>NC_054474.1:38298605-43298605 GCF_017639515.1 Carcharodon carcharias | reverse complement strand
TGTAGGAACAAATCCAACACAGATTGGCAGAATGATAAAGGACCCTTTCTCTGCTATCTGCATGCTGATGCGTTAATGAGTTTAAGGCTAAGAGGCATTATTGGGGCAATGAGGAGGGCTGAATTCATGTCACATGACTGCAGAATGTTGTATATTGATGCTACAAATTCTCATCAATAAAAGCTACTCATTATCTTGATGTATCTAAAAATGCTAACAATAGTGTGAATAAGTCCAGTCATCATATTGACGTCTTCAAAATTTTCTTTGTCGTTTGGTAGTACAGAACTTGAGTACTGTTGAAAAAAGAGTCATGCTGTCTGAGCTATTGTTTTGCATTCATCAGGACAGGTCTTAAGCAAGGGTATGGTGCTGCCAGAGCACACTGGAGCACCACTCTGACATCTCCGAGTAGGGCCCGGGAGAGGGGGATGCAGATGGTTCCAAACACCACGGGGAGGATCTTCCGGTCCCAAGCGCTCAATGTCACCCCACCTCATTTCCATTTTCAGATCAGCAGGGGCGCAGCTGAGTCAGCTGCGTGCCCACTGACCTGTCAATGGCCTACTGAGGCCATTTAAAAAGTAATTAAGCTCATTAATGGACCTGCCCATCCAACCTTAGGGCTGGCGGGCAGGCCGAAAGCCCTGGCGGGATTAAGAAAAAGCATGAAACCTCAGCCACAGGTGGGATGAGGTTTCATGAGGGTTTTAAAATATTTAATAAAGGTTTCAGTAAAAGTGATGGACATGTCCCAACTCATGTGACAGTGTCACATGAGGGGACATGTCAGGGAAATGTTGCTATCATTTGCTTAACTTTTTTAAATTTGGAGTCAATCTCCCTGAGACAGCACTTAGCCTCAGAGAGATCAGTGTGCTTTTTTGCATGCATGTATGAAAGAGTGCACTCTCAGCTGAGGGAATCCCCCCCACCTGCCCGCACAGGGAGTGCATAGTGCTTCCTGGCAGACATCAGGCTGGGTGGGCCTTAATTGGCCCACCCATGTAAAATGGTGGGGCGCCCCTGATTGGGGGCGCCAATCGGAGGCGTGCCTGCCTGTGCCCGCTCCTGCAATCCTCCCCCAGTTGGGGGAAAATTTTACCCCAGGGCCCTGGGCCAGGGGACGTGGGCTCAGTGTTTTAAACGTAGTTCTCATCATCCAAACTGAGCAGCCAGAGCGAAGGACCTGACAGACTGGCTTAAAAAAAAATTTGAAGTTTGTCTGTCAGGTCAATTTCACTTGTTGCTGCGCTGCTGCTAGGGAAGTTGGTGTGGGTAGCTGGGGAGTGGGGAGGAGGTTGGAGTGGCTTGAGGTGGAGGGGAGTAAGAATCATTATTTGGTTCCATAAATGTCAACTTTGCAATGAACCAAATCACAGATAAACTAAATGTTTTCTGTAATTTTCATAAAAGTATTGACGGAATTTCTTTTAGGGATATAATTGTTTCTTTTGTTCTCAAAGAGTGCACAGTAAAGACTAGAAGTGGAAGGTTTTTAGAATCAGTTCATCCTTTTAAACACATTTTAAACTTTGGATGGCCAGTCCCCAGTAGTTAATTATTTTTTCAGACTAAGGGGCCTTTATTTACTGGTGAGTGACTTGTGAATTTGCTCAGGCTATTAAACCAAGAATTAGGAATCTGCAAAAATTGCATTCACCGTCCGCTTTTCACAATTTCAATTTATAATTGGGTGGTGATAGAAAAGAAAAGTTACAAAGGGTCCCAAACCAGATAAACCATATGAACAAAGATCATAATACAGGACACGAAAAGTCCTGAAGTTGTTAAACTGTAATTATTAAAACAAGCATTATATCAGTGTTGAAAACAATTCCTGCTCCCACTGCCATGTCTTCTCTCACAGTGTGTCATACTTTGATAAATCCCTTTGCACTTGTTCTGATATTGCAGCACATTTTTGTGCATCAGTAATGTGTTAATTCAGCAATATCCAAATGGGGAGAAAGCTACAACAATTATAATGTATAACCATCCAAAATGAGCACCAACAGTACAGACCTGAATGCAATTTATGTTTTTAAAGTAATTGGGGAAATGTTAGTTACCAAAAAATATATAGACTATGGTGCCAAGTATAAAACAATTTGTTTGTGTCCCGAAAGAAGGGAGGAGGATGCAACTACTTAACCTTATGTTTATACCAGTGTCCTTATATTTTTTTCTTACTCTTTTCCTTGCCAATTTTACATTCTGGTCTGAAAATTACATGAGATCTGGGATTGGACAGAAAAAGTTTTTGCGAGTGTCCTGATTGGTGAAGAATACCACAAAAATCCAGGGAAGTGAAAACAGGGGAAAGTCCCAAGGAGACCTTCTCATCAAAGTATAAGATAGCTTTTGTAATTTGTGTTAGCCTTACAAACCTGTAAATATCTGCATATATCTGTAAAGATATAGTTGTGGGTGAAAGAGCATTGCCATATTGTTCATCTTTTCCTGTTTAATAAATGTTTTATTCTTTTGGTAAAAGTTCATCAGCTGACTCCTGTGACTCTATTCAGAAGCCACTCTTCATGGATCTAAACAAACAATTAGAAGTTTGGATCTATCACATTGGGTTCCACTCTGGGACCAGATTTGTCTAGGGGTCATCTCAGCTGGGATCATAACAGTGTTTCAAATTCAGGAAGTTCCCGGGTAACTTTAATAGGAAACATTTTTTTAATTTCAAAAATGTCTTACTAGACTGGTTAATGACAGAAAGAACTATAACAGTTCAATGGAACTATTTCATTTTCCTTCCTAATACCACCATCAAAGCAATGAGTGATTAACAGGAAATTCAGGTAACAAGAACAAGGATTTACCACTTTGTTTCATGGGTACTTAGCAGAGATGTAGTTCTGCCAGATCTCACCGGAGCGATACTGGGGCATCTCCTATTTAAAGGCTTTAATATTCACCACTGATGATTGACCATCCATTATATGGCCTACTTGATTTTTCTTTACATTGACCTTGTTAACATTACTTAAGAAATGTAATTTGCGTCCGAAATGAAACTTTTCAAAGTTTATCAATCATAACTTTCTCATTTCCCCAAGTGTGGCAATAATTAAAGACTTGATAGCAGAAAAATAGCTTATCTGTCTGCAGCTGGATGCTGTGAGTAACTCATAGGTTAAAAAAAATGACTGAACCTGTGAGACATTCCCTTGGTGATGATGTTCTATAATTTATAGCAAAGGGGAGGTTTATGCAGTCTACTGGAGCACGTGTTGCAGAGTTGTTGGTGGCATTCATTTGCCAATATTTTCTTGGAACAGAAAAAATATGAAGCAAATTAAATTACATTAGAAACAGGGTAAATGCACCCTAGTTCTGTCCTTTGTAAAATACTCCCCACACAACATTTAACATCAAAAAGGTATTATGTGGTAGAAATGTTTTTCCACATCAATCAAATTTCAAAACCCAAACTTCCGCTCTTTATTTAAATTGAAATGGCAGTTGGACATTGATTTACTAACTTTCAGTTAAGTGCAAACTAAAAGGTAGTTTTACTTCAAACTTAAAAGCGTATTGCGTTGCTATGCAAAATAAACTGGTCAATAGTCAACAATTAATTGTCTTGTTTATTCCCCACAGTACAAGTGAGTGTCTCGATCTTTGGCTCGCACTTTTGACAAGCAGCAATATTTGCTTGTTTTTAGTTCAGGATATTTTCCACTCAACAGTTATTTGTACTTGTGCACTATTTTAACATTTTGGTATTGTATATTAGGAAAGGTGTTGCAGAACATTTAACACAATTTAGACTTAAAATTTTGTAACATGGTGAATAAGTAAACCTATACCTTTGTTCATTATAGGTACACTTTCAATTAGATCACTGCATAATACTATTGAAATTCTAAGCTTATCAATAATCTTTATTGATCAGCTGTAGATATAGTTTTTTAAATATCAGTGACTTAATCTGGTGTTTTATAAAAATTGTACACAATTGCAGAAGTCATTCTACTTTCCAAATAAAACCTTATTTATTTGTTTTTTCATTTGAAACATGCACTTATTATCTGAAGAGGCTCTGAGGAAGAGTGATAAAGACTCGAAATGTTAACACTGTTTCTCTCTCTACAGAGGCTGCCAACCCTTCTGAATTTTTCCATCATTTTCTGTTTTTATTTCGGATTTCCAGCATCCACAGTATTTTGCTCTTAACTTATGTGAAGATTTTTTTTTATTTTTGGGAATATGGGTGGGATTCTGTAAAGAAGGCTGTGAGTGTTTGTATGTGTGCCTGTGTAATTAAACTGGGGGAAGGCTAGTAAAGACAGTAAAGAGCAGAGAAATGAAAGGTAAAGGTGCTAGATGCATAAATTTGTAATGAGAGGCTCTGGCGAAGTTGAATGTATCAGTAAATAGGTAGGGTTTTGAAATTTGCATTAGGTGATAGGAAACGTGCAGGAGATACATACATGTTTGTGTGTGTGTATATTTGTACTGCTGTGATTTTTTTCCAATCCTATTTGGTGAAGCAGCTTGAGTTTTTACTTTTTAGCTGTTAAATTTTAAAGGGAGTTTAAAAGTGACAAGGGACTTTTACAACTTATAAAGTTTTCATAGGCCAGTTCTCTGCTGAGAAAAGTTGTGAATTTGAAGCAGCAATCAGCTTCAAGCCAGAAAAGTTTTTGTTTTCAGCAAGCAATCTGTTTCTGAACCTTTCTTTCTGGGATTTCCACTGGAGAGTGTGAGAGGGTGAAAAGTCAAGTGGTATACTTTATTAAAGTAGCAGTAGTTTTTGTCTTGGGTAATATTGTTGGATTTTTATGGTTAAATTCTATAAGGAAGTCGTTGCCAAGTAGTTTACTCATGTGTTCTGACCAAATGAGTTTTTTGGGGAATGCTTTGTAAGATTGGTTAACTGCATAATTTTAATCTTGTGTGCTTAAGTTTGTTTCCTTGTTAATAAATCTTTTAATTTTAAAATCCTAAAATTGTTACTGGGGTTCTATGCTGGGATCAGTAGCTTTCCCCTCATTTTCAAAATGCAAAAAAAAATGTTATGATCAGTAAGACAAGTTTCCCTCTGGGATTTGGCTTGCTCAGTGAACAACATTGGCTGCAGTTGTAAAAGTTATTATTACATTATTAAATGGCAAATTTCTGAATGTTGCAGTTTTGAAGCAAGGTTACTTCTTATGTGCAGGAAATACATGCAGTATGTTTGTGCGTGTGTATATTTGCACTGCTGTGATTTTTTTTTCAATCCTATTTGGTGAAGCAGCTTGAGTTTTTACTTTTGCCTCTGTTCGGTGAAGATTTTGACTGCAAGTATTGATTGACAGATGCATAGCAAAAACCCCCATTCTGCTCTTCACAAGATATGTATGATGGATAGCAATCTCTTGGCCTAGCAGAATACAGGGAAAGTGCATGCTCTAATTGGTCAGGTGTGGAGTCAGCCATTTCGCAACTCCTCTATTATTTTTCTCCACTTGATTTTTCTTTCCACTGACCTCAGTGGAGTTCACTCCATTAATTGTCTGACTGGATTTTCAATCTGGTGCTGATTTTAATCCTCGCTGCCTCCAATATTGAAGCTACTTGTTTCCAGAAGTAACACAGGCAGGGGGATTTGGCTTATTGACGGCAACAATCTGAATTAGAGGGAAATCCTCTTGCAACCATGCAGGATTGCATGATGTGTGACACAAAGGCTGCCAGCACGGGAACCCTGTCGAGTGATTTCTACCTGTGTTATTATGTGGGGCACAAGGACAGGTTTGGCCACGAGTTCCTGGAGTTTGAGTTTAGACTGGGCAGTAAGATTTGACCAGAATGTCCAGAGCTGGAAGTGTGGCTGTGTATCTAGACCCTGGGAAGGTTAAAAGGTGGAGGAGGGAAGGCCGGGCCCAGGGTCCCAGGCCTCATGCTGCTACTCCTGAATGTCTCTGAGCCAATGTAAAAAAAAACAGACCTCACAACTCCTTGCACACAGTTTTCTCATAAACAGGCATTTCAGGGTTTTTGAAGCCCAAGGTTACCAGGATCAAAAGCAGCATCAGTGTCCTACTGATAGTTTGCTTACTGAACATTAATTGGCTCTGATAGCTTGAGGATGTGAAACACAGTATAATATTTGTATTCCCTGCTGGCAACTTTACATGGATGAGGTTTCCTGAAGCAAATAAACAAATAAAAACTTTATTTGTCCCAGCTCATGTGACAGAGTCATATGAGGGGGCATGCTTTATTAAATTTTTATTCTCTTCATTTTTTTTTTACACAGCACTTCAATCTCCCTGAGGCAGCTCCATGCCTTAGGAAGATTGAAGCGCTCTTTCTCGCGCATGTGCGAACTGCGCGCTAGGCACGGCCTCCTTCCTTCCCTTGCCTGCAGAGGCAGCGCTGAGTGATGTGCTCACGATCCACACAGGGCTGGCCTTAATTGGCCCGCCCGTGTGAAACTGTGGCATGGAGCCGATCGCGGGCTTCCCGACCACTCCCGCCCACCCCCACCAAGCACACACGCCAAGAGCAAAATCCTGCCCATTGTGTATGGGGGACTGGGGATCATCTTTCATTACTA
This sequence comes from Carcharodon carcharias, assembly GCF_017639515.1. Taxonomy (NCBI): domain Eukaryota; kingdom Metazoa; phylum Chordata; class Chondrichthyes; order Lamniformes; family Lamnidae; genus Carcharodon; species Carcharodon carcharias. The sequence goes on along the minus strand of NC_054474.1, from coordinate 43,292,043 downwards.
TGGCTTTCTTTGGATTTAAAATAAACCTGAGTTCCATATACTGCATTTGTCTGATCACTGAATGAGTTTCAGGTGACTTAATGACTACATGGCCAAGATCAGGCTGTTCTGGAGATCTGTTCAGGTCCATTCCTGGAACTTCTTTTGCTGAGATGTTTCCACTAAGCATGTTTGTAAAAGCTTAACTTAGTCTGGCACTGATACGCTGTTAACTTTTGCATCTCTTAAACATTTTCCTGTTCTGTACTTAGGAAAGGTCATGGACCTGAAGCCATTCTGTTTCTCTCTGCACAGGTGTTTCCCGAGCTGCTCAGTATTTGCAGCATGATCTGTTATCTGAAAATATTCAGAATTGCAGCAACTATTTTGCACTTGTTTTTTTTTGGTGTTGTCTCTGGTGTTATTAAGTGGGGGGAAGTTAGTTCAAAAGGGAACATTACTTTGCACTGATCTGCTTGTACCTTGTTCATTCAGTAAATGATGAAGCCTATTATCTGAGGTTTACAAGAGGCTGTTTCTTGGTGACAGGTCCTCAGCCCTATCTCCTGACTGCAGGATTCATGCACCAAATTGAAATGTACCCTTCCAGAGGCTGCTCCACACCCCAAGCCAGTAACATGGGGAAGCAGGTCAGAATCCACCCCCTACCTTCCTCATCCTCAACCATCTCTCCCCCCATTCCTATCCTTCCTTTCCTCTCCATTCCCTTCCATCCCTCCAAACTCTTCATGCTTTTTCACCTCCCTCCAAATCCTTCACCTACCTCATTCCTCCCCCTGTCTCATTCCTCTCCCACCCTACATTCTTTCTCTCCCCCCTCCCATGCCCCCTTACCTCCCTCATCACCCCTCCTCTCCTCAATTCTGTCCCTCATGCATCCCTACTAGCTCCTGCACCTCAAAATGTGGCACTATACCGCTGATCGTAAGATAACCAACAGTAAAGAGAACAGCAATGTATACTGCATGAGAAGACAGTGCTGATTTATTGGGAAGTGGACTCTGATTGGTAGAGGCATTTCCATGGAGAATGCAGCAGTATAAATTGTTCCCTTTAAAATTGGTATTCTTGTGATCTATCCTGATGAGTGCAAGAGAAAAAACTTTGACAACGTCTCTTTTTTCAGCAATACTCAAGTTCTGTACTACCAAATGACAAATGCCGCTCACTCAAATTGGATGATTGGGAGAACAACTGGCCACGCTTAGTCTTAAACTTACACGGTTATCACACCATATCCAATGACAATCCCACACTGATAGGGCAGAATCTTGCTCTTGTCGGGTGGGCTCTGCAGGGGTGGGTGGGGGAGGTCAGGAAGCTGACCGCGGCCAACGATTGGGACTCAACAGCTAATTAAGGCCCACCCAGCATGAAACGCAAGCTTCAGTGCCCAGCGCTGCCTTTATAGGCTGGGGGGGAGTGCAAGCTTGGCATACTTGCAAATCTCCCTGAGGCACAGAGCTGCCTCAGGGAGATGAACAGATTTCAAAAAATAAACAAAGATTTTATAAATGTTATAAAACATGTCCGCTCATGTGACTCATGAGCGGGGAAATGTTATTAAGTATATTTTTAAAATTTTATTTTATTTTTATTTGCTTTTGGAAACCTCATCCCAGCCGTGGGTGAGGTTTCAAAAAAAAATGCAAAGGCCGCTTGGCTTTCTCGTCTGTAAGGATGGGCAGGCAGCGAAAATATTATTTTAATTAACTTCTTAATGTCCTTAATAGGCTTTTTAATTGACGGCGAGTGTGCTGCCAACTCCGATGTACATCCGTCAACCAAATTATCGCGTGGGTGCACGATGACATCGGGACGCTCGCCTGATGTCATCACGTATCATTTTACGCTCAGTCGGGTCAGGTGTGAGCTCGCCTGATGAGCTAAAATTTTGCCCATAAAATCACTCTGTTTATGTTATACTCATAATGATGTTGTATTCTCAAAGAACTTCATTGCCCTTTGAGTATCATGTGCATATTCAGAACAGAAGTATTTACAATGCTTCTCAATAATGGTTATAGTTGCTGCAGACAGTGCAAAAGTTGCCTATATGCAAACGCTAAATTTGAAACATAAGTGTGCAGCTAAAATTATATGGATAGGTAGGTAAGATAGAAACCCAGACATTTTTGGGACCCCACTCTGTTGCCATATGTGTGTGGTGAACCAGAATTCCCTGTAGTCACTAGCATAACAAGATTGGACTATTGGAGTCAACAAGAGCGCATTAGCTGTGGCTGCCCAATTTGAAGCTGATCTGTCATTGTAAAGCTGACTTGGGTCCTCTAAAGGCCCAACTAGTCTGAATTTTTCAAAACATTCTCTATGGAATGAAGTTGATCATGGGCAATAGCACAAATTGGGTGATAATTGTTACAAATTTGAGACTTTACTAGATGGTTATGATTTAAAATGTCTCTTTTAACTTAAGCTAAAACAGAATATTCTGAATATGGGGGATAGTATTCATACTATAAGTTGGCAAAGCAACAGGCCCATGTAATTTGGTTGTCATGGGGAAATAAACCCCATGGAGATTGAAGCGCTCTTTCTCGTGCAAGCGTGAACTGCACACTAGGCCCAGCTCACTCTCCTTCCCATGCTTGCAGAGACAGTGCTGAGTGCTGCCGCTCGCAATCCACACAGAGCTGGCCTTAACTAGCCTGTCCGCATGAAATTGTGGTGCAGAGTTGATCGCGGGCAATCGAAACCTACTGAAAAACAAGTGATAGTTTTTACACCTTGACCCAAAAGGAACACCTTGTTATGACGGATGCAGTTGGTAAAGCGGGGTTATTTAAAAATCCTGGAGGGGAACTTTAAACAACTGTCATAACCTATAATTTTAAGTGTTATGTTTGACATGCAACTCTAAATTCAGGAATCAGACTACCAGTTCTCAAGGCTTTGCATTAAACTAAATGAAATATTTTATTAATTTTACACAGGTTAAAATATATATATATATATATATATGGCTTCAAATTATTACTATCATAACTTTTAACAATTTCCCAAACTAATCTCCATTAAGGCAACAGCAACCCATAGACTTAACCAAACACCAGGCAAAGCATTTTCACCTTATGAATCCAAAATGAAGTTCTTTCACTCTGGTTCCTTGTGGAGCCAGTTGGAGGATTACAGTTGCCTTTTGATCTCACATTGCCTCTGCTCTGCACACCCAAAAACTACTGATGTTATATCTACCACCACTGATTGAATTCAAATGATCATTGTCTCACCAGCCTCTTTGAACTTCACCTTTTAACAATGAAACCCCTTTCATAGTACCAATTTTATTAGTAATATAAACATATTGCTTGGTATCTGCTAGAAAGGTGTCAAGTTTTTATCACACTTCTTGAATGCTCTATTCAAAAAATTCAAATACATGCTATCTCTCTTACATATCAACATTGGTACACATCAAAGCACCCAGACTAACTGGCTTCAATCCAGTTAAGACACACCAGCAGGCTAAACCTCGATTTTAAAAGAAAAATACTTTCCAAAATATTACATACATTAATAGCTTCATGACACAGCTACATCTTGGACGCACAGACACAGACACTAAAAGAGAGAGAGAGAGATAATGCAACTACCGCTGTCAAGAGTAAGAAAAGATGGATTTTGTGTTAGCTACCTCACAGGATGCTGGGGAGAACTGGTTCTCTGCTTTAAAAGAAGAAGACAGAACAGAGGACTTCTGGAGATTTAATGGACAAAGCGCTGCTGAGGTAGTGCTTTCTGCTAGAACTTGGTTCCAGGATACTCAGGCTGTTGGAATAATTTTTGATGAACACTGCGAGATTTACCCTGGCAAGGCAGGGAGAAGTAAGCATGTTGGAACACTGGGAGTAACTTGAAGCTTAGTCTTGTAAGGCTATATATCTGCCAGAAGTGTGATGCACAGTGAACAGAGATCTAAGTTATATCTTAATTTTATTAATTACTTAATGTGAAAGTACCTCTTTATTTAGTTTGGTGTATCAGTTGCCTGTTAAATGATGTATGATTAATGCTATTTTAGTTTGCATGTTACAGAAAAAGTCTTAAAATGTGAACTCTTGTCCCTTGGTTTATTTCTGTCGGTTGCTGGGAAATTTGTTATATTTCTTCATAGTTATCAGTCTTTATGAGGATCATAACATAACAAATTGGCAGCCCATTTTCTCTTGACATCAGCAGCAGTGAAATTCAAGCAATAGGGTGGCCATTTTTCTGGTTTTATACTGGTCAGTCAGGTTTTCAACTCATCTGATCCCTGCCTGCTACTGGACACATTTATATCCAGTATTTCTTTTATGTGGAAACATTTTATTTTCTATTCACTTCTTCTGCATCCATCCCACAACAAAACACGCTATTATCCAAGACAAGATGGTCAAGCATGTTCGTGGCCTGCTGCTATCTGCCAGTGTTAGAATAATCAGGTATTGGTGTCCCAACCCTCACTACAGAGGAGCCTAGCCTCCCAGCGTAGTGAAGGTGAGCTTGGGAGTTCACAACATCATGATGGGTGTGTGGTTACAGACACAGATTCACCTGCTACCTTCCAGCAGCGAGGCAGATTGATGTTTATTGTTAGATACATCGTGTCAATCTATGTGTAGAGGTGTTAGTGGCTGGGCCCAGGTGATCAGTTCTTGTCGTGCTGATGGGAAAACCTGTCAGCAAGGGTATAGTGTACCTGCCTTAGAGACTGATGTTACAATTGTACAATGTGCCTATTCTGACAGGGAGTCCTGATGCTATGGTGTCCAGTATTCTTGATCTCTGTCAGTGGACACCCGATCAGGCAGGGTAGTGTTGTCTTGGCCTTGATGAAACCACCTATGCTGTTCAATAAAAATGATTATTTCAACCACAGTGAGTTGATGAATAAACCTTAATGAAGAGCTACAGATACAAAACACAGCATATCTGTAGGGGAAAGTTACATCCTCCCAGCTGGTAGAAACTAGGTGGATTCAGAGAAGGTCAATTTTCTGCTCTAGTATGGCACAAAATACAGTGGAGTGAAGCGCATTACTGCTCCGAGTGAAGACCATCAAATTGCAGGGACTGGGTCATTGACGTATTTTGGGCCATGTGCATCATATGTGTCTGAGGATGTACATTTTGATCTACCTGCCAGATGCGAAAATGAAATTTAGCAACTCCTCTAGTCCATGGGCAGAATATTAAACTTGGCGATCAGACGCACGCCCAACCCGGGTGAACATAAATTGACACGCAATGACGTTGGGCGAGCATCTAGATATCATCGTGCTGTCCCACAATATTCTGTTTTGTGGGCATATGCCAGAGTTGGCAGCACGCCCGCCAACAATTAAAAGGTCTATTAAAGCCATTAAAAAGATAAATAAATTCAAATTTACACTACCCTTCCAACTTTACACTTGGCGGGCAGACGACAAGACCAAGCGGCCTTTGCACTTTTTAGGAAACCTCATCCACTCGGTGGGATGAGGTTTCCTAAAGCAAATAAAAATCAAATAAAAATTTTACACTTGAATTAAAAACATGTTGCTCATGTGACAGAGTCACATGAGGGGACATGTTTTATGACATTTTTCTGTTCTTTATTAATTTTTAAGTATCATCTTCATCTCCCTGAGGCAGCCCCCGCCCGCACAGACAGTACTTAGCACTGTCGCTGACATAACACGTTGGACGGGCCTTCATTGGCCCGCCAGTGTGAAATCACGGTGTGCTGTCAATCGCGGGTGGTGGTTGACTTCCTGAACACCCCCGCCGATTCCGCACACCAAGGGCAAACCTCTGCCCCATGAGTCTGCAGCCTGTTGCTCCAGAGTTCCAGATGGCTCTTTAACATCTCATTTGTGGCTCCCAGGCTTTTCCAGTTGACCGCTTTAACATGAAAAAAGCTGAAAAAAAGGCAAAGAAAGTAAGAGCTCTGTTTTTATTGTGAGGAATATAAAGCCAATCATTACTCTGCACTGAGTGTGTTCTGTTGAAGAGTCATATGGACTAGAAACGTTAACTGTGTTCCTCTCCGCAGATGCTGCCAGACCTGCTGAGTTTTTCCAGGTATTTTTATTTTTATTACTCCGCACTTTATGTTTCAAATGATTACTTTAACAAAAAACATCATCATGCACTAAATAAACTTGATCAAATGCTACAGTTATTCCATGGTTATGGATATTGTCTTTGGAGGAACAGGTTTATGGTTGCGACCATTATTGCTTCTAATGAAGCTGAGATCATAAATTATTCTGAATGTCCTTCTAAAAGCTATTTTACTCATGGGAATCAATAGTTGAAAAAAATTATCTTAAATCTACACATCTTAAGCTAAGGGTTGTCTTAAAGATAATTTTGCTGATAAGATTATCATTAAAAAACATAATACAGTTGTTTATATATTTTAGTTTTGTCTTTCCTACAGATACTAAAATCCAACACATGTATTTCATTTATTATATATGCAAATTCTGCCTTCCAACGAAGGCACTTGGCAAATTGCCAAATATGTGGTTCAGAAATGTTGAATTTTGCTGCTCCCAATAGTTATTATTTCAGGCAATTTTTTTTTTAGAAAGGCTTTTCGGGCAAAAACGATTGCTGGGCCCTGCCCTGGGGCGACCTTGGAACTTCCTTCTACAGGTTTATTTGACATGGAATAGGGGTGGTGGTCTGGTGAGGCTGGGGAATATCGGCCCCTGTGCACCCCGTAGAACGGAAAACTTTTTGGCTCCCCCAAGAATGATCTTCTCCAGTCCAACCACAACCCAATTGGAATCGCAGGCCCAATTTATTTATTGTCCAAGGATCAAACAAACAAAAGCAAAATATGGCAGATGCTGAAATCTGGATGGAAAACAGAAAATGAATACATAGCAAGTAAGGTAGCATCTGTGGAGAGAGAAACGGATTTAAGGAAGCTTCAGCTCTGTGATCTTACTTCAGAATTGCCTTTTCTGATGAAAGATCGGCACGATGACCACCTGAGGCCTAGTGTTGTGGATGGACGCTGGTACACAGATGCGATGGAGGGATTGGACTCACAGGGGAAGAGGGTTTAGGAGGGATGATAGCAAGGGCAGGGGTGTTTTTAAGCAGGTCACCCTTTCCCCATGCTTGGTCCCTCAATCATGCACTAAGTACCTTTCAATGAGGGGAAACCTCCCAGCCCCAGGAGGAGTCAAGCAATCACATATGGATTTGCTTGCCATTCTCCTGCAATGGCAAGCACCACCCCAGAGCCCCCCACTCAACTGAAGCAGGCTGAAGCTCTTAAGTGGGCATTGATGTCCACTAAAGGGCTTCAGGTGGCACTAGGGCGGGAAGGTCATCCACAAACCTTCCCACCATGGACTTAACTGGGGTGGAAGCAGAAAGGTGGCAAGATCCTCACCCACCACTCTTCCACCTAATTAAGTGTCCTCCTGCCACCAAAATCACCACAGTAGAGGGCATTAAATTCTGCCCCCCTCTGTGAGTCATTTCCAGTCCCAAACACCACAAATCATTCGGCACTTATCAAATCCTTGCAGTAACCACGTTTATGTTCCAAAACACCAGCAGCCTGCCACTTGAAACAGTATAATTTCTGAGCCACAAGGAAGAATTGGGTGGGGAAGCTGAGAAACCTTTAATCTATCATTGGACTGCACTGTACAAGAATGAATGAAATGGGCAAGAGCCAGACATTCAGGAATATCATCTTGTGAATAATACCCCATCACCCCACCATGACAACTGGAGAAATTAGGCAGACAAAAACAGAAGATAAAATAACCCAAGGCAAGCGAAGGAAAAGCCAACAGCCCAGAAATTTGATTTTGCCACACTCATTTTTCCAATGTTTAGCAATGCTTTCAGCATGGTGAGCAGAGTGCACAAGTTCATTATTCGCCAAAATGCAGAGATTGCCACATCGGTATTGACATAAAATAGGCATCATGGGCTTGTATTTGAAATTTTTGCTTGTGAAATAGGCGGCATAACTGCTGTTCGAGGTCCCCCTCTTTGCAAAATTGGTCCAGCTGTGTTCAGGAAAACCAGGGGTGGAATTTTATGGCCCCGTCATGGCGAGAGCAAGGCCATAAAATGCATCGAGCCGTTCAAAAGCCCATTGACTTCAGTGGGCCTGGAAAATCACACCAGTGGGAGAGGCCATGAAATTCCACCTCGGGTCTTCATGCTCGCTGATCCATAATCCTTGAAGGGATTTACAGGCCACCACAAAAAGGGAAGATTTAAATGCAGGTATTTTAGAAAGTAGAAATGCTTAGCTGAATCTGAAGCCAGAAGTGCAGGAATGTTCCTCCCAGCTTCCCAGCAGCCCTGAAGATGTTGCTGACTCCCACCTAGCCCCCCGCTGATTCTGGCCTCCCACTTCCAATCAATGCCACACCCCACCTCCTGATTGCTGCCACCATCCCATCCTTGCCCCTTCTGTCTATTCAAATCACCTCCGCTTGCTATCCTGATCACAGCCCTCTCTCTCTATCGACTCCTGTCCCTGTCCCTGACCCTTTTCTGATTGTTGCTCTTCTCCCTAAACCCCTCTCTCAAATAGTCACGGCCAGCCCACACCCAGCACCACCTCCCCACTCCCCCGACTCCCGCAGGATCTATCTGTAGGTTGCTGACAGAGACACATGGGACTAAAATTGAAATTTTCTTTACTCGCTTGCTGGCAGGAAATCCCAGCAGGTCTTTTCAGCTCACCAGTCTTATGACCAAATACCAGCAGGCCTCAGGCCTACACAATCCTCCACTGGGACACTCTCTGCACCTAAATTGTTTTGTGTTGTAGGCCAAATGATGAAGAAATGGTTAAATTAAGCAACATTTAGCCTACACACCTGTATTAATTTACTGTTACTGTGTAAGGGCCTGCCCGAAACCAATTAGGGCCAATTGCCAGGGGTATTATGAAAGTGTAGTGGAGTGGTGTTATGTGAACCAAGCATAACAAAGTAACTCTTTTTTTAAGAAGTGTTACTGATGAAATGTATGCAGAGAAAGAAACTTTCAAGCAAATAAATTATGTAAAAAAAACCAAATGATTGTTAAACTGCAATTTAAAGGTTTGTGATATACACTGTGCTAGCATTCCAATATATTGCAGCACAAAAGGTAGAAAAAAATTTTGGGTGTTCCACATATGTTTCCTCTATTTGAAATTCTCTAAGTTATATTTACCAGAATCTTTTTTTATCTGTATTTTGCCCTCGTGGGCGGGCACTGCGGGTGGGCCTGGGAGCGGTCACAAAAGTGACCACTGCCCGCGATCAGTCCCCAATCGTGATTTCATGCTGGTGGGCCAATTAGGGTGGCTCATAACAGCCAAGAAAGGCTGAGCAGGGGCGGGAGCCTGTTAGCCTCTGGGTTCAATGGCGACCCAGTGGCTATTATAAAGAAAGCACAGACAGCCCCAGAAAGGCTGCCAGGGAAGGACGTCTGCATGCCTGTTGGATGGACGATGCAGTGAAGTGCGGCAGCAAATGCCAGTTGGGAGGGCAGGTCGGGTGGGCTCTGGGCCCCCGGTTTTCTGATGAGTGTCTCACCATCCTCCTGGAGGAGGTGGTTTCCCAGGAGGGACACCCTTATCTCCCAGATGGGAGGAGAAGGCCACTGCACCTCACCAAGAGGACATGGGAGAAGTTGGCAGCCCAGGTGGGCGGTCGTGATGTGGTGCGGCACACATGGATGCAGTCCCGGAAGGATGACAATGACCTGCTGAGCTCAGGAAGGGTGAATACCGTGTTGGCATGGATCAGTCTGCAGGAGTGTAAAGGTGTGGTCATCCCCTGTGGGCCTCAGGGATTCTAGGGTCTGAGTACCAACTGCCAATGACACCAGAGCTGGCCAAGGGGGTGAACCCTGGCTGCTTGGACTGGTTGCCTTGCAGCTCGAGGGCCATGACTTAGATGTGCCCTGTGAGCTGTTCCTCAGCTGGGGTTGGCCAGGGTGCAATGATGCTGCAGGTAGAGAGTAGACTAATCAATGCTCCTCTGTCCTTTCAGGAGAAGACAAGCCATATCCAAGCAGAGAGGGCACAAACAGACGGAGGGCTGCCCAACCTAATGCTGCTCGTAGTTCGAGCAAGATGTCCTGGAGCTGGACAGCTGACATGTTCCCCATGCAAGTGGGCGTGGAGGGACGAGGGTGCCAGACAAAGGTAAGAGTGCAGTGCACAGAGGTGAGGCTTTCGAATTGTGCAATCATTCTACTGCAGTCTCTTCATTGATGTGAGCCTCGAACCTGGAGTCACCATTGATTATTGGAAGACGAGGGCACCGTGATGCAGATCTCCATTTCTCACCAGGGTGCCTGGCATGCACAGTGACAGTGTGATGATTTTAACTAATGACATGTCCTTCTTGCTTTTAGGTTCACCAGCAGGCGTTCGCTCTGCAGACCCCGAAGGGCCACCCCTGACACCAGAGGACCACTGGGCATCACTGTCACCTGTGTCGCACCCGCTTTCTGAAGCAGGTACCAGCGCAGATACCTGCACATCGGTGGGCATTAGTTCGGCAGCAGGTGTCTCGGTGCACATGGATGAGGGCATTCCACACTCGTGTAAAGTGCAGGTGGAGACAGAGAGTGCCCAGGGCGCCGGCAGTCAGAGGACTGATGGGGACCAGGACAATGCTCAGTCAAAGGTTGATGATGAGCCTCTGGAGTCATCCATTAGGTGGCAGATGCTGGATGTCCAGCAAGAGGTTCAGGAGCATCCATGAGGGTCTGTGTGCCATGGTTTCCATGATGGAGGAGTCCATGTGGAGCGTGAGCATGGTGTTGACTGTCATGGGTGAGCGCACTGACTCGTCCATTGAGTGAGTGGCGACTCTCATGGAGAGGCAGCTCCAGGGATAGAATGAGGCGATCCTGGGGTTGCGCTCAGACCTGCAAGCTCTCAGGTGGTCGGTATCAGTGTGAGAAATGGATGAGGCACCCAATATTCCAACTAAGTGTCGATCAGGTGAGCAGGGAGGTCCACAGTGGCCTCATGTTAGCGCATAAGCCGACTGTCGTCTCTGTGGGCTCCCCTCAGGACGCTTTGGATGATAGCAGCAGCTCATCCACCCCCCTGCCATTGAACTATTGCATTTGATGAGGTTATAATGGCTGGCGAAACGCCAGGCATGACATTGGCCACTTCCTCCCAGGCAGGCCAGCCTGGGCTCCACTGGTCAAAGGACGACCACCAAGGTTATCAAGGCCAAAAACACAGCAGAGTCAGCAGGCTGTCTCCAATGCCAGTGCCTGTGAGGGGACAGCACTTAGATGTTGCACTCGCAAGCGTAAGATAAAGGGACCATGAACATAAGAGGTGGGGGGGGTGGTGGTGCAGGTCACGGGTGATTTTATATTCATTTATGTTTAATTACAGTCTCCTGGTCTGGGACTTAAGACCACAAAGGTTGATGTCAAAGTCCTGTGCATGTGGAAATGATATAAATCTGGTTTTGTGATCATGGCCTGAGTATGCTTCACCTTCTTATTTCATTGGTGCAGGGTGTGCCAGTATGTAATGCTGGACGTACGTGGCTCTGAACTTTATTGCACAGGTAATGAGTGCTTTTTGTGTTCAATTGAAAGGGTCTCTTCACACATCCAGGATGGAGGAGGCAGCCTTGGCATGCATTTGAAGCTGAGCTTTGATAGCATAGCTGAAGACATCCCTGATGTCCCTGCCTCCCTGGAGGTTTCCGAGGTCTGGCTCCATGCCCCCAGCGTTATCCTCACCACGCTCCTCTTCTGACTCACCACTGAACTCATCATCTGTGGCCTGTGTAGCTGCATCAAAATCCTCATCCTCCTGTGGGTCCACTCTTTTCCAGTGCCAGATTTTGGAGAGCGCAGCAGGCAACCACAATCAATGACATCCACTCTGGGAGGTATTGTAGTGCTTCCCTGAACGGTCGAGGCATCAGAAGTGCATCTTGAGGAGACCTATGGTCCTCTCTACCACTGCCCTTGTGGCGTCATGACTCGTATTGTACCGCTTCTCAGCCTCTGTTCTTGGGTGGCAGAGAGGCGTCATGAGCCACCTCTTCAGCGGATAGTCCTTGTCACCCAGCAGCCATTCATCCAGTCGGGCTGGAGCACTGAAGAGCCTCGGCACCTGGGAGTGTCTCAGGATGTATGTATCATGGGAGCTGCCTGGGTACCTTGCACAGACTTGCAGAATCTGCATCCTATGGTCACACACTATCTGCACGTTCTTGGAGTGGAATCTCTTCCTGTTGACGAAGGCACCAGATTGACTGGCTGGCACCTTAATGGCCACATTAGTGCAGTCGATGGCACCCTGGACATGGGGGAACCCAGCAATTGTGACAAAGCCTCTGGCTCGCTCAGCCTGGCTGGCCTCATCCATATGGTAAAGAATAAATGTCAGTACCCCCCTGAACAGAGCTTCTGTCACCAGCTTGACACAACTGTGGATAGCTGATTGGGAGACTCCTCAAAGATCCCCCACTGACCCCTGGAAAGACCTGGAGGCATAGAAGTTGAGGGCCACTGTGACCTTCAGAGCAACTGGCATGGGGTGTCCACCCACACAGTTGGAGCTGATCTCAGGCCCAATCATCTAGCAAATGGAGGTCATGGTCCCCCTGGAGAGGCGAAGCCTCCTTTGGCACTGCACCTCGGACATATTGAGATAGCTGCATCGCCACCTGTAAACCCTGGCAGCAGGATAGTGGCGTCTTCTGCAGCCCCTTCCACCTTGGACTACCTGCTGGCCTTGCGCCCCTTGTGCCTGCGCCTCTCATCCCACAGGTCCCTCCCCTGAAAGCTACAAAGGGACACATGGCCTCCTGTCCCTTCTGCCCTCTTTTCCTCCTCAGAGGAGGTTTCACCAGCAGAAACCACAGTCCCCTTTACCAGGATAAAGGAAGGCTGTGCAATACTGGGAATGGTCCACAGGGTCTGAATCCTCCGGGCACCTGGCAGACAGCAATGTGTCCTGAAATGAGGCCTGGAAGTGCTAAGAATGAAGCCCCGAACAGAGATGGAGCTGCCAAATACCAATAAGCAACCAGCTGCAAACTGTCTCCATAACTGCTCACTACTCACACTGGCAATGCTGCTGATCCTTTTTATATCGCCCCTGGATGGGGTTTGAGGAGATGTTGGCTGGCCACCTGCCCCTTTTTCCCATGTGATGAGCAGAAAATTGCATGGGCAATGTAAAATCTGAGACAATTGCATTATTAAGGGCCTTAAGTGCCTGCTAATTAATGGTGTGTACTGCTCTGGCACCCGTGCGCGCCCGTCGAGCGAAATATTGCCAGAGTGCACCATGACTTCGGGACACTCACCCGATGTCATCGTACACAATTTTACTCTTGTTTGGGTTATGTGCATGCCCGGCTGTTGAGGCAAAATTTCTGCCCTATAGTTTAGCATTATCAAGTCTCTCCAGCTAAGGGATTTTCAAATCAAGTGAGAATAATGTTGCTTAATTTAAAATGTTATCAAAGCAACAGTGGATTATAGACTAATGGTGTCAAATACATAGCAATATATGCTGACATGTTAAATCGTGCCTCAAATCATGTGTGTACTATTTAGAAAGTGCACAAACCTCATGTTAGGATAAGGTTCTACAGGCCCCAGTAACCATTTGGAACCTTAACCAATTAACTATTTGCTGTGTGATCACAAAGAGTGAAGCCTACAATTCCCAATTGGGTATAGGCCTAATGGGAAGGGGAATGGTGCACCATCTGTTTTGACTGATGTCATGAGGCCTAATGCTGTAACATTGGCTATTGGGTGAATTCCAGGAGTCAGAAATACCACTAATAGTGAGCAGGTCTAGGAGTTAAAGGCTTGCAGTACCTTAAAGGGGCAGGCAATGTTTTAGCCTGGTAAACTGGTCCTGGGGAAATCCTGGACTTACCTGTAAGTCTGGGCTCTATGTCCCACTTCTTTGGTGACCATCATTCCCAGTGTCGCTGCTGGGACAAGACAGCTGCTGACCATTTGATTGGTGGCAGCCGTTGGAGGAAGAACTTCCTCTCAGATGGGGGAAGAAAACCATTTTGAGCCAATTAAAGGGCCAACATCTGTTAAGTGGCTGCTCGATGAGCTGGCAATGCAAATATTGCCTCACAGGCTCCCAGCAGCATAAAATTCAGCCCCATGAGTAAATAGCCAGTGTGGAAACAAGTTTAATAACCTTAGTGGACCAACCAAGGTAAAGTGAATCGGTCATATCTACTAGGGATGTGCAACCTAACCACTTATAATGGACTTTCTCTCACATTATGTGATAGTATTTGATTGCTTTCCATCAATAACCATGAGGCAGAATGATGCTTTTTACAACCACAGCTTTTGTCAAGATTTTTCAATGTCTTCAATGGAAATAAATTTCAGGAGATATGTACAATGAGCTATCATCCATTTTACATTATCACACAGTTAAAATCTACTGCAATGACACTTTCATCTATTCTTCACATTTTGAATCATTATGTACACATTTATGAGGCTTGTTGTGCAACCATAAACTGTTAATGAGGTAAGTATGTTTCAAGTGAAGAGCTAACAGTCAGAAGATCATCATGAATCACCAGGTGTATTCCAGCCAGTGGGAAAAAATAACTTGTTCCTACACAAAGCAGCTTGTGCTTGACAGAATTTACTGTCAATCCAAGGAATGGGAACTAAAAATATAAGTATTGATTAAGCTTCATGTACAATAACACATTATTTACTTGGGGTCATAGAGGTCTACAGCATAGATAAAGGCCCTTCGGTCATCAAGTCTGCAGTGGTCAAACAAGTACCTAATTACTCTAATCCCACTTTCCAACACTAGGCCCATAGCCTTGTATGCCTTGGCATCGCAAGTGCACATCCAAATACTCCTTAAATGTTATGAGGGTTTCTGCTCTACCACCCTTTCAAGCAGTGAGTTCTAGATTCCCACCACCCTCTGGGTGAAAAAATTCTTCCTCACATTCCCTCTAAACCTCCTGCCCCTTACCTTAAATCTATACCCCCTGGTTATTGATCCCTCCACCAAGGGGAAAAGTTCCTTCCTGTCTACCCCATCTACGTCTCTCATAATTTTATACACCTCAATCATGTGGCCCCTCAATCTCCTCTGCTCCAGGGAAAATAACCCCAGTTTATCCTGTCTCTCCTCATAACTAAAACTTTCCAGCACAGGCAATCTCCTGGTAAATCTCCTCCGCACTCTCTCAACTGCAATCACATCCTGTAAGGGGTGGTGGTGGTTAGACACTGAGGTTTATTTATTTATTGTTTCATGGGATGTGAGCATCATTGACAGGACCAGCATTTGTTGCCCATCCCTAATCAACCTTGAACTGAGTGATTGGCTAGGGTCTTTCAGAGGGTAGTTAAGAGTCAACCACATTGCTGTGGGTGTGGAGCCACATGTAAGCAGACCAGGTGAGGATGGCAGGTTTCTTTCCCAAAAGGACATTAGTGAACCAGATTTTTTTTAACAACAATTAATAATAACATTATGGTCACAATTACTGAGATTAGCTTTCAATTCCAGATTTTATTCAATTGAATTTAATTCCACCAGTAGGATTTGAACTGTCATTCATCCCCCCTCACATGTTAATTGGGGCTGTTGGAACTCTAGCTCAATGCTATTATCATTACACCACCATCTCCTGTGCTTGATTTATCCCAATTTTGTTAATTTAGTTTGATTGTTTTAACTCGAAAGAGTTACATCACCATCTCCCCTTGTGCCAGCTTGTTTTTAGAAGAGGTATTTTCAGAGAGTTTTCATTTGGTGTGTGGCAGATATAAAGTTTTGTTGCAATTATTTCTTTTAAATAATAAACTTTGTAGATGCACTGAAGGAAATTTTAAAATGACCAGTTATTTAACAAATAATAGCTGTTCTAGAACAGGACCAAAACTGAAACCTGAACTCAAAATTTAACAGTTAATGAAGCATTTTGTTTTGTGAACTCCCAGAACATTGTAAGGGTTTATAAGAAATTAGATTATTGTTGGACTGCTTACATTACGATGTAATCATTTGCCAAGGCACAGAACTATAACTACTCAAATTAAATTATTCACAGAAGAATCTCAATAAATATCAGTCAACAGCTGATTTCCTTGGACATTGCTCATATCAACACAATAGTGTTGTTTCATATACTTGTAGCCTCGTTGTTGGCTTCTGGTATGCGTGGCCTATCTTATCTGGAGAAACGGTAATCTTATTCTGGTACTTGCTTCAACTGGTTTATTAACACTATATATAAGATAGTGTATGTCTCTCTTGAGCACAGACTGTTCCATCCTCTCTACATAGTCTCAGCATGACTGCAGATGTCGCTGATACATCATGGTTTACATCATTCATTACCATAAATTTTCTATTAACCCATTACACTACACCTCCTCCCAAGTATCCTATCAACTTCTTAACAACAATATTTAACATTAAAACTAATTACATTGTATTTCTGTAGCTCCCTTTTACTGCTACAGATTCTACCCTACTCCTACTCTCCCCCCTCCCAAGTCACTGTTATGGGGTTCAGTCTCCCACTGTGTTTTCATTTTTTTGGGAAGATGTCTTGAAGACATGTGAGCGTTCCTCTTTTCCTTGAAGAATATCATCAACAGCGGGACAGCAACTTTGCAGGACTGCTGGTAATCGGAGTGTAGACTTCAGGACTGCTGAACTATAAGGACCTGGCAGAGAAAGTTTGAACCAAGAGAGAATACTGAAGAACATCAACATTTGGAGTCTCTGAAGTAGAAGAGAAGGAATTAGGATGCTCTCGGGAATCATCTGCTCCCTCGAATCACACTGGGGAAAGACCTGAGCAGACGAAGATTCTTCAACTCCCATGAAGATTTTCGCAGCCGTATCATTCACTGTGAAAAAGTTACTGAAGATCTGAGATTCTATCAAATTTGGGTGACGAGAAGAATAATGACGAAATTCCTGTAGACATTTCAGGAAACAAAGAGATGATTTCCTGATGACATTTCAGAAAGGATGTTCACTTTCTGTAGGCAGTGGTAACATTGCCACCCTTTTCTCAGTGTGAAACTGCTCTGCCATGGGCAATGGGAAGACTTTTGGGGGATAAGAAGGTAAGACAACACCATTGTCTAATATGATGCGAAAATAAATTTCCTGTACAGGATTCTGAAGTTTTAGAAGCTCTGAAGGCTCTGCCTTGGCTTCTGTGATGAAGAACAGCATTAGTGGGAAGAAGATTTTCAGCTGAGGCTGAAGTGTGGGCATCAATTTACTTTCAGCCATGGAAACAGGTGCTACCAACTCTCTGGCAGTGTGATCCTCCACAGACTCAAGCATAGAATCAAGCAAGTTGTTCTCCATGGAAGACTCTTCATGGTTAACCATTGATACACAAGGCATTGCATTGGTATGTTCACTGGAATAAAGATCTGAATGCTGTTCTACTGCAGTAAACACAGCTGACTCCTCAAAAAACAGAGCCTTCATCTGGCTCAGCAGTAGATTGGAATAGCATACTGACCATCTTCTTCAGGAAAGAGCCAACCCAGATCTAAAAAGTCTTCTTGCGGATGGCCACTATCTGTCACAGTGCCTTCTGTATCCACTGCCACTGGCCTAGCTTTTTAAAGAACTGAGAGATCCATAATCTCAATATCTACCCAGGGCCTAGTGGATTGTGTTTCTGTGATGGAAAGAAAATCACTGTTCAATAAATAAACCTCCTCAGTGGCTCTAGGCTGGAAATTCACTGGTTCTACATAAAACTTCAGAAATTTGTTCACAAAAGGCATCGGGATGTCCAATTGTTAGCCATCATTCAGTTTTTCCAGAACACTCAATAGTATGCCAACATCTCCATTCTTTAAGGATGTGCATTGATTGTGAACAACATAGAGAGAATCAACAACCTGTCTCCCTTGCAATGAAGAGGGGCAATTAGCCTACCTTTTATTGGCAAGTTTATGCCGCCTGGACCTTCCAATTTAATATCTGATGTATGGAGGAGTATTGGCTGAAGTCAGTCTAGAAAATCAGCTGCTATATTAATGTCAGCTCCAGTGTCAATCTTAAAGTTGGTGTCAAAACCTTTAACTTGCTCTGTAGCTGACCAATAGCCTTGATTAAGACCATTTACTTCCCCTAGAAACTCTGAAATTTGTCTCTGTCTTAATTTCCAGTTTCTTGGATGGAGTGCATTTCATAAATATTCTCTTGTCTTCTTCCTCTATAAAAGGTGTTGGACTCTGAGAAATGCATGATATGTCCAGTCTTCCAACACTGGAAACATTCTGAGTCCAATCTGGGCAATTTTGGCATCTGCATTGTTTCTTTGCACTATAATGTAAGCATCTCCAAATGGCTGCTATACGGTTCCCACCCTTTCACCCATTTTGGCATGCTTCTGAATAAGTGGGGCCATTACCCTAGGGCCTACCCAGTTATTGGAGTCACCTAGAGCCTCAGCGTCGTGATGGATTATGACCCAACTTGGTCTCTCTGTGTTCCATGTGCCTCACATATTGAACTGTTTGGTCCAAAGTGAGGTCATCCTTGATCTATGGAAAGTCCAAGAACTTTTCATCACGGACCCCAATGACAATACAGTTGCAGATGAGTTTACCTTCCAATGCAAAAGCTAGCTAGTTAATATAGGTTGGTAAGCAATAACTCGACTGATTCCCCTGGTCTTTGGAACATTTGCTGAAAGTGCACTTGCTCAATTATAAGAGATAAAATTTGTTTTGCGCTAAAATATGTGTCAAAGGCTTTGAGGATGGTATTGAAGCCTGCAGAGTTCTCTTCCACCCCCTGTCCACTACCCTTCCTATGGCATAAAGGAATGAACTAACCTGTAGTTCTGCTTTTTAGCATAAAGGCCCAATGTTGATTGATATTGGAGGAAGTGTTTCTTCCATGACTCCCACTTTTGGCCTCTCTGCGGGCCATTGAGACTTTTGAACGGGCAGTGACTGTCCTCCAGGTGTCATTACATCGCTCCAATTAGCCTCCTTCTTCAGTAGGTTTGTAAATCCTTCAGTCTACCAGGTTTCTTTGCATTTATTTGACATGGTCCTGTTGATGGCACCAACCCTTGGTTAGATTGGTGTCACTCCACTGCTACCATGTTTCATATATGCATGGCATGGTTGCTGACTTCTGGTATGCATGGTCTATCTTACCTAGAGAGGTTGTAGTCTCTCTGGTACTTGCTTTAACTGGGTTATGAACACTAGACATATGATAGATTATAGTATAGGTATGTCTCTCCTGAGTATAGAGTGTTCACCCTCTCATGTGTTCAGCACATGACTGCTGATGTCACTTATATATCATAGTCTACATCACTCATTACCATAGTTATTCTATTAATCCATTACACGACAAATAGTATGTTAGACTCTTGTTTTTGGAAATTTTTAACAGAGATATTCTTCTGCAAAAGGGCAAGTCCTTGTCATTTCAGTAATTCCTACTTAATTGCAGCCCGCAGAGACTTAAGTAATACACCCAAAGGAGAAATGTAGAATCGCTGACAGGAACTACTGGTTTCCCATGTTGTACTGTATATGTGCAGACTTAAGACATTATTGTCAGTTTCAGAGGAGTAATGGCAATGAATGCCGACAGTTTACTTACCATTAAAACTGCAAAATCTGGACCATCATTACCAGTGCTATCAAGCGGCACTTGCTTAGCAATAACCTGCTCACTGACACTCAGTTTGGGTTCTGCCATGGCCACTCAGCTCCTGACCTTATTACAGCTTTGGTTAAAACATGAACAAAAGAGGTGAACTCCAAAGGTGAGGTGAGAGTGACTGCCCTTGATATCAAGGCAGTATGTGACCTGGTGTGGCATTAAGGAGCCCTAGCAAAACTGAAGGCAATGGGAATCGGGAGGAATGCCCTTCATTATTTGGAGTCATACCTAGCACAAAGGAAGATGGTTGTGGTTTTTGGAGGTCAATCATCTCAGCTCCAGGGCATCACTGCAAGAGCTCCTGAGGGTAGTGTCCTAGGCCAAACCAACTTCAGCTACTTCATCAATGACCTCATGTCCACCATAACGTCAGAAGTGGGGATGTATGCTGATGATTGCACAATGTTCAGCACCATTTGTGACTCCTCAGCTACTGAAGCAGTCCATGTCCAAATGCAGCAAGACCTGGACAATGTCAATGCAAGTAACATTCACACCACACAAGAGCCATGCAATGGCCACCTCCATCAAGGGAGAATCTAAGCATTGCTTAGAATCCTGCGGCAAGCAACTCACCTCCTAACAAAGCAGCCCACTTGATTGGCATCCCAACTACAAACATTCGCCCCCTCCACCAACGACGCACAGTGGCAGCTGTGTGCACCATCTACACATAGATAGACAGCAATTTCCAAACCCACAACCGCTACCATCTAGAAGGACAAGGGCAGCAGATACAAAGGTACACCACCACCTGGAGGTTCCTCTCCAAGCCACTTACCATCCTAAATGGGAAATATATCACCGTTCCTTCACTGCCGCTGGGTCAAAATCCTGGAACTCCCTCCGTAACAGCATTGTGGGTATACCTGCGTCACATGGACTGCAGCAATTTAAGAAGGTAGCTCACCACCACCTTCACAAGGGCAGTTGTGGATAGGCATTAAATGCTGGCCTAGCCAGTGAAGCCCACATCCTGTGAATGAATTTTTTAAAATATGCAATCATAGAGTTGTTCCGTAGCTGATTAAGGGATGTCTAGGTCAAAGCCACATAGTAAGATTATAACTCAAGCAGCAAGTTACAGAAGTCTATTTGGAATTGAAATAACATCAATCAATTTCTTATCACTTTCCAATTATACATATTTAATTAAGCACCGAACTGTCAAATTGGCCTCACTCCCCATATCTCAAGGAAAGAAGATTTCACTTTAATAGTTTAAATTCTCTGATTTTTACCATCGCTTTGCCACTCAGGAATTTCCTCTGTTTCATTATATAAAATATCTGTTGTGAGGAGACTTCCCGATGGATATTTTTGGTTGGTTTTGCTTTAATATTTATAAAACTAGCAATTTGTTTCCAACTTGGTTTCTGCCATAAAATAGAAACATCATACTGGTGTTTTTTCGAGGTATGGGTTAAAGGAGATTAGCAGGTCTGTACAAACAGAATTTTAGCTCAAAATCTGTGTTATTCCTGATCTAAATGTGTTTAATGAGTTAATGTACAGCTGGATGCTGATACTGGAAGTAAAATTTAGAAAAGTAATCATAGAATAATAGAGTGGTTGCAGCACAGAAGGAAGCCATTTGGTTTGTACCAGCTCTCTGGAAGAGCTATGTAGCTATTCCCACCACCCCGCACCCCCCCACCGCACCCACCACCTCCCCCCCACCCCCCCCACCCCGCCCCGTCTTTTCACCATAGCCCTGCAAATTTTTATCTCTTTGGATAATTAACCAATTCCCTTTTGAAAGCCAGGATTGAATCTGCCTGCACCACAATCTCAGGCAATGCATTCCAGATCCTAACCACACACTGGGTAAAAAAAGTATTTTCTCACGTCGCCTCTGATTCTTTTGACATTCGTCTTAGATCATTTCATCCTGGGCCCTTCCACCAATGGAACACTTTGTCTCTATCTACTCTGTCTAAATGCTCCTATCAAATGTCCTCTCAATCCGCTCTAAAGAGAACTGCACCAGCTTCTCCAATCTAACCTCATAGCTGAAATCTCTTATCCCTGTAAGCATTTTTGTAAATCTTTTCTGCACCATCTCCCATGCCTCCACATCTTTCCTAAGTGTGGGGCCCAAAATTGGGCACCATACTTCAGCCGAGACAGAACCAGTGTCCTATAAGCGTTCACCAAAGCTTCCTTGCATTTGTACTCTATGGGCAGAATTTTTCAGTCAGTGTGCGGGGGCAAGCCCGACATGCTGACATGTAAAATGATGTGCGATGATGTCGGACGTGTGTCCCAACGTCACCGCGTGCCATTGCAATATTTCGTTTGGCAGGCGCGGGCCGCAGTTGGCTGCACACCTGTTGAAATGTAAACAGCCTGTTAAGGACATTAAGAAATTTATTGAAGCCACTTGTGAACCCTGCCCATCCAACGTTACGGTAGGCGGGCAGGCGAAAAGCCCAAGCGGCCTTCATGATTTTTAGGAAACCTCATCCACGAGCGGGATGAAGTTTCCTAAAGCTTTTACTAAATAAATAAATACATTTTCATAAATATAAAAACATGTCCCAACTCATGTGACACAGCCACATGAGGAGACATGTTTAAATAAGTTTTTACACCTTTTATTTAATAATTTTAATATTGATTCAATCTCCCTGAGGCAGCTCTGTCCCTCAGAGAGATTGAAGCGCTTTCTTTTTCGCATGCGCGAAAAAGCACTGTCCCCGACTCTCCCTCCTCCCCCCACCCGCACAGATAGCGCTGAGTGCTACCAGTTGCGTCTTACGCTGGGCGGATCATAATTGGCCTGCCCGTGTAAAATGGTGGCGTGGAACCGATCGCAGGTGGTGATCGGCTCTGCACCTGCCTCCGCCCGCTCCCGCTGTGCCTGCCTGCCATATGAAAAAGTCTGCCCTATGCCTCATTTATAACGCCGAGGATGCTTTATGCCTAATTAACCGCTTTCTCAGCCTGCTCTGCCATCTTCAATGATTTGCGTGCATATACCCAGGGCCCTTCTGTTCTTGCATCCAATGTTGAATTGTATTCTTTATTTTATGTTGCCTTTCCTCATTCTTCCTCCAAAAATGTACCACTTCACACTTCTCAGCATTAAATTTCAGCTGCATATCTGTCCATTCCACCAGCCTGTCTATGTGCTCTTCAGGTCTATCACTATCCTTCTTACTGTTCACAATATTTCCAAGTTTTGTTTCACCTGCAAATTTTGAAATTATGTCCTACACACTAAAGTCTAGGTTATTAACATAGATCAAGAAAAGCAGTGGTCCTTATACAGAACTCTGGGGAACCCCACTATATACCTTCATCCAGTTTGAAAATTAACCATTCACTGCTTCTCTCTGTTTCCTTTTACTTGGAATCCTATTATGGATATCACAGTGACATCGACCATCCTACAGTTCATTCACTCAGATGTTAAACTACTGTGGTTTAAATCAAATGTCAAGGCCTGAGTTGATTTTGAAGAGAAGTTGAGTAACATCCATGGGAACATAGGAATATAGGAATAGGTCCTTGAGACTGTTCCACCACTCAATCATGTCATAGCTGTGTGACCAACTTTTACTCCATGACTCTTAATACCTTTGGCTATCAAAAATCTATCAATTTTAGTTTTAAAATCAAAAATTGATTTAGCACCAATTGCCATTTGCAGAAGAAAGTTTCAAACATTGTACTGATCAGTGCTCATTGCCAAGGACATTAAGCTTTGCTCTTCATAAGAAAGAAAGCAGATCAAATTATGAAATGTGATCTTCAAACACAAGTACATATCTGGCAATTTTGTGTAATAAAAATGAATTTATTTAACCAGCGTAAAATAGTGACCCTTGCGATAGGATTATTTTCAGGGCTATTTTAGAGTTGTTAAAGTTTCAGGTTTTTTAGCAGTTTCTTTTCTTGAGCAAGCTTATCACCTTTGCTGGTTTTCTATGTGTTGCTGGTATGCATCCTTTTGTCATTATTTGTGTGAGCCTTGACTGAATGTTGACAAGGTCTTCAACCCTCACATATATCACAGCCCCAAGCTTAATCCTGCACTTATCCTACATGCATGGGTTGCTGGATAGTGATCAGGCTTTTTAACACAGCCACACCAAGGCCAAGTGTAGCACCAACATTTTCTTTCCAGCTGAGAGAATTACCTCAAGCCTGACCGGGCATTGAACAGTGTACTATGCAGTGGGGGCCTTCTTCATCTGTATAGCTCAGCTACTCACTGATACAGTGAAGGTGTCCATAATTCTAAATAATAAGTGGCTGAAGGACATTTTAAAAAATGAATTAGTCAAAACTGATTAAATGTACAACCCATCTAATGAAGCATACAACTAATGAATGTGCCAGTTAATAAGTACAACACTTTCAACTAAATCAAAGGCTTAAAATTTCAATGTCCTTGACTGTCAACCTCTTTCTGTCACACAGAGCGACAGAGTAGCTGAGATCCTTGCGATCAGTGGTTAGAGCTTTGGCATTCATTAAGATTGCAAGGAGCTTCTCTTTTGTATTGCTATGTGCACCACTTTAAGTTGCTTGCTTCACTTCAACTTCTGTTTCTCTCTGATAAGCTCCAGCTGAAATAATGTTAAAGAAGATTATTCCCTGAGGGACTTCAAAGAAAAGTTGAAAGTTTGTGAAGTCATTAAAAAAAATTGAGAACATATTCTTGCATCTCCAGCACCTAAAATGTTTGCACCTTCAGGAAAGAGCTTTCTGCATAGTGAGAGAACATTTCAACAAAAGACTGCATTTTAACATGTATTGAACAGTGCAATTTCACATATTCTACTTTCTTTAATTTAAATTATTAGTGGCACCTTTTCTAGTGAAATGATACAACTTGGTAAGCAATATTTGGAAGCAATGTAACAGCCAACTGAGATAATTCCTCAGAGATGAATTGGGAAACTATTGTTTGCAAACACTATTTGTACACTTCTGGTCAGCACTTTTAGGGGATCTGGAACTCATAAGCAATTTCAGTTCATTGTATGGCTGCCATGAATTTGCAGGCCTTTTTATGACGTTTAATGGAGAACCTTCAAAACTACTATATTCATGCACCACATGTGTGATAATGTACACTTGATTACATGTGATGTGTATACAGCTTGCATGTTAAATGAATGCTTGATAATTCTCATTTGGAGAATAATCACATTGTAGCAATTACATTCCAATTTGGCATATAATTGGCAAATTAATTTCATTATAGATAAGCGTGAGGTGGTACATTTTGGTAGGAGGGAAAAGGTAGGAGGCATTATGCTCCTTGTAATTAAGTGTCTAAATTGGGGAGAGGAATAGAGGGGAAGTACAAAGTGATAATACAGATGCAAAAATCACTGAAAGTAGCAACACAGGTTAATAAGGCCACAAGAAAAGCAAACAAAACACTGAGGTTCATTACTGGAGTGAAACAATTGAAAAGCAGAGAAGTTATGTTATACTTGTATTGAACTTTATTTAGACAACACTTGTAGGCCTACCTGCAAAGTTCTACTGCAGGAGGTGCCACTTGCCATTTCTCACACAGTATGTGTAGAGTGTGGCACATGAAGATTTGTGTCCCTTGCATGCGTCTGAAGTCACTGAAAGTGCACAATTACTGATGTTACTGACATCAAGGGCTGGTGCAATACACAAGTGGTAAGATTGGTCAAGGAATGTGGAGGAAATTCACCCTCTCATTTTATCCTTTCATGGGATGTGGGTGTTGCTGGCTAGGCCAGCTTTTATTACCCACCCCTAATTGCCCTCGAGAAGGCGGTGGTGAGCTGCCTTCTCGAACAGTTGCAGTCCATTAGTGTAGGTACACCCACAGTGCTGTTAGGGAGGGAGTTTCAGGATTTTGTTCCAGTGATAGTGAAGGAACAGCGATATAGTTCCAAGTCAGGATGGTGTATGGCTTGGGGGGGAGCTTGCAGGTGGTGTTGTTCCCTTGCATCTGCTGTTTTTGTACTTCTAAGTGGTAGAGGTCATGGGTTTGGAAGGTGCTGTTGAGCTGCAGTTTTGGTGAGTTGCTGCAGTGCATCTTGTCAATGGCACACACTGCTGCTACTGTGCATCAGTGGTGGAGGGAGTAGATGATGAAGGTGCCAATATTTGCCCTGCTTTGTCCTGGATGGTGTCAAGCTTCTTGAGTGTTGTTGGAGCTGCACTCATCCAGTCAAATGGAGAGTATTCCATCACAGTCCTGACTTGTGCCTTGTAGATGGCTTTGGGGAGTCAGGAGGTGAGTTACTCTCCACAAGATTCCCAGCCTTTGGCCTGCTCCTATAATCAAATTATTCATATGGCTAATTCAATTCAGTTTCTGATTAATTTTAACCCCCAGGATGTTGATATTGGGGGATTCAGCGATGGTAATGCATTGAATATCAAGGGGCAATGTTTAGGTTCTCTCTTGTTGGAGATGGCCATTGCCTAGCACTTGTGTGGTGTGAATGTCACTTATCAGCCCAAGCCTGAATGTTGTCCAGGTCTTGCTGCATGTAGGCACAGACTGCTTCAGTACCTGAAGAGTTTCAAATGGTGCTGAACATTGTGCAATCATTAGCAAACACCCTCACTTCTGACTTTGTGATGAAGGACAGATCATTGATGAAGGAGCTGAAGATGGTTGGGCCCAGGACACTACTCTGAGGAACTCCTGCAGTGATGTCCTGGGACTGAGATCAGTGACTTCCAACAACCACAACCATCTTCTTTTGTGTTATATATGACTCCAACCAGTGGAGATTTTCCTCTGATTCCCATTGACACCAATTTTGGTAGGGCTCCTTGATGCCACACTCTGTCAAATGCAGCCTTGATGTCAAGGGCAGTCATACTCTCCTCACTTCTGGTGTTCAACTCTTTTGTCCATGTTTGAACCAAGGCTGTAATGAGGTCAGAAGCTAAGTGGCCCTGGTAGAACCTAAACTGAGCATCAGTGAGCAGGTTATTGCTGAGTAAATGCCGCTTGATAGCTCTGTCAACTATACTATTCCTTCCATCACTATGATGATGATTGAGAGTAGACTGAAGGGGCGTTAATTGGCTCGGTTGGGTTTGTCCTGCCTTTTGTGGACAGGACATACCAGGACAATTTTCCGCATTGTCAGGTAAATGCCAGTATTGTAGCTGTACTGGAACAGCTTGGCTAAGGGTGCAGCCAGTTCTGCAGCACAAGTCTTCAGTAGTATTTCTGGAATGTTGTCAGGGCCCATAGATTTTGCAGTGTCCAGCGCCTTCAGCTATTTCTCAATATCATGTGGAGTGAATCGCATTGGCTGAAGACTGGCATCTGTGACGCTGGGGACCTCAGGAGGAGGCCGAGATCAATCATCCACGTGGCACTTCTGGTTGAAGATTGTTGCAAATGCTTCAGCCTTGTCTCTTGCGCTGATATGGTGGGCACCCACATCATTGAGGGTGGAGATATTGTGGAACATCCTCCTCCTATTGGTTGTGCAATTGTTCACCACCATTCATGACTGGGTGTAGCAGGACAGCAGAACTTAGATTGTTGGTTGCAGGATTGCTTAGCTCTGTCTACTACACACTGCTTTTGCTGTTTGTGTTATAGCTTTGCCAGGTTGATACCTCATTTTTAGGTGTGCCTGGTGTTGTTCCTGGCATGCACTCCTGCACTTTCCATTCAACCAGGGTTGTTCCCCCGGTTTGTTGATAACGGTAGAGTGGGGGATATGCCAGGCCATGAGATTACAGATTGTGTTTGTATGCAATTCTGCTGCTCCTGATAGCCCACAGTGCCTCATAGATGCCCAGTTTTGAGTTGCTGGATCTGCTTGAAATCTATCCCATTTAGCACAGTGGTAGTGCCACACAACACAATGGAGGGTATCCTCAATGTGAAGGCGTTATCTTGTCTCCACAAGGACTGTGCAGTGGTCACTCCTACCGATACTGTGATGGACAGATGCATCTGTGACAGGTAGATTGGTGAGGACCAGGTCAAGTATGTTTTTCCCTCTTGTTGGTTCCCTCACCACCTGCCGCAGACCCAGTCTTGCAGCTATATCCTTTAGGACTCGGCCAGCTCGGTCAGTTGTGGTGCTACCGAGCCACTCTTGGTGATGAAGACCTCCAGGCCAGAGCACAGTCTGTGCTCTTGCCACCCTCAGTACTTCTTCCAAGTGGTGTTCAACATGGATGAGTACTGATTCATCAGCTCAGGGGGTGGGAGGCGTGTGGTAGTGGTAATTAGCAGGAGGTTTCCTTTCCCATGTTTGACCTGATGCTATGTGACTTCATGGGGTTTTTGAGATTTCTCAGAGCAATTCTCTCCCAGCTGTATTCCACTATGCTGCTACCCCTGGTGGCTCTGTCCTTTTAGTGGGGACAGGGATGTGATAGTGGTGTCTGAGACATTGTCTGTCAGGTATGATTCCATGAGTATGACTATGCCAGGCTATTGCTTGATTATCCTGTGGGACAGCTCTCCCAATTTTGGCACAAACCCCATGATGTTAGTAAGGAAGACTTTGCAGGGTTGACTGTGCTTGCCCTTGTCATTTTCAGTATCTAGCTCATTGCCAGGTGGTCCATGCGGTTTTGGATACAGCTGAGTGGCTTGCCAGGCCATTTCAGAGGACACGTAAGGATCAACCACATTGCTGTGTGTCTGAAGTTACATGTGGGCCAGACCAGGTGAGGGCGGCAGATTTCCTTCCCTAAGGGACGTTAGTGAAACAGGTTGGTTTTTATGACAATCAACAATGTTTCATAATCACTATTACCAAGACTAGCTTTTTAATTCCAGATTTATTAACTAAATTTAAGCTCCACCAACTGCTGTGGTGGGATTCAAGCCCATGTCCCCAGAGAGTTAGCCTGGCCCCTGGATTACTAGTTTGGTGACATTACCACTATGCCACAATGCCACCACCAATGTTAGGACACAGGATGTGCCCTCTCCCAGGCCTATTTAAAAGGTTACTCAACAAGTTGCAGTTGATGTGGTCTTGACTTACTTACACTAAGGCAAAGTTTTGATGAGTTGTGGGAGGAAAATTTGGAAGGTTCTGCTGGCCACAGAAAGGCAGAAAATAATATAGCCTTGCATAGGTATAGGGGTACCAAATGAACTGGAGGGTACTCGGTTAAATCATGATGCATGTGTGCCTGCAGCAACAACCCTCCTGCACATCAACTGTATAGACAATGTCTCTGACCTGCTTGGCATTGAGTATGAATTTTCCCATGTTCAATGATTCTTGCCTCACTTTATAGCAAAGTTGCAGTGTATGCAATGTGTGTTGATGATTCTGGAGACTTTGGGGACGTACTGTCAGGCACCCACCTACATCAAAGTACCAGTGATATGCTCAACATTGATCCCAGAGTTTGCATGTGTCTTATCAGTTCTCTGGCTGGGATTTTACAGCCCCGCCATCGTAGGACCTACCGCAGGGGATGCAGTGGACCAGCCAAAAGTCCATTGACTTTTGATGGGACTGAACAATGGCAGGAAAATCCCTCCCTCTGCCTTTGCCCTTGCCTGCTGTAAAGATGCCAACAGCTATTACAGCAGAAGGTAGCCTTGGTCTCAGATAAGCTTTAAATGACTGACTAAATAGCAACTGCTTCTGGATAAATTAAACCATCATGCGTGCTTCTTGCTACAAGTGCATTGTTCCTGCGATTGTAATTGGGAAAAGGCTCGGGAGATGTTGGTGTTAGCATCTAATAGGTTGGGGCTTGGGGAAAGACATTTCAAGACTCTTCGTCGTTGAGGCGTGCAATCCCAGGCCTGTTAGCGCCTCAGTGCCAAGTGCTGGCCCTGTCGATGTCCCGACACGCGATCCTGGGTCTGGAGTGGCAGCGCTCGTGACCCTGAGCCAGTTGTCCTCCTGAGGAAACTGATCTGCTGAGATCCCAGAGGGAGGAATGCCCGGTGGGTGTTTGAATGAGGTGACAGACACTGTCTCCCCAGCTCCCAGCCTACCTCGAAGAGGCGCCACCCCTCAGAGGGGGAGGAGCTCATGACTTGTGGGGTCAAATGTGCCTCCACCCCCTACGAAAAGGAGGTGGCGCCCCTACCATGCAAGTCCTCGTCCTGCCCTCTGGGTGAGGTACAGGAACTGACACTTTTCCCCAGTCCCCCGGGCAGGGCCCCTTGGGGGGGTCAGTGAAGGTGCTACCATAGTGGCGGCCTGTCCTGTACTCCCAATGTGCCTTCTGGCCTGCCAGGCGACAGTGACAGCCCCTTAACTGCTCAAAATGCTGGGTCTGGGATGTTATCCACTTTTACCAGAGGATTGGTCTGTCGAGTGCCTTTCTGTCTCTTGACCAGGAGAAGGCGTTCGAGAGAGTGGACCACAAATATTTATTCAGGACTCTGCGAGCTTTTGGGATTGGGATGCATTTCGTCACCTGGAGCTGATTTCTGTACGCTGCTGCAGAGTGTCTAGTCAAGGCTAATGGGTCCCTGACGGTGGCCCTTCACTTTGGGAGAGGAGTGCATCAGGACTGCCTCCTGTCTGGCCAATTGTATTCTATCTGGGTGGAGCCTTTCCTGCGCGTCTTGTGGAGGAAGGCATTGGGATTGGTTCTGCATGGGCTGGGCATTAGGGTGGTCCTCTCGCCTTACACCGATGATGTGCTCCTCATGACCCAGCTGACCTGAGACGGGTACGCGAGTGCCAGGAGGTGTACTCCACTGCATCCTCTGTCAGAATCAACAGCGGCAAGTGTTCTGGACTCCTGGTCGGCCCGTGGCAGATGGATCCGCTACCCGACGAGCTCTGGCCTTTCACCTGCAGGAGGATGAATCTCCCCTACCTGAGGGTCTACCTCTGCCCTGCTGAGGAATCCTGGCCTGCGAACTGGCAGGAGTTGGAGACCAAAGTTGGCACTCACCTCCAGCGCTGGACAGGATTGCTCTGAGTGCTGTCCTACCGGGGTCGAGTTCTGGTCATAAACCAGCTGATTGCTGCCATGTTGTGGTACCGTCTGGCCACCTTGACCCCTCCCCCGGACTTTGTCACAAAAATCCAGAGAATGCTCATCGACTTCTTCTGGGACAGAAGGCTGCACTGGGTCGTTGCTGAGGTTCTGAGTCTCCCGGTTAAGAAGGGTGGTCAGGCGCTGGTGTGCCTATGCACCCAGGTGGCAACATTCCACCTTCAGGCC
This sequence comes from Carcharodon carcharias, assembly GCF_017639515.1. NCBI lineage: Eukaryota > Metazoa > Chordata > Chondrichthyes > Lamniformes > Lamnidae > Carcharodon > Carcharodon carcharias. The sequence goes on along the minus strand of NC_054474.1, from coordinate 43,261,193 downwards.
TTGCAGCCATAAATGTACGTAGTGCCTCCTCCTAAATGGTGTGCGGTGACATATTTCTCCTGCCGAGGGTGCGCGGCCTGAATTACGACATGTAGCTCCTGTTCATAGGCCCGAGGGGTCTTCATGGCTCCTTGCAGGCATTGCCCGTCTTTTACCAGGACATGACCAAATTCTGGAACATGGTCGCCTCGCACCGCAGCGCTCCACCATCAGGTGTAGCAGCTATAGTCAGGGAGCCGCTGCTCAGGAATCTGCACCTCCACCCTTTCAGGTGGCTGGTGGAAGGTGAACAGAATTGGGGACGTGTTGGCGCTTGTTGGTGTTGGCGCTTCATGCATCCATGGACATCCAGCACATGGCCAATGCCATCGAAGACCTCAGGATTGTAGTGCTTGGCACACATGGGCTCGAGGATGTGCAGGTGCGCGAGTGGACTCCCATTTGAACGAATTCCACATTGGTCCAAAACCCTGAATCCTCCCTCGGGTAGCAGAGCCCCACAAACTGAGCTGCCTCATGGAAATACCCTCTGTGCCCTTTAGCTCGGTGCGGAGGGGTTTCCTGTGTGGGCTGCTGTTGCACACCCTTCACGGCTCCCTGACAAGCTTTGGTGTGCCTTGTTGCTGTCCAGCGGTGGAGGTCCCCAGTGGAGGGCTTTCTACTTGGGAGTCCTTCACCTTATTATCAGGGACCAGGAGTGGAGGATGTGGCACGCAGCATTCCCATACAACTATGGGATGTGTCAATTCAAGGACTCCCAGGATGTGCATTTTGCAGGCTTGTGGAATGTGTGGACCATGTTGATGTTTCATTCTGTAGACTGCACCCCCTTTTTAGGTTATTTAAAAAGCCTTTTGCTTTTGTTTTGGTTGCACTTCAGTCCCACACTCCTGTTCTTCAGACACCTGGTGTGGGGTGGGGCAAGGACGGAGGAGGACCTCCTTGTGAACATGCTCCTGAGCCTGACCATCAACAGGTCCAGGCAGTGGGCGACCGAGGGGCCTGTCTGGCCTAACTGTCTGCCCCATTTCCGCAGCTACGTTCATGGCTGGGTGTCCTTGGAGAGGGAGGATGCAGTGTCCACTGGCACGATCGAGGCCTTCCATGCTCAGTGGGCAATGCAGGGGCTGGGGTGCTTTATAGACCCTTATAATCACATTTTGGTTTGATGTTTGTAAATTTCCTTTAACGTTTGACTTTTAGTTCACAGTGTCCCTTTAAGGGGCTGCATCTTATTTTACCTTTTTGAGTGCAACAAATTAGATTAAATTAAAGTAAATGAGGGACAAAGTAAGAGGCAGTCCTGAAAGGGACATGGCAAAAGAAAACACAAGTCACAAAGGAATCTTGCACCACCAAATCAAAATGTGAGTAGAGGGATCAATAAAGCACCCGGTCCTCATGGTGCCCACTGAGCACAGAGGGCTGCATCTTATTTTGTTCTTCATTTTTCCTAATTTAATTAGTTTCATAAAAAGGAAACAGGGGAGAAGTCAGCTCTGTAGTGAGCAATAAAACTCTCTACTTAACCTCTTGTATCCTTCACATCAAGGCTTGGGAGCTAGCCAACAGTTGGCATCCCTGACATTAGAGTCAATCATCTCTAACATATTTATGGCGGCAAAAATTGATCAATTCTGCCAAAAGTAGATCCTGAATTTAGACATGCAAGGACATGTCTAAACCCTAACACACGTTTCATGTGAAATGTGTTATGAAAAACTCAGAATTGGTGTGGTAATAACTAATTACTTTTAATTCCAGCTTCCCTGGAATATTCCCATCAAAGAGTAGTGAAATTATAAGAGGGAGAAAGGAATAAAAGGATATACTGATAAGGTTTAAAAATAGACTTGCATTTCAGAGTACCTTTCACGACCACCAAATATCTCAAAGTGCGTTGAACTCAACAAAGTACTTTTGAAAGGTAGTCACTGTTGTAATGGTGTTAGATGAAGAGGGGGAAGAGGATGCATGTTGGAGCAAAAGCACTAGCATAGACCATTTGGGCTAAATAATCTGTCTCTGTGCTGTAGAAGCAATGTAATCATAAGTACTACGTTACAGTCACAACACAAAAATGGGCATTTGGCCCACAGATTCATATCCATAAGCGGGTTTATGTCCCTGGTGATGGAGGCCCTGTACACCATGAGAGGGGACTTCGTCATCTTATCAGAAAAAAGCAAGAGGAACAGGCGCAGGCATTGCCAAGGATTCCAAACATGCAGAGAGCCATGGACTGCGCACACATGACTCTATGGGCTACATGTATAAATGGAGATGTGTCATAATCCCAAGGGTTACCATGCAATCACTGTGCAGTGGTATGTGAGCATGCACAGAACATCATGTCTGGCAGCAGCCATGACACTTTTCATCCTGAAGCAATCAGCCATCCTGTCTTTGGGCCACCATGGTGAGCCAGAGGCTGGCTGCTGGATGACAAGTACACCCTCAATGCTGCTAGCTCATGACTCATCTCCTAACGTGCTGACAATATGCCTATAATGAGTACCATACAGCCATAAGGAACATCTCCTCATGCCCATCAGCATCGTGGAACAATGGTTCTGAAGCCTGGATCGTTCAGTCCTCACCAGAACAGGTGATCAGACCTGTGGTGGTCTGCTGCATCTTTCACAATCTCACCATCATGAGGGCGCAACCTCTGCCACCAGGCATTCAAAGGCCACCTAAGGAGGAGGAAGAGGGCAAAGAGGAGAAGAAGAGGAGGTAGGGGAGATGCACCCTGAACCCCTTTGTTCTAGATGTACTGTCCGTCATCAGATACTGAGGCTCTGGTTCCTCTCATCCCACCATATCATTGCTCCAGTACTACTACCTTTCAAGCTATTTGCTGAATACCATCTTCCTGAAATAGAATCCACCAACAAAAAGCATTCCATGACAACTTTGTCTAACAATACTTATAATAATATGTACAAAAATGAACTATTCATCCTTGTGCATTTCCTTAGTGCCTATCTTATGGGTGCTTTTGCATGTTCCAGTGCTCCTACACAGTGCTAACCCTGGGGCTGCAGCATGGCTGGTGGAAGGCTGCTGCCTTTCATTGGGGGGGACTACAGATGGCTTTGAAAGTCAACTGCGAGCTACTCTGGGTCTTGAGGACCCAAGTTTGGACTACAGCACCACTGACATTGCAGCAGCAGACTGGGCTGGCTGGCTGAAAGGACAAAGGTGCTGGTGAAGTGATTGTGGTGGGAGCATGAATGCTGTAATCCTGAGAAAGGACGAAAGGTTTTGTGCACAACTGATACTCTGCCATTCCCCTCAGCAATTCTGGTAATCTGCAAGGACAGGTGGCTGACTGCTGTGAGAGCCTTCAGCACCATTAGCCAAGATGGCAGCAGTTTGAGTCTGCATGGGAGTAAGCAAGAATCTCATGCCCCCATCTGAGATTCTACTATAGCACTGGGATGTTGAGTGGTTTCTGCCAATGTTGCAATCACAGTAAGATATTGATCACCAGGTGCTGTACCATCATTTCATCTGTAAGTGCTGGTCACCATTTTCACACTGGAAAGGGTGGGTTCTAAGCTCTGCACGTAGCTTTGTGCTAAGTTTGAGCCAGACTTCATAATGTTCCTTGGCAATGGCAATTGCACTGTTCCAATGCACTAAGTATCTTGATGTGAATGTTCATCAGTGTTCACCATTAGGCCACCACATCAGAGACCTCATCTAAGACTCCTGTGGCAGAACTCATTTGCAGCATTGCTCTTTGGGGAGTTGATACACTAACTGTTTGTTTTCCCGGCCTGGTGCAAGGGGCCATTTAAGTGCCGGGGGGTGGTGGTGGAGGGGAAGTTAAAAGGACTATAGTTGTAGTAGGGGACAGTATAGATAGGGGGGATAGATACAGTTCTCTGCAGCTGAAAGCATGTGTCCTGAAGGCTGTACTACCTGCCCAGTGCCAGGGTTAAGGACATCTCCTCAGGGCTGGAAAGGAACTTGGAGTGGGAGGGGAAGGATCCAGTTGTCGTTGTCCATGTAGGTACCAATGATATAGGTAGGACTAAGAAAGAGGTTCTGCTAAGGGAATATGAACATCCAGGGGTTAAATTGAAAAAGCAGAACCATTAAGGTAATAATTTCTGGATTATTACTTAAGCCATGAAAATATTGGCATAGGGTAAATAAGATCAGAGAATTGAATGCATGGTTTAAAGACTGGTGTAGGAGAAATGGGCTTTGAATCATGGGTACTGGCTCCAGTACTGGGTAAAGAGGGGGCTGAACCACTGTACAGCCTTCACCATTAGCATTCTGGGACAAATTTCCAGGTGAATCACAACTAGGATTGCAGAGAGGCCTTTAAGTAGGGGATGGGGAAGGTTGGGCTCATGTTAAGGGAGATTTGGAAAGTTAAAGAGAAAAGACAAGGAAGTAGTGCAGGGTAATGATATGGGTAATGAACACCAGAGTGGCGGGAAAGGACAGAGTACACAAACATAATATTGTACCAGCAAATAAGGTCAGAGTGGCCAAAAACAGTAAAAAGACAGAATTAAAATCCCTTTATCTGGATGTAGTCATAATAAGATGAATAAATTGACAGCACAAATAGAAATAATTGAGTCTAATATGATAACCATTACAGAGATGTGGTTGCAAGGTGACCAAGGCTGTGACCTGAATATTCAAGGGCATTCGACATTCCGGAAGGACAAGAGGAAAGAAAAAGGAGGTGGGGTATCTCTGTTAATAAAGGATGAGATCAGTACAACAGTTAAAAATGATCGAGGTTAAAAAGATCAGGATGTAGAATCAGTTTGGATGGTGATAAGGAATAACAATGGAAATAAGCCATTGGTGGGAGTAGCTTACATACCCCTTAATAGTAGCTACACAGTGGGACAGAGTATACATGAAGAAATAATGGGGGCTTGCAAAAAAGTTACTGTATTAATTGTGGGTGACTTTAATCTTCACATCAATTGTACAATTCAAATTTTCAACAGTAGCCTGGAGGATGAGTCAACAGAGTACATTCAGGACAATTTCTTAGAAGAATACGTTCTGTAATCTACAAGGAACCAGGGTATTTTGGACCCAGTAATATATCACATAATTGGATTAATTAAAGACCTCATGATAAAAGATCCTCTAGGCAAGAGTGATCATAACATTCCCATTCAGTTTGCAAGTAAGGAATCAGGGTCCATAACTAGTGTCTTAAACTTAAGTAAAGGCAATTACATTGATAAGAAGAAGATAGATGGCTAAAGTGGACAGAGTAAGTAGGTTAAAAGGTAAGTTGGTAGAGAAGTAGTGGAAGGCATTTAAAGATATATTTCATAACTCTCAACAAAGATATATTCCATGATGGAAGAAAGTTTCTATCAGAAGGATGCACCATCCATAGCTAGCTAAGGGAATTAAGGGTGGAATCAAATTGAAAGTAAAGCTTTACAATACTGTAAAAATTAGCGATAGGCCAGAAGATTGGGAAAGTTTTAAAAACCAGAAAAGGGGGACTTAAAAAAAAGAGAAATGGGAGTATGAGAGAAAACTAATAAGAAATATAAAAGTAGACAGTAAAAAGCTCCTTCAAGTATTTAAAAAGGAAATAGTAGCTAAATTGGTCCCTTAAAGGGTGAAACTAAGGAATTAATAATAGGAAATGAGGAAATGGCTGAGGCTTTGAACAAGTATCTTCACAGTAAAAAATATAAAAAGCATCCCAAGAATACTAGAAAATCAAGAGACAAAAGGGAGGGTGGAACTTAAAACAGACAATATCACTAGAGAGAAATTAATAGGAATACCAATGGAACTTAAGGCTGACAGGTCCCATGGACCTGAAAGCCAAGGCTCTTAAAAGAAGCGGCTGCAAAGATAGTGGGTACATTGGTTGTAATCTTCCAAATTTCCCTTAATTCTGGAAAGGTCCTAGCAGATTGTGGAAAACTGCAAATGTAACATTTCTATTCAAGAAAGAAGAGAGACAGAAAACAAGAAACTATAAGCCAGTTAGCTTTACATCTATCATTGGGAAAATGCTAGAATCCATTATTAAAGTGGTAGTAGGACATTCAGAAAATCATAATAAAATCAGTCAGAGTCAACATTCAACATGGTCTTGTGAAAGGGAAATTGTTTTTGACAAATTTATTAGAGTTCATTGAAGATGTAACAAGTAGAGTGGATAAAGGGGTCCCAGTAGATGTAGTGCATTTGGATTTCCAAAAGGCATTTGATAAGGTGCATAAAGTATAACATAAAATGTTACTACATAAGGTGAGAGTTCATGATGTTGGGTGTGATATAGGGTATTAACATGGATAGAGGACTGGCTAACTAACAGGAAACAGAATGTCAGGATAAATGGGTCATTTTCAGGATGGCAAAGTATAACTAGTGGCCACATGGGTCAGTCCTGGTGCCTCAAATATTTACAATCTTTATGAATGACTTGGTTGAAGGGACCAAATATATTGTAGCCAAATTTGCTGACAATACAAAAATAGGTAGGAAAGCAAGTTGTGAGGAGGATATAATCTGTCTGCAAAGTGATATACGTATGTTAAGTGAGCGTTCAAAAACATTGGCAGATGGAGTATAATGAGGGAAAATGTGAGGTTGTCTACTTTGGCTGGAAGAATAGAAAAGCATAATATTATTTAAATGAAGAGATACTACAAAATGCTGCAGCACAAAGAGATCTAGGTGTCTTTGTACATGAATCACAAAATGTCAGCCTGAAAGTAGAGCAAGTGATTCAGAAGGCTTTATTGCAAGGGGAAATGGAATATAAATGTAGGGAAGTTTTGCTATACTTCTAGAGGGCACTGGTGAGACCACACCCAGAACAGTGTTTATAGTTTTGGTCACCTTACTTATGGAGGGACATACTTGCATTGGGAAAAGTTCAGAGAAGGCTCACGGCTGATTTCTGGGATCAAAGGTTTGTCTTATGAGGAAAGGTTGAACAGTTTGGGCTGATACTCATTGGAGTTTAGAAATTTAAGAGGTGATCTTATTGAAACATATAAGGTTCTGAAGGGCTTGACAGGGTAGATTCTGAGAGGGTGTTTATCTTTGTGGAAGAATCTAGAACAATGAAACAGTTTCAAAATAAGGGGTCTCCCATTTAAAATGGAGGAGAGGAAGAATTACTTCTCTTGGAGTATTGTTAGTGTCTAGAATTCTCTTCCCAAGAGAGCACTAGAGGCTGGGTCATTGAATATGTTCAAGGTTGAGTTACACAGACTTTTTGTTGACAAGGGAGTCAAGGATTATGGGGAGAGGCAGGAACGTAGAGTTAAGGCCACTATCAGATCAACCATGATCTTATTAATGACGGAGCAGTCCCGAGGGGCCAAGTGGCCTACTCCTGCTCCTATTTCTTATGTTCTTTTGATTGTCATGCTGAGAAGGTGTGAAGAAAAAAAAAGCTTCAAAATTGTTTCTCCTCCATATTGTCATGTTTAAGTTCTGCTTTTAAAAATAGACAAAAGCAAATTCATCAACTTCCTGGAATGTGACACCCCTTGCATTGTATAACATTCCAGCCAAGCCAACACGAAGGACTAGTAGACGAGATGTCTGCACCAACCAGCTCTGGACAAAAGCAGAGCTACAGTGACTCTTCATCTCCAATGTTGTGCTAATGGTTCTACAGTTATCTGTTCAAAACATAATGGAATTTAATGAGGGTCCTTAAAGTACATCGTTAGCTGAATGGCTCAACCTGAAACCATCCTGTCACATGACCGAGACTTGAGCTGTTTGCATTGCTTTAATTATACAGATTTTAGATTCTGTCTTCAGTTGCTGTTTAACCTCAGATGAGTAAACAGGACTCCAGGTTAGCACCCTGCCTCTGACCTCCATCTCTCTCAAAGTCTGATCTCCAGAAAGAATGCTGTATTTCACTTACAGAGTTGACTAATTCCCAGAATAGAAGGATACTTTGCATCAACTGTCTCAACCTGCAACCAAGTTCCTAGGACCAAGACCAAGAATTGTGCCAGACAAAGCCACCTGAAAGAACATTCATTGGACATTGACTTACAGGATTCTACTCACATGAGTTAATGCCAATACCCTTTTTGATTTTTTTTTAAGTAACTCGCAATTTGTAACTTTTTCCCCTTTCTTTCTCTGTCTTTCTACCTTGTATGCTCATCAATGTGTTGTGATCCATTCCTCGGGTTTTGAATGTGTTAATAAATTCTGGTTTTGTTTCATCTTAAAGAATTTGCTGCGGGGTTGTTTTTAACATTGGACCTTATAAACCGGGATCCATTTCAACAAAGGAAAGGGTACTAAGGGAAACAAATTAAATTAGGAATTTAAACTACTGCTGTCACAGGCAGAAGAGGGGAACAGTAATAATAAGTCAATTCACCTTGCCCTCAAGTCGGTAACATGATCTTATGCCTGGTTGTGGCCCACTTGTACAGAGCAACTCACTGCATGCAGATTCCGATTCAATACTACCCTTTAACCTACATGCAGTGTCAATAGATGAACTGGTAGCTAAAGCTGTCAGATCAAGTGATGGCGCTCCTTCATAAGAGGTTAGGTGAAGTTCTTGCCCTTCCTCATGAGGCTATTTTGGCTGGCCATGAAGCAGCAGCTCTTGGTATTTGAGAGGATAAATGCAAGGGGAGGGTTGTGAAGGAAAGTGGGTGAAGTAGAAAACAAAAGGTTCACGGACCCACCATCCACAACTTGTATATCATGAGGCTTAGATGGGATTTGAGAAGCAGCATAAGGTAGGAACAATTTTACTTTAATTTGTCCTTGGGGGTGTGAGCATTATTGACAAGGCCAGCATTTACTGTCCATCATTAAGTGCCCTTGAAAATTTGGTGGTGAACCGTTATCCTGAATGTTATCAATGTTACAGCCGTCATTGCCAACCCCATGATCCGGAGAACTATCCTCCAGAGAGCTCATGTAATGGAAATATGCCTGTTCCCTCTGCTTCTGGTCAGATCCCTGCTATTATGGGCCACCTCTTTCTGCAAGAGAAAGAGAAGAATGTCAGTGATTGTGCTGCAATGTGGTTGGATAATGTATCTTTCATGCTTGAGTAGCTGCAGGTTTATGAAAGCATTGAGAAGAAGGTCTGTGAGGGTAAGGTAGAGCTTCTGAATATTAGGCCCTAGGTCTGATGGCTTGAGATTGTTGATGAGTGAGTGATGGGGCTGCAGCGTATTGAGCAGCGCAATGGGTGGGTGGGTAGGGGACTTTTTAGAAGGGGCATTCTCTGACCTTGACCTCCCATGTGAGATCATTAAACTTCTTTTGGCACTGCTGCAAGATCCTCGGAGCCAGACACCAGGAATTGACATCCTTGTTGTTCACTTCTCCGAGTTTGTCTAGAACGCCACCTGGCCCTCTGGGGAATCATTGCTTCCCTACTCCTTCCCACTTTCTGTACTGGTGTTTCCAGTGCTGCATTGGAAAATCTGGGAGCTCTCTCTCTTCCTTGTTGCTCGATTTGGTGAGTTTCTTCCAATTTCTTACATGGTCAGCAGCAGCTTATGTATTAGGAGTGCAGATCCCCCTTAAGAATTACAAGTTTTGTTTAAGAGGTGGAGGCTAGCTGAAACAGGTGTTAGCCCCTTTGGGCATGCAGCCAGCCGGAAATGCCATCAGCACTGGGTTGCGGCTGAAAGCATTGACGTGAGGAGACAGCAAATTTGTATGATGCCTGCCTCAACAGGACCTGGCATGAGGTAATTGCAAATTATGAACCTCATAACCAAAAAGTGGGAGGAATCAAATTTTTCCCCTTACAATGTGGAAGCATGGTTTAAAATTTGAATTGGACCTTTCACATGTGAAATTAGGAGACACTTTTACCAAACTGTCTTCCACAAATGGCAATTGATGCTATATCAATTGATAACTTCAAATCTGAGATTGATAGATTTTTCTTCACCAAAGATACTTAGGGATAGGGGATAAAGGTAGCTAAATGTAGTTAGCTCACAAGGCAGACATGATCTCATTAAATAGCGGAACAGGTTCAACAGGCCATGTCCTACTTCAGTTCCTATGACTCTAGGTTTCTCTGAGGCCTGCTCTAAGCATTATCCTTAAGTGCTTCCTCACTGGATCCACTGGACCCTGTGAATGCTGACATATGGGCAGCAATGGGGACTGTGGATCCTTGTCTTAAGGTTCCTTCAATCTCAGTTCTCCAGATGTTCATGACAGATAAGACAGGCTATTGTGGATTGGAGCCTCAAACCTTTAAGATGTCAGTGTGAGCATTTCCAAGAGATAAGTATTCGGTTCAGAACCTGTGCAACGGGAGCTCTTTTGTAGATTCCCCAATATTGTCTCATGCTGAGTTGTTCTATGCAATGCAGATACTCATTCATGGACATCTCCACGTGCCTTGCCAAATTTTCAAGGATATTTTGCACAGCCTCAAATGACTCCTTCAGGTGATTCTGTTCAAACTACTTCTGTTCTTTATTTCACATCCACATATACATACTTTCCAATGAGAATGAAACACTGCACCCTGAAGCGAATTGTAGTGAATTTGTCAAAGCTCCAAACTGATGTTGGCTACTTCAGCACAGAGCATTGAAGCTGGAACTTTTGCAATGTTTATGGCTCCATGACGTACACAAGGCGAACTCACTCCCTAATCATTGGCTAGTAATATGTTATACATTTCAATCTGTAATTTCTCTAAAAAAAAATGTAATGAGAAAAATCAAGGCCCGGATTTTATGGCCCCCCTCGCATACAACAGGACATTACGGTCCCGCTGAACTGAATGGAGTTTTAAATGGCTCTCTGCATCCATTGGGGGGAGACAAGCTGTGGCGGAACCATAAAACACTGGCCCAAAAGTTGATAGATTATTTTTTTAAATTGTGTTTTCACAGGACAACATAAACAAAGCTATTGGCAGACATTACCTGATTGAGCAAACAACTTGAGGTATATGTTTTAATATTGGTTGGATTTCTGAGAAATTGTGCTTAATTTCCAAAAGTTGTAAAATAACTATTCTGGGGAAAATTTCCTCTTCAATAGCTGGGTAATAAATGAATGGATTGTCTGCCGATCCTAAAACTCATCTGTTCCATTCCCTTGATTGTCACATTAAAGGGGAAAAAATATCTTCCAGTCACCGTGCAGGGGTGGGGCCTGCAAATCAGCTGCGCACCCGCCGAACTGTCAACAGCCTATTAAGGCCATTAAAATAGTAATTAACCTGATTGGTGGAACTGCCCGTCCAACCTTAAGATTGGTGGGCAGGCCAGGAGCCCCAGCGGGCCTCGGAAAAAGCATGAAATGTCATCCACGGGAGGGATGAGGTTCCATGAGGATATTTAAATTTTATTAAATGTTTCAATAAAAGCTATGGACATGTCCCAACTCATGTGACTGTGTTACATGAGAGGACATGGCAAGGAAATTTTTAAAATATCTTTATTTGAAGTTTCATATTGGAGGTGATCTCCCTGACGCAGCACTTTGCCTCAGGGAGACCTGTGTGCTCTTTCATGCGCACGCATGAAAGAGCGCACTCCCGGCTGAGGGAATCCCCCCACCACCACCACCACCACCACTGCCTGCACAGGGAGAACATAGCGCTTCCTGGCAGACATCACGCTGAGCGGGCCTTTATTAGCCCGTCCATGCAAAATGGCGGCACACCCTCCCCCAACCGGGGGCGCCGATCAGAAGGCCACCTGCCTGCACTCATCCCCGCACCTCCCCCCGACGGAGGGAAAATGCTGCTCATAAAGGCAAACACTTATATAGCATCTTTCACCATCTCAGGACATCCAAAAAGTGCTTTACAGTCAACCAAGTACTTTTGAAGTGTCTTTTTCTTAGGACAGCCGCTTGGGATCGAGGATGACTTGCTTCCACTCTGGTTCAATGGGCTCTGAGATGGCTGATAATTCTAATGCGCAATCTGCAAATTCTACCACTGGCCAGGCAGGCGATGCTTGAAGGGTTGAGTAGATGAATTGTTTGGATGTTTGTGCACTCTCGCCCACACCTCAACTTCACAAGATGTTTGTGCACTCTCTCCAATGCCTCGACTTTGACTCTGTGTGCTCCTGACAAAGTCTCTCAATATGTTTGGTGCCTTCCTGAATATTTTCTCAATTTTAGTCGGTCACAAGCCAAGGACTCCAGTGTGTCAGCAGGGATGTTTGACCTCTTCAGGGATGCTTTGAGGACATCCCTAAAACATTTCCACTGTCTACCTGGGAGTCTCCTGCCACAACCAAGTTCCAGGTAGAACAGATGCTTTGGGAGTCTGGTATCAGGCATTTAAATGACAGGTCCCACTCAGCAAAGCTGGTTTTGAGTGATTAACACCTTGATGCTGGGCATGTTGTCTTGTATGAGGACACTGTCCTTGGACTGCCTTTCTTGCAAATGGATATGGAAGATCTTGCGAAGGCACTGTTGATAGTACTTCTCAAGTGCTTTGAGATACCTGATATAGTTGTTCAAGTCTCTGAAGGGAATAGAAGCACAGGATTCACTGGTTTGGAAGTGTAGGCACTGTAGGAAATGCAGTAGCCAATTTGCACAGGGATTGGTCACACAAACAGCAATATGAAAATGACCAAGACATGCATTTTTTAGTGATCTTTGTTGAGGGATAAATGTTGGGCCAGTATACGGGAAGAAGTCCTCTGCTCTTCTTTGAATAGTGCCAAAGCATTAATATTTATGACTTTAATGATAGGGAAGAAAAGAAACAAAGACTTGCATTTGTATAGTACGTTTCATGACCATTGGATGTCTTAAGGTGCTTCTTGCCTAAAAACTACTTTTGAAGTTTAGTCACTGTTGTAATGACATCAGAACAGTTCTGACTGAGTGCCTTTTATCTGCAAGGTTAATTCTGCTTCTCTCTCTCCATAGATACTAGCTGACTGCCTGAATATTTCCAGCGTTTTCAGTTTTAGTTATAGCCATGACCTTAGCTTTATCATTTGTAAGTTGAGTGTAGCAAGCTGTATCAAAAAGTTTTAATACAATTTTTTTGAAACCCTATCAACTTGTAGCTTTTCTTACAAAGCCACACATTGATAGATACAAAACTTAGCAATTTATGAAATCTTATTGATGCACCATTATTGGAGTGACTTTGCAATAATTATATAAATTTAAATAAACAGATGGAGTTTGATGTACTAGTCCCAACAAGCATCATATTTCAATAAAGACAAGTGGATTTTGTCTGCAGATCATAGGTTATATGTTTCTGTATCAATTTACCTACAAGAAAAAAGTGACAAAAATTATACTGCTTCTAAATCATTGGGAGAATTGTGGAAGTCAGTATATGGTTGGGAACTCAATGTCAATTGTAACAAAGAGTTGATGGTTATTGTTAATTTTTCAACCTATTAACCTTAGAATTTTGCTGCAATGACATTTGACTTTTGCTCATTGCACAGGTCCTGAAATGGCAGGGGAAGGTAGATTTGAGCTTGACTGCAGTGTGCTTTGATTTGTGTCGTGATTTCCAACACAACGAGGAGTAACTGGAGATAGGGAAAGACACATAATGCTGCTATTGAGCAGTTACTAGCAACTAGAAGCAAAGCAGCATTGCCTCAGGACCTGAGAGCAGGCTTCCCACCTGGTTACTTAGCTGGATGTTTTATATGGTGCAAGGAAATCATGCAAGGGCTGATAGAATAGTGAAATATATTAAAAGGGAGCTGCGCAAAGAAGCCCTTTAGCATCACGTTTCAGGAAATTCTTTTGCTACTGCATTCCAAAGTTATTAAATGATGCTGTTTCTGCTCAAATATTTCCAAATCAGGAAGTATTAGAGGCCTAGGTGTCAATGCAGAAAATAAAATATTGTATCCTAGAATTGCTAATAATGAAGCCTCCATTTTACTCTTAGTGCCCCACCTCATAGACCTGAAGCAGAAAGTCTGTCAGTGGAACAGCCACAACAATCTGATATTATACATTTTTAAAATTTATACAATGATTTATACATTGTCAACAACTTAACTGAGGTGTATGAGAGCATAGGCCTTACACTAAACATCTGTAAGATGAAGGTCCTCTACCACCTGACCCTCCACACTCAACTGTCCCTCCAGTTGTCAAATTCCACGACAAGGCCTTGGATAATGTGGACCACTTTCCATACCTGGAGACTACTGTCAACAAGGGCAGCAGATATCGACAACGAGGTTCAACAGCGCCTTCAGTGTGCCTGCGCAACCTTCGGCCGCCTGAGGAAGAGAGTGTTTGAAGACCAGGACCTCAAACCCGGCACCAATCTCATGGTCTACAAAGTAATAGTGATACCCACCCTCCTAGATGGCTCAGAGACATGGACTATGTACAGCAGGCACCTCAAAACTCTGCAAGATCCTGCAAATCCACTGGCAGGATAGGCTTACGAACGTCAGTGTTCTCGCTCAGGCTAACATCCCCAGCATTGAAGCATTGACCATGCTGAATCAGCTCCACTGTGCAGGCCACATTGTCCGCATGCCTGACACCCGACTCCCGAAACAAGTGCGCTACTGGAATTTTGACATGGCAAGTGAGCCCCAGAAGGGCAAAGGGAACTCTTCAAGGACACCCTTAAAACCTCCTTGAAAAGTTGCAACATCCCCACTGACATCTGGGAGTCGCTGGCCCAAGACTGCCCAAAGTGGAGGGAAAGCATCCAGGAAGGAGCCGAACACCTCGAGTCTCATTGTCAAGGTCTAGCTAAAGCCAAGTGTCAACAGCAAAAGAAGCACGTGAAAACCCGGGCACCCCACCCACCCATTTCCCCTACCACCCTCTGCTTCACCTGTGACAGGTCACACATTACACACTTCAGTCACCTGTGAACTAATTTTTAGTGTGGAAGCAAGACATTGTCACCAAACATTATCTAGAAAATATTCTCTGAAATTCAAGTATAGATAGAAATATGGATACTTAACTAGCTTCAGTTAGTGCTTTGTAGTTTAGCCAGCTTAATTAATTTCAGTTAGTGGTGCAGTTTTGTGGTTTCAATTTAGGATACTGCACTGATAACTTGCTTGATTCACGTATGAAATAAGCACATGCACTAAGGTTAATACAAATACTAACATTAATAACTAACCAAAGATACAAAGCTCCATGTGTACCAGGTTTGTGTTCTCAGCAACAAAAACAAAAACAAAAAATGCTGGAGAAACTCAGCAGATCTGACAGCATCTGTGGAGAGAGAGACAGAGTTAATGTTTTGAGCCCAGAGCTGAAGAAGAGTCATAAGGACTCAAAACGTTAGCACTGTCTTTCTCTTCACAGATGCTGTCAGATCTGCTGAGTTTCTCCAACATTTTTTGTTTTTGTTTCAGATTTCCAGCATCTGCATTATTTTGCCTTTATCTTGTGTTCTCAGCACCCTCCTTTATAGTAGTGAGCACATGGACAACTTATTCAAACCAAGAAAAGTGGCTGAACAGCTTCCATCTCCACTGCTTCAGATGAGAATTAGACATCTCCTGGCAAGGAAGAGTGCGAAATATTGAAGTACAGGAGCATGGAGGGATCCCCAGCATGTTTGCCATTGAGCTATAAAAGAACTACGGCACAGAAAGAGGCCATGCAGCCCATCGTGTCTGCGCCGGCCTAAAAAACGGAAAGAAACAAAATAACCTCTCATTTTCAATCCAGGCACCTTTTAAATGGGTTGAGCATTTCAGCCTCAACCATTAATTTAGGCAGTGAATTCCAGATGCCCACCATCCTCTGGTTGAAAAAGTTTTTCCTCATGTCCCCTCTAATCCTTCTACCAATCACCTTAAATCTATGCTCCCTGGTAATTGACCCCTCAGCTAGGGGAAACAAGTCATTACTGTCTACCATATTTAGGCCTCTCATAATTTTGTACACCTCAATTAGGTGACCCCTCAGCCTCCTCTGTTCTAAGGAAAACAATCCTTGCCTATCCAATCTTTCCTCATAATTGTAATTTTCCAGCCCAGGCAACATTCTTGTAAATCTCCTTCATACTCTCTCCAGAGCAATTATGTCCATCCTGTGATGTGCTGACCAGAACTGTACTCAAAATTCCAGCTGTGGCCTAACCAGTGTTTTATACAGTTCCATCATGACATTCTAATTGTATATTTAATAATAAAGGAAAGCATTCCATATGCTTTCTTTACCACCTTATCCACCCGTCCTGCCACCATCAGGGACCTGTGGATATACACTCCAAGGTCTCTCACTTCCACATCCCTTCTCAATATCCTCCCGTTTATTACATTACCTCACACTTTTCTGGATTGAGTTCCATTTGCCACTTTTCCAACCACTCAACCAAACCATTGATATCATTCTGGAGTCAACAGTTATCTTCTTCGCTCTCAACTACACGACCAATTTTTGTGTCATCTGCAAATTTCCCAATCATGACTTCCATATTTCAATCCAAATTATTAATATATACAACTAACCCTCTTGAGTCAGTGAATGAGCCAAATGGAAGACAGCCATATCCTCAAAGACATGCTCTATGACAAGCTTGTTTTTAGCACAAGACCAACCGCTCACCCATGTTTACGATACAAGGATGTCTGCCAGTGGACTTCAAGTTGACTGTGATTGGAGTCGATGCACAGGAAGTTCTCACTGCTGACCAGAGTGCCTTGAGACAAGGAATCAGGAAGGGCATGGAAAAAGCAGAGGACAAAAGCAATGACCAGACAGCAGAAAAGAGAGCACACTGGAAGGAAAAAACATTAGTCAACTTTGGGCCAAAGCTGTCCTTCTGTACCAGCTGCAGAAGGGACTGCCATTCTTGAATTGGCCTACAGCCAAAACAAACCATGTTCAATACAGAAGTGACATACAACCTGGGAGCAGTCCATCATCTTCCAAGACAGACAGATGCCATCACTCACTCACAATGCTAACACTATTGCAGTAACTATTTATTTTTTGCACATTACAATATAAATCAAATACAAAGCATTCTGACGAAGATGAAATTCATGATTTTGTTTTTGATTATTAAGGTGCTGATTAATAATCCTCATAAGGCGTAAGAACAGAAGCAGCATGAACTGATTGTCTCATTAACCCCAGCGTGGTTCATTTTCAGTAGTGTTCATGTTAGTTCAGTTTTCTGACCCTGTCAGAATTCAGCGCTCCTCTAAGCTACTCCCTCCATTATGCCATCAATTGCTTGCAGTTTGGAACAAAGAACAGAAGTAACAATAACAACCAGACTTGGACAGATACCAAGTTAATGCTAATGCTTTTTAACAGCTTGATTTTTAAACGGGGTCTGAGGGACTTCACTTATTCCTTTGCTGTTATTACCTAAAGCGATAATTAATGTTTATATTTAACTTGGCAAAGTCTTCACTGGAACCATGTGCGTGGGAGAGACAACTCCCTATTGGAACAAAGATTATAACCTGGCTATGGAAGGGTGAAGATATTTTGTGAAGTGGTTATTTGAAACTGTTAGAATCAGGTCTGTCTTTGTTTTAGAGATGGAATAGTCATCCACAGGTTGTTGAAATTGCTGTATCCCTTCTATGCTCGTCAAGCATTCTAATTACTTGAAGAACACAGAATTCATTATTTGGCAATCTGAATGCTTGTATAGAAATGAAAGCATAAATGTGAGATATTTTCATACTATATTAAAACTTCAGCTCCCTTTCAAATGAAATTGTGATGAGAACGTAAGTTTCAGTTATTTAAAACAAAAAGCTGGGCTCAAAATAGCGACTGTCACAGTATTACAAAATGGCAGACAGATGTACAGCCTGTGGAAAATCATAACTGATAAAATAATTCCCTTTGACGGCTGGAGGACAAATCAGCTGGTGATAATTTGCACAGCTTGATAAACAGGCATGTAATAGGCCAATTCTCTACTGACTTATTAAGAAAATCAATTATAAGGTGTGGAAGCTAATCTGGAGGAGAATAAACAAAGCATCCTGTTATGCCCCCAAACATTAAAATCACATCTCCCACACTGTAAAGGCTATTAAATGTTTGTAAAAGTAAGCAGCATGGTATAAAATGATAGTTCTAGCTAATAGTTTTTGGGACTGACATTCAAACTCCTTGGTTGAATTTGGATTCTCCAGTCATGTTAACAATAAAAGGGTGGTCAGAGGAGAAATGGGGCTGATTATGGATAAAAATGGAAAGATAATGGTGGAGGCAAAAAGCATGACTTAGGTACTAAATGAATACTTGACATCAGTGTTTAAGAGGACTTTGCCAACATCATGGGGTGGGATTTTCGGCATCCACCCGCCGCTGGGATTGTCCATTCTTGCCGCAAGTCAATAGGCTTCTGGCTGGGGCACTGCCCCACCTGCAGCGGGGTTGGAAAATCCCGGCTGATGGAAAATGAAGAGGTTGCTGGGATACTGGATGAGATGAAATTGGTAAGGAGGAGGTACTACAAAGGCTGGTGGTATTTGAAGTGGATAAGTCACCCGATCTGAATGTGATTCATTCTAGGTTGCGAAGGCGTGTTGATCTCAATCACCCAGTCCTACAGGAATGGTGCAAAAATTGTGGAAGATTCCAAATGTTGCACCCTTGTTCGAAAAATGGGAGTCACCTGCTGAGTTCACAACTATCCCCTCAGGGCAGGGCGAGGACAGCATTGCCACTGGCTGAGAAGGTGATTGTGACCATGGACTTTTATGCAAATGGCTCACCCCAGGCTGGAGCAGACAATATTTCTAACATTACACAGTTTATCATCCACTGTTGCATAACGGAGGTCACAGAGGTGCTGTACTTCAAGAGGGCTAAATAAATTTCATTTCTCCCTGCCACAAAAAAGCAGGTGTCGTGAGTAGCATCATAGAATCACAGACTTCCCCTTAGTGCCTGGTGCCATTGACAACATGGATATCACTTTTTGGGTGCCGCATATCAACTTTGAACTTTTTTAATATCCATTCATGAGATATGAGCATTGTTGGCAAGGCCAATATTTATTGCCCAACTATAATTGCCCTTGAGAAGGTGGTAGCCTTCTTGAAGCATGTGGTATAGGGACAACAACAGTGCTATTAAGGGGAAAATTCCAGAATTTTGACCAGCAACAATGAAGGATTGGTGATATATTTCCAAGTCAGGATGTGTCACTTGGAGGTGGTAGTGTTCCCATATGTCTGCTTTCCTTGTCTTTCTAGATGGAAGGGCTTGCAGGTTTGGAATGTACTGTCGAAGGAGCTTTGGTGATGGTACACACCTGCTGCCATGGTTCATCAGTGAGGAGGGAGTGAATGTTTATTGTGGCGAATGGTGTGCCAAACAAACAGGCTACTTTGTCCTGAATGTGTCGAGTTTCTTGAGTGCCGTTGGAGCAGCAATAATCTAGACAAGTATAGAATATCGCGTCACACTCCTCACCTGTGCCTCGTAGATGGTAGGATGGCTTTGGGCACTTAAAAGGTGAGCCACCCACTGCAGAATTCCTGGCCTACTCTTGTAGCGATAATATTTATGTGGCTATAGTAATTATAGTTTGGGTAAACATTGGACTGTGGCTTTAAGAATAATCCTGTGTTGTAAGATTGCATGATCTGTGTAAACTAATGTGTTAGCAGCATGGGGAACTGATCGAGGAGGGTTCTTCTTTAGTTATGGAGTTTGATGCACATAATTCGTTGCTTCTGCTGTCTTGTAAATAAAGTTAAATGTGTCCACTAAGAAAAGTTGTCTGGAAAATCAACTCTGTAACAAACTGGTGACAAGGATAAATTAGATATGATGCTGTGCTCAGCGATTATCAGTATCTAAGTTCATTAAAAATAAGATATACTCATCCATAATGCCACGGTTTGGCAGAATCGACCCCTTTGAGCCAGCCACAGTGGATTGGTCTCAATATATAGAACATCTTGCATTCTTCTTTCAAGCAAACTAAATTATGGGGTAGGAAAAGAGGACAGTGATTCTCCTGAGTATTTGTGGGAGCAAGACCTATGGTTTAATTCAAAGCTTGATGGCCTCCAGTGCCCCAGATTTGAAGATTTTTAGTGAATTAGGAGACCTCGTTACGGGACATTTTCAACCCAAGCCCTCAGTCACAATGCAGTGGTTCAGGTTCAATTCACAGAATAGAGCCCTAGGGGAGACCATTGCCACCTATGTGGTGAAATTAAAACAACTAATGGAATATTGTGATTTTGGTGGAACCCTGAATGCCATGCTCGGGAATCGTTTGGTATGTGGCATGCAAGGAGATGCTATTCAGCGAAGATTACTGGCTGAAACGAATCTTGATTTTAAGAAAGCGTTAGAAATAGCGCTTGTGATGGAAAGCACTGTAAGGGGTGCACAAGCAATTCAAGGGGCTCAAAATGGCATCGTTCTCCTATTCGGGCAGGAACAGTCAGCCAAAAGTGGCGCAAGAAACTGGGACTCCGCTGTGAAGTGGGCAATAGGCCCCACTAACCGAAAACAATGAGAGGAAACAGCTTAGCAACTAAATAGAGAATTAATTTTCAGCAACGTGGAAACAATCAGTCTTCTAGCGATTGGCAGTTTTAAAAAGTAGAATATTACTTTTGTCACAAAAGTGGACACATGATGAGACAGTGCAAATGGAGATTTAAACAGGCCCCCAAACAACAAACAAAGTCCGTTGAAGTCTATAGTGTAGAAGAGCCAAGAACAACCAATTCTGATGTTATTCATTATTCAGCATGAAAGTTGGGAAGACAGAGCCAATATTTGTTACAGTGGCAGTGAATGGTAAAACATTAAAAATGGAAGTATACATGGGTGCTTCTACCACAGTTAAAGGAGAACACACTTTCACATATTTAAACAAAGGTTTAAACAATTAAACAATTAAATTTGGAACAAACATGCACCAAGTTGAAAACGTACACAGGCAAAGAAATCCAAGTAAAAGGTATCATCAGAGTTCATCATAGCACCAATCGGCACAACTACCAGTGATGGTGGTAGAAAATGAAGGGCCAAGCCTTCTAGGTCGAAATTGATTGAGGGAAATTAATCTTGATTGGCCAATGAGATTTCAAAATGAAGCAAGAAGATTTCCTCTCTCGAAAAAGGAACAAGGCAGGGTACTTCAGAAAGAGCCTGGAGAGTCCAAGGACCATGACAGGATGTAAAAGGAATGTGTAAACATTCAGCATCCTGAAGAAAGAAGACTCTTAAACAATGACATGAAAGAACAGCAGAAGAAACTCAAGGGCACTCTGCTGAATTTCAGAGTTCAAGATGAAGCAAGTGAGTTTTGCAAAGGAAAGGAAAGCCTGTTGAAAGACCTTCACACATTACAAGATTCCCTCAGGTCAAAGTTTGTGCCCCTGAAAATTTACGAAAAGAAACAGGAAGAATTTGACACCTCTCTGAACAAACTGAAGAACCAGTTGGCAGAGAAGACGCATCAATGTTTAAGTTTCTAGGAGGAAGCCAACAGGTACAAGGAGACAGAAGAGCTGAAGAGTCAGCTAAGTGAAGCTAAAGAGGCTTTGAAAGCAAAAGTCGAAGAACTTTCCAAGATGCGAGAAGTTAATGAAGTCATGGTTAGCTCAACCACTGAACTAAGACAATTTGAGATTGCATCTGAGAAAAGTTTGGCTGACACTGAAATAAAAAAGAAGGCAGAGGCTAAATTCTGTAGTAAAAAGGGGAATATACATAGAAAGAGGATACAGAATTACTGATGAGATGCTGTCTTCAGACAAGGCTAAGCCTAATACTTCGCAATTTGGAGGGGAAGGTGGAGAGAAATCAAGGGATCCAAAAGCCGACTCATGATTTGTATTGTCGTGAATGACAATTTACTGTTGGAGAAACAGTATATGTAAAGAATTTTGTTGGAGGACCAAAGTGGTTACCTGGTAAAGTGAATTCTGTTACCGGACCAGTCGTACCATGTGGATGTGGAGGGCCAGGTCACCCATAAGCATTTGGATCATTTAATAAAAAGAGAGACACTCCAACAAGATGATGTTCCACCTGTAACCATTACTGAATCAGTGGCTCATGTTGAACCTGCTCAACCAAGGTCCAACTTGCCCGATGTCTTTGTCGGAGTGGAAGACACTGAACTGCATAATGAGGTACCTGATGCTAATGCGGTTCCAGAGAATGTGTTTCCTACAAAGGAATCTGAAGTTGTGGAGCTGCAACGTTCCATACGGATCAGAAAACCACCTGAAAGACCTGAACTTGTAATTTCATGACCTTTGTAAATATTGTAATGTCATGAGATAAATAGCCTTGTAAATACAAAATGTACAGAAAAGTTAAAGGGGGAGGAGTGTAGTAATTATAGTTTAGATAACCCTAGGAATGTAGCTTTAAGACTGTGTTGTAAGATCACATGATCTGTGAAAACTAATGTATTAGTAGCGCAGGGATCCTCTGAAAGGAGTGTTCTTCTTTAGTTATTGAGTTTGATGCACAAGTGTAGTTACTGCTGCTGTCTTGTAAATAAAGTTAAATGAGTCCACTAGGAAAAGTTGTCTGGAAGGTCAACTCTATAACAGTGGCTAATCCAGTTAAGGGAGTTTCTGGTCAATGATGGCCTCCTAGAATGTTGATGGTGCACAATTTAGCAATGGTAATGCCACTGAATGTTAACGGGCAGTTGTTAGATTCTCTTGTTGGCACTAGTCATAGCATGGCACTTGTGTGGTATGAATGTTACTTGTCACTTCTCAGCCGAAGTCTGGATGTTGTCCAGGTCTTATGTGAACACAGACTGAGATGTACCACAACCAAAGAGATTACACTCCCTCAACATGCAGCTGCTGTGTGACCACATGCAGCTTATCATGTCGGTGAATTCCCAATACCCTGGCAATGGTCATGATTCAACTGAAGATCACTTGTGCCAGGTGACTCACCCAGGTGCAGGTCCTGACTCTATACTACCCTTTAAAGTTTGCGCAGTCCCAGTATCAGAGTGGTTGACAATGGGTATCAGATCAAATGACAATGCTTCTTCATCAGTGGTGCGGTGCTGCTCTTGCCTTTCCTTTTCAGGCTGCTTTGGCTGGGCAGGCAGTATTCCCAAAAGAAGAAAATCAAAAAGGGAGAGTTGGGATGAGGGAAAGTGGGTGGCATAGACAAGTTCAATGGTCACACCATCAGCAGCTGGCATTTCATGCAACCACCATAAGACAGGAACACAGAATCATTCTCAGTGTTCTCGGTAACACAAAATGTCACAGATTCTGTCTCCGTTGGCTCCGTGTCGTGGAACACCCATTTCTCCAAGGGACTCTGGAGATGCAAGATTGACCCATCCCTGACCAGTTCTGGTCTCTTCCCTGCTATTGTATGTGGCCTTGCCTTGCAAGTGAGAGGGAAGATTGTCAGTGGTTGTGTTGCACCTTGTTTGGGTGACGTGCCTGCCACAGCTGAATCGCTGGAGGTATGTGGAGGCTATGAGAGGTTGGTGTGACGCTTGGAAGATGTATGAGGCTGACATGGAGCATCTGAATGTTAGGCCGGAGCCCTGACTGCTATAGACTGCTGACAGGTGAGTGATGGGGTTGTGGTGCATTGAGTAATGTGAGCAGTTGGTGGTGTGGTGGTTATGAGATGTCATTTTAAGATGCATTCACTGACCTTGATTGCCTACATGAGGTCAATGAACTTCTTGTAGCATGGCTGCCATGTCCATAAGGCCAAAATTAGGAAGTAGGCCTCCCTTACCACTTTCCCATCCCCTTCAGAGGCTGTTCCCTGAGGGTGTCCTAGCTGCTGCAGAAACATGGCCTCTTTCCTCCTGTTGACCTCTATCACAATGGCTTCCAGCATTGTATCTGTGACCCTTTCGCTTCCCTGGTGCTTCCTTTGTTTGAACTCTTAGCTTGTAGCCAATGCACTGCAGGCAATCAGTACTATCTTCCTTCAGATGAATGTAGCTCCCCTTTGGACAGGATGCCTTAAAGAGATGCAGGTGTAGAGGTTGTAAGTAAAGCTTTTCATACTGTTTTGGGGATCACGTGACTGTGCAGACGAATCAGTCCTAAGCGCGGGTAATCTTAGGGGTGGACTTTTCATGACGTGGACTTTGTTCAAGCATGTAGCTTCATTTGGGGCTCTGTAAATGAAGCTTACTGTTTCTAACAAGAAATCTGTCCTGTATACCAAATTTATTACAGCAGGCAAACTGAAACATGTGATAGCAATGCATCCTGCTAGGCCCCCTGCTGAGTGTTCAGCCAGCCAGCAGTGCAGATCTTCTCCATGATCAAATGCCTTTTTCAATAAATGGTTCACAACAAATTTAAAAACTGAATGGTGTGGACTGAATTCATATATTTGTTCTTTTTTTTCCTTTTTTGTAACATATTAAATTATTAGTTAATATATTTTTTCACAGGCAGAGTTGAAAACTATTTTGAGTTAAAATATAATTTGATTACATTATTGTCATTTATTATCTATAGTGCATTGTGGAAATTCCTTTGGGGTAATTTTCAGACCTGAAGTTGATGCCTAACCTGGAGGCCCAAAATCAGGGGTTGACTTTTCACCACAGACATGGGAAACAGGAGCTGGGTTTACTTTCAGGCCAGAAACCTGCCTCAGGCTGAGGGCTGAGGGTACTGATTAAAGATTTTCAGGGGGTTAACCCTTAGTTGATATGGAGATGAATTTCTTGTCCAATTAGATCCAGTGGGAGTGGGAACGGAGATGGGATGTTGGGGGGAGGGGTGGTCAAATGAAGTGTGGGACTGATTTAGACTTTCCACGGTAACCATTACTGAGGCTGCTGATTGTCCTAAAGGAAAAATTTGCTGATTGCGCCAAAGCTTCCACGGCACTGGAGGGATAAGAGATGTCACACAAGAGCTGGAGGCCTGGAACTCGGGGCAGGGCTGCTCCTCACTTCATCGATGCAAACCTGGATGTAATATTGGAGGCTGTGATGGAAAGGAGGGAGGTCCCCTTCCCGAAAGGTGGCAGGAGGAGGCCACCTCATGATGCAGCAGGAGCACCTCTTTGTTCAGCGTCATTTCCCTCAGCCTCCAATTCCTCCTCCTCCTCTCACCTCCAGCTTCTGCTCTTCCCACCATGAGCTGTCTCGTTTCAGGACCTCAAGCTACACGTCTCTCAGAAGTGGTCATGACAGCAAATGACTACAATGACTAAGACCTTTGCAGGAGGATAATGGAGGGCACCACCTAACCAGTCCTGGCATTGGAATCACATCTTGAGAAGCCCAATGGCCTGCTCAATGTTGTCCTAGTGAGCAGGTGCTTTTGGGTGTATCACTTCTATACCTTTGCCTGGGGCTCCAGTAGAGGAGCAGTAGCCATCTCTTCGAAAGGTATCCCTTGCCCCCTAGGATAAAGCCATACACTTTGGAGATCGGAGTGAAGAGTTGAGGCTGGATCGATTGGCAGAGGATGGGGGAGTAATGGCAGCTGTCAGAAAAGCAAGTGCACACATGGAGGAAATTCCTGTTGTAGTCACAAACTAGATGGCTGCTGAGGGAGTTGAAGCTCTTCCTGTGGGTGGACCTTGATGGCCAAATGGGTGCAATCGATGATGCCCTGCACCTGGAGGAATCTAATAATGGTGACAAAATCCAATGCCCTCTGTCCCTGCGAGGCCATGCCTACCCTGAAATGAATATACTGTCCAGCTCTGTTAAAGAGGACATCAGTGACCAGTGAGGCACAGTGCTGTTCAGCCATTGCGAGACATCAATGTCATCCTCAGCTAATCCTTGGAGCAGCCAGAAGTGAAGAAATTCAATGCAACAGTGACATTGGTGGCCACTGACAGGACATGGTGACAAGTGTTGTGAGGTGCAAGATCTTCAACTACAATGGGAGAGTTGGAGTCTCCTGCAGCACTGGGTCTTTGTCATCCTCAGGTAGCCCATCTTCAACGGTAGATCCTATGTTGACAGTATGGCCTCTGTTGCCTTCCTGCCCGTCTTTCCTCCCCCATGCCCTCCTGCTGCTCAGTGTTTTGTATGTTTGCAAGGTGTTGGTTACAGAACAAAGTCTCTTAAGAAAGTCTTTGTAGTCTTCAGTAGGTTACTTGTAAGTCTTTATTAACAAGTGGGACTATGTACACATGCACAGTATAGGGTACAAGCTAGAAGCTGTCTCCTCCATGCTTAGGTCATAACCTGTCTGTGCTCAACACCACACTGACCCCTGGGTCTGGGTCATGTGCCTTCTTACACCACTGTGTGGGCAGCACTGTACTCAATCCCACGTTAACCCTATTCTTGCCAGACCATTATGCTACTCTGTGAAGATGTTGCCCTATTGCCACATGGGTCCAAAATCTGACAATCATGGCACCATTACCAGCTGCAGCCTTCCTTTTGGACAGGTGGCTGCCCATTTTCCATGCCACCTACTCTTCAACCCCCATCATGTTGGGTGGGGGTGACAACCCCTCTTGATGCCAAAGCGCTGTGCCAATCCTTCCTGACACATTTGCAGCACAAAGATCAACCTGACACCAAATGCTGAGTCCCCATTTGCCCCGCTGACCCTCATATGAGGCTGGAGTAATTACCTGGGGAGCCGCAACTCGCTTCCCACTCCAGCAGATCTGTAACAGACACCTCCCGATACCCATGCACGCCCTTCAAAATTCCACCCCCTCAACCTCCCCCCCCACCCTTCAAGTGCTTAATGGGCTTTTTAAATACTTCAATTAGCCTCAATGTGAAGGAGAGCAAGATTACTTTCCTACCCTGCCCCCTCTCTGGTTAACATTGCTGGCAATAAAAATGGTTTTCTAAAACTTACACGCTGGCCAGCACTTGCATTTTCGAACTCCCCACCCTACCCCCCAACTCCTCCAACTCCATTCCCAAATTCAGAGGGAACTGAAAATTCAGCATTGCATGTCAGAAGTGATTCACCTTTATTGCCCCATTTTGCACCTCTTTGCCTCACCCAAAGGTAAGCCCTTGGGAGGTAGAAGAGTGGGAGGTGGATTCATCACAATCCAACATCACCACTCAGAACTGCTGTGGAGTTGGGAGAAGCATTCGTGTTCCTCCTGGCTCTGCATTTAACTTACTTTAAATAATACTAGCTTTTTGCTGGAGGCTTCTTATTTCGTGAACCTGCACCTGCAAAACCTAAGTGGAGAAGCCAATGCCTCTGCTCAGGGCTGCCCAATTTTCTGATGGATCCTATAAATGGCATTAGATCTCTCATCAGCACATTCAAAAGTTAGTCTGGAAAATGGCCTGATCAAAACTGAGTTGGGTGCCTTTACTTGTGTCCTTGAGACGAAGGATGATGGTATACAAAATTATCTCTTGCACTCATTTTATTACCTGCAAAGCAGTTGCAACAAAGTTCATTTTCCATCCCATTTTCTTGACACGTGCGTTTCTGATTTTGCTATATTTCTCTCTCTCTAGCTGTCCCTCGAAACGAGAAAGGCATTTGCCACGGGATCTATGGCAAGAGCCTGCATGTGGAGTCTTTTAACATGGGGAGGCTGTTGCGTTGCAGCTACCTCATGGTGCTGGCTGACCAGGAGATTCCCCTTCTCTTACTGCCTGCCATAGGTGTATGGAAGGATTTATAGGTTGACAATTAACCTGCTTGGCTGTGCCACGGACAGTTTGCTATATGTAATCAACTTCAGAATATTCCCCCTACTGTATTTTGGTAACTTCCAACTAGTGCAAATAAAACTTAGGGGAATAATTATTTACTCTTAAGCTTCTAAACGCGCAGTCATAATAAAACACAGATATATTATTGCTAAATCGCTCCATTTTTTGATAAGTTTATATGTCAGTTGTATCAGGTCACAGATTGCCAGTTTATTGGTGTGTGACTAAAGCAAAACCTTTTCATGCAAATCTTTTATTGGATGTTTGGCCAGAATCAGTTAACGATGAAAAATAACTCCAGTCAGCATTTCCCTTTCACATTATCCAAGCTTTGGTATTTTGTTTACTTCAATTACACTGTCCTGCTTTGTAACTGTAAAGAAAATATTTTACAGGGTGTGATGTTTGGGTTGTACCATGTCCCACCTTTGTTTTACATTCTTCAAAGCAAACTTATTATTGAATGTAAAACTGATACTTTTTTATACAGTTTTACTCTGTAGTTCATAGAATCCTGACATTACCATTGGTATTATCAAAAGCGTAATGCAGGAGAAATATACAAAAAGAAAACCTAGCACTGCACTTCCCTATGAAATAGAAATATTTCTGAAATTTCAGAACTTTTGTTATTACAGAAAGTTATACCATCAACTGTGTAAAGTTTTTCAATGTAGTAGTGTGTAGGCATTGAGTAGCTGTATCATATTCCAATTGTTAGTCAATAGAGATGCGGATGAAATAGCTCATTCTAACTTTCCCAGAAACATGATAGGGTCCCCCTTGTCCTCACTTATCACCCCACCAGCCTCTGCATTCAAAGGATCATCCTCCGCCATTTCCGCCAACTCCAGCATGATGCCACCACCAAACACATCTTCCCTTCACCCCCCTTATCGGCATTCCGTAGGGATCGCTCCCTCCGGGACACCCTGGTCCACTCCTCCATCACCCCCTACTCCTCAACCCTCTCCTATGGCACCACCCCATGCCCACGCAAAAGATGCAACACCTGCCCCTTCACTTCCTCTCTCCTCACCGTCCAAGGACCCAAACACTCCTTTCAAGTGAAGCAGCATTTCACTTGCATTTCCCCCAACTTAGTCTACTGCATTCGTTGCTCCCAATGTGGTCTCCTCTACATTGGAGAGACCAAACGTAAACTGGGCGACCGCTTTGCAGAACACCTGCGGTCTGTCCGCAAGAATGACCCAAACCTCCCTGTCGCTTGCCATTTTAACACTCCACCCTGCTCTCTTGCCCACATGTCTGTCCTTGGCTTGCTGCATTGTTCCAGTGAAGCCCAACGCAAACTGGAGGAACAACACCTCATCTTCCGACTAGGGACTTTACGCCTTCCGGACTGAATATTGAATTCAACAACTTTAGGTCGTGAGCTCCCTCCCCCATCCCCACCCCCTTTCTGTTTCCCCCTTCCTTTTTTTTTCCAATAAATTATAAAGATTTTCCTTTTCCCACCTATTTCCATTATAAAAAAAACCCCACTAGAGCTATACCTTGAGTGCCCTACCATCCATTCTTAATTAGCACATTCGTTTAGATAATATCACCAACTTTAACTTTAACACCTATGTGTTCTATTGTACTATTGTCGTTGACATCTTTTGATGATCTGCTTCTATCACTGCTTGTTTGTCCCTACAACCACAACCCCCCCTCCACCTCTCTGTCTCTCTATCTCTCCGCCCCCCCACACACACACCTTAAACCAGCTTATATTTCAGCTCTTTCCTGGACTCAAACTCAAGTTCTGTCGAAGGGTCATGAGGACTCGAAACGTCAACTTTTTTCTTCTCCGCCGATGCTGCCAGACCACCTGAGTTTTTCCAGGTAATTCTGTTTTTGTTTTGGATTTCCAGCATCCGCAGTTTTTTTGTTTTTATCTCAGGGTTCAATGGGTTGATTTTGATCGATGTCCTCCAAATTCCTTTCAGTTCTTTGTTGATGACATGAAGTAGTCTTCCAACGTTTTCAATCTGTAGTTTGCTGGTTGAGTACTTGCCTTTCAATGTCTTTAACAGCGATTTTCCCCTTTGCCTTTTGACAGGGGTTTTCAGAGAGAGCACGCTATAAAGATTTGAAGAGAAAAAATCAGCTACCAGTATTGTGGAATTACTGGAATCTTCCACACACAGGAGAAGAAGGTTTTACGTTTTGTTCCTTTCAGGCTAGGAGCCATTCTGCTGCACTGCCCTCACATAAAACCTGGTCAGGAGCCAATTAAAACATTGTTGCCAGTCAACTCCCTTGGTCCAGGATTCCTTTCTGACACCATCCTGTCTTTCACGAAACACTCTGTTCCAGGACTGCAACATTGTACACATCTCTCATCCTATTCCAGTGGACCAAAAGCAGAGAAAAAAGAAAAGTACAGCACAGGAACAGGCCCTTCGGCCCTCCAAGCCTGCGCCGATCATATTGCCTGTCAAACTAAAACATTTTGTGCTTCCGGGGTCTGTATCCCTCTATTCCCATTCCTTCCATGTATTTGTCAAGCTGCCTCTTAAACACCACTATTGTATCTGCTTCCATCACCTCTTCTGGTAGCGAATTCCAGACACTCACTGCCCTCTGCGTAAGAAACTTGCCCCGCACATCTCCTCTAAAGTTTTCTCCTCTCACCTTAAATCGATGTCCCCTAGTAATTGATTCTTCCACCCTGGGAAAAAGCTTCTGACTATCTACTCTGTCCATGCCACTCATAATTTTGTAAACGTCTATCAATTCACCCCTCAATCTCCGTCACTCTAGTGAGAATAATCCAAGTTTCTCCAACGTCTCCTCATAGCTAATAACCTCCAGACCAGGCAACATCCTGGTAAACCTCCTCTGCACCTTCTCCAACACCTCCATATCCTTCTGGTAATGTGGCGACCAGAATTGCACGCAATATTCCAAGTGTGGCCTAATCAAGGTTCTATACAGCTGCAGCATGACTTCCCGACTTTTAAACTCAATGCCCCTGCCGATGAAGGTAAGCATACCATATGCCTTCCTGACTACCTTATCCACTTGCGTTGCCACTTTCAGTGACCTGTGGACCTGTACACCCAGATCCCTCTGCCCATCGATGCACTTAAGGGTTCTGCCATTTAATGTATAATTCCTACCTGTATTAGGCCTTCCAAAATGCATTACCTTGCATTTGTCCGGATTAAACGCCATCTGCCATTTCTCTGCCCAAGTCTCCAACCAATCTATATCCCGTTGTATCCTTTGACAATTGTCTTCACTATCTGCAAGTCCCCCAACCTATCATGTCTTTCAAACTGCAGCCATTGTAATCTTAATCCACAGTCCAACAGAAAATAAGAAGATATGTTCTTTACCACAGTCCAACAGAAATAAAAATATATGTTCCTTATAAGAGCTAAAGAAAAATTGGATTAAGAGGAAGCAATGACATGAAAAAAAGTTATAAGACTAATTTTAACTTTAAATGAACATTTATAACAACAATTAAAACCTTAAGAAATGAAAATTCATACTGAAATTAATTTTGAATAACAGAGCTTGACTCAAATCATACTGTAATGGTATATTGTTCAAGAACAACATTTGCAGTCCAAAGGCTGAATTGCAGTATAACTTACATCAGAAAATTCATACAGAGAATAAGTAATTAGTTTAAAAACATGCAACTATGTCCCAATCATTTGGTAACAAAAATATGCAAACAAATTCAGTAGGTCAGGAAAATGAAGAACGGGAGATTAGCAGGGTGAAATTGAATTTAAAATATATTAAAATTACAAACCAATACACCATTCTTACATTATAGGAACTGAAGTACATATAAATGTAATCTTTTAATTACTTCATTACAGACATGAACAATGTAAGGAATAAGGCTACCTCAGTACCTTTAGAGGATGAATTAAGACTTAATCCTTTTGCTAAAAGGCTACTTTCTAAATTTGTTCTTGGAACGTGGGTGGTTGTTAGCAAGGTCAGCATTTAATGCCTATCCCTAATTGAAAACCTGCAGCAGCAGGAAGCACTGGAACTGAAGGTAGAGAGAGATTGCTCTTAGGGGGTCTAGAAGAAGCAGTGGGGAAGATCCCGGGGATGGGTAAATGATGGTCAGTGGTGTCAGATCATAGGGTGGGTGGCATAATTGGTGGTCAAAGAGGGGCTAATCATTGCAGTTGGATGGAAGCAGATGATGGTCAGGAAGGACTCTATCATGGTTGAGGGAGTAGAGGTCAGAGAGGACCTGATCACAGAGGGGGAGGTGCAGATGGTGGTCGTAGGTCTCAATCAAGCTAAAAGGGGCATATGGTGATCAGGGGTTTGATTGAAATAGTGGGAGAGATGTTGGTCAGGATGTAGAAAGTAGGAGTGGACAGATAACAGTGGGGGACTAGCAAGCAGAAAGCAGTGGATGAGAGTCTACAGGTACGATTACTTAGCTGAAGGAAATACTCCTACTCCCCCAGGCCCAGTAGCATGGCTCTGAAGGGACTTACCATATAGATGCAGCTCCTCTTGTTTCCTTTTACCTGCCCGATTTCCTGAGACCTGAGAAATCCAGGCAACAAATTTTGAATTAGTGACTCCTCAAACAGAGGAAATAATTCTTCCCTACTTACTCTATGAAAATCCTTCATCATTTTAAAGCTTTTATTATATTTCCCCTTCCCCTTCTCTGCTCCAGTGGACAAAATCAAGTCTCGAGATCTCAAGTGCCTCCTCATAACTGTAGTTTTCAATCCCTGCCATTACTTTGGTAAAGCTAATCTGTGAGTACTCTACATTTTATCTTTCCTATAATGGGACACCTCAAATGCACATAACACTCCAACCATGGCCCAACCGATTCTTTATATAAATTTAATATCACTCAGATACAATGTGCCTCTAATTATAAAACCTAAAATGCTGTTGGCCTTTTCTATGGCTTTATCTACCTGCACTTGCATTTTCAGGGAATTGTGTTTTTGAAGCCCAGCTCTTCATATCATTCTTATGCACCCTAACCCTCATCCCTCGCCCTCTTCACCCTCATCCACTTTTCATGCCGCTCCATGCTCCCTGAAAACACCTGGCACACCTCCATGCCCTCTCAATCCCCTCCATGCCCTCCATGTATCTTCCCTAGTCACGCAACTAGTGTCCAATATGTACAAGTACTCAGGAGCCATGTAATAGCAGTGGCAATTCTTTGAAATTGATTTTTAAAAAATAAACCTCTAACAATCTAATGAAAGCATGTCAATCAGAAACATTGGGTGGAATTTTCCACTCCCATTGGTGGTGGGTGTGTTTTCCTGCATGAACGGACAATACAGCGAGAAGGCCAAAAATTGGTTTTACGCCGTCATGAAACCAGTTTGCGATTGTCTGCTCCACCCGTTAATTGTGGGCCATGTTTCCCAGCACCGCATGTCAGGAACTTAACTTCAATACTTCAGCATCTCGTTATAAGACCTGCATGCTGGAATCATCCCCCTATGCTGGATCATCCAGGAAACATCGACGTGTTTCACAATGTACATACGCACCTGTTTTGCTGCACTTTACTTGGGGCTTTGAGGTTTGTTTGCCTACCCTGCTTCGAACAGCACTCCTGGTCATCAGTGCCAGGCTTTATAGGCAGCACCACATCACTTTTAGGGGGGCTCACGGGCAGGTCATCACTTACCAGACCAGCCGTAAGGCGGGGGTAGCTTTTCAATGGCTGCAGGGCTTAGGCTTGGTTGGGGAAGGGGGAGAAGTGGCCTCAGGCAAGGGAAGCGGCTGCAGGTAAGGAATGAACTGGGGAAGGGGGGTATCCAAAGCTGTGTGTGGGGGCACATGTTGATCTGTGAAAGTCCCTCAAGAGGGTGAGGGCTAGGGAGGCAGTCTCCAGAGGAGATGAGGCCAGATGGAGATGTGAGGGTATGTGTTAGAGAGTGAATGGTGATGTCCCTTGAGCTGGCACTGAGTGAGATGCCAGTGAATGATCTTCTTGTAAGGGTGTGAGTTTAGAGTGATGAGATGATTGCCTCACCCTGGTGGCATGGATGAGATCATTCACCTTATTTCTGCACTGGATGGTCAACAACATTGGCACGGAACACCACTACCACCACCTGCCAAGCTGGAGTGGTGAGATCGTTGGACCTCCTGCAGCCAGAGGAAGGGTGCAGGACATCACGGTAGGCCTCCAAAAGGCACTCCATTGATGGATCACTGAACTCTTCTTGGATTTCAGGGCCATGTCTTCACTGGATCAGTCCTGGGCTGCAAGCATTGAGATCTGTGTGCATGGCTGCAGTTTAGATATGGCACCCAGGAAATGGTGAGATAACACCATGGTAAGCGATTCAGAGGCTGCCTGCCAGTGAGACGGCGTGTTTCCAGTGGCTGCATAATTAATGAAGCAGGAAGCCATCCAAGCGGTGGGAAAATCGGACATTGTGGCCGGTGGATAAAATGTCATCTTTCATGCCCACTACTGCACTTAGTGCAATTCTGGGGCGATTCATCCCATTGTCATTCATACTGCACAGAGAAAAAAACACTTCATTCCTATTGAAGAAAAGGTTCCCTTAAGAGTTAATTCAATTGTAAAAACAAATGAACATCTATTCAGTAACCATATCAAAGACAAATAATCCTTTAATGACCTCTTAAAACTGCCAATAAAACTGTGTACACAAGCTCCTGCTTAACTAAGTGGTTCACAGCTTTTGAAACTCACCCAAACATTCATAATGGACTCAGCTGTCAAAACAAATCCTTACCATTCTAGATAATGGCGCCAACTGAAAGATCAGATGGTGTTTTGTTTTTCTATTTCGAAGCATTGAAATAGAAATTGCCACAACACCACTTGAGAGTCTTAAGTGGCCAATTAATAGCCACCTAAGGGCTTCATTTTGACAACGTTGGTATTCTACCAGCAGAGGGGAGCACCTAACCCCATGTGGAGGCCACCAGGAGTCTCTTGATCAGGCACCCTGTGCCTCAAATGGGAACCCTCCAGTGGCATGGGATGCCCATGCTGAACCTACTCCCCTCCCCACTGCCTTCCATATGATGCACTCCCTACCTCCTTGTCAGGCCCTGCCTGACTGGCCCTGGTGATTCTGCCCCACTCTCCTCTCTTCTGGGGCCTTCATTGCTGACCGCTGTTCTGGGGCCTCCTGCAGTTCCAGCAATGGCCACTGCTCCTGGTGGCGCTGCTGGTACTAAGGAGCTGCCTTCCACCTGGTTGGCTGGCAACTCTTCCAGCTTTTCAGCTTCAAAGTCTGGAAAACCCAATGGTAGGCTGTAAATTGTGTGACAGGCATTTAATTTCAATGGGGCTCCTGGAAACGGCTGTGGCGAGGTTGCCAGTGGCTTTCCAGCCTATGAATGGGGCTACTTCCCCATTCAATTTGGCCCTATGACTATGAGGGGTTCTTATTAAGATAAATAAGCAAAACTATTTCTACTGGTTGATGAGAATGCAATTCAAAAGCATCTGCTGAAGATCACCACCAAAATGTATTCTTAAATTTTTGTTGTGCTATCAAATTCCAATAAATAAATGACATTTATAAACCTCTCCATAATATTTTTCATTGAAGGGATAAAATATACAAGGTGATATTTGTAATGTAAGACATCCTTCTTCTTAGACAGTCCCTCGGGATCGATGATGAGTTGCTTCCACGCTAATGTGCAATCTGCAGACTCTGCCACACCTGGGGCAGGTGATGCTTGAAGAATTAGGTAGACAAGTTGTTTGGAGAATGTGCACTCCTTCCAAAACCTAGACTTGGCCTCTGCACAGTCCCAATGAAGTGGCTCAATATGTTCGGTGCCTTCTCCATTTTGATCAGTCACAAGGCATGGTCTACCATGAGTTGACAGGTATGTTTGAACTCTTCAGGGATACTTTGAGGACATTCCTAAAGCATTTCTGCTGTCCTGCTGGGAGTTTCCCACTGCAACCGAGCTCCAAGTAGAGTAGTTGTTTCGGGAATCTGGTGTCAGGCATTCAAACAACATATCCCACCCAGTGGAGCTGGTTTTGAGTGATTAGTACCTCGATGCTGGGCAAGTTGGCTTGGGAGAAGATGTTGCTGTTGGACCACCTTTCCTGCCACCGGATTTGGATGATCTTGAGCTAGTGGTGCTTCTCCAGTGCTTTGAGGTTCCTGCTGTAGGTTGTCCAAGCTTCCAAAGCATATAGGATTGCGGGGATCACTGCTCCTGATAAACCATGATCTTAGTTTTGGGTTTGAGGTCTTAGTCCTCAAATATTCTTTTCCTCAATTGGCCGAAGGCCGAGAAGGACAAAATGAATTTTGTCATCTATGTTTGCCTTCATTGAGACAAGATAAGAAAAATTGCCCCACATTTTCCAGGATCTCACCTTTGATCTTAATTTACAGGGGGAGATGTTTTGCTGTTTGAGTTGGTTGGAAAAGAACCTTTGTTTTCCAGGTGTTAAGTGAAAGGCCCATTTTCTCATATACTTTGGAGAAGAAGTCAAGAATGATCTGGAGCTCAGTTTCTGAGTGAGCACACACAGGAAAATCATCTGCACAATGAAGCCTTTTGACTGAGGAATGAGTGATTTTGGGTTGGGATTGAAGGTGGGCTATGTTGAACAGTTTCCAGTCTGCTCTACAGATTATCTTCACATTAGTGGGTAATTTGCTGGAGGTGAGATACAATAATGCTGTAAAGAAAATGGATAAGAGAGTTGGTGCAATGACACATCTTTGCTTGACCCCAGTTTTCACTGAGATAGTGTTTGTGATGGTTCCATTGTTGAGGATCATGGCTTGCATCTCATCATGGAATAGGCAGAAGACGGTGCCAAATTTCTGAGGGCAGCCAAATTTGAGGAGGATACACCTTTGAAGATGACAGTCAAAGGTTTTGTGAGGCCAAAAAAGGCCATATACAGTGGTTGGTGCTGTTCCCTGCACTTTTCATCAATTGTCATGCAGTGAAGATCATGTCTGTGGTGCCTTTTGATGGGCAAGAACCACATGGTGACTCTGGAAGGAGTTCCTTGATCACTGGGAAGAGGTGGTTGAGGAGGATTTTTTTTTCTTTTATGCGATGTTACCATCTCTGGCTAGACCATCCCTAATTGTCCTTGAACTGAACACTTCAGATGGCAGTTAAGAGTCAACCACATTGCTGTGTCTGGAATCACATGTAGGCCAGGCATATTTCCTTCCCAAAAGGGCATTAATGAACTAGATGGGCCTTTCCAAGGATTGGCACGAGCTTCATGGAAACCAATAATGAGACTAACTTTAGATTCCAGACTTACAAATTGATTTTAAATTCTACCAGCTGCCATGATGGGATTTGAACCTGTGTCCCCAGAAGATTAGTCTGGGTCTACTGCAATGCCAGTGACATTGGGCAGAATTTTCTGGCTGACGCGCAGGTGGCATAGCCCGCACGTCAGCGCGTAAAATGTCGCGCACTGACATGTGCGAACGTGCCGACATTAGCACACGGCATCGCGATATTTCGGTGGGCAGGCATGCTCAGTTCACCCGCCATTCATTGAAGGGCTCGTTAAGGCCCTTAACTTGCCAATTGTGTACGATTTTGAGGGGCCCATGCAAACTTTGGGTCGGAGCATGGGCCCAACAGGTAGGCTGGTAGGACATTATTTAAGAAAACTTTTGCGATGTCGGGATATGTGGACTCAGAGGGGTTGTTCATGATTTACATGAAGTTATAATTGATGAAAATGTTTAAAAGTTGCCTGTGTGATTGCTAATAGTTCTCATCGATGTCTAAGAGGTTTTTGTGTAATTTGAAACCAGTCTGCAGACAGCATTTTTTTTGGCCTTGCAGCTTTCTGGAGGCCTCCATTTAGCCTAAGGCTATGGGTTCTGACCTCTCCAGTGGAGGCAGCTCCCCTGAGGAGGAAGGGAGGGATAGAATAAAGAGGAGGCCAAGAGAGGACAATCAGCCTCCAGGGGAGCCACCTTTGGGTGTCCAGGCGCAGGCACAAGGGGAGCAGGGCCAAGAGGTTGTCCAAGGTGCAACGGGCCGCAGACAATGCCACAATCCTGCTACCAGGGTATACTGGCAGTGAAGCAGCTACCTCAATATGTCTGAGGTGCAGTGCCGAAGGAGGCTCCGACTCTCAAGACAGACAGTCAACTATATCCGTCAGATGATTGGCCCTGAGATCTCCCCTAACTGTATTGGAGGATACCCCATGTCAGGGGCTCTGAAGGTCACAGTTGCCCTCCACTTCTATGCCTCTGGCTCCTTCCAGGGCTCGGTGGGTGATCTTTGTGGTGTCTCCCAATCAGCTGTCCACACTTGTGTCAAGCAGGTTACAGACGCTTTGTTCAGAAGGGTATCCACCTTCATCCACTTCCGCTGCAACCAGGCAAGCCAGACACAGCGAGCCATAGGCTTCGTGGCCATTGCTGG
The DNA here is from genome assembly GCF_017639515.1 of Carcharodon carcharias. Classification (NCBI taxonomy): domain Eukaryota; kingdom Metazoa; phylum Chordata; class Chondrichthyes; order Lamniformes; family Lamnidae; genus Carcharodon; species Carcharodon carcharias. The sequence continues at coordinate 43,223,197 of NC_054474.1, read as the reverse complement.
CTTTCCCCACGTCCAGGGTGCTATAGACTGCACACATATGGCCATCAAGGCGCCAGCAGGTGAGCCCGGTGCCTTCGTCAACAGGAAGGGCTTTCATTCCATGAATGTGCAAATAGTGTGTGATCACAGGATGCAGATTTTACAAGTCTGTGCAAGGTACCCAGGCAGCTCCCACGACGCCTACATCCTCAGACACTACCAGGTGCCGGGGCTCTTCAGTGCTCCAGCTCGGCTGGATGGTTGGCTGCTGGGTGACAAGGGCTTATCCCCTGCAAAGGTGGCTCATGATGCCACTACACCGTCCAAGAACACAAGCTCAGCAGTGGTACAATAGGAGCCAGGTCACCACAAGTGTTGTGGTGGAGAGAGCCATTGGTCTTCTCAAGATGTGCTTCCGTTGCCTGGACCGCTCGGCGTGCACTCCAGTATCCCCCTGATCGCGTCTCTCTGATAGTGGTAGTCTGCTGCGCTCTGCACAATCTTGCGCTGGAAAGAAGGATGCAGTTGATGATGAAGACGTTGACACCCTGGATGAGGCTGCACATGATGAATCCAGCAGTGCCTCAGAGGATGAGAAAGCACAGGGCGATGATGAGGGGCAGAACGCCAACCCATGTTTACACCAAGGAGGCAGGGACGCCCAGAACAATTTACTCTAAAGAACCTTCAGCTTGCTCCACACACATGGATCAGCAGGACCAACATTGCCTGGAACTTCCACACATGACACTTAGGTGTCACATCTTCCACCTGTTCAGCTGCAAATAAGGGCTTGGTACAGAAATATCAATGTCCACTAAAGCACTCATGATAATTATGTGAAAAAGAAAAAAGCACCACAATGAAAAGATTCTCAGCCATGGTAACAAAGGTGGACTTTATTGTGTCCAAAATTAAAGCACACATGATTATTTCACAATGCCAGAAAAATGTGTCCCTATTCTAAGATCTACAAAAAATCACCAGTGACATATCCGGGGAGTGCCTAAGGTACTTTATGCTTATGTTTCCGGGTTCTACATCTATGTGCCGCCTCATCGCTCAGTGTGACTTGAGAGACAGCCTGCTGACTCTGCTGTCCTATTGGCCTCGATGACATTGGCGGCCATCCTCGGGCCCGTGGAGCCTGTGATGTCTCCGCCTGGGAGCAAGTGGCCAGTTCCTGAACTGGCGCCTCCCCAGTTGTCGCAGCCTCAATGGAAGAAACGCTAACTGGCAGAGGGGCGGAGGAGCTGCTGCCCTCATCTGGAGCACCCCGAGAGGAGCTCGCAGTGACGACAGGCAGCTGCTGCGCCGATGTGAGGTCCATTTCGATCTCACTGCAGATGCATGGGCACCGAGTGCTGACCCTTGGTGTCCACAACATCTTCCACAATGGGAAAGACCACCTGTGGCCAGTACTGCTGTGAGGGCTTGCAGGTCAGAGCATAACCCAATCATATTTTGATCCAAAACAAAAACAAAAATACCTGGAAAAACGCGGCAGGTCTGGCAGCATCTGCGGAGAGGAGCACAGTTATTTTGATCCATTTGGTGGAAGCCCCTCTCTATGAGAGTTGCCAATCTCTTATTGAAGGAATCCTGATGCTCTGCCCTGAGGGCGGATTCTTCATGTGCACTCTGCCTAGAATCCTCTGTCACGGAGAGCAACTAAACCATTCCCCCATGAAACCCTGCCAGATGCAAACGCAATTTCTCCCACCTTTCCTGCAGCTGCTATATTGGGGACAACTCCAGAGGCATGTCATCAGTGCCGGACTCAGCATGTGCCTTGTCCCCTGCAGCCCTCCAGCTGCTGGCGCCATTGGCACTCTCTGCCCATACCATCTCTTCCAGTGATCATGATGTGCCATCTCCACTGTGACCCGAGACACTAGCCGATGATAAAGTCCCCATCGAGGTATGTGTGTCTGCGTTGGTGCCTGGCTGGCTGAAATGATGTGCCGCAAGTTGCACTTGTTGGCCCTCAGGTTTGGAGGGGGGGCAGTGGGGTCGAGGTGCGGGTCGCTCTGGTGGTGATGCTGAAATTAACAACAAGGACAGTGCATCAGTTAGCGTACATTCACTTCAACCCTTCATCTGTTTCCCCCCCCAGCCTCATAAGTCGCTCACCCTTAAAGACCCAAAGGAGAAAAACATTGGTGAGGTGAGAAAGAGTCAAAATGAGCCCCAACCATTAAACACACATGCAAACAGGCTGGTCAGATGGCCTCAGGAATGCCACATGGCATGTTATGAACCATAGGAGTGGGGAGAGTGCAGGGGTACCTGACCTGGATGCATGCTGGCCTGGATAGTTGCAGGGCTGAGGAAATATCGCAAACAGTTGCGACATTTGCCGTGGATCACAGGAGTTTGAGAGGTCACATTATTTGCCTTCATTCCGTAAGGAGGGGCATAGACCAGGTGGGCAGAAGGCAACATTTCCCCTTGGTAACGTGGTGGCATTCATCTAAGTTGAGACCATGATGTTCACAGCTGAGGTGCTGAGGACCTTTTGGATAAAGTAATGTGGGGTGCACTGGCTGAAAGGGTGCTGGAGGTCCCAAAGCCCCCTAGAATGGAATAAGTCTTTGGTTGTGCAGCAGCGATCCAATAGCATGTGAGACCATGATGATAGTGGTCCCAAATGGGATAAGGTGACTTTGGAAGGTGGTGGAGACGCGATTCCTCAAGGGGATGAGGGTCCGTTCTGTTTGACCCACACCTCAGAGTCTGTGAATGAGCAGTGTTTCAGCATTAATGATTGCAGCAACCATCAGTGGTTTGGATGGTGTCCAGACAGAGTGAATGGGACTGTGGATCTCAAGTACCTGCCTGCCAGACCCCAGCCTTGCCACAACCGGCCGCCCCGGCCTCCTGACTGCTGCCCAGCTCCATGGCCTGCTCTTCAAATGGTGTGAGGTGCTGCAGGAGGGTGCGCCCACCTCCAGTCCTCTAGCGCTCCCGGGCATTGTGGTGACTTTTTGCCTGCAAAACAGAGAAGAGGATTTATTGGGGCATCTCGCTCATGTACTCTACACGCGCACGCCGCACCCCAACCACAGTGGCCCATCTGAGGCCTCCAGCGGCTCCTGTCCACACTACTAGCAATGAGTCCCCAGAAGATAGTATGGCTGCTCCCAACCCCCTCCTCCAACAGCCACCTTGGACACATTCGGCATCCATCACTTTGAATAACACACGGGTCTTAGTGCTCATGGCAAGGAGGCGCAACTAGGTGTGGCGCCGATGCCATCAGATGGAACTTGCCCAAGAGACCTTGAGGCACCCCTTGGACCATCCCATTACCATCAATATGAAATGTGTTGGAGTTCCGAGTATGTGTCATGCGGCCTCCTCTGCATGTTGCCCCCAAACTCCTCAAATGCCACTGAAACCAATATATGCTGCGGGGAAAGCCCTTCTTCTCCTCAACCACTAAGACTGATGTAAGCATTGTTAGTATCCATTTGCCCACCCAGCGTGCGACAGATGCCCTATGCAGTAACGACAGCAAGACATGGTGTGGGGGGTCAAAGACTAAGGCTGCTTCTGGGTCAAATGGCCAAGACAGACATGGTACTCACCCTTCCAGAGTGCAGCAAATCTTTGAATATTTTCCTGTACAGTGTGCCAGTGCGCCGCACATCATCATGGGTGCTTACAGCGTCACCCACCTCCTTCCATGCCTGGCTGGTGACATGGGGGGCCCTCCTCCTCCCATCCTCTGGATACAGAATCTGATGCCAGTTTTCCACCTCTTGCAGGAGGACAGCAAGGCATGCATCCAAAAATCTGGGGGCACAGTAGCCCCACAGCTGGCCTCTCCTGCAGCTTGCCCCCCCCCACCCTCCTCCTCCATATCCTTCTCTGCCCTCCATGCAACATTTCCTGATTTCTGAGTGGCCATGGTGCACAGCTTCAAACAGGCTGCCTGGCCACTCTTTATGCAGGCTATCGGTTCCCCATTGGAACCGGCAGTCTGAGGTTGCCCCCACGACTATTTTCCTGTTCTCCAAGGGAGTTGCTTACCCACGGGGTGGGCCTTAATTGGCCTGCCTGCGAAAAATGGCATGAGGCCTGTTTCTTCAGCGGCAATCGCCCGCCCGCCTGCCGCCAAGTCGATCGGGCCTGTCTGACCGGCAAACGTAAAATTCTGGCCATTATCACTACACCACCATCTCTCCTCACAATGATTGTCTCTGTAGAGGACAACATGGAGACTTCTAGTTACCACAATTGGACTTGTCTCCGTACTTAAGCATAGTCATAATCACAGTGTCCCTGATATCCCCAGGCATGTGGCCTTCTTCCCAGATGAGGGATATGAGGTTGTGCAGCAGGAGTGAATCTCTGTAATGCTTCAGAATTTCAACAAGAAATCCCTGAGCAGCAAAGTGGCTGCTGTGCAGACAGCTCACAGGGGATCTCCTCACTATCCATGGCCATCTTTCACCATCCATTGTTGTTTTCCCTCTCTAAACCTTCACTTCTGCTGATTAAGTTCCCCTGATTCTAACTGGAAGATGTACACTGAACTTCATGCATAAGAGACACTGTCTGAATTTGTGTTGTAAATCATCATTATTTAATGCCCCACAGAACTAAAACAGTATAATTTCATGAAAATTAGTGAGTTAGTAAAATTGTATTGTCAAATCTATGCAATCTCCCAGTTTATCAGCTCATAACAAAAACAGAATTACCTGGAAAAACTCAGCAGGTCTGGCAGCATCGGCGGAGAAGAAAAGAGTTGACGTTTCGAGTCCTCATGACCCTTCGAGGACTCGAAACGTCAACTCTTTTCTTCTCCGCCGATGCTGCCAGACCTGCTGAGTTTTTCCAGGTAATTCTGTTTTTGTTTTGGATTTCCAGCATCCGCAGTTTTTTTGTTTTTTTTTATCAGCTCATACATTGTTTTCAAAGTTTAATTGTAAAATGAGTGATGGCAACAACATACTGTTAGGAGCCAATTTCAGGCTTTGTTTGTTCACATCAATCAAAGTACACATTTCAATGAAGATTTTACTGACAGCAAACAGCTTGTTAATTGCCTCCCTGTCACCTCTGATTCTCTGTCTTGGACTGATTCAGAATCTACTGAACAGATGCACCCTGCTCATAGCCTCTGCTATAAAACCTATTACAGCGATGGACAAAATGAATTTACAAGTCTTCAAAATTACAAATTGTTCTTGGAATGCACATTGAAGGATTTTAGTACGATGGAAAATCATGTTGACGTTTTGCGTGACTTATATTATAAAAAGTTCATTGCATAATTGTAACAAATTTAATTCATTTATGCAGAAAAACAATCACCTACTAGGTTGATTTATATGGAATATGATCTAAAAAGAAACGTTTTTTCAAAGTTAAAAACACAAGGTTAAAAATCGTAATAAACGAGCATGCTTGTCAGTTGATGAATTGGTTTTTGTGCAATAAGAATGAAAGAGCAATAGGATGTGACTGTAGTTAAATCGGCAATATGATGCAATTTATATAACCAATGATAATAGAGATTCCTTGTTGCTGGTTTAATAATAACCCGTCATGGCCGTGAGCTCACAGATTATCAACTTTGATTATCTGTCACATCTACTGGAAAAACAGGCATTCATTGTGTAGCTTGCAGAAAGCTAACTGTGATACAGTGACATTTGCTTTGTGCTTTTGTTCATGTCCCTTGTCATTTAGAATATTCCTTTGGTAGAGAATTCTCTACAAAGGCATTATTCTGGTATAAATATTAAAATCTAATTGACCAAGTAAGATCAGACAGAAGGTTTTACTATAAAGTGACCCCTTTTGCAAAACCATTCTGAGAAAAAGCTGAGGAAGGATGCCTACACGATCTTCAGCTATGTAGTCCTTGTTACTGAAAAGTAATTAAGCAATAGTCCATCAGTACATTTGATATACTGTATGGATTGAAAGCAGGGATAATTAATTGAAGGACAAAACCTCAGGAATCATCTTTTAATTGATAAACTCTCCATAGTTCTCTGGTACAGTATACATACAAACATGCTATTTCTTATCTGTCATCACATTGAAAGATATTGCCTTCAGAAATAAAATATTATTACAGTTTAAACTGGGAATAATATATGAAATATGCAGGGACCGCCTGTCTTGTGATAGTATCCTCAGTTGAGTCAGGTCATTGTCAGCTTCTTCTCCTAGGCATATGAGAAAATGGGCCTTTCACATAACACCTGTAAACAAAGGTCCTATCCAACCAGCTCAAACAGCAAAACTTCTCCCCCTGTCATGTTAAGGTCAATAGTGAGATCCTGGAAAGTGTGGACCATTTTCCATATCTCGTCTCAATGAAAGAAAACATGGATGACAAAATTTGTTATGAACTCCAATGCGCCAGCTCAGCCTTCTGTCTGTTTATAATTAGCCATGACTGTAGGCATCTCTCTCTGTTAGGGAGAGTTGTGGTTATAGCTTGAGGGCACTGTAATATAAGGGTGTTTGGCATAGCAAGGGTTAATGTGGAACTGAAGAACAGTACCACCCACAGTATGATGTAGAAACACACATGACAGTAGTCAGGAGACTGAGTGCTGTTGAAAGAGTCTGAGAGAAGTTGGCATGGAGATGATACCTAGTTAGGGCTATGCCTTGGAGATATGTATATAGTTATGCATTAACAATAAACACTTAAACACAAGCTTCCAGGCCTTTTACTGAGACACCAAACAACCTTACAACAGGCACCACTCTGCATCAAGCATGGGACAAAGCAAGGTGGCAGTCCCCGTAAACTCCCTCAGCCAGTACAAAGATTGAAACTGTGCAATTGGCATCATTCTGTATCATATTCTGGCCGACTGAGTTAACCAACCCATTTAGAGATCTTTACTTGTGTAATTATAAATCAAATAGAAGCATCCTTAATGGAACCATGGATACTCTCAATCAAGGACCTACTCTGTAAGTATGAATGGATGGCTAGGAACCAGTTAGAATTATCTGTTGATAGATTTGCTTTTCTGGAAACCTTTATCACTTATTCAATCATTTATGGTTGTGAGTACCATTTGCAGTGTATTCCAGTTCTGCGTTGATTCTGTTTCTTGTCTTCCAATTTACGATGTATTGTAAAAGAGATTTCTGTACTTTGTAGATTCATTTTATGGATGTGTAACGGAAAATGATAAAGACTATTTGAACCAAACCCACACAATGTCAAATGAAAGCAAAATACTGCAGGTGCTGGAAATCTGAAGACAAAAAACAATACTGGAAAAACTCAGCAGGTCTGACAGCAGAGAGAAACAGGGCTAATGTTTCAAATCCATAGGACTTTTCTTCAGAGCTAAAGAGAAGAAGAAATGTTGGATTTTATACAGTTTAAGAGGGGATGGAGCAGCTGGAGGAAGATAGAAGGTCAGTGAGGGAGAGATGGATAAAGATGTCATGTACACAAGACAAAAGGAGTGTTAACAGCAGTGGTAAAAATTAAAGAAGGTGGTGATAGTGAACGATAAATCACATGAGCAACGTAAAATTCAAGCCATTTGCCCTTTTAGTTGCCTTAGTCGGCGTGGTGCGGACTCCCAAGCGCGCCTGTCAACCATACTATCATGCGAGTGTGTAATGACATCTGGACACGCGCCTGACACCATCACGCACAATTTAACATTCTTCCAGAGCTGGCAATGTGCCCAAAACTAGCATGTAAATTCTGGCCCATGGTTGGAGAGAGTTCGGAGTTGCGGAATAATCTTGGTAGCGGAGTTATCGTGGTTGAGCGGGAGAAATTGTGATCAGTGGGGGGACTCATTGTGGTTGGAGGATTATTGTGGTTGTGGAGAGAGATCGTGGTCCGGCAGAGGGGGGCTGGGGGTTGAGGTGGCAGGTGCAATAGTGGTTGGAGGGGTGGGGGCTAATCCTAGTTGGGGAAAGAGACCGTGGTTAGTCGGTGGCGGGGGTGGGGTGCAGGGGTTATTGAAGTCAGGAGTAGACATCATGGTTGGGGTGAGTATGGTAACTGGTATGGTGTTTCTGATGGTATCCGTTTCAGAACAGCTTTTGATGTTATAGTTTAAAAGCAGCCAACAAACATGGCTGCCTTACCCATATGACCAAGCTGTTTCAAATCTGAAGTCTTTTTTAAAATTAGGTGGTGTGTTTGGTCAGTAAACATCCTGTGTTATGGCTTTTCATATTTTGAGAGTCTGAGAAGGTCGATGGTATCCATTTCATATTTGTCTACTACTCATGGAGTTTTGATGTCCCCGTTGTCCCAGGAGAAACAGAGAAACATGAGTTGTCTGCACACCATATTGTCTGTTTCTTCTTAAACAATGGGATGTGTGAATCTCACAAGTGGCAATGAGATTCCTTCACTCAGGTCCATATTTAATCAGGAACAAAATCAGAAAATGCTGGCAAAACTCAACAGGTCTCGGAGCACCTGTGGAGAAACAGAGTTGATATTTCGAGTCTGTATGACACAGACTCAAAATATTTAATATTTAATAAGGTATTGGCCAGGTACAGGCTCTATTATATAATAGTTCAAATGCAAAAGAAGTCATATGGTATGTTGTGGCCATCTTAAGCTTTTGAGACCATTAAAAAATATATAGCTTTAAAATTTGTAACATCTTCATGCTGTACTGGACATGACAGGGGGTAGTCAGGTGGCCAGGGGGCAGTCGGGTCAGGTCGCGGAGGTATGATTGGGTGGTCGGAGGGGTAGTCAGATTTGTTCAGGAAGTGGTTGGGTGGTCGGGGGTAATCGGGGGATCGGGGGGTGATTGGAGGGGCAGGTATGTAGTTACCCAGATGTTAGGCTAGCTTTATTTCCATCCAACATTTTAAAAATTCTTTCAAGGTACATGAGCGTTGCTGGCCAGGCCAGTTAGAAGTTAGAGTTCGAAGGGAGTTGACCCAGTGACAATGAAGGAACAGTGATATAGTTCCAAGTCAGGATGGTGTGTGGCTGGGAGGTGAACTTGCAGGTGGTCGGGGAGAGCCGACATGGGTAACTATTTAGGTAATCCCTATTTAGATAAATCCCTGACTGTAGCTCAGAGTAATTCGCGGAAGGTCCCATGGAGCAGGGGAGTTGCCCATTGGACGTTGAAGTGTCCTAGGCAATAGCCACGGAGATCTGTGTATCAGGCCTTCCACAGGTCCCAAAGTGCATCTTCAGTCACACATCCAGTCTCTGACAATCTAGAGACCAGAAGATTTGGCCCATTGTTTTCTCATTCTTTATTATTTTAATTTTACCTGTTTATAGTCTTACTAGTGCACTAATCTTGTCATTATATCCTTTGAACAATCTCTATAAAATTAACATGATGGGAAGAGGAAGTTTTCGGCTATACAATGCTGTGCCATTCACATTGAAATAATGATTGAGACCTGCTTTCAAACTGAAGGACATGTCCTTGTAGATGTCACAAACATTCCATTAAAACACACCATTTTTAGCAATCATTTTAACTGAGAGTGCAGAAAAAGGTGATAACAACTATTATCATACCCAACAACAGCAACAACTGCTGTGACCTTGAATTAATGTCTGAACACTCTGCCTGTAAACATACAAAGATTGTAGACTGCAATGCTTGTAGGTATGAATAGATCAACTTAAACATTGAAAATTGCCGGCTCTTTTTTTGTTATATTTCAGTTTAACCCTTTGAACTTTTCTCCATGCACAAACCCAAAGTGTAAATTTATACAAGATGTCTCCAACATGGGGAATAGCCAGCAATAAGTAAACTGCTGCTGGTTTTCCCAGCTTGATCATTCAACCATAGTTTAGAACTACATACCTTTCTATGAAAAAAAAACACATAACGGATGCTGCTCAATAAATAGTTTAAGAGGTCTGTTTGAAGAAGTTGGTCAGAAATCAAAAGGAATTAGCCTCAAACACAACTTCACATCTGTGTCAATTCACTACAGTGCCAAAGTTTTTCAGTCCAACGTGTGTGTTCCGAATCTGCAGAATTAGCTTCAAACCTGGTGCAAATGCTTATTTTCCCACATTACCGCTGAGGAAAATAAACTGTAAAACCTTACTAAGCCCAGTATTCTGTAATAAACAGCATTATTATAGGACATTAGGAAATTGATTAGGTTCATTACTTGTGTGTCAGTTAAATTTGCGTTTTACAAAAGCAAAATGCTGGAAATCTGAAATAAAAACAGAAAATGCTGGAAATGGTCAGCAGGTCTGGCAGCATCTCTGGCAAGAGAACCATTGTCAAAAAGGGAACATGTTAGCCTGACAAGGCAGGAGGTTTGTGAATGGGCAGAGGTAAAAAGAGTTGGATTGTCTGCCAACTTCCATCTTTAATCTCAACATGTTCTGCAGCGCTGTGGAATCCACTGTGGGACAGGTAGGTTTAGCAATTTAAAGCTGTTAAGTGCTCATTATTAGCCTCTTTTTCCTTGAATTCAGACTTTAACAGTATGTCTGCGCTTCCTAGAACTTGCTAGGGAAATCAAAGTGAGAGGACAGTGGAATTTGAGGGAGAGATGAAGAAATGACAGACAAAAAATGCTTTAAGTACTGAGATCAGACCTGTTTTCCTGTGCCAAGATGAAAGGCTTTTGGTTATCAAACTTATTTTGAGAGTGTGCTTTCCCTGCTTTGGAGGCAATTTTCATTGCATTAGTGGTAATTTCTATTGCTTTAGAATCCATATCAATTGATCCACGCTTGCTAGCTGTTAACCTTCAGATCTAGAGGAGAGCATCATAGGTAAAAGCAAAAAACTGCAGATACTGGAAATCCAAAACTAAAACAAAAATAAAAATACCTGGAAAAACTCAGCAGGTCTGAGTTTTTCCAGGAGAGCATCGTATGTAGCTCTAATTTGGACCTCTGATGAGGGTCAAAAGGAGCAGCACCTGCAACACCAGCAGTGGCAGAAGCAGCAAGGCAGCCTTCTCTCCAACCATCAGATGCACCACAGGAATTAGGAATAGGCTTCTTGGACATGACTGAACAGCAGAGCCTCAAGAGGCTGAGAGTTTCCTTTGAAGTCAGGTCACTGACATTTGCAGCCTTTTGGAAGAAGACCTCCTGGCAGGTGCATTGCATTGCCTATGGCGGTCAAGATCAGCACAGTACTTAATTTTTTTTGCCTCTAGTTCCGTCCATTGTAGAGTCTTGCAATCTGCTGCCCACAAGTGCATCTCAAAGGTGACCAATGACAAGTTTCCCAGGGCTGGCACTTATGTGCACTTCTCAACTGGTGAAACTGCTAAGAATGAATGGGCACTGCAGGGCTTTGCTGTTCTGACTGGATTCCCAAAGGTCCAGTGAGTCATCAATTGCGCACATGTGGCAATCTAGGTGTCTTCAGATCATCCAGCAGTCCTCATCAACCAAAACTGATTCCACTCTATCAATGTTTGTCTGCAACGACCGGAAGGTCACCATTCATGTTTGGGTAAGGTTCCCAGAGCTGATATGATGCTTTCATCCTGCGCCAGTCAAGCCTCCCTGAGATTTCATACCTCGAAACAGAGTTAGCAGATGGCTCCTCGGGAACAAGGGCTACTCTCTGAGGATGTGGGTAGTAACACCTGTGCATAGCCCAGACAATGACATCCACCAAAGGTAGAATAAAAAACACCTGTCCACCGATAAGCAATTGGGATGTTGAAAATGCACTGCAAGGTCCCTCAACAGACCTGGGAGCAGCCTTCAGTATGCTCCATCCAGGGGATTCAGAATGATAATTTATTTTCTTTTATTCATTCATGGGATATGGGCTTCCCTAGCTGGGCCAGCATTTATTGCCCATCCTTAGTTGCCCTTGAGAAGGTGGTGGTGAGCTGCCTTCTTGAACCGCTGCAGATCATGTGGTGTAGGTACACCCACAGTGCTGTTAGGAAGGAAGTTACAGGATTTTGATTCAGCGACAGTAGAGGAATGGTGATACATTTCCAAATTAGGATGATGAGTGACTTGGAGCGGAACTTCCAGGTGGTGGTGTTCCCATGTATCTGCTGCCCTTGTCCTTCTAAATGGTAGTGATCGTGGGTTTGAAAGGTCCTGTCAAAGGAGCATTGGTGAATTCCTGCAGTGCATCTTGTAGATGGTACACACTTCTGCCACTGTGCATTGGTGGTGGAGGGTGTGAATGTTTGTGAATGTGGTGCCAGTCATGCGGCTGCTTTGTCCTGGACGGCCTCAAACTTCTTGCGTTTTGTGGGAGCTGCAGTCATCCAGGCAAGTGGAGAGTATTCCATCACACTCCTGACTTGTGCCTTGTAGATGGTGGGCAGGTTTTGGGGAGACAGGAGGTGAGTTACTTGTCGCATGATTCCTAGCCTCTGACCTGCTCTTGTAGCCATAGTATTTATATGGATAATCCAGTTCAGTTGCTGGTCAATGGTAACCCCCAGGATGTTGATAGTGGGGGATTCAGTGATGGTAGTGCTATTGAGCATCAAGGGGCGATGGTTAGATTCTCTTTTGTCGGAGAAGATCATTGCCTGGCACTTGTGTGGAGCGAATGTTACTTGCCACTTGTCAGCCCAAGCCTGGATATTGTCCAGGCCTTACTGCATTTGGACATGGACTGCTTCACTATCTGAGGAGTCGCGAATGATGCTGAACATTGTGTAATCATCAGTGAACATCCACACCTCTGACCTTACGATGGAAGGAAGGTCATTGATGAAGCAGCTGAAGATGGTTGGGCTTAGGACACTACCCTGAAGAACTCCTGCAGTGAGGTCCTGGAGCTGAGATGACTGACCTCCAGCAACCACAATCATCTTCTTTTGTGCTAGATATGACTCCAACCAGCAATGAGTTTTTTTCCCCTGATTCCTATTGACTCCAGTTTTGCTAGAGCTCTTTGATGCCATACTCAGTGAATGTTGCCTTGATATCAAGGGCAGTCACTCCCACCTCACCCAGTGGTCTACTGCAGCTCCCATCACATAGTGCAGCAAAGAGGACTGGAGCTCCAGGAGGAAGAAGGTGCTAAGGACTCTGCTTCTTCGGAGGAAGAGGAGGAGGACAAGAAGAAGGAGGAGGAACAACAGAGAAAGGAGGAAGAGATGAATGAGGCGTAGGAGCGTAAAGTGGTGAAGGCACTAGTGGCTGCACACATAGCTGCCTTGCATGTTTGGGGCAACCCCATTCAGGTGTTACATTTAGCTTAAGGCAGTGTAGCCATCTGGCACATAAATTCTGAACCACTGGACCAACCCACCCCCCACCCCCGCGACCCTCTGCACAAAACAGTCCTACAATCAATAATTCATCCCTTTCACAGACACCCATTGCTCATTCTTGTCGTACAATCTACACAAGACAGAAGATCACTTGGCAGGCATCAAGCAAAAGCGGGCAGGACGGGACAATGGAGCAATGAAATAAATGTGATAGTACAGAAATATTAAATAGAAATGTAATTGTGATAATCGCCCAAGTGAATACCCTTGTGCAATGACAATTTTTTCTCTTCTTTTCCATTACTCGTATTGATAGGTTCAGTAGATTGAAAGGCAGGCTGCTGATATCCGAATTCTGCCTGTTCAGATACTCTTAGCCGATGTCCTCTTGGTTTTGGTACCTGGAAGGGCCTCGCCAAAAGTTGCTCCATCTCCAGCTGCGCAGGGGGAAGTTCTGACTGAGGGGTGACTGTGAGAGGATGGTGGGTTGGTGGGGGGAGGTGGGGTGGTGGGTAGTGGTGACTCACAAAGAGTTAGAAGTGGAACCATTTACATGAAGCGGTCACTTCCAGGTGCTGTTTCTCCATTTTCCTTCTTTATTTTATTCTTTTATGGAACGTGGGCATTGCTGGCAAGATCAAAAATTGTTGCCCATCTCTAATTGTACTTGAGAAGGTGCTGGTGAGCCATCTTCTTGAACTGCTGCAGTTAATCAGATGTAGGTAAACCCACAAGATGTTAGGAAGGGAGTTCCAGAACTTTGATGCAGCGACAATGAAGGAATGGTGATATGGTTCCAAGTCAGAATGATGTGTAGCTTTGAGGGGGAAATTGCAGGTGGTGGTGTACCCATTCATCTGCTGCCCTTGCCCTTGTCCTTCTAGGAGGAGAATTGGTGAGTTACTGCAGTACATTTTATATCTGGTACACATAACTGTTGGTGGTGCAGGAAGTTTTGCTGGATGGATTCCAATGAAATGATCTGTTTTGTCCTGGATGGTGTTGAGTTTCTTGAGTGTTGTTGGAGCTGCACTCACCCAGGCAAGTGGAGAATATTCCATCACAGTCCTGACCTGTGCTTTGTAGATAGTGGACATACGAACATAAGAATTAGAAGCAGGAGTAGGTCACTCGGCCCCCTCGATCCTGCTCCACCATTCAATAAGATCATAGCTGACCTGATTGTGAACTCAACTCCACATTCCCGCCTATACCCAATACCTTTTACCCCCTCGCTTATCAAGAATCAATCTACCTCTGCCTTAAAAATATTCAAAGACTCTGCTTCCACTGCCTTTTGGGGAAGAGAGTTCCAAAGAATCACAACCTCTGAGAGAAAAAAATTCTGCTCATCTCTGTCTTAAATGAGTGACTCCTTATATTTAAATTGTGACCCTTTGTTCTAGATTCTCCCACAGGAGGAAACATCCTCTCCACATCCACACTGCCAAGACCCCTTAGATTCTTATATGGTTCAAACAAGTTGCTTCTTACTCTTTTAAACTCCATAGAAATATGCCTAGTCTGTCCAACAACTGCCCCCCCTCACCTCCATTTCAGTTATTAGTCTAAGAAACCCTCTCTGCTTTCAACGCATTTACATCCTTCCTTAAATAAGGAGACCAATACTGTACACAGTACTCCAGGTGTGGCCTCACCAATGCCCTGTATAACTAAAGCATAACCTCCCTACATTTGTATTCAATTTCTCTCGCAATAAATGTTAACATTCTATTAGCTTTCCTAATTACTTGCTATACCTGCATACTGACATTTTGAGATTCATGCACTAGGACACCCAGGTCCCTCTGTACCTCAGAGCTCTGCAATCTCCCACCATTTAGATAACATGCTTCTTTTTTATTCTTCCTGCCAAAATGGACAATTTCACATTTTCTCATATTATACTACATTTGTCAGGTCTTTGCGTGCTCACTTAACCTATCAATATCACTTTGTATCCTCCTTAGGTCCTCTTCACAACTTAATTTTCTAGCTATCTTTGTGTCATTGTTATGGTAATGCAGTTGGATGGGCAGCATTCTTAAATACTTTAATTACTTTCTTAATGGCCTTAATAGGCTGTTGACATTTCGGCGGGTGCGCAGCCGACTCCAGCGCGTGCCCACCGAGCGAAATATCGTGGTGACGTATGATGACGTCGGTATGCACGCCCTATGTCATCGCGCGTCACTTTACATGTCGGCATGTTGGGCCCGCCCCCGCACGCTGACTGGGAGATTCATTCCCATGACTTATTGTTTCCTTGGGGAAGATTTACCTGGGAATGATTAATTTGGGGATTTGTTTAAAAGTTATTATGGTAGTAATTTGTAGACATGTGCATATGTTTAAATTTGTTGATAAATTAATGAATTTTTAATGTAGTTTTATAGAATAAACCTTGAGGCTCGGTGGTTTTATTCCTGAATTCAGAGCTGCATCTCAAGCATACCAATTGAAAATATGAGTTATGACAGTTGTTTAAGTTTCTCTTTGGGATTTAAACTATTCAGCCTTTACCAACTGCATTATCATAATAAAGGTCCACCCACGTAAAATGGCGGCGTGGCCCCTGTCGGGGGTGCCGATCGCATTTGCGCCTGCCCCCACGCAACCCCACCAATGGGGGGAAATTTCTGGCCACAAACTCCTTTCTGTTTATACCTAGCTTCCCCTTTGAATGTAAATTTTCCATTGTATTATAGGTTTTTCAATAATCCTTTAATTCCACAAATTTCATTAGTAATATAAATTCATTGCTGGGCATGTCCCAGCTAGGTGCAAGATTTCACTCATTCTTTTGAATCGTTTATTTAAAAATGCAAATTGCTCTTTACCTTCTCCTCCTTATGTTTATCTAATTAACATACCAAACTACTCTACATCAAAGCACCCAGACGAGCTGGTTTTAATCCAATGAAGCCACACATAGACACAGACCCTACCACAAGTCCAATTTAAAAATAATTTCCACTAACATTATAGACATTAATATCTCTTCTTGACAGTCATCAGCAAATTTAGCAACCACATCTTTGGTCCCTTCATCCAAGTCATTTATATAAATTGTAAAAAGTTGAGACTCTAGCACCAATTCCTACAGCACACTACTCATTACATCTTGCCAACCAGAAAAATGACTCGTTTTTGCATAGCCTCTGTGTTCTGTTTGCTAACCATTTTCTATCCATGCCAATATGTTACCCCTACACCACCCACTTTTATTTTCCACAATAACCTTTAATGTGGCACCTTATCAAACACCAATGGGAAATCTAAGTATAGTATATCCCCTTTATCAATAGCACATGTTACTTTTTCAAAGAGCTCCAATAAATTGGGTAAGCATGATTTCCTTTTCACAAAACAATGTTGACTCTGCCTAATTACCTTGAATTTTTCTAAGTGCCCTGTTATAAAGCTCTTAATAATAGCTTCTGACATTTTCCCTAAGACAGATGTTAAGCTAACTAGCCTGTAGTTTCCTGCTTTGGGGAGTCAGGAGCTGAGTTACTTGGCTCAGAATTTCCAGCCTCCGACTTGCTTTTGTAGCCATTGTATCTATATGGCTGGTCCAGTTCAGTTTCTGGTAACCCCCAGAATGTTGATCGTGGGGGATTCAGCAATGGTAAGGCTATTGAATATCAAGGGGATATTTTCTCTTGCCTGAGATGATCAATGCCTGGCACTTGTGTGGTGTTATGGCCCATCCACACTTCCTTGCTAGCCAAGGTGTTGGAGAGTGCTTTGCCACATTTTAATGAGGTGCTGAGCGGTCAAGAAAGTTTTTGTTCAATTCTTCTTAAGGTGGCTTTCTGAGTGTGCAGGCCATTGGTGAGGACCTGCATACACTCAGCTCTTTGCCACATTTGATGCTCCATGAAGGTGGCCACTCTTTCCACAGACATAGATATCAACATAAAGGCCTGAAACATCATGCCACTCTTGTTAGAGACAGACTTGTCCAACCTCTCTCCAATAGCATGCAGTGTGGCTGGAAAGGCTGGCAGAGCCTCAGACATTTTTTGCTGCTGTTCCAGAATTGTCCTCTTTATTGATGACCAACAAGGCTAAGTTTGTGTATTCAGCTAAGCAGAGCTTGGAAGGTCCAGCTCCTTCCAACAGAGGCTCTTCCCTGTTGTATCAGCTTCCATCATTTACTTTTTTTCACTTGTAATATGTGAAAGAGCATGTGGCAACCCAACTACCTGTCTTGTTGGTCCTACCCCATCTGAGCTGGTGGAGAATGTACATCGGTCCTGTGACAGTGCATCCTCAGGGTGTGTGACCTCCTCTGAGGAGTCTTTGTCCTGCCCATGTACAACCTCTTGAGAGAAGCTAGAAGGAGTGTGGATGATGAAAAACCTGAATTAGAATTCAGGTAAGGTAAGAGGGTGTTAAGTCATCATTGTGCACATTATCATTTTTCATTGCCTATTCCCAACAAGTCAGCATGAGTGGTTGTTGTATGCCATGTAACTGTGTTATATTTAATTCTGTACCAGGTAGCTGGGTGACCCCTATCTCTCCAACTCCAGTGGTCGGGTATGCTGAGACCCACCTTATCTTTATCACCTCTTCCTCTGTAACTGTCGGGCCAGAGGTGACTGGAGGTCTACTTTCAGTTCCCCACATCTCCTTGGTGTTCTGTTCTCTCTTTTTCTGAAAGGAGAGAAAGAGGAGACCTCCAAGTGTAAGAAATGGAATGTGTTGAGAGGATGGAGGGATGGATTTTGGTCACTGAGGGTAGGTGTGACATGGCATAATGATGAGGGTGAGTGTCAGTGGTGAATGGTCAGATGGAGAGGTGACTATGCAGAGAGGGGTACGTGTACCTGCAAGGTGTATTGGTTTGAGGAGTGAGATGCAGGAGAGACTTGGGAAGACATGGTAAGAGACATTGGTAAGAGGCATATTTCAGGATATAGTTGAATATACATGTCAGAGACACACCTCAGAAACATGGTGTTGTCTTGCTGCTTTTTATCTTCATTTCTACTGATTCTGGCTCAATCTGAAGACCTCTACCATGCTTCAAACTTGATTCTTACAAGGTTCCTTTAAATAGCTGAGCTGAAATAGACTATGTGGGTTGTCATAATGCCCGTTCACTCTAATCGAGTAGGAAAACTGGAAGTCAGATGCAAATGAGTGACTGGGTTAAAAAACCATTGACAAGCATACTACTGAAACGTTTGGATTCCTCGCAAACTGTTGGACTGCCCCACTGTAAGCTTGTCAGACAGTTCAAATCCAGCTCAATGGTTCAGGTCAGTGGCTTTCCAGCAGACAAAAGGTCATCAACCTGAAATGTTAACTCTGTCTCTCACTCCACAGATGGCTGCCAGGCCTGCTGATCATTTCCAATCTATTATTTTTGGGTTTTATTTAAAATGTGCATTTTGTTGTTTTCTCCTCTCCTGTTCTGATGGTGTTTTTTTTTCACATGCTGTAGAGTTTCATAGTCACTAGTTCTCCAGCACCTTGCTCAAGAATGCGACAAACTATTTGACTGGAGTAATGGTGTCAAGCACATTTGTGCCTGTTCCTGTTTTTTTTTTGATATCCATACAAATGCAAATTTCCAACAGTCTCATTAAATAGTGATCTGGAGGAGGATTTCTATTTGGCTCCCTCCTTCCCCTGCAATGTGGGCTGATTGTAGCAGCTTCACCTGTTATACTGACATGAAATAACCTCCGCACAGACTTCGGATCAAATCTCCTTGCTTTATACAGCACAAACAGATGAGAAATTTACTCATTCAGCCAATGTAGAAGCTGTGTATATTTATTTCCAGCCTGTATGCAGTTAAGTGAGGTTACAGATGCTCAGTGCAATTGTGCTGTATATGAGGTCCTGTGCAGCTGTTGCATTTAGCTATGTATATGCCAGCATTGTGATTCTCTGGTGAGCAAACAGCCATTAAAGAGATCATTCCCAGAGCCAGACAGAACAATTACTTTGGACACAAAATGAACAACATTTCAGAACAATCAAACTTATTTATGAGCCTGAGTTTCATGTTCCCTGCCACAGGTTTTTAGGTTGGGGGGGAAGGAAGTGTGAAATAGGATGAATGGGGTTTCCATAATTGGCCCGCCAATATAATTCCTTAATTGGTCCATCCATGTAAAATGGCGGCATACAGCCAATCGTGGGTGATGATCGGCTAAGCGCCAGCCTGTGCCTGCTGCCACCCAAACCCCCGCCCCCGACAACGGGGAGAAAATTCTCTCCAGCGTTAACATTGAAACGTTTTTCTGCCTCCACAGATTCAGCCTGACCTGCTGGTATTGCCATGATTTTACGTTTTTATGTTAGCCCTATCATTAGCTTTTGTAATTGAAACTGATGAATTGTTGCTTCAATAACTGAGTTCCACTGCCAATCATAAAAGACGTCACAGTCAAATTAATTCATAAGACAGAGGTCGCAGCAAGATTAGAATAAGCCTATCTATTGGCTTCATTTCTGAACTGAAGAATGGCTTGCTGCTGGGTCCTGAGATAAGCTTCAGGCCTCATTTTCATGCCATCTTGAAGACCACCTATTTCCACTTCAGTAACATCGTTCAACTTCACCACTGTCTCAGTTCCCCTGCTGCTAAAACCCTCATTCATGGCTTTGTTACCACTAGACTTGCCTATTCCAACATTCTCCTAGCAGCTCTCCTACATTCTATCCTCTAAAAGCTTGAGTTCATCCAAAACTCTGCTGCCTTACCTCACAGCAAGTCTCGTTTTCCTGTAACCTATATGCTCACTGACCCACATTAGCTCCCAGTCAAGCAACATCTTGATTTTAAAATTCTCATCCGTGCTTTCAAACCTTTCCATGGCCTTGTCCCCTCTTATCTCTGTGATCTCCTCCAACCCATGACCCTCCAAGATATCTGCATTCCTCTAATTCTGGCTTCTTGTGCATTCCCAATCAGAATTGCTCCACCATTGTTGGCCGTGCCTTCAGTTGCATAGGCCCCAAGCTCTCAAAGTACCCCCTCTGCCTCTCTACCTCACTTTCCTCTTATGTGGCCTGATGTCTTTGTTTCTAATGCTCCAGTGGAAACACCTTGGGATGTTTCATTATGTTAAAGGTGCTATATAAATATGTTGTTTTTGGTGTTGCTTTACAAACAAGGAAATTCTTCTTTAGGCTTTTGGACCTCAAGGTCAGCAGGAGGCTGTGGGGGCAACCAGGCAGTGGTTAATGAACTAGCAAGGTCAGGAATGTAACTCTTCACATACTTCCACCTGAAACTCAGCCAGATTGCCAGTGGGCAGGACTAAAGATTAAATAGCAGGTGCCAGAATGGGCCTCAGCAGTCAGTAGGATAGGGACTTTGCAAAAATTTGGGAATCAGGAATTCAAGCATGATTAGGCAGAAGCCATGGAATGAGATCCTGTTTCCTTTGCTAAGCTCATTTTTTAAAATCAAATTCATTTTTATTTTTTTGATATCTGCAGTTTTTCAGCAATGATTCTGAGATAGTATTCTTCAAGAACTCAGTTTATTCCATTTACTGTTCAAAAATGGGAAGTAATTCAGAGGAGAACCCGGCCTCATGTAGTCCAATAGGAATGGGTTTGCTTTCTTAAATTTTTGTCTTTTGTTGATTTTCTTACGAATTCTGCTCATACCAGGTTTCACTAAAATAAAAGCGAAACATTGTGGGTGTTGGACATCCGAAATCAAAGCTGAAAATTCTGGAAATACCCAGCAAGTCAGGCAGATTGGTGCATGACCTGCCAAGAGTTTCCAGCATTTTCTGCGTTTTTATTTTAATCAGCTTATACTCCTCATTTGCCATTGGTAAAACATCAATGTAAATTTGTAATCAGTTCTGTCGAAGGGTCATGAGGACTCGAAACGTCAACTCTTTTCTTCTTCGCCGATGCTGCCAGACCTGCTGAGTTTTTCCAGGTAATTCTGTTTTTGTTTTAAATTTGTAATATGTTGCCAATTACTTGGAAATCAGAAGTTTGTGTTGGCAACCAAACAAATCGTTGTTCTGCCTTTACAATGTATCTTCAGTCAGTCCACAATATGTTTGCAACGTTAAAAAATTTAAAAAGAGGCTTACTCAAAACTGCCAGCCATTCAACACTTTAATTATTGGGAAAGACTAACTACCTCATCACCGATTTAAGCTACTAAAGGCTTCACCAGCTGTCATAAGTAGATAATCTTAACACATCCAACCCCAATGGAAGCAGATGGTGTTATCACACCCTCCCATTTACACTGCAGTTGAAAATGGTCATGATAATGTACTGGTTGGTACAGTGTAAATGGGGATAAGTTGTTCTTTGTCACCTACAGATTTTCTTCAGATCTGGTCAATGGACATATTCAAGGCAGTTTTCTCAAGCACCTGCTAAATAACTGCCTTCTACCGAATTCAGCGCCTATAACTTTTATATCTTCCTCCATTTTCTTTCTATTCTCACTACAGAAGGTGTTCAAGCGGTATAGTGATCAGAATTAAGGACCTGAGTTTTCTGTTTTTGAAACTAAGTGCAGTGGCAGGCATGTTCCAGGGCATGTTTCCCACTGGTCGGAATGGTGAGTAATCATTCCCAATTCCCCGCTCGGAAGCTCATTAATTACACAGACGACTATTGCTCTGAACCACCTGGCGGGTGGGGAATTGATTATTTGCTCTGCCGTTACCTGACAGGGTCGAAGGTCTGGGTGCTATGTTTAAATGCCACGTCTCACCCTCTCCAGCCCAGCTGTCCCCAGAAGAAATTTAGAAATGTCTGCCAACCAGAAGAAGGCTTCACCCCACTGCTGCTCAACCCCCTTAAGGCCTTGATCAGAGGAGTAGTGTAGTGGGTATCCCGGGGAAGCTCCGGGAAGCACACCAGTTTCACCACTCTGACCTAGGAGGCCATAGCAAGCCAAGCAGTGCAGCTGGCCATGCACTCCCAATGCAATCCAGTGCGGAAAGAGGATGAATGATCTCATTTGCTCTGCCAAGTTAAGTCATCCTTCAACCCCCTCCAATATCAAACTCTCATTATGGCATCATGTAATGAAAGGGTCACTTCCTTCAGGGATCTCACACAACCATTAGCAGGGGACACATATAACCACTGATAGTCTCTCAGAAATTTTCACAACACCACCATCTCATCTATCATGCTGCTCAAACTCCATCCACAGCCCCTTCTGGGGACTGGTCACCACACACAGGGGTCATGCGTGTTTCCCAACCTCTGCTCCATCCTTTCTCATCACATTCCTTTTTGTCTGCATCTAAGCCAAGCTGATCCACAATAGATGGGAAAGATCCCAGACCAGAGGAGGGGCGACTGGACTAAGTGGCCCTTTCTGGCGTGCCTTCTAACTTGTTGGTGCCACAGGATTAAAATTGAGTCAGACCTGAGAGAAAGGAGGAAGACCTCCTTGAGAAGATAGCTATTGGAACTCATGCCTTTTGCCACGCAGTAACAGGGAAATGGAGCAATCACTGGCTTAACAACACAGTCGCTACATTTCAACATTAATACACAGGAATGTGAAATTTGGGAATGCAGGCAACCACAAGGAGGCACAGGTGCTGCATATATGTCATTCCATCAATGAAAGACTTTAATGTTCTTTCCACAATTGGGGTGCATTACGGATCAAAAGGCATCCAGTCATTAATCATGTGCGACCCATCTCTCTTGTGTCACATGAACACAACAACACTCCTTTCCTATTCAGGAGTCTGCCTGCATCCCCTTGAATTCACACATGTGGGGCAGAATTTTTAGCTAGGCGGACAGGTGCGCGCCTGACCCGACCGAGCATGAAATGTCGTGTGTTGACGTCGGCTGAGTGTGCCAATGTCAATGAGCAGTCGCATGATAGTTCAGTTGACGGGCACACGCTGGAGCCGGCAGCACACCCACTGACAATTAAAAGGCCTACTAAGGCCATTAAGTTATCAATTGTCCTTAATTTTTCACTGCCCATACAACCCAATGGTTCACGGGCAGGCAAAAAGGCCAGGTGGCCTTTGCATTTCTTGGAAACCTCATCCACAGGCGTATCATGCTGGGCGGGCCTTAATTTGCCTGCCAGCATGAAATCACGGTGCGCTGTCGATCACGGGCGGAGGTCAGCTTCCTGAGTATCCCCACCCGCATCCGCCGATCCCACACTTCAAGGGAAAAATTCTGCCTGTGGTGTCCCATCCACCACTTTGTTTATCAGTGTTTCAGTTTCCCTTGTCAGGATCCAGCTTCCCATCCCTTGATCTCCCCTCTGCCTGCTACCATTTCGCTTCATCCCCACCCCCTTGTAATGCCTTCCTGCCCCTTTGCCCCATGTGTTCCCCCCTCCCCCAACCCCTTGCAATTCCTTCCTCCCCCGTTGCCCTCATGAGTCCATTATTCTTTCACCCCACGCATAGCCTCCACACCCCAACCCAGGGACATGCTGGTCTCTGTTTGAGGGTACAGTCCTGCCTGAGTGCTGTTGCATAGTACTTCAGGACTACAGAGGCACCCACTGGGAGCAGACCAACCCCACACCCCCAGCAGTGTGGCATTGCACTGGCAGTGCAACAAACCTGGTGCAGTGCTGTGGCAGGTAGGCTATGAATGTTGAACTCACCTTGAAGTCGCGAGCAAAATGAGGTCCAATGGCTGTATGCCACTCTTTCTCAAACGTGATTTAGACTGGCGTGATTTCCCACTGGCATTATACAAGGTTGAAAGGCTCCACGTAATTCCTGTGCAAAGCATATTTAGTGAGCATTCATGAGATGGTAATGAATTGCAAATGGTGTTCACATCAGCGGGATACCCGATTTGCCATTAACCCATCATCGGGAGACTTGCAAACTGTTTTCATGCCGACAGAAATCCCATGTTTCTTGGCTCCCACTAGATTCTCCGCTTCCATCCACCATGCAACCCGCTGCGTGCAGGATGGAAAAATTCCACCCAAGGAAATGGGGTGGGGAGGCCTGCTGCTGCTCCACATTCCTGTCAGTACTCACAGAATCTCCCTACCCCAGCAGGAAGGTCGGCTCCTGTCCATCACCTGCTTATCGTCTGCCCCTCCATACATCAATTTCTACAATGGAAACAGAATCAAGTGAGGTGTAAAACAAACCACCAATTCACTATCGCTATTGTTAAACCACCCGAAACTAATTTCACTCCTCATAGTATCACAACACATAGTGCAATTACCTACTGATATATCCAGTAAGTCCTGTCCACGTCTTGTTGATGATGTCTGTTACCTTTCTGTGCTTTCTTATATACGTGCACATGATTTGATATATGGAGAGTGAAAAGCTGTTTTAAAAAGTGTGAAATAAATGAGTATCAATGCTTTGAAGATGCCTGCATTGTTAAGACAAATTACATGATCGATGGATAATGCACTGACTGCTGTGCAGTCCCTTTACAGTTGGCTGACTCCAATTGTCTGCATACACTTTGATGTGATTCAGCCTACCAGCTTGTTCTGAATAGAGCTGTGACATACCACAGTATTTTTCACTTCATTTTAGCCTCATTTAGTGAACATCACAATTATCCCCTTTTGTTGATGTTGAGGCAGCCTATCTTTAGGGTGAATGTGAAGATTTCACTAACCTTAATTATTCGGGCACAAGGAGCAGTCCAAGTATTTTATCATTTTTTCATTTGGATTAGATTAGACAGCATCACATCAGAAACACTGAAGACTATTAAAAGGTCAAGGAAATTTGATACACTGTGCTACAGTTGGCTAACTTGCCTATGATCATTTGAGTAGTTTTCTGACATAGAAGGCCTTCAGTCCATTTCATCCAGCTGCCATGATAATAAACCTCAGTGGATATTTTACCACTTTCACGTAGCAGGATCAATTTGTGCAGGGGTAAAGATGACAAGGGCTTTCTTCTACATTCTCAACCATCTCCATCATTTTAACTAGACTATAATCAGGCACAGGGTGGCTGCTGGAGAGGAGTTGGGGCCTCAATTAATTGGCAAAGTTGCCTCCCAATGAGACCAGCCTTTTTATCACATCGGCCCAGATTTTCAGAGTTAGGACAGGTCGGGGAGAATTTTAAAATGGTACGCCGGTCTGGGATTCCTGCCCTCTATCCCATTGCCAACAATTTTCACCGGCACAGGACAAGGGTATGGGTAGTCAGCCTGTATACCAATGCTGGCTCCATTGCAGGGGTGGGCAGTTCAAATGCCTCTACAGCTTTGGTGGAGTTGGGCACCTTCTGTAAGTAGATGTGATTCATGGCCTCTCAGAGGGGTTGTGAGCCATGGGGAATGATCGTCCTGATTCATCAACCAAAAAAGAAACAGCCATTCGATATTACCATTGTAATTCATTGGTCCTCTTACCTTCTCATAAAGTTGTCAATCAAATAGAGCCATTCATATATGAATGTCAGAATTTGTTATGTACTTTAGACCTCTTAATGTTTTGTAAGTCAACAGATAGGCAGTGAAAAAACTCTTCAAAGAAGTAATAGGTTATTACAAGGTAATAGAGATGTCAATCCAACAAAGCTTTCACTCTTCTCTGCAGTAGTATAAGCATTGTTTGCTGAGTGGATTGACTATTCTTGGAGCTCAGCCAGGCATTCATAATAAAGCCACCTATTCAGCCTGATTTTGTTGATACAGTTTCCAGATGGCCTCATTATGAATGCCTGGCTAAGCCTGATAGGGGTGGATGGGAGTATTGCAGTTGGTGAGGGTTTGAAGGCCTGACAGACATGATTAGAACTGTGCTGATGTTCCAGCATGCTGGCCTTGCCATCTGCCCAACTCCACTGTCACCTCTGGAGGTAGTCCTGACTCCATCCCACCCCACCTCCCCAGAATGAAAAATGGAAATTGGATTGCGGAGTTCAGAACCTTCTGACTCACTTTTCATGTCTCTTTCACAAAGATTCAATCCATAGTTTCAAATCTGTAAGCTTGCAGCAAAATCTTGGCCATAGGGGGCCCAAGTAAGTTGAATTTAAAAATAAACTTTCTAAAGCTCCCCTTTGTGCCAGGAGGACCAGGAATGCAAGTAATATTGAACTTAGCTTTTTGGGACTCCCCTGCCCTCAATTCACCGCTGCTTCCTGCTCAGACTTGCTGGTAAAAAGTGTTGTGGTAATCTGATAATGATATGATGACCCATCCTGCATATGCTAAAAGGGCCCTGTCAGCTTTGAGTGGATGCCCTGCTTAGTGAGGTAGATTAGATTAAGTAGCAGGTCAGCTTGTAGTGTCTCAAAGGTGGGTTTGTGACATGGGCAATTTGAACTGTCCATGCTATTCAATTTCTGCTAAGCATGTATGGTTAAAATTATATTAGGTGATTTCAACTTCCCAACATTAATTGGGATAGACATAGTGTTAAGGGCTTGGATGGAGTGGATATCTTGAAATGTGTACAGGAGAACTTTATAGGTCAATATGTAGAGGGTCCAACAAGGGACAGCGCAGTGCTGGACCTAATAAGCTGGACAGGTGGCAGTGGGGGAGCATTTTAGCGATAGCGACCACAACATGGTACAACTTAAGCTTGTTATGGACAAAGAAATAGACAAGTTGCAAAAAAGTGTTTTGGATTGGGGGAGAGCAGATTTCAATAAAAGAAGGCAGGATTTGGCCAAAGTAGACTGGGAACAGTTACTTGTGGGGAAATCTACAGAGGAGCAGTGGGGGGCGTTCAAAAGGGAAATGGGAAGGGTACAAGCTCAACATGTTCCCTGTAGGGTGATAGGAAGGAGTAACAAGCCCAGAGAACTATGGATGACCAGAGATATTCAGGATACGATGAGATGGAAAAGAGACGCTTTTAGCAGGTACAAGGGAAGCAAATCAGCGGAAGCATTAGAGGAGTACAGAAAGTGCAGGGTGGAGCTTAAGAAAGCAATCAGGAGAGCAAAGAGGGGCTATCAGAAAGCTCTGGCTGGTAAAGGGAAGGAAAATCCCAAGATATTCTATAAGTGTATCAATGGGAAGAGGATAACCAGGGTATGAGTAGGGCCCATTATGGACCAAGGGGCTAATCTATGGGTGGAGCCAGAGGACATCGATAGAGTGTTGAAAGAATACTTCACATCCGTCTTCACCCAAGAGAATGAGGATGAAGGTATGGAACTCAGGGAGAGAGATTGTGAGGTTCTTGAGCAAATTGATATCGGGAGTGACAAGGTATTGGAGGTGTTGGCAGGCTTAAAAGTGGTCAGATCTCCAGGTCCAGATGATTTGTGTCTCAGATTGCTGAGGGAGGCAAGGGAGGAGATTGCAGGGGCTCTGACCCAAATTTTTAATTCCTCTCTGGCCACAAGGGAGGTGCCAGAGGACTGGGGAACAGCTAATGTGGTTCCACTATTTAAGAAGGATTGTAGAGATAAGCCAGAGAACTACTGGCCAGTGAGTCTCACATCAATGGTAGGGAAACTATTGGAGAAAATTCTGAAGGAGAGAATCTATCTCCACTTGGAGAGGCAAGGTTTGATCAGGGATAGTCAGCATGGATTTATCAGAGGGAGGTCAGGCCTAACAAATTTGACTGATTTTTTTGAGGAGGTGACCAGGTGTGTAGAAGAGGGTAGTGCAGTTGATGTAGTTTATACGGATTTCAGCAAAGCCTTTGACAATGTCCCACATGGGAGACTTATAAAGAAGGCACATGCACATGGGATACAGGGTAATTTGATAAGGTGGATTCAAAATTGGCTTAGTTGTAGGTGACAGAGGGTGATGACAGAAGGCTGCTTTAGTGACTGGAAGCCAGTGTCCAGTGGCGTACCACAGGGATCTGTGCTGGGTCCCCTATTATTCGTCATTTATATAAACAACATAGATGACTATGGGCAGAATTTTTTGCCTGAGGGCCGGGTGGGCCCGAACCAATATCTGGCAGGCGGGGAACTGATCCCCTGCCGCCATTTTACATGGGCAAGCTAATTAAGGCCTGCCCAGGGTGACGTCCGGTCGGAAGCACTATGCGCTTCCTATATGGGCAGGGGCATGGGGAATTCCCCAAAAGTGAGAGTGCGCTCTTTCGCACATGCATACAAAAGAGTGCACATCTCCCTGAGGCAAAGTGCTGCCTCAGGGATATCGCTGACACTTTTAAGAAGATTAAAAATAGAAAAAAAAAATTCCCTAACATGTCCTCCTCACGTGACAAAGTCACATGAGATGGGACATGTTCATAAATTACAGTGAAACTTCATTAAATTTTTTAAAACCCTGCATGAGACCTCATCCCACCAGTGGATGAGGTTTCATGTTTTCTCTATTTGCCGCCAGGGCTCCTGGCCTGCCCACCAACCTTAAGGTTGGACGAGCAGGTCCTTTAATTGTTTAAATGATCCTGTCAATGACCTCAGTTGGCCATTGACAGGTCAGCGGGCCCACAGCTGATTTTGCTGTGCCCCCGCCTTCCTGAAAATTTAAATGGGCGGGATGACATCGGGGGTTTCGCCCGACATCATCCCGCGTAATTTTATGCGTCGGCGAGCGGGCCCTGCCCCCTGCTCGCCAACGGCAAAATTCTGCCCTATGTGGGGTGTAGGATTAGTAAGTTTGCAGATGACACAAAGATTGGCCGGGTGGTTAACAGTGAGGTTGATTGTCGGGCTGCAGGAAGATATAGACGGGATGTCAAATGGGCAGATAAGTGGCAGATGGAATTTAACCCTGATAAGTATGAGGTGATACACTTTGGAAGGAGTAATTTGACAAGGAATTATTCAATGAATGGCATGATACTAGGAAGTTCTGAGGAACAAAGGACCTTGGCGTGTGTGTCCATAGATCTCTGACGGCGGAGCGGCATGTTAGTGGGGTGGTGAAAAAGGCAAATGGGACATTTGCCTTTATCAGTCGAGACTTAGATTACAAAAGTAGGGAGGTCATGTTGTAGTTGTATAGAACGTGGGTGAGGCCACAGCTGGAGTACTGTGTGCAGTTCTGGTCACCACATTATAGGAAGGATGTGATTGCACTGGAGGGGGTGCAGAGGAGCTTCACCAGGATGTTGCCTGGGATGAAACATTTAAGTTATGAAGGGAGGTTGGATAGACTTGGGTTGTTTTCATTGGAGCAGAGAAGACTGAGGGACGACCTGATCGAGGTGTACAAGGTTATGAGGGGCATGGACAGGATGGATAGGGAGCGGCAGTTCCCCTTAGTTGAAAGGTCAGTCACGAGAGGACGTAAGTTCAAGGTGAGGGGCAGAAGGTTTAGGGGGGATGTGCGGAAAAACTTTTTTACCCAGAGGGTGGTGACAGTCTGGAATGCGCTGCCTGGGAGGGTGGTGGAAGCGGGTTGCCTCACATCCTTTAAAAAGTACCTGGATGAGCACTTGGCACATCATAACATTCAAGGCTTTGGGCCAAGTGCTGTTAAATGGGATTAGGTAGGTAGGTCATGTGTTTCTCACGTGTTGGTAGAGACTCAATGGGCTAAAGGGCCTCCTCTGCACTGTGTGATTCTGTGATTCTGTGAAAATTGCCGCAGATTTCTGAAGGCCCTTGTTGGCTGAATGACAAACTTAGGAAGCAGTTATGCACTGAATTGACAAGCCCAGAGCTAAATATTTTAACCTCCTAATTTTCTGAAGAATAAAGTGAAGCAAAAGTTAATCTTGAATTGTTCTTTTTCTCACTCAGATACCATCCTATGGCAATTTTAACACCAGGCAGTTGAGGAGTCCACTTGACATATGCAGACACCTAATTAATATTTGCCAATCAGGTTCTAATCAAACTAATTATAACATCCTTCTAGCTAGAGCCTAGCTTGGCCTAAATAGCCAAGTGGTTATGGTACTGGGTTTATAACCCTAAGATCAAGAGTTCAAATCTCACAATGGCAAAATTATGGCTTGGCCTAAATAGCCAAGTGGTTATGGTACTGGGTTTGTAACCCCAAGATCAAGAGTTCAAATCTCACAATGGCAAAATTATGGCTTGGCCTAAATAGCCAAGTGGTTATGGTACTGGGTTTGTAACCCCAAGATCAAGAGTTCAAATCTCACAATGGCAAACTATGAAACAATGTAACTTCATCTGAAACAGATGGAAACAGGTTTATTCAAAAGAGTATCAAGAGTTCAAATCTCACAATGGCAAACTATGAAACAATGTAACTTCATCTGAATAGGAACAGATAGAAACATGTTTGTACTTGAAAGAGTTACCATAATTATTTCTGACAATTGCTCGGATACTCAAAGGTAAAAAAAAATTCTTATGGAACCAGAGGAGGCAGAATTGATCCTCCCTACAAAATCCTCCAAAAAAGTGCCAGTCTACATTTCCCCCAAACCCATTCCTATCTGCCACACCTTACCAAACCCTTCCATTCCCACCCAAATGACTGTCAGCAGGCAGCCTCCAATGCAACCTGCCTAATGCTGCATGCTAGCTGCCAACCAGCTGTGTCTTTATGTAATTTTCAGGTGGGCAGTCAGCCAGGAGGACATTAATGTGATCCAGATGTTAGAATTGGCCAGGAATCCCGCAGAGACATCTGGGCAAGGGATTAAGTGGCGCCTTCTCTGGCTTTCTGGCTGGAAGGAAAACTTGATTCTGGAGTCTTTTCCCTTGGGCATTTGTTAACTTTATATTAAGCTGGTTGAAGTGCCCACAACATTAACTTCACACTTCCCCACACTGAATCCAGCTGCCATAGCTTGCCCCTCATTTGATCTATCTATCCGCTTTGTTCCCATTTCTACAACTTACTATGCCTCCTACCGTAGTATCATCTGTTGGATGTACAACTCTCTGAGCCTTCATTTAACTCAATAATTTGTACAATGAAAAGCTGAGGCTCTAGAACAGATCCCTGAAAATACCACATTGTAATTAGGAATAGTCCCTTTATCCTGCTCTCTGTTATTACAACTTGCATAGAGACTGATAGTTTTTAAAAAGAGATTCAAGCTTCCAGTTATCAGCTGAAAGAATGACATGGCAAGGTTTCACATTTAAAACTTTTACTGTAACAAATGATTAAATAAACAGTCTTGACTAAACACTAATTTCTTTTTGTAGACAGCATATACTTTTAACTACAAAGAAAAACATTTGCCTTTTAACTTATCATCCATTGCACTCTCCACAGAATTACAGTCCTTATAACAAAGAGCCCACAGTTGCTCTCAGCTTCCAGTGGGTTCCTAAATCCCATATTGTTGATTAATAACTTTGGGGTGACCATCTCCAGGTGCCTTCTTCAGTTTTTGGAGAGTTCCTTAAATCCACCACCAGCAGTAAAGCCTGTTCTGATGATGCTTCTTCCCTACGGCCATGCCCGGAAAGATCTCCCAAAATTCTTACATGGCTGAGTAATGCATCTCTTCACCTAGAGGCCATCTCCCTCCCACATCTGGCTGTGGTAGCTCAAAAAACAAGCATCCTTTTTTCTCTGCTGACCACACAGAGGACAGAATTTTATGGCACCATCATGGTGGAGGATGAGCCATAAAATGTGGTGAACCATTCAAAACTCCATTGACCTTGGTGGGACCGTAAAATCCCACAGGTGTAAAATTCCAACCAGAACTTCTGTTGTCTGTGTTATTCATTGCTTTATAGGACAGCCTGTAACCTGATCTTAAAAATAGCTTCCTTTGCGCTCTTCCTCATGGCAGCACAAGACACATTAACCTTGCATCCAGGTAGAAATGCTAATTAGCTATCCTTGATCCCAATTCCCTTTCATCTTAGAAATAAGTTGACAGTTTACATCAGAACTGTTCACAACCTGGTACCAACAACAGCTTTCTGGGTCTTTGGGAGACTCAGAGTCTATCCATGGTAAACTCAGAAACTGTGACTGTTGTCTCCAAGTGTATATATGGAACACATCCTTCTCAGTAAAAGAATCTAAACCTTCCTTTGATCTCTAACAATCAAATCACCCAGGCTTACTGTCTGGAAGGCTGCAGAATGGGTCACATGCCCCCTTCATTTACCCTAAATTTAAAGCTGCAGTCCCAAAATATACTAAGCTTACAAAATCCAAAATTGTAACACATTGTCCTACCTCCTAAACATGTCACAAGGTTATTTCCAAATCAGTGAGCTTTCATTACTCAATCTCTTGGTTTTTTTTCTCATTCGGTCACAGGATGTGAGTATTATTGAAAAAGCAATTCTTTATTGCCCATCTCTATTTGCCCTTGAGAAGTGTCCCTCAGAGTAATGACCCACCTTCTCAATTATAACACAACAGATTGCTAGGCCATTTCAGAAAGCAGTTAAGAGTCGCATAATCGGTCCAACTGTGTATGAATGGCAGATTTTCTTCCCTAAAGGATATTTTTTCCCAGCAATCTTGTGGTTGCATGGTCACCATGACGGATACTATATTTTTAAATTCATATTTATTTAATTAATGTTAAATTTTCCAGATGATGGAATTTGAATTCATGTGCCCCATCATCAGGTAGGCTTTTGGATTACTTATCCAGCAATATAACCACTCTGCCACCTTATCTTGTGCAAAACCTTATGAAATGTCTTCTTGAAGTCCATGACATTCTCTTACCCATCAAGCCAGTAAACACCTCAAAATTTCAATTGTATTAATCAGGCATGACCTATCCTTCACAAATTCACGGGATTCACTTTGATCAGCTCATTCATACCAGTCCCTGATGATAGATCCCAGTAACTGTTCTACGACTGATGTTAAACTAACAGAGCTGTAGTTACCAGGATTCTCCCTTTCTCCCCATTTAAATAATAAAATTTTCCAATCTATAGGGACAATTAGAGCTTCAGAAAGATTAAGCAATTTCATTTTCTATTTGTCTTTGAATACTTTAGTGTGGAAACCATCAGGCCTTGGAGATTTGTCTAGTTTAAGTCTATAAACATTTTTTAACTTATATTAAATCCTCTAAAATTCTTCAATTGACTTACTTTAGTTCCTTCTACAATTGATAATGTGTATACAAAGTACTCATTTAATTAGTCATTTCCTTAATGTCCATCATGATCTCAACTGTGTCCGTATTTATTGGGCTTACATTCCCCTTTATTGTAATCTTTTTCTTAATGTATTGCTGTTAGTTTTGATATCCCTAGGAAGGATTTTAAAAGTAAGCTCATTACTTGCTTTGTATCCTGTTGTTACTTTTTAAGGTGCTCCTAGTCTGCTGGGTATCCACTGATCCCTGCATTTGTGCAAGCATTTTCTTTCAGCTTGATTGTCTATTTTCTTATTTGGTAACCATGATTGCATAACTACTCCACATATTGTTCCATGTCTGATACACTTTCAATGCTTTTGTAAATAATTATTTGAACAGTACTGTGAATCAAATATTTAATTCTAACCTACTATCACCAGATATAAATGTTTGTCTAAGCACCAGAAGACATTTCTTTATGATAGCTTCATTTATTTCAAAGACAAATGTAGTGTTTATGTGCTGGCTATTACTAGCAAATATAGATAGCTTGAAGACTCCTTTTAAAGAAAACATTGTCATCCAACATTTTTATTAGTTTTCCTATGCACAGTTAAGCTTGGTATCTCAGAACAATATGGCTAAAGAAGGAATGAAGTTATTTTATTTTTAATAAACTGAGTGACTAACTACAAAAGACTGCAGTGTTTTTCAGTATGGTTTGTATTCATAGGCCATTTTTGGCACACAACCGGGAGCTGTCAATCTTGCAGGACAGAGGACAGGAAAGTAAGGAACATTTGAGAAGGATGCAACCTACAATATATTATCCCCATTCAGTGAAGTCACAGGTCATGTGGATCTTATGAAATATCTCTACTGCATGAAGGTAGGGTCTGACATCACTTGCTCTTGCATTTGTCCATTTCCCTTTCCTCGTCCCTTAATTCTGGCAAGTTTCCCTTCTTCAAGATACTGGTATGCTTATATTACAGCCCGCCTTGCTTTTTTTTAGATTTAGCCACTCTGCTACATCACATAAAAAACTTGAGTTCAGAGCTAGCTTTCTGTAAGATTGTCTATCAAATAGCTTTTTGAGCCAATAAGCTGTCCAGTATTTCAATTGGGATATTGTATCAATGACAAAGTGTGAGTTAAGCATCTATGCCAGACATGTGTTCTTTCTCTAGGAATGCCTTTGCAAATTTTATTGGGTTCTCTGCCTTGCGATCTGACTGTGGATATCTTGGCGGGCTGGCAGGACGGCACTCATATTGTTGTGCAAACTGTTTGGAGTTCTTTTGAGTTAAATGGAAAACCATTGCCTGATATAACCAGCTACAAAATTGCCTTAATTAGGTAAAGCAAATATTTGAGGGGTGTCTCCCAGGTTACATCAAACAGCTGGTAGCACCATGTTTATAGTGGAAACAAGGCTTTAAAGTTCTACAAGCAATTAATTCCTGTTAGGGGAGTGCCAACATATCTTGTATTCCAGCCTCATTTGAAAACCCACGGCATGCAAAATGAGTTTTCATGGCAGCTATAATCTCTTCCCTTTTTTCCAATTAGATGGTTGCTCTGTTTCAAAGGAATCAGAGTATTAGTCAGCCAATGTTTGAATTAACAGCCACCTGGGCTAGCATTCTTCTCTTCTATCAAGCCATCCTTTGCTAATTATCATTTGCAACAATTTTAGAATGTTATCTTCTCAAGTAGGTTTCTTGACATTGAAATATCCACTGACTAGCACATTTATTGCAGCTTATAAATGGTTTTGATGGCCTAGAAATTTGATGACATACCTATTTTTAGGTGGTAGTTGGATGCTTAAGCCTCCAATATTGTAACCAGGAAACACACATTTATTACAAGCTAGAAATGAGCTGCCATATTGATGTAGGCAAAAAGAATCAGTATCCATGCCTGAAATAGGTATTAAGCACCCTGCGTATTTGAAAAAGATACTTGTTTTTAAGCATGATTCCCTTATTTACACATCCCTATAAAATGTTTGCTGTGAATAGAGAAAGTGTATTGGTCATACTTCATTAAGCTGGAATAAATTATTTATCCTGGAAAGCAAATCTTTCTCAAACTAGTTTCTGTCTCAGAGGGTCATGAGCCGCTACCTTCATTTATTCAGATCTGCTTCAGTTTTACGTTGACTTCAATGACGTCAGAAATGCCTCTGAGAACTAATGAGCCCTGGGCTCTTCATGCCTTGACAGTTTAGTGGAAGCAAATGTTTGGTAGATGCTCCATTATGTTTATTTCGAAAGAGGTCGTGCGTGCTGAAGTTGGTCAATACCATTGCCATAACACATTTAATTTAATCATAAGGTAGAATCTGTAGGAGCAGGCCTGCTTTCATCTTTCATCTCTAATGGAATTGTTTTTTACAGAACACTCATGCCTGCTGTTCATCTGCTGTGAATTGAAAATTTCAGTTATTCACTCCAATGGGTGCAACAGTTGATACATTTTTTTACATTGTAACAGTGGCTGTACTTCAAAAACGTCCTCAGGCTGTGAAAGACTATGGTCTGAATTTTACCCTTGGTGGGCGAGAGCGATGGGCAGACCCAGGACCGGTCGGGAAACAGGCCCCTGACTGCAACAAAATGGTTGAAGTGCTACATCTATAGAGCTCAGTTGCAACATTTATTATATAAGCTCAAAATCCTGACAAAGGGGAGGACTCTGCTGCTGATTGCTGTGAAGTGTCCATGATCTCCAGGGTGGTCTGCAACTTAGTCAGGTGGTCTTGGCCTGCTGCATAGATGCAAAATATAAACACCGCAGATGCCCCTAAACTGAATGTGTGTGTTGACATGCTTCCAAATGGTTACATAAAGTGCTGATGCTGAACTATTTGTGGGCACACCCTGTGGTGTTTTGAGTCCATGGGGAGGAGTTTCCTCTCATTGGGTGGGCGCAGCGGGTGGGCCCCAGACCAGCCACGCAACGGTCCGCTGCCTGCGATCGGACCCCAACTGCGATTTCACACTGCCTGACCAATTAACAGCCAGTCAGGGTGTAACGTGCGCTGATAAACTCAGAACTGCCAAGGTGGGGGGAGGGGGGCGGCAGGAGTGTGAGCTCTGAATTGTGCGCATGTGCGGGGCTGCGCTCAGTGAAAGCTCCCTGAAGGCACAGAGCTGCCTAAGGAAGCTGAAGACTTTTAACATGAGAAAGATTTTAAAATAAGGAAAACGTCCCCACGTGTGACTGTGTCGCATGAAGAGGGACACGTGAAATATGAGTTTTAAAATTTTTTATTGGTCTCTTTAGTCCTGTGGATGAGGTTTTGTTAAAAATGCAAAGACCACCAGGCCTAATTGCCTGCCTGCCAACTGAATGGTTGGATGGGCATCAAAAAATTCCATTTAATTAATTGATTAAGGCCCTTAATAGGCCTCTTGTGCCTGCCAACTGAAAAATCGTGAGAGTGAGTGATGACGTTGGGATGCTCGCCCAACGTCATCGTGCACTATTTCACTCCCGTTCGGGTCAGGCACACGCCCGCCCACAGGATGAAAAGTTCTGCCCCATGAGTTCAGCCAGCTGGTTGCAGTTCCTTTCTTTCTAGGTGCTTCTTCATACGTATGCAGTAAACTTATAAGTGGTCTGTTCTTTTCCTTTTTTTCCCTCTCTGCAATTCACCAGTTGGGCTGTATGACAGAAGATATGTGCCACCTAAGTACCCAGCCTAGCAACAATCTTAAGTGAGTCTATAAACATATAGCATGCACACAGTGTGCTTTGTATGCGTTGTTTAGAACACTTAATGAGTCACAGGCCAAATGTAATGATTTAAGAGACAAAGGCATAGTGATAATGTCACTGGACTAGTAATCCAGAGGCCCAGGTTAATATTCTGGGGACATGGGTTCAAATCCCACCATACAGCTGGTGGAATTTAAATTCAATCAGTAATGGTGACAATGAAACCATTGTTGTAAAAACCCATCTGGCTCACTAATGCCCTTTAGGTAAGGAAGTCAAGTGTCCTTACTTGGCCTGGCCTACATGTGACTCCAGACCGACAGCAATATGATTGCCTCTTAAATGGCCTTGTGAGCCGCTCAGCTGTATCAAACCACTATGGCGTCTAAAAGAAATGGACCACCCAGCATCAGTGTAAGCAATGGAAACAACAATGGCAAACTCAGAGATAAAAACAAAAAAACTGCGGATACTGGAAATCCAAAACAAAAACAGAATTACCTGGAAAAACTCAGCTGGTCTGGCAGCATCGGCGGAGAAGAAAAGAGTTGACGTTTCGAGTCCTCATGACCCTTCGACAGAACTCACAAATCTACCTGTTGCAGATGTATCTGTCCAGTGTTGGTAGGATTGACTACCGCACAGTCCTTGTGGAGACAAAATCTTGCCTTCATCCTGAGGATATCCTCGATCATAAAACCAAAATTCTGCAGATGCTGGAAATCTGAAACAAAAACAAAAATTGCTCGAAAAACTCAGCAGGTCTGACAGCATCTGTGGAGAGAAAGACAGAGTTAATGTTTTGAGTCATTATGACTCTTCTTCAGAAAGATATGACTCTTCTTCATTCTGAAGAAGAGTCATTTCCTCTATCATGCTGTGCGGCACTACCACTGTGCCAGACGGGATAGATATCAAGCAGATCCAGCATCTCAAAACTGGGCAACCATGAGGCACCGTGGACCATCAACAGCAGCAGAAGCGTATTCAATCACAATCTGTAAGCTCATGGCCCAGCATTTCCCCCACTCTACCATTACCATCGAGCCAGGGGATCAACCCTGTATCAATGAAGATTACAGGAGGGCATGTCAGGAGCAGCACCAGGCATACCTAAAAATGAGGTGTCAACTTGGTGAAGCTATAACACAGGACTACTTGCATTCCAAAGAGCAAAAAGCAGCATGCGATAGACAGAGCTATGCGATTCCACAACCAACGGATCACATCTAAGCTCTGCAGTCCTGCAACATCCAGTCATGACTGGTAATGGACAATTAAGCAACAGGAGGAGAAAGGTCCACATGTATCCCAGCACATCAGCACAAAAGACAAGGCTGAAGCATTTGCAACCATCTTCAGCCAGAAATACTGGGTGGAGAGGATCTATCTTGGCCTCCACCTGAGGTCCCCAGCATCACAGATGCCAACCTTCAGCCAATGCGATTCACTCCACATGATATCAAGAAATGGCTGAGGGCACTGGATACTGCAAAGGCTTTGGGTCCTGACACATTCCAACAATAGTGCTGACGACATGTGCCTAAGAACTAGCCGTGGCGCTAGCCAAGCTGTTTCAGTACAGCTACAACATTGGCATCTGCCCAGCTATGTGGGAAAATTTCCAGGTATATCCTGTCCACGAAAAGCAGGACAAATCCAATCTGGCCAATTACCGCCCCATCAATCTAATCTCGATCATCAATGAAGTGATGGAAGGGGTCATCAACAATGCTATCAAGCGGCACTTGCTTAGCTCAGTTTGGGTTCTGCCAGGGTCATTCAGCCCTTGACCTTCTAACAGCCTTGGTTCAAACATAGACCAAACAGCTGAACTCCAGAGGTGAGGTGAGTGTGACTGCCCTTGACATCAAGGCAGCATTTGACTGAGTGTGGCCTAGTGTGACCAAGTGTGACTGAGTGAGCCCTAGCAAAACTGGAGTCAATGGGAATGAGGGAAAACTCTCCACTGGTTGGGGTCATACTTAGTACAAAGGAAGACAGTTGCGATTGTTGGAGGTCAATCATCTCAGTCCCAGGGCTTCATTGCAGGAGTTGCTCAGGGTAATGTCCTCGGTCCAACCATCTTCAGCTGCTTTATCAATGGCCTTCCTTCCGTCATGAGGTCAAAAGTGGGGATGTTCGCTGACGAATGCACAATGTTCAGCACCATCTGCGACTCCTCAGATACTGAAGCAGTCCATGCCCGTACTCAGCAAGACCTGGACAATATTCAGGCCTAAACTAACAAGTGGCAAGTAACATTCATGCCACACAAGTGCCTGGCAATGACCATCACCAACAAGGGAGAATCTTACCATCTCCCTGACATCCAATGGCATTACCATTACTGAATGCCCCACTATCAACATCCTGGGGGTAACCAGTGAGCAGAAACTGAACTGCACTAGCCATGTAAATACTGTGTCTACAACAGCAGGTCAGAGGCTGGGAATTCTGTGGAGAGTAACTCACATCCTTACTCCCCAAAGCCTGTCCACCATCTACAAGGCACAAGTCAGGAGTGTGATGAAATGCTTTCCATCTACCTGGATGAGTGCAGCTCCAACAACGCTCAAGATACTCGTCCACATGCAGGACAAATCAGCCCTCTTGATTGGCATCCCATCCACCACCTTAAAAGACATTCAATCCCTCCACTGCCGCACAGTGACCGCAGTGGGTACTGTCTACATGTAGTACTGCAGCAACTCACAAAGGCTTCTTCGATGGCACCTTCCATACCTGTGACCTCTATCACCTAGAAGGACAAGGTGAGAAAATGCATGTGAAGTTCCCTTCCAAGCCACACACCATCCTGACTTGGTATGCCGCTGTTCGTTCTCTGTCGCTGGGTCAAATTCCTGGAACTCTCTTCCTAACAGCACAGTGGGTACTCTTACACCACATAGACTGCAGCGGTTCTAGAAGGCAGTTCACCATCAGAACCAAGGGCAATAAAAATGCTTGCCTCGCCAGTGATGCCCACATCCCATGAACGAATATAAAAAATATATTGTAAATCAGCCTTGCTTCACAATAAAACTTGTAAGAATATTTCTGCTGGCAACTTTACTCAGACCAGCCAATATTCTCAACATTTATTCCACAGGTAAAACCAACATTGACACTTTTGAGTCATTACCATCCAGGCTGCTCTTGTTTATAATTGCAGAAGGTCCTCGGTTCCAAAAAAGACAATCTTCTTTAACAGGACTTCAGAGAGAGGATCCCCAAAATTGCTTTTTGCAATGATGCATTTTTGATTAGTACCTTTGCTCTGGACATTGTGTTCGGTAATAAGAAAGCTCTCAGGGCAGACTGCAGTCTTTTTGGAGCTGCTAGCACCAGATAACCCATCCATTGACTTTGGTACACTCCTAATACATTGCACGATCTGTCCTGGTAACATTGCTGATTAGTATAGGAACATAGAAACATAGAAACTAGGAGCAGGAGTAGGCCATTTGGCTCTTCGAGCCAGCTCTGCCATTCATTATGATCTTGGCTGATCATCCAACTCAATAGCCTGCTCCCACTTTCTCCCCATATCCTTTGACCCCTTTCGCCCCAAGAGCTATATCTAACTCCTTCTTGAAAACATACAATGTTTTGGCCTCAACTACTTTCTGTGGTAACAAATTCCACGAGCTCACCACCCTCTGGATGAAAAAAATTCTCCTCATCTCAGTCCTAAATGGTCAACCCCGTATCCTCAGGCTGTGACCCCTGGTTCTGGAATACCCCACCATCGGGAGCATCCTTCCTGCATCTACCCTGTCTAGTCTTGTTAGAAATTTAAAGGTTTCTATGAGGTCCCCCCTCATTCTTCTGAACTCCAGCGAATGTAATCCATCCCAACTCAATCTCTCCTCATATATCAGTCCCGCCATCCCAGGAATCAGCCTGGTAAACCCTCGCTGCACTCCCTCTATAGCAAGAACATTCTTCCACAGATAAGGAGACCAAAACTACACACAATATCCCAGGTGTGGTCTCACCAAGGCCCTGTATAATTGCAGCAAGACATCCCTGCTCCTGTACTTGAATCCTCTCACTATGAAGGCCAACATACCATTTGCCTTCTTTACTGCCTGCTGCACCTGCATGCTTACCTTCAGCGACTGGTGTACAAGGACACCCAGGTCTCATTGCACATCCTCCTTTCTCAATTTATAGCCATTCAGATAATAACCTGCCTTCCTGTTTTTGCTACCAAAGTGGATAACCTCACATTTATCCACATTATACTGCATCTGCCATGCATTAATGAGATGAGTTTGCATTATAGCTGAGGTCAGTTCACTCAGCATGCCACAGGCCCACATAGCAGCTAAAGAGTAGCCATTGTATTTCCATACTCCAAAAGCACACTGATATCACATGATCATTCCACATGTCTGTTACCTTACGTGGGAATAATTTTGCTGTGATCCACTAATACATTGTCTGTATTCATTATATGATGAAAAGTTATGGCACAGAAATTGATGATTTAATATATCAAAAATGTGCTGGTGATTTTCTCAGTATAAGCCATCTAATCTAACCTCACTCTGCTACTCACTTCCCATACCATTTACTGTTTCTGTTTTTGAAGTAACTATTTAAATTCCTTTTAAAAGAATTCATGGACTCTGCTTCAATAATAATTTGTAGCAGAGAATTATATAGCCTGTGTGTAATTAAATGCTTTCTAACTTCCCCTTTAATGCCTCCCATGATTATTTTAAATGTGTGTCCTCTCATTATGGTCCCACTGATTCATGGGAGCAAGCAATCGTTACTTACCTTGTAATCCATTTTAACTTTGAAGATATCTATCAGGGGCAAGCCTTAAAATTCCAAATTCTAGTAAAACAGTTCTAAATGTCAACATGTGTCATTGTAACTATATCAGCAGATTCCTGGCAATATACCAGTAAATCCACACTCTGTTGCTTTCCATTGCTTCCATATCTTTCCTATAATGGAGTGCCTAAAACTGCATAGAACTGTGGTATACCTAAGGTCTCCTACAAGCTTAGCACAATCTCTTTTCTAGTATACCCTGTACCAATAGATATAAATCTAAGGATTACATTTGACTTTGTATGGCCCTATCTACTCACAATGCCATTTTAATGACCTGTGTATTTGCACTGCAAGTTGCCTCTGTTCCTTTGCTCCACTTAAAATCTAACTGTTAAATGATAGTTCCCTTTCCACGTTACTTCCAAATGCACTACTTCATATTTTTCTATACTGTATTGAACTGAATCTGCTAGCAACCTGCTAGCATATCCTCCTGCAGTTTGTTTCTATCCTTGCCATGATTTTGTCATGCATATGAATCAAAAAATATCAATATTATTCCCTTAGTTACGACGCTAGATCATTTACGTATATAGTAATTAAGAGAAGCCCATACATAGACCCCTGTGAAACATCATTCACCATGGCCAGAATTTTCCCGTTGGCATGCAGGGGCGGGTCCTGCATGCCCTCACATAAAATGACATGCGGTGACATCAGGCAAGCGTCCCGAGATCATCGCGTGCGCGATATTGATGGCAGGTGCGCATCCAAACTTATAGCGCGCCTGCCATCAATTATCCGACCAGTTAAGGCTCTTGAGGCAGCAATTGATCTCAATTTTTTTCGGGGCCCGTGCGATCTTCAGCACATCACATGGGCACAACGGGCAGGCAGGTAAGAGACATTTGTATAAACCTCATCCACAGGCAGGATAAGAGGGGTGAGTGGGGTCGCGAATGTGATGTTTGAGGGATTTAAGTGTGAAAGTAACTTATACTTGCCTGAGTGAGCAGGAAGACTTCAAAACTTATACCAGCTGCTAGGATAGGAGTAAAAGTCTTGGTCAGGACTCTACAGTAGAAATCATTTCTGGGGCCTGAAGCTTTCAGGAAGCCTTCCCTTACATGGGAATGGGAGTTGTGCTCCCCACTGGAGGCACCTCCTCTGAGGAGGAAGGGAGAGCTGGAAGGGGTAGGAGGCCAGGAGTCCACATTCAGTCTCCAGGGGAGCCACCTTTGGGAGGAGAGGTGCAGGCACAAAGGGTGCAGGGCCAACAGGAAGTGCAAAGTGGAAGGGGCCGCAGAAGGCGCCAATATTCTGTTGCCAGGGTTTACAGGCAGCGAAGCAGCTACCTCAATATGTCTGAGGTCCGGTGCCGAAGGAGGGTCCAGCTCTCCATCTGTCAAATGATAGGCCCTGAGGTCTCCGCAAACTGTGTGGGTGGGCACGCCATGCCAGTGGCTCTAAAGGTCACAGCTGCCCGCAACTTCTATGCCTCCAGCTTTTTCCAGGGGTCAGTGGGGGATCGCTGCGGAATCTCCCAATCAGTTATCCAAACTTGTGTCAAGCAGGTCACAAGTGTCCTATTCAGCATGCATTGACTTTAATCCACTACCACTGGGACGATGCTAGTCAGGCACAGCGAGCCAGAGGCTTTGCGGCCATTGCTGGCTTCCCCCACATCCAGGGTGCTATCAACTGTAAACATGTGGCCATCAAGGCACCAGCAGGTGAGCCCAGTGCCTTTGTCA
Source organism: Carcharodon carcharias (assembly GCF_017639515.1). Classification (NCBI taxonomy): domain Eukaryota; kingdom Metazoa; phylum Chordata; class Chondrichthyes; order Lamniformes; family Lamnidae; genus Carcharodon; species Carcharodon carcharias. The sequence continues at coordinate 43,179,859 of NC_054474.1, read as the reverse complement.
ACAGGAAGGGCTTCCACTCCATGAACGTGCAGATAGTGTGCGATCACAGGATGCTGATTCTACAAGTCTGTGCAAGGTACCAAGGCAGCTCCCATGATGCTTACATACTCAGGCTCTCCCAGGTGCCGAGACTCTTCAGTGATACAGCCCGGCTGGATGGATGGCTGCTGGGTGACAAGGGTTATCCCCTCAAAAGGTGACTCATGATGCCTCTCTCCAATCCAAGAACAGAGGCCAAGCAGCAATACAATGGGAGAAGCACCTCCACAAGGGCTGTGGTGGAAAGAACCATCAGCTACTCAAGCTGTGTTTCTGATGCCTGGGCTGCTCAATCTGGCGCTGGAAAGGGGTGATGCTGTGGATGAGGAAGACATGGATGCAATTGCACTGGATGCACACGATAAGTCCAGCAGTGAGTCCAAGGATGAGCATGCACAGAAAAACACTGAGGGGGTAAACGCTGACCTGGGCAACCTCCAGGGAGGCAGGGACACCCGGGAAGCTTTAATCCAAAGAACCTTCAGCTAGCCCACCATAGATGGAACTACAATACATGCCAGGGCTGCAGGCTGCACACTCGATACCTGACTGCTAAATCAGCCAGGATAACACCATTAACTAAGGCCCTAGTCAGTAAAGCTCAATGTCAAAGAACTCACTCATAACATCAAAGCTTCCCGTACACCTGCAGAAGTAAGGAATTACCCTGAGGCATGGCAACATGTCAAAATTTATTGAGTAAACAAAAGTAAATTCATAAAGCAAAACAAAAATGGTGTTGGACATCACACCAAGTCTTTGACGAAGTACTATGGGCCAACATAAAAGCACCAGCGGTGTGCCTAAGGTGCCTTAAATTTATGCTTACGGGTGCTACATCTAGGTGCTGTCCCCTTGCTGGCACTAGCATCTGAGGCAGCCTGCTCACTGTGCTGTTCTGTGGCCTCGATGACCTTGGCGGGCATCCTATGGTCCGCGGACCATTTGATGGGTCCGCCTGGGAGGGAGTGGCCAGCTTCACAGTTGGCTTCTCCCCAGTCACGGCAACCTCATTGGATGCCACAGTTACTGGCAGAGGGGCGGAGGAGCTGCTGCCCTCAGAGCCCTGAGAGGAGCCCGTAGAGATGACAGGCAGCTGCTGCGCTGATATGAGATCACTTCGGACCTCCCTGCTTACCGTAGATGGATGAGCACAGAGATGGGATTCTTGGTGCCCAGACCATCTCCCACACTGGCACTGACCAGCTGAGGTCAATGCCGCTGTGAGGGCTTGCAGGTCTGAGTGCAACCCCAGGAGGACCTGATTGTTCTCCTGGAGGTGCCTCTCCACGAGAGTCACCACTCTCTCTATGGAGGAAGCATGGCACTTGGCCATGAGGCTCATTGCATCAGTGATGCTCCGCATGGACTCCTCCAGCATGGGTATCATGCCACGCATTGCCTCATGTATCTCCGCCAGATCCTCCTGCATACCCTGCTGCGCTTCCAGTATTCACTATCTCACAGACGATTCCAGAGGCACATCATCAGCCACTGACCGAGCATGTACCTGGTTCCAGCAGTCCTCCGCCTGCTTGCTCCCTGGGCACTCTCTGTCTCCGCCCGCACCTCAAGTGAGTGTGAAGTGCCCTCACTGCTGTGCCCTGGGACACTAGCCGAAGATCTAATTCCCACCCACATAAAATGGCAGGGTGCTCCCGATTGGGGGTACTGATTGGAGGCGTGCCTCCATGTGGCCGCTCCTAAACTTCCCCCCCAACGGGGGGAAAAATCTGCCTGTAGTTAAACATAACAAACTAAGGTGGATATTTTAGAGTTTACTTCAGGATAAACAGAGCTTTAATTCATTGCTGAAAGCGTCTAACAAATAACAGCCTCAAGGTCCAATGACAATAGATGATCCCCTTGTGTGATTCCTCACCGTAGTGAGGAGCAATACTTATCAAATGAAATTCGGGTAAAACATCTGTCAAGCAGTGTGCAAAGTATGTACTCATTTGGAATTTGAAAGCCTGTTTTGGCATCAGTCATGAATAGATAACTCTTGGATACACCAAAACCACTTCCTAAAGGCTAAGAATAGATCGACAAACTAACAGCACTTATTCATTGCCCCAAATAAGGCCATGACCAGTGATGCAGAAGTCAGGATACTTATTTGTCCCTGTCCCTCTGAAACCCCAAGCAATGTATTCACTTCTCCTCACCCTGCTTCCCTCCTCCCCAGTTAGTGCAAGTGTCCCAGAATATGCACTGCCCTATCACTAACCCTAAATGAAGCAATGAATTCTTCTGTAAGTGGCATTTAACCAAACTGACAATGGCTTCACAAAATATACGCATATTGTTATGAAATCATGCTTTATATGAAAAAAATGATTTTGAATTTGCTGGCTAGAAGCACCTAATTGATTTTTTAAAATTATTAAAGTCACATTCCAGTAACTTGGGATCACAGTTAAAGATGGCTGCACATTTATATCGCTCTACCTTATTCCACAACCACTGAAATGGAGACAACCTGTCTGCAAAGCCTCACCAGGAACAATTGCCTTGTAAGAGTATGAATGGGATGGCCACTGCCTACCCCATTAGCAAAGCGTCCAGACCATCACCTGTACATTCAACTGAATGGAGTCAAACCATTTGACATAAACTGTTGGATTATGGGACTCTGACTGAGAGATGAATTCCCAACCATGGTCTAATCAAGTTACAACTGGAATACACTGGGCATGACCAAATTTTGGTCACTAGGCAAGTGAAGAGTGAGGGTCATTGGCAAGCCAATCCTTTATCTCTTTAAGCAATTGTTTTTACAGCAGCACAGGGCAAGCAACCGAGACACTGAAAGAACAAAACCCTGAGTGGCTTCCTTCTCTCTCTCTCTCTCTCTCCATCCAATTTGCAAGTTTTGAACTCTGCCTGATGACTTTGACTCTCTATGTGCCACAGACAGAGATTTTAAAAGGAACTCAACCCCACATTGTTATCTCCAGAAGACCAGATAAATCATCCATCTACATCTTTAAACGGCCTTGATGTCGAAAGCTGCAGGACCATTGAGTTTAGTCTGAAGTCAGCCAAGTCACCAACATTCAAGAACCGTATAAACCTTTAATGTTGTTGGACTCTAGATTGTTTAACCTATCCTCCCATTCTGTAATCTAGTTGTGTGTGTGTGCGTGTATGTGTGCGTGTGTGAAAGTCAGAGCATTTTTTATTACTTTACTTATACCGGGTTAAGAACAATAAAATCTATCCTCTTTTCTTCTTAAAACCTCAAGAAAACCTGTCTGATTTTGTCTTTTATGGTCACAGCACATAAACAGTTAAACATTCAGAACTGGCAAGTATATCCTTTCTTATAAAAAAAATCGTGTTGCAGTCAAACAATGATTGGGGAAAGAGGGGAGCCATTTTTGTAACATGATTTTAACAGTACATTCTCGTTCCTTAAAGAAATTTGACAATTTCAGGTTTTGTTAACCCATGTTTGGGAATTGCGATGTTGTACCTCATTGGTCACTATAATTCTGGCAGGTCACTTAATTCTATCATTATGTGAAAAAAAAATGGAATGCTAAACACCCAGAGCCTGAACAAGCAATTATTAGATTTAATCAATCTGCCTACCACATTGTCCTTAAAGAGTTCAGTGCCCCTTTTATTCTAATATTGTAGCAAAGAGGCTGGTGCAAATTAGCATGAGTGATCTCCAGCAAAGCGCTTGCTGTTTTTCATATGCATGCTTATGCGAAATGTCTGACTCCCTAGGAACCAACAAGGCATGACAGTGAAAAGCAAAACGATGTTTTTATCCTGGAGAATACAACTCTAGTTTTGTTGTGCATCAGAACTATTTGCATAATGTAAACTTTCCAGCTCATTCAGACAGTATCAGTTCTCTCACATGCCATTTGCATATGTTTAAATTGCTCCTCGGTGCCTCATGCTGAAGCTCTTCTTTCATTCCCATGGAACTTTGATTTGGAGCCAGCAAATAGTTGGATGGCTTTCAGGCATAGACACTGGTGGCATTCAAAGACTCCGAATGCGCAACACCACCCATTTCTGAATTGGGATGGAGATGAAAAAAAAGTTTTAACATTATGAAATTTACCAAATGTGCTCCATTTATCCCTTTAATTTTCAACATTTATACTCAGTTGCATTTCTACATTTGATCACTGGAATTAACTTTTACATCGTTACGTTATTCCACTTAGGAGATCATAACAAATGCGATATGGTAGAAGTTTAGGCTATAACACAATTATAAGCAGTATAATTTTTTTTAAAATGGTTAGACAAATCTGTACAAACTCTGCTGAAGCTCCTTATCTAAAACATTTTAATATCTAATTTGTCCTTTTTCAAATTCTCCAGAGAAACAAAGGAAAAATGGGCACATACTGGGTGCCTCATTTAAATTTGTTTGATGAATGGTAAGCACAAATAATGTTGGTAATTGGATAGCTTGGCTGTTGGTGAAGGGATATTAGATGATGGGAATATGTTCCTGGTGGCCTGCACCTCCTAGAAAGGGGTTTTATTCCTTTTTGGCTGGAAAGCAAAAAATATTAATCTGGGTGAATGTGAAGATTTTCTGATAATGCCCTGGAGACTTTAGCTGAGGAAGTTAGAAGGCGGAAGAATATCCTATCTAAAAAAAAGACTTGTGTTCATATAACACTTTTCATGACAACTGGATGCCTCGAAACACTTTACAGCCACTGAAATACTTCACTGATGTAATGTAAGAAACACAGCAGCCAACTTGCACACAGCAAACTCCTCCAAATGGCAATGATATAATGACTGTTTCAGTGATGTTGATTAAGGGATAAATATTGGCCAGGACATTAGGGTTAACTCCCCAGCTCTTCTTCAAAATGGTGCCATTGACCATTTTACATTCACCCAAACAGGCTGATGGGACTTTGGTTTAATGTCTCATCCAAAAGACGGCATTACCAACAGTGCAGCACACCATCAGTGGTAGACTGGAATGTCAGCCTTGAATTTTATGCTCAAGTCCTGGAGTGGGATTTGAATCTAAGACCTTATGATTTAGAGGCAAAAGTGCTGCCAACTAATCCTCAGCTGATACTCATTGATGAACATAAACATATAGGGCAGCATGTTCCGGCCAGCGAACTAGGGGGCCTGCTCGCTGATACATAAAATGATGCAGGGTGACGTCGGGCATGTGTCCCGATGTCACCCCGCATCATTTAGATTCTCAGTTTGGTGGCCTATTAAGGTCATTAAAAAAGTAATTAAAATGATTAATGGACTTGCCCGTCCAGCCTTAAGGTTGGCGGGCAGGTAAAGACCCCAGGCGGCCTTCAGGAAAAACATGAACCTCATCCACGGACGGGATGAGGTTTCATGAGGAATTTAAAATTTGTGTTACATTTTTAATAAAAGTACTTGAAAAGTCCCAGCTCATGTGACAGTGTCACATGAGGGGACACGCCAATAAAATTTTTATCACCCTTTATTATCTTTTTATAGTAACACTGATCTCCCTGAGGAAGCACTTTGCCTCAGGAGGATCTGTGCGCTCTTTCATGTGCTTGCGTGATAGAGCGCACTCCCGACTGAGGGAATCCCGCCCACGTCACCCCCATCCACACAGAAGGATGGGCAAGCCTTAATTGGCCTGCCCACATAAAATGGCGGCACGCCTAGATGGGGGCGCCGATCGGGAACCCGCCCACTCACGCCCACTCCCGCAAAACCCCTCATTGACAGGGGGAAATGCTGCCCATTGTAACAGGAGTAGGCCATTCAGCACCTCAAGCTGGATCTATTATTCAATTAGATAATTGCTGACCTGGGCCACAAACCCATTTATGCATCCCTAATACGTATCCCTTGACCCCCTGCCTAATCAAAAATCAATTATTTTTAGCCTTGAAAATTTCAATTAACCCAGCAACCACAACCTTTTTTTGAGGTGTGCGTTTAAAGCATATATTTATTTTATCGTAAGCAAAGGGTGATGTGGGGGGATGTAATAGGCAGCGGGGGGTGGTGGGGTGGGGAGTTGTTGTTCAGCACAGAGTGTGCTTGAGGATAAGGCCTCAAATTAAGGAGTGTGTGGTAATTGTAATGGGAGGGTTGAAGTGAGTGATATGGGGGTGTGAGGATACTAGAGTAGAGGAAGATGTTTGGAATTATGAGAGGCAGTTGGTATTACAAGTGCCTTTAACCAGAATGTAATTTGGAGGTTTTGTCATGTTAGAGTTGCTTTAAGATGATGAAGAGTGTTGTCTAGGGCAGGCAGGAAGGAAAAGGAGGAGTGTGGTGTCACACAACCCTTGTTTGCCCTCATGAAGCATCTTCATTTTATCCTGCCCTGTTGATCAGTACAGGATGTGAGGGAGTTGGGAGTTGGTGCCAGTGCCAGTTCGCTGCAGGTGGCATAGCTGATGCCGGCATCCAGTTTGATGAAAAGAAGCCCCAGGAGTGTGATGTTCCTCTTGGAGGACGCCTTGGAGCTCTGCATCAGAGAAGTCAGTTGAGTTTCTTCTGCCTGCTGCCCTGGCATTGTGCCCAGCGGCCATTGCTGGCAGCTAAGTGGGGATGATGGTGCCATCAGTACTAATGCTGTAGGTGGAGATTTCTTCAAACAATTGGGTGGGAAATGTCAGTGAATTCACTGCTTCAATTGCTGTTGAACAGCATTCAATTGCTGTCAGAGCCTGGAGGGTGCTTTTTGAAAGTTAAGTTATTGTTGCAGGGATGTTTCCTGCAGAGGATGGGGGTGGTGTCAGCGACTTACACAGTCTATGCACCTAAGTTGCAGCAAAATTGCACCAGGAATATTTAAATTAGTTCATTCAAGAAAACTTTGTGTCATTCCTTCTGACGCTGAATGGCATAACTTTCTACCCAACTAACCTCTGTTAACTGATCCAGCAAAATGCAGAGAATCTATTAAATAATGTAACGATAATTCTCATACCTCTTTAACCTAGATTATCTTGTGCAACTGATTTGAATGAGTGGAGAGAAATATATCATAGAATCTCCATAAAATGTCTCTCATAATTAAAATGCGTATTAGATCTAACCAGAGAACATGGCACATTACATCCTCAAAATGTCCTGAACCATTTCATAGCCAATTATTTCATTTTTTTGAATACTGGGGACTATTGATGTCTAGCCAGATGCTACAGCTGCTTTGTTTATGACAAGGCTGCATAAACAGCAATGAGATAAATGACCAGAAATACTTTTGTGCTGAAGAGATGATGCCAAGTCATTGGGAGAAATGATTGTTCTTCTTCAGATATTGCCATGCAGCTTTCTACTTCCACCTAAAAAGGCAAATGGTACCTCACTTTAACATCTTATTTGAAGGATGGCATCTCCAATAATGTAGCTCTTCCTCAGTGCTTCATGATGTGTCAGCCACATGTCTTGAATCTCTGCATGACCTGGAGCATACACCCAGTAAGTAGTGCAACCGAGGTGCTAACAGAGAAGGAAATTACCAACAGTTAAAAGAAATTTTAAGCCAGCACAATTCGTTCCCTGAACAGCTTGCCAATGCTGTTGTAATGTGCCTTAAAGTAATGGCATGCTGCTATCCCTTAAAGGCATATTACTACAAGACTTTACAAATACCTAATTCTCAAATGTAGACAGACCAAGCAAGATCTACACATTGCAATGTTACATCTGAGAATGACACCTCTAAGTGCAACAATTCCATCACTGGCAAAGCACATGTTTATAGACCAGTGCGTACCAATCTATGTATTTTTACCCATTCTACTCTCTCAGAAACTAGAGAGCAAGAGAAAATGACCAATACGCACAATAAAAATATAGGTGCAGAATTGCCAAGTTTACAGTCGGGACAACATGCTTGCATACAGGATCTCACAGAAGGTACGTGGCAACCAATTGAAGTATTAAGGATTAGTCCAGAAACAAGATCCTATGGAGTCACACAAAGGTGCAATGGTGAGGCGTAATTGAGGGCAAATCAAATCCATTCCAGCACGTCAACCACTTATTGCATCTAGGACACGATCCAAAATGCAACCAGGAACAACATCCAAGAACGACAATCCCACAGATCACTGTGAGCAAATAAAAACACCTCAAGACAAGCTTCCCGTTACAAGATCTGGATGTACCAGTAGATTATCTCTATGCTTTAAAGGCTCATAGATGCACCAGTCCTATACACTTATGTAATGGTAACTAAACATGAACATGCATTGTAAATAGTTGTACTTCACTGGAATGGGGGAAAGTATCTTTAAAAAGAAAGAGGGAATATTGTGATATGTCTTTAAGGGATACCTTGTGACCTAGGTAAGTTACCTCTTTTGCTTGGAATGTGCACTTTTCTTTTGTTCAACCATGCTCCAACTTGTGAAAAACATTTCAAAACTCCTTCCAAGTTCATCAAATGTTCCTTTTCAGTGAATCCAGTCATGAGAACATCATCCAAATAAACTACAGCATGGGGCAGTCCTTGTCGTAACCTTTCCATGGTTCTTTAGAATATGGAGCAAGCTGAAGATATGCCAAAAGGTAGAGGGTGTATTGGTACAACCCTTTGTGTGTTTTAATAGTGACAAACCTCCGGGAGGCCTTCTCTAAGTCCAATTGTTGATAGGCATGATTCATATCAAGCTCTGTGTAGGCAGTTCCACTTGCCAGTTTAGCATACAAGTCTTCAATTTTTGGTATGGGCTGTCTATCCAATTTTGCCACTTTATTGACTGTTAATTCGTAATCCCCACATACTTGGATACTTGGGTCAGGTTTGAGAACAGGTACAATTGGAGCTGCCTACTCTGAAAACGGAACTGGTTGTATCACTCCTAGTTTTTCTAATATGTCCAGTTTGGCGTCTGGCCTTCATGAATCTTGGTGTTGCTTCTGGGTCTACATGAAGTTTTGCTTGTAGCCCCTCAATCTTTCCAAGTTTGTCCTTGAAAACTGAGGCATATTTTTGTAGTAGCTCTGATACCCATTCGTTCTCAACTGGAAGATTTCAGTCCATTCCAATTTAACTTCTTTCAGCCAGCTTTGTCTAAGGAGACTTGGTCCCTTGCCTGCTTCTACCATTAAGAGTAATTTCACTGTTTGACCTCTGTAACGTACTGTGACTTTACATATACTCTTGACTGTATGTCTTCTCCCATGTAAGTTTTCAATTTGGCATCAGTTTCTTTCAAATTTAGTTTACATTCCCCATTATTCAGGTATTTAAAAGTATGCTCACCTATCACCATAGTGGCTGCTCCAGTATCCACCTCCATTTTGATAGGCTTCTCATTCACTCTCATGGTTACATAGATAGGTTCTGTTCTTCCTACCTTTAAATTATATAACAGATAAATATCTGAATCTATTACTTCAGGCTTTTCAATGCTCTTAATCTCATTGGGTTTTTGCTTTTGTCTGAAAGTTTACCTGATTCTATCTTTACAATGCCTCATGAAGTGTCCATTTCAACATCAGTAAAAACATTTGATCTTTTTAAACTGTGATTCATTACAAGGTGGTCTGCTTCCATCTCTGTTACCATTATGCCATGTTTTTGCTGCTAAGTTATCTCTTTTAATTTGTCTGCTAGCGGTGGCTGCTTCTCGCTTCTGAGTAAAGCTTTGCACTTTTGCGCTCTTTTGGACTGAGGTTCCCTGCCCAATGTGGAGGATGGCACCATTTTACACTCCCTATAATGCTTTTGAGTCTCACGCTGCACCTCCCGTTGCCAGAGTGATTTCCAATGACTTTTGAAAATCTAAATTTGTTTCAGGCAGCAATCTTTTCTGAATCGCATCTTCTTTTATAGCACACACTGAACGACCTCTAAGCGTATCATTGATCGATCTACCAAGCTCACAATATTAATTTCATTGTTTCAGACTTGCCACATAACAAGCAATTGTCTCCCCTGCAGCTCTTTTCCTTGAGTTAGATTTGAACTGTTGCATCATCACCAATGGCTTGGGCTGGTAATGATTCTTTAAGAGGTTCACTAAGTCATAAAAACCTTTTGAGTCTGGAGCACTGGGTGCCCAACAAATTTCCTGCATATGTCTTATTCCCACACATGGACAAGAGGATCATGCGCTTCTTCTCCTCCCCGCAATGTTGTTCACCTGGAAGAAGTTCAACATAAGGAGACCAGTAGTCCAAGGTTGGATCAAAAGGCTTAACTCTCCCAAATTGCATCATGCTCTGAAGAGGTTGATTCAATGATCAGGAAGCAAATTTTTCTTTTCTTACAATTACCGTGCGAGGAATGGCCGGATTTCAGTTCTTCTTAATTCCTTCATTCTTTCTTGCTTTTTATCTCGTCCTTTCATGCCTTTACTTGCTTTTTACTCTCATCGCCAGTTTGTTGGATCCAGTGCCCTGGTTTGTTGGAGCTAAAGGGTCCGGGTTCCACGCTTGTTTCAGGGTGACCGAGTAGGCACCAAGACAGAGAAGATCAGTAAACTGTACTTAGAAGAAATGCATTCCGTTTATTTACAAGCTACACTTATGTGCTTATAACTCAAAACTCTGTCTTTACTCTTCAGACTCTAACTCAAGGCTACTGGCAACAGAGGTAGCCCGTGCTACTCTGCTATTGGGTATCAAGATCATGTGATTTTACATTACAACATTTGTCTTAAAGGTATATTACACATCACATCATTACAGTAGGGCACTGGAAAAACTCCTAAGCTTTTCTGCAAATATTGTCATACGATCTTTTATCTGCCTGAGTGGGCAAAAAAAAGGCCATCAAAAGGACTATTCATCCAATAGTATAGCAGTCTGTCTGTATGCGTGTCAATCATGATTATGTGCTTAAATCTTGGATGGGGCTGAACTGCAAGAGTGCTATGATTGAGCTGCAGCTGGCAGTTATTATCCTGAATTATATTTATTCTGGACAATAACCAGCTGAATTCCTCTATTTTCATCTATACCACACTAGCAGTTTATCAGATTTCCACCTGTAATTTATTCTGGCGATCCATTATTAAATGTACTAACTGATTTCCCATGGCAATTTGAATGAACAAAATTATTCTGCTTCTTCCTGTCACTGTTTATTTTCTCCATTCATATCCTAATGTTTCTAGCCTGGGTTTATCCCCTTTCTTGTTTGCCACTGAAGTAGCACCAGAAATGTACTCCTGCTCACTAGTGTTACACCACTGAGAATGAGCCCAACTTCATACATTGCATCTTCTTTAACTACCTATGGCAAACTAACAGCATTGATAGCACTCTCCATAAGGAATGTGCTTTTAGATAGAAATCTGGTGATGTTGCAGCATTAATGCGACTGCAACTCATTCAAAGGGCAGGTCTGCCAATAAGTCCCAGCATTTGCATTACTGCACTGGAAGTTGTACCCTCAAATGTTCATACTCATCTATTAAAATATTAACTTCATATAGATGGAGGAGTTTCAGATTGAAGGGACAAATGAATACAGGTGCAAAGGGGCGGTGAATGAAATAATCAGAAAGCACGTAGAAATGTTAACCTATGCTTTTTAAAACATTTCTAACAGGGTATTTATGAAATGAATTTGTTGAAGAAGGGGAATTTGCCTGCAGGAAACTTTAGTTGGCTATTTTCAAAATTGGAATAGGGTGGAACTAATTTACCTATAAGTTATTGATTGGATGCTGCATCCAAAGGAGGCACGGGGAAAGTTGCTGATAGGTATTGGGAAATTCATGGTTCAGTTTTGAAGCTGCTTTTCAGTTATTTTGCTTTTTTGACGTTTGTTATGGTATAACTGATATTTTTTGGGTTATACATCCCAGGAATGAATTTTTAAAAAGTATCAATCATCCAGACTCTTAAAAATATCAACAGCTGAAATTGCAAGAGCTTGAAACCTCTTTACCTTGTGGGAAAAAAATTGTGAAATTGACAGCATAGGTCTGAGAGCCTGAGCTATCAATCAAGCAATGTTTTCCCTTTAGCTCAGGTGTTTCAACAGGCCATTGGATTTCTGGGCTCCCAGCCATGCTTCATTATTTATGCTTGCCTGAGAGCCCAGACATCCATTAGAGTATAGCATGAGGGGTCACAGGGTCTGTTTGGGAAGAATACATTGGCATTGGGCATGAGGACCCATAAGATTTGTTTCTGGGCCATCCTTAGCATAGGGGCATGAAGGTTCATAGGGGGTGGGTGGGAAGAATGCATTGACATGGGAGAGGGAAGGGTATGAGGAGGATCTTTTGAACTTAATTTTCAAGCGTTCCCTCACGCATACTGTAGTCATGATATACCTGAGGTGCTGTGAACCATGATTTTTTTGTAAAGCTGGCCCGACTCCATGAAAGTTGTGGAGGACTAGGACTTGCCTATCCCTGCAAAGGATCCAGCAAAGTCGGGAGTGCAGGGTGGGGCTTACGACCTGAAACAGCCCACATCCTTAAAAGGCCCTGTTAAAAACCTGAAACCCAAGGAATGGGGTGAGATTCCCGGAATCAGGTGTTGCCAGCCATTTTAAAGGGCTCCTAAAACATCCCAACACAGTGAAAATCCAGCCCATCACTTTACAGGCATGGAGCAAATGCAAAACTTTTAATTGTATGGAGGAATCTGTCCTTTCCTTCCACTTGTATACTTCTTTTGATTTTAGAATGTTTTTGTATAAATAGTGCATAATGGCATCACTGGGAAATTGGCTTGTTAGTTACTACCTCTAACAGTATGAAAATGCTGGATGAACAGCAAGTGGTATCGTCAGTAATGCAGGTTGCCGGCTGGAAGGTGTTATTGAGCCGAATAGTGTGAGAATACAGAATAAAAATCAGTCGAGTGTAATCATTAGCACAGGGTGATGGTTACTGGATCTGTCAAGTTGTGAAAACTGAATTAACACCAGCACAAGAGATGTTGGTTTGAACAGGGTACTTGCTAAGAAGCATTGTGTGTGCTCCAACGATATGAGGCAGCTGAATTAAATCAGTAAATGTCACCATTAGTCCAGGATGCTTAAGAAGTGATCTCTTAATCTATGCATTGGACATTATTCCAACTTGCTTCATATTGTAGCACATAGCAGTTGCTTCCAGCTAGTTCTCCTGGTGTTATTTCATTTCCAGATCAATAAAGAAATAAAAGCGAAGTGTCAATTATATTTGGTTTTTCTAGAAGAAATGTAGCACTGTTGTAAATTCTGTGACTTTAATAATGTTTCAAAGATCCCTGCCTAATTGAGTGGTAGTGAAGGACCCAGCTGAAAGAGGAGGGAAGGGAAGTCATCAACAAAATGATTTGAACATTTTACACTTTAATATTCACACTTCTAAACATCAACAAAGGATTTGGGTGAGTACAAGATAAATAAAAATGAGGGAGGACCCATTTCAATCTGTTTTTGTTCATTCACCCAGATTGACCCTACAGTCAGTGAATAACAGTATCCAACTGTTTTGAGTTGTTGGCCAGAATATTTTTTTATTTTATACACTTATTATATATGTCTTTTCCTTTCTCATATTTTTAATGCTTTAAAAATAATTTATACGTTTTAAATGAAGGCTGTAAATGTGATAGGTAGGGAAGGTCTCACCTTATACGTAACTCAAACAAATATGCAAATAGAGAATACAGAAATACATAGTATTGGATAAGAGCATTTTGGTCGATCTGGATGGCCCCAGAATTCAAAAACAGAGGTTTACTGTCTAAATCCCTCACTGATTATTTCACCAAATGCTTTCCCAGGCTTCCTTTTTAAATTGCTAATGTTATCAGTCATGGTTGCCTCCCAAGATGTTCCATTCCAACCATGCTCTTAATGGGAAATAATTAAATCTGATATGTCCATTCACTTCTCTTCTGAATTTCATACCATATCATTTCATTATGATTCTCACAGCCGTGGCAAACAATTTCCCAGAGTTCAATTTGTTGATATCCCTAAGGATCCTAAAATAAAACTCAAGCGGATCTTCTCTGTTTTCTCTTTTCCCATTGAAACAAAATCAGCTTCTGTACCTTGCAGCTTAAGTAATTTTTTTCAATTCATTCTGAGTGTGGGCGTCATTGAAAAAATTGGTATTTATTGTCTGTCAGTTGCAGCCTGCAAAGTTGGTGGTGGGCCTCCTTTTTGAATGACTGAAGTCCATGTTTGTAATGATTTGGTTCAGTTGGGCCATGTCAGAGGGCACTCAAGAATCAACAATGTTGGTGTGGGACTGGAATCACATGTAGACCAGATTGGATAAGATTGGCAGCATTATATTCATAATGGACTCTAGTGAACCAATTGGGGTTTTATGTTTTCACGGCCACTTTTATTTGTACCAGTTTTTTTATTTTCAGATTTTTTTAAACCAAATTTAAACTTTCAAGCTACCTTGGTAGGAGTTGAACATGCTTCATCTTTATTTAGTCCAGTATTATAATGCTGTACTACCAAACCCCTCAAATGCATTGCATCAGGCACATAGCCATTTGCTGCACTTTTTGTGGTACCAATATGTCTTTCTTGTAATACGGAAATTGTAGTTCCACAATGAATGCACTTTAGTGATAAACTAATAAGCTCAGCATCACCTTCTGTAGTTTGTTCTCTGTGTACAGTTTAAGGTGCCAGTTGCCTTATTACCTGCTGTTGTACATTGCAAATGGTTTCAGCAATCTATACATGCCACCTTATATCCTTTTCCTGTACTGTATCTTGGAGATTAATACCATTTAATTTATAATTACAATGTTTATTCTCCTTTGCTAGATTTATTACTTCTCACTTATCAGCAATTAATTTAATTTGCTATTTTTAATCTCAACTTCCAAATCTATCCAGATCCCACTACAAATGATGAGCATACCCTTCATTGTTTGAGATCCCTGGACCGGAGTTTTTCCTGCGTCAGGCGGGCTCGGTGGGAGCAGGTGGGGGTGGTCAGGAACCCAACTGTGATCGGATGCGCACCGCCATTTTACGCGGGCGAGCCAATTAAGGCCCACCCAGCGTATTGCATGTCTCCAGGATCAGTGTGAAGGGGCGGGTGGGGTCAGGAGCTCAATGTCCACCAGGTCCAATGGCGACTCAGCAGCCTATTCAAAAATGGCGCAGGTAGCCATGCTAAGGCTGACATTGAATTTGCTGTGCCGTACGGATGCCGAATGTCGTTGTAGAACAGGGCAGATGGGAGGGCAAGTCGGGCGGGGCAGTCAGCCCTGAGGTTTTCAGATGAATGCCTCGCTGCCCTCTTGGAGAAGGTGGCAGCATGCCGGGATATCCTTCTCCCAAGGGACGGGAGGAGGAGGGTCCACCACCTCACCAAAAATGCCTGGGAAGAGGTGGCATCCAGGATCAGCTCCCATGAGATGGTGAGGCGCACATGGGTGCAGTGTCGTAAGTGCTTTGATGACCTCTTGCGACCTGGAAGGGTGAGTACCATGTTGGATTGGGTCACTTAGCATAGCAGTTAGATGTCCCCCCTCCCACCCCCAGCCTGGACCTCAGAGTTCTTAGATTGTGAGTGGCAAATGAGAGGCAGCATCTGGTCAAGGAGGTGAGCCCTGGCTGCTTGGACTGAATATCTTGAGGCTTCAGGGTCATGAATCGGCTGAGCCCTGCAAGGTCTTCCTCAGGTGGGGTTGGCCAGGCTGTAATGGCAATGCAGGTACAGGGTGGACTAACCAATGCTCCTCTCTCCTTTCAGGAGAAGATAGCGCACAATAATACTGAGAGGCTGCGGACTGGAAGAGGACTGCCCCACCTTTAATCTTGACCAGATGCAAACAGGAGGCACTGGAGCTGGAGAGGCCCAAGAGACTGGCTGCGGTGAGGTTGGGATTCCACAGGGAGATAAGAATGCAGCGCACTGATGTCAAAATGCCTCTCATTGCAACCATGCCACTGTTGTCTGTATATTGATTTGAGCCTCCAACATGGAATCC
This sequence comes from Carcharodon carcharias, assembly GCF_017639515.1. Classification (NCBI taxonomy): domain Eukaryota; kingdom Metazoa; phylum Chordata; class Chondrichthyes; order Lamniformes; family Lamnidae; genus Carcharodon; species Carcharodon carcharias. The sequence continues at coordinate 43,163,935 of NC_054474.1, read as the reverse complement.
CCATTGATAATGGAAAGACGAGGGCACCCTGAACCGGGTGCCAGGCATGTGTAACTACTTCAACTAATCATGTGTCCTTCCTTCCAGGCTCACCAGAACACCTTCGGTCTCAGGAGCCTGAAGGACCACTGCTCACCCCAGAGGACATGGAGGATCTAAATGCACCAGCGTCACATCCTCTCAGCCAGGCAGGCACCAGCGCAGATACCAGCACCTCGGTGGGAATTAAATCATTGGCTAGTATATCGGTGCACAGCAGTGAGGGCACTTCACACTCATTTGAGGTGCAGGCAGAGGCAGAGAGTGCCCAAGGCACCAGCAGTCGGAGGACTTCTGGGGACCAGGAACATGCTCAGTTGATGGCTGATGACGTGCCTCTGGAGTCGTCCCTGAGGCAGCAGATGCTGGAATCCAGCAGGGTGTGCAGGAGGGTCTGGCGGAGATACATGAGGCAATGCATGCCATGGTCTCTGTGATGGAGAAGTCCATGCGGAGCATCAGCAATGCAATGATCCTCATGGCCGAGCGCAATGCCTCCTCCCTGGAGAAAGTGGCGGCTCTCAGGGAGAATCTCCTCCAGGAGCTCAATCAGGGATTCCTGGGAATGTGCTTGGACCTTCAAGCCCTCACACTGGCAATGACCTCAGGTGGTCATTGCCAGTGTGGGAGACAGATTGAGCATCCAGTAACGCGGCTAGCTGCCCATCCATCAATGGTGAGCAGGTAGGTCCAAAGTGACCTGACGTTGGTGCACAAGCTGCTCATCGTCCCTACGGACTTCTCTCAGAGAACTCCAGATGAGGGCATCATCTTCTCTGCCCCTCTGCTACTGACTGTGGCATCTGATGAGGCTGCGGCGACTGGGGAGATGCCAGCCGTGCCACTGGCCATTCCCTCCCAGGCACTGACTCCACAGGCCAGAGGGCGCCCGCCAAGGTCATCAAGGCCAACAGGACAACAGAGTGAGTAGCCTGTCTCCAATGCCGGTGCCAGCAAGCGGGGAGCACCCACAAATGTAAACGTAAATCACCTTAGGCACAAATGGGCTTATCACTGGTGATAGTTTTTTGCCCCACTTTTAAGTTCTTTAAGTTAGTATGATGGAGAACACCTTTACATTTAATTTGATTTGTGTATGCCAGGCTCCACACCAGTAAATGTGTTGGTTCTAAACAAGCCTTTGGGTGCTTCTTTAGGTCTGCAGGTGAAGGGTAACCCATGATGTTACGTGTGACTTGTTTGTCATTGAGCTTTATTGAAATGACACACAGTTCATGTTGTTGACCAAGCAAATGTTGCTCTCAGATATCGAGTATGGAGCCTGCAGCCCTGGCATGTGTTGGTGGTTCATCTTTGGTAGGCTAGCTGAAGGAGCATTGGATCAAAGCCTCCCAGGTGTCCCTGCCTCCCTGGAGGTTGCCCAGGTCAGTGTCTATCCCCTCAGAGTTCCCCTGAGCATGCTCATCCTCGGACTCACTACTGGACTCATCGTCTGCTGCCAGAGCAGCTGTGTCAAACTCTTCTTCCTTCACTGCATCCCCCCTTTCCTTCACCAGATTGTGGAAAGCGCAGTGACACACCATCTGGGGGGTATTGCAGTGCACCCCTTGAACGGCCCAGGTATCAGAAGCGCATCTTGAGAAGACCGATGGTTCTCTCTACCACAACCCTTGTGGAGGTGTGGCTACTATTGTACCGCTGCTCAGCCTTTGTTCTTGGATGGCGGAGAAGCGTCATGAGCCACCTTCTGAGGGGATAGCCCTTGTTGCCCAGCAGCCATCCAGCCAGCCGGGCTGGAGCACTGAAGAGCCCCAGGACCTGGGAGTGTCTCAGGATGTAAGCATCGTGGGAGCTGCCTGGGTACCTTGCACAGACTTGCATAATCTGCATCCTGTGATCGCACACTATCTGCACATTCATGGAGTGGAAGCCCTTCCTGTTGACAAAGGCACTGGGCTCACCTGCTGGTGCCTTGATGGCCACATGTGTACAGTTGATAGCACCCTGGATGTGGGGGAAGCCAGCAATGGCCGCAAAGCCTCTGGTTCACTCTGCCTGGCTGTCCTCATCTGTGCAGCAATGAATGAAAGTCAATGCGCACCTGAATAGAGCATCTGTCAGCAGCTTGACACAACTGTGGACAGCTGATTGGGACACTCCATAAAGATCACCCACCGACCCCTGGAAAGAGACGGCGGCATAGAAGTGGAGGGCCACCGTGACCTTCAACGCAACTAGAATGTGTGTCCACCCACACAGTTGGAGCTGATCTCAGGGCCAATCATCTGACAGATGGAGGTCATTGTCTCCCTTGAGAGACGGAGCCTCCTTTGGCACTGCACCTCAGACATATTAAGGTAGCTGCATCACCGCCTGTAAACCCTGGCAGCAGGATAGTGGCCCCTTCTGTGGCCCCTTCTGCCTTACACTTCCTGTTGGCCCTGTGCCCCTTGTGCCTGCATCTGCCCTCCCACAAGTGGTTCCCTTGGAGGCTGAATAGGGACTCCTGGCCTCCTCCCCCTTCTGGACCTCTCTTCCTCCTCAGAGGAGGTGTCTCCAGCAGAGACCACAATCCCCATTCCCAGGGTAAGGGAAGGCTGTCTGATACCTGGAAGGACCCAAGTAGTATGACTCCTCCAGAGTCCTGAACTGAAGCCTGATATTTCTGTCAAAGCCGCTCTGAAGTGAAATGAAGTTGGCCTGTTCACACAAGCAGTAAATAATAAGCTAAAGTTCTAACAACTCGCATTAGCGAGCTCATTCATCCCTCTTATCCCGCCCATGGATGAGATTTTTGAAAATGCGGCCTACCCACCTGCCTATTGCGCCCATGCGATGCCCTTAAAATCGCACGGGCTGCGCAAAATCGAATTCAATTGCTGCCTCAAGGGCCTTAACTCATCCGTTAATTAATGGCGGCCGTGCCTCTGTCCTCATAGTGCCCGCCTTCTGAAATATTGCGATGGTGGGCGGTGATATTGGGACGCACACCTGGTGTCACCATACATCATTTTATGTGCCAACGTGTTGGGCCCACCCCCGCATGCCGACTGTAAAATCTTAGCCCTGATTTTGTCTCTTTTTTAACAATTACAGTTTATCTCAATCCCTACTTTCAGATCATTATTCTACAACTTGAAAATCAAAACACGTTACCCTATTAATCAATTCCCGTCAGCCCCATACATTTCCAAGAATGGCCCCAATCTGTTTCTTTCGATGTGGTAATCTGCTGACCCATGCTTTGGAGAGAGAGTCAGTCATTTTTTTACCATGAACGCCTATACAAAAAAATTGACCACAGTAACTACCATTTCCCTGTGCTTGATAAGATGTCCACATTGATGCCTTTGAGAAGTTCAGATTAGACCATCCTTCATTCTGGATAAAGCTGTTCAACTTTTTTCTAAATGTTTCCAACATTCCTAATCTCATTGTTTATTTTTGTTAACTATTTCAGCATAGCATATGCTCCTTTTTTAACCAGTGATCCCTCAAGTCTGTATTTGAGTTATGCCATCTGCTTTATCCTTATTCTTGACATTAGCTCTTATTAATGTTAAAGTATTTATTCTTTTAATCTGTATTGGTAAGCATAATTGTGAATATTTCTGATTGATATGTGAAGGATGATTCAGTTCTGAATGATCTGAGGTCTTGCATATCTTTGTTAAGCTACATTTTCCATTGCTGTTTTTGTGATTATGTTAGAACAGGCATGCTGAATCCAGACAACCACTTGCTGCTAAATTGGTTTGTTAATTACATGCTTCACTACATGTATTATTATACGTTGTATAGATAATCAAGCAGGTGGAAATTCAGAGCCTTAAAAATCTCCATTTAAGATCTGACAAATTTGGATTTAAAGGGCAGGTTACATCAGGAAAAAGGCCCAGAGTTTTGCTCCTGGGTCTGGTGCACAGAGTTGGGAGACATCTTGGATCTGCAAACCCAACCTTTAAAAATGCCTGCCAGTAGTTCTGACCTTCGTCCTGGGGGTGGCCCAGATTAGAATTTGGGCCCACCGCTCCCCGAGAGGAGTGTGGAGTCTGCCAGTTGCGAGGCAGACAGGTGCGGAGGCTTTGTGTTCCATTCCTTTGCTGAATTGAATTTTAAAAATGATTAAAACAAAAAAACAGCCCCAACCCCTCAACCCCCACACACTCCCAGTACTCCATACCAACTCCACTCACCTCATGGCCCCTTATACCCCCAAGTCAGACCATGTCCCTTCACCCAACTCCCATGGCCCTCATACCCTCTATGCCACCCGATGCTTCTCTATCCAACCCTCATGAACCCCATACCCCCATGCCAATCCATGCCCCTCTGCCCTCACCCCAGACAGTGCCTCATACCCCCTATGCCAACCCAACCTCCATGGCCTCTCATACACCCTAAGCCAAACCGTGCCCCTCCACTCAACCTCATGACCCCTCAGACCCCCTCTGCTCCCCACATCCCCATGGCACTTTATAATCCCAATACCAACTTATTGCCTGCCAATCATGCCAACCCATGACCCCCCAACATATTTTGCTCTTACCCCCTCCATGCCAACCCACCTAGTATCCAACATGGGAATACTTCAGGAACCACGCTGACATAAAATAAAGTTACATGTCAATTGATGACATGACCATTTAATAAACACTATCATTGATAAAAAAAACATTCAATACTGTCATGAAAATATAATAATTTTGTAATATTATTGTGATTTATTGTAAAGGTAGGTTAATAGTGGGGTTTGGATTAGTGTGTATGTGTATGTGTGGATTTTAATTGAATTGCAGACAGCTAGTCAGGAGCTTTTGAGTTAGCAAAAGAAAAGCTAGGTTTGAAATGCTAAATATGTAAACATGGCTGAAGTTTTAGAATGTGAGATGTGAGGAACATTTGCATTTTTAGATAAACCAGAGTTGTGAATTTCAAAGAGATGGTAAGGTGTTACACCTAGCCATAAGAAGCTAAGCCAAACAGTGTGTATATTTTTCCTAAAGATTACTGATAATATGAGTACCATGGAAGATTTATATTATGGTAAAAGTAAAGTTGCAAAGACATATTGGGACAATGGAAGTTACATTAAAAAGGGAGAAACCTGTGTAAAGGAGAAGAGCTTATGTGTAAGGAGAAGGCATTGGAAGATCTAACAAGTGCAGAAAGCCTCCAGCTTCTATGCATCAAGTTGCTGTCTATAGGAACCCAAGCTAAGAAAACTCATTGTGAATATCCCTGTCCAGGATATTGTGTGCTTTGCCTGGGTCTGTTGAAATCTATTTTGTTTTACTGATGCCTTAATAGAAGCGTAACTGGGAGCCAGATTAATTAGGGGATTTAGGAGTTATTATAATAGTAATCTATAGACCTATATATATGCTTAAAAACCTTTTTCCTCTATTAACAAATGTTTAATTTAGTTTTGTAAGAAACCTCTAAGGTGGACTCATTACTACTGAACTCAAGGCACACATCTCAAAATAAAGTACAAATTGCAAAACATTGTGGCAGCTGTTTCAAGTTTCCCTCTGGGATTTGAGCAATTCAGCATTTACCATCACTGTGCTGTAACAATACATAGAAATTCCTCCAACTAATCTCTTATGAAAACAAATATTTCTATTCTATAACCACTTGGACCTGTCAATCAAACTGCCCACTTACCAGCTACCCCACTCTGAAATCAGTCATTGCAGCACAAATCCCTTAGGCATATGTTCACAGACAGAATGAAATATCAAGCACCCATCTTTTTTGAACTCTGAACTGTTTTTTTTTAATTTAAAGCTGAGCAGAGTTAGATCCATTGATAGCTTTGACAGTACCAATGAATTTTGACTGTTCTTTGACAGCTTGACAGTTCTTTAACAGTTTGACAGTTATTTGACAGTTTTGACAGTTACAATGAGTATATGTACGTTATACACACAATAATGTTTACTTTTAACAAACCCAAAGTGTGCCTTACCTCTCCCAAAGATGCCCTGGAACAATCTCCAAAGGGGACCTTACCTCTCCAAAGGGGTACCTTGGCTATCCAAATGAATCTAACAAGTTCAGACCAGCTCTTACCTGGTCTAATCTGCAAATGGCAGGTTTCACACTCCTGGCCTGCCAAAATCCTACTTCAGTAGAGGCAGCTGATGATTTAAATGGCCAGCTGCCCCCATGAATCCCAGCCCAACTCCAGTTCTGCCCCCCCCCCCAAAAAATAGGAAGTGCTGTGTTCAGGGACGAGACTTAGGGTTTCTGGGCTCATCTGCCATTTTCACCACGGTGGACAACCTGTCAATCATGGTGAAAATCTGGGCCAAAATGTTTAAGCTAAAAAAAAGAACATGAGTTTTGTCAAAATTAGATCAATTGCAATGTATTTCTTTAATGCACTCTGATGTAATTTATAACATTTTTTAATCATGAAAATGATGCTTGTTCAAACTGGAATATGGAAAGCTGACATATACAAAAGGACTACTAAGAAAGATTGTAGCAGCCTTCAGGACATGGACAGACTGGTCAAATGGGCAGACATATAGCAAATGGAATTTAAGGTAAAGAAGAGTGACAAGATGTATTTTGGAAGAAAAATGAGAGGAATTATGAACTAAATGGTGAAGCTGCAAAAGGGATGCAAGAGCAGAGAGACCTTGAGGTTTGAGTAGAAGAATTTTTGAAGGTGGCAGAACAAATTGAGAAAGCTATTGAAGAAAAACAGGATCTTTGACTTCATAAATAGATTCAAAAGCAAGGAAGTTATACTAAACCTTAATAATCACTGGTTTGTCCAAGGTGGAGTATTGTAGCCAATTCTGGGCATCAGGTATTAGGTGGGAAGTCAAGGCCTTGGAGGGGGTACAAAGGAGATTTACTGGTGCCTAAAACATGGGCACTGCCCAGTCCATTTGAACTGAACACACCTTCAGCAATGTAGCACTTCAGAGCTGCACTGAAATTTCATAACAGAGTACACATTCAGACTCTGGATTGAGATTTGAACTCAAATAACTAACTCAAGAATGACAATGTTACTATGAAGACAAGTTGGCATTGCAATAATTCATGTTAACGCCAGAGTTTTAAGAAAGAGTGAGATTAGTTTTAAAATTAACAGAAAATAATACATTGTTCTTAAAATTCTAGCTTTAAGACATGTATCTATCCTAGCGTCATCTCTTAAATGTCATTCTGACTCATTTAACAGTTTTGTTGGTGATCCAAATCACACTAGGGGTTGAGCAGAAAAGTGTATATAGATGTAATACAATGTCGTTGGAGGTACTGTCCTTCAGATTAAACTGGACATTTTCTGCCCCTCCCCTTCATCAGGTGGATTTTAAATTTCCTAAGGCACTGCTCAGACAACTGCACAAATTTTATTCTAATTAAGCATTTCTCCGTCAAGCGATGTTACTACACAAAAAGCACAATTGGTCATTTATCTGATTTCTATTTTAAAGCTCTTGTGTACATGATGGCTGCCAATTGTTTTTGCCTGCATAACTACATTGATTGCATTTCAGTATAAGCTATTGTGTGTGGAATGTTTTGGGACACTTTTCTGAAATGTCTTTCAGCATTTTATAATTGCAAGTCCTTTACATGGCCTAGTTATCTTTAGAATCCCATAATGTTTAACATTGATGCGCTAATAATAACATTTATAAATGAGTTAAATCCACATTTTTCAATCAGTAGATGTAGTTTATTTTATTAAATAATAAAAAGAAATCTCTGACTCTGGCTCCGAGACTCACTTTTGCAACCTGTGTTAAAATTTACTTGCATGGAATACAACCTAACAGTTATTAAAGATGAAGGTTTGTTTCCAAAACACTTTTAAAATAATTACACACAACTTCAACTAAATTTTAACATTTTTTCCTGGTCATTTTGGGTTTTTTTGTCGATGGGGGGAGCAGTGGTTGGGAGAACAAATTTTATTGAAACAATGGTCAGAATTTTCTGCCTGCCAGGCGGGCGGGCCCAACCTAATCTCTGGCGGGCGGGGAGCTGATCAATGCCGGGGAAGCGGGTCCCGTCGCCATTTTACGTGGGCAGGCCAATAAAGGCCCGCCCAGTGTGACGTCCAGCGGGAAGCGCTATGCGCTCCCTGTGCGGGCGGGGGGTTCCCCAAAAGGGAGAGTGCACTCTTTCGCTCATGCGCATGAAAGAGCACACATCTCCCAGAGGCTAAGTGCTGCCTCAGGGAGATCGCTGACACTTTTAAAAACATTAAAAATAGAGAAAAAAAAATCCTCAACATGTCCCCCTCATGTGACAATAAATTACAATAAAACTTTATTAAAATTTTTAGAACCCTGCATGAAATCTCATCCCTTAAGGTTGGACGGGCAGGTCCTTTAATTGTTTTCATGATCCTGTCAATGGCCTCAATTGGCCATTGACAGGTCAGTGGGCCCGCAGCTGATTTGGCTGTGCCCCCACCTTCCTGATGATTTAAATGGGGCAGGCTGACGTTGGGGGTTTCCCCCTGACGTCATCTCGTGTCATTCTACGTGTCGGTGAGCGGGCCCCGCCCCCTGCTCGCTGACAGCAAAATTCAGCCCAATGAGTGATATGATCCAATTACTTATATTAATTTGAAGCTGGCAGTACCATACTTATACTCTGGGCTTTTACTGGGACTGCTAAATCTAGGAGATCCTCTTCCTGCTATTAAATATTAGTACTTGATATTTGGTCGATGGTAATGTTTCTCTTTGTAGTCTTCCACCAGGAAATTTTATAGGAGGCACACAATGGGCAGAATTTTATGTTTGTTGAGTTGGTGGGCCTGACCCAATCAGCGGCAGGCGCGTAGCCGATCTCTGTGGCGAATCAGGCCATGCTGCCATTTTGCGTGCGCGAGCCACTTAAGGCCCACCCAGCGCGTTTCAGACTCCCGTGTACAGCGGAAAATTCAAATCTGTGGCGGTGTGTTCAGACCGCCGGTTCCAATGGGGAACCGGCAGTCTGTATAAAGACCGGCCAGGCAGCCTCCTTTAGGCTGTTGATCATGGCCAGTCACTGGGCAGCACAAGAGGTGAGGGCAGGGGAGGAGGAGGGGGGCAGGCTGCAGGGTAGGCCAGCAGGGGCCAATGTGCCCCTCAGTTCTCCGATGCCTGCCTTGCTGTCCTCCTGGAAGAGGTGCCAAAACATTGGGAAGTGTTGTTTCCAGAGGATAGGAGGAGGACGGCCCTCCACGTGACCAGGCAGGCGTGGCAGGAGGTGGCAGAGGCAGTGAGCTCTCATGATGCTGTATGGCGCACAGGAACCCAGTGCCACAAACGCTTCAATGATTTGTTGCGCTCAGGAAGGGTGAGTACCATGTCAGCCTTGGCCATTTTACCCAGCAGGTAGCCTTAGCCTTTGAGGCCGCCCACCCCCCCCCCCCATCAACGCCTTAGTGTCGTTACTGCATTGGGCATTTGGCACACGCTGGATGGGCAAACAGATAGTGACCGTGCTTACATCATCTTTAGTGGTTGAGGAGAAGATGGGTTCTCTCCGCAGCATATGTTGGTGTTTGTCACATTTGAGCAGTCTGGGGGCAAGCTGCAGGGGAGGCAGCTAGACATATACTCAGAACTCCAACACATGTCGTATTGATGGTGATGAGATGGTGGAAGGGAAGCCTCAAGGTGTTGTAGCCAAGAGCCATTTGCTGGCCTCGGCACCGCACCTAGTTGTGCCTCTTTGCCATGGGCGCTAAGACCCGTGTGCTATTCAAAGTGATGCATGCTGAATGTGTCCAAGGTGGCCACAGGGGGAGGGGGTTGGGACCAGCCATACCATCCTCTGGGACTGATCATCAGAAGTGTGGACAGGAGCTGCTGGAGGCCTCAGATGGGTCACTGTGGTTGGGATGCGGCGTGCGCGTGTAGAGTACATGAGCGATCAGCCCCAATAAATCCTCTTCTCTGTTCTGCAGGCAAAAACAGAGCACAATAGCTGGGAGCGTTTGTGGACTGGTGGTGGGCACGCTGTGCTGCAGCATCTAACCACATATGAGGAGCAGACCATGGAGCTGGGGAGGAGGCAAGCGGCCAGGTCGGCAGGTGTCTGCGAGGCTGGGGTGCAGCAGCCAGGTCCACAGTCCCAACCACTCTGTCTCCCCACCATCCAAAGCACTGATGGTTGCTGCAAGCATTAATGCAGCAACACTGCTCATTCACAGACTGATACAGTCAGAAATGTGGGTCATACACAAAGGACCCTCGGCCCCTTGAGGATGCGTGTCTCTAGCATCCTCTAAAGTCATCTTATCCCATTTGTGACCACTATCCCCATGGCCTAAAATGCCATGGCATCACTGCTGCACATCAAGACATTTTGCATCTTAGGAGGGTTTGTACCTCCACCACCCTTTCAGCTAGTGCGTCCCACATTACTCTGTCCAAAAGGTGCTCAGCACCTCACCTGTCAACCTCATGGCACTCAACTTAAATAAATGCTGCCACGTTACTCATCCCTGATCCAAGGAGAAATGTTGCTTTGTGTCCACCCGCTCTATGCTCCTCATAACAGTACGAAGGTCAATAACGTGACCTGTCAATCTCCTGTGCTCCACGGCAAATGTTGCAAATGTTTGCAATGTTTCCTCATCACTCCAACTCTCCAGGCCAGCGTGCATCCTGGTCAGGTACCTCTGCACTCTCCCCACTCCAATGCCATCCCTCCCATGAAGCGCTGGTCACAACTGAACGCATAAGTGCAGATGTGGCCTCGACAGTGTTTTCTGCGCTTGTAACATGATCTCCCTTTTCCTACATTCTATTCCTTGGCTAATTAAGGCAAGTCTGGCTTCGACCTTGTTAAACGCCTTATGTTCCTGTTCTGCTACCTTTAAGGGTCTGCCCAGCAATGTCCCTGTGATCGTTGTGACTTTCCACAGTCTTACCATTAATCATATATTCCCGTACCTTGTTTGTCTTGCCCAAGTGCTTAACCACACACTTATCCACGTAACGTTCCATGTGGCATTCCTTAGGCCATCTGACCAGCCTGTCTGTATGCGCATGTAATGTTTGGGCCTCCTTTTGACTATTTACCACCCCAGCAATGTTCGTCTCCTTAGGTTCCTGAAGGGTGAGCGATTATGAGCCTGTGGGTGGTGGTTGGGGGGGTGTGGTGCGAACGGGATGTATGGTGTTACTGATTGAACACTAATTGATGCACTGTCCTTGTTGTTAATTTCAGCATCACCACCGCATGGCCCCAAGGTTCAAGTCCAGAGCACCCCCCTCCACACCTGAGGGCCAACACTTACAACTTGCGTCACATCCTTTCAACGAGCCAGGCACCAGCGCAGTAACAAACACTTCGGTGGGGATTAAGACGTCGGCTAGTGTCCCAGGGCACAGTGGAGAGGGCACTTCACAATCGCTGGAGGAGATGCACGGACAGAGAGTGCCGATGGCACCAGCAGCCGGAGGACTGCAGGGGACCAGGCACATGCTGAGTCAGGCAGTGATGATATACCTCTGGAGATGTCAGCCATGCAGCAGCTGCAGGACAAGTGACAGGGTGCATGGGAGTATCTGGCAGGGTTGCATGAGGGTGTGCTTCACTTGGTCTCTGTAGTAGGGGAATCTAAACAGAGTGTCAGTGATGGCATGAACCTCAGGACAGAGCTTCAGGGTTCCTCCATGGAGAGATTGGCAACTCTCATGGAGAGATTGAGAATCTTCTGATTGGGTTACGCTCTGACCTGCAAACCCTCACAGCGCTAATAGCCACAAGTGGTCATTGGCAATGTGGGAGATGTTCTGGGCACCAAGTGTCCCAGCTCGGTGCCCATCCATCTGCAGTGAGCAGGGAGGTCCAATGTGACCTCACGTCGGTGCAACAGCTGCCTGTCATTGCTGCGAGCTCCACTCAGGGCGCTCCGGATGAGGGCAGCAGCTCCTCTGCCCCTCTGCCAGTGACCGTTGCATCCGTTGAGGCTGCAACAACTGGGGAGGTACCAGTTCTGGAACTGGCCATTTCCTCCCAGGCGGGGCCATCACAGGCTCCATGGACCAGAGGACAGCCCCCAAGGTCATCGAGGCCAACAAGACAGCAGAGTCAGCAGGCTGTCTCCGATGCCAATCCGAGCGATGGGGCGGCACCAAGATGTAACACCCGCAAACACAAACATAAGGCACGTTAGGCACTCCACAGGTTTGTCACTGGTGATTTTGTGTTGGCCCTAGATTAGGGAATGTTTCATGATCTGCATCAGAGCGACTTTTGTGCTTTATTTTGGTGGCAATAAAGTCCACATTTCTGACCATGACTGAGAGTGTTTCCTTTGTGCTGAATTTGCATGTTTCACAGACATACCTTGAGTGTTTGAGTGGACATTGATGTTTCTGTACTAAGCCCTTAGTTGCCGCTGATGAGGTGGAAGATGTAGCACCTAAGTGCCACCTGTGGAAGTGCCAGGCAATGCAGATCCATGTGTGTGGAGCTAACTGAAGGTTCGTTGGATTAAAGTGTCCCAGATGTCCCTGCCTCCTTGGCGTAGTAGCGGATCGGTGTGCTGCCCTCATCATTGCCCTGTGCTTCCTCATCCTCTGAGCCACTGCTGGATTCATCATGTGCAGCCCCATCCACTGCATCAAGGTCTTCATCATCAACTGCATCCACCCTTTCCAGCGCAAGATTGTGCAGTGTGCAGCATGCTACCACTATCACAGAGACGTGATCTGGGGGCTACTGGACTGCACTCCCTGAGCGGTCCAGGCAACAGAAGCGCATCTTGAGAAGACCGATGGCTCTCTCCACCACAGCCCTTGTGGTGCCCTGGCTCATATTGTATCGCTGCTCAGCTTCTGTTCTTGGATGGTAGAGAGGCGTCATGAGCCACCTTCTGAGGGGATAGCTCTTGTCACCCAGTAGCCTACCATCTAGCTAATCCAAAGCACTGAAGAGCCCCGGCACTTGGTAGTGTCTGAGTATGTAAGCGTCGTGGGAGCTGCCCAGGTTCCTTGCACAGACTTGTAAAATCTGCATCCTGTGATCACACACTATCTGCACATTCATGGAGTCAAAGCCCTTCCTGTTGACGAAGGCACTGGGCTCACCTGCTGGTGCCTTGATGGCCACATGTGTACAGTCTATAGCACCCTGGACGCAGGGGAAGCCAGCAATGGCTGCGAAGCCTCTGGCTCCCTGTGCCTGACTTGCCTGGTCACAGCGGAAGTGGATGAAGGTCAATGCACATCTGAACAGAGCATCTGTGACCTGCTTGACACGTGTGGACAGCTGATTGGGAGACAAAACAAAAATCACCCACCGAGCCCTGGAATGAGCCAGATGCATAGAAGTGGAGGGCAACTGTGACCTTCAGAGCCGCTGGCATGGGGTGTCCACCCACACAGTTAGAAAAGATCTCAGGGCCAATCATCTGACAGATATAGTTCACTGCCCTCCTTGACAGTTGGAGCCTCCTTTGGCACTGCACCTCAGTCATATTGAGGTAGCTGCTTCGCCGCCTGTAAACCCTGGCAGCAGGATAGTGCCATCTTCTGCCACCCCTTCCACCTCGGACAACCTCTTGGCCCTGCACCCCTTGGGCCTGGCCTCTCAAAGGTGTCTCCCCTAGAGGCTGATTGTCCACTCCTGGCCTCCTCCTTATTCTATCCCTCCCTTCCTCCTCAGAGGAGCTGCCTCCAGTGGAGATGTCAGAACCCATACCCAGGCTAAATGGAGGCCTCCGGAAAGCTGCAGGCCCGATAAAGATTATTGTCTGCAGACTGTTGAGCTGAAGCTTCAAAGTACAGAGAAAGCTGTTGGAAATCGATTTGAACTGCTAGCAATCAAACAGGCAAGCTTAAAACACTTTCTGCAATGAATACTTCACATAAAACATTAACAACCCCTCTGAGCCCATATATCCCGCCCATGGATGTGGTTTGTTAAAAAATCATTTACCTGCCTGCCTGTTGCGCCCGTGCGCAGAGCCGAAGATTGCATGGATGTCTCAAAATCAGTGTCGATTGCTGAGTTAAGGGCCTTAACAAGACCTTTAATTAATGGCGGTCGCGTGTCGCGCTTCATAGCGCCCGCCCAGCTAAAGATTGCGATAGCGCGCGCTGACATCGGGACCCTCACCCGGTGTCAGCGCACAACATTTTAAGCACTGACGTGCGGGTTCTATCATCGCACGCCATTCATAAAATTCTGCCCAGTGGATGATTGTTCCAGTCCTTAATTATTCTTGGGAGAAATGAGTTAGCAAGGAAAACACATTGTAGTGTGTAAAATTGCTGTTGGTTGTGAGCTCTTTGAGCTTGGTCACTTTTAATGTACTGCTTAATGTACTGCTTAGGAATATTTAATTGCTCATTCAAAATTTTACAGAGGTATTGTAAGCTGTGGAATTTTCTTCAGCCCTGAAGACTGTGCCAGCCTAGTGAAGTGACCAACTGGGAGACACTAGTACCTTAGAAGTAATTGTTTGCAATGAAACAAGCTGCCCAGCATTGAACTTTTTCAAGGAGGGTAATGTTTTTAGCAGTATATGGTCTCAAGTCTCTACACTTTATTCTAAATATGGTCGAACCAAGATCTGTTACAGCATTCTCTTTACTGTAGTTCAAAAATGATGCAAATTCATGGACCCAAGCATTTTGGATGCCTTGGAGGATGTTTATAGACTTTGTGCACTCCACTTTGAATTATTTTGGGTGTGGATTTATTAGTAATTGTCTTCTTTAGTAACTTCAAGGGGGGAATCATGCATTGTGTAGTTGGGTACTGATGGGCATTGAGGATTGCTGGTTCGCATGATGTTACATTTCTCTATGTTGAATTTCATTCCTCATCTGAATTGAGAGCACAGACAGGAGCGTCTATACACTTGGTGCAGTTAAATCAGCTCGGAATAAGGATAGAAAATGTCCAAGAGATCCAACAAATCCCCTGGACATTTTTATAAACCTATCATTCTGAATGCATGTGTCAAACCCTCAAGTACTTAGAGATTGTCTCATCCAGGGGTCTCACACTGCCATCTTCTCACTTGAGTCAGATTAGGGTCTGAGGTAGAGATATACATCTCACAGGAAGAAAGCCTCCCTTTTGATACCACTTTCCTGATTGTTATCAGAAGTTACTGCTTAATTCTTTTATTGAAATTCATATGTTAAGAGAAATGGGTATCAGTTTAAAAAAAATACCTTATTCAACTTTCTTTTTTACTTTTTCTGCAAGATTTTTAAATGAGGTTAAGGCTGGAATTTTCCACCCCCGTTTGAGGTAGGCATCATGGCGGGTGGGGTGGTGGATTTACGCTGTCATGAAACCAGTTTGCGATCATCTGCTCCACGCGTCAATGGTGGGCCGCATTTGCCACCGCCACACATCAGGAATGTCACTTTAACACATTTACATCTAATCATCTAATCTGCTCACCGGAATCAGCCCCCATGTCAAATTGACCACTCATGTTGGCGTGACTTCAGAACAGCGTGCTTTATGACAACCTTTAAAAGGCGTGCACCTGGCGACCTGAACCTCAAGGGGACCTCGGAGGTGAATGCACGCAACTTGCGCAGCATTCGCGAACATCGCCCACAAGAACACTAGAACGTAAGAAATAGGAGCAGGAGTAGGCCATTCAGCCCCTCAAGCTGGACATCAAGGGAGAGCTGCTGCGGATTCACAGCGGGCACAGGCAAGTCGCTTTTGCCCGGCTGGTTTTCAGTGCGGTGCAAGGGCAAGTGCTCCAGTGCGGTTCAGGCTGGGGGCTGGTGGGGTGGATAGGGTGTGGGAGCAAGGCAGCACAGGCTGAAGGAAATACTCAAGCATATGCTGGGGGCGTTGGGTTGCGGGGGTGGGATGTTGAAGGAAGCGACACACTTGGAAAAGCTTGTCAAAAGTGAGCATTCTTCCACAGCTTACACCATTCAACAGCAGTTCCATTGATATGCTTGGATCGGGTCACTGAAGCTTTTCTATCCACTCAAGCAACACAAAAGCAGGGAAGTGCCACAAAATGTTCTAGCATTTTTCAGCCCTCAGGCGCCTGCAAATCAATGTGTGTGTTAGTGGGCAGCAGAGCAATTGGCCGATTGGGTAAGTTGTACAATCTCTTTGTGAGAAGTGGCCACAGCACAGTCACTGGTGGAGGCACTCACAGGCCCTTGCAATGTCTTTATTAAGGTTTGGACCAGTATCCATTATGGTTCAAGCTAACAGCACAGCCTTGCAGTGTGGGTTAGGAGAATGCCTACACCTGAGCTGAGAGCACAGCATGTAGTCCGGTGGGCAAATCTGCTGCCGATCGGTCAAGTGGAGTGATGCAGAAGTGGGTGGGGTTTCGGACAACCAATGAGCACACTACACACTGGCCATCCAAGTGGTGGCCAGCACTTTCCTGCATGTGTAGAGGGACCTTCAGACTAGAGGTTCTTAGTACACCTTTGCTAACCCACACATCTCTTTGATTCTGCAGGAGGAGAACATCCGGATCATGGAGCCTGGTGATTCAGCCGTATGCCTCATGGCGTACAGAGCCCAGAGAAGAAGAAGAAAGCGGCGGAGGGACCTGGCTTGGCAAAGGGAGGAGCGCCACCCTCAAGATGAAGGGGCGGCAGAGCCTGTTGCACATGCAGCTGAAGATCCACAGTGAGACATGGCTCATAGGTGCCTAGCTTAACCCAGGGTCTATATACATTGCCTGTCATTCCTACGATGATCGAGAACCAGTGTCGTTGATGAGTGTGCATGTCTAGGGAACTGTTTGGTCACATAACCAGTTGCTGCAGGATTTGGCACCATGGGGACATGGAAGGCATTCACTATCAGTGGCTGTCAAAGTGACCGTGGCACTCAAATTTTATGCCAGTGGCTCCTTCCAGAGCTCCAGAGATGACCTGAGTGAGATATCATAAACCTCCATGCACAAATGTACCCAGGAGGTCACAGACGCCATCTTCGAGAAGGCACAGAACTTTGTGCATTTCACCCGGGATCAGGAAAGCGAGGAAGCAAGAGCACTGGGATTTGGACAGATCTCAAGTTTTCCACGTGGCGCTTAGATCTCCGTGGCAACAAGCAGTCAACTATGTCAATCACAAGGGCTTCCACTCTCTGAATGTTCAGCTGGTGTGAGACCACTACATCCTGCAGGTCTGGGCATGATTCCCAGGGAGCATCCACGACTCCTACTTCCTTAGCAGGTCTCAGATCGCTGACTTCTTCCAGGGTCCAGAGAGGCTGCAGGGTTGGCTCCTCGGGGACAAGGGCTACCCACAGAGAATGTGGCTGATGACGCCCTTGTGGCAGTCTCAGACAGCAGCAGAGTGATGGTATTATGAGGCTCATGCTACGATCCAGACTTTGTTTGCAACAAACGATAGGCATCTTGAAAATGAGGTTCCAGTGCTTCGACAGGTCCAGTGGAGTACTGCAATACAGTCCCCAGAGGGTGTCGCACATCATCGTCACTTGCTGTGTGCTCCACAACCTGGCACTGCAACAGGGAAAAGACCTGGCTGAGGAGGAGATGGGAGAGCTGGGTGTCTCATCTAATGAGGAGGATGTCAAAGGGAATGACAATGATGAGGTCCTCAAAGACAAGGATGCCAGTGTTGAAGTCATTGCATGGACCAGGTGAGGTGGACATGCTCAGGAGATCCTTATATCTGTAAAATTCGAGGACGATGATGACGAGATACAGTGAGGACAGTCCTAACATCCTCACCTTGCATCTGTGAACTTTTGACTCCTGTGTGGCTGATGGCAGTGCACATACCCTCAGTGCTCAGGCTCATGTCATGGAGACACAACAGAGGACCTAATAGTTACTAGATTCCAGGAGGATGATGGGGGTATGCAGTGAGGACACTCCATAGATCTTCACATAGCTTCTGTGAATGTCTGACTCCTGTCTGGCTGAGGACAGCTCGCTTGTGCTGTGTGATCAGGGTCATA
Organism: Carcharodon carcharias; assembly: GCF_017639515.1. NCBI lineage: Eukaryota > Metazoa > Chordata > Chondrichthyes > Lamniformes > Lamnidae > Carcharodon > Carcharodon carcharias. The sequence goes on along the minus strand of NC_054474.1, from coordinate 43,146,007 downwards.
TCATGGAAACGCAGCCATGAAACTTCAGGTGCACCTGTTGCTTTGTCAGCCTTCAGCACTTGACCTCTTGAGGAGCATCGATCACAGATGCTGAAGAGATGGGGGACCAGCCCCACCTCAATGGTGCTGAGAGCACACTGAGAGAATGATGGAACTCTGTGGTACCTGCCCATGACATTCTGGCAGCAATAGAAAGAACCATCGAGGTGTAGGCATCACTCATGTGTCCAGTGAGTGTGAAGCAGGACCACCACTTTGGTCTGAAGATTGTCTGCACTGGAGCGCTGTGTTTGGCTGCAGTAGAGAGCTTCAGTTGGAGACTGGTGACTGAGGGAGTTTAAGGGTTAAATTAAGAGTTAAATTCTATTTAAAGTCTAGTCTTTCTTTAATTTAGCAATTAACTAAAAGTTTGTGTAGGATTGGAAGAAGGTGAGTTTTAGACCAGAGAGGAGAGGCCAGTGAAAGCAGTATAAAAGGACATGAGAAACAGAGGCCAAGACGGAAAGCAGAGGCAGACCCTCAGGACCTTCAGGTTGTGGAGTTTGAAGTGACATCACAATTAAAAAATTGATGCGACGCATGGGAGGCAGTTGATTGGTAAGTAGGGTCAGGTGAGTATTTCTATTTCTACTTCAACTACTAATTAAACTGCTGCAGTCCATTAGCTTAAACAAAATAAAGGGAGGACTTTGGACTGTAGTGGGAGTGTTTGGAGTGAACTAAGGTCCCTAGCATAGTTAGTACTCTTTAAAGGGAGTAACTAACGGGCTTAATCTAAAGGGAAACCATGGCAGCAGAGCTCATACCCATGATATGCTTCTCCTGCGCTATGTGGGAAATCATGGACTTCCATGTGTGCAGGAAGTGTGTCCAGCTGCAGCTACTGGCTAACAGCATTTTGGAGCTGATGCTATGGGTGGATTCACTGTGGAGCATCTGCGATGCTGAGATTATTGTGGACATATTCAGTGAGGTGGTCACACCACAGCTAAAGGCTGAACAGGCAGAAAGTGGATGGGTGACCACCAAGCAGAATGGAGGAAGGCAAGAAGTGCAGGAATCTCCCGTGGCTATCCCCCTCTCTAACAGAGATACCGGTTTGGATAATATTGAGGGAGATGACTCCTCAGGGGAAAGCAGCAGGAGCCAAGTCCGTGACACCATGGGTGGCTCTGCTGCACAAGAGGGGAGGAAGTAGAGTGGCAGGGCTATAGTGATAGGGGATTCAATAGTAAGGGGAACAGACAAGCGTTTCTGCAGCCACAAAAGATACTCCAGGATGGTATGTTGCCTCCCTGGTGCCAAGGTCAAGGATGTCTCAGAGAGGCTGCAGGGCATTCTGAAGGATGAGGGCAAACAGCCAGTGGTCGTGATACATTTTGGTATCAATGACATAGGTTAAAAAAAAGGATGAGGTCCTACAAGCTGAATATATGGAGTTAGGACATAAATTAAAAAGTAGGACCTCAAAGATAGTAATCTCAAGATTACTACAAGTGTCACAGGCTAGTGAGAGTAGAAATAACAGGATATATTAGATAAATACGTGGCTGAAGAAATGGTGTAGAGGGGAGGGATTCAGATTCCTGGAGCATTGGGATTGGTTCTGGTGAAGGTGGGACAAGTACAAACAGGACGGGTTGCACCTGGGCAGGACCAGGATCAATGTCCTCAGGAGGGTGTTTGCTAGTGCTGTTGGGAAGGGTTTAAACTAGAATGGCAGGGGGATGGGAACCTGAGCAGGGAGACAGAGGGGGAAAAAAGATTAGAAACAAAAGACAGAAAAGTAAGAGGCAAAAGTGGAAGGCAGAAAAAACAAGGGCGCAAAGCAAATAGGGTCATAGGGCAAAATAAAGCTAAGATGACTAACAAGATTAAAAAGACAAATCTAAAGGCACTGTATCTTAATGCGCGAGTATTCACAATAAGGTAGATGAATTAACAACGCAAATAGATATAGACGGTTATGATATAGTTGCAATTACGGAGACATGGCTGCAGGATGACGAAGGATGGGTACTGAACATCCAGGGGTATTCAATATTTAGGAAGGACAGACAAATAGGGAAAGGAGGTGGGGTAACACTGTTAGTAAAGAGGAAATCAATGCAATAGTGAGGAAGGATATTGGCTCGGAACAGCATGACCTGGGATCTGTCTGGGTGGAGATAAACACCAAGGGTCAGAAAACATTGGTGGGAGTTGTCTATAGGCCTCAAAACAGCAATGGAGTTGTAAGGGAAGGCATTAAACAGGAAATTAGAGATACATGCAAAAAGGGTACGCCTGTAATCATGGGTGACTTTAATCTACATATAGATTGGACAAACTGAACTGGCAATAATACTGTGGAGGAGGATTTCCTGGAGTCTGTACGTGATGGTTTTTTAGACCACTATGTTGAAGAACCAACTAGAGAGCAGGCTATCCTAGATTGGGTATTGTGCAATGGGAAAGGATTAATTAACAATCTTGTTGTGTGTGGTCCCTTGGGGAAGAGTGAACATAAAATGATAGAATTTTCCATTAAGATGGAGAGTGAAGAAGTTGAATCCGAAACTAGGGTCCTGAATCTAAATGAAGGGAACTACGATGGCATGAGGCATGAGTTGGCAATGATGGATTGGGGAACCTTACTAAAGGGGCTGATGGTGCTTAGGCAATGGCGAATACTTAAGGAACATATGCATGAATTACAACAATTATTCATGCCTATATATATATAAAAACAAAAAAACTGCGGATGCTGGAAATCCAAAACAAAAACAGAATTACCTGGAAAAACTCAGCAGGTCTGGCAGCATCGGTGGAGAAGAAAAGAGTTGACGTTTCGAGTCCTCATGAGGACTCGAAACGTCAACTCTTTTCTTCTCCACCGATGCTGCCAGACCTGCTGAGTTTTTCCAGGTAATTCTGTTTTTGTTTTTAATTATTCATGCCTGTCTGGTGCAAAAATAAAACAGGAAAGGGGCTCAACCATGGATTACAAAAGAAATTAAGGATAGTATTGGATCCAAAGACAAGACATGTAAAATTCCCAGAAAAAGCAGCAAGCCCTGAGGAGCAGTTTAGAATTCAGCAAAAGTGGACAAAAAGATTGATCAAGATAGGGAAAATGGAGAGTAAATTTGCAGGAAACATAAAAACTGACTGTAAAAGCTTCTATAAATATGTAAAGAGAAAACGATTAGTAAAGACAAATATAGATCCCTTACAGTCAGAAACGGGGGGAATTATAATGGGAAACAAAGAAATAGCAGAAGAATTGAACACACATTTTAATTCTGTCATCACAAGAAAGGACGCAAATAATTTCCCAGAAATGTTAGGGAATCAAGGGTCTAATGGGAGGGAGGAATTGAAGAAAATCAGTATTAGTGGAAAAATGGTGCTAGAGAAGTTAATGGGGTTAAAGGCAGAAAAATCCCCAGGGCCTGATAATCTACATCCCAGAGGACTAAAGGAAGTGGCCCTGGAAATATTGGATGCATTGGTGGTCATCTTCCAAAATTCTATAGACCCTGGAACAGTTCCTACAGATTGGAAGGTGGCAAATGTAAGCCCGCTATTTAAAAAAGGTGGGAGAGAAAAAACAGAGAATTACAGACCAGTTAGCCTAACATCAGTAGTGGGGAAAATGCTAGAGTCTATTATAAAAAATGGGGTAACAGGACACTTGGAAAGCATTAATCGGATTAGACAAAGTCAGCATGGGTTTATGAAAGGGAAATCATGCTTAACTAATCTACTGGAGTTTTTTTGAGAATGTAACTAGTAGAGTGGATAATGGAGAACCTGTGGATGTGGTGTATTTGGATTTCAATAAGGCCCCTTTTGTTAACGTCCCACATAAGAGGCTAGTGGGCAAAATTAAAGCACATGGGATCAGGTGCAATACATTGGCATGGATTGAGAATTGGTTGACAGACCGGAAACAGGTTGGGAATAAATGGGTCTTTTTCCGGATGGCAGGCAGTGACTAGTAGTCTACCGCAGGGATCAGTGCTTGGGCCCCATATATATAAATGACTTGGATGAGGAAACCAACTGCAATATTTCCAAATTTGCTGATGACAAAAAAACTGGGCGGTATTGTGAGTTGTGAGGATGCAAGGAGGCTTCAGGGTGATTTAGACAATTTGTGCGTGTGGGTAAACATATGGCAGATGCAGTATAACATGGGTAAATATGAAGTTATACGCTTCGGTGTGAAAAACAGAAAGACAGATTATTATTTAAATGGTGATATATTGGGAAATGTGGATGTACAAAGGGATCTGGGTGTCTCTGTACACCAGTCAATGAAAGTGAAGAGTCAGGTGCAGCAAGCAATTAGGAAGGCAAATTGTATGTTGGCCTTCATTGCAAGAGGAGGATTTGAGTTCAGAAGTAGGGATGTCTTACTGCAGTTATACAAGGCCTTGGTAAGACCACACCTGGAGTATTGTGTGCAGTTTTGGTCTCCCTACCTAAGAAAGGATATACTTGCCATAGCAGGAGTGCAGCGAAAGTTCACTAGGCTGATACCGGGGAGGGCAGGACTGTCATATGAGGAGAGATTGGTTCAACTGGGCCTGTATTCACCAGAGTTTAGAAGAATGAGAGGGGATCTGATTGAAACATATAAAATTCTAACAGGGCTAGACAGACTAGATGCAGGGAGGATGTTTCCCCTGATTGGGGAGTCTAGAACCAGGGGCCACAGTCTCAGGGTACGGGGCAGGCCATTTAGGACTGAGATGAGGAAAAATTTCTTCACTCAGACGGTGGTCAACCTGTGGAATTCTCTACCATAGAGGGCTGTGGAGGCTGGGTCACTGAGTATGTTCAAGAAGGAAATTGATAATTTTTTCGATATTAGGGGCATCAACGGGTATGGATAGAAAGTGAGAATGGAGGTTGAGATAGAGGATCAGCCATGATCATATTGAATGGCGGAGCAGGCTCAAAGGGCTGAATGACCTACTCCTGCTCTTAGTTTCTATTACACACTGCACAGAGAACATAAAGAACATAAGAACTAGAAGCAGGAGAAGGCAATTTAATCCCTCGAGCCTGCCCCGCCATTCAATACAATCATGGCTGATCTCATTTCGGCCTCAACTCCAATTTCCCACCCTCTCCCCATAACCTTTCAACCTGTTACTAATTAAAAATCTGTCTATCTCCCCCTTAAATTTATTCAGCATTCTGGCATCCACTGCACTCTGAGGTAGTGAATTCCACAGATTCATGACCCTTTGAGAAAAGTAATTCGTCCTCATCTCTGATTTAAATCTACCACCGCTTAGCCTAAAACAATGGCCTCTCATTCTAGAATGCTCCACAAGGGGAAACATCTGCTCCATGTCTACTTTGTCTATCCCCTTTAGCATTTTATATACCTCAATTAGATCTCCTCTCATCCTCCTAAACTCTAGCAAGTATAGGCCTAAACTGCTCAATCTCTCCTCCTAAGACAAGACCCGCATCTCTGGAATCAATCTAGTGAATGTCCCTGATCTGCCTCCAATGCAATTACATCCTTCCTTAGGTAAGGGGACCAAAATTGTGCAGATTACTCCAGGTGCGGTCTCACCAATGCCTTGTACAGTTGCTACAACACTTCCCTATTTTTATACTCCAGCAATAAATGCCAAAATTCCATTTGCCTTCCTTATTACCTGCTGTACCTGCATACTAGCTTTCAGTGATTCATGCACAAGGACATCCAGATCCCTCTGCACTGAAGTTTCTCTCCATTTAAACAATAAGTCACCTTTTTATTCTTCCGGCCAAAGAAGAAGGAAGAGGCCCTGGACTGAGACACTTGCCTTAACCTTATGCAGGAACCAAGTTTTCACATCTGAGTGACACGAACACTGCTTATCAGAACAAGGAGCCATAGACAAGGAGGCATTCTTGGGAGTTCATTTACAGTAGTGAACATTAAGTACAAGTGACTAACACCCGTGTCCAGACTGTGCTTCTTGGTTGGGCTCAGGTGCAGCTTGTTCCTGCCTGAGCTGCTGCTGCTACTGGCACTGCCCTGGCTGCTGCTTTCCTGTGTTGCTGTTGTTACTACTTTAGAGTGTTTGTTTGCTCACCTTCATCTGGAAGAAGAAGGCTTCTGCTTTCATACAGAGGTGAAAAGGAGTTCGGGGAGTTGGACTTTTCATTTCTGGGGACACCTACAACCCAGCTGTTGCTGCAGGGTGGGGCTTTGCAAGGCCTGAAGAGCCTGGGAGTGGGAGTCTGGAGAGAGCCGGAGGGGAGAGGACACAACTCCAACCGGAGGGGAAGGACTTTTGCTGTGCCAGAAGTGGGCGCCTAGGGGAGAAAAGAACTGCAACTGATTGATTGCCTTCAGGGTGGGGGAACGAAGACCTGCTTTCTTCAGAAGGGAGGGCAGTGACTGACTGAGTTTTAAAAGGGGAAAGGAAAACTTGCACTCTGCTCTGCTCTCCCTTGCCTCACCTGGGCTAGCTAGTGCTGCTCAGGGCCAGCTGCATCCAAGGACATCTACCATCACTCCTGAACTGTGCCTGGGCAGTGCTAGCTGCCCAGGGGAAGACTCCTCTCCCTGCAGCATAACATCAGATCCCACCCCCCTCACCTCAAGAAACATCGGGGCACCTGCCTGCCTTTGTCCCCTCTGTCTCCCTCTTCTCCTCTCCCTCTCGCTCCCCCTACTCCACTCCCCATTCACCCATCCCCACTCCCTACTCGCTCTGTTTTGGTGTATTTTGCCTGTATTGGGGTGATTGTAGCACCCCTAATGGCAGCACCATCTTCGCTGGTGGTGGGGCCCACATGGGCCACCTATGCGAGGATGGTGGCCTCTTCGGCCCCTGCATCTCGTGTGGCCCTGTCACCATTTAAATTGCTGTCAGCTTGGGGTGAAGTGCTACACCCACCCCACAACGATCATTGAGGCCTGTGTGAAGGCTCTGGCCAGGGCTGTCGGCCACTTGGCTGTAGTCGCAGCCTCAAATGTATGGGAAGGCCGTCTTCTTTTTGAAGGCTGAGCAGGCAGTGCACCTCACCCTCGATAAGGGGCTCACAGTGGGTGGAACATTCCTGGCGGTGTGCCCTCTGGAGGCCATGCCCGGAAGCCAATATCAACTGTACCGCCCTTCATCCCCAATGGGCTCCTCCTCCCCCACCTCTGTCACCTGGGGGAAGTGAGGTCAAGGGCCACGGCAATCCCGCTCAGCCTGAAGGGGATCAGGCTTTTCCATGTGTACTCCTTCCGGTGCCAGGCTTTTGTACACCTGGCCCGGGAGGAGTGCACCAAGGGGGGTTTTGATGTTGTCTTGAGGGGGCCGCCTGCTGCATTTTTTGGTTGGAGGACAGCATGCGGTGCCATGCCTGCAAGGGGGTGGGGCATGTGAGGAAGGGCTGCCCTGCCTCCAAGGCCACCAATACCATCCAGGCGGCCACAGCTGGCATGGCCGCTTCTCCCCCCGTCACCACTCCATCTTCCTCCCCTCAAGGGGAGGTGCCACCAGCAGCCAGTGCCATCTGGGCTGCTGGCTAGACGGGGGTGGGGGGGTGGGGGGGAAGATCCCGTGCTGTAGGAAGGCACGGTGGAAGATCTGCCACCTGGAGGTGGCCCTGAGATCCCCCCAAACCCACCCTGACCCCCAGGACACCTGAAAGCACCGGCTCAGGGGTAAAAACATCATCCAGCCCCGGTGAGATGTCTGCGCGTGCTCCCGGGCCTGTGTGCACCTCAGTGATATGTGCTGAGCCCAGCGTCATTAATGCGTGGGCTCCCGGGTCTGGAGGCGATGGGGTGCGTATTCCCGAACCGGTGGTCTTATTAAAGAGGGTGGAGCGTCCAGAGGGGCTGGACGAGGTGACAGGTGCCTCACAGATGGAGGTCTCCCCAGCTTACTCCAGAAGAGATGCCACCCCTTGGAGGGGGAGGACCTCACGACTCACGAGGTCGGATGTGTCCCTAGGATTTTTTAACGAGCAATCGTGGTCACCTAGACAGGGCCCAGTCGGCCATGGACCGGTGGCATTCTTTTCCTCTGGTATTCTGGTCTGCCCGCGAGACTCTTAAAAACTCCTGGGCTGGACCGGAACACTAAGGGGAGATTCCACACATTTCTCGCTGGGCTCCTGAAGGAAAGGAAAGATTAAAATAGTCCTCTCCTTCTTGTACTTTGCATTAGGCAATGGTAGCACATACTTCTGACAATGAAGACTACCATAGCCAGCCTCAACATCAACGGCAGCAGGGATGCACAGCGCAGGTTCCAGAACCTCTTGGATCCTTAGGGATGGGGAATATGCGGTGTCCTTCCTGCAGGAAACACATACCGTTCCAGGAGGCAAAGCTATGCGGCTCCTGGAATGGTGAGGAGGATCCTACATGAGTCACCTAGCCACCAATTCTGGCGGGGTGGCTACCTTGTTGGTCCCACATTTTCAGCCGGAGGTCTTGGGGATCAAGAAGCCAGTGCCAGGCCGGTTGCTGCACCTTATTGTGCGCCTAGGGGGTGCGCGCTTCACTTTGTGAATGTGTACGCTCCCCTGAGTGAACTTCTTTGAAAAAGTGTCCACTCATCTTGGCTCCATTGAGTGCATCGTCCTTGGTTGGTGGGGGGGGGGGGGGGTAGTATTTCAACTGTACCCTCGGGGCCAGAGACCATCACGGTGCCCAGCACCGCTCACTAGGTGTGAGTAATTTGCGGGACCTGGTCGGGTCCTTCAACTTGGTGGACGTCTGGCGACATCTCCATCCTGACTCCAGCAGTTTCACTCTGTCACCTGGAGTTGGAGCATCCAGACTCGACCGCCTCAACATTTCCAAGGTGTGTCCTGTGTTCCGTCGGCTTCTGTGCGGCAGGTGCCATGCACGGACCCCCGTCTGGTGTGGGCGGAGCATGCTCCGTTCTGCGCTCAGACGGGCTCTGCATACTGACACTTTAACAACCTGCTGCTGGAGAATGACTGGCCCTTGGACTCATTCCATTGTTTCTGGGCCGGCTGGAGAAGGGAGCAGGGAAGCTTCCCCTCCTTGAGGCTATGGTGGGACATTTGCGTCTTCTGTCAGGAGTACGTGAGGGGGTCAACAAAGTGTGGAAATCCAGGGTTGAGGAGTTGGAGAAGGAGGTGCTCGACTTGGAGGCATGTCTCCATCAGTCTGATGCCTACCCGGCCCTGCGGCTGGCTTACAAAGAGAAGGACGCACTGCAGGACCTGCAATTCATTGGATCCTGCGGTGCATACGTGAGGTCACAGATCCGGTTCCTCCAGAACCTGGACCATGGCTTCCCCTTCTTCTACTCGCTGGAAAAAAGGCACAGGGTCCATCAGCAGCTCCTTATGCTGCTGGCCGATGACGGATCCCTTGTCTCGGATCCAGAGGTCTATTGCCAAATCCTACTACACTGCCCTGTTCTCTCCGAATCCATCCAGCGAGGATGCTCGCAGAGCTTTGTGGGAGGACCTGCCACAGGTCGGCCTGGAGGGCGCCGGAAAGCTTGAATCCCCTATAAGTCTTGGGGAGCTGACTGGCGCCCTCGACAGCCTCTCCAGGGGCAAATCCTTGGGGCTGGACGGACTGACCATGGACCATGGAGTTCTTCAGGGCGTTCTGGGACATCCTGGTGAATGACTACGCAGGGGTCTTGGGAGAGAGTATCGCAAATGGGGAGTTGCCCCTCTCGAGCACAGGGCATTCATTGCCAAAGAAGGGGGATCCCCACCTTCTTAAAAACTGGTGCCCGGTCTCCCTCCTCAGCACGGATTACAAGATCTTTGGCAGGGAAATATCTTCTCACCTTCGCACCGTGCTGGACCACATGATCCACCCTGACCAGTCCTACACAGTCCTGGGCCGTACTATCTTCAATAATATCCATCTGGTCTAGGACATCATCCAATTTTCCCAGAGGGCTGGTCTGTCAAGCGCCTTCCTGTCTCTTGACCAGGAGAAGGTGTTCGACAAGGTGGATCATGAATATTTGTTTGGGATTCTGCGAGCATTTGGGTTCAGGATGCATTTTGTCGCCCGGATCCAACTCCTGTACACTGCCACGGAGTGTCTAGTTAAGGTTAAGGGGTCCCTGACGGCGCCCCTTCGCTTTGGGAGAGGGGTGCATCAGGGCTGCCTTCATCTGGCTAATTGCATTCTATGTGCCTGGAGCCTTTCCTGCGCCTCTTGCGAAGCAGGTTGTCGGAATTGGTTCCGTGCAGGCTGGGCATCGGTGTGGTCCTTGCGGCTTATGCCGATGACGTGCTCCTCAAGTTTAGTGACCCGGCTGACCTGCGGAGGATGCGCAAGTGCCAGGAGGTCTACTCTGCTGCGTCTTACGCCAGGATCAGCTGTGGCAAATGTTCTGGACTCCTGGTCAGTCAGTGGCAAATGGATCCCTTACCTGAGGAGCTCAGGTCTTTCACCTGGAGCAGGACCAGCCTCCTCTACCTGGGGGTCCATCTCTGCCCTGCTGAGGAATCCTGGCCAGCGAACTGGCAGGAGCTGGAGACCAAAGTCACCACTTGCCCCCAGCGCTGGACAGGACTGCTCCAAGTGCTGTCCTACCAGGGTTGAGTTCTGGTCATAAACCAGCTGAGTGCCGCCATGCTTTGGTACCGGCTGGTCGCTTTGACCCCTCCCCCGGTCTTTGTCACAAAAATTCAGAGAATGCTCGTTGACTTATTCTGGGACAAAAGGCTGCACTGGGTCGTTGCTGAGGCTGAGTCTCCTGCTTAGGGAGGGTGGTCAGGTGCTGGTGTGCCTACACACCCAGGTGGTGACCTTCCACCTTCAAGCCCTGCAGCGATACCTTTACGTTGAGCCACCTCCGAGATGGTGTGCCCTGGCAAGGTATTTCTTCCGCCAGGTGCACAGCCTGAATTATGACATGCAGCTCTTGTTTATAGACCTGAGGGGCAGTCGTGGCTCATTGCAGGCGTTGCCCGTCTTTTACCAGGACCTGATCAAAGTCTGGAACATGGTCGCCTTGAGACACAGCTCTCCCCTGTCAGGATTGGCAGCTATCATCAGAGAGCCGCTGCTCAGGAATCCACCCCTCTGCCCTTTTCAGTGGCTGGCAGAGAGGAGGGCTATGGCTGCCGGGGTGACCAGGATCGGGGATGTGCTGGGTGGCAGAGGAGTGGGTGGATGTTCTACAGGAATTGGCACAATGTCCATCAGTAGATGTCCAGCTCATGGCCAATGCCACCCAAAATCTTAGGATGGTTGTGCTTGGTCCCAACGTCTTACTGGGACTTGAGGCGGCGCAGGTGCTCAGTGGTCTTCTGTCTGAGCGTACCCCTGTTTGGATGGAATTCTACATTGGCCCCAAGCCCCGTACCCTCCCTCAGGAGCCAGTGCCCCGCACCCTAAGTCGCCTCGTGGAAATGCCCTCCGTGGCCTTTAGCATGGCTGCTGCACACCATTCAGTTCCTTGCCCTCGCCTGCTGCCCGGACAAGCACTGGCGTGCCTTGTTGCCAAACGGCGGCGGAGGTCCCCAGTTGGGGGGCCGTCTATGGAGCTGTCCTCCTACTTTCCTTCAGGGACTGGGGTGGAGCGTGTTGCACGCAGCAGTCCCATACAACTTTAAGTTGTGTTGGTTCACGGACTCCCAAGATATCTGCGTTTTTTCGGCGTTGTGGAGTCTGTGGACCATGTCTGTATAGGGTGCTGCACTCTTTTCAGTTATTTAGAAATCTTTTACTGTTCTTTTGTTTGCACTTCAGTCCCACGCTCCTGATCTATGGGCACCTGGTGCAGAGAGGGGCCAGGAGGGAGGAGGACCTCCTTGTAAACCTGCTCCTGGGCCTGGCCAAATTAGCCATTAATAGGTCTAGGCAATGGGCAATCGAGAGGGTCGTCTGACCCTCTTCCGTGCCTGTGTTCATGACCGGGTGTCCCTGGAGAGGGAGCACGCGGTGTCTGCCAGCACAGTCGAGGCCTTCCGTGCTCGGTGGGCACCGCAGGGACTGGGGTGTTTTATCGACCCTGTTAATCATATTTTGGTTTAATGTTTGCAAGTTTCTTTTAAATATTGCCTTTGTTTTTGCAGCTTCTCTTTAAGGGGCTTTTACTTTGTCCCTAATTTTGTTAATTTAGTGTACTTGTTTGGCTCAAAAGAGTTACATCTTCTTAACCTTCCTAACCTTGCCACTACTCCTGTTATCCACAGCAGAGGTGGAGGCAGCCTGCTGACTGCTAGATGCTATCTGTGATGACCTTGGTGGGCAAAGTCTGGAGGGCCGAGATTTGAATGGCCCCGGCCTGCTTTCAGGGTCCTACTGTGTAGCAGTGGCACCCTGCTCGGCCTGTGAAGGATGCCTGGCATATGTGGGTGGTGAGTGGTGCCATGGATGGAATGAGGACAATATCTGCAGGGCAGACGAAGGTGTGTGAGAGAAAGTAAATGATGATATCCTATGAACTGGCAGTGAGTGAGATCCCTGTGGATGTGTGATGGGTTTGGGAGTGTGTGAGTTGAGAGTGATGAGAAGAGTGACTTACCCTGATGGAGCAGAGGAGGATTTCATCCTCTTTTGGCACTGGGTGGCTGTCCTCTTTTGCAAGGTGAGGTGCTGACCACTGTTGCCAGCACCTCCCATACTGGATTGGTGACCTTGCTTGCTGGTCTTTGCCCAGAGAGGTTGTAGAGAACTTCACAGTGGGCCTCCACTGTGTCCAGTTGGTGCCTGAGGGAGGTGCCACTACTTTGAGGGCAAAATGTTTCCTCCCTTTGGCAGCCATGACTTTGCAGCAGCTTCCGATCCCTTAGAGTGTGCAGGGGCACCCTTTAAATATGGCGCCTGGATTACTGAAGGCCTGAGGTGTCAGCGGGGCGGGCAAATCAGAGGCTGCCCCGCCAGCGATCTGGCGTGATTCCTGGGAATGCATTATTAATGAGGCGGGACGCGCCGGAAGCGAAACAAAAGGGCGTGAAAACCCCCCATAGTGGCCGACGGGTAAAGTGTTCTTTTTCCCGCCCACTCCTGCACTTGTACAAATCTAGGATAATTCCGCCCTCAGTCATTTTTCAAAGCAATGGCTTTTCATGAGGGAAATAGAGCCTGATCTTAATGCAACATTTTGCAAACAAGCTTTGGGTCTGGCTTCTTTTGATACATTTATTTAATGCTTTAGACAGTAATTTTTTATTTATTTGATCCTCTGTTGTTCTCAATCAACATGCCTGAAATATCAATAATAAATAAGCAAAACATTAATAAGCAAAAGAGTACAATCAAACATAATCTGTATCTGAAATAATGAAATATTATACCATATGTCTGCACATACTGGTCATCATCACTTCTGTCACAGTTTTGTTTTGTTTTTTTATCCATTCATGGGATGTGGGCTTCACTGGCTGAGCCAATATTTAGTACCCATCCCTAGTTGCCCTTGAGAAGGTGGTGGTGAGCTGCCTTCTTGAACCGCTGCAGTCCATGTGGTGTAGGTACACCACAAGCGTCAACCTTTCTCATTTTAAAGTTATATGTTCAAATTTATAAGGACTATTGCCACTGTAAACTTGTCACTTGGTGCAGGTGGTACCTGCCTGGTAAGTATTTATTAAGTTCTAATTTAGATTCGTGGTTAAACACTGACCAGAATTTTCACAAATGGAAAGGCTCTCTGTGCAACAATGCTTGCAGAGGCCCAAATCCGGAAGTCCAGTCCCTGCATGAGGATATGAGGGGCCATGGGGCTGGGTAGAGAGACTAGTGTGGCATAGGGGGTTATCAGTGACCATGGCAGTGAGTGGAGGGGCTTAGGGCAGCATAAGGAGTATAATAGGTCATGGGGTGCATACAGGTGCATAGGTTGACATAGAGAGTACTACTTGCAGTCCCAATCCTGTCCACTGCAGCTTCTGGGTGTAATCGCCCCAGATTTGCACTAAGTGCAGTAATGGGCAGGTTACCTGCCAGCTGCGATGGCGGGCTTTTACACCATGTCATCCCAAACCCACCTCATTATTTATGCACTCTTGGGAAACACACCGTTTCCCTTGTGGGCAGGCTCTCATTTGCCTGCCACGCCATCTCGCCGCTTCATCACACCAGGTACCACACTTGAAGTACAGCCGCTCTGAGTGCTTCCAGCCCAGGACTGCAGCAAATAAGACATGGCCTTGAAACACAAGAAGACTGCAGCCCTCAAGCATCTTTTGGACACTGTGGAGACTCGTTGTGATGTCCTCTAACCCTGCTCTGAAACAGGAGGAGCAGCTAAATTACCATTCTGGCTTGGTAGGCGGTGGCAGCGATGATCAGTGCCAATGCTGCACAGAAGAGGTTGGCCATCCAATGCAGACAGAAGATGAATGATCTCATCTGTGCAGCCAGAGTATGGCAACCATCTCATCACTCTAAACTCACACACTCAAGCCCATCACAAACATACGAACAAGGAGCAGGAGTAGGGCATTCAGCCCCTCGAGCTGTTTCGCCATTTAATAAGATCATGGCTGATCTGATAGTAATCTGAAATCTGCATCCCACCTACACCTGAAAACCTATCACCCTTTGCTTATCTAGACTCTATATTCAAAGACTCTGCTTCCACCAGCTTTTCAGGAAGAGGGTTCCAAAGACTCTCAACCCCCTGAGAGAAAAATTTTCACCTCACCTCTGTTTTAAATGGGCGACCCCTTATTTTTAAACAGGGACTCTAGTTCTAGATTTCCCACAAGAGGAAACATGCTCTCCACATCCACACTGTCAAGACCCCTCAGAATCTTATATGTTCCAATCAAGTCGCCTCTTACTCTTCTAAACTCCAGTGGATACAAGCCTAGTCTGTCCAAGCTTTCCCCATAAGGCAACCTCCATCCCCATTCCAGGTATTAGTCTGGTAAACCTTCTCTGAACTGTTTCCAACACATTTACATCCTTCCTTAAATAAGTTGACCAATCCTGTACACAGTACTTCAAATGTAGTCTTACTAGTGGCCGGTACAACTGAAGCATAACCTCCCTATTTTTGTATTCAATTCCCCTTGCAATAAAAGATAACATTCCATCAGCTTTCCTAATTACTTGTTGTTCTTGCATACTAACATTTTGTGGTTCATGCACTAGGACACCCAGATCCCTCTGCACCTCAGGGCTCTGCAATTTCTCACCATTTAGATAATAAGCTTTTCTCTTATTTTTCTTGCCAAAATGGACAATTTCACATTTTCCCACATTATACTCCATTTGCCAGATCTTTGCCCACTCACTTAACCCATCTATGGGTAGAACTTTCGGGTCGGTGGGCGGCAGTGATTGGCGAACCCCAGATCAGCCGGGGAACGGGCTTTCACCCACCATCGGCCTCTGACTGCGATTTCATGCTGGCTGGACAGCCAACATGGAAGGCGCGTTGAGAAGCTCCAGGAGAGAGAAAGGCTGAAGTCAGTGTGGGTACAGGGAAGTGAGGAAGAAAAACTCCCTGAAGGCAGAGAGCTGCGTCAGGAAGATGACAAATTTAAAAGTGATAAATACAGAATTTAAAATCCAGAAAAAAATGTCCGCACATCAGAATGAGTCACCTGTGCATGGACCTTATAAAAATTCAGTGCATCGATTTTTTTTAACTTAATTACAGAAACCTCATCCCGCCCTTGGGTGAAGTTTCCTGAAAAATGCAACAGCTGCCCGGCCAATTCGCCTGCCCACCAAACACAAGGTTGGATGGGCAGCGAAAGTCCCTGTTCATTGATACTTTAATGGCTTTAATAGGCCTCTTAATTGTTGGCGAGCCGCTGTCGACTCTCGCACGCACCCGCCAACCAAAATATCACGCGAGTGCGAGATGACATCGGGACGCTTGCCTGACCTCATCACGCGCTATTTCACGTGCTTAAGCGTATTAGGCACGTGTCCATATGCCAAGCGGAAAATCCTGCACTATATCTTTTTGTAGCCTTCTTATGTCCTTTTCACAACTTACTTTCCCACCTATTTTTGTGTCATCAAATTTGGCAACCATTCCCTTCAATCCCTTCATCCAAGTCATTTGTATAAATTGTAAACAGTGGATGTCCCAGCACTGATCCCTGTGGCACGACACTCATTACATCTTGCCAATCTGAGAAAGACCCATTTATGCCTACTCTCTGCTTAATGTTAGCCAGCCAATCTTCTATCCATGCTAATGTGTTACCCCCTATACCATGAGCTTTTATTTTCCACAATAACTTTTGATGTGGCACTTTATCAAATGCCTTCTGGAAATCTAAGCAGTGTGCATCAACCCGTTCCCCTTTATCAACAGCACATATTATTCCTCAAAGAACTCCAATAAGTTGGTTAAACATGATTTCCCTTTCACAAAACCAAGTTGACTCTGCCTGATGACCTTCAGCTTATCCAAGTGCCTTGCGAGAACTTCTTTAATAATAGCTTCTAACACATTCACTGGCACTTCACTCACTGCCAGCTCAGGGGACAGCACCGCCCATTCTCACACACATACCCTCACATGTCCATCCAGCCCCATCTCCTCTAGAGACTGTCTCTTCAGGCATCACCATCTTGAGGCAATTTGCACAGATCGACATGTGCCCTCACATATACCCTGGGATACCCTCCTTTTCCAGCACAGCCTCTTCCCTTGCCTGAGCCCACTTCTCCTCCTTACCCAAGCAAGACCTTGCCCATTGAAAAGCCACCCACAAATGGTTGATCTGGTAGGTGGAGACCTACCTGTGAGCCCAGTGATGTGGCGTTGTCTGTGAAGCCTGGCGCTGATGACAAAGCAAGCTAGGCAAATGATTTTTGAAGTCCCAAGTGAAGAGCAGCCCGCAAGGTGCACACTGCTTATGCGCTGATGTGAAACACATCGGGGTGTTTTCCTGCTGATGTGGGTGGATCCAGCAGGGGAAATGAGTCTGGTGGGCTGGCCTTATAATGGTATGCTGATGTACTATAATGAGGTTCCCAACATCTGATGACGGGAAATGTGGCTGGCCATCAGAGGGCTGAGCAAATGGTCGCAAACTGGTTTCATGCTGTCATGAAACTGATCGAGCCATATTGTCCACTCACACCACCAAACACACCTGACGCTGGTGGGCATAGAAAATCCCGGCGCCTGGCACTGTTGGGACTAGAAACCACTGGCCAACCAGATTGCAGGCAGCTCTCTGAGACAAGACTTCCTACTGAGTGAGGGGCGGAAGCCCTGCCTCCAGACAATTAACACTCTTTGGAATGTTAAATGGCTGCAGGTTGTGAGTATTGATGGTACTGTGTTCACCACTGACTCCTTGGATGGCGGGAAGGAAAACTCAGCCATCTGAAAAATTCTGGCCAATGACTGTAAGATGGAAAGCTTCAGCAACATATCCATCTTTCAGCAATATTCACGTTCTGAACTAATTGACTAATAAAATAAGTTAGGTTAGACAGACATGGCAGGGATGGTGATGTGCCATGGCTATCTGGAGAGACTGATGTCTGTCCATATTTATTTCTATTGACACAGTTGACAAATAGCCTCATTATGAATGCTTGGCTGATCTCCAAGACACACAAATGGATTAGCTTAGCGGGTTTCTCTCTTCGCAAGTGGAAGTGGAGTGTTTGCTTTGATTGATTGAAATCTTTTTGAGGTCATAATAAGTAATTCTTCCTTTGAACTATTTCCTTCAATGTCTGTATATTTATCTGGACAAGGTTAAGAGGTGTGAGAAGAGGTAAAGCTTCTGTTTTAATGCTATAATGGTTCTGATTGATACTTCTATATATAAGAGCAGCAGTTATCTCAGCATGTTTATGAATAGGTGTTTACTAGTGCATTTTAAGACTTGTCATTGTTATGATGTGGCTCATGGGTTTTGTAGTGCGTACTGGGTAAGTGGGCATGGAGGATGCAGGGAGTCCATGGAAGGGGCATGTAGCAGACATGGGGGACATAGGGTGGCATGGGACATGGAGGTGACATGAGGAATGGTTGGGGACGAGGGGGTGTGAGGGTTAGAGGACCTAACAGACTTTAAAGCAAGTGGGATTACATCTCAAAGAAACAAGGTCAGCCTTCAAACCAGCCCACTTTGGTACTTGCCTGCCTCTGGGGCCACCTCTGAACTGCCTCCAGAGGCATTGGGCCTGACTCTATCCCACCCACCCGCTCCCCACAACCCCCCGTCACCCAGAACAAAAATGTAGTACATGGGGACCATTGTAAAGGAGATGGGTTTGCTGAATCGGGAAATTTCCCAACTTGAGCTTCCTGCCTCGATGCCAAAAAAACAGCCTCTTGTATCTGTCTTCACAATAGATGAAACAAGTTACATACCAGAAATTGAAAGTAACCTAAGGGCTAAAAGGAATGAGGAAATTAAGGTAATTAATATCAGCAGTGAATAAATATTGCAGAAGCTTCAGGGCTAAAATCTGACAAATCTCTGGAACCTGATGGCCTATTGCCAATGTTCTAAAAGAGATAGCTGCAAAGAGATTGGATGCACTGGTTATGATCCTCCAAGATTTCTTAGATTCTGGAATAGTCACAGCAGATTGGAAGTTATCAAGTGAAACACTGCTATTCCAGAAAGGAGGGAGAGAGAAAATCAGGAGCTACCAGCTAGTTAGCCTGAACTGTGTCATTAGGAAGTTTTAACAATGTGTTTAGAAAAATCATAGTATGATCAGAACAAGTCAACATGGTTTTCCAAAAGGGAATTTTTATTTGGCAAATTTAGAGTTTTTGAGAATACAGCTAGTAGAGTCGATAAGAGGGGAATCTGTAGATGTACTATACCTGAATTTCCAAAAGACGCTCGATAAGATGTCACACAAAAGATTATTGCACCAAATAAGGGCTCATGGGCGGAGGATAATATATCTGCATGGATAGAGGACTGGTTAACAGACAGGAAGCAAAAATTAGGGGTAAATGGGGCATTTTCAAGTTGTCAGGTTGTGACTAGTGGAGTGCCACAAAGATCAGTGGTGGGACTTCAGCTGTTTCCAATATATATTAATGACTTGGAAGAAGAAACAGAGAATAATGTCCCTAAGTTTGCTGATGATGCAAAGCTAGTTGCCACCCTCTTGCTAGCCCAATGGTTGCATTGTTCAAGGTCCCCACCACCACTGCCCCCAATCCCATTACCCTCTTGCCCAATCATTGCTCCATTTGAGGACCCAATCACGACAACCCCTTGCCTCCCCCCATCCCTTCTTCCTTGCAGCTACCGGAACATTCTGTTTCTCCTGCTCCTCTCCCTTGTGCTGCTGAGCTAGACAAAGGCAAAACCTCAGCTCAGATCAAAAGATTGAACAACCCCGTGTGGTGCATGACATCTTTAAGCTGTTGGGAAACAGGAGACATGAGTTTCCTGTGTTCTGTTGACTTAATCTTGAAGGTAGGACTTAATTTTGAAAAGTCTCCATTTAATGAATATTCATGGTATGCAAATGGGTGGAAAAGAGGCTCCCGCCATCGGGTGGAGTGATGTTCACACTGCTGCTGGCATACCATTGACTTTATTTAAAGTGCTCAATCCAACGTTGGAATACCAATATTTCGGCTCCTTCCTAATAAAGTCCCCTGCCACCTCATTTCCTGCTCCCAGAGGCTCCATTATATTCCATCCCTAGTGTTGTTAGGTACCGCAATTATAATTTTACAGCAAAAAATGAATAATCGCTTAAATATGTTATGGTTGTTTCAAGAAAGGTGAGAGTTAATTTTTGTTTAGCAGGCTGCATGGAGCTGTAAGAAGGAAGGGTAATAATTGTTTTGGTGAATGACATTCAGAGCATTGTTTGTTGCTAGGGGATCACTTTAAACATAAATTATCCACAGCCAAGTACAAAAGAATTAGGATGCATTTTTATCCAAGCTACAGGAAATTGTGTCCTGTCTCTGGGAATGTCATTATCATTGTTTGTTCAACATATGTTTTGAGCTTTGTTTAAATTATTTTTCTCCATCCCCTGAGGTCCTCCATTACTTTTAGTATTATTTTCCAATACTCCATACACAGATGAGCTGATGCCCTGCAAAAGGCCTCTGGAAATATCAATTTATAGCCAAAATGAGAAAGTGCAAAAGAATCGTCAATGTAATTATTATGTAGCAAATTCTTCATATTTTATATGAAGGTGTTTAGGGGGTTGGGATGTTAAGTTAATGTGTTAATCAGTAATGGGAGATGGAGTACTGTTCCAATTTGCATAGCCACTGTAAGCATCAAACACTCTCATAAGGCTTCATATGATCAGATGTGGGGTTACTCATTCTGCTCCATACCAGGGTGACTTTTCTATTTCAAAACCAACTTGCATTTTTATACCATCTTTAACATAGAAAAATGTCCCAAAGCACTTCACTGGAGCCTAATCAACAAAAATTGACACCGAGCCCAAAAGGAGATTTTTAGGAGTCGTGACTCAAAGAGGTATGTTTTAAGGAGGAACTTAAAAGGAGAGGGAGGATAGAAAAGTGGAGGGCTAAGAGGTTGAACAAGGGAATTCCATGGCTTGGGGCTTAGAGAGCTAAAGGTATGGTGAACGGAATGGGGGTGCATAAAATACAATGTTTGGAGGAATGCAGAGCTCTCTGAAAGTTATAGGACTGAAGGAGATGACAGAGTTAGGGAAGGGTGAGGCTGTTGAGGGGATTTTGAAAATAGAGTAAAAATTTAAATGTGAATCTTTGGTGAGCCAGGAGCCAATAGAGATCAGCAAGCATAGGGTGAGAAATGAATGATGCTTGGTGCGATTGAAGTAGAGCTTTGAAACTGATTTAAAATAGAGGAAGATATAACTTCAGAAGATTGTTGAAGGGTCACAGGGTGTTGAACATTTTCTTGTTGACTATTCTGAAGTTGTTGTTGTCCATGGCAATCATTGCAAAATTAACTAAATGGATGAAACATGCTTGAGACAAGTCACCATAAGACACAACACAAAATTCTGATAGGTTGAGTCCATTGTACAAGTGCACTTTAGTGTCTAAAATACCATCAACATTGCATGCGTGTGCTTTTGGTGCAAGTCACACCTGATGCCATATTAGGGAGGACATTAGCATGGGCACAGTGAAAAGTCATGGAAAAATGTAAAGGAGGCAAACAATGATGTCAATCAATGGGAAGGACCCCGCCACTGCCATTTAAAGGAATCATCAACTACTTTATTTGTTGGTTGCTGATTGATTTCTGCTAGCCATTCGTTTGATTCTACAAGTGCTTGGTGTTTTATATATTTGTCTATGTTGGGGAAGAGTTTGATTGCTGTTAGCATGTGCTTAGAAATGACTCTTAAATGAAAAATGTATATTCAGTACATGAAGTTTGTTCCTTTCAAGAACCATGTATTATCTGCCCTACCATGACCCGCAAACCACTCATTTCATGATAATGAGAGAAAATCCTGTAAAGATGACAAAGTCTACAGGGAGTTGGGTAGCAGGTGCTCCAGAAGTTTTTGATTGTTTTGGGCTTCTGCACAAACCAGATAATATAGGTGAAATAGTAGGCCATCTCCTTCAGATATAACATGATTTGGAGAATGAACAAGGCCAGACAGAGGAAGACAAGCTGCTCAATGAGGAGGGAGAGAAGGGCTCTCAACTGTAAACTGTATCCACCCATGGTACCAGAGAGCAATTCTCCACTTGAGTCTCAGCGATGTTTCAGGTCAGTGGCCTTTCATCAGAGGTCAAGCAACAGGTAGAATCATCAACCTGGAATGTTAGCATTTCTTTCTCTCTCCACAGATTCTGTCAAGTCTGTTGAGTATTTCAACAATTTTTGTTCTTATTTTGTATCTCATTCTTTCTCACTTCCCAAGAGGTAGGAAGAGGCAGCATCAGCATATGACATCACTAACTTTGCAAGCTTCCCCATGACACGGGATGCCATTGACTGGGCACATGTGGATTTGCAGGCATCATCTCCGTCCTGTACCATTACTGCAGGGAATTCTGCTCACTCAATGTACAGCAGGTGTAAGTTCATAGGCAGAGAATCATGCTGGTCAGTGCCCTGTATCCAGGCAGCAGTCAAGATGTTTTTCATTCTACAGTAGTCCACTGTATCAGCTGCCTTTGAGCTACCTCAGCAAACTGAAGGGTGGTTACGGGGTGACAAGTGATATCTGCTGACCAAATAGCTAATGACTCCAGTATCAAAGGATGTGCAACTCAGACACATGTGCAGGACACACAAAATGAAAGCCATGCTGCTACATGAAATGTAATCCAACCATTGGCCTGGGCCAGTCTGGAGGAGATCTGCAGTGCTCAGCAGAGGATGTGTCAAGGTTTGTTATGGTCTGCTGCATGTTGCATAACCCTGGCATCATGAGGGGACAGCCCTTGCAACCACCTATATGATTGCTGAACAACGGTGACATCCTGTAATCTCCTTTGCAAACTGCAATCCACAGCCATGATGGCAGCAGTCTGAGCTTCCATGGCAACATGGTAACCTTGCATGACTTTATTCTGAGCTACCACTGCAACACTCATACTTCTGGGTGAAGCTGCTTGCATTGCAATGGAAGCTGAGGCACTGGCCATTAGATACGACATCATGGCTGGATCCACAAGTGTGCTAATGGAACTGAACATGATTTTCAAGAGGAGTTGCAAACTCTGATGCCCTGTGCCTCGTTGGAGCTAGACTTTTCCATGGTCTTTGACAATGACAACTGGCTCTCTGGCATGCTTGCCAATACACCTAGCATTTCAGCGTGCTTGCTCATCAGCATTCTCCTATATGCAGTCCCGTTAACATCATCAACTGAGTCCCCTGCAGCGGAATTTATCTGTGACATTACCTTTCAGGGAGCTGGTACATGCCACCATCCTTTCACCCTGGCCTGGCTACAGCTCACTCATGCCTTCTATGCTAGTTTCTAAATTATGCACAGTGTTAATATCTGAGCAGGGAGCTGTGAATGTAAACTCAAGTGACAGTGCTGCATCTTCATTATCACTGTCTTCTTGCTATTCCTCCACTGCCTGGCCAGGTTGCACTACTTGAGTATCTGAAAGGAGATAGGCACAAAAGTAAGGTTATGGTGCAGGGAGTGGTGGGGGCTGAGGGCAATAGAGGGAAATAAGAGGTGCAGACTTATACTATCTTAAGTTTGTAAATCAGGAGAAAGTGTGGGATGAGCAGCAGGTGGGAGTGAGAAGGAGTATGAGGTCTGAAAATGCCATCACCTTTGATGTTTTCACTATTTCCACTCGCCATGGCCGCGGCATTATACATCCAAATAACACCTCCTCATGAGGGTTAGGACATAGGAGACATGGTTGCCCCCTCCAGTTAGCTCCTGTCTCTGTTTGTGCACCAGCTTGTCCTGTAAGAGACAGCAAAGTGTCCAGTGAATGTCATGCAATCTGTTTGGCTACTTTAGTTGTCATTGTTGAGAGTGAATAGTTGAGAGTGTTTGTATGCTGAAAAATGTGGGTGTGAAGTTTGGAGCAGTGCTAATTGTCAGAGGATGCAGTGTAGCATATGAATACCAGGTATGAGTCCTGATTGATAGAAACTGTGGTGGGCGAGTGATGGGACTGTGGTAAAATAAGCAGTGTGTGACACTACTGGTGTAGTTAGTAGGATATGACAATTGAAGATGCAATTACTGACCTTCACCACTCGTGTGATATCACTCAGCTTTTTGCAGCACTCTATCAAGGTCTTTGGTCTTGACTCTGGCAATGACCTCCACAATTACCTGCTCCCACTGCCTCCTGGCTCCCTGCAGATACACCTCCACCAAGGTCTCCAGTGCAGCATCTGAAATTTTTAAATTCACCTCCCAAGCCTCCTAGCAGCGTAGTCTAAATTGAACTCGTGCTAGCCACTCATGATACTGGGCCATGCTCAGGTGTCCAGCCAATCACCAATGTGCTTTGCCCTGGCTGGTCACTGAAATCATATACAACAGCAGAGCATGAGATTGGCATGCTGCTTGCCTTACAGTCAATGGGCACAAGTTAAGAACATAAGAACTAGGAGCAGGAGTAGGCAATTCAGCCCCTCGAGCCTGTCCCTCCATTCAATACAATCATGGCTGATCTCATTTCGGCCTGAACTCCAATTTCCTGCCCTTTCCCCATAACCTTTCAACCCGTTACTAATTAAAAATCTGTCTATCTCCTCAAATTTATTCAGCAACCCGGCATCCACTGCACTCTGAAGTAATGAATTCCATAGATTCACGACCCTTTGAGAAAAGTAACTGCTCATCTCTGATTTAAATCTACCACCCCTTAGCCTAAAACTATGTCCTCTCATTCTGGAATGCCCCACAAGGGGAAACATCTGCTCCACGTCTACTTTGTCTATCCCCTTTAGCATGTTATATACCTCAATTAGATCTCCTCTCATCCTTCTAAACTCTAGCAAGTATAGGCCTAAACTGCTGAATCTCTCCTCATAAGACAAGCCTCACACCTCTGGAATCAATCGATGAACCTCCTCTGAACCGCCTCCAATGCAACTGCATCCTTCCTCAAGTAAGGGGACCAAAACTGTGCACCGTACTCCAGGTGTGGTCTCACCAATGTCTTGTACAGTTGCAACAACACTTCCCTATTTTTATACTCTATTCCTTTAGCAATAAATGCCAAAATTTCATTTGCCTTCCTTATTACCTGCTGTACCTGCACACTAGCTTTCAGTGATTCATGCACAAGGACATCCAGATCCCTATGCACTGAAGCATTCTGAAGTTTCTCTCCATTTAAACAATAAGTCGCCTTTTTATTCTTCTGACCAAAATGGATAACCTCACGCTTATCCACATTAAACTCCACCTGCCAAATTTTGGCCCATTCACCTAACCTGAGCATATCAATTTGGAAATTCCTTATTTCTTCATTGCAACTTACTTTCCTACTTATTTTGGTGTCATCAGCAAATTTAGCTGTAGTACCTTCTATCCCTGAATCTAACTCATTAATGTATATTGTAAATAGTTGGAGCCCAAGGAAAAAACCCTGTGGCACCCCACTAGTTACAGCTTGCCATCCAGAAAAAGACCTATTTATCTCGACTCTCAGCTTTCTGTTGGTTAGCCAATCCTCTATCCAAGCTAATATATTAGCCCTAACTCCGTGTGATCTTATCTTGTGTATTAATCTTTTGTGCGGCACCTTATCAAAGGCTTTCTGGAAGTCCAGATATACTACATCTACAGGATCCCCATTATCCACTTTGCTTGTCACATCTTCAAATCACTCTTTGCGATCCCTGGGCCCATCTCAGAGGCTATCAGATTTAGTAAAAGCAAAATACTACACATGCTGGAAATCTGAAATAAAACAGAAAACACTGGAAAAACTCAGCAGATCTGGCAGCATCTGTGGAGAGAGAAACAGAGCTTAAGACTGTATAAACAGATACTGAAGAACAGTCATATGGACTCGAAACATTAGCTCTGTTTCTCACTGTCAAATTTAGGCTCATTTATATAAACAACATTTTCTTCCCTTTTTCTTTTGAATGGAAACAGATATTATCTACTGTATCACTGCTGATGTGGCTTCAGTACAGCAGTGTATACCACCCACAAGATGCACTGTAGGAATTCACCAAGGCTCCTTAGATAGCACCTTCTAAAGCCACGACAATTACCATCTAGAATGACAAGGGCAGCAGATAGATGGGAACACCAACACCTGGAAGTTCCCTTCCAAGTCACACACCACCCTGACTTAGAAATATATCACTGTTCCTTCACTGTCACTGGGTCAAAATCCTGGAACCCCCTTCCTAACAGCACAGTGGGTGTACCTATACCACATTCAAGAAGGCAGCTCACCCCCACCTTCTCAAGGGCAACTGGGGATGGGCAATAAATGCTGGCCCAGCCAGAAAAGTCCACACCCTGTGAATAAATAATAAAAGAATGTAAAATGGCAGCTATTAACAGACAATCCGAAATATTTTCCATGACATAACCCTATTATAAAACCCATTTTATGCCTTTTACCATTGTAAAAGCTTAATATGAAAGCTGGCGCATTGAGATTAGAAATTCACAGGATGAAATTGGTTCCAGCACCAGCTGTTTCTGATGGAAAAGCACAAACATTGGGCAGAGTAAGTTAGCCAATTTAAAAAAGCTAAAGATTTTGTTTATTTGAAATATTATTTGAACTGTAAAATAAAATACAGTCAAAATCTGGTTATTCCTACTGTGACATTTTCTGTGATATTGTTTACTGATTCACTGAAAACCTTAAGGGGATGTAATAGTAAGAATTTAAATGTTAAATACCATTTTTACTGGAAATGTGTGTCAAGCTAATGTTTTCATTCTGTTGCACTTCAGTGTAACTGGCAGTGGAAAATAAACACACCTCTTTGTTTTGTTCACTCCTCCACAGAAGCTAATGATCTTTGTATGTTCACTTCCAGTCTCTCTTAAAATATGGTATTATAAGGGCTGCAATGTATGGAATAGCACAACTGATAGCATGGGGCAGAACCTTTGGCTCAGTGAGCAGAGGTGGGGCCCGCTCGCCGAAGTGTAAAATGACGCGGGATGATGTCAGGTGTGCATCATTTAGATTTTCAGTTCAGTAGGCATGCAGCCCACCAAACTGTCAAAGGCCTATTAAGACCTGTTAAAAAGCAATTAAGGCAATCAGCTGAGCTGCACGTCCAACCTTAAGGTTGGCGAGCAGGCCAGGAGCCCTGGCGGGCATTAGAAAAAGCATAAAACCTCATCCACTGGTGAGATGAGGTTTCATGTAGGTTTTACAAAATGTAATTAAACTGTATTTAAAAGTGATGGACATGGCCCAACTCATGTGACAGCGTCAGATGAGGGGACATGTCAGGGAAATTACTTTTTTCTATTTTTCAGATATTTTACTGTGTAGCCAATCTCCCTGAGGCAGCACTTAGCCTCAGGGAGATGAGTGCACTCTTTCAGGCGCATGCATGAAAGAGCGCGCTGTCAGGTTTAGGGATTACCACCCCCTCCTCCCCCCCTGCACAGAGAGCGCCCAGCGATTCCATGCAGACAAATCTGGGGCACCGATCAGAGGCGTGCCTCCGCGACCCGCTCTTCATCTCCCCCCCACACTGGGGGGAAAATTTGCTCCTGGTGTTTCATGGCCTGAGAAGACAGGCCTATGTTATTTTTTTTCAACGTGTGAAAAGGATAGGAAGTTGTTAAAAGTCACATTGTGAGTAGATCAAACACTGCATGAGACCATAGCAATGTCACTTACAGAAATCAACAGCAGAATTTGAAAAATGTACATTATTGTATTGGATTTGGTATGATTACTTTCAGGAGAGACAGGAAAACTTTGGAGAAATTTCATTCAGGTGATTGACAATATTATGTAGAGGACAAATTGCATATGGTTCCTTCAATTTTTTTCCTCTGGTAGGTTCCTTACCACAAGCAGTCTTGATTGTTAGGGCTGAAGGCCTTCCACTTGGGAATCCAGGACTGACACAATCATGACCCCCCACCCCCGCAATATCTTCCCGCTCATCAAATATACATACCAATATATAGTTGGCATGCATATTGGGGGAGCGAGAAGATGTTGTGGGGGTGGGGAGGTCCTGATTGCTGGGATGAGGTCCCAATCACAGTGAGGGTGGGGTACAATTACAAAGGGGACCAAATGGTGTTGGGGAGGTCTGATCGTGGTTTTGGGGGTACCAGATGATGGTCGTGGTCATGCCAAGCAGATGGTGTTGAGGACCGGTCCAATTTTGGGTTATGGTTTAAAAATATCGATACAAATATATATGATGTAGATTTTTGTCTTTAGCGCCTGTGCAATAATCTAGTGAGCCTATGTAGAACCCCCCTGATTTTCACTCCATGCATGAGCAATGACATGATGAGAGGACTAGCTCCTGCTGTACTACCTATTCATTTGACTTCCAAGGGTTCTACAACAAGTGGACAATCCATTAATCCAGATTACCGCCCAAGCGGTGAAGATAAAGATCTATCCCATTATTTGTTAAATATGTTATCAATTGTGTTTTTTATACTCCTCAACTCCTGGTTTAAATTTGCAGTTAAGTCTGGCAGCAGGAATACAGTAAAATTTAATTTATGTCAGGTGGCCATGTACAATGTGGTTTGAGTTAAAAGTATATTGTGGACTCTATATAGGGCAGCTGGGAAAAAAGGTTTATTCGTACAAACAGCACAAATAAATTGAATTGTCATAATAGCCTATAATTATATTCATTGATCGTAATTGCATATGGAATTATTTCAATGATTTTATATGTTCTGTGAGGCTGATGCATTTATGTACCAAAGCATTACATTAGAGTCATGTGCATGTAAACGGTTAGGGATTTCCATGTTTTTAGAGACTCCCAATCAAGTTTTACGTAATGCTGTATTTAAAATGTTTCTTTTTCCCCTGAAACCACAGGAAGCTTGATGGACAGGCTGGAGGCCTATTGGATGAAAACCTTGCTTCACAAGGTCACAAACTTTTAGAGCTTGTAGGTGCGATGGGAGCATGAAAATGATTGGGTGGGGGAAAGATGGTGGTCATGGGTGTCTGATGGTGTTCTTGAAATCTATTGGTGATCGGAATGGAGCAGATGGTGGTGTGAGCAGAGCAGATGGAGTGGGGACCGAATTGTGTCCAGGGGCGGATTTACTGGGCTGCTTGTTGGGCCGCGTGGAAATATTCCTCCTCTTCCTGGCCTGCAAACAAGGGTGTAAAGGCTGCCAGCTCATAGTCTCAGCCCATCTCGCCTCCATTCAACTGTTGGGTTTCCTGCTGCCTGGGAAAGCTGGCCACCTGTGTTTAAAAATACAATAACTGTTAAAACGAAGGTGTGCAGTTTGATTATAATATGTAAATAACCAACTGCCTTCCCAAGAAATGATTGGTTGCCTTCCCTTTGAACCGCCTCCATTAAAATTGGAAATAGCTATTTTAGGTGAGTTGGAATCCTATTTCTGATTTTATGCATTTGACCTCTGACATGACCCAAATCTACCTGTTTTTGAGAGTTATGATTCAATCCAACTATTAAATGAACTCTTATCCACTTTACACTATTACACAAAGTCAAGATATATTTTGCTGTGTGAATGGAGTAGGTTTGGTGCACTGAATGGCCTTTTCACAAACAAATAAAATATACTGCTTAGGAATGTGTTACAATGTATATATAACATTGGGAGATTCAGTACTTAGAAGCATTTTGACAGGCGTGGCTGCTGTGGGTCACATGACTCATCTGTTCTGGATGCTTCAGACAGAGATTACAAGAACAAAGAAGTTGCATGCTCATCCTTCTGCAAACTCACTCCCCTTGTAAAGCTACATTATAATCACAAGACTAGAAGGGTAACAAATAAATTGGCACTTCAGCCAAAGCAATAATAAAGACAGAGACATCAAAACTTGTTATACCTGAAGAGGTGCTAACAGTCACCATTTCACTCTTAAGGGAAGCAATGGATTTTAGCCAAAGGCATGGAAACTGCTTGTGAAGCTACAATCAACTCATTAATGGGCCTCATCACATGACCCCATGCTTCTAGCCTTTTGGACAGTTTTAGTATTATATTTCTAGCCTCCCAGATCAGTCAACTGATTACTTCCAACTTGAAAAGAACAACATCAGGGCTCCAGGCTTACCAAGATACTGGCCACCATCTTTCAACTCCTCAAAGCACAGTCTATTTTAAAAGCATCTGACCATCACCTGCCAAATAGTCTAGCAGCAAAAATTCCATCATGCTGCATCCTCATCTGCTTTCAAGGACTTTTATGCTGCTGTTTTCAACCAGGAACTCATCTGAACTGAACTCTGCCACAATGGAAACATCCTTTGGGCTTTGACTTTCTGAACTCTAGAAATCACATGAACTAACATTAATTTGTGGTTCTTTTGCTATTGTTATCCGTAGTTGTAAAAAGTTCCTCTTTCCAATCCCCCTTACTGTGTGTAGCGCTTCTGTGCAGACGTCACGTTGGGCGGGCCTTAATTGGCCTGCCCACGTAAAATGGCACCACGCCCCCAATTGGGGGCGCCAATTGGAAGTGCGCTTGTGTGCACCCACGCTTCAACTTCCCCATGACGAGGGGAAAATTCAGCCCGAAGTTAAAGTACTTTTAATGGGACAGACCGCCCTCTGATTTTAGAAACAGAAAATCCAGGAATTATTCAGCAGGTCTGGCAACATCTGTAGCGAGAAAAAAGAGTTAATGTTTTAGGGTAATGACATTTCATCAGATTTCAGATTTCCAGCATCTGCAATATTTTGCTTCTCTCTGATTTCCCTGTTTCATTTCTTGCTTTATGCAGGGTTTCCAAAGTCAGCCTTCATTATTGGCAGAATAACAGCTATTCTTGTTTGATCTATATTTCTTCCAGAATTGAGCACAAAATCATGAAACATATCGCCAAAATTCCTGTTTAAAAGGCAAATGTAATTTTGTTTTATCTGTACTATATAGAGTGGTATTTGTCTGATGTTTATCTTACTGTGTTTCAGTTTACTTCCCCTAGTGCCCATTTCTCCAATTCTCCACCACAAAACTGATTCTGTTTCATTTGGTAGGTCAAAATTACACATACATGAATAAATGTGCCACACAAGAGAGGAAGGAAATATTTTCCAGCCCTCTCGCCCCTCAGCAATTTATTATTGATACATTTTCCTTTATTCTTCCAAATACACTTAACACTGGTTTAGGGAAAATAATTTTTTAAAAAAGAAATGACGAGACAATAATTTAAGAAGCATCTGCAAAATGTTATGTTTGAAGTTAAGCACATTACCATGTTTTAGCATAGGATAATGTTTGAGAAATCACTGGGTGGAGGAACAGTGTATGCTGTTAATGCAAACTACAGCATATAGCATTGTAACAATCATTAAAATGTGTTTGACTTTATTTTCTGTAGTATAATGGCTCTTGCATTTAGGGAAAATTTGTCTTCCTATATCATTTGATATGTTTATCTTCGATACTCTATCTTTGAAATTGTATAGTAAAATGATTATCATTTGAATGCAATTGAATGTCAACTTGTTTAAAATAAATGGATAACACCTTAGTTAAAATAGCAGACAAACAAATAAATTTATTATGAAAGTGTCAGCCATCTACTAACATTTGCACAGGATAATTCCAAGTCTTTTAAGACTTACAGTACCTTTGATTTACTGTCACTTGTTATAATGCCCATAGTGACTGATAACCTTTAAAAAGAGATTTGTATTCCCAGTGACCAACTCAAACAATCACACAACAAGATTTCATGAACAACAGAAAATATATCCCTTATTAGTTTCTTAACAGAACCAATAATCCCACACCATGCTGCACACTCAGCAGAATAATAGTTTTTACAGGAACCAGTCCAAAGTTACTCCCATTTTCCAATGGACTTGTTTCTCCCCACTTCACAATTCAAAAGTCATTCCCAAACTGAGTTCCAGCAGCAAGGCCGACTCTGGTGATTCCTTCTCCTGGCCATGTTATTCCAGTGTCCTTAAATCTCACCAGTTCCCATCCCTTCAACCAGAGGCCAGCTCCCACTAACATTCTGCCTGGTATTTAACAGAGGACAACCTTTTTCCTGCTGATCACAACAGCATCTCTTTCTCTATCCCTTTCTAACCTAAAAGTCTGCCCACGACAAAGCCAACCGCCCTGTCCTTTGTGCTCTGATGTTAAACTTGGGAAATAACTTTCAATAATGCTTGGCCTAGGCATCCTGTCATCATGGCAACCAGGCCACAGAGGATAATCATTTGGCAAAACTAGTAATGAGCCTCATGCTCCATTTTACCTTAAATTAAAAGAGACAGTTTAAAACATCATAAACTTATTAAACCTCACAATCATAACGTGTTAAAGATGTATGACTGACAACCCAGAATCTCAGAAAATCAGCTATTCAACACAAACAGCATCTTTTTAAAAATTCATTCGTGGGATGTGGGCATTGCTGTCTAGGCTAGCATTTATTGCCCATCGCTAATTACCCTTGAGAAGGTGGTGATGAGCTGATCTTGAACCGCTGCAGTCCATATGGTGTAGGTACACCCGCAGTGCTGTTAGGGAGGGAGTTCCAGGATTTTGACCCAGCGACAGTGAAGGAACGTTGGTATATTTCCAAGTCGGGTTGGTGAGTGGTTTGGAGGAGAACTTCAGGGTGGTGGTGCTCCCATGTGTCTGCTGCCCTTGTCCATCTAGATGGTAATGGTCGTGGATTTGGAAAGTGCCTGTCAAAGGAGGTGTGATGAGTTCCTACAGTGCATGTTATAGGTGGTACGCACTGTGTTGGTGGTGGATGGGGTGAATGCGTATGCATAGGATGCCAATCAAGCAGGCTGCTTTGTCCTAGACAGTGTCAAGCTTCTTGAGTGTTGTTGGAGCAGCCAGTGGAGAGTATTCCATCACGCTCCTGACTTGAGCCTTGTAGATGGTGGACAGGCATTGCAGAGTCAGGAGGTGAGTTACTCGCCGCAGGATTCCTAGCTTTTGACCTGCGTTTGTAGCCATAGTATTCATATGGCTAGTCCAGTCCAGTTTCTGGTCAATGGTAACCCCCATGATGTTGATTTTGGGGGATTCAGCAATGATAATGCCACTAAATGTCAAGGGATGATGGTTATATTCTCTCTTGTTGGAGATGGTTATAACTTGGCACTTGTGTGGTACGAATATCACTTGTCAGGACAAGTCTGGATATTGTCCAGGTTTTGTTGCATTTGGTTATAGGTTGCTTTAGTATCTGGGGAATCACAAATGGTGCTGAACATTGTGCAACCATCAGCGAACATCCCCACTTCTGATGTTATGATGGAATGAAGGTCATTGATGAAGCAGCTGAAGGACACTACACTGAGGAACTCCTGCAATGTTGCACTGGGATAATTGACCTCCAACAACCACATCTTCCTTTGTGGTAGGTATGATTCCAACCAGCGGAGAATTTTCCACCTGATTCCCATTGTCTTCAGTTTTTCTGGGGCTCCTTGATGCCACATTCAGTCAAATGCTGCCTTGATATCAAGGGCAGTCACTCTCACCTCTGAACATGACCAATCATTGCCAGTTGCTTTGAGTTTAAGCATGAAGTAGATTTATAGCCTGAGTTAAGGGAAAGATTACACGATAACTACAGATTATATTCTGGAAGGGTCCCAGCAGATTGGAAAACAGCTAACATAATGCCTTTAATCAAGAAAGGAGGGAGACAGAAATGAGGAAACTGGAGGCCAGTTAGTCTTTCATAGGGATATTGCTGGAGTCCAATTATTAAGGAAGTTGTAACAGGATACTTAGAAAATCATAATGGGATCAGGCAGAGTCAACATGGCTTTGTGAAATGGAAATCATGCTTAACTAATTTATTAGAGTTTTTTTGATGAAGTACCAATCCAGGCAGATAAAGGGGAACCTGTAGACGTGGTGTACTTGGATTTCCAAAAGGCATTTGATAAGGTGTCACATCAAAGGTTACTACACAAGAAAAATGTACGTGGTGTAAGGGCTAACATATTAGCATGGATAAAGGATTGGTCACCTAACAGGGAGCAGAGAGTAGGGATAAATGTGTCGTCTTCAGGTTGGCAAGTTGTAACTAGTCGAGTGCCGCAGGGATCAGTGCTGAGGCCTCAACTATTGACAATCTATAACAGTGACTTGGATGAAGGAACTGAATGCATGGTAGCTAAATTTGCTGATGGCACCAAGATGGGTAGGAAAGTAGTTGTCAGGAGGCAGTAGAGAATCTGAAAAGGGATTTGAAAGATTGAAAGTGGGAGAAACTTTGACAGATGGAGTATAATGTGGGAAAGTGTGAACTTGTTCACTTTGGCAGGAAGAATAGAAAAGCAGTATACTATTTAAATTGAGAGAACTCTTGTGGGATCTAAGTGCCCTGGTACATGAATCACAAAAAGCTAATATACAGGTATGAGAAGTGATTAGGAAGGCAAGTAGAATGTTAGCATTTATTGCAATGGAAATGGGATATAAAAGTAGGAAAGTTTTACTGCATCTGTACAGGACCTTGGTGAGATCACATCTAGAGTGTTGTGTATAGTTTACGTCACCTTATTTGAAAAAAGATAAAATTGTGTTAGAAGCAAATCAGAGAAACTTATTCAGCTCATTCCTGGGTTGAAGAGCTTATCTTATGAAGAAAGGTTGAACACTTTGGGCCCATATCTATTGAAGTTTAGAAGAATAGGAGGTGATCTTATTGCAACATATAAGTTCCTAAGGCAATGTGATAGGGCAGATTAAAAACAGGAAGTGCTGGAAAACTCAACAGGTCTGGCAGCGTCTGTGAAGAAAAAAACAGAGTTAAAATTTTGAGTCCAATATGATTCTTTTTCAGAACCCCAGTTCTGTTTGAATTTCAGATCTCCAGCCTCCGCAGTATTTTGCTTTTATTGATAGACGTGATACCATGAGGATGTTTCCACTTGTGGAGAGACTAGAACCAGGGGACATAGTTTAAGAATAAGGGGTCTCCCTTTTAAGAGAGGGATGAGAATTTTTTTTCTCTCAGAGGGTGATTAGTCTGTGGAATTTTCTTCCCCAGAAATGAAGGTTAGGTTATTGAATTTATTCAAGGCAAGTTAGATAGTTTTTGATAGACAAGGGAGTCAAGGGTTATTGAGGGGCAGACAGAAAAGTGGAGTTCAGGCCACAACCAGATCAGCCATGATCTTATTGATGGCAGAGCAGGCTCGAAGAGCTGAATGGCCTACTGCTGCTCCTAAATCCTATGTTCCTATCTTCCTATAACGTATGAGATTCAACTTACCTTCGTTGAGTCAGTAATATCCTATTCCCACCACCGCCCCCACACCCCATTCCCTGCCCCCTTACCCTCTCCTTTGTACCATTATTTTTTTTAAATGATTCCAGAGATTTTGCCTCCACTATATCTGGAATGCTTATCCCATACATTGATCACACTTTAGGAGTAGCTTCCACCTTCACTGCTTAGGTAATAAACATATGAAATGGATCACCCACCATTAATGGAAACCACCTGATTTTCATCTCAATTAATTTCAATGGAAATGAAAACCGGGTAGGTTTTAGCTTTTACTCATGTTAACCATTATCATTCTGTGGCCGCTGTGCCTCAATTTCTATTTATGTTTTATTAGTTTATATTATGATCATTGAAATATCTTATTGAAATAATATTACTATTCTTGAGTACTCTTCCTATTCCTTTATAGAGCAAATTGTCTTCCTAAGTATACTTACCTGATGGTCTCTAGTATAAGCTTGTGTTAATTTGAATTTTATAGCCTTAAAGGTCTTCAACCATGCGAAGGATAACTGAAAAGGAGAAGAGATTTTGTTGGATTATTTTATTAGTGGAGTGGGGAGAATGCAAGGAAAGAAAATGTTTATCTATGAACTCATTAGCCTACATGATATACTTACTTTTGTAAATAGCCTCCTATAAATTAGTTGAAAATGAGAATAGCTTTGAATGTTAAAGAGCTTATATTTTACATTTTAGCTGAATGCCTTGAACTCATTCATTAGGGAAAGGGCTCTGGCCTAACAGGATCTTAGTGAAGCCTTTTGAAGTGCCAAATGATATGATGCAAGTTCACATATTTCATAAATGCAGTGTTCTTGTTCTTCCCTGAAATGCTGTGAGAAAGTGGTAAGTTCACACTAGATACTTCTCCATGGAAAATTGCCTGCTCTAGTTCACACCCGGGAACCTTTGTCGTATGATGATGGTGATTTGAATGGTATTGATGGCAAATGACAGATGGTTGTTGCTTTAGACAGAAATGATGCCTGATCTAAATTTTCAAGACAAGTTTTTAAACAGGTATAATAATTAAACTTCTAACACCCAGAACGAAGAAACAGTAAAAACTGGGAAATAAAAATACTGGTTCGAACTGGTCTTGTACACTTTAAAATGGAACACCAGTAAAACTAGGAAATAAGAGTACTGGCCTGAACTGTTTTTCCCTTCTGGACAGAGACAGCTGATGAAAATGGACATACCCTGGTGTGTACACTTACTTAAAAATGTCAACAAGGATTAACTTCTAGGTGGAATATTAGAATTCTTGCTTTAGCAAATTGTTTGCAAGTTCGTTCATATTGAGGTTCTTGGAACTTGTTATATTCTTGGTCTCCTAAAATAAACAGGGACATTTTTCTGCATTTTTTAAGTCTGTTCCATACAGATTACAGGAATGCAAGGCCTGCCAAACCAACTTACTGAAAGCAGTTGGCAATGACGAAATTCTATACTGCCTGTCAGAGTCTAGAGAGATTGGAAACATGAAATTGTAAAAACCATAAGCTTCATAAATTCAATACAACAAATTATGCAGTTCACTTTATTGAAATTGAGATTGTGTCTATTTAGTTGTTAACGTTTGCCAACTTTTTCAGTCTGTTTCTGATCCCCTCTGAATA
Organism: Carcharodon carcharias; assembly: GCF_017639515.1. Taxonomy (NCBI): domain Eukaryota; kingdom Metazoa; phylum Chordata; class Chondrichthyes; order Lamniformes; family Lamnidae; genus Carcharodon; species Carcharodon carcharias. The sequence continues at coordinate 43,109,627 of NC_054474.1, read as the reverse complement.
ATTTTGATTCTAACCCTGATGTTGCTCATGTTACAGATCCATTTTAACACTTCCCCCATTGTTTGCTTTCTTTGCAAAAACTGCTACATCTATATACATATTCATTAAATACGATTATCAAATCATTGATCATTGTCCAGCTGTTGCTTCAGTGCAGTCTGCTAAATAATATTTTTTAAAGTGAATTTCAGATCTTTTCTGTAAGTTTTTTCTCAGACCCTTATGTGGCCATGTTGTCTCATGAATCTATTAACTATTGTGTGCCTTCTTGTGGCAATCATACAATCAAATATTCAATTCAATCCTTTGGTATAAATTCTAACTTTCCATCATTTCTTTGATCAATTTGTCACACTTTGATCAATTTTGATTTCATGATATTTAATACAATTATTTAATGTTTCCTTTTCTTCTCATGAGCTTGACTTAATTTGAAGCAGATGTTGAGATAACAGGTTGAATAATGTGGCAAGATGGACATCATTTTATTCATTCACGGGATGTTGGCTTCGCTGGCTGGGCCAACGTTTATTGCACATTGCTCGTTGCCTTGAGAAGGTGGGGATGAGCTGCCTTCTTGAACCGCTTCTGTCCATGTGGTGTAGACACATCCACAGTGCTGTTAAGAAGGGAATTCCAGGGTTTTGACCCAGTGACAGTGAAGAAACAGCAATATATTTCCAAGTCAGGATGGTGAGTGACTTGGAGGGGAACTTCAAGGTGGTGGTGTTCCCATCTATCTGCTGCCCTTCTCCTTCTAGATGGTAGTAGTCGTGGGTTTAGAAGGTACTGTTGGAGGAGCCTTGATGAATTCCTGCAGTGTATCTTGTAGATGGTACACACTGTTGCTACTGTGTGTCAGCGGTGGAGGGAGTGAATGTTTGTGGATGTGGTGCCAATCAAGTGGGTTGCTTTGTCCTGGATGGTGTCAAGCTTCTTCAGTGTTATTGGAGCTGCACTCATTCAGGCAAGTGGAGAGTATTCCAACACACTCCTGATTTGTGCCTTGTAGGTGGTAGTCAGGCTTTGGGGAGTCAGGAAGTGAGTTACTCATCACAGGATTCCTAGCCTCTGGCCTGCTCTTGTAGCCACAGTATTTAGCACAGTTCCATCTCTGGTCAACGGTAACCCCTAGGATGTTGATAGTGTGGGGTTAAGTAATGGTAATGCTATTGAACATCAAGGGATGATGGTTAGACTCTCTCTTGTTGGAGATGGTAATTGTCTGGCTCTTGTGAGGTGCGAATGTTACTGCCACTTGTCAGCCCCAAGCCTGGATATTGTCCAGGTCTTGCTGCATGGGGACATGGATTGCTTCAGATCTGATGAGTTGAAAATGGTGCTGAACATTGTGCAATCACCAGCGAACATCCCCACTCCTGACCATATGATGGAAGGAAGATCATTGATGAAGCAGCTGAAGATGGTTGGGCATAGGACACTATCCTGAAGAACTCCTGCAGTGATGTCCTGGAGCTGAGGTGACTGACATCCAGCAACCACAACCATATTCCTTTGTGCTAGGTATGATTGCTACCAGTGGAGAGCTTTCCCTCTGATTCCCACTGACTCCAGTTTTGCTAGGCTCCTTGATGCCACACTCAGTTAATTGTAGCCCTGATGTCAAGGGCAGTCACTCTCACCTCACCTCTGGAGTTCAGCTCTTTTGTCCATGTTTGAACCAAGGCTGTAATCCCTGTCGCTTGCCATTTTAACACTCCACCCTGCTCTCTTGCCCACATGTCTGTCCTTGGCTTGCTGCATTGTTCCAGTGAAGCCCAACGCAAACTGGAGGTACAGCACCTCATCTTCCGACTAGGCACTTTACAGCCTTCCGGACGGAATATTGAATTCTACAACTTTAGGTCTTGAGCTCCCTCCCCCATCCCCACCCCCTTTCTGTTTCCCCCTTCCTTTTGTTTTTTTCCAATCAATTATATAGATTTTTCTTTTCCCACCTATTTCCATTATTTTTAAATATTTTTATATCTTTTATGCTCTCCCCACCCCCACTAGAGCTATACCTTGAGTGCCCTACCATCCATTCTTAATTAGCACATTCATTTAGATACTATCACCACCTTTAACACCTATGTGTTCTTTTGTTCTGTTGTTTGTGACATCTTTTGATGATCTGCTTCTATCACTGCTTGTTTGTTCCTACAACCACACCAACCCCCTCCACTTCTCTCTGTCTCTCTCTCTCTCCACCCCCCCACACACCTTAAACCAACTTATATTTCAACTCTTTCTTGGCTTGAACTCAAGTTCTGTCGAAGGGTCATGAGGACTCAAAAAGTCAACTCTTTTCTTCTCCGCCGATGCTGCCAGACCTGCTGAGTTTTTCCAGGTAATTCTGTTTTTGTGCTGTAATGAGGTCAGCAGCTGAGTGGCCCTGGCGGAACCCAAACTGAGCATCAGTGAGCAGGTTATTGCTAAGCAAGTGGTGCTTGATAGCACTGTTGATGAACCCTCCCGTTACTTTACTGATGATTGAGAGTAAACTGATAAGGCAGTAATAAGGGTTGCATTTGTCCTGCTTTTTCTGTTCAGGACATACCTGGGCAATTTCCACATAACCAGGTAGATGCCAGTGTTACAGCTGTACTGGAACAGCTTGACTAGGGGTGCGGCAAGTTCTGGAGTACAAGTCTTCAGTATTATTGCCGGAATATTGTCAGGGCCCATAGCCATTGCACTATTTAGTGCCTTCAGCCATTTCTTGATATCACGTGGAGTGAATCAAATTGGATGAAGACTGGCATCTGTGATGCTGGGGACCTCTTGAGGAAGCCGAGATGGATCATGCTCTCAGCACTCCTGGCTGAAGACTGTAGCAAATGCTTCAGCCTTTTCTTTAGTACTAAGGTGCTCGGCTCCCCCATCATTGAAGATGGGGATATTTGTGGATCCTCCTCTTCCAGTGAGTTGTTTAATTGCCACCACTGTAGGGGTTCCCCTTTTCCCTCAGAGACCCTCCCCACACTTGAGTTCATGACCTCAGATTCACAAGTGTATGGCTTGAACAGAATGACCAGCAAGACAAGTTTCTTCTGATAATTCACAATTATTTTATTGAATCAGCCCCAACTCCACAGTAAAAAAACCCAAAATTTAAAACAACCTATTCCCAGTACCCAATACAAAGTCGCTACAACTTGGTAAAAACTGACAAAAACACAGGCAAAACACCATGTCCTGTCCTGAAACCTTAAGGGAAAAAAAACCTTCAGACCAATATCACCAAGATATGAAAACAAAAAGTGCTGGAAAAACCCAGCAGGTCTGATAGCATCTCTGGAGAGAAAGACAGAGTTAATGTTTTGAAGAAGAGTCATACGGACTTGAGACGTTAACTCTATCTTTCTCTCCACAGATGCTGTCAGACTTGTTGAGTTTTTCCAGCACTTTTTGTTTCTGTTTCAGATTTCCAGCATCCGTAGTATTTTGCCTTTATCACTAAATTATGGCTGAAACAAGCTGCAAGGTACCGGCAAGAAAACACCAAGTTTTCACCCCAAACCTTCACAAAGCCATAAGACCAATATCACTACGATTTGGCTGAAACTTACAATCCCCAAAACAGCTGGTCTGTCTGGTATAGTCTGTACACCTGAGTCAAGGTGACCAAACTCGACACTTCATCCAACTGCAGCTCAGATCTGCTCTGCTTTTATAATAATTTAACTCAGACATGTTAAACATATTTCCAGTTGTTCCTATTTCCATTTAGTTGATTCCACGCAAAGTCCAGACAAATGTCATCAGCTCCTGCTGGTTGAAACATTACTGGGTTTTCCATGGAAGATGTATCCAGATGGATGTTATCAGTTCTCATTGTATGAGCAATTCTCCTGTTTGAGGTAGCACAGGAACAGCACCTGGCTCCAAAGTTAATGAGGGTTTGAATGACCCTATTCCAATATTATTGTCTGTGGTGGTTGAATAATTTCTTGAATGTATTGTATTGATGATATGTCTTTTGTGCCATTGTAATGGGTAATCAGACTTCTTGATCATGTTCGTCAATGTCCAAACCCTTTTGATGAGTCACTGTGTTTTCACTAAATGTCCAAATTAACTCCTTTCTGCCCAGCCCTGTACTGCTGACTGCAACTTATCTTTTTGAAATTTATTGTTCCAATCATGAGATCAAAACATGTCCATGGGTTTGAAATTATGGGCAACATTTTCCCTCCGTCGGGAGGAAAGTGCAGGAGTGGGCGTGGGCAGGCGGCCTTCCGATCGGCGCCCCTGGTCGGGGGTGGGGGGGGGGGGGGGGCGTTGCAATTTTACGTGGGCGGGCCAATGAAGCCCCGCTCAATGTGACGTCCACCAGGAAGCGCCTGTGCGTTCCCTGTGTGGGCAGGGGGGAGGATTCCCTCAGCCAGGAGTGCAACTCTTTCGCTCATGTGTGTGAAAGAATGCACAGATCTCCATGAGGCAAAGTGCTGCCTCAGGGAGATCCGTTCCAATAGAAAACTTCAAATAAAGGTGATTAAAAAAAAACTTCCCTGCCATGTCCCCTCACGTGACACTGCCACATGAGGTGGGACATGTCCATAATTTTTATTGAAACATTTCAAAAAAATTTAAATACCCTCATGAAACCTCATCCCGCCCGTGCATGAGGTTTCATGTTTTTTCTGAAGCCCGCCAGGGTTCCCGGCCTGCCCGCCAACCTTAAGGTCGGACGGGCAGGTCCATTAATCATCTTAATTAGTTTTTTAATGGCCTTAGTAGGCTGTTGACAGTTCGGCGGGCATGCAGCCAATTCAGCTGCGCGCCCACCAAACTGCAAATCTAAATGACACGGGGTGACGTCGGGACACACATCCAACGTCATCCCGCATCATTTTACACGTCGGCAAGCGGGCCCTGCCCCCACTCGCCGACTGGAGGATGCTGCCCTGTGTTCCATTAATTTTCCAGTTGGAGGGGATTTCGATCCTACGTCTCCCACCTTTAATATTTCTTATATAACTTAAATGAGATATTCCTGCTGATGAATCTTCCACTGTGATGAGGTACTGCAGGTCCCAGGCAAACCTTTCATTTTTTGCAGAATTCATACATTTATATCCATCAGCCCAAATCTCCCTTTATATAGCCCTTCCAATTTCACTTGTTTTGCCTTACATTTTAATTTACATAATCGTATAAGTAGATGTAACACCATAACTAACTGTACAATTACTAATACATGTAATATAATTCAAATACAAGGGGGGCTTTGATATTGAGACCAATATCCCACCAAGGTGGGGGTAGTTATCTCCCTGATCTCATCTCTCACTTTACTATTCTCCTGTTGGAGAATATAATAATGTTTTATTAAACGCTCGGGTAATGGTGGGATATCATACCCAAAATGAGATATTACTGCATGGTCACATGTCTTTTGCCAACTGTGGGTGACTGTAAGTGTTTCCTCCCCCTTAACTACCTAAGTTACGTACATATTTATCTATGTAGTTACCCATTTTACAACATTCCTTCTCTTTCTTTGCAATTGTATATAATCATACAGACACCTGACTTTCTTACATCTACATCTTCTCAAATCACACAGTAAATCTACTACAATAATGAATTGCACCAAAACAAAAAAAGCGAGGAGCAATACAGGTCCAGGGATGGATCTGAATATCTCTGCCAAAATTCATCCCCAGTATGACTGATCTCTCTGGGGTGAAACAGCTTATCTACTGTAACTTCTATGTGATCTCTGAACAATATCAGCCTAGGTTGATACCCCCTTTGGGATGACACTCCCAACCTGCAGATCACCTCACTCAATATCATTAAAATTACATCATGCATGGCCTTAAAAGATCCTCCAGCTCTCCCTTCATCTGTATCCATTTTGTGGTTTCCCAGTCAGGGGTCTTGCAATTCCTGTGCTTTTCACACCTCAAAATTGTCCTAAATCCAAATAACAGTGTTGTTGGGCAGACAGATGTCTTGTAATATTTAATTCATTTCTTCCTCAAATGAACCCCTTTTTTTTATATCCGTAGACACCACCTAAATGTCTATATATGCCTTTTTGTTTTCCTAGAATCCCTTTGAATTTCAGGTAATTTTCCTCAAAATGTTTAGAGCGCCAACCCATATGAATTAAAATTAATTCATCAATTCCAATTTCTTGTGCCCAGACTTACTGGTTTTGGAAAGTCTGACACTCATTGGTCAATGTGTTTACATCAGATTTCCCATACTCAACCACTTTGTTTGGGAAATAACCAATGGCCTAAATGGGTTAAGGCCAAATTCCTCTTAGTTTTCCTTTTTTTAAAAAAAGTCTTTAGTCCATGACTATTATGTAAAAGCTACTGCAGAGCTTGTTACTTGCAGTTTACCAGTAAGAAAAACACAAAAGATTTATTTTGCTCGGGGCAAAATGGGTTAGTTTGTCTAAACATATCTGACAATTAAGAAACTTAAAAATTTTGTAATTCCCAATACAAATAAATTTTAAAAAAACAGAAACTGTTTCTAAGTTTTGATTTCTCATATCTTTTACACACTTACTCAGATTTCTTAACATTCTCCTCAGACAGTATTTTAAATTATAAAAACAAAAAACTGCGGATGCTGGAAATCCAAAACAAAAACAGAATTACCTGGAAAAACTCAGCAGGTCTGGCAGCATCGGCGGAGAAGAACAAAGTTGACGTTTCGAGTCCTCATGACCCTTCAACAGAACTGAGTAAAAATAGGAGAGGGGTGAAATATAAGCTGGTTTAAGGTTGGGGGGGGGGCGTGGTGGGGGGAGAGAAGTTGGGGGGGGTGATTGTAGGGACAAGCAAGCAGTGATAGGTGTAGATAATCAAAAGATGTCACAGACAAAAGAACAAAGAGGTGTTGAAGGTGGTGATGTTATCTAAAAGAATGTGCTAATTAAGAATGGATGGCAGGACACGCAAGGTACAGCTCTAGTGGGAGTGGGGTGAAGTAAGACTAACAGGGCATAAAAGGTATAGATTTAAAAATAATGGAAATAGGTGGGAAAAGAAAAATCTATATAAATTATAGGAAAAAACAAAAGGGAGGGGGAAGAAACGGAAATGGGTGGGGATGGAGGAGGGAGTTCAAGATCTAAAGTTGTTGAATTCAATATTCAGTCCGGAAGGCTGTAAAGTGCCTAGTCGGAAGATGAGGTGCTGTTCCTCCAGTTTGCGTTGAGCTTCACTGGAACAATGCAGCAAGCCAAGGACAGACATATGGGCAAGATAGCAGGGTGGAGCGTTAAAATGGCAAGTGACAGGGAGGTTTGGGTCATTCTTGTGTACAGTACGCAGGTGTTCTGCAAAGCGGTCGCCCAGTTTGCGTTTGGTCTCTCCAATGTAGAGACCGCATTGGGAACAACGAATGCAGTAGACTAAGTTAGGGGAAATGCAAGTGAAATGCTGCTTCACTTGAAAGGAGTGTTTGGGCCCTTGGACAGTGAGGAGAGAGGAAGTGAAGAGGCAGGTGTTGCATCTTTTGCGTATGCATGGGGAGGTGCCGTAGGTGGGTGTTGAGGAGTAGGGGGTGATGGAGGAGTGGACCAGGGTGTCCTGGAGGGAATGTTCCCTACAGAATGCCGCCGGGGGGTGAAGGGAAGATGTGTTTGGTGGTGGCATCATGCTGGAGTTGGCGGAAATGGCGGAGGATGATCCTTTGAATGTGGAGGCTGGTGGGGTGATAAATAAGGACAAGGGGGACCCTATCATGTTTCTGGGAGGGAGGAGATCTTCCCTTCCAATTGTTTAAATTCCAAGCTCTTTTTTATTTCCCATACTTTTGGCAGTCTGCACTGAAGTTCCAATTAGCAGTATCCAATCTCAAAATTTTCCCCTTTCTAGGGACAAAATTCTCAAATCCTCAAATTTAGTAACAAGTTTCCAACCCAAAACCAATCCTATTAGGATTAGCCATGATCACTTCAAATACCCCAGATTCCAATCAACCCTACCAAACATTAAAGCTACCTCGGACTCATATGTGTGAATTCGTATCCAGATTAAAATTCCCACAAGTTTAAAAAAAAACCCTGGAATCATGATTCTGGCCAGTAATCATGACCCCAGGTTCAAACATTGAAGATTTTGCTTTACTAATTACAACCCCCTTTTAAGATAGATATCACAGTTTCAGGAGAAATTTTAAAACATACTTATCCATGCAAAATCTTTATCACACACACATTCTCTCACAATATTACAACTTTTGAAACACATTAAACAACAAACTGTTTGAAAACCACATGCAAAAACAGACCACAAGGGGTTAAGCAACTTAATACACGGCTTGCAGACACAGAGAAATCAGAGACAAAGACCTACTCTCTCTCTCTCTCTCTCACTCAACGCAAGCGCACACGACAATTAGATTTAACACTTCCAACATCGACTCATTGACAGACACCGGAGCACAGGCACACAAATTCAAACAAGGCACTTTATTAAAATACAAAGACAAAAACTGAATGCACTCATATACACACAAGCTTTCTTTAACTGTTCACACAGCATTTTAACTATACTGTGGACATATCAACTTAATTCCTTACTTTCCCCTAACCATTTTCCATGGCCCCAAAGTTTCTCTTATACCTCAACCTTATGCTTTAAACGAAATAAAGTTGGGCGGGGGGACGGTTCTGGAAAGGCTTACGAAGCAAAAGGACATGGCAGCGTTGCAGGGCAACTATTTAGATAATGATACCCAGGGTGTGAAAGGAAGGGACAGAGTGTACAAACATAAAAATCAGCTGCAAATAGGGTCAAAAGGGGGAAAATTTGCTAAAAAAAGCAAAATTGATGGCCCTTTACTGAAATGCACGCAATACTCAGAACAAAATAAATGAATTAACGACATAAATAAAGATTAATGGGTATGATCTTATAGCCATTACGGATGCATGGCAACAAGGAGATTAAAGCTGGGAACTAACTATTCAGGGGTATGTGACATTTCGAAAGGACAGGCAGGAAGTAAAGGGTGCTGGGGTAGCTTTGTTAGTGCGAGATGGAATAAGTATGATAGCAAAAAAGGATCTTGTATTAGAAAATGTAGAATCCATATGGGTGGAGGTAAGAAATAACAAGGGGTAGAAGACACTGGTAGGAGTAGCCTATAGGCCCCCTGATAGTAGATATACTGAAGGACAGAGAATAAACCAGGAGATAATGAGGGCATGTAAAAAAGGCAGTACATTAATCATGGGTGACTTTAATCTTCATGAAGATTGGGAAAATCAAATTGGCAGAGGTAGACATGAGCAAGAATTCATAGAATGTATTTGGGAAAGTTTCTTAGAACAACAGGTTGTGAATCCAACCAGGGATTAGGCTATTTTGGATCTGGTAATGTGTAATGAGACAGGTTTAATAAATGATCTCAGAGTAAAGGACCCCAAGGAAACAATGGCCATAGTATGGTAGAATTTAGCATTCAGTTTGAGAGTGAGAAACTTGAATCAGAAACCACTGTGCTAAACTTAAATAAGGGTAATTACAATGGAATGAGGGTAGAGTTGGCTGGGAAAGCAGGTTAGCCGAAAAGAAGGTTGATGAACAATGGCAGACGTTTAAGAAAATAGTTCATGACTCTCAGCAAACGTATATCCCAGTGAGGCAGAAGAATTCAAGGAATGGGATAAACAAACCATGATTAACTAAGGAAGTTAAGGATAGTGTCAAATTGAGAGAAAAAAAAATACAATGTGGCAAAGATTAGTGGTAAACCAGGGGATTGGGAAAGTTTTAAAAACCAGCAAAAGATGACCAAAACAATAATTAAGAGGGAGAAAATAAACTTTGAGGGTAAACTAGCAAGTAATATAAAAAGGGACAGTAAGAGCTTCTTTAAATGTATAAAAAGGAAGAGAGAGGCTAAAGTGAATATAGGCCCCTTAGAGAATGAGACTGGGAAAATAATAATGGGGAACCAGGGAATGGCAGAGGAGTTGAACAAATACTATGCTTCAGTCTTCACGGTAGAAGATACTAATAGCATTCCAAAAATACTAAATAATCAAGGGGCAAAAAGGGCAAGTGGAAATAAATACAATATCACCAGTGAAAAAGTACCAGGGAAACTAATGGGGCTAAAGGCCAATAATTCCCTGGACCTGATAGATTGCATCTTAGGATATTAAAGGAAATAGCTACAGAGATGGTGGATGCACTGGTAATAATCTTCAGAGAATTCTTCGATTCTGGAAAATCTCCAGAGGATTGGAGAGTGGCCAATGTAACACACTTATTCAAAAAGGGAGTTGACAAAAAACAGGTAACTATAGGCCAGTTAGCTTAACATCGGTCATTAGGAAAACGTTGGGGTCTATTATAAAAGATGTAATAGCATTTAGATATACATAGGCCAGAATATTGCCGTTGGCATGTGGGGGTGGGCCTGACATGCTGACACGCAAAATCCCACAAGATGATGTCAGGCATGCGTCCCGACCATCATCGCACTTCATTTAGATCTTTCGTTCAGCGGGCGCGCGTTGAGCTGCCAACGGCCTATTAAGGCTATTAAAAAGTAATCAAGCCTACTAACACACAACTCATCTAACCCTAAGGTTGAAGGGCAGGCAAAGAGCCCAAGCGGCCTTCACGTTTTTCAGGAAACCTCATCCATGGGCGGGATGAGGTTTCCTGAAGGTAAATGAAATAATTAAATAGATTTTGCGAAATGCACAAACATCTCCAAGCTCATGTGACACTGTCACATAAGGGGACATGTTTAACTAATTTTTTAGATCATTTATTGAAAATTTTCATTACCAGCTTAACCTCCCTGAGGCAGCTAGCTCTGTGCCTCAGGGAGATTGCTGTGCTCTTTTGCATACATGCGTGAAAGAGCGCAGGCCCTGACTCTCCCTCCTCCCCCCTCCCACACAGGTAGCACTGAGCACTACCAGCTGTGTATTATGCTGGGCGGGCCCCCACCAGCTCCCGCCCAGCCTACCCGACACAGGTAAGATGCAGCCCATAATCTAATCAAGCAGAGTCATTATGGCTTCACGAAGGGGAAATCATGCCTAACAAATTTATTAGGATTCTTTGATGAAGCGAAGGCAGGATAGATAAAGGGGAACCAGTAGCTGTAGTATATTTGGATTTCCAAAAGGCATTCGCTAAGGTGCCGTACATAAGGCTACTTAATAATATAAGAGCCCATGGTGTTGGTCTAGTATATTAGCATGGATAGAGGATTGGCTAACTAATAGAAGACAGTGAGTTGGGATAACAGGGGCATTTTCAGGATGGCAACATGTAACAAATGGAGTGCCACAGGGAACAGTGCCGGGGCCTCCATTACTTACAATATATATTAATGACTTAGATGAGAGAAATGAATGTACTATCACCAAGTTTGTGGATAACACAAAAATAGGTGGGAAGGCAAGTGGTGAAGATGACAGAGTCTACAGAGGTATATAGATAGGTTAAGTGAGTGGGTGAAAACTTGGCAGATGGAATACAATGTGGGAAAATGTGAGGTTATGCACTTTGACAGGAAGAGTAGAGGAGCTGAATAATATTTAAATGGAGAAAGACTATAGAAAGCTGCAGCACAGAGAGATTTGGGAATCCTTGTGCATGAATCCCAAAAAGCTAACATACAAGTTCAATAGGTAATAGGGAAGGCAAATGGAATGTTGACCTTTATTTCAAAGGGAATGGAGTATAAAAATAAGGAAGTCTTGCTAAAACAATACAAGGCACTAGTTAGATAACACCTAAAATGCTGTGAACAATTTTGGTTCCCTTATTTAAGGAAGGATATCCTGGCATTGGAGGCAGTCCAGAGAAGGTTCATGAGGTTGATTCCGAATATGGAGGGGTTTTCTTATGAGAAGAGGTTGAGTAGGATGGGTCTGTACTTATTAGAGTTTAGAAGAATGAGAGGCGACCTTATTAAACATATAAGATTCTTAGAGGGCTAGACAGGGTAGATGCTGAAAGGTTGTTTCCCCTTGTGAGAGAATCTAGGACCAGAGGGCATAATCTCAGAGTAAGAGGTCACCCATTTTCAAGAGAGATGCGGAGGAATTTATTCTCTCAGAGGATAGTCAATCTGTGGAATTCTTTACCGCAGAAGGTTGTAAAGTCTGGTCATTAAGTATATTCAAGGCAGAGATAGATTTTTAATCAGTAAGGGAATCAAGGGTTATGGGGAAAAGGCAAGAAACTGGAGTTGAGGATCATCAGATCAGCCTTGATCTCATTGAATGGCAGAGCAAACCTGATGGTCCGATTGGCTACATCTGCTCCTATGTCTTATGGTCTTATGCAAGCAGCTGGACCATGGTCTTGCTGATAGAGAAACTCATCTCTTCTCACCTCAGGATGGACCAGTACCTGTTGCCCACCCATTTTCTATTTTAAGTGCCCAATTCCCTTGCTTACCCTGCATCTTACATTCTCTGACTCCTGAAAAACCTTGCCAAACTTCAGCACAATAAACTATTCTAAGTAAAAGGTCTTACCTTTTCAGCTCTTAGCTTTTCCTCCTCTTGAATGAACACAACTTCTGCAAAAGGGACCCTATCCCCTCCTCCAGGCACTCAATGAGCAGTGTCTGGGCCTCTTTATTAGACAATTTTTCTACTTCAAAAGGCACCTTGTCCCTGTTCTGTTCCTTTACCAAATGGTAAGCCACCTTCATACTCTCACACTTCGTCTTCAAGTCCTGTGTCTTGACCTCATAATATAACATCTGGTACTCGTTTCTCTCTTCCTCTATCTTACAAACCTGGCCTTGATAATAGCTCATGTCTGTTCATGCCCTGACTGTTCTGTGGCCTTTAGCTCCTGAAGTTCCTTCATCAAATGGTTAACTACCGTTTCCCTGTCTAAGGCTTGTTTCCTCAGGATCACTACTTCTTGTCTGAGTTTAATATTTTCGCACTGATCTTTATGATGTTGATGGTTGTATCCATACAACCACACTGCCTCTCCTATCTTCTTTCACCTTTGGGATGACTCAGTCCACACCTTGACCCATCCAAATGGATCCTCCGAATTAACTGTTTCCCTTAACCAAGCCTCACTTGGCTTTAGTTTCTCACAGATATACTTCTGTAACCTCATTTCCATTGTCATGGGAGGAACACATTTCCTCATCCGCTTTGTTGATGGTGCTGTCTGTTCAGCTATATCACCTACTGGTATCCTACCCCAGTCGCCGATTCTGTAGGGGGTTCCCCTTTTCCCTCAGAGACCCTCCCCATGCTCAAGTTCGTGACACCAGATTCTCAAGAGTATAGATTGAACAGAATGACCAGCGAGACAGGTTTCTTCTGATAATTCACAATTGCTTTATTGAATCACCCAAAATGCCACAGGGTAAAACCCAAAATTTAAAACAGCCTATTCCCAGTACCTGACACAAAGTCACCACAACTCGATTAAAACTTACAAAACACAGGCAAAACACCAAGTTCTGCCCTGAAACCATAAGGGGAAAAAAGCCCTCAGACCAATATCACCAAGATATGGCTGAAAGAAGTTACAAGGTACCAGCAAAAAAAAACATCAAGTTTTCACCCCAAACCTTCTCAAAACCCTCAGACCAATATCACTACGAATTGGCTGAAACTTACAATTCCCATCACAGATGATTTGTCCGGTGTTGCCTGTGGGCCTGATTCAAGGTAACCAAATTCGACCATTCTTCACACTGCAGCCCATATGTTCAGATCTGCTCTGCTTTTATAATAATTTAACTCAGGCATGTCAAAACATATTTCCTGCTGTTCCAAAATCCATTTAGTTGATCCCACACAAAGTCCAGACAAATGTCATCAGCTCCTGCTGGTTGAAACAATACAGGGTATTCCAAGGAAGATGTATCCAGATGAATATTATCAGTTCTCATTGTATGAGCAATTCTTCTGCCGTTGGAGGTGGCACAGTAACAGCACAGTAAAAGTGCCTGGCTCCAAATTTCCTGAGGGTTTGAATGACCCTATTCCAGTACTATTGTCTGTGGTGGTTGAATAATTCCTTGAGTGTATTGTATTGACGATATGTCCTTTGTGCCATTGTATTGGGCAGTCAGACTACTTGATCACATTAGTCAATGTCCAAACCCTTTTAATAAGTCATTGTGTTTTCACTAAATGTCCAAATTAACCCCTTGCTGCCCAGTCCTGTACTACTGACTGCAGCTTATCTTCTTGAAATTTATAATTCAAATCATGAGGTCAAAACATGTCTGTGGGTTTGAAATTATGTTCCATAAATATCCCAGCTGGAGGGGATTTTGATCTTTCACAACCGTTCACAACTGCATGTGGCAGGACTGCAAAACTTAGATCTGATCCGTTGGTTGTGGGATCGCTGAACGCTGTCTATCACTTGCTGCTTATGCTGTTTGGCATGCAAGTAGTCCTGTGTTATAGCTTTACCAAGTTGACACTTCATTTTTAGATATGCCTGATGCTGCTCCTGGCATACCCTCCTGCGCTCTTCATTGCACCAGGATTAATCCCTGGCTTGATGGTAAGGGTAGAGTGCGGGATATGCCAGGCTATGAGGTTACAGATTGTGTTCGAGTACAATTCTGCTGCTGCTGGTGGCCCAAGGTGCCTCATGGAGGCCCAGCCTTGAGTTGCTAGATCTGTTCAAAATCTATCCCAATTAGCATGGTGGTACTGCCCCACAAGACGGTGGGTATCCTCAATGTGAAGGCAGGACTTCATCTCCACAGTGAACATGAGGAGGTCACTCCTATGGATACTGTCATGGACAGATACATCTGTGGTAGGCAGGTTGGTGAGGATGAGGTCAAGTATGTTTTTCCTTCTTGTTGGTTCCCTCACCACCTGCTGCGGACCCAGTCTAGCAACCTTATCCTTTAGGGCTCGGTCAGTGGCTTTGCTACTGAGCTACTTTTGGTGATGGACATTGAAGTCCTCCACCTAGAGCACATTCTGTGCCCTTGCCACCGTCAGTGCTTCCTTCAAGTGATGTTCATGGAGGAGCACTGATTCATCAGCTGATGGAGGACAGCGCATGGTAATCAGCAGGAGGTTTCCTTGCCCGTGTTTGACCTGATGCCATGGGACTTCATGGGGTCCAGAGTCAATACTGAGGACTCCCAGGACAACTCCCTCCTGACTGTATGTCACAGTGCTGCCATCTCTACTGGATCTGTCCTGCCAGTGGGACAGGACATACCCAGGGATGATGATGGTGGTGTCTGGGACATTATCTTTAAGGATGATTCTGTCATTAGTCTGTGAGACAGCTCTCCCAATTTTGACACTAGCCAAATGTTAGTAAGGAGGGCTTTGCAGGGTCAACAGGGCTGAGCTTGCTATTGTTGCTTCCGGTGCTGAGCTCAATGCTGGGTGGTCCATCCAGTTTCATTCCTTTTTGAGGCTTTGTAGCAGTTTGATACAACTGAGTGGCTTGCTAGGCCATTTCAGAGGGCATTTAAGGGTCAACATGCCTTGACCAGGTAAGGACAGCAGATTTCCTTTCCTAAAGGACATGAGTGAACCAGACGGGTTTTTGTGACAATCAACAATGGTTCCTTGATCATTGGTCATTATTAGACTTTTAATCCCAGATTTTTATTGAATTCAAATTTCACCATCTACTTTGGCGGGATTCGAATCTGGGTCCCCAGAGCATTACCCTGGGTCCAACGACAATACCACTACGTCATCACCTCCCCTGTAGTAATCCTGCTCAGTACGCGAGGAACCACAGGCTCAGATATCATGCCCCACCAGAAACAATATCGGCATGGAGACAACATGCTCTATGCCGACCTGCCCCACAGTCATAAGGTGCTGCGGGGAGGACTAATGAGGGCTGAGTGGGATTTCTGCCACTCCTTGGGCAGAAGACCCAACCTCTGGAGCTGCCTGCCAATTCAATTGGCCAGCAGCACCAGGAAGGTGGCAGTGGCTGCTGCTGGGACTACAGGAGAAGAAGATCAAGGCTCATGGATTCCTGGAGCAGGTAAGTCCATGGTCTTGGGCCGGGAGGGTTGGGCGGGTTAGGGAGAAGGGTGGGAAGGGAGGGTGTGGGTTTAAGGGACGGAGAGGGAGGAAAGAAGGGGGGTTCAACTTAACAGTGGTCGCCCCACAATTGGTAAAACGCAGCCCCCAAAAAGTGACACTTGCCCTTCCTTCCTGCCCGTTAAACAGGTAAGTTAAAATATCGGGCTTCCCATTCCCACACTACCGCCCACACCAAACGTTTTATGGCGTGGGCAGCATGTTATAGGGGTCAATTAGGCTTGCAATTGTTCATGAAAATATCGTGGGCGGGAAAGTGGTGGGGTGGATGACTACCCTATTTTACGTGTCCTTTCCCACTCCCCCGCCCCCCAATCCCTGGGCTCTGTGGGAAGCATGTGGAGTCAAACAATTAGCAAGCTGGAGAAGTTTCTAGCAACAACTATGACCTCAGAACCTACTTGAATCACTTACTCAGGGAAAACCTCAGCAATCACCTTAAAGGGACTGGCAAGATTAGCAACTCCATACAACCTGCAAGCAATGTTACCAGAGATCAGTTTGATTTTACATTTCTACGATAACTGTTTGGAAAATATATTACAATTGAATGAAAAAATAAGACTTAACTGAAGGTTTAAACTTACTGATGTAAACATATATTGAGGTCAATTTTCATCTTCAATGGCTGTATTCTCATGAACGCATTGTTCACCCAGTGTCGAACCCACAAGGCTTCCATTCCATGCCCGGGCAGTAATCTGGTGAGTAGACCACCTGCCCACTATACAATCCATTTGCTTTTCATTCCACATCTGGGCAGTAATATGATGAGTAGATCAGCTCCCATATGACTCCCATGGGTTCTACATCAGGTGGTTGATTCATTAAGTCAGGTTCCCACCCAGGCTGCGAAGATAGGAATCTACCCCATTGTATACCAAAGATGCTATTAATTGTCATCTTTTGGTTTAAATTTACACAGTGTGGTTAAATCTGGTTTAAGGAATAAAGCAATACTGGGTGCATGCCAGATGCCCACATTCAATGTGGTTTGCATTTAAAATGTACTGTGAAATCTATATCGGCCCTCTGGTTTATTACAGGCACCACAAATACTTAATGTCAAAATAACCTAGAATTATGTTCTTGGTCACAACTGGATATAGAATTATTTCAATGATTTCATACGCAAATGTTTTGTGAGGCTGATGAATTGGTGTATCAAAGCATTTTGCAGGCATCATGTGGACACGTGTAGGGGTTTCCAAATCTTTTAGGGACTCCCATCCAAGTTTTATAGAATGCTGCATTTACAGTGTCTTTCTTCTGTTTTCTCTTTTGTATTTTTCTTCATTGCATTCAGCTCCTGGTAAGAATCATAGATTCTTATAGCACAGGACAGAGTCATTTGGCCCATCGTGTCTATACCAGATCATTGAAAGATCTATCCAGTTTAGTTCCACACCCCAGCTTCCTCCACATAACCAAAATCATTTAGATGAGGAGGCAGCATGAAGTTTGCATGCCGTATACCTTTTCTCTGCAAAGACGTTTCTCCTGGCTTCCTTGTTTGGATTTATTAGTGACCATCTCATACTTATGCCCCTTGCTTTGGACTCCTGACCAGTGAGGCTGAATTTTCTATCAGGGCTATAGAACCAGACATGGGGGTTGGTTCCAAGACTGATCCCGCATGGCGTGCATTAGGAATGCCCACTGTAATCTCCAATAATCCAACCCATTAAAGACCAGGGAGCAGGCTCACCGACCAATTATGGACAGTGGGCAAGGCCCTGATGCTAGATGGCCAATGGGGGGCCAACAAGCATTCAGTGATCTGCAACCCACCAGCTGAGGCAGTGGGTCAGATGGGAAGGTGGGTGGGGATTGGGGGGTGAGGATGCATCTCTTACTTGATCTTTTGTACACTGCACCACCCCCCCCCCACCCCCAGCCCTGAGCCCACCACATTAGCCGCAAACTTTTGATTTACAATAATTGGCTTTAATTGGCTGCCCACTGCTTCCCAACAGGCAGCCAATCTGTCCTCAAACCAGTTTCATTCTAAGTAGCTCAGGGTTAGGATCATGGAGACAAACTGGCATGAAGGCTGGTGATGCCAAATTGTGTGCCAGTCCCTCCCCAATCCTGATCCTGACCCACTTGAAAAGCCATCCCATCTTCTCTATTTGAAACCTATTGAACCGCTTCATAATTTTAAAGACTTCTAACAGATCACCAGCCTGTTCAGTCTTTCCTTATAGCTGTGACCTCTCATTTCTGATAAATATTTTTTGCACCTTTTCCAGTGCTTCTACATTATTTTTGTAACACAGAAACCAGAACTGCAACAGTATTCTAAATATAGTCTAACCAAGATTTGATATAAGATTAATATAAACATATATCATAATGTTACAAGGATTCTTATATATTTATGGAAATTATGCATCAATTTATTATGCAATTATAAAACTAAAAAGAGAGATAAAGTTCATAATTATGGGTACTAAAGAATGGGAAATAAAGTAACTTGAGGAACAGGACTTACTGGATTGCTCTATTGACAGCCAGTATCGATGGGCTGAATGGCCTCCTTCTGTGTCGTTATGACTCCTTGGGCAGGATCTTCCCCCCTTTGGGGGGATTGTGCGGGATCGGGTGTGAGCAGGCGGGTTCCCAATCAGTGCTGCCATTTTATGTGGGCGGGCCAATTAAGGCCTGCCCAGTGTGACATCCACTAGGAAGCGCTATGCGCTCCCTGTGTGGGCGGGGAATGGGCGGGAATTCCCTGAGCCTGGAGTGCGCTCTTCCGCGCATGCACACGAAAGAGCGCACAGATCTCCCTGAGGCAAAATTCTGCCTCAGGGAGATCAGCTCAGATTTGAAAGTTTGATTAAAGATGAGAAAAAAAACTACTGACATGTCTAATCATGTGACACTTTATATGCTCATGAAACCTCATCCCGCCCGTGGATGACATTTCATGTTTTTTCGGAAGCCTGTCTGGGCTCCTGGCCCGCCCGCCAACCTTAAGGTTGGACGAGCAGGCCCATTGATTACCTCAATTACTTTATTAATGGCCTTAAGTGGCTATTGACAGGTCTGCGGATGCTCAGCCAAGTCGGCTGCGCGCGCACCAACCTGAAAATGTGGATGACGTGGGGTGACGTCAGGACGCCCGCCTGATGTCACCACGTGTCATTTTACGCGTCAGCGAGCGGGCCCCACGCCCCGCTTGCCGACCAGAAGATGCAGCCCCATGACTCATTAACTAGTCTTTAAGTAATGCCAACTTGAGAGTATACGAGGTTGAGCAAGACAAATCAATTAATCTTAATTTTAATAATGGGTGCAAAGTGAGAGGGAGGAGGTAAAGAAAAACGCAAATATCTTGATGGGAAAAATTTGACCAATGCTTACATTTGTTTTGATCTATTTTTCAATTTAATCATAGCTGTTGACCTCGTCATTTGCTTAGCACAAAAAAATTCTATTAAGAATGAACAGGTTTCTCAGCTGTTTCATGGCTTGCTGTTTCCTGCCCAAACTTCAAATTTCTCCTTTGCTTAACATGTTCCACTGAACAGCAATGAGTTTTTTATTCAAAACTTCCTTGCCTAAACATTTAATTAGTTCCTTAGAAGAGACACTTTTTTCAAGCGTTACTCAAAATATATTGAGTAGAAGTATATTGGGTGTGCATGACCCAGTTGGCAGCTCTTTCACTCCCAAGCCGGAAGACTGTGGGTTCATGCCCCACTCTAGAGAGTTATACACATGTTCCCACACTCAAGTTACAATTTTATTTACTTCAGAAGGATTCAGCACCACCTGGTTATTTAGTGTAAGGCTGTTTTTAATTTGTAGTTTGTTGGTATTCACTGGATATGTGTATCTTGGAAAGCCAGTAGTTAAACAATGTACAGTTGATAAAGTCCAATCTGGTTTTGCAACTGAATCAGATTAATATTCTGGTGAATTGGTAACACATTTTACTGTGAGGCTGCAGGCATATTTCCAACATGCTGAAATATTCAAGTGCCACTAGGGAAAATCAGCAGTTGTTAGATTCATTTATTTATGTAGGGATCTCTGGCATCATGACTTTGGCCAGTGTTTGGAAGGTTGTTTCGGAAAGTGCAGGATATTAATATTATTGTTTTGGGTTGTTAGTAATAGCTAATGTTGCAAGATACATAATGAATTAGGTATTTAATGTTAAATCATCAATAGAAATATCCCACTGCTTTAGGGATTTAAAAATCAGCTCAATTTCAGAAAATGATCGTCACTTCCATAATCTCCAATTTGGTATTGCGAGATGTACTAGAGGCCATGGTTTGAGAGAGACAGAATTCTCAGAGGGTTGTAAGGTTGGAAAAAGTTACAGAGTTAGATGGGGGCATATTCATTACTTAATTTGAATTTGGAGATGTTGGGGGACCTGGAGCTAATACAGGTCAGCACACACAGTGGTGATAGGTGAATGGGAGTTGGTGTGGGTTAGGATTTAGGAAGAAACGTTTTGGATGAGCTGAAATTTATGTAGGATGGGAAGCCAGTCAGGGAAACATTGGAATATTCTAGTCTATAAGTGACACAGACAAGGATGAGGGTTTTAGCAGCTGGTGAGTTAAGGCCAGGGCACAGCCGAGTGATGACAGAGGTGCAAGAAGGAGACCTTAGTAATTAGTAGGACATGTGGTCAGGAGTTCAGCTTGGATCAAATAGGATAGCAAAATTGTGAATATTTGCTTTCAATCTGAGGCTGGGTATGGGGATGAAATATCCCAAAATTTTATGGCAGGGGCCTTGGTCTTTCCAGTGATTAACCTGAGGATGTTTCAGCCATCAAAGACTAGATGTTGGACTAGCAGGTTGGCAACATAGAAGCAGTGGAGAAGCAGCGAAGACGTAAAGTTGGATGTCATTAGTGTACATGTGGAACATGTCACCATGTATTTGTGTGATATTGCCAAGGGACAGTATGTAGATGATGAAGAGGAAGGGGACAAGGAAAGATCCTAGTGAGATTCCAAAGATAGCAGTGGAGGGGTAGGAAAAGAAATCATGGCTGCTGATGGTCTGGCCACCATCAGATAGGCAAGTGTGGAAGCAAGTGAGAGCATTCCCATTCGACTCCATGACCAGCAACTTCAACAGCTTCCTTTTCCCTTGTGATTCATTGAATAGATGTTTGAAGGAAAGACTGAATGAATTATTTTATATAGTGTCCTTCATGACCTCAGGCTATCCCAAAGCCTTTACAGCTAACAAAGTACTGCACTAGCTGTAGATCTTAGGCCAGGATTTTACGGCCCTGCTATGGCGTGTGTCCACCTGGCAGATGTGGTGAGCTAGTTAAATCTCCAATTAAGGCCCGCCCAACGTGACGTCCACCAGGGAGCTATGCACTCCCTGTGCAGGCAGGGGGGATTCCCTGAGCCAGGAATGCGCTCTTTCACGCATGAGATTGAAAGAGTGCACAGATCTCCCTGAGGCAAAGCGCTGCTTCAGGGAGATCGGCTCAGATTTGAAATTTCAAATAAAGATGAGAGAAAAATTTTGCTGTCATGTCCCCTCATGTGACACTGTCACATGAATTGGGACATGTCCACAACTTTTATTTTGAAATATTTTGAGATTTTTTTTAATCACTCATGAAACATCATCCCATCCGTGGATTTGTTCTGCAGACCATATAATGACAATTTCTTTGCAAAGGCATTTATAATTTTGCTGTAGCTGGTGCAAACAAGAAATTTCTTCAGGTTATCTAGCAGCTTCTGTCTCATCTCATCAATATTTTCTCATATGGGCCTGGATATTTTAGGCTGTTTATCTTAATTTTACTAGCTTGTGATATGACAAATCACTTCATTACCAAACACAGAGGATTCATCTTTTTCATGCTTCTCCCATTCTGCCTCCATAACTTCAGCAGAAACATGACAGAAAGCATGTTTATTAGTGTATAGTATAGAGCAGGAGAAGTAACTTCCCAGCAGAATTGCAGAATCACAGAGTGCAGAAGAGGCCTTTCAGCCCATTGTGTCTGCACCGACACTTGAGAAACACAATTATGACTTTCTTTCAGCTTCTCACGCAAGAAAAAAATTTGTTTGGAATTTATAATCCAAGGGCTTTTTAATGCTTTTTATTAATTTATTCATTAAACCTTTTTAATGAAAAATCTTGAACACACCTAAAAGTACATCTGCCACTATTTACTTTGCTGTTAACTAAGAGATTTGATGAACTATCAATCGTCACCTAGAGGCAGCTTCCCAACATTTCTATCAGTCTGATCATGTGTTTAAACTGTGTTTTTGTTCTATGTTTTTTGCATTATTTCAATTGAATTACTTTTAAATGAAATATGATTCAAAATTCCAATTTGTTTTATCTTACCCAGAGATTTTAGGATTCCTGATCCAATCAGAACAACCTTGACATACTTGGTCACAACAAAATGCCAGTTACATTTCCGGATGGAGAGAAAGGAAGCCCACTCAAATTGATTTGAATAGGAAGTTTCTGGTGTTTCTTGTCTCCAGGCTGCAGGAGTTAAAAACTCTCCTGAAGCATTTTTGAAGAGTTAGGAGAGTAGGCCAAAAGTGATGTGTTTTGAGAAGGTTTTTTGTGAGGAGGGAGGCAGACAGATTTATGGCTAAGGAAATTAAAAGCTCAGAGGTCAAAAAAGGAGCAGCGGAGCGGAAGCTACACAGAAAGTCAGAATTAGAGGTCTTGGGGTGATGTAAAGTTGCACAACTAGGATGTATTTAGAATAAATTCTATCACAATTTGAGAAGGCTTTTTTGAGGAAGAAGCATTTCTCTAAGAATTCCAAAACATCTATATTAATAAATTAACAGTAATTTGAGACTGAAGGCTGATCAAAGATATAGGATCAATCACAAAAGTCACCTGTTTGAAATGGCAAGATACTGTATAGTGCAATCATTTGCTATCACTATTATATTACAGAAAAACAGAAAATGCTGGAAATGCTCGGCAGGCCAGGCAGCATCTGTGGAAGGAAACTAACAATTCCAACCATTTCAGTACCTATTTCAGATCTCCAACATATTCAGTATTTTGCTATTTATTTTTAACATTTGAGATGTCATGTGTTCAGTGCACTAACCTCCTTGTAGAAATATGGGGCTGGATTTTATGTGGCACCAGGTTTCCCCCCCCACACCACCCCCCATCACCCCCCAACGACTAAAAAGCCAGTTGAAGCTCACCCACAAGAAAAGCAAACCACCCCAAGGCGTGTTATGCTCAGCAGGGGGTTAATTGGCTCAGGGCCTGCAGATCTGTAGTTCCATCGGTGCTAGGTTCAAATGGCGGCCACTGCTGAGACTACAGCCAGAGCATGAAGAAGAGGAGGTAATGGAAGCCAGATTCAAGGGTAAATCCGGAGTATTGGCGGGGCCTGGCTGGCAGGCCCCAGCAAGGAGGGTAAGGGAGGTGGGGGACAATGTTTGAAAGGTCAGGGGAGGGAGAGGGTGGTGATGGTTATACCCGTGGAAGGATTCCTCAGCTGGGCATAGAGGAAGAAGGTACCACCTCCCCCCACCCCGCCCACCGTTCTTGCCCAACACCATTTCGCCAAGTAAAAGCTGCACTTGACCTGGGCCTCAATACCCCAGCTGCAGGTAAAATAGTGGTGGGAGCAGGATTAATTGGCCACTTAAGGGCTTCATGATTTCCAAGGGCAGGCCAGCTGATACCTCCACCATCACTCATAAAATGGGAGACAGGTAGACAGGTAGGGATGGTGGTGGCAGGCCATGCGCTGCACTTTATGAGTCCCCCCCCCTCCCACCTTCAAACATGCTGGTAGAAGGTCATAAAATCCAACCCACCGAGCCTATCAAATAAGGCAGCAGCAACTGTGGAGGGTATCAAGATGGTGGCCAGGATTTTCTTGCCTGCATGGAGTTCCAATGAGTCTGGACTTCCATCCACCTCAATGAAGCTCCAACAGCAGGCAAACTGCCAAGGGTTCTTAAAGCAGCAGAAATGTCCCAAAGACCAGAATCAGTGTCTCGCTGAAACCCTCTAGACAGATAACTGTTGCAACAGAATGGAGGCAGAAACTGGCCTCAGGAAGCAATGGGTACACAGGTAGACAGCAGGAAAATCCACCATGTGGGTACCTAGCCCTCGACTTGTCCTCCACCATTTATTTGTGGTGACTGGAGGCCAGCAACATAATCAACAGGATGGAATTGCAGGTCATGCAGTTAACTTTACTGCCCATATTTTTCTTCATTTTCCATATTATTCTTTTGAATTTTGGGTGTGATTGTGGGGGAGAATTCTGGCTGGTATCTGATTGAAAACAATGAACATGTGAGTGCATATATGAGTGTGTATCCAACACACAATTTGCATAGATAAAAGCAGAGCTTTATATATACCTCACACACGCTTGCACTACAACGATGAACTCCCTTCTCTTCATTTCTTGAATATTCTACCTTCAGCTGTAATTTCTTATTGGGACACAGCTTGGCAGGTGCTGCCAACCCTCTCGGATCTCACTCAAGTAGTCACCCTCAATGTGAGTCATGTTAGTGAGTGTCTCTAGGCTTTCTGTTTGGAGATAGCTTCCCAAGTGACCATGGCCTCATCAAGCACCCACATACATGCATTTTCAGGACTTGCTGCAGTGCAAATGGGAGCACAAGTTCTGGTATTTTCCATGGACGTGACTATTGATATTTAATGCGGCATGCAGCCCATCATGACACATGCCTAAACAAATGCAACTTTATGGAAAGTTCACAGATGAAATAAAAAATGATACTTTGCAGTTTAAATACCAAGACTGTACCCCAAGGATTAATTTCTTTGGTAATAACAACAGTAATAATGTGTAATATGAAAAATGAAGTCTGGTCAGGGTTCCATTATCATTAAATACGTCACATGCTAAGGCTAAAACAAAACCAGACATTATATAAAATGTAACATTGTACCCTGTCCAAAACCTCCTCCACTGACTCACAGCAAGGGAGATTTAGTTAAATTATTTCATTCCATGTGACTGCATGTCATTGGAATGGCAAGAGCTTGTGGTCTCTGAAGCTTTTTTGGAAAACTGATTTTGCTCAAAGCAGAGTTTTATCATAATCTTGCAATTTTTCATCTGTTAATGGAAAATAATTCTAAGATTTTTCCAACTTTGTTTTATTTAAGGTTTGAAGATGGGCACATCTTAGTTACTTACACGCTTTCTTGAACTCAAACAGCTTGGACATTTTACGATGTACAAATGATTTTGAGAAATATATAATTCAGTGACAACTAATGAAGAATTATTCTGTTTTCAGAGCACAAAGTTGCTTGTACCATAAATGCTTGAACAAATGCTTAAATTGCACGGTGTTTAGAGTAACAAGTCCATTTTGAAGATGGATTCTCAATCAGCTTAAGATGTTGATCTTTATGGGAATTATTATGGGAATTTCTTGTCTGGAAAATGGGCGTTTGGCAGTCAAAAAATCAGGGCTGGTAAGGGACACTTCAGCTTCCCCATTAATGCTCCAAGCTCCATCTAATGCAATTTTCAAGTGGGCCTGTAAACAGACATTAAGCAAACTATAATCAAAAGTCCATAACTGGACTGCTGGATATCGCTCAAGAAAAGAGGCAAAGGAGTTTTTAACTTTTAGCTTTGTGATGCCTCCTGGGCCTACAATAAAATTCTGGCGTCTGCCAGCCATTTGACCCACCATCTCCCATTTGCCCCACCCTGCCAAGTATCACTTTAACCCCCACGCCCCCTCAGGCCCAATATGTCAGCCTGCTCAGACTGGGATCCAGAACATTTTTGTCTGCCTCCTGATGACTGGCAGACTGCAGCAGGGTGCCTGTTTGGTGCTCTCAGCTTGATGGCAGCACTTAAATGGTTAACTATAATATTTAATGGTTAAACATGGTTAGGGCCTCCCAGTACCAGGTTGGAAGCATGGGGAATAATTTTCTCCCCGATGGGGGGGTGGGGGCTGAGAGGGAGCGATTGCCGTCCATGATCGGCTGTGTGCCGCCATTTTACGTGGGCGGGCCAATTAAGGTCCGCACAGCGTGACGTGCACCTGGAAGCGCTCAGTGTTTCCTGTGCAGGCGGGGGGAGGAGGCTGAGTTGGGGCCTGCGCTCTTTCGTGCATGCGCACAAAAGAGCATAGAAATCTCCGTGCCTCAGGGAGTTTAAATTCATTTTGAAAAATTTAAATAAAGAGAGACAGTGTCACATGAGCTGGGACATATCAATGAATTTTAACAAAAAATTTATTTGATTTATAAATCCTTCATGAAGCCTCGTGGATGAGGTTTCATGATAAATGCGAAGGCCACCTGGGCTCTTTGCCTGACCGCCAACATTAAGGTTGGACGGGCAGTTCCATTAATTATTTTAATTAGGTTTTAAATGGCCTTAATAGGCCTTTGAGAGTTCAACGGGCACACAGCCGACTCCAGTGCTGCGTGCCCGCCGAACAGAAGATCTGAATGACATGCGGTGACGTCGGGATGCATGTCCCCTGCACACCGAAGGGGACTGAAGGGGACACACCGAAGATTCTGGCCATGAAGTTGCTCCAGTGGCTTTGTGCCTGTTTTGGGTGGAGGTTGATATCCCCCCTAAAATGATGTGGAGTCAGCATAATATCTGCTTTCGGTTTGAAATACAGCACACATCTCCTTGATATAAGAATATTGATTTGAAGGGAAAATTTGTTAAAGGGCTAATTTCACCACAGCCCCCCACGCTCCACCATACATACTTTCTAATGGAAAATTGATTTGCAGGATTTGTTGTCAAAAACTTGAGCTGTTGTAGGAATACCAGCTAGACAATAAAAAGTTGTAAAAATGTTTTCAACAAAATTGAATTCACATACAGTGTAATTGTTGACATATTGTGACTGCTTGAATCATGACGTTATTGTTGTCTTCCAAAAAACTGACAAAGAACACCTAGTTTTAATCTTTGAGTATATTTCTCAAAAGCCCCTGCTGTTATCATAAAATTCAGCACTTGAGGAGAAATAAAATGAAGCATTTTTTATATATTTATCATCACTTAACACAGAGCTGCTATAGAGACAGATCAGCAGCTTTCAATCTTGTTGGCAAATTAGATCAGCAGACATCAGGATTTTGATGTTAACACCCAGCAGGTTTTGGGCTAGCAGGGTGAAGGTGAAATACATTCACAGGATTGGGATCTGGGCAATTGATGGTGGCATGCTGATGAGGCCTGGCAGTCAGCCGCTCATCCAAAACAAGTGAAAATCAGCAGTTGGCAGGGAGTGAGACAAAGGGGGAGAAATTTGTTCACAACACTGCTTTTAGCAGCACTACACTAACTTACATCAGTTGCCCAGTGGGAGGCAGTGCTGTGAGTTAGCTGTACACAGTGTTGTTCAATGAAATTACACAGAATGCCCGGGTGGTAGAAGACCACCAGTTGGCACCAAGGCTTTCAGTAGGCTGATAAGTTGAGGAGAAGGGGCTTTAGGGTCTCACAGGAAAGAAGGGAGCAGTCCGTAACAGGCCATGATTTTCTTTGTGGGGCCAAATGGTGTATTCCTGCTTCTTATCACATAGAGAAACGTTCATCAGTTAACCTTGGAGCATGTCTCCATATTGGAATATTTTCTCCTTCACAAAAGACTTCAAATCATAGTGGAAAGTGCAAAGGTTATTGTCCAAATGTAAATCATGAGGTCCTTCAAGATAAGAAAGAAGAAATCATGCTTGTCAACAAATTACAAGATAATCTAATTGACCTACAAATAGAACACTTGAATTAAAAACTCACGTAACTTGAACCACATTGAAAGAGAGCTTAATGATCTTCCATTGACTAAATACCTATGTAAAGTGGCACTCAGAATCATTTCAAAACCTGAGGGTTACAATAGCAAATACCTAATTTAATTTATGTCACAAGTGAAACAGGAGTGCAAATGTGCCACATAGTTTACTAAATAAGTCTTTGTTAACCTGAGAACTTTAGCTGCATGGTCTGATGAATGTTATTTCACAGGGTACTTTGTGTATGGTGTTGCCATTTTTCTGCTGATCCATTTTATTATCCAATTAAGGAGCTAGGAAGTAAGCAAAGTAACATATGGTAAACTCTCACAGGAGCTTTAACAAGCTTAATGTATTGAACACCCCCTCCAAACTGACAGATGGAAATAGGCAATTAATTTGGTGACTTTGGACTGGGGCTACATTACTTGCACAATTACCAAAGCATCTTATGCGCACCTAAAGCTGTGTCATTTCATTCCTTTTTGCTGATGATTATTCAGTGGAGGATATTTGAAAAAAAGTAAATAATGTTTTGAAAGCTGAAAATGAAGCCCTGCGATGCATTCTTTATTAATATGTTTATCAGCACCGAGTATTGATAATCCTATTCTTCCCCTTAACAACATCAACTTGAGACCCAAATTACTTTCAAATCTCTCTCACATCTGGCATGCTCTCTCCATTTCCGTATATTATTTGCTTCCTATAGACCTTCCCTCAGTCTTCTGCCACCTTCATTTTGTTTCGTTAGTTTTGGAGGTCACTACTTGATCATCGAGGTGGGACGTTAGTGCTGAGAAACAGGAACATTTTCTCAAAGTTAGCATTATGCATCACCCTATATTCAGTATTAATAAGACTAAAGAAAAAAAGAAAGACTTACATTTATATAGTGCCATCCATGACCTCAGGACATTTCAAAAGACTTTAGAGCCAATGAAATACTTTTGAAGTCTAGTCACTGTTGTAATGTAGAAAATCTTTACAGGTATAATGCAGAATAGTTTGCTTTCACTCAGCCCCAAAGATATTCTTATCCTCCCTAATTTACTTCCATCCACTCCTGGATTGCATTGGAACATATAATACATATGTCATTCCGATTTGTCTCACTCTCCACTTTTTGAATAGTTCTAATGAAAGGGGCTTCTATCTCTACACTTAATTTCCCTCCCATTTACATAAATGGATGGAAATTCACGGGCTGGCAAGCACAGACAAGTAAACCCTTGCATATGATCCTCAAGAGCTTTGATAGGTTTCAGTTCTAGCCTACACTCTGCTGCAAGAATTTGTCTTTTTTGTCATTAGCAAAGAAAGTACTTGATAAATTTATCTTTATTAAGATGCCTAAATCACAGAAACAGTAACCCAAAATCCTTTTAAAAGAAAAATGCTCTGACACAGTTGGAAAATTAAATCACTAGTTGAATTACATTGGATCCTGTCAATCCAGGTTTTAATCTGCTCTCCTGTGTAAGCAGCAATGGCCTAAAGCCAAAAGGCCCTTTTTATATATGAAGATGGGATCTGATGACAGCTTCGGCCCAGCTATTATTTCAACTCTGGCCTGAGCAGGGAACGTGCTGCAGCTTTCTCACCCAGTTGAACCAGGTTGGAAAAATCTATTAGCGCATATGTAAATTTAGGTCGCCTCCATCCTGAAGGCTTTTTGTTCAAACCTATTATTAGCTGTGAGCTGGAGAACAAATTATACATGAAATAACTGTGTCCTATGTACAATGTCAGGAGAAAGCAGAAAATGCTTAATTTTTGCTCTGTATTGTACTGAAGAATGGGTTTGTTTGCCACCCATTAAATAAATTCTTGTTAACATTTTGATAAGATATTTTTCCAGGAATTTCCTCAGAGCTCGTCTGATTCTACTACTGTAACTTGAATTGTTTGAAAGTACCAATTTAAGAAAATTCAAGTATTAGCAGTGTGAGGGTGAATAATGTTGGTATATGCACCCTTGCTCGTGTCTGTTACAGTTTTGTACAAAGGAGATTTGTCATGGTAGAGAGTTAATATTTATAATATAAATAAAAGATACAGGATGCCTTGATAGTGACTTGACCTAACAGTTGGTTATGTATAGGCCGGGATTTTCCGGCCCTGTCACGGGCGAGGTGGTGCCCCAGCCAGAAGTCCATTGACTTGTGGCGGGACCGGAAGATCCCAGCGGCGGGCAGGTGCAGAAAATCCTGCTGATAGGGTAATGTGATCATCCTTTTTTAAAAAATCAATGGAATTGAAAAATAATGCAAATATGTACAAACATTTCCTGAATAATTACATATTATTGCAAAATATTTACAAAGCAAAAACAGGCCATTTGGCCCAACAGATCCATGCCAATGTTTATGATCCACACAAGGCTCCTGCTACCTTCCTCATCTAACCCCATCAATATATCCTTTGTTCTTTGCTCCTTCACCTGTTTGTCTAGCTTCCCATTAAATGCATCCATGCTATTTGCTGCAACTGCTCCTTGTGGTAGCAATTTTCACATTCTAACTATTCTCTGGATAGAAGTGAAGGAGGATGTCTGTAGACAAGTCAAGTCAGCTGCATTTCCTTCAATGTAAACAATTTAAGGTATAAATATGAACAACTTAAGGTGTAAATGGAATGGCATAGTTTTGGTCTGGCAGAACAGACTCAAAAAGATGGTACACTGAAGCTAATGTGCTTATTTCTATGGACTGGGAAATATTCATCCAGTATTTGGCAGTGATATTAAAGTCTCTGAAAACAACTTGTTTCTATTAACAAGACTATCAGGTGTGAAACAATAAGAGCACTATCATCGGAATAAATAGATGGCTTTGTGATAAATTTTGTAAATTAAAGATTGGCATTTTTGTCGATGCACTCCATGGTGTGAATCCGACATATGTAACAAGGTCCCAAGATTCATGCTTTAGTTTATGCTTAATAACTGGTTTCATATGGGATAGGGAGAAATAGAATTAATAGGATTCCTGATCATTATCCACTATTGGACTCTGGATGTGGATAGTATTGAGTAGAGTGGTGGTGCAGTCCGATTCTGCCCATTGTCTTTGCTTACCCATGAAGAAAGATCACTTGTGCAAGTTAGGAAAAGACTTCCTGCATCTACTGTCAAACTGTACTTCATCATGAGCTGCTACTTCCAGGGTTAAGAGAGCAAAAATAGAATTTGAACGAGGGAGGCGACTACTGAACTTAACCTAAATCACAAGATTATGGCAAAGGAATATTTACATACACTTTTAAGAGATTTGCATATATATTATGGCAGTGCGCATTAGACAATATGCAATAATTACCAACATTGAGATCAATTAATAGAGCATAAGTTATTTAGAGTCACTAATAAGAGGAAGTGTTAATTAAAATGTTTGAGCTGTATTTTATTCTGATCAATTTCTGACATGCCTGTTGTGGATGTTTTCCTCCAGTCATTATCTACAGTGGAAGCAATTATTTGCACATGCCAAATGGTTTACCTTCAGTGATCATGACAATAATTTTCAATGATTGTAACTGAATTGTAACTAGATGACATTTTGTTTTCCTGGTAGATTTTTTTGTAGTTTGTGATGGATAATTTGCTACATAATTTTTGAAAAACACAAATAGAAATTTACCAGTAATGCTCACTATTAAACCTAAATGA
Organism: Carcharodon carcharias; assembly: GCF_017639515.1. Lineage (NCBI taxonomy): Eukaryota > Metazoa > Chordata > Chondrichthyes > Lamniformes > Lamnidae > Carcharodon > Carcharodon carcharias. The sequence goes on along the minus strand of NC_054474.1, from coordinate 43,078,140 downwards.
TACATTCATTTTTTGCGGTTCCCTTATTGCCACAATCCCTTGAAATTTTGTGAAGGTAGGCAAGGACAAATATTTCCTTTAGAGGCCATGTTACCTTTGTAATATGGCCTTTCTATTGTTTTACCTGAATCATAACTAAGAGATGCACAATGATACAGCTGATAATGTATTGATAATGTTATGATATTAATCATCTGCTGGCATTTTAAAAAGTTAAACATTTACCCTAACAACTACACCCCAATAGTTTCCATAGCGTTGATATCACACTTCAGAGCAAATTTGACACTCTCAGTAGAAAGCTGTGCTCAGAAGGATTGCACATCAGAGATAAAGCTACAATATTTTAATGCCAATTCTCCAATCTAAGCTGCTTTCAAATAAGGCTTCAAGCATCTCATGAATATTCACAAAGGACAGATAGCACATTGGTTTCCTTACTGGCACTAACAACCCTTTCTTGCACCTCAAGTACCAGTCAGTTGTTCCGTTGCCACCTGCTGGAAGTATGGGATCTGAACGTAGCTCTGAGGTCAGAAAGGTGTATGTGGAAAATTCCAAGTATACAGGTCCAAAAACTGAAGCGACCCGAAAGGTTCCTGAAAAAGTAACAATGCTTCTTTGCACAAGACATAAGGTACAGGGCTTTATTGTATAGAGATGTAGAACCTGATTTTGTTAGATCATGGCACATCTAAGTGCACCCACTCAAAACAAACTTCTGGACACACGCCAGAGGCTAATTTTTTCCTTGTTTGATAAACAAACTTAACAAATGTACCACAACCAAAATCCCTGCAGCAAATTCTCAGTTAATTTATTTTAAAAGTTCAAAATTGAGTGTAATGTCGTTGTGTTTTGTTTAATTTTTAATTTTTTTCAAAATAACATGCAACTCTGTAGAGCAGATTAGTGCCTGAGGGTGTTTAAATTCGACAGACTTGAGAGGCTATGTTGGAACAAGCCCTGCCTTTATCTGTTAAGCCTTGTTCCTTGTTTTTATCGTTTTCTCTTTTTTAATTGTGGTCCTCAAGCTCAACTCCAGGTGTAATCTGATTTCAGGTGCCTTGCTGTTGTGATTTCCTCTATCCTGCTGCTGCTCTTAATCCCTTTCACTCCATACAAAATTGTAACAAGCCAGCTGGTTGATGTTGCTATGGCTGCAAACAAATGCAAAGCAGCCCTGGCTTCTTCCCTTTATGAGAGTTCTACCATCATGGCCCAATGGGAACCAAATTCTACCCCAAATTTCTAATTAAATAATAGCAACCCATGTCTGAAGTTGCATTGATAGATCTGCCCAAGTGTCGCTGTGTGGCATTTTGAAGGCAACAAAAGAACTTAAATTTAAATAATGTCCTTTTGCAATTATATAGCATAAGAAGACACTTGAGAAGTAATGTTTGAATGATTTGTCACATTAGTTTTTGCACAGACTAATAGTAATTTTAAAGACTATGTAAATTGGCATGTTGTCATCCCTCCAGGATCTTGACTGTCAGATTACACCAGCCATTGCATAGAGCAGACAAACCACACTCGCACAAATGTGCCTGCTATAAGTAGTGGGAGCTCTATATGTGGACTGGACTTTATCAGCCCTCTGATGACGGGTTGGGAGTTGGGAGGCTTTGTAAAAAGCCCAATGTCTTCTTGTCGCCACAAGATATTATCATGGGCAGGAAGCTGAGTGGCATGGCCACCCACTGATGAGAGGTGAGCTGGTAATTAAAGCAATTATGTGGTCTGTTAAGGGCCCTTTCTGACCCCACTGGCATTTTACTAACTTTGGGAGGGGCTGGCCTGAAAGTGGATTCCTTAGATGGGATGGGTGGAATGGCCTTCCTTCATGGCCCATGGAGGGAGTCCCATGGCAACAATGGCCAACCCCATGACAAGGGAGCTGTTGCTGAAGAGTTCACCCCATCAATTGTTGGGGCCTGTCTGCCTGCCTGGCCTCTCTGAGGGCAGCTTGGCATGGAGGCATCCTTTTCTTCTCCTTGCAGCCTGAGCAGCAGCCACCTCTACTGGTGCCAGCCAGTCCTCTGATTGAGCCAGTAGCACTGGGAGGTAGTTCACCAACTTAATTGGATAGCGGTCTCAAAGGGGTCGCTTAATTCGCCACCATCAGTAAAATATCACCCAGGGTCCCGCTGCTTGCTCTCAAGTGATTGGGGTCCCACTTTCAGTCCTAGCTTGTTCAAAAATTCTGGTCTCTGTTTCAGCATACCTGAACCTGGTTGTCAGATCTCTAGTTACATAGCAAATGTGAATTGAAGAATGCCATGGCTGTTTCTAATGTACAGATAGGTTCTCAACAGCTTTGTCAATGGTTTCTTTCATTTTGAGTTAAAATGCAAGTTGTTTCATTGCCACCCATTCCAATCCATTTTGGTTTTTTGTGAGGTACTGGCATGCCAAAGTAAGGATGGAAGTGTCCCAGATTTGCACTAAGTGTGCTGGCAGACGGGAAAAAGAACATTTAGCCCATAGGCCGCAATGGTGGGTTTTCGTGCTGTATTGTCCCAATCCCATCCTCATTAATCAAGTATTCCCCAAAAAAAAAAGTTTCACTGGGTGGTGGCCTTTGATTTGCCTGCCATGCCATCATCTCGCCACTCACTCACAACAAGTGCAGCTGCATGCACAGCTCCCAGTGTTTCCAGCCCAGGACTGCCGCACAGAAGATATGGCCCCAAAAAGTCCCCCCGATTCAGTGACACTGAGGAGGCCCACCATGATGTCCCTTTCCCCCGCCCTGGCCGCAGGAGGGGCAGCAATCTGCTGAGTCCGAGTCAGATGATAAGCCTCAATCAGTTGTTGGAGTTGCAATGAAAATCACAGGAACAGCAGGAAAGGATGTCCACTGCACTGTCCAGATTGCAAGACACTATGGAGGAGTCTGTCCACCTTCAGCCTGAGGTGATCGTGCCAGCATGCAAACGCACCAATGGCAGGATGGCGGCCACCATGGAAACCTTGGTCCAGGGCATCTGTCCTGTACTCATGTGTGGGCTGAACTCCATCATGGCTGTCATAGTTGGCCTCAAACAGTGTCAATGTGAGAGGGGTGTGAGGCAGCTCACACTCCAGCTCCTCAACGGGTCAGACAAGGGCCCTGGGGCACCCATAGGGAGGAGGATCAGCAGCTGCACACCCCGGGCAACCAGCCTGGAGACTCCAGGAGTGTCCGGCCCATCCAAATCCCCTCTTCTATGAGCCAGCAGCTCCAGATCCGCAGGCCGAGGAGGGTGCCACTGCCACAAAGCAGCAGCCCGAAAGCAGGCCAGGGCCCTCAAGGTCTAGGCCCTGCAGAGGACGCCTGCCAAAGTCATCACAGACAGGGCGTAGCAGTCAGTAGGCTGCCTTCACCTCCACTGTGGATTTCAGGGGAGCACCAAGATGTAGCGGCAGTGTTAGGAAAGTTAAGAAGATGTAGTTGCACAGCCCTGGACATGGGTGTTAATCACTTGTACATAATGTTCACTATTGTAAATAAACTCCCAAGAATGCCTCCTTGCCTATGGCTCCTTGTTCTAATGAGCAGTGTTCGTGTTACTCAGATGTGAAAACTTTCTGCACAAGATAAAGGCAGGTGTCTCAGTCCAGCCTGTGCTTTGTGCAACCTTCCCAGCACACTGATGGCGTTGCTTCATTGTCACTGGTCACATTAGTCATGCCTGCACCTCGATGGGGCTTATTGCTGCCAGATTGTCCTCGGCCAGCAGCACAGAGTTCTGTCGTTCTCTCTGTGCACTCCCAGCACCTTTGAGGTGCAGCTGGCCCCCCATCTCATCAGTTTCTGTGTCCGGTGACAGGGTGCTCCTGAAGGGTTCAACTCATTAAAGATGCCACAGGATTACGAAAAGTTAAAATTTCCCCACTGCGTCTCCATGATATAACCCAGTTCACAGAGCGCAAGCGAGGTGCCATCAGCCAGCCAGGAATCAGACATTCACATAAAGTATGTGAGGGTCTATGGAGTGTCCTCACTGCATGCTGTCATTATCATCCTCCTGGAATGCAGGGACTATGGGCATCCGCTGTGTCTCCATGACAGGAGCCTTATCACAGAGGGTATGTGCAATGCCATCAGCCAGACAGGAGTCACACATTCACAGCTGCAATGAGAGGATCTATAGTGTCTCCTTACTGCATGTCGTCATCATCCTCCGTGAACCTAGCGGCTATGTGGGAGCCTCCCAAGCACGCATTCCTTATCTGGTCAACGCGATGACCGCCATCATCCTTGCCTTCGAGGACCTCTTCACCATCATCCTTGTCATTGGAGGAGACGTGCAGCTCTTCCATCAATTCCTCAGCCAGCTCCTCTCCCCATTGCAGTTGCCAGATTGTAAAGGGCACAGCAGGCAACGACAAGGTGTGACAATTTTTAAAATCATTCATTCACGGGATGTGGCCCTCACTGGCTGGGCCAGCATTTATTGCCCATTCCTAGGGTGGAATTTTCTGAGCCCGCTGGCAGTGGGTGTGATAGGTGGCGTGTGTGGAAAATATGGCAAGACACGTTTTACAACAGCATGAAGGCAGGTCACGATCTTCCGCTAACCCCACCAACAGTGGGCCATGTTTCCCACCATCAATCGGCGGGGAGTAATTGTAATATGTCAACATATAATTAAAAGGCCACCTTGCCTGGGTCTTGGAACCCCACCGTATTGTCGGTCCACATCGGTGGGAAAGCACACCGACGTGTTTCACAACAGCATGCAGGCGACATGCACTTGACAGCCTTCACTTTGGGGGAACTGGGGTGTGAGCAGTAGTGTTCTCCACAGCTTGCCCATTGTTTACAGGCCTCAGGGGCACCAGAAAGTGGGGGCAACTGATGCCTGGCTTCGCAGGCGACTGCTGAGGGTGGGGGGGTAGTGTCCGGGGCAAGTGCTGGCCAGCCTCGGAGGCAACTGCTGAGAAAGGGGGGGCGGAATCAAGTGCTGCCCTGGCGCTGCATTCTGCTCACAGGCAATCGAGGTCGGGGTCAGGGTAAGCGAGGGAAGTGGCCATGTAGTAGGGACACCTGTATAAACTGACTATGTCTCTGCAACTGAGACAGTTCAGGCACAGTCGCAGCGTTATGATTGGGACAGACTCCTAGCCTGCCCACCCATGCAAGAAAAGCAGAGGTACCAAAGGGCCACCAAGCACTCCATACCTCACCCCTGCCCCCCGCTACCCCACACCCCTGTCACAGACTTCGAGTCCGCCACCACTTTACTGGACCGCGGAGCAGTTGTTCTGCACACGTTGTACAATCTCCTCGCAAATGCTGGCCATGTAGCAGCCACTGCTGGAAGCACTCACAGCCCCTTGCAATCTCAGCTTTCTGGTTTGGATCTGTCTTCCCCACTGGTTGACAGGGCAGCCATCCAGTGCACTCATCTCTGGCTATCTGAGGGGTGACCAGCATTCTCTGGGAAGCAATAAGAGGCGTCACACAGGGCCAGGAGTGGTGCTAAGTACAGCCATGATAACCACATCTCTCCCTCTCTCTTTCATTGCTGCAGGAGGGCCACATCATGATCATGGACCCTGGAGACTTAGCTGTATGCTTGATGGCCTATAGAGATCATAGGATGTGGAGGACAGAGCGACTGAGACACCTGCCATTTATATTGTGCAGAAAGGTTTCACATCTGAGTGACAAGAACACTGCTCATCAGAACAAGGAGCCATAGGCAGGGTGACATTCTTAGGAGATTATTGACAATAGTAACAGTATGTACAAGTGATTAACACCCATAGCTAGGCTGTGTAACTACTTTTACCTAACTTTCCTATCTCTGCCGTTACATCTTGGTGCTCCCCTAACATCCACAGCAGAGGTGGAAGCAGCCTGCTGACTACTATGCCCTGTCTGTGATGACTTTGGTGGGCGTCCTCTGGACGGCTGAGACTTGGAGGGCCCCGGCCTGCTTTCAGAGTCCTGCTGTGTGGCAGTGGCACCCTCCTCAGCCTGGGAAGCTGGAGCTGCGAAGATTACAGGAAGATAGGATTTGAATGGGCCGGACACTTCCAGAGTCACCTGGGTGGATGGCCCCAGAGTGTGCACCTGCTGATCCTCCTCCCTGTGGATGCCTGAGGGCCCCGGCTGACACAATGAGCTGAGGGGGTAGCTGGAGTGAGATTGAGCTACCCAGCATGTCTCTCACGTATATGCTGTTGGAGGCCAACTATGGCATCAGCGATGGAATTAAGCCCGTGCAGCAGTGCAGGAGCAATGTCCTGGATCAAGGTCTCTGTGGCGGCTGCCATCTTGCCAGCGCTGACCTTGGTGTATTGCAAAGCCGGCACTATCACCTCAGCCTGAAGATGGATGGACTCCTCCATCATGTCTTGTAATCTGAGGAGTGCAGTGGACATCCCTTCCTGATGTTCCCGAGATTACCTTTGCTGCTTCAGCAACTGTGACATGACAGAGTCCAGAGGCTCGTCATCTGACTCGGATTCAGCAACGTTCTGGCCTCCAAAAGTCCTCTGAATGCTGGGGGACATGGGAAATCCCTGCCTCCACCTGCTATGGATCAGAAAGCACGATGTGCTCACCAGATTGTGACCCCAAGGCTACTCTAAAGCTACATCCCACCGAGGTGTGTGTCCCTGTGCTGGTGGAAGGTGTGGGTGAGCGTTGTGATGTAAGTTCAAGGAGGATGCCTTCAGATTCCTTTTCAGGGGTTTCTTCGGAGCTTGACTGGAGGCCCTGGATCATGGACTCTGTTGGCTGTTTGGCAGATGTGCCTGTGAAAGCAAGGGGAGATAATTAGTGCATGGCAGTGGCCTGTGGAAGAGGATACATCACTCACGGCATGGTTGTTTGATGGTTGCTACACTGCTGGATCCTCACTTAGTAGAGCAGCGCCAACCTCACCGTCAGCACAGGACCGGTCCTGGTCATCGCCAGCCAGCTGGATGGCTCTGTTTTCAAATTCTGTCAGAACTTTGATTTCCAGCGTCCATCCACCTGTCTGTGACCTTTTCCTCCTGTTGTGAGCCAGTTTGTCCTGCATGAATAGAGATGGGCAGAGTGTATCAGCACCCATACTGGGCCAGATGATAAATGCACCTGGCCTGTGTGGGTGGTGAGTGGACCCATGGGCAGGATGAGGACAATGATGGTGTGTGTGAAAGCACTGGCAGTGAGTGAGGGCCCTGTGGATGTGCGATGGGTTTGTGAGTGTAAGAGTTGGGAATGATGAAAAGAGTGACTTACCCTGGCAGAACGGAGGAGATCACTCTTCCTTTTGCGGCACTGGGTGGCTGTCCTCCTCTGCAGGGCATTCACACTGACCACCTCTGCCACTGCCTCCCAAGCCAGATTGGTGACATTGCTACCCATCCTTCATCCGGAATGGAGGTACAGCAAATCCCGTTGGGCCTCCACGGTATTCAGCAGTCACTTGAGGGACCCATCGTTGAAGCAGGGGGCTGCAGTCTTTTTGCCTTTGCTGGCCATGTCTCCCGGACAGCAGTAACAAGCTGGTGGTGAAGAGCGCTTTGCTGGCGGCTGCCTTTTAAAGATGGCCGCCAGCTTGATGCAATAGTGAGGTGATGACGAGCGGGAAAATGAGAGCCCGTCCACCATGGAAACGGCGTGTTTCCCGGGAAATGCATAAAAAATGAGGCGGGCTCGGTAAGATACGGCGTGAAAACCCATCATATTCCTCAGCAGGTAGGATTCCATTTTACCCACCCATTACCCCACTTAGTGCAGTTCTCGGAAAATTCCGCCCCTAGTTGCTCTTGAGAAGGTGGTGGTGAGCTGCTTCCTCTGTTGACTATATTGCAGGGCTCCACCAGACTGGTCCAGGCATCAGAACCTCATTTTCAACATTCTGATGGTTTGCTCCACCAAAGTGCGAGTTGCAGCATGAGCCTCTTGTACCTTCTCTCTGCTGCACCCTGAGGCCATCAGCCACGTCCTCTGTGGTAGCCCTTGCCCTTGAGGAGCCAACCCTGCAGCCTCTCTGGAGCCTGGAAGATGTCAGGGATCTGAGACCTACTGAGAATGTAGAATTTGTGGACACTCGCTGGGAACCATGCACAGACCTGTAGGCTGCATTTGTGGTGGTTGCACACCAGCTGAACATTCAGCAAATGGAAGTCCTTGTGGTTGACATAGTTGACCGCTTGTTGCCATGGAGACCTGATCGACAGGTGAGTGCAGTCGATGATACCCCGCACTTGTGGGAAACCTGAGATCTGGGCAAATCCCAGCGCTCTTGCTTCCTGGCTTTCCTGATCCCACTAAGTTGTGTGCCATCACAAATATGGTGTCCATGACCTCATGGGTGCATTTGTGGGTGGAGGTTTGTAATATCCCACAGAGGTCACCTGTGGAGCCCTGAAAGGAGCCACTGGTGTAAAAATTGAGCGCCGTGGTCACTTTCATGGCCACTGGCAGTGGATGCCTTCCATGTTCTCATGGCGCCAAATCCTGCAGCAGGTGGCAGATGTGACTGACCAGTTCCCTGGACATGTGCAGTCTTTGGTGACACTGGTTCTCAGTCATCTGCAAGAATGACAAGTGCCGTCTATAGACCCTGGGTCCAGCTAGGCGCCAATCTGTGATGGTTCACTGTGGCTCTTTAATGTGCCGCTGGAGTACGAGTACAAGATGCATATCATGGAGGTGAATGCTCATTCTCTTGGCAATAGTCACGATTCCTTCATTCTGTGGCAATCCTCTCTCCCAGCTGTCTTTGACGCGCCATGGCAAGTCAAAGGCAGGCTACTAGGTGGCAAGGGTCATCCCTCATGATCAGGTACCCACACCCACTTGCACAGGAGGTCGCAATGAGGGCCATTGCCACCTCACCGAACAGAATAGAGCCCATCTTTAAGGTCCTCAAGTAATGCTTCTGTTCCCTGTACATTCTGGAGGAGCCCTGAGCTGATCTTGTGTTTGATGCACAAGCTGGCTATTTTAAGGAACAGAGCACAAGGAAGAGGAGAAAGTGGATGAAGTAGAAATGGAGGAAGTGCAACAGGAAGTGCAGGAATATGTAGGGGAAGATAAGATAAGGGAGGCTGAAGCCTGTCAGCCCCTTTTTGCCTGGGCTCTGCTGATAAATTAATTCATGAGCAATGCCAGTAATATCAAGCACACATCCCAGGCTCCTTATCATTCCTTAAACCATGGTAATTACAGCACCGTCTTTGTGACAATACAAAAATAAAATTCATCAGAAAATATACATTCCAATCCAATTTTATAAATTCAATCATCACATTATGCATACAAAAATAAGCTAATCACCCTTGTGCATTTTCTTATTTCCAACCCTGAATTTGCCTTTGATTCTCTTATTGCTCAAAAGAGATGCTTCCTTTATGGTTAACCTTCAATTGTGGATACTGACCACCCTGGAAACCTACCCACATGCCATCCTACCACTTCACCCACCTGCCGTCCTACCCACCTTGCCATCCTACACATCTGCCATTGTACCACCTCACCAACCTGTCACCCTGCCACTCCATGCACCTCCCACTCTGCCATCCTACCCACCTACTACCCTATCCACTTACCCACTCACCTCACCCACCCTACCCATTTACCTCACCCACCTACCCACCCTACCAGCCTTATTCATTTACTCACCCATTTACTAACATTCACACTGAACATTTAAACTTGCCTTATGGCAACTAGTGCCGTAAAAGGAGGCTTGGCTTCTGTGCTAATTCTCTTTGATGTCCTCTGTGAGTATGTCCTGAGGGATTTCTTCTGCATCATAGATCAGAAGTTAGAACCTTTTTGACATATCCAGCTAAGTGGGCAGTTTTCTGTCTGATCAGCATCAGATCAATGAGAAAGGAACAAGGGTTGAGTTGTGGTGAGAGAAAGAAGAAAGTAAGAAGTGTGTGCTTACACGAACTGCAGCTTATGAATGAGAAGAGATTATGGGATGAAGGGGAACTAGAATGAGAGAAGGAGGATTAGGCATGCAGAGACCCTCATAATCAATCCCTCTAGTCCCACTAGTCACCATGGCCTTAGTGATGCCCTTTTTTATGATAACCAGCACCATCTCCTCCAAGGGCGTTAAAACATCCAGGCGTGTTTATTCCCTTCCAGTTCTTTCCTGCTGCCTCTTGTTATTCTCCTGCAAGAAAGAGAGAGATGTGTCAATGAATGTCTTGCAATATGTTGAGATAATGTGGCTGTCATGGTTGACTGGTTGACAGTGTGTGCAAACTGAGCACGTGAGGCTTACAACATTGCTAAGTGGCTGAGGAATGATAAAGCATAAATATTTTAGGTTTGAGTACTGATTGATAAAAAAATTTTGATAGGTGGGTGATGAGAGATTGAGATTTGAGCAGTGGATGAAATTTGTGGTGCAGATGGTAGGATATGCCATTTGAAGATGAACTCACTTAACTTAACAACTTGTATAAGATTGTTAAATTTCTTCCTGCACTGCATTCATGTTCTTGGAACAATACTCCTGACACTGGGCTCCACTGCTTCTTATTCACACTACCTCCTGAGCTTATCTCTGAAGAGCCTCCTGCCCCCCCACCCACCCCCCCCCCACCTCTACAGATACAAAATGTCTCTTATTCTTCCCACCTCATAGACATTTACAGCACAGAAGGAGGTCATTTGACCCATCATCTCTGTGCCGGTCAACAAAGATCTGACTGTACTAATCCCATTTTTAGCACTCGGCCCATAGCCCTATAGGCTATGACAACACAAGTGAATATCTAAATACTTCTTAAATGTTATAAGAGTTTCTGACTCAACCACGCTTTCAGGCAGTGAGTTTCAGATTCCCACCACCCTCTGGGTGAGAGGGTAGATGAGCAGATTTATTAATTGGACTTAAATTCCACAAGCTGCCACACTGGGATTTGAACCCATGGCCACAGGGCATTAGCCTAGGCCTCTGGATTATTAGACCAATGACTTTGGCACTACACCTCCATCTTCCCCTGTCACTTGTACAGAGCTTTAACTAACAAACAACTGAATTTATCCAACATGCTTTGTGGTTATGTTACATACAGAATACAATGTTAACAGACATACTCAAGGATATGACAACTAAGTTCTAACAGTACTATAATGATAAAAAGAAAGCCTAATTCTGATGCTCCCCTCTTAGCCTTCTACCTCTTACCTTAAATCAAAGCCCCCTGGTTATTGACTCCTCTGCTAATGGAAAAAGTGCCTTCCTATCCATCCTATCTATGCCCCTCATAATCTTATACACCTCTATCAGGTCACCTCTCAACCTTCACTGCTCCAAGGAAAACAACCCCAACCTATCCAATCTTTCCTCATAGCTCAGACCCTACAGCCGACGCAGCATCCTGGCAAATCTCCTCTGCACCCTCTACAGTGCAATCACTTCCTTCCTATAATGTGGTGACCAGAACTGCATGCAGTACTCCAGTTGAGGCCTAACCAGCGTCTTATACAGTTCTAGCATATCGTCCCTGCTCTTGTATTCTATACCTTGGCTAATAAAGGCAAGTATCCCATATGCCTTCTTAACCACCTTATCTACCTGCTCTGCTACCTTCAGGGATCTGTGGAAATGCACACCTAGGTCCCTCTGAGCTTCAGTACTTTCCAGGGTCCAACCATTCATAGTGTAATCCCTTGCCTTGTTAGCCCTCTCCAAGTGCATTACCTCACACTTTTCCAGGTTAAATTCCATTTGCCACTGCTCTGCCCACCTGACCAGTCCATTGATATCCTCCTGCAATTTATGGCTATCCTCCTCACTATTTACCACCCTATCAATTTTCGTGTCATCCGTGAACTTCTTGATCATACCCCCTACCCACTTCCTCAATCAAGACCTGCAGTGTATTATTTGAAAACCCTGGTGAACACCCTCCACATGTTTAGACAGTGCTCAAATTATCACAGCCCATATTGACTTTTGAAAAAAAAATTGCCACCATTTCTTGAAGCTATGATACACATTTCCTTTAAGATATGCAGACTCCCTTTAAGTAGCCCTAATCACTCATGATATTGGGCCTTCTGCTGATGTGTGTGGCATCAGAATTAGGCTTTGTTTTTATAATTATAGTACTCTTAGAACTTAGTTGTCATATCCTTGAGTATGTCTGTTAACATTGTATTCTGTATGTAACATAACCACAAAGCATGTTGGATAAATTCAGTTGTTTGTTATTTAAAGCTCTGTACAAGTGACAGGGGAAGACAGTGGTGTGGTGCCAAAGTCATTGGTCTAATAATCTAGAGGTCTAGGCTAATGCCCTGTGGCCATGGATTCAAATCCCAGTGTGGCAGCTTGCGGAATTTAAGTTCAATTAATAAATCTGCTCATCTGCTTACCTCAGGAGATGGTGACCATGACAGCTATCATCAATTGCTATAAAGGCCCATCTGGTTCAGGAAATCTGCTCCACACTGACCTGCCCTGTACCCATAGAGCACAGCAGGGCTGAATATTGGGGGCCAAGTGGGTCTTCAGCTCTTCACTGACTGGTCTGATTGATTGCCAGCCTCATCAGTCCTAGCAGTACCAGGAAGGTGTCAGTTGTGCTGCTGGGACTGCAGAAGAAGACCAAGGCCCATGGATCCCTAGATCCCTAGAGCAGGTAGGTCCGGTGTCTTGGGCCCGGAGGGTTTCAATAGATTAGGGAGTGGTGCTGTGGGGTGAGGGAGGGAGCAGGGTGTGGGGTTTGGCCTTAGGGGGGTCACCTCACAATTGGCAAAGGGTAGCCCCACAATTGGCAAAGGGTAGCCCCTGAAGAGCGACCCACCACCCCAATTCTTTAAAAGATTTAAGTGAAAAAATCGTGCTGCAAACTCCCACCTGGCTGCCCTCACCAAACATTTTATGGCATTAGCAATGTATTATCAGAGTCAATTGGCTTGATGGCAAGCCTAATTAACCTTTGATAGTTCATTTAAATATGACGAGCAAGCTGCTGATTTCGGTGCCCACCAGCCCACCCCCCGGTATTATGGGGATGAGTTCCGGGGTGGGCTAGAAGGTGGTGTTGTAAGCACCCACCATATTTTATGTGCTCCCCCCCACCCCCACAGGAACCACACTTGCTGGGACCAGAAAGAATTCAGCCCAAAGTGTGCATCGTTGGGAAGAAGAGAATAGTGAAGAGATGAGCTCAGCAGTCAAATAGAGGTCAAGGACCTGTGTTCTACCATTCTGCGACTGGTTACTACTGCCTTTTGTTAAGTATCATGATTTGTACTTATTGTGGTAAACTTAATAAATTCTGTGAAGCTTGTGGAAACACATTTGTACCCAGCGTGGTCTGTAGCTCATCTGAACTGACAGTCCCTTTTAGATCAGCTCTCCCACCTTAGTCTGTAACTGTAATCTAAGTCTTACAATTAAATTAAAGCAAACCCCAGATACACAATGAATGGCATGGGGAGCACTGGCCATATGATCACTTAACAGAGTGACAGCACAAAGTTCTACCTACAATGAAGTGAATTGACTCTGGTTAATTGTGCTCTCCATGTCAGTTTTCACAGGCTAGACAATTTCTTCCCCATACTTTTTCAGTTTGGGATCAAATGATCATTAAGTCATTCAGTTGCAATGTAAAGTGATTTGGATTATTCATAACATAATTGAAAGCTTACTCTGAATACTTGCTAGTAGTGCTTAACAGTGTTATTATTATGTTGCCACAATTCTCCAAAATGTAGAATGGAGTTAACAATTTGTTTTAGCTTGTCTTAGTATTGGAATTTGTAATAGCAAGGATCTTGCCAGTACTCATTCTACAATCCTAGTATAGATTGCTCTAATGTTGAAAATCTGAAGGAATCCATGCTTATCTGCTTCCTGGCAACCCAGCAGGGTCTTTACTGTAAATAACAGACTGTTCAGGAAATTTGGAGTGACTTCATTTGCAGTTGCCAGCATGATTGGAACATATGGCAATGGCACAACATTGCGACATCCTCATTTAGCCACAAAATGCATATATTATGTAAATGATTAGTGTGCCATTAGTTCCAGGTGTGATTTATTCTGGGAAAATAATGAAAATATATTCAATACACTAGGGTAATCTTCCTGACATGCAACATGGAAATAACATTAAGTGTTTTTGTTTTAAATGTGCTTGCATCATTTAGAAAATATTGGCTTAGCTGAAAAGTAGTTTTGAAAGAAAGCTAGTATTCAGTGTTGAAACTTCCTGTTGGGCTCCCTCTGCTCCTTGCCTCATTCCTTTTTCAGATTGTGCAAGGTTCCTGGTAAGAACTGAACCTTGGCCACAGCTTCTGTTCTCAATATTTCTTCATATTCTTATCTAGGTAAATATTACCTCTCCTTCTCTTCTTCCTTTATTCCAGGAACTGAGCTCATATAAAGACAAGCTTGAGCATGTAAGTAGTAAACTACCACCTAAAAGAAAAGGAAACAACAGGAGCAATTGCATATAATTTTAATGTTCAAAAATGCGCAAACATGTTTTTTTAATGCTAAGAAGATCATTAACACCCCTAAAATTACTGAAGAATGTCTTCATCACTAATGACCGGGACTCAAGAAATAATCTGCTCTAGAATACTTGGTTGTTGAATTTAAAGTAAAACATGAGCAATATTTAGGCCAAGTATGTAATGCTGAAAATGTAATTACATTATTTTTTTTTAACATGTAAAGCAGTCTTTTTAAAGAAAGTAAGGAGGATTTTTGATTTTTCTTTTACGTTTCCAAACATTTGGTGCTGATGAAGGTGCTGTATAACTTCAATGTTCAAAGATTGCCCTCAACTTAGTGCAGCAGCGTGACATTTTCATTTCTCACAGCAAATATACTTGAGCTCATACTGATGAAACTGATTTTCATATTCAGGCTATGATGAATTGTGAGCACTGTTAAACTGTGGACTCCTCCCTAACAGGAGCTTGATTACTGATAGCCCATACTCAATTCACAAACGACCAAGTTGCTAGATGGAGATTTTCACAGTATTAATCTGAGCTGGAATGAAACAGTGCTTCAAAATGTGAAAGGCCAGTATGCTAATTTGTTGCAGTACTCAAATCTTAATGTACTAATACAATGAAACAGCCTATACTGTCCTAAGTAGGCTCAACCTTGCTGTCAGGCTGTGTCTCTCAGACTGCAATGTGCTGAAAATGTTGAATTCAGTGATGCTTGATATAACAAATTAGTTTGCATTTATGTAGCACCCTTCATGACCAAAGCCAAATAAGTAGCTTTGAAGTAAAGACACTGTTGGTAGGAAAGTACACAGTTTTTTTTACCATTAGCAGATTTTTCCTCCTTGAGGTACTTGCAAATCATTGTTGCCAATTTATAATATCCATCAAATATAGCTTTGCTCTGACTCAATCTTAATGATGGTAAACATAAAATAATTGCTGGAAGCTAAGATAATCAAAAATGCTGATGAATTATTAAAAAGAGAGTACAGCCATCAGATTGTCTATCTTTTGAACGTTAATGAAGTTTGTAAACCATGGGAAAACCTCAAGGGTTGGTGAGCTGAAAAAGTTATTTTCTTGAGAAATCATCCTTAGCCATCAATATACATGGACTTTTCTTTTAGACAACACTAGTGGAAGAGTGGATAATGTACCAAGAAATGTTTTTGCATATAAATAGATTTTGGGAGTAGAGATCTGAGTCAGTGAAACAGTAGGGTAGAATTTCTGCAATGGTCCCCTAAACTCCCTCTGTTTCTCTGAGATTACCTTCAATCTGTCAAAGCTATGGTTAAATCAGAATATCCAGGTAAGAGACTCCATGCTGGGATATGGACTCATATATCCTGAAACCAAGAATGGTATAGCCAGTGAGTTTAGGAACAGCTGGTTTGAAATTGAGATTTCACATGAAACAAGGTCATATTTTATTTATTGTTATGGTATAAGGAATGGAATGAAATAGATGAATCTTAGTTAGAAACCACATCCTATTCATTAATCTATTTTACATAGGATAAACCAGGTTTTGTTTTATGCTTGTGCCTCACTTCACTGGAGTGCCTTTCATGCTGCCTTCCACCTTCCACATGTCAGCATGTGCAAATTTACATGGCACATAACAGAAATGCTGATGACTCTACTTCCTCTCATTTCTGATTCCAAAATCCATGCAAAAATCAGGTGAGCCTATTGATTTTTCTTTTATTTCTGATAAACACACCTGTCATGTTTTTGGAACGAAGAATGGCATATGATTATTGGGCATAGAGGTAAAATGGTCATCTCGCGCTTGGTGATATTAACCACCCTGCTTTGCAAATCATTAAAGTGATAATGTTTAAACACAGATTGCAAGTCAGAAGTTAATCAAATCATGGGATCATTGTCCTATTAAGATATTAAATTGGAGATCAGTCTAGACAATGGAAATGCAGGAAAAAGCAGATGGATAGGAGATTTCCCACATTGTGTGGAAGCCATCCCATGTGAGGTCTTAATATCAGATTGGTCAGAACAATATCTAGGTAGAAACAGGTATGCAGACTAACAGCAAAATTACATTAACCACCTAGAATGATCTTAATTTCATCTCTTGTCCCTTAGAAATGTCATGCAGGAAACAACAGTTTAAACTCATCAGTAGCTAAAAACACACAACAGCCTTTATCCATTGAACAGAAATACCTATCGTTCTAATGGTTCAGGAAATGGGTTATACGTATTACTAGGGGAATTGACTCTCCAGGAGGCTAGGTAGGCGTCTGCAGTTTCCTTGTTCTCTGGGTTTAATGGCAGAGACCATTTGAAGTTTAAGTTGTAGAGTCAACTCTAGAGGAGTTGTGCTGGAGAAGCATAGAGTCAATGCAAGGAAGGAAGGTGAATCGTGATGAGATGATTGGCAAACAAGGCATTAGATTCCATCTTGCATAGGAGCACATAATATCAATTCTTGCCATATTATGTTAACTACCACTTAAATACTTGTGCAAATTAATCTTTTACTTATTGATATAATCACTATAAACCATATTGGCATCAGTCCTTGGTGCCATCATCCATTCCACATTTTCTCCATCAATTGGGAAATCACAATGCACATGTGAGGTCCACATAAGAAGTGGGATTACGAATCCAGCACAGCAAGACATTTCAACCTTTACTTTGCAGGTACATATTTATGATCATCAGTCTAATCTGATAATGGCCCAGGTGCACACTGTAATAAGGATGAAAAGAGTTGATGCAGCAGATCAAGAAGCAGAAATATAAGATGGAAAGGAAGGAAAGTAAAAAGGAAGTATTATGAGGATTAGCTGACAGGCAGGTTAAAGAAAATCTACTAATTGACCAATGGTGTACAGAATCTTATTTCAACCAGATTGAAATGAAATCTTAACAATCAGTGACACTGATTGTATGGGAAACTAAAATTAGAAAAAGCAAGTAAATGTGTTCAACTTTTCATTTGGATACTGGTTAAAATGAAAATAGAGGAAAGGGATAAAAGGAGAAAATGAATGGTAATTATTTGATGAGACCACTTCTTTTCCTATAGCTCTTTGACGCCTGTTTTCTCAGCTTTGTTTCAATCTTTCCTATTATATTGTGGGGCAGTCAGTATAGTTTGATGAGTGTTTAAAATATATCAGAACACAATTATCATTTATATTCTGCTATTTTCTGTGTAAATGCAAATACATTCTGGTGCAGTGAGGAATGCTCTACTGAAGTTGAGATTTAAGCATATTATTATGGTACTGCAAAGGGAGTCTGTACCTGGCCTAATTATACTCAATGCCAGCAGTGTATGCTTAAATCAAAGAATGTTATCAAGTCTGTCTCCTCTTGAAGAGTGCAAGCAACCTGCAGAAATAAGCATAAGGGAAAAATTAAAAATCATACTTTTTAAAGGTGTTCCAGCCTGTGTTACTAAGCCTAATTTCAGAATTTTTTTCCTGTGAAGCAGACTGAGGTATGACTTGAACATTTGGTGCTTCACTACTGAAAGGCCTGTCAAAACCATCCAACACTGGTCCAAAGGGTTGCTGAACTCTGGATGGTAACTGTAGAAAAGTGTTACATGAACAAGACATTGTAAGGCTAAACAACTCTAATTTAATGATTAGCACAAGTTTGTACAATCTTTCTGAGTGATCTTTGAGCTTTAATGGGTAATCAGTTTGTTGCATTGCAGGCTGTTGCCTTCTTCAAAATTATCCCCTTTTTGAGGTGAACTCCTGTTACTCTAACCATCAACTGCAGTGCTCCTTTCTTCCCCAATATTCTCTACTTACATATTCTTAGTGGTTGTCTATAAGCATTTCCATTTCTACAGTCTCACACTTTCTTTGCCTGATGGACCCCTTCATCAGGAAGACCAAAACTTGTTTGAAAACTTCTGATAGTTTCTGTCTGCAGTTTTCAAGTGGCTGTAGTCTTTAAACCTTTTCCATTTTCAACAGCATGTTTTAGTTTCAGTATGGTTGTTCCTCTGTCCAATCACTGTATCACACAATCAGTCAGCATGCAATCCATTGTCTTCTGTAAACATGGGTTACTTCATAATCACCTGTAAGTAGCAGGAGTTTTCACCCTGGACAAATATCTGTAATGGCAAGATCAAAATTGGGCTTTACCCGCAGGGATACAATGTACAATTCTCAAGATGGAGTGGGGGATGGAGGAAACATACCTAACCTTGCCCTCATCCTGATGTGTGGCTGCATCAACATGTGCCTAGACTCTTGGTATTGAAACACAAAGTATCACAGTATCTTCACAGTGCAGAAGGAGGCCATTTGGCCCATCAAGTCTGCACTGTTCTCTGAAAGAGTATTCCACTTGGTCCCACTCCCCTGTCTTATCCTCGTAACCTTGCATATTCTCTCTTTTCACATAGCAATCCAATTCCTTTTTGAATACCTCAATTGAACCTGCCTCCACCAGCCTTTCAGGAAGTTTGTTCCAGACTCCAACCACCCTCTAAGTAAAAAAGTATTTCCTCACATCACATTTACCCCTTTTGCAAATTATTTTGAATCTGTGCCCTCTAGTTCTTGATGTTCTCTTGAGTAAGAATTGTTTTCTCACTACTTACACTGTCCATACCCCTCAGGATCTTGAATACCTCTATTAGGTCTCTTCTCAGCCTTTTTCTTTTCCCCAAGGAAAACAGTCCCAACCTCTCCAATCTATCGTCATAGCTACAGCTTTGCATCAAAGTGTCACTATGTGCTAAAGTTCTATTTGTCCTCAGTGTTGCAAAGTCTGATCTGGCCACGTTGCTGTGGCATGCTCAATTCAGTTGAGTCATGTTGTACCACCTGACCCAGGTAGAAAAGTTTGTGCAGAAAAACACCTTTAACCACAAGTCCCATCTGGTGGTGGTCCAGATGTAACGTCCTTGAGGGCCTGTGGGTGAAAGAGATGGTGGATCTTGTCAGATGATTCCCTAAACAACTTTCAAATTCATTTGGCAAAATGCCTTATCGCTAGAACTTTCAAATAAGCATCAAGGCATAACATGGCTGGTGGTGAGAAGGACCCTTCCCATCAGATTCTTCATACACACCCCAAGCCTCACGTCACCATATGCTGCCATCGAGTCAGATGTGGTGGGAAAGAGACCATCATCCACCTCCTTCTGGAATGTGCCTTTGCAAAGGAGGTCTGAAAGCAGCTCCAGGACACAGGAAGAGGTGCTCTCTGGGCTGTTCCAAGGACACACACTGTGACAAATATCAACAGCTGCTGAAGGACCATCAGCTTGTTGAAAGACACCCTTTGGTCTGCCCAAAACTTGTTGGTCTTCCAGTGCAAAGCACTGTTTACAGCTTGGTGTTGCAGACTGGCATATTCGAAGGTCCAGGATTACTTACTAAGGGGCACACTGAAACTTGCGGCAGCTGCTGCAGAGACCCAGTGGTGAAAGGTCACAGTTTAAAGCCTTCCCACCATAATACACGGATGGGCTGGAATCTGTGTAAAGCCCCCTGGGCTGATGTACCAGAGAATGTTTAGTGTGAAATATATATTGTAAATATAATCTATAATTGTAAGAGCAGTAAGGCATCTCAGAACTCCACAGACTGTACTGAAAGAAACTAAACTGTGTTGCACTTTATGTAATGTCAATCTGAATTGTTATGCAGTGCACTTTTGTAAATTTTATGAATAAAGTATAATTCTAAAAAAATAGATTTTGTCATAGCACCCAAAAGGTTTAAACTTTTAAATCTCACACTATTATTACTATTAATATTATTGCTACTACTGCAACAACATGCAATATTTATATGGTCTTTTAATGTAGGAAAATTCCCCAAAGCACTTCACAGAAAAAAAAGATCAAGCCAAAGAAGGAGATATTAGGAGGGGTTGATAACAGCTTGATTAAAAAGTTGAGAGTTAAGAGAGGATCATAAAGAATAAATAAATAACAACACAGAATTGTTACAGCACAGAAGGAGGCCACTCGGCCCATCGTGTCTACACCGGATCTCCGAATGACCAATTTCCTTGGTGCCATTCTCCTGCCTTCTCCCCATAATCCTGCACATTCTTCCCTTTCAGATAACATTCTGATTCTCTTTCGAATGCTTTAATTGAATCTGCCTCCACCACACCCTTAGGCAATGCATTCCAGATCTTAACCACTTGCTGAATGAAAAAGTTTATTCTCATATCACTTTTGCTTCTTTTGTCAATCACTTTAAATCTGTGCCCTTTTGTTCTCAATCCATTCATGAGAGGGAACAGTTTCTCTCTATCTACTCTGTCCAGAACCCCCATGATTTTGAATAATTCTATCAAATCTCCTCTCAGTCTTTTCTCCAAGGAAAACAGTCCTAACTTTTCATATCTATCTTCATAACTGAAGTTCCTCATCCCAGGAACCATTCCCCTGGATTTTTTCTGCACTTTCTCCAGTGCTTTCACATCCTTCTTAAAATGTGGCACCCAGAACTGGATGCAATTCTCAAGCTGAGGCCAAAATAGTGACTTATACAAGTTCATCATAACCTCCCTGCTCTTGTACTCTATGCCCCTATTAATACAGCCTAGGATACTGTATGCTTTATTAACCACCTTCTCAACCTGTCCTGCCACCTTAAATGACTTCTGCACACATGCACCCCCTTTAGGGTTGTACCCAAATGGATGTTGACAGCAGAGTTGGCTGTGGTTCATATGGTAGTACTGTTATCTGAGTCAGAAGGTTGTGAGTCCAAGTCTCATTCTAATAGGTGAGCATGAAAATCATTGTTAATGCTCCAGTGTAATTCTGAAGGAGTGTTGTAGGAGGTGCTGTCTTTCAGATAAGTGGTTAAACTGAGGCCTCCACAGCCCTTTTAGGTAAATGTAAAAAAACAACTGGCACAACTTTGAAGAACAGCTGGAGAATTATTTCCTGGTACTCTGGCCAGTATTTATCCCTCAATTAACTTTACAAAAACAGATAATCTGATTATTATCCAATTGCAGTTTGTGGGAGTTTGATGTGTGCAAATTGGCTGCAGCATTTCCTGCATAACAACAATGACTATACTTCAAAAGTACTTTAGGATGTCTGATGCTTATGAAAGGTGTTATATAAAAGAAAGTCTTTTTTAAAATGATCTCTGCCTCTACTATCTCTCACCCTCCTGAATCTCTTCCCTGCTATGTAATCTCTTCCGCAACCATGCTCTCTCATTCCCTTACCATCCCTCCCCCTCCCTATTCTCTGACTTGCTCCAAGCGCCACATCCCCACCCCATTGACCCCTGACGTTCTTGATTGAAAAGTACATACAATTATGACGCAGTTGGAGAAGAAATAAATCCAAAGGTATTGGATCAGATACAAACCACACAAAGCTGCTATGAAACTGTGCCAAGTTACACTTGTCTCTCAATGTAACATTTCCTGATCCACAGGACTGAGTTATTTAGTCACATAACTGAAATTTTTTTTTAACTGTGACCAGATCTCTAAGCTTAAATAACTGCTTCAAAATCGCTCCAATATGTTTTTTCTTGCTTTTTGAGAACACATTTTGATTTTATCTGGTAGTTTTATTTTGATTTGTGTCTATTCAAGACTTGAGTACAAAAATTAAGGCTGACACTCCAGTGCAGTACAGGGGGAGTGCTGCACTGCCAGAAGTGTCGCCTTTTGAGTGAGATGTTAGACTGACAAACCATGTTTGTCCTCTCTGCTGGACATGAAAGAACCCATAGCACTATTTTGAAAAACAGTAGGGGAATTATCCATGGTGTCCTTCCAATGTTTATCCCTCAATCAATATCACAAATACAGATGACCTATTTATTATTATCACATGGCTCTTTGTGCAAATTTGCTGTGCATAAATTGACTACAGAGTTAGCTACATTACAACAGTCATTAAGCATCAAAAGTACTTCATTGTTTGGAAAATGCTTTGAGCCGCCCAGAAGTTGTTGTGATATGAGGTACAATGTGATGTACAGTCCCATGACTTGTATTCAGTCCACAGCAACAGATGTAAGGAGTCAGGAGACATGTAAGGATACATGTATATCTAGCCTCCTAGTTAATATTACTTGTATATAGTCTTATCTTCAGACAAATAACCCACATGGTTGTGAGTTCACATCAGTGGAGCTAGCTGACAGAATAATCAAGCTCATGATAGCACTCACTCTGATGGAATCATTCCAGAAAGAACCCTTGGACCAACCTAAAAGTTACACCAGGGGAGCACTACTATAACTCAGATGCAAGCACCAAGCCATACTACTGGATACTCAGAATCTACAGGCTATGCATAATTTGTCCACCATTGGCACAATAGCCAGCGCAGGCAAGCCTAGTAAACAATGCAGGTGATGCAGCCTCATACAAGCACCCAGAAATAGCCTAGATTTTAGCTATATCTTCAAGGCATGTGGCACCAGAGGACATTGAAAACACCAATACGGAAAGCAAAAGCCAGAATAAGTGGTTTAGTGAGAAGCCACAGCCAAAGGCCGGACAGATACGGCATTCCAAAAAAACTAAGACAGCATCAGGACAAGATCCATAAAATATATAACCAAGCTATAAGGTTATATAGCCAAGCTATACGGTCAGATGATGAGGATGACCAGACCATCGACACACAAAATGACCAGATATTCAGCACATTGAAAGAATGTATTATCACAGTGGTACCAACAGAAGCCTTTTCCATGGTCCAGATTATGGGCAGAATTTTGCCCTTGATGGGCAGGCGGACCTGACCGACTCGGTGGCGGGTGGGCAGCCGATCACCGCCGCTGAAGCGGGCCCCACCGCCATTTTGAGTGGTCGGGCCAATTTAGGCCCGCCTAACGGGCTGCCCAACGGGAAGCTCTACGTGCTTCCTGTGCGGGATGGGGAGGGATTCCCCAGCTGTCAAAGTGCGATCTTTCACGCATACGCACGAAAGAGCGCACTGCTCCCTGAGACTAAGTGCTGTCCCAGGGAGAGAACTGAAAGTTTCATAAACCTCAGAAATAGAATAATGAAAAAATTATTAACATGTTCCCGCTCGTGTGACAATGTCACACGAGATGGGATATGTTAATAAATACGACAAAAACTTTATTAAAGATTTTTTAAACAGACATGAAACCTCATCCTGCCAGTGGATGAGGTTTCTTGTTTTTTCAGAAGCCCGCTGGGGCTCCTGCTGCCCGCCAGCCTTAAGTTTGGACGGGCAGGGCCTTTAAGCGGTTTAATTATCTTGTCAATGGCCTCAATTGGCCATTGACAGGTCAGCGGGTGGACAGCTGATTTTGCTGTCCACCCGCCTTCCTGAATATTTACATGGGGCGGGATGACATCAGGGGTTACCCCTGACAACATCCTGCATCACTTTCACGTCGGCGAGCGGGCCTTGCCCCCAACCCATTGACAGAAAAATTCTGGCCTATATCCCCACAAAAGCAAGGCCAGCATAACCTGCATGCAAAATTGGATACCAGTGCAGATGCAAACATTCTTCCACTTCACATACTAAAATGTATGTTCCCACAGAGATGGCAACGATGTTTCAACCAACCAATGGCAAACTCACAGCGCATAATGGCTCAGAGATTGCATCCGATTCATAATGCTCTGTTAAGTGTCAGTGATCATTATTTTAAAATTTGGAGTTATAGTTCAGAAGCTAGACATCCTAGCAGTTGTAATTCATGCATGAGCGACATTCCCAAGTTAAGTAAAATGACTATTATAAAATCAACTTAATTTGCATTTTGGAGAGTTGAAACAGATTTGCAACCTGAAAATGATTGCCTGAATACATATTTTTATTTAATATTAAAATCACAACCCAGTAAAATCATGGAGATCTGCCTCCTGTTTTCTTTCACCACCATTGCTTTCAAGTCAGATACAGGTGGGAACAGTGGGTGGAGATTTTATCCTACTTACCCATCAGAAGCAAGTCAATTTAATCGCATTTGGCACTTTGGTCTGTTACATAATAGTAGTTTATGACTCTGTATCATCAGAGCGGCATTGATATGGAAGTTGCCTGAATAGCTTGAATGTTCAACGTGGGATGAAGGGAATGGGGTGGAATGTAACATGGACTGTTATGCTAAGAGGCTTTTTCTATGGTCTGAGGATAGGGGTATAGGAAGCCCAGCAGAATCGCTGAACAATGAGTTGATCACTGACATTTCTAACTGCAAGATCCTGATGTAGTCGTTAACTGATGAAGACTGCCTTTGCTGCTCTTCATCCTCTAACTGCAGGCCTTTTTACAATGCAATATTTGAAAAAGAGCAAGGGTATGGGCTTAATTGAACAGCTCTGTCAAAGAGCTGGCATAAGCATGATGGGCAGAATGGTCTCCTTCTGTGTGGTAAGATCCTATGATTCTATATGCAGCAAATCATGATCGCTTTTTGTGAAAGATCAATCCTATCCTCCATACAAGGATAATCATAAATCTGCCTAGCTGTCCATCTAGAATTCAATATTCTGCATTGCTACCACATTATGGATACTTTAATTAGATTATCTCTCCTCAATGATGTGTAGGGCTGTATTCTACTTTAATTTTGTTGCAGAAAACCACTCAAGTTTCCTATGCCCAGTGGCTGGAATAACTCTCCAAGCAGCCACTGGTAATAAATGCAACTATTTGAGGCACTGACAGGCAGAGAATTCTAAGTAAGATCGTCAAGGCCTGTAAACCTTGTTGCGTAAATATCAACATGTTGGAAACCAATGTTTTCTATCATGCCTCACTTTATCTTCCTAAACCTAGCCTGTTAAATTACTATACTCCCTTCTTCACAATTTAAAAAGAGACAAATTCCCATTGGGGAATCTATTTGTCTGGTTCAAAATGCAGCTTTCTTCATAACTCAAAATCACTGGCAGGAAACGTCTTCCCAGAAAAAGTTTCATAAGACTTCAAATACACCACAAACATCACCTAACCAATGTAGTATCTGCTGTGTTGTTCATACCACCACTTACGCAGTGGTGATGTTATCAGAGGTCAGGATTGGGGACAACAAAGTAAAGAGCTTGGTAGACTCACCCTTACTTACATGTGGTGGGGTCGGAGGTACTTCAGTTTGGCAGGAATTGCCAAGGAAGATTGCGGTGCTAACTTTATTTCAGGTGGCATTGCAGCAACAAGATGGCCACAACCACCCAATTTACTCATTTTCATGCTCACAATTGCAGAAGAAGGATACTAATAACGAGGAAAATCTAGCCCATAAACTCCTCCTAATACATGAGTTCATCGGCAGCAAACGTTAGTGAAATGCACAGAAAACAGTTTCGCCATTATTTGTGTGAATTACTCAGGAAGCTTTATTAAGCAACGTTAATACCCTGTGTATATGTGGACCTGAATGAAATGTGCTTTTTCTTTATGTAATAACTCCCTAAGCCTCGAAAAAACTCTGGAAGAAATTGATCCATGTTATGCTAATACACGTGATATCACAAAATTACATAATTATCAGTTACCTAGGTAAAATACATGCAGTAATCTGGTTGCACCAAACAATATGAAAAATCAATTTGTATTTAATATGTCACCATGTTGTGGAAACCTTATTGAAGGCTTCCTCCAAAAGATGAGTATCTAGTAAGTAACTGAGCCATACAGGCTAGATTGATCTGGGTGCCACAAATAGTCCGAAAATTCCTTGGTTAGGGGAAGAAAAGTCAGCTGGAGTTCCAGTGCCTGATCATTATCCAATATACATATATGAATACTGATTTAGGACAAGATTGAGAATGAACTATAGCAAAATAATCTGTCAAAGTTCACACACAAATGATGACCAATTATGCAAGGCACCAAAAACCAACAGAGCCCATGAAGTTGTGCCCAGCAAAGTGTCTCCTTTTAAGTACATCCATACCATATATAGAATGTATATACTGGAAAGGAAAGGCTGGCGGTGACCCTCATGTCCATGGATTTGGTTTTGCCATCGGGAATATGATTTTGGAAGCACTTCCAGATTTCCTCAATTGTATAAATAAAAGATTCATGAGACTTTACCAACAGCTTAATGTAACTAATATGTCACCGTTATCAGCGCTTATGCCCAGACCCTTGATTCCGATGAAGATGTTAAAGAAAAGTTCTATTCTGACCTTGATGTGATCCTCATTGTTATCCCAAAAGAAATAAAGATCATCCTTCTGTGGGAGTTTAATGCCTGGGTTGGCCGTGGCTCTGATGTGCGGGGAAAAACTGTGTGGGAAAAGTCAGTGTAAATGGTGTCCTCCTGCTGACAAAACGTAAACTGGGCGACCGCTTTGCAGAACACCTGCGGTCTGTCAGCAAGAATGACCCAAACCTCCCTGTCACTTGCCATTTTAACACTCCACCCTGCTCTCTTGCCCACATGTCTGTCCTTGGCTTGCTGCATTGTTCCAGTGAAGCCCAACGCAAACTGGAGGAACAACACCTCATCTTCCGACTAGGGACTTTACAGCCTTCCGGACTGAATATTGAATTCAACAACTTTAGGTCGTGAGCTCCCTCCCCCATCCCCACCCCCTTTCTGTTTCCCCCTTCCCTTTTTTTTTCCAATAAATTATAAAGATTTTCCTTTTCCCACCTATTTCCATTATATAAAAAAAACCCCACTAGAGCTATACCTTGAGTGCCCTACCATCCATTCTTAATTAGCACATTCGTTTAGATAATATCACCAACTTTAACTCTAACACCTATGTGTTCTATTGTACTATTGTCGTTGACATCTTTTGATGATCTGCTTCTATCACTGCTTGTTTGTCCTTACATCCACACCACCCCCCTCCACCTCTCTGTCTCTATCTCTCCGCCCCCCACACACACACCTTAAACCAGCTTATATTTCAACTCTTTCTTGGACTCGAACTCAAGTTCTGTCGAAGGGTCATGAGGACTCGAAACGTCAACTCTTTTCTTCTCCGCCGATGCTGCCAGACCTGCTGAGTTTTTCCAGGTAATTCTGTTTTTGTTTTGGATTTCCAGCATCCGCAGTTTTTTTGTATTTATATTTGTGCTCAGCATGGCCTCATTATAACAAACAATGTCTCCCTCCGGAAGGACAAATACAAAATCAGACAGCAGCATCTCAGAACAAAGCATTGGCACCTCCTGGATTATGTCATTGTTCAGGTCAAAGATCTAAGTAATGTCTGTATCACTTGATCCATGCAGAGGGCTGATGCCTGCTGGACAAATCATAGACTTGTTCAATTAGCAATGAACATCCACCTAGCACCAAGACATTGCAAGGCTCGTAAGTCAAAGAGGAAGAAGATCAATGTCCTAGCCTTAAAACAGCCTGACCAAAAAGAGGTATACCAAGTGTAGCTCACAACCAATCTGGAAAATCTTCACATATCCAATTCAATTTAAGAACAGTGAGATCAAAGGAAGCCAGCTGTACTCGACTCAGATTCAGATTCCTGGGACATTGGAACTGGTTCTGGGGGAGGTGGGACCAGTACAAACTGGACGGGTTACACCTGGGAGGACCGGGACTGATGTCCGAGGGGGAATATTTGCTAAAGTGGTTGGGGAGGGTTTAAACTAAAATGGCGGGGGGAAGGGAACCTATGCAAGGAGTCAGAGGAGGGGGAATCAAGGACAAGAACAAAAGACAGAAAGGGGAATAAGAAAAGTGATAGGCAGAGAAATCAAGGGCAAGAATCAAACGAGACCTCAGTGAAAAATAGTGGGAAAGGGACAAATAATGTTAAAAAGACAAGCCTTAAGGCTTTGTGCTTTAACACAAGGAGCATTCGCAATAAAGTGGATGAATTAACCATACAAATAGATGTAAACAGGTATGATATAGTTGGGATTGCGCAGACATGGCTGCAGGGTGACCAGGGATGGGAACTGAACTTCCAGGGGTATTCAGTATTTAGGAAGGACAGACAAAAAGGAAAAGGCGGTGGAGTTGCATTGCTGGTTAAAGAGGAAATTAAAGCAATAGTGAAGAAAGATATTAGCTCCGACGATGTGGAATTTGTATGGTAGAGCTGAGAAACACTAAGGGACAAAAAACGTTAGTGGGGGTTATATATGGACTCCCAAACTGTAGTGGTGATGTTGGGAATGGCATTAAACGGGAAATTAGAGATGCATACATAAAGGAACATCTGTAATTATGGGTGACTTTAATCTGCATATAGATTGGGCAAATCAAATTAGTAACAATACAGTAGAGGAGGAATTCCTGAAGTGTATACGGGATGGTTTTCTGGACCAATATATTGAGGAACCAACTCGAGAACAGGCCTTCCTAGACTGGGTATTGTGTAATGAGAAAGGAATAATTGGCAATCTAGTTGAACAAGGCCCCTTGGGGATGAGCGGGCATAATATGATAGAATTCTTCATCAAGATGGAGAGACGTTGTTGATTCTGAGACTAGGGTCCTGAATCTTAATAAAGAAAACTACGATGGTATGAGGTGCAAGTTGGCTATGATGGATTGGGAAATGTTACTTAAAGGGATGACAGTGGATAGGCAATGGCAAACATTCAAAGAGCGCATGGGTAAACTGCAACAATTGTTTTTCCTGTCTGGCGCATAAGTAAAATAGGAAAGGTGGCCAAACCATGGCTTACAAAGGAAATTAGAGATAGTTATATAATAGCAGTTTATGACTCTGTATCATCAGAGTGGCATTGACGGATTCCTGGGATGGCTGGATTGTCGTATGAGGAGAGATTGGGCCGACTAGACTATTATTCACTGGAGTTTAGAAGAATAAGAGGAGATCTCATTGAAACATATAAAATTCTGACAGGGATGGACAGACTGGATGCAGGGATGATATTTCCTCTGGCTGGGGGTGGGGGTGGTGGGCGGAGGTGTCTGGAAAAAGGGGTCAAAGTCTCAGGATATGGGATAGACCATTTAGGACTGAGATGAGGAGAAACTTCTTCACTCAGAGGCTGGTGAACCTGTGGAATTCTCTGCCACAGAAGGCTATGGAGGCCAAGGCACTGGATATATTTAAGTAGGAAATAGGTAGATTTCTAAACTCTAAAGGCATCAAGGTGTGTGGGGAGAGTGCAGCAGTATGGCGTTGAGAAAGAGGATCAGCCATGATCATATTGAATGGCAGAGCAGGCTCGAAGGGCCAAATGACCTACTCCTGCTCCTATTTTCTATGTTTCTATCTTTAAGAAACTCGCCGTTCCTTGAATGTTGCCAAAACAAAACTCATATCAATCCACATCTGATCAGCCAAATATTCCATCTCCCATATATGTTGAAGGAGAGAAACTCTAGAATATGTTTAGCGCCTTCCATATCTTCACATCTACCTCTCTACAAAGGCCACCATTGATGAAGAGTTCCAACGTTGGATCAGCTGCATCAGCTCAACCTTCTACAAACTACAGTAGCAAGTGTTTCACAACAAAATCACCGCAAGTCAATAAAAGTCCTGATGTACAGAGCAGTTATCATCACGACACTCCTGTACTGAAGTGAGACCTGGACTGTGTATCAGCAATACGTAAACTGCTAGAGAAATTCCAGCAGCAATGCCTGTGCCGCATCCTCCAGATCCATTGAGAGTACCATAGAACAAGTGCTAGTATCCTTCATGAAGCCAGCTCCAGAAGCAAAGCTCCTGTAAAATCAACTTTAATAGACTGGACTCTGTGTCCAGATGGTCGAAATGTGTCTCCCCTACCAGGTCCTGTTTTCTCAACTCTCAAATGGCCAGAGTTGAGGGGGAGTACAAAGAAAATGATTCAAAGACTCTCTATAGCTCGTCTTGAAGCGCAGCAGTGTTGACAGTAATCACTGGGAGGAGCTTGCTACCAATCATTCAAAATAGCAACAACTTGCCCATCAAGCTACATCATGCTTTGAGTCACAATGTCTTAATGATGAGGTAGAGTGGCAGCAAAAAAGGGAAGAAAAGGAGCAAATCCTGCACTCCGGATCCCTCTACCTCTGGGGATGTCCTGCCCCATGTGCCCAAAATCTGCAGGTCAAGAATCAACCAGTTCAGTCATATGGAGATCCATGGCAGAAACTCACCACCCTGGGTAGACATCATCCTCAAATCGAGAGACAACCAACGATGACCGTATATATAAAAACAAAAAAACTGCGGATGCTGGAAATCCAAAACAAAAACAGGATTACCTGGAAAAACTCAGCAGGTCTGGCAGCATCGGCGGAGAAGAAAAGAGTTGACGTTTCGAGTCCTCATGACCCTTCGACAGAACTTGAGTTCGAGTCCAAGAAAGAGTTGAAATATAAGCTGGTTTAAGGTGTGTGTGTGGGGGGCGGAGAGATAGAGAGAGAGAGAGAGGTGGAGGGGGTGGTGGGGTGTGGTTGTAGGGACAAACAAGCAGTGATAGAAGTAGATCATCAAAAGATGTCAACGACAATAGTACAATAGAACACATAGGTGTTAAAGTTAAAGTTGGTGATATTATCTAAACGAATGTGCTAATTAAGAATGGATGGTAGGGCACTCAAGGTATAGCTCTAGTGGGGGGTTTTTTTTATAATGAAAATAGGTGGGAAAAGGAAAATCTTTATAATTTATTGGAAAAAAAAGGAAGGGGGAACCAGAAAGGGGGTGGGGATGGGGGAGGGAGCTCACGACCTAAAGTTGTTGAATTCAATATTCAGTCCGGAAGGCTGTAAAGTCCCTATTCGGAAGATGAGGTGTTGTTCCTCCAGTTTGCGTTGGGCTTCACTGGAACAATGCAGCAAGCCAAGGACAGACATGTGGGCAAGAGAGCAGGGTGGAGTGTTAAAATGGCAAGCGACAGGGAGGTTTGGGTCATTCTTGCCGACAGACCGCAGGTGTTCTGCAAAGCGGTTGCCCAGTTTACGTTTGGTCTCTCCAATGTAGAGGAGACCACATTGGGAGCAACGAATGCAGTAGACTAAGTTGGGGGAAATGCAAGTGAAATGCTGCTTCACTTGAAAGGAGTGTTTGGGTCCTTGGACGGTGAGGAGAGAGGAAGTGAAGGGGCAGGTGTTGCATCTTTTGCGTGGGCATGTGGTGGTGCCCTAGGAGGGGGTTGAGGAGTAGGGGGTGATGGAGGAGTGGACCAGGGTGTCCTGGAGGGAGCAATCCCTATGGAAGGCCGATAAGGGGGGTGAAGGGAAGATGTGTTTGGTGGTGGCATCATGCTGGAGTTGGCGGAAATGGCGGAGGATGATCCTTTGAATGCGGAGGCTGGTGGGGTGATAAGTGAGGACAAGGGGGACCCTATCATGTTTCTGGGAGGGAGGAGAAGGCGTGAGGGCGGATGCGCGGGAGATGGGCTGGACGCGGTTGAGGGCCCTGTCAACGACCGTGGGTGGAAAACCTCGGTTAAGGAAGAAGGAGGACATGTCAGAGGAACTGTTTTTGAATGTAGCATCATCGGAACAGATGCGACGGAGGCGAAGGAACTGAGAGAATGGGATGGAGTCCTTACAGGAAGCGGGGTGTGAGGAGCTGTAGTCGAGATAGCTGTGGGAGTCGGTGGGTTTGTAATGGATATTGGTGGACAGTCTATCACCAGAGATTGAGACAGAGAGGTCAAGGAAGGGAAGGGAAGTGTCAGAGATGGACCACGTGAAAATGATGGAGGGGTGGAGATTGGAAGCAAAATTAATAAATTTTTCCAAGTCCCGACGAGAGCATGAAGCGGCACTGAAGTAATCATCAATGTACTGGAGAAAGAGTTGTGGAAGGGGGCCGGAGTAGGACTGCAACAAGGAATGTTCCACATACCCCATAAAGAGACAGGCATAGCTGGGGCCCATGCGGGTACCCATAGCCACACCTTTTATTTGGAGGAAGTGAGAGGAGTTGAAGGAGAAATTGTTCAGCGGATAGGTAGGAGGAAGTGTCTGCGAGTTGACGCTCACTATACCCCCTGACCTTCCCCTCTCCGATGCTGAACGTTCAGTGCTCAGCAAAGGACTTAGTTTCATACCCTTATGCCCTCACCTCAATGAATTTCGGGCTCGGCATGATACTGAACTCTTCTTCCGCTGTCTTCGTCTCCGGGCTCACTTCTCTGGGCAGGAGTCCTCTCCCAGTTCAACGGATCCTTTTACCCATCTCCAATATTCTCCCTCCACCTGGACCCCTCCCTCTGGATTCTTACCTTCTCTCGATCTTTTCATTGAGAACTGTCGGCGCGACATTAGTCGTCTCAATTTCTCTGCTCCTCTCACCCATTCTAACCTGTCTCTCTCTGAACTTACTGCAGTCCATTCTCTCAGGTCCAACCCTGACATTGTCATCAAACCCGCTGACAAGGGTGGTGCTGTTGTTGTCTGGCGCACTGACCTCTACCTCGCAGAGGCTGAGTGTCAACTCGCAGACACTTCCTCCTACCTCTCCCTGGACCATGACCCCACCACTGAACATCAAGCCATTGTTTCCAGGACTGTCACTGACCTCATCTCCTCTGGGGATCTCCCTCCCACAGCTTCCAACCTGATAGTCGCCCAACCTCGGACGGCCCGCTTCTATCTCCTACCCAAAATCCACAAACAGAACTGCCCTGGTAGACCGATCATCTCAGCTTGCTCCTGCCCCACAGAACTCATTTCTCGTTATCTTGACTCCCTTCTCTCTCCCCTTGTCCAGTCCCTTCCCACCTACATCCGTGATTCCTCTGACACCTTACGTCACATCAACAATTTCCAGTTCCCTGGCCCCAACCGCTTCCTCTTCACCATGGACGTCCAATCCCTCTACACCTCCATCCCCCACCAGGATGGTCTGAGGGCCCTTAGCTTCTTCCTCGAACAGAGGCCCAAACAATCCCCATCCACCACTACTCTCCTCTGTCTGGCTGAACTTGTTCTCATACTGAACAATTTCTCCTTCAACTCCTCTCACTTCCTCCAAATAAAAGGTGTGGCTATGGGTACCCGCATGGACCCCAGCTATGCCTGTCTCTTTATGGGGTATGTGGAACATTCCTTGTTGCAGTCCTACTCCGGCCCCCTTCCATAACTCTTTCTCCGGTACATCGATGATTACTTCGGTGCTGCTTCATGCTCTCGTCGGGACTTGGAAAAATTTATTAATTTTGCTTCCAATCTCCACCCCTCCATCATTTTCACGTGGTCCATCTCTGACACTTCCCTTCCCTTCCTTGACCTCTCTGTCTCAATCTCTGGTGATAGACTGTCCACCAATATCCATTACAAACCCATCGACTCCCACAGCTATCTCGACTACAGCTCCTCACACCCCGCTTCCTGTAAGGACTCCATCCCATTCTCTCAGTTCCTTCGCCTCCGTCGCATCTGTTCCGATGATGCTACATTCAAAAACAGTTCCTCTGACATGTCCTCCTTCTTCCTTAACCGAGGTTTTCCACCCACGGTCGTTGACAGGGCCCTCAACCGTGTCCGGCCCATCTCCCGCGCATCCACCCTCACGCCTTCTCCTCCCTCCCAGAAACATGATAGGGTCCCCCTTGTCCTCACTTATCACCCCACCAGCCTCCGCATTCAAAGGATCATCCTCCGCCATTTCCGCCAACTCCAGCATGATGCCACCACCAAACACATCTTCCCTTCACCCCCCTTATCGGCATTCCATAGGGATCGTTCCCTCCGGGACACCCTGGTCCATTCCTCCATCATCCCCTACTCCTCAACCCCCTCCTAGGGCACCACCCCATGCCCACGCAAAAGAGGCAACACCTGCCCCTTCACTTCCTCTCTCCTCACCGTCCAAGGACCCAAACACTCCTTTCAAGTGAAGCAGCATTTCACTTGCATTTCCCCCAACTTAGTCTACTGCATTCGT
Source organism: Carcharodon carcharias (assembly GCF_017639515.1). Taxonomy (NCBI): domain Eukaryota; kingdom Metazoa; phylum Chordata; class Chondrichthyes; order Lamniformes; family Lamnidae; genus Carcharodon; species Carcharodon carcharias. The sequence continues at coordinate 43,043,909 of NC_054474.1, read as the reverse complement.
TGCTCCCAATGTGGTCTCCTCTAAATTGGAGAGACCAAACGTAAACTGGGCGACCGCTTTGCAGAACACCTGCGGTCTGTCGGCAAGAATGACCCAAACCTCCCTGTCGCTTGCCATTTTAACACTCCACCCTGCTCTCTTGCCCACATGTCTGTCCTTGGCTTGCTGCATTGTTCCAGTGAAGCCCAACGCAAACTGGAGGAACAACACCTCATCTTCCGACTAGGGACTTTACAGCCTTCCGGACTGAATATTGAATTCAACAACTTTAGGTCGTGAGCTCCCTCCCCCATCCCCACCCCCTTTCTGTTTCCCCCTTCCTTTTTTTTCCAATAAATTATAAAGATTTTCCTTTTCCCACCTATTTTCATTATAAAAAAACCCCCCACTAGAGCTATACCTTGAGTGCCCTACCATCCATTCTTAATTAGCACATTCGTTTAGATAATATCACCAACTTTAACTTTAACACCTATGTGTTCTATTGTACTATTGTCGTTGACATCTTTTGATGATCTGCTTCTATCACTGCTTGTTTGTCCCTACAACCACACCCCCACCACCCCCCCCACCTCTCTCTCTCTCTCTATCTCTCCGCCCCCCACACACACACCTTAAACCAGCTTATATTTCAACTCTTTCTTGGACTCGAACTCAAGTTCTGTCGAAGGGTCATGAGGACTCGAAACGTCAACTCTTTTCTTCTCCGCCGATGCTGCCAGACCTGCTGAGTTTTTCCAGGGAATTCTGTTTTTGTTTTAACTTTAACACCTATGTGTTCTATTGTACTATTGTCATTGACATCTTTTGATGATCTGCTTCTATCACTGCTTGTTTGTCCCTACAACCACACCACCCCCCCTCCACCTCTCTGTCTCTCTATCTCTCAGCCCCCCACACACACACCTTAAACCAGCTTATATTTCAACTCTTTCTTGGACTCGAACTCAAGTTCTGTCGAAGGGTCATGAGGACTCGAAACGTCAACTCTTTTCTTCTCCGCCGATGCTGCCAGACCTGCTGAGTTTTTCCAGGTAATTCTGTTTTTGTTTTGGATGACTGTATATGCTTGCATACAAGTCAACCTCATATAAAATTGACATCTGGCCTGAAAAACAATAATTTTTCATATACCTTGTGTAAAAGTCGAAAATAGTTTTTCAGGGATTAAGCCATCTTGCAATTATTAGTTACTTATTAGTAATTAATACAATTAATTAATTTAAAATCAAACATGGAAACTTTTAAATTTTCCCTCTGCCAATTCTAGCTTCAATCCCTCAGCTAATCAGCAAGACTAATGTGCACCACACAATCTATCACTATGCCTTTGAAAAAGAATAACAATTTAAACTGGAGGAAAAAGTGACAGAATAGGTTAACACGCATTGGAAAATTGGTCATATTATCAACCATGGAGCCATCCAATTCTAGTCTCTCAGAGAAGCGAAGAATGATGGTATTCCAGGATTCAGTGATGGCTGCTCTTAAGGATTTCCAGCATTGTCCCCTCCATGGGGTGAAGTCATGCAGCAGTATCTGATCCCTGCCAGTTAGATGCCGCTGCTGTCTATTAAAGCCACTTTGTCCTGCAGTAGAGAAGGACAAGTGTCAGTGAGTGACGCAATGTGTTTGTGTGATTTATCTGCCACAGTTGAAAAGCTGGCAGTGTGTGCAAACTGTGAGGTGCGAATGTGTGTGTTGTAACAGCGCTGAGTGTGAGCTAAGGCTGTGAATATGAGGTATTGCACTGTGCTTGATAGAAATCATTGATAAATGAAGGGGGTGTGGAGAATGTGCAGTGTGTGAGGCTCGTGGTGCAGTTGGTTGGATATGGCATATGAAGATGCATTCATTGACCTTGACCACTTGTATGAGGACAATAGATTTCTTGCGGCACTGCATCCAGGTCCTTGGGGCTAGTCTGCTGGCATTGACTGCAATGACTATCTGTTCCTTCTGTCTTCATGATATCTGCCCGGAAGGCCTCTTTGCCCCATGAGGCTCCTCTCCCCTCCTGCACCAAGGCCCCAGAGCTGGATTGGAGAACTTTGAGACAAACGCTCTGGTCCGTGCCATTTTTTAAAAGCTTTTTCTCCTGCTCTTTAACTCCCTGTTCACCGATAGCCAGAATGCACCTTGCCTTTAAGTGATGTTGGAATGTCTTTAAGTAATGTAGGCTAGCTTTAGGTATTGTGAGCTTCACACAAACTTGGCACCCCTACTGTGGCATGCAGCTACTCAGCAGTGCATTCATTGCTGGGCTGCATACTACAATCATTGTTGTTATTAGGGAGCTTATCTGCCTGCATTAATTTGAAAGGGTGCTGGTTAATAATGCACTGTGATCCTGTTCCAAATTTCAGGGGCTATCCAATTTAGTGTCCCTAATATATTATGTTAATCCATCTGTCACAACATTTCTTTAGGTTTATTCCATGACGTGGATTATTTTTCAAGCGCCATTGTATATCATTTTGATTTAAAGCAAATCTTGTAACACCTAGTAAATTATCTTGTCATTTTTCTGACACATTATTATGTGTTATTTTTACTGATGAACATCAGCTACTCCTGAATACAGTACCAAATTCCCATTTAAGGCTGCTTGAGAAATATTTAAGAATACATCTGTCTTCGAATTCAAAACTATTTTTCTATGTCCTCTCATTTTCTTGCCTTTCCCATCTCTTCTGCTGCAGAGAATGCAGAGTATACACTGGCATGGAAAGCCCTCAGTACCTTGTTCAAGTGATAATTTTTCATGAGTGAAATGGCCATTGAACACATGCATTTGATCATGGGAGGTTATCACAGACAAACATGAACCTGCCCGGATCTGTCAGATTGCATATAGATTTCCAGAAAAGAGGAAGTCTCTGGAGAGCAATTGTCCTTTACTTTCCAGACAAAGGATGCTTGCAAATGCTACAGGCAATTATTGTGTCCTAGTGACCTAATGCTGTTCTACTGAGATCAGCAAAGGATGGAATCTGGGATATTTTTGGTCTGTTAAGTTCAGCTCTATATAATATGATGCATTTACCCAGTGAGCCTTAAAGGGAGACTTCACAGCATTCAGTTTATGTTTCTCAATGCAACTGGTTACAATGCAGAAAGACACTCTTACATTCCCATATTGAATCCTTTTATTAGCTCTATTTTTTAGTCTAACAGTTTTTTCGTTGAAAGTGAAAGAAAAGCTGTCAGTTTAACCAAAGTAAAAAAAAAGATAACTTTATAGGAGGTGTTGTTCATTATGATTAGCTATTAACTTTAATAGTTTTAAGGTATAAATTAGTCAAACAAGTGATAATAACTGAAAATTTCTTAATAGTCTTCAATTAAAAGTTGCAAATCTTTAGCAGTTTTATGACTCAGGAAAGCTCTGAAAAATATATTTCGCTATTCAGCAGCTCGTCAGTTGAGAAGATTTGCTTTAAGCAAACGTCATCAAATTACAAAGTCTTACTTGCAGCTATCATTCTAGTTTCAATTACTGTCCATTTCATTCTGAGCTTAAGGTCTTACATTTTAATAAATATAGAGGGTTATGGGTCAGTATTGTGTAATACTTTTTGAACATTGAAGTTAGAGTGCTCTAATTGGATAAAAACAATCTTATTTTGGTCAAAACAAAAACAGAATTACCTGGAAAAACTCAGCAGGTCTGGCAGCATCGGTGGAGAAGAAAAGAGTTGACGTTTCGAGTCCTCATGACCCTTCGACAGAACTTGCGTTCGAGCCCAAGAAAGAGTTGAAATATAAGCTGGTTTAAGGTGTGTGTGGGGGGGCGGAGAGATAGAGAGACAAAGAGGTGGAGGGGGGGTGGGGGTGTGTGGTTGTAGGGACAAACAAGCAGTGATAGAAGCAGATCATCAAAAGATGTCAACGACAATAGTACAATAGAACACATAGGTGTTAAAATTAAAGTTGGTGATATTATCTAAACGAATGTGCTAATTAAGAATGGATGGTAGGGCACTCAAGGTATAGCTCTAGTGGATTTTTTTTTATTTTTTTTTATATATATAATGGAAATAGGTGGGAAAAGGAAAATCTTTATAATTTATTGGAAAAAAAAAGGGAAGGGGGAAACAGAAAGGGGGTGGGGATGGGGGAGGGAGCTTACGACCTAAAGTTGTTGAATTCAATATTCAGTCCAGAAGGCTGTAAAGTCCCTAGTCGGAAGATGAGGTGTTGTTCCTCCAGTTTGCGTTGGGCTTCACTGGTACAATGCAGCAAGCCAAGGACAGACATGTGGGCAAGAGAGCAGGGTGGAGTGTTGAAATGGCAAGCGACAGGGAGGTTTGGGTCATTCTTGCTGACAGACCGCAGGTGTTCTGCAAAGCGGTCGCCCAGTTTACGTTTGGTCTCTCCAATGTAGAGGAGACCACATTGGGAGCAACGGATGCAGTAGACTAAGTTGGGGGAAATGCAAGTGAAATGCTGCTTCACTTGAAAGGAGTGTTTGGGTCCTTGGACGGTGAGGAGAGAGGAAGTGAAGGGGCAGGTGTTGCATTTTTTGCGTGGGCATGGGGTGGTGCCATAGGAGGGGGTTGAGGAGTAGGGGGTGATGGAGGAGTGGACCAGGGTGTCCCGGAGGGAGCGATCCCTACGGAATGCCGATAAGGGGGGTGAAGGGAAGATGTGTTTGGTGGTGGCATCATGCTGGAGTTGGCGGAAATGGCAGAGGATGATCCTTTGAATGCGGAGGCTGGTGGGGTGATAAGTGAGGACAAGGGGGACCCTATCATGTTTCTGGGAGGGAGGAGAAGGCGTGAGGGCGGATGCGCGGGAGATGGGCCGGACACGGTTGAGGGCCCTGTCAACGACCGTGGGTGGAAAACCTCGGTTAAGGAAGAAGGAGGACATGTCAGAGGAACTGTTTTTGAATGTAGCATCATCAGAACAGATGCGACGGAGGCGAAGGAATTGAGAGAATGGGATGGAGTCCTTACAGGAAGCAGGGTGTGAGGAGCTGTAGTCGAGATAGCTGTGGGAGTCGGTGGGTTTGTAATGGATATTGGTGGACAGTCTATCACCAGAGATTGAGACAGAGAGGTCAAGGAAGGGAAGGGAAGTGTCAGAGATGGACCACGTGAAAATGATGGAGGGGTGGAGATTGGAAGCAAAATTAATAAATTTTTCCAAGTCCTGACGAGAGCATGAAGCGGCACCGAAGTAATCATTGATGTACCGGAGAAAGAGTTGTGGAAGGGGGCCGGAGTAGGACTGCAACAAGGAATGTTCCACATACCCCATAAAGAGACAGGCATAGCTGGGGCCCATGCGGGTACCCATAGCCACACCTTTTATTTGGAGGAAGTGAGAGGAGTTGAAGGAGAATGAGATTGGTTAAAATTTAGTATGTGGCATTTGTTCAGAGTAATTTTAAGCATGTCATTAATATAGGTTCATTCCAAAATTAATTGTGAAATCACATTAATAGCACCTAATGTCTCCAGAGGAGTTGATTCCCTGGCATGAGTTTCTAGAAGGTCAAAGCCAAATGAACAATGATTCACTCTCAATAGACTTGCGCAATGCTTTCCTTGGAAAGGAACATTCACGCCACAAAAATGTCAGGCAAAGACAATCTCCAACAGCAAGAATCTAGACAGCTCCCCTTGACATTCAATGGCATTCCATCACCAAATTCCCCACCATCAACATTCTGGGGGTCACCAGTGACCAGAAACCTAATGGGACCAAACACTGTGCCTACAGAGCAGATGAGAGACTGGGAATTCTGCAGCAAGTAGCTCACCTCCTGATTTCCTCAAAGCCTTTCCACCATCTACAAGGCACAAGTCAGGAATATGATGGAATACTCTCCAGTGGACTGGATGAGTACACCTTCAACAACACTTAAGAATCTTGACACCTCTCAGGATAAATCATCCTGGATGGATTGGCATCCCATCCAGCACTTTAAACATTCAAACTCTCCAACACAAATCCACCATAACAGCAGTGTGCATCATCTACAAGGTGCACTGCAGCTACTCGCCAAAGCTCCTTCAACAGCACCTACAAACCCACGATCTTTACCACCCAGAAGAACAAGGGCAGCAGGTGCATGGGTATACCGCCACCTGCAAGTTCCCCTCCAAGTCATATACCATCCTGACTTAGCTTTACATCACCATTCCTTCACTGTTGCTAGGTCAAATTAGAACCACCTCTTAAAGATCAAAGTGGGTACACCTTCACCACAAGGATTGCATCAGTTCAAGAAGTTGGCTCATCAGCATCTTCTCAAGGGTAAAGAGAGATGGGAAATAAATACTAGCCTTACCAGTGATGCCCACATCCATTAATGAATAGAAAAGGGGAGTTGAAATTCATAAATCTGAAGATTTATCACACTTTTGTGCAGAATGTGTATTCTATAATGAAGATGATATTGAGCTCTGAGAACAGAGCTGAGTGTTTGACCACTGCATTGAGAAATTTTTTTTTACAAAATCGGGACACAAACCTCTCAAATTGCTTTTACAATGTTCTTATCACAATTGAAATAATTACTATAATTCACTTAAATTTAAAAGATGTCAGATGAACAATTTTGACCTTTTAACTGCGCAAAGATAAATGAGGTAATTGTAACCTAATCTGCCTGGTATAAAAATGATGGGATCAGACCAGCTTTCTGCCTTCCGTCTCCAGCAATTTTACTTACCATTGAGTCAAATGGAAATAAAATCAGGCAGTGTGCACAACGGACAGACAGTCCAATCCCAGCAGTTTTCCTCCCTTGGGGCAGGTTAGATTAAAATGACTTCCAAATTAAAGTTTAATGTTCTCTATTTAAAATAGAAAACATAGGCAATTTGTATGAACGTGTTAAACTATTTGCACACTTCAATGCACACTGTGTAACTTCAGAATCAAAGTGTTAAAGATGATCTCATGCTACCCTTCAAGAAGTTATTCAACACCTGCCAAATTAAATCAGGCACATCACGCTAATCATTCTGCCTGAAGTTATATCTTTCTAGATTATAAAGTCCAGTAGCAAATTTACCCAGTGATAGTACTGTTGGGGATTATGTTGCCTTCTGCTTTTCATCATTGCTCTTGGCTCCCATTAGTTAGTGGCATAGCATCTCATGTAACTGCTGTTCTTAGATTGTGACAAATAAAATGCATCTAGAAACCTGCAGGATCTGAATTCTGATGGTACATTTCTTCAATGAAAGTAAGTCCTGACCCTGTCCTATATTGCTGCATAAAGGGGGAATACCAGCTCTAGAGGCAGCAGGCAACCTTGGATTGGCAACAAAATTTAGGGAGTGTAATCTGGTGCCTTCCTATGAAGATACTAATCAGGAGGAAAGATCTGTTTAATGTCAGAGGCAGAAGATTAAGATTGGTGGCTGTGGAAGAATTCCATTTCCTTCCTGTCAGTTGTGAAATTGCTATTGAGGTGCTGGTGTGCTATTTTATTTAACATTTACATTGACTTAGTTCTGCTTAGTCACTGATGATGTACTTGAACATTGCGAGGAGTGTATCAAGTTACAGACATAACATATCGCAACAACCTCCTTTTGTTCATATGTATTTGATTGTGCAACTCAGCCAGGATTCCATCTGGCAGGATTGTGAAGGGAACTGTTCCTTCACTGTCTTAATGCTGATCAAAAACTCATTACAATCAGGATTACTTGTGCTTCCCTGGCACTGCACTTAGGAAGGCCAGTTGGAGATGGGAATGTCTACCAGAAATTTGGCACCAAAAGCATATTTGTTCATTAATGTGCTATCTAGTAGGTCCATCGGACCAGGTCCTCCTACCTAATTATAACTAAAGGGTATAGGAATTAAGATGGAAAAAACAACCTGGCATAATGCAAAAGAATTAGGATGGTTCAGCAAAACAGCAGATGTCTGCCCCAGCCAGGGTAAGGGAGTGTGCTGCAAGCTCAGCAAGATCACATAACAATTTGGTTACAGTGATTAATGTAGTAACAAGAAATAAGAACCTACAACTAATGACATCTGTTGATCACCGATATGTATAAAATGATTAAAGGGGCCAACTGTCTCTGTGTAACCTTGTTACTAGTGTAGATAAGGAACCAGGTGTCATTATGAGAACCATAGTAGGGGATGATCTTGATATATATGCTGAAAAAAAAGCAGATGTAGCAAAGGGATGATTGTTGAAATTGTATCTTAAGCGTCAGAAGTTTGAACTCATTGTAACTAAAATCATGTGATTGGTAACCAAGCGTGTTTAAACTTTGGATGGCCCAAGGTGACTCTTCATGTACAATAAACAATCGTAAACCCTACCTGAGTCTCCGGGCTGTTTGGATTTACAATATCAACTACAACAAGGGCATATATATAAAGCTGTGTCATCTACTTCAGGAAGACATGCAGAAAACCCTACTTATATGAATGGGGCTGCCAATGTCAATCCAGGTGACCAAGTCCCTCAATTTTAAAGCTTTTTGTGCCCAAAAAATTGACAAAATGGATATTTTAGTGCCACCAAATTTCCTGTGAATTGATGTATCAAAAGACCTGTAAATATTAACTCTGTTTCTTTCTCCACGGATGTTGCCGGACTTGAGTATTTCACGCATTTTCTTTTATTTCATAATTTTGAGTCTCAGTTAGACCTCACCATTACCTTCTCTGCTCGCAGGAGAACAATCCCAGTATCTCTAATCTCTCCATATAACAGAAGCTCTTCATTCCTGATATAATCCTAGTAACCCTCTTCATTGCCCTTTCTAAAGCTTTGATATCCTTTCCAAAGTATGGGATCAACTTGTTTTTGTATTCAATGTCCCTATTTAGAAAAACAAGTATCCCATATACTTCTGTAACCATATCACTAACTTGCCCTTCCACCCTCAAAGATTTGCAAATGTACACCCCAGGTCCCTCTGTTCTTGCACTCCACCTCAGAGTTATAGTATTTAGATTATGCTGCCTCTCCATGCTGTTTATCACCAACTGTATCACCTCACACTTATTCACATTAAATTGTATCTGCCATGCACCTGCACATTTCATCAGTTTGTATATGTCCTCCTGAAGTCTGTTGCTACCCTGCTCATTATTCACTACATTGCCAATTTTTGCATTTTCTTCAAACTTCAAAATTCTACTCCTTTATCCTTAAGCCCAGGTCATTTACTTATAACAATAAGAGAAATGACCCTAATGCTGACCCCTGAAGAACTCGGCACATATTTCTGTCCAGTCAGAAAAGTGTCGATTCACCTCTACTATCAGACTCCTATTCCTCAGCCAATTACACACCTAAGTTACCCCCATGCTTTTAATACCATGCCCTTCGATGTATAGCCGGTGTCTGAGCAGACACCAGTGGAGTTACCATGCATTCCATGTCAGCCAGCAGTAAAGGCAATTATCTTTTCCAATGCTGCAGGGATCTGACTAGTGACTCGACAATGCTCCTTCCTGGAATTTGAATCATATTTTTCCACACACAAAGTGATTGATTTAGGTAATCCTGTTTAATTAGGCTATTCTTGTGTGGTCACAATCCCGAAGCATTGCAGCACTTATGGTGATCCACCAGGCAACAGGTTCCTACTTCAACAAAATCAGAATTACCTGGAAAAACTCAGCAGGTCTGGCAGCATCGGCGGAGAAGAAAAGAGTTGACGTTTCGAGTCCTCATGACCCTTCCGAAGGGTCATGAGAACTCGAAACGTCAACTCTTTTCTTCTCCGCTGATGCTGCCAGACCTGCTGAGTTTTTCCAGGTAATTCTGTTTTTGTTTTGGATTTCCAGCATCCGCAGTTTTTTTGTTTTTATCACAGGTTCCTACTTGTCAGCTTTCATCATTACTTTCTCCTCCTCACCACTGCACAGTGATTCATCTAGTCATACTTCCCTAGACCCACTACCATTTCTCGAGTGTGTACAGTTTTGCTGGAGCTAATTGGCAAAGGTGTTGACCATGATAAAAGATGTTGGAGTTGCTGGTTTTTCAGTGACAGTGGCGATGTTATCGCTTTGCTGTTCTAGGCATATAAAAGCAGGAGAGGAATATGTTAAAATGCTGCATCAAACTAGTATTTTTAAGTAATCCTTTCATTGCTTTTCATATGCTGTGGATATTAATTGAAACAGAGCATTTGTATATGTGTTAGCGACTGATTAGGAGAACAAGACATTTCAAGAGCTTGAAAGAATCTTTTGGCTTCTCCATTTCTTCCTTCTTCAATGCTCTCTCAGTGTGTGGTGTCCAAGATGTCTTCCTCAAAAGGAGTTAAGGACTTGCACTGCCATTAACCTCCACCAGTTCTTTCCCACTCCCCGCTCTATTGATTATGTGCCATCCTGTTCTGTAAGCAAATTAGGCTTGAAGTTTTGCAAGTTTAAGTAGCACAGACATGTCTTTTTCTGCTCATCCTCTAGTCAACGTTGCTTGATACTAAATGAATCAGCATCATGCAGCAAGGTTGACTGACTGAGATTTCCTAAGAATTTTGGTTCCCGCCATTTGATTTGTACTGTTGCTTATTCTCCTACATTGCAGTATAGTCACGCGTGGTAAGTATTCAGTACCCTGCTTTTTTCATGGCAATACTGAACAGGTTATTTTTGTTTATTATGCTTCCATACTAAAAAATTTGTAAATTAAGAAGGTACATCTTGTGAAGTGTCCCCATGTGGCAAGTATTTTAAATCCCACATAATGCTTCAACCTTGCTTTAGCTGATTGCTTGAGCTCAGCCATCTTATTCCACAATCTCTCCTGGTCCACTATTTCTTACATTACCCTTATTTGTTCTCATGCTTTTTCTCATAAAATATTTCCAGCTCCAGTACAGCTACAACACTGGCATCTACTCAACTATGTGGAAAATTGCCCAAGTAAGCCCTGAACATGAAAAGCAGGACAAATTCAACCTAGCCAATTACCACCCCATCAGTCTTCTCTCAATCATCAGTATAAAGTGATGGAATGGGTCATCAACAGTATTATCCAGCGGCACTTGCTTAGCAATAACCTGCTCACTGGTGCTCAGTTTGGGTCCTGCCAGGGCCACTCTGCTCCTGATGTCATGACAGCCTTGGTTCAAACATGGAAAAAAGAGCTGAACTCCAAAGGTGAGGTGACAGCGACTGCCCTTGACATCAGTGTAGAATTTGACCGACTGTAGCATCAAGGAACCCTAGCAAAACTGGAGTCAATGGGAATCAGGGGGAAGACTCTCTGCTGGATGGAGTCATGCCTAGCACAAAGGAAGATGGTTGTGGTTGTTGAAGATCAATCATCTCAGTTCCAGGACATCACTGCAGGAGTTCCTCAGGGTAGTATCCTAGGCCCAACCATCTTCAGCTGTTTCATTCATGAACTTCCTCCTATCATAAGGTCAGAAGTGGGGATGTTCGCTGATGATTGCACAATGTTCAGCACCATTCATGACTCCTCAGACACTGAAGCAGCCCATGTCCAAATGCATTAAGACCTGGACAATACCCAGGCTTGGGCTGACAAGTGGCAAGTAACATTCACGCCACACAAATGCCAGTCAATGACCACCTCCAACAAGAGAGAATATAACCATCACCCCTTGACATTCAATGACATTACCATCACTGAACTCCCCTGCTATCAACATCCTGAGGGTTACTATTGACAAGAAACTGAATTGGACTAGCCATATAAATACTCTAGCTACAAGAGCAGGTCAGAGGCTAGGAATCTTGCGGTGAGTAAATCACTTCCTGACTCCCCAAAGCCTGCCCACAGTAGGGAAAGTGATGTTTAATTATTAGTTTAGTTATAATCTCACAACCAAAGTATATTAAACGATTAAACTTTAGTACCTTAGTATCATGTGACATTTATTTTAAAAGCAGACAGTTATTGACAATTGATTGAATTAATCAACAGCACATACAGACAGTCATTGATAAATGACTGATTTAATCAGCAGGCACAGTAAAGTAAGCACAGAGATAAAAACAAAAAAACTGCGGATGCTTGAAATCCAAAACAAAAACAGAATTACCTGGAAAAACTCAGCAGGTCTGGCAGCATCGGCGGAGAAGAAAAGAATTGACGTTTCAAGTCCTCGTGACCCTTCAACAGAACGGTTTTAGACCCACTGAGTTTTTCCAGGTAATTCTGTTTTTGTTTTGGATTTCCAGCATCCGCAGTTTTTTTGTTTTTATCAATGAGCTCAGAGTATCTAGCAAGTGACCGTACATTGTTCATGTGTTACCTAGTCAGTCAGAATCTAATTATGCACTGCCTGGACCAATCAAAATTCAGGGATACCACTGGTCAGACTGTGGGTTGCGGTTGAGGTTAACAGGTGGTGGGGTGACTTTAGAAGGGCTCAGATGGAATTGGATGATTTGGATTTGAGACGCGCACTCTGGACGGCATGCTCAAATGGCTTAAAAGCAAATCTCCTTGATGAGGCCTTTCAGTCAGATGTTACACACTATACTTTTCACACATATCCTTTTGATCCTCAGGATCCGCAACCTGAATCTGGTAGCAGTAATGGGTCAAATTAAACAGCATATTGATGAGTCCCCAAGGCTCTTCACAATTTGCTTGTTTGACCTCCATGTGCTCTTGCAGCACCTATCCCCATCTAATTCTGCAAAGGGGAAAGCTGAGGGACATTTTAAAAATATATTTTTAAGTCAAGTCCACCCTTCGGTTAAGTCAGCCTTAGCTGTATCCACTCATGCTACAGAGCAATGGGCAGAGGTGGAAGCTAAGACACAGGGGGCATGGGAGATAGCCAGGAGAGGAATTAAGTCACAGTCACCCAAAGGGCCCAAATCAAAGAAATCAGTAACAGTAGTAGAGGGAGAAAAGCATCGTCCCCAGAGAGGACAGATTGGTCCCTGCAATAACCTGTGGGAGGCCTGGACATTTAGCCAAGAATTGTCCGAGCTCTCGACAACCCCCTGATTAGGAAATCCCTCCAAACAGTTACCTATCCCTGAAGCTAAACCTTCCAGACTTGAACAGGAGGTCGCACAGTTAATTGCCCTCCTGTGGACTAGAACTGCCATCAGCAGGGCACAGCCCATATCCATGGTTACAGGGTCCAGTGCAACTTCGCTGGAAGAACTCTCAACAAGTTCACTATGAGGGCATTTGGCCCCCACCGAGTGGATGGAAGTGAGATTCCATCATGATGGTGGTGGGAAGCCAGTAGTTCCTGTTGTTTTATCGGGGTGCCGACGGCAGATTATGTTAATAGATACTGGATCCACTGTCATTATAAAGCATACCTCACACCCTGAATGCTACGCGATAGTGGGCAAAGGTTTCTTATCACTTGAAGGATTTAATGGAAATTCTGTTACAGGAGTTACAGGAAAGGCTTCTGAACTCCAGTTGGGAGGTCTCACCTGTAAGGTGCCATCACCTTTGTACATGGCTATGTCTGAGCAGATGGGAATATTGGGGACCGATACTCTAGATTAATGTGAAGCTATTATTGATTATAATCAGGATTTCATGAAGTAAGGTCAGGGACTGGGAAAGTTGTAGAAGTTTCAGATGCTCATTCTGTTTTTGCTATTTAAAAGGCCTGTGCCTATGAACTTCCTAAGCATGACAATGTGGGTAATACAGCTTATTTAAAAACACCTTGCCTTATTCCCAACTAGTAAGCATGATTGTGGGCGAATGAAAGGGGAGGAGTCTATAAATGGACCTCCTCACTCGTTTATTAAAGGTACCTGATCCCAAGAGAGAGCCATCCCTACATTAAAGATGTAATCCAGTCCTTAGTTGAACAAGGCATTGTAAATTAAGGCACTTTCATGACAATCTGGCTAGTAAAGAATGGTACTTGGAGACTAACTATTGACTAAATTAAACTCTGTGACACCAGCTTGGTCCCCTGTTGAGCGAGAAGCCCCTACTCTGTTAGTACAGGTGCCAGCAGCTTTTCCACCCTTTTCCACCCTTGACATCGTGAACGGATTTTTGAATATTCCAGAAGACTAGTATACATTTGGTTTTACATTTGGGGACCAGAGTTATATCAGGAATTGTTTGCCACAGGGATTTCATAATGCCTCAACTATTTTCCATAAGCATATGGCTGCAGCGCTGAAGGGATTTTCTAAGCCTGACCATCTATTGCAATATGTAAATGATTTATTGTTGGTGACAGAGACTGTGGAGGAACACTTGACATTGTTAGATGAACTGCTAACAATGCTAGATCAGGCTGGGCTCAAAGTTAACCCTCGAAGAGCCCAGCTACTCCAAGAGCAGTTTACCCTTTTGGAACTTTCAATATCTTTGATGGGAAAGAGCCCAAATACCCACAAAGTCAAAATCATTCAAAGGCTGCCCCTTCCTATGTCCAAGACTGCTCTTAGATCGTTCTTAAGCTTGGTCAGTTATCAGCGTAACTTTATTCTGGGTTTTGCCAAGTTAGCAAGGCCACTGTATGAACTTTTAAAAGGTCCCAGCAACAATATTCAGCCAGATTGGGCAGAGTATATACAGAAGCTGTAACAAAGCTTAAAATAGCAGCGATGCAAGCTACTATCTTAGTTATGCCTGACCCTACACAACCAATCCATCTAAAGGTCGAATCTATAGAAAAAGTCTAACTGCTATGCTTTATCAGGAACACGCTGAAGACTACAGCCAATCATGTATGCGTCATAGATTCTAAAAGGGGCAGAGAATACATACCCTGTGTGTGAATGTCACCTGCTTGCTATATTTTGGGCAGTGCACCACTTTACTTACATCACAGGTTTGCAGCAAATAATTCTACACTCACCACACACACCTTTGAATCTATTGATGAAACCAAGAGATTCACAAGTCTCGTCCCAGCAGCACAGCAAATGGACTTTACAGCTGATACACACAGACATTGACATTGCACCGCAGACCACAGCGTTATTACCTCAATTGTTGGCTTCTGAGGGCGATCCCCATAAGTGCTTGTTACCTATCAATTCACACTTTCTATTGAAGGAATCTAATGAGGACAACCCGGATGTGTATGTGGGTGGTTCTTCCTATCACCTGCAGGGAGTGCCATACACCGGCTGCCCTGAGATACTACCAGGAGGAATTATTAAAAGACGCTGCAGTGGACATTCTTCCCAGTGTGCCAAAATACTTGCACTCATAGCTGCTGCCAGAGAGACGTCCAATCAATCAGTAAGTATTTGGTGTGACAGTGCCTATGCTATCAAGGCAGTGTTAGCCCTCTCCCTATACCACAAAAATTCGTACTGTACTACTGAAGGTAAACCCTTAACCCATGGCCCGAGGTTAAAGGTTGTCACGCACAGCACTGAACAATCGGACAAATCTCTGTCATACTGAAAAAGCCACCCACAAGAGAGGCAAACCCATAGTGAGGGTAATGCAGAGGCTGACAGGGCAGCCAAAGAGGCCGCTGTGTCAGGAGAATGGGAACCAGAGTGTACCAACCACTGCCTTCCCGTATCAGCAGTAAATGTCAATGGTCCCATAGATCTAGGATCCCTCCAGCAGCAGTACACATCATATGCCATCACTATTGAATGGCATAAACAAGATAATCCTCTTCCCCAGCCAACCCATTGGGCCCCAACCACGGCTATGTCTAAGGCTCACAATTCACATACTCAGTTACTGATGTACCAGTCAGCAGACAGATGTCCCATTGTAAACAAAAACAGAATTACCTGGAAAAACTCAGCAGGTCTGGCAGCATCGGCAGAGAAGAAAAGAGTTGACGTTTCGAGTCCTCATGACCCTTCAACAGAACTGAGTGAATATTAGGAGAGGGGTGAAATATAAGCTGGTTTAAGGTGGGGTGGGGGTGTGGGGGGAGAGAAATGGGGGAACTGCTTGCTTGTCCCTACAACCACACCTCCCACCCCCATTTCTCTCCCCCCACCGTGCCCCACCCCACCTTAAACGAGCTTATATTTCACCCCTCTCCTAATATTCACTCAGTTCTGTTGAAGGGTCATGAGGACTCGAAACGTCAACTCTTTTCTTCTCTGCGGATGCTGCCAGTCCTGCTGAGTTTTTCCAGGTAATTCTGTTTTTGTTTTGGATTTCCAGCATCCGCAGTTTTTTGTTTTTATCTCGATGTCCCATTGTGTTTGTGCCCCCTGATGTAGGACAGGAGTTACCATTCTTGCTCCATTCCTATTCCTATAGGTGGTCATTATTCTGCTGAGGTCACCCACTGGAAAATTGCAAATACTGCCTGGTGACCCGATATGCAGGGTGCAGTAAACCAATCTGTAGCATGGTGTCTGCCATGCCTCCAGCAGTACCCTTCACCATCCAATAATTAGGCTGTCTTACGGAGTCCTCCACCCCCAGATGGACCATGGACTCATCTGCAGATAAACTTTGTTGGCCCCCTACTGGCCATCCTAGGTAACTGCACCTGTGTATCGGTCGTGACTGACCGGTTCACGAAATGAATTGAGGCGTACTCCTGTAGGTCCAAATCCACCCTTATTGCAACTAAAATCTTTTTGAATGAGGTGATCTGTAGGTGGGGGCTGAAGGTGGACAGCGATCAAGGATTGCATTTCAAGGGAAATGTTTTACTAATCTGCAGGAATTGTTGGGAATCACATACAAATTGCATATTCCCCATTGCCTTCAGTTCTCTGGTACAGTTGTGAGGGGAAATAGGACCTTAAAAACAAAGTCAAATAAATTGTGTACAGGTCACCCCACTCAATGGGCTAACATACTGGCTTTATGTCTCATGGTCATTAGATCAACACCTCATTAAATGACAGGGATCTCCCCATTTCAGGCCATGACAGGGAGACTCATGAAAACTCTAGGCACCTGACACTGACTGCCATTGGTCCAATGACACAGTTCCAAGTAACTAGAACAGATAGTGGAATAGACAGATAAGGTAAACCGCCATGTTGTAATGAACTTGGGAAAGTCAAAGGAGCAGGCCAAGAAACACTTTGATAAGTAAGACAAGCCAATCAGAATCTAATTATGAACCTCCTGGACTGATCAAAGTTCAGGGATACCACTAGTCAGGCTGTAGGTTGTGGTTTGGAAAGCGTTAATAAATAGTAGCTTCCAGTCACCAAGGGGTGGGCCTCAAGTTTGAAGATGAAATTTACACAGCCTGCTCTCCAGCAGGAGACCACAGACGAGACAGAGAAGTCCGAGTGTCGACCCGCGCCCAAAGCCATACTGGAAAGCAAGAATCATAGTATGTCCATAAAGTCGCTGCCTGCTTTAGTAAGTATTCCTTTATAATTTAAATAAAGCTTCCTCAGTTACTTCATCAAAATGTCCCCTGTTGCCTAATGGTTAAAGTGTCACATGAACAAGTAATCTGTGAGTACAGACTTGCAGAATTAGAGTTTAAATTGTACCCAAAAAAAAGTACACCGCCATCTAGAAGGCACAAATCAGAAGTGTGAAGGAATACTCTCCACTTGCCTGGATGAGTGCAGCTCCAGCAACACTTAAGAAGCTTGACACTATCCAGGACAAAGCAGCCCGCTTGATTGGCACCTCATCCACAGACATTCACTCCCTTCACCTCTGACGCACAGTGGCAGTAGTGTGTACTATTTACAAGATGCATTGCAGGAACTTACCAAACCTCCTTAGACAGCATCTTCCAAACCCATGACCACTACTATCTAGAAGGACAATGGGAACAACACCACCTGGAAGTTCCCCTCCAAGCCACGCACCATTCTGACTTCGAAATATATTGCTGTTCCTTCACTGCCTTTGAGTCAAAATCCTGTAACTCCCTCCCAAATAGCACTCTGGGTGTATCCACACCACATGGACTGCAGCATTTCAAGAAGGCAGTTCACCACCAGCTTCTCAAGGACAGTTAGGGGATGGGTAATAAATGCTGGCCTAGCCAGCAATGCCCACATCCCATGAATTAATATAAAAAGAAATTCTGGGAACTGTGTCCTTCAGTTCTAGGCAGTATTTCTCTCCTCACCCTAACTTCCTTCTGTGAAAGGCCTTCAAATCTATTCTCGAAATAATGGACAGAGATAGGTCATATAAACATTCATCTGCTACTAACCACAATGACGTATATTTATAGGCCTCAGGATGTTGCCAAGAGCTTTACAGTCAAAGAAGAATTTTTAAAGTATTTTAACTGTTGTAATGTTGAAGACATAGCATCCACATTGCCACGTAGCAGGATCCCAAAAAAGCAATGAGCAAATGGCCAGATAATCTGTTTTAATCTATGTTATATGCTAGCAAATAAATCAGATTCTTGTACAATAAGCAATGCCATTTGAAACTTAATTTCAGCAAAACAATCACAGGCTTGAAATTAGAACGTAGAGTTCAGAATGAGAAATTCAGCCTATCAACAACACTTTCTCCAACAGTTCTTCCACAATTTGCATCTTTGTGAATCCTACAGAATGACTTGATTTCCTAAAAACATTGAATAACCACAGAAAAAAGATCCAGAACTTCATTGCAGTACCCTGAAAGATAGTCAAAAAAACTCCATTGCATTAATGTAACACTCCAATCCATAATATTAAACTCTGAAGAGATGTATTCCACAGATAAAATTCCCATTTTCCATCAAAACTACAAATGCTGTAGCTTAAATTTTATGCAGCCCCACCAGTGAGTTTATAGGTAGGGGGTGAGTATAAAATTCCTTGGGTGGGCTTCCCACTGGATTACCACCCACCCCAAACTCTCTGCAATTTTATGCTGGGGCGGACGAGGACTTGGATGGCCTGCCTGCCCTTTTCCCATTTGAGGCCCTTAGGTATCCAATTATTGACCACTTAAGAGCTGTTCCCCACCCAGCCTCAATTTTTAGGCCAGTGGTAGGAGCTCCAGGACATGGGAAAAGCCCAAAAATAATTGAGATCAGGGCGTGGAGCGGTGCGGGACGCTTCTCCATCAGTGGACCTCTTTTGACTTCAGGTGCCCCATTCCACTCCCCTCGACTTAAGGTCCAATAACCAAAAGACCTCCCTCCCTCCACCATTCCAAGTCTTTCCTCAGAACCCCATCCCACACTATCCACCCTCCAGGCCTCCCCTACCCTCCCAACCTTAAGAGCCCCAAGACTTACCTCTCCCTGGAATTCCGGGACTTCAGCTCAGGGGACTATTTGCAGTCCCAGTCCTCTCCACTGCAGCTACTGGCGCTGCAGGGACAAGCGAGCAGCTGGCCAATCAGATTGGCTAGCAGCTCTCTCAAGCAGGGCTTCCTCCCGAATGAAGGGGCGGGGGGAAGTCCCACCTGCAGCCAATTAATGCTGGTTGGAGGGTGAAATCTTTGTGGGGGCCGACAGTGTCTCTTTGGATGGCAGGAAGGAAACCCCACCACCTTAAATATCTTGGCCTTTGTTCCACATATATTTGTACTTATACTTACAGCTTTCGATCTCATCCTTTTTAAGGAGATCTGAAGTCATGAAACTCATTTGCTTTCATTTCACATTCTTCTTCCTTGTTTGGCTGGCAAGGTCAACAAAATATCCACATGGAATTTTGATCACTGTTAGACAATCTGACACATTTTATGTTACATCAAAGTCAGCTTCAACTCCCTTACTATTAAATGTATTACATATTCAAACTAAATCCAACATTAATAAGAAATGTTGCACATTACTTAATAGTCCTTTGTAATAAAGCATAGGATTTATGTCCCTAATCTTGATGGTTTCTGAAGAATTTGCCTTTTGCAAAAAACACATGTAGTCCATCTATTACTTGCCCAGAGTTCTCTGTATTTTAAGCGTACTTCTATACATCACACATTTTTGTATACCATCGATGTTATAGGATCCTTGTGCAGGAGTTGCAAAGCAGAAATCAAAGAATTCATAGATCACTAGAACAAACGTAGTCATGCAATGCTTAAGATTAGGTTACTGTTTTGAATTTACTGAGGAACATGTGGTATTATTTATCATGTTTAATAGAGTGATTTTGAGATAATATTTTCTGTTGCAGAGGGCCAATTTCATGCATACCCAAAGAATTTTTTCCTTTGAGATTAGTAAAGCTGTGTGAACTTTACAGACTTGGAATCTTATTCATGGTAACGTTTGACAATAAAGTACAGAAATATGCTTTATCTCAGTAACATAATGACACAACACACTGAATTCTCAATCCACAACCAGATTGTCATGATGCCATAAGCTTCTCCACTAGGATGGAGAGAACATCAGAGGAAAAGTTAATCTGGGCCGCTCTTGCTGTACCTCTTGGTATCCCAGCCAGAAATAGCACAAGAAAGGAAGCATACAAAGAAAAGGACATGAGAGCAAATGTAACATTACAAAATATTTAATTTTAACACCAATAGAAAAAAATCATTGCTTATATCTATTCTTCTGATATGATGTATTATTTATGACCTCAACAATGGAAGCAACCTACTTGGCACTTTCACCATAACAGTTTTTTTTAATTCTTTCATGGGATGTGGGCGTCACTGGTATAAGCCAACATTTATTGCACATTCCAAATTGTTCTTGAACAGGTGGTGAGCTGCCTTCTTGAACCGCTGCAGTCCCTGTGGTGTAGGTACACCCACAGTGCTGTTAGGAAGGAAGTTCCAGGGTTTTGGCCCAGCGACAGTGAAGGAACGGCGATATATTTCCAAGTCAGGATGGGGACTTTCTTGGAGGGGTGGTGGTCTGACACATGTTTCTGCTTTCTGACATAAAGATCTTTGTTCTGCTACAATTCCTGAAGTTATACCACGATAAAACTTGCCTGTAGTCTCTAACACTGACCTTGCTGAAGTTTGTGGCATCAGTGGGGAATGCCTAATTTGTGTGGGGCCGTGGATGGCCAAGCTATAATGGTTGCACCTCTAGCACTCATCTACTCCATAGGGCTGGCTGTCTGCATTCAACAGGCCCCCAGGATCCCTCCCAAGTCATTTCCCTTTGATCCCTTTTACCTTCGCAGCTACTTTGCCCCCAGATTAAGATGACTGAATGGCCTTCCTCCTCCATAAGCATTTTGTGGTTTAACTCTGCAAGTAAGTGGAGTTTTGTTGTAAAAAAAGCCAAGGTAGCATTTTTTAAAGTGTTATCAAGTCCTGAGTAAAGAATACCAGATATGCCAAAAGGCTGTTAGTCTCAAATTTACAAAAATAGGCCGTGACCTAGGCAAACTTGGCTCAATCAACCTGTAGGGAGCCTCCTTTATTAATATCTGCTGCAAAGGTTGGTAGAACTATTCCACGGGTGAGTCAAACAGCTGCCTGACATAGTCATACTCACAGAACCACTCCCAACAGCTAAAATCCTAGACTCCTCATCACCATACCTGAGTTTGTTCTGTCCCCTTGTCTAACCAGCCTGGTGATATATAGCCAGGATGATAGGGAACTATCACTGGCTGTCCTCAACATTGATCTAGATTTTGCTGGTCAGTGCCCCTTGCTCTTCTGCTCAAAAATGTTTGCCCAGCAGGGTGCTGGAAGTACAAGCTGATAGCAAGGCCTATAGGACTTTTGTGAGCATTATATCTCCTTAATCAATGAGGATAGGGAAGAAACAGAGAAATGATAGAGAAGGAAATAGAGTGAATTAGGGTCAAGTTAGATGCAGAAAGAGAAATAAAGACAGGGAACAAGAAAAAATGAGGGCAGAATTGTTCGCTTGGCGGGTGGGCACATGCCGAGTGTGCCGATGTCAACGTGTAGTCGCATGATAATTTGGTCAGCGGGCACACGCCAGAGTCGGCAGCGCGCCTGACGACAATTAAAAAGCCTGTTAAGGCCATTAAATAGTCAATTAACTTCAATTTTCCACTGCCCATCCAACCTAATGGTTGGCGGGCAGGCGAAAAGGCCAAGCGGCCTTCGCATTTTTTGGAAAACTCATCCATGGGCGGGATGAGGTTTCTAAAAGCAAATAAAAATAAAGGTTTTAAAATATAATTAATAACATCCCTGTTCACATAAAAGGGTCACATGAGGGGACATATTTTATTACATTTTTATTTTATTTATTTTCTTCTTTAAAAATGCTTCATCTCCCTTTTTTCAAGCGCTCACACGCACACACGTGTGAAGTTCATGCTTGACTCTCTCGCCCTCCTCCCCAACCACCCCCACACAGTCAGCGCTGAGCGCTGCCGCTCGCGTTTCACGCTGGGCGGACCGTAAGTGACCCGCCAGCGTGAGACCGTGGTCCAGTCCCAAACACGGGCAACAGTCAGCTTCTCGACCACCCCTGACCGCCCCTGCCGAGCCCACCCACCAAGGGCAAAATTCTGCCCTGAATTTAGTTCAAGAGAGAAAGACTGAATAATATTTTAAAATGTTAAATTTTAAGGTTAATAAATTTTTAACAATAACCTTTGGAATGAGTTTCACAGTTTAAATACTTCGGGGCCAGACAGATTGAGTGGCATTCCATGAACATAAATCTGCTCATTAAAAGGATACTCACACTGTTAAATGGCAGCTCTAACATTCTGTGGTGAGTGCAATTCGTAATTGATTCCAAAATGCAGCTGTTTTATGAAATTCTCAAGGAGATTGATAGCAAGCTGCCATTTTCACAATGCTAACATGGAGTGGTGAAAATTGTCCAGCAACGTGGAGTGATTTATAATTCAAGAGGCATCTCTGCCTCGCCACAAATTGATGAACAATTTACATGTTAATAACAGTTACGGCCATTAAATTCACTTTTATTTTGGTAACATTCCGGGCTATCTGCTTCAGTACCCCATGATGTCTAATGGCTTCATGTTAAACATGGGATGAAAACTTCCTTCTGATGACCACCTATGATAACCACCTAATAGCCTCCCTCAGCTGATGAATCAGTGTACCCCCAGATGCATCGTTAAGGGGAGGCACTGTGATAGCAAAGGCACATTATAATGGCCTTTATAAAACATTTCCTGGTAGTACTGCCACTGACTAAGTTAGCTGAGTCCTGAAGGACAGAACTGCCAGATTGGGCTTGCAACAGCTGGTGAGAGCTCCAACAGACAGGAATATCCTACTTGAAGCGCCATCTCTGATCTATCTATCACTGTGAATAAATCAACAAGAGTTACTTTTGCAAAATGTTTGTGGAAACCAAGCCCATCATCACACTGGGGACACCCCCCACCCACCCCCCACTCCCCCCCCACCCCCCATCCCCCCCACCCCCCCCCCCACCCCCCCCCACCCCCCCCCACCCCCCCCACCCCCCCCCACCCACCCACCCCCCCGCCCCCCCACCGCCCCCCCCCCCCCCCCCCCCCATCATTGTATTGTGTAGCACTATCGCCACAGCAAGTGCAATAGATGAAGAACAGATTCGACAGTTTAAGACTAGGCATCTCTGAAGTGTTGTGAGCTGTAGCAGGGTTATATATCTCCAAGATCTGTAACTTAATTGCCTGACATATTCCTCACTCCTAATTAAGCTAGATGACCAATTCTGGTTCAGTAAGGAGTTTAGAACATCATTCCAGGTGCATGCTATAGTGCTGAAGACCTATACTTCAGATCTAGCCGCGCTCCTGGCTAAGCTGTTCCAGTACAGTAACAACACTGGCATTTATTTCACAATGCTGATATGTCCTGTCTATAAAAATTAAGAAAGCTCCAACCCGCTCTAGTATTGTCCTGTCACAAAATACCACCAGAATAGATGATCAGGATATTGTCTCATTGTTTGTGGATATTGTGGTACTTAAATTGGCTGCCATGTATACCTACAAAACAACAGCAAATTTACTTTGAAAATGATTAATTGGCTGAGAAATGCTTTGGAACATCCTGATGATGTGAAAAGCACAATTCAAACAAATGCCTTTTATTCCATCCCTCCTTGCTGCCTTTCTTTTAAAAAAAAACATAAACACTATTACTGGTGATCTAAATATAATCACCTAACAGCATAACAGCTATTAGCTTTGCAATGGAAAATGTGGTGGGCAGCCCTGATAGTCATTGTTACATAATCCTGTGGCAAAAAGATAATTGTTAATCCTCGGCTGTCTTTAATGACCTGACCAGAGCTGAAAAGGTGAGTGGCATAGCACATTCAAGTTCAGGTGTTACAGGATCCTCCAAGCCCTGCTCTTTTAGATGCAGATGTTGAACCTCATGGCTGCTGATGAAGAGGAATGTTCTGGAGCAGCAGTAGCAGATGTGAGGTATTATCAGCCTAGAGGCACTGCGCACAATTGGAAAGAGATTGGAGGAGTCAGTCTCTAGGATGAGTAGAATGATGTCTAAGGCCTTTGCGATGATGTCTAATTCCATGAATAGAGTCGCTACCTGCATGGAGCATCACTTGCAATGGTCAACCGAGTGCACGCTGGCTCTGATCTAAACACTCACTCTGTAATCTTAAGCAGGCAAGAGAAAAGCCTCTCCTTGATCGTTCCGTGGCACAATGGCACTGCAGCAGAGTCCCCTCCAGCTCATGACTTAGGAGGGACGTGTGGGTAGACCATGAGATGGAAGATGGAGAAAGGGCACATGGAAATGGAAATAATGTTTAAAGGATTTCCACTCCTTCCCTCCTTTCCTCCCCCTCACCTTCCACATCAAACCCGGCATTGCTGCCTCATGTCCCAATCACTGAATCTGTCCCTGCACAGATGTAACTGGAGCAGTCTTTGGCAGGACTAATAGGAAAAGGAAGAGAAAGGGTTCTAGATGCACGAGGGTATTCACTTGGTTATTCAACATTGTGTGACATTATCAGTTTTCTGTTCAATGTTTATCAACCATAAACTTCATTTGAGAGCTCCATTATTCCATACTCTCCATTGTTGCCTGATAGCTGCCAAGTGGTCTCTACCTTGTGAAGAATGAAAGGAAAAGAGGAAAGGATGAGCAATGGGTGGCTATAAAAGATGGATAGTTGATTGTGGGACTGTTTTGTGCTGAGATCTGGACGAGGGACACAGTAGGTTCAGAATTGATATGCTAGAGGCTGGACTGTCTCAGTTGAGCTGAAGCATGATTGAATCAGTCCACCCTGGGCATACCTGGTAGCCAAGTAAGTGGCTCCAGGAGAGCGCCACACCATGCTCCTACTCCTCTTCCTCAAGCTCCACCCCCTCCTCTGAAGATGTACAATGGTTATCACCTTCCTCTTCCTGGAGCTCCAATCCTCACTGCGATGTAATGTTGTGCAAGACACAGCAGACAACTATTATGCTGTTACATATTGAAGGGTGCCCCCAGATTTGCCCAGGCACATGAATCACATTTTCAGCATCCTCATCGCTTATTCAATCTCAATTCTTGTTCTCATGTGGCTTCTGATGCATCTTTCCTGATGTATCCTTTCTGAACATCAGTGTCTCCAAGGAGCCATCCACTCGAGGAGACTTGACTGATGGAGGATGAATGCATCATGGCAGCCTCCTGAGTATCTTCCACAAACATGTATGATCTTTCAGCTGTTTCATACCCACTCAACACTGATGGAGTGGATTCCCTTTTGATTCATGAATACTGTTGGGTCACCTGAGGGTGCATTGATTGCTATGCCTGTGTAATATATGGCATGTTGCACCTGTGGGATTCCAGCCAGTCCTCTCATCCTGACTGACTGGTGAATTGGGCATTACTGCCAGCCGTGACACACAATCCATTACTGGGAGAGGCACTTCTAGAAAGCAGATTGTGAGATTCTACAAATATCTCCTGCAGATTCCTAGGAGGAGACAGAGGTGAAGAAATATAGGATTGTGGTGCCTTTGACCATGAATGACAATGCGTGCCCCTCTAGCCCATTAGGCAGGAGGTCTTCTTCTAAGAGATTGCAAATGTCGGCAACCACTGGATGGGCAATTCTGAGCCTCCTGAGGCACTGATACTCAGTCAAGCCCAGAAAGCTAATCTCCTGCCTAGAAACACTGTATAAGGGTATTGCTTCCTTCAAGCTGTAGGTCTGTGCTCTTCTGCTCTATCTGGAGGAGCAGCAAGTGATTGAGGAGAAGGCTGCTGCTCCTTCTGTTGCTGCTCCTTCCACTGCTAGTGGTGTTGGTGCTGCTCCTCCTGTTCCTCATGAGAGGTCCAAGATAGAACTGCAAAAACAGCTCCCATGATACTGAGATGGCTAATATATGGAAAGTGCAAATCAAAAGCAAAAATCTCCAAGCTTATTTGAAATCACTTCCAAAGCAGTGAAAACACATTCTCAGAATAAGTCCTGTGAGCAAAAGACTTATATTTAGGCAAGTAAGCAGCTGTGAGATCTCAGTATTTAAAGCCTTCTTGCCTGTCAATTGCACAATCCCATCAACTCCCACTGTCCTCTCACCTTGCTCAATGTGACAAGATCCAGGAAGCCTGGGAAATCCAAGTGCTCAGAATTAAAGAAAGAAATCAGGGCTAAAACTCTACTTAACTGCCATTTGTCATATGTTAATATCAGATCCACCTCCATAGAGATTTCACATGCACTAACTAGCATACTTGAGTTACATGGCAAGTTTCTGCAGGCTAAAATTCAGCCCAACATATCTGCTTGTATCATTAACCAAAATGGTTATCATCAGAGCGTAGAATACAATAATTTAATCATTGACTTCTTTCTGTTAATCACTTATTATTCTTTGATCATATAATAATAATAATAGGTAATAATAATATTTCTATATAAAGCTGTTCTGAGATGGTAATTGGTAGTTAACAATTTAATGACTATTATTTAGAGATCCTGCAGTTTTATTTATTCTCGGTTGTGAACGTCACAGTTATGGCTGGCATTCATTGTCCATCACTAGGTGCCCTGGATTGTTACACTGAATAACTCACTATACAAACATAAAATGCTGTAAATATTTAGCAGGTCAGGCAGCACCCATAGAGAATAAAGCACAGGCTTAATATTTCAGGACTTAACTTTCTGTCAGAAGGTTACTCAGTAACTTCAGAGGACAGTGAAGAGTCAAACATGGTGTAAAACTGGAGTCACATTTAGGCTAAATTGGGTAGATATTAAGTTGTATCCCTAAAGGACACCTGTGAGCCATACCGGTTTCCATTGTAATCCAATGGCTTCAGGGTCACTATACTGTTTTTTTTTCCAAGACTAAATTCAAATTTTCAAATTGCCATGGTGTAATTTAAATTTACATTCGTTGGTTTATTAGTTCAGGCCTTATGATTTCTTATCCAGTAACCTAGCCCATTAATACCATATCCTGTTATGTTATAAGTGATGTTAGTAATTGGGTGACACACTATTACATGATTCTTCCTCTCCAGGTTGTTCAAAGGCTGCTAAACCGTGGCCTATGCAGTGATTTTACTACGGAATAGGGCGTGGAGGCAGGCCCCAGGTTTACTCAGCTGAAATGGGGATTGAACCGCATGCTGTTGCAGTTACTCCGAAGTACATGCTAGCCATCTAGTCAACTGCACCCCCCCCCCCCACCCCCATCCAATGATTGGTATAGTAATAACATCAGGCTTGTTGATGGGGCAATGCATATCATGACATATATCTTGATATGATCAGAATTCAGACTACATTTTTATGTCATACTGCATGCAATAATGGGAGAGGATTTCCTTGGAAATTTTCCCATTCATCCACTAACTTTGTAAGAAGAACCATAGAGAAAACATTGTGAATGGTGAAGCTCACCCCTTATGTAAATACATTTGTAAGTGAGCTTCTGCTTCTTTGAGATGCTTGTAAAATTATAGGTTCCTATCAGAGGTTTCAAATAGCTTTACTGGAAGATAGTTGTCAAACACCGAATGAAATCCAGTCAACCATGAGAATCTTGTTCACGCTTCATCTACTTGAGGCATAGGAAAGATTAATATCCTGATTGCCCGACAATTGAGAAGATGAAGGATTAGTACAAATGAGGTCTTTAATTTTTAAATGTGCATGCCTGGTCTTCAAAGAAAAGGCGGGAATATAATTGGGCTGAGCAATTAGTTTTCTTCTTAGTACTTCTTATTCCTGACTCCTTGGAGTCTTTGTCATTTTTACAATTCACCAGAGACTCCATTCAAAATTTAGTACTAGGAGTTCCTAAAGATTTATTCCTCGTTTGTTTCATATTTTATAAGTCAGACATTGTACTACTACTTTCTTGCTCTTTTATCTTCTATTAAACAATTCTCATGTGAATAAGTTAGATTATTAATTTTAGCCTGAATGCAATGGTATAACAATATGACATTTACTACTTTTTAGACTGGATAGGAGAATGAAGGGGACTGGCCATAAGAAGTCTGATGTAATCTTGTGATAATAGAGTAATTGTTAGTTGTGTAGCATGTTATGCCATTCATGTCATGCTGAAGAAAGCAAATTTTACCATAGGAGGAGATATTTTGGTTGGGCAACAAAGAGATATGGTACCAGAAGTATTCCTGTCACACCCGCCCAAAGCTCTTTTGTGTTCCAGTTTCATTACATTATTCCTTTGAGCTACAGGCACCAGTCACGTTGCTCTATTATAGCTCGCTGATCTATTTAGGAGTAAATCAGAGAGCTGTGGCATGCAACCAGCCAGGCGGTAAGGTCTGCTGGAGGGGAAAATAAATGCCAGAAGGGGTAAGAATGCACCAGCAATGGGCCAGAAGATTTTGTATGGTCCAGAGGAGCTCTGCTGTTACTCTTGGCCTTACAAAAATGTTAGGAGTAAGCAAAAACATATCTTTAGAGAGAGGGCTCCAGCAATCCTTTTCTGACCGCTATTTAGGCCTCTCAGCAGCTAGAGAAAGTGGGATAGGCAAGCACTGTGTGATTTTCATCCATTTCTTCTCGCAAGTTGTAATTGAGTTCCTACAACAGGCATAGGGTTATGATATGTGCAGTTAAACGACATCCTTTCAGTTTTGTGCAGAACTGCAATGCTCCCATTTAAAGTCTGTCTGAAAGTTGTTGCAGGCAGGCAAATGGGTGCACAAGGTTCCCGCCAGAATGTCAACTGATGATCACCATTTTTCAGGTGAAAAACAGGAAGTTAGCTGGCAGTTGGCTGTCTTATGTTATGAAAATTATGTATTTGCTATGAACATGAATTAAAAGTATGGTGAAAAAACTGAATTATAACAGGTGCTGGTGGATCTAATGCAAACAGGGACAATGATGTTTTTATGAATGAAAATTGGACAAGATGGGAGAGCAAATATGATCTGAAAATTCCATAATCAAGTTAAACATTATCAAGAAAAGTGTAAGGAGCTGTGGATCCCATAGATGAAATGTCTCCTTCAGTTAACTTGTCAGCCTTTGGGAAATGGATGATAAATGAGAATATATTTGGCAGGTAAATTTTGTTATAAGGAGTGAGGCTTACATTCCAGGGCACACCTTATACTGAAACACTGGAAATTCAGGGATAGGAACAATATACATGAGGCTTGCACATACTCTCCTTGTATTCTCTCAGACACGCAAGAGCTTAAAAATGCTTAGCTTATGAAGCAATTGATTTTCCACTGGAGATTCCATTGTTCCAGTGCTTTGAAGGGAAGGATGATGATGAGGAGGAAAGAATGGAAACCAGGGGACAGCGGTAGTGATGCACACAAGCAGCCCTGCAGGTATCTACATCTCTGCATCACAGGGTCTCCAGCCACAGACAATCTATCAATTTCTGATGAGGCTGCATCCCCCACCCTATCCCCACCTACCGACACCATGACAAAGGGCTTGTCTGTAGCAGTAAAAATGACAAAAACAGTTGACTATCATGCATGCAATTGCTTTAAGGCAGTCTCCACTGATATTAGTCACATTAATCAATCAGTAGCGTATCACTGCATTGAGCAGGTCAGATGCACTGTTCAGGCACAATTCTGAGTTCATTGAATTCCATCAAGTAAAACAGACAGAGCAATGATCTTTGTCTGAGTGGCAGATATGCCACAAGGACACGTGGTTCAGAGTTAGCCAGATGACCATAAATGTCCCATCTGGAAACCCCATCAACTAATGAACTCTTATGCCCCAATTCCAGTGTCTGACGTTAAAGGCCAATCTTTTGCTCATGACAAGAAAGCTCAGGAAAGATAGGAGATGGACCCAAACCCCTGGCAGCCAGCAGCATGTGGCAAAAGTGAAGAAATTATCACCAACTTTTTCCAATGAACAGGGTGCCCTCCATTTGAGTGATAAAATAAAGCCCTTCATGATGCTTTCCCTTGCCCTCAGGGAATTCAGATAATTTGCATTACCTTTCAATAATTTCTCTAAGAGAGAGCAATTATAAACAATAATCACCATTTAAGAGGGATACTAGGAGGCCTCCTGGAAAGAATGCACAAGCACACCAAATTGCAAGAAATGCACACATTTACTAAAATTCATTACCTCCTACTACTAATGCTACCTTTTATCATTATGACTGTGTCTTGTGGTTAAAATTCTTTTCATGTATGCTGTTAGGTTCTTACACCTACATATGCTACCTCTGCTTCAAGCTGGCATTATGTTGATCGCCCCTTTGAAGATTGAGATGGCATTTAACTCATTGAAGCTAACATCCTTGCAAGGTATGTTTCCATTGTCATGTCTCTTGCCTGGCCAATCTCTACAAGGAACTTGCTCCTGTGCTGGATTTGACGGGGGCTGCATTGATTTTGGCATTTTTTCACTGCCATATAAAGCTACAATATCTGTGCCCACTCTTTGCAGCCCACCAGTGCTAAACACAGGTTCTGTTGTCTAATGGAAGAGATGCGTTGAATAGTCCCAGTTGTGATGGAAAGCCCTGGCTATGCTACATACGAAACCATTGATGGAATGAGTTGGCTATCAACCTGAAGTAACAGTTGCTCTTAAAGCATTTTCCTGATATGTTAAGACTGCTCTGATCTCTTAGACTGCCAGAGCCACCAGGGTATTTTTTATGTCATGAAAATGTATTCTGCATTGTTTTGCAAATGTGGACTCCTCCAACTTTTCTACAACCTGCAGCACATGAAAGGAGATTGCCTTTGCAGCTTGCATGTAAGAGCTATCCTCTTGAATCATAGATCTTTTAAAGGTTGGAGACCTTGATCCATGGGCTACTCAACTAAGACAAGGAAAGGCAGTTGACAAGTTCCCACATGGCAGATTGGTCAGGAAAGTAAAAGCCTATGGGATTCAGGGAAATGTGGCAAACTGGTTAAAAGGTTGGCTTTGTAACAGGAAACAAAGAGTAATGGTCGATGGAGCCCTTGCGAATGGAAAGTTGTCTCAAGTGGTGTTGGGACCCTTGCTGTTTGTGTTATATATTAACAATTTGGACGTGAACATGGGGGTCACGATTGGGAAATTTGCAGATGACACAAAGATTGGCTGAGTAGTCAATAGTGTAGAGGATAGCCATAATCTCCAAAACGATATAGATAGGTTGGTGGAGTGGGCGGTAAAGTGGCAGATGGATTTTAACATAGAGAAGTGTGAGTTCATACATTTAGGGAGGTCAAACAGTTACAGGGATTACATAATAAATGGGAATATACTAAGAGGGGTAGATGAAGTGAGAGATCTTGGCGTACAAGTACACAAGTCCCTGAAGGCAGCAGTTCAAGTAGACAAGATTGTAAAGAAGGCATTTGGAATGCTCTCCTTCATTGGCAGAGGTATAGAATATAAAAGTAAGGATATAATGTTGGAATTGTATAAAACACTGTTGAGGCCATAACTGGAGTATTGTGTGCAGTTCTGGTCACCACATTACAGGAAGGACGTGATAGCTCTGAAGAGAGTGCAGAGAAGGTTTGCAAGAATGTTGCCAGGGTTAGAAAAGTGTAGCTACGAGGAGAGATTGGATAGGTTGGGGTTATTTTCCTTCGAACAAAGAAGGCTGAGGGGTGACTTGATTGATGTGTACAAAATTATGAGGGGAATAGATAGAGTGGACAGGATAAAATTGTTTCCCTTGGTGGACAATTCTAGAACTGGGGACATAGATTCAAGATAAGTGGCAGAAGGTGTAGGTGGGACATGAGGAAGAATTTTTTTACGCAGAGGGTAGTGGGTGTCTGGAATTCGCTGTCCAAGTTGGTGGTAGAGGCAGAAACTTTAAACTCTTTTAAAAAGTACCTGGATCTGCACCTTAAGTGCTGTAAGCTGCAGGGCTATGGGCTGGGTGCAGGAAGGTGGGATTAGAAAGGGCACCTGGGTGTCCTCAGGCTGTCATGGACAAGATGGGCCAAATGGCCTCCTTCTGTGCTGTAACTTTTCAATGGTTCTATGTCTGCCTCCTCTAACACTCCTTGTGGGCTAGGAGGAGCTTGAGGCTGTCTCTGCACCATTCGCCTCAGCTCTTCATGCTCATTGATGCTGATGTGGTTCACTTAGTGATATTGGCACTGATTCCGTAATGCCCTCATCCTGAGAGGGTGCATCTGGGCTGGTGCTGATGGAGTTGGGTGAATCAGGTGTAAGAAGGCTTCCTATGGGAGTTCCAAGATATTTGTCAGATTCTCCTTTCTATTTGAGTTGAGGAACATAAAACATATTCATTTTACAAAGTTATTCTCTGACCTGTGAATCATAAGATGTTATAGAGTCATCGCAGTAGGCTTTTCAAGTCATCAGAATGCCTGCAGACAGCAAAAACTCTCAGTTCTGTAAGTGCTCCATCCCATTACCAACCTGAGCTGTCTTCTAACTTCTCCATCTCTCACTATCCAGTGTAATATAGTTTCATCCTTATTCTTACTAAAGGATCTAATGCTAGCCATTCCTCTACCTATGGTAGCCCCTTGTTTCTGCTTGTGCACCTGTACTTAACAATATATTTCCAACAAATTGTCTGCAGACATTTTCTTCTGAACATACTAAAAGGTACAGGCAATGCAGCAAACTCTTCATTTCTCAGTCAAACTTTGTAAGAAATATGATATGGAACTGTTGGCTGGTAGGAGAGGAGGTGTACCCATGAAGTGGATGGCTGAGGTCCCTTGTGCCTATGGTTCACATTCATTTTGACACTATGTGATCTGCATAAGGTGGATCTGAGTCATGCTTCTAACAGTATCTGAGCATCTGCATGAACACTCACATCTTTACTTGGCTAGCCTGGTGAAATCATTAAAACATTTCCAGCACTGGGTTGTGAAGTTAGGACTGACCATCAGTGCCTCTTCCCACTGCATAACTCCTTGAATATCAAAAAAAGTCTTTGTCTTCAGCCTCTTACCTCCAATAGCATTATCTCTACTGTAACTTCTAAGAACCTTGGGCCTTGGTTATTGCAGTCTCCTGAAATGGTGGTCCACCCTTTGCAATTGCTTTTCAATATTCAAGTGCAGCTGCCACAGTGATTTGCCAAGGGAGTGGGGAGTGTTTGGAAAGATTTTTGCAAATCCACATTCTTCTCCTTGGCTGCTAATCAGCTTCCTAGAAAATGAGTGAAGATAAAAAGAGCGTTTAAAAGAATATCAGATTCACAAACTATTGCACTCTACTGTTGCCACTTTAGTTAGAAGCAATAATATTTGCCTCTTTACCATGCATCTTGATAAGGGGAAGCGCTTATTTCATATAGGCAACTCCAACAGTAGCTGATGGGAATGGTGTAAAGATTGTGACAGGTGACAGCAAATTAAGACAAATTGATTGCTTGCATGCTGCTGCTGGACAATGGGATGGTGCTGCTGGTGACTAATATAATGACTGCCAGAAATCAGGGAGGATGTAAATAAACTGCCGGCAGCTAATGAAGAGTATTTTGACCTGAATTTACACTAAATTAAACTGTTCCATTGAAGAGTAGTAAATGTCCCTGGGCTGGTAATCTGAGGATTATCAGCTGCTGGATGGGAGAACTAGCAGCAAGAAGCTACAGTTGGGGATGTTGATTATGACCATGGCTTAGAGAACTAGTCCATTTGAACTTCCAGGTGATTGTGGCAGGGGGAGAAAGTCCACTATTGACAGCGGTGAGAGGCTGGTGAGGTGGATGCATTCCTGTTTATTCCTGGCTCATAAAGTACTTAGCTTGTAGAGCCAACAGTTCCTGCCAAAGCTGCAGTCATTTCAGATTCCTGGGAAACCCATGCAGCAACAGCAAATTGACATTGGGCTCCAACATGAGAGTCCAATTTAAATACTTTAACGAAGCATTAGGCCTCCCCACAATAGTACACTCATGTGCTTTGAAACTCCCTGCAATAATGATAGCAATAGCCACATATGCAATAGGTTGGAAAGCGTATTTTTATATTTCTCATGCACTCAACCCTCTTCAAGCATTCATGTGGGTAGAGAGTTGTTAATATGTAGTTCATCTCTCACATAAAGTTTTCATCATCTTTTTCTGGTTTAAAGTTACTGCTAAAACTTATGTTTCACACCCTACTCAGTTTCCTTTCCATTGAAGTCAAAGAAAGAAAATCAGGTAGTGTGTATAATAGGCATTGATCCAATAATGCCAGTTACTCGCCCACTACTGAAATCTACCACAAGAGTACTCATTCTTTTTAAGCAGTTTTTGTGAAGTACAGTAATCTAGCTGAATCTACCTTTAACCCTTTTGCTTCTGTTTAACGCTAAAGGGCAAAACTATGAAACAGCACTCTCAGCAAGGAGGGCTGGATTGCGGAATCATCCCTACAATTCTTAATAAACTCAAATTAGTGGTTTTAGTCTGAGATAATGATTTGTCATTGTGTGGTTTCCTGACAGTCAAAGAGATCAAGTGTATGATGTATCCCATACTGTTTCCAGTTCACATCTCAACAGTAAAAGAGATCATTGTCTGCCTAGAGATCGACTATCCAAGATATTATGCAAATTGGGAGCAGAAGTGTGGGGCAGAGTTTAACTGAACAAATAACTTAATGGGCAGGATTTTTAGTTTGGTGGGCGCCCGACAGGCCCAGGAGCAGCCGGGGAACATACCCTCAACTGGGATCGGCCCCCGATCGCGATTTCACGTTGACTGGCCAATTAACGGCCTGCCAGCGTGAAAGGCACGCTGAAAGGCTCAGCGCTGCTGGGGTGGGGGCAGGAGGAGGGCAAGCACTGAAGTCAGTGCGGGCATGCAGGAGCACAGAATGACAGCCCCCTGAAGGCAGAGAGCTGTCTCAGGGAGCTGAAGAATTTAAATGCAAAAAGTAAGGATTTTAAAAACCTGGAAAAAATGCCCAGGTATCCGAATCAGTTACCGGAACATATGGATGATGAAAATTCTGTCCAAACATTTTTATTTTTTAAAAATTAATATCTGAAACCTCATCCCGCCCTTGGATGAGATTTCCTAAAAAATGCAAAGGCATTTCGATTCGCATGCCCGCCATATTGGACAGGCTACAAAAAGTCTTAGTTAATTATTACTTTAATGGCCTTAATAAGCCTCTTAATTGTCGGCGATTGCGCTTCCGACTCTTGCACGTGCCCACCAACTGAAATATCGTGTGAGTACGCGATGACGTCGGGATGCTTGCCCAAGTCATTACGTGCTATTTCACACTCGAGCAGGTCAGGCAAGCGGCCGCATACCGAGCGAAAAATTCTGCCAAATGAATTATAACATTTCAATTTAATAGATTCATTGTTTCAAACCATAATATTTAAAGTTAATCGGCGTTTGTAAGACGTAGCCAGCAACTGATTTTTTTTTAGCTTTTTTCTGTTAATTCATTAAATGTCACTGGCATGGTCAGCATTTATTTCCCACCCCTAATTGTCCTTCAGAAGATCGTGGTTGGCCACCTTCTTGTACCATGGGGTGAGGTACACCCAGCATGCTATTTGCTAGGATGTTCCAGATTATTGATTGCTATTGGGATGTTTCACTGGCATCATCAGCCATGTATGCAGGCAGTAACCCTTGTCACCGATGATCCATCCATCAACCTGGGCTGGAGTTTCAAAAAGCTCTGGGAGCTGTGAGTTGCACAAGATGTATAGATCATGACAGCTGCCT
This sequence comes from Carcharodon carcharias, assembly GCF_017639515.1. Classification (NCBI taxonomy): domain Eukaryota; kingdom Metazoa; phylum Chordata; class Chondrichthyes; order Lamniformes; family Lamnidae; genus Carcharodon; species Carcharodon carcharias. The sequence goes on along the minus strand of NC_054474.1, from coordinate 43,008,065 downwards.
GGAAATGAGCACGGAACTGCATTATTCTTCTCCTGTATGTTCTTGGAGTGAAAACCCTTAAGATTTGGAAAAAGCAGCTGGCTGTTCCAAATGACCATATGAGTGACCACTTGATGACCACTTGCTCTCCAGGAAACCAAGCAATGGAACCAAATGTGGCTGACCTTGCTGCTTGGCCATCTTCGTTGGTGGGGAAATGGACTAAAACATTGGCAAGGTGGAATAGGGTATCGGCCACCTCCGTTATACATCTATGTGTGGCAGCCTGTGAGATGCCACATATGTCATCTGTCATGCCACTGTAACCTTGAGGACCACTGGCATGGGTTCCCACCAAATCCACATAGTTGCATGTCTTGATGAACTATTGGACATATCTCGGTGACCATTTTTTGAGACATTCTCAGAGGTCTCTAGCATCGCCTCTCTGACATCCGGAAGTAGTCTTAACCAATCCCTTCCCTGGGTGTCTGCATCTGGACCAGCTTCCCCCTCTGGTGCTGCTACAGTTTGCCCTGCAGCCTCTGTTGTTGGACAGCAAGAGTTTTCCTTCTTCGCATTCTTTCCTCCTGCAGGTTGCAGGAATATCGGGTGACTGAGACCTGTGGTTACTGCAGTAAGTGTACTATGTAAAGTGGACAGACATATATATGTGAGAGCATGCTCATCCATGGTCCTTATCCATTGAAATAATGATTAGGGAGACCATTTAATTGGCCAATTGGGTGCACCCTGAATCCTATCCTGAGGGTATGACTTTATCAAAACCTGTTTCACGTAATGAGTGCTCATGGCATGCAAACATATTACAAGTATGAACCTGCCATAGGTCAGCGTGAGGTCCGACATGCTGCAAACATACCACTGACTTTATCCCTGCCTCTCACCCTGCCATCAGGAAATCAAAATCCTGCTTCCCAACTAATTCAGTCACCCTGTAGGCCATGTTTCCTGCTTTTGCGGGTTCCATAAAATCCCCTCCAAGGTTTTTGGAAAAAATATATTTTTATTTGTATTTTTATTTGTTTTATTGAAAAACATGTTCCATTTTTGAAAGAAAGGCAACCCAGTCCACAAAACCTGATTGTAATTAGAGGAGAGGAACACATATGTCAAAGTTTAGTCATTGATTTTGTTTTGAGTAAAATACACATTAAAGAGCTGAAAGGTTTAGATCATTTTGTATGTGTGTTGTTTGTTCACTTCTCTTTTCCATGTAATTCCAGTGTAGATTTGCTGATATTTATTTGGTGATCAGCCCTCGTGATTAGATCCTTCTTTGATGTTCACTTGGTGACCTTCCCACACAACTACAGGAGTGTTATTTGCGCCATAGCACTGTACAACAGTACTGTTACTGTGATATTGATATGGTAACTCCCCATAGCAACGCTGTTCTGATTTTTACACTGATTGCCATATTTGGTAGGAATGCTTATTTTCTAATATTTACATGGCGACATCAATATATTTACTTTGGTTTGCCTAATTAATGTTGAAAGGATTATATTTATTTTCAATTTATGCTGTGACAGCCGTGAGTACAGTAGCTGACAGTTAACAATAGCCTCAGATCAAACAACCACACGTACCTGCATTCTGATACTCTTATAACAAAAACAGAATTACCTGGAAAAACTCAGCAGGTCTGGCAGCATCGGTGGAGAAGAAAAGAGTTGACGTTTCGAGTCCTCATGACCCTTCGACAGAACTTGAGTTTGAGTCCAAGAAAGAGTTGAAATATAAGCTGGTTTAAGGTGTGTGTGGGGGGGGGGGCGGATAGAGAGAGAGAGAGAGAAGTGGAGGGGGTTGGTGTGGTTGTAGGGACAAACAAGCACTCTGATACTCTTATCTTTGTTTAAATTGTCAATTCCTTGAATAGCTTTTCAAAGCTAAATGGTATCAAGTGTGAGCGTATTTGAGTAGGTTAATTAACCCTTTCAAGTCTACATGGGTCTGGTCTGTGAAAGTTTGACCTAAGTAACTGACTTTATTCTGCTAAAGAATGATGGTGAACTCTTTATCCTAGGCTATAAATACTGAGTAAAATACATTGCAGGAAAGAATACCTGTCTTTAGTATTTATTGTAAAAATTTATATATCCTAACCAACAGACCTTAGTATCAAATATGCTTCCAAACACATGTTGTTAAATGGAAACTTGTTGGCGTACATAAAAAATAGTTATGTTTGGATCCTTATTGCCATACCCAATACAGGCATGTCATATTATGAACTTTTAAAAATTGGACACAAACAAGCCATTAAGATGGCTGCCACAAATCATGTGACTTTTAGCATTTGGACTATAGACAGTATCAAGTCTCCAGTGAATATCTAATTAAATATGGACAGAGGTGAGGGTACATTACAGCCATGCATGGGATTCACACATCTCATTGTTTAAGGATGGGTCAAATACTGCAAACTATGGAGTTTTCAGACCACCTGTCTTCATGTTTCATACTGGACAAAAGGAATGGTTGAAATTCAATGGGCACTATCAACTTCCCATTGTATCATGATGGCCTCCCTCTCCAAACTAGACTAGGTGGCCCTCAGAAATGTTAACACATTGATCATATGATCAAAACTGCCTTCAGGAACGGTACCTTTATTACTCCAATACCCAACATCCATTGGAACCATCAGTTATCAGCCAGGCTGAGAACCAGACTTTTACGCTAGCTACAAGTCAGCAAGCAGCCAAAGTCCTTAACAGATTCCATTTCAATGCTCACCTGAGAACCAACATCTTAGATATCCAACTGCAAGAAACCTTGCAACATGCTGTGAACCCTCCCACTTTACAAGACCCTCACTCCAACTTTAAATCATTGAATCCATTCAAGAAACCACAAGTCTGCCATCTGGGAGGCCAGGAATCAGAAATCAGAAATCAGAGACTGAAGTAACAATAATCTATAAAAATGCACTATGTTTATCTGTATCCAGTTTGTTTGTGTTTGTGTGTGCATGTGTGTGCACGTGCATGGATGAGACAGAGTGTGTGATATTGCTCCTGGCCTGCCCATTCAGAGTTGATGTGTGAGAATAAATAACCGTATTTATTTTAATCTCAGAAAAGCTTGTGCTGAATTATTTAATTAGAATGCACACTCCAAGGGCAGAATTTTACCGTCGGCGAGCGGTGTGTAGGGCCTGCTCACCGACACATAAAATGACGAGGGATGATGTCAGGCAGAACCCCCAACATCACCCTGCCCCATTTAAATTCTCAGGAAGGCGGGGGCACAGCAAATTCAGTTGCGGGCCCATCAACCTGTCAATGGCCACTTGAGGCCATTGACAAGATCAATTAAGCAATTAAAGGACCTGTCCATCCAACCTTAAGGTTGGCAGGTTGGCCAGGTGCCCTGGTGGCAACTGGAAAAAACATGAAACCTCATCCAGCAGCGAGATGAGGTTTCATGTAGGGTTTTAAAAATTGTAATAAAGTTGCTATGGAAATTATGAATATGTCCCAACTCATGTGACATTGTCACTTGAGGGCACATGTAAGAGATTTTTCTTTTCTCTATTTTTAATATTTTTAAAAGCCGAGGCGATCGACCTGAGGCTGCACTTAGCCTCAGGAAGATGAGTGTGCTCTTTCGTGTGCATGCATGAAAGAGCACTCTATCGATTTTAGGGATTCCCCCTGCCCGCATAGGGAGCACATAGTACTTCCTGGTGGACTTAATTGGTCTGCCCACGTAAAATGGCAGTGCAGCCCCGATCGCTGGCGGCGATCGGCTTCATGCCCGCCCACGATTGGGTCAGGCCTGCCAGCCCAACAAACAGAAAATTCTGCCCCAAGGGTAAGAAAAGACACGCCTCTTTCCATACAAAACACACTGATTAAGGCAGCAAGAGAGCAGATACATTCTGCCTGTGACATAAATATTAAAGAATAAAATGGTTCTTCTAAGAAAGTTTGGAAAATATCTTTCTTTGTAACAAAGAACCTGCTAGCAAAATCACAATTTCAGAATGTGGTGGCACCAGTGTAAAGAAAAAGAATATTCCTGCCCCTAAAATGATGCGGAGGAGCTTTACTGCCTTGTTCCCTCCAAATCCAGCTCAAGCTAAGTTAGGACGGGCCTGTCACTGGTGACTAAACTGCTGACCTAAATCAAAAAGTAGACACTTTTAATATTCAAATCAAGATCCTATGCCATGTTGTTTTCAGACAGTAGTGGGCATAGTATGCACGGTGCATGCTTGGCACAGTATCAGTTTCAGGTCCATCTAAAGTGCAGTTCATGGGGTAGGTTAAAGTTTATTTTTGAGGGGTCAAAAAAGAACTTCTCCAGGTTTACAGAAAGCACTGGGCCACTTCCACACTGGTTTTCTTCATTCCCGAGAATTGAGGCTACCACACTCAAATCAACACCAACCCCACTACCCTCTAAAACCACACTCCTCCCCTGCCCCCCTCAACACACACATGCCCCACGCACTTAATTTCTTCCAGCCCAGAGACTAGCTTATATTATGATGGCATGGAGCCAGTGATCTATCCTGATACACCACATTTTCCACCTGCAGTCCACAAATTATATGATCCTGAGGTCCAGATTTAAAATGGATCAGACCTCCTGCCAGGTTTGTTTTGATTCTTCAAAAGAAGCATGATCCATGTTGCTTTTAAACTATTGTATAATTTGTGGTTTACACAAAGCTTAAATGAGCCCCAAATGTAATATTCTTGGCTCTAAGCATGTCTAAAGGGGCATAACATATATTAGATTGATAACAAAAACAAAAATACCTGGAAAAACTCAGCAGGTCTGACAGGATCTGCAGAGAGGAATGCAGTTAACATTTCAAGTCCGAATGACTCTTCATCAGAACTAAGGAAAAATTGAAAAGAGGTGAAATATAAACTTGTTTAAGGGGGTTGGGACAGTTAGAACTGGATAGAGGGCCAGTGATTGATAATATGTGCTTCATTCTTAAAATCGAGAAAAGAAATAAAAAATGTGTTGCCAACACAGTTTATTTGTTTTTTTTAACTGGTTAATAAAATAGTTTTACTTTGAAGATTAGTTCCATACTATTCTATTTTTTAACATACACAGCAGTTTGCAGAGCAAAAGAAAATCACAAGAAAATAATTCACTAGATTTCCGCAGGCAAAATAATTGGGTCAAAAATGTTCCTAGATGCAAATGCTTTAAATAACTATTGACATAAGCTATTTCCAAATCCAAATATGCATCACTGTTTGGGATCCAACAGCAGTTATTGATAATGAATGGGAAACTCCCAGTCCCCATGTATAAGTATTTTTTTAATCAGGCTCAGATGCATGGAGTAATAAAGTAGGCAATTATAATGAATACAAAAACCACCTACTTCTTCGCACACCTAGGGCAGAATTTTTTGCCTGCCGGGCGGGCGGGCCTGACCCAATCTCTGGCAGGCGGGGAGCCAATCCCCACCGGAGAAGTGGGCCCCGCCGCCATTTTACATGGGTGGGCCAATTAAAGCCCGCCCAGCATGATGTCCGGCGGGAAGCACTATGCACTTCCTGTGCAGGCGGGGGGGTTTCCCCAAAAGTGAGAGTGTGCTCTTTCGCGCATGCACATGAAAGAGTGCACATCTCCCTGAGGCTAAGTGCAGCCTCAGGGAGATCACTGACACTGTTAAAAACATTAAAAATAGAAAAGAAAAAAAATCCTTAACATGTCCCCCTCATGTAACAATGCCACATGAGATGGGACATGTTCATAAATTACACTAAAATGTTATTAAACTGTTGAAATCCCTACATGAAAGCTCATCCCTCCAGTGGATGAGGATTCATGTTTTCTCTATTGCCCGCCGGGGCTCCTGGCCTGCCCGCCAACCTTAAGGTTGGACGGGCAGATCCTTTAATTGTTTCAATGATCCTGCCAATGGCCTTAATTGGCCATTGACAGGTCGGCGGTCCCACAGCTGATTTTGCTGCGCCCCCGCCTTCCCGAAAATTTTAATGGGCTGAGATGATGTCGGGGGATCCCCCGACGTCATCCTGCATCATTTTACGCATCAGCGAGCTCGCCGATGGCAAAATTCTGCCCCTGGTTTCATCTTTGTCTGTTACTAACTCCCTATTGCTTGAAGGAGACACTCCCTCTGTTCTTTTCAACACTGAATGTCTATAAACTTTATAGCATAAAGTTTTGCGACCCAAATTTTCCTTCAATTTTTGCTTCAGTGTGCAAATGTATTTTTAAAATAGTATCAAGGATCCCCTGATTGCTGGCCACTTCCCCACCCACTCCCACTCCTACCCCACCGTCCCTGGCCTCCTACACTGTTTCACTGAAACTCAATTGAGGAACAAGACCACATTCTTCTGCCAGGCATATTACAGGTTACTGGATGAAAATTACCTTTAACAATTCAGATTTTATCTTCCCTCAAAAATCAGGTGCAGATAATGCAGGCTGGGGCACCAGTACTTCTGGGAATGAGAACAGTTGGGGGCCAATGCTTGGGATGGAGATCAATCACACTATTGGGCTGCCTGCACCCTTTTTCTTTCATCATATTCCCAGGTCACTGGATTATCTTCCGCGCTGACAATTTTCCCATGTTTTCCTTGTACCCTGATATCCCTCAATCACCATTCACATGTCCTTTTGGTCTACACATATTTTCTTTCCCTATTTTTTTAAATTATTTATCACTTTATTTTCCTGCACCATTATAACTGTCATTACATATTAACCCAGAACAACATAGGAAATAAGAAATAAGAAATGGGGCAAGTTAAATTAAATATTTTTGTAAAACTTGGGTGTAGAAATAATGGCCCAGATCTTCCGATTTCCGGGGTGTCATCCCCCGATAGGTGCCCCAGAAGATGTGCCGACTGACCCCCTTGGAAGTCCCTACAATAGGACTCCATGGGAATTACCTGGGAAGTTTAATTCCATTGGGGAATTACTCTGCACCAGGAACCATCCGATACTCCAATTTACATCGGAAACTTCAGATGGTTCTGACTCTCTTAGTAGAATAGCTACCCAGGAAAAGTTTGAAGGATTAGAACCACTTATAACTCCTGGATAACTATACCGCTGACCACCCCCCACGGCCCCCCCGCCCCCCCCAGCGCTCCCACTGGAAGCCCGACTAGCCCGTCTGACCATATCCCCCAACTACCCTCCTTGCCCCAACAAACCTCCCCACTCCCTGACTACTCCCCCTCACCTCCAACTACCCGCCCAACCCCCCAACTACCTCCCACCCCCCCAACTACCCTCCCGACTACCCTCCCCAACCCCCACCTATGCCCCCACCCCCGACTACCCTCCCACCCGCTAACCACACACCTGGCACCCCTGCTGCCCGTCACTTCATATCCTCTGGCCGCCCTAAGGCCTCATCCACTTAGACACCTACCTTTTCCCTGGTTTATCAAAGTGGCTGGGACCTTTAAGCTTACCTGTTTTATGGCGGCTAGTGCCCTAAAAATGGCTTCACTCCCCTGATTCTCCTGCCCTGCACTGGAAGACGTTGGGAACCAGCCACGCTTCACATTTCTCACCAGGCCCAGGTTGGAAGTCTGGGCGAAAAATGTGCATCTCCAGAGGTTGCCATCCCTCAGAAGTTCTGGCCCATTAATTACCCGCCCTCCACCGTACCATAAGCCAGCTTTTTTTTATTCCTCCCTGTCCCCTTTTCCCTGGCTCTATTTGTTGTCATAATCTGTTCATCTGTAACTTCTTCCAATCTGATGAAAGAACATTAACCCAAGACATTAACCCTCTCATCCTCTCTTCACAGCCTCTGTCAGACCTGCTGAGTGTTTCCAACATGTTTGAAATATGCTGACAGAATTGATATTGTTAACAAGTCTGTTGGATCAAGGCAGAAGGGCAGATTAAATCAACTGATTTCTGAGATCAGTTCCATTAATTTGAAAATGGTAATTAATGCAGTAATAGAGAATGCACTCAAATTTATAAAAATAATAGCACAAGGAAAGCATAAGTATCTCAATAAGAAAAGCAGATGTGTGGTGTTCGAAAACCATCAGGAGTTCAGCTTTGACATTGTGACTAATGGAATAAGTGAAAGAGTAGGTAATGGCTGTAATAATGTTCCTTAACACTTGTGCTGGACTATGACTACATCCAACTGTCCAGCATGCTGTGGTTTTTGGAATGTCGTCCATCTCATTTGACATACAGAATTTTTTTCATGGGATGTGGACATTGCTGGCAAGGTCAGCATTTGTTGGCCATCCCAAATTGCCCTTGAACTGAATGGCTTGCTAGACCATTTTAGAGGTAGTCAAGAGTGAACCATATTGCTGTGGTTCTGGAGTTAAATGTCAGCCAGACCAGGTAAGGATGACAGATTTCCCCTTCCCCTTTGTGAACCAGAAGGGTTTTTACAACAATTTTCAATTCCAGATTTATTAATTGAATTTCAATTCCGCCAACTGCCTTGGTGGGATTTGAACCCATGCCCCCAGTACATTAGCTTGGGCCCCTAGGCCCAGTGAGATTATCACCACACCATCATGTCCCCAAGACCCATTTGGTCCTGGGATTTAAGTGGCACTAGCAAAGCAGTATTTATTACTCAGCACTGGTTTCCTTGAGGGCACTAAGTCTCAACCTCATGATCGACAATGTACAATGGATCAGATTTTGTAGTCAGTGCCAAACAAACACTGCTAGCCATTCATTACACTGACATCTGCCCATAGACTTTCTGTGGGCTTTTGCACTGGAACCCGCAGTTACAAAGGATCTGGACCTGTATGATCAGCAAAAGTAGCTTAATTAATCTGATTGAAGAATCCATACTGAGATGCAGTGTTTGAACCAAAAGATGAAAGTTAAAATATTTATTTCAATGTCAAATCATATGCAGGAGTGTACAAGAAGGTTGAGATTAAGAGAAAATTAGAGAGACTGAAACAAAAAGATTTTTTTTTAATTTGTTTTTGTTAAAATCTCCAATGATAATTAAAATCTAACTGAAGGAGACTCCACAGTGGTAAAAATTTAAGTTCAGTGCCAAATAGATGGTTTGGCAGTAATTGAGACTTATCGTACCTTGAAAAATTCACTTACATTTGAATGAACATGCCCTAACTTTCTCTGAAATTTTATAGTAGACATCTATCACAAAAGTATACATACTCCACACCATGTTATGTATTTCAATGCCAAGCTGCTCAGCAAGACTATGTTATAGTGAAGCTTTGTGCCACAACTCATGCGCTAGCTTTGTGATTTTCACATTTAACTGTACATTTGTGGTTGCAAAAGATTGCTGTCCAATTTATTCTTTAGTACCAATGAGTGCTGATAGCCTCATTTTATTTCCACTGCAAAAACCCAGGCCATTAAATGATTCTATGGCCTTTAGTATATTACTATGTAACAAAATAAGTAAACCAACTTCACTTGATTTTATGGGCTTCCAATCTGTCTAACTGTAAAATAAATAAAGTCAGCTTGAATAATTCTAATGGATTTGTAAATGCGCCTCATTATTTTTCGCATAAAACCTGAACGTCAGCAATGATGTCACATTGACAAATATGGTGCTGGCGGAGGATGAGCTGCATGTAAAATCAAGAAGACTGAGCATAAACCTTGGTAAATACGTTGTTGGTGCATAATATCAGCTTGACTCAGTGTTACTCTCACCTCGAGCTTGAACATCAATGGTACAATCTGCACTGTACACTTGAGTACATAATCCAGGCCGACAGTATTGAATTTACAAATGCTATCTCATGGAGGAAACTTTAAAACAAAGACCTGTCGGCATTCTCAAAAAGACCTTAAAAATTCTTTGTTATTCGTTGAAGGGGAGCAGGATTTCTTTTGGTGCCCTGGCTAACTTTCCTCTAACATCAAAAAACGCCATCTAAATGTAATTACCTGGTCAGTTATGAGACATTGCTATGCAAATATTGGCTACCATGTGGGTTGGCATAGAAATAATGAGTGCACTTCAAAAACAAACCATTGATTTTAAAGCAGTTGGAAATGTTTTGGTGAAGTGAATATTATACAAATTTTAAAAAAATAAAAACAAAAAAACTGCGGATGTTGGAAATCCAAAACAAAAACAGAATTACCTGGAAAAACTCAGCAGGTCTGGCAGCATCGGCGGAGAAGAAAAGAGTTGACGTTTCGAGTCCTCATGACCCTTCGACAGAACTTGAGTGAGTCCAAGAAAGGGGTGAAATATAAGCTGGTTTAAGGTGTGTTGTGGGGGGGGGGGTGGGTGGGGGTTGGGTGGGGGGAGAGAGAGAGAAGTGGAGGGGGTTGGAAGGGTTGTAGGGACAAACAAGCAGTGATAGAAGCAGATCATCAAAAGATGTCACAAACAACAGAACAAAAGAACACATAGGTGTTAAAGTTGGTGATATTATCTAAACAAATGTGCTAATTAAGAATGGATGGTAGGGCACTCAAGGTATAGCTCTAGTGGGGGTGGGGGGAGCATAAAAGATTTAAAAATATTTAAAAATAATGGAAATAGGTTGGAAAAGAAAAATCTATATCAGATATTGGAAAAAAACAAAAGGAAGGGGGAAACAGAAAGAGGGTGGGGACGGAGGAGGGAGCTCAAGACCTAAAGTTGTTGAATTCAATATTCAGTCCGGAAGGCTGTAAAGTGCCTAGTCGGAAGATGAGGTGTTGTTCCTCCAGTTTGCGTTGGGCTTCACTGGAACAATGCAGCAAGCCAAGGACAGACATGTGAGCAAGAGAGCAGGGTGGAGTGTTAAAATGGCAAGCGACAGGGAGGTTTGGGTCATTCTTGCGAACAGACCGCAGGTGTTCTGCAAAGCGGTCGCCCAGTTTACGTTTGGTCTCTCCAATGTAGAGGAGACCACATTGGGAACAACAAATGCAGTAGACTAAGTTGAGGGAAATGCAAGTGAAATGCTGCTTCACTTGAAAGGCGTGTTTGGGCCCTTGGACGGTGAGGAGAGAGGAAGTGAAGGGGCAGGTGTTGCATCTTTTGTGTGGCTATGGGGTGGTGCCATAGAATGGGGTTGAGGAGTAGGGGGTGATGGAGGAGTGGACCAGGGTGTCCTGGAGGGAAAACGAGGTTTTCCACCCCACCTTTCCTCCAAATAAAAGGTGTGGCTATGGGTACCCGCATGGGCCCCACCTATGCCTGTCTCTTTATGGGGTATGTGGAACATTCCTTGTTCCAGTCCTACTCCGGCCCCCTTCCTCAACTCTTTCTCCGGTACATCGATGATTACTTTGGTGCTGCTTCATGCTCTCGTTGGGACTTGGAAAAATTTATTAATTTTGCTTCCAATCTCCACCCCTCCATCACTTTCATGTGGTCCATCTCTGACACTTCCCTTCCCTTCCTTGACCTCTCTGTCTCAATCTCTGGTGATAGACTGTCCACCAATATCCATTACAAACCTACTGACTTACACAGCTACCTCGACTACAGCTCCTCACACCCCGCTTCCTGTAAGGACTCCAACCCATTCTCTCAGTTCCTTCGCCTCTGTCACATCTGTTCCGATGATGCTACCTTCAAAAACAGTTCCTCTGACATGTCCTCCTTCTTCCTTAACCGAGGTTTTCCACCCACGGTCGTTGACAGGGCCCTCAACCGTGTCCGGCCCATCTCCCGCGCATCCGCCCTCACGCCTTCTCCTCCCTCCCAGAAACATGATAGGGTCCCCCTTGTCCTCACTTATCACCCCACCAGCCTCCGCATTCAAAGGATCATCCTCCGCCATTTCCGCCAACTCCAGCATGATGCCACCACCAAACACATCTTCCCTTCACCCCCCCCTATCGGCATTCCGTAGGGATCGTTCCCTCCGGGACACCCTGGTCCACTCCTCCATCACCCCCACTCCTCAAACCCCTCCTATGGCACCACCCCATGCCCACGCAAAAGATGCAACACCTGCCCCTTCACTTCCTCTCTCCTCACCGTCCAAGGGCCCAAACACTCCTTTCACGTGAAGCAGCATTTCACTTGCATTTCCCCCAACTTAGTCTACTACATTCGTTGTTCCCAATGTGGTCTCCTCTACATTGGAGAGACAAAACGTAAACTGGGCGACCGCTTTGCAGAACACCTGCGGTCTGTCCGCAAGAATGACCCAAACCTCCCTGTCGCTTGCCATTTTAACACTCCACCCTGCTCTCTTGCCCACATGTCTGTCCTTGGCTTGCTGCATTGTTCCAGTGAAGCCCAACGCAAACTGGAGGAACAACACCTCATCTTCCGACTAGGCACTTTACAGCCTTCCGGACTGAATATTGAATTCAACAACTTTAGGTCTTGAGTTCCCACCTCCATCCCCGCCCCCTTTCTGTTTCCCCCTTCCCTTTGTTTTTTTCCAATAAATGATATAGATTTTTCTTTTCCAACCTATTTCCATTATTTTTAAATATTTTTAAATCTTTTATGCTCCCCCCTCCCCCACTAGAGCTATACCTTGAGTGCCCTACCATCCATTCTTAATTAGCACATTTGTTTAGATAATATCACCAACTTTAACACCTATGTGTTATTTTGTTCTGCTGTTTGTGACATCTTTTGATGATCTGCTTCTATTACTGCTTGTTTGTCCCTACAACTCTACCAACCCCCTCCACTTCTCTCTCTCTCCCCCAACCCAAACCACCCCCCCACCCCCCCCCCCCCCCCCCCCCACCCACCCCCCACAACACACCTTAAACCAGCTTATATTTCACCCCTTTCTTGGACTCACTCAAGTTCTATCGAAGGGTCATGAGGACTCGGAACGTCAACTCTTTTCTTCTCCGCCAATGCTGCCAGACCTGCTGAGTTTTTCCAGGTAATTCTGTTTTTATTACACTAATTTTGTCTTATTGGAACTTCAGCTCAGTTTAACCATCACCTATTGAAACAACAAATAAATAACTTAAACGAAAACAAATATTGCTGGAAAAACTCAGCAGGTCTGACAGCATCTGTGGAGACAAGGACAAAGTTAACCTTTCGAGTCTGTATGACTCTTCTTCAGAGCCACAGTTTTTTGCTTTTAAATAAATAACTTACTATATTTTGAAATTATGAACACACGAGCATACATACGAACATACGAATTAGTAGCAGGAGTAGGTCACTCGGGCCCTCAAACCTACTTCGCCATTCAATAAGATCATGGTTGATCTGATTGTAACTTCCCTGATAAACTTTCACCCTCCCCCTTGTTAATCAAGAATCTATCCAACTCTTCCTTAAAAATATTCAAAGACTCTGCTTCTACCGTCTTATGAAGAAAAGAGTTCCAAACACTCACAACCCTCTGAGAGAAAACATTTCTCCTCATTTCTGTCTTAAATGAGTGGTTCCTAATTTTTTAAACAGTGACCCCCTAGTTCTAGATTCTCCCACAAGAGTAAACTTCCCCTCCACATCCACTGTCAAGACTCTTCAGGATCTTAAAGGTTTCAATCAAGTCGCCTCTTACTCTTCTAAACTCCGGTGGATACAAGCCTAACCTGTCCAGCCATTCCTCATAAGACAACCCACCCATTCCTGGTACTGATATTAGTAAACATTCTCTGAACTGCTTCTAACACTTTTACGTCTCCCCTTAAATAAGAAGACCAGTACTGTGCACAGTACTCCAGTTGCAGTCTCACTAGCGGGATGAAGATTGATCATGTCAACTTATTTGAGTGATTTAAGATAATTAGTGGCTTTGTTAATTATTTGTTAAAATTTACAACCATGAAATTCAGTTCTTTAGCACGTGTTTTTGTTTTGCCTCCAAAATGGTGTCCCCAGTGAGCATGCACATCTCTGGTACTAGCTGTGCCAGGTGCCATCTTAGTGAGACTTTAGTACACACACGGAATGTCTGCAGGAAATATGTAGCGCAGGCAGATTTTGATGTCAAGCAGCATGTAATGCTGATTTGACACAAACACTATCATTTTAGAGTCCAACACTCCTTTAACACCCTACCTTAAATTCACACAGCTGAACATGTTTTCAGCAGCAGGAAGGACCCACAAGCACCAGTGCTATTTAAAGGGATTGTGAACTACTTTCAAATTAGTGGCTAATTGATTTCTGCTGGCCATTGTTTTGATTGTAACAGTGGTGGTTTCTGGAGCTTTTAAAGCTTGCTAAATTCTATAGGGGGTGATTTGACATGTGCTGAAGGACTTTGTCCTAACTTCAAGGACTCTCCACAATCATCCCCATTGGACTGCAGCATAACAGAGAAAATGAGCAGAGGAATAGCAGAGCTGGATAAGATGCTGAAAGAGGAAGGGGAAGAAGGGGTGATGGATCCTCAGCAGGAACCCCATCCACCCAGGGTGCTCCTTGAACCATAGTGATGGACACTGTTAGATTTCTCCACTTCACTAAGGACTTGCCCATTGTGCAGGGTACCACTGACTGCATGAATGTCTCATTCAGACATTGCATGTCAACTCTGAAAGATAGCACAAAAGACATTCCACTCCATTGTCATCCAGCTGAAAAGCCACCAAATTCAGTACATTCTGCATGTCAATGCCTAGTATCATGGTAGCAGTCTGCTGTGCTATCTGTATTTGAGTTACCAGGATAAAGCAAGGGTAGTTACTGGGTGTAAAAGGCTATCCTTTGGCATTATAGCTCATAATTCAGGTGTGCAACCCATGTACACAGGCAGCATGCATAGGACAAAAGCCATGCTGCCATATGATCAAGCAGACGGAGAGGACACTTAAGCTGTCTGGAACACTCTACAGGAGCCCTGCAGTGCCTGGTAGAATGGGTGTCAAGACTTTTTCTGATCTGCTGCAATTAGCTTTACATCAACCAGTGTAGATGGGAAGGAGGGGGAGAGTGACCAACCATCCTGTGTTTTACACGATCGTCCCATAATTTTCTAATCTGTCCTGCATTCCGTGCATTAGCTTCCCAGGATGCCGTTTGTCCTATATTTCTCCAGGAATTGGAGATGGGTAGGAGACTAGGAGACTGTAGTGCACAATGCGGCTGTGCATGTGCAGCCCACTCAGCCACGCAGAGTTCTGCTAGGAGACTGGCAAGCCAGCACTCTTCCTCTTCTGCTCTGACCAAGTCTTAAAGGAAGTTGTTTGGCAGGCCTGAATGAGGGGCAAAGATCTGGCAGACCTGAGTCTTGGGCGGGCACCCAGTGGGCCCAGGGTGGAGTGGAGATGGGAGAGTTCCAGTGGGCCCAGAGTGAGTGTCTGGAAAGTAGTTGGGTGGGGTGGGTGGGGGGAGGGGGGGGGGGGGGGGGGGGGGGTCAGTCGGTGGGGGGTAGGGGAGAAATTAGGAACAGGGGTTGTGAGTGAATGAGTGGGGTGGAAAGGGTTGGAAAGAGGGGCTGCTGGGTGAATGGGCAGCGGAAAGAAAGTTGGGAAAAGGGACTTCTTGATGTGTTTGTTGGAGCTCAGAGAGGAGTTGAGCAGAGATGTGTGCTGTTGCGGAACAGCGCAGAGCTTCAAGGGAGCAGGGTGCACAATGTTGATCAGGATGTGATGAAACAGACTATAAGTAAAGTCTTTTATATGTGGAATGGTGCAAGGGGCATAGTTTTGTAGTTGGGCAACTGTTTTGTTGATTTGACGACTATCAGCCCCCGCCAACATCCCCCAACGCCCCCCAGTCTCCAATCTCACTAGCACCCACTCTCCATCATCGAACTTTCCCTGATATTATTTCCTCAGAGTCCTGAGGAGAAGGAGGATAAAGGGGGATAGCAACGCATCTCCTTTCTGACCAGACTGGCTGCAATTAACACATCCATCTCTTGTGACACCAGTAAATGTAACCCAAATTCCACAGCTTATGGACAATCACAGCATCACACTTGTCACAAAACAAGGCGACTACAAAATAAATATTCCAAACCAAATTTATACATCAAAGGATTCCATATTGTATTTGAATGTCAACTAATCACCCTTGTACATTTCCTTAGTGTCTGTCTTCCATATGCCTTGTGACAAATATCAAGTTCATGGTCCACGTTCATATTTTAGAGGCAATTGTTAGTTCTGGAAAGGTTAAAGTTTAATTATAGAAAATGGGATAAATGCAACTAAAGCAGCTTGGGGTCTATTACATTTAAAAGGTTGGGCCATTTTGATTTAAGGGGTTAACAGCTAGAAAGGTAAGATCCTAAAACAGTAGGTAGACATTTTTAGCTCGAGAGCTGGAGACATGGTCTCCACACTGCTTGCAAAGAAGTTCAGTCCAGAGAGATATTTTGTTTTGGGAATTAGAACTAAATTTGTATAAGCGTATTCAGTGAACATTGTAAAGCTATGTCATATGGAGATGGGTGGAGCTTTAGAAGATTCTCTGGTTCCAATTTATCTGTGTTTGCTGGAAGAGGGGGTTAGTTGCAGTTTGGACCTGGTGTGATAGCTGTTGGCAGGCTTTAGCCAGTCAGGGCTCAGGAGAAGCCTGGGGAGCTGAGAGTGGTAGTAGAAGGTCGCTGATTCCATGCTAGAGAGTTAGGGCTCAGAAGAAGCCCTAGAAGCAATTTATAGTTTAGTGCAGCCAAGAGACTCGGGATCAGAGAGACTCAGGGGCAGTGCCAGCTTAGTGAAGCTAGTGTTCTGCAAAAAAGTTGGAATTGTGCCAGTAATTAGAGGCAGTAATGCAACTTTGTGAACCCTGTGGAACAAAGTCTCAGGAAAAGAGATTGAACCATCAAGAGGTGATCAATTGCGATTTTTGATGGAATTCAGAGGCTAGATCTTCAAAAGTGAAAATTTGAAATCCTTCCTGAGGGAGACAGAGTTTTAATAAGATGCTGTGACTCACAGTAGTCCCTGGCAATGGATGGGTTGCTAAGAAATCCGTGGGATCTGTCTTGGTTGCATCTGCCATTTAATGTGCAGTGTGGTGTGTATAACCACAGTTTGCCTGTTAATTCATATTTACTTCATATTAATTATGAATGTATAAGATAGTTATTGTAGATTGTTTTACTTTTCTGACTTTGGAGAGTAAAATTTATTTTGTTTGTTTAAAACCATGGAATCTCATGGTTTTATTCTCCTAGTGGGTAACTGGGATTTCAAGCTTTGTCTACTTTAAACAAAAGTTTATTGGTCTCTAACCAGATCATAACACTGGCCTAGCCTGTTCTACAAGTGCCGTCCAGGTGGCTGCAGCATGGCTGGTGGAAGGTTAATGACTTTTAGTGGGGGAGACTGCAAATGCCCTTGCAGGATGACTTCATACAGATCTGACCCCAAATGGTCCAAGTTCAGCCTGCAATATCTCAGCACTGGTAACAGCAGTTAGGCCCAGTTGACTAACAGGCAATAGAAAGGGCACTGGTGGAGTGACAGTGGTGACAAGCAAATACTATCATCCTGAGAAAGGAAGTAGGTTTGTGTTCCATGGAGCCAATGCCAGCCAACCCAGGGTGGTGTCTCAGCAACCCTAGCGATCTGTTAGAGGACAGATTGCTGGACTGCTGTGATGGAATATAACCCCTTTGAATACTAGTAGCCACAGCAATGATGGAAGCAGTCTGAGTTTACATGACAGGAGGTTGACTTTGCATAACTTCAGCCTGAATTTACACTGTGTCACTTTATCAGATGCAAGGTGGCTTCTGCTTGTGTTTCAATGGAAGCTGAGATATCAGATGCTGCATTATTAATAAATTTAAAGTAACAATGCAGATCAGAACTGAATTTAATTTTTTACAGGATATTTTTGTTACTGGTTATGTTATTTGCAGCCAAGATAAATACAATTATAAAGAAAATTGACAATGAAGATGTCAAAATGAAGTCTCAATATTAGGAACTAAAATGCAAGTTCACAGGATGGTCCCAATGGTTGGAGACCTGGCTAATGATATGTTGAAAGTCCAGTAGCACTTTGCTAACTTTCATTTATATCTGAATCAGCATCTAGTTGGTGCAATAGATTAGCATATCTTCTTTTCAACTCTCGGACTTGAATTGGATGCCAGTCAAACTGATGCATTTGTGTTTCATTTTGCTGCTGTATGAGAATTTAATACAATGTCAGGAGTGTTTAGAGTTGTAATTGTCCTTTTAAGTATAAAAAACAATAATAAAGACAATAGATTTGGGGCGATTTTTGAGCATATTTTTACTCAGAGGTTGGAGGTATGCAGTGTTTTAAATTGAAGCTAAATCACAAAATGTTAAATTCACTTTACAGCCACACATGCTGGAACATCTGGGACAAAGGAGAAATTGTTATTTTAAAGAGCTCTTTCAACAGGTAACAAGCAACCAATGAAACTGCATAACAATCCAGGACAATGGTGGATTTGTAATCTTGTTTTATTTGCTTCCAGCGGGTATTCACACTTGAAGTTGGGAGGAACTGAAGTTGTGCATACACAGCATGAGATGGTCTAGCCAGCTTCCACCTGAAGCAGCAGGAGGTAAGGGACCCTGTGGACTCAGAAATAAGGAAATGGGAATGTAACCATAATTATTTGCAGGTCTGAACCAAGTTAGCTTCCTTCTTGAGGCCCAAACCTCCTGGCTGGAAAGTGGAATTTGTTTTAACATTTTCCAACAGCTTGTTGACAAGTAGGAGCACGGGAAGGCTGTGGTAAACATCCACTGCCCCAGTAGGTGTTTCTGGGGTCCTTGGTAGAATAGGAAGTGGGGGTTGAGGTCAAAAAATTCCTCAGTAGCAACATTTACAAAGTATCTCCTTGGAGTTGGGAAAGCTGGAGTGGGATTAGAAAAATACCTCAGCAAAAAGTTGGATCCGTACATCAATGTAGGGGGAGATTGGAAAAATACTTGGGGTGGGGGGGTGGTAAAATAATTCAGTTGGGATTGAAGACTGGAAAGCTACCTCAGCAGAAAAGCTGGAAAAGTACTTCAGCAGGCAGGGGGTAAGGGTTGTGCAGGGAATGGGAAGGAGGGGGGATTTGAAAAATTATATTAGTGAAGTGGGCAAGCAACAGATTTCAAAAAAATGTTTTTGATTTTTCACCTATTATAGACGTTCCAGCTTTATTACTGTTCATAGGCCCACATACTTAATAAAATAAATAAACCTTAATTTTACACCAGTGAAAATGTTCTGATTTTTTAGAAAAAAGAGATGCCAGTTGTACAGGTGAGATTTCTTCATTTCAAAACATACACTGCTTTCTGCAGTGGGTGAAATTTCTCATGGCTTCTCTGGCCAGTTTGCTGCTGTAACTGGTGGGAGACATTTAACAAAAACCTCCTTTATGCATCTAAATGAGACTTCCACTAATGTTATAGCAGCCAAGCGGAAGAAGTCTCGAGAAAGTTCATATTCCAGGTTTGTTCCTAACAAAGGCATTATGACATTGTGAACATTTGTAAAGCTTAACATTCAGAACCCTTATTAGAGTACCACTTAATGTACTGCTATTGAGGTATGTGCGGACTATATATAACACCATGAGAACAAAGGAAATAGGAGCAGGAGTAGACCATATTCCTCAAACCTGCTCCACTGTTCAATACGATTATGGCTCATCTTTAACATCAACAATAGCCGCATGAAGATGAAGGTTGAAGGTGATGAGGGTGGGGTGGGAGGGTGGGAAGATAGGGGACAATCATGTCGGGATATAATTTCTTGCATTTTTATTCTATCATGAAAATAAGCCTGGTAGACTGACATAACTGCAGGCTGTTGGATTGGGCCTGCAGCATCAGAAGCCTGCCCGCAATCTTTAATAGTGTGATGAGCACAGAGGTGGCTAATTAGGAGGACACTTTCTGAAAAGTTGCGCCAGTGGACTCAACTGTATGGATGAGCTCACAATTCACATTTGGGCTCATTGCCTGGACCCCAATGCCACTGGAAAATTCAGGCTCAAGAACCACAATATTGAATATGCTCAATGACTGAGCAACCATTGTCCTCTGGGGTAGAGAATTTCAAAAATGCACAATGCTCTGCATGAAGTAATTTCTCCTCATCTTGGATATAAATGGCTAATCCCTCATCCTGAGACCATGCCCCCTAGTTCTAGATTCTCCAGTGAGAGGAAACATCCTCTCAGCATCTACCCTGCAAAGCCCTCTCAAAATCTTAAATCTCAAAATGTTTCAATGTGATCACCTCTCATTCTTCTAAACTCCAGAGATTATAGGTCCATTCTACTCACTCACTCCTCATAGGTGAACCCTCTCATCTTAGAAATCAATCTAGTGAGCCTTCATTGCACCCCACCTCCACCGCCACTCCCACAGATCTTCCAGTTAGTATCAATGCTGCATGCATTGTCACCAGTGAAGATTTCTGCACCTCGACCATGTTGCGTTATTTAAGCAGAGACTTGAGGTCTCAGCTACAGCAGTGATGGGTCAGCACCAGCGTTTCAAGGCCAAGACTGGCGAGTGCAGGAGAAGATGAGCAAAAAGGGGACTCCTTTTACAACAGTAGCTGCCATATTCAGGTAAGTTTTACAAGTTCTCATCTTTCCACGTGACAGTGAGGGAGTGAGTGAGTGATTGAAGTGAGTGAACAGTGAGGGGGTGGATGGTTGAGTGAGTGAGAGTGGGTGAATGAGTGGGTAAGTGAGGGTGGGTGAGTGAATGAGTGAGTGGGTGAGTGAGTGGGGTGTGAGCGGGTGACTGAGTGGGTGACTGAGTGGGTCAATGGGTGAGTGAGTTAGTGAGTGAGTGGATGACTGACTGGGTGAGTGAGTGGTTTAATGGGTGAGTTAGTGAGTGAGTGGGTGAGTGAGTGGTTCATTGGGTGAGTGAGTGGGTGAGTGAATATGTGAGTGATGAGTGAGTGGGTAATTGGTGAGTGAGTCAGTGTGTGTGTGTGGGTGGTGGGACGGGAGTGGGTAGTTGGGTTGGGGGTGATTAGATCGGACACACAAATCCCTTCAAACACCAACATTCAGTATTTCCTGGCTATTTAAAAAATATTTTGCTTTTCTATCCTTCCTACCAAAGTAAATGAACCTACTAGGTTCATTCAATACATTTTGAAATGGGATATTGGGAGTGACCAGCAATTTAAGTATTGTTTAGGTGGATCAACAATCTATCATTTAGTTGTGTGTGTTATCGGGAACAGTCTTTGTCATGTGGAGCTAACAATTTCTCCTGCTACTATTTCACATTCTTATTTAGCTTTCAATTACATTTGTGTGTTAGAGCTCATTTCATTAGAGCCAGGGTATTCCTCACAGCTACCCCTGAAGGAGAGTTGGCACTGTCCGTTCAGTGAACTGACAGCAGAGCACCGCCTGATCCCACAAAGATAATTTCAAGCTTACATTTTGACTATGGTCATCCATGGAACTGATCGGAACATGCACTATGTATGACCTGAATATTCCCAAGCTGAAATGGTGACGAGTCCCCGATTTGCTTATTTAAAGACTCCTATGCCTGTAGCAAAAGCTGCTTAGGTGGTACAGCAGCGCATCCCATTCAAAATGGCACCTTTCCCATTGGCAGGTTAATGGGACGGTAAGGCTACTGACACCATTTTGAGTCTATTAACATTAACGCCAAGCACAAGAAGTTAAAAATTCCCACTGTCCTGTACCCCTGTGCATTAAATGGAATCCTAGCATTATATAGCACATACAGTATAGAACTATTTGGCCCATCACTTCTGCGCCAGTTCATTAAGAGCTAACAATTAGTCCCACAGTCCTGCTGTCCTTTTCAAGTATATATCTAATTCCCTTTGAAAGTTACTATTCACAGAATCACAACATCTTACAAAGCGAAGGTCATTCCTGCCATTGTGTGTGTGCGGCTGATCCAGTTAGTCTCATACGTTATTAAATATACGTCCACCGTCCTTTTAGGCAGTGTGCAGCAATGTCTAAGTTTAAAACACGCCCAAATGGCTGCTTGTAGTCGGGTTGTACGCCGCTGATGCTCAGAGGGAATGAAGGTTTTAGGACCCTGCGGCTTGTGGCCATCAGCAGCTGCAATACCTGCTGCTTGGGCTGTGTGGGCTCCTTCACCTGATCACTTGCCCGTTTGGAAACACTCCTCTCTTACTCCCGCCCCACGCCTCTGTCCTTTCCGCCTGCTTGTCTCCATTCCCACTATTCCGTCCTTAACCATTAGGTAATATCTATGATTCGTGGAATTGTTATGCATAATAATTAGGCTTTATTATAAACCAGGGCGGTTCGCACGGATGCGCTCAGAGCCAAACTGAGTCTGAAGAGGACACGAGTGGTATCGCAGCTCAGAGCCGGGGAGGAGATCGGAGTTGTCGACATCGGGACTGTCCATTGATATCCACTGACTCGCAGGTCACTTCACGTCCGACTATGAAGGGCTTAGTTGCCGCAACCCTCCTGCTGCTGCTCATCGTTATTTGCTCCATCGATGTCGAAGGTAACACGCGTGTTTCTTTCCTGACTGTCTCTTTTTAGTTGCCTCTCCTTATTTACCGGCCTGCCTGCGCTTTCAAGGTGCTGTCAGGAATTCCCTTTTTTCCCCTGAAGGACACACCACGCGGCTAATATGTTAAGCGTGCTTCCATCAAATGTGCTTGAAGTTCCAGTCCAATTTTAAACCCATTCATGCCCGCTGGAAAATCTCAGTTCAGGTGCTGGAATTCATTTCCAGATATATTTGAAGCAGCATTTTTCAAATGCCTGTGTTTTAAATACACATGTTAAACCCTTGTGGACAAAAGTGTAAATAATATAGTTATTCATCGTTGCCTAGATTCAGTGTGTAGTGTACTTGCTGGCGGGTTCTAACATGCTTTGCATCTCTCCTAGCTTACAAATGTAAATGTACACGGAAGAGCCCGAAGATCCGCTACAAGGACGTCCGAAAAGTGGAATCCAGACCCCGATACCCTTACTGTAAAGAAAAAATGATCTTGTGAGTGCATCAATATCCTGGTGCTATTCGCACTGATGTTAGTTATTTTAGAGAGTACGTGAAGCACAAGGAGCCATATGTCACTTTGTCTCTCATAAGCTTTTCTTCCTTACCAGTGTTACCATGGCGAAAGGAGATCGATTCAAGGGCCGGCAGTACTGCTTACATCCCAAACTCCCGACTACCAGACATTTGCTCAAACGGTATAACACCTGGAGAGAAGATATTCGGTGAGTTGGCCTTTGCCCCTCCACCTGTGTGTCCATTGTGAGAAAACTTCCGGCAAGTTGTTAATGATGTCTTGATGTTTCCCGTGAAGGTGAATGATTGAAACTCTAATTGAAAGAGATTTCTTGCTGGCCATTTGACTGGTGTTTTGCTAA
Organism: Carcharodon carcharias; assembly: GCF_017639515.1. Classification (NCBI taxonomy): domain Eukaryota; kingdom Metazoa; phylum Chordata; class Chondrichthyes; order Lamniformes; family Lamnidae; genus Carcharodon; species Carcharodon carcharias. The sequence goes on along the minus strand of NC_054474.1, from coordinate 42,984,855 downwards.
GTTCCCTGTCTAACATCGACCGGGTGTAGTTATCCGATGTTTCACACAGTTCTAACATGGATCCCTGAAGAAAGCTTTTTCCTTCTCTCCCTCCGAAGTCCTTGGTTACATTATCAAATGTTTGATTTCTGATGTTTCAGTGAGGCAGGGTAGGGTGGGGGTGGGGCGGTGGTCGGGTAGGGAGACTTGTGTCAATTTTTTTTATTTTACCTGATCTTGTATTTCTCATAATTCTACATTTAGGAGGATGATCCGCCCTTTGCAGTAGATTTGGAGGCTAGATTGCTAGGGGATCGGTTTCTCCCTCTCTCTTATCTTAACTACTATTTGTTCCCGCGGTTTCTGCCAAAGCTCAAATGGACAATGGGAAACTCTGACGGAAATTACCCCCAGTCTACACAATTTCCTATAGTTTTGTGGCGAATTCATAACGCATTTGGTTTATGCCGAATGTGAGTTCAGCATAAAGTTGTTTAACAAAGGATCCGGTTCAATATAAACTCCATGGAAATGTTCTAGGAGCATAATAAATAAGAATAGGAGTAGGCCGTTCGGCCCCTCGAGCCTGCTCCGCCATTAAAACTGGATCCTGGCTGACCATCTACCTCAAAGGCATTTTCCTGCACTATCCCCATATTCTTTGACATCTTTACTATCTAAAAACCTGTCCATTTCTATCCTGAACACATTCAATGATTGAGCTTCCACAGACCCCTGGGGTAGAGAATTCTAAAGATTCACCACCCTCTGAGTGAAGAAACTCCTCCTCACCAAGGTCCTAAATGGCCTACCTCTTATTAAGAGACTATCTCCCCTGGTCCTAGACCCCCCCACCCCCCAACTCCCCCAGCCAAGGGAAACACCCTTCCTGCAAACAGTAACTGGCCTTTTTTTGTAACTGAAGTACCAGTTGGATTAAAACTGTACTTTTGCTTGAAGTGTAAGTATCAATATGAAATCTGGCAATCTGACCAATTGGAGGAGGGGAATTAACTCCCTCCCTTTCTCCATCTGGTTTCACGTCCTTCAGGCTGTGCATTCTCATAGCACCTAGAGCCCTGAAAGCAAAATTGGCCCCAAAGTGGCGTTCACTACACCAAGTGCCATTGAACTCACTTCTCGTATGCTGACGTTCGCTATATGCGCATGTCCGGGGTCAGCGACAGATTTCAAAGAGACTCAGGTTATGCCAGCAGGGAAGCTACTTCTATTCAACTGCACAGCCAAACGCGTATGGGGCTTAGTTGTGCTCCAGTACACGGCAGTTCGCAGTCCCAGACCAGTGTCCATGAAGGGTATTGTGCAGAGGGAGGCAGGAGAGATCCATCTGGGTCACAGTAAGCCCGCCGAAATGGAGCTCGGTGCAGGGGGAGCGCTACGGCCCAGCGCACGCCAAACTACAGGCACCAACACCCATTCTTTTAACATCCCATGCCGAGACACTTGGTACGAAGCTTCCCACTGGACTGCAATGAAAAGGCGTCTCCCACCGCTTGGCTACAGACACGGATCCACATTTACAGCCACTTAGATATAAAACTGCTCAGCAGGACAATTACAGAATGCCTAACTTTGAGCGGAAAGTTTAAACACAAACCCTAATTAACGGAATCTCAGAACCCGGCGGATTTGCCTCAAACATATTTTGGGTGTAATGAGGAATTTGCTAAACAGCTTCGTACCCGATAAAGGACTAGATAGGGAAAAGGCTTTGCTTCATCGATGGGGTATACAATGTGTCAATGTTATCGATCCGTTGATCTACAATACATCCTCAGAGAACGATACGACCTTAGCTGAAATGTAATCATTCTTTGTGCGTTTATATTTAAATAACGTCTTCATTTTTTGTTTGCAGGGTTTATGAGGAGTAGTTTTGTTCTCCTTTTCCTAAGAATGCACACAAAACCTGCACTTACTGAAGCGACAGACTAAACTACGTAAGTCTGATTAAAGGATCTTCGTTTCCAGCACAATGAACTCTTCTGTCTCTCCCCCTCTCTCTCCGGTAATGTACTGCTTTACCAATGGTCACTTACTATACAACAGGCTCACCACTACAGGGTGCAGTGAGAAGTCAGCCAAGCGGCTTTGTACTCCAGTCTCTTCGCCTCCATGGCTGTGTGAACGCTCGAATGAATAAATGACGAGAAAACGGCTTTCTTCATTAAATATGGTGTAATTTGATATTTTTGTATTTCATTACCTGGCATATTGTGATATCTAAAAGGTACACTCATGACTTTAAAACACTTTTTGCGCAGGAGTAGTTCTGTGCGTTCATTTGAATACGGAGAGCGCATCTCAAGGAAACAATCGTGAATTAAGCAAGGAAAAATGATTTAAGAAAACATTATGTTCTGCTTTTGTCTTTGTGGGAGGAAATCGATACTTTACTTTGGAGGGAATAGTGGGTTGGGCCCATAGCAAGCGGTTAAATTACAGCCGTGGTTGCATCTGCGCTTAGCATCTATCTATATTCCTGCCAAATTATTCATAATCGCAATATGCAGTGTACTGTCTGTAAATATAGCAGCAGCTGAGACTTTGTAATCATGGCTCTGATGAAATTTAAAGTGTTTTCAATTAAAATTTAAGAAACTGCGGAAACGTTGTACACCTCATTCGGAGGAAATCGCAAAAAACTTGGTTGTATTTCTAGTTATTTTGTATTTACTGTGCACTGTGCACGAGTGAAATAAACGCGTTCATATTAAATTCAAATCAACGCTTCGTTTCAGAAAGTAATCTATTTCTTCTCCCTTCGAAACAAACACCATCTATAAAGCAGGTCACAGCGGGTGTGATTGAATGAGTGGACTGTAATGAGTGTAGTTGAAATGTTCCATTCCCTTGCCTCCCAGAATGGGCAACTGTAATTCAATGTGTGCGTGTGCTGGCCTGTGTGCCTGAACACACATCCTTCTGGTTCTCAGGTACTGAAAGATCTATGTGGAACAGAGAGCCAGTAAATGAAGATGGAAAATTGAGGCAACAAGTTACTCGTGGATCAAGAAATAAAAAACCCAGCCAATTCCGATCTCCACGTCCCGGTCCGTGAAATTGGTTTTTCCAAACTACACTATTGGTGTACGCGCACCCAACATTTTGATCGGCAGGTTTTGGTGGGGTGGGGGTGGTATCGGTATATGCCCACCTATCAGCTATTCTTGAAAGTTCCATTTAATTAGACCTGCTGAGTTTTTCCAGGTAATTCTGTTTTTGTTCTGGATTTCCAGCATCCGCAGTTTTTTGTTTTTATCTCTATTTAATTAAGTCTGCTTTTTCCCTAGAACAGTGACTGCCCTTCAAAAGGACTTTGTTGGTTGTAAAGCCCTTTGACACTTCCGGTAGTCGGGGGACGCGCTTTATATAAAAGCAAGTCTTTTTGCTTTTAGACTCCAAGTCATGGCTGGGCTGCTGGCTCCTTTAAATACATACTGATGTTTAATTCGATTTATTTCACTTTACATTCTCGCACTTGTTCAACCAAAAGTCTCAGATATTGGAATTTTGGAAAATAAGTAATAAACATTAACAAGTTATTTCAAACCCTAAATTTTGATTCACTGAGCGATTTTGAGAGTAAACAGGGAGAAGCTGTCCATATCTGAAGGATACAATGAATTAAAATAATTGCCAAAAGAACCAGAGGGAGAGATAAGACATTTTGATGCATCAAATTGTTGGGATCTAGTTAAAGGGAGGTGGAAAGAGATTCATTAGTAACTTCCCAAGGAAATTGAATATATACTTGATAGGGAAATAATTGCAATGTTATGGGGTTAAAAAATGAGTGACATTAAATAACTCTCTTCAAGTGCATGTTCAAATACCTTTTGAGCATTAACATAGAATTTTGATATCACTCAGTTAGCATATTCCGGACAACATATTCTGTGTAAATAAATCTCTCATTTTCCTTTGGGTTCTATGACTAAATATCATAAATCTTATAAGCTTTAGTTAACAACCTACTTGCTGGAGAAAATGATTTCTCTGTTCTTGCACTAGTAAAACTCCTCATTATTTTGAATATTTCTTGTTAATTTTTTAATGTTCTTTGCTCTAAGGAGAACTATCCCAGACTCGCCAATCTCTCCACATAACTAAACTTCCTCATCCCTAGTATAATCCTAAGGAACAATCTCTTTACCCTCTTCAGGTCCTTGACATCCTTCCCAAGATGTTATGCTCAAAATTGTACACAATATTCCATCTGCGGCCTAACCAGCTTAAAGGTTTAGCATGGCCTCCTAGTTTTTGTATGCAATGTCCCTTACTACAAAGCCAAATTACCCATATACTAGCTAAACTGACTTATCAACTGCTAACTTCGAAGGTTTGTGTACATGCACCCCCAGATCCTTCAGCTCTTGCATCCCCCCAAAATAGTAAAAAATTAGCTTATACTGTCTCTCCATAATGCTTGAAGTGTATCAATTTACATTATCCACATTAAATTGCATCTGCTTTGTGTCAGTCCTTCTTATCAGTCTATGTCATCCTGAAGTCTGCTCTGCTACTATTCAGTTCACTATTTATTATTTTGCCAAGTTTTGTATCATCCACAAATTTTGAATTGAATTCCATATACCCAAGAAAAGCAATGCTTCTAATATAGGCTCTGAAGTCATTCGAATATAGTCAAACTAAACAATCCATACTGCTCTAAGTCTTTTAATTTGGCTAAATAAGCACACATTTTGTAGATACTGCATGTATCCCAATGGTAACAAAACCAGCAACAAGGGCCTTTTCCCATAATGTGTTCTTACTTATATTGTTGACTCTGTTTGTGCTTTGCACAAATTTTAGTCATGTTATTAATTTCTAATTTTTAAAATATCTGTTCATTAACTATGGAGTATGCATTGATTTTGAGGAAACAAGCAATTAAACCAGCAAATTGGAGTAGCTATGATGTGCTGATATGAATCTGGACTGTATAAGCAGAGTTTAAAAACCCCTGTAAGTTAACCACCCGCAAAATTGTCAGTGAGCATTGAAACATGGAGCTCATGTTTCAATGCTCACTGATTTGTCAAATGCACATTCATGCATGGACAATGTCAGAAAAGGAATGCTGAAAGGAGAGAGCTATTTTAGATTGTCAAGTGAATCTACTCTGATTACATAAATATTAGCACACTCATATAATTTCCTTACTGAATTGATATAATAGTTTAAAAGATTTATTGTACAAAAGATGACTAAATGACACTGCTATGGGAGTAGAATAAAATGATGTCTTAACATTTTACCTAACTAAGCTATGTTAGGTCTATTGCTAAGTCAGAGTATCAACAATTTTGTCATCCAAGTCAAACAAAACATTTTGAGTAAATAAAAGATATTTTTGGAAGCAAAATTCTGTCTTTTGCCAAGAAATGATTTACGCTTTCTTTAAAAACATTATTTTTCTGGACATGTGTTTTTTTCTGGTTTCCCACAATGGCCATTTAATTCTTATCTTCCTATTTAACATCAAACCAAAGTAAAAAGCACTTAAGTTGTTTTTCCTATAATGTAAACTATCTATGAAGCAAATAAATATTCTAACCTCTTTGAACTGTGGTATTTACTAAGACACTGAAATGTGGCACTTGAAGTCTGGTGTGCCATCATGTTTTTCAATTGGAGTCATACTTAGCAAAGGAAGATGGTTTCAGTTGTTGGAGGCCAGTCATCTCAGGCCCAGGATATCGCTGCAGGAGTTCCTCAGGTAGTATCCTAGGCCCAACCAATTTCAGCTGCAACATCAATGCAACACAAGGTCAGAAGTGGGGATGTTTGCTGATGATTTCACTGTGCTTAGGACTATTTGCAACTCTTCAGATGCTGAAGCAATCCATGCTTATATGTAGCGAGACCTGGACAACATTCAGCACAAATGCCAGATATTGACCATCTTCAACAAGAGAGAATCTAACCAACCACCCCTTGATGTTCAACAGCATTAAGATCACTGAATCAACCAGTATCAAAATTCTGGGGTTGTCATTGACTGGAAACTTAACTAGATCAGTTATATAAATACTGTGGTTACAAGAGCAGGTCAGAGGCTGGGAATTCTGCAGCTAATAACTCACCTTCTGACTCCTCAAAGCCTGTCCACCATCCACAAGGCACAAGCCAGGGGTGTGATAGAATACTCCCCAATCACGTTGATGAGCGCAGCTTCAAAAACACTCAAGAAGCTTAACACCATCCAAGACAAAGCAGTTCACTTCATCATCAGCAATTTTCCAAGGTTCCTTCAATAGCACCTTCAAAAATTTGCAATCTGTTCAATCCAGAACATGAGTCAGCAACCTTAATAATAAGAATAAACTTTTTAAAATTTAGGCAAAAATGCAATATATTAAGAGCCACAATGCCATTACTCTTCAGCCAATTCAATTCACTTCATGTGATATCAAAAAATGACTGAAGGCACTGGATATTGCAAAGGCTACAGGCCCTGACAATCTTCCAGCAATAGTACTGAAGACTTGTGCTCCAGAACTTGCTACGCCCCTACCCAAGCTGTTCAAGTACATCTACAACACTGGCATCTTCCCGGCTATGTGGAAAGTTGCCCAGGTATGTTCTGTACATAAAAAGCAGGACAAATACAACCCGGCCAATTACTGCCCCATCAGTCCACTCTCGATCATCAGTAAAGTAATGGGAGGGGTCATCAACAGTGCTATCAAATGTCACTTGCTTAGCTATAGCCTGCTCAATGACACTCAGTTTAGGTTCTTCCAGGGCCACTCAGCTCATGACCTCATTACAGACTTGGTTCAAACATGGACAAAATAGCTGAATTCCCAAGGTGAGGTGAGATTTACTGCCCTTGACATCAAAGCAGCATTTGACCTAATGTGGCATCAAGGAGCCCGAGCAAAACTGGAGCCAATGGGAATTGGGGGAAAACTCTCAGCTGTCTGAAGTCACACCTAGCACATAGGAAGATGGTTGTGGTTGTTGGAGGTCAATCATCACAGCTCAAGACATCACTGCAGGAGTTCCTCAGGGTAGTGTCCTCGGCCCAACCATCTTCAGCTGCTTCATCAATGACCTTCCTTCTATCATAAAGTCAGAAGTGGGAATATTCGCTGATGATTGCACAATGTTCAGCACCATTCATGACTCCTCAGATAATGAAGCAGTCCATGCCCAAATGCAGGAAGACCTGGATAATATTCAGGCATGCGCTGACAAGTGGCAAGTAACATTCGTGCAACACAAGTGTCAGACAATGAGCATCTCCAACAAGGGAGAACCCAACTATTGCCCCTTGATGTTCAGTGCATTACCATCATTGAACTCCCCAGTATCAACATCCTGGGGGATTGACCAGAAACCAAAGTGGACTAACCATATAAATATTGTTGCTACAAGAGCAGGTCAGAGACTAGGAATCCTGCGATGAATAACTCACCTCCTGAGTCCCCAAAGCCTGTCCACCATTTACAAGGCACAAGTCTGGAATGTAATGGAATACTCCCCACTTGCCTGGATGAGTGCATCTCCCAAAACACTCAAGAAGCTTGATATGTCCAGGATAAAGCAGCCTGCTTGACTGGCTCTACATCTGCAAACATTCACTCCCTCCACCACCAACGAACATTTACAGCAATGTGTACCATCTAAAAGACAGGCACAGCAGGAATTCACCAAGGCTCCTTCGACAGCACCTTCCAAACCCATGACTACTACCATCTAGAAGGACAAGGGCAGCAGATAGACGGGAACACCACCACCTGGAAGTTGCCCTCCAAGCCACTCACCATCCTGACTTGGAAATATATCACCATTCCTTCACTGCCGCTGGGTCAAAATCTTGGAATTCCCTCCTAACAACACTGTGGGTATCCCTTCACCACACGAACTGCAGCAGTTTAAGAAGGCAGCTCACCACCACCTTCTCAAGGGCAACCAGGGATGGGCAATAAATGCTGGGCCAGCCAGCAAAGCCCACATCCCATGAATGAATAAAAAACAAACTCAAATGCCAAAATAATGAATACATTTAAATATATGAATGTATATTTTGTTCTTTAACAAATTTGTCACATGTATTTTGCTATCTATTTATTGTGTTAATAGTTTTGTAATTAACACTAATGTAATAATTTTTAAAGCAAAAATAAATAAAATTGAAGATATGTATTATGGTGCTAAAAATGTGTAAAAAAAAGATGAATGCTAAAAACAAGTGATGGGTGCATTTATATTTACATAAATAAAAAGATAGATGCAATAATAGGAAATGAAAAAGTAATTTTTACGGGGAGGTGGTGGCATCATGGTATTGTCACCGGACTAGTATTTCATGACCCAGGGCAATCCTCTGGCGACTGGGATTCAAATCCTACCACAGCAGATGGTGCAATTTGAATTCAATAAAAACCTCAAATTCAAAGTCTGGTGATGACCATGAAACCATTGCTGATTGTTGTAAATACCCATTTCGTTCACTAATGTCCTTTAGGGAAGGAAATCTGCCTTTGTTACCTGGTCTGGCCTACATGTGACTCCAGACCCAGAGCAATGTGGTTGACTCTTAATTGTCCTCTGACCATGGGCAATAAATGCTGACCCAGCCAGTGACACCTGCATCCCATGAAGAAATTTTTAAAAATGCAGTTTCTGCTGTGGGGTTTCTTTGGAGAGTCCTTTCATATCTCAACAGTAAACTGTCATTCTCATTTTCAGGGAGGACTGTAAACCTTTGTCATTCACTTAGCTTCCCAGCTTGCTTTTTATGAAATTCATACTTGAAAACACTTGGTTGTAAAAGTAAGTAGATCTGAAGGTAGATGGTATGCCACTTGCTTACCTTGTCATGTCACTTTAAGCACCCAATGTTCAAAAATCATTCAAGGTCAGGAGTCACATGAATCCTTAATGAGCCACCTGTGGCTTCAGTGCCACAGGTTGCTAATTCCTGACCTAGAAGGTCAAAGGCAGCAAAAGCATGGGAACATGGCCACCTGCAAGTTCCTCTCCAAGTCACACATCATCCTGACTTGGGACTATGTCATCGTTCTTCACTGTTGCTGGATCAAAATCCTGGTACTTCCTCCTTAATGATACCATTGATATATGGGTGTACTTACACCACATGGGCTGCAGCATTTCAAGAAGGTGGCTCACCACCACTTTCTCAAGAGCAATTAGCATTGTGCAATAAACGCTGCCTTTTCCAGTGATGCTCACATCATAAAAATGAATTAAAAAAGATTCAAAGTGGATTTAATGATATAATCAAGGCCAAAATTTTTTGAAGGATTTTGACAAGCCAACAAAACAACACATGTTAGAAGTTTGTTAGAAGCTAGAGAAACTATAGGCCCTCTTTACTACTTTGTATCTTGTCACCTTTCACAAAATAGGTTCAGGGGAAGCAGACCAAATTTAAACATGATGATTAATGAGTCAACTAATTCAGATCATCACATACTTCATCTCATTATCTTAATTTTGGCTTCTGTATGATTTTAGTCTAATGAGGGTTATTCTAATACCTTCTGATTGTATGTGTGTTCAGCCTGGTAGCACACAGATATTCTTCTCACAGGAACATAGTTTGATCTTGCACAAAGGCAAACATATTCCTTCAGTATATCTTTACTCTGCCCAGCATAAACATTCACTCTTTTTGAAAATAATTATGGAACACAGAAGTGGCTTAGGTTTGGCTCAAGTTGGTATCTTACAGCTATCAAATCATTATTCTTCTTCATGACCATTGTAAACAACCTTCTCTGCAAACACATTACAAATTCAAGCTAACATTGGGGATATTACGCTAACACTCACGCAGTTTTATGAAAGCAGCATTATGGCATCATTCCCAAATGTCTAATAAAACAGGGACATTTGACACCATTAAATGATTATCAGATTCTCTGATGTCTCAAAGTATCAAACCCTTGACTAGAAAAAAGTCTGATCAAATTCACTTCCAATCTTGCTGATAGCTCACATTTTCATTTTTACTGTTTAGCAAGGAAGTGACTGATGTTATTGAGTCATTTCCATATTGTATGTGTTGATATTGAGTATTTATATGCATATTCATGAGTATATATTTATTGAGTGTTTGTATATTATATGTACAGTACCACATTTTCAATATTTGGTGAGCTTTTGTTTGATTGGTTAAAAAGTTTAAAAAATTGTCAACATACTGGTCTGTAGTGCAGCTACTGCAACATTGTGGGGGAAATGTTATTTACCATCCTCCCCACCACTTGTCAGGTGTCACTTTTATGTATGTAGGAGATGGCTCTCCTTACCTCTTCTTTGTCAATCCTGTTACTATTATAGCACTGTAAGACTGTTTTACTTTCCTGCAATGCATTTTTAAAGTCTCTTCAAATTGTTATATTCTTCTCTATTCAATGTAAATGCACCAATCATATGACACAGATTGGTAAAACAATAATGTGAAATCTTTATTTGAAGATAAGACTATACACAAAGAGTGTTAACTAGGAGGCTTAATATCCATAACAAAAACAGAATTACCTGGAAAAACTCAGCAGGTCTGGCAGCATCGGCGGAGAAGAAAAGAGTTGACGTTTCGAGTCCTCATGACCCTTCGACAGAACTTGAGTTCGAGTCCGGACTCGAACTCAAGTTCTGTCGAAGGGACTCGAACTCAAGTTCTGTCGAAGGGTCATGAGGACTCGAAACGTCAACTCTTTTCTTCTCCGCCGATGCTGCCAGTCCTGCTGAGTTTTTCCAGGTAATTCTGTTTTTGTTTTGGATTTCCAGTATCCGCAGTTTTTTTGTTTTTATGGCTTAACATCCATGTCTGACTCCTACCATCTGCTGCTGTAAACTGAAGACAAGTCATGGGACTGTACATCACATCCTGTTGAGGTGATAGTAATTCTTTAAGATCCTTTAAGATATGCCCACTTAAAGATGCATATACATCATATCACAACACTAATCTGCCTGATTACCCTTTTGACTTGTTTGTGCGCAATCCTATAATCATTCCTTTTCCTTTCTCACTATATAATTTGTAGATGTTATTTTTCCTCTTTATTTCTTATAATTTGTTTGTTAGCCCATGTAGGGGCATATATTTCAGCCTGCCCTTGCTGATCTTAGGTATGTACTTGTGCTTCTTTGTTCAGGATAAATCTATCAAAGGTTTTCCATGTGTCTTTGACTGAAGTACTGACAAACATCCTCCTCCAATCCATTTGCCTTAATTTTTCCCTCATCTGTTTAAATTCAGCCTTTTTAAAGTTATTGACCTGACTCCTGGTCTGTATTGTAATGAGGTCCTAGTTCATGTTAAAATTTATCATCCTGTGATCATTGTTCCCCAGTTGTGTCTCAACTTCCATTTCTTTCTGGGCCCTTAACAATTAACAGAAGTTCAAGCTAGATGAGCACTTGCTCACCTCATGGCTTCTCATGGCTTCTCTTATGTATTGAGTCATGAAGCAGTCAGGCATTGCATTTACCAACTGACTCTAAACACATTTGGGTTTCCCCAATTTATAATAGGTTGATTAAAATTTCCTATTACAATAACTTTCCTGTTCTGCTGTTGATTTAGTAGTCTGAAGCATACCCTACCGTTAGCTTGGATTTATTCACAATAAAGGCTTCTAATCAGAGTACAGATATCCCCCATTTAAAGTGCATTCTAATAGTATGTTTTCATTTTAGCAAGGTGGTAGATTAGAGACATTTCCCGAATAGTGCTGCCTCCATTTTTGTTTTAGAGTGGCTATTGAGCATGCTCAGTTGTTTGTTTAAAACTTCTGTGTTGCCACCTCCCCTCCCCGACCCTCTCGTTCACTACCTCCCCTTGACCCTCCTGCTCACCACTTCCCTCACCAAACCCCCCAACCTCCACTTCCTGCTGCCCACCCGTTCCTTCTCTCCTTCACTCACAGCCCCTCTTGCTCCCTCTGTCTCATGAGCCCACACTCACAGCAAAGGTTAGGGAGAGGGAAGCAGTGAGCAAGGGGGTTGGCAAGTCAGACGCTCAACGGATGGCAGGGATCGGTGAGGGAATCAGCAAGTGGGAAGATCAGGAAGTGGCGAACAGGAGGTAAGTAGAAAGAGCTAATAAGTTATTAAATTATTAAGAGTTAGTAAGTTAGTAGGTGTTAGTTTGAGGATTTTTGGGTCAGTTAGGTTCAAGGCAGCCGATGGATTTTTAATGTAAGAATCACAGGTCAGGAATCTAACCCACCCTTATTACATGGTCGCCTTTAGGAAAGTGATTTTCATTTAGCACATTTTCGTTCAGCTCCCACGCCACTTTTTAAGAACATGTTAGGAGTTTACCTCAATGGACACCTTTAGTAACTTATCTATATAGGTGATCACTTGCAGTTTAGCTCCTCTCTATTAATATCAAATGTTTTTGACTTACTGTCCACTTAAGAAAACATTCCCTACTTCCCTTTGTTTACTTGAACTCTGCACCTGCACAGTGTTCCCAAATCATGGAATGTTTTCACTGTCAGGTATTTCATCATTTTCCCAAACACTTCTAAATTTCTTGCTGATATTGACTGTAGCCATTGGAGAACATCAAATGCTCCTAGATCACGGGATCAGCAAGATCTATGCACCTGAATGCAGTTAGATTCAATTTGAGATTATAGGATCCTTCCAGAGGAGTGTCCACTCCATTGTTCCAAGCCTTCCCACATGTGAGCAAACCAAAGCGCATTGATGGAAGACCAGCCTCAATTAAAGCTTTCATTGACTCATGCAGCTAAACAGAGAAATGTTCTTTTTGTGGAATCTGATTCACAGAGCCAGGTTTTTCTGTCAAAGTTGCTTAGTGCATTCATTCGAATAATTTCTCTTAACCTTACATGTTAAACAATGTATAGCAGGTGCATGGCAGCCAACCATGTGCAAAACCAAATTAGTGCAATGTTGGGACTTCTATAAAATGCTCTGTTCCATTCACTGCTTCAAAAGGATGGGCTGCTGAAGGAAAAGTCAGAAGATTATAAAAGTGAAGCAGTCAGTGTGATGGGCTCCAAAATGTCTGTTTTTTTGATGCTGGAACTCAAAGCTGGTATCTATTTGACTGCTGGTGATATTTTTTTCTTGAGTTCTCTGTCTGAAGGCAGTGATTGCTTGTTGAACCAGCAAAATTCTGCAATTTTTGCTATGTGTGAGGCCCTGAATCTACCTCAGCTGAGGCAGGGATCGAACTCTGTGATGTTGACCCTAATCTAACCAACATGTTAGCCCTTCAGCCAACTAGCTAACCCCCACCTCCCCAGATAAGTGATCTTTTCCTTTATTTATTGTTTCATTATTTTATCTTGATTATTCCCTTATTTTTCTTCTACACTGACCCTTGATATAATGCAATCGTGCCCATAGTTACTTTTCTTGCCCCTAGATTCATGTTAGTTGCTTTCTACAACAACAATAATAGTTTTTATCCCTCTCGCCATCATAATACAGCTCTTCAGCACCATACAGCTATAGTCTTGGTAGCAAACTAGCAAAACTTGTGGATGACTGACTGCTAATGAGAATCAAGACTAGCCCTCTGCATCTTGCCACCAGTTCTGCCGGACCATCCTGTATCTAATTACATCCTCTATTATAATGCACTGGATTTTGATGCATTTATATGTAAACACAATGCACAATTTACGTGTCAGCTCAAGCACACTTCATGCACAATTTAAAGCAATTAGATTCTGAATAGATTTCTCACTAGTCCCAGGGGCTATTGCTACATACATTCTATTAAATATGTTGAAAGAAAGGAATTAAATAACAGTCATCATGGTGACAATAACCAATTGTTCCCTTATAGTGAATGTTCTATTTTTTTAACGTGCATTCATTACCATATTTAGTAGTAGAGGTTGCTTTTGCATAGAAAGGTTTTTAAATATAAAATTGATAATCTCTTTCATTTTACTGACCTTACTGTCTTAGGAATGTTGGCCACAAACATATTTACAGTTACAGCTATGAAGTGCCCCATGCAGTACTTAGATACGTGATAAAAAGTGTTCCTAATTTCATCTACTACCACCTATTTGAAAACCACAGTCAATAGGCAAGTCAGCAATTGTGCCAAAGAAGAATGCAAATATGACGTTTTACCAATTCCTGTCTAACTTAAATGGTGTATGACTTACGATGTGCCATCTAACTGAAAAATTCACAGCTCCACTCATCATTTGCTAATCTATGACTGACCTTAATATGGATTCATGGGATTGTTTTAACTTGTTCCTCATTAAAACCTTAAAAATATACAAAACTCTTAGGTTGAAGTGTGTTGCCATCTAGTGTTCAAATGCAGAATTAAATCAACAATTGTCTCTCCCATTAAATGATAATTAAGTTTAAGGGATTTACAGTATTTTGGCCAAAGGATGACAACAGGTTCTAAATGGGTGTAGGGCTAATAAGACATACCTGGTCAAATGTCTGGATTTAACACACAATTTTGATCCTGATTGCTAATTGCCATCAGTGGAACTTGCCTCAAAGTGCTAAAGCAGGAAACTGCAGATTTGGCATTCAAGTGCTGATTAGTCACAATCTCTATGGAGCAGTGCACATGGTCTCCTTGCACCCGCTTCCATTGCAGGTGTGCAGTGCTTTGGCTGGCATACTGCAGGTGGCTTCAGACGAGAGACAGGCTGCACAGGATTTTGGAGTTCCTGGTGGAGGAGGATGGATGTCCTGTAACCAAAGTGGGGGTAACAGGGTAGGGGGGGTGGTGGTAGAGGAAGGGGGTAGTATGCCACCTTGCCCTCCTTGCCTACTTGGCCCTTTCCTATAGTTGCTGTTCTGTCTGATCTCATAACCTCCTCCCATCCTTCAGGTTAAGGGGGGAGACCAAGCTGAAATGGTCATGACCAAACATTGACCCCCTTTCTCCTGCTGACTCCTGTAAGGTGCACAATAAGGTGGAGGAGCAGAGCACTTCATCTTTTAAGATTAAGACAGGAGAATTTATTGAATAATTGTTGGTCATGTGTTGGTGGAGTCTTGACAAGGTATGCCAGAAAGTTTCCCAATGAATTTCAGAGACCCTCATCACAGTTCCAGCAGTAAGTGAATATGAAATAGAGAGTGTCGTTTTATGTAATGCTTGAACTCAACATCAATACCATATTTGATGCCAAGTGGCTGGTTGCTTTTAGGAGAGGACATTAAGCCAAACACTAGACACCAAAATACTATGCCGCCTCTTTGGAAAGCATTAACAGGCATTTTAAATGGTAATTAACCCTCTACAAAGCCTGCAGGTAGAAGTTTCTAGCACTGGCTTCAACTACTCATTTACCAAGGTAGGATTTTCTGCTATGTGTGGGCTAAAATGGCCTTTCAGCTCAAGATCCCATCTTGACCACCTTGGTGAATTGTTAGCACCCAAACATGATGCCAAAAATTGCCACCTAAGGATTAAAGCTCTGGTTTTAAAAAAAATATTTTAACACTGCACTGGCAGTCCTAAAGGTCATGAAAAACACACAAAATTTTAATTATCCAAACATTTTGATCAGTATCAACATGATTTGTGTCAGCCTTAGTTCAGCAATAGCACTCTCACCTCTGAATCAGGAGGTTGTGGATTCAAGGCACACTCCATCACTTGAGCTCATAGTCTAGGCCTAATACTTCATTGCAAGACTGAGGGAGTGCTGTATTATTGAAGATGTCACCTTTCAAATGAGACAATAAACCAAGGCCCTCTCTGTCCTCTGGCGTGTATGCAATAGATTCCATAGCACTTTATAAGTAGAGTGGGGGTGTTCACCCTGGCTTCTTGGCTAGTATTTATCGCTCAAACAGCATCACAAAAGTGATTATTTCTGTTTCTGGGACTTCACTATGCGTAATACCATTTCCCAGCCCTACAACTGTGATTACACTTCGATTCAATGTGGAGACATTGCATAACGTAGTGGGGAGGTGGTGTTGTCACTGGACTAGTAATCCAGAGGCCCAGGGCAATGCTCTGGGGACTGAGGTTTGAATCCCACCATGGCAGTTGGTGAAATTTGAATTCAATAAAAATATGGAACTAAAAGTCTAATGATGACCATGAAACCATTGTCGATTGTTGTAAAGATCTATCTGAATCACTAATACCCTGTAGGAAAGGAAATCTGCTATCCTTACCTGGCCTGACCTAGGTGTGACTCCAGACACAGCAATGTGGTTGACTCTTAAATGGGCTAGCACCATTCAGTTGCATCAAACCGCTAGAAAGTAAAAAAAAAGGAATGGAAGTTGATGGACCACTTGATATCAATCTAGGCACTGGAAACGACAACGGCAAACTCAGCTCTGTTGACCCTGCAAAGTTCTCATTACTAACATGTGGGGGCTAGTGCCAAAATTGTAAGAGCTGTCTCACAGGCTAGTCAAGCATCAGCCTGATATAATCATCCTCATGGAATTATACCTTACAGACACCACCAGCAGCATTCCTGGGTATGTCCTGTTCCAGCAGGACAGACACAGCAGAGGTGGCAGCACAGTGGCATTCAATCGGGAGGAGTTGCCCTGCGAGTCCTCAATATCGACTCTGGGCCCCCGGGCAAGGAAACTTCCAGCTGATTACCATGTACTGCCCTCCCTCAGTTGATGAATCAGTATCCTCCATGTTGAACACCATTTGGAGGAAGCACTGAGGATGGCAAGGGTGCAGAATGTACTCTGGATGGGGAAATTCAATGCCCTTCACAAAGAGTGGCTGGGTGGCACCACTACAGGCTGAGCTGGCCGAGTCCTAAAGGACATAGGTGCTAGATGGGGCATACAGAAGGTGGTGAGGGAACCAACAAGAGGGAAAAACATACTTCACCTCATCATCATCAACCTGCCTGCCACAGATGCATCTGTCCATAATATCAGTAGAGGTGTGGAGACAAAGTCCCATCTTCAATTGAGGATGCCTTCTATCATGTTGTATGGCACTTCCACCGAGCTGAATGGGATAGATTTCGAACAGATCTAGCAACTCAAGACTGGGCAACCATGAGGCACTGTGGGCCATCAGCAGCAGCAGAATTGTACACAACCACAATTTGTAACCTCATGTCCCAGCATATCCCCCACTTTACCATTACCATCAAGCCAGGGGATCAACCCTGGTTCAATGAAGATTATAGGAGGGCATGCCAGGAGCAGCACTGGTAATCCTTAAAATGAGGTGTCAACCTGGTGAAGCTATAAAACAGAACTACTTGCTAGCCAAACAGCATAAGCAGCAAGTGATAGACAGAGCTAAGCAATTCTACAACCAATGGATCAGATCTAATCTCTGCAGTCCTGCCTCATCCAATCATGAATGGTGGTGGACAATTAAACAACTCGCAGGAGGAGGAGGCTCCGCAAATATCCCCGTCCTCAATGACAGAGGAGACCAGCACATCAGTGCAAAAGATAAGGCTGAAGCATTTGCAACGATCTTCAGCCAGAAATGGCAAGTGGATGATCCATCTCGGCCTCCTCTGGAGGTCCCCAGTATCACAGATGCCAGTCTTCAGCGAATTCAATTCACTCCACGTGATATCAAGAAATGGGTGAAGTCATTGGATACAGCAAAGGCTATGGGCCCTGACAATATTCCAGCAATAATACCGATGACCTGTGCTCCAGAACTTGCTGCACCACTAGCCAAGCTGTTCCAGTACAGCTACAACACTGGCATCTACGTGGCTATGTGGCCAGGTATGTCCTGTACACAAAAAACAGGACAAATCGAAGCCAGCCAATTACCGCCCCATCAGTCTACTCTCAATCATCAGTAAAGTGATGGAAGGGGTCATCAACAATGCTATCAAGCAGCACTTGCTTAGCAAAAACCTGCTCACTGACACTCAGTTTGGGTTCTGCCAGGGTCACTCAGCTCCTAGTTCAATCATGGAACAAAAGAGCTAAACTTCAGAGGTGAAGTGAGAGTGATAGCTCTTGACATCAAGGTAGCATTTGACTGAATGTGGCATCAAGGAGCCCTAGCAAAACTGGAGACAATTGGACTAAGGGAGAAAACTCTCTGCTGGTTGGAATCATACCTAGCATAAAGGAAGATGTATATGGTTGTTAGATGTCAATCATCTCAGTTCCAGGACATCACTGCAGGAGTTCCTCAGGCCATTGTCCTAGGCCCAAACATCTTCAGCTGCTTCATCAATGACCTTCCCTCCATCATAAGGTCAGAAGTGGGGGTGTTGGCTGATGATTGAACAATGTTGAGCACCATTCACGACTCCTCAGTCACTTAAGCAGTCCATGTCCAAATGCAGAAAGACCTGACAATATTGAGGCTTGGACTGACAATTGGCAAGTAACATTCATGCCACACAAGCACCAGGCAATGACCACGTCCAACAAGAGAGAACCAAACCATCACCCCTTGATATTCAATGGCATTACCAGCGCTGAATCCCCCACTATCAACAGCCTGGGGGTTACCATTGATCAGAATCTGAACTGGATTAGCCATATAAGTATTACAAATACAAGAGCAGATCAGGCTAGGATCCCTGCAGCAAGTAACTCACCTCTTGACTCCCCAAAGCCTGTCAAACATCGATAAGGCACAAGTCAGGAGTGTGTTGGAATACTCCCCACTTGCCTGGATGAGTGCAGCTCCCACAACACTCAAGAAGATTGACACCATCCAGGGCAAAGCAACCCACTTGATTGGCACCCCATCCACAAACATTCACTCCCTCCACCACTGATGCACAATGGCAGCAGTGTGTACCATCTACAAGATGTACTGCAGAAATTCGCCAAGCCTCCTTAGAGAACACCTTCCAAACACCCAACAGCTACCACCTGGAAGGACAAGGGCAGCAGACACATGAGCACACTACCACCTGGAAGCTCTCCTCCAAGCCACTCATCATCCTGACTTGGAATTACCTCACCATTCCTTCACTGTCAATGGGTCAAAATCATGGATCTCCCTAATAGTACTGTGGATGTACCTACATCACATGGACTGCAGCTGTTCAAGAAGGGAGTTCACCACCACCTTCTCAAGGGCAATTAGGGATGGACAATAAATGCTGGCCTAACCAATGATACCCACGTCCCATGATTGAATTTAAAAAAGATACAGAATGGCTTCAGGGTTACCTACTATTTTATGCAATAGGGTCTATCACTGATGATGTAACTCTTATGAAGAAACCCTGCAAGCTTTTGTCTTATTTCAGCGTTCATCTAAATTTAATAATAGAGAGGGCTAAATTTAATAAAAGAAAGCAAAGACCTGGCAAAAGCATAGATTTGTTTATCAATTAACTCTATAGGCTGGCAGGGAACTGTAATAATAGAACTTTAAAAAGTGAGCTGATTCTTGACAGGGTTGTAGTCGGGCTCCTAGATGAAGCATTATCAGATCTCTTACAGGTGTCATGAAGAGATATTAAGGCATATGATGTTGTTGGGAATTATTTTAAATTGGACTTGTAGTAGGGTCTGTATCTGCAGGTATGAGTGTATGGCCAGAGTTTTTCCATTAGCATGCGGGGGTGCCCGCGCATAAAATGATGCGCGGTGACGTCGGGAGAGCTCCCAGCGTCACTGCGCACCATCGCGATATTTCATTGGGCAGGCACGCGTTGATCTCTGATGCCTGCCTGTCATTAATTAACGGGTCACTTAAGATCCTTGAGACGCCAATCGACGGTGATTTTTCGGCGCCCGTGCAAATTTCAGGCTGGCGCACGGGCGCAACAGGCAGGCACTTGTATAAACCTCATCCAAGGGCAGGATAAGGGGCTCAGTGGGGTCGCGAGCTCTGTCAAATATTTAATTTGCGAAGCTACTGATATTTGCCTGTGTGATCTGCAATACTTCAAAACACATACCAGCTGCTTGAACTGGATTCACAACTTTCAGGTCAGCACTCTGCAATGGGGAATCTTTTTTGGGCCTGCAGGTTTTGGGCCTGGAGGCCATCCCTTAGCCTGGGAACAGGAGCTGAATTCTCCACTGGAGGCACCTCCAATGAGGAGGAAGGGAGGGCTAGAAGGGGGAGGAAGCCAGGTCTGTACATTAAGCCTCCAGAGGAGTCACCTTTGGGAGGGCAGGCACAGGCACAAGAGGTGCAGGGCCAAGAGGTAGTCCAAGGTGGAAGGGGCCGCAGAACACACCACTATCCTGCTGCCACGGTATACAGCTGGTAAAGCAGCTACCTCAATATGTCTGAGGTGCAGTGCCAAAGGAATCTCCATCTTTCAAGGAAGACAGTAAGCTATATCTGTCAGATGATTGGGCCTGAGATCTCCACGAACTGTGTGGGTGGACACCCCATGCCAGTGGCTCTAAAGGTCACAGCTTCCCTCAGCTTCTATGTCTCTGGCTCCTTCCAGGGCTTGGTGGGTGATCTTTGCAGTGTCTCCCAATCAGCTGTCCACACTTGTGTCAAGCAGGTTACAGACGCTCTGTTCAGGCATTCATTGACCTTCATCCACTTCCGCTGCAACCAGGCAAGTCAGACACAGTGAGCCAGAAACTTTGCCGCCATTGCTGGCTTCCCCCACGTCCAGTGTACAATAGACTCTACACATGTGGCCAGCAAGGCACCAGCAGGTGAGCTCGGTGCCTTCATCAACAGGAAGGGCTCCCACTCCATGAACGTGCAAATAGTGTGTGATCACAGGATGTTGATTCTACAAGTCTGTGCAAGGTACCCAGTCAGCTCTCACGACGCCTACATCCTCAAACACTCCCGGGCACCGGGGCTCTTCAATGCTCCAGCCCGGCTGGATGGATGGCTGCTGGGTGGCCAGGGCTATCCCATCAGAAGGTGGCTCATGACTCTCTCCGCCATCCAAGAACAGAAGCTGAGCAGCACTGCAATAGGAGCCACGCCTCCACAAGGGCTGTGGTGGAGAGAGCCATTGGTCTTCTCAAGATGCACTTCCGATGCCTGGACAGCTCGGGGGGCACACTCAAGTACCCCCAGATTGTGTGTCAGTGATAATGGTTGCATGCTGTGCTCTCCACAATCTTGCGCTGCAAAGGGGGGAGGCTGTGGACGATAAAGCTGTAGACGCAATGGCTGCGGCTGAACACGATGAGTCCAGCAGTGAGTCCGAGGATGAGCATGGACAGGGAAATGCTGAGGGGGTGGATGCTGACCCAGGCATACTCCAGGGTGGCAGGGATATCTGAGAGGCTTTAATCTAACAAACCTTCAGCTAGCACGCCACATAAGGACCTCCAGGACAAGCCTGGGCTGCAGGCTTCATACTCGATACCTGGGTGCAAAATCTGCCTGGAAAGGAACATTAACTAAGGGCCTTGTCAATAAAGCTGAATGTCCCACAAATCACTCATAACATTATTGGTAACCATCACCTGCAGAAGGAAAGAGGCACCCTCAGCCACGCTGACATGTCTGAACTTAATATTACAACCAAAGGAACTTAAGAAAACAAAATGACAAAGGTGTTAAAAATCACACCAGCTCATAAAGACCTCATTGCAGGCCAATGCAAAAGCATCAGTGATAAACCTGTGGTGTGCCTAAGGTGCCTTATGTTTATGTTTTCGGGTGCTACGTCTTGGTGCCTCGCTGGCACTGGCATCTGAGACAGCCTGCTCACTCTGCTGTCCTGTTGGCCTTGATGACCTTGGCAGTCGTTCTCTGGCCTGTGGAGCCAGTGCTAGCCCTGCCTGGGAGGGAGCTGCCAGTTCCACAGCTGGCATCTCCCCAGTCGTCGCAGCATCACCGGATGCAACAGTCACTGGGAGAGGGGCAGAAGAGCTGCCGCCCTCATCCAGGGCGCCCTGAGAGGAGCCCGTGGAGACGACAGGCAGCTGCTGTGCCAACGTGAGGTTGCTTCAGACCTCCCTGCTCACCATGGGTGGATGGGCACCGAGCTGGGAAACTTGGTGCCCAGACCGTCTCGCACATTGGCACTTACCAGCTGAGGTCAATGCCGATGTGAGGGCTTGCTGGTCCGAGCGCATCCCCAAGAAGCCCTGATTGGTCTCTTGGAGGAGCCTCTCCACGAGAGTTGATAGCCTTTCCATGGAGGATGCATGGCACTCGGCCATGAGGCTCATTGCTTCGGTGATCGTCTGCATAGACTCCTCCACCATGCACACCAAGCCAAGCATAGCTTCGTGTATCTTCCGCAAATCTGGCCGCATTTCTTGCATTTGCTGCATCGCGGACGACTCCTGAGGCACATCATCAGGCACCGACTGAGCATGTGCCTGGTCCCCTGCAGTCCTCTGGCTGCTGGCGCCATGGACACTCTCTGTCTCTGCCAGCTCCTCCAGCAACTGTGAAGTGTCCTCACCGCTGTGCCCCAGGACACTAGCCGATGTTCTAATTCCTGACAAGGTGCTAGTACCTGCACTGGTGCCTGCCTGGCAGAGATGGTGTGACGCTGGTGCATCCATGATTTCAGGACTCCTCAGGTGTGAGAGGGGGTCTCTACTGCTCCTCCTCCCGGCCCTGCTCCGCTGATGCTGAAAGGAAGAACAAGAGTATTGGATCAGTTAACATGGAGACAATGTCAATGTGCATCCCTGTCCCCCGGATCATCATGCACTCGTCCTTCCATAAGCAATGGTCAAGCCATGTTGCAAACTTCAATCATTGAACATTCAGCTGTGTCATTGCTGTTGGGAGAACAATGGTGACCTCACTGCTGGGCAAACATACCTGCCCGTGGCACCCCAGTCTCACTGACACCGGTGGACCTGGGTGCATGGTGCCTCTCCAGATTTAGGGCCTCCTGCTCAAACTGGCTGAGAATTGTCAACTGTGCCAGCCCGCCACCAGTCCTCACCCGCTCGGTGGCATTATGTGCATTCCTCTCCTGAAAAGCAGAGAAGAGCATTGATTAGTGCTACTTGTACCTGGACTCTCTTCACAGACGGCCCACCCCAACCAGAGTGGGACATATCAGGGCTCCAATGGCCCTCACCCCGCTGCTGTCGAACACTCACACAAAGATGCCAGGCCTGCTCCCCCACCCCAACCACTGCCTTGGCCAAAAGCTGCCTACATCACATTTGGCACCACACTGTCTAACTTTCCATATCAAGGAGGCACAAGCACGTGGAGTGCAGAGAGCAGATGGTTTGGTGCCGATGCCACCTTGAAGTTCCCCTCCCAGCATGTCATCACCCTGACTTTGACATGTCCTGGAGTTCCAGCACTGCGTCTAGGTGCAGCTCCTCCAGGTTGCCCCCAAAACAATAATGTGTATCTCAGTGTACCACATGCTGCGGGGACAGAACCCATCTGTTCACCACCCTCTCAGGGTGACCTCGGCATGGGCAATATCTGCTGGCCCACCCAGCGAAGGACACATGCCGTCAATGATTCAATGCAGTCACTACTCAGACTTGGCGGGGGGTGGGGGGGAGGGTGCTGGGGGGAAAGCCGACCTGCTGGATTAATGCCAACATGGTACTCACCCTTCCTGAGTGCAACAGGTCATTGAAGTGCTTGCGACACTGGATCCAGGTGCGTTGCATCAAGTTGTGGGACCTCACCACCTCTGCCACCTCCTCCCAGACACATTTGGTCATGTTGGAGGGGCCTCCTCCTCCCATCCTGGGGTACGAGGACCTCCCGCCATGTTACCACCTCCTCAAGGAGGGCAGCAAGGCAATCATCAGAAAAATGAGGGGCACAGTACCCCCCTGCCCTACCCTCCTGCCTGGCCCGCTCACCACCAGCGCTCTGGGGAGCCCTTCCACTGGCCATGATTCGCAGCCTTTGAAAGGCTGCAGCAGCTTTTTAAAACAGGCCGCCGGGTCACCATTGGACCCGGCAGTCATTGCTGTCACACCGCCGTCCGCCCACTCCCGCTGTCTTGAGGAGCCACAATTCACACTGAGCGGGTCTTAATTGGCCCGCCAGCGTAAAATGGCGGCGTGGACCCAATTGTCACCTGCGATTGGGTCCACACCTGCTCACACCCACTCCTGCTTTCGCTCCACCTGCCCTACAGGTAGAAAATTCTGCCCCATGTGTTTTAATTGGATTAAAGCCATCCAGTCTGGGTGCTTTGATCTATAGTAGTTTTGAGATGTAAACATTAAGGTAGAGGGTGTATTTGCATTTTGTTGAATAAACCATTCAAAAACTGGGGGTGAAATCTTGCACCTAGCTAGGCTACACCGAGCAACATGTTTATATTACTATAAAAATTGGTACTATGAAAGGGGTTTTATTGTTAGAAGAGATGGAGTTCAAAGGGCCTGGTGATATAATGAGAATTTGCATTCAAAGGGGAGGCTAGGTACATACAGAAGAGTTTTGTGTGTGGAAGTCAGAGGCATGGTGCCTGTAAGCCTACAACTGTGCAAAGGAACCAAAGTTGAAAGGAACCTAATTTTGAATTTGTAAGATAAAATGTGCTTTGCCTAGCGTCTGTCTAAATCTATGAATTATTGTTACCTTAGGGAAGATTACCTGGGAGTGATTAATTTGGAGATTTGTTTAAAAGTTATTCTGGTAGTAATTTGTAGATGTGTGTGTGTGTTTAGTTTCTTATTAAAATTAATAAATGTTTAATTTAATTTATGTTAAAAAACCTCTGGAGCCTTGGTGGTTTCATTTCTGAATTCAGAGATGCATCTCAAACATACCAATTGAAAATATAGGTCATGACAGTTGTTTAAAGTTTCCCTCTGGGATTTTAAATAACTCAGCCTTTACCAAACTGCTTTGTCAATACACAGGCAAGGGAGGATTAAACAGCAGTAAAATCAGTGCAGCTTGCAAGGCAAATGGAACTCGGGAAATCGAATTAGGCATTCCTTCGTGGAGATGGAGAGGCTCCGTGCAGAAGACCGAGTGAGACTATTCAGTTTGTAGGTCATAAAAGAGAAAGCTTCACCTGCCAGAATGGGAAAAATACGCACCAACCGCCATTTTCAAATATCTTTGGTGTAGCGGGAACAAACCGCACAAGTGAGAAGATAGTCCACCCGGGTGGGGCAGAGCACCACAAGTGCGGAAAAATAGACCATTTCAAAACTGTTTGTCTCTCAAAAATGCTGACAACCTGTAAAAAGAGGGCAAACGTGCCACATTCAAGAAGTGGAAGAAACACAAGCAAAGGAACCAAACTATCTGAGGGAGGTAAATTATAGTGAAAACAAGCGTTGGAGTATTAAACTCGAATTGGATGGACACCCCACAGAGTTTAAACTAGATACAGGAGCAAGGTTTCCTGTTTTATCAGATAAAGCCAAATGGCTCAAAAAAGATTACATTGCAATCTTTATAAATCATAAGGCCCCAGTGGGATAACTTTAAAAGTGAAATGCCAACCCATTCCAAAACTGAAAA
Source organism: Carcharodon carcharias (assembly GCF_017639515.1). Lineage (NCBI taxonomy): Eukaryota > Metazoa > Chordata > Chondrichthyes > Lamniformes > Lamnidae > Carcharodon > Carcharodon carcharias. The sequence continues at coordinate 42,959,534 of NC_054474.1, read as the reverse complement.
ATAAAGATCAAGAAATTCTCGAGCCACGCTATGTCATTCAAAATCATGAGTGCTCTCTACCAAGCAGAAAGGCATGTCTAAAACTGAAATTAATCTTTAAATGGATGATGTTGCTGGTGAGAACTACAGCATTTAGAACCAAATTTCCAAAATTGTTTACAGACCTAGGAAGTTAAAGACCAAGTACCATATCACCCATGAGCTGACCCTAAACCAATTTGCCTCTTTACACCGAGGAAAGTCCCTCACCCCCTCTTAAACAAAGTGAAGGGTGAAACTGAAACAATGCAGTAGCAAGAGTTTATCTCACTGGTCACCATGCCAACAAAGTGATGTTCAGGAATGGTTACAGTCCTAAAGCCAAATGCCACTAAAAGAATCTGTGTGTATTTAACTCAAATAAACAAATCAGTGGAATGTGAGATCCATCCGATGGCCTCAGTGGATGAAAACCTTGCCAAATTAGCTAAGAGTGCTTTATTTACCAAATTGGATGCAAACAGTGGATTGCTGACCACATTTATAATGCCATTCGGTCATTATTTTTTCAATAGTTTCCCCACGGCATAGCATCCACTTCAAAAATTTTTTAGAGAATAGTGTTTCACACTCTAGAAGACATGGCAAGAGTAATATGTCATATGGATGACATACTTATACATGGCTCCATGAGAGAATAGCATGATCACAATATCAGAGCAATCCTGAGAGTCTTACAGGATGCAGGCCTAGCACTGATTGAAAAATATGAGTTTGCCAAACCTATGAACAAGTTTCTAGGTCACATAGTACAAGCCACTGGAATCACAAATGATCCACAAAAAACAAAAGTAATCAGAAAATTTACACAACACCAGAATGTAACTGAGACTCAAAGATTCCTTGGGATGGTCAACCAAGAAGACAAGTTCCTACCAAAATTAGTAGATCTCAATGAGCCCTTGAGACAGCTGTTGAGTCAGTGTCAACAGTGACACTATAATGTGGACAAATAACATACTTTTGAAAGGAATAAATAACATTTAATCTTGGCACATTAAGACCCAGAACTACAGGCCATAGTAGCAGCAGATGCATTGTCTACAGGTCTGGGTGCAGTTTTATCTCAGATGCAAAGAGACGGCAAGCATAGCCAAGTCCACTATGCCTCTAGATCACTAAGATAAACCGAACAACTAAACATCACAATAGAAAAAGAAACGTTGGCAGCAACGTGGGCATGCAAAACATTTTCAAGCTACGCTAGGGGATTGTGTTTCAAAACCACGTCAGACCATGAGCCACTTGACATTCTTCTGAACATGAAATAAATTGGAAAGATGCCACCAAGAATCCAGCAGCTTAGACTAAGATCGATGAGATATGACTCCATCACAGAGTATGTATGTACAAGGGAAGTATCAAGCAGCAGCAGACATATTGTCATGAATACCATCAGAAGGAACCAAACAAGAGGATTTACACTTCGTCAAAGGGGTTAAGGCATATACATTGTTAATCACTCAGCACTTAGCAGTTACTGCAAAAAAGTTGCAAGAAATAAAACAAGCTAGCTAAAGTGAACTGGCAAATCAGATTAAGGGATAGGTCAATAGAGGTGCACATTTAAAGGGGTATTTCAGAATACTGAGAATAGATACATTCCAATGAGGAAGAAAAATTCCAAAAGGAGGACCCACCATCCATGGTTAACTAAAAAAGTTAATGATAACATCAAACTTAGTGAAAAAGCATATGGGCCAAGATTTTCCAGCTCATTTGCGGATGGGACTCGATGCGGGCGAGGCGATGCCCCAGCCAGAAGTCCATTGACTTGCGGCAGGACCAGATAATCCTGGCGGTGGGCAGGTGCAGAAAATCCCGCCATAATTGTGCAAGGATGGGTAGCAGGTCAGAGGATTGGACAGACTATAAATGCAGCACTAGAATGACTAAAAGACAAAAAGGGAAAATTTACAGTACAAGAGAAAGCTAACTAGAAATATAAAAACAGAGAGTACGAGTTTCTACAGATATTTAAAAAAGAAAAGTTAACTAAGTGAGTGCTGGTCCTATAGAAAGTGAGTCTGGGCAATTAATAATGGAAAATAAGGAGATGGCAGATGAATTCAACAGCTATTTTGCATTGGTCTTCACTACAGAATGTACAGGTAACATCCCAGAAACAGCTGTAATTCAGGAAATGGAAGTGGGGGGGGGAACTCAAGAAAATTGTAATCACCACTGAAGTGGTACTAAGCAAATTGTTGGAACCACAGGCTGACAAGTCCTCGGGTCCTGATGGACTTCATCCTAGGTCTTAAATGAACTGGCTTATGAAATAATTGATGCATTGGTTTTAATTTTCCAAAGCTTCTTAGATTCGCAGAAAGTTCCATTAGATCTAAAAATAGGAAATGTAACTCCATTATACAAAAAGGGAGACAGAAAGCAAGAATCTAGAGCCCAGTTAGCTTAGCATCTGTCAATGTGAAAATGTTAGAAGCTATTATTAAAGACATTATAGCAGGGCACTTAGGTGCATTCAAGGTAACCTGGCAGAGTCAACATGGTTTTGTGAGAGGGAAATCATGTTTAACCAACGTATTGAAGTTCTTTGAAGAAGTAACATGCTGTGTATAGAGGGGAACCGATGGAGGTACTGCACTTAGATTTCCAGAAGGCATTTGGTAAGGTGCCACATGAAAGGTTATTGCAGAAAATTAAAGTCCATGGTGTAGCGGGTAACATATGGCAAGGATAGAAGATTGGTTAGCTAAGAGGAAAGAGGGAGAGTAGACATAAATGGGCCATTTTCTGGTTGGCAAGATGTAATGAGTGGTGTGCCACAGGGATCAGTGCCACAGGGGCCTCAGCTTTTTACAATTTGTAAAATGACTTGGAAGAAGGGACTGAAGGTATGGTTGCTAAATTTGCTGATGATACAAAGACATCTAGGGAAATAAGTTGTGAAAAACATAAGGAGGATACAAAGGGATATAGACAGGTTAAGTGAGTGGGCAAATATCTGGCAAATGGAATGTTATGTGGGAAAATGTGAAATTGCCCACTTTGTCAGGAATAATATAAGAGGATCATATCATCTAAATGGTGAGAGATTGCAGAGCTCTGAAAACTTTTTTATTCATTCACGGATGTGAGCTTCGCTGGTTGGGCCAGCATTTATTGCCCATACCTACTTGCCTTTGAGAAGGTAGTGGTGAGCTGCCTTCTTGAACATCTGTAGTCCATGTGGTTTAGGTACACTCACAGTGCTGTTAGGAAAGGAGTTCCAGGATTTTGACCCAGTGACAGTGAAGGAATGGTGATATATTTTCAAGCCAGGATGGTGAGTGACTTGGAGCGGAACTTCCAGGTGGTGGTGTTCCCATTTATCTGCTGCCCTTCTCCTTCTAGGTGGTAGTGGTCATGGGTTTGGAAGGTGCTGTCGTAGGAACCTTGGTGAATTCTTGCATCTTGTATATGTTATGCACTGCTGCTACTGTGGTCGATGGTGGAGGGTGTGAATATTTGTGGATGTGGTGCTAATCAAGTGGGCTGCTTTGTCCTCAATAGTGTCAAGCTTCTCGGGTGTTGTTGGAGCTGCACTCATTCAGGCAAGTGGAGAGTATTCCATCACAAACCTGGCTTGTGCTTTGTAGATGGTGGACAGGCTTTAGGGAGTCAGGAGGTGAGTTACTCGTCACATGATTCCTAGCCTCTCACGTGCTCTTGTATCTATAGTATTTATATAGCTAGTCCAGTTCAGTCTCTGGTCAATCATAACACCCAGGATGTTAATGGTGGGGGGGTTCAGTCATGGTAATACCATTGAACATCAAGGGGTGATGGCTGGATTCTCTCTTGTTGGAGATGGTCATTGCCTGCCACTTGTGTGGCACAAATATCACTTGCCATTGGACAGCCCAAGCCTGGATATTGTCCAGGTCTTGCTGCATTTGGACATGGACTGCTTCAGTATCTGAGGAGTCATGAATGGTGTTGAACATTGTGCAATCATTAGCGAACATCCCCACTTTTGACCTTATGATAGAAGGAAGGTCATTGAGGAAGCAGCTGAAGATGGTTAGGGTTATGACAGTACTAGTGTAGAAATTGCAGGGGCCCTGGCAGAAATATTTAAAATGTCCTTATCCACAGGTGCAGTGCCGGAGGATTGGAGGGTAGCTCATGTTGTTCCGTTGTTTAAAAAAGGCTCCAAAAGTAAACCAGGTAATTACAGGCCAGTGAGCCTGATGTCAGTAGTAGGTAAATTATTGGAAGGTGTTCTGAGAGATCGGATATATAATTATTTGGACAGCCAAGGGCTGATTAAGGATAGTCAGCATAGCTTTGTGCGTGGTAGGTCATGTTTAACGAACCTTGTAGAGTTTTTTGAGGAGGTTACCAAGAAAGTAAATGAAGGAAAGGCTGTGGATGTTGTCTACATGGACTTTAGTAAGGCCTTTGACAAGGTCCCACATGGGAGGTTAGTTCAGAAAGTTCAGGCACTTGGTATCCATGGAGAGGTTGTAAACTGAATTCGAAATTGGCTGTGTGGGAGAAGACAGAGAGTGGTAGTGGATGATTGCTTCTCAGACTGGAGGTCTGTGACTAGTGGTGTGCCTCAAGGATCTGTGCTGGGACCATTGCTGTTTGTTGTCTATATCAATGACTTGGATGATAATGTGGTGAATTGGATCAGCAAGTTTGCTAATGACACTAAGATTGGAGGCATTGTGGACAGTGAGGAAGGCTTTCAAAGCTTGCAGAGAAATCTGGACCAACTGGAAAAATGGGCCAGAAAATGGCAAATGGAATTTAATGCAGAAAAGTGTGAGGTGTTACTTTTTGGAAGGTCAAACCAAGGTAGGACATACACAGTAAATGGTAGGGCACTGAGGAGTGCAGAGGAACAAAGGGATCTGGGAGTTCAGATACATAGTTCCCTGAAAGTGGTGTCACAGGAAGACAAGGTTGTAAAGAAAGCTATTGGCATACTGGCTTTCACAAATCAAAGTATTGAGTATAGGAGTTGGGATGTTATGGTGAGGTTGTATAAGACATTGGTGAGGCCAACTTTGGAGTATTGTGTGCAGTTCTGGGCGCCTAACTACAGGAAGGGTATCAGTAAGATTGAGAGAGTGCAGAGAAGATTTACTAGGATGTTGCCGGGTCTTAAGGAGTTGAGTTAGAGGGAAAGATTAAACAAGTTAGGACTTTATTCCTTAGAGCAGAGAAGAATGAGGGGAGATATGATAAAAGTTTACAAAATTTTGAGGGGTATAGACAGAGTAAATGCGAGTAGGCTCTTTCCACTTAGATTAGAAGAAATAAACATGAGACGACATGGCTTTAGGGTGAATGGGGAAACGTTTAGGGGGAATATTAGGGGGATCTTCTTCACTCAGAAAGTGCTGAGAGTGTGGAACGAGCTACCATCTGACATGGTAAATGCGGGCTCACTCGTAAATTTTAAGAATAAATTAGATAGATACATGGATGGGAGAGGTCTGGAGGGTTATGGATTAGGTGCAGGTCAATGGGACTAGCAGAATAATATTTCGGCACAGACTTGAAGGGCCGAATGGCCTGTTTTCTGTGCTGTAATGTTCTATGGTTCTATGGTTCTCTGAGGAGCTCCTGCAGTGATGTCCTGTAACTGAGATGATTGACCTCCAACAACCTCAACCATCTTCCTTTTTGCTAGGTATGACTCCAACCAGCGGAAAGTTTCCTCCCTGATTCCCATTGACTCCAGTTTTGCTCAGGCTCCTTGATGCCACTCGGTTAAATGCGACTTTAATGTCAAGGGCAGTCACTCTCACCTCACCTCAGAAGTTCAGTTCTTTTGTGCGTGTTTGAACCAAGGCTGCAGTGAGGCCAGGAGCTGGCTGGCCCTGACAGAACCCAAACTGAGTGTCAGTGAGCAGATTATCAAGTGCCGCTTGATAGCACTGTTGATGACCCCTTCCATTACTTTACTGATGATTGAGGGCAGACTGATGGGGTGGTAATTAGCTGGGCTGGATTTGTCCTCTTTTTGTGTACAGGACATACCTGGCTAATTTTCCACATAGCCAGGTAGATGTCAGTGTCATAGCTGTGCTGGAACAGCTTGGCTAGGAGCACGGCAAGTTCTGGAGTACAAGACTTGTCAGGGCTCATATCCTTTGTAGTATCCAGTGCCTTCAGCCATTTCTTGATATCATGTGGTGTGAATCAAATTGACTAAAGACTGGCATCTGTGATGCTGGGGACCTTCGGAGGAGGTTGAGATGGATCATCCACTCAGCACTTCTGGCTGAACATTGTAGCAAATGCTTCAGCCTTATCTTTTGCACTGATGTGCTGGGCTCCTCCATCAGTGAGAATGTGGATATTTGTGAAGCCTCCTCCTTCAGTGAGTTATTTAATTGTCCAAAATCATATACAACTGGATGTGGCAGGACAGCATAGCTTAGACCTGATCCATTGGTTGCAAGATCGCTTAGCTCTGTTTATCACTTGTTGCTTATGCTGTTTGGCATGCAAGTAGTCCTGTGTTATAGCTTCAGCAGGTTAACACCCCACTTTTGGGAATGCCTGCTGCTGCTCCTGGCATGCCCTCCTGCCCTCTACATTGAAAAAATTGTTGATCCCCTGGCTTGATGGTAATGGTAGAGTGGAGGATATGCTGGGCCTTGAGGTTACAGATTGTGTTTGAATACAAATCTGCTGCTGCTGATGGCCCACAGCACCTCATAGATGCCCAATTGCTAGATTTGTTCAAAACCTATCCCATTTAGCACGGTGGTAGTGCCACACAACATGATGGATAGTACGCTCAATGTGAAAGCAGGACTGCGCCTCCACTATGGCTGTGTGGTGGTCACTCCTACCAATACTGCCATGGACAGGTGCATCTGCGGCAGGCAGGCTGGTTTTTCCCTCTTGTTGGTTCCCTCATCACCTGCCACAGACCCAGTCTAGCAGCTATGTCTTTTAGGTCTCAGCCAGCTTGGTCAGTAGTGGTGCCACTCTTGATGATGGACTTTGAAGTCCCCCACGCAGGCGCCCTTGCCACCTCCAAGCGGCACTTCCTCCAAGTGGTGTTCAACATGGTGCACTGATTCATCAGCTGAGGGAGGGCGGTATATGGTAACCAGGTTTCCTTGCCCAAGTTTGACCTGATGCCATGAGATTTCATGGGGTCTGGAGTCGATGTTGAGGACTCTCCCGTCTGCTCACTCCCTCCCAACTGCATACCACTGTGCCGCAACCTCTGCTGGGTGCGTCCTTCTGGTGGGACAGGATGTACCCAGGGATGGTGATGGTGGTTTCTGGGACATTATCTGTAAGATATGATTCCGTGAGGATGACTATGTCAGGCTGTTGCTTGACTAGTCTGTGAGACAGCTCTCCCAATTTTGGCACTAGCCCCCAGATATTAGTAAGGAGGACTTTGCAGGGTAGACGGGGCTGAGACTGACCTTATCTTTTCCAGTGCTTAGGTCAATGTCAGGTGGTCTGTCCAGTTTCATTCCTTTTTTGTAACTTTCTGGTTTGATTCCAGGTTAGTATGCAGGTATCACAAGTAATTAGGAAAGCTAATGTAATGTTATTGTCCATTGTGAGAGGAATTGAATACAAAAGTAGAGAAATGATGCTTCAGTTATACAGGGCATTGGTGAGACCACATCTAGAGCATTGTGCACAGTATTGGTCTCCTTATATAGGGAAGGATGTAAATGTGTTGGAAGCAGTTCAGAGAAGGTTTACTCAACTAATCCATGGAACGGAAGGTCTGACAACATCTGTGGAGAGAGAAAAACAAAGTTAACATTATGGACTCGAAACATTAACTCTATTTCTCGTCTACAGATGTTGTCAGACCTGCTGAGCTTTTCCAGCATTTTCTGTTTTTGTTTCAGATTTCCAGCATCTGCAATATTTTGCTTTTATCCTGGAATGGAAGGGTTATCTTATGAGGAAAGGTTGGACAGGATAGGCTTGTATCTGCTGAAGTTTAGAAGAGTAAGAGGCAACTTGATTGAAACATATAAGATCCTGAGGGGTCTTGAGAGGGTCGATGTGGAGAGGATGCCTCCTCTTGTGGGAGAATCTAGAACAAGGGGTCACTGTTTAAAAAGAAGGGGTCACTCATTTAAGACAGAGATGAGGAGAATTTTATTTCTCTCAGAGAGGTGTGAGTCTATAGAATTCTCTTCCTCAAAAGGTGGTGGAAAGAGAGTTTGAATATTTTGAAGGCAGAGCTAGATAGGATCTTCATAAGCAAGGGGGGTGAAAGGCTATCAGGGGTAGGCAGGAATGATGTGGAGTTGAGATTACAATCAGATCAGCCATGATCTTATTGAATGGTGGAGCAGACTCGAGGGGCCGAGAGGCCTACTCCTGCTCATAATTCATATGTACATATGTAAGGCCCTGTGAGCACCTGGGAATTGACTTGTGTGAACTTAGGGGGAAAAGCTTCCTTATTGTAATTGATTACTCCTCACAATGGATTGAAGTAAATAGATTGCATAATATCAGAGTGGAAGCAGTCATCAATCCCTTGAGAGAATTTATGCAACACGTGACATCCTGGACATTGTAGTGTCTGACAGTGGTCCACAATTTGCTAATGAGTTGTTCCACAATTTTGCAAATGAGTGACTTCATTCGTTTAACCAGCTCACATCACTATCTTCAAGTAGATGAAGAAGCTGGGAGGGGGGTATGAGCCATCAAAGATGTATTGAAGAAAAATGAAGACCTTAATCTAGCTGTTCTGAGTTATTGCACCTCACAATTACAAAATGGTTTCTCACCACCTGAGTTACAAATGAGTAGGAGACTGAGAGCACAGCTTATATCTCTAGAATAAAAACTCAAATCCAATATCACTACAAATGACCACAAGAGGGTAAAACAGTGTAAGGAAGAACAGAGAAGCAACCAGGCTCGGAACTTTAATCACAGGCATAGAACATGTGAGTTACCAATGCTGAAGCCCAGGGAGACAGTACAGGTCCAACGCCTACAGGAGGAAGGCACAATCATTAAAAAACTCCAGCGCCAAGATTGTACAAGGCTGAGGCAGACCAGGGTATCATAAGGAGAAACCACAACACCGTTACATCCTTGGAGAGAAAGCCAATAGAATCTTGGGCTTACTACTCAGAAACTGATGAAGAAAAAGAAAGACTTAATACAAGCTCTACAGTCACCCGGGAGAAGAACATTCACACTGACAGAAGGGAGGTTACTGAATATTGTCGATCTCAAAAGAAGATCAAAACAACATCAGGGAAATTGGTCAAGGCACCTCGGAGACTAACCCTGTGAAGTCTGAGACTTTGGGGAGATATAGGAAGATATAAATATGAAAGCAATAAAGACTTGGGGAAAGATGTAGAGTAAAGGGTTAACATCAGAAGCATGTATGATGCTGATGTAATAGTAATGTCGGATCACATGCCTGAGAAGGAAGTGAGATCTGGAAGGAGGAGAAGCTCCAACCTTGTGTAGAGGTCCAAATGTGTAAATACTTGCTGTAAATAAAGAGAAATGGTTTTGAGAAACTACAGCAGTGTATTTTGGAAGAATAGGCAATCCCCAAAACTTCAGTCTAGACCCTGACCACACAAAAAAACCAATGTAGGCCTGGTCTACTCAATCTCTCACCATGGGACAACCAAGCCACCTCTTCCTAGGAATCAGTCTCGTGAAATTTTGTTGCACTCCCTCTAAGGGAATGGTTGTCAAACTGGGGTTCATACAGACTTTCCAGAAGGCCCAAAAATAAAGTGAAATGTGAGTCAGAATGTGGGAGCTGAGTCCAGCTGTCACATGCAGTGTAATGTGGGCTGAATGTCTCACCTAGGAGGGGAGTGCACAAGGGTACACATATGATCCAGTAAATATCTACCTTCCTAAAAGCATTATTACAACATTCATCATATGCAGTATTTCCACACTATGAATGTGATATAGTCTTATAATTCCAATGGTGAGTTTGGAACGTCATGAAATGGGTGTTCCCCAAAGCTTTGTACATGGCTTTTCACCATGTCCATCGGTGACTCCAATAAAGGAAAACGAAGTTTTATTTTCAAGTTTGAGGATGACAGTAAGGTGGGAGACAATGTAAGTTGAGTAACTGGGAGAAATAATTCACAAAGAGACATCAATTAAGTGAGCGGACAAAACTATGACAGATGGAGTTCAATGGAGGGAAGTGTGAGGTCATCCACTTTAGATCCAGAATATTTTCTTAATGGTGGAACAGGGGAAAGGATGTGGCTTCCAGGTACAGAAAGTACTAAAATTTAGTGCACAGGTAAAAAGTTAATCAAAAAGGTTAACAGAATATTAATCCTCATCCAAGGGTATTGCTAGGGTCTTGACAGGCTGGATGTGGAGAGGATGATTCCCCTTGTGGGAGAATCTAGAACTAGGGGTCACTGTTTAAAAACAAGGGGTCACCAATTTAAAATGGAGATGAGGCCATTTTTTTTTCCCACAGAGGGTCATGAGTCTTTGGAACTCTCTTCCTGAAAAGGTGGTGGAACAGAGTCTTTGAATATTTTTAAGGCGGAGGGAGATAGATTCTTGGTAAGCAAAATGTGATAGGTTATCGGGGATAGGTGGGATGCAGATTTGAGGTTACTATCAGATCAGCCATGATCTTATTAAATGGTGGAGCAGGCTCAAGCGGCCAAATGGCCCACTCCTGCTCCTTGTTCATATGTTCATAATTCAAAAATTAAGAATTGATGCTTGAGATGTACAGAGCCTTGTTCAGATCTTATTTGGAGTTCTGCATTCAGTTTTGGCCACTGCATCTCAGGAAGGAGACAGCATAGATCCACCAAGATGTTACCAGGGCTTGACTAATTCAGTTATAAGAGCAAGTTTCAGACTTTGGCTTGTATTCCAGTTGAGTTTTGAAGGTTGACTTAATTGAGCTGATTAAAATGATAAAAGGATTTGATACAAAGCTGTTATTTTCTCTGTTGGGGTAAACCAGAACCAATGGTTGCAATCTTAAATGTAGAGCCATGCTATTCAGGAGTGAAATCAGGAAGAACTTTTTTACACAAAAGACAGATGAGATCTGGAATGGTCTCTCCTAAAAGGCTGTGGATACAGGGGCAATCACTATTTTCAAGACTGACATTGACAGATTATTATTAGGTTAGAGTATCAAGAGATAAGGATCAAAACTGAGCAAATAGCTTTGAGGTACAGATCAGCTAGGATCTAACTGAATGAAAAAACATCCTTGAGGACTCTTCATCCTATTTTCACTGTATTAGGGAGAAAATTATGGTGCAACAGATACTATTTCCGTGCCTTTGATGAAAAAAGAGGCAACATATGTGTATCATGAGATTCTGTACTTAACTGAACATGTCCCAGATCTGCTGGATCTATTCTGTCACATCCTTCGTGCTGCATTATATTTCCAATGTTGCAGGACAATAACCCAGTGACCCAAAAAGCTTTCTTCTTTATACTTCCTGCAGCAATACCTCCAGATGTTCATCAATAAAAAGGGGTAGCATTCTACATACTGTTGCTTGCAGCCAATTTCCTGGATAGCAAATTATAGTTTGGCATGAAAAAGGGTCAGTCTTCTTTTGGAAAGAGCATCATTCCTTAAATGCTGCAGGGTAGTCAGATTTTTGACTGGCAACCAGTCAACCTATAGACATGACTTTCTGTGCATCTTTTCCATGTATGGGGTGCCTAGGCAAAATGGAAAAGAAAAGCTTGTACTCATATAGCACTTTTCATGACTTCAGGATATTCCAAAGTGCTGTACAGCCTAATGAAGGATAAGCCTTACACTCGGTGCAACAAACATGACACTATTGGTGTAGGTGCCCTATAGGAATATGTAAATACACTTTTTTGAAGAATATAAAATCAAAGCTAAAGTGCATTGTTGGAAGTTGGATGCATTAAAATGTGTTATAACAAGTGCACAAGTGATCAACCAATTCAAAAAATACTTCCAATTGTGGTGCTGAATCATTCACTAAGCTTTCTAATTAGTACCTAAACAATATAGATAGTGCTTAGTGCTGGTAGAGGGAAGAAGATGATGGACGACCTAATTTACTGCTGGTGGTCTTCAAATATCTGTGAACAGTCTGAAAGAAATACCTTATATCAGTTGGAAACAGGGGTGCAAGCCTCAGCTCTGAAATTATACCACTTCTTTCAAATGCTGCCTCATTTCTTTCAAGGGTTATCACATGTATACTTATGCCATCTGTTGGAGTTGGCCTTTGGAAAAGTTTGAAATACATGGCAGAAGTATTCATTTGGTACTACAGAACTCGAGTACTGCTGAAAAGAAAGCTTTGACATGTCTCTGTTTTCAGCAATGTTCTGATTAACTTTAAAACACTCTTGTTGCTTCACAGTTGATGGGTCATAAATCTAAGAACAATTATAAGGGAAAAAGAAATACTTCCATCTACATAGCACCTTCCACTACCTTAGGATGTTCCAAGGCTTTTTACAACTTTGAAATGCAAGCACTGTTGTAATGAACAAATCACAGCAACCAATTTCCACCTGGTAAAGTCCCACAAACAGCAATGAGACAATCTGTTTCAGTTAAATGTTGGTTGATAGATATATATATTGACCCACATTTCAGGGAGAACTCCCCTATACTTTTTTCAAAAATACCACTATAGATAACAGGCAGTGCATCAATTTAATTTCTCATCTGAAAGTTGGCACATCCGACAGCACTCTTTCCGCAACCTTTATTACATGTTCTTGTCTCTGGAGTAGAATTTGAACCCAAAGCTTTCTGATTCAGGGGTAAAGGGGCTACCACTGAGCCAAGGCTGACACCTTAACTTATGAACTAATTTATGAGAGATTGCCTATTCTAAGTAGTCTAATGTAGTGACCAAACAGTAATATAACAGTAGAGGCACATTTCTAAATTGAATGAAACTGGGCAAGAGATAAAGTTGATGTGGGTAAGATTTCTGTATCTGTATTTTCCATGATCAGAAGTGACACACATGACGTGTTTGGCAGAAGGAAATGGGCAAGAGTTTTGGTCTGCTAGAATTCTGTTCACTTTGTGCTGCAGCATAACTTCTGGATGCAAGGGAATAATAGCAGTGGAAATGCCTAACTGAAATAGACAGTCACTTCACTAACATTTTCAGGGGACTATGTCTGCACCTCAGATGCAATTCATTATGTTTTGTGAAAACATCAACTCTATAGGATATCTATGAGAAATTAGAATCCAGTGCTGCAAGAGAACCATCTGTGATTGTAACTAATTTAAAAGGCACCAGTAAATAACTTGAAATTTTCAATTCTGACACTTCTATTGTCCTTTTCTATTAAGTTTCACTTACAGCAAACTTGCTGCATCAACAAAATATTTTCATTTCAGCCTATACAAAACCTGTCAATAACTATTTCAGAATAAGTTGCACCAGTACCAAAAAATCTAGGTATTTTTAAGAATTATTGTTCAAGTGGTTTTAGTTTATGACCAGCAGATGGCAGACCATTCTAGAAAACAAAGTAACATTGGCAGCCTCGAATCTTTCTGGGTTACTTGATCTCAATCAGTTCCCATTTAGAAAGAAATTAAAAACTTGCATTTCTATAGCATTTTTCACGATACATGTTGCCTCAAAGTGCTTTATAACCAACAACGTACTTTTGGTGCAGTTACTGTTGCAACCTAGGAAATGCAGCAGCCAATTTGCACACAGCAAAGTCCCACAAACAGCAATGCGATAATGACCAGGTAGTCTGTTTTCGTGATGCCGTTGGAGGGATAAATATTAGCCAAGCATTTCCCTGTATTTCTTCAAAACAGCGTATTGCGATTTTTACATCCACCCAAGCAAGCAGAAACTTTAAGAAGCTTTAAGGTCTCATCCAAAAGGCAACATCGCTAACAGTGCAGTATTATCTGCCTTCAAATCCGACAGTGGAACTTAAACCCACAACCTGCTGACTCAGGCAACACCACGACCAACCGAGCTACAGCTGACACTAGTATAGGGAAAATGTAAACATGAGTAAAAAAATATATGATGTTTTTACATAAAGTCCTATTTACATCTCTTACATTCTGAATACAATCGAAGATTCAGAAAAATGGCCCATTCGGGTATTTTGCCAGCTTTCAGTGAATGCCGATTGCATTGGATATTAGTGAATAAACGCTCGCGTTATTCCATTGGCTGTACTCTGATGGCACTGTGGCTTCAGAAATGTCGCTGGAAGTCTTGTATAGTGTTGGAGTACAGCAGACCGAAATAACAAAGAATGTTCATGCGAGCATCACCTTTATGAGTAGAATGTGAGGTGTCCAAGTGTCTCATCGCACGGAACGCTCTTTCAGACATTCATTAATATCTCAATCTGTCTGCTAAAAAGCACAAACTTACTAAAGATGCACTTGAATTGTGTGATAGTCACTTCTACAGTACACTGCATGCATAGCATAGGCTTGGCCTGAGGTCACATTTTGAATCACTATATATTATTTTAATTCTCATTTCCAGTTCTTATCATTCTCCGGGAGATTTCAGAATAACTAACAACTTTGTACACAGAAGTGTAGATTTCCATATTTTAATCCTTTGTAGTCCCAAGGCATAATTTTACAAAGCGGTGTTAGGAAAGCGAATGTCCTATCGCCTCTTGCCTCTCCTGAACTTAAAAATGGCCCTAAATATTTCTGCACAAGTGAGCTGCACTGTCTATAACAATTATTGGAATTAGTGCCTTCGATGCATCTGCTTTGGTTCTTCCTCAGCATCTTATGGCGCGTGGGAGGTAGGAGTGCCCACTTAACAGACATTCCTATTCATTACACCTGATTGCAGAAGATTCTTTCTAGATAAACATTCAAATAACACCTGTAATGACTTCTTAAATGGAATGGATACCTATGGCATAGCTACAGCCATATTTATAAAATATAAAGTGCAGCGGTTTCATTTCGTGATTTGCAAGTGCCCTTACTCAGGGCAAGAGGACACTTAAGACGTGACCTATTGGTTCAAGAGGCTGCAGCAAGTAACGGAGAAAGTTGAGTGAGTCTGATTCTGAAGTACAACCACTGCGTGCCATCAAAAAGGATAAAGTTAGCATTGAAGTAATTGAGGTCAAACAGTCTAAACTGCTTGAATAATTATGTAATCTATCCCTAGCACTCAGACACCTAGACAGAAAATCCTAGATTTTTGTTAATAGTGGGTAGGAATGCATTTGTGCGCGGGTTCTTCCACTTCAAATGCTAAATGGGTGGACATATGGCTCTTCTCCATCTTACAGGCGCTTCTGTAAAAAAAAGTGCTTCCAAAGATTCCGATTGTGTGACAAATCACGTTCCAGCATGAACCACGCATAAAGGCTGTAAGATTTTGGATCATTACCTCCAGACAACGGCTTTATCAGACTGAAAGGGAGTTTGCAGGATCGCCTGCTCACGGACTGACCTCCACTTCTCAATTTCCCTATTGTTTGTGTAATGCAAGTTATTGCACTTCTAAATCATATGGTTAATTTGAACCTCTAAGGTGATGCCGTGTGGATAAAAAAACATACACATAAGCATTTTAATAGCTAGTTAGGTAAATCCCCTTAGACACATTAGGGTGCGTTTGCAAATAATATATTCCTTATTTTCTAATTTTTGAATAAAAATCTACTTAATTCCAACACAATGCAAGTCCTGCAACTGATATATGAAGGCTAAACCATGGAGCCACCAACAGATCATGGATTGCAAATCATTAAAATCTACTGAGCCGATCAAGTCTTTTCAAACGTTTAAAAACAGAACCCGTGAAACCATTGATCCTAGAGACAAAACTACAAAAGAATTGGTTTCCATAGCTGTTGTAAGCATGAGCGTCCTGTTTTTTTCGACTAAGATGAAGGGAAGCCCTCATAGTGTCGAGCGCCCTATACTTGCACAATTGGCCCACTGAAGTAAAGAATTAATTACCATTCAGGAGTAATGGTCCTATTCTGTCTAGGCTGGGTTGTATTTATAACGGCAGTATAAATAACAAAAAACAACTCTTGTGGCCCTGGCGCTTCTACACGCCAAAGGAAGGATTAGGCTACGGATTAACATTTTAAACTCTACCAGACTTTCTGACTCAGAGATTCTGGGGCAGTAATCGCATTACGGCCTTGGATTAATGATTGCGCACTCCAAAATTAAAATTTAAAATCAAATTGGTTAAACTTTTATGTGTCTTTCATGGATTTTCAAACGGGTTGGAGTAGACTTGAACGTCGGTTGTATTAGAGGCTGCGATGAAACTGAGCAGTTCCTTTCTTTCTGTGTTGGTTGTTTTAATTCCTGATCATTTATCCCTTATTAAAGTTCCCTGAAGAAATGCGTACAAGAATCAAGCACCTGCCATGTAAATTTCTCCAGTTCTGCCTCATAGACATACCCCATTAAAAGTTTCACTGTGTTTGTGCCCTTGAGTCTGCTCTTAGCGTGTATGACGATGTTTTTGTGCATAACAAGTAAATGTGTCCTTCTGCGCGTCTGTATGCATGTTGGTGCATATTTGTATGTTCCTATATGTGTGTCCATGAATCTGTGCTTTGTGAACTTGTTCAACTGTGTGTGTTTGTGCCCTCTGCATTTAAATATGTTTATATCTATCTATCTATCTATATGTGTGTGTATATATATATATATATATATAAGTGTGTTCCTATATTTTGTGTGGGCAAAGCTTTTCTTTAAACAGAAGCAGATTGATTTGTGTGCTTCCAATCCCCAATATATCCATATGCGTTTAATAATCCCTTTGTAACCAGACGATGGTCGGGATGACGAACAATTAAGATGTCTACGCTTTACCAATGTATCCCAGTGGTCAATAAACATTGATCCAAGTTCGCCGGCACATTCCTATCTATGATTCATAAATATATATTTCCCTGAATCGTAATTTATAGCAAATTGAAAAACAACGTGGCCTGAGACATGGAAGTTTAAAATCGGTGTTTTTCGTATTTTAATCCCGAATTTTAATTACAGTATCCGGAATATTTCAATAATTTAGCCAATAATTGCCGCAATGTCGTTCCCAACAAAACGTTCATCGTTTTATATTTTAGAATTGGATGAATATTAAGAAATGACTAATCGAATGCCCGATTTTCACTGTGTTCCATTGAATCTGTAATATTTGCAACAAAAAAACCCTCAAAAACTCTAATCTGCCTAAAACTAAACTTTCGCACCTCGCAGAAATCACTTGTATTTGTGATCAGGCTACTTTCAACAAGATATTTATTCATTCTCCCCCTCTTGCTTTTTCCACCCCTCCCCATTAAAATGATCGCAAACCTGGTTATTCCAAGTGCTAACTCGAGGTACCTCACAAATTGCAGACATTAAGAAATGTATGGAGTGTGCACGTTGTTTTTATGTGGTCTGGCGCGGTGGGGCCGGGGTCTGGGAGCGGGTGTTGTGATGATGTGGACTTGCATTTCGTGCAGCTAATCCCATGAGCAAAGCCTCCCTGGTAATTTCTCTGAACTGAATACTCTGGTATATCGTGGGCGCACAAGTCTGTAACTCAAAAAAAAACTCACGAATTAATTAATTGTAAATGTGAATCCTGTGCCTTTCTCCTAATCTATAGTAGTTCAAAACTGTCGAGATCGTTAATGTTTAAATCGCTCCACAGGGCTCTGCAAGGCTCCACCTCCAAGCAAGCCGTGTCAAAACAATTAGAAGTCAGTAATCATACGCCTATCTTCCTGGCATCGTGAGCAATTTAGTCAATTCACATGATGAAAATTACAATTTCAGGAAAGTCGGTGTCAACAAGCGTGCGCGAAACTAAATTCCAAATAGTTCACTCGCAGAACTCGAAGGATACGTTATCATTAAACTGCATTTAAAAGCTCAAGCGCGGATCAGTGCCATAGTTGGATTTGTCCTGTGCACGTCAATAAACAACTTGTGAACCTTTTCAGAAAAGTCACCAGATCGAGGAGGGCTCTGAAGGCACATTTAGTTGCTTTAGGAATGCAACGCTTTTAACAATAAACGGGAAACCACGCCCTGCTCTTAACCGAAGTACATTTTCTCTCATAACTTCTGATAACAATAATCGGGTTCACTAACTGTTTTGATCCCGAGCAGTTCCCCTAAAGTCTAAAACCGAGATGGGAGCGAGTGTGGACGTGGACAATGAAAGCCTGCACATTGTGGAAGCAGCAGCCCCCTTCACGCTGCGAGTGCTTGAACTAAAAAAAAATGTCATTGGACTGTAACAAGCAGAAAGAATAGAGAAAACAATGGGTTTAGAAAGAGGTTTGGTTAGACGACACGATGGGTAAGACTGAAAGGAGACAGCCTGCAGGAAAGAACAATGCACGGGCTAATCGCTTTGATATATTGGACTCGCCCCGGGACCGAAAACATTATGTAATTATTTATAAATGACTTTTCCACTCATGGAAATAATATAGCAGAATAGAAAGAAACTACAGGTTCCACGTTAAACTATTTTTAAGTAGCAGAGGCCCTGAGAAGTTGGGTGTTCTAAATAAAATAATTAATGGTTTATTCCACAGCTGTCAGAATACATCAACAACTCTGGTTTTATTCTATCCTTTCGGCCCTGTCACAGATTTCTGTTTACTCGATAGCGTTCTGTGGCCAAGGGTGCACCTCACTGAAAATACCCGGAAATTCTTTGTTATGTCCGAACCTGGCAAATGTACTTCTACGTGTAAAACGATGCCTCCGCCCCTCTCTCCCCATCTGTCCTTCTCTCCTTGTCTCATATATTCTGGCTCTCTGAAACCTATATCTGGCTCTCTCTCAATCTGACCCGGCTTTCCTCATTTTGTTTTCTCCTTCGCATCTTCGCATTGGAAATCATTTTCCAATGAATGTGAAATTCTAACACTTCATTTCAAGTGAGGAAAGCATTCCATCAATGTCAAAACGAGGTCAATTGCCCCAATTTTCAGTGCTCCTCATATAAGGACTTTCTAAAAGTGTGTACTTTACAGACTACACTGCTCTCTGTCTCTTCAAGTCAATGTTTTTAAAATATTGCTGCAAATCCAAATAAAGAGGAAGTTGCATAGGAAAGTTTTACTATTAGAAAAGTTTCATTCTTAAAAATGAATAAACATTTGAGTATATTAGTTTTCTCGCATTTTCAAATATGACAAAAAGGTGAAGACCAGGACTTTCGCTACGCGCAACATTACAAATAACATTTCGGAGGTTTTATTTTATAAAGTAAATGTTTTAAAGTATGCTATAATGTTACAAAGTAAATCTTCTCAGTGACTGCAAGAAGGTTGTACTTGGAGAGTTAAACCTATGGATGATGAATAAACCTGTCCCGTTGTATAACCAAATTCATTCGATTTCAGCATCAAAATGAAAGCTGTAACTAAAATCTAAATCAGCATTTAGAACCGATATGATTACATTTTGAAGTTTCCAGTGCTAATGATATTCCGTGAATTACTTTATTATTTCACTGCTACTTCATCAATGTGCCTTGTATGAAATCCTAACTCTTAGGGCGTTGCGGACGATCGGCTTACTATCATACTAAATTTATTCCTTGAAAATTAAAGAATCCCCTCCTCCCCTCCCCAGCTCCTCTCACATTCACACACGCGTGCACGCACACATACAGACACACACACACACACATACACACATAACAGGCATACACACACAGACATGCACGCGCACAAACACAAATTTAGGCTCTCACACGCATACAGACACACAGGCAGACATACACACAAACACATACATACACACAACACATGCAGGCACGCTTACAAATACACATATGCACACACAAAACACATTCAGACACACACAAACATGTACACAAACATATACAGCTGCACATGCAAACACACATACACACACACTAAAATGAATTGATCCGCTTTGTTTAATTAATTGTTATTCTGGGCATTTCAGTCGATTTGCATCAGAGAAGATTGAGTTTTTAAAGGAAATCTGAACTTTAAAAACACAGTAATTAAGTTGTTATGGAGCAGTCAGTTAGTAATTGGTGGTCGTGTGCACAACCTGTGAGGTTGTTTGGTGACACAATACAACTCGTCTTAACAGAAACCTTAGACTGTGAAACAGACGCCAGTCTGTAAAGTACCGATGAACCATCTCCGGTGGAACAACCTTCCCAAACGCTAGGACTAACCAACATTTTATTAATTGGCATTTTCAGGTCTGTTTTTACAGCATAACACAATTGGCAAGATAATTATCTAGAATTCTTATGGTTGTGATTACTAAAGTGAAATGTTGAGACCCATGAGAAACGACTGATTATTTGTACTTTGCCTGATTAAAGGGGTTGGTTAATTATTGGTCTAAACACCTCACAATTGGAGACTGTAGACTGAATTTGGCATGTGTGCATTGAGACCACGAAGACTGTGATATGACTCATAGTGTTGACAAAATTCATTCTGAAAATAACATGTACCAAGCATGAGTCTAGAGACTAGTTTGAATTAGAAAGTAGTGTGAGAGTGACGGAGCTTTTTTTAAATTCAAGGCTTTAGACTGAAAGCTGAAATTTGCTTGGGATATATTGCAGGCCTGTTAACATAATAATAAAAAAAACAATGGGTTAAGTTTCCAGATGCAGATCTTGCTCTGGAAACTGAGGGTTGGCCGGGCAGCTCGGTGAACACTAACAGCAGGCGACGGAGGGGGGAAATGCGCTGACTCCAACTCAGGTGTGAGTTCAGAGAAGGTTTACAAAACTAATACCTGGAATGGGTGGGTTATTTTATGAGGAAAGGTTGGAGAGGCTAGGCTTATATCCACTGGAGTTTAGGAGAGTAAGAGGCGACTTGATTGAAATAAGATGCTGAGGGGTCTTGACAGGGAGAATGTGGAAGGGATGTTTACTCTTGTGGGAGAATCTAGAACTAGGGGTCCCTGTTTAAAAATAAGGGGTCGTCCATTTAGGATAGAGATTAGGAGAATTTTTTTCTCTCAGAGCATCCTGAGTCTTTGGAACTTTCTTTCAGTGGGAACAGAGTCTTTGAATATTTTAAAGGCAGCTGTAGATAGATTCTTGATAAGCAAGAGGGTGAAAGGCTATCGGGGGGTAGATGGGAATGTGGAGTTGAGGTTACATTAAGATCAGCCATGATCTTATTGAATGGTGGAACAGGCTGGAAGGGCCGAAAGGCCTACTCCTGCTCCTGCTTTGCATGTTCATATGTTCGTGAGAATATTTCCTGCAGGACTCCTGGACATTACCGATGAACCCCAATGCAATGCTTGTAAAATCACAGTGACCATGTGCAATCTGCTTATATGTTATTTTCTGATTATTTCTGTGTGAATGACAGTCACAAATGCCACATTGCAAACATAGCAAATGTCCATTGAAGTCTCGTGATTACTTTGCCTTCATGGTGGAAGTAGCACCTCCTGAGATGACGTCATGTGCTCTAGTTAAAAATATACAAAGACCTCATTACGAAGAGTGACATCTGGCAGACAATCTTTCTAATGGTTATACTAGAAAATAAGAAGCTAAGTATATTTTTTAACAGTATCAAGTTAGAGAGTGAGGGCAGAGCGTCTCCATTTACACATACATTAAAACCAATTACACTTTAGAAATCGAATTAAGAGTCTTCCTTCATCCACCGCAAAAATTCTGAAAACCCTGTACAAATACGTGCAATGTGTGCGCTGGTCAAAAGAACTGTACATAAATAATATCGCACATAACGTAATTGTAACCTCCCAAGATGTCCAGAGGTAACGAGGAAACATGCGCGAGTAGGATTCAGAGCAGGTCCCAAGTAAATGCAATGTTGATGATCTCTATTATTGAGAAGTAAACTCCACACTCTACCAGTTACCTTCGACAGTCAGGTAAAGCACACAAATTATTCTCAGGCTTCCACCAATTGCAACAATCATAAAAAAAGATACCCAAGATTTTTTTTTCGTTCCACAACATTGACAAATCTGAGATGGGGGATTAACTGGGCAGTTAGAGATATAAATGATCGTCACTATAAGCGTTACGTAGTTTTCCAATACATTACACTATTGCGTTGGTATTTATTTATTGTTCCTTTTAATACATTCACAATGCATTTCCAATTCGTTAGCAAATTTTTGACATGGACCATTCCACCAGAAAGTGTTGAAACTATCCCAACGCATTTCACACAGGACTCCTACAAAAACAGAAATGAAGAATATGATCCTATAAACCTGGCCTTCTTTCAAACTTGTATCCTCTAAGGAAAAGAAAGAATTGCATTTACATAGTGGCTTTCACGAGCTCAGTGCTGCCAAAGCACTTCACAGTCAGTGAAGTGCACGTTTAAGTGTTGTCGCTGTATACCGATTCCCACCACATTCATGCACCAATCTCCTTCAATCTGCTTTTATTAAAATTAAGAGGACATTTCTGTCACCCATCAACACGGTAATAATATTGATTATTTTTGCAATAGGGCATTGTGTGGGCTGCAACTCTCATGAAGAGCCGTTTATCCATCATGCTAGCTCAGCTGTTGGAACTATTGCCTCTGAGTTGAAAGGTTCTGGGTTCAACTCCCACTCGGGATTTAAGTATATCATCTAGGTTAACACATCAGTGCAGCGCTAAGGGGGTACTTCACTGTTGCAGGTTGGATGAGATATTTAACTAAGGCCATATTTGCTTGTTGCTATGTTTCTGATTGATCGATGACACTGTTTGAAGAAGCTTAGGAAGTTTTCCTTTTAACCGGACCAAGATTCCTTCCTGAATCAAAACACCAAAAGCAGATTTATTGGTCAATCATCCAATTGTTGGTGTGGGATTTGACTGCCTGCAAATCGGTTCTTACATTTTGCTAACATAGCAACATCCCTCTATTTCAAAGGAAATCGTCGTATGTGAAGCCCTTTTGGGTTGTTTCCAATAAATGGAGTTATGGAGCTTCATAAATATGAATGACTGGATTTGCTTATTTGCGTTAACATCGGTGTGAACTCGTTTCTGCTCAACATTACTACTAAGAGTACATGCTATACCATTTTTAGTGTTGATGCAAAACAATTCCATCTTCACAGTATTGCCCAAAGGGAGGTCACGTCTATCTCCAGCCGTGGCTCATTAGTAGCAGTCTTGCCTTTGAGGCAGACGGTTTGGGATACATAGTATTACTCCAAAGATTTGAGCATATAATCTAGGCTGACACTGACGAAATGCTGTACTGTCCAAGGTGCTGCCTTTCAAATCCGATGTTAAACTAAGGCTTAGTGTGTCCTCTTACGTGAGTATAAAATATCTCATTGCATAATTTTCAAGAAGGAGACCGGAGTTCTCCCGTGTCCGTGCCAATATTGATCCCTCAATCAATATCACTAAAACAAGTTATTTAGCTATTGTCACACTGCTGTTTGTGGGAGCTTTTTGTGCGCAAATTGCCTGCAAGTATTTCATTGGCTGTAAAGAGCTTGTGAACGCCCTGAGGGTGTTGAT
This sequence comes from Carcharodon carcharias, assembly GCF_017639515.1. Classification (NCBI taxonomy): domain Eukaryota; kingdom Metazoa; phylum Chordata; class Chondrichthyes; order Lamniformes; family Lamnidae; genus Carcharodon; species Carcharodon carcharias. The sequence goes on along the minus strand of NC_054474.1, from coordinate 42,936,003 downwards.
AGGTGGTAAATAAATCTAAGTTCTTTCTTTACCAGAATCTCTGTTTCGATTACAAGGAGCCAAAAATCTAATATGATCAACGTGCAGCTCACAGGCCTCAGTGTAACCGCTCGCAGCTCAAGTGCCAAAGTCATTTATGGAGAAAGGAAGTTAATTCCGCTTCTCCTGACACCTGACGAACTTGGGCTTCCCAATCAACAACCCTCTTATAAGAAAACATATTGCTGAAATATTACATTTTTAAAATAAAAGTTCCATATTGCAATTTAGTTTATAACGTGCTTCAAGCGACGACTTGGGCCGGCCCCTGTAAACTGCTGCCCTTCTAATTGTCAGTTATTGTAGGGCAGGGTTGTGGGAAAATAAACATGAAGGTCTCATTGACACGGCTGAGTTATCCGACAGGTGCACGAGTTTAGCCGTTTGGCTAAATGGAGTACACAATTTAAATGCATGATACGGTTCAAGTGTAAAAGAGTGGCTAGCCAGTGTGCAGTGGCAGGTTTAGAATGAGACAATACTTTATGTAATCTAAGAGATTTCTACCCCCCCACCCCCCCCCCCCCCACTTGTGGAATCTGGAGACATGCTCTCCCATCCCAGAAAGTTTAGCGTTTTGCATTTAATTTGGCATACTTGTCAGCATTTTGGAGTGGGGCTTTAAAGTGATATTTTTGAGATTTTCTGATCGCTAATAGTAACTTGTAGGCTTTGGTCTTAAAATGCATTGTAAGTGTTTCAATTCACGATACCAAAAAGTAGCCTGCAAAAATAAGAAAGTGGTTACATTCAGTGAACCCGTGTAAACATTTTACATTACTGTGACTGAACAAATTACCGTTCACACAGCCAAACACTAATTTGAGCATATATACGAATCCAACAAAACATTTCCAAGGCTGTTTAATTACTTTGCGTTTTGGGTTGATCCTTAATTTCGCAAGAAGCGGCTGGTTTTAAGGCTAATTTTTCTCCTTTTACTATTTACTGCAGTTTTGCCACAATGGAAATCAACTTATAAAAGTTGCCCAAGAGCCTTACATCCTATAAAGAAGCAAGCTGCACAGTGGCATTGTTAATTTCTTGTTCTATCCTTGACAACTACGCACAGTTAATCTACTGTCTCTGGAATGGATTTCAGTATAAATACGGTCGAAAGTAAGTGAACCTCGAATCTTCTACTAGTCATTTATCTCCTGAACTATTACAAGGATATTGGAACCAATCACCCCAGAATTCATAGTACACATGTTGCTATGTGCACGTCTTTCTCAGTATAGGGGCAGCTATTGATTAGCACTATCGCACAAGATGACCAAGCTCTTCTCAAGCTGTTTGTAAGTGTTAGGAAATAGATTTGCGCTGGGGAAAAGCCTTTAGCTCAATTTATTTTTAAAAATAACACAAATTGTTCCAACATATATGTTCGGAAGGTATGAATCCACGGAAACATCTGATGTAACATGCGTCTATTGATACGCACATTGCATTTAACCGGGCAAAACGCAAACATGAACGTTTAACTAACTAAGCCAAGGTAATGTAACAAGGAACCACGACAGAGCTCAGCTATAAAATGTAGATGGACATTTTTAATATAAAAATATATATTTATATTTTTGATCATTTTTTAAACCAAAATGTATTGCACTTAAAGCAACACACAGTTGTCTAAATTTTAAAACGCCACTCACTCCAGCAAAGATTTAATAATCGGACACTGGTGTAGTGATGCACTTTGAAGCAGATTTAAATCTGAAGCGAGTTATTAAATTGAAGGCAGTGGACTTCTAAGTTTTCTCACAAACGCTGCAAACTTCACGAGTCAAATTCACAAGGACAATGGTTGGACAAAGTGGTGAGTAAATTGTTAGTCAGTGTAAAATGCACACTTTTTAAAAAAACCCAGTCCTGTCCCCGATGAGTGCACGATGTTGCTGACTCTCTCTGTCTCTCTGTGTGGTGGAGGCTGTGAGCTGGAGGAGCGTGCCTGACCTGCGGGGTTAATCAGGGCTCTCCGTCCCGGACTAATGAACCTCACCCGGGGCGGGGCCCAGGATCGCGTGGCGGCGATGCAGGCGCAGGCTCCCATTGGCCCATTTCGCGTGCCACAGATCCCAATTGGTGCTGGCATTGGTCGGTAGGGCGGTGTAATAATTAAAGGCACGCTCCCGGAGACGCCGCCAATGCTGGGTCGGGGGGTGGGGGGGGGGCGGGGGTTGGCGGCGGGGTGGTGGGTGGGGGGAAATATAGAGACAAAGCTTATGTTAATCAGAGCGTGGCACGGGACAGACCTGATGAATTCATTCTTTTTTTGCGGGGAATGGGGGTTATTGTCTCAGAGCGTATATAAACCGTTTATTTAGTCGTGTGCCAAACTCGCTGCTCACACGAGCTTATTGCACCAAGATCAGAAGAAAGCAACTGAAGTCGCGTGTCCTTAGGAGAAATCATTGCAACGGGAGGAGCCTCAGAAAATCCGCTGGATTTTACACCTTCGCCCCCCGTTAATTCGGTCTCCAATGTAAGTATTAGAGCATATTTCACCGTGCTACATTTTATTGAAACTTTACCTACCACTGGATAGTTAAAATGCCAGTTCAAATAACTGCAAGCATTTCTGTTAAGGTGAAGCATATTAATTGAATGTTCATGCCCTATTTTCCTCTCTGCAGGATGGACTGCACATATTCTGACTATGAGCACAGCGAGCTCTCCTTCCCACTGACTGATGAAGAAGACAGTGTAAGTTTCATAACTGCATCACCTTCATCGTCAGCCAGCACCCCGTCCGCCGAGCTCCCCGCCAGCCAGTCACCGAGCTCAAACCCAGAGAGGGCCGAGGACCCGAGAGACAAGAGGCGCAAGCCGAAAGGCCGCTCGAAAGCAAAGCCTCAAGCCGGCATCCACTTGGTGAAGAGGAGCCGGAGGACAAAAGCCAACGATCGGGAGAGGAACAGGATGCACAACCTGAATTCGGCCCTGGATGACCTCCGCGGTGTCTTGCCAACTTTCCCCGACGACGCCAAACTAACAAAGATAGAGACGCTACGATTCGCTCATAATTACATCTGGGCTCTGTCTGAAACCCTAAGGCTGGCTGATCAGTGTGTGGACGGCAGCCGGAAGCAAGTGATGCTGCCTGGGTACCTGAAAACCATCGGTCCTCCCAGCCCGGGCAGTGATGAAGGATCTTGGGTGACAACACCCTCCCCATCATCTGCAACCACTTGCACTTCGAGTCCAGCCAGTCCCTCCACCTCCGAAGACTATGCATACAAAAGACCATCAGACAGCATCTCTTTCCGCACTATACAGAAAGATTTTCTCAATGAAGTTTCCTGTTTCAATGATTACCACTGAGGGGAATCAAACCAAGACCCACAAATGACTGTTTCACATCTATGCCTTAAAATTGCATGCACCGACTTTATAAAAAGCAGTTTTCAGTCAGTAACGGCCAGTAGAATATTCTTATTTACTGGTAGGTTTTTATTTAGATAGAAAAGCAACGCAAAAAGAACATTTTGACAATTTGCAGTTTCTTTCAAATGCTGGGGTTACAAGTGATAATGATTAGCAGCGCTCTAAAGAGTTGTCAGCTCTTTCAAACCGTCTTAAGCTTTTTCCCTCTGTGCACTTTTCTGACTTCCACAAAAGCTTTCTTTGTCTGTCATCACAGAATAGACATCAGCCTCCATTTAATGCGATTTAGGGTTAAAAGAGAGAGAGAGATTTGTTTCTACAGACGAGGTGAAAAGTCAGCTTTACAATTTGTAAAGTCCTAATGAAGAAAAATGAGCGTGGAAATTTAGTTTGAACGCCCTGACAATAGGATGAAAGAGACAGAGAAAGGAGACAAGAAGCGGGGTTCATTCATTATGGATCCCGACCTCCGGCGCTGTTCTTAGAATCTCGGCCGTTGGACGTGGGTTTCAGACCAATCTGGGCACGATGCCCATGTCTTATTTATTCAAGGAGAAGCATTCATATGAAGATGTATTTTTTTTTGTATATAAAGAGTTTATTCTATTATGTATTCATCCCAAATTTAATGTTTTGGTTCTTTATAAACTTCTTGTAAATAAAAATTTTAACGTTTTTACAAATGACTTGGTGCCTGATTCTTTTGTGTTGGAAACACTAACCCCATTTGGGAGAAATTCAGTCATTTCGTGAGCTGAAATGCTAAAATTGGCGTTTTCGGAATAAAATCTGCACACATACTTCATTTTCCAAAGTATCTTATGGTGAACACTCAATAAATGCCGTACAAACTCTGTGAGCTGTACATTGTAGAATGGTTGATTGGGCTATTTCGTTCGGCAACTACCAAATAATCAGAACTTATCCTGAGATCTAAGCGCATAAAGTTAACCAAACTATTTGAAAATGGGACCCCAATTCTACCGGTTGATATTCCTCCGTAGTTTTAAAAGGTTTAATCATTGCAACTTCAACATTGACAGGCGGGGGGGCGGGGGAGGCGGAATGTGGATTAGATCAGGCCTTCAAAAACCACCAGGATATAAACAGGAGAAACGCCCATTTCAAGCTGTCATCCCAACTGAATTTACACAAACTCCGAAGCAGCCTGTCACACGAGGGACCACTTGACTGACAATGGGTGCTCGAGGGACGAGGGAAAAGTGGTAGCGTTGTTGTCTTCGAGAGAGAGACGGGCTGAACACAGGGCCAAAGAACTTCAGGAAAAAGAAATAAATAAACCCTCAGGGGCAAGTAGAAATATCAACTGGATGAAAGGAAAATCTCTTAAAATCACTGGTTTTAGCAGCTCTCTGTTACAAAAGAGTGCTAATTTTAAATCCCTTAGAGCATTTTATATTCTAATACTTTCTAGAATAATGAATACATTAAAAGCTGAAGCGTTGATATCCTCCCTAACATCGCGTTTGTGTGATTAAGCCAGTAGCCTGCATACACACCGCTGATGCCCCTGGGGATGGTCTGTTTCGCTCCGAGTACCTCTTTTAGCCCGTATTTTGTGATCAAGCCAGGTGGTTCAGACAATCCTGTTGTATGTGCACGTGTCTGGGATAGAACGGGGGCTTTAGCCGCCTCAGGAGGATAAAAAAATCTAATTCCAATAACACAGCACCATCCATCTCAATTGGGGAAAGGCTGACAGCACAACAGCACCAAGGGGAGGGGGAATAAAACAACCACCTGGACGGATGCTATGGACAGGCCTGAACAAAATAACCACGCACTGAGCGAACGAACGCAGCATTTTTATGATCAAAAGCATTATTCCTTCCTAGTATATTTGCTAATGTGAATGAGTTTTTGACTGGACAATCAGTAATCATTATACCCGCCTCCCCAACACACACACATAAAAACATATATGTAATTAAACCTCGATGGTCAATTCTAACCGACATAAAAGAACAGGGAGGTTATGCTGTATAAAACGCTAGTTCGGCCACAGCTGGAGTATTGTGTGCAGTTCGGATCGCCACACTATAGAAAGGATGTGATTGCATTGGAGAAGGTGCAGAGGAAATTCACCAGGATGTTTCCTGGGCTGGAGCGTTTCAGCTAAGAAGAGAAACTGTATAGGTTAGAGCCGTTTTCCTTAGAACAGAGAAGGCTGAGGGGGGACCTGATGGAGGAATATAAAATTATGAGGAAGAAGCTTTTTCCCTTAGTGGTGGTGTCAATAACCAGGGGGTATAGATTTAAGGTAAGGGGCAGGACGTTTAGAGGGGATTTGAGGATTTTTTTTCACCCAGAGGGTGGTTGGATTCTGGAACAGACTGTCTGAGGGGTGGTAGAGGCAGGAACCCTCACAACATTTAAGAAGTATTTAGATGAGCACTTGAAATGCCATAGCATACAGGGGTATGGGCCAAGTGCTGGAAAATGGGATTAGAATAGATAGGTGCTTGATGGCGGACATGGACACGATGGGCCGAAGAGCCTGTTTCTGTGCTGTATAAATCTGTGGCATGGGAAATGTAAACCCAGGGTCTTGCAGTCAGTGATAAATATGTTCCTGGTACTCCATAACAGCTATGTGCGCCGAGACATTTTAGCACGCTGTAAACTCACGGAACCCGGGATGTCTACATTTGCAATTGTTGTCAAATCCTTTTCATTGGGAGCTGTAATATCTTAGCCCAAAAATAGATTTATTAATATTTGTATTGCCTGCCACAATGGTTCTATATTGGCATTATTTTTCACCTCGATAAGGGCAATCGGGCATTTGTTGGAGTGATGTGCTTTGTTTGCGTTTGTTCTTTGACCTATCTGAGGACAAGTGGTGTCGATGTGGTCGATAATGGTGCACATCCTGAAGGGATGTAAAACACGAAGTTTTGGAACCAAAGGAACACTCAGTCATGTCTTTGTAACACGAAATACGCACCAATGACTGTTTCCAAACATGGATGCAGTGATATTTCACAGTTTATTGAAACAGCTCTTCGATAAGTTTTGCACACATTGCCCAGACAAGTAGAAAAACCAAAATAAACATGAATGCAAATGAAAGCTTGAATATGTTTTTGAAAAAGAATATTTTTGAAGTATGCGTTGAAGAAGTACAATATAAATAAGAATAAGACAGCTCTCTTCATTCACTTTCAAACAGTGGGAGCTGGCCCAAACAATGCATGACACCCCAAGTTGTGCTAATTGCGCAGAATATTGCTGCTCGCTGGCCTTCTAAGGGTGGCTGGGGATTTTATTGATCAAGTGCAAGTATTGCACTCGCAGACAAAGCGTGGGCTGAGCCTTCCCCCTTCGCTCTCCCGTTGAAAGTCGTAACGGGCACCATAGTGTGGTTCAGTGGGCCTACCGGACCTCATCCTGTATGAGATTTGACAATACATGTTTCTAGGCTAATTTACATGGATGGAAGGTGGCCGGGAGGCAGTAGGTCAGAGCATTCATGCCCTCAGCCACTTTCCAGCAGGGGTCACTGGATAGCAATGAAAAGCCCAATCCTCGCTCACTTTCTCCATAAGTGGCTTGGGAAAATTGAGGCAAATTGTAGACCAACAGTCGACGCAGTTAAAATAATGTAATCGGCATCCTTCCAATCTATGGCTCAACGTCATGTTGAGTGGCTGGGGGAGGCAATGTAGGTTTCAGATCGCTTACCGTCCAGTAACAGGCTGATATATCCACAGGAGGTGGTAAATATATTGAAAGAGATGATGACAACTATCCCTATACTAACAATTTGTCGTTTTATTTGACAAACATAGATGGTGACATTATATGCGCCCTTAGCCGCACATGTACGCAATCTAAACTGTTAAATATTCACCCAGGCTTTTATTTTGTTTTTTTTTTGGCCTATTCATTGTTCCGACGATTTAAATTATGTATTGGGTATTTTAATTCACAATCCAAGTATATATACATAACTGGCATAGTATAGAAACGTTTGATCAAGCTGTTCCATTTAACATTACATGATTAGGACTTTCATTGGTTTACAAGCTTTTAATCAAAAATAACAGTAATCGGAAGATGCAAACTGTCTAAAAGTCATTGCTGGTAAGTTACGAATATTGGACTATCTCCGGGGGAATGGGAAGTTGATTTTGAAGAAAACTGCACGGGATGGTGAAATGCAATGCTGGATTGGAGAAAAAGCTCCTGCTCCATTCAACAACGAACATTTCCGATCGTGTCCCTGCTGCACCTGCCCGCCTGGACCCGGTCTTTTGTCTGTGGCAGCCTCCAGGGTCTGAAATTAAAGCCCTGTCCTTATAGGAGCAAGGTCAGCCAAAGGCACGGGGATCCCTCGGGACAAGAGCGACCCGGCCTCTTCAAAACGGCAAAAAAAAACAAAAGCGGTGAGAAGAAAAACTACTGAAGATCACGTCAACCATTCACTGATTTTTTAAAAAATCGCTAACTGGATTTTCTTTCTGGGACTGATGCCCAATGCTTATTCTAAACGGATGAATTAACTTTTTTCTGTCCATTAGTGCATTTGATTTATTTACAAAATGTAAATTATTTTTCTCTCATGATATATGTTGCAAAAGTTAGGCGCACACTTTGTATGCAATTGTCTGTAACTTCTTCAACATGCATGTGCCTCAACTGTGAGCTGGTGTAAATCCACAAATGGAGATTAGAATATAGTAATAGCTGTGATGCAGTAGATAGCATTTCGTCTACAGAGATTTCACGCGTTAGTTCTATTATTGGCCGGATTGAAAGCTTTTATTATGTTCACTCCTTCGCTTTAGTTTTTTTAATTCGTTCATGGGATGTGGGCGTCGCTGGCTGGGACAGCATTTATTACCCATCACCAATTGCCCTTGTTCAGAGAGCATTTAAGAGTCAACCGCATTGTTGTGGGCCTGGAGTCACATGTAGGCCAGACCAGATTAGGGTGGCAGATTTCCTGCCCCAAAGGACGTTAGTGAACCAGATGGACCAGTAAAAAAAAACATTTTAATTAACTACATTTTAAAACAATATTCTTACAACTATTTATTTTATGTGATTTAGAAAAAAATTCAGTAAAATATAACGAACAAATTCAATTTATTTGGTTCTGAATATTAGTTACCATCTTGCTATATTGCAACAAATTAACAAGTGACCTAGCAATATTGACGATATTTAAATACAGGGCTCATGAGTACCTACAGAATATGCCTTGCAATGAAGGAAGGTCTCAGGATGCCTTACTGGTAAATAATAAATAGTTAATGTCAGTTGGGACAGAAGGGAGGGCACTACAATTTTCCCCAGTACCCTTTGAGCAAAGTGAATAAAAAAGATTAGGAATCCTGATGGTGACTGAAACCTGCTTGCTCTACGTTGGAAAGAGCAATGACTGTAGGAGAGCAAGTGAGAACAGGATGGGGTTGAACACAGGATGCTAGGCAACTGAGGAACCATCCAACAAACCCTAGTGTCCTTCTTGAAGCCAGCTTAACAAGCATTCAGGCACATTTTGAGGATCAGCAAATCCTTTTATGCCTGGTTGTACGACGTGAAGCCCACACACAGCACCGTCTCCCAGTCCTTCCTGTCCTCTATCATGGAGGTCTTAGACGACAGTACATGGGAGAGTCTGGACAAAGCACTAACTCCTGATGAACTGACTAAGGTCCTTGAGTCCTTTGAGAAGAGAAAAACTCCCAGAAGTGATGGCTTACCGGTTGAGTTGTATTCGGCTCTGTGGGATTGGATCAGCCCAGACCTGCTAGGAGCGTACGAGAGTATGTTTCTGGCTGGCAGCATGTCAGAATCCATGAGGAAAGGCATCATTACCCTCATCTCCAAGTGGAAGGGGCCAGGGAAGAAATTAGAAATTGGTGACCCATCTCACTGTTGAATGTGGACTATAAGATTCTGTCCAAGGTCATCGTCAATCAGGTCAAGTTGGTGATCCACCCTGACCAGACCTGCGCTGGATCTGGCAGGACAATCTCTGACAGCCTTGTGCTACTCAGGGATACGATTGCCTATGTACAGGACAGGAATGTGGACACCTGCTTCATCAGCTTGGACCACGGGAAGGCTTTTGACAGAGTGATTGCACACCTACATGGTGGATGTGCTCTCCAAAATGGGGTTTGGGGATGGAATCTGCAATTGGATCTAAATTGCTCTACACAAACATCTGCAGTGGAGTTTCAATCAATGGGTGGGAATCAGGAAGCTTTCCAATTAAATCTGGGCAGAATTTTTTCTTCTCTTAGACCCTTTCTACATGCCAGGAGTCTCACCCACTCCGCACATTGCTCTCGAGGTGGCTGTGGTGGAGAAGAGACTGCTGTTCACCTCCTTGTGGAATGTGACTTTGTAAAGAAGGTCTGGAGAGAGATGCAGTGGTTTTTGTCAGTTCATCCCGAGTGGTTCTGTGACACAGGACTCTGTGCTCCACGGGCTGTTCCCAGGGAACACCTAGACAAACATCAGCTACAGCTAGAGGATCATCAACCTGGTGAAAGACACCCTTTGGTCTGCCAGAAACCTGTTGGTCTTCCAGTGCAAAGAGTTAGCCCCGACCAAGTGTTGCAGACTGGCACATTCCAAAGTCCAAGACTACGTGCTGAGGGACGCACTAAAGCTTGGGGCAACTGCCGCATAGGTGCAATATGGAAAAGTTGCTGTCTAAGACCTTTCTGCCATAGTGCACCAAAGGGCTGGGAATTGTATAGACTCCTCGGGCTCTATGACTCACATTGAATGTATGCAGTGAATACTACACATATCACAATTGTATTGAAGCACCTCAGAGTGCAACATGATCTATGGAGATAACTTAAATACCATTGTATTGTCAGACTGCCTGTAATGACCATTTTGAAATGTCTGTAATGTTCTTTGATTACACTGAAGCATCCCATGATTTATGATCTATGTGGAAAACTTCAATATGATTGCATTTTTGTGATGGCCATTTTGAAATATGTTGTAATGTTCTTTCATATATTTTATGAATAAAGTATATTTTTTCAAAAAAACAGACAAAATGCCTGCAAAATCAACTAGGACAGGCTGGATACCATGCACAGTATCTTCCCCACCAGGTCCTGCTTTCTCAACTCTCAAATGGCCAGTGTTCTGGAGAGGACAAAGAAAATGCTTCAAAAACATGCTGAAGCTCTTCTTGAAGGATAGTTCAAAATGGTGGCAACATCAATCTGAATCATGCTTTGAATCCTAACACTTTAATGAGGGGGCAGGATGGCAGCAGAGAAGGAGAGAAAAGGACGAAAATTGTGACATCCATGTGCCCAAAGATCTTCAGGTCAAGAATTGGCCTGTACAGTCACATGAAGACCCATGACAGAAATTCACCACCCTGAGTAGACATCATCCTCAAATTGAGGGACAGCCCACAATGCCTGGGTAAAACATATATAATTTCAGAAATTATTTCCAAATGACTCTCTCCCACCCCACATGTCCACTGGAAGTCTGGAGGCAAGGTCACATGGAAATGTTGAATGCTTGCATCAGAATAGCACATTCTGATTCATTTTTCATCTTTAAATTGATTCATTTTTAATTTGAAGACTTTGCAAGAAAAAAATGACAATTGGATCATTACACCATTACTCTCTCCAAAGCGTCTTGAATAGTTAATTTCCTCATTGCCAGTCTCATCCTCCAAACCCCACCCCAGACAGCTGCACTCCTCTACCCACCTCCCAGTTCAGAGAGGAACTCTTTCACCTCTAAATGCCTTCAGTTCACAGAAATACTTTTGCCCTCTAACCCCCCTCATTAGTTCACAGAGACTCTTCCTCATTGAAGTTTTCCTTATTGCTGGTCTATAGTTTGAACCTGACAATGTTGCTTTTGCTATAGGAGCAGATTTTTTGCTGCAGGCAGGAATTCCTGATCTAGTGCATGACCAAAAAACCATAAGTCTGCTTTCCAGAGCAAAGCAGCAATGTCAAGTATGAGCTGCTACTGACACGCGGTGAAAGATCATTGAAGAGTGGAGTAGCAACAATTTTCCAGCCAAATCTTTAGAGGCAACAATCGCAAAATCATCAATTGTCCACCCTGTGGGCTTAAAAGTGTGGATATTTGCATATAGCCCATCTCCTGGCTACATCTCTGATAGGCTATGAGCCTGCCATCCTCCTTCCTCAATGTTAATTAGCCAGTCTTACGCATGGAGACTTTACTCTTCCCCAGCAGTATGCCTTAGCATCTACTTCGAAATACTATCATGACAACATCAAAATGTCTCAACTGAAAGAAAGCATCTCTGGCAGCAAAGCTCAGTACAATACTACACTGAAGTTTCAGCCGAGATCGGGGGTCAACAACCCATAGATGCGGTGCCATATGCAAATCTTTAATATCTCACTCGTAGCTTCTATTTAATGATGTTTATATTATTAATTTGGAAAGGTGTGGGGACATTAAGGGATCAGTGTTCCTGTTCCTATCGGGCTATTTTACAGCTGAGTTGGGTATTGAAACAAACGAGGAGTAGTTTCTAAGACTCGTTCTTCCTTTCCCGGTGCGCAATTCAATCCACCCCATCGGCGAAATGAAGACTTTCTACCAGTTCATGTCATTCTTGCATTAATTAATCGAAAATTTGGTTTAATTCTGTTATCCAGAAATATGTATATATATATATACTGCTTTCCACGGACTGTATATCTTAACGAGTTTTAACATTTTAAAATGTAACACGTTCAAATAATATAGTGCAGCTAACTGTTACAGCGAGTTAGCAAAACTTTGCTGAAAAATATCCAGCTAGAAGCGAAAGAAAACATGCCATTGTCATTCTCCAACAAAAGCTGATAAAGCCGAAGGCAAAGTTAAGAATTGGGCAGCATCAGGATTCAACTTTGAAAACAAAATTAACATTTGTTTTTACCTATTCCTGGGATGAATGTGCATAACGTTCCTCAGATTCTCAAACAGTTTTCCTTCCATTCTTTAATTGTGTTTGGCCTTGCGGCTCCCAATAGGCTTTATTTTAGGTATTTGTTTTTAAAAGGCTTTTCAACTAAAAAAAAGCCCTGCCAAAGAGTACATACATAAATATGCGGAGTAAGACATGAACCTCAAGATATTTTGTCTAAAGGCGAGAGTGCGTCCATTGAATGCCACCCCATATCCATCTTGAATAAATAATCACAATTTATATTCTGGCATTTAAATAATATTCCAACGCCATTGCGGTAACCATCTTTAGGTAAATGTGTGTTACCTTCTATAAACAAATAATGGCATAGTTGCTTGGCAGTACAGAACTTGAGTATTGCTGTAAGGCGAGACATGTTGCCCAAACTTTTCATCTTGCACTCATCAGGACAGAGGCAAGAATGCCAAATTTCAAAGGGAACAACAATTTATACTGCATGAGAAAGGGGGTGCTGATTGGCTGGCAAACCAGCTCTTATTTGTTGCAACGCTGTCATGCTGAATGCACCAGGAAGCTATAGTCTCCCATGCTTTTACTTATTCAAAATAGGAGCAATGTCCGGACCTATTCCTTTTGCCTGCAGAGGACAGGCCCCTGCAATGAAGATGCGTAGCTTTTAGAAAGCAAAAGTGAGCTACATTGCCAGCCCAGCCGATAATCTCAAATTGGTTGTTAGTTTCATCCTTAACATATTTGAGATTGTTCAGCAAATGCTGCCCATTGTGGAATCACATCTAATGTTAGATATAATGCTCTGAGTTTTGCAAGCATGGGTTGGTTGAGTACAATTAGTACTCTGCTGATTATGAACAACTGAAGTGAAGTACAGTTTGATATGATCTAACAGTCTTTGAAACGTACAGCCTACATACTTATATCAGCACTGAAATTCATATACAGCATTACTCATTTGTCTGGCAATCAAAACATCTTTTTGGCTTGATAGCAGCATCCTGTTAGTGGAAAAAACCACTTGTGTTGCCATTGCAGTAACAGCGTGAAATAGCTAGCTTCACCCGTTGCTTTTCTCATGCAGAAATAATGGTAAATTGCATATTAGTACCAGGAATCTCCTATGGTTTTAAAACTATTTTAGATCAATAATTTTAGGTTACCGTTTGTACCAAATCATTGTGCATTCTTAAATAATAAACACTTGAGATGAAATATCTTTCAAATACCCAAATTTTCTTAATTAACATAATTAAGAAAATATTGTAATGTTTCATGTGGAACTTTTCTGATAGCTAAGAGGATGTATGAGCCTCATTCCTACATATCACTTGTGTTGTTATTGAGTTATACAAAACTGAGGTGGTTCCAAATTACTGCAGTGTAGCTGATGTGAAATGTTTGGTTCTTCCACCATTGACAGCACGTGAAAATATAAATACATATTGTGAGTTTCCACCAGAGCCACTGACATCATTTGAAAATAACTCAGTAATTGGCACTGATTTGATGCATCCAGCAACACAATGTCAGTAACATTATTCCAATGATTTAGAGGTGCACATTGCTTCATTTAATAACATTATAGAAATTATGGGTAAGCCAACATATTTTCTCAGAGTAACCATAGGATCAGAAATTTACAACCGACAAGATGGCCATTCGGCCCATTGAGTCTATGTCAGCTGGAAAAAGAGCTAACTGGACTAATCTCACTTTTCAGCTTTTAGTCCATAACATTCTAGTTATGGCATTTTAAGCTGTTATATGGCTATGCCCCTTTATTTTTGAAAATATGATTTTCAACTTTCAACTGACTGGAAATTTTGCAACTGGAAATGAAGCAGAACAAACTATTTAAAATGCAAGACCACTTTCCAAGAAGAGTGTGACAAACAAACAAACCACTCTCAACAGAATGTGAAGAGAGAGGCTTCTCCTATAATTCAGAGACCCATTGAAACTCACCACTGTCTAATGCAAAGGGCTGGATATTGAAACATTGGCTGCCACAGATAGAACCACCCACAACCCTTTGGAAATACACATGCGGTGAAGTATTTCAAGCCAAGCTGCAACCACTGGACAGAGATTGCAAGGAAGTTTTCAGCACAGGAACAGGCTGAAAGCTGGACTCTCTCTCTTTTGGAACAAGTGTGTTACCCAGTTTGGAAGCCAGCTATACTAGAAACCTACCGGCAAACAGAGATCTCATAATATTGTAAAATTTTCTACATCTGACGCCATCCTTAAAACCAGCTAATCCAAATTGGCAGCAACATTTAAAGATCTAAGCCTCAAAGATAATCAAAGGACACTAAACAATATATATTCTTTTAACTTTTATTTGGACTCTAACTTCCCTATTTCTGACACCTGTGTGTTTTTATTATCTTTTCTCCCAGGTTTAGTGGTTAATAAATTTTATCTTCCTTTAACTCAAAAAACCTAGGGAAGAATTATCTGGCTGGCGGGCGGGTGGAGCAGGAGTGGGTGCAGACCCGATTGCTGCTCTACCATGAAACGCGGCTCCCATGGGCAGCAGGAGTGGGCAGGTGGCAGCGGGACTGCAATGACCGCCAGGTCCAATGGAAAAAAAGTTGCTGTGAATCATGGCCACTGGAAGGGCTTCCCAGAGCACTGCTGGTGAGCAGGCCAGGCAGGAAGGTAGGGCAGAGGGGCACTGTGCCCCTCGTTCTTCGGATGATTGGCTTGCTGCCTTCCTCGAGGAGGTGGCAACACGGTGGGAGGTCCTCTTACCCCAGGACAGGAGGAGGAGGCCCCTCCACTTGACAAAACATGCCTGGGAGGAGGTGGCGGAGGTGGTGAGCTCCCGTGACATGGTGCAACACATGTGGATCCAGTGCCGCAAGCGCTTCAATGACCTCTTATGCTCGGGAAGGGTGAGCACCATGTTTGCATTGGCCGCTTAACCCAGCAGGTAGGCTTTCCACCCTGGCGCCCACTCCCCCCTCCCCTCTGGCCCCCAGAGTCTGAGCGTAGTGACTGCATTGAATCATTGACGGCATGTGTCCTTCGCTGGGTGGGCCAGCAGATATTGCCCATACCTAGGTCACCCTGAGAGGGTGGTGATGAAATGGGTTCTGCACCTGCAGCATGTGGAAGAATGAGATCGACATTACTGTTTTGGGGGCAACCTGGAGGAGCTGCTCCTAGACGCAGTGCTGGAACTCTAGGACATGTCCAAGTCAGGATGATGACATGTTAGGAGGGAAGCTTCAAGGTGGCGTTGGCACTGATCCATCTGCTGCCCTCTGTGCCCCATGTGCTCATGCCTCCTTGATATGGAAAGTTAGACAGTGTGGTGCCAAATGTGCTGTAGGCAGATTTTGGCCAAGGCAGGGGTTGGGGTGGGGGAGCAGGCCTGGCATCTTTGTGTGAGTGTTCAACAGCAGCGGGGTGAGGGCCATTGGAGCCCTGATATGTCCCATTCTGGTTGGGGTGGGCCATCCGTGAAGAGAGTCCAAGTACAAGTGGCACTAATCAATGCTCTTCTCTCCTTTTTAGGAGAGGAATGCACCGAACGGGTGAGGACTGGCAGAGGGCCAGTCCAGGTGGCAATACTTAGCTGGTTTGAGCAGGAGGCCCTAGATCTGGAGAGGCACCATGCACCCAGATCCACCAGTTTTGGTGAAGCTGGGGTGCCACGCGCAGGTATGTTTGCCCAGCAGTGAGGTCAGCATTGTTCTCCCAGCAGCCATGACAGTGCTGAAGGTTCAGTGATTGAAGTTTGCAACGTGGCTTGACCATTGCTTATGGAAGGATGAGATCATAATGATCTGTGGGTCAGGGATACACATTGACACTGTCTCCATGTTAACTGATCCAATGTCCTTGTCCTTCCTTTCAGCATCAGCGGAGCAGGGCCAGGAGCAAGAGAGCAGGGGCCCCATCTCACACCTGAGGGCCCTGAATTCTCACCAGCGTCACACCATCTCTGCCAGGCAGGCACCAGCACAGATACTAGCACCTTGGTGGGAATTAGATCATCAGCTAGTGTCCCAGGGTGGGGGCATTTCACAGCCGTTAGAGGAGCTAGCGGAGACAGAGATTGGCCATGGCACCAGCAGTGGGAGGACTGCAGGGGACCAGGTACTTGCTCAAGTGTTGGCTGATGATGTGCCCCTGGAGTGGTCCGCGATGCAGCAAATGCAGGAAATGCGGCCAGGTCTGCGGAAGCATCTGATGGAGATACTTGAGGCTATGCTTGGCTTGGTGTCTGTGGTGGAGGAGTCTACACGGACAATCGCTGATGCAATGATCCTTATGGCCGAGCACCATGCGTCCTCCGTGGAGAGAGTGGTGACTCTCGTGGAGAGGCTCCTTCAGGAGACCAATCAGGGCTTCCGGGGGATGTGTTCGGACCAGCAAGCCCTCACATCGGCTTTGACCTCAGCTGGTCAGTGCCAGTGTGGGAGATGGTCTGGGTACCAAGTTTCCCAGTTCGGTGCCTATCCATCCATTGTGAGCAGGGAGGTCTGAACTGACCTCAAGTTGGAGCAGAAACTGCCTGTCATCTCTGCGGGCTCCTCTCAGGGCACTCCAGATGAGGGTGGCAGTTCCTCTGCCCCTATGCCAGTGACCGTTGCATCCGGTGAGGCTGCAACGACTGAGGAGATGCCAGCTGTGGAACTGGCAGCTCCCTCGCAGGCGGGCCCAGCACAGGCTCCACAAGCCAGAGGACGGCCGCCAAGATCATTGAGGCCAACAGGACAGCAGAGTGTGCAGGCTGTCTCATATGCCACTCCCAGCGAGGGGGCAGCACCAAGATGTAGCACCCAAAAGCATAAACATAAGGCACCTTAGGCATACCACGGGATTATTACTGGTGCTTTTGTGTTGACCCGCAATGAGGTCTTTATGTGTTGGTGTGATATTGAACACCTTAGTCATTTTGCTCTCTTAAGTTCCTTTTGTTACACCATTAAACTCAGACATGTCAGCATGGCTGAGGGTGCCTCTTTTCGTCTGCAGGTGAATGGTTACCAACAATATTATGAGTGATTTGTGGGACATTCAGCTTTATTGACAAGGCCCTTGGCTAATGTTCCTATCCAGGCAGATCGAGTATGGAGCCTGCAGCCCAGGCTTGTGTTGGAGGTCCATGTGTGGTGTGCTAGCTGAAGATTCATTGGATTAAAACCTCCAGGATGGCCCAGCCTCACTGGAGTATGCCCAGGTCAGCATCTATCCCCTCAGCATTTCCCTATGTGTGCTCACCCTCAGACTCAGTGCTGGACTCATCGTGTGCAGCCGCAGCCACTGTGTCTACATCTTCTTCGTTCACAGTATCCCCTCCTTGCAGCACAAGATTGTGGAGAGTGCAGCATGCAACGACTATCAGTGACACATGATCTGGGGGCTAGTGGAGTGCGCCCCCTGAGTGGTCCAGGCATCAGAAGTGCATTTTGAGAAGGCCGATGGCTCTCTCACCCACAGCCCTTGTGGTGCCGTGGCTCCTATTATACCACTGCTCAGCTTCTGTTCTTGTTTGGGAGCCATCATGAGCCACCTTCTGAGGGGAATAGTCCTTGTCACCCAGCAGCCATCCATCCAGCCAGGCTAGAGCACTGAAGAGCCTTGGCACCTGGGAGTGTCTGAGGAAGTAGGCATTGTGGGAGCTGCCTGGGTACCTTGCACAGACTTGTAGAATCAGCATTCTGTGATCACACACTATCTGCACGTTCATGGAGTGGAAGCCCTTCCTGTTGATGAAGGCACCCGGCTCACCTGCTGGTGCCTTGATGGCCACATGTGTGCAGACTATTGTACCCACGACGTGGGGGAAGCCAGCAATGGCCACGAAGCCTCTGGCTTGCTGTGTCTGGCTTGCCTGGTCCCAACGGTAGTGGATGAATGTCAATGCATGCCTGAATAGAGTGTTTGTAACCTGCTTGACACAAGTGTGAACAGCTGATTGGGAGATACCGCAAAGATCACCCTACAACCCCTGGAAGGAGCCAGAGGCATAGAAGTGGAGGGCAGCTGTGACCTTTAGAGCCACTGGCATGGGGTGTCCACCCACACAGGTAGGGGAGATCTCAGGGCAAATCATCTGACAGATATAGTTGACTGTCTCCCTTGAGAGATGGAGCCTCCTTCGGCACTGCACCTCAGACATATTGAGGTAGCTGCTTTACCAGCTGTTTACCCTGGCAGCAGGATAGTGGCGTGTTCTGCAGCCCCTTCCACCTTGGACTACCTCTTGGCCCTTCACACCTTGTGCCTGCGCCTGACCTCCCAAAGGTGGCTCCCCTGGAGGCTGACCATGCATTCCTGGCCTCCACCCCCTTCTAGCCCTCCCTTCCTCCTCAGAGGAGATGCCTCCAGTGGAGAGTTCAACTCCCATTCCCAGGCTAAGGGAAGGCTTACTGAAACCTGCAGGCCCAAAAATGATTCTTCACTGCAGAGTGCTGACCTGAAGACTGTGAGTCCAGTCCAAGTAGCTGGTATGTGTTTTGAAGTATTGCAGCTCACATGGGCAAGTATCAGTGACTTTGAAAATTAAATATTTGACAGAGCTCACGACCCCACTGAGCCCTCTTATCGTGAACCGAAGATTGCATGGGCACCAAAAATCGCCGTCAGTTGGCACCTCAAGGGCCTTAAGTGGCCCGTTAATTAATGGCGGGAGTGCATCGGATATCATCGCGTGCCCACCCAACAAAATATTGCAATGGCGTGCTGTGATTTTGGGACGCTCGCCCAATGTCACCACGCGTCATTTTACGCGCCAGCATTTGGGTCCGCCCATCGCATGCCAATGGGAATATTCTGTCCCTTGTTTGATTGGCTTCTCTTTTCTCACAGCTTAGATAGTTAAATACATTTGGATTCAAAGAAGGCATAATCTGATGAGAAAGTATCTTAAACCATTGTTGTGACCAACAGAGGAGGCTGAATAGATGGGAGCGAGTTTGTTCCTTCTCACATGGTCATAACAAAGTGCATATTCAAGTCTTCTTAATACCTTATCTACCTCTCCTGCTACCTCCAGGGAGTTGAGGACATGCACTCTTGGATGTGGATGTTTGTCTACTATCCTACTGTTTATTGTGCATTCCTTTGCTTTGTTTTCCCTCTGCAAATGCATTACCTCACTCTTCTTCTGATTAAATTCCATTTGCTGCTTTTTTCCCCCATCTAACCAGTCCATTAATATCTTCCTGCAGTTTAGAGCTTTTTCCCTTTATGATCACCATGGAGACTGGTAACTTTTTAAAATAGATGAATTTCTCAGAAACTGGCAGAAAGAACCAAAGGACATGATTTCATATTTGAAGACTTTTACTTTAACAAGCAAACTAAAATCAACAGGGATGAAACATTAATTAAGATGTGACTAATACATTAAACTAAAAAAAAGGTAAGTTTCATATTTACACAGAAAGCATAATTCTGGAGGAAACTTAATCCAAACCAGTGGAAAGCACTGCATATATGAAGGTGTAATGAGCAACACATTTGTCACATGAATGGTGGTGGATGATATAGGATGCTTAATAAGCTAACTATTCTACACTTCTCAATTTTGGTTTTAAGGTTAGGTAATGCTGGAAAGTTTACACCTATTGCCTTTCCCTAGCCTTCAATAGTGTAGGTAGTGAATTCCAGTATATTAACCCAGCAATAATGAAGCAACAACAAGTAGGTATGGTATGTGATTTTAACTGGAATGTGGGAGTGGCAATACTCGAACTATATGCCCACAAATTCCTCCATGGTTTCTTCCCTCTCTATCACTGTAACCTCCTCCAACCCCACAACCTTCCAAGATATCTGTGCTCCTCTAATTCTGGACGTTTGAGCATCCATGATTTTAATCACTACACCATTGGTGGCTGTGTCAACTGTCTGGGCCCTAAGTTCTGGAATTCCCTCCCTAAATCTCTCAATCTCTGTACCTCATTTTCCTCCTGTAAGACACTCATCAAACCTACTTCCTTAACTAAACTTTTAGTCATATGCTCTTATGTTGCCCTGTGAAGCACCTTTTACTATTTTACTATGTTAAAGATGCTATTTAAACAGATGTTGTTGTTGTTGTTATTATCAATACAGCTCCAGGCAGATCCCACATCTTTCAAGTATTGGAGCTCATGCAAAGAACAACCACAAAGCTGATTCCTAGTTTTTGAGGCCTGAGTTGTGAGGAAAGAAACATGGGTTTTTCATTATTGAAAGCAAGCATCTGACTGGTGATGTAATCAAGATATATAAGAACGTACAGAGTATGAAAAAGGTGAATCCAGAAAATTATCAAAAGCTACAAAACTAGGACATAGGCTTTAATGGCTGAAGCCACACTTAGGACTGATGTCTTCTGTATATAAAGAATGATCAACATATAGAATGGACTCCTGGATAGAGTTGTGGAGACAAAATCTCTGGAATCATTTACAAACCAACTGGATGCTGCAAAGTTAAATGCATATATGTATGGGGAGTTGGTGGGGGCTTTAGGGTCTCATTTGATGCAGAAACTAAGATGGCCCAAATGGTGGTTTTCATCTGGAACTATTTTGTGATCTTGTAATAAAATAATTGCATTACTGAGTTTTGGTGTGATCCCAATAATCATATAGCCTATCTAGGCTGAAACGATGAAGAATGACCACTTATGAGTGGCTCTAAAGGCCTGCCATTAACTTTGCTTTCATACCACAGCAACATTACTAACTTCAGGAAAGGAGGAGAGGAAAGAAAATGACAAGCTACATTATTAAGAATTCAAGGTATATTTTTAATTTTATAATTACCAAATTGTACAAGAAATAATTCAGTTTGTATTTCTTTCTGCTCAAGCACCATGCACAATTAGTTCCACAATGTGCTGTTTTTGATCAGTTTAATGTTTGCATTTCACAAGTGTTTGTCTCTAATGCTCTGCCAGTCATTTGAGCAGCTTTTTTAGCAGCTGATGTTTGTGTACACTTCCACATTATGGATTAAGCAAGCCCTCAAAAAGTTTGAAACATTCCCACTTGGATTATTACATTCTTTCCATTCCTGATTTCTGATGAAGCTTTTGGAAGTTATGTTGTTTGGAAACGCTTAAGAGTTACCTAACGGCAATTGAAAACTATTAGTGATAATGATTTGTTGCATAAATAGAAGATTATGTTCCTTCTGAAAGAGATAATTTGATGTATTTATAAAACATACCACTTGTGCTATGTGCTGAAATGTGCGGCAGATGTTAGTCATTTGTAATGTTTTTGTTGTTCCATCACTGCCATCATTACTGCATAGTCAAGCATTAAACACATCTGTTTTCCTATATAGGTAACACTTAAAAATGCTGTCAGTCATGCCCAATGCAGACCTGGAAGGGTCCAATGTTTGATTCTGGTCTGTGTTGAGTTAGTTGATCCCATTCAGGGTAACATAAGTGGAATTGGATTCCATGATCTGGGGTGGAGAGAGAAAATGCCAAGCAGTGTTTATGGTCCTGATCTGTACCAAGTGACTCCAATTAAAAAGCACACATGTGGACATCAGGGAATGGTAGGGTGTGGGCTTGTTCATGAAGGCTCCCCTTAATGTTTATGGCTAAACATGATATATTGGCATTTAAGTAAGGCATTGGGAAATGGTTGCAGATTCACATCCAACAGGAAAGGACAGGGAGAAAGAATAATAAATTAGGAAAGTAAGGATCATTAAAATTACATAGATCTCCATTAATTCTGACTCTCAAGTACTGTCATAACTATCACAATTCAGGTTTGTGGATAAACTTTAGGAACTGTTTTCAGTGCACAAATGCTTACGTACAAACAACATTATTCTCAATGGGGTAATTGTAACCTGAACAAAGCTGGGGTTTTTATTTGGTCTATCTTTCATCGATGTCACTTAAGTACTATTAGCAACAACTCACCTAAAATTGAATGGTTGGAACTTATCTTACATGAAACTGATGACAAGATCCAACCTTACTTTCCACCCTCTGCTGATGTGGTAATTCATTCTAAAAGAGAGGAGAATGATGATTTGACACTCAGCATCTGTAACAGTGATATATGCTGGACACATGTCATGCTTTTTATTGTGTGCGGAGGCGTGTTCTGCACAAATTATCTGTAGTGTGATAGTGTTGGGTGGGGGTAAGAGTGGGGTTGGGGGAGGGCACGAGTGCCTGTGACATTGAAAGCCTATGCACAAATTGTGCCAAACACGAAATGATAAAAGTTTTGATTTTGTAAATAATTTATATTGCAAAGATTTGAATGCTGCAAAAGAGAGATGGAAATATGTAAAGCCTTCAATTTATGCATCTATCTGAATGGAGCTACCAGTTCATATTGCACCGGAGTTGGGCGGGGAGAGGAACAATGTCTTCATGAGCAGTGGTGATGGGGAGGGTTTATCCCTTGTGTGTCTTGAAATCAATGGAAAAGAAAATTGGGTGGGTGTAAAATGGGCTGCTGATTTGTTATTGCGCCACTGTTGTAAATCAATTTCAACCCCAGTGAGTGGACATGATTTTGCCTCTATGGCAGCAACTGGAGTGAGTTCCAGCAGGTGGTATTTTACAGCAATGGCATAATATGAAGTCCAAAGTGCAGGGCTTTCATCTCCCCACCTTCAACTTCACAGCTTTCAGTAGCCATGTTCTTATGTTATAAACTCCATAAGATATGGATACTTATGTTCTGTTTACACAAAACTAATATCGGCTATAAAATCTTCTGCCCATATGGATACAAAACAAATTATTCTCCTCTTGAGCCCATGTGAACAGGTCTGATATATGTGTACTTTCCCTTCTGATCACATTCCATTGCAAACTTTGTAGTCTGCCATTACATGATACGCATCTCATAGCAACATCAGTTACTTCTTTTACTGGTATTTTTTTCAGTCAACACTATCCTCTGCACTTTTCTCCCCTCTATCTAGAGATATACTTGACATTGGCCATTTATGAAGTGAATTATGTTTGAGGAAACTAGAATCCAAATGAGTCCCTTGGCCATGTTGTCAATATTTCATTCAAATAAATAAAGCAAGTCAAAATACCATCAAAAATAAAAGGGAAATAATAATAATTCATTCATTCATTCATTCATTCATTTATTCATTCAATGTTATATACCAACTCCATCAGAAAAACAGGGAGTTATTTCTACTTGTGTAATATATTAAATTATTATCTTCTTAGAATTCAAATGTCCTGATGGCATCTTGTCAGTAGTTAAATTCCTTACATTTGTACTGTTCATTTGTTTAAAAATAATAACCCTTTCCAGGACAGTAATGTACCTTGTGGCTTGATAACGAACACTAAGTTTATGGGTGGAATCATTCCAGATTTGCACTAAATGCGGTAGCAGGTGTAAAAAACAACATTTTACCCTCCAGCTGCAATGGTGGGTTTTCATGCTGTATCATTTGCTTCCCACTTCATTAATTACACAGCCACAGGAAACAAGCTGTCTTGCTGGCTTGCAACCTCTGAATCACCCACCATGTCATTACCTCATCATTTCCTCACTCTGGGTCTCTTATCTAAACTGTAGCCATGCACATAGTTCTCAGTGCTTGCAGCCCAGGACTGCTCCAGTGAAGATTGGGCCCTAAAAGCCAAGAAGAGTTCAGTGATCTATCACTGGAATGCCTTGTGGAAGCTTGCCGTCATGTCCTCCATCCCCGCTCTGGCCACAGGAGATCCAGCAATACCTTGGGATACCTTCCTTTCCCAGTACAGCCCTCATCCTGCACCTCTTCCCTTGCTTGAGGCTACTTCGCCCCCTTCCCCAAGCAAGCCCTAGCCCTGCAGCCATTGAAAAGCCTTATGGCTGGTCTGGTTGGTTGATACCTATCCATGAGCCCTCCTACTGATGTGGTGCTGCCTGTGAGTACTGCCCGAAACAAGGTAAGTAAACAAACCTCGAAGTCCCAAGCGAAGTGCAGCTTGCCGGGTGCAGGTCACTTATGTTCAGCTGTGAAACACACATGCCAATATACCTGGATGATCCAGCACGGGGGGGGATGATTCCAGCGAGCAGGGCTTATAATGAGGTGCTAAAGTATTGAAATTAGGGGTTCCTGACATGCGGTGGTGGGAAATGCGGTCCGCCATTGATGGGTGGAGTGGATGATCGCAAACTGGTTTCACGATGGCATAAAATCAATTTTTGGCCTTCTCACCTTATTGTCTGCTCAGGGTTACTATGGCGCCCGCCGCCAATGGGACTGGACGATTCTGCCCTATGACCCTGACTACTGGTTAATAATTATTTTAGAGCTACATATTCATTAAGGCAAGGATAGTGCTGGGAATTTGATTTCCAATAAAATCACAAATAAAGATATTTGACATACATCCTTCTATTTGTGTACAACACATTTTAATAATTTGCATCCATCAGAATGTAGCAATTTCTGTGTTTTGCCTTCTTGTTTTTAACACTGGTCCTGAACTGTCTTGGAATGAAATTAATGACCCCGATCCATTTAAAATGGGGTTGGGCAACCAACTCAAACTAATTTCTGAATCCAGAGTAGTTATCAGAGTAGTGTGGTTAACTAAATCTATCAACCCTGCACCACTTTGTAGTTGTCATACACAAGCACTTTTCTGCACAGAAATTCCCCCTTCATGATGGCAATAAGGCTCCCAAAAAGGGTACTGGAGATGAGTGGGGGCCTTGTTTTAAACTTTCCATGAGATACAACTATAAGCAATATCAGAACGCACTAACAAAATATACAAGAGAATTGGAGAAAACTTTTTATTTATATAGTGTCTTTAATTACATTAGGATGTTCCAAAGCACTTTATAATCAATTGAGTATGGTTGGAGTGTAGGCCCCCATTTCAATTTTGCAATCTGTAAAGAGCAGAGGGAGGCAGGGGTTCCAATTGCACATAGGAATCCCTGATGTAAGTGCACTGGTGTTTTAACTCAGCCACCTCATTAAAGTTGTACTTCTGTGTTTCCTAGCCAATGAGTAGCAACAGGCATAATGTGAACCAGCACAGTTCAATCTCAATTCCAGGGTTTAAGGGGACACACCAAACATGCAAGCTGGAGGAGTTAAAGTTGGAAGAAAAGAGAATCAAGGGGCAGAATGGAGCTCACGCAGGCAAAAGCTATGGATTGCCTCAGTGACACCTCCCTGGCTGAGCTGCTGGGGGTTTTGAAGAGTTAGAGACTGATACTATTCCCCATCAATGGGAGGAAGAAGCCACAGCAAAAACTTAAAAAAATGTTGTTGGACATAATGGAGGTTTGGAACATAAGTATGGTGCCACACTCCTGGATTCAGTGCAGAAAGCACTTTAATGACTCAGCAGGTCATGGAAGGTGAGTATAGTAGCAGATTTACCTACATCCTGCTGAATGCCATCTGCTCATTCTGCCTTGTCAACTTTATTCCAGCAGATTACTCCTCAAACCCATTTACCTTTCAGGTGCATGAATCTTTCTATTCCTTAACAATTCCTCCCAACCTCATTTTTCATAGCTCCCATTCACCCTCATCCTTATACAATCTCATGCCTCTCCCTTATAATCACCCTCACTAAATGCACTCCATCCATCAATGAATACACATCATTACATTTATTCATACATCTTTACTGTTCCCCCTTGCAGAAGAAGAGAGCTCAAACATGAGGGAGAGAGAAAGAACAAGAGATAGCCCTTCAAACACCTCATAACTGACAAATACAGAGGAGGAGGCACTAGAGATCAGATGAGTTTTTATGTCCACGGGCATTCAGATGGGGAGATGGGAGCTCCCAGTTACCTGGTGAAATAATTAAATAAAAGCAACCCACATATCATATTTACTTATCCATGTTGACTTGATTTCAACAGTGAGTGAAAGTGATCATCTTGGCAATGATAACTTGCAGCATAGTTTTTACCTTGCCAGGACTAATTCATGTCTTTTAATTCCCGTAGGGTCTTCACATGTGCAGCAGCAGTTGGCGGAGGTCACTAATGGTGCCTCCTCACAGGATCTGCATCGCCACAGGGTTCATGCAAACCATACATCTGCTCAGATACTCACACTTCGGTGGGACCAGTAAGGCAGAGAGTTGGATTTTCACCTGGTAACTCACATTTCATAAGTGAACAAGAGCAAATGATGGAAACAGAGCAGCGCAGGAATATCCTCATTAGAGGGGACAACCTTTCCAAGCTCTGCTCAGCTGGACACAGAAGGTATACCTTGGGGACCATCGATGAAGAGGAGACTCATCGAGAGGCAGCAGACAATGTACTATACACTGACAGGCCTTCAAAGTAGAATCACCAGGATCACAGAGAGATTGTAGGAGTCCACCACAAGCATGAGGGGGATGATGTCACAGGTCATTGAGATGATGTCTTCTTCAATGGATGGAGTGGCCAGTGCCTGAACCATCAACTGCTTCCCTCAAATGAATGCATGCACACCTTCAACACCACTGTGCAGTTTTTGGATGCCAACATGTCCGTTGCTTTAAAGAGGTTAGCAGATACCTTAGCCTTGACCTTACATGCTTGAGCAGGACATATTTGCAAGATCTCCCAGTTTGTCTTCCACTGTTGCATTAGGGAGGCTGGGGTGGGGGGTGTGGGGAGGTCCTCACAGAAGCCCGCACTTCAAGGGAGCTGAATACATCCCATTTTGCAAGGATGATGCAGGGTGTCATTGACTGCAGACATATTGCTTTGTTGGTGTTACATATGAACTCTGAGATGTACTGCAACCAAAGGGATTCCACACCCCCATTGTTCAGTTTCTGTATGACAATACACAGCACATCAAGCAGGTCAATGTCAGGTATCCTGGCAGGAGTCATATTGCCTTCATTCTATGGCAGTCCACTGTGACATCTACATTTGAGCCATCGTGACAAACAAGGGGCTGGCTACTGGACAACAAGGGATATCCTTTTATGACATGATTCATAATTCTGCTGCACAAGCTGACCATTGGAATGCTGAAAAAACACTTTCACTGCCTGGACTGCTCTATGGATGCCCTGTAATACTCGACAGAGTGTGTGTCAACATTCACAGTGGTCTGCTGCATGCTGCACATTCTGACTGTCATGAGGGTGCAGCCCATGCCACCAGGTTTACGGAAAGCAGCAGAGAAGCAGGAATAGGAGGAGGAAGAGAAAGGAGGGAGACAAAGCACCACAGCCCCTTTTTGGTCAGGCTATCTGTGCAATTCTCTATCATTGACCATCACAGCTTCAGCATGGCCACAATGCAAAAGCCACAACAAAATTAACAATCCGAGCCAAAATTTTAGATCAAACAATGCTATATTTCATACAAAAGTCAGCTAATTATCCTTTCATCTTTCCTTATTGCCTGTCTACAGTGTGACTTTGCCTGCTAGTGCTCCCACGCAGGGCTACCGCAGTGGTTTCTGCATGACTAGTGGATCTACTTTCACTGGGGGAGATTGCAGGTGCTCTTACAGAACAAGCTCAAGCAGATCTGGCCTCAGAAAGCCCAGCGTTGGACTGCACAATCTCGGCATGGGTGGCAGCAGTCTTGGCTGGCTAGTTGGCAGGAAACAGCAAGGGCACTGGCAGATGTCGGACGACAGCCTGAAAGAGAACAGAGGGTTCATATTCCATGGAGCCATGGCTACTCACCAGGGTGGAGCCTTAGCAAGCCTAGTAATCTGTTAGAAGACAGATTGGTTAGAGTGCTTGATACCTTGAAGCCCCTTTGAACTCTAGGGTCCACAGTCATGATGGCAGCAGTTAGGTCTTGTGTCGTGGTAAACTGAGCTGGTATTACAATAGTCTAAGCTTTCACTGCAGTATCCAGATAGCATGTTGTAATGGAAGCTGAGACATTGGTCATCAGACCATGATGGGTCCATAAGTACATGATTGGCCTCGACCACTACCTTGCTGGAAATGATGGGCTTCCAACTCTTTACAGAGCTCAGTGCCTAGTTGGTGCCCAATTTCTTCATGCTCCTTGAAAGGGACTACAGGCTCTTGACAGGCTTGCCAATGCACCAAGTAGTTCATGGTGCATGCCCATCCGCCTTCTTCTGTAGCCCCAATGAAATATTCACCTGACTCCTCTGTAGAAGAATCTGTATGCAGCCTTGCCTTACACAAGCTTGTACCCATGTTACTCCTTTCCTCTGCTCTGGCTACAGGTCACTCATGCACTCATGCCCAGTGTTTCGCCATAGAATCATAGGGTAGTTACAGCATAGAAGGAGGCCATTCAGCCTGTCATGTCTATGCCAGTTCTCTGCAAGCGCAATTCACCTAGTGCCAGTCTTCTTCCTGTAGCCCTGCAAATCTTTCATCTTCAGATTCAATTCCCTTTGAAGTTAAGCTATGATTGAATTTGCCTCTACCACACTCTCAGACGGTGTATTCCAGATCTTAACAACATACTGCATAAACAGCTTTTTCCTCATGATGCCATTGCTTATTTTGTCAAACACCTTAAGTCGGTATCCTCTGGTATTGAATTCTTTCACCAATGGGAACAGTTTCTCCCTACCTACTCTGTCCAGACCCCTCATGATTTTGAATACCTCAATCTCCTCTCAACCCCCTATTCTCCAAGGAAAAGGGTCCCAGCTTCTCCAATCTATCCATCTAACTGAAGTTCCTCATCCCTGGAATCATTCTCATTAATCTTCCCTGCACCTCTCTAATGCCTTTACATCTGTCCGAAAGTGTGGTGCCCAGAACTGCATACAATACCCCAACTGAGACTGAAACAGTGTTTTATACTGGTTTAACATAACTTCTTTGCTTTTGTGCTCTATGCCACTATTTCTCAAGCTTAGGATTCTGTGTGCTTTCCATGCTCTCAGCCTGCCCTGCCACCTTCAATGATTTGTGTACATAGACGCCCCCCCCCGCCCCACCCAACCCCCCAGGTACCTCTGCTCCTTTTTGTTATTCTTTCAGAGGATGTGGGCATCCTGACAAGGCCAACATTTGTTGCCATCCCTAATTGGCCTTGAGAAGGTGGCGGTGAGCTGCCTTTTTGAACTATTGCAGTCCAGCTGGTGCAGGTTCATTGTTAGGGAGTTCTAGGATTTTGATCCAGTGACAATGAAGGAACTGCAATGTAGTTCCAAGTCAGGATGTTGTGTGACTTGGAGGGGGACTTTCAGGTGGTGGTTTTCTCTGCTTCTGCTGCCCTTGTCCTGCTAGGTGAGAGAGGTAGTGGGTTTGAAAGGTGCTGTTGCTGGAGCACTGGCAAGTTGCTGCAGTGCATCTTGTATAGAGTACACACTGCTGCCATTGTGCATCGGTGGTGGAGGGAGTGAATGTTTAAGATGGTGAATGGGGTGCTGACCAAGCAGATTGCTTTGTCCTGGATCGTGTCGAGCTTCTTGAGTGTTTTGGAGTCACATTCAAATGGACAAATGGAGAGCATTTCATCTCACTACTGACTTGTGCCTTGTAGTTGATGGACAGGCTTTGGGGAGTCAGGAGGTGAGCTGCTTACCTCAGAATTCCCAGTTTCTGACCTGTTCTTGTAGCCAAGTATTTATATGGCCAGTCCCATTCAATTTCCGCTCAATGATAACCCCCAGGATGTTGAGTCAGCAATGATAACATCATGGGGAGATGGTTAGATTCTTTGGAGACAGTCAATGCCTGACACTTGCCTGAATGTCCTCCAGGTCTTTCTATGCCCCCTTTATTTTACATTGCCTCTCCCCATTCTTTCTACCAAAATGAGTCACTTCAAAATTCCTTGCATTAAATTTCATCTGCTACTTGTCCACTCGTTCCACTAATCTGTCTATGTCTTTTAAAGTTCCACACTATCCTCCTCACAGTACAAAACATTCTCAAGTTTTGTGTCATCAGCAAATTTTGAAATTTTCCTCTGTACGCCCAAATCAAGGTCATTAATATATATGTGCAAGAACAGAAGTCCTAACACTGACCCCTGGGGAACTCCACTATAAGCCTTTCTCCAATTCAAAAATCAACAGTTTACCATGACTCTATGTCCTGGCACTCAGCCAATTTCATATCCAGGTTGCTACTGTCCCTTTTATTCGATGAGCTCTAACTTTGCTCAGAAGGCTGTTGTATGGCATTTTATCAAATGTCTTTTGGAAGTCAATGTACACCACATCAACCATATTATCCTCAACAACCTTTTCTGTTGCCTCATCAAGAAGTTAGTTAAACATGATGTGCCCTTAACAAATCCATGCTGACTTTCCTTAATCAATCTGCATTTGGCCAAGTGACTTGTTAATTTTGTCTCGAATTATCGTTTCTAAAAGCTTCTCCACCACCAAGTTTAATCTGACTGGCCTGCAGTTGCTGGGCTTATCCTTACACCCTTTTTTGAACAAGGGTGTATATTTGCATCCCCCAGTCACTTGGCACCACCCTTGTATATAAGAAGGATTGGAAAATTATGGCCTATTCCTGCACAATTTCCATCCTTATTTTCTTCAGTACCCTTGGATGGAACTCATCTGGTCCTGGTGACTTATCAAC
Organism: Carcharodon carcharias; assembly: GCF_017639515.1. Taxonomy (NCBI): domain Eukaryota; kingdom Metazoa; phylum Chordata; class Chondrichthyes; order Lamniformes; family Lamnidae; genus Carcharodon; species Carcharodon carcharias. The sequence goes on along the minus strand of NC_054474.1, from coordinate 42,905,149 downwards.
TTTAAGTACAGCCAGCCTATTTAATACTGCCTCTTTATCAACTTTTAACCTTTCAAGCGTCACAACTGCCTTCTCTTTCATGATGACTTGTGTAGTATATGGTTCTGGCACATAAAAAGTGAACGTGGGACTGGGTCTAGTATCGCCCACACAGTAATGTAAGAGAACACATGACCTGCACCTAGTGGTCAGTGTAGCATTGGCAGAGCTGTGTGTAGAAGCAAGCAAGGAGACAGTTCCTAGCTTGGGCCTTGATTGTACCGATGTATATGTTTTTTTATTGTTAATATATGCCTATTGTTGAACTACCTAAGATGATGAATACCTTGAAAAGAATTACCAAACTACATCCAACACCTTACAACAACTTGGGGAGCATTTTCCTTCTTGGTAAAGACAGGTGCAAAGTATCTCAGCCTTGCCCCCTGCCTCCATGCATAACTTTCCTTTATTCACACTCTAATGGCTCCTTGTTTTTTCCATAGTCAACCAAAACTTATGACACGATGATGAATGTCCCCTAAATGTTCCCATACTGACACTTGATCTACTCGGCCTATCTCATTCCCAAGAACCAGATCCAGCAATATCTCCTTTCTCATTGGACTTGAGAAATACTGATGTAGAAAATTCTCCTGAATAGACTAGAAACTTTTTCCCCTCTCTGTCCATTACATTATTATTATCCCAGATTATATTAATATAATTAAAGTTCCCTTTATAGCTACCATATAACTCTTTCACTTTTTTGTAATTCTCTTACAAATCTGTTCCTTTACATCTTTCCCACTAGTTGGCAGCCTTTAGAATATACCCAGCAATGTAATTCTACCTCTATTATTACTTAGTTCTAACCAAATAGATTCTGTCCTTGACCCCTCTGGGACATCCTCTCTCCCCAGCACTGCAATGTTCTCCTTAATTAATACTGACACTACCCCTCCTTTCTTTCCTTCCATATCACTACTGAACACCATGGGTGGAATCGTCCCAGATTTGCACAAAGTGCAGCAGCGGGTGGGTAAACCGTCGTTTTACCCGCCAACCGCAAAGGCGACTTTTCAAGCCGTATCATCCCAAACCTGCTGCATCAATTATACATTCCTGGAATACATGCTGTTTCTATGGCCGGTGGGCTCAAAATCACCTGCCACGCCGTCACCTTGCCGTTTCATCACACCAGGCACCACTTTTAAAGTGCAGCCGCACTCAATGCTTCCAGCACAGGACTGCAGCAAAGAAGACATGGCCCTGAACAGCAAGAATACTGCAGCCCTTGAGCACCTTTGGGACCCGGTGGATGCCCGCTGTGATATCCTCTACCCTGTTTGGACCACAAGAAGGGTAGCTACGTTACCACACCGGCTTGGTAGGCCACGGCAGTGGTGATCAGTGCCAATACTGCACAGAAGAGGGTGGCCATCCAATGCAGATAGAGAATGAATGATTTCATCCATACAGCCAGGGCATGGCAACCATCTCATCACTCTAAACGCACACACTCAAGTTTATCACACATTCACTGGCATCTCACTCACTGCCAGCTCAAGGGACTTCACCACCCATTCTCACACACATACCCTCACACGTCCATCTGGCCTCATCTCCTCTGGAGACGGCCTCCTCAGCCCTTACTCTCTTGAGGCACAGATCAACATGTGTCCCCACACATACCCTGGAATACCCTCCTTCCCCAGTATAGCCAACGTATTGCAGCCTCTTCCCTCGCCTGAGGCCACTTCTCCCCTTTCCCAAGCAAGTCCCAGCCTTGCGGCCATTGCAAAGCCACCCACTTAGGGCTGATCTGGTAGGGAGCGACCTATCCTTGAGCCCTGCTAAAAGTGATGTGGTGCTGTCTGTGAAGCCTGGTGCTGATGACTGTGAATGCTGACCGAAGAAAGGTAGGCAAACAAACCTTGCAGTCCTGAGTGAAGTGCAGCTCGCCTTATATATGCTGTTGTGAAACATGTTGGCGTGTTTTCCCGCTGGTGTGGGTGGACGATCTGGTGGAGGCCGGGCGGTGGGGGGGGGGTGGGAAATGAGTCTGACGGGCTGGCCTTGTAATGACATGCTGATGTATAATAATGAGTGATGTCTGATGGCAGAGAATGCAGCCTGCCAACGGCGGGCGGAGCAGATGATTGCAAACTGGTTTCACGCCGTCATGAAACCGATTTTTGGCCTTCTTGCCATATTGTCTGCTCACGCTGCTGAACAAGCCTGACACCGAGAGCACAGAAAATCCTGGCTCATGTATCCAGGAATATTTAGAACACACTCTGCCCTTCTTTGAGCCAGGTCTCTGTTATCGCTACAGCATCACATTTCCACATGGCCATCTGTGCCTGCAGCTCACCAACTTTATTTACCATACTCCATACATTCACACACATGCACAGTAAATCCAATTTAGGGCCTTATTACATTACCTCTTCCTTTGACCTAACCTAATATCTTACTATTTCCTTATCTGGTGCTAACGGTCTCTCCAAATTCTTTGTGTATATTGTTCTTCCTTTCTAATATTATCTCCTGCTTTCCTCACTCCTGCTAAGTAAGTTTAACCCTTCCACACTAGCACCAGAAAATCGCCCCACAAGAAAATTGGCTTCAGTTCTGTTCAGGTGCAACTCATCCAGCCTTTACAGGTCCCCTCTTCCCCCTGACTGGTCCCAATGTCCCAGGAATCTAAAGCCCTCCCTCCTGCACCATCACGTCAGCCATGCTTTTATCTGCTCTAGCCTCCTATTTATTTCCAGTTATTCCTCCCTTGCTGCTACAGCTGGAGGGGAGACAGTGGCATAGTGGTATTGTCACTGGGTTGGTATTTCAAATCCCTGGGATAATACTCTGGGGACCTGGGTTCAAATCCCACCATGGCAGGTTATAAACTTTGAATTCAATTTTTTAAAAAATCTGGAATTAAAAGTCTGATGATGACCACGAAATCATTGCTGGGAATGGTGTCCTGCAGTCAGCATTGTGGTGAAGCAGTCTGGGAAGAGCATCCTGCAGTCAGGGCTATGGTGAAGCAGTCTGGGAAGAGTGTCCAGCAGTCAGCATCATGGTAAAGCAGTCTGGGAAGAGGAATTTGGTGAAGAAATCACTTCAAAAAGTGACATCAGCACAAAGGTGAGAGCTGATTGGTGAGTAGTGGGTAAGTGTTTTTCTCCAGTTTAAAATAGATTAAGGTAAGGGTTCTAGTTTTTATTTAAAGAACATAAATAATTTAATCTTTTTTTACTGCATATAACTTAAAGTAAGGGTTTTTTTCAACTAGAACCAGCTCAGTCCCATGTTATGTACCGCCTGCAACGTGTGGGAAGTCCTAGGTGCTCCTTGCGCTCTGACCAACCATGTGTGCAGGAAGTGCCATCAGGTGCAGCTACTTGAGCTCCAAGTTTCAGAGCTTGAACGGCAGCTGGAGGCACTCAGGTGCATCTGTGAGGCTGAGAATTTTGTGGATAGCACGTTTTTTAGATGTGGTCACCCCACAGCTTACAGAAGTGCAGACAGTGAGGGAATGGGTGACATCAGTCAGAAGAAAGGTGTCAGGCAAATAATCAGGAAATCCACAGGGTGCATCTCACTGGAGAACCATTTTACTGTGTTGGAAAATGGTGAGAGTGACGGTTCCTCTGGGGAGTGCAGCCACGCTCATGGCACTGTGAGTGGCTCAGCTAGTGGTAGGAGGCTCGATAGTAAGGGGAACAGATAGACATTTCTGTGGCCATAGATGTGACTCCAGGATTGTATGTTGCCTCCCTGGTGCCAGGGTCAAGGATGTCCCTGAATGGCTGCAGGGCATTTTAAAGGTGGAGGGAAAATAGACGGAGATCGTGGTACAATTTGGTACCAATGACATAGGTAGAAAGAGGGATGAGGTCTTGAACTTAGGGAGCTCGGAAACAAATTAAAAAACAGGACATCAAAAATAGTAATCTCTGGATTACTTCCAGTGCCACGTGCTAGTGAGTATAGAAATAGGAGGTTCATCCAGATGAATGCATGGCTGGAGAGATGGTGCAGGAGGAGGGCTTTAGATTTCTGGGACATTGGGACCATGTCTGGGGGTGGTGGGACCTGTACAAGGTGGACGGATTGCGCCTGGACTGAAATAGCTCCAACATCCTTGTGGGGAGGTTCGGTGGTGCTGTTGGGAAGGTTTAAACTAACTTAGCAGGGGGGTGGGATCCTGAGAGAGGGGGAGATGCCCAGCCAAAATTAGAAGAGAGAGCAATTGAGTCTGGAAGGCATGGAAATTATACGCCAGTTAAGGCACAAGGCAGTTTGGCAAGGTTGGATGGTATTTGTTTTAATGCAAGGAGTCTGACAAATAAGGCAGATGAGTTGAGGGCACAAATTAACACATGGAAGTAAGATGCTATTGCTGTCCCAGAGACATGGTTGATAGAGGGGCAGGATTTGCAGCTCAATATTCCAGGTTATAGGGTGTTCAGGCAAGAAAGGGAAGGACGTAAAAGAGGAAGGGCATCACAATATTGATCAAGCAATCAATTACAGCAGTAAGGAGGGATGACATCTTAGAAGGCTCCTCAAATGAAGCCATATGGGTAGAACTGAAAAACCAAAAAGGAGCAATCACATTTCTGGGAGCGTACACTAGGCCCCCAAATAGTCAGAGAGAAATAGAAGAGCAGATATGTAAGCAAATTTCAGGGAAGTGTAAAAATGATAGGGTAGAAATAGTGGGGGGTTTCAACTTACCCAGCATTAACTGGGTTAGTGATAGTGCGATAGGTTTAGAGGGAGCAGAATTCTTAAAATGCATCCAGGAGAGCTTTTAAAGCCAGTACGTAGAAGGTCCTCCATGAGAGTGGCCAGTCCTGGACTTAATTTTAGGGAATGAAGCTGGGCAAGTGGCAGAGGTATCAGTGGGGGAGCTTTTGTGACTGGATGTCTGTGTCCAGTGGGGTTCCATAGGGATCGGTGTTGGGTCCCTTTCTGTTTGTGGTTTATATAAATGATTTAGACTTGAATGTAGGAGGGTTGATCAGTAAGTTTACTGATGACACGAAAATTGGTGGGGTGATAAGTAGCAAGGAGGATAGCCTTAGATTATAGGAGGCTATAGACAGGCTAGTCAGATGGGCTGATCAGTGGCAAATGGAATTTAATCTGTATAAGTGTGAGGTGATGCACTGGGGCAGGACAAACAAGGCACAGGAAAACACGATGAATGGCAAGACCCTGGGAAGTACCAAGGATCAGAGGGACCTTGGTGTGCATGTCCTCCAGTCCCTTCAGGTAGCAGGACAGGTAGATAAGATGGTTAAGAAGGCATATGGGATGCTTGCCTTTATTAGCCGAGGCATAGAATATAAGAGCAGGGAGGTTATGCTGGAACTGTATAAAACGCTAGTTATGCCACAGCTAGATTATTGCATGCAGTTCCGGAATCCGCATTATAGGAAGGATGTGATTGCACTAGAGAGAGTGCAGAGGAGATTTACCAGGATGTTGCCTGGGCTGGAGAGTTTTAGTTATGAGGAGAGACTGGATAGACTGGGGTTATTTTTCATAGAGCAGAGGAAATTGAGGGGGGACATGATTGAGGTGTATAAAATTATGAGGGGCATAGATAGGGTAGACGGGAAGGAACTTTTCTCCTTGGTGGAGGGATCAATAACGAGGGGGCATAGATTTAAGGTAAGGGGCAGGAGGTTTAGAGGGAATTTGAGGAAGAAGTTTTTCACTCAGAGGGTGGTGGGAATCTGGAACTCACTGCCTGAAAGGGTGGTAGAGGCAGAAACCCTCATAGCATTTAAGAAGTATTTGGATGTGCACTTGCAATGCCATGGCATACAAGGCTATGGGCCTAATGCTGGTAAATGGGATTAGAATAGCTAGGTACTTGTTTGACCGGTGCAGACTCGATGGGCCGAAGGACCTTTTTCTATGATGTGGACCTCTCTGACTCTATGACACTATGATTGTTGTAAAAACCCGTCTGGTTCACTAATGTCCTTTCCTGATCTGACCTACATGTGAATCCAGACCCTTGACTGCTCTCTGAATAAAGGCAATTAGGGGTGTGCAATAAATGCTGGCCTACCAGTGACACCCACAACCCATGAATGAATAAAATAAAAAGTTGCATTCATGAAACGTACAATTTTAAGCAAATCACATTTTCCCATTACAAAGCTGTAGTTAGGTTCTGTAGGACTTCTCTCATCAGAAAACAAACATTAAAACATTGTACCCTATACATTCCTAAATTCCTATATTCATAAATGAAATAACTTAATTTTTAAATTATAAAAGAAATAGATGCTAGCTCGCTCTACTTGCCAACTGCCTGCTGCCTCCCCCAATGGTTGATCCTCTTGCTCGCCGACTCCCTCCAGTTTGCTGATGCTCTTCCACTCCCCATCCTCTCCCACTCATCACTTCCCCCCCCTGCTCACTGCCTCTCCTGCTTACTGCTTCCCTCTCTCAAGCCTTTTGCTATAAGTGAGGGCTTAGGAGAGGAGTTGCGAGAGGGAGGGTCGGAGAGGGAAGTGGTGAAAGGAAAGGTCAAGATGGGAGGAGGTGAGTGGAAGGATCAGGGGGCAAAGCAGTAAATGGGAGGGTCATGGAGGGAAGCGGTGAGTGGGAAGGGCAGGGAGAGAAACTGTGAGTGGAGGGTGGTGGAGGGAAGCAGTGAGTGGTAGGGTTGGAGATGGAAGCAGCGAGCAGGAAGGGTCGAGGAGGGAAGTGCAAAGCAGGAGGGCCAGGGAGGGAAGCAGAGAGTGGGAGGGTCAAGGGGGGAAGTGGCAAGTGGGAGGGTCGAGGGGGGAAATGGCGAGTAGGAGGGTCAGGGAAGGAAGTGGAGAGTGGAAGGGTTGTGGAGAGAAATGATGAATGGGAGGGTTGGTGAGGGAAGTAGTGAGTGGGTCAGGGTGGGAAACAGTGAGTGGGAGGGTCAGGGAGGGAAGCAGTGAGTGGGAGGATTGGAGATGGAAGTGGCGAGTGGGAAGGGTTGAGGACCGAAGTGGCGAGTGGAATGGCCAGGGAGGGAAGTGGAGGGCCGAGGAGGGAAGTGGCGAGTAGGAGGGTCGGGGAAGGAAACAATGAGTGGGAGGGTCGGGGGGGGGGTGGGGAATGGCAAGCATGAGAGCCAGGGAGGGAAGTGGAGAGCAGGAGGATCAAGGAGGGAAGTGGCAAGTGGGAGGGCCGAGGTGGGAGGTGGCAAGCGGGAGGGTCGGGGAAAAGCAGCTGGTGGGAGGGGCAAAGAAGGAAGTTGGGAGCAAGAGACCTGGTGAGCAGGAGAGGTGGTGAGCAGTAGGGTCAAGGAGTGAGAGAGTCAGAAAACAGGTGTGAGTCGGTGAACGGGAGAGGCCACTCCAAAATGGCGCTGATCAGCCCATGTCGATTGGGGGTGAAAGAAAGCAAGATATGCATGCTTACACCATTTGTAACTTGTAAATCAGGAGAGATTGTGGGATGAAGGGGAAGTGGGATAGTGAGAAGGAGAATAAGGTAAGAAGATACCACAATCTTCAATTGTTTCAGCTCTGCCATTGGCCACAGCCACATTCATAGCCATTCCAATGGTAGTGACCATCGTTCCCTCGATTGGGGTGAGGACATACAGTCGTGCCATCCTCCTCCAGTAAGCTTTGCTGTCTCCAGTTATACGCTAACTTGTCCTGCAAGAGAGAGTGAAGTGTGGCAGTGAGTCTAGTGTAATGTGATTGAGTGGTGTGACTGGCGTGACTGAATAGGTGGCAGTATATCAAACTGTGAGATGTGGGTGCAATGTATTTAGCAGATACTGAAACAGTCCATGTCCAAATGCAGCAAGACCTTGACAATATCCAGGATTTGGCTGACAAGTGGCAAGTAACATTTGCCCCACACAAGTGCCAGGCAATGATCATCTCCAACAAGAGAGAATCTAATCATCGCCCCCTTGACATTCAATGGCATTACAAGCACTGAATCCCCTAGACTAACCATAGAAATACTGTGGCTACAAGAGCAGATCAGAGGGTAGGAATCCTGTGGCGAGTAACTCATCCCCTGACTCCGCATAGCCTGTCCACCATCAACAAGGCACAAGCCAGGAGTGTGATGGAACTCTCCATTTGCCTGATTGAGTGCAGCTCCAACAACAATCAAGAAGCTTGACACCGTCCAGGACAAAGCAGCCCGCTTGATTGGCACCACATCCACAAACATTTGCTCCCTCCACCATTGATGAACAGTGGCAGCAGTGTGTGCCATCTACAAAACGCACTGCAGAAACTCACCCTGCTCTTTAGGCAGCACCTTGCAAACCCACGATTGCTACCATCTAAAAGGACAAGGGCAGCAGATATATGGGAACACCATCACCTGCAAGTTCCCTTCTAAGCCACTCACCATACTGACTTGGAAATATATCGCCGTTCCTTCACTGTCGCTGGGTCAAAATCCTGGAACTCACTCCTTAACAGCATTGTGGGTGTCCCTACACCACTGGACAGCAGTGGTTCAAGAAGGCAGCTCACCACCACCTTCTCAAGGGCAATTTGGGATGGGCAATAAATGCTGGCCTAGCCAGCGAAGCCCACATCCAGTAAATGAATAAAAAAAAGTGTGAGGGTGAGGTGAAGCTATGAAAGTTAGGTATGAGTCAGTAGGTGAGTGACAGAGTTGGAGGGAGGTTGGGGCTGATGAATTGAACAGTGTGTGTGAAGCTAGTGTGGTGGTTAGGGTATGGCATTTCATGATACATTCACTGATCTCGCCCATTGACTTGGACTGCCAAAGCCTGTCATGGAGAGAAAGACCCCCGACTATGAAAATCTCTGTGAGACCAAAGAAAACCCCAACCTGTCTCACCCAGAATCCTTGACCAGTTCTGACCTACAAAGTATGAACTCATGTTCTTTAATCAAGTCAGAGATTTTATTAAGTATCACATAGAAATCACATAGAATGAGACTCGGCTTCAAAAGTTCCAGTTTCTGGGCTGTCTGCGGCACAGTTTTCTCTTCCTCTCTTCCTATGTTCTGTTGACCATAGTCTGTCTTCCTCCTCTAAGTGCGCCAATGATGTCCTATAGCTCCTTTATTCTATCCCCATTGAGAGTCCCTTGCTATACCATATTAGGCCATAGCATCCACAACTCCCTGGGGCAGGGGATTCCAAAGATTCACAACCCTTTCAGAGAAGTAATTTTCCCTCATCTTAGTCCTAAATGATTGGCCCTTTATCCTGAGACTGTGACCCCATGTTTCAGATTCCCCAACGTGTGGAAACAATAAGTCTGTGTCCACCCTATCAAACCCCTTCAGAATCCTGTACGTTTCATTCAGATTGCCTCTCATTCTTCTAAACTCTAGAGAAAACAGACTGATTTTGCTCAGCCTGTCATCATAGGTTAACCTTCTCATCCCAGGGACTAATTTACTGAACATTTGTTGTACTGTCTCCAAATGTGGAGACCAAAATTGCACACAGTATTCCACATGTGGTCTCATCAAAACACTGTACAACTCTCGCAAGACTTCTTTATTTCTGTACTCCAATCCCCTTACAATAAAGGCTAACATGCCATCTGCATTCCTAATTGCTTTCTGTACCTGTATGTTAACTTTTTGCATTTCCTGCATGAGTACATGCAAGTCTCTTCAAACATCAACACTTACAAGTTTCTCACTTTTAAAAAATATTCAGATTTTCTATTCTTTCAACCAAAGTGAATAACTCCATAATCCCCTACATGACAATCTGCCTGCCATCTTATTGTCCACTTACTTAACCTGTCTATATCTCTTGACAGACTCTTGTGTCCTCCCCACAGCTTACCTTTCCTCCTAGATTTGTATCATCCACAAACTTAGATACATTACTCTCTGTCTCTTCATCTAAGTCATTAATATAAATTGTAAATAGTTGAGGCCCCAGCACACCCTTGCGCTACTCCACTATTCACCACCTGCCAACTTGAAAAATTCCTATTTATGCCCACTCTTTGCTTCTTATCTGTTAACCAATGCTCTATCCATGATAATATAAAACTTTCAACTCCAAACACACTTTGCCTATTAACCTTTTATGTTGCACCTTGTGAAATGCCTTTTGGAAATCCAGGCATAGTACATCTACAGGTTTGCCTTCAACCACCTTACTAGTTACCTCCTCAAAAAACTTCAATAAATTTGTTAAACATGATTTCCCTTTGGTAAAACCATGTTGACTTGTTCTAATCATTAAGCGCTTTCCTAAGTGCATTGTTAACTCTTTATTAATAATAGATTCCAGCATTTTCCCAACAGCTAATGTTAGGCTAACTGGCCTGTCATTCCCTGTTCACTCTTTCCCTCCTTTCTTGAAAAGCGGAACAACATTTGCCAACTTCCAATCCATTGGCTCTGTTCCTGAATCCTTTTTCCTCCCTTCCTTTTTATACACTTATGAAAGCTCTTACAATCTGTTTTTATCTTACTGGCTAATTTACTCTCATATTCATTTTTTTCCTTTTTGATAAGTTTTTGGTTGCCCTTTGCTAGTTTCTAAAATACTCCCAATCCTAATTTTTTTGAAATATTGTAAGTCTCTTCTTTTAATCTGACATTATCCCTAACCTTCTGAGTGAGCCACAGATGGGTCTTTCTTACTGAGTTTTTGTTTTTCCATGGAATGCATTTTTGTTGAACATTTTGAATTGCTTCTTTACATGTTTCCCAATGTTCATTTACCCATTTTGCCCAGTGTACGTTAGCTAGTTCTCCTCTCGTACCAATGTGATTTGGCTCTTGTTTGTGACTGCAGTATGTCACTTTCAAATTTAAACTGAAAGTCACTGATATTTTGATCCCTATTTCCAAGTGAATCTTTTACTATGACATTATTAACTAATCCTGCTTCATTACACAATACTAGATCTAAGATATCTTCATCCCTAATTGGTTCCAAAACATATTGGTCCAAGAAACTATCACAAGGGACACCGAAGTCTCAAAAATGTAGACCCTTGCATGTGTTTCTTGTTTTTTCCAAGTATTCTAAGAGTCACAAACTGTAAATAGCTCAATTTCTCCAAATCTGCAGTTTCACATTCTTCTTATCCTGCATTTCTACAAGCAAGCACTAAAGCGTCCATCTTATCTCTTTCATTGTTCTTACACAAATGTTTTAAGAGTTTAGTTTTGAAAAACATTCCATAATAAAGCAAGCATTGACTCAAATAGACTTCAAAATATTATATAACATATAATTAATTCTATCTTTATGAGCATAAAATTATAGCCTACAAGCTTTTCTTGAACTGTATGAATCAGCAAGTTGGCCTCTTCCATAACTTCCTCTTTTTAGTGTGAGTAGTGTCTCTCTCGCTCTCTCACACACACACACACACATATATTACAACATTGTCAAATTGACATATTTCAGCAAAGCAAACCATCATCCTTTGCAGTCCAACCTTGACATTGCAGTTTCTTAAGGAGACTATTACCGAATAATTGCTATAGAGGGAAAGGGGTTGTGGTACAGTGGTAGCATCCCTATCTCTGGACCAGAACCTCTGGGTTCAAGCCCTACCTTGGGACTTGATGGCCAGATAAGTTGCATTCATAACAAAACCAAACAGGTTGGTTACCAGCCTGTGAATCCTTTCAATATGCCTGTTAGCACAGGTTCCTGGTCAGCCATGCTGCAGAAGGCAATGCAATACTTTGCCAAACTTAACCATCAACCAATCCACCAGAAGTCCATGGGCATCAATGCTTTCTTATTGCATGATATCTGAAGCATGAGAATTATTATAGACAAACTATTAAAACCTACTAAACTCTATAGGCCAACTGGTCCAACTTCCTTTGCAAAATTTGTCTGGAAGGATTTTTAGCTTCCTGTGGATGGATCACATTTCACATTTGGGAATTTGGAGTGTACTGTCACCCATGTTGTGCCATAATTGACACTTCTTCCTGCTCTTGCACAGTTCCAGCACCTGCTCCAGTCAAGATGCACCTGCCTTTTAAGATGTGCAGGCTGTAATAAGGTAATAAAGGCTAGTTTTAAGTGAAACTAAACTCACACAACCTTGGGACCCCTGCTGAGGCGTGTAGCTACTGAATAGTATGTTTAGTGCTGCCTGCACACAATTCATACAAATTAGCAGGCAGCATGAAGTTGGCGCGCTGCCTGTATCTGAAAAAATCGGTGGAGTCTAATTGTGCATCGCCACCCCTAAACCCATTTTAGGGAGCTGTCCAATTCCACCTCTATATTTTTTCTTGAGCCAAGTGCACAGGACCACTTTCACAGTTAAGCGCCCCAATTCCTCACCGACCTTAAGGACAAAATGATCACAGTTAAAAGGCCTGAGGATTAATAATGAACTGATGGGATACACACTTGGAATAAAAACAATTACCTTGATACGCTTCTGAACTCTCCAACTGCCAGATAACTAACACTGACGGACGATATACTTCAGGCTACACGCTACAAATCGGGATTATGGAAAAGTGTTTCACCAAAAGCAAAATAAAGATTACTACAAATGAATCCTTAAATGCTCATGAGTGCTTTGAATCAATTTCAAAATAATAAACATGTTAAACTTTAATAAATCTCGCACCCTAAAACACACATCTGTAAAGAAAAGCTTATACGTTAACACAGAGTGCTATGAATAGTTTCCACTATTCCAAACCCATTCCTCTGTCTAACAAAGCAGAGATTCACTTAAGAGCCTTGAAACGGGGACACTGTCATACTTAGGGATAAAGTAATGGAGAGATTTGAAGCCAAAGAGAAAGGTTTGGAGTTTACGGTCAGAGGTGAAGAAAGCGTGCACGTCACTGACCTCGAAGTAAGCCTCGCTGAGAGATCTAGCAATCTTTTTGGCAAGAATTCCACCTCTATCACCGTATTAATTGCAGCGTTTTTTACTGGAGATTCCCAGCGTGAAGTTGAAATGATGCTATCAGGTAGTCCAAACATCCAATCCCATTAAAGGATTTTCACAGAAGGAAACAACAGTCAATAAAATATTAGCATAAAAGCAAAATAATGCGGATAATGGGAATCTGAAACAAAAGCAAAAAATGCTGGAAACGCTCAGCAAGTCTAGCAGCATCTAGCAGAGATAACATTTCGAGTCCGTATGACTTCTTTAGACCATCAAGTCCCAGGGTAGGACTACCACTGCACCAAATGCTCTGAAGAAGCCATACTAACTCAAACCTTAACCCTGTTTCTCTCTCCACAAATGCTGCTAGACCTGCTGAGCTTTTCCAGCATTTTTTGTTTTTGTGTCAATAATTTTTTTTACATAAAGTAAATTAAAGATCAGGACACACAACCGCAGTGAAGGTAGAAGCTAAAATATTCCTAAACAACATTTTTTAAAAAAAACTTTTAAACATTTTGCTTAAAGAAATTGACTTTTTAGTTTAACAGCACCCCACACAATTATAAATATTTTTAAGGGCCATTTCTACTGTCCATCAAACTTTATTAATCACATCGCCATTAAAAACCCAGTTACACAAGATTATACCAGGTGTAGGTACAGTACAGCTTTTTTTGGGTAGGTACAGTACAGCCTCTTTTAGGTAGGTACAGTACAGCCTCTTTTGGGTATGTACAGTACAGCCTCTTTTGGGTAGGTATAGAACAGCCTCTTTGGGTAGGTACAGTACCGCCTCTTTTGGAGCACTGAGTGACGGGCTGCAACTTCAGGATTTCTGTGTTAGCCTGACACCCAGAAGTGGCAGTCAGTTTAAGAGGTGTAATGAGAGTGAGTGCTTATAGTTTGCTGTCAACCTCCCTACTCCCCACCCACTAAAATATGACCCAAGTATTCTAAAATGGATGCACCGGGGAGAGATGGGAGCCAATGCAGGCCAGTGAAATGAGATGAACAGGACTTGAGCATGGGAGAGATGTGCGCAACCGTATTTTCAGCAAGTTGGAGCTTGTGATTTGTGGATAATAGAATGCCGGAGAGGGTATCATGGGGGCTCTCAAGCCTGGAGGTTACAAAGGCATGAAGGTTTCGGCAGTGTTTATAGAAGATAGAGCTAATTATATGTTATGTGCACTAATATATTGAATTCTGCTTGAGTTAATGCTTACTTTATTATGAAATGTTTTCCAAAGCTATACTCTGTTAAAACATTTGTATAAGAACAACGGAAGAGATAAGATGGAGACTTTTGTGCTTGTTTGTAGAAAGGCAGGATAAGATGAATGTGAGAATTAATGTTTTCCTCACAGAAAATTTCACCTCTTCTTCAAGGGTTTAATCTGGTCCACAGCCAACAACCAACCTGAGTTCCACAGGAATGGTCTTCAGCAAAAATGGCACATGTCTACAGAACCTCCTCAGCTCTGTTTAAGAAGGTCTGGATGATGTAGACCCACCAATGTTATTTTCAAGTGACAGAAACAGCAGCGGCAACTGTGTATTTGCCTATTCTCAGCTTTGATCTAGCCTCTGTTTTCTTCAGCCTATCTGTACTGAAAAACTGAATTATCATCATCTGAACTTGGATGGTTCTCTGTCCTTTTATATAATTTCAACCAGGTTCAGTCTCCCTCGATGCTTTGGTTTCCAATCTCGGTTTCAGTCTTAACTTCTTTAGAAACTGGGAGTGTCAGATTCCTTTCTCAGTTTCCCTTTTCAGTTTAGATCTAACTCAAAAATTTCAAGCCTTGAAACCACAGATTCCATCACAGTAGACAATGACAATATTGTGAAGTGGAAGTAAGTGGACTTAGTGATGAAGGGGTGTGGGATATGAAACTTAGCTCAAGATTAAACAGATGTTAAGGTTCCATATGGTTATGTGCAGTCTAAATAATCAGTCAGGGAATATGCATTAATGGCAAAGCAGAGATTTCAAAAGCATCTTTGACCTCATCTGCAATTTGTCCCTAGCCTTAATCCTCCCTACGGCCCATGCCAACACCCAACATTATCTCCCCTCCCACACCATTCTGTGTTCCAAATTAGGCCTCCCTTGAATTGCCCATTATTTTTAGCCCATCATTAGTTGCCAGGGTGGAGTCTCATTTGCTTTGGTCTCTGGATCTCAGCACTTACATCTGTCTGCCTGTCTACATATCAGTCCTCCCTTAGAAAACTCCTTGAAACTCATCTTAATGATAACATGGCCTTCTGTTAGCACTGCTAACCTCTCTCACAGCTCAGCACACTTTCCTTTAATTATTTATCTCTAAACAGCTTTGGAATGATTTCTATATTAAGGCACTTTCTCGTTGTTTGTGTGAACTTTACAAAGTTCATGTTAATATTCAATTTCACATGTGATAAATATAATGATTGGAGGAATTTCTGTCTTTTAGATTTTCAAACAGGAAATCTTGTCAGGAGAGCAATTAATTAAGGTGTTTCTCAATTTGAAGTAGTAGTGCCTTTTATCAGTGCAGGAAATTAACTAATTGGCTGCTAATCAAGCCTACTCACCACTGTCACTCTCCTTCCCTCCTGTTTTGGAACATAGGCATTATAAGTTCTGAAAAATATAACATTACTATAAGATGACAATGCCCTCTTAACGAGTCAAGTGGTGGCTAATTAGATGTGAGTTGCTACTGAGTGGCTGGAAAAACAGGAGCTACATTACCTGAATTGATGTGGATCATCACCTGCGGCACTCTCCCTATAACATGCTAAATGGACTGCACTTGTACAGATGCTTAGAGGCTCACAGAAGCGTATCGGATGCATCAAGCCAGGAAAGAAAAAGTGTCAATCAAAGAGGGAGCAGAGCAGCTGCACAGGCATATTGACCAGTAGAAACAGTTTTTTTTTTCTCTGAAGAGATTGGAGGAGAACAGAGATACAAGTCATGGAAACTCAAGACCAGTAGACAGAAGGAGACAGACAGATGTGTGCTTTACATTCACCTCTAACCTATGCACAGCTGCACCTGTTTTGCAACAACAGTACTTTTGAAGGAATTTATCAATACGCACTCATACATAGGGAAGCATGAAACATCAGGAAAGGCGGTCTCAGCATGGAAATCATGATGATTCTTTTTTAGCATTACAGCAAACAAATGTATTACTCTGGATCTTCATTGTATTGTCAGGAGTTTTATTTGGAATAGATAAATCAAATATTTAGTGGACTCACTGCACAGCTAACAAAAATGGTAATACAATAATGTAAAATAGTTAAAAGCTTATTAGACTGATTCAGAGCTATGTGATTTTCACTTTGTTTCAGAACACCCCAAGCCTGTCCTTTCAAGCTATTGTGAAGGCAGCAATTCAAATCTTCTTTTGTCCATATGAATGGGCCCTCTTAAAGCTCTTTTATGCCAACATATTCCCCACAGGCATATGCCCTTTAGCTCCATTACTGACTTACCAAAGTATTCATCCCTTACCTTCTGCTTTTCTTTTTAAACTACCCCCTACTCTTGACGACACAAATGCCATATTCCCCTTTGCTAGAAGAGATGTTCAGGCTTACATGAGATAGTGCTATATATCTTGCTGCTTTTTAGCACATAAAACTTGTCAGGCGATTGATTTTCTCCGCTCTGTACTGCCTTCCATTTATTACTAGAGATGCCTGAACAAGGGTGACCTCACAGACAAAAAAGGCTTGTAGTCTTTAGAAATAGGAGTGAAAAAAATCCAAGTGGACCTATTACCTCCACTTACACTAATTAGAGTTGCTTTGAAGGGCTATTCAGTGCCTCTGAAAGGCCAGACTGTGTCTGAATTGCATTGTGTAATGTTTGCTGAGACATTTGCATTTGTTTGTGTTGCTGAAAATAACATGTGGGACTTTAAAGAAAGTAAAAACATCTATTATTGTTTTATTAACTAAAACTTTTTTGCATAAAGATATAATAGTGTAAAGGCTTGTATGGATTCAAAATTTACAGAAGAGATTTAAATTAAGAAAATTCTCATACTTGGCCTCAGTCTGCGATCAATCAAGTTTGTATGAAAACGAACATTCTGTGCTATCATATATAACAGGTGATCCAAAACAACTTAACACATTGCAGAAAGGCATGAAATAAACTTTGAAGCTAGCTAACAGGATAATAACTGTGTAATCCCAGTTAGAAGGAAAGTACATGGAAAGAATGACCAGTAATGTATACTGATCTTTCAAAGGCCTGCGCCACTTAGCCCACAGACTTATTACTTTCATTAGGGTTTGACTTTTTGGAAATTGGAAGAGAACCATTGAATCTACTGGGACCAGATTTGTAGCATCCCCTGACCTGTTCCAGCTGGTGCTTAATACTGTTTCACATACCATCCTTGCACCAAATGCAGCCATTATATTCTGCACTCCACCTCCCACCGAAGGAAAATCCAGTTGAATGTTGGTGCTTGTACCTAGAGGAACAAACCATTCCTAGCCAGTACAAACAAAAAAGAACAAACATTCAATCAATGTACATCAGCTCTGATAAATATAGAACCTTAATTTGAATCCTTTAATTCTGACCTCTTGAGCATCCCTGAGTTTAATTGCTTTACCACTGGTGGTTGTTTCTTTAGCTGCCTAGGCCCCAAGCTCTGAAGTTCCCCTCCTAAACCTCTTTGCCTTTCTAGCACTGTTTCCTCTTTTATGACACTCCTTAAAATCTACCTCTTTGACCAGGTTTTTGGCCATCTGCCTAATGTTGCCTTATGTAGCTAGGTGTCACATTTTGCTTTACAACTTTCCTGCCAAACACCTTGGGACATTTTGTTACATTAAAGATTCTGTATAAAATACAAGTCATTGTTGTTGTTGACATAATAATATTTCTTAATGTCCATGAAGCAGGTAAAAAAGTGAAAAATCAATCACTTAAAAAACCAATATCCTTGTCTCTAGGATTAGATGCAACCAGCCTACAGAACTACTAAACATAGGCCTGAACATTTTGGGTAGTGTAGTTTCCCTTCCTTCCATCTGAAGAGACCCACCGACTCTGACTGCCCTGCAGCCATTTCATGCAATCGGGACTTCCGCTCCTCACTTGGGAGGAAGTCCCACCTTAGAAAGCTGCCCTTCAATCTGGCAATCTGGCAAGGTAAATTTTGGGGTGGGGAGAGTAGGGAATTAGGGAACATCTGTTGGGTGGGTGGGGTGGGGGGTGGGGTTGCGTGGAAAGTGGCAATCGGGGTGTTGGGGAGAGGACGGGAGTGTGAAGAGGGGAGGGAGGTCCAGCAGCCACTGGATCTTAAAGTGGGTAGGGGCCCCGAAGCCAGGAGGGTGCTTCTGATTGAGGCGCCGACACAACTCCCACCCTTCCCACCTGAGGCCTAAGCGCAGTCATTTTCAGGCTTCCCCCACCGCAGGTAACTCCTCCCACCAGCCTAAAAATTGAGGCTGGACAGGAAACGCACTTAAGTGGCCAAAAATTGGTTAATAATTAGTCACTTAAGGGCCTCAATTGGGGCAAGGGCAGGTATCTCACCCGAGGCCTTGCCCGCCCCAGTGTAAAATGGCTGTGGGGTGGGGGGCTGGCGGGAACCCAGAGGGAATCCTGTGCCTCCAATTTCATGCTCAGCCCCGCCTAAAAACCTGTCGGTGGGGGAGTGTGAAATTTGGGCCACAGTGATAAATTTAGGTCTGGATTTTCCAGTAACTGAATCATCCATTTTCAGATGGCATTGAATCACAAAATTAAGTTAAACAGCGTGTTACAATGCCACTCCAAAAATGTCTACAAGAGTTTTGAAGAAACAGGATCGTCAGTCAGCCTTAGCAGCTACCTGGCTTCTGTCCTGTTGTACATAAATGGAAGCGAATGAGCACAATCAATATTCCTGCACTGAGTTGCTCTAACTTCCACTCCCAATCCAATCTCCCATGGAATCAGTATTTTAAATTGATGGCATTAATATTACAGTAATACCCCTGCAGCCAATACTGTGCTCTATGGAGGAGGCCACATTAGTTCTTCTAATTCCAGCTAACAGAAGCTTTGCGTTTGCTTTAGAGCTGATTCTGCAGTTGGCTCTGGACCTCCTATGAAGCTTAGAGTACTCAGGAAAGTATATTTTTGGATTGGGATTGGGAAAGTGGATTTCCCAATAAGAATTCTTCTGTTCTATTTCTGTGCAATGAGGAGGAAGTGGATCACAACATGAATAGGCTAGTGTGGGGGCTCTTTAAATGAGCATCACAGAAGAAATTTTTGCCCTATACATCAACACTTATTCCACTGAGTTGACAGACCTATCAGGTACTATTTAAATTTTTGTACTAAGCAATAGTGGGAGGTCTTGTGTCACAGTGAGTAGCATCACTGCCTCTAAAGCCAAAGGCTCTAGGTTCCAGTCCCACCCTAGGACTTGATGGCCAAGGAAGGTGGGTTCATAACACAGCCAAACAGGTTGTAAACCCTTCCAACAGTTGCCACTGTCAGTCAGTAAGAGTGGGAGAGATCCCTAGTTAGCCATCTGTTGGAATGAAAGTTGGAGCCTTGACCATCACTAGTGCATGTTACCACAGCAACTCAGACTCCCTGAATGAACTGCAACAGCAATATCTCAGAAGGATGCACTTCCATCCAAGATCATAGGGTTTTGATGACTCAGATCCATGTATCAAGATGACAAGTTTCTGATCAGAGATGTACCTTGCAGACATGGGTAACCCAAAGCAGAGACACAGAACAAGCACAGTGAAGCTCAATATGCTTCAGAAATTTTAATTGACAAGCTGAAGTCTCATGTTAGGTAACAGGATAAATCTGCTGGAGCCCAGTGATGTAGAACAAATTATTACAGCTTGCTGTGTCCTACATAATATCACTATGCAGAAAGGGTTGTTACTCCCTGAAGCTGAAGAGCAGACAAAGCTGAGACCCTCTCATTCCCAATGGTTCAAGAGGACAGCTCACCACCACCTTCTCAAGGGCAGCTAGGGAGAGGCAGTAAATGCTGGTCCAGCCAGCTAAGCCCCCATCATGTGAATGAATTTTAAAAAAGTTTCCACATCAGACAGATGGTGGAAAGGATAAAGAGGAGGTGAAGCAACAGATCCAGGGAAAGGAGACAGCAATTTATAATTGTGTGCTTTCTTTTTTTTATTTATCTGTCCATGATATGTAGACATTGCTGGCTAGGCCATCATTTATTGCCTTTAATTGCCCTTGGGAAGGTGGTGGTGAGCCACCTTCTTGAACCACTGCAGTCCATAGCTACACCCACAGTGCTGTTAGGGAGGGAGATCACTAAGTGAAAATTGAGAATCCAAATAAAATTGCCCTCCCACTTTTACCTTTCCCACGCTCGAGTGCCACACAAAGGCCTGCATTCCAAAGGCTTCTTTATCTTGCCTTCATTATGCTGAAGTCACACTCTCAAGTGTCATCATTGAAGTCTCAAAGGCCAAACATCCACAGAAATGAACTCAGAATGTGGCCAAATAAATTATGCTTTCCAAATTCACTGAAAATTTATACAATCTAATCACAATTATTTCTGAACACCAGAACCATGAAATTCATCTCATCAGTGTCAGGTTTTTAAAAATTGTTGGCATTAATATTACAGTAGTACCTCTGCAGCAAATACTGCACTCTATGGAGGAGGCCACATTAGTTCTTCTGATTCCAGCTTAAAGAAACTTTGTGTCTGCTTTAGAGCTGATCCTGTAGTTGGCTCTGTACCTCCTATGAAGCTTAGAGTACTCAGGAAAGTATATTTCTAGATTGGGATTGGGAAAATGGATTTCCCAATAAGAATTATTCTGTTCTATCTCTGTGCAATGAGGAGCAAGAGGATCATGACATGAGTAGGCTAGTCTGGGGGCTCTTTAAATGAGCATCACAGAAAAAATTTTTGCCCTGTAAATCAATACCTACTCCACCGAGTTGACAGATCTATCTAGCACTATTTAAATTATTATTGTACCCAGCACTGTTTTGCCTCCAAAATGGCATCTCTGACAAACGTTCATACTCCTGGTGCTGGAGGTGATGGACATCATTTTGGTGAGGGTATTAGCATATGCACAGGGAGCATCCATTGACATATATAAAGTATTTGGAGCATGCTGTCAATCAGCGTGTAATGTAGATCCGAGGACAGAGTTTCAATTTTGGAATTCAATGCTCTACCTAGCATCATTTTTTAAATAGGCAAAACTGAACATGTATTCAAGAGCAGGGAGGATCCCCCACAATTGCTATTTAAAGGGAACATCAACTATTTTCAGGTTAGCTGCTGATTGATTTCCACTGGTTCTTGCTACACTTGTAGAAGTGTTTGGTGGTGTCTACATTATGCAAAGTTGCTACAGTCTGAAGGGGACGATATGGCAGTGTTGAAGAAATTTGACCAGTTGACCAATTGTTATGACTGATGCAGTTGGTAAAGCGGAGTTATTTTTAAAATCCCAGAGGAAAATTTTAAACAACTGTCATGACCAATAATTCTAAGTGTTACGTTTGAGATGCGACTCTAAATTCAGGAATCAGACCACGAGTTCTCTAGGCTTTACATTAACCTAAATGAAACATTTTATTCATTTACACAGGTTAGAATATATATATACACATGGCTAAAAATTACTACTATCATAACTTTTAACAAATTCTCAAACCAATCTTCATTAAGGCAACAGCAACCCATAAGCTTAACCAAACACCAAGCAAAGCATTTTACCTCACAAATTCAAAATGAGGTTCCTTTCACTGTGGAGCCAGTTGAAATTATTCACAAGCTACTTGTTCCGAGAATTGGGGCTGGTAGTTTATATCCCCTTTGGGCTGGAGGCCTGCTGCCTTCAGCAGGTTGGGAAAAATAAAAACTTTGAGGGGCCAAGTGCTGGGGGAGAAACACCTCAAAGGAAAATACTGAGGCCAGGAGAGGACTGCCTTCCATGCCTGCAGCCCTCTCTTTGCCCTCCCTACACGTCCCTCCCCACTTCCCAGGCTGCCGCTGGAAGGATGTCTCCATTTAGCCAGAAGCCTCCTCAAGAGGCAGGGTTTAATCTGCCATTGGCAACATGCTGGTGGCATGGGAAAATTGCCCCTAATAAAGCTTTTGCATTTGTTAATTGGCTGCTCACCTGCTTGGGCCAGGCAGCCTGTCCGATTCCGGTCCACAGTTGGTAAAATCCCCCAATGGCGGGACAATAATGCCCACGATTTTACCAGCCCCTTTGCCTCCCTCCCCATTTCATGGGGGTCGGTACAATTCAGCCCTGTGGGTAACTACCCTTTACTCCCACTTTCTGCTTTCTGCCTTAACAGAAATTCTACTACTTGCATCCTGCCTCCACATTCTCTAACTTTATTCATTAGTCTATTCTCGTGCACCTTATCAATAAATTACAACTACATTTTGAACATGATCACAGTAGAGGCTGACTGGTGCAATGAATTAACAGCCAGATTTCATACCTATTGGAATAAAAACAGAAAATGCTGGTAAAATCCAATAGGTCTGACAGTATCTGTGGAGAGAGAAACAGAGTTAACTTTTTGAGCTACTATCGGCAGTATTTTGTTTTTTCCATACTTTTTGGGCCTCGTTGTTTGAATCCAACCTACAGTGATGAGATGAAAATCTCTTAATGTAGGCTACATACTCTCCACTTGCCAGGAGGAATGGAGCTCCAACAATAGCCAAGAAGCTTGACACCATCCTGGACAAAGCAGCCCGCTTGGTTGGCACCTCAAACACCACTTTAATCATTCAATCCCTCCAGCACCAATGCTAGTGACAGCAGTGTGTGCCATGTACAAGATGCGATGCAGCAACTCACCAAGACTGTTTTGACAGCCTCTTCCAAACCCACAACCAAAACCACCTGGTAGAACAAGGCCAGCAGGCACATGGAATATTAATACTTTTCAGTTCCCCTTCAAAGCACCCACCATGCTGACTTGAAAATATCTCACCCTCCTTCCATTCTTGTTGGGTCAAAATCCAGGACTTCCCTACCTTACAGCATTGTGGGTATACCTACAACACATGGGCTGCAGCAGTTTAAGAAGGCAGCTTATTGGAACATTCTCAAAGACAATTAAGACTGGATAGTAAATGCTGGCCTTGCCAGTGACACCCTTCAAGGGGAAATATCTTTATGTGCTCAGTTCAACAAGGTCTTTTCAATCTCACAAAAGTCTATGACTCTGTCAACCATAAAGGCTTATGGAATATCCTCCACAAGTTGGCTGCCCTCAGAAATTTGTCACCATAATTCTCCTACTCCACAATGAAATGCAAGCTGTGATCCTCACCAACGGAACCACTACAACCTCTATCTCAGTGAAGACTGGGGTCAAACAAGGCTGTGTCATCACACCAAACCTCTTCTCCATCTTCCTTGTAGCAATACGGCACCTCACCTCCAGGAAATTACCCACAGTCATGGAGATAATCTACAGAGCAGTTGGGAAACTGTACAACTTATGCTGCCTTCAATGCAGATGATGCTTGTGTGTGCACTCACTCTGAAACTGGGCTCCAGATCATTGTTGACTTCTTCTCTGAAGCATATGAGGAAACGGGCCTTTGCTAAACACCCAGAAAACAAAGGTCCTCTTCCAACCTGCTCCCACAGCAAAACACCTCCCCCCATCAATTAAGATCAATGGCAAGATCCTGGAAAATGTGGACCAATTTTTGTACCTTGAAAGCGTCCTCTCAATGAAGGCAGACTTGGAAACAAAATTCATCATCGCCTCCAGTGTGCCAGCTCAGCCTTTGGCTAACTGAGGAAAAGAGTATTTGAGGACCAGAATCTCAAACTGAGACTATAGTCATGGTTTACTGGACAGTACTGATCCCCACAGTCCTATATGTTTCAGAGACTTCAATGACCTACAAGAAGCACCTCAAAGCACTGGTGAAGTACCACCAAAGGTTGTTTCACAAGATTCTCTAAGTCTGATGGCAAGAAAGGTGGCCTAACTGTAGTGTACTCTCCTAAGCCAACTTGCCTTGCATTGAGCACTAATTACTCAATATCAGCTCCATTGGGTGGGACACATCATTCATATGCCTGACACCAGACTCCCAAAATAACTTCTCTACTTGGAACTTGGTCCTGGTAGAAGACTCCGAGGAGGACAATGGAAACACTTCAGGGGTATCCTCAAAGCATCCCTGAAGAGGTCAAAAATCCATGCCAATTTGTGGGAATCTCTGATCAGTGACCAACCAAAATGGAAAGGTTTATTTGGGAAGGCACCAAACACATTGAGAGACTTCATCGGCAATGTGCAGAGGTGAAGTTGAGGCTTCGGAGAGAGCGCACAAACCTCCAAACAACCCTCCTATCTGACCCTTCAAGTATCACCTGCCCTGCATGTGGCAGAGTCTGCAGATCATGCATTGGACTTATCAGCCATCTTAGGATCCATCGAACCGGAGTGGAAGCAAGTCATCCTTGATCATGAGGGACTGCCTAAGAAGAAGGAACAAGGTCTTCTGCATTACACATCCTAGGAGGTACTTTTGAGGAAGAGGCTGAAGATTGCCTGGGCACATCAATGTCAAGTCCTGCTTTTTCATCAGTAACACAGTCCTGGCATCCTACTGTACAAGCAATGAGCCAACTACACCCTCTAAGGAGGAAGTAATTAGTCTGTCAGAAGGGCTGTCACTGAGTGAAGAACTGAGAGAATATTGTTCCTTCTTCAAAGAGAGAGGAACAGCCACCCTTGGCCAAAGTGTCTGGGGATACAGATCATAGCAATCCAATCCTCAATAGATTACAGAGCATTTATCATTCTTGCAGGAAGTTGAGTCAGTTTCAATTCATATGGTTGGAAGAATGGACAAGTGGGAGGAGTCCAGTACATGTCACTGCAACACACTGGAAGTTTTCCAATACATGCAGGACAATGTGGATACACAATGACAGCTTGGGAGCTATCTATAGTATCAAAATGTTAGGAACAGCTTCTAAGTACATTGATGGCTTACAGAATGACTCCTAGCACTGCAGATACCTTGGGGATCAACCTAATTGCCAAGCTTGCATGGGCCTTCTGTTGACTGATCATTTTTTGGCATGTGATGACATTAACCGGTAGCATCTCTGAATCTGTACCCAGCACCAGTGTGCTGAGAGCAGTGGATGTAGCTGATACTCTCCCTCTGAGGAATGGCATTGAGCTTGCTGCCTTAGGTCTCATTGATGCCTACACAAGAGGGAGCTTCAAGCCTGGACCCAGCACCTTTCACCTGTGGGACAGCAGTTTCTCTAAGAAATTAATCACTTCAGGCCTCAAAGACACCAGTGGGCCCATCCCAGCCATTCACTACTCCATTTTACAATTCCAATTTATATTCCTTTTGTACAGGAGCACTTTACCTTTACTCAATATCTTAATATTTGTAATTCACCCATGATCAGTGGTTCACTGTATGAGTATCAGTGGATGAAAACTGGTGTCCTATCAGTTGCATTGGTTGCTAACTAGTAATACATCATATCCAAATCTCCCTATTCTGGGTTCAATTATTTCCTATGCTGACCTAGAGATGTCTCCCTGTGTCTGTCTCTCTCTTTACTCAGCATGAGGTCTCCCCTATGTTGCTTAGAGATGCAGAAAATTACTTGGGATGGCCCTTCCTCTGATTCCTACTCTACCAGAGTAGAGCAGCCCCTTCTGCCCACTCTCCAGCAGTTTGATATAAGATTGGAAAGTCAGCACATGAGAAACCATCGGTATTGAACCAGCAACATTGTGGTGCAGTTCACCAATCACCAATGTATTACCAGTAGCTAGGCTGTCTAAAATTAATTCACTTCTGTCTTGGTGCAGTTGCATGTGAGTGACATCACAGCCAAGACCACAAAATCACAATATTATTGAAAAAGCAAATGTAATAATTAAACATAATTAGTGTAAACTAAGAATAAGTATGGAAGTAAGTGCACAGTAGATTTGTGAGTGTATACATCTTAGTGATGGATCATAGCCTGGGTTATGAGCAGATGCTGAGGTAATAAATTATCAACTCTGCAAAGAAGGATTCTCTGTGTGACGACAGGACTTCACCCCACAACAGCAGCTGCCAGCATCTTAATCATGGGCTGTGCTCTTTTATAGCTACAGGAACCATGTCAAGAAAAATTACCATGTTGTCATTTGTTTGATGGAATATTGTCTTCAAGATTTGTGGCTGAAAATTGTCCTTCCATTATTTTCATTAATAGTTTTTTTTTGTTTGTATTCAAGCAGTCAATATGTATTTCCCACTTGACATACAGGCACCTGGAGCGAATTTTAACTTGCAAGAGCAAGTAGATTTGGCAGTGGGTTGGGGGTGGGGGTGGCGGGGAGGTGGGGGGGTGGGGGGGGGCTGTGGCAGGAGGGGATGGGGGTGGTGGTGACTGGGGGTGGTAGAAGTGTGGAAGTGGATTGTCAATTTCATATGTTAGTCACTCAATTACAGCAATATTAACATAGCTTATGGAATTTAACTATGGGTGCACGGGTTTCCCAGGCTTCCTGGAACTCACCAATGAAAAGGCAAGAACTTGGTATGAAGAACAGTAATTGAGGGGTGGGGGTTTACGCTATGAGAGGGAAATAAATCAATAAGTGCTGAAAACTAACAACTAATTTCTTGTCTGATTGTGGGAAAGGCTTTGTTCAGTCTCATAAAAACAGAAAATGCTGGAAACATTAAGCAAGTCAGGCAGCATCTGTGAACAAAAGGTCATTGGCCTGAAATGTTAAGACTGTTGCTCTCTCCACAGATGCTGCCTGGCCTGCTGAGTGTTTCCAGTGCTTTTTCTTTTCATTTTTGATTTCCAGCATCCACAGTATTTTGTTTTTGTTCACAGTCTGTGTGCTGAGGGTTACTTTCAAAATTTTAGAGTTGACTTTCTTAACTTTGGAAATCTGCATATCTCCACATTGGAGCTTGACCTAGCACATCAGCAGGGCTGTCACTTCTGTTGTTTTACTTTGGATCTTCGATGAAGACCAAAGTGACTAGCAGTAGCAGCTCAAGCAGCAGCAAGAGCACCAGTAGGAGTTCCAGCAGCAGGAGAAGTACCAGCAGGAGAGACTGTTGCCTGTTCCTCACAGACCTGTTACTCCACAATAGTGAGGATGAACAGAGAGGTGCAACCCTTAGGGGGTCATACACATAACATAGGGTGTACATGCAGAGGATAACCCTCCTGAATGTGTAACACCAATGTCTCAGGAGATGCCGCGTCTCATGTCAGATGGTTCGACCTGGTGTGCACGCTTTACCAGTGGCTGTCAAAGTCACCACCACGTTCAATTTCTTTACCTCTGATTCTTTCCAGTGTTCTGGCAGAGACATCTGCAGGGTTTTGCATTCTGTGGCCCACAAATGCAAGAGACAGGTAACTAATGGCTTGTTTGCCAGGGTAGTCACTTGTGTCAACCTCGCCACCAATGATGCCAGCCAGAGTGAGTGGGAACTTGGGTTTGCAGCTCTAGCTGGTTTTCCACAAATGCAGGATGTCAGTGACTACACATATGTGGCAATTAAGATACCCACAGAACACTCAGATCAACAGCAAGGGCTTCCTCACCATCAATGTGCAGTTGGTGTGCAAGCACATAAAGATATTTATGTAGGGGTGTATGCCAGATTCTCAGGCAGTTGCCATGAGGCCCCCATTCTTCTTCAATCCATCCTCCGAAATCTCTTCATATCTCAAAACAGACTTACGGACAGGCTGCTTGAATAGCAGGGATAGCCACTTAAAATTGAGGCTGATGATACTGGGAAAAAACTCCAGTCAATGAGGCCCAGGAACAATGGAATAAAAGCCATATGACAATCAGATGTGCCTTGAAGCAAGCCATTGACATGCTGGAGACTTGCTTCAGGTACCTAGTCAGATCTGGACATGCCTTTCAATATGTATCAGCCAGGATCTCCAGAAAGCTTGTGGTACAGTGTGCTTTGCAAAACAGTGCACAATGGATCTGCAGGAATAACAAGGTGCAGAGCACAAAATCTCTTCAGGTGATTCTGAAGATGAGGAGGAGATGTCCAAGGCACCAGCAGCAGCTCAGGTTGCCCTTATTATTACAAGGTCCATTTAGGTTCCACCAGTCCACCCAACTGACAGTCACCTACAAAACTCCATTTCCAACACACTTTCCCCAACACAAAGCAGCCTTGCAAACAAACCATGCTTTCCTTTCACAGCCCCCCATAGCTTGGCTTCAATTCTTGTTTTAAACTTTCACCACAGTAAAAAGGCCACTTGCCAGGCAACAGCTAAAAATGGGAAAGTGCTGGAAAAAAATTATATTTATGCAGCTCAAAAGTTAAAAAGAAAATTAATAATCTTAACATTGTGTAGCACACCCATGTACATCTTCCTGCTCCTTCAGGTACCATGCCCTAAAAGGGCATTGACAATCATGGACTTCCATTGCATTGATTCATGATTAGGCTTGGTAAAGTATTGCAGTAGTTTGCTGTTGCCTTCTGTAGTATAGCTGACCAAACAACTCTCCCGCTGTTTAACACACACCATCAGAACTTACAGGCTGAAAATCAACCTGCTTGGCCACATTATTAACACACCTTCCATGGCCATCAAGTCTTGAAATGGGACTTAAACCCAGAACTTCTGAACCAGAGGTCAGACACTACCATTGTGCCAGAACACCTCCAACACCCATGTACATAACCTTGCCTAACTACAAATTTTTACTCTTCTTTTTCCTGGCACTTCTACATGTTGTAACCTATGTAAGTTCAGCAGAGGTGGAGACAGACTGCTCAGGCCTCTGCTCTGACTGTGGAGATGCACTTGGCCTCATCAACAGCTGCTCCACCTGTTTAGGGGTAGACTTGGCATTGGAACTGAGTGCTTGGTGGAGGCAAGGTGGGGAGGCAGTTGAGGTTAAATGGGTGAGAATTTTTAGCACTTTGAGAAGGGTCCTTAATTTTTCCCTTTCAACATCATCCCTCTCATGGCTACCCACACTTCCCTGCTAAAAATGAGCACAAGAGCACTTTGAGCAAATCAGTGGGGCAATGAACGAACAAGGGTAAGGTTTCAAGAATGCTGTTGAAGGTAGCATTCAGAGTCTGCAAGCCATTGATGAGGTCCTGCATGCCTTTTTGTGATTACCGTCTTTGATGCTCAATGCAGGTGACCACTCTTTCCATGGACGCAGATATAATTGCAATGGCCTGCAACATCATGCAGCACTCAAGATTGTGAGATGAATTCCTATATTTCTTTCTGAAAGTGGTGCATAGTGTAGCTGGAAATATACCAGTAAATCATACATTCGTTGCTGCTGCTTTAGAAGTATCCTATTTGTCAACAGCCTCGAGTTTCAGCATCTGTATCCAGTTGAACAGTGCTTTGAGTGACCTATGGCCTCCAACAAGGACTCTTCACTGCTGTCCTAATCAGCACTATCTGCTGTTCCTGCACTTGTGATTGGTGAATCACCAGGTGAAAACCACTAGCCTCTTTACTGGCCCCACTGATGCATGACTATTTGAGTGGCTGCATGATCTGCATGAGTCTTGCCACAGTACACATTCAGAGGGAGTGAGCTCCCCTGAGGACTCATTGTCCATCTCCTGTGGGCGTTTTAAAACCCTGTGGAAGATTGAGGACATGAATTAAAACTGCCAAGGAAAGAATGTTTTAAGTGATCATTATGCACATGGTTACATTTCACATGCTGCTGAAATCAGGTGGAATATTGTGCTCTTTAAGAATAATTTCAGTGTGGGTCCATTTGCAGGTCCTGACCCCACAATTACTGCAAAGCACCATTGGCATGACTTTTGGGAAGTGGCCTCTTAGTTGGCCACCTCAGCATCTGCCATCTAATTAAGGACAGCAGTGGTGTTTCTGAGGCTGCAGGATTAATCAGAAGGCCTGCAGACTTGAAAGAATGACTATAAAAACAAAAAATCTGCGGATGCTGGAAATCCAAAACAAAAACAGAATTACCTGGAAAAACTCAGCAGGTCTGGCAGCATCGGCGGAGAAGAAAAGCGTTGACGTTTCGAGTCCTCATGACCCTTCGACAGAACTTCCAGTTCTGTCGAAGGGTCATGAGGACTCGAAACGTCAACGCTTTTCTTCTCCGCCGATGCTGCCACACCTGCTGAGTTTTTCCAGGTAATTCTGTTTTTGTTTTGAAAGAATGGCAGCCCCACAAGCAGAGCTGGTGCTGCAGGTGCTGCAGGATGGGGGCTTTGAATGTTATGTACTTGCCAAGCTGCTGTATATTTTATTTACCTTAGAGCAACACAGAGATGAATCTATTCATAAATCAGCAACAATTTGTTTACAGAACTTTAAAACATCTTGGAATTTACAGGATTTGTACAGACATGTGGTCTTTGCAGGGAGCCCTAGGTCCTTTCTGGAATTTTCTCAGATTTCTTGACTCTCTTGTTTCACCCACAGGCTTAAGAAATCAAGAAAGCGCACACTGATCAGTTATCAGACTGGCATAATTAAATATAGATGAAACAAACCATTGAATATTGCAGTGGAGGTTCCTTCTGAAGAGATATTTAATTCTTTAAGTTAAAATGCGGTCACAGCTGCCAGGCCTTCCCTGTGGAGCAGAATCTCTGACCTAACAACTCCACTGCTCTCCTCCAAGTGCACCCTGGTAAAAACTGGGCATGAGTGGGATCGGTTGGGTTGGTATTTTTTTGGGCTGTAACCCCTTATCACGCATTGAACCTGACCTATTTCCTTGGCAACTAAAATTCTACCCCATATCTAGAAATGTGATCATAAACCACATTCAAAGCCCAAAGCGAGCCCAATTTAGGTTAACACATGGAAACGTTGAACACCACTTGGAGGAAGTGCTGAGGGTATCAAGGGTGCAGAATGTACTCTGGGTGGGGGACTTCAATGTTCACTACCAAGAGTGGCTCAGTAGCACAACTACTAACTGAGCTGGCCAAGTCCTAAATGAGATAGCTGCTACACTAGGTCTGCGGCAGGTGGTGAGGGAACCAACAAGAGGGAAAAAGACGCTTGACCTCATCTTCACCAGCCTGCCTGCCACACATGCATCTGTCCATGACAGTATTGGTAGGCATGGCCACCGCCCAGTACTTGTGGAGACCAAGTCCCATCCTCACATTAAGAATTCCGTCCATTGTGTTGTGTGGCACTATCACTGTGCTACATGGCATAGGTTTCAAACAGGCCCAGGAACTCAAGAATTGGCATCCATCAGGCACTGTGGGCCATCAGCAGCAGCAGAATTGCACTCAACCTCATGGCCCAGCATATCCCCCAGTCTACCATTACCACAAAGGGGATCAACTCTGGTTCAATGAAGAGTGCTGGAGGGAATGCCAGGAGCAGCACCAGGCATATCTAAAAATGAACTATCAGCCTGGTGAAGCTGCAACACAGCATACCTGCGTGTCAAACAGCATAAGCAACAAGTGATAGACAGAGCTAAGCAATCGCACAACCAATGGATCAGATCTAAGCTCTGCAATTCTGCCTCATCCAGTTGTGAAAGATGCTGGACAATTAAACAACTCACTGAAGGAGGTGGTTCCACAAATGTCCCCATTCTCAATGATGTGGGAGCCCAGCTGAACCCCCGGGGTGAGGTGAGAGTGACTGCCCTTGACATCAAGGCAGCATTTGACTGAGTGTGGCATCAAGGAGCCCTAGCAAAATGGAGTCAATGGGAATCGGGGGAAAACTCTTCGCTGGTTGGAGTCATACCTAGCACAAAGGAAGTTGGTTATGGTTGTAGGAGGTCAATCATCTCAGTTCCAGGACATCACTGCAGGAGTTCCTCAGGGTAGTGTCCTAGGTCCAACCCTCTTCAGTTGTTTCAGCAATGACCTTCCTTCCATCATAATGTCAGAATTAGGGATGTTCGCTGATGATTGCACAATGTTCAGCACCATTCCCGACTCCTCAGAAGCAGTCCATGTCCAAATGTAGCAAAAACTGGACCATATCCAGGCTTGGGCTGACAAGTGGCAAGTAACATTCGCACCACACAAGTGCCAGGCAATGACCATCTCCAACAAAAGAGAATCTAACCATTATCCCTTAAGGTTCAATGGCATTACCATCGTTGAATCCCCCACTATCAACATCCTGGGGGTTACCATTGACCAGAAACTGAACTGGACTAGCCATATTAATACTGTGGCTACAAGTGCAGATTGGAGGCTAGGAATCCTGCTGTGAGTAACTCACCTCTTAACTCCCCAAAGCCTGAACGCCATCCAAAAGGCACAAGTTAGGAGTGTGATGGAATACTCCCCACTTGCCTGGATGACCACAGTTCCAACAACACTCAAGACGCTTGACACCTTACAGGACAAAGCAGCCTGCTTGACTGGCACCCCATCCGTAAACATTCACTCCCTCCACCACAGACGCACAGTGGCAGCAATGTATACCACCTAAAGATGGATTGCTGGAATTCACCAAGCCCCCTTAGACAGAACCTTCCAAACCCATGACCACTTCTATCTAGAAGGACAAGGGCAGCAGACACATACAAGTTCCCCTCCAAGCCATCGATCAACCTGACTTGGAAATATATTGCAGTTCCTTCACTGTTGTTGGGTCAAAATCCCGGAGCACCCTCTCAGTAGTTCAAGAAGACAGCTCACCACCACCTTCTCAAGGGCAACTGGGGATGGGCAATAAATGCTGGCCCAGCCAGCGAAGCCCACATCCCATCCATGAATTTTAAAAATACTTAAATTTGTACAGTTAAGGCCAGAGCATAATATTTAAGGTGGCTAGTATGATAAGCTTCCCACTTTTTCTGATAGATGCATAAGTTTATTTATCTACAGCATGTTAGGGAATGTTGAGATGTTCACCTCTGTTTCACAATGGGGCTCTTCAGAAGTCCTGACCCATGCACCCACCCATGCCTAGAAAGTTTAAACTTCTGATGGGCAGATTTGCACAGCTGGGGCCCCTCTAATATTTTGATATATAAAATCAGTGTCTGAGAATTGGACCTGTTGTGCAATGTTTACCCAGATATGTATCCTAGTATTGTCCTGCTGATAATTTCTGGTGTAGGTCAGTGATTAAGAGCAGACTAACCCCCTCATGCACCCCCAAGCATCCACACATCTGCTGATTACTCATGCCCCTAACCTGATTATTCACCCTCCCCAATCTGACTGTCCACCCTCCCAACTACCCACCTGACTACACACCCATTAACTCCCACTCCACTTATTGACTCCTCTACAGCCTTACTCACTGAACCCCACTCACTCACCCATCCCCCACCCATCAACTGATCCCCTCGCTCAGCCACTCACTCATTCACCAACCCACTCACGCACTCACCCACTCAATAACCACCTAACTAACTAATCGGCTCAACACTATCTCCTCAAAGGTAATTAGGGATGTGCAATAATTGCCCACATCCCTTGAATGAATAAATTTAAAAAAGCCTAAAACTCTTAAGACCTTCACCTTTAGTAGTACAGAACTTGAGTATAGTTGAAAATAGAGACATGCTGTCGAAGCTTTTTAACTTGCACTCATCAGGACAGATTTACAAGAATATCAATTGTAAAGGAAACAACCATTTATACTGCAAGAACAGAGAGTGCTGCTTGGTTGGCAAAGGGATTCTGATTGGTAGAGGCATTGTCATAGAAAATGGATCAGGGAACAATTAACTGCCAACCTTTTGTTTAAATTCAAACCAGTCGGGTCGACTCTGATTGGTCAAGGCATTGCCATGGGGAATGGCTATCCCCCATGATTTTGTTTAGTTGAAAAAGAGGCAATGCATGGACATGCTCCTTCTGTCTGCAAAGGACAGCGCCTTCTGTGTAAATTTATGTAGCTTCCAGCATGCATAAGTGAGCCATACTACGAGCCCAACTGATAAGATTAATCTAATTTAACTTAATTTGGTAGGAGGCAAAAAACCTGTTTTCCAAAGATAAACTGTGCAGATTTTGTTCTTCTGACTTTCAAGGCTAGTTAAAGGTGGGTTAAATTTCCTGACGGACAATGTCGGTAACCCCATTTGCATTCATTCGCATCCCACGCATGCTAGTTAAAAGGCTGCCTCACCGGACTTAAGTTTGTACTCCAAATTAAGTTTCCTGCCTGTGAGAATTTAGAACGTTTAGTTTTATGATTATATATAAGCGGCGTGCACCTGGCGCACTTCACCTCTTCCATGACTTTGAAGTCCATAGGTGTTTCTTTCACCTTCTTAGGGAACTCACATAGCTTCAATCGAGCGCCGGTAGGAAATGCTGCACCAAGTCTGGACACAGGAGGCAGGTGAAGGTTGAAGGGGGGTGCGGGAGGTAGGGTGGAAGTGTGGAGAGAAAGCTGGACAGGAGAGGCAGGCTTAACCAGGAAGTGGGGGGAACAGTGTCCAGGGAAGGAGAGGGAGAGCTTCTGGGGGAGGGGGAGCATCTTAGAGGGCAGTGGGGTCCTGGGAGGTGAACTCAGGGCACTGTTGATAGAAGGGAATAGTCACAGTCAGAGGGGGGTAGTGGGCTGTGGCAGGGTGGCAAGTCCAGGCTGAGAGCCTGGTCAGTGAAGGTTTCATCAGTGAGGGTAACTAGACAGGTGGCTCGGATACTGGGAGGGGACAGGGTCAGGGTGGGCATGGGGACTATAACAGGTGTCGACTCTGAGAGGAGAGAAGGGTTGTGGAGGTTGATTGTGAAAGAGTCCAGAGTAACATGAGGAGGGTCAGGCATGACAGAAGGGAGAGGAATGGTGATATTGGGTGGGTCAAGGGTAATAGGGGGAAGTTGGTGGGTGACAGGGGGAGGGTAGAAGATGGTGGAGTGAGTTTGAACTGTGACATGCACCATATTTCAAATCTGACCTTGACGTAGTTAGTCAATCAGTGAGATCCCTTGATGTGGGAGGAGTGCTTTTTTGGATGGGTGGAGTTCAAGATCAGCGTAAGTGGCCGACTAAATGGGCACCCTAATTATTATGAGGTAACTAAATGTTAATTATGCCCAGTTATGTTCTCTTCTCTTTGGTGAAGTCCCCATTGCAGCAGATTTGTTGCTGATTCATGAGTTTCATATCATTGAGATCCCAGCAACGTGTGGAGCTGCTGTTCATTCTGTGTCATTTGACATCTGCTGCAGTCGGAGTTAGGGGTGATAGGAGGGAGGTGGATGCCTTAAAGGGACACTGATGGTGGACAGCAGCCAGCTCGCGACTCCAAATCCTGAGTGAATGGTCATGACTGACAAGGGCTCATGTGGTTAGTCTTTCTATTCTGCCAAGGCAAAGGTCTCTCTATAGAATCTCAAAGGTAATGGAGACAAGAGAAATAGTGTCAGAGGGAGGTTTCTTGCACATAACTCTCATTACCCTGGTCAAAAGGCAATATCTCCATGCACAGTTATTAAAGAAATGATCCCTCTTATTACTTTATTGATGATGGAGAATAGGCTGATAGGGTGATAATTGGCCAGGTTGGATTTGTCCTGCTTTTTTTGTACAGGACATACCTGGGCAATTTTCCACAAAGCCAGGTAGATGCTAGTGTTGTAGCTGTACTGGAACAGCTTGGCTAGGGGCACAGCAAGTTCTGGAGCACAAGTCTTCAGTACTATTGCCGGAATATTGTCAGGGCCCGTGGTAGGAACACCCACCTCTGGTACTCCAGGATGTCCTTTACCTGGAAATGATGGGGTGGGGATGACATATCCAGGTGTGTGCCAGGTGAAGGAGTTAGCACTTGCCTGCTGGCATTGAGATGGAGGGACATGCTCACTAACTATATCACTTCAATTCATTCACACATGCACTGAGGCGTCAATGATGCAGACTGCACACAAATCTGCTTTGGTAATGGCTCTCATCCAGATGAGGAGAAGGATGGCCTATTGCTGGTTAGCACAGGGCCAGGGGGAGTAATGGCCTGAGCAACAAGAGTCAGCGGGCCTCTATAACGTCAAAATATTGGCAAACATGGACCACTGCAACAGCAAGCATTGGCTCAACCATGGGTGTATTGTCGGCAGTGCTTTTATCTAGAGATGAGCAAAAGACAATGTTGAGCCTGTCCTCGAATGTCTCAGGATGTGGCTGCTTACATCTGCCACCTTCTCCAGTACGAGCTGTGGCTACGATGATACTGGAGGATTAATGCGGAGATCCTGGCCTGCATTGAGTAAATGTCTGTCCTGGTGCCCTTTAAATATGGTGGCAGGACCTTCAGCCCCATGAGATAATGGCGGGATGAGCGACTTCCTGCTCGCCCCACCACGAGATTCGCTGTGCTCCTCGCAGAAGCATAATAAGCTGAAAAGCAGAAGACTGCGTATGTTCCGCCGTCCTGCCGCCCAGCGGGGATCACATCGACTTTCCTGCTCACCACCAGACTTAGTGTCCAGAATGGAAAATTCTGCCCTGAGTGACTATTAGCCATTTATCTAAAAAATTAATATGTTTATCATAACTAACAATCAGTTAGGTTTGATGTAGAACCAGCTTTTTAACTATGTTTGTATCATTTGAGTAAAGTTTAAAATATACCCCTCTTGATTCAATGTCCACATAAAAGCAATTAAAATGGAGCATTACTTGAACTTATTTGGTATAATATTTAGAAATGATTAATATAACCATTCATCTGTGAACTCACACAGCAACATCTATTTAGCACCAGATTATTGCATATATAACAAATAACTTTTCAAAGAATTAGATAGTTGTTTGAAAAAGATGAATGTTGAATGTTGTGAAGAGCGAGCAGGAAAGTGGGATTAAATTAGATGGCTCATATGGAGAAAAATCCAATACAAACTTGCTGGATGAAATGGCAATTTTATTTACTGTAACAATATTTGATTCCATGAATGCATGTACCTCCTGTCAACTATCACTTAATTGCTTCCTTCTGTCAGGCTGTTTGTATCTTTCTGCCATACGCCTGTGTCACAACTAAACTTATCTATTCCTTTTGCTTTATTATGATTGACTTTTCCAATCTTTTTCTCCAGAGTGGGTGGCACTGTTGTTCATTTATTGCTGAGGTCTCCCAGGTTTAGCACCAAGACATGCAACGAATGAATATTTATATTAGATTACATCCTCTGACCCAATGGAGTAGACTACTTCTCCAACATCCAATCTTGGATGAGGCCTAATTTCGTCCAGTTAAACATCGGAAGCACTGAAGCCTTTTGGCTTGTGTCATAAAGTCTATACACTTGCAAACAGTTCAAGACCCATGCTCGATTCAGGCTGAACCAGATAGTTTGCAACATCACCATGCCACTTACACACTGAGCTTCTGTTCCCACAGTCTCTCCATCAAAGAGTCTGCCTACACCCACTACCTCCGCTCCATTTTCCTATCTGCTGCTGAAAAACTCATCCATGACTTATCACCTCTAGACTTTGGACTATTCCAATATTCCCCTCATCAACCTTCCATCTCCAATGCCTTTAAAACTATGCTGCCCATATCCTATACTGTACCAAATCCTGTTCACCTATCACTCTTGTCTTCACTGTTCTACATTATCTCAACGTTCTCAATCACTTCAGATTCAATATCCTCAATCCTGCATTTAAAATCACATAGTGGTCTCGACCTTCCTAACTCTGTAACTTCTTCCATCCTACAAATCCTCTGAGGTCTCCATTTCTCTCCCATTGACCTCTTGTGCATCACCCCCTTCAAATTACAATTGTTGCTGTGCCTTCAGCCATCCAGGCTTCACACTCTGGATTCCCTCCCTGAATCCCTCTGTCCTCCTTAAGATCCTCTTTAAAACCCTCCTCTTTGGTCAAGCTTTTAATCACCCTTGTAGTATCTCCCTCTTTGGCTTCGCATTAAACTATTTTTTAATTACAGCTCCAAGAAGCAACAACTGCAATTCAACTTATGTTGCACTTGTAATGTAGTAAAACATCTCAAAGCATTTTGAATTGTTTTTCTACATTAAAGTGCTATACAAATTATGCTTATTAACATCAAGAATATTAGACTCAAGGAATAGATCATACTTTTGCCTTTCTGCATCTGGTATTAGTATCAAGTGCTTTTTGGTACAGAGCTAATTAAATGGAAACTCAGCTACCTCAACAATTCCCCTACAAACATTGAGGGAATCTCCAACCTAAAATTCATAAGAACATTTTACAATCTGTAAAGTTCCTTCACTGCATAGCAAATAAACTTCGATTGACCTATCTCTCTGATAATAATTAGACTCTCTTGCCTTAAAAAGAGACTGCTGAGCTTTTGCAACAAAATAATACATTGTGCATAATATGGTATAATGCATTTGTCCTTATAAAAAATTCACTATCTGACTAACTGTGAGCATTGTATTAAAAGATCTGTTTTGTGTTTAATGAAGTTAGAGGTAGATAGAACTTCCTGCCACAAGTAGAGGCTACAATATTTTTTCAGATTTTAGAAGAACAACATATGGTAATAGCTGATTATACAACTTGTCTATTTTGTCCAAAAGGTAGAAATTGATCCATGGAGGAGCATAAAAAGTGGTCACTCGACATGCAATTTCCATTGATGGACCAAACACTGCTCAATCATCAGTTAGTGAGACAATTCAGATTTCAAAAATCTGGAAATAAAATCTGAAAGTGAATGTTTATCTGCCAGATATGGGGGCACAGAGGTATACAGGCCTTGGGCAGTGGCTGTGTGTTATAAACATTGATTCTGGACCCCGTGAAATCTCATGGCTGAAGGTTAAACATGGATGAGGAAACCTCCACCCTCCATAATAACCATCACTTGCATGTTTCTTCACTCGGTCAAAAAAATGGAACTCTGGTAAATTTTGTGGAGCCCTTCATCAATACCAGGTCAGAGCCTCACCTACAACAAATGCACATCAGAAAATCGTACCTGCAGTTTGCACTTCTATGTCTGGGCTTATATATCAAGAATTATAACTTGGAGAAGGGGTACCTAATCTGAATTGATGGCACGGCATTTTCGCTTTGGCCGAGTCCACTATTAGACAGAGGAGTAAGGAGTTTACTGACATTGTTCGAGGAGAAATTTTCTTATGATACCAAAATAGGCGGTATAGTTAATTCTTTAGAACTCCAAAGTAAACTGCAAAGGGATATTGGTAGGATGGAAGAATGGACTACATCGTGGCAATTGGAATTCAATGTCAGTAAGTGTGGGGACACACATTTTGATAAAAGAAATAACAGTAGTAATTATACTCTTAATAGGAGTAGGCTTGGTGCTGTGCAAGAACTGACAGACTTGGGGGTATGTGTTCACAGAATATGAAAGGAAGTGCTTCAGGCTGATAAGACTGAAAAAAAGTTGCTTTAATTCAAGACTTTATTTCAAAATGATGTGGGATATTAAAGCAAAGAGATAATTGTAATGTTAAAGGGATACCAGAAAAAAGACACCTGGGGTTTACATACCTAATCTATGAAAGTGGCAGGACAAATTGATAAGGCCGTTAAAAAAAAGCAATTGGAATCATTGGCTTTATAAATTGAGGCATAGATCACAAAAGTCAGGAATTTATGTTCAACCTTTAAAAATCACTGGGCAAACAACAGCTGGAATACTGTGTCCAATTTTAGGCTTCATATTTTAGGAAGCAGGACCCCCACCAAGAATGAACAGGTGATTACTTGAATGGAACCAAGGATAAGGACATTCAGTTGTGTGGAAAGATAAAAGAAACTGGGATTGTTCTCCTTAGAGTAAGCAAGGTTAAAAGGAGATTTAATAGAGGCATTCAAAATAATGAGGGATTTTTTGATACAGTAAATAGGAAGACAGTATTTCCACTAACAGGACAGCTGGTAACCAGGGGGCACATATTTAAGGTAACTGGCAAAAGAACGAGACAGGAGAGAAGGCATCTTTTTAGGTAGTGAGTTGCTATAATCTGAAAAGTATTGTCTGAAAAGGGGTTGGAAGCAGATTTAATAGCAACTTTCTAAAGGAAATTGCATTCATGCTTGAAGGGGGGAAAATGCAGGCTATGGGAAACAGGAGGGTGGTGGATTGGGTCTGAACTTCATTGGAATAGCAATCTGAGTCGGATTACCACTCTGCTCCTAGTTTCTTACCCAAACCTTTTCTTGATCCTGTCTCACCAGAACTTCCAGCTCAGACCAGGCGAGGTCCAGGCAGTGAAGCATATCCCTGGGGCCTAGTGCCAAGTGTAGGTATATTGTATGCAAGGATCCCCCCCAACTTTTTTTACGGTACTAGCTGCTATAAAGCAGGTAAGTTAAAGGTCCAGCCCAGTTTAAATGTCCTTGAACAGGCCAGGGAGAAGTTAAGTGTATAAGGTAAGTGGGTAGGATTTTGAGGGGTGGAGATTTTTTTTGGGGGGGGCGCTGTGGTGGACCGGTTCAGGTTGCGCCTTGAGGGTGCTTAGGCCTTGGGAGGGGCTGGGGGTCAGGCCGGGCCTCGAGGGAGGTCATGCCTTGGAATGCTGGTCCAGTTAGACCGAGCCTTCGGGGGCTGGGGGTGAGAATGGGGCCTGGGGGGTGTGGTTGGGGGTGTTAGAGTCGGGCCTAGAGAGGGGTTGGTGTTGTGTCAGGTTGGATCATGCTTTGGAGGGGGGTGCATTGGTCGGTCAGGTAAGGAGGCTGGGTCGGGCCTGGAATGAGGGTGCTGGGCTTTGGAGTAGGGGAGCTGGGGTGAGAGTCTGGCACGGTCGGGGGCCAGAGGGTTGGGAGTGGGTCAGGGGGACAGAGTGTGAGTTGGGCCTGGCAGGGGCAGGGGGGCAAGCGTCCCCGTGATGGTGGAGGGAATCCTGTGGGTTGGAGGATTCCCGTCAGGGTTATAGTCCCTTGGGGTGGGGAAGTCCTGTGGTGAGGAGGGGAGTCCCCTGGGGATTCAAGATTGTTGCGGGGGGGGTCCCATGGAGGGTCAGTGTGGGTCTGTGCAATAGTTACCCAGAAGTTAGAAGAGGTTTTAATTCTTCTAATTTTTTCTGTATAACAATTGATGTAACCCAGTCGAAACCATCCGAAGTTTACAATTTGAATCACATTTTTGGATAGTTCCCAGTTCAGGGCAATTGCCCAGGGGATGTTTGCACTTCCGGGCCAATGCTGTGCAAACCTTGCCTGTTAACTTCCAGTGGCAGGAAGGGGGGGGGGGCGTGGTATGCTTTCTCCAGCACATCTTTGGTGTAGCCCTCCAATATGTGCCCTGGAGCTCAGAAGTTTCATAGTGCTGGCACAAGCATGATGGGATGACTGGCTTCCTTCTGTGCTATATAATTTTATAATTCTCATGACAAGCCTATATAAAACGGTACTAAGTCTTCAGTTAGACTATTATGTGCAGTATTGAGTTCAACAGTATAGGTAGAATTTTCAGACTCTGGAGAGGGAAAAGTGGGGTTAATAATCCTACTTGGTTGTCCAAGAATCTCCAGGAATGAAAAATGAATGCCCTGAGCACTGCTGCTAGCAACTTGGGGGAAAATAAAGCAGAGTTTGTATTTTGCATTTGCAGTTTGTATCAGTGGCTTGTACCTATACTTTCTTTACCTGCTCATGAACAGCCTCTTGGTTTTCAGGTCTTCTCACACAACAGCTTTTAGCATGAAACTGTGGACTAATATACTCAACTAAAAGAGGGCCAAATGTTATAAGATGAACGCAATAACGTTTTTGATTGTGGGTATGTTTTATTTGATCAGATATCACATGGTCAAATGCCACATGATCAAATATCAAACTTTCAAAACCTCCAGGAATGCCTCGAGCTCTAGTTGTTAACTCTTGGTCCTTGATTTTTTTCTGAGCCATTCTGCTACACTTCTGCTAGAGGCACAGAGGTCTAACAGAACAACAATCAAAACCTGGCCCTGATATGTTTAGCACATGCAGAGAAATCATTCATGATAAAAGAGACTGTTTGAACAGTCTTTTACAGTTTAGAAAGGGGAAATATGCAGAAAATCTGGTATAATTCTCGATACAGTAACATCATTTGTTCATAAAGCAGTGACACTTCCAATATAATTCATGTCAGTATTTTGCATATTTGAGTATAAGTGTAAAAAATAATTTTTCATGGAGGCAAATGTAAATAAAGAGAATCTGCACTCTCAATTCCACCTGGTTAAATAAATTTAGCAGCAAATTGCGATAATAACCTCTGCTTTTTTATCCTCTCAGTTTTTTTAAATCTCTTTTTCATCCCCTTTGGGACTACGTTATGTTTGTGTTCCTATTTTCTTCAGGTACAAAGATTCTATCTATTTCCTTGAATTGTTGCTGCTCTACCTTCAGATCATCACAGAGCGAAGCTGCTAAGGTGAAGGGTCATGCCAGGGCATCACTCACAGACAAAGTCCCTTCAGCTGCTAATGTAAGCTGCAGTAAGAACGTCCTGAAAGCACATCCACTTGAGACTAACTACAAGCTGCTCATGCCTCTCAGAGGACTTATAGTGTTGACTCTTCTGTCATCGGATCCAAGCTTACGTTAAGCCCTGGAGCTATAGAAGCTTATTCACATTCAAGCAGTGAAATAAATCCTGTTGCTACAATTCTCTTCATGAGGATAAACATTCTGAAAACAGGGGAAAAACTAAACATCCAGCCCCTATTCCGTAAGTATTAAATTATTTTAATATTCACCATATTCTTTTCAAAAAGATTTATGACTGAGAATGAGTCCAAATAAACAAATAGAAAGGCAATTCCATGTCCTTAAGAATACAACAAAAGGGAAGCATTTTGAGCTCAAGTTCATCAGGTTATCTCTTGTATTTTTTCTTTTAAAGCTCAGAACGATTATTATCTTGTTTTTCTTTCAAAATGATCCATTTCCTTAAAAACTGTATCTGACCTTTAACTTTCATTTTAGTAATTATTTTGCTTTTAAAGGCTCCATGGTAGCTAATTTGATGGAAAAAAATCTAGAGGCGACAGGATGCGCAAGAAAGAAAGGTGTAGCCTTGGGGCGATGGAGGGCTTTTACTGCAACAGGCTGGTCGAAGAGGAAATAATAGGATTTTCCAGGATTCACGTTGATCTTCAAATGAGAAAATCTCCTGCTTACTGTTACTCAACACAAAAAGAGCCAAACGCTTTTAAATCGGATGCACAATATACCTCTTAACAGAATCATTACCACAGGCTTAGTGGAATTCCAATACCAAACCTCTCACGTTTAATATTCAGTGAGCTGTACACCTATGTTGTAGTTCAACCAGGCAGCTTGTTCCAGACAAGGAATTAATATGAGAGATGTAAAATATTTTGTTTTGGTGTGACATCTTCTTGTTTAATTTTGTTTTCTTTTCCTGTTGTATAAGCCCCTCATTCTTAGAGAAACCGCTCTTTATTTCTTACCCTCTCTTTTCTGAAAGTAGGTGGCTCTTGGTGTTTTTGATTCCATGGATCCTGACTAGAACCTTGCTCAAGAGCTGCTCAAGTGGCCATTCTCCACTAATGGACTTAGACAAAGGAGTGTTAGTGAGCTGCTAAAGCTAAAGGAGACAACACAGCTGAGCTAGGCCTTGTTCTCACCAGACATCCACTCACATCCATCTGAAGGCAAAATCATTGGAAAGCAATAAGGATCCCTGACTTTTCCATTGGCACAGGTTGAAAAATCTTTGAAATTTTAAGCACAGAATGAGGCTGTTAAGCCATCATATCTGTACCAGGTCTTTGCTGTAGAAACACAAAATGAATCCCAATCACTTGTTCACTCCAAAACCTTTATTTTCCTCTGCTTCAAAGATAGCTTGTTCAAGGTATAGCTGATGGCAGGGGTGTAACATCATACTAAAGTGAATCACTGCCTTTAGGAGAGGAAAAGTAAGGAAAGATAAATACATAAACTATCTCTGGGGAAGTCATATACAGCAGTAACCATGAACTTTCAAAGATGATCGCAGAATCACAGAATTGTC
Organism: Carcharodon carcharias; assembly: GCF_017639515.1. Taxonomy (NCBI): domain Eukaryota; kingdom Metazoa; phylum Chordata; class Chondrichthyes; order Lamniformes; family Lamnidae; genus Carcharodon; species Carcharodon carcharias. Next base: position 42,861,323 of record NC_054474.1, on the reverse strand, counting down.
ATGGTTCAGAAGGAGGTCATTTGGCCCATTGTTTCCACACTAACTCTCTGAATAAGCAACTCATCTGGTTCCATTGCCCTGTCTTCACCCCGTAATCCTGCACAACCTTTCTATTTAATGGGCTGATTTTCCCCCCCGTTGGGAGAGGGGGATTGTGTGGAAGCAGATGGGAACAAGTGCAAACCCAATCGGCGCCCCCGATTGGGTGCACACCGCCATTTTATGTGGGCGGGCCAATTAAGGCCCACCCAGTGTGTCGTTTGTCTGGAGGCACTGAGCACTCCCTGTGCAGGTGCGGGGGGATTCCCTGATTCAGGGCCTGTGCCTCAAGCATGCGCGCAAAAGAACGCAGAAATCTTCCTGAGGCACCCCCGTGCCTCAGGGAGATTAAAGTTTTTAAAAGCTAAATACAGAAAAAGAAAATATTATAAGACATGTCCCCTTATGTGACAGTGTCACATGAGCTGGGACATGTCAATTAAATTTTAAAAATTTTTTATTGAATTTTAAAACCCTTCATGAAACCTCATCCCGCCCATGGATGAGGTTTCATGAAAAATGCAAAGGCCGCTCGGGCTCTTTGCCTGCCCGCCAACCTTAAGGTTGGATGGACAGCTCATTTAACTATTTTAATTAGTTTTTAACAGGTCTCAATAGGCCTTTGACAGTTCAGTGGGTGTGCAGCTAAGTCGGCTGCGCGCAAGCCAAACTGAAAATCTAAATGATGCACGGCGATGTTGGGATGACCTCCACTCGCCGACCAGAAAATTCTTCCCAATGCTTCAACTGAACCTCCCTCTGCCACACTGTCAGGCAGAACATTCAAGACTTTAACTACTCACTGCGTGAAAAAGTTTTCCCTCATATCACTATTGCTTCTTTTACTAATTACTTTAAATCTGTGCCTTCTCATTCTCGATCCTTTCGTGATCTAAGTCATTAACATATATCAGGAAAAGCAAGGGTCCCAACACTTACCCCTGGGAAATTCCACTGCAAATCTTCCCCCAGCCCGAAAAACATCCATAAACATCCATAAACTACTCTCTGTTTCTTGCCACTCAAGCAATTCCAAATACATGCTGCCATGTGCCTTTTATTCCATGAGCCTTAACTTTGCTCACATGTATGTTGTGCAGAACTATATCAAATGCCTTTTGGAAGTTTATGTATATGACAACAACAGCATTGCTCTCATCAGTTACCTCTTGAAATAATTCCAGCAAGTTAGTTAAACATGATTTTCCCTTAAGAAATCATGCTGGCTTTTCTTAATTCACCCACTTTTGTCCTTGTGACTATTAACTTTGTCCTGAATTATTGTTTCTAAAAGCTTCCCCACCACCGAAATTAAACTGCCTGGCCTGTCATTGCTGGGCTTATCCTGACACCTTTATCTGAACAAAGGTGTAACGTTTGCAATTCTCCAGTCTCCTGGTACCATCCCTGTGCCTAAGGAAGACTGAAAAATTATGGCCAGTGCCTCTGCAGTTTCCACCCCCACTTCTCACAGTATTCTTGGGTGCACCTCATCCTATCCCAGTACCTTATCAACTTTATGTATAGGTAACCTATCCCTTCCTTTTCAATTTTAAACCATTCTAGTGTCTGAATTACCACCTCTTTTAACATGGCCTGGATAGCACCTTCTTCCTTGGTAAAGGCAGATGCAAAGTAATGATTTAATATAAATAATATAAATAATATGATATAAGTGTTTTGAGCCCATATTGAAAATGAAAATGTTACACTTTATTTAAAAAATGGTAAGATGGTGGATGATTTTATTTCTTATTCTTAAGCATAAATTTTAATCTAACCTACCCATTGGGCATGGGCAGGTTCAGGCCAGCCATAATTTTACTTCAGTGGAGACTAAAATCGAATGGGATGTAAAACAAGTTGCCAACCAAATATCCAAACTGTTGAAAATAATAGAAATCATCCACTATTTAAAGGTAACTTGAACAGCCAGTTAAACTCAGATTTGAAACACCAGTTCCCAGATCTCCAAATTCTACATTTTTTGGACATTAAATGTGTACAACAAAAGCAAATTCAGCAGTAGCTATGAATGGTGCCTGATTGGTGCAACATTTTGGGTACCATTAAATTTGCCAGGGCTTCATTTTAGGTAGTGTCCATTCCCTAATAAGTGACGGGCTCTTTTCAATATTGAAGTGAGGGCCCTGTGCCCATTTCCAGGAAATTTGTTTAAACTATTTGGCACTTGTGCTCCTGTCTCCATAATAATAATTTGGGACACTAACGGTGCGCAACCCACCTGCCCCATTTATGCTTCCTCACCACAGCCCACCTCCAATACACTAGAATTCAAAGGGCCCGGAGAAATGAATTTCAGGGGAATGTAGGACAGCCTTTGGGCTAGTGCCTTCTGGTACCTGACTCCAGCATGCCAACACAGTGACCTTTTTTGGAGGGTGGTGGGATAGGAGGGTGGAGAGCATTAGAGCTGAAATTTCTCTTTTCTAAACACTGGTACTGCCCTTATCTGTTACCATGTCTTGTTCAAAATCAATACTGAAGTGATCTGAGTCAATCTGGAGAAATCCAAGGAGATCTAATGCACATTAATTTCAGATTTTAATATGAATTCCAATAATACCTGCAGATAACAATCACAAAATGTTTTCTTCTATAGAAGGTGTAGCTCAGGAAATAGTACAAGGCTCAGCTGTAACCTTCAACTAATTTGGCAAATTGCATTGCTTCAAATTTCTTACAAAGCCTGCTTGACAATTCCAATAAAGATATGATTGAATTGCTTGATACCAAACATTTCAACAAATTACCATTTCAACCAGAACTGATGTAAAATCAGAATCATCCCATAATCATCTAGCTAGAAGGCAACATAAATGAAAAATAAGCATACGTATACTTCACATTCATGAAAAAGCACTAAAGTGCCATTAAATACAACATTTTGAAATATTTGACTCAGCTTGCAGCTTCTTGCAAGTCAAAAAATGCTTCATTCCTTATTTTATAGAGGATGACTGTAATTATAAAAGCCTGATTGCCCCTTTCAGCCAGAAAGCTTGAGGTTAGCACAATAGGTCCCAACTCATATTTCTACAAAACACATGACTGCTTCAAGATTATCAAGTGCAAGTAATATTGGTCACATTGGCCAGCATCATTATGTTACCTTTGTCTACCCCAGATATAAGTGAAAGAGGGGAGCAAAGTGATTATGATGGTTTTAATAGGTCGGAATTTCATTAAACGGCTGGAACCACGAAGGAAAAGGTGAGAGAGTGGTTGCTCTGTGCAGCATTCAACTGTAAGTCAAAGAGGTGACTGGAAACAAAAGATGAAAGCACATTCGATCAGGCTGGCAATAAAGAGACAAGACCACATAATTTACTTGCGTATCAAATAACTGCTAGAACAGAGATTGCAGAATAAAGCCTGCAATAACTTTAAATGTGTGTACAGTTCAGCTTCAATATTTGCAACCTCATTCTAAGAATTTGTAGAAACTTTTATAAATGAACAGTTCATTCTGATCCACTTTATAGAGCACTCTTGGGGAACTCTTAAATATAGTTAAAAATAATACATTTTCAATACTAATGAATTAAAAGTGTAAAAATTGACAACTATTTTCTTCAAAAATAATTTATCGGACTCCTCCGAAATGTGCTGCAGTCTCTCTGTTTTCAGCATTAAACGCACAAAGCAATAGATACATTTGAAGCACTTAGTTTTTTTTGTTTTACAGTATAAATGAAAGTCTTTTCAATGTTTTCACTCAGTTCAACATTGAGAACACCACCTCTCATGGGGAGGTGATAGCGTAGTGGTATTGCTGCTGGACTAGTAATCCAGAGACCCAGGGTAATGCTCTGGGGACCTGCCATGGCAGGTGGTGGAATTTGAATCCAATAAAAATATGGAATTAAAAAGTCTAATGATGACCATCAAACAATTGTCGAAACGAAACATTTTTTTTCACTAATGTCCTTTGGGGAAGGAAATCTGCTGTCCTTACCTGGTCTGGCCTACATGTGACTCCAGACTCAGTGTGGTTGACTCTTAAATGCCCCTGGACAAGGGCAACTAGGGATGAGCATTAAATGTTGGCCCAGCCAGCAAAGCTGTGAATGAATTAAAAAAAAGGTCTATGACCTGTTAATTATAGACTAAAGTTCCCTGTATGCAGCTGAAATAAGAACTTCCAAAACTTCCAGATCAGGTGTGGCAGAAGTCAGATCTCTGTATTGATCCAAAAAGCACTTCCATGTCAGTTCTAGCACCTGTTAAATGCAAATTGTTAAATTTCTAGATATTGCTGCAATATGGAAACAGGCTATTTGTAGGGTTGACAACCATCCCAGGTTGTCCAGAAGTTTTGCAGAATAGGACTTGAGCCAACCAGATGCTGATGCTCACAGCCCAGGATACTGATGCACTTCAGGTTTCCCACTGCAGCACCACCATCCCGCACCCAAATTCTCCTCACCACCACTTCAAGATGCCACCAAGAACTTTCCACTTCAGCCATTGATGTAGCACAGCAGAGGTCAGGGTCAGGCTGGTGTACTGGCAACGACTGGGAGTTGTCGAGTGTCAGGAGCCTGGAGGTCACTGGCAGTTAGGCTGTCAGGAATGGGGTTATATTACGCTTCTTGGCCAGACCCCAGGACATGGAGGGGAGATCCAGTTAGGGACCAATAACATTTTGTTTAAAGTAGATAAAGTTTGAGATTCAAGACACCTGCTTTTTGAATAAAGCCACAAGATTCCACGGTTTTAAACAAACAAAAACAAAGCTTCCTTCAGAAAGATAAAACAATTTACAATATGTATCTATATTCTAACACTCAAGTAAGTGTGAGATACATGTGAATTAACAGACAAACTGTGGTCAGATAAACCACACTACAGGGTAAATGACAGATGCAACAGATTCCATGGATTTCTCAACAAATCACCCAGACATTAGTCCCACTGTGAGTCAGCCAATCTTATTGAAACTTTGTCTTTCTTACGAAGGTTTCCAATCTCCACCTTTGAAGATCTCTTCTTGAAATTCTCTCCAAAAGTTGCTCCTACTCAGACGGCTTTAACAATGGCCCACCTTACAGGGCTTCAATCTTGCCTGCCGAGATTCCTTCTCCCTGGATTCCCGAGTCTCTAGTTCAGCCTCTAATACTGGTATGGTTTCAGCTCTTTGCTAGGCAAATAGCTTCACTGAGCAGGCCCTGCCCCTGAGTTTCTCTGAACGCCTGTCTCCTGACTGTCTCTAGCTAAATATGACTCCCAAGATTTCCTCTGAGCTCTCCTCAATTACTAGGGTGTTGTAGGGTGGCCATGTTGTGCTACTAATGATAGATTTGAACTGCAGGCACTTCTTGGATGGAAGCATTAAGTTTATTTACAATATGCTCAGCAGCAACTACACATGTACTTTCAACTCCAAATCTATCTCTACGTTGAGGTAGCCCATGTTACTCTCCTCTTGGTTACTACAGATCATGAGATCTTCCTTAACAAGTATTATTCTTAAAAGTACATTACACTCTAAATAAAACCTTAATTACTACATTCCTCCCCTTTAACTCTGCTGTACATGTTATATTTACAAGTATGTATTTTTCAAGACAACATAACATTTACACTGGGTAAGGAGTTTGCAAGTTCAGTCCTTCAAATAGTTTCCTGGGTACACGTGGAATGACGCAGCTCCACAACACCATGAACCTCATTTTCCAGAGTTGCCTGAACATCAGGTGCTTCATAGGCACCTGCAGTTCTGTATCCTCAACTCTTACAGGAACATCAGACATGTCAGTCCTGGGTTGAGTATCCTCAACAGGAAACACAGACCCGGTCATGATCATTGGTGGAGCCAAACCTTAATGATTTATCTCTCTCTTCCTTAAATGGTCCACATGTTTAATGATGATCTGACCTTCCACCTCCATGTAGTAAGATAGAGGTCCAGCCACTGCACTTATTTCACTAGTGTCTAGTTTTCTGGCTTCCATGACTCCTTTCCACCTTCCCCTCCAAATTTAGCTTATTAATCTCAACCTTGTCCTGAGACAGCATTTCAACAATAACTCTGCATGTGTGACACCTGTCGTTGCATGAGGGGTGGCCCTGTAATGAATAAGAAAGCATGATAGCTTGGTAGCCAAGGAATCATCAGTTAGCTTCTTCATGCCTGTTTGAACCATTCTTACGGCCAGAATGTCTGAGGAAGAGTCGTACGGTGCAGTTTTCACATGAGTGATACCGTTGAGACTGATAAACCGTTGAAATCCATCACTTGTAAATGCCATGCTATTATCGGAAATGACTACTTCTGGTAATCCGTGAATGGCAAAACTCTGATGTAGTTTCTCAATTGTAGTGGCTGACATTGGTAACTTCACCTCATTAATGTCCAACCATTTTGAATGGGTGTCGACAATGAGCAGAAACATTGTTCCTAGGAAAAATCGAACATAGTCAATGTTTTACTGTACCCAGGGTCTACCTGGCCACTCCCATGGGTGTAATAGAGCTGTCACTGGCAACTTGTACAGTTACTGACATTGCACACAGTGCTTTACTAAACCTTCTAAGTCACCATCCATCCCAGGCCACCATAGATAGTTGTGTGCTATGGTCTTCATTCGGGAAATTCTTGGATGAGCATTGTATAGTTCAATTAAAAGTGGCTCCCTTCCCTTTGGAGGAACAATCACTCATGCTCCCCACAATAAGATGCCATCCTGGCTGGTTATTTCATGTCCGAAGCACGGTTTCGTTTCGTCAGATACGGGCTCCTGTGACCCTAAGACCATAAGACCATAAGACACAGGAGCAGAAGTTAAGCCAATCAGCCCATTGAGTCTGCTCCACCATTCAATCATGGCTGATAAGTTTCTCAAACCTATTCTCCTGCCTTCTCCCCGTAACCTTTGATCCCCTTACCAATCAAGAACCTATCTATCTTGGTCTTAAGTACACTCAATGACCTGGTCTCCACAGCCTTCTGTGGCAATGAATTCCATAGATTCACCACTCTCTGGCTAAAGAAGTTTCTCCTCATCTCTGTTGTAAAAGGTCTTCCCTTTACTCTGAGGCTGTGCCCTCGGGTCCTAGTCTCTCCTACTAATGGAAACATCTTCCCCACGTCCACTCTATCCAGGCCTTTCAGTGTTCTGTAAGTTTCAATCAGATCCCCCCTCATCCTTCTAAACTCCATCGAGTATAGACCCAGAGTCCTCAAATTTTCCTCATATGTTAAGCCTTTCATTCCTGGGATCGTTCTCGTGAACCTCCTCTGAACTCTCTCCAGGGCCAGCACATCCTTCCTGAGATATAGGGCCCAAAATTGCTCACAATATTCTAAATGTGGTCTTACCATAGCCTTATAAAGCCTCAGCAGCACATACCTGCTTTTATATTCTAGTCCTCTCGAAATGAATGCCAACGTTGCATTTGCCTTCCTAACTACCAACTCAATCTGCAGGTTAAGCTTAAGAGAATTCTGGACTAGGACTCCCAAGTCCCTTTGCACTCCAGATTTCTGAATTCTCTCCCTATTTAGAAAATAGTCTATGTCTCTATTCTTCATACCAAAGTGCATGACCTCACACTTCCCCACATTGTATTCCATCTGCCACTTCTTTGCTCATTCTCCTAACCTGTGCAAATCCTTCTGCAGCCTCCCCGCCTCCTCAATACTACCTGTCCCTCCACCTATCTTTGTATCATCTGCAAATTTAGCCAGGATGCCCTCAATTCCTTCATCTAGATCATTAATGTATAAAGTGAAAAGTTGTGGTCCCAACACTGACCCCTGTGGAACTCCATTAGTCACTGGCCGCCATCCTGAGAAGGATCCCCTTATACCCACTCTCTGCCTCTTGCCAGACAGCTAACCTTCTATCCATGCTAGTACCTTGTCTCTAACACCATGGGCTCTTATCTAACCGAGCAGCCTCCTGTGCGGCACCTTGTCAAAGGCCTTCTGGAAGTCCAAGTGGATAACATCCATTAGCTCTCCTTTGTCTAACCTACTCGTTACCTGCTCAAAGAATTCTAACAGATTTGTCAGGCATGACCTCCCTTTGATGAGACCATGCTGACTCTGCCCTATTTTACCATGCACTTCCAAGTATTCTAAAATCTCATCCATCATAATGGACTCTAAAATCTTACCAACGACCGAAGTCAGGCTAATCGGCCTGTAATTTCCCGTCTTTTGCCTCACTCCCTCTTAAACAGGGGGGTTACATTAGCGATTTTCCAGTCCTCTGGGACCCTCCCTGACTCCAGTGATTCCTGAAAGATCACCACTAACGCCTCCACTATCTCTTCAGCTATCTCCTTCAGAACTCTGGAGTGTAATCCATCTGGTCTAGGTGACTTATCCACCTTCAGACCTATCGGTTTTCCTAGCACCTTCTCCTTGGTAATGGCCACCATACTCACCTCTGCCCCCCCAACTCTCTTGAACTTTGGGGATGTCACTCATGTCTTCCACTGTGAAGATTGACACAAAGTACCTATTCAGTTCCTCCGCCATTTCTTTGTTCCCCACTACTACTTCTCCAGCGTCATTTTCCAGCGGCCCAATTTCCACTCTTGGCTCTCTCTTACCCCTTATATATCTAAAACAACTCTTGCAATCTTCTTTTATATACTGGCTAGCTTACCCTCATATTTAATCTTCTCCCTTCTTATTTCTTTTTTAGTTGTCCTCTGTTGGTCTTTGTAGGCTTCCCAATCTCCCGGTTTCCCACTGTTCTTCGCCGCATTGTAGGCTTTCTTTTTAGCTTTTATGCTGTCCCTGACTTCCCTTGTCAGCCATGGTTGCCTCATCCTCCCTTTAGTATGCTTCTTCTTCCGAGGGATGAATTTTTGCTCTGTCTCCCAAATTACTCCCAGAAACTCCTGCCATTGCTGTTCCACTGTCTTTCCTGCTAGGCTCATCTCCCAGTCAATTCTGGCCAGCTCCTCCCTCATGCCTCTGTAGTTGCCTTTATTCAACTGTAATAACGTTACATCTGATTCCAGCTTTTTCCTCTCAAATTGCAGGGTAAATTCTATCATATTATGGTCACTTCCTCCTAAGTGTTCCTTCACCTTAAGCTCCCTTATCAAATCTGCCTCATTACACATCACTAAATCTAGAATTGCCTGTTCCCTAGTGGGCTCCACCACAAGCTGTTCCAAAAAGCCATCTCGTAGACATTCCACAAATTCCTTTTCATGGGATCCACTACCAACCTGATTTTCCCAGTCTACCTGCATATTGAAATCCCCCATGATCACTGTAACCTTGCCTTTCTTACACACCTTTTCTATCTCCTGGTGTATCTTGTGCCCCACATCCTGACTATTGGTCGGAGGCCTGTGCATAACTCCCATTATGGTTTTTTTACCTTTGCGGTTCCTCAACTCTCCTCACACAGATTCTACATCATCTGACCCGACATCATTTCTTGCTATCGATATAATTTCATTTCTTACTAACAAAGCAACCCCATCCCCTCTGCCAACCCGCCTATCTTTTCGATATAATGTATATCCTTGGATATTTAGCTCCCAGTCCTGATCCCCTTGCAGCCATGGCTCCGTAATGCCCACCACATCATACCTGTCAATTTCAATCTGTGCCACAAGCTCATTTACCTTATTTCGTATACTGCGTGCATTCAGATACAACACCTTCAGTCCTGTATTTCCTGTCCCCTTTCTCATTGTCGTCCCTTTATCTGATGTGCTTGAAGTTAGATTCCTAGCCCTTTCCAAGTGCTCTGTCCTCTTTTGTGTTCTGGAGAATTTAATAGTCTCTCCTGGGCTCTCCTTTCTTTTCAGTTTTTTCATAATTTCCCATGCAGTTGAATCCACCCCCCAACACTCTAACCTGCTGCTTTGTTTCCCTTTAGTCATACTTCTTGGAGTTTTACCCTTCCCTCTCCCCCCACTTTCTAGTTTAAAGTCCTGTTGACCACCCTATTTACCCTTTTCACTAGAACATTGGTCCCAGATCGGTTCAGGTGGAGACCGTCCCAACGGATCCCTCTTGTTCCAATACTGATGCCAGTGCCCCATGAAATGGAACCCCTCTTTCCCACACCACTCCTTTAGCCACGTGTTTACTTCCCTTATTCTCGCATCCCTATGCCAATTTGCACATGGCTAGGGTAGTAATCCAGAGATTATAACCCTTGAGGACCTGTTCTTTAATTTAGTTCCTATTTCCTGACCAACCATGTAGCACTTGTTCTCATACCTGAGACAGGGCTGGGTCCTAAATTGTCCAGTTTCTGATCCATCGAACACATACCGGCGAGGAATCTAAGAAATGTAACAGTAAAACAAGTTCCTGTGAAACTGGGACGTGCTCATCATTTTCATCTAAAGGCAAACGGATAAGGGTATCGGTGTTTGTGAATTGATTGCCAGGCCTGCAAATGAAAGTGTATTTGCATGCTGCCAGAATTAAAGCCCATCCTTGAATTCTTGTTGAGGCTATGGGTGGTATAGCCTTGTCTTCACTGAACAATCCTAGCAATGGTTTTTGGTCTGAAACGATTGTAAAATGATGGTCGTGTACATACAGGTGAAATTTCTTGACACCAAAGATGATGGACAGGCCATGTTTTTCTATCTGTGAGTATCCCTTTTCCGCTGTGGTGAACGTTCTTGATACGTAACCTATTGGCCATTCCGTGCCATCATCCATCCGATGAGAGAGCACTGCTTCCACTCCATAAGAAGGTGCGTCACATGCCAACACCAACTGTTTCATCTGGCCAAAATGCACTAATAGATTGGACGAATGCAACAATTGTTTCACCTTTTTGGAAGCTTCTTTCTGGGGCACCTCCCAAGGCTAATGCTGGCTCTTTCTGAGTAGAGAATTCAGGAGGGCCAGCAATGTGGACAAATTGGGTAAGAAATGCCCATAATATCTGATCATTTCGAGGAATGGTTTGAGCTCTGAGGCATTCTTGTTGCAGGTGCCTCTCGTATGCCTCTCACTTTTTCCTCAACCGGGTGGAGGCCCTGTGAATCTACTCGGTGACCCAAATAGATTACCTCTCTTGCTTGGAATGTGCACTTTTCTTTTAAACACACTCCAGCTTACAAGAAATGTTTTAAGACTCCTTCTAAATTTGCCAAATGCACTTTTTCAGTGAATCCTGTCACCAATACATTGTCTAAATAAACTACAACCAGTCCCTGCAGTAAGCTTTCCATTGATCTCTGAAAGCTGGCATAAGCTGAAGAGACACCAAAAGGCAATCATGTACATTGGTACAACCCTTTGTGGGTTTTAATTGTGACAAATTCCCAGGGGGGCATTATCCAACGCTAATTGTTGATAAGCATGACTCATGCAAGCTTTGTGTATATTGTTCCTCCTGCCAGCTTAGCATACAGGTTCGATTTTTGGAATAGGGTGCCTGTCTAGCTTAGCTACTTTATTGAGCGTCAGCTTGTAGTCTCCACCAATTCAAATGCTTTGGTCGGATTTAAGGACAGGGCCATGGGTGCTGCCCATTCTGAGAACTGAGCAGGTCGTATCGTATAACACAGAACAAAGAAAAGTACAGCACAGGAACAGGCCGTTCGGCCCTCCAAGCCTGCGCCGATCATACTGCCCGTCAACTAAAACATTTTGCACTTCCGGGGTCCATATCCCTTTATTCTCATCCTATTCATGTATTTGTCAAGCTGCCTCTTAAACACCACTATCATACCTGCTTCCACCACGTGCTCTGGCAGCGAATTCCAGACACTCACTACCCTCTGCGTAAAAAACTTGCCCCGCACATCTCCTCTATAGTTTTCTCCTCTTACCTTAAATCTATGTCCCCTAGTAATTGACTCTTCCACCCTGGGAAAAAGCTTCTGACTATCTACTCTGTCCATGCCACTCATAATTTTGTAAACTTCTATCAAGTCGCCCCTCAATCTCCGTCGTTCTAGTGAGAACAATCCGAGTTTCTCCAACCTCTCCTCATAGCTAATAACCTCCAGACCAGGCAACATCCTGGTAAACCTCCTCTGCACCCTCTGCAATGCCTTCATATCCTTCTGGTAATGTGGCGACCAGACTTGCACGCATTATTCCAAGTGTGGCCTAGCCAAGATTCTATACAGCTGCAGCATGACTTCCCAGCTTTTATAGTCAATACCCCTGCCAATGAAGGCAAGCATGCCATATGCCTTCCTGACTACCTTATCCACTTGCGTTGCCACTTTCAGTGACCTGTGGACCTGTACACCCAGATCCCTCTGCCCATCAATGCATTTAAGGGTTCTGCCATTTACTGTATAATTCCTGCCTATATTAGACCTTCCAAAACGCATTACCTCACATTTGTCCAGATTAAATCCCATCTGCCATTTCTCCACCCAAGTCTCCAACCGATCTATATTCCGTTGTATCCTTTGACAATCCTCTTCACTATCTGCAGCTCTTCCAACCTTAGTGTCGTCTGCAAACTTACTAATTAGCCCAGTTACATTTTCTTCCAAATCGTTTGGAGGAAACGCCCAGTTTCTCTAGTCTGTTCAGTTCAATGTCAACTTTTTCTCACAGGGCATATGGCACCGTTCTCGCCTTCATGAAGTAAGGTGTTGCCTCCAGGTCCACATGAATCTTGTCCTGCAGGCCCTGAATTTTCCCCAGTTCGTCTTTAAAGATGGTGGCATACTTTCTAAGTAGCTCTGGTAACCCACTTGCTCTCAACTGGAAAATTTCAGCCCATTCTAACTTAATCTCCTTTAACCAATTTTTCCCCAGGAGGCTTGGCCCTTCACCTGCTACCACCATCAAGGGTAGCTTGGCTGACTGGCTTCCATAATGGACAGTTGCTCTGCTCATGCCTTTTACTTGAATGTCTTCACCCATACATGTTTTTAGCTTGACAACTGTTTCTTCTAAACTTAATTGATGTTTACAATTATTCAAATTTCTGAAGGTATATTCCCCAATTACTGTAGTGGAAGCTCCCATGTCCACTTCTATTCTTATAGGTTTGCCATTTATTTTCACTGTGACAAATATTGGTTCTGTCTTTCCAACTTTCAGATTAAACCATGAGTAAATGTCTGAATTTGTTGTTTCAGGCTCTTCTACATTGTAGATTTCATGAGGCATCTTCTCTTGTTTACAAACCTGCTTGAATCTTTCCTTGTATTTCCTCATTATATATCCACTTCTCTGACAATAGTGGCATTCGATTTTTTTGAACTGCCAATCAATTGTTTCCACCTCTATTAAAATTATTCTTTGATTTCGCTGCTAAGTTATTTTTCTTTATTCTCGGGATAGCAGGGTCTGTTTCCCGTTTCTCGGCAGAGTGTCACTTTTTCGCGCCACTTTTGGCTGATGTTTCCTGTCTGATGTGGAGGACGGTGCCATTTTGGGAACCATGTATTGTTTTTGAATCTCTTACTGTGCTTTCCATGGCCAGCACTATCTCTAGCGTCTTCTTGAAATCCAGATTCACTTTGGACAATAATCTTTTTTGAATAGTGTCCTTTCTCACACCACACACTAAACGAGCAAATGATTCAGAGACATACTGAACTCACAATGTTCCATTAGCTGCTTCAAATTTGCCACATGGCATGCAATTGTCTTATCTGGGGCTCTATTTTGTGAATTAAACCTGAACCACTGCATCGTGACTGAGGGCTTTGATTGAAAATGACCCTTCCTGAGATCCATCAACTCATGGAAATTCTTTGAATGTAGCATACTGGGTGCTGTCAAACTTCAAGTCAAGTTCTAAGTTTTGCTCCCACAAGTACTCAAGAGGATCGCTCACTTATTCTCTTCCCCTGTAACCTTGTTTGCTTGAAAATAGAACATGAGACATTCTATGTATTGAGACAAATTGCCTATGGCAGGTTCAAAAGGATCAATTCTCACAAATTGTGGCATTTTGAGAGGGGATAACCTCTTCAATTCTAACAGAGCTTGCTACTTACAATCACTGGGCGAGATACAGTTTCAAGTTCTTTCTAACTTGATTTCTTCTGTTCAGTCCTGTTTTACCCCCATCGCCAGTTTGTTGTAGGGTTGCCAAGTTGTGCTATTAATGATAGAGTTGATTTGCAGACACTTCTTGGATGGAAGCATTAAGTTTATTTACAATATACTCAGCAGCAACTACATGTGCGCTTTCAACTCCAACTTTATCTGACTGCGGAGGTAGCCCGGACTAATCTCCTATTGGTTACTACAGATCATGTGATGTCCTTTAACATGTAGATTAAAGGTACATTACACACTAAATAAAATCATAATTACTACAGAGGGCTTTCCTTGAGCACTCTACTGAGCTCCCAGAGCTAGCAGCAGCACTTTGGCTGCATGGAACTTCTTCCCCCTGCTTCTGAATCCCTTGAAACTGACTGACTAAGAAGAGCTGTTCACTAACCCTTGAACTGATCTGGGGACCTAGCAAAACATTCCCAGAGGATCCCACCCTTGCTACTAGGCAGGAACCAACCTAACAAGTATTGGAGCATCCTGTACCTTAAATGCTATACTCTCCACAGACTTCTAACTTTGCACCCAGGGACACAAAGATAAATGGGTTTCATGACAGGTTGCAAACCCTCCAGGATTGGCCTGAAGTCTCCAGGAATTTAAGATCAATCTCCAGGGCAGTGCTATGTGCAATCCTGGAGAAAAACAATTGGGACGTTAATAACAATTGTTTTTGTTATTTTTTTGGAACAATTTTTTTAATCAGTTATAAAAATATTGAAAATGGGAAAAAAGGTAATTTAGCTGACAGTCAATCATCATCTAATAGGTAATGAGTCATTTTGCTTTCCAGGTTGTGTAGGAAGGCAGTGTGTCACAAGGATGAATTTCTTGACCAAATAATGGTTGGAGCATGCGGGTAAGTCATGTGATGAAACCTTCAGGCATCCAGTTAATCACAGTTGACAACCCTGGTCAGAAATTTGGAGGTCAGGTGTGGTTCAAAATTCAGGAATCGGAAGGAGGGGTCAGAGATGGAAATCAGCAGAGGTTCTGGAGTTGGGAATCAGAGGAAGGGATCAGGAGTTGAGAATTGGGGGGACCCAGGATTCGGGAATTGGGGGAAAGGCCACACCAACTGGGGAGAAGATGGAGACAGGGAGGTGGAGAAACAGTCATTGAAATTTTAACCACTCAAGAAGTGCCATGCAGTGTAGTAAGAGGGTTAGTAACCTCACAAAGGTATGTGAAGAGGGTAGTTTTACATACACATCCTCTATAACTCATTCACCTCCTTAGCTAACATACTCTTACTCTCTCAGTGCCTGTGTGCTAGGGAAACCCATTTCTACAAAGGGTAACCATTCCAAACACTGAAACACCTTCTTCATCCAAAACCATTCCCTCAACTCACTTTGCCCACCACAAGGGCTTTTGCTAGCCTTCAAGGACACTTCTGTTAAAGAGACAAGGCACATTCACCTCTCCTCATCAGGGCATTGATTTCATTGGGACAACTATCCAAGGCATTCATAGAACTGTAATATTGTTATTTCTCACTCCAAAGAAAAACTGGTGTACCACCAATGCCACAGAAGAGCAGAGGAGAGGGAGGACAGACATGACTAAAAACCCTAAGTTCATAGAAAGAGTTGAAATTAGATTTAATGGGCAAATCTACAAGACAAGGGATGGCAAAAATTGAGCTGGCATGAGCAAGTTATAGGGTCATAAAGTCATAGAGTTATACAGCACAGAAACAGGCCCTTTGGCCTATTGTGTCCATGCCGGCCATCAAGCACCCAAATATTCTAATCCCATTTTCCAGCACTTGGCCCGTAGCCCTGTATGCTATGGCATTTCAAATGCTCATCTAAATACTTCTCACGTGTTGTGAAGGTTCCTGCCTCTACCACCCCCTCAGGCAATGTGTTCCAGATACCAACCACCCTCTGGGCAAAAAAAGAATTCCCTCAAATCCCCTATAAACCTCCCGCCCTTTACCTTAATTCTACGCCCCCTGATTATTGACACCTCTACTACGGGCAAAGTTTCTTCTTATCTACTCTATCTATGTCCCTCATAATTTTCTACACCTCTATCACGTTCCCCCCTCAGCCTTCTCTGGTCTAAGGAAAACAACCCTACCCTATCCAGTCTCTCTTCATAGCTGAAATGCTCCAGCCCAGGCAACATCCTGGTGAATCTCTTCTGCACCCTCTCCAATGCAATCACATCCTTTCTATAGTGTGGCAACCAGAACTGCACACAGTACTCCAGCGGTGGTCTTACTAGTGTTTTATAGAGCTCCAACATAACCTCCTTGCTCTTATATTCTATGCCTCAGCTAATAAAGGCAATATACTTTCTTAACCACCTTATCTGCCTGTGCTGCTGCCTTCAGGGACTTATAGACATCTACACCAAGGTCCTCCTGATCCTCTGTACTTCCTAGGCTCCTACCATTCATTGTGTATTCCCTTGCCGTGTTAGTCCTCCCAAAATACACATCTAAATCTTTAAGGTACAGTACAAACAGCAAAGGTCCCAGCACTGATCCCTGCGGCACATCACTCATCACAGGCTTCCAATGGCAAAAACAACCTTCAAACATCACCCTCTGCCTCCTGCCATGAAGCCAATTTTGGATCCAATTTGGCAAATTGCCCTGGATCCCATGAGCTTTTACCTTATTGACCATTCTCCCATGTGGAACCTTGTCAAAAGCCTCACTGAAGTTCATGTAGACTACATCAACTGCACTACTCTCATCTACACAACTAGTCACCTCCTCAAAAAATTTAATCAACTTTGTTAGACATGATCTCCCCCTGACAAAGCCATGCTGACTATCCCTGATTAATCCTTGCCTCTCCAAGTGGGGATTAATCCTGTCCCTTAGAATTTTTTCCAATAGTTTCCCTACCACTGGTGTTAGACTCATTGGCCTGAAATTATCTGGTTTATCCCTACTAACTTTCTTGAATAATGGTACCGCATTCGCTGCCCTCCAGTCCTCTGCCACCTCTCCTGTGGCCAGAGGGGATTTGAAAATTAGTGTCAGACCCCTGCAATCTCCTCAGTTGTCTCACATAGCAGCCTGGGATACAACTCATCTGAGCCTGGGGATCTATCCACTTTTAAGCCCACTAAAACTGCTAATACCTCTTCTCTTTCATTGCTAATTTGTTCAAGTATAACACAGACCCCTCCCTGATTTCTACACCCAGATCGTCTTTCTCCATAGTGAACACAGATGAAAAGTAAGCATTCAAAATCTCTCCTACGTCCTCTGGCTCCAAGTACAGATTGCCGCTTTGATCCCTAATGGGCCCTATTCTTTCCCTGGTTATCCTCTTGCCCATAATATATTTATAAAATCCTTGAGATTTTCCTTTATCTTGCCCACCAGTGTTTTTTCATGCCCCCTTTTTGCTCTCCTAATTGCTTTTTTAAGTACCCCCCTACACTCTCTATACTCCTCTAGGGCTTCTGCTGTTTTCAGCCCTCTGTTTCTGCTTGAGCCTCTTTTTTTTCCTTATCCAATCCCCTATATTGCTTGATATCCAGGGTTCTCTGGACTTGTTGTTCCTACCCTTCACCTTTACAGGAACATGTTGGCCATGAACTCTCACTATTTCCTTTTTGAATGACTCCCACTGGTCTGATGTTGACTTTCCTACAAGTAGCTGCTCCTAGTACACTGAGGCCAGATCCTGTCTTATCATATTGAAATCGGCCTTCCCCCAATTCAGGGCCTTTATTTCTGATTCATCTTTGTCCTTTTCCATAACTATCTTAAATCTTACAAAGTTATGGGGCTATATCTTCTGGTTGGCGAGCGGGGGTGGGGCCCACTTGCCGATGCATAAAATGACACGGGGTGCCCCCATGTCATGGCATGTCATTCAGACTTTCATTTTGGCGGGTGCGCAGCCGACGTTGGTGTGCGCCCGCTGACCTGTCAACGGCCTATTAACAAAGTAGTTGAAGTCATTAATGGACCTGCCCATTCACGGGCAGGATGAGGTTTCATGAGGATTTAAAAATCTCACGATATTTTAAAATTAAAGCTATGGGCATGTCCCAACTCATGTGACAGTGTCACCTGAGGGGACATGGCGGGGAAATTTTTTTCTCAGCTTTATTTAAAGTTTGAAATGTGAGCCGATCTCCCTGAGGCAGCACTTTGCCTCAGGGAGATTTGTACGCTCTGCGCGCATGCATGAAAGAGCGCACTCCGGGCTCAGGGAATCCTCCCCCTCCTCCTACACAGGAGCACTCCCTGGTGGAGGTCACGTTAAATGGCAGCACACCCCCGAGTGGGGGTGCCGATTGGAAGCCCGCCCGCCCACGCTCCCTCCCGCACTTGCCCCCCGACGTAGTATGTCATAAATGATCAGCTGTCCTTTTTTACTAACAGGCAGCTTGATGTTCATTCTTGATTATGCACAACTTAGAATTATCAGAAAGCAAAGCATGATTATCTTTAAAAAATTTTAAAAATAAAGTTCAGTATTGAGATCATCAGGTTTTAAGTTACAGCCCAAAAGGAACATGAGAGAAGCAGATTTGTTGGTGACATACAGCAGGTTGTGGATGGGGAAGGTAAATGTAATGTGATTATAGCCAAGCCCTGCATATTCAATGCACAATCTTCAAGCTTGCTCATGTTTGTGTGCCAAAAGCAAGAGACAAACCGAATAATGATTTCAAGGGATGGGCGTTGTAGGAGAGGAGTGGTAAGGGGGAGGTGGTTGGAGGTAAGGGCAGGGTGCATTTCAGTGGTCACCCCCATCCCAGTGCTGGGTTCTTTAAATGGGCACAGAGGGCTTGATAATGAAGGACCCTCTCCGCCCACCTGGAAGACCACTGGCAAACCCAACAGGATTTGCTGGACAGACTTCAGGAGGTGCAGGAAAGCTGTGAGACTCCCATTTAATCCCTGAGCCACCATTGAATTGCAGTGAGTTCAGGGGTAACGTGTGTCAATTGACTCATTAGTGATTCTAATTGACATTCCGCTGCTGATACCCGGAATCACATGTTCAACGCATTCCAACCTCCAACTCAATCAGGGAAGGTTTTGCTGCTGTTGGGAGACTGATGTGGGGCCTTTTACTATGATTGAGTGGGCCCAGCTACCATGGTTCCCACAGCAATGAGCTGGATTAAATTCAGTCCATAGTTTTTTAAGTTAACTCAAAGGATCACAGAAACTCAATGTTTACTTGTGCTTAAAATAATGTGATCTTTTGCACTGGTTGAGCAAATTTTGGCTGAATTATACTAAAAAGAACTAGTAGAACCAAGAAAAAATTCCAGATCTCGAAAAGCAGCAACTTATTTAACTGTTTTGTTTTAAAAATTGAAATTGCATTTTGATATTAAAATTAGGTTAGGGATTTTTGTCTTTTGAGTTGAAATCAGTTTGACATATACCACATTAGATTTAGCAAGCCTGCCAGTACATTTTCCTTTGACAATATTAGCCAAGGCTAGGTGGTAACTTTCTAACCCAACAGGTTGTGGGCTCAGCTCCCACTCCAGAGACGTGAGCACAAAATCTAGGCTGACATTTCAGTATGGTACTTGAGGGATATTACACAGTCAAGATTTCCATCTTTTAGATAAGATTTTTAAACCAAGGTTCCACCTGCCCTATTAGGTGAAAGTATATCTCATGACACTTCTTCAAAGAAAAGCAGGGCACTCTTCCTGGTGTCCTGTCCAATTGCTCAAACAAAGCCCCAACAAAAGATTGCCTGGTCATTATCGCAATGCTGTTTATGGACCTTCCTTTGTCCAAATTGACTGGTGTATTTTTTACATTAGAGCAGTGATTACACACAAAAGCACTCCATTGCTAATAAGGCAACTTGGGATGTTATAAGGTCATGAAAGATGTATAAATGATTTTTTTCTTTCTTAATTAAGTCACATGATGATTGATCAAATTCCATTCTTCTGTTTGCTTGCCATTACTACTGAACATCTTAAGCCAGTGGCAACCTCTACAAGTAAAAAAAAATACCTATACAATTCAATGTTACCAGGCAAAAAAATCCAAGCAAACATTTAGAATCACACAGCTTCAACATGTCATAAACTCAAACAGCCAATCAAGATTCTAGCAATTTTAATTTAACTGCACAATTTATATTTTGGTGGTTTGAAGCTGGTAGACTAATGTGAATTTAAACTTTTATCAGAGGATCTACAAGAAATAGAGATTTTGACATTTTATGATTTTTTTTCCAAAAATATACTTCATTCATAAAATTTGTAAAAGTACATTCAACGTGAAAATTACTGAAAGTGCCATATAACTCGACTTGTGTTTCAGTGTGTTCCACTGTAATTTTTTTGATATTTTCAAAATATATTCCAGGTCAGGCATACAGCCTGGGGGCAAAACAGTTCCAGTTGAAAAATTACAGTAAGTGCAATAGAATTCAACTTTCCTTCATACAGCATGCCCTGTTCTGAGGTGCCTCAATACAATTTCAATACTTCTGTATTGATAGTCAATGTTAGACATACAGCCTGAGGGGTTCTACAAATTTCCAGCCCTTCGGTGTACTCGGGCTGAAAAGTCTTAGACAGCGACCTTTCCCCATTGTCCCTCTGTGACAGCTGCTCAACCAAAGCGTATTCCTCAGCATATAGTCCTGGACTTCAGAATGTGACAGCCTGTAACACTTGGTTGAGGACAATTCTTTGTACTGGAAGATCAACAAGCTTCAGGCAACCAAAGAGCATCTTTCACCAAGTTAATGATCCTCCAGCTGCATTTGGTTTCTGTCTCAGCATGTATCCCTGGGAACAGCCCGTACAGCACAGAGTCCTGCATCGCAGATGAACCTCAGCGACTAGCACTGCATCTCTCTCCAGACCTTCTATGCAAAGACACATTCCAGAAGGAGGTGCACAACGATCTCTTCCCCACCATAGCCACCACAGTACGGAGGGGGTGAGGCTCCAGGCATGTAGGAAAGGTCTGAGGGGTAGGGCCTTTCTCACTACCATCCAAGTCTTGGTGCTTGTTTCAAAGTTCTGGCGATGAGGTGTTCTGCCAAGTGACTTTGACAGTCTGCTCAGGGAACCATCCAACAGGGTATAACATCTCCTTTTCCTGCAGGGCCTCTAGGACATTAACTGCAGACCGCTGCCTGATGGAATTGTGGTCAAAGGTGCTTTTATGCATAAACTTTTCCATGAATTTAAGTGGTACGGCACGGTCCAACTACTTGGAGCTTTCCACGGCAACGTGGCCAGAACCTCAGTATTTAGTGACAAGTGGTGTTTGAGAAACAAGGGTCTATGCACAGCTTGATGCAGACACACACAAATGTGGCCATTGGAATGAGGGCGAGGTGGGGCATGTTTCCTCCCCCTTTATCTGGAGGTTTCTACATCATGTCCCGACAAACACAATCCATTTTTGACATCCAAATAAAGCAGAAGATGGCTCGGGTGATCACCACGGCCCAGGAGTGAGGAATGGGCCAGACCTGTGCCATGTGCAGAAACACCAGGAGTGCCTCACACCTGATGACTAGGTTCTTACGCAATGGAGAGGGACGTTTTTGTTTGACCACAGCTACTTGCTCCTTCCAGCTTCTAACACACCCCCTGGTCTCTCCAAACCATATCCCCACCACCTTCAGGCAGCCTGACCTGATGGTGAAAGGATCAAAGGATCAGTTGGCCCAGTTGCCAAAGTACATGGCCTCACTCTTGCCATGATTTACCTTGATTCCTGATCCCAGTTCAAACTGGAGGAAGATGTTGATCAGCCGGCGCGCCGACAGCGGATCCGAGCCGAAGACAGCAATGTCGGCCATGTACAGGGAGGCTTTGAATTGAGTGCCTCCACTGCCTGGGATCATCACTCCTCTTATGCCCAAATCTTTCCTGATGGACTCAGTGAAATGTTCTATGGACAGTGGGAAGAGGGCAGGCCTGCCTTACTCCAGATTTAATTGGAAAGCTTAGTGATTGAAACTATTTGCCGTCGGCGAGTAGTGAGCAGGGCCTGCTCTCCAACGCGTAAAATGACATGGGATGATGTTGGGCAGAACTCCCAATGTCACCCCGCCCCATTTAAATTTTCAGGAACTTGGGGGCACAGCAAAATCAACTGTGCGCCCGCCAACCTGTCAATGCCCAATGGTGGCCATTGGCAGGACCATTTAGACAATTAAAGGTCCTGCCCGTCCAACCTTAAGGTTGGCGGGCAGGCCAGGAGCCCCAGCGGCAAATAGAGAAAACATGAAACCTCATCCACCAGTGGGATGAGGATTCATGCAGGGTTTTAAGATGTTTAATAAAGTTATTATGTTAATTATGAACATGTCCCATCTCATGGTGTCACATGAGGGGAACATGTTACAGAATTTTTCTTTTCTATTTTTAATATTTTTAAAAGTGTCAGCGATCTCCCTAAGGCAGCACTTAGCCTCAGGGAGATGTGTGTTCTTTCATGCTCATGTGCGGCCCACCCGCCCGACAGGCAGAAAATTCTACCCTATGTTACTGATGTTCATGCAGAGCAGTTGGATCCAATTGTGGATTCCCTCCCCAACCCCCCTTCTGGTGAGTGTATCCATCATGTAAGTATGCGATACTCTGTCAAAGGCCTTCTCTTCATCAGGCTGACGAGATAGGTGTTCACATCCGTCTCATACATAGGCAATCATACCTCTGAGTAACACAAGGCTGTCAGAGATCTTCCTGCTGGGTACAGTGCAGGTCTGGTTAGAGTGGATCAGCACCTTCAGAGCAGACTTGGCCCAGTTGATGATGACCTTGGACAGTATTTTATACTCCACATTCAGCAGTGAAATGGGTCGCCAATTTCTAATATTTCCCCTTTCTCCATTTCACTTGCAGATGGGGGTAATGATGCCTTTTCTCATGGATTCTAACATGCTGAAGCCAGAAACATATTCTAACTCCTTGCAGGTCTGGGCCGATCCAGTCCCACAGAGCCGAGGATAACTCAACTGGTAAGCTGTCGCTTCCGGGAGTTTTACTCTTTTCAAAGGACTCAAGGGCCTCAGCAAATCTAGAATTAATGGTTTGTCCAGGCTCTCGGGTGTACTGTCATCTAAGGCCTCTGTGCTAGAGGACAGGAAGGATTGGGAGGCCGTTTTGTCTATGGGCTTGAAGTCATATAGCCTGGCATATAAAAAGGATTTGCTGATCCTCAAAATGTCAGATCAAGCAATCTTCTTCCTTCGGGCTGCTGATCATAGGACTCTCTGTGTGTACCTTTTGGAAGAAGAAACATAAGCACATCTCATCCTGCTTCACAGAATGGACTCTGAGCTGAATGATGATCTTGGAGGCATCCAAGGCAAAGAACAATGTTCACTGGCTTTTCACCTCTTGGAGATCCTCCTTGACATTGACTTCCATCAATTGTAGCCAGAGCAGGTTCTGCATGTTTTTTTCTAGAGTTGAGACATTTCCCTCTGTTCCTTTCTAGTCTTCTGGACACTTATGAGGATGAACAACCTCTTGATTTTGATCACTTCCCACCAGTGCATTGGGGAGTCCAAAAGGGATTTCATGGTTCTCCAACCTTGCAATCCCTCTTGAGTTCCTCAATGTTTTCTGGGATCAACAGTTTCCACTTCAGCTTCCATTTTACAAATGTGAACCACAATCTGTGCAGAGCAAAAAATAAAGGATCCTGTTGCGCAAAGCAGCATGAGGCAATGCTGTGCAACTGGTGTCATATTGAGGAAGGTATAGCCAAAAATTACCAGTGTTAGAAAAGCAATTGAGATCTGAACTGATAGCAGTGGAAATTGTGGTGTTCTTAAGTAAATGTATTCATCCAGAAAATACTCATGCAAAGCTTCACATTATGCAAGCACTTATGTCCAGCACCTTGCATAAATTAAATGTACCGCACTGATGGCATTTTCACTTATCTGGATAGAGCAGACCCCAGAATTAATTGACGCTTCTTTAGTAAAGCCATTTCCTTGTGATTATTCAAGAACAGACGTTGGGTGATAAATTGACCTTCCCCTGGTGTGGAGTGATCAATCACCTGTGACATCCCCCAAAAAAGTCAAATAATAGATCTGCCAGTCTAAAGCATCGTACCTTGATGAATAAATGGAGAAATGATTAACAAACCTGCCAAGGCCCAGGCAGTAGAAAATAATGCTCAAGTTACATGATAATGCAGAGTATCTAAGAGAGACCTGTTCTGTCGTGCGTGAAAGACTAACAAATTGATGTGGTGACATTAGCAGCTGCCTTGCTCCCTGTACCCAGTCTTGCATATAGTATTACCACCATCAGAAAGGAATACCTGTGTTATGCACTATCTTTCCAATAGAGATACAAATATTTAACTTGGTAGCCAGTGTGCTTCTATATTATTTTCTGTGGAAAGTTGCGAAAATCCAATTGTAGCTTCCACAAAGAGTACATTTTAATACAAAGTTTTTACTTGATAGTGTTTTCTTTTCCATTTTCTTTTATAATGTAAGCACTCATTGCTCATTAAAATGGAAATGCAATTTCCAATTCACACTGCTGGTGTCTTATGGACAGGTTTCTATCTGCACACTGTCCAATATCTCTTAGTCTTCCCTTGTTCCCATATTTTGAACCTTAGAATTGCTTATTACAGGCAACTTGTGAGCAGGCCTTTTATATAGAACTCTGTCCAATCTAATATCATGAGTTTCCTTTCTCCCTAATGGGAGTGGTGGTGACATTCACCTGTTTCAATCATGATGTCGGTAGAACACAACTTCATGATGTCATGGCATGATCCTGTAATTTAACCTTGATAGCCCCACGTGATTAGTCAATTTTATTGTCACCATGGAGAT
Source organism: Carcharodon carcharias (assembly GCF_017639515.1). Lineage (NCBI taxonomy): Eukaryota > Metazoa > Chordata > Chondrichthyes > Lamniformes > Lamnidae > Carcharodon > Carcharodon carcharias. Next base: position 42,836,477 of record NC_054474.1, on the reverse strand, counting down.
CCTCAAGCTAGCTCTCCTACTCTGCTAGACTACTCTGATTGGAGTTAAAATTAACCAGTGTCTTCAGATGTCTCAAAGTGGCTCCATTGCAAACAGTGGGGAGCACAGCTTGAAAGGTAGAGCTGCTTTGAAACCTCCCATTTCCAGGAAATCGCAGTGATGGCTTTGTGCTTATTGCTCTACATGTAAAATGACTTCATGTGGTCCTCGAGCTCTGGAGCAGATCTTTGTCGATTTCATGTCACAGCTAATGCAATTTACGATGAAATTCCTCTGGTACTCTTGCTATAGAAATTACTGTAATAACCTAGCAGAGGCAGAAAGCCTACTGGAAGTGATCATTTTAATGTTTTGGGAAAGTTTAATATTTTCTTGTACAAAAAGGGGAGAGCTTCCCTTGATTAATTGATTTATTTAAATAAGTAATTTTAAACAGAGCAAGTTTAAACCCATCAATTATTCTCCCGAAATCACTCCCTCTGGCTTTAATTTGTCAGCTAACATCATTATACTCCTAGAGCAGGATTTTACGCATCGGCGAGCAGGGGCGGGGTCCATTCATTGACGCCTAAAATGATGTTGGAACTCCCAACGTCACTGCACCCCATTTAAATTTTCAGGTAGGCGGGGGCGCAGCAAAATCAACTGCATGCCCGCCGACCTGTCAATGGCCAATTGAGGTCATTGATAGAGTCATTTAAGTAATTAAGGGACCTGCCCGACCAACCTTAAAGTTGGTGGGCAGGCCAGGAGCCCCGGTGCGAATTAGAAAAAGCATGAAACCTCATCCACGGGTGGGATGAGGTTTCATGTAGGTTTTTAAAAATTTTAATAAAGTTTTTGTAAAAATTATGGACATATCCCAACTCATGTGACAGTGTCACATGAGGGGACATGTTAGCGAAATGTTATTTTTCTATTTTTAGCTTTTTTACATTTTCAGCCAATCTCCCTGAGGCTGCACTTAGCCTCAGGGAGATGAGTGTGCATGCGTGAAAGAGCGCACTCTCGATTTTGGGACTTCCCCCCAACCCCCATCCATACAGGGAGTGCATAGCGCTTCCGTGCAAACATCATGCTGGGTGGACCTTAATTGGCCCGCCCACGTAAAATGGTGCCACTCCCCCAATCGGAAGCGCGCCTGTGCACGCCTGCCCTTCAACTTCGCCCTCGACGGAGAGAAAATCCTGTCTTTAGGAAATTAATTTCCTTTGGTAACTGGTATGTTAATGTGTTTTCCCCTTTCTGTACAATGAACTGGTTAATTACTGTGGTGAAGCAGAACAAAAAGTTGTTTTGCACAAATGCATTCCCAGTGCACTACCAAAGTCAATGAATGCTGTGGATGCACTTTTATGTTTACACTGCACCCACATCTTCCTGTCACCTAACTCAGCCACAAGTTAAAAGGAATCAGATACAGAAGGAAAAATAAAGAGGGAAAGAAAGGTTGGATTATGAGAGAGCAAGGAAAAAGAGACAAAAAGGAAAAGTAAAAGAAAATTAATTTTAAATTTTACATTTTTAAATTTCCCAACAGTAATTAAAATTGGAAGGAACAAGACTACAGAGTTGTAATAGTTAGTTTTCAGTGCCAGAGATGTTTATTCACTGGTACAACAACTTCCTGGCGTTCATCTCCTCTAGACACATAACTGTCCAAAAAGTCCTCTAATTCTGGCCTCTTAAACATCTTTGATTTTAATCACTGTACAGTTGGCTGCTGTGCCTTCAATTGTCTAGCTCCTAAGCTCTTGAATCCCCTCCCTAAACCACTCTGCTTCTCTACTTCACTTTCCTCCTTTAAGACACTTCTTAAAACCTATCTCTTTGACCAAGCTTTTGGTCCCCTTAATATCTCCTTATTCACTTGATGTCACATTTTGCTTTATAAAGCCTCTTTGAAGGACCTAGGGAACTTTTATTATGTTAAAGGTGCTACGTGAATCTATGTTGTTGTTGTTGTTCAATGCAGTTCAGTTGTGAACCAGAGGACTGGATGTTGCCTTCATGCTAGATAAAGTAGAGCGACGCATCTTGGAGTGCAACTTTTGGATTTCCACATTTAACAGCGCAGCTGCCCTTGCCTGAAGTTGCTGTAGCATTTGCATATGAATAATAGAGATTGCCATTAGTCTTGTCATTATTTTGACAGCAACTTATGGCCCAATGTTATCAGAACACAAAGGGAGTGAAATTTCTCCTGCCAATAATTTTAGCAAAAATGTTAATGTGGGTACAAAAAGGGAATGTTAATATGAGTGCAAAATGAGATTTCTAGACAATTTTTACTAAAATTATAAACAAGAGAATCTCATCCAAAGTGCCCCGATAAATTTTAAGATGTATCAAATTGTTTTCCTTTATGAAGACAGTTGGTGCAAAATTCACATAAGTAGCTCCCATTTTTTTTGGGTGCCACGACTGCTCTTAAACATTCAAACTGGTGTTCACAACAAGCACACACTTCTTGCACAAGTCGCACAGGCACCATATTGATGAAGGTATGTGCAGTGTGAGTCTGCTGGAAGAACATTGAAAACACAACTCATAACATCAATTAGCATGAAGTACTAATTTGACAGCAGATCTGCCATTTTGGACTTCAACGCTCCAGCGAACACCACCTTTCATTCATATACAGCTGAACAAGATTATGTATGTGCCTGTAGCCATGAACTTTTATGCATCAGATTCTTCCAAGATGGAGCTGTATATACGTCTAACATCGCACAGCTTGCCGACTCCTGTTGGGTAAGGGAGGACTCTGATGCTCCCAATTCAGAGACCTGGAGGAGGACTTTTCCCTCATTGGAACAGGCTCGGCGGGGACGGGCTGGGCGGTCAAGAAGCCAACTGCCGCCCATGATTGGGGTTGGACCGAGATTTCACGCTGGCCAATTAATGCCCGTCCAGCGTGAAACATGAGCAGCAGCGCTCAGCGCTGCCTGTGTGGGGGAAAGGGGTAGGAGGGCGAGCATAAACTTCATGCATACGCGCAGGTGCGCACTTGAAAATCTCCCTGAGGCACAGAGCTGATCAGGGAGATGAAGACGTGAAAAGTTAAAAATAAAGGTTTCTAAAAGGTTATAAACCATTTCCCCTCATCACATTAGCAGGGACATGTTATAAATGAAATTTAAAAATTTTAATTTTATTTTTATTTGCTGTTGGAAACCTCATCCTGCCTGTGGATGAGGTTTCCTAAAAGATGCAAAGGTTGGACGGGCAGCAAAAAATTGAATTGAATTATGACTTTAATTGCTTTAACAGGCTTTTTAATTGTCGGCAGGCACGCTGCCGACTCCAGACATGCCTGCCGACCGAAATATCGTGCATCATTTTACGCTCGGTCAAGTCGGGCACACACCTGCCCGACGAGCTAAAAATTCTCCCCCTGATTACATTTCATTCTCTCTTGCCAGAAAAATGTAGGTTTTGGGAAGATCACAAGCTTCCCGCTGGTTCATGGTGTCATTGGCAGAATGTCCATTGCTTTATAGACATACATGCCAACTCTGAGAAGTACCGCAGTCAAAAGGGATTTCACCCCCTCATTGTCCAGCTGGTGTGCATAGTCACACAGTGAATCATGCAGGCTCCTGGAGGCAGCAGTGATGCCTTCATTCAGTGGCTGTCCACTGTGCCATCTGCATTTGAGTCACCAAGACAAACCAAAGTGTTTCTGCTGGATGGCAAGGGCTATTCACTGACCACATGGCTCGTGACCCTGCTTCTCAACCCATGCATGTGAGAATAGCATGCAGATAACAAAAGCTGTGCTTGCACAAGGAATGCAAATGAGCTGACCATTGGAGAGATGGAACAATGGGCTGGACTTCATGTAAGCAGTAGAACTACCACTTCCAAGGCTGACAAAGGGAGTGACCTCGCTTTAGCAGGTTCTTCCATCTGTTAGTCTTCACACTGCTTGGCCAAGTTACAGTTCTTGGGTATTTGAAAGGAGAAAGGCACAGAGCAGGGCTGTAGAGTGAAGGGCTGGGGGTATGGAGGCACGGGGAGGTGAATTAAGAGATGCATGTTTGCACCATATATAGCTTCTACATCAGAAGAAATTGTGGGAAAAGGGAGAAATGGGATGGAAGACAGGAATTATTTATGAGGATACCATTATCCTCGATGTGTTTAGCCCAGCTGCTGGGCATGACTTCAGTCATGGCTGCTCCAATGGTGGTGAACATAATCTCCTCCATTGGGGTGAGCTTATGTAGCCACACCTGCTTCCCTGTGTCCCCTCCACACACTGGTTAAAACTACTTTAGCTGTGCACACTGCCTTATCCTGCAAGAGAGAGGACAGTGTGTCAGTGAGTGTGGTGCAATGTCTCAGGGTGATGTGCCTGTCATGGTTGAATGTTCAAGGAATGTAAATGAGCTGACCATTGGAGAGCTGGAACAATGGGCTGGACTTCATGTAAGCAGCAGAACTACCACTTCCAAGGCTGACAAAGGAGGTGACCCCGCTTTAGCAGGTTCTTCCATCTGTTACTCTTCAAGCTGCTTGGCCAAGTTACAGTTCTTGGGTATTTGTCATGGCAGTGCGTTCAAGCTGTGAAATGTGGGTGTGGAGTTTACAACTGTACTAACTGTGCGAGGGTGAGGTAAAGCTGTGAATGTTAAATATGAGTCATGAATGATAGAGATTATAGGTAGTTGAATGATAGGGATGTAATGCATTGAGCAGTTTTTGAGGCTATCGCCCCAATTGGTGGGAAATGACATTTGAAGATACACTCACTGACCTAAGCCACACAGATTCAAAGTCATTGGACTTTTAGCAGCACAACAACCAAGTGTTCAGGGCTTGACTGCCATGGCTAGCTGTTCCCACATTCTTCTGAATGTGTCTGGACAGCTCCTGTGGATTGAGCACATCTTGTCTACATGTCCTCAACCAAGTCCTCCTGTGCAGTATTTGAAATTCTTGGAGCCTACTTTCCTATGTTGTGCCATTTTGTGCCTTTTCTTGAGCAGAATCAATTATAAATGATTTCTAACACTTGCTCCAGCCACAATGCACTTCTCCTTTAAGCTGCTGAGGCATGTGACTGCTCAACAGCGTGGTTAGTGTTTGTTGCATTCTGGAATCATATAAGTTAGTAGGTAGATTGAATTTGGTGCACTGTCTGCATCGAAAGTAACCGGTGTGGGTTACTCTGATGTTGCAATCCCTGTGCCCGCTTTCAGGAATATCAAATTTAGTCTCCGGTGTCCTTTGATGCTGCCTAATTTGATTCAAGCATTCCATTCCTACACATCACTCTATTTATTTTTAATGCATTTTTAACTTTCTTGCTCCAGCTGGTAGAAAACACAATGGGTGATAAAATTTAAAATATCAAGATAAAGATCCTTCACAGACCCAAACTTTAAACTTCAGCTTGTTTCCTTAAAAAGACATATTTACAATGTTTTTTGAAGTCACCTACACAAGCTTCAGAAAAATGTACAGCTTCAAAGCTTTCGAAAATTTTATTCAGATACTCCCCAGATTCTGCTCATTAGCGCAAGCGTCCAGAAGTGGTAAAGATCTCCTGATCATGAACTTCTTATGTCATCAACTCAGATTGTAAATTGCACAACATAAAATTATTCCACTGCATTCTCTGAGGAATCTCTGTTTTTATATTTAAAAACACTAAAACCCTATACCATTGTATTGCCTGGAAAATAATCTTTACACTGCTGACTAAGGCTGCAATAGACAGACAGGTGTGGCAGCTCTGGTCAATTGTTGAACCCTCTGCTAGTTACACTAATAAAAACTGAAGTCATATATTTTGTTGTGTGTACATAAAACACAGTGAGTGTTCTCTGTGCGCCCTCAGTCATGACACACCAGATTATTCCGCCTCAAATTATCCATCTGTCACTATATTTCTAACTTTTTTTTTCTTCCTTGTGACTCCAATCACTGTGTAAAACTAGCAGGGGGGCCCTTATTAAAGGAGACCTCAGCAGCAGCCTTACAGCTAAACTGCTCTTGTATTACTTTTTGATGAGATTTCAATTTAGGCCTTCAGACAGGGGGAGAAGGCGACTGAAAAACTGCAACAGATGGGGTCGATTGTGCTCTCTAGGCAAATTGAAGTAGACATCTGTAGCTGCAAACTACTGCTGGTCTAAAGCAATTAAGGACTGGTGAAAAGAAGCCTCACCAATCCTCCAATAGAATCAGAAGTGCTCACATTACAATGGCTTCAGCCACAATTGAGTGGAAAAGATTAGTATGAGGAGAAACAGCAGAGTCGGAAGCCCAGCCAGGCTGACTTGTATTTCTATCTGAATTTTTAAGAATTTAAAGCGATGCTGTCAGCATAGAAAATTATGCAAAAATTTAAATCAACAATAGTTTTCTTTGATCCTAATTTTGTTTCTTTTTTCCCTCCAAAACAGCAACTGATATTGGAGTACAGTTCCAGAAGGACCTACCGTCCCACAAAACATCAAAAAAGTTGTCATTTTTTCATGTAAACCCAGGTAACAAGTGTCAGCCGATATTTAACCACAAGGGGGCATTAAAGTCAGGCTCAACTGTGTTGTCAACTAATGTCGACACATTTGTATTTTCCAGCAAGGGAAGAAATCATTGAAGGAACTGTGGCTTTTCCCCTTCCCAGTAGCTTCTGAAGCCAATTGCAATATACGCGTCCACAACACATCGAAAACCAGCTAACTCAGCACAAACTTGGGACTGAATTTTAAGGCCTACTCGAGGTCTTGATAGCTCAATGTTAGACCTCGAGCATCAGGGAAGTGACCATTTTTTTGGGAGGTAGAAGACCTGCATGTTGTTTCTGTCATATATCATTTGCAAAGAATATGCTGATGCTATTTAACACAATCTGTATCATGACTTTATGTGTTCAACAAACAAATTAAAGGACTATTCTTTGTCAAATACTTTTCAGTGAAGACAATGCCCCTTTAAAATGTGCTTTAAGAGGAGGGGAACTCAAGGGGATTGTGGTTTATTTGACAAGCAGACAAGGATTTTTTTTTACATTTTTATTTAATACCTGATATTATCATTAAAGACCTATAATCTTCAAATTCTATGAGGAACTCATTTTCTGACAGCAAATTGTTCTAAAATAATGACTGAAGAAGCTGCAGTGCCTGCGGTCAAAATTATCGCAAAAGAAAAAGGGGAAAAGAGAACACTCTGTTATCTGATAACAGCCTAACTGAAAGTGATAATTATAAATGATTGTTATGAGGCTGGAGTGTAGTTTTTCAATAAAAAATGGAACACCAACTGAGCTAATCCTGTGGCGTGCTCTTGTAATTCCATTCCCCCACTTTGTGAGGAAGCTAAGGTGGAACCTTAGAGGATTTTGTCAGTGTTAATGAGAGCTGCAAGCTCTGTTAGTCATGCATATTTATGATAAGCACATCTTGACTGAGGAAAACAATAATGAAAGCAGCTGATGAGGGGTCGCGCCACCTTTAAATTATACCTCGTTCTTTTGTTAGGCTGAGCATTAGGACCATTGCACGCAAGAATGGTTTTTTTGTGTCAGTGTACATCAAAATTCTTTCACAGATTTAGTTTATATATATAAAAAACTTTTAAAAAGCACAAAAACTTGATCCGTATTACATTTTGCTAATAAGCTGAAATCTAGTGCAGCAAAACAGTTCTGTTTTCAGATCTCCCAAATGCTACGGGGATCCCTGGATACTCAGGAAAACCCCTACTTAAAATTTGCTTACACCCCTGCCCTTCTTCTGTCGAGATGCAAACACTCCATTCAGGAGCAACGTATTGTATATGATCCAACAGACTATTGTTTTTCAGTCTTTCAATGAGTTATAACTAGCTATGAAACAGCAACAACCTGCATTTAAAGAGTGCCCACAATGTAGTAAAACATCCTAAGATGTACCAAAAACAAAATTTTACACCAAGCTGGAGACATTGGAACAAATGGCCAAACACTTGCTCAAAGAGTTAGGTTTTAAGAGGCATCTTATAGGAGGAGTGAGAGGTAGCGAGGCCAAGATGTTTAGAGAAAGAACTCCAGGGCTTAGAGCTTAGGAAGCTGAAGACATGGCCATCAATAGTGGAGCAATTAAAATTTGGGATGCACAAGAGATCAGAATAGGAAGAACATGGAGATCTAGAAAGGTTGTAGGGTTGGCGGAGGGTATAGATATGGGGATGAGGCCATGAGGGAGTTTGAAAATAAGGATGAGAATATGTTAAAAATAAAGGAAAAATTGAAATTACTGGAGCTGTTACATTATGTATGGCTATAGGGGTTTCCATGTTTAAAATATTTGTCATTCATTTCAGTTTAATTCTTCTTCATTTTAAAGAAGGAATACTTTACTTAGACCATGAGTAAAGTATTGTTAAACCAAAGTTAAAAACAAAAAAACTGCAGATGCTAGAAATCCAAAACAAAAACAAAAACAGAATTACCTGGAAAAACTCAGCAGGTCTGGCAGCATCGGCGGAGAAGAGAAGAGTTGACGTTTCGAGTCCTTATGACCCTTCGGGTCATGAGGACTCGAAACGTCAACTCTTTTCTTCTCCGCCGATGCTGCCAGACCTGCTGAGTTTTTCCAGGTAATTCTGTTTTTGTTTTTGTATTGTTAAACCAAACCCTGTTTGGTTGAATTATCTATTTCTTTCATATTCAAATAATTATTGCGAGTTTTTGGAGCCAAGAGGTCCAAAATTCATTTCCAAAATTCATTTCCAAAATTGCAGTATTCCCACTCAGATATATTTCTGAGCTGAGAAAGACTGAAATGAATAGCATCAGTATTGGTTTCTGGAGAGTTTGTCTTGAAATTTATAACCAGGGGAGAACAATAATCATTGAGCTTTGCATTTCTCTGAGTTTGTGATCTGCCTCTTTTTTATATGCTCATCAGTTTTTATCACAATAATTAAGATGTTCATGTTTGCCAAAACTTCAGCATGGTGGAATGCAGTTAAGAAAACAAAAGGTAATTTTTAATCTTAATGCTGTAGCCCAGTTTCAGTGGGAGCTGTTTCATGAGAAATGTTGAAAAAAATGTTTTCCCATTTACAAATGTGATGGTGAAAATTGTATTAAAATATATATTGTATTGTGTCACCTTTGTGTAATGTTAATGTATTGACATTTACATATGGTTCTTCTCCCTCCTCAAACAAAATAAAATTTTTAACAAACAATTTTGTCAGGAAAATGGTGCCCCTGTAAGAATTAAAGGGGGAACCCCCATCTTGGAAGATAATTGTCATCGCTTTGGATCCCACACCATGAGTTATTCTCGTATGAATGCTTAAAAGGCATCTGATGGTTCTCCCACTGCTATTTCAATGGAGAGGTTAACCCATTTAAAATAAATGGGTTAAATCTGCTGCTAAAATAGCAGAGGGGAATTTCACATGAATGTATTATAAGTCAAACACTAGGATTTTGTTATATTTATTCTTGGGATAGGAACTTCATTGTCAGAGCCAGTGCCCATCCCTCATTCAGAAGGTGACAGTTGGCCTTCTTGAGTCACTTCAGTCCGTATGGTGAAGGTGTTCCTGCCTACTGTGAGGCTGTGGCCATAGTTTCCAACTGTTTTCAACCATTCATGATGATGTCATCTTCCTTGCAAAGACATGATACAGCATAGCACAGTAACCAAAAACTATTAAACATCATTGTATCAGTAAGGTTTAACATTATCATTATAAAGCTGAACTCTTCACTTTTTTCCCCTCCCAAAATGGCAAGTCTCTCCCTCAAAACTCCTATTTGTGAAACCATTGTTCAAATTGTTCAGTTTGAACCAGTGTTTTGTTTCCATTTTATTTATAAAAACATGTTAAAGCTGCACTTTTCACCTTCTCATCCTTTACAAAACCAAATCATCGCAACCAGTCAGCATCAGCAATATAAGTCACAAACTGATATCTTCTGTTTTTAACACATCTAATTTGATCCACAGAGATATTCATTTGACTCTATTCCTCTTAAAACTTTTGATTACATTGATTCCAAAGCAGTTTATAAAAAGTATTTTTTGTTAATGTACTAAAATCTGCAGTTTTGTCAATCAACCTCACAGAGGCATTGCGCCATCCCCTGGTAATGTATGTAATTGCAAATCCTCAAAGAAACAAATGATCTAATCTGGCAATTCCTGTTGGACGTTGAATGTCCGTGCTTATCATATGTTAGGGAGCAGAGGGAGCAGGTACCTGAGTAGTGCGCAGTGGATGCATAAGCCCTGAAATTGGTGCAATCATTAGAGTGGAGATACAGAAAACTGAGGCAGGACCAGGATATGCTGAGTTTCTCTTACCACTTAAACTGCATCCCAAATTGCCCCAGCTGTGAGGGTAAGAGGAAGGCACGCCATGCAATAAAAAGTGCAAGCATGTAGATGGTGGATTTGGGACATGGTAAAACCATTCATCCCGAATTCCATCATTTTGGCCCAGAACTCCATGGGCTGCATTTTCACCGAGTCAGGATGACTCGGGAGCCCTTTAAAATTGGCAGGTGGGTCCCGATTCCAGGACTCCTGACAAAATTCCTGGCTGTCTGATTTTTGGGAATGCCTTTAAAGGGTGTCAACACTCCCGACCTGACCGGTACCATTGTGGAGATAGGTAATTTTCATGGAGTCGGGCCAGGTTTTTAAAGAGTCATAGTTCCCAGCACCTCAGAAGGCTCATGAACTTTAGTCTGCATGAGGGGACCTTTTAAAAGGTGAGTTCAAAAGATCCTCCTCATGTCCCCTAAATCTAGGTAAGGCCACCCCCCACCCAGCCTTCATGGTCCCTCATGCCCCCTATTCCAAGCTATGGCACTTTCATGGCCATTGACCTACTATACACTGTAGAGAACCAATTAAACCTATAGTGACTTGAGGATGTGTAAAAAATGTTTTAAAATGAGTAATTCATTCATTACTTTCCACTGTGTTAAAAAACGTCATTTCAGGACAAGGCCATGTAAGTGTCAATTTTTCAGGCTCTTTTAAATACTAATAATAGAAACTGCAAGCCCTTGAAACCACTTAGCTTTATGTAAATAAACATTGTGAAACTGATGGCAGAGACTGATCAGAGAGACAGAGCTGTCAATTAAGCAGTGTTTTCTCTGCGGCTCAGGTGTTTCAACAAGAGTAATGGATTTCTGGGCTCTCAGCCAAGCATACATGATACTCTTCACGGAGTAAGGGGATGCACAGAGAGGAGACAATGCCGCAGTGAGACATAGACCAAACGTATAGTTGGGAATTTGGTTTAGGTGGTAGATTTTTTTTCTCAATTTTAAATTTAGATTAAGAGTCAGGCTCTGACATAGAACTTTCAACCTTCAAGTGACTTAAATAACCTTGTTAAACAGGGAGCTGCCTGGCAGAGGCAATTATCTGCCAATCAACTGAAATTAGTTGATTCATTAGTTGTTAATTACTGTAGAAGGAAGCTAAGCCAGCTAGTGACTCATCAAGTGCTCTATATAAGGAGACAGGTTTTTCTAATTGCATAAAGTAAGGCACACACAGAGAGGAGACTATGCCGGAATGAGCTGTAGGCCCAGAATTGTGCTACAATGGAAAGGCCTTCTGCCATGGTGAAAAGTGCAGAAATCATTAGAAGGACTAGGTCCCACCCCCAAACACAGCATGTTCCATTTTTGTGGGGACAGGTTTGGGGGCTGGTTGAGTTTCATGCATGTGTGATGCATGGAGGCAGCTGGCCATTTAAATTGTCTGATTTCCAGTTTTGTCATCCTAGCTCTGTGGATCCTGAAGTGCACAGAATAGACCAGGTCAGAGGAGATCTGATTTTTGTGTGTTTGGTTTGGATGGCCTTAGAGAGGTAATGTGCCACTGTAAAGTTATATTTCATTTGTATTTAGTGGTCCAGATGTGTCAAGAACTTAACTCCCACAGTCTTCTCGTGACTGAAGGGAACGGGTGGGTGGGGTTTCTGGTCAGCCGGGCAATTATTTTGTTGCCCCAACTGACTGTTGCACCCAGGTGCAAGGAAGAAATTGGTGCTTCACAAGTGCAAATAGTGCTTTGTCTAAGGGAGTGTGGAGGATGGGCATGGCACCATCTAATATAGAGGCTACAGAAGGCAGCCAAAGTGAGAAGCTGGAGGGCTGAAGTTCAGGAGGAGGCTGTGGCACAAGCACTAGGAAGGCGAAAGAGAAGAGGGAGAACAGCCAGGTTCTACCTTGTGGGGAGGCGAAACAGACCGAGGTAATCATACTTCAACAAGACAGAAAACCAGTGCCAAAGAAGACTCAGATTGCGCCGTGATGTTGTGACAGACATTTGTCACATGATGCAGCTGCAACCAGTCACAATCCATCGACCCCCATGCTCTGTCAGTGTCTGTGAAGGTAACCATCACTCTGAACTTCTGTGCCTCAGGCTCATTCCAGGGTTCAACAGGCAGCCTGGTTGGTATGTCCCAGTCAGCAGCACACTGCTGCATTAAAGAAATGACTAATGCCCTGTTTGCTCATGTCAGGGAGCACATGAGTTTTCCAATGGAATTTGAGTCTCAGACTCTGAGAGCCACAGCCTTTGTCCAAATTGCAGTCCTCCCTTAGTTGCAGGGCACTCATGTTGCAGTCAGGGCTCCAATTAAGCATGTGGACACCTTTATGAACCACAAGTCATTTCATTCAACCAATGCCTAGGTGGTTTGTGACCACATTACAGTCTTTCTTCAAGTGTGTGCGAGGTTCCTGGGCAGCTGCCACAACCCCTTCATTCTAAGGAATTTACAGCACCCAATCTATTTCAGTTACATATACAGGTCCAGAGATGTCTCCTAGGGGACAAGGGCTACTCCTTAAGAACTTTGCTAATGACTCTCTTTAGGAACACACAATCCAAGGCAAAGCTAAACTATAACAGCAGCTATGTTGTCACCGGGAGCACCATCAAGCAGGCCTTAGCATTTTAAAAATGAGATTCCGAGGACTCAATCGCTCAGGTTGAGCTCTCCAATATGCCCCAGCAAGGCTTTCACGAATAGTTGTTAAATGCAGCATGCAGTATTGTGCAGCGGAGTGACTTTCAACTAGATGATGTTGAGGCCATGGGCAGAGCAGCTAACTCTGAGGAGGAGGAAGAGAGGGAGGAGGAGGATGAGGAAGCCCATGTACATTCACGCCATTCTGAAAAAGATGAGGATGAAGACTCTACAATGGCACAGCGGCAGGGAGGCATGAACATACACCCAGGGCTGATACAATGCAGGAGAGGTTCCTTGCTAGATGGGTTCTTCTTCAGAATAGGTTTTCATAAGGTCTTCCAAAATAACAACTGCTATCAGAGAGTCCCTGGTGACACACCTCCACATAAAGGTTCTTGTACCTTGATGCCACAGTCTCTCAAGTGACTGCCCATCTTCCACAAAGGAGCAAATCAACAAGGAGTTTGATTCAGCCATGTTCAAACTGTATCTACCCTTTCCATCATAAACATGGGCATCAGCACCTTTCAAACACCTGTGATAATAGGTCCCTTTCATCCTAGCCCCCTCACATGAATGCCATTGACCATGAATGAGGCACCCATGCCACCAACGCAACTATAATCAAGTCATGTCCACAATGCAGGTAAAGACACAAATGAAGGCATACACTCATGTCATTGTATAAAGAGTTCTATGTTGCAGCATTCATGAGATATTGCAGCTCAGTCATAATGATCACACAACTGTGCTGTAACAGCCGACTGAAATAACTTTTGCCACATTCATTCCAGCTAATGGCGCTGGTGAAGAACTGGGTGCCATATGCATCAGTCCTGGCTTACATATATCTCTGCAAACCACACAAACCATATTCTGTGACACCGGAAATGACAATTATTACAGGCAGGAGGGGGATTAATTTAAACGGCCATGATTTCTCCTCTCACTACCCATCTGTAAACAGAAAGGTGTTTTTGATTTCTTATTTCCCCTTTTATAAATGGTTTCCCCATTTCAAGCCTTCAGTTTAGAGTAATCCGATCCTCTATAAATAACTCCACAGCAAACTTGAGATAGGGTAAAATAAGAGAATTGGCTTTTTTTGTACACACACAAAATACTGGAAGGGGTTTCACAATGCCTGCCTCTAATTTTGCACTCACAATAAAAGAGTAATAAAGGAAAGAAAAGGGTATTGGGCAAGGCCACAATAAAAATAAGAGTTATGATTTCATGAGTCCAGAATCCAGAACCAAAAGTCCTTCAGAGGTTAGCAGGTTGAAACTCCTGCAGGGTGATCCATCTTCCCAAAAGCAATGATTTCCCTGATGGAAGGAGGCATGTAGAGATGAATGAGTCTTATTGGCACAGATACAGGAGTTCCAAATTTCCAGTAGTTCACAGTGTAGATGAGGGCCAGGCAATGCACCTGGGCAGAACTCATTCTGCTGCTACCTGTTAGTTGGCAGAATGATAGACTACATGCATTCAGTTCCACATGGCAATATTACAGTTTCTAACAGTTTGGGGGAGGTCATGTGACATACCTCCCATTTCTTCTCCTGGGTTTTGGACAAGGAATGTATTTTTCCAGGTCTGGAATTTTGAGAGGTTTAATAGAGGAGTCGTTGGCTTGTAGACATTCAGTTTCTGTTGGCCACAGCTCTGTCTTATAAGTGAAAAGGGTGTTTGTGCATTTCTTTGAAATTTGATTTTCTGCATTCACAGGGGGCATTAGCACCTCTTTAAATGTAATGAGGTCCCTGCTGGTTTCTGAAGGCAAAAAATTCCACTGGTATGAGTCATGGCTAGTCAGGCATGCCATTGCCAAAGCCTTTGTCCATCTTTTTAAAAAATAGTTATTTTATAAAGTAGCTAGGTTGACATAGATATAATTTTTCCTTCCTGTCTTCTGGATGGGACACAATGCAACCACTGGAGTGGTGACAGTGGATGACCTATATTAACCAGACAATACATGGCCTGCCAAGCGACACTGCCCACACCAAGGCCAAAGTGCAATGCTCCAATGCAGATGAATGTCTAGCACCCGGCACTCATGCTTCAGATGCACTTGCTGACCAGCATCTGGTCATGGAGTTGGTTCAGTAAGCCTCCCTTAAAGACATGCTTTGATGGAAACTGAAAGGTATAAGGAGCATTTTAGTGTTTGAGCCTTTGACCTCTGGAGTCTTATGTAATACAGTAGAGAAGGAAGAAGCTTGCTTATGCCTCACCAATCAGGCCCCATCATTGCTCCTGGTGAAGTCATGTCAAGATGCAACTCAACATGCAGCCCTCAATATTACTGGTAAGAAGTGACCTCACATTATTAAAATTCCTTTTGAGCTCTATATTGTATAAGCAAACACTGAATCATATAGAAGTAAAAAGAAATACATTCAACAAGTGTTCAAATGCAATATGTACAACATGAATAGAGTAACAATGGTGAACTCTTTATGCTCCAGGCGAGACAGCACCCTGCATTTGCGTGCATTTCTATGAAGTTCCCCTCAAGTTGCCTCACAGGAGGCTGCTCACATGTATGTCTAAAGGGCAATGAGGAGTGTGGTGGCTAGCCTCATCATGCAGGCACCCTCTGGTAGCTCTTGGACTGTGAGTGGAGGACTCCATCACTGTCATCAGCTCCACCTTGCCCAGGGGCCTCAACTGCATTAGCTCTGGCCATGAGAGATTGGTCAATCTCATGGAGAGACACATGCAGCAATACTCGGAGTGGATGCAAGAGCAGCGTCAGACTGTGGTCTTTGCTTCTCTGCATGGGCAGCACTGTTCCCTGGCACATGGAGCAACAAGGAGTCTGGTGGAGGGACTGAGGCAATGGTGGAAAATTAGGTTGCTGAGGAGCTCTCTGCACTTTTGCCCTCCTCTACTCTGTGTTGACCTTCAGATAGAGTTTATGAGGCTGGCTGCTGGTGCACAGCAGTTGTCCAATCCAGTTACCGCCCTGTTAAGTGTATGCAGCTCCTCATGTATTCCATGGATGCCGGCGCTCATAATCTGAGTGGACTGATCCAGGCTATTGAGGGAGGCTTGCACCTTTTCCTGTCCAAGATGCTGCTCTTGCATCCGCTCTGAGTATTGCTGCATCTGTCTGCCCATGAGATCGGCCAATCTCTCATGGCCAGAGCTCATGCAGTTGAGCTCGTGGGACAATGTAGAGTTGATGACAGTGATGGACTCCTCCAATCACAGTCCATGAGCTCTCATTACCTCAGGAAATGCCACCAGATGTTTACATATCTGATCCTGATTGGACAAATACTGTGCCCCAAAAGTGACTCCCAAGACTCCATGTTCCTGCCCACTGGAGCAGCATTGTAATTTTTCTCTCTCCTCTGAGGTGCACTGTGCACAGAAATCTCTGACTCTGACATCTCGTGCACTCAGGTGTGCTGCCTTACACCCTGTGCCACCAACTCTACATCACTTTGATGTGCCTGCATCTGAGTTGGCAGAGTGTGGGCTAGTCAGAAATGATGCTGCATTCTCAGGCATCTCTTCTTCCTCTTGATGTCCGAAGGAAGATATGGACACGAGAGAAGGACAAGCAGAGCTAGGACCTGTGTGAGACACAAAATGAGATATGTAGGTAAAGCCGTTCTCATGGTGAAAGCACACTCTGATGCACGCCACTGCCTTAACTATGTTCACACGGCCTGCATGCTTCAACCCCATCATTGCACTCCCCTTCAGGCCAATGTCGCATTGTGCTCAGCAAAGTGACAGCATAGCCTCCATCATTGCCACCATGTTCTAAGGTAATATCAACTTTTACCACTTTCTACTGTTGACTCACCATCACCAACAGCCAGCAGATCCAGTTGTTATGATATGGCAGGTGGTAATTACCCAACCGACCAAATCCCAAAGGGGTACTCGGCCAAGATATCACAATGATTTGCCATTTCTATTTTATTCCGAGAATGTTTGTGCACTGAAGTCAGAAGTAAAGATTCCACTACCACTTTTGGAGATTTTAAATATTAAATTAAAACTTTTATTAACAAAATAAAAGAAAACTTAAACATGCAATATTACAGTTACACAGTTAAATTTCTTCCATAACATTTCCCAAAATATTTCTACTTAGCTAGACTCACAAATAAACAACCTTTTCAGGCAACAGTCCCAATAGATTCTTAATCTATAAAATATCAGTAATATTACCACTAGGCACCCACTGTTGCTTTAAGGGAGCTATTTCACATGTTTCCCTCTCCTTCTCATTCGACAATGGAAATCCAAGGCTTGTAACAAACCCTTACTTTCTGGGAGAAACAAGCGCTCCTCTGGGGTGGCTGGAGACTGCTTTTCACAGGTCTGCCTTTGCACAGCCCACCACTTAAGATCTCACATGGCCACTCACCTCATACAGCTTTCAATCGTCCCTTAAATATATTTCCTCCCCTTTGATCTTTAAACCCATTGTTCTAAACATTCTTTGCAAATTACCTTTCCCAGAATATAAAAATCTTTCATTTTGTCATTATGGCCAGTAGTTTTGGAAACAGTAAACTTAATAACTTTGCCTTATTTATTTATGAACTTTGCCAGTTGTAAAACTTCATGTTATACCTCCTTGAAATACAACAGTTAACAATTCACCCCTCACTTATCTTCTAATGCAAATTCCCATTCATACTGCATCTACTGCGATCTCATCTTAGCATGCCCAACTTCATTTCAAAATGCCTGCTTTTACACCTAATTCCTTTGATGATCTAAACCTTGAAGTCTGACTGTCTTCAGTTTACTTAAATTAGTCACACACACCCAATATACATACAGCCCCCCACAAACTTCCTTCACAGTATCCCACAGTAATATTAGGAAAAATTATACTTTCTTTACACTGTACCCTGGTGATTTCCAGGGCCATTTGCTCCATGGAGAGCAAGGGGATCAAGTAGGTTTATCCACCCCCAATCCAGGCCATCTCTTTCATGATCTTCATCCTTTTATTCTGCAACAAAAGCAACATGAATTTATGTTACCCTCTTATATAGTGCATGCAGAGGCAATGGTCTTCAATGCATCTGTGGATCATTCTGCCCATTCACATCTGTTTTGAGTGCAGCTAAGTGAGCTGCTTCAGCATTGAGGCTTGTATGTGCCAGAGCTTGCATTTTATCTGCAGCATGCAGATATGGCCCTTCCCATGGACTTCTGTGTCCACGAGCCAAGCTACTCACCTTGCCAGAATGCAAAAGGCCACTGAACCTTTTGCAGCATTGGATCCATAATCTCTGATGGTCTCAACACAGCAATCTGAACCTTCTTAGTTTTGGCTGGCGGTTTGCAATGGCCAGCTGCGTAGATGATGTCTCTTCATTTTTGCACCTTGCCTACCAGGACCTCCAGGTCTCAGTCAGAAGCAGCTGGTCGCATTCCTTCAAATCTGGCTGACCTGTGCGAAATGCATTTTCATTAATTAACTTATTAATTAATAGAAAGGCAAGAAGGGTTATAAGCAACTCAGAATACATTGCTCTAATTCACTTCTGTGTGCTTACATGCACTAACCATTAACATTATCTCATCTATGAATGCTCTTAACAGTCTGGTTGAGAGAAGGGCTCTGCACATACACTTGGTGCCCTGTATATTGCGGCTGTCACTCCAAGGTGACATGTTGTGCTCTGCGACAAATGATAGCCCAATGGCTTACGCTGACTTATTCAGACTTATGCCGCTACACTTTGCAAATGTGAGGGACTTGTCAAAGGTCCACAGTGTGGGAGCATCCAGAGAGACAAGTGGTAACAGGGCAAATGGATGGGATTACCAATCATGGAAATGTTGTTCATTCATCCACTGAGTCTAGCCAGCTTACTAAATCATTGCATATTATTTGCATCAAGTAGTGGTGGCCATTTCCATGGCTGTAGTTTGAGAATTCACTCAGTGGTTTAGTTCAGCACACTTTTGATTATGAAGCATCAATGACAATTCACCCATCGAGAAAGCCCATGATGGACCATCCATTCTAGGATAATCTAACAGTTGGACAACATTTACAGTTTTGACACTCACCTGAGAATCCAATAATGTCTCCTCCAAGAGTCCGGATTTGGAGCATTCACGTAGTAGCACTCGGACCAACAACTCCGAAGGAGCGTTTTAAACATGCGGCCGAGTTATCTGACCCATGCTGGGCCCACCTTCGACCCCTCATCACATCTGGCGTCGTTCACCCTGATTCAGGTTCCAGTTTGCAGTCACCAGCCCCACCCCGACAGAAAATCAGATCTACAGGACGCCATTTTTAAAGGTCAGGTTTGCAGAGCCAGGAATTCTCCTGTCCCTGTGCATCCATCCAGGGGACAAAAACCTGGGGTGTAGACAGCATGTGTAGTTGGGAATTTGGTTCAAGTGGGAATTTGAGCAGAGGGGCAAAGAGGTGGTCCTTTTTCTACTTTTTTTCTGCCTCCGGCAGTTGGTGAGTTTTATTCCTTTGTTTCTTCCTTTATCTCCAATTTAGGTCAGTGCAATTTATTAACTAATTGGCTAATTAAATAAATAAGGTTGGACAGAAATGGCAGGACTGGTGGTGTGTTGTGACTGTAGCATGTGGGAACCTGTAGAATGTAATGCAATCCTGGACACCATTTCTGCAGAAAGTGCCTGCAGCTTAGACAACTTGGGGTCAAAGTTGCTGAGCTGGAGTCTGAGTTGCAGACATTGTGGAGCATCAGGGAGGGGGAGAGTTACCTGACACTTTGTTCCAGGAGGCAGTCATACCCCTAAGGTTTGGCAGAACATTAGAGCTGGTCAATGGTCAGGGACTGGACAGTGCGACTGCAAGTCAGGCAGGAAGGGGAAGCATGTAGCGATGGAGGAGCCACAGCCCCTAACTTTGTCCAACAGCAACGAGGTGCTTGCTACCTATCTGGATGAGGAGAAGGCCTGCAAGGTGGATAAGCAAACTGGTCATGGCACCATAGTGAAGGATGCCATTCAATTGGGGGGTGCGAAGAGGAATGTGGTAGTGATAGGAGACAGCATAGTCAGGGGGATAGATACTGTTCTCTGCAGCCATGACCGGAAGCTCTGAAGGTTGTGTTGCCTGCCCAGTGCGTGGGTTAAAGACATCTCCTCACAGTTGGAGAGGGAATTGAATTGGGGTTGGGAGGTTTGTGGAATAATGTTCTGCTAAGAGAATTTGAGGAGTTAGGATCCAAATTAAAAATCAGAATATCAAAGGTAATCATCTCTCGATTGTTACCTGAGCCACCTGCCAATTGGCAAAGGGTCAAGCAGATTAGAGAATTAAACACATGTCTCAAAGATGGAGTGGGAAGAAGGGGTTCCTATTTATGGGGCACTAGCATCAGCACACAGGGAAGAATAAACTATTCCATTGGGATGAGCTCCATTTGAGATGGGCTGAGACCAGTGTCATGGCCATTTGTATAACTGGGCTGTGGACAAAGCTTTAAACTAATGATGATGGGGTGGGGGAGCGGGGAGGGTTCGGGTGAAGGGAAATTTAGAAATCCAAAGAGAAAGGTCAAGGCATCGGAACAAAATAGTAATGTGGATAAAAACAAGAGGAGAGGGACAGGAGGGGATGGAGATTTTGACAAAAATTGTACATCAGTGCATAATGTCATTGCAGGGAATAGGAGTAAAAAAATGAAATGAAATGTTCTTTATCTGAATGCATGAAGCAGCTGTGATAACAAAAATGAACTAGTGCACAAATAAAGGTAAATGATATAGATGTATGGCTATGGGCCCTGACAACAATATGGCAGTACTACTGAAAACATGAGCTCCAGAACTAACTGTATCCATAGCCAAGCTGTTCCAGTACAGCTACAACACTGGTATCTACCCAGAAATGTGGAAAATTACTTAGCTTATGTCCTGTCTAGAAAAAACATGACAAATCCAACCCAGCCAATTACTACCCCATTAGTCTCCTCTTGATCATAGCAAAGTGATAGTTTTCAGGGCTTGCAGTTTCTGTTATTGATACTTTAAACAGCCTGGATCATTGACACATTTATTATCCTGCAGTGAAATGACTTTTTTTTAACATAGTGGAAAGTAATGAATGAATGTCTTTTTTAAAAAGCTTTTTTTTAACACACCCTACTCTCCCTGTACAGTTCATTGATTCTATACAGTGTAGAATGGGTCCATGAGCATGGAAGCGTCCTAGCTTGGCACCAGGGACATGAGGGGACATGGGGAGTGGATGGATGGGGATGACTTGGCATAGGGCATGAGGGGCCATGGGGTGTTGATGGGGGGCATGAAATGGCATGGACGTGGCATGGGAAATGTGAGGGGTGAGGGCTAGAAGACCTTTCTGTTTTTATTTTAACTTGGGAAAGCACCAAAGGATTTTGACAGCCTGACGCGGCAAACAATCCCACAGCACCAATAGATTTTGACTGCCCTTGTGGCTGCCTCTGACCTCTTTCCCGAGTTGGCTGGCCTGATTCCAGCCCTCACCCCACCTTCAGGCAATGAAGTGCCTTTGCAGGCACTTTCTCCTGCGGCAGCTGGGCCACACATGCGGGCCCATCAATTCCTCCTCCGCATGTATTCTCTGCAGTCACTTATCCAGTACAGTCCTCAGGAGCCATGCAATAGTAACATAATTATGTTAAAATCATTGGTTAAAAGTTAAACTGCTAACAATCTAATAAAATCCTGAATTCAAAGTGGCTATCATTGATACTGGGGAGAAAGAAAAACTACTCCAGTGCAAAAATAAATCACTTAAATGCCTATTAGGTTTGAAAACAAACAAGAAACCACATCAAAGGCATGTTCTGTTATTATAGCCTCTTAAAAGTTTCTATCATTCTTGGTTCAATAGAGCACCTGCTGAGCTGATGCTATTACAGCTTTTGAAAACCTATGCAAGTATTCATAATGGCTGCAGCTGTCATAATAAAAGCTAAGGCATGGAGAGGGCATGGGGTGATATGGGGTGGGTGCGAGATGAGGGAGCCTGTGTTGGCATGGTTAATCTGAAGGAGCATAGGATGGCATAAGGGTGGAGGGGTGAGGGGGCATGAGGTGGCATGGGCAATCTGAGGTGGCATGGTGTGGCAGGGACAGCATAAGGAGGCATGGTGTGACATGGAGGTGTGTTGCAGGGAGTTGCAAGGGGGATGAGGGCTGAGGTTTAGGGGATCTTTAGACAACGTTAAGAGCTGGGCTGTTGTGTTGGAGAACCGAGGTGGCTTTCTACGTCCTTCTCCACACCCACACCTCTCAGACACTCCATTATGGCTTGCAAAATGGGAAATATGAGGGGTGAGGGCTGGAAGACCTTTCTGTTTTTATTTTAACTTGGGAAAGCACCAAAGGATTTTGACAGCCTGACACAGCAAACAATCCCAGGGCAAACCCAACCCTTATGTAAAATGACAAAAACCCCATGCAAAGTCACACATGTTTCAGGTGTGCATTTCAGAAAGCACAAAATGTGAGGTTTAGGATTTCTTGAGCCCAGAGGAAAATCCAGCCCATCATCTCCAGTTGCACGTTATCTTTAGGCCTCCCTATGCTCCATGACTCAGCCAATGACAGTTCCTCATCCAAACATTACCAATAGCTTAGATTGCTGTTTCAGTAAAGTACTTTGCTCAAGTTCTGATCATAGACGTGCTTGGTCATCACAAATCAATTTCGGGCACTGAACCTCCAGTTTCTCCATCTGCCATTCAAGATTTGCATGACCACCCACTATTGACGTCAGGGACTTCTTTACTTTTAGCCTGCCATTCTTGAACGTTGTGCACTAACTTCACCTTCAAGAAACATGTATATGTTCGCTGTAACAGCAGTAGTTTTATATCAAATGAATGTCAGTTTTTAAAGTATAGGGTGAAGTGAAAGGAGCTATACAGATATTTCAGCTTCAAAGAACTAACATTTATGGGGGCTACTTTGCCAGAGCCATTAATATTGAGTCCAACATTGTATGGGGGTCTTAAGGAATACAGAAATGCCTTAGTTCCCTCCTTCCACATCACACATGGGTGAGTTTGTTGCTTCCAGAACAATGAATTCCATTCATTCTCTGCCATATTCTATCCAGCACTATATTCACTTCATGTTCTCTGAAATTTAAGGCACTCTTACTTTCTTGTTCTGTCATCTCCTCCAACGCTCTGATAAAAGCAAAATGCTGCAGATGTTGGAAATCTAAAGTACAAACAGAAAATGCTGGAAAAACCCATCAGCCTGACAGCATCTGTGGAGAGAGAAATAGAGTTAACGTTTCAAGTCAGCACGACTCTTCTTCAGAGCTGACTCGAAACGTTAACTCTGTTTCTCTCTCCACAGATGCTGTAAGACCTGCTGAGTTTTCCCAGCATGTCCTGTTTTAATTTCTTCAATGCTCTGGTTCCTTTAAGGCTTTTAACAGTGGTCTTGAAACTTGGTCTCTTTGAGTTTCCTGGAATTCCCCGGATGTTACATGCCTGCGCCTGACAGAGCCCAGGGCTCTAAATACTTTGGACAGAGTAGGTTGGGGGTTTGCACAATTATTGTGAACAACTTGAATTTTTCATAAAGAATTAAAGATTTAATAATATATATAATCGAGAGAGAGAGAGAGAGCATGTGTGAGAGGGAGAGAGAGTCTTTCCTTTCCGCTCTCACTGACACATGCACTTTCAATTGTTCAGCCTAATTTAGACTATGAAGGAGGCAGAGGTCAGAGCTAATATGTATGATGACTTTTCTCTCAACATTTTGAATTTTTCACCCATCTTTAATTTTTCTCAGGCTATTTTGAAACTTTCGAGGATAAATTCGTCCACTGCCTCCGTGCATTTGCAGCCCTGGGCTGTACCTCCCTAACCCTCATATGAAACGATCAAACAGCTTTCCTGTACTGACAAGTGAATTGTCACATAGCTGAGCTGCACATCATTTTTTTTAGTCTGTAAGGATATTAGGTTCTGTGCTCCACTAGCACTGCAATCGGCTGAGAGGGGCCCACAAGATTAGGAAAAGTTCGCCTGTGGTGTCAGGTGTCACTCAAGATATAATGTCAGCTCCAACTGGCATGGAACTGATTGGGTTTGTGGGTCCAGACACAGATAATTGGGAATTAATGAGAAGCAGTACCTTAAGAAGCTGATACTAATCAGTAGGGTGCAGTAGATCCGGGTCATCCCTTTGAATGAAGACTTCTAGTCATGATAAATGTGTATGACAATAGTTCCTCTGTCAAAGGCTGCTAAGGCTTGATCTTTACGGGTCAGATATTTCCAGGTCAGTACTGATAGGATCTGCAGTGTTTTTCAGTTTGTTGTCCACAAATACATGGAGGAGGTCACACACACACACGTCATTTAGCTGGGGCAACAACATCACCAATGCTTCCTCGAATTGGCAACACTGGGCAACAGGTGTCTACAGGTCTTTTGGTTTCTAGAGAATCTGGGGGTGAGGTGTTGATGGCTGGGTAATCACTAATTGCCCCTCTGTTATCATTCAAGCTATGTGCACTGTGATGTACCATGAGTGATTTTATTGTAGCAATGCCAAGCCAATATGCTACCACCAGCACAGAATTACGTCTGCTCCCATGATGCATTTATTTTCAGGGAATTACCAGCGCCTCACTTATTTGAAGGGAGAGGGTGGCCCTTGGAAGCTTCAGTAGCTACAGCTCCTACTACTCTTATAGCAACTGCAGACAGAAGCAGAGTGAGGCTCATGCTTTAACAGGAAAGTTTTCAAACAAACCTTTGATACTTTAAAGCAGAACGTCAGATGTTGCAACCGATTCTGGAGTACAGCTCTCTGAATCTCACAAATTATTGTCGTCTACTGCATGGTCCATAATTTCCCTCTTCAAAGAAGCTGCACCACAGATTTCAAAGGACTAAGACACTGAACCCATGGAAGAACTTAATTGATAAGAAAGATGTAGTTCCAAAAGCACCAATGTAACAGGAGAGTAGGTGCACCAGACACTAATTCAATATGTCTTCCAATGAATTCATTCACTGCCTCTGTATATTTACAGCCCTGAGCTGTACCTCCCTAACCCTCATATGAAACTGTCAAACAGTTTGCCTGTACTGACAAGTGAATTGTCACATAGCTGAGCTGCACATGATTTTTTTTTGTTTGTAAGTGGATATTAGATTCAGTTCTCCACTAGCACTGCAATCAGGTGATGGGGCCCACAAGATTAGGAAAAGTTTGCCTGTGATGTCAGGCGTCATTCAAGATAGAATGTAAGCTGCCCAAAAAAAAACAAAATTTCTTATGTAGTTTCTCATTTACCATCAATTCTCATCTTTACTCCTGTCATATTCAAATGATGTCACAAATATTCAGCACAATATTGAAATCAAGTGTATGTATTTATTTAATTAATCTGCCGTGTGTGAATGTTAGTAGGTTTTGTGATGCTTTCTTTTTACTCATTTGTAGAATATGGGCATCACTGGCAAGGCCATTCTTTATTACCCATCCCTAATTGCCCTTGAGAAGGTGGTGGCGAGCTATCTTCTTAAATGCAACTGAGTACATTGCTGGGCCATTTCAGAGGGCAGTTAAGAGCCAACCACATTGCTATGGGTCTGGAGTCACATATAGGGCAGGCCTGGTAAGGATGGCAAATTTTCTTCCTTAAAGGACATTAGACTAGATCGGCTTTTATGACAAACTGGTAGCTTCATAATCACAATTATTTATGCGAGCTTTTTATTCAAGATTTATTTAACTAATGAAATGTAAATTACCTTGCTATATGGTGGCATTATGAACTCGTGTCTCCAGATAATATACGCAAGCCCCTGGATTACTGGTTCAGTAAAATAAACAGAATGCTACAATACTCTTCCTCTTTATATTCATGCATTGTTAGTAATGTGTAACACTAATCTAGTAATCCTTGTATGTGATTGGAATGAGTATGCGTGCTAGCTGGTTGGCTGCTGGTTTTCTTTGACACCTTGCTTGGATTGCAGCAGCCTTAGTATGTGCATTGTGATAGCTTTGCATCCGAGTCATCCATGAGTTCGGCTTTGACATACCTCAATCCCCTTTCATTTTATGTCAAAGATGGCCTCCGACAATGAGGTCAGAAGCTTTTGACAGCTCTGTTGCCACTTCTCAACCGTAATATCACCGAATTTTACAGCAGCCAGGAAGGCTGTGTTCATCTGCCACAAAGCCTTGAATGTCACCCCCTGCATCACTTGCATTTTTCACTCCCATGTATCTGCTCAGCTGCTTCCGTTCATGAGGAAATAGAAGTGTTAGTGAGGATGTGATGCAAGTTATTGGCGGGATTTTCTGCACCTGCCCGCCTCTGCAATCTTCTGGTCCCGCCACAAATCAATGTACTTCTGGCTGGGGCGCCACCTCGCCAGCGGTGGATCCTGCCCAAGACAAAGCTGGAAAATCCCGGCCTATAGATGGAATCATCCCACGTTTGCACTGTGCGGTAGCGGGTGGGGAAAAGGGTGTTTTAAGCGATGGCTGTAATGGCAGGTTTTCATGCCTTATCATCCCAATCCCAGCTCATTAATTATGCATCCCTAGGAAACACGCTGTTTCACTGGTGGGTGGCTTCCGATTTACCCGTCACACCATCATCTTGCCGCTTCCTCATGCCGGGCGCCATATTTAAAGTGCAGCCGCGCGCATACCTCTCAGTGCTTCCAGTCCAGGACTGCCGCACAGACGACATGGCCCTAAAAGGCAAGAAGACTGGAGTCCCCAGTGACACATCCCTGGGGTACCTTCTCGACGCTGTTGGAGCCCGCCTCTACCCCCACTAGCAATCTCACTACTCCAACTTGGGAAGCGGTGGCAGCGGTGGTCTGTGCCAACCCTGCACAGAAGAGGTTTGCCATCCTGTGCAGAAACACCAGTGCAGTGCCGCCAGGGTAAAGCAACCATCTCATCACTCTGAACTCACACACTCACAAGTCCATCACACATTCACTGGCATCTCACTCACTGCCACTCAAGGGACATCACCACTCACTCTCTCACACACACATTCACATCTCCATCTGGCCTCATATCCACTGGAGACTGTCTCTCACCCTCTTGAGGCCACTAGCACATGTGTCCCCACACACCTCCTGGGATACCCCCAATCCCCAGCCCTGCAGCCTTTTCCCTTGCCTGAGGCTTCTTCTTCCCCTTTCCCAAACCAGCCATAGCCCTGCAGCCATTGAAAAGCCACCCCTGCCTTACGGCTGGTCTCATAAGTAGAGACTAGCCCATGAGCTCCCCCTGAAAGTGATGTAGTGCCGCCTGTGAAGCCTTGTGCTGATGACAGTGTTTGCTGCCTGAAGCACTGTAGACAAACAAACCTCAAAGTCCGGAGTGAAGTGCAGCTTGCCAGGTGCACGTCGCTTATGTTCAGTTGCGAAACACATCATGCAACATGCCCAGATGATCCAGCCTGGGAGGATGATTCCGGTGAGCTGGGCTTATAATGAATGGCGTTGTATTACAAGGAAATTCCTGACATGTGGTGGTGGGAAGCGGGTCCCGCCATTGATGGGTGGAGCAGATGATTGCAAACTGGTTTCACGACATTGTGAAACCGATTTTTGGTCTTCCTGCCATATTGTCTGCTCACGCCCGCCATGACGCCTGATGCCAGCGGGTACGGAAAATTCCACCAGAGGAGGCCAGAGCAGTGAAGAGTGAATGAAGATATACCACCTTCCTAACAGAGGCTGGTGAGAAGAAGTCTTTAAAATTGTGGAATACATGGGCGCTCTCCTGAAAAGGAGGATGTTCAAGCAACGTAAAACCTTGGTGCAGACTCACATTTGCAGACTGCAGCGAACATCATGTGTCTAAACCACCCAGATTAGCTTCAACCAGAGTTGGCAACCCTAAATGAGTAGCATGACTAGACAGTCCAGGTACAAACCCTGCTGTACCACTTCAGGTGCTTTTTCAAGCTTGTTATGAATTGGTAAAACCACATTTTTGCCATGAACTGTGAAAGCTAGAAGTCACATTAAATTGTTTGAAGGTTTGAGTTTTACAGAAAGTTATGAGAGAAAATGTCGTAGAATTGGCAGGGGGACTGTTAGGGGTGGTTCTTACAATTGAGGATGATATGAAGAAGATAATAATTCCCAAACTGAATACAACCATTTAGGAAGCCTAGGGCTAAGTGATATGGTTATAGAGCCATAACATCTTCAATTACCCAGCAGTAATCACTTTTGCCCAGAAATAAATCACACTATTATAGTAGCTTGGGGACCCTATTAAAGTGCAGAGATCAGGTGCAACAAAGCACTGAAGGGGGAGGCAATGGCGTAGTGGCATTGTCACTGGACTAGTAATCCAGAGACCGAGGGTAATGCTCTGGGGACCGGGGTGTGAATCCCATCACGGCAGATGGTGACATTTGAAAGCAATAAAAATCTGGAATTAAGAGTCGAATGATGACCATGAAACTATTGTCGATTGTCATAAAAACCCAACTGGTTCACTGATGTCCTTTAGAGAAGGAAATTTGTCATCTTTACCTTGTCTGGCAAACCTCACCTATAGGTGCCTCCTGATGCACAGCAATGTGGTTGACTCTTAATTAGCCTAGCAAGTCACTCAGTTGTATCAAACCGCTAAAAATGAAACTGGACAGACTACCCGGCATTGACCTAGGCACTGGAAATGACAAAGGCAAACTCAGCCCTATCAATCCTGCAAAGTCCTCCTTGCTGGGGGCTTGCGCCAAAATTGGGAGAGCTGTCTCACAGACTAGTCAAGCAAAAGCCTGACATAGTCATCCTCATGAAATGATACCTTACAAATAATGTCCCAGACACCACCATCAGCATCCCTGGGTATGTCCTGTCCCATCGGCAGAACAGATCCAGCTGAGGTGGCGGCACACTGGTATGCATTGGGCGAGAGTTGGCCTGGGAGTCCTCAACATTAAGACTCATGACCAATGAAGTCTCATGACATCAGGTCAAACATGGAAACTTCCTGCTGATTACCACAAACCACCGCCCTTCAGCCAATGAATCCATACTCCTCCAAGTGAACACCACTTGGAGGAAGCACTGAGGGTGGCAAGGAAGCAGAATGTACTCTGGCTGGGGGACTTCAATGTCCATCACCAAGAGTGGCTCAGTTGCACAATTACAGGCCAAGCTGGCCGAGTCCTAAAAGACATAGCTGCTAGATTGGGTCTGAGGCAGGTGGTAAGGGAACCAACAAGAGGGAAAAACATATTTGACCTCATCCTCACCAACCTGCCTGCTGCAGATGCATCTGTTCATGACTAGCTCGGTAGGAGTGACAACCACATAGTCTTTGTGGAGATGAAGTCCCATCTTTATATTGAGGGTACCCTCTATCAGATTGTGTGGCACTACCATCATGCCAAATGGGATAGATTTTGAACAGATCTAGCAACTCAGGACTGGGCAACCATGAGGTGCTGTGGGCCATCAGCAGCAGCAGAATTGTACATGAACACAATCTGTAACCTCATGACCCGGCATATCTCCCAATCTACGCTGCTACCAAGCCAGGGGATCAACCCTGGTTCAATGAAGAGTGCAGGAGGGCATGCCAGGAGCAGGCTTACCTGAAAATGAGGTGTCAACCAGGTGAAGCTACAACAAAGGACTATTTGCGTGCTAAACAGCATGAGCAGCAAATTTTAAACAGAGCTAAGTGATTCCACATTCAATGGATCAGCTCTAAGCGCTGCAGTCCTGCCTCATCCAGTCATGAACGGTGGTGAACAATTAAACAACTCACTGGAGAGGAAGGCTCCACAAATATCCCCATCCTCAATGATGGAGATCCCAGCATATCAGTGCAAAAGATAAGGCTGAAGCACTTGCTACAATCTTCAGCCAGAAGAGCTGAGTGGATGATCAATCTCAGCCTCCTCCGGAGGTCCCCACCATGATAGATGTCATTTTTTAGCCAATTCAATTCACTCCACGTGATATCAAGAAATGGCTGAAGGCACTGGATACTGCAAAGGCTATGGGTCCTGACAACGTTCCAGCAATAGTACTGAAGGCTTGTGCTCCAGAACTTGCCACCCCACCCTATTCAAGCAGTTCCAGTACAGCTACAATGCTGGCAATCTACCTGGCTATGTGGAAAATTGCCCAGGTATGTCCTGTACACAAAGAGCAGGACAAATCCAACCCAGCCAATTAACACCCCATCAGTCTACTCTCCATCATTAGTAAGTCAACTGTGCTATGAAGATGTGCTTGCTTAGCAATAACCTGCTCACTGACCCTTAGTTTGGGTTCCACCAGGGCCACTCAGCTCCTGACCTCGTTTCAGCCTTGGTTCAAACATGGACAAAAGAGCTGAACTCCCGAGGTGAGGTGAGAGTGACTGCCCTTGACATCAAGGCGTCATTTGACCGAGTGTGGCATTAAGGAGCCCTAGCAAAACTGGAGTCAATGGGAATCGGTGAAAGACTCTCCATTGGTTGGAGTCATACCTAGCACAAAGGTGGTTGGAGGCCAATCATCTCAGTTCCAAGACATCACTGCAGGAATTCGTCAGGGTAGTGTCCTAGGCCCAACCATCTTCAGGTCCTTCATCAATGACCTTCCTTCCATCATAAGGTCAGAAGTGGGGATGTTCGCTGATGATTGCACAATGTTCAGCACCATTCACAACTCCTCAGATACTGAAGCAGTCCGTGTCCAAATGCGGCAAGACCTGGAAAATATCCAGACTTGGGCTGACACGTGGCAAGTAACATTCACACCACACAAGTGCCAGGCAATGACCATCCTCAACAAAAGAGAATCTAACCATCGTCCCTTGACATTCAATGGCATTACTATTGTTGAGTCTCCCACTATCAACACCCTGGGGGTTACTATTGACTAGAAACTGAATCAGACTAGCCACATAAATACTGTGGCTACGAGAGCAGCAGGAATCCTAAGGCGAGTAACTCACCTCCTGGCTCCCCAAAGCCTGTCCACCATCCACAAGTCAGGATTGTGATGGAACACTCTCCACTTGCCTGGATGAGTGCAGCTCCAAACATATTCAAGAAGCTTGACACTATCCAGGACAAAGCAGCCTGTTTAATTGGCACCCCATCCACAAACATTCACTCCCTCCACTGCCAACACACAGTCACAATCGTGTGTACCATCTACAAGATTCACTGCACTGCAGGAACTCACCAAGGCTCCTTAGGCAACACCTTCCAAACCCACGACCACCACCATCTAGAAGGACAAGGCAGCATATACATGGGAACACCAACGCCTAGAAGGTCCCCTCCAAGCCACTCACCATCCTGACTTGGAAATATATCGCCCTTCCTTCACTGTCGCCAGGTCAAAATCCTGGAACTCCTTTCCTAACAGCACTGTGGGTGTACCTATAACACATGGACTGCAGCGGTTCAAAAAGGCAGCTCACCACCACCTTCTCAAGGGCAGTTAGGGATGAGCCCTAAATGCTTGCCTAGCCCGAGAGATCTACATCCCATGAATGAATAAATAAAAATCATCCAAAACTGTCTCACCATGTGCATGTCACCTTATTCCAGCCGAAAGTGGCTAATTTTTCACCTATGACACTTCACAATGAGTTCTTCATTTCCTTTTCTCATTCTTCCCTGCAGAAAGATGTTTGTGTCTTTGTGCCTAAGCCCATACCACCTGTTAATGAAAGGATAATTGTGAGCTGGTGGATATAGAAACAGGAAACTTTGGTTCCTGATCCAAGCTGGATATAGTGCCATGGGCAGGGGCTTTCTTATCCATTTTTTATGTACAAGTTTAGACAATGAGGGCTGATAGGATATTCAACCATGAGAGCATCACAGCAAAATTTAACACTGCCATTAACTGTTGTTCACACATGCATTTACCAACAGGAAGAAACAGGGTTAACTACAAATCAGAGTCCTTGGACATACATAGGTCCCATTGACATTTTAACGCTCCCACCAGACTTAATGCGCTGCTGGCAGCCATCCAGTGTTGCCGGCAGGGTGCCTGCTAACCATACAATGTTTGCCCACTCCCCCTGACTGCCAGTTGACATTGCCACAAATAGTCAAACAGCTGACCCGTGACATTCAAATGAGACCCAGCAGTCAAATTATATAAGACTGGCACTTCCTTCTGCCAGGGTTTAAAGTCAGTCCTTATGGGCTTTGGGACCCTGATGTCGGGATCAAATGCGGGTCCTGTGCCCACGCTCGCTGGCAGTGAGGCCAGTCGATAAATCTTCATGAAGGAGGCCACCAGGAGAGGTGGGTGCTACTGAGGCCTCTGGCTCTGATGGCCCCTTTGCCTGCTGCAAGGATGCTACCTCCATTCAGCTGGTGGTCTCTGTACGTGGTAGGATTCTTCAAAATCACCCTTAATTGGGGCCACAACAATGCTGATTCACTACGTATCTCAACTCTCCAAGTTGAGGCTTCACATAGTTCCTGACCTTCCTCAGCAGCACCCACTTCTCCTAGTGGTAGCTAATCTGCTTCCACCCCTAGCCTGGGAATATTCCTGAGCGGTGGTAAATGCATCGGGAAGCTGTCCTGATGCAGCTGCCCTCTAATTTCTGGGCCCCCCACGTCCAAGCCCACCACCTCAGGGCTGGGAAAACTCAGCCCAAATGCCCGAGTTGTTGATGTGCACAGCACACCATCAGAAATTCCATCATTGGGCAATCTTCTAAAGTTTGTCACCAACCACAGCCAAAAATATTTTACAGAAGATCCACAATGCATAAAAAGATTCATCCACGTTCCCTTTCAAAAGAGTTTAACCCAGATTGTCCAACACACTGGGGGGGTTTAGTTTTAACCAAATCTTGGTGATTTAATCTTGTATTGATTTACTTTGCTTTAAGTATTGATCAAATAAATCTGTCTCAATTTGCCAAGAAACTGACTCCAACTAGCTTCAATCAATCTGGCAATACAAACACTGCCATCTGCTGGTGATTAGTGAACATGGACTCCTCAGATTCAGTGGTCATTTTCAATACGTATCTTATTGTGTTCCTACTTGGGCCATATCCATATATAATCTGTATTTTGGGACTAATTGCATACTATATTTTTTCCTTTTAGTATTTATATAGCAAAAGCCTTGAGAAAATAAACCATCAGCTTGGCTTATTTGGTAGCATTCATATCTAGTCAGAATAGCATGAGCTCAAGTCCTATGCCCAGCCTTGAGTAGCAGCGTCATAAGTTCCGGGGAGCCGATTTGCACCTGAACCCAGAACTTCTGGTTCACCAGAAAGGGCTCCATTGGAACCTCTGTTGATGGTCTCGCCCGGTCCCATCAGTCCATAAACTTGGATTGTTTGCTAGGTACTTATCTCATTTTTTTACCCTGATTTATTAGCACTGTTCTTAACAGGCGTAAAGCCTGTTGGAGTGCAGACCTGTAAATTAGGAGTGTCAAAGCACACCCGTACTCCTGACACTGTTCAGCCCTCCCACACCAGTCATACCTTCCAACAGCCCCAACATTGCTCACACCCCCCCAGCAAAGCCCACACTTCTCTCCAACTGTGTAAAGGGGATTTAACTGAGAACCCAAGTTCTCATAAAAGGATTAACTCTGTTTACACAGCTGGAGAGTGAGTTTAAGGATGTTCGGGTTAGTAAAGGTTAATGTGGCACTTGGGAAACTACCACCCACATAATGATGTAGAGCGTCACATGAGGGTAGACCATGTGTAGAGAGAGTCAGAGATAAGTCGGCATGAAGGTAGCACCTAGATAGGGCTATACCTTAGAGATATGTATATAGTTGTTTGTTAACAATAAACAGTTTATATTCAACCACAGAAGCCTCTTAGTGACACACTGAACAATCTTGTAACATGGTGGCAGCAAGTGAAGGACCCTGAAATCCCAAGACATGAAAAGATAAAGAAACTGCAGTCTGACCTGAGTAAAGTGCACCTAAATCAAAGGCACAGCTGGAGATTAGCTCAAAAAGATCAATTACAGGTGTGGACGCTGAAGGGCAGAAGGAAACTCCACTGTGCACCTGAAAAGAATGCCACCAGAAAACATGGAAGTCCATTGCCAGACCTGATCGAATGCAGAGTCAAAATACCTAGCCAGATCACAAAAATGGTGATCAAAATTAACTAAAAGGCTAAACTAACCTTTTAAAAACAATCAAAGCACTAATCCGACAGAGCATACAAATTGCTTAACAGCACAACTGGAAGAATGTTACAGCTGGGTCTGGAGTTGGTGCCATACCACATGGCAGCCAAGCTCGAATGAATGAAAACATTTTTTTAAAAAAAATAGAAGGCAGAACAAAAAAATTGCTTTCAAGTCAATTCCTGAATCTCAGAGAAGTAACTTGCTGCTGAAACTGTTAAAAGTCTCCCTTCAGAATTGTAGAGTTTTAAAAACAGCTCTGAGATTGCTGAAACAGGAGCCTTTTGAAACCGGCCAAGTGCAGAAAGAAGAGGAAACAATGTTTACAGCAGTGCTGTCTTTAAAAGAAAAATAATAAAGCTGTACCTGACCCGGGTTACGGGGGAACATCAGGATTGAGTAGGAAATCAGGGGAAGTGCAAGTTAATATATTCCTGTATCTATTTGGTGAATTTTCTGTCAATGTAATCATAAGACAAGGTATAGATGAATCCTCAACCACAATTGGTGAGGTATTAAAAGCCTTTGACAAGTATTTTAAATTCCAAGTTGTGGAGAGTGCAGACATTAAAAATAGGTCTAGAACACCCCTTATACAGTGCCAAAAGAGCAAGAAGACCCCAGGGGGAGGGAAACAATATCCAAGAAAAACACAAGATGGTCACAGACCATGGCAGCACAAGGAAATGCATGAGTAAAGGAGTTTAGTGCAGAGGAAAGAAGAGGCTGAGAAGCAGCTGAAAGGCTTAGAAATAGAGCTTTTTGAAAATGCCAATACTGTACCCAAACTACAACAGCAGGTGGCAGTGCAGAATAATAAGATGGCTGTGAATGAAGGAAAGTTATCAGATGTAACCCAAAAGCAACAAAACATGCAAAAAGAAAATGAAGCTATTCCACAGGATAATGTTCATATCAAAGCTGAGTTGGAAGAACTCAAGCAGAAGTAGAGTCAGGCATAAACAGCAGACAGAAAAGGTACTCAAATAAGTTGCTGCCCTGTAAGACTCTTTGAAGAATCAGTACATGGCCCTGGAAACACATGAAGAATTAAGAAAGATGTTGAATACCACTTCAGAAAAATCTGCATTGGAACCATCAGTAGTGACAAAGCAATGCAATGAAGCGCAGAGTGAGATGACAAGAGCAGAACAAGAAAATCAACCGTTCAAAGAACAGCTAATTGTCCTTCAAGATCAAGTGCAAAAGGAATACATGAACTTGAAAAAATGAAGACTGCCTTGAACAGCAGAATGGAGGAACTGCAGAAAAAAGTTGAGAAAACTTTTGAATTACAAGAAAACTCAAGGCAAACAATTGAGCTTCACAAAGAAAAGGAAAACCTGTTGAAGGACCTTCACATGATACAAGATCCCTCAGGTCAAATTTTGTTCCTCTGGAAGATTATGATGAGAAATAAGATGAATCTAATGTCATTCTGAAAGAAATGATGAACCAGTTGACAGAGAAGATTCAGCAATGTTCAATATTCCATGAGAAGCTAAGAGGGACAAGAAAGAGACTACAGAGCTGCAAAAAAATCTGTTGAACATTTGGAAGAAAACTTGGGAAAATCATTACATTTCCAATGATATATATATATATATAATATAGAAAATAGGAGCAAGGGTGGATCATTTGGCCTTTTGAGCCTGCTTTGCCATTCAACGTGATCTATCTCAACGCCATACTCTCCCTATATCCCTTGATACCTTTAGAGCAGAGAAATATATTTCCTTCTTAAAAAAATGCAGTGGCTTTGCCAGTGGCTTAAGCTGTTAAGCTTATATAAGGGTTCTGCAGTTAACTCCAAAACAAATACATCTAAACTCACCAGAGTAGTTGCTGAGCTAAATTGAAACATTAATCGGCTTGAAAAAGAATTGGAAAATAAGAGAATAAACAAACGTTTGGCCAGAAGTGTGAAACAAGTGGAAGTGAAGATTCCATTTTTGAAATGTCAAATTCCAGGAAGAATATGGTGGACCCCACGGAAAAAGAAAATACAAGATTGAACAGAGTGAACATTCCCTTTGGAAGGAATATCTGACCACAGAAGATAGGTGGGTGATAAAGAGAAATTCAACACAAAGGAGCACAAAGAGCAAATCAGGCACAGACAGCCAAGTGCCAGAAATACAGAATACTATGGGCTGAATTTTGCCCCTGATGAGCGGGCGGGCCCGACCAACTCAGCGGCGGGCGGACAGCTGATCGCAGCCGCCGAAATGGGCTGTGCCGCCATTTTGCGTGGGCGGGCCAATTAAGGGCCGCCCAGCGGGTTTGCGACTCCCGTGTACAACGGGAAAATCGAATCGGCGACGGGCGTGTTCAGACACCTGGTTCCAATGAGGAACCAGCAGTCTGTATAAAGAGTAGCTAGGCTGCCTCCTTGAAGCAGTTCACCATGGCCACTCATAGCGAAGGATATTCTGCTTTCAGGGCACAGGAGGAAGAGGGGGGTCAGGCTGCAGGATAGGCCAGTGGGGTGCCACTGTGTCCCTCGGTTCTCAGATGCCTGCCTTGCTGTCCTCCTCCAAGAGGTGTCCAACCGTCGGGATATTTTGTATCCAGGGGCTGGGAGGAGGAGGGCCCCCCCCCCCACGTCACCAGGCAGGCGTGGCAGGAGGTGGCGGTGGCTGTAAGCACCCATGACGATGTGCGGTGCACCGGAATGCAGTGCCACAAGCGCTTCAATGATTTGCCGCGCTCTGGAAGGGTGAGTACCATGTCAGCTTTGGCCATTTTATCCAACAGGTAGCCTTAGCCTTTGAACACCACCGCCCCCCCCCCCCCCACACCCTACGTCTTAGTGTTGTTACTGCATTGGGCATTTGGCGCACGCTGGGTGGGCAAACAGATAGTGACCATGCTTACATCAGCTTTAGTGGTTCAGGGGAAGGTGGGTTCTCCCTGCAGCATATGTTGCTGCTTGTCGCATTTGAGTAGCTTGGGGGCAACCTGCAGGGGAGGCCGCTAGACATATACTCAGAACTCCAACACATGTCGTATTGATGGTGAAGAGATGGTGGAAGGGGACCCTCAAGGTGTCATGGCGAAGAACCATCTGCTGGCCTCGGCATCGCACCTAGTTGTGCCTCCTTGCCTTGGGTGCTAAGACCTGTGTGTTATTCAAAGTGATGGATGCCGAATGTGTTCAAGGTGTCTGTTGGGGGAGGGGGTTGGGAGCAGGCGTACTATCTTCTGGGGACTGATCACCAGTAGTGTGGACAGGAGCCACTGGAGGCCTCAGATAGGCCACTGTGGTTGGGGTGAGGCGTGTGCGTGCAGAGTACATGAGCAACCAGCCCCAATAAATCCTCTTCTCTGTTCTGCAGGCAAAGACAGAGAACAATAGCTGGGAGTGCAAGCAGACTGGTGGTGGGCACGCTGTGCTGCAGCGCCTCACCACCTACGACGAGCAGGCCATGGAGCTGGGGAGGAGTCAGGCAGCCAGGTCGGCAGGTGTCGGTGAGGCTGGGGTGCAGTGGCCAGGTATTTGAGGCCCACAGTCCCAACCACTCAACCTCCCCACCATCCAAACCACTGATGGTTACTGCAATTGTTAATGCAGCCACACTGCTCATTCCCAGACTGATACATTCAGACGTGTGGGTTATACACAAAGGTCCCTCGGCACCTTGAGGATACCCGCCTCTAGTGCCTTCCAAAGTCGTCTTATCCCATTTGTGACCACTATCCCTATGGCCTAACATGCCATGGCATCGCTGCTGCACATCCAAATGCTTATTGCATCTTAGGAGGGTTTGTCCCTCCACCACCCTTTCAGCCAGTGCGTCCCACATTACTCTGTCCAAAAGGTCCTCAGCACCTCACCTGTCAACATCATGGCACTCAACTTAAATAAATGCCACCACTTTAGTCATCACTGCGCCAAGGGGAAATGTTGCCATCTGTCCACCCGTTCTATGCCACTCATAACGGTATGAAGGTCAATAATGTGACCTGTCAATCTCCTGTCCTCCACGGCAAATGTCGCAAGTGTTTGCGATGTTTCCTCATCACTCCAACTCTCCAGGCCAGCATGCATCCAGGTCAGGAACTTCTGCACTCTCCCCACTCCAATGCCATCCCTCCCATGAAGCGCTGGTCACAACTGGACGCATAAGTGCAGATGTGGCCTCGACAGCGTTTTCTGCACTTGCAACCTGACCTCCTTTTTCCTACATTCTATTCCTCATCTAATAAAGGCATGTCTGGCTTCAACCTTGTTAAACGCCTTATGTTCCTGTTCTTTTACCTTAACGGGTCTGCCCAGCAAGGTGCCTGTAATCGTCGATGCTTCCCACGATCCTACCATTACTCATGTATTCCCGTACCTTGCTTGTCTTGCCCAAGTGTTTAACTGCACACTTATCCACATAATTTTCCATGTGGCATTCCTTAGGCCATCTGACCAGCCTGTCTGTATGTGCGTGTAATGTTTGGGCTTCCTTTTGACACTTTACCACCCCACCAATGTTGGTCTCCTTTGGTTCTTGAAGGGTGAGCGACTTATGAGGCTGGGGGGGGAAAGGGATGAAAGGTGTTGCTGACTGAACATTAACTGATGCACTGTCCTTGTTGTTAATTTCAGCATCACCACTGCATGGCCACCACTACCAAGAAGTTCACAGCCCCCCCTCCACATCTGAGGGTCAACACTTGCAACTTGCGGCACATCATTTCAGCCAGCCAGGCACCAGCGCTGCGACAAACACTTCAGTGGGGAATGTAATGTCGGCTAGTGTACCAGGACACAGTGGAGAGGGCACTTCACAATTGCTGGAGGAGGTGGCACGGACAAAATGTGCCGATGGCACCAGCAGCCGGAGGACTGCAGGGGACCAGGCACATGCTGAGTCAGGCCGTGATGATGTGCCTCTGGAGATGTCACCAATGCAGCAGGACAAGCGGCAGGATGCGCGGGAGCATCTGGCAGGGTTGCATGAGGGTGTGCTTCACTTGGTCTCTGTGGTGGAGGAATCCAGGCAGAGTGTAAATGATGACATGAACCTCAGGGCAGAGCTTCAGGCTTCCTCCTTTGAGAGATGGGCACCTCTCATGGAGAGGGGCTTCCAGCGGATTGAGAATCATCTGATTGGGTTACGCTCTGACCCGCAAGCCCTCACAGTGCTAATGGCCACAGGAGGTCATTGGCAATGTGGGAGATGTTCTGGGCACCAAGTGTCCCAGCTCGGTGCCCATCCATCTGCGGTGAGCAGGGAGGTGACCTCACATCGGTGCAGAAGCTGCCTGTCATCGATGCGAGCTCCTCTCAGGGCGCTCCAGATGAGGGCAGCAGCTCCTCCGCCCCTCTGCCAGTGACCGTTGCATCCGTTGAGGCTGTGACAACTGGGGAGGTGCCAGATCTAGAACTGGCCATTTCCTCCCAGGTGGGGCCAGCACAAGCTCCACAGGCCAGAGAGAGCCCCCAAGGTCATTGATGCCAACAGGACAGCAGAGTTGCCAGGCTGTCTCACAAGCCACTCCGAGCGATGGGACGGCACCTAGACGTAGCACCCGAAAACAAAAGCATAAGGCACGTTAGGCACTCCACAGGTATGTCACTGGTGATTTTGTATTGGCCCTAGATTAGGGAAAAAATAGTTATGTATGTCAGAGCAAAGTTTGTTTTTGATCTTGCACTGAATAAAATCCACTTTTATGACCATGGCTGAGGGTGTTTTTTTGTGCTGCATTTGTATGTTTCACAGACATCTCATGAGTGTTTGAGTAGACACTGATGTTTATGTACTAAGCCCTTATTTACAGCTGGTGAGGTGGAAGATGTAGGACCTAAGTGCTACGTGTGCAAGTGCCAGGCAAGGCTGGTCCTGCAGATCCATGTGTGTGGAGCTAGCTGATGGTTCATTGGATTAAATTGTCCCAGGTGTCCCTGCCTCCTTAGTGTAGTATTGGGTCGGAGTGCAGCCCCTCTTCATTGCCTTGTGCTTCCTCATCCTCTGAGCCACTGCTGGATTCATCACGTGCAGCCGCATCCACTGCGTTAAGGTCTTCATCGTCAACTGCATTCCCCCTTTACAGCACAAGATTGTGCAGAGTGCAGCATGCTACCACTATCAGAGAGACACGATCTGGGGGTACTGGAGTATGCCCCCTGAGTGGCTCAGGCATCGGAAGCTCACCTTGAGAAGATCGATGGTTCTCTCCACCACAGCCCTTGTGGTGCCCTGGCTCCTATTGTAGTGCTCCTCAGCTTCTGTTCTTGGGTGGCGGAGAGGTGTCATGAGCCACCTTTGCAGGGAATAGCCCTTGTCACCCAGCAGCCATCCATCCAGCCGAGCCGGAGCACTGAAGAGCTCCAGCACCTGGGAGTGTCTAAAGATGTAGGCATCATGGGAGCTGCCTGGGTACCTTGCAAAGACTTGTAAAATCTACATCCTGTGATCACACACTATCTGCACGTTCATGGAGTGGAAGCCCTTCCTGTTGACGAAGGCACCGGGCTCACCTGCTGGTGCCTTGATGGCCACATGTGTACAGTCTATTGCACCCTGGATGCAGGGGAAGCCAGCAATGGCTACAAGCCTCTGGCTCGCTGTGTCTGACTTGCCTGGTCGCAGCAGAATTGAATGAAGGTCAATGCACATCTGAACAGAGCGTCTGTGACCTGCTTGACACAAGTGTGGACAGCTGATTGGGAAATACCACAAAGATCACCCGCCAAGCCCTGGAAGGAGCCAGAGGCATAGAAGTGGAGGGCAACTGTGAGCTTCAGAGCCGCTGGCATGGGGTGTCCACCCACACAGTTAGGGGAGATCTCAGGGCCAATCATCTGACAGATATAGTTGACTGTCTCCCTTGACAGAAGGAACCTCCTTCGGCACTGCACCTCAGTCATATTGAGATAGCGGCTTCACCGCCTGTAAACCCTGGCAGCAGGATAGTGGCGTCTTCTGCAGCCCCTTCCACCTTGGACAACCTGTTGGCCCTGCGCCCCTTTTGCCTGCGCCTGGCCTCCTAAAGGTGGCTCCCCTGGAGGCTGATTGTCCACTCCTGACCTCCTCCTTATTCTATCCCTCCCTTCCTCCTCAGAGGAGCTGCCTCCAGTGGAGATGTCAGAACCCATACCCAGGCTACATGGAGGCCTCCGGAAAGCTACAGGCCCAATAAAGATTACTGTCTGCAGACTGCTGAGCTGAAGCATCAAAGTACAGAGAAAGCTATTGGAAATCGGTCTGAACTGGTAACAGTCACACAGGCAAGCTTAAAACACTTTCTACATTAAATACTTCAGGAAAAACATGAACAATCTCTCTGAGCCCATATATCCCACCAGTGCATAAGCTTTGTTAAAAAAATCACTTACCCGCCTGCCCGTTGGGCCCATGCGCCGAGCTAAACTTCTCACAGGCTCCACAAAATTGTCGTCAATTGGTGACTTAAGGGCCTTAACGAGGCCTTTAATTAGTGATGGGCACACGAGGCGCTTCATAGTGCCCGCCGAGTTAAACATCGCGATGCCGCGTGCTGACGTCAGGACGCTCGCGGGATGCCAGCGTGCGACATTTTAAGCGCTGATGTGCGGGCTCTGTCACCTGCACGTCAGCCAGAAAATTCAGCCCCATGATTTTAATTCCAAGACAACAAAGCTTTCCCAAAGCAACTCAGTCTAACACTTCTCCAAGTGACATGAGAATGGGATCTGGAAGAATCGTCAAGACTCCAAACCATCTGAATTAAGCCTCCAGACCATCTGAATTTATAAAGTCAGGGGCTTGAGTGTGGAGGGGCAGGGGTGGGGGGAGGTGGGGGTGGGGGGGATGGTGGAGAAGGGGTACCACGTAAAGAAAATTGTGCTGTAAATATGTTGGGTAAAGGCTTGGGGGGGAGGTGTAGTATAAGGGTGTTTTGGTTAGTAGGAGTTAATGTGAGGCTGGAGAAACAGGTATCGCCCGCATTATAATGTAGAGAGTCACATGAGGATAGGGACTGTGTTGAGAGAGTCTGACAGAAATCAGCATGAAGATAACACTTAGGTACCTTAAAGATATGTATACTGTTGTGTGCTAACACGCCTGCTCTCTGAAGCAGGCACCAGCGCAGATACAACGCCGTGGTGGGCATTAGAGTAGTGGCTAGTATCTCGGTGCCAATTGGTGAGGGCACTTCACAGTCATTTGAGATGCAGGCGGAGGCAGAGAGTGCCCAAGGCACCAGCAATCGGAGGACTGCTACGCCAGGACGATGCTCTGTCGAAGGCTGATGATGAGACTCTGGAGTCGTCCATTAGGCAGCAGACGTTGGATATCCAGAGAGATGTGCGGGAGATCCATGAGAGTCTGCGTGCTATTATGACACAGCCAATGGTAAAGGCAGAGTTGTTCAAATCCCAGAGGGAAATAATCTATTTTTGCAATTTGTAAGTTTCGAGATGCAGGCTTTGAATTTAGTAGTAATAAGACCACCGAGTCTCAAGAGGTTTTTATAAAACTAAATTAAACATTTATTAATACAAGAAAAATTGTAAGCACATCCACATGTCTACAGAATTACTAGTATAATAAGTATAAAACCCTCCTAATTAATCTGACTCTCAGTTACGCCCCTGTTAAGGCAACAGTAAAACTCAAAGATCTTAAAAGAGCCCAGGCAAAGCACATTTGACCTCACAAATTCAAAATGACTTTCCTTGCAGGCACAATTGCAGTTGTACAGGCTGGTTAGATCTTAAATTCCTCTGCATTACACACACAAACTCCTTTCTGTTTATACCTAAATTTTCCTTTGAATGTAAATTTTCCATGGTATCCTAGGCTTTTATTGTCACATCTACTAACAATAACATTTCATCCCATTAATTTTATTAGTAATATAAACATATTGCTTGGCGTCTCCCAACTAGGTGCAAGATTTCACCCATTCTTTTGAATAGTTTATTTAAAAATGCAAGTTGCCCTCTCGACAACTATGTTTCTAAACCTCTCCATGTTTATCTGATTATCATTTCAAACCAACTACTTTCTATACATCAAAGCACCCAGGCTAACTGGCTTTAACCCAATTAAGGCACACACATAAACATACATCACCACAGACACCATTAAATTCTATTTAAAAAAATAATTTACAGTAACGTTATTGACGTGAATCTCTTCATGACAGCACCATGGTCTCCATGATGGAGGAGTCCATGAGGGAGCATGAGCACTGCATTGACCGTCATGGGCAATCACACTGCCTCCTCCATTGAGAGAGTGGCAACTCTCATGGAGAAGCAGCTCCAGTGGTTCCTGGGGTTGTACTTGGACCTCCAAGTCCTCACACAGGCACTGACCTCAGGTGGTCAGTGTCAGTGTGGGAGATGGATGAGGCATCCAATATCCCAGCTAGGTGCCCATCCATCAATGGTTTGGAGGGAGGTTCAGGGTGACCTCATGTTGGTGCACGAGCTGCCTGTCATCTCTGTGGATGCTCCTG
This sequence comes from Carcharodon carcharias, assembly GCF_017639515.1. NCBI lineage: Eukaryota > Metazoa > Chordata > Chondrichthyes > Lamniformes > Lamnidae > Carcharodon > Carcharodon carcharias. The sequence continues at coordinate 42,792,922 of NC_054474.1, read as the reverse complement.
ATGACAGCAGAAGATCCTCCACCCCTCTGCCAGTGAACATTACATCTGATGAGGCTGCAGCGATTGGGGAGATGCCAGCCATGGAACTGACTGCTCCCTCCCAGGTGGGTCTAGCACAGGCTCCACTGGCCAGAGGACGACTGTCAAGGTCATCAGGGCCAACAAGACAGCAGAGTCAGCAGGCTGCCTCCAATGCCGGTGCCAGTGAGGGGAGAGCACCTAGACTTACACTCGCAAACCTAAGTTAAAGGCACCATGAGCACAAGAGGGGCAAGTCATGGGTGATTTTATGTTCATTTATGTTTATTTTTTCTATACTGGTCTGGGAATGAAGACCAGAGATATTTATGTAAATAGTTTGGAATTGTCCAAATTAGATGAATTTTGTTTTTGTCGTCATGATCTGAGTACGCTTCCCCTTTTTATTTTATTGGTGCAGGGTATGCCAGTATGTAATGCTGGACGGAAGTGACTCTGAGCTTTATTGCACAGGCACTCAGTGTTCTTTGTGTTCAAATGAAAGGATCCTTTCAGACATCTGGGATGGAGGAGGGAGCCCTGGCATGCATTTGAAGCTGATCTTTGGTAGCCTAGCTGAAGGAGCATTGGATCAAGGCATCCCTGGTGTCCCTTCCTCCCTGGAGGTTACCGAGGCCTGGCTCCATGCCCTCAGCATTCTCCTCACTGTTCTTCTCTTCCAACTCACTACTGGACTCATCATCTGTGGACTGTGCAGCTGCGTCGAGATCCTCTTCCTCCAGTGGGTCCCCCCTTGCAGAGTGCCAGATTGTGGAGAGTGCAGCAGGCAACAACAATCAGTAACACCCGCTCTGGGGGGTATTGTAGCGCTCATCCTGAACAGTCCAGGCATCGGAAATACATCTTGAGAAGACCTATGGACCTCTCTACTATCGTTCTTGTGGAGGCATGGCTCGTATTGTAACACTTGTCTGCCTCTGTTCTTGGGTGGCAGAGAGGCATCAAGAGCCACCTCTTCAACGGATAGCCCTTATCACCCAACAGCCATCCATCCAGTTGGGCTGGAGCACTGAAGAGCCTCAGTACCTGTGAATGTCTGAGGATGTAAGCATCATGAGAGCTGCCAGGGTACCTTGCACAGACTTACAGAATCTGCATCGTATGGTCACACATTATCTGCATGTTCATGGAGTGGAATCCCTTCCTGTTGACGAAAGCAACCAGCTGACCCGCTGGCGCCTTGATGGCCACATGTGTGCAGTCGATAGCACCCTGGATGCGGGGGAACCCAGCAATCACTGCAATGCCTCTGGCTCACTCAGCCTGGCTGGCCTCATCCATAGGGTAAATCATAAAGGTCGGAACCCACCTGAACAGAGCTTCTGTCACTAGCTTGGCACAACTGTGGGCAGCTGATTGGGAGACTGACCCCTGGAAAGTGCCAGAGGCATAAAAGTTGAGGGCCACTGTGACCCTCAGCACCATTGGCATGGGGTGTCCACCCACACAGTCAGAGCTGATCTCAGGGCCGATCCTCTGGCAAATGGAGGTGACGGTCTCCCTTGAGAGATGGAGCCTCCTTTGGCATTGCACCTGGGACATATTGAGGTAGCTGCATCGCTGCCTGTAAATCCTGGCAGCAGGATAGTGGTTTCTTCTCCGGCCTCTTCTGCCTTGGACTTCCTGCTGGCCCTGCACCTCTTTTGCCTGCATCTCTCATCCCACAGAGCTTCCCTTGGAAGGTGCATTGGGACATTTGGCTTCCTCTCCCTCCTGCCCCTCTCTTCCTCCTCAGAGGAGGTGCCTCCAGCGGACAGCACAATCCCCATTACCACGGTTACGGAAGGCTGTCTGATATCTGGAAAAGTCCACACTGTCTGAATCCTCAGGAGGCCTGGAAGACAAAATGAGTCCTGAAATGAGGTCTGGAAATATTAAGAATGAAGCCCTGAACAACAGAAATGAATTTGCCAAGTATCAATAAACAACCAGCTGCAAACTGCTCACTACTCACATTGGCAATGCTTCTGGCCCTTTTTATTGCACCCTTGGATGAGGTTTGTGAAAATGTCGGCTGGCTGCTTGCCTGTTTTGCCCGTGTGATGACCAGAAAATCGCATGGGCTAGGTAAATTCACAGTCAGTTAGACGTTAAGGGCTTTAAGTGGCCTGTTAATTAATGGCGGATGCCACTCCATCACCCGTGTGCACCCTCCGAGCGAAATATTGCATGAGTGCGGGATGAAGTTGGGACACTCACCCGACCTCATCACGCACTATTTTACTCCCATTCGAGTCGGGCGCATGCCCACCCGCAGGATGAAAAATTCTGCCCCATGAGAACTATGGACAGCAAAGTGTCGGAATCTTGGAACTCGTTCCCTAACAGCACTGTGGTTGTAGCTACACCTCGTGGACTGCAGTGGTTCAAGAAGGCAGCTCAGCACCACCTTCTCAAGGGCAATTAGGGATGGGCAATAAATGCTGGCCTAGCCAGTGACATTTACATCCCGTAAATTAATTTAAAAGAAAAGGCCTCTGCAATGCTGAGGCTTCCCAGTGCAGTTGAGTCTTCGACATGCTTTTGGATGGAGTGAAGTGCACTTCACTCTCTTCATTTACTGTTAGCAATATCTTTTCACCTTCTGCACCTCGAATGCCCATCTCGCCTTCCCTGACTTGCTCCTGGGGAGCTGGCCTGGCAATTTTCATGCCTCCCTCCTCCATGGTAGTCACAATGTAGAAAAGGGGCACCCCTCCTCCTGTGAGTGGCTTTTCTTGGGTGTTCTGAGCTCTTTCCTACTGCGAGGATAAAAGAGAGAGATTTGGCAGAGCTGGTCTCTATAGCCAAGGTCAGCGGCTCATTGAGATAGGAACTGTATGTACCAGTGCTGGCAAGTCCTCGGCAGTGCCAGGACTCTGAGTCTTGCTGAGGGGTCAGTAAGTTCCCTGGGCTCAAATTGATTCCATCTTCAGAAACAACATGCATCTTCAGGCTCCACAGCTGGTCTGTCTACAGGAAGTTGACTAGCTAGAGGCCTGTTTTGAGGTTCTGTTGTTATATTCACCTTGCCAGAACAGATAAGGTTATTGGATCTTTTCTGGCACTGAACCCAATTCCTCCTCACCACACTGTCTGTTGTTGGACTCAGCCACAATCATGCCATACCTGCTTGGTTTGGGAAGTGAACTTTCTCTTGTTACCTTCCAGAAAGAGAAATTTCCTCCTGTTCCTCACTGCAAAGGCAGGTCAATGTGTGCGATGTGAGGGTCAGCCCTGTTCTAAGTTCCAACTCTGCCCCAGGTTCCAACACTGTCCCGGGTTCTAGCTCTGCCCCAAGTTCCAGCTCTGCCCTGGGTTCCAGCTCAGCCCTGGGTTCCAGCTCTGCCCCAGGTTCCAGCTCAGCCCTGGGTTCCAGCTCTGCCCCGGGTTCCAGCAATGCCCCAGGTTCCAGCTCAGCCCTGGGTTCCAGCTCAGCCCCGGGTTCCAGCTCTGCCCAGGTTCCAGCTCTGCCCCGGGTTCCAGCTCTGCCCTGGTTCCAGCTCAGCCCCGGGTTCTGACCCTGCCCTGGGTTTAATTGCTGTCCTATCGTTCACTAAACTTGCTCTACCTCCTTTTTTGTTTTTTCAGGAATGATATTAGCTGTCCACTAGTCCTCTACCACTGTTCTCTCTTCTAATGAATTTCTATCCATTTATGCAATAGTATCCCTGGCATCTCTTCATTAAATCTCTTTTAATATGCTTGGATGCAATCCATCGACACTACAGGTCTTATTCTCTGTACATTTGAATAGCTTTTAATTACCTCCATCCTTTCTATCTTACATCTTTATACCTTTTTTGATTTCTTCTTCTAAGGTCATGTTAGTCTCACTGATAAATACAAAAGCAAAGCAATTATTTAATATTTCTGCCATTTCACTGTCATTACCTGTGAGTTTACCCTGTGTATCTCTTAGAGGCCACACTTCTATTCTGATTTTGTTTTTGTTATTTATGTGGCTGTGAAATATTTTAGCAGCTCTTTTTCCCTTATTAATCTAATTTCATTGTTTATCTTGGCCATCCTATTTTTTTTCATCCTTTCGTGTCCTGTTTGCATTTCCTTTTGTCACCCTCTGCTTTATTGTCCACATATCCAGTTTATGCATTTTCCTTTCAATTTAATGTTGCCCTTACTTATATATTCATCCACAATATGTAATTACTGGCCAGTTTGTTCTTAGTGGAGCATATTTCTCCTAGGGTCCATTAAGAGGGGAAAATAGAGTATGAGAGCGAGCTTGCCAGGAACATAAAAACTGACTGTAAAAGTTTCTATAGGTATGTGAAGAGAAAAAGATTGGTGAAGACAAATGTGGGTCCCTTACAGTCTGAAACAGGGGAATTTATAATGGGGAACAAAGAAATGGCTGACCAAGTAAATACATACTTTGGTTCTGCCTTCACAAAGGAGGACACAAATAACATACCAGAAATGTTGGGAAACACAGGGTTTAGTCAGAGGGAGGAACTGAAAGAAATCAGTATTAGTCGGGAAATGGTGTTGGGGAAATTGATGGGATTGAAGGCCGATAAATCCCCAGAGCCTGATAATCTACATCCCAGAGTACTTAAGGAAGTGGCCCTAGAAATAGTGGATGCATTAGTGGCCATCTTCCAAGATTCTATAGACTCTGGAACGGTTCATACAGATTGGAGGGTAGCTAATGTAACCCCACTATTTAAAAAGGGAGGTAGAGAGAAAACAGGGAATTATAGACCTGATGTCGGTAGTAGGGAAATTTCCAGAGTCCATTATAAAAGATTTAATAGCCGAGCACTTGGAAAACAATAGCAGAATTGGACAGAGTCAGCATGAATTTATGAAAGGGAAATCATGCTTGACAAATCTACTGGAATTTTTCAAGAATGTAACTAGAAGAGTTGATGAGGGGGAGCCAGTGGATGTGGTTTATTTGGACTTTCAGAAGGCTTTCAACAAAGACCCACTTAAGAGATTAGCATCTAAAATTAAAGCACACAGGATTGGGTTAGTGTACTGAGATGGATAGAAAACTGGTTGGCAGACAGCAAACAAAGAGTAGGAATAAATAGGTCTTTTTCCGAATGGCAGGCAGTGACTAGTGGAGTACCGCAAGATCGGAGCTAGGACCCCAGCTATTCACAACATATATTAATGATTTAGGTGAGGGAACTAAATGTAATATCTCCAAATTTGCAGTTAACACAAAGCTGGGTGGGAGGGTGAGCTGTGAGGAGGATGCAGAGATGCTTCAGGGTGATTTCAACAAGCTGAGTGAGTGGGCAAATGCATGACAGATGCAATATAATGTGGATAAATGTGAGGCTATCCACTTTGATAGCAAAAACAGGAAGGCAGATTATTATCTGAATAGCTATAAATTGAGAGAGGGGAATGTGCAACGAGACTTGGGTGCCCTCGTACACCAGTCGTTGAAGGTAAGCATGCAGGTGCAGCAGACATTAAAGAAGGCAAATGGTATGGTGGCCTTCATAGCAAGAGGATTCGAGTTCAGGAGTAGGAATGTATTTCTACAATTATACAGGGCCTTGGTGAGACCACACTTGGAATATTGTGTGCAGTTTTGGTCTCTTTATCTGAGGAAGAATGTTCTTGCTATAGATGGAGTGCAGCAAAGGTTTACCAGACTGATTCCTGGGATGGTGGGACTGACATATGAAGAGAGATTGAGTCAGTTAGGATTATATTCGCTGAAGTTCAGAAGAATGAGGGAGGATCTCATAGAAACCTATAAAATTCTAACAGATAGACAGAGTAGATGCAGGAAGGATGTTCACAATGGTGGGGGAGTCCAGAACCAGGGGTCACAGTCTGAGGATACAGGGTAAACCATTTAGGACTGAGATGAGGAGAAATTTCTTCACCTCCAGAGAGTGGTGAGTCTGTGGAATTCACTACCACAGAAAGTAGTTGAGGCCAAAACATTGTATGTTTTCAAGAAGGAGTTAGATATAGCTCTTGGGGCGAAAGGGATCAAAGGATATGGGGAGAAAGTGGGAGCAGGCTATTGAGTTGGATGATCAGACATGATCATAATGAATGGCAGAGCAGGCTCGAAGGGCCGAATGGTCTACTCCTGCTCCTATTTTCTATGTTTCTATGTAATCATAGTTTTAAAAGTTGTTCTATTTCTTTGTTTGCCAGCAAATTTTTCCAGTTTATTTTCCCTAATTCTGTTCCTATCCCTTTAAAATCACCTTTTTCCAATTTATTATTTAGACCTTTGTCTTACTCATGTCCTTCTCAACCTTATCTTAAATCTCATCATATAATAATCATTATGGCAATTTGAGAAGTAAATCCTATCCTTAAATTGGCACTGACAGACTGAATGGGTTCAAAAATAAGGGATTTGATTTCAGGTCTTTCAGCCACCTTGGGAATTAGAGTTACTCTCATTGGAAAATGAAAATTAAAGAGATAAAGGAAACATCCATTACAGCATTAAAAGAGCAAGCAGACAATCAGAGGGTAAAAATTCAAAGGAGAATACAAACCCTAACCCAAGTCATTCCGTCAAACTGTAAGTAGAAGCACATACAACAAAACAAACTATACTATAACAGATAGAAACTTACAATGATTATAATCTATTTGATATTAGAATGCTTTAGGTATCTAGGCTGGAATTTAATCCAGCCCATTGAGCAGGAAACATGGCAGCTGGGCCAACTTAATCACATGGGAGGCTGCCCAACAGTCTCCCAGTGATGGGAAAACCTCCAGCGTTTAAGTTGGGCTTGGGAAGAGGCCAATGTGGGAAACTTGCCATGCTTGCGTCGGAATGTGAATTAGGCTCATTAATGAGCTAATTAACACCAATTATCTGTAAGCCCATTGGAATTTAGTGGTGGCTCAGGGATTAAATGGAAGTTGCGTGACTTTTTCATAAATCACAAATGGCACCCAGCGAATGCTGTTGGATTTGTCAGTGGCCTATCTCAGGGTCCCTCATTGTCGGACATTCTGTGCCCAATTGAGGGGCCCAGCATCAGGAAGAGGGTGAAGCAATGAAAACATAACTACTGAAAAACCTACCACACCAACTCTCCCCTCCTCCTGTCTGCCCACAGGGAACTGATACACACAAATATGCTGTCACATTTTAAACAGAAGGATAGAGGTTAAGAAGTGACATGCACATACTGTTTGTATTCAGCAGCTCTCCTTACAGTTGGAGAAGATCAAATAGTTGTTTGCACTCAAAAAAGGCGTAATATTTACAGGAAGAAATGGGAGGGTCTCTGCCACTCAGACAGGCAAAGACTTAAAAAAAACAAGTGCAGTTTCATTATTAACACTGTTTATATCAGAGGCCAAACAACAGTATTAAGTGTTGGGGAGCAATGTAGGGCTAATTCTAGAATTTGATCCATTCTTGAAAAAGGAGGCGGAGTGCAGTGTGTAATTCTCCCTGTTTAATTCTGATGGTTGTACATTTTTCTATGCTATTTTCCCCGAATATGATCAAATACCTTCTTGCCAGTTATAGTAGAATATAGGAACAATTGTGAAGCAATTCAGATATGGTTCATAGTTTGAAAGAACATTGGTTTAAAAAATTAGGGAACAGTTCGACAGTGAACTTTGTTTGTCATAAGCATGAATAAGCATGAGTTGCTCCTTGAAATATGAGTGATTGAGAATTTGTATGCAGAAGAGAAAACACTAACCATCAGCTCCTTATAAAATTACCCAGTTGGCAGTGTCCCACCAGCAGGACAGACCCAGCAAAGTTGGTGGCGCAGCGGTATACAGTCAGGAGGGAGTTGTCTGGGAATCCTCAACATCAATTCCCAACCCCATGAAGTCTCATGACATCAGGTCAAATATGGGCAAGGAAAGCTCCTGCTGCTTACCACATTAAACCCTCCCTCAGCTGATGAATCAGTGCTCCTCCATGTTGAACACCACTTGGAGGAAACACTGAGGGTGGCAAGGGTGCAGAATGTACTCTGGGTGGGGGACTTCACTGTCCATTGCTAAGAGTGGCTCGGTAGCGCCACGATTGACCGAACAGACCAAGTCCTAAAGGACATAGCTGCTAGACTGGGTCTGCGGCAGCTGGTGAAACCTCATCCTCACCAACCTACAACACAGGACTACTTGCATGCCAAACAGCATAAGCAGCAAGTGATAGACAGAGCTAAGCAATCCCACAACCAACAGATCAGACCTAAGCTCTGCAAGCCTGTCACATCCAGTCGTGAATGGTGGTGGACTATTAAACAACTCACTGGAGGAGGAGGTTCCACAAATATCCCCAACCTCAATGATGAGGGAGCCCAGCACATCAGTGCAAAAGATAAGGCTGAAGCATTTGCTACAATCTTTAGCCAGAAGTGCCGAGTGGATGATCCGCCTTGGTCTTATCCAGAGGTCCCCAGCGTCACAAATGCCAGTCTTCAGCCAATTCAATTCACTCCACGTGATATCAAGAAACAGCTGAAGGCAATGGATATTGCAAAGACTATGAGCCCTGACAATATTCCGGCAATAGTACTGAAGACTTGTGCTCCAGAACTTGCCGCGCCCCAGGGCAACCTGTTTCAGTACAGCTACAACACTGGCATCTGCCCAGCTATGTGGAAAATTGCCCAGTTATGTCCTATACTCAAAAAGCAGGACAAACCCAACCTGGCCAATTACTGCCCAATCAGCCTACTCTCCATCATCAGTAAAGTAATAGAAAGAGTCATCAAAAGTGCTATAAAGCGGCACTTGCTTAACAATAACCTGCTCACTGATGCCCAGTTTGGGTTCTGCCAGAGCAACTCAGCTTCTGACCTCATTACAGCTTTGGTTCAAACATGGACAAAAGAGCTGAACTCTCGAGGTGAGGTGAGAGTGATTGCCCTTGACAGCAAGGCAGCATTTGACCGAGTATGGCATCAAGGAAATACATCGCCATTCCTTCACTGTTGCTGGCTCCTGGAACTCCCTTCCTAACAACATTGTGGGTGTACCTACACCACGTGGACTGCAGCAGTTCAAGAAGGAAGCTCACCACCACCATCTCAAGGGCAAGAAGAGACGGGCAATAAATGCTGGCTTAGCCAGCAACTCCCACATCCCATGAATGATTTTTTTTTAAATTTGAACTTTATTTAATCTAAAGAAGATCATTTCAATCCCTTGCTTCCTCTGGTAATGAACTGGCCTTAGCCTGATGAAATAATCTTTACTATATTAAAAAAGACTTAGGCCTGCACATTCCTCTGCCTACAGAACATTACTTTCTATTGTTTCAATGCTGTAGACTTTTGCCCAAGCAACTTCAATATTTCTATTCTACATCCACATTTATCTTGAAAATTGCTCTTTAAACTTGTTATGTTATAATTGTGCGTCCTGCCAGTCATGGCTCTGCAGCATTTCAGTTATGCCTCCCATCTCCTTAGCCTCTACTGCAGCCAATTCTAATTCCCTGCTTCTCAATTTGCTATCAGTTTTCTTGTTTAACTATAAATGAATTTAGGGAAGGCAGTGGTGTAGTGGTTATGACACTGGACTAGTAACCCAGAATCCCAGGCTAATGTTCTGGGGATATGCATTTTAATCCCACCACAACAACAGGTGGAATTTAAATTCAATTACTAAAAATCTGAAATTAAAAGCTAATCTAATGGTGACCACAAAACTGTTGTCAATTGTTGCAAAAACCTATCTGGCTCCCCAGTGCCCTGGTCTGGCCTACTTGTGACTCCAGACCCATAGCAATGTGGTTGACTCTTAAATAACCTCTGAAATGGCCTAGCAACCACTTGGTTGTATCAAACTACTACAAAGTCTAAAAGCGATGAAAACAGTTGGACCGCCTGGCACCAACCTAGGCACCAAAAACGACAATGGCACACCCTGTCAATCCTGCAAAGTCCTCCTAACTAACATCAGAGGGCTTGTGCCAAAATTAGGAGAGCTGTGCCACATGCTAGTCAAGCAACAGCCTGACATAGTCATACCCACAAAATCATACCTTAAAGACAATGTCCCAGAAACCACCATCACCATCACTAAGTCTGTCTGTCAGTGGGACAGGACATACCCACCAGAGGTGGCGGCACAATGCTATATAGTTGGCACGGAGTTGCCAGGGAATCCTCAACATTGAGCTTGAACCCATGAAGTCTCATGACAAGGAAACTTCCTGCTGATTTTCACCTTTTGTCCCCTCTCAGCTGATGAATCAGTACTCCTCAATGTTGAACACCATTTGGACGAAGCACTGAGGGTGGCAAGGGCACAGAATGTACTCTGGGTGGGAGATTTCAATGTCCGTTACCCAAGAGTGGCTCGGTAGGGCCACTATTGACCAAGCTGGCCGAGTCGTAAAGGACATCGGCAGGTAGTGAGAGAACCAACAAGGAGAAACCTATTGACCTCATCCTCACCAATCTACAAGTCGCAGATGCATTTGTCCATGATAGTATTGGTAGGATTCAACATCGCACAGTCCTGTGGAGATAAAGCCCTGTCTTCACATTGAGGATGCCCTCCATCATGTTGTGCAGCACTAACAATGTGCTAAATGGGATAGATCTGGCAACTCAAAACTAAGTGTCCATGAGGGGCTGTGGGCCATCAGCTGCAGCAGAATTGTACACAACCGCAATCTGTAACCTCATGGCCTGGCATATCCTCCACTCTACCATTACCATCAAGCCAGGGGATCAACCCTGGTTCAGTGAAGAATGTAATAGGGCATGCCAGGAGCAGCAGCAGGCACACCTAAAAATGAGATTTCAACCTGGTGAAGCTATAACACAGGGCTACGTACATGCCATACATTGGAAGCAGCATGCAATAGACAGAGCTAAGCGATCCCACAACCAATGAATCAGATCTAAGCTCTGCAGTCCTGCCACATTCAGTCGTGAATGGTGGTGGACAGTTAAACAACTAACAGAAGGACGAGGCACCACAAATATCCCCATTCTCAATCGTGGGGGAGCCCAGTATATCAGTGCAAAAGACAAGACTAAAGCATTCTCAGCCATTTTCAGCCAGATGTGCTAATTTGATGATCCATCTTAGCCTCCTCAGAAGGGCCCTAATGTCACATGCCAGACTTCAGCCAATTCGATTCACTCCACGTGATATCAAGAAATGGCTGAAGGCACTGGATTCTGCAAAGGCTATGGGCCCTGACAACATTCTGGCAATAGTGCTGAAGACTTGTGCTCCAGTACAGCTACAACACTGGCATCTACCCAGCAATGTGGAAAACAGCCCAGGTGTGTCCTGTCCACAAAAAGCAGGACAAATCCAACCCAGCCAATTACCATCTGATCAGCCTACTCTCAATCATCAGTGAAGTGATGAAAAGTGTCATCGATAGTGCTATCAAGCGTCACTTACTCAACAATAACCTGCTCACTGACGCCAGTTTGGGTTCTACCAGGGCCACTCAGCTCCTGACCTCATTACAGCCTTTGTCCAAACATGGACAAAAAAGCTGAACTTAAGAGATGAGGTGAGAGTGTCTGCCTTTGACCTTAAGGTACATTTAACTGAGTGTAGCATCAAGGAGCCCGAGCAAAACTGAAGTCAATGGGAATAAGAAGGGAAACTCTCCACTGGTCGAAGTCATAACTAGCACAAAGGAAGATGTTTGTGGTTATTAGCGGTAAATCATCTCAGTCCCAGGACATCACTGTAGGTGTTCCTCAGGGCGGTGTCCTAGGCTCAATCATTGTCAGCTGTTTCATCAATGACCTTCCCTCCATCATAAGGTCAGAAGTGGGGATGTTTGCTGAGGATTGCAATTGTTCAGCACCATTCGCAACTCCTCAGATACTGAAGCAGTCCGGGTTTAAATGCAGCAGGACCTAGACAATATTTAGTCTTTGGTTAACCAGCGGCAAATAACATTCACGCCACACAAATGCCAGGAAATGACCATCTCTAACAAGAGAGAATCTAACCATCTCCCCTTGACTTTCAATGGCATTACTATCACTGAATCCCCTAATATCAGCATTCTGGGGGTTACTATTGACCAGAAACTGAACTGGACCAGCCATATAAATATTGTGGCTACAAGAACAAGTCAGAGGCTGGGACTTCTGCAGAGAGTAATTCATCTCCTGACTACCCAAAGCCTGGCCACCATCTTCAAGGCACAAGTCTGGAATATTCTCCATTTGTCTGGTTGAATGCAGCTCCAACAACACTCAAGAAGCTTGACACTGTCCAGGACAAAGCAGCCCACTTGACTGGCACCCCATCCACCACAATAAACATTCCCTCCATCACTGATGCATAGTGGCACAAATATGTGCCATCTACAAGATGCACTGTAGCAAATCACCAAGGTTCCTTCGATAGCACCTTCCAAGCCCACGAACTATACCATCTGGAAGGACAAGGGCAGAAGATACATGGGAACACCAGCAGCCGAAAGTTTCCCTCCTAGTCACAATCCATCCTGACTTGGAAATATATCATCATTCCTTCATTGTTGCGGGGTCAAAATTCTGGAACTCCCTCCGTAACAGCACCATGGGTGTACGTGCATCACATAGGCTGAAGCAGTTCAAAAAGGCAACTCACCACCACCTTCACCAGGGCAATTAGGGATGGTCAATAAATGCTGGCCCAGCCAGTGATCCTTCTTTGCATGCACTCTGCCTAGACTCCTTCGTCACAGAGAGCAACTGAAGCATTCCCTCATGAAACCATGCCAGATGCAATCGCACTTCCTGCCGCCTTTTCTGCAGCTGATGCAATGGGGACAACTCCAGAGGCACGTCATCAGTGCCGGACTCTGTGTGTGCCTCATCCCCTGCAGCCCTCTGGCTGCTGGAGCCATTGGCACTCTCTGCCCCTACCATCTCCTCCAGCGATTGTGATATGCCCTCTCCACTGTGACCCGGGGCACTAGCCAATGGTAAAGTCCCCACCGAGGTGTGTCTGCGCTGGTGCCTGGCTGGCTGATATGATGTGCCACAAGTTGCACTTGTTGGCCCTCAGGTGTGGAGGGGGGCCGCGGGGTCGAGGTGTGGGTCGCTCTGGTGGTGATGCTGAAATTAACAACAAGGACAGTGCATCAGTTAGCGTACATTCAGTTGAACCTTTCATCCCTTTACCCCCCAGCCTCGTAAGTCGCTCACCCTTCAAGACCCTAAGGAGACGAACATTGGTGAGGTGAAAAAGAGTCAAGACAAGCCCCAACCATTAAACACACATGTAGACAAGCTGGTCAGATGGCCTCAGGAATGCCACATGGTATGTTGTGAACCATAGGAGTGGGGAGGGTGCAGAGGTACCTGACCTGGATGCACTGTGGCCTGGATAGTTGCGGGGCTGAGGAAACATCGCAAACAGTTGTGACATTTGCCGTCAATCACAGGAGATTGAGAGGTCACATTATTGGCCTTCATTCCGTAAGGAGAGGCATAGACCAGGTGGGCAGAAGGCAACATTTCCCTTTGGTAACGTGGTGGCATTTATCTAAGTTGAGTGCCATGATGTTCACAGCCGAGGTGCTGAGGACCTTTTGGATAAAGTAATGTGGGGCGCACTGGCTGAAAGGATGCTGCAGATCCAAAACCTCCTCAAATGAAATAAGTCTTTGGCTGTGCAGCAGCGATCCAATGGCATGTTAGACCATGGTGCTAGTGGTCACAAATGGGATAAGGTGACTTTGGAAGGAGACGCGATTCCTCAAGGGGATGAGGGTCCCTTCTGTATGACCCACACCTCAGAGTGTCTCAGTCTGTGAATGAGCAGTGTTTCAGCATTAACGATTGCAGCAACCATCAGTGGTTTGGATGGTGTGCAGACAGAGTGGATGGGACTGTGGATCTCAAATACCTGCCCACTAGACCCCAGCCTCGCTGCCCCCGGCTGCCCTGGCCTCCTGACTGCTGCCCAGCTCCATGGCTTGCTCTTCAAAAGGCGTGAGGCGCTGCAGGAGGGCGCGCCCACCTCCAGTCCTCTGGCGCTCCCAGGCATTGTGGTGAGTTTTTTCCTGCAAAACAGAGAAGAGGATTTACTGGGGCTGGTTGCTCATGTAGTCTGCACATGCACGCTGCACCCCAACCACAGTGGCCCATCTGAGGCCTCCAGCGGCTCCTGTCCACACTACTGGTGATCAGTCTCCAGAAGACAGTACGGCTGGTCTCAACCCCCTCCCCAAACGGCCACCTTGGACACATTCAGAGTCCATTACTTTGAATATCACATGGCTCTTAGCGCCCATGGCAAGGAGGCGCAACTAGGTGCGGCGCCAATGCCAGCAGATGGCACTTGCCCAAAACACCTTGAGGCACCCCTTGCACCATCTCATCACTATCAATATGACATATGTTGGAGTTCTGAATATGTATCTAGCTGCCTCCCCTGCAGGTTGCCCCCAGACTACTCAAATGCCACAAAGACCAACATATGCTGTGGGGAGAACCCGTCTTCTCCTCAACCACTAAGGATGGTGCAAGCATGGTCAGTACCCATTTGCCCACCCAGCGTGTGACAGATGCCCTATGCAGTAACGACAGCAAGACGTGTGGGGGGGGGGTCAAAAGCTAAGGCTGCCTTCTGGGTCAAGTGGCCAAGACAGACATGGTATTCACCCTTCCAGAGCGTAGCAAATCATTGAATCGTTTCCTGTACTGTGTGCCAGTATGCCGCACATCATCATGGGCGCTTACCGCATCACCCACCTCCTCCCACGCCTGGCTGGTGACATGGGGGGCCCTCCTCCTCCCATCCTCTGGATACAGAAGGTGCTGACGGATGCCCACCTCTTGCAGGAGGACAGCAAGGCAGGCATCGGAAAATCGGGGTGGGGGTGGCACAGGGGCCCCCCATTGGCCTCTCCTGCAGCCTGACCCCTCCTCTTGCTCATGCTGCTCTCCACTCGCACCTCCCTCCCTCTCGCCATGAGTGGCCATGGTGCACTGCCTCAAGCAGGCTGCCTGGCCCCTCTTTATGCAGGCTCCCGGCTCCCCTTTGGAACCAGCAGTCTGAGGTCGTCTGCCCCCGCGACTATTTTCCCGTTCTACACGGGAAACGCTAACCCGTGGGGCGGGCCTTAATTGGCCGGCCCGCGGAAAAGGGCAGCGCAGCCCGTTTCTCCAGCGGCAATCACCTGCCCGCCCACCGCCGAGTCGGTTGGGCCCGCCTGACCGGCAAACAGAAAATTCTGCCCTAAGAATGGAGTTAAGAGTTTGATCCCCCTTTCTTTCTATATCCATTTTTATATTTTTATTTATTTATTTTCCAATTATTTTCATTATTAATATTTTTTAAACTTATTTCTATTTTTATTCATTGTTTTATCCCCAGCGTTCAGCCTATTTTCAATCTGTTTCCCGCCACTGTCCCCTCCCCCCACCCCCACTAGGGCCATCTGTCACTTTCTAGAGCGCTTACCCTGGTCCGGCCATTATCACATTCTGCTTTCCACTCTTAATGTCACCTCCTTTTGCTAGTACCACCACTATTAACAACCTTTTGACCTTTTGTTTATGACATTTTTTGCAATCTCTCCTTTGCTTCCACCTATCACTGGCCTTTTATCCAGCTTCACCGATTCCACCCCCCCTTAAACCGTATATATTTCACCACATTTCTACTTCCCTTTAGCTCTGAAGAAGAGCCATATGGACTCGAAACGTTAACTCTGTCTTTCTCTCTACAGATGCTGTCAGACCTACTAAGTTTTTCCGGCACTTTTTGTTTATGTTTCAGATTTCCAGCAACCACAATATTTTGCCTTTATCTTAGTGTTTAATTGACTACCACTTCTCTTCCAGGAATGCTTACTTTGAAGAAGTATTGCTTTTCTCTCCGACAGGATTTCTGCTTGTCTTTTTTGCCCATTCACCTTCATTGCTTTCCATTTCCCTCCTGGTGTTTGACAAAGTGTTTACTAAAACTCGCTTTCACAGCCATATTCCCTCCCTCAGTGACTGTCTCTGTCTCCAACTTACCCCATGTGGATTCCAAATGAAGCTCCATCCCTCATGTTTCGAATCCACCCAGGATCATAGGTACCTCCAGGAAATACAACGACCTTGGACTGCTGTTCTCGTCACCTCCTGAAATCCACACTCAGTGCCATGTGACCTCTCCCTCCAGCAGCACTGACTCACCCTATCTCAAAGTTGCCCTTGCCCCCAGTTTCATTTTATTCTTTGTCTCATCCGACGCCTTAACAAGAAACTTTGTGTCTTTCTTTCAGATGCTAAGGAATGCAATCTCCAACAACCCATCCAGAACCTCCCACCCCTTCCCATCCCTCTGACCCCATCCCGTCTTCTAATCCCAGCCTCTGTTGTGTATTCACCCCCTAACCCCCTAACCTTCCCCTCTCTGATGCTGAACGTTCAGTACTCAGCAAAGGACTCGGGTTCATACCCGAATGCCCTCACCTCAATGATTTCTGGGCTGGAATGATGCTGAACTCTTCTTCCACTGCCTTCATTTCCATGCTCACTTCTTTGGGCAGGAGTCCTCCCCCCATTCAACGGATCCTTTCACCCACCTCCAGTATTCTCCCTCCCTCTTACTTGCCCTTGATCTTTTCATTGAGAACTGTCGGCGTGACTTCGGCTGTCTTAATTTCTCCGCTCCTCTCGCCCACTCTAACCTGTCTCCTTCTGAAATTGCTCCACTGAGTTCTTTCAGGTCCAACCCTGACTTTGTTACCAAACCTGTTGACAAGGGTGGTGCTGTTGTTGTCTGGCGTACTGACCTCGACCTTGCAGAGACTGAGCGCCAACTCTCAGACACTTATTTCTACCTCCCCCTGGACCATGACCCCACCACTGAACATCAAGCCATTGTTTCCAGGACTGTCACTGACCTCATCTTCTCTGGAGATCTTCTCTCCACAGCTTCCAACCTCATAGTCTCCCAACCTTGGGTAGTCCACTTCTACCTCCTCCCCAAAATCCACAAACAGGACTGTCCCGGTAGACTGATCGTGTCAGCCTGTTCCTGCCCAACAGAACTCATTTTTTGCTATCTTGACTCCATTCTCTTTCCCCTTGTCTCTTCACCCACCTAAATTCGCGATTCCTCTGATGCCCTACATCATATCAACAATTTCCAATTCCCTGGCCCTAACCACCTCCTCTTCACCATGGATGTCCAATCCCTCTACACCAGGATGGTCTGAGGGCTCTCTGCTTCTTCCTCGAACGTAGGCCTGAACAATCCCCATCCACCACCACTCTCCTTCATCTGGCTGAACTTGTTCTCTCACCGAACAATTTCTCCTTAAACCTGTCTTGCTTCATCCAAATGAAAGGTGTGGCTCTGGGTACCCACATGGGCCCCAGTTATGTCTGTCTTTTTATGGGGTATGTGGAACATTCCTTGTTCCAGTCCTACTCAGGCCCCCTCCTACAACTCTTTCTTCGGTACATCAATGACAGTTTCGGTGCTGCTTCATGCTCTCATCTGGACCTGGAAAAATTTTGATCAATTTTGCTTCCAATTTCCATCCCTCCATCACTATCACACGGTCCATCTCCGACAATTCTCTTCCCTTCCTTGACCTCTCTGTCTCAATTTCTGGTGATAGACTGTCCACCAACATTCATTACAAGCCCACGGACTCCCACAGCTACCTCGACTAACTCCTCACACCCTGCTTCCTGTAAAGACTCCATCCCATTCTCTCAGTTCCTTTGCCTCCGTTGCCTCTGTTCCGATGATGCCACTTTCCAAAAACAGTGCTTCTGGCATGTCTTCCTGCTTCCTTAACCGAGGTTAATGGTGGTTAGCAGTGTCATCAACCGTATCCGACCCATCTCCCATGCCTCTGCCTTCACACCTTCCTCTCCCTCCAAGAACCATGATAGTGATAACCCCTTGTCCTCACTTTTCACCTCACCAGCCTCCGCATTCAAAGGATCATCCTCTGCCATTTCCGCCAACTCCATGATGCCACAACCAAACACATCTTCCCTTCACCCCCCCCACTCGCCATTTCGTAAGAACTGTTCCCTCCAGGACACTCTGGTCCACTCCTCCATCACCTCCAACTCCTCAACCCCCTCCCATTGCACCTTCCCATGCAATCGCAGAAGGTGCAACATCAGCCCCTTTACTTCCCCCCATCATCACCACCCAAGGGCCCAAACATTCCTTTCAAGTGAAGCAGCGCTTCACTTGCACTTGCCTCAATTTGGTCTACTGCATTCGCTGCTCCCAAGGCAGTCTCCTCTACATTGGAGTGACCTAATGCAGATTGGGTGACCGCTTTGTAGAACATCTTCAGTCTGTCACAATCATGACCCAGACCTCCCTGTCGCTTGCCATTTTAACACATCACCCTGCTCTCATGTCCACATGTCCATCCTTGGCCTGCTGCAATGTTCCAGTGAAGCTTAATGCAAACTGGAGGAACAGCACCTCATCTTCCAATTAGGCACTCTGCAGCATTCCGGACTTAACATTGAGTTTAACTTCAGACCATGAACTCTCTCCTCCATCCTTACCCCTTTTTGATCCCCCTTTTTTTCTATATTCATTTTTATTTTTTTATTTTTATTTATTTTTCCCCCCACTTATTTTCATCATTAATATTTTTTAAATTTATTTCTATTGTTATTCATTGTTTTATCCCCAGCTTTTAGCCTATTTTCGATCTTTATTCCCAACGCCACCCCACCCCGACTAGGGCCATCTGTCACTTTCCAGGGTGCTTACCCTGGTCCGGCCATTATCACATTCTGCTTTCCATTCTTCATGTCATCATTAACACCTTCTTTAGCCAGTACCACCACTATTAAAAACCCTTTGACCTTTTGTTTATGACATTTTTTGCAATCTCTCCTTTGCTTCCCCCTATCACTGGCCTACCAGCTTCGCCGGTTCCACCCCCCTTAAACAGTACATATTTCACCATATTTCTACTTCTCTTTAGTTCTGAAGAAGAGTTATATGGACTTGAAACGTTAACTCTGTCTTTCTCTCCACAGATGCTGTCAGAACTGCTGAGTTTTTCCAGCATGTTTTGTTTTGTTTTGTTTCACCTGAATACACTTGGTGTTAACTCCACAATGTCATGATGACTTTCTGCGATTGTATAACATGGGTGATCATGAATTGGCAGTCCATTTTACATCCCTCCAGATTTCACAGGATCCAAAACTTTACTTTCTGGTGGTAAATAATGGAACATGATGGTTCACTATAAAATATTAGCAGGGGAAGTAGATATTCGCCACCATCATCCTGTGTAGATGGTCATAGACAGGCTGATTGATTACAAGTTTTCTTAGTTCACACATGGATATCATCAGTTTGGAGATGCCAAAATATGGGCTTCTTTCGCTCAGACAATTCTGGTGAATTTTCTCAGCACCTGTACTTCAGTTGGGAATTAGATTCAGTGAAGAATCCGTTGAAGGTGTCCTTTTTCTTAGTTTCTCAGCATTCTTGTGAGGATCAAGTTTCAGGTTTCCAACATCCGCAGTATTTTGCCTTTATCTTCTTGTCAGGATGAGAGTTTTAATCTGGATGCTGCCACCATGAAGAATCCTGTTTCAGACCCCATGAAGTAGGCTTTGCAGTCAAGAGTATGTGAACAGCAAATCTTTATTTACAACTCATAACTACGTACATATTTACAGTAGAGGGCACAGGCATGGAGCTGACTCCAGTCTAGGGGCAGGATTTTATGTTTGTCGGGCAGGCAGGTCTGACATAATTGGCGGCGGGCGCGGAGCTGATCTCCGCTGGTGAAATGGGCTGTGCCGCCATTTTGCATGGGCAGGCCAATTAAGGCCCACCCAGCGCGTTGTAGACTCCTGTGTACAGTGGGAATTTCAAATGTGTGGCGGGTGTGTACAGACCATTGGTTCCAATAGGGAACAGGCAGTCTGTATAAAGAAAGGCCAGACAGCCTCCTTTAGGCTGTTCACCATGGCCAGCGACCAGTGCAGGGGGTCTGCACAGTGGGCTCTAGAGGAGGGCAGGGCAGAGGGGGAGTGGGGGGGGGCAGGCTGCAGGGTAGGCCAGTGGGGAGGAGCCAATGTGCCCCTCGGTTCTCTGATGCCTGCCTTGTTGCCCTCCTCAAAGAGGTTGCAGAATGTCAGGAAGTCTTGTTTCCTGGGGATGGGAGGAGGAGGGCCCCCCACATAACCAAGCAGGCGTGGCAAGAGGTGGCGGAGGTCGTGAGCAATCAAGATGCTGTGCGGTGCACAGGAACCCAATGCTGCAAGTGCTTCAATGATTTGTTGCATTCTGGAAGGGTGAGTACCTTGTCAGCCTTGGCCATTTAACCCAGCAGGTAGCCTTAGCCTTTGAGGCCCCCTCCCCCACATCTTAGTGTCGTTACTGCATTGGGCATTTAGCGCATGCTGGGTGGGCAAACAGATAGTGACCATGCTTACATCAGCCTTAGTGGTTCAGGAGAAGAAGGGTTCTCCCCGCAGCATATGTTGGTGTTTGTCGCATTCGAGTAGTCTGGGGGCAACCTGCAGGGGAGGCAGCTAGACACATACTCAGAACCCCAACATATGCCTTATTGATGGTGATGAGATGATGCAAGGGGAGCCTCAAGGTGTCATGGCCAAGAGCCATTTGCAGCCCTCAGTGCCGCACCTACTTGTGCCTCCTTGCCATGGGCGCTAAGACCCGTGTGTTATTCAAAGTGATGGATGTGTCCGAATGTGTCCAAGGTGGCTATTGGGGGAGGGGTTTGGGAGCAGCTGTACTAGCTTCTGGGGACTGATCACCAGTAATGTGGACAGGAGCTGCTGGAGGCCTCAGATAGGCCACTGTGGTTGGGGTGCGGAGTGCGTGTGCAGAGTACATGAGTGATCAGCCCCAATAAATGCTCTTCTCTGTTCTGCAGGCAAAAACAGAGCACAATAGCCGAGAGCGTCTGTGGAATGGTGGTGGGCACGCCGTGCTGCAGTATATCACCAATTTGAGGAGCAGGCCATGGAACTGGGGAGGAGGCAGGTCAGCAGGTGTTGGTGAGGCTGGGGTGCAGCAGCCAGGGATTTGAGGCCCACAGTCCCATCCATTCTGTCTTCCCACCATCCAAAGCACTGATGATTGCTGCAATTCACAGACTGATGCACTCAGACGAGTGGGTCATACACAAAGGTCCCTCGGCCCCTTGAGGATGCGTGTCTCTAGCACCTTCCAAAGTCACCTTATCCCATTTGTGACCACTATCCCCATGGCCTAACATGCCATGGCATCACTGCTGCACATCCAAATGCTTATTGCATCTTAGGAGGGTTTGTACCTCTGCCACCCTTTCAGCCAGTGCGTCCCACTGTCCAAAGGGTCCTCAGCACCTCACCTGTCAACCTCATGGCACTCAACTTAAATAACCACCACCACGTTAGTCACCCTACTCGGCAAATGTCACAAGTGTATGCAATGTTTCCTCATAACTCCAACTCTCCAGGCCAACATGCATCCAGGTCAGGTACCTCTGCACTCTCCCCACTCCAATGCCATCCCTCCCATGAAGTGCAGGTCACAAGTGAAAGCAGAACTGTAGCTGTGGCCTCGACAGCGTTTTCTACACTTACAACATGACCTCCCTTTTCCTACATTCTATTCCTCGGCTAATTAAGGCAAGTCTGGCTTCGACCTTGTTAAACGCTTTATGTTCCTGTTCTGCCACCTTAACAGGTCTGCCCAGCAAGGTGCCTGTAATCGTCATGACTTTCCACGGTCCTGCGATTTCTCGTGTATTCCCGTACCTTGCTTGTCTTGACTAAGTGCTTCACCGCACACTTATCCACATAATATTCCATGTGGCATTCCTTAGGTCATCTGACCAGCCTGTCTGTATGCATGTGTAATGTTTGGGCCTCCTCTTGACTATTTACCACCCCACCAATGTTGGCCTCCTTAGGTTCTTGAAGGTTGAACACATTATGAGCATGGGTGGGGGGGCGGGGGATGTATGGTGTTACTGACTGAACACTAACTGATGCACTGTCCTTGTTGTTAATTTCAGCATCACCACCGCAAGGCCACCAGCAACAAGTACAGATGCCCCCCTCCACACCTGAGGGCCAACACTTGCAACTTGCGTCACATCCTTTCAGCGAGCCAGGCACCAGCACAGCGCCAAACACTTTGGTGGGAATTATAACGTTGGCTAGTGTCCCGGGGCACAGCGGAGAGGGCACTTCACAATCGCTGGGGGAGGTGGCACGGACAGAGAGTGCCGATGGCGCCAGCAGCCGGAGGATTGCAGGGGACCAGGCACATGCTGAGTCCCGCAGTGATGATGTGCCTCTGGAGATGTCAGCCATGCAGCAGCTGCAGAACAAGCGGCCTGGTGCACGGGAGCATCTGGCAGGGTTGCATGAGGGTGTCCAAAACAAAAACAGAATTACCTGGAAAAAATGAGCAAGTCTGGCAGCATCAGCGGAGAAGAATAGAGTTGACGTTTCGAGTCCTCATGACCCTTCCACAGAACTGGGGACTCAGTTCTGTGGAAGGGTCATGAGGACTCGAAACGTCAACTCTTTTCTTCTCCGCCGATGTTGCCAGACCTGCTGAGTTTTTCCAGGTAATTCTGTTTTTGTTTTGGATTTCCAGCATCCGCAGTTTTTTGTTTTTATTTGCATGAGGGTGTGCTTCACTTGGTCTCTCTGGTGCAGGAATCCAGGCAGAGTGTCAGTGATGGCATAAACCTCAGGGCAGAGCTTCAGGCTTCCTCCATTAAGAGATTGTCAACTCTCATGGAGAGGGGCTTCCAACAGATTGTGAATCATCTGATTGGGTTACGCTCTGACCTGCAAGCCCTCACAGTGCTAATGTCCACAGGAGGTCATTGGCAATATGGGAGATGTTCTGGGCACCAAGTGTCCCAGCTCGGTGTCCATTCATCTGTGGTGAGCAGGGTGGTCCAATGTGACCTCACACCGGCGCAGCAGCTGCCTGTCGTTGCTGCGAGCTCCTCTCAGGGTGCTCCAGATGAGGACAGCAGCTCCTCTGCCCCTCTGCCAGTGACTGTTGCATCTGTTGAGGCTGCGACAACTGGGGAGGTGCCAGTTCTGGAACTGGCCACTCCCTCCCAGGCGGGGCCAGCACAGGCTCCACCGGCCAGAGGACGGCCACCAAGGTCATCGAAGCCAACAGGACAGCAGAGTCAGCAGGCTGTCTCGCAAGCCACTCTGAGCAATGGGGCGGCAGCTAAACATAGCACCCGCAAACGTAAGCGTAAGGCACGTTAGGCACGTTAGGTATGTCACTGGTGATTTTGTGTTGGCCCTAGATTAGGGAATGTTTGATTCTCAAAGTCAGAATGACAATTGTTCATTTTTTTGGTGGCAATAAAGTCCACATTTGTGACCATGGCTGAGGGTGTTTCCTTTGTGCTGCATTTGATGTTTCACGGACATATCATGAGTGTTTGAGTGGACATTGGTGTTTCTGTACTAAGCCCCTAGTTGCAGCTGATAAGGTGGAAGGTGTAGCACCTAAGTGCCACATGTGGAAGTGCCAGGCAATGCTGGTCCTGCTGATCCATGTGTGTGGAGCTAGCTGAAGGTTCGTTGGATTAAAGTGTCCCAGATGTCCCTGCCTCCTTGGTGTAGTAGCAGGTGCTGCACCTCTTCATTGCCCTGTGCTTCCTGATCCTCTGAGCCACTGCTGGATTCATCATGTGCAGCCTCATCCACTGCATCAAGGTCTTCATCATCAACTGCATCCCCCCTTTCTAGCACAAGATTGTGCAGAACGCAGCATGCTACCACTATCACAGAGATGTGATCTGGGGGCTACTGGAATGCATCCCGAGAGGTCCAGGCATCAGAAGCGCATCTTGAGGAGGCCGATGGCTCTCTCCCCCACAGCCTTTGTGGTGCCGTGGCTCGTATTGTAGCGCTCCTCAGCTTCTGTTCTTGGATGGCAGAGAGGTGTCATCAGCCACCTTCTGAGGGGATAACTCTTGTCACCCAGCAGCCAACCATCCAGCCGAGCCGGAGCACTGAAGAGCCCCGGCACCTGGGAGGGTCTGAAGATGTAGGCATCGTGGGAGCTGCCTGGGTACCTTGCACAGACTTTCAGAATCAGCATCCTGTGATCACACATTATCTGCACGTTCATGGAGTGGAAGCCCTTCCTGTTGACAAAGACTCCCGGCTCACCCGCTGGCACCTTGATGGCCACATGTGTGCAGTCTATTGCACTCTGGATGCAGGGGAGCCCAGCAATCGTGGCAAAGCCTCTGGTTCGCTCTGCCTGACTGGCCTTGTCTGTGGGGCAGTGAATGAAAGTCAATGCAGGCCTGAGCGAACCTACTCACCCCTCTTAACCTGCCCGTGGATGAGATTTTTGAAAATGTGGCCTACCAGCCTGTCCGCTGCACCCATGCAATGCCCTGAAATTCACGTGGGCTGTGCAAAACGACAGATAGTTGGTGCCTCAAGGGCCTTAACTGGCCCATTAATTAATGGCGGGCGTTCTTCCGTCCTCATCGCAGCTTGATACAACTGTGGACAACTGATTGGGAGACTCCACAAAGATCACTCACCGACCCCTGGAAAGAGCCAGAGGCATAGAAATTAAGAGCCACTGTGACCTTCAGCATCACTGGCATGGGGTGTCCGCTCACACAATCGGAGCTGATCTCAGGGCTGATCATCTGACAGATGGAGGTCACTGTCTCCTCTGAGGGGCGGTGCTTCATTCAGCATTGCGCATCAGGCATACTGAGGTAGCTGCATCGCCGCCTGTAAACCCTGGCAGCAGGATAGTGGCATCTTCTGCGGCCCCTTCTGCCCTGCACTTCCAGTTGGCCCTTGTGCCTGCACCTGTCCTCCCACAGGCTGCTCCCCTGGAAGCTGAATAGGGACACCTGGCCTCCTCCCCCTTCTGGCCCTCTCTCCCTCCTCAGAGGAGGTGCATCCAGCAGAGACTACAATCCCCGTCTTCAGGGTAAGGGAAGGCTGTCTGATACCTGGAAGATCCCAAGTGGTATGACTCCTCTGGAGTCCTGAACTGAAGCCTCTTATTTCTGTCAAAGCAGCTCTGAAGTGAAATAAAGTTGTCCTGTTCACACAAGCAAGCAGCAGCAAGTTATAAGCTAAAGTACAAACAACTCACATTAGCGAGCCCACTCACCCCTCTTATCCTGCCCATGGATGAGATTTTTGAAAATGTGGCCTACCCGCCTGCCCGCTGCGCCCGTGCAGTGCCCTGAAATTCATGCAGGCTGCGTAAAATCACAGATAGTTGGTGCCTCAAAGGCCTTAACTGGCCCGTTAATTAATGGCGGGTGTGCTTCCGTCCTCATCACCCACCCAGCGAAATATTGCGACTGCGCGATGGCATCAGGACGCACGCCCAACCTCATCGCGGGTCATTTTACATTCCAGCATGTGTAAAATTCTGCCCCATGTTTCTATTTGAAGAAATAATTAATAACCCTCAATGAATATACATTCCAGTGAGGAATAAAAATTGGAAAAGTGGTATATCTGTGACTAACTCTAGAAGTTATGGGTATTATCAAGTAAAAAGAAGAAGCCTTTGTTGCCAAAAAAAGAGTTATAAGCCTCAGGATTGGGAGGGTTTTAAAAGTCAGCAAAGGAAGACCAAGAAATTAATCTGGAGGGAGAAAGCAGAATGAGAGTAAACTAGCAAGAAATATAAAAAGATTATAAGAGCTTTTGTAAGTATGTAAAACGGAAGAGATTAGCGAATGTAAACGTGGGTCCTTACAAAGCTGAGATGGGAAATTACCATAGGAAATAAGAAAATGGCCAAGAAGTTAAACAAAAACTTTGGGCCAGATTTTCCCATGCTGACTTGGGATAAAAACGAGGTAGGATGGCAAAAAGAAAATGGCGCTGATGTCCTGCATGCTGATCTGCTGCCTCCATTCCCGAGTCTGCTGACTTCCCCAAGGGTGGGAGGAGAGCAGGGATTGGGCAGGAAAATGAAGTCATCCTCTTTGTTCATTGTAAGTGTTGAGGTCATTGGGGAACTGGTTAAGAGCTTGCCTTCTGACTTCTTGAGATTTTCATGGGGGCAGGGGGCAATTAAGAGCTCTATGAAGCTGACCAGCTGCTGCCTGGTGAGAACAGGGGTGGCAGCATTAAAACAGTTTGAGTTGATGCGAAAATGTGAAAAATTGGACAAAAACTGCTGAGCAACAATGAAATTTTCATAGCCAAGCACTCCCTTCCCTATTCCAGGACCCAGCTCTCCATTTTCCCTGGTCACGTAGTAGATGAAAATCCCCTCATTTTGAAGATCACACACAGGCAGCAGCCATAGTAGTAGCTGCCAATTTGGATCAGAATGTGATCCACCTCCCTGATATCCTGTCTCCATTTCCACCATCCCAGGCCACTAATTGGGAGACAGACCAGTCTCCAGGATCATTTCTAGCTCCTGATTCCCGACTCCAATGGGAAAATCTGGCCCAGCTCAGATTTCCCAATTCAGCATAATGTGCCCCTTCACCCGTTATTTTCTGTTGGGTGCAGAATGGAGTTGGGCCCACCAACCCGGATGCAGTTCCGAGTTGGCAACGTGATTAAAAGACCTGCCTTGGTTCTCAGGGACTTCGTCCCAATTGTTTGGACACAATTTAGGCCCTTTAGCCCTCAGCCCTCATACCCCATCACCTCCCCCCACCCACCCACTCCCATTCCACCTCCATGCCCCCATGCCAAGTCATGCACTCCACCCAGCCCCTTGGCCCCTCATACTTCAATGCCAACTTATGCCCCCTACCAACCCCAATTGCCCCCTCAGCCCCTCCATGATAATTAATGGCCCTTACAGGCCCATTCACCAAGTATACTCTATGTGTAGAACCAACAAACCCTATGGTAACAATGGCATGTGTGAAACTGCTTAAAAAATGACCCATTCATAATTTTTTGAAAATAAACTGCTATTAATGCAACTCTATAAAAGTGTCAATCAATCAGGCCTTTAAAGCATGAATACAATACATTTTAAGCACTCTCTATATTGTGCAAATAAACATTGAGCCATTGACAAAAGAGATTGCTGAAAAAATAGCTTATTATAACCTCAAAGAGCTACCAGTCAAGCAAAGTCCACAATTCTCTTTGTTGTAAGGTTGTTAGGTGTCTCTCTAAGAAGTCTGGAGGCTTGTGTGGTTGAATATAAACTATTTATTGTGTGACAAAGGTAAAAATGACACCCGGTGGTCCTCCAGTGTCAGGGGTGGCCCTTCGGAGTCTGCAGATTGGATGCCTGCCGGCGAGCCTAAAAGGGAGAAGGACATGTCATGAGTTAAAGCCATCATACTGTCACTACGCATGCCAGGCACCCGGGTGAGACAATGGAGATCTGCCAATGTCTTTCAATTTTCAATGGGATCTTCAGGTTCAAGGCTCACATCAATGAAGAGACTGCACTAGAATGGTTGCACAATCCAAAAGTCTCACCTCCGTGCACTGCACTCTTACCTTCATCTGGCACCCCTGCCTCTCCACGCCCGGGTGCACGTGGAGCGTGCCAGCTCTCTAGCTTGGCCCTTCCTGGCAAGTATGGAGCCTTAACTGGCCCGCCAGTGTGAAATCGCAGTCAGGGCTGAGCCCGGACCTGCCCGCCGTGCCACGTCACCTGACGAGGGAAAAATTCTGCCCATGGTCTCTTCTTGTGTCTCCCACAGGTTCTGAGTGGGGAGGACAGATTCCTGTATCTGCACCAGGGCAAATGCTAGCAACAGAAACATCAGATCAAGCACTGTCACAACTTACAAGCACACCCCCTGCCAGCTCATATACAGTCACCTCTGGGTCCTTGCACATGATTAGGTATGTTGGCAATGGTCGAGGAGCATGTCACAGGTGAGTAGGAGGAGTTGAGACAGACGGAGAGGCTGTGGGCAGTTACCTTCAGAGGAGGACAGACACAGCCATGCTCAGCTGAGCACAGATGCAGGACCTCAGGAGTCACAATCAAGGTGGCTTTATTTAGATCATCAGCAACAGATGTGTTCCCACATGTCAGAGATCCCGGAGGTAATGGCTGAGAACAGAATCAGCTCATGTGTGCAAGTCTGTCTCAGGGCTTCTCCATCAAGACAGTGGCCATCCTCTTGGAGAGCCACATGTAGCAGCACTCGGAGTGGATGCAGGAGCAGCTCATTGACATTCAGAGAATGCATGCCACAATCTATAGTCCTGGTCAGTCACTGACACTGATAGTGCAGAGATGGTTAGAATGGATACTTGTTATGACCCAGCAATCTGGAACTTCAGCCAAGAGGGATGAAGGTGCCACCCTTCTTGAGACACCATTATCATCACCCTCCTTGGCCACTCTGACTGAGGGAGAATCTGTGTGGTAGAGCTCAGTGACAGAGGCTGCCTCCATACTGATGCCAGTGCAGCACGTCTGGAGGTAACCACCATGCAAATCTCAGCCTCAAGCAGAGAACAAAGCAGGCTGCCTCTTCCTCATCTGATGCCACAAAGGGTGCACCACATAAAAATGGCTGAGAGCGGAGGCTACCATATCAGGCAGAGTACTGAGTGGTTTGCTGGGGTTTGCCTCATCTTGTACACTTCTATTTTTCAACACAATGTAAATATTGACACATGACACCAAACGTGTGAGCTTCCATTCTTTATTGATGAGACAGGGAGAGAGAAGAGGTGATGAAGGGAAGGAAGGGCCCTTGAAGGAGGACAGTCAAACCTCTGGACAGATGTGCATTATTCATTAGCAATAAGAGTGGATCCATTCCAGGCTGCGTCATCAATGTGAGGGCTTTCACAGGCAGATCAAAGAGAGTTCCAGACTGTAACATGCTTCTGGGTTAAAAGGACTTAGCTGAAAGGAATCTGATCAGGTGATCCATGACAGTGCATCCTGTTAAGACCCTCGAGTCATGCGCTGGGCCTAATCACCTCTCCGCGAAGCTGGGGCACCTCTCTGCTCTACATCTTCCTCTTCCTCCTCCTGCTCCCCTCCTTCTTCCAAAGAGCTAAACACCTTCTAAAGGTGTTATTCCAGGGCCTCACTCTTTTCAAGGTCCACAACTTTCTGGAAGGTCATGTTATGGAGAGTGCAGCAGACCATCATAATGCTTGAGATACTTGCTGGAGTATACCGCAGGTGCCATCTGACTGGCCCAGGCATCAGAACTGCATCTTCAGGAGCCCAATGTAATGCTTTCATTGCTCCATCTCAGGGTCATGTGAAAGGATGAATATCCAATGTTCAAAGGATAATCCTTGTCCTCTAGAATCCATCCATGTGTTTTAGGGGTGGGGAAATGGAATGAAGAACTGTGGCACCCTTGACTAACAGAGAATGAAGCATTCATATCAGCTGCCAATAAAATGTGAGTGCACACATGCTGGAAGATCTTGTTGTTGTCACAGACCAGCTGAACACAGAGAGTGGAAGCCCTTCCTGTTAATGAATCTCATTGGTTAGTCATTCTGTAACTTGATGGCCACAAGGGTGCAACCAATAATGCCCTGCATCTGGGGGAATGAAGCTACGAAGGCAAAATCCACCACTAGTGCCAAGGCCAGTAGACAGCGCTTGTCATTCCTGCAGATGACCGAGAACCAGTCCCCAAAGACTGTGCATGTCTAGGGAATTGGTCAGTCACATCTGCCACCTGCTGCAGGATTTGGCACCACAGATATACGGAGGACATCCACTGCCAATGGCCATGAAAGTGACCACTGCGCTTAAGTTTTACACCAGTGGCTCCTTCCAGGTCTCCATAGGTGACCTGTGCAGGATCTCGCAAGCCTCCATGCACAAGTGCATCCATGAGGCCACAGACGCCATCTTTGCAAAGGCACACAGCATTTTACATTTCACCCAGGATAAAGAAAGCCAGGAAGCAAGGGCACTGGGATTTGAGCAGATCCCAGGTTTTCCACAAGTGCAGGGTGCCATCGACTGTACTCATGTGGCACGTAGATCTCCATGGCAACAAGCAGTCAACTATGTCAATCACAAGGGCTTCTACTCACTGAACGTTCGCTGGTGTGAGACCACCACAAACATATCCTACAGGCCTGTGTATGATTCCCAGGGTACGTTCATGACTCTTACATCCTTAGCAGGTCCCAGATCCCTGCCATTTTCTAGGATCCAGAGAGGCTGAAGGGTTGGCTCCTTGGGGACAAGGGCTACCCACAGAGGTTGTGACTGATGACGGCCGTGCAGCAATTTCAGACTGCAGCAGAGCGACGATATAACGAGTTTCATGCCACGACCCAGACTTCGGTGGAGCAAACAGTAAGCATTTAGAAAATGAGGTTCCAGTGTCTCGACAGGTCTGGTAGAGCACTACAATACAGTCCCCAGAGGCTGTCATGCATCATTGTTGCTGTTTGCGCGCTCCACATCCTGGCGCTGCAACGGAGGAGCGAGGTGGGGGGTTGGGCAGACCTGGCTGAGGAGATGGAGGAGTTGCATGTATCCTCCAATGAGGAGGACGTCGAAGGCGATGACAATGATGAGGTTGTTGGAAACGAGGATGCTGGCGAGGAGGCCATTGCACTGTCCAAACGAGGCAGGTGCACTCGGGAGGCCCTCATAGCTGCAAGGTTCATGGAGGATGATGATGAGATGCAGTGAGAACAGTCCTGACATCCTCACCTTGCATCTGTAAACATTTGACTCCTGTGTGGCTGATGGCAGTGCACATACCCACACACATTCACACCCTCTCCCTCTCTCTCACACACACATACACACACACTCTCTCCCTCTCTCTCACACACACATACTCTCTCCCTCTCTCTCACACACACATACACACACACTCTCTCCCTCTCTCTCTCACACACACATACACATACACACACACTCTCTCCTCTCTCACACACAGACACAGACTCTCTCCCTCTCTCTCACACACACATACACACACACTCTCTCCCTCTCTCACACAGACAGACTTTCTCCCTCTCTCTCACACACATACACACACACACCCTCTTCCTCTCTCTCACACACACAAACACACACACTCTCTCCCTCTCTCACACAAAGACTCTCTCCCTCTCTCACACACACATACACACAGTCACCCACACACTCTTTCTCACACACACACACCCTCTCTCTCACACAGATGCTTGCACTCTCTCTCTCACACACCCACACACTCTCTCACTCATGCACCAACACACTCTCTCACATACAGTCTCTTTCCCAGACACACATACACACCCATTCTCTCTCACCCATACATACACATTCTCTCTCACTCACACATGTACACTCACTCTCTCTCACTCACACTCTCACACACTTTCTCTCTCCCACATACACACACTCAGACACTCTCCCCCTCCCACACATACACACTCTCTCTCAGACACACACTTTCTTTCTCACACACACTCTCTTTCTCTCTCACACACACACACATTATCTCTCTCTCACACACACACACTCTCTTTCTCACACACACACTCTTTCACACACACGTTTTCTCACTCAGACTCTCTCTCTCACACACTTTTTCTCACGTACTCACACGTTTTCTCACACGAACACTCTTTCTCTCTCACACACACTCTCTTTCTCAAACACATACACACTTTGTCACACACACTTTTTCTCACACACACACACACTCTTTCTCACACACAAACTTTCTCACACACACACACTCTCACACTCTTTCTCACACACACACACATATACTCACATTCTCCCTCCCTCTCTCACACACACACTCACTCACTCACTCTTTCACACAGGTGCTCACACTTTCTCACACACACTCTTGCACACTTTTTTCACACACACTCACACTCTCTCACACACACACATACTCTTTCTCTCACACACAAACACACTCTTTCTCTCACACACACACATGCTCTTTCACACATACTCACACACACGCACTCAAACATATACACATGATCTTTCTCACACACACTCTTTCTCACACACACAATTTTCTCACATACACTCACTCTCTTTTACACACACACACTCACTCATTTTCTCACACACACACACTTGGACTCACACACACACTCACTCATTTTCTCACACACAGACACACACTCTCTTTCTCACACACGCACACAGGTACACTCACATTCTTCCTCCCTCTCTCTCTCACACACACACACACACACACACATACGCACTCTCTCTCATACACACACTCTCACTCACTCTTTCACACAGGCACTCACACTCTTTCATACACTTTTTCACACACACACAGTCTTTCTTTCACACACTCATTCACACACTTTCTCACACTCACACTATTTCTCACACACACACATACTCTTTCTCTCACACACTCACACTCTCTCTCTCAGGCACACACATGCTCTTTCTCACACACACACTCTTTCTCTCACACGCACACTCTCATTCACACACTCTCACACAGACGCTCACATTCTCTCACACACAAATAGTCCTCTTAGGCCCTGCACACAAGCACACACACTTTCTCTCACACACAGATACATGCACCCACACGCTCTCTCTCACACAGACATACACACACTCTGTCTCACACACACACACACACACTCCCTCTCTCATACATGCACACACGCACACACTCATTGCGGCACCTCTTCTCCCTAGGTACCGCAGCCTCTCCTTCTCCCCGGACCTGCCGCGCTCTCTCTCTCTCCCCGAGTCCTGCTGCACTTTCTCCCTCCACCCCCTGGCCCCATCACACCTTTGCTTCCCCGGGCCCTGGCCCCACCACACCTTCACTTCCCCAGCCCCACCACACTTTCGGTTCCCCGGGCCCAACACACCTTGGCCTCCCCAGGCCCACCACTCCTTTGCTTCCCAGGGCCCACCACACCTTCACTTCCCCGGGTCCTCCACACCTTCACTTCCCCAGGCCCTCCACACCTTCACTTCCCCGGGCCCAACACACCTTCACTTCCCCGGGCCCTCCACACCTTCACTTCCCCGGGCCCAACACACCTTCACTTCCCCGGGCCCTCCACACCTTCACATCCCCGGGCCCTCCACACCTTCACTTCCCAGGGCCCACCACACCTTCACTTCCCTGGGTCCTCCACACCTTCACTTCCCCGGGCCCTCCACACCTTCACTTCCCCGGGCCCTCCACACCTTCACTTCCCTGGCCCTGGCCCTGCCACATATTTGCTTACCTGGGCCCGGCAGCCCTTACTGCTGCCGGTGTTCCCTGCTCCTCCAATCAGAAACTGTTTCTCTCCCTCATTTGCTGCTGATAGACCCTGTTATGGACACGAGGGCAAGATGGATTGAATCATTATTCCTGTTCCTCTCTTCTGCCCATAAGAGCAGTAGTTCAAATTTCTAATTTAATTTGTTTCTCTTCATATCCTTTCCTTTGTTGAAATGGGCCATGTGTTTCCCAATCACTGGTTTATAAAGTCCAATGTTAAAATAACCCCGCAGCAAATTCTTTAAGGTGAAACAAAACCAGGATTTATTAACACATTCAAAAGCCGGGGAATGGATCATGACTCCCATTCACGAGCATACAAGGTAGAAAGGCAGAGAAAGAAAGGGAAAGAAATTACAAATTGTGAGTTACTTAAAAAAAAAATGTATTGGCATTAACTCACTTGAGAAGAATCCAGTAAGTCATTGTCCAATGAAGGTTCTTTCAGGTGACCTTGTCTGGTACAATTCCTGGCCTTGGCCTTAGGAACTGGGTTGAGGCAGTTGAAGATGCAGCAAAGTATTCTTGTATTCTGGGAATTGGTTGACCTTGTAGGCAAGATACAGGATTCTTCCTGGAGATCTGACTTTGATAGAGATGGCAGTCAGAGGCAGGTTGCTAGCCTGGAGTCCGGTTTTCTCTTCTGAGGTTAAACTGCAACTGAAGACAGAATCTAAAAACTGTATAATTAAAGCAATTCAAACAGCTCAAGTCTCATTCATGTGACAGGGAGGCTTCAGGTTGAGCCATTCAGCTAACAATGTACTTTCAGGACCCTCATTAAAACCCATTGTATTTTGAGCAGATAACTGTGGAACCATTAGTACAAAGTTGGAGATCAGGAGTCACAACAGCTCTTCCTTTGTCCAGAGCTGGCTGGTGCATACATCTCATCGACTAGTCCTTTTGTGTTAGCTTGGCTGGAATGTTCATACAATGCAAGGGGTGTCAGGAGGTTGATGAGCGAGCCTTTGTCCATTCTCAAAAACAGAATTTAAACAAGGGAATATGGAAAAGAAACAAATTTTAAAGATTTTTTTTCTTCATGCCTTCTTGGCATGACAGACTCACTAGTGAGCCTATCAGCAGCAAATGCGAGAAAGGAATGGCCTGTGATTGGAGGAACAGACCCTTGAAAAATCTTGAATTTTACTTAACTGTCTTACCAGCATTTTGAATATTGGTTCCGGGGACCACTTAGAGGGGCTTCGTGGGCCTCAATGCTGCCCGTGGGCTGCCAGTCGGATAAGCCTGGGGTAGAGGGAGTGATGGGATGAGGGCTGGTGACAAGGTACTAGGCAATTTGAAAGAGCTAGGAGAGACAATGGAAGCAAATTGGCAGTTTGGTCAAAGTGAAGGGGGTTGTAGAGTTAAGAACATATACAATGGGGAATTATAAGGCAGAACACAGGGTAGTAAATGGAGTAAATAGATAATGGCAATGGAAAGGCAAGAGGAATAGGATGGGGTGTGAGGCTGCAGGACTTGATGTCAACCAAGGGCCTGGAACATTATCCTTTAACTGTTGCATTTGTTTCTACTCTGATGGGCTGGCCAGATAGTTCCCTCCTTCAACTTACCAGCATTTGGCTTTGCCAGAACTACGGTTCGGTCCTGCACCATCCACCTGTAAATATGCCCTGTGGTTGTGCATGTATGGATTTCCAAACCACATCAGTGGTTGCTGCTTGCAACACAACATAACCCACCACCTCCAACCCCAAAATATAGAACAAAACGAAAAGCAGAAGACAAGGAAACAAAGATAGGGGGAGAGGCAGGCAAGAGACAGAATTAGCAGCACAGAAAGCTGTGACCATTGTCATGGCACATCTATCATTTCAAGTAGACCATAAGGGTATATATGCATATATAAATGGCATTTTGTAATTTTTCATTAATTTTATGGTATAACTGCAGTAAAAAATGATGTATAATAGATAAAAAATAAAGGATAATGAATATTAGCGTGGGATCGGATCTATTACTAACATATTCGCCCATTTTTAAAATCAGGATTAAAAAACACTGAATACACACATCTGTCATTTTAAGCACATGGTCACAACCGATTGGAATTATACTGCATGAATCGAGAACAGCGAGATAAATATGCGGGTCTGAACCGTCAAACACAAGCGTGTTGCATTGTAGCGAAGAGGGCAGGTCATTGACAAGAGAGAGAAAACGAAGCGACGGCGCTCAAGCTGATGGGTCGCGCCATGAGGATAATGAGTGCGATTGTGCCTGCCGCCTTGTGGGTGTGTATGGATGGACGCTCTCTCCGCGCACCGTGTGCTGGGGAGGATGAGCCAGAGGCGCTGAGTGACAGCTCGACTGGAAGCGCGCAGTATTGTGGGCCAGTCTGCCACTGCCCACTCGGAGCTGAGCTGCTGTTTCTGCAAAGGAGACATATTGTTACTGTGTCATTGTAAGTGATTGACATTGTTTCTACACTTCATTTCCTTGTAATCATCGGGCCAGCGTGTCATCTTGATGCTGCGTTCCTGCGCGCTTTGACTTTTAGATTGCAAATAAGTTGAAACGGGGTTGGGGGGGGCAAGGGAGAAAAAAAAACAAACCAGACTTGTGCAGACAACTATAATGGGAGGCCTTCCGTTGTATGTTGCAGGCTGGACTGTAATCTTTAGGGTTGTAGCTCGAGCCCTATTCTTTTTTTCAACAGATGCAATATTGTTTCTCTGCCGGTTGCAGATAGCCGGAAGAGTCCAGCTCGCCGCATCTCCTTTCTTGCAAGGAAATGCAGCTTAGTTTACCGACTGTTTAAGACACGGATGTTTTTAACAACCCTCCGTGCGAACCCGGAAATTGCCGGGCGATTGATATTTTAATGTTGCAACCCGCGGTGCGTGCATTGTGCAGTAAAATGCAAAGAGCGAAGTCCCTCCGAACAGCACGCTGCACTACAATAAACCCTTTCTAAAGACTGGAGTAGATCCGGCTGTAAATATTTCATTTTATCTGCAGGCACGGGCCGATTGCCGCATTTCCTGTAACAGAGATTTTTTTTTGTTGTTGGAATGGTTGAGGGTGAACCATGTAAAAATATTGCAGCATCTCATTTCGATGATTTCTTCACTACCTTTTAACCTGCAAACCCCCCCCCCCATCGTAGCCGCCTAAATTAGTGTTTTTATTTGTTATGAATCGACATTTTAATGCTCCTGTGGATGTCATCGTTTTTGTTTCCCAAGTTGCTGCATTTATTGCTAGTACCAGTTTTTAATTGCAAGATTGTTCCCGAAGTGGCTGTGAAACCATATCCCAGAGGCTGTTGTGTGGCCGTTACTTAGCAACAGGCGTCAAACTTGCTCCTTTCTCTAAAGAAAAGGCTTCGAGTAAAACGCGGAAAATGATGTAAACTTGATCTCCCACACGGATCCCTGCAGGTTATACAGTGCAGAGTCCCGACCTGTAACACCCAGAGAACCGATGGAACAGATAAACCTAGCTCTCTGCCTGCCCACCACACGCCAAACCTTCAGGTGTTGTTTTTCCTGAGCGGGGTGAGGAGAGTTTTGGATCTTGAACCTGTCAGACTTGTCACTGGGCGTTGTCTTGCTCAGCCATCAGCATCAACCAGTGTCGAAATCGTCGGCAGACACAAGAATACTGTACCTGCAAATATCATGCCACCAGATGAATTGACAGCAGAACGTACAGTAACCCTGGGTTATTTAATTATTCCTCAATTGTCACTTGGCCTCTTGGGATAGCTGCACTATAATCCCCCATACCCCATTGATTTATGTCCCGGACCGTTTTCAGAGTCTCAAGTTGTTTCGCTTTGACCCAAAAAAAAGACACGTGATGAGATGAAACTCCCGCCTCCCTTCCTCCAGGCTAACAATTCTGGTTGACACCTGTTCTGAGGGTCTGTAAGATTTTTTTTGAAGGTATGAAATGCATACAAAAATGCTAGCAGTTGATATGAATCATTTGTTACCTGAAGCCTAGTCTTTTTTTTTGGACAATATATCCTGTTCTAATTGGCGAGGGTAATTTTATTACATTTAACTCCTGTTGCATTTTTTTTTGCCCTCGTGAGGACATTGCCGAGTGGGTTTGTAGGTTCATGCAAGAATGCAGAATGCCACAAAGACCTGGAGAACCCATTTACGTTGCTTAGTTTTTTGTTAAATTAACGTTTCAACGGCCATGCCGTCGTGGTGAATAAGTAGGAAGCTGTGGGAGGACTTGACCAAATCTTGAATTTTAGCCAGTGTGTATACTGCAGCAACTGCACTATTTGTCCAATGTTTTCCACTGCCATCTATGTATTGGGTGACATTATAAGACTGGCATGAGTGTCTACTCTTGGATATTTTTGAAAGAGTTGCAGTGCTCCTTTTTATAGATGAGATTATATTGATAAACACACTTGGTGTGTTCTCCTAACTACCTTAAGCAATAGGCTTCTGATCAAGATATTGGCTGGTGCGGCCTGATACTTCTCTCCCCACTGCCCATTATTTTGATCTTCTGGACGATGAGCCCATTTATGGTGTTCATACTGGTAACCTGGCAGGAAGGAAAAAGGTGATCATTTGGTTTGTTGACTCACAGGTTTCATTCTTGTGAAGGGGAAATGTTATATCCATTCGAGTATAATGGCTTGTTATGGCAGTAATATTTCAATAGATTATTTTCTTAAACCAGAGTATGGACACAGCTTGTTCTCATGATACACTAGGGCCCTTTTAAAAATGCACAGACTGTTTTTTATTCTTGTGATGGAAGGGACAAGGCTGAGAATCCCCTCCAGTGCTCATGAAAGTTAAATTTTGGCTAATTATTATGACAAGCAAGCACTTGCTCCTGAAAGTTTTCCAGTTTTTTTTAAATACAGTAGATCTTGGTGTTATTCCTCCTCTGGTTTTGGAAAACAGTGGTGTGAAAACAAGTGGAACATTGAAGATATTGAAGTTAAGATATGGTCAGATGGTAAACTGGGGCTCCTTTAGTTATATTTAATCTAGCATACTATTAATGAATGTGCACAATGTGGCAGGAAGACGATTGTGAACGTGATCAACTGCATTAAAAGTGACTCTTAAATAAAACACTAAATATATGTCTTTGGATAAAAAGAGTATTGAAATGGAAAATCAATGTAGCTTTAGAGTCGCCATTGAATTACAAAAAACTGAAATTCATTCAAGTTCACAAATCTTTGAAGGAAAGAAATTGCTCTTATAAAGCACCTTATCACATCAGTTAGGGCATTCTGCAGTTCCATTTGCATAGAACACAGCAAAGCACTTCACACACAGTGAATTACTCTGAAGTGCAATGAATTACTCTGAAGTGCAGTTATTGCTGTTGTGTAAATGAAATCAACAGCCATTTTGCACACAGTAAGGTCCCACAGACTACAGTAGCTAGTGATTTTGCATGTGCAAAAACATGAATGAGAAATATCGAACAGGCTACTGGGAGCAAACCCTACAATTTGCACAGTTCTCTGGGATTTTTGATATCCAGTCAGTCTAAAATTTTGAATAAATAAAAGGCTGAATTTTCAGGTCCTGTTGTGGGTGGGAGTGGAGGCAGATGGGGACTGAAAATATTGGTGCTGGCTGCTGCCTTGGTTTCCTGACACCATTCCCGGCGCTTGCCATGTTCACCGGAGGTAGGCAGCATCACAGTCGCAACTTATCCTTGATTAAGGCCAGCTAAGGTGGTCGAGGAGCTAATTAAGAGCTTGTCAATGGGCATTGTTGAGACTTTCGTGAGGGCACTTATGCTGCATGCACTGAGTGGGCTGACCAGGTGAAGGGAGGTGGGCACAGAGTGGGCAACCAGTAATGGCTGCCCCAGGGGATTACCTCAGACCCATTAAAAAGGTGAACAGCACAGAGGGGGACTCGGCCATTGGGATATATATGCCATTGGCACAGTGCAAGCGGCGGGGAGAGTGGGCAGTAAACACTTGTTAATTGTGGGGAATGGTCACCCTCCTGGCATTGTGAGGGGTAAAAGAGCAGGATACAAGACTGCCAAGGACAATTGAGTATAACCTGACTATAAGGAAGGCTGCAGCTGGCATGACTCTCAAATTTTGGGCCTAGTGGTAATAAGGAGCAGCGCCCTCAGGTAGGGCATAGCCTCGGCCTTAGGACAGCAGAGGAGGGATATAAGGGACTCAAAGCAAATGGAAGTCATACCCTCAGCATAGTATCTACCAATGAAGATGGATCTACGATGAGATTACCAGGAACCAGTGCCGTAGGGGATTGCGACTCTCCAGACACCTGTGCCCTTGTCGCTGAAGACCTTGCACCTCACAACACTGTTCAGCATGTTCTGCCACTATCACCGAAGTCATTGTGGTCTTGCAGGCATTCACTTCTGGCACTTTCCAAAGATCAGCTGGGGACCTTGATGGCATCATACAAATTGATGCACATCACTGCATCTCACAGATCACTGATGCCTTCATAGCTGGACACTATACATTAATTTAACAGCAGATGAGGCCTCACATGCTCAGAGGTCATTGATTTCCTCCACCATTGCTGGATTCCCCCCAGTGCAGGGCATCATCGATTTGCACCTATGTGGCCATCAAGGTACCCACTGACTGGCCAGACAGAGTCATCAATAGGAAAAGCTTTCATTCCTTCGAAGTTCAATTTGTTTTTGTCCACAATAAGTACTTTCCTCATGTTTGTGTTCAACTCCCTGGCAATTGCCATAACCTTCATCCTTTACAAATTCAGGCTATTGCAGGTCTTCACTCACCCCCCACTAACCCCCCAATTCCGTCCCCCCATCCCCACCAAACAAGTCTATGGATGGATTTCTTGAAGAGATGGTAGCTCACCCCTCTACGAGAGCCCCTGACAGAGGGATAGAGGTGCTACAACCAATGCCACCTGCTGAAGAGAGTAATCATTCAACAGGCCATCAGGATTTTCAAGATGCACTTCCAATGCTGGAGTAGTCAAGTAGCACCTCCAATATACTTCTGCAAGGGTCATGTCTCGTCAAGATGCCACGAATGTTAGGAATCATTTGAGCCTCTCTGACACAGGATGAAGGGCATGGTACAGAACTCACTCTGACATACATGTGCTAAAATATTCATTGAAGATGCAACCTGGAACATCTAAACTCTTACCACCGATGAAGGAATCACATCTGTCCAGAGGCTTTGCTATCATGGTTGAGGCAACTTTGGTCTCCTTCACTGCCTCAGACCTTTTCTTATTCCACCATAAATAAAAGGAGACTCAAACGTATGGCTTAAACTGTCATTATTCACATTGTATTCAGAAAGGAAAGTAGTGCAAAGTTACAGCAAGAAAACATTCCAGTGACGCACTCAATACTCCACACAATGCAGCAGCTTCTATGGTCGGCCACTTTCAAGTGGTGTTCTCCTCATGGCCTCAGAGAAGGTGGAGGCAGCCTGCTCGCTTGCCTCAGTTTGTGGTTGAGATGCACTTGGTTGTCTTCCTTGTCATGACTGTGCCTGTGGGGGCATTACCAGTAGCTGCTCCACCTGTATTATTGCAGAGCACTCCTCGTATCTTGGCCCTCTTGAACAGATGCTCCCGCCGTTAGAGGAACCAAGGAGGTCAAAGATGATGATGGCGCCCATTGGGGAATGACTCATCCTCATTCTCCATGGTGACATCCTCAGCCCTTGGGTGTGCTGGATGGCTGGGAAGGTGGGGTCAGGGGGCAGGGAAGGGGGTCAGGTCACCAGCCTGGGTGCAAATGGCATCCCCTCCAAACATCTCAGCTACTAGCACCACTGACTGTTCAGACTACACAGTGTGGCATGCATCTCGAACATCAGTGTGCAGTTGCAGCGTGCACTCCCAGCGCTGCCTCATGTGGCTGACCATGTTGGTCAGTCTCTCCATGGCTGAACACTTTTGCTCAAAGGCCTGATGCCATGGTGGCACACTTGAGCTGGATGGATTCCTCCATCCTCTGCCCAGGACCCCACATTGCTGCAGGGAACTCCGACATGTGGGAACGCATCTCCTGCTGCTGTTCAAGGAAGAGCCTCCTTTCTAGTGACAACTAAGGACTTGCATCTGTGTCCAGCTGAGCAGGGTTGTGTCTGTCCTTCATCTTCCAAGGGGAACTGGCCACAGCTGCATCTCCTCCTACCACTCTCCAGGAACAGGATTTCTTTCTTTGCCCTCGTGGCCTCCAGGATGACCTCCAGATCACTGTCTGAGAAATGAGGGGCTGTGCTGCCCTGGGTTCCAGGCTTCCGGCTCCCCTGAGACATCATGGAAAGAGAAATCCAGCCCAAAGCTCACTGGGAACCTTCACTCTCCTCTTTCAGCAGTGAAACAGCAGCCACTATAATGTCTGCCACGATGAATTTAAAATGGGTCTGCACTTGAATCACTTGCCTCTGTTCCAGCCCCATGGCTGCTAATTAGGCACCAAACCTCTCTCCACATTAATTAATGGGTTATTCCTGTGAAACTCAGGATTAATTCTGTTTTCTACTCCCGAGTGTGGGTTCAGGACCTGGAAGCAGTCTCAACTTCCATTCCCCACACCCAACACAAAACTACAGTCCTGTAACCTTTGACAATGTAAACCTCTTTGAGTCCTGCATTGATGTTTCATGCCAGGCTCTGTCCTGAACTCCTGGAATGGGGCTGGAGTATGCGTTGGTCACTGAATGTAATTGATCTGTTTACAACTGAAAGTCAGCATTTTCACAATGAAGGATTTGTTAAAAATCATATATCAGTCTGCAGTTATTACATTATGTTGCTCAAGTGCACATGAATTTCAATTTCAAATCTGAAAGACAGTTTATATGATATGGAGTAATTAGATGGTAAAGTAACTTAGTAAAACCTGAAATCAAAATTTGCTTAAGTATGTCTTGGCAAGAGTTGTCATTGAGCAGTAGGTTATAGTCACAATCTGCTGTGCTTCTCCATTAACAAATAACCTGAACCTTGTAAGTTAACGTAACTTTTTAAAACAAAAGGGTTTCATGTTAAATATATTTTGGCTGAAATATTCCCATTGATTGTGAATAAAAGGACAAAGTGAACTTTAACCCTACATAAAGGGGCACCAGTTCATGAGAATATGGTTGGAAAGTCTGAACTTTTGGTTTGCAAGCAGATGACTTAAGTCACGTTGAGATGCATTATCATTTTAATCGGTGACAATTTTTATAAGAAAATGTTGCACTGCCCTCCCTAAAACTCAAAATGCCCAACATTTTAATGGCAATATCTCTATGTAATGGTGTGTGTGTGTGAGAGAGAGGACTCCTTGGCCGGGATCTTGTCTGCTGGCTGGAGAGCCAACGGGAGCCCCTTGTCACATCTTTCATGGCAGGCCTGCCATATGTTGCTCCAGGCAGGTACTTGACAGGCCAGCAGTGTGCCTTTATCCGGGCTCTAGATGAGTAATGAGAGGAGTGGGGTCACAGAAAGGGATGACGGCAGCAAGGACAGGGGAGCACCTTTCCCTGAGACCCCTGTTGCTGATGCCAGGTCTCTCGATCAGGCACTGAGTGTTCCCCCCCTCAGCTTTTCGGGTGCCCTCAAGCAACCCCAACAGA
Source organism: Carcharodon carcharias (assembly GCF_017639515.1). NCBI lineage: Eukaryota > Metazoa > Chordata > Chondrichthyes > Lamniformes > Lamnidae > Carcharodon > Carcharodon carcharias. The sequence continues at coordinate 42,750,206 of NC_054474.1, read as the reverse complement.
GTTTACTTGTCATCCTCCCCGCTTGGTGAGTTCCTCGCCCACCACTGGTTTAATACCAGCGGTGGTGGGTTGAGGCACTTAAGTGGGCACTAATTGCTCACTTAAAGACCTCAATTGGCAACAGGGTGCAAAGGCCATCCATAAGACATAGGAGCAGAAATTAGGCTATTCGGCCTATCGAGTCTGCTCTGCCATTCAATCATGGCTGATAAGTGTCTCAACCCCATTCTCCCGCCTTCTCCCTGTAACCTTTGATCCCCTTACCAATCAAGAACCTATCTATCTCTGTCTTAAATACACTCAATGACCTGGCCTCCACAGCCTTCTGTGGCAATGAATTCCATAGATTCACCACTCTCTGGCTACAGAAGTTTCTCCTCATCTCTGTTCTAAAAGGTCTTCCCTTTACTCTGAAGCTGTGCCCTCGGGTCCTAGTCTCTGCTACTAATGGAACCATCTTCCCCACGTCCACTCTATCCAGGCCTTTCAGTATTCTGTAAGTTTCAATCAGATCCCCCCTCATCCTTCTAAACTCCATCGAGTTTAGACCCAGAGTCCTCAAACGTTTCTCATATGTTAAGCCTTTCATTCCTGGGATCATTCTCGTGAACCTCCTCTGGACCCTCTCCAGGGCTAGCACATCCTTCCTGAGATATGGGGCCCAAAATTGCTCCCAGTATTCTAAATGTGGTCTGACCAGAGCCTTATAAAGGAGCAGCACATCCCTGCTTTTATATTCTAGTCCTCTCGAAATAAATGCCAACATTGCATTTACCTTCCTAACTACCGACTCAACCTGCAAGTTAACCTTAAGAGAATCCTGGACTAGGACTCCCAAGTTCCTTTGCACTCCAGATTTCATATTTTCATATATTTTCACATCCATAGGACTTTCTGCCACAGGACTTAATCAGGGTGGAGGTGGGGTTCCCACTTGCCATCCTGTTGCTTGATTAAATGCCCCCCTGTCACCAAACTTGCCATGGGGGAAGGCACAAGATTCCACTTATTTAGTTCAGCAAAAGGGAAAATTTCAACAGGTGAAGAGGGAAGAATAGATCAATAAAGTGTACATATTCTTAAATGTTATAAGTAATTGGAAATAGTTTTTGGGGTAACAAAAATAATTTACAGTTCAAACAGGTTTTGTAAGTTGATAGGTAAATAATATTACAGATATTACCTTTGTGAGGCTTGTATTTTTTAGTACTAATGAGGCTTTACTTTTTTACCTCAATCAGTTTATGTAATAAATTTGTTGTACCACAGAGATGATTGAACAACTGTCATCTTTAGACTGCAACTGGAGTCTGTTAAACATCAAAGTCTGCATTGAGGTCCCAGGGTACATGTGCAGTCTCCTAGGGGATTTACTGGTACAAAAATGTTTAAAACTTTTTTTTAAACGTTTTTTTAAAAATGTAGTGTTGATCAAAATAAAGGATGTCAGAGCTGGGGTAATGGTGCACTTTTTCACTTTAGGCAGCTAGAGTCAGAATTCCCAGGAAAGGTCAGATTAGATGCAGATCAAAACCACCCCTGCCCTTCCCCAGTAAGGTGCCTTTACACCAGACTGAAAGGAGCAGGCCGTAATGCGCCAATATGACATTTCTATATTTGAAATCAGTTATCTTTGTGTTTCTCTGAAAGAGACCTGTAGTTACTAGATTCATCCTTTTCCCTCTTTTGAATTTGTAGCCCCTGAGGCCTCTGTAACCACTTTTGTATTCAAGAAGGATTGAATGATTCTGACCAGAACCTACGCTATTACCATGCTTACTTCCCTCAGCAGTCTAGAATACATATTATTTGGACTTTTCAACTTTATGAAAATTCTACATGGAATGAAAATTTTACATCCCCATCAATAGACTTTCTAAAATTCTAGTGATAACTCAATTCTTTTTTGGCCTCTTCTAATCTGTTTCAGATCTGTTAGGCATTAACTGCAGGAAGGAGCAGTCAGGTAGAATATCAACAGATTCTACAGAACCAGTTTACATGAAGTCATGAACTGCTTTTATATTGCTGTTGGATATCCATATCTTCAACATTCTCATATCTTTATTATTACCAAGATTGTCTACCTCGATTCTACTCCATAATGTTGCCCATCTCTGCCCCTGCTTCAGCCGAGCTGTTGCTGGATCCATCGCCCATGCTTTTGTTATCTCCAGACTCAGCTGTTGCAATGCTCTCCTGGCCAGCCTCTTGCCTTCCACCCTCTGTGGCCTTCAGCTCATACGAAAATCTGCTGCTTGCATCCTCACTCATAAAATCTCCAATTCACACATCACTCCTGTGCTCACTGACCCATATTGGCTCCTAGTCTAGTAACACATCAAATTTAAATTCTCATGATTGTATCCAAATCCCTCAATGACCTTGCTTAGCCCCTTGAACCCTGCAACCCTCCAAGAACCCTACGCTCCTCCAATCCTGGTTTCTGGTGCATCCCCAACTTACCTTCACCATGCCATTGGTGGCCATATGTTCAGCTTTCTAAGCTCTAAGCTCTGGAATTGCTTCCTTAAAGCTTTCTACCTTGTTACCTCTCCTTTAAGACACTCCTTAAAGCCTACTTCTTTTAACCAAGCTTTTGGTCACTTGTCCTAGTATCTTGTGTGTCTTGGTTACAAATTACTTTTGATAACATTGTGAAGCACTTTGCGACATGTTAAAGGTGTTATATAAATGCTCATTTTTAGGGTGTTTGGCTGATTCCCGATGTACAGGTTTTGGTGCAGCCAGTGGCACCCCTATATATGCTGCAGGATATCTTAAGGCATGTGACAAGTAAGTGTTTCTGAGCCTTCTCAGCCGGCAAATTTATAATCTGATTGCCATTGGCTATACAAGATGTGTGCATGGAAGCAGTGACAAAATAAAAGCAGCAGGTTCACTCCTGATTTGTTGTTCTTCAACAAATATTGTTAATTGTAAGATGGATAGTATTAGTTCAATTCTGTTGACAGAAAATGGTGGCCCGGGTTCTTATGCAAGCCATAGAATTAAGTTGCAACATGAATTGACAGAGTTTGCTTGTAGCCAACCAGGTGTTGGAGAATCGCAGCTGAGTACATTTTTTCTATTAATCAACAAGCTCTTTCTAAACAGGCCAGCATAACTTTATGACCCATTTTTGCTTAACAGCCTTAGAAACAGTTAATAAACACATTGATATTCTGCTGCTGAACCAGTTATTTAAACACTTGTCACCTTCCAGTCTGATTACTCTATTGATTTCCTTGCTAGACTCCCATTTTTAAACTTTAAATTATCCAACTATACTGCCAAATCTTATCCTACATCAACTCTCAACTCTGTTTGTTGACCTTTGTTGGGTACTAGTTCCTCAAATTCAAAACTTTTATCCTTGCATTTCATTCCATTGGTAACCTCTATGGGAGGAATTTTCCCAGATTTGTATTAAGCTTGGTAGCGGGCGGGTGAACTGGAGTCCGACCTGCTGACGAAAATGGCGGGTTTTCACGCTGAATCGCCCTGAGCGCACCACATTATTTATTCAGAACACATTATTTATTCACAAAACACGCCATTTCCATGTCATTCACCCGCTTGCCATCACCCCGCTGTTGCATCACGCCAGCCGCCATCTTTAAAAGGCAGTCACCAGCAAAATGCTCATTGCTACCAGCTCGTCACTGCTGCCTGGGAGACATGACCAGCAAAGGAAAAAAGACTGCAGCCCCCCGCTTCAACGGCGGGTCCCTCGAACAACTGCTAGATGCTGTGGAGGCCCGCTGGGATGTGCTCTACCCCGTCTCTGGCCACAGGATGGGCAGCAAGGTCAGCAACCCAGCTTGGAAGGCAGTTGCAGTGATGGTCAGCACGAACGACCTGCAGAGGAGGACAGTCACCTAGTGCCGCAAAAGGATGAATGATCTCCTCCGTTCTGCCAGGGTTAGTCACTCTTTTCATCACTCCCAACTCTCACACTTTCAAACCCATCACACATCCACAGGGCCCTCAGTCACTGCCAGTGCAAGGGTCATCACCATTCACTCTTTCACACACACTGTCATTGTCCTCATCCCATCCATGGGACCACTTACCACCCACAAGCCAGGCATACTTATCATCTGGCCCAGCAGGCGTCCTGATACACTCTCCCCATCTCTATCCACGCAGGACAAACTGGCTCACAACAGGAGGGAAAAGTTGCAGACAGATAGAGGGATGCCGGAGATCAAAGTTCTGGCAGAATTTGAAAACAGAACCATCCAGGTGGCCGGCAATGACCGGGACCAGTCCTGTCCTGATAGTGAGGTTGATGCTGCTCTACCAAGTGAGGATCCAGCAGTGCAACATCCATCAGACAACTATGCTGTGAATGACGTGTCCTCCTTCACAGGCCACTGCCATGCACTAATTATCTCCCCTTTCGCAGGCAAATCAAGGAAACAGTCAAAGGATTCCATGATCCAGGGTCTCCAATCAAGGCCCGAAGAAACCTCTGAAGAGGTATCTGGAGGCACCCTTCTTGAAGTACTGTCATAGCGCTCATGCACACCCTACTCACTCTCTGTGTGCTCTTAGCACCTTTAAGGTGGGGCTGGCACTCATCACACCAGCATCTGCGACCAGTGATGTCGCAGCCATCACTGCACCAGCCCCTGAAGAGCTGAGGTGCTGAAGGTGGACCTGCAGCTCCTCTATCTCCTCAGCCAGCTCCTCTCCCCGTTGCAGCACCAGGTTGTAAAGAGTGCAGCAGATGATGGCAATGTGTGATGCCATCTGTGGGCTGTATTGCAGGGCTCCACCAAACCCGCCCAGGCACCGGATTCGCATCTTCAGCATCCTTATGGTCTGTCCCACCAAGTTGCAAGCTGCTGCATGATCCTCATTATAGCGTCGCTGTGCTGCAGTCTGAGGCTGCCACATGAATGTCATCATCCATGGCCTCTGCGGGTAGCCCTTGTCCCCAAGGAGCCAACTCTGCAGTCTCTGTGGAATCTGGAAGACTGCAGTGATCTGCGAGCGACTCAGGATGTAGGCTTCGTGCACACTGCCTGGAAGCTGTGCTTACACCTGCAGGATGCGTTTCTGGTGGTCGCATACCAGCTGCAGGTTCAATGAGTGGAAGCCCTTGGTGTTGATGAAGTCCACTGTGTGCAGCGATGGAGACCTGAGCGCCACATGAGTGCAGTCAATCGCACCCTGCACCTGTGGGAATCCCGAAATCAGGGCCAATCCAATGGCCCTTGCGTCACCGGTCGAAATGCACAAAGTTGTGTGCCATGGATAAGATGGCACCCATGACCTCATGGATGCATTTGTGGGAGGAGGCTTGTGAGATCCCACGAGGTCACCTGTGGAGCCCTGAAAGGAGCCACTGGCATAGAAATTGAGTGCCGTGGTCACTTTCACAGCCACTGGCAGTGGATGCTCTCCATGTCCCCTTGGCATCAAGTCCTGCAGTAAGTGGCAGATGTGAGCCATCAGATCCCTAGACATGCGCAGTCATTGGCGACAGTGGTTCTCAGTCAACTGCAGGAAAGGCAAGCGGCGTCTATAGCTGACCAGCCATGGCTCATTGTCTCCCCTGGGCAGCGTGTGTGGGAGCCCCTGCTGCCTCTTCTTTATGAGATTGTTGCTCCTGTTTTTGCACAGCCAGGAGCCTCAGTCGCGCTCTCCTCCATCTTCCACGTTCTTTGTAGTCTACCAGACATACAGCTAGGTCACCAGGATCCATGATCCTGACTTGGTGCCCTGCATCATGAAAGAGAGAAACATGTGGTTATCATGGCTGTGCTTAGCACCTTTCCTGGCTCTGTGTGACTGCCTGTTAACACTTCCCGATAGTCGGCCCTTGGATGGCCAGAGATGAGTGTGCTGCATGGCTGCCCTGTCAACCGGCAATGTGGGGGACACTGGTCATAACCGGGATGCTGAGATTGCAGGGGTCTATGAGTGCCTTCAGCAGTGACTGCTACACGGCCAGCGTTGGCAAGGAGATTGTACACTGTGTGCAGCCCAACTGCTCCGCGGTCCAATAAAGTGTTGGTGGACTTGAAGACTGTGCCGGCAGGTGGGGAGCGTGGTGGGGTGGGTAAGGTATGGAGCGCTTGGCGGACCTTTGGTGCCTCTGCATTGCTTGTATGGGCTATCACTGTGGCTGCACCTGATCTGTCTCAGTTGCAAGGCATGGTCAGTTTATATAGATGCCCCCGCTTACCCTGCCCCCACCTTGATTCTCGATTGCCTGTGCGCAGGATGCAGCGCCACGGCAACACTTGACCCTCCCCCTCCCATATTTTCTGCTCACACCACCTATCATGCCCGCCACCAGCGGTCTCAGAAAATTCCACCCTATGGGCAGAATTTTGCCCTTGACGGGCGGGCCCCACCACCGCCAAAACAGGCCCCGCCGCCATTTTTGGTGGGCGGGCAAATTTAGGCCCACTCAGCGGGCCACCCAACGGGAAGCGTTATGCACTTCCTGTGCAGGGGGTGGAGGGATTCCCCATCTGTCAAAGTGCGTCTTTCACGCATGCACGCAGAAGAGCGCACTGCTCCCTGAGACTAAGCACTGTCTCAGGGAGACTAGTGACAGGTTAAACTCTAAAAATAGAAAAATAAAAACATTATTAACGTGTCCCCCTCATGTGACAATGTCACATGAGATGGGACATATTAATAAGAAGAACTGAAACTTTATTAAAGTTTTTAAACACCAACATGAAACCTCACCCCACCAGTGGATGAGGTTTCATGTATTATCAGAAGCCCGCTGGGGCTCCTGGCCTGCCCGCCAGCCTTAAGGTTGGACGGGCAGGTCTTTAATTATCTTAATTAGCCTGTCAATGGTCTCAATTGGCCATTGACAGGTCAGCGGGCGGTCATTTCGGTGTCCGCCACCTTCCTAAAAATTTAAGTGGACCGGGATGACGTCGGGGGTTCCTCCCGATGTCATCTCTCATCATTTCCTGTTGGCGAGTGGGCCCCTCCCCCAGATCGCCAACGGGAAAATCCTGGACTATGTTTCTGTAACTCATCTAGCCCCACTGCTTAGTCCGAACTTATCCCAACATTAGCAATTTTGTCTTCAGCACCTATGACTGATTCTCTGAAAGATCTTTCTTTTTCTTCTATTAAAGTTCTTCTTGAGCCTATCTCTTTGACCACCTTCCCCATCCTCTTTGGTGTGGTGCTCAATTTTAACATGCTCCTGTGAAGTGTGTAGCAATATTTTTCTATGGCAAAGGTGCTATGCACATGCAAGAGTAGCAGTGGCCCTGGAGACCTACATTGTTGAAAAACAAATCTGCCAACTAACCATAAGGCGGAATTTTCCATGCCCACTGGCATTGGGCATGTTCGGTGGTGTGAGCAGACAATATGGCGAGAAGGCCAAAAATCGGTTTCAGGACATCGTGAAACTGGTTTGCACTCGTCCGCTCAGCTCGTCGTTGGTGGGCTGCGTTTCCCGCCATCGGATGTCAGAAACCTCATTGTAATACATCTGCGTATCATTATAAGGCTAGCCCACCGGACCCATCCCCCCACACACTGGATCATCTGCCCACATCGGCATGATAGCACTTCGAGGTTTGTTTGCCTACTTTGTTTCGGGCAGCATTTGCAGTCATCAGCGCCAGGCTTTGTAGACAGCATCTTTTAGGGGGGATCATGGGCAGGTCACTATCTACTAGACCAACCATAAGGCTTTGTATGGCTGCAGGGCTAGGGCTTACTTGGGGTAAGGGGAGAAGTGGCCTCAGGCAAGGGAAGACACTACAGGGTGAGGGCTGTTCTGGGGATGGAGGGTATCCCAGGTGTGTGTGGGGGCACATGTTGATCTGTGCAAGTAACCTCAAGGTGGTTAGGCTGAGGAGGCAGTCTCCAGAGGAGATAAGGCCAGATTTAGATGTGAGGGTGTGTGTGGAAGAGTGAGTAGTGATGTCCCTTAAGCTGACAGTGAGTGAAATGCCAGTGAATGTGTGATGGGCTTGTGAGTATCTGAGTTTAGAGTGAAGAGATGGTTGTCATACCCTGGCTGCACGGATGAATCATTCATCCTCTATCTGCATCGGATGGCCAAACTCTTCTGTGCAGCGTTGGCACTGACCACCACTTCCGTGGCCTACCAAGCCGGAGTGGTGATGCCGCTACCCCACCTGCAGCCAAAGCGGCAGTAGAGGTGGGCCTCTATGGCGTCCAAAAGGTGCTAGAGGAATGCGTCACTAAACCAGGGGGCTGCAGTATTCTTGTCTTATTTGCAGCAGTCCCTAGCTGAAAGCACTGAGAGGTGCGCGGGGCTGCACTTTAAACATGGTGCCCGGCCTGATGAATCAGCAAGGTGACAGAATGGCGGGTGAATCCGAGCCTGCCTGCCATCAAAATGACGTGTTTCCCAGGAATGCACAATTAATGCAGCAGGATTGGGTTGATATGGTGTGAGACGCCACCCGTGGCCAGTGGGTAAAATGTTTTTTTCCACTCGCTACTGCACTTAGTGCATATCTGGGACGATTCCACCCATAGAATGGCGACATAGAAAGGCCCTTCAGCCCATCGTGTCTGTGCTGGTTCTCTGCAAAAGCAGTTCACCCATTTCCAATTCCCCACTCTTTCCTCGTAGCCCTACAATTGTTTTATTTTCGGGTGTTTATCCAATTCTACTTGTAGTCCCCGATTGTATCTGCCTCCACGACACTCTAGGATAGTACTGTTATTTTTTATTCATTCACGGGATGTGGGCTTCGCTGGCTGGGCCAACCTTTATTGCCCATCCCCAGTTGCCCTTGAGAAGGTGGTGGTGAGCTGCCTTCTTGAACTGCTGCAGTTCATATTGTGTAGGTACATACACAGTGCTGTTAGGAAGGGAGTTCCAGGATTTTGACCTGGCGACAGTGAAGGAACGGCGATATATTTCCAAGTCAGGATGGTGAGTGACTTGGAGGGGAACTTCCAGGTGGTGGTGTTCCCATTGATCTGCTGCCCTTGTGCTTCTAGGTGGTAGTGGTCATGGGCTTGGAAGGTGCTGTCTAAGGAGCCTTAGTGAATTCCTGCAGTGCATCTTGTAGATGGTACACACTGCTGCTCCTGTGCCTCGGTGGTGGAGGAAGTGAATGTTTGTGGATGTGGTGCCAATCAAGTGGATTGCTTTGTCCTGGATGGTGTCAAGCTTCTTCAGTGTTGTAGGAGCTGCACTCATCCAGGCAAGTGGGGAGTATTCCACTACAGTCCTGACTTGCGCCTTGTAGATGGTGGACAGGCTCCGAGGAGTCAGGAGGCAAGTTACTCATCACACGATTCCTTGCCACTTGTCAGCCCAAGCCTGGATATTGTCCAGGTCTTGCTGCATTTGGACTTGGACTGCTTCAGTACCTGAGGAGTCGCAAATGGTGCTAAACATTGTGCAATCACCAACGAACATCCCCACTCCTGACCATATGATGGAAGGAAGATCATTGACGAAGCAGCTGAAGATGGTTGGGCATAGGACACTATCCTGAGGAACTGCTGCAGTAATACCCTGGAGCTGAGATGACTGACTTCCAACAACTATGACCATCTTCCTTTGTGCTAGGTATGACTACAACCAGTAGAGTGTTTTCCCCCTGATTACCTTGACTCCAGTTTTGCTAGGGCTCCTTGATGCCACACTCTGTCAAATGCTGCCTTGATGTCAAGGGCAGTCACTCTCACCTCATCTTGAGAGTTCAGCTCTTTTGTTTGTGTTTGAACCAAAGATGTAACGAGGTCAGGAGCTGAGTGGCCCTGGCAGAACCCAAACTGGGCATCAGTGAGCAGGTATTGCTAAGCAACTGCCACTTGATAGCACTGTTGATGACCCCATCCATTACTTTACTGATGATTGAGAGTAGACTGATGGGGTGGTAATTGGCCGGGTTGGGTTTGTCCTGCTTTTTATGTACAGAACATATCTGGGCAATTTTCCACACAGCCGGGTAGATGCCAGTATTGTAGCTGTACCGGAACAGCTTGGCTAGGGGCACGGCAAGTTCTGGTACACAAGTCTTCAGTACTATTGCTGGAATGTTGTCAGGGCCCATAGCCTTTGCAGTATCCAGTGCCTTCAGCCGTTTCTTGCTATCATGTGGAGTGAAGTGAATTGGCTGAAGACTGGCATCTGTGATGCTGGGGGCCTGCAGAGGAGGCCGAGATTGATCATCCACTTGGCACTTCTGGCTGAAGATTGTAGCAAACGCTTCAGCCTTATCTTTTGCACTGCTGTGCTGGGCTGCTCCATCATTGAGGATGGGGATATTTGTGGAGCCCCCTCCTCCAGTGAGTTGTTTAATTTTCCATCACCATTCACAACTAGATGTGGCAGGACTGCAAAGCTTAGATCTGACCTGTTGGTTTTGGGATCGCTTAGTTCTGTCTGTCACTTGCTGCTTATGCTGTTTGGCATGCAAGTAGCCCTGTTTTATAGCTTCATCAGATTGACACCTCATTTTTAGGCATGCCTGGTGCTGCTCCAGGCATGCCCTCCTGCACTCTTCATTGAACCAGGGTTGATCCCTTGGCTTGACGGTAATGGTAGAGTGGGAGATATGCTGGGCCATGAAGTCACAGATTGTGCTCGAGTACAATTCTGCTGCTGTCCCACCGTGCCTCATGGATGCCCAGTCTTGAGTTGCTAGATCTGTTCAAAATCTATCCCATTTAGCACCGTGGTAGTGCCACGCAGCACGATGGAGGGTATCCTCAATGTGAAGGCGGAACTTTGTGTCTACAATGACTGTGCAGTGGTCATTCCTACCGATACTGTCATGGACAGATGCGTCTGCGGCAGGCAGATTGGTGAGGCTGAGGTCATGTTTTTCCCTCTTGTTGGCTCCCTCACCAGCTACCTCAGACCCAGCCTAGTAGCTATGTCATTTAGGACTCGGCCAGCTCGATCAGTAATGGTGCAACCGAGTCACTCTTGGTGATGGACATTGAAGTCTCCCACCCAGAGAACATTCTGCGCTCTTGCCTCCAAGTGATTTTCAACATGGAGGAGCACTAATTCATCAGCTGAGGGAGGGTGGTACATGGTAATCAGGAGGTTTCCTTGCCCACGACTTCATGGTGTCCAGAGGATGTTGAGGACTCCCAGGGCAATTTCTTCCCAACTGTATACCACTGTGCCACTGGTGGGACAGGACATACCCAGGGATGGTGATGGTGGTGTCTGGGACATTATCTGTAAGGTATGATTCCGTGAGGATCACTATGTCAGGCTGTTGCTTGACTAGTCTGTGAGACAGCTCTCCCAATTTTGGCAAGGAGAACTTTGCAGGGTCGAAAGGGCTGCGATTGCCATTGTTGTTTCCGGTGCCTAGGTCAATGCCAGGTGTTCCATCCGGTTTCATTCCTTTTTTGTGTCTTTTAACAACTGAGTGGGTTGCTAGGAGTCAGCCACATTACCAGACAAGGTAAGGATGACAGATTTCCTTCCCTAAAGGGGCATTAGTGAACCAGATGGGTTTTTACAGCAATCGTTTCAAGTTGAATTCAAATTTCACCATCTGCAGGATTCGAACCCGGGTTCCCAGACCATTACCCTGGATTTCAGGATTATTAGTCCAGCTACAATACCACTATGCTATTGTCTCCCTCTGCAACAAGTAACACACCTCCTGACTCCCCAAAGCCTTTCCAACAGCTACAAGGCACAAGTCTGGAGTGTGATTGAATAACCTTCACTTGCATGAATGAGTGTAGCTACAACAACATTCAAGAACTTTGACACCATCCAAGACAAAGCAGCTTACTTGGTCAGCACCCCATCTATCACCTCAAGTATTTACTCCCTCCTCCTCCAGCACATCGTGGTTGCAGTGTGTACCATCAAGAAGCGCTGTAGTAATTTTCCAAGGCTCGTTCAACCGCACCTTCCTACTACCTGGAAGAACAAGGGCAGCAGATATTTGGGAATACCATCACCTGCAAGTTTCCGTCCAATTCATGTACCATCCTGATTTTGAACTATATCACTCCTCCTTCACCTTCATTGGGTCAGAATCCTGGAACTGTTTACCAAACATAAGTGGTATACAGTCGGGAAGAAATTGCCCTGGGAGTCCTCAACATCCTCTGGACCCCATGAAGTCATGGGCAAGGAAACCTCCTGATTACCATGTACCGCCCTCCCTCAGCTGATGAATCAGTGCTCCTCCATGTTGAGCATCACTTGGAGGCAAGACGCAGAACGTTCTCTGGGTGGAGACTTCAATGTCCATCACCAAGAGTGACTCGGTTGCACCATTACTGATCGAGCTGGCCGAGTCCTAAATGACATAGCTACTAGGCTGGGTCTGCGGTAGCTGGTGAGGGAACCAAGAAGAGGGAAAAACATGACCTCAGCCTCACCAATCTGCCTGCCGCAGATGCACTATATCGATTGCAGTGCTTCAAGAAGGCAGTCCACTTTCTCAAGGGCATTTAGGGATGTGCAATAAATGCTGGGCTTGCTAGTGGTGAACATAACCATAAACCAATTAAACAAAAGTCTCTGTTTATTTCTCAATCCTTAAATCTTTTTAGTGTTGCATTTTTCTCTTTGTTACAGAGTGTCACAAATCACCCTGCAACCTGTGACGTTGTTCACAAGTGGTATCTCTCCTTCACCACAAGTTGCTGATTGATTTGCAACAGAAAACCTGCAGCAGGTGCAGTCTTGCTAAATTAATAATGGTCTGCATCATACGGCACCATTTTGTTTCACCAAAACTGGGCCATTAAGTTGCAGAGAAGCAGCAGGCGATTTAGGCAGATAAAACATTGTCATTTTTTTCCCCAACTCACCTTCAGTGATGTGGCTAGTTGACATTGAGCTTACAAACATTTGGAATTTCTAACGCTTGTGTTGTCTGAAACCAGCAAAAATGGAAGGCCTGGTTGGAGGTTTTTCCTATTTCATCCAATTACTTCTCGTCACATTGCTTAAAATGGTGGACATTTAGCAAGATTGCACCTTCTGCAGGTTTTCTATTGCATCTCAGATTGTAGCTGATAGCCCTTCTAAAAAAAATCTTATCTGAAAGGCTTGTGATTTTTTTTTCTCACAGTTAATCTTTGGTGACTTTTCAATTACACAGGAAAGATTATTTGGTTACCAGACTTTTTACCTGGGTGACAGAACTTAAAACTAAGTTCTTGCATATTTTAATTAACATTAAAGAAAATGAAAACTTTACTTAACATCTGACAGATAGTAATGTGTAGATTTGAGTGTAGATTGTTTACGTTTCATTCCATAATGACTTGAAGCAAATTTTGACAAGTGATTTTTTTTGATTGTGTGTAGGTCTTTGTGATCATCATGTCTAGCAGAGGTGGAAAGAAGAAAACGACCAAGATTTCTCGGTCTGCAAAAGCCGGGGTTATTTTCCCTGTAGGAAGAATGTTGCGTTACATAAAGAAAGGGCACCCTAAGTACAGAATTGGTGTTGGTGCTCCAGTGTACATGGCGGCAGTTCTAGAGTATCTGACTGGTGAGTCGAAAAGTCTTTCAGGCTTACAAAAGAACAAGAGCGAAAGCTGATTTTAAGCCAAACATTCCATGGAGATCAAACGTAATGTAAAATAATCTTAGACATTTGGCCAAATTTTAGCATTGGTGGCAGGATTTAAGTACACAATCTGTGCAGAATGATTTCTGGTATACAATGCCCAGAAATTAGGTGCAGCACTAAAAATTTTTTAGCAGTTTTCCTTTTGTGATTGAATTATAAGATTTTGTTGTAGCATTCTCAAAGTCATAAGGCAGGATTTTCCCAGCCCCTGAGTTGGTGGGAGTAGAGGAGGCGGTTGGGCAGGATACAAGGGGAGCCATGTTGGAATAGCTCTCCAACACATTCCCGCCACCTGGGAAGTTTCCCAGGGGTGGGCCGGAATTCAGATCAGCTGCCACCAATCGAAGTAACTAAGGCCCCAATTCATGCCTTTTACTGGCGGTGGAGCAGCCTCATCACTGGATGGGGAAATCTCCATCTTAGTGGTTCTAATAACTTCACTCGCAGTCCAAATGTTGTTGCCAAAGGAATTTCCCCTCTGGTTGGAGGAGCCGTCCTACTTTCCCCATCCCATAAAAAATGGAATTATTATCACCCCTCTGAGAGCCCCTCCTCTCTTGGTGGCTTGTTGGGGGTGCCGAGTCTCTAGAGCTGCTGGCCCTGTGGTTGTGCCAGCAGGCTTGGGAGCCTACCTGCTATTCTCAATTGGATGGTGAGCTCAGAGGCAGATTCAAATAGCTCCTCCCAGTCTCGCTCCTAGCAACTGCAGACTCGGGGCTTCCATTTGATCCCAATGCCAGCATTACGAAGCCTGTGGGCAAATCTTGTCCTTAATGTCAAATCAGCGAAATTCTTGCTTTTCTTTAGTAAATAGTTATCTTTGCTCAGCATTAGAAAATTCATTTAAACTACATTTCCCCATTCACTTCACTGATCTGCTATCTAGAAACAAGGGATCGGTTTTTGTTTGAAGTTGTTTTTAATCTAATTTTAAGCTAGCTACTGCCACACTGGCCACTCACTGTTAAAGGAGGCACCGAGCTACTGCTGTCAATGAATTTGTCTGAGCCAAGAAGTGGAAATCCTTATCCTGCGCTAAAATCTGGTGGATCTTTACAGCCCATCCTCAATGATATTTAGTGTTTAAAACCTAGTTTGTTCTGGACTTGCTTTTAAATTTAAAATTGAGCACTGTTCTTCTGAGAGGCTGAAGGTTCACTTGTTAATTTTGTGTTTCAAAGAACCTGAAGATCAACCCTGCCAGTCCCTAGAAAAGTTACCGTTTGTGTCTTTCCCAACAATGTCACCAAAATTACACTCTGCTTCAATATGAATTAGTACCATGTATTACATGTAAAATAGGACTAAGGGGTAGAACTTAATATTGCCCTATTCTGAAAATTGTAAACTTATTAAGCAGAGTTTTAGATAGCAGTTACTGAGTGGATAATGACAGGGTACAACAGGCCTTTAGTTGGGACTACCTGTGCATTGAAAAAGGAATTCATTTTATTGTATATGATAACCAAGATTGGATATTTTAATTTCAATTTTATTTCCTTTAAGCAAGGCTACAGCTTATTTATTGCATAAATATGGAGACATCTGTAGATTCTAACCTTGTCAACATGTACACATTAATAAGAGGATAATTGAGTCTCATAATGAGCAAGTCAGTTAATTAGTTTTAAATGAGTGAGATGCATGTACGATATGTGAGTCTTCTAGTTGCTGATGCCCACATATACCAACTTATCCTTTATTCTATGTTCAGAGCAAGATTATTCCATTAACCGTAATAACTAAAACTGATTATCTTTCAGCTGAAATTTTGGAATTGGCTGGTAATGCTGCTCGAGATAACAAGAAGGGAAGAGTTACTCCCAGGCACATCCTACTGGCTATTGCAAATGATGAAGAATTGAACCAGGTATGTTGTACCCTATAGACTTGTTGGGGTTTTCTGTTATTTTTCCAACCAGTGTGGAAAACTACTACTAAAATGATTCTGTTTTGGTGCATTAACTGAGGTAGTACAGGGGTGGAGCAAAGGAGGAAAGTGACCCTAACTCTTGCCACTAAATAAATGTAAATAAGATCTACTGAACAGATATGTTCAGTGTTCTGCAGGAGGAGTTAACAAAAACCTGTGTGGTTGAATTTGTATTTACCACAATGGCTTGAAATTGTCATGTGAATTGTTGGTAAAGGCCCTGCAACCTTCTTAAAACCCAGTGCATTAATCACACTTTCAGTTGCTATTCATAGTTGCCACACTTCGGCTTGACATCCTTTGCTTTTATGTACACAAAAAAAAAATCCCTCTTGAAAGCGCCTCAAAATGTTGTTCATATGATCATGGTTATAACATAAATGATATATATACCAAGCAGTTTTTCAACCTGAGAGCCATGACTGATGTGTTTGTGCTATGTATACTTTCTTTGTTAATGCCTTGTCATGTGTAAGAATCTATTCAGACATCCTACTCTAAATTTCAATTATCCTGTGTGGGATGTAGGCAGAGTGGGAAAAAGGGCAACTGTCATGATGTTGACCTTGTCTTGGCAATCCTTGGTATGCTATGTAAGTTTGATAGGTGTCATGCATTGACCGCTCTGGTTTCACTACTGTACAACATTGATCTTTGCTATCCCGACACACAAAACAGAACCGACTATCATTTCTGTGGTATTGAACACACGAACGCTTTGTTTGATCTGATCACTTGAACATTTAATGAAAATCGGTATCAAATTGGTTTATTGTAATAATGGAATCATAATTCTAATGCTAAACCTCTCCCTATAGCTGCTGAAAGGTGTCACTATTGCCAGTGGAGGTGTCTTACCTAACATTCATCCGGAACTATTGTCTAAGAAGCGAGGATCTAAAGGAAAGCTCGAAGCTATCATCACCCCACCACCAGCAAAAAAAGCAAAATCCTCACAATCCACCAAGAAAACTGGAGGAAAGAAAGGCAAAAAGGGAGCAGGAAAAGGAGGAGCTAAGGTACAACTTGTGTTGCGGTAATAGTTTCGTATTAGTAATGATAAATAGTCAGCATTTGTTTTTTTTCTGAAGAACTTTTATAATTTTTTTAGATGAGGAATTTACCAGACACCCAGTATTAACACTGAGCACTTACAGGTCAGATACATCCAGGTATTTGCAGAGTGTCATTTTCACTGCCTCTTCAAACACTTGCTAGTCAAATCTATAAGTAATGTGGTGTATGAATTTCACTGCCTGTGTAATGCTAGGTACGTAGGCCGTACATCCCAAAAACTGGCGGATCGTATCAAACAGCATGTCCCAGCCACTGTTTATAACAGGCAGGGTACCCACCCAACCCGTGCAGTGTCTAACACTAGATGTGATTCCGCGATTGGACAACATTTGCTAAATAATCCTCAACTTGCTAAGAATTACACTGACAGTAAATTTATGATAGTTAGTCACAGTGTGGCGTATTTGCATGTACTGAAAGCTTCATATATTAATACACAGGGCCCTGTTCTTTGCAGATAGAACACGTACACAAATTGCATCTGTTTCAGCTAAACAGGGCATTCCTCAGGGCAGTGCCTTGACCAATCAGGGTCAAGCTGCCTGGCTTAAATTTCAAACAATGCTTAGCAGTGAACTGTTAGTCACCATCACTAGTGCATTCTCCATGGCAATGCCACTTGCCAACCAATCAGCACTCTCTTCACATACCATATAAATTGTTGTTTTACCCTTACATTGGTATTTGTGCGAAGTGCCCTAATGAGTGCAAGATGAAAAGCTTAGACATGTCCCTTTTTCAGCAATACTCACATTCTGTACTAATAAACAATTAAATCTAGAAGTTTTAACTAAAGTCCTAAAGGAGGGGAGGGAGCTAGAAAGCCAGAGGGGCTTAAGGGAGTGAATTCAAGAGTATGGGGCTTAGGCAGCTGAAGACACATCTGCCAGAGGTAAGATGAAGAGAAGGGGGAATACACAAAAGCACAGAGCCAGAGAAGAATTCAGGGGGTGTTATATAGCTAGAGAGTGTTACAGAGACAGTGAGGGGCAAGGCCTTGAACGGATTTAAACATGAAGATAAGAATTTAAAATTGAAGCTTTGGGGCGCCAGGAGCCTATGTAGATAAACAAAAACAAGGGTGAGGTTAATTTTATGTGGATAGGATTCATACAACAGAGATTTAGTGGAGTTGAAATTTACAGAGACTAAAGAATGAGAGGCTGGAGAAAGTATTGGATAATTTGAGCCTGGATGTGCCAAAGGCAGGATGGAAGCAGACATAATTAGAGGTAGAAGTATGTTCTCTTTGTGCTGAAGGAATGTGAGGTTAGAAGCTCAACGCAGGTTCAGATATGACACTGTGGTTGTGACAGTATGGCTCCGTTTGGGATTGGTGGCTGTGGAGGGAGGTGGAATTAATGAAAAGAATTGGAATTTGTGGCAGGGACAGAAGGCAGTGGTTTAGTCTTTCCAGTATTTAACTGGAGGAAGCTGTGGCTCATAGGCCTGGATGTTAAATAGTCTGGCAACACATAAGAAGTGGAGAGATAGTGAGAGATGAAGGAAAGGTAGAACTTGATTAAATCAGCATACATGTGCAACCCAGCCCCCATGTTTTCAGATGATATTGTTGAGGACAGCATGTAGATGAGAAAGAGGATGGGGGTGGGGGCAGGAGAGATCCTTGTGGATCTCCTGAGGTAACAGAAAAAGAAGCTCTTTCTGGAAATGCTCAGGCTATTGTTGAATAGGGAGAAGAAGAATCAAACAAGGGCAGTGACACTTAACTGAACAGCAGAGAGAGTCTTTGGAAGAGGATAGTGCTTTTGATCGTATCAAAGGCCGTGGAGGACACGAGCATAGGTTGTTCTTGCAGAACATGTCAGTTGTGATTTTAGGGCCGTTTAGGTGCTGTGGGCGGACAGGACCGGAAACTCCCATCCAAAGTGAATGTATTCTTGGCTGCTGTCCAAATTCTCCAGTCCCATGTGCATAGATTCCCACCGTGGGCAGAAAATCCTAGCCACTGTGGCTGGGGTGGCCACCTATTTGTAGAATTTCAGACAACAGGTCATTGCAAAATAGGTGGACATGGATTTGTAAATCAACAACATTCTTAAGGACTTATGAGAATAAAGAGAGTTTAGAGATAGGGCAGTATTTTGCAAGAACAGAAGACTTAATTAAGAGTAAGTTTTTTGCTAGGACAGATAATGTTCAACTTATTTACCAATTTTATTTTAATTCTGAGTTGCGCTGTATCCTTGAAACATATTAACAGCTTGTGTTATTTTTATATTATATACAGTTGAAGATTTTGAGGCAATTTTACACTGTCGTGTCATTTTGTATGCTGATTGATGGTGACTTTATTAGCAGTAATTGATGGTGGGTTCTCCCCTTCCAATCACATTGCTTGAAGTGCCCTTAAACAGTGTGATGTGAATTGCAAATTTTGTGTTTTACTTTTCTACACATTTCTAGTTAACAGATTTGGCTATGTGAGGGGCAACTTCAGGCTCTTGCATAGATGGCGTGCCTATTTTCTATACCTGTTGTATACTGTGAGGGAATAGCAGATTACCATGCATATTGGAAAATAATATACAGCTACATATATTGTCATGGAGTTTTGTATCTCCTTCTCCCCCTGCCAATATATTGGAATGAAAAAACAGACCTTTTATAATAGGAGATACGAGATCCCTTCCCCCATTTGTATTTCAGGGGAACAGCAGACCCCCATGTAGAGGCAAGTGGCAGACCCTTTGCACATTAGAGGTGAAAAGTAAACGCCTGCATATATTTAAGTAAGTAGCAGACCGCCGCTTATATTGGAGGAGCATCATATGTTGAAAGGAAATAGAAGATATGCACCCGGTATTTTGGAGATGGGTGACAGATTGAATGAAAATGTGTATTGGAGGAGAAGAACCGGTTCCTGAAAATGTATCTAACCACAGATTGTTAGCGTGGTGATATATTTGTATGTCCCTCTTAAGCAACAAAACAAGTAGGAAACCTGATAGTCACACAGCCAGTACTCTGTGGGTAGGCTGGAATTTTGAGAATGGAATAATTCTCTGGGCATATGTAAAACACTAATTCAAAGTGTAAAATGATATTTTCTCACTACAGAAGAAGCAAACAGAAGTCAGCAAAGCAGCGTCTGCAGATAGCACTACTGAAGGAAATCCTGGGGACACATTTACCATTCTCTCCACCAAAAGCCTCTTCCTTGGACAAAAGGTACTGATACTCAGTAACATGGAATGGCAGCGTTCTTTGTGAACTTTGGCATTCCTGTCTTATTCATATATTTAATAGATGTAGGCATGAAAAAATTTGTTACAAGGCTCAATGCCTAAATACTGCTTTCCCTAATCTGCTGCAATCATGATCTTCATGGCAATATATTGTGAAATCTCCAGTATACGTTAAAACACAGGAGTCACTTAAAAGGAAAGTTAAGAACATTTCTCTCTTTCTAGTTTCATTTCCCACTTTTTGACATACATATGGCATTCCAAATACTGTATGTACAACAGTAATACTCATTGTCAAAGCCCAGTAATCCCGTGATCTGGGAAAAACAGAGTTATCCTGTTAAGCATCACTTGTTGCCCAAAAATGATCATCATGGAGTCTTATAGCTGAAGGAAAAGGGCTGTTGAACTGCAGCTGTTTGCAAATGTCTAAACAGGAGTTGTACTGGTTAGCTCATTTTCACTTCTCTTCCTCTGGCCATACACATTGTGTACAGCATTTCAAAAGGCATAACTTTATGTAAGAAAATAATTTTGAGAGAAAAAAATATCTTCTGAGGAACACTTCCTCTACCCTTGAAATGTTAAAAATTGGTTCCCAGAGTTTTAATTATCTTAAGTAAGGGTGCTTCTATTACTTGACCCTGTAAGAGTGTGTATTTATTACTTAATCCTCTGACAGTGCTGAGAATCAGAGACTGATACAGCACAGAATTAGGCCATTTGGTCCTTTCTGCCTGTGCCTCTTCTGCTAGAGCTATCCCATTAGTCCCAATCCCCTTGCTCTTTCCCCACAGCTTTCTAAGTTGTTTCCCCTGAAATATTTATCTGTTCCCCTTTGAAATTAGCTATTGAATCAACTTCCATCACCCTTTTCTACTACTTAATTGGCAGATTATTGGCAACAGAATTATTTTTAATTGCTATTAAACCACCACAACAATAATTAAACAATCCCATTCCTGTAAACAGAATAACCCATTTTAGATCAGATTTAAGGTGATTTTCCAAACTTCTTCTCCCTAAACATTTATTGATTTTATTTTCACTTTCAAAATGACTTGAGGTAAGAATGCTAACGGACATACAGATAGTAATTACAAAGTTCTGCTGCCCCAAAATAGGAGGAAACCTTTGTTAGTGTGGAGGTGGGTGGGGATGTTGACTGCATCAGTCAGACTGAAGTGTTTAACTCTGAACAAATGAAAGCAATCAGGACAACTGGTTGATTCTTTTATCAGTACAGAGTTAAACGATGTCCAAAAGAATCTTTGTTTTATTACACTTGGGGAAATGAATTGCACTGGTTGCTGTGTGTAGCAACATTGTAAGCTTACTCTTTGTGGATGTCACTTGAGCAAGGAAGATCCAGGCTGATATCCCTAATGCAGTAATGAGGGAGTGCTGCACTGCTGGAGGTGCTGTCTCTCAAATAAGACATTAAATCAAAGCCCTGTCTTCTCTCTTAGGTGGACATCAAATGTCCCATGGCAATATTTGAAGAAGAACAGGCAGTAATCCACGGCAATCTGGCCAATACTTATCCCTCGCTCAACATAACTAAAACACATTAATTGGTCATTATCACATTGCTGTTTTTGAGAGCTTGCTGCGTGTACCCCGTTTCCTACATTACAGCAATGATTTAACTTCAAAAGTACATCATTGGCTGTGAAGTTTGGGACATCCCGAGGTCCTGAGAGGTGCTGCATAAACACACAGCTTTTTATATATATATATATTATATATATATATATATATCGATTATATCACCATATGTAGCAACCAGAGCAATTTTTCCCAAAACTTAAAGCATTGTTCCTATTGATGATGGCTGAGACTATTTTGACACTCCTAAATTGCTCCGTGCTCCACCTTTCCTGGCATGTGTACATGTGTGTAGAATCTTACAGAACAATTCGGCACAGAAAAAGATAATTTGGCTCATTGTGTCCCTGATAGCTCTTTGCCAGATCAATCCAAAACTAGTTCCACTGCTTTGCTTTGTTTCCATTACTCTGCATCTTTCTCAGTATAAAGTACTTATTTAATTTCCCATTGGTAAAACATTCTATGCTCCAACAGCCTGCTGCATAAAGTAATTTATTTTTGTGCTAGTACCCTTACCATGAGTGAGATGGGTTCAAGTCCCATTTGAGAGGCTTGAGCATATAAACTAGTGAGGCAGTGCTACACTGCAATTTGAATGAATACTCACACTGAGGCCCTGTCTGAATAGGTGTAAAAGATGCAAAAGCACTATTTCAAAAAAGGAATAGTGAGGTTTATCTTGGGCATGAGGAGAACTCCCTGATTTTTTTAAATCTTTTACAGCTACTAATCCTTAACCTACACCACTTAAACAGAATATCTATTCGTTTATCTCATTGCTGTTTGTGTGACCTTGTAGCCTGCAAATTGGCTGCCAGTTTCCCCAAATTAGTAAACATGTGTTTAGATACTGAGGGATGAATTTCACAAGGTTTCACTGTATCCATTTTTTTGGGCTTCCTGTGACTCTCCCACCAAAGCAATGACAGACAAGTCTGGAAGGCCCCCATGGAAATTCACCCACTGATAGTTTAAAATTAGCTTTTGGAATGAACATTCACTAAAATAATTCCTTAAACATTTGTAATTTTTGTTTTGTTGCCTTTCTTAAAGTTTATAATCTTGGGTCACTGGTTGGTCTTGTAATTTAATATATACTTAGGCCTCCACTGTTTAAAAATACTGAGGTCTAATACTGGCTTATTTCAGCTGTCTTAAAAGGATTGTGACCTGACCCTCAATATTTCTGTTAAACAGATATAGAAATATATTTTGCTAATTATTTTTTTAAATGAATATTCCTTTGTGGAAACTATTCCTCCACTTCAGCTTCTTTCCTCTTCTCTTGAATGCTGTAGTACGGTCCGATGGGTACTTGTTGCCCCTTTCTACTTCATCCAATGAGCCACTCTCAATACATGTGTCTAGATATTGAGTGCGAGTGGCCTCTTGTCAATGAGAAAGTCACAACTATATCCAATCCTATCCTTGCCAGATGTTCACAAACACATATTTTAACAGTGATTAACTGCAGGAACATCATATCTTCTCCCTCCTCGCCTGAGCCTTTGAGATACAGAGACTGGTTATACAACGTACTGGTTATACAATGTTCCTCACGTGTTGGTGCAGGCTCGATGGGCCGATTGGCCTCTTCTGCACTGTGATTTTGTGAATGTACGGGAGCACTGATTAACTGCCCATAGATTTAAAGGGATATGAGCTCACGCTGTGTAATCTCCCTCCTGCTGATTCCGTGATTTCAACCCTGGTGACTTGGAATAACACTAAACAAAGATCAAGTGTTACATACAAACATACAAATTAGGACCAGGAGTAGGCCACTCAGCCCTTCAAGCCTGCTCTGCCATTCAATAAGATCATGGTTGATCTGATTGCAACCTCAACCCCACATTCCTGCCTACCCGGCTAACTTTTCACCACTTTGTTAATCAAGAATCTATCTAGTGTGGCCTTAAAAATATTCAAAGACTTTGCTTCCACCGCCTTTGGAGAAAGAGAGTTTCTAAGACTCGCAACCTCCCAAGAGAAAACAATTCTTCTCATCCCTGTCTTAAATGAGTGACCCCTTATTTTTAAACAGTGATCCCAGTTCTAGATTCTTCCGCAAGAGGAAACGTCATCTCCATATCCACCTGTCAAGATCCCTCAAGATCTTAAAGGTTTCAATCAAGTCACCACTTACTCGTCTAAACTCCAGTAGATACCAGCCTAACCTGTCCAACCTGTTCTCATAAGACAACCTGCCATTAATCTAGTAAACATTCTCTGAACTGCTAATGCATTTCCATCTTTCCTTAAATAAGGAGACCAGTACTGTATTCAATACTCCAGATGTGGTCTCACCAGTGCCCTATACAACTGAAGCATAACCTCCCAACTTTTGTAATCAATTCCCCTCACAATAAATGATAACATTCTATTAACTTTCCTAATTACTTGCATTACCTGCATACTAGCCTTTTGTGATTCATGCACTAAGACACCCAGATCCCTCTGAATCTCAAAATTCTGCAATCTCTCACCATTTAGATAATGAACTTATTTTTTATTCTTCCTGCCAAAATGGATTTCACATTTCACATTTGCCCATATTATACTCTATTTGCCAGATCTTTACCCACTCACTTAACCTGTCTATGTCATTTTGTAGCCTCCTTATACCCTCTTCACAATTTACTTTCCTACCTATATTTGTGTCATTAGCAAATATAGCAATCATTCCCTCAGTCCCTTCATCCAAGTCATTATATAAATTGCAAAAAGTTGAGGCCCCAGCACTGATCCCTGTGGCACACCACTCATCACATCCTACCAACCAGAAAAAAAGCCATTCGTGCCAACTCTCGGCTTCCTGTTAGCTAACCAATCTTCTATCCATGCCAATATGTTATCACCTGTACTATAAGCTTTTATTTTCTGCAGTAACTTTTGATGTAGCACTTTATCAAATACCTTCTGGAGAGTACAGTACATTCACCAGTTCCCCTTAATCTACAGCACATGTGACTCCTTCAAAGAACTCCAATAAATTGGTTAAACATGACTTTCCTTTTACAAAACCATGTTGACTCTGCCTGATTGCCTTGAATTTTTCTAAGTGCCCTGCTATAACATCTTTAATAATACCTTTTAACATTTTCTTTTTGACTAATGTTAGGCTAACTGGCCTGTAGTTTCCTGATATCTGTCTCCCTCCCTTTTTGAATAAAGGAGTTACATTTGCTATTTACCAATTTAATGGAACTTTCCCTGAGTCTAGGGAATTTTGGAAAATAAAATGAGCACATCAACTATCTCAGTAGCCACTTCTTTCAGGACCTTAGGGTGAAGTCTATCTGGATGGGGAATTGTCAGCCCACAGCCCCAACAATTTGCTCAATGACACTTTCCTGGTGCTTGTAATTTTCCCGAGTTCCTCCCTCCTTTCCATTTACAGCTACTTCTGGAATGTTACTTGTGTCCTGTATAGCGAAGACCGATGCAAAATACCTGTTTAATTCATCCACCATCTCCCTACTTTCCATTAATCGATTCCCCAGACACAATTTCCATAGGACCAACGCTCACTTTGTTAACTCTTTCCTTACTTAAATATCTATAGAAACTCTTATTGCCCGTCTTTATATTACAAGCTAGCTTTCTCTTGTACTCTAAAAAAATTTTCCCCTCCTTATTAATCTTTTTGTCATTCTTTGCTGTTCTTTATATTCTTTCCAATCTTCTGACCTGCCACCTGTCTTTGCGAAATTATATGCTTTTTATTTATGTTTGATACTGTCTTTAACTTTTTTAGTTAACCATGGATGATGGGCCCTCCCTTTGGAATTTTTCTTTCTCATTGGAATGTATCTATTCTGTGTATTCTGAAATATACCTTTAAATGTACCTCTATTGACCTAGCCCTTAACCTCATTTGCCAGTTCAATTTAGTTAGCTATTGCTGTGCCTTACTGACAAGCTCCCATTATCTTTTCTTTTATACCCTGTCTTACTGTGTAGTTACAATTAGGGAACAATTAGTCCCACAAGTGACTTCTTGCCTTTACCATTTCTCATCTCAACCCAAATCACTTCTCCTTCAGGAAACCAGGATGTGAGAATGGAAAAACACTTGGGCCATTGTCCAAGGGCCATGCTACTGGATAACACTGTCCATGTGCCATCTTTTAAAATGAAATTAATTTGACGTATTTTTTCACACAAGTTGCTTTAAATGATCAAGACCAACATTATTGAACAATGAAAAGCATTACATAAAATTTAATATGTGGAACCAGGTTATTTGGCTGAGCTAGAATGTGCCGTTGTTTATCCTCCATGTGCACAGTGGCTTTGATTCCATGTTCCTGATCTGTTTCCACATCCCTTAATTGCCCTTTTCTTTCAAGCACCTATTCTTAATTATTGATGTGATCTCTACTTCAATCACTAACTCTGGTAGTGCATTCTACAGCCTCAAACCTCTCCACACATTTTATTTCTCCTGTTCTCTTCCAAACCTCTGAATTCAGTATTATTATCAATTCCCTTGTTTTTAACACTCATCCATTGGAAACACAGTCAGTTTCTAACTACTTTGCCTCATCCCTTCATAATTTTAAATGCTGCTTTCTAATTATCTCAATCTCCTCCGTTCTAACAAAAACAGTCCCAGTGTGTTGATCAGTTTTTGTATTTGTAAATTTTTATATCAAGCAGTATCATAGGGCAAGTGTGGGAGTGGGCACCGGCAGGCAGGTTGGGGGGGGCGGGGGGGGCAGATATTTTTGTGGGCGGGCCAATTAAGGCACAGGTCTCCCTGAGCAAAGTGCTGCCGCAGGGAGATTGGCTCCAATTTAGAACTTATAATAAACATGTTTAAAATTATTCCCTGCCATGTCTGAGTTGAGACATGTTCTTAAGTTTTATTGAAACTTTTCTTAAAAATTTAAATACCCTCCCTCATGAAACCTTATCCCGCCCGTGAATGAGGTTTCATGTTTTCTCCAAGGCCCACCGGGGCTCCCAGCCTGCCCACCAACCTTAACGTTGGGTAGACAGGTCCATCAATGAGGTTAATTAGCTTTTTATTGCCTTAACAGGCTGTTGACCGCCGAACTGAAAATCTAAATGACGGGGGGTGGGTGACATTGGGACGCACTCCAAACATATCCCCGTGTCATTTTACACATTGGCGAGCAGGCCCCATTCGCTGACTGGAAAAACCTGCCCGTAGTGTATCTGCGTGGTGTGCTTTTTATTAACATTTTTCCTACAGTGTGGAGTTTAAAACAGTACTCCAGTTGTGGTCTTGAGTTTTTTTCTGGATTCACCATTACATTTTGACTTTTTGTATTCAATACCTCTTGCCAGAAAACCGGTACTCCATTAGCTTTTTTTATGATCTTTTCTACTTTTTTAAAATTCATTGAGAACCTGAACCACCAAATTCCTCTGTTCTTCCACATTACTCAATTTACTCCTATTCAAAGTACAATCAGACAATTAGTGACATTGAATTCCAACTGCCACTCTTTGGTCATTTCACCAACTTATTAATATCCACGTTATAGCTTCCTTTCACCCTCAGAATTATTTACTATGTCTCTTATTTTAGTATTACCTGAAAATTTGAAAACCAATCCCTATAATGCTACAGCAAAACTATTGATGTAATGCAGTGAACAGAAGTAGCCTGAAAATAGAACCCTGTGAAATATAGTTACCTGACCACTTTGAGGAAATGTGCTTAAATCCTAATCTCTGATTCCCCCCTTTGAACCAGTTTTTTAATCCAATTTTCTAATCTTTCTTTAATTGTGCACCCCTTAATCTTCTCCAATAGTCTCCTCAGGGTAATTGCATTCATCATAAAAAAAACAATTCCCTCTTCCCATGTGGTTTTAGCTGAAAATGAAGGAAAGAAACTTCTTTGGGCGGATTACCTTTTAACAACAAACAGCAAAATAATTTAAATCTTCTGCACTGAAGAAGAGTTAATCACATTTCAATTATAATAATTACTGCAAATGTAGACTGAAAGGTTTACAGAAGTAAATTCTGATTGAGATTTTGAAAAGGTATTAATTTGACAGCTCCTTGTATAACACCTGCCACTGCACCTTTAGTAAATGACTGAAATATGTTGTTTTGTTAGCCACTGCACAATGGCCACATTAGTTCCCCCATAGATTTTTCATCACACAGCTGATGGTTGCCTATTCACTTTAATAAGTTACCGTTGGTGCTATGATTGGAAAAACTTGGACTCAACAACTTAAGTGCTATAAGGAAGCAGTGTCCTGTTCTTTTAAAAAAAAACTCTTTTCAAGTGAATCTTCTTTTCTCTCAGGCCATGTATTTCATGTGACTGAGACCCACTCCTGATCAAGTGCTGCTCTGCACCAGAGCAAGGAGGCTCCATTTTTCTCCCACTTTCCTCCTTCAGTATTCAGAGGTTAAAGTTATCTTAGGCGCTAAGCAGAAATTGTTAAAGCACTTTCCTTAAATATATTAATACCAACACTGCTCCCATGTGCTGTTCTGTAGATTCCATTTTTCCTCCAGCTTTTCTGTTTGGCTTTTCCATTATCTGCACCAACACAACATAAGTATTAGAAGACAACTATGTCTATAGCATCCATGCTGTAACACATGTTCATACACAATTTGTATTTATTTATTAATCCTGCCTCAAATTGCTTCTTTCCTAACCCTTCGCTTCTTGTTGCTTTTCTTTTTCACTCTGTTCTTCTCTTTATTTTCCCCCTCTTCTGCAGTTTCCTTCTCACACACAAATCTCCCCACAATTGTTTTTATATGCAATGCCCTTCTTTCTTTCTCCTTCCCACTTAAATAACTCCATCTGATGGTTTTGACTGCTTACCACATATCCACCATTCTGTCCTGTCTCCTTAAACAACTTCTTGTTTTGTTCTTGGGGTAACAGATAGGTTTTGTATGGCAGCAGAAGCTAGGGTTTCCCCTTTTCCTGTTGGGTTTCCCTGACCCTCCTATTGAGAACCAGACCAGTGAACAACCATGGAAAGCAGATCATATATGGAAGGGAATCATAGTGTTGAAAGCTAACACAAGGGCAGATTGAGGTGGAAAATCATGGGAGAGCCCATAACTGAAGGTGAGATTAGGGATGCAAATGTGATGATTGTTCAATAATCAGCCAGTATTTAGTTAATGGTGCATTCTTGGGTGCTTTACTACAGCAGTGCTGCTGAGATCAGGCATTTGGGGGTGGGGGTATCAAAGTTACATTTCGCCCCGCTATAAGAGTCATGTGTTGAGCATCCATACATGCTGCATACTGTGGCATCTTGTCATGCATTCAGAAAGAGTTCTTTTTTCCTAGAGCTACCCCATTGTAACCAAACTTACCACTTACAAAAGTAACTTGAATTTTAGAGTTTTGTTGTAGGATAATAGGATTTAACCACAATTACCTATGCATTAATATACACCAGTGGTGAAGACTTGCAAAGGCTGAAGAAGACTAGGGGGTGCAGAATAAAATCCCCAAATTAGACTATAAATTTCTATGGTGTCATACAGGCCAGAGGTTCTGGGTTCAAAACTAGCTACAGGAAGGCCACCAGCACACACTGAACTGTACCACAGTACAGGAATAAATGGCTTCAGGAATGGTTGGGGAGAAAGTTGGAGAGAGATTGAAATAAAAATTGTTTTTGTTTCATGGAAATGTGTTTCCACAGAGCTTGCTGTCCTTTATCCTTTGCTGCTGTGAGTTGTTTTATCCCCTTTGTTTTTCCCTTCTACCCTGTTACTTTTGTATCAATGCTTTTCCTTGCAGTTACACCTCATTCACAGTGAACTCAGTAACATAGCGAGCTTCGAGGTGGAGGCCATTATCAATCCTACCAGTGCTGACATTGAGCTAAAAGATGACCTAGGTAAATGAAATATGACATCACAGGTAACGTTGGCTGAGAGTATTATGGAATTTGAAATGTATAACATATTCTGGGTGCTGAATGTTACCGTAATTTTTGTTTAGTTCTCACTGGGAGATTTTCAGATGTTGACAGTGAGCACTTTTCCATAATTGACCCCAGTTCACCGTTACCTGTGTTATGGGTGGGCTCCACCATGTTTTTAAAAAATCCTTCTCATTGTACAAGCAAAGTATTTCAAACGTGCAGAGAAGTATTTTCAAAGCATGCAATTAATAAAAATGATCTTTAAAGACTGCTGCCCTAAATGATTAAAGAGGCACCTGCTTCACCAAAAAGCGTTTAGCTAACCGTTTTGCTTTAGGGACCGAGAACAGGCGTATGCCCTCTAGATCATGTTTTTACTCTAACAATGAGTTTCAATATGAGTTTGGTTGTTGTCATATCTGTTTTTGTAAAGAAATGAATACAAAGGTTTTGCAAAACACTTTTTTCAAGACGACCCCAATAACTTTCAAAATGTATACAAGACAAAGTAACTCAATAAACACACATCATTTGTAATGATGTTTTTGCAAACCAAATTTAAGTTTGATCATTGCCCTGTATATCCAAAGCATAAGAGATATAAAAAAAAGTAACTTTGCTTGATCTGGGAGTAAGGATCTTTTAAAAAATGGTTTAAAAAATAAAAATAAAACTGTGATAATGTGATGCTAATGAGAAGGAGCAAGGAAAATAGATTCAGACTTTGAGACCAGGTCTGACTTAATTTGAAGGTCATTTCAGCAGATCATCAAGTTAAGTTTTCAGTCTGAAATGTCTCTGACTTGCTTTCTCCATACAGATTTAAATTGATGTTGTTGTTTTCAGGGATCCCCTTTAAAAGACTGTCGATGTTCCAGTCTCAGTTTTCTTTCTAGCATGGTTGATGTTCTGTATGTTTGTTTGCCTGCTATAGTTACAAGTTGTACAGGCTGACATTGCAACAATTGACAGTGATGTTATCGTTCACCCTACGAACTCTGACCTCTACACTGGTGGGGAAGTAGGTAATGAAAAATTCTATGCAGTGAGTGCATGTCCATCAGTGGCAAACTCTGCTTGGCTATTTAGATTAGTACTTCCTGCTTCCAGCAACATGGTGAGTTTAGCTAATTGAAACACCTGGTGCACTCCCAAAAGTTTTTATTTCTTTAAGAGTAAATTCCTCTCTCTTTTAGCTGGTGATCAGGGTGTTAATGCGTGGGAAGAAATGTCTGTGCATCTCCGGAGCCTGGGTTTTAATTCAGCTTGGGTTGATGGAATGAAAATCTCCCCTCCCTTCTGGCTCCAAAAGCCCAGCATGCAATGACTTTGTGTAGCTTCAACCTGAGTGGGTGTGAGCCTTGGTGCAAAACTACCTACAATTACAGACCAATTACTTATTTTCCTGTTCTACAATTGTAGCTGGAAGGATGAAGTGAGATACCAACTGAATCAAAAACTAACATTCTTTTTAATTTTTAAATAATGCACTGGTAAAGATGCTATTTGATATTGTTTCCACTGAGGGTTTAGGCCCCAGAAGAAGCCCAAATAGCCCCTTTACTGTAGTTGCAATGAGTAGATGTGATTTGTAGTAGGCAGTGTTGTAATGGTGGTGCATAGTGACCATAAAAAAATTCAAACATTGTTTGAAATTTAATCTGGCTGGATATACTTATTTATTTTTGTGCTTGTCAATGCTGAAAATGGCAGTTTCACATTTTGCACACACTGTCAGCATTAGACATTTCCAGGTCAGATATAACATGGGTTAAATACAGAGTATCTACCTCCCCGAGTGAGAATGTGAATTTACTGCCAGCATGTGAAATAAAAGCTTTATGCTGTACATGCTCCTTGGAACTTTAAAAAAAAAGTTGCAACTGATACTAGGAAGGCAGACATTGTACATTAATGGAAAAGGTGATGTTGGGCCTTCTGGAGCCATTGCAGTACTTTTGAAGGCATAATTCCCACTTTGGTCACGGGTGGGAAGGAGGGGAGGTATTTCCAGGATTTTGACCCAGAAGTGATGAATATTGCAATGGCTTCACCCTTCCATGTCAAAACTGGCATCAATTAGGGGTGTGTAATCACACCAGCACTATTCTCATTCTTGCAGCAATGCTGCAGCTTACTACTGACTCACTTCCTCCACCCCGACATGCCAAGTATAAAGGCCATGATAGGATCACATTAACTGAGATGGATGGGTCTTGTTGACATAATGCCCAACTCAAGACTGCACAAACAGGTGCTCTACTCAGAGCTATGCCAGGGAACTCGTTTACACCTGGGCCAAAGGAAAGAAAGACAATCTCAAAGCCTCCATTAACATCAACACATGAGAAGCAGATGCCCAACGCAACCAAAATAACTTTCCATCATTGAAAATAGTGTCAAGACCTTCCAGTCAGCAAAAGTAGCCACAACAGTGAGAGAGACAGAAAGATGCAGCTGCTTGAGCCAGCAACGTGCCACCACCTCTACTGGCTAACAGCCAGTGTCCTCGCTGTGGGTGAGCCTGTGAGGTTAAGATAGGGCTCATAAACCATCTGTGAACCCATAGCCAACCCTGACATCTCACTTTCACCAAGCCATCTGCAATGAAGAACCATCCACAACACAAGGGATTGCTGATGAGTGATGAGAAGACCAATAAACAGGGAAACTGTAGAAGAATAAATGAAAGAAGTGGTCTGTGCAAATATCAAGTGACCAGAAATTGGTATTATGTCTTGGGATTTTTCCTGAAACAGAGAACACATTTCATTGGCTCCTTTTAAAATAATTTTTTGTAGATTTTGTTTTCTTTATAGTTTTCATTTCAACATTGTTTAAACTGTTTCGGGTGTGTTCTTTCACTTTTGAGACTTTTTCTCTCTTGTTTTTTGTTTATTGGAACTGAAAAATCCAAAGAGGACAAATGCTCAGATGACCCAGTTCTAGTCCTGTGCTGGAAGTAGGTGTGAGGAGATTCTCTGATGTATTATTTCCCTCACTTCTATGGAGGAGCCTGTGTCTGGTGTCTGTTTGGCATTTCACCTTCTCTACAAGGGAAAAAAGAAGTTTAGCATATACAGAATTCTGGACATGATCCAGAATGATATCGCTTCTTGCCAGATCAAGTTGGGACTTCAGTTTGTTGTACCACAATTTCAATACTTACAATATGAAGGTTGCACTGGAGGTATCTCTTATTGGAAAATCAGTGTCATTTTTTAAAATCCACAACGACAAAGAACTGGCTCATTTATAATTTTTGATGGACAATTTTGATAGGCATTCATGCAGCTCGCACAAATTTTCAGTGGATAGTGATGGTGTGTGGTGTTGATAGCCCCGCTAACATTGCAGAATCACAATTTTTTTAAAAATATGGTCCTCTACATTTAAGCAGCATGCCATTTGGTGATAAATCTCATTAAACTTAAATTCCTGGTTCATTTGACAAATATACTCATTAAATGTGGTCACACTGCAAAACTGTATTTTTAATTTGCTTTTTCTGCTTCTTACGGACAATTAAGTAACACTGAACTTCTGAGAACCTCAAACATATTCCTAAAAACTGTATGGGGCTCGTGATAATGTGTCTTTTTCCTAGTGAAACAAATATTTTCAGTTACTTTTTGCTATTAAAAGTTGAAACTTTTTTAAAGTTTCAACTATTCTAAATTTAAATGCTTAATGGCAGATTTTTTGCTTCTTAACTCAACAAAGTGAGGTGCTCAGAGGGTTACTGTCAGTTGATGAAAATAAGCTTGTGGCTGTACTTTATACTTGAGATGCTGCAAATTATAATTCAAGTAAACCCCAATGAATGTAGAATATTTGGATTACAATAGCAAGTGGATTCCTTATTAGAGCCCAGCAAAAGTTTCTGACTGGTATTGCATCATCCTCATGATAGCAATCTCTTCACTGATGATGTTGCAAGCTGAATGGGTGAAACTCAAATAAGAATCAGTCTGTGAAATCATCAGGAAAATTGTCCATTTAGAAGAGAGGGATCATAATTGCAAAAACGGAAGTTTCCATATTTTCAAATTCGTTAAGGGTTTTTTTACTTGTCCAAATTTTAAAGTTTCGCACCAATAGTTTAGTAAACAGCAGCTTTGAATTTGTTTTGGCTGCTACTTATGAAATATTCATCAGATATTGGGATTGGTTGTGAAGAAATATTTGGGATTTGAGTGGTAGTTATACTTTTATTTTACACCAAGGTTGTCGAGATTTGCTTAAGAGTATTAAACTTGATTTTTTTAAAGATTTCTGATGTTTCCTCAGTCCCCCATATAGGAATACAGTTCTCATAGTTCCATATCCCAGAGCCAGAATTCCCATCTGCCTGCCCCACTACTAAACAAGGGAGATTTGAATTACCATGGCTTGTACTGAATTTCAGCATGTGATTCACATTTCTGCTGTTGTAGGATCAGAGTATGCGACAACCCATTTGAGGCAGCGATGCTGAAAATGTAAAAGAATAACATTCATTAAAGTCTCCAACAGGCAAACTACAGGATTGACGGTGTGTGTTTCAACCATAGACCAGTTCACAATCTGACCTGTGGTTTCCCACTGATGCAGGTCTTGTTCATCAGAGGGTACCTCAAGCTACTATTGAGCCACTGTTGCATCTAGGTAGCATGCATCTGCCTATTGTACTGTCACCATAGAGACTAAATTACCCAAGAGGCCAGAATTAGTTGTCAATTATATTCAAGGAAATTCTAAATTGTAATCTATTAGTAATGTTAATAGCTCAATTTTCAAGTTGTTTGGGTGTACTTTTTTGGGGTGTTTTTTTTGCAATGGTAGCATTTAGCGAGAGCATATTGTAAACTTTGTGTCCTGCACTTAATTCGATAATAAAAGGAAGTATAATAATAGAAAATGTTTGAGGTTACAGTTATAATATTCTCCATCAGTAAATTTCAGGCCTTCAGGATTAGCGCAGGAAGCAAAGATAACCTTTGGCTCCTTTTCTCCACACCCAACTATCTCCTTTCCAGCAGTTTCTGTTTTTATCTCCTTAAACCCATCTTTCCTCACCCCTCCAATCTCGCCTCCACAGCAAGTGTGAGGAACTGAGAAGGCTGGATTTTCCCAGCCCTTTGGGGACGAGCTGGGAGGCGGGATGGCCTGTAAAATGGAATGGGCAAGCATCAGGTGGATTGCCCATTGTCTTCCCGCTGTGATGCCAACTTAACAGTGGTGGAGAAGATGGCGGACGTTCCTCCTGGGATATCTTATGCAGAAAGGTTGAGCAGGTTGGGCCTATGCTCATTGGAGTTTAGAAGACTAAAAGGTGACCATAATGACATATATAAAGTTCTGAGGGGGCTTGATAGCATGGATATTGAAAGGATCTTTTCACTCTGAGGGGAACCTAGAACTAGGGGCAGGGCTTCAGAATAAGGGGTCTCCCATTAAAGACAGAGATGAAGAATTTTTTTCTCCGGAAAGTTGTTAAAATTTGGAATTCTCTACCCAGAAGTCAGTGGAGGCTGGGTCATTGAATATATTCAAGGCTGAGAGATGGACAGATTTTTGATCCATAAGGGAGTCAAGGATTATGGGAAGCAGGCAGGAAAGTGGAATTGAGGCTGCATTAGATTTAGACCAGCCATGATCTTATTGAATGGCAGAGCAGGGTCAAGGGACAAAATGGCCTACTCTTGCTCCTATTTCTTATGTTCTTATTGTCTTAAGTTCTCCCACCAGAGCCCAACTGAGCCACATAACTGGCCAATTTAGAGCATTTCTGCCTTGACTGGCATTTAACTGGTGGCAAGGATTGCCCTCAGCCACCAGAGAATACTGCCAGAGAGGCCCTGGCAGCCTCCCAGCAAGCTACAGTGCCTCCAGCCTCCCCCTCTCCCCCTGTATGTCTTTGCCAGGGTCTACCTGACTGGCCCTGGCTCCTCCAGACCTGACCCCACTTAACTGGTTGTGAGGGTATACAACAGGGTACTCACCTCCAGGTGCAGTCTGTCTCCCTCCCTTTTTGAATAAAGAAGTTATATTTGCTTTTTCCCAATTTAGTGGAACCTTCCCTGAATCTAGGAAATTTTGGAAAATTAAAGCCTGTGCATCAACTTTCTCACTAGCCACTTCTTTCAGGACCTTAGGGTGAAATGCATCCAGATGGTTATTTGTCAGCCCACAGCCCCAACAATTTGCTCAATACCACTTATCTGGTAATTGTAATTTTCCTGAGTTCTTCCCTTCTTTTGATTTCCTGATTTACAGCTATTTCCGGGATGTTACTTGCATCCTCTATAGTGAAGCAAAATACCAGTTGAATTCATCTGCCATCCCAATTGCCCAGATTCACTCTCTGTAGGACCAATGCTCATTTTAACTCTTCTCTTATTTAAATATCTATAGAATCTCTTACTGTCCATCTTTCCACCTTTATATTACTAACAAGCTTTCTCTCATACTCTTAATTTTTCCCTCCTTATAAATCTTTTTGTCGTTCTTTGCTGTTCTTTATATTCTTTCCAATCTTCTGACCTGCCACCCACCTTTGCATAATTATATGCCTTTTCCTTAAGTTTAGTACTGTCTTTAACTTTTTTAGTCAACCACAGATGCTGGGCCCTCCCCTTGGAATTTTTCTTTCTCATTGAAACGTTTATGTTCTGTGCATTCTGAAATATCCCTTTAAATGTTTGCCACTAAACTTCTATTGACATAATGATTAACTTCATTTGCAAGTTTGTTTTCGCTAGCTCGACTTTCGTTCATAATTGACCTTACTTAAATTTAAAATACTAGTCTTGGGCGCAATCATTTCTCCTTTAAAATTAATGTAAAATTCAATCATGTTAAGATTGCCGCTACCTAGAGTGCCTCCACTGTGAGGTTATCAATTAATCCTATTTCGTTGCTCAATACCAGATCTAGTATAGCCTGCTTTCTGGTTGGCTCCAGAATGTGCTGTTCTAAGAAACTATCCCAAACTCATTCTATGAACTGCTTATCTACACTATGTTTGCCCATCTGATTTTTCCAGTCTATATGTAGATTAAAATTCCCCATGTTTATTGCTGTACCTTTCTGGCAAGTTCCCATTATCTCTTACTTTATAATCTGTCCCACCTTTTAGTCACAATTAGGGGGCCTGTACACCACTCCCACAAGTGACTTCTTGCCTTTATCATTCCTCATCTCAACCCAAACAGCTTCTACGTCCTGGTTTCCTGAACATAACAGAGCCACCCCTCAACCTTTTCCTAACTTCTTGTCCTTCTTGGATGTCATATAACGTTCAATATTCTGGTCCCAACCTATGTCATCCTATAGCCATATCTCTGTAATGGCTATCAGATCATACTTATTTATTTCTATCTACGCTATTGGTTCATCTGTTTCAAATGTTACATGCATTTAGATGCAGAGCTTTTAGTTTTGTCCTTTTATTATTTTTGTAGTGTCTTGCTTTATTTGCTGATTTACTCTTAGCTTTGTACTCGCTGTCCCTTCCTGTCACAATCTGTTTATCATTTCTCATATTAATATCTTTCTCTCTTGCCTTGTCTCTACTCTTCGGTTTGCCACATCTTCCCAAATTTTCTCCCTTGCCCCCACTATTCAATTTAAAACTCTCTCTACTTCCCTAGTTAGGCGACTCGTGAGGACACCAGCATGATTCGGGGGTAGACCATCCTAATAGTACAGATCCCACTTTCCCCAATTCTGGTGCCAGTGCCCCACAAACCAGAACCCGCTTCTCCCACACTGGTCTTTGAGCCATGCATTCATTTCTCTAATCTTATTTGTCCTGTGCCAATTTGCAGGTGGCTCAGGTAATAATCCAGAAATAATTATCTTTGAGATTCTGCCTCTTAATTTTGTGTGTAGCTTATCATAATGACTATACAGAGCCTCCTTCCTCATCCTGCCTATGTTGTTGGTACATACATGGACCATGACCACTGAATCTTCCCCCTCCCATTGCAAGTTCCTCTCCAGTCTTGAACAGATGTCCCGAACACTGGCACTGGGCAGGGAACACAGCCGTCTGGATTCTCACTCTTTCCTACAGAGAACAGTGTCAATCTCCCTCCCTATAGTACACTATCCCATAGTACCATTAAGTTCCTTTTTACTCCCCCTACTTGGATGGCTTCCACAGTACCATGGTCAGTTTGCTCGTCCACCCTGCAGCTCCTACTCTCGTCCAAATGAGCTGAGAGAACCTCAGACCAGTTGGAAAATTGCAGAGGCTCACACTCCTGCACTTCTGCCTCAGGGTGCCCTTTCCTGGCCCACTCAGTCACACCCTCCTGTCCCTGACCACTGACCAAAGCAGAAGATCCTATCCTAAGTGGTGTGACTGCCACCTGGTATAAAACATCCAGGTAACTTGCCCCCTTCCTGAATCTGCAGCTCATCCTCCAGCTCAAAGTTCCTCAAGCCGCAAGCACTTACTGCAGACATGTTAGCCCTGGATCACAATGCTATCCAGCAGCTCCCACACGCTGCAGCCATGACACATCGCCTGTCCTGCCATCCTTAATGATTACTTAATTATTAATCACTTATTTATGTTGCTTTCATATATAGTTTATTAACTTTGTCACCAATTGTGCACTAGGGATAGAATAGAACTTACCCACTTACCAGGTAATCATCAAACTCCTTTCCCTGTAGTAAAATTAAATCGATAGCAAGAAACGACGTGGGGTCAGATGATGTAGAATCTGTGTGGGTAGAGTTGAGGAACCGCAAAGGTGAAAAAACCATAATGGGAGTTATGTACAGGCCTCCGAACAGTAGTCAGGATGTGGGGCACAAGATACACCAGGAGATAGAAAAGGCGTGTAAGAAAGGCAAGGTTACAGTGATCATGGGGGATTTCAATATGCAGGTAGACTGTGAAAATCAGATTGGTAGCGGATCCCAAGAAAAGGAATTTGTGGAATGTCTACGAGATGGCTTTTTGGAGCAGCTTGTGGTGGAGCCCACTAGGGAACAGGCAATTCTAGATTTAGTGATGTGTAATGAGGCAGATTTGGTAAGGGAGCTTAAGGTGAAGGAACCCTTAGGAGGAAGTGACCATAATATGATAGAATTTACCCTGCAATTTGAGAGGAAAAAGCTGGAATCAGATGTAACGGTATTACAGTTGAATAAAGGCAACTACAGAGGCATGGGGGAGGAGCTGGCCAGAATTGACTGGGAGATGAGCCTAGCAGGAAAGACAGTGGAACAGCAATGGCAGGAGTTTCTGAGAGTAATTTGGGAGACAGAGCAAAAATTCATCCCTCGGAAGAAGAAGCATACTAAAGGGAGGACAAGGCAGCCATGGCGGACAAGGGAAGTCAGGGACAGCATAAAAGCTAAAGAGAAAGCATACAATGCGGCGAAGAGCAGTGAGAAACCAGGGGATTGGGAAACCCACAAAGACCAATAGAGGACAACTAAAAAAGAAATAAGGAGGGAGAAGATTAAATATGAGGGTAAACTAGCCAGTAATATAAAAGAAGATTGCAAGAGTTTTTTTTAGATATATAAAGAATAAGAGAGAGGCAAAAGTGGACATTGGGCCGCTGGAAAATGACTTTGGAGAAGTAGTAGTGGGGAACAAAGAAATGGCGGAGGCACTGAATAGTTACTTTGCGTCAGTCTTCACGGTGGAAGACACGAGTAACATCCCCAAAGTTCAAGAGAGTCGGCGGGGTGGGGGGCAAAGGTGAGTATGGTGGCCATTACCAAGGAGAAGGTGCTAGGAAAACTGAAAGATCTGAAGGTGGATAAATCACCTGGACCAGATGAATTACACCCCAGAGTTCTGAAGGAGATAGCTGAAGAGATAGTGGAGGCGTTAGTGGTGATCTTTCAGGAATCACTGGAGTCAGGGAGGGTCCCAGAGGACTAATGTAGCCCCCCTGTTTAAGAAGGGAGTGAGGCAAAAGACGGGAAATTACAGGCCAATTAGCCTGACCTCGGTCGTTGCCATATCACAAATGACCTGAATCAAAGTCATAAATGAGATAATCCGCGACTGTGACCATTCTTCATCATTCTCAACCACTCTACGGCCTCTCCTCCACTGCCTTTGTTTGGTTCCGCTCTTACCTATCCATCCTTAGCCAGAGCAGCTATAGAAATGGTTTCTCTTCTTACCTCCACACTGTTATCTCTGGATTCCGCCAAAGTTATAACCTTAACCTCTTCATCTACTTGCTGCTTTTTAGCAACATAACCTGTTCCACATGTACTCTGATAACATCCAGCTTTACCTCTCCACCACCTCTCAAACCCTCCATTGTCTCTATACTGTCAGATGGCTTATCCAACATCCAGCCCTGGATGAGTTTGAACTACTTCTAGTAAAACGTTGGGAAGACCAAAGCCGTCATCCCTGGCCATCTGCCATAATCTCCACACCTTTGTCACCAATTCCTGGCCACTTAATTTTATTCGTTCATGGGATGTGGGTGTCGCTGACTAGGCCAGCATTTATTGCCCAGCCCTAATTGCCCTTGTTCAGAGGACATTTAAGAGTCAACCACATTGCTCTGGGCTTGGAGTCACATGTATGCCAGACCAGGTGAGGACAGCAGATTTCCTTCTTGAAAGGACATGAGTGAACCAGATGCACTTTTACAACAATTGTTTCATGGTCATCATTAGACTTTTAATTCCAGATTTTTTTATTGAATTCAAATTCCACCATTTGCCATGGTGGGATTCAAACCCAGATCTGGATTACAACTCTGGTGACAATACTACTACACCCCTGCCTTCCCCACTGTCTCAGGTTGAACCAGGCCATATTTAACTTTGGTATCCTATTTAACTGAGTGCTGAGCTTCCGAACCCATATCCTCTCCATCGCATAGACTGCTAACTCCCATCTCTGTGACTTAACTGTCTCCACCCTTGTCTAAGTCTCTCTAATACCAAAACCCTCATACATTCCTTTGTTTCCTCCACACAATTCCAGCACTGGTTCTGACTCCCATTTCTATCCTCCATGAACTGCAGCTCATCTAAAACTCTGCTGGACTATATCCTATCCCATAACAGGTTCCATTTACACATCATTCTTGTCCTTGTTGTCACCTAGGTCCTGAAATTTAAAATTTTATTCTCATGTTTAAATCCTTCCATAGCCTCGCCGCTCCCCATTCCTATTTTCTCCAGCCTGCACTTTACACTTCTCCAATGCTAGATTCTTGGGTGTTCTGCACTCACTTTACTCCCCCTTTGGCATCCATACCTTCATCCGTCCAAGCCCTGAGCTCTGGAATTCTCTCCCTAAACCTTTCTGCTTCTTCACTGCCCTCTCCTTAAAATCCATCCCCTTGACCAAGCTTTTTTAATCATCCCATCTAATATCTCTTTTAGCTTGGGATCCCTTTTCATAGAATCATTGAATGACTACAGCACAAAAGGAGGCAATTTTGAACTTGTGCCTTGTACACCTGAGTTTAGTTCATTAATATATATCAAGAAAAGCAGGTGTCCTAACCTCTGGGGAACCCCATTATATATCTCCCTCCAGTCCCAAAAACAACCATTCACAACAGCATCCTGTCACTTGTCATTCAGCCATTTTGGTTTCAATGCTGCTACTGTCCTTTTGTTATTCCATGGGCTTTAACTTTGTTGATAAGCCTGTTGTGTGGCCCTTTATTAAATACCTTTTGAAAGTCCTTGTACACCATATCAACCACAGTAACACTCGCACACATGCACCAGGCAATGACCATCTCCAACAAGAGAGAATGTAAACATCTCCTCTTGCATTCAACTGCATTACCATCGCTGAATCCCCCACCATCAACATACAGGGGTTACCATTGACCAGAAACTTAATTGGACCAGTCATATAAATACTCTGGCTACAAGGTCAGAGGCTGTGAATTCTGCAGTGAGTAACTCACCTCTTGACCCCTGAACATCTGTCCATCATCTGCAAGACACAAGACAGGACTGTGATGGCGTATTCTCCACTTGCATGGATGAACGGGGCTCCAACAACACTCAAGAACCTCAACACCATCCAACACCAGGCCACTTAATCGGCCCATCCACCACCTTAATCATTCACTCCCTCCACCACTGATATACAGTGGCAGCACTGTGTACCATTTACAAGATGGATTGCAGCAACTCACCAAGGCTTCTTTAAAAAGCACCTTCCAAACCCGCAGCCTCTACCACCTAGAAGGACAAAGATAGCAGACGCATGGGAACGTCTCCACCTATAAGTTCCCCTCCAAGCCACTCACCTTCCTGACTTGGACACATATTGCAGTTCCTTCACTGTCACTGAGTCAAAAACCTGGAACTCCCTCCCTAACAGCACTGCGGGTGTGCCTACACCACATGGACTGCAATCTTTTAAGAAGGTGACTCCCCACCACTTTTTCAAGGGCATTTTGGGAAAGGCAGCAACTGTTGGCCTTGCCAGCTATACTCACATCCATGAAAGAATTTTTAAAAATTACCTTTGTCATCCCTCTCTGTTGTCTTATCAAAAAACTCAAACAAGTTAGTTAAACACAATTTTCCTTTAATGAATCCATGCTGGCTTTCTTTAATTAATCCACCTTTGTCTAAGTGATCCTTAATGTTGTCCCAAATTATTATTTCTCCAACTTTCCAACCACCAAGGTTAAACTGACTTGGTGTGTGAGCTTATCCTTACATCCTTTTTTGAACAAGGTTGTAACATTTGCAATTCTCTAGTCCTCTGTTTTCACCTCTGTGAATGGAGAATGGAAAAATTATGACCAGTGGCTCTGCGATTTTTTTTCCTTATTCCATCAGAATTCTTAAATGCCTCTCATCCAGTCTTTATGACTTAGCAACTTTAAGTACAGAATATCTCCATCCAGTGTCTCAGTACATCCTCTTTCACTCTGACTTCAACAGTATTTCCTTCCTTGAAAAAAGATAAACGCAAAGTACTCATTTAGTACATCAGCTATGCCTTCTGCCTCAATGCATAAGTCCCCTTTTAGTTCCCTAATTGACCCCACCTCTCCTTTTACCACCATTTTTGCTATTTATAAGCCTGTAAGATTTTTGGATTCCCTTTAATGTTAGCTGCCAGTCTCCTCTCAATACTCTCTCTTTGCTTCTCTTGTTTCTCACTTCCCTGCTGAACCTTCAATATTCAGCCTGGTTCTCGATTGTATTGTCCACCTGAGATCTATCATGTGCACCCTTTTTCTACTTCAACTTAATCCCCATCTCTTTTGTCATCCAGAGAACTTTGGATTTGTTTGCCCTACCTTTCCCCCTCTTCACTGTACCCTGGCTATCTCCTCTTTAAATGCAGCCAATTGTTCAGTTGCAGTTTTGCCCATCAATCTTTGATGCCAATTTACCTGGCCCAGATCCATTCTCACCCAATGAAGTTGGTCCACTCCCAGAAGTGAATACACTTCTATCAAGCACTTTGGGATATGTGTTAAAGGTTTTATATAAATGCAACTAACAAAATTAAATTAACAAAATCCAAGTGAAGCTCTCCCAGTCCATCACCCTATTTAAACATTATAATTAAGTATTGGCTGTTTGAGTGGGATGTTTGGAGTTATTTTAACATCAATTGAGTTCGTTTTGGAGAACAGTAGAGTAGATGGAACCCTTCTGAGGTTGTAGTTCTGGCATTTGGTTGGGTTACTGTAGAGGAAATTCTACTCGCTATTGAACCCTGGCTGCGGAGCGTTTGATAGGTGAAATAGTGAATAGGTGTTCCCTAATACTGACATGTTGCCTTAGCACAAAATTTCCTAATTTTATTTGTGAGAGACAGTAAGGTTGGTGATATAAAAGATGTGGGAGGTAATTTTCAACTTACATAAAGCTGGTCTTGCAGGTTGGGTGCCTGTCACCGATTTTCCCTTTCTTTCAATGGAATGGAAATTTTCCAATTTCAATAATGGCTGCCCAATCTGGAATGACTGACTTATGCTGTAGCAGTAAGTTTAAAAATTGCTCATCGTGGAGTTTTGAAGATTGAGTCTTTTGAAGGGGTAGCACAGTCAGTAAGCTCTGAATTGACTTTGTGTACTGCTGAATGTCCTCTGCAGATCTTCTGGTGGAAGCAGCTTTCTACATAAAACAGTCGCTCATAAAAAAAAAGTGATCAAAGTCTGCAAATTGCAGTAAATCTATCTATTGCAACATTTTCCAGGGAATTTTTTTCAAATATTTTACTGAGTTTCTAAAATTTAAAGTTATTTTCAGTTCAGTTCTAATTCAGACAAAACTGACTAGGGGTTAGTTATCCATGGAGATCAGTATGAATTGCAACTTGAAATGAATTAAAATTCTACTTAACGGGATGCCAATGCACAAAGTCTTATTGTGGGCTAACCTTGAGAATTAATCTGTAAAATATGCTGTTCATGTAATTTAAGAACTCTTATGGGCAAGCTGAAGAAGCATTAAATCTCAACTGCAAGAAATGCTGGAGGGTGAGTGTTGCAAATGGGTGATCACATGCTGATTGGATGGGCAATCCCCAAGGAATGAGTTGCTTTTTTCCCTTCCTCCTTCAATTTTTTAAAAAATGGTATACTGGCATATTTCTTTTCTAGATGTGTAGTCAAGGGTGTCACTTGATGTGGAGTCACCCTTTAAAAGATATGATGTGATGCATT
Organism: Carcharodon carcharias; assembly: GCF_017639515.1. NCBI lineage: Eukaryota > Metazoa > Chordata > Chondrichthyes > Lamniformes > Lamnidae > Carcharodon > Carcharodon carcharias. The sequence continues at coordinate 42,706,283 of NC_054474.1, read as the reverse complement.
AACTTAAATATTTATTTTGAATTATCCACTAGCCCCTCTATATAGGACACTTGATGCCCCGCAACTTCTGATAGGATACAGTTATGGATTGCTACCTCATAAATTTGTATAAAATAAATGCCCTGTGATATGCCCTTAACTGGATTTCTAGGAAGTTCTTTTTAGCTGACAAACTCTAGTGCATGTGTTTTTTTTTTCTCAAATCATTACAACTGTTATGGTGCACAACCGTACAGAGCCTACTCTTGTGTTTCTGATCCAGTACCACAATTGTAAATTCTAACTTCCAACTTATAGGAAATGCTTTGGAGAAGAAGGGCGGCAAGGAGTTTACAGAGGCTGTTAACGAACTACGCAAGAAGAATGGTCCCTTGGATACAGCAGGAGGTATAACCGCTTGTGCTTTTTGTAGAGAAAGTACATTTCTTTATTATTCCAAAAATGCAAAGAATTAAATCCTATTATGTATAGGAAATGCAGCTTGCTACATGGTATGGTATATGTGCTCTGCCCAGAGGCAGATTCCTGGCTCATTGTCTGCTGACGCTTCATCCTGAGCTGTTTTTTGGGCAGTTTTTCTTAGTGGTGGTTTACCGTTGCCTTCTATTGTCAGGGGAGAAAGCAGATCTCAAGCCCACCTCAGTTGGAACAATAATTGAACTCGGGCTGTTAGCATTATTCTGAACCACGTGCCAGCCATCTAGCCTACTGGGATACTCAAGGCAAAATATGAACTTGGCTGATCTGTGACTGGTGGCAGCATTTTGTGAGGATAATAATAACTGAATAGGATTTTACAGTATCAAAATAATTAAACTGCATGTTTCTGGGCTTAGTTGGAACTGTGCTTGTTCAGCTGACTGCTTGAAGTGTGCAGGAGCAGCCAAGTGGTATCACCTCCAATTCTTTGCCCCTCCTTGACAGTTTCATTGTAAGGAGATGTTGGTATTGAGATCCCAGTGATGTGAGGATCACAGACACGATCACATATTCTGCCACCCACATGATATCACACGTCGGTGCTGCAGTTTGTCCCATTTTGTTATTAAAATATTAATTTCTCTTCAAGTAGCGAAATTTTGTCAGCAAACTTAATGGATTGGTGTTATACAATTTACATCATTTTGTGCTTTGTCATCTCTTCGTTTTCAAGAATACAACATTCACATAATTTATTTTGATTTAGTTTGCATTTATGACTTTTTTTTTTGGTCAGTCTCAAATTTCCCCTGCCTTTTAGCTGCTGATTCAGGCAGGAGTATAACACTGACAGTGTCCTGGTGTCTTGTCTAAATGACTTTTCTTCATGTGCAAACCTAGATAATGAATTTGGCAAGCTTTTTGACTGCTGGCTGAGACAAGTCCTACTCTTAACCAACATCCATGCATGTATGTTTTCTGATAGTAGTCCAGTTCTTCAAGCTTGGTTAACTTATCACACCTTCTGTGTAACATGAAGGCACTGAAGCCATTTACTATACCCTCACTGCTGCCTGACAAATCAGCTAATTCAGGACACAAAAGATGAAAGCTGATACCTGAGGATCACACCATGTGCATCTATCCACTAGGATGCAGTTTTTCTTTACTTGGTCTTATCTCTGGGAAAAGTCAGACTGAGAAAGGGGATGTGCTGATTTGTTCAAAAGTATACCACTTGTGTTTAAATATATTCCATGGTCTTGTTTGCTAGCTGTGCTTAGTTCAGGCCATGGGCTGCCAGCCAAATTCGTCATCCATTGCAATAGCCCTGGCTGGGGATCAGACAAGTGTGAGGAGCTCCTGGAGAAAACAGTGAAGAACTGTCTGGCACTGGCAGATGAGAAGAAGCTGAAATCTATTGCCTTTCCTTCAATTGGTAGTGGCAGGTATGGAACGTTACTTCATCCTGCGGAATGCAAAGCTGTATTATTTAAAAGTAATTGCCAAGTTTGCTAAAATGCTGTTGATTTACCTGCATATAAAATGCAATATGCCTATTAATGTTTTTTTATAATATTCAAGTTTTGCTAAAACCTATGTATCTACTTGTTATTAATATAACATGAATGGTGTGTGTTTGCATTTCCTGACCATTATCTCACAATTATATCATTTATGTGAGTCAAATTTCTTTTAATTGATTGGCCTATCAAATTACTTGTGCTGAGGAACTCTTTCCCAACAGAACTGCCTATTGACCAAGAATCAGTTCATCTGTAGTCTATGGGCAAAATTTTTTGATCGGCGTGAGGGCGCACACCCAACCCGCTTGAACATGAAATAGCGCGTGATGATGTCAGGCAAGCAGTCCAACATCATCGCACACTCGCACGATATTTTGGTCCTTAACACTTACATATGGTGGTTTGGTTAGAACTCTACACAATAGTCTTGACTGTACTCAGTCCAATGCACTGTACAACTTCAACATCATTTCCTTGTTTTCCATTCAGTGCCGCTATGTAAAAAACACAGAACCCATCTTTTTAAATACTTACATATCTATACCCATAAATCTCTCATTTTTTGGAGCTGAAATTTGTTTGCGCCAGAAGCATGAAATGGGTTTGTTGCAAATCAGCAGCCTGTGATACACTGTTCCAGTTTATTTTCCACTGACTCTGAAAATATTGTCAAGGTTATTATTTCAAACTCAGTGAAAGTGACAGTGAAACCACGAATGAGTCTCCAAAAAAGTGTTTGAATTATCGTTTTGTGAACTTCAGAGGGAAGAAGATCAGATGTTGTGACAAATTGGCTGCCATTTCACTATACTCATTTTGTGCCCCTCATGTAGACCAAATTCATGCCAACCCCCACTTTCTTTTAGCCTTAACCTCCAGGGTAAATACTTTATGTTTTTATTTCCCAAAGTTTAGTGTCTCTGCCATCTGCCCACTCCACATCTTGTCTAGGATCTCCTGCATTCTTCTCAATTATTCCTCACAGTTTACATTTCCTCACATTTGATATCTTCAGAAAACATCAGTATAATTGATCTTCTGTCTGTGCCCAGGTTTGATTCAAATACTCTGCAGCACATAATGATTTCTGCACTTCTGCACATCATTCATGAGATCAATAGTGTGGGCTGAGCATGGGCAGAATTTTGCTCTTGATGGGCTGGCGGGTAGCCGATCGCCGCCGCCGAAACGGGCCCTGCTGCCATTTTAAGTGGGCGGGCCAATGAAGGCCCGCCCAGCGTGTCGGCCAGCTGGAAGCGCTATGCGCTTCCCGTGGTGGCGGGGGGGGGGGTGGAATTCCCCAACTGCCAGAGTGCACACATCTCCCTAAGGCAAAGTGCTGCTTCAGGGAGATCTGTGAAACTCTAAAAATAGAAAAATTTAAAAATCATTAACATGTCCCCCTCATGCGAAAATGTCACACGAGATGGGACATGTTAGTGAAGAACACAAACACTTCATTAAAAGTTTTTAAACCCAATATCAAACCTCATCCCGCCATTCGATGAGGTTTGTAAAAAAAAAAATCACTTACCCGCCTGCCCATTGGGCCCGTGCGCTGACCCGAAGTTCACATGGGCCCCTCAAAATCCTGGTCGATTTGAGAGTTAATGGCCTTAACAAGGCCTTTAATTAATGGCGGGCGCTGCATAGCGCACTCGCCGACCGAAATATCGCCGACGTCAGCACGCGACATTTTAAGCACTGGAATGCGGGCTCCGCCCACCCGCGCATCAGCCAGAAGATTCTGCCCCACGAGTTAACATCAAGTCAGAAAAATATCAAGTGGTTTTATAGAGATTTATCCATAGTTGGTTCCATCCTGTGTATTACGTACATGAGGCAAATTGTCTGTGTTGTGCAATGAAAGAGCTCAGTGGCTTGAATGTCAATGCACATTGCATTGTTTTGTGCGTACCGAAATAGTACAGTGCTCACCGACTGTTAATTCCTTCACAGAAATGGGTTTCCCAAGCAGAGTGCTGCACAGCTGATCCTGAAGGCCATTTCCAGCTACTTTGTTTCTACAATGTCATCCTCAATCAAAACTGTCTACTTTGTTCTTTTTGATAGTGAAAGTATAGGGATTTATGTCCAGGAGATGGCAAAGCTGGATGCTAACTAAAGATGTCGACACCACATGAGGAATTCCTTGACATTGTGTTGCACCCCACTTTTTTTAGTAAAGTTATTGAAATGGCAAAGGGCAGACAATTCAAAGGAATCTTTTATTTAGCATTTGTTTCTTAATTTCCCAATGGCACTGACATTTGGCTTGAAAACGGATTATGCACTGTTATCAGAAAGTCACTAGAATTCATTGTAATTTAGTATATATTTTGTAGTTTTTAATTTGCATCAGAAAAAAAACAAAAAAGGATTGCTCGTAGTCCAATGTTGCCAGTGTGGGCATTTTTAAACCTTAACTGAGAGAGATGAGAGGTACATTTTGTAACTCTGTTGTGGTACATTGATGTGCACCAAAGTAACTCATTGAAAACATATGGTGCTACAAAACTGTATTTTGTTTACATTACAGCTAATCACCACAAATGGTTGTTAAGAGTTATGATGAAATTGAGTTTGTCATTTGTTTATTAAATTGTTGGACTGTGGTGGCACATCTGTCTTTTACTATATTTGTGGTGGTGTCGTTATTTTGTTTAAAATGAGGTACTATTTAAAATACAACACTAGGAGAAAGTGTATGGCTTGAAACAAGAGTAGCCGTCATGCAGAGCCATTATCATGCCTATTGGAAATGCTGTTGGAAGCTCGTGTCTCTCAACTTGCAAACTTGAAAATCACTGTCCCACTGAATTTCCTTGATATGAGTTACACTGAAGTTATGCTGTGTTTGTATCAGAGAGGGGACCTATACACAAGTTTCCTGGGGCAAGTCAATTTAAATATTTATGGATTAACTGGAGTATAGAACTATGTGACAACAACAACCCCCCTCACCACTGGGAATGCTGCCCAACAGAGAAGTAAACAATTTCCGCAAAATCACTTGACAGCATATCTTGCCCATAACATCAGTCCACATTTGCGCCATCAGGATCAACTTGGTGCCAGCAGTTACCTCTGGGCACCAAACCAGGGCAGCAAGTGGAAGAAATATAAAAAGCTTTTCTGATGAAGATCTCCAAGGTGTGTCCACCGCTAAGCCAGGTACTGTCAGCAGTTGTCTGCAGAGATCAGGCACTGACACTGGCACTGATTCCCTCACATCCTGGACTGACCTAGTAAAGAGAGAACTGAAAACATTTTAAAGGCAGGCAGGGATAGCACATCACTCTCTCTTTCTTCCTGGAAATCACTATACTCTACATTCCCTTTAAGCAACATTTCCACCTCTCACCCTCCACGGTACCTCTCTGGACTAGGAAATTTACTACTCCCCTAACACAGCAACTCAAACTCAAGATACTTTCCTTCACATTCTCACTCCGCCATACCTCTCAGTTCACCTCTCCTATCGCAATTACCGCCTACTCCTTAACTGACTGAGTCCCACCCAAGGACTTGATGGCCAAGGAAGGTACGTTCATAATGTGGCCAAACAGGTTGAATATCAACCTGTAAATCCTTCCAACACACGGCAATGGCAGGTGTTAAGAGTGGGAGTGATACTGGTCAGTCATTTGATGGATAGAACATTGGAGCTTCTACTATCACTATCCATAGCTCCAGACTACATGCATGTGAAAGTGCATGTTGCCACAGGAACTAGGACTCCCTCAATAAACTGTAACACATCACCTTAACTGACACCTTGATTGATCTTCATTCAGAAAACTTTCTATCCGATTATCACGCAATAAAATAATTTTTACTCTGACATATACTGGGCACCTAACTCATGATTTTTATTTATAACACTACAATTAATCGGAAATATATTAATCAGTACGTTTAGACTTCTTCACATGGCCATGAATTCATGACAAGGTCCTGTTAGGAGGCAGAGTTTAGTGTCTTAGTGTCATAAGGTAAGAATGAGGTACTCCATTGTATATAATCTGCCCTCTGATGTCCCTTGCATTATAGACAGACAAGATGTCCTAGAATGTCTTCCTGTTCACCCAGGTCAGCAGCTGCTCAGTTGGCTTCTTCAGTGCCAGAGATGGCACTCTGCATCCTGGGGAAAGCAATTATTCTGTAGAAGAGCTGAACTCTCTGCCTCTGCAGCTTCAGGGTAATGTCCAAATGGATGAACTCGACTGCTCTATGAAAGGAGGTGGCTCTTACCTGTATGAGTCATGCCCCGACAGCTTCCTAGCTGATGTTACACTCATTCCCCGTGACAACCTGGAATGGTCTGAGGCTGTAAAAGCTGAGGTCTGCTGTCAGCCGCAGCTGTTGTATACAGAACTCCTCGGAGAGCTCCTCTTGGGTCAGGTGAGGTTTGAAACATAGTGCTTAGGAGCAGGAGTAGGTCATTCAGCCCTTTGAGCTTGCTCCACCATTCAATAAAATCGTGGCTGGTCTGGTTGTAGTCTGAGTTCCACTTTCCTGTCTGCCCCCAATAACTTTTGACTCCCTTGTTAGTCAAAAATCTAACTCAGCTTTCAATTAATTCAATGATCCTGCCTCCTGCTTTTTGCAGAAGAGAATTCCACAGGCTAACGACCCCCTGAGGGAAAAAATGAATTCCTTATCTCCGTCTTAAAACGGAGACTTCTTATTCTTAAAGTGTGTCCGCTTGTTTTAATCTCCCCCACAAATGGAAACGTCCCGGTATTTACCCTGTCGAGTCCCCTCAGGATCTCACATGTTTCAGTAAGATCACCTGTCATTCATCTGAACTCCAATGGGTAAAGGCCCAATCTGCTCAACCTTTTTTTCATAGGGTTAGCATTTCATCCCAGGAATGTGTTGAGTGAATCTTCTCTGTATGGCTTCTAATGCAATTATATCTTTTTTCAAATGAGATCAAAACTGTACACAGTATTCCAGATGTTTCTCACTAATGCCCTGGACGGCTACAGTTAAACACCCCTGCTTTTATATTCCATTCCCCTTGCAATAAGTGCCACATATCACATCGTACACATATGAAGCGCAGTACCAGTGGCCATATGCTTTCTGTCATGCTGCATGATTCTTCTAACCTGGAATTGCTGATGCTGCAATATCACCTCCATTGTGATGGTATTGAATTTATTCCCATAGGGAAAGCCAACCCTATCCAGAGTCAATCCGATTATAGGTTCGCGTTTGGGGCCTGGCGGTAGGGGAAATCTGGGGATCCAAAAATGTTTTCTGGGAAGAGAGAACAGCACTACAGCTAAATTAAATTACACGGACTATGAAGCACAAAAACAGGCCATTCGTCCCAACCAGCCCATACTGGTGTTTATGCTCCCCTTCTTCCTTATCTAACTCTATCAGCAAAATCTCTATTCTCCCTCATATACTTACCTAGCCTTCCCTTTAATGCACCTGTACCTCAACTACACCCTTTGATAGTAAGTTCCTCATTCATACCACCAGGTAATGAAGTTTCTTTTGAATTCTTGACTTAATTTCTTGGTGACTGTGTTAATGGAGGTCCTAGTATTGCTCTTCACCTCAAATACAACCACTTTCTCTGTCAATTCCATCAAAACATTTCATAATCCTTAAGATCTATATTAGATCACACTCAGCCTTTCTTTTTCAAGAGAAAATGAGACTTGAGCTGTTCATCACTTCCTGACAGGTAGAACATCACAGTTCTGGTCATATCCTTGTAAATCTATTGTGCACCCTCTCCCCTGCCTCCAAATTCTTTTTTATACTATGGCACAAGATCTGAGTGTGGTCTAACCAAGGTTCTATATAAGTTTAACATAACTTCTCTGATTTTTCTCAATTCTATTATTTAATAAAACCATGAAAAAGCAAACCATGCACTGAGGCTCATTTCTTAAGGGATAGAAATAGGAGATATTGTGCTCCAAAGTTTTCTCTTGTAGCAATGGAGCTCCTGGTGGAGAAGCTGGAAAGGAGAAGAAATGTGTATCAGCAAGATATTGTCCAGACAAATGGCCAAATGGCAGCGGGGCAAGTAACCTTGGCATTCAAAGCAAGGAGTCTAGTCCTGAGGGCCTAGATGCAGTGCTGCAAAACATTCAATAACTTCACCTGAGTGGCCAGGGTCGGTGAATAAATCTTCAAATATCATTTCCTACCAACTGCACCACTAGCCTCAGACACTGCTCAATTCAACATGGCCCCATCAGTCACTCAGTCAGGACTCATCACTAAATTTCAAAGCTCCACTGCACCCACACATTTAGTAATACTGCAAGCTTCACACCCACATCTCACAGATTGCACACGCTACCGAGCTATTCAGCAATAATAGCTATGTCACCCACAGATTGCTGACACTCGCTGAGGCATTTTCACCTCTCTTGGAGGACAGGTGGCACATAACCGAAGGCAGCAGGAATTACTTGGAGGGGGACAGGCATCATTGCATAACCTATTCCCCATGGAGGAGATGATGCTGGCTATTATTGGAGCAACCATCGCTGAGGGTATAGCAAACGCTGGGGCTGAAACCATTAAAGGTGATGATATCATCATACCTTACTGTTTTCCTCACATCCCATTTTCCCTTCATTCCACAATCTCTTCTGATTTACAGTCTGCGAATTGTGTAAACATGCTCCTCTTAGTTCCCACATACTGCACTTAACCATAACCTTACACTTCATGGGATGTATGCATCACTGGCAAGGCCAGGGATTGCCCATCCCTAACTACCCTTGAGAACGTGGTGGTGAACTGCTTTCTTGAACCGTTGCAGTCCATGTGGTGTAGGTACACCCACAGTGCTGTAAGGGAGGGAGTTCCAGGATTTTGACCTGGCAACAGCGAAGGAACAGTGATGTATTTCCAAGTCAGGATGGTGTGTGGCTTGGAGGGGAACTTACAGGTGGTTATGTTCCCATTCATCTGCTGCCCTTGTCATTCTAAGTGGTAGAGGTTGTGGGTTTGGAAGGTGATGTCAAAAGAAACTCGCTAAATTCCTGCAGTGTATCTTGTAGATGGTACACACTGCTGCTACTGTGCGTCGGTGGTGGAGGGAGTGAACGTTTAATGTGGTGGGAGTGGTGCTGACAAAGGAGGCTGCTTTGTCCTGGAGGGTGTTGATCTTTTTTGATTGTTGACAGAGCTGCATTTATCGAGGCAAGTGGTGGGATGGTGGACAGGCTTTGGGGAGTCACAAGTTGAGTTACTTCTCCGATACCCAAGAAGTGAAGGCCAGGTAATGGAAGAGCAGCAAGAAGGGAATAAAGTGAAAGCAGGCACACAGATTAGATCCATTGTGCCTTTCTGAGAGAACAGATTGGAAGTGGGATCTATACATGTCAATAATGTGAAAGAAAAGCTCTGTGAATAGAGCTGGGGGGCCAGGACAATACAGGAGCCAGTCTGTCATAGGGCAAAATCACACCCGCATTCTGTTGAAGAGGATTCATCTGAGTATCTTGATAGCCAGGCTACAGCAGAAGGCTGATGGGCATACAACAAAATACTCGGTGCATCGAGAAGACCGCGTTCAATGTCAAGAAGGGTGGAGGAGTCCAACGCCAATTTGGCACAGGGTTTTAAATGTGCTGTGCTTGGAGCCCAGCCTTTCCAGCATCCACGTGCCCATTACCATTCACACATTGTGTACCCAACCCTGATGTACACCCATTGATTAGTGTCTCAGCTTCCATTGCAACGCAAGCAGTTGCCACCAAAAGTCTCACTGTTGCAGTGGAAGATCAGACTGAAGCCTCATAAGGGTCACCTTGCTGTCTTGCAATCGCAAACTCTTCCCCTGCAAGCTCAGACTGCAGCTGCCATGAATTTGGGTATCAGTATTGAAAGGAGTTTGCAGGATGTATAACAAAGTGTGGTATTTAATGGAGGCAGTGGAGGTTTCACCTGCTAGCTAGAGAGCCCCGCATGGCCTCCTTTAGGGAAGGCCCACCATATTACATGTCTCTCGGCCCCTAGCTGTGCAGTGGTGGGCCTTCCTAGGGATTAAGGCCCCTGGGGGTGGAAATCCATCCGCCAATAGCTACCAGCAAGTCAGAGGTCAGCAGCTGTCATTGCAGGCAGCACACCTAGGGGAGCGGTAGTAGCTGCCAGTAATGCACTCAGGGAGAGGCTGAGGATTGCCTAAGGTTCCAGGCCACAGGTGGAGGTTGCAGGGTGGGGAGTTGGCAGCAGGGGCAGGGGAGTGGCCCTCAGCGTGTACCCCCACTTCCGGCATCACCCACTTCTTGACGTCAGTTCACCCTATCAGGAACTGAGCGTCTTTGAACGAGGGGCACCCCATGGAAGCGTGCATGCAGCCTTTGCTTTTCGGGCTTCCCACATGGTGAGACCCCATCCACTGCTGGGTGAATACCAGTAGTGGCAAGGATGAGGCCCTTCCCACTTATAGGCCGCAGTTGGGGGTGGGTCAGGAGGCCACCCACAAGCCTTCCCGCATCGGATTTAATTGGGTCAGAGGTCTGAAGGCACAGGGTCCTCACCCTCCAACCTCTCATCCTGTTAAATGCCACCCTGCCACCAAACTTGCCTCGGCGGAGGGCAATAAGTGCCACCCAAAAGATCAGCAATCTGCCCTCCAATAGATTTCTCGGATTGCTGAGTCACCCACCCTGGAGGTGGGGGGTAGTGGCAGTAACTCCATGATTCACAAGCTTGCTGTCCTCTCTCAGGCAGACAGCATACAGCCTCCCACCTTGGACACTCTGCCACCGTCCTTGCTGCTGCCTGTCAGTCAGCCAGCTCAGGCTGCTGCTGCCCCTGCCGAGATGGTGCAGAGCTACTTGAGGTCATCCTCCACATCTTCTGGACCATGAAAGGCAGCAACCTTTCCAGCACCAGGACAGGAAAAAAGCATGTGGAAGACAAGAAGTGAGGGAATGCACAAGGGTAACTAGCTTAATTTTCTATGGAAGATAGCATGACTTGATTTATAAACTTAGTTTGCAATGTTTATTTTGTGGTGGCTTGTATTTTGCATTGTGACCAAGCAGATGATTATATTCATCAGTAACAGAGGGAAGATCGGGACTGTTGCTGAGTTGAGGCTGCGGTTACTTGTACCACATTGGAATTAGTTATTCAGGGGCAGCCTGGGCAAAATGGGGCTGTGGAGGTTAACACCTCCCTTCCTCTTCCTTCTCTTCAACTGCTCACCATATAACTGGCGGCAAAACTGTCCCCTCATGATGGCAAAATTGTGCAGCGTGCAGCAGCAGGCCAAATCCCGAGACCCACTCATCTGAGTGCTGCAGGGCTCCTTGAGAGTGGCCCAGGTAGCGGAGAGCATTTCTTCAGCACATCAGTGACCTGCTCCAGCAAATGTCATGTGACAGCTTGGCTTCATTCTATGCATGCTGCACACATGTATGTGGGCTGCGAACCAGGGATCTAAGTGGGATAGGTGGTGGCTTAGAGGTATTGTCACTGGACTAGTAATCTAGCAACCTAGTGTTCAAATCCCACCATGGCAGATGGTGAAATTTTAATTCAATGTTAAAAAAAACCCACAAAATTGCCAATTGTTGTAAAAACTCTTCTGGTTCACTAATGTCCTTTACAGAAGGAAATCTGCTGCCCTTACCTGGTCTGGCCTACATGTGACTCCAGATCCACAGCAATGTGGCCCTCTGTGCTGGCCTAGCAAGCCACTCAGTGCTCAAGGGCCAATTAGGGATGGGGAATAAATGCTGGCTCAGTCAGTGATGCCCCATCCAATGAATGAATAGAAAAAAAGTCATGTCATCAGTGGATAGCCTGTTGCCCAGTAGCAATCCTTGCTTTGCCCTGGTGGCTCAAATGCAGCTGATACTGTAGATTTCTGCAGAATGAAGACATTGTGCTGGTTGCCAGCATACTGGGCATTGATCTACATGATTCTCTGCCTATGGTCACACTCTGAGGAAGCGCAGTTCTTTTCAGTTCTGATACATGGCCGAGTTGACAAGTGGCCCATGCTAAGCAATGTGAATGTAGACAATGACAGCCTGCAATTGTAGCAGACCATCAGGCTCGCTCTGCCTGCTTCTCTGGCAACAGAAAATGCAATGTAGCTCTCACTGAATAGAGAGACCTCCCTTAATTAATAGTGTACAACAAACTCTGAGATATTGCTAATATCCCCAGAGTCTGATGCAAAAAATTCATCACCATATTCTCCTTCCCAGCCACTGGTAATGCAGTCCTTGCCCTGCTCTGAGGTTGCAGTTAAGGCTGCAGCAGATAACAGATTTTAGTGATGAAATTCCGATTGAAACGCCAATTTCCAATTTCTCTCACATTGTTGCTTGCTGAGATTCAGACAGGAGAATTGCTCCCTGGGCAGCTATGACCTCCTGCTGAGAGCACGTCTCTCCTTCACCTTCCTCCCTCTTCTAGCAGTTAGTCCTGCTCTGGCTGACCTCTGTTCATTCTTCCAGTCGTGCTGTAATCCTAGGGGAAAGCCATCTAATGCACCTATGTCTGTCAGCCACTGGTTTATGCTAATACCTTGAATTCGGAAAAAGGTCCTTTAGCACTTGCCTCACACAGTTCCTGTAGCCTTTTGCAAGCTGAAATAGCTATGGAAAGCATCAAACACTTGTAGGATCAAAGCAACAGCCAATAGAAATCAACCAGTAACTAACTTGTACGTAGTTACTGGTAAGTAGTAGCGGAGGTTCTTTGTGTGTTCAGATAAGTGACTTTAAGAGGAGGCATCTGAGGGCGCATTGGTCTTCAAAATGCTGATGCTAGTGTCACATCATATTGCATGATGATTGATGGCATGACCTGCCTGCTCTGCAGCCTTCAGCAGTGTGCACCAATGCCTTCACCAATGTGGATCTGGCACGAATCATGGCAGAAATGTGCATGATTGTGTGCTTTGAGTGACAACCGAGAGCCCAAATAACAGGCGATACTGAGACCAAGCTCAGGCTCTGTTCTTTTCAGAATTTTTTGAGGCACAACTCATACTGCCCTTTGTGTGTCACATTCAAATATCCTTAATGCTCAAATGAGTCATGTCCTGTTCCATGAGTGGGGATGTACACTTTTCATTGCTACTTTTGTTGTATGAAGTCAGTTCTGATGAAAGGTGACAGATCGGAAATGTTGGCCAGAATCTTGTGCTCTAACTAGTGCTTGAACCTGCAGGACAAAAACAGAATTACCTGGAAAAACTCAGCAGGTCTGGCAGCATCGGCGGAGACGAAAAGAGTTGACGTTTCGAGTCCTCATGACCCTTCGACAGAATGAACCTGCAGGTTGGATTGGGGGCGGGGGTGAGGTTTACTTAGGCAGGATGGTGGCATACTGGGACCTGCCTTCCCATCTGTGACCGAATTAAGTTCTGGATGGGAAGGCCCATGGTCAACATGCCTGCCCTACCACCAATTGAGGTCCTTAAGTGGCCAATTACTGACCATTTAAGGGCCTCACCCCACCACCCCTGGTATTAACCCAGTTGGAGGTGGCCCTATCGCCATGCAGCATGCACGACAGGTAAAACTGTTTGGCCAACTTGACACCTCTGGTGGGAAGGGTTGGGGGGTGGGAGAGGGGGCGCTGTCCTTCAATCAAAGGCACTCAGTGGCTGATCAAGGGACTGGACATCAGAAAGAGGAGCCCCACTGAGACCCACCCCACTGTCCTTGCTGCCAGCCCCTTTGCACCCTTCCCCCTGCAACCTCCACCCTGTGAAAAATCCCTTCCTCCACCCACCTGCCATTGCTTACCTGCGGCTTGGGTCGCTCCGCAATCCTGGGACTCCGGTGCCTGACAGTCCGGCAGCAGCCACGGCCTCCCCATTGGCACTGTCAAGCACGAGAGCTGCAGGTGCGAACTTATGCCTTAAGTATGGAACACCAGTAAAACCGGGAGCTAAGAGTACTGGTCTGAACTGTCTTCACCTTCTGGGTGGCCAAGCAGCCCTCAGTAGGCGAAACTTCCACCCCTCAGGTCTTGATTCCAGGGAATGCTCTGCTACTGCCTGCTATTGACGTGTGGTTTGGTGAGTCTTCTGGAAAAGAGGCAGCACAGGTCTCTCGCTGGCAGGTCAGATCCCTGGCGCCTCAACAAGATTCTGCCCATTAACTCTGTTTCTGCCTCCACAGATGCTGCCAGACCTACTGAGTATTTCCAGTACTTTTTGTTTTGATTTCAGATTTCCAGCATCTGCAGTATTTTGCTTTTGTATTAGTTCATTCTGCTTTTGCTGGTTTGAAGCTCCAAGGAAACTAGGGAGCATAGATCATCTTTCACTTTAAAATTTGAACCAAAAGAGGAAGAAGCTCAAGGTAGTCTCCCTTAGCCGACCATAAGCAAATACTGAACATTGTGCCAACAGGAAAATCTAAACCACTAACATTACTTCAATGTTATTTTCATGTCCCTGTTATCCCTATTGTTATCCCTGTTATCCCTACCTCAGTTTGAGTCGATCGGAATATTTCTTTGATGCCCTGTATAAAAGGAAAATAAATGCTGCTTTCTATTGCCCTTTGATTAAACAGTAACTACTGTCGATCCTACAATTTTGCTTGAAAACAGGTTGGCAGATATTATCAGTGTTTGTGCTAACAGAATGCTGGTCAAACTAATTTTTGAGGAAAGTGCTTAGTTGACCACACATGAACCGCACTTGGACTCTGTCAAATGACTGTACCTATAGTGCTAAGAACTACTAACTCATCAGTGAATTGGTGAATAGACAAATCTTCAAAATCATTTTTTCCTTAAAATGTACTTAAAGTTGGCCTTTATTTTAAAACCCCTTTTGGAAAAGCTCCACATAGCAATTCAGATTCTTCCTGCTGCGAGCTTTCAAGTGGAGAATCTTGTAGTACATCAACATGACACTAGGTGGCACTACAACTCCATCATTGCCAAAGCAATAAAAGCAAAATACTACAGAATCTATAGACATCCATAAATAAACGAATTATCATCAATAACAAAAATTCCCATAGATTCATGCATTATACATGATGGAATTCAAAGAGGGAAGGTAGAAAAACCTGGTTATAAAATTTGGATTGACTGGTATATCACATGAAAATCAATGTGAGGTGCAAATCATATAATTTATTCGCCAGGGCTTCCCAATCATATACAATTATCAAAATAATACGCTTTTTTGTTTTTTTTTACAAAAACATTATTCACAATTGCAATATTGTAAAGCAATCAAAATGTAACTTCATATCTATATCACTAAATCTCTTCATCTGCACGTTCGTGATGTTGTGTGATTTTTACAGTCCACTCATTATTCATGCTAACTCATGGCACAGCAGCACAGATCAAATCCTAATACTGATTAATGCTAAATATATACCATTACTGAACAGTCAGGTCACTGGGGGTAAGATCAATGGGGTTGAATTTCTAGGTGGTCTCCCACTCGCCCAATGTAACTTTGCTGGAAGAGTTGTGGAAATCCCACAAAGGTGAAGCATAAACACCATGGGCTGGATTTTCAAACAGGAGTTGGGAACACGAGGGCTGGATCATTTCCAGGTCCTGACCTTGCAACAGTGTCAGAAACAGTAATGCGATTTGTAAAGGGAAGGTTCTTAATTGGTCTGGGAATGATCTCAGTGCTAAATTAAGGGTGGCAGATGCGGGGAGGAGGCAGGGACTAGTTCTGGAGGAGCAAAAACAGAATTTCCTGGAAAAACACGGCAGGTCTGGCAGCATCGGTGGAGAAGAAAGGAGTTGACGTTTCAAGTCCTCATGACCCTTCAACAGAACTGAGTGAATATTAGGAGAGGGGTGAAATATAAGCTGGTTTAAGGTTGGGGGTGGAGGGGGGGTTGTGGAGAGAGAAGTGGGGGGCTGGTGGTTGAAGTGACAAGCAAGCAGTGATAGGAGCAGATAATCAAAAGATGTCACAGACAAAAGAACAAAGAATTGTTGAAGGTGGTGATATTATCTAAACGAATGTGCTAATTAAGAATGGATGGTAGGGCACTCAAGGTACAGCTCTAGTGGGGGTGGGGTGGAAAGACTAGCAGGGCATACAAGATTTAAAAATAATGGAAATAGGTGGGAAAAGAAAAATCTATATAAATTATTGGGAAAAACAAAAGGAAGGGGGAAGAAACGGAAAGGTGGTGGGGATGGAGAAGGAGTTCAAGATCTAAAGTTTTTGAACTCAATATTCAGTCCGGAAGGCTTTAAAGTGCCTAGTCGGAAGATGAGATGCTGTTCCTCCAGTTTGCATTGGGCTTCACTGGAACAATGCAGTAAGCCAAGGACAGACATGTGAGCAAGAGAGTAGGGTGGAGTGTTAAAATGGCAAGCAACAGGGAGGTTTGGGTCATTCTTGCGGACAGACCGCAGGTGTTCTGCAAAGCGGTCGCCCAGTTTACATTTGGTCTCTCCAATGTAGAGGAGACCACATTGGGAGCAACGAATGCAGTAGACTAAGTTGGGGGAAATGCAAGTGAAATGCTGCTTCACTTGAAAGGGGTGTTTGGGCCCTTGGACGGTGAGGAGAGAGGAAGTGAAGGGGCAGGTGTTGCATCTTTTGCATGGGCATGGGGAGGTGCCATAGGTAGGGGTTG
Source organism: Carcharodon carcharias (assembly GCF_017639515.1). Lineage (NCBI taxonomy): Eukaryota > Metazoa > Chordata > Chondrichthyes > Lamniformes > Lamnidae > Carcharodon > Carcharodon carcharias. Next base: position 42,689,743 of record NC_054474.1, on the reverse strand, counting down.
AGGAGTAGGGGGTGATGGAGGAGTGGACCAGGGTGTCATGGAGGGAATGATCCCTATGGAATGCCGCTGGGGGGATGAAGGGAAGATGTGTTTGGTGGTGGCATCATGCTGGAGTTGGCGGAAATGGCGGAGGATGATCCTTTGAATGGGGAGGCTGGGTGGGGTGATAAATGAGGACAAGGGGGACCCTATCATGTTTCTGGGAGGGAGAAGGTGCGAGGGTGGATGCGTGGGAGATGGGCCGGACACGGTTGAGGGCACTGTCAACGACCGTGGGTGGAAAACCTCAGTTAAGGAAGAAGGAGGACATGTCAGAGGAACTGTTTTTGAAGGTAGCATCATCAGAACAGATGCGACGGAGGCGAAGGAACTGAGAGAATGGGATGGAGTCCTTACAGGAAGCGGGGAACTAGTTCTAGAGGGCTGTTTTAAAAGGCTTTCAGCAGCCATCATTGGGCTTGACATTGCCTGGAGGAAAGGAGCAGGCAGGAGAACATAAAGTCAGCAGCCCCGTGATCCAAACAAATGCCCAAAACCACTCCCCAAGAACTCAAGCTGCCCTGCTCAAACAGCGACAACTTTGCCCCACCAGAAGAGAGCACCTCAATTTGACTATCCTTTTTCAGGCAAGAGTTTTCATCAGCATCCACACCACTGATGAAAAGAAAATGGGATTCATATTGCTGTCAAAATGAGACTGAAGGAATGAATGTCAGGTCCAGGTTGAAACAATTAGAATGAGAGCCAGACAAAGAGACAGTTACAGAGATAGACACCATTTAAGAATTGTTTTGTCTCTGAGCAACAACATGGCAGGTCAATACAATCCATAATGGTTTCCCACTGTGCTCCCAACCTGTCCCAGACCCATTGTAAACATTGAAAATTTGATTCTGTCCCTCTCTAGCCTGTTAACAAGCTCGTCAATGAGCTTAATGGCTAGTTAATTGGAGGCTGATAGCTTCCCACTCACCCCTCAACCCCTCTTTAAAAATTCCAGGTGGCATCAGAAAACTGACAAGCAATCCGCGTGCAATATTTTCAGAGCACACCCACACCTGACCTTGCCCCCAGGGGCGATTGAAAATCTGTTCTCATACTTCTGGAATTTCTAAAGCTCTACTACTGAAGTTACAGCAGTAGGGGAGGGCAGTGCCTTTGGGAATTCACCCTCTGTATGCTTTTGGCTGCCATGATAGTTCTGTGTTGCCCCTCAACTCTCTGGTCTGAGTTTTTTTACCTACTTTTTCAATCTTCTTAAACTCTACCTGGATGCCAAACTTGGAGTCAGATATGCATAAGTCGGGAGACAGGGAACACTGAGAGACTCATATGAATGGAGGGAGTAAGGAAAATATTCATAGTTAAACATAGAGAGAGAGAGAGACAACAAAAAGAAAATGGGATTCATATTACTGTCGGAATGAGACTTAAGGAATGAATGTCAGATCGAGATTGAAACAATTAGAATGAGAGGCAGACAAAGAGACAGTTATAGATAGAGAGAGACACCATTTAAGAATTGTTTTGTCTGTGAGCAACAACATGGCAGGTCAACTATTTTTGTTGAAAATAATTAAATTGTACACTGTAAGAGTTTTTAGGGTGTGGGTAGACCATTAGGCTTAATATGCCAAAACTGAAGAGCAAATCAAAATAGTTTAAATTTGAATCAAAATACTATTCAAAATTCTGACACAGAAGAACTTCAGAATTTTTACTGAACCCTTTGTCAGAAGATTAGAACACTTCTAGTCTTGCGTATTGTTGGTAAACAATACAGCCCAAACCACCAGCTTTCTGAGTGGGTGATGATAAAAGATATGGAGTAATCCCTTCCCGTCCGACATTCCTCCCTCAGTGTAGACACGTAGTTGAATTTTCCTCAACCCAAAGCCCAACTCCCCAATCCACCACCGTCCAGATCCCCCTTCACACCCCATCGTAGCAGTGAAGGTGATTGAGTGATGACTGGAATGGTATCAGAACATTTCCCACGCCTCGCTGTCAACTTTGAATGTCTCGCCACATTAACAGAGCAAATTATAAACCTGGAAATTGTGCAATACTTTAAGACAGAGAACATTTTCAAATTGAAAGTTAATTTTCATTTCAAATTTAAGCTTTCTGTTTTTTTAATGTATTTGTTTTTTGCTGATTTTTGTTCACATCCTGGTTTCACCTTTTGCTTCTTGTTCTCTATATTAGGTCATTTGAAGTATCAGTTATCTAAAACTCCCTCTTAATTGTCACAAAAATTTACCTCTGCTCCAAACACAGTACAACATCCTCTACTTCACTGGGGTGACATTTCCATTTTCAGTGAAATTGGAAGTTTAACTTTGTTCTGAATTATTGATAATTTTTTGCTGTGGACTGAGACTCACTCAGATCAAAGCTGTACTAAAATTATTTTTCTTTGTGGAGCATTGGTGTTTTGTTTTATTCATTCCTGGGATGTGGGTGTCGCTGGCCAGACCAGCATTTATTGCCCATCCCTAATTGCCCATGAGAAGGTGGTGGTGAGCTGCCTTCTTGAACCGGTGCAGTATTTGTGGTATAGGTACACCCAGAGAAGCGTTAGGAAGGGAATTCCAGGATTTTGACCCAGCAAAAGTGAAGGATTAGCGAGGCAATATAATTCCAAGTCAAGATGGTTTGTGGCTTGGAGAGGAAGTTGCAGGTAGTAGTATCCCCACGCATCTGCTGCCCTTGTACTTCTGGGTGGTTTGGAAGGTGCTGTCAGAGAGTTGCTGCAGTGCATCTTGTAGATGGCACACTCTGCTGCTATGGCATGCCTGTTGTGGAGGGAGTGAATGTTTAAGGTTAATGTTCAAGTTAACATAAAAAATAAATAATCTGGGATTTGGCAAGTATTGTTGTTGAATCATTTACACTCTCAAATACATTTTACATCATGTATCTATGATTACTGAAATCATTTCTTCTTAAAATAAAGTTCGATCTTCCTTATTTACACAAGTTGCACTGTAGCATACATTTAGGAATGATTGGGGTGATTTTCATCTCACTGCTACCCAATTTGCAGGATGAAAATCAAAAGGAAAATACTTAACTTGCCAATTTTGAGCAGACCTTGATTTTTGCAGTCAACATTCTCTCTGGTGAAAGTGGAGGCCTAATTAAAGCATTCAATATTATTTGAACTCCCTAATGCTATTTTTATGTCAGTTAGCACTCCCACCACAACCCATGGATGATACAATTTGGGAGACGGCCATTATTTTTAGGAATTCCTAGCTGCAATCTGGAAAATTCCTGAGAGCTGGCACTCATTTTTTTTGGACCTTAAAGGGCTTCCATAGGTTCATCTGCTTGCTGCTGTGCATGCTGCCACTAAATCTGCTATTTTGTTTATCCAGTCCACTCCTGCCACACCCCCAGGCTCCCACCCACCTTGGCTGATTTAAGATTTGAGCCATCCCCTTTAAACTGTTCCATAGGCACATGAAAAACATTTATCTCACTGGATTCCTCACCCCCCACCCCAAATAATGAGCTCCCTATATGCAGCTCAATTCATGCTGGTAGCTCACCTATTCAACTTAAATGAAGCTGACCACCAATATCAGCTTGGCCTCCCGCTGTCACAGGGTGACCACAGTGGTTTCCCTTCCCGATCTGCGCTGCCTATCAAAATCACCCCAATAATTTTCAGTCAAAGGAATTGCTATGAAGGCATGAGCTTCTGTTAAATTGTGTACACCCGAATCAGGATTCGGGTAAAATCACCTTCAATTTAAATGAGGAATTCTTAAGTAAACAAACTTTAAATGTTTTTGAGGTATTGTTACATCTTATGAGATCCATTGAACTTTAAAATCCTACAGGAGTTTTGGTTAGGTTTTATTAGTTAGAGATAAATTAATCCTCATCCAACAAAATCTTCATCAATAGTCGCTTGGTAATACAAAACTTGAGTTTTACTGAAAAAAAGGAAATGCTTTCGAGGCTTTTCATCTTGTACTCATCAGGACAAATTTGCAAGAATACCAAATCTCAAAGGGAAAACAATTTATACTGAATGGGAAAGGGATGCAGATTGGCTGGCAAGTGGTGTCTGATTAGTAAAGGCATTGCCATGGAGAATGCACTAGGGAACAGTTAACAGTTAAGCTCAGTCTGTCATTGACGGGTGGGACGGATGATTGCAAACTGGTTTCACGACATTGCGAAACCAATTTGTGGTCTTCTCGCCATATTGTCCACTCACGCCGCTGAACACACCCGACGTCAGCAAGCACGGAAAATTGCGCCCATACTGTCGAAGCTTTTTATCTTGCACTCATCAGGACAGATTCATAAGACTCGCCAACATTTTTTTGGTTTCCATTAGAAACATATCTTCAATGGAATGGCTTCTAACCTCATGCCGCTTGTATATTTCTGATACATAGATGATGTGTTTGCTATATTTGAATCTGCAGCTGGATGAAAGAATTTTCTTACACACCTTAATGGGCTCACATTCACTTTTGGAATTGAGCAGTCAAATGAACTCCCTTTCCTCGATGCACTAATTGAGAAATCTGCCAATGTGTTCTTTACTACTATCTACCACAAGCACACTTTCTCTGGTCAATATATGCATTGGGATTCCTACAGATCCATGTGCTATAAGATTGGCCTTATTGGCAAACTTGTAAATAGGGCCCGAGCCATTTGCTCACAATGCAAGCTTGATGCTGAAGTGGGGCACATCAAAGAAATCCTGTGGGATAATTCCTACCCTGATCAGATCATTGCTCATTGTATATTGCACAAACCCATGAAAGGGCCTAAGGCTGCCACCTTCAGTCCTACAAAGCGCCCAGTCTACTTCAGATTACGCTGAACAGGCAAGGTATCTCAAAAATTTGCTATGGTTGGCCCTGTTGCCTCTCTTGCATTCGGCATGGGTCCTCTGGAGAGCCGATGCCTTGAGGGCCCTGGCTTGCTCTGGCTGTCCTTCTGTGGGCCAGCTGCTCCCTCTGCGGTGACAGAGAACGAGGTTTAGGGGGTCACAGGCATAGTGGGCTCAGAGGGAGAGGACAACCTCTGAGATTCCTGAGCAGATGACTCAGGGGTGTCCAGCTACTGCTCCCCCTCCCTTTGGGTGCCCGAGGGTCCGGGCCTGATTCCTTGAGGGGAAGGAGCACCTAGGGGGATGTCGAGGTGCTGCATTTCCCTTTTGCATCGCCAGGGCAGGAACTCACCCATGGCAATGGAGTGCAGGTTTGTGCACATCTCCGCATTCTGCTGGACCAGGGTCTCCATGGCATCCACCATACTCCCTATGGAGAGCTCCATACCAGCACATGTGGGCACCACTTCATCAGATGGCAGGTGGACACACCCCTCCAACATGCATGCCACTCTGCTGAGGGCTTCCAACAGCTCTGTGTGACATTCCCCTGCCTTCTGCTGACTCTCCAGGATGAGTTGGAAGGCCAAATCCAGAGGCTCCTCATCTGACTCGAACCTCACAGATGCCTCCTCCCCAGCAGTCCTCTGAGTGCCGGGGAGCTCAGCTGATTCTGCCTCCTCCTGCTGTGGATACGTATCCGTGCGATGAGCACCAGATTGTGAAACCGAGCCTGCTCTACATTTAGATCCCACCGAGGTATGTGTCTCTGTGCTGGTGGAGGGTGTGGGTAAGCACTGTGACGGGTCTTCCAGGCGGCTAATTTCCAGCTCTTAAGTGGAGGAGGTGTCCTCTTGGCTGGAGGTGAGGGTGTGGATAGAGCTGAGGGACTGGCTGATTGAAGGTGTCAGTTGCTTGGCAGAGCTCCCTGTGAACCAAAGTAGAGATAATTAGTGCATGGCAGCATCGTCAAAAGCAGGAGAAAGAGCACTCACATTTGCGTGGAGAGAGGGATGATTTGGTGCAGGATCCTCAGGTGGGTGTTCGCTGCCGACCTCACTGTCGCTGCAGGCAGGGTCCACATCCTCACCAGCCCAGGACTACTGCAAAGAAAACATGGCCCCGAAAACTGCAGCCCCCCACCCCGTTTAATGACACATCCCTCAAGCGCCTGTTGGAATCAGTGGAGGCCCACCATGATGTCCTCTACACCGCTCTGGCCGATCAGTCAGTGTGATCGCAGACTCCTCAAAGTGAGTATGGGGTTTAAGGTGGGGCACTACACCCCCCAGTCTGGGACCTCTCCCTGCTGTTGTGAGCCAGCTTCTCCTGCATGAAAACAGATGGAGAGAGTGTGAGCAGGATGCATGGCACTGACTGGAATGTTTGTGTGGTGAGCAGAGACATGGACAGGTTGAGGACGTGAGCTCGAGAGGGTATGAGCCTGGTGGAGATGTGAGGGTGTGTGTGAGAGTTAGTGGTGTTGCCCCTTGAGGTGTGAGATCCCTGTGGATGTGTGATGGGTTTGTGAGTGTGTGAGTTGAGAGTGATGGGATAAGTGACTTACCCTGGTGGAATGGATGAGATAATTCATCCTGTTGTGGTGCTGAGTGGCTGTTCTCTTTTGCAGACCACCACTGCTTCCCATGCTGGATTAGTGATGTTGCTGCCCATTCTGTGGCTGAGCGGGGGTAGAGAAATCATGGCGGACCTTCACTGATTCCGACAGGCGCTTGAGGGATGTGTCATTAAATGGGGCGGAGGGTTGAGGAGTGGGGAGGGGTGGGGTGCTGCTGTTTTCGGGGCCATGTTTACTTTGCAATAGTCCTGGGCTGGAAGCACTGAGAGGTGTGTGCGCAGCTGCACTTTTAATATGGCACCCAGCGTGATGAAGCGGCAAGGTGATAATGTGGCGGGCGACTGACAGCCCATCTGCCATTAAAGTGGCGTGTTTCCCGGGAATGCAAGATTAAAGATGCAGGATTGGGATGTTGCAATGTGAAAGCCATTGCAGCCGGCATGAAATATGTTTTATTCCCCGCCTGCTGCTACACTTAGTGCAAATCTGGCGTGATTTCACCCTATGTCTCTTATTTTCAGCAATGCTCAAAAACGTTTATCCTTCCCTGGAAACTATCTTTGTTAATAAGTTAATGAGAAGTTTTCATTTTTAATTCTCACACATTTCTAAGTAACTGTGATGCAATGGGAGTGCATTGCATAGTTCCATTACTTTTAATATTGTGTAATAATTATTCCTACAGTCTTACAGTCCCATCATTTCAGAAAATTACTGAAAAGTTTTCATACATCATCGATTCTTTCAAAAGAAATGCAAGTATGTTCAAGTTTTCTGTTTTTAAAATTAGAGCTTTGCATATATTTATATGTAAAATAATAAATATAAAGGGCCATTGTTTCAGTCTCTTTTACAAGCTTCTTGTAACTAAATAATTTTACATCCCTGGGCAAACTTCATTGTTGCTGGACAAGAATCCCATACCATGTTGAGGTGAGTGCCTGACAACAGAAATAAATTTGTTGGTTTGTATTTGATTTTAGCAATATTGTTTCACTATCTTTCATCTGGTTGAGTTTATCAGTATTTTTATACTTGTGAGTTTGAGCAGAGGGGTGGGAGTTAACACATAAATATTTGACATCTTTTGAAAAGAACTGGTTGAATACTAGCTCGGAATGAAATTGAGACTTGTAAAGAAAGAGAGCAAATATTGTAGAAAGCGTGTTTGTTTCCAAAGTATTTGGACTATGCAAAGCAACCAACTTAGTTTAAATAATACAAAATAAAAGAGTTTTGTCTTGATCTATCTTTGTGTGGGCAGGGAGAAACCTTGCTAAACTTTTCCTCAGATTATTAAATAGAGTTAATGACAGAATTTATGTTTTAAAGCCAATGTTTGACTAACCAAAGAATGTACCACCTCAACTGTGGGAATGACTGATTTTTATTTTCCCTCCACAGCCCAATATTGAGTCAAGACATGAGGCGACAACTGCTCATTTTCTGGGCAATAAACAGCATCTTATCCCTCCAACATGACAGAAAGCAAGCACGCTTTTCCAGCTGGGAATGCCATGCAGAATAACTCTGTGCAGGAACAATCAACGGTGAACACAATTTGTTTAAATTAGGGGCCTGCGTTTCTTGCAAGACCCATTCTGATTTTCGAACATCCCAGCACTTCACTTGGCATATACTGAGCTCACACAGCACAATACAGTGTTAACCGGCTGGAAGGCCTTTGTACTTACCTGAAGGCACAGTCAGGAGGACCACAAACACCCTCCCATCCGTTCTGCTCCTCCCCACCCCACCTAATCGCAACCACTTCTAGCGATGCCCCTGGCCTGAGGTTTAATACCCCCTCCCTTTCTTCCCTCTAGTAATTTCCCCTCCCCCAGTCCAGAGCCCAATTGACCCACCCCTCCCCGTCCACTAATCCCCCCTTCCTCAAGGCCAATTGTTCCTTCTGCCAGTGACCTCTCATCAATCAGGAATTCCCTTCCCATGATACCATCCACCCCCAACAATCCATCCTCCTACTACAACTCACATGTCTCCCTGCCTTTCCTCATTTTCCAGATTTTCCAAACCCTTCACTAGGTGAGCTGTCCCTTACTCTCCGCAGTTTACTAACTTTATAGAAGCAAGGTCCATAGCCCAATATCGGGGTGCCTGGAACCTCACCATTCAGGTGCAGGGAACACATCAAAAAATCTCAGGCCCAATCTTTGCAGCACATTCTTGAATGTTTGCAGTTGTATCAGTAAAAAGGCCCCATGTCCCACTGTTAGGCTGACCTCAAATGTTTCCTGATGAGATTCAGAGTTGATGCCTGAGCAAGTGTTTTCTCTGTGGTACTATGGGTAAGCTTGAAATCCTGTATCAGATATATAACCAGTTGGGAATGCAATCATTTTCTTATGTGTGCCTCTAATTGCAGTAACTATAATTTGATGATATTTTTGACATTATGCACAGCTGATTATTTATGCTATTACTTCAAATCCTCATGTGACTGATTTATGCAATGACACGGGTTGGCACAAGGCCACCGCTCAGCTTCAATTCTACACCGAAAAGGAATTCAGCAAGTTTGGGTTCAATTTAGCAATCATCAGTTTGACTTTTTGAACTCACAAAAAATGCACCTACAGCTAAAGTTTGTTCCATCATTTAGGCTTGCCCACCTACCTTGAAATCTGCTCTGTTGTCTGGAAGAAATTGCGCTGTGGGAAACAACTATTCTGGCTTTTGGGCCATGATCAACATTAATATTAATGTGCCTGAATAATCACAACTACTTATTATAGAATTAAGGTGAGTTCAGATAAATGTATACTGAATTTGCAATGGTTTTGGTGCTGTAAGATTACCCATAAAAAATAAAGCCTGTGTCAGATTTCAGCTCTTGTCCATGACAATTGCTGGCACTGAGCATGGATCAAGTATCACAGCTGTGGGTACTCCGAACAATTGGTGATTTACATCTCCTGCTGCAGATAGATTCCAATACATATATTACGATGAATGTTGAAGTTCAGTCAGGGGTCATCTGATGTTTTTGATTGCCATATCTCTTATATTTTGCCACGTTTGCTGGAATAAAATAAAATTAATTATCAGTTCCCTTCAGCATCTTCTATATCTAGCATTTATAGATTTCAAAATCGGTCGTTCAGCAAGAGCAAAAGAAAATTGGATCTCACAAGTTATGTCCTTGTTCTGTGCAATTCACATGCTCCCAATAAAGCACTAACTAGGAATTAATTGGTCTAGAATGCTTAACTAGGAATGCTTTTATCTAACTAGTAATTATTAGTTTTCCTACTCCTTAATAAACTAATGACAATGCCTTATTTTGAAAATTCTTTTCAGCTTTCCCTAATAATTCTATGATTCTATAACAATGTTGTTTTAGGTGCAGTATTATATTTTAGCTTCCTATTATTCTGTTGCAAATTTTTTCTTTATTAATCTTGTGCTTACAGTTGAGAGCCATGAAGAATTATAGATCAAGGATGGAGTTATAATGCAGCAATCCCAATTCACAGGCACATTCTCCCGATATATTTACCCTCTAAATACTTCTCTCAATAAAGTTCAGTAGAAGGAAAGAAAATAATTAAAATTGGCAGAGTCTTGTCAGGTCCTCGGGTCGAGCTAATGCATTTTTATAGATAATCCATTACTTTTGAAGCACAAAAACTGTTGTTGTATCAACAAATGCAGCGGTCAAGGTCGCAACCACAGCAAATAAATTAAAGAACAGGTAATCTGCTTTTGGTGTTGTTAGTTCAAGGTGGGTTGTTGTCTTGGAAATTAGGGGAACTTGTTCTTCTGTACACAGTGTCAAGAGATCGTTTATGTCCACCTGAGAAGGCAGACAGAGCTTCAGTTTAATGTCTCAACTGAAAGACCGCATTTCCAACATTGCAATGCTCCCTTATTCCTCCATTAAAATGTTAGTCTAGATTATGCAATCATGTCGGAGGAAATATCAAAGGTCCATATATGTCTTTCACATCATCTTCGATTTCCAACAAGTTTAGGAAGATTCAGCTGATGCAAAGGGCTCCTAAAATAAACCCAATTTTCCTGGCAGGCGACTCCTGTGAGAAATTGGGCTTTGACCTAATTGACTGACAAGGAGTACTACAGGGTTGGTGCATTATTCTTTCAGCCCTGAGACCTGAGTTTGAAGCCAGTTCAGATTGATGAAGTGAATGTCTCCTCTCTATTGTCTGCAGAGCGGTTTTATTTCTGACTATCTAGAGTAACTATGGGGAGAATTTCCTCCCTGTTTGAGGAGGGGGGGGTTTTGTGGGGGAGGGCATGCAGCCGATTAGCGCCCCCAATCGGCTGGGTGCAGCCATTTTATGTGGGCGGGCCAATAAAGGGCCAACCAGCGTGATGCGCACCCAGAAGTGTTGAGCGCTCCCTGTGCGGGCAGGGGGGAGGTTGCCTGAGTCGGGGAGTGCGCTCTTTCACGCACACGTGCGAAAGAGCACAGAAATCTCCTTGAGGCACAGAGGTGCCTCAGGCAGATTACTTTCACTTGTGAAATATTGAGTAAAGGAAAAAAAATTTTTAAGGACATATCCCCTCAGGTGAAACTATCACATGAGCTGGGACATGTCCATTAATTTTATTGAAACCTTTTAAAATACTTTAAAAATGCTCATGAATGGATGGGCAGCTCAGTTGATTAGTTTAATTGATATTTAAATGGCCTTAATAGGCCTTTGACAGTTTGGCGGATGTGCAGCCAATTTGGCTGCACGCCCATCGAACTGAAAATCTAAACGGCACATGGTGATGTCGGGACACACGTCAGTTAGTGTGGTGGATGAATTTGGAAGTTGTCAAATCATGTTAAGTATATTAAAACATTTTCAGCTTTATAGCTATCTTTATCAATCCAATTAAGACATTTTCAAACTTGCAAGTCTGTTTTATCAAGAAGAGTAATGAGAGGAGATTATCATTTTTGCATGGAAAGTCCGCTAACCACTATTCATGGGGTAGGATTTTCCCCTCATCGCGTGGGCACAGCGGGCAAGCCCAGGAGTGGCCGTACAACGGTCCACTGCCCGTGATTGGGTCCCAATTACGATTTTACACTGGCTGGCCCATTAACGATAATCTCAGCGCTGCCAGGGTGGGCGCGGGAGGAGCGCGAGTGCTGAAATGTGCACATGTGCGGGGCTGCACTCAGTGAAAGCTCCCTGAAGGCACAGAGCTGCCTCAGGGAGCTGAAGATTTTTAAAATGAAAAATAAAGATTTCAAAAATAAGGAAAACATGTCGCCATATGTGACGCTGTCACATGAACAGAGACATGTGAAAGATTAGTTTTAAAAAATGTTATTTTTTTTTAATCACTGTTTTAAACCTCATCCCATCCGTGGATGAGGTTTTGCAAATAATGCATAGGCCGTCTGGCCTATTCACCCATCCGCTATCCATAAGGTTGGACGGGCAGTAAAAAATTCTATTTAGTTAATTGATTAATGGCCTTTTTAATTGCCTGTGGGCACACTGCCAACTCTCGTGGGTGCCCGCTGACTGAAATATCGTGCATTATTTCACGCTTGTGTGTGCCGGAGATGCACCTCCATGCTGAGCTTAAAACCCTGCCCCTGATCTCTATAGGGTGAAATACTACCTTTGAGTGTGCTGTTTCAAATTTTCATAATTAAGGGCTTGTTGGGTTTTGTGGTAATTTCTTATTTCTAGATATTAAATTCACTATACACCCAAAAATAGAACATTGATGAACCATTTTTTAACATTACCCCAAATGTTAGATTAATCTTCTTAGCATCCCACAAAGAATTCCCTTTACTACCATGGTGTCAGAAATTTCCAAGACAGAGTGGAGAGTACATCTAATACACAGAAGGGATAAGTCATGATGATAGATTGACATTACCTTAATCTGTTGGAAAGATTTACTATAAGTGCTGAGGGCCTTTGAAGCAAATCATTTAACAAACAAATGGCTGGTATGATATAATGATGGTTGGTGCGGTTAAAGTTTTCCTCACCTGTCTTGTGAGTGCATGATATCTCAACGAACTTGACTGCATACAAGAGAACCAAGTTGTCTCTTCAACAAATGTATCTGCAGCTGCATAGTTAGATGTTCAAATATTTAAAGATAAACAGGTCTTTATTTCGGGAAACAGCAGGGATTATTTTTACCTCACCACCGTGGTGGTAATTTGGCAGGATGGTTTGCCAAACTGTTTTGGAACCTGTCTAATTTTCGTTCCATTGATTCCAGTGGGATGAAAATCTGGTGGGCTCTCGGATGAGGTGGCAAACCAATTTGCTAGATTACTGCCCAAGTGATGATGATGTGAATTACCCTCAACATCTCCAAATATTCTGCATTGCAACACTATAAATGGGATCACAACACATGGGTGTTGTGCCTACTGTCAGACGAGAACAGCAGAATTTTCTTCTGATTTAGCAAGTTCTAGAAAGGCTGATAAGTTTCTGAAAGATTAAGTCTCCTGTGGAAAGCAATCTTAGATTTAGATATTGCAGCTTTACTTAAATGATAGCAAAATCAGAATTTATTACTTCGCAGTACAGTACTACACATGTACTTGCTCATCTTTATTTTCTGGTTAGGTACTATATTTTGGGAGTCTTTGCATAGAAAATGAAAATAAAATTGAAAAAACTGTTATTCGACATAGTAACTCATGTTCCTCTCTGCCTTTCACACAGACATGACCTGTTCAACATCACCTTCTTTGTTTCAGTTAATACCTTGTTATTTAGCTCAGCAGTTCTTAGAATCGACAACGCCCTCATGAGTGATGTTCATTATAGCTAAGGCGTCTACTTACAGGCGAGCACAAGCATTGTTTGTGTGAAAGGTGCAGAGGATCAGCTGTTACAAAATGCCTGTGGATGGAGCCCCTTTTACAGTGTAACACTAAATTGAGTAAAACTGTTGTAAACACTGTCTACAATGATCCCAGTGGCATTATTTTTTTCTCCTCTCTGAAAAACAAATAAACAATATTCATTTTCAGATCCCTCCCCCTTTTCAGACTGCCTGTCCAGGACCTGTTGTTATCGATATGGGGCAGGATTTTCGGGTTGTCAGGCAGGCGAAGCGGGGGGGGGGGGGGGCCCGAGAGCGGCCAGGGAACGGCCCGTCACCCACGATCAGCCCTTGACCGTGATTTCACGCTGGCTGCCCAATTAACGGCCAGCTAGCGTGAAAGGCGCGCTGAAAGGCTCAGCGCTGCTGGGATGGGAGCAGGAGGAGGGCAAGCTCAAAAGTCTGCACCTGCGCAGGGGACTGCGCACTGAGAACTCCCCTAAGGCAGGGAGCTGCCTCAGGGAGCTGCAGAATTTTAAACTGATGAATTAAGTTTTTAAAAATCTGGAAAAAAATTACATGCAACGGATCCACTCATCTTAACATGTATATTTGAAAAATTCTGCCCAAAAATTGTTACTTTTAAAAATTTAATTACGGAAACCTCATCCCACCCGTGGATGAGGTTTCCTAAAATATCTAAAGGCCGCCTAGCTGATTTGCCATCGCCAACCATAAGGTTTGATGGGCAGTGAAACATAGCACTTAATTAATACTTCGATGGCCTAATTAGGCCTCTTCCACCCGCACGCCAAGCGGAAATTCCTGCCCATGGACTACATCTCTCCCTTGGTTGAATATGCTGTGCCTGTGTGGCACCCTGGTCTCACACACACGCAAACCACTCGGATAGAAAAATTACAGAAGTGTGTGCCCTGATTGAAATTAGAACCCCAGTACCAGTCATACCCTTCATGTCACAAAGCTCGAAACTCTACAAACAAGAAGAGTTAATATTTGCACTATGTTTGGAAAATTCCTTATCCAATCTACCCAGTATCGGAACTAATTACCACCAGCATGCCCAGAGCAATGAAGACAATTCAGAAGTTTGACTAAGTTCAACCTCATAAGGTGTAGGATGGAAAGGTACCAATGTAGACCTATTCCTTACATGGTTTGGGTCCTTAATGAACTGCTTAAATTATGAAATCTATGCATACTTCAGTGCCTGTAATGTAGGAATGATATATTGGTTTTTAATTTTAACATAAATTTAATTCAATATTCCTTCTTTTAATATCCTGTCTACCACTTCCCTGTTACCTGCTGAATTTGTTTGCCTATTTTTATTGCTACATGACTGTCACATGTTTCTAGGCTTTTAACTGGATTACTTAGTCTGTATTTTGATATTTTTGATGGAAGCAAGTCAGCCGTTGGGCTGCAAACGTGTGTCTTTAAATATCATTTTTATAATTGAAATTGTTGACCATAAAAAGCACTAATTTGTAGTTTATATGGAAAATGGACAGAATCTTAGAACTTGATCACCAAAACATCACTAAAATCCTGATGTAATCCCACGTAATGAAACGTCAGCCCTTTCTTCATATACTTTGCAATAGGGTCATTGAGTATCAGTTAGCAGTAAAACTTTAGTCTGTTTTCTTCTTTGCAATAGGTGCTAGGGATAATCATGTACTATCTTTCACCTATTACTAACCTGGTATCCAGCTAGTACAAACCTACTATTAGGTGAGAAGTATTAGTATTCACCTAATACTAACACAGTAGCTACCTCAGCACAGAAAATAAAGCAAATCTGGTCTGTAATGTTCAGTACCACACCAGGTGGTGCATTTGAAGAACCCTTGATCTACATTTGCTGCTTTAGTTGTTAATGAATGAATGATATATGATAGGCAATACTGTATGACACGCACAGAGCAACCAAAATAAATCGAATACAATAGTTTACTTATTGCAACAAACCGTAACATAAAACCAAGTCTTTTTAGCTTATAAAATCAAGTTTATCACATCTTTTTAATCAACAGATTTCAATAAAAAGTTAATAAACCTGTTAGCTTGTTCTTTGTTGCCATCGACAGGAGCTATTAGGGCTCTGTAACCTTGGAAGTAACAGAAAATGCTGCATTGTTTCACAATGAGGTCATTATTATCCATCAGCTTGCAACACATGCGAATGTAACTCTTAAATGTGACAACTTAAATGAAACTACAAGTAAATCAGGGATGATGGCACTACAGAGTAGCTAAAAACGTCTCAAAACTTAATAATTTTTCTATGGAAAATCCAACAATACAGGGCCTCAGCCGTCTAATCCCAATAAAATAGATTTACCTAGCCAGCTGTTTCCTGGAAATGGAACTAAATTTAAACCACCTGCTCTTTTGTTGTTCTATTTAACAGACTGGTGCTTCTCCCAGAAAACTTATATTTCCCCCCCCGTCCACCACCTCACCGCACCCACCCCCCTCCCCAACCCCTCACACTCAACCTCCACCCCCATTTTAAACTTAGTTTTGTTAAACAACTCACATTGTATCTATAAATAAATCCTCCATTTCAGTGTTGATCTGTTTAGTATGCTTTGCATAAAATGCAAAATTAGTGCACAATACAAGTGTCATAGAGGTAATTTTCAGATTACATACACGAAGTGTGTTGATGAGTCTGCCCAAAACACATCGGAAATTCAAGCATTCAACACATGATTTTCTGATCATTTTCCTTTTTAAAAATGTATACAAATTGTAATATGTTGTGCCCGATAACTAATAAGCCTAATCCTTTCATCCATAATTTATCAGATACAATAGAGGCAAAAATTTATCACTTGATAGTGATTTTCATTTATACATGTCTAACATTTTCAAGCACAAGCCTTATCCTGAATTGTTATATTTGCAAAGAGTATATCCACAATTCAAACTCGAAATTTAAATGGAAGTTTGCCTTAGTATTAAAGATAATGCCATTTTAGTCAGTGAATTTGCATCTTGATAAATGAAATCAGACACTGAATGTAAATAAACTTAGAAGACTTCCTGTGTCTTGAAACAAATAAGGCAGACAAAGCACATGCTTATGTCCGTTTTCTGAAGCTTGTTTATCCTGGAATTGGTTGCTACCTGAAGCTAGAGGCTATAGTTAAGGGGCACCACTCAGTGGCCATTCGGTACCATTTTTCCTTCCCAAGTTGACCCTCCCCCACTGCCCTGTTCAACATGTGCCCCACCCCAACCTCTTGCTGGGGCCTGTCAGGTTGGTCCCAGCGGGACCCTGGATGTACCTGAATGTCTGGGTCCATTGCTGAATGCCATCTCCTTGACCTACCTGCAGCACCAGCAGTGGCCTCTGCTCCTACTAGTGCTGCTGGTGTGCAGGGCTGCCTGCCTCCGATTGGCCGGCAGCTCTGAGGTGGGCAATCCTCCTGGAGGTGGATGGAACTCCCACCTCATATTAATTAAAGGGCTGTTCCAAAGTATTAAAGTGCGGCAAGCAGGTTAAGTGGCGGTGAGCTCACCCCCAACATTTACTCTGGGGTGCGGGGACACTGCCCTCAGCATATAATCCAGCCCGTTGAATTTGTCATCTCATATGGTGGGATTTTCTGATCAGGCTAGTCTCAACAATGCATGTCATGATTGGGACAGCGAGTTCCAATTAAATGTAAGAAGTACCAGTTAATCTGTTTTTCCAGTTCATGATAAATCATCATTTTCAAGCTTAGCAATACGAAATAAGTATCTGCAAATAACAATTTGAAGATTGCAACATTGTACCCAAAGGTTGACAGAAGTATTCTTCTGACTAGATTGAAGGTTAAATATCTGCGCTTAGAGCTTCAAATCAATCGCACTGGTTTTAATAGCGCAATTCATCCATTATTGGTGTAAGTGGTACAAAAATGGCTGGGATTTTCTGGCCCTGCTACGGACGGGCATTGCCACAGGTGGGAGGGGAAAATTTAGAGAGCCATTAAAAGTCAACACGACGATGCCCAGTGGTGGCAGGTCTGGAAAATTCCGCCCATGGCTCTGGAAGCAGGCTCTGTCCCAAAGCTAGCCACCCTCCCGCCAGGGTGAATGAATCACCATTGGCAGTTTCTGCTGCTTTTGCTCTTTTGCAGGACTTCAAGGACGTTCCAAAGCTTTAACTGCAATTTTTGATCATAGCAAATTTTGCTTTCAAAATTGAGTTTGAGTGAAAACTTGAAGTGGAGGTGGAGAGGAAACATTTTTCAAGACAGGAGTAACTGGCACTGGGATTGTTGATTGTGCCCAAATTGGAAACTTTATCCCATAACATGTCAAGGTCATGTAAATGTCTAAGATTAGCAATAGATTATTAAAATGTATTCATATGTTAATTTTAATTATGTTAAATTTTTAGCACGGGGGCGTGTGTGCACATGACCCGCTCGAGCATAAATTGACACGCGTTGATGTTGGGCGAGTGCCTCAACGTCAACACGCCATTGTGTGATAGTTCATTCGGCAGGTGCACACCGAAGTCGGCAGTGTGCCTGCCAATAATTAAAAGGCCTGTTAAGGCCAGTAAATGATCAATTAACTTTAATTTTATATTGCCTGTCCAACCCTACGGTTGGCGGGCAGGCGAAAAGGCCAAGCGGCCTTTGCACATTTTAGGAAACCTCATCCACGGGCAGGATGAGGTTTCCTAAAGCAAATAAAAATAAAATAAAAATTTTAAAACTTAATTAATAACATGTCCGTGCTCATGTGACAGGGTCACATGAGGGGATATGTTTCATTACATTCTTATTTTCTTTATATTTTTTATAACACTTCATTTCTCTGAGGCAGCTCTCTGCCTTAGGGGGATTATGAAGTGTGCATGCACGAAGGTCAAACTTGCCCAGGTCGCACTCCCACCCCCGCCACACAGGCAACACTCAGTGCTGCCGTTCACGTTTCACGCTGGGCGGGCATTAATTGGCCCGCCAGCATGTAACTGCTTTCTGGCTCTGATCTCGGGTGATAGTCAGCCTCCTGACTGCCCCCGCCCACCCCCGCCAAGCCCTTCTGACATGAGTGAAATTCTGCCCACTGTAACTTTCTTTCGTTTATGTTTTCAGACTTTTAGTAACTCCCTTTCAGTATAAAATGTTGAAATGTATTTATATCATTTATAAAATAATGAAAGTGCTGAATTCTGTGCCAGTTATTCTAGTTGAACAAATTGGGGAAGACTGGGGTCATGGATTTAAACTACACAAGTGTAGAAACAGACAGAATGTTGTGTGGTTCTTTGCCCAGAGAGTAATAAACTTTAGGTAAAAGCAAGATACTGCAGATGCTGGAAATCTGAAATAAAAACAGAAAATGCTGCAAAAACTCAGCAGATCTGACAGCATCTGTGGAGAAAGAAACAGAGCTAAAATTTTGAGTCTGTATGACTCTTCTTCAGAGCTCTTTAGCTCTGTTTCTTTCTCCACAAATGCTGTTAGACCTGCTGAGTAATAAGCCTTGCTGGCTAGATGCTGACGTCTCTACATGCCTTCAAGAAGTCGATGTAAAAATCATGAGTAAAATGCTGAACCAGCAGGAGATTTCTGTGCAGCTTTTTAAATGCACTATTTAGTTTGGGCTGTGCTTTTCAGCAGAATACTATGGGGTAAACAGGGATTGGAACTGTGTTTGCCTCTTTCATTCCTCACTGAAGCATTGAAGGTAGAGCGAGTAGGCTCCTGGGTGTGGGTACCATCAAGCAACTCAAAAATATCACTCGTCACTTGAAATGAGGTGGCAAAGGTACTGATTGCCAATTCTCCCACTCCCAGAACTGCAAATAATGCTGCAAGCAATTCTACATCCTCACCGAGGAGGCAACACCCTAAACACTTCTCTCTTTATTTCTTTGTGCACCCAAGCCATCAACATAAACTTCAGCTTCTTAAAGCAACAATGCACAACTAACTGTTCACGTGTCCCTTGGTTAAGGGGGCTTCAGCTTGACATTATAGTTATCCAAATTCCTTAAGGCAGCTTCCTTAAAGTTGGATGGGCAGTGAAAAATTTTTTTCAATTATAACTTTAATGGTCTTAATAGGCCTTTTGATTGTCGGCTGGCGTACGTGCCGATCGAAATATTGTGTGAGTGCACGATGACGTTGGGTCGCTTGTCTGACATCATCGCGTGTCATTTTACGCTCATTGGGGTCAGGCATGCGCC
Source organism: Carcharodon carcharias (assembly GCF_017639515.1). NCBI lineage: Eukaryota > Metazoa > Chordata > Chondrichthyes > Lamniformes > Lamnidae > Carcharodon > Carcharodon carcharias. The sequence goes on along the minus strand of NC_054474.1, from coordinate 42,670,285 downwards.
CGTCTGAAGAGCATTATATTCTGGCCATGTAACTGGCTTGAAGGACAAACTAGTCTTTATGTTTTAGCCCTAATCCAATGTTTGCAATAACCTGCTTTGGATCGTACTGCATCCAAACCAATGATATTACATAATCTGGATTTCCATGAGTATTTTAATGGAAATTAATTGATTAAAGGTAATAACATAAAGATTGTTCATGACTTATTTTTCTATATTTGCAAAAATCAAGCCTACAATTGAAAACCTCTCTTTTTAAGGGCGAGATTGAACAAGTTAGGATCAGCATGATGAATTTCCTGAAAGCTTATTTCACACAAACTTTGATGAATTTTATTGTTTATTAATCACTGAATTATTTCATTTAAGATAGAAATGAAATGGCATGCTAAGCAGTCATAGCATTCTACCTCATATGTGTGGAAATAGGATTTCAATTTTTAGTTTTAATTATTTGAGGCCTGTTGTTAGAGCATTGTGTTTTAATTCAATTCCCTCGCACCCCCGATCCACAAACACCCCAACCAGCATTGTTTTTTATGTTACTAAATGATTCCCTGTCCCTCACATGCAAGATAAGCTGCAGGACATCTAATTTGAGTCTTAAGTTTTACTCCGCTATCTGTTAATAATATTCATTTTTGACTCTACAGCAGTGAAAGCCGAAGGGAATGATTTAATTGTGAAAAATCTCAACTACTTTTTTTTATTTTCATGGCATCAATTGTTTAAATAAATGCCAATGAATTTTGCTTGACAATTCTTTTACTAATGTATGCTTGTATATACCATAATATTCATGTATATCAGGAAATAAATCACAGGCCTGAGCCTTACGTTCATTGGGTGTGCATGTTTGGTGGGCCCCGAAGCGGACATGGAATGCGCTTCTGCCTGCAATCGGCCCCCAAACACAAGTTCATGCTGACTGACCAATTAATGGCCAGGCAGCGTGAAACATGCACTGAGAAAGCCTCAGCACTGCCGGGTTGGGTGGGGGTGCGGTGGGAAGAGGGCAGGCACTGACAAAAGTGAGGGTGCGGGTGGGCGCTTCTAGCGAGCTCCCCAAAGGCAGACAGCTACTGCGGAGCTGCCTCAGGGAACTGCAGACCTGGACAGATTAAATGGCAAGAAAAAACTGCAACAAGCTGCGTCTATGTAACACATTCAAGCACCTGACAGCAGAACTAAAAAAACATCAGTCCCCAGATGTTTTTCTAATTACATTTCACCCCAGACATTTCATCCCGCCCTGGATCGAGGTTTCAGCAAAAATGTAAAGGCCGCCTGGCCGATTGGCCCATCTGCCAACCGTAAAAATGGACGGCCCATGTAAAATCAATTTCAATTGCTTCCTTAATGGGCTTAATTGCCCACTTACTTGTCAGCGGGAGCGCTTCCAACTCCCATGCGCACCCACCGAGCGAAATATCGTGTGAGTGCATGATGACGTTGGGATGAGCACCCGACGTCTTCTCGCATGGTTTCATGTGCTATTGGGTCAGGCGCGCACCTGCACAACCAGTGTAAAATTTTGGCCTGTATATTTTTCAGATTTCTATATAATTCAATCGTTAAGTGTTACTAATTAGGGTTGACTTTCAAGTTTGTCTAAACTCCGTATTGGTGCTAAAAAAAAGGTAAATCACCTTATACTCATTTTAGTAACTTTAAAATGCTTTATTTTATTCTGATGGGGAAGGTTTTTGTTTAAGTGCAAAATTACAATGGAAGTCTTCATCTTCCATAAGGCACTGTCTGCCTTCATGCCTCAGTGTTAATGAAGGCCAGTAATCACAATCCACAAATACATGCTGTCAAAGTGTTACACAGGCAATGTGCTGGTGAAAATGAGAAATGTGATATTCTTATTCTTTCTAAGCGCCTTGTTCCCTGGCTTAGAGGAATAAATTAAAGTACAATCAAAATAGGCCTCAGCTGCAGAACATGGATAAACTGATTTCTTGTTCATTTGGGAGTTTAAATCGCCCAGGCAAGGAATGACTTGACATAATTAGCTGTCAGTCAACTTTCAAGGTGGCTCAGATTGTGTTGTCTAATTGTAAGCCGTGTAGCCCACCATTAGGTGCTACAATAGTGCATTACAGACACTAACTTTGAATGTTGAAGAACTGTTGAAATAAATTCTACTTCAACCTCTTTGTCACAATATTTGATAAAGGCAAGTATTTCTTATTCTATTTTTTTATTCTGAATGCAACATATTCTGTCCTCCTGCAGCAATGTGTTACAATAGTTTACAGCCTTAAACCACAATCCATGAATAAAAACATTTCTTGCTAAAAAAAGGAATAATGTAATTTAAACTTACTGATATACCAATGCATGGTGCTAAGGTATAAGTTTGTCCTAGTGATTCTATACAGTAAACCTCCGGTCTTGTTGTGCATTCAGTGAGTAGCCTGTTGCTTATGGGGAAGAAGGGTAAAATACACAAATGAATAAGCCAGAGAAGAGAAAAAGACTGTTTTCAAGGCTGAGTTGTGAAGAAAGACAGGAAAAATAGTGCTCTTTAGTCTATAGAACTTTATAATATACTTATTGGAATAACTAAAGTGTATCTGGAGCACTATTAGAAGGTAAACCAGGATACTAGAACAAAGGGACATAGGTTAAGCCTGGTGAAAGAGAAAATTTGCGACAAATTTCAGAAGAAATTCATGTAGCATTATTACATTTGGAATAGACCTCTGGGTAGGTTGGAGTTGACAAAAAAATCTTAAGATTAATTCAGAAGAACAGTGAGATGATGTGATGGGAGAATGTACATTTGCTTTATTGTGGATAGGTGAGCTAAGATCAACTGAAAGGATTTGCTCATCTGCATCTATCTTGCAACAGAGGATGGGTCATATTCAATTTGCTCAGAAAAACCTTCCCTGTAAACGTCATTGATCGAACATGTCATTTGCTTGCTCTTTCACCACAGGTTAATTTTTTTATTCATTCAAGGGATGTGGGTGTCGCTGGCTCAGCCAGCATTTATTGCCCTTGAGAAGGTGGTGGTGAGCTGGCTTCTTGAACCGCTGCAGTCCCCGAGGTGTAGGTACACCCTTTGTGCTGTTAGGAAGGGAGTTCCAGGATTTTGACCCAGTAACAGTGAAGGAATGTTGATATATTTCCAAATCAGGATGTTGAGTGGCTTGGAAGGGAACTTCCAAACAGTGGTATTCCCATGTATCTGCTGCCCTTGCCCTTCTAGATGGTAGTAGTCATGCGTTTGGAAGGTGTTGCCTAAGGAGCCTTGGTGAGTTTCTGCAGTTCATCTTGTAGATGGTACACATTGCTGCCACTGTTCATCGGTGGTGGAGGGAGTGAATGTTTGTGGATGTGGTGCCAATCAAGTCTTTGTCCTGGACAGTGTGAAGTTTCTTGAGTCTTGTTGGAGCTGGATTCATCCAGGCAAGTGGAAAGCATTCCATCATACTCCTGACTTGTGTCTTGTAGATGGTGGAGAGGCTTTGGGGAGACAGGGGATGAGATACTCGCCGCAGGATTCCTAGCCTCTGACCTGCTCTTGTAGCCACAATATTTATGTGGCTAGTCCAGTTCAGTTTCTGGTCAATGGTAATCCCAGTATGTTGAGAGTGGGAGATTCACTGTTGATAATGCCATTGAATGTTAAGGGGCAATGGCTAGATTCTTTCTTGTTGGAGATGGTCATTGCCTCGCACTTGTGTGATGCAAATGTTACTTGCCACTTTCAGCCCAAGCCTGGATATTGTCCAGGTCTTGCTGCATTTGGACATGGACTGTTTTGTTCTGGGAGCTTTATAAAAGAGATGGAAGAATTTAAGATTTAAATTTGAAAATGAAACACCTTTTTGTAACAACTTTCTAAAGTGTACATGATTTCTAACAAGTAAACAAGGTAATGAAGATTTTTCATATTGATAAACCAAGTTTAATCCACTTGCAATGAAGTCAACTTCCTGCTTGAAATTCTAGTTCCCAGCAGACCTGGTTTGAATACATTGACAGTTGCAAGAATCTATTGCAAGACTAATTCATCTCAATGGATCAAACAGTTTCTGAATTTATGTTCCAAGCAGGCATTTGTCTTGGTCTCACATTTGATTCAAGTCCACAACTCATCATCTACTCTCTAATCAGGAAATCACTGGGCTCATCTCATACCTCCCAAAGGTAGGCTGAATTTACTGGTCAACTAAAATTACACAACATCTAACTTCTAATTCTAGCTTCTGAATTTTATCCACATGCAGTCAAAGGAATATTGAAGATAGGACCCAAACTTTGTAACAATGGATAAGGGGAGAAAACTGAATAGTGAAGATTTTTTTTCGAAAAAATACTTCAGCCATAAAAAAAGTAAAATTACATTCCATAACAGCTCCAATTGGACAGTACCGAAGGTGCAATATGGTCTAAGTTCTTTCCATACATTACGTGGTGCATACAATTGCAATTACATGTGATATTTACAATATACATTCCATGATAAAGATACTGCCTGATGGGTTTTACTCAGTTTCGAGTCGCTGGGACGTGGACCTTAGACAGTGTCCTTTCCCTGTTGAGCCTTTGTGGTGGCTGCCCCAAGCTTTAGTGTTTCTGTCAGCATGTAGTTCTGGCCCTTAGAATGTGCTAGTCTACAAAACTTAGTTGTGGACAAGCCTATGCACTGGAGGACCAACATGTCTTGGGGAAACCAAAGTGCACCTTTCACCAAGTTGATGGTCCTCCAGCAGCAATTATTTAGCTCAGAGTACATCTCTGGGAACAGCCATTAGAGCACAACTCCTGCATCACAGAGCTGCTCGGGATGAACCTCAACACAAACCATTGTGTCTCTTTCCAGAACTGCTTTGCAAAAGCACATTCCAGAAGGAGGTGGACCACAGTCTCTTCCTCACTGCAGCTGCCTTGAGGGCAGTGTGCAAAGGGGGATGGGACCTAAAGCATGGAGGAAGGATCTGACGGGGAGGGCCTTTCTCACCAGCAGCCAGGCTACGTCTTGGTGCTTGTTTGATAGTTCTAGTGATGAAGCATTCTGCCAAATATCTTTGACAGTCTGCTCAGGGAACCATCTGACAAGATCCACCATCTCCTTTTCCCATAGGACGTTGAGGATGTTATGTGAAGACCATTGCCTGATGGACTTGTCGTCAAAAGAGTTTCTCTGCTTAAACTTCTCCACAAGGGGCAGGTAGTATGGCACGGTCCAACCGGTCCACAGTCCATGGCCAGATCCATCCTTAGCAACACTGGGGACAGATAGAACCTCAGCATATAGTGATACATGGGGTTGGATTTTTATCTCCCGATGGAGGCAGGAATAGGATCAGGAAAGTAAATAATTTAGAATTTTCGACTGCAAACTCCAACTTGCAGTGCATTTCTGATGCTGGGCCATTTTTGTGCAGCCTTTGACAGGTCAGGAAGGCCTTGAGTGTGAACTCTGAATAGACCTATTCTGAGGTTGAGTGTTGCCTTATGAAGATGATAAGAAATTTCAATACTCTTCCCCAAGCTATTTTCATGTGCTGGTGCGGGTTATGGAAGCCCTAAAAAAAATCAGGTTTATTCATGACCACTGGAGGAAGCCTGCTGAGGAGTCTGGAATATTCTTACAGATAAGTGGTAAATGTTTTGACACCTTCAAATGTCACTATTATATGCTGTATTAGAGTCATAGAGTCATAGAGGTCTACAGCACAGAAAAAGGCCCTTCGGCCCATGAAGTCTGCACCGGTGAAAACAAATACCTAACTATTCTAATCCCCTTTTCCAGCACTAGGCCCGTGGCCTTGTATGCCATGGCATCACAAGTGCACATCCAAATACTTCTTAAATGTTCTGAGGGTTTCTGCCTCTACCACCCTTTCAGGCAGTGAATTCCAGATTCCCACCACCCTCTGAGTGAAAAAATTCTTCCTCACACCCTCTCTTAACCTTTTGTCCCTTACCTTAAATCTATGCCCCCTGGTATTGATCCCTCCACCAAGAGGAAAAGTTCATTCCTGTCTACTCTATCTATGCCCCTCATAATTTTATACACCTCAATCATGTCCCTCCTCAATCTCCTCTGTCCAATTCTCTTCATAACTAAAACTCTCCAGCCCAGGCAACATCCTGGTAAATCTCCTCTGCACTCTCTAGTGCAACCACCTCCTCCCTATAATGCAAATGTAATGTAGATCTGTTTTTAGTGCAATGATCGATCACAGGGCTCTGCCTTGCAAAGATAAATTGACTAAAAAAACATCTAAGCACTTGCTACACGCCATTGGTTGACAGGCAATTAGCTTTGAAATGTCTGTAGTTTGAGGAAGCAATGCATTTGAAACACCATCTACAGCTTAAAAAAATGTCCATCTGTTTTTTTAGTTTCAATGGACTCCACTGTTGACTTATATTAGGGTGTATTTCAATAGCTGGGCCTATTCTGAATGCTTGGCTGAGTTACAAAAGTCAAGGGGCACTTACCTTAGCAGGGATCTATGTTCACATTTTGATTGCCAGTTTTAAGAGGTTGTTAAATGATTTTCTGTCTTTGATGTTATGAGTGAATAAGAGCCCTTAAAACAGATTGACCGCTTGAGGGGGTTTACATTTCTTTTGGAATGGCCTTTTGAAGGAGAGTTTTTTCAGGATGGTGTATTTGAATGAGGTTAGATTGTTAGAAATTTATTATTTTAAATGCCCATTTAAAAGACATCCTGAGATCTGCCAATAGTGGATACAGGGTGAGTGCCTATGGAAGATACATGGGGGCCATGGATGCGGCATGGGGTGGATAGGGGGTGAGAGTGAAGGTTAGGGTGCATAAGAACTATGTTGGAGAGCTAAGCCTGTGTCCCAACGAACCAAGCAACCTGCCTCCGATGCTGCCTCCAGATTCAGAAAACATTAACCCTGCCTGCCCATGTTTCCAGGAGATGAAAATATTGGCAGTTATGGGCAGAGATGACAGGCTTGGGTTTCTGAACTCTGGAAATGCCTGACTCACATTTCATGAGCGCAACATGAAAATCCAACCCTTGGTGTTTGTGCATCAATGATCTATACACCACACAGAAAGGTAGCCATTAGGTTGAAGGCTATGTTGGGTACATTTTTCCCCAATTTGTCTGGAGATTGGTACATCATGCCCCTGCAGACATGGTCCATTTTTGATCTCCAGATAAAGCAGAAGATGGCTTGTGGGATCAACATGGTGCAGGTGTGGGGTATGAATCTGACCTGCACCACATTGAGCAATATGATGACCAGGTTCTTACCTGCAATGGAGAAGGTGAATCGCTTCGACATGCCCAGTTTTTGTTTTACCATGATTACATGCTCCTTCCAGATTTTGACATGCACCCCGGCCCTTAGAAAGCTGCAGGGAAGAATGAAAAAGGAGGAGCTGTCATTTAGGGAAAACAGTTTGCCATCCTTACCTGGTCTGACCCATATGTGACTCCAGTCTCACATCAAAGTGGTTAACTCTTAACTGCCCTTTGGTGGGCTAACCTGTAAATGTGTGGAGTGTTCCTGTAATAAATCTTGGTTCACACAAACTATATTCTGACTCCAAGAACATACTGGAAAGAGAGTGTAATGGAATCAAAATTGCACCATTCCAACAGATATGATTTGTGACAATCCCAAGAAACAAACTGAGTTGCCCGTATCCCGATATATAATGGCTATGATGATTTGAGGTTAGAAAGGTAAGCAATCTCACAAGCCCACAGGATAACAACATGTTATGTTCCCTTTTCCCATTGCACAAACATAACAATGAAAGGAGCTGAATTACAAAACAAGTTTTCATCTTCTGCCACGCTGTCTTTAGAAAAAAATGGACCTGACCAAACAGGAAGCTAAGCCGACCCATCAGGCAGATGACAGATCCCAGAGGTTGACAGAAGCTAGCATGCGTCTTGCAATACAATTAAAAAGCCCAAAAGAACAGAGTTCATCCTCTAAAGTAACCCCTTACTCAGCCTAACTTCAATGGGGTTAGCAGGATCTGTTATTAGATAGTATCTTTACTTAATCTGTTAATAGAGCATATAGATTGTGCAAATTGTTTAGCATGTTAATCTGTTTATCTCACATATACAGTCTACAGAAAGTTTGCTGCTTTAAGTGCTTTGGGCGATAAAGCTTATATTACTAGTGACTTCGTCTCTCCTGCATTTGACATTGTAATGTATGACGTATTATATTTCTTGTATAATGTAAAACATTTTAGATTCAACAAGCTTCCTATCATGTGATACTGTCTCAATTACATGATTTAGAACTGTTCCATTGTCCCCAAGACTTGATCCCTCTGGCCATAGTGCAGATCAGAGCTAAATGAAGTGATTCAGATTACTCTGTCACAGGAACACCTTTTCGCTCAACAATTTTACAGCCTTACAACAGACTGCAGGCTTTTATTCTACTATTCTTATTTTCTGTTTTTATACAGTATCTTTTTATATACATTTTCACACAAGCATGCAGTAACACAATAATTAGAGCAACTTTTCTCCTTTTCTTGAATTGATAACTTGTGGAAATAATCCTAGATTTTTAATCTTGTAGTATTGGTGTTACTTCTTGATGGTATTTGACAGAAAGTATGATGTGGGATTGGGTGAATAACCTTTAGCCTCAAATCATAGGTCTAGGTATTTTTGATGAAGTGATGAGATGATTAATATTTGGGTCAAAGGCAACTGTACTTTGGTGCTGCCTTTACATACACCTTAAGTACTGCCTATTTTTAAAATTTCTTCTTCATATGATTTTACACCAATGGAAGCAGTTTAACCTGGGAACAATGAAAACTTGATAGAGATCAATTAAGGTGAAAGCAAGAAGTTAGAAGGCAAGTATAGCCACTCTTTTGCTACTTTTTATTTAAAAAATCAGTTGAACAATTAAGCATTCAATTCAAACAGATGTTGGCAAAGACATAGCATTTTATAATGGGTCAGATGAGAAGCACTCCAGGCACAACTTACAGAGTCACTTCAACCTCAGGAAGCAGGAGCTGTGATTGCGAGAGTTGTTTGCTGGATGGAAAACCAATGAGGCCTGTGAATATTGATAGCTCAGTGAATTTTTGGGAATTGCTGATACTGACATTTCCAATGGTTTGCCAACTTTGGAAGTTTTGTGCTGCTGCCATTTTTACAGTACAGTTTAATCAATGAGAGGGAAGTCCTCAATTGCTGACAGCTCCTTTCTATTGTGACTATATTACATAAACATGGCAGGAAACAACACTGCAGCAGAAGTTTGTTTTTAGGCATTATACTCTATATAACAGAAGTCTGACTTGGAGGGTGCATTTATATTTGCTGTCATCAATACATACTCCCAATGCCTGCATCAGAAATCTTCAGTTAATCAAAACATTCATTCCATTTATATTGTGGCTGCCTTCACTCAATCAGCAGTTTTGGGCTTCACAATGCATTTTTTTTTAACCTCCAGAAGAGCTTGATGTACTTTGTAATAGCTTTCACATTTCCTGGCATGCAGTCAGGCAAATGCATCACATGTCACCTGAATGGATAGACTAAAATCTTCCTGAGTGAGGGAAATTTCTTTCATAGTTTGTTCATTAAAGAAAATGTGTGTGGGAAAAGGTATTTAAAAATAACACCAATAAATTGACTGACAGCAAGATCTAGGTTGGTGGCCTTTCTTACATGGATCAAAGATGATGCGTAAGGGAACTAATGATTGTTTCAGTCCATTTACAACTTGATAATGAAAGCTAAGCAAGTCCAACACTGGGTTGCTGCTGCCTCCAAAGCCATCAAATTGCCTTTTCAATTGTCTCTTCAGTTTATGGTCGAAACCTTCAAAGTAGAAATGGATGAAGCAAAGCTATTAGCGGATTAGAGGGAATTCAAAATGTCAGGCAGAAGTGAATATCCCTTGAGCAGGTTACCCAGTATAGCTGCAGACCCTCTGTTGTATTCCAGGTGCACACAAAGCACAAAAGGCTAGCAGAATTGTCAAGGTGCTTAACTGAAAGAAAGTACAAGTGAGTTAATAGTTTCAGGCATTTTTCTTCCAAAGACTGATGTACCTGGATGTTATCTGTGGATATCACAGGTCTCATGCAGTTAAATTACTGTTAGTGCCCCTATTCAGTTAAAAATATTGAAATGTGACATTCAAACCATTGCACATTCTGTTTGGACCACTTGCATTCAGACTTCCTGATGACATGTAGATGCAATGAAGCTATTTAGCTTGAACTTTGAGCACAAAACTGCAGAAGATGAGTACAAAATTGGCAAACTTCCCTCTGGAAAGATTTTAATCCTATATGGATAAAAGTATGAAATAAACTCCCAATAGACATAATTAATGTTATGTCAAATGTTTTTTTTTAAAAAGAAACTAAGTGAACATCTGGCTAGGAAGAGAATTGAGGGTTATGAAAATAAGTTAGAAATGTCAATGACTACAAACACAATAGTTTCTGAGCTGTTAGCATTATTGTAATATCATGGAACAAAGGATCAAAAGTAAATAATGTAGGATGTAAGGCAAAGTAGGTTAGGTCGTGGGTGCAATTGCAGGTTAAATGGGTCAGGTAATGGATACTAATGTGAAATGTATGTAGTTTGAAGAAGCAATGTTTTTGATGATCAAAAAACCTGTTGTCATTTTATGTTTTGTTACATCATTGGGAGTTCTTGCAGACACCCTTGACACTTGTCTTCATACATACTCTTTACTGAGGAGGTAGTATTAGACCAGTTTTTAAAAATGCTTCTGCTGCCAGGATGAGATAAGAATTCAAAAGCGTATGAGCAAGAAAAGGATCTGCAGCCCAGCCTGAGGGCTCTCCAATTTGGACTCATGTTCAGGGTTTGCACAGATGATCTTCGTCTCCTTCTTGCTTGGTACCAGATTTGAGGGACTTCAGTTTCTTGGATAGACTAAAGAAGCTAGAATTGTTCTCCGTAATGCAGAGAGGGTTAAATTGATGATTCCTTAGTGAAATTCAAAATGAGAAAATGTTTTGATACAGTAAATAAGGAGAAACTATCTGGTGGCAGAAGTGTTGGTACTGAAGGACACAGAAAGTTCTGGGCCAAAGAGCCGGGGGTGAGAGAAGAAAAATCTTTTCATACAGCAAGTTGTATTGCTCTGGAATGCACTGCTAGAAAGGGTAGTGAATGCAGATTCAATATTACTTTTCAAAAAGGAATTGGGATAAATACTTGCAAGGGAAAGATGTGCAGGGGGCTGGGATTCATTTAGGTCTTTTAAAGAGCTGGAACAGACATGATGAGCTGAATGGCCTCCTGTTTTGTAAGGTTCTTTCATTTTATTAACTAAAACACACTGTGGCAAAATAACATGGCTGGCTGCTCATGCATCATAACCACAGACTCAGAAAAACACTCCTGTACATATAGTCCAAACTCTCACTTTTCCCACACAAGCTATATTTTAGCCTCTGTAACAGATTGCCAGGTTCAGCACAAAGCTGTGCCAAAATATCAATAATTCTGTGCTGTAAAACCATGGCTTCTAAGTTTGAGAATTCCCATACCCATTTCACTTAAGAAGCCTCGAAGCTGTCAGAGAAAATTATGTTTTATCTCATATGTCTGATCTGTACACCTGCCCATTTCATTTGGCTCTTTGAATAATTAACTAGGTAACACTTCACACTGGGCATTATTGTTATTGAATATGAGAAGGATATAATGAGAAATCGGAGTTTAAGGTCAAAAGAAAAAATATCGGAGGAAATGACACATATCTATTAATATTGATCTATGCTTCAAATTCAGTCACATCAATTCATCTGTTAACCTGCATTTAAACAATACCAAAATGTGGGAATTACAAAAAAAATTATAAAGACATCATATTTTACCGGTAATAACTGTACAGAAATTAAAATAATAATAAATTACTGACAAGAATTATTTAAAATACATTACTGACCTTAATGTTTATATGATTCATTTTGTCATTCTTCCTGCATCCCTCGTTATTTAATTATTTCTTTCCTTCTTTTTCATGTCGCTCCTACATGTCTTAGAGTCTTTATAATTCTCAGGGATGTTGCTTTATTGATTTATTCAATTGGTATCTTTTACCTTATTAATTGAAGCTGAGTGCATGCAGCAAACATGCAGCCAGCATGTTAAGAACATAAGAACATAAGAAATAGGAGCATAAGTGGACCATATGGCCCTTGAGCTTGCTCAGTCATTCAACATGATTATCCACCTCAATCCATCTTCTTGCCCACTCCCCATATTCATTAATTCTCTAAGAGATCAAAAATCTATCTATCTTAAATATATTTAATGATGGAGCATCCACAACACCGTAGATAATTCCAAAGATCCACAACCTTCTTAGTGAATAAATTTCTCCTCCTCACAGTCCTAAACAATTGATCCCTTCTTGATTCCTTGCCTGCACATTCTAGATTCTGGGTTCCAGATTTTCCCATTTGAGGTGGGAATCAGAAGGTGGAACTGGTCCCAGTTTGTGTTCTCACTTCTGTTGTCAGCCTGCCAGGCAATAGGATTTTCACTGGGTCAGGCGAATGAAACTAGATACGGGCCTGCCGCCCAATTAGTGGCCAGGGTGGGGTGGGAATGGACGTGGGTCACATGAGAAGCAGTCCACAGTCTGACCAGAACTGACTGTGGCTGCCACCTGTGCATGACCTTAGGAAAATAAGAGGGTCTTCCTCTTCAAAGTGGCCAAGGCGTATGGAGAGCTGGGACCTGGGATTAGGTAGTGAAAGGTCAGTTATTAAAATTTCAGTGCTGCTCAGTAGATTTTTTTGTCCAAACTTGCATTTTTTTCTATAAAATAAAACTGTTTCAGTGCTGCTACCCCTGTTCCTGCCTGGCTGCAGCGGATCAGCTTCAGAGAGCTCCTAACATGTATGTGAAGAGAAAAAGATTGGTGAAGACAAATGTAGGTCCCTTACAGTCTGAAACAGGGGAACAAAGAAATGGCTGACCAACTAAATACATACTATGGTTCTGTCTTCACAAAGGAGGACACAAATAACATACCAGAAATGTTGGGGAACACAGGGTTTAGTGAGAGGGAGGAACTGAAAGAAATCAGTATTAGTAAGGAAATGGTGTTAGGGAAATTGATGGGATTGAAAGCCGATAAATCCCCAGGGCCTGATAATCTACATCCTAGAGCACTTAAGGAAGTGGCCCTAGAAATAATGGATGCATCGGTGGTCATCTTCCAAGATTCTAAAGACCCTGGAACAATTCCTACAGATTGAAGGGTAGCTAATGTAACCCCACTATTTAAAAAGGGAGGTAGAGAGAAAACAGGGAATTATAGACCAGTCAGCCTGACGTCGGTAGTGGGGAAAACTCTAGAGTCCATTATAAAAGATTAATAGCTGAGCACTTGGAAAACAGTGGCAGAATTGAACAGAGTCAGCATGGATTTACAAAAGGGAAATTATGCTTAACATATCTACTGGAATTTTTCGAGAATGTAACTAGTAGAGTTGATGAGGGGTAGCCAGTGGATCTGATTTATTTGGACTTTCAGAACGCTTTCAACAAAGTCCCACATAAGAGATTAGCAAGTAAAATTAAAGCACATGGGATTGAGGGTAATGTATTGAGATGGATAGAAAACTGGTTGGCAGACAGGAAACAAAAAGTAGGAATAAATGGGCCTTTTTCCATATGGCAGGCAGTGACTAGTGGGGTACCGCAGAGGTTGGTGCTGGGACCCCAGTTATTCACAACATATATTAATGTTTTAGATGAGGGAATTAAATGTAATATCTCCAAATTTGCAGATGACACAAAGCTGGGTGGGAGGGTGAGCTGTGAGGAGGATGCAGAGATGCTTCAGTGTGATTTGGACAAGCTGAGTGAGTGGGCAAATACATGGCAGATGCAGTATAATGTGGATAAATGTGAGGTTATCCACTTTGATAGCAAAAACAGGAAGGCAGGTTATTATCTGAATGGCCATAAATTGAGAGAGGGGAACGTGCAACGAGACCTGGGTGTCCTCGAACACCATTCGCTGAAGGTAAGCATGCAGGTGCCGCAGGCGGTCTTGGTGAGACCACAACTGGAATATTGTGTGCAGTTTTGCTCTCTTTATCTGAGGAAGGATATTCTTGCTATAGAGGGAGTGCAGCGAAGTTCTACCCAACTGATTCCTGGGATGGCGGGACTGACATATGAGGAGAGATTGAGTCGATTTCAATTATATTTGCTGGAGTTCAGAAGAATGAGAGGGGATCTCATAGAAACCTATAAAATTCTAACAGGACTAGACAGGGTAGATGCAGGAAGGATGTTCCCGATGGTGGGGGAGTCCAGAACCAGGGGTCACAGTCTGAGGATATGGGATAGACCACTTAGGACTGAGATGAAGAGTAATTTCTTCACCCAGACAGTGGTGAGCCTGTGGAATTTGTTACCACAAAAAGTAGTTGAGGCCAAAACATTGTATGTTTTCAAGAAGGAGTTAGATATAGCTGTTGGGGTGAAAGGGATCAAAGGATATGGGGAGAAATTGGGAACAGGTTATTGAGTTGGATGATCAGCCATGATCATAATGAATGGCGGAGCAGGCTCGAAGGGACGAATGGCCTACTCCTGCTCCGATTTTCTATTTTGCTATGTAACAGCTGCCCCCACCACACCCCCCCAAACAAAAATTTTGGAAAGTCAGAACATGCCACTTTTGAGCTTTTTGATGACCTTAACACACTAACAAGGTGGGAGACTTCACTTTCCCACCTGATCCCCACTCTCCCACTGTCCTTGGAAAGTTGGGAACGGAAGCAGCAGATCATGGGCACTATTTTTTTCTTGCTGTCCTGCCTCTAATCCGTCCTGATTCAGGATGGGAAAATCTGGCCCTAGATTTGAAAGGTGTATCCTGCAACTGCCACTTAGTGGGGAGGGTTATTCTGTGACTTGCTGTAAGTCATGTAACTGTGAAAGAGAAGCTAGGACTTGAACGGGGAGGAATCAGACCTGAGGGGTTCAGGTGGAAAAGCATGGGGGTTGAAGTTTGGGGCAGACTGGGGCTTGGAATGGGAGGGAAAGGTGGACCATGATCTACAGATCTACTGCAGGATGTATGATTTTGCTGTTGCAGTCATGATAGGTTTAGATCACTGATCTCAGCCATTACTAACACATCTGAGGGTTGCACCCTCATCTGCAGGTAAGACAAAAATTATGGTGTTTTCATTGGAGGTTGATGAAAGTGGAATTCTAACTGGGAGAGAGCAGCAAATTCAGGTATAAAATATAGGGCCTTGGAGGGAGACTTAGGTCTGCAAAAATTTGGGGAATACCTGGTTCTCCCTTGCTTTGAAATTTTCACTCCTTTTATCCAATACCTTTTTAAGTTATTATCCACTGGGTGGGATTTTCCACACCCACAAAACACCGGGATCTTCTGGTCCTGCTGCAAGTCAATCGATTTCTAGCTGGGGTGCCGCCTCGCCTGCGGCGGGTCCCACCTGCGACGGGGCTGGAAAATCCTGGCCATTGAGTGGGAGTGGGGAGGGGAAGAGACACGGAACTGGTGTAGTAGGACGGTAAGCTAGAACTGAGAGCAAGTGGGTGTGTAGGGATCGGGCCTAAGCAAGGAAGTCTCATTGTGCTGAGGAGAGAGTAGCAAAGATGGCTGAGTCAGAATGGTGGGTCTTAATTAGTCTTGGGTCAGCTTGGGGTGTACAAGGGGCAGGGGAGGAGTGGTCAAGGAATTCTTCTAAAACAATTGTGAGAGAGGTATGGTATTAGCTTTCAGACCAGTGGTAGCTTTTGGAGGTAATGAAGCTGAATCTGGTCTCAGGAGTAGAAGAGGCCAAGAAAATTGGGAAAATACTCAGGAGAGAATTGATGAAGAGCCTAAGATACACACCTACATAGCCTGTGTGACTTTTCTGTGGCTCTCACAATTGATTCTGAAGCACAGTTTTAACCAGTATTATTTGGGAGTCGCTATTCCCAGCCTAAGACTTGGCTTGCACATCTTCTGCAGATTATATGATCCCCTGGACCATATATCGTAGAGAAATAACACGGCAGCCAAAAAAAAAGGGTTGAAAAGTTCTTTCCAATAATCTGATTGGTCATTGGCTTGGCTCAATCAACAACATCAGAGCCTGACTGTAACATTACAATCACGCAATATTAAAGGCACAAGATTAATAATCAAATCAATATAATATTTAAACATTCTCATGCCTGTCATAGCTCATATGTAAAACTGAAATTCCGTGTATCTGATGTTCTCCTTCATTTGTTGCCTTTTGTCTGTGTTCATTCTGACAGAAACTATGTCTAGACAGCACGGCTGCTGTGTGTAATCCTTAATATCCAGTAAAAATCAGTTTGAAATGTGACACCAAGACAAGCCAAGACCAAATGGATCAGGTTCTTTTGCTAAGAAATGACTCCTGCATTTGGCTTTGATGTGCTTAACATGTTTCGAAGCACCAATTACATTCTGATGTAGTTTACATTTCTTATCAAATTATATTTACTAACAGAAAAGAAACAAAAAAGTTGTAGCAACCAGTTTGAAATTATCACTGTGAAATTTGATTTGGATTTAGACAATACACAAGATTTGACTTGAAAAGATGGAATATTGTAGATAATATGCCTTGTCCATTAAATACAGAATTTACCTTGACTTTGCAAAGCATACATTCAATTTCCTTTTAATTGTTCAGAGTATTATTTATAGCACTTGTCATAAGTTTTTTTGCTATTGCTTTTCATCATGCACTTAAAGAACAGTCCTTATCAAGTATTATAACTCCTGAAGGCATATTTACAGTACCAAGACATTTTAATGAGTTTGAGAAGTGTGAAATCTGGGATTAACACTAGCCAGGCCTATTGTTACTCTGATTAACATTTGAAAATCTGGAAGTGGAGAAGGGTTTCTAATTTCCTTTTTGCGAGTATAGGTTGGAGTTCTACCAGTGCCAGACAAACATTTTAAAATCAAATAACTTCATAATTACAGCTTGTGTTCTGTGCCAGATAGGGGAAAATCCACAGGAATTCTTGCTTCTGACTACCATTCAGTGATTCCATCTGAAAGTATATTCATTGTGGAAAATGAGGATAAATTGAGCTTGGTTCTCAATTGAGATTGGTGGGCTCTCCACCAATGAGTTTAGACTCATTGACTGAGCTCACACCTGAAGAATGCTCACTTGGGTAAGAAGTGCTTCAGGAGTGCTCAGTGCCTGTGGAAATAAAGCAGCTTAAACATACAAATATACATGAAGAACTGTTATTTCCATAATAGTCTGTAAGGCTGTCATTGCCCACAAACACATTTTACTTTCTCAAGCAAAGAGCCAATGTTAAACCTATACAAATTATTGGTCAGTCTACAATCAGGGCTTTTTTTCATTAACCCACGGGATATGGGCTTCGTGAGCTGGGCCAGCATTTATTGCCCATCCCTGGTTGCCCTTGAGAAGGTGTGGTGAGCTGCCTTCTTGAATAATTGCAGTCCATGTGGCGTAGGTACACCCACAGTGATGTTAGGAAGGGAATTCCAGGGTTTTGACCCAGCTAGAGTGAAGGAACGGCAATATATTTGCAAGTCAGGATGATGAGTGACTTGGAGGGGAACTTCTAGGTAGTGGTGTTCCCATCTACCTGCTGCCCTTGTCCTTCTAGATGGTAGTGGTCATGGGTTTGGAAGATGCTGTCGAAGGAGCCTTGATGAGTTCCTGCAGTGTATCTTGTAGATGGCACACACCGCTGCTACTGTGTGTTGGTGGTGGACGGAGTGAATGTTTGTGGATGTGGTGTCAATCAAGCAGGCTGCTTTGCCCTGGATGGTGTCAAGCTTCTTGAGTGTTGTGGGAGCTGCACTCATCCAGGCAAGTGGAGAGTTATCCATCACACTCCTGACTTGTGCTTTGTAGGTGGTGGACAGGCTTTGGGGAGTCAGGAGGAGAGTTACTTGTCACAGGATTCCTAGCCTGTGATCTTCTGTTGTAGCCATAGTATTTATATAGTCCAATTCAGTTTCTGGTCAATGTAAACCCAAGGATGTTGATGGTGCGGGATTAAGTGTTGGTAATGCCATTGAACGTCAAGGGGCAATGGTTAGATTCTCTCTTATTGGAGCTGGTCATTACCTGACACTTGTGTGGCGTGAATGTTACTTGCCACTTGTCAGCCCAAGCCTGGATATTGTCCAGGTCTTGCTGCATTTGGACATGGACTGCTTCAGTACTTGAGGAGTCGCAAATGGTGCTGAACATTGTGCAATCATCAGTGAACATCCCCATTTCTGACCTTATGATGGAAGGGAGGTCATTGATGAAGCAGCTGAACATGGTTGGGCCAATGACGCTACCCTGAGGAACTTCTGTGGTGATGTCCTGGAGCTGAGGTGACTGACCTCCAACAACCACAACCAAATTCTTAGGAACATATGGCCTCCAGAGTTCAAATTGGGCAAATACAGGAAATTAATGGGTAATGTATTTCCTTTGTTCTCATGCAAATTGTACTGTGCTTGGGCTAGCCTTCCAAAATGGGGCGAAAGGTGTCATGACAGCGGATCACAGCCCTGAATTACTTACAGACATATTGAACTTTTTAAATAAAACATGTGATTTTTTTTTTTAAATACCTACAAGCAAAAGCTGGCTGAGAATGTAAAGTAACCACTTTCTGGAAAATTCCTTTGTGGATTATACTTGGCCAACTAGCCCAGAAAGAACTTGAAATGTCACACCTAAAAAGGTGTCAAGACCCACATCAGCCATAGACACTTGAAAGGGAGAGATGCAATGCAAAAGAGTGAACGTTAACCTCCTGTGGTTGCGGAGACAATGGAGACACATCTCAGCAGAAACCATCTCCTGTTGAGTTATGTCTCAGAATGTGTACAAAATCTGAGTTGAAAGAAGGCCGATTCCGGGCGAACGACACATTTGTTTTTCCCTTCCTGGGGTACACAAGAAAAAGGGTTAAAAAGCCAGCTGCAAACCTGATTTGAGTGTTCTAGTTCTGGTGTGCTAGGGTGGGCTCTGAGGACCACAGCAGAAGAACATCAACCAGGGTCCCCTGCAGTGTTCAGGTGAAAGTCTATCTCTCTCTCTCTCTCTCTCTCGCTCTCTGGCTGGAGGCAAGTCAGCAAAGCCACAGTAAAAAAGGAAACAGGACAAATCCTTCAGCTCACCTGCAGAATCAAGTGTTTCCAAACCAACTGCTCAACTGCCAAAGTCAGCTCTACCGGAATTACCCAACTTAACAGCTGTCTACTCGTTTCACCGTCTACTCCTCACAGACAAGACTGATTCATACTTTTAAAAAACTTTTACTTTTGGACTCAGCTTCTCATTTCTAATCTGTGTGTATGTGTGTTGTGTTTTTATTATTTTTGCTTGGGTTTTCTAATAATTAATGAACTTACTCTTTCTTTGACTCAAGAAGGCCTGGTTAAATTAGTTCTTTCTAAAACATAAATACACTTGTACTGGGAAAAGGTACCCACAAGAAAAGGGATCCCTTTCAAAGTAAACTTTGTTTCGGTCAACCAAGGGGGCTAAATAAAGAAGGGGAGCCAGCTCATTCCTCCTCACCCAGGAGCATAACAAAATTGGGGTCCCGTTCAGGAAGCTAACAATTTGGGGTATTTCGTCCAGGACGATAACAAATTGGGGGACCTCACCTTTGTCGTAACAAAGGTAAGGGCCGGGAATTTCCTTGGTGCTGCTCCTACTCTGCTACCTTAACTTTGCTTGACATCTTCACAAAAGTGGGGCAGGAACAGTAGGATCTGCAAAGAGACCCCCTGATTACATTTGTGGTCCTGTCTGCCCCAGATCCAACTGAAGGTTTTGGTATCTAAAATTATTATACCACATGGAATACTACATGCAAACACTTAAGTGTAAGGTGTTCCAGAAATGTGTTCTTGCCACAGAACCTTGCCCATTGGCTACACATAACACACATATTAATTTACATGCACATACACATCATGGACACATACCCTTGATCTTTCTTTTTTTCTGGACAGAAAATTCTGGAGCTTAAATTTTCCAAATCCTGTAGAGGTTCTACATGAGGCACATTTGGAACTGCAGCCCTTTTGCTGCTTAACACCGTTGTCTGAAATCGTGAAGTCAGACGTCTCTTCAGAAGAAATGTTTTACAAAACATGTGCTAAGTTGTATCCAATCCCTATAAACCATGCTTTCATGGTAAAATTAGATTGTAAAAGTTATTTATGTTTGTAAATTTTCTTCAGTTTTTAAGTTATCTACGTCTTCACCTGTTCTCCAATCTTATGGCAATATTATATTTGGCATGGGGCCATAGGAATATAGGAAGGAGAGTTTGCCATTTATCCCCTTGAGCCTATTCCAACATTCAATGATTGATCTGTGAGCTAATGTCATATACCTACCTTTGCCCCATATTCCTTAATGCCTTTGGTGAAGAAAAATCTATTAATTCCAGATTTAAAATTAACAATTGATCTACCATCAATTGCCATATGCAGAAAAGAGTTCCAAAATTTTTGCACGTTTTGCATGAAGAAGTGTTTCCTAATGTCAGGCCTGAAAAGCTTGGCTCTAATTTTTTGACCATACCCCCCTAGTCCTGGACCCCCAACCAGTAGAATCGCTCAATCTACCCTATCAGTTCCTCTTATGAATTTGAAAGCACTCCGTAGCCTTCTAAATTCTATGGAATACAATAAAAACAGAACGTGCTAGAAATACTCAACAGGTCTTGCAGCATCTGTACAGAGAGAAAAATGGGTGGAATTTTCCGTGCCCACTGGCATTGGGCATGTATAGCGGTGTGAGTGGACAATATGGCAAGACAGCCAAAATTTGGTTTCACAACGTCGTGAAACCAGTTTGCGATCATCCATTCAGCCCGTCAATGGTGGGCTGCATTTCCCGTCATTGGACATCGGGAACCTCATTGTAATACATCTGTATGTCAATATAAGGCCATCCCACCAGAATCATCCAGGGCAGCATCATCTGGATCATCTACCCATGTCAGCATGCAGTCACGGCCTACGTGTTTCACAACAGAATATATAAGGTGTGCACTTGCTGGGCTGCACTTTAAGGGGAACGCGGAGGTGAGTGCACAGTAACATTGTGCAGCACTCGCGAGGGTCGCCTGTTGGGCTTCAAGGTTGAGATGACTTGGGGATGGGGGTTGCAAGGGCTGCCCTGTGGTTGAGACGCATGGAGGGTTGGGGGAGTAGGCAAGGGCTACCCTGCAGGTGAGGGGCATTGTTGGGGGGGCAAGGGCTGCCCTGTGGTTGAAGGTAGTGCACAAGCACGTGCAGGGTTGGAGAGGGAGGGAAGCAGCCAAACATTAGGGAAACATTGTATGAAGTGTAATTTTTTGACCATAGCCCCCTAATCCTAGACCCCTAACCAGTAGAATCTCTCAATCTACCCTATTCCTCTGCAGCTGAGACAGTTCACATGCAGCTGCAGTGACATGCATGGAGTTGGGTCTCTAGTTTATCAGCCAACTCAAGCAACGCAGAGGCATGAAAGTGCCGTCAAGTGCTCCAGAGCTTTTCACCTCTCAGGCACACACTGCAAACTAATGAGTGTTTTAGTGGACTGCAGAACATTTGGACAACTGGGCACATTGTACAATCTCCTTGCTAAAGCTGGCCATGCAGCAGTCACTGGCAGAGGGGCTCACAGATCCTTGAAATGTCATCACTCCAGTTTGGACCAGCCTCCTCTATGTTTCAAGCTAACCTTGCCGCCTTGCTGTGCAGGTTAGGAGAATGCTTGAACTTGAGCTGAAAGCACAGCATGCAGTCTAATGGGCAAAGCTGCTGCCAGTTGGTCAGGTGGACTGGGGCAGAGGTGGGTGGGGTTTTGGGCAGCCATGCAGTGCACTAATCTCTGGCCATCCAAGTGGTGGCCAGCACTCTCCAGGATGTGTTATGGGGCTGTCAGACTTAATCAAGGGAGGTTCTTACCCATGTGATTCTCTCTTTCAATCTGTAGGAGGAATATATCAGGATTATGGAGCCTGGCGAATGAGATGTATGCCTCATGGCGTACACAGAGTGTAGAAGACGGAGTAGAGAGCGACTGAGGCGCCTGGCTGTGCAGAGGTAAAAGCACCACCTTCAGGAAGAAGGGGCGGCAGGGGCTCCTGCACACGCCATCAAAGAGCCACAGCGAGCTGTCTCTGGTCAGGATCTATAGACGGTGCTTGTCATTCCTGCAGATGACATACCCAAAGCCAACAAAACAGCGCATGTCTAGGGAACTGGTCAGTCGCATCTGCCAGCTCCTGCAGGATTTGGCACCATGGGGATATGGAGGGCATCCACTGCCAGTGGCTATCAAAATGACTGCGGCAATCAATTTCTATGCCAGTGACTCCTTTCAGGGCCCCACAGGTGACCTCTGTGGGATATCACAGGCCGGCACCCCGAAATGCATCCATGAGATCATGGATGCCATCTTCGTGAGGGCCACACAACTTTGTGCATTTCACCAGGGACCAAGAGAGCCAGGATGCAAGGGTGATTGGATTTATCCAGATCTCGGGTTTCCCACAGGTGCAGGGTGTGATTGACTGCACTTACATGGTGCTCAGATCTCTGTCACAACAAATGGTCAGCTATGTCAACTGCAAGGGCTTCCATTTACTAAATGTGCAGCTGGTATGTGACCACCACAAATGCATCCTGCAGGTCTATGCGCAGTTTCCAGGGAGTGTCAACAATGTCTACATTTTCAGTTGGTCACAGATCCCTGTCATCTCTCAGGGTCCACAGAGGCTGCAGGAACAAGGCACAAGGGCTACCTGCAGAGGCCGTGGCTGATGACACCTGTGCGGCGGCCTCAGACTGCGCAAAGTGAACATACAACTATGCTCATGCTGCATCTCGCAACTTGGCGGAGCAAACTATCGGATGCTGAAGATGAGGCTCCAGTGCCTGGACCGGTCTGGTGAAGCCCTGCAACACAGTCCACAGAGGATGTCACGCATCGTCATTGCCTGCTGTACCTTTTACAACCTGATGCTGCAATGGGGAGAGGAGCTGGCTGAGGAAGAGATAGAGGAGCTGGAGGTCTCTTCTAATGAGGAAGACGTCAACGGTGATGAGGGTGAGAAGGTCCTCGAAGGCAACAACGATGGTGATGAGGCCCTCACACTGGCCAGAGGAGGCAGGCATGCTTGGGAGGCCCTCAAAGTGGCTAGATTTGTGGAGGATGATGACAACATGCAGTGAGGACACTCCATAGATCCTCACATTGCATCTATAAACATTTGACTCCAGTCTGGCTTTTGGCAGCACACATATCCTCTGTGATAATGTTCCTGTCATGGAGACGCAGTGGAGGTCCTAATAGTCGCTCGATTGCAGCAGGATGATGACAACATGCTGTGAGGACACTCTATAGATCTTCACATAGCCTCTGACAATGTCTGATTCCTGTCCAGCCAAGGGTAGCTCGCTTGCACTCTGTGATCAGGGTCATATCATGAAGATGGAGCCATGAAACTTTAAAAGTACCTGATCATTTGTCCGCCTTCAGCACCTGAGCCTTTCAGGAGCACACTGTCACTGCTCACAGATGTTGAAGGGATGGGAGTCGGCCCCACCTTAGAGAACACACATAGAGAATGACAGAATTCGGTGACGCCTGCCCACGACATTCTGGCAGCAATGACAAGCACCATCAAGGTGCAGGCATCACTAATGTGTCCAGGGACTGTGAAGCCGGACCATCGCTTTGGTCTGAAGGCTGCACAAAGCACAGGGAAGAGGTCCAAGATTGACACACCTGTCTTTATCTTGTGCAGAAAAGTTTCATATCTGAGAGACACGAACACTGCTCATCAGAACAAGGAGCTACAGGCAAGGAGATATTGTTGAGAGTTTATTTGCAATAGGGAACGTTTTGTACAAGTGATCAATACCCATGCCCAGGCTGTGCAACTACATCTTCTAATCTTTCCCAAACCTGCCGCTATGCCTTGGTGCTCCCTAGACATCCACAGCAGAGCTGGAGGCGGCCTGCTGACTGTTACGCCTTGTCTGTAATGACTTTGGTGGGCGTCCTCTTAAGGGCTGAGACCTGGAGGGCCCTGGCCTGCTTTCCGCTGTGTGGCAGTGGCACCCTCCTTGACCTGTGGAGATGGAGTTGCTGGAGCCACAGGAAGAGGGGATTTGGATGGGCTGGACACTCCCAGAGTCAGCTGGGTGGATGGCCTCAGGGTGTATACCTGCTGATCCTCCTCCCTATGGGTAGCTAAGGGCTGGCTCCTTGAGGAGAAGGGGAAGCTGGAATGAGATCGAACTACCCAGGACCCCTCTTGCGCACACAACTATGGCATCAGTGATGGAGTTCAGCCCGTGCAGCAGTGCAGGACTGACACCCTGGACCAAGGTCTCCATGGCGGCAGCCATCCTACCAGTGTTGGCCTCGGTACGTTGATATACCTGCGCTATGACCTCAGCCTGAAAGCAGATGGATTCCTCCATTGTGCTTGCAATCTAAGGAGTGCAGTGGACATCCCTTCCTGATGTCCCCGAGCCTGCCTTCACAGTTCCAGCAACTGTGACATGACCAAGTCCAGAGGTTCGTCATCTGACTCAGACTCAGCAAATTTCTGGCCTTCAGCAGTATGCTAAGTGCCGGGGACCTGGGAAGTCCCTGCTGCAGTCTCCTGTGGATCAGAAAGCGCAATGTGCTCACCAGATTGTGATCCAGAGTCTACTCTCAAGCTAGGTCCCACTGAGGTGCGTGTCTCTGTGCTGATGGAGGGTGTGGGTGAGCGCTGTGATGGGACTTCAAGGAGGGTGCCTCCAGATTCCTCTTCAAAGGTTTCTTTGGGGCTTGATGGGAGGCCTTGGGTCATGGACTCTCTTGGCAGTTTCCCAGATGTGCCTGCGAAAGCAAGGAGAGATAATTAGTGCATGGCAGTGGCCTGTGAAACAGGACACATCACTCACAGCATAGTTGTCTGATGGATGTTGCACTGCTGTATCCTCACTTGGTAGAGCATTTCTGACCTCACCATCAGCACAGGAATGGTCCAGGTTGTCACCGGCCAACTGGATGGCTCTGTTTTCAAAGTCCGTGAGAACCTTGATTTCAGGCATTCTTCCACCAGTCTGCGACCTCTCCCTTTTGTTGTGTGCCAGCTTGTCCTGTATAAAATGGAGAGAGGAGAATGTAAGCAGGATGCCTGCCAGGCCAGATGATAAATGTGCCTGGTATATGTGAGCGGTGAGTGGTCCCATGAATGGGATGAGGACAATGAAGGTTTGTGCGAGAGAGTGAATGGTGATGCCCTTTGAACTGACAGTGAGTGAGGACCCCGGGGATGTGTGATGGGTTAGTGAGTGTGTGAGTTGAGAGTGATGAGAAGAGTGCCTTACCGTGGCGGACTGGAGGTGATCATTCACCCTCTTGTGGCACTGGGTGGCTGTCCTCTTTTGCAGGGCACTGGTGCTGACCACCACTGCCGTCGCCTCCCAAGCCAGGTTGGTGATATTGCTGCCCATCCTGCAGCCAGAGCGGGGGTAGAGGACATCATGTGGGCCTCCACTCCATCCAAAAGGCGCTCAAGGGATGCATCAGTGAAACTGGGGCTGCAGCCTTTTTGCCTTTTGGGGCCATGTTTTCCATGTAGCAGTCCTGGACTGGAAGCACCTAGAGGTGTGTGCGTGGTTGGAATTTAAATATGGGCCCCAGTGTGATGAAACGGTGAGGTGATGGCGCGGAGGCGAATGAGAGCCCGCCCGCCATCAAAATGACATGTTTCCCGGGAATGCATAATTAACGCGGCTGGTTTGGGACAATACAGTGTGAGAAGCCACCATTGCGGCTGACGTGTAAAACATAATTTTTTTCTCACCCACTACTGCATTTAGTGCAAATCTGGGATGATTCCACCCAATGTTTCAGGTCATGACCTTTCATTAGATGCCAGTTTGTTTAATCTCTCTTTGTAATTTAATCCTTGAAGACCAGGTATCATTCTAGTTCAAACTTCGTTGTTCACTGCTCAAAAGGTTGGCAGGAAAACCTCTGTGCTTTGATAGAGAGGAATCTATTCCAAGTAATGTCAGAACATAGAGACCTTTCTAACTCTCTGGGTTTGATTGCAACTCCAAGTGAGTTTCGGGTGAATCGGAGGAGAGTTGGGCATGCATTTAAAGTACTTTTTACATAGGGCACGCATAAGGACCTGAATCCAACAGCTCAAGGATCATGTACTGTCTTCTGCAGAGCCTCTGAGCCCCAATGTCGGATCCCACTTGCACTTCAAACTCCTCTGCGCAGATAATGGGCAGAATTTGATGCCCCACCCAGAGGTGAATTTGGCGGGGAGGTGTTTAATCAGGTGAGAGGGTGCATCCTACATTCTCACCTCCATCCAATTATGTCTGGGATGTCCTTCCTGCTCCAAAGTCAATTGAGGCTGTGAAATTGGCAATTAATGCCCACTTAAGGCCTTCACCATGCTTTTGTTGGTATTCAAACAGTAGTGGCTGAGAGGGTTGCCATATGGGAAGCCTGAAAAGCAGAGAAAAGCATCACGGAGTGCAAGACCATGGAAAGTCACTCCCAGCCCTTGCCCCTGACCTCCCTCTTCTGCAACCCCCACCCCTCGACAATCCATTACACTCCTGTTTTCTGCCTGTAGATGCTGGACAGGCTTTGAGAAATCAGGAGGTGAGTTACCTGCTGCAGAATCCTTGGCCTCTGACCTGTCTGTATAACTTAGCTAGGGATGTGGCTAGTTTTGAAGTACGAGTCTTCATTACTATTGCCAGGATGTTGTCGGGGCAATAGCCTTTGCTGTATCTAGTGTCTTTCATGGTTTCTTAATATCATGTGGAATGAATCAAATTGGCTGAAGATTGGCATCTGTGGTGCTGGGAACTCAGGAAGAGGCAAAAATGGATTATCGACTCAGCATTTCTGGCTGAAGATGTTTGCAAATACTTCAGCTTTGTCTTGTGCACTGACATGCTGGGTACCTCCATCATTGAGGATGGGGATGTTTGTGGACCTTCCTCCTATTAGTTGTTGAATTGTCCACCACCTTTCACTCATGGATGTGAAAGGACCACAGAGCTTTGATTCGATCTTATGATTTTTGGATCACTTAGTTCTGGTTCTGCTAATTAGCATGCATGTAGTCCTGTGTTGTAGCTTCATCAGGTTGGCACCTCGGTTTTAGTTACCTCTGGTATTATTGCCTGGTATGCTCTCCTGCACTCTTCATTGAGCCAGGTGTTAATGGTAGAGTGAGCGATATGCCAGGCCATGAGGTGACAGATTGTGGTTGAATACAACTCTGCTGCTGCTGCTGATGGCCCACAATGTCTCATGGATGGCCAGTTTTAAGCTGCTAGATATGTTCCCTATTTAATTTAGCAAGGTGATAATGCCACCCAGCGTAGTATCCTCAGTGTGAAGATAGGATTTTGTCTCTAAAAGAGTCAACCACAATGCTGTGGGCTCAGATTCCTGTGTAAGCTAGCCCGGTTAAGGGCAGCAGAGTTCCCTTCCCTAAAGGACATTAGTGAAGCACGTGGGTTTTGATGACAATTCAGTAGTTTCATGGTCACCATTACTGAGACTAGCTTTTATTTCTTGATTTTATTAATTAAAATTTAAATCCCAACAATGGCCATGGTTGTTGTTCTTTTTCTTCTTCCTCAGTTTACAAAGTTGGCAATCATGGTCCCCCAACTTTCATGGCCCTTTGATATCAGCCAACATCTTGGCATTGTTCTCAAATTTTGTACCTGTTCTGCCTCTCAACTTGTCGGAGTATTTCCTCCTTTGTCTCCCTTTTGCTCTGTTACCCTCAATTTTACCCATTACTATCAGATGTTCTAGTTTCTCTCTCCTAAGTATGTGCCCAATGAATTGTAATTGTCCCTTGGTGATCATTTGCAAAAGGTCTTCTGGTGTGCCTGCTTTCCTCAAAATTTCCTCATTAGTAATGTATGTTGTCTAACTCATATGTCTCAGAAACCTATTGCTTTTAATTTATCTTCCATTGTCTTGTTTATATTCCAATTTTCATATTCATATAGTAACATTGACCAGATGTAGCATTTTAGTAATCTCATTCTGCCTTCCATAGAAATGTTCTTATTTCTAAAGAGGTCTGACATTCTTGTGAAGGTTTACTTAACTGTTATGAGCTTCCTGATGTCTTGATCACCTTTCTGATGAAAGGCCTCAGACTTGAAGCATTGTAGCGTCTGAGTCCAGGGCAGTGTAACTAGGGGGTACCCCAAAGATGCGCTGGGGACCCCTGGGGACCCCCACACCCTAAAGTTCCCAGGTAAGGATTGCACAGCAATTGTCTGGTAAGCTCAAACTTCCAATCGGCAATTGCCCTGCACTGGGAGCCAACCGAAAATGTGAATTAAATCATGAACTTTGTATGGTTCCAATTGTCTTACAGCAATAATTGCCCATAAAAAGTTAGAAGAGTTAAAACCGCTTCTAGCTTCTGGGTAACTATTGTACTGACCCAGCCCGACCTGCCATTAGACCTCCAACCCAACCCCACTGACAGCACACCACCCCCCCAACTGCACTCCTGGCACTGCCTGACCTCCCCTGCCCCAGCTACACACACCTCCAAACCATCCGACCAACTGATGCCCACCACCCCGACCCCCAACCACCACTCCCCCTTCCACTACCAGACCACCCGGTCAGACTGGATAGAGCGTGAATGGGAAGGGCCAATTTACTTTTGCCTTGAGGTCAGTGACTGGGGGACATAGATTTAAAGTGATTGGTAGAAAGATTAGAGGGGAGATGAGGAAAAAGGTTTTTCATCTAGAGAGTTGTGTGGGTCTGGATCCCTCTGCATGAAAGGGTAATAGAGACAGAAACCCTCAACTCATTTAAAACATTTAAAAGGTCTTTGGATTTTCACCTCAAGTACTGTAACCTGCAGGACTACGGACCAAATGCTGGAAAGTGGGATTAAGCTGTGTGATTCATTTTTCAGCCAGTGTAGCCACGATGAGCCAAGTGGCCTTTTTTCTGTGCCATGAATTTTCAACGATTCTATGATTCTAGTTCCTGAATTCTAACAATGTTTAACTAGCAGGTCAATCACAAGATGGTTTGAAAATCCCAGGTCTGCAAAAGCTTGCAAATGGCTATATAAGCACCCCATGCAATTCTGACCAATTCAGACTAAATAAGAAGTTCGACTCCATCAAATTCTAGGTTTACTGTAGTCCAGAATTTTGTCTTTATTTTGTCTATAAGCAATACTATGAGAAACCGGTTAGTAGTTTAAGATAGTTTGCAAATATTAATTCACTTCGAAGTTAGGAAAGTTGTTCAAGGTTGGGAATTGATTGCAGTTAACAGTATGGCAGAAAGAGGAGACACAGACTGTTAGTCTACAGTCAGTAGTTTTAATTATATTCATTAGGAAAATTATATTTTGTCCAATTCTCCCATCATTTTTTTTGCCGTTATTCCATTTCTGTATGACATGACTCATATTGGGATATGATGCCAAGCTTGATGACAATCATTTGATACTTCGTAATCACTCTTCATGTAATATATTTGACAGGGGGAGGCAGCACACCACAACTGAGCCTGTTCTGCTCTCTCCCAGTGTCCACCTATATGCTTCCAGCAGGGGTCACTGGATAACAATAAAAGAGCACAAACATTGGGAGATTTTTCTCTCTGTAGTCCAGTGATACTGAGGGCCAGCAGGAGTGGTCACACCACAGGCATGGCGGAGATCAGCTCATTCAGCACAGACGAGTGACCTTTTAGGGTCAGTCTCATGTTTAGCTACATTGCATTGCCCTTATGTTGCCATACAGACCAAAAATGATCTAATTGCAATATCATAAAATATCAGTAGCAGAAGCACAATTTGTAAAAGGCTTAGGTGGGTTGCGTGAGAAGGTGAGAGCTTTTGGGCAAAGGAGGGATATTCAAGCAAGGCATAGCCCTAATGGAGTTAATAAATTGATTCATAAGCAACATTAGCCCTGAAGCGGGAACACTGACAAGTACACAACTAGCTATAGCCATGGGTATTAAGGGATCAATTTCAAACTTCATGCGTATTGGAAAATTGGACACATATTGGAAACGATAGTCAGAAAATCATCAGAAGCACAACCAAATTTCCACTATGTACTTCGGGTGGGTGAAGCTCCCCACTGGAACTGAAGTCAGAAAATTATTCGTTTAATATTATCCTCAGCTAACTAACCAACCAATGAGCCCTGATTAAAAGGCCTGTAACTAATCTCACTAGCCAGCGAAAGGAAAGGTATGGAGCTGAGTACTTATGGAGTTGATAATGTACAGACTACACTGTCTCACTAAGATTTTTTATTTAATGGTGCTCCCAGTTATAGCAAAATATGTTTATCCCCAGCACTTCAGGAGTTGGCACCCAATGAAATGAAGGATTATGAATTTATACAGCAGGCATAACAGAGGGCATAACACAACAGGCTAATTAGTGTTTGTATGGTTAATTGCCTGAACTGCTTTGAGGCATTTGGGCATGCCCATGATGCCAACCTTAAATTAAGACTCATGCTGCAGACACACCATTGCATGATAAATTGGTGTTGTTCTTCTAGACATTATACAGTCTACCATATAATTCTATGTAACAAAGTGGATATAATTTTCATTTTATTATTCATTGTGGCTGGTTCCAATTTCTTTCGGCTATAATCAAAAGCAGGCTGTTGAATTGATGGATCTCCCCTCTAAACTGGAGAGGTCAGTATAGCTGAAAATGGGGTCCTGGCAGAGTTCAGTTATTATTTTTTCTCTGTTTTTGTTTTAAATGCCTTTCTGCTTTTAAAATACAAAAAAGTGCAGCATAACCCTTGAGTTAATGCAAATCTTTTATCAAAGATCATAAAAACAAAATTGTTGTTCATCACAGGAAAATATTGATATTGTTCCATAAATAGAAAGAATAAAATATATGCAAAAAAAAACATTTAACTTTCAGACCAGAACCAGCAATGACCAAAATGGCTCAAATTGTTTCATACTTCATAACAATGGCAACAACCGTCAATGAAGTTCCTCAGATTTATTTTCTACACTTAGATGTGTTGTGTACCAGTGTGGAACTATATCGCCCAGGATGAGTTTCAAATTACGAGGAAAGTGTACTGAGGTCGTTAAAATGACATTAGCAAAACTGCAGTTACTGATCATTTACTGGTTTTACATGTGCCCAACAGTGTTATTTTTAATTATGAGCCAAATCTTCTCTTTGAGTTAATTCAATAAAACTTTATTTAAAGTTACAGCATAAAAGATTGTTTAGCCTTTCTTTAATAGCACAAATCAATGGTGGGTCTTTTGAACAGCAAGTACCATATGTTCAACATTAAAATTGAGTAATGAGGAATTTGTTGGAATCAACCTGTTAAAAACATTGAAATCTTAATTTTCAAAGATAAACTGTGGACATCTGAGGTGCATGTTGTTTCCATGTTTCTTTTAATGAAAAAGTATTTGACAAGCCTTTTATTAACATGCAAATAAACTTACAGCTTGATATTGAAATGCATCATTATTTCACTTGCATCAAACATCATGAAGGAAGTACCAAAGGGCTTGTCATGCTACCAAACTGTCAGGGGAATGGAAACCTGAGGGGTAGCTCAAACTTGGTTGAAGTAAGGCTGGTAATGGAAAGTAGAAAAGTAGCAAGTGAAATTAGAAGGCAGGCGAAACAAAAACAAGCATCAACTAAGCTTACAATGTGGAATAATATCATATAAAGACACTCTGCTTGAATGCATGCAGCATTTGCAACAAGGTAGATGATTTAAAGGCATAAATAGAAGTAAATGGGAATGATCTAATTGTCATTACAAAAATACGGCTACAGGGCGACCAAGACTGGGAACTGAGTATTCAAGGATATTTGACATTTAGGAAGGACAGGCAAAAAAAGGAAAAGGAGGTGACATTGCACTGATAAAGAGGGATGGGATCAGTACATTTGTAAGGGAGGATCTCAGATCAGAAGGACAAAATGTGGAACCTGTTTGGGTGAAGCTAATAAATAAGGGGCAGCGGGCAGAAAACAAGGAGAAGGCACAAATGGATCATTCTCAGGTTAGCAGGCTGTGACTAGTGGGGTACCACAAGGATCAGTACTTGGGTACCAATCACTGTTCACAATATATATCAATGATTTGGATGAGGGAACCAAATATAATATTTCCAAGTTGTGGATGACTCAAAGCTTGGTGGGAATGTGTTGTGTTGTGAGGAAGAAGAAAAGCAGCTTCAAAACGATTTGGACAGACTTAGTGAGTGGGCAAGAACATGGCAGATGGAATATAGCATGGAAAAATGTGAGGTTATCCACTTTGGTAGGAGGAATTGATATGCAGAATTTCTTAAATGGTAAGAGATTGGAAAGTGTAGATGTACAAAGGGTGTCCTCATCAAAAATCACTGAAAATGATTCTATCCTCTTGCTGTTAGTTTGGAAGGTTGCCATCAATCATCTGATGGGGCAGGATTTTGACCTCGGTATGCGGGAGCAGTTGGTGGGCCCGGAAGCGACCAGGAAACGGGCTGCCTCCCACAATTGGCCCCCGACCGCGATTTCATGTTGAGGGAAACATGTATGCTCATGTACAGCATGAAAGGTGTGCTGAAAGGCTCAGCGCTGCTGGGGTGGGAGCTGGAGGAGGGCAAGTGCTAAAGTCAGCGTGGGCACAGGGGAGCATGGAAGGAATGCTCCATGAAGGCAGAGAGCTGCCTCCGGGAGCTGACAAATTTAAAATCAATAAAAACAGAATTTAAAATCCGCAAAAAATGTCCACGCGTCAGAATGAGTCACCTCAACATACGGATGTTGAAGATTATGTGCACATATTTTTATCTGTTTTTAAATTAATATCGGAAACCTCATCCCGCACTTGGATGAGGTTTCCTCAAAAATGCAAAGGCCGCCCGGCCGATTTACCTGCCCACCAACCATAACGTTGGACGGGCAGCAAAAAATCCCTGCTAGTTGAAACTTTAATGGCCTTAATAGGCCTTTCAATTGTCGGCGGGCGTGCTGCCAACTCTCATACGCGCCCACCGACCAAAATATCGTGCAAGCGCGCGTTGATGTTCAGATGCTCGCCCAATGTCATCATGCGTTATTTTGCGCTCCAACATGTCAGGCACCCGCCTGCATGTTAAGGTCAAAATCCTGCTCATGGAGTCATTGAAGGCTTTCCATAAAGCACCTTCTAAGGTGTAAGGATGTCCATTGACAGTACCTATGTAGTGGTGTTGGAAGTCTTATGGTATTGCAGTCCAACTTTGAGTGCATGGCAATTCCACCAACATCTGGCATTAGTGTCATGAACTTCCATACAAATTGCTTTGGTTTTGATTCATTATGGAGATTAAGCTCTATTGCAAGAGCATTGTGTATCCATAATGGGCAAGTGGAGCATGATCTAGCAAAATATGCCCTCACTCCATTTTCTGCAATTCAACTGTGCAAAAATGTACTCCAGATCAGTAAAGGGAGTAGTAGATTCCTTCCTATTCCAAGTTTTGCAACTACTGATATATGTGCAAGTGATTACATGCATCACAGACAGAAACTTCTTTTCTTCAGACTTTGAAACATAATAAAAAAAATGTAATTTACTGTACGCACTTGCTTTAATTAGACTGGTCTGATCTTGCTCATTTTGCAGCAGCCCTGTTATTTTCACTTTTTAGTGCTTGTATTAGAGCTGCTTGGAAATAAATAGACACTTTAATGATATTTGCAATCTGTTCCTATTTGTAGTCATAAAATCTTATCTCTAGTAATCCAATACTGAGACTCACATCTTTAGATAGTATAATTTAACTTGTTACAGATAAATTACAGTAGCCATAAAAGCAAAGCAGAAAGGCCAATGACAGCTGAAGGAATGGAAGATTTAATAGAAACCACAATAGCAACAGATCAGTCGAATGTTATTCATATTATAAAGATCATGTTTGCACTTGGAAGACTAGTCATGAAGAATTTGAATCCAGCTGTTTTAGGTTTGCTATGTAAAGCTGCATAGCACTAGTTTGCTAATAAGGGGCATCAGTCTTCTTGTCATGCCCTTCCCCACACCCCCTCACCCACCCCCACAAGTAATTGGTTTATTGGTGAAATCAATGATGCAAGCAGCTGTGTTGGTAATCATTTTATTCAGCAGTGAAATGTGGATTTGTGTTCCACATTTCTAGCACTAAGATGCTGGAATCCTTAGAATATTTTTCCCTACAACTCATTTTTTAAAGAACCTGCCTTACAGTTACTTAACACTTCAAACCAGCAGACACAATCAGGGGTTCAGCAATTCAAGTTTCTGTGGCACCAAGCACAGTCCTTCAGTGCTTTGAGCACCTATATGTCTTGCATTTTGCCCGGGCTTACTGTCGCTCTGGCTAGCTTTGTAGTTTAGAAAGTGAAGGTGAAAGGTGCTGTTTCTGATTCCTGCCTCCTCCAGTTCAGATACTGTTTAGTTCTTCGTTTTCATCAGGATAAATTATGGTTGGCTCAGCAGTTCCAAGATGCTTGATTAATGCTGCCAAGCAAAATCTTTATGAAGCAGGGCTGCTACCTGCTGCTTCATTGAAAGGTTGATTGTCCCCAAGCCATCACCATGAAGTCTTAATTAACTACATTCACAGTTTATACTGGAGACTTTGCACCATTTTTGTACCATCCGCATTTTGTACCATTTACCCAGGTGAGAGGCAGAGAGCGAGCCTGGCTGGTGAACATACAGGAAGACAGCGAGGATAGAAAGAGAAAGTGGGGCTCGGGGCCTACATTTACCACAGTGAGAGACAGAAAGTGAACCTAGTTGGAGACTGCACAGGAGATAGCAAAGGTATAAAGAGCACTCGGGGCTTAACATTTGCCCGGGAGAGAGGCAGAGAGCGAACCTGGTTGGAGAATGCACCAGGGACAGCTGTTTCAGCTTCAGCTCTAGAACGCCAGGTTTGAGGAAACAAAACGAAGAGTGACTTCACAGGAAAACTGTAAGTTCATTGGTTGGTGAGAAACTGCTGTTAGGGAGTGTCTTTAAATAGCTTTAAATTGGAAAAGCATATTATCTTTAAAGAAGTAGCTACTAAGAAATACTTGGAATAGGGGAGTTAGTTTAAGTCAGGGCCAGTAAAACAAAGTAATATAAGTAAACCAAATTACATTAAAGTTAACATAAGGAAAATAAAGTTTTGTGTGGAATGCAAGTCCTGTAATATGTGGAAAGTCATGGACACTGCTGGTGTCCTAGATGACCACATGTGCAGGAAGTGCTGCCAGGTGCAGAAACTTGAGCTCCGGGTTTCGGAGCTCAAGCGGCGGCTGGAATCACTGTGGTGCATCCGTGAGGCTGAGAGCTATGTGGATAGCACGTTCAGCGAGGTGGGTACACTGCAGGCTAGTTGCATGCAGGCAGAAAGGGAATGAGTGACCACCAGGCAGCCCAAGAGAATGAGGCAGGTAGTGCAGGAGTCCCCTGGGGTCCAACTCAAAAATCGGCTTTCCGTTTTGGATGCTGGTGAGAATGTTGCTTCCTCAGAGGAGTGCAGTTACAGCCAGGTTTGTGGCACCACGAGCGGCTCTGCTATACAGGAGGGGAGGAAGCAGAGTGGAAGAAATATAGTGATAGGAGATTCATTGGTTAGGAAAACAGACAGACGTGCCTGCAGCCATTGATGTGACTCCAGGATGGTATGTTGCCTCCCTGGTGTCTCCCTGGTCAAGGATGTCACCGAGCA
The DNA here is from genome assembly GCF_017639515.1 of Carcharodon carcharias. Lineage (NCBI taxonomy): Eukaryota > Metazoa > Chordata > Chondrichthyes > Lamniformes > Lamnidae > Carcharodon > Carcharodon carcharias. Next base: position 42,634,449 of record NC_054474.1, on the reverse strand, counting down.
GCTACAAGGTGTTCTTCTGGGGGAGGGTGATCAGCCAGAAGTCATGGTCCATATTGGTACCAATGACTTAGGTACGAAATGGGATGTGGCCCTGCGATCAGAATTTAGGCAGCTTGGTCGAAAGTTAGAAGCAGGACATTAAATGTACTAATTTCCGGCTTACTCCCAGTGTCACGTGCAAGTGAGTACAGAAATAGGAGGATTAGGCAGATAAATACGTGGCTGAAAAGATGGTGCAGGAGATTCCTGGGACACCGGGACTGGCTCTGGGGGAGATGGTACCTGTACAAGCCGGATGGGTTGCACCTGAACAGAGTCAGGACTGAGATCCTTGCAGGGCATTTTGCTAGTAGGAGGGCTTTAAGCTAACTTTGCAGGAGTGTGGGAACCAGGAAAGAGTATTAGAGAGGAATACCAGGCAGCACAAAATACTGGGAGAGACAGATAGCACTAGTATGCAGAATAGTTGGAGTAAGGGAGAAAGTCATGAAGTGTAAATCAGGGTTATTGTGCACTTATGTGAATGCATGGAGAATATTAAGTAAGATTGGGGAGTTACAGGCACAGATTGCCATGTGGAAATATGATGTTGTGGTAATAACAGAGTCCTTGCTCAAGGAAGGGCAGGACTGGGTGTTAAATATTCCCGGGTACAGGGTGTTCAGAAAAGATAGGAAAGGAGGAAAAGGAGGAGGATTGGCGTTTTTGGTTAAAGAGAGATTTGCAGTGCTGGAGAAAGAAGACATCCCAGAGGGTTCAAGGACAGAATTAATTTGACTAGAGCTAAGGAACAAAATGGATGCAATTACATTGCTCGATGTAGTCTATAGACTATCAACTCATGGGAAGGATGGAGAGCAACAAATCTGCAGGGGAAGTACACAGAGATGCAAACATTATAGAGTAGTTACAATGGGGAACTGTAATTACCCAAATGTAGACTGGACAGTGGTAGTGTAAAGAGTAGAGAGGGGCAAGAGTTCCTGGATTGTGTTCTGGAGAATTTTCTACAGCAGTATACGTGCAATTCAACAAGAAAGGATACACTATTGGACCTGGTTCTTGGAAATGAGGTGTGCCAAGGAGATCAAGTGTCAATAGGGAACATTTAGGAGACAGTGATCATTATATCATAAGGTTTAGGATGACAGGAGAAAAGGACAATGTGCAATCCAGAGTAGGAATAATTAACAAGGATAGAGCCGTCATCAATGGGGCAAGAATTTAGCTGGGCCGGATAGACTGGAACCAAAGGTTGGCAGGAAAAACTGTAGTTAAACAATGGGCTACCTCAAAGAAGAAATGGTTTGGGCACAGTTAAGGTATATTCCCTCAGAACAAAAAGAAAGGACAAACAAACCTAGAGCTCCCTGGATGAAAAAGGAGATACAATTAAAAGAAAGAAGAAAAAGTGTGTTTATGACACTCGTCAGGTAGAAAGTACAACTGAGAACCAAACGTAATACAGAAGGTTCAGAGGGAAGGTGAAAAAGCAAATAAGGGAAGCAAAGAGAGGTCATGAGAAAAAACAGGCAGCCAATATAAAGGGGAATTCTGAAGTCTTCTATCGATATATAATTAGTAAAAGGGTGGTAACAGGAAGAGTAGGGCCAATTAGGGTCCGAAAAGGGGATTTACACATGAAGGCAGGGGCATGGCTGAGATGTTAAATGAATACTTTGCATCTGTCTTTACCAAAGAAGCAGATGCGACCGAGGTCATAGTGACAGAGGAGGAAACTTTGTCACTAGAAGGGGTCAAAATTGATAAGGAGGAAGTACTGTCAATACTTAAGGTTGACAAGACACCAGAACTGGATGAAATGCATCCAAAGATATTGAAGGAAGTGAGAGTGGAAATTGCAGGGGCACCGGCCATAATCTTTCAGTCTTCCCTAGACTCAGGGGAGGTGCCAGAGGACTGGAGAATTGCAAACATTACACCCTTGTTTGCAAAACGTTGTAAGGATAAGCTCAGCAATTAGATACCAGTCTGTTTAACTTCAGTGGTGGAGATGCTTCTAGAGAAAATTATTCAGGATAGAATTAGTAGTCACATGGAAAATAGTAGGTTAATTAGGAAGAACCAGCATCGATTTCTAAAGGAGAAATCCTGGGCAGAATTTTGCCCTTGGCGTGCAGGAAGCTGACCACCGCCCGCAATCGGCAGCACATTGCGATTTTACACGGACGAGCCAATTAAGGCCCGCCCAACATAAGACGCGGCTGATTCAAATGCAGCCTCAGCAGCCCTTGGAAGGCTGCCAGTGAAGGGCGTGGAAGTCATGATGGAGAGCATCGTGGGTGGACACGGCAGGTGGGAGGGCTGGTCGACGAGGCAGTCAATCCCGCGCTTCTCTGATGAGTGCCTCGCTGCCCTCCCGGAGGAGGTGGCAGCACGGAGAGAAACCCTTGTCCCCAGGGACAGGAGGAGGAGGTCCCCCCACCTCACCAAAAAGGTCAGGGAGGAGGTGGCTTCCAGGATCAGCAGCCACAATGTGGCGAGGTGCACATGGGTGCAGTGCCAGAAGCGCTTCAGTGATCTTCTGCGATCAAGAAGGGTGAGTACCTTGTTGGCATGGGTCACTTTGCAGAGCGGTTAAGAGCTGCCCATCCCCCTGTAGACCTCAGAGATGTTAGAGTGTGAGTGGCAAATGTCAATGAGGCAGAATCTGGGCAAGGGAGTGAGCCCTGGCAGCTTGGACTGAGTACCTTGTGACTCCAGAGTCATGAATCGGCTGAGCCCTGCGAGGTGTTCCTCAGGTGAGGTTGGCCAGGGTGCAAAGGCGTTGCAGGTAGAAAGTGGACTAATCAATGCTCCTCTATCCTTTCAGGAGAAAACATCCTGTAACAATGCAGAGAGGTTGCGTTCTGGTGGGGGATCCCCGCACCTACTAATCCTCACTCATTATGAGCAGGAAGTCCTGGAGCTGGAGAAATGGCAGCCATGATGAGGTTGGATGCAGTGCACTGAGGTGAGATTGCAACCATTCCACTGTGGTCTCTATATTGATGTGAGTTTTGAACCTGGAATCCCCATTGATAAAGGAAAGACAAGGCCACCCTGATGCATATCTCTGTCTCATGAGGCTGCCAGGCATGCACAGTAACAGTGTGATGTTTTCAACTAATGACATGTCCTTGTTGTTGCTTTTAGGCTCAGCAGCAGCCCTTTGGGATGAGGAGCCTGAAGGCCCACCCCTGACCCCAGAGGGCAACACCCGATCAGAACGCACCTGCGTTAACCCGCTCTCTCAAGCAGGCACCAGCGCAGATACCAGCACTTCAGTGGGTATTAGATCACTGGCAGGCAGAGGGTGCCCAGGGCACCAGCAATTGGAGGACAGCAGGGAACCAGGAAGATGCTCAGTCAATGGCTGATGTTGTGCCTCTGAAATCGTCCATGAGGCAGCAGGTGCTGGATATCCAGCAGGGTGTGCAGGAGGACCTGGCAGAGATACCTGAGGGAATGTTTGCCATGGTCTCCGTTGTGGAGGAGTCTTTGTGGAGCATAAGCAATACATTGACTCTCATGGCCGAGCGCACTGCCTCCTCCATGGAGAGAGTAGCAACTTTGGTTCCTCCAGGAACTGAATCAGGGGTTCCTGGGGATGCGCTCGGACCTGCAAGCCCTCACACCGGCAATGGCCTCAGTTGGTCAGTGTCAGTGTGGGAGATGGATTGGGCGCCCTGTATCTCAGCTCTGTGCCTGTCCATCAATGGTGAGCAGGGACGACAAGAATGACCTCACATTGGCGCATGAGCTGCCTGTCATCTCTGCGGGCTCCTCTCAGGGTGAGGGCAGCAGCTCCTCCACCCCTCTACCAGTGATTGTGGCATCCGATGAGACTGCAGTGACTGGGGAGATGCCAGTCATGGCACTGGCTGCTCCCTCCCAGGCGGGGCCAGCACAGGCTCCATGGGCCAGAGGACAGCCGCTAAGGTCATCAAGGCCAACAGGACAGCACAGTGAGCTGGCTGTCTCCAATGCTGGCACCAGCAAGGGGGGAGCATCAAGACATAGCACCCACAAGTGAAAACTTAAAGCACCTAAATCACAACATTGCTTGATTATAGGTGATATTTATTTCCCCCATTTTTCTGTTCAGTGTTTGTTGGTATAATGGAAAACACCTGTCAATGTTAACTTGTAGAATGTTTGCCAGGCACCAGTTAATTAAATGTGTTTTTGTGCAACTGGCCTCTGGATGCTTCATTTGTACTGCAGGTGCACAGTAAGCCATGATACTATAATGGACGCATTTCTCCTTAAATTTTATTGAAATGGCACATAGCGTATGTTGTTGAACAAGGAACTGGTTCTGTCAGGGATTGAGTATGGAGCCTGCAGCCCTGGCATACAGTGGTTGTTCTTATTTGGTAGGCTAGCTGAAGGAGCATTGGATCAAAGTGTTCCGGATGGCCCTGCTGCCCTGGAGGTCGCCCAGATCAGCATGTAAGCCCTCAGCATTCTCCTCACCATGCTCGTCCTCCAACTCATGAGCGCATTCATCATCTGTTGCCTGTGCAGCTGCATCAAGATCTTCTTCCTCCACTGCGTCCCCCATTTCCAGCGCCAGATTGTGGAAAGTGCAGTATGCAACCACTAGCAGTGACACACGATCTGCAGCACATTAGAGTGCGCCCCCTGAACTGTCCAGGCATCGGAAGCATGTCTTGAGAAGACCTATGGTTCTCTCTACCACCACCCTTGTGGGGGCGTGGCTCCTATTGTACCGCTGCTCGGCCTCTGTTTTGGGTGGCAGAGAGATGTAATGAGTCACTTTTTGAGTGGATAGCCATTGTCATCCAGCAGCCATCCATCCAGTCGGGCTGGAGAACTGAAGAGCCTCGGCACCTGGGAATGTCTCAGGGTGTAAGCATCATGGCAGCTGCCAGGGTACCTTGCACAGACTTGCAGAATCTGCGTCCTGTGGTCATACACTATCTGCACGTTCATGGAGTGGAAGCCTTTCCTGTTGACTAAGGCACCGGGCTCACCTGCTGGCACCTTGATGGCCACATGTATGCAGTCTAAAGCACCTTGGATGCGGGAGAAGCCAGCAATCACTGCAAAGCCTCTGGCTCGCTCTGCCTGGCTGTCCTTGTTCATATGGTAATGAATGAAAGTCAATGCACGCCTGAACAGAACGTCTGTCACCAGCAACTGTGGATAGCTGATTGGGAGACTCTACACAGATCCCCCACTGAGCCTTGGAAGGAGCCTAGAAGTTGAGGGCCACCATGACCTTCAGCACCATTGACATGGGGTGTCCACCCACACAGTCAGAGCTGATCTCAGGGCCAAGCTTCTGACAAATGGAGGTCCCTGTTTCCCGTGAGAGGTGGAGCCTTCTTTGGAATTGCACCTCAGAAATATTGAGGTAGCTGCATCGCCGCCTGTAAACCCTGGCAGAAGTGAGGTGGCATCTCCTGTGGCCCCTTCCACCTTGGACTTCTTGTTGGCCCTGCACCCCTTGTGCCTGCACCTGTCCTCCCACAGGTTGCTCCCTTGGAAGCTGAATAGGGACACCTGGCTTCCTCCCCCTTCTGGCCCTCTCTTCCTCGGAGGAGGAGTTGCCTCCAGTGGAGACCACAAACCGCATTATCAGGGTAAGGAAAGGCTGTCTGATACATGGAAGGCCCCAAGTGATATGAATCCTCTGGGGGCCTGGAGAACAACACTGAGCCCTGAACTGAAGCCTCTTATTTCTGTCAAAGCAGCACTGAAGTGAAATCAAGATGTCCTGTTCACACAAACAAGCAGCAGGAAGTTATATCCTAAACTACAAACTACATGCATTCACAAGCCCACTGACTCCTCTTATCCTGCCCATGGATAAGATTTTTGAAATTGTGGCCTGCCCACCTGCCCGCTTAGCCCATGCAATGGCCTGAAAATCTCACGGGCTGCGTAAACTCCGAGACGATTGGTGTCTCAAGGACCTTAATTGGCCACTTAATTAATGGCAGGTGCGCCTCCATCTTCATCGTGCACCCGCCTAGTGAAATATCACACGAGTGTGGGTTGACGTCACACCACGCTCAGCCGACATCAACACAATTTATTTTATGCTCGGGCACGTGCCTGCATGCCAAGCTAAAAATTCTGGCCCATGTTTAACTAACTTGCTGGAGTTTTTTGAGGAGGTAACAAGGAGGGTTGATGAGGGTGATGCTGTTGATGTGGTGTACACGGGCTTTCAAAAGGCATTCAATATAGTGCCACACAAAAGACTTGTGAGAAAAGTTATAGCTCATGGAATAAAAAGGGCAGTAGCAACGTGGATACAGAATTGGCTGAGTAATAGGAAACAGAGGGTAATGGCCAATGGATATTTTTAGGGCTGGAGGAAAGTTTGTAGTGCAGTTCTCCAGGAGTCGATATTAGCACCCATGCTTTTCCTGATATATATTAATGATCTTGATTTTGGTGTGCAGGAGACAAATTCTAAATTTGTGGATGATACAAAACTTGGAAGCATTGTAAACTGTGAGGAGGACAGTATAGAATTTCAAGAGGACATAGACATTAGTGGAGTGGGCAGATAGGTGGCAGATGAAGTTCAATGTGAGGAAGTGTGAGGTGATTCATTTTGGTAGGACGAACATGGAGAGACTATATAAAATTTGGGGTACAATTCTTAAGGGTATGCAGGAGCGGAGAGACCTGGGTGTAGATGTGCATAGATCATTGACGGTGGCAGGACATTTGGAGAGCAGTTAATAAAGCATATAGTATCCTGGCCTTTACTGAGAGGGGCCTAGAGTACAAGAGCATGGTGGGGGGGGGGTTATGCTGAGTTTATATAAGACACTAATTAGACCTCAGCTGGAATATTGTGTACAGTTCTGGGCACCATGCTATTGGAAGGATATCAACACATTGGAGCAAGTGCAGAAGAGGTTTACAAGAGTGGTTCCAGGGATGAGAAACTTGAATTATGAAGGTAGATTGGAGAGGTTGGGACTGTTATCCTTGGAGAGGAGAGGGCTAAGAGGAAATTTGATAGAGGTGTTCAAAATTATGAGGGGGGTTGGATCAAGTAGATAGGGCAAAACTGTTCCCGCTCATCAAGTGATCCGAGAACGAGAGTGCACAGATTTAAAGTGATTGGCAAAAGAAGCAAATATGATGTGAAAAGAACTTTTTCACACAGAGAGTGGTTCAGGTCTGGAATGCACAACCTGGAAGTGAGGTGGAGGCGGGTTCATTTGAGGCGTTCAGGAGGGCAATAGATGATTAGCAGTAGAATGGCACTAAGTCATGATGCTCATTTGGAGAGCTGGTGCAGACACGAAGGGCCGAATGGCCTTCTTCTGCACCGTAACAATTCTGTGATTCTGGTTATTCTATCTTCTCAGCAAATAAGTATATGAAACAGTCATTATCCCCCTGTAACTCCTCGTGCAGTATTTCTCTACCGCTTAAGATTGTTTGCTGAATGCACAAAAGATTGAAGACATGCGGTGACGTTGGGCGCACGTCCTGATGTCACTGCGCGCCATCGCAATATTTTGGTGGCGTGGCCGCCATTAATTAACTGGCCACTTAAGGCCCTTGAGACCCCAGTTGACCTGGATTTTAAGGTGCCCGTGCGATCTTCCGCTCGTCGCACAAGCGCAACGGGCAGGCGGGTGTCAGAAATTTGCATGAAGCTCATCCATGAGTGGGAGAAGAGGACTCAGTGGATTCGTGAATCCAGACATTTAAAAGTTACTGCTCAGAAATTAACGAAACTTGCCTGTGTGAGGTGGAAAATTTGCAAACACATAGCAGCTGCTTGGACTGGACTCATAATCTTCAGGTCAGCACTTTTCAGTGAGGATTTGTTTTTGGGCTTGTAGGTTTCAGGAGGCTTCGCTGGGCCTGGGAATGGGAGGTGATCTCTCCACTGGAGGCGCCTCCTCTGAGGAGGAGGGGAGGGCTAGAAGGGGGAGGAGGCCAGGAGCACACATTCAACCTCCAGGGAGCCACCTTTGGGAGGACAGGCACATGCACATGGTGTGCAGGGCCAAGAGGTTGTCCAAGGCGCAAGGGGCTGCAGAAGATGGCACTATCCTGCTGCCAGGCTATACAGAAGGCAAAGCACCCACCTCAGTATGTCTGAGGTGCAATGTCAAAGGAGGCTCTGTCTGTCAAGGGAGACAGTCAACAGTACCTGTCCGATGATTGGCCCTGAGATCTCAGCTAACTATGTGGGTGGACACCACATGCCCATGGCTCTAAAGATCACAGCTGCCCTCAACTTCTATGCCTCTGGATCTTTCCAGGGGTCGGTGGGTGATCTTTGCGGTGTCTCCCAATTGGCTGTCCACACTTGTGTCAAGCAGGTCACAAATGCTCCATTCAGGCGTGCACTGACCTTCATCCACTACCACTGGGATGAGGCCAGCCAGATACAGTAAGCCAGAGGCTTTCACGGCCATTGCTGGCTTCCCCCGCGTCCAGGGTGCAATAGACTGTGCACATGTGGACATCAAGGCACCAGCAGATGAGCCTGATGCCTTCGTCAACAGGAAGGGCTTCCACTCCATGAACGTGCAGATAGTGTGTGATCACAGGATGCAGATTTTACAAGCCTGTGCTAGGTACCCAGGCAGCTCCCACGACACCTACATCCTCAGATACTCCCAGATGCCGGGGCTCTTCAGTGCTTCAGCCTGGCTGGATGGTTGGCTGCTGGGTGACCAGAGCTATCACCTCAGAAGATGTCTCATGATGCCTCTCCACCATCCAAGAACAGAAGCTGAGCAGCAGTACAATAGTAGCCATGGCACCACAAGGGCTGTAGTGGAGAGAACCATTGGTCTTCTCAAAATGTGCTTCAGAAGTCTGGACCATTCCGGGGGGGCACTGCAGTACCTCCCAGATTGTTTGTTATTGATAGTGGTTGCATGCTGCACTGTCCACAATCTTGCGCTGCAAATGGGGGACGCTGTGGATGAAGAAGATGTAGGCGCAGTGGCTGCGGCTGAACACGATGAGTCCAGCAGTGAGTCTGAGGGTGAGAACGCAGAGGGAAATGATGAGGGGACACATGCTGACCTGGGCATGCTCCAGGGAGGCAGGGACACCTGGGACATTCTAATCCAAGGAACATTTAGCTAACACAGCACATATGGATCTCCAACACAAGCCTGGGTTGCAGCCTCCATACTGGAGACATTAGTGTAAAATTTGTCTGGATAGGAGCATTGACAATGGGCCCAGTCAATCAATGTAAATGACACACAAATCACTCATCAAACCTCAGGAATCCATGCACCTGCAAAAGAAAAGAGGCACCCCAGCCATTTTAGACGACATAAATTTAATGCTATAATGAAAGTCTCTTGACATAACAGAAATAAAATGGTGTCGCACTGCAAACACAATCAGAAGGACCTCATAGGGGGCTAACAAAAAACTACTTTGACCTTGGCCCGTCGATCCTGTGCTGGCCCTGCCTGGGAGGGAGCTGCCAGCTCCGCAGCTGGCATCTCCCCAGTTGTCTCAGCCTCATTGGGTGCTGCAGTCACCGGCAGAGGGGCGGAGGAGCTGCCGCCCTCATCCGGAGCGCTCTGAAAGGGCCAGCAGAGATGGCGGGCAGCTGCTCCCCCGAAGTAAGGTCCGTTCGGCCCTCCCTGCTTAACGTAGATGGGTGGGCACCAAGGTGAGATAACTGGTGCCCAAACCACTGCCCACATGGGCATTGACCACATGAGGTCAATGCCCCTGTGAGGGATTGCAGGTCCAAATGCAGCCCCAGGAACCCCTGATCCTATCCATGGAGCTGCCCCTCCATGATAGTCGCTGGTCTCTCCATGGAGGAAGCTTGGCGCTCAGTCATGAGGCTCAATGCATCAGCTACGGTCTGCGTAGACTCCTCCACCACTGACACCAAGCCAAGCATAGCCTCATGTATCTCCACCAGATGGTTCCTCCGATTGCTGGTGCCATGGGCACTCCCTGTCTCCGCCAGCTCCTCCAGCGATTGTGAAGTGCCCTCCCTGCTGTGCCCCGGGACACTAGCCGAAGATATGCTGCCCACTGAGATGCCAGTATCAGCACAGGTGCCTGCCTGGCAGAGATGGGGTGATGCTTCTGATGGTGCAACTTCATGGCCCTCAGGTGTCAACGGGGGCCCTGCTGCTTCGGGTCGCGGCCCTGCACCAATGATGCTGAAAGGAAGAGTAAGGACATTCGATCAGTTAGCCTGCGGGCAATGTCAATGTACATGCCTGTCCCCCAGATCATCATGCAGTCATCATTCCACATGCACTGGGCAAGCCATGTTGGTTAAGTCACTCAATCAACAATCAGCACTGCAATGGCTGTTGGGAGACTACTGGTGACTTGAGTGCTTGCCATACATACCTGCCCATGGAACACCAGCCTCTCCGGCTCGAGTGGACCTGGGCACGTGGCGCCTCTCCAGGTCGATGGCCTCCTGCTTGAAATGGCTAAGCAGCAAAATCGGGCCTGGCCTACCGCCAGTCCTCAGCCGCACAGCATTCATCTCCTGGAAATGAAAAAATAGCATTGATAAGTGATAATTGTACCATCAATCTACTGGCAGCCAGCCCACCCCAAGCCCAGTTGCCCATTGCAAGGGTGCAGTGCATTCTTGCCCCACTGCTGGCCAGCACTCACACAAATATGCCAGGTGTGCCCTTCGCCATGGTTCTCACTTCCAATCCCTGTTTAGTAGCCTCTGTGAAAGCTTATGGGGTGAATTTTCCCCCATGTCGGTTGGGGCAGTCTCTGGCACCGAGGCTAGACCCTCAGCTCAGAAAGGAGGGAGGGAAAAGAGGAGAGCAGTAGTGATAGGGGATTCATTAGTTAGAGGGACAGATAGGAGGTTCTGTGGGAGAGATCGAGAATCCTGGATGGTCTGTTGCCTCCCTGGTGCCAGGGTCCGGGATATCTCAGATGGAGTTCTCAGTATTCTCAGGAGGGAGGGTGAGCAGCCAGATGTCGTGGTCCATGTAGGGACCAATGATGTGGATAGGAAGGAGAAGGAGGTCCTGCAAAGAGAGTTTAGGGAGTTAGGTGCTAAGTTGAAGGACAGGACCTCCAGGGTTATGACCTCAGGAGTGCTACCCATGCCACGTGCTAGTGAGGCTAGAAATAGGAGGATAATGCAGCTAAATACGTGGCTAAGGAGATGGTGCAGGAGGGAGGGCTTCATGTTTCTTGACAATTGGGCTCTGTTCCAGAGAAGGTGGGACTTGTTTCAATGGGACGGTTTGCACCTGAACTGGAGGGAGACTAACATCCTTGTGGGTAGGTTTGCTAATGCTGCTCCAGGGCATTTAAACTAGATTTGCAGGGGGAGGGGAACCAGACTGTTAGAGCAGATAGTGAGGTGGAGGAGGATAAAGGTCAAGCGAGGAATGCATGTATAGACAGAAATCAAGGGCCCATACGTGATAGAAATGTTCTCAGGTGCATCTATTTCAATGCAAGGAGTATTGTCGGAAAGGCAGATGAGCTGAGGGCATGGATTGGCATGTGGGAATTTGACATTATTGCTATTAGTGAAACTTAGTTGCAGGTGGGGCAAGACTGGCAGCTCAATATTCCGGGGTTCTGTTGCTTCAGACGTGATAGAGGGGGAGGGATGAAAGGGGGAGGAGTGGCATTACTAGTCAGGCAAAATATCACAGCTGTGCATAAGCAGGACAGCCCAGGCGGCTCATCTACAGAGGCCATATGGGTGGAGCAGAGGAATGGGAAAGGTGTGACTACACTAATAGGGTTGTATTATAGACTACCCAATAGTCAGAGAGAATTGGAGGAGCAAATCTGTAGAGAGATAGCAGACCGGTGTAAGAAACAGAGAGTTGTGATAGTAGGAGATTTTAACTTTCCACATATTGACTGGGACTCCCATACTGTAAAAGGGCTGGATGGTTTGGAGTTTGTCAAATGTGTTCAGGAAAGTTTTCTAAATCAATATATAGAGGTACCAACGAGAGAGGATGCAATACTTGATCTCCTATTAGGGAACCAGACAGGTCAGTTGAAACAAGTATGTGTAGGCGAACATTTTGGGTCCAGTGACCACAATGTCATTAGTTTTAAGCTAATTATGGATAAGGATAGGTCTGGTCCTCGAGTTGAGATTCTAAATTGGAGAAAGGCCAATTTTGTGGAAATGAGAAAGGATCTAGGAAGAGTAGATTGGCATAAGTTGTTTTCTGGCAAGGATGTGTTCAGTAAGTGGAAGGCATTCAAAGGCGAAATTTTGAGAGTGCAGAGTTTGCATGTTCCTGTCAGGATTAAAGGCAAAGTTAACAGGCACAGGGAACCTTGGTTTTCAAGGGATATTGGCGATCTGGTTAAGAAGAAGAGAGAGTTGTATAGCAGGTATAGGCAACAAGGAGCAAATGAGGTACTTGTAGAGTATAGAAAATGTAAGAACATACTAAAAAAAGGAGATCAGGAAGGCAAAAAGAAGACATGAGGTTGGCAGATAATGTGAATGTAAACCCAAAGGGTTTCTACAAGCATATTAAGAGTAAAAGGATAATAAGGGACACAATTGGTCTCCTTGAAGATCAGAGTGGTCGTCTATGTGTGGAGCTTCACGAGATGGGGGAGATCTTAAACAGTTTTTTTGCATCAGTATTTACACAGGAAACTGGCATAGTGTATAAGGAAGGAAGGGAAACAAGCAGTAGTTTTGTGGAACATATAGAGATTAAAGAGGAGGAGGTGCTTGCTGCCTTACAGCGAATAAAGGTAGATAAATCCCCCGGGCCTGACATGATATTCCCTTGACCTTGAGGGAGACTAATGTAGAAATTGCAGGGGCCCTGGCAGAAATATTTAAAATGTCCTTAGCCATGGATGAGGTGCCAGAGGATTGGAGCGTAGCTCATGTTGTTCCGTTGTTTAAAAAAGGCTCCAAAAGTAAACCAGGTAATTACAGGCCAGTGAGCCTGACGTCAGTAGTAGGTAAATTATTGGAAGGTGTTCTGAGAGATCGGATATATAATTATTTGGACAGCCAAGGGCTGATTCAGGATAGTCAGCATGGCTTTGTGTGTGGTAGGTTGTGTTTAATGAACCTTGTAGAGTTTTTCCAGCAGGTTACCAACAAAGTAGATGAAGGAAAAGCTGTGAATGCTGTCTACATGGACTTTAGTAAGGCTTTTGGGAGTTTAGTTCAGAAGGTTCAGACACTTGGTATCCATGGAGAGGTTGTAAACTGGATTCAAAATTGGCTGTGTGGGAGAAGACAGAGAGTGGTAGTGGATGATTGCTTCTCAGACTGGAGGTCTGTGACTAGTGGTGTGCCTCAGGGATCTGTGCTGGGACCATTGTTGTTTGTTGTCTATATCGATGATTTGGATGATAATGTGGTAAATTGGATCAGCAAGTTTGCTGATGACACTAAGATTGGAGGCATTGTGGACAGCGAGGAAGGCTTTCAAAGCTTGTAGAGAGATCTGGACCAACTGGAAAAATGGGCCAGAAAATGGCAGATGGAATTTAATGCAGAAAAGTGTGAGGTGTTACATTTTGGAAGGTAGGACATACACAGTAAATGGTAGGGCACTGAGGAGTGCGGAGGAACAAAGGGATCTGGGAGTTCAGATACATAGTTCCCTGAAAGTGGTGTCACATTTAGACAAGGTTATAAAGAAAGCTTTTGGCATACTGGCCTTTATAACTCAAAGTATTGAGTATAGGAGTTGGGATGTTACAGTGAGGTTGTATAAGACATTGGTGAGGCCAACTTTGGAGTATTGTGTGCAGTTCTGGTCGCCTAACTACAGGAAGGATATCAGTAAGATTGAGAGAGTGCAGAGAATATTTACTAGGATGTTGCCGGGTCTTAAGGAGTTGAGTTACAGGGAAAGATTAAACAGGTTAGGACTTTATTCCTTGGAGCATAGAAGAATGAGGGGAGATATGATAGAAGTTTACAAAATTATGAGGGGTATAGACAGAGTAAATGCGAATAGGCTCTTTCCACTTTGATTAGGAGAAATAAACACGAGAGGACATGGCTTTAGGGTGAAAGGGGAAAGGTTTAGGGGGAACATTAGGGGGAACTTCTTCACTCAGAGAGTAGTGAGAGTGTGGAACGAGCTGCCATCTAACGTGGTAAATGCGGGCTCACTCCTAAGTTTTAAGAATAAATTAGATACATGGATGGGAGAGGTCTGGAGGGTTATGGACCAGGTGCAGGTCAATGGGACTAGCGGAATAATATTTTGGCACAGACTAGAAGGGCCGAATGGCCTGTTTTCTGTGCTGTAGTGTTCTATGGTTCTATGGGGCGTGTGGGAGCGGGCGGCCACGGACCTAATCGGGTCGCCATTTGACCTGAAGGTGATTGCCGATCTGCCTCCGTCCGCCCACTCCCACAGTCCCTGGATGTTGGCAAACACACTGAGCGGGCCTTAATTGGCCTGCCCATGTAAAATGGCAACAGGCAACTCCTGCGCCCGCTCCTGCACAAGGTGAGGCACCTTACATGGGGAAAATTCTCCCCATAAGCTTTCACAGAGGCTACTAAACAAGGACTGGAATTGAGAACTATGGCGAATTGTTCTTTCCATGAGGCTGTATCTGCTGATATGGCATAACTGAACAAAAAACAGGCAAAGAGCATGAGAGCTTATCGGTCTATATGGCTCAAGTTAGTACATTTACTCATGGAGGCATTTTAGGGAAGTCACATTAGGAATTCTTAGGGTAAGTCCCTTTGACATGTCTTGACAGGCAGGGAAGTGAAAAAAAAGGATTAAACAGAGCCTGTTTGAAAACAGGAGCGTATCAGATGGTAGGTGTTTCATTGTGAGGTCGGGGTTCAGATGGACATTTTGGGGATGGTCGTTTCTCCCAAAGTATGCTACTTGAGTCTATATTTTATCAAAACCATTACTCTTAATTTGCAGCGAGTATTTACACATTAGGACCTCTACACGAGGTTGGAGCTTTTCTTCCTTCCAGATCTCTCTTCCTTCCCTATCATGTGATCCAACACCATTATTACATCAGCATCATATATGCTTCTGATGTTAACCCTTTACTCTGCAGTGAGTAACTAAGCAACTTCAGAGCACGCGTGTATATTCTTAGATTGAAAACTAAAAACATGTTGGAAAAATTCAGCTGGGCAGGAAGCATCCGTGGTAACAGAAAGAGGGTATATGGCCTCAATAGGCCACATTCCCCTCCACCGGATGGGTGGGAGAGTGCCAGGGAAATAAAAATGAAAAAAATGAGGAACATGGCCCTGATCTGTATTTGCCCATTGCTGATTATGTGGTGATGGGTTTCTTGGCATCCACATGTACCACCATGGAGAAGCAGGGACTTCATTAACATAATTAGTTCTGGCTTCCCATGAACGGCTTTTACAATTGCTCCATGTTTTTCCTGGGGATTCAGAAGCCCAAGTGTGAAAGGGAGGTGTGAGCTGCTGGTTCCACAAGTTAAATACCTCTTACAGTACTTCTTGTGAACCAGCTTGAGAAGGTGTGCTCTCCCGACCCTTCATGGAAGCCTTAAGTCTCCCTCTATTGATCGCAGCCTCTCTCTCCCCCTGCTGCGATCACCAGCTTGTGCCCCCAAAATCCCTTATGGGATTCTTTCTCTTCATACCATGGTAGCGGCCATCCCGGCAGCTAGCTTGGCTATCAAATTGGCTATTGCCCAGGCGGAAAACAGAAGATAACGGTGATAACAAAATTCTGCTTTTAAATTTGTCAGAGTCCCTGCATCTCCAGCCTTGCCAGGTTCCTCAGCTTTTTCTGCACTCCTCTGTACCCTGCCTGCCTCACCATAAATTTTGGGGTTGTATTAATAGTATCATGCCCACTGTATTGTGAACTTTCAGTCAATAATTTTTAAAAACTGAACACAGACAAACTGGTAAAATGGCTGCCACAAATCATGTGACTTTTGGCATTTGAGCTACAGATAGCACCAGTCTCAAGCAAATACTTAATTAAATATGAGCATTTACAGCCATCTGGGGGATTCACACATCTCTTTGTTTAAGGATGGGCCAACACAAAAGACTATGGAATTTCCAGACTGCCTGACTCCCTGTTTCATACTGAATAAAAGGGAAGATCGCAACTCAATTGGTGGCAGATGGAAGTGGATGGCACCTATCACTGTCCCATTGTATCACCATGACTGTCTACAGCCTTCAGAGATGTTAATCCACAACACAGAATGTGAAATCAACATGAACACAACATCTTTTTGAAAAAGAACTTGAACTTGTGAAAAGTCACATGGTGAGACAGCCATGTTGTCTTTGTCTGCTTAAGGAATCAGCTAGGAGCTGTTTGTAGGCACTTCCAACAGAGCCTGTAGAAGCATTGGTTCGGCAAGTCTGTGAACCAGATTCAGAAACAAGTTGTGAGATATCAGGGAGTGAGAATATGTAACTTGTTCCAGTTTAAAGTTCGCCTGAGAATCAACCTCCTAGCTATTCAAGTACATGAAACCTTACAACCTGCTGTGCACCCTTTGCTTTACAAGAACCTCACTCCAACTTTAAATCATCAAATCAATTCAAAAGACCACAGTTCTGCCATATGGGAGACCAAAGAACACAAACCGAAGATCAATATAACTGCAATCTATACAAATATTTAACCTTTATCCGTATCAACTCTTTGTGCATGTGGGTGCATGAATGAGACCAAATATGGGTGATGATGCATTTAATTTGGGGTAAGTGTGTGAGAATAAGTAACATGTTTATTTTAAACTCACAAAATCTTGCTGCTGAATTATTTAATTGGCATACACACTCCAAAGGTAAGAGAACGCAAGCCTCTTTCTGTACAAAACATACTGATCACAGGCAGTAAGAGAACACATAAATTCTGCCCTTGACAACCGACTTGATGAGGATGTCCTTTCCTACATCATGATGCATACTCTGCCATACCGCAGAGATGTTAGTCCTCCACAAAATTATGAACGTAGCTATACAAGAGTTGTTTGACCCTTAATTGGGACCACCTTGTTTATGTCAGCAATAGAAGGGCACTATAGCTGCAGCTCCAATGCTTGTACAAATCCAAGATGTTTGCTGAGAATATCAAAGGCAAACTTTCTCACAGTACTCCTCGATATATAACTCAATCCTAGACAGTATTGTCTGGAACTTTATCCTTTGTGTGCAGAATTTAAAACACAAGATGCATTAACCTATGGGAAGTTGTGACTTGCCTGTTGGCATTTCATACAACTTCTCTAAATGCTCCTGTTCCCAGTAACCACCAAATTCAGATTTATGAGACTTCAGTGTTTATTGTAATTGCCTCTAGCTACAATCTATGCTGTTCAAGATCCAAAAAAAATGCATGTAATGTGCCCTTCCTCTCAGTAGCTTTGTCTTCACAAAATAACAAACATAAGTTGTGTTTTTTTGCAACAGTACTAAATGGCAGCAGGAGTTTGGAAATCTTCTCATCTAATTGGATAGCTGACTTGTACATATCCCGTGAAACTGTCAAAAAGCTCCAATTGTAGTTTAACTTTGTCTTTAACTCTAAAGAAAGCTTTTCGATTGCCTGGTAATTGTTACTAGATTCAGAAAAAAATCTATAGGTAATTTTCTCAAAGAAAGGGGACAACCTAGCACTTCAGTTGTACAAATGTACATTCAAAACAAACATCTCACTTAACAAACCAAGCCTGAAATACATACCAAATCAACCATGCTGGTCACCTTACATTAGCCTGTTGGTGCACAGTATGCTTTACTATGCAATATTTCACATTTTTGGCATAGGTGGTCGGACTAAATTTCAGCTTTACATTGCACTATTGGCAAAGGAGCTAATTGCTCCAGATTTAGAAATTTACAAGAAATGTAACCTGCCAATTTCCACATTCTGTTTGATAATTGTCAAATTCCTACAAGGAGTTTAAATATAATTTCCACAGTGCATAAAACACTTTCTCCTCATGGGTTTATGTTAATGATTGTAATATCAGAGCCATAAATCTGTTTCTGGATTGTTATGAGAATTTCCAGTCCTTTTTCTTTCTCAGTTTCTTCATTCACAAACTATAAAGACTGATTTCTCAGATAAGCACAGAACTGATATTATACTTCATTGAGATACTTTGGTGGGTGACCATGTGAAGGGACGATTAAACCTTTTCGTGGGAACTAAACCTGATCAAAGAATGCCTAAGTGGACAGTGTAGAAGAAAGCTACTCTGCGTAAAACCTACAGCTAACCTGAGATTGCTTCAGGTTGTTTAACAACTGGAGCTTTATATTTAACCATGAGCACTGGATGGGAGGACAGAATACCTGCAGAGCTCTATGACATTTCAAAGGAATATTTTCTCAAGGATACCATGGGGAAGGATCTTCCAGTTGGCGAGCCGGGGTGGGGCCCACTCACCGACGTGTAAAATGATGCGGGATGATGTGGGGTGGAAACTCCTGATGTCACCCTGCGCTATTTTCATTTTCAGGTCAGCAGGGGGTACAGCTGAATCAGCTGTGCACCTGCCGACCTGTCAACAGCCTATTGAGGCCATTTAAAAAGTAATTAACATCATTAATGGACCAGCCTGTTCAATATCAAGGCTGGTGGGCAGGCCGGGAGCCCTGGCGGACTTCAGAAAAAGCATGAAACCTCATCCACAGGCGGGATGAGGTTTCATGAGGGTTTTAAAAATTTTAATAAAGGTTTCAGTATAAGTGATGGACTTGCCCAAACTCACGTGACAGTGTCACATGAGGGGGCATGTCAGGGAAATCTTGCTATCATTTGTTTAACATTTTTAAATTTGGAACCGCTCTCCTTGAGGCTGCACTTAGCCTCAGGGAGATCAGTGTGCTCTTTCATGCGCATGCGGGAAAGAGTGCACTCTTGGCTCAGGGAATCCACCCTCGGCCCACACAGGGAGCGCATGGCGCTTCCTGGCAGACGTCACACGTAAAATGGCGGTGTGCTCCCAATTGGGGGTGTCGGTCGGAGGCATGCCTGCTCCTGCACTACCACCACCACCCCCCACCCCAGATGACAAGGGGAATATTTTTTCCCATGAATATCATATTGTTTCAATCCAATGAAACAAAAAAAAGTATCTTTGTGAAAAATACATTTTTGAAAAACAGTGAGGTTAAAATTCAATTTAGCCAGGTGTGCAAAACAGACAGCAGCAGATTGGCCTCTTATCGTACACTCGACTTGATTGTCCAGCCTATTAGCTTCAACAGAAAGAGAACTCAAGCGGACAGCAAAACCGGTGGCCAACCCACCACTGCCTGGTCGGCATTCCATCCCTATAAATGATTTGTCCTTTCTGGTGTTCCCAACAAATATAGAGGAGGCAAGAGATTCATGGAAATCAAATATCACCACGCAGGACAACAAATTTAAAATAGTGTATGTTTCCTGTTTTAGGCTCTGAGAAGCAAAGCTTGTACAAATGTTTTCATTAAAAACAAAGGGCTAAAAGCAGTCCTCCTACAGTAATTGTACACAATACATGAACCTGGAAAAGTTTACAAGTGTTCTTTTTAACATATATAAAAATCAAACTGTTTTAATTAGGATAATTTTATATGTATAAATACTTGTAAAATTTTTCCAGATTCAGGGATTGGAAAACCTTTTCAAGAATTTAAATCTTAGACTGAAGCAAAGACTTTTATATAACTCAACAGTTTTTAAGCTTACATTTATCCTTATAGTCCCAATTTTTATCTCCTGTGTGTATTATGCAGTAAATTAGCAGTGCCAAACTTTATGGTTAACATAAATGCAGTACTACAAAAGGCAAAATTTAAAAAATAAAGCAGTTTAATAACATCTTTTTGTTCCTGTGATAAGCTACTAATCAAAGTACACCATTACTAGTACAATTATACACAGCAGACCATATTTTATGGGGCCTGTAAGAGCAGAAAATGGGGTGGCTTATTTAAGGGAGAACTGAAATTTTGGTTTCTTCATGGTGGGTTGAGATGCAAAGATTAAGTCAGTGGCATGGTAGTGGGAGGCTGGACCTCACACCATCGGGTTCATACCTCTAATATATTTACATGCCATGAGTACTCATTATGTTATCATTATTTGAAATTAACACCTGCCTTCAAGATTTAGTCAGTGATGTATGGGAATCTCGTGGTACTGCTGGTGCATATTTACTTAAACGTAGCAGCAGTCAGCTTTATGCAGTTATGTCTGATGTCAGCATTTTTACTTTTTGAACTCTTCAGCACAAGGGAGGGAGCAGGAAAATGGCAGCTTGAATGGAGGCTCGGGACCAGCAAGAATGAGTCAGAGTAAGTGTGGGGGTATATGGGGTGGGGTTGGACCCATGGAGGAGTGGTAGAGGAATCCAAGGGATCACAGAAGGTGGGGTTGGGCGTATGGAGAAATGAAGTGTAAAGGACCTGGAATCATGGGTAGTTTGGTATGGGGGGGAGGGGTGCTGGCAGGGGATGGTGTTGGGATAAGTCAATCAAGATAACAAAAATGAGGGACCTAAAGGGCAGGGTTAGTAATGTCCACATTGGGGTCCTGTAGGTCCATCTCAGGGTGTTGGCTGGCAGTGGGAACGTTCACAGTCACAGTGGTAAGTTTGATTCAGTAGGGGAGGCAGTCCAGTCAGAGCTTGGGATAACCAACGATCTCATAGGTCTAGTCATGTGATCTAAAAAAAAACTCTAAAAATACTGCAGGGAGGATCTAGGGTCAGATGGGGAATGTCGTCGGAGACGTGTGTAGGATCAGTGGGGAAGAGATAGCATGTCCAATTGGATGGTGACAGTGTCCAGGGCAATGGGGGAGTGGTTGAAAGGTTACAGAGGGAAGGTGAAAAGTAATGTTGGCAACAACAAGATGAATGGGAGGAGCAACACCTCCTCCTCAGATACGAATGAATTGGGTGTGCTTGAGGAACAGGCCATGAATGTACATGAGCCTTTACTGGATGCCAGGGCCATAGAGAGTATTGCAAGGGATACCAAGGTCACCCTAATATACAGGGTAACCAACTCTGGGCGAGAAAAGTAAAGGACACCTTTCCATGATAAGGCGTTGGCTGAGACCTTGGGAGAGGAAGGGGGAGACCACTGGAGTTGACAATACTGTGGGTACGGGGTGATGGAGAGCCTAGCAAGTCCTTGGGAGCAGGGGTGGGGGTTGTGAGATCATGGGAGTCGGGGAGGGAGGGGACAACCAACTGTGCAGCCCTGAAAACACACGTACAAAATGCCCGCGTCAATGCACATGCAGATACAAGGCCCATACAAGGACAGAAGAAATCTGGGACAAAATAGGTCAGGGAAGGCCGGAACCAGGATGTAGGATGAAAAGCTGGAACAATTGGTCACCCTGCTAGTACACACCAGATTCACGCAAGAGAGAGGCACCTACTTGAACATTAACCCATCACTGGAACTCCATTGCTTTTTTTAGATGTAGACCAACACCTGCCGCCCTCCCTGGAGGTGCTACCTCTGAACCTGTTCCTTCTGCCACGTGTAATAGCACAGGGAGTGGAGCTTTGTCACACACATTCACTGGTAAATATCACAGAATCACCAGAGTGTTCCGGTGCAGAAGGAGGCCAGTTGGCCCATCATGTCTGCACCTGCTCTCTAAATGAGCATCACGACCTAGTGCAATTGTCCTGCTTTACCCCCCCGTACCCTTGCACATTGTTTCTATTCAAACAGTCATCTATTGTTCTCTTGAATGCCTCGATTGAACCTGCCTCCACCATGCTTCCAGGCAGTGTATTCCAGACTCAAGAAAAAGTTTTTTCTCACCTCACATTTGCTTCTTTTGCAAATCACTTTAAATCTGTGCCCTCTCATACTCGATCCTTTTATGAAAGGAACAGTTTCTCCCTATCTACTCTATCCAGCCCCCTCATGATTTTGAACACCTCTATCAAATCTCCTCTTAGTCTTCTCCCCTCCAGGGACAACAGTCCCAAGCTCTCTGATCTATCTTCATAACTCAAGTTTCTCATCCCTGGAACCACTCTTGTAAACCTCTCCTGCACTCTCTCCAATGTGTTCACATCCTTCCTGTGGAGTGGCTCCCAGAACTGTACACAATACTCCAGCTGGGATCTAACTAGTGTCTTATATAAGCTCAGCATAACGCTCTTGTACTATAGGCCCCTATCAATAGAGCCCCCTGGGGCCAGCCAGCAGCATTTGTGAACCACAGGGGTTTTCACTCTTTGATCATGCAACCAGTCTGCGACCACAGGAAAAGAATCATGATTGTCTGTGCTCATTTCCCAGGGAGCTCTCATGACGTATGCACAATGTGCAAGTCGCAGCTTCTAAAGCTTTTTGAGGCCCCAGCCCAGGTTAATGGCTGGATTCTGGGTGACATGTTTTATCCCCTTTGGATATAGTTGACAACACCCATGAGGCACCCCCACAATACAATGGAAGAGTGGTACAATGCAGCTCACACCTCCATCAGAGCCATCATGGATATAGAGAGGATGTTTTCTCTTGTGGCAGAATCTGGAACTAAAGGTCACTGTTTAAAAATAAGGAGTCACCCATTTAAAATTGAGATGAGGTGAAATGTTTTCCCTCAGAGGGTCGTGAGTCTATGGAACTCTCTTCATGAAAAGTTAGTGGGGCAGAGTCTTTGAATATTTTTAAGGCAGACATGGATAGATTCTTCGTAAGCAAGGGGGTGATAGGTTATCGGGGGTAGGCAGGATCCAGATTTGAGGTTACTGTCAGATCAGCCATGATCTTGTTAAATGGCAGAGCAGGCTCAAGGGGCTGAATGACCTACTCCTGCTCCTTGTTCGTATGTAAACCATGGGCTTGCTGAAAATGTCCTTCCACTGTCTTGACCAGTATGAAGAGTCTCTGCAGTATGCACCACAGAGGGTATCACGAATAGCTGTAGTCTGCTGTGCACAGCACATGTGGAGAACTGTTGCAACAGGATGATTGGGAGAAGCAGCACCTCCTTCTCAGATGTGAATGAATTGGGATGCCTGAGGAACAGGCCATGAATATGCATGAGCCTTTACTGGATGCCAGGGCCATAGAGAGTTTTGCAAAGGATACCAAGGTCAACCCAATATACAGGGTGACCAACTCTGGGCGAGAAAAGTAAAGGACACCTTTCCATGATAAGGTGTTGTCTGAGACCTTGGAAGGGGGAGGGGGAGACCATTGGAGTGAGGAGGGAAAGTGGAAGGGATTGTTGACAATACTGTGGGTGCGGGGTGATGGAGAGCCTAGCAAGTCCTTGGAAGCAGGGGTGGGGGTTGTGAGATCATGGGAGTCGGGGAGGGAGGGGGCAACCTACTGTGCAGCCCTGAAAACACACGTACAACCTGCCCACGTCAATGCACATGCAGATACAAGGCCCATACAAGGACAGAAGAAATCTGGGACAAAACAGGTCAGAGAAGGCTGGAACCAGGATGTAGGATGGAAAGCTGGAACAATTGGTCACCCTGCTAGTACGGACCAGATTCACGCAAGAGAGAGGCACCTACGTGAACATTAACCCATCACTGGAACTCCATTGCTTGTTTTAGATGGAGACCAACCCCTGCCATCCTCCCTGGAGGTGCTACCTCTGAATCTGCACCCTCTGCCATGTGTAATAGCACAGGGAGTGGAGCTTTGTCACATACATTCACTGGTAAATATCACAGATTCACAGGATTGTTCCGGCACAGAAGGATCATGTCTGCACCTGCTCTCTAAATGAGCATCGCGACTTAGTGCAATTGTTCTGCTTTACCCCCCCATACCCTTGCACATTGTTTCTATTCAAACAGTCCTTTATTGCTCTCTTGATTGCCTCAACTGAATCTGCCTCCACCTTGCTTCCAGGTTGTGTATTCCAGACTCAAACCATTTGCTGTGTGAAAAAGTTTTTTCTCACATCATTCTGCAAATCACTTTAAATCTGTGCACTCTCGTTCTCAATCCTTTTAAGAAAGGAACTGTTTCACCCTATCTATTTTATCCAGCCCCCCTCATGATTTTGAACACCTCTATCAAATCTCCTCTTAGCCCTCTCCTCTCCAAGGACACTAGTCCCAACCTCTCCAATCTATCTTCATAATTCAATTTTCTCATCCCTGGAAGCACTCTTGTAAACCTCTTCTGCACTCACTCCAATGTGTTCACATCCTTCCAATAGTGTGGTGCCCAGAACTGCACACAATACTCCAGCTGAGGTCTAACTAGTGTCTTATATAAACTCAGCATAACACCCTCCTGCTCTTGTACTCTAGGCCCCTCTCAATTAAGCCCAGGATACTATATGCTTTATTAACTGCTCTCCACCTGTCCTGCCACCTTCAGTGATCTATGCACATCTATACCCAGGTCTCTCTGCTTCTGCACACCCTTAAGAATTGTACCCCTTATTTTATATTGCCTCTCCATGTTCTTCCTACCAAAATGAATCACCTCACTCATATCTGCATTGAACTTCATCTGCCACCTATCTGCCCACTCCACTAATGTCTATGTCCTTTTGAAGTCCGACACGGTCCTCCTCACAGTTTACAATGCTTCAAAGTTTTGTATCATCTGCAAACTTAGAAATTATCCCCTGCACACCATGATCTAGATCGTTAATATATATCAGGAAGAGCAAGGGTCCCAATACCAATCCCTGGGGAACTTCACTACAAATCATCATCTAGCCTGAAAAATATCCATTGACCATTACCTTCTGTTTCCTATTACTCAGCCAATTTTGTATCCACATTGCTACTCTCCCTTCTGTTCCTTGAGCTATAACATTTTTCACAAGTCTTTTGTGTGGCACTGTAACGATTGCCTTTTGAAAGTCCATGTACGTCATATCAACAGCATTACCCTCATCAACCCTCTCTGTTACCTCCTCAAAAAACTCCAGAAAGTCAGTTAAACACAATTTTCCATTTATAAATCCATGCTGGCTCTTCCTAATAACCCACATTTTTCCATGTGACTACTAATTCTATCCCAAATAATTTTCTCCAAAAGCTTCCCCACCACTGAAGTTAAGCTGACTGGTCTGTAATTGCTGGGCTTATCCTTACAATTGTCTTTGAACAAGGGTGTAGTGTTTGCAATTCCCCAGTCCTCCGGCACCTCCCCTAAGTCTAGGGAAGATTGAAAGATTATGGCCAATTCCCCTGCAATTTCCACTCTTACTTCCTTCAATATTCTTGGATGCATCTCATTCAGTCCTGGTGTTTTTCAACCTTAAGTACTGAATGTGTTTATCCAACACTTCCTCCTTATCAATTTTGAACCCTTTCAGTGACAAAGTTTCCTCCTCTGTCACCGTGGCTTAGTAGCATCTGCTTCCTTGGTAAAGACAGGTTGTGGTAATTATGGATTTATTTAGTGTGTAAAATGCCTTTAAGAAGAATGCCGTTAAGGAAGATCACATGATCTTTAGTACCCAATAGGAGAGCAGCACAGACTACCTCTGTAGTTAGTAGTTAATAGTGCAGAGCTAGAGTTTGAAATGAAAGCACATGTTTAGTTGCTGCTGAGTACCTTTGTAAATAAACTAAAAGTTTCCACCTAAGAAGTGTCTGCTGATTAAAGCTATCAATAGAACCAACTCGATCATCACTCAGAACACAGATGCGAAGTATTCGTTTGACACCTTAGCCATGCCCCCTGCCTCCATGTGTAAATCCCCCTTTTGGTCCCTAATCAGTCCTACTCCTCCTTTTATGACCCTCTTACTTTTTATTTGCCAAGAGAAGACTTTGGGATTCCCCTTTATATTGGCTGCCAGTCTTTTCTCATGATCTCTCTTCGCTTCCCTTCTTTGCTTTTTCATCTCCTCTCTGAAGCCTTCGGTTATCTGTTTGGTTCTCAGTTGTATTTTCTCCCTCACACCTGTCATAAGCACAACTTTTCTTCTTTATCTTAATTTGTATCTCCTTTTTCATCCAGGGAACTCTGGATTTGTTTGCCCTACCTTTCCCTTATGAGGAAATATACCTTGACTGTGCCCGAACTATTTCTTCTTTGAAGATAGCCCATTGTTCAGCTACAGGTTTTCCCACCAGGCTTTGGTTCCAGTCTATCCGGCCCAGCTCTGTTCTTGCCCCATTGAAGTTGGGTCTCTCCCAGTTAATTATTCTTACTCTGGATTGCACATTGTCCTTTTCTACCGTCATCCTAAACCTTATGATACAATGATCACTGTGTCCTAAATGTTCTCCCACTGACACCTGATCTACTTGTTCCACCTCATTTTCAAGAGCCAGGTCCAATAGTGCATCCTTTCTTGTTGGATTGGACACATACAACTGTAGAAAATTCTCCTGAACACAATCTAGGAACTCTTGCCCTTCTCTACCCTTTATACTGCCACTCTCCTAGTTTGCATTCGGGTAATTAAAGTCTCCCATTATAACAACTGTAAAATGTTTGCATCTCTCTGTAATTTCCCTGCAAATTTGTTGCTCTACATCATTTGCACTAATTGACAATCTATAAACTACACCAAGCAATGTAATTGCATCTTTTTGTTCCGTAGAACCATTCAAATTGATTCTGTCCTTGAGCCCTCTAGGACATCCTCTTTCTTCAGCATTGCAAAGCTCTCCTTAACCAATACCATCACTCCTCCTCCTTTTCTAGCTTGTCTGAACACCTTGTACCCAGGAATATTTAACACCCATTCCTTCCCTTCCTTGAGCCAGGTCTCTATTACTGGTACCAAGTATTTGTTTCATACTTGGATATATGTCACTCAACCTACCATGACCAAGAAATCAGATCCGGCACCATCCTTACAGGGCTTTGGGAGTGATGTCAGACAATCTCCTTTACAATGCATAGAAGGGAATCTCATCTGAGCCTTCAAGTTTAGCTATGACCCACAGACTGGCGATTACAAAACTGGACCCTAACATGAACATTAAATAAAGAATGAATGCAAACACACAACATTGATTCTGCCACAATAAAGGAAATGTCCCTAACTCCCCCTGTAACCATCAACGCATGCCAAACATGAGACGTGGCAGTACATTTAGCTCTCTGACTAAGCTAATCTCAACAAATGATGATGATAAATAAAGTGAAATCAATATAATGTGTGACATTTACAAGTGACATTTAATTTTGAAAAAAGACCTGCGCCACATTTGTGCTCTCAGTAAGGGGAGATGCCTGACGGATTGTGCCACAATGGCTACCTTAATTTGCTTTACTTCATGTTAAACAAAGTGGTAGGGAAGGAATGGGAGAAACCAAAGGAGAGATTGGAGGAGCCCTTTGCATGGGTTGAAGTTCCAACGCAATGAGGTTTAGCCAAGCAACCACCGGCGTGTCTGGCCTGTATCGTATAGATGACGTATCTATGTGAGAACGTGATGAAGTCACACAGAGGCAACAGAAGAGGCTTTTAACCAAATTAAGTGACCAAAGTGGGGACCTAATCCATGAACAAGGTAAAACACTGTTACCCCCCCCAAGAGATGGTAGCAGCCATGCAGTCCATCTCAGATAAGGTCAATGAGATTATTGGGGAAAACAAGCAAGAGAATGCACAACAGAACATTTTCATGCTTTGAGAATCTTGATTCCTTCGCCAGCTTCTCTGGGATTTCAGGGTCCATTCTTCACTGCCACCATGTTGTACAGGTTGTTTGGTGTTTTACAGAGAGGTCTGGAGAATTATATGGTTGAACATAAACCATTTATTGGTAACCTATGTACATATCCAAGGTACCGCCTTACATGGGCGCTGTCTCCATGCTGGCTCCTTCCACACTCTTCGCCACTCGTCTACTCTCATAACTCTCTACATCATACCATGGGTAGTACTGTTCTTTGGTCCCACATTAACCAAACACCCCTATACTACAACATCTCCAAAGCAGCTAACTGTAGTATGTATGGAAAATTTCTGCTCACCTTATTACAAAAGTTTCTGTCTGACCTTGAACGTAATCATATTCCTGCCTTTATCAAGAATCATCACTTGGCCACCTGACTAGGAACCAATAAGATAGAAGAATAATATGGACATACCTGGACGCACAGCATGGCTTTTATTGCTCCTCGGGATCATTCTTGGTAAAGGCCTCGTCCTAGTAACATTGGCAGTCCCGATCATCATGATCTCTACTGCCCCTCCTGTGCAGTGGTATACTGTAGAATTATTGCACATTCTGATGATGATACTATCTTTAAGGAATTCTGGAACCATCCTTGATAGTTGACTAAAAGAATACGTGGTTATCCCTAGACTTGGAAGATTGCTGATATATGAATGGGTATGTAGGTGTGACATGTACCAGGATTCTACACCCACGCGTGGGTTCACATTGGCTGAGCATTCATCAAACTGCAGTCATTGTAAGCTGATGGAGTCTTGGTGAGACGAAAACTTCCTACGCGGGCAGGGGTGATACTGTGTTACAACAAGTACTTCACACCTACACCATGAGGAAACTCTCTGCCCCGTTCAATAACCCCATGTTCTGTCTCTCCCCAGTTGAACCAGTCAAAGTTGAGGAAAGCTGTTATTACCAGCCCATCTACACAAGGTTACAGAAATACAGCTGGAGCTGCCCCTTCAGGAGGAAGCCCAAAAGCCAGTGGTCTATTTTAACCACCCAATTCTCCCCCTTTCATTTAATTTGAAGTCTTTCCTTCAATACACAACTACCTCCCAAGAACATTTGGATCATGTACAGCATGCTAATAAAGATATCGAGAAAGAAATCAAAACATTAGGAGATCACAAATGGAGGGAAATGATATATAATGTGAGTCAATCTGCCTGGGCCTGTATGTTTTCTGATGCTTTCTTAGTTGTTCAATTTGTGTTGACCATCATTATCATCATTACTTTGATACATATACGTTGGTGGTTGGAGCATCAACTGCAGGCTCAGCAGGTCCGCCCTACATATGGGAGCCTTTTGGAGGGTCCCCATGAATATGCAAAGCTTACACGCAATTAGCAAAGTCTGTAAAAATTGTTAGTAAATAAGTGGGTACTGCTCAGCTCAAACGTTTATAGACTCAATGTGATCAAGTTGAGAACCAAATGCAAAAAATGAACCTGAGTTTAAAGTCTAGGATTCACGAAGGGAGGAAATGTTCAAATTTGCCAAATTCCTAAAGTCAACCATATCTCACTCAGTGTGATTATCAGAATTTGAATTTGCGTTAACATTGTGGAAACAGTGGAAATAGAACCCAGCTGACATGCTGGCTACATCCCATGCCAGGTGCGAGTATCAGGTATTGGCCAGAATAATGGAAACACCCAAGAAGTATCAGTTAACTATTTGAGATTGTCTAGGTCATGCTATCCCTTTGTGATATTAACTGCTTAACACTTAAACCATCAAGATGGCTATTATGTCAAGTCTGGAGACTGTGAGAAGGAACTCACTTCAATATATATTCTGGGTATGATGTGATATAACTCACAAAGAACTCACAAGACACCAAGAAACAGACCTCTAAGGTCAGAACTCACACAGTAGCCAGAGGGACAACATCTTGAGAAGCCAGGTTATACCACCTTGGGTCTGCAAGGAACCAGGTTGTATGAATCTATTGTATGACCGTAATAGTTATTATACTATTGGTGTATGAGCAATAAACTTGCATTTAGATAACATGGAATGCAGGTCAGAGTGCATATGGGTTGGGCGCTCAACCTCGCTCTGCATGGTAGTCACCAGCCTCTTCATGCTTGCAGAGACTCCTGCATTGCTCATACCACACTGTGCATGACCACTGGCATCCCTGCCATATGTTCCCCCACCTTATGCTGCATCTCCAGCAGGCTTCTTGTGGTCACAACCAGAGGCCCGTCATCAGCGTGGGGCTTTCAGGGCCTTGGCCCTAGCACTCCTCCAAGTGTCAGGGGACCTTGACTGTCACTTCCTCCCTCAGTTGCTGGGACATGTTTGTTCTGCGATCACCAGATTGTGACCCTGATTCTAAACGTGACACCTCTGCAACCCCTCCCACCCCCTCCCGTGAATGTTACTGCATTGATGAAAATTGTGGAGGAGATAGGTGAAAGTGCATCCCCTGAGACAGTGGTGTAGTTGTCCCAGTGGTGCAGTCTTCAGCCTCCTGCCCTGGCTGTAGTCTGGTCTTAGGGTAGCAAGGGCCTGCATTGTCAGCTGACCTGGAGTGGTGAGCAAAAGGAACCACATTAAGGATCATCACAGTATGAGCGCAACACATGTTCTCGCATGCCTCCTGTGTGCCCGTTTGCCAGTATCAGGTTGGGTGCATTTTTACACTCACATCCAGCTACTTCAGCCTCACTAGTTGTGACTGCTCAGCCTCCCTCCTCTCCTTTAAGTTGTAGAGCCTCTTCCCTTGCAGTGATGAGAACCTTCATTTCTGGAACCCCACTTCCTGTTCTTGACCTCTCTATCATGTTGTGGGTCTGATTATCCTGCATAACAATGTGCAGAGTTAATGACATATCAAGTGACACCTAACTTTCTTATTTGCACACGTGCCCATCAGTCATATACTGGCCCATCAGTCATACGTTGCTCACACAAGCTAAACTTTCACACCTTTTGGCTTCAGTTGCCATGTGGCACTGAGGCTGATCACACATTCATTCACCTCGCATAGTT
The DNA here is from genome assembly GCF_017639515.1 of Carcharodon carcharias. Classification (NCBI taxonomy): domain Eukaryota; kingdom Metazoa; phylum Chordata; class Chondrichthyes; order Lamniformes; family Lamnidae; genus Carcharodon; species Carcharodon carcharias. The sequence goes on along the minus strand of NC_054474.1, from coordinate 42,603,855 downwards.
GCCCAGTCATAAATATTATTTAATTGATGACCACATGAGAGACTCTTCAGTAAGATGCAACTCTTGTGTATTGGAGCAGGTTATTGACCAGGTTTCCTGCACCAGAACCAGGTTCTTATAAGGACCTCACCGTTGCTCACCTCCTTGCGGCGTTCCTCCAGGTGGCATTGGCCAGGCATGGGTTTTTTTTCGTTGCCAACTATGGGAAAGAGCGCCTCTTGCCTTTTCCTGATGGCCTGGGGGGGATCCTGCAGGGAGGCGTCAGCCAGCTTCTGTCTAGCCTCAGACATTAGGATGTGATAGGAGGTGACACAAAATAATAATAAGGTAGGGAGTGATGGGGGGAGAATTTGTGGGGGGTGTGGGGTGAAGAGGGTTATGATCTGAATACACAAAACATTACAGAAATTTGGGCAGGAGTGTTGTGGGCGTGATGCACCGCCTCACTGTTCGTCCAGAAGGCTCTTCTATAGGCTACCCATACCTGCTGCATTGTCAAGCTGACAACGGTTTGCATCAGTGAAAAGCTTCCTCTGCCACATGATTCTATATGTCCTCCATGCTCTTCAGCACCACTTTAAATTTTAACTAGAATCACTTAGCAGTCAGCTCCCAAAATGAGAGTGGAAGTGCCGCCCAATTCCCGTTCCACTATCAGTAATGCCATACCACTGATAAAATATTGCCCAATGTTTTCTTAAGCAAAATTTCAAGTGCTTGCATCAGGTTAATAACAGAGTCTCAGTTTGAATGTATCTCTGGAAGCAATAATGTTAGTGGATCTGAGTCAAAGAGAATGTCTGGCACTGGAAGTAAGTTCAACAATAGGCCTAGGTCCAAAGTCAGGGTGTTATGAAGAGATATTAATATCTATAATGTTATTGGAAATTATTTTTTAAAATAAAGTTCTAGTGGGCTCTGTGTTTATGTGTGTGTCTTAATTGGATTAAAGCCAGCTAGTTTGGATGTTTTGATGTATAGTAGTTTTGAGATATTAATTAGGTAAACATAAGGAGGGTGGAAGGTAAAATATAAATTTGCATTTGTTAAAAGAAACCATTCAAGATTGTGAGTGAAATCTTATACCTAGCTAGAAGATGCCAAGCAATGTGTTTTTTTTTAAGCTTACCACTAAAATTGGTGGGATGAAAGGATGTTATTGTTGCAAGGGGTAAAGTTTAAAGCCTAGTGCAATGGGAAATTTATATTCAAAGGGAAATATATATATAAAAGATGTATAAAAGAGGAAGGAGATTGTGTGTAAGGTAGAGGCATTTTCAAATCCAACAAGTGTGAGAAGCCTCCAGCTTGTAAGCCTCAAGCTGAAGTCTGAAAGGACCCAGGGCTGAAAGAAACTCATTTTGAATGCAACTGTCCAGGGTGTGCTTTGCCAGGTGTTTGTTTAAATTTTGAGATTTACTGTTGCCTCAATGGGGGTATAACTGAGAGTCAGGTTAATTAGGGGATTTTTGTAGTTATTATAGTAGTAATTTTGTAGATGTATGCATCTGTTTACAATATCTCTTGTATTAATAAATGTTTAACTTAGTTTTATTAAAAAAAGATTCTTGAGACTCGGTGGTCTTATTACTACTGAATTCAAAGCCTGCATCTTGAAACATACAAATTGCAAAAATGCATTATGACAGTTGTTTCAAGTTTCCTTCAAGGATTTAAACAACTCAGCCTTTCCCATTGACTTTGTCATAATCATTGTGGGCTCTTTGCAGGATACATTTGAAATTCCTTGATGTTTATTGAATTGGTGAATCTTAAGATTATGAGTATGAGAAGGACTTTGAATTCAGGAGTGTGTGTGAGGTATTTTTGAAGTGGTGAGACTTGGCTAAGTCTTTTTTTTGGAAGTAGAAGATATAACTCTGATTGGGTTACAAAAAGTACCCAAGAGTAAGTTAACAGAGTTGGTGGATAAATTACAATTGGGGTTACCTGCGGGGGCTAGGAAATCAGACTTAATTGAAGTGATAACATTGCATTTGAAATTGGAAGGAATACCTGAAAGACAGAATTCTCCAAGGGGTGGTTCATTGGGATGGGCTCAAATTCAGTTGCTAATGAAAGTGATTGAATTGGAAGATAAGGAAAGAGAAAGGGTATTCCAAAAGGAACAGGCAGAAAGGCAGGAGAGAGAAAGAAAGCAGGAAAGCTAATTAGAAATTGTGAAGATAGAGAAGGAGGAAAGCGAAAGAGAGAGAGAGAATTCCAACTGAAATGTTAGCTGTTAAAGGAGATGCCAGGAGGTGAGGAAGAACGTATTTCCAGAGTAGAACCTAGTGTAGAGATATTTAAATTTGTACAAGCTCTTCCAAAGTTTGAGGAAAGAGATGTTGAAGCATTCTTTATTTCATTTAAGAAGATAGCTAAACAGATGAAATGGTCACAGGAGAACATTATTGTTATGATCCAGGTTGGTGGATAGAGCACATGAGGTATATGCTTCACTGTCTGAAGATGTATCGGTGAATTATGATTTGGTGAAAAAGGCTATTTTGAGTGCATATGAGTTGGTTCCTGAGGCATACAGGCAGAAATTTAGGAATATGGGAAAACAGCCTGGGCAAATTTATATTGAGTTTGAGAGAGTGAAACAAAATAATTTTAACCAGTGATATGGGCGTTAAAAATAGAGACAACCTTTGCAGCTCTTAGAGAAGTAATTCTTTTGGAAGAATTTAAAAGTTCAATCCCTTAGGTTGTGCAAACTCATGTGGAGGAACAGAGGGTTGATTCTGTAAGGCAAGCAGCAGATATAGCTGATGATTATGAGCTAGTACATAGAGCTGAACCTTTTTTTTTGTCACCTTTTTAAATCCAAAAAGGATAGAAAGTGGGAAGGTCAAGGAATGTGGATAGCCAGGGAAGAGAAGGAGAAGCTGGAAATTCCCAGGAAGTTTTTTTCTCAGAATAAATAGGATAATGCTGAGGGTAGAAGTGACATTCAAAAGTTGAGGTGTTTTCATTGTAATAAAGTGGGGCACAGAAAATCAGTATGTTGGAAATTGCAAGGGAAATCTATTGGAATTATTGGGGTTCAGAAAAGTTGTGGAAGTAAAAGTACTGTGGGTTCTGAGGTTCAGGCACAGAAGAACCAAATTGTTTGTGTACGAGTAAAACAGGGAAAATCAGTGATAGGTAAAGTGGGATGGGGTTCACAGTTTACCCAAGAGAATTCTGAGGAGCAGGTTGCAGAAATATTTAAAGATTTTGGGCGGAATTTTCCCCCATTGGGGGGGAAGTTGAAGGGCCGGTGCGCACAAGCGCGCTTCTGATCGGCGGCCCCGATCAGAGGCGCAGTGCCATTTTACCTGGGCAGGCCAATTAAGGCCCGCCCAGTGTGACGTCCGCATGGCAGCGCTGTGCGCTCCCTGTGCAGGCTGTGGGGGGGGGGGGTGGAATCCCAAAATTGACAGTGTGCTCTTTCAAGCATTTACACGAAAGAGCGCATTCATCTCCCTGAGGCTAAGTGCAGACTCAGGGAGATAGTCTCAAAATGTTAAAAACCTAAAGATAGGAAAATAAAATTTCCCTCACATGTCTCCACACTGTCACATGAGTTGGGACATGTCCATAATTTTTACAAAATCTTTATTAAAATTTTTTAAAACCTACATGAAACCCCATCCTGCCCATGGATGAGGTTTCATGTTTTTTCTAATTCCTGCCAGGCCCCCTGGCCTGCCCGCCAATCTTAAGGTTGGACGGGCAGGTCCTTTAATTACTTAATTGACCCTGTCAATGGCCTCAATTGGCCATTGCCAGGTCGGTGGGCACACAGTTGATTTTGCTGCACCCCTGCCTTCCTGAAAATTTAAATGGAGCACAGTGATGTCAGGAGTTCCCCCCGACGTCACTCCATATCATTTTACCCCGCCCCGCTCCTGCTCGCCGATGCGTAAAATCCTGCCCTTTGTGTGTGAAGGGAAAGTCTTTCCATGTATACAGGGTGGAGTAGGTAAAGATGTCAAAATTTTAAGAGACACAGGGATTAGTCAATCCTTAATGTTGTGGGATAGTAATATTTGTTGTTCAGAGGGAGTATTGCAGGAACAGCTGATAATAAGTGGGGTTCATGGAGATGCTCAACCTATTCCCTTGTGGAAGGTAAACTTAAAAAGTAAGTGGAAAACTGGTGAAGTGACTGTTGGAGTGATGGAAAAATTGCCCATTGCAGGAGTTCAATTTATCCTGGGTAATGATATAGCTGGATCATAAATGTGGCTGATGCCTATGTTAGTTGAGCAGCCTGTAGAAATGTTTTCAACAGAGCTGTTACAAGAGGAGCATCCTGGGTTGTTTCCAGATTGTGTGATTGCAAAATCACAGACACACAGGTTGGAGCAAGAAAAACAAGGACAGGCAGTTCAAAGGCAGGAAGAAGGAATTGAAATCCAATTAGCAGGTACTGTGATTGATAACATTGTTCAGAAAGACATAGGAGAAGGCCATTCAGCTGAAGTGTTTAACACGAGGCAGTAAATTGAGATGCAGCAGAAGAATTTGCCATTAAAACAGTTATATCCAACAGCTTACTCAGAAACAGATGCAAAATGTGTTCTAGAATGTTATTCCCTTAAGGATACTTGAATGAAGAAATGGAGGCAAATGAAAGCTGGAGGGAGGTACATCAGATTGTTTTCCCATCAGGGTATAGAAATGAGATTCTCAGGGTTGCTTATGAAATTCTAGTGGGGGGACATTTAGGAATTATAAAGACACAGGCAAAAATACAAAAACATTTTTATTGGCCAGGATTGCATAGGGATTTAATCAAATTCTGTAGAACATGTTACACATGACAGGCAATAGGGAAACCACAAGCAATGATTAAGCCGACACCTTTAATCCCAATATCAGTATTTGAAGAACCTTTCACTAGGGTCACAATTGATTATGTAGAACCCCTCCCTAAGACTAAAAGTGGAAATAAGTACATACTGACAATAATGGATGTGTCTACCAGGTTTCCTTTAAGAAATATTATAATTAAGAAGATTGTGGAAGAGTTAACTAAATTTTTTTACAAAATATGGTTTACCTAAGGAAATACAATCAGATCAGGGTTCAAATTTTATGTCACAGCTGTTTAAGGAAGTAATGAACAGTTTAGGGATAAAACAATTTAAGTCAACAGTTGGAGTCAGAAGGAGCTTTGGAAAGATGGCATCAAACTTTAAAAACCATGATGAGAGCGTACTGTCAGGATTATCCACAGAATTGGGATAGGGGTGTTCCATTCTTGTTATTTGCTATTAGAGACACTCCTAATGCATTGATGGACTTTAGTCCTTTTGAACAAGTTTATGGTCATGAGGTAAGGGGACCTCTGAAATTGCTTTATGAAAAATTGGTGGGTCAAAATCCAGAAACTACTCTCTTGAATTATGTATCAAACTTCAGAGAAATATTAGACAGAGCATGTGAGTTGCCTAGGGAACATTTAAAGATATCACAGCAAGTGATGAAAGTGAAAGCTGACAGAAAGGCTACAGCTCGGAATTTTGTTGCTGGAAAGAAAGTGCTAGTTCACTTACCAGTACTGGATGACTCATTAAAAGCGAGGTTCAGTGGGCCTTACATTATTGAAAAGAAATTGAGTACAGTAAATTATTTAATAAATATTCCAGATAGAAGAAAGAAGCAGAAGGTTTGTCATGTGAATAAAAACAAAAAACTGTGGATGCTGGAAATCCAAAACAAAAACAGACCTGCTGTGTTTTTCCAGGTAATTCTGTTGTTGGTTTGTCATGTGAATATGCTTAAAAAGTACTTTGAAAGGGAAGAGGAACAAAAAGAGGTATTAGTGCTGGTGGATAATGAGAAATGCAGGACTCTGAAATTGTTTTTCCTCTAATCAAATTGATTAATGAGGGGGCACTTAAAAACTTAAATGTAATATTTAGTTACCTTCCAGACAAGTGACAAAATGATTGAAAAAACTATTGCTGTCACACAAATCTATTTGTGGGAATAAATTGGGGAGGACAGATTTAGCTAAACATGATGGGTGGAAATTTCCCTGAAGTGCACTAAGTGTGGCAGCGAGTAGGTAAAATGGAGTCCCATCTGCTGACAAAATTGGCGGGCATATCATTCCGAGCCTGCCTCATTATTTATTCACTCCCTCAAAACATGCTGTTTCCATGGTGGATGGGCTCTCATTCACCCGTCCACCATCAACCTGATGTTGCATCATGCTGGCTGCCATCTTTAAAAGGCAGCCACCAATGAAGCACTCATTGCCACCAGCTCACCACTGCTGCCCGGGAGATGTGGCCAGCAAAGGAAAAATGCCTGCAGCACTCCCTGCTTCAACAACAGGACCCTCGAGTGAATGCTGGATGCCGTGGATGTGATCTACCCCAGCTCTGGCCACAGGATGGGCAGAAAAGTCACCAACCCGGCTTGGGAGGCGGTGGCAGCAGTGGTCAGCCCAAACAACCTGCAGAGGAGGACAGCCACCCAGTGCCGCAAAAGGATGAATGACCTCCTCTGTCCTACCATGTTAAGTCACTCTCCTAATCACTCCCAACTCACACACTCACAAAGCCATCACACATCCACAGGGCCCTCATTCACTGCCAGTGCAAGGGACATCACCATTTACTCTTTTACACACACCGTCATTATGCCACAGTGTTCTCTCACACTCTTTGTGTTCTCTCAGCATCTTTAAGGTGGGGGCTGGCCCTCATCACACCAGCATCTGCGACCAGTGATGCTGTGCACCAGCTCTTGAAGGGCTGAGGTGCTGAAGGCGGCCACAGCATCAGGTGCGTCTAAAGTTTCACGGCTGCATCTCTGGGGTGGGCCTAATCATGGAGCACAAGCGAGCTGCCCTCGGCCAGACAGGAGTCAGACATTCTAACAGGTTATGTGAAGGCCTATGGAGTGTTGACATCATCCTCCTGCAATCGAGCGACTACTAGGGCCTCCACTGCATCTCCATGACAGGAGCTTTCTCACAGAAGGTATTCGAGCTACCACAAGCCAGAGTAGAGTCAAATGTTCACAGATGCAATGTGAGGATCTATGGGGTCACCTCACTGTTTGTCCTCATCATCCTCCACAAATCTTGCAACTATGAGGACCTTCCGGGCGCTCCTGCCTCATCTAGCCAGTGTGAGGGCGTCATGCCATCATTGTCACCACCGAGGAGCTCCTCACCCTCACCCCCATCGGTGTCCTCCTCATTTTAGGATCACGACCTGCCTTCCCGCCATCGTGAAACAGATCGCGCCATATTGTCCATGCACACCACCTATCACGCCTGCTGCCAGCAGGCATGGAAAATTCCGCATTGTGTGTGGACTATTGAAAGGTGAATGTGGTGACAAAAGCGGATTCATATCCTATGGCACAGTTGGAGGATTGTATTGAGAAAGTGGGACAATCAAAATTTACCACAACGATTGGCTTGCTAAAAGGATATTGGCAAGTACTGTTATCAGAGGGAGCAAAGGAGATATCGGCTTTTGTGATGCCAAATGGACTATATCAGTTTAAAGTCATGCCATTTGGCATGAAGAATGTACCTGCAACATTTCAAAGACTGACAAACAAAGTAATTGCAGGTCTAAGTAATTGTGCTGTTTATATTGATGACTTAATTGTTTTCAGTCAGATGTGGGAGGAGCATTTACAGCATCTGGAAGAATTATTTACTCAATTACAGGAAGCTAATTTGGTGATGAACTTGGCTAAAAGTGAATTTGCAAAAGTACAAGTTAGGCCATACCATTGGACATGGTAAGGTGGCTCCAAGAGATGTGAAAGTCAAAGCTCCAACAAAATAAGTAGTTTTGAGATTTCAGGACATGAGTGGTTTTCACGGGAGATTTGTACCAAATTTTAGCAGTGTGATTCCTCCACTGACTGAACTATTAAAAAAGAATAAGGAGTTTCAATGGACATTGGAGTGTCAGAAGGCATTTGATAGTTTGAAAACTGTATTAACCACAACACCAGTTTTGGTAGTGCCCAATTACATCAAGCAATTTAAGTTGGCCATTGACACAAGTGATATAGACCATGGGGCCGTACTGTTACAAGAAGATGAACTGGAATTGAAAAACCGATAGGGGACTTTTCACAGAAGTTGAATGCACAACAGGGAAGATATTCAACAATTGAAAAGGAGACGTTGGGTTTGGTGTTAGCATTGCAGCATTTTGAAATCTACATGGCAAACAATTTGTCAGAAACAATTGTTTATATTGACCACAATCCTTTAAGGTTTCTGGAAAAATTTTGAGACAAAAGTGCAAGGTCTACAAGTGGACTTTATTAATGCAACCATTTAATCTACAGATTATACATGTTGCTGGTAGAGAAAATCTGTTTGCAGATGTGTAATCAAGAGTTTGAAGTTTGAAGGGAAAATTGGACATTTTAAAACCTGGACACTGAACTGGAATGATTTTTGTTAATATGTTGTTGTATAAATATTGTTATGTTAATGCATGCATTTGGTAATGTAATAGCGTAATAAATATAGGAGCTAGTGTAAGATGGGTTATTAAGATAAAGCCATCTTTAAAATTATTACGGTTCATGTTTTGATAAGAAGGGGGATGCCATGAAGAGATGTTAATGTCTATTATGTTATTGGAAATTATTTTTAACAATAGAGTTCTAGCGGGATCTGTGTCTATGTGTGTGTCTTAATTGAATTAAATCCAGCCAGTCTGGGTGCTTTAATGTATAGTAGTTTTGAGATATTAATAAGGTAAATGTAAGGAGGGTAGAAGGTAAAGTGTAAATTTGCATTTGTTAAATATTCAAAGAGAAAGGTATGTATAAAGGAGAAAGGAGATTGTATGTAAGATAGAGGCATTTTAAGATCCAAGAAGTGTGAGAAGCCTCCAGCCTGTAAGCCTCAAATTGCTGTCTGCAAGGATCCAGAGCTGAAAAAAGCTCATTTTGAATGTGACTGTCCAGGGTGTGCTTTGCCAGGTGTCTGTTTAAATCTTTGAGATTTATTGTTGCCTTAATGGGGGTGTAACTGAGAGTCAGGTTAATTAGGGGATTTTTGTAGTTGTTATAGCAGTAACTTTATAGATGTATGTATGTGTTTACAATCTTTCTTGTATTAGGAAATGTTGAATTTAGCTCTATAAAAACCTCTTGAGACCCGGTGGTCTTATTACTACTGAATTCAAAGCCTGCCTCTCAAAACATACAAATTGCAACAATGGGTTATGATGGTTATTTCAAGTTTCCCTCTGAGATTTTTACAACTCAGCCTTTACATTGGTTGTGTCATAATAAAGGCCAGAACTGATCCTGATATCTATTTAATGCGCACATCAGATGCATATCGAGCTTTAACCCATATCTAACCTGTGCTAGTGCTAAGCTATACCTGACCTGTAAATGCTTGATATGACCTCATGAAGATTAACATGGAGAATTGTTTCCCTCCACAGTGGTGATTTTCTCACCTTGTTTGGAACAATGATATACCAAAAAAGAAAACAAAGCTAAGAGTTTTAGAGAGCAGCTACAAGAAAATAAATTATGCATAATAAAACCACTTTATGTTTTTTTTTAAGAATGGCACATTATTTCACAAAAAGCTATGCTCTTGGTCTGAAAATTTGAATTATTTTTATGTATTGTTTTTTATGAGCCATGTAGTTATAATTTAATAATTAAATAGTCATTTGATAATACAGAACTTGAATATTGCTGAAAAGAGTCATGTTGCTGAAACTTTTCATGTGGCACTCATCAAGACAAATGCAAGAATGCCAAATTTCAAATGATCACGACAATTTATACTGCAGCAGAAAAGGATGGTGATTGGTTGGCAAGTTGACTCTGATTGGCTGAGATGTTGCCAAGGAGAAAGCAATGGGGAACAATAGGTTCCCCGTGCTCCCAGGTATTTCAAAAATGGCGCAAGGCCTTAACATATTCCTTTTGTTTGCAGAGAATGGGTCTCTGTGTATGAAAGTATGTCACTTCTAGCAAGCGGAAATGAGCCACATTATGCGCTCAACTGATTACCTTAAATTGGTTGCTAATGTAGCTATTAGCGCACTAAGGATTGTTCAGCAAGTGCTGCCTAATCATGGAATCACATCTATCCATGGACATTTTGTTTTGGGTTTCGCAAGTGCAGGCTTGTTGAGTACAGTTTGTACTCTGTCTATCATGAACAACCAAAAGAACATGCTGTTTGATTCGATCAGCCAGCCATTGGGATGTATAGCCTACATACCGGCATTGAAAAGCTTCAGCAACATTGAAAAGCTTCAGCAGCATATCTCTCACATCAGCAATATTTGATATGTATTGATTCTCTTTGTAACTCAGTAATTGGTATGCATGACATGCAATGGAACACCAGTAAGTTTCAATTCTACAAGATTTGGGCTTAGTGGGTTGACCTGAAAAGCACTTCACATTCTGTTCAAATCCCTACTACGCCTTTGAGAATTTTATAAATTAAAATATTCAAATCATTTTTGTAATTTTGAAATGTCTTTGTTTTCCAGCAATAGTTGCTGCAGAAGTAAGTTTAAGAATGATCAAATTGGACAATGTCACTTCCACAATTTAATCCCATTTATATGAAAATACCAGAGAGGATATTCCGTCCTTTGGCATTTGAGACTAACAGTGTTTGAATCCCTGATCAGCTAATTTGGAATTAATTTTTATTGCACAAAATGCTTTCCTTCTATAGTAACACTTTGGCACTTCTTTTTCCCTCGATAGCCACTTTCATTTTGGGAAATGTTGTAAAATAATAATCAACATATATATATTTTGGACAACTCAAATAAGAATTTATATAATTTATTATTGTTGTAAATGTTAAACATTAGTTAACTGATTAAACATTATTCAACCTATAGAAGTGGGTTTTTCAAAAAGAAGCATTACGGTTATGTAATGTGAAAAACTGTACTCTGTACATTTTAAATAAACAAGTGGTAGAAAGCAATCTTACAAGAAGTGAAGGCCAATAGAGTCCCCTCTCTGCCATTGAGGGATTTTTTAAAAAAGACAGTTAAAAATACAAAGGAGCTGTGGTTACTGCAAAAGAGGCAGAGTCCAAAATCGCACACCACAAACTTAAGAATTTTTTAAAATTGCTGTCACATGATTTTTACATTCAGAGAGTTGGCAGTACTGTTAATCTCCTATGATAGAGGTCTGGTTTATAAAGCTCTTATTTTTATGATACAGGCCTACTTTTTAAATCTCTATGATACATGCCTGATTCATAAAGCCCAGCAGGAGAGACCTCAGCAGGATGGTTCTTAAATCGCTCTGACAGAGAGCTGATTCATAAAACCCTGTGGTACAGGCCTCCGTGACCTGCCTCTTAAATATCCCATGATACAGACCTGTGACACAGGTGTAGTTCTCTATCGCTTAGACTTCATCCTCCCTTTGAGAGCCTCCTGGATTAAACTGGCAGCGTTACAGTAATAATAATAAAAAAAACACCTGCATTCTGCAGTCAGTTCAAGCCGCTGGCACCCATCATAGAAACTTTAGTATAATGATAAAAGAGAGTGTTGCTAGCTTTTATCTTTTAAGAAGAGAACCAAATATCCAATATGCTTTTTAAATAGAATGCTCCCCAACTTACTTGGATAACCCCCATGGATCTGGCTGCCAGTTTCTTGCTGGCTTTTAAATTTTGGACAAATTTGAAAAGTGATACATCAAGGGAAAAGATTGCTGTTCTTGTGAATATACTGCAATAAAGGTACTTTCTAAAATTTAATTAGAAGAACTTCAAACTGAATTCTTAGCAGTAATCACCACATAGATTGTATAGCACTAAAAGCACAGAGCACGAATACAAGCCAACTGAGTATAGCCTAAGCACCAATAACTGCACAAATATTTACACTATGGAAACCAGACATAAATTTCAACTCCTCTTTAAGCCACATCCTGCTGCTGCCAACTTATAAAATCCATTTATAGAAACAATTACTATCTCAATTCTTATAAAGGATTTAATAGCTTTTGAACCACTGAAAAACTGATCCTTGCATTCGTATCAATTCTTTTGTCTCAATAGGTTGGACACAAATGCATTCATGCTTCTGCAGATTGAGATCCAGATTAAAATTATTTAAATATTGTGAAACAAAGTCTAAATGCAAATTTTTAGTGGCTGAATTAAAAAAAAATATTGGCCCTGCGCAAAACACTGGTTGTGAATGCAGTTTGTGTACAGCAATTGCCTTTGCTCACAAATTTACTGAGCCAGGGTCCGAATGTTGCCTAATTTTGATTATTTTATTTCTTTTTCTCCCTCTGATTTTTCTCTACTCCTAATGATACTAACTTGTTCCAGAATATTGTTTTACTGAGTGTCGTCCTGTACCCATCTAAGTGACTATTCATCAGCAAGACCCTCTATTTCCATCTCCATAATATTATCCGTCTCCGCCTCTGCCTCAGCTCATTTGCCACTGAAGCCCTCACCCATGCTTTTGTCCCCTTCAGACTTCACTGGGCGGAATTTTCCATACCCACCGGCGTCAGGCGTGATCAGTGCCGTGAGCGGACAATTTGTCGTGATCACGTTCACAATGGCGTGAAACCAGTTTGTGCTTGTCCGCTCAGCTCGCTGATGGCGGGTCGTGTTTCCCACCACCGGACGTCAGGATGCTGATTGTAATACATCAGCATTTAAGTAACTGGCCAGCCCGCCAGAATTGTCCCCTCCTGCTACTGCTGGATCATTCCTCCATGTTGGCAGGAAAGCACACCAGTGTGTTTCACAGCAGAACATAAAGGGTGTGCACTTGGCGGCCTGCACTTTGAGGGGAGCTTAGAGGTGAATACACAGTAAGGTTGTGCAGCGCTTGCCAGGGTCGCCTGTTGGACTTTAAGCTTGAGGGGTGTTGCGGGGTCAAGGTTAAGGGCAGCCTAGCCACTGAGATGACCTGTAGCGGGAGGGTGGGGGAGCAAGGGCAGCCCAGCTGTTGAATAAAGTGCATAAGCATTCGGGCTGGGGGTTAGGGTGGGCGAAGGAAGGAAAACCTGTATAAAGTTACCATTCCTCGGCAGCTGAAACAGTTCAAGCACAGCTACATTGACATGATTGGATCCGGGACTCTAGCTTATCTGCCCACTCAAGCAATGCAGTGGCATCAAAGTGTCACCATGTGCTTCAGAGCTTTTCACACCACCCACCCCCACCACCCCCCAGTACAGACTGCAAGGTCATGAGCATTTTAGTGGACTGCAGAACAGCTGGATGAAGGCATGCATTGTACAACCTCTGTGCTAAAGCTGGCCATGGGCCAGTCACTGCTGGAGGGGCTCACATGCCCCTTGCAATGTCCGCATTCCGGTTTGAATCAGTCTCCCCCATGGCACAAGCTAACAGTGCAGCCTTGCAGCATGGATTAGGAGGATGCCTGTGCCTGAGCTGAAAGCACAGCATGCAGTCCAATCGGCAAAGCTGCTGCCAATCGGTCGGATGGAGTGGGGCAGAGAAAGGTGGGGCTTTGTGCAGCCATGCAATGCACTTAACTCTGGCCATCCAAGTGGTGGCCAGCACTCTCCAGGGAGCATTAAGGGGCATTCACACTTAACCAGGACAGCTTCTTAGTACACCCATGCTAACCACGTGTCTCCCTCTTTCATCCTGCTGGAAGAGTACATCAGGATTTTGGAGCCTGGTGAACTAGCTGTGTGCCTGATGGCCTACAGAGAGCAAAAACAAGGGAGGAGAGAGCGATTGAGACCCCTGGCTGCGCAGGGGCAGGAGCAGAAACCTCAGGAAGAAAGGGCACCTGGGGCTTCCGCACACGCTGCCCAAGAGCCACAGTGAGCCAACGCAGGCCGGTGCCTAGTGGTATCCAGAGTCCATAGACAGTGTCTTTCATTTCTGCAGATGGTGTCACCGAAGACTGCGCATGTCTAGGGAATTGGTCGGTCACATCTGCCAGTTGCTGCAGGATTAGGCGCCAAGGGGACATGGAGGGCATCCACTGGCAGTAGCCAAGAAAGTGACCACAGTGCTCAATTGCTATGCCAAGGGCTCCTATCAGGGCTCCACAGGTGACCCCTGTGGGATCTCACAAGCCTCCATCCACAAATGCATCCATGAGGTCACGGATGCCATCTTTGCAAGGACACACAACTTTGTGCATTCTGCCTGGGACCAGGACAACCAGGATGCAAGAGTGACTGGATTTGCCCAGACATCGTTTTTCCCACAGGTGCAGGGTGCGATTGACTGTCCTCGTGGTGCTCAGATCTCCATTGCAACACATGGTGGACTTCATCGACCACAAGGGATTCCATTCGCTGGATGTGCAGCTGGTATGTGACCACTAGAAACACATCCTGCAGGTGTGCACATTGTTTCCAGGGAGTGTACATGATGCCTTCGTTCTCAGTTGGTCACCGATCCCTGGAGTCTTCCTAGGTCCACAGAGGCTGCAGGGTTGGCTCCTTGCAGACAAGGGCTACTTGCAGAGGCCGTGGCTGATGACACCCATGTGGCGGCCACAGACTGCGGCAGAGCGATGCTATAATGAGGCACATGCAGCAGCTCGCAACTTGGTGAAGCAGACCATCGGGATGCTGAAGAAGCAGTTCCGGTCCCTGGACCAGTCTGGTGGAGCCCTGTAATACAGTCCGCAGAGGGTGTCACGTTTCGTTGTCGTCTGCTGTGCCCTTTACAACCTGGCATTCCAACGGGGAGAGGAGCTGGCTGCGGAGAAGATGGAGGAGCTGCACGACTCCTCCGTTGAGGAGGACACCGATAGGGATGAGGCTGAGGAGATTCTCGGTGGTGACTATGACGGGAACGAGGCTCTCGCACTGGCCAGATGAGGCAGGCGTGCTCGGAAGGCCCTCATAGCTGCCAAATTTGCAGAGGATGCCAACATGCAGTGAGGTGACCCCATAGATCCTCACAGCACATTTGTGAATGTTTAACTCCAGTCTGGCTTGTGTAAGCGCAAATACACTATAGGAGAATGCTCCTGTCATGGAGATGCAGTGGAGGCCCTAATAGTCGCTTAATTGCAGGAGGATGATGATGACACGCAGTGAGGACCCTCCATAAATCTTCACATAACCTCTGAAAATGTCTGACTCCTGTGTGGCTGAGGGCAGCTCACTTGGCTCTGTTGTCAGAGTCATATCATAGCGATGCAGCCATGAAACTTAGAAGCATCTGATCCTTTGTCAGCCTTCAGCAGCTGAGCCTTTCAGGAGCTGGAGCACAGCATCAGTGGTCACAGTTGCTGAAGAGATGGAGGCCAGTCTCCTTAAAGGTGTTGAGAGCACACTGAGAGATTGAGAGAACTAGGTGATGCCTGCCCACTACATTCTGGCAGCAATGGCAAGCACTGCCAAGGTGCAGGCATCAGTAATGTTTCTAGGGAGTGTAAGGCTGGACCATCATTTTGGTCTGAAGGCTGCACAGAGCACAGGGAAGAGGCCCTGGACTGAGACACCTGCCTTTATCTTGTGCAGAAAGGTTTCACATCTGACTAACAAGAACACTGCTCATCAGAACAAGGAGCCAAAGGCAGGAAGACCTTCTTGGGAGTTTGTTGACAATAATCAACAGGATGTACAAGTGATTAAAACCCATGGTCAGGCTGTGCAACTAATTCTCCATAGCTTACCTAACCCTGCCGCTACGTCTTGGTGCTCCCTGGACATTCACAGAAGAGTTAGAGGCAGCTTGCTGATTGTGATGTCCTGTCTGTGATGACTGTGGCAGGCGTCCTCTGGAGGGCCGGGACTCCGATACCCCGGCCTGCTTTTCAGGCAGTGGCAACCTCCTTGACCTGTGGAGATAGAGCTGCTGAGATCACTGGAAGAGGGGAGTCGGATGAGCCGGACGCTCTCTGAGTCACCTGGATGGATGAGCCCGGAGTGTGCACCTGCAGATCTTCCTCCCTATGGGTGCCCAAGGGCCCCTGGCTGACTCCTTGTAGAGCAGGAGTAGCTGGAGTGAGATCGAGCTGCCCGGCACCCATCTCACGTACACACTGTTGGAGGCCAACTATGGTGTCAGCAATGGAGTTGAGCCTGTGCAGCAGTGCAGGAGCGAAGTCCTGAACCAAGGTCTCCATGCTGGTTTCCATCCTACTAGTGTTGGCCCCGATGCATTGGCATGCAAGCGCTATCACCTCAGATTAAAGGCGGACGGACTCCTCCATCATGCCTTGTAATCTAAGGAGTGCAGCAGACGTCCCCCCTTCCTGATGTTCCGGAGCCAGCCTTTGCAGTTCCAGCAATTGTGACATGATCAAGTCCAGAGGTTTGTCATCTGACTCAGACTCAGCAAAGTTCTGGCCTCCAGCAGCCCTCCGACTGCTGGGGACCTGGGAAGTCCCTGCCTCCACCTGTTGTGGATCAGAAAATGCCATGTGCTCACCAGATTGTGATCCGGGGCTATTCTAAAGCTAAGTCCCACCACTGGGGGAGGGTGTGGGTGAGTGCTGTGATGGGACTTCAGGGCTGGTGCCTTCAGATTCCTCTTCAGAGATTTCTTCAGAGCTTGATTGGAGGCCCTGGGTGCTGGACTCTGTTGGCTGTTTGGCAGATGTGCCTGTGAAAGCAAGGGGAGATAATTAGTGTATGGCAGTAGCCTGTGGAAGAGGACACATCACTCACAGGACAGTCGTCTGATGGATGTTGCACTGCTGAACCCTCATTTGTTAGAGCTCTGCCAACATCACCATCAGCACAGAACTGGTCCAGATCCTCACCGACCAGCTGTATGGCTCTGTTTTCAAAGTCAGTGAGGGCTTAATTTTGGGCATTCTGCCATCGGCCTGTGACCTCTCCCACTTGTGTGCCAGCTTATCCTGCATGAATAGAGATGGGGAAAGTGTAAGCAGGATGCCTGCCAGGCCAGATGGTAGGTATGCCTGGCCTGTGTGGGTGGTGAGTGGTCTTATGGATGGGATGAGGGCAACGAAGTTGTGTGTGAGAGAATGAATGGCAATGTCTTTTGAACCGACAGTGAGTCAGGGCCCTGTGGATGTGTGATGGATTTATGAACGTGTGAGTTAAGAGTGATGAGAAGAGTGACTTACCCTGGTGGAACAAAGCAGATCATTCATCTTCTTCCCCACTGGGTGGCTATCCTCTTTTGAAGGGCATTGGTGCTGACCACCGCTGCCATGGACTCCCAAGCTGGATTAATGCTCTTGATGCCCATCCTGCGACCAGAGCAGGGTGGAGGCCAACCTGGCGTACCTCCAGGACACCCAAAAGGTGCTCGAGGGACGCGTCACTGAACCTGGGGACTGCAGTCTTCTTCAGTTTCAGGGCCACGTCTTCCATGCAGCAGTGGTGGTCTGGAAGTCTGGAAGCACTGAGATGTGTGCTTGCAGCTGGACTTTAAATATGGCACCCGGCATGATGCAGCAGCGGGGTGGTAGCGGTCGAGAGCCCGCCCGCCACGGAAACGGCATGTTTCCCGGAACTGCATAAATAATATGACGTGTTTGGGACGATACGGCATGAAAACATGCCATTGTGGCCAGCAGGTAAAATGCCATTTTATCCGCCCGCTACTGCACTTAGTGTAAATCTGGGAAAGTTCCAGCCATTGTTCTAATTGTGATCCTAGCTGGCCTCCTATATTTGACCCTCCATAACCTTGAACTCATCCAGACATCTGCTGCCTATATGTGTAACACGTACCAAGTCCTTTTCACCCACCATCCCTCTGCTCACTACCTTACGCCATGACTCACCGGCTGGCAACAATTCAATTTTTAAAATCCTATCCTTGTTTTCAAATCCCTGCATGAACTCTTGATAATCTTTTAAATGAAAACCAAATCAACAAAATTGGGATAAATCAGGCACAGCCCCTAATTCAGGTCAGCTGTAAAACCAAGAACAAAGTTTAAAGGAAACTTACAAACTTTAAATCAAAATGTGATTAAAGGGGTCAACAAAACACCCCAGTCCCCGCGGTGCCCACCGAGCACGGAAGGCCTCGAGAGTGCCAGCAGACACCGCGTGCTCCTTCTCCAGGGACATCCGGCAGCGAACGTAGCCGCGGAAGAGGGACAAACAATCGGGCGGGACTCCCCCGTCGATCGCCCGCTGCCTGGACCTGTTAATGGCCAACTTGGCCAGGCCCAGGAGCAGGTTCACGAGGAGGTCCTCCTCCTTCCCGACCCCCTTCCGCACCGGGTGCCCATAGATCAGGAGCGTGGGGCTGAAGTGCAAACAAAACATCAATAAAAGGTTTTTCAAATAACTAAAAAGGGAGTGCAGCCTACAACACCCTATGTATACATGGTCCACGGACTCCACAAGACCGCAAAAAGGGCATGTGTCCTGAGAGTCCGTGAACCTATGCATCCTCTTATTATAAGGGACTGCTGCATGCAACACCCTCCAACCCAGGTCCCCGATAGAAAGGGGGAGGACACCTCCGTAGAGGGCCTCCCATCGAGGGCCTCCGCCGCCGGACGGCAACAAGGCACGCCAGGGCGTGTCCGGTCGACGGACAAGGGCGAGAAAATGGAAGGTGTGCAGCAGCAGTCCATACAAAAAGCCCCTCTTTGCCGTGCCAAAAGGCACAGAGGGCATGTCCCTGAGGCGGCTCATATTGCGGGGCACCAGCACCCGAGGGAGGGTTCGGGGCTTGGGGCCAATGTGGAATTCCATCCGAACAGGGGAACGCTCAGACGGAAGACCACCGCGCACCTGGGCCACCTCAAGACCCAAAATAACGTCGGGTCCGAGCACGACCGTTCTCAGGTCTTGGATGGCATCGGCTGCGACCTGTACACTCACAGACTCGCGTCGCGCCAACTCCTGCGGGAGCATCCAGCCCAGTCCTCCGCCACCCAGCACGTCCCCGATCCTGGTCACCCCTGCAGCCACAGCCCTCCTCTCCGCCAACCACTGAAAAGGACGGAGGGGCGGATTCCTGAGCAGCGGCTCTCTGACGATAGCCACTACTCCTGACGGGGGAGAGCTGCGTCGTGAGGCGACCACTTTCCAGACTTTGATCAGGTCCTGGTAAAAGACGGGCAACGCCTGCAAGGAGCCACCGAGGCCCAGCTGTTCTATAAACAGGAGCTGCACGTCATAATTCAGGCCGTGCACCTGACGGAAGAAATACGTCATCAGGGCACACCATCTAGGAGGAGGCTCGACGTAGAGGTATCGCTGCAGGGTCTGAAGGCGGAAAGTCGCCACCTGTGTGCGTAGGCACACTAGCGCCTGACCACCCTCCCTAAGCGGGAGACTCAGAACCTCGGCAGCGACCCAGTGCAATCTTTTGTCCCAGAAGAAGTCGACTAACAATCTCTGGATTCTTGTGACAAAGTCCGGGGGAGGGGTCAAAGTGACCAGCCGATACCACAACATGGCGGCGATCAGCTGGTTTATGACCAGAAAATCCCTGCATGAACTTGCTCTTAATTCCAGATACTGATAATTGAATTTAAATTCAAAATTAAATTCTGCTGTTGTGGAATCTGAACTCATGCCTCCAAAGTGTTAGTCAAGGCCTCCAGATTGTAAGGCCGGGAGCGTTCACCATCATACATGTTTTTTTTATTGCCCCTCCTGATTTCTGTAACATTCTCCAGCCCTGTAACCTTCTAAGATCTTTGCACTCCTCCAATTTTGGCCTCTTGAACATCCAGATTTTAATTGCTCCACATCTGGCAAATGTGCCTTTAGCTTTTTCGACCTTAAATTCTTGAATTCATTCTCTAAGTCTCTCCATCTCTCCCTCTCTCTCTCGCTCTCCTCCTTCAAGACGCTTCCTGAAACCTACCGCTTTAAGCAAATTTTGATCACCTGTCCTCATTTCTTTTTATGTGGCTCAGTGTCAAATCTTGTTTAACAGCACTCCTGTGAAGCCTCATGGGATATTTTATTACATTAAAGCAGTAATTCCCAATTTTTTTCTTGGTGTGATTCCATGTTAATACCTCAGAATTCATGTGACTGTGGGGATGGGCGGGGGAAGGCTAACTTCAGCTGATGGGCGAGGGTTGTGGGAATTTTAGCTCCTGAACAGTGGACGGGGAACGCGGTGGAGGGGCATGGTGGAGAGAAGTTCAGTGTGGTGGGCATTGTTTAAACTGCAAGTTTTTTTAAAAAAAAAAACAAATACTGACCTTTTCACAGACTTTTTTGCAGCAGTAAAAAGGCCTCAAAGATCTGTCCCATAGGCCACGCCCATCAATAGAAATAATTCAAGGATTTAAAGGGACCTCACAGCTGTTAGCAATCAGTCTGATGCTCATGGCAGCCATTGCTGCCTTGGAGTTCACAGCCCCAAAATCTTGTCACACAACCCCACTTGGGTTTGCGATCCACAGTTTGGGAAGCCCTGCATTAAAGGCACCTTATAAGTGCAAGCTGTTATTGTTGCGGATGTGTGAATCTAAACAGTAATTACCTTTCACACTGTGGAGGCAATCAGAGCCACATGCATTTCTGCCATTGCCCATTGACTTGCACTTTCAGGAGCTCCTGCATAAGAGGAGCCCCAGAGGTATCAATGTGAAGGAACTGTAATGAACAGAAGTGGGTGTGGTGACAGAAGTGGGTGTGATATCGGGTGTAATGAACTGAAGTGGGTGTAGTGTCAGGTGGAGGGCAGGACAGAGTCTTGTATTCGAGATGTAGTTAGGGATGGCAGCAACGTAGGTGGCTTTAATTTTGGACTTGAAGAAGTTCATGTGTTCCTCACATTTTGAGTCTAAGGTGAAGGTTTGTTCGCCTGTACATAACATACTCTGCGTCTGCATGCCATCACAGATATAGCACACTCCAACATGTGCTGTACGCAATGTAGCCCAGATTATGCGTTATCATGGGAATTAAATTTTGGGATCTTTGTTCTGCTACTGAAAGCAGAGCTTTTAGTATGAGTTGGGTGCTTCATGTGTGTAAGGACACACTACAGGTGCTTGCCCCGAATCACCAGAAGCAAAGTGACAACAGCACAAATTATTTCACCATGGGCACCTGGAGGCTCTTCTCAGGCCATGGAATTCCCAGGTTAGCCTGGGAGCTCTCCTGACATATATACCAGGCTATATATGTTATCCTGGGTATGATGAACTCCAGTCAGTGCCCTGTCGTGTTTATGATGGACTCAAATTTGTGTTATTCTATATGTAAACAATTGCTGGATTTGTTATCCTGTTTACAAATTTGCAGCTATATAATTGCTGTACATTACAATACTGTGGCACACAGCTTTCTCTGAGATAGAATTCCCTTCCATAAAGAGTCTTACACAGCACTGAGTGGGTGGTGAATGCCGGTTGCTTATTGATCATTCATAAAATTTGTAATATACATTGGGTAGATATGAAAATCAGGCAGGATTCCAGACATTTTTAGAACATTGTAAACATTATTAAATAATGGAACCAAAGAGCCATTGTTTCATTTGCACAATGAACTTAAAGAAATGCCAACGTATATCAATGAATAGCCTGAGTTCAACTCCCTAGTCTCCTTAAAAAGTAGCTAGCCTTAAACATGTTGCTTTTCCTTTTACTTTTAAAATGGGCCCACTTTTGATTTGCAATGAATTTTGTAAAATTAAAATTTTTTTATCCTTATTTGCTTCTCATAATTGATGTGAAAGGAACATCTTTGCCCTTTGAAAAAATTGTCAAAATGCATCATCAGGTCTCCTGTCTGTGATATCATTGATGCACAGCTCTTCTCTCAGAAAAGCTTGCCCAACCTATTTTCACAGGACTTGGGTTTTAAATTTGCCAAATAATCATGAAAGTTGGTTAATAGGTAGGCTTCTTTTAACAGAATCAGTGCTGTTAGTGTTTGACTATAGAAAACAAAATAATTCAACACAAGACAGAGAGTCACATTCAACAATAGCTTTTGGGAAATTGGAAATAGTCTCCAAGGTTTGACCATCTTGCAATGCAAGCTTCCTCTGTGCGCTCAGGTCTTGCACAAAGAAAAGCTTGGTTAAAGTGAGCAAAACATCTTTTATCCACTTAAAATTTAATGAATGTATGTGTTATAAACACAGTTGGAAGTGTCAGTGTTACTATGGTATGTGTTTAGAATATTGTTGCTTCTCCTCGTGACTGAGATATATTCTCTGATGTGACCAAAGTATATTTTACACAGGATATTAAAAACAATTTCACCACTGCGATCAAATAAAGATCCAGAGTAACTGCAGCATTGCAAATGTCAGGTGGCAGCCTTTAGTGGTAATTAAAACCTTTTCATACATGTGTGGAAAATATGTGAATGAATGAAAGGAGAATAATAACATTCACTTGCAACTGATTGGACAATGTTTAACTGCAGTGTTTCTGTGGAAGGTGCTTTGTGGTAAATTCAAGAGCTGGAATAAGTGGAATAAGTCTCCAGACAGGAATGTGAAATTCCTCAAGGATGGTGGCCAGTCCACAGAAAAATTATACTGACTGAAGTGCGGTTATTTTTTCCCAGTGCAATTCCATCATCAAATTGTGTGTGGATTGGTTATTTAAATGTAGCAGTGGTGTTGTGAATCTTGTATTTAATCTGTCTTTAAGTTTTAACCCTGGCAGTTTGGAGAAAGGTTAAGTGCCCTCCCTCCCAAACTACCAAGTTACCTTCCTCCCTGCCATTGGACCACTACTCCCACTGCCACCATTAGAACCTCTTCCTTCCAAAGAACCCCTGGGATTAGGGATTGGACACCAGCCCGCACCATCCCTGGATCAGGATCAGGTTCCCTCCCATGACCCTGTCGTCTTTATCTCACTAATTCCTCCATCGTGTTGTGTGGCACTACCACCGTGCTAAATAGGATAGATTTCAAACAGATCTAGAAACTCAAAACTGGGCATCCATGAGGCACTGTGGGCAGTCAGCAGCAGAATTGTACTCAAACACAATCTGTAACCTCATGGCCCAACATATCCCCCACTTTACCATTACCATCAAGCCAGGGGATCAACTCTGATTCAGTGATGAGTGCAGGAGGGCATGCCAGAAGCAGCAGCAGGCATATCTAAAAATGATGTGTCAACCTGGTGAAGCTATAATACAGGACTACTTGCATGCCAAACAGCATAAGTAGCAAATGATAGACAGGGCTAAGCGATCCCACAGCCAACAGATCAGATCTAAGCTCTGCAGTCCTGCCATATCCCGTAGTGAATGGTGTTGGACAACTAAACAACTCAGTGGAGGAGGAGGCTCCACAAATATCCCCATCTTCAATGATGGAGGAGCCCAGCACATCAGTGCAAAAGGTAAGGCTGAAGCATTTGCTACAATCTTCAGCCAGAAATGCTGAGTGGATGACCCATCTCGGCCTCCTCCGGAGGTTCCAGGCATCAGAGATGCCAGTCTTCATCCAATTCAATTCACTCCACGTGATATCAAGAAACAGCTGAAGGCACTGGAAACTGCAAAGACTATGGGCCCTGAAGACATTCCAGCAATAGTACCAGTTGTGCTCCAGAACTTGCCATGACCCTAGCCAAGCTGTTCCAGTACAGCTACATCACTAGCACTACCTGGCTATGTGGAAAATTGCCCAGGTATGTATGAGGTGAGAGGGACTGCCCTTGACATGAAGGCTGCATTTGACATGGTGTGGCATCAAGGAGCCTTAGCAAAACTGAAGTCAATGGGAATCAGGAGGGAAACTCTTCAAATGGTTGGAGTCATACCTAGCACAAAGGAAGATGGTTGTGGTTGTCGAAGGTCAGTCATCTCAGCTCCAGGACATCACCGCAGGAGTTCCTCAGGGTAGTGTCCTGGGCCCAACCATCTTCAGCTGTCTCATCAATGACCTTCCTTCATCATAAGGTCAGAAGTGGGGATGTTTGCTGATGATTGCACAATGTTCAGTACCGTTCATGACTCCTCAGATACTGAAGCAGTCCATGTCCAATTACAGCAAGACTTTGGGCTGACAAGTGGCAAGTAATTCATGCCACACAAGTGTCAGGCAATGATCATCTCCAACAACTGAGAATCCAACCATCGCCCCTTGATATTAAATGGCATTACCATCACTGAATCCCTCACTATCAATATACTGGGGGTTACCATTGAGCAGAAACTGAACTGGATGAGCCATATAAATTCTGTGGCTACAAGAGCAGTTCAGAGGCTAAGAATTGTGCGGCAAGTAACTCACCTCCTGACTCCCCAAAGCCTGTCCACCATCTACAAGGCACAAGTCAGGAGTATGATGGAATACTCCCCACTTGCCTGGATGACTGCAGCTCCCACAACATTCAAGAGGCTTGACATTATCCAGGACAAATTGGCCTGCCTGATTGGCACCACATCCACAAACATTCACTTCCTCCACCACCAACGCACAGTAACAGCGGTATGTACCATCTACAAGGTGCACTGCAGGAGTTCACCAAGGCTCATTCGACAGTGCCTTCCAAACCCATGACCACTACCATTTAGAAGAACAAGGGCAGCAGATAGATGGGAACACCACCACCTGGAAGTTCCCCTCCAATTCATTCACTATCCTGAGTTGGAAATATATCACCGTTGCTGGGTCAAAATCCTGGAACTCCCTTCCTATGCCACATGGACTGCAACAGTTCAAGAAGGCAGCTCACCACCATCTTCCCAAGGGTTAATTAGGAATGAACAATAAATGCTGGCCCAGCCAGCGAAGCCCATATCCCATGAGTGAATAAAAAAAAACATGTTATATCTCCTTGTCTTCTTCCAACTGGTTAAGCACTCCATCCTGCTCTATAACATCTACTCTGAGATTAGATTGATTGACATCTTTATGAGGTTATATTAAGTCATTCTTTCTTTTATCTGCTTGTTCAATGTCTGTATGTTTATTTGGACAAAATTAGGAGGTGTGAAATAGGGTAAAGCTTCTGTTACTGATACTATGAATGGTTCTGTCTGATTGATGCTTTTATAATGTTATAAAAGCAGCAGTTGTTTTCAAAGGAATTTTTGAATGTGTGTCTTTTTGTCATGAGGATTTCAAAGAATTGCCACTATTCTTATATGGCTCATTAGTTCTGTACAGAGTGCATACTGGTGAGTAGGCATGGGCATTGAGGGGGCATAGTGACATGAGGGAGTATGGAGGGGGTATGGGGGGTACGGTGGCACACCATTTTTAAGTCCCCCTGCACCCCGCAGCCCCTGGCCTTTGACTTGCATTGGAGGCAGTTCAGAGAAGATTTTCTAGATTGATACCTGGAATGAGCAGGTTGTCTTATGAGGAAGGGTTGGAGAGACTGGGTTTGTTTCCACCGGAGTTTAGAAGAATGTGGGGTGACTTGATTGAAATATATAAGATCCGGAACAATCACGACAAGGTAGATGTGGAAAGGATGTTTCCTCTTGTTGGTGAGTCCAGAACTAGAGGGCATTGTTTTAAAATTAGGGGTTGCCCTTTTAGGACAGAAATGAGGAGAATTTGTTTTCTCTTGGTGAGTTGCGTGACTTTGGAACTCTGCCTCAGAAGGCGGTGGAGGCGGAGTCATTGAATATTTTTAAGGTGGAGGTAGATGGATTCTTGTTAGGCAAGGGTAGATGGGAATGTGGAATTCAAAACACAAACAGATCAGCCATGAACTTAATGAATGGTAGATCAGGCTCGAGGGGTCAATTGGCCTACTTCTGCTCTTATTTTCTATGTTCACATCTACGTACGTTTGTATGTTAAGATCCGGGCCACTGATATTTCTGTTTTTACTCAATCAATTTGCTATACTTGCACTCCCTTTACCTCAGGTCTCCATCCTGAGTCCCTGGGTGGGAATCGTCCCCTCCATTACCTACCATCCCCAACACTCCCCTCTCAACACCCCTTCCTACCCCTGGGCACCCTCCCCTCTCCGCACCCTTTCTTCTCCCTGGAAACCATTCTCTCTCTGCACTCCTTCCCTTGCACCTTCCACCCCCCTTACACCTAGCTGCCCAGTTGCTGTCTTCTCCCCATTACCCCCTCCTCCTCCATTCTCTGTCCTACCCCCAACCTCCCCCACTACATCTTCAGTCCCTGTCTCTCAACCTCACTCCATCCTGACACTTTCACTCCCCCCCTCACCAACCTTACGCCTCGATACCTCCTCCTCTCCCAGCCGATCCTAGCCCTTCCTCTCCCACCCCCTCGACCATCATCCATTGTGAGCAGCAACAGTGACTTTCCAACTTCTGTGGGCTGCTTCACAGCAGATCCATGTCCATGAGAATCCACTGAGCATGCCATGGGCATTCCTCCAGTGTGCCACTGGTGTTGGGCTCCAGCACCTTCTGCTCCCCAGTTGTCCGCGATGTGAGCAAAGCCCTGGCAGGTAAGTCCTGACTGCTGCACATCACACATGTCGAGATGTGTTCTAAACGGGCATGTTTTCCCGCCGACGTGGGCAGATGATCCAGCAGACAGGGGGACTATTCCGGCGGGCAGACCTAATAATGATATTCTGACGTATTACAATGAGGTTCCTGATGTCTGATGGTGGAGAATGCAGGCTGCCATCAGTGGGCTGAGAGGCCGGTTGCAAGGTGGTTTCAGGATGTCGTGAAACTGATCATGCCATATTGTCCTCTCACGCCACCGAACACGTCAGACACCGGCAAGCACGGAAAATCCCGGCCCCTGTTCCTTATTTTTATGTTACCTAGCAGGCATGCATCAGGATCTTGGAAATAGGTGGGTTCTTGGTCTAGGGATTTTGTGATGGGGACAGGTCGCCATGGCTTCAATCTTCCAGACGTTTAGCTGGAGGAAATTTCAGGTCACCCAGTACCGGGTATCAGACAAACTGTCTGACAGGTTAGAGGTGGGGGAGAGGTTGAGAGACCTTCCCAATATTCCAACTAGTGAAAATTCTGGATTATCCACAACATGATGTTGGCCAAGCAACCTTGCAATATTGTGGTAATAGTATTGCAGACAATAGTGCAGAGTTACAGGTAGTCCAATATTCAAAACTGAATGAACAGAAATTTCCTGAGAATCCATTCATCTCCAAGGTCTAGGGTTGAACCAGATAGCTTGCAACCTTGGTGTCGGAATTAACCCAGACATTAGGTTTCAACTGTTGTGATACTGCTTTAAGAGAAAATATATACTAATGAATAAGTAGCCAGGATGTAAACCATGTGACCATCAGACATTGTGCACAGGAGTTTTCAGTTTAGCTAGCAGCATGTGTGAGAAGATATTGCAGCTGTACTTACCTGCTAACATTAGCTGTTAAATATTTATAGTAAACCTGTCTGCTGAGCAATCTTGTACTGCATCTTCAAATAAACCGAAACGAAGGGCGGAATTTTCCAAGCCCGCTGGCAGCGGGTGTGATAGATGGTGTGTGTGGAAAATATGGCGCAAATTGCTTCATGACGGTGTGAAGGCAAACCACGATCTTCTGCTCAGCCTGCCAACAGCAGGCTGCATTTCCCCCCCATCGGTCAGCAGGGAGCTAATTGTAATACATCAGCATATAATTAAAAGGCCATCCCACCAGACTCTTGGAACCCCGCCGTATCGCCTATCCACATCGGCAGGAAAGCACGCTGGCGTGTTTCACAAGTGATCAACACCTGTGACCAGGCTGTGCAGCTACTTTTACCTAACTTTCCTAACCCTGCTGCTGTATCTTGTTGCTCCCCAGACATCCACAGTAGAGGTGGAGGCAGCCTGCTGACTGTGATGCCCTGTCTGTGATGATTTTGGAGGGCATCCTCTGGAGGGCCAAGACTTAGTGGGGTCCTGCTGTGTGGCAGTGGCATCCTCCTCCCCGGCGTATGAAGCTGGAGCAGCGGAGGTCACAGGAAGGGGAGATTTGGATGGGCCGGTCACTCCCAGAGTCACCTGGGTGGATGGCCCCGGAGTGTGCATCTGCTGATCCTCCTCCCTGTGGGTGCCTGAGGGCCCCTGGTTGACCCTGGAAGGAGTAGCTGGAGTGAGATCGAGCTGCCCAGCACCCCGTTATGTTCTCACTGTTGGAGGCCAACTATGGCATCAGCAATGGAGTTAAGCCCGCACAGCATTGCAGGAGTGACATACTGGACAAAGGTCTCCATGACGGCTGCCATCCTGCAAGTGTTGACCTCAATGTGTTGCAATGCTGACGCTATCACCTTAGACTGAAGATGGATGGACTCCCCTATCATGCCTTGCAATCTGAAGAGTGCAGCGGACATCCCTTCCTTATGTCCTCGAGCTTGCCTTCGCAGCTCCAGCCACTGTGACATGGCCAAGTCTAGAAGGACGAAAGCCATTGTTATCTGAACTTCACAGTGCACATCCTGGAATTTCTAAAATTAAGGCAATAGCACCCAACTATACGTGGTGGCCGGGGAATTGGTGGAGAAATAGAAAACTTAGTAAGGAGTTGTCAACAAGTGCAGTATCAACATGTATAAAAATTACCTGCAATAGCCGCATTACACCCCTGGGACTGGCCAGGAAGGCTATGGGTATGAGTACACATTGACTATGTGGGACCACTTATGGGAACAACGTTTCTACTTATCATAGATGAGCATTCAAAATGGATGGATATATATGAAGTAAGGTCACCCACATCTTCAGCGACAATAGACAAGCTACGACAAAGCTTTGCGATAAATAGATTACCTGAAGTGCTAGTATGATAATGGAACAGTGTTCACAAGTGCTGAATTTAACCAATTTACAAGCCTCGCTGGTATTGTTCATGTGAAAACATCTCCATACTATCCTTCTTCAGATGGACTTGCTGAGAGAGTGGTTCAGACGTTCAAATCTGGTATAAAGAAATTGTCTGGAGATTCGATAGCGACTAAATTAGCATGATTTTTAATCCACTATCGAACCACCTCTCATTCGCCAACAGGTGTCACACCTGCTGAACGGTTGATGAAGCGGCATCTCCAATTGAGACTGAACCTAATCATGCCAAACTTGGGGGGGAAGGTAGAAAGAAGGCAGGAAAATCAGAAAATGCGACATGATTTTTTAAAACAAAAACAAAACAGAATTACCTGGAAAAACTCAGCAGGTCCGGCAGCATCGGTGGAGAAGAAAAGAGTTGACGTTTCGAGTCCTCATGACCCTTCAAATCCGTTCTTGGGATGTGGGCGTCACTGGCTAGGCCAGCATTTATTGCCCATCCCTAATTTCCCTTACTTAGAGGACATTTAAGAGTCAACATTGCTGTGGTCTGGAGTCACATGTAGGCCAGACCAGGTAAGGATGGCAGATTTCCTTCCCTAAAAGACATTAGTGAACCAGATGAGTTTTTACAACTATTGACAATGGTTTCATGGTCATCATTAGGCTTTTAATTCCAGAATTTTTTCATTGAATTCAAATTCCACCATCTGCCATGGCGGGATTCGAACCCTGGGTCTCTGGATTAACAATACCACTACACCATCACCTATAATTTAAAGGGCATCTCAATTGTGTACTTTGAGGCTGCAGGGAAATCCAGCATCAGCTGGATACAGGTACACCCTCAAAGTGAGATGAACAGGGACTTGAACCCTGGACCCGCAAATTAAAAGTCTGATGCTCTACCGACTGAGTTATCAGTCCCCAGATTGTCATAGTTGGGACAGAACATTTAATGTAGGAGAAAAGGTATTTGTGAAAAATTTTAGAGAAGGACCAACATGGTTGTTCGGTGAAATAAGTGCTGTAACGGGACCTCTTTCCTACCATGTGAAAGTTGAAGATTGAATAACAAGAAGATATGTGGATCACGTAGGAAGTGGAGAAGCCAAATATCCAGAAGTGATTCCATCAGTGCTCCAAACTGAATCAACATTTCCTGTTGAAATAACTCAACCAAGCCCAGATGTATTTGAAGGGCCGACTGCACCTGAAAGAGTCAAAGAAACAAATTTACAGGTACCTGCTGTAGAACCTGACGCTCGGACAACTTCAGTAAGGGAGACTCCAAAGCAAACTTCAGAAGTTGTAGAGCTGAGACATCCTGCATGCATGAGGAAACCCCCAGAGAGACTGCCATTATAAACAATTAAACTGTCTGAATAACCTGATATATTGAAAAATTGTAAAATGTATTTTTCAGTAAATGGGGAGGGATGTAGTAATCTGAGATGTAATATACCTTTAAGACGAGTATTGTAATGTAAGGGCACATGATCTTATTGTCCAATAGCAGGCTACCTCAATGTGGGAGAGTCTTGAGTTAGTCACTGATGAGTGAAGACAGAGTTTTATGTTTTGAGCACACAAGTACAGTTGTAGAGTTTAGTTTGTAAATAAACAGCATGTGTTTATTCTAACAACGACCTTCTGATGTTCTCTGTCTCAGTACTGACTAGGTCACCCTGAACAAAGTGTGCAATCCAGATCATTTAGCCCCAGCAAACCAAGGGCACTGAATCCAACAGCTGCCTTATTCACGATCAATTTGCAGTCTCCACAAATACATGTGGTGTGGTCGGGCTTAACCACTGGAACTATATGCGCAGCCCATTCCAAGAACTGAACAGGTTGGATAATGCGAGCTTTTCTAACTGGCACAGCTCCTCGTCAATCTTTTCTTTCAATGTATACGGCAAAGGTCTTGCCTTAAAGAAGCAAGGTGTCATCTGTGGCTCCACGTATATCTTGGCCTGCATACCTTTTAACTTCCCTAGTTCGACCATGTTGTAATTTCTTAAAAGTTCTGGAACTCCATCAGATTTGAGGTGAAATATCTCAGACCAGTTGAGTTTGATCTTCTGCAGCCAGTCTTGGCCGAAAAGACTGAATCCTTCTCCTTTCATAATTATTTTAGGCAATTGGGCTGTCTGTTGCTTGTAAGAAACTGGTACTTTGGTGATGCCCTTTGCCTGAATGGATTCTCCCGTGTATGTCTTTAATTTAGTGGTTTTCCGCTGTAGGTTTATTGGCTGTCTACGTTCATTAAGCTTCTTGAAAGTGTGCTCTCCCACCGCTGTAGTTGAGGCACCAGTATCCACCTCTATTATTAGTGGTTTCTCATTAACTTGGATTATCATGGTGTTAGGTGCAGTTTTCACAGCTGTTACATTATGCAATGAATAAACGTCGATGTTGGCAGCTTCAGTCTCTGCTGTATTCTTCAATTCGATCATGTTGGTTTGCTGTTTTGCAGGCTGCTTCAGCTTTGCCTGGCATTGCTTGACCACATGACCTTTCTTATGGCTGTAATGGCATTCTGCCTCCTTGAACTTACAGGTGTCCATACCCTTGGTCACCTCCACATCTACAACAACTTAACCTAGAAGTCACTGCTGAAGAGTTTGTACTAGGCTTTTCCATGTTTCTCACAGCGGACATGGCTTCTCACTTCGATGCTGTGGGTCTGGCTTTCACGTTACGGTCAGCAATAGGTTCCATCCCAACATGAAGTATGGCGCCATGTTCTATGTGTTGTAAAGCCTGCGATTCTCCCTCAGCACTTTCCATGGTGAGGAGGATTTCTAGGGCTCGCTTAAAATTGATGTCGATCTCGGCAAGTAAACATCGCTTTATGGCATTATCCTTAACTTCACAAAGTAATCGGTCCCGCAGGTTATCATTTAATGTGTCCCCAAAGTCACAGCGTTCTGAGAACTGCTTGAGGTTCCTGACAAAGGTTGCAATGGACTCTCCCGGGGCCTGAACCCTGGAGTTAAATTTAAAATGCTGTATTATTACAGGTGGCTTCAGCTGGAAGTGCGTTTTCCCAAGGTCCACTAATTCATTATAGGACTTAGAATTGGGCATGCTCGGTCTGTCAGGTTGAGAATGAGGTTGTTTGTTTTACTGCCACGTACACTCAAAAGGATGGATTTCTGCTTTTCCTCCGTGGTAATTTCATTTGCTGTGAAATAAAATCTGAGGCGCTCTACATACTGGCTCCAGTCTTCCACAGTCAAATCATATGGATTGATTCTGCTGAAGAGTGGCATGACTGGTGAGTTGTTTTTTTTTCTTAAAATTCTGTGTACACACAGTAACAGGGCAAGGCGCAGAGTCGGAGCTAATTTTACCTCGTCACCATAGGTAATGACTTGAGAGCAGACAGGTTTTGACAATAAACAGCTAAACTTTATTTCAGAGAGATTTTCTGATGCTACACGTTCAATCAGGACTCTCATCAGGAAGCCCGATCCCCCAGATTGCCCGCGCTTAGGGCTCATTGGTCAGACCTTTAACAGAACATCACGTGACCCCTGACAGGCAGCAGGAGGGGCTATACCCTCAGTTACTACATGATATTGGCACACTGTTAAAAGGTGGCAGGAAATATGAAGTCATTGTAGCTGGACAACAACACCTACAAGCATTAGGTGCAACCACCAGTATTAGCACAGTAGTCAGGATGCTGAAAGCGAGAAAGTCATACGGGAAGGGTGGTCCACTGCACCCACCACAAAGCTGTCCTGCGTTCCAAGATCTTTGCAAGGCATGCAGTGTAAAAGGACATTGAGCTCACCCATGCAGGAAGTCTGGTTCCAGAGGTGCAACCAGAGGTAAGAAGCAACCAAAAAAAATGATGACAGCAACAACAGGGATTGCACGAGAGATCGCAAGCACATACATGAGGATAGTGGCAATACGGATCAGGGTGAAGATGTGGAGCAGAAAGATCTTCAACTAGAAATTGAACAGGTGTTCCACATTGTGAAAATGACACAAAGTGTGGATAAAGTTAAACAGTCATAAGTTATTTTTTACTGTCAACATCACATGCCCAAAGGAAAGCGGCGAACACACGCTCACAGCCAAAATCATCACGTGAGCTAGCATGAATATCTTACCAGTCAGAATCCTACAAGATATGTATCTGGATCATTGGAAGTCAATGATACAATCTATGACAGACAAACGAACTGCGCACAATG
The DNA here is from genome assembly GCF_017639515.1 of Carcharodon carcharias. Taxonomy (NCBI): domain Eukaryota; kingdom Metazoa; phylum Chordata; class Chondrichthyes; order Lamniformes; family Lamnidae; genus Carcharodon; species Carcharodon carcharias. Next base: position 42,571,032 of record NC_054474.1, on the reverse strand, counting down.
GGTCACCCATTTATTGCATATGTACATTGACACTGAAATACAGCTACCTTGAGTCTGCGTGGAAACCACAAGTATTCTACCTGATGGACACAAGCAGACAAGTAGTAGCAGGGTTACCAGCATGTAAGTAACTGAACACTGTGACCATGTAGAGATCACCAAGATACCAACCGCAGCAGAATGACCAAGAATTCAGTCAGTCCATGACTGACAACAGATGTACTCAGGCAGAGCCAATGCCAGAGGGAACTTCAGAGGTGATGTGGTACAATACCTCAGAAAAGATGCAATTCTATCAATTGACCCTCCTAGTAAGTGTAGTGTGCACATACAGGAATAGCTAAAGTTGGATGACATGGAGCGTAACGGCATTATCTGTCATGTGCATCAGCACTCAGACTGGTGCAGTCTATCACGTGCATCCTGGAAAAAGGTGGCACCACCTGAGTATGCTTAGACACACCAACACCTAAATCTCACTCTAAAGAGGTGACCACACAAGATCCCAACATTAGAGGAATTGAATCCCAATTTCACAGGAGTAAGGTTTTTCTCCAATTTGGACACCAAACATGGATTTTGGTCATAAATAAAATCAGAAAATGCTGGAAAAAGTCAGCAGGTCTGACAGCATCTGTGGAGAGAGAAACAGAGTTAATATTTCGAGTCCATCTGACCCTTCTTCAGCTCTGAAGAAGAGTCATACGGACTCGAAATGTTAACTCTGTTTCTCTCTCCACAGATGCTGTCAGGCCTACTGAGCTTTTCCAGCACTTTCTGTTTTATTCCAGATTTCCAGCATCCGTAGTATTTTGCTTTTTTGGATATTGGTCAGTTCACTTATCAGAGGAATCTCAAGAAATCACTATTTTCAACTCACCATCAGAAGATACTGCTTCCGGAGATTACCCTTTGGTTTATCCATCAGGCAGGATCTGTTCCAGCAGCATATGCACAGAATTATACAAAATTTTCCTGGGTGTGTATGCATAGATGATGATATTACAGTGATGGGCAAAGCCAAAGAAGAGCATGACCAAATTCTACACTTTTGATGGCAGCAATACACCGTGAAGGACTTTTCTTCAACAGCAAGAAATGCCAGGTGGATGTGTATCAGGTTAAACTTTTTCGGTTCTTTCCATTCAAGTTCCAGGATCTGTCTTGACCCAGGCAAACTTGAAGATGTACAAGACATGTCTACTCTCCAGGACAAAGAGGAGTAGCAGAGATGCCTCAGATTTTTCAATTTCTTAGCACCGTACATACCCAATTTTGCCGATAGAGCATCATCACTTAGAGAGCTGCTAAGGAAGGATGTTTCATAAGAATGTCAGGAGGACCATCAACACATGTTTGAGTCACTTAAACAGGCTTTGTTGGGAGAGCCATGTGTTTTACAATACTACAGACCCAAGAAAGGAAAGATCTTAGAGATAGACCAATCTCAAAAAGATTTAGGAGGTTACATTATGCGAGATGGCAAACCAATTGAATTTGGTATCACAAGTGCAATCCAATTATTTGAACACAGAGTGTGAGACACTCACTAATATTCAGTATCACAAGGTTCCACATGTACCTATTTGATAAGCGATTCATTGTGGAAACTGTCCACAAACCATTGAAAATGATTTGGCACAAGCCACTGAGGAGTGCACCACCCAGACTGCAACAGCTCCTGATAAAAATACAGGACTATGACTTTGAAGTCCAATACAATCCTGATAGCAAAATGGTTACTTCAGATACATTGAGTAGGTTACCCAATCTGAAAAAATACTGTGGATGTTTCACTAGGCAGCATAGATATTGACATAAGAGATGCACTCAGGGTTGATCTGCTGAATTTCGGTCAACACAAATGCAACCAACTTCAGGAGGAAGCAGCAAAAGATCCATGACTGAAGCATTATGGAGAGTCATTGTAGAATGTTGACCTGATACGATACAAGAAGTGCCAGACACCCTCAAATGTTTTAGGCCATACAGAGGTGAACTAGGTGTTTCAGGATGCATGATTTTCAAGGGAAACAGGTGCTTGTACCTGAAGCTCTTCACCAGGCCATGTTGTCACAGTTACATCAGGAGTGTATGGGCATAGACTGAACAAGGCACCTGGCAAGGTATACTGTGTATTGGCCATGAATCAACAACGATATCAAGAAGACAGTGAAGATGTGAAAGAGGCTCTTTGTAGAGGCATAAAGAGCCTCTATACCCTCACAAAGTCCCATTGTACCTTTGGTCTAAAATTGTAGCAGATTTATTTACAATCCATGGTGATGGCTTTCTCCTAATCACTGACTACTTTTCCAAGTTTCCAATCATCAGGCAATTGAAGGATACCTCAAGTGCATCCATTGCGGGAACAATGAGTTCAATTTTCAGCTTTCAGTGCAATGTGAAGAGATTACAGACAATGAGCCACAGTAAACTGGCAGCCCTTTTAGGGATATGTGTGCTAAATGGGGCATAAACCATGTGGCAGCCTCGCCACACTATCCCAGATCCGACAGTCTTGCTGAGTGAATGGCTTGCACTATTAAATCATTAATTATAAAGTACAGGGAAATAAAACAAGATCTCTGTGTCGTCATGTTACACTCAAGAGCCACACCTTTAGACATGAGCTTACCATCACCAGTGGAAATCATGTTTAGAAGGCAGATTAGGACAACATTGTGAAGTCATCACATCTTAGAAGTACAGGAGAAATTTCTCGAAAAACAAGGGAGAACGAATGTTGTGCATGGCCAACGTGCAGGTGTGCAACTGTCTAGTCTGCATGTAGGGCAGAAGGTTCAAGTCATACATCCTCCCAGGAACTTGGTTACCCGCAGAAGTACAGAAGTATCCAAAGTGCGCAACAAGTCTAGATCCTATGAAGTCACAACATCGAATGGAGCGATGTTGAGAGGAAACAAAAGCAAGCAAAGGAAATCGGAGAACTCCGAAATACTGAGCAGTCCAACAGTGTCTAGAACACATCCAAAGTTAGACTCGGAGAGGGAAATTGTGGAAAACCATGTAAAAATAATCAGCACTGTGACAATGCACAAGATCCCAATACACCTCCAAGTCACGAACAACTAAATGGTAAATCTACATCTCAGGAAGATCAAACCATTACAAGACTCAGGAGGGTTGTTAAACCACCTATACATTATACAGACTCTTAAAATCTTAAAATTCTTAAACCCTTACCCTCTTGAACAGAGATTCATTTTTATATATAAATAGTTTATGCATCTGCCCTAATGTATATATATTTTCACTATTAATGTATATACTGTTATCTTGGAAAAAAAGAGGGGTGTTGTGATATTGTTTTAAGAGAGGATATGCTAATGAGTAAGTAGCCAGGATGTAAACCACGTGACCCGCAGAGCTTGTCCAGAGGATCTTTCCATTAGCTAACAGCATGTGGTGTGAAGGAGTTGCATCTGTACTTTTCTGGTAACAGTAACTGTCGAAACTTGAAAATTAATTTGCCAGTTGAGCAATCGCCTATCACATCTTCAAATAAACTGAATCTACATTTAGTTTACCAGTCTTATGTGAGATTGGTAAGTTTGTATTAAGCAAACATGGAAATACAGCACCAACCACATATCCACCATCACTAAAGTTGCATAAATCCAGCTTCAGAACATTGCACAACTCCAACTTTGCTGCAGCTCATCTGTTGCTGAAACCTCATCCTGGCCTTTGATGCCTCTAGAATTGACTATTTCTATGGACTCTTGGCCTACCTCCCAAGGTCTACCATCCATAAACGTGAGGTCTTCCAAAACTACTGCCCATGTCTTAATTCAGAATAAAACCAGAAAATGCTAGAAATACACTCAGCAGATCTGGCAGCATCTATGGAAATACAAACAAAGTTAACATTTCATCAAAACAAATGTGGCTGTAAAGGTAAGTTTTTGAAGGTATCTGATCAAACACGAGAAGAGAAGTAGAGTGGAATGAAGGTGAACGAGTGTACAAATATAATAGTTTAATGACATCTCGTGTGGCCAGTTGTGTATGTATATTTATATAGCCAATAGTGGATTAAACCAGTTTCAGTTGATACTTGACTTTATATATGGCACACTGTCTTTTTTCTGTTCTGCAAAGATATCACAATCTGGCAACAAGGTGGGGTTGTGAATGTCCCTAGCTGACAAATTTGGTTGGAGAAGCTTCCAGCAAACCAATAGAGAAGCTGCGAGTTTTTTTTTTTGCTGATAAATTATTTTTAAAATCTCGTCTTAGTGGAAAAACTGTTTGTACACGTGGGTGGACTGACTTTCTAAGATGGCTGCATCAATAGGTATTATTGGTTGACTGGGAGAGAATAGTCATGACCGAGAGTCTTTCAGTGTGTATGTGGAGCGGCTGGAGATTTATTTCATTAAAAAAAGTGATATTTCTAACAGAAGCAGGGCTGGGAATGTACAAAATGTTCAAAGATTTGCCACTGGTAAGCCAAAAGCCACAGTGCTGATGGACGTTTTGTGTGAGCTTGAGCAGCACTACAGCCCCAAGCCATTGGAGATTGCTGAGAGATATCAGTTTGTAACCAGGAATCAGTTGCCCAGTGAGGCCATTGGAGGCTTTACTGTGGCTTTGAAAAAGCTGTCCATCCATTGTAATTTTGGAGAATTTCAAGAGACAGCATTGTGGAATGGATTTATGCACGGTTTAAAAAGTGAATGCTTTCACATTAAGTTGCTGACATTGCCAAAGTTAACTTTCAATGTAGGTTGCCAAACAGCATTGTCCATGGACATGATGGAAAGTGACCCAGGAAAAGTTGAAGCTAACAGCTGCCAGTCGTCTGCTGAAGTAGATAAATAAGCTGCAGCTGAGTCAGCAGAAGGCCTTAACAACAACAGCTAGTATGGCAGTGGTACCAAAAAGTCCTGTTACTGGTGCTTACACCAGCATTGGGCACAGAATTGTCCATTTGTGAAGGCAGAATGCTACAGTTGCAAGAAGAAGGGTCATCTTGACAAGGCACATCAAAAGAATGTAAATGGTGAAAACGCTGGCTGGAGGGAATGGCAATCACTGCTTACTTTTGTTGAACAACACCAGGTGGATGAGAGATCAGTTGAGACCCTTACTATCCAAAGCACAAGAATGTACAGTGGAGATTTGCAGGGCAGCGTAGACTTAGTGTAGGATGGAGCTCCAGTAAACATAGAGGTCAACACGGTTGCATCAATCAGCATGATTATTGAACTTCTATACCGTCAAAAGTTGCATCAGCATCAGCTGGAGAAATCACACAAAGAATCAACAGTTACAGAGGAAAGAACATCCCCATAAAGGGAAATATGTTGGTTCCAGTCACATACAAGGAGCAATGTGCAAAATTGTTCATCATTGTGGTGAAGTGTGAAAAACCAGCCTTATTAGCAAAAAACTGGTTAACAGCACTTAAGTTCAATTGGAATGAACTTGATCACATAGAAGTGAAATTCACAACACAAGATGAGGTTATCACAAAGTACCCTAAGGAGTTTAGTGAAACTGACAAACCAATTCAAGGATATAAGGCCAACATTCAGGATCAGAGGAAAACAAGACTAGTTCATTGCAGGCCTCATCCAGTAGCCTATGCTAAGACAAAGTAGAGCAAGAACTGAAAAGACTTGAGACTAAGAGCATGTTTTCTGACGTAGAACAGAGAAATTGGGCTACTGCCATAGTGGTACTACCAAAGTCCAATGGTAGTGTGAGAATATATGGGGATTATAATGTAACTGTAAATCAGATACTGGAATGTAATCCACCCAATATTTTGCCAAATGTGAAGGGTCTATTCACAATGTTGTCAGGGTGCCAGATTTTTTTCGAAGTTAGATCTGACAAATGCCTATCTGCAACTTGAGTTAGCTAATGAGTCTAAGCTATATTTGACTATTAATACTCACAGGGATCTTTTTCAGTTTCAAAAACTGCTATTTGATGTTTCTTTAACCCCCAGTATTTTCCAAGGGGTGATGAACCAAATTTTGCAAGGAATTCAAGGAGTGGTGTGCTATTTGGATGACCTACTTATTTCAGCTCCAAACAGGCAGACCCATGATGACAGGCTGAAAAAGGTGCTCCAAAATTTGGAAAAGCATGGAGTTTGTGAGAAAGCATACATATGTGAAATGTTTCAAAACTCTGTAGAGTATTTGGGTCACAGGGTAGACGAAGGTATGTTATATCCTATGAAGAGTAAGATTCAAGAAATAAGAAATGCACCACACCCACAAAATATCTCTGAGCTCAGATCTTTTTTGGGTGTAGTGAATTACAACAGTAAATCCATCCTAAATTTGGCAACCTTACTGCACCCATTGAATGAATTCTTGAGGAAGGTTGTACCATGAAATTGGACAAGGGAGTGTGACAAGGCAGTCAGTTGTGTAGGAATACATTTGTAGATGGTACAATGCTCTTACATTACAATGTCCCCAAAATGATTAAGTTAGCATGTGATGCCCCTGCATATGGAATAGGTGCTGTGATCTCTCATGTGCTGGATAATGGTGACAAAAGGTCAATTGCACCCTCAGTGCCAGTGAGCGAAATTATACTCAGATAGAATATGAAGCATTGTCTTTGATTTTTGGAATAGGAAGATTTCATAAGTATTACATGGTCATAGTTCCACAATTGGAACTGATCATAAGCCACTGATGACTATTTTTAATCCAAAAGCTGCAGCCTGAATGCAGAGATGGGTTTTGAATTTGTCTGCTTATCAGTATGACATTAAGTACCGGTGAACAAACGTGGATCCGATGTCTAGATTACCATCCTCCTCAGAGGTAGAGGCCAACAGGGAAGGTGTATTTTTCTTTTCACATAAAGATGAGTTGCCAGTCACAGCAGATGGTAGAACAACTTGTGGAGAGCCTGTATTGGCAAGGGTATACCACTATATTTCACATGGGTGGCCAGCACAGATCCTGGATTTAGAATTCGGGCCATTTTTTAATGTGTAATAATGAATTGGTCATTGATAAATGTTGTGTTATATGGGAAGCCAGAAAGGTGCAGACCGCGGTTGCTATGTGATCTTCATGATCAACACTTAGGGATTAGCTTGATAAAGAGTCTACCGAGAAGCTATCTTTGGTGGTCAGGGTTAGATAAGGACAGAGAAGACACAGTGAGTAAGTGCAGAGTTTATCAAGTTGGAGAAAAGAAGCCACCATCAGTACCTTTGCAACCATGGGAATGGCTAGCTAAAGTGTGGTAGAGGCTGCACATAGCTTTTTCAGAATTTGAAGGACAACCGCTATTCAGTCTGATAGAGAGCCATTGAACTTGGGTTGAGGGATTTCTGATGAATCGAATAACAACTAGCAAAACGTTTTGCACAGTTTGCTTTCTGCTTATGGGTTCCAGGGAGATAGTGTCTGCAACAGACCACAGTTTTGTTCAGAAGAGTTTTCAAATTGTATGAGGATGTACAAGGTAAAACACACTAGAGTTCCATTGTATCATCTTGCTTCAAATGGAGCAGCAGAGCGCACAGTGCAAATTGTTAAGTATGCTCTTGTTAAACAAATACTGGATAGAAATTGGAAAAAATGTCAGTTGTGAATGAATCACAAACTTACATTTTTGGTTCATCATGACACATTTCACACTACCACCAGCAGAATGACAATTCAATTGTTTCTTAGAATGCAGCCAAGAACAAGGTTTTCAACGCTAAAGCCACACTTAGCACAATTGGCAGAAGAGAAACAATCCTGGCAGAAAGAGACCCATGGTTGGAGGAGAGTACGAGAACAAGCCTGAAGTTGGCCAGAAGGTTAAGGTGAAAGAACATCATCATAAGTGGTTGAAATGGCAACCAGGAAGCATCATGAAAACATGTGGTCCTCGCACACATTTGGGCAGGATGTTTGGCAATGGAAAGGTTAGGTTTGTACATATAGATCATATTTTATCTTCAGGGGTTCATGAAGAGGAAGGGAGTTGGGAAAAATCAAATGAGTCTGATGAATTGGATAGTTGGGATATGAATAGAGTTGTCCAACACAAGTTGTGCCTGAAACCAGTTCAGGGCTCACTCCAAATCAAGGCAGGCAAGTTTGATGAAGTGAAAATTTCAATTGAAGGTTAAGGGCAAAATTAGTCCTTGTTGGAGAAAACTTCTCATCTGACTCAGGCCAAGATGGGTCCAGGTCCTTCCACAAGTTCTAAAAGTTTGGATCAAGAAAGGAGATACCCTGTTAGGAATAGGAAACGAGTGGTTAAGTTGGATTCATAAATAAACAACAAATAAGAAATGTATATAAGTTGTGTGGAATTTAAACATTTTGTACTTTCTAATTCAGGAGGGAGGAGTGTAATAATGTAGTAGTGTAATAGCACCCTCTTGTGGCCAATTGTGTATGTGTGTGTGTGTGTGTGTGTGTGTGTATATATATATATATATATATATATATATATATATAATATATAGCCAAAACTGGATTAAACTGTTTCAGTTGGTACTTGACTTCACATGTGGCATGTTGTCTCTTTTCTGTCCTGCAAAAATATCACAAGGTTCTGAAGAAAGGTTGCTGACCTAAGTGTTAACTGTTTCTCTCTCCAAGGATGCTTCTAGATCAGCATTTTCTGATGTTATTCTGAAATTTCCTATGCCCTTCTTACCAAATTTCTACACAAACAAACTAATCTATCCAAAATTCTTCCAATTAAGCCATATCATTTACTGGGCCCCATGGTCCATTACCTTTTCCTTGCTGACCATCATTTGTTCCCTGTCCCCCATCGCAATAAAGTTGAAAATCCATACCCTTGTTTGCAAATCCACCCGTGGCCTTTCTCCATTTTACCTGAGATCCAGCCTGAACATGATCTTCAATCCTCAAGCTCCGCCCTTTTGTGCATACCCACAACCACACACACCCCTGCCCCTCCCCCCTTTCCAGTCCATTATTAGTTAAAGAGCTTTCAACTATGTCAGCTCTATAGTCCTGGACTCTCCCTCCAAACTATTCCCTGTCTTTAAAATCATTTTTTTTTGTCCATGATTTCAATATCACTCCCATCACTATTGAATGTTTGTTTCTTTTATGTAAAATGCAGTAGGACTTTTAGTATATTTGAGGGACTGCATACATCAATTCGTCAATACCTTGTTCATCATCTGAGTGTCTGAGTAATATTCCTTACTGAGTTTGATATAACTAAGGAAAACAATCATAGAGACACACAGTACAGAAAGAGGCAATTCAGCCCATTGTGTCTGCACCAGCTCTTTGAAAGAATTATCTAACTTGTCCCACTTCCCTGGTCTTTGCCATAGCCCTGCAAATATATCACATCAACAAGAAGACACTTTTACATATATTGAATAGAGAACTTAACAATTAGAGACATTTCTCTTCATAGACAACATTGCAGAAAAACTGCAAAACAATTGAAAAGCTTTTATTTAAATCAATGTAAAGTTTTACAGATAAGTTTTCTCTTGTACAAGGCAGGCTGCACATTATTTTATTCCTCTGTCCTTGCCCAACAAAATCCCAGATAGAATGGAAACAGAAAAAGAAAGCTCAGATGTTAATCATGTTAATGAAATTAACCCAAAATGGTCAACAATTTTGGGATCAATATGTGTACAATTATTGGAACATATTTCTTGTAGTTATATTTGCCATTTAGCTGCAACTCCATGTTCAAGACATTTTTCTTGAGTCTCTTTATGTCATGGATCTTCCAGGACAGAAAAGTGGACAAGGCACCCAACGTGGCTTGTTGTGATATCACTTTAAAAGGGAATATGCTAATGAGTAAGTAGCCGGAATGTAAACCATCTGACCAGCAGACATTGTTCAGATTGGCTTTCAGTTTAGCTAGCAGAATGTGGTGTGAAGGAATTGCAGCTGTACTTTCCTGTTAAACATAGCAGTTGAATCTTTACAGTCAATCTGTCTGCTGAGTAATCCTGTACTATTACATATTCAAATAAACTGAACCTACATTTAGTTTACCAGTTCTGTGTAAGATAGATAAGTTTATATTAAGCTAGCATAGAAATAGAACGTGGTGAGCAGCAGTGGTTCCTCTTGAACAAAATGATTAAGTTTTACTGATTGCAGGAAATCCCACAGGCAAAAAACACATTAAGCAGAAAAACCCTGAGCTCCAGCCAAAAAAAAGGCAGAAAGAAAACTGCAGCTGCTGCATTGTTGATTCTCCCCAAGGAGTAAAGAAGCTACAAATCCCCACGGTCCAAAAATGGACTCGGAGAGCGAAATTGTGGAAGATCACCATGAAAGCAATCAGCATTCCAATAATGCACAAGATACCAACACACCTACAAGTCAAGAATACTCAAGTGACAAGTTGACATCTCAGGAAGGTCAAACTATTACAAGATCTGGGAGGACTGTTAAATGGCTTAAACATTATACAGACTCTTAAAATCTTAAATTCTTAAATCCTTAAACTCTTGAAAAGAGATTATTTTTGTGTAAATAGTTTTTGCAACTACCTTAACATATTTATGCTTTCACTCTTAATGTATATTATATAAACTTGGGGAAAAAGGGGATGTTGTTATATTGCTTTAAGAGAGAATATGATAATGAGTAAGCAGCCGGATGTAACCATGTGACCAACAGACATTGTTCAGAGTCACCCAACCTCGGACCGTCCACTTCTACCTCCTACCCAAAATCCACAAACAGAACTGTCTCGGTAGACCGATTGTGTCAGCTTGCTCCTGCCCCACAGAACTCATTTCTCGTTATCTTGACTCCCTTCTCTCTCCCCTTGTCCAGTCCCTTTCCACCTACATCCGTGATTCCTCTGACACCTTAATTCACATCAACAATTTCCAGTTTCCTGGCCCCAACCGCTTCCTCTTCACCATGGACGTCCAATCCCTATACACCTCCACCCCCCACCAGGATGGTCTGAGGGCCCTTAGCTTCTTCCTCAAACAGAGGCCCGAACAATCCTCATCCACCACTACTCTCCTCCGTCTGGCTGAACTTGTTCTCACACTGAACAATTTCTCCTTCAACTCCTCTCACTTCCTCCAAATAAAAGGTGTGGCTATGGGTACCCACATGGGCCCCAGCTATGCCTGTCTCTTTATGGGGTATGTGGAACATTCCTTGTTCCAGTCCTACTCAGGCCCACTTCCACAACTCTTTCTCCGGTACATCGATGATTACTTCAGTGCTGCTTCATGCTCTCGTCGGGACTTGGAAAAATTTATTAATTTTGCCTCCAATCTCCACCCCTCCATCATTTTCATGTGGTCCATCTCTGACACTTCCCTTCCCTTCCTTGACCTCTCTGTCTCAATCTCTGATGATAGACTGTCCACCAATATCCATTACAAGCCTACCGACTCCCACAGCTACCTCAACTACAGCTTCTCACACCCTGCTTCCTGTAAGGACTCCATCCCATTCTCTCAGTTCCTTCGCCTCCGTCGCATCTGTTCTGATGATGCTACCTTCAAAAACAGTTCCTCTGACATGTCCTCCTTCTTCCTTAACTAAGGTTTTCCACCCACAGTCGTTGACAAGGCCCTCAACCGTGTCCGGCCCATCTCCCGCGCATCCACCCTAATGCCTTCTCCTCCCTCCCAGAAACATGATAGGGTCCCCCTTGTCCTCACTTATCACCCCACCAGCCTCCGCATTCAAAGGATCATCCTCCACCATTTCCGCCAACTCCAGCATGATGCCACCACCAAACACATCTTCCCTTCACCCCCCCATCCCGGCAGCATTCCGTAGGGATCATTCCCTCCGTGACACCCTGGTCCACTCCTCCATCACCCCCTACTCCTCAACCCCCACCTATGGCACCTCCCCATGCCCACGCAAAAGATGCAACACCTGCCCCTTCACTTCCTCTCTCCTCACCGTCCAAGGGCCCAAACACTCCTTTCAAGTGAAGCAGCATTTCACTTGCATATCCCCCAACTTAGTCTACTGCATTCGTTGCTCCCAATGCGGTCTCCTCTACACTGGAGAGACCAAATGTAAACTGGGCGACCGCTTTGCAGAACACCTGCGGTCTGTCCGCAAGAATGACCCAAATCTCCCTGTCGCTTGCCAATTTAACACTCCACCCTACTCTCTTGCCCACATGTCTGTCCTTGGCTTGTTGCATTGTTCCAGTGAAGCCCAACGCAAACTGGAGGAACAGCACCTCATCTTCCGACTAGGCACTTTACAGCCTTCTGGACTGAATATTGAATTCAACAACTTTAGATCTTGTCCTCCCTCCTCCATCCCCACCCCCTTTCTGTTTCTTCCCCCTTCCTTTTGTTTTTTCCAATAATTTATATAGATTTTTCTTTTCCCACCTATTTCCATTATTTTTAAATCTTTTATGCCCCCCAGCCCCACTAGAGCTATACCTTGAGTGCCCTACCATCCATTCTTAATTAGCACATTCTTTTAGATAATATCACCAACTTCAACACCTCTGTGTTCTTTTGTTCTTTTGTTTGTGACATCTTTTGATTATCTGCTCCTATCACTGCTTGCTTGTCCCTACAACTACACCACCCCCCTCCACTTCTCTCTCCCCACCCAACCGCCCCACCCCCACCTTAAACCAGCTTATACTTCACCCCTCTCCTTGGATTCACCCAGTTCTGCTGAAGAGTCATGAGGACTCGAAACGTCGACTCTTTTCTTCTCCGCCGATGCTGCCAGACCTGCTGAGTTTTTCCAGGTAATTCTGTTTTTGTTTTGGATTTCCAGCATCCGCAGTTTTTGGTTTTTATCTCTTTGTTCAGAGTAGCTTTCAGTTTAGCTAGCTGCATGCAGTGTGAATGGACTCCCTTTAATTTTTTCTCTTTTTCTATGGGTGTAATTTAGCTTCTCGTTAACACCACACCAAAGCAGCAAAGATGTGACCAAGAACTTGCCATACACCGATCAAAACAATCACCTACCACTCTGATATAATAGCTATTTTTCCTCCTTCTGACTGGCGGAAACAGGGCCAGTAAGCAGTTATAATTACCTGGTCTGGTTCTTTCGATGCCAGTGGGACTTGACCGATATATTTACTAGATTGATCAAGAGGACTTCAATGGTGAGTTTGCTGCCAGCCTGACCCTGGGAGGAAATTAATTAAGGCCAGAATAAGCCCATTTAGGCAAGTTTTAACATTTTTAAAAACTTTGCTTGTGGAGCTGCAGAAGCAAGAGTGTACCCTGAGGTCCACAAGGAAAGCTTATGCCTCTTTGGTGTCAACATACTGCTTATATGACTATATCATGGACAAATCACACTACCAATGAAGAGGTGCTAGTAAAATCTGAGACCAAAAAAACTGCTGACCAAGACTAGAAAGAGATTGTTGGAATTTCTTGGGCATGTAATAAGAAATCATGTTTTAGATGGTCTGATGCTGATGGGAAAGATCAATGGTAGAAGAGATCAAGGTAGACAAAAAATGACCTTTTGAAAGAGCCTCACAAACTGGATGAAGGTAGCACCAATGAATATGATCCATGCATCTAAAGCTACATGAACCATGTAGGTCCATGGTCACCAATGCCCTCTCAAGGCATGGTACCTAAAGAGGGAGAGGAAGAGGTTTTGCCACTAGAAATTTGCTAGAAGTTAAAATCTAATGTGTTTGCTACCAATGAATTGTAATAACTATATTGCCCGCAGATCATTTTTCAATATGGTATCAATTATTCTGTATCATGTATTATTTCACCTTAAAGCAGAAAACTGAGGGGATTTGATGCAGGTATTTGAAAGCATGAACGTTTCCTTAGAATAAATAAGGCAAAATTGTTTTCAATGTCTGAAAAGTCACTAACCTTGGAGGGGATACAGAATTAAGGTGATTGACAAAAGAAAACAGCACAGGAAAAGTTCTTTTATACAGTGTTTATATTTGGAATGCACTGTCTGAGAGGATGGTGTAATATGTTCAATAGCAGCCTTCAAAAGAGAATTTGATAAACATTTGAAGAAAAGAAATTTCAGGGTTGTGGAGAACAAGAGGCAGAGTAGGACTAAATGGATTGCTCTTTGAAAGAGCCAACATAAACATGATGAGTTAAGTGGCCTCCTTCAGTGCTGTTCTAGTCTGTGATTCTATGTGAACTGAACACAAATTGACGCAACATGACCAGTTCTATAAATTCTACCTAAGTGCTATATGATAGTGGATCAAATTGAACACTACTTATCCCAAGATTTAACGAAGGCAGTTTTATTGTCCTTTATTAATCTATTATTTGGCGAGATAACATACAATCGTACTTAGCTTAGTAAGAAATGGATTCATACAAACCTTCTTATTGCATCAATTAAGCTTTAATTCAATGTTGGGAGGAAAAAACATGAACAGATTCAAAGAGCAAGTAATACAAGAATTTTTTCATTTGTCAATAATAGGCCTGCTAAAATTCTGAGAAGCTCACAGAATCTTCAGTAGATGCATTAAAAACATACCTTACAATTTGGATTTGTTATTACATAGGGTAGATTGTAAAGCCTTAATCTTTTATTTGAATTATATTCCTTTTCAATTGAGATTGCATAACTGTTGTTCTGGGGCAGGCCTATTTAACAGAGAAAATGGGGGATAGGGGTGGGGAGTTGGCCAGAGAACTATCCTGCAGTACAATACTGACCAGTTGTAGCAATTTTAAAAACTTAGTATTAAAAGATGTATGAAACAGAGCTAGGCATCACAAAATGAAGAATTTTCAATCTTTGAAGTTAATGAGAATCAACAGTTTCAAACAGTTGAAACAATTTGTACTCCCTTTATTACTTTTTGATTTCATAGTTCTCTTGGTGTGTTTTCACTCCAGTGAATACAAATAAAAAGGACATGGAGAAACACCAAAGAAATTCAAAGGAAATACTAAAAAAACCAATTTGTTGGCAGGAGAAATGCCAAAATGAAAGAGGTAGTGCTATAGGTTAATGTTCATAAGAAAATGTTTAATTAAGTGCTTTCCTTCGCACTTCATAAAGGAAATCAAGTCTGAAAGTGGCCATTCATCATTCTTACCATATGCCTCTTAATGCTTGAATACAAAAATCACCCAAAATGGATTAAATGGGCTGGGATATTAACTAAAACAAAAACAGAATTACCTGGAAAAACTCAGCAGGTCTGGCAGCATCGGCGGAGAAGAAAAGAGTTGACGTTTCGAGTCCTCATGACCCTTCGACAGATTAACTGCTGCTTTGAAAACAGGAGAGCGTTGGAAAGGGTGGTAGTGAATAAAGAATAATTCATATTTTCTAATTATGACATTATAACACAGGAAAAGACAATATAAATCTCTACTAGTTAACTTCAAAGAAAATCCACAGACTCAGATTAGCGAGATAGCAGGGTCTCATGAATTTCTCCTGAAATTGTTCAAATCTGTTAACAATACCTTTTCCTTTTGAATTCATTAAGTTGTATTATTGCTGAATGTGCAATATTTTCTCTGCTTCTCATAGCCAGTGCCAATGTAAAGCATTTCCAGGTCAAGTTTAGCATGAATTGTTCACAGGTAACAACACTCTACACTTCGTTTCAAACAGTCCCAGGTATAGCATTTTCTTAGGAGTTTCATAGTAAGCTAAAAACAATTTACAATATCTATCTTATATTCTAACATTCTGAATTAACGTGAGGTAATATCAATTAACAGGCAAACGGTTGTTGAACACACCACACAGCATATCAAATGGCCAATTGAGAGCAAAACAGGTCCCATGGATTTCTCAGCAATGCACCCAGTTGTCAGTGATCACTGCAAGTCACAAACTCTCATTAAATTGTGTCTCCCACGCAAGGGATTTCAATGCTTTACTTTCAAACATCTAGCCCCTGAATTCCCTCAAAAGCTACTCCGACTGCTTCAGTGACTGCCTGTTCCACGGGATACATAAAGCAGCACTACTGCCTTTAATTAGCCCCATAATTCCAAATCTTCTGCAAACCACTAATGTTACTAAGCTGACACTGCCCCTGTGTTTCTCTGAACTCCAATCTTCTGACTGCACTACAAATGGCTCCCAGGGCTTCTCTGAGCCCTAATTACCAGGCACAGAACCACTGACCTTCTGGCACCTTCTCAGCTCCCTAGGACTTCTCTGAGCCCTAATTGCCTGGAGCCTATCAACCACACAAGGCCAAAGCAGGAACTAATGCCCTCTCCGAGCAAACACAAAGATAAATTGAAACGAGAGAACCTTCTTAACCCCACCCATCTTTATGACGACATAGCCTTTCAGGGTTCACTGAATGATTATGAACTAATTTAGCTGTAACCCCCCCCCCCCAAAAAAATCTCTCTGGACTGCACTTTTTTTGCAATCGGTGTAGACATCATGTCTCCAGCTCACCAGCTAACTAAGCCCACTTGCTGCTTTATGGCTCTTGCCTTTCTAGATGTTAACTCCTTAAGTCAGCATGGCCCCAAGCTTTGAAGTGTAATAGACTTCAAGCTGCTTTAGTTGCATTTATCCTATTTTCTACAGTTAAACTTTAAACTTCCCAGAACTAAACATTACCTTTAAAATATTAACATGAACCGTGAGCTAGGTATTCAGAACACTTGCTACCTGCTGGCATGAAGGCAGGTTTGGGCAAAGGTGTTCCAAAGGGTCTCCCAGGAGGAATTGGGCAGGTGAGGTTGCAATTTTTTTTTGTGTGACTTGGAGGAGAAGCCTCAAGCCCCCACAAAGCAAAGCAAGTAACCTAGCTGTTTAGGCCTCTTCATCTTCGCAGCATGTTTCAGCTCTCTTCAGTCTACTGGAAAAGCTACAGACACATTCCCACTCAAGCCTGAGATAAAATTTCAAACAGGGTCCAATAAACTAACTGCACTGAAATCTACAAATTTAAAGAAGGAGCAGTCTGTTTTAGATAGGAAACCTAGCCATATCAATTAGAGCCTGATTAAAAATTACTGTCAGCGTGACTAGGATGGGTTTCCAGAGGGTAGGAAACCTGAAATTTTTAACTATGTCTTAATCCGATTTCCATTGGCTAGGTAAGGTTATAATCACCTCCTCCTAACCTCCACCTTTATTTGGTGGTGATCTTAAGTTCCTGTTGTTTAGTTACTGACTTACATGACTGATGGAAATAGTTTTATTTCCCAATTTACCTTATAAACTCCTTGGGCAGGAGTTTTGGGTCATCAGGTGGGTGTGGTGGATGGGCCTGGGAGCGGCTGAAAATTGGGCTGCCGCCACGATTGGCCCCTGACCGCGATTTCACGTTGGCTGACCAATTATTGGGCAGCCAGCATGAAAGGCGCATCTGATAAGCTCAGGGTTGTTGGGGTGGGGGCGGGAAGAAGGTGAGCGCTGACATCAGAGCAGGCGTGGGGGAACACGCAATGAAGGCTCCCTGAGGGCAGAAAGCTGCCTCAGGGAGCTGAATAATTTTAAAAACAGAAATAAAGATCATGAAATTCTAACAAAAATGTCCCCACATAGGACTCACTCACCTGAACATATAAATAATAAAAATTCAGTCAAAACATTTTTTTTAATTAATTTCGGAAACCTCATCCCACCTGTGGGTGAGGTTTCCTCAAAAATCCAAAGGCTGCCCGGCCAATTCGCCAAAAGGTTGGACAGGCAGCGAAAAATCGCCCTTAATTAATACATTAATGGCCTTAATAGGCCTCTAAATTGTTGGCAGGCGCGCTGCCAACTCTCACGCATGCCTGCTGACTGAAATATTGCATGAGTGTGCGATGGCGTCGGGTCGCTCACCCAATGTCATCATGGGTTATTTTATGCTCGGGCGTGTCCAGTGCACACTCACACGCCGAGCGAAAAATCCTGCCCCTTATATTTTTGAGCACCTTTAGCAGCTCTCCTCAGACTGTTATGTTCTAATGAAAAGCCTGGGATATAGAAAACATTGGATTCCAGGTTAAGGCACCCTTTGTTGACTGGTTTATAGGTAGAGGGGATTGAGATGCTGCAATGATAGAACTATCTCTCAGAGTAACACCTCAACCATCCAGGCTCAAATGACATATAGATCGCATGCCATGCCAGATAGCATTTGTAAGATAGGTATCAGTAGTTGCTATGCCATATAATCTAGCATAAGGTGCAGGACCATTTCCAATTGCAGAGGCATGCACTGACAGGCTGCAGCACTGGTGTAAAATGCACTGAGCACTGATAGACTTAACATGGAGTCATAGGTCCAGATTTTCACAGTGTTGGGAAGGCTCCGCAGACATTTAAAAATGGCAGGTGGATCCAGATCCAGAAGATCCAACCCCATTTCTGACAGAACCCATTTTAGCTGGCAGTGGAAGGGGCCAAGGTGTGAATCACACAGGTGAGAAACCTGAACTGGTTAAGGCCATTTGAAATTAGTGCTGAGTTCAAACAGACCCCATTTTCACTGTTTCAAGGATCTTACTCTGCAATTTGGAAGTTACAAATTGATGGAGTAGACATAAGTACTCTTGAACGATGGATAAGGTCTGTTTAAGAGTCATGATCAAAATCTTTAAACCCCCAACTCTTTGAACTTAAAAAAAAGCAGGCTTAAGCAGTCAGTTAAAGTTAAATAAAACATCTCTGGACTGCTTTGATTGACAGGCCAACTGGTGTAGTTTAGAAAAAACCATGATCACCTTCTGAATAGAAGTCTATTTGTTTTTTTATAATAGATTAAAACACTTGAACAGGATCTAAAGGTGTTGAAAGGATTTCTTGAATGAGAGATTTTTTCACTACCAAGTATGTATGAGTGAAAGCTGTATTAGATTGTTACCTGTTTATTTTGCCATCTCCTCATGGCCTCCTGAGATCTGCCCATAGTGGACACTGGGTGAGTGACTATGGAGGTGGCATGGTGGGTATAAGATGCCAATGGAAGTGGCATGGGGGTAAAAGTGACAATGGATGTTTGATGAGACATGGAAGTGGATGAGGGGCATGAGCTGACATGGAGGGGCCATGGGAAGTATGAGGGGGCATTGGGGGCATTGGGTGATTGGGCATAAATTGGCATGGAAGGGCTGTAGTGGTATGAGGGGGCATGGGGGTAGGTGAGGATTGAGGGGGTGTGAGGGGTGAGAGCTAGAGGGCCTAATAGCTTCTAAAACAAGTGGGATAAAGTTCCAGAGAACTGAGGCAGGACTTCCAAATAGCTCACCTCGGCACTTACTCACCCCTGTGGCCACCTACATTCTTCTTCCAGGCTCAGTGGGTTCGCATCTAGCCTGCCCACCTCCCAGAGAGATAATTGGGTATAACAATGCTCTTAGAACTGAGGCAGGTCTGCCAAGTCAGGAAATTTCCTAACTCAAGCTACCTGCCTTGGGAGTGAAAATCTGGACCATAGAGTAATTTACAGCATAGAGGGATGCCATTCGACCCATTGATTGCAAGCCAGTTCTTGTAGAGCAAACCAATCAGTCCCATTCCCCTGCTGTACCCCCATATCCCTGAAAATGTATTTCCTTCCAGTGCCCATCCAGTTTCCTTTGTCTTGTGGCAATGAGTTCTAGGTCATTACCACTTGCTGTGTAAAAATGTACTCCTCCACATCGTCCCTGCATCTCTTGCCTAAAACGTTATATCTGTGCCCCCTTGTCCTTGTACCATCAACTAATGCAAAGAGCTTTTCCTTGCCTTTCCTTGTCATAATCTTGTAAACGACTATAAAATCTGCACCCCCCCCAATCTCCTTTGTTCTGTGGAGGACAATAAATACAAATAAAACGTGCCGCTGGTTCATCTTTTCACAGTGATTGACATCGTCGTGGTTCTTCCCTCCAACCGGCTGCCGGTTCTCCAACCTAACCTTGTAGCTTAAATTCCCAACTCATGGAATCATTCTGGCAAATCTCCTCTGCAATCTCTCAAAGACCTTTACATTTTTTGTAAACTGTGGTGACCAAAATTGGAACCAAAAACATAGTTGTGGCTTAACCAGAACTTTAAAAATGTTTGGTATAACTTCGCTCCGTTTGCATTCAATGCCTCTCCTAATGGAGTCCAAGATCCCATATGCTTTGCTAACAATTCTCTCAATATGTCCTGTCACCTTCAAAGAACTATACCATTTAAGTCTACATTGCCGATCCTCACCCCTTCTGTCAAAATGCACCATTTCATGCTTCATTGTATTAAATTCCATCTGCCACTCATCTGCCCATTCTGCTAGTCTATTTATGTCCTGTTTCAGTTTATTTGTATCATTCTTGCTGTTTGCCACTCCTCCAATTTTCATATCATTGGCAAATTTTAGAATTTTACTCTGCATTCCAATAACCAAGTCATTTATCCATATCAAAAACAGCAGTGATCTGAAGACTGGCCTTGGTGAACAACACTGTCTACTATCCTCAAGCCTGAAAAATAACTATTTGCCACGACTTGCTTTTTCTGTCCTTAAAATAATTTTTAAATCCAATTTGACATTGATCCTCCTGTTCCATGTGACTCAATTTTGTTAACCAACCTTTTATGTGGTACTTCTCAAATGCTTTCTTAAAATCCATATTGACAACATCAGCTGCATTCCTTTCATCAACCTTCTCTGTTACTTTTTCAAAAAAAAATTTAATTAGTCAAGCATGACCTGTCTTTTACAAATCCATACTTGCTCTCCTTAACTAACTCAAACCTGCCCAAGTGTCTGTTATTTTTTTTTTCCCTGATTACCGTTTCTAAACGTTACCCAATGTTGATGTTAAATTAACTGGCCTGTAGTTCCCAGGATTGCCCTTACACCCTTCCCTGAAAGGGCATTATATCTGCCACTCTCCACTCCCCTGGCACCTCCTTTTAGTTAGGGAAGATTGTAAGATTAAGGCAAGCCCTTTTGCTATCTCCACTCCCACTCCCTTTAGCAACCTGGGATGCAGCACATCTGGGCCAGGTGGCTTATCCACTCTAAGCATAGTCAACCTTTCTAGTACATTCTGCCTCTCAATTTTCACCCATCCATTAGCTCTACCATCTCCACCTCTATTGATATTTTGTCAGCTTCCTCTTCCTTAGTAAGTACTGATCAAAAGTTCTAATTAAGTATTCTAGCCTTATCCTGCAGATCTCAGCATATATCAGCCTCTTTGTTCCCATTAGGATCCACTCTACCTCTTACTACTCGCTTACTATTTACATGTCAGTAAAAGATGCTTGGGTTTCCTTTTATGTTTACTGCAATTCTATTCTCATATTCCCTCCTTGCCAGTCTCTTTTCCTTTTCAGTTTTGTTCTTAACCTATTGATCTGGTTCTCACTTGAAGTATTCAGTTGGAAAGCATCACTCTTTTTTTGTTTCATCGTATCTCTATCTCCTTCATCACCCAGGGAGCTTTGGCATTGATTTTCTACCTTATACCATTATTCAAATGTACTTAGACTGTACCTGAGGCATCTTCTCCATTGTTCCATTACAAATTTTCCTGTCAGTCCTTTTATCCTGACTAGATCCCTTCTCATCCCATCGAAATTAGCCTTCCTTGAATTTAGATATTCTACTTTAGATTGCTCTGTCCTCTTCTGCATTATTTGTCTAAAACTTACAATATGATGATCACTCTTACCCACATGTTCCTCAGAGACACTTGGTCCATTTGGCTGATCTCATTCCCCACCACGAGGTCCAGCAAAGTATTCCCCCTTCCCAGTTGGATTGATAACATACTGGTTATCGAAGTTCTCCTGAACACATTTCATTAATTTCTTTCCTTCCTTCTGCTTTACTCTAACATTATCCCAATCAATATTCTGCTAAGTAGTATCACCGCTCTATATCACTACTATTGCACACCTTTGTGATTTTCCTGCAGAATTGCTCCTCTAATTCTCTCTCTCACTATTTGGAAGCCAACTGAATATCCTTAGTAACGTAACCATGTTTTTTCTTTGCTCCTCGGGCTGGATTCAATGCAGTCTATTCGCAGTGGGAACTATGATGGCTGGGCCTACTTAATCATGGGAGGGACCCTACCACAGCCTCCCGGGGGCAGGGAATCTCCCTTGATTGAGTGGGAGGGCAGAAGGAGCTGATGCGCGCTTCCCAGCCACTGGTGGTAGGATCTCAATTAGGCTCATTAGTGAACCAATTAACACCCATTATCCCTGAGGCCATTGCAGTTTAAAGGTGCCTCAGAGATTTAAGGGAAGCTATACAGCTTTCCTGTGCACTTAGAAGATTTCCAAGAAAACTCTGTCAGGTTGGCCAGCAGCCGCTTGGTGGGGGTGTGGGATGGGGGAGGTACCCATTGTTATCAGGCATTCTGTCACTCTGTGCCTGACCAGGGAACCCAGTATCGGGAAGGGGAGGGGCTGCTAAACGCCAACCCCTGCCCTTGCCTCAGACCCCATGTCCTCTCTCCTGGGAGCCACCCCAAGCCCCCCTTCTTGCTCTCACTCATGTTTGGTCTAGGGGTGGGGTCCCACAATGTTCCTGAGCCTTGGTGGGTGCAGTGCCACCAGTAGCTGCCAATCCCACTGGTGCCGATTTGGCTGGCAGCTCTCGGCAGGTAAGACTTCCGCCGCTGGAGTGCTCAATCACAAGGGAGGCCCATCAGTGGCTACTTAAGTGGATGAAGGTCACTTGATTCCATTGGGCCCCAATGTAACTGACGGGTGTTCTATGCCGGTTCTCTGGCAGCTAGGCGAGTCCCCCCAAAAGCCCCACCAAAACTAGCCTCTCAAATCTAACCAAATAGATTCTGTCCTTGCCCCCTCAAGGACATCCCTTCTTTCCAACACTACAATGTCTACCCTAAGCAGTACTACTTTCCTTTTTTCCTTCCCTATCTTTTCTGAACACCTTACTACCTTGAATATTAAGCATAATTTTTAAACTATGTAACAGTATTAGGGAAAACAAAGCAGGTTTTATCAAATCTGTCTTCTGACTCAGCCAATGATTGCTCCTCTGCCTCATTTTCCATCTGCTCCATTCTAATACCTCTTTGGGGAAGCTGTGCAAAATGTGATAGATGACAATAACTGCGGCAGGACAATGCTGTAACAACCACCTGATCTTTCAGAATATTTGGTTCAACATTCCAATGAGCTGTTTGTGCAAGATCCTGGTGGCTGCCTACATTTCATTAAGTTATTCTTCATGACTTAATCATTCCTAATTCAGAGCATTCTTCATTGAATCATCAGCGGTGGGTGAAAAGGATATCCTTGGTCTGCAAAGGGTGAACTGTCCAATCTTTCTCCCCCTTCATATAATGATAGTAGTATAGATCATTGCAAAATGCAGGAGTCATGTTTGCTTTCAGCATAGCAGGAGTTATCATATACAATATTGTGCCTCTAATAATAGAGTAACAGCCATTTGATGCAGTGAGAAAGCTTTATCATTATGAAGGCTCTGTGACTGGGTGTAGTGAATGGCATCACTTTGGGTAAATCTGTAACAATGAGAAGATTCAGTGCTCTCTCATTACTGCTGGCTGTTACCCGCAAGAAATTGGCAAGCAAGCCACCTGGTACCTATTCGATTGCATTGCTCATAGCAAAACATGGCATATATAGGGGAGAGTGTGGCATTGTGGTAATGTCACTGGACTAGTAATCCATGACATCAGGCTAATGCAGTTGGTGGAATTTAAATTGAACTAATAAATCTGGAATTGAAAGATAGCCATTAGTACTGGTGACCATGAAACAATTGTTTAGAACCCATCTAGTTCACTAATGTCTTTTAGGGAAGGAAATCTGCCATCCTTACCTTGGCTGTCCTGCATGTGGCTCCAGATCCACAGCAATGTGGTTGACTCTTAACTGCCCTCTGCAATGCCCTAGCAAGCCACTCAGTTCAAGGGCAATTAGGGATAGACATGAAATGCTGGCCTTGTCAGTGATGCCCAAGCTCCCTCAAACAATAAAGACAAATCCCCATTCTAATATAGTTTTACAAGTCTAATTGAGAGGATCAGACAAAAAAATATGATCATCCTTGCTCTTAAAATATGACCTAGCTGTAGAATGGTGCTGTGTGTACGATAGGCAGGAAACACACCCAATTAAGGTCTGCTCACCTGGTTACTTTTCTCCTCTTCACCATCTTCAGGAAAGCAGGAGTAAACTAGAGAAGAAAAGCAATCCTTGAGTAGAATTTCTAACTTTGCAATAATATTATTTTTTCTTTTGAATTAACCTATTTTGCAAATGCTAAAAATGCTGTGCTGGGCTTGGTCCTCATAACCACTCTGCCAGCTTCCATTTCTCCAGCTGTTATCCTCATCTGTCTCCTCTCATTCCACTTTCCGCCACACCTGTTGAGCCAGACTATTTGAAGGCTTTAGTGTTAAGTAGTTGGAAACATTTAAAATTGAAAAGTTAAAGAGATGGGCCTATTTAATGAAGTCAAACAGAATTTAAAAATAAATCATTAAGAAGACTCTAAATTATTATTTTTTTTCCAAATCTGAGGGATCAGCTTGATTTTAATAAATGTTTTCAAAGGGAAAATTGGCAGGATTTTTTTTTACTTAATTAAGGCAATGATATTATCTTCATTTTACAACCCATCTGCCTGTTTGAACAATCCTGCATCTGCTTTCATTATCCTGACGTACTCATCTGCAAAATACACTTCAACATCTGGATTTGTTTTAATGATCCTGAAGCAGTCATCTGAAAATATACCATGGCATCTGGATTTTCTTTAATTATCTTGGCTGATCTGAAAAATCTCATTTGTAAAGTATACCTCTGTATCGTCTAAGTTTTAAAAAATTTGCTTGTGTTTTTTTTTAATACCTTACTAATGCAGTTGTTAACCTTCCACTGGAGAGTGAGGACTCTACTGTGGTTCCAATGTGCAGTGTTAAAACATAAAAGGGGAATTTTGACCAAGAATGGTGGGTTGGGAGATGGTGTGAAGTAAAATTTTCTAACATCTCAAACTCAACCCCAATTCACATCTAACCTGGCCACTTCCAGTTTTAACAGATATTAATCCATTCTCAGGAGGCAGATCAGTCAGTAAAAACATTTAAGGAGGCTGCATGTTTCCATTTTGACACTATTTTTAATTTTAGTCTATTGTTACGATCAGGTGATTTCACTGCAATTGTTTTTTTAATAACGGATGTGCTTGCCAATTCAGCGAGTGTTTACCTGTTTACGTGCTGTGGCTATAAAGGATACAGACAGGTTTCCTTAAGTTTTTAAAAAGAAAACAGGATAGTGTTTATTGTACTTAACCCAGTCTAAGAAAGATAATAAAAATGCTCTAATGTTCATGCACACATACACACACTCAGAGATTCACATACACACACACACACACACACACAAATAAGTTATAAGAGTTGGAGAATCGATTATGCAATTTAAAGTCCAGTAAAGTTAAAGGGTATACTATTCTTGAAGGTTGGTGACTTGGTTGGTTTCACACTGAACTCGGTGGTCCTTCTGGATCCAATGTCAAGGCGGTTTAAAAATGTAGATGGACGATTTATCTGATCTTCTAAAGATCACAGCTTTGGGATTGAGCTATTTTTCAAAATCTCTACAGCACATGGAGAGTCAAAAACAGCAGTCAAGGTTCAAAACCTGCCAGTGGATGGAGAGAGAGAGAGACTGCCACAAGGGATCTTGCTTCTTTGGTGTATCAGTTGCTTGTGGAAAACTATTGCTTAAACACGAAAAGGTTAGCTGGCTTGTCACATGACCCTCTCCCTCTAACTGGCCAGTTACTCCAAATATGGTTGTGGTAAATGTTTTATTGTGTGTTCGGGGTCATGATGGGATTCTTTGGAGCTTATCTATTCTCCCAAGGTAAGACTTCAGTTTGTAAAAACTATTTCTCTTTATTTACATCTGCTATGTGCATATTGGGAACTCTGCATAAAGTTGGAACTTCTCGTCGATCCCTCTAGATTTCTGTTACTCAATCATGTGATGTTACATCATCATTACATCAGCATCATGTGCTTTTGTTGTTAACCCTTTACAGTATAATGGATTCTAGGTGCATGGCTTACATGATTAGATGAAAACAAAAAAACTGCGGATGCTGGAAATCCAAAACAAAAACAGAATTACCTGGAAAAACTCAGCAGGTCTGGCAGCATCGGCGGAGAAGAAAAGAGTTGACGTCTCGAGTTCTGTCGAAGGGTCATGAGGACTCGAAACGTCAACTCTTTTCTTCTCCGCCGATGCTGCCAGACCTGCTGAGTTTTTCCAGGTAATTATGATTAGATGAAGTCTGGCCATATTCTTTTTAGAGCCAAGAGTCCCATTGTCCTAGTGATTATGTCTAGTGGCTTTGTCTCCACTCACTTCAGTTTCCAGGTGATTGTCTGGATGCTTTGTTAATGGGATAGGAGACAGCTCCCATTCATACCCCTTCAAGGCAATTGTTCCTGGTGAGACTTCACAGACAGGTTGTCTCCATTTCAATAGCTTTGGAATTAGTAGAAAGTACAGTGATGCAAATGTTCAGCTATCCTAGACTGTGATTTCATGTCATTGGAGTGTGGCTTTGGTCTTTTTTTTTAAAAAAAAAAAGCTCAGTTAGTGGTTTCCAGGCAGTAAATTCATGATGTCATTTTTTTATAAAGCATGGCTTCATATTATCTCCCCATTATGAGGAATGAAATGCTATGATACTAACTGTTCATGACAAGATTGTTTTAAAAAAAAGAATAAACACACATTCATACTCAGACACTCACTTATCAATTTACATGACTACAACTCTGCTCTGTTCAAGTTCAAATTTCTTATCACCTTCTTTGGATGAGGCACAATTATAATCTCTCTTGGTGTTGGGGTCCAGCTTAACGAAAGCATTGTTTCAAGAACCTGGTATCTTCTGGCCTTTTTCCTCGTAAATCCCTCTTGGGTATCATCTAGAGGGTTTGGCTTTTCACCACCATCTCTTGTGGTAGTTTAACGCCAACAGGCATACAGGTTTTTATGAGTTTTGGATATAGGGGAAATTCAAGTTCAATGCTTGAGTTTTTGATGAGGTTGAATTTTACAGGCTGTTGTTGAGAGGGCACTTTAGCTCCCAGGCTTGTTGTTATTGCATGGTTACACTGCCTGTAAAGCTCTAAACTTTTAATTACTGTGTCCACAACTCATGATTCTCATAGTTCAGGTTGCAGCACATTGATGCATCTTATTTCTGGAATGACCATGGGTGATAAACTGTTTTTAAGCCCCTGTGAAGCATCTGGGTTCTCCTCCTGCACTTGGATATTAGAGGGTTCTGAACTAAATTTCTGGGTTTAGGTGGATTTGAGTTTAGAAACCATCTATATGATTTTCCAGTGGGTAATTCTACACTGACTCAATTTGCATTTCCCTTGTGGTTTCCACAACTGTTGTTCTTTTTAAGGTGTATTACCTTCTGCTTTTCTTTTACCATAGGAATGGGATTCCCCCCAATCTGTCCCATGTCCTCTGGGACACTGCTGCATGCAGGTGGCTGTCTAACTTCCACAACACTCCCCTGTGACACTTCAGCTAGGTGAGGCATCTCCCTTACTTTCTGTTGGCCTGTTTGGGAATTTCCCTGATTCCTATTTAAACCTTGGAACAGGATTTCTGCCAACCACACATCTGGTGCATTTCTTTCAGCCTTTGATGCTTTAATTCAAGACCTTTTGTTTTCCTGTGGCTCTATTTTGGCCTCTCTAAATTCTACAGGTTCTATCCTGGCCCCTTTAAATTCTGTTGGCTCCTTAGTCTTTGCTGTCTCTATCACCTCTTGTGGGATCTTTGGGACTCTGTCAGTCCTCTGCCCCTGTATAGAGTTTTGCTTGTTCCCCTCAGCCTCCCCAGTCTCTGTGGACTGTTCTGGATTAATTTGGGATAATACCTTCCAACTGGCTAAGTCATTCCCTACTAAAAGGCCCACCCCTGCATGGGCAACCTTGGGATCATCCCCACCAGGACTAGCCCATAACTAGCTCCCTCTGTAGGCAAATCTTTGTTTAAAGAACCTCTGCACATTTTCCAGTAAATTCCTTAACCAGTATATTGGTATCCACCTTGCTTTGAGGCAGAAAATCTCCCTCTCCTGACACAAACAAAGTGCAAGCAACCAGTACCTTCAAGAATCCTGATCTCCTTTTCTGGCTTTTTAGAAAAACTTATGGTTAATTTCCCTTTAAATGCAAAATCCTGATAGGTATTGTGGTCCTCCGCTACAGTGGAACATGATCTTCATGGCTACAGACACTGTCTTAACTGCAGTGCCCAGGTTGGCATGCTAACAATTTTCCCTCAGGTGTCCAGGCTTTCCATACTGAAAACACACTGGGTGGGACCCTACTGATTTACCATCTTGGTTCCTTCTTTAAAAACTTGGGGACTGATCTGTTTTTCATTCACTACTCCGCTTTTTCTCTCAAGCCTGTTTTGACTTAATCCGGATCCCATCTACCATTCTCTAGTCTGTAAGAAATACCAGGTCCCAGTTTACTTTGAGTTAGGGGTCTGTGTTAACTCATAGTTGTCTGCAATGATGACTGCCTGTTTGGCTTTGGAAGCTCTTTCTTCCTCCATGGACACCATGGCCCCCATCCATACCCCTTCAAGGCAATTGCTCCTGGTGAAGCTTTGCAGATAGGGCATCTTCATTTCAATGGATTTGGAATGTAGAAGGTACAGTGATGCAAATGCTTAGCCATCTTTGACTATGATTTCAAGTCATTGGAATATGGCTTTACTGTTTTTAAAATTCAGTTAGTGGTTAGTTAAATGCATTTACGGCAATGCATGTGCAGCAGGATATGCGTGCTTTTTTTTCTGCAGGCTCAACAGGTTAATTTCTTTACAGCCACAATGATCGGATCCCCCAATATCCAACTCCCTCATCCGTTGATTTCCAACTCCACTCCTGCGATGATCTCAATTTCCTACCATTAGCTTCAGCTCCTGACAAAAAACTCTTGTTTTGCCTCCAATTAAATCCCCTTCTCCTTTCTTTTTCCATCCATTTATGCAAGGAATGGTAAAAGAATCCATAAAAGGAGTAATTTATATCCTTGATATAATTCACCACTCTTACTAAATTGGTTACAAGTTAGCAAACAAAAATAGATTAACTCTAAACCCTTGTAAATCACTGCTAAATGACTTATAACTTAAAACCACCTACTTTTGCGTCGTGCACCTGTCACCTCAGGTTGGCCTGGTTTCCTGTGCATTGAATGACCTGAAAAAACATTGCTAACAGACTATTGAGCTGTGTGATGCGCAAAGAGGCAGAATTTCTGGTCTGGGCTTATGGGTGCTTTTCCTCTTCCCCTGCCCCTAGGTAAAATTTTATTTTTCCCAAGGAATCCCAACTCATCTACAGCTCTTAGACATTAAGCTTTTAAGTCGGGCCAAAGGTTAACTGAGCTGTACAAGGACTACCAAGGCATCAACAAATGAAGTATGTTCTACAAGCACTGTGTCAACATTCTCACTCCATCAACATGGGAACTGAACAAAGGAAGAAATATTGAATTTTCGGGTAGAAGTTTTGTGTTAGATTACGATTAGTTTGTTCTTAATGCCTTTTAAGCCCTCCCAAACCATTTATCTGGCAATGTTGACAGAAGAAAACATGAAGGGCCTGATGGTATGTCATTTTCTTGTCACTGATAAGCTCTTCCTTTCCTCATGGTTTTGCAGCTCAGCTTTGTCTCAACATACCAGCTGCTCAAATCCCTTCAGTGTAGTTCCCAGCCTGCCCTCAGCACCAAGGCTGTCCTAATCAAAATCCTCAATAGCATGCTCTGTGACTGATATTGTGCTACATTATCCTTCCCTCTCCTCAACCATTCTTGACTACTTTGTCCTCATTAATTGCTCAACTCTCTGTGGCTCATTCCCTGATAATTCTAATCATCTCCTCCTGAACTTGTTTGGTTAAAGGAGAGAAGGTTAGCACTCCCCTTGATAAGGATGGAAGGGGCCAGATTGGCCTTACAACGCACAGATGGTTAAGGCATTGCCAACTACTTAGTGTCATCTAACCATGTTTGGAGCCTGGAAAGCTCATTTGGTAGAGCATCAACCTTTTAAGCTGAGGGTTCAAGTCCCTGTTCTGGTGTTAGTTCATCTCACTTGAAGGATGCAGCTGTAAGCAATTGATGCTGGATTTTCTTGCCGCCTCAAAGTGCATGATTGAGATGTCCTTTAAATTATAACTTAGTTTTTTTGGCTGACTCAAAAAAAAGTTACCTCTGATGTTCCCCAACATTTTATCCTCATGTACTTTCTGTTCTTGATTTACATGCTACTTTTTAGAAATAATAACCACAGGCATGGGGTCAGTGTGTTGATGACATTCCACCTTACCTCCACCTCTGGTGTGTCAGTGCTTTGCCACAGTGTGATGTTATGCATGAAGTGTAATTGCATGATCATTCCTTAACAAATTTATCCAACAACACTTTCAATAAAATATCCAGAACGGAACTATTCACCCTTGCGCATTCCCTGAGTGCCTACCTTGAAGGTGCCTTTTGCTAGCATAATGCTCCCACGCAGTGCTATTTCAGTGGCTGCAGCATGGCTGACAGAGGCTGCTGACTTTTAGTCAGGGAGACTGCTGGAGGTAGCTTTGCAGAAGGACCTCGAGCAACACTGGGAATTCAGGGCCCAACTTTGGACTGCAGCACCTCAGCATCGGTGGCAGGAATCTGGCTGAGTGGCAGCGGTGAGAGGATGAACGCTATGATCCTGAGAGAGGACAGCAGGTTTGTGTTCCATGCTGCTGCTACCATTCCTCTTGACAGCACCTCAGAAACCCTAGTAATCTGCTGGAGCACAGACTGAAAGACTGCTGTGAGAACCTGTGATACCGTTTTGAGCACTGCCATGGTAGTATCCTGAGTCTGCATGGCACCAAGCACGGGTATGATATCCTCTTTCTGAGCTTCCACTGCAGCACCAGATGTTAAGTGCCCTCTGCCTGTGCTGCAATGAAAGCTGAGACACAGCCACCAGATGCTGCATCACATGCGGGTCTGCAAGTGCTGTCCTAGAGTTGGCTTCCACTTCCACACTGGAAAGGATGGGCTCTGAGCTTTGTGTGAAGCTTTGTGCCAAGTCAGAGCCAAACACCTTCCTATTCCTCGATAGTGACAAGAGGCTCTGTGGCAGGTCTGCCAATGCACAAGCATCTCTGTGTGAATGCCTATAAGCTTTGTCCTATATGCTGCCCCACTGCAATCTTCCTCTGAGCTCCTTGCTGGGCTGGCACTCACATTACCTTCTCCCTTTGCCCTGGTTGCAGTCCATTTGTGCTTGGTGCCTCACCACACAAGCCAATCCTGATTTTTTGCTGATGGTTGAGAGATGGCAACATGGTGCATTGAACAGCATGAGAGAATAGTGGTGCAGTGGTTAGAAGATATCATCGATCATTTGGGACACTGCAGCCAGGCTCTAGGGACCAGACTTTGGGAATTGATCTCCCTAACTGCCTACTCCCATTCCTTTCAGAAGGTATGCCATGAGGATCTCCTGGCACCCTGTGATAACTTCAAATCTCTCCCTCTTTCCCCTTTCATCAGTAAGACCTTAAAGCAATGTAGTAATTTTGGTTTTATTTAGTGTGCTATGTACCTGTAAGAATAGTACGTGTTAGGAAAGATTACATGATCTGTAGTAACCAAGAGGAGAGTAGTGCGGGCTACCTCAGCAGACAGTGTATAGATAGAGTTGGACGCATGTGTACTTGTTGCTGAGTATATTGTAAATAAACTTAAGTGTTTCCACTTAGAAAGTTGTCTGCAGATCAACGCAATTGCTAATAGTACAACCCAGCCACCCCACAACAAGCACCATGTCCAAGAACCCGGGAGTCCACTCTTTAATATGTGGCTCCATTACCAGTCTTCCTCCTTCCATTCAAGTCTTTCTGAGACTGTTCCACCAGCCAACGTAGCCTGAATGCACTTCCCTTTTAAGAGGGGTAGGCTGCCTTTAAGAAGTACAGGCTAGCATTGTGCTAGCCACACACGTTGCTTGGTCCACTGTGCAGTGTACAGTCAGTCAGCAGCACATTTCATGCTGGGCTGCACATTACAATCATGTCAATGAGCAGGCAGCATGAAGTTTGCATGCTGCTTGCCTCAGCTAGGCTAGGCGCAGAGTAATTGTGCATCGCAATCCCTGCACCCGATAACAGGGATTATCAACTTTTTTGCCCCCTTTTGTTTCTGCATAAGTGGCCTTGATGCAGAAACCAAATGTTATAGGCTGAAGGTAAGCATGCACGTGCAGCAGGTGGTAAAGAAGGCAAATGGTTTGTTAGTATTCATAGCGAGAGGATTCGAGTACAGGAGCAGGGATGTCTTGCTGCAATTATACAGGGCCTTGGTGAGACCAACCTGGAAGTATGTGTGCAGTTTTGGTCTCCTTATCTGCGGAAGGATGTTCTTGCTATAGAAGGAGTGTAGTGAAGGTTTACCCCACTGATTCCTGGGATGGTGGGACCGACATATGAGGAGAGATTGAATCGGTTAGGATTATATTCACTGGAGTTCAGAAGAATGAGGGGGGAATCTCATAGAAACCTATAAAATTCTAACAGGACTAGACAGGGTAGATGCAGGAAGGATGTTCCCGATGGTGGGGTAGTCCAGAACCAGGGGTCACAGTCTGAGGATACGGGGTAGACTATTTAGGACTGAGATGAGGAGAAATTTCTTCACCCAGAGAGTAGTGAGCCTGTGGAATTCACTACCACAGAAAGTAGTTGAGGCCAAAACATTATATGTTTTCAAGAAGGAGTTAGATTTTCAAGAGGAGTTCGCTCTTGGGGTGAAAGGGATCAAAGGATATGAGAAGAAAGCTGGATCAGGCTGTTGAGTTGGATGATCAGCCATGATCACAATGAATGGTGGAGCAGGCCTGAAGGGCTGAATGGTCTACTCCTGCTCCTATTTTCTGTCTCAATGTTAACTTGTTTAATTCACAGTTAACAGTAAAATAGGGAGTTCAGTAGGTATGAAAAATGCAGAGAAGATTTCCAGAAAATAGACATCTGTTATGCAATTGGGAAAAAAACAAAGCAATTTAAAATGAATACTGACAGCTGCAAGTATTGCATATTGGAAGAAAGCCTATAAATATACAATTAAGAAGGTGAGTTAACACAAAAAGCACCTGGAGATTAAAGTAGCTGTGGTCCTTTGCTATGCTCAGAGAATGTGAAGAAACAATTTAAAAAAAATAATTTTGGAATAGGTAGGCAGAATGGTGAAATGTAGCTCTGCAGAGATTATGCCTTGGTTTTATAACAAATTAAACACTAGCTAAGTCTCACATGGAAGACTGTGTAAAATTCTGGTCACTACATTTTAAAAGGAATAGATATGTTGTGTCGAGGCGAGCAACAAGAATGATCCCTAAAGTAAATCGGATGGGCTTTGAAGAAAGATTAAAGATAAAGCTCTGCAGTTTAGAGATGGGAAGGAGAAGGGGAAACCTCACAAATTAGGAATTATTAAGTAGCATTTTTATAGCGAACTAAAAATATTAAAGTTAGCCAGGCCAGAAGAACAAGAGAAATTAAAATGTGGAAACTAAATTTAAAACAGACTTTAGAAAACCATGGCTTTTCTTTCCTTTTATTAGGGCAGAATTTTCCATTCCGGCCAGTGGCAGGAATTGTGACTGGGGGGAGCGGAAAATTAAGCATGAGGTCAAAAGTCAGATTTCCATTAGTGGGAAAACAAGTCAGAATTTTCCCCTCAGTACTTTCATGGCAGCCTAATGGCAGTCGACTTTCCCACTGGTCCATGTCAGAAACCCCATTTGCATGCATCAGCATGTCATGAGTAGTCAATAAAAAAACGCAACTAGCCGGGATCACTTTTTCCCTCTTAATTATGTACCATGCCAGCGGGAAATTAGACAGGCCTGATTCACGACCAGATATAAGTTGCGTGCATCTGCCAATCTTCACTTTGCTTTTGAATTCGAGGTACATACAGCATTTAAAGCCTACCAGCAACAGTACTGCTCCAACTTGTCTCTGCTGCTCTCTGAGGCAAAACATGGGGTTCACAGGCAGGACTGTTCATATTGGGTGCTGCAGGACGCAGCCATGTCTATAATCTACCAGCAGAGACCTGCATGAGGACAGTGGGTCAGGGTGCGGCGGTAATAGGCAGAGGCATGAGGGCAAAGGAAACAGGGGAGGGGGCACAGATGGCAGGCAAAGAAAGGAGGGAACTGGTGCCTAACATTGAAGGGGTGCGTGCTGAAAGGTTCTCAAAGTTCCCACATTTTTCATATCATCAACAAGGATGTGACTTTTGGACTTTTATGGCAGAGGACCCAACTGCTGAGTTAAGTGTAGAACCCTGCAGACAGGAGGCTAGGCCCATGGAGGCCTGGGACTGGACATGCCCAGGCTTGTTGAGTGCAGTGTGGATTGGTCCCTGAAGCCAGACAACGAGAGGAGACGGAATATGCATTCTTCCCTTTAAAACAATCAACTGAGAGAAAAACTTCATTTTACACAAAACTAAAGCCCATCAAAATCTTGCATAAATAATTGCTACTAACTGCTAAGGCAGGAAGGTAGCAATCAGTGCAATTATGCAAACCAATCAATACTCCACATATACAATGGCTTTCAGTTCAAGATTAGTTACGGGGACAGGAAGACAACGATAAACATCATGTGACCCATTAAAGACAAGACAACAATCACCTGAAGAAGCCCACCAAAATTAGACAAAGAACTAACCTTGATTTGGATTCTGATAAGAAATTCGAAAAACAGTATAACTGAGCCACCAGTTACGAAGGGGAAGGGGGGTGAGCAGTTTTGGAGCGGTTGAAGCAGAGTTCAAGCAGGGAGAGGTAGCTAAAGCAAGCAGAGGGAGGAGATCTGGAGGTTTGTAGGCCCGCAGGCAACATCACGGCAAGGGCCATGGGGTGGCAGGCTTAACCGAAGACAACAAGGCCACAACCGCAGCCCTCCACGAAGATTGACCACCCACAACCGTGCCCTCCACCCAACTGAAGAACCTTCGCAGATTCCACAGACCAGGACCACGTGGGGACGGCAAGCCCCAGAGGACACAAAGAGCGTACCCCAAAACTGCAACCAAGTTACCTGGCTGGATTTCGAACTGTCAAGGAACCCTGGTTGGTGAGCATGATCCCTGACCTCTCCTAGTTCAATTTAGTTATGTTTTGGGGTTGGGACAAGGGTAAGGGGATTAGTAGCATGATTTTCTCTCATTATGCCGTGTGTTCCCCATTCTTAACTAAGTGTACTTTGTAGTTCTGTATAATCTCAGTGTAACCCTAATGTTATTAATTCATTTGTGACTTCAATAAACCCAGTTTTTTTTTTCTTGCACCAAAACCAGTTGTCTGCTGCACTTTGTCACAACCCCCAAATAATTCCAAAGTCTAGAACCCAGGGAGTGGGAGCGATTTGGACCGCTCAGAAGTCAGAGGTGAAGCTGACACACACCACCACCCCTTACACACACAGACTCGGGAGGAGGGCTGGTGGGTTGAGAATGGCACGAGAGGGAGGGCGTGCATGTATTCTCTAGTCTGGGGGAAGGTTGGGGTTAGTGTTGCACAAGAGGGAAGGGTTTCACGCAGACTAATGACTAGAGGGTGCGGTTAGGGTTGCACAAGATAGAAGGGGTGCACAGAGATTCATGACTCGGGGGGCTGTGGTTTGAGTTCTGAAGGAAACACAGTGATGAGTGTCAGATAGTCAGTCATGGGCTGAGGCCAAATGGTTGGGGTGAGAGATTAAAGGCAGTCCTGGGGCTGTGGGCTACGTTGTCAGGGTGAGAGATTAAAGGCAGTCCTGGGGCTCTGTGGACAATATTGTCGAAGTGAGAGATTGTTGGGGTGAGGGATTAAAGTCAGTATTGGGACTTTGCGGGCCATGCTACAGGGATCTGCATGGCACACACATCGTAACCCCAGTA
This sequence comes from Carcharodon carcharias, assembly GCF_017639515.1. Classification (NCBI taxonomy): domain Eukaryota; kingdom Metazoa; phylum Chordata; class Chondrichthyes; order Lamniformes; family Lamnidae; genus Carcharodon; species Carcharodon carcharias. Next base: position 42,535,112 of record NC_054474.1, on the reverse strand, counting down.
CAGGGAGGAGCAAGGCCTGTCTGTTCAGTGGGGGTTGTGCACAGCATGGTGTGCAGGGCGTGGTCAGTGCCTTGCACTCAGTGGTCCTGGGGGGTGGCTGGCTCAGTATTGAGCTACAGATGGAATAGTCATGGTCAAAGGAGGCATCTTCAGCCTGTAAATGGGGAAAACATAATAAAGTGGAGGGTGGGTCCTCGAAGGTCTCTTGGTGGCATGGGGTGCCTCTCTGTGTGACCATGCACAAAGCCTCAAGATGAGGAGGAGTGAGGTCCGCTTGGGGCTTGGGGACATCTACAGTGATGGGAGGAGGGCAGAAATATCCATAATAATCACTATGGGCTCCAGGGTTACTGGAGGAGGCTGGAGAATGACTGGAGGGAGCTCTACCTAAATATCGTGGGGTTCCGGGATGATCAGAAGGACCTGAAATGTGACAGGGGAAGGGTCGAAGCTGCTCTGGAGGTAGAACTGTAGCATCACCGTTTTGAGGCCCTGAAGCAATGACACAGATTAAAAATGAAACTGGAAAAAATCGCCATGGAAAGGGGCTGAGGCAGTGTGGGAGGTGTCCATGGCTGGACTCTGGGGTCCTTTCAGGGGGTAACCTCACAATTATTAGAATTTCAACATGAAGATGAAGGCTCAGCTGAGAGAACTCATGAAGTCTTTAGAGTAGAAACGAGTAGCTCATGGTGCGTTTTTAGACAATGCTACACTCACATTGGGGTCACATTAGAGGTGGTCTCAATGAGCATTTAGCCATCAGAGGAATGTTACAAGGGAAGAGGTAGCCAGCCAATAAGAGAGCACAACTGCTGAATATATGCAACATTCTCTATCAAACCCTGCAATTGACATGGATCACAGAGCACAAGGCATCTAATCTTCCCAAACGTGCAAGGCAGGACTAATCTCAAATCCAAATTCGGCAGCATATGAGTGTCTTTAGTGAGCTTCAGAATTACATCGCTGTGCTCAAACGTTTACATCAGATATGGGATTGAGTTGTCAAGTTGTCGGGGTGGCTTTTTAGATACCTATGAGCTGTGAGGGAGCACCTCAGCTACGAGGGTGGAACATGGAAAGACAGTTAGCACCAGCACAGCCCAAGGGCATGACACTGGCTTGAAGTGGGAGGTCTGTAATTGCTGGGTGAGATACATTCATCTCTTGGATCTATCTGTCCACATACAGAAGGACGATTACAAAATGGAGGCCGTGCTTAATGCTGCATTCTTGACGGCAGTGCTCAGATTGAGGAGGAGAAGCAGGGCCCAGCATCGTCTAGCACAGCTTAGAGAAGAGCCCCAGACTGAGGTCCATGGTCCAGGGATGTCCCAGGAAGGCCCAGAGGCTGAGGAGGTCAAACCTCTCCCACAGAGGTGACTGGCACGATACACCAAAGATGCCTCTCCTATTTGGAGGTGAGCATCAGACAGTGCCATGCACATCAACATTTCTCAAGAGGTGTGGTGGCTCATGCCTGCCATATTCTGCCGGAGGGCCTAATGTCACAGGGACAGGGAGGATATCCCCTCCCATTGCCGCCCTTAATTTCTTTGTAAGTGGCTTGTCCCAGGGATCCACCGGGGACCTATGTTGCATCTCCCAGGCCTCAACACATAAATATATGAAGGAGGTGATAGATGCCTGATACAGTAAGGCTTATCATTACATAAAGCTCACAATGGATGAAGATATCCAGGCTGCTGGATTTCTAGGATTTGCAGTGATCTCCAGCTTCCCAAGAGTGCAGGCAGTGATTGATTGCACATGTCATTTTAAGAGCTCCCTGGCATCAACCCCTGATCGTCATTAACAGGAAAGGGTTTCATTCTATCAACGTTCATCTGCTCTGTGATCATCAGAAGCAGATCATGCATGCTTGTGCCATGTACCCTGGGAGTTCTCATGACTTCTACGTCCTGAGTCACTCCCAGATGCCACAGATATTCAAAGGGCCACAGAGCTCTCAGGGTTGGGTGCTGGGTGATAAGTGGTACCTGCTGAAGAGATGGTTCATGACACCCATGTGCTGCCCTCAAAGTGCCTCGGAGGAGAGATACAACATGGCACACTCTGTGACAAGGTCTACCATTGAGCAAACAATTGGCATCCTGAAGATGTGGTTCTGTTGTTTGGACTGTTCAGGTGGGGCTATGCAGTACTCTCCAGCAAGGGTGTCCCACATCAGCATGCACTGCAGGGCATTTCTTTTTTGGTTCCCAGTGGCACAGACCTCCGCTGCAACCCCTCCCAAGTCGACAAGGTGAGCTTAATGAACCTCCTGGTTCCATCCCTTGGAAAGAGGACATCACGGTGTTTGCAGGCGGTGTTGAGAAGAGCCACCATGGAGTCGTGGCTGAACCGTGGGGCACATGACTTAGTTTAAAGCCATTTATGGGATTAGGGCATCACTGGCTAGGCCAGCATCTATTCCCAATCCCTAATTGCTCTTGAGAAGGTCATGGTGAGCTGCCTTCTTGAAACACTACAGGCCCTGTGTGCTGTTAGGGAGGGAGTTCCAGAATTTTGATCCAGTGACAGTGAATGAACAGCAATATATTTCCAAGTCAGGATGAAGAGTGGCTTTGTGGGGAACTTCCAGCTGGTGGCCTTCATATGTATCTGCTGCCCTTCTCCTTCTAGATGGTAGTGGTTGTGGGTTTGGAAGGTGCTGCCTAAACAGTCTTGGTGAGTTTCCGCAGTGCCACTTGTAGGTGGTACACAGTGCTGCCAATGTGTGTCAGTGATGGTGGGAGTGAATGTTTGTGGAAGGGGTGCCAATCAAGCATGCTGCTTTGTCCTGGATTGTGTCAAGCTTCTTGAGGTTTGTTGGAGCTGCAGGATAAGGTTTCCAACAGCAATTAAAAATTAAACAAAAACTTTTAAATTTCATTTAAAACATGTCCCGCCCCCACCCCAGTGGCACTCAGCGTTGCAGTGTGCGATTCACGCTGGCTGGCCGTTAATTGGCGTGAAATCACGGTTGGCGCCCAATCGTGGATGGTGCTCAATTTTGCGACCGCTCCTGGGCCCACCCACCGCACCCAGCCAACGAGATAAAAATCCTGCCCCCAAGGAACTTCACAGTAGCATTATAAAACAAATTACGTCACCAAATGACCAAATGATATATTAAGTCAGATGACCACAAGCTTGGTCAAAGGGATGGGTTTTAAGGAGCTACTTAAAGGAGGAAAGTGAGGAGAAGCAGAGGGGTTAGGAAGAGTATTCCAGAGCTTGGAATTTAGGGGCCTGAAGGCACAGCCACCAATGCCGCAGCAATTAAAATTGGGGATGCATAAGAGGCAAGAATAAAAGGAGCACAGTTCTGCACTGCTCTAATTCTGGCCTCTTGAGCATCTCTGATTCTAATCACTCCAGCTGTGGAGGCAGTGACTTCAGCAGTTAAAGCGCCAAGTTGTGGAATTCCCTCCCAAAACCTTTCCGCTTCTTTACCTCCATTTCCTCCTTTAAGATGCTCCTTAAAACCTATCTCTTTGACCAAGATTTTGGCATCTACCTTAACATCTCCTTATGCAACTCTATGTCAAATTGTGTTTGGTAACATTCCTGTGAAACACCATTGGACGTTTAACTACATTAAAGGCATCATTTAAATACAAGTTGTTGTTGTAGTGGTGGAAGACTAATCAGGCTGAGATTTGCAATTCATATCATTATGGTGAAATATTGTTGAGCTCAGCGATGATGTGAATCAGGCATGGTGTGTTGTTAGGTAGCTTTTGGGTAAAATCTAGTTTGACACGATTAACATAGATAGCAATGTTAGGTCTAACCCCTTGGTAAGAATGACCGAAATTCTCTACATCAGGGGTGGGGAACCTTTTTCTTATTATGGTCCATTCACACATAGACAAAATCAGTCGCAGACAACACACATAAAAATTATCTTAATTTAGTTTTTTTAGAGAGAATACAGAAATGTTCAACTCACCCACTGTTTAAATGTGATGGCTGAGTTTGCTTTGCCTTAATAAGCCTTGTTATGTCTGTATTGTTAAATATTATTATAGTAACTTACCTGATGCTTTTATCCAAAACAATTTTGTAACAATGATAAATGCTATTTTGAAGGCATTACTTTCATATGTCTATATTTTTAGAAACCTTGCTGCAGGCCGGATGAAATTGAGCAACGGGCCAGATCCGGCCCATGAGCCATAGGTTCCCCATCCCTGCTCTACATTAAGGTCTGTGATTGGCCTATGGCCTCAAAACCAATGGTGTGACACCATCTATGGCAATCAACTCCTAGCAAATAGGCATGAGATTCTTCCTCATTGGGCAGAGCACTTCAGTAATCTCCTAAACCAACAATTCATGGTATGCAATGATAACATTGAGTAATTTCCTCAGCACCATACTCTGGAAGAGTTTGCTCTCAATCCTTCTCAAGCAGAAATCACAAAGAGCACGAAGCAGCTTTCTTTGGGCAAGTCGCCGGGAGCTGATGGCATCTCACCTGAAGTATTCAAGTACAGGGGGCTCACATGGTTAGGAATCTCACTTATCTCTTCTGCCTAATCTGGAACAAGGGCACCATGCCTCAAGGTTACAAGGTTGCCTCCAAATAGTTATTGCAAGGTTTATTCTTAACCAGATTGTCACTCATCCCATTGACTCTGTGTACCCAGAAGCATAGTGTGGTTTCCGTGCAGGATGGGGTACAATGGACAAGAATTTTGCAGCATGTCAAATTCAAGAAAAGTCTTGTGAAGAGATTAAGGACCTCTGTATGGTGTTTATTGACCTGACCAAGGCTTTTGGCATGGTAAAGACGGAAGGCTTGTGAAAGGTTCTATACAATTATGGTCATCCTGAAAAGATGATCAGCGTCATTCACTCATTTCATGATGGCCAGCATGATGCAAAGTGGTGCATCATCGGATGCATTTCCTCTGACCAACAGCACCAAGCAAGGCTGTGTATTGGCTCCAGCTTTGTTTGTCATGTACTTCTTGGCCATGTTCCAGTGCGTACCTAAAGATCTTGACACAGGAGTACACATTTAATTCAGGACAGATGGCAATCTCTTCAACTTTCAAAAGCTCAAGGCTTTCACAAAGGTTATTGAACAGCTAACGAGTGAACTCTTGTTTGTGGACAACAGCACTCTCATAGTGCGTACTCTGGAGGACATTCAGCTGCTTGTTGGTAACTTTGCCCTAGCCTCATAACACTTTGGTCTGACTATAAGTCTGAAGGAGACAAAGATCTTGTATCAACCCGGCCCTGGCCACATACTTCAGGACCCCACAATCAGTATCAGCAACATACTCCTGCATTGAGTACAGAAGTTTTATTATCTTGAGCGTATCCTCTCCAACAGCACTATGCTGGATGATGAAATCAACCATCGCCCAGCAAAAGTAAGCTCAGTGTTTGGCAGGCTCACTCACAGACTTTGGAAGTAGCATGGAGTTTGTCTGAGAACAAAGATCAAAGGCTACCAGGCAGTGGTTCTTACATCACTTCTTTATGGGTGCGAGACTTGGACAAGCTACTGGCATCACAAAAAACAACGAAGAGCATTCCATCTTCGCTAAGATCCCTGAGATCTATTTGCAACATAAGGTGGCAGGGCAAAATTCCCAAGACTGAGGTTCTTGCAAAGTGCTGTGTAGCTGGCATGGAGAACATGCTTATCAGAGTGCAGTTTCGCTAGGTTGGTCATAGAATGCCTGCATACCAAAGGTAGTACTCTACAGCCAGCTGAGCACAAGAACACAGGACATCCAAAAGTTAGATATAAAGACAACCTGTAAGCCAACCTCAGAGCTTGCAAGCCCGATCCTGGTACATGGAAAAAACAATTTTGAACAGACCCAGATGGAGATAAGTCTCTTTCATCAAGCATTTTTGATATTTGAGGAGAACAGATTCATGCACCTTCAGGACAAATGAGCATCGAGACCTGGCCTAACGTTACACATAAGGTGACATCAACCGAGATTGTAAACTGGTATCTTTTTTTTTCAAGCTGAACGCTCATCCTTCAAATCAGCAGCAGAATCCATCATCAATGTTAGGCCACATTTGTCCTGAATTTAGGCAGGCGAGGTCAGTACTAAGATGGAGGTCACAAATATATTTATGGTCACTTGAGTCAGTATAGACTCAGGTATAGAGTCAGGTGTGGTCAACATTGAAGTGTATTTGGTGATGGCAGGTGAACGATAAAATATGAATGATAGTTCACAGAATTAGTGTACAGGTATTCAGATGCATCACTAGTAGATTAATAAGAGGGCGATCATTTGCACAAATAATCCACGCCAAAGCAAACAGAGTGCCACAGCTTTTTGAACTCTATGGGCTGCCCCTAGTGGGGCAGGTAAAATCTGATGGGTGACTATCCCACTAGCTACCCAACCTCCCCCATGCTGAAAATTTTACAGTGAGTGGGGGAGGCATCGGGAGGCCCGGATACCCATGGGCCTGTGTAGGCCCTTAAGTGGTCAATTAATGGTCACTTAAGAGTCTCATCTTTTCGCTAGTATTTTACTTGCAGCTGGACGGGGGGGAGACCCACGTCATTCAGGAAGCAGGCAAATTTAGCTGCACAAGGACTGGGGGTCTTCCTTTGCCCTGGACCCATGGGAGGCACCCCCTTCCAGGTCACCCCCCCTTTCACCACACCCACCCCCACCCCCAGTCTCTTGAACACAGCTCTCAAACACTCAACTGTACCCCACCCCCACCTTTCCAAGACCCCCGACCCTGCACTTACCTGGGGTCCTCGGTGTGGTGGGACTGCCTGTAGTCCCAGAGTGGCCACCATTCCTGACCAGCACTGTTCGGGCTACAGAGCTGCTGGCCATCCGACTGGCCAGCATCTCTCTCAGATGGGATCTCTTCCAAAGAGACAGGTGAAAGTCTCACCTTAAGGCAGTTAACGTTGCTCCCAGTGTTAACTGGGCAGGTGTTAAGATCATAGGCTGGCTCCCAATGCCCTGGAATTTTAGCTGGGGAGTGGGTGGGGACCACAGTGCTCTGATAAATCCTGCCCTACAAGTTTCTTCGCAGAATGTAGTCATTTAGCTGAAGCCAATTGCTGAACTCTGTGCTGTCACCACCAGACTATTTCCTGACTTTAGCTACATGTTTGGATTCTCAAAGAAATTCTTACAACTCAACTGGAGATGACTGGCACCACTTAATCCTTTGACCAACCATGGCCTTTATCAGGCAACAAAGATTTTGCACAATTGATGATAATTGATTTGTTGAAGACAAAAATAATCTTCGATGCATATACTTCATTTAATGCATGATGACTTTTCCAAGGAAAATATAGAAACCTGATGTCATAGGATTACATGGGACATACAGCATAAAAATCAGCCCAAACAGTCCATGCTGGTGTTTATGGCTCACTCAAACCCATTCCCATTTTTCCTCATCTAAATCTATCATTGTAACCCTCTAATCCCTTTGCCCTCATATATTTGTCTAGCTTCCACCTAAATTAATCTATGTTATTCTCTTTAACCACTCCCTGTGGTAGTGAGATCCATACTTTCACCGGGCAAAATGTTTTGGAAGGTGGGGCTTCCTGCCCTGCCACCGGAGAAGTCAGTGGGGAGCTCCCCTGCACCTGACAACTGCCCTGCAGCCATTCAATGCTCTGTGGAATGTGAGTTGGCTGAAAGAGGGCCTTCTGCCCACATCTTAGGGACATGCCAGCCATCTGATCTAAGGATGAGACAGACAGATTTTTGCTCTCTCAGGGAACCAAGGGATGTGGGGAATGGGCAAGAAAGTGGAGTTGAAGTACAAGATCTGTCATGATCATATTGAATGACAGGGCAGGCTCAGTGGGTTGTATGGTCTTCTCCTGCTCCTTTCTCTTGTGTTCTTGTAGATAAAGTCATGGAGAAATGGATAAGGACCGGACTTCAGGCACTAACTAAAATTGATAATGGAGGGGAATTTGCTAATAACAAGTTTAGAGATGTGTGAAAACATGAACATTATGGTCATGAATGCTGCAGCTGAAAGTCCTTTTAGCAATGGACTCTGTGAAAGGAATCATGTGATGTTGTAGGGTGGCCGAGTTGTACTATTAATGATTGAGTTGATCTGCAGACACTTCTTGGGTGGCAACATTAAGTTTATTTACAATGTACTCAGCAGCAACTACACGTGTGCTTTCAACTCTAACTCTGTCTCTACACTGACTGCTATTGGTTGCTACAGATCATGTGATCTTCCTAACAAGTATTATTCTTAAAGGTACATTAGACACTAAATAAAACCATAATTACTACATTCCTCCCCCTTTAATTTGGCTTTACATATATTTACAAGTACATATTTTTCAAGACAACATAATATTTACACTGGGTAAGGAATTTACAAGTTCAGTCTTTTTGGTGGTTTCCTGGTACATGTGGAATGTTGCAGCTCCACAACTTCAGATTCTTTGTCAGGAACCTCCTTTTCCGGAATTGCCTGAACATCAGCTGTTTCATTAGCCACTTGCAGTTCTGTATCCTCAACTCTTACAGGAACATCAGACATGTCAGTCCAGGGTTGAATATCCTCAACAGGAAACACAGACCCGGCCATGATCACTGGTGGAACCAAATCTTGGTGATTTGTCTCTCTCTTCCTTAAATGATCCACATGTTAATGGATGATCCAGCCTTCCACCTCCACATGGTGAGATAGAGGTCCAGTTATTTTCACCCAGTCACCACTTTGGCCCTACCCTTAAGTTTTTCACATATACCAGCTCTCCCATAGTAAATTTCCTCTTGCGACAATGCCAGTCATGTCTGGTTTTCTGGCTTCCCTGAATCCTTTCCACCCCTCTAAATTCAACATTATAAAGCTCAGTCTCATCCTGAGACTGTGTTTCAACAATAACTCCGCAGGTATGACACCTGTTGTTGTGTGAGGTGTAGTCCTGTAATGAAAAAGAAAGCATGCTAGCTTGGTTGCCAAGGAATCGCCAGTTAGCTTTTTCATGTCTTGAATACTTGAACTGGCCTTTCGGCCAGTCCATTTGAGGAAGGGTGATTCGATTCATGTTTTCACATGAGTGATACCTTTGAGGCTGATAAACCGTTGAAACTCAGCACTTGTAAATGCCGTGCTGTTATTAGAAATGACTACTTATGGTAGTCCGTGAATGGCAAAACTCTGATGTAGCTTCTCAATTGTAGCGGCCAACATTGGTGACTTCATCCTATATACATCCAACCGTTTTGAATGGGCATCGACAATGAGCAGAAACATTGTTCCCAGGAAAGGTCTAACATAGCCAATGTCTAACTGCACCCAGGGTCAACCTGGCCACTCCCCTGGGTGTAATGGAGCTGTCACTGGCAACTTTTGCAGTTGCTGACATTGCACACAGTGCTTTACTAAGCTCTCTATTTCACCATTAATTCCAGGTCACGATAGATAGCTGTGTGCTATAGTCTTCATTCGGGAAATTCCTGGATGGGCACTGTGTAGTTGAATTAAAAGTGGCTCCTTTCCCTTTAGAAGAATTATCACTCATGCCCCCCACAATAAGATGCCATCCTGGCTGGTTATTTCATGTCTTCTATTGAAGTACAGTTTTGTTTCATCAGATACGGGCTCCTGTGATCAACCATGTAGTACTTGTCGTACTTGGGATAGGACTGGATCTTGACTTGTCCAGTCCCCGATCTGTCAAGCACAAACTGGCAAGGAATCTAAGAAACTTAACAGTAAAACAAGTTCCTGTAGGGCTGGGCATGCTCATCATTTTCTTGTAAAGGCAAACAGCTAAGGGCATTGGCATTTGCAATTTGATTGACAGGCCTATGTATGAAAGTGTATTCATATGCTGCCAGGATTAAGACCTATCATTGTATTCTTGCTGAGGCTACAGGTGGTATAGCCATGTCCTCACTAAACAATCCTAGCAATGGTTTTGGGGCTAAAACAATTGTAAAATGGCCACCATGTACACTCTTGTGAAATTTCTTGACACCAAAGATGATGGACAGGCCTTCTTTTACAATCTGCAAGTATCCCTTTTCCACTGTGGTGAGCGTCCTTGATAAGTAACCTATTGGCTGTTCCGTGCCGTTGTCTATCCAATGAGAAAGCACTGCTCCCACTCCATAGGGAGATGCGTCACCTGTCAGCACTAACCCTTTTGGTTGGTCATAATACACAAATAGATTGGATGCGTGCAGCAATTGTTTCAACTTTATGAAAGTTTCTTTCTTGAGCGCTTCCCAAGACCAACGTTGGTCATTTTTAAGTAGAGAATGCAGGGGGCCAGCACTGTAGACAAGTTGGGTAAGAACCGCCCATAATAGTTGATCATTCCTAAGAATGATTTGAGATCCGAGGTATTCTATGGTGCAGGTGCCTCTCTTATGGCTCTCACTTTCTCCTCAACTGGATGGAGGCCCGGTGACCCAAATAGATTACCTCCCTCGCCTGGAACGTGCACTTCTCTTTTTTTAAACACACTGCAACTGCAAGAAACGTTTTAAGACTTCTTCTAAGTTTGCCAATTGATCCTTTTCAGTGAATACATTGCCTAAATAGACTACAACCTGGGGCAGTCTCTGCAGTAAGCTTTCCACTGTTCTCTGAAAGACGGTACAAGCGGAGGAGATATCAAAAGGCAATCCTGCATATTAATACAACCCTTTGTGGGTTTTAATTGTGACAAATTCCCAGGAGGCATTATCCAACTCTAATTGTTGATAAGCATGACTCATGTCAAGCTTTGTGTACATTGTCCCTCCTGTCAGCTTGGCATACAGGTCTTCAATTTTTGGAATGAGGTGCCTGTCTAGCTTTGCTACTTTATAGCCATCAGTTTGTAGTCTCCACATATTCAGACACTTCGTTTGGGTTTAAGGACGGGAACTATGGGGGCTGCCCATTCTGAGAACTGAACAGATTGTATAATGCCCAGTTTCTGCAGTCTGTTCAGTTCAATGTCAACTTTTTCTCGCAAGGCATATGGCACCCATTTTGCCTTTATGAAGTGAGGGGTTGCTTCCGGATCCACATGAATCTTGGCCTGCAGGCCCTGGATTTTCCCCAGTTCATCCTTAAAAACGGTGGTGTACTTCCTAATTAGCTCACTTGCTCTCAGCTGGAAAATTTCAGCCCATTCTAACCTAATTTCCTTTAACCAATTTCACCCCAGGAGGCTTGGCCCTTCACCTGCTACCACCATCAAGGGTAGCTTTGCCGATTGCCTTCCATAACGGACAGTTACTCTCCTTATGCCTTTACTTGAGCGTCTTCACCCATATAGTTTTTAGCTTGCCAAGCTAAAAACTTAATTGATGTTCACCATTATTCAAATATCCGAAGGTATGTTCCCCAAATGCTGTAGTGGAAGCTCTCATGTCCAGTTCTAATCTAACAGGTTTGCCATTTATATTCACTGTGACAAATATTGGTTCTGCCTTTCCAACTTTCAGATTAAACAACGAGTAAATGTCTAAATTTGTTCAGGCTCTTCTACATTGTAGATTTCATTGGACTTCTTCTTTTGTTTACAAGCCTGCTTGAATCATTCCTTGCATTGCCTCATCATATGTCCATTTCAATGACAATTGTAGCATTCAATTTTTTTAAACTGCCAATCGCTGAAAGACAGATTGCTTCCACCTCTATTAAAATTATTCTTCGATTTTGGTGCTAAGTTATTTTTCTTTATTCTTTGGCTAGCATAGGCTGTTTCCCACTTCTCAGCAGAGTCTTGCTTTATCACGCCTCTTTTGGCTGAGGTTTCCTGCCCGATGTAGAGGGCAGTGCCATTTTGCGTGCACTCTGTATTGCTTTTGAATCTGTTACTGTGCTTGCCATGGCCAGTGCTATCTCTAGCACCTTCTTGAAATCCAGATTCACTTCAGGCAATAATCTCTTCTGAATAGTGTCCTCTTTCACACCACACATTAAACGATCTCTGAGCATATCGTTCAGAGTCGCACCAAACTCACAATGTTCCATTAGCTACTTCAAATTTGTCATGTAGCATGCAATTGTCTCACCCTGGGCTCTATTTCATGAATTAAACCTGAACCTCTGCATCGTGACTGAGGGCTTTGGTTGAAAGTGGCCCTTCATGAGGTCCACTAAATCATCAAAATTTTTCGAATCTGGGGCACTGGGTGCCATCAAACTTCAAATCAAACGGTAGGTTTTGCTCCCACAAGTACTCAAGAGGATCGCTTGCTTCTTTTCTTCCCCTGTAATCTCGTTCACTTGAAAAAAGAATGTGAGGCCTCCTATGTATTGAGACCAATCGTCTATGGCATGTTCAAAAGGATCAATTCTCCCAACTTGTAGCATTTTGAGAGGGGATAACTTCTTCAATTCTATCAGAGCTCGCAAACTTACAATCAGTGGGCAAAGTACAGTGTCGATTACTTTCTAACTTGATTTCTTCTGTTGAATCCTGTTTTATTCTCATCACCAGTTTGTTGTAGGGTGGTCGAGTTGTGCTATTAACAATAGAGTTGATCTGCAAACACTTCTTGGGTGGAAACATTAAGTTGATTTACAATGTACTCAGCAGCAACTACACATGTGCTTTCAACTCTAATGCTGTCTCTACACTGACTGCTATTGGTTACTACAGATCATGTGATCTTTCTAACAGGTATTATTCTTAAATGTACATTACACACTAAATAAAACCGTAATTACTACATGTGGTCATAGATGAAATACTGCATAAAATCTTAGCAGACCAACCAAAACTGCAAGTTGGCAACTGCACTGGCATTGGCGGTTCATGCAGACTTCAAATGCTTAGATGACATAGTGCTTATCAATTGGTCAATGGGAAGAATCCCAAATTACCTTCTGTACTGAGTGATTGCTTCTTGCCCAAAACGGAGCTATGACTAGTTCAATTTTTTTCTGCACCTTCGAATGTTTTACATGCTTAGAGAAGGGCTTTCAGCAAATCTGAGGTCTCAAGGAAAACCTAGAGAGCTCTAAGGTATCATATAAATCCGTCCAAGATAGATTTTAATTCTGGGGATATGGTGTACTTAAAAAGAAAGGGTCATAAGGAATCTAAAGGTCCTGGTAAGGCATAGAGTGTAAAGGTAAGAGTGGTTATTCAACATGGTAATCAAATTATTAAGGTTAATTCCTTATGGTTCTTTGGAATTGATTACAAATTCTCAGAATCTGAGCTTCTGATAGAAGGTGATCATGCACCCTGTACCTCATATACTCATGTGTTTAGCAGTGACAGTCTTGAGGAACAGAAAATAAGAGATCAGGGACTGGAGGGTAGTAGCTGAGTGATCATGGTGCATGGGCCAGGACTATCGCATCCAAAAGCCAATTGCATAAAGTGGACATTTGTGTGACTTATGTTCTAGAAGGGTCCAATGAATCACAGGATTCAGTGTGGGATGTATTGGGAAAGCTACAGGTCAGTTTAAATGTTGGTTAAATGTTCAAGATGATGCCTTAATGAGAACTCTATGGGCTTGCAGAATAGGGTAAAAGAATAGAAAGTAAGAAAATGCAGTGCAAATTCTAATAGTGGATCTGAGGGTGAGGTAGAGGCTGCAGTTTGAATGGATTACACAATGAAAGGAGAGGTACAGAACAGTCTCAATAGAGGACCAGAAGCAGAAGTCCTCATAACCGTGAAGTTTGGGTAGATGCTAATAAACTAGAGGGATTTTGAAGGCACCTGTTTCAGATCTCCCACACAAGACAGTTATATTCATACTATCATGAAACAATTGCAGGATTGTGATGAAGTTTCTTGGACAACCAAATTGTTGGACCACAATCCACAGAGCCTCATAGTTTACTGAGTCAAATGCTTTGGTCAGGTCAATGAATACAGTGAAGAGTTCCTGCTGTTGTTCTCGACATTTTTCTTGATCTGGAATAGCTTTGAATCAGCAACCGTATTTGGAGAGTGTTACTCCTATCCTAGTTAATGTATTAAATCAGCACAGAAAGATGATGTCGCATCTAAAGAAGAAACAGGGCAGTTGTGAAGATTGATTGGTCAATTGAATTATGTGCTCAGATATGGCCGGATACTAGTTTTGATGTATTGTAATCAAATATTATGATGAAAAACCCTAAAATCAGTGATGTTTTAAAGGCAAACAAAACATTAAAAAATTAAATATAGAGAAACGTGTACTTAAGTTTCTATCCTTGGGTGACCCAAAGAACATGAAATTGATTATTTTTAGTGTTGCTTCTCATACCAGTCTTCCTGATTATTCAAGTGCAGCTGGTTTCATAATATTTCCGGTGGGTGAAAATGGGAAATGTCACCCTTTAGCCTGGGAAGCTAAGAAAATAAAAAGGATTGTTAAAAGTATCGGATTCTATTTGTCAAATACTTTGGGGAAGTTCTGTACAAGAGCTGTACTGAAAACAGTTTGCCCTTTGAATGTCACATAGATAATTATTCCTCATGGGATAATGTATACTTTACAAAAAGAGTAAGTGAAAAAAAGTTTAAGGATTGACTTTGCTTGTGTGAAACAAATGTTAGAAAGAAAGGAAATCGTCAAGATCAAGTGTGTCCTTCTTTAACTCATTCTTACACAGCACCTCAAGACTAAGGACCTCTTTACTTCCCTTCATCTTTTAAAGCCCAAGTTTGGTATCACTTAGCCACTAATTTTAGATTTATCTAATCATTTGATCTACTGTTTTAAACTTTATCGGTTCCTTGTAGTATGGAATTTGGTCCTTTATCTTCAAGGTTCAATAAAGTACAAAACTTTTTTCAGTTAATGTGAAGGAATGTGTTTGGTTGTGGATTGAAAATAGTTCTGAATTTTCAATTTATGTCTGATAATTAAAGGTTAGATATCAAGCCATCACTTTAGGTTGCAGTCCAGTTGAAGAATGGACATTTCACAAGGTTCATGGCTTCCATGGAATCATGGCCCTGTCATAAACCACCACCTTCAGCAAAGGACTAAATTTATTATTCTCATATCTCCATTATTCACCTTTGTAAAGACAAATATTCCTCCCATCTCAGAACCATGGAACATGGTATTCTGTGAAGTGCTTGATTTATCTAGCTCCATGGCCAGGATTTTACCACCCCACCGTGGCATGCCTCCCTGGCTGATGTGGCAAGTCATCTGAATCTCCATTCGGTTCGGCAGGACCGCACTATCCCATCAGGCAGGAGGAGCCATAAAATCCTGGTCCATACTTGTCCATGCAATCTACAATTCTACTTCTAGCAAGGTATTTCTGGAGCTTGTTTTTAAATGAATTAATTTATTTGGCCTCAACTGTTTCGATATATCTACTATTCTGTTGGGGGAGGTTTTTCTCTTCTAATTTGTAGTATCAGTTGAGGATTGTCTTTTAGTGTCGTGCTAACATTAAATCAAATAGTTTGCTTTAATCTATATTGTTTATGCTTCAACATTTTAAAGACCTTATCTAACCATTAATTATATTAAATGTCTTGCATTCTCCATTACAAATTGTCTAGCAGAAAAACACATTGGCCCCTAGCTTCCGGGATGGAGTGGCAATTGAGTTGGATTGCCACTCCACTCGTAATTTGTTACCTTGAAATCCAGCCTCTCCGATCTTCCCGACCTTCTGACTCAGGCCAGGCGAGATCACTCCAGTGCAGTGGGTTCCCAGGGCCTACAGTCCAGGGCAGCTCAGTTGAAGGTAAGTAAGCCATGCCATCTTATTTTACGGCACCAGCTGTCGTAAAGCAGGTAAGTTTAAAGATCCAGCCACTGAGTAGCCAGGGTAAGTGTATAAGGTGTTACAGCCAGGTGAGGAGGAGTGAACTGCCCCCCCCTCTATTCAGCCTGCTCGGTTGGTCACAACAAAGTTTTTCAATTTCTTTTCCCTGTGAATGCCTTTTTCCAAATCCAAATGTATTTTTTACTATCTATGCAGCGAACAGTAAGGAGCCAATCAAAGAGGTTTTCTTAGGTCAAAGAAAGAGCAAGTTTATTAGCCACTTAACCCAAGGAAAAAATAATAAAAGACGTGACACGGCACACACACATACACCGGTATCAGTAGTAAGGAAAGTTAGAGTCCAAATAAAAGTTAAAAGAATATACGGTGAGAGGTCCTTTGCTTGTCCTTGCGACATAGTTTGTTAAATGTTGCAGCTGATTTAAGTTATCTGGTTCCTTGGATGGAAAAATGTACAAGATGTTGCAATTCTTACAAGATATAGGTTCATTAGTAGATCTTAAGTACGCTGATTTCTTGAACCGGCTGCTCAGAGAGATAGAGAGAGAGAGAGATAAAACTCTTCAGCCTGTTTCTCTGCTGAAGTCTTTTTCTAAAATTTCTCTGTTGGTGTCTCGATGGTCATTCACTATCTTGTGTCTGTTTGATTTTTACTTTGGAGAGATAGGGTTTTACTTAACTTGAGAGAGAGAAATATTTCTTAGTCCTCCATTACCAGCTTCTCCAGATTTCTCTCCTGCTGCTTGGCAAACACCAGTCTTATAGTCCTGCACGCTGTATATTCCAAGTAAATTTGATTACCGTGTCCGCTGTAGTCATTGTTGCAGAATAAGTATCACATGTTGATGTTTCGGGCAAAATCAATTCAAATTTGCACTAAGTGCGATAGTGGGCGGGAAAAAGGACATTTTATCTGCTGGTCGCAATGGCGAAACGCGCTTTATCGTCCCATTCCCGCCTCATTAATTATGCAGCCACAGGAAACATGACTTCTCGCTGTCAGGTGGCCTTCGATTTGCCCACCATGTCATTACCACTCCGGCTTGGGAGGCGGGGTCAGCGGAGGTCAATGCCAGTGCTGCACACAAGAGGTCGGCCATCCAATGCAGTAAAAACATGAATGATCTCATCCATGCTGCCAGGGTAAGGCAACCATCTCATCACTCTATAATCACACACTCACTGGGATCTCACTCAATACCAGCTCAAGGAACATCACCACTCACTCTCTCACAAACACCCTCATATCCCCAACTGGCCTCATCTCTGGAGACTGCCTCCTCAACCCTCACCACATTGAGGCCACTTGCACAGATCAACATGTGCCCCAACACTCACCTTGATAAACCCCCGCCCCCCTTCTCCAGTGCAGCCCTCTTCCTACAGCCTCTTACCTTTCATGAGGCCACTTCTTCCATTTCCCCAAGCAGCCATTGAAAAGCCACCCCTACTAATGGCTGGTCTGGTAGGTAGAGACCTACTCGTGAGCCTCCCCAAAAGTGAATGTGGTGTTGCCTGCAAAGCTTGGCATTGATGACTGTGAGTGCTGCCTGAAGCAGGTAGGCAAACAAACCTCGAAGTCCCGAGTGAAGTGCAGCTTGTCAGGTGCACATTGCTTATGTAGAGTTGTGAACCACACCGATGTACCCAGATGATCCAGTGTGGCGAGATGATTCTGGTGAGCAGGTCTTATAATGAGATGCTAAAGTATTGAAATGAGTCTCCTGATGTGCAGCGGTGACCCGCTATTGAACGGTGGAGTGGATGATCGCAAACTAGTTTTATGGTGGCATCAAACCGATTTTTGGCCTTCTAGCCATATTCTGCCCCCCGCCACCCTGATCTGTAATGATGCCCAACACCATTGGGGTTAGGGGGAGTGCGGGGGTGGAAAATTCTGGCCTTTATCTCGGAAACTTTTGACACATTTCATGATAGTAGAAGCCAACAGGAGATAGGGTTCTTTCACCCTCCACAGGGAGTTTGAGTGTCTGTTGGTTGTATATCTTGGCTGGCAAGTAGTTACCCATTGTCTTCATTGTTTCTTTTTGAAGTGGGTTTTGGCATCCTAAGGTGTGACATTCCATGAGCATTCATATCAGGGCATATCTGTAGTGAAATCCATCTAGTAACTTAGTGGTCAACTTATATTTCTAGCCATCAGATGACTGGTAGCAGCCATCTTTAGCCAATGCTTTTTTCCCTTGTATTTAAAAAAAGGTCCCTTTTAAACAGTTCAGTATGTTTTTAATTAGCTGGTGAAATTATCAGTTGATATCACTCAGTCACAATTTCCCATTGTCATGACAAAGATAAGCGGGCAGAACTGGGGGTGGAATTGGTGGTCCGAGCGGTCAGGTCGGGTGGTCCAATGGCAGAGTCTGATGGCTTTGAAGGCTTTGGGTGGTCTGGGGAGGAATTTGGGTTGTCAGTGGAGGAGAGGGGTCTGGTGGTCAGTAGGGGAATGTCAGGACTGTCAGGCTGGTGTAGTCAGGAGGGTGTAGTCAGCGGAGGGTGTAGTCAGGGATGGTATAGTTGGTATGATGTAGTTGTGGGGGCTGTAGGCAGGGGAGTGTAGTTGGGATCCCACACAGGTCAGTGGAGGGGGGTTGAGGGGGTGGAAGATGGTGGGGAGCTAGTGAGGGGGTGGGGGTAGTTGTAGGGTCCTGTGTGGGCTGGGGAGTCGGTGCTCAGGGTGTCCTGTGGGTGGTTGGGGAAGGGGCGGGGGCCTAGTGGAGGTTTGTGTTTAGTCGGGGTGTCCTGTTGGTGGTGGCGGGGTCCCAGGGTGTTTTTGGGTCCCATGGTGGGGGGGGGGGGGATCAGGTGGGTGTGCAAAGATAGTGAGGTGGATCAGGGGGGTTGTAGTGGGGAGGGGGGGGAGTGGGTAGGGGGATAGTTAGGTGTCATGTGGCAGTTCGTGGGAGGTCAGTATTATAGTTACCCAGAAGCTGGAAGTGGTTTTAATTCTTCTAACTTTTTCTAGGTAACTATTGCTGTAAGATAGTCAGAACCATCTGAAGATTGTAATTTAACTCACATTTTCAGATGGTTCCCAGTGCAGGGCAATTGTCCATTGGAAGTTTGAACTTCCCAAGCAATTGCCATGCAATCCTTACCTGGCAATTTCCAGGGATCATTCCTCAGTGCATCTTTGGAGTACCCCCCAGATACGCTGCCCAGGAGCTCGGCAGTTACAGGCCATTCATTTTACAGCCTAGCATACACACCCACATAGGGATCAAATTTCACTTTTGCTCATGAATTGATCAAGTTGGAGACATGCATTTGAGTGCGATTTCTGTTGGCTCCAAAAGACAGAGAGCTTGCTGAACTGAGCTGCAGTCAGTAGAATATGGTGGCTTGACTATTTATTCCTTTATTAGGTAGTAAAAAAACATGCCAAAGGATTGTACTGATCGCTCCATTATCTTTTCTTATACTTATACATATGCCAGGATTTTTCAGTCAGCATGCGGGGGCAGGCCCAACACACCAACACATAAAATGACACGCAATGATATCAGGCGTGTGTCCTGACGCCATTGCAATGTTTCATTCAGCATACACGTGCCAGAGTTGGCTGCGCGCCTGCCAACAATTGATAGGCCTATTAAGGCCATTAACAAAGTGATTAAGGTCAAGTTTACACTGTCCATCCAACCTTAGGTTGGCAGGCAGGCAAAAAGGCCAAGCGGCCTTTACATTTTTTAGGAAACCTCATTCACGAGTGGGATGAGGTTTCCTAAAGCTTTTATGAATTAAATAAAAAGTTTTTCTGAAAAATAAAAACATGTCCCATCTCATGTGACACTGTCACATGAGGGGACATGTTTCCTTAAATCTTTATTACGTTCATAATTTTTTTTCAAAAGGGCTTCAATCTCCCTGAGGCAACTCCGTGCCTCAGGGAGAATGAAGCACTCTCACACGCATGCACAAAATAGGGCTGGACCTGACTCTTCCTCCTCCCCCTGCCTGCACAGGTAGCACTCAGCACTACCACTTACGTATTATGCTGAGTGGGCCTTAATTGGCCCACCCATGTAAAATGGCCATGTGGAGCCGATCACGGGCAGTAGTCAGCTCTGTGACCGACCCCACCTGCTCCCGCTGAGCTTGCCCGACATGGGAAAAATCCAGGCAATAAAACTCTCAGTGATGGGAATGATGCATTGACATAAAGAACATAAAAATGCCAGAAATTAGGGAAATGTTATTCTTACTATATACTGACTGTTTTCACAAATCGTCTACAATTTAACTTACCATGTATTCTATTACAGCAACTTATTCTCCAAAGATAAAGTTTAGCTTGATTATGTTCTGATCCATAAATCAATCAAGCAACATTTCTGAATAGTTACCCCGCCCTTCATTCAAAAATGGCAAAAGTCTCTCCTCTACCCTAGCAGCACAGGAATCATTTTCCATGGAGCATTTGATTATATCAATTTAAATTATCTTTCCCATCTTCAGTTCTGGCCTGAATTTGAGATTTAAATAGCTCTATTTTGAAGGAGTTAATTGATTTATCATCAACTGCTGTCATTGGAGTCATTCTACAAAAATACTACTCAGAAAGAAAAATAGTTTTAAACTTTTGCTTGACTTGTGATGTTATAATTTGCATCTTCTGCACTCACAGAGCATGTTTGTGCCACAGCCCAAAATTTATTTTCTATATTCTTTGGTAGGACATGGGTGTTGCTGGTAAGGTCAGCATTTGTTGCCCGTCCCTAATTGCCCTTGAACTAAGTGAATTGCTAGGCCATTTCAGAGTCAGCCAAATTGCTGTGGATCTGGAGTCACATGGGCCAGACTAGGTAAGGACAGCAGATTTCCTTCCCTAAAGGGCATTAGTGAACCAGCTGGGTTTTTACAACAATCAATGATAGTTTCATGGTTACCATTACTGAAACTAGCCTTATATTCCAGATACGTTAATTAATTGAATTTAAATTCCTCCTCTTGCCATGGTGGGATTTGAACCCATGTCCCCAGACCATTAATCTGGGTTACTAGATTACTAGTACAGTGACATTACCACTACACCATAATCCATTTCTACCTTATTATCTCAGATTAATGCTACACAGTAAGGCATTTGACATGTTATCACACAGAAAACCCAAAATCAGCAGACAAGGTGTCAGTAGGACTCTAGAAAGATGGGCTGGGCAAAATAGCAGCTGGAGGGTCTCTGTGAAGGGAGAGCTGTTATTGGTAAAATCTCTGAGCTGGGACTTGTGCCCTTTAATGTTCTTCAAATGACTGGGAAGAAGATATCAGTGACTGCACATCAACATTTGCTAATGACAACTAAATGCAATTAATATGGTGGAGAATAAACAGAAGTTACAGAAGGACTTAGATTGCTTGGGGAAAGGGGCAGACAATTGATAGATGCATTTAAGACATTATTGAATAAAGTAATGTCTAGTATTACTAGTATTATAAAACCTGGACCAATAATCCAGAGAATATACGCCAGATCTTCATCACCTAGTGGAGATGAGAATCAGGTCACCTAATGCTGAACTTAATTTGTTTTGCTGGAGAAACAATTTTCTCGCATCTTCCCGACACTGTGCCATTTTTATGTGACCTTGGATGCAAATGCACACGTACCTCTTCCAAGGTCAGGGTCCCCATTGTGAGGATTTCAGGAAAATTGTATTCCCTCTTGCCCGCTATTTTGAAAATCCTAAAAAAACACATCTCCTTGGAGGGTTCATGGCCACTGGGGAAACCTGCTGAGGAGCCAGGAATATTCTAAACATGTAAAATGTTCTGACAACTTCAACTGTCCCTATTGGATGCTGTGTTGTAATGTAGATATGTTTTTCATCATATGGCTCTGTCCTGCGATGTTAAATTAGCCATTACATTGACATAGGAACA
This sequence comes from Carcharodon carcharias, assembly GCF_017639515.1. Classification (NCBI taxonomy): domain Eukaryota; kingdom Metazoa; phylum Chordata; class Chondrichthyes; order Lamniformes; family Lamnidae; genus Carcharodon; species Carcharodon carcharias. Next base: position 42,513,488 of record NC_054474.1, on the reverse strand, counting down.
CAGGACTTAAGAGCAGGAATACGTCATTCAGTCCTTCAAGCCTACTCTGCCATTCAATAAGATGATGGCTGGTGTGGTTACGGTCTCAATTCCACTTTCCTGTCTGGCCACCCATAAGCCAACTCTGCCTTAAATAAATTCAAAGATTCAGCCCCCACTGCTCTCTGGGGAAGATAATTCCACGTACTTATGACCCTCTGAGGGGAAAAAAAACTCCTCAACTCAGTCTTAAAAGGGAGACTTCTTATTCTTAAACTGTATCCTCTAGTTCTAGTTTCATCCACAAGGATGCCCGGTATCTACCCTATCAAATTCCCTCAGGATCTTATATGTTTCATTAAGGTCATCTTTCATTCCTCTAAACTCCAATGGGTATAGGCCCAATTTGTTCAACCTTTCCTCATGGGATAAGCCCTTTATCCCAAGAATGAGATGCGTGAACCTTCTCTGTATTGCTTCTCTCACATTTATATCTTTTTTTTTAAATTAGGAGGCGGAAACTGTATGCAGTATTCCAGATGTGGTCTCACCAATGCCCTGTACAGCTGCAGTAAAAGTTCCCTACTTTTGTATTCCATTCCCTTTGCATTGAAAACCAATGTCCCATTTGCCTTCCAAACCACTTGCTGTACCTGCATACTAACTTTTTGTGATTCGTGTACCAGGACACCCAGACCAGACCCATCTGCACCATCAAGTTCTGCAATCTCTCTCCATTTAAATAGTATACTGCTTTTCTATTCTTCCTGTCAAAATGGACAAGTTCACATTTACCCACATTATACTCCATCTGCCAAATTTTTACCCACTCACTTAACCTGTTTATAGCCCTTTGCAAACTCTCTACCTCCTCTTGATGACTTACTTTCCTACCCATCTTGGTGTCATTGGCAAATTTCGCTACCATGAATTCATTCTATCATCAAAATCATTAATGTAGATTATATATAGTCGAGGCCCCAGCACTGATCTCTGTAGTTCCACTAGTGACAAATTGCCAATCTGAAAAAGACCCAATTATCCCTTCCTGTCAGCTAACCAATCCTTCATCCATGCTAATATGTTATCCTCTACATCATATGCTCTTATCTTGTCTACTAACCTTTCACGTGGCACCTTATCAAATGCCTTTTGGAAATCCAAGTACATCAGACCTACAGATTTCCCTTAAACTGCCTTGCTTGTTACTTCCTCAAAGAACACAAATAAATTAGTTAAACACGATTTCTCTTTCACGATGCTATGTTGACTCTGCCTGATCACATTACGATTTTCTAAGTAACCCGTATGACCTCCTTAAGAATGGATTCTAGCAATTTCCCTATGACAGATGTTAGGCTAACTGGTCTGTGTTTTTTTTTGTTTTCTGTCTTCCTAATTTCTTGAATAAAGGTGTTAAATTAGCTATTTTCCAATCTACTGTGACCCTTCCAGAATCTAATGAATTTTGGCAGATTATAACCATTGCACCTATTATCTCTGCGGTCACTTCCTTTAAGACCATAGAATGCAGGCCATTTGAACCTGGAGACTTTTCAGCCTTTAGGTCTACTAGTTTTCCCAGCACATTTTCCCTAGTGATGGTGATGTTTTAAGTTCCTCCCTTATGTTCACCTTTTGGTTTTCAAGTATCTTTGGGAAGTGAAGGCAGACAATTGAACACCACTGTATTATAGTATTTTTCCATTGGAGAAAGTACCATAATGCATTTGAAATGTTGAAGAAAGTGTTGGTAAACTCTCCTTCTTATGTTTGGCACTGGGATTTAAATTTACAGACAGCTCTGACTGTGAAAAAAATCTAGCCCTGCTCCCTTTCATTGATTGACAGGCAATCTATGAAATGCAGAGGACACCATTTGTTCTTTCAATTTTAGGCTCTTGCAGTTGCAATAATGTTTGATATCTGTGGCCATTATGAATGCTTTGCTGAAGTTCAAAACCTAAAGGGGGTACTCAGTTCTGTCGGCAGAGTTATTCAGCTGACCATTTTATAAGTTTGTAATTTTATCCTCTACATTTTATATGGTTTCAGAGTTGCGTGGTTGTTTGGCCACTTAAATTATTAATTGTTTTCAATAGAGAACAGTTTTTTTGAAATATCAATGACAGACTTTTGAATGAGAGATTTATCACATTTTCACAGGTTTTTTTAGACCTGCATTTAAAATAATTCCCATGGCTTTTGGATGGCTCCTGAGGACTGTATATGGTAGATATTGGGCGAGTGGCTATGGAGGATGAGCAAGTCACATTTTCCTGAACCTATATGAAAATTTAGGCCCATATCATCATGGAAATTTTAGAATCTGAATTCAGTTTAAGAAAGCCTGGAAGTCAAAAAGCTGACATCAGTAAATATGACCATGGAAAGGTCACATTGTCAGCAAAAACATAACTGGTTCATTAATATCCACCATACCTGGTCTGGGTAACTGCAGTCCTCCAACAATGTGGTTGATTCTTAACTGCCCTCTAAAGTGGCCTAGCAGCAGCTGAGTTGTGTTAAACCTCTAGAAGAAGATCCGCCATCAGCTTTTCAGGGCAACTACATATAGGCAGTAAAAGCTGGCCTTGCCAACAATACTTATATTCTGAGAATGAATTAGAAAAAGCAGCAAGACTGGGCTGAATGGCCCAATGGTCATTTCCAGTCTTGAACATTCTATTTCCCAATATAGAGATGTTGATCACTTTCTTTATTTCTAACTAATGTACTGCTGGTGTAAATGAATAACAAATATCAGAAACTGCCATGAATCACAGGAAAGAGGCATTTGAAAACTCTCAACAAATAATTTGATCTCTATGGACAGAATTCTACTGGGCCCCACTGGTGGGTTTGCAGGTGGAGGTTGGTGGTGGGGAGAGGTCTGTAAAATTCTCTAGGTAGCTTTCCCATCGCCTATATGCTCCAATTGTTAAGAGCCACTTACTGTCCAGCTGCAATGTTCAGGCCAGCGGGAGGAGGCTTAGAAGATAAGCTTGTTCAGGCCTCGTGTGGGAAAGCAGGTTGCCTCCATCACTGGAATCTTTTCCTCACTGGGGCTCCCCTCAAAGTCAACCCTCTCTGACAGAACCCCCACCATGCCCCCAAAGCACCTTGGGGCCTCCCCTCCTGTCCCTATTGCAAGACCTTTTGGCTTACCTTTGCACTGGGCTCCCAGCACTTAGGACCTGGGGGCTGCCCAGTGGCCAAGGCTTCCCATGGCTCTGCAGGGAATACAGAGCTACTGGTCAATCAGACTGGTCATCAGCTCTCTGAGGTGGGACTTTGACCAAGTGAGGAGCAGTGGTCCCATCACCAGCCAATTAGTGCTTAGGGCTGCAGGACTATTGACATTGGCAGGATTGCGTTCCTTGCTGACTTTTCTGCTAGCAGGGTGGTAAACCCCACCATCAAAAAAATCCTGTCCTCTCTGGTAATGGATCTCTCAATTTCCTAAGCAGCTAATTTGAAGCAAATGTGACATTAATAATCACAGAGGGTCACCTCATAGAAACATATATATTTTCTTTACTCTTATTAGAGATAATTCTAATTTTGGTGCCACCACTGAGCATCATGTGCCAGAAACTTGAAAACATTTTTCACAATGCCTTCATCACCCTTTACACTGGGCATTAAGTACTTAGCATATACACATGGAACAGCATTTGCCAAAAATGTACATTACCTTTTAAAAAATCATTTGCATTTCTTTTTGATTTACCAATGAGGTGAGCTGTTTCTTCATACAAAATAAATCAATGAATCCAAGCAAAGTTGGTTCACTGCCTATTGCCTAGTCCTGTCAATGAAAACTCACTGCATTCCACGTCAAGCTAATTGTAAATGTCTAATTGAGTGTAAGAAGTTTGTTTGCGCCAGCTAAAGGTAATCTGGAACACAATTTGTTCTTTATTGAGCTAATTTCTCTTGCACTAATATCGATGGCCTTGAGGTGCAAATAATTTCATCAAAAAAATTTGCTAATTGACACCAAAGACATTAAGTGGACTAATCTTCACACAAGTTAAACAGGATTATGATTAGTCTTTAGAAATTCAGATAAGACTATGGCCAGAATTTTACGTTCCCCCACAGGCGGGTTTTTAGGTCGTGGGGAGAGCATGAAATTGAAGGGACAGGATTCTCTCTGGGTTCCCACTCGTTCCAAACATGCAGTGAGTTTATGCTGGGGCAGACAAGGCCCCAGACAGGAAGCCCGCCCTTGCCCCATTGAAGCCCTTAAGTGGCCAATTATTGGACCTCAATTTTTAGGCTGGCAGGAGGATTGAAGTTGTATGGGGGAAGGCCTAAAACCAACAGAGTTACACCTTGAGGTGGAAGGGGAGGGGGGCTCCTTGATCAGAGGCCCCTTAAGTCCGGTGGCCTCCGAAACTCCCTTCCCCTCTGGCCTCTCCCCAAAGATCCATCTCGCCCTTCACACCCTCCCAGGCCTATTCTACTCTCCTCTCCCTGGGACCTCTTGAACTTAAGTGGACCTCCGGCGCCCAGACTAATGCTTAGGCATCCTCCTGCATTTCTTCTTCTGTCCATTGCAATATTGTCGCTGCAGGGACTGGAGAGCTGCCGGCCAAACATAAAGCAGGAATTTTTGCCAAGTGAAGGACAGAAGACCCACCTGCAGCCATTTAATGTTCATTCGAGTGCAAAATTGTTGTGGGGCAAGCAGAGTCAGTAGGAATGCGTTCTGAATTGACTCTTCGGAAAGCGGGAAGCAAGACCCTGCCACGCGAAAAATTCAGTCCGATGTTTGCCATTGTAAAGGAATTTTAAGAACAGTTCATGACAGAGACTTCAGCCCAGATTTTCGCTCCTGGGTCAGGTGCGCAAAGTTGGGAGAATTCCCGGCTCAATCAAGGACAGACGTGCCTCACTGCTGAAGGTGCTGTCTAAGGATCCTTGATGAGTTGCTGCAGTGCATTTTGTAGATGACACACTGCTGCTACAGTGCATCGGTGATAGATGGAGTGAATGTTTGTGGATGTGGTGCCAACCAAGTGGACTGCTTTGTCCTGGATGATGTCATTCTTCAACATTCTTCAATGTTATTGGAGCTGCATTCATCCAGGCAAGGGGGGAGTATTCCATCACACTCCTGACTTGTGCCTTGTAGATGGTGGACAGGCTTTGGGGAGTCAGGAGGTGAGTTACTCATCACATGATTCCTAGCCTCTGGCCTGCTCTTGTAGCCACAGTATTAATATGGCTAGTCCAGTTCAGTTTCTGGTCAATGGTAACCCCCAGGATGTTGATGGTGGGGGATTCAGTGATGGTAATGCCATTGAACATCAAGGGGCAACAGTTGGATTCTCTGTTGTTGGAGATGGTCATTGCCTGACACTTGTGTGGTACGAATGTTACTTGCCACTTATCAGCCCAAGCCTGGATATTGTCCAGAGTCTTGCTGCATTTGGACATAGACTGCTTCAGTTTCTGAGGAGTCACAAATGGTGCTGAACATTGTGCAATCATCAGCGAACATCCCCACTTCTGACCTTATGATGGAAGGACAGTCAAGCAGCTGAAAATGGTTGGGCCGAGGACACTCGTGTCTGTGCTGATTAGTGCAAGATGAAAAGCTTTGACAGCATGTTTTGTTTTTTTGGGCAATACCCAAGTTCTGATCTATCAAATGACTAAATTTATATTGCCTGTTTTATACTTCCTGATTTAGACAATGTTGGGAAAAAATTTTATAACACTCAAATGGATGTGAGGATTGTGATGTGCAATTACCAACATTTGCTCATTCCATTGCAAGTACCTGCTATTTTAAAAGATAGTAGCACACAGCCCAGCATTAAGCATGCTGTTTAGTGCACACACACCTAGTGGGAGTCCAGATTCATGCACAATTTAAAGTGAGCCTGCACTACAAAAGGTCAGGCTGCACTTCTTAAAAGGGTCATTCGTCTATGGAGTTCTCTTCCCAGAGAGCAGTGGAGGCAGGGTCATTTAATATTTTTAAGCCACAGTCAGATCAGCCATGATCTTATTAAATGGCGGAGTGGGCTTGAGAGGCTGAACGGCCTACACCTGCTCCTAATTATATGTTCATATGAGGTGCAATCTAGCAAAGTGATGTGTGTGCAGTCAATGACACCCTGCACCATGAGGAAGCCTACTATACTGGTGAAGCCATGTGCTGATTCTGTCTGTTTCTCCCTCAGAAAAAAGACCCTGTTCAGCTCCCTTTGCATACAAAGCCTCAGTGACCATCCTTGCACAGCAGGTGAACTGGGATATGTCAAAAATATTGCTTGCCATCCCTGGAAGGAGCTCGATCCATACAAGTTCATGACCCCTGTTACTTTAGGTGTAATATGACTTTAAGGTGCAGAATGACATCACTAGAAGGGAAATCTGTCCTGTGACCTAGTCTTAGTTTCACTTTTGTTTTGGGCAGAGCACACACACATATGCAGGTCTGATGTTTTCAAACTTTATTCCTTTGCATAATTGTTCTCATGTGCCTAGTCTTAATAAATGAACCCACAACATGTTTATCTAATCCTTTAAGAGCGTTTAGGTATTATATCATTATAATAGCTTGACATGGTGCTCAGTGGTGGTCAAACAGCCTGGCAGCAAGATTAAGTACATTGACAACATGGTGAGCAGTCATACATCATGACACATGGCAAAAGAAGACCCTTGACATTTTGGTCAGTGTCAGACAATGTTGAAAATGCAGTGCACTGACTGCAAAGATAAGCTTTGAAGAAACATCACCGAAATAGTGCTCAGATAAAGAGCTAGTAAGCAGAAGTATCCCTTGTGCTGAGATTGCAGTGCATAGCCTATCAGTTCTGTGAGTGGGGTAGCATGTTGAAAGGATGCTCAGGTTAGCTCAGTCAGGAAAGCTGAGTGACAAGGATGTGAGTCAGATCTATAGCGAGCAAGGTAGAGTCAAACAAAAGAAACAAAAAAAGTCATAAAAATGAGGCCAGCAAAGGTTGCAATCACAATGGGTGACTTTGGGAATTGCTGAACAATAAATTGAATAAAAAGCAAAGTCGCCATTACTCTGTGGTGGGTTCCCATCACAACTCGCCTTCGTGGGCAGAAAACGGCTACAGCAACACCCATCCCAGGGACTATTGGAGAAAGAAGGTCAAAGGGATATCAGAATTCCCACAAAATTTCCCAGTTTGAGTTGGGATGCAGCTGACCTACTATCCAAATACAAAATGTTTAAACAGTGTTCAGAGCTATGGTTTCTTGATTCAGGTGTATCTGAACCACAGAGGCAAACCATAAAAATTCACCTAGCAATTGGGAATGAACGTCTACACAGGCTGAACACATCAGGATTAACAGTAGAATAGCTGAATGATCTCCAAAAGCAAGGGACATTCTTCAGAATCATGTTAAATTTCCATATTCATCGAATAGAGTTCATATCATTTCGACAACAGCTCCATAGACCACTTTGTCAGCAGATGCAGAGAAAAATGTACCTACTGTTATTTTTTAAATGCAGAGCTAGCAGACAGATTTGTTGAGTTGTTGATCGCATGCACTCCGGTGGAAGTATTCCATCAGGACCTGATAGACAAGCCCAAATGTATAGTATCGAAGGGCTGCTCAAGGATGGATGTAAGTACAAAGTGAAGAGATCCTCGCAGGTCAACAAAGCTTACAGGCTCTAAGTACACCCCAAATGTTGACTCACTCACTAGAACACCTAAACCTAGCAAAACACGTGTGGCCTTTTGCATGCACCAAGGAAATGCTCAGCTTTTCATCACTTCTGCAAGGCATGTGGCAGAAAGGGCCATTGACAGTGGCAGTGCACTAGGGTAAAGGCTGATGCAGCTACAAAGAACCATACACTGATCCAAACACACCATACACAATGGCTACTTTCAAGCAAGAAGAATAACCATCCAGTATCCCATCAAAAACATACATATGAGGTGACTGACAAACCAGAAAATGATGATGATGTGTATGATGAGACGAAGGGCGGTGAACATATGTTTCACACCGTTAATCTCACGGAAAACATAGATGGCATCACACCGTCCAAAGTGTTTGCCAGGATTCAAATTATCTACCTTAAGAAAGTTGATAGCTATTCATTATTGGCCAAGGTTGACACAGGGGCAAGTGCCAACATACTAGCCCTGTGAATTCTCAAACCTACTGCTGTGAAACTTTCAGCATACTAATTAAGTTCACTAATTCCATGTGCAGAATCCACTGTCTAGGAGTACAAGTGCAATCAGTCCTCCTAAGTGTCACAGATATTATACATCATGGAAGCTAAAGGCCCAACGATTATAAATCTACTGGCCAATGTCAACCTTACACTAGTAACAATCCAAGGAATCAGTCGGATCTCATGCGGCACATCAACCTCAGAAACTACTTCCATCATCTCAGTTCACAACTTAACATTGAAATATCCAGAATGTTTTCACAAAATTGGCAAATTTTCAAGGGAGCTTCAACATTACACTTACAGGAGAATGCAAGTCCATCAATTGATCCACCATGTAAGTGCAGCACCTACGTACAAGACAAATTGAATGTTGAACTAGACAAAGTGGAGAACTATGGGATTTTTAGAAGAGTACAAGAGCACACGGGTTGGTGCAGCTCAATCAAGTGTCATAAAGAAGGTTGAGAGTAAAGACATTGAGAGTATGCTTTGTTCCACGACATTTAAACACACCTTTGAAACTTGTCATTATAAAATACCCACATTAGAAGCGTTAAATTTATAGATATAAACTTGTTCTTGAAGCTTGATACCAAGCATGGTAACTGGCTGGTACATCTAGTGGAGAAGTCCCAAGAGCTTACTGCATTTCATACCATTTATTATTCCAGTGCCAGCATATGTCCCGATCCAAGTAAAATAGAGGATATTAAAGCCTTGCTGACTCTGCAAGATACATATGATCTTTGAAGAAGTCTAGGTCTTTTCAATTTTTTGTCTCCATAAATTCCCAATTTCAACCAAAAGTCTTTATTACTAAGGGAATTGTTGAGAAAGGATGTGCCTTTTCTGTGGCATGAAGACCACCAGCACCTCTTCGAAGAGCTGAAACAGTCATTATCAGAAGCATCGACATTGCAATTTTATCATCTTAGGGAGACAACTACCCTGGAGATGGATGTCTTACAGAAAGGTCTGGGAGCATGCATATTATAAAAAGGCAAACCGATTGCATTTGCTTCAAAATCTCTGTCCGTAACACAATCCAACTACTCCAATATCGGGCAGGAAACGTTAGCTTTAGAGTTTGGAATCATATGCTTTCATACCCATCTATTTGGCAAAAGATTTGTGGTAGATACTAACCACAAGCCACTGAAGATGATTTGGCAAAACCAGTGCACCACCAAGATTGCAACATTCCTCGATAAAGATTCAAGGTTGCGACTGTGAGATTTGGTACAAGCCAAGTAACTTGATGGTCTCATTGGATACACTTAGCAGGTTTCCTAACCCAGCAAAATCAGAAGATCTACAAGTTGACTTTATTGACATTGAACTGAAAGATATTCTCCAAATTAATCTGGTATATTTGCTACAACACAAATGCCAGCAGCTACAAGAAGAAACGGCAAAAGATTCAACACTACAGAAACTGTGGAAAACTATCATTGAAGGATGGCCTGATTCAATTCAGAATGTTCACAAACACGTTTTGACCATTTTGGCCTTAATCAGGACAAGCTAGGCATCACCCAGGGAGTCAATTTTAAAGGCAGGCAGGTCACCATTCCGGAATTTTTGCGACCTGATATTCTTCAACAACTTCATCACTGATATATGGGTATAGATCAGATGAGAAGACTTGCAAGAGAGACAGTCTATTGGCTGAGTATGAATAATGACATTGAGGTCGTTGTCAAGAAATGTGAGGCATGTCAAGAGAAGGTACGTGGCAACCAGCTGAGGTGACAAGGAATTGTTCAGAACCAAGGTCCTACGAATTCATTGTACACAAAAGCACAACGATGGGGTGTAACCGAAGACAAATCCGACCCAGTCCAGCTCCTCAGCCACCGTACAACCCTACTGCATCAAGGACAAGTTCCCAAATGCAATCAGGAACAACATCCAAGGATGACAATCCCACAGATCATTGTAAATTGAAGAAACCTCCAGACAAGGAAATCATTACAAGATCTTGGCATACTAGCAGATTAGCTCTGTGCTTTAGAGGCTCATAGGGTAGAATTGTCCCAGATTTGTACTAAGTGCGGTAGTGGGCAAGAAAAAGGGTGTTTTGCCTAGTGGCCGTAGAGGCTGGGCGTTCGCACCATATCATCCCAATCCCACCTCATTAATCACGTATTCCCCAGAAACATTTCACCAGCCGTTTCACTGGCGGGCAGCCTCTGATTGGTCCGCCACATCGTCACCTTACTGCTTCCTCACACCGGGTGTCATATTTAAAGTGCATACCCCTCAGTGCTTCCAGCCCAGGATTGCTGCACAGAAGACATGGCCCCAAAAAGCAAGAAGGCTGCAGCCCCTGATTCAGTGACACATCCCTGGAATGCCTTGTGGACACCATTAGAGCCTACCACAATGTCCTCTACCCCTGCTCCAGCCGCAGGAGGCCCATCAGTGTCACGACGCCAGCTTGGGAGGCAATGGCAGAGGTGGTCAGTACCAAAGCTGCACAGAAGAAGTGCGCCATCCAGTGCAGAAAGAGGATGAATGGTCTCATCACCAGGGTAAGGCAATTATCTCATCACTCTAAACTCACACACTAACAAGCCCATCACACATTCACAGGCATCTTACTCAATGCCAGCTCAAAGGACATCACTGCTCACTCTGTCACACACATCCTCACACCTCTATCTGGCCTCATCTCCTCTGGAGACTGCCTCCTCAGCCCTCACCTTCTTGAGGCCACTTGCTCAGATCAACATGTGTCCCTACACACATCTTGGTATACCCTCCTTCCCCAGTAAAGTGCTAGCGCTGCAGCCTCTTCTCTTCTCTAAGGCCACTTCTCCCCCTTCCCCAAGCAAGCCAGAGCCCTGCAGCTGTTGAAAAGCCACCCCCACCTTACACCTGGTCTCGTAAGTACGGCCGCCCTAAAAATGATGTGGTGCTGCCTGTGAAGCCTGATGCTGTTGACTGCGAGTGCTGCCCAAAGCAAGGTAGGAAAACAAACCTCAAAATCCCAAGGGAAGTGCAGCTCACCAGGTGCATGTCGCTTATGTACAGTTCTGAAACACGTCAGCATGCAATCACACTGACGTGTATGGATGATCCATCGTGCGGGGGTGATTGCAAAATGATTTTTGGCCTTCCCAGCATATTGCCTGCTCATGCCCGATGCCAACGGGAATGGAAAATTCTGCCCATAGATTCATCAGTTCTATACACTTATGTAATGGTAACTAAGCCTTAATAAATAAACCCACAATGCATTTACCCAATCGCTTATGATCGATTAGATATTATATCTTTATAATAACATGACAACTTTCACCACTAATGGCAGTGCTATCTGTGCCGTGCTCGAAGGCTGCAGCTCTGGCTGCAATAGGTGACCGATATAAATGAAATCCTCCATAGTTAAACATAGACTTCTCACGCACTGTTCCTCATTGAGGTTAAAGTAAGTGAATTGCTCCCTGAAGATCCTGGATGGATATGGCTTTTTGTTGAGAACTCTTCTCCCCTCCTCCTCCCTCATCAAGCAGTTTGACCTCCTCTGTGTCACCTCTGTTCATTCTCACTGTCATGTTACAGGCCAAGGTGGATACAAATTTCTGCATCCATATCTGGGAGCAAATGGTCTAAGCAGAACCTTTAAAGTCAGGGCAAAGTCCTTCAGTATCTGCCACAACACTCCTTGTGGACCTCAGCAATTTTAGACAGCAGTACAAGCCAGCAAAGGCCTCTATAAAACTTAGCAATAACCAGTAGAAATCAGTCAGCAACTAATTTGAAAGTAGCCGACGATCCCTTTAAATTGCACTGGTGGGGATTCTTCCCATTGCTGAACACATGATCAGCTGTGCAAGGTTAAGAGAGAACATTACTTGGAGCATTGAATGATGTCACCATCTGCCTATCCTGCATACATCTAGTGCATGTTCCCAGCACCCAGTAATGACCTCACCAAAATACCATCTGGCGTAGCCAGCACCTGAATTGTGCATGCACTGCAGGTGCCACTTTGGAATCATAAAGATGCCTGTAGTTCCAAAGGTATGGTGCCACTCAAATAACTTTTATGACATTTGTGTATCTCAATGAGGATTCTTCAATCTGATAGGTGCCCCTGTAGATCATTACTCATTAGATCAGCAAGTCTCTGTTCTAAAGCCCTCAAAGACATTTATGGATAGCTGTCAGTGAATGAATGACAAGTGTTTTACCCTGACCACAAACTAAGCCAATGAAGATGCATCATCATTGGTATTATGACATTTTACCATGAAAGATGCAATGATACTGTCATTTTGACGAGTCTTCTAAATAAGACAAATTGCAAGACTTACTGTTGAATTAAGTAGATCTGAAACACAGGCTTGCAAATAAATAAACAAATAAATAAATAGCATTTGAAAAGTTTGAATAAATAATGTTTGTGACAGTGAAAACTCACTGCAACAGGGTCTCAAGAAGAATGCTTAAAGTTAACTTGGCCTGGCTGCTCATGAATTCCACAATGTAGGGATGGTGTCCTTTAAGTAGTTGTCATTCTTGCTCCATTATCACATTGCTCAGCTACCAATTCACTCCTGAGAAACATAGATGTCGATAAGTAGGCCTGGAAGATGAAATGCCTGAATTTTATGAGGTCTGTCAGTTTTAAACTAAATGCACATTCCAGTAAAGAGGTAAGTCAAATTCACACTCAAATGACTACAGCACTGTGCTCTGTGACATTAGCCAGCCAGACTGAAACATTCTCTTCTCTCTTATTCTGGCATCTTCAGATCTAAGTTGTAAAAGTAATCCAAACACACCAAAGTGAGGTTATGTAGTGTCATGCAATCAAAATCTTAAAGCATGGGAATAGATTGTCTCTCAGGTTCTGTCTTCTGTACTCATTTTGTTTCTTTAAGGAAGGACCTGTTCATAGAATGGGTGGAGCAATCCATTGAGAAATTTCCAAATAACAAAATATAACTAGATGCTTCCAAATGAAGTGTGAAATTAAATTTCAAAATTTGGCATCTGTGGAAACAAATATTCCTTGATCCTGTGATTTAAAAACATATTGACATTCAGACTATTGACACATCAGTTTGGTAGCAAATCAAATATCCTGTAGCTGGATTCATGCGAGTGAATTGAGTTCTCCTTTTACATCTAGTGTTCTGCTGAGTAATGATTACCTAGTAAGTATTGTGGTGATTTGAAAAGATATTCACCCTCACATCATTGGTCAAAAAAGGACTACAAACATTTGAAATATATAATTATCCAATTTATATTCCAGTAACCTAGGATGGTTGCTGCAGTGTAGTTTAGGGATTTTTCAGGCCCTGCTGTGGTGGGGCGGGGCTAAAAATGTGACAAGTCATTCAGAGGTCCATTGATTGGACTGGAAGATTCCGCCAGCAGGAGGGCCAGAAAATTTCGGCCTTACAAGCTATGGACGTAGCACAATCTAATGAACTGGCTACATTTTGTGCATTTTACACATTGTTCCTATAAATGTAAACGCTGGGATTGGTTTTATATACAAAAGCCTACACATGCTGGACATTTCAAAACTGTAACTTCTTTTGAGAATGGAGCGTCTTAAAATTTATTCGCTGCTGGCAATATAATGAAACTAAAAACTCTCATGGAGCTTTAACTTTCATCACAATAGCCATCAAAGAGAGATGTTAAGAATTTATCTCTCTGCGGTTTTCAACAGGGAGCGAATCCTGACTGTAATACCAATAAAGAATGGTTCACTTAAGTAACAGGCCTCTGAAATTATGATTCCTTAGTACTCTGTGCTTGAAACTTGAATCTGAAGCAAGATTCTTACTGACAGAGTTTCCAGTATACCTTCCTTACTACATCTGTACATATTTCTGTGAGAACTATTTAAAAAAAACCTGATTTCAAATATACCAGAAATGGAAACATTTCCAGCTGTCTTACTGTGCATTTGGCATTTTTAGTCACAGAATTTCACACAAATATGATAGTGTTATGTTCAAACCTCTGACTAAATATAGTGCCATGACTAGAAACCCAGATTCCCTTTTCACAGCACAATGACTATTTGCATTTTTGTAGTAGTTTTAATGTAGTAAATGCCTCAAGACACTTTACAGGAGTAAGTGAGGGGGTTGGGGAACTGGATAATGAGAATTAATAGGGGAGACCCTAAAAAGAATGGGAAAAGAGATACATTTTGGGGGGTATTTGAAGATGGGAGAATTAATGGGCAATGGGTCTATGTACAGTGTTGAAATATTGTCATCATAGAATACAATAATGGGTTTAACTTATATAAATTGGTTGGTGTGTGGTACAGCAAGTATTGTTTTAGTATTATTGTTTATGGTTACAATTTGTTTTAGAAATTTAAGAGTAAATTTTCCACTTGCATACTCTTGGCATGAAGCCTCACCCACCAAGAGTGCACATTGGGAAAGCACATATGTGTAGCTCATAATATAAAATTATGGGCTGTGTGATTTCCTGCACTCAGCAGAAGAAGCTTTGCACCAAGACCATGCAAGCAAAAAATTAACTTTTTAGTATTCAAAATGTTGGTTACTCATTAGCTACTAAGTATTAGAAAAATTGGAATATTTAGCAACTAAGTTTTGCCATTGTTGACCTTTAGATTCTGAAGGAAAAAAAGATGTCTTGTTGAAGCATATATCATATAACTATGTATCTATCCAGCAGATGGAGCCTTGTCATGGACTGCAGGATTAACAAGTAAGAGCATGCAGTGCCGGAAGGAATCAATACAGTGACAGTGATATTGTGAAAGAAATTATTTCTCTTTAACTTCATTCAAACCCACTTCCCAATATAACAGAAGAAAAGGAGAAAGAGAAACAATGACAAGCCTAGTAAAAATAAAGCTTTAAACATTCTAATTTATTTAAAATTTCCTATATATAGCTTGTTTTATGAGTAAAAGATTAATATTTTAGATACCCGAGTAACATTATTACTGTAATATTGGACTTTCAGTGTTACACTATGTAGGATGAAAGCATTAAAAAAAGACTCATGCAGCCTACAATTCTCTGGTGCTTTTAACAATCAGAGACTTTAGTAACACATATTAAGGCTGCAATCGATCTTAAATAGTACTATGATAGAAACAGAAATATATGAATA
The DNA here is from genome assembly GCF_017639515.1 of Carcharodon carcharias. Taxonomy (NCBI): domain Eukaryota; kingdom Metazoa; phylum Chordata; class Chondrichthyes; order Lamniformes; family Lamnidae; genus Carcharodon; species Carcharodon carcharias. The sequence goes on along the minus strand of NC_054474.1, from coordinate 42,498,181 downwards.
CTTATATACAGGAATTTTGATGCCACAGTACACTTGGTAGGTAAACTGTGGTTATTGCAGAAAAGTCGTCCTTATTAACAAGAAACTGTTCAGCTAAAGGGAGCAGAATGAACAGCCAAGCTTGGCAGCAAAAGAAAATCGTTCAAGGAGGTTTTGGCAGTTGGTGGCAGAGGATAGAGGAAACTATAAAATTAACATCACAGTAAATATTAATCAAAATAAATTGGGCTAGGTATTCTTGCAGTTTTTTTCTGTAAGTTGAAGAGGAGCATTTCAGAGGCAGAACTGTAAATAGTACTGAAGTTACTTCAAAAGTTTTACAGTGATGGCACAGAGGGAATTACATAAATCAAAAAGATTTCAAGTTAATGCAAAAGACTTTAAAAATATTAGATGTTGAATTCTAGAGATTTGTGTACCGTAAACTTGCTTCTTGTCCCAACAACCACCACCCCCCCCCCCACCCCTTAAACCAGCTTATATTTCACCCCTTTCCTATTTTTACATAGATATGTTGAAGGGTCATGCGGACTCGAAACGTCAACTGTCCTCTTCTCCGCTGATGCTGCCAGACCTGCTGACTTTTTCCAAGTATTTCTGTTTCTGTTTTTGTTTTGGATTTCCAGCATCCACAGTTCTTTGCTTTTAAAACTTAAAATAAAATTGCTTTCTGGAAGCAAATAACAAAAATGAAATTGTTCTGTCCAATATATTATTGCAACATCGATGCAATAGTTTCTATTTCATTACAGTAGTAATTTGGTGTCCCAGTGTGCTGCTCTGAAATCTATAGGTTGAATGTAAATATAAGTCATCTGCTGATTTATTCAGCCAACACATGGTTCACAGTGACTTTTTCCATTAACTCTGTTAATATCAAAATACCCACTAGGGGGATTCTAAGCTCAAAACTTGCATTCCAACAAAGCTGATCACAACTTAATCTTGTTTTGTTATGCCAGTGTTGGAAGACATGACAGATGGCATGCCTACACTTTGATAGATCTGGTTCATTCCTTTATAATGATTGCACAAAGCAATCTGACTGGTGTGCATTGATCAACAGGTAGCGCTATCTCAGACTGTTCCCTTCAGTAGAGGACTGCATGTCTTGTAGTCTATTGGATTGTTACCTTTTCTGCTGTTGTGCATGCTGATGTTTCTGAAATCAATAATTCTACCTCTCAAATGTTCTATTTCTCCAACTTCTATTATGTGTCCTTTGATATAACAGAGGATGTAGATAGACCTTTATTCTCTTTCCAGTTTGTGGATTGTGTAAGGGATTTTCCCGTCTGTTCACGAAATGCAGTGGCTCATTAAATATGCATCAGCTGGAAACACGTCATATCGTGGGTGGGCTGCCTCCAATTTGCCAACCCCGTCGTGACATCAGTGGACCATTGCTCTGAACACTGTATTTAAACTGCACTCACGCACAGTTTTCTCAATGTCTGCAACCCAGGATTGCTCCAGGCAAAAGATGGCTCCCAAAGCCAAGAAACATTCTGCCCCAAGTTCAGTGATGTCTCACTAGGCTGCCTTCTGGATGCCATGGAGGACCACTGGGATGTCGTCTACCCCTGTGATGGCTGGGGGAGGTCCATAAACCTCTCAATTGTGGCTTGGGAGGCAGTGGCTACAGCAGTAAGTGCCAACACCACACTGAAGAGGTCAATTATCCCATACAGAAAGGATGAATGATCTCAACCGTTCCATCAGGGTAAGTAAACCAGCTCATCACTCTCAAATCACACACTCACAAGCCCATTAGACATTTGCAGGATGACACACCACAGAGTTATCTCACACACTGCCAGCTCAAGGGACATCACTACTTAATCTCTCACACACACCTTCACATCTCCATCTGGTCTCATATCCTGTGTTGCTGGTGTCCTCATCCCATGGATGGCTCCACTTAGCACCAACACAAGGCGGGCATCCTTAGCCCCTGCCTTGGCATACATCCTGCTGACACTCTCTCCATCTGTCTTCATGCAGGGCAAGTTCACCCACAATAGGAGGGAGAGGTCCCACACCAGTGGTGGTATGGTCGAACTAAGGTCCCTCACTCTTTTGAGGAGCGAGATATTGAGCTGGCCAGAGAGGACCAGTACCACTCATTGGCAATGTTGAAGTCGACAATGCACAGCCAAGTGAGGATCCTGCACCAGCTGATCCCTCAGACAACAATACTGGGAGTCAATTGTTCTATTTTTGGGTCACCTGCCATGCACTAAATTTCTCTACTCCCTTTCATAGGCATCTCTGGAAAGTGCTCCAAGGAGATCACGAGCTAGCCCCTCATCTCCAGCCCTGAGTACACCTCAGATGAGGATGCTGAACAAAGTCATGGAGAAGACCTGTCACAGCGCTCACCCACACCCTCCACCAGCGCAGAGACACACACCTCAGTGTGTTCCAGACCAAGCTTGATGTCACAATCTGGTGAGCACAGCACGGAATCTGGTCCAAAGCAAGTGGAGGCAGGGACATCCAAGATCATGGGCACTCAGCAGACTGCTGGAGGCTAGGATTCTGCTGAGTCTGAGTCAGATGATGACCCTGTGGACTCAGTCATAAATCAGTTGGTGGAGCTGCAGTGACAGTCAGGAGAATATCAGGAAGGGTTCCCAGTTGCATTCCACAGGTTGCAAGACACGTCTGTGTTCAGTATGAGGTTAAAACGCTGGCACGCCAGCGCACCGAAGTCAACACTGGTAGATGTTAACCGCCATGGAGACCTTGGTGCAGGATATAGTGCCTCTACTGTTACAGGAGACTCCATCGCTATAGGCATTGGTGGCATCCAGCAGTGGCTAAATGAGATGGGACCTGGGCACCTTGATCTCACTCCAGCTGCCCCTTCTCCTCAAGGAGTCAGCCAGGGCCCCCATAGGAAGGAAGACCATCAGATCAACATCCCGGGTCATGTGTCTGAGTGCAATCTTCCCTAGTACCCCCCCTACCCCAGTCGAACCCTCGCCCTGCGGCACATTACAACTCACCCCCACCTTACTGCTAGTCTGGTACGAAGAGCCTTGCCTCTGAAAGCCCCCTGAAAGTGATGTGTTGCTGCCTGCAAAGCCACGGGCACTGCACAATGTAAGGTAGGCGAACAAACTTTGGAGTCATGAGCGAAGTGCAGGTCGCCAGGTACACATCACTTACACTCTTTTGATTAAACCAGTGGAACAAAACTAAATTAATTAACATTTGAACTAATTAAGATTACAGCCCCTTAAAGGAGCAAGTCTTTCTTTAAAATCTTTTGACATTCAGCAATTAACGGGTGGGCAAATTAACAAATCCAACCAATGTGACAGCCCCCTAAAGGGGCACTGTAACAAAAGGTGAAGCTTAAAGGAAACTTATGAAACCAAATTAAAAAGTGACTTTGGGGGCCAGTGATGCACTCCAGCCCCCGCAATGCCCTCTGATCATGGAAGGCCTCAATCATGCCATTGGGCAGCATGTGCTCCCTCTCCAAGGACACCCAGCCACAAATGTTGCTGTGGAAGAATGGCAGACAGTCAGGCTGGATGACTCTCTCAACTGCCTACTGCCTGGACCTATTAATGGCCAGCTTGGCCAGGCCCAGGAGCAGGCTCGCAAGGAGGTCCTCCTCCCTTCTCGTCCGCACACCCCCACCCAATACACCCAGCAGCTAAAGATCAGGAGCTGAAGTGCAACCACAACTTAAGGAGTAGCTCCTGCAAAAATAAAAGGGAGTGCAGTCCATCACAACCTTTGTACGCATGAAACATGGATTCCTTGAGGCCACAGAAAACACAGGCAGCCTGAGAGCCCATAATCCATTGTACTCTACAGTTGTACAGGACTGCTGCCTGCAACACTCTTCACACCAGGTTCCCGATGGAAAGGGGGAGGACACCCACATAGAGGACCACTGAGGACCCCCGCCAACGGCAGGGTGGAACGCCGAGGCATGTCCGGATGTTGGGCGAGTGTGGGGACACGAAGTGTGTGCCGTAGCAGCCCACACAGGAAACAGGATTCTGCGAGACGGCTCAAACTGTGGAGCTCCAGCTCCCGAGGGAGGTTTAGGCGCTTGGTGCAGATGTGAAATTCCATCTGAACGGGAGACAGTTTGGGCAGGAGTCCATTGTACGCTTGAGCTGCCTCAACAACACAGGTGCCATTGGGGCTGAGGCAGATTGCTTATATGCAGTTGTGAAACACGACAGTCTAATTAGACGCCGGCATGGTGGGGGCGGTGGTTCCAATGAGCTGCCTTGATAATATACATTCATGATTTCAAATCTATTTAAATGCCTTTCCCGATATGGCGCGGTAGGAAACGTGCATGCTGTTGAGGTCTGGAAAAGACGATCACAACCTGTTTTTATGCCAAAGGGAAACTGATGTTTATCGCTCCCACAATATTTTGTTCTCCCACCTGCTATGACAACCGCTGCAGGAGAGAGCAGAAAATCCCAACCTGTGGGGAGGATCTTCCGATCGGTGAGCGGGGGCAGGGCCCGCTCGCAGACACGTAAAATGACACAGGATGACGTTGGGTGGAACTCCTGATGTCACCCTGCGTCATTTCAAGTTTCAGGTCAGCGGGGGCGCAGCCGAATCAGCTGTGCACCAGCTGACCTGTCAGCAGCCTGTTGAGGCCATTTAAAAAGTGATTAACATCATTAATGGACGAGCCTGTCCAACCTTAGGGCTGGCGGGCAGGCCAGGAGCCCTGGCGGGCGGGATGAGATTTCATGAGGGTTTTTAAATATTTAATAAATGTTTCAGTAAAAGGGGACATGTCAGGGAAGTCTTGCTATCATGTGTTTAACATTTTTTAACTTGGATCCGATCTCTCTGAGGCAGCACTTAGCCTCAGGGAGATCAGTGCGCTCTTTTGCACACATGCGCGAAAGAGCGCACTCTCAGCTGAGGGAATCCCCCTGCCCGCACAGAGAGCGCATAGCGCTTCCTGGCGGACGTCACACTGGGTGGGCCTTAATTGGCACGTAAAATGGCAGCGCGCCCCCAATTGGGGTGCTGATCGGAGGCGCACCTGCCCGCGCCCACTCCTGCACTTCCCCATTCATTCAATGGGGGGAAAATTTTTCCTTATGTCGTTTCAGTCTTCACCTCCCTTGCAATTTTCTCCATACCTTGTATAGGATGGCTGGAGTGGATGGAGAGTGAAGAAATCTGCTTTTGTCGATGTTGTTCTTAAACCAGAGGTATTAAGATACACCAGACCTCAGTTGTTGACATATGTCCTCCAGTTTTCCCACACTGCATCTAAGTCTGCTCTACCAGATATTCTGGAAATGAGGCCAAGCAGTATTAGGGCACATAACAAACTGCCAACACTTTATCCTGACACTCTTGTGATGCAATATATTATTATTATGAACCACTGGAACAAATTAATACCTTATAACTTCTTCCTGTAAAGCTTCCCATCATTTTTCATTCATCAATTATGAACAATGTAAAGCAAGAGTATTTCTGAACCAATGTAGTTGTTCTTTGCCAACTCTTTATAAACCCTTCTAATTATGCTGATTCATGTTAAGCAGAGCCTGTTATTCTCCAGTACCTCTCCAAAATGGCCATTTTTCATTTGTGAGCCTGAACATTGGTCACTACTCAACTACTTGGCTAAGACAGTAGCCACAGATGAGTGAGACTCTGCCCTCAATTGACATCCTCACTGTAGAATAAAGGGTTAACTCTAATGATAACTACAGAGCATGTGCGTAAGGAGCTATATCACTATGATGTCACTCACCAAGTGGGGATGAGTGTGAAGAATCTCAGAGAGTAGCTCCAGCTATGTCTTTGTTTTATTCAACTTTTGAAAATAGTTAACATTTAAATAAGTGTTTTTGAACATAAGACCATTGCCTCCAGCAATATCTCTTCTAGAGTAAGAAGCCAATGAATCCTGAGGTAAACCCACAATAACAGACTCACGTGTGCATTTTCCAGAAAGGATCACTGGATAACGATCAAGACTGGGAATTTTGGTTGAATTTTTCCCTTACAGATTCAGTGTCAATGAGGTGAATTGCAGAACTTCTGTTCCCACTGGCTCAGATCAGTTCATTGTTCATGCTGTTCATCCAGTATTTCTGCCAATCTTTTGCTGAAATCATGGTGCAAGTTCATGGTACCCACACAGGGATTCTACCCTAACTATTTACTTCTGCTTTCCAACTTCCTATGGCTCGCCTGCTAAAGTTACAGAAAATTAGGGAAAAGCATCCACTAAGTTTAACACAAACTTCACTGGCCTCCGCTGACTAAGCCTGCTATGGCCTTTATTTAGGACCCTTTATTTGTACTGTAGATGCAGTGACAAAGGATAGGGTTAGGCTTCAAAAACAACTCAACTGTGAATTTTACATACAGGAGATACATTTCATTGGCTCTGTGCACATTTTCTCTGTGAAGCAACAATACCAAAAAAAAAGCTCTTGATGAATATTCTATGGTAGCCTACTGTAACAGATTACAGTGAACATTATAGAAGTCACAAAAAGATATTATAGAAGTCACAGAAAGGTATTGGAAGGACCAGGTTGTAAACAGTCGTGCTGTAAACTATCCTTTTAATTCTAAGGTGAAATAGAGTTGAGGTCAAGAATAGCTAATCAGCAAGTATTTCACATCGCCATGGGGAAAGGTGCAGTGGAAGCTATTTTTGAGATCAGGCTACAGACTTCCCTATAAATCAACAAATATCACAGACAGCAATTTTGTGTGGTCAGCAGAGAGAAGAGGTTGCTTGGCTTTGCAGACTACCAGAACTGGATACAGGAAGGAGATGGTCTCTAGTTGAAGAGATGCATCCTGTAGCCTGTAGAATTCTTGGAGATTCATCCTGGTGTGACTAGAGGGCAAGAAGAATCATCAGAACCGGTTTTACTGCTGGTCGTGGATTTAGGAACTCATTGAAAGCTAAGGGGTGCCTGGAGGTGGTCACTTGAAGTTGTTACCCAGTGAAATGGGGAAATGTGAACCCATTGGAAGCTGGCGGCAATGATGGACTGTTTGATATAAGGATTGTAATTCAATGGAGAGCAATACGTGATAATTATAAAAGGGGAATCTACATTTTTATAGTTTAAAATATAAGTTCCTACAAAAATTGTGTTTTTAATCATTTCCTATAGCAAAAGTTTTAAAACTGAAATTTTGTTGGTCATCCTTTTCAGCTATTAATTGAAAGGTTGAATTTCTTTTTAAGTGTTATTAGTCTCTACAGGGACTATAACAAGCTTTATTATAGGATCAGGAAGAAAAGCAGAAAGTGCTGGAAAAATGCAACATGTCTGGCAGCATCTGTGGAGAGAAAAACTGAATTAACATTTTGAGTCCAAATGACTCTTCCTCAGAACTTATGCTTTTATTCTATTAAAGGATCATCTTAGTTATAATGTGTTTTCTCACAATTCTTCTTGTTTATTATATTATATTTTTAGTACCTTTGCTTTGATGGCAGTCCTTTTTAAACAAGGATCTTCAGTGGTGTCACTTGTCATGTCTGCACAACAAAATAATTTTACTAATCCACACCAAATATTAATGAATAACATCACCTGTGAAAACCTCATTGCCAAATGTTGCAACAGATGCTATATTCGGCTCAGAGTGAACTCTTATGGTAGCCAATGTGGCAACTGTGGAGTTTTCAGAGTAAGCTGCTCCTGGTTACCCTCAAAAATGCCATCAAATAGTGTACCAGAATTACTGTACAACGAAGAATGAGGACAAAAGTGCAAAGATTTAAACCTAGAGTGTTAAATAGGGGATTTAGAGTAGGCATTAAAAAAAAGTTTGAATATTTCAATGAAAATTAGAAGGAAATGGGAGGGGGTTGAAAGTAAAATAACAGATGCTGAAGCAATAATTAAAAGGAGTGAAAAGAGGCTATTGTAATAGAAATTTACAAAGGATGCTAGGGGAAATTAAAAGGGGAATTCTTTGTATATATTTATAACAGGCAAAGTATTAAAATAATAAGTGGATTCCTCAGGGAAGAGAGAGGTGAGACTATGAAGAGTGTTTTCAATTACTATTTTCACAACTATTTTACTGCAGAAGACATAGGTAGTATTCCCTGCCAGATAGGTAACATGGTGATGAGTGCATATGTATTTTATGGAGAAAATACCAATGTGTGATGAAACAGTTATTAAACAACCTGTATTTGAAATTTTTGCCTTTAGGGGCTGCCATACCAGAAATGATCTGAAAGGAGCTAGTAATAAAATTCTGAATGAATCTGAGTTTCAAAGGGATAGGCACAGGTAGGGTGTGCTCATATATTCCATGGAAGTAGACGATTTCTAAGATATTGAGATTGTGGAACTGTCATGTCAAAGAAATCAACTGAGCAAGACTGAATAATGAAAGATGTAAGGTGAGACCAATATTATAGAGGTTTGCTTCATTTGCAGTTGGAGCAGGAATGCTTCTGCAGAACAATTCTTCTGACAATTTAGATAGATTATATTATATGTCAGGAACAGGCTTAATTGGCCAAATATCTATCATTGTTCCACGCTTCCTTTTTTCTTTAAGCTTGTTTGATGTGATCCAAATGAAATGTCAAAAACACAGTACTGTTTGTTTTAATTTGAACACGTCAGCATCTGTTTAAAAGGAAGTGATTCAACTAGGCAAGTCTTGATATGGCTTTGGGGGTGGGAAGGGTGAAGATTGCTCCATCTACTCTCTTATTTGCCTAAAAGGAGTCAAACCTTGTGTTTATGATCCAGAAGTGGTATCATTCATGTACCCTTTACAGCAATCAATACAATTACCCCAGTTGAAATAATGTTCTCGATGAAATATAGCTTAGCACAATGCAAATATGGGCAGAATTTAATGTCGGTGACAGAGGTCTTTCTCGTCTGCTGGAGAAACCGTGAGAGTCCCACAATGCCTTCATTGGGAAAGGCCAGCAGGAATTAAGTGCCCATCAGGCACTTAACTGGCCAGCATCGGGCCTTCCCCAGGATATAGGGCCCTAGGGGCTGAAATTCACCATCCACCCCAACCCCTCACTCCTCACAAGAGCTGCCAGCCAATCAGAGGCCTGCAGCTCTCCATTGCCTGTCAGCACCACAGCAGCAGTGGCTGCTGCCAGTAATTCACCCACTGGAGCCCAGGACAATGGTCAGACCCAGGCCACAGGTGACTGAGGGCATATGGGGGTGTTGCATGAAGGGTGCCAAAGGCTGGGGTGGGAGGAGGTCAAAAGAAAGGGCAGTGTGCTGTCTTTCAGCAGGTGATGCCGGGCACTTTGATCAGGCACTGAGTATCTTTGAACAAGGGACCCACTAGAAGCCCACTCCCTATCTGGCAACTCCACCGCCTCCCACTGGTTCAACAGCAATGGTGGCAGCATGAAGCCCTGGAGTGGGTATTAGTTGCCCATTTAAGGGCCTCAATTAGCATCCAGATGGGAAGGCTGTCCAGGGGGAACATTAAATTCTGCCCTACCATACATTTACAGAGTCAAACAGCTTGGCTTGTAGTTTCCACTCAGGATGGGAAAATGCACTCAAAGTGCCCTGGAAATTGCACTGGTTTTGCCAATTTGAAGTTACACCCAAGTTTCTGTAAAAACTCATTAACCCAATCCCGTGCATAATATCTTACAAAATTCAGCACCATGAAACAGGGCAAGTGTGACTGAAACATGGCCACTGGGGCCTCTAATGGGTGAGGTGGGACGGGCATTATAAATAAATTAAAAAAAAACTTTTCCTCAGAGTAAGGCTGAAGATCATAATGTAAGACACATATTTCGCTTTTGTTTTATTTTTATTTATCTGTACTCATTAAAAGGCGGTGGGGGGGGGTGGTGGTGTGTGGTGGGGGGAGTGGGGGGGGGTGCTTGGTGGTATCTCCACTGGCTAGAGTCACATCTAGTGCAAAGGAAGGTGGTTGTAGTGGTTGAAGGCTGTTATGATCTCAATGGAGACCAATAATGTTTTCAGGCTTTTTTCAGAGTCTGAAAACCCAAATATTTACTAAAAGAATGAAGCTACAACATTCACGGTTTAAAGCAAATGAATTTTACCACACCAAAATCAAAGAACATGAATCCTAATAACTATACTCTAATAAAGCACATTGACCTCAGTTACTTAGAATCTAAATCGAATTTCTTAACTTCACTGTCCTTCTATACTCATTTGACTTACACCCCAAAAACACAAGTCAAATACCTATCGAAAATTGGGAGATTAACCACTCGGCCTGAGTGCTCTTTCAAAGATTTATATATAGACTGAGATTTCTTGGGACTTCCATTTTCTTCCAGCAAGACTGTCCCTTCAAACCTCCTTCAACCATCCTACTGTTGTAAACTCCCCACTCAACATGGTGTCTCTAGTGTCTTAAGAATAGCCACCTTGGATCTTAACTCTCCTGGTTCTAATATTCTTTAATTCTGAAGTTTTGCATCTAAAATTCTCTCTCTCTCTCTCTCTAATCAGCTTGCCTATACCAGAAGTTAAACCCACTGTTTGTAGAATCCTTCAGTTGACAAGAGTTTTGACTCTTTTAGCCAACACCACAAATTTCAGCTGAATTCTGCTAAAAGGGTTAATTCTTTCTCTTTGGCTGGTTCTAAACTCTATAAGTAAACTGCTTGAACAGAGAACCACTCCTAGGAACTGACTCAAGTCTATGATTAACTTATGTTGACTTTTATTTGCCTCTATTATCTCCCAGGCAACCTGGTCAAATGATCACTTATTGGAATCCAGTGGCTGTTCACTGGAAGTCAGATCCTAGAGAAACATAATGCAGAATAATATGGGGAGAAGGAGCTGGACTGCAAGGCACCGCCCCTTCCACCCCAGATACAAATTCAGCATGAAGCCGATATGCTCCACACCAACCCACCCCGCAGCCATAAAGCACTGCAGGACAGATTAACAAGGGCTGAGAGGGACATCCACCCGTCACTAGGGAGGAAGTCTCACCGTCTGGATTTGCCGGCCAAATTGATTGACCAGCAGCTCTATCAGTCCCATCAGTGCCAGGAAGGCATCAGTGGCCACTGCTGGGGCTACAAAAGTAGATGAAGACCAACGGCCAGGGATCCCTGGAGCAGGTAAGTCCGAGATCTTGGGCTGGGAGGGTTTGAATAAGTTAGGAAGAGGGGTAGAGGAAGGAGGGGGCAGGTTTAAGGGAGGGAGTGGGTAAGAAGGAAGTGGGGTGGGGGCGGGGGGGTTTGGCCTTAGGGGGAGCCATCCTGTGATTGGCAAAGGGAAGTCCCCGAGAGCAACCCTCCCCCTTCCTTCCTGCCCTTTAAACATTTCAGTGAAAAATTTGGGCTGCTTGCTCCAGCCCAACTGCCCACACCAAACATTCTATTGTGTGACCGGTGTATTCTCAAGATCAATTGGCTTGATAACAAGCTTAATTGACCCTTGATTATTCATTTAAATATGGCAGGCGGGCTGCCAATTTCAGCAACCGCACCCGCCCCCATATTATGGGGGTGAGCTCAGGGATGGGCAGAAAGGTGGCAGGGTGGGTGGGCACCCTGGGCGCCCTCCCTATTTTACACGCCCTTCCCGCAGGAAACATGCCTGCCAGGGGTATGTAAAAATGCAGCTCATGGTTCTTAAAGGGACCATCACCCCAAGATAAAATATAGATTTTTTTTCACCCCTATAAAGTACATGGGCCATCACAAGTCAGTCATCTCAACCCCAGGACATAGCTGGAGGAGTACCTCAGGGCAGCGTCCTAGACTGTTTCATCAATGACTTTCCCTCCGTCATAAGGTCGAAAGGGGGATGTTCACTGATAATTATTCAGTGTTCAGCATCATTCACAACCTATCAGTTAAAGAAGCAGTCCATGCCCACATGCAAGACCTGGGGTGGAATTTTATGTCAGCAGGATTTTACGATCCCGCCGAAGTCACTAGACTTTTGAACGGCTCGTCGCATGTTACAGCTCCGCCCCCACTGAAACGAGACCATAAAGTTGCGCCCCTGGAGAATATTCAGGATTAGACTGATATGTAGCAAGTAACATTCACCCACAAATGCCAGGTAATGGTATCTCCAACAAGAAGGAACTTAACCATCTCCCTTTGACATTCAATGACATCACCATTGTCGAATCCCCTACCATCAACATACTGGGGAATACCATTAACCAGGAGCTTAACAGGACCAGCCATATATATACTGTGACAGCAAGAACAGGTCAGAGGCTTCAAAATCTGTGGCAAATAACTAACCTCCTGACTTCCAAAGCCTGTCCACTATCTAGAGGCACAAGTCAGAAATGTGTTAGAATATTCTAATCTTATTAATATTCTTGCCTGGAAGAGCAGAGCTCCAACAACGCTCAAGAAGCTTGACACAACCCAGGACAAAGCAGTCCACTTGATTGGAACCCCATCCATCACCTTAAACATTCACTTCCCCCACCACCAACAAGCAGAGGCAACAGAGTCTACAAGATGCACTGCAGCAATTCACCGATGATCTTTCAACAGCACCTTCCAAACCCTCAATCTCTACCACCTAGATCAATGGGAACACCACCAAGTTCCCTTCCAAGCCACACACCATCCTGACTTGGAACTATATCACTGTTCCTTCACTGTCATTGGATCAAAATCCTGGAACTCCCCGCCGAACACCACTGTGGGTGTACCTGTATCCCACAAGGAAAGCGGTCAAAGAAGGTGGCTCACCATCACCTTATCAAGAGCAATTAGGGATCAGCAACAAATGTCTTGCCACCAATACCCACATTCCATGAATGAATGTATAAAAAGATCGTAATATGAAGAAACTTGCTGGATTAGTTTTACTGCCTAGGGGGTTGGAGAGTACTGTATAAACTTGTGTAAATGTTGAATTTTTGAGCCCAATTCTTTCAGACAAAAAGTTGATTGGTTGACTTTACATGGGTAATGTAAGGGACTTAACTAAAATACATCTGAGTATTGCTGAAAAAAGGGACATGTTGTTGAAGCTTTTCGACTTGCATTCATCAGGACAGGTGCAGGAATACCAAATTTCAAAGGGAACAAGAATTTATATTGCATCAGAAAAGGGTGCTGATTGATTGGCAAGTGGACTCTAATTTGTTGAGATGTTGCCATGGAGAATGCACCTGCTGACTGAAGAGGTTATAATGTATTTATATAGTGTCTCTAATGTACATGACACAAAGCACTTCACAAGAGCTTTAACAACCAAAATTTGACATCGAGCTACAGAAAGAGGTATCAGGAAAAATAAGGAGAAACTATTCCCAGTGACAGAAGGGTCAGTAACCAGAGATCACAGATTTAAGGTAATAGTCCCTTTAAGCCCTATATTAGCTATGAATGGTTCTGCATAACATGAATTGGCCAAATGGTTGAGTGAATTGCTACCTCCTGCTTTAAGCGAGTTTTCCACATACTTGGTGAAGGATCCCTTCACTTTCACGAAGACTATACAAGACACTCATATCAATGGTAATGCTGTGTCCATGGGTTTGTTCGACATTGTGAGCCCATTCATTAATATGCTGCCCAAGGAAGCCATAGACATTTGTGCCACATCACTATATCATGACAATCTAGACGCGCCGCCATTGTCTGAATCTGACTGGATGGATGGAAGAAGCAGATTGAATAATAACTCTCAAAAAAGAATTGAATGAATACTTGATGGAAAAAAATGCCAGGCTATGGAGGAAGAGCAGGAGAGTGGGACCAATTGGATAGTTCTTTCAAAGTGGTCTCTTTCTATATTGGATCAATTTTTAATTCTATGATTGGACGGAAATCCATCCCCATGATTCTGTCAAATGTATACAACCAGCTTTTATTTTGGTCTTCAGATTTTCTGAGGTTTATTTTGTCCAAAGGGTGAAAACAGGCACTAAATGGGTGTCTTGCTAATCAGAATTACCTCTTTGTAAGCCTGGATTTATTTATTTTTTTATTCATTCATGGCATGTGGCGTCACTGGCTTGGCCAGGACAGTGAGTGTCTTGAGGGGAACATGCAGATGGTGGTGTCCCTATGGGCAGAATTTCACAGTTGGCATGCGGGGACGGGCCCGACACACATGCGCGTAAAATGACACGCGATGATGTCGAGCTTGCGTCCCTACATCACTGCGCGCCATCATGATATTTCAGAAGGTGGGAATGCCATGAGTATGGAGGTGCGCCCGCCATTAATTAATGGGCCTGTTAAGGCCCTTGAGGCAGCAATTGACAATGATTTTTTGCAGTCTGTGCGATTTTCAAGGTGTCGCACGCACGCAATGGGCAGGTGGGTAGGACACATTTTTTAAAACCTCATCCATGGGCAGGTTAAAAGGGGTGAGTGGGCTCACTAATGCGAGTTGTTAGAACTTTATTACTTACTGCTACTTGCTTGTGTGAAGAGGACAATTTCATTTCGCTTCAGAGCTGCTTTGACAGAAATAACAGCCTTCAATTCAGGACTCTGAAGGAATCATAACACTTGGGACCTTCCGGATATCAGGCAGCCTTCCCTTACCCTGGGAATGAGGATTGTGGCTTCCACTGGAGGTACCTCCTCTGAGGAGGAAGAGAGGGCCAGAAAGGGGGAGGAGGCCAGGAGTCTGCATTCAGCCTCCAGGGGAGCCACGTGTGGGAGGACAGGTGCAGGCACAAGGGTCACAGGGCCAACAAGAAGTCCAAGGTGGAAGGGGCCGTAGAACACGCCACAATCCTGCTGCCAGGATTTACAGGCGGCGATGCAGCTACCTCAATATGTCTGAGGTGCAGTGCCAAAGGAGGCTCCGTCTCTCAAGGGAGACAGTCACCTCCATCTGTCAGATGATTGGCCCTGAGATCAGCTCCAACTGTGTGGGTGGACACCCCATGCCCATGGCGCTGAAGGTCACGGTGGCCCTCCACTTCTATGCCCCCGGCTCTTTCCAGGGGTCAATGGGTGATCTGTGTGGAGTCTCCCAATCAGCTGTCCACAGTTGTGTCAAGCTGGTGACAGACGCTCTGTTCAGGCATGCATTGACTTTCATTCACTATCGCACAGGCGAGGCCAGTCAGGCAGAGTGAAGCGGAGGCTTTGCCAGGATTGCTGGGTTCCCCCGCATCCAGGGTGCTATAGACTGCATACATGTGGCCATCAAGGCGTCAGCGGATGAGCTGGGAGCTTTCGTCAACAGGAAGGTCTTCCACTCCATGAACGTGCAGATAGTGTGTGATCACAGGATGCTGATTCTGCAAGTCTGTGCAAGGTACCCAGGCAGCTCCCATGATGCATACATCCTGAGACATTCCCAGGTGCTGAGGCTTTTCTGTGCTCCAGCCCGGCTGGATGGATGGTTGGTGGGTGACAAGGGCTATCCCCTCAAAAGGTGGCTCATGGCGCCTCTCCACTATCCAAGAACAGAGGCTGAGCAGCGGTACAATAGGAGCCATGCCTCCACAAGGGATGTGGTGGAGAGAGCCATCAGTCTCCTCAAGATGCGCTTCCGATGTCTGGAATTTAGGGAGTGCACTGCAATACCCCCCAGATCATCTGTCACTGATAGTGGTTGTATGCTGTGCTCTCCACAAGGTCACGCTGGAAAGGGGGGCACATGGTGGAGGAAGAAGCTGTTGATGCAGCTGCTCTGGCACCAGACGATGTGTCCAGTAGTGAGTCCGAGGACGAGCACTCTCAGGGGAACTCTGAGGGGATAGAGACAGACCTGGCCGACCTCCAGGGAGGCAGGGACACCTGGGAGGCTTTGATCCAATGCTCCTTCAGCTAGCCTACCAAAGATGAACCACCAACATATGCCAGGGCTGCAGGCTCCATACTCGATACCTGACAGGAACATTTGCTTGATGAACTACATGCTCTATGTGCCATTTCGATAAAGCTCAATGACAAACAAGTCACACGTAACGTCATGGGTTACCCTTCACCTGCAGAACTAATGAAGTAACCGGAGGCTTGTTGAAAACCAACACATTTAATGATTTTTCAGCTTGGCATACGGAAATCAAACTAAATGAAAAGGTGTTGAATATCACACCAATAAACAGTAATTTAAAAGTGGGGCAAAACAAAACCACTAGTGTCAAGCCCATATGGTGCCTAAGGTGTTTTACGTTTACCTCCTTGCTCACCATTGATGGATGGGCACCGAGCTGGGATACTGGGTGACCAATCCATCTCCCACACTGATACTGACCAGCTGAGGTCATTGCCAGTGTGAGGGCTTACAGGTCCGAGCACATCCCAGTATCCCCTGATTGAGCTCCTGGAGGAGCCCCTCCATGAGAGTCACTGCTCTCTCCATGAAGGAGGCATTGCGCTCGGCCATGAGGGTCATTGCATTTCTCATGCTCTGCATGGACTTCTCCACAATGTAGACCATGACACGCATTCCCTCATGTATCTCCGCCAGATCCTCCTGCTCACCCTGCTGGACTTCCAGCATCTGCTGCCTCAGGGACGACTCCAGAGGCACATCATCAGCCACCGACTGAGCATGTTCCTGGTTCCCAGCAGTCCTCCGACTGCTGGCGCCTGCCTGCACCTCGAGCGAGTGTGAAGTTCTCTCACCGTTGTGCACTGAGATACGATCTTATTCCCACCAAGGTGCTGGTATCTGCACTGGTGCCTGCCTGGCTAAGAGGGTGTGACTCTGATGCATTCACACCTTCTGTGCCCTCAGGGGTGAGCAGCAGTCCCTCAGGATCCTGAGACCGGATGTGCTCTGGTGAGGCTGAAAGGAAGAACAAGGACATTTGATTAGTTGAAGTCGTTAAACTGTTAATGTGCATGCGTGGCTCCCAAATCAGGATGCGCTCGTCTTTCCATTATCAATGGGGACCCCATGTTGGAGGCTGAAATCAATATACAGACAACAGTGGAATGGTTACAATGACAGACATTCTGACTTCAGTGCATGCCACTCTTACCGCCCTGTGGCACCCCTACCTCACCATGTTCGGTTGCTCTAGGCGCATGGCGCCTCTCCAGCTCCAATGCCTCCTGCTCATATTTGGTAAGGATCAGAAGGTGGGGCTGCCCTCCGCCAGCCCGCAGCCTCTCAGCATTATTGTGTGCTCTTTTCTCCTGAAAGGAGAGAGGAGTATTGATTAGTCCGCCCTGTACCGGCATTGCCAAATACAGCCTGGCCAACCCCACCTGAGGAAGACCTTGCAGGGCTCAGCCGATTCGTGACCCTGGAGCCAGGGCTCACCCCCTTGCCCAGATGCTGCCTCCATGACATTTGCCATTCACACTGTAAGAACTTCCAAACCCACGGCCACTACCACCTAGAAGGACAAGGGCAGCAGATAGATGGGAACACCACCACCTGGAAGTTCCCCTCCAAGTCACTCACCATCCTGACTTGGAAATATTTCACCGTTCCTTCACTGTCACTGGGTCAAAACCCTGGAATTCCCTCCCTAACAGCAAGGTGGGTGTACCTACACCAAATGGACTGCAGCGGTTCAAGAAGGAAACTCACCACCATCGTCTCACAGGCAATTAGGGATGGACAATAAATGCTGGTCCAGCCAGTAAAGACCACATCCTGTGAATGAATGAATACAAAAACAAAATTCTGAGGTGCGGGGTGGTGGGGCGAGGGGAGGGAAGTGGGGACAACCTAACTGCTGTGCTAAATGACCCATACCAACATGGTACTCACCCTTCCCACAGGAGGTCATTAAACCGCTTGCGGCACGGCACCCATATGCGTCTCACCACATCGTGGGAGCTGACTCGTGATGCCACCTCCTCCCAGGCACATTTGGCAAAGTGGAGGGGGGTCCTCCTCCTCCCGTCCTTTGGGACAAGGATATCCCAGCTTGTTGCCACCTCCTCGAGGAGGGCAGTGAGGCACTCATCGGAGAACCTCGGGGCCGACTGCCCCATCAACCTGCCCTCCCATCTGGCCTGCTCTCTGACGATGTTGTCCATTGCAGCTAACCAAACTCAGTGACAGCCTTAGGACGGCTGCCTGCGCCGTTTATAAATATGCCGCCGAGTTGTCATTGGACCTGATGGACATTGGCCTCCTGCCGCCACTTGCCCCTTCCTGCAGATCTTGGGAGCCGCGAATTACACTGGGGGGGCCTTAATTGGCCTGCCTGCATAAAATAGCAGTGCGCACCCGATCACGGGCGGCGATCAGGTTCCCAACCGCCCCCGCCCACTCCCGCCAGGAGGGTGTGACTGTGAGTGAGGCAGATAAGGGGATTCAGAGGGTAGGAGTGCAGGAGGAGCCTCTGCAGCTGTTCAGTAGGTTTGAGGTTCTCCCATCTTGTTTGAAAGAGAGCAGGGGCTGCAGGGTGGATGAGCAAACTGACCATGGTACTGTGGTACAAGAAGCCATTCAAGTGGGGGGAACAAACAGGAACGTAATGGTATTAGGGGACAGTATAGGAAGAGCGATTGATACTGTTCTGTGTAGCAAAGAGCGAGAGAGCAGATGGCATTGTTGCCTGTCTGGTGGCAGGGTTCGGGACATCTGCTCAGGGCTGGAGAGGAACTTGCAGTGAAAGGGGGAAGATCCAGTGGTCATGGTCCATATAGGTACCATAGGGCAGAATGAGGAATGAAGCTCTGCATAGTCAGTATGAGGAGCTAGGCACTAAATTAAGAACCTCAAAGGTAATAATTTCTGGATTATTACCTGAGCCACATGCAAATTGACATAGAACAAATAAGATTAGAGAAATTAATGCATGGCTCAAAGACTGGTGTGGGAGAAGTGAGTTCCGGTTTGCGGGCACTAGCACCAGCATTGGGGAAAGTGAGATCTGTTTCACTGGGACGATCTACACCTGAACCTTGCTGGAGCTGGTATCCTTGTGAGCTACCTAACTAGGGAAGTAGAGCGGGTTTTAAACTGAATAGTGAGGCAAGGGATCAAATTTGGGGAGATGGGTTAAACCGAAGAGTAGAAACAAGGCAAGTGAGAGAGATATTAATATGGGAAATGATAAACAGATTGTGTCAGGAAGGGACAAAGTACAAATCTAAGAGTAAATCAGCAGACAAGACTAAACACTACAAAAAATAATAAAAGGACAAAACCAAAGGCTCTGCACCTAAATGCACACAGCATTCAAAGCAAAACAGATGAACTGATAACACAAATAGAAATAAATAAGTATGATCTGATAGCCATTATAGAGACATAGCTACAGGATGACATTGATTGGGACCTGAATATTAAAGGGTATGTGACATTTCGGAAGGACAGGAAGAAAGGAAAAGGTGGAGAGGTGGCTCTGTCAATTAATGATGATATTAGCACATTAAAGAGGGATAACCTAAGTTCAGGAAACCAAGATGTAGAAGCAATTTGGTTTGAGATGAGAAATGATAAAGGCAAGAAGTCACTTGTGGGAGTGGTGTACAGACCCCCTAATTGTAACTACATCATAGGGTGGAGTTTAAAAGAAGAGATAATGGGAGCTTGTCAGAAAGGTACAGCAATAATCATGGGGAATTTTAACCTACATATAGACTGGAAAAATCAGATGGGCAAAGGCAGCCTAGATGAGAAGTTCACAGAATGTTTTTGGGATAGTTTCTCAGAACAGTACATTCTGGAGCCAACCAGAAAGCAGACTATACTAGATCTGGTATTGAGCAACAAGAAAAGATTAATTGAAAACCTCATAGTGGAGGCATCTCTAGGTAGCAGCAATCATAAAATATTGAATTTTACATTCATTTTGAGGGAGAAATGAGTATGCCCAAATTTAGATTAGGGTAATTATGAAGGCATGAAAGCAGAGCTAGCTAAAGTGCATTGGCAAATAAGGTTAAGGGATAGGTCAATAGAGGTTCAGTGGCAGACATTTAAAGGATATTTTAGAATACACAGAATATATATATTCCAATGAGAAAGCAAAATTCCAAGGGGAGGGCCCACTGTCTGTGGTTAACTAAAAAAGTTAAAGGCAGTATCAAATTTAAAGAGAAAGCATATAACAACAAAAAGACAGGTGGCAGGTCAGAAGATTGGAAAGAATATAAAGAACAGCAAAGAATGACAAAAAGATTAATAAGCAGGGAAAAATTAGAGTACAAGAGAAAGCTAGTTAGTAATGTAAAGATGGATAGTAAGAGTTTCTATAGATAACAAAATGAGCATTGGTCCTATAGAAAGTGCGTCTGGGGAACTGATAATGGAAAGTAGGGAAACGGTGGATGAGTTAAACAGGTATTTTGTTTTGGTCTTCATTATAGAGGACACAAGTAACATACCAAAAATAGCTGTAAATCAGGAAATGGAAGGGAGGGAAGAACTTGGAAAAATTACAATCACCAAGGAAGTGGCAAATTGTTGAGACTGAGGGCTGACAAATCCCCAGGTCCAGATGGATTTCATCCTAAGGTCTTGAAATAAGTGGCTAGTGAGATAGTTGATGTATTGGTTTAATTTTTCAAATTGTCTAGATTCGAGGAATGTTCCATTAGATTGGAAAATAGCAACTCCTTTATTTAAAAAGGGAGGGAGATAGAAAGCAAAAAACTACAGGCCAGTAGGCCTGTCATAGGGAAAACATTGGAAGCTATTGTTAAAGATGTTATAGCAGAGGGCCTAAAAAAATTCAAGTCAACCAGGCAGTGCCAACACAGTTTTATGAAAGGGAAATCACGTTCAAGCAATTTATTGGAGTTCTTTGAAGGAGTCACATGTGCTGTGGTTAAAGGGGAACCGGTAGATGTACTGTACTTAGGTTTCCAGAAGACATTTGATAAAGTGCCACATCAAAGGTTATTGTGGAAAATAAAAGCTCATGGTGTAGGGGATAATATATTGCCATGGATAGAAGATTGGCTAGCCAACAAGGAACAGAAAGTTGGCATAAATAGGTCTTTTTCTCTCAGAGGGTAGTGAGTCTTTGGAATTCTTCCTCAAAAGGCAGTGGAAACAGTGTATTTCAATATTTTTAAGGCAGAGCTATATAGATTCTTGATTAACAAGGGAGTGAAAGGTTATCAGGGATAGGCAGAAATACGGGCTTGAGGTTACAATCAGATCTTATTGAATGGCAGAGAAAGCTCAAGGAGCCAAGTGACCTGCACCTACTCCTGCTCCTGATTCAAATATTCATATTTTTGTATGTTTGCACTGTTTACTACATTCCTACATTTGCTGAATTGTTGGAGATTTTAAAACTATAAAATTTAAAACTTATTACATTTTTCTTACTTTTTCTTCTATCTCTTTTCTCCCTCTCTCTTAATCCAGGTGTCCTTTCCCTTTATTTCTCTTTCTGTACCACCCATTCAAAATCATCACCCTCCTCAGAATTCTCTCTGTTAATTTCTCAATCCTTAAATCTCATTGGTTAAGGGTATATTTTGTTGCTCCCATTTTTTTTACCAAGGTCCCAGATGTCCCATTGCCCCCATTATCAGCTCTTAATTCCAGTAACATACAGGACAAAAAACCTAGAATTTGAAGACTGATAGAAAACGTCTAACTACCCAGGCAAATCCAGGAAATTGCTGCCCATTAACTAAAGCTAGAAAATCCATCATTGTCATTTGTTAGTGATCTAAGTCAGTGGTGATCAAAGTTTCATTGATTCATTCAACAACTTCATGATCACTGCTGATTTTGATAGAGAGTGTGGAACAAATAAGTGGCAACAAGTTTCAAGAAATATATGGCTTAAGTTGCTTACATTATAATTTCCTTGGACTTTTGTGCTGTAAATTGGACCCTCCAGTATTGAAGTGTCATTGCAGTGGTGCAAGCCTCCGGGAAATTCTGGGCCTTTATTTGCTTGTTTGGGAAACTCTGCTGTCCAAAGTTTTTGGAAGATATGTGATTTCATGCACTGCTTGCAGGAGACTTCTAATCTATGTTTGAAATATTGGGAAACTCCACCACCATCTGTACCACGGTTCCACCAAGACAGATCTAATAATTAATTTGTCTTGTTGATTATGTAACACATTGATAATGATTCATAGAGATAATATGCCAAGATATGTATTAGTTACCTTGGTAACACTTTTCACTTTTTTACGCTGTCTATTTTGCAACTGAATAAAAATATTATGATATACATCATTATAAGAAATTCTGTTATTGCTAATTTCCTGTTACAATTAAGATTCTCTAATGTCTGTGGAAGTTTCAATATAGTCAGAAAATTAGTTATATCTCAGAGCTAATATGGAATTAAATCAGATTAATAGTATTTGTGTGATCGGAGAACTATTTTATTGGCTTCTGTTAATTTAAGGCAAAAAAAAACTCCTTTGACTGTAACTGGCATTGCTCCAACTGACAAGTAGGATCTAGAATTGCTTGCTTTGCTGTATATTGATAGCTATTTAACAAATCTATGTATCATTTGTGCCAAGATTCAGGGCTTTACAAAAAGGTCCATATATTACAGTTTAAAGGGTTAAGGCCAAGAAAGTGACTGGATCCCAATTCTGCCAGCCATTTATGTTGACAATTGTGAGAATTCAGTTAGGTTGCTAGGCGGAGCAACTTACCTGAGGGGAAAGTGACTCGCCTTCCAAGTTACTTTACATTAAATGTTACACCTGCCAAGCTAACTGCAGCAATATATTAGCATCCTAATTTCAGGCACTTGAGGTCTATTTGCTTTTTCTCCCATCTAGAATGGAGATGCAACAAGCAAAGAAACATGTAGCAGTGGCAACTACATATATAAAATATGCAACTACTTCAGTCACCAGAATTTACTGCTTCCTGATTGTTAGAGGGAGGGCATAACAATTTACCCATAAGATGAGGCAATGACTGAGTGACAACCACAAACAGGAATTAGTAACTCTTAGAATGCATGTGGGCTTACAGGAAAAGTAACACTATAACTCATGAGAGAACACTCCAAAAAACAGAAGTGAATGAGAAGCGTTCTTTAAAATGTAAGTAGTAAAATAATTAATTAATTAGCTAATTGAAATACAATAAAGATGGCAGGGCATGTGATGATTTGCAGCTGAAGTATTTGGGTCCTGATGGTTGCCAGTGTGATTTAAGGTAAACACGTCTGCAGTAAGTGTCTACAACTCAAGGAACTTCAGCTCAGTGTTAATGAGCTGAAGGAGAAATGCAGGCAACATAATGCATCAGGAAGGGGGAAAGTTACCTGAACACTTTGTTCCAGAATGCAGTCACAACCATTAGGCTATAGTTATCTGATTTGGTCCAGTGTATAACTAGGACAGTAGAGAGGGCTTTAAACTAAATAGTGGGGGCAAGGCATCAAGTGAGGGAAGATGTGATAAGATGAAGGGAGTGGGAAAGACAAGAATGCAAAAAGGATAATGATAATCAGAGCATGGCAGGAAGGGACAGGGGGTACAATTGTTTGAGTGCACCAGCAGAAAAGGCCAGAGGTTGCAAAAATAGTAAAAAGACAGAACTAAAGGCTCAGTATCTGAATACGTGTCGCATTCATAGCGAAATGATGAATTGTCAGCTCAAATAAAATTAAATGTATATGATCTGATAGCCATTAGGGAAGTGGCTGCAAGGTATCCAAGTCTGGGACCTGAATATTTAAGGATACTTGACATTCCAGAAGGATCGGAAGCTAGGAAAAGGCGGAGGAGTATCTAAGAACATAAGAAATAGGAACAGAATAAGACCATTCAGCTCCCCCGAGCCTGCTCTGCTATTCAATAAGATCATGGCTGATCTTGTGTTTCGCTTTCCACGTTTCCATCTAACCCCGAAAACCTTTGATTTCCTTGCCTAACAAGAATCTATCTACCTCTGCCTTAAAAATGTTCAATCATCCCGGCCCCACCACAATCTCTGACGGAAAACATTTCTCCTCATCGCTGTCCTAAAAAGATGACCCCTACTTTTAAAACAGTGCTGCCTAGCTCTGGACTCACCCACAAGAGGAAACATCCTTTCCATGTCCATCTTGTCAAGGCTGTTCAGGATCTTGTATACTTCAATCAAATCACCTCTCACTCTTCTCAACTCCAGTGGAAACAAGCCCAGTCTGTCCAACCTTTCCTCATAAGACAACTCATTCATTGCAGGTAACAATCTAGTAAAGTTCCTTTGAACTGCCTCCAATGTTTTTACATCCTTCCTTAAATAAGGAGACTAAAAGTACACACAGTATTTGAGGTGCGGTCTCATCAACGCCCTGTATAGCTGAAGCATAACATCCTTACTGTTATGTTCAAACCCTCTCGTAATAAAGGATAGCTTTACATTAGCCTTCTTAATTACTTGCTGCACCTGCATACTAACTTTTTGTGACTCATGTACTAGAACACCTAGATCCTTCTGCACTTCAGAATTATGCAGCCGCTCTCCATTTAAGTAATACTCTGTTTAAGTAATAATCTCCATTAATTAAGGATGACATTAGTACAATGGAGAGAGATGGCCTTAGTTCTAAACATCAAGACATAGAATCAGTTTGGATAGAGATAAGAAATAGCAAAGGTAAGAAGTCACTTATGGGAGTAATTTATAGGCCCTTAATAGTAACTTCACTGTAAGATAAGGTATACAGGAAGAAATAATGGGGACTTGAGAGAAAGATGTGACAATGATCATGGATGGTTTTAATCTACATTTTAATCTACAATCTACATCTAGATTGGATGAATCACATTGGCAAAGATAGTCTGGGAGATTAGTTCATTGAGTGTTTTCAAGACAGTTTCTTAGAACAGCACATTCTAGAACATACCAGAGAACAAGCTATTCCACATCTGGCTATGTGCAATGAGACAGGATTAATCAATAACTTTACAGTAAAGAGCTCCAATAGCAGTGATCAGAACATGATTGAGTTTTGTATTCAGTTTGAGGGAGAGAAGAGTGGGTCTAAGATGAGTTTTTTTAAACTTAGATAAAGGCAATTATAAAGGTATGAGGAAAGAACTGGCTAAAGTGAACTGGGAAATTAGGTTAAGGGGTAGGTCAACAGAGATGCATTGGAAGACAGTTAAGGAAACATTTCATAACATTCAGTTATGGTAGATGGAGTATAATATGGGAAAATGTGAACTTGTCCACTTTGGAAGGAGTAACAGAAAAGCAGTATATTATATAAATAGAGAGAGATTGCAGAACTCTGAGATACAGAGGGATGTGTGTCCTGATTCATGAATTATAAGAAGTGTGCAGATACAGCAAATGATTAAGAAGGCAAATGGGATGTGGTCATTTATCACAAGGGGAATGGAATGTAAAAGTGGGGAAGCTTTTCTACAGTTGTAAGCGCCTTGGTGAGACCACATCTGGAATGCTACATAGAGTTTTGGTCTCCTTATTTAAGAAGTGATATAATTTCATTAGAAACAGTAGTGAAGGTTCATTTGGCTGATTCCTGGGATGAAGAGATTGTCTTATAAGGAAAATTTGGACAAACTGGGCCTTATCAAT
The DNA here is from genome assembly GCF_017639515.1 of Carcharodon carcharias. NCBI lineage: Eukaryota > Metazoa > Chordata > Chondrichthyes > Lamniformes > Lamnidae > Carcharodon > Carcharodon carcharias. The sequence goes on along the minus strand of NC_054474.1, from coordinate 42,472,784 downwards.
TGGAGTTCAGAAGAATGCGAGATGATCTTACTGAAACACATAAGATCCTGAGTGGATTTCACAGGGTGGATGCTGAAAGGACGTTTCCCCTTTTTGGAGAGACTAGAACTAGGGGACATAGTTTAAAAATAAGGTGTCTCCTATTTATGGTAGAGATGAGAGTTCTGAGATGTTCCTTCTTGCCTGCTGGCTCTAGGCAAGGTGCTTGGTTACTAAACATCTGGAATCATACCCTGGTATTGCTTAACACTTGTTTATTGGTACTACAGCTAAACAGGTTACTGAGTAGGCATGGTGTTCCAGAGCATGGTGTTCCAACCTCTCTCTCTCTCTCTCGAGAGTCTAATGTATGACTGACTGGTGTCAGTGATACGTCAACATCTATGTCATATATTAATGCATCCCTTCAGTTAACCCTTTACATTACACCTCCCCCAAGTATACTCTTCAATTTCTAACAACAGTATGAAACTATAGCTTTAACTATTTACGTTGCAAACTATTTACAATTACAAATGCTACCCAACTCCAACTCCTGCTTTTCTCCCTCCCCAAGTCGTAGTCCTGAGGGGTTCCATTTCTCACAGTATTCTCGGCCCTTAGGGAAGATGTCTTAGAGACATGTAGAGTTTCTTCCTTGTCTTGGAGAACATCATTATCAGTGGAATGGGACAGAAATTTAGCAGCATTGCTGGTAAGCAGAGTGTAGGTGTCAGAAATACTGAACTGTAAGGACAACAACTTTTCAATGAAAGATTGATACAAAAAGACTGATGGCTATTAACCTTTGGACTCTCTGGGACTAGAAGAGAAGAATTCAGGACTCTCTGAGGAACTTGTTGCTCCCTTGAAGCACACAGGGAAATACCTTCAGATGACGGATGATCTTCAATTCCTAGGAAGACCACCACAGCCATATAGTTCAGTAGACTGAAGACTGAAACGCTTTTGATGATCTGAGATTTCAATGAATGTAGATGACGACAGAAAAAAGCAACAAAATTCCTGTAAGCCTTTCAAGAAAAGAAATAATTACCTGATGACATTTTGGAAGACTGTCTACTTTCTGTAGGCAGTGGTAAGAGAGCCACACTTTTCTCTGTGTGATGCTGCTCCACCATGGGCATTGGGAATTTTTGAGGATATGGAAACAAGACAGCACCATCTTCTGTAAAGGTCTGAATTTCAATGATGAAATGAAGATGAATTTCCTGAGGATGAATAACTCAGAGACAAGATTGCTGTACAGGATTCTGCAGCTTCAGAAGTACTGGAGATTCTGCCTGAGCTTCTGAACTGACATACCACTCTAGAGGGGAAAAGAATTTCAGCTGGGACTGAAGTAAGGGTTTCACTTTACTTTCACCCCTGGAAGCTACCAGCTCTTCTTCAGATTAGCACTGTGGGATCTTTTAAGTCTACCTGAAAGGACTGACAGGGCTTCAGTTTAATGTCTTATCTGAAAGATGACACCTCCAACAGCATGGCAATTCCTCAGCACTGCACTGGAGTATTAGCCCTGATTTTTATGCTCAAGTTCTGGAATAAGACTTAAATCCAGAACCTTCTGTCTCAGAGTCAAGAGTGGTATCAACTATGCCAGGGCTCACTGACATGACTCCTCTGGGGATCTCCCTCCCACAGCTTCCAACCTGATAGTCTCCCAACCTCGGACGGCCCGCTTCTATCTCCTACCCAAAATCCACAAACAGAACTGCCCCGGTAGACCGATCGTCTCAGCTTGTTCCTGCCCCACAGAACTCATTTCTCGTTATCTTGACTCCCTTCTCTCTCCCCTTGTCCAGTCCCTTCCCACCTACATCCGTGATTCCTCTGACACCTTACGTCACATCAACAATTTCCAGTTCCCTGGCCCCAACCGCTTCCTCTTCACCATGGACGTCCAATCCTTCTACACCTCCATCCCCCACCAGGATGGTCTGAGGGCCCTTAGCTTCTTCCTCGAACAGAGGCCCGAACAATCCCCATCCACCACTACTCTCCTCCGTCTGGCTGAACTTGTTCTCACACTGAACAATTTCTCCTTCAACTCCTCTCATTTCCTCCAAATAAAAGGTGTGGCTATGCGTACCCGCATGGGCCCCAGCTATGCCTGTCTCTTTATGGGGTATGTGGAACATTCCTTGTTGCAGTCCTACTCCGGCCCCCTTCCACAACTCTTTCTCCGGTACATCGATGATTACTTCGGTGCCGCTTCATGCTCTCGTCAGGACTTGGAAAAATTTATTAATTTTGCTTCCAATCTCCACCCCTCCATCATTTTCACGTGGTCCATCTCTGACACTTCCCTTCCCTTCCTTGACCTCTCTGTCTCAATCTCTGGTGATAGACTGTCCACCAATATCCATTACAAACCCACCGACTCCCACAGCTATCTCGACTACAGCTCCTCACACCCCGCTTCCTGTAAGGACTCCATCCCATTCTCTCAGTTCCTTCGCCTCCGTCGCATCTGTTCCGATGATGCTACATTCAAAAACAGTTCCTCTGACATGTCCTCCTTCTTCCTTAACCGAGGTTTTCCACCCACAGTCGTTGACAGGGCCCTCAACCGTGTCTGGCCCATCTCCCGCGCATCCGCCCTCACGCCTTCTCCTCCCTCCCAGAAACATGATAGGGTCCCCTTTGTCCTCGCTTATCACCCCACCAGCCTCTGCATTCAAAGGATCATCCTCCGCCATTTCCGCCAACTCCAGCATGATGCCACCACCAATCACATCTTCCCTTCACCCGCCTTATCGGCATTCCGTAGGGATCGCTCCCTCCGGGACACCCTGGTCCACTCCTCCATCACCCCCTACTCCTCAACCCCTTCCTATGGCACCACCCCATGCCCACGCAAAAGATGCAACACCTGCCCCTTCACTTCCTCTCTCCTCCTGTCCAAGGACCCAAACACTCCTTTCAAGTGAAGCAGCATTTCACTTGCATTTCCCCCAACTTAGTCTACCGCATTCGTTGCTCCCAATGTGGTCTCCTCTACATTGGAGAGACCAAACGTAAACTGGGCGACCGCTTTGCAGAACACCTGCGGTCTGTCCGCAAGAATGACCCAAACCTCCCTGTCGCTTGCCATTTCAACACTCCACCCTGCTCTCTTGCCCACATGTCTGTCCTTGGCTTGCTGCATTGTTCCAGTGAAGCCCAACGCAAACTGGAGGAACAACACCTCATCTTCCGACTAGGGACTTTACAGCCTTCCGGACTGAATATTGAATTCAACAACTTTAGGTCGTAAGCTCCCTCCCCCATCCCCACCCCCTTTCTGTTTCCCCCTTCCCTTTTTTTTCCAATAAATTATAAAGATTTTCCTTTTCCCACCTATTTCCATTATATAAAAAAAAAAAACCCCACTAGAGCTATACCTTGAGTGCCCTACCATCCATTCTTAATTAGCACATTCGTTTAGATAATATCACCAACTTTAATTTTAACACCTATGTGTTCTATTGTACTACTGTCGTTGACATCTTTTGATGATCTGCTTCTATCACTGCTTGTTTGTCCCTACAACCACACCCACCCCCCTCCACCTCTTTGTCTCTCTATCTCTCCGCCCCCCACACACACACCTTAAACCAGCTTATATTTCAACTCTTTCTTGGACTCGAACGCAAGTTCTGTCGAAGGGTCATGAGGACTCGAGACGTCAACTCTTTTCTTCTCCGCCGATGCTGCCAGACCTGCTGAGTTTTTCCAGGTAATTCTGTTTTTGTTTTGGATTTCCAGCATCCGCAGTTTTTTTGTTTTTATCTCACTGACATGGTATTGTTGAAATTTATTCCAGCACCAGTGGCTTTCAACATCTCCTGTTTCCGACTGTCCAGTTTCATTCTTCACCGTAGATAAAATATCAGCTTCCTCCTTTTAATGAGTCAACATGGTTTGGAGCTTAGATATATCATCTGTGAAGATAACAAGCTGTTATTTATGATTACACACCAAGTTTTTCCATTTGATATTATTTTAATGGCAGCATTATTCCATTCGTTATAAACAAGTTAGAGCCAGAGTTAAAATAATGTTGCTTGGTGAATTTATAGACTGTATACATTTATGGTTTCCACATGATAACATAGATTGAACACGGTTGATATTTATTCGGTGAATGAAATGATAGAAGGGTAGAAAATGCTGTTAGTTAAAATGCACATTTAATTTATTTGAATAACATTCTTGTTCCTTCTTTTTAATGAAAGTATTAATTATTCAAAATCAATGGAATAATATCTTCATTAAAATGGTGAATGGAAGAATGTTATTTTTGCCTACTATTACCTCCAACAGCAATTTTGGTACTATAGTTTACAGGAAAAAAAGCAACAGAATCTTCTTCCCAATGAGAAGTTGGCTCTCTTTGTCCAGCAGCAGAGCAGCACAGGCGCTTTCCTTAATTAGCAATCCTTTGTTTTGTTTTGGGACGTGAGCAATAGTGTCAAGGCAATATTTATTGCTCATCTCTATTTCCTGAACTGGTGCTGACGGTTGAAGAAGCAGATGATGCAAGGCATAAGTTAGGGGGTGCTGGAGCAGAGGAACTACGAGTAGCATGTCTATGCAGGAATAAATGGGTGATTTTCAGTTTGCTACCATCTTCCTCCTGGTCATCTTTCTTGTTATCATTGTGGTAGATTAGCAAGTAGTTAAGTTTCTGTTCTTTCAAGTCAGCTCCTCTTCATCATCATCCTCTCCTCCTCCTGTCTCCTCTATTATTACTGTGGTGGACCTGTTTTGGATAGAAGCTAGGAATGGGTAAGCATTAATACCTTTGAATTAAGGGGACAGAGAAGAGAAAGCTTGTGTCTGTGTGCAGATTCACAGGGAGGTCTGGACAATGGTGTAGGTGTCCAATCACTATCCAGATTTGGGAATATTAGCTGTTAGAGTGGAGTAAGGGATATTCTAGATGTTAATTCAAGTAATTGTTGAAAGGGGAGTTAGGTAATCATAGTGTAAGATTCATAGCTCAGGAACTTCTCCATCTCACACTCCTCCCCTCCCCCTTTACCCTAGGGTACAGAGTGAAAGATTAGTTGCACTAGTATTGTTGCTTTAAGAAGGTGAAGAGTGTGATGCTCAGGGTGTGGAAGGAAGAAAAGATGGTGAAGAAGGTATGTTATGTTCCTATCTTAGTGAGGCCACTGAATTTCTTGTAACACTGGTCAGCTGTCCTGGAGTTGAGAAAGTCAGCACTCAGTTCCAGTGCTACCTCCCTAGGGGCAGGTTTGCTGGCATCAGCACAGGAGCTTGTGACTCCTTAAATCAAAATCTGAGAGGATTTGGAATTTCTAAAATTTCTGTGCCTGGGTGCTATACCCTATAACCTTACTATAATCTTATTTGGCAACTTGTTTCAGTAGGTTCTGCTGCAGACATTCTTGAGAAAAAGATTCATAAGACCAGTAGTGAAGTTATTTGAGAGTCAACTGATTGAGGCATTCCTTACTTTAGTTATCCTGCTGAAGTCTGCATATGGTACTGTCTTTTTTGAACAATACATTCCAGTTTCTATGTACTACAGCAGCTTTCTCCCATTTTCATGGGACTTAATGCTTATCATTATGCCAATGGGTATGCTAAAGAGCCAACCCAGGAAACCCTCACATAAATATCTCTTCTGACCTCTAGTGGCGACAATTTTTTTCCACTAGCGTAACAACAGCACAAGCCACCACAAGGAAAATCAATCCTAAGTTGACCAAAAATTAAGGTCATTAGTGTCTGGGTACTCCTTTTCAGCTTACATGTATTATATGCTGTCATGATTCTTTCACTTCTGCACACTTAGGTAATAGTGAGTTGCGGGTAGAATTGCAAAGAACTAGTAGTGTGCTTTGCTCAACATCGTCGTAGAGGACCTGATTAGGAACCAGAGTGAACTGGATTGAAGTTTATTGGTTTGGACTGAGGTGATCAAATACTCAATGGGCAATGATGGCCTCTGTACTGCTGGGGCTGAACTGAGCTCTTGTGGAAAATTACATGCAGCTGGCAGTGTAACTTTTCATTTTCTTTCCCTCCTCTTGCCTAATCACAGCTCAGCACCCATCCCACACCAACACATCTAAGATTGGGAAACTCAATCAAGCATGGAGAAATCTAAACTACACTGTTGCCACATCACTAAAAACTAAATCTGCCTTAACTATTCATAAAGGTTTAAGCAATGAGACAATAGGAGCCGGTTAACACAGTTGGCTAGATGGCTAGCTTGTGGGTCAAAAAAATGCCAATAGCACAAGGGTTGATTCCAGTCCCAGCAGAGGCAGACCCAGGGTCTGCCTCCTCACTATACCTTGTAGTAAAATCACAGCATAAGTCGTGGTTCAGCAACTCTCAAATCAAGGATGCTACCTGGAAGAAGAATGAAATAACAGGCAGCGATTTGACATGACTTTACCTTAATTTCTGCCCAGGCGGAAAGTTAAACGGGTTTCAGTAGCCCACAGCACATTCTGTTAGCTGCAAGCAGGATCTTGCATCTTCATTATGTAGCAACTCATGCGCATGCAGGATGTAACTATGACAAGCCAGGACCAGGTTGTAAAGATGCAAATCTTAAATTATGACTCATCCAATACTGGGAAAAGCTTTTGCATTATTGTAGACATGACAGTTAAGTGGAAAATTATCAGATGGATTAGTCAAGTCAAAATTTACATCAAAATCACTTGTACATTAGCAAACTTCTTATAAGAATATTATTTAAATATCTGGTCCAATGCACATGACAGTATCACATGTTACATAGAATTTCATAGATAGAATATGCAGCATAGAAAAAGACCATTCTCCCCAACAAGTCCTAGTTGGCAGTTATGCTCAGCCACAACCTCCTTTCATCCTTCCTCATCTAATATTATCAGTATAACTCTACAATCCCTTCTCTCTCATGTGCTTAGCTAGCCTCCCCTTAAGTGCATCAATAAGTAAGGTTGATTACTACTAGTAAGATGCATAAAGTATTAGTAGGATTTACTAGTATTAGTAAGATTTATTAATAGTAGTAAGGTTTAGAAGTAGCAGTAAGATTTATTAGTATTGGTAAGGGTTATTAGCAATAGCAATGTTAACTAATAAATAAAAGGATGGCAGGGCTACTCTGACCTCTGGAGTGCACATCCTGTGCTATGTGGGAACTTCAGAATGCTTCTCATGAGCTGGATATTTGTTCAGGAAGTGTCATTAGTTGTAGCAACTTGAGGTCTGGGTTTTGGAACTTGGGCAGCAGTTGGTGTCACTGTGGTGCATCCATGGATTTGAGAACTTTATGGATAGCACATTTATAAATGTGGTCACCCTGCAGCTTAAGAGGATGCAGGGATAGAGGGAATAGGTGACCACTATGACCACTAGACAGTCAAAAAGGAACAGGCAGACAGTGCAGGAGCTCCCTGACCCCTGAGTGCTTCTCACTCTCTAACCAGCTCTCAGTTCTGAATACTGATGAGAGTGATATTTCATCTGCAAAGTGCAGCCAGAGCCAAGTACTTGACATCATAGGTGATTCAGCTGTATATGGGGTTACAAGAAAGATTGGAAGAGCAATAGCGATAGGCAATTCATAGTTAGGGAAAAAGATAGGTGTTTCTGCAGCTGCAGAAGTGAATCCAGGATGGTGTGTTGCTCCCTGGTGCCAGGGTCAAGGATGGCACTGCGCAGTTGCAGAGCACCCTGAGAAGGGGAGGGTGAACAGCCAACAGTCATGGTCCACATTGCCACAAATGATATGACAGAAAGAGGGATGTGGTCCTGCACTCAGAATTTAGGGAGCTGGGTAGGAAATTAGCAAGAAGGACCTCAAAGTAATCTCTGGATTACTCCCAGTACCACATGCAATTTAGTATAGAAATAGGAGGATAAAGCAGATTAACCTGTGGCTGGAACTATGATGCAGGAGGGAAGGCTTTAGATTCTTGGGACGTTAGGACCAGCTCTGAGAGAAACGGGACCTGTACAGGCCTGAGGGTTTGCACGTAAATGGAGCTGTGGCTGAGTTCTCTGCAGGTCCATTTGCTAGTGCTGTTTGGGAGGGTTTAATCTAACTTGGCAGTGGTGTGGAAACCAGGAGATAGTATCAGAGAAGAATACCAAGATGCACAGAACTCTGGGAGAGACAGATAGCACTAGAACAGGATATTGTAAGTTAATAGATGGGTTCAGAGTAAGGGAGGAAGTAATAAAGCCTAAATCAGAGTTACTGTGCATGAATATGAATGCACAGATTGTGGTAAATAAGATTGGTGAGTTATGGGTGCAGATTGGCATGTGGGAATATGATGTTATGGCTGTAACAAGAGATGTGGCTCAAAGAAGAGCAGAACTTCGTGTTAAATATTCCTGGGTACAAGGTGTTCAGGAAAGATAGGAAAAGAAGAAAAGATGAAGGGGTGGTGGTATTGAGTAAGGAGAGCATTGACAGTCCTGATGAAAGAGAATGTCCCAAAGGGGTCAAGGATAGAATCTACTTGGCTAGAGCTAAGGAACAAAAATGGTGCAATCATGTCGCTTGATGTAGTCTATAGGCTAGGAAAGGAGATGCATCCAAGGTTACTGAGGGAAGTGAAAATGGAAATTGCCGAGGCATTGGCCATAATTTTCCAGTTTTCCTTAGGCTCAGGAGTGATGCCAGTTGACTGGAGAATTGCACACATTACACCCATGTTCAAAAAGGGTGTAATATAAGCCCATCATTTACAGGACAGTCAGTTTAACTTGGGTGGTGGGGAAACTTCTAGAAACAATCATTTGGGGCAAAATTAATAGTCACATGTACAAGTGCAGGTTAATTAAGGAAAGCCAGCATGCATTTCTTTAGGGAAAATCATGCTTAACTAACTTGCTGGAGTTTTTTGAAGAGATAACAGGGAGGGTTGATGAGAGCAATGCTGTTGACCTTGTGTACATGGACTTCCAAAAGATATTTGATATAGTACTGCACAACAGACTTCTGAGCAAAGCAAGAGCTCATGGAACAAAAGAGACAGTAGCAACATGGATATGAAATTGGCTGAGTGACAGGAAGCAGCAAGTAGTAGTTAATGGTTTTTTTCGGGCTGCAGGGAGGCTTGTAGTGGAGTTCTCCAGGGGCCAGTGTTGGGACCCTTGTTTTTCCTGATATATATTAATGAGCTAGACATTGCACAGGGCACAATTTCAAAAACTGGGGATGATACAACACTTGGAAGCATTGTGAACTGAGAGGAGATTAGTGTAGAACTTCAAAAGGATATGGGTGGACATGAGCAGATGCAGTTCAACGCAGAGAAGTGTGATGTAATTCATTTTGGTAGGAAGAACATGGAGAGACATAATAAAATAAAGGGTCTAACTCTAAAGGAGTGCAGAAGCAGAGTGACCTAGGCGTATATGTGCATAAATTATTGAAGGTAGCAGAAGAGGTTGAGAGAACAATCAATAAAGCATATCGTATCTTAGACTTTATTAATAGGGGCATTGGCTATAAGAGTAAGGAGGCTATATTGAACTAATGTAAGACAATGCAGCTTCACCTGGACTACTGATTCCAGTTCAGGGTGCTGCACCTTAGGAGATATTTGAAGACAATGAAGAGAATGCAGAAAAGGCTCAAGAGAATGGTCCCAGAGATGAATTTCAGTTTTGAAGACAGTAAGGAGAAGTTAGAACTACTTTCTTTGAAAAAAAAAGCTGAGAAGAGAATTGATAGAGGTAATCAAAATCATGAGGGCCTAGACAGAGTATATGGGAAGAAATTGTTCTTAATCGTGGATGGATAGAGAATAAGTCATCACAGATTTAAAGTAATTGGCAAAAGCAGCAAAAATAGCTATGAGAAAAAAATTCACACAGTGGTGAAGGTCTGGAATGCGGAGCCTGAGAGTATGGTGGAGGCAGATTCAACTGAAGCATTCACGAGAGAATTAGTCTATTATCTGAAAAGGAAGGATGTTCAGGGTTATGGGGAGAAGGCACTAAGGAAATTGTTTATTCAGAGAGCTGGTGCAGACACGATGGGCTTAATGATTTTCTTCTGTGCTGTAACAATTCTATGATTCTGTGAGTCTTGTGAATACTATTTGTTTCCATATTCTCACCCCTCTGGAGAAAGACATTTCTTCTGAATTCCCTGCTTGATTTCTTGGTGACTATCTTATTTTGATGGCCCCTTGTTTTGCTCTTCTCCACACAAAGAAACATTCCACTCTATAAAAACCTTCCATAATTTTAAAGGCATCTATTAGGTCACCCCTCGGCTTTTTCTTTTCAAGAGAAAAGAGACCTAACCTGGTCATCACTTCATGAAACATGTAACCTTGCAGTTTGGGTTTCATCCTTATAAAGCCTTTGTGCACCCTTTCCAGTACCTCAGTATTATTTCTTTCATTAAATGGTGGCAAAAGCTGTACAGTTCTCCATGTTTGGTCTAACATATTCATAAAATCATAGAAACTTACAGCATAGAATGCCTTTCAGCCAATTGTACCTGTGCAAATGGCAGTTATGTTTTTTCCCACATACCCGCTTTTAGTCTGTAAGTTCCTCATTCTCAAATAGCTGCCCAACACCCTTTTCAAAGTATTTATGGAATTAGCTTTTCTCACCATTTCAGGCAAAGCATTCCAGATCCCAGCAAATTTCTGAGTGAAAGAAATTTTTCTCATCTCCCCTTTAGACCTTTTGCCAATGATTTTAAACCTATGATCTTTGGTTATCGTACTAGACCGGGAAGTGTAGAGAAACAGGGGGATATTGGAGTGAATGCCCACAGGTCCCTAAAGGTAGGACAGTTATATAAGTTAATAAAAAAGCATGTGGGATACTTTTCTTTATTATTAGCTAGGGCATAGAATATAAGAGCAGGGGCTTATAAGAGTAGGACCTGTATAAAACACAGGTTAGACCACAGCTGGAGAACTATGTACCGTTCTCGTCACTGTGTTACTAGAAGAAGATATGGAGAAGATTTATGAAGACGTTGCCAAGAATGAAGAATTTTAGCAACAAAGAAAGATTAGATAGGTTGAGGTTGTTCTTTGGAACAGAGGAGGCTGAGTGAAGATATAATTGCGGTGCATAAAATTATAGGGGTCTAGCTAGGAAGACCATAAGACCATAAGACATAGGAGCAGAAATTTGGCCATTCAGCTCATCGAGTCTGCTCCGCTATTCAATCATGGCTGATAGGTTTCTCAACCCCATTCTCCTGCCTTCTCCCCATAACCTTTGATCCCCTTACCAATCAAGAACCTATCTATCTCGGTCTTAAATACACTCAATGACCTGGCCTCCACAGCCTTCTGTGGCAATGAATTCCATTGATTCACCACTCTCTGACTAAAGAAGTTTTTCCTCATCTCTGTTCTAAAAGGTCTTCCCTTTACTCTGAGGCTGTGCCTTCAGGACCTAGTCTCTCCTACTAATGGAAACATCTTCCCCACGTCCACTCTATCCAGGCCTTTAAGTATTCTGTAAGTTTCAATCAGATCCCCCCTCATCTTTCTAAACTCCATCGAGTACAGACCCAGAGTCCTCAAACTTTCCTCATATGTTAAGCCTTTCATTCCTGGGATCATTCTCATGAACCTCATCTGGGCCCTCTCCAGGGCCAGCACATCCTTCTGGGAGATGTGGGGCCCAAAATTGCTCACAATATTCTAAATGTGGTCTGACCAGAGCATTATAAAGCCTCAGCAGCACATCCCTGCTTTTATATTCTAGTCCTCTCAAAATGAATGCCAACATTGCATTTGCCTTCCTAACTACCAACTCAACCTGCAAGTTAACCTTAAGAGAATCCTGGACTAGGACTCCCAAGTCCCTTTGCACTCCAGATTTCTGAATTCTCTCCCCATTTAGAAAATAGTCTATGCCTCTAATCTTCCTACCAAAGTGCATGACCTCACACTTCCCCACATTGTATTCCATCTGCCACTTCTTTGCCCATTCTCCTAACCTGTGCAAATCCTTCTGCAGCCTCCCCACCTCCTCAATACTACCTGTCCCTCCACCTATCTTTGTATCATCTGCAAACTTAGCCAGAATGCCCTCAGTTCCTTCATCTAGATCATTAATGTATAAAGTGAAAAGTTGTGGTCCCAACACTGACCCTTGCGGAGCTCCACTAGTCACCGGCCGCCATCCTGAGAAGGATCCCCTTATACCCACTCTCTGCCTTCTGCCAGACAGCCAACCTTCTATCCATGCTAGTACCTTGCCTCTAACATCATGGGCTCTTATCTTACTGAGCAGCCCCCTGTGCGGCACCTTGTCAAAGGCCTTCTGGAAGTTCAAGTAGATAACATCCCTTGGCTCTCCTTTGTCTAACCTGCTCGTTGCCTCCTCAAAGAATTCTAACAGATTTGTCAGGCATGACCTCCCCTTGAACAAACCATGCTGACTTTGCCCTATTTTACCATGCACTTCCAAGTATTCTGAAATCTCATCCTTAATAATGGACTCTAAAATCTCACCAACGACCGAGGTCAGGCTAATCAGCCTGTAATTTCTCATCTTTTGCCTCACTCCCTTCTTAAACAAGGGGGTTACATTTTCCTCCCTGACTCCAGTGATTCCTGAAAAATCACCACTAACGCTTCCATTATCTCTTCAGCTATCTCCTTCAGAACTCTGGGGTTTAATCCATCTGGTCCATGTGATTTATCCACCTTCAGATCTTTCAGTTTTCCTAGCACCTTCTCCTTGGTAATGGCCACCATACTCACCCCTGCCCCCCCCCGACTCTCTTGAACTTTGAGGATGTTACTCATGTCTTCCTCTGTGAAGACTGACGCAAAGTACCTATTCATTTCCTCCACCATTTCTTTGTTCCCCACTACTACTTCTCCAGGGTCATTTTCCAGTGGCCCAATGTCCACTTTTGCCTCTCTCTTACCCTTTATATATCTAAAAAAAACTCTTGCAATCTTCTTTTATATTACTGGCTAGTTTACCCTCATATTTAATCTTCTCCCTCCTTATTTCTTTTTTAATTGTCCTCTGTTGGTCTTTGTAGGCTTCTCAATTCCCTGGTTTCCCACTGTTCTTTGCCGCATTGTATGATTTCTCTTTAACTTTTATACTGTCCCTGACTTCCCTTGTCAGCCATGGTTGCCTCGTCCTCCCTTTAGTATGCTGCTTCTTCCAAGGGATGAATTTTTGCTGTGTCTCCCAAATTACTCCCAGAAACTCCTGCCATTGCTGTTCCACTGTCTTTCCTGCTAGGCTCATCTCCCAGTCAATTCTGGCTAGCTCCTCTCTCATGCCTCTGTAGTTGCCTTTATTCAACAGTAATACCTTTACATCTGATTCCAGCTTTTTCCTCTCAAATTGCAGGGTAAATTCTATCATATTACGGTCACTTCCTCTTGAGGGTTCCTTCACCTTAAGCTCCCTTATCAAATCTGCCGCATTACACATCACTAAATCTAGAATTGCCTTCCCACCTACATCCGTGATTCCTCTGACACCCTACATCATATCAACAATTTCCAGTTCCCTGGCCTCAACCGCCTCCTCTTCACCATGGACATCCAATCCCTCTACACCTCCATCCCCCACCAGGATGGTCTGAGGGCTCTCCGCTTCTTCCTCGAACAGAAGCCCGAACAATCCCCATCCACCACTACTCTCTTCCGTCTGGCTGAACTTGTTCTCACACTCAACATTTTCTCCTTAAACTCCTCTCACTTCCTCCAAATAAAAGTTGTGACTATGGGTACTCACATGGGCCCCAGCTATGCCTGTCTCTTTATGGGGTATGTGGAATATTCTTTGTTCCAGTCCTACTCTGGCCCCCTCCCACAACACTTTCACCGGTACATTGATGATTATTTCATTGCTGCTTCATGCTCTCGTCTGGACCTCGAAAAATTTATTAGTTTTGCTTCCAATTTTCACCCCTCCATCATTTTCACATGGTCCATCTCTGACACTTCCCTTCCCTTCCTTGACCTCTCTGTCTCAATTTCTGGTGATAGACTGTCCACCAATATCCATAGCAAGCCTACCGACTCCCACAGCTACCTTGACTGCAGCTCCTCACAGCCCGCTTCCTGGAAGGACTCTATCTCATTCTCTCAGTTCCTTCGCCTCCGTCACATCTGTTCTGATGATGCCACTTTCAAAAACAGTTCCTCGGACATGTGTTCCTTCTTCCTTAACCGAGGTTTTCCACCCACGGTGGTTGACAGGGCCCTCAATCGTGTCCGGCCCATCTCCCGCCCTCACACCTTCCTCTCCCTCCCAGAAACATGATAGGGTCCCCCTTGTCCTCACTTATCACCCCACCAGCCTCCGCATTCAAAGGATCATCCTCCGCCATTTCCGTCAACACCAGCATGATGACACCACCAAACCCACCCTCCCTACACCACCACGTGTCCCCCCGCCCCCCCCCCCACCCCCCCCCCGCATTCCATTATTTTTAAACGTATTGCCATCCATTGGTTTATCTCTACCTTTTAGCCTTTTTCGATTCCTTCACCCCACCCCACCCCACCCCCACTAGGGCTATTTGTACCTTGCTTGTCCTGCTTTCTACCCTTAATTAGCACATTCCTTAGATAATATCACCACCTTCAACATCTCTTTGTCCTTTTGTCTATGACTTCTTTTGGCTATCTCCACCTATCACTGGCCTTCTATCCAGCTCTACCTGTCCCACTCCCCCTTAAACCAGTTTATATTTCACCTCTTTTCTATTTTTCCTCAGTTCTGTTGAAGAATCATATGGATTCGAAACGTTAACTGTGTTCCTCTCCGCAGATGCTGCCAGGCCTGCTGAGTTTTTCCAGATATTTTTATTTTTGTTTTGGATTTCCAGCATCCGCAGTTTTTTGCTTTTATTGCCTGTTCCCTAGTGGACTCCACCACAAGCTGCTGCAAAAAGCCATCTCATAGACATTCCACAAATTCCTTTTCTTGGGATCTGCTACCAACCTGATTTTCCCACTCTACCTGCATATTGAAATCCCCCATGATCACTGTAACCTTGCCTTTCTTACACGCCTTTTCTATCTCCTGGTGTATCTTGTGCCCCACATCCTGACTACTGTTCGGAGGCCTGTACATAACTCCCATTATGGTTTTTTTACCTTTGTGGTTCCTCAACTCTACCCACTCAGATTCTATATCGTCTGACCCTATGTCGTTTCTTGCTATCGATTTAATTTCATTTCTTACTAACAAAGCAACCCCACCCCCTCTGCCAACCTGCCTATCTTTTTGATAGGATGTATATCTTTGGATATTTAGCTCCCAGTTCTGATCCCCTTGAAGCCATGTCTCCATGATGCCCACCACATCATACCTGCCAATTTTAATCTGCGCCACAAGCTCATTTACCTTATTTCGCATACTGCGTGCATGCAGATACAATACCTTCAGTTCTATATTTCCCATCTCCTTTCTCATTGTCGTTCCTTTATCTGATGTGCTTGAAGTTAGATTCCTAGCCCTTTCCAAACGCTCTGGCATATTTTGTGTTCTGGAGAATTTAATAGCCTCTCCTGGGCTCTCCTTTCTTTTCAGTTTTTTCATAATTTTCCATGAAGTTGAATCCACCCCCTGACGCGCCAACCTGCTGCTTTGTTTCCCATTAGTCATACTTCTTGGAGTTTTACCCTTCCCTTCCCCCCTCCCACTTTCTAGTTTAAAGTCCTGTTGACCACCCTATTTACCCTTTTCACTAGAACATTGGTCCCAGATTGGTTCAGATGGAGACCATCCCAAAGGTACAGATCCCTCCTGTTCCAATACTGATGCCAGTGTCCCACGAAATGGAACCCCTCTTTCCCGCACCACTCCTTTAGCCATGTGTTTACTTCCCTTATTCTCACGTCCCGATGCCAATTTGCACGTGGCTCGGGTAGTAATCCGGAGATTATAACCCTTGAAGACCTGTTCTTTAATTTAGTTCCTAGTTCTTGATCATCCCCAAACAGGTCCTCTTTCCTAGTCTTACCTATGTTATTTGTCCCGCGTGGACCACAACAACTTGATCCTCTCCCTCGCTCTCCAAAATCCTTTCAAGCCGGTCAGAGATGTCCCTCACCCTGGCACCGGGCAGGCAACATACCAAGCGGGACTCTCGATCCGGCTTACAAAGGATGCTATCAATTCCCCTAATAATAGAATCCCCTGCAACTACCACTTGTCTTTTTGCTCCCCCCTCTTGAATGGCCTCCTGTGCCACAGTGCCATGGTTAGCTGCCTCATCCTCCCTACAGCCCTGTTCCTCATTCACACAGGGAGCAAGTACCTCATACCTGTTGGACAAGGTCAAGAGCTGAGGGTCCTGTGTTCCTGAACACAGGATCTCTCTACCTGCCTCACTTGCAGTCACACCCTGCTGACCCTGACCACTGACCGAATTTGAGGAACTTAATCTATAGCGCGTGACCACCTCCTGAAACAAAGCTTCCAGGTAACTTTCCCCCTCCCGGATGTGCCGCAGCATCCGGAGCTCGGATTCCAGATCATCAATTCTGAGCCAGAGTTCCTCCAGCAACCAACACTTGCTGCAGATGTGGTCACTGTGGCTCGCAGTGGGATCTGCCAGCTCTCACATCATACAGCCCAAAGCACACCACCTGCCCAGCCATCTTGACTTAGTTAGTTAATTTATTAATTAGCTTTGCAGTATTTATTTTTTCAAATTTGGTGCAGATTTCCTACCATCCAATCAGGTCACAGCTTTCCTGTGATGTCACTTTTTCAGTTTTGGCTTCAGTTACTCTGTGCCCCGTGGTAAGATAGATTTATACTCACCGCTCTGGTGCTCCTCCCTCCGAGTCTGCTCCCTGGAGATAAGGCCATGAAGGAAGGACTTATTTCACTAGGCAGAGAGGTTAACAATGAGGGGCAAAATTTTTTGGATGGTGAGGTTTCCTGCCCTGGCAACCAAGGAGTCAGCTGGGAACGCATCACCACTGATACTGGCTGCCCCCCAGCCATTGGCTGGAAATGGGACATCTGTCCCACCTCAGAGAGTTGGCGGCTAATCTGAATATCTGGCAACTCTGTAGCCCTAGCAGTGCCAGAAGCAGATGTGGCCACTTCTAAATCTACCAGCAGTCCCCAGAGTCTAGTTTCTTGAGTCTAGGATCAGGTTAGTGCAGGGGGGTCATAGGACGGGGAAGGGTGGAGGTTGAGATGGAGAGTCTGATTTCAGGAAAATATAGGGCAGAATCTTCTGGTCGGATTGCGGGCGTGCGTCCCGACATCATCATGCGCCATCGTGATATTTCATTCAACAGGCGCGCCCCGGAGTTGGCTGCGTGCCCATCGAAATGTCAACAGCCTATTAAGGCCTTTAAGAAATTAATTAAAGCAATTAAGAACACTGCTTGTCCAACCTTAAGATTGGTGGGCAGGCAAAAAGCCCAAGCAGCCTTCGCGGTTTCCAGGAAACCTCATCCACGGGCGGGATGAGGTTTCTGAAGCTTTTATTAAATAAATTGCCATAAATTTACAAACATGTCCCCAGTCATGTGACACAGTCACATGAGTGGGGACATGTTTAAATAAATTTTTAAATCCTTTCTGTCATGATTTTATTATACATTCAATCTCCCCAAGGCAGCTCCATGCCTCAGGGAGATTGCTGCGCTGTTTCGCGCACATGCGGTATTATGCTGGGTGGGCCTTAATTGGCATTTACCATCTGACTGCCATAACAATGGAACAATGGCAGCTTTGGAGGAGGGTTGCAAACATATTACTGAAGATGACAGCAGCCAATTTCTCCAAATGAGACCTGAATGTACTCCTAAGTGAGGTGCTGTGCTGGAGGGATGAACTGTCTGGAGTTGCTGGCAGAGGGCCCTAATGTCTGTGGTGCTCAATATGTGGAGGGAGGTTACTATTAGTGCCACATTGCTGAGGCCAGAATTGCAGCGTAAATGGTGTTCAACAACCTGACTAGGACAATTTTGTCACTGGGTGAAAAACAAAGCAAGAGGGGGCCTTGTCTCAGTTGAGAGGCCTCCAGAGCACTAGGTGGCTAAGTGAGATGAAGAGTTTTTCTCTCAGAGAGGAGCCAGAGTGTGGAATGCTCTTCCCAGGAAACAGTGGAGGCTGGGTCATTGAATTTATTCAAGGCTGAGTTACTTTTAATTTTGATTGACAAGGGAGTCACAGGTTATGTGGGGTTTACAGGAAATTGGAATTGAGACCACAAGCATGATCTTATCAAATGGTGGAGTGGTCTCAAGGGGCCAAAAGGCCTACTCCTGCTTGTAAGTCCCATGTTCCTATGTTCCACAGGGAAGCAGAAAGAATAGGCACTTGGCTTTGGCAGGGTCACGGGATTCCCAAATGTGCAGGGAGTCATTGACTGCACGCGCATCGCCCTTTGAGTACCAGAATGGTAAAGGGTTCCATTATTGTAGTTGGTGTGTGCCCGCAACTCAGGCAGCAGCAACAATGGGCAGAATTTTTCTGTCGGCTGGTTGGGAGCGGGGCCCGCTCGCTGACGCGAAAATGACGCGTGTTCCCCCCGATGTCATCCCGCCCCATTTAAATATTCAGGAAGGCGGGAGGAAAGTGTGATCAGCTGACCGCCCGCCGACCTGTCAATGGCCAATTGAGGCCATTAACAAGGTAGTTAAATCAATTAAAGGCCCTCTCCGTCCAACCTTAAGGCTGGCAGGCAGGCTAGGAGCCCCGGGGGGCTTCTGAAAAAACATGAAACCTCATGCACTGGCGGGATGAGGTTTCATGTCCGTTTTAAAAATCTTTAATAAAGTTTCTGTGATATTTATTAACATGTCCCATCTCGTGTGACGTTGTCACATGATGGGGGACATGGTAATAATTTTTTTATTTTTCTATTTTTACGCTTTCAAAAACTTTCAGCGCTCTCCCTGAGGCAGCAGTTAGTCTCAGAGAGATATGCACTCTTTCGTGCGCATGCGTGAAAGAACGCACTTTGACAGTTGGGGAATCCCTCCACCCCTGCACAGGAAGCGCATAGAGCTTCCTGTCAGGCAGCCCGCTTAAAATGGCGGCGAGGCCCGTTTCGGTGGCGGCGATCGGCTGCCTGGCTGCCGCCGAGCCGGTGGGGCCCGCCTGCCCATCAAGGGCAAAATTCTGTCCAATGTTTTTATCCTGCACCAGTCTGCTGTATTCACCTTATTCAAGCCACCAACAAGTCAGAGGGCGGCTGCTTGGTGATGAGACCTTGCCATGCTACATCTAGCTCATGACTCCCCTCTGCTACTTGACAGCATGATACAGATAGAGCCATGCAGTGACCAGGAATATTGTGGACCATCAGCCTTCTTAAACAACAGTTCCGCTGCATGGACAGCTTGGGGTGGGGGCCCTACTAAACGCCAGCCTCCAAATCTGTGGTCTGATACATCTTCTTCAACCTGGCTTTCATGAGGGCGCAGCCATTGCCACCTGGCACTTTGGGAGGTGGGAGATGATGAGGAAAAGGAAGGGAAGAGGCATTCAGGACAGCATTGCTCCAGACAGACATATGTAATCAGACTCCAGTTCCCATGAATATATGCCTTTATCACTGTGGTCCCACTATTGCCAACCTTACCATTCCTCTGCTACAGATCATCACAGTGCTCTCTGATCAAAATCCTGACTTTATCCAACAACACTTCCAATAATATATACAAAATCAAATTATTTACTCTTGTGTTTTCCCTTTGCCTGTCCTAGTGCTCTTGTGCAGTACTACCCCAGTGGCTGCAGCACAGCTGGTGGAATGCTGTTGAATTTCAGTGAAGAAGACTGCAGATGACCTTAAGGGACAACCTCAAGTAGCTCTGTGCCTTGAGGATGCATTTTCAGATTCTACAACCTCAGCATGGCTGGCAGCAGGTTGGCTGGTTAATGGACAGGCAACAGCAGGACTCAATATCCTGCAGACCCACCAGCTACAGGGATGCAAATTTTAAACCTCAAAAATAGCTACCCGGATCTTTAAGGCTACAGAAACCTTAACAGTTATAACAATGCTGGATTTCCCTTGCTTGTTTCTCCTACCCTGACCTGATATAGGTTGCCAGTAACAGATGCAAAGAGAATTGGGAGCTGGCCCACAATATTAAAATAAGGTTATTCAGGGAAATTATGACAGGCTCAAGGCAGATTCACACTAGTGGCTATAAGTTCAGTCTTGGTGCAATTCCGGCAATGACCCCACCAAGACTGGAGATCACATCCTGCATCTGGTTGATGAAACTCTTTGAAGCTGCGGCACTTGGGAGTAGAAATTGGACTTTGTTTTCAAGCAGCAACATCCAATACCCAAAGGACCCTGAAAGACAACCAACTGGATTGGGCCATTCTTCACGCACCTAAAATATATATTAGGTCCTTATATCAATAAAAGATTGACCTAGCACTAGATTGAGGCCCCTTTGCTGAAGTTGTATTGCAATATGTGAAGCAGGAGCTGAGCCTGCTTCACTCAGGGTTCTTCAGTGATGCTCATAAGCAGCAACCACCAAAAGACATTTTTTACTAAAAATTACAGAAACCATTCTTGTGGAGCCAGGAGGTCAAGAGTGCTACCCACTATTCCATTTGACCTCCCACTGCAGCTCCATTCCCCCTGGTCCATTTTTAGGCTATTACTAGTAGAAAAGATTCAACTTTCTTAGGGCAAACATTTTCAATTGGCAAAGGAGAGGCAGTTGCCCTCAGCTTGCCGAAATAATGTTAATCCAATTTTGAGCCAGTTTCTGGTTGGGGGCGTGTGCTCTGTACACAGCACTTTTTGCAGGCCCAAAGATGGGCCTAAAGGAATTTTTTACACTTTATTTTCTGTACCTCTTCCAGGGTCCAGGATAGTGAGTTTTTCCACTTGTTGCAGATTTCCTAATCCTCAGATAAATTGTTCTTTTGAAGCAGGAAACCAAAATCCTCTGTACTCTTTGGGCAGTTTGTAAATGGTGAATTAAGTGTTAAAGATGGTGACTGAGCCACTGTCAGTAGTGTAGTTTCTTCTTGAGCTCCTGATGGTGATAGTTTTGTGATTTCAGGTAAATTTGACAGAAGATCATCTTAGAAATCCAGCATTTGCTGCCCTGATTTAAATCATTCAGCCATGCATTCAAATTTCTGGAATGTGCTCAATCTGGCAGATAAGGTTCCATATCAGGAATGAAAACTTCTAAAATTACCTCCTACTATTTGCAAGAGTTAAATGTTGAACGTATTTTGACTTTCTATTGAAACAAATTAACTAATTAAATCCAACATTGAAAACTGGTTGACCAAAACTGCAGTTTTTTTGGACAGTCCCCCGTTTTTCTTGTATCAAAACCAATTGCTCCTTTCAGCTATTAAAGTCACACTAGTATATTGACCATGTTCAGTTGTTAAATATAAGGGCCAGAATTCTGCATCCCGATGTCAGGTGCATGCCTGACCTGAATGGGCGTAAGAACGTGCGAGATGACATCGGGTGAGTGTCCCAACATCATTGTGTACTCACACAATATTTCGTTTGGCAGGCGCCTGCAAAAATTGGAAGCGCACCCACCGACAATTAAGCAGGCAATTAAGCCCACTGACCGCCCAATTGTCAGCAATTGTTCGTGGCCCATCCAACCTTACCGTTGCTGGACGGGCCAATCGGCCAGGCGAGACTTACATTGTTGCTCAAACCTCACCCTAGGGCGGGATGAAATCTCTGTTCGGATTTAAAATAAAAAGAAATATCTGGGGACTGATTTTTTTAATGAGGTATGCCGTCAGACGCTTTGCTGCACTGCATGAATATATTTTTCTGCATTTTTGTGCTTTATTTTATTTTTTGGCAGTCTGCAGCTCCCTGAGGCAGCTGTCTGCCTTCAGGGAGCTCAGTGAAAATGCTCGCCAGCACCTGCGTTGACGTTGGCATCCACCCTCTCCCTGCCCCCAAAGGCAGTGCTGAGCCTTTCTCCGGGCACGTTTCACGCTAGCTGGCTGTTAATTGGCCAGCCAGCATAAGATCGCGTTCATAGCGCGATATTGGCCGGGAGCAGGTTTTACGTCCGCTTCTGACCACACCCCGAGGTTAAAATTCAGGCCAAGATTTTTATACACAAGATGGTGATAATGTTGACAGTGACTCTTATTCACTCCACAGAGCCATCTAGTTGCAAGGGCCAGCAACTACATTATATCACTGAAAGTAAAATTGAATGGGAAATGTTGACTGAGAAACATGATCAAAGACTGTGATAATCTTAAGTAAAATTCATGGACAGGAAATGTTTGCAATCCACAAGATTTTAATTATGTATAAACTATTTATTAAAGGATGATCATGTTAGAAGAATGTAAAAAACATTTAAGCAGGTAGTGACTTTCTATAAATAATTGGGAGGAGATTTTCGAATGAGCTTCACATTTTAGAACTAAAGGTGTGGTTTCTGTAGCTTCTATTAGGCCTCTGGCCATTTCTTTCATCTATTTCTAAACACCCCAGCCCAAAGTAATATATCCAACTTCTGACATCAAGCGGAACACATCAATCTTTTGTGGTTCTTTATTCTCCAACTGTAATCTGGAAACCAATTGAAACTTCATTGCACAATTGATATTGGGAGAAAGAACACCACCAATTTCTCTGCGGATCTCCCTGATATCAAGTAAAGAACCTTGTTTATGCCTCAGTAACACTGTAAATTTTTCCCGGATTTGTGATAGTATAGAATTTCCCATTGAATTTAAGCCTGACTGGAATTCCATGGATTTTTCTAAAGTACAGATTCTATATTAGATGACTTGTAGTGTGCTGATAATGCCTGCATTTTGGAAAAAAAAAGCCTAATTTTAATGTTGTGAGTGAGCTTTGGGTATGGAAAGTATTTGGTTGATTGGGGGCTTATTCATTATTAGACAGGAAATCATGTGCTGCAGCAACTTAAAGGGCTGGAGCCTTTTAATGTCTCCATGCTTGTAAGTAAAGAAGCTGCTACTGAAAAACAATGGGGGAGAATTTCTGCAAGAGTTCTCCCATTTCTCTGCTTTAACTTCAACGGAAGAGCTGCTGAAACCTAGGACAAAACAGTATAATTGCTGTTTTTTGGGGGGATGGATTCAGGAACAAAGATAGCTAGACAAAAAAAGACCATGGTCCATCTGTGGCATCTTCTACCAACCTGGTAGGGGTATGATATAATGACAATGGTGTTCTTGACTTATCATTGCAATCAATCGCTATCAATTTGTATACAACAAACCCAGACCTGACTCGAGGAAAACCCAACTCGTGCAAAGAACCATGAATCCAAAGCTAGCTGTTCCTCTTAAGCATGCTACACTTACCAAATTGCTGTAATCCCATCAACTCTATGGTATGCAAGCAGGAGAAGCCCATCCAATTTCACTTCCAATGTCTTAAGGTGTTGAGTGGTCCAGAGTGAGGCCTGTTTCTACAATTGGGCCATAAATTCCTCCTGAAGAAAATGAGACAGAGGAAGGATCCCTCTTTAGCAGCAAGCAGCACAGGCATGCAAGAAAAGAAGCCTGAGCTAAATGGAAAAATGTAGCATCAGGATAAGTGCAAAATCCCACACATTGGAAACAAGGTAGAAAAAAATTAAAGACTTTATTAATTTACTCAAGTATTAGGAACAATGTCTAACTTTAAGTTTAATTTCTATTTGTATTTGTGTGTTAAGAAAGGTGAAACATGGTTCTAGTTTCATTCAGAGTTTTTTGTGAACTTGGTGCCGGCAAGTCTTGAGGCCCTGTTTGTATACATGCATTTTTAATGAGGTTTTAAAACCCTTGAAGTGAAGGGATGGGTTACAAATGTGTTAGTAGTTTAATGGATTTAGAGAAAAAAACAAAAAGTAGAAAAAACTGTGCTGTTGCCTAGTGACAGGGGTCTAAGGACACACAGAGACACAAGGAAGGACAGAAGGACAGAACAGCCAGTGTATGCTTGCCAGAAGTCCTAAACTTTCTAATAAGAAATACTGCAACACTACTGGGGAACTGAGTTTAGGGAACTCTTGTATTTGCTCTGAAGTTGAAGTATTGCTCAGATTGCAGTTTTGGGGTGCCTCAGATACCAGCTGGGGAAAAGCATTTAATGAATGCTCAGATGTCCGCCGGAAGAAAACTGTTTGCAACTGAGCCAGCCCAAGCAAGAAGCTTTTGGGTTGAGATAGTGGTAAATCTTCATTGGAGTTTTGTGTCATTAAGGGTATTGTTGGGATAAGAGGAGCAGCGTGAGTTTGAACCATTTTTTGGTGTGTGTATTGAAATCTTTCAAACCTTTTTGTCAAAAGTAATATAGTTCATTCTACTTATTTAATAAACATTTTATTCTTTGTGTTAAAAGTACACTGGAAGATTCTTGTGAATGTGTTCAGTATCTGACCCCCATGGTTTCTAAGAAAAAACAAAGTCTATCAAGCCAGGTTTCACTCTGGGATCTGACTTGTCTGGTATTAACATCAACTGGGATTATAACACAAGGGAGGAAAACCCATAATTGTCATCCTTTAATGCAGTGTTTTAAACATGTCAGCCAGTTATAATCCCTCCCCCCTTCCCACCCAGATTATTATAAAGTACTTTCAGTCATCCAAGATTGTTAGTATGCTTCATAGCGTATTTCTTGCATTACAACAGTGACTGCTATTGAAAAGTGTTTCACTTCTGTAAGGCACTTAGAGAGATGTCATGAAAGACAATTGTCACAGAAAATTTTAAGGTGTTACTTTTTATTGCCCATGATTATTTATTTTTGTATGTGAAAGAATTTTTTTTTACCCTTGGAGTGAGTGAGTCAATTATAAATAGCCCAGCAGCAAGCCTTTTTTTGTAGTTACAAATGAAAAGGTTAGTTTATTTTCATGCCCTTTCTCTGGAGATTACTAAAGTTACTCTGTCTCACTCATTCTCTCACTCACACACAGCAAAACTAGATACAGATGAACAAAAAACCAATACTTATAAAAATGGAATGGATCTCAGTCTCTGTTTTGATGCAGGCTATTATTTTGTAGTCATGTTGTTATATTGTCTGAAATGAAGGCTTTGGAATTGTACAGATATCTCAGCAGTTGTGATGACTCCTATAGTTGATCCGGGAGAGGTTGGCTTTCTCAGGTAAGCTTAAAGATGGTGTCAGGTAAGGGGGAAGAGAGGAGGTTCTTTATTTCCCTTTTAGGGAATTGCAGTTGTGGCCTTTTCTTGGCCTGGTTGATTACAACACTTCGATGGCTGTGCTTGTTGGTCCCATTCTCCCTGTCTGGTGAAGTTCTGTGTTGGAGTTCTGTCTCCCTCTCTGAAAGCAGTTTGCATTTTCTCTGCTATATCTTTAGTAGGGAACCAAGATGGCCACTGTATCATGTGATCTGGACAAACGTCAAGTCATATTCCAAATAAGATGGTAAATTTGTTGGACTAGCCAACAGTCCGTGACTTCAGGCGGGCGGGACCAGAAAATCCTGGCTGTGGTTTCTTGAGAAACCAAGTTCCAACTAGTGAACAGAAAACAAAAGCTGATCAATTACAATAAACCTCATAGCAAGAGCAAAAAGAAAATACTTACATTTATACAGCACCTTTCACATCCTCAGGGTCCCAAAGTGTTTTACAGCTAACTTTTGCCTTCTACGCATTTATGTAACATACGAAATGTAGCAATCAATTTGCACATGGGAAGCCTTCTCAAACAACAATGTGATAGTAACAAGATCACAGTTTTTTGTGTTGTTGATTGAGGGATAAATGTTAGCCAAGCCACCAGGAATAACTCACCTTCTCTTTGAAATATAACAGCATTGGACCTCTGCAGACAGGGCCTCACTTTAATGTCTCATTCAAAAAGACAGCACCTCTGACAATGCAACACCCCTGAATACTGCAGTGAAGTGTCAGCCTAAACTTTTGTGCTCAATTCCTGAAGTGGGTCCTGAAAACATCTCTGAGTTAAAGGCAAGAGTGCTACCAACTGACCCATAAGCTGACATCTAGTGTGACTGTCTCTGATTGTGCAATAACAGCTTACATTTATATAACACCTTTAACTTTGCAAAACATCCCCCCTCCAAAGTGTTCCATGAACACACAATCAAGCAAAGATTAACACTGAGACAAAGAAGAGGACTTTAGGACTGGTGACCGCAAGTTTGGTCAGAGGCAGATTTTAGGGAGCATTTTAAAGGATAATAGAGAGGTAAAGAGGTTTAGAGAGAGAATTTCAGAGCTAAGGCCCGAGGTAGCCAGATTGTGACAGATAGGCTCCCAGGCTATGTTAACAATGCAGTTAAGCCCATAAGTAGTAGGTGTACATCAGGCAGTATTCACTGTTGTTTCTTTCAATCTTCTTCACCCATCCTATAAACATGCACCCACTGTCCACCACTGGCTAAAATTGAGTTAAGTGCTTCCTATGCAGAAAACTGGATATGAATCCATATCCTAGCACCCTATATAACAGGGACCATGTCAACCAGCCTCACCTCTATTAAAAAGAGAAAACCTGATATCTAATCATTGTTGACAAAACAAGAAACAGAATTATTAATCTGAGATGTTCAGACATGTTTAATCAAACCACATTTAATTATTCATATAGATTAAATATGATCCATCAACCATTTTTACATCTGTGCTTTTCCAACAGGTCTGAGCCACTTCAAAGTTTTGAGAATCATGCCTTGTTTATAATCATCTACATCTCACAACACCTCCCAGGTTGAAATCCACATCAGGTAGCATTTAAATTTTACCCTGTTCATCTGAATTACATCATCTTGCTGTTCAACCCTGCAGACTTCTTGGATATTGCAATCACAGAGGTTCCAACCTTTCCTCTTATGTTTGAAAGCTATATGAGGATGAAAGACCCATATAGTTCTTTCCTATAAGACTTTGTGTCAATTATTATTGCATATTGCATTTGGAGAGAGATAACTTAAATTCAATCATGTAATTGTAGAAAGACAACACTACAATAAACTATCACAGTTGTAACTGCTGTCTCCCATATATATTCCAAATAATTCTTTTTAGCATTTAACTTAAATTCCAGTCATTGTCTCCACACCTTTCTTGTAGCTGTTTTGTCTCTGTTCTTTTAATATCATTCCTGTTGAAACACAAATAATAATATGAGTATATACAAAGACAACAAGGTTATAGCAAAATGGCAATGGTGAACTAAAGTATGTGTCTCAATCAGGTAAAGTCAGTTTCCCCACAGAAAGTCCCCAAATCTTTTTCCTGCTCATTATGCTCTATTCTCTAATTCTTAAACTGAAGAAATTATGTTGTTTCATCATTCAAGTCTTGTTTCTTATTGATATTGTACATTGTTCCTCTTTTGTTAAAAAAAAATGTGCAGAAGGCTTCAATCAAAGATTAGTTTGCTTTGATTTGCTCCTCAGTTTTCCTTCTTATAGAGACGTGGCCTGTCTGTGCTCGACACGAACTGAAAAGTCATTGGGCTGAGTAAAATGGAACAAAATATTCATTGCCTGCTTGAAGTATTATCGTACATGATGACATTGGATCATGTTCCCAACATCAGCAGGCAGGTGGGAACTCACCCACCTTTCCAAATTTAATTAAATTGCCTGTTAATGCTTGTTAATGTGTCGATTGACTCAAATAATACACGTTGGAAGCAATAAAATGCATGGAGAATGTGACTCACAGGTAGGGGGGATCTAGTTTTTTAACTATAAACTTGTAAGTTTGGTTTTAAAGTCTCCAGCTGAGTTGTTACTTTGGATTCAGCAGTTCAGGGTGCTGTGACTGCTGGCAGCTTGCTTGACATAGAAAGCTGTCTTTCCATGATAAACATTTGTTATTTCGAGGTCTCATTTCTCCTGCAGAGAAGTGAAGTTAGACCTTCAACTGCACCACACTCTTGGTAGGGAAAACATAGGAATAGTTATCTCTATGGGAGACACATCCTCCAGTGAGTAGCAGAAGAGGAGGAGGAGGAGAAGATTGAGAGGGAAAGGAATAAGGGCAGATGGAGAGGTCCAGGATGCATTGGCGGTGCATAAGGGGGGGCAGAGTTGTGCTGGAGCAAGAAGGTGATGCAGGCATAATGATGCATCAACAGAGGCACGGAAGGACTTATGCTGCCAATCAGAAAATGAGTTACCTTCAGATGTCAGAGACACAGTGCAGGGGGAGACTCAGGCTCTCAAGATCCATAGTGAGCTCCCTTTGTGAGGTACTGGCAGGGGAGGTCTCTTCCAACTGTGTTGGTGGTCACCCTGTTGTAAAGGTGACAGTTGCACTGAATTTCTTTGCAATTGGATCATTTCAGGCTTCACGTGGAGACCTCATTGGTATTACATAGCCTGATGCACACCACTGTATTATGGTCTTCACAGATGCAATGTTCAGAAGGGTAGGTAATTACATTTCATTCTCAGTGGGCCACCAGAGTCAACTTGAAAGAGCCAGAGGCTTTGCGGTGATTGTAGGTTTCCTGAGGGTCCAGGCTGCGATTGTCTGTACACACATCAGCATAAAAGTTCCAGATGGCCAACCCTGTACATTCGTTAACAATTCACTCCTTGAATGTCCAGTTGGTCTATGACCACAATTGGTGGATTATGCAGGTATGTGCGAGGTACCCAGGCAGTAGCCACAACTCATACATTCTGTGTAACTCTCAGGTGCTAGACATGTTCAATGGGCCTGATGCCCTGGATGATTGGCTTCTAGGTGACAAGGGTTACCCTTTGAAGAGGTGGTTCATGACTCCAGTGAGGGCCCTGAGACCAGACATGGAGAGGAGCTACAATAGCAGCCACAGAACCAGCAGGGCCACCGTAGAGAAGACAATTGGGCTACTGAAGATGAAGTTCTGATGCCTTGACAGATCAGGAGGATTATTGCAGTACACTCCATCATGAGTGTCACTCATGGTCATAGTGTTCTGCACACTCCATAACCTCGCCATTCAGAGAGGGGATGCCCTCGAGGAAGAGGGGATGCCAGATAGTGGCCATTCGTCTGATGATGAGGGCGAAAACGAGGTGAGGGAACACCCTGATGTAGAGGTGCTAGGCCCTGTAACACAGCCGCATTAATGGCCATGATGCAAAGGGTGCCTTGATCAGGCAGACGTTCCAATAGGTTAGAATTTCTTGACCTCAGAGATGCGTGCACTGCATGTGTCTCAACATTCTGTCAGCACACTCATCATTTCAAGTCCTTTGCGTTCAAGGCATCCTGACCCAACTCCATTACTGGAAAGTCAAATGCATCTCCCAGAAGAAGTTCAATGGCACTTAAAGATTGAATGAATCTCATCACGAGGCATAGTAAACATAAGGTCTATTGGTATATTCACTATGACACATCTAATTAATAAATATATAATGCACACCTCTGTGACTCACTTCTGGTGTTTTCTGAAATTCTTTCCACATGCTCTGACACAGCACTACCCCGTTCCCCCCGCCCCCCCCCCCCCCCCCCCCCCCCCCCCCCCCCCCCCCCACCCCCCCCCCCCCCCCCCCCACCCCCGACACACACACAGCCTCACTAGCTGCTGCATTGGAGAGGCTGCTAATCTACTACTCCCCTTGCCCTGGAAGATCTTGGTGGCCATCCTCTGTGCGGCTGAGGCCTAGGGGGCCACCATGTTAGAAGACTCCTGCTGAGTTGCAGGAGAAGCTTCTGTTGCCACGGCAATCGACGAGGACTGTGTTAATGGCAGTTGAGCGAAGAGGAGGCTGCCTCCCATCAGAAATGTCATGAGAGGTGCTTCCAGATGGTGGCAACAGCTGCTCATCCTCCTGACTCCCCAAAGCCTGTCTGCTGTCTACAAGGCACAAGTCAGAAGTGTGATGGAATACTCCCCACTTGCCTGGGTGAGTGCAGCTCCAACATCACTCAAGAGGCTTGACACCATCCAGGACAAAGCAGCCCACTTAATTGGCACCCAATCCACAAACGTTCAATGCCTCCACCACCGACAAACAGTGGCAGCAATGTGTACCATCTACAAGATGCACTTCAGGAGCTCACCAAGCCTCCTGAGACAGAACCTTTCAAACCCGCAACTGCTAGCATCTGGAAGGACAAGGGCAGCAGACACATGGGAGCACCACCACCTGGAAGTTCCCTTCCAAGTCACTCACCATTCTGACTTGGAAATATATCGCCCTTCCTTCACTGTCACTGGGTCAAAATCCTGGAACTCCCTCCCTAACAGTACTGTGGGTGTACCTACACCACAAGAAAGGCAGTTCACCACCACCTTCTCAAGGGCAGTTAGGGATAAGCAGTAAAAGCTGACATAACCAGTGAAGCCTACATACCACGAATGAATAAAAAAAAGGCCTCTTCCTACATTTTTTCCAGGTGCAAGGCACAATGCATGGGCTGCTGACTTCCGCGGCCACCTCCTTCCAGGCTGAACATGTCATAGAGAGAGGTCTCCTCTTCCCATCTGCTGGCATTGGGACCTTATGCCTGGTGGACACAGCCTGGAGGAGGGTTCTGAGGGATTCATCATTGAAACGCAGGGCTGTTCTTGCCCTTTTACCCTGCCTCGCCCCTCGCTCCCTTGTCTCGGCCACCTATGGTGGAAAACATGCTAGAACTAAACAGCTCCTCAATGTTAAGATCTTGAAAGTATCCCTATGATCAGATTGTATACCATCTGTGCTCACTGGCAAGAAACAACTCAAACTCTGCAAATTTCAAGATATTTTACATAAGAATCACACAAACCTCGAACAATGTCTGATACTATCTTTGCCAAATAAATGCTGATTCTGAATTGAAAACTCACACCTTTGCTCGGTCACCTGACACCATTCCATGCCAGTGGCCCTTTAAATGAGCAGCCATACCTCCTTCAGGGTCACAGCCAACGACTGAGGATGTCAGGCATCCCAGCTCAGATTGGGCGGATGGGTGAAAGACATTCAGCCTCACGGCCTTTAAACCCACCCTCAGTCTCGCAATTGGCTAATTGTCATTTAATATTTCATTTTTTGATGGTGGGGCAGGCATTAGAAAGCCACCCACTTCCAGATGCAAGTCCCACCCACCGCAACATGATGTATTATTCAGCCCATTGTGTGGAGATTCACTGGCACCATCTTGTTCAGCAGTCTGATGTCTAATAACTTATAATACTGGCTCAGAATAACCAAGCTTTTGAACATAAATTTAGTACCAAACCAAGTATCAAAAAAAATGCAATAAAATTGTACTGTGTAAAGATCAGTGTACAAATGGTTGTGAGTTTTGGAAAAGATCTAGAAAAGAACTGTACCCAAACTTTCTATGTAACTTGAGTTTGCCCTGTTTCCATTTGTATGTCATTTTAGCTCCACTCTGTACTCAAGCCCATCTCTTTTCACTTTTTTCCTCTTTTGTTGATAGCTTCTTTTTACCTCACTTAGCCTTAAAACTTACCTCTTTGACCAAGCCTTTGCTAACTGCCCTAAAATTGCCTTATGTAGCTAGGCATCTAAGTCTGATTAATAATGTTACTATGAAGCGTCTTGGGATGTTATCAAAAACAAAAACAAAAATACCTGGAAAAAATCAGCAGGTCTGGCAGCATCTGTGGAGAGGAATAAAGTTAACGTATCAAGTCTGCATGACTCTTCAACAGAACTAAGGAAAAATAGAAATGGGGTGAAATAAAAGCTGGTTTAAGGCGGGGTTTGGGACAAGAGAGCTGGATAGAGGGCCAGTGATAGGTGGAGATAACCAAAAGATGTCACAGACAAAAGGACAAAGAGGTGTTGAAGGTGGTGATATTATCTAAAGGAATGTGCTAATTAAGGGTAGAAAGCAGGACAAGCAAGGTACAGATAGCCCTAGTGGGGGTGGGGTGGGGTGAAGGAATCGAAGAAAGCTAAAAGGTAGAGATAAAACAATGGATGGAAATACAATTAAAAATAATGGAAATAGGTGGGAAAAGAAAAATCTATATAAATTATTGGAAAAAACAAAAAGGAGGGGGAAAAATCAGAAAGGGGGTGGGGATGGAGGAGAGAGTTCATGATCTAAAATTGTTGAACTCAATATTCAGTCCAGAAGGCTGTAAAGTGCCGAGTCGGAAGATGAGGTGCTGTTCCTCCAGTTTGCGTTGAGCTTCACTGGAACAATGCAGCAAGCCAAGGAAGTACATGTGGGCATGAGTGCAGGGTGGAGTGTTGAAATGGCAAGCGACAGGGAGGTCTGGGTAATGTTTGCCGACAGAACGAAGGTGTTCTGCAAAGCGGTCACCCAGTCTGCGTTTGGTCTCTCCAATGTAGAGGAAACTGCATTGGGAGCAACGAATGCAATAGAGTAAATTGAGGGAAGTACAGGTGAAATGCAACGAATGCAATAGACTAAGTTGAAGGAAGTACAGGTGAAATGCTGCTTCACTTGAAATGAGTGTTTGGGCCCTTGGACAGTGAGGAGAGGGGAAGTAAACGGGCAGGTGTTGCATCTTCTGTGGTTGCATGAGAAGCTGCCGTGGGAGGGGTTTGAGGTGTATGGGGTGATGGAGGAGTGGACCAGGGTGTCACGGAGGGAATCATCCCTATGGAATGCCGCCAGGGGGGTGAAGGGAAGATGTGTTTGGTGATGTCATCATGCTGGAGTTGGCGGAAATGGCTGAGGATGATCCTTTGAATGCGGAGGCTAGTGGGGTGATAAGTGAGGGCAAGGGGGACCCTATCATGTTTCTGGGACGGAGAAGAACAGCTTCCAACCTGATAGTCTCCCAACCTCGGATGGCCCGCTTCTACCTCCTACCCAAAATCCACAAACAGGAGTGTCCCGGCAGACCCATCATGTCAGCCTGTTCCTGCCCCACGGAACTCATTTCTCGCTATCTTGACTTCATTCTCTCTCCCCTTGTCCAGTCCCTTCCCACCTACATCCGTGATTCCTCTGACACTCTACATCATATCAACAATTTCCAGTTCCCTGGCCCCAACCGCCTCCTCTTCACCATGGACGTCCATTCCTTCTACACCTCCATCCCCACCTCGAACAGAGGCCCGAACAATCCCCATCCACCACTACTCTCTTCCATTTGGCTGAACTTGTTCTCACACTGAACAATTTCTCCTTAAACTCCTCTCACTTCCTCCAAATAAAAGGTGTGGCTATGGGTACCCACATGGGCCCCAGCTATGCCTGTCTCTTTATGGGGTATGTGGAACATTCCTTGTTGCAGTCCTACTCTGGCCCCCTCCCACAACTCTTTTTCCGGTACATCGATGATTATTTCATTGCTGCTTCATGCTCTCGTCTGGACCTGGAAAATTTTATTAATTTTGCTTCCAATTTCCACCCCTCCATCATTTTCACATGGTCTATCTCTGACACTTCCCTTCCTTTCCTTGACGTCTCTGTCTCAATTTCTGGTGAATAACTGTCCACCAATATCCATTACAAGACTACCAACTCCCACAGCTATCTCAACTACAGCTCCTCACACCCCACTTCCTGTAAGGACTCCATCCCATTCTCTCAGTTCCTTCGCCTCCGTCGCATCTGTTCTGATGATGCTACCTTCAAAGACAGTTCCTCTGACATGTCCTCCTTCTTCCTTAACCAAGGTTTTCCACCCACAGTGGTTGACAGGGCCCTCAACTGTGTCGGGCCCATCTCCCGTGCATCCGCCTTCGCACCTTCCTCTCCCTCCCAGAAATATGATAGGGTCCCCCTTGTCCGCACTTATCACCCCACCAGCTTCCACGTTCAAAGAATCATCCTCCGCCATTTATGCCAACTCCAGCATGATGACACCAACAAACACATCTTCCCTTTACCCCCCTGGTGGCATTCCGTAGGGATCATTCCCTCCGTGACACCCTGGTCCACTCCTCCTTCACCCACTACACCTCAACCCCCTCCCACGGCACCTTCCCATGCAACCGCAGAAGATGCAACACCTGCCCCTTTACTTCCCCTCTCCTCACCGTCCAAGGGCCCAAACACTCATTTCAAGTGAAGCAGCATTTTACTTGCACTTCCCTCAACTTAGTCTATTGCATTCGTTGCTCCCAATGCAGTTTCCTCTACATTGGAGAGACCAAATGCAGACTGGTTGACCGCTTTGCAGAACACCTGCGGTCTGTCTGCAAGCATGACCCAAACCTCCCTGTCGCTTGCCATTTCAACACTCCACCCTGCTCTCATGCCCACATGTCCGTCCTGGCTTGCTGCATTGTTCCCAGTGAAGCTCAACGCAAACTGGAGGAACAGCACCTCATCTTCCGACTCGGCACTTTACAGCCTTCCGGACTGAATATTGAGTTCAACAATTTTAGATCATGAACTCTCTCCTCCGTCCCCACTCCCTTTCTGATTTTTCCCCCTCTTTTTTGTTTTTTCCAATAATTTATATAGATTTTTCTTTTCCCACCTATTTCCATTATTTTTAAATATATTTCCATCCATTGGTTTATCTCTATCTTTTAGCCTTTTTCGATTCCTTCACCCACCCCACCCCCACTAGGGCTATCTGTACCTTGCTCGTCCTGCTTTCTACCCTTAATTAGCACATTCCTTTAGATAATATCACCACCTTCAACATCTCTTTGTCCTTTTGTCTATGACATCTTTTGGTTATCTCCACCTATCACTGGCCCTCTATCCAGCTCTCTTGTCCCAACCCTCACCCCCTTAAACCAGCTTATATTTCACCCCATTTCTATTTTTCCTTAGTTCTGTTGAAGAGTCATGCAGACTCAAAACGTTAACTGTGCTTCTCACCACAGATGCTGCCAGACCTGCTAAGTTTCTCCATGTATTTTTGTTTTTGTTTTCGATTTCCAGCATCCGCAGTTTTTTGCTTTTATCTTGGGATGTTATGTTGGGTTAAAGACACCATTAAAATAAAGGTTGTTGTTATTGCCTTTGACACTTGTTTATTTCAAGATACATCTGTTAAAGTAGCGGACAAATGAATTGCATAGAAAAATATTAAGCAGTTTATCCTAATCTTGCACAATGTAATTTCAAGACTATAAGAATGTAAAGAAAGACTTGCTTTTATATAGAGATTTTCGTGACCATCAGACATCTCAAAGCTTTTTATAGCCAATTAACTACTTTTTGAAGTGTAGTCACTGGTGTAACATAGGAGAAAATGTAGGAACGTAATTATTTTTCGATAGGACCAATAGATAGGAACATGGGAACAGGAGTAGGCCATTCAGGCTGTCGTGCCTGCTCCACCATTCAATTTGATCATGGCTGACCATCTCCCTTAACACCATTTTCCCACGTTATCTCCAAATCCCATGGTGTCATTAGCCTCCAGGAATCTATCAATTTCTGTTTTGAAAATGCTTAATGATTGAGCTTCCACAGCTGGGGTAGAGAATTCCAAAGATTCACCACCCTATGAGTTAAGAAATTCCTCCTCATCTCAGTTTTAAATAACCCCTTATCCTGAGATTATGTCCCCTGGCTTTAGACTCACCAGCCAGGGGAAACAGCTTATCCACATCCACACTGTCACACCCTGTAAGAATTTTGTAAGTTTCAATGAGGTCACCCCTCATTCTTCAAAACTCTAGGGAATACAGAATCTGTCTCCCCAATCTTTCCTCATAAAAGAATCCCACCATCCCAGTGATTAATCTAGTAAAGCTCCATTTCACTCCCTCTATGGCAGGTATATCCCTCCTTAGATAAGGGGACCGAAACTGTACACAATACTTCAGGTGAGCTCTCAGCAAAGCCCTATATAATTACAGGAAGACTTCTTTACTCCTGTACTCAAATGCCCTCACAACGAAGGCCAACATGCCATTTGCCTTCCTAATTATTTTCTGCACCTGCATGCTAACTTTTAGAGACTCATGAACAAGGACACCCAGGTCCCTTTGGACACCCGCACTTCCTAACCCCTCACCAATTAAGAAATATTCTGCCTTTCTGTTTTTTGAACCAAAGTGAATAATTTCAAACTTATTCACATTATATTCTATCTGCCATGTTCTAGCCCATTCATTTAGCCTGTCCTCTTGAAGCTTCCTTGCATCTTCCTCACAATTTACGTTCCCACCTAGATGGGTGCCATCAGCAAAGTTGGGAATATTATAATTGTTCCTTGCACCCAAATCATTTATATAGATTGTGAACTGCTGTGGACCTAGCAATGACCCTTGTGGTACCCCATTATTAACAGCCTACCAACCTGAGAATGATCCATTTATTCCTACTCTCTGCTTTCTGTCTGTTGACCAATTCTCAACCCATACCAAACCATATTGCTCTATGGGATAGAGCAATCCCATATGTTCTAATTTTATTTACTAACCTCCTGCATGGGACCATATCAAAAGCCTTCTGGAAATCCAAATACACCACATCCACTGGTGCACTTTTATCAATGCTACAAGTATTTTCCTCAAAAAACTCCAACAAGTTTGTTGAAACATGATTTCCCTTTCATAAATCCACATTGACTCCGCTCAATTTTACCACTCTTTTCTATGGCCAGAATTTTCACCTCGACGGGCAGGCATGTGCCCGACCCACTCGAGCATGAAATGATGTGCGATGATGTCAGGCGAGTCAATGTGCTGACACCAATGTGCAGTTGCGTAATAGTTTGGTCGGCGGGCACGCACGGGAATTGGCAACGCCTCCGCCGACAATTAGAAGGCCTCTTAAGGCCACTAAAGTATTAATTATCTTAAATTTTTTACTGCCTGTCCAATGGCGGGCAGGCGAAAAGGCCAAGCGGCCTTTGCATTTTTTTGCAAACCTCATCCACAGGTGGCATGAGGTTCCCAACATCAATAAAAATAAAATATTTTTTTTACAATTTCATTTATAACATGTCCTTACATGTTTTGCAACCTTTTTTAAATCTTTATTTCTAATCTTAAAAACTCTTCATCTCCCTGAGGCAGCTCTGTGCCTCAGAGATTTTCAAGCACTCACTTGCACACACGCTCGCCCTACCCCCCTTCACAGTGCTGCCACTCGCTTTTCACGGTGGGTGGGCCTTAATTGGCCTGCCAGCATGAAATCGCTGTTCGGCCTCGATCGCGGGCAGCGGTCAGTTTCCCGACTGTCCCTGTCCACCCCCGCCGAGCCCGCCCGACAAGGGCAAAATTCTGCCCCATATGTCCAGTTATCACATCCTTTATAATAGATTCTAACATCTTCCCTACGACTGACATCAAACTAACAAGACTGTATTTCTCCATTCTCCCTCTTCCTTCCCCCTTAAATAGTGGGGCTATATTAGCTACTTTCCAGAATCTATAGAATTTTGAAAGATAACCATCCACTATCTCTCTAGCTACCACCTTCAACACTCTGCGATGAAGCTCATCTGGTCCAGGGAATTTATCAACCTTCCATCCAGTTAACCTTTCAAATATTATCTCTTTACTAATAATATTTTTTTTAGTTCCTTGTCCCTTGAATGAGTCTGCTCATCTCAGCACGAATCATCTGAAAAGGGTTTTCTTGTAACTTAGTGAAGCAATGAGTTCAATTAAGTTTAGAAAAACCTAAAAATAATTCTTGGCCAAATTATTTGAAATCTAATTTTGTACCCCTCTTAAAATCTATCTTGTCAATCAATATCATATCAGCTTGCTCCCATTTGTTTATTTTGCATATGTACTATACTGTTTAGTTCAGTGATACACTCGTCAAAAGCCATCATTTCTCGATCTTGCAGGTTTCAATGTAAACAGCATGAGGGATGGATAAAGATCCTGCTTGGTAGACGATGGATTGATGTGTTGATTTTATTTGATTTGATCAGATTGACCTGTTCAATTCTCAAAGTGCCCTTGTAGTTATTAATTTGAACTTTCAGGATTTAACTCAAAGGCCCAACAGCTGGAAAGACAGAGGGACCCCGCCTCCACCTGCCCTCATCAGGCAATTAGTTACCTGAGGATGTGGTTTTGGCCGCTCTGAGGCATGATGTTCTGCCTCCCAGAGCTGCTGACCAATCAGAGGACCAAATGCTGTTTAGTCCTAGCAGTGTCACTGGGAGCGATGGCTGCTGCTGGGGCTGCAGTAAGCCTCACCCAGGAGCCTCGTTGAAGGCCCTGAGAGATCAAAAATCTACCCAGCCATGAATGTATTCAGTACCAAATTTGATCCAAGCAAATTTGTCACTATAACAAAACTCGTAAATAACATGGAACACAAGTTAACATTAGAAGGGAACACAAATGAAATGCAAATATACAAACATATAATTTAGGAGCAGGAGTGGGCCACTCAGCCCCTCGAATCTGCTCTGCCATTCAATAAGATCATGGTTGATTTGAATGTAAGCTCAGCCCCACATTCCTACCTAACCCCAAAAACCTTTCACCCCTTTGTTAATCAAGAATCCATCGAGCTCTATCTTAAAAATATTCGAAGACTCTGCAGTCCAGGCACTTTTGAATGGAGAAATGTCCTCATGCTGAACTTAGTGTGTTTCATGGTTTGAACAAATCTCTCAGCTAACCCATTTTTCAGGGTGGGGTATGTTGCTGAGGTGAAGTGATGAGTTCCATTACTTCTCAAAAATTTCTCAAACTCCTGTGGGACAAACCGAGGTACATTGTTGGTCACAAGTTGTTCTGGTAACCCGTAACGACTGAACATTTTTCTTAGCCTTTGTATTGTACTCTCAGCAGTAGTACAGGGCATCAATGAAACTTCTGGCCATTTGGAATAAGCATCCGCAACCACCATGAACATTGTTCCTTCAAATGGTCCAGCGAAATCGATATAGATGTGCTGCCAAGGGTTTTCTGGCCAATCCCATGGATGGAGGGGTGCCAATTGAGGCATGTTTCTCACACTCTGACATGAAGGACAAGATCTTGCCTTGGCTTCAAAGTCTTGGTCCAGGCCAGGCCACCAAAAGTAGCTTCTCTCTTTCATGTGAACTATTCCACAGTGTCCAGCATGCAGTTGGCCCAGCTCTGGCTTCCTTAATGCTGGTGGTATAATAACTCACATGGCCCAAAGCAAACATCCTAAAGTGACTGATAACTCTATCGTCCTGGAAACGTAAGGATGAAGGTCAGGTGAGACTTAGAAGTTCGGGGAAGAGTTGCCATGCATCATGAGGTTCATGACTTTGGACAAGGTTGGGTCCACTCGAGTGATCTTCTTGATTTGATGGGTGTGTTCTTCACGTGTGCAAAGTAGAAAATGTCTTTCTGAGCAGTGTCCATATGGATGACTGGTGGTGGCAACCTCGAAAGGCCATCCGCATTGCCATGCAAGGTAGATTTTCAATATTTGATGTCATAAGTGTGAACACCAAACATCAATGCCCAATGCTGCATCCTGCTTGCAGCAAAAGAAGGGATGCCTGTGTGTGGACCGAATATTGAGGTGAGGTTGATGATCAGCCAGCAGCTCGAATTTCTGTCCAAACAGGTACTGGTGAAATTTTTGGATTCTGAAAGTGATTTCCAGTGCTTTCCATTCGATTGGCTCTCTGCTTTGCTTCAAGTCCATGAAGCAAAAGCTATGGGCCTCTCCACATCTGAGGGCATTATGTGTGAAACAACAGCCCCAACTCTATAAGGCGATGCATCACTTGCAAATTGTAGAGGTAAAGAGAGATCAAAGCCCGTCAGTACCTCAGAATCTATCAGTGCTGCTTTAGCTTTCTTGCACGCAGCTTCACAGGCTTCTGTCCATTTTCAGGCTTTGTTCTGACACAGGAGCTCATGCAACAGATTCAACAGTGTTGCCAGCTGTGGAATAAATCTCCCATAATAATTCAGTGCCTTAAGAATGAGCAAAGCTGGCTGATATTCTGAGGAGCTGGAGCATCCACAATAGCCTTGACCTTGGAGTGTGCTTTGTGAAGCCCAGCTGCCTCAATGACATGCCCCAAATATTCCACAGAGGGCTGAAAAACTCACATTTGTCTTTGTGAACCCGTAAGCCATACTTCTCTAGCCTTTGTAGGATGGCATCCAAGTTCTTGAGATGATCCTCATCAGTCCTGCCCATTACCAAGATGTCACCAAGGTAGCACTGGACTCCAGGCAAACCACTCAGAATCTGGTCCGTGGCCCTCTGAAACAAGGCTGGAGCTGATGTTAGCTGGCAACATCTGTACAGTCCCTTGTGTGTTGTGATAGTCAGATATTCTTGTGACTTCTCATCAATTATGCATTTCTAAGCAGGCCTGGAATAGATCTAGTTTGCTGAATTTCTGTCCACCAGCAGGGAGCAAAAAGGGTCTCAATATGGGGAAGTGGATATTGCTCAGCACACAACACGGGGCTAACAGTAACCTTGAAATCCCCACAGATGCGTATGGAGCCATCTTTCTTGAGCACTAAAACAATGGGTGTTGCCCAATTGCTATGGGAGACAGGTACCAAGTCCCCTATCTTGACCAGATGCTCCAGGTCAGCTTCGACATTTGGTTGTATGACACAAGACAAGGTTCTAGCCTTCAGAAATTTTGGTTGAGAGTCAGCTTTGATATTCAGTTTTACGGTGATTCCCTTCATGCTTCACAAATCTCCTTTGAAAACAACAGCTTGTTTTTTAAAAACAGTTGTCATACCAGTTACTTCTTTAGCAATGCTGTGTACTTCTGCCCAGTTTAACTGTATCTTCTCAAGCTATGACTGTCCAACTAAAGCTGGGTAGTTGTCTTTCACCACAAACAGTGGTAGCTTAGCAGTCTGTTCATTTAGTTCCACTTTATCTTCCATTCTGCCCTTCATAGGAACAACTTCCTCTGTATATGTTTTCAGGACGATTTTTGCATGCATCAAGGGAAGATGCTTAACTTCTCCTTATACACAGCACCTGGGACCAGAGAAACTGCGGCCCCTGTATCCAGTTCCATATGTATTGGTTGGCCCTCCAGTAGCAGTGTTACCCAGTAGCTCTGAACCTCCTGTCACTGACAAGGTGTGGAGGGGCCCTTCTTCTTTGGACCTGGTGTCACTCTGGTCCACCTGTTCCTGTTCTATGACATGCAGATTTTTCTTCTTGTTACGCCAGACTGCAGATTTCTTTTTCACTGCTTTGCCTTTATGATTCAATCAACTTTTATGTTTTTACAGGCACGCTTAATGTGTTCCTTTTTGCCACACTGATGGCATTCAAGATCTCTGCACCAGCATTCAGATGGATGGTGACCAGGCTTTTCACAACGGTAACATTCTTGGCTGCTTGCTATCTCGTGTGCACACTCAGCTGCACTTGAGTTGATGCATTCAGCTGTTGTGTTTCTTTTGCAGCCAGCTCCATGGAGACTGCAATCTCTATGGCTTTCTGAAAAATGAGGTCAGCCTCTGTCAGGAAGCATTTCTGGATTGTTTCAGTATGAAGGACACTACCAACCTGTCACGGAGGGTATCGTTCAGTACTTCTTTGAATTCACAACGTTCATTGAGCTTTTTAAATACTGCAACATACTGCACAATTGTTTCCCCTCTTCTTGGTTTCTTTAGTGAAACCTAAATCTTTCTACTATGACAAGTGGCTTAGGGGAAAATGCATCTCTAGGACTTTTACAATATCTTCATATGATTTTATGCCAGGTTTATCAGGCTGCACCAAGCTTCTTAATAAGCCAAAGGTTTTAGCTGCCACCACATTTAAGAAAATTGCCACCTTTCTATCATTTTCAATTCCATTTGCAGGGGCAAAAAACCCAAAGTTCTCAGCATAGGAGCTCCATTGTTCCATAGTCTCATCAAAATGTCCCATTGGTCCCGTAGGCGTAGTCATTTTCCTACTTTTTATTTTCTCTTCTTCATCAATTACTTTTTGTTTACTGTCGTTCCTTTTCTTTGTAGTTACCACTTTAAATGCTGTTACCACTTTAAGACAATAACTTTTTTTAAACTCAGAATGTCAGCAGCTGCTGGTTATGTCTCTGGTTTATCCTGCACTTTTCAGGTTTTTGGCAAGCTCTGCAGCAATTGTGGGCCTTCCCTTACTGTAAGTGTTTAAGCCTTTTAAAACTGCAGCACATTCTTCTCCCTGTGTCCTCTTTTTGAACCTTGCGTGTCCTGTATACTTCAAACTTCAAAGACTGTCTGCAGCCAGCAGCTCTGTCGCTGTATTTTTTTCCCGAGCTTTCTCGGGGTCCCTGCGATCGTGGGTCCCTTTCTTTTTGCAAACATGGCTGCTTCACTTCTTTCTGTAAGCAATTTTTTTCTGAACATCTTTCCTGTTCAGCAAAGTACAGCAGCGATTTCTTCCCTTTTTGTCTTTTTATCTGAGCCTTGCAGATCCCTTTTGTCTGAACTTCGGGAGTGCTCCAAGAGAGTGGGCGTGCTTTTTTTTTTACTAGTAATTTCCTTTTATTGGCTGTTTCATTTTTTGAGTGACCTTACCACAAAGATCCTTCATTCTCATCGCCAATTTGTTATGCTTTAATATTGGTACAACCGATAACTTTCTAAAGACTAATCAATGCTGAAGGAGGCATGGAGGTGATTGAACATGGGAGCTCTTGTTTATTCTACTGTAGTAACAGAACTAACAAAACAACGTGGATTCTGTGATCCCATAATGCACTGGCTTGCAAAGTACAGCAAACTAAACAAGGCATTCATTACATAGCACCTGCCTTATGCTATACTATACTTGTGGTGTGCATTTATGTGTAACCATGTGTGGGTGTGCAAGTGTATATGAGCCAAGCGTCAGCTCTGAAGAAAGAGTCATATGGACTCGAAACGTGTAATAACTTAATGGAGCAGTGAAGAAAAGGCTAAACTTTATTTAGGAGACATGTAGAGGCACTTGCACACTAGACACGATCTTTCTATCAGAAGCCCTACCCACAGGATTACCCGCGCAATAAGCTTATTGGTCAAAGCCACCGTAATCACATCACATGATGAGTGACTGACAGGATGGAGGGACAATACATCTAGTTGCTACACTTCTTCTCTCTTCAAGTTTCTTAAATTTACGATAAAAAAAAGTCAGAAAAGCCAGCAAACATTTGTGCAGTCACTGGTAATTACAAATCAAGTCTCTGAGGAGCTCGGCGGAGACTGTTAGAGCAGCGTAGCGAAGGAAGTTCCTGAACAGGATTAATGGGATCTTGAGTTGCACTAGGAGATATATCATTGGAACTGGGTCGTTCTGTATTTGGTAACTGTATTAGATATGTCTGGAATATCAGCTCTAGGATGATCACACACCTCAGAAGTCAGCAGTGAAACATTAATCACAGGTTGATCTTGCATTCGTTGGAATGTTTCTCTAGCCTTAATATGATCTACATGTTTATGTAGAATTCTATCTTTGTCTTGCACTTGAA
This sequence comes from Carcharodon carcharias, assembly GCF_017639515.1. Lineage (NCBI taxonomy): Eukaryota > Metazoa > Chordata > Chondrichthyes > Lamniformes > Lamnidae > Carcharodon > Carcharodon carcharias. The sequence goes on along the minus strand of NC_054474.1, from coordinate 42,429,571 downwards.
AAGATAATGGACTAATCTCTGAAATGATGGCTCCTGGAGTCCAACAAAGTCTACTTCCAAACTTACACACATACACAGGGTTGCCTATATGAAAAGTACAAGCCTTGCTGTGTAAATCGTGGTTCAATTTTTGATTATTCTGGCTGTGTTACCTTCCCCTCTAGATTTGGAAATGCCAAGTGTTAACGCATATGCAAATGGCATTTTATCAGTAACTCTGACGGTGTCAAGCCCATAATAGTATGTGGTGTTGTAAGGTAACTTAGGTGAAATCTAGAAAGGCGAGACTCCAGAGTACCTCCAGATAACGTCTTCATACCAGCTTTAAAGATCTAGGCAGCTCTTTCAGCGAGACCATTGGATGAACAATACCAGGGAGTGGTCTTTATGTGCCGGATACTGTTCAAGTCTGTGAACCTCTGAAATTCCACACCAGTGAAAACTGTTTGATTATCAGAAACAATAATCTCAGGTAAACCATATACTGAAGGAATGATGCAGTTTTTCAATAATTGTGGCTGAAGTTGGCATTTTTACTTCATAGATCCCAAGCCATTTTGAATGTGCATCGATGATTAATAGGAACTTGGTGCCTAAAAACAGTCCCACATAGTCAATATGCAGTCCAACCCAAGGACAATTCCCATGGTTGAAGAGGAGTTGAATCAGGTAGCTTCTGGTGTTGCTGGTGTAAAAATAGTGTTTAACCATGTTCTCAATGTCACTGTCTATTCCTGGCTACCAGACATAATTACATGCCTGCATCTTCATTTTTGATATGCCTGGGTGTGCACTGTGGAGCTCTGCCAAGAGTGACTCTCTGCCCTGTGATGGAACCACAACTCTTGAACATCACAGAAAAATTCCATCTTGACGGCTCAGTTCGGTGATTCTAGAATAAAATGGTCGTAAGTCATCAGAAGCAAGTGTTCTTGGCCTTCCTTGTAAAACAAAATCTTTGACTTTTGACAGTATTGGGTCTCTGTTCATCCAATTCTTGATCTGTTTGGCGCATACAGGTGGTGAATCCATGAAATTTAACAATAACACTAACTCTTGTGGAACAGGTGTATTCACAAGGCTACCCAGTAACGGAAGACGACTAAGTGCATCTGCATTGACTATATGCGAGCCAGGGCGGTACATGAATGTGTACTCGTAAGTTGAAAGCATCAAGGCCCAATGTCGGTTTCTCGCTGAAGCTATATGAGGAATAGCATTGTCTTTGCTGAACAAACCTGTCAGCAGCACATGGTCAGACACAATTGTAAAATGTCACCTGTGTAGGTATTTGTGAAATTTCTTGACATTAGATACAGCCAACAATCCTATTTTGAGAGTAGCCCTTTTCAACTTGTTCTTGAAACCTAGCCAATGGGTCTCTCTGATCCGTCTTCCCTTTGATGTGATAGAACAGCTCCTACACCATAAGGAAAAGCATCACACATTAACATTAGCTCTTTAGGTGGGTCATAATGTACATCAAGCATGGTGAATGAAGCAGTTTCTTCGCTGTCACAAAGGCTTCTTCTTGCTGTGAACCCTATGACCAGCGGTGGCTCTTCCTCAGCAATGAATGTAGTGGTGCCAGTACAGTGGATAAATTAGATAAAAAATGGCTATAGTAATTGATCGTGCCTAGGAAAGATTTAAGCTCTGTCACATTAGAGGATGATGGTGCATTTTTACTTGCTTGTACCTCGTCTTCAACAGGATGCAACCCCATAGAGTACACTCTGTGACGCAGGTAGGCTACTTCTGATGCGTGAAATGTGCATTTTTCTCACTTCAAATGCACACCTGCTCCATAAATCTTCTCAGCACTTTTCAAGGTTGGCTGAATGTTCAGCTTCAGCCAGCCCAGTGATGAGAATGTCATCTAAGTACACAACCACATGTGGAAGTCCCTGCAGGAGACTCTCCATGATTCGCTGAAAAATAGCACATGCTGATGAAACTCCAAAATGTAATTGGGTGTATTGGTAGAGGCCTTCATAAATATTAATTGTCATGTATTCTCTTGACATGCTGTCCAATTCCAATTGTTGATAGGCATGACTCATGTCTGGTTTTGTATATGATTTGCCTCCTATTAATTTGGCATACAAGTCATCAACTCTAGGAATGTGGTGTTTGTCTAACTTTGCTGCTTTGTGATTGTCAGCTTATAGTCATTGCATATATCTATAGCCTGGTCTGGCTTGACAACAGAGACCATGGGTGGGGCCCACTCAGAAAACTGGGTGAGCTGAATTGTTCCCAGGTTTTACAACCTGCGCAACATTGCATCTACTTTTTCTTTTAGTGAGTAAGGCACTGCTCTGGCCTTGAAGAAACGGGGATCAATGTGCATTCTACCTTACATGCCCTTCAGTTTTCCCAATTCATCTTGAAAACAGTGTCATGTTTCAAGAGTTCTGGGATTCTATCAGACTTTAAATGGAATATTTCTGACCAGTCAAGTTTTATCTTCTGCAACCAATCTCAATCCAAAAGACTGGGCCCCTCCCCCTTAATGATTATCACAGGCAGTTGGCTGTCTCTTGTTTGTAGCAGACTGGGACAGCAGCAATGCCTTTGACCTGAATTGATTCTCCAGTATAAGGTCTCAGCTTGGTGGACATCTGCTCCAATGTCAATGGCTGACTCTCTTCACTGAGATACTTAAACGTGTGCTCCCCAACAACAGTAGTTGAAGCACTGGTATCCACTTCCATCAGCAGTTGCTTGCCATTCACTTGCACTATCATTGTAATGGGCTCAGATTTAACAGCAGTCACATGATATAGAGAGTATACATTAGTAGTAACAGCCTCAGCCTTGGTGTGGCTAAGGGTACCCACATGGGCCCAGTTATGCCTGTCTCTTTATGGGGTATGTAGAACATTCCTTGTTCCAGTCCTACTCAGGCCCCTTCCCACAACTCTTTCTCCAGTACATTGATGACTGCTTCGGTGCTGCTTCATGCTCTCATCTGGACATGGAAAAGTTTAATAATTTTGCTTCCAATTTCCACCCCTCCATCATTTTCACATGGTTCATCTCTGACACTTCCCTTCCTTTCCTTGACCTCTTGGTCTCAATTTCTGGTGAATGACTGTCCACCAATATCCATTACAAGCCTACCGACTCCCACAGCTACCTTGACTACAGCACTTCACACCCCGCTTCCTGTAAGGACTCCATCCCATTCTCTCAGTTCCTTTGCCTCCGTCGTATCTGTTCTGATGATGCCACTTTCAAAAACGGTTCCTCTGACATGTCTTCCTTCTTCCTTAACCGAGGTTTTCCACCCATGATGGTTGACAGGGCCTTCAACCGTGTCCGGCCCATTTCCCACGCATCCGCCCTCACACCTTCCTCTCCCTCCCAGAACCATGATGAGGTGCCCCTTGTCCTCACTTATCACCCCACCAGCCTCCGCATTCAAAGGATCATCCTCTGCCATTTCCGCCAACTCCAGCATGATGCCACCACCAAACACATCTTCCCTTCATTCCGCAGGGATCGTTCCCTCTGGGACACCCCGGTCCACTCCTCCATCACCCCTTACACCTCAACCCCCTCCCACGGCACTTTCCCATGCAACCGCAGAAGCTGCAACACCCGCCCCTTTACTTCCCCCCTCCTCACCGTCCAAGGGCCTAAACATTCCTTTCAAGTGAAGCAGCATTTCACTTGCACGTCACTGAATTTAGTCTACTGCATTCGCTGCTCCCATTGCGGTTTCCTCTACATTGGAGAGACCAAAGGCAAACTGGGTGACCGCTTTGCGGAACACCTTCGGTCTACCCGCAATCATGACCCAGACCTCCCTGTCACTTGCCATTTCAACACACCACCCTGCTCTCATGCCCACATGTCCGTCTTTGGCCTGCTGCAATGTTCCAATGAAGTTCAATGCAAACTGAAGGAACAGCACCTCATCTTCCGACTAGGCACTTTACAGCCTTCCGGACTGAATATTGAGTTCAACAACTTTAGATCATGAACTCTCTCCTCCATCCCCACCCCCTTTCTGATCCCCTTTTTTCCAATAATTTATATAGATTTTTCTTTTCCCACCTATTTCCATTATTTTTAAATGTATTTCCATCCATTGTTTTATCTCTACATTTTAGCCTATTTTGTTCCCTTCCCCCCACCCCACCCCCAGTAGGGCTATCTGTACCTTGCTCATCCTGCTTTCCACCCTTAATGTCACCATTAGCACATATCTTAGCTAATATCACCACAGTCAACACCTCTTTGTCCTTTTGTTTATGACATCATTTGGTTATCTCCACCTATCACTGGCACTCTATCCAGCTCTACCTGTCCCGATCCCCCTTAAACCAGCTTATATTTCACCTCTTTTCTATTTTTCCTCACTTCTGGTGAAGAGTCATTCGGACTCGAAACATTAACTGTATTCCTCTCTGCAGATGCTGTCAAACCTGCTGAGTTTTTCCAGGTATTTTTTGCTTTTGTTTCAGTCTTTCCTGTATCAGTTAGCTCAATCAGATTCATTTGTTATTTTGATGTTTGCCTACCCTTTGTTCTGCACCAACTAACAAGATGTACTTTCCTTCTGTCCCACAGCATATCGTTCCAGGCATCCCCAAAATCACAGTACTTGGTTAACTGTTTCAGATTTGCCACAAAAGTAGCAATGGACTCTCCTGGGGCACGAACTCTCGAATTAAACTTGAAGCGTTGCACGATCAGACAGTTTGGGCTGAAAGTGCGATTTCACGAGTTCCACTAACTCACTGCATGACTTAGAACTAGGTGCGTTTGGGACAGTCAGGTTTTGAATCAAGTTATAAATTTGCCTCCACATGCACTCAACAGAATAGCTTTACACTTTTCTTCAACAGTAATCTCGTTTGCAAAGAAATAGAACTCAAGTCGCTTGGCATACTGACTCCAATCTTCAATGTTAGCATCGTATGAATCGATTCTTCTGAACAGCTGCATGACTGGTTAATATTGTTCAACTTCACTTTACTTACATTAACCGGTGTGAAGTACGCAGCAGAAGTCAGTTTTATCCTCATTGCCAAATGTAATAACTTGATGGAGCAGCAGGTTTGGTGAAGAAAAGGCTAAACTTTATTTAGAAGATATGTAGAGGTGCTTGCATGCTAAACGTGATCGCTCCGTCTGAAGCCCCGCCCACATGATTACCTGCGCAATATGCTTATTGGTCGAAGCCCCCGTAATCACATCACATGGATGTTGACAGGATGGAGGGACAATACATCTAGTTACTACAAAATGTTAACTCCGTTTCTCTCATCACTGACACTGCCAGACCTGCTGAGCCTTTCGAGCATTTTATGTTTTCATATCAGATTTCCAGCATCCCCTATTTTGCTTTCAATTTAAATTGACAATTCAATGCAGCACTGAGGGAGTGCTACATTATCAGAGCTGCTGTTTTTCAAATCATACTTGCCCTCTCAGGTGGAGATAGGTTATCTCAGGCACTATTCGAAGAATTGAAAGGGTGTTCTCCTGAACATTTATCAGAAGATCTGGCCCAGTGTCTGCTAACATACGACCAAGCAAAGGAAGTTGTGTGGCCAGTAGTTTTGTGGGAATAGAGTCGAGATAGCAGGCTGGGTATCATGAACAAGATGAGCTCAGAGAGTGCTCCTTGAGGAAACTCAAAAAGGAACAAAGCTCAGGGCTAGGACAGGGAACAGCCTTAGAGGAAGTTTAGTTCGGTGAGCTTAGGGAAGGGAGGGAAGTGAATACCATTTCCCGGTTTCTCACCATTAAAAACATATTCTATTTTTCCTACCAAAGTGGATAGCTTCATATGCTCTTGTCTGTTGTAAATGTTCCATATGAAGCAGGCATAACGTTACCCTGTATCCGCCATAGGCAGAGCCATGTTGAGATTAAATAAAATAAGGGTCTAAATAGCTGTTACATCCTTTACTATAGTAAAAAAATCCCATTCATAAAAGCCCATTCAAAACTTTATAAGAATATCAAGTACTTAATCGCTTATAAAAACAGACTTGTATTCAAAACCCCACATCAAAAGTAGCTATCCTTTAAGAATCTTTTTGAGCTGCCAATCAGACTGTGAACTTACAACTCCCCCACCCCACCCCACCACCGCTGGGATAATTGTAGGTTGTGGAAAGCAGAGAAGTATTAATAATGATAGTCCTTGGGGTGATGTCAACAAACAGCTATTGTAACTGCTAGAATATATTTTTTTAACTCTCACTGGCACAGGCAGGTTTTTAAATTTTTAAAGGGCTGGGCATTTAAATAACTTCACAGCTTTACAGTTATATAGACCTAATATGCCCTTCATAAGCATTTATGTCTCCTCCATAATATTGTGACTCAAACAGTGCAGGTTAAGGCCATTTCTGCAGTGCAAATGGGGTCTGTTTAACTCAGTCCTGAGTGTAAGTGTCTCTGCTGAGTTTAGTTTTCTCTCATGTGTGATTCAGGCCCTGTATGCATTCCTGTCCTGGTGAAAATAGGATCTGCTGGATATGGACGCGGGACTTTGGGATCTGGCCTCCGCCTGACATTTTTAAAGGTCTGCATTGGGGTGCCACATGGATCAGTGCTGGAGCCTATTTACAATCTATATTAATGACTTGGATGAAGAGACAGATTGTATTGTAGCCAAATTTGCTGATGATACACAGATAGGTGGGAAAGCAAGTTTTGAGGAGGAGCAAAGGGCCTGCAACAGGATATATAGATAGGTTAAGTGTTCGGGGAAAAAATTAGCAAATGAAGCATGATATGGGAAAATGTGAGTTTGTCACTTTGGCAGGAAGAATACAAAAGCTAAATATTATTTAAATGGAGAGAGACAGCAGAATGCTGCAGTACAGAATGATCTAGGTTTCCTTGCACATGAATCACAAAAATTTAGCATGCAGATACAGCAAGTCATTTGGAAGGTTAAAGTAATGTTGGCTTTTATCGCAAGGTGGGTGGAATCCACCAAGTTGGAGCTACAGCTGGACAGGGCATTGGTGACACTGTACCTGGAGCACTATGTACAGTTTTGGTCTCCTTTCTTAAGGAGGGATATTGCTTTGGAAGCAGTTCAAAGATGATTCACTAGGCTGATTCCTGGGTTGAAGCAGTTGTCTTGTGAGGAAAGGTTGAATAGGTTGGGTTGATACTCATTGGTGATTAGAAGAATACGAGGTTATCTTAATGAAACATGCCAGATTCTGAGGGGAGTTGACAGGGTAGATGCATAGATGATGGGAGGATGGTTCCTCTGATGGGTGAATCTAGATCTACGGGGCTCAGTATAAAAATGAGGGGTCTCCTGTTAAAGACAGAGATGAGGAGGAATTTCTTCTCTAAAGGGGTTGTTTTCCTTTGGAATTCTCTTACACTTCCACAGAAAGCAATGGAGACTTGGTCACTGAATACATCCAAGGCTAAGTTAGACAGATTTTTAATCAGCAAGGAACTCATGGCTGTGGGGGAGGTTGGGGAACAGGGAGGAAAGTGGAGTTAAGGCCACAGCCAGATCAGGCTTGATTTTATTGAATGGCATAGCAGGCTTTATGGCCAGAATGGTCTACTTCTGTTCCTATTTCTTCTGTTCTTATGAATCTTGGGATTCATTGACAACAGGAAGTCCCCAGCATAGGAGAAGTGCAGCTTTCTAAATCAGAAAGAATCATGGCAATGTTTAAGCAATATTGACCATGATGGCTCATATTGAGAGCCTGCTAGTGCCAGTAGACTACAATTTATTGGTTTACTATGAGACCCAATATACAGAGGTAATCAGTACAGTAGAAGCCATGAGCCTCGGAGCAAATTTGCAATCCAGCCCACCTGTACTCAATTTCTTGCAAACACTTGGTCCATTCCTCTAGTCTTCCCGCCAATTTTGAGGAGTGATCTTGCCAATAGGAGACACATTCCATATGAGCCCAGTCTGCGTCGCAACATAACTCCAGACTGCACACAATGCTAACCTCCCACAAGGATAGCATTTCCATACTTGTCATGAAAGTCAGGACCAGTTTTGTGGTGAGTTTGTCTTGTTACAATTTGACAAATGCTCTGACCGGACAGGGAAAGCAGATTCTTGATCAAAGGCACCATCTCCACCGCGCGCCTGTTTACCCTTCAGGAAAAGTTGGATGGCCAAAACTAAGATACAAGGACTCATACAAGCGAGATATCTTTTCCTGCAAGGTTGACCTCAACAACTGGGAACCGTTTGCACATGACCAAAGCATTTGCTGCCAAAATCTCCACATAGGAGCATGAAAGTTTGATGAACTATGCTCTTCAGATTGCCACAGAAAAGCGCCACCCTAGGAAGCAACATTCGACAGTAGCCCTTGCATTAATGAATGTGACCTATAATGGCCCCATTGCAACCGACAATGAACTCACAACAGATGAGCAGCTGATTTGAATCTACAGTAAATATGCAAAGCCAAAGAGGAGAAGACATTGGGATGTCTTGATCTTGTGACTGGTGTTACAGACAATGTGAGAGATAAATGCTGAAATCCCTCTTCCCTTCCCAACTGTCCATAATCAGTGAATTTTTGAGAGGAAGATGTGTTTGTGGTTTTTTTGAACCCTGAGTGAGTGGGTGATTTGATTATCATAGAAATTATTTAAATTTACAGCACAAAAGTGGACCACTCGGCCAATTATGTCCACACCAGCAGACAAGTGGCCATCTAGCCTAATCCTGTTTTCCAGCGCTTGATCCATAGCCTTGCAGGTTATTTTTTTTTAATTCATTATGGGATATGGGCGTCACTGGCTAGGCCAACATTTATTGCCCATCCCTAATTGCCCTTGAGAAATTGGTGGTGAGCTGCCTTTTTGAACCACTGCAATCCATGTGGTGTAGGTTCACCCACGGTGCTGTAAAGGTCGGGGGTGGGGTGGGGGGGGTGGGGTAGTTCCAGGATTTTGACTCAGCTACAGTGAAGGAATGACAGGTGGTGACATAGTGGTATTGTCACTGGACTAGTAATCCAGAGACCCAGGCTAATGGCCTGGGGACCTGGGTTCAAATCTCATTATGGCAGATGGCAAAATTTGAATTCAATAAAAAAAACAATCTGGAATTAAAAATCTGGTGATGACCACATAAAGACCCATTTGGATCACTAATGTTCTTTAGGGAAGGAAATCTGCCATCCTTACCTGGTCTGGCCTACATGTGACTCCAGACCCACAGCAATGTGATTGACTCTTAAAAATGCCCTCTGAACAAGGGCAATTAGAGATGGGCAATAAATGCTGGGTTTGGAACGTTCTGCTTAAGGAGGCTTGGTGAGTTCCTGAAGTGCATCTTGTAGGTGGTACATACTGTTGCCACTGTGCGTTGGTGATAGAGGGAGTGAGTGTTTGTGGATGGGGTGCCAATCAAGCGGGCTGCTTTGTCCTGGATGGTATCAAGCTTCTTGAGTTGTGTGGGAGCTGCACTCATCCAGGCAAGTGGAGAGTATTCCATCACACTCCTGACTTGTGTCTTGCAGTTGGCGGACAGACTTTGGGGAGTCAGGAGGTGACTTTGCTGGTTTTGATGGACACAAATTGGAAGAGGCTTAGAGAGCTTATGATGTTGTCACTTTCAGTTCTTTCTCAGGCATAGATGGTACTGCCTTTTCCCTGTATCTCCCTTCCTGCAGATGGCATTTAAAGATTGCATGGGGCAAACATGGCTGCCCCACCATGTGACTCCTCACAATGATGGTTCTTTACAAATATGGTGCTGTTCTTAGATTGATGAGCCACATCCTGCTTTATTGCGTTGCGTTAAGACATTCATCTGGATGGGTTGAAATAATTGGCAGAATTTTCCTCTCCCAATAGCAGCAGGATTTGTGGTGGGTGTGGGCACTAAATTTGGCATGATGGATAAAGTCAGTTTTCCACCGATGGGAAATTACTTTGGAATTTTGTTCCCCGACTGTGATGATGGGTTAAAGGAGGGTCGGGTTTCTCACTGATCTATGTCGGAAACCACATTTGCATTCATTCTCATTTCATGAATACTCATTGAAAGGTCAACTCTCCAAATTTACATTCCCCTTCCAAATCAAGTGCCTCGCTAGCAGATAATTAGAGAGGTCTGTTTCACAACTGTATACAAGTGGCGTGCACTTGGTGAGTTTCAGTTCATCCATGACTTGGAGGTCTGTAGTCATTGCTTTTGCCTGTCTTTACGAGCGTTACTGCAAGATATCAGTTGCCTGTAGCACAAGCTATGCCAAGGCTGGGCATAGGAGGCAAGGCCAGCGGGGAAGGGTGTGAAGGGGGCAGGACTGGGGGTGAGTGTGCGGAACACGAGAGGGGAAATGGGATACAGAGACAGGACAAAGGAGGGGGAATAACACGAGAGCGGAGTGGGGAGGCAGAGGCAGGTCTAGGGTCTGATCAAGGAACAGAGTGGATTTGTGAAAGACTGTCCTGGGGCAAGAGTTACAAGACTGTCCAAGGAAGAGTCAGAGATCATCCTGGGGCTGAGGCCATGCTGTCAGGGGCAGATTGAAGAGACTGTCCTGGGGCTGTACAGGCCATGTTAGAGGGCTCTGCATGGCATACATGTCTTGGCCCTAGTCTTGGGCAGAGGAGGAAGGCCTCTCTGGGCAATGACAGTCATGCACAATATGGGCCAAGATTTTTAGGATGACGGGGTTTCCCATCCCGTCACCTGAAGGTTCACCAATGACACTCCCTGCCCCACAGCGATTTCAGCCTCCAACGAGTGGTTATTAGTTGCAGGCAGAACTTCCTCCCCTCACGTAGGGCTGTTAGCTCTCTAGTCCCTGCAGCACCAGAAGCTGCAGTGGACAAAACAGGGACTGTATGTGGTCCCTGGAGCCTAAGTCCCGGGATTCCAGGAAGAGGTAAGTCTTGAAGGTCTCAGGGCAGGGAGGGTAGGGGATGCCTGGGTGGCATGGACAGTGGGGGATTTGGGTGTCAGGGAAGAGGCCAGGGGTGAGGGGAGGGAAGTCCTGTGATTACCTTAAGATGGGAGGAGGGCCCAAGTTAAAAGGGGGCTACTAATGGAGACACCCCCCCACCACTTCCCTGATTATTTCCATACCCAGGAACTCCTCCCGCCAACCTAGAAATTGAGGCTGGGCTGGAACCAGCCCTTAAGTGGTCAATAATTGGCCATTTAAGGGCCTCAATTGGGGGAAGAAGCGTAAAAATGCAGGGAGATCAGGATGGGCGGGAACCCAGTGGGAAGCCTATTCAAGGAATTTTATTATCACCACCAACCTGACCCCTTTTCCACCTACAAACTTGCTGGCAGGTAGCATAAAATTCAGGCTATTGTGTGCAGGATGTGGTCAGTCACCTAAGGAATATGGTCCTGGGTGTTTGAGTCATGGTATTGTGAGGTAGAATAACATACAGGATGACATTTGCATCCTGTTAATTCTGTAGCTGAAAAGTCAAGGGGGGGTATTGCATGGTCTCATGGGGTGGGTCCCAAAAAATAAGGGTGCATAAGGCCTCAAGAAGGGGAGGGTTCAGGTTGACTAAAGGCATGGGGGCATCAACATTGAAAGGTTCGGTGGGGAGTACGGGAATATCCACATGGATCACTATGGGGTCCAGGGTAATGGGGGGAGGCTGGATAGTGACATGAGGAAGGGGAATTAAGAAGAAGTGAGTATAGAGGAGGAGGAAGGAACTTGATGGGTGATAGGCAAAGGTTGGAAGCTGGTCTCACAGACAAAAGCCAGCAGCCCCATTTTCGATTTCACCTAAGAATGATGCAGTTTGAAAAAAAAGCCAGAAAAATCAATCAGGGAGGGGTCTCAGGGTGTGTGGGAGAAGTTCAGCACAGCAATCTTTGGCTGATTGTACGGCACCCTATAAATTTCCTGCTCAAACCATGGAGTAATGATTCAGTTGAGTGCTGGACTCGAGGGCTTATACACAGTGAATAAAAATGGCTCCTTTGCTAATTTTGCACATTTAGGCAAAAATCCATTAAGTTTAGGTGCTACGGTGCATATGATCTTAATTGGCATCTGATTCTTACAGAGTCATGTGAGAATGGATGTAGGGTCAAGCATCTAAGGGCCAAGGCTGCTGCACAGTGACAGCATGGACCCAACAAGCCTGCATGTTCCCAGTGTACTGGTCATGGCATCATGTTTGCACTCAGGACATAAGTGCAAGGACTGGGTATCAGTAGTCATTGTCAACACCACTGGAGGACAACCACCAGACATCTTACAGTGGGTCATAGAGCTTGGGTCTTTTGACCCTATTTAAGACCCTCATTGTAAATGTGCAGTCATGGTCTGAGGGGAAAGCTCAGCCACCTGTCATCCTCCAGGATGATCTCATCCTGCAACGGGTGGCCTTGGTATGCCATGTACAAAGTGAGGGTAAGGCAAGGGCTAGAGTTTGCATCCCTGTCTTGTATATGGAGGGAGACCATTGAATGGGAATTACCACTGATTGCTCAATTGTACCCATTCACAGATACAAGGAGAGGAGAATGCAGACTTCAGGCAACACAGCCTTCTTGATGGCTTTGATTAGCATGAGGAGAAGAAGGGCCCGTCATCAATTTGCACAGCTTAAGGAAGACTATCGCCCTGAGGAACAAGAGCCAGCGGAGCCCTGGGAAGTCCCAGGTGCTGACTAGGAGGGGGAAAATCCATGAAGACATTTGGCATGAACAATGTAGCTCATACATGGAGATGAGCAAAAGACAATGCCGCAGGCACTTTCGTTTGTCTAGGGATGTGATAGCTCATACTTGCCACGTCCTCCATGAGGAACCCATGCCACATGGACTTGGAGGGCATTCAATGCTGGTTGCACTGCAAGTTACCGCCACATTGAACCTTTTTTGCCAGCAGGTCCTTCCAGGACTCCACCGGGGACCTTTGTGAAATCCCACAATCAGTGACACACAAACACATAAGGGAGGTGACAGATGCCCTTTTCAGTAAAGCTCATCATTAGGCTTCCCGCAAGTGCAGGGCATCATCGACTGCACACATGTGGCCTTGAGACCATCCTGGCAGCAGCCTGTGAGATTCATTAATCGAAAAGGATTTCACCCTCTGAACATTCAGCTAATTTGTGATCACAGAAAACAAACCCAGCATGTTTGTGCTAGGTACCCAAGGAGTTCACGTGAATAATACATTTTGTGTCCTTCCGAGGTGCCAGAGATATTTCTGAGAGCCCAGTGCCCAGAGTGATAACTGGTACAACCAGAAGACATGACTAACGACAATTGTTTGTCGGCCACAGAGTGCGTCTGAGGAGAGATACAATGCTGCACATTCCACCACAAGGCCCTTAATAGGGTAGACTAATGGCCTCTTAAATCTTCATTTCCAATGGTTGGACTGAACAGGCAGGGCTCTCCAATACTCACTGCTGAGAGTGTCCTGCATTATTGTTGTTTACTACACCCTGCACAACCGACCACTGCAAAGGGGTATTGCTTTGGCAGAGGGAGACATGGAAGAGCTACTCAGCTCCTTGGATGAGAAGGACTTGGAAGGGGATGAATCTGTAGAGGGCAAGGATTCGGATCAGCTATGCGGCAGACATGCTTGTGCCAAATTCATAGCTGCAAGATTTCAAGAGGAATAAGGTGAAGACAAGTTTTCACGTTCAAAGTTCTCTTCAGGCTTCAATGCAGGGGGCACAACAAAGCCTTCATTGTCAGCAGCAACATATCATGAAAGGTCATCAATCTCACAATGATCATGGAAGCTGCCTAAGTCACCTTCATCCCTAACAATGGGGTCACCCTTGGAAGCCACAGAAGCCTGGGAAACATGTGGCTGCAGTGGAATGTAATTAGCATCTACTGGCACATCTCCTTAATCAACTACACATAGTGCAGCCCTTTCAACCAGGGCATCAACAAGTCGGTGGGCATGGGAGCCTTCAAGTGACTAAAACACCATTGCCTACATGGATGAACTCATGCCAGTATGACAGTAGCTTAGAAAGGTGGTGCAAACAGGAAAGATATTTGTCAATGGTTTGCGCTTGACCGTCTCAGGAGGGAGCAACATCCAGACAGCACCAGCTTTCCAAATGCCAGTTATCATGGATGAATAATGCAGAGGCCTCGTCTTGTTTGTGATCCCAACAATCCCTCGGACCTGTTACTTGACAGCATGCATCCAAAGCTGCAAGTTATGTTTGCATTGTTCTCACAAAGAGTGGCTCAGCAGGACCATCGTTTGATTATTTACAAACATTTGTGACCCTGCATTCATCAGAAGACTGCCAAGCCTACACCCTGCATTGCCTGGGTATTTGGGAGAGACGTGTCCCAGTCAGTATTGACACAGCAGTCAATGGCAACGCCTTCCCTTCAGAGATCTGCTGAGCACTCAGGAGATGTGGCAAAGCATCACTTTCATAGCATTGATAAAAGCAAAATACTGCGGATGCTGGAAATCTAGAACAAAAACAAAATTACCTGTAAAAACACAAGAGGTCTGACAGCATCTGCGGAGAGGGATACAGCTGACGTTTCAAGTCCGTATGATCCTGCATCAGAACTAAGAAATATGGAAGTGAGATGAAATATAAGCTGGTAGAGGAGGGTGGGACAGGTAGAGCTCGATAGGGGGCCAGTGATAGGTGGATGCCAAGAAGAGACAGCCAAAGATGTCATAGACAAAAGGACAAAGGGGTGTTGACTGTGGTGATATTATCTAAAGGATGGGCTAATGGGGACATTAGGGTAGCAAGCAGGACAAGATAGTGGTAGATGGCCCTAGTGGGGGTGGGGTGGGGGGAAGGGATCGAAATGGGCTAAAAGGTGGAGATGAAACAATAGATCGAAATAAATTTTAAAATAGGTGGGAAAAGTAAAATATATTTGTAAAAAAAATTATAAATTATTGAAAAAAGGGGGATCAGAAAGAGGGTGGGGATGGGGGAGAGAGTTCATGATCTAAAATCATTGAACTCAATATTAAGTCCGGAAGACTGTAAAGTGCTGAGTCGGAAGATGAGGTGCTGTTCCTCCAGTTTGCGTTGAGTTTCATTGGAACATTGCCGCAGGCCAAGGACGCCCATGTGGGCATGAGAGCAGGGTGGTGTGTTGAAATGGCAAGCGACAGGGAGGTCTGGGTCATGCTTACTGACAGACCAAAGGTATTCCGCAAAGTGGTCACCCAGTCTGCGTTTGGTCTCTCCAATGTAGAGGAGACTGCATTGGGAGCAGCGAATGTAGTAGACTAAATTGCAGGAAGTGCAAGTGAAGTGCTGCTTCACTTGAAAGGAGTGTTTGGGCCCTTGGACGGTGAGGAGAGGGGAAGTAAAGGGGCAGGTGTTGCACCTTCTGCGGTTGCATGGGAAGGTGTCGTGGGAGGGGGTTGAGGTGTAGGGGGTGATGGAGGAGTGGACCAGAGTGTCCCGGAGGGAATGATCCCTGTGGAATGCCGCCAGGGGAGCGGTGAAGTGAAGATGTGTTTGGTGATGGCATCATGCTGGAGTTGGCGGAAATGGTGGAGGATGATCTTTTGAACGCGGAGGCTGGTGGGGTGATAAGTGTGGACAAGGGGGACACTATCATGGTTCTGGGAGGGAGAGGAAGGGGTGAGGGCAGATGCACGGCAGATGGGCCGCACATGGTTGAGGGCCCTGTCAACCACCATGGGTGGAAAACCTCAGTTAAGGAAGACATGTCAGAAGAACTGTTTTGGAAAGTGGCATCATCAGAACAGATACGACAGAGGTGAAGGAACTGAGAAAATGGGATGGAGTCCTTACAGGAAGCGGGGTGTGAGGAGCTGTAGTCGAAGTTGCTGTGGGAGTTGGTAGGCTTGTAATGAATATTGGTGGACAGCCATTCACCAGAAATTGAGACCAAGAGGTCAATGAAGGGAATGGAAGTGTTTGTGATGGAGCACATGAAAATGATGGAGGGGTGGAAATTGGAAGCAAAATTAATAAATTTTTCCAGGTCCAGACGAGAGCATGAAGCAGCACTGAAGCAGTCATCGATGTACCGGAGAGAGAGTTGTGGGAAGGGGCCTGAGTAGGACTGGAACAAGGAATGTTCCACATAAAGTGAAAGGCCATAACTGGAGCCCATGCAGGTACCCATAGCCACACCTTTTATTTGGAGGAAGTGAGACGAGTTTAAGGAGAAATTGTTCAGTGAGAGTACAAGTTCAGCCAGATGGAGGAGAGTAGTGATGGATGGGGATTATTCGGGCCTCTGTTTGAGGAAGAAGCGGAGAGCCCTCAGACCATCCCAGTGGGGTTGGAGGTGTAGAGGGATTGGACATTCATGGTGAAGAGGAGGAGGTTGGGGCCAGGGAACTGGATATTGTTGATATGATGTAGGGCGTGAGAGGCATGACAGATGTAAGTGGGAAGAGACTAGACAAGGGGAGAGAGAATGGAGCCAAGATAGCAAGAAATGAGTTCCATGGGAAAGGAACAG
Source organism: Carcharodon carcharias (assembly GCF_017639515.1). Lineage (NCBI taxonomy): Eukaryota > Metazoa > Chordata > Chondrichthyes > Lamniformes > Lamnidae > Carcharodon > Carcharodon carcharias. The sequence goes on along the minus strand of NC_054474.1, from coordinate 42,413,142 downwards.
GCTGACGCGACTGGTCTGCCAGGACTGTCCTGTTTGTGGATTTTGGGTAGAAGGTAGAAGCGGGCCGTCCAAGGTTGGGAGACTATGAGGTTGGAAGCTGTGGAGGGAAGATCCCCAGAGGAGATGAGGTCAGTGACTGTCCTGGAAACAATGGCTTGATATTCAGTGATGGGGTCATGGTCCAGGGTGAGGTAGGAGGAAGTGTCTGCGAGTTGACGCTCAGCCTTTGTGAGGTAGAGGTCAGTGCACCAGACAACAACAGCACCACCACCCTTGTCAGCGGGTTTGATGACAAAGTCAGGGTTGGACCTGAGAGAACGGAGTGTGGCAAGTTCAGAAAGAGACAGGTTAGAGTGGGCGAGAGGAGCAGAGAAATTGAGATGACTGATGTCACACCAACAGTTCTCAATGAAATAGCATTACAGTCCTCAGCATTGTCCATCTAACAAGGCCAATCCTTTCTATTTGACCCTAAGTCAATGAGTGCACAGGCATGCAATGAATTCCATTTCGAGTTATGTACTGTGCCTTTACAGAAAGATGTCATAAAGCATCATTAGGCAGCCATTCAGGAGCAAAGTAAGATCCTCACAGGTAAGTCAACAAATTGTTCAGGGTGTGCACACAACTCTGACATTACACACTCATTTCCTTCTAACAGGCATTTCAAATAGAACCAACTTCAATCTTTCAGCATCGTGCGTGGGGAGAGTGGGAACTAAGAAAGGAATAAGGTTAGCCTTAAATGCGGAGTCGAAACCATGCTACAGATAAGCATGAAAGGCTATAATGCTCAACAATTAATAGTACTTTTCCCAAAAACTCAGTCATAAAATAAACATCATTGCAAAGTACATTTGTGAGAAAGGATTCTAACTTTGGTTGCAATAAATACTTGTTATATCCACAAGCTACAGACTTCGGTGCAACAGCATCAGAATAATCAGTTCCCCTGAAGCTAAATAATACCTGCCTGAGATCCAAGGGCCACATGTATTGTTCAGCCATCATTTTCACATACAAAGTGCCTTTGTTCATGTTGCAGGTGGAACTGAAGGTGATTCACTGTGATGAGATTGAGTGAGACTGAATGGAACTGAAGATCCAGAGATATTTGGTTATGGGTGTGGGAGGGCACGTGCGAAACAGTGCAGGCCCTGACTCAGAGAATCCCCCCCCCACACCCGCACAGGGAGCGCACAGCGCTTCTGGATGCGCGTCACGCTGGGCGGGCCTTAATTGGCCCGCCCACGTAAACTGATGGCACGTCCCCGATTGAGGGCGCCGATTGGGTTCAGGTTTGCGCTCGCTCCTGCCCATCCCCACACAACCCCCCCGATAGGGGGAAAATTCAGCCCTTAAGGGTATGAAGGCAGTGCTTGCTAAAGTAAACTGGGAAACTAGGTTAAAAGGTAGGAAAGTAAAAATGCTGACTTGTAAGCAAATATTTAATAACTCTCAGCATCCAGTCCATCCAAAATACATCAGCCACATGCGGACAATGAGTGTGAGTGGCCTATAATGTTGGAGCCTGCCTAGTCAATTGCTATTGATCTCTTCCCACTATTCCTGCTACCATCAAGAAAAAGCAGAGGAAGACCTTCAGTAAGCACCTCAGCCCCACATCAGATGAGGATGCTGAAGCCCCATCTGATGAAGAACTGTCACTGCATTCACCTGCACCCTCCAGCAGCGCAGACACAAGCATCCAGTGGGACATTTTCTCATTTTCCAGGCTATTTTTGCTAATCCAATTTGCCCAATCTACATGTAGATTAAAGTCACCCATGATTATTCAGTACCTTTCTTAAATGCCCCATTTATTTCTTCATGTATACTCTGTCCTACAGTATAACTACTATAAGGGGATTTGTAAACTACTCTCACAAGTAACCTTTTACCTTTCCTATTTCTATCACTAACCAAACTGCTCCTCCATCTTGTTCTTTTGAGCTAAGGTCAACCCTCGCTAACGTTCTAATGACATCATGAATTAACAGAGCTACCCCACCACCTTTTCTAGCTTCCAGTCTTTTCAAAATGTCAAATATCCTTCAATATTCAGGTCCTAGCATTGATCACTTGCAACCATAACTATTAGGTCATACATTTTTATTTCTATTTTTCCTAACAATTCACCCATTTTGCTACAACTATTGCTTGCATTCATATATGGAGCCTTTAACTTTGGCTTTTTACCATTTCTGTAAACTCTGGCCTTATCTGTTAGTGCACTCTTAAGTTCCTTCCTGCCGCAGTCTGGTTATCATTACCCAAATTGCTACCCTGCTATATTACCTTGTTGTTACTCTCTGATTTATTACATCGCCACCTACTTGATCCCTCGCCCCCACTATTTAGTTTAAAGCCCTCTTCTCTACCCTAATTATATGACTTGCCAGAACGCTACACCCAGCATGGTTCAGGTGAAGTCAGTCCCAACTGTGCTGCTCCTACTTTCCTCAGTACTGGTGCCAGTGCTCCACGAATTGAAACCGTTTCTCTGACATCAAGCTTTGAGTTATGCATTCATCTCTCTAATCATATTTACCCTAACCCATTTGCTTGTGCTTCAGGTAATAATCAGAGATTCTTACCTTTGATGTTCTGCTTTATAATTTAGCTCCTAGCTGCTCATACTCCCCATACAGAAACCCTTTCCTAGTCCCATCTATGTTGTTGGTACCCATGTGGACCAAAACAATCGGAACCTTATCCTCCCCCCGCAAGTTCCTCTCCAGCACAGAGCAGATGTTCCAAACCCTGGCACTAGGCAGTCAACACAGCCTTCTGGACTCTAGCTCTCTGCTGCAGAGATCTGTGCCTACCCCACAACTATACTGTCACCTACTACCACAACATTCCTATTTATTCACCCCCACTTGAATGGCTTCCTGTACCATTTTGCCATGGTAAGTTCACTCACCCATCTTGCAGCCCCCCTCTCATCCATACAGGCTGCCAGAACCTTGAAACCGTTGGACAATTACAAAGGCTGAGCCTCTTTCACTTCTAACTTCTTGCTCCCCATAACTGTCTTACTTTCAGTCATACTTTCCTGTCATGACAACTGTCCAAATCAGATGACCCTATCCTAAGGGGTGTGACTGTTTTCTGGAACAAAGTGTCCAGTAAATTCCCTCCACTCTGATGCATCACAGTGTAAGTAGCTCGGCCTCCAGCTTGGTGACTCTAAGCCGAAGCTTCTTGAGCTGCAGAACCAGATGTGGTTTCTGTGGATCACACTGACGTCCATCGGTTCCCACAATCTGCAGCTGCAACACATCATCTGCCTGTCACCTGTTAATTAATTTAATTTTGTTCATTAATTTAGAATTATTAAATCCTACTACTACTAATATGCTTTTTTACTGTAAATAAACCTACTACTAATTGAACCTCACAATTCCTGGTAGATAACCTGAGTTTTGAAAGATAAGCAAGAAAATACCCACTAACCAATCAATTACATATTTCTCTGTGATGTCACATTTTGATTTTCTTTGGAGACCTCCCGTTGATCTCATCGTGACTCATTCTCTCCGATGCTCCTTTCATCCCTGTTGTGCTCTCGCCTCTCCTGCTGGCCTCGCAATGTCGCTCACTGTCTCTCTGCCGCTCGTTTTATACCCACTGTGCTCTCACCTCTCCCGCTGACGTTGCAGTGTGTCTCTCACTCTCTCTGCCACTCATTTTATCCCCAGTGAATTCTCACCTCCTCTTTCCTTCTGGTCTCACAGGCCCAGACAATCAATTCTTTTTTCTTAGGAAGGAATATAAGAACTGGAATAGGTTATTCAGCCCCTCAAATCTCTTCCTCCATTCAATTAAATCATGGCTGCTCTGTATCTCAACTCACTCTCACTGTATAGTTCCATAATCTTTAACACCCTTACTTAACACAAATCTATCAATTTCAGTTTTTAAATGTTCAATTCACCTAAGCTTTTGAGGAGCGATTTTCAGTTTTCCACTGCCCTTTGTGTGAAGTGCTCCCTGATATCCCGCTCAACAGGCCATTATTTTCCCCCTTTGTCCTGGACTCCTGCACCAGAGGAAATAATTCTTCTCTATCTACCCTATCAATTCCTTTTGATCATCTTGCACACCTCAGTTAAATAACCCCTTAATCTCTTTACACTCAAGTGAATATAAGCCTATGACAGTCTTTCCTCATAATTTAACCATTTTAGTCCCAAATTCTTTCTGCTGAATCTGTACTGCATTCCATCCAAGGCCAATATATGCATCCTGAAATGTGCTGTCTAGAACTGAACATAGTAGTCTAGTACTCTTCATCACTATATTTAATTTTCCCTCAAAACAAGATTGCACGCCACAAGCAGAGTAATTAAATTTTTGAAATAATTCTTTCCCGGCAGCAAAACAAAATGCCTGTAGCAATTTAATGTCTCTTTGCAGGTCAGAAGCCTGAAAATTGCTGTGTATGTTTCATTCTAGTAAAACAGTCATTTCTTACCAGGGTCAATGTTTTGTAAAACTTGCTGAAATCATAATTTTTATACACACAGACAAACACAGAAACATACAAATATGATAAATTACACTCGTGTAAGATGTTTTCAAGCTGCTGTTAGCTGACTATTTTAAACAACGCCCTGCGTAAAACTGGTGTTGAGACATATAAATCATTTCATTGATGTTGAAGGGATGGATAAATTGGTCATTTTTTACTCCAAAAGTCCAGTTAAACGAGATTAGTGCATAAGGCTTTAAAAATGAGTGTACAGGCTTTGAAAGATTAGATGGATGAGGCATTCAACATCACAGGAAAGAGAACTTGCTGTTTATTTTTAATTGAATTTATTTTATTCTGTCCAAACATTTGAAAATGAATACAGCCAACCTAAATAATATCTATAAAGTAGAAAGTTAACTGACCTGGAAAAGTACACAGTAAATAAACTTGTTGTCTGCATAGACATTTTGTATTGTTCTGCCTCCCATTCCAGTATGTAGAATGCATTGAACTAACTCTATTTGCTTATATGTGTACATAATTCCACCTAAGATGAGTCAATAATTAGTGCAAATAAAACCTTTACAAAGATTTGTCATTGAGTGAGTCTGCCCTGAGGCTGTCAGTAAGTTTTTGAGTCAAATTGTGTGTTTAACAAAAGCGAGTTCTGCTTTCTGAGCCAAAAGAAATGTTGAGATTGTTTCTATCAGGCTTAAACACATCTCTGAGGAATACAAAAGCCAGGGTCTTTCTAAAATAAATTAGCCCTAGGGTAAGGCATGAAAAAGTTAATGGGATGCTACTGGTCACCATACAACCATCTGGTCTTGCTGTGTGGGAGGTCCAGTAATGGTGCCGCGGTGAATTAGCATGCGACATGAGGTTTCCAGTCGGCTATCAGGTTGAGAACGTGTCTTATCAGTTAAATATAACAAAGTAGCTCATACCTATTTCATTATTCTATTCACACATTTTTAAGATTGCCATTGCAGATTCACTCACCAGTTAATAAAGACAGGGTCAATGGAAAGCATTCCTTTGGAGGATGCATGATCCCAGGTCAGTTTATTTCAAAATGTTGAAATCAGTCCTTACAGACCATTGCTACAAATGAGACAGTTTCCCTCACACAAGGGTGTCTGTAACTCCATTTTATTTTTGTTTCAATGGTACTGGGAAACATTAAAATGAATTTGGCCCTTGAAAACAAAAATAAGTTCTCAAATCCTTGCACATTTTTATCAAATATTTATTTAAATTTTAACAAAAATATTATTTAAAAATCTTTATCGAAGCTTTCTACAAAGATAACTTACATGGAAGTAGCCTATTAAAATGAATTAGATTTTGGGATTATGCTGTCTGCCATAGAAATTCCCTCCCAAGACAGTGCAGACACCGTTGTTGCTTAGCAACCCAGTAATGTCTTTAGAATTTAGCTTTTAAAATGAAGTACCTTTACAACATGAAAAAGATTACCTTCACAAGGTGTGGCTACAGACAGTGAAAGCATTAAGATTTTTATAGTATTCTTTTATATTATATTTCTATAGAATCTTCAAATTCAGCCCCTAGGATTAAAACAAAAGAAGTCTTTTTTTTAATTTAACATCTAACAAAGCAAAATATGGCAAAATGCCACCATCAAAGAAAGCAAAAGGAGTGCCCAGGAATGCAAACTTTCTAACTGAGCAGACTTTACCTGGTGCTCTTTCTTTGTCAATTGTGCCTTCTTCATGGGACTTTAGTCATTAAGACAGACAGGCTTGATAATTAGAATTTTCTTTTAAATAGCCTATCTGCCTCAACATTACTAAAACAACACTTTGGTTAGATCTTTATTTGTTCGTTTCAGTTTATTCTTTTTAAACAGTTTCTGCTTATGCCCAAAGTTTCTGTCAGTGAAATAAGTCAATCGTGAAACTTCTTAAAGGGACAACATACCCCTGTGAGGTTTGGAGGCTCTATTCCTTAATTAACCATCTCTGTTAGTTTCCTCCTGTCCCCTCCCTTTCTTAACTGCTAAATATGTTGACTCATTTTATGAGGTTCTAAATCCTATCCTCGCCTATCAACTATCCAACTGCACTTCCACCAGACGTCACTGGATAGAAATAAGGAGCAGGAGCTCAGGTTGGATTTTCTCTTTCTAAACTACAGGCAGTGGGCATAATAGTAATGCCCTCACTGGTCCCCTGTTTGGGCTCAGTAACACAGTATATATTAAAGATCAAATTTGTGACTTTCCTGGTTTGTATAAATGATTCTATTTGACCATGGTTGCACTGAGGTCAAGCCTGACCAGGCTTGGCTGTATTTCCCTATCATCACTGAACAATGGTCACTTAAGTGAGTACTCTGGAATTGTACCCATTGAGGAATGAAGTTTTTCTTGAAAGGAGGAGATTGAAAGAGAGAAAACTGGATAGGAGAAAATGCAGAATAGCCATTGTTCATGTTCTTCAAATTGTTTCCAACATTACTTGACATCTTCTACAGAGGAGGATAAGGGAGAAATGTGGGAAAACTTAGGAGGAAAGTTCTTTGTGCAAAGTTCCTTTGTAATGTATTTGCCGCGTAAGCACTGAGTGCTTATTATAATACAGGAAGTAACAGACTGGTTGCAGCGCATTCAGATGATTATGAGTTGTATGGGTAATAAAAATAAGGAACATTTCTGTTTGACCAAGCCTTTGGAAATCTGCCGTAATATCTCCTTATGGATTCGATGTCAACTTTTATTTGATAATGCTCCTGTGAAGTGCCTAGGTCTGTTAGACTACACTAAAAACCATTCTATAAATGTAAGCTGCTGTTGCTGTCTATACATTTTATACAGACCTTAAGAAGGTGTTAGCTTTTTGGGTATGCTCCAAAAGAGTATAATGCACCATCAGCTTTACTTTCTTTCCTCTGTTAGTGAATTTACATCTTTGTTAGTTTATATTTTCAATTATATCTTCTATTATTAACACTAGTTGCTCTCCTTAGCAAACCTAAGCTGAGTACCTCTTGAGTTCCATGCTTTGTTTCCTCCTAGAGTGATAACAAAATAATTTTTTTGCAAACAAGGTTACATGCTAAACCATTTTTGTGTTAGCATTAGGAACAAGAAGTATTGCACTCCCCAATAATCTTATGTGTCAAACATATGGGATGATTTCCCTGAACTTTATTTATAGCAAAATCTTAACTTTTTTTTAAGAAGCACTGATATGCATCAACAAATTCTTCCTTAAAGAAATAATGGATTTTCAGAAGGCTGTTACCTATTCAAAAGGTCCAAGTAGCAGAATTATGGAAAAATTGGCAGGTCTGAAGAGGAAGAACAGCACAACACAAACTGCCTCCTCTCAACCCTCTATTTTGCATCCAATATTAATGTGATTACCTGAAAATTGATATTATTTCCAAAATTGATGCCAACCATTTAGATGCTACACCATCCTCACCCCTACTTGCTCTGTCCCTAGCTTCTCTCCCATTTACCCAAGCCCTGTTAACTCTACCATGGAGCCAACTATCTTCCCTTTTGAAAGTTATTATTGAATGGCCCTGGCATATTCTCAAATCTCTCACTATTCCTTCAGGAGGATGCACCCTCTCCTTCTCCTTGCAGCTTCAGCTGTGGGCATCTCTAGCAATTGCACTACCAAGACTGCAGAGCTGCCAGCCCTCTGAATGGTCCAACAGTGTTGAGATGCAGTCCTGCATTCTTCATTCGATGGCAGTCCTACTGCTGTCCTCTTGCTGGCAGTAAAATTGTCACCATATCTCACTGCCCATCATGTGAGCCTGGTACCCACATTTGGTCCCAACATCAGGTAATACCCTGGCTCCAATGTCCCCATGTGCTCCACATAACTAAAACCTTTCAGTTTACTATCTCAACCCATGCCTTCTATCTTAACCAGTGGATCTCCATTTTGATCCCTATTTGGCCCCACTGCTCCTATGCCAACCCTTTTGCTGATAATATGTCTCTCGAAGTCTTTGGTTTCTATTTTATGTTAGCCAATGTTTGGATACCCTTTTATATGATCAGATCCTTGCATGTTTAAATTCTCTCCTTACATAGTCCAAACACCCATCAATGCCGTCCTTGTCAAGTTCCAGCCCTTCCAGCGAATCTTTTAAAGTATATATCCCTGCTTTCAAATCTTTCCCTGCCTTCATTTCACTCTTAGTATTATATTTAATCATTTCTCCCAGCCCATACATTCCACTCCTCATTGCTCAACCACTCGAGGCCAATATTTCAATCACTATGACCTTGGCCTTCAGGGTTGTCTCATAAAATCACTTCACCTTACTAACGCATGTCTTCAAAAACCCCTTAAAAACACATACTTTCAACTGTTCCTTCAGTATTTTCCCACATTGCTCCTTTTTCTGGCTGCTCCCCACTTCCCCCATTGTTATGCACTCTGAGATTTTGTGTAAATTGGTGTTGTTTTGATGATTACCAAGGTAATTACAAATTAGGAATGTAATTAATGGGTTTGATACCATAATGATACCGTAAGAGACAAAATCATAGTTAAGGTGGCTTATAAACATCACTTGTGTCCTGAGCTGAGTTTACTGCTTCAGAATCACTCCAGTATGGATCTTGTATTTTATAATATCTATAGTTTTATAGGGTTGTGGCTTTCTAAATATTTGGAATTCATTTTTTGCTGACTGTATTTATCACATACACATTGTAGTTATCATATGCACTGTGTCACTAATATACACTGCTGTTGCTTATTTCTTTACTTATGGAGAATTAATGATTAATGACCACATATTTATTTAGTAAGGGAGGAATAAATGCATTCAATCCATGACAGGGTGGTAACAAATCACAAATAGCAGCATAATATGATCTGTAGCTGGCCCATATAACAGGTATTTAGCATAATCTTTACGTGATATATATAACACAAGTGTCCCATTGCAGTAAAAGTTTCTTTAAATAGAATCAATGAAAAGGTTCTAGCCTCAATATGATAAACCTTGAAGAAAAACTGCATTGTTTGTGTCCATAGGTTTGTTTGTAAGTTTCAACTAAGCAACATTTCATTGAATGGCGGTAAGATTCAATGGAATACATCCACTCACAGTATACAAAAGTACACCGAATAAAGAAACTATCAAAGAAAGATCTGAAGGTCATGTTTTGAGATATTTTGACATACAGTAAAAGAAAAAAAACACCAAGGCCAGCGTCTCTGTTATCATATTTCATCAGTTGAGAATACGATCTCTAGAGCCATGCAGTAGTTATGATATTCGGAAGTCAGAAATATGAGTACTGACATCCATTTGCCTTGACTTAGTGACTTTCTCTCTGTGATTTATTTCAGAAGCACGCTTCACTGAGACTTCTTGAACATCCACATGCCTGAATAAGTATTTCAGTTACCACAGCTTGTAAGTTATGCTGTGTGATAATATTAGATGAACTTGTACAAATTATTTTGTCCATTAGTTTAATGGAAGCATTAACCTGAAATAACTGGTTAGTGTCTCCCTTATAATCGCTGGCAGCATAATTTTAAGGAAAAAGTGCTCCAGACTATAGCTCTGTGCAACAGTACTGCAGCATGAGCTGCTACGTAACAATAATATACCTCCTACAGTCCAGTGTACAGCACCCAAATAAAATGACCTGCAAACTTTTCCAAATATGATAGTTCAGAAATCATTAGCCATTCTATTCATGGAAAGGACTTGGACGCGAGTTGTGTTAAATTGCCTTTTGTAGTATGCCTTAAAAGAATTAGCTTCCCAAGGCAGACTATGCTTACTATGCTGTGCTGTAAATTTGGAGGCAGACAAATAGCAATTACAATGCGAGATGAAAAGTTGTCTCAAGCTATGACCAATTCACTAGCCATATCTGGAAATTCAGGAAGACAACCAGCACATTGGTAGTGATAAACTCTTTTGAACTCTACTCGTTTTAAAAGAAAGACTTTTTTAAAAATTATGACATTTGATATAGAAAGGAACTCAAGCAGCAGAAAGGTTATGACAAATATTATTTCTGCCTTAGAGAAGGTGCAGCAGAAGATTATTTTTTCACATTATGTAAGATGACCCATCAAAATGAGTTCTGAAGAAGTCATTTTGGGCTTGAAACATTAACTCGGTTTCTGGCTCCACAGATGCTGCCAGACCTGTTAAGTTTTTCCAACAATTCCTGTTTTCATTCCATCAAATTGAGCAACTGCTGATTTGTACTTTTGCTTTGTGGTAGTCGGCAAACAGAAGTTGTACCTATTTTTTTCAAAATTCGTTCATGGGATGTGTGCGTTGCTGGCTAGGCCAGCATTTATTGCCCATCCCTAATTGCCCTTGTTCAGAGGGCATTTAAGAGTCATCCACATGCCTGTGATTCTGGAGTCACATTTAGGCCAGACCAGGTAAGGGCAGCAGATTTCCTTACCTAAAAGGCATTATTGGGGTTAATTTTCACATGTCACACTGATAACAGTCATTCAGTCATTTGATACGATGGGGGTAATTTTTACTTTGGGTGATAGTGTAACACGGATGATATAAACGCAACTGCACATTATATAAGCAAATAATCTCTCAATTTCAAGGGAGATGGTGGCAAAGTGGTAATGTTACTGGACCAGAAATTCAGGTTAATACCCTAGTGACTCGGATTCAAATCCTACCACAGCAGTGGATAGGTTCTAAATTGAACTAATTAATTCAATTGATTAATTATAAATCTGGATTTGAGAGCTAGTCTCAGTAATAGTGCCATGAAAGTACCATCGATTATTGTCAAAACACACCTGGTTCACTTTCCTTCCTTGAGGGTAGGAAATCTGCCATCATCCTTATGTGGTCTGGCCTACGTGCGACTCTAGACACACAGCAATGTGGTTGACTCTTAAAAATGCCCTCTAAATGAGGGAAATTAGGGCAATAAATTCTGGCCTAGACAGTGATGCCCACACCCCATGAATGAATAAAAAAAGATTAAAGACAGAGGTCCAGATCCGAAAGCAAAGTAGCTTCTTTGTTGCCTTCCCAAGTCTCACTACTTTGCTAATAGCTATTCGGCAGTTGGAGTCAACTACCTTAAGAGACAGGCAATCATTTAAGTGCATAGATCACACCAGCAAATCCAAATAAACATTTGCAGCAGACTGAAAATTATATCTATGAAAATAGAGTGTAAAATAAAATCCATTTTAACTGGAACTTAATGTCAATTAATGAGAAACAAGGATAAAATAAGCCTTTTTTAGGCATACGGTGTATAAAGAATACAAATTCTATTCCAGGTTCACATGAAAATAAAGATGACTAATTATTGGAAAGAGACAGCAGTGTTTACAGGAGTGGGTCTACGTGGACAACCATATATATTCCAAGATAAGGAGATTTAATGGAGATATTCAAAATTATGGAGAGTTTTGATGAAATAAATATGGAAAATCTGTTCCCATTGGCAGAAGGGTCAGCAGCCAGAGGACACAGATTTAAGGTAATTGGCAAAAGAACCTGAGAGAAGATGAGCAGCATGTTTTATGTCATGAGTTGTTATGATCTGGAATGTGCTGCCTGAAAGGGTAATGGAAACAGATTCAATAATAACTTTCAAAAACAAATTGGATATATACAAGGAAAAATTTGCAGAGCTATGGGTAAAGAGCAGGGGATGGAACTAATTGAATATGTCTTTCAAAGAGCCAGCACAGGCATGATGGGCCAAATGGCTTCCTTCCATGCTTTACTATTCCAGGATATCCATTGTCATTAATCTGAAAAATGTCATCTTCTGTTAAAAATCTTGATTTCAATTTTGTGCGCACCATACTTCACCATACAGACCATTTCTAAATTGTATGATTTTTGGTTAAACCTTTGCAGTTTTCTGGATAAATGTCACATTCTTTAAGTCTTCACATCAGATTATCCATCTGTTTGCAGCTAGTTGGAGTGAGTCCATCAAAGATTTTCATTCTGGCCTTTTGACTAATTGGAAAGTTGGAATTTAAGCTTAAGGAAAACAAAAATATAAATCACACTTGGTTGGAAGATTCTCAACCACTTCACAGCCATTGAAGTACCTATGAAACGTAGGCCGGGGTTTTCCACTCCTGCCTGCGGCAGGTGTCATGGAGGGCAGGAGCAGAAAATACCACGAGGAGGCCACAACTCGGTTTTACGTCGTTGTAAAACCATTGTGCAATTATGCACTGCAGCCTTCAATGGCAGGCCGCGTTTCCTGCCATGGCATGTCAGAAGCATCATTTCCATATTGCACCTCATTATAAGGACTCCTCACAGGAATCATCCTCCCATGCTGGATCATCATGCCACGTTGGCATGCAATTAGAATGTTATATTTGACAACAGTATGTAAGCGACATGCGCCTGGTGACCTGTACTTCACTTGTAACTTCGAGGCTCCTTCGCCTACCTTGCACCATGCACCGCTCATCACCTGGCTTTGCAAGCAGCACCACATAGCTTTCAGGCAAGTCTCTACCTAACAGATGGACAGTAAGGCAGGGGTGTCTTTTAATGGGCTCCAGTGTTAGGGGTCCACTGGGGAAGTGGGGTAACTGGCCTAAGCCATTGGAGGGGCTGCAGGGCAAGGTCTCCACTGGGGGATAAGAGTGGGGAAGTTTACACTCAGACACATGACTGGTTGGGGGGGGGGGGGGGGGGCGAGGGGGTCAAGGGTGCAGGGTGTTAGTATCATCAGTGCCAGGATGGGGAGAGAGTATGCAGCACAATGACATAAGCCACTTGGGGCCAAAATGGGAGGAGTGCTAAGTGAAAAAGTGCTTCAGTTTACATTGTTAAGTTTTCAAAGACTATCCTTGTCCCAGTCCAGGGAGTAGGAGGACACATCAGTTCAGTCTCAGTCATGCGCATCATGTTGTGCGCCGGGCATTGTTGTAACATCACGCACCTCGGCTCATGGGGTTTCTGGTGTTATGCTGGGCTGCAGATGGCACACCCAGTCATGGGAGGCAACCGCAGCCTGAAGATGGGGAGAAGGTATTGTGGGGGAAGTTGGGGTGAGGGTATATGTTTAACTGAGCAAGTGGCCTCAAGTTGGAGAGAGGTGAGGCCTACAAGGGGCATAGGCACATCCACCTCAAAATGTTCAGGGGCTAACAAATGGATGTCCACCATAATCATGAAGGGATCAAGGAATATAGGGGGAGGATTGAGAGGGCTCGGAGGGGGGGAAACCTGAATGCTCCTCCGGGGTTTCCACACTCACACAGGGAGGGTCCAAGCTGGTCTGGCAGTGAGAGCTCAGCACCTCCATCTTCCAGCCTTCAGTAATGGCACAGTACAAAATTAAAATGAGGAAAAGCTCTGCTGATGATGGTTCTGAGGGCAGATTGGAGGGCAGGTGCATGCACTGGGCAGCCAACTGAACTGTGCATTCCCAAATGAGGAGAGTTGCACAGCTAAAACATGTTAGGAGCCTTTCAATAACAATGCAGGAATCTGGAAAGCAAAGCAATGATGCGTTTCATACAAGACTAATCCAGAAAATTGGTACTAATCGATCTCCTTGTCTTAACCCCTTGTTCGCAGCAAGGAAATTTCCCAGAGTGATAATGAACTTCAGAGCAATTGGGTGACTGGACAAGTTTCAGATGCATGTTAGAATTGTGATGCTGGCAGGTTCGCAGAAGAGAAACCTTGTGCCCCCCTCAAATAATCTCATGTCCTTACTAAACATTTTCCCTCAAGTTTATTCCAAAGAGTGTAGTATCAGAATGCAGTGAAAGAGGATCCCAATGCCTGGGCTGAAAGCAGTACATCCAAGTGCCTGACCAAAGCAATGTCATAGCAGTTGATCATGTAAATCGTGGAGGCGGATTAGAAGAAACATCTTGGATCACACCCTGCGCTGGCCTGGATTTCAGGTGCGAGTAGTTGCCGACACTGGGACAATGTCCTTGATCCCACTTTCACAAACAGAAATAGAGCTTTTGCAGGCTGATGCTGACTCATGTCTGTTTCTCTTGATGCTGCAGAGAGGAGACCATCAGGAAGATGGAGTCTGGATTTATTACTGCCTGCAAATTCGCATACAGGCAGAAGAGAAGAAGGAGAAGTTTGCAAACAAGGCACCTGGCTCACTAAAGGAAGGAGCAAAACCCTCAAAACCAAAGGGCAGCAGGGCCCCCTCTGGACGTACAGGATGATGCTCACAGAAACGTCATGTGAAGGTGGCTCGCAAGACCAAGGGTGTGTAGAACTCACATCCTTTATCTGTATTTGTGCGAGAGACAGTGTTGCCGACATCTCCTCATGTCCAGGGATCTGGTGACTCACATTTGCCATATTCTCCGGGAATTGGCACCCTGGGGACTGGGAGGGCATCCGTTGACAGTGGCTTTGAAAGTAAAGGCCGCGCTGTAGTTCAATGACAGTGGTTCCTTCCAGGGCTCCACTGGGGACCTCTGCAGGATCTCTCAGACATCCACGCACAAATGCATACATGAGGTGACAGACGCCCTTTTTGCCAAGGCCCACAATTATATCATCTTTGACAGAGATTAAGCAAGCCAGGATGCCAGAACACTGGCCTTTGCTGAGATTTCCAAATTCCCACAGGCGCAGTGTATCAGCGACTGCACTCATGTGGCTATAAAAGCTCCCTGGCAACAGGCACTCCAATACATAAGCCAGAAAGGCTACCACTCAATCAATGTATGACTGGTCTCCAACTATAAGAAACTGATCATGCAGGTTTGCGCCAAATACCCAGGAAGCTTCCACGACTCATATATCTTGGGTAGACCACAGATCCCGGACATCTTCGAGGGACCACACAGGATCCAGGCTGGTTCCTCTCTAACAAAGGGTTCCCGCAAAGGATGTGGCTGATGACACCTGTACAATGGCCACAGAATCCTGCAGAGAGAAGGTACAATGAAGCTCAGGCCGCTACCCAAACATTGATGGAGCACACCATAGACATCATAAAGGTGCAATTCCAATGCCTGGACAAATCTGGTGGAGCACTCCAGTACACTTCCCAGATCATCATGGCTTGCTGTGAACTGCACAACCTGGCACTGCAAAGGGAGCAGGACTTGTCAGATGCCAACATGGAGGAGCTGCACATCTCCTCCAATGAGGAGGACGTCGAAGGGGGCGAGGGTGTTGAGTTCGAGGAAGCCAAGGCTGCAGGGGAAGAGGCCATAGCGTGGACCAGATGAGGCAGGTGTGAGCCTGAGGACCCCATAGCCACCAGATTCCACAAGGACGATGACAAGTTGCATTGAGTACCCTTTTGGATGAGTGCCCTCCACAATGGGCCAACATGAACAACAGCATTGCTATTCCTCTCATTTTGCCACGTCCTTCAATTTGAGACTGAATAGTTACATATCAGGCTCACATTGTCCAGATCTTTTGAAGGATGATGAAACCTCAGGAGCATATGTCCTTGCTGAGATGAGGTGCTAATGGGAGGAGGAAGTCTCAGCACCAGACATCAGAAGGTGCTGTCTCTTCAAGCATCTCCTCAGCATCCCAGTCACAATGGCAGCCTACAAGAGCCAGGAGCTGTTTCACTATGCTCAGTGGGCTTTTAGCTGTATGCCTTCAATCTGCCAAAGCTATTCAAGGAGATCCATCTCCAGCAATGGGACAACGAACCCTGTATAGCCTCGATGGTGGAACAAATAAGTGACACCTAGGCCAACGCAGCCAAGGATGTTCTGCAGGCGTGAACCTATTCAGAGATGACTCAGTCCTCTGTGTCACCTTCTTCTCTGTTACATTAACATCCGGCACTCTCAGTTAGGGATGCTGGCCTGCTTTTATCGTCAATTACTATGCATGTGGACCACCTGAGGATGACGATGTTCAATCACTTGTGTGCCAGACACTAAAATGTCTTCCCTTTAAGACAGATGTTGTGCCCTCATGGCCAGCCCTGGCCCTTGTGAACTCCAAAAGGCTCAGACAGCATGAAGGACCTCATGGTAATGAGTCATTGCTGATAAAGAGCAAACTCTAGCTTCAGTACATCCTCGCTCCTATCCCACTGCTCCCTCAACATTGCCTAAAGCTATGATGAACGCTTCCTGAGCAAGTTCAAAGGTTCTGTTGCTACCAGAAATCACCATTTGCAATTAGCATCACTTGTCTCAGTGAGTGTTTAGGTTATGGGATGCACAGTGCTGCATCCCAATATTGTGATGGAGGCAGGTGGTGATGTAGTGGTATTGACGCTGGACTAGAAATCCAGAGACTCGGGGCAATGCCCTGGGAACCTGGGTTCGAATCCTGCCATGGTAGATGATGGAATTTGAATTCAATTTTTAAAAAGTCTGGAATTAAAATCTAATGATGACCATGAAGTTATTGTCGATTGTTATAAAAACCCATCTGGTTCACTAATGCTCCTTTAGGGAAAGAAATCTTGCCTACACGTGACTCCAGACTCACAGCAATGTGGTTGACTCTTAAATGCCCTCTCAAATGGACAATAAATGCTGGCCAAGTCAGTGATGCCCACAACCATCCAATGAAATTTTAAAAAACAAGCCTTGTGGCTGCAATACGGACAATTACAGGTTGAGAAATGCTCAAGGTTGTAGGATTGAGCACCAGGCTGCTATCCTACCAGTGTTGACCATGGTGTGTTAGCTTGCCAGTGCTATCACTTTGTCACCATTGGTGGCAGGTGTAGGAGCAAGGTGCTGCCTCTTATTGGTGAGCTCAGGAGATGTACACTGGGAAAGTAGAAATGTGGTTGGCACATAGGAGTGCACACAAGCTCTAAGTGTGGGCTCATAGCATGAAAGCCCTGCCAGGTGACAGAGAGCACATGGAGTTGCATGATATGCGCCCCTTCTCATGCGTGAACATTTTCTTTGTACACTACATCTTCACCTTTCAAGAATGCAGATGAGATAGGAGAACACCTCTGCCTCAAACTTACACAGCCTAGAGTAAACATGACATGACCCTTTTGCATGTGAACAAGGTTACTTCCAGAAGAATGCTTAATATTAAGGTTGAGGTATCACTGATGTCAGAAAAAGTAGCACAAACCATGGTGATATGGAAGCACACTACATAGATGAGAGGCCCATAATAGCGACATCTGCGGTAAGTTGGGGGTGGGACCATGGCATCACACCTGTTGACAGCAACACAGCTCATCATAAAAAGGAGGCATACACAAGAGGAGATGTGAATTGGGTGCAATTCTATTTACATTTGTGAACGTTATATACATGCTGTGAACACTCGTGCCACCATGGTGCTCCTCAATTTTCTTGATCTTCCTAACCCTACCACTGCATCAGGGTGCTTCCCTGACATCCACAGCGGAGGTGGAGGCAGCCTGCTGACTGCTATGCCCTGTTATCTGTGATGACTTTGGCAGGTGTCCTCTCGAGGGCTGAGACCTATGGGACCCCAGCCTACTTTGGGTGCCTGCAGTGGGGCAGGTGCTTCCTCTTCAGCCTGTGCAGTTGGGGATGATAGGATCACAGGAAGAGGGGATTAGGATCAGCTGGACAATCCCGGAATCACCTAGGTTGATGGCCCTGGGGCATCCACTTGCTGGTTCTCCTCCCTATGGGTGTCCAAGGGCCCCTGGCTGACTCCTTGAGGAGAAGGGGCAGATGGAGTGATATTAAGGTGCCCTACCCACCTCAAAAAGAATTTGCATTTTTATACTGCTTTTACATCCTGAGGATGTTCCTTGACAGCCAATGAATCACTTTAAATAAAAACAGAAAATATTGAAAATACTCAGCAGGTCAGGCAGCATCTGTGAAGAGAAATAAAGTTAACATTTCAGATCTGTGACTTTATGTCAGAACTGAGGTCAGTTAGAAGAGAGGGTAAAGGTTTGGGGGTTGTTGGGGGAGAAGAACAAAAGAGAAGTTCTCTTATAGGGAAGGACAGATTAAATAGCAAATGGTTGCTTAATGGCACAAAAGCCATAGGGAATGGTCACAGGTAAAGTAGAGAAATAAAACATGTCAAGATGAGGTGTGAATGGATGGATGGCAGCTGTCTAGAAGTAAAGGAATAAAGAAAGAAATGAGAAAACAAAATGAACTAGTAAAAATCAGCACACACAAAACAAAATGGTGGCAGAGGTCTATGATCTAAAATTGTTAACTCAATGTTGCACTGTAGAGTGCCGGGTCCAAAGATGGCATGCTGTTCCTCAAGCTTACACTGATCTTCACTGAAACATTGCAGTAGGCCAAGGACAGGAAGGTCAGAAAGGTAGCAAGGTGAAGAATTGCAATGACAATTGACAGGAAGCTCAGGATCATGCTTGTGGACTGAACAAAGGTGTTTTGCAAAGCGTTCACCCAGTCTGCATTTGGTTTCCTGGATGTAGAGGAGACCACATTGTGAACAGTCTATACAGTATACCAAAATGAAAGAAGCACCAGTATACCACTACTTCACCTGGAAGGAGTGTCTAGCCTCTCAGATGGTGTGAAGGGAAGAGGTAAAAGGACAGGTGTCGCATCTCCTGCACTTGCACTGACAGGTGCCGTAGGAAAGGGGAGGATGTTGGAGGTGTCTGAGCACTCAGCAAATGGTCCCTTTGGAATGCTGAAAGGTGAGGGCAGGGAAAAATATGTTTGATGGTGGCATCATGCTGGAGGTGGCAGAAATGGAGGAACAGATCCATCCAAGTGAAAGAGCAATTTACTTATAGTTCTTCAATTTAGTATACTGCATTAGCTGCTTTTGTACCATGAAATCTTTTTGTAGGCTCGGAGGGAGGGGGGTGGGGGTGGTGGTGGTGGTGGGGGGGCTGCCCTGTTTGGGCAGCTCCACCCAACGAGGCCTCCCAGTGGTTCTCCACGCCCCACATGTTGCCCCACTTCTGCCCTGCTGAACCTGATCCGCCACCCCTCTCGCAGGGACCTGCCAGACTGACCCCAGCGAACACCCACTCTAATTTGGCTCCTTGCCACCTTGGTGTGTTGGACAGCCTGCAATCTCCGCAGTGACACTGCTGCCAGTGGTGCTGCAGGGACTAGAAAGCTGCCGGTCCTCTGATTGTCTGGCAGCTCCCTATGAGGGGCGAAGTCTCACCTGAGTGAATTAGCAACTTGATGACAGTGAAAGTGGCTCGGGACATTTTGGCCAAATGGCGGCGGCCTGCGCCCTCGAATTTTAAGCTGGAGGACGGGGCCACCACTTCCATTTAAATACTAGCCCAATATTATGAGCCACTTTTTAAAAAATCTGTAGGTGAAAGTATCTTTGTGTATTTAATTTGGAGATATTACTACAGTGGTGAAACTAATCCTAATATTTGAGTAGCTTTATTAGGTAATATTATTTCAAACAGCATCAGAAGTGAATGAACTTGGTGGGCCTAAGAAAGGAGGGGTTTCTCTGAACTATAGACATCTAATGGTTAAGAAGCCTTAATTCAAACATTGCATTGTTTAAAAGACTTTAGTTAGACCACATTAATGATCCACTGAATAGAGTGAAAATATGTAAAAATCATGGAGTCATAGAAATATGGGTATAGTTAGTCATTTAGCACATCGTGCCTATGTCATAATGCAAGCTCCACCACAAGAAAGTGGTTAATCAGCACTGAATAAATTGTTATTCAATGATAAAGAGATATTAGAGTACAATTTTGCTTATAACCATTAACAGGTAATTTCTTGGTTGAATGTGCTTTACAATTGTAGACCATTATCCTAAACACTATTTTCTTATTAGACTGGAAAGGGATTTTTTTTGCACTCATTCACACTCTGCTGGTTTCTTTGACTTCCTGGATTTAAAAGGTCTTTTGAAGGCTAGAGATGAACAATGTTTGCCAGGTCCTAATCCTGTGGGGCTTTTTTTCAAAGTTTAGATAACAATATCCTTTTCTTGTCCTAAATGTACTTGCTTTCAACAGTGTTAACAATTCCCTCTACTCATAGATCATTGCCAATAGCAGCTGGGAGTGGAGTGCTGCAAAGAAACTAAACCCTTATTATCCTCCAATTATCAGTCTCTGGCCTGGAATTGGCTAAGAGCCTTTTCAAGTTATAGTTGCACCCTCCCACCATTCTCAGATACTCTAACTTTCACTTCCATTTTTGCCATCCTTTTTCACATCATGGCTTTCATCAGTTAGTAGAGTGTTGGCGGGGAGGGGGTGTGAGGGTGCAGCAGGGGCACAAATCAGTCACTGTTTTTTATCTACTATTCTGTAGAAGGAATGCACCTTTAAATTGAACCTTTCAAGGGAAAAATAACACTCAAGACTTATTCTAGGGGTGTCCTAAATTAAGAAGATGTCATTTTTGACAGTTTGATCCTGGAGGTTTAGCTGTACCTTGAAAAGGGATAGTATGTTTTAAGAATACCTGTGTATTACTTATTTTGGAAATATCTCACTTTATTCATTGCAATTATACTAGCTTCTCAGTCAGTAAAGATTTCAACAAATACCTGGGTTTCATCTTTTATATATTCCAAAAAGCTATTTCATAAAAAGGTTTCTCTACAAAGATGCCTGTTTAAAATAGTGCAAGGTGACATAAAATATTCTAAAGTACAATAATCCCATGGATTATTCCCTGACCAGAAGACCACCCATAAACAATGAGCTTCAGCTGCTAAATGCCCCTCTGCAGTGGTGAGTAGCACATCCTTTAAGTAACTGTCTGACATATGAATGAGTATTTTAAGAATTGCAGTAAATCCCAGGTGATTAAGGCATTCAACAACTATTCCATGGTACAATTAAGCAACTTCTAGTCTTACTAACTGAAAGGGCTGTGTTTCTTTCAACTGAATGAATATCACTTCACAGAAACAATCTGGCATATATACAATATAAGGGTTAGTTAGAACAAATCATCCCACATTTGCACTAAGTGCGGTAGCAGGTGGGAAACAAAATATTTTACCCACCGGCCGTAATGGTGTCTTTTCACGCCATGTTGTTCCAATCCCACTTCATTAATCACGCATTCCAGGGAAAAACTCCATTTCGCTGACAGGCGGCGTCCGATTCGCCTGCCACGCTGTCACATCGCTGCTTCCTCACACCAGGCACCATATTTAAAGTGCAGCCACATGCACACCTCTCAGTGCTTCCAGCCCAGGAGTGCTGCACAGAAGACATGGCCCCAAAAGGCAAGAAGACTGCAGCCCCCCCGATTCAGTGAAGCATCCCTGAAATGCCTTTTGGACACCGTGGAGGCCCACCACAATGTCTCTTACCCTCGGTCTGGCCACAGGAAGGTCAGCAACATTACTAATCTGGCTTGGGGGGGGGGCGGTGGCAGCGGTGGTCAGTGCCAACACCCTGAAAATGAGGACAGCCACCCAGTGCTGCAAGAAGATGAATGATCTCTTCCTTTCCGCCAGGGTAAGTCACTCTTCTCATCACTCTCAACTCACACACTCACAAACCCATCACACATCCACAGGGGTCTCACTCACTGCCTGTTCAAGGGACATTACATTCACTGTCTCACACACACCTTCCTTGTCCTCATCCCTCCATAGGACCACTCACCACCCACACCTTGCAGGCATCCTCCTTACACTCTCTCCATCTGTATTCATGCAGGACAAGCTGGCACACAAAAGGGAGAAGTCACAGACTGGTGGAGAAATGCCTGAAATCAAGATCCTCATGGACTTTGAAAATAGAGCCCCCCAGCTGGCTGACGAAGATCTGGACCATTCCTGTGCTGATGGTGGGGTTGGCTCTGCTCAACCAAGTGAGGATCCAGCAGTGCAACATACATCAGACAACCGTGCTGTGAGTGATGTGTCCTGTTTCACAGGCCACTGCCATGCACTAATTATCTCTCCTTGCTTTCACAGGCACATCTGGGAATAGCTGAGAGAGTGCATGACCCAGATCCTTGACTTAAGCCCGGAAGACACCTCGGTAGAGGAATCTGCTGAAGGCCTTATTGAAGTCCCATCACAACGCTCACCCACACCCTCCACCAGCGCAGAGACACACCTCAGTGGGACCAAGATTTAGAGAAGCCTCGGGGTCACAATCTGGTGAGTACATTGCACTGTCTGATACACAGCAGGTGGCGGCAGGGACTTCCCAGGTTCCCGGGAGACGGAGGACTGCTGGAGGCCAGAAACCTGCTGAGTCTGAGTCACTTGATGAGCCTCTGGACTTGGTTATAACTCAGTTGCTGGAGCTCGGGAACATCAGGAAGGGATGTCAGCTGCACTCTTTAGATTACAAGGCACAATGGAGGAGCCCGTCCACCTATAGTCTGAGGTGATAGCGTCAACATGCCAATGCACCGAGGTCAAAACTGGTAGGAAGGCGGCCACCAGGAGGCCTTGGTCCAGGACATCACTCATGCACTTCTGCGCGGGCTGAATTCCATCGCTGATGCCATATTTAGTCTCCGACAGTGTGTACGTGAGAGGGGTGCGTAGCAGCTCGATCTCACTCCAGCTACTCCTTCTCCTCAGGGAGTCAGCCAGGGACCCTTGGGCACCCATAGGGAGGAGGACCAGCAGGTGCACACCCCAGGGCCATCCACCCAGGTGAATCCGGGAATGTCTGACCCATCCGAATCTCCTCTCCCTGTGACCCCAGCAAAATCCAGCCCCACAGGCCAAGGACGGTGCCACTGCCAGACTGCAGGACCCCAAAAGCAGGCTAGGGTTCTCCAGGTCTCAGTCCTCCAGAGGACACCTGCAAAGCTCATCACAAACAGGGCATAGCAGTCAGCAAGCTGCCTCCAACTCCGCTGTGGATGCCAGGGGAGCACCAAGATGTAGAGGCAGCATTAGGAAGGTTAAGAAGATGTAGTTGCAAAGCCAGGGCATGGGTGTTAATCACTTGCACATAATGTTGACTTTGTTGATAAATTCCCAAGGATGTATCTTTAGCAATGGCTCCTTGTTCTAATGAGTAGTATTTGTGTCACTCATTTGTGGGTGGAGGCTGGTGATATCCCACAGAAGTCACCTGTGGAGCCCTGGAAAAAGCCCTTGGTGTAAAAATTGAGTGTCGCGGTCACTTTCACGGCCACTGGCAGTGGATGCCCTCCATCTCCCTGTGGCTCCAAATCCTGCAGCAGGTGGCAAATGTGACCAACCAGTTCTCTAGAAATGCACAGTCTTTGGTGGCACTGGCTCTCGGTCATCTGCAGGAATGGCAAGCGCCGTCTATAGACCCTGGGTGTCGCTAGGTGCCAACTAGCAATGGCTCACCATGGCTCTTCTGCGGCATGCGCAGGAGCCCCAGTCAGCCCTTCTTCCTGAGGGTGCTGCTCCTCCCTCTTCAAAGCAAGGCACCTTCATCGCTCTCTTCTCCTTTGTCTCCACTCCCTGTAAGCCGTGAGGCATACAGCTAAGTCATGAGGCTCCATGGTCCTGAAGTAATCCTCCTGCAGGATGAAAGAGAGTGAGTTGCATGGGTTAGCTTGCGTGTACTAAGAACCTCTCTTGGTTAAGCCTGAAGGCCCCTTAACGCATCCCAGAGAATGTTGGCCACCATTTGGATGGCCAGAGTTTAGTCCGCTGTATGGCTGCCCAAAACCCCACCTTCCTCCGCCCCACTCCACTGGACCAATTAGCAGCAGCTTTGCCCACTGGACTGCATGCTGTACTCTTAGCTCAGGCGCAGGCATTCTCCTAACCTGCACTGCAAGGCTGCACTGTTAGCTTGAACCATGGGGGAGACTGATCCAAACTGGGGTGATGACATTGCAAGGGGCTGTGAGCACCTTCACCAGTGACTGCTCCCATGGCTAGTTTTAGAAAGGAAATTGTACAGTATGCAGTCATCCAATTGTTCTGCAGTCCTCTAAAAGACTCATTAATTTGTCTCCTTGTGCCCAAGGGGTGAAAAACTCTGGCACATTTGGCGGCACTTTCAGGCTTCTGCGATGCTTGAGTGGACAGATAAGCTAGAGGCTCGACTCCAGGCATGTCAATGTGGCTGTATCTGAACTGTCTCAGCTGCAGAGGAATGGTCACTTTATGCAAGGTTTCCCTAATGCATGGCCGCTTCCCTCCAATCTCACCCCCCTGCATGTACTTGTGCACTACTATCACCACAGTTTGTCTCTAACCCCCCCACGACTCACTCCAATCACAGTGCAGCTCTTGCCCCCCCCCTCCCCCTCCCCCAACCCACCCCCCCTGCCGGAAACTCGCTTCAATTGCCTCTCCATGCTGGGTCCAATTTACCTGCTTAACCCACCCCCTATGATTGGACAGTTCTAGACCTTTCTGATATTTCTTCCAAACCTTCTGAGCTACCTCTTGACTCTTCTGATATTTCCCATGAGCCCCCTGATCACCTCCTGATCCTTTGATCTACTCTCTAAGGCCCTTTTATCTCCCCCTGCCAACTTTACAACTCTGCTGATCTCCCCCTAGACTCTTCCAATCTCCTCCTTGACTCTTCCAACCTCTGTCCTCAAGACCTTCCCTATCTCTCACTGAGGCCCTTGATGCCTCCCTCGCTCCTCTCTGCTCCTGGCTGTGACTTGGTGCTAAAGGTCTATCCACCCAACAGTCAGCCAGCCTCTCAATTTGGCTGGCTGTGGTCAGGAACCAGAGGCAAAAATGTTTATAGTGTCCTCCACCATGAAGACCGATGCAAAATATTGGTTTAAATTTTCCACCATTCCCCTGTTCCCCGTTATCAATTCTCCAGTTGCATCCTCCAAGGATCCCATGCTCACTTTAGCTACTCTCTTTTTATATACCCATAGAAGCTCTTGCTGTTTGTTTTTATATTTCTTGTCAATTTACTTTCATAATCAATTCTCTCCCTCTTTATTAACTTTTTAGACATCTGCTGCTGGTTCCTAAAGAAATCCCAATCCTCTGGCCTACCACTAGTTTTTGCCATTTTGTATGTCAAAAGGTAGTGACAACTCCCTTGGAGATGTCAAGGAAGTGGTGGGGGAAGGGGTATTGGTCCGCTGCATGCAATGCAACGTGATGGGTGTTTGCAGGAAGATGGACAAAATTTCACACAGATTTTCTCCCCACAGGTGCAGTTTATATTTGACCAAAAGTGAATAGGTGAAACCAGGACATTTGAACTATTTTTAAGAGATAGTTGGGACACTGGGAAATTTAATGAAGAACCGGATTCTGTTCCAGCAAAACTGGGGCGCCTGCTCATTCTAACTATGGAATGCTTCCACACATGATGAGCTTGCTATCTCAATGAAATAATGTGGATGGATGCTGACCAGAAGTAGCAGAAGCCTGATAACTCCCAAAAAGCATGACAGAGCTGCCTCATTGTATCAACTGAACATCATCACAAGCAGGAAGACCCGAGAACAGAAACAAGGGCAGAAAATAATGGTAACAGTCAGCAAGTCGGAAGCAACTGTAAAGAAAGGGGGAAAAAAAGTTGATATTTCAAGCATGGCCCTTTATCAGAACTGGAAATTGTTTGCTTATACGGGCCCTGGCTCTGGGAAAGATGGGGAACAGTGCATGACCAATTCTTGGATGTAAAATATCAATTAATTAAAAATTACAAAATGAGAATTAGTTATGCTTATGTAAGACGCATAACGTAGTTCTCTAGTTTATCCAAAAGAAATGTTAAGTCAATTTGAACAGTTTCCTCAGCCTTTGAATTAATCATTTTTGCAAATAAACAAAGGAATTTTTCACTACTGGAAAAGAGACTTAGCTTCAAAGAGCTGGATCATGACATGTGATATTGTAAAATGGGGATAATGAATCAGCAGTCCATGGTATATCTTTCCCAACTTTTATTTCCATTAATATCAAATTATTGGCCAAAAAATCATGAGACGTAAAATAGGCTGTTGATTCACTATCATCCTCTTACCCACATCAAATCTAACTATTTCACCAAGTTTCACAATACCTACCCATCTTCTCACTACATCTCTCAATCTTCCGTCTCTCCAGAAATGCATCTAATTGTCTCTTTAACCGATTTCTACTGTTGCCTCTATAGCTTTCACTGATAACTTATTCTATAATTCTATGATGCTTTCATGAAAAATGTGTCTGCATATCCTCTCGGTCACAAAGACAGCCTGATTACATCACGTCTGTAACATTGGGAGTGTTTTCCCTGCCTTAGCCCATTTGCCACCATATTTGAGTCTTTGTCTCCTCCAGACATGACAATTCCAAAGCACTGTTGCCCACATCCTAATTCATGCCAAGTCTGTTCATCCATCATCCTTCTGCTCCCTGGAATACATTGGATGATTGGATGCTGATCTCCCTACACCTCAATTTTAAAAGCTGACCTTCATGTTGAAATCCCTTCATTACCTCGCCCATCCATATCTCTATCTATGCCTGCACCCAATAACATTCTGAAAACTTTGCATTCCTTCAACTTTGGCTGCTTCCCTGCATTTTCTTCACCTCACAAGTGATGATCATGAGGAATTCCTTCCTTAGCCTCTCCATCTCTCTCACCTTCTTTAACATTGATTACACTTCTATGAAGCAACTTAGGACATTTTTCTATTGTAAGACTGTTATATAAATATTAGTTGTTGATCTTGTTGAAGTCTAATAAGACTCATGAGTCTTTCTCAGCTTTGTCTTTTGCTATTTCAACACCAGCAATTATTTTTTCTTCCTGTGAATTGTTTTACAGTTATTTGTGTTATAATTTCATCTGCTATTGTTGTTCCCACATATTTCCTCTAATTCAATTTGTTATCTTTGTATCTGAAAATGTAATCACTTTGCAATGAATTTCTTGGTTCCAGCATTGAGCTTTGAAACCTCAGTACTCTCCCACACTCCACAACTCTGATATCATTAATCCAACAAATATTTGTTTTCTATCCTTCAATCAATTTCTTATCAATTCTTGATTCCCCACTGCTTTGAGTTTAATTAATGACCTTTCAATTGGATTTTTGCCAGAATCCTTTTGGAATAAAGGATACACCACACCACAGGGATCACCACAGTCCACTTAGATTATCACCTCCAGAAAGTGACTGAGGAGGTTGTTCAGGCAGACCACAAGAGGGTTTTAAGGAAAGTCTTAAAGGCAGAGAAGGAGGAGAAGATGCAGGGGGATTTAGCGAGGGAACCCAGTAGAATGTGTACTTAGTTTAGCTAATTATGGAGATTATAGTGATCCAAGAAATGTTGTCCTAAATTATTCGATTATATTATGTAGACTTGCATAGTGATATAGGATCAAAGAGAGAGGTGCAATAATGTGATAACCTAGAATTGGTACTGAATTAAAGGGTTCATAATTTATATGAAGGCTGGGAATGAGGAGTAATAACAGTGGTGACAAAGGAATGCTGCTAACCAATGCTTCTGTGTTGAATTGAATTATGATGTCCCTGCAGCTATGCTGAAGAGCCTTTCATGTGATCACTTTCCTACTGCTTCCTGAGTAGCTAGGGCCAATGTGCCAGGTGGATCTAAGTCCAGGCCTTTATGGATGGTAACATTTAATATGGCGCAGCAATCTACAACCATGCAGGATAAATGCGCTACTGCATGACAAAGAACCACCCCAATCTTTGAAGGCAATAAAAGCACCTCTCCATGACCCCTTTTTACTCTCAAAATGACTACTATGGTCAATTTGTGTGCTTCATTGTATTACTCATCAGTGCTGATCTTCCATCTGTTAGTGGGATCATTATCCATTATAAAAAAAGTTCCACCTTATGTAATCTGTTTTTTGACAATCTTCCTTGAAGATCTCAGGGAGCTATCATGCATATTCTATAAACTTGAAGATAATTTTAATCTAACGTAATTAGTGAGAAATAGATGTGATAAAATCATCTGCCCATTCTACAATCCAATTTATTTTACTTGGCCCAATGAAAAGTAAAATCAGGCAGGTGTAATGCAGACAACTTATCTGACTGTATGGTTTCCCACTGGGCGGCTTTGATTATAAAGATTACCCCCATATGCTGTGTGTATGCATTATCATAAAAACTGCCAAGAAACAAGACTGGGGTGATTTTCAATCAAAAACGGTTTAAAATAATTCCAGCTGCATTTCAGCAGATCACAAAACAACAAAGTTTTGCATTTTTTTATCTCAAGAGAGATTTGGATCTTTGAAAGTATAAGTGTGTAGTCCTGATTGTGGATTAGCTGTTATTGGGACTTCACTGCAGTTGTCATGGGAAAAGTAGAGCATTGGTTTAAAGCCTTTTAAATGCACCTAATTATAATTTTTCCCAATGTCCATGTATTTAATTTTAGCTTTATGCCCACTCCTTGATTTTTCTGCAGTTGAAAACATAGATGCTGGAATTTCTTTTGAATTATCTCTCACAATGGGATACATTTAGGACAGTAGGCAAAGTAAACTTTGTCCTTCGAGGTCAATGCTTCAAATTGGCTGCTAAAAAACTGAATCCAGATTATTACCCCAAAGCAATATAAATCCACTTTGAGGTCCTTAGCAGCCTCATGCAAATGAGCTCAAGAGGGTGTGGCTCACCCCTTGGACCCATTTTCCACAATCTCTGCCTCAAACCCACCCCAAATATTTATTGTCACTATGTAAGTGGCTCTGAAAGCTGCGGGAAGTTAATGGTGAGAAAGATACTACACTGAGGAGGCCAATTTGTTTGATGTTACTGAAGTTTGGTATTCATTTGTCTGGATATCAACCTTTTAGTATTTTAGAGGTTCAGTCATGACTTATTTTTAATTTCATTCATCTCTGCTCAAGGTGCCACTTTGTACTGCAGACATAGATTTCCTAGTGGGACCCCTTCAATTCTTACATGATGAAGAAGAGGAGGCTGAGAACATGGAAAAGGTTAGAATAGCATTAAACATCCCAAGAGGTATTAAACATCCCCATGGTCATTCCAATTCAGCAGCGCCTACAGATCAAGAAAATCTTGTTCAGACTTTCCTGACCATCAGTTGTTACAATCCCCATGGAGACCAATATTTTTTTAAAAGAGATAAACTTCCCAAATGCCCAACAGAAAGAACTGAAGGACAAGATTTCACTTTCTCAGACTTCTACTGTCACAAACAAATCAAAATAAACACAGATAAAATGTTAATTAACAGGCAACTGATACATCAAACTAAAGAAAAAGCTAAGTTTCACATTAACTAACACGACTAAAATATCTTATAAAACATTTTATTTTATGCCACGCTTCTGACAGATATGTAGCATTAAATGAAATGTCCCAAAGTCACTCCCAGCTCTCCAGTGGAGAATCAACGCTTTTGGCCATGCCTGGTTAAAACTTCCAGTGTCCTTTGGCAATCGGTCCACTCTGTCCAAATTTTACCAGGATACAATTATCACCAGCAAAGTGCACCTTGATGAATCCACCTCTCCCTCAAGTCACATCACTCCTGGTGACCCAGGATTCCAGAGATTCCTGTATCTGACACCTTTAAACTGTTTAGTAGGCTCTGGTAAAACTGTTTTCCCAATAGAGAGATTTACTCCTGCTCCCCGCCATTTCTTCCAGATCAACAAAGACCTGTTCCTTTGAGAGTTTCAATTCTTATCCTGCCATATCTCCGCAGCAACTGTTCTCTGTTCTGTGAGACACATGAAAGACGCTAAAGCAGCCAATTGACACTCAATGAGTTTCTGTTTGAGTTTTTTCTCCCTGTGGCAATTGGATCACATGGGCATTTCTTTGAACTGAGGCATTTCCCAGGAATTCTAATTATACATCCCTTTCCAGAGTGTTCCATTTTACTTTGAGTTAAAGGTACATTTTAAAACATAATCATCTTGCAAAGTTCAGCATTCAAGACACAGTTCTTTAGAAGCCTGACTGAGTTGTCTTTGGATCAATTGCTATTGAGGATGCAGTTGCCATGTGAAGAGCAGAGCTTTGGTTTATGGATTTTTAAATGCACCTACATTTAGTGTTTCACAATTATTATGTATTTAATTAAAGTTACATAGTTAGTCATTGATTTTCTTATCAGTTTATATTTATATACTTCTATATAAGTTCATATCCACCCCATCATTAAGAGAAGGAATTTCTTCTTTCAGAGGGTCATTTACCTTTGGAATTTGAAATTTTGACCCCAGAGAGGATGCTGCGTCATTGAATGTATTTAAGGCTGAATTAGACAGATTTTTTGATCCACAAGGGGGTCAAGGCTAATGGTGGGTTGGGGGATAGTGGGCAGGCAGTAAAGTGTTGTTAAGACCACAATCAGATCAGCCGTGATCTTATTAAATGGTGGAGCAAGGTCAAGGGCCAAACGGCCTGCTGCTGCTATTTCTTATGCTCTTACACCAACCCACAAAAACTAAAACTATTCAAAGTGATAAAGTGAGAAGTCTACTTATGTAAGTCATTTCATTTTCCAGAAAAATACATTCATCAAAGAATGGCAACAATTCCAATCGCTCAATTTACAACTGCTTCTTAACATAATTTGTTCAAGCTAACCTACCTGCTTATGCTACTACTCCGAAAAGGTGTTCCCTAAGTGATATAAGGCTTAGTGGGTGGGATGGCCTCCCTGGAGCCTTAAAGACTTGAGGTGATTCTCACCTTTAGGAAGAATCTGCCCCAGAGCAGACACTGGGGCTATGTCTGAAGCTTCCTGATGTGTTAGCATTGAAGGGGCATTTAAAGCAATAGGCTCAGTGCCACTTTTGACAAAAAAACCTTTCTGACTCACTGGCTAACATTTCCTAAGCGGGTGGCTCCGTGCTAGTGTTAGGGTAAATAAAATGGCATGATGTACTTGGTGAGGAAAAGGCAGCAGTTGAAGCACCCCATAAAAAGCAAAAAAAAATTAGTTCAGCTGTGCACACATTGATATTTCTTCTTGAAGTTTAAGGGCATGACAGAAAACTGAGAACTCAATGTGTGACTAAATTAAATTCTGATTTAATCCTGAGAGAGTTTGCTGTGTGTCATTTTGAAAATTGACTACACAAACAAAGAGTTTTTGGAAAACCGCCACAACCTATTTTTAAAACAAAAAACACCTCTGCTTACGAACAGATGGTGAGAGAATAAGGGTATTCATTTTTGCCCCTCTCCTGTCCATAACAATGGACTATCTAGTCATCACCAGCTATTACTGTAGAGGGGCAAAGCAAGAACAAAATTCTCTTCCATAGCATCACAGATTGGTTACAACACAGAAGGAGGTCATTTGGCCTATCATGTCTGTGCTGGCTCTCTGCACACAGCTACTCAGGTGTGCCTTTTCCCAGAGCCCTGAAAATATTTCCTATTCAGAAAATTATGCAATTCCCCTTTGAAAGCCATGAATTCCAGATCTTAAACATTCACTGTGCAACGATGTTTTTCCTCATGTCATGGTTGATTCTTTGCCAATCAGCTTAAATCAGTTTCTTCTGGTTCTCAACATTTCCACCAGCGGAAACTGTTTCTCTCTATTTGCTGTATCTAAACCTCTCATGATCATGATTTTTCACACCTCTATCAAATCTCCTCTCAACCAATCCAGTGATTCAACTTACTCCTCTTCTTCCATGGTAAATACAGATGCAAAATATTCATTTAGTACCTCAACCATGCCTCTGCCTCCTCTTTATGGTCCTTAATTGCCCCCATTCATCCTCCTGTTAGCCTTATACTGTAGTAAATAGTTTATATAAATATATTTATATGCTTCAACTCCAGTAGTCCATTGTCAATATTTCTACATTCTTTAAGCATATGAGTTTTGCTGCCCACCTTATTTCACTCTAGCAGCACCTTTAAAAAACACTTCTACCAAGTTATCCAGCTCAACTGTCAGTGTACTTTCCAGAATTTTGGCACACCAGTGCCACTGACCTCATTTGAATACATGTTAATGAGTTCCATGCAGGCTTGGCAGACAGGCCTTGGGCAGGCCCAAAATGTTTTTAGGAATTCAGATGCATCCGTTTTTGGATGGGAAACTGGTGGAAATCACTTTTACCCCAATATGCAGGCCAAAACAAAAAGCAGCATCCATTGTTAGTCCAATATAGGGGCAAAGGCTGTGAGTAAATTTAGGATCTACTAGCTTCAATTAAATGTACTTAGTCTGGGGATCTTTGCAATATCAGTCAACATCTTTAAATGGCTTCCTGGTTTGTGACACAACACTTATTAAGTTACACTTTCTTCCATTCTGGCAGATTGCTGGGTTTAGCCAACCAGCTCTTTATCCATGAGCAGTGTGCCTTAGTGGGCTTTTCTCCTATGAAATTCAGGCATTCTGCTAAAGAAGACTCTGCTTCCCGTGGTTAAGGCACCTGATAGGTGCCGAATAGCTGTAGTGCTCAATGGTTGCCTTTTTGTCACTGATGCAATTGATAATGGGGGACCAGTTAACTCAGTTGACTAGACAGCTAGTGTATGTGTTAGATTAATGCCAACAGCATGAGGTTCAATCCCTGTTCAGCCTGAGGTAGACTTGGTGCTTGCCTCCTCATCCTACCCGTAGTACTAATTGGAGTCATACCTAACACAGAGGAGGAAGATGGTTGTGGTTGTTGAATGTTAATCATTTCAGTCCCAGGACGTCGTTGCAGGAGTTCCTCAGGGTGGTGTCCTAAGCTCAAATATCTTCAGCTGCTTTATCAATCATCATAAGGTCAGAGGTGGGGCTGCTTGCTCATGTTTGCATAATGCTCAGCACCATTTGTGATTCCTCAGATACCGAAGCAGTCCTTGCCCACATGCCGCAAGACCTGGACATGTTTCAGTTGAAAAGTGGCAAGTAACATCCATGCCACACAAGTATTAGGCAATGACCACCTCCATCAAGAGAGAATCTAACCATCTCTCCTAGCTTGTTGTATCATAATCAAGGTATGAAACGAATGTTGTCACCTATGTTCTTAATGTGACACTGGCCTTGTACCATGTGGCAACCTATGTACAATACACAGAAACTGCTTATTCTCTAATTATCTAGCACAAAAACATTTACTGGCACTAAAGCCAAAATTGACTGTGTCACTAACCATGACTCTTAGCAACAAAGAAACAAAATGGTATATGGTAAGTTTAGCATGGATAAAGGTAACACATTTCCACATATTATGAAGATTAAGATGCTCAGGAATGTTTCTTTTTAATTCTTTTGTGGGATGTGAGTGTTGCTGGCAAGGCCCTTGAGAAGGTGATGGTGTACCACCTTTTTGAACAGCTGCTGTCCATCAGGTGTAGACACACCTACAGTGCTATTAGGAAGGAAATTCCAGGATCTTGACCTAACAACTGTGAAGGAACAGAAATATAGTTCCAAGTTAGGAAAGTGTGTGGCTTGGAGGGGAATTTGCAGGTGGTGGTGTTCACATGTGTCTGCTGTCCTTGTCCTTCTAGATGGTAGAGAATGTGGATTTGGAAGGTACAGTCAAAGGAGCTTTGGCAAGTTGCTGTAGTGTATCTTGCATAGGGTACACACTGCTGCCACTGTGCGTCATAGTGGAGAGAGTGAATATTTAAGGTGAAGGATGGGATGTCGATCAAACAGGCTACTTTGTCCTGGATTGTGTTGAACTTCTCAAGTGTTGTTAGAGCTGCACTCATCCAGGCAAGTGGAGAATATTCCATGACACTCCTGACTTGTTCCTTGTAGATGGTGGGGTCAAGTTCATAACACATGAAAGAGATCATAAACTTTTAAATCAAACCTTACTTTCAGTTTAATTTAAAATGGATTTTACTGGACCAAAAACATAGCTGCAACAGGTCACACGATTTGCAAGTTGGCTACAGTTCTGGGAACTTCAACAGTAATTACAGGACTAAGCTTAACCCTCATCCTTGTGAAATCTCATGCATATTGTGTGGATCCATTACAATGAACAAAACAAGGGATGGCCTGTCTCCCCAGCCTGGACTTATAACAAAGGGAGAGCCATCAAAACTTGCTGTATCTGCAGAAGCGCTAATAGACACCATCAATTTCCTAAGGTGAACAATGAATTTTGACCAGAGACATAGAAACTGATTGTTAACCTGAAACTGACTCATCACTGGGCAACATCACATTGCCTAAGCTCTTCTGACCTGTGGAAAGTTTTAATATTACATGACTCCCAGGACAGTCTGCTATTAACATCCAGCCTGTCAACACAAAAGCAGGACTCCAGGCTGACAAGGAAGCCTTGACCCCAAGTCTAAACCTCCTTGAAGCCTAGTTCTCTGGAAGATTCCTGCCATTGCCTATAGAGCGTCCAAGTCTCTGTATACCAATCTCACCTTGCTGCATCATCACCAACTTTGAAAGAATTCGGCAACTCCTGCTTTCAGCTAGCTGAACCCGCCTGAACCTCAACTCCTGCATGAAGGAACACTCACTGGACTCTGACATTCTGGGCTCTAACATTCACGTGAATTAATATTCCTATCTTTGGGGGTTTTATTGTTCTAAGTTATTCCTGGTTGTAATTTTTTTTCCTTTCCTATCCCCTTCTTGTGTGCTTGTGTGTGTGTGTGTGTGTGTATATAGTTGCAATGGTTGCCCCCACCCCCCCCCCCCCCCCCCCCCCCCCCCCCCCCCACCACACACCCTCCCGGGTTTGAATGTATGATTAAACAATAACCATAAAGACTTCACAAACAGATGGTTTGGGGAAACACTCTACAGTCTATTTCAAAAATTAAAACACCTCTGCTCACGGACAGATGGCAAGAAAAAATAAAGGAGTTCAGTTTGCCTTTCTCCTCTATCAGTAATAGTGGGCAGGCTTTTGGGGGTCAGGAGGTTAGTTATTCACTGCAGAATTCCCAGCCTCTCACCTGCTCTTATAGCCATAGTATTTATTTTGCTGGTCAGTTAAGTTTCTAGTGAATGGTCACCGCCAGATTGTAGATTATGGGGAATTCAACAGTGCTAATGCCATTGAATTTCAAGGGGAGATAGTTGGATTTTCTCTTGATTGACATAGTTATTGCCTGGCCCTTGTGAGGCACAAATTTTGCTTGCCACTTCTCAGCTCAAGCCTGAATGTTGCCCAGTTCTTGCTGCTCTTGGGCACGGACTGCTTCTGTATCTGAGGAGTCACCAATAGTACTGAACATTGTGCAATCAACAGTACACATCATCATTTCTGACCTTATGACAGAGGGAAGATCATTGATGGAGCAGCTGAAGATACCTTTCCTAGGACAGTATCTCGAGGTACCCCTGCAGCAATATTCTGGGACTGAGATGATTGACCTCCATCAACCAAACCATCTTCCTTTGTACTAGCTATAACTCCAACCAGTGAAGAGTTTTCTGCCTGATTCTTACAGGGCTTCTTGATGCCACACTCAGTCAAATGCTGTCTTGATGTCAAAGTCTGTCACTCTAACTTACATCCTTGAATTCAGCTCTTTTGTCCACATTTGCACCAAGCTGGCTACAGGTCAAGAAGTGAGTGACCATGGTGGAAGCCAAACTGAGCATCAGTGAGTGGGTTATTGCTGTGTAAGTGTCACTTAATAACACTGTTGATGACATCTTCCATCACTTCACTGATGATCGAATGTAGAGTAATGGGCTGTTTTTGGCCAAGTTGGATTTGTCCTGGTTTTTGTGGACTGGACATACCAGGGCAATTTTCTGTATTGTTGGGTAGATGCCAGTTTTGTAGCTACACTGAAACAGCTTGGTTGGGGGAATAGCTAGTTTTGGAGCACATGTCTTCAATATTACTGCCTGGAAGTTGTCTGTACACATAGCCTTTGCAGTACCCAATGTCTTCAGCCATTTCTTGGATATCACATGGAGTGATCAAATTGGCTGAGTACTGGCATCTGCAATGCTGGGGACCTCAGGAAGAGGCTGAGATGGATCATCTAATAGGAACTTCTGGCTGAAGGTGTTTGCAAATTCTTCAGCCTTGTCTTTTGCACTGACATGCTTGTCTCCTCCATCATTGAGGATGGAGATACATGTGGAGCCTCCTACTCTGGACTGGATGTGGCAGGAACTGTTCCATTGATCATGGGATTGCTTGCTGCCCATTGCATGCTGCTTCCATTGTTTTGGCATGTGTTCTAATACATAACAAATTTCAGAACTTAACTAGAGTTATGTTCTTGCTGTTAATAATGTAATCTCAACTCCTAAGTATGTTACTGATGTGCAGCATTCTCCACGTTATGTTTGATGCTACACTGATCAATTCATATGATTGTCAGGCTGGAAGGTGTCATGCCATTCCCTTTCATTTCTACCCGCTTTTCATTATACCCACAGCCACTGGGCGTCACTAGGTATCATTTCACACATGGCCCTTACAACTAGCAAGCAAAGCAGATTTTCAACCTATTAGTACTCAGTGGATTCAAACACAAGTCCCAGTAGTCAAAGGCTATTGTGAAAACCAATGCCTTGTACACACTCAACATTTTAACAGCTAATACTTGTGCTGAGAAGATTCCTACTGATGATGCTGTAGGTAAGTTCAAATATTCATGCAACCTTTGCTTTGCCTAATTGTGTTAGTGGTACTGAAGCATCAGACTCTGCTTATACAACCTAAGTCTCACGGAGTACCTGCACTAAGGTGTTTGAGAAAAGCTGGTGATACATTTGAGAAGGGCTATGTTTAAAGCAAAAGCCAGTTTACAGTGTTTTTGATTAGCCAGATTAGGCAGTGGTCTCTATTTTGGAAAAGATGTGCTTCAATCTATTGGAATTAAGATAAGAAGTTTGACCTCTTGCAGTATTTTAAGGAGCGAAGATCATCTCAAGTGCCGATTATTTGTCATGTGCTGAGGTATGAATATTGCATCATACTTGCGACCAGTATTTTTCCAATAACTTTGTTAAACTTTTTTTCCGAAAGATTTTTGAATTTTCCAAGTCTGTATGCTCATGACTGATTAAATTCAGATATGTTTGTTCCAATAAGTTTCTAGTTATATTTTAAAGGTTGTGCCCCTAAAACCTGCATATCTGTCCTTTCCTAGCCAAGCTAGGGCATGAGTTGGTCCTCTTGTGAGCCATTTCCTAGCCCTTCCTTTCCATTTCCACCTGCCCCTGCTTAAGCTCAGTGAATTGTCTAATATAGAACCCTCTAACTCCCCAATTTCATGCAGGCTTTCTATGCTAGCTCTTGGAACAGTAAGAATGAGTGACAGTGAATATTTGGAAGGGTTTGTATCCTGAACTTATGCAGTTGCAAGGCATGAGCTGCCTTAAGAACCTACAAAAAAGGCAGATGGAGCAAAGACTAACTAGTGCCTGCCCAGTACACCGCAAAATTATCATGCTGAGTATGTATGAGAAAGAGGGTTAAGTAGAATGAGGAAAGGCACAGAAGATGCCCAAACATCCTGCAGTGTTTGGCCTCTGGCCTGGCCATCTGAATATCCACTCAACCCCTATGGCTCCTCATGTCCCATGCCATGGTAGCCCCCCAAACAATACCTGTGGCCCCTCATCCCTCCCAGGTCAAGCTATGGCACCCCCACACCCATTCGCCCATTATATGCTATATAGAGCCAATGAACCCTATAGTGACAGTAGTATCTGTAAAAAAAAGTTTAAAAGAAAGCAGTCATTCATTGATAACTTTCCACTTTCTTAAAACA
This sequence comes from Carcharodon carcharias, assembly GCF_017639515.1. Taxonomy (NCBI): domain Eukaryota; kingdom Metazoa; phylum Chordata; class Chondrichthyes; order Lamniformes; family Lamnidae; genus Carcharodon; species Carcharodon carcharias. The sequence continues at coordinate 42,375,159 of NC_054474.1, read as the reverse complement.
AATTCTTCTTTTACTACAGCCCAATAACCCATCTCCACACCACCACCATACCTCCAACACCCCCCAACCTCACTCTTCCTCTCGGTTCAATCTCCCATACATGCTGTATTCCAAGGGGAATGCCTGCTAATGCACCTATGTTTGGGAGCATCAGGTTTGTGAAGAAGCCATGAACTCAGAAGAAGTCCCTCATCACTTGCCACACCAGTCCCTGCAGACTTTTGCAAGTTGAAACAGCTGTACAAAGCTACGGCTAAACATTTGTGGAAATGTAGCAACATCAAGAGCAAATCAACCAGCAACTAACCTGTAATTAGTTGATTCCTTTATTAGTAGGAGTGGTGCACTGAGCTCCAAAGTAGCTCTGCTGGATTCAGTCAATCAGTTGCACATGGGTTGATGCTATGATCTGCCTGCTGTACATGCATTTGGTGAATGTTAACTGCACATTAGGTACCATCTGGTGCTATTCATGGCAGACATATGCCAGCATATAAAGCATCACTCTGTCCCCTGAATGGCACCGTGATGCCCAAACAATGGGCACTACCAATCCCAATTCCATGCTATAGTATTCATGCAATTTATCTAACAACATATAGTAAAGTAAAAAATAATGATCACCATTTACATGTGTGGTTGTTTGTGGGTGGTCATGGTGGCTGTGGTACATTGAGTCTATCTTTCCCATCTGAGCAATTACTGATCCACCTTGAAAGGATGCTACTTCTTTAAATTGCACCCCTGAGCTAAATAGCTGTATCTCAGTATGAAAGTATGAATGTGTCTGACTTTGTTTCGAGCAACGTATTGGTGGAAATTACATTTTTATGATATATAAAAATGTTGATAAACTATTACTCAAAAATACAATCTGTTAATGTTATTCTTCTTATCCATTGGTTTTATCACTGACAGCACGTTCCTGTCTGACTTCTCTTTCCTCCTCAATTTCTAGCAGATAAGGGGCGATATTTTCCTAAATTTGCACTAAGTGCAGTAGCAGGCGGGCAAAATGGCGTTCCACCCGCTACTAGCGGGCACAGAAAATTCCACCCAGGAAGTGAATAACTCAGAAGTGAGCTCAAAATAAAAACAGGAAGTGCTGCAACATCTGTGGAAAAATAGCAGTCAACATTTCAAGCCATTAGCCACGTGATAAATCTGCCTGTGTACAGCAGTAGTTCAGCAGTTTTAATGGTTGTGATAACACATTTTTAGGGAAAGAAGACAGCACAAGTCTTCTCTTCTGCCATTGTGGAATTTTAGGAAGGGTTTGCACTTACAGATAATTACTACATGTTTATTGCCAGAAAGATCAAAAGCCAATTGGCACAGAATGTTGGGGAAAATTCTCAAGAAATTCTCAGACTAATTCCAGTATTAATGACCCCCTGTCTTAGGTCTAATTGAAATTGTTCTCAATAACAGTTGAGCGCATCATAAAAATGTTTGGCCGTGAACATTAAGGTTATTTACTAAAGGGAAGCCAACAGATAACATTAAGATGGTACGAAGCAATCACTAGAGCAGAGATGCACATTTTTAATTATGATGTGATGGGCATTTCATTCCACCCAGGCATCGCCTAGTTGATACCTTTCTTGTTTATCTCAATGTTAATGTCTTGATGTGCAGTCAATTGCTCCTTTCATTCTCATCAACTGCTATGGGACGAATAGAAGCAGATTTAGTCATCAACTTCCCTCAGTAACAGAGCAAATAACATCGCTGTAATAAAAACAGAAAATGCCAGAAATGCTCAGCAGGTCTGGCAGCATCTGTGAAGAGAGAAATAGAGTTAACTTTTCAGCTCATGACTGCAACCTAAAGCATTAGCTCTGCTTCTCTCTCTACAGACTGCCAGAGCATTTCCAGCATTTTCTATTTCTATTTCAGATTTCCAGCATCCCTGGTATTTTGTTTTTAAATGACATTACTGATTGGATCAGAGTGACTGATGCCAGTAGAGCTTTGACATGAAAGGTAATTAAAGCATCAAATATGTTTTAGTATAAAGGAACACAACAAGCACATAACTCTCAGCATGGTGATGCATAAAGCACTTAAAGTAAGCAATAATTTTTGTCAAACCACATGCTTCATGCCAACAAATGTAACAGATACACATAGTTTTCATTTAGTTGCTAGTAGCTTCAAGAAGATTTGGACTGCCATGTCTCCAAGAATTTTGTCTTCCTGGGGATATAGCATTTTAGCTTCATGACATACCAACTGCAGAATTGTCTCATTTAATCTAAATGTGCAATTGAGTGTCATTCAATTATGAGATGTGTATTTGCTTCTTATTAGTCCTTTGGGAGTGTTCTCCTTTTCTCAGTCTCTAGTTGGCAAACAGGAGATCTTTTTAAATGTCTTTTTTACAGACACAGCTGTAATTTAATGGCAGCTGCTAGGTATGCAACCATATAAAGCATTAATCTTTAGCACAGCAGGTAATTGATACGCACTGAATAGCTTGCTCTATGAAGTCAGACATACAGATTAAAGTAACTGTTAGGTGCACCACCTTGCTCTGCCAAATGTAACTGGTCATGAGATACACCAACAGTGTGAAAATGTGGAGCAGAAGTCCAATATTACCACAAAGCTAATTGATATTAAAATGAATATGATGCTCCAATTCTCCAAAATATACTTCAAATGAAAGTCATTGACTAGAACTTTCCATTTCTGCACATTCCACAGGGAGCATGTAATTTTCCAAGCATTGAAATGAGTAGGCCAACATTGTGAGCCAGGGATTGCACAAGTAGAAAATCTACCTCAGTTTGTTTTTAAGTCAAATTAATTGCAACTTTGTGATCCCCTAGATGTTCCCAATAAAAACTACTTGAAATTTTAAATTTTCTTTAGGAAACATTTTATGAACTTTAAGATATCTAATATTGTACTTACCCCCCAACATTAATTACAATTCTTCTAATGAGTTATTCATAATTTTAAGACAGTGAATTCTTCTGTTTTATATTGTTATCAAAAGCGTAAAGTTCATGTGGGTATATGGTTGAAAATGTTGGCACAGATTGGTAGCATTGATTCTGTGCCTGTATCATGCAACTTTTTTTATATATATATTTGTTCCTGAGATGTGGGCATTGCTGGTTAGGTCAGCATTTATTGCCCATCCCTAAGTTCCCTTGAGAAGATGGTGGTGTGCTGCCTTCTTGAACCGCTGCAGTCCATGTGTTGCAGGAACCAGGGGTGTAGTGCTGCCAGGGTGTACTGGCACACCGCTCCAGCACCACCAACCAGGGAGAGAGGTGGTGAAGATGGTTCAAACATCGGAGGCTAGGCGGGCACAGGCTTAGTCTTTCACCACAAGCCCTTTAAAGCTGGCGAAACTAGTGCAGCTTTCCGATACAGTTTGAGGTTGAACTGTTGAGTAGCAGCGGCTACCAGCTATTCGGAGCTCGGGGTTTATCCAGATCACTCACTGGGAACCAGTTGGTCCAGCTTTTGCTGCTTTTCTGGGATGGTCTCTCCCTGTCACCATTTAGTAAACTCATTCCTTTCTCCTATCAGGGTTTCTTCTCCATCATCCTCAGCAGAATCACGGTAAGAAATGTTAAAAACTTCCTGTTGTGTTAAATTGAACTGATCTCCGTGTTTTCAAACATTTCATGAGTGAGAGCACTGTGACCGAATCAGACTGCGGGGCTGGACTGCGCATGCCTCACCATCCCTCAGTTTTATTATCATACCAGAGGTTGCCTCGATATAAAAAAGTGCATTTCTATTAGCACCGTTCACAACTTCAGGATGTCTAAAGTACTCAACAGCCAATTAAGTTATTTTAGAGTATATTCACTGCTGCAAATGTAGGAAATAGATTAGAGATTTCACATTGACAAATTTTAGATGGAAGATTGGAAGGGTATGGGTGGAGGGGGGGCGCGGTTGGGGAGTGGGCAGAGGGAGTTGGGGGTGTTGGGGGGAGAGTGGGGGTGTTGGAGAGGTTGGGGGAAGTGGTTGGAAGGAAGTTGGAGGAGTTTGGGTGGAGGGAGAGGTTGGGTCGATTCTTAGTGGATTCTACTCCATTAATTGAGTTGAGAGTGACTGCCCTTGACATCAAAGTAGGATTTAACGGAGTGTGGCATCAAGGAGCCCTAGCAAAACTGGAGTCAATGGGAATTGGGGGGAAACTCTCCGCTGGTTGGAGTCATACTTAGCACAAAGGAAGCTGGTTGTGGTTGTTGGAGGTCAATCACCTCAGTTCTTCAGGGTAGTGTCCTGGACCCAGCCATCTTCAGCTGCTTCATCAATGACCTTCCTTCCATCATAAGATCAGAAGTGGGATGTTCGCTGATGATTGCACAATGTTCAGCACCATTCATGACTCCTCAGATACTGAAGCAGTCCATGTCCAAATGAAGCAAGATCTGGACCATATTCAGGCTTGGGTTGACAAATGGTAAGTAACATTCATGCCACATAAGTGCCAGGCAATGACCATGTCCAACAAGAGAGAATCTAACCATCGCCCTTGACATTCAATGGCATTACCATCACTGAATCCCTCACTATCAACATCCTGGGAGTTACCATTGACCAGAAACTGAACTGGACTTACCATATTAATACCGTGGCTACAAGAGCAGGTCAGAGGCTAGGAATTCTGTGACAAGTAACTCACCTCCTGACTCCCCAAAGCCTGTCCACCATCTACAAGGCACAAGTCAGGAGCCTGCTGGCATACTCCCCACTTGCCTGGATGAGTGCAGTGCCCACAACACTCAAGAAGCTTGACACCAACCAGGACAAAGCATCCCATTTGATTGGCACCACATCCACAAACTTTCATGCCCTCCACCACCGATGCACAGTAGCAGCAGTGTGTAACATCTACAAGATACTCTGCAGGAATTCACCAAGGCTCCTTAGACAGCACCTACTAAACCCATAACCATTGCCATCTAGAAAGACAAGGGCAACAGATAGATGGGAGCACTGCCATCTGGAAGTTCCCCTCCAAGTCACTCACCATCCTGACTTGGAAATATATCACTGTTCCTTCACTGTTGTTAGGTCAAAATCCTGGAACTCGCTTCCTAACAGCACTGTGGGTGTTTCTACCCCACATGGACAGCAGCAGTTCAAGAAGGCAATTCACCACCACCTTCTCAAGGGCAACTAGGGATGGGCAATAAATGCTGGCCTGGCCAGAAAAGCCCATATCCCATGAATGAATAAAAATTGTCTGACTGGATTTTCAATCTTAAGATTGGTGTTGATTTTAATCCACACTGCCTCCAATATTGAAGTTACTTGTTTCCAGGACTAACACATGCAGGGAGGTTTGGCTCATTTATGGCACAATCAGAACTGGAGGGAAATCCTCTCACAACCACACGAGGCTGCATGACTTGTGACGCAGAGGCAGCCGGCATGGGGACCATGTCGAGGGAATTCCACCTGCAATACTTTTTGCGACACAAGGGCAAGTTTGGCCATGAGTTCCTGGAGCTTGAGTTCAGATAGATGGTGAGAACTGGCTGGATTGTCCGGAGCTCACAGTGACACTGTGAATCCAGAGCCTGAGGAGGTTAAGACGTGGTGGAGGGAAGGCTAGGCCTAGTGTCCCAGGTCTCATGCTGCTGCTGAATGCCTATGAGTCAATTTGCAGCAGCTGCAACAGCAGTAACCCTCTTGTACAGCTCCCTGGCTGTAAAAAAAAACAGACCCTACAACTCCCTGCACACAGCTTTCTCATAAACAGGAATTTCAGGATCTTTGAAGCTCGAGGTTTCTGGGATCTAAAACATCAATATCCTCAAACACCCTGCTGCATTTGCTTCTTCAGATCTCCAAAGAAGGGTCATACGGACTCGAAACGTTAACCCTGTTTCTCACTCCACAGATGCTTCTAGACCCGCTGCATTTTTCCAGCATTTTCTGTTTTTGTTTCAGATTTCCATCCTCAGCAGTATTTTGCTTTTACCCTGCTGTTCTTGCCTACTGAACACTAATTCCTTGGCTGTGATGGCCTGAGGATGTGAAACGCAGTAGAGTGTTTGTATTCCCTGCTGGCAGCTTTACATGAAATTTACAGCACAGAAACAGGCTATTTGGCCTACCTCATCTATGTTAGTGGTTATGTGCCACACAAGCCTCCTCCCACCCTTCTTGATCACACTATCAGGGTAACCTTCAGCAGCTTTCTTCCTCATCTGTTTATCAAGTTCCTTGAATGTATCTATGGTAGAATCATAGAATGGTTACAGCACAGAAGGAAGTCATTCAGCACATTCTATCTGTGAAAATTCTCAGCACCTGCAACTCAGTTAGTCCCACTCCTCCATCTTTTCTCTGTAGCTCTGTAAAATCTTTTCAGATAATTATCCAGTTCCTTTATGAAAACCGCAATTGAATCTGTCTCCACACTCTCAGGCAGTGCATTCTAGATCCAGATCACTTGTTGCATAAAGAATTTTTTCCTCATGTTGCCTCTGGTTCTTTGGTTAATCACCTTAGGATTCTCAATTTTCTGCCGATGGGAGCAGTTCTCCTCATTTACTCTATCCAGACCCCTCATGATTTTGAACACATCTAACAAATCTCCTCTCAACTTTCTCTTCTCCAAGGCCCCAGCTTCGCCAATCTATCCACATAACTGAAGTCTCTCATCCTCAAAATCATTACTTGATTGAAATATATAATATCCTGAGGGGTTGTGAAAGGGTTGATGTGGAGAGAATCTAGTACTGGAGGTCACTGTTTAAAAATAAATGGTCACCCATTTAGAACAGAGTTTAGGAGAAAGTTTTTTCTCTCAGAGGGCTGTGAGTCTTTGGAACTCAATTCCTCAAAAGGCAATGGAAGCAAAGTCTTTGAATATTTTTAAGGCAGAGGCAGATAGAATCTTGATGAGCAAGGGGTTGAAAGGTTATCAGTGGTAGGCGCAAGGTTGGAGCTGAGGTTACAATCAGATCAGTCATGATCTCATTTAATGGCGGAGCAGGCTTGAAGGGTCAAGTGGCCAACTCTTACTTTAAATGTTAAATGCTTTAAACTCCTGACTTAAATGTTAAAATGAACAGTGTAAAAAGCTGTTGAGGGTAGAACTCATACCTCGTGCATTTCATGGGAACTACGCTGGGGGCAAGAGATGCCCATTGAAAAATCTGTGTAAACTTAAATCTTCATTCCCAAATGAGACACATCTGAACTAAAGTTAGAAAGTGTTTTTTTTTTTTGCAAGTTGTTTTTAATTTGCTTGCTCTAGAGAAACCTTGTATTTATATAATCTGAAGGAAGAAGAGAACATGCAGTTCAGGTTGCACCACAGATGCAATCACTGAACTATGAAATAAGCCCAAGCTGTATGTGTTGAGTAAACCAATTACACCTCAGTATATCTGAGGAACAGCTCTTCAGGAAACTTCAGCAAAGAGAGGATAACAGAGTCAAAATTGTACCACATAATTGAAACATATTTACACTGTGATCCAGCACAGATACTAGGCTGTTGGTGGCAGTGACGGTAAAAGTAGCTGAAGTTCTACTCACTTATCTCTGCCAGTCTACTGCTTATAAGTAACAGCGAGGAGTTTCACAAAAGCCAGTTAAATAATTTCCATCACCATGGACAAACAATAGCAGCACAAATGCACTGTGTACTTTTCCATTGAACAAATTGCTGAGTTGATGGGGGGGTGTGGGGTTGGGGGGGTAGGAGGAGGCGGTGTGTGGAGATGGGGGTGGTCACAGAAGAAACAAATGTAATCTTGTATGTTCACATGCACAACTCCTATATCCATGGATTTCATGACCTCAACATGCAATTTGTTTGCTGATGAGCACAGAATCATGCATGTTCCTGGCAGGGGCTTAATGCTTTTATTGTCAGGTAAGAGTTCCTGCACTCTATGAGGTACAAGAATATCGTAAAGTTGACTTCTGGGCCAGGATTTTATGGCCCCTCCTGCCCGGTGGAATACTACAGTCCCACCAAGCTTAACGGAGATTTAAATGGCTTGCTCCATCCGCTGGGCTGGGGGGACACGCTGTGGCGGGGCTGTAAAATCCTGGCCCTGGTAGATATGGCACCCTTTGGAAGTATGGGTAGTGATACCTCTTAGTCATCCAGCGATGCCAGCTTTGTATTGCTATAACCAGGCAGACACAGGTACAAGAATCACCATTGAACATGCCATATATTACAATACATTCCAGTAAGAGTCTTCCAGATTGTTGTAATAAGCTGCAGGCTGCATAATGTTTCCTTGCAATGAAGCTTCCATATGAAATCATTGCAAAGGAATATAGTACCACTATAAACAGAAGCCTAGATACAGAAGCATTGGCTGCAAAATGTTCAGGCTGAATGAGAACTTAAGTAGGCTTTAATAAACAAAGTCTTCAATTAAGTGCACTGTAATGCCAATGCATAGAGAGTTATCTGCCCCAAATAATGTCCACACTTTATCCAACATGGACCATTGCTGTACTTCACCTTCCATTTTGTCCCCTCTACCACCACCCAAAATAAAAGCAAAGAAACATCTCTGGATAAAGAACAACTTCAACATGGCCACAATATAGAACAAGTGGACTAAGACAAGTTTTTGCTGTAGATGTTCTCCTGGGCATTGTGATGCTGAAGATAAAAGATCAAAAATTCTGAAACGTGATAAGGACATAGCCCCAGATTTAGGAGAATGAGGGTGGAAAGACAGTATGGGTTTCATTATTTTAAGTAAAAGATGGTGACTATATAAAATGGAGTGCTAGGGGAAGACTGCAAGATTGATTGTATCAGCAAATTCAAAAGTAAGTTGATTAATTACCTGGAGAAAAATTTCCTATGAGGGGTACAAGAAGTAATGTAGGATCTGATATTTGCTAAATACTAGAGTATAGAGGTCTTCACTTGTCCTCTACATGTTCAGATATAAGTGCTACCAAATATTTATTTTCTGCAAGTGTTTTGCCTGTGTGTCCCTACTTTTCTACACTGCTGTTTTCTTTTCACAAATTATGCGATTTATGTGATCCAGAATGTGATGTAATACTCCTTCTGTGTTCTTCTCTACTGGTTAAAACTAATGAGGCAGCTGTTAAAGCTGGATCTGTTTGGAAAATCTTTACCTTCTTGAGTTGCTTCCTATCTATAGTCTCAGCCACATTTTCGGCTGTTAGGGACTGCCTCTTTCTGCATGCTCTCTGACACCTGTCAACAAAGCCAGTGACAATCGATTGGAGTAAAGGCGAACAAGCTCCCCCAAAAAAGGACAAGACTCTTCAAGATTCTGATGGAAAAGCTGTGTGCTAGAGTTAAGGGACACTACTTTCTTCAGCAATGGATGGGTGTAAAACTCTGGGCGGTTGCTTGCTACTTGTGTACCACTTTCACCTGCTCTGACAAAACTGTGCTCTGCGCTTCATCACAAAACGTGCTGTCCTCAAACATGGTGGGGTCAAATCTCCCACAGTGGACTTAACTATACAGCCACTTGTCAGTGGTATATGATGTGACGTACAATACATGGTGACCCCTCTTCAGTGGACATCCAGTCAATTGCTTCTGCCATTCCGAAGGACTCAGAAGGAGAATAATATTAACAGCAGGCCTTTATTCCAACTGATTGTCAGACAACCTTCATCAAAGTACAAACCTGGGTGTAAAAGATATTACTAAATAGGATGGAGTGTGAAAAAAGGATGGATGTTAGACAAAACGCTGAGACAGTAACCTGCTGCTTGTCTCTTTATCTAAGGCCCAGTCCTGAGTTTGGACTGTGTGCTGCTCAGAAGTGGACAGTGGATGCAGTAGACAGTGGGTACAGTATGGCCAATCCACTGAGAGCTGTCATCACCCTCACGTTATGTGTTCCTTTCTCCTACCAAAGCAGACATCCATGCGGTATTGGGAATATAGTTCAATGTAGGTGTTCTTCAGGCAAGGAGTTGGCAGGGATTGTACCGTGCAGGCTCACATCTTGCACTCAAGAAGAAAGTGCTGTCAAAGGAGTTGTTAAGAAGTTCACAAAGCAACCTCGTGGGGTAAACATGAGAAAATAGAGACATAGTGGAGAAATACCACAGGCAGAATTTTACACCCTGTGGGTGGGCGCACGTCCAACCCGATTGGGTGAAAAATAGCACACAATGATGCCGGGTGAGCATCCCGATGTCATCACGCACTCATGCGATATTTCAGTTGCTGGGTACACACAAGAGTTGGCAGCACGTTTGCTGACAATTAAGAGGTCTATTAAGGCCATATGTAGTAATTGACCTGGATATTTTGCTATCCGTCCAACATTACTGTTGGCAGTGGGCAAATCGGCCAGGTGGTCTTTGGATTTTTGAGGAAGTCTCATCCAAATGCGGGATGAGGTTTCTGATTTTTTTTATAAATTAAAATGCTTGGGCAGAATTTTTATCATCAATATGTTTAGGTGAGTGATCGTTGTGGGTGGAAACGTTTTTCGGAATTTCATAGGCCTGAATTTTTCAGTCAGCATGTGGGGACGGGCCTGACACGATGGCGCATAAAATGACGCGCGATAACGTCGGGCGTGCGTCATGACATCATCGCGCAGTCTCGCAATGTTTCGATCGGCAGGCGCGCGTCAGAGTCGGCTGCATGCCCGCCAATATTTAAACAGCCTATTAAGGCCATTAAGGAAGTAATTATTGTAATTATTAATGCTGCCCATCCAACCTTAAGCCTCATCCAAGTGCGGGATGAGGTTTCTGATTTTTTTTTTAATTAAAATGCTTGGGCAGAATTTTTATCATCAATATGTTTAGGTGAGTGAGTGAGTTTTTTAGGAAACCTCATCCACGAGCGGGATGAGGTTTCCTAAAGCTTCTATTAATTAAATTTTAAAAATTTCTTAAACATCAAAACATGTCCCATCTCATGTGAAACAGTCACATGAGGGGACATGTTTATTTAAATTTTTAATCCATTTATTTAATAATTTCAAAAGCGCTTCAATCTCCCTGAGGCAGCTCTGTGCCTCAGGGAAATTGAAGTGCTCTTTCGCGCGCATGCTGGCCCCAACTCTCCCTCCTCCCCCCGCCCGCACAGGTAGTGCTCACTATGGCTCCATGCCCACCCCCTCCCGCTCCTGCTGAGCCGGCCCACCGACTGAAAAATTCAGGCCATAATGTTTATTTTTGGCTTTAAAATCCCTCAGCTCCCTGAGGCAGCCTCTCTGCCATTAATTGGCCAGCCAGCGTGAAATCACAGTCATGGGCCGATCGCAGGCCCATTTCCCTGCTGCTCCCAGACCCGCCCACCGCACCTGTCCGGCAACCTGAAAACCCTGCCACATGTATAGGAAGGAACAGTACATGACCATAACAGCAAAATTATTAGTTAGGGCAACTTGATGCTGTGCCTTCTCATTCTTGGTTAGGTCATTTAACTTTTAATAACACTGGAGGCATAACCCCTGAACAGTACTGGAGGCATTGACTAAACCATGCTTTACACTGACCATTTTGTTGACTTGATGTCCATATCAGAGCAACCAGAAGTTCCTTCCCAGCAGTAGCAAAATCTGTACAGCCTCATAATCAAAGTGGTTGACTTATTCTTTCCAAGACTCCTTCATTGGCAGAGGTATAGAATATTAAAGTAAGGATACAATGCTGGAATTGTATAAAACACTGGTGAGGCCACAACTGGAGTATTGTGTGCAGTTCTGGTCACCACATTACAGGAAGGATGTAATGGCTCTGGAGAGAGTGCAGAGGAGGTTCACAAGAATGTTGCCAGGGTTAGAAAAGTGTAGCTATGAGGAGAGATTGGATAGGTTGGGGTTATTTTCCTTAGAACAAAGAAGGCTGAGAGATGACTTGATTTAGGTGTACAAAATTAAGAGTGGAATAGATAGAGTGGACAGGATAAAATTGTTTTCCTTGATGGAGAGTTCTAGAACCAGGTGACATAGATTCAAGATAAGTGGCAGAAGGTGTGGAGGGACATGAGGAAGAACTTTTTTACACAGAGGGTAGTGGGTGTCTGGAATTCGCTGCCCAAGTTGGTGGTAGAGGCAGAAACTCTAAACTCTTTTAAAAAGTACCTGGACCTGCACCTTAAGTGCTGTAAGCTGCAGGGCTATGGGCCGGGTGCAGGAAGGTGGATTTAGAAAGAGCACCTGGGTGTCCTCGGGCTGGCATGGACAAGATGGGCCAAATACCCTCCTTCTGTGCTATAACTTTTCTATGGTTCTATGGACTTCTTATTTGCTCAGTTTATTTCTGCAACCATCAGTTCAAGAAGGTGTTTGGACAAGCACCAAACCCCACGTTGTAGTCCAACTCAACACTTGTCCTTGATATTTATAGAAGCTGAACTCAGAAATGAAGCAAGACAATCTTGAAACGTTGTAATCTAAGTTGGCCACATCAGGGAAGTGGTGTACAGAGGGAATGGTGGTGGAGTGGGTGGTAAAGCAGGGAGAGACAACAGGTAACTTAACTACTGTAAGTTAAGCAATGTGGTTTACTTAGCGACACAGATGTAAATTCCTATTCTACTTTTTAAATGTAACAAATTAGCCATAAGGATTATTGAAAGTTTGGATGTTATGTTTATTGTCACTGGTCATTCTATAAAAAAGTTATTTTGTCTAAGTCTTGTGATACCAAACTGGCCTTTATTTGAGAATCTCTGGAATCAAACTAACAATACTACCATAATTGCTTTCCATTGGCATGATGTTCTTATAATGTAGAACTACATCTTATTATTTTCAGAATCAGAATCACAGAATCACACAGGGCAGAAGAGGCCCTTCAGCCCATCGAGTCTGCACCGACACATGAGAAACACCTGACCTACCTACCTACCAAATCCCACTTACCAGCACTTGACCCATAGCCTTGAATGTTATGATGTACCAAGTGCTCATCCAAGTACTTTTTAAAGGATCTGAGGCAACCCAGCTTCATCACCGTCCCAGGCAGCGCATTCCAAACCGTCACAACCCTCTGGGTAAAAAAGATTTTCCTCACATCACCCCTAAACATCCTGCCCCTCACCTTGAACTTGTGTCCCCTCGTGACTGACCCTTCAATTAAGGGGAACAGCTGCTCCTGATCCACCACGTCCATACCCCTCATAATCTTGTACACCTCGATCAGGTCGCCCCTCAATCTTCTCTGCAACAATGAAAACAACCCAAGTCTATCCAACCTCTCTTCATAACTTAAATGTTTCATCCCAGGCAACATCCTGGTGAATCTCCTCTGCACCCCCTCCAGTGCAATCATGTAATGTGGCGACCAGAACTGCACACAGTACTCCAGCTGTGACCTCACCAAGGTTCTATACAACTCCAACATGACCTCCCTACTTTTGTAATCTATGCCTCCATTGATAAAGGCAAGTGTCCCATATGCCTTTTTCAACACCCCACTAACATGTCCCTCTGCCTTCAGAGATCTATGGAGGCACACGCCGAGGTCCCTTTGTTCCTCAGGACTTCCTAGTGTCATGCTGTTCATTGAATACTTTCTTGTCAAATTACTCCTTCCAAAGTGTATCACCTCATACTTTTCAGTGTTAAATTCTATCTGTCACTTATCTGCCCATCCGACCATCCCGTCTATTTCTTCCTATAGTCCAAGACACTCAACCTCACTGTTAGCCACCATTTTGATGTGTAACATTTATTTAGAACATTCAAGTTGTTAAAATCAAAACACAAAATGGTCATGCAGTTAGATACCAGTCAGGGCACTGCATTTACTGATTTGTTGCAATAGCTGATTAAATGTAAACATTAGATCGATTATTTTTTCAGTGGGCAATTGGGTTGCTAATCTTTAGGCTATGTCAAAGCTTTTATGCAAGGAAAGTGGGATTATGTCTCCCCCACCGCTGCTACCACTCACCGTCCCACCTCCCATATCCCCATGCTGCAACGATTCACATAAATAGTTCACAATGCATTATAATCTCAGAGGCCATGGGTAGAATTTTCTGGATGGTGGGGGGGAGGAGGCAGATTGGGAGCAGGCGCGGACAGGCGCGGACCTGATCACCACTCGCGATCGGGTCCGCCATTTTACGTGGGCGGGCCAATTAAGGCCCACCCAGTGTACTTCACGACACCCGTGCATAGGGAAGTGGACAGGCGGCAGCGGGTGTGCTCAGCCAGCTGAGTCCAATGGTGACCCGACGGCCTGTATAAAAGAAGGCCTGGCAGCCGTGGAAAGGCTGTTCACAATGGCTGGGCGAAGGCCTCTGCAGAGGGGCAATGGAAGTGATGCAAGTCCAGAGGGTAGGCCATCAGGGCAGGCCAGGCCGGAGGGTAGGGCGGGTGGGCTAGTGTGCCCCTGGTTTTTCCAATGACTGCCTTGCTGCCCTCCTTGAGGAGGTGGCAGCATGGCGGGAGGTGCTGGTTCCCCAGGACGGGAGGAGGAGGACCCCCCCACATGATGAAACGTGCCTGGGAGGAGGTGGCGGAGGTTGTGAGCTCCCACAACGTGGTGCAGAGCAGCTGGATCCAGTGTCACAAGATCTTTAGCAACTTGTTGTGCTCTGGAAGGGTGAGGACAATATTGGCATTGGGCACTTAACCCAGCAGGTCGGCTTTCCCCCCTGCTGCTCCCCCAACCGCGAGTCTGAGTGTAGTGACTGAATTGAATCATTGACGGAATGTGTCCTTCGCTGGGTGGGCCAGCCGATATTGCCCATGCCGAGGTCACCCTGAGAGGGTGGTGAAGAGATGGGTTCTGCACCTGCAGCATGTGGTACACTGAGACCCACATTACTATTTTGTGGGCAACCTGGAGGAGCTGCGCCTAGGCGCAGTGCTGGAACTCCAGGACATAAACAAATCAGGGTGATGACATGCTGGGAGGGGAGCTTCAAGGTAGTGTGGCGGCGAACCATCTGCTGCGCTCCATGTGCTTGTGCCTCCATGCTATGGAAGGATATACTGTGTGGTGCCTAATGTGATGAAGGCAGCATGTGGCCAAGGGGGTGCTGGGGAACAGGCCTAGCACCTTTGCGTGAGTGTTCGGCAGCAGTGGGGTGAGGACGCACTGGAGCCCTGATATGTCCCACTCTGGTTGGGGTGGGCCGTCCGCGAAGAGAGTCCAGGTACAATTTGCACAAATCAATGCTTTTCTCTCCTTTTCAGGAGAGGAATGCTCAGAATGCTGCAGAGCATGTGAGGACTGGTGGCCATGCGCAGTTAGCCATTCTCAGCTGGGTTGAGCAGGACACCGTGGATTTGGAGAGGCACCATGCACACAGGTCCACTGGTGTCGGTGAGGGTGGGTGCCACAGCCAGATATGTATGCCTGGCAGTGAGGTCAGCATTGTTCTACCAGCAGCCATAGCACTGCTGAATGTTGTGATTTAATTTTGCAACATCGCTTGACCATTGCTAATGGAAGGATGAGCGCATAATGATCCAGGGACAGGGGTGCTCATTGGCAGTGTCTCCACGTTAACTGATCCAATGTCCTTGTTCTCCCTTTCAGCACCAGCAGAACAGGGCTGGGAGGAGGAGCAGCAGAGGCCCCCTCTCACACCTGAGGGTCCTGAAGCCTCACCAGCATCACACCATCTCTGCCAGGCAGGCACCAGCGCAAATACTAGCACCTCAGTGGGAGTTAGGACATCGGATTGTGTCCTGGGGCACAGTGGTGAGGGCACTTCACAGTCGCTGGAGGAACTGGCAGAGACAGAGAGTGCCCATGGCGCCAGCAGTCGGAGGACTGCAGGGGACCAGGCACATGCTCAGTCGGTGCCTGATGATGTGCCTCTGGAGTCGCCCGCAATGCAGCAGGGGCATGAAATGCGGCTGGGTGTGCGGGAGCATCTGGGGGAGATACATGAGGCTATGCTTGGGCTTGGTCTCCATGGTGGAGGAGTCTACGCAGACGATTGTGGAAGACATGAGCCACATGGCCGAGCGTCATGCATCCTCCACGGAGAGAGTGGCGACTCTAGTAGAGACCCTCCTCCAGGAGACCCATCAGGGCTTCCTGGGATTACACCCGGACCTGCAAGCCCTCCCATCAGCATTGATCTCAACTGGTTAGTACCAGTGTGGGAGATTGTGTGGGCACCAAATTTCCCAGCTCAGTGCCCATCCATCCATGGTGAGCAGGGAGGTCCTTAGCGACCTCACATCAACACAGCAGCTACCTGTCATCTCTGCCGGCTCCTCTCAGGGCACTCCGGATGAGGGTGGCAGCTCCTCCGCCCTTCTCCCAGTGA
Organism: Carcharodon carcharias; assembly: GCF_017639515.1. NCBI lineage: Eukaryota > Metazoa > Chordata > Chondrichthyes > Lamniformes > Lamnidae > Carcharodon > Carcharodon carcharias. Next base: position 42,358,940 of record NC_054474.1, on the reverse strand, counting down.
CCGTTGCATCCGGTGAGGCTGCGCCGACTGGGGAGATGCCAGCTGTGGAACTGGCAGTTCCCTCCCAGGCGGGGCCAGCACAGGCTCCACGGGCCAAAGAGTGACCAAGGTCACCGAGGCCAACAGGACAACAGAGTGAGCAGGCTGTCTCAGATGCGACTCCAAACAAGGGGAAAGCACCAAGACATAGCACCCAAAAACGTAAACATAAGGCACTGTAGGCACACCACGGGTTGATCATTGGTGCTTTTGTGTTGGCTTGAAATAAGGTCTTTGCTTTGAAGTGGAACACCCTTGTCATTTTGTTTCATTAAATTTCTTTGCCTGTGATATTAAATTCAGATATTTCACCATGGCTGAGGGTGCCTCTTTTCTTCTGCATGTGTATGGTTTCCAAAAATGTTAGGAGTGCTTTATGGGGTATCCAGCTTTGTTAACATGGCCCTTAGTTACTGTTCCTAACCTGGAAGATTTGACACTTAGATATCGAGCATGGAGCCTAGAGCCCAGGTTAGCCTGCAGGTCCATCTGTGGCGTGCTAGCTGAAGCTTCATTGTAATAAAGCCTCCCAGGTGTCCCTGCCTCCCTGGAATATGCCTGGGTCAGCGTCTACCACCTCATCATTTCCCTGTGCGTGCTCATCCTCGGACTCACAGCTGGACTCATTGTGTGCAACCGCAGCCATTGCGTCGACATCTTCATTGTCCACTGTGTCCCCCCTTTCCAGCGCAAGATTGTGGAGAGTGCAGCATGCAACCACTATCACCAACACATGATCTGGGGGGGTACTGGAGTGCGCCCCCTGAGCATTCCAGGCATCTTGAGAAGACCAATGGCTCTCTCCACCACAAACCTTGTGGAGCCCTGGCTCCTATTGTACCGCTGCTCAGCTTCTGTTCTTGGATGGCGGAGACGCATCATGAGCCACCTTCTGAGGGGAATAGCCTTTGTCACCCAGTAGCCATCCATCCAGCCAGACTGGAGCACTGAAGAGCCCCGGCATCTGGGAGTGTCTGAGGATGTAGGTGTCAAGGGAGCTGCCTGGGTACCTTGCACAGACTTATAGAATCTGCATTCTGCAATCACACACTTTCTGCATGTTCATGGAGTGGAAGCCCTTCCTGTTGACCAGGCTCACCTGCTGGCGCCTTGATGGCCACATGTGTACAGTCTATTGCATCCTGGACGCGGGGGAAGCCAGCAATGGCCACAAAGCCTCTGGCTCGCTATGCTTGGCTTGCCTGGTTCCAACGGAAGTGGAAGAAGGTCAATGCCCGTCTGAACAGAGTGTCTGTAACCTGCTTGACACAAGTGTGGACAGCCGATTGGAGACACCACAAAGCTCACCTGCTGAGCCCTGGAAGGAGCCAGAGGCATAGGGATTGAGGGCAGCTGTGACCTTCAGAGCCACTGGCATGGGGTGTCCACCCGCATAGATAGGGGAGATCTCAGGCTCAATCATCTGACAGATATAGTTGACTGTCTCCCTTGAAAGACGGAGCCTCATTTGTCACTGCACCTCAGACATACTGAGGTAGCTACTTCACTGCCTGTATACCTTGGCAGCAGGATAATGGCATCTTCTGCAGCCCCTTCCGCCTTGGACTACCTCTTGGCCCTGTGCCCCTTGTGCCTGCACCTGTCCTCCCAAAGGTGACTCCCCTGGAGGCTGAATGTGCATTCCTGGCCTCCTCCCCCTTCTAGCCCTCCCTTCCTCCTCAAAGGAGGTGCCTCCAGTGGAGAGTTCAGCTCCCATTCCCAGGCTATTCCTGAAACCTGCAGGCCCAAAAAATGATTCCTCACTGCAGAGTGCTGACCTGAAGGTTAAGAGTCCAGGCAAAGCAGCTGGTATGTGTTTTGAAGTATTGCAGATCACACTGACAAGTTTCAATAACTTTGAAAAATCAATACTTGAGAGAGCACACTCGCGACCCCAGTGAGTCCTCTTAGCACACCCGTGGATGAGGTTTATATAAATACGTCCTACCAGCCTGTCCATTGCGCCTGTGCCGAAGATTGCACAGCCTCCAAAAAATCGGCATCGATTGGTGAGTCAAGGGCCTTAAGTAGCCAGTTAATTAATGGCGGGCGTGCGGTGGATATCATCGCGCGCCCGCCCAACGAAATATCGCACTGGCACGCGGCAACATCGGGACACTAGCCCAATGTCACCACGTGTCATTATACATGCAGACGTGCACACCAACAGGAAAATCCTGCCCCATGTCATTCAACTGGTTTAGGAAACATCCTTTCCTCTTCCAAACAAATACGCATACTCAAAGTTGCATTTTATGAAATGAATATACTGATTTAAAAGTATTTTTTAACTCACTTTTGACTTTGTTGTTTATGCATTATTTGCAGAAACTGAAGTATACCCGGATAACCATGTAGCTTTGAGTCATTCAGTCAACGTCTGCAAGCTGTAATCCATTTCACAATGACATAGAAGGGAACCAATCTACACAAAATTCCAAATATCAGTTTCAGACTGAGAAAAAGGAAAATGCATTTCACTATATAGGGATTTTCTGGCAGATTGTAAACTCCATATCAAAGGCATCCTCCTGTCAAATATGTGACACTTTGATTTCTGTATTGGTCTGATGGTTTAGGTACGAATCATTTGGTTGGCTTGTCATTACAAATTGGTCTTCACATCCAGAAACTGAGTAATCTGCTTTATCCCCTAAAGAGGGTCCTAATTCAAATACATGAAGTCTGCAGAGTCTCTGTTTTGCAAATCCGAGTGTGCTTTTTTCACAAATGTAGAACTGCCAAGGGAAGCAACTTTAAAATAGACAGCCCTAACAAGCTCATTTTTCCTCTTTTCATTTGTCGCTCTTGGTCTCTGGGCTACTCATTTTGACCTTTATTTATTTATTTAATTGCCAATATTACAGACAGCTGTCAAATTCATAGTGAGCCCTCATTTGGGCCCTAAAAATGGTTCCCTTTAGCTGGCCTCCTTGTGATTCAATCTATGTAAACTAAAGCATGCATGCTGGCTTCAGTTAGTTGTACTCTTGAGATTTATGTAAGAGTTTTGATGAGATGACAAGGCACCATACAAAACCTTAGAAGCTGTGTTAACATTAATGTACTCACCATTCTTGGCAATATTATTAAATGAGCATTGTATAAATGGACAAATTGCACTTGCTGTAATGCATTGTCAATGAAGTTACACTGCCAAGGAAGTTGCAGTTCCATATCTTCAATTATAATAATTACATATAAAAATTATGGAAAACCTTATGATTACCATCATGATTACCTCAAAGTTAATTCCATAACATTTCTAGCCAGTAAGATTTTTAAAAATAAGACTGTTGCCACTTTGAATCCAATCACAGTGGCCTCGATCCAATGTTGACTATTATATTGGCTTATTTATTCTGGCTGTATTTACTAAGATATATTTCTAATACAAAGAGATTTGAGAAAAATAATCTAATTTAGACAACTAATAGGTGGATACAACAAGATAAGCGAGCACTATGTCAAAGAGCAAGATGTGGTTTTAGCTTGAAAGACTCCTGCAGAAACTTTCAAACAAATATGTTCTTTTGCCAATGCAATTTAAGAAATCAGCTGCATCAATAAATAAAAATTACAAAACATGGCTGTATTGTAATAATTTAAATGACAATGAAGATGTCTTTTGTAAATGTGTCTTAATTTAAAATTGAATCATTTGATGAATTTTGAAAAAAGTGTATAAATGAGGATTTTAGCTTCTGGGCCGATAAATTCAAGACAGAAAAAAGTTACTGTGCTACAAAATCAGTCATGTAGCAGACAGTAAAATGGTGAAAGTATCGTTATACGTTACAAGCTTAAATTTAATTTTCCCAAATTACTCATGGATTTCTTTTAAAAGTGATGAAACAAATCCTTATTAAAACCATTACTTATATGGCTTTCAATTTAATGCATACATCTTCAGTTGTATTTTCAGTTTTATGTCTTTTTTCTTTCTTCTCAAGGGCCATTAGGGATGAACAGCAAACGCTGGCCTTGCCAGCAACGCTTACATCCCACAAAATAAAATATAAAAAAAGGTCTCTTTGCTATTCTCAACAATCTGCTGATGATCGCATTGCATTACTAAGTCAATTCATTACATCATTTAATGACAGAATGGAAAGTGAGAGCTAGAATAGAATTGACAGTAGCATTAAAAATTCTGCAAATAGGCTTCATTGCTCATTTCAATTAGGGAATTTAAACAGGACTTTAGAAGCAAACATCAGATTGAGGTAGAAAAATTATTTTGAAAAGTCAGATCACACACTATCATGTTTTCATCTGTCCTTTTTTTTAATGTAACTTGCGCTTTTCCTGCATCCAAGTGCATGCGTGTTTTGGCTTCCTCTCCAGGCCCGAGCTATCAATCCATTTCTAATTTGCTCTTTCTTTTAACTTCTTTTCTCTTTACCCTTCCTAGAGTTTCTTGTACCAGCATGCCTCCTTTCATTTCTCCACTCTCGGATACTCTGTCCTGGCCATTCACCACCCAAACCCTTCCACCTCCCTACTCATTTGCTGCCAGCCCAGGCTTGACTCCATGTTAAATGAGCCTACCATTTTGCTTTGTGCCCTTTTTGGTATCTTTTGATGGTCTCATCAAGGCACTCGGCACTGGCTCATTACTAACCTTCAATCCCAAATGCCCCATTCCACTCCCTTGGCGACCTTCTTGCCCATTGCGCCCAGTGGAAGCTGACCTTGCTAATCTTCTTCCTCTCCAACTCACCCTTCCCACTGCTGATCCTGTGCATTCTGCCAGTGGATCATGTCTCACCATCTCTCTTGGCATCTCCCTCCAGAACATCCATTCACTTGTGAACAAGGCCCTCATCATCCATGAACTTATTTTGGATGATTGCATAGACATCATGGGCTTAACATAAACCTGGCTGAGAGGGTGAGGAGACATTCTCCTTAATGAAGCCTCCCTGTCTGGCTACATCTTCTACCACTCACCCTGACAAGACCATTGAGGTAGCGGTGTGGCGTTCATCACAAGATCACACCTTGGTCTGACTGCCTACCCTTCTGGCACTTTCTCCTCCTTTGAGCATCTCAGCTCGTTCCATTCTTTTCACCTCTTTCAAAATAATCATTCTGTACTGCCCACTCAGGTACGATACAAATTTTATCATCAAGGTATTTTCACTCCTTTGCTACCTCAGCCTGTGAACCGAATGACTTCACATCCTCGATGATTTCAACCTCCATCTCAACTCATCATGTTCTCTGAGTTCAGTGCCCTCTTATCCTAACTAAATCTCTCCCTCCATATAACCACCACAACCTCAATTCACAGCCATTCCCGTGACCTTGCCATCTCACATGGTCTTGCTACTCCCATAATTTCAATAACAGAAAAGGTCATCACCGATCAAGTCCTTGTAACACTCACCATTCACATCCCTCTTCGACACCCCAACCCCACTGCCATCCCTGGAAAAACTATCCCCCAATTCACTTACAACTGCACTTTCAAAATCCCAAATTTCTAGCCTTTAGCCCTCATTTCGCCATAACATTTCTGCAAGTACTGCTCACCTCCACCTCAGTCCCCCAAGAAAACATATTCTCTCTCACCCTGGTCATTTGCGTAGGGCCCTCATCTCTGCTCAGTTAAGTAAAACTGATGCAAACTTTAAAGGATATGGCGGACAACTAGTTTAGCCATCCACCCCCAGATCTGGCTGAGCCACTTAAAAACACAATCGGGTCCTGGTCTCACTTGCTAAAACTATTCCAGGATCATCCCAGATGCTAAAGGTAACCCCCCAGCTCCTTTTCACTGCTGTTGATCATCTATTTAAATCCATCTCCCCTGTCACCTCCAACCTTATCCTCAACAACAAATTTGAGGAGCTCTATCATGAGTTTCTTTGTCACTAAGATTGAGACAACCTGATTAGCTGCCTCTGCCATGTCCCTCCCTTCCACCTTGTCAAAAATATTTTAATGCTCTTCCCTGCCCAAGCCTTGAAGTCACATCTTCCTCTAGTTTCTCTCCTATCTCTTCTCACGCCCTCTCTGAGCTCATCTTGCCCATGAAATCCATTTCCTGTTCCCTCAATACTATTCCCACCAAACTGCTGATCACCCAACTTCCCTCCTAGTCCCCACATCAGCCAATATTGTAAATGCTTCTTTCCCTTCAGATGTTGACCCTCTCTCTTTTAAATCTACTGTTATCACCCCTACTCAGAGAAACAAACCTTTACCCCTCCATTTTTGCAAACTACAATCCCAGCTCTAACCTTCCCTTCTTCTCCAAAGCCCTTGAACACATTGTTGGCTCCCAAATCTGTTCCCATCTTTCCCAGAACCACATGTTTGAATCTCTCCAATGAGTTTTCCATCATTGTCATAGCACCATACCAAACTGCTCATATCAATATCACAAATAACATCCTATGTGACCAAAGCTAAATGTCCCTTCCTCACCCTTCTCTACCTGTCTGCAGCCTTTGACACAGTTGACCATACAATCCTCTCCAATGCTTCTATGCTGTCGGCCAGCTGGTGGGACTGCACTCACCTGGTTCCATTCTTCTCTTTCTAATTGTAGCCAGAGAATCACTTGCAATGGCTTCTCTTCCTGCTTACCTTACCTCAGGTGGTACAGCATCCTTCCATGTATGAAAGATGATGGACGTGCAGCAAACAAATCTGCTTCAGATGGGGTGTCTTCATATAGTACACCTCTGCTGATAGCTGAAGAGACAAATTCTGGAGAGGCAGGTTCTGCTCCAAGCGCCGCACATGAAGCTACCAAGTGTCATTCGGCTTGTTGTTTTTGGCATTGCCATCTGTTGCCAAGCCACTGGTCATCGTGATGGTGCATGCCAGCCCATAGGAGATGTCACCACTTTCCTCTGACATCAGCTAGTTACTCTAAGGTGCAATAGTCAAAATCTAAGTCTTCTTGTCATGCTTGTAAGCATCCTTGAAGTAGAGCTTTGGGTGTCCTCCTGGTCGCCTGTCTCTGGCTACCTCACCATACAGAAAGTCCCTAGGTATGCAACCATGTTCTATCTTGTGGATGACCCAACAACACCACCTCTGCATGATGAGTGCTAATAAATTTAGGAGCTCTGCCTTTGTGAGGACTGCCGCATTTGTGATTTTGTCCTGCCAGGATATACCCATAATATGCCACAGGCAACTGAGATGGAAATTGTTGAGCTTCTTTTCTTGAGAGCTGTAAGTCATCCATGTTTCACAGCCATACAGCAAGATGCTGAGAATACAAGACTAAGGATCATTTTATGAGTTATCCAAAGGTGGCTTTCCCTATATCCGTGTATTAAGTTCTGCATCAAAGAACAGATTGTCTGTCACCATGGACCTAAGGTAGCAGAGTTTGCTAACCACTTCCAGTGGAGTGCTATTTAGTGTACCCAGGGTGGAGATGCAATATCTAGTCCCATGACCAGAGTTTTCTTGATGCTTATAGTTAGGGAGAGCAAATTATAGAGAGGGAGAGGTGACCCTTGAGTTTTTATAGCTGATTTTCCATGTGGGTGACTAGCATTATCAATGTAGAGGAGATCTCTGATCAGAGTACGATGTGTTTTTGTTTTTGCTTTTAACCTTGATAGGTTGTAGAGCTTGCCCTCTGACCTAGAATGCAAGTAGCCTCCTTCCATATCTACAGTGAAGGCAAATGGCTGAAGCAGAGAGCATGGAGAAGAAGATGCCAAACAGAGTGGGGACTAGGATTCGGTCTTGTTTCATCCAATCTTCATTCTAAAATTGTTGGAAGTGAAGCGATCAAACTGTACAGTAGATTGCATATTGTCATGGAAGGAGTGGATGAGACTCAGGAGCTTTGATAGAGAGCCAATTTTCCCCAAAATCTTGTAGAGTCCTGCTCTGCTGACAGTGTTGAATGCCATAGTGAGATCTACGAAAGTAAGATAAAGAGGTATTCCCTCTTCCCTAGACTTCTCTTGTAGCTGGCATATGGAGAAGATCATGTCCATAGTAGATCTGCTGGCACAGAAACAGCACTCTGCTTCTGGGTACACTTAGCCAGCAAGTGGAGCGCAAGTCACTAAAGTATGACCTTCACCAAGTCCTTCCCAATGAGGCTGAGGAGTGAGATGCCCCTGTAATTGTTGCAGTTCCCCTTGTTGCCTTTGTTTTTATATAGTGTGATGATTTTTGCATCAAGCACCTACTTTCCAGTAGAGAAGGTGAAGGTTATGAAGATATGGAAATAGGTGGGACTTTCTGTGCTTGAACAGTTCAGCTGGGATTCCATCCTTGCCAGGCCTCTTTCTATTTGCTAAGCAGCCTATGGCCTTCTCGCACCCAAGTGAGATATCTTCATTTAACTTATCCATGACAGAAAGCTGGAGGAGTGGATTAAGTGCATACTGGGAGATTTTCATCTCATAAGAATAGGGGCATTGAGCACAAGAGTAAGGAGGTCATGTTGATTTGTACAAGACACTAGTTATGCCTCATCTGGAGTATTGTGTGCAGTTCTGGGCACCATACTTGAGGAATAATGTGAAAGTATTGAAGAGAGTACAGAGGAGATTCACGAGAATGATTCCTGGGATAAACAACTGTAGCTGTAAGGATAGGTTGGAAAGGATGGGACTGTTTTCCTTGGAGAAAAGAAGGCTGAGAGGAGACTTGATAGAGGTATTCAAGATCCTGAGGAGTATGGACAATGTAAAAAGTGAGGAAACTGTTCCCACTCAAGAGTACATCAAGAACTAGAGGGCACAGATTCAAAATAATTGGCAAAAGGAACAAAAGTGATGTGAGGAAAATTTTTTCACCCAGAGGGTGGTTGGAGTCTGGGATGAATCTCCTGAGAGGGTGGTGAAGGCAGATTTGACCGAGACATTCAAAAGGGAATTGGATTGCTACCTGAAAAGAAATAATGCACAGGGTTATGGGGATAAGGCAGGAGAGTGGGACTAAGTAGAATGCTCTTTCAGAGAGCCAGTGCAGACTTGATGGGACTAATGGCCTCATTCTGCACTGCAAAGATTCTGTAATCCTGTGACTACAGCTCAGAGTAATGTTTGGCCCAGCAGGACATCTGTTTATTCTGTCAGTGAGTGCTTCACCACTTGCCAACTACAGGGGGGCAAGTTTGGTGATGGTAGGAGCAAGCAGCCTCTTGATTCCTTCATACATAGCTTGTAGATTTCCATTGTCACAGGCAGTTTGGATTTCTTGACGTAAGTTGATCTGGTGTTTATTTGCGCAGCATCTCCCTGTCTTTTGTACAGCTGACTTGGCTACTTTGAGGTCATGCAGTGCTTTAGCTGTTGGGTTTATGTTGTGCATCATGTAGGCTTTGTTTTTTGTGGATGTCCTCTCAGCTGAGTAGGACTCAAACCAGTCATTGTTGCAGGTTCCACCTGTACCAAATCATGTTTCTGCTACTACAAAGATGATTGAGTTCAGTGACTTTCAAACTTCATCAGTGCCAGCATTGACACTCTCTGGTAAACCTTTGATGGGTAGCAATTGTTCTAGTGACAGCAAAATGCTGGTATTTGGCATCGTTGCTTGTGCAAGGGATGTTGTTGCGAAGCAGGCCATTTTGTTAGGAACAGTGGAACTTTTGGGAATGCACTTTCTCTCTGCTGCTGTAAAGAGAGTGGTCAGTGTTGCAATCTGTATTTTGACAGGTCCGTGTGTGGAGAACACTAGGCAGATCACACTTTCTTACAATGACCAGGCCTAGTTGGTGCCAATGTCCAGAACTTAAGTGAAGCCTTGATGTCTGCCCTGGTGACGCAGAGATCATACAAGGCACAAAGCTCAAGGAGGCGTTGTCCATTATAGTTACCTTGCCCACTCCATGACAACCGAGGCATGTTAGCCCTGAATTGCTGTCTGCCCCAGCCAATACATACATTAAAGTCACCCAGGATAAATAGCCTCTTTCCATTTTTAAGCTTCCTCAGAACATCACCCAGGGAGTCGTAGAAATGCTCTTTGTCTGAGATGCTGGCATATAAAGTTAGTGCATAGGCACATATAATGATTTTTTTTAATCATTCATGGGCTATGGGCATCACTAGCTAGGCCAGCATTTATTGCCATTTCCATGAGTCTGGAGTCACATGTAGGCCAGACCAGGTGAGGACAGCAGATTTCCATCCCTAAAGGGCATTAGTGAACCAGATGTGTTTTTATAACAATCGACAATAGTTTGGTGATCATCATTAGGCTTTTATTTCCAGATTTTTTATTGAATTCAAATTTCACCATCTGCCATGGTGGGATTCAAACCCCAGTCCCCAGAGCATTACCCTGGGTCTCTGGAATATGAGTCTAGTGACAATACCACAATGCCACTGCCTCTGCCAACATCAGATGACAGCCGCAGGAGGTTGGTAATGGTTACTCAATTGACTGTGCCAACCAGTTGCTTACAATGAAGCTTATACCATGCTCAAGGTGATCTTCAACATCCTTTTCATGCCAGTAGAATGTGTAATTAGCCTCGTGAATAAAGCTTGTGTTGGCTAATCTGGTTTCTTGCAGAGCAGCAACATTAGCACCAAGCTTGTGTAACTATGGTCAATCAGGGCCATCTTGCATACACTTGCTGTGGAGTGTAGGTCATTCATGCCAGGGCACATGGTCCTCATATTCCTGCTTCCAAGCTGAAAGGTTACCTTTCTTTGTTTCCTCATAACCTAGGCATGGTTTTAGGAGTTGCAGACATACCTTGCATCTGTAAGCCCTTTTCGACCTTGTAGGTTGTTATCCAGAGGAAAGATGAAAGCCTTTAAGTCTGGGGCCTAGTCAGTTACAGGAGTTGCTGGAAGGTGATAACCTGAGAGAAACACCAACTACCCAATGGGACTTCACTTCAGATTTTGTGTTGGGTTTACTCCTTTAGCCATTAACTCTTGGGCGTGAATCTTGCGATCCAAGGTCGGGCACGTGCCCGACCTGAACCCATGTAAAGTTGCAAGAATAGATGTTGGGTGTGCATCCCAACATCATCGCGCATGCGGGTAATATTGAGGTCAGCGGGCGCGTGCGGGAGTTAGAGCAGCGCCCACCGACAATTAAAGGGCCAATTAAGGTCATTAAAAAGCCGACTGACTGCAATTTTACGCTGCCTGTGTGGTTTTTAGCTCATCGCATGGGCATATGGATGGGTGGAATTCACGTTTTAATCATTTCCTCATCCACGGGAGGGATAAAAGGCCCCCGGAGCAGCAGCACCTTCTCTGTCATTATCAGCCCTTTGCTGTATGAGTACAGAGCTGTCCCAGAGCTCCTTGGCATCTCATTTAGTTGTCAAGCCTGCCTTTCAGCATCTCAGGTCTTCATCTTCCCTGGAAGGTTCCTCTGAGTATTGCAGCTCAGTGCTCCTTCATTTCCAAGGCACTGCTCCTCTGCATCCCATCTAATGGGGATAGTGTATTCTGCTGGTGGAACCTCCTCCTCTGAGGAAGAGAGGAGCAGGAGAGACAGGAGGCCAGGTGGGCATGGGCAGCACCCTAGGGAGAGACATTTAAAAGGAGAGGCACGGGCTCAGTTGGTGCAGGGCCAGCAGGTAGCCCAAGGTGGGACAGCACGCTGAAGACGCCACTACCCAGCGGTTCGACTGTTCAGGCAGCACTCCAACTACGTCCAGATGTTCGAGGTCCAGAATGCCCTGGATGAGGGCACCAGCTCCTCTGTCCCTCTGCCAGTGGCCGCTGCATCCAATGATGCCGCGATGACTGAGGAGTTCCCAGCCATGGGGCTGGATGCATCCTCCCAGGCGGACTCTGCTCAGGCTCCAGCGGCCAGAGGACGACCACCAAGGTCATTAGGGCCACCAGGACAGCAGAGTCAGCAGCCTGCCTTCAATGTCACTCGCAGTGATGGGGGGTGGTGGGGGGTGGGGGGGGCTCACCAAGACGCAGCACCCACAGACATAAGTTGAAGGCACGTTGAGCACAGCGGGGGCATGTCACGGATGACATTTTTTGCGTTAATTATTTTGAGTCTTGTGTTAGGGATGGACACTTTGTTCTCTGTTTATGTGAAGTAGCAAACATTTATTTGACTTAAATGTGCTGAGTTGGCTGGATGGTTTGAATAGGTGCCAGATGCAGCACAGGCTTGTAAAACTGTGGCATTGTGTGGTGCTGGAGAATGGGTTGGATTCACATTTATTGATTGTTAGCAAAGGAGGCAGTGCCATTGGCTTGATGAGGCATTGATGCCTTGGATGCCTAGCAGAAGATTCGCTAGATCAAAGCATCCCTGGTGTCCCTGCCTCCAGGAAGGCTCCTGCCCTCTGCCTCGAGGTCCTCACCCTGCGCCTCCCGAGGCTCTTCCTCTGAGCCAGCACGCGAGTCATCCTCCGTGGCCTGTGGAACTGCCTCCCTTTCCTCAGCCTCCAGTGGGTTCCCCTCTTGCCAGAGCCAGGTTATGTAGGGCACAGCATGCGACAGCCATGAGGGTGACATGCTCTGGAAGATACTGCAATGCTTCCCTGGTCCAGTCAGCTGAAGCACATCTTCATCAGCCCGACAGTCCTTTCCACCACCGTTCTTGTGGAAACATGACTCCTGTTCTAACTCTCCTCGGCCTCAGTTCTTGGGTGATAAAGTGGGGTCATCAGCCACCTCTTCCAGGGATAGCCCTCGTCACCCAGGAGCCATCCATCCACCCATGCAGAAGCCACGAACAGCCTGGGTATCTGTGAGTGCCACAAGATGTAAGCATCGCGTGAGCTCCCAGGGTAACGGGTAGAAAGTTGGAGAATCTGTGTCCTGTGGTCACAGACGATCTGCACATTCATTAAAGGCTCCCGGCTCACCTGCTGGCACCTTGAAGGCCACATGAGTGCAGTCTATTACACCCTGAATGCAGGGGAACCCAGCAATCGCCGCTAAGCCTTGTGCTCTCTCCTTCTGGCTTGTCTCGTCTCACCAGAAGTGGATGAACTTACGGACGTGTCTAAAGATAGCAGCAATCATGAGCTTGACACAACTGTGTGCAGCTGATTGAGAAATACCACACAGATCCCCCACTGAGCCCTGAAAAGAACCGGAGGTATAGGAGTTGAGGGCCATTGTGACCTTCAAAGCCACCAGCATGGAAGGTTCGCCCATGTAGTTGGAGGTGATTTCCGTACCTATCATGTAACATGTTGCTGTCACTGTGTCCCTGGAGAGCTGGAGTCTCCTGCATCCTCCCAGGTGGAGCCTGCTCAGGATCTGGCGGCCAGCGGACAATCACTAAGGTCATCAGGGCCCCCAGGACATCAGCGGCAGCAGCCTGCCTCCAGCGTCACTCACAGCGAGGGGGGTGGGGGGGCGGGGTGGTGCACACCAAGACACGGCACCCACAGACATAAGTTGAAGGCACCTTGAGCACAGCAGGGGCATGTCACAGGTGACATTTTTGTGTTGATTATTTTTACTCTTGACTCAGAGCACCCTGAAAGAAGCCCATAGAGACAACAGGCAGCTCGTCTGCCAGCATGAGGCAGACATGCCTCACCACTGATGGACGGGGACCTATTAGGGAGACCTCCTGAGGTGACTGCCTGTTTGCAGGACTGCAGGTCCAAGTGCAACCCCAGGAATCCCTGAGTCTGCTCCTGAAGCTGTCTCTCCATGAGAGTCACCAGTCTCTCAATGGAGGAGGCTGTGCGTTCAGTGTTAAGGGTCAACGTAGAGCTCATGCTCCACATGGACTCCTCCATGACAGAGACCATGGCATGCAGACCCTCATGGATCTCCGCCAGTTCTCCCTCCGCATTCCACTGGACATTCAGCATCTGCCACTTGATGGGTGACTTCAGAGGCTGGAGACCAGGATGCAGCATGGTCCTAGTTTCCAGCTGTTCTCCCACTGTCAGCTTCCTGGGAAATCTCTGTCTCTGCCAGCTCCTCATGCAAGTGCAATGTGTCCTCACTGTTGTGCATTACCCATGGAGCCAAATAACTAATGCCCACCGACGTCTGAGTACCTGCGCTGGTGCCTGGTTCAGAGAGACAGTGTGATGCTGGTGCAGGTGCGATGTCTTCCACTGAGCTCAATGGGGGGTTCTTGGGGACGCTGGTGGCTCCTGTGGATGGCACATCTGCAGGAGGAAGGCAAAAGATCAGTACATTCAATCATCATATTCACAATGTATGCTAGACAGCCTGAGGAGACAGTGGAGACCTGCTACCTGGTGCTATCTACGTTGGAGCTTCAATGGGCTCTCTGGCTACAACAGTTCTGATGAGAGGAGCTCTAGTACCAACCGCACACGCATCTGTCACCTGTGCTCTTGCCTTCATCCGAGACCCCCGCCTCACCGCGACCGGAGGAGCGAGCTAGCTGGTGGCATTCCAGCTCCAGGGCATTGCTCTCGTGCTTTGTAAGGATTTGGCATTCCTCCACCAATTCTGCAGCGATCCGTGGCATTATGGCTCCTCTTCTCCTGACAGGGGGAAGAAATAAAAAGCCTCATTATTGCTCTGTTTCTCTGAAGGTCCTTTCCTGGTTCCCACCCACCCTCCCACAGGAGCATTAGGCAGGCCATGTCACTGTGGCATATCTCACCCTGCAATGCAGTGAGGCCAGTCATGCTCACATCCCAGCCTTGGCAGGGCAGGCTTAAGTGCCAGTTGGCATACACACTCTTAGATCCGTGAACATCCCGAGCAATGGGCACCTGGCTAAAGGTCTCCACACAGGTCCATGTTATTTCTGCACCTACCCTTCCTTGCTGACAGCAGAAGATCATTGAACCTTTTGCGGCACTGAATCCACATGCGGTGCACCATGGGTGGTAACCTCTGCCCAGGCCTTCTTGGTCAGGTAGGACAGCCTTCTCTTGCCATCCCTGGGCATTAGGATATGCCGCCTGGCACTGACCTCCTCGACCAGCGCTACCAGACACTCATCTGAGAAACGGGGGTCAGAGTGCCCAACCAACTTGCCCTCCTGCCTTCCATGACCATCAGATGCCGAGGCCATGTTTGTCACCAGGACCCTCCATGAACAACCTCCAAACAGCTCCCTCAGCCTCACCCACAACTCCTGGCAGCCTTCAGGGAGCTGCCTTTACCATTTTTTGAACACCTCACCCGGGACCCCAATGGACCCAGCACCCGACGCGTTCTCACCCCCGCACATGGTAAACACATCTGGAGGTCGCATTTCACGCTGGGCAGGCCTTAATTGGCCAATTAAGATTGCACTCACAGCACGAACTCAGCCGGGAGCGGGTTTTACATCCGCTTCTGCCGCACCGACTTCAGGCGCACCCCGAGGTTGAAATTCAGGCCTTGATGTTGTTTTTGTTATTGTTGAAAGGCACCAAACAGCAGAGCCCAGATTATCTCAGACGTAGACGCGATCTTGTCCTCCAGGTGTGCCATTCACTGGCCCCTCTTATGGCAGCCAGCCCCCAACCTCTGGTGTCTGCCAATGAAACCTAGCCTAGCCACTAATCCCACTCGATAGAATCCCACCTCGGCAAACAAAATTAAATTAAAATTAATTTACTAAACCATTACTGCAATTTAACCCCCTTAGTAAAACCCATACTTCAATACTAAACCACTTCAGTAAGCCCTAGTCAGAGTAAATTCCCAAAAATGCTCCCACCACAGCAATAGTCCTCCTCCAGCAGCCCCTCATCATAGCTAAAACCCTCCATTAAATCCCCCCATCACAGTACTAAACCGCCCCAAGAATCCATCAAAAACCTTTCATCATTGCTCTAAATCCCCCTAAAGAAGCTCCCACCACACCACAGCATGAAATTTTCCCAAATAAAATCCACCAGAGCACTAAAACCAATTAATAAATCCCTTACCACAGAAATCAATCCCCCCAAAAAACCCTCACCACCACACTAAATCTCTCAAAGATAACTTACAGCAAAAAAAATACCCAAAATAAAGTAATAAGCCCTCACCATGACAAGGTGCCCCTAGTTAGCCCTCACTCAGCATTTAAAATCAGACAGGAAAACATGCAGCATCTGGTTAATCGGTAAGGCTTCCCCCAGCCAAATGAGGCCTCTGAGTGGCCCCAGAGGGACCAGTAGCGCCGAGAGAGCAGCTCCCTGGGTTACTGGAGTGCTGGACAGGAGGGACCCCCATCACTGACTCCAAAGAGAGTCCAGCACTTGGAGGACTGCTGGAGGCAAGAAATCTGCTGAGTCTGAGTCAGATGACGAGCCTCTGGACTTGGTCATGTCTCGGTGCTAGAGCTGCAAAGGCAAGCTTGGGATCATCAGGAAAGGATGTCTGCTGCACTCATCAGATTGCAAGGCACAATAGTGGAGTCCATTCATCTTCAGGCTGAGGTGATAACGCTGGCATGCCAACACACCGAGATCAACACTGGTAGGAGGGTGACCGCCATGGAGACCTTGGTCCATGACGTCGCTCCAAAGTGGGTTTAATTCCATCGCTGACGCCATAGTTGGTGAGAGGGGTATGGGGCAGCTCAATCTCACTCCAGCTATTTGTTCCCCTCATGGAGTCAGCCAAGTGCCCTTGGGCACCCAGGGGGAGGAGGACCAGCAGGTGTACCCACCTGGACTATCCACCCAGGTGACTCCAGGAGTGACTTGCCCATCCGAATCCCCTCTTCCCAACTCCACAGGCGGAGGAGGGTGCCACTGCCACACAGCAGGTCCCCAAAAACAAGCCGGGGCCCTCCAGGCCTTGGCACCCCAAAGGACGCCTACCAAGGTCATCACAGAAAGGGCATAACAGTCAGCAGGCAATCTCCACCATTGTGGATGTCCAGAGTGAAGCAAGGGGAATTAATTGCACAGCCTGGGCATGGATGCTAATTACTTGTACATACTGTTTACTATTGTCAATAAACTCTCGAGAATGTCTCCCCGTCTATGGCTCCTTGTTCAGATGAGCAGTGTTTGTGTCACTCAGATGTGATACCTTTCTGCACAAGGTAAAAGGCAGGTATCTCAGTCCAGGGCCTCTTCACTGTGCTCTGTGCAGCTTTTGGACCAAAATGATGGTCCAGCCTCACACTCCCTGGACATATTACTGATTCCTGCACCTCGATGATGCTTGTCATTGCTGCCAGAATGTCGTGGTCACGGAGTTCCGCCATTCTCTCTATGTGCTCTCAGCACCTTTAAGGCAGGGTTGGGCCCATCTCTTCTGTAACTGCGGCCAGTTACACTGTGCTCCTGAAGGGCTCAGGTGCTGAAGGCGGACAAAGGATCAGGTGCTTTTAAAGTTTCATGGTTGCATCTCCATGATACGAGCCTGATCACAGAGCACAAGCAAGCTGTCTTCTGCGTAGGACTCAGACATTCACAGAGCTTATGTGAAGATCTGTGGAGTGTACTCACAGCATGTCATCATCCTCCTCCTAGAATAGAGCAACTATTAGGGCCTACGCTGCATCTCCATTACAGGAGCCTTATCACAGAGGGTATGTGAGCCAGATTGGTGTTAAACATTCATAGCTGCAATGTGAGGATCTATGGTGTCTCCTTACTGCATGCTGTTATCATACTCTACATATCTAGCAGCTATGAGCGCCTCCCGAGTGCACCTGCCTCATCTAGTCAGTGTGAGAGACTCGTCCTGTCATCTTTGCCTTTGAGGATCTCCTCACCCTCATCCCTGTTGGCGCCCTTCTCATCAGAGGAGGCCTGAAGTTCCTCCATCTCCTCCTCAGCCTGCTCCTCTCCCCGTTGTAGTGCCAGGTTGTGAAGGGCACAGCAGGTGACAATGATTCGTGACACACTCTGTGGACTATATTTCAGGGCTCCACCAGACCGGCCCAGGCACTGGAACCTCATTTTCAGCATTCTGATGGTTGGCTTTACCAAGTTGCAAGCTGCAGCATGAGCCTTGATGTATCTTCTCTCTGCTGCAGCCTGAGGCCGCCGCATGGGCATCATCAGCCACATCCTCTGTGGGTAGACCTTGTCCCTGCAGCCTCTATGGACCCTGGAAACCGTCAGGATTCTGTGACTGACTGAGAATGTAGGCATTATGCACACTCCCTGAAAACCGTGTGCAGACCTGCAGCATGTGTTTGTGGTGGCCTCACACCAGCTGCACATTCAGCGATTGGAAGCCCTTGCAGTTGACATAGTTGACCATGTGTTGCAACGGAGATCTGGGCACCACATGAGCGCAGTTGATGGCACCCTGCATCTGTCGGAAACACAAGATCTGGGCAAATTTCAGCGTTCTTGCATCCTGGCTTTTCTGGTCCCGGACGAAGTGCACAAAGTTGTGTGTCTTTGTGAAGTTGGCACCCGTGACCTCATGAATGCATTTGTGGATGGAGGCTTGTGATATCCCACAAAGGTCAGCTGTGAAGCCCTGAACAGAGTCACTAATGTAAAAATTGAGTGCCGCTGTCACTTTCACAGCCACTGGCAGTGGATGCCCTCCATGTCCCCATGGCGCCAAATCCTGCAGCGGCTGGCAGATGTGACCAACCAGTTCCCTAGACATGCACACTCTTCAGCAACACTAGTCATCTACAGGAATGAAACATGGTATCTATAAACCCTGGGCCTTGCTAGGCGTCAGCCAGCAATGGCTCACTGTGGCTTTTCAGCTGCGTGTATGGGAGTCCCAGCCACCCCTGCATCCTGAGGGTACTACTCCTCCCTCTGTGCAGCCAGGCACCTCAGTAACTCTCTTCTCCATCATCTTCTCTCTCTGTACACCACGAGGCATACAGCTGGTTCACCAGACTCCATGATCCCAATATATTCCTCCTGCAGGGTGAATGAGAGAGACTTGTGAGTTAGCTTGGGTGTACTAAGAACATCTCTTGCTTAAGTCTGATCCCAGGGAGCGCTGGCCATCACTTGAATGACCAGAGATTAGTGCACTGCATGACTTCCTGAGACCCCACCCGCCTCCATCCCACTCCATCTGACCAATTGGTGGCAGCTTTGCCCATTGGACTGCATGCTGTGCTATCAGCTCAGGTACATTCTCCTAATCCGCACTGCAAGGCTGCATTGTTAGCTTGAACCATGGGGCAGACTGGTCCAAACCAGGATGATGACATTGCAAGGGGCTGTGAGCGCCTCCACTAGCAACTGCTCCATGGTCAGCTTTAGCAAGAAGATTGTTCAACGTGTCCAGTCGTCCAACTGTTCTGCAGCCCACTAAAACACTCATTAGTTTGTCGTCTGTGCCTGAGGGGTCAAAAGTTCTGGAGCACGTGGTGGCATTTTCATGACTCTGCATTGCTTGAGTGGGCGGGTAAACTAGAGACCCAACTCCATGCACGTCAATGTGGCCGCACCGGAACTGTCTCAGCTGCAGAGGAATGGTCACTTTATACAATGTTTCCCGAATCTGTGGCCACATTGCTCCCCCGCATCCCATACGTGCTTTTGCACTACCTCCGAACGCAGGGCAGCTCTTCCCCCCCGACCTCCCAAGTCGCTTCAACCACAGGGCAGTCCTTGCCCACCCCTCACCCAAAGCGCTTCAACTGCAGGGCAACCCTTGACCCCCTCCAAGTAGCTTCAACCACAGGGCAGCCCTTACCCCCACCCACCCCAGCACGCCTCAACCTTGAAGGTCAAAAGGCGACCCTCGCAAGTGCTGCGCAACGTTACTGTGCACTCCCCTCTGAGTTCCCCTCACAGTGCAGCCCACCAAGTGCATGTCCTATATAAGCTGTTGTGAAGCACATCAGCCTGATGATCCAGCGGGATGAGAAGATGATTCCAGCAGGCTGGCTTTATAATGATATGCTGATGTATTACAATGACGTTCCCGACACCCAATGGCGGGAAATGCAACCCGCTATGGACGGGCTGAGCGGACGTTTACAAACTGGTTTCACGGCATCCTGAAACCAAGTTTTGGCCTTCTCACAATATTTCCCGCTCACACCACTGAGCACGCCCAACACCAGCAGGCACGAACAATTCCACCCATAGAGGCTCAGAGAACCACACATCAAGATGTGTT
Source organism: Carcharodon carcharias (assembly GCF_017639515.1). NCBI lineage: Eukaryota > Metazoa > Chordata > Chondrichthyes > Lamniformes > Lamnidae > Carcharodon > Carcharodon carcharias. Next base: position 42,338,979 of record NC_054474.1, on the reverse strand, counting down.
CAGTGAAGAATTTCTAGGTTTTCAAACGTAATTTGTATTCAATAACGCAATCAACAGCTAAGAAGCTTTTCATTGAACATTTAATATATGCACTTTCCCCTCTGGTATCCCCAAGGATCTATCCAATCCCTCCTGTTTCTCATCTACATGCTGCCCCTTGATAACATCATCCAAAGGTATGGCGCTAATTTTCACATTTACGCTGATGTCACCTGGGCTGGATTTTACAGGCCACCATGGTCCACACTGTCAGCCCCAACCCCTGGCTAAAATGTCAGTGGGGCCCCACCCAGGGGAAGTTAACATACAATTGGCCAATTAGGGTGGAGGAGAAATTTCCTCCTGTCAGGGACAGGAAGTCCCACCTCAGCTGCCAGCTAATCGAATGGCTGGCAGCTCTGTGGTCCCAGCAATACCAGGCTGGAGCTGTGGCCACTGCTGGAGCTACAGGCAGTCCCCAGTGGAGACCATCACTAGGGCCAGGCACCAAGGTTAAAGGGAGGGATTTGACTGGCAGGTCCTGGCAAGGGGGGGTTGATGACCCTGGTTTGAGAGGCCAGGGGGAGGGTAAAGGGGGAAGGATGACCTTGGGGAGGTGCTTCCAACAGGCACAGGGGATCCGCAAAGGAGTCCGTCCCCTTGCCTGACACCAGCCTGTGTAGCTGACTGCTGCTGGCCTTCCTTTATGGCGTGGGCCTCATCCTGCCATGGTAAAATAACAGCAGGGGTAGGATGAGGCCCTTAAGTGGCCACTGACTGGGCCACCCGATGTCTCCACTGCACCCCACCCCCATAAAATTTAATACAGGGTGGGCAGATAGGCAGCGGGAAGGCCACACGCTGGATTTTACCAGCCCCCACTCGTCAAACTCACCTAGGAGAAATGTAAAATCCAGCCCCCAGCTCTACCTCACCAACAACTCTCTTGACTCCTCTATTGCTGTGAAACTATCAGATTGCTTACCCAACATCCAGTATTAGATGAAAAGAAATTTTATCCAATTAAATATTGAGAAGACTGAAGCCATCGTTTTCGGTCCCTGCTCTGAAGTCCGTCCCCTAACTACTGACTCCATCCCTCTCCCTGGAGACAGTCTGAGATTAAATCAGCTTGTTCACAATCTTACTGTCACATTCCATCCTGAGATAAGCTTCTGACCTCATATTTGTGCCGTCATTAAGATCACCTATTTCGCTCAATTTCAGCCCTGTCTCAGCTCATCTGCTGCTGAAACCCTCATCCATGTCTTCGCTACCTCTAGACTCAACTGTTCCAGCACACTCCTGGCTTGTTTCCCACATTCTACCCTACGTAAACTTGAGGTCATCCAAGTCTCTGATGCCATTTATTAACTTGAAACAAGTTCTTAAAATCTACGTCTTTGACCAAGTTTTGATGATCTGACCTAATAGCTCCTTATGTGCTAAACTCTGTGTCATACTTAGTTTTATAATGCTCCTGTGAAGCATCTTGGGGTGTTTCATTACATTAAAGGTGCTATATAAATATAAGTTGTTGCTGTTGCTGATGTTGTAAACAAGGCTTGGCTGACAAAATAAATTGGTTGAGGTTAATAGCCTTCTTCTCCCATGCAATGATGAGGTATAGTAGTATACCGGCTATGTCACTAGGCTAATAACGCAGAGAATGTGGGCTCAAATCTCAATATAGCAATTTCAGAATCTGCATCCTGGAAACGAAAAACTGCTATCAATAAAAGAAAGTGGCCATGAGGCTAATGGACTGTCATAAGACTCAGATTTGGTCACTAGTATCCTTTAGGGAAGGAAATTTGCTATTGTTACCAGTTCTGGCCTATATGTGACTCCAGTCCCACAACAACTTGGTTGACTCTTAACTGCCCTCTGAAGTAGCCTAGCAAGCCAGTTCCACTACAGCAGTTTAAGAAAGTACATCATCACCTTCTTGGGGTAGGTAGGAATTGGTAATAAATGCTGGCCTTGTGTATAACATTCACATTCTGGAGAATTAATATGTTTTTTTTTATCCTTATGTGCCTGTTGAAGGGATCTAGGAGCTGTCAGCTATTAGTTGCATGTTAATAATAGTTTGTTAGCTTAGGAATTTACTGTGCTATTTTAGAAGTAAGTTTTCTGAACAAATTTTCAAGAGTCATCGCATCAAAACTATAAGTTGTTTATATCCTGAAAACCTCCAATTACTTAACTCTTTAATGTTCAGTTATATTCTGAAGAATTTCTCCTTTATTATTCAGTGTTTTTAAAAGAAGAAATGTTGTAAGAATTGACCTCCTTTGCTATTGTTTTATATTGTCCTAGCGGTTGTTATTCTTCTGGTTCTCAACAAAGAAGCTTCTGTGGGTCCACATTGAGATTTTTTTTCAAGCTGGATGGAAGGTGAATCTCCTTGAGAGCAGAAGCAGCCTGTATCATTATAGACAAAAAAATCTACTTACAAATCCTTCAAAGAACTCACTGTGGAATACTGCTAATCCTAGACTGCTCAACAAGATATATCCAATTTAAACAAAAAAAAAATTCTTCCTTAGCCACACCAGTTTACTTAAATCGGGGAGACCATGTACATTCCCCTATTTCTCCCTGACTGAGCAACCCCACTTCAGGTTAGGTTAACATTTGTAATTTTGTTATGCTTCCCGCCAATTTAGGATAGCGAGACCGAACCTCACCTGACTGCCTTTCCCAATGTCCAACATTGGTTTAAGTTTATTGATTGCAGTTGCTAGATATTTAGTTGCTACAGTTTCCAATATGGTCACTGCCTTTTATTAGATTGTAAGTGAATCGTGTCCCCTTCCATTACGAAGATCTGTGCAGGTGTACTGGAAATCAGCCAGAATTAGAGTTGAAGTGAGATTACATTCAAGAAGCTAAGAATAAAGACTCACTATTAAAATCTCCACTTGTCACATATTACCTTCAAACAATCCTCCTCTTAGACTGGAGCTGATGGACTAGAAATTCATTAGCGTTGTGCTCCTTTTCCAGACACAAAATGAGCACCTGAGCACCCTATAAGGCAGGTGCATACACCATTCCACACCAGAAGTGTCCCAACCAGTTTATGACTTTGAGCTGTTCATCATGGGCACACATAGGAAATATGTTAAATGCTGATTAAAATATTTAAATAAATGTTCTGTGATAGTTGCATTGCTAATGGAATTTACAACTCTCTTTCCCAGAATTTCTAGCTTTTAACTTAGTTTATTGAGATAACGATAGACACTCTGGCTCTAACCAGAGGATAGACATGGGTCAACCAATGTTTAAGTCTTTTTCACTATCATCTCTGTAGGACGATTCCCTTTCTCCCTCAGAGTCCCTCCCCACATTCAAACGCGTGACACCAGATTCACAAATGTATGGCTTGAACGGAATGATCAGTGAGACAAGTTTCTTCTGATAATTAAACAATCATTTTATTGAATTACCCACATCCCTCAGAGAAGGTTTGCACTCAGCAATCATGAAACACAGTTGCACTACAGTTACATTACCCAGAACTCTGTCCCATTAGAGGCTAGCCCCCCATCGTTTTCCTAACTTAATACCTAACTTTAATACTTAGCTCTATATCCTAACTTAATACTTGTAATCACTCCTTGGTTGGTCCTCCAATGGCATTGTAGGTCACTCGGTAGAGGGCTCCTACTGACTCCTTTGACCGCCTGCAGAAACAGAGAGGTCCTATGATTTCTGTTCCCAATTATACCACTTCTGCTGCTGTCCTAGCCAACTTGTTTCCCAAATTTGGCAATACCTCAAATCTTTAGTTGTGATCGGCAACTTATGATGCCATCTTTGATATTCCCCTTTATAAAAAGAAAGGGTTTTCTGTGAAAGACACAAGTCATCCGTTTCCTGCTGATAATTGACCTCAAGGATGTCAGCCTTTCACACCTCTGATTCTTGTATTTACACCACATTGGAGCTGATCTCCTTCCAGAAAATGGAACCATTGTCTGGTTCTTGAGGTCATCAGGCACTTATCGTTTCCTCCATTCTAGGTGCAGGACACATATGTTTATTGCACTTTCCTTCTCAATTGAGCTATGTGATTGTCTGCTCCCATCAAACTTTGTATCTCCAGGAGAAGCTCAAACAAGGACTTAACCCATTCTTGTCCTTCAACTCTGACCTTGTAAGATAATCACAGCTTAATTAAACTGAGGCTTGTTGAATTGCATTTACTTCAGGGCTGCTTATCAGTTTCTCTTTAAAGCCTAAAACTAAAAGTTATATTCCAAAACATATGAATTAAGTACTATATTTGCAACAAAGAAGATGGTAAGAGAGGAGTATTCTTATCTTGATGACGCTGATGAGGTCATTGAACTTCTTTCATTTCTGCAGCTATCTCCACAATGCTAATCTCCTGGCATTAACCTCCTCTGTTACTTCTTCCCACTGACAGTTGAGGTGCTACCCGGAGGGCTTCCTGCCCCCTGGGCGGAACAGTTTATCTCCCTCCCCTCTGTCCAGAATTTACATTAAGGTCTCTAATGCGGCTTCTGAGAACATTGATGCCCTGTTTGGACCTCTTCCAGCTGTCTGGAATCTGGACATATTCTTTGCCGTCAGCAGCCAGAATGCACTTCCCCCTTAAGAGAAACTCTCTGCTGTTAAGTAACATCAGAGACATTTGTGCAGTCAATGAATGGTAGAAGGAGGTGGGATGAAATGGAGTGAGAGGTAGTGCTAGCTGCATGCCTGAATCATGTGAATGAGGTTTAGAAAAGAGACCAGAGAAACTTCTTTATACAGAGAAAGTTGCATCTGTGGAAGTCGCATGTGGCAGAAACTATGTTATTGTCAAAGATTTAATTAGATTGGAAAGGAAGACAGAAAAATGGGATAAAGGGTTGGTAAAACAAAAATAAAAATACCTGGAAAAACTCAGCAGGTCTGACAGCATCTGCGGAGAGGAACACAGTTAACATTTTGAGTCCGTAGGATTCTTCAACAGAACTGAGGAAAAATAGAAAAGAGGTGAAATACCATAAACCTGCTTATATTTCACCTCTTTTCTATTTTTCCTTAGTTCTGTTGAAGAGTCATACGGACTCAAAACATTAACTGTGCTCCTCTCTGCAGATGCTGTCAGACCTGCTGAGTTTTTCCAGATATTTTTATTTTTGTTTTGGATTTCCAGCATCCGCAGTTTTTTGCTATTATTTTATTATTAAGTGTTGGTACATGTGATTTGGACTAATTTTCTGTGTGCAGGTTACCTGCTGACACAGATTGGTTTAAATAAATGATATGTTTCTGTGTTAAAGCTTCTATGTATTTAAGTAATATGTTAAATACCACTTGTTATCATTAACAACAAATATAAAACAAATGTGATTAGATCAATTTCAAGAATTGTTGTCGTCTTTCCTCCCTGCATAATTGGCTTTACCAAAATTCTTGTAACTGGGATGTTAAGGCTAATCATATTCCAAGAAATTATTTTTGTATTGCTCTCCTTGACTTCCTATCTTCAATATCATGTAACATTATCTGGCTAGGCAGAATCTTCATGTGAAATCTCCTTATAAGCACTCAGTTTGTTTGAAGCTAAATGATCCAACATCATTTGATGAGATTCAAATTGGCTTGCAGAGGGGCATGCAGCAGCTGCTGAAGGTCCGTACCACCAACTGATGGAACTCCAGACCGAGTGGCTTTGGCTTATGGCCATGATTTGGTCAGGAGAATGTTGGTAATGCATTCACAAATGTTATGATGAGTTGTGCTGCTCACATGCTGCTCATGAGAAGCTCCTGATTCCTGCTGTTCACAAAGGGTTCCAACTAGTGAGAGGGGCAGAGTAGGCAAGGTTTCTACAAAATCCATAAGATCCAAGGTGGTACAATGGAAATTCAAAATCAAGCCCCTGTCTTCAGCTTGGCAATCAAATACTTGAGCCAAATTTGGCAGTATGCCAGGATGCTGTTGTGATTAACCAGACTCTCTGCAATGGAATGGAGGGATCGATTTGCCTCTACAGGCTAAGGTTCCTCCTGCTTGGCTGTAGATAATCCTGCAAGACAATGATGTAATAGATAGAATTGTAAAAGCAACTGGTACCTCACAAAAGTTCTGAAATTGTAAGTTACACAGTTTTAGTTGGCTAAGATCTGTTATGCCAAAGCAGAAATAAAATTTCAAACATAAAATATGCAGAACTAACTGTCCAATGCAAAGCTACCCTTTCTAGTTCCTGAAAAATAGCTACCATTATTGTGTTTATATGTGGATGTGTTTGCATGTGTGTGTATACCTTATAGATATATCTTTACAATAGTCGTCAGGTTAGAAGACTTTCTTTCTTCATCATTCCTTGTGAAATCATTAATGAATTAATGAAAACGAACATGCTTTTTGAACACTGGCACCTTAATTTACAATAGCAAACCATATTTTCCTCATCCTGATGGCATTATAAGCCACATTTGTATTGTCTGCTCTTTTAGATTTCTCTTAATCATTGTTGTTACCTTACTTTCCTGAAACTTTGGGGGTTTTTTTAACATATGCATGTCAAATCCTGATGATGGCATTGGGACACAATTACAGTTTTTACTAGGATTCCTGAGCAAGAAACATCAGTGAGTTCGCCCATGAAGCCTACTCAACACATGATTGGTTGGGGTTAAAATAGGTTCAAAAATATAAGTTTCATCTTTTTAAAATTTCCTTAGTGGGCAAAAGGAAATCTAGAGTGCTGGCACTTAGAGGATTGCTGGGCTCAGAATCTGCTGAGTCCAAGTCAGATGAGGAGCCTCTGGACTCAGTCCTACCTCAGCTGCTGGATTTGCAAAGGCAAGCTTGGGAATATCGGGAAGGGATGCCTACTGCAACCTTCAGACTGCAAGGCATGATGGAGGGTTCTATCTGCCTTTAGACCAATGTGATAGCGCCAGCATGCCAACATACCAAAGTCAACATGGTAGGCTGGCACCCACCATGAAGACCTTGGTCCAGGACATTGGTCCTGCACTGCTGCAGGAGCTGCACTCCATCACTAAGGCATTTGCTGGCATCTATCATTGTCAACGCCAGAGGTGAGGTTGGGGGCATGGCATATTGGGCTCACATCAGCAGCCTCTTCCTTCTGTGAATCAGTTGGGGCACTTGGAGACCCATAGGGAGGAGGATCAGCAGGTGCACACCCTGGGGCCATCCACCCAGCTGACTCCGGAAGTGACCGACCTATCTGAATCCCCTCTTCCTGTGATCCCAGCAGCTCCAGCTTTGCAGGCCAAGAAGGGAGACACTGCCATATATCAGCACCCCAAAAGCAGACCGGGGCCTTCCAGTTCTCGGCCCTCCAGAGGATGCCCACCAAAGTTATCACAGACAACAGGGTGCAGCAGTTAACAGGCTGCCTACATCTCCACTGTGGATGTCAAGGATACACCAAGACGTAGCAGAAGGATTAGAAAAGTCAAGAAGATATAGTTGCATAATGTGGGCACAGATGTTATTCACTTTTTTTGTATTGTTGACCATTGTAAATACACTCCCAAGAATGTCTCTTTGTCTATGGCTTCTTGCTATGATGAGCAGTGTTCCTATCAAACAGATGCAAAACCTAGCTTCCTGCAGAAAATGAAGGCAAGTGTCACTCTCCCCTGTGCAGTGCATAACTTTCTGAGCACAGTGATTGTCCCACTTCAAAGTCACTCCCCAGAGCAGTGATGCCTGCATCATGACGGGCCTTGTGTTTGCTCCAAGAATATCGTACCCAAGTGTCACAGTGTTCCGTAATTTTCTCCGTATGCTCTCAGCACCTTTGGGGCGGGACTGCAGCATTCGTGACAGGTGAAGGTGTGGTGCTGAAGGGAACAGGTGATGAAGCCTGACAAAGGATCAAGTGCTGTTAAAGTCAATGTGCTCGCTGTATCTCAACAGCGTCTCCATGATATGATCCCCTTCACAGAGCATATGTAAAGTGCCCTCAGCCAGACAGGTGTCAGAAGTTCACAGGTGCAACATGAAGATCTCAGGAGTGTCCTCACTGCATCCCATCATCATCCTCATGGAATCATGTGGTAATAAGAGCCTCACGGGCAAGCCTGCCTCGCCTGGCCAGTGCAATGGCCTCATAGCTTACACCCTCACTTCCCAGGATCTCTTCACCCTCATCCTCTTTGACTTACTACTCATCGGAGGAGACATGCAACTCTTCTGTCTCCTCATCATCCAGGTCCTTCCCACTTTGCATCGCCAAGTTGTGTAACACGCAGAGAGCCATGATGATGCGTAATACCTTCTCAGTAGTGTACTGGAGTGCTCTGCCAGATCTGTTGTGGCACCAGAACCTCATTTTCAGTATACCTATGGTGTGCTCCACCAAACATCCAGGTTGCAGAATAAGCGTTGTTGTACTTCTCTCATCAGGAGTCTGAGGCCGACACATGGGCATCAAAAGCCAAGTCCTTTGTGTTTAGCCCTTGCCCCCGAGGAGCCAACCCTGTGGTCCCTGGAAGATTTCAGGGATCTGAGACCTGCTGCGGATGTACAAGTTGTGGGCGCATCTGGGATACACACCTGCATGATCCATTTGTTATGGTCACAGACCATCTGAACATTGAGAGAGTGGAAGCCTTTATGGTTCCTAAACTGGACTGCTTGTTGCCAGGGAGATCCAAGAGCCAGGTGAGTGCAGTCGATAGCACCCTGCACCTTTGGCAATCTGGAAATCTCAGCAAATCCCAGCTCTTGCATCCTGGCTCGTTTGATATCTGTCTAAGTTGACAAAGTTGTGCGTCCTGGCAAAAATGGCTTCCATGACCTCTTGGGTACATTTTCGGCTGGAGGCTTGTGAGTTTCCATGCAGCTCTCCAATGGAACCCTGGCAGGAGCCACTGCCATAGATATTGAACGCAGTGGTCACTTTCACTGCCACTGGCAGTGGATGCCCTCTGAGTCCCCATGGCGCCAAACCCTGCAGAAAGTGGCATATGTGAGTGACCAGTTCCCTTGACATTTGCAGTCATTGACAACAGTGGTTCTCACTTATCTGCAGAAATCACATGCGCTGACTATAGACCCTGGGTCTAGTGAGGCACTTGCAAACGACGGCTGTCTAGGATTCATTCTTTGCGTGCAGAGGAGGCTCTGCCATCTCTTAGTCTTAAGGGTTCTGCTCTTCCCTTTGGTGAGCCATGCACCCCGTAGCATTCATCTCCACCTTCTCTCCTGCCTATAAACAATCAGGCAGACAGCGAGATCACCAGGCTCCATTTTCCTGATGGGCTCTTCACTGCAGTATCAAAGAGAGAGATGTGAGGGTCTCCTCACATTGTCTCCTGAGGACCACCCTTGGTCAAGTCATCGCCTGTGACTGCCGCTCAAGGCCCCGTTATGCATGCTGGTGATGCCCAGTGTTTAGTGTGATGATAGTTGATCAAAGCCCCAACTACCACCACCAACCCATACCACATGACCGAGTGGTGACAACTTCGGCCACTCAGCTGTATCATGAGCCTTCATCTCAGGCACACGCATTTTCCTAACCTGCTCTCCAAATCTTTGCAGTTTGCTTGGACCATGAGGGTGAATTTTCAATATCTACTTAAACTTAATGCAAAGGATTAGGAGCGCACCCCTCCATCAGTGTCCGATGGCCACATTTCCCAAGGGGATCATCAAGCTTGCCCAGTCGCCCAATGGATCTGCAGCACCATAGCACTCATTTGATTTTGAAGTCTGCATGCAGGAGGTTAAAAGTTGAGGAGCAATCATTGACACTCTCAGGAATTAGTGCTGCTTGAATGGGCACAATTTCTTGACTAGCTTGACTCCAAGCATGTCAATTGAGCTCAAGTTAGATGGTCTCAAGCTAGGCGGAAGAATGGTCATCTTTGATATGATTTTCTGTTTGCCTGGCCATTTTCTTACCCCTGCCCTTCCGGCATGTGTTCATGTGCAACGTTCCATCTTTGCTGCCATGGCCCCCACTTGCACTGCTGCCCTAGCCCCGAGGTTCCCTTCTCTCTGGCACTGTTGCCCTAGCCCTGGCACCACAAGCCAGGCACGAAGAAGTTGCTGTGGAGGCATGCCTGTGACCACCCCATGATTCTGCGGAGTCAATTCCTTTCATTGGGATCCTCACGAGTGCTGTGCTAAGATGTGTGCACTCATTTCTGAGTTCTGCTCGAAATTCGAGTCTCCAGGTGCACGCTTTTTAAAGGCAGTTGTAAATCACACCGTTCTAAAATCACACCGACATGGGATTTAAATTTAACATGGGGTGGGGGGGGATGATTCCAGCATGTGGGCACAATAATGACAAAATAAGTTCCTGCCATCTGACGGCAGGATTCATGCCCTCCATTGATGGGGTGGAGGGAACAATCACTTCCTGGATTTACGTTGCTGGGAAACGCGCCAAGGGCCTTCTCGCGAGATCTTCTGATCTCACCGCCGAACACGATCTGGCGCAGAAAATCCCAGCTATAGTTTCTGCAGCCATTACTGAAATTAGTTGAAAGGTTGTAAACCCATATGCAGATGGGCAAACTTGGCCTGACAATAGGCAACACGGGATTGGTCAAATTTCCAACACGAGCTTTAACTGCAACGTGATATGTTTTACTCCAAATGGAAATGTTAAAAATGTTTCATGAAAAAAATTACAGTAATGATCAAGTTAAAAAAGATTAATATCAAAAAAGACCAAAAGCAGAAAACCGAGTTGCCATTAACAAAAGGCAGTTAGCCCATTGCAAACTTTTCCAATTGCATTCAAATATTTGTGCATTGAAATGTTTTCCTGACTGTTTACTATATAATAAGTAATAATATTAACATTAGCTTTCTGGCCAAGTACATTCTCTGTTCTTTCTATAACATGTCAGTGTAGCATAAGTTTTCATTTAATCCAGCACATAGATTATTGAAAGCAGGGTCATTGTTAGTTTTCTTGATAACACATTTTGAAACTTAAATTATAAACTTCTGGATTGCAGGGTACAAGGTCACTTGCTGGAGTGATAATGCTGAAAAAATATCTGTGACCAACTACATCAAAATTAACCTCTAGGATATTCTTTGTACAGGTTTGGTGCACCTGAATGGCTTAATAGGCCACTTCAAAGAAGAGTCAACCATGTTGGTGTGGGACTTGAGTCACACATACTTGGTAATGCAGGTTTCTTTCCATTAGTGAACCCATTTGGTTTCTGCAACAGTTTTATGGTAACTTTTTTTTTATTGATACCAGCTTTTTATAAACAGATCTTTAAAAATTTCATACACTCAAACTGCCATGGTGGAATTTGAAATTGCATTCCCTGGTATTGCTAATGAGATGTGGGTATCAGAAGAAACATCAATTTCTGTGGCTAAAGCTTCAGAACGCAGCCATTATCTACAAATGCAAGGAACTAATAGATACCAAAGACCCATTAGTTGTGCTGTCATGTATATTGTAAATTCTGAGGCTTTGCACTGCATGACTTTTTATTTTTAGAGTGAATTTCCAAAAGTCAGTGGCACAAATATTGTGTTCCATCTCTACTTTCACCAGCATTTCAAGTAGTTGTGATTCTAAAAATGAAGGCAGTGACAACCAAAAATATAGCAGCTTGTTTCATGTTTAGCCCAAAATTTCCTGCTTCTGTGTTCTGGTAAATTGACTGTTCCTTATTCCATACTTCACTGAAACTGCTTTAAGACAAGCAAGAGAATGGGGGCTGTAGGAGAAGCCTTGGCTAATTAAACATTTCTTGCTCTTTTCACGCTCCTTGGGTAACCTCATTCCACACCAAAGAAGTGATTAGTTTTAACAGCAGAAGACTGAAAACACTTAGGGTGTAAAATTCAACATCACTTTCTGGCTAAACAAAAACAAAAACAGAATTACCTGGAAAAACTCAGCAGGTCTGGCAGCATCGGCGGAGAAGAAAAGAGTTGAAGTTTCGAGTCCTCATGACCCTTCGACAGAACTTGAGTTCGAGTCCAAGAAAGAGTTGAAATATAAGCTGGTTTAAGGTGTGTGTGTTGGGGGCGGAGAGAGAGAGAGAGAGAGAAGTGGAGTGGGGGTGTGGTTGTAGGGACAAACAAGCAGTGATAGAAGCAGATCATCAAAAGATGTCAACAACAATAGTATAAAAGAACACATAGGTGTGAAAGTTAAAGTTGGTGATATTATCTGAATGAATGTGCTAATTAAGAATGGATGGTAGGGCACACAAGGTATAGCTCTAGTGGGGGTGGGGAGAGCATAAAGGATTTAAAAATTTTTTTTAAAAATAATGGAAATAGGTGGCAAAAGGAAAATCTTTATAATTTATTGGAGAGAAAGGAAAAAAAAGGAAGGGGGAAACAGAAAGGGGGTGGGGATGGGGGAGGGAGTTCACGACCTAAAGTTGTTGAATTCAATATTCAGTCCGGAAGGCTGTAAAGTGCCTAGTCCTCAACCCCCTCCTATGGCACCACCCCATGCCCACACAAAAGATGCAACACCTGCCCCTTCACTTCCTCTCTCCTCACCGTCCAAGGACCCAAACACTCCTTTCAAGTGAAGCAGCATTTCACTTGCATTTCCCCCAACTTAGTCTACTGCATTCGTTGCTCCCAATGTGGTCTTCTCTACATTGGAGAGACCAAACGTAAACTGGGCGACCGCTTTGCAGAACACCTGCGGTCTGTCCGCAAGAATGACCCAGACCTCCCTGTCGCTTGCCATTTTAACACTCCACCCTGCTCTCTTGCCCACATGTCTGTCCTTGGCTTGCTGCATTGTTCCAGTGAAGCCCAACGCAAACTGGAGGAACAACACCTCATCTTCCGACTAGGCACTTTACAGCCTTCCATACTGAATATTGAATTCAACAACTTTAGGTCGTGAGCTCCCTCCCCCATCCCCACCCCCTTTCTGTTTCACCCTTCCTTTTTTTTTCTTTCTCTCCAATAAATTATAAAGATTTTCCTTTTGCCATCTATTTCCATTATTTTTTAAAAATTTTTAAAAATCCTTTATGCTCTCCCCACCCCCACTAGAGCTATACATTGTGTGCCCTACCATCCATTCTTAATTAGCACATTCGTTTAGATAATATCACCAACTTTAACTTTAACACCTATGTGTTCTATTGTACTATTGTTGTTGACATCTTTTGATGATCTGCTTCTATCACTGCTTGTTTGTCCCTACAACCACACCCCCACTCCACTTCTCTCTCTCTCTCTCTCTCCACCCCCCCACACACACACCTTAAACCAGCTTATATTTCAACTCTTTCTTGGACTCGAACTCAAGTTCTATTGAAGGGTCATGAGGACTCGAAACGTCAACTCTTTTCTTCTCCGCCGATGCTGCCAGACCTGCTGAGTTTTTCCAGGTAATTCTGTTTTTGTTTTTGTTTTGGATTTCCAGCATCCGCAGTTTTTTTGTTTTTTTATCACTTTCTGGCTACATGTCTAAAAGCTTCCAGTGTGGCCCATGTGGCAAGGCCTACTCAAAATGGTACCCAGATAGATGTTGCCAGCATGTACCAGAAGCCTGTGGAGCAACGCTATCCTGCAATATACTGATGCCTGCAGCCTAACTGACTGACGTGACACCAGGGTCCTGAATTTGGACAACATCCATTTTGGCAACATATTCATCTAGCACTCTGCAAAGATCAGGCCTGAGGCTGCAAGGTGTGCCCGGTTCTAAAGTTCCTGAAAGGGCCTTGCACCCAAATTGCAGGTAAGGTAACCTTTGACATTTTTTCACTTGCAAAGTGTGTAAAAGTATTCTGGAGTGTTTCTGGAGGTCTTCGTGTTGGGCTTCTGGATTTGCTGGAGAGAGTTTCTACATCCTCACAGGGATGGGAGTGGAGTAGATGACCTGTGCACACAAAGGCTGCAACAGGTATAGGAGGCAGCAGGTCAATGTCTCTGAGTCTGCAGCACAAAAGGGGATGGAGCAGTGAGGGCAAGCTTTGCACCATGCCCTCTGTCAACTAGCAGCCAGACACCTCCATGCTCCCCAACAGTAATAGGAAACTGTCTGCCTGGCCGACTAATGCACTCAACATCTTAATGCATGACATCACTGCTCCCCTGTATATGTCACCTCATCAAGGTCATCATCTGAATCCTCTGCAGCAGAACATCTGCGACTTCAGCATTTAGAGAACTGGCAAATTAATTATTTTTTACCTTGGCCTAGATGCAGCCCACCTGTGCCCAGGTAACTCACCACATGCTGATCCTAAATCTATACTAGCCTCCAAGACACATGTAGCACCATTACCTAAGCTGGTGACTGCGAGTATCAGATCAAGTGCTGTGCTGTTGCTCTCTCTCTCTCTCTTCCTCCTTTGGGTGTTATGGCTGGACAGATGGCAATTCTTGGGTGTGTGAAAATGGGATGTTTAGAGGGGGAAGATTTGTCTCAGGATAGGGGTGGGATGTAAAGCAAGATGTTCATGGTCACACAATCAGCAGCTTGTTTATCATGATAGCAGGATGGGGATGGTCCCTCCCATCCAGCGAAAAATTACAGTCACGCCAACTGAATGGAGTTTTAAATGGCTCACCACATCAGCCAAGGGCGGGGTTGGGGCAACATGCCACAGCAGGGCCTTAAAATCCTGGTCATGCTATGAATGAAGATGTGCAATAGGCAGGAACATGATACCCATCCTTAACGTTCTCAGCAATGTTGAATGCCATAGGTCCTGTTGCAGCCAGCTCCGTGATGCAGAGAACTACCCCCTCTGACGGACCCAGGATATGCAGGCATCCTTGTCCACCATTGGTTCTGCTCTTCTCCCTTCTATTACGTGCCATCTTGACTTGCGTGAGAGAGCACAAACTGTCAGCAATTGTGTTGCACTGTATTTGGATGATATGCTTGCCACGTCTGAATAGCTGGAGCTTTATGGGAGCAGAAGGAGGTGGATGTGAGGCTGGAAGCATTGGTGGATGTTGCATTGGTGGATGTTTGAGGATGAGGTGGAGTATCTGGGTGTTAGGCCTGAGTCCTGAATGTCAGGGGTTGGCTGGGTATGTGAGTGTAGTGCATTGGGAAGTTGGCGTACTGAATTGGAGGTGTCATGCAGGTGCATTCACTGATGTTGACCACCCACATGAGATCATTAGACTTCTTGTGGCACTGCTGCCAGGTCATCAGGTCCAGACTCCAGCAGCTAATCTCCCTGGCCAACTGTTCCCACTTGCTTCTGAGGATGGTCCTTCAGGGCGTCTTAGCAACCCATCCACCTCCCCCGCACCTCCCGCAACTCCCCAGCCCACTGCGGAATCATGACATCTCTCCTGCTGCCAACCTCCACAACTAATGCATCAGTGCAACATCTGTCACCCTGCAACCCTCTCTCTGCTCAGGTCTTCACTTTGCCATTAGTTAAATTGCTGCAATATTCTTCAGGTAAACTTCCCATTAAGTAGTCTTTAAGAACAGCGGGCTAGCTGCATGACGTGTTTTCTGAACAGTGCCACTATGGCCCCTGCTGAGCATAAAGGTCACTGGCAGTGTTATGAAGAAAACAGCAGTGTGGAACCCACTCAGCCAGATGCTACATCACACAGATGAGGTGGTTGCATGAAATTTGTGTGCTTCCCACCTCAATCTGAATGGGTACAGGAAGGTCTTGAATCATGGCCTCTGTACCCTAAAAATGGGGAACATGAATTTCTAGCCTTTAATGTGCAGGGCTATTTCTAATAGGAATTTAACAGAAGAATCATTACAGAAGGCAAAACTAGACTTTCCAGGAGAACCATTTTTTTCTTAAGAATGGCAGAAGAATCAAGCCCAAATTGGGATAAACGTTTCATCAATAATACATATTGCACCACTAAGGATTATCAAAATGGCAAATGCAGACATTATCCCCAAACTGTACAAAAATGTTAATGGCCGAGATTTTGTGTTCAGCAGCTAATGAATTATGCTAATCATGCATTACAACTGCAAGCAATTTTTTTACAAACTTTAAGAAGTAGAATTTGGGGGAATTTGGCACTGCACATTCTATGGGTGATCTGAGGCCTGTGTGATCAAGGCAAACAACTGCGTATCTTGTTAACCAATCAAACTGAAAAATTCTTAATGAGCAGCTGAGAACCTGAACCAGAAAACATGTGTTAGAATATTTAATTCAATATTAAATCACGTACAGAAAGTGAAAAAAGAGAGGGAAAGAAATCTGAAGGAATGAAACTCCACATTTGTAAAACTTAATTTTCAGTGCGAGACAATTTGCATGGGAGTAATTAACACTATTCATCATGTTAAAATTCCACTTTTGTCAGGCTGGCTAGTGGATAGGCACAGCAACTTGACAAATTCCAAGAGGTTTCAAAGACAGTCACTGTGTGAGATATGAGTATGGCAAAGCTTCTGGAGGAACAAGGAAACTCAGACAGTAACCTCCTGATTTAAGCCTTTAACTGCACATATTCAGTTACCAGAAGTTTCTGTCCACTTTGCTTCCTAACAAATGTGCGCAGTGATAGTGTCACTATTATCTTTGCCAGAATATCTGTTCTAATATCTTATTTAGCACCATTGATATTAATCTCAACATATCAAGTTCAGTAACCCACCTACTGTCAAGCCACATCTTGATTTGTCAGAAATTAATTACTCAGTATAGAAAAATGTGATGGATAATTGAGTTGGAGTATAGCATGTTCAAGAAAAAGCATAATAGGGCACAAGACAAAATATCCCAGAAAGTTCTCCACATAACTGTAAGGATAGAAATACAGGATAATGTAGAAGTCATATTTATTTTGTACGATCATCAGCATATCAACAATTTCTCTTTCAAATGTACTGGCATGTACATACTTAAAGACTGTGTTTTCTCCTTATTTTGTCCTGTTGAATTTCTTCCAAAAACATTCTAGTTCATTGCCTTGGGTCCTTCAGTTCTTTTGATATATTTCAATCTGTCTATTCATTCAGTCATGCAATTATTCTTCTTTATACTATACCTGGAGACATAACAGGGCCTTGGCAGCAGCACCTGATTCCTGCAGTTTTTTTGAAACTGCTGAAATTAAACCATATTATTGCACATGTCCTAACTGCTCCTGCCAGCCCTTTGCCGGTTTGTTTTTTAGGCCTGATTTTCACCTGATCCACATAATCCACTGGTTTCTCTACTGAAGGAAATTTAAACTAAATATACACGAAATAAAATTATCTGAACATGCTTGCTTGTACATTGACTTCTTATAACTTTTTGTAGCTTCTCAAGGTTTAAATTTATTGAAAAGGGAAGCATTAGAAGAAGATTTTATGCAGGGCGATCAAGGTATCAGTAATGATACTGATGTATTCCTGCTAGTTAATGCTAGTTGGACATTACAGTGCCTCTGAATTTTTTCTGGCCTGAAACTAAGACTGGGCTCAGATGAAGGAAATTCATGGGGAGAATTTCCTCCCCATCAGGCGGGACCCCTGTGATCGGCTCCACACTGCCAATTTAGGTGGGCAGGCCAACTAAAGCCCACCCAGCATGAAACGCGGCTCCCGAGAATAGCAGGAGTGGGCGGGCGGTGGCGGGAATGCAATGACTGCCGGATCCAATGGCAAACTGGCGGCCTGTTCAAATAGTAGACAGGCAACCTTGCAAAGGCTGTGCATCATGGCAAACAGAAGGGCTCCCCAGAGCGCTGCTGGTGGGCAGGCCAGGCAGGAGGGTAGGGCAGCAGCGCACAGTGCCCCTCGCTTTTCTGATGAGTGCCTAGCTGTCCTCCTGGAGGAGGTGGCAGCGCGGCAGGAGGTCCTTATTCCTAGGGATGGTAGGAGGAGGCCCCCCCACCTGACCAAACATGCCTGGAAGGAGGTGGCAGACATAGTTGGCTCCCATGACGTGGTGACACGCATGTGGGTCTGGTGCCACTTGCGCTCGGGAAGGGTGAATACCATGTTGGCAGAGGTCATTTAACACAGCAGGTAGGCTTTCCCCCAGCCGGCCCCCCCAAACCCTGAGTGCAGATACAGCACTGAATCATTCACGACATGTGTCCCTCGCTGGGCAGGCCAGCAGATATTGTCCATGTTTCGTTCACCCTGAGAGGGTAATGCCGAGATGGGATCTGCACCCGCAGCATGTAGTAGACTGACGCCCAGTGTACTGTTTTGGGGGCTACCTCAAGGATCTGCACCTAGGCATAGGGCTGGAACTGCAAAACATGTCAAAGTCAGTGTATTGACATACTGGGAGGGGAGCTACCAGGTGGCGGAGCACCGATCCATCTGCTGCCCTTGGCGTTCCACGTGCTTTTGTGTCCTTGCTTTGCAAGGTTGGGCCTTGTGGTGGCAAATGTGATGGAGGCAGCATGTGGGCAATGGTGGGGGGGTGAGTCAGCCTTGATGTGAGTGTGCGGCAGCTGCAGGGTGACGATTCACTGGAGCCCTGCAATGTCCCACTCAGGTGAGGGTGGCAGGGATGCAATAGCAATCCAGGTGGACTAATCTCCTTTTCAGGAGAAGGCCCCACACAACGCCGCCAAGCGGATGCGGACTGGCAGAGGCCGGGCCCAGTTGGCCATAATCACCAGATACGAACAGGAGGCAATGGAGCCTGGAGACGCATCATGCGCCCAGGTCGACCGGTGGCAGTGAGGCCGGGGTGCCACGGGGAGGTCAGATTGCCGTGCTCTGAGGTCACCATGTGTGTACCAGCAGCCATCCCACTAATAATGCTCAGTGATTGAAGCTTCCAACATGGGTTGATCATTGATTATGGAAAGATGAGCCCATACTGATCCAGGGGCCAGGCATGCACATTGACATCGTCTCCTCTTGAACTAATCAAATGTCCTTGTTCTTCTTTTCAGCATCACAGGAGCAGAGCCAGGAGGAAGAGGCAGAGGGGCCACCTCTGACACCTGAGGGCCCAGAACAAATGGAATCACCAGCGTCACACCATCTCTGCCAGGCAGGCACCAGCGCAGACACTCAGTGGGAATTAGATTGTCGGCTGGTGTCCCAGGGCACAGCGGCGAGGGCACTTCACATTCGCTTGAGGTACAGGAGGAGACAGAGAATGCCCATGGCGCCGGCAGTCGAAGGACTGCAGGGGACCAGGCTCCTGCTCAGTTGATGGCTGATGATGTGCTTCATGTGGTCGCCCCTGAGGCAGCAGACGCTGGAAGTCCAGCAGGGTATGGGGGAGGATCTAGCGGAGAGACATGAGGCAATGCATGGCATGGTCCTTGTGCTGGAGGAGTCCACGCAGAGCATCACCAATGCAATAAGTCTCAACGCTGAGCACCATGCTTCCACCATGGAGAGAGTGGTGTCTCTCATAGAGAGGGTCCTCCAGTAGAACAACCAGTGCCTCCTGGGGTTGCACTTGGACCAGCAAGCCCTCACACTGGCATTGACCTCAGCTGGTTAGTGCCAGTGTGGGAGATGGATTGGGCACCAAGTATCCCAGCTTGGTGCCCATCCATCAATGGTGAGCAGGGAAGTCCGAAGCGACCTCATGTCAGCGCAGGAGCTGCCTGTCATCACTGTGGGCTCCTCTCAGAGTGCTCAAGATGAGGGTAGCAGCTCCTCCGCCCCTCTGCCAGTGACCGTGGGATCCAATGAGGCTGCTGCAACTGGGGAGATGCCAGCCATGGAGCTGGCCATTCCCTCCCAGGCAGGGCCATCAAATGCTCTGCAGGCCAGAGGACACCCGCCAAGGTCATCGAGGCCAATAAGACAGCACAGTGAGCAGGCTGTCTCATATGCCAGTGCCAGCGAGGGGGGAGCATCTGGACATGGCGCCTGGAAACATAAACTTAAGGCACCTTAGACACAGCACGGGTTTCTCACTGGTGGTTTTATGTTGTCCCGCTGTGAGTTGATGACAAGTTGGTGTGATGTTTAAATGTGAGCGTGCCTCAGGGTGATTGCTTATTTCTGCTTGTGTACAGGAACCCCTGATGTTATGAGTGACTTGTTTGACATTGAGCTTTATTGACAAGGGCCTTAGATAATGTTATTATCCAGGCTGATCTAGCAGTCGGGAATTGAGTATGGAGCCTGCAGCCCTGGCTTGTGTTGAAGGTCCATCTGTGGTATTCTAGTTGAAGGTTCAATGGGTTTAAGCCTCCCAGATGTCCATGCCTCCCTGGGAGATGCCCGGGTCAGCGTCCACCCCTTCAGTGTTCTCCTGTGTTCAACCTTGGACTTTCTGCTGGACTCATCATGTGCAGCTGAAGCATCTGCGTCTACATCTTCTTCCTTGTCCACTGCGCCTCCCCCACCTTTCCAGCGCCAAATTATGCAGAGCGCATCATGCAACCACTATCAGCAACACACAATCCGAGGGGTATTGGAGTGCGCCCCCTGAGTGGTCCAGGCATCGGAAGCGCATCTTGAGAAAACCAATGGTTCTCTCCACCACAGCCCTTGTGGAGACATGGCTCCTATTTTACTGCTGCTCAGCCTCTGTTCTTGGATGGAGTAGAGACGTCATAAGCCAACTTTTGAGGGGATAGCCCTTGTCGCCCAGCAGCCATCCATCAAGCTGGGCTGAAGCACTGAAGAGCCCCAGCGCCTGGGAGTGTCTGAGGATGTAAACGTCATGGGAGCTGCCTGGGTAACAATGCAGACTTGTAGAATCAGCATCCTGTGATCACACACTATCTGCATATTCATGGAGTGGAAGCCCTTCCTGTTGATGAAGGTACCGGGCTCACCTGCTGGGGCCTTGATGGCCACATGTGTGCAGTCTATTCCCCTGGACACGGGGGAAATCAGCAACGGCTGCGAAGTCTCTGGCTCACTCTATCTGGCTGGCCTTGTCCCAGTGGTGGTGGATGAAAGTCAATGCACGCCTGAACAGAGCGTCTGTCACCTGCTTGAAACAAATGTGGATAGCTGATTGGGATGCTCCGCAAAGATCACCCACTAACCCCTGGAAAGAGCCGGAGGCATAGAAGTTGAGAGCAGCTGTGACCTTCAATGCCACTGGTATGGGATGCCCACCCACACAGTTGGCGCAGATCTCAGGGCCAATCATCTGACAAATGGAGGTGACTGTCTCCCATGAGAGACGGAGCCTCCTTCAGTACTGCACCTCAAACATATTGAGGTAGCTGCTTCGCTGCCTGTAAACCCTGCCAGCAGGAAAGTGGTGTCTTCTGCGGACCCTTCCACCTTGGACTTCCTGTTGGCCCTGCACCCCTTGTGCCTGCGCCTCTTCTCCCAAAGGTGGCTCCCCTGGAGGCTGAATGTGGAGCCTGACCTCCTCCTCCTTCTGCTGCCCACCCCCCATCACACACCCCCCCCCCCCCCCCCCCCCACCTCCCCACCCCCCCCACCCCCCCACCCCGCCACCACCCACCCACCCCCCGCCTTTCTCCTCAGAGGAGATGCCTCCAGTGGAGAGCACAACTCCCATTCCCAGGCTAAGGGAAGACTTCCTGAAACCAGAAAAGCCCCAAAAATAATGCTTACTCCAGAGTCCTGACCTGAAGTCTGTGAGTCCTGACCTGAAGTCTGTTACTCCTGTCTAAGCAGCTGTGAAGAGTTTTGAAGTATTCCTGCTCACACAGGCAAGCAGCAGTAAGTTTAAGAATTAAATGTCTGACAAATAACACTCGTAGCCTCACTCACCCCTCTTATCGTGTCCATGGATGAGATTTATACAAATGTGGCCTACCCACCTGAAGATCGCACAGGCCCCAAAAAATCAGCATCAATTACTGTCTCAAGGGCCTTAAGTGGCCCGTAAATTAATGGCAGGTGAGCATCAGAGATCACCGCGCACCCGCCCACCGTAATATCACGATGGCACGCAATGACATCAGGAAGCTTGCCCGATCATAAGACATAAGAGCAAAAATTAGGCCAATTGGCCCATCGAGTCTGCTCCACCATTCAATCATGGCTGATAAGTTTCTCAACCCCATTCTCCCATCTTCTCCCAGTAATCGTTGATCCCCTTACTAATCAAGAACCTATCTATCTCAGTTTTAAATACACTCAATGACCTGGCCTCCACAGCCTTCTGTGACAATGAATTCCATAGATTCACCACTCTCTGGCTAAAGAAGTTTCTCCTCATCTCTGTTCTAATAGGTCTTCCCTTTACTCTGAGGCTATGCCCTCGGGTCCTAGTCTCTCCTACCATTGGAAACATCTTCCCCACGTCCACTCTACCCAGGCCTTTCAGTATTCTGTAAGTTTAAGTCAGATCCCCCTCATCCTTCTAAACTCCATTGAGGATTGACCCAGAGTCCTCAAACTTTCCTCATATGTTAAGCCTTTCATTCCTGGGATCATTCTTGTGAACCTCCTCTGGACCCTCTCCAGGGCCAATACATCCTTCCTGAGATACGGGGCCCAAAATTGCTCACAATATTCTAAATGCGGTCTGACCAGAGCCTTATAAAGCCTCAGCAGCACATCCCTGCTTTTATATTCTAGTCCTCTCAAAATAAATGCCAACGTTGCATTTGCCTTCCTAACTACCGACTCAACTTGCAAGTTAACCTTAAGAGAATCCTGGACTAGGACTCCCAAGTCCCTTTGCACTCCAGATTTCTGAGTTCTCTCCCCATTTAGAAAATAGTCTATGCCTCTATTCTTCCTACCAAAGTGCATGACCTCACACTTCCCCACATTGTATTCCATCTGCCACTTCTTTGCCCATTCTCCTAACCTGTTCAAATCCTCAGTGTGTGGGGCCCGACCCCGCATACCGACATTAAAATTCTGGCCCATGACATTCTCCTGTTGAAACTGTAAAAATAATATCAATCTGTCCTGATTTTCATACAAAACTATTGTACATTTTAGACCAGGAACTAGTTTATACATATTATCCTGGCAATCATATTTTTTAATGCAAAAGAATGTAAAGGCATTATTTCTTGTTTGACAGCGTTTCAGACAAGTTTGCCTTTCTCCACCTTTTTCATTATCTATGCAGGTAGTCAGTCCTTAAGTATTGGGTGCAGTCCAAGATTAATTAACGTCAATGTCTGGAATCACAACCTCATCAGTCCTTCAGGATGATGTGGTTAATCTGTATTTACACCAGCATAATCCACTGAACATTCATTCAACGACTTGCCTTCAATCCACTAAATACAAATATGCATACAGTTGAAATCTGATCACCTCATATTGTTGGAAGGTGTTGAAATTGTAATTTATAGCAGCAATTATCTTTTTTTCAATGATTATTGCAAACATTTGGACATAAAATAGATCTTTTAAAACTTGTAACACAATGTGGTCATATCAGATTGTTATTTTTCCCATGGGGAACAATGGTGCAGGCGTTCATGTTGCAGTCCCCGTCAGTACCAAGGCGTCCCTAGGGACGCTAATAATCCTATCACCAGACTGAATTCCAAGAGAAAATTAAAGGACTCCAAAAGAGCCCTCTTGCGGAATCCCAGTCCCCCAGGACCGCCAATCTAAATATTGAACGGCCCTCTGGCTATATGGCAATAGGTCATGCTCTCCGAATCTTACAACTTAATGTTGAGGGACTATCAGCCGCCAAGCAAAACCGCATTGGATGTCTTGCCACTCGACACTACTTTGATATAATTTGCCTGCAAGAGACCCATATTGGAACTGAAGAAGCAGGTCGCTGTTACATCAAAGGCTTCTACCTACTGTACTACTCCCCTCATGCTAAAAACGGCCCTGCCATCTATGTCCAATCCAACACTGCCGCTACAGCTGTCCTGTCATCAACCACGTTCTGTGACACAATTCAGGTCAGTGGTTTCCATATTGTGAACGTGTACAAGCCTCCAAGTGCCATCTGGAAACAGCAAGCCCTGCCAATACTGACCCATCCAGCTATCTACATGGGAGACTTCAGCAGCCACCGTACTGACCGGGATTACTCAGCACCAGACAGTGACCGTGATCAGCTCCTGGAGCAGGCATCCAGAAACAACCTCACCCTAATAAATGACCCCAAGCAATAAGGTATGTTCTATTCAGCCAGGTGGGGTTGGAATTACTCACCTGACCTGTGCTGGGTCATTTCCCTTGATGCACGACCAGCATAGTACCTGGTCCTGGATGACTTCCCAGCACAGGCCATCACTCATTCACATTGGCCTTCACCTTCCAGGCATCAACAGTGCAACGAAGGTACAATGGAACTTCTGTAAAGCATATTGGCTAAAATACAGCAAGACCTTGGACTACATCATTGTAACTATACCTATTCATAATATACCTGTAGAAGAATCATAGAAGCATTTTTGTGGTGCCATTCACAAAGCTGCTTGCACAGCCATTCCTCATGGCAATCGGCTCATCTACATCCCACACCTTGATGCAGAGACTGCAGCACTCCTAAAGGAATATGAATCATCTGGTGATCCTGATATAGCAGACCACCTCACCGAATCTCTCAATGCTGCATGTTGTGCTAGAAGGGAGGAGACTACTGTAGGGCTCAGTTTCACTCATTCCAGTCGGAAGTGCTGGAGCCTAATTCATCATTGGGCAGTCCGAAAATCACCCACATTAAATTGCCCATCAGTCACCTTGAACCAGGTTGCTCGTCATCTGCTCCATGTAGCAAGGACACTTTTGGAAAAGAAAATAAAATGCATCACCTATTGCAAGCTGAAAAACAATGCCAGCAACATGCAGAACATGGCAATCCTGATTCCTTCAAGATCACAGAACTGGAGAAAGGTGGCAAAGCAGTAGGATATGACAACACCACACCAGAATTCCTGAAACACATAGGTCCCCATGCTTGTGCCTGGCTGACTCAGTTCTACACAAAAATCATGCTTTAAGACCTTTGAGCATCTTATCCTGCAACACATACCTCTGGAAATAGAGCCTATTCTGAATGCCGACCAAGCTGGTTTCCATAAGGGGCACTGATCAAGTTCTGGCGCTCACCATCTACATCAAAAATGGCTTCCAAAAGAACCTGAAGACAAGCAGAGTGTTCCTGGGCCTCACCGCTGCCTATGCTACAGTGTAACTCTTACATCGGTCCAGAATTTTCCCACCTAGCTCAGGACAGTTGTAGAAATACTCCTTTGCATCAGACGATGCAGAGTCCACATTGGGCAAGGGAGAAGTGCATGGAGATGTTAAGATATAATAATATCCATAAAGTTATTGGAATTTATTGTGAAATAGAGTCTATGTCTATGTGCCCATGTGTGTCTGTGTGCGAGACTTAATTGAATTAGAGGCAACTAATCTGGATGCTTTGATATAAGAAGAGAAGTTAGGTTTGAAATGTTAATTAAGTAAAATGGGGAAGTTTAGAAACTTAGGTGTCAAGGGAACGTTTGCATTTTTAAATAAACCAGGCTATACTGCTTTCAAAAGAGGGGGTGAAATGCCAGGTGAAGTTTAGAAAGAATGTGTTTATTTTTCCTAAAGATTACTGATAAAACTTAGTGCTATGAGAGTTTATTATCAGAAAGATAAAGTCCAAAGACATAGTGAAACAATAGGAATTTGCATTCAAAGGAAAAATATGTATAAAGGAGTGAAGGCTATGTTAAGGCAGTCTAAGATTCAACAAGTGTGAAAAGCCTTCAGCATCTATGTCTCAAACTGCTTCCTTCAGGGAATGAAGTTAAGAGAACTCACTTTGAATTCAACTGTTCAGGGTATCATTTACTCTGCCTGGGTATTTTAAAAATGTGTCTTACTGTTGCCTTAACGAAAGTGTAACTAGGGGCTGAATCTTATCTATATCGGACGGGCTGGATGGAAGTGGGCGGGGCAGGCACGAAGCCGCAATTGGCTGCACGCTGCCATTTTATGTGGGCAGGCCAATTAAGGCCCACCCAGCATAATACGCATTCCGTAGCGCTCAGCCCTACCTGTGCGGGCAAGGAGAAGGCAGAGTCAGAGCCTGCGCTCTTTCGCACATGCGCACGAAAATGTGCAGCAATCTCCCTGAGGCACGGAGCTGACTCAGAGCAATCAAGTTCATAATAAAATTTTTGAATAAAGGAAGTTAAAAATGATTTAAACATGTCCAATCAAATGACAGTATCACATGAGCTGGCACATGTTTGTGAATTTTGCAAAATTTAATTAATTATTTCATAAAACTTTCAGGAAACCTCATCCCGCCCACATGGGAGTTAAAGAAAATGTCAGCAAAGATGGGAGTAATAAGGCAATAAGGAAGAGGCATAAAAATTGGACCAAAAAAACAACAGACCTGAGGATTGGGAGCAGTTTAGAATTCAGAAAAAGAGGACCAAGGGATTGATTAAGAAAGGGAAAATAGAGTACAAGAGTATGTTTGCAGGGAACATAAAAACTGACTGTAAAAGTTTCTATAGGTACGTGAAGAGAAAAAGATTGGCGAAGAAAAATGTAGGTCCCTTACAGTCAGAAACAGGGGAATTTGTAATGGGGAACAAAGAAATGGCTGACCAACTAAATACATACTTTGGTTCTGTCTTCACAAAGGAGGACACAAGTAACATACCAGAAATGTTGTGGAACACATGGTTTAGTGAGAGGGAGGAACTGAAAGAAATCAGTATTAGTAGGGAAATAGTGTTGGAGAAATTGATGGGGTTGAAGGCCGATAAATCTCCAGGGCCTGAATCTACATCTCAGAGTACTTAATGAAGTGGCCCTAGAAATAATGGATGCATTGGTGGTCATCTTCCAAGATTCGGTAGCCCCTGGAACAGTTTCTACAGATTTGAGGGTAGCTAATGTAACCTCACTATTTAAAAAGGGAGGTGGAGAGAAAACTGGGAATTATAGACCAGTTAGCCTGACGTCGGTAGTGGGGAAAATTCTAGAGTCCATTATAAAAGATTTAATAGCTGAGCATGTGGAAAATAGTAGCAGAATCGGACAGAGTCAGCATGGATTTATGAAAGGGAAATCATGCTTGACAAATCTACTGGAATTTTTTGAGGATTTAACTAGTAGAATTGATGAGGGGGAGCCAGTGGATGTGGATTATTTGGACTTTCAGAAGGCTTTCGACAAGGTCCCACATAAGAGATTGGCATGTGAAATTAAAGCGCATGGGATTGGGCGTAGTGTATTGAGATGGATAGAAAACTGGTTAGCAGGCAGGAAACAAAGAGGAGGAATAAACGGGTCTTTCTCCAAATGGCAGGCAGTGACTAGTGGGGTACCGCAGGGATCGGTGCTGGGACCCCAGTTATTCACAATATATATTACTGATTTAGATGGGGGAACTAAATGTGATATTTCCAAATTTGCAGATGACACAAAGCTGGGTGGGAGAGTGAGCTGTGAGGAGGGTGCAGAGATGCTTCAGTGTGATTTGGACAAGCTGAGTGAGTGGGCAGATGCATGGAAATGCAGTATAATGTGGATAAATGTGAGGTTATCCACTTTGGTCGCAAAAACAGGAAGGCAGATTATTATCTGAATGGCTATAAATTGAGAGAGGGGAATGTGCAACAAGATCTGGGTGTCCTTGTACACCAGTCGCTGAAGGTAAGTGTGCAGGTGCAGCAGGCTGTAAAGAAGGCAAATGGTATGTTGGCCTTCATAGCCAGAGGATTCAAGTACAGGAACAGGGATGTCTTGCTGCAATTGTACAGGGCCTTGGTGAGACCACACGTGGAATATTGTGTGCAATTTTGGTCTCCTTATCTGAGGAAGGATGTTCTTGCTATAGAGGGAGTGCAGCGAAGATTTACCCGACTGATTCCTGGGATGGCGGGACTGACATATGAGGACAGATTGAGTCGGTTAGGATTATATCCGCTGGAGTTCAGAAGAATGAGGGGGATCTCATAGAAATCTATAAAATTCTAACAGGACTAGAC
This sequence comes from Carcharodon carcharias, assembly GCF_017639515.1. Lineage (NCBI taxonomy): Eukaryota > Metazoa > Chordata > Chondrichthyes > Lamniformes > Lamnidae > Carcharodon > Carcharodon carcharias. The sequence continues at coordinate 42,311,220 of NC_054474.1, read as the reverse complement.
AGGGTAGATGCAGGAAGGATGTTCCCGATAGTGGGGGAGTCCAGAACCAGGGGTTACAGTCTGAGGATATGGGGTAGACCATTTAGGACTGAGCTGAGGAGAAATTTCTTCACCCAGAGAGTGGTGAGCCTATGGAATTTGTTACCAGAGTAAGTAGTTAAGGCCAAAATATTGTATGTTTTCAAGAAGGAGTTAGATATAGCTCTTGGAGCGAAAGGGATCAAAGGATATGGGGAGAACGCAGGGGCAAGCTATTGAGTTGGGTAATTAACCATGATCATAATGAATGGAGGAGCAAGCTCGAAGCTCCTAGTTTCTATGTTTCTATGATTCTAACCAAAGATACTTGGGAGTGACTCTAAATAGGACTCTGTGCTCCCGGGAACATTTGATGAAAACAGCAGCAAAAGTCAAACCCAGAAACAACCTACTAACCAAGCTTATTGGATTTACATGGAGTGCTGCTGCCAGTACAATTCAGACATCAGTACTTGCCCTGTCATACTCTGCTGCAGAGTACTGTGCACCTGTCTGACAAAGGTCATCACACACACACATCCTTTTGACATTGAATTGAATGCAACAATGCACATCATGACTGGAACCCTCCACTAAACATCCTTCCCCTGACTTCCCATCCTTGCAAACATCAATCTGTCACCCATTCATCAACTGACAAAAACCCACAAGCTGGTTGAAACCATGCATGCTACACCTCACTTACCACCCCCGATGAACTGTACAACCCATCTACTGCCCGCCTTCCATCTTGGCGCCTAACATAGTGCACCCTTCCTGAGCAAGATCTACCAGCAGACATCCTTTGGATCAAGGAATGGGAAACACAGGAAGTCACTAACAAGTTCTATGTGACAAACTCTTATTATCCAATGGCAGGCTTTGAACTGCCCCGCCGAGTGTGCTCCTTGTTAAATAGGCTCAGGACAGGCTAGGGCCCCTGTGCAGCTAACCTCCACCACTGGGGCCCGAGTACAAACCCTTATGCACTTGTGGAAAGACACAAACAATGCTGAACATTACCGAGGAGTCCCCTTCTACAGACTAAGTGGCAGACTAATCATCTTAAACTCGGCAAATAAAAAGACTATTGCTTGGCTTCAGGGACTTGCATTTGCTAAATAAATAATTTTTCCCCTGCTGCTCAGGAATGCCACCAATCAGTGTTCCTTTAATGTTTTATTTACCACTATTTAAATTTATTTTGTTCCTTTAATGCACTACTGTCCCAAGATGTGTCATTGTGACTGAATAGAGGCCAAGCAAAAATGCAGAATGAGTTGTAAATGTGGATGAGGATGTGGAATTAATGCAAGGAGGGAACAGGGGTTAAAGAAAGTGTCAGCAAAGATGGGAGTAATAAGGCATTGGACTTAATGTACGTCAAGAGTAAGGTAACAGAGTTGGACAACTTGAAGTTAGAATAGTTACTGCACAGAATGAAGTCACAGCTTTCTGGTTTCCTGCAAGAGTAATTCACCTGGTGCCATTCCCCTGTGTTTCCCCTGCACATCTTCAAATCTTTCTGCTTCAGCTAATGATCCAAGTCTCATGAAAACCACATGTTCAAACAGTGTATTCCAGATCCTAATAACTCACCATAAAGAAGCTTTTCCTCATTGCTGTTGATTCTTTTGCCAATCACCCTAAGCCCATGTACACCACATCAATTGTATTACCCTCATCTACCCTTCTGTTACCTCAATTAAAGACTCAAACAAGCCAGCTAAACATGATTTTCCCTTAACAAATCCACGCTGGCTTTCCTTAATTAAATTACGTTTGCCCAGGTGACTGTTAATTTATGTAAAGCAGAACATGAAATACCAGTGAAGAGGGCTTTGAATAAGTCAACTCTGATGATGCCAAAGGAATGGATCTGTATTTCAGTATCACTAGAAGTCAGATAAAACCAAGGCATGCATTTGTGGAGGAGACAACAGGTGGTAGTGGATGGGATATGAGTTTGAAGTTTAATTCAATTTTAGCAGATGGCAAGGTTGCACACCATTGGCTTCAGCCTGAGGAAGCAGTCAGGGATGGGGGTTGAATTAGTTGCTGGAGGGTGTTTAATTTAAAAGTGCAGAAAGTAGGGAACACCAAAGCTGCTGTACCATCGAATTCTATGGCTGAACCTGTGGAGGTTCCCTCAATAAATAAATAGTTTAATACTTATACATGACAGTAGTTAGATTCTTAATTGATTGTATTACTTAGTTGTCTCTCTTTTGTAGATATCTCACCACCTGCCAATCTCCATTGTTCTTGCATATAGAAAGACCAAGTACAGGATTCAGACCAAATAGAATTAGAAGGAAGGGAATGATAGGACCTAAAAAGGGAAGGCGAAAGGAGAGAAGGGGAGTAAGAATCAAGACAGAGACAAAGGAGGTGAAAAACGACATGAAGAGAGAGGGGAAGGGCAGGAGGATGAGAAAGTCAATGTGGAGGAGGAAAGATGGAGACAGCATAATAGGGAAAGAAGGAGACCAGAAAATTCTGTCATAAATGTTCTAGAAATTGTCTCAGTGGGGTTTGGGAGCTCCTCATTTTTCCATCAGTTCTTGTTTTTTAACATTGTAATGGTCAATCATAGTGCTATTCTGCCAGTGCAAGTAAACATTCATATTTTTAAAAATAGCCTATACCATAGATAAAGCCTAATAGGAAATTTCAATGTGTTCTCAAATGGAATATTGTAATGCACTCAAGGTTTTAAAATATATAGAATCTATATGTATAACATTTTTAAAATTGTCTATCCTTTATATTAATGTTTTTCATCACCTGCTTTCAGTTCTTCTTCCTTCATGTTGAGAAATAGTTAGCATTTCATTTAAAAAATCGGGAGGGTGATGTTCTCAGGTAGCTGTTATCCAGTACTTTTCTTTTCTGGAGTCTTGTGATGCATACTTGGCAACAGAGCTACAGAGAAGCCAAATTACAGTCCAATTTGGCAATCCCAACTTCACTGAGACCCATGAAACTGACAGTTCTGAGCTGGAGAGTTTTATGTCTTGGGTAAATGAGTTCGTTGGCCACCCGAACCCTATCTGCACACCTTCTGATGTTCTCCTTAATTGCTGCTTGCAATCAATAATGGGGAGAGACTGATTTAAGAATAAACAGTGATGGTTTATTGAGACATAGGGCAGAGCGCCATATCATACGTTTTCACTCAGAAACCTCCAGAACTAGATTTACAGTTCCTGGTTGCCCACGCGGTACAGTGATTCATCAGTGCTATCACATGATCAGTGCACTTGCATTCTCTTAAAGGGACAGTGTGCTTCACTTTATCACAGAAAGTTACACATCAGCTCCAGGAGGGGTACAAGTTCTAGACTACAGTGTGTTTCATGAATTGAAATTATTCAATCTAATTCCTGTTTAGTACCTTCCACACAGCCAGTGGATTCAAGCTGCTAAGTAGACTGAGCTTGTGTTTGCCCAGATGAAATGGACCACAAAGCAGTGGTTGCTCCAGTTTCCTAAAAAAATTGTAAAATGATTATATTACAAAGTGCAGTATTGCTAGCTAGCACAAATGAGGCAACATGTTTTACTTCAACAAGGGCAGAAGACAACATTTGCTTTGGTTCATAACATAGAAGTGGCTATTTTTGGAGACTTCAAGTGGCATGTAAGTTTTGTCAATTGCTTTCTGCATGTTTGGGAACCCATACAATCTTTTTCTCCGATTTCATTGGGATGAAAATTAATTTTTGCAGTCTTCCTGAAAACAATGTAAGTGGTCTATTTGATGCAATGATGAGCTGCTGTCTAGCTAAAACCTATCACCTAATGTTGATTGGTAGGTTCCAAAAGCAAAAATCTTTAAGGCAATGGTGACCTGGATACTTTCTGTGATGCCTGACTCTAAGCACATCTAGGCTGGCCTCTACATGCCTTCATCTTCATACTCTTCATAACACAAAAAGAAAGTATTCACATTGGAAAATCCAATTCAAGATTGCTAACCATATCTTTGGGTGGAACTCAAAGTCACAAAAGTCACAATTCCACTTTAAAAACATTTCAAAGAACATTATGCAGACAAAGGCCACCAATGTTATATTTGATAACATAGGGCTGAATCGTCGGCTCAGCAAGCAGGGGCAGCGCCCGCTCGTCTAGGTGTAAAATGATGTGGGGGCGACATCAGACATGCATCCCGACGTCACCGCGCGTCACTCAGATTTTCAGTTCGGCGGGCAAGCAGCCAAGTCGGCTGCACGCACACCGAACTGTCAAAGGTCTGTTAAGGCCATTAATGAACTAATTAAGCCTATTAGAAAGCTGCCCGTCCAACCTTAAGGTTGGCGGACTGGCAAAGAGCCCAGGCGGCCTTCGCATTTTTCATGGAACCTCATCCATGGGCGAGATGGGGTTTCACAAATGATTTAAAATTTTCAGAAAAATTTTTATTAAAATTCATGCACATGTCCCAGCTCAGTTTCACATGAGGGGACATGTCATAAGAAAATTTAAAATACTTTATTACACTGTTTAAACTTAAAACTAACCTCCCTGGGACCTTATGACTCAGGGAGATTTCTGCGCTCTTTTGCACGCATGCACGCGCACTCCCGACTCAGGGAAATCCCTCCCCCCCACCCGCCCTCATAGAGAGCGCACAGCGCTTCTGGGCATGCATCACGCTGGGCACGCCTTAATTGGCCCGCCCATGTAAAGTGGCAGCCCAGCGCTGATCGGGTCCGTGCCCGCCCGCACTCGCCCCCGCACAACACCAACCCCCCCCCCCCATCACGATAGGGGGATAATTCTACACATAGACTATCATCCCTCAAGTTATATTTGTTCTCAGAAATACCTGCTGCAGCTGCTACCATTGCATTTATACTACCTGGAGTACATTTGAGTCAGAAGTGGAGAGATGGTTTGGAGATGCTGCCCAAAGCTGACAGAGTCCATTTTTTTACATATACAATGTCAACAACATGAGCAAGAAGTCACAGGGCAGTCTATTATGCCCTGCACCATATAAAAAGTCTTTTGAATAAAATTTACACACAAGTTTCCCAATCTCATCTCATTATTTAAGCAGAAGATTACAAGGAATCCTGGGGAAAATGTGTAAGTGATCATTTATGGTGTACCTCTGGGGGTCTCTGCCAATCTTCTGCCAAAGTCACAGCAGAAGATGAAGGAAGCCCTTTAGGAATCATACACCTTTAGTCTTGGATATTTCTCAAAAGGTAGACCTAACTGCTTTAGAGGTGCAATTATATGGAAGAGAGCATCACAACGGTCTTCATTCAGAGGGCACCCCAATGATTAGTGCAAGGATTATCAGAGCACATCTCATTACTGCAATCTTCTCCTGTGTAACAGGGACATAAGTGTTTTACCTTTTTCTCCATTACCTTCAAATAAAAGAACAATCCTGCAGTTCATCACTCATCCAAGAACATAACACATCATAAGCCTCCTGGCACCTCTAAATCATGGCAATAATCATCACTTCATTGGCAGCACCAGATAAATGCACCATTTCCTGTGTGACTCCAGCTGTATGAAGAACAATTATAACGTAACAAGATAAATGTATATTCTAATTAATTAAAACACAGTTGAAAGTGAGCACAAGTTAACCTATTGATTTCTAACATTCTGTTCCCCAAGATAAGTGGACTTGAATATCTTTTTCATCATCCACTTTAGCATCATCCTCCCTATCTTCCTCAACATACTCATAATTTATAAGGAAGAGATTGTGTTTTCATTCCCGGTCCGTAACATTGTCATCCTCCTCCACCCCATGGAGAGAAATTTCCCCCATCAGGGGGGTTGTGCGGTGCTGGTGCAGGCGGGCACGGACCCAATTGGCGCTCCCGATCGGGGCCATGTCGCCATTTCACGTGGGTGGGCCTATTTTGGCCTGCCCAGCGTGACATGCATCTGGAAGCACTATGCCCTCCCTGTGGGGGCCTTTCTGAGTTGGGAGGAAAAAAAAAATTTAAGACAAATTCCCTCGTGTGACAGTGTCACAAAAGCTGGGACATGTCAATGAACTTTAATGAAAAAATTTATTTAATTTATAAACCCTCCAAGAAACCTCATCCCGCCCATGGATGAGGTTCCATGAAAAATGAGAAGGCTGCCTGGGCTGTTCGCCTGCCCGCCAACCTTAAGGTTGGACAGGCAGCTTTCTCAATAGCCTTACTTAGTTAATTGCCTTTAACAATTCGGCGGGCACGCAGGTGAATTGGCTGGGCGCCTGCCTAACTGAAAATCTAAATGACGCGCGGTGACATCGGGACATATGCCCGATGTCACCCTGCGTCATTTTACGCCTCGGCGAGCGGGAGCCGAAAATTCTCCCCCATGTTGCGATGGTGGATCTGTAGGAAAGATGGATGAAAGCTAAGAATAAATGTGAATTAACCCCCTGGGATTAAGGAGACAGGAGAAGCTGCAAGAGATCGTGGCAATGTGATGCTTAACATGTATGCCAGTGCAGCCATCAGTCACTAATACAGCACAGCACTATGCTCTAACCTCGCCATGTCCCATGACAAAAGCAGAGAGTACAAGAACACAAGAAATAAGAACAAGTATAGACCAGGTGGCCCTTCAAGCCCGCTCCAGCATTCAATAGGATCATGGCTGATTTTAGGCTTCAACTCCACTCCCTTGCCCATTCTCCATATCCCTTGATTCCCTGACAGACCAAAAATCCATCTATCCCAGTTTTAAATGTATTCAATGATGGAATATGCATAACCCTCTGGGGTAGGGAATTCCAAAGATTCACAACCTTTTGAGTGAAGCAATTTCTCTTCATCTCAGTCCTAACTGATCAGCCCCTTAACCTGAGACTGCACCCTCATGTTTTAGTCACTGCAAACAGCGGAAACCATCTCTCAGCAGCTACCCTATCCATCCCCTTCAGAACCTTGTACATTTCAATGTGATTGCCCGTCATTCTTTGAAACTCCAGTGAAAATAGATCCCATTATCTCAGCCTCTCATCATAGGACAGCCCCCTCACCCCAAGGACCAACTTGGTGAACCTTTGCTCTACCACCTCCAATGCAAGTATATCATTTCTTAAATTGCTTCTCATGGGTATAATGGCCTTCTCCTTGTATGGAATCACGGATTTCATTTTTCAAATGTATTTTATGACATTGTGTGCCATATTCTTCTGCAACAGGAAGGAGTAATTCTAATGAAAACTAAAAGTTGAGGCACATATCCTGGTATACCTGGTGGAGGAGTGCTGATGGCAGAGATGTAATGGTATGAGGAAGTGGTTTTTGAGTTATCCATATAAATAATTGTTGTTAGTGGTAATTGGTAGTTTTTTTAATTCATTCTTGGGATGTGAGCATCGTTGGCAAGGCCAGTGTTCATTCCCCATCCCGAAATGCCCTTGAGAAATGGTGTGGAGATACCTTCTTGAAGTGCTGCAGTCCATGTGGTGCGCTTACAAACATTCATACTTACAAACTTTCCAATTAGCAGCAGGAGTAGGCCTTTTGGCCCCTTGAGTCTGTCCTGCCATTCAATACGATCATGGCTGATCTGATTTCTCCACATTCCCGCTTACCCCCTATAATGTATCACCCTCTTACTTATCAAGAATCTAACTACCTCTGCCTTAAAAATATTCAAAGGCTCTGCTTCCACCGCCTTTTGAGGATGAGAGTTCCAAAAACTTATGACCCTCTGAGAGAGAAAAAATTCTCATTTCTCTCTTTAATGGTTGACCCCTTATTTTTAAACAGTGACCCATCGTACTAGATTCTCCCAGAATGGAAAACATCCTTTGCACATTCACCCTGTCAAGACCCCTCAAGATCTTATATATTTCAATCAAGTCGCCTTTTATTCTTCTAAAATCCAGCAACTACAAGTCTAGCCTGTCCAATCTTTTCTCATAAGACAACCCACCCATTTAAGGCATTAGTCTAGTAAGCCTTCTCTGAACTGCTTCCAATGCATTTACATCCTTCCTTAAATAAGGAGACCAACACTGTACACAGTACTCCAGATGTGGTCTCACCAATGCCCTCTATAACTGAAGCATGACCTCCCTACCTTTGTATTGAATTCCCCTCACAGTAAATGATAACATTCTATTAACCTTCTTAATTAATTGCTGTACCTGCATACTAACCATTTGTGATTCATGCACTAGGGCACCCAGATCTTTCTGCATCTCATCATTTAGACAAGAAGCTTCTTTGTCAGTCTTCCTGTAAAAATGGACAATTCCACATTTCCCACATTATACTCCATTTGCCAGATCTTTGCCCATTCACTTGCCTATCTATATCACTTTGTAGGCTCCTTATGTCCTTTCTTCAACTTACTTTCCTACCTATCTTTTTGTCACCAGCAAATTTAGCAACCATACTGTTACAGACAGGTGGAAGGTTAATTTAAACAACACTAATTTCTCCTCTCACCACTGGTCTGTAAACAGAAATGTATATTGATTTGTTTCCCACTTTTTAAGCGGTGGCATAATTCCCAACCCCTCGGCTTTTGTGTGATTCAATTTTCTATTAATATCCCCACAGCAAACTCAAGATAGTATGAACTTAAAAAGGGTTAGTTTATTGCACATGTTCAAATCATGAAAGGAGGGTCGCAACGTTGCCCCCAGACTGAGACCATAAAAAAAGAGACAGAGAAGAGAAGGTTTTACAGTACAGAGACCACAGAGAAAATAAATATTGGTTCACATGAGTTCCAGGATCCAGGATCAAAGTCCAATGAGGTATTTTTTCATGAAGGTCGGCGGGCTGAAAACCATTGTTTCAAAATTTACTTTTCTGGTGGTGTTGACTTCATTTGATGAGATAGGCAGAGATTAATCAGTCTTGAAGGTGATGGCACAGAACTTCCAACAGAAGCAGTGTAGATGGGGGCCATGTGTTTAACCTGAGCAGAGCTCTTAGTCTGTGAGGCTGCTAGTCAGATGATAATCAGCATATTGAGCTTTTCAGTTCAGCAAGGTAATATTACTTGTTCCACAAGCCAGAGGCCTATGTCACATGACTCCCACCTCTCCACCATCTTTGACAAAGGATGTGTATCCACTGTCTGGGTTCCAATGGCTGGTAAATATCTCAGCCATTAGGAATTGAAATGAAGTTTGCAGGGCCTTTGTCCTACCAGATGATCCATCTCCTTCTGGTCAACTGGGTTATTAAATGCAGATGACCTTTGTAGAGCTCTCTTTGAAGTTGGGCTGTACAGTTCTCAGAGATAACAAGGTGTGAGTTTTCCTAAAACTGATAGGGGCTTCTTTCATTCAAGAATCAGAGACGGATAAAGTATCAGCCACTTTAAATATCTTTGTTCAGTTTTTAAACAGTTTAGAAATAGCAATGAGCATATCTATATGTATTTTATAAAAATATACAGTCCCTCACAATACCTTCAGTCCCTTCATCCAAGTAATTTATATAAATTGTAAAAATTGAGGCCCCAGTACCGATCTCTGGGTATACCATTCACTATGTCTTGCCAACCAGGAAATGACCCATTTATGCCTACTCTCTGGCCAGGGTTTCCCAGTCGGCGAGCGGGGGATGGGGCCCACTCACCGATGGGTAAAATGACACGGGATTACGTCGGGCAGTACTCCCAACGTCACCGCACCCCATTTCAATTTTGAGATAGGCGGGGGCTTAGCAGAATCAGCCATTGACAAAGTCGTTAAACTAATTAATGGACCTGGCTGTCTAACCTTAAGGTTGGCGGGCAGGCCAGGAGCCCTGGTAGGCATTAGAAAAAGCATGAAACCTCATCCATGGGCAGGATGGGGTTTCATGTAGGTTTTAAAAATTGTAATTAAAGTGTATTTAAAAGTGATGGACATGAGGGGACATGTTAGGGAAATGTTTTTTTTCTATTTTTCAGATTTTTTATTGTGGAACCAATCACCCTGACGCAGCACTTAACCTCAGGGAGGTGAGTGCGCTCTTTTGCACGCTCAAGGAATCCCGCCCCCCGCTCGCACAGGGAGCGCATTGCGCTTCCTTGCAGACGTCACGCGGAGCAGGCCTTAATTGGCCGGCACACATAAAATGGTGGCATGCCCCCAACTGAGGGCGCTGATTGAAGGCATGCCTCCACGCACCCGCTCCTAAACATCCCCCCCAATGGGAGGAAAATTCTGCCCTCTGTTTCCTGTTAGCTAACCAATCTTCTATCCATGCCAATATGTTACCCCCCTACACCATGAGCTTTTATTTTCTGTAACAACTTTTGATGTGGCACCTTATCAAATGCCTTCTGGAAATCTAAGTACAGTACATCCATTGGTTCCTCTCTATCTACACAGCATATGTTACTTCCTCAAAGAACTCCGATAAACTGTCTAAATCTGATTTCCCCTGCACAAAACCATGTTAATTCTGCCTGATCACTTTGAACTTTTCTAAGTGTCCTATATCTTTAACAACAGGTTCTAACACCTTACCTATGACAGATGTTAAGATAACTGGCCTGTAGTTCCCTGATTTCCGTCCCCATTCCTTTTTGAATAAAGGGGCAGAATTTTTCGAGTTGGCGAGCTGGGGCGGGGCTCACTCAGCAACGTGTAAAATGACATGCGGTGACATCAGGGGAACTCCTGACTTCACCGCGCCCAATTTAAATTTTCAGGAAGGTGGAAGCACAGCAAAGTCAGTTGTGCGCCCGCCGACCTGTCAATGGCCAATTGAGGGCATTGACAGGATCAATTAAGTAATTAAAGGATCTGCCCATCGAACCTTAAGGTTGGCGGGCAGTCCAGGAGCCCCGGCGGCAAATAGATAAAACATGAAACCTCATCCACAGGCGGAATGAGGTTTCATGTAGGCTTTAAATAATTTTAATAAAGATTTTGTAAAAATTATGGACATGTCTCAACTCATGGGCAGAATTTTGCCCTTGGTGAGTGTGCAGGCCCCACTGGCTCGGCGGCAGGCGGACAGCCGACCCCCACCTCCGAAATGGGGCCCGCCCCCATTTTGAGTGAGTGGGCCGATTAAGGCCCACCCAGCAGCCTTCCCAACAGGAAGCTCCATGCGCTTCCTGTTCCGGGGGGAGAGGGAATCCACAACTGTCAAAGTGCACTCTTTCACGCATGCGCACGAAAGAGCGCACTGCTCCCTGAAGCAAAGTCCCTTCTCAGGGAGATTCGTGATAGGTAAGTAAAGTCTAAAAGTAGATAAATATTGAAATTATTAACATGTCCCCCTCATGTGACAATGTCACATGAGATGGGACATATTAATGATAAACACATAAAATTTATTAAATGTTTAAATAACGGACATGAAACTTTACCCCACCAGTGGATGAGATTTCATTCCTAATCAGAAGCCCACTGGGGCTCCTGGCCTGCCCGCCAGCCTTAAGGTTGGATGGGTAGGTCTTTAATTATCTTAATTATCCTGTCAATGGCCTAAATTGGCCAATGACAGGTCGGCGGGCGGACAGCTGATTTCGCTGTCTGCCCGCCATCCTAAAAATTTAAAAGGACCAGGATGACATCAGGGATTCATCCCGATGTCGTCCTACGTCATTTTCCCATCGGCGAGCGGGCCCCGCCCCCAAATCGCAGAGGGGCAGATCCTGCCCCATTTGACATTGTCACGTGAGGGGACATGTAAGGGAAATTTTATTTATCTATTTTTGTCTTCTTTACGTGTGCAGCTGATCTCCCTGAGGCTGCACTTAGCCTCAGGAAGATGAGTGTGCTCTTTCGTGCGCATGCGTGAAAGAGTGCACTTTCGATTTTGGGTCTCCCCACCCCCCCCACCACCCAGCTCCCACCCCCCCACCCCCACCCCCACTTAATTGGCCCACCCACGTAAACTAATACATCAACTATCTCATTCATCACATCCTTTAAGACCTGAGGATGAAATCCATAGGATCCGGGAACTTGTGAGTCCGCAGCTCCAACAATTTTCTCAGTACCACTTCCCTGGTGATTGTAATTTTCTTGAGTTACCCTTTCCCTTCCATTTCCTGCTCTACAGCTATTTCTGGGGGATGTTACTTATGTCCTGGGTAGTTCAGACTGATGCAAAGTACTTGTTCAATCCATCAACCATCTCCTTATTTTCCAATATTGATTCTCAATTTTTATAGCACCAATCCTCACATTTTTAACTGATCTTTTTTAAATATCTATAGAAACACTTACTATCTGTTTTTATATTTCTAGCTAGCTTTCTCTCATATTCCAACTTTTCCTTCCTTGTTGACTTTTTAGTCATTTTTTGCTGTTTTTTTTTAATATTCTGTGCAACCTTCTGACCTGCCACCCATTTTTGCGTAATTATATGCTTTTTCTTTTAGTTTGATACTGTCTTTAATTTTTCTAATTAACCACGGATGAATGGGCCCTCCCCTTGGAATTTTTCTTTCTTATTGGAATGTATATATTCTGTGTATTCTTAAATATCCCTTTAAACGTCTGCCACTGCATCTCTATTGACATGTCCCTTAACCAAATTTGCCAATTCAATTTGGTCAGCTCTGCTTTCATGCCCTCCTAATTGCCCTTAATTAAGTTTAAAAGCATAGGCCAGAATTTTCCTGTTGGCGGGCGGGTGGGCTCGGTGGGAGCGGGCAGGTGCAGTCAGGAATCCGACCTCCACCCGCGATCGGCTGCACACCGAGTAATCCGCGGCTCCTGAGATCAGCGGGAAGGGATGGGCGGGGGCGGGAGACCACTGTCCGCCAGGTCCAATGGCAACCCAGCGGCTTATTCAAAAACAGCGTAGGGCAGCCGTCCTAAGGCTGCCATTGAGTTCGCTCATCTGCAATGGACAACATCAGCGGCAAGCAGGCCAGGCGGGAGGGCAGGTCGGGCAGGGCAGTTGGCCCTGAGGCTTTCCGATGAGTGCCTCGCTGCCCTCCTCGGGGAGGTGGCAGCACATCAGGATATCCTTGTCCCAAGGGACGGAAGCAGGAGGGTCCCCCCACCTAACCGAACATGCCTGGGAGGAGGTGGCATCACGGGTCAGCTCCCACAATGTGGTGAGACGCACATGGGTGCAGTGCCACAAGTGATTCAATGACCTCCTGCGATCAGGAAGGGTGAGTACCATGTTGGCCTGGATCACTTACCGCAGCAGTTAGGTTGGCCCCCACCCCACCCCCCCCCCCCCCCCCCCCCCCCCCCCCCCACCACACCTCAAAATTTTGTTTTTCTTATTCATTCATTCACTGGCTGTGGGCTTCGCTGGCTGGGCCAGCATTTACTGCCTACACCTAGTTGCCCATGAGAAGGTGGTGGTGAACTGCCTTCTTGAACCGCTGCAGTCCATGTGGTGTGGGTACACCCACAGTGCTGTTAGGGGGTGAGTTCCAGGGTTTTGACCCAGTGACAGTGAAGGAATGGTGAAACATTTCCAAGACAGGATGCTGACTGACTTGGAGGGAAACTTCCAGGTGGTGGTGTTCACATCTGTCTGCTGCCCTTGTCCTTCTAGGTGGCAGTGGCTGTGGGTTTGGAAGTTCTTAGAGTGTGAATGGCAAATGTCATGGAGGCAGCATCTGGTCAAGGGGGTGAGCCCTGGCTTGGAATGAGTGTTTTGAGAATCCAGGGTCATGAATCGGATGAGCCCTGCGAAGTCTTCCTCAGGTGGGGGTAGCAAGGCTGCAATGGCAATGCAAGTACAGGGTGGACTAATCAATGCTCATCTTTCCTTTCAGGAGAAGACAGCCCACAGTAATGCTGAGAGGCTGCGGACTGGCGGAGGGCAGCCCCACCTTCTGATCCTCACCAAATGAAGTTGTCCTGTTGACACAAGCAAGTAGCAGTAAGTAGCCCGCCTTCCAAAATCTTGCAATGGCGCGGAGGGAAGTCCAGATGCACGCCCAACATCATCGCGTGTCACTTTACACGCATGCATGTCGGGCCCGACCCCACATGCCAACTGTAAAATCCTGTCCATAGTCTCAGACCCACTCCTCTCTCCCTCAAACTGAATGTAAAATTCAATCATATTATGATCACTGCTACCGAGGGATGCCTTCACTATGAGGTCATTCATTAATCCTATCACGTTGCACAATACCAGATGTAGTTTTGCCTATTCTCTGATTGGATTCAGAGCCTGCTGAAGAAACTATCCTGAAGACGTTCTATGAATTCCTCATCTCGGCTACCTTAGCCCATCTGATTTTCCCACTCTATATTTAGATTAAAGTCACCCATGATTATTGCCATACATTTCTGACAAGCTCTCACTATTTCTTCCTTTACACTACATCCTACATTGTCTTTACTGTTCGGGGATCTGTGCACCATTCCCACAAGTGACTTGTTGCCTTCATCATTCCTCATCTCTACCCAAGCTGCTTCTACATCCTGAGTTCCTGAACTTAAGTCATCCCTTTCTATTGTGCTAATACCATCATTAATTAACAAAGCCACCCCTTTACCTTTTCCTAGCTTCCTGTTCTTCCTAAATGTCATGTACCCTTCAATATTCAGGTCCCAATCTATGTCACCCTGCAGGCATGTCTCTGTAATGGCTATCTGATCGTACTTATTTATTTCTATTTGAACTATCAGTTCACCTGTTTTGCTTCAAATGCAATGTACATTCAGATACAGAGCCTTTAGTTTTTCCCTTTTAGTTACACTCACAGTGCTGTTAGGGAGGAAGATTCAGGAATTTGACAGTGCCAGTGAAAGAACGGTGATATAATTCCAAGTCAGGATGGTGTGTGGCTTGGAGGGGAACTTGCAGCTGGTGGTTTTCTCATACATCTGCTTCCCTTGTTCTTTGAAGTGGTGGAGGCCACAGGTTTGGGAGGTGCTAGCAAAAGATCCTTGGAGCTTCCTGAGTGTTGTTGGAGCTGCACTCATTAAGGCAAGTGGGAAGTATTCCATCACACTCATGAATTGTGCCTTGTAGAAAGCAAACAGGCATTGGAGAGTCAGGAGGTGAGTTACTTTAACCAGAATGCACAGTCTCTGGCCTGCTCTTATAGCCAATATATTTATATGGCTGGACCAGTTAAGTTTCTGGTCGATGGCAACCCTGGCATGTGATTGGTGGAGGTTACAGCAAAGGTAATGTTGTTGAATATCAAGGGGAGATATGACTAGATTATTTCTGGTTTGAAATGTCATAGCCTGGCACATGTGTGGTGCGAATGGTACTTGCCACTTATCACGACAAGACTGAATGTTGTCCAAGTCCTGCTGCATTTGGGCACAAACTGAAGTTTCTGAGGAGTTGCATTTGGTATGAGCACTGCAATCATCAGCAAACAATCCCACATCTGACCTTATGACAAAGGGAAGGTGATTGATGAAGCAACTGAAGATTGGTGGGCCTCGGACACTACCCTGAGGAACTCTTGCAGCAATATCCTGCGATTGGGATGATTGGCCTCCAACCACCACAACAATCTTCCTTTGTGCTGGGTATGACTCCAAACAGTACATATGAACACACGAGCATACATCTGAACATACAAACATGGAGCAGGAGATCTAGCTCTGCCTTAAAAATATTCAAAGATTCTGCTTCCACTGTCTTTTGAGGAAGAGTTCCAAAGACTCACAACACTCTGAGAGAAAAAAACTTCTCCTCATCTCTGTCTTAAATGAGCAACCCCTTATTTTTAAATAGTAATCCCTAGTTCTAGATTCTCCCACAAGAGGAAACATCGTCTCCACATACACCCTGTCAAGACCCCTCAGGATCTTAAAGGTTTCAATCAAGTCACCTCTTACTCTTCTAAACTCCAGTGGATACAAGCCTAGCCTGTCCAACCTTTCCTCATAAGAAAACCCTATTTATTCCTGGTATTAGTCAGGTAAACCTTCCCTGAACTGTTTCTTATGCATTTAATTCCTTCTTTAAATAAGGAGACTAATACTGTACCCAACACTTCAATAATTCAGTAAAGAGTTTTCCTCTGATTCCCATTGCCTTCAGTTGTGCTAGGGCTTCTTGATGCCACCTTCAGTCAAATGCTACCTTGATGTTAAGAGCAGTATTTCTCACCTCACCTCTGGACTTCAGCTCTTTTGTTCATGCTTCGACCAAGGCTGTAATGAACTCAGGAGCTGAGTGGCCCTGGCAAAACGGAAACTGAACATTGGTGGCCATGTTTTGGCTGAGTAAGTGCCACTTGATAGCAATGTTGATGACTCCTTCCATCATTTTGCTGATAACCAAGAGTAAATTGATGGGATAGGAATTAACTGAGTTGGATTTGTCCTGCTTTTTGGAGATAGGACATACCTGGGCAATTTCTCAATTTTTCAGGTAAATGGCAGCGCTGTAGCTATACTGGGAGAGCTTGGCTAAGGGCATCGCTGATTCTGGAGCATAGATCTTCAATACTACAGCAGGGAGCTTTTAGGACACATAGCTTTGCTGTATCCAGTGACTTCAGCAATTTCATGATAGCACATGGCGTAAATCAAATTATCTAAAGTCTGGTATCTATGATGGTGGCGACCTCAGGAGGAGGCCAAGATGGATCATGCATTCTGGCAGAAGATGGTTGCAAATGTTTCAGTCCTTTTTTGGCACTAACATGCTGGAATCGCCCATCATTGAGCTATCTTGCAAGATCCTGAATTAGTGACCTCTTAATTAGAGTTTTGAAGAGTTGGTTGTACAACTGTTATTTTGAGAGGATTTAAGTGTCCAAGGTGCCCAAGGAGTAAATGGGGGCTTGGTGGGTGTATCAATAGCCGATTGCTGCAGTCTTTAGACAGAATTGACTTTTTCTAAAGATTGGACTCTAATTCCCATACATTGCAGCAGATTGCTCTCATTTTACATTGGTTTAAATGCCAACCACTACTCCAGTAAATATGCAAATGAACTGAAACAACAAATTCTGGAGTAAACATTACTCCAGACCATTGACAAGCTTAATTGATTTTCCACTGGTCTAAAATTGGTGCCACTCGCTGCATGGAATTTCTTGGCATATCCAATAGGTCTAAAGACCCAAAATAAAAACAGAAAGTGCTGGATAAACTTAGCAGGTCTGGAAGCATCTGTGGAGAGAGAAATAGAGTTAACATTTCGAGTCTAACTGAAGAATATGATGGGTTTTATGCTGTTGAAAAAGAGAGGAGGGGCAGGTGAAGCCAAAGAGGTCAGGGATAGGTTAGAGAGCAGGGGAGATTAAATGACAAAGATGACATGGAGTCAAAGGCAAAGGAAATAGTAGTATGAAAAGAAGGTCTGGAGTATGTGTGAATAGTAGAATAAAGATCAGCCCTGCCTGAATGCAAAATAGCAGAATATGTTAATAGCCTATTAGCTCAGAAAAAAATTACAAGAATGGTTCCAGGGATGAGGAGCTTCTGTCATATGGATAGATTGGAAAAGTTGGATTTGTTCTTCTTAGAGAAGAAAAGGTTGAGAAAAGATTTGATAAAATTGTTCAAAATCATGAGAGATCTGCACGGACCAGAAAGAAATTGTTTCCATTGGCAGGAGGGTCAAGAACCAGGGGCATTGATTTAAGGTGAATGGCAAAAGAACCAACGATGAAATGATGAGAAATACTTTTGCACAGCAAGTGGTTAGGGTCTGGAATGCACTGTCTGGGAGTGGGGTGGAGGCAAAGTCAATCTTGACTTTCAAAAGGGAATTGGATAAGCAACTGAAGAGGGAAAACTTTGCAGGGCTTCAGCAAGAGGGTGACAGAGTGAGACTAATGATGTTGCTCTTGCGGAAAGCCATCACAGGCATGACAAGGATAAGGCCTATAACCATTCTAAGGTTCCATGAGCAGACTTTTACGCTCCCGTTGTGGCAGGGGTGGGTCCGTAAATGGTAGCGAGCAGTTCAAAAGTCCATTGACTTCAGCAGAACCGTAAAATCCCACCATCGTAAAATCCAGCCCTATGATTCTGTGAAGTTCCCTCTTGTGTATATGAAAGGGGCTCAAGGGGTCAGGTTCGCTGTCACTTAAAAGACTGCTGCAAAATAAATGTTTAAAGCTAAGACTATCATTTATGAGCATTTCACAGCTTTTCCCATCTTCTGTTGCCACCTTCAGGTGCAAAATTGGCAGCTGTCAACTTCCAAGTGTGGAGGATGGCAGGTATTCAACCTCTTCAATATGCTAAGCAGTGGCCTAAAACTGTAGAAGGACCCAATGCTAAATCCAGCAAAAACTACATAGAGCATCAGACCTAACCAGCAATACTGTGGGCCACACCCTCCCATTCACTTTTCAGAGATATTGAGTTGAACATTGCTTTGAATGAAACATCCTTGAAGACAAACAGTAACCCTTGTAGCTGGCACTGTGAGTTGCCAGAGTAATTTTCAGTAAAGAAGGTGCTTGCTGCATGAGTAACTAAAAGTATGATAGGGAAGGACTTGAGTGAGGGCTGCACCAGAACTGTAATTTCCTCCATACCAGTGGTGCTAAGCCCATTACCACTAAAGACTATCCTGTGATATTAGGGGTTGGTGGTGGATTAACATTAGCAGGCAGTATTCCTTCTTCACCACTAACCTAGTAGCAGGAAGAAACTTCAGCCTTTTACTTTAACTGTGAGAATTAATTGATAACCATCAAAACTAATACTGAAAGACTAAGGGCAGAAGCATCCCAGATTTGGACAAAGTGCGGTAGTGGGCAGGAGGAAGTCATTTTACCCACCAGCTGCAATGGCGGATTTTTGTGCTGTACCATCCCATTCCTGCCTCATTAATTATGCAGCCACAGAAAACACACCACCTCGCTGTCAGGCAACCTCAGATTTTCCCGCCATTCCGTTACCTCACTGCTTCCTTACGCAGAGCACCATATTTAAACAGCAGCCAAGTGCATACTTCTCAATGCTTGCAGCCCAGGACTGCTCCAGTGAAGGCATGGCCCCGAAAGCCAAGAAGAGTGCAGCCCCCCAATTCAGTGATACATCCCTGAGACGCCTTCTGGAAGCATGGAGACCTGCCGTGATGCCCTTTACCCCCAATCTGGCCACAGGAAACCCATCAGTTTCAGCACTCTGGCTTGTGAGGTGGTGGCAGAGGTGGTCAGTGCCAACTCTGCACAGAAGAGGTTGGCTATTCGGTGCTGAAAATGGAAGAATGATCTCATCTGTGCCACCAAGGTAAGGCAACCATCTCATCACTCTAAACTCATTCACAGTCCATCACACATTCACTGGCATCTCACTCACTACCAGCCCAAGGGACATCACCATTCACTCTCTCACAACTTCATCTGGTCTCTTCTCCTCTGGAGACTGCCTCCTCAGCCCTCACCATCTTGAGGACACCTGCACAGATCAACATGCGCCCCCACACTGATCCTAGGATAGCCCCCTTCCCCAATACAGCCCTCACCCTGCAGCCTCTTGCCTTGCAGGACGCCACTTTTCCCTCTTCCCCAAGCAAGCCTAGACCTGCAGCTGTTGAAAAGCCACCCCCCACCTTATGGCTGGTCTGGTAAGTGGAGACCTGCCCATGAGCCCCGTTAAAAGTGATGTGGTGCCGCCAATGAAGCCTGGAGCTGATGACCGTGAGTGCTGCCTGAAGCAAAGTAGGCAAACAAACTTCAAAGTCCCAAATGAAGTGCAGGTTGCCAGGTGCATGTCACTTATGTACAGTTGTAAAACACGTCAGCGTGCCTGGATGATCCACTGTGGGAGAGTGATTGCAGCAAGCAGGGCTTATAATTAGATGCTAAACTATTGAAATTAGGTTCCAGAAGTTAGGTTTCTGTCATTTCTTAGAAAATTCCAGCCTAAATTAAGTTTCAAGTTAATTCTTTAATTAAACAAGAAGGCAAACAAGAAGGTCAGGATGGTGACAAGAACTTTATCCATCTACTTGATCTTTATAAAATAAATAAACATTTCTTAACAAAAGATATTTTCATTTTGGGTATAAATTCGCCTTTCCCTTCCCAAAGGCTGGGTTTAATGGCAATCCACATTTACAGCGCTTCTGATGACATCAGTACAAACAGTTAAGTGTACACTGGCTTAGGCACTAGTGTTTTGGATAGAGCCACTTAATGATATGTACACAACCAACATTAGAATTGTTAACCAGCTGTGAATGCACTCATGGCTCTGAGAGGAGTCAAGACAATATCGAAAATCAGAATTTCCATTCTATACTTTATTCTCCATAAATATAAATCATATTTCAGGCTGGCACACATCAAGGGTGCCCCATTTTAACCCTGTAAATGAATGGGTTTTGGGTGAGTTAAAATTTCACCTAGCCAGGCAAGAAATGTTTTTCAACGCTCACCGAAAAGGGAAAAGAGTATGAAATGTTCATAAGGGAAGGGAAATTCTTGGAAAATGCTTGGAGAAAAGGAAATATACTGAAAATAAAAGGGTACTTAAAGTAGAAAACTGGAAAAACAGTTGTCTGTGTAAATTATTGATCTGCCATCTCATCCATTAAAAGCTTTGTTAAAGTACTTATTTACTAATCTGTTAAGCAAGCCCATGTATTGAAAATAAATGCAATCAGTGAAGTGAGCAGTTAGTAAACAGTGGCAGGTTAATACACCCACTTTAAACATTAACATCCAACATGCTTGTCAGTACATGTCCGCCATTTCTCGTTATTATACTAATTTATCAGGAAGATCTTGCAATGTCACTTTCTGAGCCACCAGTTTTGAAAATAAACAATCTGTTGACAAAATTATGGTGTTCAGCAATGATTCTGTTAACTTCTTAGTAGTGTGGAACAGCTATTCTAATACTAATGCATGTTGAAGTCTGAACTTTATGAGTCAATCAAAAAGATATTTGTGTGGCAGAGGTTTATTTTTACATGCACTGAGACAAGATGTTTGAAAGTGTCAGTATGACTAAGTAGTAGCTCTCTTATCTCTGAGTCACAGAATTGTGCTTCACAGCTTTACTTCAAGGATTTAAGCATAAACTTAGGATATCATTTCAGTGCAGTGAGCAGCGGATGTTGCATTGCCAGAGGTACATAAAGGCACTGTCTGTTGTTTAGATCGATATAAAAGATACCGTGAGCTGAAGTTTCAGGTAACTCTGGGGTTTCAGGTAACCCTTAAATAACAACATCCACCCAGAAGAAAGGCAGCAGGTGAATATAGGGGTATACAACTGTCAGATTTTGGACATTGAGGTGAATAAAGGCAACATACTCCACAGGAAAGGCAGAATCCCAAGCAGTAGGAGGGCAGAGAAAAGGAAAAAGGTGCAAAAAGACAATGAAGGTCACACCCTCAACGCAGGATCTATCGCTGAAAATGGGGTTATCTGGAGATAGCTGAGACCCAGTGCCACAGGGTACAGTGACTCACCAGGCATCTGTGCTCTCATTGCCAAAACCTCACACCACATATTCTGGTCACCATGTCCTGCCAGTACATGTCAAAGTCAATTTGGCCTTGAGTCCTTTTATTTCTGGCTCCGTTGAAGGATCAGCTGCAGTTCTTGCTGGCATCTCACAAAAGGTAACAAACCATTGCATCTCACTGGTCATTGATGCACTCTTTACCAAAGCTGGACAGCACATTCATTTCATGACAGACATGGCCTTACAGAGACAGAAGCCTTTGGGTTTCACTACAATCCCTGGATTCCCAAGTGCAGGGCATCATTGTTTGAACCCATGTGACCATTGAGCCACTGAGTGACTGGCCAGTGAGATTCATCAACAGCAAGGGCTTCCACTCCCTAAATGTCCAATTGGTCTATGACCACGTCAAAATCTTCGCCCATTTGTGCACACACTTTCCTGGCAGCTGCCATGACTCCTTCCCCATTGAAAGTCCAGCCTGCCTCAGATCTTCACTCCAACCCCCAAAATTTGTAGATAGATCCTAGGAAACAAGAGATATCCCTTAAAGGCATAGCTATTGACCCCATTACTGGAACCCCAGACAGAGGCATAGAGGTAATACAACTAATGCTACTTGCTCAATAGGACAACTATTTGTCAGGCTACTGGGATTCTGAAGGTGCAATTTCCGTGCCTGGACCATGTTGTAATTTAAGGGATAGCAGCATGTCATCAGTTTAAAGGAAATGTGTCATATGATCCAGCCTCAGTTTCACTTCAGCCTGAAGAAGAACACAAACACGTAGCTGTGCTCCTGATGTCTTCAAGCTTTCTGTCCATGTAAATTTGTTTACATTTGCCTAGAATTAATAAATGAACCCACAACATGTTTGCACAATCCCTGAAGAATGATTGGTGCTTGAATATCAACATAACACACATGATATGGTGGCGGGATATGAACCCACTCCATCAAAATGGCTGGATAGCAGCATGCCATCACTTTAAGGCATATTACAACAGGCCAGCTGGATGGCACCCTCCAATGCCCTCCTGAAATTATCTCTTTCATTGTGGTAATTTTCTGCATTCTCCATAACATGGCCGTCCAGAGAGTTGCGGATCTTGAGGACAGAGAGGCCCTTGAAGGACACAGCTGACTTGGGGAAGAGCAGGAGCAGGAGGTCAGAGAGGAGGAGGAAGTGGAGACAGAAGGAGATGACTTTGAACAAAGAGGTATCCAGCTGCACATTGAGGTGGCCATGCACTGCTCATGGCTTGAAAGGCTCCTGAGGATGCTATGATTGCCAGGGATCTCTTGATTCAGAGAAGTTTCAACTGATCCCTCTGACAAATTGAGGGACATGGGATGGAAGACAGCCTGAGATATCTGCATTTAACATTCAGCCTGGAACATCAAATCACTTGTGCCAATGAAAGAAGTACAGCTTTCCAGAGTTTTTGACCTCACACTGGAGGATTCCCTTCATACCGATTTTACTGACACAGCAATAATAACAGAAATCCCAGACATCAGGGCTTATACAATCCAAGTAGAAGAAAATAATAGACAGAGACAATAAGAACTGTTGTATGGTGGCCCAGATGTACTATTAATGATAGAGTTGATCTGCAGACACTTCTTGGCTGGAAACATTAAGTTTATTTACAATATGCTAAGTAGCAACTACACGTGTGCTTTTAACACCAACTCTATCTCTGCACTGACAGCTGAGGCAGTCCGAGCTGCTCTCCTATTGGTTACTACAGATCATGTGATCTTCCCAACAAATATTGTTCTAAAAGGTACATTACACACTATATAAAACCATAATTACTACATTCCTCCCACTTTAACTCAGCTATACATATTATAGTTACAAATACATATTTTCCAAGACTGCATAATATTTACACTGGGTAAGGAATTTACAAGTTCAGTCTTTCAGGTGGTTTTCTGGTATGTGTGGAATGTCAGAGCTCCACAACTTCAGATTCTTTGTCAGGTACCTCCTTTTCTGGAGTTGCCTGAATATCAGGTGCTTCGGTAGGCACTTGCAGTTCTGTATCCTCAACTCTTACAGAAACATCAGACATGTCAGTCCTGGGTTGAGTATCCTCAACAGGAATTGCAGACTCAGTCATGGTCACTGATGGAACCAAATCTTGATGATTTGTCTCTCTCTTCCTTAAATGATCCAGATTTTCATGAATGATCCAGCCTTCCACGTCCACATGGTAAGATAGAGGTCCAGTCACTGCATTTATTTCACCCAGTAACTACTTGGTCCTTTCCCGAAATTTTTCACATATACTGGCTCTCCCACGATAAGTTACCTCTTGCAACTATGCCAGTCCTGTCTAGTTTTCTGGCTGCCCTGACTTCTTTCCACCTTCCCCTCTAAATTCGGCTTATTAAGCTCAATCTCGTTGTGAGACGGCGTTTCAGCAATAATTCCACAGGTGTGACACCCGTTGTTGTTCAAGGCCCTGTAATGAAAAACAAAGCATGCTAGCTTGGTTGCTAAGGAATCACCAGTTAGCTTTTTTATGCCTGCCTTGAATGTTTGAGCCGCCCTTTCAGGCTAGTCCGTTTGAGGAAGGGTGGTACAGTGCAGTTTTCACATGAGTGATACCGTTGAGGCTGATAAACCGTTGAAATTCAGCGTTTGTAAATGCCATGCCGTTATTGGAAATGACTACTTCCAGTAATCCGTGAATGGCAAAACTGTGACGTAGTCTCTCAACTGTAGTGGCCAACGTTGGTGACTTCACCTCATATGTGGCCAACCCTTTTGTATGGGCATCAACAATGAGCAGAAACATTGTTCCTAGTCAAGGTCCAATGTAGTTCATGTGTAACCCCCCCAGGGTCTACCTGGCCACTCGCATGGGTGTAACAGAGCTATCACTGGCAACTTTTGCAGTTGCTGACATTACACACATTGTTTTAATAAACTCTCTATTTCGCCATCCATCCCAGGCCACCATAGATAGCTGCATGCTATGGTCTTCATTCGGGAAATTCCTGGGTGGGCACTGTGCTGTTCAATTAAAAGTGGCTCCCTTCCCTTTGAAGGTACTTTCACTCATGCTCCCCACACTAAGTTGCCATCCTGGCTGGTTATTTCACGTCTTCTGTTGAAGTACAGTTTCACTTCACCAGATACGGGCTTCTGTGACCAACCATGTAGCATTTGTCCTCGTACCTGCAATAGGATTGGGTCCCGACTTGTCCAGTTTTTGATCTGTCAAGTACATACTGGTGAGGAATCTAAGAAATTTAACAGTAAAACAAGTTCCTGTGGAACTGGGATGTGCTCATCATTTTCTTGTAAAGGCAAATGACTAAGGGCATCGGCATTTGTGATTTGATTGCCAGGCCTATGTATGAAAAAGCATTCGTATGCTGTCAGAATTAGAGCTCATCGTTGAATTCTTGCTGAAGTTATGGGTGGTATAGCCTAACAATCCTAAACAATCCTAGCAATGGTTTGTGGTCTGAAATGATTGTAAAATGGCGGCCCTGTACGTACTGGTGAAATTTCTTGACACCAAAGGTGATGGACAGGCCTTCTTTTTCTATCTACGAGTATCCCTTTTTCGCTGTGGTGAGCGTTCTTGATACGTAACCTATGGGCCGTTCCGTGCCGTCGTCCATCCAATGAGATGAGATGTTAAGTATGACTCATGTCAAGCTTTGTGTACGTTGTCCCCCCTGCCAGCTTGGCATACAGGTCTTTGAATCTTGGAATGGGGTGCCTGTCTATCTTAGCACTGCTGCCATTCCATAGGGAGAGGCGTCACATGTCAGCACCAATTCTTTTGTCTGGTCATAATGCACGAATAGATTGGATGAGTGCAACAATTGCTTCGCCTTTATGAAAGCATTTTTCTGGGGCATCTCCCAAGGCCAACGTTGGTTCTTTTTGAATAGGGAATGCAGGGGCCCAGCACCTTAGACAAATCAGGTAAGAACCACTCATAATAGTTGATCATTCCAAGGAATGATCTGAGCTCTGATGCGGTCTTTGGCGCAGGTGCCTCTCTTATGGCTCTTACTTTCTCCTCAACCGGGTGGAGGCCCTGTGAATCTACCCAATGACATTCCCCACTTGAAACGTGCAGTTTTCTTTTTTGAAATGCAAGAATTCCAGTTTGCAAGAAACGTTTTAAGACTTCTTCTAAGTTTGCCAAATGCTCTTTTTCAGTGAATCGTGTCACCAATACATCGTCTAAATAGACTACAACCTGGGGCAATCCCTGCAGTAAGCTTTCCATTGTTCTCTGACAGATGACACAAGCGGAGGAGACACCGAAAGGCAATTGTATACATTGGTACAACCATTTGTGAGTATTAATTGGGACAAATTCTCTGGAGGCATTATCCAACTCTAGTTGTTGATAAGTATGACTCATGTCAAGCTTTGTGTACGTTGTTCCCCCTGCCAGCTTGGCATACAGGTCTTTGAATTTTGGAATGGGGTGCCTGTCTATCTTAGCTACTTAATTAATCGTCAGTTTTTGGTCTCACAAATTCGGATGCTTTGATCATGTTTAAGGACGGGGACTATGGGTGCTGCCCATTCTGAAAACTGAGCAGGTTGTATAATGCCCAGTTTCTCTAGTCTGCTCAGTTCAATGTCGACTCTTTCTCACAGGGCATATTGCATTGGTTTCACCTTCACACAGTGACGGGTTGCCTCCAGAACCACATGAATCTTGGCCTGCAGGTCCTGGATTTTCCCCAGTTCGCCCTTAAAGACGTTAGCATACTTTCTAAGTAGCTCTGGTAGCCCACTTGCTCACAACTGGAAAATTTCAGCCTATTCTAACTTAATCTCCTTTAACCAATTTTGCCCCAGGAGGCTTGGCCCTTCACCTGCTACCACCATCAAGGGTAGCTTTGCTGATTGGCTTCCATAATGGACAGTTGCTCTGCTCATGCCTTTTTCTTGAATGCCTTCACCTGTATATGTTTTTAGCTTGGCATCTGTTTCTTCTAAACTTAATTGACATTCACAATTGTTCAAATATCCGAAGGTATGTTCCTCAATTACTGTAGTGGAAGCTCCCGTGTTCGTTTCCGTTCTAACAGGTTTGCCATTTACTTTCACTGTGACAAATATGGGTTCTGCCTTTCCAACTTTCAGATTAAACAATGAGTAAATGTCTGAATTTGTTGTTTCAGGCTCTTCTACATTGTAGATTTCATTCGGCTTCTTCTTTTGTTTACAAACCTGCTTGAATCTTTCCTTGCATTGACAATAGATTATAAGACCATAAGACCATAAGACGTAGGAGCAAAAGTAGGCCATTCAGCCTATCAAATCAATGAGATCATGGCTGATCTGATAATGCTCAATTCCACTTTCCTGCCTTTTCCCCATTGCCCTTGATTTCCTTACTGATTAAAAATCTATCTCCGCCTTGAATATACTTAACGACCCAGCTTCTACAGCCCTCTGCGGTAAACAATTCCAAAGATTAACTACCCTCTGAGAGAAGAAATTCCTCCTCATCTCTGTTTTAAATGGGTGCCCCCTCACTCTGGGATTATGCCCTCTGGTCCTAGACTCTCCCACAAGGAGAAACAACCTTTCAGCATCAACCCTGTCAAGCCCCCTAAGAATCTTCTATGTTTCAATTATGTCACCTCTAATTCTTCTAAACTCCAATGAGTACAGGCCCAACCTACTCAACCTCTCCTCATAAGAAAATCCCTCCATACCCAGAATCAGCCACGTGAACCTTCTCTGGACAGCCTCCAATGCCAGTTTATCTTTCCTTAGATAAGGGGACCAAAACTATTCACAGCTAACTAGTGCCTTGTATAATTTTAGCAAGACTTCCTTATTTTTATATTCCATTCCCTTTGAAATAAAGGCCAACATTCCATTTGCCTTCCCTATTGACCTCCTATGTTAGCTTTTTGTGATTCATACAGGAGGACTCCTAAACCCCTCTGTGCTGCAGTCTTTCTCCGTTTAAATAAAATTTAGCGCCACTATTCATTCTGCCAAAATGCATAACCTCAAATTTTCCTACATTATATCCCATCTGCCACTTTTTTGCCCACTCGCTTAACCTGTCAATATCCCTCTGTAGACTCCTTGTGTCACCCTCACCACTTGCCTTCCTACCTATCTTTGTATCATCTACAAATTTGGTGATAGTACATTCACTTCCCTCATCTAAGCCATTAATATATATTGTAAATAATTGTGACTCCAGCACTGATCCGTGTGTCACTCCACTAGTTACAGGTTGCCATCCTGAAAATGCCCCCCTTATCCCAGCTCTCTGTCTTCTATTAGTTAGCTAATCCTCTTATAAACTACCCCCAACACTATGGGCTCTTATCTTATTAAGTAGCCTTATATGCAGTACCTTATTGAACACCTTTTGGAAATCCAAATATATTACATTTACTGGTTCCGCTTTGTCTATCCTGCTACTTACCTCCTCAAAGAATTCTAATAAATTTGTCAGGCATGATTTCCATGAAGCTATGCTGAGCCTGCTTGATTAGATTATGTAATTCCAAATGCTCTGCTATTACATCCTTTATAATAGCCTCTAATATTTTCCCAATGACAGATGCTAAGCTAAATGGCCTATACTTAGCTGTTTTCTGTCTCCCTCCATTTTTGAATAAGGGTGTTATATTGGCAGTTTTCCAATCCTCTGGGACTTTTCCAGAAGCTAAGGGTTCTTGGAAGATTTTGGGGAGGTGGTGGCATAGTGGTATTGCCACTGCATTAATATTCCAGAGACCCAGGTTAATGCACTGGGGACCCAGGTTAAATCCAATAAAAATCTGGAATTAAAAGACTGATGGCAACCATGAAATCATTGTTGATTGATGTAAAAACCCATCTGGTTAACTAATGCCTTTTAGGGAAGGAAATATGCTGTCCTTACCTGGTCTGGCTTACATGTGACTCCAGGCCCACAGGATTGTTGTTAACTCTTAAATGCCCTCTGAACAAGGGCAGTTAGGGATGGGCAATAAATGCTGGCCAGCGATGCCCACATCTCATGAATGAATAAAGTTTAAAAAATTACTACCAGTGCATCCACTATCTCTGTAGCAACTTCCTTTAATATCCTAGAATGCAACCCATCAGGTCCAGGGAACTTATCGGCCTTTAGCCCCATTAGTTTCCCTAGTACTTTTTCTCCAGTGATAGTTATTGTATTTATTTCCTCCCCCTCTTTTGCTCTTGATTATTTAGTATTGGAATGTTATTAGTGTCTACCTTGAAGACTGAAGCAAAGTATTTATGCAACTCCTCGGCCATTTCCTCATTCCCCATTATTATTTCCCCAGCTTCATTCTGTAAGAGGCCTATGTTCACTTTGATCTCTCTCTTCCTTTTTATATGTTTAAAGAAGCCCTTACTGTTCATTTATATATTGCTTGCTAGTTTACCCTCAAAGTTTATTTTCTCCCTTTTTTTTGGGGTCATCGTTTGTTGGTTTTTAAATTTTCCCAATTCTCTGGCCTACCACTAATCTTTGCCACATTGTATGTCTTTTCTTTTAATTTGATACTGTCCTAAACTTCCTTGGTTGACTATGGTTGGATTATCCCATTCCTTGAATCCTTCTTCCTCATTGGGATATATCTTTGTTGTGACTCATGAACTATTTTCTTAAACGTCTACCATTGTTCATCAACCGTCTTTTCTGCTAAAATCCTATCTCAGGCCACTCCAGATAACTCTGCCTTCATTTCCTCATCATATGCCCATTTCTATGGCAATTGTGGCATTCATTTTTTTTAAATTGCCAATCACTAAAAGACTGATTGTTTCCATCTTTATTAAAATTATTCTACGATTTTGCAACTAAGTTATTTTTCTTCATTCTTCGGCTAGCAGGGGCTGCTTCCCGCTTCTCAATGGATTCTCGCTTTTTCGTGTCCCTTTCAGCTGAGGTTTCCCGCCCGATGTGCAGGATGGCACCATCTTGCACCATTTGAATCTCTTACTGCGCTTTCCATGGCCAGCGCTATCTCTAGTGCTGTCCTGAAATCCAGATTCACTTCAGACAATAATCTTTCCTGAATAGTGTCCTCTTTCACACCACACCCTAAATGTTCTCTGAGTTCAGAGTCCTACCGAACTCACAATGTTCCGTTAGCTGCTTCAGATTTGCCATGTAACCTGGGGCTCTCTTTTGCAAATTAAACCTGAACATCTGCATCATGACTGAGGGCTTGGGTTAAAAGTGACCCTTCATGAGGTCCACTAATTCATCAAAATTTTTTGTATCTGGGGCACTGGGTGCCAACAAACTTCAAATCAGACTGTAGGTGTTGCTCCCACAAGTACTCAAGAGGATTGCTCGCCTCTTCTCTTCCCCCGTAATCTCATTCGTTTACAAAAAGAACTTGAGACATACTATATATTGAGACCAATCATCTGTGACAGGTTCAAAAAGATCAATTCTCCCAAACTGTGTCATTTTGAGAGGGGATGACTTGTTCAATTTTAATGGAGCTTGCTACTTACAATCACTTGGGTGAGGTACAGTGCCGATCTCTTTTTAACCTGATTTCTTCTGTTCAAACCAGGTTTAGCCTCATCGCTAGTTTGTTGTAGGGTGGTTGGGTTGTACTATCAATGAGAGAGTTGATCTGCAGACACTTCTTGGGTGGAAACATTAAGTTTATTTACAATTTACTCAACAGCAACTACATGTATGCTTTCAACTACAACTCTATCTCTACACTGTCTGTTGAGGCAGCCTGAGCTACTCTCCTACTGGTTACCACAGACCACGTGATCTTCCTAATAAGCATTATTCTTTAAAGTACATTTCTCACTAAATAAAACCATAATTACTACAAGAACAAATCCCAGTGACGCACACAGTGCACCCTGCCACACCATGGCCTCCTCCTGCCACCATCCAGAAAGAGGACCTACGTTCTCTCACAGTTTTCAACATTAGATTCTAGTCAGCAAATGAAGTAAAGAGCAGCCTTGCCTCCAGCTTCTGTGTTACATCTCATTTATCTCTGCCGCTGAGGAAGGCTTTAGCACAATCAGCAGATTTCTCCTTTAGGACAATCAGTAGCCTCGGTGATCACTGCTTTGGAACGTCTACATCAGTCCTACATTTCATCTAGCCCACTTTCCTCCCATGCCCCTACTGTCTCTAATTGGAAGGATACCCATCTCCCTATCAATTAATGGCTCACCACCATTAAAATAGGGATTCAAATCAGTTTCCTACTGGAAACGGGTCCCAGACCTAAAAAACAAACTTGAGTCCTGCTTCCTGCCTCTGTGGCGAAAATTCAGCCCCATGGCGCTGTTTGAAGACTAACTAGACTCTGGTATTCTGACCCAGCCACCATCACCAACAATAAGTAAAATAGCCACTTATCTCATTTGTGTTTATGGGTCCCTTCTGTGTGCCAGTTGGCTACATGAAAACAGTGACTGCACTTCAAAAGTGAGTATTTGTCTGTGACATTCTTTGGGAAGTCCTGGAATGTGAAAGGTGCTACATAAATACAAGTTTTTTCCCTTATTTATTTTCTTAATTTATTTTTAGAGACCTAGAGTTCCAATCTATAGGATATATTTTCAGGTGGTCCTCACAGTAATGTACTGTAGGACAGGACATTAGGGATGGAATTTTCCATGCCTACTAGTGTCAGGCACCATGGTGAGCATGAGAGGACAATTTGGCAGCAAGGCCAAAAATTTGTTTCATGATGTTGTGAAACCAGTTTGCAATTGTCTGCTCCACCCATCAATGGTGTTTCCCATCACCACACATCAGGAACTTCCTTGTAATACATCTGCATATCAGTATAAGCCCAGCTCGCCAGAATCATTCCCTCACGTTGGATCATCTGGGCATGTCGGTATGATTGCACGCTGATGTGTTTCATGGCTAATCATAAGTGACGTGCACCCGTCGAACTGCACTTCACTCTGAGGTTGAGGCTTGTTTGCCTACCTTGCTTTGGGTAACACTTGTGGTCATCAGCACCAGACTTCACAGGCAACACCACATCACTTTTAGGGGGGGTTCACGGGCAGGTCTCTACTTACGAGACCAGCAGTAAGGTGAGGGTGGCTTTTCAGTGACTTTCTTAGGGAAGGGGAGAACTAGCCTTAGGCAAGGGAAGAGGTTGCAGGGCTAGCACATTATTGGGGAAGATGGGTATGCCAGGGTTTGTGTGGGGACACATGTTGATCTATACAAGTGGCCTCAATATGGTGAGGGCTGAGGAGGCAGTCTCGAGAGGAGATGAGGCCAGCTGGAAATGTGAGGGTGTGTGTGGGAGAATGGGTGGTGATGTCCCTTGAGCTGGCAGTGAGTGAGATGCCAGTGAATATATGATAGGCTTGTGAGTGTGAGTTTAGAGTGATGAGATTGCTGCCTTACCCAGGCAGCATGGATGAGATCATCCATTCTCTTTCTGCACTGGATGCTGAACCTCTTCTGTGCAGCATTGGCAATGACCACCATTGCCACTTCCCAAGCTGGATGATGACATTGCAGCCAAAGCGGAGGTAGAGGACAACACAGCGGACTCTAACGACATCCAAAAGCCGTTCAAGGGATGCGTCACTGAATCGAGGGCTGCAGTCCTCTTGCCTTTCAGGGCCATGCCTTCTTTGCTGCAATCCTGGGCTGGAAGCGCTGAGAGGTGTGCATGCAGCTGCTCTTTAAGTATGGTGCCCAGTGTGAGGAAGCGGCGAGGTGACAGTGTGGCGGGCAAATCAGAATCTGCCCACCAGCGAAATGGAATGTTTCCCGTGAATGTATGATTAATGAGGTGGGATTGGGACAATAACGAGCAAAAACCCACCATTGCAGCCAGCAGGCAAAATGTTGTTTTTGCCATTCGCTATCGCACTTAGTGCAAATCTGGGGCAATTATGCCCTAGGCCTTTTTCTCACCTAATTTTTTCTACCTGTTATTTTGTTTTGTTTTGCCCAACTTTCTTTTTTCTAAAAAAAAATAATATTTTAAGCTTCATTACTATTCTTTTGGCAGAATAACAGACATTCCTTTCTCTGACAGATGACAACCTTGTTGGGAGCCACACCTGGTTCAAACATTTGTACAGGGAAGGAGTGACTGTTATTTAGAATACAGTCCTTTGTAGATGTGGAGAATTGCCTTTGACTGCGTGACTGGGTGAATAGCCAGGGATATTCAGTCTAACCATTTATTGTACAAATAGCTTGACAACTGCCTAGCATTTGAGAGCCGTCAAAATAGAGTGTCAGTGATACCAACCATTGAGATGGAAAGATACACACACAAGCTGAACTTTGGACCGCATAGCATTTCACACACAAGTTTTTACAAAGTTATTTCAAGAATAATATTCTAAGATGTTACAGATTTTTCCCACATTGAAGTAAATGTAGACATAGTTCAAAAGCTGAGGTTAATTGTCTAACTAAAGCATTAATTCAACAAGATATTCCAAGGAATTATTCTTTTTCTGGAAAATGCAATTAATAATTAAGATTGTAAAAATTATTTTCTGGGATGTGCTGGCTTGGCCAGCATTTATTGCCTATCCCTAATTACCCTTGAGAAGGTGGTAGTGAGCAGTTTTCTTGAACCGCCACAGACCATTGGTGTAGGTACACCCACCGTACTGTTAGGAAGGGAGTTCCAGAATTTTGACCCAGCAACAGTGAAGGAACGGCGAAATAGTTCCAAGTCAGGATGGTGTGTGGCTTGGAGGGGAGGTGTTCCCACAATTGCTGTCCTAGAACATCTAGATGGTAGAGGTTTTGGAAGGTGCTGCATGATGAATTGCTGCAGTGCATCGGTGGTGAACTGAGTGAATGATTAAAATGGTGATTGGTGCACCAGTCAAACATCTTGTTTTGTCCTGGATGGCGCTGAGCTTCTTGAATGTTGTTTGAGCTGCACTCATCCAGGCAAACGGAGTATATTTCATCACACTCCTGACTAATGCCTTGTAGATGGTGGACAGGTTTTGGGAAGTCAGGAGGTGAGTTACTCACCACAAAATTCCCAGCCTCTGGCGTGCTGTTGTAATCTCAGTATTTATATGGCAGTTCTGGTTAAGCATCTGGTCAATGGTATCCACCAGGAAATTGATAGAGAGGCGTTTAGTCATGGTAATGCCATTGAATGTCAAGGGGCGATGGTTCAATTCTCTCTTGTTGGAGATGGTCATTGCCTGGCACTTGTGTGGCACCAACGTTACTTGCCACTTGTCAGCCCAAGCCTTGATATTGTCCAGGTATTGCTGCATATGGGCAAAGACTGCTTCAATATCTGAGGAGTCGCGAATGGTGCTGACCATTGTGCGGTCATCAGCAAATATCCCTACATCGGATCTCATGATGGAGGGAAGGTCATTGCTGAAGCAGCTGAAGATGGTCAGTTCTAGGACTTTGCCCTGAGAAACTGCAGTGATATACTCGGGTTGAGATGATTGGCCCCCCCACAACCACAAACATCTTCCTTTATGTTTAGTATGACTCCAATTAATGAAGAGTTTTCCCTCTAATTCCCATCAACCTCAATTTTACTAGGGCTGTTTGGTTCTACACTCAGTCACATTGCTTTTCAAGGGCAGTCAATCTCACTTCAGCTCTTTTGTCCATGCTTGGACCAAGGATGTAATGATGTCCAGAGCAGAGTGGTCCTGGCAGAACCCAAACTGACATGGTATAGTTCCCAAAATTTTTTCCTACTGTGTGTTTTTTACCTCATCTCTTCATGTCTGAGTTTACTGTAGACTGATAGATGTTGACTGCTACAATTAACCAACAACTCCAATATTGTTAAGTGTGAATCCTCGGATGGTCTTTTTTTCAGCTTTTTCATCAGGACAAAACATTAGTTGTAGAAAGCTTTGAAAATCATAGTCCCAAAGTACCTGTTCCTGGCAAGCCCGCTATGCTTGCCTATCTCATGTCTCAAATAACCCATATAGTGTATCCCAAAATATTATTTTTTGACAAGAAAGTGGGAATTTTTCAGGAATATAATATATTTTGTATTAGCAACATATTTTGTTTTAACAATGTATTTAATGCATTTTAAACGCTGTTTTATAATTATACAAGGAGATTTCAGATAACAGTAGACTTGCTGATCCACAGAACCAATGGACGAGATTGAAATGAGTGAAGCAGTCATCGATTTCCCAGCAAGCCGGTTCCATGTAATTGTGGGTAATCTGCTAATTAATATAGGACCTTGAAGCTCCCTCTATGGATTAGACCTGATATTAGCAGCTCACTCATTGCAGGGAACGATATTTGGCACATAAGTAGTCAGTAAAAAATTGCTGCTTCAATTAAAAAGAAAACACCATGTACTTAGACAGTAGAATTGTTTTCCTTTAGAGGCTGTGATACAAAGGAGTGCACATACACAGGAGGACACCACCTTAAGTAAGCTGCTGGACTAGTTGTAGCAAGGGAGAGTCACTGTCTTTAGGATGGAGAGATACCTTCTCTTCATTCGGTAGATGCACTGTATGGGAGAAAGTCACTAAGTATAAGGGCTTCACCCAGGTTTAGCGGTCATGGGGTCAACTGCATAAGAAACTAGGTAGCCTCAAGGAAATTGTTGAAGTAACAGTACCCAGCATTTGACTATACAAAACATACAGTCATGGTAGACGTGCTGTGTATCAACATAGTTTACTGAAAGTGGAGCAAGCTCATTGAAACAACAGGTAAAGAACTCATGAACTTTTCAGCTCTTTTACACCTGCAAATACTTGCCCACATTGCTGCAGGACAAACTTTATAAGCGGCACTTAAATAATGCAATTATTGTAGCAGCGAAGTCTCTGAAGTTGTCCACAAAGCATTCTTCGAAGGCAGAATGATGCTTTGTCTTCATTTCCTTATATGCAAATTGGGATGCAGGGAAGATATAATTGATAAGTCTGTACTCTTCATGTGGAGCCTTGCCTGCTAAGAGCATAGTTTCATCAAATTAGCCCATTAACATCATTGTCTCTGCTCTTCCAATATACAAGATCTCTCTGATTTATTTGCCTGTAGGGGAAAGCATATAAGGTACAACTAAAGAAATATTAGATGAAGGCCTTGAAATATTCAGACTTAAAGTCACTTAGAAGAGATCATACTGGAAATTATGAGGTCAGATTTTCATGGGGCATAGAGAGGGACCAGTCAAAGGCTTCCTCCAAATACTAATATCATTTTTTTCTTATTATTCTTCATTCACTCACTCACTCATGTGCATATACTACACCGCAGCAGCATGGTACACAGAAATGGATTTTCCTCTGAATTATGAGAGTCTAGTCTTTCTAGTTTTTAGGTAGAGTAGGTGGAGATGTATACTACCATGGGTGCTCCGCCCAAAGGCAGATCCTTGGCTCATTGTCTGCTGATGCAGAATCCTGAGCTGTTTCCTTGGCAGTTTTTGTCAGTGGTGGTTTGCCATCAGCTTCCACTCTCAGGGATAAGGTGAGTACGCAGGTCCCCAAGTCTACCACAGCTAAAAGGGGAATTGAATCTGCACTGTTGGCATTAAAATGTCTGACAGTGCTTCATTGGAGCGCTTTAAAGCAAAATTAGACACCAAGGCACCCTAAGGCAATGTTGGGGCAGATGGCCAAAAACTTGGTCAATGAAATAGATTTAATGGAGCAGGGTTTGAGGTGAGCTGAAGGATCAGAGAGGTTTAGGAGGGGAATTGCAGAGTGTACGAACTAGGCAGCTGAAGGTATGGCCACCTATGGTGGAGTGATTAAAATTAAAGATGCTCACGAGTCCAGGATTAGATAAGTGCTGACAGCTCTGAGATTTATTGGGCTGGAGAAGATTGCAAAGTTATGAAGGGGTGAGACCATGGAGGGATTTGAAAACAGAATGAGAATTTCATAACCAAAGCATAGTGAACAGGACTTGGGGCAAGTAAGAATGCGGGCAGCAGAGCTTTGGATGGCCTCAAGGTTATGCGGGTAGAATATGGGAGACCATGCAGCCAAGAGTGTGTTGGAATAGCCAATCTAGAGGTAACAAAGGCATGGATGAGTGTTTCAGCAGCAGATGAGCTGAGGCAGGGATGAAGTTGGGTAATGAGACAGAGGTGGAATTAGCAGTCTTAGTGATTAGAACAAATATGGGGTTGGAAACTCATCTTGGGATCAAATGTGACACTAAGCCAGCAAACAGCCTGGTTTTATCTTACACTGTTGGCAGGGAGAGGAATGCAGTCATTTGTATTTCCTGGTTTCATTCCTAAATGGCCTAGCTCTGATTATAAGATTGGGCAGCATTTTATGATTCCCCCGTCAGCTGGTTTGGCGGGGTGGAAAGCCTCATCATCGGAAAACCCTGTTTATTATGTCCTCATATTCTGGAGGTCCCCACCACAGAACACAGGTTCTCTACACCTACACCACCAAATCCCTATCATTGTAAGTAGCTCAATTGCATTACCTCTCAAACCTCTGAACTCAAAGGAAGACAAGTCAAGTTTATGCAACCACTGCTCAAAATTTAATGCTTTACTTCCCAAAGTCATTTTGGTAAATTTGCATTGTACCGCTTCCAAGGGCAATACCTCTTTCCTGAGATAAAAACAACAAGTCCTGGAAACACTCAACAGGTCAAGGAGCACCTGTGGAGAGTGAAGCAGAATTGAAGTTTCAAGTTATCGACCTGAAACACTGAGCAGAGCTTTTCACTCGGCGGACGGCCATGTGCCCAATCCATTCGAGCGTGAAATGACGCACGTTGATGTTGGCCGAGCGTACCGGCATCAAAGTGCACTCTCACGATATTTCGCTAGGCGGACGTGTGAGGGAGATGGAGGCATGCCTGCCATTAATAAGAGGCCAGTTAAGGCCCTTGACACACCAATTTTCTCTGAGCTTGCGTAGCCCGTGTGAATTTTTGGCCGTCACACAGGCAAAACGGGCAGGCGGGCAGGCCACAATTTGCAAAAGCTCAGCCATGGGCAGGATAAGAAGGGTCAGCAGCATTGTCATTATGAGTTGTGAGGAGTTTTGGAGATCGTGTGCTGCTGGTTGATTTTGTGAACTGGACAGCTTCATCTCACTTCAGAGCTGCATTCTATGCATTTCTAGGCTTCATTTCAGGATTTATTGGTGTCATCCAGGCCCCCAAAGGATTCAGGCTGTGTGGGCCCTTCCAGGGATCAGACAGCCGTCCATAACCCTGTTAATGGGGATTGTGGTCTCCACTGGAGGCACCTCCTCTGAGGAGGAAGAGAGGGGCAGAAGGGAGAGGAGGCCAGGAGTCCCAATGCAACTTCCAGGGGAGCGACCAGTGGGAGGAGAGATGCAAGCACAAGGGGCACAGGGCCAGCAGGTAGTCCAAAGTGGAAGGGGCCACAGAAGACAGTACTCTCCCACTACCAGGGTTTAGAGGCAGCGATGCAGCTGCATCAATATGTCAAAGGTACGATGTTGAAGGAGGCTCCGTCTCTCAAGGGATACAGTGACCTCCATTTGTCAGAGGATCGGCCCTGAGATCAGCTCTGAATGTGTGGGTGAACACCCCATTCCAATGACCCTGAAGGTCACAGTGGCCCTAAACCTCTATGCCTCCAGCTCTTTCCAGGGCTCAGTGGGGGAGTCTATGTGGAGTCTCCCAAACAGCTATCCACAGTTGCATCACACTGGTGACAGAAGCATGCACTGACTTTCATTCATTACCGTACGGACGAGGCCAGCCAGGCTGAGCAAGCCACAGGCTTTGCAGCAATTGCTGGGTTCCCCCATGTCCAGGGTGTCATCGACTGTACACTTATGGCCATCAAGGTGCCAATGGGTCAGCTGGGTGCCTTCGTCAACAGGAAGGGATTCCAGTCCATGAAAGCGCAGATTGTGTGTGATCACAAAATGCAGATTCTGCAAGTCTGTGCAAGGTACCCTGGCAGCTCCTATGATGCTTACATCCTGAGACACTCCCAGGTGCTGAGGCTCTTCAGTTCTCCAGCCCGACTGGATGGATGGCTACTGGTTGACAAGGGCTATTCCTGAAAAGGCAGCTCATGACGCCCCTCTGCCACCCAAGAACAGAGGCCAAGCAGCGATACAACAGGAGCCATGGGTCCATGAGGGTGGTGGTAGAGAGGACCACAGGGCTTCTCTAGATGCGCTCCTGATGCCAGGACCGTTTAGGGGGCGCACTGCAATACCCGCCAGAGCCAGTGTCACTTATGGTGTTTGCATGCTGTGCTCTCCACTATCTGGCACTGGCAAGGGGGGTCCCAGTGGAGGAAGACGATATTGACGCCGAGTACAAGCATGGTGAGGAGAACGCTGAGGGCAAAGATACTGACCTGGGTGGCCCCCAGGGCGGCAGAGACACCGATGATGTTTTGATTTAACGCTCCTTCAGCTAGGCTACCAAACAAGAACCACCACCACATGCCAGGGCTGCAGGCTCCATACTTGATCCCAGAGAGGACCATTTCCTTGGCCAACAACATATACACTGTGCCTGTGCAATAAAGTCTCAGGAGACACACGCCCATCATCACATAATGGCCTACCCTGCACCTGTGGAACAAATGAAACATAGAGAGGCCAATTGCACAAAAAAAATCTCATTTAATTATGCATGTGAAACATATCTGAAATGAACATATATCGGTGTTCTTTATCACATCATTAAAAAACGTAAAGCAAAATGGGGGAACAAAATATCACTTGTGATAAGGCCGTCTTGTGCTTAAGGTGCTTTACATTTACATTTGCGGGTGCTATGCCTAGGTGCTCCCCCCTCGCTAGCACCGGCATTGGAGACAGCCTGCTCACTCTGCTGTCCTGTTGGCCTTGATGACCTTGGCGGTCGTCCTCTGGCCTGTGGAGCCTGTGAAGTCCCCGCTTGGGAGGGAGTGGCCAGTGCACAGCTGGCACACAGTGGCCACAGCCTCATCAGATGCCACGGTCACTGAAAGAGGGGTGGAGGAGCTGCTGGCGACATCCAGAGCGCCCTGAGAGGAGCTGGCAGAGATGACAGGCAGCTCGAGCGCCGGCATGAGGTTGCTTTGGACCTCCCCACTCACCATTGATGGACGGGCACCTAGCTGGGACACTGGGTGCCCAATTCATCTCCCACACTGACAGTGACCACCTGAGATCATTGCCGGTGTGTGGGCTTGCAGGTCCGAGTGCATCCCCAGAGACCCCTGATTGAGCCCCTGGAGCAACGTCTCCATGAGAGTCGCCAATCTCTCCATGGAGAAGGCATTGCACTCAGCCATGAGGGTCAACATACTGGTCATGCTCAGCAGGGACTCCTCCCAAATGGAGACCATGGCACACATTCCCTCATGTATCTCTGCCAGATCCTCCCACACGCCCCACTGGACTTCCAGCATCTGCTGCCTAATGGATGACTCCAGAGGCCCATCATCAGCTATCGACTGAGCATTGTCCTGGTCTACAGCAATCCTCCAACTGCCGGCACCTGCACCTTAAGCAATGTGCCCTCACCAATGTGCAGCAAGATACTAGACAGGGATCTTATGCCCACCGAGGTGTTGTTTTCTGCACTGGTGCCTGCTTGACAAAGAGGGTTTGACACAGGTGCGTGCTGAGCATGGTGGTCCTCCGGAGTCAGGGGTGGGCCTTCAGAGTCCTCAGGACTAGCGCCTGCTGGTGAACCTAAAAAGGAGAAGAAAGACGTGTCATTAGTTTAAGCCATGACACTGTCACTGTGCATGCCAAGCACCCTGGTGAAGCAACAGATATCTGCATCATGGTGCCCTCGTCTTTCGATTATCAATGAGAGCTCCAGTTTCAAGGCTTACATCAATATAGAGACAACACTACAAAGGTTGCAATAGCCAACATTCTCTGCTCAGTGTGCTGCATTCTTATCTACATCTGGCACCGCAGCCTCACCACGGCCAGTTGACCAAGGTACATGCTGCCTCTTGAGCTCCAGAGCCCCCTACTCATAGCACGTCAGGATTAGGAGCTGTGGGGGTCCCCCGCCAGTCTGCAACCTCTCAATATTGTTATGGGATGTCTTCTCCTGAAAGGATAGAGGAGCATTGATTAGTCCACTCTCTACCTGCCAACACCACTGCTGCTTGGCCAACCCCAGTTGAGGAGCACCTGGCAAGGCTCAGCCAATTTGTGGCCCTTGAGCCACAAGGTACTCAGTCCAAGAAGCCAGGGCTCATCCTCTTGACCAGTTCCTGCCTCAATTACATTTGCCACTCACATTCTAACACCCCTGAGCTCCACAGGGGAACGGCCAGCCATTAACTGTTCTGCACACTGACCCATGCCAACATGGTACTCACCTTCCCGATTGCAGCAGATCATTGAAGCACTTCCAGCATGCAACGATGTGTGCCTCACCCACGTCTTGGCTGCTCACCCTGGATGCCACCTCCTCCCACGCCTTTTTGATGAGGTGCGGGGGCCTCCTCCTCCTGTCTCTGGGTACAAGACTTTCTGTCTTGGCTGCCACCTCCCCCAGGAGGGCAGGGGGCACTCATCGAAGAAACGCGGAGCTGACTGCCCAGCCTGCCTGCCCTCCCGCCTGCCGTGTCCAACCGCACTGGAATCCATCTTCATTTCAGTGCTCTTCCGTGGCAACCTTCCAGGAGCTGCCTGGGCCGCTTTTGAATTGGCCGCCAGGTTGCCATTGAACCAGGCAGACATCATGCCCCAGCCCCCCCACCTGCCCCTTCTTGGATCTTGCCCAGCTGCCTTTCACACTGGACAGGCCTTAACTGGCCCACCGACGTGAAATTGCGGTGCCGTGCCAATCATGGACGGCAGTTGGCTTCCCAACCGCCCCCACCCAGCCCGCATGCCAAGGGCAAAATTCTGCCCATTAATTCTACTTCTCTCCCCTACAGATGCTGCCTGACTGACTGAATGTTTCCATCATTTACAGCTTTTTCTTCCAGGTTTCCAATAT
This sequence comes from Carcharodon carcharias, assembly GCF_017639515.1. Classification (NCBI taxonomy): domain Eukaryota; kingdom Metazoa; phylum Chordata; class Chondrichthyes; order Lamniformes; family Lamnidae; genus Carcharodon; species Carcharodon carcharias. Next base: position 42,270,004 of record NC_054474.1, on the reverse strand, counting down.
CTGCAGTATTTTGTTTTTATATTTTTCTCATGGTTCAGTGATCAAAACTGAGCATAGTACTTCAGATGGTGTCTAACCAAGGCTCTGTGCCACTGAGATATCACTTCCTTACTTTTGAATTCTGATACCTTAAGATAAAGGCCAACATTCCATTAGTTATTTGACTACTTCTTGTGCCATTGTACTAGCTGTCACTAATTTGTATAGATACAGCTTATTCCCATTGGTCCTCCACAGCTCCTTGTCTCTCTCCATTAAGAAAATATTTTGATTTGTCATTTTCAGAACCAAAGTAGATAATTCACACTTCCCATATTGAACTCCTCCTACCATTGTTTTGCCAACTCAATTGGTCTGCTTCTGCCCTTTTGTAATTCCCTCCACCAATCAGCACAAACTTACAACATACAAAGGAGTTTAGGTATCAATAAAGACTTTTGAAATGAATAGTACAAAAGAACTTTGAACTATCAGAGGAGCCTTAGAAATACCTCAAATAAGGCCTGCTAAATTACAGTGGTATGCTACGCAGTATTTCCATCACTGGAGGTCTGACCAATGACTTGAATTAGTGGCAGCCATAAGCCATTGAAGATCTCAATGCCATGCCACAGCTAAGTGGCCATTGTAGCCAAGGGAACTAGCATGTGAGATTCTTGATACCTATTTTGTCTGGTAAGCTCTCCAGGAGCTGGATATTGTCAGGCATTCTGCCAGTCTGCTATCATAACTCTATGGGAGGCCATCATATGGAGGCCATTATATGGAAAAGAGGTTTCTAGGAATTTACCCATTGACTTGTAAGGAAAAAATTGCATTTTACAATGCAAATAATGGGTGAAGGGCAAAGCTATAGTTGGGGTTCCCCAAGTCAGCGATTCCCAGTCCAGGCATGTAAAGCGACCCAAGGATGGCTAAATTACTCCTCCTTTAAATGCCTACAGAAAATACTATTACCAACCAGATTCGTTGAAAATACCTTCTGTGTTTTTTTAACAGGAATGATTTAATATGTTTTTGACTGTCACTCTAAGGGTCCATTAAGGAGTCAAAAATGCTGGCTAACATATTTAGAATGAAGGGTTACAGTTTCAAAATAAGGATTTGACCATTTAGGACTCAGATTAGGAGAAGTTTCTTCACTCAAGAGGTTGAAAATCTTTGGAATTCTCTGCCCCAGTGGGCAATGGATGCTCAGTCGTTGAGTATATTCAAGACAGAGATTGATAGATTTTTGGATACTAAGGAAATCAAGAGATATAAAGATGGTACAGGAAGGTGGAGCTGAGATTGAAGATCAGCTATGATCTTATTGAATGGAGGAGCAGACTTGAAGGACTGAATGGCCTACTCCCAGTCTTATTTCTTATGTTCTTAAGTTCTTATCTTAGGAAGCTCACTTGAATCAAAAAATTTACTGTGGGGCATGTTATCTTCAAATAAATGAGATCCAATTTATTTCCATTCCAAAGAAGGTAGTCATTAGTTGATCAGCAGATAAGGGATTGGTGTAGGTTTGAACCCTCTCCAGATACACAACAGAAGTGTGATAGTGACCATCAAACTCACTATTAAAGATTGTGAAGAGACTGAGGGTGGAATTTTACACTAGTGCGATTTTATGGTTCTGCCAAAGTGAATGAACTTTTGAATAGCTCACCACATTTTATGGCCCCACCCCCACTGCGACAGGGCCATAAAATTCCACCCTTAAAGTTGATGCAGGAAAATTGTTTACTGTTAACAGGACTGTGATTGCTTCATGATTCTGTGGCTGCAGAAACAAAGGCAAAAACTTTCCCCTGTTGAATGAATTATTATTGAACCGTGTGAATATAAAAATAATCTTCCAAATCTGTAGCTTGTGATTATAATTTAAATTAAAAGCATGCTTGTGACCTTTTCTTCCACTGATTTCATAACTTCAAAAATTTAAGTCCTTGAACATTATTTTACCTCCCAAATCTATGCCCACCTTTTTTTATTTATTCTTTCACCAAATGTGTGCATCGCTGGCTAATGCCCACCCTTAACTGCCCTTGAGAAGGTGCTGGTGAGCCACCTTTTTGAACCGCTGCAGTCCATGTGGTGTAGGTAAACCCACAGCGCTGTTAGGGAGGGAGTTCCAGGATTTTGACCCAACAACAGTGAAGGAAAGGTGATATATTTCCAAGTCAGGTGGCAAGTAGCTTGGAGGGAAATTTGCAGGAGATGGTGCTCCCATGCATCTGCTGGCTTTGTCCTTCTGGATGGTAGAGATCGCAGCTTTGTAAAGTATGGTCAAAGAAGCCCTGGTGAGTTGCTGCAGTGCATCTTGTAGATGGTATTCACTGTGCATCGGTGGTGGAGGGAGTGAATGTTTAAGTTAGAGAATTGGGTGCCAATCAAGCCTGCTTCGTTCAAGATGATGTCAAGCTTCTTCAGTGTTGTTGGAGCTGCACTCATCCAGACAAGTGGAGAGTATTCCATCACAGTTCTGACTTCCACTTTGCAGGCGGTGGACAGGATTTGGGGAATCAGGAGGCGAGTTAAGCATCACAACTTCTTTCCCACAACTTCTTGGTTGAAACTCTGTAAACTGGTTCTGCCCCTGCCATATCCCTAAAATTGTCCTAATTAAATTCACAAATAAACATTCTTTGTTACTGTGACCATGGTACATTATTCCTCCTTATCTCCCCCAATCTCTCTTCAGCCTTTGACATAGTCGATCACACCTACTCCAACCCCTCTCCTCCATTGACCAGCTCAATGGAACTGCACTCACTTGGTTCTACTCTTATTTTTCTGAACAAAGCCAGAGCAATGTCAGGTCCCACACTGTTACCTCTGTCACCCTCATCTTCCTCATCTACATGCTGGTTTTTGCTTACGCTATCCACATACACGGTGCAAACTTCCTCACCTGTGCTGATGAGATTCAGCTCTACCTACCAGCCACGTTTCTCGACACCTCCACTTTGATTGTGTTATCAGTCTACTCATCCAATCTTAGATGAGCTGTACTTTCCTCCAGTTAAATGGGCCCTACCTGGAAAGCTTTTTTGTGATTTCTGTGCATGGGCCGCTAAACCTCTGCTTTTCCATAATTCCTAGTTTTATACCATTTAGAAAATACTCTGATCTATTTTTCTTAAGTCCAAGTGGATGACTGCATGCTTTTCTACATTGAGTTCTACCTGCCAATGTTTTTACCCACTCACTGTTTCTATCAATGTACCTTTGCAACTTTCTGTTCCTACCTATGTTATTTAATATGGCACCGGACTTAATCTCATCAGTAAACTTAGCTTTTGATTCCTTCATGAAAGTTACCTGTTCTTATTGTTATTTCATATCTCTTTTTTTATTGGAATGATGGGAGGGTTAGTGTGAGGGTACAAAGGGGCACAATTGCTTTTGGTGCCAGAATTCTTAAGCTAGCTCTTAAGGCGAGTGAGTTCACAGTTACTGTCCCCAAAACATGCTTTTGCAGCCCAAGACCTTCCTGGCTTGACTGGATGGCTGATTCGAACTGCATCTTTCCCCAGCCTGGAGCTGTTCCCAGGAGGTCTTCCTCACTCAACCAACAGCCAACCCCCAAGCTCTTTATAGTAACTCTAAAATACCTTTTTCCTCTTTCATTTCAGGTCCCATTGTTCTCACATCAAACCCTCCCAAATATAAAATCTTTCATGTTTTTATTTTGCCTCTGCTTTCGGGTCAATAAAATGTAATATACCTTCTTCTGTTTACCCATGAAATTCCTGTAAGATGCAAAAATGTTTTGCGTCACCTCTGACTTCCCTTTGATGGTCAAACGAGCTTTCAACATATCTAAAAATGCAAATACTAGATCCAACCTACTTACTTGTATCTCAAACCCACCATAATCTCTCATTACAAATGCACACGTAATGCCTCTATCCTTTTATGTCTTACCTTCCAGACAACCTGTCTCTAGTAACTTTTCCCCAGCTTAATCAAATCATTTACACACACACAGACACACAGTCTTCTTTACAGAATAACATAATATTCTCCAAAATTATTTTTAAAAATTAACATCAATTCTCACATACCTCCCTTTTGTTCCTCTCCGCCTGGCCTGCAAAACATGCCGCCTTACCACCCTTGCCCCCCTAGCTAGGTTGCCCGATCCCACTCACCCACCCTAAAAGCCTGGGACTTACCTGGTTCCAGGATCCAGCAAAGTTCTTTGTTGGCTTGCTCGCAGTCTCACCAGTGCCCACTATTCAGTTCTGGTGCTGCTGGTGCTGCCAGAGCTGCAGGCCTACCTGATTGGCCTACAACTCTCAAGGACGGGACTTCCTCCCACGGAGGGGTGGAAGTCTCACTCTCAGCATGTTTCACTGGCAATGCTTTATTGGTGTGGGGTGGGCTTTTTTTAGGTCCGCTGTCTCCCGGCCAACTCTTGCAACAGTTGCGGGGGAGCGGGCATGAAATTCAGTCCCGTGTATTACCTCATAATGAGTTTTAAGAATCAAGGTTATTTCATCAAATGTTACTACACAAAATAAGAGCTCATGATGTAAGGATAACATATTAGCATGGATAAAAGATTGGTTAGCTAAAAGGAAGCAGAAAGTAGGGATAAATAGTAATTTTCAGGTTGGCAAGATGTAACTAATGGAGTGCCACTGGGATTAGTGCTGGGGCCTCAACTATGTCAAGTCTATATTAATGACTTGGATGAAGGGGCCAACTGTATGGTAGCTAAATTTGCAAACCCCACTGCCACCCCACCACCAACCTCCCATTGCAAGAGTGCAAGAGTTGGGCAGCAGCCAATGGACCTTAATAAAGCCTACCCCACAGCAATAACGTGTTGCCAGTGAGCTAAACATGCTGAGATTGGGACTTCCTCCCCTCAATGGGAGGAAGTCCTGCCCTTGAGAGTTGTCAGCCAATCAGATAGGCCTGCAGCTCGAGCAGTCCCTGCAGCACCAGAACTGAGTAGTGAGTACTGATTGGACTGCAAGCAGGCCAACGAAGAACTTCGATGGATTTTGGAACCAGGTAAGTCCCAGGCTTTTAGGGTGGGGAGGGAGCAGGCAGCCTGGGGGAGGTGGGGTGTGGTGGCAAGCTTTGGAAGCCACATGGGGAGGAACAAAAGGGAGATAATATCTTGGTGGGGGCAGTCAACCAGATGCGAAAAGGGTACCCCCCAAAATCTGTGCCCCCCTTTCCAAAAATGTTTTTCAAAAGCAAGCTCCCTACTCTCACCCGCCTGAACATGCCAACCATTTTATGGCATGGGCATCATGAATTACATGGTAACTTGTAATCAACTTGGTAACAAGATAGGTAGGAAAATAAGCTGAGTGGGAAAAGAATTGACAGATGGAGTATAATGTGGAAAATGCGAACTTGTCCACTTTGGCATGAAGAATAGTAAAACACTATATTATTTAAATAGAAAGAGATTGCAGAACTTGGTGGCACAGAGGAATCTGGGTGTCCTGGTACATGAATCACACAAAGTTAGTATACAGATACAGCAAGTGATTAGGAAAGCATATGGGATGTTGACATTTATTGCAGGGGTATTGGATTATAGAAGTATGGAGGTGTTACTGCATCTGTTACAGGGCTTTGGTTCAAGGCCACATCTCAAGACTATGTACAATTTTGGTCTCCTTATTTGAAAAAGGATATATTAGAGTTAGAAGCAATATAGAGAAGGTTCACTTCACTCATTCCTGGGATGAAGAGTTTATCTTATGAAAAAAGGTTGAGTAGATTGAGCCTATACCCATTGGAGTTTAAAAGAATGAAGGGTGATCTTATTGAAATATATAAGATCCTAAAGGGACTCAATAGGTTAGATACTGGGAGGATGTGTCCTCTTATGGCGGCGACTAGAACTAGTGGACACAGTTTAGAAAAAGAGGTCTCCTATTTAAGAAGGAGATGAGGAGGACTTTTTCCTCTCAGAGCATTGTTAGTCCGTGGAAGTCTCCAGAAAGCAATAAAGGCTGTGTCATTGAATTTATTCAAGGCTGAGTTAAATAGATTCTTGAAAGACAAGGGAGTTAAGAGTTATGGAGGGCAGACTGGAAAGTGTAGTTGAGGCCACAATCAGATCAACCATCAATCATCTTATTGAATTCTGAGCAAGTTCGAAGGGCCAAATGGCCTTTTCCTGCTCCAAAGTCCTATATTCCTAGGTTTTTTATTCATTTACAAGATGTGAGGGTTGCTGGCTAGGCCAGCATTTATTGCCCACCCCTAATTGCCCTTGAGAAGGTAGTGCTGATCTGCCTTTTTGACCCGCTGCAAGTCCATGTGGAACACCCAGAGTGCTGTTAGGGGAGGAGTTCCAGGATTTTGACCCAGCAACAGTGAAGGAACGGCGATATGTTTCCAAGTCAGGATGTGAGTGGCTTGGAGGGGAACTTCCAGGTGGTGGTGTTCCCATGTATCTGCTGCCCCTGTCCTTCTAGGTGGTAGTGGTCGTGGTTTGAAAGGCTTCAATTTGTCACCAAAAAATTGAAATGTGTTCCAGGACCTGATTTGTCTTTTTAACAGAGATTCCATTGATTGGACACTTTCAGTGAATGGCCATTCATTAATCATAGCCTAAATTTTCCCCTTTTTCTCATCTATTGTGCACATACTGTCATCATTTCCTGAGCTAGAATGCATTATCTGCATTTCTCCACATGAAACTCCATTTGCCATTCTTTGTGCCATCTGTATAATTCGTCTAGGTTCAATTAAAAATCTCTAATCTTTCACATAAGCATACACCTTGGTTTTATCAACAAATTTCAAATATTACTACCAGTAGCAATGAACTCCACATAATTTATCAACAGAGTAAACAAAGGGAGGATTCGTACCTCTCTGTGCTCTGGCACAGCATTCTCTATTTATTAACAACTTCTTCTTTCTATTGCCAACCCTTTTTTAATGCATCCAGCTATTTGCCAGTGTGATATGCTTCTTTCTCAAAGCATCAAATATGAAATTTTATCAAATGCTTTCTAAATGTTATATATATCATTTCAATTGGATATCCTTCATTCACTAACTTTGCCACGTTCTTGATAAGTACTTGAAAGGGACAAAAATACAGGAGTCTGGGAAAAAGCCAGGAACTGATAAAAATTGGATAGTTCTTTCAAAGAGCCAGCACAGGCATGATGGTCCGAATGGCCAACTTCTATTCTAATTATTCAACGATTCTCAATTATTCAGTCTTCAGCTGTAATCTGAATTTATGGGACCTTAGATAATGCTAACCAGAGCCTCAGCTATTTCATAATTCTATTCCTTAAAGACTCCATGGGCAGAATTTTCTGTTTGCCGTGTGGGAGGCGGGCCCCACACATCAGTGCATAAAATGACGCGCGGTGATGTCAGGCGAGCGTCCCGACATCACCTTGCGCCATCACGATATTTTGCTGGGCGGGCGCACGATAAAGTTCATCACATGCCCGCCATTAATTAACGGGCTAGTGAAGGCCCTTAATACATCAATCAACGGCGATTTTCGGGTACCCGTGCTATCTTAGGGTCGGCATATGGGCGCAACGGGCAGGCGGGTCAGGGACTTTTTATGAACCTCATCCACGGGCGGGACAAGAGGGCTCAGTGGGGTCGAGAATCTGGTCTGTGAAGTATTCATTGAAGAAAGTTTTTTAAAATTGCCTGTGTGATCTGCAGCAATTCAGAACGAATTCTAGTAGCTTTCTGTGTACTTTGAACCTTCAGGTCAGCACTCTGCAGTCAGTAATCTTTATCGGGCCTGCAGCTTTCCAGAGGCCTCCTCTTAGCCTGGGTATGGTTCTGACATCTCCACTGGAGGCAGCTCCTCTGAGGAGGAAGGGAGGGCTAGAATAAGAAGGAGACCAAGAGTGCACATTCAGCCTCCGGGGGAGCCACCTTTGGGAGGCCAGGCACAGGCACAAGGGGCTCAGGGCCAAGAGGTAGCCCAAGGTGGAAGGGGCCACAAAAGACGCCACTATCCTGCTGCCAGAGTATACAGGCAGCAAAGCAGCTACCTCAATATGACTGAGGTGCAGTGCCGAAGGAGGATCCGACTGTCAATGGAGACAATCAAGTACATCTGTCAGATGATTGGCCCTGAGATCTTTCCTAACTGTGTGGGTGGACAACCCATGCCACTGGCTCTGAAGGTCACAGTTGCCCTCCACTTCTATGCCTCTGGCTCCTTCCAGGACTCAGTGGGTGATCTTTGCGGTGTCTCCCAACCAGCGGTCCACACTTGGGTCAAGCGGATTACAGACACTCTGTTCAGATGGGCATTGACCTTCATCCACATCCACTGGGACCAGACAAGTCAGACACAGTGAGCCAGAGGCTTCATGGCCATTGCTGGCTTCCACCGCATCCAGGGTGCTATAGACTGCGCACATTTGGCCATCAAGGCGCCAGCAGGTGAGCCCAGTTCCTTCGTCAACAGGAAGGGCTTCCACTCCATGAACGTGCAGATAGTGTGCAGATTCTACAAGTCTGTGCAAGGTACCCAGGCAACTCCCACGATGCCTACATCCTCAGACACTCCCGGGTGAGCTCCGGCTCGGCTTGATAGTTGGCTGCTGGGTGACAAGGGCTATCCCCTCAGATGGTGGCTCATGACGCCTCTCCGCCATCCAATATCAGAAGCTGAACAGCAGTACAATAGGAGCCAGGCCTCCACAAGTTCTGTGGTGGAGAGAGCCATTGGTCTTTTCAAGGTGCCTGGAAAGCTCAGGGGGGGCACTCCAGTAACCCCCAGATCATGTGTCGGTGATAGTGGTTGCATGCTATGCTCTACACAATCTTGAGCTGGAAAGGGGGGACGCAGTGAATGATGAAGACATTGACACAGTGGTTGCGGCTGTACACGATGAGTCCAGCACTGATTCAGAGAATGAGGAAGCACAGGGGAATGCTGAGGGGCTAAACACTGACCCAGGACTACACCCAAGAAGGCAGGGACACCCAGAGGCTTTAATTCAATGAACCTTCAGCCACCTCAACACAAATGGATCATCAGGACCAGCCTTGCCTGGTGCTTCCACACTCTAAAACTTCTATACTTCCATAGCAGGAACTAAGGGCTTTGGACATAAATTGGCCCACCCGCATAAAATGACGCCACAGACCCAATTGTGGGTGCCGATCAGGTCCACAACTGCCCGCGCCCGCTCCAGCTCCACCTGCCCAACAGGCAGAAAATTCTGCCCCTGACATTTTCTTTTGGGTTCAGGTACAATGTAGCAATGTGGTTAACTCTTAAATGCCATCTGAACGAGGACAAAGGGGAATGGGCAATAAATGCTGGCCTAGCCACAATACCCACATCCCAAGAGCGAATAAAAAACCATTAACCTTGAAGTCCTTAATAAATTGAAGAGCCAGATTCAACGGGTCCTGGACCCATCCATTGCCTGCAATCATGAGCACTGAAGTTCATTTAACATATTAGCCATTTTCTGATATCCCAGGTCCATATAATCTTATCCATTAGGATTCCAATATGATCCCTCAAAATCTATCTACTTTGATTGCAAATTTAGAAGTATATCTTTGTAAATTATTAATCTTTGGTCAATTGCCTTCCTTAGCACCATGTTTCAATCATTTTATTCCAATCATTACCTTCTACATAGCTTGGAGTCATATCGTCATATGTATTTTCATGTCTTCTAAGAATGCAACTTAACACAATCACAGAATAAGGAGCACCCCTGCTACTCCCAGCCCCACACAATTGCAGTAAAATAAGTTCTGATTCAACTGGACCACCAGCCCAACGGAGTGCACCCAATGCACTCTTCGTGCAATTATTTCCAAAATGGCAGTTAGGCTCTTATTAAAGAAATATGCTCTGAACTTGATTTGTCCACTTGTAGCTCAGCACAGGTTCTTCAGAGTTAAAGGTCAGAGCTCTGAAGAAGAGGCATATTGGACTAAAAACATTAACCTTGTTTTTCTCTCTCCACAGATGCTGCCAGACCAGCTGAATTTTTCCAGCACTTTCTGTCTTTATTGCAGATCTCCAGCATCTGCAGTATTTTGCTTTTAAATTCTTCAGAGTTTTTATGCTCTCAGTAGAAACCAGACTCTAGTCTCCATGTCCTCATTAAAGTTGCTTCTGGTTGTACCCTATTGCTATATAAATAAATGTGAAAATGTCCAGAGAAGATGTCAGATAATTAGAGAGATGATTAAAATTAGCATTAGATTAAAAAATAGAACAAGAAATTCCCTTCATATTTTCAGTGAATTAGAATGTGTGTGTGTTCGGAGATCTCCACAGAAGTTCTACCCCCAGTGTTCACTGAATAGTATGGCATATTTTATCATGCAAGGTTTAGCAGGAGTTTGTCATTTCCTCTTAACTCGGTATTGATGATTAATTTTATAGGCTATGCAGTTGTTTTTACAGGTAATTAACAGTGGATTTTTTCATTAATTCCCTAAATATTCACCACTACCTGTAATGCACATGTATCATTGTAGCTTTTAGTTTCTATATCAGCAGCAACTACCCTATAAATTACAATGTAGACCATACTTTATTAGAGTGGTTGCATCTACCAGTTTTTCTTCAGAAATAACATAGAACAGTATGTAAAACAAACCAAAGAAATGAGGTGTAGAATATTTATTTGTGTTTATTTGGGTACACTTCAAAATGGCGGAGTGATAAGGATAAATGATTACAGTTGTCCTTTGTTTTATATTCATTCATGGGATGTAGGCATCACTGACTTGACCAGCATTTATTGCTCATATCTACTTGCCCTTGAGAAGGTGGTGGTGAGCTGCCTTCTTGACCTGCTACAGACCATGTGTTGTAGGTATACCCACAGTGCTGTTAGGAAGGGAATTCCAGGATTTTGAGCCAGCAACAGTTAAGGAATGGCGATATATTTCTAAGTCAGGATGGTGAGTGACTTGGAGGGGAACTTCCAGGTGGTAGTGTTCTCATGTATCTGCTGCCCTAGTCCTCCTAGATGGTAGTGATCATGGGTTTGGAAGGTGCTGACTAAGGAGCCTTGGTGAGTTCCTACAGTGCATCTTATAGATGATACACATTGCTACCACTGTGCATTGGCGGTGGAGGGCATGAATGCTTGTGGATGTGGTACCAATCAAGCTGGCTGCTTTATCTGGATGGTATCAAGCTTCTCAAGTGTTGCTGGAGCTGCACTCATTCAGGCAAGTGGAGAGTATTCCATCATTCTCCTGGCTTGTGCCTTGTAGATTGTGGACAGGCTTTGGGGAGCTAGGAGGTGAGTTACTCGCTGCAGGATTCCTCTGACCTGCCCTTGTAGCCACAGTGTTTATATGGCTAGTCCAGTTCAGTATCTGGTCAATGGTAACCCCCAGGATATTGTTAGTGGGGGATTCAGTGATGGCAATGCCATTGAATGCCAAAGGGTAATGATTAGATTCTCTCTTGTTGGAGACGGTCATTGCCTAGCCCTTGTCTGGCGCGAATGTTACTTGCCACTTGTCAGCCCAAGCCTGGATATTGTCCAGGTCTTGCTGTATTTGGACATGGACTTCTTCAGTATCTGAGGAGTCATGAATGGGGCTGAACATTGTACAAACATCAACAAACATCCCCATTTCTGACCTTATGATGGAAGGAAGGTCATTGATGAAGCAGCTGAAGATGGTTGGGCCTAGGACTGTACTCTGAGGAACTCCTGCAGTGATGTCCTGGAACTGAGATGATTGACCTTCAACAACCACAGCCATCTTCCTTTGTGCTAGGTATGACTCCAACCAGTGGAGAGTTTTCCCCCGATTCCCATTGACTCCAGTTTTCCCTGGGCTCCTTGATGCCACATTTAGTCAAATGCAGCCTTGATGTCAAGGGCAGTCATCATCACCTCACCTCGGTTGTTCACTCTTTTGTTCATGTTTGAACCAAGGCTGTAATGAGGTCAGGAGCTGAGTGGCCCTGGGGAACCCAAACTGAGCGTCAATGAGTAGGTTCCAGCTTATATTTCACTTCTTTTCTATTTTTACTTAGTTCTGTTGAAGAGTCATATGGACTCTCCACAGATGCTGCCAGACCTGCTGAGATTTTCCAGGTATTTTTATTATTATTATTATTGCTGAGCAATATCTGTTTACAGATAAATAATTGGCAGGTAAGAAAAAGTTGATTTTTTTTAACTGGCTGATTTTAAGACCCTTTAATTGTTGGTAAATGCCTTCAGTTATCTTCAAACCAGAAAAACCTAACTGTTGATAACCCTGTAATATTTGACATGGATATGGGCTATTCTATTCCAGATCCATCCAAATTGCTACAACAGTGAGCTTTGGTGCTAGCTTCAATTATATCACCCCCACTGGACTGGAGAGGGTAAACAGACAGCTCCTCTGCTCCTAACTAGCCTCATACTATAACATTCCAAGGAATTTCAAACTTGTCTGATGTGACTCACCCTATTTAAGTTACATTGATCCCTGAGATTGAACTTCAGTGACCCATGTTGATAAATGTGCATGTCTGCCAATGCCAGGTGAGGACTGGTTCAGGCTCAATTGTGAGGTCTGCAAAGCTGTGTAGTCTGCCATCATTCACTGCCTGGACTCAAATTTAAAGAATGGCTACTATGATGAGTCATTGAAGGACTGTTTGTATCTCCGAAACCAAACACCGGCTTCATCACTGCCTAAAGACAAAGGAGAAAAGAAAGCAAAACTCAAAAGAGACTTAAAAAGACTCTTGCTTAATAACTGCTTTACATTATAAAATGCACTCTGGAGAATAAATGTTTTCTCCTTCCCTTGATTATGACAACACCATTGCCAAAATGAATTGCCACAGAATGAAATGTTGGCCTGAATCTTCCAAGCAGCAGCAATGTTGAGTGGATTGCCGCTGCACACAAAGATTCTCCTGACCCGATGCAGCTGCACATTTCTTCTGGAATCTTCCGATCCCAGCTGACAAAGAAATGCACGGTACATCATCCCTCAAGGAACTAGGCCGGAGCGGAGTCGAGGGCAGGCAGGTTACTTCTCCTTTTTACGTCACTAACTGTCATTTAGTAAGTTTAAAGATCCAGTCATTGAATATTAGTGAATGGATGGGTGAATGGGTGAGTGGCTGAATGGGTATGTGGGTAGGTTGGTGAATGGGCAGATGGGTAGGTTGGATAGGTGGGTGAGGTGTGTAAATGGGTGAAATGGGTAGGTGGGTGAGCTGTAGGTGGGTGAATGAGTAGGTGGGTAGGTAAGTGGGTTCGCTGGGTAGGTGGGTGAGTGGACAGTCGAGTCGGGGGGTAGTCGGATGGTCGGAGTTAGTCGGATCAAGTCGGGGGGGGGGAGTAATTCAGTAGGGTTGAGGTTAGTTGGGTGGTTGGAGGGTAGTTGGGTCAAATCGGCAGAGGTAGCTGGGTTGGGTCGGGGGCTAGTCAGGCATGATCGGGGAGGGTAGCTGGATGGTCAGGGGTTAATCGGGTGGTCAGGAGGTAGTTGGGCGGTAGTTTGGTCAGGACTGAGGGGCAGTCAGGTGGTTGGGGGGAGAGATGGACTGGATCGGGAGGGTAGGTTGGGTGGTCTGGGAGTCGATGGGGGATCATTGTGGGGTTATCCAGGGCCGAGATTTTCCATGCCCGCCAGCATCAGGCATGTTCGGTGGCATGAGCGGACAATATGACATGATCGGCTTCATGATAGCGTGAAACCAGTTTGCGATCATCAGCTCAGCCTGCCAATGAAGCATCGCACCGAAGTTGGATCGTCATCATTGATGCTCACAATGGGTAATGATCGAGAAGGTGGGAGAGGAAGGGCTAGGATCATCTGGGAAGAGGTGTCAAGATGGGGGGAGGTTGGGTGGGGAAATGAAGGTGTCAAGATGGGGTGAGGTTGGGAGGAGGGGAATGAAGGTGTGGGCGGGGGGAGCTTTGGTGGGGAGAACTGGAGGGGGAGGGGGTAACAGGGGAGAAGACTGCAACTGAGGAGGTAAGTATAAGGGGAGCGGAAGGTGCAAGAGAAGGGGTATAGAGAGGGTGTCCGGGAGGGTAGGGGTACAGAGAGGGAAGGGTGTCCGGGGAGAGGGGAAGGGGTACAGAGAGGGAAGGGTGTCCTGGGGAGGGGGGGAGGGGGGTAGGGGTACAGAGAGGGAAGGGTGTCTGGGGGGGGTGGAGGGGTACAGAGAGGGAAGGTGTTTGGGGGGGAAGGGGTACAGAGAGGGAAGGGTGTCCTGAGGGGGGAAGGGGTACAGAGACAGAAGGGTGACCGGGGGGGGTAGGGGTATAGGGAGAGAAGGGTGTCCGGGGGGGTGGAGGGGTACAAAGAGGGAAGGGTGTCCCGGGTGGTGGGGGGTGGGGGGCAGGTGGGTAGGGGTACGGAGAAGGAAGGGTGTCCGGGGTGCGGGGGGGAACTGTATGCAAACAGGGGAGGGAGTAAGGGTTGAGGAAGAAGTAAGAGTGGAGGAATGAGTCAGGAAGGGGAAGGGACTAAGTGTGGGGGGGATGAGAGTCGAGGGGGTGAGAGAGTTGGTGGGGGAAGTGGTTCTGGGAGGGAAGGGGTCCCGGGGCGGGAAGGGGTGCAAAGGGAGGAAGGGCCTTCGGGGGGGAAGGGGTGTGAAGGGAGGAAGGGGTGCGAAAGGGGAAAGGGGGTCTGGGGGGATGGGGTGCGGAAGGGGGATGTGCAGTTAAAAGTGCAGGGGAGGGGTCGGAAAAGTTCATGTCTGCCTCCTGATGAGCAAACTGAGAGTGGGCTTCGTATGGAGGAAGGGTGAGAATATGGATGGGGGTGGGATTTTTGGGAAGGAAGGGAACATGCATGTTCACCTGGACAGCCCCAAAGGAAGAGGGTTGAGGCTGGTTGGTAACGAAGGGGAGGTGGAAGGTGATGCCGGGGGTGTCAGCAGTGATGGCTGAGAGGAAATGCGTGACTGGGAGAGGGGAAAAGGCCAGGGAGCACATAAAGAACCAAATCCAGACGATGCTGTCCAAATCGAAAGTGAAACGATAGTCGTGGTGGGCGAGATCAGGTACTGCATGGAAGTGTGATCATCGGGTGGGTGGAGTTGCAGGTCGGTTCACATGGACAACTGAAAGCGAACCCCAGCAGGCAGCATTCAAAATTCTCAGGACTTTGAGGTGAGTGTGAAACGTGAAGGACCTGCGTGTGTGGGAGAGTGTTTGCACAAAGCTCTGAAAGGCCCTGCCACACATACATTTTTCCCTCCAGAATCACTCGTGGGCCAGCTGCAGTGATGGGTCTTCCGGGCTGTTTATTTCCATCTCTTCAATGGAGGAGGTGTCCTCTAGACTGCAGTGAGGATGTGGATGGAGCTGAGGGACTGGCTGGCTGAGAGTGTCGGTCACTTGGCAGAGCTCCCTGTGAACCAAAGTAGAGATAATTAGTGCATGACAGCAGAGTCAAAAGCAGGAGAGAGAACACTCACAGTTGCATTGAGGGAGGGATGATTTGGTGCAGGTTCCTCAGGTGGGTGTTCGCCGCCGACCTCACCATCGCCGCAGGCAGGGTCCACATCCTCACCAGTCAGCGCGATGGTAGGCTCTTCAAAGCGAGTGAGGGGCCTAATGTGGACCACTTCACCCCCGGTCTGGGACCTCTCCCTGCTGCTTTGAGACAGCTTCTCCTGCATGGAAACAGATGGAGACAATGTGAGCAGGACACATGGGTGCTGCTTGGAATGTTTGTGTGGTGAGCAAAGCCATGGACAGAAATGAGGATGTGAGTTCGAGAGGATATGAGCTTGGTGGAGATGTGAGAGTGTGTGTGAGAGTTGGTGGTGTTGTCCCTTGAGGTGTGAGACCCCTGTGGATGTGTGAAGGGGTTTGTGAGTGTGTGAGTTGAGAGTGACGAGAAGAGTGAGTTATCCTGGCGGAATGGATGAGACCATTCATCCTGTGATGGCACTGGGTAGCAGTCCTCTTTTGCAGGGCATTGGCGCTGACCACCATCTCCCAAGCCTGGTTGGCAATGCCGCTGCCCATCCTGTGGCCAGAGCGGGGGTAGAGAACATCACAGCAGGCCTCCACGGCATCCAAAAGGCATTCCAGTGACACGTCATTAAACCTTGGAGCTGCAGTCTTTTTGCCTTTTGTGGACGTCTTCCCTGCAATTGTGGCCTGGAAGGACTGAGGTTTGTGCAGGCGGCTGGATTTTAAATATGGCGCCCGACGTGATGAAGCGGTGAGGTGATAGTGGGCGGGCAAATGAGAGCCCTCCCTCCATCAAAATGGCATGTTTCCTGGGAATGAATAAATAATGTGGCAGGATAGGAACAATGCGGTGTGAAAACCCGCCATCGCGGCCAGCATGTAAAATATCGTTTACCCACCCACTACCGCACTTAGTGCAAATCTGGGACGATTCTACCCCAGGTGTTAGACTAGGTTGTAAACATTTCCTGGGTAACTATCCAGGTAAGTACCATAGATCTGTCTGAAATCTCCAGCTCTAGCACAGAGCCGGAGACATTCGCGGAGGGTCCCTGGAATCAGGAAATTGCCCATGAGGACTTTAACCCTACTGGGCAATTCCCACATAGGTCCACTGGACTAGCCTCCTGGCAGCGTATAACTGCCCTATTGACTGACTTCCGTCTGCACATGACACTATAAATTTCTCTCGCACCGAAGTCTCCACATCTTACTTGCCTTTGGACTTTAATCTGTCTCAAGTTTGCATCTGTTTTACCTTTGTCCTTCCTCCCCTTTTTGGGATTGCACTGGTCATTGAATTGGAGATATAAGATGAACCTTTATGAAGCTGAAAACTGTCCTCAGACAGCATCACTGTCGGTGTTCCTACACAACATGGACTGCACCGGTTCAAGAAGGTGGCTCCCAACCATTTTCTCAAGGGCAGTTAGGGATGGGCAATAAATGCTGGCCTAGCCAGCAACACCCACAACCCGTGAACAAATATATTAAAGAAAACCTGTGAACAGTCAATGTGACTCAAAACTAGAAAGTGATTATTGGTATTCGCAGTAACATAAATATTTCTGACCACCAGATATAGCTGTGGGGTCAGTGAAGTAGTTGCAGACCTATTAAGAAATGTATCAAAGTTAATAAAGTGCTTTAAATCTTCCAACTTTCTACAAAGTATAGCAAATTCGGGGCTGAATTTTCATCACTCTAAGTTTTGTCATTTTTTGACTGGATTGTGTTTAGCTACCATCTTTCATGCTGTTCTAATGTGCATTTTTCAAAAAAAAATGTGAAGTAATATGATCTAACAGTTTACCAAGGTCAAATTAAATCCACATCCTCAGATTCACATGCTACTTTTAGCAAAATCCACAGAGATTTTATACCCATCCAAACAATGCATCAACTCACGAACACAGAACATTGTAATGCATTCCATCATTAACCTTTAAACTGCTACTTGGGGTGTTTGTTGCTGAATGAAGTTCTTATTTGTTTAGAAGGGTGCAGGTTATTTAAATAGTGCAAACATAATGCAATTCATGTCCGTTCTTTGTTCGTTATCATCACTTTACTGCTTTTGTGAATATTAGCTTTTTTTTACTAGAATTTGAATAATGCAAACACTATTTACAAGGTTCTGGTAAGCTATAGCTCCTGGGACCTGTGTCATGAACATTTGACTTTGCAAGACAGTTATATTTTAAAATGTCTCCTTTAACTCAAGGTGAAATTAGGAATTCCAAAAGCCCCCCAGCTTGGAGACATGCCAATGTCGTCTGGTTACCAAGGAGGTAAAATTCAAACAGGAATCTATTGAAATCAAGTGACAGTTTTAGACATACACCCTGGCATTAAACTGCCCCAGAAAGATTATCTTCTTTTGGGATGGTAGTGAGACTTCTTTAAGATCAGAATAGAAGCTTTCCTTAACATTGTCATCAGAATTAAGCTCTGGACATAAGTGCTAATGAAGTGGAATAATGGTTACAGCTGAGCTCGGGTGAAGTGTTATGAGTCTTTCGTTTATACAGTTGGGAAGGTCTAGCAGTGCATCCAAGATCTTATTCCAGATAGCAAAACCAACTCCGTGGACACAAGGGTCACTGTCAGTCTTCCTTTCCAGTAAAAGATGCATTCCCCTTCTGGTTCCTTCAGCTGTCCCTCCCCAGGAAGGCAGGTCTCACTGAAGGTAACAATGTCAATTTGGAGTTTTGATCACTCATGTGACTTCTTTTAAAATGAGGACTTTGGGGCACCATCATTGTCCACATGATCTTGTCAGGTTGGTGATCAGATTTTGGTGAATGTATCAAGCTGCAATGACTTTGACCACCTTGCCATTGCTGACTTCATGCGTGGCCCAACCATGATAGCTCTTGATGGCATCACTCAAGGGCTTGTTGGAGGGTTAAAGCCTCTTCACCATGTCAAGATGACAAATCACAGAGAGGAGCCTTCACACCATTACCCCAGTAACGATCATCTGTCATCTTCTGAGAATCCTGAGGAGCAATGTTAAAAGGGGCAGGCTGAAATGGAAATGGAACCTTTCTACCAATACATGCAAGTGGGGACAGCCTGTAGCTGTGTCAAAGGGAACAGAGAAAGAAAATTAAATCAATGGAGGGAGGTGACCTTAACTTTCAATTTTCCCTGCTGTTTCCCTCCCAATACCAACATTTGGAGAAAGATAATGGAGGAAAATCCAGCTCGATTTCATCCTGCTCTAAATATTTATTTTGTACTGTTGAACCTTAGTTAGGGCGCATGCATCTCACAACCTCTACCATTATTAAAAGGATTTAACTTGGAATCTAATGATGCATAAAATCTGTGCATCATCTCTTAATGCAAAACTCTGATCCCTTCCCATTAAACGTGCCCTACCAAACTATCAAACTTTGTGCCCTCTGACTCTATGGAATAGATTATGAGTCCTTCCATTCAGTGGAAACAGGGCAGCAGTATCCCAAAAGCACAGGGCTTTCTGACATGACAGGGACAACTTTACTGCCTGGAGATGTACACCCAGCGGCAGGCCGGGGGGGGGCCAGTGCTTCAGGCAGGCCTATAGGCTCTGCCTGCCTGGCTGAGGGTGCAGCCAAAGGCTGCCCTGTCACAGGATGGTGTCACTCATCGCAACCCACCCCTCCACACACAGCCCACCCCCCCACTTCCCCTCAAACAGTGGTGGCCCGGCAGTTTTTTCTATTGTTTATTTGGAGTTTTAAAAAAGTTAGTGACAGAGCACCTTCATGTTGCAGCGCCTTTTCTGTTGCATGTCCTTCACTGCAACCAGCTGCTCCTCTCAAGTTGAAAGGCTTCTGCCCATCCAGCCTTGAGAGCCTGGCCAGTTAAGGGGATGTCCCCCTCCCCCCACCACACTGCTCCACCCCCAACCCTCCAAATCCTGGTCAAAAAACCAAAGGGTGAATGTTTGCTCCCAGAGGTGGCTTTGGGACTTGGAAATAGTCCAGACTCTGTTTCCTACTCTCAAAACAAAAGATTAAGAGCCTGATATAAAGGTCAAGCACCCATAGAGAAAATTTGTGAGCACTTTATCTGAAAGTCTTAGCTGGATGGTATGGAGTCTTCAGTGACTTCAGTACTGAGTATAACAGACAGGTTATGTGAAAACTCTTGCCAGATTTATTATTTCCAAGTGGAACTAGTAACATGATAAGTAAGGCTGGAGATTAGGGAATATGGAGCTATTGCCCATACACCATTCCCTACCTTGAAGATAAAATTATTAACTTGAAGATTCAGATGGTTCATCACTTACAAGAATACCAGCAGCTATTGACTGTAAAGACACCCCTAGATAATAAGATTGCAACCGGAAAAGAAGGGGAGGTTGATTTTTTTTTCCCAAGCATCTGATTGGTTGTTTTTTGGAAATATGATTGGAACCAGTCAGAAGGAGAAACACCTGGTTTGTATTTTGACTGACTAAGTGAGTGAGTGATTTTCTTTCAATTGTCGGTTGCACACCAATTTGAGGCAGAAATATTTTTTGCAGCCGCAAACAGCCTTAAGATATGTGAAGGATTGGAAGTACTGTGCCATACAAGTTTTCACAACTTTAGCTGCAGGTATAGGTTGATGGTATCAATCACTTTCAGCATAGTGCACAAAAATGTTCCAAAGAGGTAAAGAGTGAGTTCTCCTGCTCTTTTGCTGAAGTCATGGAATTTCAAGGCCCTCTGTGGATCTTTGTGATCAGACCTTGACCCATAACCTTTCCATTTTTCCATTGAACCTTCATTTTATCTCCTAGTTGCTTTAATTTATCAATTACCTTTACCTTTAACCTGACCTTTAACAGTGAAAATGTGAACCTAGAATATTTAGCAACATGTTGTCGCCTAGAGGCATTTTCAGTCTTGGGATCAGCCTACTTCAGAAATATTCATCTCCACATATTGACCACAGGGAAATGCCAAGCTACAGAAGATGCAGCATGAACTATCACAGTAGTCTTTGGTGGGTGTGTTATTACAAAATGCCTAAAGCTAGTAATGAAATCACAAGAATAGGAAAACATGTGTCGAACAAGGACTGCAATACAAATAGACAAGTAGGTTATAACGGATTTGGATATTCCTACATTACCTCTGTTTGGATCATTTGGATATGAAACAATCAAATCCATTAATTAAGCATAACTTTGATTGTTTCTGCAAGCATCTGTGTAAAAGCTCCTATAAACTAAAACACATCTAGAGAAGAGTGAACATGGATTCAGACTTCACTGGAATTAAGTTGTACTCTTTGTCGGGTATAGTCATATTTAAAATCCACAAAGTATGATATTTTAGACTTAGTAAAATTCATTCACATTATCATATGTACTACTCTGGAAAACGAGCTAAAGCTGCAGCTGCAAACAGCTGACAGCTCAAAAACAGCCCCAAGATATGTGAAGGATTGGAAGTATAGTGCCATACAAGTTTGTCATAACTTTAGCTGTAGGTATAGGTTGATGGTCTCAATCACTTTTATCATAGTGCACAAAAGTGTTCCAAAGAGATATTGATTTAGAAGTTATTCGAAGGCAAAGTGAATGACAAAACAATGAAAATTATTCCCTAGTGAGGTCGGAAATTTTGATTTTATTTACCCCTCATTGGGTGCATATTCTAATATTTTGGCAATTGCTCCAATTCTGATTGCAAATCTTAATTTGCTTAAATTTGAATTAAATAATATTCATTATTGCTCCTATCCACTTCCGATCTTTTTTCCATACCTTAGCGATTCTCCTCTTCCAATGTCAGAACTATTCAAATAAATCCAACCCAAATAATGCAAGTACACCAAATAACATTCTTCTTTCTCAAGAAGTCCCTACAACCAATCTTAAAGAAAATAAATCATCAGGTAAAACCAACACTCTCGCATGCTTCAGCAAATTTGAGAAAAATGATAGGGCTTGAAAACCTGAATTTAACAATTTATTTCTTATGTTTAGCTTAGTTAGCATCAAGTAAAAAATAAACAAATTCCAAACTGTGACTCCACAACAGCTCACTTTAATGTTTTTCTACCTCAAATTGGTGTGCAGCCAACAATTGAAGAAAGTAAGGACTGACTGTTTCTGACAACACCCAACCCAACATCCAAATAATCTGAGTTGTTCTGACAACCTTCATTTGTGCTCTGCAAAAAATTTCATTGTCCATAACAACTATCAATCTTGCTCTCCAACTGATCTGATGTATTCAGTCATGCCCGATCGCTAATCTTGTTGGTTGACTGTCAAATCTCAGTGAAAATATTGATGCTGTTTGAAAAGCAATGAACGTAACATATAGATTGAAATGCAAAATCTAACCTTAAAGCACTGATGGTTAGCATGCATATATGAAAGAGGCAAACCTCGATTTCACAATGAATTATCGCTCTCCCATTTGTCAACTCACTTCCTGTCTCAACCTTATCATCTCATGTTCTGTGGCAGCACTCTACCTGCTCATACAATTCCAAAATAAAAATTCTTAATTGATACAAATGTTTTGCATGTGCACTAAATTTACATAAAGAAAGAGAAATTAAACTTGTGGGCATTTATTTTTTGCCTGAGAAACAGTGCCCCAAGACTTGAAGTTTTGCGAGAGGTGGGGGACATTAAACTCTTTGAAGGCCCACTTGATTCACTTTGAGGAACATAGGAACAGAGTACACCAGTCAGCCCTTGAGCCTACTTTGCCATTCAACTAGATGATGGTTGATTGCAGTCTTAACCCCACCTATCCGCCTTGGCTCCCTATCCTTTAATACTCTTTCCTAACAAAATATAACAATCTCTGTTTTGAAATTTTAAATTGGCCTAGCTTCAACAGTTTTTCATTCAAGTTAGCTGGTAAATGAATGAGCAGCCTGTCTACCTGAAATAGATTTAATGCTGCTTTTCTATGCATTTCAATGATCTACATTAGTATTGATAGCATTATGGAGACATGGCTGCAGGAGGACATGGATTGGGGCCTGAATATTGAAGGGTACAAGAGATTTAGGAAGGACAGGAGGTGAGGAAAAGGTGGAGGGGTGGCTCTGTTAGTTAATGCTGATATTAGCACAGTGGAGAGAGATGTCCTTAGTTCAGGAAATGGTTTGGGTAGAGATGAAAAATGATAAAGGCAAGAAGTCACTTGTGGGAGTTGTGTACAAGCCCCCTAACAGTAACCACATGGTAGGGTTGAGCATAAAGGAAGAAATAATTGGAGCTTGTCAGAAAGGCACAGCAATAATCATGGGAGATTTTAATCTACTTATAGGGCAGGATATTGAGATCGGCGAGTGGGGGGCGGGGCCCGCTCGCCGATGCATAAAATGATGCGGGATGACGTCGGGCGTAACTCCTGATGTCACCCCACGTCATTTCAAGTTTCAGGTCGGCGGGGGCTCAGCCAAATCAGCTGTGCACCCGCCGACCTGTCAATGGCCAATTGAGACCATTTAAAAAGTAATTAGACTAGCTAATGGACCTAAGGTTGGTGGGCAGGCCAGGAGCCCTGGTGGGCATCAGAAAAAGCGTGAAACCTCATTCACAGGCGGGATGAGGTTTCATGTGGGTTTTTAAAAATTTATTAAAAGTTTACTTAAAAGTGATGGACATGTCCCAACTCATGTGACAGTGTCACATGAGAGGACATGTCAGGGAAATTTCATTTCTGATTTTTAAATTTGGCATTGATCTCCCTGAGGCAGCACTTAGCCTCAGGGAGATGAGTGCACTCTTTCATGCGCTTGGGTGAAAGAGTGCACTCCTGGTTTAGGGAGTCACCCCCTGCCCACACAGGGATCACATGGCGCTACCTGGCAGATGTCACACTGGGCGGGCCTTAATTGACCCGCCCACGTAAAATGGGGGCACGCCCCCAATTGGGGGCGCCGATCAGAGGAGTGCCTGCACGCACTCACTCCTGAACTTCCACCCCGACGGGGGGAAAATTCTTCCCATAGACTGGAAAAGTCAGATGGGCAAAGATAGCTTAGATGAGGAGCACATTGAATGTTTACAGGATAGTTGCTTGGAGCAACATGTTCTGGAACCAATCAGAGAGCAGGCTATACTAGACCTGGTATTGTGCAATGAGATCAGAGTAGTTAATGATCTCAGTGAAAGTGCCCCTAGGTAACAGCGACCATTATATGATTGAAATTTCACATTCAGTTTGAGGGAGTGAGAAGTGGGTCTGAGACTAAGTTTTTAAACTTAAATAAGGGCAATTATGAGGGCATGAAAGCTGAGCTGGTGAAAGTGAATTGGCAAATTAGTTTAAGGAATATGTCAATAGAGATGCAGTGGCTGGTACTTAAGGGGATATTTCAGAATGCACAGAATAGATACATCCCAACGAGTAAGAAAAAGTCCAAAAAACGGACACACCACTCATGGTTAACTAGAAAGGTTAAAGATAGTATCAATCTGAAAGAAAAAGTAAAAAATTGTGCAAGACAGGTGGAAGGCCAGAAAATTGGACAGAATATAAGGAATAGCAAAGAATGGCTGGAAGACTAATCAGGAGGGAAAATTTAGAGTATGATAGAAAGCTAGCTAGAAATATGAAAACAGGTAGTAAGAGTTTTTATTCATATTTTTTAAAAAGGAGTTAACAAATTGAGCATTGGTCCTATAGAAAATGAGTCTGGGGAACTGATAATGGAAAACAATGAGATGGTGGATGAATTGAACAGGTATTTTGCATCAGTTTTCACTATAGAGGATACAAGCAACATCCCAGAAGCAGCTATAAACCAAGAAATGGAAGTGGGGAAGGAAGTCACCTTATTTAAGGAAGGAGGTAAATGCACTGGAAGCAGTTCAGAGCAGGTTTACCAGACTAATACCGGGAATGGATGGGTTGTCTTATGAGGACAGGTTGGGCAGGTTAGGCTTGTACCTGCTGGAGTTTAGAAGAGTAAGAGGTGACTTGATTGAAACATATGAGATCATGAGGGTTCTTCACAGGGTAGATGTGGAGAGCATGTTTCCTCTTGAGGGAGGGTCTAGAACTAGAGGCCACTATTTAAAAATAAGGGGTCGCCCACTTAAAGCAGGGATGAGGTAAAATCTCTTCATTCAGAGGCTCACAAGTCTTTGGAACTCTCTTCCTGAAAAGATGGTGGAAGCAGATTGTTTGAATATTTTTAAGTTGGAGATGGATAGAATCTTGATAAGCAAGGGAGTGAAAGGTTATTGGTGGTAGGTGGAATGCAGATTTCAGGTTACTGTCAGATCAGCCATGATCTTATTAAATGGCGGAGCAAGCTCGAGAGGCTGAATGGCCTACTCCTGCCATTTGATCGTACGTTCGCATGTAAGACTCCAATAAATGAGCGGCAAATGGACAGAGTTTGTGCAGAGTACACTCAACCTAGTTATTTCAGGTCTTGAGGGGCCTAACCAGCATAAAGGGACCACTCAAATCCACTCGTAAAACAATAACAAAATCTACACTGGTGTGGGGTCAGGCGAAACAGGAATGCTCCTCCCAGCTTTGCAAATATACTCCAGGCCTCTGTCAGCTGGCATTCACCTCTCTCAGCTGCGCCAGCTACCTAATCTGCCTCCTATGACCAGCCTTTGGTACAGCACTTCATCAGAGCCTACCAACATTCAGCAAAGACATCACCCAAACAGTTACATCAGGATCATTTGGTGTTTGCAGCTTGATGTTTCCCATTAAATAAGGTTCAATGCCAAATTTTGCACAGGGTCTGAGGCTGCTATGGGCTGGACTGCGAAGCAACCAATGCACTAACTTTCCAACCACCTGATTTAGGTGAATGTCAAGTCTATTCCCTAAGGAGACAGTAATTGAATGTGTACATGTCTACATCCATGTGTGTGTCCCCAGCAATTCCACACAGTGAAGCTCAATTACAGCCCCAGGGTGAAATCTTACTGAGGTATTATGAGCAAGTTTAAATTCTCATGATATGCTGGTCTACATTCTGCCTGAGGCTTAGATTCCACAAAATCCCCTGGCCTGAATGTGATACAACACTACCCAATTAGTAAAACATAAATAGGATAGATCAACGCAAAGGTTTTTTTTTATATTTAATTGGCATCTATTGCTACAAGTCTATCAACATCTATTTTACTGCCTGATATTCAGATCCATTCAGATCCATGCACTTGTAGCAAAAATATATTTGTTCTGACTGAGTTCTTTATTCAGAGATGATGAACAATCTAGACAAGTTAAATTTGCTTTAGTGAAATTAACAGGAACTGATTTAACCTGGACATGACATTGCAGCCAGTTCTGGCTACCACACTTTGGAAAAGATGGGAAGACATTAGAAAGCTTGGAGATGCTGGGCTGCTCTCCTTGGAGAAGAGAAGGTTGAGAGGAGATTTGATAGAGGTGTTCAAAATCATGGTAGTAATTGACAGAATAGATAAGGAGAAACTGTTCCCATTGGCAGAAGGATTGAGGACCAGCAGACAATGATTTAAGCTGATTGGCAAAAAAGAGCAAGGCAACTTGAGGAAAAGTTTTTTTTATGCAGTGAGTGGTTAGAATCTGGAATGCACTGTCTGTAAGTGTGGTGGAAGCAGATTCAATCATGGCTTTCAAAGTGAATTGGATAATTATCTGAAGAGAAAAAATTTGCAGAGCTACGTGGAAAAGGTGGGTAAGTGGCACAAGGTGAATTGCTCTTGCAGAGAGGCAACACAAGCAAAAAGGACTTAATGGTCTCCTTCTGTGCTGAAACCATTCTATGACTCCGTGTATACTTCTGCCAAAATATTCACAATCTATGAGGCTGAGTACCTAGAGGCTAAATTAAAAAACAGAACTACAAAGATAATAATCTCTGGATTACTGTCAAAGCCATGAGCAAACTGACATATGATAAACAAGATCAGAGAGATGAATGTGTGGCTCAAAGACTAGTATGGAAGAAATGGGTTTCAATTCATGGAGCACTGCACCAGTACTGGAAAAAGGGGGAGCTGCACCATTTGGACAGTCTTCAACTGAACCGTGCTGCGACCAGTGAGCTAGCAAGTCATATATCTAGGGCTATAGAGAGGGTTTCAAATTAAATAGTTGGGCAGGGTAGGAGGGTGCGATTTCAAGTGAGGGGAGATTTGGAAAGTTAAAGAGAAAGGACAAAATAATAGTTCAGGGGATAAGGAAAATGGTGCCCAAAGTGTGACAGGAATGTACAGAGCATACAAAGATAAAAGCGCACCAGTAAATATGGTTAGAGCAGAGAAAAAATGGTTTTAAACTACAAGATTGGAGGAGGGTTTTGGTGAAGGGAGATTTAGCAATCCAAAGATAAAAGTTGAGGCAACAGGAAAGTGTATCGATGTAGGCAAAGATAATTTGAGTGGGACAGAGATTTTAATGGTAATACTGCATCAGAAAGTAAGTTCCACGCATGGAATAGTATTAAAAAAATAAAATTGAAGTCATTTTATCTGAATGTGTGGAGCATCAGCAATAAGATAGATGAACTTGTGACACAAGTAGAGATAAACAGTTTAGGTCCAATTGCCATTACAGGGACATGGGCCAGGATTTTCCGATCCCACCTGTGGCAGGAATCTTCGCAGGCAAGGCAGAAATTCGGGACCAAAAATTCTCGGCCATGGTTACAAGGTGACCAAGGTTAGGAAATAAATATTCCAGGGTACACAACATTTCAAAAAGACAGACAGAATGGAAAGTGAGGAGGGGTAGCCCTGGTGACAAAGGATGACATAAGGACATTAGTGAGAAAGGTTCTTGATTTAAAATATCAGGAATTAGAATCACTGTTGTAGAAATTAGGAATAGCATAGGTCAGAAAACAGTGGTAGGAGTAATTTATAGGCCCCCAACAGTTTTACCTTTGGACAGAGCATTAAAAAAGAAATTACTGGAGCTTGTAACAAAGGCAACGTAATAGCTGTGCAGGACTGTAATCTTCATATAGATTGGACCAATCAAATTGTCAAGTGTGGTCTGGAAGATGAGTTTGTATCACAGTATCTTTACAGTGCAGAAGGAGGCCATTCAGCCCATTGAGTCTGTATGGGCTCTCTGAAACACTATTCCACCTAGTCCCACTCCCCTACCTTCCCCCCATAACCTTGCACATTCTCTCTCATCTTGAGTACAAGATTAAGGAGGTCATGTTGAACTTGTATAAAACACTAGTTAGGCCCTATCTGCAGTACTGCGTCCAGTTCTGGGCACCATACTTGGGGGAGGATTGGAGAGATTACAGGGGAGATTCACAAGAATGATTCCCCGGGTGAAGAATTGTAGCTATAAGAATAGATTAGAGAGGTTGAGGCTGTTCTCCTTGGAGAAAAGAAGGCTGAGAGGAGACTTGATAGAGGAATTCAAGATCCTGAGGGGTATGGACAAGGTAAATAGTGATAAACTGTTCCCACTCAAGATAACATCGAGAACTAGAGGGCACAGATTCAAAATAATTGGCAAAAGGTGTAAATGTGATGTGAGGAAAATTTTTTTCAGCCAGGGGCGGTTGGAGTCTGGAACAAACTTCCTGAAAGGGTGTTGGAGGTAGGTTCGAATGAGGTATTCAAAAGGAAATTGGATTGCTAAAATGCTGTTGTGACAGTTTCCTGGAACAATATATTATTGAACAAACTATGGATAAAGATTTTAGATCTTGAGTATTGCTTAAAAAAGAGACATTTTTTGTCGAAGCTTTTCGTCTTGTACTCGTCAAGACCATTCACAAGAAAATGTCACTGTCAGGGGAAACAACAAATTTATACTGTACGAGGAGAAATTGTTGATTGGTTGGCAAGTGGACTCTGATTGGTAGAGGTGTTGCCATGGAGAATGCATCAGTTGATGGAATTAACTGCCAAGCATTGTTTGAAATTTAAACCAGGCAGCTTGACTCTGATTGGTCAAGAAATTGCCCTGGGGAATGAACCAGTAAATGGCTGTCACTTATTTTGGTTAGCTGAAATGGGTGCAGTGTGTACATATACAGCCATTCACTGGTTCATTCTGCAGGGCGATGTCTTGATGAATCAGAGTCAAGCTGCCTGGTTTAAATGTCAAACAATGTTTGGCAGTTAACTGTCAGTCACCATCAACTGGTGTATTCTCCATGGCAATGCCTCTACCAATCAGTGTCGACTTGCCAACCAATCAGCATTTTCTTCTCATACAGCATAAAGATGCTGTTTCCACTGACATTGGCATTTTATTTCGACAAAGAAAATGTCTCTTTTTCCAGCAATACGTAAGATCTGTACTACCAAACGACTGTTTTAGATCTCTATCATGGAATGAGCCATAGTTAATTAGTTCATTGGATAGATGACAGCCATATACTCAAAAATCTTCAGTACAATGAATTGTCCACTGGGTCATAGCCTCCTGGGCGTCCAAACCTGCACTTTATGGACACTAGTAAGCATGATGTGATTGTGGTAGGCATTGACACTGCTAAGCGTGAGACTGACTGGGAGGGCATTGGAAGAGAGGAACAGAAATATAAAGCTCAGCTGGCCAAGAGAAAATAAATGCAAGCGAGTTGTGCACCTTCTCAGCCCACTGTCTTTCTCTGCAGCAAATGTGGCAGGGACTGACATGCCAGAGTGGGGCTCCTGACCAACACCAGAAGATTCTTAACACAGAGATGGCCACCACAGTGTAAACCATCTCTTACAAGGCGGAAGGCTGCCACCATCATAGATTAAAAGACGAGGCTTATAATGTTGCAAAGAAAATCAGTAAACCTGGGGATTGGGAATATTTTAGAAACAGTGAAGGGCAACCAAAAAGTTGATAAAAAAGGGAAATATAGAATAACAGAGTAAGTTATCCAGAAATATTAAAACAGATTTTACAAATATATAGCGAGGAAGACAGTTGCTAAAGTAAAAGTTGATTCCTCAGAAGCAGAGACAGGAGAAATTATCATGGGGAATAAGGAAATGGCAGAGGCATTGAACAAATACTTTGGATGGGATTTTCCAGTCCCAGCAACGGCAGGTTTAATGGCCAACAGCAGGAGGTCAATGTGGTGGGAACTGAAAAATCAGTTTCCCGCCGGCGTGAAATGTCGGCGGGAATGTGCACTCCTGCCTGTCATGGCGGGTCACTACTCACGCCAGAGACTGGCCTGAAACTGTTTTGCATCCTCCATTAATGGGATGCAGATGATTGCCTGACTGGAATTGTCCCACCCATCCACCACCCCCCCCTTCCAATTATCTGCACCAATAGTGGATCAATGGGATATCACACCACTCCAGAACACGTCCAGACAAATGTGGCGTACTCACCTGGAAGAAGGCCTGGGGTAGCTTGCGGATTTCAGAAGACAGACACCTACAGCAACCATGGACCCTGGAAACCACATGCAGCAGTGAGCAAGTAGAGCATCAGGACATGAATCTTCTAGCTGCAGGTGGACAGCTGCATAAGATACACTTGGGCAGCAATGGACTCTGCTGCTTGGAGGGGGGTGGCAATGGATGGGGAGGAGAGGAATTTTTTTTATTCATTCAGGGGATTTGGGCTTCGCTGGCTGGGCCAGCATTTATTGTCCATCCCTAGTTGCCGTTGAGAAGGCGGTGGTGAGCTGCCTTCTTGAACCTTTGCAGTCCATTTGGTATAGGAACACATACAGTGCTGTTAGAAAGGGAGTTCCAGGATTTTGACCCAGCAACAGTTAAGGAATGGCGATATATTTCCAAGTCAGGATGGTGAGTGACTTGGAGGGGAACTTCCAGGTGGTGGTGTTCCCATCTATCTGCTGCCCTTGTCCTTCTAGATGCTAGTGGTTGTGGGTTTGGAAGATGCTGCCTAAGGACCCTTGGTGAATTTCTGCAATGCATCATATAGATAGTACACACTGCTGCTACTGTGCATCGGTGGTGGAGGGAGTGAATATTTGTGGATGGGGTACCAATCAAGCAGGCTGTTTTGTCCTGAATGGTGCCAAGTTTCTTCAATGTTGTTGGAGCTGCACTCATCCAGGCAAATGGAGAGTATTCCATCACACTCCTGACTTGTGCCTTGTAGATGGTGGACAGGCTTTGGGGAGTTAGGAGGTGAGTTACTCGCCACAGGATTCCTAGCCTCTGACCTGCTCTTGTAACCACATTTATATTTATATATATAAAAACAAAAAAACTGCGGATGCTGGAAATCCAAAACAAAAACAGAATTACCTGGAAAAACTCAGCAGGTCTGGCAGCATCGGCGGAGAAGAAAAGTTCTGTCGAAGGGTCATGAGGACTCGAAACGTCAACTCTTTTCTTCTCCGCCGATGCTGCCAGACCTGCTGAGTTTTTCCAGGTAATTCTGTTTTTGTTTTATATTTATATGGTTAGTTCAGTTCAGTTTCTGGTCAATCGTAACCCCCAGAATGTTGACAGTGGGGGATTCAGCAAAGGTAATGCCATTGAACATCATGGTTAGCTTCTCTCTTGTTGGAGATGGTCATTGCTTGGCACTTGTCTGGTGCAAATGTTACTTGCCTCTTGTCAGCCCAAGCCTGGATATTGTCCAGATCTTGTTGTATTTGGACATGGACTGCTTCAGTATCTGAGAGGTCACAAATGATGCTGAACATTGTGCAATCATCAGCGAACATCCCCACTTCTGACCTTATGATGGATGGAAGGTGATTGATGAAACAGCTGAAGAGCATTGGGCCGGGGACGCTAGCCTGAGGAACTCCTACGGTGATGTCCTGGAGCTGAGATGACTGACCTCCAACAGCCACAAAGCCACAACCACCTTCCTTTGTGCTTGGTATGATCCAAACCAGTGAAGAATTTCCCCCTGATTCCCATTGACTCCAGCTTTGCTAGGGCTCCTTGATGCCACAATCTGTCAAATGCTGCCTTGATGCCAAGGGCAGTCACTCTCACCTCACCTCAGGAGTTCAGCTCTTTTATCCATGTTTGTACCAAGGCTGTAATGAGGTCAGGAGCTGAGTGATCCTGGTGGAACCCAAACTGGGCATCAATGAGCAGGTTATTGCTAAGCAAATGCTGCTTGATAGCATTGTTGATGACCCCTTCCACCACTTCACTGACGATCGAGAGTAGACTGATGGGGCGGTAATTGGCCAGGTTGGATTTGTCCCGCTTTTTGTATACAGGACATACCTGTGCAATTTTCCACATTAGATGTCAGTGTTGTAGTTGTTCTGGAACTGTTTGGCTGGAGGCGCGGCAAGTTCTGGAGCATAAGTCTTCAGTACTATTGCCGGAATATTGTCAGGACCCATAGCCTCTGCAGTTTCCAGTGCCTTCAAAGCTGTCTCGGTATCACATGGGGTAAATTGAATTGGTTGGAGACTGGCATCTGTGATGCTGGGGACCTTTGGAGGAGTCCGAGATGGATCATTTGCTTGGCACTTCTGGCTGAAGATTGCAGCAAACGCCTTATCTTCTGCATTGATGTGCTGGACTATCCCATCATTGAGGATGAGGTTATTTGTGGAGACTCCTCCACCAGCAAGTTGTTTAATTGTCCACCACCATTCATGACTGGATGTGGCAGGACTGCAAAGCTTCGATCTGATAAATTGGTTTTGGGATCTCTTACCTCTATTTATCATTTGCTGCTTATGCTGTTTGGCATGCAAGTAGTCCTGTGATATAGCTTCACCAGGTTGACACCTCATTTTTAGTACGCCTGGTGCTGCTCCTGGCATGGCCTCCTGCACTCTTCATTGAACCAAGGTTGATCCCCTGGCTTGATGGTAGTGGTAGAGTGGGGGATATGCCGGGCCATGAGGTTACAGATTGTGTTCGAGTACAATTCTGCTGCTGTTGATGGCCCACAATGCCTCATGGATGCCCAGTCTTGAGCTGCTAGATCTGTTTGAAATCTATCCCATTTAGTGCCACACAACACGATAGAGGGTATCCTCAATGTGAAGGCGGGATTTCGCCTCCACAACAACTGTGTGGTGGTCACTCCTACCGACACTGTCATGGACAGATACATCTGTAGCAGGCAGATTGGTGAGGATGAGGTCAAATATGTTTTTCCCTCTTGTTGGTTCCCTCACCACCTGCTGCAGACCCAGTCTAGCAATTCTGTCCTTTAAGACTCTGCCAGCTCCATCAGTCGTGGTGCTAACGAGCCACTCTTGGTGATGGACTTTGAAGTCCCCCATCCAGAATACGTTCTGTGCCCTTGGAACCCTCAGTGCTTCCTCCGAGTGGTGTTCAACATGGAGGAGCACTGATTCATCAGCTGAGGGAGGGCAGTATGTGGTAATCAGCAGGAGGTTTCCTTGCCCATGTTTGGCCTGATTACTTGAGACTCCATGGGGTCCGGAGTCGATGTTGAAGGCTCCCAGGCAACTCCCTTCCACCTGTATACTACTGTTCCGTCGCCACTGCTGTGTCTGTCATGCCAGTGAGACAGGACATACCCAGGGATGGTGATGGTTGTGTCTAGGACATTATCTGTAAGATATGATTCCCCAAGGATGACTATGCCAGGCTGTTGCTTAACTAGTGTGTGAGACAGCTCTCCCAATTTTGGCACGAGCCCCCAGTTAGTCAGGAGGACTTTGCAGGATCGACAGGGCTGAGTTTGCCGATGTCATTTCCAGTGCCTAGTTTGCTGCCAGGTGGTCCGTCCAGTTTCATTGGTTTTTTTGAGGCTTTGTAGTGGTTAGATACAACTGAGTGGCTTGTTAGGCCATTTCAGAGGTCAAGCGCTGGATTCACATGTAGGCCAGGCCAGATAAGGACACCAGGTTTCCTTCCCTAAAAGGCATGAGTAAACCAGATGGATTTTCTCAACAATTGACAATGGTTTCATGGTCACCATTAGGCTTTAATTCAAGATTTTTATTGACTTCAAATTCCACCTTCTACCATGGCAGGATTCGAACCTGGGTCCCCAGTCTATTACCCTGGGTATCTGGATTACTGGTCCAGCAACAATACCACTACGTCAGCACCTCCCCTCTACAGCGTGTGGGGGTTTTACAGGTGTGAACAGACATAGTGGTGTTTTGCAGGTGTTAACGGGCATGGGGGGGGTGGTTTTCAGGTGTTACCGGGCTTGAGGGTTTTGCAGGTGTGAACAGGCATGGGGACTGTGCAGATGTGAAGGGATATGGGGGGTGGGGTCGGGGGGTGGGGTCGGTTGCACAGGTGTGAAAGGGCATGGGGAGTAGGGAGGAAAGGGGTTCAGAGGGAGGGGCCTGTGGTGTCAACTGATGAGTCCTGGGGGACATACTGAGGGAAATATTGATAGGAAGGGATGGTGAGGGTTAAAGGTGGTAGTGGGAGCCGATTAGATTGAAAGCTGTGGGTCCGGCAATGACAGGTGAAGGGACGCTGAGGGTTGTTGGAGGAAATGTGGAAGTAAAGCCAGATTCTGAGGCTAGACAGGATGAGGTGGAGCCATGTCTATTTTCATGGGGATGAGTGCCTCGGGTAGGTAAGGGACATGGACATTCACCTGCATGGGACGGAGGGTGATGAGTGAGGTCTAAGGTCACACTGGGGGGTGTCAATGTTTATGAGGGGAGGGTGTGAGCCATGGGGGGAAGTTGGAAGGTGTTGGACTCTACCTGAAAAGTTACATGCA
Source organism: Carcharodon carcharias (assembly GCF_017639515.1). Classification (NCBI taxonomy): domain Eukaryota; kingdom Metazoa; phylum Chordata; class Chondrichthyes; order Lamniformes; family Lamnidae; genus Carcharodon; species Carcharodon carcharias. The sequence continues at coordinate 42,236,022 of NC_054474.1, read as the reverse complement.
CCATGGCCACTTATTACTATCCAGAGCCTCAAGGTGGAGCTTGCAAAATGCTGAATGGGGCTTGGGTCAGTGGGAGTGGGTGGAGCAGCAGGTCAGATCAACTGGACAACTGAATGGGAATCCCAGCACATAGTACTGACAACACTAAAGCATTTCAACAGATGAATATGTGAATGGTAAAAGCTCAGCCTGTGTGTGGGAGGCTCTTGCACTTGGCTCACAAGGACCCCGGCATAGAGCCTCATCTCTCTGCACATGAATGATTCCGGAGGACATGGACCCAGCCTGGGGACCCCAACTGAAGAATGGGGCTGGGAGGGAAGGTTGAAGGACTCTGAATCACAAATAAATCACATCAGACCTCATTAAAGTGTAAGTGTTCTCTATTTACAAAAATCTAATAACAATTACAATTACAGAGCACCTATGCAACCACATGTGAACTCATAACTTCTTTATCTTGCATTTCCTACCACTTCTTCAAGGTTCTCGCCCAACATCCACAGCGGGGTGGAGGCAGCTTCCTGACCACTTTGCCCTGTTGTCTTGGATGACCTTGGTAGCTGTCCTCTAGAGACCTAAGGCCTGGAGGATCTCAGCTTACTTTGGCTGTCCTGCTGTGGGGCAGCTGCTCTCTCTGTGGTCACAGAGGATGAAGCTGAAGTGTCACAGACAAGGGGGATTCCGAAGGGCCAGAGACCCTTAGAGAATCCTGGGTAAGGATTCCAGGGGTGTCCAACAACCACTTCTGCTTCCTTTGGGTGCCCAAGGATCCCTGCTTAACTCTTTGAGGGGAAGGGGCTGCTGGAGGGAGGTTGAGGTGCCCTGTCCCCCTCTTGCATAGCCACTTCCAAAGCTCGCCCATTGCTACAGTGATGGAATGCAGGTCTGAGCGCATCTCCAGCAGAAGCTGGGCGTTCTGCTGGATCAGGCTCTCTGCGGCATCCACCATCCCCCCATGGAAACCTCAATGCACACACATGTCGGCAGGCAGATGGACTCCTTTGCCTCCATACCACTCTGTCAAAAGCCTCTGGCACTTCTGCTTGATGTTCCCGGGCCTCTCGCAACACCTACAGCATCTCGTGCAGGGCCGATACCAGAGACTCATCATCCAACTTGGACGTTGCAGATGTCTCCTTCCCAGCAGTCCTCCAGGTTCTGGTGAGCTTTGCTGACCCTGCCTCCTTCTGCTGCGGACACGTGTCCTTGCAGTGATCACCAGAATGTGAGACCCTGCCTGAACTACATCTAGTACCCACCAAGGTGTGTGTCTCTGGGCAGGCGGAAGGTGCAGATAACTGCTGTGATTCCTCTACAGGTGCACTTTCTTCCTCATCCCCAATGTCCTTAGTCCTCTGTGGGCTGGAGGTGCTGCTGGACAAGGCTTCCTCTTCCTGCCTCCCCCACATCCTGCTGGCACCTGTAAGTGAGAGAGGAGAGAGTGAGTGACTAGATGAGCTGCCTCCAACATGGAGGAACGCATGACCCTTAGGTTTCTAAGTGACTACATTATACACGGACACTTACTGAATGGAGGCTGCCCACTGACCTCTCCATCTCGCAGGCTCGGTCAGGTTCCTCGCCTGCCAGCTGGGTGCCTCCCTACACAAACTCAGTGAGGTTCTTGAGGTCAGGCCGGCCCCCTCCTGTCTTCTCTCTCTATCTCTCCTGTTGTGCCTCAATTTTTCCTGCGCAAAGAGAGAAGATGGGGCTGAGAGCAATTGGGTTTCAGGTATCTTTCCCACCTTTCAATCTTACACACAACCCACTGGATTGTGTGCCATGTGATTGATGCACTGCATAAGGGTTCTGGGGCAGCAGCCTCCAGAGTGGTGAACCGATGCAGATAGAAGGATAAGGCTCAGAGAGGCAAGTCATTATCAGTGCTTGCTGATGCCCTTAATGCCTAATTGCCCTTCCCAACTGCACCCCCCACCTCCACCCCCACCCCCAGACATCATCTGAGCTCTCTGTGTGGAAGAGTCAGGGATCAACAGTGGCCTCTCCACCTGCAAAATAGCTGGACTGCAGTGGGGCTGCGAGGCACCATCTTATCACGTTGAGTAGTTCTGATAGGCAAGGCCACACAGATGGTGCCCTTGCCACTGAGGCCCATGTCCCTTCCACCAGTCAGTGAGGTGAGTGTGCGCAGGTGAAGGCTCACTAATCCTGGCAGTATGAATGCGATCATTCATCCTTTTCCTGCATTGCAAGGCAGTCCTCCAGTGGAGGCCGTGGACACTGACCTCCCTGTAGACTTCCTCCCTTGCAGGGTTTGTCACAAGGCTCAGCCTCCTCCTTCCATCCTCGGGATAAAGGATGTTCCTCCCAGCCTCCACTGCACTGAGCAGCACATCGAGGGAAGAATCGTTGAATCTGAGGGCCAGATCAATGGGCTATCTCCTCCTTCAATGGTGAGTACATGACAGGGAAGTTGATACCTGGGCACCTTTTGAATGTGGCACCCAGATATGACAGCAGGGCATGCACCATTCAGCCTGTCTCACTGTGCAATACATCAGGAAATACAACAATGTATAACTAATTATGCTAGCATCATGCAATTCGGCGCAAACTCCCACCAGCCTCCGTGGCGGGAAACATTCCAGGTTCCCGCCCCTGTCATGGGATTTAGGCCGAGAACGGAAAATTCCAACCCTTATGTCTTTCTTTACAGTGGAAGGCAAAAATTACATACTAGAAATAGAGAGTAACCTAGGGGCGAATAAGAGTCAGAAAATTAAGGTAATTAATATCAGCAGAGTAAAGGTACTAGAGAAGCTCAAGGGAGTAAAATTAGACAAATCCCTAGTACATGATGATCTAGATCTTAGGATTCGAAAAGACATAGCTGCAAAGATAGTGGATGTGCTGGTCCTGATTTCCAAAATTCCCTAGATTCTGGAACAATCCCAGCAGATTGGAAGTTAGCAAATGTAACACCACTATTCAATAAAGGAGGAAGGGGGAAAATAGAGAGCTACAGGTCAGTTAGTCTGACATTAGTCATTAGGAAAGTGCTGGAATCTAGTATTAAGGAAGTCTTACAACATACTTAGAAAACAAGTCAGCATGGTTTTACAGTGGGGAAATCCCATTTGTCAAATTCATTTGTGTTTTTGAGGCTGCAACTAGTAGGGTAGATAAAGGGGAACCTGTAGATGTAGTACACTTTGATTTCCAAAAGTCATTAGAAATACACATACGATAAGGACTTATGGAGCTGGGGGTGATATATAGCATGATTAAAAGGTTGATTAACTGACTGGAAGTAAGGAGTAGGGATAAATGGGACATTTTCAATTCAGAAGGTTGTGACTAATTGAGTGCCACAAGGATCAATACTGGGGCCTTGGCTATTTACAATCTATATTAATGACTTAGCTGAAAAAACAAGAGTAATTTATATAAATTTGCTGACAATACAAAGCTGTCTGGGAATGCAAGCTGTGAAGAGGGCACCAAGAGGCTGCATAAAGATATAGACAGGTTAAGTGAGGTGGGCAAAAAGGTGGCAGATGGAGTATAATGTGGGTAAGTGTAAGGTTATTCACTTCAGTTGTAAGAAAAGAAAAGCAGAATATTTTTTAAACAGTGTAAAACTTGTAAATGTTGATCTTCAGGGAGGATTGAGTGTATTCATACAAGAAGACAGAAAGTTGGTTTGCAGGTGAAGCCAGCAATTAGGAAAGCAAATGGCACAATGGGCTTTATTGCAAGGGGATTGGGATTGAAGACTAAAGATGTCTTGCTACAATTGTACAGGGCTTTGTTGAGGCCACACTTGGAACACTGTGTGCAGTTTTGGGTTTCCATATTCAAGGAAGGATATATTTGCAGTTGAGGCAGTACAGGGAAGATTCAGTAGACTTGTACCTGGGAGGAGAGGGCTGTCCTGTGATGAGAGACTGAGTAAATTGGAACTATATTCTCTGGAATTTAGTAGAGTGAGAGGTGATCTCATTGAAACATTCAAGATTATGAAGGGGCTTGACAGGGTAGATGAGAAGTTGTTTCCCCTGGATGGGGAATCTTGAACAGGGGGTACTGTTTCAGAATAAGGGCACTATAATTTTGAACTGAGATGAGGAGAAATTTCTTCACTTGTAGATCTTGGAATCCTCTAACCCCGGGGGTTGTATATGCTCCATTATTGATCATATTTAAAGCTGAGATAAACAGATTTTTGGTCTCTTCTGGAATCAAGGGACATGGGGATTGAGTTGGAAAGTGGTGTATTTGCCCAAAATCAGTCATGATTATATTGGATGGCAGAGCACATCTGACTTGCTGCATGGGCTTCTTCTCCTCCCATTTCTTATGTTCTTATGTTGTCATGTCATAAGAGTCCACCCACTGTCTTTAATTGGAGAGTGAGACAGCCATCTGGTCATTAATTGGCTGCCCTGGGAAAATCACATTGAGTAACTGTTTCCCATACAGCGCAGCAGTTTTCAAATGGTGGGGTTTCGTGCCCTGCCACTGAAAAAGTGGGGAGGGAACATATCTCTGCCGATGTCAGCAGCCCCATGAATATTAATTAGCTGGAGCTGGGACTTCTGCCCCCTCACTTGGGAGGAGGTCCTACCTCAGAGAACTGCCAGCCAATCATGTTGACCAGGAGCTCTGTACTCCCAGCAGTGTCAATGAGAGCGGAGGACACTGCTTGGACTGCAGGCAGTCCTAAGGTACTAAACGTTGCGAGCCCAGGACAAAGGTAAGTCTAGGGGGTCATGTGGCAGGGACAGAAGGGGAGTCTCAAGTGGGAAGGGTTGGAATGGAGGGGCGGGGGTGCTGTTGGAAAGGCCATGTTGGAAGGGAACAAATGGGGAGGCGGGCCCATAACCCAATCAGGAGGCATACCCCTCTATCTTTCCCATTCGAGGCCCAAGCAGGTTTTCCTGCTCTAGAAGTTGGAGCAAGGCAAGAAGAAGACTTTAAGTGGTCAATAGCTGGCCACATAAGAGCCTCAACTACTGCAAGCAGGGCAGGCTATCCAAGAACTCTCTCAGCCCCTCTGAGACTTCTCACAGGTCAGGGCGGGTGGTAAGCAGTGGAAAGGTCACCTGGAGAATTTTACAGATCCCTCCTGCTTGCAAACCTGCCAGTGCATACTTAAAATTCTGCCCATAGCATGTGCTTCTGACTCACAATTCAGCCTGATGGTGAGGTTCAGAAGCCTACATGTCTCTGTAATGGGAAACAGAGCTAAATCATTTATCTCTCTTGTACCATTAGTTTATTTACCTTATTATGAATGCATTCAGATAAAGATCCTTTATTTTGATTTATTCCTACTATTCTTCGCTTGGGCCTTATTCGCTGGTGCACTATTACTATTAAACTCTCTGTCCCCGTCCTATCCTACTCTGCTTCTAATTACCCAAATCGCTACACTATATTGCCTCGACTTTCCCCTTAGATTTCTAAACCCCCCCTTCACCCCCTTTCACATACCCCCACTATTTTAGTTCAAATCCCTATCTACAGCCGTACTTATAGAATCCTCCAGGACAGATTCAATGCCAATTTGTGGAGCTCATCTCAGTGAACAGTTCCCCCTTTCCCCAGTACCCCAAGAATTGAAACTTCTTCTCACACCACACATTGGGCCACGCTTTTGATTCTCTAATCTGCTAGACCCAATGCTATTTGTTGCATGGCTCAATAAACAATCCAGGGATTACAATCTTTGAGGTGCTGCAATTTAATTTGGATACTAACTCCTCAGATTCTCTGAGCAGAATATCATTCCTAGTTCTATCAACGTTATTTATTTTGACAGGGACCACAGCAATGCTTTCCCAAATTCACTCATGTTGCTGTCACAGCACACCTCTTGCCCTGCCATGTTTGACTATTTTTATTTATTTAGTTGATCAGTTAATGAGCTACTGTTGTGTGTTGGTTACATCTTGGTAGGTTTTAATGAAGTCTTTATAATCTGAAGCAGGTTAGCTGTGAGTCTTTATTAACTACTAGAATTGTTTACAGAAATATAGTAAAGTGTACAAGCTAGGAGCTGTATCCATGCTTAAGTCTGCACAGAGGACTGTCCAACACCACACTGACCCCTTAGTGTGGGTCATGTGCTCTCTTACACCACTGTGTGGGCAGTGCTATACTCAGTCTCCCATTAACCCTATGTGTACCAGGCCCTTATAGGACAGTAGGACAGTTACTAATTCAGTAAAGTAATACAAAATCACAGTGCCCTAGTTTGGAGACCTAAAAGAACCAGCTACTGGAGGTGAAAAAAAAGAACAAAATGCAGCACCTCTTTCCTCCTCTACACCAAATTCCATATTCTCACTTCCAGCAAATTCCCTACTTCAATGCTCAGTTTACGAAGCACTCATTTCTCTGATCACTCTGCCCCACACTCCAGCTTAACTGAATTGGAAAGATAGGTGAGTACTGAACAAGTGATTTATTTGTTGAAAATGTAAATATTATTTTATTTATCCTTTTTAATTAATAATCAACTAATTAATTATGAACTGTAAGAGTGGTTAAGTGCAGCAGAATTAATCATTTTTAATTACATTGAGAATACCACACAGAAGCAGGACATTTGGCTCATCTAGTTTCTGCTGGAGTTTATATTCTACTTGTATTTAATGTGAAAAAAAACTCAAACATTTCTGGAGGAACATGCCTCAGAACCCTCCAGAAATATACAATTAATTTTGTGCTTTCAAATTTTAGATTTTTCTTACAGGCAATCCTGTAATTTTGGCCTCCAATACAAATGAGGGAATAATTTGTGCACCTACCACTTTGGTTACATAGCTTGGCAACTTCTTGTGGTCACATGTCAGTGCCATTATTAAGTTGTCAACATTTTGGGCGCTGTAATCAGTAGTTTGGAGTTGTTGATCAGCTTTCACTTTTTTTTAAATTTGGCACAAATGTGGACACGTGTTTGTAATCTACAAGATGTACTGCTTCAATTCTCCAAGGCTTCTTCAACAGCGCCTCCCAAACCCACAACCTCTACCACCTAGAAGGACAATGGGAGCAGGCGTATGGGAACTCCACCACCTGCAAGCTCCCTTCCAAGTCACACAGTTTCCTGACTTGGAAATATCACTGTTCCTTCATCACCGCTAGGTCAAAATCCTGGAACTCCTTCCTTAACAGCACTGTTGGAGTAGCTTGAAGACACACTCTACAGTGGTTCAAGAAGGGGGCTCAAAACCTTCGCAAGGGCAATTAGGAACGGGCAGCAAAAATATTGGCCTTGCCAGTGATGTCCACATCCCATGAATACATTTTTTAAAAACTCCAAGTATTTCCTTTCCATTCCACTGCCAATTATTTACAAAAATGAGGTTAGATTATACACTGAGGGCAGGCCTTCCTCACTCCAGCATAAATTTTGGGTAAGCCCGCCTCTGCTCAGCCAGGTCTTGCCACTTTAATTTTACAGCCAATGGGCCTTTAATTATTATGAGCGCGACTTTTACCATTCTCCAGGAGGAAGCTCCACCTCATAGTACTATTGGCCAATTAGAGGCCGGCAGCTCTGATATACCAGCAGTGCCACCAGGAGCAGTGGTCACTGCCAGTACCATGCTGAGGACATTGAGGAGGTGTTCAGCAATGAACCAGACCTCCAGGCAAGTCCAGGATATCACCGGGACCGACTGGCAGGTCCTGGCGAGTAGGTGGGGGGTGGGGGGGGGGGTGGTGGGGGGATGCGGGGGTGCATGTTGGACAGGACTGGGAGGGAAGGGTAGATGTGGGGAGGGCAACAGTTGGGGGCAGAGGGTGTCTGAGTGGCATCGGGGACTAAAAATCAGGCACCACCACCCACCTTTTATAGTTAGCAGCCTGCAGGGTCAAACCTGTCAGGCTGAACACTGGGCACAGGCCTGTTCTGTTGCCCATTAAATTTGAGCAGCAGGCAGCCCATCCGAAGCCTCCCCCATCACTAGTAGAACCGTGGCAGGGCGGAGGTGGACAGGCCAGCAGCGGGCTCACTGCCGATGGCACAGAGCCCTATTTTACAGCTCCACCTACCTGCTTTCTGCCTAAGAGTGGCCCATAACCTTCAGCCCATGGTGTTTCTGCCAAGTCCCTACAAAAATGATAGCAGTGAAGCGTGAGAAGCTATGAAAAAATGTCCTGTGGTGGTTTTTACACTTAAATTAAATCTAATAAGTATAATGATGTCTTGTATAGTACAGAATAATAAACACATGGACAATGTTGTGAACCTAAGTACAAAATAACTTACCAGAGCTACATTAATAGCCTGTTTAATAGTTACTATACTGTTATCTAAAATTTTAAGATTTTAGTCTATTTTATTCTATTTGCAACTTGATAAATCTTAATGATTTCAAATCATTCAAATTTCTGGTAAAAATCAGCAAATTCATAACTGCTCTGATAATATTCACAAATTTCACCTTTACAATTTATCCCAAAAATGGGCAGTACAATGTCTACATGATTTAGACTTGCTCAGGTTCACTCAGGGATACCATTTCCCAACATCTTTGTTAACAGTGAGCCACTTACTGTCTCAGGATTACAACAATTCCAAAACTTATCAATTAAACAATATTACCTCTCAAAATATAGGAAGATATATAATATTGACTTCATTTCCAACAGCAGTGCATGTGAGGAGTTCAGTTCACACTGCAAACTGCGTTGCTATTCAGTAAGGGAAAGTCAAATTCTACAAATGCATATTCAATACATAGAATTCTGCTTACTGCCCTGTGACCCTCCCCTCCATGCCCCCACCCCCATCCATGCCCCATAACCCCCATTGAAATATCTTCAATGTTTCGAATGCACTAACTATCTCATGCACTCTTTACAACCAAGGAGTGCCAGAAGTTATTTTTTAAAAAAGCAATTCCACCTTACCTTTTTTGTAAGGGTTTTCCACTGGCTGTTTATATGCTACAGTTGTTGAGCATTATTACCAATGCAAGGCCTCTCCTTCCTGGCGGTCTTGCCATGGTTTCTGACTTCAGCACTGTTGGTATTAGTTGGCACCCTTTGCTCGTTAATCAGTGCCCAGGAGGATGTGGCATCCATACCAAAATTAAAGTAAAAAAAAACAATAGCCCTAAGAAAGTTATTCTTACTTCATCAATTAATAAAGAGAAATATCAAGTGAATTAAGAACCAATAACTATTTTTGTAGCCAAAGTAGTTTGAAAAATATTCTTGGAATTAGTTATGATGCTTAATGCTGATGCAATAAATTATTAAATTAAAAATAAAGTGTCCAAGTATGGCTCACAAGACTTCCATAGATATATGTCACCAGGGACCACCAAAACAGTTATATTGTCCATTAATCACATTGTAGTTTCTCTGACACGACCTTACATGGTATTCTTGTGCTGCCTCTGAGCATCAAGTTGCTTAACAAACAGACTTCAAAATCCTTTTAGATAATGCCGTAATATTTCAAGATAAATAATTACAGGTGTCAGTTGATAAGAAATTCCTTTGACAGAGAGATCTTTTGTTGCCATCTGTTTGATTTTATCAGTTAAAATGTTCTTCATGAATTAGAACCGCAAAATGCGTCAAGCTATTAAAGTAACTGGTCTGGAACATAAATAAGTCTAAGTTGAACAGTCCTATCACTATCTTCTGTGAAGCTCAAAGCACAATGGTCATTCATTGTAATGCTTTCTGTTAGACCATGACTTCTCTTATATAAGGCACATCACTTCAGACCGTTACTCTCACAAAATAAACATATAACGCATTCTCTTTATACCATCTTCAGTAAGTGTGTCTTTAGTTATCCTTGTCACATAGATATTGGGAGGATATACTGAATCTTTCAGGTTAATTTACAGTTTTTCTTTGATGCCTCAGGATAATCAAAGCAAATTTACAGAGCAATATAAAAGGATATAATTAAATTTGATCAACTCCTCCAGAAAGGAGCCATGTATTTAATACATTTGTGAGTTTAAATTGAGCCAGAGGTGATTCCTGTTAAAATGTCAGGCCACAAAATTCAACTCCATAGCACCACTGTTTCCAGCACTGCAGAGGCCTGGAACTTATAAATTGGCAGCCTTATCACTTCTGGCCATTTTCAATGCAGCCCCTGCAGAATGTCATGATTGTTAGGGCACTGGTGCGGGTGTGCCATTTATGCACTAGGACCATGCAGAGTGGTCAGATTATGATGTCAAACAATGGATGGGATTTTACGGTCCCGCCTGTGACGGAGCCCATTGCAGGTCGGATGAAAAATTTAGAGAGGCAGCCAAACATTCATTGACCTTGACGGGATCGGAAAATCCCGGTCAATGTCTAATGCTGATTTGTCACATGACTTACCATTGTGGACATCGCAGATTCTGGTAACGCTCTCTCTTAAACATTCACAGCTGAACATGTGTTCAGCTGCACATGGGACCCCCATGAGCACAAATTAAATGGATCACATGGGACTTCCAGGCCAGATGCTTTTTACTTTCTTTTGCTGCTGCAGAGTGAGTGGAAGTATTATGTTCAGTATTGTTGGAGGAGTTTGGAAAAGATTTCGCATTCAGAGGGATTGGTGCTGGATTTTGACAAGGGGGTCAGAGGAGCTTGATGGCCTGTCGGCTAAAAACCTGCATTTACTAAAGCAGATTATACTTGCTGTCCCTTTTGGACTACAGCATGAAATGGAGCACAAGCAGCAGAGAGGAGGGGGAGTGTTCTCAATGGGGCACACTCACCAAGGGTCTTACTACAGCATTTATCCTTTCTCCACCTCAGCCAGCACCAGTGTGTGAGGTGTTCGTGTTTCACCAAGGAGGTGGTCACTGAACTATGCCACTCCTACAGACCTGCAGGTACACAGCACAGTGAAGGCAATGCTGCCAGTGACTGCGAAGATCACTATGGCCCTCATTTTCTATGCTGTTGGATCCCTCCAGGCAGGAACAGGCATCATTGTCAACATATCACAATTCAGCTTGAATCGCTGCATCAGGGAGGTTACAGATGGCCAAGAGAGGGGATTTCATTGTCTTCTTTCTTACCAGAGAGAAGCATGAGGAGCAAGCAGGTGGCTTTGCTGGGCCAGCAGTTTCCCAATGCAGGGAGGCATTAACTGCATGCACATGGCTTTGTAGGCCCCACATATTAATGGAGAGCAGAAGCACAACCACAAGGGCTACCACTCCTTGAACTTGCGGCATTGTGCAACCATACACAGAACATCATATTGGTGAATGCCCACTTTCCTGGCAGCAGCCATGACACTTTTATCCTGCAGCAGTCAATTATACCTGCCATATTTGAGCCACCATGATAAACCAGAGGCTCTCTGGCTCATGACTCCCCTCCCTCACCCAACAATGACTGAAGGGCATGCTTACAGCAAGAGCCATGCTGACACCAGGAACAGTGAGGAGCAAGCCATTGACACTCTGAAACAATGGTTTTCCTTCCCTGAGTCACTGTGGGGGAGCCCTGGAGCACTCACTAGAGCGTGCCTCCAAATCTGTGATGGCCTGCTGTGTCTACCATAACCTCTTTCTCATAAGGCCACAGTCCTTGCCACCTGGCCTTCAGCTGGCACCTTACCAAAGAGAAGCAAAAAGGGAGGACAAGGAGGAAGAGGAAGAAGAGGAGGAGGAAGGGAGGTGGCGTCCAGACAACTTCACTCTGGACAGACTGTCCGTGACCGGCTATTCATACTACACCACTTCTGCATGCCTGGGCTAAAAGGCAGCAGCAAAGGCAGTCGTGGGAGCACCAACTCTGCCATCCTGAGAAAGGGTAGCAGGTTCATGCACCACAGTGCCACTGCCACTCCCCCAGGGCTGCACCTCAGCAATCCTAGTAATCTGCTGAAGGATGATTTGCTGGACTGCTATGAGAGCTTGCATACTTTTCGAGCACTGGTATACCTAGACATGACGACAGCAGTCTGAACCTACAATGGCATCAAGCTGAGCTTCCATGGCAACAAGCAGAGATCTCACGGTTTCATTCTGAGCTTCCACTGCAGCACTGGAGCTTTGGGTGGCTTCTACCTGTGCTCTCATGGAAGCTTAGACATTGGCCACCTGCCACTGGCTGGGTCCACAGTACTATCATGGAGTTGGTCACCACTTCCACACTAGAAAAGATGGCCTCTAGACTCTCCACAAAGCCTTTAGCCAAGTTGAAGCTTGACGTCTCCATCCTCCTTAACAGTGGCATCAAGCCCTGTGGCAGGTCTACCAATTCACCAAGCATTTCTGTGTGTATGCCCATCAGGGTTCTCCTGTACATGCCCCTTTGAAAACTTCATCTGAGTCTCCTGCAGCTGAAATCATCTGCTACCTCACCTTCTGAGAAACTGGGACATGCTGTCCTTTCCTTCTGTCTTGGCTGCAGCCCACTCATACCCAGTGACTCACCACATGTTGGTGCCAACTCTATGCACCCTTCATGGTGAGGCTGCATCACTGCTCAGGTGGCAGTTTGTGAGTACCTGAAGGCAAAAGCACAGAAGGGGAGGGTTGGAGTGAGGAAAGATGAGGCAGGTGGAAAAGTAAAGGTGCATGGTCACATCATCTGCAGCTTACACCTCACGCCAGATGGCAGGATGAGAGAGAAGTAGAATTTGAGAAGGTACAGAAGTCAGGAATATACTGTTATCCTGAATGCTCTTAGAAACCCTAGATGCAACAGCCTCAGCAATTTCTGTAGTATAATGCAGAGCACAGTCCTCCAAAGGACTCAGGAAATGCACATGTGCCTTCTGCCATCAATTCTCTACTGTTCTCTGCAGTCACATGTAACCTTGTCCTGCAAGAGAGAGAAGAATGTCAGTGAATGTGCTGCATGTGTTTGGATGCTGTGTCTGTCATAATAGCATGAAGCATATGGAAGTTGCAAGAGGTTGATGTGAGGCTGGTAGCAGAGCTCAATGTGTGAGCAAGTAGTGGAGCATCTGAATGTTAGACATAATCGTGACTGCTGTTGGGTGAGTGATGCGGATATGTAGTGCACTGAACAGGATGAGAGGTTGGTGGTACAGTGGCTAGGATTTGAAGATGCATTCACTGGCTTTGAGCACATGTAAGGTCATCGAACATTTTCCATCACTGGAGCCAGGTCCAGCAATTTGCCTCCATGGCTACCAACACCCATTCCCTTCACAGTGTTTGCCTTGAAGGCCTCCTGATCCCCTATGGAAATATGACCTTTTTCCTCCTCTTGACTTCCTGGGCTGAGGCCTCATCAGAGATCCTGGGAGCCCTCTATCTGGCCTGTTCCTCATTTGCTGTCTCCTTCCTTTCCTGAGAATCTTTCTGACACAATCCCAGCACCTGCAGTAGCATAAGTGCGCCTCCACTTTAAAAGGGTCAGGCTGCCATTAAGAAGTTCAGGCTAGCGATATATCATGTTGGCCATTCAGACACCTGGTCCCCTGCTGAGTGTGCCGCCAGTCAGCAGTGCGTTTCCCACTGGGCAGAACGTCCAAATCACTGAGATGAGCGATCAACATAATGTGTGCGTGCAGCCTGCCCCACCTCAATGAACATTGGAGTAATGATCCCCATGCCCTCCCTCCCCCAACAAAGCTAATCAAATTTTTAGCCCTTAAAGTTTTGTTTTTTTTCCTATCTTCTCTGGAACTCTGAATGCAGTACAATCTGCTACTGGCAACTGTCCAATATCAAATCTAAGATCGTACCTATTGTACGTAAGCATGGGCAGTGAAAGTGTAAATTTCTGTGGGGAATCTCCTGCTCAGCTGCATCCTTTCAGTGATAGAACCAGGGAAATCCCAGAAAAATGGGAGAAACGCTATTTACACCATTATTCCATTTTCCCTGACTCTTCCACTGAAGTTACAGTAGACTAGCGGGAGAGTCTTTGTAGAAACTCACCACAACATCAGCCCTTTCAATACAGGCTTAATGACAAATTCTGTGCTTAATCAATAACCACACACACCTACTTTTTTACAGGAGTCATTGGACAGTGATGAGGAACACTAGTGTCAATTGTAGCACTCCACCCCACCATAGCTGCCAGGAACATAGATCAGCAAGCTGGCCTGGTATCTTCCTGGTCCCTATATTTCAGTACGTCATCACAAAATGTTTATACACATTGAAATTTATGTGGCATCACCAAAGTGCTTAGTTCTCAGAAATAAGAGGAGAAAGATCCAGTAGCCTTGAATATAAATGATTAAGGAGTGATCTAATTGAGGTTCGAAATGATTAAAGGGTTTGAAGGGGTAGATATAGCGAAACTATCTCCTCTGGTGAGGTATAATGTAAAAATTAAAGTTAGACTGTTCAGGGGTAACATCAGAAAATACTTCTTCATACAAATTGTATGGTTGGAGAAGCACTCATCTTGCTGATGCTCTGTTGTTTGTGTAAATAAATAGTATGTGCTTCATTTCATATTGGTCTCTGCGTCTGCCATATATTGCAATCAACTCACCTGCTGACAGATAAGCGTGCAACTGGTTCACAAGCAAAGCGACCCCATAGTAAAACATAACAACAGGTGATGAGGCAAAACACCACCAGTCATCGATGCCAACGAAAGCCGTGAAAACTCAACTGCACTGAAGTAGCCGTGCCTGCGGGCTGATTGTAAGTATATTACAATTGTAAACCCTCACCATAGTCATCGAAGCCATCGCCCTCCAATATGCCACAATTTGGCCACATCAAACTATATGATCAGACCACCGATGACTGGTCACAATGTACTAAATGCCTCGCATTTTTCTTTTTGGCCAACAACATATCGGAGAAGGAGAAGAGGCGGACGATCTTCTTGTCAACATTTGGCAGTAAAACATACAGCCTAATTCATAGTCTATCGGCACCCAACACCCCAGATTCCAAGAGCTTGTTGAGTTGGTGAACCTAGTGAAAAGCCATTCCCAACTGAATCCCTCAGTAACAGTGCAACGTTTTAAATTCAATTTGAGATGTTGCACCCCTGGAGAGATAGTCACTTGCTATGTAGCAGCCTTAAAGCAATTGACAGAGCACTGTGAGTTCAGGACATCAATTAATGACATGTTAAGAGGTGTGCGGGATTAACAAAGATGCCATTCAAAAGAAGTTGTTGTCAAAGACAAATCTGGATTTCAGTAAAGCTTTGGAGTTGGCGCTTGCAATGGAAAGCGCTGTCAGGGACTCAGAAGAAATCAAGGGAGCACAAAATGGCACCATTCTTCACATCGGGAGGGAGACACCGGCTAGAAATGGTGCAGAAGTGGAGGGCTCCACAGAAAGATGGAAAATAGCCACCATTAATAGACTAGCAAAAAGCAATGGCTTAATGGATAAAAGCCACATTCATAATAGCAGAATTGGAACCAGACAGCCTACAAACGAATGACAATTTAAAAGAACTGAGTGCTTCTGCTGCCATTGCAATGGGCACATTATACCATAGTGTAAAGAAAGATTGAGGCCAAAGTTCAAGCAAAAAGGCAGAAGTCATGATATTTACATAATGGAGGAGCCAGAAGAAACAGAGTCAGATATTTACTCCCTGCAGAATTTAAAAATGGGTAAAACAGCGCCAATCTACGAGACAGTAGAAGTCAACAGAAAACGCATTCAAATGAAATGGACATAGGCACAACCACGAGTCATTGGAGAACACACATTTAAGTATCTGAACGGAGGAGGCCACTCATTAAAGCTGGAAAACTCAGATGCCAGACTAAAGACATATACTAGCGAAAACATACAAGTGAAAGGTATATGAAAGGTTCCAGTACAATACAAGGGCCAGTTTTCAAATTTACCCATCATGGTGATAGAAGGCAGAGGACCGAGTCTCCTCGGAAGAAACTGGTTAAGAGAGATCAATCTTGAGAGATTACCAAGATCTCAATCAGAAGCAGGAAATGTTGCATTTTGGAAAAAGGAACACGTAAAGACTCAACAAAAGGAACTCGTAGAGCTGATGCTTCAGGACAGAGTTCAAGTTGAAGTCAGTGACCTTCAAAAAGAAAAAGAAAAGCTGCTGAAGGACTTTCACATATTGCAAGATTCGCTCAGATCCCAATTTGTACCACTAAAAAGGTATGAGGAAGAGCAGAAAGAATTCTGCATATCTCAGATCGAGATAAAGAATCAATTAGCCGAGAAAGCACAACAATACTTAATTCTACAGGAAGCGACTAACGAATATAAAAAAGGACTGGAAAAACTGAAGAGCCAGCTACACGGAAGCCAAGAAGTTTTAAAAATAGAGATCCCTGAGTTTTCAAAGGAGCTGACAGACGAGGAAATGCTGGAAGACTCAACCACTGAGTTCACTCAAGTTGAGCTCCTACCTGAGCCTAGCCTGGCCAACAGGGAAGTTGAAGAAGAAACTGAGATGGAAGTCAGCACTGCCAAGAAGAAAACCCATCAAAAGAAGACACATAGGAGGAGAAAGCGAAATGACTAACAAATTCCCGAAATTTTTTTTATATACAACAAGAAGCTGATCATTTCGTGCCGCATTTAGCCTTGCCCAACATCCTATTTCTCAGAATGTGCCCAACAGTTGCCTTTCATATTGTTGAACTAGGAGGGGAGGGGCAACAGGAGTGCATGCAATGGGGCCTGAAAGAGTGTGCAAACATTCCTGTTGGAGTCTACACCACAGGTAGAAGGAACTTCTCTTGCTTTGGAAGTACCTGTAGAACCTGTTGAGCCTGAGAGTTGAAGAGGCAAACTTACAGATTCCTACTGGGGAGCCTAGTGGACAGATAACTCCTGACAGGGAGGCCTCAGATAAACCAGCCAAAGTCGTAGAACTATGATGACGGACACATTTGAAAAAGCCTCCTAAGAGAATAATTAGTTTCACCATTAAATGCCACAATCCCAGCATGTACTCATATTTGTGAAAATCTTAGGAACTGTTATGTTTTAACTATGGGTCACTTTGCTCGTTAAGCGGTTGCACGCTTATCTGTTCATTTTTGTAAATAGTTAATATCTTGTAAAATGTACTTTCAAGTAAAGGGGGAGGGATGTGGTAACCTGAGGTGTAATACACCTTTAAGAGACTGTGAGCAGATTGACCACGTGACTGTAAGACCCAATAGCTGTGTAGCACAGGCTACCACGTTAATATTAGTCTAGAGTAGGGTCTGGCTGGAAAAGTAAACATCATGTTGATGCTCTGTTGTTTGTGTAAAGAAATAGTATGTGCTTCATTTCATATTAGTCTCTGTGTCTGCTGTATATTGTAATCAACTTACCTGCCGAATGATAAGTGCACAATTGGTTCACGAGCAAAGCGACCCATAATTAAAACATACCAATTCCTAAGATTTTCACAAATATGAATCTGTGCTGGTGTTGTGGCATTTAGTGGCGCAACTAATTTATGCACAGGTAATAGAGAGAACAATATCCATACACCAGGGCATTGTGATGTAACTTTCCCTCTTCATATACCTAACCACAATGATGCAAAATAATATAAAAATCTAGCAATGAAGCAGGACTACTTAGCCCACTCACCAAACTGGCCTTTAGATATAGGTGATGGAACCTGTACTAAAATAATCTCTATCACCCAAAGACATACATACTTTCAGATAATTTCTTGTAGTGGCCTAAACTTTCACACAGTTTTTTGAGCGCAGGTCCCATGCAGATATCATCAGTCTTGCACTGTTCACACAGAGAGCAGCTGTCTACAAAGAAAGAGTGCACATAAGAAACAGGCTCAACCATTTCGCATGATTTGTGTCATAATGTACGTGACATTTTGCCTTTGCAGCTGTCAAAGCTATTTGCTTTGTTTTAAGGGTACTTCCTTTTCATTTCATGTAGCAGATCTAATTTTATATCATAAGCCTGAAATAAGTTTCATATTACTAGTGTACATTTACTTTATAGGATCAAGGATCATTGTGATATTAGAGGATCAAGATAAATGGCTTTTCAGAGACTTACAGGTCTTGCAGTTTTTCAAGAGTACAGTACTTGGAACATTTTTCTAAAGTAAATTTCAGATATTGATTATGTAATTTTTTCATTTTTTAAACTGATAGATTTTTTTTTGCTTCAGGGCAGGAAAAGTCAAAAGGATTTGACCATTTCACAGTGACACCATTTTGGTTTAATGAAGTATTTACAAAGAGGCTTATTCACCACAAAAAAACTACTTCTATAACTTTGCTCTAGAGCTGATATTTCAGCTACCTGGCAAATTTTAACTAGCATCAAATATGATACACATGTGATAAAATTTTAGTTATATTTTTGGTTAAAATATCTGTAAATTAAGAATATGATTTTGCATGATTCTTTTCATTCATTCATGGGATGTGGGCTTTGCTTGCTAGGCCAGCATTTATTGCCCATCCCTAGTTGCCCTTGAGAAGGTGGTGCTGAGCTGCCTCTTTGAACCGCTGCAATCCATGTGGTATAGGTACGCCCACAGTGCTTTTAGGAGGAGAGGCTCCAGGATTTTGACCCAGCGACAGTGAAGTTATAAAGATACGATTCATGACACAGTAAAGTTTTATTGCAACTCCCTGTTTTCAAAACAGGTAAAATGAAAAGTTACTGTACAAAGAGGAAGGGATGAGTAAATCAGAGTGGTGTATTGGGAACAAGTTGAGCAGAGCTTGGGGAGGAGCAAGAGCAAAACTGGGAGAAAAGAAGTTTATTTAGAGCCTTGGGTACAAAAACAGAGGAGGGGTATAAAGTACCAAGAAGCACCCAGTAAACATATACACCAGAAATTCTAATGCTCCTTTCCTGCTCCGTAACTGCAACTTCCATCAAAATACAGCAGAAACCCTATTTATGCCTAAGCTACAACAGTAGAGCAGGGGGAAGCCCCTAGAAAAATTCTGATGGTAAAGATATATTGGCCTTTAGAGGAGAATACACAGAGGTTTCCTGAGTATACTCATCTGCACATCCATCGGTGAAGCATTGGTGTAAAACCAACCAAACCAATGGGAATTTTTTGGGCAGCTTTTTAACTGCACTGTTCAACCTGCACTCTTCAAAGGAGCACTGGAGAACAGGAAGGTAAGACAGGAAGTGCACTTGGCTCTTTTATTTTTTTCTCTCAAGTTACTTCACTGCATATTTCTGCAATATTTTTACTACTCCTGAATACAATTATGAATAGTTAAGTGCCCAGAGGATAGCAGGTCATACCACCGAGCCACAGGTGAAGAATGTGCAATTTCGCTCATTCAAACCTCCAAGCCCTCCTTAGCGGGAGTTAAGGCAGGGCAAGCAGACAGTTTGCAAATGCTACCAA
This sequence comes from Carcharodon carcharias, assembly GCF_017639515.1. Classification (NCBI taxonomy): domain Eukaryota; kingdom Metazoa; phylum Chordata; class Chondrichthyes; order Lamniformes; family Lamnidae; genus Carcharodon; species Carcharodon carcharias. The sequence continues at coordinate 42,216,768 of NC_054474.1, read as the reverse complement.
GTCACCCAGGGTTATTATTTGTGCTCCCTTGACAGAGGTGGAACTAGCAGCAACTGTGAACTCCCCCACTGTCAGAATTGTGGAATAGTGCCACAAAAAAACTTCACATCCTCAGGAGAGCAGCCAAGAGAATATATTGCATATGTTTTCTACTTTCTTGTTCACTTGGGCACCAGCTTTGCCTTCTTAGAGCAACACTAAAGCAGCTAATAATGCACCTTGATTAAGGGGTGCTCCAACTTGGCATCTTGCACTAGGCTATATTAAACACAGGACAAAGTTCCCTTTCCTTAATAATATTCCATAATACCAGCTTCAAAAGTACAGACCTTACTCCACCAGTGTGGGATTTCAATTCCCACATTAGCCATTCTTATGGTTTATTTGAGGGAGAATTGCAATGCACTAACAAACAATAAACAGTTTTGTGCTTAGTCTTGTCTTTTGGTAGGTGCTTTAATACTGCCACAAACTCATTTCACAAAGGACCTTTAAAGCTGATTATAGAAACATTGGAACATTTGCCGAGAAATTGTTTTGTGCCAGCCGGGTACAGGGAACCTGATATTAGGCCATGAGCCTCATATACACTGTTGGGTCCTGGTCACCAGTTTGTTGGGACTTAGGGATCCAGGTTGCATGTTTGTTTCGGGATAGCCGAGTTGGTACAATAGACAGAGTTGACCAGCAGAAAGTTCTTAGGTGGAAAACATTCTGCTTATTTACAAAGGTACTCAGCAGCTACACTTGTGTGCTTTCAATTCAAACCCTGTCTCCATACTTCTGACTAACTCAGACTACTCACTACAGAGGTAGCCCACGCTAGTCCTCTATTGGTTATGTTAGATCATGTAATCTTCCTTTATAACATCCTTCACATCCTTCGTAAAGCTATACAGCACATTATATAAAACCATAATTACCACAGTCACCAGACTAGCAATCTGCAGAGACTTGCATCCCAAGCTTGGGGATTCTGCTGATAGCAGTTTCAAGATCTTCATAGAACTGGTCTTTAATCTAATGTAATGGACTGAGACCTGGACAACATATGCTAGGCAGGAGTAAAGCTGAACAGCTTCCACCTTTGTTTTCTCAGATGTATCCTTGGCATCTCTTGTCAGGGCAAGGGATCACCAACTCAAAGGTCCTGGAGCATGCTAACTCATCAGCATACACTTATTGCTAAACCAATAACATCTACACTTGCTCAGCCACGTATATCAGATGGATGGCAGCTGTACACCAAAGACCTTTTGTGCAGCAAATTGGCCACTGCATCATAACCTGCTGGACATCCAATGCTACAAAGACACCTGTAAATGTGCACTGACACAGACATCTAACTGGGAGACTGTCACTAATGGCCTGACCACTGGAGGCTGACTACCTGGAGGGGCATTGGAAGAGGTGGGGCAAAACAGAGAGTTCAGATGGCCAAGAAGAGAGCCCAGAGAAAGCAAAGGCCAGCAAATCCTGCATCTTCTCAGCCCAACATCTTCATCTGCAGCAAATGCGGCAGAGACTGCCATGCCAGAGTGGGACTTCTGAGACACACTAGATGATATTTAAAACAGAGTTGACCACCAAGGCACAAACCATTGTCTCACAAGACAGGAGGCTGACAATCAGAGAGGAAATTTGATTAATGAGCAGCAACCGAGCAAGGGCTTTCCATTTGCAAATAAAGGGCCTGAAATCTGTTTCCTTTGTGGGCCCTGGTGCAAGATGCTGCCACTATCTCCAGCATCAGGCTGGAAGGACCCAGATGTATAAAATTTCATAGCCTGTCACCTTCACAGCCAAACGTAATGCAATCCTCAGCTTGCTCAGCAGTGTGGTTGCAGCAGTTCGGAGACATCAGTGATGGTCTCTTTAGTGAAGTGCAGATGTCTCAAATATTGGCCATTGCTGAGGTGCAGGTAGAATTGCTCCATGGACACCCTGTGTGGATATGGCCTGTAGCTGACAGCCTTTCCAATCTTCCCCCTCCTCCTCTTCCTCTCTCTTCTAGCAGATTATCTGGCTCTGGGTGGTCTCTGCTCATTCTCCCTGTAAAGTCAATGCCCAGAGAATGGACTACTGTCAAGGCGTCTCTCAGCTGAGGTTCATGGGAAAAGTATTTGCCAATGTTGGTCTTGTCAGACTGCAAATCTTGGCTGAACACATCTATTGCAAAAAGCAGTGTGTTTTCAGAACTTGAAGATTTAAAATTGATATGATCTTCTCAGTCTGGCAGCTGCAAGGAAAAGGCCAAGAACAAAGGAGAGAGCTAAATATATTGCCCTCATCAATCTCAAACTCTGTCTAGAAGCAATTGTGCAGAAGCCTTGAAAACAGCAAAAGAGTACTTCAGCAACTGCCACACCACTCCTGTTCATTTTCGAAGCTTGAGACAAATATAAAACCCACCAAAAATGTGTAAAATTGTAGCAATTGTTAGAAGAAATAAGCCAGCAACTAACCTGTAAGTAGTTGAAAATCCTGTTAAGTAGCATTAGTTGAGAGTCCTTTCTGCTGCTTAATGAGTGTTCAGCTGTGCCAGATTCAGAAAGGACATTGGCTAGAGTGTTGACCATTAAAATGACGGCCCTGGCATCAGATGCGCATTGCACGCTGACTGATGCCTTGATGCCTGCATAGCATAATTCCGGTGCACGCTAAGTATGCATGTGCTAACCGCTTTACTAAGACAGCATCCGGCATACTTCACATCTGAAGTCTGCACACACATAAAAGATGCTATCTGTAACCCAAAGGGCACTGTAGTATCCAAAAAACTAGCACTACCAAACACAGTTTCATCCCATTGTGTGCACAACAGTATATCTCTGTAGTAATTATGGTTTTATTTTGTGTGTAATATACCTTTAAGAATGCTACTTGTTAAGGAAGATCACATGGTCTGTAGTAGCCAATAGGAGAGTAGCGTGGGCTGCCTCAACAGTCAGTGTAGAGATATAGTTGGAATTGAAAGCACATGAGTAGTTGCTGCTGAGAATATTGTAAATAAACTTAATGTTTCCATTCAAGAAGTGTCTGCAGATCAACTCAATCATGAATCATTAATAGTACAACTCGACCACCCTATAACATACTGGCGATGAGGATAAAACAGGATTGAACAGAACAAATCAAGTTAGAAAGAAATTGGCACTGTACCTCACCCAGGGATTGTAAGTAGCAAGTTCCATTATAATTGAAGAAGTTTTCCCCTCTCAAAATGCCACAATTTGGGAGAATTGATCCTTTTGAGCCAGCCACAGACGATTGGTCTCAATACAGATATTCAATACGCCTCATGTTTTTTTTTTCGAGTGAACAAGTTACAGGGGAAGAGAAGAGGTGAGTGATCCTCTCGAGTATTTGTGGAAGCAAAGCCTATAGACTGATTCGAAGTTTGATGGCACCTAGTGCCCCAGATTCGAAGAATTTTGATGAATTGGTGGACCTCATGAAGGGCCACTTTCAACCCAAGCCCTCAGTCATGATGCAGAGGTTTAGGTTTAGTTAGCGAAATAGAGACTCAGGTGAGACAACTGCATGCTACATGGCAAATTTGAAGCAGCTAACGAAACATTGCGAGTTCAGTATGACTCTGAACGACATGCTCAGCGATTGTTTAGTGTGTGGTGTGAAAGAGCACACTATTCAGAAGTGATTGTTGTCTGAAGTGAATCTGGATTTCAAGAAGGTGCTAGAGATAGCATTGGCCATGGAAAGTGCCGTAAGAGATTCAAAAGCAATACATGGTGCATGCAAATGGCGCTGTCATCCACATCGGGTGAGAAACCTCAGCCGAAAGAGGCGCAAAAAAAGCTAGACTCTGCCAAGAAGAGGGAAACAGACCCCGCTAACCCGAAGAATAAAGAAAAATAACTTAGCAGTGAAATTGAAGAATAATTTTAATAGAGGTGGAAACAATCAGTCTTTTAGCGATTGTCAGTTTAAAAAAATTGAATGCTACTATTGTCACAGAAATGGGCATATGATGAGGCAGTGCAAGGAATGATTCAAGCAGGCTTGTAAACAAAAGAAGAAGCCCAATGAAATCTACAATGTAGAAGAGCCTGAAACAACAAATTCAGACATTTACTCTTTGTTTAATCCGAAAGTTGGAAAGACAGAGCCCATTTTGGTCATAGTGAATGTAAATGGCAAACCTGTTAGAATATAAGTGGACACGGGAGCTTCCACTACAGTAATTGAGGAACACACCTTCAGATATTTGAATAATGGTGAACATCAATTAAGTTTAGAAGAAACAGATGCCAAGCTAAAAACATATACGGGTGAAGACATTCAAGTAAAAGACATAAGCTGAGTAACTGTCCATTATGGAAGCCAATTGGCAAAGCTACCCTTGATGGTGGTAGCAGGTGAAGGGCCAAGCCTCCTGGGGCAAAATTGGTTAAAGGAGATTAAGTTAGAATGGGCTGAAACTTTCCAATTGAGAGCAAGTACGCTACCAGAGCTATTTAGAAAGTACACCACCATCTTCAAGGATGAACTGGGGAATATCCAGGGCCTACAGGCCAAGACATGTGTATCCGGAAGCAACCCCTTGCTTCATGAAGGTGAGACCAGTGCCATATGCCCTGTGAGAAAAAGTCAACATTGAACTGTGTAGACTAGAGAAACTGGGTGTTATGCATCCTGTTCAGTTCTCAGAATGGGCAGCACGTATAGTGTCCATTCTTCAACCCGACAAAAGCATCTAAATTTGTGGAGACTACAACTTGATGGTTAATAAAGTAGCAAAGCTAGACAGGCACCCCATTCCAAAAATCGAAGGCCTGTAGGCCAAGCTGGCAGGAGGGACGACGTACACAAAGCTTGACATGAGTCATGCTTATCAACAATGAGAGTTGGATAATGCCTGCAGGAAATTTGTCAGAATTAATACTCACAAAGGGTTGTACCAATATATATGATTGCCTTTCGGTGACTCCTCTGCTTGTGCCATCTGCCATCTTTCAGGGACAGCTTACAGCAGGAACTGCCCCAGGTTGTAATCTATTTAGACAATGTATTGGTGACAGGATTTACTGAAAAGAGCATTTGGTAAACTCAGAAGAAGTCTTAAAACGTTTCTTGCAAGCTGGAATGCATTTAAAAAAAGAAAAGTGCCCGTTCAAGCGAGGGAGGTAATCAATTAAGGTCACAGGGTAGATTCACAGGGTTTCTTCTGGTTGAGGAGAAAGTGAGAGCCATAAGAGAGGCACCTGCACCAAAGAATGCCTCAGAGCTCAAATCGTTCCTAGGAATGATCAACTATTATGGGTGGTTCTTAACCAATTTGACTACAGTGCTGACCCCCCCTGCATTCTCTACTCAAAAAGAACCAACGTTGGTCTTGGGAGGCACCCCAGAAAAAGCTTTCATAAAGGTGAAACAATTGTTGCACTTATCGAATCTATTAGTGAGTTATGATCAGACGAAAGAATTGGTGCTGACATGTGACAAACCTCCCTACAGAGTGGGAGCAGTGCTCTCTCATCTCAATGGATGATGGCACGGAACAGCCAATAGGTTACATATCAAGAACGTTCACCACAGTGGAAAAGAAATAGTCGCAGATAGATAAAGAAGGCCTCTCCATCATCTTTAGTGTCAAGAACTTTCACCAGTTACCACACCAACATTGTTTTAAAATCATTTCAGACCACAAGCCATTACTAGGATTGTTAAGTGAGGACAAGGCTATACCACCCATAGCCTCAGCAAGAATGCAACAATGGGCATTAATTCTGGCAGCATATGAATATACTTTCATACATAGGCCTGGCAATCAAATCGCAAATGCGATGCCCTTAGCCATTTGACTTTCCAAGGAAATGATGAGCTTGTCCCAGTTCCACAGGAACTTGTTTTACTGTGAAATTTCTTAGATTCCTCACTGGTATATATTCAACAGAACAGAGACTGGACAAGTCAGCACACAATCCTATCTCAGATACGAGAACAAGTGCTACATGATTGGTCACAAGAGTCCGTATCTGATTAAATAAAACCATTCTTCAACAAAAGACAAGGGAAAGCATTTTTCCCCCGTCGAGGGGGAAGTGCAGGAGTGGGCACATGCAGGCGCATCACCGATTGGCGCCCCTAATCGGGGGCGCACCACCATTTTACGTGGGCGGGCCAATTAAGGCTGAAGTTGTGGAGCTGCGATTTTCCACATGTACCAGAAAACTACCTGAACATCTGAACTTGTAAGTTCCTTACACAGTGTAAATGTTATGTTGTCTTGAAAAATATGTACTTGTGAATATAATATGTATAGCCGAGTTAAAGAGGGAGGAATGTAGTAATTATGGTTTTATTTAGTGCATAATGTACCTTTAAGAATAATATTTTTTAAGGAAGATCACATGATCTGTTGTAACCAATAGGAGGGTAGCGCAGGCTACTTCAGGAGTCAGTGTAGAGGTGGAGTTGGAGTTGAAAGCGCAGGTGTAGTTGCTGCTAAGTATCTTGCAACTAAACTTAATGTAAGAAGTGCCTGAAAATTGACTCCATCGTTAATAGTGCAACTCAGCCAACCTGCAACACCCTCAATAAGTAATGGAACAAAAGAGCAGTTAATTTAATCCAGTCAGAGCCAACTTGCCAACTAATCATCACCTTTTTCTCATGCAGTATAAATTGCTGCTCCCTTTGAAATTTAGTAATCTTGCATCTGTCCTGATGAGTGCGGACAAAAAGCTCTGACAGCATGTCTCTTTTTTTCAGCAATACAGCAATTAATTTGATTTAATGGTATTGGTTAACAACATCAACAATGATGTTGGCCAAGACACGAGGGAAACTTTCCTGCTTTTCTTCTAGTGCCATGAGATCTTTTACATTTGCCTGAAGGGACAGCATGTCTTGACAGTACAAAATCCCCTTAGCATTGTATTGAAGTGTAAATTGAGATTAGATGCTTATGTCCCAGCATCCTATCCGCATATCCCATTTCCTCATATTCCCAGAGCTTAAAGCCACAACCTTCTCACTTCAAGCCAAGAGTTTTACCAGTAAGCTAAGCCAAAAGAAATTGTCCTACAATGCTGTCCTATATTCATCCCTCAATAATTATCACCAAACTAAATACAGAAAATACTGAAAATAACAGCAGGTTGGTAGAATCTGTAGAGAGAGAAACAGAGTTATAGGACTGAATTTTATTAGCTCTAATAAGCAGGAGCAAGGTGGGGGGTTGTGGGTGTGGTTGGTGGTGGGTGCGGGGAGAGCCAGTAAAATCACAGGGAGCCATGGGGGAACCAGCTCCCTCACTGTATCCTGCTATCAGGGAATTTTATTGATAGTGGAAAGGGGATCCAACAGGCTGCCCAATCCAAGGAGGCAGGAAGCCATTTTGAATATGAAAAGGCCCTATTAAGGGACATTTTATCAGGCTGATTGATCAACCACCACCTCGGGATTACACCAGCTAAATGTTGGCGACCTCCCAGCTGTAGGCCTGGGCAGGGGAGGAGGGGAAATGTTTTTGGAACCATAGAAGAGGCCTTTGGCAAGAAAGACAGCTCCCGCCTGTTGGGAGGGTGTTGGTTACAGACGGTATATCTTAAGTCTCCATCGTCTTCTGTAGGTTTACTATAAGTCTTTATTACCTACTAGAACTATTTACACATGTACGAGCTAGGAACTGTCTCCATGCTGAGATCTGTACACATCACTGCTTAACACCACACTGACCCTGGGTCTGGGTCAATTGCCTTCTTGCATAACTTTGTGGGCAGTACTGTACTCAGTCCCACATTAACCTTATATGTGCCAGACATACACGCCCCCACAAGTCTTTATCCAATGTAGTTGGAGTTATACTAGTTTACTTCATGATCTTACATTATTATGGGTCCCATACAGTTACATTGTTGTTACTACATTATCACTATTACTACTTTTGCACTATAACTACATCATAACTGTTGCTACATTGTCACTGCCCCATCTCCCCCTTCAAGTCCTTGAATTTAAAGGATCAGGCAGTCCGGAGGCCTTATAACCCTTCCATATATCATTGGCAGTTCTGTAGGTAGGCTGGTTCTTCCTGTTGGTTTGGAAGTTGAGCTAGTATCTAAGTATGCTTTCATTACTTTTTTTCCATTCTTTTGTGTTGAACTGCACTTGGTCAGTTTGGCTGTTGTGTTGATCAGTGGTTGCTGCTACTCTAACTCATTTCTTGTGGGGTGGGCGAACATTGTGTTTGTCTCCTTGTCACTTCCTTCACTTTTTCCATCATCATGTGGGTTGTCTCGATGTCTTCTGTGGCTGAGGAAGAGCATTCCATTGATGAGAATAAGGTTTAGTTGTACACTTAGCTCTTCTTTTTGTTGTCGTCATGGACAGCCACTACCAGGTTCCAGCATCTCTTGTGGCTTTGGCATGCCGACAGCGAGTTGTAGCATATGCACAGTGGTTGCAGTGTTAACCAGCTGTATCATCATTGGGGCTGGAGGTAGTGATTTGTCAGATGGCTGATCAATCTCTTTCACTTCTTCCACTGGAGGTGCCGTGGTTACCTCATGAGTAGTTGGCTGACCTGACCATTGAGGGTCTTCTGGGGGCTCCAAAGCACTGACAAGGTCACTCTGCTGGCTGGTTTGGGAATTGCTTTCTCAGACTTATGGTGTTCCTGTGTCTCTGTGGCCTGACAAGCTGGACTGACGGTTGGCCTCTGTACCATGTTTTATTCTCTCCCCTTAAGATTGTCCTGTGAGCACTGCTCATGGAGTTCTGACTATCTAACGATCTGGATTGCCTTTTCTAGGGTAAGGTCTTCCACTGCTTGTTGGAGGTCAGGGAATACATCATCTGTTACTCTGACCATTATCCTGTCTCGGATGTGATCAGACATTAAATCTCCTTATTCACAACCTTCTGCCATCCTGTATAGATCATTGATGAATGAATTGACTGGTTCTCCTGGCAGTTGGACTCTCTTATTGAATTTAGCTCTTTTGAGTATTTTATTATTTCTTAGGTTGAAATAAATGCCGAATGCTTTTAGTACCTCTTTGAATTTTACGGATGATTCATTAATTCCCTGTCTTAAAATGATGTTGTCTACAATCGGGCCTTTCGAGTAGAGCAGTGTGTTCACCTATTCCTCTTCTGACTTTTTATTCAAACCTGAAGTGATGCTGTATTGTAAGAATCTTTCCTCCAAAGGCCCCAATATTGTGATTGGTCTGGGCCTTGGATTAGTCCAAAACAAAAATAAAAATACCTACCAGCTTCTTTTGTTCAGTGGTTTACTTTTTGAACTGTTGAATTGGTTGAATTGGAGCTTCTGCTTGTTTTTTTTAACTGAGTTGGACAGTCAACATTCCTGAAATATTTATTTAATTTGTTCTTTTTTTTCCGGATGAGTTCAGATGCCATATGTTCAGGCTCCAACTTGGGGATTGGATTTTTAGCAGCAGGTTTCTTACTAATGGCACTTCAGACACTGAATTACTGAGGGGAGTTCTCAGGACTTCCTAGAGCCTGAAATTTTTAAAAATTTAGCTCACCCTTGCAGGCTTTGTCAACTCTGTACTCTGAAGCTAGACATCCAAAGAGATTCAATACAGTCTTCTGCTACAGTAAGGAAGTTTAGATCTCTGCCTTCAGCTTCCAGATCTTTCTCTGGAGTGTTTTCTGGTGATTTTTCCTCTGTGCTTCTGCTTATTTAAGATCTTTTTAGGTCAGAACTTTTTGTTAAATTTTTCTTAGTCTTCTAGCATTTTGGTTTTTCTCTGCATTTTAGCAAAGTTCTGGGTTTTTATCCCATTGCTGCCACCATGTTGGGAGGGTGTTGGTTACAGAACAGTAGGTCTTAAAGAAGTCTCCATAGTCTTCTGTAGGTTAACAGTAAGTCTTCATTAACTACTAGAATTATTTACACAAGTACAGTAAAGGGTAAAAGTTAGGAGCTGTCTCCATGTTTAAGTCTTTACATGTCTCTGCTCAACACCACAATGATCCTAGTTCTGGTCATGGCCTTCTTACATCACTATGTGAGCAGTACTGTACTCAGTCCCACATTAATCTTATATATGCCAGACCCTTGTACGACACCGCCGACACTGCAATTAGCTCAGGGTGTTTTTCCCTCCGTCACTGGCTTCGTTTTTTAAATTCTTTTATGACCAACCTGCAAAATGCAGCATGTCCCCAGCCTGCCTCAGCAGTAGCCACCATTGCTGGTGGCTCAGCTGAGGCTGTTGAACTGCTGACCCTCTGATTGGCCCAACAGTTCTTGAGGGTGGGCAGCTGGGGTAGGATGGCTACGGAATTAGCTGCCACCTGTAAAATCAGGAGGGAACCCCCGCCCCACCAGCTGTGCGTGTTGCCATCACTCATTTCCAGCTGATGTCAGGGCACTAATGGATTTGGTAAAATCCTGGCCATAGTTTCAGGTTGATACCTTTTCATTATCACCAAAACATTGATCAACCATCCTTAAATCTCAGAACTGTTTGTGAAACATTGTGCATGCAGAATCACTGTCATGTTTGCATTTATAGTACAGTAACTACATTCTAAAAATAATTAATTGCTATACCAGTACCTCATCTTATTCTTTTCTGGCCATCTAAACAAAGCAAGGATGTTACCCTTAGGAAAACATAAAGGAGAGAAATGAAGATGATTCTGTGCATTGGGGATTTAAGTTATGCATGAAGATTAAGACATTGACCTTGTTTTCTTTTGAAAACTTAGAGGTAAGTTAAATGCTTGCCACAAACTCCCACATGCTGTAGTTATGCATACCTCCTACCCTACCATTTCCATCTAACCTTATTTATTTATTTGACTAGTTAATTAATTATTGTTAATTGAAATGATTAATTTTGTTAATTAATTGGTTAATCTAATTTTAAGTTACAAATATTGTAAAGCAATAGTAAATTGCAGCAATTATTCATCCCAATTTTTCTGCAAAAGGTTCCAATGAAGTTATTAATGTAGTCAGTATTAAAGGGTTTAAAAAATAATTATGCATTTTTTTTAGAAAAAAGGAGCTGTTAAGGAGGCAGGTCAATGATTAATCTATCAAAAAAAGGGCCTATTATTAAGCCCATTGGTTGTTGCTAAATGTTTCAGGCAGATGAAATGTACCAGGGTACGTAATAAGGTCAGTATCAAGAAAAAATATAATTAATCAATGAAATGTTTGCTGTCTAGGTAGAGACAAAAAACATGTTCCTCTCTTGGTTGCCATATTTAAGCATCTAGACTAACACAGTACACTGCCAGGATTCCTACTAGTACAGACTATTAATTAAATGCACTCTATCTACCCGTGTGCTTTGGAGCTTGGAATATAATTAAACAAACATTTGACTTTTGGTCCATATGGATAACATGAGAGAAAAAAAGCAACCATATCTTGGAATGTTTAGGAGCAGAGATTTGAAACAAATCCATCATTGGATATTCAGTTTTATAGTATAGATCCACCAATGACTGGAGAAGAACTTTTTAGGATTTGTTAATCCTAAACCAGATGGCTAACTTGTTAGGTAATTTCCCAAACAAGAGTTCCTGAATGCTCCAAAATGATCCAATATCAACCATCAGAGTTATGGTGTCAATTTTAATTAAATTTATTGTATCGCAATTACAAGAACCAATCTCATGCAGCAACTGTTGGCTTAGTAAGAGGCAGGAAGAGCTATTTCCATCAGGACAATTGACTCAGTGTAATCAGAGTCTTAACTCTACAGTATTTAAGATGGCTTTCATATTATTGACTAACGTTCACTCCCTAAGCAAGGAGAAAGGAGAACACAAGGTATTCCTGTCTAGTGTCACTGTGAAACATAAATATGAAGAGTCAATGTTGTGCTGTTGAATGAACTGGGCCATGTAAACAGAACCAGTTTGTCGAATGGATCAGTAGTCTGAAACTTGAAAGGTATCAGATAAAAAAATGACTCATGAACATTGTTATCACCAAACAATGAGAAGTCAGAAAACAAAAACAGAATTACCTGGAAAAACTCAGCAGGTCTGGCAGCATCGGTGGAGAAAAAAAGAGTTGACGTTTCGAGTCCTCATGACCCTTCAACAGAACTGAATGAGAGGTCAGGGTTTTCTGAAAGGTTCTTCCAGAAGAAAAGACAAACAACGCAACTTTTTTAAAATCCCAAATATTAAAACTCTAAGGGCAGGATTTTCCAGTCGTCGGACGTGCGTGGTAGGCGGGCCCAGGAGCAGCCGGGAAATAGTCTGCCGCCCACAATCGGCCGCCGACCATGGTTTCACGCTGGCTAGCCAATTAACGGCCAGCCAGCATGAAACGTGCGCTGAAAGGTTCAGTGCTGCTGGGGTGGGGGTGGGAGGAGTGCGAGCACAGAAGTCTGCACATGTGTGTGGGGGAGTGCGCCCTGAAAGCTCCCTGAAGGCAGGGAACTGCCTCAGGGAGCTTAAGATTTGTCAAGAAAGAAATAAAGATTTTAAAAATGAGAGAAACATCTCCCCACATATGACTCAGTCACATGAACAGGGACATATTAAAAATGATGTCTAAAAGTTTTTACTTTTTTTTAATTACTGTTGGAAGCCTCATCCCATCCATGGATGAGGTTTCATAAAAAATCCAAAGGCCGCCTGGTCGATTCGCCCACCCGCCAGCCGTATGGTTAGATAGGCAGAGAAAAATTGTTTTTAATAAATTGATTAAGGGCCTTAATAGGTGTCTTAATTGTCGACGGGCGCGCTGCCAACGTTTGTGCGTGCCTGCCGACTGAAATATCGTGCGAGTACACAATGATGTTGGAATGCTCGCCCAACGTCATCGCACACAATTTTAAGCCCGATTGTGTTCAGTGCACGCCTGCCCATGAGATGTAAAATCCTGCCCGAAGAGTGACATTTAGCACAAATAAAGTGGATTCAGCACACTGCTACTTTCTGAGACATCCTAAAGTCCCTGTTTATCCAGTGGTCACAGGGAATTCCCGATGTTGAGCCATATATGCCTTAAACAAAGCTAATCGAAAGGGGCTGATTTTAACCAAGCTCACTCATGGGAATGGCATGGATTAAAATCGTATCTGAGGACTCCGCACACCACCTGTCCCTGCCATTTCAACTTGCCCATTTCTGGCTGCTTGTCAGGGCCCTGCCCCTAATTAAATGGTCAACACACCACTTCAAAGATGTCAACCCTACCCCAATTGCACTTTCACTCCAAATCACAGAGGTTCTCCCAATCTCTGGCCAACCAATAAACTCGAGCAGGATTGATATTCTGAAGCACCATAGCTGCAGCTCCCTGGATCTGAGGGTGTTTTACCATCTAGTTTATACTACTTCTACGCTTTTATTGTCTTCCAATACATTGGTCAGCTTTCTGTACTTATTATACGAGCCATTTTTACTTGTTTTGGATGGAGTAAGACTTGAAGGAGGAGAAGCATAAGTATCAATAGCAAAAGAAACCACCACTGCCAGCACCTTAGCCTATCAGGTAACTGGTAAAAGGGGAGTTATGTACTGGAGGCCTTAGCCAGCACATCAGTTCCACGGGCTATGAGTTGCCTTTTTGAACCTACTTGAGAAGCAGTACAGGAGCAGGCTGATGTCCTGCAACAGGATCTGCAACACAGCATATCTTAAAATGGCCCTAAAAGTCAACACAACCCTGAACTGCTATGTCACTAGATCCTTTCATTCTGCATACAGAGGACATCAACTGCATCTACAAGTCTTTGCTCACAGCTGCATTAAATAGGTCACCAATGCCCTCTTTGGGGGAGCCAAGCTGTGCTTCACCTTGCTCACTGACCTCAGCAGTCAACTAAACAAACTTCATGGTTTTGCAACAGAGGCTGATTTTCTTTTCCTGAAAGGTGTGATTGACTGAACGCACATGGCCATCAGTGTACCAGAACAACTAGACACATTTATCAATACAAAAGATATCACTGTATCAATATACGGCTATTGGTTGATCACAGGAACATCATGTGCAATGTGGTCTTCTTCTGAGGTCTACAGTTATGCAAGAGCCTTATGGTGTTGAGAAGGTCCTGGGAAAAGAAGAGAGTAAAGGAGTGTTTGTAGGTGTTATTGAGAAAGATGAAGAACTGAGAAATTGGATTCGCCCTTGTTGCTCTTGTGAAGTCATTGGAACTTATCCTGAGTTAACGCCAGGTGATGGGCTAATGTAGCTGGCTTTGGCCAAGCCTGCTGGATTGTGGTCTTGGGAATACTCCTCTGGGTGCTATGGAACAGTACTGACTTGCCTGACCTTTCCTTGCCTGACTACCTCCACTAGGACATCCAAGGAGGCATCAGAAAAACAGTGCACAGCTCTTAGACTTATTTATGCTTCCACAACATTTTCCAGCATTCTTTCAACAAAGATGAAAGCAGGGAATGCAAACTTGCTGTAAGAAATGCATTCCTGCTTTAAGTTCAATCAGGGAAACACCCAGCTTCCTTCAAGTATAAATCGAGACCTGGGAGTTTAAATAGTCATCTTCCTCACCCCTGCAGGCTGATGTGCAGATCCAGTCAGCTAATGTGCTAGCCCAGAGCTGGTGGAACTACAATGGGATGCCATTCAGGATGTGTAGCTCACCGGCAAGGTCTAAATAAGGCTCGAGCTCAAAATGCTCAGCTCTCTTCACCTTTGAGGGCTGGCCACTCACAGGCTCCACTCTTTGGCCGCCCAAGTGAAAATTCTATTGCACAGATTGAGGGTAATTGAAGTCAGTGGAAAGGTAAATGGGTACTCAGCCATATAACAGGCAGTTCATCCCCAACTGCCATAGCCACAGTGAAATAACAACCAATTTAAGGATTCAGTGACTGTTACAAAAAGACTGTTGTAATTTTAACATCAATGCAAATCAATAACTGAAGAAGTAAGCAGAAATCATTACTAGCAGGTATCATGTTGCACATTACAAACTAATTTGCACCATTCTTCATTTTTAGAAATCCACAGGACATAGAAGTATTGTATGCATTAATAATTGTAAATTTCAGTTAAATTAGGATTAAAATAGCTACGCTGGTTTGATCAGGGGCAGAATTCCAGGCATGCCAAATTGGACTGAAACAAGGCCATATATCTGTTAATGGTCCATGGCAGTAAGGCCACATGTCTGCACAGTTAAAATATCATTTTCTCAGCGCTATTGAGTCTTAGGACCAGAAATTTAAACCTGGTCACAACCAATCATTGAGCTGTACTTGTGTGAATTGTGCTCTGATTTTAGCACAGTTTAAATCAATTAACATGTCAGTATACACACTGTATTTGTGGTGTTAGGAATACTAAATGGTAAGGTGTTTAATTAGAAATTCTTCAGACTCCTGAGATTCGGTGAGGTTTCAAAGGGTACAGACTGCCTAACAGGAATCAGTAGTTTATAAATATATATTAAATAATATTATAAATTTGCACCTTTTAATTGCAATTGCCTTGGCTTTGACAAAGACCGGCTCTGAAAGGAACAGTCACAAGTTCCAGTTGTCCAGAGCTTCCAGCAAACTTGTCAAGAGGAACTTTGAAACTTGACACATTTATTTCATGTGCTAGGAAGTGCACAGATCAATAACACATGCAGCCTCAGTCTCCACGCGTATTGAGATTTTCTACAGAGGAGGGGCAACATGCCTGAAAACAAAGCCAGGTTGCAGTATATACGTTTCTGAATCTTCCAGGGAAGTGCGTGCTGCAAGCTCTTCTGAAATAACTGTCCACTTCTTCATTGCTTAACTACTGCAATGGTAGGAATTTGCAGATTAGCTCTTGCATGAGGTCCCCAAACCTCTTGAGCCAGCCTTGCTAAAATTATTGAACATGCTACTACTATAAGAGCTCGATGTTTACAATGCATGCTCTGAGTTTAATGCTATTCATCACTATTTAACATGTTAGAAGAAGGATTTTGCCAAGTCAGCATAATATCCAGAGTTCACATGGCTCCTTATCCTATGAATCTTCATTCAGTTACATTGAAGGGGTATGCTTGAAGAGTTAACTTGGCATTTCTCTCCACATGTGCTGTGCCTGACTTGGTGAGTGTTTCCAGAAATTTTGTTTTTGTTTGATGCTTCACTCACACTGTTTACAAATGTGGTTGCCTTATTTTTCCCTGATAGTCTCTTGAAAATGGGTAGATATACACACAAACACACACACAATAAAATGTGCAATAAAGTTCCTGGGAAAGTTATTTTTGCCTTGTCCAGATTTTGATTGTGATTCTTCACTTGTCACTCTGCAATAAAGAAAATGCTGAGATGAAAGCTGTTTGAAAAATTCCTCTATTTCACTATCTTTACTATTTATAGGACATTTTCTGAGGTTAGCCAGAGTGCAAGTGAATAAAATTAATGTGTAGTGGCTGAACTGGTAGATTTACCCAGATGGTGTCTGATAAGACATCAGTGCTGGCATTTCTTTTATTTTTATTGCAGCCTTCAGCCACTCCAGCTTTTATCAGCAGGCCTCGAAAAAGCAAAATGAGCAAAGTATGGGTAGCTGGCTTCTCACTCAAGCTGAAGTGGACAACTTTCTGGGAACAGACTACGTTTTATCTCTGCATCAAGATAAGGCTGCCATCTCCACTAGTAGCTGCTGTCTGGTGCCCTCATTCTCAGGATAGTTATTATGGAATCTGCATTGCATGTGCTGTCGTAAATGTCCCTTTTACAGCTGTGTTAATGCATCACCGTATCTCCAGTTTCTAAGCAGTGCATTCCTTTCATAAATAAGTGCAGAACAAACTAATATTTTATTTCCCACATTGACCTGATTTTTAAATTTGATCTTAAACTCTGCCATCCGTCCAGGCAAGGTCATCAACTTTTATAGCTAAAGCAACTACTTCAATAAATATCATTTTCAACACCTCGAAATTCTAAACCACACTACAGACATCCCAAGCAGCCAAGCAGATTCCATCATAACTGAAATATGTCATCAAGTTACACTTGGTAAAGGCAACACCAGTACTGAAGCCTTGGGCAAGAGAAACCACACATTAAAGGATACTGGGAAAGGGTCAACAATGGCATCTGGTGTAAAAATCTTCTGCAAACTTATAGAAATATTTTACTGTTCCTTGAGTTTCTTTCTCTTTCGCTACACTCCTTATTGTTTCTTTTCTGTTAAGTCATCCTAAGTAAAATGTGTTTGGAATCCTTTTTTTTATTTAGGAACACACAATGCAATAATATGTCAAAATGCATCAGGTCACTTGCAAGCGACAACATTATGAGAAAACTGACTCCGGTCTCCTCTCCCATCCAAAGAATGGATTTGTCAAGCAGAGTGTTTTTCTATGAGGACAGTATCTATTTAGCTGTTTTGTTCTTTAGGGATTCCCCAAGTTGTGCATTGTTTCCTGACAAATAGGCCAAGCTCCCAGATCTTTACTGAGGCCATTTTGAAACAATTACTAAGAAATTAATGAAAGTCACCTACTCTCCCCATCCCCAACATAGATGACCCAAATGTTGATGTCAGACTGGCCAACATGAACAAACTGAGATCTGTAACTCTTAAAAACATGCATCATATTTGCATGACGTTGAAGTGAGTGGGTACAATGATAAAGTAAACCAATCAGTAAGATCTTAAGATCATAAGAAATAGGTGTTGGTGTAGGCCATCAGTCCATCGAGCCTGCTCTGCCATTCAATAAGATCGTGGTTGACCTGGTTGTGGCTTAATTCCACTTTCCTGCCTGATCCCCCATAACCCTTAACACTCCTGTCAATCAACCTTGAATAAATTCATTGATCCAACTTCCATTGCTCTCTGGAGAAGAGAATTCCAAAGACTAATGACCCTCTGAGAGAAGAAATTCCTCCTCATCTCCATAAGTGGGAGACCGCTTATTTTTAAACTGTGCCCCCAGATCTAAATTCTCCCATGAGGGGAATTTATCCTATCGAGCAAACGTCAAGATCCTATAAGTTCCAAGAAGATCACCCCTCATTCATTTAAACTCCATTGAGTTTAGGTCCAACATGCTCAACCTCTCCTCATGAAACATCCAGTCATTAGTCATCCATCTTTTTCATAAAAGAACCTTTCACAAAGTTAAAAGATAGTGCAGCAAGACAGAGTAAGACATACTGTGTAACAGTGGCCCTACTAACAAGGTAATACTGATCTGACCATTTCTAGTTGTTACTTATTTGGTAAAACTAGAAGTTCACTCTGTTATTTTCAACTTGAATCAAAACAAATTGGAAGATTTACACCGATGTTATAGCAGACTTCTTTTAGATTATTGCTCTATTAATAAAGAGAAGTGATAGGAAGCGAAGACAGGAACGGATACCATAGCTTAATATTTGTGTACTCACTGCTTTTCCTAGAATAACACTGCAGGTGTTCAGTTCCTACTCAATTGTTTCACTATCTAGCCAGTTTTATAAAGCATAAGGTCTGATTTCAAATGGGGGCGTATGGCATGCCAGAGGCAAAGAGCATACCACACATCTCCTTGTAGCAAGGGAGATGGGAATTTTTTAATTCCTTGGACTCATTTAAATGATTCAACTTGGACTCCCACCCAAACTTGTTGGGTATTACTACCTGGACAGTGGGTGGAGGTGGGATTTCAGCCTGTACTGGCACAGTTAGAAATTTACTTTGTAATCACTGATCTCCATGACAAATCATTGAAAGTGACAGGAGAAGTTGAGAAAGGTGCACAGGATTCTGGACTTGATATATAGAAGCACAGGGTACAAAAGCAAGGAAGCTATGATGAACCTCTATAAAACAGTGGTTCAACCTCAACTGGAATATTGTGCCCAACTCTGGCACCACACTTAGGAAGGGTATGAAGGCTTTAGAGAGGATGTGGAAAAGATGTACAAGAACGTTTCCAGGAATGAGGGACTTTGGTTCCAATAGATAGTCTAAAGAAGCTGGGTGTTCTCCTTAGAGAAGAGAAAGTTAAAAGGAGATTTGATAGCAGTAGTCAAAAACATGAGGGATCTAGATAGATTAGTTAGAGAGCAACTGTTCCCATTGGCAGAAGAGTGGGAAACCAGATGACACCAATTTAAGATGATTGGCAAAAGAGCCAAAGGTGGTATGAGGAAAAGCTTTTTCATGCAGTGAGTGGGTAGGCTCTGGAATGCACTGCCTGTGTGTTGGAAGCTGATTCAATCATGGTTTTCAAAGGAAATGGGATAATCAACCGCAGAGAAAAACTTTGCAGCCCTATGGGGAAAGGGCTTTCTACAGAGAGTCAGCCTGGACTCTCCCTCCTCTTTCAGCTTCTCCCATTTTATTCAGGGTCATCACAATTCTGGTTGGCCAACCTTCTCCATCTCCTTCTGTCAGTCACCCAATCTTCTTCCAATCTCACTGTGTTTAAATCTCTCTTCGCTGTATCTTTCCATCTGCTCTTAGTCCTTGCTCTTCTCCTTTTTGGCAGTCCCATCTCTATTACTCGCCTCACCTCATATCCTCTCTTACTCCGCAACAGATGACCATATTACAATTTCTTCTCAGTTACTTTCTTCAATGCTCATACAATCTTCACTGATCTCCTGATGTTGCCTTTTCTCATCACATCATTCTCAACATCTACATCTCATGAGTATCCAGTCATCGTTCCTCTCTTCTTGACGTTGCCCAAGTTTCTGCATTATATAACAAGACAAGTCTCACAACTGTCTTGTAGATTCTTCCTTTCAATTTCAACGATATCTTTCTATCACATAACACTGTACTTCTTCTAATTGCTCCAGAGCTAATCCATTGCCTAATTCCCATTCCATACTTCTATCTTCTGCCGTCACTGACCCCGCATACTTGAAAATATTCAGTTTCTCCTAGTCTTCACCCATAATCTTTACACCTTCATTCTGATCCTCTTCCTTAGGCTCAAACAGGCGGGCTAAATGCCCTTCTTCTGTTTTGTAACATTCTATGATTCCAAATTCATCGTATTAAAAACCCAAACTACAAATTTTCAAAAGGTTTTGAATAATTACTCCTGGAAATTATTAATCTTTTCTTTCTCAATGAATAATTTGGGCTTTCTAGTCTTGAATGAGTTAAATAAATTAAATATGATGAACATGCAGGAGCATCAAGGGGCCTTCCACCACTGTGCAAGGGATTACTGCAACCCTTCTGCTGATCACTGAGAGCAGCAGCAGAATGCAAAAAGATTGGGTGGGATTAAGGTGATCAGTGGTCATTCCAGATTAGGGTGAGCAGCTGGCAATAATCATCACCTATTTTCACTTTGTTTCCAATGATTTGGAGTGAAATAGGGGAGAAAATCCAAACCCCACATCTTGCCGAATAAATAAGGCATTTCCCTTCTTATTAATTACTTTGAAATGTAGTGACTATTAAATAGAGAAACATGGCATCCATTTTGCAGACAGCAATGCCCTACAAACAGTAAGAACACAACTAGTGGATCTTTCTTTTGTTCAGCCTTGGTAATTAAGGAAACAATATTAACCAGTAGTCAAAGGAAAACTCCCCAGTCTTTGTGGAATATCGCCATGGGGTCTAACTTCCAGCTAAACAGGCAGACAGTACCGTTGTTTAACTACACTTCTGAGAAATGGCACCTCCAGCAATGTAGCATTTCCTGCACTAAAGTATATGTTCACCCCTGTAATGGACACACAACCTCTGAGTCAGAGGCAAGAGTGCTACTAACTAGCCAATCTGAGACATAACAGGCCTGTATCATCTCTGAGGAGGCTGTGGAATATTGAAATAAAGTTAAGAGCTGTTAACTGTACAGTAGCATCCTTAAGGCTAGACTCCTAATGGGAGGTTATCTCCAGTAACTCCTAAAATCTACTGACATAAGTGCAATTTGGCTGCAACCCATGATCGTAATTTTCATGATATTGTTTCACAAACTAACTTTTTTGGTGATAATAATGCTAGGAAACTTTCCCTTCAGCATCCAGTTTCAGACAGCCTAAATAATCAATAATAAAACCTTCCTTTACTCTTCACGACAATATGCCCTGGGCCCCAAAGTCAGAAGGGTACCCAATCAGCACCACATGCTTTCTTTTTGACTTCTTTGAGTTAGCCACGTAATCAGAAAATGCTGGAAACGCTCAGCAGGTCAGACAACATCTGTGAAGAGAAAAACAGAGTAACATTTTCGGCCAATGACCTCTCATCAGAATGTAATTTTTGAGTCATCTATTGCCAATTATACACAAGGCATAATGAAGCTGTGGAATGCATTATCAGAGTTAGTGGTTGAAGCAGAGACTATCATCATTTAAGACCAGCACAACGCAGTTGGCCCAAGCAACCAGTTTCCATGATCAATGTAAATCTGTGTAAATTCGTGAAAATAGTGCTGTAGGCTCACAATTGTTGAGGATTAGAGTTAAACTGCACAAAGTAATTTTACTTAGGATGTATACAGATAACAGAAGCTATACAAAATAATAAAAAGGAGAGGCTTTCTAAAAGAAGGACAGTGAGGCTGACACTGAGGATGATATCAATCAAGAGCAACAATCGGCTAGCAGAATGGACAGACAAGTATCAGGTGGAATTTAATACAAAGAACTGTGAGGCGATGTATTTTGGCAGAAGGGATAGGGAGAGGCAATAGAGACTAAATAGCACAGATCTAAAAAGTGTGCATAGACACAGGGACCTGGGGGTTCATATGTGTAGATTGTTGAAGGTGGCAGGACAGATTGAGAGACCAGTTAGCAAATGTGATGGAATCCGTGATTTCAAAGCTTGTATGTTTTGAGGCAGACCCTAACTGAAAACTGAAACTAAAGACAGAAACTGAAAAGGGAAACCACAAAAGGAAACCGATCCTACCAGTTTCCAAGGAAATGTAAACTGAAACTGAGATTAAAAACCAAAACTTCTGGGTAAACTGAAACTGGTTGAGGCTATATAAAGGGACACAGAGCCATCCAAGCTCAGTAGTTGAAGTCAATGAGTCCAGTGGTGCAGTACAGACAAATTGAAGAAGACAGGGGTCAGATCCAGAAGCTGAGCATGAACAAATACACAGTTGTTGCACTATTTTCTGTTACTTAATGATAATTTTGGTGGATCGATGCCATCTAGACCAAGTTGAGGGGATTCTGCAGACATGTGCCATTTTTGCTGAAGGTTGTGTTTTGTGTTTTTGATTATCAGGTTCACTTTGCCTGGCAAATGCTAGCTGCGCCCTTGATATTAACACATTAGTTGGTGCTTGAAACAATATAGGCAGAGAGACCGATTAACACAACAAACACTGATGGTTTATTGGAACTAAGAACAGAACACGAACACAATGTCTGCTTCTCCAATCATCTCCAGCTCTAGACTTGCAGCTACCCAAGAAGCCCATGCTGTGTAGCTATTGGTCAATACAGTCACATGGTCAACTAACTAAATTCTCTTAAAGGTACATAGCTCTGCACTTTACCACATTCCTGCCCCCCCCCCCCCCAACTATTTACTCCAAAGTGCAATGAACAAACATCACAAAATTACAATTAGTTACATGAATAACTACTTACAATTTAAGTCTCTCAGGAGGTTTCCTCGGATGTGTCGAGCGTCATAGCTCAATGGCCTCGGCTGGTTTTTCCGAGACCCCCTTCTCAGGGGTCAACTGTCCACCAAGCTCTTAGGTGGAGGTGGGCAGGTTTGTGTCTTCGACCCTCTTGGGCCCCAACGGCACTTCTAAATCATGTGACATTTCTTCCACGTGCGGTGCAGACTCAAACACAAATGATGACAGCATTCCTTCTTGTGTGACTGTCTCTCTTCTCCGGAGATGAGGCCACCTGTTGTCTAATTATTCGGCCATTTACTGACACATTATAGGAGAGAGATCCTGTCACGGCACTCACATCGCCTAATAGCCAATTGGGCTCATCTCCAAAGTTCTTTGCGAGAACTGTGTCTCCCACCGTGAAATTTCTTTCATGGTTATGGCCATCATGACCAGCCTTCTGGGCCTCTTCACTTCTCTCCACACGTCCCCTAAATTCAGCCTGATAAAAGTTAGCTGGGTGCAGAGACATCACTTCATTCGTAATTGAGCAGGGGCAATACCAGTGATCGTGTGTGGCGTTGTTTGGTATGTGAAAAGGAGCCATGACAATCTGGTGCTGATGGAATCCCTGTCCAGTTTTTTAATACCAGATTTAAAAGTTTGGATCGCCCGCTCAGACAAACCATTAGGGGCAGGGTGATAAGGCAAGGTTTTGATATGAGTTATTCCTTTGAGGCTTGTAAACCTGTGGAACTCCCCACTGGTAAATGCAATCCCGTTGTCTGACACGAGCACATCTGGTAACCCGTGCACTACAAAACTCTGTCGCAAACGATCTATAGTGGCAGCAGTTGTGGGTGACTGGACTTCGTAGACATCCATCCACTTGGAGTGGGCATCTATTAGTAAAAGGAACACCGTGCCCAAGAAAGGCTCACATAGCTGATGAGGAGGTACATCCATGGCCGTCCCGGCCATTCTCAGGGGTGCAAAGGCACTAATTGAGGTAACTTTAGTGCCTGCTGGCATTGAAGACAACTTTTGACTTGGGTTTCGATGTCTGCGTCCAACCCAGGCCACCATAAGTAGCTGCGCGTGGGCATCTTCATCCTACTAATGCCAGGGTGACCTCTATGTAATTCAGCCAGTAATGGCCTTCACCCTCTCGGGGGTACAATAACCTTTGTTGTCCTGGCAGGTGAGCTCATATCTGCGATTGAAATAATGCTTCTTGTCATCAGACATTGGCTCGCCTGACCACCCATTCAAGACCTGCTCCCAGAAGTGAGATAAAAGTGGATCTCGGCTTGTCCACTCACAGGTTTGTTTGGCCAGGACAGGGGAGGAATCCAAAAAATTTAGCACTAAGTCAAGTTCCTGAGGAATAGGAACCTTCTTCACATTCTGTCTTCACAAAGGAGGACACAAATAACATACCAGAAATGTTGGGGAACACAGGGTTTAGTGAGAGGGTGGAACTGAAAGAAATCAGTATTAGTAGGGAAATGGTGTTGGGGAAATTGAAGGCCGATAAATCCCCAGGGCCTGATAATCTACATCCCAGAGTATTTAAGGAAGTGGTCCTAGAAATAGTGGATGCATTAGCGGTCATCTTCCAAGATTCTATCGACGCTGAAACAGTTCCTACAGATTGGAGGCTAGCTATTTAAAAAGGGAGGCAGAGAGAAAACAGGGAATTATAGACCAGTCAGCCTGACGTCAGTAGTGGGGAAAATTCTAGAGTCCATTATAAGAGATTTAATAGCTGAGCATATGGAAAACAGTGGCAGAATCAGACAGAGTCAGCATGGATTTATGAAAGGGAAATCATGCTTGACAAACCTACTGGAATTTTTCGAGGATGTAACTAGTAGAGTTGATGAGGGGGAGCCAGTGGATATGGTTTATTTGGACTTTCAGAAGGCTTTTGACAAAGACCCACATAAGAGATTGGCGTGTAAAATTAAAGCGCATGGGATTGGGGGTAGTGTATTGAGATGGATAGAAAACTGGTTGGCAGACAGGAAACAAAGAGTAGGAATAAATGGGTCTTTTTCTGAATGGCAGGCAGTGACTAGTGGGGTACGGCAGGGATTGGTGCTGGGACCCCAGTTATTCACAATATATATTAATGATTTAGATGAGGGAATTAAATGTGATATCTCCAAATTTGCAGATGACACAAAGCTGGGTGGGAGAGTGAGCTGTGAGGAGGATGCAGGGATGCTTCAGTGTGATTTGGACAAGCTGAGTGAGTGGGCAAATGCATGGCAGATGCAGTATAATGTGGATAAATGTGAGGTTATCCATTTTGGTAGTAAAAACAGGAAGGCATTATTATCTGAATGGCTAGAAATTGAGAGGGGAATGTGCAACGAAACCTGGATGTCCTCGTATACCAGTCACTGAAGGTAAGCATGCAGGTGCAGCAGGCAGTAAAGAAGGCAAATGGTATGTTGGCCTTCATAGCCAGAGGATTCGAATACAGGAACAGATTGTCTTGCTGCAATTGTACAGGGCTTTGGTGAGACACACCTGGAATATTGTGTGCAGTTTTGGTCTCCTTATCTAAGGAAGGATGTACTTGCTATAGAGGGAGTGCAGCGAAGGTTTACCCGACTGATTCCTGGGATGGTGGGACTGACATATGAGGAGAGATTGAGTCAATTAGGATTATATTCACTAGAGATCCGAAGAATGAGGGGGGATCTCATAGAAACCTATAAAATTCTAACAGGACCAGACAGGGTAGATGCAGGAAGGATGTTCCCGATGGTGGGGGAGCCCAGAACCAGGGGTCACAGCCTGAGGATATGGGGTAGACCATTTAGGACTGAGGTGAGGAGAAATTTCTTCACCCAGAGACTGGTGAGCCTGTGGAATTCACTACCACAGAAAGCAGTTGAGACCAAAACATTGTATGTTTTCAAAAAGGAGTTAGATGTAGCTCTTGGGGCAAAAGGGATCAAAGGGTATGGGGAGAAAGCAGAAGCAGAGTATTGAGTTGGATGATCAGCCATGATCATAATGAATGGTGGAGCAGGCTCAAAGAGTCGAATGGTCTACTCCTGCTCCTAGTTTCTATGTTTCTATGTTATGTGGCAGGGGGAGGCAGTTCAGTGCATCAGCATGGGTGATTTGGCTTCCCAATCGGTGAATAAAAGTGTATTTTTAAGCAGCCAATATTAGTAATCACCTCGCGATGTGAGCAGATGCAAAGGGGATATCGCCTTATCCTCTCCAAATAATCCCAGCAGAGGCTTGTGGTGGGATATAACATGAAAATGGTGACCATGGAGGTATTGATAGAATTTCTGGACACCAAAGGCAACAGACAAGCCCTCCTTCTCAATTTGAGAATATCGTCGTTCTGTAGCAATGAGGACTAAGATGTATAACCAATGGGTCGTTTGGAACCATCTGCCATCCGATGTGAAAGTATTACTCCTTAAGGGGGTACATCGCAAGTTAAAATGAATTCTTTCTTTGGATCGTAGAGGACCAGTAGGGCCAATGATCATAACAATTGCTTTGCCTTCAGAAACGCATCCTGGTGTGGAGCTTGCCAAATCCATTTATGATTTTTCTTAAGCAATAAATATAATGGAACCAGTACGGTTGATAGATTTGGGAGAAATTGCCCATAATAGTTTATCATGCCTAGGAAGGCCTTTAGTTCTGTAGTGTTTGTCGGTGTAGGTGTCTCGCGAATAGTCTTGACCTTTTCTTCCACAGGATGCAGACCCAAGTAAACCATCTCTTTGGCTTGGAAAAGACATTTTTCTCACTTCAAGCGCACCCCCATTTGTGAAAAGCGTTTCAGCACCTCCTCCAAATTAGCTAAGTGTTCTTTGTCAGTTTACCAAGTGATTAAGACATCATCCAGATAAACAATGACATGGGGCAGTCCCTGAAGTAGATTTTCCATGCTATGCTGGAAAATAGCACACACTGATAAGACCCCAAAGGGTAGCCAAGTATATTGATACAATCCTCGATGTGTATTGATGGTCACGAATTCCCTAGAGCCTTCTTCCAACTCTACCTGCTGGTAAGTGTGGCTTAAATCAAGTTTTGAATATGTGATGCCCCCTGTCAATTTTGAATATAATTCATCAATCTGGTATCGGGTAAGTGTCAAGTCTGGCTTCAGTACGGGTACTATGGGTGTTGCACACTCGGAAAATTGCACCGATTGTAAGATACCCAACTTTTCCAGCTTGTTTATCTCGATCTCCACCTTGTCCCGTCAAGCATAAGGGACTGATCTGGCTCAGATGTATCTGGGGGTTGTGTTAGCATCTACAAGGATTTTGACTTGTAGCCCACGAATCTTTCCTAGCTTGTCACTAAAAATGAAAGCGAGCTTTTGTAACAATTCCTGAAAGTTTCTTGTTCTGATTTGAAAAACCTTGGCCCGTTGCAATTTAATCTTTTTGAGCCAGTTGCAACCAATTAAACTGAGGCCCACCCCAGCTACCACTATATGGGGTAAATTTGCAGATTGATTCCCATACTGCACCAAGACTTGACATATCCCTTTCACTCTTAGTTCTTCACCCATATATGTTTTTCGTTTAGTGTCCAATTGTCCCAAACTTAAAAGATGGACTCCTTTATGACAAACATTGATGCCCCAGTATTGACCTCTATCTTGACGGGTTGTTCACTGACTCAAATGACTACCTGGATTGGCTCTGTTCTACCCACTTTCAGGTTGTATAATGAATAGATGTCATATTCTGCTTCCTCTAGTTCTTCAATGAGACAGATTTCACGATTTCTACCTTTGCTTTTAAAATGCTGTCTCAACCTAACCTGACAGAGCCACATTATGTGACCATTGCGATGGCAGAAAAAGCATTCAATATTTCTGAACTGTCAATTGCTGTAGGCTGCCTGAATGTAATTCTCTCATTAATGTTGTGGGTTTTCACAGTGGTATTGTTGTTCTTCAATGGTTTGAACATAGTGGGCATTCCCCACCTTTCTATGGAGTCTGACATTTTTGCTCCTTTTGTTACCAGCCCTTCCTGTCCTACATTTTGTTTATCTTTTATTGTCTCTGAGTCTTTAACAGTGCTCTCCATGGCTATTTCCAATTCTAATGCCTTACTGAAGCCTAGATTAGTTTCAGATAGCAATCGCTTTTGAATACTATCGTCCCCGATTCCACATATCAGTCGGCTTCTCAACATGTCATTAATTGAAGTTCCGAACTCATAATATTCTGTTAATTCCTTTAAAGCAGTGACGTAGCCAGTGATTGTCTCTCATGGAAGCCTATTCCTCAAATTGAGTTTAAAATGCTGCTTAGCGACTGAAGACTTTGACATCATGTGGTTTTTTACAATGTTTACTAACTCATCAAAAGCCTTTGTATCGGAGATGTTAGGTGATATGAGGCTGTGGACCAGCCCATATGTTTTGCTCCCACATGAGGACAAAAGAACAACTTCTTGTTGTCCTCTCTCGCGCTGTCATTAGCAGTAAAGCAGAACACTAGGCCCACAGCACATACCACACATACTTTTTGCACGTACTGAAGGTCAATGTGATCAACATGGCTGAAGCCACAACCATCATAACCTCAACATCCATCCTGCACTGGCATCCAGTTTTAGGAGTGTGCAACATGTGCAACATGCAGTGCTGCCAAACACCTCAGCTCCCTGTGAAATCACAGCCTCTACCAGGTAGAAGACAAAAGCTTCCAATGTAGTGGGGAGACTACACATGCATGCTTCCCTGGAGCATGCATGGTATCTTGACATGAGGAAAATTGACTTAGGTGACTGTGCAACACTCATGTGCAGATGACTGCCTCAACACATACAAACATATGAACGAGGAGAAGGAGTAAGACATTCAAGCCCTTG
The DNA here is from genome assembly GCF_017639515.1 of Carcharodon carcharias. Classification (NCBI taxonomy): domain Eukaryota; kingdom Metazoa; phylum Chordata; class Chondrichthyes; order Lamniformes; family Lamnidae; genus Carcharodon; species Carcharodon carcharias. The sequence continues at coordinate 42,188,396 of NC_054474.1, read as the reverse complement.
AGCCTGCTCCAGCATTTAATAAGATCAAGGTTGATCATTTAGTAACCTCAAATCTGCATCCTCGCCTACCCCCAATAACTTATCACCCCTTGCTTATCAAGAATCTATCCACGTCTGCCTTAAAAATATTCAAAGACTCTGCTTCCTCCGTCTTTTCAGAGAGTTCCAAAGACTCACGACCATCTAAGAGAAAAAATTTCACTTCATCTGTTTTAAATGAGCGACCACTTATTTTTAAATATAAATAAAAACAAAAAAACTGCGGATGCTGGAAATCCAAAACAAAAACAAAAACATCACTGCTTGTTTGTCCCTACAACCACACCCCCACTCCACCTCTCTCTCTCTCTCTCTCTCTCTCCGCCCCATACACACACACCTTAAACCAGCTTATATTTCAACTCTTTCTTGGACTCGAACTCAAGTTCTGTCGAAGGGTCATGAGGACTCGAAACGTCAACTCTTTTCTTCTCCGCCGATGCTGCCAGACCTGCTGAGTTTTTCCAGGTAATTCTGTTTTTGTTTTTGTTACTTATTTTTAAATAGTGACTCTTAGTTCCAGATTCTCCCATAAGAGGATACATCCTCTCCATATCTACCCTGTCAAGGCCCCACAGTACTCATACTTGAAGTGCACCTGATAAACTCGATTTGATCTTTGAGTCCGATCATTGATCCTCCCTTAAAGACAATTATTAATGGACAAAAAATGCTGCAAGGAGCATCTCAATCTGCAACCCTTTCTGTATGACTGCCTTGCCTGAAGATCTGGAGAAGGAAACAGCCTTCCAGTGCCAGACATGCATTGGCACACCCTTGCTCCTGATGCATCAATGAAAGGTGGACTTCAGGGTGCAGTCTTCAGTGCCACTGGTAAGAACTGCCTTCATTAAGTAAACATTCTCATTGAAGGTATAACTGTACAAACGCAGAACGAAACATTTTGGATATAGTGACATGTATACTGTGTCCCAAAATGTGGCTCCTGAGGCCCCACCTCCTTACCCACTAGAGCATCATCATGGCTTTCCACCCTCCTCCAAAGGGGACTGTCCACAGATGTCTCTGACTCAAACATCTCCTCCTGCACTCTGGTGCAGTGCCTTTCAGCATGTGCCACTGACTTTTATGCATGCTACATGCCTCCGATATACTAATACCTGTGTTGGCAGAGAGTGGGCTAGTCAGATGTGATGCTGTCTCCTTGGACACCTCTTCCTCTTCATGATGCCCAAGGAATTAGGTGGCCTATGCAGGATGAGCGAGCGCTGGGACCTGTGTTAGACACAAAAGTACATAATGAGATGTAGCCCTTCACATAGTGAGAGAAGCCGTGATATATGCCATTGCCTTCAACCAGAATTGTGGTGCTCTTATCATACAACTTAACCTTTGCACTCCCTCTCATACCAATGTCCCCTTCTGCTCAGTGAACTAACAGCAACAGCTCCACCATTACCACCATGTTCCAAAGTGTCTCTACCACCATCTTTAGCATATGCTACAACCAGCCAGCTGAGCATCCAGGCTATCTCCATAGCTATCTCCTCCTTATCACCCATAGCCTCGCAGATCCACCCCAAGTCTGAACCATCTTTCGTTTTGGGCCCTATTGTCCTGCAGATACAGTATAAAGAGTAATATTAGTCTAATATATAGTGCCTCCAAGGAGACACCCCTTGAATGTAGCAGTGCATCGCCTGGACATTCACATCCCTACTGTGTGCACCTACCTGTGTGGCTCCAACACACAAGTCTCCATGCTATAGGAAGGGTATGTGCCAGGTCCCCAACCAAAGGTGCAGCATTCAGATGTGAACCATCACTTGGACCTCTGTGTGCTTGTGCTGAACAACACACCTTGCTGGATTGCAGCATTTCATGCACCCTTTCTATATTGCACCCACAACCTTCCATGGTTCCCTACTACACTCACAACGGAGGATATCTCCTGCCATGCCCATGAGAGCACCATCTCTGGACTTCCTCCACCAGGATCTGGAGGTCCTGGTCACTGAAATGGGGCATAGCCACTCCCACTCTTTCTCCACTTTCCCTTCTGTGAGACATTCTAGCATGAGACATGGAAAAAGAAAAGGCTTCCAGCTTTGAATGGCCTCTCAAACATGTATCTTCTTATATACATGAACCATGTTCTCTATCTCATCAATGCCTAATGTTGGGACTAGGGGAGATGAAGTGATCTGGATGAATGCAGGGTAGCCTGGCTTTTGTTCCTGTCACTCTCAGAAGGCATGCTGCTCTCCCGACCACTAACTACCCTGCTGGCCTGCTTCCTCTGAGACACACCATTATGCCATGACAGCATACGGCAGTGAGGGTCCTGGTCAAAGCTCAATTGCATGGTCACACCCTGAGAGATGGTTGGAAAGAGAGTAAGTGGAGGGCAAAGGATCAAAGCAAAAATGATGTGTATCAGCCGTCCCCTGAGGAATTTTACTAATCTGAGTCAATACGGAATGCCGTGAGCAGCTGATGGTGTCGAGATGCTGCCATCCCCATGAAGCATTTCCAGCCTTAACTTTGCAGAGTGCAGATAGGCAGCAGCAATTATTAATTTTTCCAATGGAAAGCCCATAATTGGTCATCTGTTCCAGTGTCTGCAACCAGTTGGACAACTATTATACTTAGTGCTCACCCGAATTGATCGACGATTCCTTCAAGCCCAGCTTTTGACTGCTGAGCGAGTCACATAGCTTACGCTGTGCTCTTCTCTGCACTTCCACTGCTTCCGGGATAGGCAGGCCTGTCTCCATTTAGCCCCCATACCCCACCTAACACCCCCCAATCACCCATCCCCCTGACCCACCAAGCAAAAATCCAACCATTCGAGAAAGTTTCTCCCAAGTCAGATTTGTGAAATCGGGAATTTTCCCAACTCTATGTACCCAACTCAGGAATGAAAATGTGACCCTGGGTCTGAAAGTATAGGTGGTTAGCTAAGATAATGGGCGGAATCATCCCAAAAATGCACAAAGTGTGGTCAGCAGGAGTGAAAAACGACATTTTACCCGTCGACCACAATGGCAGGTTTTCACGCCAAATCATCCCCTTCCCGCCTCATTAATTATGCAGCCAAGGGAATCACGCTGTCTCGCTGGCGGACAGCCTCTGATTTGCCCACCACGCCGTTACTCAACGCTTCCTCACTCCAAGCGCCATATTTAAATATTTAAACTGCAGCCGCACACACAGTTCTCAATGCTTGCAGCCCAGGACTGCTCCAGTGAAGACTGCCAGCTCAAGGGACATCACCACACTCTCCCTCTCTCACACACACACACACACACACACACACCCTCATATCTCTATCTGGCCTCATCTCCTCTGGAGATCGCCTCCTCAGCCCATCCATTACTCCATTTAGCACACACACATGACTGGCATCCTTCTCATTTAGCCTGGTATGTGCCTTGCTCACACTCTCTCCATCTGTTTTTATGGAGGGCAAGATTGCCCACAATCAATGGGAGAGGTCCCAGACCAGGGGCGGAGCGCAGGACATAAGGCCCTCACACTGTTCACACGTCATGCATTGGAGTTGGTATTGGAGAGGACATAGACTGTTCCTGTGGCGATGGTGAGGTCACCAGTAAGCATCCACATGAGGATCCTGCACCACATCATCCATCTGTCAACGCTATTCTGAGTCCACTGTTCTGTGCTTAATGCGGCTGCCAAGCACTAATAATCTCTACTTTCTTTCCTAGATATATCTGACACGTCGCCCTCAGGCAAACATGACCCCAACCCCAATGCTAAGACCACCTCAGATGAGGATCCTGAGGGCAGCAATGTTGAAGAGGTGGCACAGTGCTCACACACACCCTCCAAACGTGCAGCGACACACACCTCAGTGGGGCCTAGATGTAGAGCAGCCTCTTGAGCACAATCTGGTGAGCTTAATACACATTCTGTGCCACAGCAGGCGGAGGCAGGGACATCCGAGGTCGCCGGCACTTGGAGGACTGCTGGAGGCAAGGAATCTGCTGATTCTGAGTCAGATGATGAGCCCCTGGACTCGCTCCTCAATCAATTGGTGGAGCTGCAAAGACAATCACGGGAACATCAGGAAGGGATGTCTGATGCACTCCTCAGATTGCAAGGGACGATGGAGGAGTCCGTCCACCTTCAGTCCAAGGTGTTCGCGCCATCATGCCAACGCACCGAGGTCAACAATGGCAGGATGGCGTCCGCCATGGAGAGCTTGGTCCAGGACATCGGTCCTGCACTGCTGTGCTGGCTGAACTCCATCACTGACACCATAGTTGACCTCCAACAGTGTCAATGCAAGAGGGGTGCAGGGCAGCTCGATCTCACTCCAGCTTCCCCTTCTCCTCAAGGAGTCAGCCAGGGATATCAGGTACCCATAGGGAGGAGGACCAGCAGCTCCACACCCCGGGGCCATCCACCCAGGTGATTCCGGGAATGTCTGGCCAAACCAAATCCCCTCTTCCTGTGACCCCATCATCTCCAGCTCCAAAGGCTGAGGAGAGTGCACCTGACCCACAGCAGGATACCCTAATCATGCCGGGGCCCTCCAAGTCTCGGTCCTCCAGAGGGCGGACAGCTTAACAATCACTGTGGTTACTGGGGGAGCACAAAGACATAGCAGCAAGATTAAGAAGGTTAAGAAAATGCAGTTGCACAGCCTGGGCACAGGTGTTAACCACTTGTACATAATGTTCACTATTGCAAATAAATTTCCAAGAAGCTCTCCTTGCCTATGGCTCCATTTTATGATGAGCAGTGTTAGTGTCATTCAGATGGCTCTTGCACAAGGTAAAGGCTGGTGTCTCAGTCCAAGGCCTCTTCCCTGTGCAGTGTGTAGTCCTCAGAGCAAAATGATGGTCCGGCTTCACACTCACTGGACATATTACTGAGGTCTGCAGCTTGACAGTGCTTGTCTTGCTGCCAGAATGTTGTGGGCAGGTGTCCCAAAGCACCTTTGAGGTAGGGCTGCCCCCCGCCCCCCCATCTCTTTAGCATCTGTGTCTGGTGACAATGTGCTCCTGAATGGGCCAGGTGCTGATGGCTGACACAGGATCAGGTGCATTTAAAGTTTCACAGCTGCGTCTCCATGATATGGTTCTGATCACAGAGCACAAGTGAGCTGCCATCAGCTACACAGGAGTCAAACGTTCACAGAGGAAATGTGAAGATCTATAGAGTACCCTCACTGAATGTCGTCATCACCATCTTGGAATCTGGCAATTTTTATGACCTCCACTACAGCTCCACGACATGAGTCTTAGCAGTGAGGGTATGTGAACTGCCATCAGCCACACAGAAATCAAATGGTCACAGATGCAAGGTGAGGATGTCAGGAATGTCCTTACTGCATCTCATCATCATTCTCCATGAATCTTGTGGCCATTAGGCCCTCACGAGACTCCTGCCTCGTCTAGCTAGTGCAATGGCCTCATCACCAGCATCTTTGCTTTCGAGGACCTCAGCATTCTCATCCTGTTTGACAGTTCTTTCATCAGAGGAGACATGAAGCTCCTCCATCTCCTCCTCAGGCCTATCCTAGATAAAAAGTCAGGGATAGGAGCTAAGGAGAGATTGAAAAATATATCATGGACACAAGACAAAGGGTATGTTTACGGTGGTGGTAAAAATTAAAGAAAACGCTGATTGTGGCATTAAGGTAAGAGCAGAGTATGTTAATAGCAGAACAAGGATCAGTGCGCTGTGAAAGCACTACATAGAAACCAGTGACAGATGGCGCTGTCAGGGTTTGAGGGGGTTGGGGGTAGTTGGGGAAAAGGGTTTAAAAAATAAATAAATAAAAATAAATAAAAAAATTAAAATTGAAAAAGACAAAAAGAAACAATTGGATTTAAAAAGCGGTAAATACAAAGGAGAGAATTCATGGTCTGAAATTGTTAAACTCAGTGTTAAGTCCGGAAGGCTGTAAAGTGCCTAATCGGAAGCTGATGTGCTGTTTCTCCAGTTCGCGCTGGGCTACATTTGCTTTCATCCATGGTCCTGATGTTCTCCTCCCGCAGGATCAAAGAGAGAGACACTTGGATGGCCAGTGTGTAGCATGCTTCATGGCTGTCCTAAACCACACCCACCTCTGCCCGATTCCACTTCACCAATTGGCAGCAACTTTGGCCACTGGACTGCATGCTGTGCTCTCAGCTAAGGTGCAGGCATTCTCCTAGCTCACACTGTAAGTCTACACTGTTAGCTTGAGCCATGAGGGATACTGATCCAAACCTGAAAAAAGACATTGCAAGGGGCTCTGAGCAACTCGACCAGTGACTGCACCATGGCCACCTTTTGCGAAGGGATTCTACAACTTGCCTAGTCATCCAATTGTTCTGCATCCCCCTAAAATGCACATTAATTTGCAGTCTGCATCTGAGGGGTGAAAAGTTCTGGAGCATTCGGCAGCACATTCATGCTTTTGCATTGCTTAAGTGGGCAGAAATGCTTCAGAGGCCTGACTCCAAGCCAATGGAGCTGCAGCTGAATGGTCTCAGCTGCAGAAGAATGCTCAATTTTGACAAGCTTTCCCAAGTGGGTGGCCGCTCCCCTCCCTCTCCCCACCCCTCGCCCCACACAGCCACCGCCCCCCCACCTCCCCAACTCCTAGCATGTGATTGTGTACTTCCACCATCTCGTCAGGTGTATGCTTTTTAAAGGCAGTCATAAATCATGCTGTTCTGAAGCCACGCCAACGTGGGAGGCATATCTGACGTGGGGTCATGTTTCCGGCGTGCAGCCACAATGATGACAGGCAAACGCATCAAAATTAAGTTCCCAACATTGGGCAGTGGGTAACGCAGCCCACCCTTGATGGGCAGAGTGGGCAATCCCAAACTGATTTCACAAGGGCATAAAACCAATTCTTGGCCTTCTCGCATATTGTCCACTCACGCCGCTAAATATGCCCACCGCCAACGGGAGTGCAAAATTCCACCCGATATTTAATATCTGTTTGTTTGAAACTTGTATAGTAAAAATTGTTCTGTTTTAAGCCGTGGAATCTTACAGCTTCATTCTTTTAGTAAATAGTTGGGATTTCAGGCATCTTCTTGTCTTAAAAACAAAGTTACTGGTCTCTACAAAGATCCTAACACAAAACATATGGGATCTTGGGCAACAAAAGCAAAAATAGCTGGAAAAACTCAGCAGGTCTGACAGCATCTATGAAGAGGAAGACAGAGTCATTGTTTCGACTCCATATGACTCTTCATCAGAGCTGAAGAGAAATAGAAATGAGGTGAAATATAAGCTGTTTAAGGGGGGTGGGACAGGTGGAGCTGGATAGAGAGCCAGTGGTAGGTGGAGGTAAAGGAGAGATTGCCAAAGATGTCATAGACAAAAGGACAAAAGGGTGCTGACGGTGGTGATATTAGCTAAAGGATGTGCTAATGGTGACATTACAAGTAGAATGAGCAAGTGACAGATGGCCCTAGTGGGGGTGGGGTGGGGGGAAGTGATTTAAATAGGCTAAAAGGTGGAGGTAAAACAATGGATGGAAATACATTTTAAAATAATAATAGAAATAGGTGGGAAAAGAAAAATATATTTTAAAAAATATATAATAATTATTAGAAAAAAGGGGATCGGAAAGGGGGTGTGGATGGAGGAGAGAGTTCATGATCTGAAGTTGTTGAACTCAATGTTAAGTCCAGAAGGCTGCAAAGTGCCTAATCGGAAGATGAAGTACTGTTCCTCGAGTTTGCATTGAGCTTCACTGGAACATTGCAGCAGGCCAAGGACGGACATGTGGGCATGAGAACAGGGTGGTGTGTTGAAATGGCAAGCGACAGGGAGTTCTGGGTCATGCTTGCGGGCAGAACGAAGGTGTTCCGCAAAGTGATCACCCAGTCTGCATTTGGTCTTTCCAATGTAGAGGAGACCACATTGGGAGCAGCAAATGCAGTAGACTAAATTGAGGGAAGTGCAAGTGAAATGCTGCTTCACTTGAAAGGAGTGTTTAGGCCCTTGGACGGTGAGGAGGGGGGAAGTAAAGGGGCAGGTGTTGCACCTTCTGCGGTTGCATGGGAAGGTGCCGTGGGAGGGAGTTGAGCTGCAGGGAGTGATGAAGGAGTGGACCAGGGTGTCCTGGAGGAAACGGTCCCTACGGAATGCTGACAGGGGTGGTGAATGGAAGATGTGTTTGGTAGTGGCATCATGCTGGAGTTGGGGGAAATGGTGAAGGATGATCCTTTGAATGCAGAAGCTGGTGGGATGATAAGTGAGGACAAGGAGGACCCTATCATGGTTCTGGGAGGGAGAGGAAGATGTCAGGACGGATGCGCAGGAGATGGGCCGGACATGGTTGAGGGCCCTGTCAACCATCGTGGGTGGAAAACCTCAGTTAAGGCAGAAGGAAGACATGTCAGAAGAACTGTTTTGGAAAGTGGCATCATCAGAACAGATGCGACAGAAGCAAAGGAACTGAGAGAATGGGATGGAGTCCCTACAGGAAGCGGGGTGTGACGAGCTGTAGTCAAGGTACCTGTGGGAGTCAGTCGGCTTGTAATGCATATTGGTGGACAGTCTATCACCAGAAATTGAGACAGGAGGTCAAGGAAGGGAAGGGAAATGTCAGAGATGGACCACGTGAAAATGATGGAGGGGTGGAAATTGGAAGCAAAATTAATAAATTTTTCCACGTCCAGACGAAAGCATGAAGCAGCACCAAAGTAATCATCGATGTACCGAAGAAAGAGTTGTGGGAGGGGGCCTGAGTAGGGCTGGAACAAGGAATGTTCCACATACCCCATAAAGAGACAGGCATAGCTGGGGCTCAAGCGGGTACCCATAGCCACACCTTTTATTTGGAGGAAGTGAGACGAGTTTAAGGAGAAATTGTTCAGTGAGAGAACAAGTTCAGCCAGACAGAGGAGAGTGGTGGTTGATGGGGATTGTTCGGGCCTTTGTTCGAGGAAGAAGTGGAGAGCCCTCAGACCATCCTGGCGGGGGATAGAGGTGTAGAGGGATTGGACGTCCATGGTGAAGAGGAGGCGGTGGGGGCCAGGGAACTGGAAATTGTTGATATGATGTTGGGCATCAGAAGAATCGCAGATGTAGGTGGCAAGAGACTGGACAAGGGGAGAGAGAATGGAGTCAAGATAGCAAGAAATGAGTTCCATGGGGCAGGAACAGGCTGACATGATCAGTCTGCCGGGACAGTCCTGTTTGTAGACTTTGGGTAGGAGGTAGAAGCGGGTCGTCCAAGGTTGGAAGACTATAAGGTTAGAAGCTGTGGAGGGAAGATCTTCAGAGGAGATGAGGTCAGTGACAGTCCTGGAAACAATGGCTTGATGTTCAGTGGTGGGGTTATGGTCCAGGGGGAGGTAGGAGGAAGTGTCTGCGAATTGGTGCTCAGCCTCTGCGAGATAGAGGTCAGTGCGCCAGACAATGACAGCACCACCCTTGTCGGCAGGTTTGATGATAAAGTCAGGGTTGGACCTGAGAGAACGGAGTGCGGCAAGTTCAGAGAGAGACAGGTTAGAGTGGGTGAGGGGAGCAGAGAAATTGAGACTACTGATGTCACGCTGAATTCTCAATGAAAAGATCAAGAGCAGGTAAGAATCTAGAGGGAGGGGTCCAGGTGGAGGGAGAATATTGGAGGCGAGTAAAAGGATCCATTGAACGGGGGGAGGACTCCTGCCCAAAGAAATGAGCACGCAGACGAAGTTCAGCATCGTGCCGTGCCCAGAATTCATTGAAGTGAGGGCATTAGGGTATGAAACTGAGTCCTTTGCTGAGCACTGAACATTCAGCTTCAGAGAGGAGAAGGTCAGGGGGAATGGTGAATACATGGCCAGGGCTGGGATTAGAAGAAGGGATGGGGTCAGAGGGACGGGCAGGGGTCGAGGGTCCTGGATGGGCGTTGGTGTCGATGAGTTGTTGGAGCTTATGTTCCTTTGCACCTGAAAGAAAGAGACAAAGTTTCTTGTTAAGGCGTCGGATGAGACGAAGGATAAAATGAAACTGGGGGCAAGGACAGCTTAGAGATAGGGTGAGTCGGTGCTGTTGGAGGGAGAGGTGGAATGTGTTTATATGGCGGCGCATGACATTGAGTGTGGATCTCAGGATGTGATGAGAACAACAGTCCGAGGAGGGTTGTATGTCCCAGAGATACCTGTAATCCTGGGTTGGTTCGAAACATGAGGGATGGAACTTCATTTGGAATCCAAGTGGGTTAAATTGAAGACAGAGACAGTCACTGAGGAAGGAAATATGGCTGTGAAAGCGAGGTTTAGTAAACACCTTGTCAAACACCAGGAGAGAAATGGAAAGCAACGAAAGTGAACAGGGCAAAAGCGACAAGCAGAAATCCCGGTTGGAGAGAAGAGCAGTACTTCTTCAAGGTAGGCATTCTTTGAAGAGAGGTGGCAGTCAATTAAACACTAAGATAAAAGCAAAATACTGCAGATGCTGGAAATCTGAAACAAAAACAAAAATAGCTGGAAAAACTCAGCAGGTCTGACAGCATTTGTGGAGAGAGGAAGACAGAGTTAACATTTCGATATTGGATTTCATAAATAATGGTATTGAGTACAAAATCAGGGAAGTCATTCTGAACCTTTTTAAACCTCTAGTTTGGCTACAACTAGAGCAAATTAGAGTAAATAGTGTATTTCATCCAGTTCTGGTCACCACACTTTAGGAAAGATATGAGGGTCCTTGAGAGGCTACAGAGGAAATGTATCAGAATGATTCCAGGGATGAGGGATTTTAGCTGCAAGGTTAGTTGGGGGAAGCTGAGATTGTTTTCCTTGGAGCAAAGAAGATTGAGGGGAAATTTGACAGAGGTGTACCAGGTTTAGATAAGGCAGACAAAGAACAGCTGTTCTCATTAGCTGATGAGAGAAGGAATAGGGGACACAGATTTAAGGTTTTGGGCAAGAGATGCACGGGGAATCTGAGGAAGAACTTTTTTATGCAGGAAGTGGTAACAGTGTGGAACTTGCTGTGTGCGAGGGTGATGGGTGCAGAGGCAATGAATGATTTGAAAAGGAAATTGGATGGAAACTTGAGGGAAATAAACTTAGAGGACTATGGGTAAGAGCGGGGAATGAAACTGATTAGATTGCTCTACAGAGAGACAGCACACAGACTCGCTGGGCTAAATGGTTTCCTGCTGCGCTGCAATGACTTGATAATTCAGTGTTTAATTGTTCCTTTTACAACCCTATTTGTACCAATCTTTCACAAAAAGGGCAGAAAAGCTACTAGCAAGCCTCTGTCAGTACCACTCTGCAGCCATCCACTAAGCCATCGACAGGAACAGACTGAGAGAACTGATTACTCTTTCCCTCAGTAAGGGAAACGTCTAGCCCCTGTTGAACAACTGTGCCCTCTGGCCTAGTTAGGATCAGGCAGTCTCTGGCTGGGTTGCAACAGGCACAAATCTCTCTAGCAACACAAATTATCACCATGAATGAGAAACTACAATGACAAACAATTCATAGGACAAAAGCAGCTCAACTCTACACTCGACTCCATCAGATCAGTTTAGAAACTGAGTTGGTTCTGGATGTTATAGAACATCAAAACATCAAAAGCTTTCTACTTCAAAAATCAAAAGGAAATGAATGGTTTCTTCCCTCAGGCAGTCACAATTAAATGAGGCACTTATTTGAAACCAATCATGTTGTTTGTAAGTGCCCTTGGTATTGATCCTACGTAACTTTACCCTTGTCTAACTTAAGTTGAAATTTGGCAAAGCATTTCACCGTCCTGACTTCATGGGCAGAATTTTACGTCCTGTGGGCGGGCATGCGTCTGACCCAATCGGGCGTAAAACAGCGCGTTTTGACATCGGGCGAGCGTCCCCACATCTTCGCAAATTCACACGATATTTCGCTCAGCGGATGCATGCAGGTGCCAGGGTCACGCCTGCCATTAATTAGAAGGCCGCTTAATGCCATTAACGGTCCAATTGATGGTGATTTTTCATTGCCAATGTGATTTTGCACTTGTCACATGGACAAAACGGGCAGGTGGCCAGCCGACATTTTCAAAAACCTCATCCAAGGGCGGGATTAAAAGGGTCAGCAGCATTGCCAGTGTGAGTAGTGAGGAGGTTGGTGGATAGTTTGCTGCTTGTGACTTATTGGTACATGGCTGCTTCATCTCTGTTCGGGGCTTCATTCTTAGCCTTTCCAGGCTTCATTTCAGAACTCCTTGGTTGCTGCAAGGCCCCCAGAGGATTCAGACTGTGGACCCTTTCAGGTATCAGACAGCCTTCCATTACCCTGGTTATAGGGAGTGTGATCTCTGCTGGTGGCACCTCCTCTGAGGAGGAAGAAAGGGGCAGAAGGGAGAGGAGGCCAGGTGTCCCAATGCAGCTTCCAGGGGAGGGGCCTGTGGGAGGAGAGGAGCAGGCACAAGGGACGCAGGGCCAGCAGGTAGTCCAGAGGGGAAGGGGCTGCCGAAGGCGCCGCTATCCTGCTGCCAGGGTTTACAGGCGGTGATGCAGCTACCTCAATTTGTCCGAGGTGCAATGGCGAAGGAAGCTACGCCTCTCAAGGGAGGCCATGACCTTCATTTGTCAGATGATTGGGCCTGAGATTAGCTCCAACTATGTGGGTGGACACCCCATGTCAGTGGCTCTGAAGGTCACAGTGGCCCTCAACTTCTATGCCTCCAGCTCTTTCCAGGGCTCAGAGAGGGATCTGTGTGGAGTCTCCCAATCAGCTGTACGCAGTTATCTCAAGCTGGTGACAGAAGCTCTGCTCAGGCAGGTACTGACCTTTATTCTTTACTGTATGGATGAGGCCAGCCAGGCTGAGTGAGCCAGAGGCTTTGCAGCAATTGCTGGGTTCCCTAGCATCCAGGGTGCCATTGACTGCACACATGTGGCCATCCAGGCGCCAGCGGGTCAACTGGGTGCCTTCATCAACAGGAAGGGATTCCACTCCATGAACGTGCAGATAGTGTATGATCACAGGATGCAGATTCTGCAAGTCTGTGCAAGGTACTTTGGAAGCTCCCATGATGCTTATATTCTCAGACACTCCCTGGTGCTGAGGCTCTTCAGTGCTCCAGCCTGACTGGATGGAAGGCCGCTGGTGACAAGGGCTATCCATTGAAGACGTGGCTCATGACGCCTCTCCACCACCCAAGAACAGAGGCGGAGAAGCGTTGCAATACAAGTCATGCCTCCACAAGGGCAGTGGTAGAGAGGACCATAGGTCTACTCAAGATGCACTTCCAATGCCTGGAACATTCAGGAGGTGCACTGCAATACCCCCAAAGCGGGTGTCACTGACTGTAGTTACATGCTGCGTTCTCCACAATCTGGTATTGGCAAGGAGGTACCCACTGGAGGAAGAGGATTTTGATGGAGTTGCACAGGCCACAGATAATGAGTCCAATAGTGAGTCAGAAGAGGAGCACAGTGAGGAGAGCACTGAGAGCATTGAGCCAGACCTCTGTAACCTCCAAGGGGCCAAGGACACCAGGAATGCCTTGATCCAATGCTCCTTCAACTAGGCTACCAAAGATCAGCTTCAACCACATGCCAGGGCTGACATCTCCATCCTGGGTGACTGAAAGGGCCCTTTCATTTGAACACAAAGAACACTCAATGCCTGTGCAATAAAGTTCAGAGCCACTTACGTCCAGCATTACATACTGGTGTACCCTCTGCCAATAAAGTAAAAGGTGAAGCGTACTCAGGCAATGCAACAAAAACAAAATGTATCTCATTTTGACAGTTCCAAACTATTTACAAAAACTTCTCTGGTCTTCATTCCCAGGCCAATATAGATAAAATAAACATAAATGAATATAAAATTGCCATGACCCGTCCCTTTTGTGCCCATGGCGAGTGCGGTGTCTTGGTGCCCCCCATTGCTGGCACTGGCATTGGAGGCAGCCTGCTGACCCTGCTGTCTTGTCAGCCTTGATGACCTTGGCAGTCATCCACTAGCCAGTGGAGTCTGTGCTGGCCCCGCTTAGGATAGAGTGATCAGCACCACGGCTGGTGTCTCCCCAGTCATCGCAGCCTCATCAGATGCGACAATCACTGGCAGAGGGGCAGAGGAGATGCTGCCGTCATCTAGAGTGTCCTGACAGGAGCCCGCAGAGATGGCAGGCAGCTCTTGCGCCAATGTGAGGTCACTCTGGACCTCCCTGCTCACTATCGATGGACAGGCACCTAGCTGGGATTCTGGGTGCCTCATCCATCTCCCACACGGACACTGACCACCTGAGCTCAGTGCCTGTGTGGGTTTGCAGGCCTGAGCGCACCCCAGGAGCCCATCATTCTGTCCCTGGAGCTGCCTCTCCATGAGAGCCATCACTCTCACAATGGAGGAGGCAGTGCGCTTGGCCCTGAAGGTCAATGCAGTGCTCATGCTCCACTTGGACTCTTCTAGCACAGAGACCATGGCACACATACCTTCATAGATTTCCACCAGATCCTCCCGCACATCTTGCTGGACATCCAGCATCTGCCACCTAATGAACTCATCATCAGTCTTCGACTGTGCATCATCCTGATCCTCAGCAGCCCACCAACTGCTGGCTCCCTGGGCACTCTCCGCCTCCGCCTGCACCTCAAGCGAGTGTAAAGTGCCGTCACCAAAGTGCACCAAGATACTAGCCACCAAGCTAATGCCCACAGAAGTGCTGGTATCTGTGCTGATGCCTGCTTCAGAGAGTGGGTGTGACGCAGGTGCAACAGAAGCTCGGTAGTCCTCCAGTGTCAGGGGTGGCCCTTTGGGGTCCGCAGAGCGAACACCTGCTGGTGAACCTAAAAGGGAGAAGAAGGACATGTCATTAGTTAAAGTCATCACACTGTCACTGTGCATGCCAGGCACCTTAGTGAGACAATAGGGATCTGCATCACAGTGCCATCATCTTTCAATGATCAACAGGGACTCCAGGTTTGAGGCTCACATCAATGAAGGCACTATACTAGAATAGCTGCACAATCCGAAACTCTCACCTCTGTGCACTGCACTCCTACCTCCGTCTGCCACCCCCGCCTTTCCACGCCTAGTTGCACGGGGAGCGTGCCAGATCTCGAGCTCCAGGAGCAGGAGGTTGGGCTGCCCTCCGCCTGTACATGCCCTCTCTGCCTGGATATGGCTTGTCTTCTCCTGAAAGAACAGAGAAGTATTTATTATTCCACTCTCTACCTGCAGTGCCATTACATCCTGGCCAACCCCAGCTGAGGAACACCTCCCAGGGCATATCTGAGCCGCATGGCACTCAATCCAAGCAGCCAGGGCTCACCCCCTTGGCCAATTCCAGCGTCATTAGCAGTTGCACTCAGACTCTAGCACCCCTGAGGTCCACGGGTGGATGGCTACACGTTAACACTTCTGCAAGCGGACCCATGCCAACACGGTACCCACCCTTTCTGAGTGCAGCAGGTCATTGAAGCACTTCTGGCACTGTACCCATGTGCGCCACACCATATCATTGCTGCACACTGTTGCTGACACCTCCTCCTATGCTCTCTTAGGGAGGCGCGGTGGCCTCCTCCTCCAATCTCTGGGGACAAGGGTGTCCCTCCTGGAAGCCACCTCCTCCAGGAGGATGGCGAGGCACTCGTTGGAAAAGCAAGGGGGCAAGTGACCACTCGATCTGCCCTCCCACCGATTGTGTCCAGTTGCACTTGCCTCTATTGGAAATGTTGAACACACGTCCTTCAGTGCTAGCCTTCAAAGACCCCTTCCCAGCCATGTTTCATGCTGGGTGGGCCATAATTGGTGCACCAGCATGAAATCACAGTGGGGGGCCAATTGCAGACAGCGAACGTTCCCTGACTGCTCTCGGGCCTGCCCGCTGCGTCCGATCAACAACCTCAAAATCCTGCTCCATATCTATTTTTTTCCTCCCTGCTGAAAATCCTCCAAACTCCTCCGAATTCCATAACTGTATAGGCATTTAAATGGTCCAGGTGAAATTGTATCATGGACACCCACACGCAAGCATGAGAAACCCGGAAGTAAAATGATAATGAGTTTCGCCTGTTGAAATCGGACATTGCCATGCATCCCATGATCTCCTGCATTTCACACCTACTATTGCACCCTGCCACCCCCAACCCACGCCCACTCAAAACCACTCTCTACATTATTATCAGGCCATGACCTCCAATCAACTTTTTCCAAGTCCTTTGAAAGTTGATTGAAGCTAGCCAACATAAAACTGTTACTTAGTGCATACTGGGCTAATACAATTAAATCTAATTGTATTATGATCACTTCTGCCCATGAATGAAGATGCACTACAACTGCAATGCCAATACTAAAAACTTGGCCAAGAATTTGAAAACTCCTTGTCACATCACTAACATGTTGAGTTAAAAGAAATCATTAATTTGAATTCATATATTAATTTAAATATTTTGTAAGTGTTAATTTACTTTAATGCTGGAATTTGATTCCTCTGGCAGCTTTACGTGAATTAATAGAATGCTGGCTTGAACATATAACACAAAAGTTGAAAAGTTGAAAAGTGGAAATGGCTGAAGGCACTGGATACTGCAAAGGCTATGGGCCCTGACAATATTGTGGCAATAGGACTGAGGACTTGTGGTCCAGGACTTGCTGTGCTCCTAGACAAGCTGTTCCAGTACAGCAACACTGGCATCTACCGAGCAACGTGGAAAATTGCCCCGGTAGGTCCTGTACACAAAAAGCAAGACAAATCCAACCCAGCCAATTATCGACCCATCAGTCCACTCTCGATCCTCAGTAAAGTAATGGAAGGGGTCATCAACAGTACTATCAAGCAGCACTTGCTTAGCAATAACCTGCTCAGTAACACTTAGTTTGGGTTCCACCAGGGCCACTCAGCTTCTGACCTCATTACAGCCTTGGTTCAAACATGGACAAAAGTGTTGAACTCCAGACGTGAGATGAGAGTGACTGCCCTTGGCATCAAGGCAGAATTTGACCGTGTGTGGCATCAAGGAGCCCAAGCAAAACTGGAGTTAATGGGAATCAGAGAGAAAACTCTCCGCTGGTTGGAGTCTTACCAGCACAAAGGAAGATTGTTGGAGGTCAATCAGCTCAGCTCCAGGACATCACTGCAGGAGTTCCTCAGGGTAGTGTCCTAGGCCCAACCATCTTCAGCTGCTTCACCAATGACCTTCCTTCCATCATAATATCAGAAGTGGGGATGTTCACTGATGATTGCATCATGTTGGTTGAGAGAGAAATTTTGATCAAGATTCCTCCCCATCTTTCTTTGAATAGTGCCATGGGGTTTTTTACATTCGCCTGAGAAAGCCGATGGTGGCTCATTGTAACATTTCATCCAAAAGGCAACACCTTTGACAGTAAAATACTCCCTCAGTCAGCCTTGATTATGCGCTTAGTTTTCTAGAATGGGACTTGAATCTATGACCTCTGACTCTGAGACAAAATGACTCCCTCTGAGCTGCCAAATTTCTATTATACCAATAATTTTAACTGTTTCGCATTATATATCTTCTGACTTCTCTCAACTAAGAATTTCAATTTACCATTGTGCTGTGGGATGTTTTGTATAAGTAAGAACTGAGACTGCCAGAACTGACCTGACAATATGTCGATTTTTAATGCCATATATTTGATTGGATTCAAACCCAGGTCCTGTCAACCTTTATTTTAAGAAAAGTTATTAATTTGGAGCAGAAACTGCAGGTAATTTGTGAAAATAGGCAAAACCCGGAGAATTGATGTTGACAGCACAGATTGCCTCTGTAAGGAATCTATATAATTTAAATGATGTTGTGACTGAAGAGCACAAAACCCCATAAGGGATAGGTGCCTCACAAAAAACTTTTGCAGTTTTGCCAGAATTACTCAACAAAAGCTACTATACAATGGAAGTTCCAGGTACGTTTCGCAATCTACAGTGCAATGCATTGCAGTTGACACAGGGTGGTTTTCAGTTATAGTAGGTGTCTTATTCAGTGATCTAAGCTATTCAAACCTGTAAATCTAGATTTCCTAACCAGCAATATTTTGACATGGGCTCATTAATTTTAAATGAGTTATCGTAAGACTAAGATAACACAAATTGCTTTTCGAATACTATATTTGTGTAGGGGATTTTTTTTTTCTGTTTCTTATGAAGCCAGTACAAATTGAGCAAACAAAATAACATGTAGATTTTATTAGACAGGGAGGGGCAAAAAAAAATCTTATATTTCAGTTCATTTTCTCAAAACATAAACCAATGTATTTGTAGAAAGTACCTCTTAAGTAGATGGTTTTATTTTCAGTAAAAGAAGTATAAAAGAAATTCTTTGACACTTTCACTGTGCACAGTTAACAAGCATGCAATTAAATAGTGTACCGATATCACATGTGGCAGTTTCTCTTACACCCAGTAAACTCAACAGTCACTCACACACCCCAATCTTGTCTGGATGAATAAGTCTGGCTAAACCCTAATGTTGATGATAATAGTGAATAAATGCTTAATACATTCATTTTGCATTCTTCTATTCGCATTAATGAGATAGGTTAATGGTTGCATTAAAATAGCTGACGCAAAATGCCACAGAAACGCGTCTAGCTATCATATGCGGTTATTACCATCAGTAATTTTTCTCCTTAAGAGGTGTAATAAAGGCCATCTTTGCCCTGAATTTTATTGTTTTTGTCTGTACTATGCAATTATTGTGTTGTTATTGTGTAAAATTATTGAGGTAATTTGCATTTCAGAGCATGTCAGTTCCATCCTCGTTGCCCTCTCAGAGCAGAAGGTGCTTCTATATTGCTCTTCAATCACCGTCTCCTTCAGTGCGGATTTCCTCCACCCAGCAGTCCCATCGACTTAAGCTTGCTAGATTTTATTAACCAGTCGTCAAAAAGATCCATTTTTAATAAGTCTCCCAGGCTGCCACCAGTCTTTCTGGGGCTTTTGCAGTGCCAGCAGTTCATTTCAATTGCAACAGCATGACGTTGCCTCCATAGTCATGACATGACATTGCCATGATATTGCCCCCATTACCCAAAATGTCACAACCTTCTGCTCATAAGTAGAATATTGGGGTGCTACAGTGCAAGAGTTTACTGAAAAATCAGCTATATGGAGGAAAAGCACAGGTATTCCAAGATTTATCGCTGAATATAAAAATAGCTAAAATGAAATTGCCCAAGTCTACTCTTTAATTTTAACTGCCCATAAAACTATTGTATTAAAGTTGCTTCAGGTTGTTTTTAAGATCATAAAGCTTAAAAAGCTAATATTTTACTCCTGAGCTGCAGCATTTATTATTTTATTTCAATGGTATTTCACCTCCTCATATTAGAAACAATAAGAACAGAAGCTGCTGGATTGACACAGAAAACCCAACATCTTCTGAAAAGAGAAAAGATAGACTAACATTTCAAGTGGAGATCCTTTGTTCAAAATGAAAAGGGCTGACCAAAACATAGAGGGAAAGAAAAGCAGCTACAACATTGTTGGTGAAACATGTTAAACATCAGTACAAAGAATCACCCAATAGGTTTAATATGGAGTGGATTTCTATGAGTTGAAAAGATAAGAAAAGCGCTGGATAAAAATTAGTAATCATTTCAGTTGGGTTGTCAAAAGGTTTTAGAAAGATGAAAGGTGGATAAAATATTGTCACTCCAAAGCAGGATGAAGCAAAGTGGAATATAAATGGAGAAACTGGCGTTAAAATGGGGAAAGTAACTAAGGTCTAAAATCATTAATGTTTAGAGAGTTGCAGAGTTGTGAAGCAATAGAAAGCTGTTATTTGCAATGCTCACAGTTAGTCAAATTGAGGGAAGATTACCAAATGTTCATGAACAAAATGTATGAAATGATTTGTCATAAATAACATTGGATTAAAGTCAAGAATTAATGTTAATGAAATACAGCAATCAAGTCTTTAATACTTGAAAAAAACACTTTGTGGACTTTATTGTCCCGGCGTGAGGAGCCTTGTTAATATGACTGTGTTACAAGGTGTTGTAACACATTTTCTAATAAATGCAGCATACACTTACCATTTGGTCAGATGCCAATGACCTATTTTTCAGCTGTTCTATTTCAATCCGGGCCACCAAAGGAATAGGAAATGTTTGGTTCTTATACAAATATATCCATTAAATTGGCATGGAGAAACATAAAAATAAGCTTTTGCCCCAAAATGTGAAAATGATTTTCAGCAGAAAATTCATGCATTAAATCTTACAGCACAAATCAAACATGAATCAGGATACGCACTCCAGTGAGTACTATAGGGCTCCTTTGGAAGGATCCAGGCAGCAGAATCATTGCTTCAGCACTCCAATGGTCTGCTGTCTGATGTTTCACATGCAGCATAGCTCTCATTATATTCATGCTGGCCATATGAAGGTGGGTTGCAAAGTGGGGTCATGGACAAGGTTTAAAGCCTTTGTTGCAGTGCAGCCACCATTAAGTGCTGCGTAATAGAAGCATACCAGCTGCACAGTCAACAAGTGGTAATCTTTACGGTTGCAATACATCTGAGCATTAAGATGCTGCACCTACAAAGAAAGCCACATGTGTGCAGTCAGTGGCATTATGCACGGGGGAAGCCGTTATCCTGCAAAGCCACATGAATGCTCCACCTGCTTTCTATTAAGGAGACAATGACTTAATGGCTTAAAAAGCATCTGTCATCTCTCTGATGCGGCAGTGGATGGCGAACTGGAAGATGTTGCATATAGGGTTATATAGGAGATACAGCACTGAAACAGGGCATTCTGACCAACCAATCCATGCTAGTGTTCAAGTTTTTCTTGAGCTTGAAGTTGCTGAATAGTTTGCAGCAATTTGTATATCATGTATTTGCGTGGATGTCATCACCATTTAGGACAGCTAGCAGAATGGTCAGCAATGGCTTTTCATAGTACGAGCTGCAACAATGTCCACCAAACCTCAGGGAAGAGATATTGGCCTTGGAGGGAGTACAGCACAAATTAACCAGAGCAATACCAGTTTAAATTTTGATCAGAGGTTTGCATGAACTTGTCTTGTGTTCCCTTGACTTTGTATGGAGGATAGAGGGAACCTATTTCCTCTAGGTGGGGAATCTAGAGCAAGAGTCGATAATTTTAAAATTAGAGCTGGGCATTGAAAGGCATTGACAGATGACAGCTTTGAGACTGAAACTGGAAGCTTATTGAATATGTGCTGAAGTTAATGAAGGGTTATAGTTTCCAGATCTGCTCATATGTTGCCAGTCTTACCTTCCTCAATACTCATAACAATGTACCAGCCACAAATGCTGATTAGTACCTACTGCCTTCCCTCAGCTGAAGACTCTGTATCCTCTATGTTAAACACCACTTAGAAGAAGCATTGAACATTCTCTGAGTGAGGAACTTGAATGACCATCACAGAGAGTGGCTGGATAGCATGTATCTACAAAACTGGGCTGGTGATGAGGAAACCAACAAGAGGGAAAAACCTACTTGACTTCGCCACCACCACTCTAGGTGCATCTGTCCAAGACAATATTTGTAAGAGCAAACACTGCACAGCGGGGCACAGGAGTGGGAGGGCAGGGGGGAAGGCGGGGGGCAGTGGGGGGAGGGTGTTGGGTTGGGGGGTGCACATGGTACTGTGCCTTCGGGGGCCCATGCTCAGGTAGCACCATCCCCTCTCTCAAGTGGCTGCCTGCTCATCTCACTGTGTTTGCAGACACACGGGAGGTGGATGCCCTGTAAGTTTTCAGGGTTTGGGGGCCACAGATGCCTAAACAGGCAGTCAACTAGTCATAAGTAATTTTAAGATGATTTATTAAGTCGATTAAGAAGCAACAGCTTAGCGTTGACTCTGTTTCTCTCTCCACAGATAACTGGCTGGCTGCAAATTTCCAGCTTTTTCTGTTTATATTTCAGATTTCCAGCATCTGCAGTACTTTGTTCTCCTATTATATGTTCCATGTTGTTCATCTGTAAGTGCAATTAGTTTCAATTTACAAAGAGAAAATATTTATCGCTTAATGCAAAATGAAATTTTTCTGTTAACAAAGCCCACTTGTGTGGATAGAAATAGCAATTACTGCAGGTGAATTGGTTGGTGCTAATTTACTGGAAGGATTTGCCATTTTTAAACTTGGAAGTGAAAACAGGGCAGAAATTTCCCCCTGTCGGGGGGTTGTGCAGGAGCAGGCGGGGGTGGGCGTGAACCCAATCGGTGCCCCCAATTGTGGCTGCGCCGCCATTCTATGTGGGCAGGCCATTAAGCCCTGCCCAGTGTGATGCACGCCCAGAAGCATGCATGCAAAAGAGTGCAGAAATCTCCCTGAGACACGGAGCTGCCTCAGAGAGATTAAGTTTGGAATGAAAGTTTTTACGAAAGACAGAGAAAAATTATTTAGACATGTCCCCTCATGTGAAAGCATCATGTGAGCTGGGATATGTTTATCAAATGTTTGAAAAATTTTTATTTAATTAATAAACCCTTCATGAAACTTCATCCCACCCATGGATGAGGTTTCACGAAAAATGCAAAGGCCGCCTGGGCTCTTCGCCTGCCCGCAAACCTTAAGGTTGGACATGCAGCATTCTTAACTACTTTAATTACTTTCTTAAATGCCTTAATAGGCCTTGAACAGTTCGGCGGGCGCACAGCCGAGTCGGTTGTGCGCCCACCGAACTGAAAATCTAAATGACACGCGGTGATGTCAGAACGCCCATCCAATGTCGGTGAGCAGGCCCCACCCCAGCTCGCGACCCGAAAATTCTTCCCCAGGAGTCATTCATTAATTTAATATGTCACTGTTAGCTCAGGATATTCTCATTTGTACATGGGAATGTTGTTTTTAGTGCTTGACGTTCACATTTTTTGGATGTTGCTTTCCAGATATTTCATAGGGCCGGTTCAAAGAAGCAGAGCTGTTCCCATAGTATGAGTGACCAAGTTATATGTAATTTCCTGACAAAGTTTGTGATTTCTGACAAAGCTGTGATTGCAAGTATATCATACAGAAGCATGAGCTTTTGATGGGTTTTATAAATATAGTCCTGGAGTACAAAAGCCAAGTACAGTAACATTTTTTTTAAAATGTCCAAAATACCAGTTATTTGCTGAAAGAACAAAGGCACAAGATTCCACGGTTTAGAACAAAGAAGTTTTACCATACAAAAGTCAAAAAAGCAAACACTCAATACTGTCCTGGGTATACTCTAAAACCCAGAGCCAACATAAATTAAACAGGCAAATTATGGTTGATTATAAACTATAAATTGCATGTTAAATGGTAGGTACAACTATGGCAAATCCTACGAATTGGTTTGGTGGTCCTCTCAGCATATATGTCCTCAATGTCAGTCAAATGGTCCTTCTAAAATCTGTCTTCCTCTGAAAGAATCTCAGTTCATCTTTTTCTAGGATTTAGTCTAGTCCCTAACTGACAGCAGTGTACAGCCAACTTGAGTTCCACAGTCTTCACCAAAAATGACACACATCAGCAAATCCTCATCAACTCTGCTAACAAAGTCGGAATGATGCAGATCCACCAACGTTATCTTCAAGTAACAGAAACAGCTGCAGCAGATGTATTTTTGCCTATTCTCAACATCTAGATCCAGCCTCCATCTTCTTCAGCCTGTCTGTACTGCAACCCTGGAATCATCATCTATTCTCTGATGAGTCTCTGTCCTTTAATATGGTTTCAACCAGTTTCAGTCTCCCCAGAAGTTTTGGTTTCCAATCTCAGTTTTAGTTTTAGTTTCCTTAGGAACTGGGAGGGTCAGTTCCCTTTCTCAGTTTCCCTTTTGAATTAGTGTTTGTCTCAAAAAATGTAAGCTTTGAAACTATGGATTCCATCACAAGCCGCACAGGGACGGCTCCCTGACACATTCCAGTCACAGGGAACTTTCCCAGCGGCGGACTGGATGAAGATTTGCTGCCCACAAATGGAAGTGAGAAGCCAATTTAAATAATTAGGGCCCCCTGTTAGGGAAGATTTAGGGAGCTTGGAGGTATTTTGCCGACAACAGAGGAGCCGGTCCTGCCACTTGAAGAGGCTGCCAGCTCCTTGGAGATGGCTTCCAGGCAGTAGTCCTGGGGACCATCGGAGCCAGAGGTTCCATGGCCCATTGAAGGGCTGCATGAAGGAAAGGCCACCCCAAAGACCAAATACTCCCTGCAGAGAGCTTTCACCTTCTTTCTGATGGCCGTTGCATGACCACCTAATATCTTTCAGTTAGACTGACCCCGCTCAGCCACCTCTGTGTTGAGGTTCACTCTCGATCCCTGAACTGCCTCAATAGCGCCCACCTCTCACAGTGGGGCTGCTGAGGCTCAAGAGCTGCCGGCTCTCTGAGTGGAACAGCAGTTATCTCCATCTCACCCAAATTCCTTAATAGGATTATGAGTTTGGAAGCACCAATTAAGAAGCCATCTCCAGGCATATCACTTCGCCAGCCTAGTTCCCACCATGCGTGCATTGGAGTTCCCCATTTGGCCCAACATCAGGGTCTTGTAGCCTGCACAAAAATCCTGCTCAGCATCTCTGAACTGTATTATTGGAATAGAATGATCTCTCTTCAGGATTATGAAGTTCAGTAAAATGCTGTTTTACTATAGTAGAGGAATGCAAAAGCAACCAATACACAATATTCTCATGTGGCAGTTAAATGTCCCAGCTTCTGGCCTCAGTGGGCATTTAAGTAGTGAAGCCAGAGTTTAACATTGCCCCGGTATAAACAACTTTATATGAACCAGATTTAGCCTAGAAAAGCTGTCAGCACATGTGTCAGGCATGTATTTCATTACCTTCTGGTGCTTGAGCTGAGTTGCGAGCAATGCTCAGTATAGATGCTGAGGAATCTCAACCCAAACTGAAGGCTGACAATATATAATGTCCAAGGAGAAGTAAAGAATGCCAATGCAATCCATTAGATAAATTACATTTCTTAAAGCAACAGGCTGGCTAATCTTATAGGCATATCCTAACATTTTCTTTTCTTCCTTACGGAATTTAGTCATTGCTTCTTTTTTTTATTCATTCACAGGATGTGGGCTTCGCTGGCTGGGCCAGCATTTATTGCCCATCCCTGGTTGCCTTTGAGAAGGTAGTTGTGAGCTGCCTTCTTGAACTGCTGCAGTCCATGCGGTGCAGGTACACCCACAGTGCTGCTAGGGAGGGTGTTTCAGGATTTTGACCCAACGACAGTGAAGGAACAGCGATATATTTCCAAGCCAGAATGGTGATTTCCAAGTGGTGGCATACCCACCTATTTGCTGCCCTTGTCCTTCTAGATGGTAGTGATCATGGGTTTGGAAGGCACTGTCGAAGGAGCCTTGGTGAATTTCTGCACTGCATCTTGTCGATGGCACACTCTGCTACTACTGTGCATCGGAGGTGGAGGGGGGTGAATATTTGTGGATGTGGTGCCAATCAAGCAGGCTGCTTTGTCCTGGATGGCATCAAGCTTCTTGAGTACTGTGGGAGCTGCACTCATCCAGACAAGTGGGGAGTATTTCATCACAATCCTGACATGTGCCTTGTAGATGGTGGGCAGACTTTGGAGAGTCAGGAGGTGAGTTACTCATCACAGAATTCCTAGCCTCTGACCTGCTCTTGCAGCAATAGTATTTATATGGCAAGTCCAGTTCAGTTTCTGGTCAATGGTAACACCCAGGATGTTGATGGTTGGGGATTCAGTGATAATAATGCCATTGAACGTCAAGGGGCGATGGTTAGATTATCTGTTGTTGGAGATGGTCATTGCCTGACACTTGTGTGATGCGAATGTTACTTGCCACTTGTCAGCCCAAACCTGGATATTGTCCAGGTCGTGCTGCATTTGGACATGGACTGCTCCGGTATCTGAGGAGTCGCAAATGGTGCTGAACATTGTGTAATCATCAGCAAACGTCCCCACTTCTGACCTTATGATGGAAGGAAGGTCATTGATGAAGCAGCTGACGATGGTTGGGCCGCGGACACCACCCTGAGGAACTCCTACAGTGATGCCCTGGAGCTGAGATGACTGACCTCCAATAACCACAATCATCTTGCTCTGTGCTACATATGACTCCAACCAGTAGAGAGTTTTCCCCCTGATTCCCATTGACTACAGTTTTGCTAGGGTTCCTTGATGCTACGCTCGGTTAAATGAGGCCTTGATGTCAAGGACAGTCACTCTCACCTCACCTCGGGAGTTCAGCTCTTTTGTCCATATTTGAACCAAGGCTGTAATGAGGTCAGGAGCTGAGTGTCCCTGGTGGAACCCAAACTGAGCATCAATGAGCAGATTATTGCTAAGCAGGTGCGGCTTGATAACACTTTTGATGACCCCTTCCATTACTTTACTGATGATCGAAAGTAGACTGATGGGTGGTAATTGGCCAGATTGGATTTGTCCTCCTTCTTATGTACAATTTTCCACATAGTTGGGTAGATGCCAGGGTTGTAGCTGTACTGGAACAGTTTGGCTAGGGGTGCAGCAAGTTCTGGAGCATAAGTCTTCGGTGCTATTGACAGAATATTGTCAGGGCCCATAGCCTTTGCAGTATCCAGTGCCTTCAACTCTTTCTTAATGTCACATGGAGTGAATCAAATTGACTGAAGACTGGTATCTATGATACCGGGGACCTTCAGAGGAGGCCTAGGTGGCTGCGAATGCTTCAGCCCTAACTTTTGCTAGGCTCCTCCATCATTGAGGATGGGGATATTTGTGAAGCCTCCTCCTCCAGTGAGTTGTTTTATTGTCCACCACCATTCACGACTGGATGTGGCAGAGCTTCGATCTGATCCATTGGCTGTGGGATCGCTTACCTCTGTCTATCACTTGCTGCTTTTGCTGTTTGGCATGCAAATAGTCCTGTGTTATAGCTTCATCAGGTTGACACCACATTGTTAGGTATGCCTGGTGCTGCTCCTGGCATGCCCTCCTGCACTCATTGAACCAGGGTTGATTCCCTGGCTTGATAGTAATTGTAGAGCGGGGGATATGCCAGACCATGAGGTTACAGATTGTGCTCAAGTACAATTCTGCTGCTGCTGATGGCACATAGCACCTCTTGGCTACCCAGTCTTGAGTTGCCAGATCTGCTCAAAATCTATCCCGTTTAGCACAGTGGTAGTGCTGCACAACACAATGGAGTGTACCCTCAAATGAAGATGGGACTTCGTATCCACAAGAACTCTGTGGTGGTCACTCCTACTGATACTGTCATGGACAGATGCATCTGTGGCAGGTTGGTGAGGATGAGATCAAGTATGTTTTTTCCCTCTTGTTGGTTCCCTCACCACCTGCCTGGCAGCTATCTCATTTAGGACTCAGCCAGCAGTGGTGCTATCAAGCCACTCTTGATGATGGACATTGAAGACTACCCAGATTACATTCTGCACCCTTGCCAAGTGATTCCTCCAAGTGGTGTTTAACAAGGAGGAGCACTGATTCATCAGCTGAGGGGGGGCAGTATGTGGTAATCAGTAGGAGGCATCAGGCCATGAGACATCATGGGGTCTCTTCATTGAAGCCTCCTACTGATTACCACATACCATGAGGCTTCATGGGGCCTCTTCATTGAGGACTCCCAGGGCAACTCCCTACCGACTGTATACCACTGTGCCTCCACCTCTGCTGGGTCTGTCCTGCGTGTGGGACAGGACATACCGAGAGATGATAATGGTGGTGCCTGGGAAATTATTTGTAAAATATGATTCCGTGCTTGACTGATCTGTGAGACAGGTGTCCCAATTTTGGCACAAG
Source organism: Carcharodon carcharias (assembly GCF_017639515.1). Classification (NCBI taxonomy): domain Eukaryota; kingdom Metazoa; phylum Chordata; class Chondrichthyes; order Lamniformes; family Lamnidae; genus Carcharodon; species Carcharodon carcharias. Next base: position 42,160,734 of record NC_054474.1, on the reverse strand, counting down.
CCCCCCAGATGTTATTAAGGAGGACTTTGCAGGGTTGACAGGACTGAGTTTGTGGGTCGATGCCAGGGGTCCATCAGGTTTCACTTTCTGTTTGATACAACTGAGAGGCTTGCTAGGCTACATTTCAGAGGGTCAACCACATTGCTTTGGGTCTGGAGCCACATGTGACCAGATAAGGACAGCTGATTTCCTTTCCCTAAAGATAGTGAATCAGCCAACAACGGTTTTATGGTTATTATTAGATTTTTAATTCCAGAATTTTATTGAATTCAAATTTCACCATCTGCCATGGCAGAATTCAAACCTGGGTCCCCAAAGCATTACCCTGGGTCTCTGGATTACTAGTCCAACAACAATACAACTACACCACTGCCTCACCTTTTATATTTTTCCTGAATTATGGAATATATTAATTAAGGACCAAAGATGCATAGAAGTTACAACTTATCTCTGCTGACTCTTTACTACAGCAATTCAAAGCTAATTCCACTGCCCCACATTCTCCCCATGGCTTTGTAATGTTCTCTGTTTCAAATTTTGCTTTGAAGATGCAATGGCGTCTACTTTAACTAAATAAGTTATATAAGAAAATATCTGAAGCTGCAATATCCTACTGCTGTGAATGCCAAAATAGGCCTGTACTGTTTATTTAATTTCTCAATCCCGAGTTCAACTGGGCGTCTAAGTGTGAAGTACATCGGCTCAAGAGCATATCAGAGTAGATCCACTGCAAATCTTGAGGCATTTTAACCCATGGCCTCACTTAAGTTTTGGAATGCTGCCTTTCACCTGAACCTGGCAGCAGAGAGTGATTGGTTTTAGGATTTTGGGCAGTTGGAGGTCACCTCTAGGGACTGGAAGAAACAATAATAATCTCTGAGGTTGGCGAGGTGGGGAGGGGACGGGCAGATGAGTGGGAATGAGAGGGGAGAGCCTCAGGTGGGGAAGCTCATTGAGGGACAGAAGGAGCACCTCTGCACAAGAGCCTGCACCAAGATTTCATCTGTCAAAGTGAATTCATTTCGATTCCTCTATAGATTCAGACATGTGGTGCTACTGGAGGTCCGAGAGTAACTCTATGAAAGTGTGGCATCTCTCCTTCGATCCTCCTCCTCTTCCAAGCATATCAACATAGAGCAGTCTAATTAACAAACTTATTGGTATCAGAAAAGGGAACTGAGGGCAATATAAAAAAATAGTGACAGCTGAAACAATAAATGGGTCATTCAAGTTTAAATGCCAGTAGGAGGAAAAAGTAGATGATGAATTAAAATAGCTTTAAATAGATTAAAAGCACTTACCTCTTAAATTCAGTGCTGTTTAAATGACTTGCAGGTTTTCTGGGCAAGCCTTGGACTTATCATCCAGCTTGACTTTAAAGTTAATAAATGGAATGGTCATGTTACAAATCTGCATTTTAATGTCTAAATGGACCTCCTGCCTACTGAGAAGAGACGTTTCAGCTGCCCAAAACAAGCTTAATCAAAAAATTCATTCCACCTGATTTCCACCCATTTCAAAATTAAAAGTTTTTTTTTTGCTTTGCTTGCTTTAAGCCTTTTAGTGCCTGGCACAAGTGGGTGGAGCATGAGTGTTGTGTTTTATGTCTCAGAGATATGCACAGATGATACACTCTAGGGGAGTCTAGGTTACTATGACTGAACAGGAGTTTTATTTAATGTTTTAAAATATCTGTCGTCATGCTCCCAGCTGCTTGCTTACAGTTTATTTTCTCTTTCTCAGTCATCACAGCCAGGCTTAATTAATCACAAACAGTGAGCAGTCAACACTCAACAGACGCACATAATTAGACATTGAACAATTGAACACCACGGCCGGGATTTCCTAGCCCCATTGTGGCTGGGTCCACTGCGGGAGATTTGATGGCACAGCCAAAGGTCCATTGAATTTCGGCAGGACCAGACAATCCGATGGTGGGCGGGGTAGGAAAATCCCACCCTACATCTTTTCACCCTTGTCAAAGTAAACATCTTGGGCAGAATTTTACATTCCACAGGCGAGTACACGCCCCACCTGAACGGACATAAATTTGTGCGAGATGACATCGGCTGAGCATCCCGACGTCATTACGCATTCACTCAGCGGGTAAGCTTGTTAGGCGGATGAGGGCCTGCCAAGAATTAAGTGGCAATTAAGCTCATTAAGGTGCAATTAAAAGTGATTTCTCATGGCCTGTCCACCTTACGGTTGGCCTAAGGGCCAATCGGCCTGGCGGCCTTTACATTTTTGATGGAACCTCATCCAAGGACGGGATGAAATCTCTGTTATGATATAAAATAAAAATAAATATTTGGGGACAGCATTTTTATGAGTTATGCTTTCAGGTGCTTGAATGTGCTGCAGGGACATTTTTTGCAGCATTTTTGTGCTTTCTTTTATTATTTGTAGGTCTGCAGCACCCTGAGGCACCTGTCTGCCTTCAGGGAGCTCTGGGCAAGTGCTCACCAATGCCCGCAGTGACGTTGGCGCTGGCCCTCTTCCCACCCCACCAGCAGTACTGAGTCTTTCTCAGGATGCATTTCACGCTTGCTGGCCGTTAATTGGCCAGCCAGTGTGAAACCACGGCTGTGGGCCAATCGTGGCTGGGCGCACATTTCCCATCCCCTCCCGGCCCCGCTGATCACATGCGCCCAACATGCGCAAAATTCAGGCCCTTATTTTAAATCGTAACATTCTAAATAACAAACATATAAACACCGCATCATCTTTTAGAGTTCAGTTTGTCCATTTTCTCTAAATACAGAAATATCCTTTGATATATGATGACAGCACTGAGATCGACAAATTTGAGAGAAACAGAGTTAAAATTTCGAGTTCACATGACTCTTCTTCAGATCTCTGAAGAAGAGTCATACAGACTCAAAACGATAACTCTCTTTCTCTCTCCACAGATGCTGCCAGACCTGCTGAGTTTTTCTAGCATTTTCTGTCTTTATTTCAGATTTCCAGCATCCTCAGCATTTTGCTTTTACCCACAAATTTGAGGTTGTGGTTCTGCATGATCAACTCAATGAGACAGATGATCAACACAGTCGCTCATTGGAAAAGTAAATGTATCCTCATAAGGCTTCTGCCTTTGGCTACATAAAATGTGAACCTGTTTAGGATGACATTTTTGTAGTGTACTGGAAATGTGATTATGCCCAAAACCAGGATAATCAAGTCACTATAAGCTTGAAGTGTGTCTGTCACAGGACAGAAGGTTACAAAAAATACTGATGGCAAGCTTTGTTGTTCGATATAGATACCAATATCGATGAGATGTGACACTGAGATGTCACAATCTCCACTGAACATTCCTTAAAATTCCCTGGTGCTTTTCCATTCAAAATGGTATATACATGTTGTACTTCACTCTCAGGGAGAAACTCCTCCACTTATTGAATCAATGAAGTCCTCTTCTTCAACCTGCACACCTTTGCAAAGTGATTCCACTTTAAGCTTGAGTTAAACTTTTTCCTGAGCTCGACATAGCATTGTGAGTCGATGAGCACCTCCACAATTAGGTAAAAGTTTGAGGATATCTGACCGTGATGGAGCATGTGGTGATGAGAGTGCTGAGGTTTCTTTGTCCATAACCTTTGCACTTGAGCTGATTGAGCAAGCTGTGTCTGCAGCCCTGAGTCTGAAGGTACATTTCTGTGTAGCCTCTTCAGATCTAAAATGGCAGATTTGATTTGGTCTGCCAAGGTTGTGGCTTTCTCCAAGGTTAACCTATCATCCTCCATGAAGAGGTGTTCCCTAACTTATGGAATTGAAGTCTTTTCAATTAATTGGTCATAACTCAGTTCAGTTAGTTTACCAAACATACATTTAGAAGCCAATTGCCGCAACGCTGCTACATATTTTATGGGCTCACCATTTCTCTGGCGCCTCTGGCAGAATGTATCTCTCTTGATCATTAGACTTTTCTTTGGCCTGAAGTATCTTTTGAGAGGACTTACCACAATTCCAAATGTAGCAATGTTTTCTGTGAGCAACTTAAATACTCACTGGCCTTCTGCTTATCTGAGACAATGTTGAAGAATAGCCTTCTTGAGGATCTCTGCTACATCCAAACTGTCCATCCACTGTACCTGAAAACTGATCACCACCCTACAACTGACATAGGACCCCAATTTTTATATTTAAGCTGCCTATCACTGGAAACAGACAAATGTACTGCTCCTCCATTTATAGGCCAGCCTGATAATTGCATCCAGCAAGTCTTGGGTGTCAGTGGGCTAAGTGAGATGGGCAGCCCCCACTGTTGAACTGCCAGCTGCGTACTTTTCAGGGGAAAAATAGGCAGACCTCATTTGAAAATTGCCTCAACAAAAACTTTGAATCGCTCTTTGAATCAATTTCATGAATGCAGAAAACTTAAATTGAGCTATTTTATATGAATTACTTGGATTCACTCCTGTTTCATCAAACTACCAGCCAGTGGCACACCATCACATGGTTCTTCCCAAAGTAAGCATTTCTTTATGGAAAATTTAAACCTTGCATTTCTATATTGTCTTTCATGACCTCACTATATCCTAAAGTGCTTTACAAACATTGGAGCACATTTAAAGTGTAGTCACTGTCACAATAATAGAAACATGCAAACAGTTTGTGCTTAGTAAGCTCCCACAAACAACAATGTGATAATGACCAGATAATTTGTTTTAGTGATGTTAGTTGAGAGTTAAATATTGATTAAGACACAAGGGGAAGAATTTTACGGTCGGTGAGTGGGGGTGGGGCCTGCTTACCGAAGTGTAAAATGATGCGCAGTGATGTCGGGCGGGCGAGCATCCCAATGTCACCGCACGTCTTTTAGATTTTCAGTTCGGCAGGCGCGCAACCAACTCAGCTGGGCGCTTGCCAAACTTTCAAAGGCCCATTAAGGCCTGTTAAAAAATAATTAAAACAGTTAAATGAGCTGCCCGTCCAACCTTAAGGTTGCCGGGCAGGAGAAGAGCCCAGGCGGCCTTCACATTTTTCATGAAATCTCGTCCATGGGCAGGATGTGGTTTCATGAAGCATTTTAAAATTCAATAGAACTTATTTTAAAAATTCATTGACGTGTCCCAGCTCATGTGGTACTGTCACATGAGGGGACATGTTTCAAAAGTTTTTTTTCCTTTATTTAAATTTTAAAATCTTAAACTGATCTCCCTGAGGCATGTGTGAAAGAGCGCAGGCCCCAACTCAGGGAACCCCCCTCCCCAACCCCACGGCCCCACAGGGAGTGCTCAGCGCTTCCGAGCGAGTGTCACACTGAGCGGGCTTTAATTGGCCCGTCCACGTAAAATGGCGGCGCAGACCCGATCGGGTTCGCACTCACTCCTACCCGCCTCCACACAACCCCCACCCCCGGCCAGGGGGAAAATGCAGCTTCAAATCAGTGCCATGCGATCTTTTACATCTACCTAAGAGAGCAGATGGGGCCTCAGTTTAATATCTTATTCAAAACACAGCACTTCCTTCAGTACTGCACTTTAGTATCCACCTAGATTATGTGCTCAAGTCTCTGGAGTGGGACTTGAAGCCACAACCTTTTGACTAGGAGGCGAGAGTAGCACCATGGCTGACACCATAAAATTACGCTGTAAATGGGCACCATTTATAACAAAAAACGTACTGGGGTTCCCCTCTTCTACCTCAGGTTAGTAAAAATGGAAAATCCAGTGTCTAGCCATTTCACATCAAAATTACACAGTATTTTGATAATGAAGTTGTTGTGTGCCATTTAAACTACACTTGATAACTTTAGCACATGTTGAAAATAGCCTTCCAGCAGATACCATAGAGTAAGTGATAGAAGGTTAAGCTCTGTGCTGAGGTGTGAACACACGCACCGGGGTGAGGATCTGATTACCTGAGCACTTTAATGCAACAGTTGTATTTTGCACTCAAACAGGATGTCAACAGTGATATTATTTTATTTAACCTAATAGAATTTTTGCAAAATTTTACTTTACTCAAAAAATTTTAAAAATTGCTAAAGTATAATCCGAAGAATCATAATAACAGAAATAATTTACTTTACACAAATATATGTAATGAAATTACATCTCTTATATGCAATGAGACCCTGAGCTAAAGCTAATTTCTGAATGAATGAAGACCAAGATAGCTTTTTTTAAATTTATTGATTCATTTGTTTAAAATTCAGTCTCGGTAGTAAATGGACATATAACCATCCATTCTGTTAAACGCAGTGACATATAACCTAACAACGCTGCATTTTGAATTCCACAATATGATTTTTTTTACTTACAGCAACAAATTTATGAATATGTAATATGCAATGTGTTTTAAAATGTAGCATTCATTTTAAATTATGTTGATAAATGTTATTTTGATTATCAGAATAGCTACCCACATTTCCACATTCATTGCTATTTCTCAGGACCCTCTAAGCACTGTACTATTCTCCACGTAAAATGTTAAACATATTACCTATTTTGCATAAATGCATCAATGGAAGATCTTGTAAGAAAATGGGAGAAATTTAAACAGCATTTTAAATTTATCCTCAGCATATGCGCAATGCTGATAAAGTTGCATTTATTGCCATCTCTAGTTGCCTGAGAAGGCAATGGTGGGCCTTCTCCTTAAATTTATGCAGTCCTGCTGCTGAAACTTCTGGTTCTCCAATATGGTGATGGAATTCTGGGGTTTTGACCCAGGATTGATAAAGGAACTTTGATATATGTCAAAGTCAACAATGTGTATAACAACGAGGAAAACTTGGAGGCGATGTTGTTCGGATAACATTACTGATCTTGTCCTTCTTGAGAATGAAGGTCGCAGGCCTGTGAGCTGATGTCAAAGTGAAGTTGATGAGTTTCTGCAGTGCACCCTGTAGAAAGTATATATTGCAGACATCTTGTGCTGTTGATGGATAGGGTGAATATTTTGTTCAGTGGCTGGGGCAATAAAAGGTAGACTGATTTATCCTGGATATAGGTATGCTTCTTGACTGTTGTGGCTGAATTTATCCATGCAAGTGATGAACATTCCAACACAATCCTGTCTTGAAGGTGGTACAGAGGCTTTGAAGGGTCAGGAGGCAAGCCACTGATCACAGACTACCAAACTTTTACCCTTTCATAGCCGCATTGTAGATATGACTGGCTCAGTTATGCTTTAGTTAATGATGGGGGGCTTGATGATGGTAATGTTTTGATGATCCCTGAAAGATGCTTGGGCCTTTTCTTATTGGAGATGGTGATTGTCCATCACTTATTTTATATGAATGTTACCTCCCACTTGAAAACCAAAGTCTGGATGTTGTTCAGGTCCTGATAAAGTTTACCATGGGCTGTTACATTGCTGCAAAAGTTCTGAATGGAGCTGAACACTCGAGAAACAACAGCCTTGTGTTGCATTTTGGATTCATGATGCTTACAAACACTTTATCCTGCTCTCACTTGCTGGACTCCATGTTGGTTAAGGTTGTGGATATCTGTGGTAGATATTACCTGAACGCCCATGACCTTTCATTTTAGTAGGGCAAAAGAGCTTTGTCCTGATCTGTTAATTGGAGGAAATGCTTATCACTGACTTTAGCTGCTGCTTTTGTTGCATAATATGCAGGTAGCCCTGCATTGTTACTTCACTGGGTTAATTCCTTATTCTAAGTCATACCTGGGATCCCTCCTGGTATGGCCTCTTATGTTCAAACCAATAGATTTTATGTCAAAGTGATCAAGTTGATTTTTTGTTCGGCTTGCTGGTGATTGATAGGGATATGTTGGGCCATGAGGTTACAAATTGCAGTGCCATACCTCATGCAGCCTCAGTTTTAGATGACTAGATATTTCTTTATTCTGTCTCACTTTATAGTAGTGTTACGCTATACAGTAAAGGATTACCTTACTGTGAAGATGGGACTTTGTTTTTATAAAGTCACCCTTACTAATTTTTCAGCTACAGATGTGTCCCTGACAGGTAAGTTTGTAGGATGAGGTCAAGATAGATTATTCCCTCAGGCATGTTCCCTCAACACCTGACATTAGCCTAGTTTGGCAATTAAATCCTTCACGACCTGCCCAGCTTGGTCAATGGTGGCAGTAGCAAGCCACTTTTGAGCCAATATTGAAGTCACCAATCCTGAGTATAAAGCTGTTGTTGACAGCATAGAAAAAAAATATTTATTGTACCCCTTTAAACTGGCACAGTACGCATTAAAAGTTTGGGGGTTTCACCTATGAATTACAAAAATGTGTGAAAACAAAGCTGATAGCTTAGTGGACACGTACACTGCAAGGTGAGGTGCCATACATACCAGGCATGTCTTAGGTTCAGTCTCTGATCTATGCTGAGTTAGTCAATCTCAGCTATGAGCTATCTTAGCCCTAACACTGTGAGAGCTGTTTTTCCTTTATTTTAACTTATCTGGTGCTCAGACTACTACCCCAATCTGATGTTTGTTGAGCTAAAGCATAGGGTATTTTAATGCACCCAAAAGGATCATACATTTTCCAGTATGAATCACTGGAAAGGGATGAGACTGGGGCGACGGGGGGTGGGGGGGTGGTGGGGGGGGGGAGGTGGGGGGTGGCGTGACGGTAGAGGATGGATGGGGAGTATTTAAGACTACTAGGTATCAGTTACTTGCCTGGAAAATAGACATCTTGCAGAGGAAAATCTGGCTGGGAAATTCAAGCATATTTTTCAGTCGGGCACTCAGCTTCTTAAACATGCAAATTGTTATTCTGTGCTGGTAAGAGAATCCTCATTTTAACTTTCACAGAGAAATGAGCAGAGCATCTAAAGGGTATGCCAGCCCCACATTTTCCAGGCATTGAGGTGTCTCTTCAAAGCACACTGGACATTGCTCCAAACAGATATATTATTATATGTTTTGAGGTTTTTGTGGGTTAGATTCATTCCCCATATCGGAAGGTGACTGATACTCTGCAGCTCTGTCCTTTTGAGGAGACAACATGTTAAGGAGAAGGAAGCTGATGGCCAAAAGAATGAATGAACATTAATTGAACCCCTCAACATTTCACTCCAAATGAAGAAGCTATCGTTAATTTATTTGGGATGAAGAGCCTGGAATGTATTAAGACTACAGAGATTGAAGGCAATCCCAAAACTATTGACATGTTCAATAGTATTTATATGGTCCATGATTTGTATAACACGTTGTATCAGCATTTCCGCAGAGACAGTGTGCCAAGGTGACCAACTCTGGTTGAAAAAATAAGGGATACTTCACCACGGGGAGTGCTAGAGAACCTTTGAGAGCATGGGAGGGGTTAGGTGCAGCTGAACCTATGAGAGCAGAGGGGGAGGGCCATTGGAGCACCACCCACCACAATTTTGAGGCTGCCACCTGCCAGATCCAGCTCCTGGACACCCACAGGGCAGCCCTGAACACAAGACGCAAACCTACCATGTCCCTCACATGTGCAAAAAGAAAACCTGCCAAAACACCAGAAATCCAGGGCAAATTGTGTCCTGTGAGGGCCTGACTCAGGACATTGTACAAAAGGCTTATTTACAGGATGTCCTGGAAAATTTGTGACAGTTGCTGCAGAGTGCACAAATACTTAACGGTGAATGTTATGACTAAACACAACACAAATACATGTACACTCATAATTTCAAACTTTGCAAGGCTTCACTGGCCTTATGTGTCCTCACCGACAGTTTCGTACAGGTTGGATAATTGGACAGCTGACCTCATGTAACTGATTTGTGAGGTACCCAGTGTTTTATATTTTATATCTTAGATTTATGCAGAGATGACACTAGTTTCAATGTGCGTAAGAACTTTATTTACAGTATTTTAAAATATTTCTGCAGTTACAAAATGTCTGCATTACAGCTCAGGCTTCCAGGTCTTTCTGCAGCTTGGTTTACTTTTCTCTGAGTCCATACCTAGGTTTAACCAATCAAGTACAGTGAGCATCAATGGTAAACAGACTCACAGAATCAAACACAGAACAATTAAACACTACATCCAGGTTTTCCAATGTTTCAGTTCAGTGAGAACCAAAATTGGGAGAAGAGTTTAACAAGTTTTACATTATCATCCAAAATAAAAATCACTCCATTAATGCCTTCAGTAAATGTTGCACATTATTTGAAGGAGAAGAAACACTGAAAGCTTAAGGATCAGGATCAATCTTGCATCCCTGACCACTGAACACATTGAGAAACCTCCTGGCAACATAGAAAAAAACCTTGAGCTGGACTCCTCAGCACCTCTTTGTTCTTCCTCAGCTATGAACTATACCTTTAAGTGTGCCAAACAATTTTGGCAAAGTGATAAAGTGGGGGTAAAGGGACAATGATTATGCAAAATTCTTGAGCCATGCCTTAGGGGTCCTACCTGAAATATGTGCTCAAATGAAGTGGACATACCATTACCTTACTGTTAATGCCAGTATTGGCACAATTTAGCTGGTAGTTTTTCTCCAGGCAGCTTACATCTGTGCTTTTACTGAAAGATGTTCAGTCCAAAATAGGGCCACCTTCCTCAAATACATTTCTTGCAGCAGGACCTCAAAATCACTATTATCACTGGAATTAGTGTTTGTCTATTGTCTCAACTGTGTCATTGTGAACAACTTGTCCACTTTTCTGCCACATCACAACTTTTCCTTCCTGATTATAGCCCTTTAGGGCTTGATGTCTTGCCAGATTTTGTACTTCCCAGCAAAGCATGCTACAAGCCAAAATTGCTAGACAAGATATACCTCTGCCTGTTTATTGTTGTTCATTCCCTGATGTTCCCCAGCTCAGGTTAACCCAGCACCATGGTCCAACGCAATTCCATTTTTGCATGACAGAAACAAGATTATGCCATTCAGCCTCTCAAGCCTGTTCGATCATTCATTAAGATTTTTTTCATGTTTTTAAGGGATGTAGAGACATCGCTGTCAAGCCAGCATTTATTGCCCATTCCAAACTGCCCTTGAGAATGTGGCGATGACCCACCTTATTGAACCATTGAAGTCCTTGTGATGTCAGTACTCTCGCAGTGCTAGTAGGGAGGAAGTTGCAAGATTTTGGCCCAGTGGCATGAAGGAATAACAATATATTTTCAAGTCAGGTTGGTGTGTGATGTGAAGGGGAAATTGCAGTTGTCGTGTTCCAATCCACCAGCTGCCCTTGTTCTTCTGGTTTCAGAGGTTGTGGGTTTGGAAGGTGTTCTCAAAGAAATCTCGGTGAGTTGCTGCACTGCACCTTGTAGATGGCAGACTCTGTAGCCATGGAAGGCCAGTGATGGAGGGAGTGGATTTTTAAGGTGGCGAATGGGTTGCAAATCAGGTGGACTGCTTTATCCTGGATGCTGTTGAGCTTCTTAATTGTTAGAGCAGCATTTCGCCAGGCAAGTGGACAGTATTCCATTACACTCCTGACTTGTGCCTCATAGACAGTGGGAAGAGCTACTTGCCACAGAATATCTACCCTCTGAGCTGTTCATATAGCCACAGTATTTATATGCCTAATCCATTCAGTTGCTGGTCAATAATGACCGCAGCATATTAATGATGAGGAATTCAGCAATGGTAAAGCTGTTGTGTGTCAAGGGGAGGTGGTCAAACTCTCTTGTTGAACATGGTCTTGCCTGGCACTTGTGTGGTGCAACTGTTATGTGCCAAGCCTGAAAGTTGTCCAGGACTTGCTGCATGCAGGAAAGGGCGATTTTTGATCTGAGGAGCTGCAAATAGAACTGAACACTGTGTAATAATTAGAACACATTCCCATTTGAGAGCTTATGGAAGAAAAGTAATTCATGAAACCCTGGACTAAGGAACTCTGGCAACAATGTCCTGGTGTGAGATGATGGCTTCCAACAACTTGTAATAGACAGAGCTAAGCAATCCCACAATGAACTGATCAGGTAAAAGCTCTGAAGCCCTGCCCTTTCAGTTGTGAATGGTGGTGGACAATTAATCAACAAACAGGAGGAGAAGACTCCACCAATATCCTCATCCTCATAGATGGGGGTACCCAGCATGTCAGTGCAAACGACAAAGGTGAAGCATTTGCAATCATCTTCAGCCAGAAATGCTGAGAGGATATAGTATCTCAGTCTTCTCCTCTTCCCCAGCAACACAGAGGTTAATCTTCAGCCAATTTGACTCACTCCACGTGATATCAAAAAACAGTTAAAGGTACTGGATACAGAAAAGGCTATGGGCCCTGAGAACATCCCAGCAATACTACTGAAGACTAGTTTCCAGAACTAGCCACGTCACTAGCGAAGCTGTTCCAGTCCTTTGATGTCCTTTACTGTAACTGATTGGCATTGCAAATAGTTGTCTTTCCTTGCAGGTTTTCATTAAACTGCTCCACCATTCCAACCTCAGTTGGTCCCTCTTAATTCCTGAAACAACTGTGCCTTCCCTGCACACCATATGCAAATAGCAGAGAAGTGGGAATTTCTCCTCATACTCATATGCCCTGTTCCCACCACTCACACATAAACCCTGGCAGTAGGGTCAGCGTAGCATCAAGAATGACCCCCTATGAATAAAATGGCAGTCGGGGCTTTAGTAAAGACCATCTATTCTCCCAATCACCTACCTTAGGATCTCACTCTCAGCCAAGGTCTTAATTTATTGTGTGACCTTGGTACCTTGTAGCTCTTTTAATGCAACTCTCTCTCTTAATGGCAGCCTCCAACTTGCTTACAGGAATCCCGCTGGGAGCTTGCCATGAACACACAACAACTGCTGACTCAGAAACCCGGGCCAAGTACTTGGTAGGATCAAGACAGAATCAAAAAAATCCAACCGTTCTTTCCATCCCACTTCAGAGCTCATTAGATTAAACCACACCCTCAGCTCAAACTATCCTTGATGCCAGTTCAGTGACTCAGGTGCAGTATATCCCTTCTGTATGCCTATCCCCTCCTGATAAACTGACTCCAAAGCTACAAAAACATGGAACTTCCCCTCTTACAGTTTTCTTCAAGCAATATGTTCAGCTGTCTAATTGTCCTGTGTCTGTGTAGTTTAACGCGTGGCACAGTTAGTATTTGCAAGAATACTAACCTTGTGATTAAAAACAGAAAATGCTGAAAAAACTCAGCAGGTCTGGCAGTGCCTGTGGAGAGAGAAACAAGAGTTAACGTTTCCAGGTGTTATGACTTCTTCAGAGCTAACCTTGTGAACTTGCTTTTTAGCTACAAGATCTCTTTCTACAATCCTAGCAATATGTTTCGTTCCCATGTGGACTAGGCCCAGCGGTTGCTCATCTTTCTCTCCTACATCTCCACTCACACATTCTTCAATGTCTATCATACTGGTAGTAGGGAAACACTCATAGACTCATAGACATTTACAGCACAGGAGGAGGTCATTCAGTCCATTGTGTCCGCGCTGGCCAACAAAGTTCTGACTACACTAATCACATTTTCCAACACTTGGCCCATAGCCCTGGAGTCTATGGCAAAGCAAGTGAGTATCTAAATACTTCTTAAACGTTACGAGAGTTTTTGACTCAACCACCTTTCAGGCAGTGAGTTCCAGACTCCCACCACACTCTGGGTGAAGAAATTTCTCCTCAACTCCCCTCTTAGCCTTCTACCTCTTGCCTTAAATCTATGCCCCCTGGTTATTGACCCTTCTACTAATGGAAAAATGTGCCTTCCAATCCATCCTATCTATGTCCCTCATAATCTTATACACCTCTATCAGGTCCCCTCTCAACCTCCGCTGCTCCAAGGAAAACAACCCCAGCCTATCCAATCTTTCTTCATAGCTCAGATCCTGCAGGCAGCATCCTGGTAAAGCTCCTCTGCACCCGCTCCAGTGCAATCATATCCTTCTTATAACGTAGTGACAATATATAGTTTTGAATTCCAGCTGGGGCCAATAGACACACCTGTGTAATCCATTGTATTTCCTACTGCTGGCATCTGTCCCCTCTTGTGTTTACTGAATCTCAGGTAATACCACATTCCATACAATGTCTACTTTCTTTTGAGAACTGGTATTGTCAAACAAGAAAATAGTATTCGGCAATATTACAAAGGAAAATGGATCTTATGCTTTCTTCCAAGCATTAACAATGTGACATTTCCTTTTCTCCACCAAGATGCTCAACATGCGATCTTTTACGCCAGTATTTGCTTTATACTCCAATTATGTGTGGCTCTGGCACAAATACCCAGGAAATTCCATTCAAATTATAACCACATAATGTCAGGATAATGTTTCTTGTGATAACAATGTAAATTGTACCATTCCTTACTCTGAAATAAAAATTGTTATATGTACAATACACGGTACACGGTTTTTATTAAATCAACAGTTGAAAGTATATCTGAGCTGACAATCATGAACAGAGTAGAAGCGACAGAGGTTCAATGTTTAGCAAGGTGCTTTCACTTCAAATCATCCCTCTGCCAATATACATGGAATCACATTCAATTCCCAACTTTCTTTCATTTTAAAGAAGCTGCTGTCAATGTTAGCATAATGTATGTATTCTTTGAGTCACGTTGTCTACGTTATACATGTCCAGGAACCAGGAAACCTAATTGACATATTCTCAGTTACAAAGATTCCATCATCAAAATGACAAATTATTTGCAATATTTCTCTCCTTACTCACAGACAACATCATAAATCAGAAGCAGCTGATCTTCAACAGCTCTCATCAATCAACACAACTAATCTGCTTTGGTCACGTTCCTTCGTTTAACTGGATCAGCCAAAACCCACCAATACAATTCCAGATATTACTTCTCATCAACAAATTATGATAGATTGCAGAATTAAAGATGTTAAAATTTCACAGAAGCTTAAAGCGTCATCACAAGGAAACCAAACTTCTTGTTTTCCACAATGAGATTTACAAGCCCCAGCAAATGCAGCATAAAATAACATAAAATGTTAGGATCTAGGATTCAATAGTCTTACAATAGATAATGTTATAACCAACATACTTATAAAAAGAATTGGTCTATGAGGTAAATAATTACAGGGCCAAAAATGGATTCTCCAATTTGTTTTAATGATTTTCAACTGTTGTACCAAAGCACTTATTGTGCACTTCCTTCATGATTATTGGCTTTAAATGGTTTGAATATTCATTGAAAATAAATACAACATTTTATTAGAGGATTGTGGTGTTTAGAACTCAAACTGTGCTAGTGCTTCGAGAACTCACCACACCACAGCTTGTGGGCCTAAAAATTGGATCACACCCAAATCACTGCACACACCTAATGAGGCCACTGGCAAGGTCATGGCCCTACAGCGACAGCAGTAACTCACCAGCTGCATGGAGGGAGCAAGATCTGCGAACTGAGATCCTCACCAGATTCTGAGGTGGGGAAACGGCTGGGAGAAGGGCATGCAATGGCTGAAAGCTGCCTACTCAGCTCTCATCACATTAAGTCTGCAAGTTTTGGCAGACCAACATATCCCTAGCACCACCCCTCCACCACCAGCCACACCCACCGCCCCCCCACACACCATCCCCCCACCACCCCCACTGCTGAAAGCCTCTCCCATTGTTGTTCACCTTAGACCTATGTCAATGTGCCAGCCAGCTAATATTGCTACCTCATCCCCATACCCAATCCACAATGACACTTCTGGAGGAATAGAACTCGAAAGCTTGTAAGTAATGTTAAATTGGTATAGCCCCTTACCTAGACAGGACTTGGGGTATTGTCTGCAATGCTGGTCTCCATATGACAAAAAGGAATATTGAACCACTGGAGAAAATGCAAAAAAAGTTTACAAGGATGTTAAAAGAATTGAGAAGGTACAATTAACAGAAGAGAGCCAGCTAGGACTCTTTTCTTTGGTAAAGAAATTAGTCTGAAGCTTCATCAAGGAGAAGGGAAAGAGAGCCAGGTCTGTTTTTGGGTCAGAAACCTAACGCCAGTGGGAAACTGTCCAAAGTTCAGATTTTCAGAGGGGTAAGTTCTTAATTGAAATGGAGATGGTTTACTGTCCTCTTTGAACCAATGGGGTTGAGAATGGAGGTGGGTCAGATGAAGTGTGGAAATCATTTAGACATTCACGGCAGCCATTACTGAGTGTGCTGGTTGCCCTTAGGAAGCAAACTGCAGTTTATGACAAAGTCTTCCTCTTCACCAGAGGAAAGAAAGATATCACAGGAGAGCCGGATATCTGGCACGCTGCTGCTGATGGTCCACAGGATCTCATGGATGCCCAGACTTGAGTTGCTAGATCTGTTCAAGGTCTATCCCATTTAGCACGGTGGTAGTGCCACAACACAATGGAGGGCATCCTCAATGTGAAGATGGGACTACATGTGTCATGCCCATGTTTGACCTAATGCCATGAGACTTCATGGAGCCTGGAGTCAATTTTGAGGACTCCCAGGGCAACACCCTCCCCACTGTATACCATTGTGCTGCCGCCTCTGCTGGGTCTGTCCTCCCAGTGGCACAGGACAAACCCAGGGATGGTGATGGTGGTGTCTGAGATATTGCCTGTAAGGTATGATTCCCTGAGGATGACTATGTCAGGCTGTTGCTTGACTAATCTGTGAGACAGCTTTCTCAATTTTGGCACAAGCCCCCAGATGTTAATAAGGAGGACTTTGCGGGGGTTGACAGGGCTGGGTTTGCCGTTGTTGTTCCCAGTGCCTACGTCATTCCATTTTATTGACTTTTCAGCAGTTTGATACAACTGAGTGGCTTACTAGGCCATTTCAGAGGGCATTTAAGAGTCAACCACATTACTGCAGATCTGGGGTCACATGTAGGCCAGATCAGGTGATGACGGCCCTAAAGGGGCCCTAAAGGACATTAGTGAACCAGATGGGTTTTTACAATAATCAATTCATGGGCCAGGATTTTCCTGTGGTCCTTCGAGCTCAGCGGGCTTGCCCGGGAGTGGTCAGGAAGTCGACTGCTGCCGCGATCGGGCTCAGACCGCAATTTCACACTGGCTGGCCAATTAACAGCCAGCCAACATGCTGATGCACTCAGCACTGCCAGGGTGGGGGCAGGAGAATCACAAGCGCTGGATTTCACGCATGCACGTGGGTGCGCGCAATAAAAGCTCCCTGAGACACAGAGCTGCCTCGGGGACCTGAAGATTTATGAAAATAAAAATTTTTTAAATGTTAATAACATGTGCCTTCATGTGACTCTGTCTGAATTTTTTTTTTAAATCACTGAACGAAACCTCATCCCACCCGTGGATGAGGTCTCGCAAAAAAACCAAAGGCCCATCAGGTTGGATGGGCAGTGAAAATTTTCATTCAATTATTACTTCAATGGCCTTAATTGGTGGCAGGCACACTGCCAACTCCTGCACACACCCATCAACCAAAATATCACACAAGTGCACAGTGACATTACGACACTTGCCTGATGTCATCTTACACTCAGGTCAGGCACACATTGGCCGAGCAAGGACATTTTCTGCCCATGATTATCTTTAGATTTTTATTGAATTCAAATTCCACCATCTGTTATGGGATTCAAACTCAGGTCCCCAGGGTATTAACCTGAGTCTCTGGCTTATCAGTCCATTAACAGTACCACTATGCCACCACCTCCTTTTTGAAATACCGCTAAGGTCTGCAACTGATCCTTGGAAGGAACGAGAAGTGAAGAAGTTCAAGGCCACAGTGAGTTTGATGGCATCTAATAGCGCATGGCGATCAGTGATGAGGGCACATATGTCTGTGACCATCTGCCTGGAGAGTTCTTGGTCATCTCCAGGTAGCTCTGTCTTCAGCTGTATATCCTGTGTTGAGGCTTCCGTTATCTTCCCGTCCTTCTTTCCTCTCCCATGCCCTCCTGTTGATGCTCAGAGTTCTGCCCTTCCTGCAAAAGGTGTTTCCCCATCGCCACAAGGGCCCAAAATCTAAGAATTGTGCCCCCATTGAATCCTTCCTTCTGAACAGGTGGCTGCCCAATTGTCCTTGGTGGCCTTGACTCCTAATCCTTGCCCCTTCCTTACGGTGCCAGGGCAATGCCAGCTCTGTTCAAATCCCAGACACTGTGCCCACTTTCCCCACCATCTGTGCAATGCCAAGGGCACTTATCAAGTTACCAAGTTCTCTTTGCCCCACTGACCCTCTTTTGGGGCTGGAGTGATGTCCTGGGGCTGCCATGATTTGCACTCTATATGCTCCCTGCCTCCCTTCATATAATCTGTTTCTGAAGGTGTGGGTAACTTGTCTGGCCCTTTAAACATTTGAACTTGGCTCTAACAAGCTCTTAATGAGCTTTTCAAATGTGCCAATGACCTTAATTGAGAGGAAGCCAAGGCTCCTGTCCTGACCTCACCACCCCGCCCCCCGCCCCCCACCCCCCAACGACCCCCCCGATGATTATTGCCAACGCCAGGACCAGAACCTTGCAATTGACCCGCTGCCCTGCAGCAGTATTTTTGGGGCCTCTGTGATGTCATGTGAAAATGGCAGAAGAAGCCCAAATCCAGAAGCACCGCCCCCCCAGCCCCCGAACACGGCACCTACTATTGTCAGGGAAGTTGGGCAGGGGGGTGCAGGAATGGACCAGATTGCAATTTGCACATGCACATTTCAGGGAGGCAGGTGCCCATAGTGTGATTTTGGTGTGAAAGGTGTCTGAAATCTGACATGTGCAGACTAGACCTGGTAGGAGCAGGCCTGAATTTTGTGGATTCATTTCGATAACCAGGATACTGCTTTGGAGAGGTAAGGCACTCCTTTGGATATGGTCCCAGGACATCAATGGGGGAGAGGTCAAGTGCCCTTTGGGAGACGTAAGGTGACCTTGCAATTTATAAAATTAGACATGATAGACATGAATGTGTGTAAAAAGCGCATAAACTCATTGGAACTGTAAAGCTCATTGGAACCGTCAAAAACAACTGTCAAAAGTATCAAGTGAATTGTCAAAGAGAGTTGTCAAAAACAACTGTCAAAAGTATCAATATGAACTTGAAAGGGAGCTATTAAAAACAACAGTCAAAAGTGTCAAGGTGAGCTGTCAAGGGGAGTTGTCAAGGCATTTAAAACTCCTGCTCTTTATCTCTTTGAAAAAACAGTCTAGATTGTTAAAAAAATTACTTGCTATTTCACGCTGTCTGTTGACATAAACCTTAGAGTTACTATTACTGGATTAGTGCTGCATGACTGATTTCACAACAGTCCATTATCACAGTAGGCTGCCTACCATTTCACAGTTTGATTGAGAGCTCCAAGTGATTGTGGATTTTTTGAAATGGGCCTATGAATTCCAAAGCTTGTTTTTACAAGGCAGGCTTGTCCAAATTTTTCAACTGGGGGGCCACAGTCCAAAATTTTTATCACTTGACCATGAACAATCTTCAGAAAGATGAAGTTTGGCACAATATTAAACATGAGTTTAAAAAAAACTGAAAGAATGAAAAGAAACAACTTGCTAAGCAAAACAACAATGAGTATGAGTATCAGAGTGTAATAGAGTGATAGTGTGTGTGTCCTGCTCATTCCCAGCCTCAGGATGCTCACTCACTGTGACAGTGGATGTGAGTTCAGAATAGTGTGTGTGGGTGAGGGTGAATGAGAATCCTGATACTGGGAGTGAGCTAGACTTATACACACTCACTTTCCTCACCAAAAACTTTCTCTCCCCCTCACACTCTCACCCCCTCACAATCTCATCTCCTCACACTCTCTCTTCCCCCTCACACTCTTTCTCCCCTTCATACACTCTCACTCCTTTATACTCTCACCCCCTCACACTCTCTCAAGCCCCTCATACTTGCGCTCCCCCATCACACTCTTCCCCCCCCTCCCCACAACAATCTCTCACACCGTCGCCAGTCACTCACTTACTCAGACGTCAGTGGCCCCTGCTCCCTCTGTCTTGAGCTTCACTCAGACGCACCTTTGCTCCACTCCGGCTGCCAAACACCCTGCTCCACCTGGGCCCAGCTCCGGCCTGCCTGAGCCCTGCTCTGGATACTTGAGACCTGCTCCCCTTGGCCCTGCTCCCTGGCACCTCATCTTCCTGGGACCCTCTCCTCAGCATCTCTGGTCCATGGGCCTCACTCACTGGCCCTTCGCTCCCCCGCCCTCGGCTCCCCTGGAACTGCTCCTTGGCTCCCAAGCCCCAATCCTCAGCCCCCCAGCTCTCGGCTCACCAGTCCTCAACTCTCTGGGCCCCACTCCTCAGCTCCCTGACCCTCGGATCTCTGGCACCCCAAACCATGGCACCCTGCACCACCACACCCGCCCCCCCCAACCCCGCACCCCCCCAGCCCCCCCCACTGGCCCTTGGCTCCCCAGATCCCAAGGCCCCACTCCTTGGCTCCCTATACCTCGGCTCCCCAGGCCCCAACCTCATCAACACTGGTGTTCACTGCTCCTCCAGTGACAAATTGTTTCTTTCTCACTTTGCTGCTGGTGGCTTACTAGTGAGCCTATCAGCAGCAAACATGGGAGAGAAATGGCCTGTGATTGTAGAACCAGCTCAATGCAGAAACTTCCATTCAAACTTAACTGTTAGATCGGCATTTTGAAAATGACTCTGGGGCCCACATTGAGGGACCTTGCGGCTGCAGGCCATGCATGACAAGCCTGTATAAGGGCTTATGCAACTGAATGAAATGTTTGTTGTTATAAGGGTTAATATAGTTAAAGGAATGTAAATTTAGTAAATGGGGTTTTTGTGTTTTTTTTAAATAAAGTCTACAATAGACACTTGGAACTTGATTTTATTTAGTCTCAGCAAGACTCCTGAGGTCTTCCTATGGTGGATACTAGGTGGTTGGTGTAAGGGCAAAGGTTGGTGGGTGGAGGGCATAGATTGCATGGAGGGGACATGAGGGTGAGCAGAGGGGCATAGGTTGTCATGGAGGGCATCAGGGACCACCGGAGTTGGGTAGAGGGCCATTGGTTAGCATGGAGGGTATGATGGGCAATGGGGTGTGGGTGGCAGTTGAGGTGGCATGGGTTGACACGGATGGAGCATGAGGAGCGTGTGCAGTGAGAAGTTGTGAGGGGTGAGGGGAGAGGGGTTGTTTTATGTTTTCCTGTTTTTTTTAAAACTCCGATACAGTGCCGGTGCACCAAGGCAGGCCTTCTGCCCAGCCAACCTTTGCACCCAGCATCCTCTGCATTCATTCCAGGGTCACCCAACCGGACTCCCAGGGAACCCCTCTACCCTGAAATGAAAATCCAATCTTCCAGGCCACTTTCTCCAGGACTGGGTTTGCTGGGTCAGGAAATGTCTTGACTCTGCGCTCCTGACCTGGGAGCAAAATCCAGGCCCCACTCAATATTTATTGCTATGCATTTATATCCACATTAATGTCCATTCACCATTCCTTGGCACACTTACTGAATTTATCCCAGTTTCTTTGAGTGCTGTCACTCTTCTTGTATTGTCAAATTTCTTAGTTTCAGAGAAAATGTCATAAATAGATTTCTGCTCCTCTATATAACATATAAATAGTATTAACAGCTGGGAGCCATGAATAGATCCCTCAATGTCGATGTTCCCCAGACATCTCCATGCACAAGCATTGGGGTTGATCTCTGACAATGTGCCACAGATGTCGAATTAATTGAACGAGTCCACTACTAGTATCTACAGTACCATGATGGATGGGTTTGCAGCATTACAATTCACCCGAGAGTTTGTGGCAGCTCCAAGCCAATTTGCAGCAGAGGTCTCCATGACAGAAATGTTAAGGACAGTCTAGCATATGTCATTGATGCTCAAGACAGTTTGAAAGAAGACTTGAGGGGGCCAAAGGGGAGAGGACTGTTTCCTCCAACTTCAACAGCTTACAAAAAAATCATCTCTCAAAGCTTAAATAAAAGCAAAATACTGCAGATGCTGGAAATCTAGAACAAAAACAAAAATACCTGGGAAAACTCAGCAGGTCTGACAGCATCTGCGGAGAGGGATACAGTTGACGTTTCGAGCCCGTATGACCCTTCATCAGAACTAAGACATACAGAAATGAGATGAAATATAAGCTGGTAGAAGGGGGTGGGACAGGCGAACTCGATAGGGGGCCCGTGATAGGTGGAGGCCAAGAAGAGACTGCCAAAGATGTCATAGACAAAGGGATGTTGACAGAGGTGATATTATGTAAAGGATGTGCTAATGGAGACATTAAGGGAAGCAAGCTAGTGGCAGATGGCCCGAGTGCAGGTGGGATGGGGGAAGGGATCAAAATGGGCTAAAAGGTGGAAATGAAACAATAGATCGAAATAATTTTAAAAATAGGAGAGAAAAGAAAAATATATAGTTGGAAAAAAATTATAAATTATTGGAAAAAGGGGGATCGCAAAGGGGTAGGGATGGAGGAGAGAGTTCATGATCTGAAATTGTTGAACTCAATATTAAGTCCAGAAGACTATAAAGTGCCTAGTCAGAAGATGAGGGGCTGTTCCTCCAGTTTGCGTTGAACTTCACTGAAACATTGCTGCAGGCCAAGGATGGACATGTGGGAATGAGAACAGGGTGGTGTGTTGAAATGGCAAGCGACAGGGAGGCCTGGGTCATGCTTGCGAAAAGACAAAGGATCTCTCAAGGCTTCACTGATCTGACTGAGACCATAAGATCTAATTTCCTGTCGAGCTATGGTTGCATAGATACTTCAGGCATTTTTTAAACTTACCTGCAATCAACATAATCATGTAGACATTGCCACCCACATACCTTATTTAAATTTTAGTTGCTCGGTCAAAAATTCTGCAAATGCACGTGACTACACATTGGAGTTCCAGTCAAGCAGTGTAAACAGGAGGCTGTCTGGCAGTAAAGCACAGCCTACTGATAGCTGGAGTGCAGCTACAACCTAAGAAAAGGTTAGAAAAGATCACTATTACACTGCACAAGATCTGTATTTTTGAAGGGGTTGACGGTCCAAACTCTGGTAACCTGCTCCAGCCCAAGGAAAATGCGAGGTTAATTAATATTTTCATAAGACTATGACTGAAATAAGAAATTGAGGATTAAAAACTGGAAACATGTAGCAATTTTCCTGCTCATCTCTTAGCTGTCCTGTGTTCTTTGATTTCTTTGCTGTATTTGCATATCCTAGCAGCTGTTTAGATAAAGAAACCCAGACGTACAGTCATTTGAACTGAGTCCACAGTGAACCACAGCCTCACTTCACACCAGATTATTCCTTTACTAAAAACATTTAGGCAAACTGTAGTTTTGGATAAGAAAGCAAAAATTGTTGGAATGTCAAAGCAGGTCCACCATCATCTGAAAAGACAAAAGACAAGTTAACTTGCAATTGCACTTTTTGTTTTTAAGTTCTATTTGTGATCTGTGCATTCACAATGCTTGCAATCATGGGCATGCAGCAGTTGGCTTTCTGGTCATTAATTGTATATTTAGTTGTAGATATTACTACTATTAAACAAGAACAAATTGAAATTTAAAATCTAAATTACAAACAATGATTTTCCACAGGCTCCTACACACAAGTGTAGATACAACTGCAGCAGCAGTGAGAGAGGCTTGTCAGAATAGATTTTCAAGGTAGAAATCTAGCTTAGTGCCAACAGAGAAAGTATTGACAGAAACACTCCCCAAAATGCAAACATGGTGCAGCAAACAAAAGAAAACTAATGTTTGTGGAAAAATGAAGCAAAATCTGAAAAATAAACTTTTTAAAAATATTGTTCAACATCACCACCTTCTTAAGGGCAATTAGGAATGGACAATAAATGGTGGTCTTGCCACCAATGCTCACCTCCATGAATGAATTTTTAAAAATAATCTTGTTTGAAGAAATGTATATGAGCAAGCTGCAAGACTTATGAGGCAAGCTCATATGAGGCAGGCTCAGCATCAGAGCAGAAAAAAATTAAGTCCCACAAGAGATGTATTTACATATTTTAAGACTCTCTAATGAGGCCTCACCAAGCTGTTGCATGTTTGCCCCAAAATTTGCCAAGTCTACATCACAAAGAGCGGCATAACTTCAAGCATGGCATTCATGCCTGCCAGCTCTGTAAGTGGAAAGTGGAGGCCCATGAAGCTGAAAAGGAAAAAGGAAAGAAAGATATATAATTTATTATTTATTGCTTTGTATGTGAATAATAATATTCTTGCCCCTGTCTTACTCTCTTACCCTTGTGAAATATTTAAAGAAGAGCAAAGGCATTCCCCCAGTCTTCTGATCAACATTCATTCTTCAGAGGACACCATCAAAGAAAAACAGATTAACTGGTGTAGTAATTATAGTTTTGGTAAACATAGGGCTATAACTTTAAGAATAATCCTGTGTTGTAAGGTCACATGATCTGTGTAAATCAATGCGTTAGCAGCATGGTGAACCTTTTGGAGAGTTCTTCTTTAGTTATGGAGTTGGATGCACACATGTAGCTGCTGCTGCTGTCTTTTAAATAAAGTTAAATGTGTTCACCAAAAAAAGTTGCCTGGAAAACCAACTCTACAGCAACATTTCTTGCTGTTTTTTGAAACTTTGCCTTGTGCAAATTAGCTGCCATGTTTACCCACAAAACAGCAGGGACATGCTGAGGAAGGGAAAGGTATTTTATAAATACAAGTCTTTCTTGGTGTATGTCAACAATGATTTATGGTGAATGTATAGCGTGGAATTGTCTGGTCCTGTTGGTGGCGGGCTTCATGGCGGGCAGGGGGAGGACAATATGGCGAGAAGGCCAAAAATCTGTTTCACTCCGTCATGAAACTAGTTTACGATTGTCAGCTCCACCCATCAATGGTGGGCCGCATTACCAGTGTGGCTTGATATCTCTTTATCAGCTCTGCTCGCGGGAATCATCCCTCTACATCAAATTTACCACTCACATCAATGTGACTTCAGAACAGTATGATTTACGACTGCTTTTAAAAAGCGTGCACCTGGCGAGCTGAACTTCAAGGGAACTCAGAGTTGAGTGCACACAATCTTGCACATTGCTTGCGAGCATCACCCGTAGGACGTCAAGGAAGAGGTGCCGTGCATTTGTGGGGGGCCGCACAGGCAAGTCACTTTGTCCCGACTGACTTTCAGTGTGGTGCCGGGGCAAGGGCTCCAGGGCAGGACAGGCCGGGGGCGGGGTTGGGAGTCGGGGGGGGGTGTGGTCATGGGGTGGGGAGGGGGGTGTGGGGAAAAAAATGCAGCAAAGTCGGAAGGAAGTACACAAGCACAAGCTGAGGGGTTGGGGGGCAAGACAATACAGAATGAAGGAAGTACACAAGCACATTCCAGAGGTAGAAGGGGGAGGAGGTGGTGAGGAAAGTGTTCACGCACTTGGAATAGCTTGCCAAAAGTGAGCACTCTTCCATAGTTGAGACCATCCAGCTGCAGCTCCATTGACATACTTGGAGTCGAGCCTCTGAAGCTTTTCTGTCCACTCAAGCAACAAAAAAGTATCAAAGTGTCAGCAAATACTCCAAAAACATTCACCCTTTGGGGGCAGACTGCAAATTAATGTGCATTCTCTGGGACAGCAGAACAATTGGCTGACTGGGCAAGTTGTGGAATCCCCTTGCGAAAGGTGGTCATGCCACAGTCACTGATGAAGGTGCTCACAGCCCCTTGTAATATCTTTATTAAGGTTTGAACCAGTATCCATCATGGTTCAAGTTAACAGTGCAGCCTTGCAGTGCAGTTTAGGAGAATGCCTGCGCCTGAGCTGAGAGCACAGCATGCAGTCCAGTGACTGAAACTGCCGCCAATTGGTCAAGTGAAGCGGGATGGAGGTGGCTGGGGATTCAGGACAACGATGAAGCGCACTTCACACTAGCCATCTAAGTGGTGGCCAGCACCCTGCTGCATGCATGAAGGGGCCTTCAGACTTAATCAAGAGAGGTTCTTAAGACACATATGCTACCCATGCGTTTCTCTCTTTGATGCTGTAGGACGAAAACATCAGGATCATGGAGCCTGGTGATTTAGCATTATGCCTCATGGCTTATAGAGAGCAGGAAAGAAGAACAATGCGACAGAGGCACCTGGCTCGCCAAAGGAAGGAGCACCTCCCTCAAGATGAAGGGGTGGCAGGTCCTGCTGCGCATGCAGCTGAAGATCCACAGTGAGCTGTCATTCATAAGTGCTTCGCTAGACCCAGGGTCTACAGACAACAGCTGTCATTCCCACAGATGGCTGAGAACCAGTGTTGCCAAAGATAGCACAAGTCTAGGGAACTGGTCAGTCACGTGTGCCACCTGCTGCAGGATTTGACGCCACAGGGACATGGAGGGCATCCACTGCCAGTAGCCATGAAAGTGATGGCAGCACTCAACCTTTACAAGAGTGGCTCTTTCCAGGGCTCCACAGGTGACCTGTGCGGGATCGTGCAAGCCTCCACACACAAGTGTACCCAAGAGGTCACGGACACCATCTTCACAAAGAAACAGAACTTTGTACATATCAACCGGGATCAGGAAAGCCGGGAAGCAATAGCACTTAGATTTGTGCAGATCTCTGGTTTTCCACAGGTGCAGGGTGCCATCAACTACACTCACATGATGCTTGGATCTCCATGGCAACAAGCAGCCAACTATGTCAACCACAACGGCTTCCACTCTTTAAATGTTCGGCTGGTGTGCGACCACCACAAATACATCCTACAGGTCTGCGCACAACTCCCAAGCAGCATCCACAACTCCTACATCCTTAGCAGGTCTCAGATCCCTGACAAATTCCAGGGTCCAGAGAGGCTACAGGGTTGGCTCCTCGAGGATAAGAGCTACCCACAGAGGGCGTGGCTGATGACACCCATGCAGCAGCCTCAGACAGCAGCAGAGTGACAGTATAACAAGGCTCATGCCATGACCCGGACTCTGGTGGGGAAACGATAGGCATTTTGAAAATGAGGTTCCAGTGCCCCGACAGGTCTAATGGAGCACTGAAGTACAGTCCACCGAGGGCGATGCATATCATTATAGCTTGCTACGCACTTTACAACCTAGTGCTGCAGCGGGGGGAGGACCTAGCTGAAGAGGAAAAGGAGGAGCTGCATGTATCTTCCAACGAGGAGGACGTCAAAGGGGATGATGATGAGAAGGTCCTTGAAGGCAAGGATGCCAGCAATAAGGCCATCACACTGGCCAAACGAAGCAGGCACGCTCGGGAGGCCCTCATAGCCACAAGGCTCCAGGAGGATGATGATGAGATGCAGTGAGGACACTCCATAGATCTTCACTTTGCCTCTGTAAATGCCTGACTCCTATCTGGCTGAGGGCAGCTTGCTTGCGCTCTGTGATCAGGGTCATATCCTGGAGACACAGCTGTAAAACTTTAAATGCACCTGATCTTCTGTCAGCCTTCAGCACCTGACCCCTTCAGGAGAACACCATCACTGGACACAAATGCTGAAGAGATGGGGGCCAGCGCCATCTTAAATGTGTTGAGAACACACAGAGAGAATAACGGAACTCTGTGACGCCTGCCCACAACATTCTGGCAGCAATGACAAGCACTATTGAGGCACAGCCATCACTAATCTGTCCAGTGAGTGTGAAGCCAGACTCTCCCTTTGGTCCGAAGGTTACACACTGCACAGGGAAGTGGCTCTGGACTGAGACACTTGCCTTTATCTTGTGCAGGAACCAAGGTTTCACATCTGAGTGACATGAACCCTGCTCATCATAACAAGGAGCCATAGGCAAGGAGACATTCTTGGGAGTTCATTTACAATAGTGAACATTATGTACAAGTGATTAACACCTGTGCAACTACACCTTCTTAACCTTCCTAACCCTGCCTCGCTACATCTTGGTGCTTCTCCGAAATCCACAGCAGAAGTGGAGGCAGCCTGCTGACTGCTACACCCTGTCTGTGATGACCTTGGCGAGTGTCATCTGGAGGGCTGAGACCTGGAGAGCCCCGGCCTGCTTTGGGTGTCCTGTTGTGGGCCAGCTGTACCCTCCTTGGCCTGTTGAGCTGGAGCTTTGGGGGTCACAGGTAAAGGGGATTTGGATGGGCCAGACATTCCCGGAGTCACCTGGGTGGATAGGCCTGGTGTGTCGAGCTGCTGGTCCTCCTCCCTGTGGATGTCCGACAATCCCTGGCTGACTCCTTGAGAAGGGGAAGTTGGAATGAGATTGGGCTAGCCTGCACCCCTCTCACGCTGACACTGTTGGAGGCCAACTATGTCTTCAGTGATGGAGTTTAGCCCGCGCAGCAGTGCAGGACTGATGTCCTGGACCAAGGTCTCCATGGCGGCCACCATCCTGCCAGTATTGACCTCGGCGCATTGGCATGATGGCACAAACACCTCGGACGTAAGGCAGATGGACTCCTCCATTGTGCCTTCCAATCTGAGGTATGCATCAGATGTTCTCGTGATTGTCTTCACAGCTTCAACAACTGATTGAGGACCGAATCCAGAGACTCATCATCTGACTTGGACTCAGCAGATTCCTTGCCTCCAGCAGTCCTCCGAGTGCTGGAAAGCAGGGAAATCATTGCCTCCACCTGCTTTGGATCAGACAGTGCAATGTGCTGACCAGATTGTGACCCCGAGGCTACTCTAGAACTAGTTCCCACTGAGGTGGGTGTCTTTGCATTGCTGGAGGGTGTGGGTGACGGGTCTTCAATTAGGG
This sequence comes from Carcharodon carcharias, assembly GCF_017639515.1. Classification (NCBI taxonomy): domain Eukaryota; kingdom Metazoa; phylum Chordata; class Chondrichthyes; order Lamniformes; family Lamnidae; genus Carcharodon; species Carcharodon carcharias. The sequence continues at coordinate 42,132,254 of NC_054474.1, read as the reverse complement.
TGCATCAGATTCCTCTTCTGTGGGGTCTTTGGGGCTTGGGTCGAGGACCTGGTTATGGACCCTCTTGGCTGCTTCCCAGATGTGCCTGCAAAAGCAAGGAGAGATAATTAGTGCATGGCAGGGGACTGCGGAACAGGGGAACTGACTCACAGCATGGTTGTCTGATGGATGTTGCACTGCTCGGTCCTTATTTGCTTGAGCACCACCACCCTCACCATCGGGGCAGGAATGGTCCAGATCGTCACCAGCCAGCTGGATGACTCTATTTTCAAAGTCTATGAGGACCTTGATGTCAGGCATTCCTCCACCAGTCTGCAACCTCCCCCTCTTGTTGTGTGCCAACTTATCCTGTATGAATACAGATGGAGACAGTGTAAGCAGGATGCTTGCCAGACCAAATGAGAAGGATACCTGGCATGTGGTATGTGTGGGTGGTGAGTGGTGCCATGGATGGGATGAGGACACGACTTGAAGGGCAGATGAAGGTATGTGCGAGAGAATGAATGGTGATGTCCCTTGCACGGGTAGTGAGTGAGATCCCTGTGGATGTGTGATGGGTTTCTGAGTGTGTGAGTTAAGAATGATGAGAAGAGTGACTTACCCTGGCAGAACAGAGGAGATCATTCATCCTCTTTCAGCACTGGGTGGCTGTCCTCTTTTGCAGAGCATTGGTACTGACCATCGCCGCCACTGTCTCCCATGCTGGATTTGTCACCTCGCTTGTTGGACTTCACCCAGAGTGGGGGGTGAAGGACTTGACAGTGGGCCTCAACTGTGTCCAGTAGGCACTCGAGGGAGGCATCGCTAAATTTGGGGGCAGCATGTTTCCTCCCTTTTGCAGCCATGGACTTTCCAGCAGCTTTCAAACCCTTAGAGAGTGCGAGGTCTGTGCAGGAGTGCCCTTTAAATATGCCATCCAATTACTGAAAGCCTGAGGTGACAGCAGGGTGAACGAATCAGAGGCCGCCCCACCAGTGATCCGGCATGTTTCCTGTGAATGCGTTATTACTGAGGCAGGATGCGCCGGGAAGGGGCTAATATGGCTACCACACTTAATGAAATTCTGGGATAATTCCGCCCATAGGTTCAGATGTTTATAAGTAAAATAATGAATACTTGGGAATGAGTTAGAACTGTAATCTAATAAAGGAATCAGGTGATTTAAATATACAATTCCACATACCTAAAAGTGAGTACAAATTATTAGGATTCTTTGAATACGCAACAGAATTCGTCAAAGACAGTAATGGAGTGGATGTTAGATATCCATAATTTCATAAGACATTTGATAACATACCTCATGGAAGATATATGGATGAAATGAAACCTATTGGTATAGAGGATAGAATAAAGGAGGATGTTGCAAACTGGATATTCAATTGGCTAAGTGATGTGAAAGAAGGGATAATGATCAATGACGGTAGTTTTAATCAGACAAGTGTAAGCAGCAAAGGTTCCTGGGATAGGATTTGAGACTTTTGCTATTCACAGCTCTTATAAATTATTTTAACACACTCAAAACATTCAAAAGAAATAAATCTAATGAATTATAGCTGGCATTTAATGCTGAGCAATCTAAGGTAATGCTTGTTGGTACTAAAATAGCAACCATTATTCCAAAATAAAAGAGGATAGAGTTTACGCTTATTTAGGTCAGTAATATCAACACAGTACAGGTGAAACCAGCTAAACCAGCACAAAAGATTAGGGAACTTTAAATACGAGTGAGTTACACCCTAAATCAGTTATGCTCGGGGTTTCTCCAATCTTTTACATGGGTTCAAACGTCAAGTCACTTGGATCAGGCCCCACCCAAGATGGCCACGACCCCAGGTCAAATTTAGGAATTCACTCAACTGCCCCATTGAGGGAAAGCATTTCAAGCTGTGGTCATCTTTTTAGGCAACAAGTAGTAGTAAGCATATTCTCAAATTAAAAAATATTTAATTTACTAAGAAACTGACAGGTGTGCACTAATTAAACTATGAAATGTTTCCTTTTAATAAAAAGAGTCATTCTTGGTGACTTTAAATCTGGTTACTCATCAATTGGAGACTGAACATCCTTATTTTAAATGCACATTTTTGTTGATGCACCTATCTTTACTGTATTCATAAAACTATGCAGGTTACTGTTCTTAAATACATTAAAGAATACTTCTTAATGGAAAGAAAAGAAACAATTAGGTTCTATTACACTGACAGATTTTGCTAGTTCACTGAAGATTTCAAATTTCTGATTATGCAAAAAAGTTGTATCAGAAACTTGAACAATAACCAGTACAGTTTCAAGCACATTTTGGGCACTCAGAGTGGAAACTTGACTAGCCAGGGTGTTTAATTAAATAAATAACCAAGAAAAAGATCCATGTATAAATGTGCTGCTTTCATTCTTTGGATGGTTAAAAAATGGAGTGCTGAATCTATAAAACTTTCATTGGAATAGCAAACCTGTGTGTTTCCAAAATACTTCCAAAAATGATGACAACTCTTCTGTGACTCAGCTGCCCCACAGCATTCATAAAGATACAAAGTGATGCTGACAAGAGTTATGGGTGGCAATGATTGCCCTAACTTTTGCCTCCATAAACTTGAGGTCGTGCAAAGCTCTGCTGCCATGGTTCCATACCCCGCCACCTCTGTGCTCGCTGACCTACATTGGTTCCTGGTCAAGCAATGTCCTCATTTTAAAATTCTCATCCTTGTTTTCAAATTGCTCCATGGCTTCACCCTCCCTAACACTGCAATTGCCTCCAGCCCCACAACCCTCTAAGATAGCTGTGCTAATATAATTCTGGATCCTTGAGTATCCTGACCATTGGTGGCCGTGCCTTCAGTTGCCTAGGACCCAAGCTCTAGAAAACCCTTCCTACACATCTCTGCCTTTCTAACTCCCTTTCCTCCTTTAACACACTCCTTCAAACCTACCTTTTTGTCCAAGCTTTTGGTCATCTGACTTAATATCTTCTTATGTGGCTCAATGTCATATTTTGTTTCATAATTCTCCTGTGAAGCATCTTGGGATGTTTCATTGTTAAACATGAAATATAAATATAACCTGTTGCTGTTTTTGATTCATCTATTTTTTGAGAAAGAAGCAATATCCACTTCAATCCCCTTGAGATCATTTTTAAAAAGGCACATCCTGATTGAGAACAAAGATTCCCTTTCTTAAGCATGCTATCCTAAATCTAAATTTGGTTGGTTCCCTCCTTAACTTCATTCTTACAATAAAGTAATCCAAGCTTTGTATATATGAAAATCTATTGTAGATACTCAACGGCTACCATCAGCTTTCTGCAAATATTTTTTATTTCTGATGACATCAATTTCAATCAATCTAGTAAATGTTGGCTACTTAGAGACATAATTGGGTTAAGATTGATTTCGCCAAAGCTTCTTCAATAGCACCTTCCAAACCTCTACCACCTAGAATATCAAGGGCAGCAGACACATGGGAACACCACCACCTTAAAATTCCCCTCCAAGTTACACACCATCCTGACTTGGAAGTATATTGCCATTGCTCCATCATCACTGGGTCAGAGTTGAAGAACTCCCTGCCTAATAGAATGAGGGAGTGCCTACATCATGTGGACTGCAACAGTTCAAGAAGGGGATTCATCACCACCTCCTCAAGGGCAATAAGTGCTGGCCTTGCCAGCAATGCCCCACATGCCCATATCTCATGAATAAATAAAGAATAAGTAAGATATGATCAATGATAACGCCTTCTCCAATTTATAAAAACTTAACTGAACATACATTTCAAATAATCTATCAAAACTCAAACATGTGTGCTAAAATATAATGCATACTTGCGCATAACACACTTTTGCTTGATTCTGTAATGTGCAGATTTTTCTCACCAAGTGCTGGTGGGTGTGATTCCCCACTTCAGAAAATTGCCAACATAATGCAAACCCATATATGTACCCATTTCTGATGTAAAATAATGGCTTTTGTAAGTAAAAGTGGTTCTGCTAAGGTCCTCTATACTATGGAAGCCAGGAAGATCTGAGGTTCAACTTTCGCTAAGGTAGCTGATTTCAGCCAGGGTTGGCACTACAGTAGGCCTTGGAATCCCTGAGGTTCAGGAAGGGGAAAATTGGACAGGGTTCTCAGCCCTAATTACTATAAAGCAACCACCCTTGGAAATGCACACACATGGACATCAAGTGAGGACAGCATCAGGTTCGGCTATAATGCTCCAATCGAGGAATCTACTGACAAATACTATCAAAGGTCAGACATGAATAATGGCCATTTGGACAAGAAACTAACTATTCATGAAAGGGAATAAAGGAAGGAAATTGGCAGACTGATTGTAATTCAATTGAATTGGAATTCGATTCCATTTGTAGCTTAAAATGATGAGCATTATCTTGCACGATGCTGGCAATGGGAAGTCGCACCCACTCAGAGAGCTAAGCAACCCCACAATCAATGCATCAGATCAAAGCTCTTCAAACCTGTCATATGTAGTCATGAATAGCTGTAGACAATTAAAAAACTAATGGGACAAGGAGGCTCCTTAAACTCCCAAATCCTCAATCCTTAGTGATGGTACAGCCCAAATGAGTACAAAAGACAAGGCTGAAACATTTGCAACCACCTTCAGCTTGATGTACCAAATGGATGATCCATCTCAGCCTCCTCCTGAGATCATCCAATCAATGGAGTCAGTCTTCAGACAATTCATTCACTCCATTTGATTCATAGAAATGGCTGAGCTCATTGGATGCAGCATATACTATGGGTCCTGACAACAGCCAAGAAGCAGTGCTGAAGACATGTGCTCCAGGATTAACTGTGCCTCTAACATCATTATGGTCTACCAACAAAGGTATGTCCTGTCCACAAATAATAGGGCAAATCCATTCCAGCCCCATCAGCCCATTGTCAATCAACAGAAATATGATGGAAGGGGTCAATGACAAGGCTATCAAATGCCACTTACTCACCAATAATCTGCTCACCGTTCCACAGTTTGGGCTCCTGACTTGGTCCAAACATGGACTGAAGAGCTGAATTCCAGAGATGAGGTGAGAATGACTGCCCTTGACATCAAGGCAGCATTAACAATGTGTGATATTAAGAAGCCCTAGCAAAATTAAAGTCAATGGGAATCAAGGGAAAACTCTCCACTGGCTAGAGTTATACTTACACAGAGGAAGATGGCTGTGATTGTTGGAGACCAATTATCTCAAACACAGATGTCGCTGTAGGAGTTCCTCAAAGTGGTGTCCTAGGCCCAACCATTTTCAGTTACTTCATCAATGACTTTCCCTCCATCATTACCTCAGAAGTGGGAATGTTCGCTGATGATTGCACAGTGTTCAGTTCCATTCACAACTCCTCAAATACTGAGGCAGTCCATGTACTCTTGCAGCAAGACCTGGACAACATTCAGGCTTAAGCTTATAAGTTATAAGTAATATTTGTCCCACCCAATGCTATGACTTTTTAAATGAAAGTTTAAACATCTCCCCTCAATACTCATTGTCATTAAGCTCATTGAATCCACCACCATCCGTATCCTGGAGATTACCAATGATCAAAAAACTTAGTTGAACCAGCCACTGAAATTCTACAACAGCAGGTCAAAGGTTGGGTGCTAACTCATCTGCTGATTCCCTAAAGCCGATCCATCATATATAAGGCACAAGTCAGGAATGTGATGGAATACTCTCCACATATCTGGATGAATATAGCTCCAGTAGCTATACTCACCTAGGCCAAGGCAACTGGTGTGAGCGGCTCAAAATTTGCCACGTTAAATATCCACCACCACATCATGGTTGCAGTGTGTACCATCTACAAGACCTACTACAATAACTCACCAAGTTTTCTTCAACAGCACCTCAAAGACCCAAAACCTCTACCACCTAGAAAGACAAGGAAAGCAGGCACATGGCAACTTGAAAATTCCCCTCCAAGTCACACACCATCCTAACTTGGAAATGTTTTGTCGTTTCATCATTGTCATTGGGTCAAGACCCTGCAACTCCTTCCCTAACAGCACTGTGGGATACCTTCACAACATGGGGTAGAATGGTTCGAGAGGTGATTCATAACCATCTTTTCAAAGGCAATTAGGGATGAGGAATAAATGCTGGCTTTGCCCCAGTACCGCCCACATCCCATGAATGCCATTTACAATAATTACTCATTTTACTAATTATCGCCAAAACATTTCATCTCTTTCTATCTTGGGCCATTATGTAAGAAGCAACTTTCTTAGCTGGCAAGAAAGTAAATTAAAGACATGTTGATATAATTGAGGTGTCTCAACATGATCATATTGGTTTCCATTTATGGGCAGGTCACCACAATTCACAAAAAGAAAGGCAGCTTTGGGATTCTTAAGGGGAAACTTCATAAAGATGTCCTTCCATAAGTAAAGACATTTTTCTGGGCAATTTAGAGTTAGATTTATCATGTATGCAATCCTGTTATACCTGATCTAGCTGTGCCTAATGCTGAGGGTAAGTACTACATTGTAAAATGGGTTAGACTTTATCAAGTACCTTTGGAAGCTAGTACATATAAGACTGATTGAATTGTTTCTGTGTATTGGCTATATCAGATCATCAGAAAAATCCGGTAAATTGGCAAGGTGTAATCTTTTGCTTGTAAATCCACTTGACCTTTCATGAATCATATTTATCTTTGTACGTATCTGGATTATGAATCGTAATAATAACCTTTAGAATCTTATTGTTTCTAATGTTTAGCTAAGCAACCCATAATACCCAGCCTTAAATTAATATTTTATTTAAATTAAAGTACTTACGTTTTTTAATAAGCTATAATAGCCTCATATTGCCTTATAAAGCTCAGCTTCTGATGAGGATAGTCAATAACTCGTTGTCGTCTTGAGTGTAGAACAAAAATGAATTTAACATTTTAAGAACAAAATAATTTTATTCCAACCCGAAAATCAATCCATCACTTTACCTTAGAAGCGCCCAGTCAATAATTAATTGTGAATTATTAGAGATGAATTACTGGATCAGTTCAAGCCAAATTCCCCTTCCCCGCATCCTGCATATGCAAACAAGCTCCAGTACATCTTCTAACTGCTAAGGACTTTAGAAAATAAAAATGTTTAATGCGTATGCTTTGTTAGCTCCTAAAAAGAAAGCTTTCAGTTCTGAAGAAGGGTCATATGGACGCGAAATGTTAGCTCTGTTTCTCTCGCCGCAGATGCTGCCAGACCTGCTAAGCTTTTCCAGCATTTTCTGTTTTTATTTTTGCTATTTCCTTCTCATTTCAGGGTTCCCGTAAACCTGTTAAATGCTGGCCAATAAACGTATAAGAGTTGGAGTTTCCCCATTTAGAAACTGAGGGTAATTTATAAGGTAACTTTGATCCAGCTGAAATAGTTAACAGCTCAGGAAAAAATTGGCGTAATATCCAAAATATGAAAATATTGAATATTTAATTCAGAAATGACATAGACATGACCCTGGAAATTATGAGCTGGTTAGACAGCCATCAGTTGCAATAAAAAACTAAAGATTATTTTAAGACACATAACCCATATATATGAGCCAAAACAAATATAATTCATGAAAGGTGGTATGGATTTATGGGCAGATGATTTTACCTTGCCAATTTACTAGATTCTTCTGAGAACGTTAAAATGTCAGTAGACAGGAGCAATCCAGTAAATGGTATATAAAGGCATCTGACAAAGTAGTTCTGAGTGCAGAGAGTTGGGGGTTCACAGAATTGGTGACAAGTAGAAAACTGACTTGACAATAATAAAGTAGTATAACTGTAAATGGATATCTACAGACTTACAGCAAAGCAATAGGACTCCCCGGAGATTATTGCTCTCGTTGACACTGTTCACAATCTGCACAACTGACCTTGATGAGATCAGAAGCAGAATTACAATGTTTGCCATTGACACAAGTATGCGTGGGAGGGGGAAATGTGTAGCAGAGGCAGATACTCGTTCAGCAGGATCTGGAGAGCCTCAGCAGTTGTACTAATGAATGGCAACTGGCATTTAAAGAGGGAGTCTAACCATTAGGATCCCTTTTAAATAATACAATAGTTACAAAGAACTATGATTCATTTTAACATCCTTTAGTTTATTTCTGTCCGTTTCTGTTTATTTCTAGAACTTTTCTGTTTAAATAGTGAGTTCTGATAAGATTGTCGAGGGAACTAACTAGGAGCAATTACTCAGTCCAGCAGTGTAAGGAAACTGGATTAACACACAGTTTAAATGGTATGCCCACCAAAGCACCCAGGGTTAATGACTGTATCCCTGCTGATGTTAATTCTACTCCCTAAACGCTGGTAACTCCTTCAGCCAGATCCACTAGTGAAGTCTTCAGCGTTCCGTGTATAAACAGAAATATTTAAAACATTAACAGAAGCAAGCACAAAGAAACAAAAAGGATATAAAATTAATTAGAATTCTTTGTAAATATTGCTATTTAAAAGAGTGCTGAGGGTGAGTGTAGCTCTTTTAAAGGGGTGTTAACTTCATAGAAGAGTGTCTGGCAAACCTTCATTTGTTTACAAATGTACAATGTAATGGCGTAAATCTTATGAAAATGTGTCACTATGTAACTTATGTATCATATCACTGTGATGGAAATGACACACAACTTTTGTGACTCATATCCCTCTGAAGCAAAATGTTAGCCAAATTGAAAAGTTACCAGCACAGTACTTCTTTGTGTAAATATCCATAATCGCTTTAGGATTAAAAATGATTAATTTTATTACAAAATAAATTATTGTGGAAATAAAGAAATTTGAGGTATATTTTCCACCAATAAAAGTGTTAGTAATCCTATCTCTGGCCGATTTAAACATCCATCAATTAAATTGATGGCCCCAATGCAATTTTCCTGCAGTTGATGTTGTGAAATTTTCGTTCTACATGAAGAATTGCCATTGAATTAATATTGCCATTTAACAGATGAAAAGTTCAGTAATCCAATTATGGGCTGCACCTCAGAAAATCACTCCATGGAAAATGAGAAATCCTGATTTATCCACAAGGTTCAACCTTTGCAAAAAAATCCAATCTCAGTTCTAGAAAGTTGCTGCTTCTGCTGGAAATTAAATATTTCAAAGCTGACTTTAAAACAAATTTATATAGTTTTCCACATTCAAATGGTGTGATTCCCATACCTGAAAGTTACAGTTGTGTTATATGAATATCTCCAGATATATAAAGTGTAAGAGTTACTACATGAATAATTTCAGTAATTTAGTTTTCATATAAGGATTAAAGTTTGATACATAAATTGTATTTAAATATCTAAACTCGGGTAATTATGGGTCCTATATTCCTTTTGTTGATTTAAGTATTGCAATAATGTGCATTATTATGATTATTGACAGTTGTACAAGAGCCAACACAAATTCATAATTCAGACTTGTTAGGCTTAGTTATATAAACTTAGTAAGATTTTGGATATCAAATTAATTATTACTTATGTATTTTCAACTGCAGGTTTTGTTGCATCCATGACATCACTGCAAGGATTCAGTCAGCAATTCCCTCTTTACTGATGGAGTTTGGGTTTTTACTCAAGGATGGCCATCAGGTCAAATAGTCATCTCCTTTGTTGTACCTCCTACAGCAAGACCAGCAACTGTTTAGTATTAAAGTGAGCAGTATTACACAGATGTCTACACTTCACCATTGTGAATAATCAGCCCACTTCTCTTCCACCATGACAATTTCCCCTCTAATAGTAAGCTGCTGCCTTGAAAGAGTTGTTTTCTCAATGGATTCTCCAATCCATAGGGCAAGATCTCAGGGCTAATATCCTGCTCAAATTTAGAGGAGCCACTCCCATCAAAAAATTCAGTGCAGCTTTGCCCATGAGCTGTTACTGCAGTTGAACCAATACTATAAGCCTTGCTTACAAGATCAAAGTTAATTAAGTACCAACGGTGCTGATAATGCTTAACTTGCCTTTATTGGAAAGAGACAAACTATGGGTTGAATTGTGCCCTTGAGGGGTGGGCAGACCCGACTGACTCGGCAGTGGGCGGGCTGCCAATCGCCGCCGCCAATTAAGGTCCGTCCTGCAGGTTTGCGACTCCTGTTTACAACGGGAAAATCGAATCGGCGGTGGGCGTGTTCAGACCGCCGGTTCCAATGAGGAACCAGCAGTCTGTACAAAGAGTGGCCAGGCAGCCTCCGTGAGGCAGTTCACCATGGCCACTCATAGGGAAGGATATGGTGGTTTGAGGGCAGAGGAGGAGGAGGGGGGTCAGGCTGCATGACGGGCCAGCGGGGGGTCACTGTGCCCCTCGGTTCTCAGATGCCTGGCCTGCTGTCCTCCTCCAAGAGGTGCCCAACCGTCGGGATATTTTGTATCCAGAGGATGGGAGGAGGAGGGCCCCCCCCCCCCACGTCACCAGGCAGGCGTGGCAGGAGGTGGCGGTGGCTGTGAGCGCCCATGACGATGTGCGGTGCACCGGAATGCAGTGCTGCAAGCACTTCAATGATTTGTTGCACTCTGGAAGGGTCAGTATCATGTCAGCCCTGGCCATTTTACCCAGCAGGTAGCCTTAGCGTTTGAGGCCCCCAACCCCTACCCCCACATCTTACTGTCATTACTGCATTGGGAATTTGGCGCACGCTGGGTGGGCAAACAGATAGTGACCAAGCTTACATCAGCCTTAGTAGTTGAGGAAAAGTTGGGTTCTCCCTGCAGCATTTGTTGGTGTTTGTCGCATTTAAGTAGTCTGGGGGCAACCCGCAGGGGAGGCAGCTAGACACATACTCAGAACTCCAACACATGTCTTATTGATGGTGATAAGATGGTGGAAGGGGAGCCTCAAGGTGTCATGGCCAAGACCTATGTGCAGGCCTCGGTGCCGCATCTAGTTGCACCTCCTTGCCATGGGCGCTAAGACCCGTGTGCTATTCAAAGTGATGGATGCCAAATGTGTCCAACGTGTCCGTTGGGGAGGGAGTTGGGATCAGTCGTACTATCTTCTGGGGACTGATCACCAGTAATGTGGACAGGAGCCACTGGAGGCCTCAGATGGACCACTGAGGTTGGGGTGCGGCGTGCGCGTGCAGAGTACATGAGTGATCAGCCCCAATAAATCCTCTTCTCTGTTCTGCAGGCAAAAACAGAGCACAATATGAGGGAGCGCCAGCAGACTAATGGTGGGCACACAGTGCTGCAGTGCCTCAACACCTATGAGGAGCAGACCATGGAGCTGGGGAGGAGGCAGGCAGCCAGGGCAGTAGGTGTCGGCGAGGCTGGGGTCCAGCGGGCAGGTATTTGAGGTCCACAGTCCCATCCACTCTGTCTCCCCACCATCCAAAGTACTGATGGCTGCTGCAATCATTAATACAGCAACACTGCTCATTCACAGACTGATACAGTCAGATGTGTGGGTCATACACAAAAGTCCCTTGGCCCCTTGAGCATGCGCGTCTCTAGCACCTTCCAAAATCACCTTATCCCATTTGTGACCACTATCGCCATGGCCTAACATGCCATGGCATCACTGCTGCACATCCAAAGATGTTTTGCTTCTTAGGAGGGTTTGTACCTCCACCATCCTTTGAGCCAGTGTGTCCCACATTACTCTGTCCAAAAGGTCCTCAGCACCTCACCTGTCAACCTCATGGCACTCAACTTAAATAAATGACACCACGTTAGTCATCCCTGCGCCAATGAGAAATGTTGCCTTGTGTCCAACCGTTCTATGCCCCTCATAACAGTATGAAGGTCAATAATGTGACCTGTCAATCTTCGACCTTGTTAAACGCCTTATGTTCTGCTACCTTAACGGGTCTGCCCAGCAAGGTCCCTGTAATCATCATGACTTCCCACAGTCCTATCATTACTCATGTATTCCCATACCTTGCTTGTCCTGCCCAAGTGCTTATCTACATAACATGCCATGTGACATTCCTTAGGCCATCTAACCAGCCTGTCTATATGCGTGTGTAATGTTTGGGCCTCCACTTGACTATTTATCACCCCACCAATGTTCGTCTCCTTAGGTTCTTGAAAGGTGAGCGACTTATGAGGCTGGGGAGGAAAGGGATGAAAGGTGTTACTGACTGAATGCTAACTGATGCACTGTCCTTGTTGTTAATTTCAGCATCACCACCGCATGACCGTGCCCATAGACACAGCAGCACCCCCTCCACACCTGAGGGCCAAGACTTCCAATTTGCAGCACATCAGTTCAGCCAGCCAGGCACCAGCGCAGCAAAAACACCTCAATAGGGAATATAACGTCGGCTAGTGTACCAGGGCACAGTGGAGAGGGCACTTCACAATCACTGGAGGAGATGGCACGGACAGAGAGTGCCGATAGCACCAGCAGCTGGAGGACTGCAGGAGACCAGGCACATGCTGAGTCCAGCAGTGATGATGTGCCTCTGGAGATGTCACCAATGCAGCAGCTGCAAGACAAGCAGCAGGATGCATGGGAGCATCTGGCAGGGTTGCATGAGGGTGTGCTTCAGTTGGTCTCTGTGGTGAAGGAGTCCAGGCAGGGTGTCAGTGAAGGCATGAACCTCAGGACAGAGCTTCAGGCTTCCTCCATTGAGAGATTGGCGACTCTCATGGAGAGGGGCTTCAGTCGGACTGAGACTTCATTAGATGAGGAATAGAATGTAGGAAAAGGGAGGTCATGTTGCAAGTGCAGAAAACACTGTTGAGCCCACATCTGCACTTTTGCATCCAGTTGTGACCTGTGCTTCATGGGAGGGATGGCATTGGAGTGGGGAGAGTGCAGAGGTTCCTGACCTGGATGCATGCTAGCCTGGAGAGTTGGAGTGATGAGGAAACATTGCATACACTTGCGACATTTGCCGTGGAGATTAACAAAGACTCTTCTGATTGGGTTACGCTCTGACCTGCAAGTACTCACAGTGCTAATGGTCACAAGTGGTCATTCCCAATGTGGGAGATGTTCTGGGCAGCAGGTGTCACCGCTCAGTGCCCATGCATCTGTGGTGAGAAGGGAGGTCTAATGTGACCTCACGTCGGCACTGCAGCTGCCTGCCATCACTGCAAGCTCCACTCAGGGTGCTCCGGATGAGGGCAGCAGTTCCTCCTCTGCCTCTGCCAGTGACCATTGCATCCGTTGAGGTTATGACAACTGGGGAGGTGCCAGTTCTGGAACTGGCCACTCCCTCCCTTCCTCCTCAGAGGACCTGCCTCCAGTGGAGATGTCAGAACCCATACCCAGGCTAAATGGAGGCCTCCAGAAAGCTGCAGGCCTGATAAAGATTATTGTCTGCAGACTGGTGAGCTGAAGCTTCAAAGTACAAAGAAAGCTATTGGAAATCGATCTGAACTGGTAACAATAACACAGGCAAGTTTAAAACACTTTCTGCATTAAATACTTCAGAAAAAACATGAACAACCCCTCTGAGCCCATATATCCCGCCAGTGGATGAGGTTTGTTAAAAAATCACTTACCTGCTTGCCCGTTGCGCCCGTGCACCAAGCCGAAGTTCACACGGGCTCCACAAAATCGGTGTCAATTGCCGAGTTAAGGGCCTTAACAAGGCCTTTAATTAAGGACGCTCATGCGACGTCAGCGGGCGACATTTTAAGTGTTGACGTGTAGGCTCCGCCACCTGCGCGTCAGCCAGAAAATTCTGCCCTACGTGTTTGTGAAAGTTTTAAGTTTTATTGATTGATGTTATTTAGTGAATATGAAATTTAAGCCCGTCAACATATTTTATGTGGCATACGAATCTCAGATACCTTATCACACATATGATTATTAGGGCATGTGCCAGTGACAAAACTTTTAATTATGCAAATAGGGTAGAGAATGTAATCTTATTCTATGCAATAAAAAGAGTTACATAATTTGTTTTACGGATACTAAATGTTAATTTATTGTTAATTATACTGTTACATTAATATTCTATTTTGTCAAGAAAATGTCATGGGCATCATTTTAATGACATTATTTTGATATGATAATAAATAGATTCATAATTCTGATCAGTTTTATTATATCCTTAATTTGTTTTAAAAGATTTATTGTATACGTTTATATTTTTTCAAGATATTGTGTTACAGTAAGATATGTTTGATAATATTAACTTAATAATAAAATATGTAAAATATGAATGTATCTATAGTGGTTTTATTTATTTTAAAATTGTATTCAGCACAAGGACGTCAATTATGTAAAAAGTAAACTGCTTTCATCTTTTGTCTAGTGACAATGACAAGTTCTTCCAGGTCAAGTATAGCATGGGTTAGATTCAGCCAGGCACACAACAGATTGGATGCAAAGTAAAGTTCGCCCGTACCATTTTATTAAAGATTCCTTGTTCAAGCATAATATTGGTTAGATATGCAATAAAATTTTCTTGACACTACTCCATTATTTTAGTTACAGGGCATATGTTCAGTGCAAGGAAAAGCTCTTGCTATTCCATCCCAACATTATGCTTTAAACTAACTTTAGAAAAGCACCTTCTACTGCACCAATGCTAACTTTTAATTTACTGTGTAATTTGTTGTTAATGAGAATTCATACTGAAAAATGAATACGTTTATGCCGTGCATCCATTGGGCAGAATTTCCCCAGACTTTTGGAGATGGATTCTGGGGCTGTGCTGAGTGGGAAAGTCTTGGAAAATGTTGTTGGGCCTAGATCCTGTTTTCTTGTGGCTTTCCTGGGAGTCCAGCAAGGAAGCCACTTAGGCCTATATAAGCATGGAATTCCTCTTTGCCAACAGCACATGGGTTATATGTTGTGTCTGCAACCTGTCAGATTATACAAGGTGAGTGCACAGCTGGAACAGCACAAATGCCTGAGGCATCATGGCACTCAGGTGAGAGATGGACTCTTCCATTTCCTGTGCAAGGGTCTGTACTGCCTTTAGAAATACTGACAGATGCACACTCATTTTCATTACCACTCCGCAATTATCCATTTACTGAGACTCAGCATCTGTGTCCATCTGAGCAAAGCCTGGAGTGTTCCACAACCCCTGACAGGGAGTCTCCACTGCTCTCCCTGTCTCCAGCAACCATTCCTGTTCACATGTGATGTGGGCCTCAGTATGTACTACTGTATCTAACCGAGAGGCTGGGCACACTGAAGTGTACCTGCGCTGGTGGAGCGTGTGCAAGAGTCATGTGATGGTGCATCCTCAGAGGACTGGTCCTTTTCTGAGGAATCTATGGGCTTCTCCCAAATCTCCTGCCCCTGCTCCAGCAAAACACCTGTGGAAGATGAAAGATATGAGTTAGTGCTGAACATGAGTGATGTAGGTAAAAGCAAAATACTGCGGATGCTAGAAATCTGAAACAAAAACAAAAATAGCTGGAAAAACTCAGCAGGTCTGACAGCATCTGTGGAGAGGAATACAGTTAACGTTTCAAGTCCGTATGACTCTTTATCAGAACTGGGTGATATAGGATTGGAAATTGACATTGTGCAGATCATAACAGTTAATATATTGGTGACATCAGTTAAATATGAGTGACTCTGAAGTGCCAAGTAGTGTTGCGATATCTAATGCAGTCACCAGGTCTCTGTGCCAGTATCATCTCTCCATTAACAACCACCTGTAGAGGTGCCACCCTGCCAATCTCCAGAGCTTCCTCCTCCATCAATGTCATGGCGGCGACGGCTGAAGCTCTAACCTGGTTCCCTGCCTTTCCCTGGAGCTGTGGGCTCTCTTCTCATGTAGAATTGTTGGGAATGTGGAGGTTCATTGATTGTTGAGAATGGAGGGTAGACACTTGAGGACAATTCCTGTGAGGACTGGGAACAAGAAGACAAAAGGTTGAGGTGAGTGTGAGCGTTGTCTGTTGTGGTAGAGATTTGAGAAGGAAGTTGAAGAGATAGAAGCATATATGACAGCAAAGTCTGCCAGTCAGAGGAGTGCTGTGGAGAAGATTGCCAGGGGGGATGCGAGAGTGATGGCTCCCAGCTGACAGCTGTAGGACATTCATCTTGCTGGACATCAGGGTGTCATTGAGACTTTGCCAGCACTGTATTTAGGTTCTCGTCACCACATTCCTGCTGCTCATACCTTGGCATTACGAAGCCTTGCCTGGTTGGTGCAGCTGACTGGTCTCCCTCTGCCATCTCCCCGTTCTTTCACTGCTTGAATCATAACCTCCAGGGATGAGTCCCTGAACCGGGGGTCAACCTTTCCATGTCTGGCATCCGTTCTGCAGCCTTTTCCTCACTCACAGTGGATTTATCCCTCCAACTACTGCTATCATTGTAAGCCCTGCAGGGATGCCTTTAAATAGAGATTCCTTATTGTTGCTTTTGGCACCTTATTCCACCCGCCTTTCAGGTTGAACAGGGAACCCAGAGGTGCACTGTTAATTGTTTTGCTCTGGGAAAGAAGAGCTACAGGATATGAAAATTGGATATTCACCTCCCTGGCCTGAAAATGGTCCCATCCTCCCGGCCGAACTAAGGAAGTAAGATTTTAACCATCAATTTGATACTATCTCACATTCATTTTATAGAGTACAGGCACCTTAAAACCAGCAGAGAAAGGATACTTCTTTCCATTAACCTTAATTTAAACCCAAGTCCCAGGGATGAATGAATAACATGTTAACATCAGGCCCCTCTCTGTGTTATATTTTTAATGGTGTATGCTTAATTTGTGAATAATTGCATGCGCATGTCATAACTATTGTGAAACAACTTTGAATATTGTGGAATGTATCAATTATTCCCCCTATTGTTTTAATGTTTCACTAACATCCTTTAGGGAAGGAAATCTGTCGCCTTTATCTAGTCTGACCAACATATGACCCCAGATCTGCAGCAATGTAGCTGACTCTAAAATGCCCTCTAAAATGGCTTAGCAACCCACTCAGTTGTATGAAACCACTAAGAAGTCAATAATAAGGAATGACACCAGACAGACCACCTGGCATCGACCTAGGCACCGGGAATGACAACAGCAAACTCAGTACCGTCGACCTGCAAAGTCCTCCTTACTCACATTGGGGCTAGTGCCAAAATTCGAAGAGCTATCTCACAGACTAGTCAAGCAACAGCCTGACATAGTCATACTCATGGAATCATACCTTACAGATAATATCCCAGAAACCACCATCATCATCCCTGGGTATGTCCTGTCACAGCGACAGGACAGGCCTAGCAGAGGGGACGGAACAGTGGTATGCATTTGGGAGGGAGTTGCCCTAAGAGTCCTCAACATCTCCTCCAGACCGCAAGAAGTCTCATGGCTTCAGGTCAAAGATTGGAAGGAAACCTCCTGCTGATTACCTACCACACATCCTCAGCTGATGAATCAGTACTCCTCCATGTTGGACACTACTTGGAAGAACTAAGGGTGGCAAGGGTGCTGAATGAGCTCTGACTGGGGGATTTCAATGTGCATCACCAGGAGTGATTTGGTAGCACCACCACAGACCGAGCTGGCCAAGTCCTAAAGGACATAGCTGCTAGACTGGGTCTGCGGCAGGCTGCGAGGGAACCAACAAGAGGGAAAAACATACTTGATCTCATCCTCACCAAACTATCTGCCGCAGGTGCATCTGTCTTCGATAGCATCAGTAGGAGTGACCACCGCATAGTCTTTGTGGAGACATAGTCTTGTCTTCACATTGAGGATGCCTCCACAGTGTTGTGTGGCACTACCATCGGGCTAAATGAGATAGATTTAGAACAGATCTAGCAACAGAAGACTGGGCAACCATGAGGTGCTGTGGGCCATCAGCAACAGCAGAATTGTATTCAACCACAATCTGTAATCTCCCCCAGCATATCCCACACTCGACCATTACCATCCAATCGAGGGATCAACCCTAGTTCAATGGAGAGTGCAGGAGGGCATGCCAGGAGCAGCACCAGGAAAATGTAAAAATGGGGTGTCAACCTGGAGAAGCTACAACACAGGACTACTTGCATGCCAAACAGCATAAGCAGCAAGTGATAGGCAGAGCTCAGCAATTTCACAAACAACGGATCTGATCTAAGCTCTGCAGTCATGTCACATCCAGTCGTGAATGGTGGTGGACAATTAAATAACTCACTGGAGGAGGAGGCTCCACAAATATCCCCATCCTCAATGATGGGGGAGCCCAACACATCAGTGGAAAAGATAAGGCTGAAGTATTTGCAACAGTCTTTAGCCAGTAGTGCCATGTGGATGATCTATATCGGCCTCCTCCGGGGGTCCCCAGCATCACAGACACCAATCTTCAGCCAATTTGATTCGTTCCACGTGATATCAAGAAACGGGTGGAGGCTCTGGATACTGCAAGGGCTATGGGCCCTGACAATATTCTGTAAATAGTACTGAAGATTTGTGCTACAGGACTTGCCGCGCCCCTAGCAAAGCTATTTCAGTACAGCTGCAGCAAAGGCAACTACCAGGCAATGTGGAAAATTGCCCAGGTATGCCCTGTAAACAAAAAGCAGGACAAATCCAACCCGGCCAATTACTGCCCCATCAGTCTACTCTCCATCATCAGTAAAGAGATGGAAGGGATCATCAACAGTGCAATCAAGCGGGACTTGCTTAGCAATAACCTGCTCACTGACACCCAGTTTGGGTTCTGCCAGGATCACTCAGCTTCTGACCTCATTACAGTCTTGATTCAAACATGGACAAAAGAGCTGAACTCCAGAAGTGAGGTGAGAGTGGCTGCCCTTGACATCAAGGCAGCATTTGACCAAGTATGGCATCAAGGAGCCCTAGCAAAACTGAAGCCATTGGGAATCGGGGAAAACTCTCACTGATTCGAGTCACGCCTAGCGCAAAGAAAGATGGGCCAGAATTTTGAGGGCTGCGGGTGGGTGCAGTCGGTGGGCCCAGGAGCAGCTGGGAAATGTCCGCCACCTGCGATCAGTCCCCGATCGTGATTTCATGTGGTGGGCCAGTTAAGGCCCACTGAGCGTGAATGGCAGCTCCCCATTAGTCGGGAAGGGGTGGGCAGGGGTCTGTTGGCCGGCGGGTCCAATGGCACCCCAGCAGCCGTTTAAAACCGACACAGTCAAGCCCTGAAAGGCTGCCGGCGACAAAGACATCTTCGATGTTGTCACCAGGAGATTAAAAATTAGGGATACAAATGCGGCTGCAGACGCCCGGCAGGAGGGCAGGTCAGGTGGGCACTTGGCCCCCCATTTTTCTGATGAGTGCCTTGCGGTCCTCCAGGAAGAGGTGGCTGCCAGGAGGGACACCCTTGTCCCCAGGGATGGAAGGAGGCGGCCACTGCAAAAAGAGCTTGAGAGAAGGTGGCAGTGCTGTTCAGCAGCCGTGATGTGGTGCGACACACTTGGGTCCATTGCTGCAAGAGGCTTAACGACCTTCTGCACTCAAGAAGGACGAGTACCATGTTGGCATGGGTCAGTGTCGTGAAGTGTTAAGGTGTGGCTGTCCCTCCATGGAGCTCAGGGCTGTTAGAGTCTGAGTGCCAATTGTCGATGATGCTGGAGCTGGCCAAGGGTGTGAGCCCTGGTTGCTTGGATTGAGTGCTGCGACTCAGATATGCCCTGCAAGGTGCCCCTCAGGTGGGGTTGGCCAGGCTGCAATGGCACAGCAGGTAGAGAGTGGACAAATCAATGCTCCTCTGTTCTTTCAGGAGAAGGCGGCCCAAACAGCATTGAAAGTTCACGGACAGGCCCCCAAACCTCCTAATCCTAACTAGATACGAGCAGGACGCCCTTGAGCTGGAGCTCAACCAGCCGTGGGGAGGCTGGGGTGTCAGGCAAAAGTAAGAGCGCAGTGCACAGAGGTGGGAGTTTCTGATGGTGCAAACATTCTTGTGTAATCTCGTTATTGATGGGAGCCTCAAAACTGCATTCCCCATTGATCATTGAACCATGATGATGCAGATCAGTGAAGGTGATCCAGATCCATTGTCTCACCAAGGTGCCTGGCATGCACAGTGACAGTGTGATGACCTAGACTAATGACATGTCGTTGTTCTCCCTTAGGTTTGCCACTACGCACCAAATCAAAGGATCCTGAAGAGCCGCCCTGCTGCCAGAGGACCGCCAGGCTCCAGGTGCACCTCACATGCCCTCTCTGAACCAGGCACCAGCGCAGATACCACCATCTCGGAGGGTGTTAGATCTTCAGCTGGAATGTCAGTGCACAGCAGTGAGAGCACTTCACGCTTACTTGAGGTGCAGGTGGAAACAGAGAGTGCCCAGGGCACCGGCAATGGGAGGACTGCTGGAGACCAGGACGATGCTTAGTCGAAGGCAGATGCTGAGCCTCTGGAGTCGTCCATTAGACGGCAGATGTTGAATGCCCAATGGGGTGTGTGGGAGGATCTGGTTGAGATCCTTGAGGGTATGCGTGCCATGGTCTCTGTTGTGGAGGAGCGCGTGCAGAACATGAGCACAGTGGTGACATGCATGGTTGAGCGAACTGCCTCCTCCATGGAGAGAGTGGCAACTCTCTTGGAGAGGCAGCTCCAGGGACAGAATCAGGAGATCCTGGGGTTGTACTTGGACCTGCAAGCCCTCACATAGGTACTGAGCTCAGGTGGCCAGTGCCAGTGTGGGGTATAGATGAGACACATAGTATCCCAGTTAGGTGCCCGTCCATCATTGGTGTGCAGGGAGGTCCAGAGCGACCTCATGTTGGCGCATAAGCTGCCTGTTGTCTCTGTGGGCTCCTCTCAGGGGACTTTGAATGATGGCAACAGCTCCTCTGCCCCTCTACCAGTGACCATGGCATCTAATGAAGCTGCGATTTGGGAGATGCCAGCCATGGCACTGGCCGCTCCCTCCCAAGCAGGGCCAGCACAGTCTCCACTGGCCAGAGGACAATCTCCAAGGCCATCAAGGCCAACTAGCAGAGTCTGCAGTCTGTCTCCAATGCCTGTGCCAGCAAGGGGGGAGCACCAAGGCCTAGCACTCGCAAACATAAGTTTAAGACACCATGAGCATGAGGGGAACTGGTCATGGGTGATCTTCTGCTGTGCAATGTTTTGTTTAGTTTAACTAGTCTGGAATTGAAGACCAGAGAAGGTTCTGTTAAGTTATTTTGAATGTCAACATGAGATAAATTTTCTTTTGTCATAATGGCCTGAGTATGCTTCACCTTTTTTATTTAATGTGGTGCAGGGTATGCCAGTATGTAATGCTGGACGTGGGTGGCTCAAAACTTTATTGCACAGGAACTGAGTAGGCTTTGGGGTAAAAGGAAAGATCACATCAGACATCCAGGATGGAGGCTGCAGCCCTGGCATGAGGTGGTAACGTTTATTTGGTAGCCTAGCTGAAGGAGAGTTGGATCAAGTCACCCTGGTATCCCTACCTCCTTGGTGGTTATAGAAGTCTGCCTCCACGCCCTCAGCATCCTCCTCACCATACTCCTCTTCTGACTCACTACTGGATCCATCATCTGTGGCCTGTGCAGCTGCATCAAGATCCTCTCCCTCCAGTGGGTCCCCCCATACCAGTGCCAGATTGTGCAGCATGCAACCACCATCAGTGATGCCCGCTCTGGGAGGTATCGTAGTGCTCCCTCTTAACAGTCCAAGTATCCGAAGCAAGTCTTCAGAATACCTATGCTTCTCTCTAACACCGCCCTCGTGGAGGCATGACTCCTGTTATACCGCTGCAAAGCCTCTATCCTTGGGTGGCAGAGAGGCGTCGTGAGCCACCTTTTGAGGGGATAGCCCTTGTCACCCAGCAGCCATCCATTCAGTTGGGCTGGAGCATAGAAGAGCCTTGGCACCTGGGAGTGTCTCAGGATGTACGCGTCATGGGAGCTGCCTGGTTACCTTGCATACACTTGCAGAATCTGCATCCTATGGTCACACACTATCTGCACGTTCATGGAGTAGAATCCCTTCCTGTTGACAAAGGCACCCGGCTGACCCGTTGGCACCTAGATAACCACATCTGTGCAGTCTATTGCACCCTGGATGCAGGGGAACCCAGCAATCACGAAAAGCCTCTGGTTCACTCAGCCTAGCTGACCTCGTCCATACCTGAACAGAGCTTCTGTCACCAGCTTGACAACTGTGGGCAGCTGATTAGGAGACTCCACACAGACCCACCACTGACCACTGGAAAGAGCCGGAGGCATAGAAGTTGAGGGCCACTGTGACCTTACATAGAAACATAGAAATTAGGACCAGGAGTAGGCCATTCAGCCCTTTGAGCCTGCTCCGCCATTCATTATGATCATGGCTGAACATCCAACTCAATTGCCTGCTCCCGCTTTCTCCCCATACCCTTTGACCTCTTTTGCCCCAAGAGCTATATCTAACTCCTTCTTGAAAACATACAATGTTTTGGCCTCAACTAATTTCTGTGGTAGCGAATTCTGCAGGCTCACCACTCTCTGGGTGAAGAAATTTCTCCTCATCTCAGTCCTTCAGAGCCACTGGTATGGGGTGTCCACCCACACAGTTGGAGCTGATCTCAGGGCTGATCATCTGACAGATGGAGGTCACTATCTCCCTTGAGAGATGGAGCCTCCTTCACCATTGCACCTCGGACATATTGAGGTAGCTGCTTTGCCGCTTGTAAACCCTGGCAGCAGGATAGTGACGTCTTCAGCAACCCCTTCCACCTTGGACTTCCTGTTGACCTCATGGGGCTTGTGCTTGTGCCTCTCCTCCCACAGGTCACTCACCTGGAAGCTGCATAGGTATACTTAGCCCCCTCTCCCTTCTGCCCCTCTCTTCCTCGGAGGAGGAGAGCACAAGACCACAGGGGATCACAATCCCCATTATCAGGGTAACAGAAGGCTGTCTGGTGCTTGGAAGGGTCCACACAGTCTGAATTCTCCGGGGTCCTTGGAGACACCAAGGAGTCCTGAAATGAAGCCTGGAAATGCTAACAACTAAGCCCCGAACAGGGATGAAACTGCCATATACCAATAAGCCACCAGCAACAAACTATCTACAAAACTCCTCACTACTCATACTGGCAATGATGCTGTCCCTTTTTATCCCTGTCCATAGATGAGGCTTTTGAAATTGTCAGCTGGCCGCCTGCTCGTTTTGCCTGAGCAATGAGCGCAAAATCACATGGGAAAAGAAAAATCGATGCCAATTGACTTTTTAAAGGCCTTAACTGGACTCTTAATTAATGGTGGGCATGGCTCCAGTGCCCGTGTGTGCCCTTTGAGCGAAATATCTCACGAGTGCACGATGGCATTGGGTCACTCGGCCGACATCATCACACACTATTTTATGCTCGAGCATGTCGGGCGTGAACCTGCATGCCGAGCGAAAAATTCTGCCCATGGTTGTGGCTGTTGGAGGTAAATCATCTCAGTTCCAAGACATCACTGCAGGAGTTCCTCAGGTTAGTGTCCCAGGCCCAAGTATCTTCATGGTTCATCAATGACCTTCCTTCCAAGATAAGGTCATAAAAAGGGGTGTTCGTTGATGATTACATGATGTTCAGCACCATTTGCGACTTATCAGACACTGGAGCAGTCCATGTCCAAATGCAGCAAGACCTGGACAATATCCAGGCTTGGACTGACAAGTAGCAAGTTACTTTCACACCACACAAGTACCAGGCAATGACCATCTCCAACAAGAGAGAATCCAATCATCACCTCTTGAATCTCCTACTATCAACACCATGGGGATTAACATTGACCAGAAACTAAACTGGGCTAGCCTATAAATATTATGGTTACATGAGCAGGTCAGAGGCTGGGAATCCTGCAATGAGTATCTCACCTCCTGACTCCCCAAAGCCTATCCACAATCTACATGGCACAAGTCAGGAGTGTGATGGAATACTCTACATTTGCCTGGATGGGTGCAGCTCCAACAACACTTAAGAAGCTTGACACCAGCCAGGACAAAGCTGCCCGCTTAATTGGCATCCCATCCCCAAACATTCATTTCTCCACCACCGACTCCCAGTGGCAGCAGTGTGTACCATCGACAAGATGCACTGCAGGAGCTCACCAAGGCTCCTTAGACAGCACCTTCCAAACACACGGCCAGGACAAGGGTAGCAGGCACAAGGGAACACCACCACATGCAAGTTCCCCTCCAAGCCACTCACCATCTTGATTTGGAAATATATCACTGTTCCTTCAGATTTACTGGGTCAAAATCTTGGAACTCCCTCCCTAACAGCACTATGGGTGTACCTACACCACATGGACAGCAGCAGTTCAAGAATGCAGCTCACCACCACCTTCTCAAGGGCAATTAGGGATGGGCAATAAATGTTGCCTTAGCCAGCAATGCCCAAATCCTGTGAATTATTTTTTTAAAAATTCAGTTCCTTATAAGTTAATGTGAACAAGTCACTGCCACCCTGTCTGTGATCCTGCTGTACAGGACATTTTATGTGACTATACCATGGTGCACCATCCTTCCTCATTTTTCTCGACTGTTCTGTATAACCACACCTTCCTCCTCCAACACCTCTCCTCCTTCATCCATCTGGGTATGACTGCCCTCACCAGGTTCCATTCTCATCTACCTGGTTGTAGCCACAGAATCATTGCAATGTCTTCTCTTCTCTCTCTTACACCATTACTTCTGGAACCCCCTAAAGATCCATCCTTTGCTCACTCCTCTTTCTAATCTACATGCTGCCTCTCAGCAACATCATCAGGAAACAGGTCAAGATTCATGTGTAGTCTGACAACATCTGGGTCTACCTCTCTACCACCGCCTTTACTTTGTCACACTGCTAGTCTGACATTCAGTGTTGGATGAGTAGAAATTTCCTCTAATTAATATTGAGAAGACCAAATTCATTGCCTTGGGTTCCACCAACAATCCTCACTCCACTGTATTCATTCCTCTACCTGAGTCTGAACTTGAGCATTCACAAACTTTGTCTTGTTTTTGACCCAAGATGAGCTTCCGACCACAGATTTGCTCCATCACCCACCTGCCTACTTTCACCTCCATAATATCACCCAACTCCTCCCCGTCTAAACTCCAGAAACCCTCAACCATGCCTTTATTACTCTAGTGTTAGCTATTTCAATGGTCTGCTAGCTGGCCATGCATCTTCCACTTTATGTTAGCTTAAGCTCATCCAAAACTCTCTTGCCAATATCCTAACATGCACCAAGTCCTATTTAGCCATCACTACTTTGCTCACTAACCTACATTGACTTCCAGTCCAACAATGCTTTGATTTTAAGATTTTCATCCTTGTTTTCAATGGCTTCACTCCTCCCTATTTCTGTAACCTCCTCCACCCCTACAATCCTCCAAGATCTCTGTATTCCTCCAATTCTGGTCTCTTGTGCATCCCTGATTTTAATTGTTCCATCAATGACAACCATATTTTCAGCTTCCTGGGCCCTTTGTAGCTCCCTCCCTAAACCTCCCCTCCTTTAAAGTACTCCCTATACCTATTTGAGCAAGCTTTTGGTCATCTGTCCTAATATCTAACTATGTATTGATTGTTCTCATGTAGGGTAATGCAGGCAGCCAATTTACATTGCAAGTTCAGCTTGAGCAGAAAATCTTTTTGGGAGGTGATGTTTCTTCAAAGATATATGTGGATCAGGACACCATGAAATGTCCTCTACTCTTCTTCATATAGTGGCATGAGCAAGACCTCAGTTAAAACGTCTCACTGAAAGGTGGCACTCAAACCAGTGCAGCACTCCCTCAATACTCTACTGAAGTATCGGCCTGGATCATGTGTTCAAGCCTCTGGAGCGGAGCTTGAGCCCAGGACCTTCTAGCTCAGAGGCAAACTGCTATCACTGAGCCAAGGCTGACACCTAACTAGTGCTCTGCACCACACAGTGTATTTAGATATACATTTCATATAATTACATTTATACTCAAAGTAAAATGCTGTAATTAATTTTAATGTTTGTATGGTATGAATATAGCCATATGGTTATACAGTAACAGAGAAAACTGTTTAGTGTGCAGCTCAGTCAACAACATAACTTCTGCAACAGACTGAAAAATTGCACTCTGACCACTTTGGAGAGTGAGGTTCTGTGTATGTTTTCACATGTGCACAGAGCTCCATTCTCTCCACTAGTACAATCTTAAATTTTTACGAACTCAAGCAGAAATGTTCACTTCATAAAAACGAAATGCAGTGAACTTAGAAAATGTACTGGAGACCCAGTGGAATACTTGGGGCATATTGAAACCCACTTGCGTGACGGTGAAATTATATTTCGCTCAGGATCAAACCCAAGCCCTGCTGTTGAGCGTCTTATACTACTTGGTCTCCACATTTTTGCAGTCAAGTTAGGATCTGACCCTAGAAGTAAACTGTCACTTTTACCGAGTTAAAACTGTTGCATCAGTTGCAGCAAAACTACACGTTGAACTTGTTCAGTAGCTAATGGGATTTATTGTAAAATATTAAATTCATTAAGTACATATATTTATATAGCTGGCCAAAACAATAACAATGACGTAGTTAATGTTTATAAATAAAACTCAATTCACTGCTTTAAATATTATAACAGTGTACCTCACACACGCCCACGGGGCAAACAGCAATAAACAGTGCCAGGACTTGTGGGATGAATTTTACATCCAATGATGCGTCTCTTTCGCTGAGTTCCTTATTCCAGCGCGGCTGTTGTCTCAGTTGGAAGAGAAAGCGCCACCCCATTCGCCACCCCGTACCTCCAGATAGCGTCTCAATAACAGAGCCCGAGCAACAAGCTTACCGCAGTCTTCCCAAGGCGCTGTGTGGGGCAAGGTGAGACTATTAGGAAAGGGATGAAAGTATAATTACTTGAAAGGTGCAAAGGATGCACTTTACTCTTGGGAATTTTTACATAAATAAATAAAGTTAAGCCAAACAGCTGCCAGGACTGAGATTGCACCCAAGCGCATCTTCTGCCCCCCAATAAATAAAAGTAGTAATGTATCTAATCCGCTTGTTTACAATATCATCTCCTGGAAGATTATAAAAGCAACACTTCAGTTTATATTTCAACACAAACAGACGAAAGGTACTTATTCACATAGGATCAAAGTGGCGAAGGTCCTAACTGCTGTAATTCCTATTTTAGGGACTGGGAGGGAGTGCTGCCAAAACTCAGACTTTACCCAGCGATAGAGGGTGGCCGGCCCTTAAAGAAGCAGCTCCTTCGGTGTTTGCCAAACGTGTGAATTCTCTCTCGGTTCTAACCATTGCCGAGCACAGAAATCCAACATACTCGCTCCCCCAATTACAAAAAAAGACATCCAGCCCTCTTGCCTGAACTGTGCTGACTGCACACAGCCTGGTCCCAAGGGTGGGGAGGCCTGACGTCATATGTCAGGCACGGAGACAGCTGCCGACCCAGAGCCTGCCGAACCAAACTCCGATTCCCGAGTCAACACGAACTTCATGCTGCTGCGATACCGAGGGGCATGCGTTCGGCTGCTACTTTAATTAATGTGGAATAGCTCGTATCCAGGATATCAGAACTTCAACCAGTGCAGATAAATGGTGAGTCCAAAGCTTAGTCCTAAGCATGTGAGAGACAGAATGGAGAAATGAAACACGTGCTTTTGTAAAAAAAAATGTTGCAATGTCTACCAAATTCAGATGAATCACTGTGTGATCCTGGAACGGTTGCCAACATTTCAAAGCCGATTCTTGCAAAGACTAGCTGGCACTCGGTGGGAATGTGAATAAAGGTCACGGTAAAAGCAGCGAGTCCGAGGTTTGATCCTTCACTATTTGATTTTAATTCTCTTCCGCCCCTTTATAACTTGATGTGCCACTCTTTTCGAAAGTATTGTGTTCGCTGCCTTTAAGAATAGGCATTAGGAAAGATTAATTTCTTGATTGTAACTCTGAAGTTAGGTTAGGGCTGCTCGCCTGTGGGGTTTGGTCGGATTTCACACCGTGTATAAATTACGTCGAAATTCTGTAGTTTGTCAGGTCTGCGACGGGCACTCCAGAAAGTTCGAAAATGTACTTTCAGGGGGTTTACCTCATGGAGAAGAAGCAAACACGGAATGTAAATCACTCTTTGCCTTGTTTTATTAATTATTTTAAAAGGCTTATATTTGTGTTCGGTTGTTCCCTACTTTACGGTACTTGTTTCAGACCAAAAGCATAACGTCCTGAAGCAATCGGGAGGGGGGTGGGGGGGGATCGAAGTGTTGATGTCAGTCTGTAGGAGAGAGAAAGGTTTCTCCCTAACAGCAATATCTCTCTCACACACACACACACACCAATTACAGCAGCTCAGAATGTACTTCGACTCAACCTGCGAAGCAATCGTCTTAGCGTGGTTCAACATGTTGCATGCCTATAATTTTTTTTGAAACATGCAAAATGTAAGATGTCAGTATAGGGTTAGAGCAGATTACAGACAGTTATAGATTCGCACTTGGAAACAAAACAAAACGCGCGATCCTAATTATAACTGGGGACAGACCCAGCTCGAGAATAGGTTCTGTTTAAATGACTGGAATGAGAGGCAGCCCAGTCCCAAGAATATACTCCGAGAGAGAAATGATATCTCCGTCAAAATCAAGAGGCGGTTCCCGCTTGTTCTTTAACCTAACCAAATGCTTTCTTGGTGTTGAGGTAGCTAAACTTTGCTTATAGATTTTACCAATAATGTAGGCCGGGCGTGTGTGCGTGGAGCAGCCGTTATCATGGAGTATTTGTGACTGACTTCACTTAGGTGGAAAGACATTTGGTTTGCAAGATTTGCGTCAAAATAGATGTTGAGTGATTTTCTTGTCGGCAAACCGAGTGCTCCAGGACTGACATTGAGATCTTAAAACGTTTTAAGTAATGTTTTTGACAATACTCTGTCATTCATTTTAGTTAAAGAATTCAGCGTTTTGCTGTGTTGTATAGCAACGCTCTCGAGATAGAGAGAATACCAAATAAAATCCAAAGCCCCGGTTAAAAGGTTGGCGATGAGGAGAGAATATTCCCTTTAATGTATTTTAAATTTGGCCCTATGAAATATATATCTATGAATAATCGATTGTTGTATTATTTTAAATGCGTTACCTGCTGGATTCGCTGTGAGCGTAATTACTTTTCATTTTAATGTATTATTATTGAATTCATTTAAATATTTCAGTTTAAGGTAGCAAATATCCGACCTCCATCACATAGCGAAAATGGTAAAATCTCCCTCACAGACTTTTAAAAATACCCCTTTAGTCAGGTTTTTTTTTAGTGAGCCGTCCAAAGGATTTCCATGAACGAGGGACAACTTTCAAGAAACATTGATCCTACCTCCATAAGTGTCTTAAAATAACCGTCAATAAATATATTGAGCAAAATGCAACGCGGGTAAACTAGCAATGGACAGCAATGATCAAACATTCCTGTAAAATGCTCCACGGCCAGTTCCCAAACACCAACTCTGTGACACCGATGGAAAACGCCTGAGAGAAGGCCTCACCGACATAAGTACGGCTGTAAATAAAGGAGATCAGTTTTTCACCGTGAAAACCTAAGATCATTTCCAACGCGAGATACTGTTCTTTTTAAATAATTTATAACAAACGGTTATTAAAAAAGATGTATATATTGAAGTCTGATCAATAATGGTTATAGACTGAAATATTTGGATGGAAATAGGCGTGGGTTCATTTCCAAAACCTAGAAACTGATATTTACAAATTAGCAAATGTCATCTCTCAACCTCTAATATTTTCTAAATGTTGAGTTGCATAATTTTTGTAATGTTGGTCAATTATTTAACACATTTTTAAACGACGTTACACATTCAATAACCGAAGTATCGGGCACAAACAATCACGTGCGAGCCTTGACGGAATATCTTCTAAAAAAAGGTTTATCCACTCTGCCCAAATAAACAGTCAAGTTCTGGCTGAGAATAAGCTGGCCTCTGCCAGCAGTCAGGTACTGTCTTGGTACCTACTCAGGGATGAAAAGATTGGGGGGCGGTTGGGTGGAGGAATCGGTTATAAGGAAAATGCTGAAATCTGGCAGTCAGTTCTTTGCAGAGAGTTCTGTTTTGATCGTA
The DNA here is from genome assembly GCF_017639515.1 of Carcharodon carcharias. NCBI lineage: Eukaryota > Metazoa > Chordata > Chondrichthyes > Lamniformes > Lamnidae > Carcharodon > Carcharodon carcharias. The sequence continues at coordinate 42,102,362 of NC_054474.1, read as the reverse complement.
GCATTCAGTTGGAACGATTTGAATCTGGAGTCACAAGAGGGCCAGTGGATTTGTAATATTTCTGCTGTGGGGATAGATAAATACATTGGCGCTATCGCTGCTGTTTCTTGTCGACATTGCGGGCTGGGGGAATGGGGAAACAAGCGGATCTGTACAAATGAGTCAGCACAATCAAACAAGTAACGATATCGGTTGAAGGAAAGGATTTGCAACGCAAATTACCGATAACATTCGTTTGGTTCCTTGCGCGCGGGTCCGGTGTCTCGCCTGTCAATGGGAACTCGGGGGGGGGGGTGGGGGGGCAAATGTATAAGGGTCAAATGGCTTGACTGCTCGATTTGCTAATTAACCATCACATTTCATCTTAAGGAGCAAACTGTTTCGAATTTTTTTTAAGTTTATGCCACCTAAGTTCAGTAGGGAAAAGACTTTGTCACTTTTGGAACAGAGTATAGGAGGGGAAGGACATCTTTGCAAAATCGTGTCGAGAACCAGCAAGTGATGGAGTGTGCATTCGGTTTTAGATTTGTACGCGGAATGTGCCTTTCAAATATTGTCACAGCTTCTTTTAGCCGCCTGGAAAATAATAAACAGCAGCATGCAGTCATTTTGCTTCTCGAAACGAAAAGCTGATCATATCCACCTAAAAAAAAGTTTACTTGGAGCTTGTTTTTATTACGGCCGCCAAGTGCCCGCTTCCAAATCAAAAGTTATGTGTACTAATTAAAATAAATACCAGCAATGACATACACGAGGCTACTGCAATAATTGGAGGAATTTACTGAAACAACGCCAAAAGCGAACTCTTATAATTACAGCAAATAATCAGTGTGTTTGTCCCCTTAATTTACCATTTCTAAATAGTGAGTTGAACCGACTGAGGAAAGTGCTGATCCTACACAAGAGGCAATAATTACCCAGCATGTTAATAATTCTATACCTTTCTGTAAGGCGCCAAATGCTGACACTATTTCCAACAAATTTCTCCCGCCCATGTCTAATTATTTTGTTTGATTGCTTTAACAGAGGTCTAAATTCGGCACGAAACGGAAACATCACTAGAAGAGACTGCCTTTCTGCGCAGATTCAGGTAAGGGACGCTTCTTTTATTCGCCTGTCTGTATTTCTGCAGCGCGCGTGTTTCCGGAGTGGACATTCCTGATCGAGCTGCTTCGGAGCAAATGGAAAATCGGATCTGGATTGAGCTCTGTTTTTAAAAAAATGGGATTCTATGGAATTTAGTCAAGTCAATTGATCCCTTATAACCAGAGGCCAGAAAAAGGGGTTTCTGTTCAAACCATCCTCCTGAGTCGCTGTTATAGTTAATTAACTGCAGGTTAAATGAATTCTGCTTATTGGGATTTTTTTGGTCTAATTTTGTTCAAGATCCCGATGACATGGTTAGTCTGTGAGTTACCTTCACCGTTTGCATAACGTGTATTTTAAAGCATGTTTTAGACATGTACGAGCAGCTTCATTTGAGACTGGGCAGTTCATACTTGAAATTCAAAAGAATCGACCATTGGTTTCTCATCGGTGTGTGTGTTTTGAAACCTGATGTTGAAGAGTAAACATAATTCTTTTTGAGTTTTTTTTAAATGCTTTTGCTATGAAAAGATCATGTACAGTAATCGCAGATAAAACAGTCAGCGATTAACTCATGGTGTGCCATCCCCGTATAATAAAAGTTAACATTAACTTTGTCCAATTATCATTTTACAAAATAAAAATAAAAATAGTGACCAAATTAAATTATCAGAAATCACTGCCATATCTATAATTCGAGTTGGTATTTATCAATAATCTTACTGGTATTCGGAATAAACACTGAGGTTAGAGACTGATAACACTGTTAAAGTGCTGAACGGGCTCTGTCCGTAAGATTCATTATTTTTCTTTTTAAGAAGCTAAATTACTTAATTTTGCATTTGAACAATACAAAAAAGTGCTTTCTCAAACATCAAAACCTACAGAATAGAGGAATACATTTATAGTTGCACCCACTTGCCAATCCATACAGCCGGGGGAATCTAGATAACTAAGCAAAGCAGGTTGGAAATTGAAGTAGAAGAAAGATTAACACAGGAATTAACAGTAAAAGGGGAGTTTTTCATTCATTGCAGTTACGAACAAGTAATACAGTCCACACAAAATAGCTATAGCCTCTTGTGTTATACACGCTAAAGCTTTCAAATAATGAAATGCATTCTTATGTTCAATGATAACCATCTTTACCATGCACATGTCACTATAGTTGCAGCTATAAAAATGCTTGAGGATCAAAGAAAACAAACCGAATATCTGGAGGAATATACTCTTCCAACTCACAAACAGAGAAATCTAATGAAGCTTCAATAAGCAAAAGTAAATTGCCTAATAGTCATTTTTAAAGACCACATTTTGACTAAAAAGCCTATCATTTATAATTGGCTAGAATTGTGTGACCAAGTTTATTAAATCAGTGCAATTTAGAATTATTTTTTAAAAATATATAAAATTGAAAAACTCTCCCCAACAGTTGTGAAACATTCAAAATGCTGGCAGATGCCTATATCTTATTGGTGTACATATCTATTTTTTGGATTATCCTTAAGTCATGGATGTGTTTCCTAGTTTATGTTAAATTCCAGTTTCATCTTTCATTTTACATTTTCGAATTACATTTTATTTCAATGTCTCACATTGTAAATCTGGAATGTTAAAAAGGTGGCAAAGATCAGAATGTTATTTTCATGGATATTTCTTCCTTTTAGTCTTTTTTCTTGACATTCTGCCTTCTCAATTTAACAAAGGACTTCAAATGAACAAATATAGTACCAAAGGTGTGGTTGCTCTGTAACAAGATTGCTTCCCACCAGCTCTTGCTAGTACTAAATATAATAATCCCCTGGTCTTGTTCATTGACAACAAAATGTACTAGATACAATTAAGTGGTTTCAGCAACCTAGCTATATGTCCTGCGCTCCCTTTCATTCCTTTCCCCCCATTGTTTATGTTTTTTGAACTGCAGCTTTTTTTTCATATTTAACATGCAATAACTCACTTCAAATCACATGCTGCAGAGTTTATGTGAAGCTGGTATGTCATTAATGCATTTTGATGAAATGAGATAGGAAATTCAGTTTCCTGAGCATGCTTGTCACCCTGGGGAGGGAACCTTGCCATCAGTGCATCTTCTAAAGAAATCAAGAATTATGGTTAGCTTCAACATCCATTTTGTTTTTTTTCAGTTTGCCTACTTCTGTTTTAATAGCTTTGCTTAAGATGGAAGGGTGAGCTAAGTAGGAGGGGTTATTGAGCTGAACAGTGTGCGATAACAGATTATCATCAGGAGACACTGTTGTCAAAGCAGGGACATTCAGTTATGATATAATTTCAAATCCATATTACCTTGGCACCTTGTTGGATGCAATATTTCCTCCAAGCCAATTGACACATGTAATCTCTTTCACTTTATTCTGTCAAAAAGAGATATATCAATGTGCTTATTGATATCTTTCAATCGCCTTTGTTACTATGGCTTAATGCTTTGAAACTATTGGTTTTAGGCAGTCAAGAAGCTGACATTTGGCGTAGAACTCCCCTGATGTGACACCAGGATGTTTTTCCCTGATAACATGATGGGTGAGAACTCTGGACAGTACTTCACTATTTGAAAAGTTACAGATTGAAAACCTATAGTGACACATTTAAGGGATCTCTATACAAAATGTTTGCCCCCAAGCCATAATCTTAAAGCATGAAACACAGTAATAAGGGGCAACTGAGGTTGCATATATACTGACTTTTTGATGCCAAGTGGTTTTGGGTGGGTATCATTGCAAAAGTGTGGTTTAAAAGCAACCTCAGTTTCTGCTAATTCAGTAAAGCCCCGAATTACGAAGTCCCTATTAGGCTGCCTCACTCCATTTTGAGTTCACAAACAGTACAGTATAAATTCAGTCTGCAAGGTATCAATAAGTGTACCTTCCCTTTTGGGCATTTTGTATTATTTGACATGGGAGTGGAATGCACATCCTCTCTAAATGCATTAAGTAGATTTGCCACCACCAAAAAATATAGTTGTTGTTTAGTTAACATATTGATTGGCGCTGTCTCTAAGTGCACAAGATTGGAAAATGCCCTGGTTTAACAAACTGTAATATTTGTCATCCCACTTGGTAATTTAATGGTCACATTATTACTAACATAATGCAAGATGCAAACGAGATAAAAGAGAGAAGCTGGACCTTAGAAGCGTAGAGTTAGTATGCAATCCTTTCATCTATTGGCCTGGGTTCTATCCAGCTTAATCAATGGTATCCTTTTCTTTCTATAGCTCTCTTTCTGCTGTAAACATTTTGTTTGTGAACAAAATGAGTTTGGATATGATTCAATCCAGTTCCTAGTGAATATGAGTTCACTACAGATACTACCCACAATTTTACCGAAATTGTGATTAAATTGGCAAGTTCAATCACAGAGCTGCTTAATGTAAGAAATAGAAATGCTACACTGTATCAGTAGAAGGGAAGCCTTCTGAGGTTGAGTTTAAAGCACAATAAAGGGACAGTAGCTCTGGTTTCTATGTATACCAACCTTGTAAAGACATTCATGTTCAATGCATTTCTAATGTCACCATACGTAGCAACTATCTCTGTAGACATTGTTGGGACTTTATATATAACTGTCCTATAGGTGGCCTGGATGTGCTTGATGTTGACATTTGCTTGAGAAGTTTTTCATTCCCTTAAGCTAACATTCCATGCTTCAGTGAGTATAGAAAACCAATAAAACTACAAAGTTACAATAAAAAATAAGATGTGTGGTTCAAGGACTAAGGCACAGTCTTATCATGCAACAGAAATAGCATGAAAAATTAGGTTATAAAGTTAAAAAATCACTTGACTAGAAAGTAGATATGTATTTTTATGTTGGTATCCCATTGTACTAACCCAATGCAAGATGCAAACAAGATAAAAGAGAGAAGCTGGACCTTAGAAGCGTAGAGTTAGCATGCAATCCTTTCACCTGGGTTCTATCCAGCTTAATCAATTTTATCCTTTTCTTTCTATAGCTCTCTTTCTGCTGTAAACATTTTGTTTGTGAACCATCCTTGCTGTTCCAATTCATGCCCTTTAGATTTATTTTTATCTGTCGCTATTTTTATAGAATATTTTATTTCTCTCACTCTTTCTGCCATCTCCTGGTCAAAAGTATAGACATGCCTCTGATGATGCTACTGTCAAGCCACTTTCTAGGTGATATGTAAGTTTATTACCCCTTGCAGTAAATGTATATCGGAGAAAGGGCTTTGTCTTTTCTCAATTTACCTGTTACAAGAACAACTTGCATTAGTACCTTTAACATAGTAAAGTATCCCAAGATGCTTCACAGGAGCATTATCAAACAAAATTTGACTCAATATATAAGGAGATATTCAGACAGATGGCCAAAAGCTTGATTTTCAGGAGCTGCTTATAGGAAAGCTATAGAGGTGGAGAGGTTTAGGGAGGAAATTACAGAGATTAGGGTCTAGGCAACTGATGGCACAGCTGCCAATATTCTACTGATGAAAATTGGGTATGTGTAAGAAGGCAGAATTGGAGGAACACAAGAGATCTTGGATGATTGTAGGGGTAAAAGAGGTTACAGAGACAAGGATAAGAATTTTACAATCAAGTCATTAACAAAACAAGAGCTAATGTAAGTAATCAAATATAGGGGTGATGGCAAACAGTATTTGGTGCATATTAGAATATGGACAGCAGGGATTTGGGTGGCCTTAAGTTGACAGAGTGTGCAGGTAGAGAGGTCAGTCAGGAGTGCATTGGAATAGTCAAATCTAAAGGTAACGAAGGGAGGGATGAGATCCATAAGTTGCCATTGTAGAGGATCATGTGCATGAATTCAGATTCTGGCATCTGTAGCACAGTATATTAACATTCCAAATTGCTGCACTACTTCATCATACAGTTGTTGTTTCATCCTATTAATTTTAATAGCTTCCATGTGACTAATTCTAAAACTTCAAGAAATATGCTGTAATCAATAAAAGTTAATTGCATTAAGATAATTGATGCTTTACACAGAAACCTGTATGATTCTGCTTGTTAACAAGTAATACCTGAAATTATGTAGCTATTCATTTTGAAAAAGTTAGCCTTTTTAACAAGTTTATAACTAAAATGTTATTACTATTTATATAGCATGTCTGAGAACAGCATAAGTATTTTAACGCTATCTCCAAGTTTACTTCATTAAAAAGTAATTTCTAAAATATATGTCATTGCTAGATTGTGGCAAATATTTCACTCAGAGATAGATCCTAATATATTCCCACTTCCATTACTCACAAATCATCCAATCAGCCTCACTTGTACAGATTATTTATTGTATCCTCTGCACATATTTCAGGAATAAAAATTTAGCTAGAGAAGGTAATTGATAATAATTCAGCTGGGTTTGATCCAACATCTCTGTTTTATATTTAATACAGCCTAAAATAAACGTAGCATTGTCACAGACTATTCCAACCACCTATGACATAGTGCAGAAGATACCATGGTTACATTTGCATATGGTGAGTGCCCATTTGCAACCCTCCTGTCAAAAAGGTGTGACGGGAAAGGCAATAAAAAAAAAAGAATTTAATAACCCCCAAATTGCTTTCGCTCACCTTCTTGTACATAATGTAAGGACCACTAGCAGAAACTTGGAAGCACATAGCTTGCCAGTCTATCCTCTGGGAGAATCCAAAATTTAGGATCATAAACAGAGGATAATTTCTAATTATTCCAAAAGGCATTTTTTTTTAATTCAGAGACTAATAGAATGCTACAGGAATTAAATAAGATAAGAAGTTAAGATGCTTTCAAAAGGAAACTAGGTGAGTTAATAAGAAGAAAGAAAATAGAAATATAAGTTGAAACTGAGATGAGGCAGATGAAATGGGAGGATACTCATGGGGTATAAGCACCAGCACAAACTTGTTGGGCCCAATAGCCTGTTTCTTTACTGACTGCGTATTTTATGTAATTATGTGTCTAGCTTGCTAATATTTAAAGTGGAATGGGAAAATATATTTTAAAATTAAATATATATTAAACATTTCCAGCATTATTTGTAATCTATAATTTTCCATAATAAAGTGGTTGAGGTCTCATGAGCAATTAGATATTTTACTTTTCTAACAAATGGCACAGTAGAGTCAATGTAATAATAAAAGTTAAACAGTGAGATCTAAGATCTTTTCAATGCATTCTGTTTACATTCATTCTGTTCCACATTGATTGCTATTGCACTTTTAAGACATCTGGGATATATTCATTTGACCAAACAGCTTATCATGCAAATTAAATGATTACTGACATTGACCGTAATAACAGCTGACATGCTGAGAACCCAAGGACCACTAACATGAAAGTGAACTTTCTATCTCCTTACAGTATAATATTGCACAAGAACTCTGCAACCCACAACTGCTGCTGCAGGTTGTTATTTTAACCTCCAGTTCATTATCTGAATATACAGAAAACTTTTAAAGGTCAACCATCTTTCCAGTCTATTACCTTTACTACAGTTCTCTAAAAATTGATTAACAATCTAAGTTTCCCCAATATATTATTTTATAAAACACAAACTATGGTGTATAATTCATTTTCTATTTTCTGATTGCTGTCTCAATGCTCAAGTATTTTGTTGTTGACTATTTGTAGAATCTAAAACCATGAACAAAAGTGAAACTTATGTGCCAGATTTTATACAGCAGCCATTGAACACCTATTATTGTTTTGCTCTTTTAAAAATACTAGTAATTAAAAAGCGCACATTTCAAAAAAAAATCTAAGTATTTTTCATCATGTTGGAAATATTGGTTTATTAGAGCAAGGGAGGCTAATGGATAACGATGTCCCTTTCACTGAAACGCATAAATCTGATCTTGATTTATTAAGGCTCAAATTATCACTTTTCCATTTTTAAATCTATTTACCGTTAAAATACATTTAAAAAATATATGCATGCACTACACACATACATAAGGTATTCCACCACTCTAGCTGGTGGAGTTTGTTTTTGGGTCAGATTTGTTTTCAGGGTCCAGCTAGCTTAAATTAGTCAGCATTCAGTGTAACAACTTGTACCAACTTCAGGCAGGTTGTTCAGGCAGGTGCCTACTGAGTAAAATTAAGCCCCATGATCAGGCCAACTGGCTAGCAAATGTTTATTGGCTGAACACCCATTTGGCTGAAGCCATGGATTTAGTGGTTTCTCATCTCTTAGCATTCAGAAGGAGATTCATCCAGTTCTTGTAGTTAACAGAGTGGGCTAAAGTTTCTGCTTTGGCCATAATCATTGATCTGGACATAAATTACACCCAAAATTGCACAAGGTTTGCAAAGTGTTTTCTTTCTTCTAGCTTCTGCTCAAATTTGTTTTCATATCACCAAATATAAATTCTTCCGTAAACCAGTGCAATTGTGCAGTAGTTTGGAGCATTTTATTTTGCGTTTAAAAAATTATTCCTTGTTTTATTCATGATTAGTAACTTGGTGTAATTTGATGAATACAGCTGAAAATGGGCCTATCACAAAAAAGAAGCATTTTAGTCCACCACCTGTGAGTAACCTAATTTTAATTAAATGAAAATGACTTTAAGAAACTACAATACCATTTGCTGGGTATTTTGAAAGACAGTAGTCGGTCTCTTATATTTAAAATATAGATATTCAAAAGCTTTTAAAACATGCCTATTAGTGTCCGTGCACCCAAAAGAACCAGCTGAATTTTTAAAGTCTTCCCAAAGATGACCAAATTAACAAAATTAGTGGAAACTCATCTTGGTGATTAATTCACTCCGGCAACATGACCAGCTTTGTGCTCGAGGCCTGCTTCTAGCCTTATGTTTTTTAAACTAGTTCTATTTATCACAGAAACTCAATTTGCACCTATTATGTTCAACTACTTCTCCAGTCTTTTATGCTGGCTTTGCCAAACTTTGGGTGAATTGCAGAAACTCCAGAGCAGCGTTTCCTCTCAAAAGGAATTCAACCTTTCCACAAACCAAAGCAACTCCACAAATTGCTGTTTTCAAATGTTTTCACCCCTATCGATATAATTTTAAGGGAGGGAGGGCAAGTGTGGGTGATTCGGGGGGCAAGGTACGACAGGGGACCTCCCCATTAGGATTGCATTTAACAAGGCAATCCTACCATCAAGACTTCTTTGACATTGGCAATGTATTGATTATAAGTCTTTCTGTGAGGCTGGTTAATTTAGGCAGCTCGCATGTGGATCAGATTAATGCCAACAGCACAAGGTTCAACCCCCATTCCAGCTGGGGTGAACACCTCCTCACCGTACCCATGGTAAATTAATCTTGCTACTTTGCCATGGTCCAGCAAATAATAAAGGACCTGCCTTCAGACAGAGAACTCAAGAAAAAGATGTCTCTTTTAAAGAAAGAATATCTGCCATAACTGCCATTTGCAAGAAGATGCAGACGAGTGGATAAGGCTTATCTTGTTGAGGGGATGGTGAGTAATGGAATTCCACAAGGGTTTGTTCTGGCCGTTTGCTTTTTACACTACTCATAAACATATGGAGGTTGGTAGAGGAAACATAATATGTTATTGCACAGTTGATGGGTGTTCATTTCTAAGGTCAAAAAGGGGAGAAGAAAGAATATCACCATCCATTGAAAATATCTAGCTAATGTTAAGACTGTTATTAACCAAGTTAATGCTCAATTACATTTGCTTGTTGTATTCTTATGTAACTTATTGTTGAGGTTACATTTGAAATACCAAGTGCAATTCAAATTCCCTACATTTAAAAGGAATAAATTGATGCAATGGAATAGGTTTAGAGAATTGGATTTTGAATTCAACAAGAATTATTTGGGGGACTAAAACCTCTAAATTTTGAAAGGGAGCTGATCAAATAAACGTCCTTTTATTGAAGAAAAGAAGATTAAAAGAGGACATTGTCTAGATTTTATCATGCTGAAATACATAAATAAGATAATTGCATTTAGATTATCCAACTTAAAATAAGACCACAAATTTGGAAATCATGGATACATAATTAAGACTAAAGTGAAATGGAAAACAGGATTTTTTCCACAGTAGTAGTAGATTTATGGACTCCTGTTGGGATCAGTTATACAGTGCTTGTTACTTTCTTTGAATAACAGCTGGTTAACTGTTTGGTTAAGTTGAGATTAGAATGATAAATGCAAGGAGTAGTTATCAATTACTCTTTGGGACACTATGGTTCCAGTCCTACCAGAACTGTGGGAATGTTACTTGTGGAATGTAACTGGTCACAGTTGAATAATGTGGATTATAATGTATGAGTAATATCCCAGATATTTTCTTTATAATCTTCATAAACCTGGAAGAGTTTTATTTTCTTGATGATTTGGGAGATTATAATTGGAACAATCAGTAATATTACAAATTATAGATTTTGATTAATAATGTAGCATTTTGCTTGATTTTCTTTGAGCACCTTCCACAGACCCTCTATCATTCTAAAGGTTGCTCATGATTAGTTGGTTGCCTCAGGTAATTGGATAGTGACCACAACAGTGTAGTTCTACATCCATGGAGGGAACAAATGTCTCTACTTGTTCTATGCTTCATTAAAAGTTGTTGGAAGAATAGATCAAATGACATTTCTCATGTCACACTTTTTCATGTTATGAATGACATACTAATAGCAAGAAACTATCTTTTGACATCATACCAATGGAACTTCTTCTCTAAATGTGATAATGCAAGAACAAGCTTATATTCTTGGGTTCTGTTACCTCTTTTACATAAAACTGCATTGATCAGAAAAGACAAGATGCAGCATAATTTGTAAATAAATGTTTTAATCAAAATTAACCCCATTAAAACACAGATGTATAATCAAAAGGCTTTTTTGGCTCATTTAATATATTTAGCTTTGTTCAGCATTCCTACTCCTGAGTAGTGTTATGTCATTTTAACACTTGTGTGGTCTGACAGTCCTGCTGACTAGGAAAGATTTATTTAACACAATGGGATTATTATGTCTACACTTCCATTTAATGTGATTTTATGGATCTTATTAAAGAACAAAGTTATTAAATTTCTTCCTAAAAGCAGTCTTGTACATTTCTAATTACTGCAGACACATTTAAATTTCTGGGGATTTACATGTTCATGTTTTAAAAAATTGCTGCTGTAGTCATTAGATTTCAAAAATACAGTCACGCCATAAGGGGACCAGTTTTGACAGTATTAACCTTCCATTCCCTCCCTTCTATGTGCTCCCTATACAGGGTTCATCAGTTCATACTTACAGGGTCAAAATGACAAACAGGTTTTCTTACTGTTGTCTTCTGAAAAGCTTTATCCCTACTTTTGTACAAGAAATGTGCACTTAAAGCCTGTTTTCAAAAAGAGTGCATGCTAGAGTACACAAGTGGGAGCATGGTAGCATAGTGCTGACTTTACCAATGGCAGCCACATCCCATGAATAAAAAGCACACAACTCACACTTGCAGGCAAATGCAATGAAAATTATACAGTCATAAAGTGCTATACGTTAAGGTGAACAGCGCTAAGTGATAGATCTGGGGTCCTTCAGGGAAAAGTTGAAAGAACAGGTTCATTCAGTGTTGTGCAGGATCTTGTGAAGTGCCTCTTCAGCTTATTCCTGTGCTTGGTTGGTTGTGGCTGGGAATAAGCTTCCTATCCCTCAGTGTTTCTGCAGCTTTATGCTGTGGCTGGCAAGATTTCCACATATAACTTACAGTGTATTTGTTTTATGGTGTGTTTGAGGGTGTCACAATGGACTAATGTATCTTCGTACTGTCAGGAATGATATCTATGTGAGCTTAAGAATGGAAAACAGTGTTCCATGATTTCATAATGAATGCAAAAGTCTGACCCTTAAAAATAAGGCCAATTTGACAACACTGTGTTAGCAATGCAAACGAGATAATTCTTCAAAGAAACCTCCAGTTTAAGAAAGAAATGTATGAATGGCACTAAAAAAAAAGTGAAAACAAAATCAAAGAATGGGGGAAACTTGAATTCCATATTCCATCTGAATATTCCATGTCACCGTATATTAGTGTGTTACCATCTTGCATGAACACCCATAGCTTTTAAAAAGTTTGGTAACTACAAAGAACTTAGTAACAGCCTTTGGTTTGTTCTGTCCTTTGTTTTTTTTTTAAATATATTTGTTTCAATATAAGTGCTGATGATATCATTAAGATAATAACTTACTGAACCCAACGGTGTGAGGGAATTAAATAAACAAGTAGTCATGCATTCATAGACCCAGTGATGATCCAACAAGTGTTGATGATTCAGCTCAGTATGTGTAAACTGAGCTCCATTATTTTGAGCTCGGAACCCTTGAGCTCAGTAATTATTCCCTCAAAAATGTCATCAGCACCAATTTTTAAACAAATAGATCCAAAGACATTTGTTTCTGCATTAAAAAAAATTATTCATGTTAGTTATTTTTTTTTAATTATTCCACTGTGGTGAAATTCTTTAATCTTATCTAATACTACAAAGTGCATTTAAATTTGCTGGAATTTAATATTTGCTCACTTTATTTCATAATCTAATCAAATCAGAAAATTCATAAATCTCATGATTGGTTTGTAATGTTATATGTATCTGCATGCCACCAAGTTTATATTATAAAAAATATAACTTGACTTATAAACTACAAGTCAAATGCATGATACTACTAGAATGCATAATAGACAACAAGTGAGGGAAGGTAACAACTAATTACGCATGGAATAAGAAAAGTCATCAGACCCCATCATTTTGCAGACTGCAGCAAACTGCTGTAAATTAATTACCACTTAATGAATCTGATGAAATGTTATCAAATGTTCCTCTCTGATACCCCAAAATGGTGGGGCAAAATTCTACAAAATTGGTTGCTATTTAGTCCCTATTTGTACAGGTGACTTTCCCACAGAGCTAGCATTTATAGCACTTCTGTAGACACTTTGATTTAACTCTATATGTTTATCCATATCCACATCAATCACATCCATAACAATACACTCACCAAGTGGGAATGCATTGTGGAAGCTGCCTTAATCTCAGCAGAAGTGTACACATAAGTATTTACAGAGTTTTACCTAGCTTCCTTTCAGGAAAAGAGAACGTTACATAGATTTCTCTCAGCTGAATAAGGTAGGCAGAATTCTTGACAGGGAAAATTCTACACTGTCTATGGAAAGGGAAAGTTTGAAGGCTGAAATTGTTTGTGGTTTCATCATTTATCATATTCTTAATTGTTACTTCCCTTTTGCTATTTCTTGCCTTGCCTACTTTCTTCATTCCATCCCCTCTTTAAATTTCAAGCAGAAACAATCTATAGAACTGGAAGAATAAAAGCAAAATACTGCGGATGTTGGAAACTTGAAATAAAAACAAAAATTCTGTAAGAACTCAGCAGGTCTGGCGGCATCTGTGGAGAGAGAAACAGGTGAAGTTTCAAGTCCGTATGACTCTTCTTTAGAGCTGCTGTGGACCTGGAAGGCTGCCTTTCCCACCAACTGAAAGCTTTCAGATAAAGCGTTTTTTTTTCTGGTTGCTGTAACATATTCAGAACCTTTAGTATCTCTACCACAACCTCACGCTATCTGTTCAAGCATGGGGCTAGAATTTCTCTGCCGTCTTGTTTGAATTCAGGAGTACGTAAAATCCAGGGGGTGGCTGTCCTGCTGCCCACCGTCCACCCCAAACTTGTCTGAATTTTTACAAAAGTGAAGAAGGTGTTAGGCCGACTGCCTTCCCTTGGGCCTATTGAGGCCTAACTGATGGCTAATTAAGGGCCTCACTGAACCCCCAGCGCTATTTTACCCACTGTAGGAAACCCATGCAGGAAACCCAGCAGCTTTACTGCATGGGCCAGTGTCAGGCAAGGTGTGCTGAGCCCATCGGAGGCAACCCCCCCAAGATTATCCCCCTTTAACACTCTCCTGTCTCTTGAACCTGGATCCCACCCCCCTCACCAACCCTCATGGAGACCCCCATGCTCAGGCTTGCCTGGGCTCCTCTGCGTGGCGGGACCATTTGCAGTCCCACAGCAGTGACCCCACCCCCACCTGACACCTGCTGGGACAACAGCCTAAGCTGGGACTTCCTCCCAAGACAGGCAGGGAGGTCTCGCCTTAAAGCAATTGACAGGGTTCCCAGCGTTAAATTGCTGTGGGGCAGTTGTCAGGGTCACGTGGGTGGCACCCCCAACTTTTTAGCTGGGCTGAGGGACCACAGTATCCTGTAAAATTACTGCAGACAACAATTAAATTCAGTGAATCAGTTCACGTCAAAAGGTGGGAAGCTAGGGGATTGTTTGACACATTATCTTCATCTCTGGGATTAGATTCAAATCCAACTCACTTTATTAAATGAGGTCTTTCCATTCCCTTTAATGCCTCTATATGAATTACATTTGGACAGTTACAGCCTAGCTCTCATGGGATAGATGGGGTCAAATTTGACACATTGGTACAGAAGGAGGTGATCTCCTACAACTGGGCAAATTGTAGCTTGGCTACACTATGTTATAGGTGACCTGGGAATACCTAATGCTGTATCTGAAATAAGGAGTTCTCCATTACTCTCTCCTGATAGCCTTTGGTTTCATGAGCTTAGAAATTCACCACAAAAAATTAAATTTAGAAAAAAAGGATAGAAGGCTACTTTTGGAAGTAAAATATAAGGTGGAAAGTGGAGATTTTGAACGCTTGGTATGTAAGACATTCTCATTCTATCCATACCAAAGGAGGTAATGTTTTGTATTAGTCACATGGGCGCTGGCACTAAGTACCTTACCCAAGTGGCCATTCTTTATGTATGAATCTGAGTTCTAGACTGTAAGCTAACAATTCAATGATGGAGGTATTCAGAACTGGACCTAATGCTGTCCCCTCACCTGATAGTTACATCTATACATTATCTAGATAATGATCAGGAACCATTGCTTATGCTTGTCTCTAGTTCAGGAATATCAAGAGTAATTACAGACTGAGAACTGCTAAAACAAAGGTTAAAAATACAGACTTGAATTTACATAATGCCCTATTATCTTTTTTTCAAATTCATCCCAAAGCATATGCATGCAATTAATATCTTTGAAGAACAGTGACTTCTGCTATGTAGGCAATGCAGCAACCATTCTGCAGGTAGCAAGATGCCAAGCACCTGGAGCATTGTGTACAGTTTTGGTCTCCTTACCTAAGGAAGGATATACTTGTCATAGAGGGAGTGCCAGAGGTTCACCAGATTGATCCCTGGGATGGTGGAATTGTCCTGAGAGGAGAGATTGAGGAGGCTGGGTCTGTATTCTCTAGAGTTTAGAAGAATGAGAGGTGATCTCCTTGAAGCATACAAAATTCTTACAGGGCTCAACAAGGTAGATGCAGGATAGATGTCTCCCCTGGATGGGGGTGGGGGGTGGGGGGGGTCACGTCTGGAACCAGGGAACACAGTCTCAGAATAAGAGGTTGGTTATTTAGGGCTGAGATGAGGAGGAATTTCTTTACTCAGAGGGTAGTGAATCTTGCAATTTTCTACCCCTGAGCACTGTGGAAGCCCAATCATTGAGTATATTCAAGACAGAGATTGATAGATTTCTAGATAATAAAGATTTCAAGGGATATGGCGATAGTGCAGGAAAATTGGGTTGAGGTAAAAGATCAGCCAAGATCAAGTTGAATAATGGTGGAGCAGGCATGATGGGCCAAATGACCTACTCCTCCTATTTCCTATGTTCCAAGCAACAATGAGGTGAATGGGCAGTTAATTTGCTTTTGCTAGGGAAGTATTGGTTATGACATGACTAACTTCCTGTTTTTCTTTCGATAGTGAATAGCTTTTTAGTGGTACCTGAATGGAAAGAAAGGACTTTGTATTAACAAGCATTTAGAATGAACTTAAAACTGACCAAGAATCAAACTTGAGATCTTAATGGTTCATATACCATAATATTGCAGAACATAACCCTCTCATTGAGCTACCAGGAAGAAAGAATATGGAGTTTTCAGAGGATAGTCTGTTATTTGAAGAGTTAAAAGTGTATAGTGTTAAACTACAGCTTGATTTTTAAACACACAGTCGTTTGTTTTAGATGTGATTGTTAATGTAGTGGGCTGTGTTAATAACTACTGTAATACAATAAGCAAACGAGCAAAGCAACAATCTGTGTATAATATGGATTGAGCATTTCTTAGGCCTATTGTTTTGAAAAGTCAACAAGATAAGCAAAAGTAAAAATGCAGATACACACTGATCCATGCTGTGCAATCTGAAAATGTCTGCCTTTGCAACTGAACCTATGGAGACATAGGTCTATGCATTAAAGATATTCATAGGCACTATCGTTTATTACAAGCAGATTAAAAGAACATAAATTATGTCAGAATTAATCATACCATCACTTACAAGTGACAAAAATGCATGGCTATTTCCTACTAAACTATAAACAGGCTAGCCAGATTTGACCAATTCCAGTTAATGGATACATTAACACATAAGACCTTAGCCTAACTTCCTTTGATTTAACTGCTGTCCATTTCCAGCATTTTATGTTTTTACTTAAAATTCACTAAATACTTTTTCATGAGGATAATGCCACTGCAATTTATCCAACATAGCTGGATTATTCAAGAGCAGAAAGAAGCTCCATCGTAAAAGATCCTTTCTAACCCAGAGACAAACATTGGAATAATCTGTGTACAACATTATCAAAACATTAAAAACAGAACAAACAAGATATTACAAATTTACCAAAATTGCTTATTGAAAAAAAACCCTAGCCTTTATGGATGCCAATATTGCAACAGTACAGGGAAACAGGTGGGGTGATGCAGTGTAAATAGTTCTCAAGCCAGAGTCATTTATTACATTTGTTTTTTAATAACAATTCTTCGGTTCTTCATTCAATCAAGAGTGTAATTACTGTTATGGCACCTGCTGGAATCAAACAGCAACTTCATGTGTTCTCAGGTACTCTGTGATGAAACATTGTAATGGAAGCAATGTTTTTTTTCTTAATTTATGGGACCACATTTTCATGGAAATTGCTAAGATCTACACTGATGTTAACAGTGCACATTTAGAGACTCATTTCCTCAGGTTGTTAATGCTCTATGTTGAGAAAGAACGTATCATGTCCAATTAAGAAATCACTTGTTATTTATATTGACTGCTACTTAATTGTTAAAAATTAAAAAGCTAGATTAGTGCCAGGCTGCAATTAGGCTTGATTCTCCAGGTCCCATCTCTCTGTCTCTCTCTCTCTCTCTCTCTCTCTGTTATTATACCAATTTATTATTAAACTTACATCAGTATTCACATAAATTTGGCACTCAATTGATGGTGTATTAGCCCAGCAAACCATTTTCTTTTCATGCAAATGTCCATACAGCATCTCCAGTTAGAATGTCAAAAAGCAAAGTTCTCCTGTGCAATGATGTATTTGTTCTAGTGGAACAGTTAAAGCCAGCACCTTGCTCAGAAATCTGATCACAATGATAGTGGATTTGACTGAACATTGATGTTTTGCTTCCAATGGAACCATTCTACCCAATAGCATGCCATAAAATTTGGGGGGTTTAATTCAATAACCATGAAAATGAGTGCAGGGTTGCGATGCATGATTAATCCCACCATTGACTGCAATGCCGACAACATTCAACTTCGCACTACCTGCTGTTTAAATGATTTCAGTGCCAAGCTGTTAATTATGCTCTTGTTTGGCTGGACAACGGAGCAGGAGGCCAAAATCATAAGTGTCTAGCACCAGTTAAAACTAAAATAAAACTAAAAATTAAAAGAAAAACTGAAAATGCTGAAAAAGCACAGCTCTGTGGAGAGAGAAACAGGGTTAACAGTCAAATATGACCCTTCTTTGGAACCAGTTAAAACTACTCTGCAACTCCGAGAAGCAGAGTGCATTATGTCTAGAGCAGATGCTGGAAGTGAATCTGATCTGAGAAACATTGAATAGGCACAAAATGGGGAAGAACAGGCTCCAAGATTTTCAAATCCTACACTGAAGGCTTTACTGTAGGAGATGCAAAGGAAGAGAGACGCCCTGTAACTGCAGATGGCCAGGAGGCCCTCCTAGCAATTTCAAAAGGTAATGGGAGCAGTTAGCCGTGGAGGTCAATGCTGGGATGAAGCTGTTAGAACCTGGAGACAGTGCCGCAAGAAGTTCAATGACCTTACATCAGTGCCCAAGGTCAATGAATGCATCTTCAAATGCCATTCCCTTCTACCTGTAGTATAAGGGTCTGGTATACACAGGCTTAATGTCGGACTGAGTACTGTACTACCCACACAGTGATGTAAGAAGGCACATGACCCAGACCCAGGATCAATGTGGTGTTGAGCAGTGACATGTTGAGATGTAGACATGGAAATAGCTCCTTGCCTGTACCGTATACTGTATATATGTATATAGTTACAAGTAGTTAATAAAGACTTGCTGTTAACATATAGAAGACTATGAAGACTTCCTTAACATACGCGTTCTGTAGCCATTACAACAAACTATCTCGGACACTGCTCAATTCGCAACACCCACACCACCCACCTACTGACAATCTCTGTCAATCACAACTCATACTTTACATTCATTTGCTCCCCTGCACCCTCAGACACTGCTGAAAGCCTCATACCCAGATCTCACAATATTCAAACACTGTCAGCTATTTAACCATGACAGCAAAATCATCCAACTAGATTGCAGAACACCTATTGACACACTCCCTTTCTTGCGGTACAAGATAGCGCACAACTGAAAGCTGCAGAAACGAACCAGAGAGGGACAGGCATGCCTGAATATCCTCTTCCCCATGGAGGAGATGGTGCTGGCCATTACTGGAATGCCCATTGCTGTGGCCAGTGGCAGGACTGAAATCATGGAAGATGATGGTATTCTAATGCCTAATCCTTCTTTAAAATCCCACTGCATCCACATCCCACACTCTCTTCTGATTTACAAGCTGCAGATTGTGTAAGCATGCACTTCTTACTTGCCCCCATCCAAGCACAACCATTTTCTCCTTATGCCTTTCTCTTTTTAGATACCCAAGATGTGCATGCTGGGCAGGCAGTGGAGGTAAAACAAGATGACAATGATGATGAAGACACAGTACCCCCATTACTCGATTTCACACTTGCTGCCACCAACTCAGATACTAACACTGCATGTAATTTAGAGGAGAGTAAAGAAGTGGGATATGCATGTCATGAGACACCTGCAGCCAGGGCATGGGGCAAGGATAGTAAAGTGCCAGCTCATTGGGGCAAGGTGGCACACTATTTTGCTGCTAGAGGACTCAGTGATAACTTCAATGTGGCAGCCTGCAGAAGAATCCTGATGGGTTTGCACAATGGTACATTGAGAAGCCTGCCAGGAAACCAATAAATGTAAAGGAATATGAAGGAGTCCAGCCTCAGTTTGGCACAAGAATTTACACAGAGCTTGGAGCCCACCTTTCCAGCATTAAAATGGTGGCCAACTCCTCCAGCACACTTGTAGACCCAACCATGATGGCATCTGATGGCCAACGTCTCAGCTTCTGTTGCAGAATAAGCAACTTCCACTAGAAGTCACAGTGCTGCAGTGGAAACTCAGGCTAAAGTCATGCAAGCTCAGACTGCAGTCATCAAGACTGTAGACTGCAATGTAGTGCAGGGGGAATTATAAGATGTCACACCAGTCCAGCAAACTGTCTTCCAACTGATTCCTGGGTGTGCTGAGTTGTTACCCCAGCAGAGCAGCAATGGCTTCATGGAGCGCAACCCCATTGTGCTCCCTTAAAAAGATAGCATTCTTCCTCCAAACCCTGCCACTCTGCCAGTGGCCTTGCCTGTCAGACAGTCAGCTCAGGTTGCTGCCACCTATGCCAAGTTGGTGCAGCCCACAGTCAGCCTTACTAACTCCAGAGTTGCTCAAGGTTATCCGCCAAGGACATCAGTAGTCTTCCCCACAGAAAAGCATCAGCCTTTCATCAGACGTGCTGTAGCAACTGGGGTAGCACTGTGTAAGAGCACTAGGACAGACAAAGGCACACAGAAAACCAGCACTAAGGGAATATACATGGGAAAATAATTAACTTTTGCATGCAATATAGAAAGATACCCATAAAAATAAGTGAAGCTAATTCTGTGGTGTTTTTTTTGCATTGGGCCCTCATGGATACTGTGATGGTCATTGACAGAGGGAAGATAAGGTTTGGGACTGCTGGTGAATGGGGAATTGGCATTATAGTAATAGACATTGCTTTGGCTTAGTTTTTTGCAAACAACCTAGCCAGAAAGGGATTGCCTAAGTTGCTTCTTCTGTTTCTCTTCCTCCTCCTCTTCCTTATATTCCTTTCCTGTATAGTTTGTGTCATGGGCTGTCCTCTCATGTTGGCAAAGTTGGGCAGAAGGCAGCAGACCATGCCTAATCTTGACACCCACTCTACCTGAGGGGCTCTCCCAGAATGGTTCACATGGCAGAAGCATTATTTCAGCATGTCAATGTTCTGGTCTGTAACATTTTATGCGACAGCATGGATTTCATTGAGAGCATGCTGTGCATCAAAGTCATCAGCCATGTCATCAGCGGATATTGTCACACAGTAACCACCCTTAGGTTTGGCATGAAAACTCAAATAAAGCTGGCACAGTAGATTGTGGAAGAATTGAGTCATCACAGCTGCTAACAGGATACCAGGCATTGATCTATATGATTTTCTGCCATGGTCACACACCAACTGGATGTAGAGGGCATGCTGTGTCCATAAAGTAATAAGCATGCAGTCAATGCACACTGCATCATGGGCAAGCCTGCAATCCAAGCAAAGTTGTGTGCTCATTCCAATGGCTTCTTTCTGGAGAGAGAGAATGAAATGTAGTTGGGATCTTAATGTAATGAAAGTGTCAATGACTTTTCTTACACAACTATGAATGGCAAACTCTTTGCAAATATCTTCAGTTCCAGCTGCAAGGAGTCAGAAGCATAAATGTTCATTACCACAATCACTTTCATAGCAACTTGAAATGAGATCTTTGCCCTGCTCTGTAGTTGCAGTTCTGACTTCAGTATCTGCTAAATTTCAGTGAGAATCAATGTTCCCTATAAGCTGCATGCATGCATGACAATACAGCAACCCACAAATTAGCACACACATCGCTCAATGGTTGTTCTATTTAAGAGACCATGTATGTTATCACAAATTTAAAGGGTAACACACATTCAAATAAACAAGTGGTGCACAATGAAAGGAAAGTAGAGGGATATTTGTGAGGATGCCTTACAGATTATTTCTTACGACGGTTCAAGTAGGAGAATTTCTCCCTGAACACTAAGGCTGAATATGGGCTCCTCTTCCCTCTCCCACCAGATTGTTCTGCTCTGCATGGCCTTATTCTCCAAATGATGTAAGGGGAATGTCTGCTGGTACATCTGTGTCCAGGAGCAGTTAATACAAAAACCTTGGAGTTAGCAATATATCCTTAAGCACCTGCCATACCACTCCCTGCAGGCCTTTGCAAGACTTGTGAATAACAATGGAGAGCACTAAATGCTTGTAGAATCAACAGGCAACCAAAATAAATCAGCTAGAAACTAGCATATTGACAATCCCTTCAAATAATGCTGGGAGTGATGGGTTACCGGGATGGGGAAGAGGGGGGGGTGGTTGAGGTCCTTCCTGCTGCTAACACATGTTCAGCCGTGCATTCAGAGAGCATGAGCTGCAGTGTTTAACATCAAAATGGCACCACTGGCATAAAAGCAGTGGAGCACGCTGATTGGCTTTGTTATCTGCCTGTTCCACATACCACGGGCAGCCATTCACTGCATGCAAGCTATTGACCTTAACAATATGGCATCCAGTATAGTGCATGTCAAAAGTGTGCACACCATCTGTGGATGCCATTTTGCTTCCCAAAAGGCACCTGTAATACCCAAACAACAGGTGCTGCTGGTCCCAATTTTGCACTGTTGGTCTTTTGAAATCTACAACCAGGCAACTGGATAGAGCACACTGCACACCTTAGTTCCTGTCATTTATGTCAAATTCTGGGGAACAACTTGCCAGCTCACCACACTAGAATATTAATGATCTTCAATTAAAATTTGCCAATAAAAAGCATGCAGGAATATGGGGAGGTAGCGGCTTTATGGTATTGTCACTAGACTAATATTCCAGAGACAATACTCTGCGGATCCTAGTTCAAATCACACCACAGTAGATGGAGAAATTTGAATTCAATCAAAATCTGGAATTAAAAGTCTGGTGATGACCACGAAACCATTGATGATTGTCATAAAACCCCATCTGGTTCATTAATGTCTTTTACGGAAGGAAATCTGTTCTTCTCATGACTCCAGATCCACAGCAATGTGGTTGACTCTTAAATGTCCTCTGAACAAGGGCAGTTAGGGATAGGCAATAAATGCTGGCCTAGCCAGCATTGCCCACATCCCATGAACGAATAAAAAATATAAAAATTCATCTATGGGCCATCAGCAGCAGCATTGTACTCAACCACAATCTGTAACCTCATGGCCCAGAATATCCCTCACTCTACTATTACCACCAAGCTATGGGATCAAACCTGGTTCAATGATGAGTGCAGGAGGGCATACCAGGAGCAGCACCAGGCATACCTAAAAATGAGGTGTTGAGATGTACAACACAGGACTACTTGCAAGCTAAACAGCTTAAGCAGCAAGAGATACACAAAGCTAAGCAATTCCACAATCAATGGATCAGATATAAGATCTGCAATCTTGCCAAATCCAGTTGAGAATGGTAATGGACAATTAAACAACTCACTAGAGGAGGAGGCTCCACAAATATCCCCTTCCTCAATGCTGGGGGAGTGCAGCACATCAGTGCAAAAGATAATCTTCAGCCAGAAGTGCTGAGTAAATGATCCTTCTTGGTCTCATCCAGAGGTCCCCAGCTTCACAGATGCCAGTCTTCAGCCACTTTGATTAACTTCACATGAAATCAAGAAACAGCTGAAGGCACTGGATACGCAAAGGCTATGGGCCCTGACAAGTACTGAAGGCTTGTGCTCCAGAACTTGCTACGCCCCTAGCCAAGCTGTTCCAGAACAACGACAACACTGGCATCTACACAGAAATCTGGAAAATTTCCCAGGTATGTCCTGTACACAAAAAGCCGGACAAATGCAACCCAGCCAATCACCACCTCATCAGGCTACTCTTGATCATCAGTAAAGTGATGGACGGGGTTATTAACAGTGCTATCAAGTGGCACTTGCTTAGCAATAATCTGCTCACTGACACTCAGTTTGGGTTCCACCAGAATCACTAAGCTCCTGACCTCATTACAGCCTTGGTTCAAACATGGACAAAAGAGCTGAACACCTGACGTGAGGTGAGAGTGACGGCCCTTGACATCAAGGCTGCATTTGACTGAGTGTGGCATCAAGGAGCCATAGCAAAACTGGAGCCAATGGGAATCAGGTGGAAAACTCTCCTCTGGTTGGAGACATACCTAGCAAAAAAAAAAATGGTTGTGGTTGTTGGAGTTCAATTGTCTGAGCTCCAAGACATCACTGCATGAGTTCCTCAGGTTAGTGTCTTAGGCCCAACCATTTTCAGCTGCTTCCTCAATGCACTTCCTTCCATCATAAAGTCTGAAGTGAGGATGTTTGCTGATGATTGCACAATGTTCAGCACTATTTGTGATTCCTCAGATACTGAAGCAGTCCATGTCCAAATGCAGCAAGACCTGAACAGTATCTAGGCTTGGGCTGCTAAGTGGCAAGTAACAATTATGCCACACAAGTGCCAGGCTATAACCATCTCCAACAAAAGAGAACCTAACCATTGTCTCTTGACTTTCAATGGCATTACCATCACTGAATCCCCCACTATCAACACCCTGGGGGTTACCATTGTCCAGTAACTGAATTGAACTAGCCATATAAATGTTGTGGTTACAAGAGCAGGTCAGAGGCTAGGAATCCTGCATTGAGTAACTCACCTCCGGACTTCCCAAAGTCTGTCCACCATCCACATGTCACAAGTTAGGAGTGTGATGGAATACTCTTCACTTGCCTGGATGAGTGCAGCTCCAACAACACTCAAGAAGCTTGACACTGTCCAGGATAAAGCAGCTGCTTGATTGGCACATCATTCACAAACATTTACTCCCTCCACCACCAATGCACAGTGGCAACAGTGTCTAGCATCTACAAGATGCATTTCAGGAACTCACCAAAACTTCTTACACAGCACCATCCAAACCCATGACCACTATCATCTAGAAGGACAAGGGCAGGAGATACATGGGAACACCACCATCTGGAAGTTCCCCTCCAAGCCACTTACCTTGCTGACTTGGAAACATATCGCCATCGCTGGGTCAAAATCCTGGAACTCCCTTCCTAACAGCACTGTGGGTGTACCTACACCACATGGACTGCAGCAGTTCAAGAAGGCAGCTCACCACCACCTTCTCAAGGGCAATTAGGGATGGGCAATAATTGCTGGCCTAGCCAGCGACGCCCACATCTCATGAATGAATACAAAATAAATAAATAAACATATGATCCTAAAATGCATTCGATCGCTTGGTCCGTACCCAAAAGTAGAATGCAAACTATACTTTGTTAGATTCCACACCTTCGCGACGACATCTTTCTGAAGTTGTCAAATATTGCAGAGACTGATCAGAAAACTAAATAATTAGTTCAAGTTACATTTGTGAAATCCAAGATGGAAAAAAGGGAGAGGTTCATAATTGCCATAAGTGGTTTTGGGGCTGTGCGTGCTGCTCCCCCAATGATACAGCAAGTGGCTACCTAATCTGCTTCATTCAGAAGGAACCTGCGCATGAGCAGTGATGACCCAAGTTTCAAAAGGAACCAAAACATTAATAATTCTGGGCAAGCGCAACTTAGCATATCTTTATACTGCTGTTACATATACAACATTCCCCAGGAGAGTATTGCTCCACCTCCGGAGGTTTTTAGCCGCAATATTGGGTTTACCCGCTTCAGTTAAAGGGCTAACATACTGGTCGCGATTGTTTGAAGCTGGCCCAGTTCATGAGGCAGGAAACGTTATCCTCTTCTAAAGACATTTTATAGGGAAAGCCAAGGGACCTCGTTGTAAACGGATTATTTCCCCCTCAATTCAAAATTCCTAGAAGAACGCGAGGCGGATTGTAAAGTGGCAACTTTAAAAATCATCCAAACGTATACAGGAGCCGGTCAAAATAATGCCTAAAACAATAATCGGACACAACTTCTCTCCACTTCTTTATACGGAGCTCAAAATTCTAGAAACTCAAGAAAAACTACTCAGCGGGGACTTTACTGACATTGACAGCAGAAAAGCCAGAGCTAAGGGCCAAATTTTGCCAACTGGCCATATTTATTTGAAAAGAAACACACATACAAATCAATCGTGCATCACTTGGCTGATTGAACATTGTGTTCCCTAGAATGAGACAGCCAGTATCGAGGACATGTGTGCAAAAATGAAGAATGCTAATCGACCCCCTTTTCGGCAAAAAATTTCCATTACATTTTTTTACCGAGATAATTGCGACATGGAATTACAATATATTCCTGTGAGCACCTACAGTGTGCTTATGCTAAACTGCTTCCCATTGACAGATTTAATGCAAGACAGCATATTTGTTGAAAGCTATGCAGACAATACAATAATATTCAAACCCCGCGATATTATTGTCCAGTTAATCACTAAAGCCTACTTTCTTACCTCTGTTGCCATAAGGAAAACGAGTGGGATTTTTAATATTTGTTTAAGCTTTGAGTGGAGCGCGACATCGCTATTCGTTCAGTAACAGAGAACATTCATTTTGAGTGGCTAGGAATGATCTGAAATTGGAATCAATATTTTAAAGTAAAGCAGAATTTCACAAAAACAAAATGTTTCAAATAGCAGCCATTGCAGCAATTCCTTTGTGAGGAGATGAATATTAATTTATCTCTATAAACCGGGAGCTGATCACATATCCAGGGCAACTGTAAATTTCAGAGTATTTAATATGAAAACAAATTAATACCAGACAAAACAGAAAGTACTGGAAAAGGTCAGCAGGTCTGGTAGCATCTGTGGAGAGAGAAACAGTTAACATTTCGAATTCAAAATGACTCTTCTGCGAAACTGTTCCGAAACGTTATCTCAGTTTCTCTCTCCACACATACTGCCAGACCTGCTGAATTTTTCACGCACTTTATGTTTTTATTTCAGAGTTCCAGCATCCGCAGTATTTTGATTTTATTAACACGAGAAAAAAAGGTTTGAACTTTAAGCAGCTGTCAAATAAGACGGTAACTTCCATTTTACCGTCGTCTCTACTGTAAGTGCTAAAATATCTGTTAAAACTGAAAACTTGCCTTAAGGGTCGGATGGAGTGGCCCTGGAGAGGAGATAATTAATTATAGCTGAGGAGATGATTAATTATAGCTGCTGCTCCATCTCCTCCCGCACCCACCAGAAAGGAGCATCCAAGTTTTTTATAATTTTACAACCCTGAGCCCAAGAAAACAAACGGGGTAGCCATCGGATTGGGATTCCCCCAGATGAAGGGTAAAACAGTGTTGTTAATGCACCAACACTATAGTATTTAAAATGAATGCTATACAACGACAACTTGCATTTATAACAATAACAAAACGTGCCAAGATATTTCACAGGAGCGTCGTCAGGCAACATTTGACACCAAACCACATTATATATTATCTATAGCGGTGGTACGACCGATGGCCAATAGCTTGGTCAGAAAGCTAGCTTTAATGGAAAGTCTTAAAGGAAGAGAGAAAGACAGAGGAAGCCAAGCAGAGAAGTTCAAGGAGGTAATTCCAGAGTTGAGGGCCTCTTCAGCTGCAGGTATCAGAGAGATCTCGAAGTGTTATTCACAGATAGATCACCAGTTTAAACGCACCAATCAACGGATCTCAATTGTGTTTACGGTTCATGTTAACCAGCAGACCCATTAATTTTGCTGGAAGCGAAATTATTCTTTGAAATCTGGGCTCACTATTGGATTCCAGTCAATTAAATCTCACCTAAATGTATTATTCCATTTGTCGAACAAGTATGTGGGACAAACAAACACGAGGTATTATCATTAAACATTAATATAGTCCTCGGCATTTCGCACTGATTGAGGCGATATCAAAATTTGACTTAGATGTTCTACTTCCAGCATTTGCGAAAGTTGGTTATTTATATAACATTAAAATATAGCGCTAAGGCATTTTATTATCGTTGCTATCTCTACAATATTATTCGTCGAACGATTCACTGAGACTAAAGAAATGCATAAATCAAAGGTTTATATGTCTGACCAACTGAGGCATTTGCTGTAGAAAAAAAAAATCTCAGTTTATGTCTAGGTTTGATTATTTTAACTTCTTAAAGGTCGCAGCATATAGATAAATAAATTGTTTCTTCACCACAAAACACTGTTGCAACACTACAATTCGTCACAACGGTTCAAAAATCCGAGCTTTATCAGAATTGTTTAAGAAATTCTATTCTGACCATTTTTATATCGCGTCAGTGTATCATGTTTTCTAATAGTCGGGAGCGTATGACCTCTCTACCGCAGCCTGATACCCCTGTAACGACAACTAAACAGATGAGTTGTAATTAAAGTACATTAAATGAGAGCCAGAAGCGTGCTCTCCTATTTACCGAATAGCAGGAAAACAATCCCTCCACGAACCTAACAAGAAAATTACCACATAATTTACTCATTTACTTAGTTCGCCGTTTGAGCCCTAATTTAAGGATTTAGGCCAATTTGCCTCCCTGCTTTTCCAGGCCGAAGGGTCAAATATCGTCGTAAACCTGCAGGTTTGCAAACCGCGTTCTTTCTTGCGCATGGAATGCTACAACACACCTCTCACCATTATTGAAACAACCATGGGAGTGGGGGGTGTAGGGAAAAAACAGAGCGTCGCTTCCCTATGAACAATCCATATAATCTATCTAGTTCACTGTTTTTGTTTAAAAGAGCTACCATTCTTCAGTCTGGCCTTTCCCAGTTATCTGTCCACCATGTCCCCTTGCCCAGCCCCACAAACACACTCGCAACCACTTCACTTTTCATGTAGATGTACGTTGGCTCCTTTAGAAGTTGATCGTCTGCAATTAAAAAAGAGCAAGAAAGCTTTCCTTGAAGTGAAATGTGTAGAGATTTCAGCAGGACATTTAAAGGTTTCTTGGCAATATCATGTGTAAATCTTTGATGGCACTTCGGAAGGAAGAAAGCGTGGGGAATAAGATAAGGCAAAGAAAAAGGTGGGAAGATATCCTGTACCAGCAGGGAGTCAGAGTTTCTGAATGTTTTTGATCAGATATACCATCTCAGCAACCACTTTAGATCAGTTATGGTGCATTGAATTCCAAATAATATAAGATTTGAACTATGCTCATTTTAAACCAGACAATATTCTCCTTTACTGTTTAACGACCATCTCCAGTAATCAACGCGTTGTCGGTGTATATGAGGACACCGACTCCTTCCTTAGGTAAAATTTACGTTTAGTTATGACTTTTCTATCTGATCCGAAGAGCTGATTAAACCGATTATGGTATGAAGATAGTTCTAGCTCGAGTTTGTAACTATGTTGATCCCAGCATAATCCATATTCATGCAGAACGTCCTCAGCTAAGTAAATGTCTGCGGCATTCTGAAATATAATTCTTTGCAAGAAATATTGCCTGATTCATTACAATTTACTGCTAGGCTTGCACCGCATTGAAATCTGAAGCACTGATGTATTATTCCCTGAAGATATTTAATTCCTTTGACATCAAGGAATGTTCTATATCGGAAAATAACTAACGCAAGGCTTTATCGATTTTTTGCTGTCTAAAATTGGTTCTATAATATTGTCCTTTGTATTTCTAAATAATTATTCCACATCTGTTAGTACAGTACTCCTCAGTTAATGAAGGAAGACATGTTCTGTCATACCTTTTACGATTTGGACTATAAACGAAATACTGTGTGCAACTGTCAAAGTTACAACCCAGCTATTTTCAATAATGCAGGTATCAAATGCTGATTTACATCGTTTTTGTTTCACGTGTTTGATTTTTTAAAAAAAACACTGCTGTTTCCTTGGAGCATTGTGAGGCTTTGAGAACGGTCACGTGACCACAGGCATGCACCTGGGATCAACAGCCACAGATTAAAACCCATCTGTGTCTGAAGCTCTTTTATGAGAAATACCAAAATATACCTAAAAGTAAGAACTACGAACTAAATTAAACCCAGTTTAAAGGCGAGGCTGCAACCGTTATTTTTCAGCTTGTTTTTCATTCGTTGTAATTACGCTTCTGAACGTGTTCCTTAATTTAGTGGAAGCACTTGTGCATAAAATGGATTTTACTTTGAAATAGCGGCACCAGTGTTTTATATACTAACACAGTAGGGGACAAAATCACTTAAATCGCGTCTATTAATAATTAATACATGGCACCAGAAACCTGATGATTCAGTCAGCATATGTATTAGGTGGAGTGAGGCTGAGCCAAGAACACCAAGAGGATCCCAAGCCTAGCTCTGTGCAAAGTTAACTGATCTCAGCTGGAATAAGGATGAGTCTTAACCTCAGTGTTCTTAGATGAAGAAGGCAGAGAATTACCCACCGTGCTGGATCCTGGTGGAAGTTTTAAAAGTTATTAATGTTTTTGATAGTGTGAATTAAAAAAACTAACTCCTCTTGTTAAGGAGTCAGTGACAATGGGTGGTCTTTATTTTTGTTCTATTTGTTCTCAGGATGTAGGCAATACTGGCAAGGCTGCATTTATTACTCATATGTAATATCCCGAGAAGATAATGGTGGACCTTCTACTATTCTTACTGAGAGTGAACAGAGATGTTAAGACACCTTTCTATATACAGAGGATAGTTAAAACGTGGGTCCCTGGCACAAAGCTGTCTATAATTCGGAACTAATCAGACGATTGCTCAGGAAATACATAAGGGTAACCCATTTTGGAAAAATAAAAAAATTGCAATGAATGAATGAGTGGAGAAAATAATGCAAGGATCCAAAGGATACATTTTCAAAACTGTTTAGAGGATAAATAAACTATGCTACTTAACCCATTCTTTCTTTATCATCTCCCACAGTCACCAGGATCAAAGTTCAGGAACATTTGTCCTTATTATAGTTGTAGCTAACCATGTGTTTAATTTAAAACTGTCATACTTAGATATGGATGGCATATGAATTATGAATATGAAAAAAGTCTGTATTCAGTTCCAATGCACTATTAGCTTTACCATGATGAATAAAGCCCTTTTAAAAGGTTTTTAGGAATCTGCTTATTCTTATTTCTGCTACATCTGCTGCAATCCCTGTGTTGAGAACCAAAACTTGTACTTCATTGATGTTTATATTAATTCCATGGAATTCTGACAGTGTAAAATAATAGTTTATCCTAGCACTATCCATCACATCAATAATACTTGCATCAGTCCTTTACATATTTTAGGGATCACGTATTGCAAAATAAAATTTTATAAAACAGTGACATTTTGTCATTGATATATGACTCCAATCAAGTATTTTATTATTTTGCCTTTATTGAGATAAATGGATTCACAGACATTATGTGTATCTCTGTTTAAATTGACATATTGGAAAATGGATAGAAGGGAAAAATTGTGATATTATAATTTAAGCAAGGTGTACAAGTGAGTTCATAAAGTGTTTCAGTGGTTTATGAATGTCAACCTAATCCCATGAGTAATCTGTTATTTATTTTTATAATGTATTCCAGTCAACCTTAAATGCTATTAAGCTTTTCTCAAAAAAGTCAGTTCAATTTCGATATAATTTATCTAGTCTATGTGAGTCATGCAGTATGCTAGTCATAATAAATATACCAACAAATATTTGTCATGTCCTTGGTGCCTATTTACAGAGGAAAGAATTAGTGTAGATTTGTTCTAGACCTTATTCCAGTATGCTTTACTTGAGATATCACAATGACACCAATACAAAGCTATTTGAATATTTCATTATGATTGTGTAAATATTTAACATTTTATGTAGTTCACTTAAGCAGTATGAATCTTATCCAGAATATCCATTATAATGAAATAATGGCTAGCCTGTTTTATTAATCTTGATGATTAGTTGTCTTACCTACATAATAGTTTATTTTGCACTCTGTCTGATACCAATGAACACTGATAGCACGTGTAGATATCACACTGTTATTGATAAAGTTGCAATGATTCAAATTAAATACATATTAGTCTTTTAGTTCATTTCAATATAAAGTAGAAATCTCTATGAAACAATTAAGCATTCTTACAATAAATAGTGTGTGCAATGATTACAGTTTCTTCAACATAATGCAGTCGGCATTATAGATAACAGTGCAGCCTATTTTTAATTATTAAACATAATTTTTGAGAGTTATTATTTATTCTGAAATCAGTGGTAATTCTGGTTTCATATTACGATTCTATCTTCACACTCAGTCAGTCAATCATTCTCTTCCTGTTCAGTAACAAATGAGGATTTGATGTGATTCTCCCGGTTAGTTTCATTTGATTTGTACTTCCATCAGATTTGCTAGTCCAACTGACTTCACTCTGGTACAACAATTCTCCCCGAGCCATGCTAGTCCCCTAACCCACCACCGACCCCCAACCCACTCTCACCACTGACCCCTCCCCGCCACCCCACACACACGCGCGTGCACTCGCAATGCTTCTGCTGTCAATTAAAATCTATTTGATGATTGTATGTGTAATTTGCTGATCAGGAGAAGATATCTGACCCAACTGCACTTGCTTTTGCCGAACTCATCCTCTATTGGGAGCTGGGTCCATTTCCTCATATACTTTTGCAATTGATATTCAGTTTCGCCAAAAAGACCTTGTGCCGTGAAAAAGTCTTAGGCCCTAAAAAGCATTTGCTGACAAACTTCCGTCACTCTCGCCGCATTAAAATATAAAATAATCCGATAATAAGGAAGAAAAGATTTGCCTTTATATAACACTTGTCACAACTTCAGGGCACCTTAGTGTTTCACAGTTGATGAAGTCACTATTGTGATAAAAACAGAAAATGCTGGAAAAACTCAGCAGGCCTGACAGCATCTGCGGAGACAGAAACAGAGTTAACGTTAACGTTTCTCTCTGCACAGATGCTGTCGAACCTGCTGAGTTTTTCCAGCATTTTTTTTGTTTTTATTTCAGATTTCCAGCATCCAGCTTTTATCACTGTTGTAATAGCTGGAGATACGGCAGCTAATTTACTCACAAAAGGGCCGCAAACAGCAATAAGATAAATGCCAGCTTAAAATTTTTAGTGATGTTGTAAAACATCGTGGAAAACCCCCTACTTTTCTTTAAAAGGGAATTTGGATCTTCTACATCCACCTGAGAGGGCATACAGAGCGAGATTTAACATCTCAGGCGAAAGACGGCATCTCCAATCTCCAAAACCCTTCAGTATTCCAATGGAGCGTCAGCCTAGATTATGTTTTCAAATCCTGGCGTGTGATTTAAATCAACCATTCCTGACTCGGAGGGAAGAATGTTACCATTGAGGCAAGGCCGCTACCCTAAGATATACGTTCATTTCCAAAATTGATATTTGTTCTCATTTTAATTCTGTAGCCAATATTAAAACATTTTAGCCTTGATATCATTTAAAACGTTTTGATCATTGCGCTTTATTTAGACAGCAGTGTTTCTAACTAATAATAGAATCTGAATGTATTAGGCTATAATCATATATTCTATTTTAGATGCACATTATCTTGATGAAAAAGCATTTTACATACCTTTCCATTATTGCACGCGAACAACATTACATAAATTGTGTTAAAACACATATCCAGTCACTCATTTGTGATATGACCATGAAGAAAATGAGGCATTTTTCACCTACTGCAACAGAACTCAACAGATATTTCTCACTAAGCGAAGGCCTGTAGTATTAGTTTAATATTAAGGTCACTGATTAGTAATGTTCATAAAATGGGATTTTTGCGACCTCCAAAAAATCAGTTACGTTCCAGAACATCGTGTAATCCCGTCTAATAAAAAGGAATTACGTCTTATTCAATAATGCATTTTAAAAGGTCAAATTATGGAACTGATCCCCGAATTTCATGTAATGAAAATAGGATTTGAAATACTCAGTCAGGGTTAGCAGTGCACCACAACTATTTAAAATCTTACCAAATTAAATATTTTACAGTGACATGATTAGTCTCACAAGGATTAATGTCCGGGGTCATGGTTATGATACAGCTCGACTGACCCGCGTTTCAAAGAAATTATGTGCAGCCAAAGAAACACCCAGAAAACCCAGGCTATGATTCTAAATATCCAATGCCATGCCAGCTCCTGTTCAGCTTTTCTCAGTTCCACACTGTAATGCTCTAAGTAATGGCGACGATATTGGGCATGTCCGACGTGATTTTTTAACCATTTGCAAATCTGTACTATTTACAAAACAAATATAGTAAAGTTGAACATTTTGACTACAACACAATGATAAGTTCAAATGACCCTGCAATCGGCTATCAAGGCTCTGGTTTCGCCGTTTACGATGACAAATGAACCCTTCGTGAAATGTTTCCGTATCATTCATTCATTATATGATTCTCTCGAATTTGTGACACCGTCATTCCTTTTCCTCTCTTGTGCATACATATATACGAATGAAAACTTAAGGAAAGAAAACAGAGTAGTCCTACAGGATTTCAGCTGCACAAGATAAGTTCATTGCGTTTAAAGCTGTGACAAACTACTCCCTCCTCGTTGAAAAACCAATACCAATGTGACTGTTTTAATTATAACTACCTATGTCTATCATACAGGCCTGCTGGTACACATCGTTGCTACCCTATTCCTTCGTCCTAAAGCAGGCAGCAATTTAGCCACTTCTAAGAAAAAATGAAAATGGGCAGTGGCATCATTTTGAATATGTTCATTTATATGCGCAGAGGAAAATGATAAATATTTTCTGCTGTGTCTGCTTTCCCAATTTGCCAGTATCACATGTGGGCCCAAACTGTAGCAATATAACTCGTCTTTTTATACGTGTGAAGTCAGTAGCATATTCAACGGCAGAGCTAGAACTGCTTTCCGGCTAATTCAGCTGTCCCTCCTGGTAACCAGCATGTGATCCAACCCCGAACTACACCAACCCCTATCGTCACCACCTTCCTCACCCCTGCTGCCCTCCCAACCCATGTCTGCGACAGATGTTAAGGTGTCACTTCAGCCTCAAACTCTGCCCAGCAGAGATTTAATGTATTCCCTCGTCATCCTGTTCGTTATTTTTTTAAAAAAAAACTATTGTTTTAATGTATCACTGTTCTTGCAGGGGAAACCAAATAAACATCAAAAAGTAACGTTCATGTTATTTCCATGTAATAATATTGAGCCTCAAATATAAGAACTTATCACACTGACACTATAACTAGGTATTGATGTGAAACGCTACCAATTCAAAATGCCATCCACACAAACGGGTTTTGAAGAGTGTAGCTATTGGGTTCTGAAGGTAATCGAGAAGATCACATAATGGAAAGGGATAAAATACACTAAACGCTAACATTAATCTTCATTCAATCCAAATATTAATCTATTTTTGATTTTCTTTTTAATGCAAAATAATTTTACAACCAGAATAAGGTTGGCTGTCAGAATGCGGACTTATTATATGATTCTAATTCACTACATTATCATTCATAACACATTAATTATTAATGGGTACATGTTTTAGGATTTCTGAAATCTCGATTCTCGGCCCTTTACTGTACAGTCTCTAACATCAAATTGTAATTATTGTCGACCTGCTGCTCGAAGGGCCGAGTGGCCTACTCCTGCCCCTAAGTCTAATATCCTATGGTTATTGAATTTGGAAAGAAAATTCTTAACAGACACTTTACAATTGGACTTGTTTAACGGATCCTGTTGAAGTATTTGCCTTGTGATTTGGCGGACGCTGGGAGCCTGTTTCCCCAGATTAGCTCTGTCGATTCTGATGTTTTGTGGGTGGTGACTTATCAGCGAAAACTAGGAGGAATCTTCTGCCAGTGGGAGGAGTTCTATATCAGTTCCGCCACTTTATCCAGGCGGGTCATTCCTGCCCTCGGCACAGTATACAAATCCAGCTCCTGCCTCCTTAACACAATCCACACAGGCTTCAAATGTTCGGCTGAAGCACTCAGTCTGCCTGTTAGTAAAGGCATCATGTTTCATTGAACGAAGCATATATATATATATATGTATTTACCTGAACATTCGGATCTAATCCTATGGATTTAAAGGTCGATGCAACAGTAAAAGGACAGTAAACTATTTTAAAGGTGCGATGAATGTGGAGCGGTTAGCTGAAAGCGGAAGACCCCAGGCTCCGTGTGACATGGCTGCTTCGAGTTTCCCTTTGCTGAGGTCGGGCGAAAGCAGAGAGCGTTTAGAAAACACGGCGAGCGACTCCTCGGACACGGAGGCAGCAGGTAATGGATGCACCGAGTTCCTAATGTTGGTACAAGGGGCTGCTCCCGAGAGAGCAAATGACCTTCCGACCTTCTCTAATATCAGGTCTCCGGAATAAAGGCAGCCACCGAGATTTATTCGACTTTAGCCCTTGCGTAGAAATGAAAGGAATGATACCCAGTCCGAGTTTAAATCTAAAAGTGAAAGACAGACTTCCGCGTTTACCTCCCCCCCCCCCCCCCCACCCCCGCTCGTTGCCTGATAAAGCGAGAGAAATACACGATCAAGGGATAAAAGCTGTCACCAGTAAAAACGCATCTTGTTCTGTTCAGTATTAGACGTTAATGTTTAACCCAGTTTGTTGACAAAGTGACAGAACGAAACAGGTTTACGCGTTGCCTTGTTGATCTGCCTGTTTGTCAGAGGACACTCTGTGATAAGGTGAAATTGAGCCGCGTTTTATGCTCTGAACTGTCAATTGACAACATGAACCGTTTATAAACTCGCACTAACCGGGTAGCTTTTATGACGTGTTTTCTCCCTGACACCAATCCGCGTGCAATGAAACAATCGCAAATGCAAGAGGGTCACTAAACCGGGCAACCTTGGTGATAATAATATGGACACCTAGTCGCTGCATAGAATTATCTTTTACTGATCCCTGATTGTTGTTGCCGGTTTGTGCACAGGAGTCAGCCTTGCATTTTGGTGCAATCTGATCACGGATAAACGCACTTTATCCAGAAAACAATTCTTCAGCAGTTGTGCCGGCGGTAATTTTATTTTTAAGGTCCTGGTCGAATCGTTGTAATGTGCATGTGCTGCATATCTGTGTTTGTATTTTGTAGATAAAGAAAAATCGATACAGAACAAATCAGAAGATTGCAGTATGGATGATCCATCCAAGAAGAAAAGGCAGAGACGTCAGAGAACGCATTTCACCAGTCAGCAACTTCAGGAGCTGGAAGCGACCTTCCAGAGGAACCGGTATCCAGACATGTCAATGAGGGAAGAGATCGCCGTTTGGACGAACCTTACAGAGGCCAGGGTTAGAGTGAGTATCCTTAACCTTTTGGTCAGCTCTACTTATTTAAATAAAATACTGACCAAAAAAACTGGATAATATTACGATTAAATCGCACAACTAGGGATTTGGACCTCACTATCATCATGCCAAATATTAATTCGTTGTCCACCCTGTTACTAAAATGTCGTTAAAATGTTCGATATACGGTTAACTGTCTATACCAAATATCAATATTTCTTGAGATTGGCATAATATAAACCATGTTGAATGAAAGTACCTTATATAGTCAAATAACATTTGGTGCAATATTACTAATAAGATTAACAAAAAAGGCAGGCCAGTGGTTGGAGTAATAGTAGAATGGGAATCAATCATACACCATGTTATAGCCCCAGGTAAAATATAAGAGAAACCTGAGCAAATCGCTTCAGCTAGGCGTCATTTATAATAAAAAGGTGAAAGGGTTTTCTCAACATGTCTTCTCTTTGGACCTCTATTCGAACTCCAATAATGCCCCGGAGTTATTAAGAATATTTAATCAGAGTAAGCTGTCTGATCTCTCAAAGAGCAAGTTCGTGAAAGTTCAAGCGATGATGTTCAATGAGCAGCAATATTACATTATAAACCGCATAAAATCATTACATCATGCATTTTGCCTTTACACAAACTCGGGTGTTTGCCCCTGAGAACACCGTTGACTGGTAACCAGACAAGTTTTAATGTGTTCTAAACATTTGCAGTGTCAGCTCTATAGATGGAAGAAAGCACTGCTAGGGAATATATTTGTATTCCTACAAGCCAAACTGAGCTCACGGCTGTTACAATCATTAGCAGGGAAACAAAACATGTGTGTTAGTAAGCGGGTAATGAGCACCTATATATTGCTCAGTGTGTTTTCACATAGAAGACTGACAATAACCCCATTGTCTAGTATTTTTCAGACCGTAAAATTAGACACAAATGTTTCAAAATTTCACAACCCTACTATTACGAAATCTTATAACTTGTTCTTAAACTAATAATTATCCAGTTAAGTTGAATGTCATATTCTATTAATTTTTCGGCAATAAGAATAGCAGAACCCCCCAATAGATTAAAACGAGCTGTAACCATTCATGTAATTTCTACATTAACGCAACTTACAAGAACATCCATGGGAAAACGCTATCGTTCAATTATTCCAGAATAATTGGTCATGTACCTTCCCCCTGTATTTAGATGAATAAAAGATCATTTTAACGGAAGTAATCGGGTGGCTTTCGCCAGTTGGTGGTCTTTTATATTGTATTGTCCCACCAGGCGATCATCAATACGAGTTTATTATGCGTTTACAGAGTTCATTTTGGGGAAAATTAATTTTATTCAACGCTGCGGTTTTTTCCCGGGAGCATTGTGAGTTTTATGAGTGGAACAACGACTTTCGAAGTAGTCGCAGGTGGAAAGTTAACAACGATAAACTTTACTGTGCTTCACTTTCAAAGGAATCGAAATTTTTAGTAGCATTAGAACAGGCAGAAGATTTCAGGTCAGAATAATGGGCCTTATTTTCATAACGCCTGTAATTCTGTTGAATGAAATTAAGAACGAATCATTTTGTTTCTTATCAGATTTAACCCTCTATATAAACAGATCAGATCACGGGCAGTAATCCATTTGCCTTTCTAAAGAAAACCAAAATAAGAAATGGGAAGAAAACCAAGCGAGTGGCAGTTCTTTTTCAGATTTTAGCAGTAGTTTGAATGAAATATCGAATTGCACATAAATAAACTACAATCGGTTAGTTTCTGTTTACATCGCTTAACGATTTCAAGTTGACAGGTTTCTTCTGAACATTTCCATCATTTGATAGTCACACACCCTATGCAATTTCTTAATCCGGAGTCTCCATGCTCACGTTACGCTTTTAACACGTGTTCATAACAGGATCATATAAAGGGATGCAGTGAAGGCGTTTAAGCCTTCAGTTCAAATTATTAAACTGTGCACTGCTAAACTCCTTGTGGTTTCTTTCTGCAATTTCGGTAATTCTAGGCAGTAGG
The DNA here is from genome assembly GCF_017639515.1 of Carcharodon carcharias. NCBI lineage: Eukaryota > Metazoa > Chordata > Chondrichthyes > Lamniformes > Lamnidae > Carcharodon > Carcharodon carcharias. Next base: position 42,063,793 of record NC_054474.1, on the reverse strand, counting down.
ACCGATTGCCTATTTCTTTGCTCTGCATCAGCGACAAGCTCGTAGAACACAAATTAATACCTCATAGTTATCATTTTTAACCTGGTCGTTGTTTTCCCTCATAGGTTTGGTTTAAAAACCGCAGAGCAAAATGGAGGAAGAGGGAACGCAATCAACAGGTGGATCTGTGTAAAAATGGATTTATGCCGCAGTTTAACAGCCTGATGCAGCCTTACGATGACATGTACGCCGGTTACAGCTACAACAACTGGGCGGCCAAGAGCCTGGCCCCAGGTCCGCTGTCCTCCAAAAGCTTCCCATTTCTCAGCTCCATGAACCCACTGTCTTCTCAATCCATGTTCTCTGCTCCAAGCACCATCTCCTCCATGACAATGCAGTCCACTATGGTGCATTCGGCTGTACCAGGAATGCCAGGTTCGAGCCTCAGTAACATTAATAATCTCAACAGCTCCTCTCTCAATTCAGCCATGTCCTCGGCTGCCTGTCCATATGCGCCACCGACACCTCCTTATGTTTACCGGGACACTTGTAACCCTGGTCTTGCTAGTCTCAGACTGAAACCCAAACAGCACAGCAGTTTTGGATACAGCAGTTTGCAAAATCCAGGGTCTAGTCTTAATGCATGTCAATATGCAGTCGACAGACCTGTGTAATATGCAAAAAAAATAACTGGACGTTTGATACAGACTCACAGAGAGGGAACTAAAACTCAGTAAAACAGGATTTCATTGCAAAATTTTAATGGCGTGTGCGGGTTGCCACTCTCCTGGATTTCAACTACCATTCTGTCCAATTCTCAAACAAAAAAATATTTAATTGCAAGAACTTGAGTGCGATTTTTTTAAAAAAAACGAAAGAATATTCGGTTGGGTACAGTAGTTCGGTATCCTTTAAAGTTTTTTAAGCTTAAGTTTACTATTAATGCTGAACAATTGAAAGTGGATTTGTGTATATATAGAAATCAATTCTATTATTGTTACACGTTGCAATACATTGATAAATATAAAGTTTTAAAAATGCTTAAACAAAAAAAAAGATGCATGTCTATTGCTGTACTCCAGATGAAGGAATGTTATAAAATACCACCATTCCTAACTCTGCAGCAAAGAAACCTACCTCTACTCTGGGATTAATTTGCCCCAAAATGAAAAAAAGCTCGATTTTTTAAAAATTAGCATGCTATTAAAAAAGTTGACTTTTTACATTGGATTGCTTTTGAATGGATAGATTTAAAAAAAAACAACGGAGAGTATAAATATTATCTATATATGTTTTAAAAGCTGAATTATCTTTACTGTGTCTCCACTTTGGGCCAATGTCAAAAAAACAGCGGCCGATTTCTCTTCCCGGTGGCATTTCGGAAGCAGGGTTGTACAGTGTAGATTGCTGTAATAAAGTCTGAAAACATTGAAAAGAAATTTACCTGAATGAATTGATTTCTCTCCATTCCCCCATCGCTCAGAACAAAATTTCTCAGAGCAAAACTCATTACAATGGCAGGTCCAGCCCGAAAGTTAGCTGCAGTCCATGGTCATAGTGACCACCTCCTCTTTGGCCTTCCTTAAATAGGACTCGCGCTTTTTATCCCCCCTAACAGTAAGATATCAAGCTGTTTTCGATTCTAACCGTGGTGAATAACGTGCACAGATTGCATTCTTATACATGTGTTCCGTTTATACATTTCACGCCCAGTTGTAACATTGTACCACATTTTATCAGGGGGGAAAAAAAGCTTTAAAATATTTCTTCGCTTTGGAAAACGATATGAAATTGCAAATGTGTAAAAACAGAGCCGTGACCGACTAACAGCGAATCCAATCACAAACAAATGTAACGCTTTCAAAACTCTACTCGTTATTCCTTCCACTAACATCAAACGCCCTCAGAAAACTTCACAGGGAGAAAAAAGAAAAAGAGAATGACAACGGGCATTTTCTTCTCATCCTGGGAGTTGAGATTTTACTTACGAGACCAACAGAAATTGGAGTCCTGGCGAGACGATGGTAGGAAAATAATGCACTCGGCTGCAGTGGGGGGTTCTTCATTTTGACGATGACATTGAAATACTAATTAAAGCCCAGATTACAGTATAGGAAACGCAGGTTGTTCATAACTTGACATGGTAAATAATAACGAAACGCGGCGTGCAATTTAGCTTTGACTGATTTTTTTTTCAAATGATACGGTTTAGGAGTCTTGTCGGTGTCAAGAAATGATTTGTTCCGCCTCATTCATCGATGTCAAATTTTACCTCGAGTAAAGTCTAACATTGAAACGGTCCAATCGAAGCAATTTATTAGAAAATGCTCTCCCTCCTCCTTAAAACCTGTATCCTTCCTGTTGGGGTTTGTTAATTGGTCCTCAAGCCGAGAAAACTATTAGACCTCCTTTTTATCAATGTATCTATTTAATTCGCAGAGCTTGGGGTTTGGTTGACCTGAGGTTTTCTATAGCATTTGTAAAATACATTACTATAAATTCAATGAAGAAATATTACCACGAGCATTCCTCTTGTGCCTAATCACAAACTCGAATTTGCAAAACTAACCTGACAATTGTTAGGTGCAAAATTGCAGACCACACCTAAAGTAATAATTTCTAAAAAGAATATAGGCACAAAACCTGAAACGTTGATGCATAGGCGGTGTTATTTTTTAATATTATTTAGACGCTGAGAAGAATATGTATTAGATTGTTTGTGGTGCATTGTCTAATGCGATGGCAGGTCTAGAAACAGCCGCCGTGTAATGTTCCTAATCCACAACCCAACTGTAAAGAGAAGGTTCGCCTCGTCATTTGCTTCCACTCTTTACAGAACAGAATCCATTAACAATTAACATGGAGAGCAGGTAAAGTAACATGGGGATTATTACCAATAGGTTCAAAACCTAAAGTGACCAAAGCTTTGAAAAAAAAGGTGGGGGGTTGGTGGGGGGATGGGAGCGGAGTGACATAAATCCCGAGTGCCCCGCGGCCAGACACCTGATTTTTTTTAAAGAGATTGAATTTCAGTTTGCAGGATTAAAAGGAAAACGTTTAAGAAATGAAGTCTGTGGGCGGGGTGGGGGTGGGGGAGTGGTGTGGAAGCTTGGTGGTGGCGGTGGGAGACTCCAAACCAGCTGTGTAGGATTACTAACAGTCGGCGCCAGATCGAATCGTTCTGTTAAAATTGCGTTCGAGCGGTGCTGCTCTTCAGAAGAGGCAACTGAAGGACCTTTATTTCAGCTTGCACGTTGGGGTGAGTGAACCTCCTTACGTTGCACCCCTCTCCCTACCCCTCCTCCCCCAACAAATATGCAATTTATGACGGTAAACTGGCCCTTGCTTTTTAACTCGGTGACTCTTCCGTTTTACTTTGTACTCAATGCATTTGCACGCACTCTTTCTCAATTGTCTCCAATTGTGAGAAAACAGTCCTTCCATTCATTTTCACGTCGTCACATTGCAAAGCGACCTGTCTTGCGTTTACAGTTTCCTGTCGCTCTCGTGGACTTTTTACCCGAATTTGATTTCCTTGTAAAGTCGGGTTGGTGCAGAGACGCATTAAATCTCGACTGCAGAATGAGAATAATGGGCAATGTTTTAAAGGGTTAACTGAGTTGCAGTGAAGACTGCCACCGAGCCGTATCGAGCGATCTCCGTTCAGTCGGGTTGAAGATTGCTTAGAACGGAAGGAAGGTTTTCAAAAACCGAATGTGCAACACGTGTTTCTGGCGGGTTGGAGTAATCCTTCAAACTGTTCACAACGACAGGTTGACCCAAAGATAAAGCAGCCAGTCTTTCAATGCGCGCTCGGGTCACTTTTCTACTGACAAGATCGAGTGGTTTCTCCCCGTGCCCTGTAAATTGTGAATTTACAATAGCATCGAAGTTTGATTCTTTCTGATTGAGGGTGTCACTGTAAAGGTCAGCCGTGATGTTCTCAGGAAGTTACCGCAGCGTAATTCTAAACAAAATCCCCTGCCTTTTATTGATTTTTAAAATATTGCCCCTTTTCGACAGTCATTTGAAAACATAGATTCACTTCACTGCTCTTTTTAAGTATACAAAACATCCAGGTAAGAGATTTCTTTTTTTTAACAGACTAACTCCAATCCCAATCAACTTTTTTTTATCGAGTTCCTGATTGTGAATAAACCCTGCCCATTAAATAATATGTAATATTACGTCGATAAATACGTCGCCCTGCCCTGTTATATTTACAGGCCTTTTGTGAGATTGTATTGACTTTGTGGTCTAGGAGATGGTAAAATGGGTAATAAATTGTATCCTTTCGTTTGGACAATTAGTTTTTCACTTTTTTCTACAGTTCATAATACATTCTACCCTAAAATAATCATGGCTAAAAATTAAACGCTGTATTCTATTGTGTGCATTTTTAACGTCAATTACAGAGAGCAGGGGAGATTTATATGTGTGTTATATAAAATATATTATATGAATGTTAGAAGATATGAATAGGAGTTTGGACAACGTATACAAATCTTTGTCTCTCTCTTGTATTTATAACAATAAAATCTAGCTTGTGCATTTAGACAGGGTTCGAGGCGAAATCTTCAGAGAAGCACTTACTGGGAGACCGTGATTTAGAAAGTTACTGAAAATAATTGCAGACCGTTGTAACGGAGAGATGTGTCTTCCGCCGGGTTCCAGATTTAAATTTGGGCCTGGAGCAGGATGCACCCGACAGATTTTAATTATTTTATTAGTAAGAGGGCGCACTTTCTGCGTTGCACTGGGAGCATCCAGAACTGTGACCAGAAGCACAAAAGACAAAACAAAACCTGCAAAAGTTCGAGGGGGGAGGGTAAGTTAAAGAGCACAAGTGAGTTTAAAACGATCTAAATCAAAGTGGCCTCTGGGGAATATCTGCTTGTTTTCAAATTAAGGATATTTATTTCCTTCTCTTTTGCAAACCTTTAAATATGTTCAATTTCTGACTCACCCGTGCTTAACATCCCAAATAAAATTTTGGAAATAGTCTGCATAATCAGCTGGAGTTTGTCAAAAAAAAGTTTATTTTCAGAAGCTGAGTCCGCATCTGGGACATTTACGGATATTGCCATACTTTAATTATTCCTAGTTGGTTATATTTCTCTTCAAATCCATTAATCCGCAGAAGTGAATTTTTAATTTGTTTTGGCTTAATGGGACAATATTGGCATTGCACAAGAGTTCGTGATTGAATATTTAATCGGATTAATTTCGAAACTAAGGTATTAAGGGGCGGGGAGGGCGGATGAATTAATAATCACCGGGGAGCTCTCACCGGCTATACCACATTGCCTGGGTTGGCATGTATTACATGTCCATCCCAGAGAGGTCCGAGCATTGGGGATTTTTACAGCCACCAATAAATTTATAAAAACTTTGACATCATGAACTTGTCTGAAAACAGGACTCCGAATTTTTATTCAGTGTTGTGCATTCATTTTTATCTTGTTCGCATCGTTATGCACATGCATATGTATATATATATGTATTACACTACGTAGAAAAGGTTTGATGCATTACATGTGGCTTTGCATATCTTATATTTATTTATATTTTCTCGCGTATGCTGTGTGCTGAAATATTTGTTTAAAAGTTTATCTTTTTCTCTCCCAATGCCATCAGTTTAGTTATCGTTACCAATTTATCTGCCGAAGGACTTCCACTGCATCCGCTTGTTAACCAGAGGTTTTTAATCAGATTATTACAGCGCAAAATGTTCCAAAATACGCGATTAATAGAGAAAAAATTACACCTTGATCGTTTTTTTAATGTTGACTATGTATATATCACCCATTGTGCTGTCGAGATTAGTTGCAGCCTCTTACACTTAATGCACCTACAAAAATTTTTTGTATTTACTTTTATTTATTAAATATACTACAAAACCTTCAAGAACACTTGATATTGTGTTTAATCCAAACCGATCCGCTGCAACAATTAAACCTGGAACTGCCTTATATTTAATATGCAGATAATTGAGTGAATACATATTTCTTGTTTCTTTTCGAAATTCAGGGGAACTTCTATATATAAAAGCAAATTGGTTCTGAGCTAACACATGTATTACAGTTGTTTTGATCAACTCGGCGTGGTTCCTATGCCCCAATCCACGGTCCTACTCTCGTTTTGTATTATTGCAGCACCTTGCATTTACTGACAAAGTCAACCATGTTTACAAACATCTCATCGTCTCTGTTCGTTATGCCGATTTTAACTGCTCAATATTTCAAATACATGCAATACTGCTTCGTTTCAGCCGCAAGATTTATGAATCTCAGTTGAAAACACTTCTATTATCAATATAAATACTAGCTAAAGGAGTGACATGTAAAGTTTTTTTTGAGCGCAGGTTTTGCTACGATCACAGTATCATGCATTCCGTCTCCTCCGAAAAGCATTTAACACAGCAAGATGTCCCGAGGCGCTTCATTAGAACGTTATCGGGCGACATAAGGAGGAATAACTGCAACCGAAAGGTAGAGCTGGAGAAATGGAGACCAAGACTGCTTTTGCCAAAAGAATGCCCCCGCTGAGGGCAGATCGTGAAGTCTTTTTCCTTCGCGAGGACGATTGCAGTTACTCATTGTTGACACTTATCTGTGCGATGGCATTTATCATTGTTATTTAATTTGTAAATAAGGAGTTTATCACAGCAACCGCCCCCACACCACCAACCCCCCCCCCCCCCCAACCCGCCAAAAATGTAAAAGGAACCGTGGTTTGCTCGCAGGTTGATATTAACGATGTTATTTCTTGCTTTGAAATATCCTCGATCATCCGCAAGAATTAGCAAACGAGCACCATACAACCAATGGCAAAGTTGCACTTGTGTCTCCATAATTTAGACACGAATGTTATTGGGTTTTAGTTACTAGGACTTCGTATTAATTAATGCATTAATTTCTTAGCATCGCTGCAATAACATTTAAAAAGAATGGAATAATAACTACTGGGTCCTAAAAGAGAAAAAAATAATTATGGCTGATAAAGCTACACAATTAACTGGGACGCAGGAAGAAGGATAATGCAGCAATAAAGATGAAAGCCCACGATGCTGCAGTTGACTGAAGTAAATCAATTACCGGTGTATCTGGAGCACAAGCTGTAAACACATCAGAACGCAACAGTGCTCCATTCTACTTACACATATATTGTTCGATACATGCATTGACAGAAATTGACTTAAGTTTTTTTAATGTTATCGGAAAATCAAACGTATGCGCACGTAACTAAATGCAAAAATACTCTGGCACTTCCAGAATTTCAAACATAATTTTCGATGTACCCTTCCCGTCCCAAAACAGCCAAGCCCCATTCTCGCTAAAACGCCTGTCTAAAATAATTCAGATCCAACCACGTCTCCTTTTTAATTAGAAACTTTCTGTAGTATAATAAAAACAATAGTAAATCGTGTAAATGGCTTTTTTTATGTTGCATCCTAAGTCTACCGTATTATGTCGCACACCCCAGACACGGGCAGGAGAATGGCTGGATAACTTGGGAGTCTGCTCCCAGTCGGATTCCCAAGTGTACTAAAGCCCGCTGGTGTGAGATCATGTTTTGTGGATAGTCTCATGCGATTGGGCTTTGTTCAGGGTATGTAATAACTTTAACCAATGCCGTTACATTCTGTTGGATCTTCTGGGAGCTTCTTATATTTAGAATGGAATCTGTTCTTTCTCTGTAGACTGCAACAGGTTTAAGTTCATTATGTGATCGGTGTAAAATTCCTTCCTCCAGGAAGACCAAGCTGTTTCGCACCCACATTCCGGTCAGTGTACATGCATCTATATCATCATATATCAAAAAATAGTGTGCGCCTCGCATCCTCATGGTGTTAACAGCACAACGGTCCGTGGATTCAAATATGAGATTTCTGCAACTCGCTGTATAACGGTTTGGGGATTGCACATCGCAAGAGATATGAGTTTGTCAGGACTATATGTAATATAATAACAGTATAAGTTATATGAGTTAAATCCTGGGAAGAAAATTCACAGTTACAAATCTGTATCCAATACTACCCTGCATATATGGCAAACAAGAAGAATATATTAAATGTTTACAGACTACAATCGTTGAATACAGCTGATTAAAAAAATCTTTATGAGTCTTCAAAGCTTTTGCGCCGACCCCACAAAGGAGCTGTGAGGATGAAAGACGGACAACTGCTGAAAATGCTCCAAAAATGCACCGCATTAACCATGGCTTCTAAACTCCAAGGTGACAGCACACATTTCAGGGTGCCACTGTTTTCATGCTGAAAATGTTTATGGATAGTTTTCTTTTGGATGCCTAACATCCGCGTTCTTAACTTTTCAACGATAAAAGAAATAGATAGGATGCCACGTGCAAAGGCTGAATGATGTCAGGGCTGCCAGATTTTGTAACGAATGGACTAATTTTCTTGGCTTCTAGGAATGTCAGTTATGGTGAGGTGACAGCTGCTGGGATGGGAAAGGAGAAGGTGAAAGTAGATCCGATCACAAGGTTATTCAATTGCTTGTTGTAGAATATTAAAAATATGTACGGAAGAGGATTAAAGAGTGAACAAGTGCTGGACTGTAATGCGTAAAATAATATGCTCCAGTGAGAATAAAGTCGTGTAATTCAATGAATGGCTCCTGCTGATGTGTGTATACAATGCTCCTGTTATTTATTTTATTAGGATCGTGATGTGAACTTCTCCTTTCTAATTCTCCACAATCATCCCTCTTGCTTCAAACATGTTGCACATGTTTCTATTTTAACCTGTGAAGCATTGAACATATTTGGCTTTTAATTTTCTAAAATCTACATGAATATGGTCACTGCACTGCAAAGTAATGTATTGAAAGGAACACATTGAATGATTTGAGAGATGTCGGCACTAGTTAAATGTGTCTTTTTTCGAATTAAAAGAAACACATTGATTTTCCGTTCGTGTTTTTATGTCCTTCGTCTTTATAATTATGACCATCATCTCCATGGTTACATTGATTTGATGTGTTACATTTCTGATCCATTCTTTTTCATCCATTTCTGTTATGAATTGGTTCCTTGCCTTTGGATGTCTGATGGCCTCATTAATAAATTTGAGCAAGGCAAGAAATAACTTGCTTACAGTCAAGAAATTCAATAAACCATGGCCGGATCCACCAAGCAAGGATTACAAGCAGATCGGTGCTGAGGATATGAAGCTTTACCTGGTACCTATGCTGATTGACAGACCCTGCCGCTCACTATGAGTTCTGTGTGGTCTGCCTGATGTCAATGCCTTGGAGTAAGGCTTACTCAGGGATGTTAGCAAAGTAAATAAAAGGTATAAAAGCTACACGGAACGCAAATTTTCTGATTGAGTAAACTCCCTGGGGGGGCAGCTTCGAAATATCGATTATTGATCTAACTAACCTACAAGGACCGTATGAAATTCAGAGTTGTTTTTATATTAAAAATAGACCCCATTACCCAATGCTAGTCCATAAAAGTCTCAATTACGCTAGGTTTTATTTTATCTTAATGAGGTCAGGTAATCCACCTTTTACTTACAACTTCAGAGTACTGTATTTTAATGCAACTGTGGCAACCGCCTTAACCACAATCTGCTGCGAGCATATTAGATGAATGCAGACATTGCACAACATTGTCTTTTCCTAGAACTTCCTCCTGTCAGTTTCTTTTCCCCGCCTTTCTCTGATGATTCATGCAGATTACTATTCCATACATGCCAGAACTCTTTCAGTCCAATTAACCATTCCTTATGAGTGAATCGGAACAGGAAGGTCACTGAATTCTTCAGCCATTCGGTTGGGATGTGGTTACATCCAATGCCAAAGTTTTTCTCACTCAACGCTCTAATACTGTAAGTCCATTTCCAGCAGCCCTTGCTGGATGTAGTGCAGGATTGGGAGCCCTAAGTAATTTTGATTAGAAATTATTTTAATAACTTATTGTTCTGTTGTGTGAAGAGGTCAGCAAGCAGGGCTGTTTGATTTACTTATGGGATGTGGGCATTGCTGGGAAGGTCAACATTTATTGTCTATTCCTAATTACCCTTGAGAAGGCAGCAGTGAGCTGGCTTCTGGAATAGAACTGAATGGTTTGCTAGGCCGTTTCAGAAGGCAGTTAAGGGCCAACCACATTGCTGTGGGTCTGGAGTTACATATTGGCCAAGCAGGGTAGGAATGGCAAATTTTCTTCCATGAAAGACATTGGTGAACCAGATGGGTTTTTACAAGAATCCAGTAGTTTCATGGCCACCATTACCGAGGCTAACTTTTTATTCCAGATTTATTTAATTATAAAATTTAAGTTCCCCAGCTGCTAGGGTGTGATTTGAATTCATTTTCTCTTGATCATTCGTCAAGATCTCTGGACCACTAGTCTAGTAGCATAGTAACATTACCACTATGAAAATATGTCCCTAGGGCATGCAGATTTAGCTACTTGTTATAAGCTTGTTTCCAATCAGTCGCAATAACAACATGCTGAAATAAATAATGAAGTAAAATTGTTTGAGTAGAATCTGATTTAGTTCACCTATCTCACTGAACCCTTTTTTCTTTAAGATCATTTAAAATCTTACCTTATTTCATTTCCAAATTATTTAATACAGATCCCCTTCACATCTGATTTTCTCTCATCCTCGTCACTCCATTGAAATGTTAGCTGCTTCAGTGTAAAATACAAAAAAAAAAGCCGGCTGCATTTTTACAGGTTTTATGGGAGATCAGGATACAGACCTTAGATGTCTAACTGATCCAGTTTGACATCAAATGAGAGCATACCTTTCCAAAATTGCTATCAAAATATTTATCTGGGGATTTGATGAAGCAGTGTGTTACCTACCCCCTATTCAATTGTCTATTAAGACTTTAGTTCAAATCCAGACCAGACTGTTCAATGAAATTTTTCCTCACTCAGGGAGCTACAGCGGTCCTAAATGCTATAAATTTGGGGTAGCCTGAACCCAGCATCTAGTGGCAGTTGCATTGCTTTGGTGTCAGCTGCAGCTCAGTGGTTGCACTCTTAGTCTGAGTCAGAAGGTTCAAGCCCCATTCCACATAACCCAGGCTGACACTTCACTGCTGCACTGTGGGAGTGCTTCACTTTCAGGGGTACTGTCTTTCAGGTGAGATATTATAGCTAATGCCCTGTCTGCTCTCTTAGATGGACACAGAAAATCCCATAACACTTTTTGAAATTAGTAGGGAGCCCATCATTTACAGACATTTACAAGTGCAGCCTACCTGCCACCTATTCATTTTACTGACCAATGATGGCATTTACCCATTGGTTGCAAGGTCACAGCAATGTCACAGATTTGTTTATGTCAGTACTGCATGTGGATGAATTTAAACACAGTGATAAATCAAAAAGGCATAATTGTCCAAGCTGAAATTAATTTGGTCAAGTTAGCTCCTAGTTTGTGTAGCTTCATATCAATATCCTAAGAGTTACCATTGACTAGAAATTGAACTACACCAGCCATATAAATACAGTGGCTATAAGAGCAGGGCAGAGGCTGGGAATTCTACAGCGAGTAACACACCTCCTGACTTCCCAAAGCCTGTCCACCACCTACAAGGCACAAGTCATGGGTCTGATGGAATACTCTCCACGTGCCTGGGTGAGTGTAGCTCCAATAATACTCAAGAAGCTGAACACCATCCAGGACAAAGCAGCCCGCTTGATTGGCACCCCATCCATCATCTTAAACATTCACTCCCTCCATCACTGACACACAGTGGCAGCAGTGTGTGCCATCTATAAGATGCACTGCAGCAACTCACCACGGCCCTTAGACAGCACTTTCCAAATCCACGACTTCTACCACCTAGAAGAACAAGGGCAGCAGATGTATGGAAATGCCACCACCCGCAAATTCCCCTCCAAGCTATACACCATCCTGACTTGGAACTTTCCTTCACTGTCACAGGGTCAAAACCCTGGAACTTCCCCCTTAACAGCACTGTGGGTGTACCTACACCATATGCCCTGCAGCAGTTCAAGAAGGCAGCTCACCACCACCATCTCAAGGAAGACACTTTGACATAGGCATTAAGGCACATTTTATGGGCAAAGTAGAAGGTTCATTATGTGTCTGATCTTGATACTGACCAGGAGCACCCAAGATGCCAAGCTATTCCAGAACAGTTATAACAACAGGAGTGCTCTTGCCCTCTCCACAATCAATGCATTGCCCCATCCCCCATTTTTCCCATTCTAACCTCTCTCTTGGTACATACCATCAACACCAGCATTGCAAATTGCCTGACTTTGGATTCTGCAATGCATCAGCAGCTTGCAGAGATGTGACAAGCAGCATCAGCTGATGCACAAAAGGTTAATGAAGCCCAAGGCCCAATTTTGAGACGGCTTCTGGCTTCCCAGTTGGGGCACTCGGTGCTTGTGTAGCGCCCAGTCTGAACACAGAAGAAGAACCAAGCTAATTTCTATATTAAATCAACTTTACACCTGATAATATAACACTGAATCCTTTCAGATAAGCCATTCTAAAGCACAGAAGTACTTGGTCAGTACTTTTGGCTAGTGTTTAGGAGTTCACTATTGAACTTAAATATGTTTATATTTTTTAAAAGCTTATCTCAACCTAAGGCAAAAAAATAAATTGCCATGCATCATAACTGAAATTATCCAATGTACTAATTTCACAAAACAAAAAGAACATTCGATAGTGCCAGTAAAATGATTATAGTAAATAGTTTTGTAAAGTTGTTGACTGTGCTTTGTTACAGAAGGTTTCAACTTCACAAAATTGCAAACTTTGCATACTAGCAGCAACCAAACCATCATTGACTTGGCTTTTGGCTACAAGCATGTGCAATAACATCAATATAATTGAAACCAAAGAAGAATCAAAATTAAAACTTCAATATGTCTTAAGTAGTCTACTGAAGTAGCTTCACAATTTTATGCATGCAATCAATAGAGTATTCAACTGTTTATTGATGATGGTGTATAATTGTTTTACAATTTCTGATTTTATCCAGAATAAATTTTAAATGTGCACAAATTAGTCACTTACTTACATCTTTTTTCAATACTTCAAATATATCTTTGTAACTATTATGTGTGTGTGTTTTTCTTTCTTTCAATTTCTGTTCTTCTCATCAAGATTTTCTCTGTCCCTTTCTCTTTGTTTTGCTCTTCATTTCCCTCTTTTGTTTAACCCTTCCTCTTTCTCTTTCTGGCTTGACTCTCTAACTATTGAATGCTTGTTGACTATGAACTTAAGAGTGCTCCATTGGAAGAGCACAGAATGCAACAACACAGAGATCTAGGATTTTGATGAGCACCTTCATTTTGCACTCTCTTATTTGTTTCTTTCACAGTATTACATTTCTCTCTCTTTCAGTCTTTGATTTTTTAACACCCTTAACATGTTGAAATATAGGAGACGCGTCTTGAAGTGAAGAGTGCAGAATGGGCGAGGTTTGGTTTGCAGTGCCTGAAAGGCTCTTGTGATTTGTTTTGTAGACCAATGGGAAAATGAGATTTTGTTTCAAACAAAAATTCAGCAGCAAATAAACCAACCATAGCAGACACCGAAGGACCAGAATGAATGACTTAATCAGCTGCACTTTCACAGTCTGCCAAGCTCCTTAAACAGGTGTTTCTCTATGTTTCAGTGAGTTCTGTGTTTCTAATGTGATTGCAGTAGCAATGAAACCTTCAGTACAATGTGTTCGTTGCTCTGTAATTGATTGGTGCAAAATGATGGGAAGTCACAGGCATGATGAATTTGCTTCTTATTTGGCATAAATTCAATATAAATGTATATTTTCTCTTGCCAATTTTCTCCCCTCCCCTCCTGAAGGCTACTACCTATATTCAGGTACAAGCCCTGACAGTGATTGGTGGCAAGCTATTTAATCACTGCCGAGCCCAACCTTGTTTTTGCTCAAAGCCAGACAAGTGCACTTGAAATGGGTGTTATTGGATAAGCAATTAGACGAGGAAACCAGGGTCAATTTTCTCTTTACCTCTGCAATGCTGGGGCCAATTGTGCTGCAATTATTTCCCCAGCTGAGAGCAAACAACTCAGTACAGACTGTGGATTCAACTGTGTAACTTCCTACTCCTTGTGGCACAGCACCTACTGGATTCAATTATTGAACCATTGGAGAAATTTTAAAATCTAGCATTTTAAATGACCTATGATTTCAGACTTGAAAGGTGTGATGGCTCATTATAATAATGCTTGGGTATTTGTGGTTGAATTGCCTTCATTTTTTTATTTTAAAGAGGATGCAAGGACAGAGGGACCTGTGGGTGCTTGTGCACAAATCTTTAAAGGTGGAAGGACAGGTCACCAAAGCAATTAATAAAGCATATGGTGTCTTGGGTTTTGAGTACAACAGTTAGGCTAAACCTACATAAAGCAATACTTCAGCCAAGCTGGAGTATTGTGCCCAATTAGGAACACTGCACCTTAGGAAAGATGTGATCATTTTGGAGAGGGTACAGAAGAAGTTTATTAAAATGGCTCCAGATATGAGGAATTCCAGTTACAGGGATAGGCTGGAAAAGTTAAAGCTGCTCTCCTTAGAACAAAGAAGGCTGTGGAGATTTGTTCAAGGTGTTTAAAATCATGAAGGAATTCTGTAGAGTAAATAAGGAGAAATGATTTCCAATGGCTGAAAGGTTAATAGAGGAATAAATTTAAGGTGATTGGCATAAAAGCCAGAGGTGAAATGAGGATAAACTTTTTTTATTCAAAGAGTGGTTCAGATTTTGAAATGCACTGCCCGGGAGGGTGGTGGAAACAGATTTAATAGGAGCTTTCAAAATGGAATCAGATAAGTACTTGAAGGGAAAAAAATTGCAGGGACATGGGGCAAGAGCTGGCTTTGGGATTAACTGGATTGTTCTTTGAAAGAGCCAGCAGGCTTGATGAACTGAATTACCTTATTCTTAGATTATATGGTCTAGGAATTAAAACAAAATAGGTTCTATTTTCTGTTGCAGAAAGCATCTGGGAAAATTACTGTTACAGGGAATTCTTCGCTGTTGTTGGTGTGTAATGGCCAGTCTTTGTTTACAAGCTACGGTTGGCTGAAACAGTGACAGAACACAGCATGCAGGAGGTAGAGGTGCCTTACTCAAAGTCTTTGGGGTTCTTTTTTGAAGGGATTTGACTACTATTTTTCCAGGTTTGGTCAATTGTTCTTGTACACAATTTTACTAACCTAATTCTATAGATCATCTTACATGCAGAAAGATGTCCAGTAATGCTTTTCAATGTGCTATGCTCCTATAAAAGCCCCATTATCTATTATTATGATCCTCATCTGGGGTTACCACTGGACAAGCCTGATCCCAGGGTGGAACCCAGCTTGATAGATCCTAACTTTTATTTGTTTGTTTAGATACGTGGATAGGGGCTACTGAACATAAAACATTTATTAAACAAGAAAGGGTGAACTATATTACAATACTCCTTCATCCACAACTATACCTTTACAGATATATATACAGATTTGTAAGTTACAAAAGCTATCTTATACTCTAATGTTCACTGTAAGTACAGTCCATGTAAACCAATTGGCAACCACACTCTGAAACCAAGTGACAGATGTCACCCCAGACTGATGTTATGGATCTCTCCTCAATTCCCTGAGACACTTGTTACACCATAAGCCAACCAGTCTTACTGAACTCAGTCTTTCACACAAGCGTTTCCAATCTCCACTTTCCAAAAACTACCCTTGGAATCTTCTCCCAAACCAGTGCATTCTCTCAGATGCCTTCCGCAAGAGTTCACCTCTAGGGTTTCGAACTCTCCTTCTGATGTTCCTCTCCCCTGGCTCACCATGTGCATTCAAGCTTTCTTCCACACACTCTGTCTCTCACTGTCTCAGCTGTCAACAATATACTACTGCTTCACATGCCCTACATGGTTCACATAGTAAAGAGTTACAGACCTTCAGTTGCCTCTTTGGACGTTCTGATTTCTCACAAGCCTTTATATCAGTTTGATTCTGCTTCCTTCAGCTTAGAGCTTTAAGCTTGGAGTCTTTCTCTGCCCCTCACTCTTAACTTCACTTAACAGGACCTTTTCCAGGTCCTTGTCCTTCCTTTGACTATAAGGTCTGCTTGGGACTTTCTCCTGTTCCAGTCCCCTGAAGTTTTGAGGACTTTGTTCTTTAGCTTGGAATTGGCAATCTGAGCTCTCTAGGGTGCTTCTGCCTGGCAGCTGTCTTCAAAACCAACTGAACGCAAACAGCTTCCAAATCAAACTGTTGTTTCTAATTTCTTGTGTGTGTGTGTCTGTGGGAGGGACCTGCCTCTCTGGACCCCTGTTGCTAGGCAACGGCTCAGTTTTCTACTCTTGTGTTTGCTTAACTTCTCTTATAGTCGTAAACTCTCATTAGAAATGCAGGCACCTTTTAAAGTGAAACTAAAACTCAATTTGATCTTTGCTTAACACACAGATACAGCAATACAAATCAAACTTAAACATTACAGTTAAAATTCATTCCTAACACCCACAAATTCCAATATAAATTACATAATCTGTCTCTATTTCCTAGCACTATGGTTAATTTGTCACAAAACCCTCCTTAATATAACAGTCTTGCCACAACACCTAGCCATGTCTGTGCCAGCTTGTCAGTACATGTATCAATCTGGCTACAACTCTTGGGCATATGGGAAAAGACAGAAACAAACAGCATTTATGTGATGGTTTCCATACCAAAGTATTGTGCAAAGTAATATTCACATGTACCAAATTTCAAATGCACCAAGAACGACATAAATATTCACAGAAGTAAAATCCACCTTGCATTTACTACAGTGCTGGCTGTAGGATTCTTTAGAATTCAACTGCCAAGTTTTGCCTAATGTTAAAATCTACACAGCCTACATAAAGGATATACTATTTATAAAAAATGCTGGAAAAACTCAGCAGATCTGTCTACATCTGTGGAGAGAAGAATAGGGTTAACATTTCGAGTCTGTATGACTCTTCTTCAGATTTTTTTACTCTATTTTTATTTCAGATTTCTATCATCCACAGCATTTTGCTTTTAACAAATTATTTATACTTGTGAACTTCTCGTTTTAATTTAACATGAAAAGCAGAATAGGTTCAGCAACTAACCATTGTTGCCTGTCCCTCTGGAATGACCAAAACATTTTTGAGATTTGCTGAACTTTTGTCTTTTCTGTCAATCTATGTAAATCCTTTTTTTTTAAAAATCTTACTTTTAAATGGTAAAATAAAATTACATAGAATTTGTAGCACAGAGACAGAGCATTCAGCAATTATGATATAAAGTTTTGTAAAAGATCTTGAAGTACAGGTGCAAGTTTTCTGTTAAACATGTATTAGTTTACTGTTGTATCTTCAGAGATTGTTGGTTTTAAATTAATCACTATTTAAACATAATTATGATATACATAACCTAGGGTCCAGGTGGGCCCGGGCACACAGTTCATCCCAAGCAGACTTTAAATGGAAGCCCTCATGGGTCCTGCAATTGACAGTTAAAAAATATTCCATTCATATGTTCAGTTGGTCATGGATCATAAAACAGCAAGATTAGTAATTAACTGCCAAAGTTAGTTACAATGTGCTGATTTAGGCATTGGGCATATAAACATTTACTGGTGGGCAAATTGAGGGGGGGATTTATGAGGAGAGAAGGTGGGCAAAGGAGAAATGTATTTCAATTTTAGAGGAACTTACAGTGAGTTGGAAAAAAAATATTCATTTTCATCACCATGACGACATAAACAATTGCACAGGGCAGATTTTGGTCTGACACCTATGTCAACATGACAGATAAGTTTAAAAAGTGTTTTTTAAATTCATTATTGGGATATGAGCCTTGATGGCATGGCCAGCATTTCCTGCCCATTCCTCAATGTCCTTGAGAGGTGGGGGTGAGCCGCCTTCCTGAACCGCTGCAGTCCATGAGGTCTGAGTACATCCACAGCGCTGTTACGTCGGGAGTTCCACGATTTTGATCCAGTGACAGTGAAACAACAAAGATAGTTCCAAGTAAGGATATTGTGTGACTTGGAGGAGAGTTTGCAGATGTTGATGTTCCCATGTGAATGGTGACTTTATCATTTTAGGTGGTAGAGGTCGCAGGCTTGGAAGATGCTGTCAAAGAGCCTTGGCAAGTGCTGCAGTTGCATCTTGCAGATGATACACGCTGCTGTCGCTGTGCACCAGTGATAGGAAGAATGAATGTTTAAGATGGCGGATGGAGTGCTGGTGATGCCAGCTGCTTTGCCTTGGATTGTGTCAAGCTACTTGAGTGTTATTGGAGCTGCACTCATCCATCTAAGTGGAGAGTATTCCAGCACAATCTTGACTTGTGCCTTCCAGATGGTGGACAGGATGAGACAGGAGGTGAATTACTTGCCACAGAATTCCCAGCCTCTGACCTACTCTTGTAGCCACAGTATATGGTTGCCCAGTTAAGTTTCTAGTCAAAGGTAACCTTCAGGTGTTGAGGCTAATGCCATTAAATGTTGTTATGTCTTCTGGCTGCCATAAGTTAGAAATAATCACACTTTAAATATAAAATGCTGGAACTTAATTGAGTGTTTTTCTTGCTGTTCTTTATGAGGCTGGTAGACTGATAAATTGGGGAGAATTTTCTCCCCGTTGGGCGGGCTGGTCGGGAGCGGGCAGGCGCAGAGCCAATTGCCACCCACGATCAGCTGCACACCGCCACTTTACATGGGCAGGCCAATTAACACCTGCCCAGTTTGACGCACGCCTGGTAGCGCTCAGCACTACCTGTGCGGGCAAGGGGAGGAGGGAGAGTCGGGGCCTGCGCTCTTTCACACATGCATGCAAAAGAATGCAGAAATCTCTCTAAGGCACGGAGCTGACTCAGGAAGATTTTCAGTTATAAAGTGTGAAAAAAAACAGATTAAAATTATTCAGACTTGTCCCCTCATGTGACAGTGTCACATCAGCTGGGACATGTTTATGAACTGTCAAAATTTTAAAAATTTATTTAACAAAACCTTCAGAAACCTCAACCCGCCCATGGATGAGGTTTCATGAAAAATACGAAGGCCACTTGGGCTCTTCGCTTGCCCACCAACCTTAAGGTTGGATGAGCAGCCCTGTCAATAAGTTTAATTAGTGTATTAATGGCCTTAACAGGCCTTTGACAGTTTGGCGGGTGCGCAGCTCCCTCCAGTACACGCCCGCTGAATGGAAGATCGGAAAGACACGCAGTGACGTCAGGACACAAGCCCGATGCCCCTGCGGGGGCAGGCCAAAAAGAAAGTTCTGCCCATTGTTTCTTGGCACATGACTGCAGTCTTGTGAATGTAGCACACAGAATATATATTGATATAAAAATTAGTTCCTAACTCTTTACAAATAATATAACAATATAACAACATAAATCCTTCTTTCTTTAAAAAAAATATGAAGTGCCTCTATATCAATACAAACCATTAACTTTTTTTAAAGAAAATTGACAACTAACTTTTATAAATAAACTGAACATATTTAAAGTCTTTCATGGCTTGTTCTTTTTTCTAAAAATATTATTCAAGATAGATTGTTGTGCTCCCATCTTGTAGATTTGGCATTCATCGCTCTCAGTGATGAGTTAGCACACTGCACAGATGATGTTTGTACTGCTCCTGGTCTTGTAGGAGTCATACTTGATGTTGCTAATGTTGTGTCACTTACCGGTGACATTTTTGATGTTGCATCGCTTGTTAGTCATGCTGTTGATGTTGTCTCGCTGGTTAGAGGTGTTGCTGGTGTTGTTGATGATCTTTTCTGCTTTTCCAGCTCAGGTGTATGTTGAATATGGACTCTATTCCATCATTTGTGTACTGGTTTCAGTCACAATAGGTATGACCTTGGGGCCTCTGCTTCACCAACAACTTTTGTTGGGTTCCAGGTGTTCATGATGGGATCTGCACAGTTTGTCTTTCCAGCCACTCAGACAGGGACTGAGCGTGCTTTTTGAAGTGTTGACCTCCTTCTACCTGTGCATCAGTGAGTTGTTGTCTTACTTGCTTCTGGTCACTTGGAGGGAATATCTTGCTTGCCAGGGCCGTCTTACAATCTCTTCTTTCAATAGCTATGGAGGCAATTTCATTGTCAGCCTTGAGAGGTGTAGTTTGGAGTGACAGTAAGGCCAGGTCTGGATCTTCATTTGTCTCTCAGCATTTCGTTAGGGTTCTCTTGACTACCTGGAAGTGTCTTTCCATAAACCCGTGTGGGCCCTTGGGTAATGTGGTGATGAGGTGATGATGTTAAACCCATACTGCTCAGTGAATTCCCTAAGTTCTCTGGAGATGAATTGGCTTCCATTGTCATATATTATTCTTTCAGGAATCCTTTGCTCAGAGAACTCGGACTGCTGAGATTTATTTTTATTCTTTTTTCTTATACGTTCATGGGATGTGTGCTTCGCTGGCTGAGCCAGCATTTATTTCCCATCCCTAATTGCCCTTGAGAAGGTGGTAGTGTGCTACCTTTTCGAACTGCTGTAGTCCATGTGGTGTAGGTGTGCCCACAGTACTGTTAGAGAAGGGGTTCTAGGGTTTTGACCCAGCGACAGTGAAAGAACGGCAATATATTTCCAAGTCAGGATGGTGAGCATTCTACTTCTTTGAGTTTGCTGAAACCTTTCTCGTGATTCTGACCACTGGCACTTAACTTCATCAGCCCTTGGAGGTTTGCTGTATGTTATGACATGTGAGGTATGAAAGAACTCATGTATTGGATCAATGTCAGTAGACCCAATCGATGATTTGACTTCAGCTGGAGATGTGTGATGAATTTTTCAAAAATTTTGTAATCTTCACTTAGGTCCCATTATTAAATTAAACTCTTTCTTCTACCCTCAAAAGACTGCAGCAGACCCTTTCCTCTTCACTAGTACCTATTACAAAGCTAGTGAAAGCCAGGAAGAAAATTGATGCTAGCAGGTGTCCCATCTCAGTTGTTGCCACAGGAGAATCATGAGATAAAACATCTAGATATAAAGATCCATCATTAGTAAATGTAACACCACTAAAACTGAGCCTTTTGTTTAAACTTCTCAAATGCCTCTAGGACAACATCAGCCTCCCAATTCATCATGGGCTGGAGCTTTGTATTTACTGTTGTGGTGGTCATTTCATTTTTGCATGATTCACTCAGTTTTGCTTTCTCTCTCTGGCACTAGTTTGGGTTGATTTTTCAATCTAATTCAGCGTTAAATTAGTTTAAGATGCTTGGGTTTTTACTCACTGGCAACCACTGCCTTCATGTTATGGTCTTCTAGTTCCCATATGTTAGAAATAATCAGACTTTAGACTCAAAATGTTGGAGCTTCATTAAGTGCTTTTCTTGCTGCTCCATATGTGGCTGGTGGACTGATAGATTGATGCATTTTTACTCAGCACATGACTGCAGTGCGACAGTGAATGTGGCATTCCAAGATATTCGTGTAACAATGAGTTCCTAGCTCTTTACAAATAATCTAACAATATAACAAATGTCAAGGGAAAATGGTTAGATTCTTGCTTATTGGAGATGGTCATTGCCTGGCACTTGCATGGCACAAATGTTAGTTGCCACTTATCAGACCAAGGCTTAATGTTGTCCAGGACTTGCCACCTCTGGGCATGGACCACTTAGGTATCTGAGGAAATATGAATGGTACTGAACACTGTACAATCATTAACAAACATCACCACTTCTGACCTTATGTTGGAGAGAGGGTCATTGATGAAGTAGTTGAAAACGGTTGGGCCTAGGGCCCTAGAACCTCTAGCTGAGGGGTCAATTTACCAGGCACATAGATTTAAGGTGATTGGATGAAGGATTAGAGGGAACATGAGGAAAAACTTTTTCACCCACAGGGTGGTGGGCACCTGGAATTCACTGCCTAAGTTGGTGGTTGAGTCTGAAACACTCAACTTATTTAAATGGTACCTAGATCTGCATCTGAAGTGCTGCAAGGCTATGGACCAGGTGCTGGAAAGTGGAATTAAAATGAGCAGCTAGCTTCTTTCTTCTCTTTTTGGCTGGCGCAGACACAATGGGCTGAATGGCCTCTTTCTGCATCATAACTTTTTTATGGTTTCTATGATTCTAGGAACTCCTGCAACAATGTCCTGAGCCATGATTGGCCTCCAGCAGCTACACCATCTTCCTTTGTTAAAAGCAAAATACTGCGGATGCTGGAAATCTGAAACAAAAACAGAAAATGCTAGAAAAACCCAGCAGGTCTAACAGCATCTGTGGAGAGAAAAAAAACAGAGCTAATCCTTAGTCATACGGACTTGAAACTTTAACTCTATTTTTTTTCTCTCCACAGATGCTGTTAGACCTGCTGACTTTTTCCATCTTCCTTTGTGCTAGGTATGACCCCTGCCAGTTGAGGCTTCCACCCATTCCCATTGAATTCAATTTTGTCAGAGTTCCTTGATGCCACCTGCCGCTTTGATATCAAAGGCTGTCACTCCCACCTCATGTCTGGAATGTTTAGGCCAAGGTGGCATTGAGGTTTGGAGCTGAGTGGTCCTGGCGGAATCCAAACTGAGCATTGATGAGAAAGAGTCATTTAATAGCACTGTAAACAACATCTTCCATAACTTTGCTGATGATGACGAATAGACTGATGGCTGCTTTTTATGGAAAATACATATTTGGGCAATTTTTTCACATTGTAGGTGGATGCCAGTGTTGTTGAATGTATATGTAAGGGTTTTCTAGAACAGTATATTGAGGAACCAGTTAGAGAACAGGCTATTTTAGATCTAGTATTATGCAGTAAGAAAGGGATAATCAATAATCTCGTTGTAAAGGAGCCTTTGGGGAAGAGTGATCATAATATAGAAATTTACATGGGGCAGAATGTTATGAGTTGACGAGCGAGGGCGGGGCTTAAATTGACACGTGGTGACATTGGGCGGAACTCCCAACATCACCGCACCCCATTTAAACTTTCAGGAAGGCGGGGGCGCTGCAAAACCAGCTGCGCGCCCGCTGACCTGTCAATGGCCAATTGAGGCCATTGACAGATCAATTAAAGTAATTAGTGGACCTACCCGTCCAACCTTAAGATTGGCAGACAGGCCAGGAGCCCTGGTGAGAAGTGGAAAAAACATGAAACCTCATTCACAGCCAGGATGAGGTTTCATGTAGGGTTTTAAAAATTTTAATAAAGTTTCTTTGGAATTTATGAACATGCCCCAACTCATGTGACATTGTCACATGAGGGGACATGTAAGGGAATTTTTTTTTCTATTTTTAATATTTTTGAACGTAGAGGCGATCTCCCTGAGGCAGCACTTAGCCTCAGGGAGATGAGTACGCTCTTTCGTGCACATGCACGTAAGAGCACACTCTCGATCTTAGGCATTACCCCCCACCTGCACAGGCCCTGCAGACGTCACGCTGGGCGGGCCTTAATTGGCCCGCCCTGTAAAATGGCGCCGTGCCTCCAATCGGAGGCGCCGATTGGAAATGCGCCCGGCCATCAACTTCCCACCCAACAGGGGGAAAATTCTCCCCATGAAGTTTAAAAGTGATGTAGTTTAATATGAAACTACGGTATTTAATCTAAACAAAGGAAACTACGAAAGTATGAGGGGCAAGTTGGTTGAGGTAGATTGGGGAACTATATTAAAAGGCATGATGATAGACAGGCAATGGCTAGCATTTAAACAATTAATGCATGGATTGCAACAATGTTACGTTCCTTTAAGGTACAAAAAGCCAGCAGGAAAAGCGATCCAACTATGGCTAACAAGAGAAGTTAAGGATTCTATCAAATCAAAGGAAGTGGCATATAAAGTTGCCAAAAACAAAGTAGTAAGCCTGAGGATTGGGACCATTTTAAAATTCAGCAAAGGAGAACCAAAAAGTTGATAAAGAAATGAGAAAATAGAATATGAAATCAAACTACCGATGAATATGAAAACGGACGGTAAAACTTTCTTTAGGTATGTAAAAAGGAAAAGGTTAGCAAAGATAAATGTGGGCCCACTTCACGCAGAGAATGGAGAATTTATAATGGGTAATGAGGAAACGGCATGAAACTAAACAAATAATTTATTTCTGTCTTCACAGAAGGTACAAAAAACCTCCCTGAAATACTGGGGAGCCAAGGGACTAGTGAGATTGAGAATCTGATTAAAAAAAGTATTCGTAAAAAAGTAGTGCTGAAGAAATTTATGGGACTGAAAGTTGATAAATCCCCTGCACTGATAAGCTACATCCCAGAGAGTTGAAAAGAGGTGGCTGTAGAGATAGTGGATGCATTGGTGGTCATCTTCCAAAATTCTATAGCTTCTGGAATGGTGCCTGCAGATTGGAAAGTAGCAAATGTAACCCCACTATTTAAGAAAGGAAGGAGAGAGAAAACAGGGAACCACAGACCTGTTCGCCTGACATCAGTAGTAGGGAAAATGCTGGAATCTATTATAAAGAATGTGATAACTGGGCACTTAGAAAATAATGGTGAAATTGGATTTATGAAAGGGAAATCATGTTTGACAAACATGTTGGAGATTTTTGAGGATGTTACTAGCAGAATTGAAAAGGAAGTACCAGTAGATGTGGTGTATTTGGATTTTCAGAAGGCTTTCAATAAGCTCACACACAGGAAGTTAGTAAGCAAAATTAGAGCTCATGGGATTGGGGGACATATATTGGCTTGAATTGAGGATTGGTTAACAGACAGAAAACATAGAGAAGGGATAAACGGATCATTCTCACATTGGCAGGCTGTGAATAGTGGGGTAACACAAGGATCAGTGCTTGGACCCAGCTGTTCACAACCTATATTAATAATTTGGATGTGGGAACCAATTGTAGTATTTATGTAATAACTTTGTTAATGACACAAAACTTGGTGGGAATGTGAGCTGTGGGAAGGATGCAAAGAGGCTTCAAGGAGAGTTAGACAGATGAAATGAGTGGGCAAGAACATTGCAGATGGAATATAATGTGAAAAAATGTGAAGTTATCCACTTTGGTTGGAAAAACAGAATTTTTTAAAATTGATTTATGGGGTGTGGGTGTCACTAGCTAGGCCAGCATTTATTGTCTATTCCTGATTGCCTTTGAGAAGGTGGTGGTGAGCTGCCTTCTCAAAGCGCTGCAGTCCATGTGGTGTAGGTACACCTACAGTGCTATTAGGGAGGGAATTCCAGGATTTTGACCCAGTGACAGTGAAGGAGTGACGATTTATTTCCGGTGAGTGATTTAGAGGGGAACTTCCAAGTGGTGGTGTTCTTATGTATCTGCTGCCCTTGTCCTTCTAGATGGTGGTGGTCGAGGGTTTGGAAGGTGCTGCCTAAGGAGCCATGGTGATCTTGTAGATAGTACACACTGCTGCTACTGTGCGTCAGTGGTGGAGGGAGTAGTGGACAGGCTTTGGGGAGTCAGAAGGTGAGTTACTCATCGCAGGATTCCTAGCAACTGACCTGCTCTTGTAGCCACAGTATTTATATGGCTAGTCCAGTTCAGTTTCTGGTCAATGGTAACTCCCAGATTGTTGTTAGTGGGGGATTCAGCAATGGGAATGCCATTTTATGTCAAGGGGCAATGGTTAGATTCTCTCTTGTTGGAGAAGGTCATTGCCTGGAACTTGAGTGCTGCAAATGTTACTTGCCACTTGTCAGCCCAAGCCTGGATATTGTCCAGGACTTGCTGCATTTGGACATGGACTGTTTCAGTAACTGAGGAGTCACTAATGGTGCTGAAAATTGTGCAATCATCCCCACTTCTGACATTATGATGGAAGGAAGGTCATTGGATGCAGAGTCTTTCTTAAATGGGGAGAGATTGAGAAGTGTTGATGTCCAAAGAGACGTGGGTGTTCTTATTGATAAATCACTAAAAGCTAACATGCTGGTACAGCAAGCAAATAAGAAGGCAAATGGTATTTTGGCCTTTATTGCAGGAGGATTTGAGTACAGGAGTAAGGAAGCTTTACTGCAATTGTAACAAGCCTTGGTCAGACTGCACCTGGAGTATTGTGTGCAGTTTTGGTCTCCATGCCCAAGGAAGGGTTACTAGCCATAGGGGGAATGCAATGAAGGTTCACTAGACTAATCCCTGCAATGGCAGGGTTGTCTTATGAGAAGAGATTGAGTAGACTGGGTCTGTATTCTTTAGAGTTTAGCAGAATGAGAAGTGATCTCATTTGAGTGTGCAAAGTTCTTACAGGGTTCAATAGGGTAGATACAGGAAGGATGTTCCTCCTGGTTGGGGGTCTAGAACCAGGGGACCAGTCTCAGAATAAGAGGTAGGTCATTTAGGGCCAGAGGGCTATGGAGGCTCAGTCATTGAGTATGTTCAAAGCAGAGGTCAACAGATTTCCAGATACCAATGACATCAAGGGATATGGGTATAGTATGAGAAGATGGCGTTGAAGTTAAATCCTGTGAAATGGCAGAGCAGACTCAACCGGCCAAATGGCCTACTCCTGCTCTTATGTAGCTGTACTGGAACAGCTTATTCAGGGATGTAGCTAGTTCTGAAGCACAGGTCTTCAGCACTACAGCCAAGATATTGTTAGGGACAGTAGAGTTTGCTATATCTAGTGCTGCCATCCATTTTTTGATATCACATGGAGTGAATTGCATTGGCTTAAGACTGACATCTATGATGCTGGGCACCTCAAAGGGAGGCCAAGATGGATCATCCACTCAGCACTTCTGGGATTGATGTGATGGGCTCCCCTATCATTGAAAATGGGGATATTTGTTGAATCTCCTCCTTCTTTTAGTTGTTTAATTGTCTATCAGCACTTCCAGCTGAAAGTAGCAGGACTGCAGAGCTTTGATGTGATCTGTTGGTTGTGCGATCACTTTGCTCTGTCGAGAATATGCTGCATTCACTATTTAGCATGCACGTAGTCCTGTGTTGTAACTTTACCAGGTTGGTATCTCATTTTTAAGTATGTCCAGGGCTGCTTCTACTATACATTACTGATTGAACCAGAATTGGTCCTCTATCGATGGCAGGGTGGTAATGGTAAAGTGAGGGATATGCTGGACCATGAGATTATAGATTGTGATGGAATATTTGGCTGGTTGGGACTTTCTCCGCAGACTTGGATATTAAAAAAACCCTGCAGCCATGGAAGACAATGGGGCTCAGGAATCAAAACTTGAACAGAGTAGTCCAAAGACTGTGTCAAAAGGTCAACACCATGATGAGCTTGTAGTGTCTGGTAATAAAGAGGAGAAAAGGGAATTATTGAATCCGAAGGGTAAGAAGCAGTATGACAGAAGATTTCTTCTGGGTTTACAATTCCCACTTGCCGGTAACTAAAAGTCAGAGGGAATATCAGAAATCAGCAATGTTGTTCTTGACAAAGTTAACTAAACTGAACCATGTATACAATTTTCTGCACCCAGGACATGGAAAAGCTGTAAAAACTACAGAAAATGAGAAAAGGGATTTGCTGTGACAGATGACCGAAAGTGAAGCCACCAGTAGAAAACTCTCATTTCCAAGAGAGTTGGATTTCACTCACTGCTAACTTGAGACATCACTCATTCTTTTGCACACACCCTCACATCTCCATCTGGCCTCATCTCCTCTGAAGACGGCCTCCTCAGCCCTCACCATCTTGAGGCCACTTGCACAGATCAATTTATGCCCCCTGGGGGTACCACTTCCCTAATACAGCCCTCACCCTGCAGCTTCTTCCCTTGCCTGAGGCCACTTGTCCCTCTTCCCCAAGGAAGCCCTAGCCCTGCAGCTGTACAAAGCTACCCCCAGCTTATGGCTGGTCTGGTAGGAAGAGACCTGCCATGAGGCCCCCTAAAAGTGATGTGGTGCTGTCTGCACAGCCTGGTTCTGATGACTGCGAGTGCTGCCTGAAGCAAGGTAAGAAAACAAACCTCAAAGTCCCAAGTGAAGTGCAGCTCATCAGGTGCACGTCGCTAATGTACTGTTGTGAAACACATCAGTGTGTTATCATGCCAATGTGGGCAGACGATCCAGTGTGGGGGATGAGTCTGGTGGGCTAACCTTATAATGATATGCAGATGTATTACAATGAAGTTTCTGACGTCCAATGGCAGAAGACGGAACCTGCCATCAACGGGCTGAGCAGACGATCGCAAACTGGTTTCACAGCATCGTGAAAATGATTTTTGGTCTTCTCACGCTACCGAACATGCCCAACGCCAGTGGGCACGGGCGATTCTGCCCATGGCCCCAAAAGGCAAGAAGATTGCAGCCCCCCGATTCAGTGATGCATCCCTGGGACACCTTCTGAACACCATTGGAGCCTGCTGGGATGTCCTCTACCCCCACTCTAGCCACAGGAGGCCCATCAGTGTTACCACTTAGCCTTGGGAAGCGGTGGGGTGTTGGGGGTGGTGGTCAATGCCAACACCGTACTGAAGAGATTTGCCATCCAGATGCAGAAAGAGGATGAATGATCTCATCCATACTGTCAGGGTAAGGCAACAATCTCATCACTCTAACTCACACACAAGCCCATCACACAATCACTGGCATCTCACTCACTGCCAGCTCAAGGGACATCGCCACTCAATCTCTCACACATACCCTCACATCTCCATCTGGCCTCACTTCCTCTGGAAACTGCCTCCTCAACCCTCACCCTCTTGAGGCCACTTGTGCAGATCAATATGTGTCCCATACAAACCCTGGGATACACCCTTCCCCAGTAATGCCCTAGCCCTGCAGTCTCTTCCCTTGCCTGAGGCCATTTCTTCCTTACAGCTGGTCTTGTAAGTAGAGACCTGCCCATGAACGCCCCCCTAAAAGTGATGTGGTGCTGCATGTGAAGCCTGGTGCTGATGACCTTGAGTGCTGCCCGAAGCAAGGTAGACAAACAAACCTCCAAGTCCCAAGTGAAGTGCAGCTCACCAGATGCACATTGCTTATGTACTGTTGTGAAACACGTCGGCTTGCAATCACACCAACGTGCCCAGGTGATCCAGCATGAGGGGCTGATTCCGGCAAGCTGGGCTTATAGCAATATGCAGATGTTTTTCAATGAAGGTCCCAATATGCAGCAGTGGGAAACGTGGCCTGTCATTGACGGAGCGGACGACTGCAAACTGGTTTCATGACGCCGTGAAACCGATTCTGGGGACTAAATTCAAAGCCTCTGAAACTGGTCATCTGGATCACAATGCCTATTAATCCATTCCCACTGACTGCAATGCAGTCACCTGCAAAATTGCCAGCCACAAAACTACTTATAGTTATAAAACAATTTGCCAAGGGTCACATTTGTAAATAACCTGACAAGTTCATACTCCAATCAGTATGCTGAGTGATTGGATCTTTTCTGTGTGGTGGCAATGAAAAGGAATGATAAAGTGTAGGCATCAATCCAAAGCCACTTAACAAGCCCTCAAATCACTACTCATATTGAACTATAGACAGCGTGCTGCCTGAACTAAGAAAAGTTAAATGGTACACCACTGTGAATGCAAACAATGATCCTATAACCCTGTGTAAATACATTTCTCCTATGCTGTTTTTGACAGCGACTATGTACATCCACAATGTTGCTGAAAAGGAAAGGCTCCGAGCTGTGCATAGAGCTCTGTGCACGCTGCTGCAAGACTCCTCTATGCTCTTTGACATGCTCCTGGTAGACTGCCAATGTATCAAGCATATCTACGTGCACACCCATCATCAACTTCTTATATGCCACCCATCAAAGTGCTTATATGGGTCCTCTGTAGCAGAACACTTGTGCAATCTCGTCCTCTGGTGAGATGGCTCTGCACCAGCCTTTTTCCCCTAGCCTGGCTGCATGCCTGATGACTCGTCAGGTGCAAATCCCACCTTTATGCTATTCTTTAAAGAAAATGCGTTCCAGTATCTGAGGTGGTGGCTGAGAGTGTGAAATCAAGTGATGGTGTTTCATCGACATCAGTGCCTTCTTCCTCTTGCACTTCACATTCCTGCACCATTACCTCGTCAGGTAGCAGTTCTGGATTATCTGAAAGGAAAAAGGCAAAAGGGTAAGGTTGTCATGAGGAGGGTAGTAAGAGGGGTGAGTAAAGCAAGAAATGCATGCTTACACCAGCTTGGGAATCAGTAGACAGTGTGCAATGAGGGGGAAGTGGGATGTGAGAAGGAAGATTAAGTATGAACATACTATCATCTTGTTCCTTTCAGCCTTGCCCCTGCCATAGCTTCAGTTGTGGCTGCATCAATGATGGCCAGCATGGTCTCTGCCATTGGGGTGAGGACATACAGCGATGTCTGTCCCCCCGCTGATGGGCTGCAGTTGCCTTCAGTTAAACAAGAGAGGGGGAAGTGTGTCGGTGAGGATGGTGCAATGTGTTTATAATATAACAGCCACTGTTGAATAACTGACAGTGTATATGTTTGTGTGTGAGACTTGCAGCAGTGGTAAGTGTGTGAGGGTGAGATGAAGTTCTGCATGTTAGGCATGATGCAGAGTTTGGCAACATTGAGAATTGATTCAGTTGTAGGAATATGGCACTTGAAGATGTATTCATAGACCTTGACAACTTGTGTGAGGTCATTGAACTTCTTTCAGCACTGCATCCAGATTCTTGGGGCAACATTGTTAGTATTAACCTACAAGATTATCAGCTCCCACTGCCTTCTCAGTTTATCTGCAGGGTCCCCTGGTCCTCTGTGGATGGAGGCCCCTCTCCTCCAGTCAACCTCTCCTGCACCTAGGGTTCCAGAGCTGTGTCGGAAACCTTGGACCCAGTTCTCTGCCACGGTGTGCCATCCTTGTGTCTTTCCCAGTTCAAATTCACTTGTCTGATTAATTCCAGCACCTGCTGCAGCCAAAATGCATCTCCACTTTAAGTCATGCAGGCTAGCTATTAGTGGCACTTATAGCTTGAATTTGTGCTAGCCTTTCATTGATTTGCACCCCCTATTCAGGCAACCAATCATGTTAATGAGCAGACAGTACAAAGTGGAGGAGATAGCTGAAGAGATTGTGGAGGCATTAGTGGTGATCTTTCAGGAATCACTGGAGTCAGGGAGGGTCCCAGAGGACTGGAAAATCACTAATGTAACCCCCCTGTTTAAGAAGGGAGTGAGGCAAAAGATGGGAAATTACAGGCCGATTAGCCTGACCTCAGTCGTTGGTAAGATTTTAGAGTCCATTATTAAGGATGAGATTTCAGAATACTTGGAAGTGCATGGTAAAATCGGGCTAAGTCAGCATGGTTTCATAAAGGGGAGGTCATGCCTGACAAATCTGTTAGAATTCTTTGAGGAGGTAACGAGCAGGTTAGACAAAGGAAAGCCAATGGATGTTATCTACTTGGACTTCCAGAAGGCTTTTGACAAGGTGCCACCCAGGAGGCTGCTCAGTAAGATAAGAGCCCATGGTGTTAGAGGCAAGGTATTAGTATGGGTAGAAGATTGGCTGTCTGGCAGGAGGCAGAGAGTGGGGATAAGGGGGTCCTTCTCAGGATGGCAGCCAGTGACTAGTGGAGTTCCGCAGGGGTCAGTGTTGGGACCACAACTTTTCACTTTATACATTAATGATCTAGATGAAGGAACTGAAGGCATCCTGGCTAAGTCTGCAGATGATACAAAGATAGGTGGAGGGACAGGTAGTATTGAGGAGGCAGGGAGGCTGCAGAAGGATTTGGACAGGTTAGGAGAATCGGCAAAGAAGTGGCAGATGGAATACAACGTGGGGAAGTGTGAGGCCATGCACTTTGGTAGGAAGATTAGAGGCATAGACTATCTTCTAAATGGGGAGAGAATTCAGAAATCTGGAGTGCAAAGGGACTTGGGAGTCCAAGTCCAGGATTCTCCTAAGGTTAATTTGCAGGTTGAGTGGTAGTTAGGAAGGCAAATGCAATGTTGGCATTTATTTTGAGAGGACTAGAATATAAAAGCAAGGATGTGCTGCTGAGGCTTTATAAGGCTCTGGTCAGACCACATTTAGAATATTGTGAGCAATTTTGGGCCCCGTATCTCAAGAAGGATGTGATGACCCTGGAGAGGAGGTTCACGAGAATGATCCCTGGAATGAAAGGCTTAACATATGAGGAATGTTTAAGGACTCTGGGTCTATACTCGATGGAGTTTAGAAGGATGAGGGGAGATCTGATTGAAACTTACAGAATACTGAAAGGCCTGGATAGAGTGGACATGGGGAAGATGTTCCAATTAGTAGGAGAGACTAGGACCCGAGGGCACAGCCTCAGAGTAAAGGGAAGACCTTTTAGAACAGAGATGAGGAGAAACTTCTTTAGCCAGAGAGTGGTAAATCTATGGAATTCATTGCCACAGAAGGCTGTGGAGACCAGGTCATTTAGTGTATTTAAGACCAAGATAAATAGGTTCTTGATTGGTAATGGTATCAAAGGTTACGGGGAGAAGGCGGAAGAATGGGGTTGAGAAACTGATCAGCCATGATTGAATGGCAGAGCAGACTCGATGGGCCGAATGGCCTAATTTCTGCTCCTATGTCTTATGGTTTTATGGTCTTTGTGCACTTCCTGCTTTGGAACAAAGGCACATGGGACAATCACATATTGCAACCACTATGCCCTTTTCGGGCCTTATCCAGTCTTTTCCCCTCTAAAATACAATACCTGAGCAAGAAAAAGTTAAGGTAAATCCCTTGTGTGCCATAATAGCAGTGGGTTTTTGAAGAGGCAGGACTTCTACCTACCCCTCGATTGTGTGCCTCACCAGGGCCCACTTCCTGGGATCAGGGCTACTTAATTATTTTGGGTCTGTGTCAGGGCATTTAAAGTATTAACTGGCTACCTAAGTAATTGCAATGCATTGCAATGTCACTGTCCTGGCCCTAACAAGTCTGGAGTTTAAGTGACCCCATGCTGGTGTCCCAAAACCAACAAGGCAATTGGGACCTGAATGTTTCAAGGCCTATACTATTAATATAATAGGGAATGCTACAATTGCGATCTTAAATGTCTTAATTCCTAATAGTTCTCAATACAGATTAGTACGCAAGTGGCTCATTAGGACAAGGGTGTAGGAATGGGGAGACAGGCAGAGACCAAAAGGAGGAACAGTATGAAATAGATGGAGGAAAGTGAACAGAATGAGAAAGCAATAAACAACAGGGGATGGTGAAAGAAGAGAATGAAAGATGATGGGGTGCGAGTGGGGGAGGAAGACACGAGAGAGAGGGACTGCAGTAAAACAGGAGACACTACCAGACAGGACTGGAGAAACGAGTTCTGAATATAAACCTGAATAGAGAAATTATTATATTCGTGAAAAATTGAACAAAGCAGGTTACATGTGACCACTGAATCTGCATCATGCAGGCAGATGCCACGTATCCCTGAAGCTGCCAAGAGGCAATCATTCTACACCACTCTGCAGTCCCCAGCTTTGTTTCAAGGGCATTGTAACCGAGATAAGTGGATCATGCGAGTCCAGCAATATTCTCTGGAGCTCTGGCCAATGACACTAGAGTGAAATCCCAGAACTGCAACTCAAAGGAAATATAAGGCACTTGCCTGCACCAAGTGATGTATTGAATGTATTGTTGGACTGCTCAACAATTCCGCTTACTGGATTGATCCTAAAGCTGATACTGTATGCTCTGCAAAGGGGTCTAACATTCTAATTGTATTCTGCACTCTGCACAACTTTGCCACCAGGAGAGCAATTGCAGCAGGAGCAGGGGAAGAGTCAAGAAAAGGCTAAAGTAAACAAAGACAATAAGGTTCGGCCTCAGTATTTACCAGCTCCACCAGAGCATCAAAATGCTCAGCAAATCCACCAACAACAACTACTTTTATTTATCTCCTTTAATATAGTAAAATGGCTTAAGACACTTCACAGGAACGTTATCAAGCAGAATTTGACACTGATCCACATAAGGACATATTCGGGCTGATGACCAAATGTTTAGAGGAAGAGAGGCAGAGAGATTTGGGGAAGGAAATCCTGAGTTTGGGACCTTGGCAGCTGTAGGTGTGGCCACCAATCGTGATGCATTAAAATCAAGAAGCTCAAGAGGCCAGGAATTGGAGGAGCACAAGTATGGGACTTTGTGCAAGTTATGCCATAAACAGTAAAGTTTTGGATGGCTTCAGGTTTATGGAGGCTAGAATATGAATGTTCCACAAGGGGTTTGTGGAATAGTCCACTTGAGAGGTAAAAAAGGCATGAATGAGTGTTTCAGCAGCAGAAGACCTCAGGTGGGGTGGAGTCTGGTGAATGTACAGAAGTGGAAATAGGTGGTCTTAGTGATGGTGAGTATGGGGTCAGAAGCTCATCTTGAGGTCAAATATTACACCAAGGTTCCCAGCCCCAGCCATGTATTCACTATACCCCCTGACCTTCCCCTCTCCGATGCTGAACGTTCAGTGCTCAGCAAAGGGCTTAGTTTCATACCCTTACGCCCTCACCTCAATGAATTTCGGGCTCGGCATGATGCTGAACTCTTCTTCCGCTGACTTCATCTCTGAGCTCACTTCTTTGGGCAGGAGTCCTCTCCCAGTTCAACAGATCCTTTTACCCATCTCCAATACTCTCCCTCCACCTGGACCCCTCCCTCTGGATTCTTACCTTCTCTTGATCTTTTCATTGAGAACTGTCAGCGCGACATTAGTCGTCTCAATTTCTCTGCTCCTCTCACCCATTCTAACCTGTCTCTCTCTGAACTTACTGCACTCCATTCTCTCAGGTCCAATCCTGACATTGTCATCAAACCCGCTGACAAGGGTGGTGCTGTTGTTGTCTGGCGCACTGACCTCTACCTCGCGGAGGCTGAGCGTCAACTCGCAGACACTTCCTCCTACCTCTCCCTGGACCATGACCCCACCACTGAACATCAAGCCATTGTTTCCAGGACTGTCACTGACCTCATCTCCTCTGGGGATCTTCCTCCCACAGCTTCCAACCTGATAGTCGCCCAACCTCGGACGGCCTGCTTCTATCTCCTACCCAAAATCCACAAACAGAACTGCCCCAGTAGACCAATCGTGTCAGCTTGCTCCTGCCCCACAGAACTCATTTCTCGTTATCTTGACTCCCTTCTCTCTCCCCTTGTCCAGTCCCTTCCCACCTACATCTGTGATTCCTCTGACACCTTACGTCACATCAACAATTTCCAGTTCCCTGGCCCCAACCGCTTCCTCTTCACCATGGACGTCCAATCCCTCTACACCTCCATCCCCCACCAGGACGGTCTGAGGGCCCTTAGATTCTTCCTTGAACAGAGGCCCGAACAATCCCCATTCACCACTACTCTCCTCCGTCTGGCTGAACTTGTTCTCACGCTGAACAATTTCTCCTTCAACTCCTCTCACTTCCTCCAAATAAAAGGTGTGGCTATGGGTATCCGCATGGGCCCCAGCTATGCCTGTCTCTTTATGGGGTATGTGGAACATTCCTTGTTCCAGTCCTACTCCGGCCCCCTTCCACAACTCTTTCTCCGGTACATCGATGATTACTTCGGTGCTGCTTCATGCTCTCGTCGGGACTTAGAAAAATTTATTAATTTTGCTTCCAATCTCCACCCCTCCATCATTTTCACGTGGTCCATCTCTGACACTTCCCTTCCCTTCCTTGACCTCTCTGTCTCAATCTCTGGTGATAGACTGTCCACCAATATCCATTACAAACCCACCGACTCCCACAGCTACCTCGACTACAGCTCCTCACACCCCGCTTCCTGTAAGGACTCCATCCCATTCTCTCAGTTCCTTCGCCTCCATCGCATCTGTTCCGATGATGCTACCTTCAAAAACAGTTCCTCTGACATGTCCTCCTTCTTCCTTAACCGAGGTTTTCCACCCACGGTCTTTGACAGGGCCCTCAACCGTGTCCGGCCCATCTCCCGCGCGTCCGCCCTCACGCCTTCTCCTCCCTCCCAGAAACATGATAGGGCTATAGCTTGAGTGCCCTACCATCCATTCTTAATTAGCACATTCGTTTAGATAATATCACCAACTTTAACACCTATGTGTACTTTTGTTCTATTGTTGTTGACATCTTTTGATGATCTGCTTCTATTACTGCTTGTTTGTCCCTACAACCACACCCCCCCTCCACTTCTCTCTCTCTCTCTCTCTCTCTCTCCGCCCCCCCCCACACACCTTAAACCAGCTTATATTTCAACTCTTTCTTGGACTCGAACTCAAGTTCTGTCGAAGGGTCATGAGGACTCGAAACATCAACTCTTTTCTTCTCTGCCGATGCTGCCAGACCTGCTGAGTTTTTCCAGGTAATTCTGTTTTTGTTTTGGATTTCCAGCATCCACAGTTTTTTTGTTTTTATTCCTAACAGTTTGGTTTAGTCTCAGACAGTTGTCAGGGAGAGGAATGAAATTGGGGTTAGGGAACAGAGTTTTTTTCCAAGGCACCAAAGACAATGGCTTCAATTATTCCAATATTTAGTTGGAGGAAATTTCTGCTCATCCAGGATGAAATGTCAGACAAGCAGTCTGATAATTTAAAGACAGTGGATAGGTTGAGAAAGGCGATGGTGAACAATTAATGGAGAACCAATTCTTCAAACTTTTGAGAGATCCCAAGTAATGCATTCCTGTGTAAAGTTCCTTCCCAGAAGGAAATACAGTTCAGACCAGTATTCTTATTTCTCAGTTTCTACTGGTGTCCCATTTTAAGGTATACAAGACCAGTTTGGACCAGTTCTGTCGAAGGGTCATGAGGACTCGAAACGTCAACTCTTTTCTTCTCCGCCGATGCTGCCAGACCTGCTGAGTTTTTCCAGGTAATTCTGTTTTTGTTTTTGTTTTGGACCAGTATTCTTATTTCCCAGTTTTTACTGTTTTTTCCTTCTGGGTTGTAATATATCATATAAAAATGATAAGATGCAAATTTCCATTGATGTTGGGAATGCCTGCACCCATAACATTAACAAAGGTATCAATGAAGGAAAATCAAGACGCTTATTCACTTGGGCACAGGAGAGAATCAGAAGAGCAGCCACCCGGAATGCGCTTGCTCATCTTAAACTGGCCAGATACATAGCATCTAGGCATAGACATTAACCAGCTATCATGCTGTTTGGGATGCACTGCCTTATACAGGGAGACATGGGATTGATGAAGGTGAGAAAATCTATAAATGCAATAAAATACTGTAATTGCAATTAGGTGATGCACCAGTTAGGGATGCTCCAGAATTTGTTGCAAGGTGCAATTTTGCTGCCAAAATAACCTAGAAGAGCTGTATTATGTTGAAGGCTGGAAAGGGAGTAAATGAAGGCAGAGCACAGCACTACCTAGAGATAGTTTCCAAATATCCATCGATAGGCATTTTCAAAAACATGATATGCTTGTCCATTTATCAGCATTGTCTTCTGATTAAACACTGCAAAATGAATAAAATAATCTTTTCAAAAGTGTTTAATTTTTCAATTTATTTAATTAGCCTAAGGGTTCTCATCTACATCCTTCTTTTCAAAGCGTTCTTGGTAACGATCAACTTCCAACAAGTTACCCAGAACATATGCTGTTTCAAAGTAAAGTTGTTGTAACCTAGAATGTAGAGAGCAGAAAGAAAGTATAATCAATCTTTAAAAATCAATTCACGATTTTTGTTTTACCCTTTAGAAAGGGCACACACCCCCTTTCTCCCAATTTTGTTCCATTAAAGATTGTCCCTGGTGTCACTTATGTAGCTGAGAGGACAGTATGGATGGCTTGCTCCCAGCGTACCATCAATAAAGCTCTTCTCTAAAAGCATCTTAATGAGGATATACCTTTGAACTGTCTGCTACCTGTGAGGGGAGATCTTTGCTTCTGCCTTGGTATAGCTCAGTTCAGACATTCAACAAAGTTATTGCAGTCTGTAGTTCCCAAACCCTTGGAACATCTTTAAAATAAATGTCTCATGACTTCCTATGTTGAGTCTGTTACACATGTATTGAATATTCTTCTTTCTCATCAGTTGTGTTGAAATTTCTGTTTTTTTTTTGATTTTCTAGTTATTTTATGCTTGCATTTTTACATCAAAATTATAACATGAAATCATGCCACTCATCCCAAACAGTCCATGTTGTTTTATCTCATTTACCTTAGCTGTATTCATAACACATCCTCATCGCATAAGCATCTTTCTTTGACTATCTATCTAATACATCATTAAATGTTAACATGGTCTCTCCTTCAATCATTTTAACTGTTAGTCGTTAGTTAGTACAGGACTTGAGTATTGCTGAAAAAGTCACGTTTAAAGCTTTTCATCTTGTACTCATCAGGACAATTCGCAAGAATACCAAATGCAAAGGGAACAATCCTTAATAAGTGTGACTATATCAACAAACGCACGCTATTCTTAATGACAGGCCCAAATTCATATTCATTGGACCTGCCGCTGAGCATGACCAGGCAGTCTTGCTTGAAAGCCAGCTAAAAATGATGCTTGTTGGACTTGTATAAGAGCAACGAGCTGCCGGGTGATTACATATGATAGGATATGTCCTCACGGTTCACTGCATTCACATATGTAAGGGCTGCCCAATGCACACAAGAACGATGTCCCTTTATCTATGTCTGGTTCTGCACAACATGAATTGGCTAAATGGTTGGATGAGTTGTTATAACCAGTTTTGAGCAAGTTTTCCACATACACACATTAGCGAACACCATACAGGGTTTACATATCAATAGCAATGCATGTCCATGTGCTCATTTAACATTGCTCCTATTCACAATGTACCACTCAAGGAAACCATAAAAATTTGCATTGCAGCACTATATCATGGCGATCTAGGCCCATCACCATTGTGTACATCAGTATTCACTGAACTTTTAAACTCATCAACTTGCGTAGTAGAGTTAACAACACCATACATGCACAAACAGATGGTGTTGCCATTGGATCTGCTCTAGGCCCAGTTCTCGCAAACATCTTTGTTGAATGCCACAAGAAAGGCCTCTGGTGGACTAACACCCAACCTCCCACCCCTTGCATATTTCCAATATCTAGACAATATGTCTGCTATATTTGAATCTGCAGCCGCGTGTAAGAACTTCCTTACACGCCTTAACAGGTTCCATCATGTACTCAAATTCACCTTCGAAAGGAGGAGTCAAATGAGCACCCTTTCCTTGAAGTGCTAGTTGAGAAATCTGCCAGGAGGTTCTCTACTACTATCTACCTCAAGCTTACATTCACTGGTCAATATATAAATTAGGGTTATTACAGTTCCAAACACTATAAGATTGCTGTTATCAGCAACCTTGTAAATAGGGCCGAGCCATTTGCTCATCATGCAAGCTTGATTCTGAAATCGGGTGCATCAAAGCCATCCTGCAAGAGAATGGCTACCCTAATAAGATCACTGTTCACTTTATGTTGCACAAACTCATTAATTGGTCTAAGACCGCCACTTTAAGTCCTGAAAAGTGCCCAGGCCCAGTCTACTTCAGGTTACCCGGGAAGAGTAAGGTATCTCAAAAATTTGAGCAACAGGTGAAGCTAGCCATTTCACGCTACTACTATGCAGTAGCAACACAAGTGGCGTTCGCCACTAACAGGATGCTGCTGTCAAGCCAGAAAGACGTTCTGCCTATCACACAAATGAGTTACGTGGTATATGAATTCCAATGCTGGTGTGATACTAGGTATTGTAGGCCGTACTTCCCAAAGACTGGCGGATCGTATCAAACAGCATGTCCCTTCGGCTGTTCATAACAGGCGAGGTACTGACTATGTGCAACCAACTGGGCTTGCAAAACCCAAAACATAGGCTGGGATTTTCTGGCCTCACCTACGGCAAGAATTGTCACAGGCGCAACTAAAAAATTGATGGACCAGCCAAAGGGGGAAGGGGAAATCCTGGCCATAGCGTCCAACATTTGATATGATTCTACGATTGGACAGAATTTGCTATACAATCC
Source organism: Carcharodon carcharias (assembly GCF_017639515.1). Taxonomy (NCBI): domain Eukaryota; kingdom Metazoa; phylum Chordata; class Chondrichthyes; order Lamniformes; family Lamnidae; genus Carcharodon; species Carcharodon carcharias. The sequence goes on along the minus strand of NC_054474.1, from coordinate 42,023,996 downwards.
TGAGTGTGCTAAGAATTACACTGACAACCAACTTATGATCCTCAGTCAGCCTCGCACTGGGGCTCACTTATGTGTGCTGGAAGCTACATATATTAATACACAGGGCCCTGTCTTTTGCAGGCAGAAAGAACATATACGCACATTGTGCTTGTTTCAAATAGACAAAATAGGCGACAACCATTCTCTGGTTCATTCCTCGGGGCAATGCCTTCACCAATCAGAGTCAACCTGCCTGGTTCGAATTTAAACAAAGCTCAATAGTTAATTGTCAGTCACCAGTTAACTGGTGCATTTTCCATGGCAACACCTCTACCAGTCAGAGTCCACTTGCCAATCAATCAGTGCTCTCTTCTGATTTGTTGTCCCCTTTACATTTGATATTCTTTCCGTGTCCTGATAAGTATAAGATGAAAAGCTTTGACAACGTGTGTTTTTTTTCAGCAATACTCATTTTAACTCTAGTCATGCATTTAACAGACATATAGCCCTCTGTGTAAAACATTTCTCCTGCTGCCTGTATTACATTTATGTTTAATCTCATATCTATATCCCGCTCGTTCTCAACCCCCGAATCATGGAAATAGTTTGTTTGTAACTATCTTACCCTATTTCCTTCGTAATTATAGACACCTCTATCAACTTGACCTCTATCAAATTGCCAACTGACCACGTACAAGGCAGAAGAATCAATGAATCATGGAATAGTACAGCACAGTAGCAGGCTATTCAGCCCATTCAGTCTGTGATGGCTCTTTCAAATTGGTCCCACTTCCCTGCTTTTTCCCCATTTCCCTGCAACTTTTTTTTCTTTGTTATTTATCCAATTCCTTTTTGAAAGCTAATACTGAACCTGTATCTACCGTTCTATCAAGCAGTGCAGTTCAAATCCATAGCACTCGTTGTGTAAAAAAATGTTTTTGCACATGTTGCCATTGGTCCCTTTGCCAATCATCTTAAATCTGTGCCCTTTGGTTATTGATCCTTCAGCCATTGAAACAGTTTCTCTTTATTCACTCCAACTAAACCTTTCATAATTTTAAACACCTCCATTAAATCAGCCTGTAGCCTTCTCTGCTCTAAGGCCAAAACCCAGGCTTCTCCAGTTTATCCATGCAGCCTTAAGAACTTCATCCATGGAACCATTCTATAAATCTCTTCTCTATATTCACCAAAACCTTCACCATCTTCCTGTGGTATCCAGAATCAGACACAATGCTCCAGCTGGGGCCAAACAAGTATTTTCCAAAGGTTTAGAATCATTTCCTGGCTTTTGTACTCTAGGCCTCACTTTATAAAGCCCAGGATCCCACTAGTTTATTAACCAATCAACAAGGAAATTCTACTGGATCTATTACTGGCTCCCTTAGATATGACTCCATGGGCAGAATCTTTGGCTTGGCGACCGGGGGTGGAACCTGCTCGCCAAGGCGTTAATTGATGCAGGGTGATGTTGGGGGTACGTCCCGACGTCACCGCGCTTCATTTAGATTTTCAGTTCGGTGGGCGTGCAACCGAGTTGGCTGCGTGCCTACCGAACTGTCAAAGGCATATGAAGGCCTGTAAAAAAGCAATTAAGGCAATCAGCTGAGCTGCCCTTCCAGCCTTAAGCTTGGCCGACAGGTGAAGAGCCCAGGCGGCCTTTGCATTTTTCATGGAACCTCATCCATGGGCAGGATGAGGTTTCAAGAATTATCTAAAATTTTCAGAAAAATTTTCATTAAAATCAATGCACATGTCCCAGCTCATGTGACAGTTTCACTTGAGGGGACATGTCATAAAATTTTTCTTGCCATTTTATTACACTTTTTGGACTTAAAACTATGTGCCCCAGGGAGATTTCTGTGCTGTTTCATGCGCAGGCGTGAAAGAGCGGACTCCCGAGTCAGGTAACCCCCACCCCGCCTGCACAGGAAGTGCACAGCACTTCCGGGTGCGTGTCACACTGGGCGGGTCTTAATTGGCCCACCTACTTAAAATGGCAGCGCGGACCCAATTGGGGGCGCCGATCGGGTCCATGCCCGCCTGTGCCCGCTCCTGCACCGCCCACCCGACAGGCAGAAAATTCTGCCCCTCTTGTTCCAAAGATAGTGGGAGGGTTCTAAGTTGTGGGGGGCAGCAGGGGAATGGAGCCCAGAGAGAAACTCGGCCTGGTCATTTCTCATAAAAAAGGAAGCAATCAATGCAAGGGCATTGATGCCCCAGAAGTGGCATCACATTTTACATAGTAGCAGCATTCTCACCTGTATATCAGTGGATATGGGGTTCAAACCCATTTCCAGGCTGTCCTAGTGAATTCAGATCAGAATTCTTGCTTCTCTGTGTACAGGCTCAGTGAGTTACTCAGCTGTCGGAGCCAGCCCCCCCCTCCCTCTACCGCTGTGCGCTGCCCCCTCTCACTTTTCACATTGTAAGGAATGGTTGTTTAATGATCTTATAAAATATTATAAAATTAATTGAATATTATAGAAATAATTCTCTCTCTTTCTTACTTAGTAAGAAAGATTCAATAGCAGCCTGCTGTGCTGACACAGACCCAGAAACAGGACAGCATATGCTTATTATCTCTGCCAAAGACCCACACGTCAACGCATAAAATGACTTGTGGTGACGTCGGGCGAGTGTCCCGATGTCACTGCACGCCATCACGATATTTCGCTGGGCTGTCGCGCGATGATGTCTGACGCATGACCGCCATTAATTAACCGGCCACTTAGGGCTCGAGTGTTCAATCGACGCCGATTTTGCGGCATCTGCGCAATCTTCGGGTTGGCGCATGGGCGCAAGGGGCAGGACACATTTGTATTCAGCTCATCCCACAGGCAGGATAAGAGGGCTCACTGGGATTGCGAATGTGCACAGTCAAGTATTTATTTTTGAAAGTTTTTCAAACTTGCTTGTGTAATCTGCAGTACTTCAAAAACACATACCAGCTGCTTTTTCTGGACTCTTAACCTTCAAGTCAGCACTCTGCAGTGAGTAATCTTTTCTGGGTCTGCAGGTTTCAGGAAGCCTTCCCTTATCCTGGGAAGGAGAGCTGAACTGTCCACTGGAGGCAGCTCCTCTGAGGAGGAAGATAGGGCTAGAAGGTGGAGGAGGCCAGGAATGCTCATTCAGCCTCCAGGGGAGCCACCTTTGGGAGGACAGGCACAGGCACAAGGGATGCAGGGCCAATAGGAAGTCCAAGACATAAGGGGCCACAGAAGATGCCACTATCCTGCTGCCAGGATATACAGGCGGCGTAGCAGCTACCTCAATATGTCTGAGGTGCAGTGCCGAAGGAGGCTCCACCTCTCAAGGGAGACAGTCAACTATATCTGTCAGATGATTGGCCCTGAGATCTCCACGAATTGTGTGGGAGGACTCCCCATGTCAGCGGCTCTGAAGGTCACAGCTGCCCTCAACTTCTATACCTCTCGCTCCTTCCAGGGCTTAGTGGGTGATCTTTGTGGTGTCTCCCAATCAGCTGTCCACACTTCTGTCAAGCAGGTTACAGACGCTCTGCTCAGGCGTGCATTGACCTTCATCCACTTCCGTTGGGACCAGGCAAGCAGACAGAGCAAGTCAGAGGCTTTGCGGCCATTGCTGACTTCCCCCGCGTCCAGGGTGCTATAGGCCATCAAGGTGCCAGCAGGTGAGCTCGGTGCCTTCGTCAACAGGAAGGGCTTCCACTCCATGAACGTGCAGATAGTGTGCGATCACAGAATGCTGATTCTACAAGTCTGTGCAAGGTACCCAGGCAGCTCCCATGACGCCTACATCCTTCGACACTCCCAGGTGCCGGGGCTCTTCAGTGCTCCAGCCTGGCTGGATGGATGGCTGCTGGGTGACAAGGGCTATCCCCTCAGAAGGTGGCTCATGACGCCTCTCCACCATCCAAGAACAGAAGCTGAGCAGTGGTACAATAGGAGCTGCGCCTCCTCAAGGGTTGTGGTGGAGAGAGCCACCAGTCTTCTCAAAACGCGCTTCCGATGCCTGGACCACTCAGGGAGCTCACTCCAGTACACCCCAGATCGTGTGTCAATGATAGTGATTACATGCTGCGCTCTCCACAATCTTGCGCTAGAAAGGGGGACAATGAAGGTGTCGACGCAGTGGCTGTAGCTGCACAAGATGAGTCCAGCAGTGAGTCCGAGGATGAGCATGCACAGGGAAACGCTGAGGGGTTAGACGCTGACCCGAACATACTGCAGGGAGGCAGAGACACCCGGAAGGCTTTAATCCAATAAACCTTCAGCTAGCACACCATAGCTGGACCACCAGAACAAGCCTAGGCTATTGGCTCGACACTTGACAACTAAGTGCAAAATCTTCCAGGTTAGCAACAGTAACTAAGGGCCTTGCTAATAAAGCTGAATGTCCAACAAAGCAATCATTACAGTTTTGGAAACCATACAGATGCAGAAGAAAAGAGGCACCCTCAGCCATGGTGACATATCTGAATTTAACATGTCAAACAAAGCAGCTTATTGCAAAAAATAGACAATAACGTTACAAGTCAAGTAAAATTATAAGGGCCTTATCTCAGGCCAACACAAAAGCACCAGTAAAAAATCCGTGGTGTGCCTAAGGTGCCTTATGCTTTCATTTCCAGATACTACGTCTTGGTGCTGCCCCATCACTCTCAGTGGCATCTGAGACAGCCTGCTCACGCTGCTGGCCTGTTGGCCTCGATGACCTTGGTGGTCGTCCTCTGGCCCGTGGAGCCTGTGCTGACCCCAACTGGGAGGGATCTGCCAGTTCCACAGCCTGCATCTCCCCAGTCGTCGCAGCCTCACCAGATGATACAGTCACTGGGAGAGGGGGGAGGAGCTGCCACCCTCATCCAGAAGGCCCTGAGAGGAGCCCATGGAGGCGACAGGCAGCTGCTGTGCCAATGTGAGGTCACTTCAGACCTCCCTGCTCACCGTGGATGGATGGGCACCGAGCTGGGACACTTGATGCCCACACCATCTCCCACACTGGCACTGACCATCTGAGGTCAATGCCAATGTGAGGGCTTGCTGGTCCGAGCGCATCCCCAGGAAGCCTTGGCAGGTCTCCTGGAGGAGCCTCTCCACAAGAATCTCCGCTCTCTCCATGGAGGACACATGGCGCTCGAACATGGGGCACATTGCTTCGGCAAGCGTCCACGTAGACTCCTCCACCACGGAGACCAAGCCAAGCATAGCTTCAATTATCTCCCCGAGATGCTCCCGCACACCCGGCTGCATTTCCTGCACCTGCTGCATCGCAGATGACTCCAGAGGCACATCATCAGGCACTGACTGAGCATGTGCCTGGTCCCCTGCAGTTCTCCAACTGCTGGTGCCATAGGCACTCCCTGTCTCTGCCAGCTCCTTCAGCGACGGTGAAGTGTCCTCACCGCTGTGCCCTGGGACACTAGCCAATGTTCGAATTCGCACCAAGGTGCTAGTATCTGCACTGGTGCCTGCCTCACAGAAATGGTGTGATGCTGGTGAGACAGCAGGCGCCTCAGGTGTGAGAGGGGGCCTCTGCTGTTCCTCCTCCCAGCCCTGCTCTGATGATGCTGAAAGGAGGAACAAGAACAGTGGATCACTTAGCATGGAGAAAATGACAAATCCACACCTGATCCCCGGATCATTATGTGTTCATCCTTCCATAACCAATGGTCAAGCCATGTTGCAAAATTAAATCACAACATTCAGCACTGCTATGACTGTTGGTAGAACAATGCTGACCTCACTGCCGGCCATACATATCTGGCCGTGGCACCTCAGCCTCACCGACACCAGTGGACCTGGGTGCATGGCGCCTTTCCAGATCCAGGGCCTCCTGCTCGAAACGGCTTAGAATGATGATCTGCACCTGGCCGCCGCCAGTCCTCGCACGCTCTGCCGCGTTATGAGCATTCTTCTCCTGAAAATGAGAGACGAGCATTGATTAGTGAAAATTGCACACGGACTCTCTTCACGCACGGCCCACCCCAACCAGAGTGAGACATATCAGGGCTCCAGAGCCTCCTCACCCCGTTGCTGCTGAAGATGCTAGGCCTAGTCCCCACCCCCATTTGGCCACATGCTCTATACATCACATTAGGCACCACATGGTATATCCTTCCACAACAAGGAGGCGCAAGCACGTGGAGTACAGAGCGCAGCAGATAGTTCGTTGCCACACCACCTTGAAACTCCCCTCTCTGCATGTCATCACTCTGACTTGGATATGTCCTGGAGTTCAAACACAGAGCCTGGGTGCAGCTCCTCCAGGTTGCCCCCAAACTAGTCATGTGGGACTCAGTGTAACACATGCTGCGGGGGCAAAACACATCTCTTCACCACCCTCTCAGGCTGATCTCAGCATAGGCAATATCTGCTGGCTCAGCCAGCAAAGGACACATGCCGTCAATGATTCAATGCAGTTACGATGCGCAGACTTGGTGGAGGGGGGGTGGGGGGTCAGCAGGGGGTAAGCCAGCCTGCTGGGTTAAATGCCCAATGCCAATGTTGTCCTCACCCTGCCAGAGCACCACAAGTCATTGAAGCGCTTGTGACACTAAATCCAGGTGCACTGCACCACATGGCGGGAGCTCACCACCTCCGCCACCTCCTCCCAGGCACGTTTTGCCACGTGGGGGGGCCTCCTCCTCCCGTCTTGGGGGACCAGCACCTCCTGCCATGCTGCCACCTCCTCAAGGAGGACAGCAGGGCAGTCATCCAAAAAATGAGGGGCACACTGGCCCCATGTTCTACCCTCCAGTCTGGCCTGTCCCACTGGCCTACCCTCCAGACTGGCCTATCTTGCTAGCCTACCCTCCCCTCCGGACTGGCCTGCTTACCAGAAGCCTCTGCTGTGGCCTTGCACTTGCCATTGTGAGCAGCCTAGAAATGGCTGCCGGGCCTTCATTTAAACAGGCTGCCAGGTTTGCGCCTGCCCACACCCGCACCCGCACCCGCTCCGCACCCCCACCAATCGGAAAATTCAGGCCATGATTCTGGCATAAGCCCTGGTACAAGACATTCCTGATGAGGTGAGACCACATGCCCCATATCTGAACTAATTGCCTGAATAGTTTTAACAAGATGTCTTAGCAAGAGATAAGCCACAAGAATGGCTGGGGGATGGAAATCGGGTGGATTTACCTTGGGTGCCTGTTCCTGATAACTGGACAATTGAGTGAGTGATTGGCATCGTACACCCGACAGCCTTCTAGAAATAAGGTATATAAACGGGCACTCAAGAGAGAAAAGGTACATTGGACAAAAAGAGAGCTTTCTAAAGTCAACTTCAGCCTAACATCCTGATAAGTTTAAGAACATCGACAGAAGAGGCTGACAATGCCACGTACAGGAATCAGCATCATTCCACATCTTCTATTCATCCAATCCGAGATTATAAACTATTCACGTTTGTTACAGGTCGTACGTCTTTTCTGTCTATTTAGCTCAGGCTTATTTTTCTCACACTTGGGGAGGCCAATGCGCAAATTTCACAAAGATGAGGTTTCACAAAGATGAGATTTGGCACAACATTAAACATGAGTTTCCTGAAAAAGCAGCTGACATATGATTAGAAACAACTTGCTGAGCAAAAAAAAATCACAACAATAAATTGATGATTTATATTTATATATATTTATTATAGGAAATTTGAATTTATTAATGCAATTTGGGACTTTTCTCATATTTCTGCTCTTCTTGCTTTAAATTTTAATAAAAAAATGACGACCATTTCAGTGTGAAAGTGAGTGTGTGTGTGCCAGGCTAACTGAGTCCACTATGACAGTGCCTGTTGGTGTGTAGGAGTAAGGGTGAATGAGAACCCTGCAACTGGGAGTGAGCCAGACACGCATCCACACTACCCTCCCCAGCACCCATTTTCTCTCACACACGCACATGTGCTCACCACGCCACACATGCGTGCGCTCATCCTCACTCTTGCGCACATTCACCCTCTCTCTCACGCGTGCACACACTCACCCACCCCACCCCACCCCCACCCCCACTCCCATCCGCCCCACCCGCACTCATCCTCCCACCCTCACTCACTCAACCATCCTCACCAACTCAACAGCCCTCACACTCACGAAATTGGCTTCGGGTGGGGGTAGGTGCAATGAGAACTGGGAGTGAGGCCTGAGGCCTAGCAGCGCCCGAATGCGGGTGCCCACTGAGGGGAGGGCCGAGAGCCAGGGTACGCCGGGGGGAACCGATGGGACACGAGGAGTACCAGGGAAAGAGCACCAGCGGCCGGAGGAAAGCAGCTGTAGCCAGGGGAAAGCGGCCACAGCCAGGCCAGAGCACTGGCAGCCATGGGAAATCATGGTGAACGTGCACTCCATAGTCTCTCTCTCTCTCTATCTCCAAATACTCACAGTTGCTGGTGTATGTTGCTCCTCCAATGACAGCCTGGTTATTTCCCCTGTTTGATGCTGTTAGGCTGAACAGTGAGCCTATCAGTAGCAAACGAGGGAGAAAAACAGGCTGTGATTGGAGGACCAGGCCCCTGAAGAAATCTTCAAATGCACTAAGCCGTCTTATCATTATTTCAACAATTGTTCCAGGGCCACATTGATGGGCTTCACAGGCCACATTCACGGGTTGGACAAGCCTGATTTAGCTCATGTATCTTATCCACACTGCTAATTCTTAATAAACTGTTTCAAAACCACCTATGATCTCAACTCCTTTTTTGGGTAATGTGACTCCCAGGTGGAATCTTATACCCTTACTCTCTCTGTCCCTTGCTCTCCAACTTTATGTGTCTCCCACTTTTTCTGTGTCTCTTCTACTCTGCCTGCCTCACGCTCTTTAAAGAGCCCTTTGCCCTCTGTCCCTCCCTGTCATATGCACAAAATCTGCGATAGTGCCTTCCTATTGATCAGATTTCCCCTGCCCACCCCTTTTTATATGCTCAGGAGGATGAGGGATGTTCGTGGAAGAAAATGAAACTCTTTCCCATTCAGCCATCCAGTATCAACCTCAAGCACACCCAAGTAATGCATAGCACAGCAAATACAAGTTAAAGCTTCAGCTGCAACCTCATCAAAGCAGCCCTCCCATACCAATGAGACATTTTTTCATTACCTAGACTGACTATCCTGTGATTTTCTGAATTAGAGTTAGTACTGAAATAGGGAGTTTAGTGTTATTGGCTGAAGAACTGCAATGTATCCATCTCAACCCATTTCACATCAGATCCCTACAGCTATCAGAACGGGCTGAATTTGAATCTAAATAGCAGAGAGGAAAGGCCAACTGACTGTATTACATAATTCCCCAGGGATATTCACCTAATGGATGAACATAATCTCAATGCTCTGTCACAGTCCACTCACTATATACATAAATATTGTATCAAATTGCATTTCACACCATATAGCAACTACTGAGGAGAATTTTTACTGCCAACTCCATTGCAAAGAAACAACAGAAATAGTCCCTACACCAATACTCAGTCCCTATCTGATACCATTTCATCATTGCTTCTTTTCCTTTGTCTTTCTTCTTTCCATAATCCACTTCTTTCCCAAATTCCTAGTTCTTTTCAAACATTTAATTTTGTCTCTAGAAAGCATCCATTCAACTCCCCACTGAGTTATTTCATACCCTCAACAGCAGTTCAGGGGAGGCAGTGAGGAAAAAGCCAGGCAATGTGCCAACAACAGCCTACATCTCCAAAGCATCTTTAACATAATATAATATCCAAAGGCACCCAAAGATAAAGAAAACAAAGGTGAATTGTGAGCAACAGCGTGTGACTCTCTTGTGCCTCAAGTGTACTCTAGGCAAAGCCCCAAGAACAGGTCACTGGGCATCTGAGACTGAGGATGTAAATGGCACATGAACCTGTATCCTCTTACACACACCGAACATATAAACCTACACAATTTTATATAACATGCAGCAGATTAGTATGCATCCTCTTTCATGGAATGTCTTCTTACTCACTTGTACAAAGTATTGTCCTGTTCATCAAGACTCGCGAGGTAAATATCTATGAATGACAGGCTTGAACATAAATCATCCATCAAAACGTAATCATCATGTCGCAGGGTATGTTTGAACTTCTCTACCATTTCACTGAAACTTTCAAATTGGCTGGTTTTCTGGAACGTGTGGGAAAAAAAACAGTTAATCCATTATTTTTCTATGTTTTGAGTAATTTCTTTCTCTTTTCTCCCAGGGCTTCACAACCAAGATTCACTGCAAGTGAGATACTATCACTGCCACTCTTGACCCAACTTAACTTAAGGATTCTTAACTTAAGGATGTGTGCAAGAGAATGTCAGAGTGACATGCCTGACAATGTTGCCTTCTGTTCTTTAGGGAAGTCTTCACTTTTCATTTAGCAAAATCCACTGTCACCAACCACTTGACTTTATAAAGGGGTTGATATTCTTGACCTCTCTGCCTGGTGCTGGGCCTGCCCAGGATCAGGAATGCCTGAATTTCCCAGTCCAGGAATATGGCCTAAAATCCAATGTGTAAGTTGGAAATATATTTCAACTTTCTTTTTGACTTGTTCATGAGTCCCATCATGTCCAATACATCACATGTTATGAACTCTCAGTAAATATTTCTAAAGACTCAACACAAAACAAACTGTTAAGATGTCTGCTGCAAATCATGTGACTTTTGACTACACACAGTATCAAGCCTCCAGCAAATACAAATTAGATATGGACATAGGTGAGGGGGCCTCACAGTCATTTGTAGAATTCACACATCTCATTGTTTAAGGATGGGCCTAAACACCTAAAGATTATGGACTTTCCAGACTGCCTATCTCCATGTTTCAAACTACAAAATGCAATAGCAAAACTCAAGGGCCCATTGTAACATGATGGCCTGCCCCATCCAAACTAGAATGGGTGGCTCTCAGAAGTGTTAACCCAGTGGTCATGTGATCAAAACTGGTTTCAGGGTCTGCACCTTTATTACTCAGGACCCAGCAGATCCTTTAGAACCATCAGTCATCAGATAGTCTGAGAACCAGACTCTGAAACTAGCTGCAAGTCATCAAACAGCCAAAGTACTTAACCTGTTCCAGTTTCAAAGTTCACCTGAGAACCAATCTCCTAGATATGTTACTCACAGTGTACTGTGAACTCTTCATTTTACAAGAGCCTCACTTCAAATTTAAATCATCGAATCTATTAAAACAAAGCGCACGATCTTTATCTGTATCGTGTGTATGTGTGTGTGTGCATGTGTGTGCGCGCATGTGTATGTGTGACCCCACAGAACTTATGGTTTGAGTGAATATCACTGTGTAGGTACAATAGGCCACCACCTTTTTCAGGTGCAGGGTCTGCTCTATCCTCCTAAAGAAAACTCTGGAATTAACAGAGCAACAAAAATGGGCAAGGTATAAGGGTCACCACTCCTATTTGTCCTAAAAGAATGGGTGCTCCCTAGGCACATGGATGCCAGAAAAATTACTCCCATAGGCCAGAATTTTCCCGTCGGCGATTTGGGGGTGGGGCCCGTTCACCGACAGGAAAATGACACGGGATGACGTTGGGAGGAACCCCCGACGTCATCCTAGTCCCTTTAACTTTTCAGGAAGGTGGGCGGACAGCGAAATCAGCTGTCCGCCTGCTGACCTGTCAATGGCTAATTGAGGCCATTGACAGGGTAATTAAAGGCCTTGCCTGTCCAACCTTAAGGCTTGGTCCCCAGCGGGCTTCTGATAATACATGAAACCTCATCCACTGGCGGGATGAGGTTTCATGTTCCTTTTTAAAAACTTTAATAAATGTAATGTGATATTTATTAACATGTCCCATCTCGTGTGATATTGTCACATGAAGGGGACATGTTAATAGTATTTTTATTTTTCTATTTTGTAAGTTTTGTACACTGTTACTAATCTCCCTGAGACAGCACTTTGCCTCAGAGAGCAGTGCGCTCTTTTGCGCGCACGCATGAAAGAGCGCACTTTGACAGTTGGGGATTCCCTCCCCCCCCCACACCCCCCGGCATAGCGCTTCCTGTCCAGCAGGCCGCTGGGTGGGCTCTAATTGGCCCTCCCACTCAAAATGGCGGCGGGCCCCGTTTCAGCGATGGGGGTCAGCTGTCCACCCGCCGCCGAGCTGGTGGGGCCCACACACCCAACAAGGGCAAAATTCTACCCATAATGTTTTTAGCATCAAAAACATCTTAAGATGTTTTATAGAAAGGAAGATGAGCAAATAAAAAGATAAAAGGAACAAAGGAAAAGAGGACAAGTCATGATGGGAGAGTTAGGAATGGTCCCTATGCCCCACAGAGGGCAACTTCAGCAGAAAGTACTCCCCACACTTGCTTCCTTTCATGGGATGTGGATGTTGCTGGCAAGGCCAGCATTTGTTGCCCATCCCTAATTGCCCTTAAAATTGAGTGGCTTGTTAAGTCATTGCAGGGGGCAGTTAAGAGTCAGCCACATTGCTGTGGGTCTGGAGTCACATGTAAGGATGGCAGATTTTCTTTAACAAACCAGATGGGTTTTTTAAAACAACTGATGACAGTTTCATGGTCACTATTACTGAGACTAGCTTTATAGTCCAGTTTTATTAATTGAATTTAAATTCCACCAGCTCCACGGTGGGATTTGAACCCATCCTCAGAGGATTGGCTTGGGTCTTTGGATTTCTAGTCCAGTGACCTTACCAGTACGCCACCAGCAATTCCTCCCACCCTGGACTGCCAAACGCAGCTATACCAACACCCCTTCCCCCCCACACAACATACCTCACCGAGGCCTGTCTGCCTGGTTAGTCCATCCCACTTACCTGAACTCTGGGCCCCAGTCATTAGTTGGGTCCAATCCAAGCAGAGGCCATTGCTCCTGGCGGCATTGCTGATTGGCTGGCAGTTCCTGGAAGTGGGACATTCTGCCTCGGGTGTGGAAAACATACTTACAGGCAACTAATTGTCTGAGCCATGTAAAATTGCAGTGTCTCTTCCTGGGCCATTGGGCAGGGCCACCACCTCCATGTTAAACCCCAGCCATAGTGTTGCCAAGTTTCTGGAGGCAGTGGCACCATTTAGAGCATCAGTCCAAAGGAAGCAGTTCTATTTATTAGGATGGAAATGGAGTTTAGATTCATCCAAGGTTCCCAATATTTTTCACAGGCCAAATGCAGGGAAAAATATCCATTTTAGAAGCCATATGAATAAATGCAGGGAGCTCTAGATGGGTATCAGCCTTCGAGCATTAAGTAAAGGACATCTACACACACATCTGATCATCTGTGAAGCCAGCCTGACATTTCCAAATATTAGAAATGATATGGCATATTGATTCACTGGCAAAATACACCAGATGGGTTCCTGAACCATGTAGACCCAAGCGGCCCAGGCTAATTCTAGAGTCTGTGTTGGTTCACTAATATCAGCCAGAATGGCAGTAGGAGTGAAAGCGCTACAATAGGCCTCCATGTCCTAAGGTTAGGAAAAGGCAAACAGGGTTCCCGCTCCGCAGTGCTTATGAATTACATAAATTGGAAAGAGTGTGTGTAGACACAGGCGAGGATAGGATTAAAATGGGTTGTGACGTCCTGCACACACAAAAAAAAATAGCCATTTGCCTGTGGAACTGCATCTCCATATTTGCCACCAGCTTCATGAAAGGAGAAAAGAAGGAACTGAAGAGCAGAAAATTGTCATTAAAAAAAAAAATTATGAAAAAGGAAACCTAAAATACTCAGTGTAGCCAGCATACTTATCCTCCTCATGTAGCCAAAGTCTAATTTCCTATAATGCATAGTATTGTGATAATCTATTACTTTATTAGGTAAAATGTTAAGCCATGAAGACACAAGTCAATTCAAATATGCATTCCAAAAACTATTCAAAAGTAATAAATCCAGATTTGGGAATTGGCAGTCACACCTGTTTTATAAGGTTGACAGTTACAGTCAAATCAGAATAAATTCGATACCTGTTTCTCCATTAAATTTGAGATATGAGATTCCTGTCTCTGTAATATAGCTTGTTTTTTTTGGATCAAAATGGTTTCCCGTTCAGCTTGGACCCCTTTATTAAATTCTTTAGTCGTTTCCTAGAAGTAACATAATAATTTATTTTGGTGGTTTTACTGAACATGTACTTAATACATATGATAAAAGAAGTATCAACATACCCGTATATTTATAATGACAACTCCAATGAAGAGGTTGAAGAAGAGGAAGCATCCCAGCAAAATGAAACCAATTATGAAAATTCGGCTTGATATGAAGCCAAGTTTGTCTGTTTCAGCCTGAAGATCAGTCCAGCCATCCAACTGCAAGATAGCAGGAGTCATTTAAAACATCCTCTATAAAATAACTTTTCAACAAAATGATAATTTTCTCCACACAAAATCCTTATATTTTGCAAACAAGGCCATGGTGCTTTGTATTCCAAGCTACCTAAAATCCTGAGATATTTTTCCTCTGTGTATAGGCTTTTGCTGATCTATTATTACAAAGCAATGGGGCCCAAAATCTGCCCTGGAGCCATTTTAATGTAAGTACTGAAATGTATTGTCAAGGTGTACCATCAAACCATGGTCACCAAAGTTCATGGATTGGCAAGGAGCTGTGCAACGAAGGACATATCTAGGGTGCCTTCCATAAAAACTAGCCTGAAAATCTCTCAATATAATGATCAAGACAGATGTTGGGGGTTTCTCTAGGAAACTGATGGTGTCCTCCACTGTTCCCTTTGCAAGGGGACTACTTTACAAGTTTTCTTGTGAAAACATGTTTATCTTCAGGGGTCCAGAACCTAAACTAAAACTGAATGCCAGAAATGGCCACAGAGGCACCAGTCGTTGGATAGATATGGCTGATTTGACGTGGTGACATTAAGATGCTGGGGAAAGGAAACTCCTAAAGTAAGAAGTCCCTAACCTGGAACCCCTTATTTTTATCTGATGGTTTATATTTTGGGGAGGACGGAGAATCAGCCTCTACAGGCCAGCCGACACATCATTGGAAGGTTGAGACTTGGTATATTCAATTTCCCTGCCTAGGTGCCAGCCAGTTCTGGTGAACCTCTGCAAAGTTTATAACAGGAGCTTTCCGGAGCAGTGATGGGCCTAAAAAGTTGATTGCACCCAAGGACCATGATAAATTGGTGTTGACAGCTTGTTAATTTTTTAAAATTCATTTTTGGGATGTGCGTGTCATTGGCTAGGCCAGCATTTATTGCCCATCCCTAATTGCCCCCGAGAAGGTGGTGGTGAGCTGCTTTCTTGAACCACTGTAATCCATGTGGTGTAAGTACACCCACAGTACTGTTAGGGAGGGAGTTCCAGGATCTTGACCTAGCCACAGTGAAGGAACAGTGATATATTTCCAAGTCAGGATGTAGAGTGGAGGGGAACTTCCAAGTGCTGTTGTTCCCACGCGTCTGCTGCCCTTGTCTTTCTAGATGATAGTGGTCCCGAGTTTGGAAGGTGGTATCTAAGGAGTCTTGGTGAGCCATTGCTACTGGAGCTGTTTGGGGTGGGGAGATGGAACCCATCCACTGGCACCACATAAAGGCAGCTAGTGTCTCCTAAAGGGGAGGTGGACTCTGGCTGGTGATAGCAGGTCATTCTTGCCAGTGGAGTAACGGCTGCAAGAGGTCTAGAGAAGGTTGGAGTTGCCTGAGCTACTTCGGCAAGAGGAGGCCAGCTTTCCTGAATATGCAGTGTCACACAGACTGAAAGACTCACTTTACACATGCATTACAGGATAGGCTAGAGGAAAGGTCTTCCCGTGGCGAATAACCATCCAAAAACGTTTAGGATCTAAGATCAAGGGATAGGTTACCATGGGTGTCAAAAAGGGACTGTTGGCCTATGGGAATGGGAATGGGATGCTTGACTTATGTGAAGCAATCTTGGATAAGCTGCTTTTTCAGAGCTCGGTCATCTTGGAGCTCTGACAGTCGATGCTGCTTCTGCTCCACTTCCTTCTGCACTTCTTACTGACAAGGTGGTTTTAAGGGCAGGACCCTAATTATGGCACAGTAATGCCACATGCAACAGATAACCCACACACCTGGATATACAGTCAGGGCTGTATCACAAAGCTCCTCCTAAATGGTCTAGGCAGTGGAAGCATTGTTTGAGAACACCATTCTCTGCTCTCTGATCTTTCTGGTGGTGACACAGCACTCATTGTAGGTCAGATTTACAATCATACCCAAATTCCTGCCATGTCTTAAGGGATTACTCCTGGTCATCCAGTAACTAGCTTGTGACCTGATGGAATAAAGCAGTTACAAAGAGTGGTGCAGAATAAATGAGTCAGGATTGTTGTCAGGGAACTGAGCATAGGCTAGCAGACTGCACTGTCTGTGGTCACAAACATGCTGGAGATTGAGGGAATGGTATCTGCCAGGGAATTCCCAAGAAAAAGACAGAGACTAGAATGCTTTGGTAGAGACTGTTTATTGCTCACCACATGGCTTACTTCTCCACTCTAACACCAGACACCCAGTGCTGGCTGACTCCTCTTTATATACACATTTGAGTATAATTAACCAATCAATACCCAACCCCTGTTTACCTTATTACCTTAAACTGACGAGTATTTAACATCCATAAAGAGAACCTATTGGATACCAACAGGTTCCCTTCTTTCTGTTAAAGTAAAATAAATATGAAAACAAAAACTATTCATAAGAAAAATACTAAATAATAATAGGTTATCTTATTATACAATCAATCTTTAACACACTCCATATTCCCCATCCCCGTCTAAAAACAAAATTGTAATAAGGTAACAACATGAAAATTTCCATGTTCTCCTATTCCGTTGTAACAAAAGGTGTCCCTTTTCAAGGATATCTAACAATCTCTTGGGGCAAGTCATTTTTTTTGTGAAACAATCAGACAACTGGTAACTTGCGGCAACCCATTTTATTTTTGAAATCTCCGTCCTTTCTAACATCTCTTTGAGTCACATCATCAATCCTCAGCCTCTTTTCCATAACACTCTTTGTCAAATGGACACTGTCTCAGAGCAAACAGTTATCTATATAGCATTTGATAGGCACAATTTTTCCTCCAGTTGTCCCTTATATAGGAGTTCCTTTAACATACCCAATAAGTACATAGCCATATCTGTCACTTCTACCAGCATGAGTGTCTCCGCAGCTAAGGTGTTTTTAACTACTCTCTTTATTTTCTTCGATTCCCACGCTAATGGGAGAACATTTATTGTTTCTTCCCACTAAAAATATAATGAATCTTGCTGTGCTCAAATGACCATTGGAAAGGTTAGCACATGAGGCGTCACTAAAAATGACTAATTTCATCCCTTCTGGTTTACCCAGGTCTGGAAATCTGAGTATACATTCTTCTAAACTTAATTCCTTCAATGTTTTATTTTCTTTTAGCACTTCCCCAAAAGTAGAAAATTTCAGCATCGTGTTAAATTCTAATACCTCATAGCACACATCTGGTCTAGTTTGTGTGCATAACCATTTAATTGCCCAATTAAGCTTCTCAATTGATCTGCTTCTTCCTTGGTTTAGAGTCTTCCTGTTGTGAGGATCTGGCCTGATTTATCGGTATCCCATTGACATTCTCTAGGTAAGACTGTTGAGTTAGGGTTATTCCCAACTTAGTCTATCTAATGTCAAACCCTATGTACTTAAAAGCTCCAGAAGCCCAACTTCCAATTTTGAATTCATTTATAGTTTTATCTATCTCAAATTTCTCAAATGTCGTAGATCCCTACCCCCTACAGGAAATCATCTACGTGCATTAAGGAAATGCCTGCTGGTTTTTCTTCATAGTTCCAATAAAACATTGCTGGAGCTGTTTTTAGCTGAAGATAACCAGCTTTTAGGAGGATGGACCTAACTGAAAAATACCAAACCCTGGATGCATCATTTGGCCCATAAACACTTGTTCAGCCTTTGTAATTTCCCCTCTATATCTCCAGTTTCTTTTGGAGGCTTTAAGAATATGTCTCTTTGAAATTGTTCTCCTTGCAAAAATGCTGATTAGATGTCAATGGATTTACATTCCCATGAATATGTTACTAACAGTACTAGGAAAATCCTCAGACTTACTTTTCCGCTGCTGGGGAGTCTGCTCTGACTTCCTGATCGCCCAGCTGTTCCTCAATTATGGAGCTACAAGCTTAGCCTTAGCTTTAGAAGTACCATTGTGGAGTATTTGCTCTGTACATGTTCATCAGTGGACAACGTGGACTGTCCTTTGTCTAGCATCTCCATGGAAACATCAAACTCTCTCCAACTGTCAAGTACTTTTTGTTTTTCCTCCTTTACCAATTTACCATCCAACTTGTTGGTGGCCACTAGAGCTTCTCAATCATATGGGCTCTTCTTCTTGTGTCGCTCCTCACCTGTTCTTTGGTCTGTGCTCTTGTTAAACTTTGTCCCCAACTAGATCTCCAGTCCCTATCTGGACTACTACTACTCAACCGGTCCCTCCTGTTACTAGACTCCCTTGCACAAGTTCTTGATCATTTCCTTGGGCTGTGATCACCATTAGGCCCATTGTCTGAACTTACACTACATTTCCTGGCTTTCCACATTTTTACTTCTTTCTGCCAACCCCCCATAGATCTGATATTCTGCCTCTTGTCTTATACATTCGGTCAGTTCTTATATTTCCCTGTGGCCTTTCCTGCCTAGGTGGCTTCTCTCCACCCACTAGCCCCTTCTGGCATAAATGCCACCCTAGTCCCAACGTTTGGTAGTTGACTTTTGCGATAAA
This sequence comes from Carcharodon carcharias, assembly GCF_017639515.1. Classification (NCBI taxonomy): domain Eukaryota; kingdom Metazoa; phylum Chordata; class Chondrichthyes; order Lamniformes; family Lamnidae; genus Carcharodon; species Carcharodon carcharias. The sequence goes on along the minus strand of NC_054474.1, from coordinate 42,005,330 downwards.
TGGCCCTATCTTGATCTTCACTATCACTTGGCCTACTCTCAGTTAGCCTGTTATTTGCCACAATCTGGCTTAAACATGTGCAAAGTGCATGTGCATTTTCAGTTTCCATCATCTGCTCAGCATCCATCAATGTGTAATCAGCGCCATTAAGCCACATGGAATGTACTCTCACAGTTTGGTTACCATGTTGCAATATTATCGTTTTGCCATCAGTACCACAACTTTTCCTGGGCCTCTCCATTCTCTCTGACCTGCTCTTTTACAATACACCATGTCCCTTCACTTAAAATTCATTCCTGGCCTGATTCAATACCTCAGAGTTCTCCTGGGGCAGAATTTAGCCGTTGTCGGTTGGGAGTGGTTGGGAAGCCAACCATCGCCCGCAATCAAGGCCGGAGGACGATTTCACGCTACTGGGCCAATTAAGGCCCACAAAGCATGAAACGCAAGTGGCGGGTAGGAGGAGGAGTAAGAGCGGGGCGAGCACAAACTTTGTGCATATGCACAAGTGCGTGCTTGAGAATCTCCCTGAGGCACAGAACTGCCTCAGGAAAATGAAGTGTTTAAAAAAAAAAAGAATTGAAAAATGCTATAAAACATGTCCCCTCATTTGACTCTGTTGCGTGAGCAGGGATATGTTATTAATTACATTTTAAATTTTTTAGTTTGTTTTTATTTGCTTTAGGAAACCTTATTCCGCCAGTGGATGAGGTTTCCTGAAAAGTGCAAAGGCCGCTTGGCCACAGCAGAAAATGTCAGTTAATTGAGACTTTAATGGCCTTAACAGGCCTTATAGTTGTCGGCGAGCGCACTGCTAATTCCCACATGCGCCTGCCAACCAAAATATCGCATGACTGCATGTTGATGTCAGGACGCTCGCCCAACATCACCGTGTGTCATTTTATGCTCAAGGGGGTTGGGTGTGCGCCCGCCTGCCAATGTAAAAATTTTGTCCCAGATTTCTTTCTGAAACCTCCACCTTAATAAATGCTCTCCTCCCTCCATGCATGGCATTCAAATGTTCTGCAAAAACTGAACTTAAAGTAGTTCCCTCCAAAGCCAGGGTATGGTCCCACATTATTGAAGATATCTTCAGATTCCTGCTATAAACTTACTGATAGGGGCTGTAGCCCCCAACCATCTGAAGTCTGTTTTTTGTATGCACTGACCATGCTAAAGCAGTTGTCAATTTACAATTGGGTTGTTGAGCTAAACCCTTTTGGAACATTTCATCAATCACGGCATGATTTCTCTCTCATATCCCATTGCCAAAAGGACTTTCTGTGGCAGTATGCATTGCTACAATATTCAAATTTTCACACATACTCCTGAATTCCTCATAGGCAAATTCTCCTCCATCGCCTGTTAACAATTTAGCTGGTGCTCCCGGCCCAGTTACTATCCGTCTTTCCATTATCTTATCCATAATTACTTTTTGGTCTTTACTATAAAGCACTGTTACCAGATTAAATCTAGTCACTACATCTTTAAAGTTTAGAAGAAAAATATTTATTTCCATATCCCATACTTTGAGGTCCATCGCTATAGTTTCATTACTGTTGCCAGGCTAAACCTAATCACTAAAATCTACAAAATGTAGCCAATGGAAGACTTACTACTGGCCACAATGGTGTTCTCCTGTACTTTATAAAAATATCACATTTTTCACTAATATCCTTGACAAATTTAGCGCATTCCTCAACTGCATCCTTTAACAGAATCTTCAGCTTATGTGCAGGGATGTGCAAATTGTCAGTGTAGTTTTGTAATAATTTGCTTCTTCTCCTTTAAATCCCTATTCCCAGCTGCCATTAATACCTCTTTAACATTCTGACCTTAAAGGAATACAACAATATCCTGACTGCGTAAATTGCAAATCTATAGATCTCCCAAAGACAATTGCTTTATCATGCTCCATGTCCAACTTCATTTGGGCCTTTTCATTGAAGGCTTCCTTAGTAGTAAAGTATTTCACTCGCTACAACATCAGTACTAATAAAGTGATTCATCCCTGCTATTTTACACAGAATTACTATGCTTTTTAGTGATTTCAATGAGTTACCATTGCCAAACCTAAAACAAGTAGAATTGTCATAGACTTTGACGTTACTCCAGTCTTCCTTACTTAAAAGAATTCATGTAACAATTTAGCCAGTCCACTTCATATACTGTGGATGTACACCCACTATCTAGAACTGCACGATTGAATGAATCTGTGACAAGGATACTCATTACCGGACTGAAGCTTCTAGTGACCAACATGATTTGTTCTGATTGGTCGGTATCGTCCTCCTCACCTTTCATAACCTTCCATGTCATGCATTGTCTCAAATTCCATTTTTCATTTCTGGGCATTTCAATAAATAATGATACTTAAGGGTCGTATCTGAAACATTTGTTGACCACCCCTTGTTTATTTCTTGGATTCATCCTCTTTCCATATTTGCCCTACTCCCACCGCCTGTTATAGTTCCCAAAAGGATCTCTGTCCTTGTACTTTTTGTTTATAATAATTCTTTCGTACAGATGTTTCAGTCCTATACGCGAATGGTCTTGAAATGCCGCTAGTATTGTATCCTCCATCTTTGGCGTCACTGCCGAAGAGCCCATTTGTGCCATAAAAGCAGCAGGCAATGAATGCTTTCCCAGAAACTTTTTTAAGGCTTCGGACATTTGATCCAAAATCGTTTCTGTCTCTCTGAATCTAACTCCGGTTAAAACCAAGAGCCTTTCCATGTTTGATATCCTAGCCCAGTCCAGTAATTTAAAGCAACTACTGATTTAGGAATTTCTAAATGGAATCACTGCAGTCTCATATATAGTTGGTTAAACTCCATGATGTATTCTTCTATGGAAGAATTATCCATTTTTCAAGATTTATCAAAGTCTGACCAAGCCTCATAGGCATTCAATAAGTCATCTTTCATATAAATTTTATCCATGAATTTTAAGAGAATGTCCAAACCTTCTTCATTGTTCAGTTCCTGAGCGTCTAGTTCCGAGAATATTTTGCAGCAGATCTTGCTCCTGGCATGATGTGAAAGTGCCAGAGCCTCCTTTGCTTTCTTTTCGTAACCCATGCCTACTTTATTTTTCCATTGATTATAAGGTTCCATTTCACAAAACAATGTTGGAAAAACATATCCTGCCACCCTATACCTGATTTCAGTCATCTTTCTTCAAAGGGTCTCCAATTACAGTCTTGTCTCAAAATAAAACCCCAATTCTAACCTTCTGTCTGGAAGTAAATCTTAGTCTCTAATCTTCACTTTCAGGCAACCATCCTCTGCTACAGTGTCAGAGAATTCCCAGGTCTGGTTGTGAGGAAAACACAGACTAGGATGCTTTGACAGAGACTGTTTATTGCTCACCACAGAGCTTACTTCTCCACCACATACCCAGTGCTGGCTGACTTCTCTATATACACATTTGAGTATAGTTAACTATAATATGAATCTATTAGATACTAACAGCACCCCTTTCTATTCAAAAAGATGCCAAGATCATAATGAGGAGGCACAAGGTAATTTGTGTGCAATTTATGGCACCTTGCACCCTGAGAAAGCTTGCAATACCAGCAAAGCCTACTGCTCTCTGATCCCGCTTTGCTGTATTATTTGGGAAACAGATGTGGGTGCTCCCCAGGTAGACAGCCTTAGTGACCTCCCTAATACAACTGTGAATATCAACCCAAGAGTTGCCACTCCTGTCCCTTGTTTCAGTCTGGAAAGATCTCATTGCATAAAAGTTATGGGTCATAGTGACCTTGACAACCACGGCCGGTACTGTCTATCGCCTAGTTCAAGACTCTGGTTATGAAGAGTCAGGTGTTGGGGAAAACCACATTAAAAAAAAAAACACTTGCACCTACAACAAACGTGGGTCTCACTTAAATATTTTAATGAGGGTTTTTAATACTTCCAGCACATGCCCTGGGTGCCCACAGAGATGCCCAATCCAATATGGCTTGCAGTACACTTCCAGCAAAGAGCACAATCACAATACCTGCTACATTGGGCTTGAAGCCCTCAAATTTGCACCTGCAAAATAGGTGTAATGTGATCTAATTTTTAGACCATAACGTTTAGTCATAAAATGTTTCTTTATCTTCACAGAGGAAAATATGCTCACTCATCCATCTTAAATATTCATTAACAGTAGCTTCTCTTACAATGCGAGAATCTGAATGAATTTATTGCTGTTTTATGTGAAAAAAAATCAGAAATTATCTTTCAAAAACAGTGACTGTCTGAAGATTTTATTATGTAAGGAATGCAAGTCAAAATAATTATCTTTAATATTTATTTGCAGAGGCGAAAGAAAGCTGCTGAGAATGTGGAGTTTGAAAAATTTAGGCAGAATCTGTGGAACACCTGAAAAGAAATAATGAGATGTATACCAACCCATCCTACATCTCAGTCGTATCATTAAATTAACAGGTCATCTCATTATTTGCGCACAAAACCCTCAGGCTTCCATTGGAGCTTGGTGGGTGGTAAGATACAGAGTAAAGAAGACCAAGGAATTCAGTTATTGGCTGTGTTAAGTTAGGGGTATTACAAAAGCAAAATTGGTTAGAGCTTCCACTCTGATCTCTCTTTAGTGATCATGATTATGAAGCACAATCTCTGCTGCATATGCTAATTTCTTGGTTCAAAGCAGACCAGAAAGGGCCGGAGGCTCATTAACCTTGGTCCCTGCCACCCCGCCCCTTGTAATACCCAGAGATTTTCTAAGAATTATGAGACGGAGACACAGAAATAGATCAGTAATTCCAAAATCAGGTGTAAGCAGGATAATTCTAAATAAATGAGGTGGGAGATTTCAAAGGGGCTAAGTAAGTAAGTGTAAACAATTAATTGTCATTTTTTTTATGATTAGAGGCCTTCTGGGTGTGCAGTTTGGACTGCAGTCAAAATGTCTCAATGTTAGTAGCCACTAAGAGTGCAAATGCCAACCCCACCAGCGGATAATTTTTTAAATAGTCATTCATGGGACGTGAGCGTCACTGGTTAGGCCAGCATTTATTGCCCATCCCTAATTGCCCTTGAGAAGATGGTGGTGAGTTGCCTTCTTGAAGCACTGCAATCCATGTGGTGTAGGTACACGCACCGTGTTGTTAGGGAGGGAGTTCCAGGATTTTGATATTGAGAGACAAACCCTTAAAACTTTGGTGTAAAGATCATGAATTGTTTTTTTCTCCAAACGTAAACAAATATAGATTGGCAGTTGGTTTCTAAACCTTATTCAAGGCTAATTTCATCTCTAACAGGATATATGAAGCTGCACTTAATCCCGCAGTTTACCTATGGTTATAAGTAGTCCTAGGGTGTGGTGGTCAAAGATCCTTGATCTCTATTCATCCCTCGCCCCATTTAATTTCATTCCTGCTTCTATCCAAATTAAGATTAATATTCTTATTGGAAGGCTTTTATATTTGTTCGGTCTGCAGTTTTGGTCATTGGTAAGTGAACTCTATTCATTGGCTCCTTTTATTACCATTGCTAAATTAGCCTGTCTTATCCTGTCAGCTGATTTGTAGACTCAGATTTTTGTGGACCCATGATTCCCTTGCTGGAATACAGTTGTAGGTTTTAAAATGCAAAAGCAGGGAGCTAAGGTATAGAGGTCACTCTCCTAGCATGAGAACTACAAAAACACTAAAAATAAAACACATTTACTTGTAAATGACAGCATCAAGATTCAGGGAAAACCAGATCTCAATTCAACTGAATCTCCAGAGTAGACTATGGGTTACACATGAAAATGTCATCAGTGGCACTCCATGTCCATCAATGTAAACCCTTCTAGTAACAGAAACGCATATAAGCAGATAGAATTTGTTGCTGAAGCGTGCATATCAGGCTTAGCTTGCTGTATGATACTGGAATAATCTAATTTTACAGTGTATCAAAATCCTCAAACACTCCCATGTCAGAGGTTATTCAAACAAATAGTTGTAATATTACCACTGTGCTGGGATAAAACTGAGTGTGACCCTGATAGATAACTCCACAGTTATTGTTACTCCATGAGCACCCATTCCATGACTTAATTGTTCTCTCCCAGCAAATACTCTTTCCTACCCTTTCACTTTATGCTGCTTTAACAGAGCTTATTTGCTATGAGCTGCTGCAATCTGCACCTCCCAATAAGAGTGACAATTGAGACTCCTTCAGCGCAGAGCACCTGCCTCCAGCAGTCAAATCCCTTCCAATTGGTGAGATAACTTTGACTATGAATTTGGTTGAGAGAGAGGCTTTATGTTACTGACAAATCATGTCTCTGGTGGCATGTCTGTGCTACCTCCCAGGCCAACAGCAGTGACGATATTTCCATTCTTATTTTCAGGTACAATGATCTTGAGGATATATCAAAGAAAGAACATGTATTTACACATCATCTTTCGTGACCTCAGCGTTTCACAGGCAATAAAATACTTTTAAAGTTGTAATATAGGAAAAGTAATTTGCCAACTAATTTGCACACAGCTGGGTCCCACAAAAAACAATGAGATAGATAGTCAGATCATCTAGTTTAGAGAAAGAAGAATAAAAAAATGCTGGAAAAACTCAGCAGGTCAGACAGCATCCATGGAGAGAAACAGAGTCAAGGTTTCAAACCAATGACCATTTGCTTATTTCAGATTTGCAGCATCTGCAGTATTTTACTTTTTCTTATCTATTTTAATAATGTTGGTTGAGAGAGATAAATGTTTGCCATGACATCAGAAAGAACACTGTTGCTCCGCTGCAAATGTACAGGGAATCTTATACGTCCACCTGAGAGGGCAGATGGTGCCTTGGTATAATGTGTCATCCAAATGACAGCACCTCCAACAATGTAGCTCTCCCTTTCTGCTGCACTACAGTATCAGCCTGGACTATGTGTTCAAGTTCTGGAGTAAGACATGAATCCATAATCCTGACTCAGAGGCAAGAGTGCTACCAACTGAGCCAGGCTGACACCTTAAATCCAAAGTAATAAATTATACCTTAAATCCTAAAGAATAAAACTGACTTTTGTAAATTTTAAGTATTGAGAGAAGTAATTATTATTCTGTTCCTTTGACCACATATAGAATGATGGTAATTGCTGAAAACAGAGAAATACTGTTGAAGCTTTTCATTTTATATTCATCAGAACAGATTCGCAAGAATTGGTATTCTTGTGAGCTTTCCTAATGAGTGCAAGATGAAAAGCTTTGACAGCATGTCTCTTTTTTCAGCAATACTCAAATTTTGTACTCCCAAAAAGATCTAATGTTAATGTTTTATTACCGTTACTAAACTGAAGAGTGTGAAGAATGCAGATCTAAGGTTACCCCAGTTTTTTTGATCACCATCACCTTGCCGTCCATAGAAATAATATCCAATCAGTGCAAAAACCATCATCAGCAGGAAGAGGAGGAACAGGACGTAGAAAACACTCTTCAATGTACTGACCAAGGCAGTAGACAGAACCTATGAAACAGAAAAAAAAGTCATTCCAAAAGGACCTGGGAGTAATTTTAAGAAATAAGCATGTTCTTAATTTTGATTTACATCAAAAATGCCAGATTTTTATCTTTCATTTATCTGCTCAATCTAAATGCTACTTCATGTTCTTCCCAATGCATTCAACATAAGTTACCTGCAGGCCATCTATAAACGAGATGGTCTTGAGTATTCTAAGGGGCTGCACTACATGAAGCCAATACATAGAGCGCTTATATTTCTGATGGAGGAAGCGCTGGATAAAGGATAGGCTGAGCACGATGAAATCGAACACATTGAAACCAATCTTCCAATATTTGATTGGGTCGACATAAAGTTTTGCTAAGAACTCCACTGTGTAAACTGCCAAGAAAAACTGTTCAGCCACCTATACAAATGAAAATAAATTAACTGGGATTAGAACATTGCATCTGGAGAGCTCAACATTCTTACACCCTCCCTGCCTCTCCATCTGATATCTTAGACCACCTCCCACCCCCACTCACCTACCCACTGCCAGCATAAAACGTTCTTTTTTCTTAATTCAATGTATGGATTTCCCCTATTTTTTATCAAATGAGTCAGTTACCATGAAGCCAGTTCCTGTTACATATAAGACGAAAATTGTTACTTCTTGCCATTACTTAGGGATTCAACAGAAAGATGGTTTAATTTTGAAATGTGCTAATTCTGATCTGGGCCAGGCAAAGTCAAAATTGCCGGACTGGTGACATTTAGAAGTTAGTCAATGACCACAATAATGCAGGTTACATTTAAGTGAATAATATGCTCAAAAACAGAAAAGAAGTGTATAAGTTAATGAGTCAAAAAAATAGATAGGTTAGGATTACATTGGATGTACTGCACAGAAACAGGTCATTTGGTCCAACCAATCCATGTTGGTGTTTATGCTCCATTCAAGTTTCCTCTCATCTTTCCTCATCTAAATCGACCATCATAACCATTGATTGTCATATGCTTTTCTAGCTTCTCCTTAAATGCACCTACAGTATTCACTTCAACCATTCCTTGTGGCAGTGAGTTCCATATTCTTATCACTCTTTAGGTAAAGCTCCTTCTGAATTCCCAATTTCATTTGTTGTTGTTTATCTTATGTTGATGGCCACTAGTCATGATCTTTCCCATAAGAGGAAACATTCTCTCTGTAATCACTATGAAAATCTTTCATAATTTTAAAAGCCTCTATTAGGTCACCCCTCAGCCTTCAGTTTTCAATTATTTACAATTACCCAGAGTACTCTGACCACCATCCCACCCCACCGAATGCAGCACCTAGAAGGGGACTGGTCCATGGGGTAGCATTTGGAAGGAAGTATATAGTTCTTAATTTGATGCCTCCAAGGCTCACCTACATGGTCACATAGTCAACAAGAGTGGATATGTTTGCTATTAGAATTTTTTTCAAAAAATGAAAACGAATTGACACTTTTTTAACAATGGGGAGGGGGGATAGTGGAACATAAACAATTAATTCAGAAATTTGAAATAGAAAATTGACTTCAGTTAAATTGAGCAAATGACTTTCCTGTAATTTTTTTTAAAATTTAAAGACTAAGTCACTGGAAGATGAACCAAAACAATTTTAAAAATCAGTAATTTTCAAGAAAGTGACATGCCCTCAGATAGCATATAAGACAAATCTTACATCCTCCTCCTTCATGCTTTCATGAGCTTCAACTTTCATTTTTACTAGATATTTACCTCTATAAGTGAAGGGCCAACAAGAGATCGGATATTAGGCACGACTCATCCCCCTGCACTTTCACTGTTCTTACTTGTTTTGACATACCATAGCCTTATATCCAAATCTGTTTGAAGCTGTTGGGCAGTTTGTGTGTTTGTTAGGTTGGCATTATGTCAGTAGTGCTGATCTGAATTCTAATCCTGTTGGAAGGACTGAGACTAAGGCACACACCTCAATGCACTTGAGGAAAGTGCCTATGACAGTCTAATTATCAGTACACATCTTTAACACACCTGTCTGTGGTCTTAGCAACTGCCTGGAAGTCAGTGGTGTGTTGCATAGGGAAACCATAGGATTTGTGCAGCACACACCCTGAAAGCAACAGAGAATAAAGAAAAATGCTAATGAATTCAACAGTGTAAATGTATTTTTAAAATATGCTTCTCTCACATCAAAGAAAACATAAAATTTGATCTTCATTTGGTAATCCGTTTCAAACGCCATGAAAAGGGAATTTGCTAAGATCGTAGTAAAGATGCACCCTTTGAAAATCCAGCCCTTCGTAAGCCTTTTAACATGGTTGTGAAACACAGCATCTTTCCTAGAAAAAGGGATTCAGACAAAGCATAAGTATTGGTTCCTCCCACAGAGATATTAAAAGCTCTAAACCTTAGATTTACTTACCGCCTTTGTCGAAAGTCAGAAAGTGTTTGATCAGTAATACTTATGCTCATAAAGGGATGGATTCGGTTCTTTGTCATCATAACTCAGATATTATTTCGTTACTACTCAAAAAATGCTATTACTTTTAATTAGTTCCTGCTCTATACTGTAGGGAAATTATTGGTGGCTTTTTATTCAGAAATGTTTTCTACAGTCTACTATTTGCAAAAATTATAAATTAATCAGTAATGAAAGGTCACACAACATTAGGAAAACAAATTGATTGCATGCAATTTTTTTTATAAACAGTTCTAGAATGGAATAATACACAGCAACAGATTACACATCAAAATAAAGTGATTATGATGTACTGGCATTCCAAAATATAACCAACACTGAGAGAAGGAAGAGAAAGCAAACAAAGTATGCTGTCTCATCATATGACCTTTTTCCAAGTCCAAAATCATTTCCCAAATAAGCAGGGGGAGGTGGTTAGACCATAAGACCTAGGAGCAGAAGTAGGCCATTTTGATCTTCTTTCTCTTGGACCTTGACATGTCTTGATACTAGGTGGATGTTCTTCAACAATCATACAAGCCTATGATCTGTCCAGCAGACATCAGTCCCCTGCATGGATTGAGTGTTTTTTTCTTTCATGGAATGTGGGCATCCCTGGCAAAACCAGCATTTGTTGCTCATCCCTAATTGCCCTTGAATGGAATAAGACCTTAAGGCATAGGAACAGAAGTAGGCCATTTGGCCCATCAAGTCTGCTCAGTCATTCAATGAGGTCATGGCTGATCTGATAATCCTCAGCTCTACTTTCCTGCCTTTTCCACATAACCCTCGATTCCCTTACTAATTAAAAATCTGTCTATCTCAGCTTTGAATATACTTAATGACCCAATTTCTACAGCCCTCTGCGGTAAAGAATTCCACAGATTCAATGCCCTCAGAGAAGAAATTCCTCCTCATCTCTCTTTTAAATAGGCACCTCCTTACTCTGTGATTATGCCCTCTGGTCCTAGACTCTCTAGTCGATTAAACATCCTGTGTTGTGGCTTTCAGACCTTGAGAATTTGAGACAGCCAGTGTCTTTGCATCTGAATGGCCCATTCAATTTCAAATTAACCTTTTGAATTAGTTTCAGGAAAGGGCATTGAATCAACATCAGTCTGGAGGGTTCTTTTGTTCCCTCTTGAGACAGGGGGCTAGTTTCAATCCACAAGACAAGTCAGGTGATACTTGGGTGTTCACGTTTTTGTAGCCTTCTGTGGTCAGTTTTTTTAAAAACATAATATACTGGGACATGACACCATGGAAAGGTTCCCCTTGTCCGCACCTTAGACACCACAACCTCCACATTCAACAGATCTTTGTTTGCCATTTTCACCATCCCAGCCCGTCTACCATGGTGGTGAGGGGTGGGGGAGCAGATGGGAAGAGAATCCTCAGTGAGGAAAAAGGGCTTATCAGAAGTGCTGGTATGGAAGATAATCAGAACGTATACAACAGAGACAGAGAAAATAGGAGAATGGAATATAACTTTCATCTTGTTATCTTGTGTCGGTTATTGTTCAGTGGTAGCGCTCACAGCTGTGAGTCAGAGGTTGTGGATTCACAACTACAAAACCTAGGATGACAGTCAGTGCAACATTCAGGAAGTGCTACACTGTCAGAGATGTTGTCTTTTAGATGAGATGTTAAACCAATCCCTTCAGGTAGATGTAAGAGACCCTATGGTACTATCCAAAGAAGAGCAGGGGTGTGCTCTCTCACATCTTGGCTGATATTTGAAGGTCAAACAAGATCACTAAAGTCAGATTATCTGCTCAAATTTCTTAACGCATCGTAAGATCTTACAATGTGCAAATTGGCTGCTGCATTTTTGCCATCACCAAGCACACCTTTCTCTCCTCTCTCTTTCAGCATTCCGAAAGAACTGTGCCCTCCATGACACCCTGAAGTACACCTTAGTCACCCCAGTGTCACCACCCCTTCCTATGGCACCTTCACAGGCAAGTCCTTTAACTTCCTCCTTTCTCAGCATCCAAGGCCCCACACATACCTTCCAGGTGGAGCAGTGATTTACTTGTACTTTTTTCCAAACCTGCTGAGTATTTCCAGCAATTTCCGATTCCCAGAATTCTCTATCTTGCTTCTGAACAAATTAATTCAATTTGCAAGGCTCACTGCTAACTGAGACAATAGCAGCCAATTAACTTTACTGGCAGTATTGCCAAATGCTGGTGAAGTACTCAGGAAGAAGTATTTCAATGTAAGATGTTCTTTTAAGAAGTGCATTTTTAAAAAAATGTTGTGCTCAAGGCGAGGGCCATCAGGACAGAGGAATTAATTCCTCCAAATTGACCCAGTGTCAACATCAAACACTCCCTGGGCAAGTATAACACAGCAAAAGGCAGTGCTAACAGCTGTTGTTACACTGTCAATAACAACATCTCAGCTTCAAGCATTTTTTCCCCTTTCACAGATTAGTCATTCTGTGGCATCTCTTTCAAGTAATATAATCAATGCTCAAGTAAAAAAGTTTTAGGCTGGACATTACAAACTCATTTTACATAGGACCCTTCAGTTGAGAATTTCATCTTATTAAAATGGACTACGTTTGAACTCAAGTCCCAAGAAGTGAAAAGCCAGTGTCTAACTACACCCCTCTACAATTCTCTGGAAAATGGCTTCATGGATATTACAGACAAGCACAAAAAAACAAAAAAAAAATGCAAGTAACATTGCTTGGTGTAGTCTATACACCATCAACTAGTGGGAAGGATGTAAAGGAAAAAGTTTGCAAGGAAATTTTAGAGAGGTGCAAAAATTATAGAGTAGTTCTAACGGGGAACTCTAATTATCCAAATATAGACTTGGATAGTAGTGTAAAAGGCAGAGAGGGGAAGGAGCTCCTAGAGTGTGTTCAGGAAAGTTTTCTACAGCGGTATGTTTCCAGTCCAATGAGGAAGGAGGCACAGCTAGACCTGGTTCTTGGGAATGAGGTGAGTTAAGAGGAACAAGAATCAATAGGAGAACATTTAGTAGGCAATGATCATTATATCATAAGGTTCAGGCTGGCTATGGAAAAGGACAAAGAGCAATCCAGAGCAAGAATAATTAAATGAGGAAAGCCAAATTCAAAGGGTTAACAACGGATCTGGGCCGAATAAAATGAAGTCAAAGGCTGGCAGGAAAAACAGTTGCTGAACAATGGCTACCTTCAAAGAAGAGATCATTTAGGCACAGTCAAGGTTTATCCCCTCGAAAGGGAAAGGGAGGCAAACAAATTCAGAGCTCCCTGGATGAGAAAGAGATAGAAATTAAGACAAAGAAGTAAAGGTATGCTTATGACAGTTGTCAAGTCGAAAATGCAATTGAGAACCAAGCTGCATATAGAAGGTTCAGAAGAGAGGTGAAAAAGCAAATAAGAAAAGCAAAGAGTGAGTATGAAAATAGACTGGCAGTGGGCATAAAAATGGAATCCCAAATTCTTCTATCAGCATATAGATAGTACAAGGATAGTAAAAGTAGGGCAAATTATGGACCAAAAAGGGGATTATTGCATGGAGAAAGAGGGCATAGCTGAGGTATTAAGTGAATACTTTGCATCTGTCTTGACCAAGGGAGAAGATGCTACCCAGGCCATTGTGAAAGAGAAGGTAATTCAGCCAGTAGAAGGGTTTAAAATTGATTACAAGGTGATATTGGATAGGCTGTCTGTACTTAAAGTTGATAAGGCCCCAGAATCACAGAATTGTTACGGTGTAGAAGGAGGCCATTCTGCCCATTGTGTCTGCACTGGCTCTCTGAGCATTTTAACTTAATGTCAATCTCCTGCCTTTTCCCTGTAACCCTGAACATTGTTTCTATTTAAATAATCATCCAAAGTCCTCTTGAATGCCTTAATTGAGCCTGCCTCCAACACATTTCCAGGCAGTGCATTTCAAACCCTAACTACTCACTGTGTGAAAAAGCTTTTTCTCACCTTGCATTTGCTTCTTTTGCATAACATTAAAACAGTGCCCTCTGGTTCTCCATCTGTCTACGAGCAGGAACAGTTTCTCCCTACCTATTCTGTCCAAACCCATGATTTTGAAAACTTCTATCAAGTCTCCTTTTAGCCTTCTGCTCTCCAAGGAAAACAGTCCCAACTTCTCCTTTCCTCATAACTGAAGTGCCTCATCCCTGGAATCATTCTCATAAAACTCTTCTGCACTCTCTCCAATGTGTTCACATTCTTCCTATAGTGTGGATTCCAGAACTGTACACAACACTCCAGCTGAGGTCTAACCAGTGTCTTATTTAATTTCATCATAACCTTCCTGCTCTTGTCTTCCACACCTCTATTAATGAAGCCTGGAATACTTCGTGCTTTAGAAACAGCTCTCTCTACCTGATCTGCCACCTTTAATGATTTATGTACATATACACCCAGGTCTCTCTGCTCCTGCACACCCTTTAGAATAGTGTCCCACGTTTTATACTGTCTCTCCATGTTCTTTGTACCAAAGTGCATCACCTCACACTTCTCCACATTGAACGTCATCTGCCACCTTCAATGTGTCAATGTCCTTTTGAAGTTCTATGCTGTCCTCCTCAGTTTACAATTCGCCCAAGTTTTATGTCATCCGCAAACTTTTAAATTGTCCCCTGCACACCAAGATCTTGATTATTTATATCTATTTATCAGGAAAAGCAATGGTCCCCATACCGACCCCTGGGGAACTCCACTACAAACCTTCTTCCAGCTTGAAAAATACCCATTAACTATTACTCTGTTTCCTATCCCTCAGGCAATTTTGTGTCCACGTTGCCACTTTCCCTTTTATTCCATGACTTATAAAATTTTCCTCACAGGTCTGTTGTGTGGCACTGTATCGAACACCAAATGGAAGTCCGTATACACCACATCAACGGTCTTGCCCTTATTAACCATCTCTGTTACCTTTTCAAAGAACTCCAGCAAGTTAGTTAGACACAATTTTCTTTTAACAAATCCATGCTGACTATTCCAAATCAACCCACATTTTTCCATATCCAGGACTGGATAAGGTGACAAGTGAGAATGAAAATTGCGGAGGCACTAGCCATAATTTTTCAGTCTTCCTTAGACTCGGGGTGGTGCCAGAGATCTGGAGAATTGCAAACGTTACACCCTTGTTCAAAAAGAGTGAAAAGCCCAGCAATTACAGGCAAGGCAGTTTAAATTCGGTGGTATGGAAACTTCTAGAAACAATAATTTGGGACAAAATTAATAGTCACATGGACAAATGTGGATTAATTAGGGAAAGCCAGTATGCATTTCTTGAGACAAAATTGTGTTTAACTAACTTGGGAGTTTTTTGAAGAGGTAACAGAGAGGGTTTATGAGGGCAATGCTGTTGATGTGGTGTAAATGGACTTCCAAGAGACATTTGAAACAGTGCTGCACAACAGACTTGCAAGCAAAGTTAAAGTTCCAATAAAAGGGACAGCAGCAACATGAATAAAAAAAGTTGTGCAAGAAATAGAGTAGTGGTTAATAGATGTTTTGAGCTGGAGGAAGGTTTGTAGTGAAGTTCCAAGCAGTCAGTGTTGGGACTCTTCCTTTTCCTGATATATATTAATGATCTAGACTTTGGTGTACAGGGCACAATTTCAAAATTTGCTGATGATACTAAACTTGGAAGCATTATGAATTGTGAGTAAGGTAGTGTAGATTAGAATTTCAAAAGGGTATAGACAAGTTGGTGGAATGGGCAGACAGGTGATTTATTTTGGTAGGAAGACCATGAAGAGGCAATATAAAATAAAAGGCAAAACGCTAGATGAGGTGCAGAAGCAGAGGGACCTGGGTGTATATATGCATAAATCACTGAAGGTGGCTGTGGTAATCTGAGGTGCAATACACCTTTAAGAGAATATGAACAGATTGACCACGTAATTGTATTACACAATTGCAGTGTAGTGCGGGCTACATTGTTAATCAGTAGTTGTAGAATAGTGTTTGGGTTCAAGAAGCACTCATGGGTTAGTGCTCTGTTACCATGTTAATAAACAGCATGTGTTTCACCTTACAATGGTCTCTTCATCGGCATCATCTTGATTACCAGCTCACTCACCAGCACGCAACTGTATTCACTGAGCAAAGCAACACAATAGAAGGAACATAACAATTGGCAATGAGGAAAAACATGACCAGTTAATGACACCCAAGGAAGCAGCGGAAATTAAACAGAAGCAAATCAGCTGAACCTTGTGAGGCAATTGTAAGTACAGTCTTCATTATAATCAACGAAGTTTGATCGAGCCATTTGATCAGACCATCGATGACTGGTCACATTACATTGAACACCTTTTTGGCCAATGATATATCGGGGGTGGGGAAGAGGTGAGCGATTCTCTTATCGACATGTGGCAGTAAAACATAAGGCCTAATTCAAAGTCTAACGGCACCCAACGCCCCAGATTCCAAGAGTTTTGATGAGTTGGTAAATCTTGTGAAAAGCCACTTTCAGCCAAAACCCTCAGTAACAGTGTTTTAAATTTAATTCGAGGTGTCGCTTGGAGAGGCAGTCACTTGCTATGTGGCAGCCTTAAAACAGCTGAGAGTACTGAGAGTTCAGGATGTCGAGTAACGACATGTTAAGAAACCATTAGTATGTGGGATTAATGTAGACGCCAATCAAAAAAGGTTGTCATCAGAAAAGAATTTAGACTTCAACAAGGCGCTGGAGTTGGCGCTTGCAATGGAGAAGGCAGTCAGGAATTCAGAAACAATCAAGGGAGCACAAAATGGCGCCATCCTTCACGTCAGGAGGGAAGCACCGGTTAGAAATGGTGCAAAAGCACAGGGCTCCTCAGAAAGGCGCGAAACAGCTATCATTAACAGAACAGTAAAAAAGAGAAAACCTACAATAATAATGACAGAAATGGAGCCAGGCAGCCTGTAAACGAACCATAATTGGAAATGAATGTTTCTTCTGCCATCGTAATGGGCACATAATCTGTCTTTACAATGTAGCATAAAGACAAAACTTTAAGCAAAAAGGTAGAAAATGTGAAATCCACATAAGAGGAACCTGAAGAAACAGAGTCAGGCATTTACTCACTATACAACTTAAAAATGGATAAAACGAAGCCAATCTACATGACAGTGCGAGTCAAGAGAAATCTATCTGAATGGAGGTGGATACAGGGCATGCACGACAGTTAAAGGGGAACATATATTCAAATATCTGAAAAAAGGAGATCACCCATTAAATCTGGAAAATTCAGATGCTAAATTAAAGAGGTATAGACGTGGGGAAGATGTTTCCATTAGGAGAGACTAGGACCCGAGGGCACAGCCTCAGAGTAAAGGGAAGACCTTTTAGAACAGAGATGAGGAGAAACTTCTTTAGGCAGAGAGTGGTAAATCTATGGAATTCATTGCCACAGAAGGCTGTGGAGGCCAGGTCATTGAGTGTATTTAAGACCAAGATAGATAGGTTCTTGATTGGTAAGGGGATCAAAGGTTACAGGGAGAAGGCAGGAGAATGGGGTTGAGAAACTTATCAGCCACGAATGAATGGCGGAGCAGACTCAATGGGCCGAATGGCCTAATTTCTGCTCCTAGGTCTTATGGTCTAAGACGCACGAGTAAGAGGTATATGCAAGCTTCCAGTACAGTATGGAAATCAGTCTGTTAATCCACCCCTAATATTGGTAGCAGGGGAACATCCAATCTACTCAGTCAGAACTGGCTTAAGGAAATAAAGTTGGAGTGGACCGAGATTTTTCAACTCAGAATGAAAGATCTGCAAGACTTATTACAGAAATATGCCTGAGTTTTCAGGGAGGAGCTTGGGAAGATTCAGGGGCTGCAAGCTAAAATCCACGGGGATCCTGAGGCAACCCCCAGATTCTTCAAGGCGAGGCCAGTGTCCTATGCACTGCAAGAAAAAGTTGATGCCACATCAACCTGCATCCAATGGGTCAGCCGAGAGGACAGTCCAGACCTTCAAGTCCGGAATGAAAAAAATTGGATGGAGACTC
The DNA here is from genome assembly GCF_017639515.1 of Carcharodon carcharias. Taxonomy (NCBI): domain Eukaryota; kingdom Metazoa; phylum Chordata; class Chondrichthyes; order Lamniformes; family Lamnidae; genus Carcharodon; species Carcharodon carcharias. The sequence goes on along the minus strand of NC_054474.1, from coordinate 41,987,462 downwards.
TATTGCAACTAGATTATCACGTTTCCTATTCAACTATAGGACTACACTGGAAAGGTCGGAAGTCTTAATTTTCCAAATGGTACAGCACCTATAGTTCTAGTACTAAACTTGAGCAGAGTGCACGAATATATGGGGACTACAAGTTGACCATTAACAAAGTGGCCAGACCAGAGAGGCATCCTATACCAAAAAATTGATGAATTGTATTCCAAGCCAGCAGGGGGAACCTGTCAAGAAGGTATAATAATTCTCAAAATGTTATTGGAATTTATTGTAAAATAGAGAAATAGTGGGATGTGTCTGTGTGTGTGAGAGAGAGTTTAATTGAATTAGAGGCAGCTAGTCTGGGTGCTTTGATCTAAGAGAGGGTAGGTTTGAAATGTCAATTAGATAAACATGGGGAAGTTTAGAAACATAGGTGCCAAGGGAACATTTGTATTTTGAAATAAACCAGACTATATTGTTTTCAAAGGAGGGGATGAAATGTGTCACCTAGTCAGGTGAAGTTTAGAAAGGGTGTGTTTATTTTTCCCCAAAGATTACCGGTAAAACCTAGTGCTACGAGAGGTTTTTATTATCAAGGGGATCTAAATTGAAAATTAGTAATGGTTTCAAGTTTCCTATTGGGATTTGAACAGCTTGGCATTTACCATCTTCTGTGTCATAACAAACCACACATATGAAGCTCGACATGAGCCATGCTTACCAGCAAGTTGAACTAGGAAAGTTCTCTCAGGACTTTGTGACTATCAACACACATGGGGCTTATACCAATATACCCAGTTACCCTTCGGAGTCTCATCGGCTTGTGCCTTTTTCTAGCGGACCATGGAAAATTTACTCCAAGGACTGTCCATGTTGTGGTTTATCTCAATGATGTCCTAGTAACAGGACTAACTGATGAAGAACACCTGGCTAACTTGGAAGAGGTGCTGAAGCATTTCTCACAAGCTGGAGTAGGTTTGAAAAATATATCTTCCAAGCAAAAGAAGTGGTTTACCTGGGTCATAGGGTCGACTCGCAGGGCCTTCACCCAGTAGAAGAAATGCTGAGAGCTATTAGTGAGGTGCCAGCACCAAAAAATGCCATTGAACTCAAATCCTTCTTGGAAATGGTTAACTATTATGGCCGTTTTCTCCCAAATTTGTCAACAGTACTGGCTCTGCTATACGGTTTGCTCAAAAAGAACCATAGGTGGTCTTGGCAAGCTCCACAAGAGATTTTTGAGATGGTAAAGCAGTTGCTACATTCATTGGCCCTGTTGGTACATTTCAACCCTAGGAAGGAATTAATTTTGACCTGTGATGCATCCCGTGATGGAGATGGGGCAGTACTCTCCCACCGATGGTGGATGGTTCCGAACAGCCCATTGGTTACACCCCAAGAACCCTCAGTGTTGCAAAGCAAAGATATTCAAATAAAGAAAGAAGGCTTATCTATTATATTTGGCATTAAGAAGTTCCACAAATACATCCGTGGTCGCCACTTTACCATTGTATCCAACCACAAGCCACTACTAGACCTGTTCGGCGAAGATAAGGCAATACTTCCAATTGCCTCTGCACACATCTAGAGATAGCACTGCTTCTAGCTGCTCACGAATATACTTTTATCTACCAGCCGGGAAGCCAGATTGCAAATGCCAAAGCACTGAGCCGATTACCTCTAAAAGACAGCAACGTGAATGTCCCAGTTCCTCAAGAACTGGTCTTGTTACTAAACTTTCTGGATTCATCACCAGTAGATGCCAAAAAAATGAGAAAGTGGACAAACCGTGATCCAGTTTTGTCACACTTAAGGGAACAAGTCTTACAGGGATGGTCGAACGAGCCAAAGTCTGACGAAGTGAAGCCCTATTTTAATAGGAGACATGAGCTCACCTGCCAGGATAGCATCTTGCTGTGGGGAGTGAGATTCACTGTGCCTCTGGGAGGGAGAAAACCATTATTGACCGAATTGCATAGTGCTCACCCCAGCATCTCTAGAATGAAAATGTTGGCATGCAGCTCCTTATGGTGGCCAGGGATAGATACAGAAATTGAAAACTTAGTCATGAGCTGCATACAGTGTCAACAAGTACAGAAATTGCCCCCTTCGGCCCCATTGCATCCCTGGGAATGGCCGGGGAAGCCATGGGTCCAGCTCCATGTTGACTACGTGAGGCCTTTTTTGGGCACAATGTTCTTCTTGATCATGTATGCTCACTCAAAGTGGATGGGTGTATATGATGTAAGATCACCTACATCTGCCACCACTATAGACCGATTGCGTCAGTTTTGTGATACATGGGTTACCGGAGATAATTGTGTCTGATAATAGAACAGCATTCACCAACGGGGAATTCCAAAGATTCGCAATGCTCAATAGCATAATATGTCATACCATCCTGCATCCAATGATTTGGCCGAGAGGGCAATCCAGAAACTTCAAGTCCAGAATGAAAAAAACTGGACGAAGACTCTATTGCAACTAGATTATCACGTTTCCTATTCAACTATAGAACTATGCCACACGTGGCCCCCACAGAGTTATTGAAGAAGAGATGTCTCAGGACATAATTAAGTCTCATAAGAACTGGGGGGGGGGGGGCGGGGGGGAAGAGGGTGGAGAGAAGTCAGGAGGCCCAGAAAAATGGACATGATTACCACAGTCATGGAAGAAACTTCATTGTTGGAGAGATAGGTTTTGTAAAGAACCTTGGAGATAGGCCGAAATGGTTAACAGGTGAAGTTAGTGCAGTGACAGGACCTCTTTCCTATCATACATCGTTCGAAGGTTGGATAGGAACTCCCCTTGGTTTGGAAGTACCTGTAGGATCCATTGAGCCTGAGAGAGTCAAAGAAACAAACTTACAGGTTCCTCCTGGGCAGCCTAGCGGACAGATGACTCCCGAGAGAGAAGTCTCGGATAAACCATCCGAAGTCATAGAATTACGACATTCGACATGTTTGAAGAAGCCTCCAGAGACACTGAATTTGCAAACAGTTGATGTAAACAGTTAATATATTGTAAAAATTGCAAATTGTACCTTGAGTAAAAGGGGAGGGATGTGGTAATCTGAGATGCACTATACCTTTACCAGAATGTGAGCAGATTGACCACATGATTGTATTATCCAATTTCGGTGTAGCACGAGCTACAATGTTAATCAGTTGTAGAATAGCATTTGGACTTGAGAAACACACATGGGTCAGTACTCCTATTACTATGTTAATAAACAGCATGTGTTTCACCTTACAATGCTCTCTTCGTCAAGATCCTGATTACCAACTCACTCACCAGTAGAGAGGCGTACAACCGTGTTCGTTGAGTGAAGCGATCCGATAGAAGGAACATAACAGTGGCAGGGCAGGTTGATAGAGCAGTTAAAATATACAATATCCTGGGGTTTATTAACAGGGGCATAGAGTACAAGAGCAAGGAGGTTATATTGAACTTGTATAAGACATTAGTTCAGCCTCAACTGGAATATTGCGTCCAGTTCTGGGTGCCACATTTTAGGACAGGATGTGAAGGCATTAGAGACAATATAGAAAAGATTCATGAGAATAGTTCCAGGGTGAGGAACTTCTGTTATGAAGATAGATTGGAGAAGTTGGGACTGTTTTCCTTGAAGAGGAAAATGCTGAGAGGGGATTTGATAGACTTATTCAAAAGCATGAAGGGCCTGGTCAGAGTAGATAGGGAGAAACTGTTTCCTCTCATGAAAAGATAGGGAACAAGAGGACAGGTTTAAAGTAATTAGCAAAAGCGATATGAGAAAAAAACTTTTATGCAGCAAGTGGTTAAGGTCTGGAATGCACTGCCTGAATGTGTGGCGGAGGTAGGTTCAATCAAAACAGTCTAATTCCCTTTTGAATGCTATCTGAAAAGGAGCATAGTGCAGGATTCCGAGGAGAAGACAGGAGAATGGTACTAAGGGAATTGCTCTTTCGGAGCTGGTACAAATGCAATGGAACAAATGGCCTCCTTCTGCACTGTAACAATTCTGTGCTCATTGCTTCAATAAACAAAAAATTATGCTAATTGAAGCAATGGGGTCAATTTTCATTTGTGAGGCAAATCAGGTGGATGGTGGTTGGGCAATTTACATAATGTTGCATTCTTTCAATGATATTGGATGGAGAGAACTATGAACAACAGTCAATTTCTGATGCTGTTTGAAATGATAAGGAGAAAACACATGCATAGAAAAGAAATACATTTAATGAAGTTCATTTTTGATTTTGTCACTTTGATTGCATGGTTTTATTCCTGTTTTGTGTATCATATTCCTGAGCTCTAAACCAAAGTTTGGTAACTATAGAATGGATCCAATAATATGACAAGTGGTAAAGGAAGAACAGTCCTCTGGAATGAAACCACCGGACTTTAGTATCCAACAAGTGTCACTTCCACAATTCCACCAATGCACTGAAAATTTCTGGTCAACGATGTCAGGTCACATCTCCATTGGAGGAAGTTCATGAAATGCCGCGTTGTTTCATACACCCCAAGACACCCCAGTTTTAATCAACTACAACAGAAATTCAAAAAGCTCACAACATGAACATAGCATTTAAATTTACTGAAGCCATCATAGCCTGCTTAAACATATGACATGAAAATATCTGAAAGCCAAGATGCACAGTTCATGTATGAATAACGAGTCCAAGGAAAAGGCAACCATTTACAGGCTCAGTTCCTGCTGTGTGTGATAGTGGGTGCCCATGGAGAGGCAGCAGGCCAGGGTTGAATGGACAGATAAATATTTTGCAGTTTTGCATAATGTTGAAGACCTTTCTCAGATTATATGGAGTAAAGTTCTAGCTCATTTGCAAATTACAGACTTTTGATCATTCCACATTTTCCTGCCTCAAAACACAAAAATGAGCTAAGTTACAAAATGATTATGTTTTTTTCTCTTAGTAAACAGATCTGGACCACAGATGGACCTTTTAGGCCAAATGGCCTGTATCTCTGCTTTAAGTACAATATAGTTTGTATAAATGCACACACACTAAATTATTTCACAGACTACACAACCGCAACAGGAAAAACACTGGCAGATTTCAAGACTGATTTACATGTGCAGACAGTTAAACAATATGACCATATCAATAATACCCAGTGTTTCAGGTAATACAAAAATCTAAAAATACTATCAGGCCAAACTACATAGAGCACATCAAAATAAATCGCTGTAACTGAAACTCCAAGTTCCTTTTCATTTGGAATGGAAACCAGTTGCTAACAAGTGTAAAATACATTACTGACATCTTTAAATGTTGTACAGCACATTATGATCCGATTTCAAAAAGGCATTTAGTAAGGTTCCGCCAAAAAAGGATAATACACATGATAAGGGTTTGAGGGTTAAGATATTGGCATGGGTGCAGGATTAGTTAAACAGATTGGAAGCAAAGAATACGGATAAACAGGGCATTTAAGGTTGGCAGGCTATAACTAGTGGAGTACTGCAAGGATCAGTGTTGGGCCTCACGTATTTATAATTTATATTAACAATTTAGACAAAAAGAAACCAAGAGCAGTGTATTGAAGTTTTTGGACGTGCAAAGACAAAGGCTGTAAAGAGATCTAGACAGGTTAAGTGAGTGGGAAACAAGGTGGCAGATGACATATAATGTCAGGAAGTGACAGGTTTGGTAAGTTTTACTTTGTTGGTAAGAATAGAAATGCAGATTATTATTTAAAAGGCATAAAACTTCTAAATGGTGATGTTCTGAGGTGTGTGTACTGGCACAGTTGGCATAAAGGTACATTAAGCAATTAGGAAGGCAAATTACATGTTGGCCTTTATTGCAACTGGATTGGAGTAGCAGAGTAATATGAAGTCTTGCTACAATCGTATAGGGCTTTGGTGAGACTGCACATAGAATTTGGTATGCAGTTTTGGTCTCCATAACTCAGGAAGGATATACTAGTATTGGAGGCTGTACACTAGTTTGGTTCCTGGGAAGAGAGGGCTATCCTATGAAGAAAGGTTGAGTAAATTGGGTCCATATTATCTGAAGTTTAGAAGAACGAGAGGTGATCTCATTGAAACATGCAAGATTCCGAAGGGGCTTGGTAGGGTGCCGCAAGAGGTTGTTTCGCCCTGTTGAGGAATCTAGAACAAGGGGGTGCAGTACTGGGGACGATCATTCAGATCTGTGATGAGGAGAAATTTATTTACTCAAAGAATTGTGAATCTTTAGCATTCGCTATCTCAGCAGGTTGTGGATGTTCAATCATTGAATATATTCAAGATTGAGATAGAGAGATTTTTGGTCTCTCGGCAAAATCATGAGATGTGGGGAGCAGGCTGGAAAGTGGAGTTGAGACAGAAGATCAACCATGGTTGCTTTAAATGGTAGAGCAGGCTGAATGGGCCACATGATCTGAATGGGGCTCCTGATCCCATTTCTTATGGTATGATTTTAGATTTCCAGCATTTTTTCTTTTATCTTACCATATTGAGTGTACCGGGGAACATCAGCAGAAAACAGCTCTGGCTGCAGTAATATTAATATGTAATAGGTTAAAGAATTTGGGGGACAATTGGGAATGAATTACCATAGAAAATGCATATAGGGATGTTCTAAATTGAGAGTTATGTTGAGAAATATAAATAATTAATTTCAACATTTTTGTCAAAAAGTGTTTTAATTGATTTTTTTTTAAATGACTAATCTCTGATCTCTGAACTCGCAATTGCACTTAAGAATCCTAAATTTCATAATGTTATTACAGTAAACTGGTTAGCCTACTAAAGTCACATTCCACTGATGTTTACAGAAACGTTTTTCATTTCGGCATAATAGTGCACCGACTAACATATACTTTGCAAGGACACATTCCTTAAACCATTACCAATTCAAAAAAAGGGTGTTTTAAGTGAGGTAGCCTAGTCCCAGATCACAGTAATGCCTGCTCATTGTAGCATCAGTAGTTCCTGCATTGCGGTTCCAGTGTTAACGCGCAAACGGCACTTAAAAGTCCGGATGAACAAGCACCCCCCGAAGCACAGCAGCCACTAAGTCAATATTACAATGCAGTAGACTATACACTAGCTGCAGAAATTCCTACCATTCAACAACAAAATTAAAAATAATTACCAGTCCTTTTGAGGATGTCATCAGCAATGAATACCTTTTGTATCAACTGAAAAGAAATCAAAGCAAGCAAAAAGGAAAACAAATTGAAAATCCAAAACTAAATGAAAAAAAAATGGTGCAAATTATTTATTTCAGAACAATAATAGGAGTTGCTTCAGATCTGGTTTTCAAATTCATGGCAGTTACTTATGAATCTTGAGCTTTTGATTGATTTGTGAGATCATTTAAACCCCTCACTTAGGCGTTAGCCTGTATCTGACTTGAAAGTATTTATCATTTTTTCTGTATAAATCATCTGAATCTCAACTGCATTGTAGCCACACCCAGCCATCCATTCTTCTCCATTTATCAACTTGCTCCTGGTTTTACTTTACTTTCCTGGCTCGTATACTTTTTCCACCGTAAAGCCATTAACTTTTCTGAAATTGAAATGAAAATAGCTGCTGGGAGTTTTCATTTTCTACAGCAGTGGTTGTCAAACTTTTCCATTTGTGGACCACTTAGGTGAGGCAAAGTCCCCGTGGACTACCCACTGGTCCTACCCTGCCCGCTTTCAGTTACCACCTCAAAAAAAACCTCAGGATTAATGGGAACTTAAGGATACTAGAAATAATTTCCTGCTTTTTCACTTCTAAATGTAATGAACTTATGTACATTCATTTTATTAAATATCACAAGCAAATTAATTCATGCAGAAACAAAAGTATATACATTTTCATATAAAAAATTTTAATTCTACAAAAGAACACTTTGAAACATTCCAATGTGTTAGAAAATCACAAGTATTATTTTCTATTACTTCTATAATAATCAAACAAAATCAACAGCAACATAAATCCTGCTTCCAAAACTAAATTACTGTTGCTTATATTTATGACAACTCATGCCGGGCATGCAGAAACCAGTCTGGCTGTGTGAGATCACATGAGTGGTGGGAACAAGGATTCTGGCGTGTTCGTTTGCATGGCCTTGGCACAGCGTTGCACATCAGTGACTTGCATTTTGGGCCAGCCCATGGACCACAATGGTCTGCAGACCACCACTGTTCTCAGTTTTTGAGATGTGTTGATTAATGAAGCATGTCTTCTGGTTAAAACAAAATAAAGACAATTTAAACATTAAAGTATCCACCAACGCTTTCTTCAGCCAAAAGCATTTGGCAGTATTTGAAAGTGGCCAATGGTAAGTCATACAACTCCTCTCCACAACATAATTAAAACTGAGAACTGAATTAAATGGATGCGGAATTTTGCTTTGCACTCACTGCTCTGTGATACCTCTAAGCTGCCCTAATTTACTACAAAAGTATTAGTTCATCGTCCATAGCTTTGTACATGAGGAATCAAGGCCAAATATTGTTTTCAGGTGACACAGGATACAGTGTTAATTGGGCAGTAGTACATACAGATGTAATACACTTACCATTTTGAACTTATACATCCTGTCTTTATTTTATATAATAGTTTGCTTTTATATCATTTATAAATAAACAGCAAAATTGATTATTTAGAAAGCATAAAATCCTCTCTGCAGTACAGACTAAAGAGCTGCGCAATGCAAAAACAGGAGGTGCTAAAACATCCAGCACAAGAGTGAATGACAAAGTGTAGACAACTTCCATTATAATAATTGACATAGGAACTTTATAATACAAAAATGTATGGCAAAATTGTGATGAAAGGAAGAAAGATATTTCATCCAGAACTGTGCGTCAACAACCAGGGATCTGATTTCAACTGCACAAGTGGGTGCATTTTGAGGGGAATTAAAATCTCACCCAAGTTGTTTAATATATATTATATTTATTTAGGGAAGTTTACCCTACAATGGTGGATATTTCACCTGTCTCTATTAGTCCTGGCATTGTACAAACCAAATCCAACAAATGCCACACAATTTTTCACGAACTATGCACCAGCTTTCAGGTACAAGTTTGATGTCCCTGAACTGCCATATTCAACTTTCTTGTTTCTGCATTATTGTATCAACAGAGTTGTTATAAATGGATGTTGCAGTGATCCCAAGGGAGAACCAAGATCAAAAATAACTTTGTTGGTCTTAATCTTTGAGGGAATATTTCTTTAAATTCAGGATTAGCTATTCCATTATTACTTCTATTCTAAACGCTTCTCATCTGCTTAAAGTGCTCAGCATGACTTCAGAATGCATAACATTTCATACTGAAGCTTTTTAAAAAAAAACACAAATAGCTAATTTACTGAAGAAGCTGCCTGTTCGATGAACTTTGCCAGTTTGACATCTTTCTTGGAGAGACCACCACAATCATGTGTCGAAAGAGTTATCTGCACCTGGAATGAAACATATAATGTTATATATAGGGCAGATTCACCATTCCACCTTCATTTCACAGTGGGATGAACGAATTTCAGAATTTCCTTTCTGCTTGTCTATTACTTTCATTGGAGTTATTGCTTTGTACAGTCTTGTATATGGCATTTGCGGTTTTCAAAAGATGGGAAAATAAAACAGAAGAAGGGTGATGAAAAGTTGCTGACGGTTTTCACTACAAGCAGAGACAAGAAGGTTCTCATCCAAAGAAAATGAAAAGGCCCGAGAAATTTCCAAAGTAAAAAGGAAATGGCAGTATAAAAAAATCTAATTTTCCCTTTCATGACTCTTCCAACATATAAGAAAAGTAAGCAATACCCGGCTTAACATGGGGGAATGCCACCTCTACAATCCAATAATTACCAATGAACAATTTAACTGATGTGGAGTGGGACAGGACAGGGATGATGGGAGCGGGTGTGCATTTGTGTTGCGGGGGGCCGGGGGGGTGGGGGGGGGGGTGTTGTTGTGGTGGGGGGAGCAGGGAAAGAGAGGGGTGGGGAGTGAGAAAGGGAGAACATGGCTGTAATATGGAATAATGTGAGTAGCTCTGCACAGCAAATGCAAGCTTTATTTAAAAAAAGGAATATATTGTTTTCTTGTCAATTTTAATATAAACACAAGCAGCTCATTTCAGCCAAAGGTAGGTGGCGTCTATTTTTTTTTCTCCACAACTAAAAGTTTCAGTGTGCAATTCTATCAGTATTTATAATAAAGACGTGAGGTTGGTCTATTCCAACACTGTGTGATTATAGTCCAGTGCTTTGGCCCCAATTTGCTAGAAGTGTGCAATCGCCAAATCAAAAGTTGTGGCTCCAAGTTCCATGCCAAGACTTTAACGAATAATTTAGAAAAAAAGATTTTACATTTAAAAAGATCCCGTGCCAACATTAAAAGCAGGAGAGTTCTCTTAATGCCATGGCCAACGTTTGTCCTTCAATCAATGCACAAAGACCAAATCAACTGCTTCTTCCCCTTCCCCAAGCCAAACCTTGCCCCTGCAGTTCCCCAATGTCCAGCTCTGAACCAGTGTCTTTTTCTAGCTTCTCCCATCTCCCTAGATGCCAACAGAGTTCATTTTGTGCACGAGGCCCAATTGCTGCTCCATTTGCCTTGCTGCTGACCATTCAAAAGCCCTTTTCTGACCCACATGCAAACTGGCATTGTAAATGAGCCATAAAGATGCCTTCTAAAAGTTTTATTAATGAACACACAGATATAACAATTTTATTTTTCTTAGCCAAAACAATTGTTTTTCTTTTCTTGCATCAACTTACTTGCCCACTGAAAAGCCCAGCAAGAATGCTGCTTTAAAGCCAATACTAAAGCCAGTCTTCAGCTGGCATACATTCCTCCCTCTCTATGGCAGACGGTTTTCTCACTACCCTGTCTCCCAAAAGCCTGGTTAAGATCAGGAACTGGTCATGTGTGAACAAAATAATTGGTGCAAACTCACATCCTACCATAGCATATGTGGCTAGAACTTTCAGTTCTAGTTCCGTGACCTGAAAGCAGCACTGCTTCTAACTCACAAGTGAAATTCCATAATGTCGCGTGGGACAAATTCTACACAAATGTTTGCCCTAAAATGTAACAAAGGACAAGGCCCAGGCACAGTACCAAGGGAATAATGCACTGCTGGACTTGCTGTAATTTGGGTGAGATGTTAAACCGAAGCCTCTTCTGCCACTTCAAGTAGAGGTAAAAGATCCATGGTTTTAGTTTGAAATGGTATAGGAGAGCTGTCCTCAGTTTCCTGGTCAATATTTGTCTCTCAACCAACATCATTACATTGACAATTGGAAATGTGCGTAAATTGGCTGTGTAAATTGACAGAACAGACTACACCTCCAAAAGCACTTTAGGTGAATGGTGCTACAATTTTATGCTTTATGTCTTTTATTTCTCTCACCTTTTGTCTTATGTCATTATCACTCTTGTCATTTCTAAATGTAATCATTTTACAGCTTATTCTTTTTTCTTTATTTGTACGTGTTCCCCAATTTCCTCACTCTGTTCCTTCTTATAGGCTTTTCATCTAGATCTTCCAGTTCAGATGAAGACTATGCCCGAAATATTAACATTTTTCCTTTCATTTCAGGTGCTCACCAACTTTGAGTGTTAAGGATTTCACATTTTTGTTTCAGATTTCCACGATCTGCAGTTTTATTTTTGTTTTAAAATATAATTACACTCTTAAAGCTGTTCCATACAAAATGCATCTAGTACTTCTTCTCAGAATGATTTATATATATTAAATCTACTCTGTAGATGAACAGGGCTGATATCAAAAATAAAATACAAGAAACAATAGAAGACAATCTGCACAAGCTGGAAAGGGGCTTCCCAGTAGAAAAGCACAACAAAATTAGTTGGCTCATTGAGGACAATTGGGGAGGGGGCAGGGTGGGTGGTGCAACGTAAAATGTGTTCCAATGACAGCACTTACTCTGATCTCAGTTTAAATTGGTGATGGTCTGGATGGACTAAAAGCAACATTAACCGCACACATAACGCTGTTAGCTACAGGGCTACTAATGGCCAAGAGCCTTTGATCCTCCTGTGCAGATCTCAATAACAAACATCAAAGGAAAGATTCAGAGCCAACCAGCAGTAGCACATTAACCAAATAGCAATGTGTCTGAGAGCACAGCAATGCATCTGAGAGCACACTAGTTAGACTTGTAGTATCTTACAAGTTATGTAACCAGCTTTGTAGCTTTTTGGGGAAAAAATGACCATGTTGCTTTGCAATGTTGGAGACATATGGTACATAAACACATTGCTAGTGATGCAAAACTGGGTTTGAAAGTAACAGGTTACATGCTGCTGCAGACTGAATGATTTATATGTATAGAATGTGCTACCTTTTTGCTCTCAAACTCACCAACATTCACATTACCTTGTGGTACACATTGAACCATTCAGGGTGATGATTCAGTTTCTCTGCCTGTAAAGCCACACGTGTCATAAACCCAAAGGCCTGGAATGAGATTTTTTTTAAAAACATTAACAACTTCAAACAAAACTGCTTAGAAAACTATCAATAAAGGGCAGATTGAATAAATAACTCAAGTTTTGATAACTTTCTGGTGTGTGGCAGGGAACTTTTGTTTACCCTCCAAAATAAAGTGTCCAGTTTTTATGGACCAGATTTCCCATCTCAATAGTGACAAACGTGGTGATGCTCACCGCTAGTGAGGGCACTGCAATTTCCAGAGATCGCACCTATGCAGAAACCTGGAAGTTGCTGTGTACTTCAACATGCATTCCTCTGGAACCCACTAATGGTTCAGTCAGGAATCAATAGAGAGAGAGAGGCTTTTGACTGTCCACAACTTTCACGGATTTTTACTTGCAAGGAACGAAGGCCTCAGAATTTAGTTTTAAACAGCAAAGGGGTGAGGAGGGAGCATTTACCCACCTTTTTGGAGATTTAGTAATCTGAGCAAACTTGAACGAACTGCAGACAGGAAAAAGAAAATAACCTGATCTCTTTTGATGAAGCCCATCCAGGGCTGAGTAACAATCCTGGCCCAAGCCTCACATCTGCTGGGGTCTGTCCCTCAGGTAGCAATGGCACAAAGCTCCTCCTCCCCACCCCCACCCACCTCCCATTATAAACTTTTAATGCTCTTATAACAACTTTAAGTAGTGTCATACTCTTAAAATATTTGAAATTTAAGATTAAAAAAAAACTCACATGCTACTGAATTGAAGGCTGACTTCCAGGGGAGGTCTTCAGTTCATGACACTATTGAGTTCTACAAATTCTGGACTGTATGAGATAGTTATGTTTTAAACTGTCTTTTTTGATTCAAGGTAAAATTGAGTAATTTGGAGAGGGGGAGAAGACCTCCAACGCGATGTGTCAGGAGACAAATCCATGTTGTGGAGACAGAAACTCAAATTGAAACTTATCAAAGTCAAGTACAATTTTAACACCTTGACACAAAAGGAGGCAGCAGCTGGTCATGCTGCGCCTGAGCTTGCAGTCTCTCTGAGTTAGTCAAATGAGAGGTTTGGGAGAAGGCAGCTCACAGCAGGTGCTGCTATGTCAAGCCATGAAAATGGACTGATCTCAGGTTAACCGCCAAGCAGAATGCTGGCAAGGAGGAATTTGCAGTCTGAAGAAATGAGGCTTGTGAAGAGTTAAAGACCACAGAATCACCAGGGAGTACCTTGCTACTAGATTACGCTCAAAGGGTTGATTGAAGGGGACATTTCTTTAAGGGACACTGGTAGATTCACCCTCATGGGGCAGGGAGTACAGATCCTGTTAAATCTGGGAGGACCTCAGGACTTTAAAAACAAGACTACATTTCTGTTGAGGATGTGTCAATGTATAAATTTGTCATGGGATTTTCAGTTGTGTTAAGAAATTAATCGGAAATACCTTTTCTGCAGTTTAGTTCATTAATTGCCTACTAAGTAATGTTTAGTGAGTGCTGATTTTAGTTTGTTTGTTACAGTAAATGTCTTAAAATATGAAATCGTGTTGTCTGATTGTGTGTGTTGGTTATTGGGAAATGGATTTTCCTTTTTAAAAGTCACTTCACGGGGTCATAACACTGGGGTAGGCTACACTAATGATGGAAGATCTTGATATTTCTCCAGATACTAAGCCCTGCTGCACCAAGAAGAGGAAGTGCTGGCCGTAGCCATCAAACCAGGCACCCACAAAATTTGTGCCATTATTTAAGATTAATGTTGAGTCATGAATATAGGGGACTTCATCAATTATTTTTGCATCAAATAATAGATTTAAAACATCTCTAGGCCTTGTTTGCTCCTAGTATTTCAGGATGCAATGATTTTTGATGCCAAGGGTTTCTCAAATTAATAGTGCATAGCTCAGTTAAGTGAGTGGGCAAAAATCATAATGGCCCAGATTTTGCGGTCAGCGATGTAGCAAAGGCGTTCATCGGTGACCATGAAGAAAATTGCCTATGAATATCTAGCCATCTCTGTGGTGTGTGGATTTCCCCTATTCCAATGTCAGTTTCAATCTGACAGCAAGTCAAGGAATCTCCAGGCTTCCTGCAACAGTGATGTTATCAAACAGTAAGCAGCCAATCACACTAAAGTATCCTGAGGCAGCACATCAAAGTGAAATACACCGATTAAAATATTAGAAGTGAAAGGTAGCATGAAATAAATGAATGGGACATAAATAAGGAATTAAAATAAAGGCCAAAATATCAAAAATCAAATATAAAAATATTTTTAAAATGGGGAATTTTTTTTGGAAAACATCAAAGTTTTACACTATTATTTAGAATGTCTTTAGAGAGAGTTTCCGGCAGTAATTTTATACTTAGTATATGGCTAATAATCCAGATTCACCCTATTCAACAAAGTGTAACTTTTTCCAACTTGTTGTTTAGCCTAGACTAATAGCATAAAAGGGCAGGTTCTCATCAATTCAGTGATTTCTAAATGACTGCAGTCTACAAGGACTTCAAGAGGGCACCCTATGGAAAAGTGCATGGAGAATACCTGACGGCAACCAGTGTTCCCTCTAAATTCTTTTTACTGTCCACAGCAGCTTGTTGCATTGTGTAGTCCCTTTAAGATTGACGCACAGCCACATACATCTTAAAGGGAACATTGTTATGCTTGGTCTGCTCACTCCCCCACACAGCACATTGCTGGTTGCTGCATGGTTGTGCACTGCATAGTTTAGAGGGAACACAAATAGTGACTTCTGGATTTCCGTGTTTAACTGCTTACAAGCGGTCTCAAGAGGTTGTTGCCAGGTCGATCACAGACAGTTTCAACATCACTACTACTGCAAACTCCGGGCCAATTTTCACTGTCCTGGTGATTGGAGTAAATCTAATAAATATACAATTCCAGCCAATTTACACGAGGACCTGTTTTGCGGCATTAAAAGATTTGAGGAGAAATCCCAAGATATTGGCTAGTTCTGGTATGTCGACATCTGGTGCGAACGTAAATCCAGGAAAACTAATGACTATTTGGTACTAAAAGAACCAGTTAGTTGTTCACAGACCAGTTTCTATGATTTGTCAACAGCATGTAAACATAACAGGAATAGAGTTTCTGCTAAGTTGCTCTGTTTTTAATTAGTGCATTTGCCCAAAAGTTGCTAAGGATCATGAAATTTCAAGTGCAAATCTACTTTCCATGACCTTTTGTTCCAGTTTAAAAGGAATCACACGAAAAGCTAGCCACATCCACAAACCTGGCCCTGGGTCAGATTAATCACCATAACAAGTTTCTGCCAGTTGTCTTTGATGTGCTTTTAAAATTAGTCTGGTTCTGTTGGGCACACAAGACTTTAATAGGCAAATGAGTTTGAGCGCTAAGTTGAGATAAAAAGCATATTTCTCAAAATTCTCTGGACAAGGCAGTCTGCTTGATTGGCACCCCTTCCACCAACTTAAGCATTCACTCCCTCCACCGACACAGAGTGGCAACAGTGTGTACTACATACAAGATACATTGCAGCAACACACCAAGGCTCCTTCAACACCACCTTCCAAACCCAAGACCTCTACTGCCAAGAAGAACAAGGGCAGCAGCCACATGGGAACACCACCACCTGCAAGTTCCAGTTCAAGTCACACACCGTCCTCACTTGGAGCTATATCACCGTTACTTCACTGTCGCTGGATCAAAATCCTGGAACTCACTTCCTAACAGCACTATGGGTGTACCCGCACCAGATGGACCGCAGCTGTTCAAAAAGGTGTCTCAACCCTGCCTTCTCAAGGGCAGTTATGGATGGGCAAAAAATGTTGGCCTTGTCAATGGCTGCCACATCCCATGAAAGAATATTAAAAAAATTGGCCATGTGTGTGTTCAGATCAGTGATTGTACCCAAGGCAGGAACTCTACATTAAGCTCCTTAATTTGTAGGCAAAAAGGGAAGCTTAATGAATTCTATCTTGGCAACCAAACTGAACCATCAGATCAATCTTTGGAACAACTTTGCTCAGAACACCAAAAAAAAAATTGATAAATATTTTGACAACTTCATAGAATGATACAGCACAGGAAAAGGCCATTTAGCCCTGAAAATTTCACCCCTTCAAATACAGATCCAATTTCCTTTAAAAGGTATTTGTGAATCTGCTTCCTTTCAGGTAGTGCATTCTAGATCATAATATCGTAATTCACTGTGCAATTTTCTGCTTCCTCGTGCTGCCTCTGGTTCATTAGCCAATTACCTTAAATCTGTGACCTTTGGTCATCAATGGTTATGCTGCTGGAAACGGTTGCTCCTTATTCATTAGATCAAAACAATTGATGAATTTGAACACCTGTATCAAATCTCCCCTTCAACTTCTCTGCTAGGAGGAGAACAACTTCAGTTTCTAAAGTCTCTCCATGTAAATCAAATCATTTATGTCCAGCAACATTCTACGGAATCTCATCCGCACCCTCTCCAAGGCTTTGACATCCTTCCTAAAGGATTGACCCCAAATCGATAGCAAGAAATGATGTAAGGTCAGATGATGTAGAATCTGTGTGGGTAGAGTTGAGGAACCGCAAAGGTAAAAAAACCATAATGGGAGTTATGTACAGGCCTCTGAACAGTAGTCAGGATGTGGGGCACAAGATGCACCAGGAGAAAGAAAAGATGTGTAAGAAAGGCAAGGTTACAGTGATCATGGGGTATTTCAATATGCAGGTAGACTGGGAAAATCAGGTTGGTAGTGGATCCCAAGGAAAGGAATTTGTGGAATGTCTACGAGATGGCTTTTTGGAGCAGCTTGTGGTGGAGCCCACTAGGGAACACGCAATTCTAGATTTAGTGATGTGTAATGAGGCAGATTTGATAAGGGAGCTTAAGGTGAAGGAACCCTTAGGAGGAAGTGACCATAATATGATAGAATTTACCCTGCAATTTGAGAGGAAAAAGCTGGAATCAGATGTAACAGTATTACAGTTGAATAAATGTAACTACAGAGGCATGAGGGAGGAGCTGACCAGAATTGACTAGGAGATGAGCCTAGCAGGAAAGACAGTGGAACAGCAATGGCAGGAGTTTCTGGAAGTAATTTGGGAGACACAGCAAAAATTCATCCCTAGGAAGAAGAAGCATACTAAAGGGGGGACAAGGCAACCATGGCTGACAAGGGAAGTCAGGGACAGCATAAAAGCTAAAGAGAAAGCATACAATATGGCGAAGAGCAGTGGGAAACCAGGGGATTGGGAAACCGACAAAGACCAACAGAGGACAACTAAAAAAGAAATAAGGATGGAGAAGATTAAATATGAGGGTAAACTAGCCAGTAATATAAAAGAAGATTGCAAGAGTTTTTTTAGATTATATAAAGAGTGAGGCAAAAGTGGACATTGGGCCACTGGAAAATGACACTGGAGAAGTAGTAGTGGGGAACAAAGAAATGACGGAGGAACTGAATAGGTACTTTGCGTCAGTCTTCACAGTGGAAGACACGAGTGACAACCCCAAAGTCCAAGAGAGTCAGGGGGCAGAGGTGAGTAAGGTGGCCATTACCAAGGAGAAGGTGCTAGGAAAACTGAAAGGTCTGAAGGTGGATAAATCGCCTGGACCAGATGGATTACACCCCAGAGTTCTGAAGGAGATAGCTGAAGAGAAAGTGGAGGTGTTAGTGGTGATCTTTCAGGAATCACTGGAGTCAGGGAGGGTCCCAGAGGACTGGAAAATCGCTAATGTAACCCCCCTGTTTAAGAAGGGAGTGAGGCAAAAGATGGGAAATTACAGGCCGATTAGCCTGACCTCAGTCGTTGGTAAGATTTTAGAGTCCATTATTAAGGATGAGATTTCAGAATACTTGGAAGTGCTTGGTAAAATCGGGCAAAGCCAGCATGGTTTCATAAAGGGGAGGTCATGCCTGACAAATCTGTTAGAATTCTTTGAGGAGGTAACGAGTTGGTTAGACAAAGGAGAGCCAATAGATGTTATCTACTTGGACTTCCAGAAGGCCTTTGACAAGGTGCCGCACAGGAGGCTGCTCAGTAAGATAAGAGCCCATGGTGTAAGAGGCAAGGTACTAGCATGGATAGAAGATTGGCTGTCTGGCAGGAGGCAGAGAGTGGGGATAAGAGGGTCCTTCTCAGGATGGTGGCCAGTGACTAGTGGAGTTCCTCAGGGGTCAGTGTTGGGACCACAACTTTTCACTTTATACATTAATGATCTAGATGAAGGAACTGAGGGCGTCCTGGCTAAGTTTGCAGATGATACAAAGATAGGTGGAGGGAAAGGTAGTATTGAGGAGGCGGGGAGGCTGCAGAGGAATTTGAACAGGTTAGGAACATGGGAAAGCCCAAGCGGCAGATGGAATACGTGGGGAAGTGTGAGGTCATGCATTTTGGTAGGAAGAATAGAGGCATAGACTATTTTCTAAATGGGGAGAGAATTCAGAAGTCTGGAGTGCAAAGGGACTTGGGAGTCCTAGTCCAGGATTCCCTTAAAGTTAACTTGCAGGTTGAGTCGGTAGTTAGGAAGGCAAATGCAATGTTGGCATTTATTTCGAGGACTAGAATATAAAAGCAGGGATGTACTGCTGAGGCTTTATAAGGCTCTGGTCAGACCACATTTAGAATATCGTGAGCAATTTTGGGCCCCGTATCTCAGGAAGGATGTGCTGGCCCTGGAGAGGGTCCAGAGGAGGTTCACAAGAATGATCCCTGGAATGAAAGGCTTAACATATGAGGAAAGTTTGAGGACTCTAAGTCTATACTCAATGGAGTTTAGAAGGTTGAGGGGGGATCTGATTGAAACTTACAGAACACTGAAAGGCCTGGATAGAGTAGACGTGGGGATGATGCTTCCATTAGTAGGAGAGACTAGGACCTGAGGGCACAGCCTCAGAGTAAAGGGAAGACCTATTAGAACAGAGATGAGGAGAAACTTCTTTAGCCAGAGAGTGGTAAATCTATGGAATTCATTGCCACAGAAGGCTGTGGAGACCAGGTCATTGAGTGTATTTAAGACCGAGATAGATAGATTCTTGATTGGTTAGGGGATCAAAGGTTATCGGGAGAAAGCGGGAGAATGGGCTGAGAAACTTATCAGCCATGATTGAATGGTGGAGCAGACTCGATGGGCCGAATGGCCTAATTTCTGCTCCTATGTCTTATGGTCTTATTCCAGATGGACCGAACCACTGTTTTATAAAAGGTTCAACATAACTTCTTTGTTTTTGTACCCAATGTCTATTATGAAGTCAAGGATCCTTTAGGCAGAATTTTTGACCTGCGGGCGGGCACATACCTGACCTGAACCGGGAGTAAAATAGTGCGTGATGACATTGGGTGAACGATATTTTGCTCAGCGGGCATGCGTGGGTGCCGGAGCAGCGCCTGCCATTAATTAAGTGGCACTTAAGGCCCTTAACAGTCCAATTGACTGATTTTTCCTTGATCGTTCGATTTTCCTCTCATCACACAGAAAAATGGGCAGGCAGCCAGCCAACATTTTCACAAACCTCATCCAAGGGCAGGATAAAAAGGGTCAGCATCATTGCCAGTGTGCATAGTCAGGAGTTTTGGAGATAGTTTGCAGCTGGTTGCTTATTGGTACTTCTCAGCTTCATCTCTGTTCAGGGCTTCATTCTTAGTATTTCCAGGCTTCATTTCAGGACTCATGGTTTCTGCCCGGCCCCCAGTGGATTCAGATAGTGTGGACTCTTCCAGGTATCAGGCAGCTTTCCCTTAATCTGGTAATGGGGATTGCGGTCTCCGCTGGAGGCACCTCGGAGGAGGAAGAGAGGGGCAGTAGGGAGAGGAGGCCAGGTGTCCCAATGCAGCTTCTAGGGGAGGGACCTATGGGAAGAGAGGTGCAGGCACAAAGGATGCAGGGCCAGCAGGTTGTCCAAGGTGGAAGAGCAGAAGACACTACTATCCTGCTGCCAGGGTTTACAGGCAGCGATGCAGCTAACACAATAATGTCCGAGGTGTAGTGCTGAAGGAGGCTCCGCCTCTCAAGGGAGAGCATGACCTTTATTTGCCAGATGATTGGGCTGAGATCAGCTCCGACTGTGTGGGTGGACACCCCATGCCAATGGCTCTGAAGGTCACAGTGGCCTGCAACTTTTATGCATCTGGCTCTTTCCAGGGGTTAGCGGGGATCTATGTAGAGGCTCCTAATCAGCTGTCCACAGTTGTGTCAAGCTAGTGACAGAAGCTCTGGTCAAGCTGGTATTCTTCACCACATGAATGAGACCAGCCAGGCTGAGCGAGCTAGAGGCTTTGCAACGATTGCAGGGTTCCCCCACCTCTAGGCTGCCATAGACTGCACAAATGTGGTCATCAAGGCACCAGCGGGTCAGCTGGGTGCCTTCGTCAACAGGAATGCATTCCACTCCATGAACATGCAGATTCTGCAAGCCTGTGCAAGGTACCCTGGCAGTTCCCATGACGCTTACATCCTGAGACACCCCCAGGTGCTGGGCTCTTCAGTGCTCCAGTCCAACTGGATAGATGGCTGCTGGGTGACTAGGGCTATCTGTTGAATACGTAGCTCATGATGCCTCTCCGTCACCCAAGAACAGAGGCACAGCAATAGTACAACAGGAGACATGCCTCCACAAGGGCGGTGCTAGAGAGGACCATAGGTCTCCTCAAGGTGCGCTTCCGATGACTGGACCATTCTGGGGAGTATTGTGGTGCTCCCCCAGGATTGGTGTCACTGATAGTGGTTACATGCTGTGCTCTCCACAATCTGGCACTGGCAAGGGGGGACACACTGGAGGAAGAGGGCCTTGAGGCAGCTGCACAGATGAGGAGTCCAGTAGTGAGTCAGATGAGGAGCACATGAGGAGAATGCTGAGGGAGTGGAGCCAGACCTCGGTAACCTCCAGGCAGGCAGGGACACCAGGAACGCCTTGATCCAACGCTCCTTCAGCTAGGTTACCCAAGATCAGCTTCAAATGCATGCCAGGGCTGCCTCCTCCATCCCGGATGTCTGAAAGGATCTTTTCATTTGAACACAAAGAACACTCGGTGCCTGTATAATAAAGTTCAGAGCCACCTATGCCCAGCATTACATATTGGCATACCCTGCACCAATAGAATAAGAAGGTGAAGTGTACTCAGACCATGAAGACAAAAACACAATTTATGTCATTCTGACAAATCAATAATGTTAACAGAAATGTTTCTGGTATTCAACAACAGACCGGTATACATAAAGTTAACAAAATTGAACACAAAATCACCCATGACCTTTCCCTCTTGTGCCCATGGTGCCTCCTCCATTGACAGAATGGCAACTCTCATGGAGAGACAGCTCCAGGGACAGAATGCTACATCTAGGTGCTTCTCCCTCGCTGGCACCGGCATTGGAGATAGCCTGCTGACTCTGCTGTCTTGTTGGCCTTGATGAACTTGGCGGTTGTCCTCTGGCCAGTGGAGCCTTGGGAGGGTGCGGCCAGCGCCACATTGGCATCTCCCCAGTCGCCACAGCCTCATGAGATGCCACAGTACGTGGTGGATGGGCGGAAGAGCTGCTGCCGTCATCCAATGGGCCCTAAAAGGAGCCCGCAGCTTGTGCGCCAATGTGAGGTCGCTCTGGACCTCCCTGCTCACCATTGATGGACGGGCACCTAGGTGGGATACTGGGTGCCTCATGCATCTCCCACACTGACACTAACCGCCTGAGGTCATTGCATGTGTGAGGGGTTGCAGGTCCGAGCGCATTCCCAGGACCCCCTCATTCTGTCCCTGGAGCTGCCATTCTCTCTTTGGAAGAGACAGTGCACTCGGCTATGACGGTCAATGCAATGCTCATGCTCCACATGGATTCCTCCATCACGAAGACCATGGCACACAGACCCTCATGGATCTCAGCCAGATCTTCCTGCACATCTCGCTGGACATCCAGCATCTGTTGCCTAATGGACGATTCCAGAGGCTCATCAGCCTTCGACTGAGCATCATCCTGGTCCCCAGCAATCCTCCAACTGCAGGCGCTCTGGGCACACTCTGCCCTGCACCCTGCACCTCAAGTGAGTGTGAAGTGCCCTCACCATTGTGCACCCAGAAACTAGCTGCCGCTCTAATGCCCACTGAGGTGCTGATATCTGCGCTGGTGCCTGCTTCAGAGACCCGGTGTGACGCAGATGCAAATGATGCCCGGTGGTTCTCCAATGTCAGGGGCACTTTGGAGTCCAGAGATCGAATGCTTGCTAGCGAACCTAAAAGGGAGAAGAAAGACATGTCATTAGTTAAAGTCATCACACTGTCACTGTGCATGCCAGGCACCCTGGTGAGACAACAGAGACAATAGAACCATAGAACACTACAGCACAGAAAACAGGCCATTCGGCCCTTCTAGTCTGTGCCAAAATATTATTCCACTAATCCCATTGACCTGCACCTAGTCCATAACCCTCCAGACCTCTCCCATCCATGTATCTATCTAATTTATTCTTAAAACTTAAGAGTGAGCCCGCATTTACCACGTCAGATGGTAACTCGTTCCACACTCTCACCACTCTCTGAGTGAAGGAGTTCCCCCTAATGTTCCCCCTAAACCTTTCCCCTTTCACCCTAAAGCTATGTCCTCTCTTGTTTATTTCTCCTAATCTAAGTGGAAAGAGCCTACTCGCATTTACTCTGTCTATACCCCTCATATTTTCGTAAACTTCTATCATATCTCCCCTCATTCTTCTACGCTCCAAGGAATAAAGTACTAACCTGTTTAATCTTTCCCCTGTAACTCAACTCCTTAAGACCCGGCAACATCCTAGTAAATCTTCTCTGCACTCTCTCAATTTTACTGATATCCTTCCTGTAGTTAGGCGACCAGAACTGCACACAATACTCCAAAGTTGGCCTCACCAATGTCTTATACAACCTCACCATAACATCCCAACTCCTATACTCAATACTTTGATTTATGAAGGCCAGTGCGCCAAAAGCTTTCTTTACAACCTTGTCTGCCTGTGACGCCACTTTCAGGGAACTTTGTATCTGAACTCTCAGATCCCTTTGTTCCTCTGCACTCCTCAGTGCCCTACATTTACTGTGTATGTCCTACCTTGGTTTGACCTTCCAAAATGTAACAACTCACACTTTTCCACATTAAATTCCATTTGCCATTTTCTGGCCCACTTTTCCAGTTGGTCCAGATCTCTCTGCAAGCTTTGAAAGCCTTCCTCGCTGTCCACAACGCCTCCAATCTTAGTGTCATCAGCAAACTTGCTGATCCAATTCACCACATTATTATCCAAATCATTGATATAGACAACAAACAACAATGGTCCCAGCACAGATCCCTGAGGCACACCACTAGTCACAGACCTCCAGTCTGAGGAGCAATTATCCACTACCACTCTCTGTCTTCTCCCACACAGCCAATTTCGAATCCAGTTTACAACCTCTCCATGGATACTAAGAGTCTGAACCTTCTGAACTAACCTTCCATGTAGGACCTTGTCAAAGGCCTTACTAAAGTCCACGTAGACAACATCCACAGCCTTTCCTTCATCTACTTTCTTGGTAACCTCCTCAAAAAACTCTACAAGGTTCGTTAAACACAACCTACCACGCACAAAGCCACACTGACTATCCTTAATCAGTCCTTGGCTTTCCAAATAATTATATACCCGATCTCTCAGAACACCTTCCAATAATTTACCTACTACTGACGTCAGGCTCACAGGCCTGTAGTTACCTGGTTTACTTTTGGAGCCTTTTTTAAACAACGGAACAACATGAGCTACGCTCCAATCCTCCGGCACCTCACCCACGGCAAAGGACATTTTAAATATTTCTGCCAGGGCCCCTGCAATTTCTACACTAGTCTCCCTCAAGGTCCGAGGGAATATCATGTCAGGCCCGGGGGATTTATCTACCTTTATTTGCTGTAAGGCAGCAAGCACCTCCTCTTTAATCTCTATATGTTCCATGAAACTACTGCTTGTTTCCCTTCCTTCCTTATACACTATGCCAGTTTCCTGAGTAAATACTGATGCAAAAACAAAACTGTTTATGATCTCCCCCATCTCGTGAGGCTCCACACATAGACGACCACTCTGATCTTCAAGGAGACCAACTGTGTCCTTTACTATCCTTTTACTCTTAATATACTTGTAGAAACCCTTCAGGTTTACCTTCACATTATCTGCCAAAGCAACCTCATGTCTTCTTTTTGCCTTCCTGATTTCCTTTTTTTGGTATTTTCTTACATTTTCTATACGCTACAAGTACCTCATTTGCTTCTTGTTGCCTATACCTGCTATACACCTCTCTCTTCTTCTTAACCAGATTGCCAATATCCCTTGAAAACCAAGGTTCACTATGCCTGTTAACTTTGCCTTTAATCCTGACAGGAACATGCAAACTCTGCACTCTCAAAATTTCACCTTTGAATGCCTTCCACTTACTGAACACATCCTTGCCAGAAAACAACTTATGCCAATCCACTCTTCCTAGATCCTTTCCCATTTCCACAAAATTGGCCTTTCTCCAATGTAGAATCTCAACTCGAGGACCAGACCTATCCTTATCCATAATTAGCTTAAAACTAATGACATTGTGGTCACTGGACCCAAAATGTTCACCTACACATACTTCTGTCACCTGACCTGTCTGGTTCCCTACTAGGAGATCAAGTATTGCATCCTCTCTTTATATTGATTTAGAAAACTTTCCTGAACACATCTGACAAACTCCAAGCCATCCAGCCCTTTTACAATATGGGAATCCCAGTCAATATGTGGAAAGTTAAAATCTCCTACTATCATAACTTTCTGTTTTTTACATCGGTCTGCTATCTCTCTACAGATTTGATCCTCCAATTCTCTCTGACTATTGGGCGGTCTATAATACAACCCTATTAGTGTGGTCACACCTTTCCCATTCCTCAGCTCCACCCATATGGCCTCTGTAGACCAGCCCTCCAGGCTGTCCTGCTTACGCAAGACTATGATATTTTCCCTGACTAGTAATGCCACTCCTCCCCATTTCATCCCTGCATCATGGTGCCCTCATTTTCCAATGATCAACTGCAACTCCATGTTCAAGGCTCATATCAATGAAGATACTACACTAGAATGGTTGCACAAGCTGAAATTCTCACCTCTGTGCACTGCACTCTTAACTTCATCTGGCAGCCCCGCCTCTCCACACCCGGTTGCATATGTGGTGTGCCGGCTCTCAATTTCCAGGGCATCTTGCTCATACCTCAAGAAGATTAGGAGGCTAGCGGGGCCTCCACTGGTCCATGACCTTTCCATATTGTTGTGGGCAGTCTTCTCCTGAAACAACAGAGGAGCATTGATTAGTCCACTCTGTACCTGCAGCACCACTGCAGCCTGGCCAACCCCAGCTGAGGAGCACCTGGCAGGGCACTTCCGAGTTGTGGCCCTCGAGCCATAAGGCACTCAGTCCAAGCAGCCAGGGCTCACCCCCTTGGTCAGCTCCAGCATGATTAGCAGTTGGCACTTGGACTCTAGCACCCCTGAGGTCCACGGGGGGGTACAGCCACACCTTAACACACTTGCACACTGACTTATGCCAACATGGTACTCATCCTTCCTGAGCACAGCAGGTCATTGAAGCACTTCCAGCACTGCACCCAGGACCACCGCTTCACACCATGGCTGCTGACCAGCGCTGCTCTCTTGGTGAGGTGTGGTGGCCTCCTCCTCCCCCCATTCCTGGAGACAAGTGTGTCCCTCCTGGCAGCCAACTCCTCGAAAAGGACAGCGAGGCACTCAGAGAAGCGGGGGGGCCAAGTGCCCACCTGACCTGCCCTCCCGTCTGCAGCATCTGGCCGCACTTGACTCCATTGCAAACGTTCAGGAGATGTTCTCCATGGCAGCCTTCCAGCGGCTGCCTGGGCCTTTTTCAAACCAGCAGCTAGGTCACCATTGGACCCGGCAGCCGACACGCCCCTGTTCGGCCCTTCCCGGCCAGTGTGAAGCCACATTTCATGCTGGGCGGGCCTTAATTGGCCTGCCAGCATGAAATCGTGGTTGGGTCCAATTGCGGGTGGCGGTTTGCTACGTGGCCGCTCCCAGGTCCACACACCAGACCTGCCCGACGAAGGGAAGATCCTACCCTATAGGTTTTTCTTAAAGAAGCAGCAGCACAAATTGAGAAGGCTATGTTCAAAGACTGGTTCGTATACACCCCCAGATCTCTCTGTTCCAGAACTTCCTTTAAAACTGCGCCATTTAGTTTATATTATGTCGCCTCATTCTTCATACAGAAGTACATCACACCTCTCGATGTTATATTTCATCTCCAATGGTTTGCTGCATAGCCTTGATCCTCTCACCAAGGCAAACTTAATTAGTTTTGTTTCCAGCCCACATTAAATCACTTTGTTACATCACAAAATATCTTCATCCAATAGACCAGATTGGAAATTTCCGACATTGCTCCTTGGAGACCCGCCACAAAGAGTAGGCTGGAGTAAGTTACCCTCTAATTCGGAATTCTGTGGGAAAACACCAGCACTCCAAACAGCTATAGTCTAGTTATAATTACAGCAACAAAATTAGTTCATTTTGGTTCACTATGGCAATTGCTAAACATCATGCTCAAAAAGCATTTTAGGAATAAAATAAACACAGCAATAAAGAAAAGCAAGCAAAACAAAATGGGCAATTTAACAAAATAGAAGTGGCTGTTCCAGGGTGTTTTACAGCCATTTTAATTTTATTCAAAGACCACATGCATGGCTTCAAATAATTAGCAATTTTTATTTTTACAGCCACAGTTTAGATTGAAATTTAACACTGAGCCACATAAGGAGACATTGGGACAGATGACCAAACCTTGGTCAAAAAGGTAGGTTTTAAGAAGTATCTTAAAAGGATGAGAGCGAGATAAAGACACAGAAAGGCTTAAGAAGGGAATTCTAGAGCTTAGGTCTTGGCAGATGAGAGTACTTCTGTCAATGGTGGAGTGATCAAACTCAAGGATGCTTAAGAGGCCAAAGGGTTGTAGGGTTAGAAGAGATTACGGAGATAGTGAGGGACAAGACCATTGAAGGATTTGAAAACAAGGACAAGGATTTAAAAATTGAGGTATTGTTTAACTGAGGTCCATTGTATGTCAGTGAGCACAGGGATGATGGGATTACATTTAATATTTAAAACTAAATTTTAATATCCATTATACTAAAATGTTTAATGTTTTAGGTTACTAGAACAGTGGTTTTTACTTATAATACTAGTGTTAAATTATTACACACCACCATTAAGGATCTATTCAGTCAATTCCATGTGGCTCGAGTTATCGTCATTGAAAATAGAAGTATCTAGAACAGAAAAAAGAACTTTCAACCAAATAAGCTC
Source organism: Carcharodon carcharias (assembly GCF_017639515.1). Taxonomy (NCBI): domain Eukaryota; kingdom Metazoa; phylum Chordata; class Chondrichthyes; order Lamniformes; family Lamnidae; genus Carcharodon; species Carcharodon carcharias. The sequence continues at coordinate 41,959,747 of NC_054474.1, read as the reverse complement.
TCTTAGCTATTTTAATAACAGAAACACTATATAGTAATAGAAGATTTTCTGTTTTTATCCCATCCCCTCAAATGTGGCTGCTGACTAGCTTTCCAGTGATTGCTCTGTAATTACTGACCATAGAACTTTCTGGCAATTACATATGGATATGCAAGCATACTTTCAGGAAGCTTCAAATGTCCATGGAATCAACTTCCATGTTACAACACAAACTATTCTTTGTTCCCAAAATAGAGATTTTTTTTTCTTTCTGATATCTGGATCAAATTTCCATTCATCATCAATGGACAGAAAAATCAAGTCCATTACTTGTCTCTATTTGTGCTAAATAAGCCATTCGGAGGTGGCAGAGATGGTTAAATCACAACTCCTTTAATGACAGTTTGAATTACTAACAAGTTGTTTTCCAATCTTTCACTATTATGACTATTACAAGTTTAAGGATTCCCTTAGGTATTCTCTCAGACACAGCAGGACCAGTCACTCACTTTCCCAACGGGTCTGAGCATCTTGCTTCCCAAAATCTAACTAAACAATGGCTTAACTTAGGGGTGTGCCATCAGGGCCCTCTTGTGATGTGAACTGGATATCATAGTTCTTCACATGCTACCTCGCGCACACAATCTTTGGAGGCATTTATTTGCTTAACAAAAGTCTGTGTTAAGTGAATTTGCCTGCATTACATACGTATCCTTCTAAAATTAGTGTGCATGGCTGAAATGGCATCAACAATTTCTACCGGTCAACATTGCTCTAAACAATTTCTAATCACAAGGCCTAGCCTCCTGCATTTTAGCTTCCAGTTCTAGGCTAATAGCTGTGCATCAGACCTTTGTTCAGAGCTTAACAGCACCCTGTCATCCCCCCAAAACAACACTGTCACCTTCTTTTCTGTTAATTCTGATACCAGCAATCAGGACAATAGGATCTCTGACACCTCAAAATGCAGGGATTTGCTGGCACGCCTGTCAAATCAGGCCAACTACCCACTCTCATAGTAATATTGTATCTGCAGATATCTTGCCATACCCACATGAATAGAATTACCCTCATGGTAGTTTAAATGTTTTTGGACAGCCTCAAAACAATTATAAATGATTTCACATCCCTAGTCACTCAAGGAAATGAGCTTGGGAGGAGAGGAGATGCTTATGGTATCACTTCGAAAGAGGCAGAGTTGTACTAGTCCCAAATTGGTTTATCTGGCTTCAGTGCACATTCGTTAATACCTGCAGCCTGTGGTCTTTTTTCAAACCCTTCCAAATTAACTTTGTTTTAAAACATAACCCCTAAACATAAAATGTGTCCTATATCAAAAGTATTTCTCTAGCTGTAAAGCACTGTGGGACATTGTGAGGTTGTGGAAGGCACTATATAAATACATTTTTTTTTTAAACTCAACCCCAAATATTATTCATGAAGAAAGCAATCAAAAGAGTTGCAATTCAACCTTTTTGTTTTAAAATGCTTTCATAAGCAAAAGCACCAACATAAATGTGCTAGTAAGCATCATGACAACTGTAGGACACATTTCAAATAAGAGCCCTATAAAACTAAGTGATTCAAGTAATTAAAAATGAGATTCACAGTACAAACGTAAATATTTACAATAAGCTTTCATGCCAAAACACAGTGAAATCCTTCTTTCATGCTATGCAATACATTTGATTTCCCCTGCAAATGTTGGGCAAGCTGCATAGAGAATGCATAGTCTTTGGTGGCTTTCTAGATTAGCTAATAACTATGCTGTCCTTGTATACAGTTATACTAAATTGCAATACTGGTGTTTGGCGCTATATGAACGTACCATCAGTATAGGGCACTTTTATAAAACCAAATAGTAAATAGAAGATGATGTATTGATAAGGAAAGCACTATGAACATAGTTGTGAAATAATCATCGTGAAACCACAGGTACAGAATGATGCGATTGATACAATTTTTTTTTCAATGTTCAGCTGTCAATTCTTTAACCCAACCAAATTTTGTCCAAAACAACACATCATGGTTCTCAGTACCAGTGCCTGGGAAGAGAGGTCAAGCGTGGAGACCAATGCATGACCATAGATGATCATTCTCCCCACACTGAAAGCAACAAGACCAGGTAAGAAAGCAGGGTTGCCGTCATACAGTTCTAAGTATTTTTAACCAGTTACAGATATTTTCCTACTTATTAACAGAAAAGTACTCAACAAACTCTCAGAATAACGTCACAATCAATGGGTCATTAAAAAAAATTAAACTCAGGAATCTTTATTGTACTAATCTTAGCAAATAGCTAAACATTAGCTCAAAAAAAAACGTGTTTTATGCTCACATTCCAAAATTAGGGAACGGAAAAGGAAAAATCCTTTTAAATCTCAACGCTTTAATAGCTAGAGCTGCCTAACTGTCATATAGGGCATATTCTCTCAAAATTCTCCAAACACACATTTATTAAAAGTACAAAGATATGAGAGAATATATCTTCCCACACACCCCCAGTGCCCATATAGTACTCCGGCTTCCTGCCTTGTAGAAATCTGAACTGAATTCGATTCCAAGTCCAGAAGCAAACGATCACGCTAACTATGCATCACCCAGCTCGCTAATTTTGGATTTACTTCATTTTAGTCTGTGTTTCAATTCGCTAGATGAACAGCCTTTCACAAAAATAACTCCCACCAAGAAAATGAGCACCAGCAATTTAAAGACTAATTTCCCAAAGCAATTCTCATGGCAGTCTTAATTAATTCATGTTTAATATGCCTCAAGAAGGTACCTTTTGGCCAATGTACTCTAGATGAATTCCTACACTAATCAGGTAAATTAGAAGTCTATTATTTAAGTGGTGTCTTATTATCCTTTAAATATTTGCAGTGTAGCAGCATACTAACTTCATTGAGTGTAGCTGGCAATAAAAAGGAAAGAACATTCAGATATAGTCCTGTACTTGCGTTTCATACTTAACCATGTTTGACATTTTTCACATCTTGTCATGTGATCTATCATTAAGTGTAATTACTTTGCATGGTATCTGTCTTGAGACCCAATTAAAGTAATTGTCGGATTCCGGCAACAAGACCTTCCTTAATTTGGCTACAGCCTGTACTTCTTCAACTTTGATTAAATAAAAATTTAAGAAGCTATAAATTATTATTAAATGCTCAGTCATGGTGCATCAGTACTCATCTGAAGTATACCAAAGGATCACATTTCAAACCACAAAGAGCTAAAATTTGGCTACCGGTCACTTGAAGATTTGTGATCAAAACACCAGCCAAGCAGCAAGACTGCTGATGCAGCCTTCTACGTATAATTGAATCTTCAGGATATAATTGAAGTAATTTGGGCATGTTAATCAGACACAATAACTCAATGTTACAGAAACAGAGCTGTAATCAAAAAATTGCAATGGGGTGGGGGAGAATTACTGCAAGCCAGATGTATGTTACTTTAGCTCTGGTATGACATTATCTGGAGCTTTTTATGATGGAGACGCATAAGCTATGATGACATTGCACAGTACACCCCAAAACGTGTTAAGATATTGGTTTCAAATCTATGGTTATTTGCAAATCTATGGTTATTTGCAGAAGGTGCATAGCCTCAGCTGCGCTGGCAGTGTGACACCAGATAGATACAATGAGAGAGAGAGAGAGAGACAGTGGAGGGAAAATCACCCTGGGCAACTTTTTTAAAAATCTGCCCACTAACAACCATTTGCAGAAAAATATTGAGCAAAGAACAGTTTATTTCCAGCCAAGCAATACTGCATGGAGAAAGGAATGGGAGCAAAATAGCAAAGCAAAAATGGCAGACTTACTGAGAATTTGGTGTACAGCAAACTAAAGTTATATCATCATAAACAATGGCAATTTTAAAAACAAAAAACTGCGGATGCTGGAAATCCAAAACAAAAACAGAATTAGCTGGTGAGGTTTTCCAGGTAATTCTGTTTTTGTTTTGGCAATTTTAAAAAGTCTGACTGACAAGCTATAATAAATATTGTAACAAAGTAAGCGCTTTCAGGCTTCTACAGTTACCATAAACCAAAGCCATGTTAGAAAGCTAAAGGGAAGATGTCTGATTTACCTGAAATTTCCCTTCAAACTCCCAGGCCCGGATTTTCAATCGCTAGACAGGAATTGGGAGTAGGGACATCTCCTGAGGTCACGATCCCTCCTCCTGCCTGGCAGTGCCCGCCCACATTATTTTCACCATGGCTGTTAGGGGGCAGACTGGAGTTCGGGCCCCCACCTCCAGGAGCAGGCCTGAGTTGGAGAAAGAGGTGGGTGGATGCCGAGACGGATAAAAGGTTCACCCCTTCACTAGGATATCCACCACACTGGGGCTGATAAGTATGAGGCCCCCTACCCTAACCTTCACCACCCCCCCCCCCCCCACTCACCTATTCCCTCATGTCCCCTCATCCGGTATCCACTACGTATAGAATGAGTCCTATAATAACATTAGGAAGTCTTTCAGATGCTCATGAAACAAAGATGATAACTACTTCAAAAAAAAATTATCCTCTTAAACAGTCATAAAACTGTTCACGACAGAGGTTGATGACACAAGTCTGTTAGTAGGACTTGGAGCTTAGTCAAGCATTCATACTAGGATTCCATTGCACAGCTACATAAACAAAGCCTCCAGAGCAGAATATCTTTATTGTCATGTGTCATCCAATTAAAACACTGGTGACCACTGACAGTCAAATCTGAATATTAATATTGTTCAATACAGAAGAGCAACTTACCCATGGATAATGTACTCTAAAGCATCTGAACGCTAGCCACCTTCACAATGCTGTTCAATTTAATGGTCACTTGCCTTTTAAGAACAAAGCCTGATCATTAATCACTATTAAAACATATTTAACTTCTCATACAGCATTACATTATGACAAGTTTAGCTGTCAACACCTTTTGAGCTTACCTGTCAGAAGATTCACGACTCTAGATTAGCATTCACCCATGGTTCATGACTCCACTTGTGCCATGAACAACATCTCCTTCAGAACTTAGCCCAACTCCATCAAAATTGCAGGTCTGAAATGTCCAAACCAGCGATGAAGCCTGCAAGGTTGCCTTGCTACCTGTGCCTTTATCCCGTGCTGGCAACAGGAATTCTGCAATTGGATCCTACCACCATTTTTAAAGCCCACCCATCTCCATGCCAACATAGACAGAGGCATAAAAATCCAGCCCCTAGTCTCAATCAAGTGCATAGGCTGAGCAAAGGTTACTCATACTTTAACAGGTTTTCTGAAAACAGTGAAGACCTTCATGCAGATTTCCTAGCTTTGGGAATGAAGCATGATACAGGGAGAAAACATCTTACAAGAATTAAACTCTATAGTAATGTTTTGGGGGCAAAACAGATTACTACAGGTCCTCATGAAAACTTGATCTACATCAGCCCATTTATCCTAAGTAAAATACATGATTTGTCCAATTTGTGTTCTTTTCTCACATATCAGTAAACATGTTGACAAAAAAAGGCAACAAAAATTCCATCATGGCCTAGACAGGATCCCAGCAGATCCCCAGTGGGTCTCTAGATTGTGGAGCAGAAAATGGGGTGGAATCCCAGTGGAACAAAGTTCCATTCCATTTCCTTTGCGCTGCCACTTTCCGGTCGGGAAAAGGTGGGTTCATTTTCTGCCCCATCCAAACTGTGGGGTAAATTTTTAAACTGCCACCCAAGGGTAAAACTAGTAAGGCAGAGGTCCCAGTAGCAAAAACTGTCAAATTTAATTTCCATTGTCTGAGGGAATTCCCTGGGAATTTTACCCAGTTGCCCCTTATTAGGCGCCAATGGAACTCTCATCAACTGGAAGCTCGTGCCAATCCTGTCGAGACCTCCAAAAAAAATCCCAAATCTTAACCAAACTCAAGAAATCAAGACCAGAGATACAATTACTTTTAACCTGAAGGCAGAAAGGCTGGAGGTGAGGATTTTACTTTCTTCAGATCAGAAGACCTTGGAGCACCTCAGGCAAAGGTGACTGTGGACCGTTTCACCTTACAGGGGGGAAATAATGGAGATGCCATTCTTGAAGCATTCTTGCAGGTGCCAGTGACCCATTCAATAATACAAATGGCCACCTTCATGTAAATTGGAATGGAGTCCAAGCCTTGGTCCGCGGATCCATGAGGGTTCCTTTCCACCACACGTCTGCCAGCTGAGAAGGATTTCTGGAAATTCAGGCTCACTGCATTAATCATTTGTTAAGACTAATGCAAAAGTGAATTATTAGATAGGTTCCCTTTATAAGACAAGAGTTCATAGTTGAAGTACAACCCATATGATCCAGACAAGCACAGGTAGTGTTCTTCGGCCTGGTGTCAGCCAAGCACTGGAGGCTGTGCCATTGCACTTAGCTTTGCTCATTGTGTAACATGTTATGAAGCAAACCAGAACACTGCAGGATTAGCATTCTGGCCAAAGTGCATTCGCCAATAAAAGGTAGGCAGCCAGCAAAACTGCATCCCAACCCAAAATCTACCCTTTCTACAATTTGCACATTGGAAACATCCTCTCCAGCATTATTTCTAGCCCAGGAATATAAGGCCCACCAAAAATGTATGTGTTTGGAAAAAAAAATTGGTTTGTTGGGGGAGGCGGGGGCAGGTACCTCCCTCCATTTTCTACTCTCCTCACCAAAGGCACTGATTCGTATTAGGAAACAGTTCCACAGGTGCCAGCAGCCTTGATTGCCTCAATTAAGTGACCATTCTTGATGCAAAACCTTTAGCAGCCATCAGTCTGGGCCTGTGTTCAACTAACTTGCTCACACATGCACTTTCCAGTAAACAGGAAACCACTTAGGAGTCTGACCAGAGAATTGCAAGTGTTACAGTCTTGTTCAAAGCAAAAAAAAGTACATGGGTAATACCAGCAACTAGAGGCCAGCCAGTTTAACCTCCGTGTTGGGGAAGCTTTTAGAAATGGATATGCAGGACAAAATGGACAAGTGCAGATTAAAGAAAGCCAGCATAGATTTGTTAGAGGCAGACCATGTTTAACTAACTTGGTGTTTTTTTTGAGGCAGTAGGTTGTGGTTGACCTGACGCATATGGACTTCCAAAAGGCGTTTGATACCATACACACAATAAATTTGTCAGCAAAGTTGAAATCCATAGAATAAAAGAGGTAGTGTCAACATGGATAAAGAATTGGCTAAACAACAGGAGACAGATATAAGTGGTGAATGGCTGTTTATCAGAGAGGAGCAAGATTGCCTAGGGTCGCTACAATAACTACTGCTTTTCTTGATGTACATTAATAATTTGGATGTGTGTGTGTGTATATATAGTGCATAATTTCAAAACTTGGAAGTGTACAGAATATTGTGGAAGATGGTGATAGACTTCAAGAGGACTTAAAAAGGTTGGTGGAATGGGTAAACATGCAGCAGATGAAATTTACTGCAGAGAAGTGCAGTGATACATTTTGGGTAGGAAGAAAAGGAGAGAAAATATAAACAAAAGTGCACAATTTTAAAGGGGGTTCAAGGACACAGACTGGGGGTACGTGTGCACAAATCATTGAAGATGGCAACGCAGATTGGGAAAGTGGGTATGAAAGCACAAGGAATCCAGTGGTTGGATTACAAAAGCAAGGAATGATGAACCTTTATAAAACACCAAGTTCGACCACAACTGGAGTATTGTGTCCAATTCTGGGCACAACACTTCAGAAGGATATTTTTCTATTCATTCATGCAATATGAATATTGCTGGCATTGCCCATCCTTAATTGCCTGTGAGACGGTGTTGAGCCATGTAGACATCCCACTGTACTGTTAATAAGGAGGTCTTTCCAGGAATTTGACCTAGTGACAGAGAAGGAACACCGATATAGTTCCAAGTCAGGATGATGTGTGACTTCGAGGGAAACTTGCTGGTAGTGATGTTCCCACGTGGCTGTTGCCCTTGTCCTTCTTGGTGATAGAAGTCACAGATTTGAAAGGTGCTATCGAAGGAGCCTTGGCAAGTTGTTGCAGTGCATCTCGTATATGGTACACACTGTTGCCACTGTGGGTCAGTCTTGGAGGGAGTGAATGTTTAAGGTGGTGGATGGGATGCTGATTGGATGATGTCGAGCTTCAGTGCTGTTGAAACTGCACTCATCCTGCTAAGTGGAGAGTATTCCATCACACACCTGACTTGTGCCTTGTAGATGGTGAACAGGCTTTGAGGAGTCAGGAGACGAGTTACTCACGCAGAATTCCCAGCCTCTGACCTGCTTTTGTAACCACAATATTTGTTTGGCTTTATTATGGAGGATTCAGCGATAGTAATAGAATTGAATGTCAAGGGGAGACCATAAGACCATAAGACATGGGAGCAGAAATTAGGCCATTCGGATTAGATTCTCTCTTGTTGGAAATGATCAATGCCTGGCACTTGTGTGGCATGAATGTTACTTGTCGTTTATCATCCCAAGCCTGAGTGTTATCCAGGTCTTGCTGCATGCAGGCACAAACTGCTTCAGTATCTCAGGAGTTGAGAATGGTACTAAGCACTATGCAATCATCAGCAAACATCCTCATCTCTAACCTTATCTTGAAGGGAGGGTCATTGATGAAGCACCTGAAGATGGTTGGGCCAAGGACATTATGCAGAAGAATGCCTGCAATGAGTACAGAGATGGTTTCCTAGAATGGTACATGGAGCGATGGGAGAATCTGGGGTTGCTGTACTTGAGGAGATTTGATAGAAATGTTCAAAATCACGAGGGGTCTCAGAAGACTCATAAGATAGAGAGAAACTGTTCCAACTGGCAGAAGGGTTGAGAACCAGAGTACACAGATTTAAAGGTGATTGACAAAAGAACCAAAGGTGACATGAGAAAAAAATGTTTCCCGCAGTGAGTGGTTACAGTAAGCACTGCTTGAAAGGCTGGCAGATTCAATTCGTTTGAGGTTTTCAAAAGGAATTAGACAAGTACTCAGATGGAAAAAAATGCAATGTTATGGGGGAAAGGGCAGAGGTGCTCTTGCAGACAGCTGGAATGGACTCATTGGGCCAAATGGTGTCATTGTGTGTTGTAACCATTCTATAATTTGATTAATAGTTGCCCTAGTTAGAGTTACATTCCCATTATGCAGAGAAAAACAAAAGTCAGAAATAATTTTACACAGAAATTGCTGGAGCGAAGTTCACTTAAACCTTATTACAAGTTTGCACCTCAGAAAAAAGCTATGGTAACTCAGTGGAGATTTATAATTTATAAGGAAAAAGTATTATTAAAATGTTGTTTGCTCACCACCCATGAAACAACTCAATGATAAAAGAGCTAGATAGGTAATTAGTTTTACAAACTGCTTTAACAGATAAAACAACATTTGATATCATTCCATGTCAAGAACAGCTGTAACTTAATTCAACACAGTACGATACCAAAGAGTCCATGTGGAAAATGCATCCTAAAGTGCATATGGTGCAAACAGACAAGTGATGTCGTCTCAAGTTACCCCTGGAATGCATTTAATAATCTATTACCATAGTTGGAAATAGGTTTCATAGGTTTCAGCTAAACCACTCCTTACTGTATTGGTAAAATAATATATTTTTCCCTGGCTTGAGAATGCCTTTTTAAATTCCATGCTGCTAGTTTAAAAGTTTTTAAAAACCTGAAATATAAATCATCAATCAAATTTCTAAAAAACCATGCAGTGCGTGGTTGTAATCTATGTTTATGAATACCATTGAATATTGTATGATATGTCAGCATTGCACATTCATTTACGCCACTTCCAGTTAATGCAACACCTGGCAGCAATCGCAGGCTGAAATACAGCAACATGTCAGTATTACATGCTCCATTTTAAATTGAATGAATCAGCAAGCTATGTCTAATGGTGGACACTACTACAAACTCAATCAAGCTAAATTAGCTTGTAGAAATTGAGACAATGTTTAGAATTTTTCTTTTTATTTAAAAAAAGGCATGTTTGGATATTGACTACTTTATTAAAAAAAAAAGTTTCAGTCAGTTTGATTAAAACCAGCTGGACTACTTCCAGTCTAAAACAGCCTGTCTCTGCAGGTTTAATCTACTCTCCGCCATATTCTTACACATGATCTTGCTTTTTAAATGGCTTCTTCCAAGCATGTCCAAGTCACTGTTCTATCTTTCATTCCCAGCGTACCTGCATTTAACTATCTTGGCCTGATTTCAATATTGCCGACTCTGTCATATTCCATCTCTTGGCTTCTATCCCAGTAATTCACACTCTGTGATTGAGGTTCACCCATACAGATGGCGCTGTAACCTCAGAAGGGTATTTCAGTTGCAAAAATAGGCCTTGGGGACGCTAAGTGACTTCAGTATGCCAAGCTAAAGAGACCAAAGGGTAAAAGAATATGAGTGTTGGCTCCTGCTCGATTGCTTAATGACCTCTTGAAAGAAAAAGTGCACATATGTACAGCAAGACACAGATAAATCTCCACTCCTCCATCAGGTCCAAGCCAAACAAACATTCGGTCCCTAATCACTATCTTCATAAAGAAATAGCCTGGGAAATGTACTGGATAGATGAGGGCATCTACAGTGCAGTAGCCCAACATGTTCACATTTTACATTTTGTGGGGGGCAACAATTTAAAAATGTGAACTAATTTAGAAATGTCTGAGTTTTGGCAAAATCAATGCTAAAATGATATTTCATGTACTGTGCACAACCGAAAGCTTTCAAGGCAGATCTTTAAGATTGGAGTTAGTCTAAATAATGTCGATGAAGTTATAGCCAAAAAGGTCATTGTTGTGGGGCGGCCAAGTTGTACTATTAATGATGGAGTTGATCCGTAGACACTTCTTGGGTGGAAACATTAAGTTTATTTACAATATACTCAACAGCAACTATACGTGTGCTTTCAACTTTAACTTCAACTCCATCTCTGTACTGCCTGCTATTGGTTACTACAGATTATATGATTTTGCCTAACAAGCATTATTCTTAAAAGGTACAGTACACACAAAACTATAATTACTACATTCCTTCCTCTTTAACTCGGCTATGTATATTGTATTGACAAGCACATATTTTTCAAGACAACATAATATTTACACTATTATTAAGGAATTTACAAGTTCAGTCTTTCAGGTGGTTTGCAGCTCCACAATTTCAGATTCTATGTCAGAAACCTCCTTTTCTGGAATCGCCTGAACATTAGGTGCTTCAGTGGGCACTTGCAGTTCTGTATCCTCAACTCTTACAGGAACATCAGACATGTCAGTCCTGGGTTGAGTATCCTCAACAGGAAACACAGACACAGTCATGGTCACTGGTGGAACCAAATCTTGATGGTGAGTTGTCTCTCTCTTCCTTAAATGGTCCACACGTTTACAGATGATCTGGCCTTCCACCTCCACGTGGTAAGATAGAGGTCCAGTCACCGCACTTATTTCACCCAGTAACCACTTTGGTCCTTCTGAAATTTTTCACATATACCAGCTCTCCCATAGTAAATTTCTTCTCGCAACTATGCCAGTTTTGTCTAGTTTTCTGGCTTCCCAACTCCTTTCCCCCTTCCCCTCTAAATTCGGCATTATTAAACTCAATCTCACCATGAAACGGTGTTTCAACAATAACTCCGCAGGTGTGATACCTGTTGTGAGGGGTAGCCCTGTAATGAGAAAAGAAAGCATGCTAGCTTGGTTGCCAAAGAATCACCAGTTAGCATTTTCATGCCTGCCTTGAATGTTTGAACTGCCCTTATAGCCAGTCCATTTGAGGAAGGGTGGTATGGTACAGTTTCCATGAGCAATACTGTTGAGGCTGATAAAGCGTTGAAACTCAGCGCTTGTAAATGTCATGCCATTATTGGAAACGACTACTTCTGGTGGTCTGAGAGTAGCAAAACTGACGTAGATCCTCAATTGTAGCGCCCAACGTTGGTGACTTCACCTCATATATATCCAACCATTTTGAATGGGCAATGACAATGAGCAGAAACATTGTTCCCAGGAAAGGTCCAATATAGTCAATATGTAACCGCACCCAGGGTCTACCTGGGCACTCCCATGGGTGTAACGGAGCTGTCCCTGGCAACTCTTGCAGTTGCCAACATTGCACACAGTGCTTTATCAGACTCTCTATTTCGCCATCCATCCCAGGCCACCATAGATAACTGCATGCTATGGTCTTCATTCAGGAAATTTCTGGATGGACATTGTGTAGTTCAATTAAAAGTGGCACCCTTCCCTTTGGAGGAACTATCACTCGTGCTCCCCACAATAAGATGCCAGCCTGGCTGGTTATTTCATGTCTTCTGTTGAAGTACGGTTTCATTTTGTCAGATATGGGCTCCTGTGACCAACCATGTAGCACATGTCATACTTGAGATAGGACAGGGTCCCGACTTGTCAAGTCTCTGTTATGTTGAGCACATACTGGCGAGGAATCTAAGAAATTTAACAGTAAAACAAGTTCCTGTGGAACCGGGATGTGCTCATCATTTTCTTGTAAAGGCAAATGGCTAAGGGAATCAGTGTTTGCGATTTGATTGCCAGGCCTATGTACAAAAGCGTATTCATATGCTGCCAGAATTAAAGCCCATCGTTGTATTCTTGCTGAGGCTATGGGTGGCATAGCCTTATCCTCAATAAACAATCCCAGCAAATGTTTTGTGGTCTGAAACGATCGTAGAATGACGGCCGTGTACGTACTGGTGAAATTTCTTGACACCAAAGATGGACAGGCCTTCTTTTTCCATCTGCATCTATCCCTTTTCCACTGCAGTGAGCATTCTTGATAATCTGTTGGCCATTCTGTGCCATGGTCCATCCAATGAAAGTTCACTGCTCCCATTCCGTAGGGAGATGTGTCACGTCAACACCAATTCTTTCGTCTGGTTATAGTGCACTAATAGGTTGGACGAGTGCAACAATTATTTCCCCTTTATGAAAGCTTCATTCTGGGGCACCTCGTAAGGCCAATATTGGTTCCTTTTGAGTAGAGAATGCAGGGGGGCCAGCACCATAGACAAATTGGGTATAAAAACCACCCATAATAGCTGATCATTCCTAGAAACCATCTGAACTCTGAGGCGTTCTTTGGCGCAAGTGCCTCTCTTATGGCTCTCACTTTCTCAAGCGGAGGCCCTATTAGTATTTCTGTATCTTCTTAATGTGCTTTCTTCTTTCTAGCACAGACTTTAATCTCGGCCTTCTTTTTGACTTCACTATTGGCCAGACTTCTCTCAGATGCTAGTTCAACTTGTCTGAGCTCAATGGCTGAGTCTCCCAAAATTTCATTAACTGTCTGCTTCTTGGGAAATTCTGCAACTTTTGCTTCCAAAGCCTCTTTGGCTTCATTCAGCTGATTCTTCTGCTCTTTGCTAAACAGCTAGCTTCACTGAACTGGCACTGCCTTATCCAAACTCCTGGCTGTATCCAGCTATACACAACTCCCAGGGCTTCTTGGGGGTCCTCTTTGATCACCAAGGCTTCTCCTGAGCCCTCTTTGTGTTTATTCTGCTGTGCTTCCATTCTACTGTTTGAGACAGCCTTCATTTCTTCATGTTGCTGAATGGTTACGCATTCCTTTTGCATTTGATCTTGAAAGACAATGAACTGTTCTATTTCTTGTTGCCCTCCCTCTGGGGTCTCTTGTTGCCTTCACTTTGGGGTCTTTTCTAATTTTCTGTCCATAACCATTTTTCTTGTATTCACCACTTTAAATGTATTGCTGCTTTAAGAGTAGTCACTTCTTTTTTTTAAACTTGGGCTGTCTCTGCAGCTGTCAGCTTTTCTGTGCTGTTTCCCGCGCTTTGAGTTTTGGCGGGATCCCAGTGATCATGGACCTTCTCCTCTTAACTTTGTAAAACTTCATTCCTGTTCAGAAAAAAAACACCGCAGCAATTTCCTCTCCCTTTTCTGGGCAATTCTGCCGGGTTTTTCTCCTTTTTGCTCCACAGGTTCTTTTCATGTTGGACGTCCCTCACTTCGAGTCTAACTGGGCCGGTTTTTTTGTTTAAATTTTAAAACTGTAGCACCGCTTTCTGCTCTGATTGCTGCTCCTTCCCTTTAACTTACAAGCTGTGTGCCAGCCTCTCCAGCCCACTGAGCCTGTGGGGCTGCTGCCCACTCCACAGATTCTCTCCCTCTTCCAATGATTTGCTCACTCATCCTGTGGACTCTCGTTCAGGGCTCCTGCAACCCCAGTACTATTCTCTCAATGTCGGGAGTGCTCCAGGAGATTTCTCAGCCATTTGGATCAGGGCCCATTTCTTCTTTAACTGAAAGTGACTGCATACCTAGTGAGTATATCTTCCTTTATTTTTAACTAGATATCTTCTGTTTATCCTTATTGCCAGTTTGTTGCGGGGTGGCTGAGTTGTACTATTAATGATGGAGTTGATCCGCAGACACTTCTTAGGTGGAAACATTGAGTATATTAACAATATATTCAGCAGCAATTATACGTGTGCTTTCAATTTCAACTCCATCTCTGCACTGCCTGCTACAGGTTACTACAGATCATGTGATCTTGCCTAACAAATATTATTCCTAAAGGTACATTACACACTAAATAAAACCATAATTACTACAGTCATCTCGTTCCCTGCCTAGGATGGTGGCAACCAGAGTTTCTGCCACAGACCACAACTCTAAAATTAACATCATAGGTTAAAATCATTCCACTTCAAGAAAAAAATAAACAGTCCCTGTGGACATAAGCTGAGAAGAGCCATGTGTTGGGACATTAGGTACACAATATAAATTGAGGGACAACAGTTCATTAAAACTGAAGAGGGCATATAGTACAGTTATAAAAACTGAAGAGAACAAAAGGTGAAAGGGGGAAGGGGTGAGAGAGTGCCAGGTAGCCCATTCCCTCTCTGTGATTGGTAACCTGCAAGTTGTTTAATATATTTTATACCAGCTACGAGGTGAAGTTGAGACAAGCAAATAACTAACAAATGTGCACAAAAAATGGCAGGTGAAGTAATATTTTAGAAATGCACAGAAAGGTTAGAGAAAAGATGGGAAAGAAAGAGAAAAAGAGAAAATAGCAAATGCAGCAGGTGTTTTTTTTTTAAATCAGAAAATGCAAATGAAACACTGTGGATCCACCAGTCATCAAAAAAACAGGTCTACATCACAGGTTCAGACTCCATCAGTGCTACGATTTGTAAAGGATCTCCAATTCAAATGTCATATTGCCTCCCCTCCCTATACAATGGGCTGGAGAATGGAGCAACAGGACATAGATTTGTCCCCAAAATTTCCTATAAATGATCTCACAAGCAATTACCCACCATATAATATAATTTTTTATGGTTAATCTGCTTTGCTCGTGCAATCTAAAGCACCAATAATGAAATTGGCAATTTCAACAGTTCAAACAAAATGTCTTTAAATAACACTATGTCTAAATTTTACTTCTCTGTTATTTAGTGCAACTGTTCTCTTTTTTTAAATCTCCAGTTGAGAAGAATTTCAGATAAACATGTTACACATTTTTACATTATTTTTTGCAACAGTGTAACTTGAAGCTCCAAGTCAGCATAAAGCTGCTTTGACCTTAAGTGGAATTGACCATAAACAAGACAACTAACTTAAACCTCAGCTTCAAAAGGAGTATAACTTTGCTTTACCTAATTAAAATAGAAAAGAAAAGTTACAGTCCAGCAAAAAAGTAAAGAATTCTTGCCTACATTTCATATTTGGCCTGCGAGTTTCTACCAGAATCAGCCAAGAACTGTCAACAGACACTGAAACATCATTGCACTCGCCTACGCAATGCACTGAAAATATCTGTGCAGGGAGAGTAGTAAAGCGAAAGGTTAAAATGAGATTGCGACTTCAAAAAGAAACCTGACTGTATACTAGCATGTGCTGAAGCTCAGAATAGATTGTGTAACACACCATCAGCAAGGAGATAACAACAAAGGATTTTTTTTTAAAAAGTCAAACCTTTTTGAGTCCAACTGAGAATAGATAAAACACTGAGTCCTACATATAAAGGTTATCATATTTTTATTATTAGTCTGTATAATTTAACCAAACCTTAATTAAAATTAGTGAATTTATTTAGCTTGCCATGAGGGGTCAAATACCATTCATGTGGGTTACACCTGCAACCAATCATCACCCAGCCTTTGATAATTAACAAAAAATTCACTTACCAAGACCAAATTTGTCTAAAATGAGAGCTTCATGATTTGGTTTCCTATCGTAATGCAGCCATGCAGACCCTTTGAGCCATGAACGAGGCACAAAATGAAAATCTTTAAGGCTTACATAGTAATATTCCTTCTTTTCCTTACAGTTCTGAAGTGAGTAATTACAAAGGCGCTAATAGCCTCTGGTAACTTACCCAGGCAGTTGCTCAACTGAAGATGGATGGCAGACAATTCACTGATGCCCACGGAGATTAAGCAGAAGTTACTAAATAGCAATCAGGGTAATACTCTGGGTTAGGAAAAATATAAGTCAATTACAGCACCCTTCTGCTATCTCAAATGACTCACAGACAAATGAACAAAGATGATCCTTTCAACTTGAATGGTTCAGCATCACACCACACTGACACGTATTCCTTGCTTATTGATGGCTTTACCAGTTTGATCACTGCTGTTATGTTCTATTAGAAGAATAGCTTTGAAGATAGAGAGGATAGGAAGCACCTAATCCCATTAGCAGGCAGATCTATAACCAGCCAGCACAGATTTAACACAATTGGTAGAAGGATTAGAGGGAAGTTGAGGAGAAATGTTTTCACCCGAGTGTGTTGGGGGTCCAGAACTCTCTGCCTGATGGGGTAGTAGAGGCAGAAACCCTCACTGCATTTCAAACACATTTGGATATGCACTTAAAGCAATGCACAGGGCCACAGATCAAGAGCTGGATATTGGGATTAGGCTGGATAGTTCTTTTTCAGCCAGTACACACGATGGGCCAAATGGCCTCCCTCTATATTGTGAATTTTCTGTTTCTAACCAATTGACAAACTTTAACCAACCACTTCATTGTTCCCTGCATAGGAACCTATACAAGAACCATTTTGACTCCGAAAAGTAATACATTTTGCAACTGCTCCATCACCACACACGACCCTTGTCTGGGGAGGAAGGCGAGACTAGACCACATCCACCTCAACCTTCCCCATCAATTTCGGACTTAAAATCAATAAGCATGCTGAATCAGTTTGTGTGCAGAGTGCATTGCCAGTGACTCTTGAACTAATGCTGTTTATAGGACCCTGTAAATTGTATACTATGCTTACCTACGTAACAGTTACTACAGTTCAAAGCAATTAATTGATGTGAATCATTTTAGGATAACAATGTTAGGGTAATGAGGTAATATACAAATGCATGTTCTTCTTTGTCACATACACAGATGGAGACTAAACAAAAATGACAAGTGTTCGTGTTCTTTACATAGTACAAGAAAACCAATGCATTCCACAGATGTACAACCTCGGCTTTTATTCACTGGTACCGCCAACATATTGTAAGGGTTCTACTTCAGTGGCTAAAAGTATATTTACGATATTCACAGAAGTTTCCTGCAAGCCTCAGATATTTATTTCCGATCACAAAAACATGAAACAATTTGCCATGGGGAATAAAAATCCAAGAACACTAATCCTTTTGAAACTCCTATGCTTGCAAAATGCCCGACTCCCCCTTCCGACTGATGGCTTAACCAGTGATAGTGACGTGATTCCCTATGGAAGAACCAACAGGCAAAACTTTATCCTATCAAACTATCAGACCTGGTTCAGTTGGCAGCACTCTCACCCGTGGTCCGGGGTCCCAAGCACAAAAAAAGGCTGACATTCCAGTCCGCCAACTTTCACATGAGATGTTAAGCCACGGCCCCATCTGGCTGCTTTGGCAGATGTAAAATATTCCATGGCACTATTTTGAAGACGACCAGGAGAGTTGCCTCCAGTGTCCTGGCCAATATTTAGCCCTCAACAGGCACTATAAAAGAAAAACAGATTATCCGGACATCATATCGCTTTTAGTGGGAGTTTGCTGTGCGCAAATTGGCTGCCATGCTTCCTACATTACAACAGTGAATATAGTTCCAAAAGTACTTCATTAGCTGTAAAGCGCTCCAAGGCATCTAGTGATCATGAAAAGCATTATATAAATGCAAGTTTTTATTTTTTAAGTTATGCACATCAGTCAACATGACACTGAAGAAAACTCCTCAAGGGATAATAGAAGCTTGCTACCATTAGGAGTCGACTGTGAGAAAATTCTTCTTTGAAATAAAGTAACTCAAGCATGTCCTGAACCAATTCACAAATTACCTGCTCTTTTTCAAAGAAAATCAGTAGACTTTAATGAATGCTTGATGGTAAAACATAAGATGTATAACCAGACACACCTACATGCAGACCAACAGTAGATTATTGAAGTAATGTTATGGTTGTATATTATTCACTAGTGAAAGCATGTTAGCCCATTGAAATTTGAGTGGCAGAATAGGCAGTGTTGCAATCCCAGTAGAGGTTGATAAATTTTAAAGAGACACCTTAATTTCCAGTGACTGGAACTAAACTCTATTTTCATAGGCAAATTCTAGACTACATTTAACTTTTAAATCAACCAAAAATCCCCTTCCATGGTTATACTTTACTCTACCCCTTAAGTAGATAATTCATTCTTCAGGAACCAGTCCAAAGCTATTCTCTGCTCCTGATGGTTTGCTTCCTTTTCGTGTGGATTTCTTCTAACCCCTGAACTGACTTTCACATTGCAGGTTACCCAGGCAATTCCCCTTCTACCCAAGGCTAGTTAAAATTTTTCAGCCCCATTTAAATCCTTGTGCGCATGTCTCTTCAATCCAAGCACGAGCGTCCATCCGCATTTTACATGGTGAGCAACAGAGACTGGCTGCCTCTAATCTCTGCTCTCATCCTCTCAAATTCTTGCAGGCTGACCTGTTTCTTTCAGGTTCCATGACCTATCTCAGAAAACCCATACTATAAAAGCTTGCTATGGACTCTTCCCCTCTCAAGGCCCATCTCCATGGCAAGGTGAATCACATGGGTCTTACATCCAGGTAGAAATGCTAATTAGCTATCCTTTAGACCCCAACTCCATCTATCTTGAAATTGACAGTTTAAAGTATAACCATTTGTAAAATCTGACAATCTGAAAGTCTCTAAATCTCATAGGGAGGTTAACAGTCTACCCATAGCTCAGATATTTTTGCCATTGTCTACTGGTGTGAACATCTTGCATCTTCCCCCCTCTTAAATGATCTGGGCCCCCCTTTAACTTACAACCAAGCCATCCAAGTTTGTCGTCGGGCAAGATTCAGAGCAAGTCATGTGACCCCTTCATTCCTCCATTTCACCCTAAATTAGAGAGGCAGCGTAACAAACTTATAAACATTGCATTTGTAATAGCATAGAGATCGGTATCGTTCATTTAAAATTTAAGTCAGGCTGTAGTGTTATTAAAATTAGAAGTCCCAGGTAGCCAGAAAAATTTCACTGGATCCAAGAAATAGAGGAATGGCAGTAAGCCGTATAAAATTTACAAATCCCAACAACTCTGCATGAGGAACAAGGAAACAGCCAGACAGAAGGCAGGGGTGTGAGAGAGAAGTTGATGGAATTAACTTACTGGAATGTATACATTTGTGCAATTCAATTCATCTGATTCAGTGAATCAATTCCATCAAGATTAAAAGCTCATCCAACTAGGAACGTGGACAAGTTATGGCACAGAAGGAGGCCATTTGAACCATATCTTTGCCAGCCGAGAAAGCTACCCAGACTAATCTCATTTACCAGTTCTTGGTCCATAGCCCAAGGCCAGGGAGAGAAGCCATGGGCCCTGCTACTACTTCTGTTTCAGAGCCCCTAATTACCCTGACCCCACCTTTAACCCTCCCCCTCACATCCTCTCGGCGCCCAGAATTGGGAACCATAGTCACAGTGGGGTCGAACTGTTTTACATAGGTTTAGCAAAACTCCCTGAATTTTGTACTCTATGCCTCAATTTAGAAAGCCCATTGATAGCGTAGGTTTCAGTATGTTATATTTTACAACCATGGCTTCGTAAGACAATTACACACAACTTGGTTGTTCATATTATGCAACCAGCTCTGCTTCTTCGAACGAGGCCCCGCGCAATAGCCAGACAGCAACATCCAAAAGACTTGAACCTCACAAGCACCATAAACAACAATGCTATGCACAAATGAGAATATCTTGAACTAACAGTGACATATTCTATTGGCACATAACTCCTGGTTTTACTTCCAAGTTTAAAAATGGCAAAACCTTCCAGTAAATTATCAACCAATGTGAACAGAAAAATTACATTTTGCATCAAGTGATAAACATTTTCTCATTTTAAATTAAAACTAACCGTACTTACAAATGCTCAGCATGAAGCATATATTAGGAAAGCAAAAACTGCAGATGCTAGAAATCTCAAATATAAACAGCAAATGCTGGAAATACTCAGCAGGCCAGGCATCTTTGGAGAGAGAAATGGAATTATTGCTTTAGATCCACAATATGCACTAGTTCTGACAAAGATGCCACCAGGCATGCTGAGTTTTTCTGACACGTCCCATTTCTATTGGACCAAAAATAACCCCTTTTGCCAGTCTGCCAAAAAGCAAATCAGACTTCTTTTGAGCCACTCATTCCCCTTCAGCAAGAAACGCAGCAGCAGCAGCCTGAAATTTGGTTTGGCACAGCATTAAACATGAATTTCAAAGAAAAAGTTAAGGTATGAAGAAACTATACACATCTTGCTGAACCAAAGTCATCAGTAAGTTGATAGTTTTAAAAATTATTAAAGATGATCACTAAAAAGTGCCAAGCGACAGAGCAAACTAATAAAACCTTTTTTGCCTTTTCACTTAAGAAGCCGAGCTAGAAAGAGACAGACTGGGCCCCAAGACTTGGTCACCAAGGAAATGAAGGGAACTGGGCCGAGCCAAGAGTTGGGTTTAACTGACGCTGACCTTGCATTCACCTCTGGTGGTACAAACTCCAAGCTGGCCTCGGCAGGATTCATATGAAAGCAGGGGTTGGAATCAGGTTTTCTTTTAAGTGTGGGTTTTCTCCTCTCCCCCCAACTGGTGTGGATAGGTTGTCAGAGGGGAGGTGGAGAGTGTGCATGTGTTTCACTCCCAGTTTCAGGGATCTTACTCACGAGGGAGGACTGAGGTTGGAAGGGATTGTCCCCACCACTGGAATTATACCTCCTGTTGTTAAAGCCCCAACACCACAGCCCCAATGGGAGACAAAACCAGAAATACAGATTCCGCCCCCAAGACTTCAAGATCAGCGAATTAGGGAACAGTAGGGTGTGCCACCACACAGCCTCAGGCCAGGTCGCAGTGAAAATAAACTGGGGGATACAGAAACATAGCGCACAATCCGATATCCAAACAGCCATCAATTATTTTTTGGGAACCTGCCTCATTATATTGATGAGAGAGCGGAAAGGATTTTTCACAGGATTTGGCAATGCGGTGGTGCTCCATATTAACACCAAGAGCAGTGGAGGGTGTAGGGAAGGGCCTGGCACAGAGGCTAGGGCCCAGACAGCATTGAGGGAGGGGGGTCGGGAAGGACTGGAGAAATGAGGCACTGGGCATTTTACTTCTTGCAGAACCATAGGCATTGCCCTGCTTCTTGACATGTTCTTTCACATTTCTATCTTGAATAACAAGTAATTCCAAGAGCTTTCACTGTTTCTTTGAACTTTGAAGGCAACCTTTTGTGCCAGTTAATTGGTTTCAACAACTGCCCTTGTGCTCAGGCCTGCAAACTTGCATTTGTACTCTTTCATCCAAAACACTGGGCTGTTCTGTACAGTATTGAAATTCTACTCAGCTTCTCAGTAGCTAGGTCTATAGCCTTGGGCTTCCAGGCCTTTCCCTTGCATGCAAAATACCTGCTGTTGATTCTGTGCCAAATTAAATTGTCAAGAGACACCTAGTTGAAGAACTTGGTGAAACAGCCAGCACACAAGGATGATAGATTCAAGTAGGAAAAGCTCTCAGTGATCAGACTTCCAGATCTCAATTTAGCACCTTTTGCCTGATCTAACTGGAAAGCGCTTCAAGGCAGGCTCAAATTCCAATTGGGGCCAAATCTGGCAGCCTCAAGATGCCCGGGCCAGCTGCCGCATTCTTACCCGCTGTTACCCAACCCGCTATCTATTGCCATGGAAACTAGCTGGAGGGACAGAGCCTGAAGAAAGGGAGGCAAAGGGAGCCAGCTTTAAATCTCAAAATGGCCCAGGGCCCAGGAGTTGGTTCCAGCGAACTGAAGGTTTGAAATAGAGAATTCAAGCCTGAAAAAGAATCCATTGGCCTGCACTTCACAAGGGAAAGAGGAGGGGGATGAGGCAGATGTGAGGGGTACCTACTTTGAAATAACTGTCACCAACCTACTTGTGCTCCAGCCAGGTCTGAAGCTTAAGGGAGCAGCACTCCACAACAACCAGACCCAAACAAAAACCCACGAGATGAAAATGAAATCTGGTGCATCCTACTACTCAACCAATGATTGCTGTTGTTCAAAACATCAGCAATCTTTGGTCGATTAGCCTGTCAAATTGGGATTGGCTGCTTTGGACACTGGCCATCCAGATTGACAGGTTACTTGGCCAAGAGGCCCGAGCACCCTAGGAGCATGGGCTCCAGTGATTAGGACCACCTGCACGCCTGCTCTCCTGAGACCTGTCATAGCCCTCTAGGTTATAGCACTTCCAAGTATATATCCAAGTATTTTTAATGCAATGAATGTTTCTGTCTCTGCCACCCTTTCAGGCAGTGAGTGTGAGACCATTACCACCATCCAACTCCCCTCTTAATCCTTCTGCCAATTACTTTAAA
Organism: Carcharodon carcharias; assembly: GCF_017639515.1. Lineage (NCBI taxonomy): Eukaryota > Metazoa > Chordata > Chondrichthyes > Lamniformes > Lamnidae > Carcharodon > Carcharodon carcharias. The sequence goes on along the minus strand of NC_054474.1, from coordinate 41,936,915 downwards.
TCTGTGCCCCTGGGCTACTGGCCTCTCTGCTAAGAAAAATACGTCCTTTGTCTATCCAGGCCCCTCATAATTTTGTACGCTTCAGGTAGATCTCCCCTCTCAGCTTCCTATCTTCCAAAGAAAACAACCTTAGCCTATCAAAGTCTTTGGTTGCTTTCCACTCCTAGCAACATCCTTCCTTGCAAACCTCCTCTGTACCCTCTCTAGTGTGATAACATCCTTCTTGTAACGCGGTAACCAGGACTGTACACAGTTCGCTACCTCCAGCCACCTTACATGTTGGTGTGCTGCTGACTTCATTTTTTTCTGTATCAGGATTCATGCACTTTAGGCCCTGGTTATTCTGCTGGATGCAACTTTGCATCAGCTTCTCTTTTGTGAGATGCGATGTTAACAGCTGCCCAAGGCTTCCGAGTTTATAGAATACATCTGTATCAGTCTTCAGATACATGAAACTTACAGACTTAAATTCTGCTTACAAAGTGTTAGTGAAAAGTAATATGAGGCAGAAGCTTTAAAATAACTTCTATTAAATCTAATCATGCCTGTGATAAAGACATCGTGTTCCATTTTATTTAAACTTATAGCTTGCTTAAAAAGAAAATCAGTTACTTAGCAAAGCACATGAAACACAAGAATATATTTATTTAACCATCCTTTTTTCTTTCATATTAATAGATCATTTGGAGTTCCTAAAATATGAATGTCTATTAATATGACTGCCAAACTTTTGGTATACTTTTTTGGTTTGGTTGTGAGGAGACATATGATGCATAGCAAGTAACCCCAACTTTCTCCAATTCTCCCATCATCCTCCACTTTCCAACTGAAGACTTTAATGTTTTGCCATTAGACTATTTATTAGGTACAGAATACGGAGGTAAAGCCAAGTCGCATCTTCATTCCTGGTATAAAACATGGAGATTTGTCTCAAGTGCAAAAAAAATTTCTGTCGTACAGCTCCAGTTCTTTAGGACCAACATCCTGGATAGATCTTTCCACAATGTTGGAGAGGATATGCACTGCCATGAATAGTCCAGCTTCATTCAGTCTAGTGATCTCTGCTACTTTGGACAGCACAGAGTCCAGGAACAAGAAATAACTGATATCGCTCTATGTGACGTCGATAATTCGTGCCAAATTAGAAACATCATTACATATGCCACATGAAAACAGAATTAAAACTTTACTGAACTCAATTCACTCATGAAGTTCACAACTGGCAGAGACAGGAGACTTTGTACAATCTAATTTTATTTGAAGGTACAAACAATTCATGCAGTGTTACATAATGACATAATAAATAGGAGTAGGCCATTCGGCCACTTACGCCTGCCCCACCATTCAAGAAGACTATGGCTGATCTGCCCAGGCCTCAACTCCTCTTTCATGCCAGCTCCTCATAGCCCCCAACTCCCCAATATTTAAAAAATTTATCTGCCTCCTCTTTAAATAGTTTCAGTGAACTAGTCTCCACAACTCTCTGGGGTAGAGAATTCCAGACATTCGGGACCCTCGGAAAAGAAATTCCTTTGCATCTCAGTTTTAAATGAGTATCCCCTTATTCTGTAACCACGTCCCCTAGTTTGAGATCCCCCACGAGTGGGAAAATCTTCTCAACATCTACCCTGTCAAGCCCCCTCAGAATCTTGTACATTTCAATAAGATCATCCCTCTTTCTTCTAAACTCTGATGAATAAAGGCCTATCCTGTTTAGCCATTCATGATAAGTCAACCCCTTCATCCTAGTGAATCTCTTTTGAACTGCCTCCAATGCTAGAATATCCTTTCTTAAATACAGAGACCAAAACTCCAGGTGCAGCCTCACCAACACCCTGTACAGTTGTAACAAGTCTTCCCTATTTTTCAAACTAAAACACCCCAAGCAATACAGGCCAAAATTCCATTTGCCTTCTTAATTACATGCTGCACCTGCACTATAACTTTGTGTGTTTCATGCACAAGAATATCCAGATCCTTGTGCTGCACTTTTTTGGAGTCGCTCTCCATTTAAATAATAACGTATTTTGGTTCTTCCTACCCAAAGTGCATGATCTCTCACTTTCCTACATTAAACTCCATCCACCAGGTTTTTGCCCACTCGCTCAACCTATCTATATCGCCTTGCAGATTCCTTATGTCCTCATCACAACATGCCCTCCCACCTATTTTTGTATTGTCAGCAAATGTGAATACATTACACTCTGCTCCCTCCTCCAAGTCATTAATATAGATAGTAAATAATTGAGGCCCTAGAACTGATTCTTGTGGCAATTCACTAGTTACATCTTTCCAACATGAAAAAGACCCATTAATCCCGACTCTGTCTTGTGTGTGTTAACCAATCCTCAATCCATGCTAATGCATTACCCCCAGTACCGTGAACTCCTATCTTGTGCAATAACCTTTTACGTGGCACCTTTTTGAATGCCTTTGTGAAATCCAAATACACTACATCTGCCAGTTCCCCTTTATCAACTCTGCTTGTTATATCCTCAAAGAGCTCTAGCAAATTTGTCAAACATGATTTTCCTTTCACAAAACAATGTTGACTCTGTTTGATTGCATTAAGCTTTTCTAAATGTCCTGCTACATCTTCCTTAATAATGGACTCTAGCATTTTCCCAAATGACAGGTGTTAGGCTGACTGGCCTATAGTTTCCTGCTTTTTGTCTTCCTCCTTTCTTGAACAGGGGCGTCACATTAATGGTTTTCCAAATGGCTGGGACCCTCCCAGAATCCAGTGAGTTCTGGAATATCTCAGACAATGCCTCCACTATCTCTGCAGCACTTCCTTTAAAATCTTGGATGCAAGCCATCAGGTCCTGGTAATTTGCCTGCCTTTATTCCCATTAGTTTGTCAAATACTTTGTCCCTCGTCATAGAGACAGTTACAAGATCTTTCCTCCCATTAGCTTCTTGCTTATCTGGTATCTTTGGGATGTTTCTAGTGTCCTTCACCGTGAAGACCGATGCAAAATATTGGTTTAAATTATCTGCCATTTCCCTGTTCCCCATTATCAATTCTCCAATCGCATTCCCCAAGGGTCCCACGCTCACTTTAGCTACTCTCTTTTTATACGTCCACAGAAGCTCTGGCTGTTTGTTTTTATATTTCTTACCAATTTACATTCATAATCAATTTTCTCCCTCTTTATTAGTTTTTTCGTCATCCACTGCCATTTCCTAAAAAATTCCCAATCCTCTAGTTTTCGCCACTTTGTATGCCTTAATTTTTGATTGGATACTCTCCTTGGTGGTCAAGGTGGTCTTTGTTAACCACGGGTGGTTCATCCTTCTCACTAAGTCCTCATTTTTGACTGGGATAAACTTTTGCTGAGCATTATGAATTATCTGCTTAAATGTCTACCACTGCTCATCCACTGACCTTCCCTTAGTCTATTTTCCCAACCCGCTTTAGACAACTCTTTCTTCATGCCTCTGTAATTGCCCTTATTTAATTGAGGACACTGGTTTGAGACCAGGGTTGCTCGCCCTCAAACTGAATTTAAAATTCTATCATGTTGTGATCGCTATTCCCCCTAAAGGATCCTTAACTACGATATCTCTTATTAATCCCAGCTCATTACGCATTACTAGATCTAAAATAGCCTGTTCCAGGTAGGTTCTACAATGTATTGCTCTAAGAAACAATCCCTGATGCACTCTACAAATCAGTCTTCCACGTTACCCCTGTCAATCTGATTTGTCCAGTCAATATGCAGATTGAAATCACCAATGACAATTGTAGCGCCTTTCTTAAACGACTCCATTATTTCCTGATTTATACTTTGTCCCAAAGTGAGGAAATTCTTCAGGAGCCTATAATCTATTGCACCTATATCACTACTCACTACTGCACCGATACCTCCCTATATTAACAAAACTACCCCACCTCCTTTTCGCCTATACTTCCGAATGTCAAACACCCTTTAATATTGAGTTCCCAGTCTTAATCATCCTACAACCATGTCTCTGTAATAGCTATCGAGTCATATTCATTTATTTCTATTTGTGCCATCAATTCACCTATCTTGTTATAAATGCTGTGTGAACTCAGATAAAGAGCCTTAGGACAGGATATTGAGGTTGGCAAGGCGGGGTGGGGGGTGGGGAGGGGGGGGGGGGTGCGCCGCTCGACGACGCATAAAATAACGCGGGATGACGTCAGGCAAAACTCCTGACGTCACCCCACATCATTTCAATTTTAAGGTCGGCGGGGGCACAGCCGAATCAGCTGTGCGCCCGTCGACCTGTCAATGGCCAATTGAGGCCATTTAAAACTAATTCAACTAGTCAGTTAATGGGCCTGTCCTTCCAACCTTAACGTTGGCAGGTAGGCTGGGAGCCCTGGCGGGCTTCAGAAAAAGCATGAAACCTCATCCACGGGCGGGATGATGTTTCATGTAGGTTTTGAAAGATTTAATAAAAGTTTGAATAAAAGTGATGGACATGTCACATGAGGGGACACGTCAGGGAAATTCTATTTTTGTGCATTGACTAATTTGAATTTGGCGCCAATCTCCCTGAGGCAGCACTTAGCCTCAGGGAGATGAGTGCGCTCTTTCAAACGCATGCGCTAAAGAGCACATTCCTGGCTTAGGGAATCCTCCTCGCCCGCACAGGGAGAGCATAGCGCTTCCTGGCGGATATCACACTGGGTTGGACTTAATTCGCCCGTCCACATCAAATGGCAGTGCTCCCCCGATCAGAGGCATGCCTCCACGCACCCGCTCCTGAACTTCCCCCTCAACTGGGGGGGGGGAAGGGGGGGCGTCCCTTAACTTTTGACTTTTTACCATTATTACTCATTCTGATTCTATTTTCTGCTGCACTCTTCCACATATATTTTCTGCCCTTGCCTGTCACACTTTGATTATCATTCACCCCTTCAACACCCTGCACCCCTGCTCTCATTTCTTTTTGACTTTTTTAAACTTCCCTTCAACTGAACCCTCCCCCCACCCCAACTAATTGGGTTGTAGATAGGACTTTAAAAACTTAGTTATATGATTTGCCAGGACACCAGTCCCAGCATGGCTCAAATGAAGCCCGTCCCAACGGAACAGCTCTCTCCTTCCCCAGTACTGGTACCAATGCCCCATGAATCAGAACCCATTTCTCCCAGACCAATCTTTGAGTCACGCATTTACGCCTCTAATCTTATTTACCCTAAGACAATTTGCATGTGGATCAGGCAATAATCCAGAGATTACCACCTTTGCGTTTCTGCTTTTTAATTTAGCCCCGAGCTGCTCGTAGACCCTCAGCAGAACCCCTTTCCTAGTCCTACCCATGTCGTTGGTACCTATGTGGCCCACAACAACTGGATCCTTCCCCTCCCACTCCAAGTTCTTCTCCAGCCCAGAAGAGGTGTCCTTAGGCTCGGCAACAGAGCCTTCAGACTCTCTGCCTTCGCTGCAGAGAACAGTATCTATTCCCCTATGCTATCCCCTATTACTACTACATTTCTCTTTTCTCCCCCCCGCCACTCCACTTGAATGGCACTCTGGACAATGGTGCTGTGGTCAGTTTTCTCATCTTCCCTGCAGTCTGTGCCCTCGTCCGCACCGGAAGCAAGAACTCCTTACCCATGATGGTCCACCAATGAACACAACCTTCTGCTGCCTTGTCCATTCTTCACACAAACTAAAAAATTAGCTCACTTCAATTACTTTGGCACTGTTAGAGCTGAGCACAATCTTCTTTTTGCCAGATATTTGCTTTCTCTTATGTTCCAACAGGAATCAAGAGCAGCCACCCAAGTGGATTTGTCCTTTCCCATTACAGGAACACTGATGTAGTACCAATTGAGATTAGTAACAGTCCAAGGATCAAGGGGCACTACTAAACGGTTTGGGTTTCCCAATGGCCCATGAGCCAATGAGAGGAGATTTTCATCCCATTGGTCTGTGCTAATTTTAAATCCCGATGCTAGAGATGGAAAAACAGAGCTCTATGGCACCAAGCTCCTCAGCCACAAATAACTTGTGGGGTAAAATTCTCCTATCAATTTTGACCCAAGAAGTCACAAGTAAGAATGCCTGTTTTCAGACTTACTTTTTCACTAGGAAGAATTTCAGCCCCACATCCTTTCCTCATTTTATTCCAGTTATTATTGAATGATTCACTGATAAAATTTTTCAGAGAGAATTTTGACACTGATTAAACCCAGGTAATCACAAACTCCTAATTTTTGACATGGGTTTTATACAGAGGGAAAGAAAGCAAATGTTTTTTTTGAGAACACTTTTGCCAAGTCACAGTAACTAGTTTTATATTACAAAATACTGCACCTGGTTAAAATTCTTAAATGAGAATTCTTTAAAAAGCGCGTCTCTGTCTTCAACTTCTTCCCACCCGGCTGCTTTTAATTCTGGTAGAAGCTGTTCCCTTTCCTCTGGGGTTAACCACTGGGTCTGTGACGTCTAAAAGATCAAGCACAAGGCATTAATCAACCCCACCTGATTTCAAGAAGTTCAGCAATATAGTCATTTATAAATATGGACAATATTATAAACAAATATGTTTAGTAACGTAAACCATCAAGGATTGTGTAATTAGAGGAACAGACATAAAATGACATTTCACTTGAACCTTAATGCCATGTTCTCTTCTTCTGTGTGACAATGCACGCATTATGTGGAAACCCATTGAGAAGGAACTAGAAGTCTCGTACTACACCAATACCACAACAGTTAACTGAATATTCACAGATACAAAGTATCTGGTGGGGCTGGGGGGGAGGGGGTTAAGGAATTGAAAATCCATTCACACTAGCGTTGTAGAACTCACTTTAAATCATTCATATTCTGTTTCTCTTCACAAAAAGTAGACATTATGACATACTTCCTCAGTTTCTACAACACAGTAACCAGCCAGGAATCACAACAGCTCACTCACTGCCTGTTTTATGACCCTAAAAATGTTAATTGTGTTAACGGCCCAAGGTATGGCCAGAAAAGCACTTGCACAGCCCCCTGCACGCCCCAACTTTTCTTGAAGCCCCAAGACATTCTGTTAACAAGTAATCTCTAAGCAAATGAGGGGGAAAACAGAAAAGGCAGAGTTTTCTTCACGCCAGCCAACAAAATCTGGCATTACAGGACCCACCCCTCGAAAACAGCAGGAAGACAGAACTCATCTTTAAGTAGTGCCAATCCGCAGTTGCCAAAAAGAACGATGGAGCGAACTGACAACCTGTATAAAAATGTTTAAGCTAGTCAACTATGTTGCCAACATAATTATGCCTAATCCTACTTTGGAACATACTTTTATCAAAATCATAACCCTGCCAAATGGTAACTCTGCCTAAGTACAATGGCCTTTGTAGCTGTACAGAACTCCATGTTCCATGTAACCTTTAAAGTAAGCACCTTTAATGTTGAGGTGCTTTGGGATGCTCCTCAGAGGTATAATCAAGTGGATGTCAAGCCAAAGGAGGAGAGGTGTCCAAAGGTTCAGTCAACCAAAGGTACCTGTTAAGACGGGTCTTAAGAGGAGGAGAGGCTTAGAGTGAACGCCAAAGCTTACACATAGACAGCTGAAGATACAGCTGTCAAAGTGAGGAAGAGAAGCCAGACTCAGGAGGTAGTGCTCACTCTATAACAATAAGTTATGGTTATACAGCTTGTTTAACATTTATGAAATGTCTCAAGGTGCTTCACAGGAGCATTATAAAACAAAGTATAACACTGAGTGGCTATTGTTCTATTAAACCAGATGACCAAAAGCTTGGATAAAGCAGTAGGTTTTCAGCTGTGTCTTGAAGGAGGAAAGTGAGCTAGAGAGAGAAGGCTGTAGGGAGGGCTTTCCAGAGCTTGGGGCCTAGGTAATTAAAGGCATGACCCACCAATAGTGAAGCAATTATAATTGGCCATACACAAGAGGTCAGAATTAGAGGAGTGCAGATATCTGAGGATTATAGGGCTGGAGGAGATTAGATACAGAAAGGGGTGAGGTCATGGAGGGATTTGAAAATAAGGATGACAATTTTAAAATCAAGACATTGCTTGACCAGAAATCATTGCAGCACAGGGACAATAGTGGAACTCAACGGTGCACAGATGCGTGGCCATGCAGTAGTCAGGAGCTTACTGCGCAGGGGGCAAATAGTGGACACATCTTAAAGCAACTACTTCTTCTGGTCACGCAGCAATCTTAAAGGATCCACAGGGTGCAACAAAGCAGGCCACACGCAGCAAAGAGAAATAAAAGTGAATATTGCTCTGAAGAATGGGGACTTCTGAGGAATCACGTGGCTGGGAGTGGTTAGAGAGAGAGGAGGGGCACAGCCATGAAGGGATTTAAACATGAGGATTGTAATTTTAAATTGGAGGCATGGGAGAATTAGGAGAAAATGCAGGTCAGTAAGGACTGGTATGATGGCTGAACAACATTTGGTTTGCTTTAAGATACGGACAGCTGGATTTTGGCTGCACAGATGTTCACAGGGATGGAGGGTGGAAGCCTAGCCCCAAAGATCATCAGAATAGTCAATTTTGGAGGTTGGAAAGATATGGATGAAGTTTTAGCTGCAGATGGGTTAAAGTAAGGTTGGGGGAAGGTGAAAGTAGGCCACCAATAGGATGCAAAGGCTATGGGATCAGAGGCATTGGTGAGGGATTGAGAGATCAATTGTTTCAAGAGCTGAAGAAAGGTCGACAGTCGAGGAAGTTCACACAATTAGTTATAGGGGGTGCCAATGATCGTTTTGATTACTGCCACTTAAGTGGTGCAACGCGAACAAAATCCTCATTGGGGATATTTAAACAAGGAGTTGCAGGAATAAGGGGCACGAGTTTGGGAACTGAAAACTTGTTCAACAGTTTGAGAGAGGAAGAGGTTGGAGATGCAGTTGGTAATGTGTAAGGATAGCAGGGTCAACTTCTGTTTTTTTTAAAAAGGAGGGTAATGAGAGCACCCAATGTGCCTTAGAAGGGACAGTTTACAAAAATAGCATACATTCAGCTATTTTGCATTCTACTAAAAATACATGAATTCATGTATAACTCTAATAGTAAATAAAGTTATGAATTTCTTTTGCATGTCATGACAGGTTTGATAGAGCATGTAAAATGCTTCAGAAGCAAGTCTTTATTCTGCCGTAGTATCTTAAAATCACCACAAGATGGCAAATCATCACGACTAGAAGCCAACTAAAACTTCTAAACCTACACCTGCCTTGAAGTAACAACTTTGTACTTTTCAAATTGTCAAATGAACTCAAAATTTGAGATTTTTTTTTTAAAAAGCGGTACATCACAGAAAATCTAATACAGTGCAAATTTTTCACAAATATGTCCATCATTGAAGTCACTTTTAAGGTTCAATACGATGTAGTCTTGGTTAATTAAGTGGGCCCATGAAACTTAATACAGACAAGTGTAAAGTGTTCAACTCTCCGAGACTAGTTGCTGTGCCCTACTATAACTCCAAATGCATGTAGTTAACATGAAAGTGATCCAGCATTGTGGATTTGAGATAGTCAGGACCTGGCTGAAACTACACACAAAAAAAAAATCTTAACAACAATGAGAGAGAATAAGGCCAATACAAAAATCAGTAAGGAATAAAAAAAGATGGTATTTTAATTAATTAGGTGGGAGCTGAAGCATTATTCCAGTGTTTCAGAAAAAACAAATTTAGATCATGCATCTGATCAGGTTTACTCTCTTTGAAATGAACAGAAAAACTGCACATTTAGCGTACACTGTTCTTATTGCGCTACAGTTTTTCAGGTTTAGTAATTTTACTGGTATACTACTTCTGCGGTCTATAGGTCACTCAGCTGTACTTTCCTTTGTACATAACTATAATTAATTTACCCTACTTGATTTAGTTTTCATTTACTGATACAGCACTTTGTCAATTATCAATCTTCCATGCTTAATATGTAACTTCAGAGTAACAGGCTCTGTGATTAATACTGTTCTGACAATAAAAGCTATCAAAATTTTTTTTAAAATTAATGTTACTGTTTATCCAAGTATTCTCATGTGGAAATAAATTTAAAAGCATAAGTTTCACTTCATAGTTTTAAGTTCATGGGTAGAATTTTTCCCTTGTCGGGCTGACGGTCCCGGGAGCGGTCGCAAAGCCGATCAGGATCGGGATCGGGATCGGGCCCCGCTGTGATTTCACACTGGCTGGCCAATTAACAGTGGAAAGAGTGAAAAGTGCACTGCAGCGCTGCCGGGGTGGGGGTAGGAGGAGCACGAGCGCTGAAGTTCATGCATGCACATGGGTGCAGTAAAAGCTCCCTGAAGCATAGAGCTGCCTCAGGGAGCTGAAGATTTTTAAACAATAAAAATAGATATTTTAAAAATGATGAAAACAGGTCACCTCATGTGACTTTGTCACATGAGCAGGGACATGTTAAATAGGAGTGTTAAAAGTTTTTTTTTTAAAAAAGTCACTGGTTGAAACCTCATCCCGCTCGTGGATGAAGTTTCGCCACAAATGCAAAGGCTGCTTTGCCTTTTCGCCCGCCCACCAACCAAACGGTTAGACGGGCAGTGAAAAATTCAAATCAATTAATTGATTAAGGGCCTTAATAAGCCACTTAATTGTCAGTAAGCGTACTGCCAACTCTCTCACATGCCTGCCGACCGAAATGTCACGTGAATGCACGATGTCGGGACACTCGTCCAACGTCATCACTTTACTCAGCAGTGCTGTTTCAGCTCAGAACATCCCAATTAAAAATGGGACCATTAGCAAAAATTGTCCCCAGTGAATTCCACCATGGGGAGGCATAGTGGTATTGTCACTGGACTAATATTCCAGAGACCCAGTGTTCAAATCCCACCATGGCAGATGGTGAAATTTGAATTCACTAAAAATCTGGAACCAAAAGTCTGATGATGACCACGAAACCATTGCCAATTGTCGTAAAAACCCATCAGCACTAATGTCCTTTAGGGAATGGAATCTGCTCTCTTTACCTGGTCTAGCCCTGCATGTGACTCCAGAACCACAGCAATGTGGTTGACTCTTAAATGCCCTCTGAACAAGGGCAATTAGGGATGGGCAATAAATGCTGGCCTAGCCAGCTACACCCACATCCCATGACTGAATAGAAGAAAATTATAACCATTACTAAATACAAAAATAACAACCATGAAGAAGAACATTATCTTCATGAGAAGATATTTGCGAGCGAACAAAACTTTACCTAAAGACAAAAGCAATGATGCAAAACACACTGAACATGTCATGAAATCATAGATTTTATTATGCATGATTCTTCTTCTCAAACTAAAACGGACAACACTTTTACCTGAAACACAACAGGTTAGGGCTCTATTAATGTCTCCGTGGATAATGAGACAATGGATATGTGCATAGAGACAGCCACATGGACCACGAAAGATTCAGTTTTGAGTCCTGGTATGTACCATAGAGGTGGTGCCCATCAACCTCGAATGGAGAAATAAAAAGATCAAAGGCCCACCTTTGTAATGTCAGAGTAAGACCAACAGGTGTTTTTCCACAAGTAACCATTCACACATTAGGCACACAGATGGGATTATTATAAATCTTGAGAATTCCTTTAATTTATATACAATAAGTACGTGGCGATATTCACTATTCAGGTATACGGTTTATTAAGCTACGTTTTATAAGCATTGGATTTGTAACAATCCATTTCCTTGAAGAAACATAAAACACAACACTGACATTGTTCAGCAACAGAACTTGTATTTATATAGGGCCTTAATATGACAACCACCTTCACAAGAACATTATAAAAGAAACATTGACACCAAGCCACAGAGATATAAGGCCAGACTACCAAAAGTTTAGTCCGAGAGGTAGGTTTTAACAAGTGCCTTAAATGAAGAAAATGAGGTAGTGAGGCAGAGAGCTGTAGGGAGGGTATTCCAGAGTTTGGGGCCTATGTGAGTGAAGGCACAGCCACCAATGGTGGAGGGACTAAAATCAGAGAAGAAGAGGCCAGAATTAGAGGAGTGCAGGTATCCTGGGGGGTAACGGAGCTGGAGGAGATTTAGGTTGGAGTGAGGCCATGGAGGGATTTCAAAACAAGGATGAAAATTTTAAAATCAATACGTTGTTTGACTGGTAGCCAATGTTGGTCAGCAAGCACAGGGATGATAGGGGAACAGGGACTTGGTGAGAGTCAAGAAACAGGCAGCAGCATTTTAGACAATCTCAAGTTTACAGAGGGTAGAATGTGGGAGACCAGCCAGGCGTGCGTTGGAATAGTCAAAGGGTACAGAAGGTATGAATGAGGGTTTCAGCAGCAGGTAAGCTGAGACAGGGATGAAGTTGAACAATGTTAGAGGCTGAAATAGATGGCCTTAGTGATGGCACACTAAGAGTCAGATGATCATCTTGATGTCAAACATGACACAAAGGTTGCAGACAGACTGCCACTAGGTTAGAGTTGGTAGCTAGGAAATAGCGGTTGGAACAGGGACTAAAAACTATGGCTTCAGACTTCCAAGTATTCAAATGAGGAAATTTCTGCTCATCCAAAATCTAACACTTACAAATTCTTAACTGCCCCACAATACAGCCCCAGGTCAAAATCATTTATGAAAAGATAAAGCATTCTTTAACTCCAAATAAATTTAGGAGAAAAATGGCAACTGTTTATAAACAAAGTCAAAAATGAAGTGCGTTGTGAATCAGCTTCGAAAAGAGAAAATCTTCAAAAAGTGATGATAGCATTATACCCAGTTAACCTTAGCCTCTCTGAAAAAATTATTTCTCCTTCACTGAATAAGTCTATTGCATCAAAGATATGTTATATTTAGTAGGTTGGCTAAACTTCAAATTTGGCTAATGTATTTTTTAATGATTACACTTATGATCAACTCAAAAAATTATAAATTTACCCCGACTCAAAGCCTTTTCCAAAATGGACTCAAACATTTAAAAATGCACAAAATTGTGCATGATACCATTATAATGCAATCGTTAGCTGAGGTAAATGTTTAAACGAATATGAAGGGCTTGTTCTCTTAGTCCCAATAACTGATGCACAAAATACCCAGCTATTTAGAGGCTAAAGATATGCTCATGAGATATGCATCAGCAACCCTCCCTACAAATTCTTGGCTACTATCAGGCCATTTTTGTAGAGTACCACAGGTGGTATATTTTAATGAGTGAAGCAGAGAATGACAAATATAAGCCTGTTTATATCACAGTCACCCTCCTGCAACATTTAATAATTCTCTTTTTTGCCAATTTTTCCTTCCCCACTTCCTGAGAACCATTCCACAGGTGTTAGATACCCTCTTGCAATTCACCCCAAAGCCCATTCTTCATGTGAACATAAACAATGAGGACTGGCAGGCTATCTTGTTGCCTAGAACAGCACCTGCAAGTCTTAACTCAACATCAATATGCATGCACTTCCAGCAGAGGATGTAATCAATAGAAAGAAGTCTAGCCACTTTTCTATACCCTAGCCCAGGGTTGCAGTTATCAGTACTTTATTGCAAGCTGGGAATCAAACCTGGGTTCATTCAGGTCTTTGTGACTTTGCTGTTCATCGCCTTGATTAGCTGAGTCACTGAAAGAGGCTGCTTTCCAGCCACTTTAAAATATCTAAAATGTTTTTGTTTTGTCCTTCCTATTGATACAAAATGCAATAAAAATAAAGCATTTTGTCTATAATGATGACTTATTGGATTATTCAAATGTGGATGTACAAAGGAATCTGGGTGTCCTTGTGCACCAGTCAGTAAAAGTAAACAGGTGCAGCAAGCAATTAGGAAGGCAAATGGCAAGTTGGCCTTCATTGCAAGAGGATTTGAGTTCAGGAGTAGGGGTATCTTATTGCAGTTATACAAAGCCTTGGTGAAACCACACCTGGAGTATTGCATCAGTTTTGGTCTCCCAACCCAAGAAAGGTTATACTTGCCATAGAGGGAGTGCAGCGAAGGTTCGCTACGCTGATACCGGGGATTGCAGGACTGTCGTATAAGGAGAGATTGGTTCGACTGGGCCTGTATTCACTAGAGTTTAGAAGAATGAGAGGGGATCTGATTGAAACGTATAAAATTCTAACAGGGCTAGACAGGCTAGACGCAGGGAGGATGATTCCTCTGGTTGGGGAATCTAGAACCAAGGGCCACAGTCTTAGGGTATGGGGCAGGCCATTTAGGACTAAGATAAGGAAAAATTTCTTCACTTAGGAGGGTGGTCAACCTGTGGAATTCTCTACCACAGAAGGCTATGGAGGCTGGGTCACTGAGTATGTTCAAGAAAGACATTGGTAATTTTTTGGATATTAGGGGCATCAAGGGGTATGGAGAGAAAGCAGGAATATGGTGTTGAGATAGAGGATCAGCCATGATCATATTGAATGGCGGAGCAGGCTTGAAGGGCCCAATGGCCTACTCCTGCTCCTAGTTTCAATGTTTCTATGTTTCGTTCCTCGAACTTGACACAAGGGTAAAATTGGACAGGCAAGTCCCCACCACTGAATAAAATAAAACACCCTATTAATATACAATTGACAAAATAGTGGCCAATATGTCATGTCATTGCTATCACAGCCCTCGGAGAGGGACTGATCTTGGATAATCAAAGTGTTTGGAACTGAACAATATGCCAAGCCACTCCATTACAAGCATGCTGTTGGTTTGTTTAACACCTGTACTTGTATGTCCAAATGCCATTTTGAATCTTACAAATGTTTGAACATCTAAATTACATTATGAGTAACAGTGTTTCGATGTTCTGTGGTCTGGGATATCTTCAAAGGAATTTGATGCTACATCTTTGAGGGGTACTACACAAAAAATCAGTATACTGTCTGGAGCCATCAGGGCACTCAGTAAAATCAATAGATTCTGTGGCAGTGGAAGCCAATTAAGAAAGAACAACTGTATTGCAAGAGTTCATTTCATATTGCAGGTTAGTCAAAGAAAAAGGTCTCAATCATTTGACAAATATACCGTTTTGTATAGAGTACTATCCATTTACCTGTTTAGTAAATTTGTCTAGTGGGTTTACAGCAAGAGCTACATTAAGTGCACATTCTGGTATCTCTATTTGCCTAATATCTAGGTAAATTGTATAGAGTCACAATTTGAAGGGAATGCAAGGCCCACTTACAGGAGTGGCCAAAATTGAAGTGAACCAAAGAAAACATTCAGCATTAAAAGCCCAAAACATAACCCAAGGTTATTTAAAAGATACAAAATTCTGCATTCTCATTGAAAATTCAAAACTAATTTCAAAACCAAATATAGGACAATATCACATGTTAACACTGCAATATATGACAAACCTAATCATTTGTTAACTACAATCTTAAACTCTTTTGTGAAGCAATTTGCTGCATTCCGACCTTATAGTGGCAAAAGTACTAGACACCCACCCTAAATTCTCAACCAATTTCACGTAATAGCAACATTCAGGCTTACTCCAATGAATGAATTAAGAGTTCCGGATAAGAAGGGGAAACCTAGCTGGGTCGCAAAAGGAAGGAAGGCAGTGAAGTCAAACAGCTCTTTTGTACTATCCAATTTCATTTTCTGGTAAGATAAACACGCAAATCAGCCATGACTATGTTCTTGAGCTCCATGTTGCTGCACTGCTAATCAAGAAGAGTAGTGTACAAGACAAGGCATAGAATTAGATTACAAAAATGTAATTATATTACAAAGATCTAAAAAAATTACATTATAAATATAAAATTTAACCAGTATTTTAATTTTTGAATCAAAATAAATGTTGCTGCAATGCTACCATAACATTAGTCAAATTGTGATTATTGTATAATTCATCTATTGTGAAAGTAGAATATTTGTACAGGAATTCTTCAAATTGAAACGTATGAAGGAACCTTGCAATTGATCATTTTAATATCCAAAAACATCAGATACAGTACGAAGGATGATCAAACTTCCAGAACATTATTACTTTTGGTGAGGTTTGTTCAACTCACCCAAACTGCACGAGGCAATTCCAGACAATTGCAGCCCTCTACTGCACAATAGTCAATGACAACTTACATTTCAATAGCACTTTTCTTCCCACTGTCCAAAAGCACTAAACAGGTGCGTAATCAAAAAGTGTCACGGAGCCAATGAAGGAACAGTTAGGAATGATTAAAGATTTGATTGAAGATGTGAGTTTTAAAGAACACTGTAAAAAGGTTTAGTATGGGAATTTCAGAGCATGGGATCCAGTTTGCTTTTAGCACATCTACCAATAGTGGAGCAGAGAGAGAGAAGGAAAATGAACTAGAGGTCAGAATTTGGGGGAAGGGGTAGGGCTCTGCAGGAAATTAGAGACATGGAGGGGATGAGAATATAAAATGAAATGTGTCAGGGAACCTGGAAGCAGGTCAGCAAAAAAATGGGGTGAACTGGACTTGGTGCAGGATAGAAGTGAAGTAGCAGGATTTCAGAAGAGTTGGGGGGTGGTGTTGGGGAGAAGGAATGGGATGAAAGCATGGATGAGGGTTTCAGCAGTAGGTCAGCTAAGGCAAGGTGCAGGCAGGTAAAGTTACAGAAGTGGATGTAGACAGTAATGTAGAGGGTATATGGGGTCAGAAATTCAGCATGGGGTCAAACAGAACGACAAACTGCAAACATAGTCTCAAGAGTTACTGGAGAGTGGTATGGAGTCAATAGCAAGGCCACTAGGTTTGTGCCAAGGGCCAGAGATAATGACTTTGGTCTTTCCAATGTTTAGCCTGCAGGAAATTGCAGCTCACACAGGCCTGGATGTCAGTCAAGCCGTCCATTAACACAGCAGCAGCAGATAGGTTAGGACAGGAAATGGATGGGTAGAGTTAGGCATCATCTAGATCAGCCAAGGTGACCATGTTTGGAGATGATATCACCAAGCATGTTAGATGAGAAAGAAAGAGTCAAGGATATATCCTTGGGCAACTTTGGGGGTAGGGCTGCAGTAGCAGGAAATGAAGCAATTCATGAAAATGCTTTGGCTGTGCTCATATAAGCAAGAGTAGAACAAGTGGATAGCAGAAATGGAGCTTTGGAGAATGATGACGTGGTTGACACTAGCCAAGGCTTCAGGAAAGTTGAAGAGGGTTACAGTCGTAGAGAGTAGTCACTGTGCGTGTCAGTCTGCATAAAGAATATTCACAGGCCAGTTAATTTCAGAACATCACAGCCAAGGTCGAACCCACTCTGACGTCTGAACATATGCTGCACTTTCTATCAGGCGTAAGCATGAAGAGTGGGAACCTTGGGAGAGTTGTCCCTTTTGCCTCAAGGTACTAAAACTAATAGTATCCCCTGGCGCTGCTTTGGCCTCAAATCAGCGAACTCGGCAGAGAATGAATTGAAAAACGTTTTAATTTTTGGCCGTGAAGACAGTGCCCTTTTAACGCCTGTAGTTATAAACCGACAGCTGAATGCAATCTAGTTATCTGCAGCCCACAATCAAAAAATGAATTAGAGAAAAGTCAAGACTGCAGAGAAAAAAAATGACCAAAAAAATCTATTGCATTTTCTCTTGAAAAAGGTTCACAGGGCAACCTCTTCCAAAAACTATCCATTCCTCCGCCCGCCGCCCCCCGTCGGTGTGTATGAGGCCCTTGTATCCTCCAGTGCACTGGCTACCGGGAAGTGTTGCGCTCTGCTCCTGTGTTTGCAATACTGAACGCACTCTGCGTCAGGCCGGTACTTACCATTTTTGAAGACAGTCTAAAGGGAGCGACACTGGAGTGCGCGGAGAGGAGAGCACACAGAGCTCTGGGCCCCGCCGCACGGCTGAACATTAACCAGCTCATCGTTCTTCGAATAACCCACGGCCTCCAAATCACTCCTGGCGCTGCCTATCTTCACCGAGCAAAGTCCCCCAACTCGATTGGGGCGTTCAATTTCCTGTTCGAAAATATAAAATAAAAATAGCCACTCATGACCAATTGCATATAATAAAATTAGATTCATTTAAAAAAAAACATAAATCGGGCTTATTTTAAAGAATGGTATAACTTTTCCGCGTCCCTCTAGAGGGAGTAGTTTGTACATTATGCCTTTGGGTGTGTTTCAATAATGACCAGAGGCTCCCAGTTCTGAATAACAGACAGGATAGGGAATCTCTGGCTTCTTCAAATATACCTAGGGAAACGTGGGAAATCGGGTCAGGCTTTAAATTAATGCGACAAACGTGTACAATTTTTAATTAGCAAAAATTGGCTGCTTTATAAATTAAAAATTAACAATTAACAAGATAGCGCTTAAGACATATTGTTCCTTTGTGGGCACAGCTATATGCCTTCATCTGAGATTCACACATTAATTTTCTAGCAGGCAGACAGTGGACAAGAACAGGAATCCCAAATTAATTTTCCCTTTCTGAACTTCAACTTGGCAATGCATTGCTACTACCCACCTGGCTGAGAGCTAATTTGGCACAGATCAGGGTCTAAATCCACAGCCTTCTGTATTAGTCCAATATGGTGCCTTTTAACCACTAAGACATTTGATGATCACAGGGCAGTATTTACTGAAAAACTTTCAAGCTTTTCTAAATGCTGCATTATTCCACCACAGTAGAAAAGTAATGTAGAGTCGCTTTGGTTATCTCCCCCCATTTACGTGGTGGAGACTTTATGGTGGGAGCACACTGTTGCTCCACTAATCAACATTAGGACTGTTGTTTCATTAGCATCACTGACTTTTACTCAAACCCAATGCAAAATGGTCACATTTGCAGCTAATAGAGCCATTGGAAGTAAAAGAGACATCTCAGAAATTACATAAAGAGTTGGACTGAAAACATTATTCTTGGCAGCTTTTGGTCTCATGAGATGATGGTTTGTGCTGTGGTGGTCAAATCTGTTTTAAACATTGCCTGGTTTGGCTCAGGAGTCCCACTCTGGCATGGCAGTCTCTGCCACATTTGTTGCAGAGGAAGACAATGGGCTAAGAAGGTGCAGGATTGACTGGTCTCTGTTTTCAAAAACAGAATTACCTGGAAAAACTCAGCAGGTCTGGCAGCATCGGCGGAGAAGAAAAGAGTTGACGTTTCGAGTCCTCATGACCCTTCGACAGAACAGTTCTGTCGAAGGGTCATGAGGACTCGAAACGTCAACTCTTTTCTTCTCCGCCGATGCTGCCAGACCTGCTGAGTCTTTCCAGGTAATTCTGTTTTTGTTTTGTATTTCCAGCATCCGCATTTTTTTGTTTTTGTTTTTGTTTTTGTTTTGGTCTCTGTTTTCTCTGGGCCTGCTTCTCAGCCAGCTGAGTTTTCTGTGTCGACGCATCTCTTTCAATGCCCTCCAAACAGTCAGCCTCCAGAAGTCACGGCCATCAGCAACTGTCTCCCAGTTGTCAGTGTCAATCTTCATATCTCGCTTGCAGGTATAATTGTAGCAGAGGTATAGACGTACAGCAAGTCATGACCCAGTGGCTAGTTCACCATACAGAAGGTCTTTGGGAATATGGCCTTCATCCACCCAATGAATATGACTGAGCCAGCACAGTCATCATTGGTTCAGTAATGTATATGCCGATACTTAAGTTTGTAAAGAGCAACATCCTACACACCCTATCAACAGTTAAACACTACATTTTTAAATATGTAGCCTACCTTTACCTGAATCTTCCTTTGAATTTGTATTTGCAATATTTTCAAATGTCTACTTTGATATGCAGGTGTAGAATACAATATCAATGTTATTCAATGAATAACAGCTTCTTCATCACCCGGAAACTTTTTTTAATTCATTCATGGGATGTGGGCTTCACTGGCTGGGCCAGCATTTATTACCTATCCCTAATTGCCCTTGAGAAGGTGGTGGTGAGCTGCCTTCTTGAACCACTGTAATCCACATGGTGGAGGCACACGCACAGTGCTGTTACGAAGGGAATTCCAGGATTTTGACCCAGTAACAGTGAAGGAATGGTGATATATTTGCAAATCAGGATGGTGTGTGCCTTGGAAGGGAACTTCCAGGTGGTGGTCTGCTGCCCTTATTCTTCTAGATGGTCATGGTCGTAAGTTTAGAAGGTGCTGTCTAAGGAGCCTGCTGAGTTCCTGCATCTTATATATGGTACACACTGCTGCCACTGTACATCAGTGGTGGAGGAGTGGATGTTTGTGGAAGGATGGTATCAAGCTTCTTAAGTGCTGTCGCAACTGCACTCATCCAGGCAAGTGGGGAGTATTCCATCAAACTCCTGACTTGTGCCTTGTAGATGGTGGATAGGCTTTGGGGAAGCAGGAGGTGAGCTACTCATCACAGGATTCCTAGCCTCTGACCTGCTCTTGTAGCCACAGTATACGGCTATTGTCTAGTTCAGCTTCTGGTCAATGGTACCCCTCAAGATGTTGATAACAAGGGATTCAGTGATGGTAATGCCATTGAATGTCAAGTGGTGATGATTGGATTCTCTCTTGTTGGAAATGGCCATTGCATGGCACTTGTATGGCACAAATGTCATTTGGCACTTGTCAGCCCAAGCCTGGATATTGTCCAGGTCTTGCTGCATTTGAGCATGGACTGCTTCAGTATCTGAGGAGTCATAAATGCTGCTGAACATTGTGCAATCATCAGCAAACATCCCCTTCTGACCTTATGATGGAAGGAAGGTCATTGCTGAAGCAGCTGAAGATGATTGGGTCCAGGACACTACCCCGAGGAACTCCTGCAGCAATGTTCTGGAACCGAGATGATTGACCTTCAACAAACACAACCATCTTCCTTTCTGCTAGGTATGACTCCAGCCTGCGGAGAGTTTTCCCCTAATTCCCATCGCCCCCAGTTTTGCTAGGGCTCCTTGATGTCAAGAACAGCCACTGTCATCTCACCTCAGGAGTTCAGCTCTTTGATCCATGTTTGAACCAAGGATGTAATGAGGTCAGGAGCTGAGTGACCCTGGCGGAACCAAAACTGAGCATCAGTGAGCAGGTTATTGCTAAGCAAGTACACTTCATATTACGGCTGATGACACCTTCCATCACTTTACTGAATTAGCTGGGTTGAATTTGTCCTGCTTTTTGTGGACAAAACATACCTGGGCAATTTTCCACATTGCCCGTTAGATGCCAGTGTTGTAGCTGTAGTGAAACAGCTTGGCTAGGGGTGCGGCAGGTTCTGGAATACAAATCTTCAGTACTATTGCCAGAATATTCTCAGGGCCCATAGCCTTTGGAATATCCAGTGCCTTCAGCCGTTTCTTGATTTCATGTGGAGTGAATCATATTGGCTGAAGACTAAAAACAAAAAAACTGCGGATGCTGGAAATCCAAAACAAAAACAGAATTACCTGGAAAAACTCAACAGGTCCGGCAGCATCGGCGGAGAAGAAAAGAGTTGATGTTTCAAGTCCTCATGACCCTTCGACAGAACTTGAGTGAGTCCAAGAAAGAGTTGAAATATAAGCTGGTTTAAGGTGTGTGGGAGGGGAGAGAGAGAGAGAGAGAAGTGGAGGGGGTTGGTGTGGTTGTAGGGACAAACAAGCAGTGATAGAAGCAGATCATCAAAAGATGTCACAAACAACAGAACAAAAGAACACATAGGTGTTAAAGTTGGTGATATTATCTAAACGAATGTGCTAATTAAGAATGGATGGTAGGGCACTCAAGGTATAGCTCTAGTGGGGGTGGGGGGAGCATAAAAGATTTAAAAATATTTAAAAATAATGGAAATAAGTGGAAAAAAAAAATCTATATAATTTATTGGAAAAAAAAACAAAAGGAAGGGGGAAACAGAAAGGGGGTGGGGATGGAGGAGGGAGCTCAAGACCTAAAGTTGTTGAATTCAATATTCAGTCCGGAAGGCTGTAAAGTGCCTAGTCGGAAGATGAGGTGTTGTTCCTCCAGTTTGCGTTGGGCTTCACTGGAACAATGCAGCAAGCCAAGGACAGACATGTGGGCAAGAGAGCAGGGTGGAGTGTTAAAATGGCAAGCGACAGGGAGGTTTGGGTCATTCTTGCAGACAGACCGCAGGTGTTCTGCAAAGCGGTCGCCCAGTTTATGTTTGGTCTCTCCAATGTAGAGGAGACCACATTGGGAGCAACGAATGCAGTAGACTAAGTTGGGGGAAATTCAAGTGAAATGCTGCTTCACTTGAAAGGAGTGTTTGGGCACTTGGACGGTGAGGAGAGAGGAAGTGAAGGGGCAGGTGTTGCATCTTTTGCGTGAGCATGGGGTGGTGCCATAGGAGGGGGTTGAGGAGTAGGGGGTGATGGAGGAGTGGACCAGGGTGTCCCGGAGGGAACGATCCCTATGGAATGCCAACTGGGGGGGGTGAAGGGAAGATGTGTTTGGTGGTGGCATCATGCTGGAGTTGGCGGAAATGGCGGAGGATGATCCTTTGAATGCGGAGGCTGGAGGGGTGATAAGTGAGGACAAGGGGGACACTATCATGTTTCTGGGAGGGAGGAGAAGGCATGAGGGTGGATGCGCGGGAGATGGGCCGGACACGGTTGAGGGCCCTGTCAAAGACCGTGGGTGGAAAACCTCGGTTAAGGAAGAAGGAAGACATGTCAAAGGAACTGTTTTTGAAGGTAGCATCATCGGAACAGATGCAACGGAGGCGAAGGAACTGAGAGAATGGGATGGAGTCCTTACAGGAAGCGGGGTGTGAGGAGCTGTAGTCGAGATAGTTGTGGGAGTCGGTGGGTTTGTAATGGATATTGGTGGACAGTCTATCACCAGAGATTGAGACAGAGAGGTCAAGGAAGGGAAGGGAAGTGTCAGAGATGGACCAAGTGAAAATGATGGAGGGGTGGAGATTGGAAGCAAAATTAATAAATTTTTCCCAAGTCCCGACGAGAGCATGAAGCAGCACCGAAGTAATCATCGATGTACCGGAGAAAGAGTTGTGGAAGGGGGCCGGAGTAGGACTGGAACAAGGAATGTTCCACATACCCCATAAAGAGACAGGCATAGCTGGGGCCCATGCGGGTACCCATAGCCATAACCTTTTATTTGGAGGAAGTGAGAGGAGTTGAAGGAGAAATTATTCAATGTGAGAACAAGTTCAGCCAGACGGAGGAGAGTAGTGGTAGATGGAGATTGTTCGGGCCTCTGTTCGAGGAAGAAGCTAAGGGCCCTCAGATCATCCTGGTGGGGGATGGAGGTATAGAGGGATTGGACATCCACGGTGAAGAGGAAGCGGTTGGGGCCAGGGAACTGGAAATTGTTGATGTGACGTAAGGTGTCAGAGGAATCACGGATGTAGGTGGGAAGGGACTGGACAAGGGGAGAGAGAAGGGAGTCAAGATAACGAGAAATGAGTTCTGTGGGGCAGGAGCAAGCTGAGACGGTCGGTCTACTGGGGCAGTTCTGTTTGTGGATTTTGGGTAGGAGATAGAAGCGGGCCGTCCGAGGTTGGGCGACTATCAGTTGGAAGCTGTGGGAGGAAGATCCCCAGAGGAGATGAGGTCAGTGACAGTCCTGGAAACAATGGCTTGATGTTCAGTGGTGGGGTCATGGTCCAGGGAGAGGTAGGAGGAAGTGTCTGCAAGTTGACGCTCAGCCTCTGCGAGGTAGAGGTCAGTGTGCCAGACAACAACAGCACCCCCCTTGTCAGCGGGTTTGATGACAATGTCAGGGTTGGACCTGAGAGAATGGAGTGCAGTAAGTTCAGAGAGAGAGAGATTAGAATGGGTGAGAGGAGCAGAGAAATTGAGATGACTAATGTCACGCCGACAGTTCTCAATGAAAAGATCAAGAGAAGGTAAGAATCCAGAGGGAGGGGTCCAGGTGGAGGGAGAGTATTGGAGGTGGGTAAGAGGATCCGTTGAACGGGGAGAGGACTCCTGCCCAAAGAAGTGAGCCCGGAGACGAAGACGGCGGAAGAAGACTGGCATCTGTGGTGCTCGGGACCTCTGAAGGAAGCTGAGATGGATCAGCCACTTGGCAATTCTGACTGAAGATGGTTGCAAATGCTTCAGTCTTGTCTTTTGCACTGAAAAATAGAAACATAGAAACTAGGAGCAGGAGTAGGCCATTTGGCCCTTTGAGCCTGCTCCATCATTCAATATGATGATTGCTGATCTTCTTTCTCAATGCCATAATCCTGCTTTCTCTCCATACCCCTTGATGCCCCTGATATCCAAAAACTTATCAATTTCTTTCTTGAATATACTCAGTGACCCGGCCCCCACAGCCTTCTGTGGTAGAGAATTCCACAGGTTGACCACCCTCTGAGTGAAGAAATTTTTCCTCATGGTCCTAAATGGCACACCCCGTATCCTGAAACTGTGGCCCCTGGTTCTAGACTCTCCAACCAGGAGAAACATCCTCCCTGTCTGTCTAGCCCTGTTAGTATTTTGTACATTTCAGTCAGATCCCCTCTCATTCTTCTAAACTCTAGTGAATACAGGCCCAGACAAACCAATCTCTCCTCATAAGACAGCCCTGCCATCCCTGGTATCAGCCTAGTGAACCTTCGCTGCACTGCCTCTATGTCAAGTATATCCTTTCTTTGGTAGGGAGACCAAAACTGCACACAATACTCCAGATGTGGTCTCACCAAGGCCCTGAAAACTGCACTAAAAAATCCCTACTTCCGAACTCAAATCCTCTTACAATGAGGGCCAACATACCATTTGCCTTCTTTGTTGCTTGCTGCACCTGCCTGTTTACATTCATTGACTGGTGCACAATGACACCCAGATCCCTTTTTACATCCATATTTCCCAATATATCACCACTTAAATAATATTCTGCCTTTCTGTTTTTCACACGGCAGCATATAACTTCACATTTACCCACGTTGTCCAGCATGTCCCATATGTTTACCCACACACACAACTTGTCTAAATCATCCTGAAGCCTCCTTGCATCCTCCCACAACTCACAACCCCGCCCAGTTTTGTGTTGTCAACAAACTTGGAAATAATGCATTTGGTACCCTCATCCAAGTCATTTATATATATCGTGAATAGCTGGGGTCCAAGAACTGATCACTGCGGTACACCACTAGTCACCAAATGCCACCTGGAAAAAGACCCATTTATTCCCACTCTCTGCTTCCAATCTGTCAACCAATTCTCAATCCATGCCAGTATATTACCTCCAATCCCATGTGCTTTAATTTTGCCCACTAGCTTCTTTTGTCGGACCGTATCAAAAGCTTTCTTGAAATCCAAATACACCACATCCATGGGGTCTCCCCTACCTATTCTACTAGTTACACCCTCAAAAAACTCCAGTAAATTAGTTAAGCATGATTTCCCTTTCATAAACCCATGTTGACTTTGTCTAATGCCATTAATGCTTTCCAAGTGTTATGTTACCACGTATTTTATAATACACTCTAGCATTTTCCCGACTACCGATGTTAGGCTATCTGGTCTGTAATTCTCCGTTTTTTTCTCTCCCTCCTTTTTTAAATAGTGGGATTACATTTGTCACCCTCCAATCTGTAGCAACTGCTCCAGAGTCTATAGAATTTTGGAAGATGACCACCAATGCATCCAATATTTCCAGGGTCACTTCCTTTAGTACAGCTGGGATGTAGATTATCAAGCCTTGGGGATTTTTCAGCCGTTAACGCCATTAATTTCTCTAGCATCATTTTTTTTTACTAATACTGATTTTCTTCAATCCCTCCACAGTATTATTGCTAGTTTGGTTTGTCCAATCTATTTGTAGATTAAAGCCACCCATGGTTACAGTTGAATCCTTATTGCATGCATCTCTAATTTCCTTACTAATGCCATTTCTTACATCTCCATTACTGTTTGAGGGTCTACGGACAACCCCATCAGCATTTTCTGCCCCTTGGTGTTTCTTATCTCCACCCAAACAGATTCCACATCATGATTTTCCGAGCCAATATCCTTCCTCACTATTGCATTGAATTCCTCCTTTACTAACAATGCTACCCCACCTCCTTTCCCTATTTGTCTGTCCTTCCTAAATATTGAATACCTCTGGATATTCAGTTCCCATCCTTAGTCACCCTGCAGCCATGTCTCCGTAACTGCAACTATACCATAACCATTTATATCTATTTGCGCGTTTAATTCATCTACCTTATTGTGAATTCTCCACACATTAAGATACAATGCCTTTAGGCTTGTCCTTTTTACCCTGTTAGTCATCTTAGCTTTATTTTGCACTATGACCCCGTTTGTTTTTCGCCATTGTTTTTTCTGCTTTCCACTTTTGCTTCTTTCTTTTCTGCCTTTGTTTCTATCCTTGTTTCCCCCTCCTCTGTCTCCCTGTTCAGGTTTCCATCCCCCTGCCATTCTAGTTTAAACCCTCCCCGACAGCACTAGCAAACCCACCCCCCCACCCCCGAGGACGTTGTCCCGGTCCTGCCCAGATGCAACCCATCCTGTTTGTACTGGTCCCACCTTCCCCAGAACCTGTCCCAATGTCCCAGGAATCTGAATCCCTCCCAGCCACGTATTCATCCTATATATCCTGTTATTTCTACTCTCGCTAGCATGTGGCACTGGTAGTAATCCTGAGATTACTATATTTGAGGTCCTACTTTTTAAATTTATCCCCTAACTCCCTATATTCAGCTTGTAGGACCTCATCCCTTTTTTTAACGTATGTCGTTGGTACCAGTATGTACCACGACCACTGGCTGTTCACCCCTTTCAGATTGCCCTGCAGCCTCTCCGAGACATCCTTGACCCTGGCACCGGGGAGGCAACATACCATCCTGGAGATAAAAGCAAAATACTGCGGATGCTGGAAATCTACAACAAAAACAAATATATCTGGAAAAACTCAGCAGGTCTGACAGCATCTGCGGAGAGGAATACAGTTAACATTTCGAGTCCAAATGACTCTTCATCAGAACGAAGGAAAAATAGAAAAGAGGTAAAATATAAGCTGGTTTAAGGGGTGTGGGACAGGTAGAGCTGGATAGAGGGCCAGTGATAGGTGGAGATTGCCAAAAAATGTCATAGACAAAAGGACAAAGAGGTGTTGACAGCAGTGATATTAGCTAAGAAATGTGCTAATGGGGACATTAAGGGTAGAAAGCAGGATGAGCAAAGGACTGATAGCCCTAGTGGGGGTGGGGTGGGGTGGGGTGGGGGGGAATCAAAATAGGCTAAAAGGTAAGATAAAACAATGGTTGGAAATACATTTAAAAATAATGGAAATAGATGGGAAAAGAAAAATATATATAAATTATTGGAAAAGGGGGGATCGGAAAGGGGTTGGGGATGGAGGAGAGAGTTCATGATCTAAAGTTGTTGAACTCAATATTCAGTCCGGAAGGTTGTAAAGTGCCTAGTCGGAAGATGAGGTGCTGTTCCTCCAGTTTGTGTTGAGCTTCACTGAAACATTGCAGCAGGCCAAGGACAGACATGTGAGCATGAGAGCAGGGTGGTGTGTTGAAATGACAAGCGACAGGGAGGTCTGGGTCATTCTTGCAGACAGACCGAAGGTGTTCCGCAAAGTGGTCACCCAGTCTGCGTTTGGTCTCTCCAATGTAGAGGAAACCGCAATGGGAGCAGCGAATGCAGTAGACTAAATTGAGGGAAGTGCAAGTGAAATGTTGCTTCACTTGAAAGGAGTGTTTGGGCCCTTGGACGGTGAGGAGCGGGGAAGAAAAGGGGCATGTGTTGCACCTTCTGCGGTTGCATGGGAAGGTGCCATGTGAGGGGGTTGAGGTGTAATTGGTGATGGAGGAGTGGACCAGGGTGTCCCAGAGGGAATAACCCCTGCGAAATGCCACCAGAGCTGGTGAAGGGAAGATGTGTTTGGTGGTGACATCATGCTGGAGTTGGCGGAAATGGAGGATGATCCTTTGAACGCGGAGGCTGGTGGGGTGACAAGTGAGGTCAAGGGAGACCCTATCATGGTTCTGGGAGAGAGAGGAATGTGCGAGGGTGGATGCGCAGGAGATGAGCCGGACACGGTTGAGGGCCCTGTCAACCACCGTGGGTGGAAAACCTCAGTTAAGGAAGAAGGAAGACATATCAGAGAAACTGTTTTTGAAAGTGGCATCATCGGAACAGATGCGACGGTGGCGAAGGAACTGGGAGAATGGGATGGAGTCCTTACAGGAAGCAGGGTGTGAGGAGCTGTAGTCAAGGTAGCCTTGGGAGTCGGTGGGCTTGTAATGAATATTGGTGGACAGTCTATCACCAGAAATTGAGACAGAGAGGTCAAGGAAGGGAAGGGACGTGTCAGTGATGGACCACGTGAAAATGATGGAGGGGTGGAAATTGGAAGCAAAATTAATAATTTTTTCCAGATCCAGAGGAGAGCATGAAGCGGCACCGAAGCAGTCATCGATGTACCAGAGAAAGAGTTGTGGGAGGGGGCCTGAGAGAAACAAGAAATGTTCCACATACCCCATAAAGAGACAGGCATAACTGGGGCCCATGTGGGTACCCATAGCCACACCTTTTATTTGGAGGAAGTGAGACGAGTTTAAGGAGAAATTGTTCAGTGAGAGAACAAGTTCTGCCAGACGGAGGAGAGTAGTGATGGATGGGGATTGTTCAAGCCTCTGTTCGAGGAAGAAGCGGAGAGCCCTCAGACCATCCTGGTGGAGGATGGAGGCGTAGAGGGATTGGACGTCCATGGTGAAGAGGAGGTGGTTGAGGCCAGGGAACTGGAAATTGTTGAAATGATGTAGGGTGTGAGAGGAATCGCGGATGTAGGTTGGAAGAGACTAGACAAGGGGAGAGAGAATGGAGTCAAGATAGCAAGAAATGAGTTTCGTGGGGCAGGAACAGGCTGACACAATCGATCTGCCGGGACAGTCCTGTTTGTGGATTTTGGGTAGGAGGTAGAAGAGGGCCATCCGAAGTTGGGACACTATGAGGTTGGAAGCTGTGGAGGGAAGATCTTCAGACGAGATGAGGTCAGTGACAGTCCTGGAAACAATGGCTTGACGTTCAGTGGTGGGGTCATGGTCCAGGGGGAGGTAGGAAGAAGTGTCTGTGCGTTGACACTCAGCCTCTGCGAGATAGAGGTCAGTGCACCAGACAACAGCAGCACCACACTTGTCAGCAGGTTTGATGACAATGTCAGCATTGGACCTGAGAGAATGGACTGCGGCAAGTTCAGAAAGAGACAGGTTAGAGTGGGAGAGAGGAGCAGAGAAATTGAGACGACTTATGTCACGCCGAAAGTTCTCAATGAAAAGATCAAGAGCAGGTAAAAATCCAAAGGGAGGGGTCCAGGTGGAGGGAGAATATTGGAGGCGGGTAAAAGGATCCATTGAACAGGGAGAGGACTCCTGCCTAAAGAAATGAGCACGGAGACGAAGGCGGCGGAAGAAGAGTTCAGCATCGTGCCGAGCTCAAAATTCATTAAGGTGAGGGTGTAAGGGAATGAATTAGAGCACTGAACGTTCAGCATCAGAGAGGCGAAGGTCATAGGCCTCGGTGAATACACGGCTGGGGCTGAGATCGGAAGACAGGATGGGGACAGAGGGATGGGCAGGGTTGGAGGGTCCTGGATGGGCGTTGGTGTCGATGAATTGTTGGAGCTTGCGTTCCTTTGCATCTGAAAGAAAGAGACAAAGTTTCTTGTTGAGGCATCGGATGAGACGAAGAATAAAATGAAACTGGGGGCAAGGACAGCTTAGAAATAGGGTGCGTCGGTGCTGCTGGAGGAAGAGGTGGAGTGTGTTCAAATGGCAGTGCATGGCACTGAGTGTGGATCTCAGGATGTGACGAGAATACCATCCTGGAGTCTCTTTTGTGGCCGCAGAAACACCTGTCTGTTCCCCTTACTATTGAGTCCCCTATCACTATAGCCCTGCCACTCTTCTTCTTCCCCTGTTGTGCAGCAGAGCCACCTGTGGTGCCATGGACTTGGCTCCTGCTGCTTTCCCCTGAGAAGTCATCTCCCCCATCAGTATCCAAAACGGTTTATCTGTTAGAGAGGGGTACAGCCACAGGGGACTCCTGCATGACCTGCCTCTCTTTACTCTGCCTGGTGGTCACCCATCCCCTTTCTGCCTGTTCAGTCTTTACCTGCAGTGTGACCACCTCACTGAACGTGCTGTCCATGATAATGTCAGCATCGCAGATGCCCCATAGTGAATCCATCCGCAGCTCCAGCTCCAAAATGCAGTTAGCCAGTTGCTGCAGCTGGATACAATTCCTACACAAATGGTTACCAGGGACACTGGAAGTGTCCAAGACTTCCTGCATAGTGCAGGAGGAGCATATCATCGGTGCAAGCTCTGCTGCCATGACTTCCCTTTAGATGAAGTTCGTTAGTTACTCCCTTTGACGAATACTAGTTACACTAGGGGCCTTATTCCACTCCAAACACCCCCACTACAATCCAAAGTCCTTATCTTATTTTGTTTGAAGCTGTTTAATTAGTAGAAAAAGTAGAAATGCTCACCTGACCCTACTTACCAATCAGCTGCCTCCCCTGTGTTGCATCACTTTTTGAATTGTAACGTCACTTCGAACTCCACCACCTGAAGGTCCTGAGGGTACGCCTCTCCTCTCCAGTCTCAGCCTCTGTTTTTCACGCCCTTTTATACTGCTCTTGCTGGTCTCCCCGCTCTTGATGTGCTGGACTCCTGCATCATTGAGGATGGCAATATTTGTGGAGCCTCCTCCAGCAAATTGGTTAATTGTCCACCACCATTCACGGCTGGATGTGGCAGGACTGCAGAGCTTAGATCTGATCCGTTGGTTGTGGAATCGCTCAGCTCTGCCTATCATTTGCTGTTTATGCTGTTTGGCATGCAAGTAGTCCCCTGTTGTAGCATCACCACATTGACACCTCATATTTAGGTATGCCTGGTGCTGCTCCTGGCAATCCTTCCTGCACTCTTCATTGAACCAGGATTATTCCCCTGGCTTGGTGTTAATGGTAGAGCTTGGGATGTGCCAGGCCATGAGGTTACAGATTGTGCTTGAGTACAATTCTGCTGCTGATGCTGGCTCACAGTGCCTCATGTTTACCCAGTCTTGAGTTGCTAGATCTGTTCAAAATCTATTTCATTTAGCACCTTGATAGTGCCACACAACACACTGGAGGGCATCCTCAATGTGAAGACGGCACTTCGCCTCCACAAGAACTGTGAGGTGGTCACTCCTACTGATACTGTCACGGACAGATGTATCTGTGGCAGGCAGGTGGGCAAGGATGAGGTCAAGTATGTTTTCCCCTCTTGTTGATTCCCTCACCACCTGCTGCAGACCCCGTCCAGGAGCTATGTCCTTTAGGACTCAGCCAGCTCAGTCTGTGGTGGCGCTACCGAGCCAATCTTGATGATGGATTTTGGAGTCCCCCACTCAGAGTACATTCTGTGCCTTTTCCACCCTCAGTGCTTCCTCCACATGGAGGAGTACTGATTCATCAACTGAGGGATCACGGTACATGGTAATCAGCAGGAGGTTTCCTTGCCTATCTTTGACTTATGCCATGAGACTTCATGAGGTCCAGAGTTGATGTTGAGGACTCCAGGACAACTCCCTCCTGCTGATATACCATTTTGCCACACCTCTGCTGGGTCAGTCCTGCTGGTGGGACAGGACATACCCAGGTATGGTGATGGTGGTATCTGAGACATTGTCTGTAAAGTATGATTCCGTGCGTAAGACCATGTCAGGCTATTGCTTGACTAGTCTGTGAGACAGCTCTCCTAATTTTGGCACAAGCCCCCAGATGTTAGTAAGGAGGACTTTACGGGGTCAACAGGGCTGAGTCTGCCGTTGTCATTTCTGGGGCCTAGGTTGAAGCCAGGTAGTCCATCCAGTTTCATTCCTTATTGACTTTCTAGCAGTTTGCTACAACTGAGTGGCTTACCAGGCCATTTCAGAGGGCAGTTAAGCAGCAACCACATTGCTGTGAACCTGCAGTCACATGTAGACTAGACCAGGGAGACAAGGCAGATTTCCTTCTCTAAAGGACATTAGTGAACCAAAAGGCTTTTTACGATAATCGACAATGGTTACATGGTCATCATTAGACTTTGAATTCAATCCATAAAATCTAGAATTAAAATTGCACCATCTGCCATGGTGGGATTTGAACCCAGCAGGTGAACCTCTGTAACCATCTACAAGCGATCATTCCTCACACGATTGTTCAATCATGGGTATTTTCAACCTATCAGCCTATGATAGCTAGAATAATAATGGTTACAACACAGCAGGAGGATATTGAGCCCATCATGTTCATTGGGTTCTCTGAAAGAGCAACTCTGCTGGTCCCACTCCAGTGTAGACCTCTTCAGGTGCTTGTACAATTCCCTTGAAAGCCCTGATTGTTTCTCTCCACCACATTCTCAGGCAGTGCATTTCACATCCTAACAACTTGCTGCTTAAATTTTTTTTCTCACACCATTGTTGTTCCTTTTGATAATCACTTTAAATCAGTATCCTCTGGTTCTCAGCCTTCTGCCAGTGGGAAGTTTCTTTCTACTCTGCCTCTCTCAAATGTCCTCTCAACATTCTCCCCTCTAAGGAGAGCAACCTTGGCTTCTCAAATCTACTCATGTAGCTGAATTCCTTCATTCCTGGAACCATTCTTATAAATCTTTTCTATACATTACCTATAGCTTCCTAAGGCACAGTCCCCAGAATTGGACACAATGCTCTAGTTGAGGCCGAACAGAGTTTTATAAAGGTTCATCATAGGTTTCTTCTTTTGTACTCTACCTCTATTTATAAAGCCCAGATTCTATATGTCTTTTTAACCACTTTCTCAAACTGTCCTGCCATCTTCAACAATTTGTGCACATATACCCCTAATTCTGTCCCTGTACCACCTTTAGAATTGTGCCCTTTATTTTATATTGTCTCTCCTCATTCTTCCTTTCAAAAAGTACCACTTCACACTTCTCTGCATTAAATTTCATCTGCCACGTGTCAACCCATTCCATCCTCTTGAATTCTTCCAAGTTTTGTGTCATCTGAGAATTTTGAAATTGTGCTCTGTAAAACCAAGTCTATGTGATTAATGTATTATCAAGAAAAATTGATCCCCGTACTGACCCTGGAGAACCCCGTTATATACCTCTCTCCAGTCCAAAAAACAACCATTTATCATTACACTGTTTTCTGTCACTCAGCCAACATAATTTCCAGGTTGCCACTGCTTTATTTAATCCATGGGCTTAAAATTTGTTGGCAAGTTTATGTGGCATTTTATCAAACACCTTTTGGAAGTCTATAACAACACATCAACTAGATAACGCCCATCAATAATTAAGTTCAAGCCTGTACTGACTTTCCCGAGAGAAGCTTGATAGCCACATTTATCATGTTTTCAAAGTTTCACAACTGTGCATTCACAAGTTTGCAGCATTCTCAGCACATTCTACAGAGTAAACACTATGGATTGGCAGAATTAAATTTAGAGTGATTAATGATTTTCACTTCCGTGATGTTCATACTTCAATCCAATAGCAACATTCACTGCAGCAGAATCTAATTAACAGAGTTGAAGAGGACTTCACTAAAAGTGTGCCATATTTTTTTTAGCAGAAGCTCAAGTGGCTATTGAAATAACTTCAAGACTACACCAAACAGATTTTGTAATTGATAATTTGTGCTAATCAAATGTGCAGTATATTTGAGATAATCAAGCTTACTTTGAAAATCTGTTGAGGACCCTCAATAGCAATAATGGCAAAGTCTACACTTTGTTGTGGGTTTTGGCACAAAGCAATGCATTGTCAAACCTAAAATTTTTTAATATCATTCTTGGGAAAGCCTTCGCTAAAAGTATATAATAGACGGAGGACTTGTATTTAACAAAGAAAGTGAAATTGGGAGTTTTCTATGTTTGCAATCATAAATTGATCCTTTATAACAAGACTGATGAGGAAACTTATGTCCAGAATTACTTTGGAGTTGCTCCCATTCTTGTCCCATTAACACCGACTGTGCTGTCAAGATTGATTTTCTTAGTTTTGAATGAGCCACAATTTTCTCATGCTAAACATGGGAAAAATTAAAGTAACTATCCTTGCCCCCTGCCACAAATTCCACACCCTTACCACAACTCCAATCCTCCTGAGCAACTGTCTCAGGCTGACCCAAACTGTTTGCAACATTCATATCCTATTTAATTCCGAGATGAGCTTCCATCTGCATGTCCTCAATCACAAAGACTGTTCACTTCCACCTTGGTAACAACGCCTACTTCAGTCACTTCATTGGCCCATCTGCTGCTAAAACCCTCGTATGGCTGCCACCCCTATTCCAATGCTTTATTGGCCAGTCTTCCATCTTTCCTGGCTCTTCCTGGAACACCCTTCCTGAAAGCACTGTGGGTGTACCTACACCACATGGGCTGCGGTGGTTCAAGGAGGTAGCTCGCCACCACCTTCTCAAGGGCAATTAGGGACAGGCAATAAATGTTGGCCTAGCCAGTGACGTCCATATACTGTGAAAGAATAAATATCTAACTTCATCTGATCTAAAACTCAGCTGCACATATTTTACTTCCCACCATGTCTTGCTCACCCGTCATGTGTGATTTTGCTGATATTGGCTCCTGGTGCTCAAAATTTTCATTTGTTTATGACCAAACTACTTCCCTATCTCCATAACCTACCGAGCACTATACCTTCACCGATGAAATCTCCATTCTTCTCCATTGCACCATTGGCAGCCATGCCTACAGCCAGCTAAGTTCTGCAATTTTCTCCATACAACCTTCTGCTTTGCCTCCTGCCTCTCCTCTTATACCCTTCATAAACCCCACCTCTTCTCCCAAGCTTTTGTTCATCCTCTCCTAATATCAGCTTCTTAGCATCAAAATCCATTTTTTTCCTTACAGCTCTGTATAGCTTTGGGAGGTTTTAGGCACCATACAAATAAAAAATTCCTAAGATATATTTAAGGCTTTTCTTTCCCACTTCCTTTACTGTCCACTAGGAGACAAACAGTAAACCAGGTACAATGACATTTTTTTAAGTATGAAGTGGTTAGCTGATCTAAATTTGGAGTTTGGTCCTCAGGATCCAATAGATTTAAATTTTATTCTTGAGCACATTGAATGCCAAGTTACTTACCATTGTTAAACTTCTTCTTCCCTTCCTCAATATTACCAATTTCAAAATGTGCCTAATCATGAGCTCAGAGATAGGTGATCTTCTAAACTTGTGTGAAGTCTGAATCCATTAATTCTGGAACTGATATTTGGTACATATTGGCAAATCTTTTAAAGCTTGTTAAGGAGCAATCACTTTGAAGCAGGATACAATTCAACATCTGATAGTTTGGAAAATACTTCGTATTTATTCATAACTAACAAATCAGCCTTAATTACTGAATATTTATATCCATAATTTAAATGCTGCAGAACAAACAGAGCAATTTGGTGATAAAAAAGCTGACTCATTTATGAGCATCTTCCACTGCTGCCCAAGGTGTCTGGTGCAGCTTCTCTTTGTGGTAGGTTGTGACCAACGTCTGTATGAGTTCAGTCCTGGTGTTCATGCTCTTGTCCTGTGATCAACCACTTGATACTATCTGACTGTACTGTACCATAAACTAAAAAAACACAGACAAACAACACAGAGAAGACAAGCAGCCAGTCAATGCCTCTCACTGCAACACTGGGAAGTGGACCGCTTAGATCTTGTTCCGTCACTTCAATGGTGCCATATGCTTCTATGCCTGGAAAGCAGATCAAATTGTTTAAAATGGATTGTAATGGAAGAAACTTAGGCCATGCAGATTGTATTTGAACATGTTAAAATTGTAACTATTACTCTTTTTCCTGTTCTGAACTATGCTATTTTCTGGTTTGACTACTCCAGAAACAGATAAATGGAATAGACATCAGCTTATTAACAATTTTAAGAAAGGAGGCAGTGCACTGAATTAATAGGGAGTACTATTAAGTGCTGAGATACACGATGGGTCTCCAAACCATTAAATTCCTAGTCTTAGTTGCCTCATGTGGGATGATGCAGAGAATTCCCTTCACCACAGGGAGGAAGGAAGAAAAATTATCTAATGCAGATAGTCTGTCTTTCACCACATTTTATGACATTCAGATTAAGCTTGTTCATGGTGAGGGTAGCAATAATGGTCTTGGAGCAAACAGTCCCTCCACTGTCTTCGCTGCAGTTTATAATTACAGCGCAGGGGAATAGAGGGAGAAGGAGAGTCAGAGTAAGAGAGCGCGCGAGAGAGAGAGAAAGATACGGAGATAAAGGATGGGATTTTTGCCTCCAAATAAATATAGACATTAAGAAAGTAAATCAGTAAAACCTGCCCATAGCACCATCATTAATACTGTAAAACAGGAACAATCTTTGATCTGAGACACACTTGAATGTAACATTGGGTCAGCAAATCAGGTAAACCGGGTTCAAGTTCCTTGTTCTATCTAAATTGTATAAAAAGCTACTTGATACTAGCTCATCATGAGACGGTACTAGTCCCAAATCTTCATTTGTACCCATAGAACAAAAATAGCTCTTATTTTAACTAGAAATTAAAATTCTGCTGAATACCTAAATATAAATTTACATTAGTGAGAATTGCTACTAACCAGTTTGATTAAAGATGAAAGCTCTCAATGTTGGGAGTGTTCTGTCGGTATGGTTAAACCTGGCCATTGGCTTGACACCTTGGAACAAGAGGATGTTGGGAACAGCTACAGTACCAAACCTAGTAGAAAGGCTTAAAGTAACAGAACCAACAGTTAATCCAAAGAAGAGCATCAAATACCGATTTGTATTCATCACTTTATATAATGTCACTTAGAATATCTATTTTCAAAAACGTTGCTTCTGCAAATCGTCAAATCCCGATGCTCCAACTTAGAAATCATTTTCATTAACGATGAAGAGGAAGACTCAAATGGAACAATTCTTCCATTTGCAGATGAGACAAAGATTTGAGGTCAGTAACTGAGACCAAATAAATTGGCTGCAGGTCAATTTAGATAAGTGAACATACTCATGCATCTTGTAGATTATAATATAACATTTTGCTTTTGTCACGCTTCACAAATGGGCAAGACTTTTAGGTCCAATGCGCATTTGAGAATTCTATAAGATTGTTGTAACACTGCTGCTCATGACAGTATCACAAGAAAGCTCTGCTCAAGTGTGTTTGCACACGTACACAGAGCTTTCTTTCTCAAAATATTTTTTAGTGCTTTTGAGAGAATGGGAAAGACTGTTCAAAAAATCAAAACATTTGAAGAAAAAAGTGTACATAAGCATTTACTGAAGTCATATTAAATCTGATATGACCCCACACTGGAGTTATAGTCCAGGTGAGCCTAGAATTTCTAAGAGATGGTTTGGATACTTTACAAGATGCATACTGAAGAAATATGTGCTTTTTATTTTACATAGTCTTACTTTTATTCCATCCCTTTCTTTGTCCTCTAGCATCAAGTACAGTCCTCCTATTTTGACACAATCCCTTGATGAGGTTTTGATTACCTCAGAAAGTGTTACATTCAATATCATATCTTACACAGGTGTATAAGTAAAGCCTTTATTTTCTGTCAGCAGTCGCAAATAAAATCCTCGATGAGACAAGGGTGCATTGCATCGCTCAGTCACCATCGCATTAGCAAAAAACATTAGCAATAGTAATAGCAAGCATAAAGTGTAATCAGTTGAGAAAGCTCAGCAATGGATGCCTCGCTATTAAATAAAAGTACAAAAGAATACATAAAATTTGCAGGGATTGGAAAGATTATGAAATAACTTGGAGCATACAAAGACTGTGGACAACCTTAAAGCTCACAGATTAATCAGAAACCGCTCACTTTTACTTCTTTAGTTTAAGAAGTAATTTGAATTTGCATACTCATCGTACTCGTCAGCTGTTCCAGGATTCAAGGATGGTGTCTACTCAGGATCAAGAGTTTCTGCCATGGATCTTCATGTGACTGAACAGGCGATTCTCCACCCACAGATCTTTAGGCACATGGGGCAGGACGTCCCACGAGGTAATGGAAGAGTGTTTGCAGGATTTCTTTCCTTTTCTTTCCTTCTCTGCCGCCGCTCTGCCTCATCATTAAGATGTTGTGACTCAAAGCGTGATGCAGCTTGATGGACATGTTGTCACCAGTTTGAATGAATGGTAGCAAACTCCTCCCAGTCATTAATGTCAATGTTGCCATGCTTCCGAGGAGAGCTTCAGAGTGGAAGCGTTTTCTTTGCCCTACCCTGGAACATTGGCCATTTAAAGTTGAGAAAACAGGACCTGGGATGGAGGCGTTTTTCGGCCTACCGGACACATGTCCAGGCTATTGACGTTGATTTAGCAGGAGCTTTGCCTGAATGCTTGTGGAGCTGGCTTCAAGAAGGACACTACTGTTGTTCAACGGTCCTCCTGTTGAATCCAAAGAATATGGAGGAGGTATTGCTGCTGAAATTTCTCTAGTGTTCTTATGTCACTGATACACAGTCCAGGTCTCACTGCAGTACAAAAGAGTGGTGACAACAACTGCTTTGATACTAGGACTTTTGTTGACTTGCAGAGATCTTTGTTGTCAAATACTCACTGCCTAATTTGTAGGAGGCTGAGCTGGCACAGCTAATCTGGTGTTGTATCCCCTCGTCAATGGCGGGCTTTTGAGAGAGGTGGTTGCCAAGGCATAGGAAGTGCTCAATATATTCCAGAGTGTCTCCTTCAACATATATGGGAGATGGAATATTTAGCTAACTGCGTGTAGGTTGATAAATGTTGACAAAACAAAACTCACAAAGGATAGGCCAAGTCCTTGTATGTAAAATTGAAGAGATCAAGAGTGGCTTGCAAATGTGGTGCTGAGTGGGAATGACTATCGAGAGAAATACCTCAGTAGTTTCCACAGAAGTCGGGTGGGGTGGAGGAAGGTGGGAGTTCTTCTTCCTCTCAAATCCATAGGATAAATGCATGGAGGCTTGGTGTGAGCAAAAACCCACCAGCTTTGAAGACCTCAAATGGAAAACCATCAGGGCCACGGGCTTTGTTTTTCATCTGTTTGATTACTTATTGCATCTCTCCCATCAGTGGTGGTTCAGCCATGGATTCTACCATTGGGTACTGTGGAGAGCGAGTATAATCTGCCACTGTGGATTCACAATTGAGCAGAAGCTGATCAAGATATTTTTTCCAGTGTTGATGATTGCAATGTCATCTTTCACCATCCTGTGAACAAAGAGGCTTTTGTTCTAATCATGATGGCCAGCATGTTGTTAGATCTCTTGGACTCTCTCTTCCCACTAAATGTCCATTTATCTCCCAAATTTTTCTTTGGGCATCAGCCTTAAGCTGTTGGCATGCTGCTTTCTTGATCTGCGA
Organism: Carcharodon carcharias; assembly: GCF_017639515.1. Classification (NCBI taxonomy): domain Eukaryota; kingdom Metazoa; phylum Chordata; class Chondrichthyes; order Lamniformes; family Lamnidae; genus Carcharodon; species Carcharodon carcharias. The sequence continues at coordinate 41,897,772 of NC_054474.1, read as the reverse complement.
TTTTTGGTTGTTCTTCCATGCAATGAAGGCTGCTCGTTTGTGTTCCTGGAGGTCACATATTTGAGCACCATTTTTGTCTAACCAGTCTTGGTGATGACGACACTCAAACCCAATGGTCAGGGGCACAGGATCCCTCTGTTCTGTAGTGCAGTTGGATGTGTGAAGATTTTCCAGATTGGTTGTGAGCTACACTTGGAATTCCTCTCTTCGGTCAGGCTGCTTTAGCGCTGAGATTTTGATCTTCTTCCTCTTGGACTTTTGGGCCTTGCCATGTCTTGATACTAGGTGGATGTTCATCAACAATCATACAAGTCTATGAGCTGTCCAGTCCCCTGTATGGATTGAGTGTTTTTTTAATTCTTTCATGGGATGTGGGCATCCCTGGTAAAGCCAGCATTTGCTGTTTGTCTCTAATTGCCCTTGAACTGAATAAGACCTTAAGACATAGGAACAGAAGTAGGCCATTCAGCCCATCAAGTCTGCTCAGTCATTCAATGAGATAATGGCTGATCTGATAATCTTCAACTCCACTTTCCTGCCTTTTCCCCATAACCCTCAATTCCCTTACTGATTAAAAACCTGTCTATCTCAGCCTTGAATGTGCTTAACGACCCAGCCTCTACAGCCCTCTGTGGTAAAGAATTCTACAGGTTCACTAGCTTGCTAGGCCATTGCTGAAGACAATTAAGAGTCAATCACATTTCTGTGGGTCTGAAGCCAAATCATGTAAGGATGCCAGGTTTTCCTTCCCTAAAGGATATTAGTGAAGCAGATGGATTTTTACAATAATCAATAGTTGTCATGGTCACCACTGAAACCAGCTTTACACCAGCTATAAAAGTGGTGGGGTTTTAACCCATGTTCCCAGAGCACTTGCTTGGGCCTCTGGACTACTAGGCTAGTGACATTCCACTACACCACTCATTACTTAGGTATTTGCCCCAAAGAATTTTAATATGCATATAGACTGGACTAATCAAATTAGCAAGGGTAGCCTCAAGGGAGAGTTCATTGTGTATTAGAGATTGTTTCTTGGAGCAATATGTCGTGGAACCAACCAGGGAGCAGGCTATTCTGGATTTGGTTTTGTGTAATGAGATGTGATTAATTGATGATCTCATAGTAAAGGATCCTCTAGGGAAGAGTGATCAAAGCATGCTAGAATTTCAAGTTCAGTTTGAGAGCGAGAAACTTGAGTCCCACACTAGTGTTCTGGAGTTAAACAAAGGTAACTACATAGGCATGAGGGCAGATTTGGCCCTAGTGGACTGGACAGGAAGACTACAAGGTTGATGAACAGTGGCAGATATTTAAGGAGATATTCAACTCCTCCCAAGTAAAATATATTCCAAAGAGGAAGAATGATGGTAAGAGGGGGAAAAAGCATTCATGGCTAAGCAAGGAAGTTAAGGATAATATAAAGGCAAAAACTAAGGCATACCAAATTGCAAAGGTCAGTGGCAAACTGGAAGATTGGGAAACTTCTAAAGATCAACCAAGGGTAACTAAAAAATATAATAAAAAGAGCAAAGGTAAATTATGAAAGAAAACTAGTGCAAAATGTTAAAACTGATAGCAAAAGCTTCTACAAGTATATAAAAGGAAAGAGAGTAGCTAAAATGATTGTTGGTCCCTTGGAAGATGATACTGGAGAGTGAATAGTGGGGACGCAGAAATGGGAGAGGCGCTTAATGAATATTTTGCCTCAGTTTTCACGGTGGAGGACACTAGTACCACCCCAATAGTAACAGGCAATGCAGAGGATATAGAGAAGGAGGAACTTAGAACAATCACCATCACTAGACAAAAAGTACTGAGCAAACTATTGGGATTAGAGGATGACAAGTCCCCAGGACCTAATGGCCTACATCCCAGAGTTTTAAAGGAAACAGCAGTGGAGATAGTGGATGCATTGGCTACAATATTCCAAAATTCCCTGGATTCTGGAAAGGTTCCAGCGGATTGGAAAAATGTTAATATAACGCCCTTATTCAAAAAGGTGGGGGCGCGGGGCCCGGGGGAGGCAAAAAGTAGGAAACTATAAACCAGTTAGTTTAACATCTGTTGTTGGAATCCATTGTTAAAGAAGTAGTAATGGGGCATTTGGAAAGTCAAAATGCAATCCATCAGAGTCAGCATGGTTTTATGAAGAGTAAATCATGTTTGACTAACTTGCCAGAGTTATTTGAAAATGTGACAAGTAAAGTGGAGAACAGGGACCCTGTAGATGTAGTATATCCGGACTTCCAGAAGGCTTTTGATAAGGTGCCGCACAAAAGATTAATGCACAAGATAAGATCTCACGGAGTTAGGGGTAATATATTAGCTTGGATAGAAGATTGGCTAACCAATAGAAAGCAGTCAGGCTAAATGGATCTTTTTCTGGATGGCAAGCTGTAACTAGTGGGGTGCCACAGGGTTCGGTCCTTGGGCCCCAACTATTTACAATCTACGTTAATGACTTGGATTGAGGGATAGAAGGTACTACAGCTAAATTTTCAGATGACACCAAAATAAGTGGGAAAATAAGTTGCAATGAAGAAATAAGAAATTTACAAATGGATATGGACAGGTTAGGTGAATGGGCCAAAATCTGGCAGATGGAGTTTAACATGGATAAGTGTGAGGTTATCCATTTTGGTCGGAAGGATAAAAAGGCGACTTATTATTTAAATGGAGAGAAACTTCAGAATGTTTCAGTGCAAAGGGATCTGGGTGTCCTCACGCATGAATCGCTGAAAGCTAGTATGCAGGTACAGCAGGTAATAAGGAAGGCAAATGGAATTTTGGCACTTATTGCTAAAGGAATAGAGTATAAAAATAGGGAAGTGTTGTTGCAACTGTATAAGACATTGATGAGACCGCACCTGGAGTACTGTGCAGTTTTGGTTTCCTTACTCGAGGAAGGATGTAGTTGCATTGGAGTCGGTTCAGAGGAGGTTCACTAGATTGATTCCAGAGATGCAGGGCTTGTCTTATAAGGAGAGATTGAGCAGTTTAAACCTAAACTCACTAGAGTTTAGGATGAGAGGAGATCTAATGGAGGTATAAAAGATGCTAAAGGGGTTAGACAAAGTTGACGTGGAGCCGATGTTTCCTCTTGTGGGGCATTCTAGAATGAGAGGCCATAGTTTTAGGCTAAGGGGTGGTAGATTTAAATCAGAGATGAGGAAGAATTACTTTTCGCAAAGGGTTGTGAATCTGTGGAATTCAGTGGCGTGCAGTGGATGCCGGGATGCTGAATAAATTTAAGGAGGAGATAAACAGATTTTTAATTAGGGTTGTAAGGTTATGGGGAGAGGGTGGGAAATTGCAGCTGAGGTTGAAATGAGATCAGCCATGATCATAACGAATGGCGGGGCAGGCTTGAGGGCTGAGTTGCTTCCTCCTGCTCCTAGTTCTTGTGTAAGAATGACATGATCCAGGAGGTGCCAATTCTTTCATCCAGAATGCCTCCATGTGGTTTTGTATTTGTCTTTCTGGCAGAGGAAGGTGTTTGATAATAACAAGACTATGCTAAGCACACTGTCAGCAGGAGGACACCATTTTCATTGGGAAAAACCAGGGTTGGGGGGGGGGGGAGCCAATGGTTCTGCTCCGGATATCAGAGTCATTGGCAACCCTGACATTAATGTTCCCTAGAAGGATGATCTTTTCTTCTTTTGGGATGGCAAAAGTTCTTTTTGAGAATTTCATCAAGGTCAGAATAACATCTTCATCGAAGTTAAGAGTTGGGAATAAGTGCTCTTGACAGTGGCATATTGGATATGACTGAGCTGCAGGTGAAGTGTCATGAATCTTTCATTTATACAATTTGTGAGTTCTGGCAGTGTGTCCAAGATCCTATTCCAGCTGGCAAAATTAAATTTGTGGACATGAGAGTCACTGTCAGCCTTTCCTTTTTCAGCAGAGGGTGTATTGCTCGGCTTGTTCCTTCAGCTGCCCCTCTCCAGGATGGCAGGTCTTACCGTTGGTGGCAATGTCAATTGGAATCTTAATAGCTTAAATGATACGACTGCAGTTCTTCTTTCCGGGCGGTCACTCTTGAAATTATCCATGAGTGTTCTAACATTTCAAGTTGCAAAATTTAAAGTTGTCTTTCTTTAACCACAAAGATGGTGATTCCAGAGGATCCCCGGCCAGGAGAAAGTGGGACAGCCTATTTTTACGGCATCTTTTCAAGCCCTTTCCTCATTTAGGGTGAGAAGAAGGTATCCTGAAGAGGACTGCTCAGTCACAGATGCTGCTGCCCAAAGACACCTCTGTCCAAACATGGTGTCCAATCACCTTCATGCATCTGTGACTTGTGTGAAGATCCTTGACTAGGAACTCCCAGGTTCACTGCCCTGTTCCTGTTGCCAATTCTCCATTGCCATAGGACTTGGCAAACGTGCAAAAGACTTTGATTAACCTAGGCGTCATTGTCCACACAATCTTGACGGGTTGGTAGTCAGATTTCAATAATATGTCAAACGATGATGACTGGAACCACCTTGCTGCTGCAGCCGCCTTCTGCTTTTACAGCACGGTTTTCTTTCACTTGTTCAGCCATTGAAGGCTTTTTAAGATAGCATTTTGTCTGGCACCTCCCTCCGGCCTTGCCGCCATGGCTAGCCCTACCATAAGCACTCAACAGGATTGCTCAAGTGACAAGCCTCTCCACCACATCAAAGTGGCAATCATATTAAAACCTTCTAAAATGTTCTATGATTCCTCCTATGTCATGTGTCAACTGGGCTAAGGGACAAAGTAACTTGTTTCAAAGTTCTTTATCCATTGTGCATCTGGCCCCATTAGAAAGTGCAAAACAATGGCTGTGGGATTCTTCAACCTTTAATTTTCCCTTCTTCCTATGGGAATTTGCAAGTCCTCCACTGCTCTGAGACAGCTTTGAGTGACAACACAGCAGAACAAGGATAATCAAATCTACTTCATCACTGTGGAGCCAATGGTTTGCAACACACCCCCAATCATTTGTTTATGGTCCTCTTAGGATTAAAAGTTGGACTCAGCCCATTCACCCTGGAAGCAGTCCATGTTCAAATGCAGCAAGACCTGGACAATATTTAGGCTTGGGCTGACAAGTGGCAAATAACATTCATGGTACACAAGCGCCAGGCAATGACCATCACCAACAAGACAGAACCTAATCATTACCCCTTGACATTCAATAGCATTACCATTGCTGAATCCCCCATTATCATCACCCTGGAGATTATCGTTGACCAGAAACTGAACTGGATTAGCCATAGAAATATTGTGGCTACAAGAGTAAGTCAGATGCTAGGCACTCTGCAGCGGGTAACTCACTTCCTGACTTCCCAAAGCTTCTCCACCATTTACAAGGCACAAGTCAGGAGTGTGATGGAATACTCTCCACTTGCCTGGATGAGTGCAGATCCAACATCACTCAAGAAGCTTGACACCATCCAGAACAATGCAACCCACTTGACTGATCACCCCCCATTTACAAACATTCACTCCCTCCACCACTGAGACACAGTACCAGCAGTGTGTACCATCTTCAAGAAGTACTGCAGCAACTCACCAAAGCTCCTTAGACAGCACCTTCCAAACCCACAACTGCTACCATCTAGAAGGACAAGTGCAGTAGATGCATGGGAACACCACCACCTGCAAGTTCCCCTCCAAGCCACACACCATTCTGTCTTGGAAACATATCGCCGTCTCTTCACTGTCATTGGGTCAAAATCCTGGAATTCCCTTCCTAACAGTACTGAGGGTGTATCTACACCACATGGACTGCAGCAGTTCAAGAAGGTAGCTCACCCCCGCCTTCTCAAGGGCATGTAGGGATGAGCAATAAATGCTGGCCCAGCCAGCAAAGCCGACATCCCCTGAGTGAATATAAAAAAAAATTATTCACTGGCAAAAGTCACTGTGAAATCAGAAATTAAGTTAAACTTGTGGTTTAACCAACAATAGTCAATGACTAAACACAAATGGCCCAACTGCCAAAAGTCCAACATCTTACTCATCCATTTCTTCCCACTAAATTATTAAAACAACAAAGCTGGAAGGATGTTTTTTAAAATGTTTAGTAGTTTGGCAAATGATCAAGATCTGTACATTATCGTGAATTCTTATTGGCTTATATCATATGAAATACATTGCATTTCAAGTGCAAGATTATCTAAGCCATCTCAATGAAATCCTGTTTCCAATAAGTTAGTTCAAAATGTGCTTTTAAGTACCTGCTATGCTGAGATGCATCCAGTGCCAGAAACTGCAGCGAGGGGAAAGCACGTGGAAGTGCATTGAAATGTGGACCAAGGTCTGCAGAGAACCGACACCATGGTGTGTAGAAAAGGACTACAGAGCAATCAGTGCCATTGGCATTCAGGAATTCCATTAGGTCCTGTAAAAATATATTGCATCCATACCAATAGTATTTAACACAGTCCAGAGTCAAAGAAGGAAAACAGAAGAATAAAAGAGTATTCTATTTAGCTATTTATACAACCTCAGGGCCTATACTAAAAAGAAACGCATGTATTGTGTAACAATGAGCTAAATATTGCATAGAATGTTTCATTTGCAAGGTTCCCCAAAAATTAAATCCACTGTGCAGTCGCACTTATCCTACCGTTTTGGCAATTCAATCTCCTGCTCAACCATATTACTTCCCTAACTCTTCCACCCACATCTTTATTGTTTTTTTAAAACTTTTCGGTACCTCTTTGTAATGACACCGTTCTTCTCCCACGGCACATCTAGCAGCAGCTAAAGATGTAAAAAGTATGCTGTTGGTGACTCATTTGCCAATTTTCCCTCCCCGATTAACCAATTAGTACAGTGGTGGGTAACCTGCAGCCTATCAGGGTTCTGAGTACAGCCCGCAATCTGCATATCCCACAAATTCTAGGTATGCAAACGCAGTTAGCAAAATTATTCTATCCCGGTAGACCATCTTGGTTATGACACTGGTGGATGTGGGAGGTTTTTTTATGTTACTTTTGCCAGTAATTTAATTTGCCCCTAATTAAATAATGGATCGCTTTATGTTGAAGTGATATGATAAAGAAGGAGAATCAAGTGCAAAATCAAAAAGTACACAGAAAGAAATAGCCAAAATGAGGAAAATCAGTGACGAGGATGGAATGGTAAAAGAGAGTTAGGAGCTGGATTATTTTGTTATTGAACAGAAAGGGAGGAGCCATTTTGCTTAATTTGCAATGAGGTAATACCAGTTCCCAAAAAAAAGCATCATTCTTCTCACGTAGCAATTTTTCCAGTAGGTTCTGCCCAACGTGCTCGACAGCTTCCAAATCTGAAGGCAGTTGTGGAAACATTTTCCATAGCTCGTTATCAAATATTCAGTGTGTATTAAATGTATTTAATCTTATTCCATGGGGTCATGGTTAGTGCACATGCCCAATTTCAATCTTGTGGCCCACTGAGATAAAGGAGGGCCACTCATGCGGCCCACTCACTAGCCTAGGTTGCCTATCACTGACATAGATGAATAGCCAATCTCAGCTGTGCACCAAGAAATTTGTGGGTCACGTGCACATTTCTCACCTCTACAAGTCACAGCATGAACAGATTTTGATTCTGTAAAACCACTGATGCAATTATATAGACTTTTCTCCTATTTTTGCCTTCCCCAAATGACAATAAGTTTTGTTAGCATGCAGTTCCACTTGTAGCTCAGACAAATGACTGTTCTTCAAGTAAGTCCAGACAGTAAGAGCTGGAGGCTATTATCATCATAATGGCATTACAGCAGAGCCCAAATTCTGTCCTCAGCCATCTCCACAGATGCATACTTCTTATACATTATGTTGTTAGATAGAAGCTAATTAAATATTGGACCTTCCCGTCTGCGTGACTCAGTGCTATGCCAAACAATGCCTTTACTCACTAGTTTAACAGGGTACTTCTTATTCACACTATAACAATAAAAAGCTTTTTTGCCTAGATTTAAAACATAATTCATTAAAGGGAGCTGATTTTAATATTTATACAATGTTGTTTCAAAAATCTAGATTAAATAACCCCTGAAAAATGTTCTGGTCTCTATATCTTAAAAGATGCTTGTGCAGCACATGACTGCAATAAAGAAAATCTGTAAGCATTTATTACTTATATCTTTGTGCTTTGGCATCACTCAGTAACTGAAGTGTTTAAAACTTCAAATGCATTTGCGGATTTTTTTTTAAACTCTATCTCCTCTTCAGGTTCCCCTGGTCCCCACATAAAAACTTCTGAGCAGAGGGCAGCCAGGGAACTGGGTAGCATTGGTTCAAAGCATGTAAAACAAACTCCCTCTAGGAGAAAACACTTGGCATCCAGTCTGCACCTGTCCCTGACTACAAGGATGCAATCATAAACTTTAACAGGGTATTCTGAATGCCAAAACATGCATCATCTCTCTGTGATACACAAATACAATTAATACCTTTTCTCTTTAAGAAACTTCCCCACTTAATTTCAGGTGCAATTTCATGCAACGGACAGTAACCAGTAGAAACATTTTGCAGAATGATTCCTCATGATTAATTAATAGCACAGAGGTCCTTTATTGCTTAATACAGCAGCTCCAGCTTCCACTAATTAATCAGTGGGGAGCCATTCAAATATTCAGGCAAGAACTTGTATAAAAGCTGCAAATCTGGAGCACTTATAAAGCTAGAGGGGTTGTCAGAATCGGAAACACAAAATCTGCTTTTTTATTTCTATCAGCACTAAAACTTCAAAGTCACTGGGCCAATAAACCAAAGTATCTTTAAAGTCTTGGTTTACTGTCAGTCAGATAACCCAGTAATTACAGCTCTGAATTCCTAACCAGATCATCGCAAAGAATGACTTTTTGGATTGCAATTTCCAAAACTAGGACATAATCTTTATGCAGAAATTTCTGAAATCCAAGAAATAAGGCCATAGTAAAGTTTACCTCCTATCCCACAGTTAGTTTGTAGCTTCTTTCCCTGGATGGGTAAGCATATTGAACATGAGAGAAACTGTAGGTACAAATTCACATCCAGTATGCTCCAGTGTTACAGTGCCAATATTTTACTATTAATAATTTTTGCACCTATGGATTTTTATTCAATTATCATTTAAATTTCGAGAAAAAGTTCCAACAAACCATACACCAGAGAGGAACATATGTCTGTGATTCCAATCCCATTTATACTGTAGTAAATAGGAGCTGAGCAGGGACCAGATGTTTCTGAACAGGAAAGGGAGAAAATTTAAAAAAAAAACAATCATGCTCATGCTTGGCAGCAAATGGGTATAAAAGATCATTGGCAGAGACTTAAAAGAGGTTTTGGTCCTGGAAAAAGTGGAAGACTCATGTTAGAGTGAAAAAAATGCTACCATACATATGCTTGAAAATGGCAAATGGTTACGCAAGGCTTTGTCAAAGAATTAGCAGCAAATTCTCAGAAACTTATCTAAATTGTAAATTCCTCTTACTTGTGTGTTGTTAAGAATTTGGACAATGAAGTTCTCTAATCCAGTCATATTTCTTTCATCACAGTTTACTTTTGGTGCTCTGGCTGTTTCAGTAGCATTTGCTTCTTCTGCTGCTGCTGGGTTCTCAACTTGCACTGGTTCCAGAATGCCAGTTTCTCTCTCTCCAAGCAGCTCTCCCTCCTGACTACCAGATGGGATATATGTAAGGGAAGGAAATATCTCCTCTGCAACACTGCATTCTCCATTATCTCCACTCACATCTGTACAGGGAGTATCTTTGTCTTCAAAGGCAGTGTGTTCATTTTTAATATTCTGAATAAGAGACAATATTGCTTCTTGATTAGAAGGAATTCCAGTTCCCAGAACAGCATCAGCAATTTCTGCTGTTGGAAACTGTATTTTTCTTTTAGTTTGCTCATCCATTCTTTCAACTTCAACATCACTGGCTGAATTGGAAATTATATCACTCTCTTCCGCAGACAGATGTTTTGAAGGACTACCATCTCTTTGAACTTCAGCTGTTCAAAAAAAAATTTTTTTTTTGATTAAAAATTGTAACTACATAAACTTAAGATGCCAAGATTTTTTAAAATATAGCTGGAGCTTTAAGAGGCACAACTAAAACTGCAATCTTTAACTTTTGAGACTTTTTTCCAAAATGGGAACACCACAAATATGAATATGTAAATTAGATATGTGGCAAATAATTAAAATCAAAATTTCTTTTGGTAGAGTTTTTCCAGAACTTAGTAACCAATTTCCTATCATATTGGTGTCCCACATTTTACAAAGCTGAGTTTGTACAATGTCCAGTTATACAAATATAAAAACTTATCAAAATATGCTTCAAAGCTTCTATTAGGTCTGTGCTGCTTCAAACTATAGTTCCAGAAGGGAGGACAGTGCCTGTGCTGGGATATCCTTTCTTGAAGACACTTGTCAATTTTGTAAAGGCATTTATTTAATTTATCCTGCATTTACTATGACTACCACTTCTGATTCTGTATGTGTAACTAGCTTAGAATAAAGTTATTGATATCATTGTAGGTTTTTCCTGTAATTCACTGTTGATTGCCAGGAAGTTTTGTTTCTGTGTTTTCTATGTATTTTACAATTACTGTTGATATTTATATCCAATTACAATTTTTAAAAAAACCTGAAAATTTAGCTAATTGACAAATATAATCTGAAACTGTCTGCTCCATGCTCAGACATCATTATTGACAATGGAGAAATGTTAGAAGTAGGACTTGAAATAGCTTAGACTCAAATAGAAGTGTTACAATTGAACTAAGACTCATTCCATATGCTCTTTACTTTTCTTTTATTTCTTTATTCATATAGGATCATAGGCTGCAGTCCATTCATCAGCTCTCACTGGTTAAAAAGCACTCTGGGTTATAAAAGGCACCATATACCAAGTATTTTTTTTTATTTCTAACAGTACATTTAAAAAATCCTAACCCAAGTCTTAGTAATGGAAAGGTTGTGGGAATACCATTTGTGATCAGAGCAATAGTGAATCAAAGAGTGTTGATAAAAAAAGATCTAACATGCAGCCATTAAAAAAATAGATGTAATAGCTTCTGGTTACACTTGTAAGCAACATTACAAAACTAAGATGAAATAATGATTTTCACTGCTCCATTGAAAAATATAGAAGAGCTTAAATAAGTTAGCCATTACACTGTCAGAACAGGAGGGCAGTGCACACACAGTTCTACCTACTCAATGCCCCATTATGCCCTAAGTATCAGACCTGTTCTATCTATTCAGCCAGTTTATGTTGAAAAGTTGGCTCTTCAATGAGGTACTGTCTCTACATGCTATCATCTGCTGAAAAAGTCACTAATTGTTTAACCTAGGTAGCAATTTTTTAAAAAAATACATTTTTTAGCACCTTTAACAAGCTCAAGATGTCCCATTTACCAATGAAATACTTTTGAAATGTAGTCACTGTTGTAAAGAAGGGAAATGATACAGCCAAAATCGTGCCCAAGATCCTGCAAACAGTAATAGGGCAATGAATAACACAGGAATGTTAAGGTGTTAGTTCAAAAGATCAGTACTGGCCAGGACACCAGGGAGAATTCCTTTGATCTTCTTTGAATAAAGTAGTACGGTTTTTTACATCTATCCGAAAGAGAAGGCAGTACCTCGGTTCAAAAACAGAAATACCTGGAAAAACTCGGAAGGTCTGGCAGCAACGGCGGAGAAGAACAAAGTTGACGTTTCGAGTCCTCATGACCCTTCAACAGAACCTGCTGAATTTTTCCAGGTATCTCTGTTTTTGTGTTGGATTTCCAGCATCCGCAGTTTTTTGTTTTCAATCGCAGTACCTCGGTTTATCATCTCATCCAAAAGACACCGTCTTCAACAAAAACAGAATTACCTGGAAAAACTCAGCAGGTCTGGCAGCATCGGCGGAGAAGAAAAGAGTTGACGTTTCGAGTCCTCATGACCCTTCGACAAGTTCATGAGGACTCGAAACGTCAACTCTTTTCTTCTCCGCCGATGCTGCCAGACCTGCTGAGTTTTTCCAGGTAATTCTGTTTTTGTTTTGGATTTCCAGCATCCGCAGTTTTTTTGTTTTTATCACCGTCTTCAACAACTTCCTCAATATTGCGCTGCAGTCTGAACCTAGATTATATGTTCAAATCTCTGAAATAAAGCCACAACCTTATAACTCGGAACGATTGCTACCACAATCAGTCTAGGGGCCCTGCCTCTTTGCACACAGTGCGACATGAATCCACTCTCTGCACAGCTCCTGCTCTGGGATACACACCATTCCCTATCGATGCAACTAAGAGCGCAGGCAGCAGCCCTTCACTCAATCGATAACCCGCCAAGTCACTCACCGTTCGCGCTCACTCTTGTAACGGTCAGCAAGGCCATGAATAAAATCGCTTTCACCCCAAAGCTGCCCATTCTGTCCACTAACAGGAGACAGCATTAAGTGATGGGGATGAAGGCCTCCATGCTCAGAGTGGCATCAGCGCCGTGACCCGTGACGGGCCGGAGATAGGCGCATAATAACTTGCTAGCGCGCAACCTCTGATTGGCAGCAAAGCTAACCAATCATCTGCGGCGCTTCTCCGAGCGGCCCTATGGGTCAGCCAATAGACGAACAGGAAATGATAAACACGGGGCCGGAGCGGGTGGGCCTTGTACTAAAGTTTGTATGAAGTGCAATTGGTTACTAGGAAACGCTGTGAGGGTGAAGGAACTTCCTACAGGAAACAGGCTGGCCATGAAGGGAACAACACCTGTCATCAAACACTATACCAGGCTGGACTCATTACTCCACCGAATCATTTATTTGTTTCAGACAAGTATTTGGACAATTATTGTTATCACATTCTATTGTGCAGAAATGTGCGAGGCTATACTTTATCCTTTCATTTCTGATTTTCCCAGCTGAAAAAAGGGAGGCCATCTTTATTGGTGCCTCAATGTTTAGCCCATCACTGAAACAGATTAGCCGGTCATTTATCTCATTGCTGTTTGTGGGATTGTGTTGTGCTTCATTGCCACGTTTCAACGTAATGGCAGTGACTACATTTCAAACATAATTGTATGCAAAGCGCTTTGAGATTTTCAGAGGTCATGACGATACGATACAATACGATAGGATAGGATGAGACACCAGCAATTCCAAGGACTGGGACCATGAAGATTTTTTCCGACTGTTGATGTTAAAATGGATTTTCAGGAGAAGGACCTTATTCCAAACCCACGACCACTACCATCTAGAAGGACAAGGGCAGCAGATAGTTGGGAACAACACCACCTGGAAGTTCTCCGCTAAGTCACTCACCACCCTGACTTGGAAATATATCGCCATTCCTTTACTGTTGCTGATTCAAAATCCTGGAATTTCCTGTACAGCACTGTGGGTGTACCTACATCAGATGGAGTGCAGCAGTTCAAGAAGGCAGCTCACCACCACCTTCTCAAGGGCAACTAGGGATGGGCAATAAATGCTAGTCCAGCCAGTGAAGCCCACATCCTGTGAATGAATTTAAAAAATGACATATAATCATTGAGACAATGCTATCCAATAATGGTCCATTGATGTAATATCAGATCCCCTTGTTTTTGGGAACTAAAACAATGACTGACTCCAGAGCCCCAGTTTCCAGCAACCAACATTCTCCCCTTGTAGCTATTGCTACACCTAATGTATTGCTAATGCCACTGTGTGTTCTGGGATCATTATTTCCTATTTACAATAACTTTCTCATTGCCCTCAGGATGTTGTTGGCATTGCCTTGCAAAATTTCTACTTTGCTTTGCAAGAGAAGCACAGAGAAAGTTACATTGATTAATTAGACAGTACTGTTCAGGTTGGAGAGAAAAAACACTCCACACAAAGAAACAGACTGATTTCCTTGCTAAGGCAGACCAATCAATCTCTACTCGGTGTCCCCAGGAATGGTTAAATTCTGTACCCATGAACAAAGATGAATTCAACATGCAAAATTATTCCATGCACCTGACACATTGAAAAAAAACACTTGATTTTATCCTTATAACCAAAGACCTGCTTATCATTATAGCCAAGCAAAAACACACTAATAGAATGGAAAATAAAGTTGGAAAGCATGAGTTAGGATTAACAATTCTGAATTCCACAGAATATAAACAAATTGTAACACTATAACATATGATTTTAGAGTATTTTATTAAATCAGACTGACTACATCTTCCCTGCAAAGCTTTTAATCTATCATATTCTTCACATTTCCATAAATAAAATATTGAAAACACATTTTTGTTTCACCATGTTTACCTTTCACTCCCTTTGCTCTCAAACAGACACAATTTGGAAATGCATAGAACTGCACATTACTCCGGAACCTTGTGGTACATTACCATATAGCCATGATACATAGCTCAATAACTTAACACTGGGAGAAGATGGTGAAGCAGAGGAATAACAATTTTCTTCTTTGGGATTTTTGACAGGCCTGCCACCCTAGGGGGTGGTCATGGACAAAATGGGGCTGATATTCCTCTGCCAACCACTTACTGCAACTGTTTCTTGAACGCATTTCAGAAGATAAAGAAGCTGAAATCCATTAAGCCAGATTGTCATTTTTTTTAGTTCCAGGTCAGGCAGGGGTTAACACGGGTCCCTCAAATTGCCATTGATACTTAAATTCTTTTTCAAATGGGGACACAATATCATTGTGACCAGCAATCAGGGCATGAATTTTGCGCTCGTTGGGCGTGCGTGATCAGCGGGCCCGGGAGCAGACAGGAAACCATGCCCTGACTGCAATTGGCCCCCGATTTCATGCTGATTGGCCAACTAATGGCCAGCCTGTGTGAAATGCACCCTGAGAAAGGGTCAGGGCTTGGCCTAAATAGCCAAGTGGTTATGGTACTGGGTTTGTTAACCCCAACATCAAGAGTTCAAATCTCACAATGGCAAACTATGAAACAACGTAACTTCATCTGAAACAGATGGAAATGTGTTTGTACTCGAAAGAGTTACATGTTAACTTCTTGTGTGCCTACGCACACAGGTGGCGACTTTCCGCCTTCAGACCCTGCAGCGATACCTCTACGTTGAGCCTCCTCCTAGATGGTGTGCCCTGATGACGTATTTCTTCCGTCAGGTGCACGGCCTGAATTATGACGTGCAGCTCCTGTTTATAGAACAGCTGGGCCTCGGTGGCTCCTTGCAGGCGTTGCCCGTCTTTTACCAGGACCTGATCAAAGTCTGGAAAGTGGTCGCCTCGCGACGCAGCTCTCCCCCGTCAGGAGTAGCGGCTATCATCAGAGAGCCGCTGCTCAGGAATCCGCCCCTCCGTCCTTTTCAGTGGTTGGCGGAGAGGAGGGCTGTGGCCGCAGGGGTGACCAGGATCGGGGACGTGCTGGGTGGCGGAGGACTGGGCTGGATGCTCCCGCAGGAGTTGGCGCGACGCGCGTCTGTGAGTGTCCAGGTCGCAGCCGATGCCATCCAAGACCTGAGAACGGTCGTGCTCGGACCCGACGTTATTTTGGGTCTTGAGGTGGCCCAGGTGCGCGGTGGTCTTCCGTCTGAGCGTTCCCCTGTTCGGACGGAATTCCACATTGGCCCCAAGCCCCGAACCCTCCCTCGGGTGCTGGTGCCCCGCAATATGAGCCGCCTCGGGGACATGCCCTCTGTGCCTTTTGGCACAGCAAAGAGGGGCTTTTTGTATGGACTGCTGCTGCACACCTTCCATTTTCTGGCCCTTGTCCGTCGACCGGACACGCCCTGGCGTGCCTTGTTGCCGTCCGGCGGCGGAGGCCCTCGATGGGAGGCCCTCTACGGAGGTGTCCTCCCCCTTTCTATCGGGGACCTGGGTTGGAGGGTGTTGCATGCAGCAGTCCCTTATAATAAGAGGATGCATAGGTTCACGGACTCTCAGGACACATGCCCTTTTTGCGGTCTTGTGGAGTCCGTGGACCATGTATACATAGGGTGTTGTAGGCTGCACTCCCTTTTTAGTTATTTGAAAAACCTTTTATTGATGTTTTGTTTGCACTTCAGCCCCACGCTCCTGATCTATGGGCACCCGGTGCGGAAGGGGGTCGGGAAGGAGGAGGACCTCCTCGTGAACCTGCTCCTGGGCCTGGCCAAGTTGGCCATTAACAGGTCCAGGCAGCGGGCGATCGACGGGGGAGTCCCGCCCGATTGTTTGTCCCTCTTCCGCGGCTACGTTCGCTGCCGGATGTCCCTGGAGAAGGAGCACGCGGTGTCTGCTGGCACTCTCGAGGCCTTCCGTGCTCGGTGGGCACCGCGGGGACTGGGGTGTTTTGTTGACCCCTTTAATCACATTTTGATTTAAAGTTTGTAAGTTTCCTTTAAACTTTGTTCTTGGTTTTACAGCTGACCTGAATTAGGGGCTGTGCCTGATTTATCCCAATTTTGTTGATTTGGTTTTCATTTAAAAGATTATCAAGAGTTCAAATCTCACAATGGCTAACCATGAAACAATGTAACTTCATCTGAAATAGATGGAAACGGGTTTGTACTCGAAAGAGTTACATTGGAACAGTGACTATACTTCAAAAATACTGAGAAAGGGTCAGCACTGTCGGTGGGGGCGGGAAGAATGCGAGCGCCGACGTCACCACGGGTACAGGTAAGCGCTTCCACTGAGCTCCCTGGAGGCAGACAGGTGCCTCAGGGAGTTGCAGACCTCCAAATAATAAAAAGCACAAAAATGCTGCAAAAAATGTCCATGCAGCACATTCCTGAAAGCATACCTCATAAAAAACAGTCCCCAGATATTTCATTTTACTTTTAATTCCTGACGGCGATTTTATCCAGCCCTTGGATGAGGTTTCATCAAAAATGTAAATCCCACCTGGCCAATAGGCCCGTCCACCAACTGTACAGTTGGACGGGCCACGAAAAAGCGCTTACAATTGGGCTGTTGAATGAGCTTAATTGCCCATTTAATTGTCGGCGGGCAGTCTTCCAACTTTTGTGCACACATGCCAAGCGAAACATCAGCGCTGGGATGTTCACCTGAAGTCATCTCGCGGGATTTTATGCCCGTTTGGGTCTGGCGCACACCTGCCCACGGGACATAAAATTCTGGCCCAGGTTTCTTCCAATCCTGCTGACTGTAGGTCAGATTCAGGCTGACCCTATTTAAACTGGAAGTTTGCTGCATCTTAAACAGGACAAACCTCAGTCAGAGGTGAATTAATCAAGCTTTGGCCAACATACTGATAGAGTAAACTATATGGCTATATTGTCACTTTTGATAATAGCCTTTTACATGTGGTACTTGAAGAACAAAGAAAGAATAATGAACCATAAAGGGGAAAAGGGAAAGTCTAGCATCATCATCATCAGGAAGGGCGAATACTTGCTGTAACCCAGTTGTAAGCATATTTGGACTGTCAGAACTTTCCAGAACCTCACTGTGACTCAAAGCCTTTGCAAGTTTAGCTTCACTATAGAAGCAGTTCAAGAGCTAAGACCACCCAGCTGCTTGACAGCAAGACAGCCAACTCCAGGACAGGCGTGACCGCCATATTGAAGTTTTTAGTGCAGCATTTTTCCAGAGGCTGCTATGGACACAAATTATAGCACCAGTGCATTGGTATATTAAACAAATAGCAAACGCTTTTATGCAAGGCCAGTAATTACATTTTGTACCTCGTGTATACCAGGGAACAATAAGTCCAAGGCCTAGCAAGACTCCTAAAAACCCATGTGCATAAGATGGTACACACATAGCCCTTCTTGCTGTTGGCATCTATATCATCATAAGGTTTTCGGTTCTATAAATATGCAACTTGTGCATGATGATCTGAATCAATCATGTAGGTCAATGCCAGAATCACAGTCAGCTATCATAATAGAGTTATTTTAACCACAGGCCTCTATGATTTGCCTATGCCCAGAAAGTGAATAGCTAATGACGTCTACTGGTACCTTGTTCCCTGACCCCATTCTCAACCATAGAGTTAGCTGTGCCTCAGTGGAAGCACTCTCACCATGGATCAGCAGGTTGTGAGTTAAAGTTCCATTTCATCAGACTTAAGCAAAAAATCTAGGCTGGCACTCCAGTGTGGTGCATTGAGAAGGTGCTGTACTGTTGAAGATGCCATTCTCCAGAGAAGATGTTAAACTGAGATCCTGTCTGCCCTCTCAGATGGATATTGATGGGAATGGTAGCATAGTGTTTATCCCACAGAACTAGTAATCCAGAGGCTTAGGCTAATGGTCCAGAAATGTGAGTTCAAATTACACGACAGTAGATGGGAAATTTAAATTCAAGAAATTAAGTAAATATAGTTTAAAAAGCTAGCATCTATCAGTAATGGTAACCATGCAGCTACCGGGTTGTCATCAAAACATACATTGTTCGTGAATGCTGTTTAGGAAAGGAAATCTATTGTCTTTACCTGGTCTGACCCACATACAACTCCAGATCCACAGAAATGTGGTTGACTTCATCTGCTATCTGAAATGGCCTAGCAAGCCACTCAGTTAAGGGCAATTATGGATGAATAATAAATGCTGGCATTGCCAGGGAAGCTCTTGTGAATGAGTAAAGAGAAATGCTCTCATGTGCTATTTTGAAGAGAAGGGAAGTTGTCTCTTATCCCTCAATCAATATCACTAAAACAGATCATACAATCTTTAACACACTGCTCTTGCTGCAAACAAAAATGGCTGTCACTTTTCCCACATTCCAACATTGACTCCACTTCAAAAATACTTAATTGGCTCTAAAGTGTGTTTGGACATCCCAAAGTTATAAAAGGTGCAAGTCATATTTTTTCTATCATTGTAACCTCCCACACATCAACAGAAAATATATATATATATACTGAAGTGCATACATCTAGTGGATCTATTGTAGAGCACACTACTGACATGCTGAAATGGTACTTCCAGGGCTGCATATTATGGGAGGGCAGATGGCTCACTCCTACCCCTGGAATGAAAGTCAGCATGAAGCCATGCCAGACCACCCTGCAGCCATCACACACTGCAGACGGGCTAAATTGCCTGATGGTGGGACTCTCACCCCTCACTAGGGAAGAAATCCTGCCCTCTGAAGCAACCAGCCTTTTGGATTGGCTGACAGCTCCAGCAGCCTCAGCAGTGCCAAGATCTCATTAATGGGCTCTGCCAGGACTGCAACCAGCCCAAAGAAGAATGTGCAATGGGTCCTAGAATAAGTCCAGGGTACTGGGCAGGGAGGGCTTGCAAAGCTTAGGGAGGGGGGTGGGGGTGGTGTGTTTTGGAAAGCAGGCATATAGGAAGAAAGGATGGGTACTATCTTAGGGGGCTGCCCGCCCCCCCGAAGATGGTGCCCCACCTTCCTTCCTGCCCTTTTATAAACTTTTTAGCAAAAATAGCCTACCTATGCCAACTGTATTATGGCAGGGGGAGTGTATTATCCAGGTCAATTTGCTTGTTGACAAGTTCAATTAACCCTTGATTATTTCTACAAATACGGCGGGCAGGCTGCTGACTTCTAGCACACCCACCCACCATGTTATGGAGCTGAGCTCAGAAGTGGGTGGGAAGGAGGTGGGGTGGGCACCGGGCACCCACCCTCACCCACCCTTTTTACGTGGCCCCCTGCCAAAAACATGCCAGGTGGGAGCACGTAAAATCTAGCCCCCACTGTGTTGTAGAGTTGATCTTCAGGCAACTTTTCTTAGTGGAAACATTTAGCTTTATTTACAAGACAGCAGCAGCAACAACATGTGTGCATCAAACTCCATAACGAAAGAAGAACTCTCCTGCAGAGGTTCCCCATGCTGCTAACACATTGGTTTACACACATCATGTGATCTTATAACACAGGATTATTCTTAAAGCTATAGTCCTACATTTCTCAAAACCATAATTACTACATTCCTCCCCCTTTAACTTTTCTGTACATTTTGTATTTACAAGGATATTTATCTCATGACACTACAATATTTACACAGGTCATGAAATTACAAGTTCAGTCTTTCAGGTGGTTTCCTGATCTGTGTGGAACATCGTAGCTCCATGACTTCAGATTCATTGGTAGGAACCACATTCTCTGGAATCACATTAACAGCAGGTACCTCATTAGGCACATGCAGCTCAGTGTCTTCAACTCTGACAGAGACATCGGGCATGCCTTTCTTTGGCTGAGCAATTTCAACAGGAACCACTGGTTCAGTAATGGTTACAGGTGGAACATCATTTTTTTGAAATATCTCTCTGTTTCTTAAATAATCCACATGCTTACGGGTGACCCGGCCCTCTGCTTCCTTGTGGTACGACAATGGTCTGGTCACAGAACTCACTTTACCAGGTAACCACTTCGGTCCTCTACCGAAATTCTTTACATATATTGCTTCTCCAACAGTAAATTGTTGCTCACGACAATGCAAATCATGAGTCACTTTTTGGTTTCCTTGACTTTTCTCCAACTTGCCTTCCAATTTGGGAAGTATTAGGCTTAGTTTTGTCCCAAGAGGACGCCTCATCAGTAATTCTGCATCCTCCTTCTGCGTGTCTTCTTCTATTTACCACAGAATTTAGCCTCGGCCTTCTTTTTGACTTCACTGTCGGCCAGATGTAATCTCAATTTGTCTTAGTTCAATAGTTGAGCTACTCTTGACTTCATTATCTACTCGCATCTTGGAAAGTTCTTTGACTTTTGCCTCAAAGCCTCTTTAGCTTCATTTAGCTGATTCTTCCATGTCGTTGTTTAAGACATTCTTCATCTCTTCAGGTTGCTGAATGTTTATACGTTCCTTATTCATCCCATTGCGGTCCTTGGACTCTCCAGGCTCTTTATGTAATACCTTGCCTTGTTCCTTTTTCAACTCAGGAACTCTTCCAGCTTCCTTTTGAAATCTCACTGGCCAATCAAGGTTACTTTCTCTCAACCAATTTTGACCTAGAAGGCTTGGCCCTTCACCTTCTATCACCATCACTGGTAGCTGTGCTGATTGGTGTCTATAATGAACAGTTGCTCTGGTAATACCTTTTACTTGGATTTCTTTGCCTGTGTACATTTTCAACTTGGCAGATGTTTGTTCCAAATTTAATTGTTGATCACCTTTACTTAAATATCTGAAAGTGTGTTCTCCTATTACAGTAGTAGAAGCATGACTGTGTACTTCCATTTTTTATGGTTTACAATTCACTTGCACTCTAATAAATATTGGCTCTGTCTTCCCAACTTTCATGTTGAATATTGAATAAATGTCAGAATTGGCTGTTTCTGGCTCTTCTACACTATAAACTTCATTGGACTTCGATTGTTGTTTGGAGGCCTTTTTAAATCTCCATTTGCACTGTCTCATTATGTGTCCACTTGTGTGACAAAAATAATATTCCATTTTATTAAATTGCCAATCATTAGAAAGTTGTTTGTTACCACATCAATGAAAGTTATTTTTCAATTTAGCTGCTAAGCTGTTTCCTCTTATTTTTCAGTTCGCAGGGGCTGTTTCCTGCTTCACGGCTGAGTCCCGGCTTTCCGCGCCACTTTCAGCTGACTGTTCCTGCCCGACTAGGAGAATGGCACCATTTTGCACTTCTTGAAATGCTTGTGAATCCCTTACAGTGATTTCCATTGCCAGCGCTATTTCTAACGCTAATTTCTTAAAATGAAGATTCACTTCAGCCAACAATCTTCACTGAATAGCGTCTTCCTGCATGCCACATACTCAACGATCTCTGAGCATGTCATTCAGGGTTTCACCGAAATCACAATATTCTGTTAGTTGTTTTAATTTCACTACATAGGTGCAATTGTCTCTCCCGGGGCTGTATTCTGTGAATTGAACCCAAACCTCTGCATTGTGACTGAGGGCTTGAGTTGGAAATGTTCCTTAACTAATTCACTTCTGAAAGTCTCCAAACTGTCAAGCTTCGAATTAAACTGTAGGTCTTGCTCCCACAAATACTCAGGATAATCATTCTCCTCTTTTCCTCCCCTGTGATTTTGTTTGCTTAAAAGAAGAATGCAAGACATTCTATATATTGAGACCAAACATCTGTGGCTGCCTCAAAGGAAACTGCTTTCATTTCTTTCATCTTCTTACATTTTTAACAAACTTAGTTACTTACAATGCTGGGCAAGGTACAGCACCGAATCTGATTTATCCTCATCACCAGTTTCTTATAGAGTTGATCTTCAGACAACTTTTCTTAGTGGAAACATTTAATTTTATTTACAAGAGAGCAGCAGCAACTATACATGTGCATCAAACTCCATAACCAAAGAAGAACTCTCCCGTAGAGGTTCCCTGCGCTGCTAACACATTCATTTACACAGATCATGTGATCTTACAACACAGTATTATTCTTAAAGCTACAGTCCTATTTTTCCCAAAACTATAAATTACTACACAGTGTTTTGGCAGGTATTGGGGAATTCTGTGTTACAAAGCAGGATGATCATGGTTTGTTGCATTCTATATCTTACCATTGAAAGGGGCATAAAGTTGGAGGATCTGCAACAAAAACTCTGCTGTAACATATGGCTGAGGAGCCAAAAGCAGAGGTGGCAACATTGCAAGTCCCTTTGCAGCTGTAGAGCACATTACTGCCATGCTGAAACAGTACTGCCAGGGCTCCATATTATGGAGGCATGGATCGCACAGAGAATATATAGACTGCCACATATATACATGTCCTGCCACATTCAGTTGTTAATGGTGTTGGACAATTAAACAACTCACTGGAGGAGGAGGCTCCACAAATATCCTCATCCTCAATGGCAGGGGAGTCCAGCACATCAATGTAAAAGATAAGGTGGAAACATTTGCAACAATCTTCAGCCAGAAGTGCCAAATGGATGATCCATCTCAGCCTTCTCCTGAGGTCCCCAGAATCACAGATGCCAGTCTTCAGCCAATTCGATTCACTCCATGTGATATCAAGAAACAGCTGAAGGTATTGGATATTGCAAAGGCTATGGGCCCTGACAACACTCCAGCATTAGTACTGAAGACCTGTGCTCCAGAATTTGCCGCGCCACTAGCCCAGTTGTTCCAGTACAGCTACAACACTGGCATCTAGCTGACAATGTGGAAAATTGCTCAGGTATGTCCTGTAGGCAGAAAGAAGGACAAATCCAACCCGGTCAATTACTGCCCCACCAGCCTACTCTTGATCATCAGTGAAGTGACAGAAGGGGTCATCAGCAGTGCTATCAAGTGACACTTGCTTAGCAATAACCTGCTCATTGACTCTCACTTTTGGTTCCACCAGGAGTACTCAGCTCCTGACCTCATTACAGCCTTGGTTCAAACATGGACAGAAGAGGTGAACTCCAGATGTCAGGAGACAGTGACTGCCCTTGACATCAAGGCAGCATTTGACTGAATGTGGCATCAAGGAGCCCTAGCACCCAGCAAAAACTGGAGTCAATGGGAATTAGGGAGAAAATACTCCACTGGTTTGGGTCATACCTAGCACAAAAAAAGATGGTTGTGGTTGTTGGAGATCAATCATCTCAGTTCTAGGACATCACTACAGGAGTTCCTCAGGGGAGTGACCTTGGCCAAACCAGCTTCAGCTGCTTCATCAATAACCTTCCTTCCATCATAAGATCAGATGCGGTGGGGTGGGGCTGTTCATTGATGATTGCACAATGTTCAGCACCATTCGCAACTCCTCAGGTACTGAAGCAGTCCATATCCAAATGCAGCAAGACCTGGACAATATCTTGACTTGGGCTGACAAGTTGCAAGTAACATTCATGCCACACAAGTGTCAGGCAATTACCACCTCCAACAAGAGAGAATCTAACCATCACTTCTCAACATTCAATGGCATTACCATCGCTGAATTCCCCACTATCAACATCCCGGGGGTGACGATTGACCAGAAACTGAACGGGACTAGCCAATAAATACTGTGGCTACAGGAGCAGGTCAGAGTCTAGGAATCCTGTGGTGTGTAACTCACCTCCTGATTCAACATCTACAAGACACAAGTCAGGAGTGTGATGGAATACTCTCCACTTGCCTGGATGAGTGCAGCTCCAACAACAGTCAAGAAGCTCAACACCATCCAGGACAAAGCAGCCCACTTGATTGGCACCCCATCCACAAACATTCACTCCCTCCACCACCAATGCACAGTAGCAGCAATGTGCATCATCTACAAGTTGCATTGTAGGAACTCACCAAGACTCCTTAGACAGCACCTTCCAAACCTATGACCACCAGCATCTAGAAGGACAAGGGCAGCAGATGGCTGGAAACAGCATCACTTGGAAGTGTACCACAGTGTCAAATGAATTTATTCCAAAAAAAGACGTGTTCCTCAGCTTACGTCCTGCTTCCACGGTGTTTCCATTTCTACCACTGGCTGTTTGACTGGAAAACCTTGTTCTTTTCAATGCAGTGCACATGGCTTAGTGTCCATGAGGATTCCTCGAATGGAGGTGGCTCTTGGCCTCTGTAAGTGTGACCCAGAAGGGCCTGGATTAGGATGCCACACGTTTGCCTGTGCCTGGCCCCATCTAGTTGTGGATGTTGTGAAGTGGTCATGGTGGGTGTGTCAGATTTAAATGATGATATTGCCAACAGGAGTTTTTTTTAATTCATTCACGGGATGTGAACTTTGCTGAGTAGGCCAGCATTTATTGCTCATCCCTAATTGCCTTTGAGAAGGTGATGATGAGCTGCCTTCTTGAACCGCTGCAGTCCATGTGGTGGAGGTACACCCACAGTGCTGTTAGGAAGGGAGTTCCAGAATATTGAACCAGCGACAGTGAAGGAACGGCAATATATTTCCAAGTTAGGATGGGGAGTGACTTGGAGGGGAACTTTTAGGTTATGGTATTCCCATCTATCTGCTGTCCTTGTCCTTCTAGATGGTAGTGCCTATGGGTTTGGAAGGTACTATTGAAGGAGCCTTGGTGAATTCCTGCAATATTATGTTTTCCAGCATCCTGCTGCACCTGCTCCCATCTCAGCATCATTGTGTCCTCTGATTTGTGAATAAGCAAGTGTATTACAGCAATGACACTTTGGAAACTTTAGAAGCTCATACCAATTTCTTACTTCAGTTAGTCAATCTTATCAAGTAGTCTATAAATCATTAATGTGATGGCTGCAGTGACACCTCAATCTACAGAAAATCAGCTGTGACTTGGAGATCAGGATGACAATAAAGACCCTGTCTGGAGGCAACATTAGAAGAAAAATTTGAATTGAACCAGCTATAAATTGACAACTGAGAGATCTAGGAGCTAAAGGATTGGAGCCAACGAGGACAAGTATATTAATTCAATCTTAATTTAAGAAAAAAATTAACAATTGATGAGAAATAAAAAAGGATGAAGAGTGTCAGATACTTTGAGAATAATTTTTAGCATTTCATTGCATGTTGTCAATTTTTTGTTCTATTTAACTTCAAGAATGGCTGCTTTGGATGCTTGCACTGTAAGAAACTTGAAATCAGTGTTTCGCTTGGGTTTTTCATTTCTGTTCTTCCCAAACCTAGCCTGTTATGTTTGAAAACTAGGCAGCAAAGACTGTCACTGAAGAAATTGCTTTAGTTGCAGACTGCAAATCACAATGGTCGGAATGACAGTGATTGGAACAATGACTCTTTGCTGCTTTTAATCCACCAGCAGTCACAGCTGCAGAAGTAATTTATTTTGAATCATATTTCTTTCTTATTTGTCAGCAGTGATTCCTGTGGAATCTATCCATAGTCACCTGTGGCTGTCTTGTCTTCATGCGGTAGTCCAGGTGCACAGTGGTTTCAGTACCGACAGAGGAAATATTTAAATTTTTGTAAGTACATAAATCAACTTTCTGCCCTTCGAATTACACCCTGGTTTCAGTCACCTTGTTTGGCATCTGGACATCAGTTCATTGCTGATTTCGCTCAACCAATGTTATCAAACTTTGAATTTAAATCTAAAACAAAAACAGAAAACGCTGGAAAAACTCAGCAGGTCGAGCAGCATCTGTGGAGAGAGAAACAGAGTTAATGTTTCAAGTTCTTATGACCATTCTTCAGAGCTGAAGAGAAGTGGAAATGTGATGAAATTTCCACTGTTAAAAGGCTGTGGGGCACGTGGAGCTGGATAGAAGGCCAGCAATAGTTGGGGACAAAGGAGGGATTGACAAAGATGTCATGAACTAAAGGACAAAGGGAATGTTAATGGTCATGGCTAGTGCTAAAAAAAGGTGCTGATAGTGGAAAAAATTAAGAAAGCAGAACGTGATAATAGCATGAGAAATCAAGAAGGATGAATGTGATCATTTAAATCTTTTTTTCCCACATGTTGACTCCTCTGTACTCCCTGGACATTTGAAAACATTGCTATCTATGTTACCACATCAGCTATGTAGCTTGGTTCACAGCGTCCATTTGGATGCATATATTGGCTGCTGCTCCAGACTCAACCCCATCACTTCTATTTCCCCTTCTCTCTACCTTTTCTTCTTCTTTCTTTACCACTCCCCCTCATCATGCCTCCTTTCTTTTCTCTGCCCTCAGGCACACTAGTTCTTCAGTACTCATCATATATCCTCTCAGCTGCTGATCCGGGCTTGATTCCCTCATCAATTGTCATACAGCTTTCCTCCGTGCCTCTTGTGACATCCTCTGAAAAGCCCTTTGGCGCTTGTCACTACCTCCTATTCTCTCCCTGTCCTACCCACCCTGTGTGCCTGCATGGATCTAATCTCCTCAACTTTCTTCCTATCTCTCTTATTGATTTCAGCTCTGACCCTGTGGATTCTCTTAGTAGATCAGCTATCGTTGCTGCTTTCTGCATCTTCTTCCAGATTGTACATTCACTTATGAAAAAACCCCTTGCCATCCCTGAGCTTATTGTGGACAATCACATTGACACATGGTCTTCTTGGAGACATAGCTGAGGTTAATGATAACTTTTCCCTTTAATGAAGCTTCTCTACCTGACTAAACTCTCCACCACTTGTCCCACTCAAACCATTGCAGAGATGGTGTAGCAGTTACCTTTTAATCACACCTTGGTCTATCTCTCTACTCTTGTAGCAACTTCTTCCCCTTTAAGCATCTCACATTGTTCCACTCTTCTTGCTTCTCATTTAAAATCCTTGTTTTGCTCACTCAAATATCATCCCAAGTTTCTCACTGTTTCTCTGCTCCACTTTCCTCCATCAGACTCTGCACTAAGTGACTTCTTAGCCTAAGTGATTTCAGCCTCCATCTCAACCCTAACTGCTTTCACTCCTCTAAGTTATTACCCTCATTTCCTCCTTAAATATCCCACTCTATATAAACTCTCCCAGCCACATAAACAGCCACCTCCTCTATCTTGTTATCTCGCATGGCCTCAGTACACCCATTGGTCTAGCACTGATAAGGCAATCTCTGATCATTTCCTTCAATTGCTCTCGACCTACATTTCCCTTTCCCCCTCCAAACCCAACTTCCCTCTACATCTGTCCCGGCAAACAAATCTCTCAATCAGGTCACTTACCACTGCACTTATAAATTCCTAACTCTCTGATCTCTGGCCTACAATTCATCATGACATTTCTTCAGCTACTGATTTGCTAAATCAGACCCTCTACCACCTTTAATGCTCTAGTCCCCATTCAAACTGTTACTATTTCTCACACTAATTGTTCTCCCAGTCTTTCCCTCATCTCCACTCCCTTAGGTTGTGGCACAGATTTGAATGTCTTTGGGGAACTACTGGTTTAACCATCTATTGCCAGATCTGACAGAACCACAAACTGTAACCGGCATCTGTTCTCCAACACTAAAACTGCTCATTATTCAAAGATCATCCAGGAATGCAAAGATAACCCCTGACTTCTCTTCTTTCCCTCACACTGTTTCCTTAAACCACCCTCCCTTGCCTCCCCCACCCTCACCCCCAATAATAAGTTTGAATTCTTTGTCACAATGATCAAGATCATTAGTGCAGTTGCCTCCACTGCTTCACTCCCTTCCCTTAGCCCATTGGAACAAACTTCCCCTAGTGCTTGTGCAACTGCCCACAATCCGCCTGCACCCTTCCAGGAAAGCCATGCACGTTAACCGGGGATGAAGCAGCCTCCAACCTACCAGGGCAGCTGTGTGCACTAACCAGGAATCAACCGGATTTCAACAGTCCCAAAGCACAGTTACTAACCAGTGACTATTTTTTTGAGGTGGGTGAACTCACACCTCCTCTAGACTCTATCCCATCTCCTGCAATATGCTCTCCCTGACTTCACTTTGTTCATGAAGCCCACTTCCTGCCTCCTCAATCCAATTCTGACCAAACTATTGACCCCTCAACTATACTTCCTGGGCCCCATGTTAGTTTACATTGTTAATGGTTTCCTCTCTTCAGGTACGATCTACCTCCTTACTCCCTTCAAATCTGCTGTCATTACTTCTCGCCTCAAAAAACTTACATTTGGCACCACCCCCCCCCAGTCCTTACAAACTACAGCCCCATTTTCAAACTCCCTTCCCTCAACAAAGTCCTTGAACATGTTACTTCCCAAGTGTTCTGCCATCATTCCTAGAATTCCTTGTTTGAATCCCTCAAATCAGAGTTCTAGGTCCACTACAGTACTGAAGCACCACAATTGTCAAAGCCATAAATTATATTCTTTGTGACTGTGACCATGATAAACTATCACTCCTTCCTCTGTCTAAACATATCTGCAACCTTCAACACAGTTGACCACACCATCACCCTCCAACACCTCTCCTCCATTGCTCAGCTGATTGAAACTGCCTGAGCTTGTTCTGTTTCTATCTAATCCTAGCCAGGGAATCACCTGCAATGGCTTTCTACCCAACCTTGGCCCCTTCTACTTCTCACTTTCATGTCGCCCCTTGGGGACATCATCTGAAAGCACAACATTAGATTCCATATGTACTCTGAAGACACTCATCTCTATCTCACCAATCATGTCTTTGGACCCCTCACTGTCTCTGTGTTATGTATGAGGTATGTCACACTCCTTGCCGACAGCCAATATTGGATGACCAGTAATTCCCTGCAACTAAATATTGGGAAGACTGAAGATTTTGTCCTTGGACCTGTCAAAAACTTTGTTCCCTGGCTGCTATTCCCTGGCATCCGTCTTAAGCTGAGCAAGACCGTTTGCAACTTTGGTGTCGTGTTTGAACCTGAGATGAGTTTCCAGCCGCGTATTCACAGCATCACCTAACTGCTTTTTTCCACCTCCACAGTGTCACTTGATTCCAACCCTGCCTCAGCTCATCTGTTGTTGAAACACTCATCAATACTTTTGTTAGGACCAAACTTAACTATTCCAATGCTGTCCTGACCGGCTTCCTATCTTACACCCTACATAAAATTTATGCTCATTTGATGCCCATATTTTAACTTGGTTTAAACCTCATTCACCCATCACTCCTGGTCTTGCTGATCTTCACTGGTCACCCATCTGACAACACTTCGATTTTAAAATTCTCATCCTTGTTTTCAAATGACTATCTGAATTGTCTAGGATGGATGGATCTGTGCTTATGATCACCAGTCCAAGATGAAATGACGTGCTGCTAGTTGAGGTGCTGGTGATATCAGCTGTGATGGCCTCAGGGCAGCTTCCTCTGCCATAACTGCAGAATTTGAAGATGAAAATTGTTGTCTTTAATTCCTTGGGGCAATTTACTAGAGAACAGGCTTTACCTGCTGGTGTGGAGCTGCTGATGCATGGCAGGTTGTGTATCAATGCTTGTGTGACTAAATAAAGTGGAGTGTAAAGGAAGGTAAGCAAGTACAAACTCTGAACTGTGAGTACGTCCCCTACTTCTACAACTCCTATCTCCTCCTCAGCCCTATTCCTGGACTTAGAGGGCACTGTCCTTGAATGAGGTTAGATTATGCAATGTTGCTGCCCCATTAAATTGCTGACCTGTCTCCTATTGTGCACTGCTTTCTCTTGTTAATTATCTGACAATGGCTTCTTCGAATTTGCAATTTGTGAAGATGCACTTCATAGACGCTTTAAATACTGAAATAGGTAGCATGCAGGTTATAGAAAGGAAGGTATAGCCTGACCATTTTTGTGTTGAAGGAAGTGACGCTGGACAAGTGTAAGAAATCCCTACTTTGGGTTTTCTTGCTCATTAGCAAGAATTAACTCAAATATCATAGCTGACCGTGCAATTCTTTAAGTTCATTGTTATACTGAATTATATTTTTAATGCTGTTATTTATTGCACCCTGGGTAAAAATAGTTGAGACATGACTTGGTGGGGGAATTGTGGTTTGGGCCTTCACCTTCAAAAACAACTTTAGCAGAAACCATGTAGAATGTGAGAAATGACAGTGTGGAAATTAAAAGATAAAAACTCCCAGAAGCAGAAATGCCAGCCCAAAAATGCTTCCAAACTGATAAAAAAAAGTATATAGAAACAGTTCCTGAGCAGAGGATCCTTTGAACTTTCAGGCAGACAGAAGGCTAGCAGAGGGACCACATATGAATGTGCTGTACTGACTGGTGTAACCAAAGAGTGATTATGTGGGGATCTGGCTTCTACTCATAGTGTAATGGTAATACTGTTGCACTTTAATATTGCTGTTCAGACAACAGCGTGTGTCAGGTTTTATTTGTATTGAATAAAATATAACTAGTGTCAGTAAAAAGGATTATCACTTCGAATCATTTCAGAGTTTGAGGAAAACAGGGATAAAGAGTTAATTGAATCCCCAAAGCCTAATTTGCCAACACAAGGAAGGTGGTGGAAAGTGTATAGTGGAGCAATTTGGAATTCCACGGAAAGTTGAGGAAAATGAGGGGATGCAAATATGGGAGTTGGGATGCCAGTGCTAACTGGAATAGAGAACAGATAAAAAGTATAAGGAATAATACATTCCCTCCACTTACTGATGTAAGATATCAGTGCTTTCCTCAACAAATAGTGCTTCATCCACTATTGCGACAGGACATATCAGATTACCTCCAAGAAAACATAAGGGCTTGGATTTTAACTTTTAAAAATGGTAGGCAGGACCCATTTCCAACAAATCCCATTTTTGGCAGAAGAGGAAAGAGAGCGGGGCATTGCTCATACGTAGAAAACCCAAATTCAGCAGGGCCATTTCAACTCAGTGCTGACTTTAAAGAGACTCCATTTTCACCAGGGCTTTAACACACAATGTGGGAGATACAAATTTTTAAAGCTGTTTTATTTCACTTATCTAAATACTTGTGCCTCAAGAAATAGCAGTAGTAATGTCTCTTTATGGGGTATGTGGAACATTCCTTGTTCCAGTCCTACTCCGGCCCCCTCCCACAAATCTTTCTCCGGTACATCGATGATTACTTCGGTGCTGCTTCATACTCTCGTCGGGACTTGGAAAAATTTATTAATTTTGCTTCCAATCTCCACTCCACCATCATTTTCACATGGTCCATCTCTGACACTTCCCTTCCCTTCCTTGACCTCTCTGTCTCAATTTCTGGTGATAGACTGTCCACCAATATCCGTTTCAAGCCTACCGACTCCCACAGCTACCTCGACTACAGCTCCTCACACCCCGCTTCCTGTAAGGACTCCATCCCATTCTCTCAGTTCCTTCGCCTCCGTCGCATCTGTTCTGATGATGCTACCTTCAAAAACAGTTCCTCTGACATGTCCTCCTTTTTCCTTAACCAAGGTTTTCCACCCATGGTCGTTGACAGGGCCCTCAACCGTGTCTGGCCCATCTCCCGCACATCCGCCCTCACGCCTTCTCCTCCCTCCCAGAAACATGATAGGGTCCCCCTTGTCCTCACTTATCACCCCACCAGCCTCCGCATTGAAAGGATCATCCTCCGCCATTTCCAGCATGATGCCACCACCAAACACATCTTCCCTTCACCCCCCCGTCGGCATTCCGTAGGAATCGTTCCCTCCGGGACACCCTGGTCCACTCCTCCATCACCCCCTACTCCTCAACCCCTACCTATGGCACTTCCCCATGCCCACGCAAAAGATACACCTGCCCCTTCACTTCCTCTCTCCTCACTGTCCAAGGGCCCAGACACTCCTTTCAAGTGAAGCAGCATTTCACTTGCATTTCCCCCAACTTAGTCTACTGCATTTGTTGCTCCCAATGCGGTTTCCTCTACATTGGAGAGACCAAACGTAAACTGGGCGACCGCTTTGCAGAACACCTGCGGTCTGTCCGCAAGAATGACCCAAAACTCCCTGTCGCTTGCCATTTTGACACTCCACCCTGATCTCTTGCCCACATGTTTGTCCTTGGCTTGCTGCATTGTTCCAGTGAAGCCCAACGCAAACTGGAGGAACAGCAACTCATCTTCCGACTAGGCACTTTACAGCCTTCCGGACTGAATATTGAATTCAAAAACTTTAGATCTTGAACTCCCTCCTCCAGCCCCACCCCCTTTCCGTTTCTTCCCCCTTCCTTTTGTTTTTTCCAATAATTTATATAGATTTTTCTTTTCCCACCCATTTCCATTATTTTTAAATCTTGTATGCCGTGCTAGTCTTTCCACCCCATCCCCACTAGAGCTGTACCTTGAGTGCCTTGTCATCCGTTCTTAATTAGCACATTCGTTTAGATAATATTACCACCTTCAACACCTCTTTGTTCCTTTGTCTGTGACATCTTTTGATTATCTGCTCCTATCATTGCTTGCTTGTCCCTACAACCACACCACCCCCACCCCACTTCTCCCCCCCCCACCCCACCTCCCCCCCACCTTAAACCAGCTTATATTTCACCCCTCTCCTAATATTCACTCAGTTCTGTTGAAGGGTCATGAGGACTCAAAACGTCAACTCTTTTCTTCTCCGCCGATGCTGCCTGACCTGCTGAGATTTTCCAGGTAATTCTGTTTTTGTTTTGGATTTCCAGCATCCGCAGTTTTTTGTTTTTGTTTTTATAGCAGTAGTAATGTGTCTTTTCAATGGTTAAAATCAAGAAAATAAAGTTCACTTGGGCCATTTTATAAACAGCATATGATGAATTCACCACAAATTAATATATTCCCATCTTTCTTTATTCTACCATGTATTTTGAGAGGAGGTAGAAGAAACTTAAGAATAACTACTGCAACCATATGTACAAATCCCAGAACAAATCAACAACACTTTAAGGAAAAGGGCAAGAGGAGAAAATCTTATTTGGAGGGATTGATGTTATTACTCAGCGGGAGCAGCATAATTTTTTGAATCAAAGATGACAAGATATTAGCTTAAAACAATGTCAAATACACAAGTGTCAAGCTCCATAGTTAAACCTCAAGTCCCTGAAAGACATGATTGGGACAGCTTCAATAATCATTAAACAGAAGCATGGGGACATCTGGTGGCACAGAGCTGAAAGTCAGGAATTGTTCATTCCGCAGATGCTGTCAGATCTGCTGAGTTTTTCCAGGTATTTTTATTGTTGTTTTTGTTTTGGATTTCCAGCATCTGCAGTTTTTTGCTTTTTGCTTTTATCTTATTGTTCATTCAGATTAAGCTATGCTAAGTGTGAGAAACAATGGGCGGAATTTTCCATGCCCGCTGACATTGGGTGTGCTCAGCGACGGGAGCAGACAGTATGGCAAGAAGGCCAGAAATCAGTTTCATGATGTCGTGAAACCAGTGTGCGATCATCTGCTCAGCCCATCCAAGGTGGGCCTCGCTCCCCGCCATCAGATGTCAGGAACATCTCCCAGGGTCCAGAGAGTCTGCAGGGATGGCTCCTAGAGGGCAAGGGCTACTTGCAGGGACTGTGGCTGTTGACACCCGTGTGGCGGCCACAGACTGCAGCAGAGCGATGGTATAACGAGGCTCATGCAGCACCTCGCAACTTGGTGGAGCAAACCATCGGGATGCTGAAGATGAGGTGCCGGTGCCTGGACCGGTCTGGTGGAGTCCTGCAATATCGTCCACAGAGGGTGTCACACATTGTCGCTGCCTCTGCACCCTTTACAACCTGGTGCTGCAAAGGAGGGAGGAGCTGGCTGAGGAGGAGATACAGAATCTGGAGGACTCCGGTGAGGAGGACGTCGATGGTGATGAGGGTGAGGAGGTCGTCGAAGGTGATGAAGATGGTGATGTGGCCCTCGCACTAGCCAGACAAGGAAGGCGCACTCAGGAGGTCCTCATAGCTGCTAGATTTGTGGTGACGACAGTGAGGAGACACCATAGATCCTCATATTGTATTTTTGAACAGTTGACTCCAATCTGGCTTATGGCAGCGCACATACCCTCTGTGATGATGCTCCTGTCATGGAGATGCAGTGGAGGCCCTAATAGTCATTCGATTGCAGGAGGATGATGACGACATGCAGTGAGGATGCTCCATTGATCTTCACATAGCTTCTCAGAATTTCTGACTCCTGTCTGGCTGAGGGCAGCTCTCTTGCACAATGTGATCAAAGTCATATCATGGAGATGCAGCCATGAAACTTTAAAAGCATCTGATCCTTTGTCTGCCTTCAATACCTGAGCCCTTCAGGAGCACAGTGTCGCTGGACACAGATGCTGAAGAGATGGGGACCAGACCCACCTTAAAGGTGCTGAGAGCACACAGAGAGAATGACGGAACTCGGTGACGCCTGCCCACGACATTCTGGCAGTAATGACAAGCACCACTGAGGTGCAAGCACCATTAATGTGTACAGGGACTGTGAGGCCGGACCATCACTTTGGTCTGAAGGCTGAACAAAGCACACGGAAAAGGCCCTGGACTGAGACACCTACCTTTATCCTATGCAGAAAGATTTCACATTTGAATGACACGAACACTGCTCACCAGAACAAGGAGCCATTGGTAGGGAGGCATTGTTGGAAGTTTATTTACAATATTATGTACAAATGGTTAACACCCATGCCCAGGCTGTGCAACTACATCTTCTTAACCTTCCTAATCCTGCTGCTATGTCTTGGTGCTCCCTGGACATCCATAGCAGAGGTGGAAGCAGCCTGCTGACTGCTACACCCTGTCTATGATGACTTCGGCAGGTGTCCTCTGGACAGCTGAGACTTGGAGGGCCCCGGACTGCTTTCGGCGTCCTGCTGTGTGGCAGTGGCACCCTCCTCGGCCTGTTAAGCTGTAGCTGCTGGGGTCACAAGAAGAGGGGATTCGGATGGGCCGGACACTCCCAGAGTC
This sequence comes from Carcharodon carcharias, assembly GCF_017639515.1. Lineage (NCBI taxonomy): Eukaryota > Metazoa > Chordata > Chondrichthyes > Lamniformes > Lamnidae > Carcharodon > Carcharodon carcharias. Next base: position 41,862,781 of record NC_054474.1, on the reverse strand, counting down.
ACCTGGGTGGATGGCCCCGGAGTGTGCACCTGCTGATCCTCCTCCCTATGGGTGTCCGAGGGCCCCTGGCTGACTCCATGAGTGGAAGGGGTAGCTGGAGTGAGATCGATATGCCCCACGCCCTTCTCGCATACGCACTGTTGGAGGGCAGCTATGGCATCAGCGATGGAGTTCAGTCTGCGCAGCAGTCCAGGAGTGACGTCCTGGGCCAAGGTCTCCATGGCGGCCGCCATCCTACCAGTGTTGGCCTCAGTGCATTGGCATGCTGGTGCTATCACCTCAGCCTGAAGGCGGATGGACTCCTCCATCGTGCTTGCAATCTGAGGAATGCAGCGGACATCCATTTCTGATTTTCCAGAGCTTGCCTTTGCAGTTCCAGCAACTGTGACATGACCAAGTCCAGAGGCTCATCATCTGACTCAGACTCATCAAAGTTCTGGCCTCCAGCAGTCCTCCAGGTGCTGGGGACCTGAGAAGTCCCTGCTGCCGCCTGCTGTGAATAAGAAAGTGCCATGTGCTCACCAGATTGTGATCCCAGGGCTACTCTAAAGCTAGGTCCCACTGAGGTGTGTATCTCTGGTGGAGGGTGTGGGTGAGCACTGTGACGGTTCTTCAGGGAGGCTGCCTCCAGATTCCTCTTCAAAGGTTTATTCAGGGCTTGACTGGAAGCCCTGGGCCATGGACTCTCTCTGCTGTTTGGCAGATGTGCCTGCGAAAGCAAGGAGAAATAATTAGTGCATGGCAGTGGCCTGTGAAACAGGACACATCACTCACAGCATTGTTGTCTGATGGATGTTGCACTGCTGGATCCTCACTGGGTAGAGCACTGCCGACCTCAACATCAGCACAGGACCGGTACTGGTCATCGCCGGCCAGCTGGATGGCTCTATTTTCAAAGTCTGTGAGAACCTTGATTTCAGGCATTCTTCCACTGGTCTGTGAGCTCTCCCGCTTGTTGTGTGCCAGCTTGTCCTGCATGAATAGAAATTCAGACAGTGTAAGCAGGGCACCTACCAGGCTAGATGATAAATATGCCTGGCATATGAGGGTGATCAGTGGCCCCAAAGATGGGATGAGGACAGTTACCATGTGTGTGATGTCCCTTGAGCTGGCAGTGAGTGAGGGCCCTGTGGATGTGTGATGGGTTTGTGAGTGAACGGAGGAGATCATTTATTCTCTTGTGGCATTGGGTGTCTGTCCTCTTTTGCATGGCATTGGCGCTGGCCACCGCAGCCACCACCTCCCATGCTCGATTGGTGATGTCGCCGCCCCTCCTGTGGCCAAAGCGGGGGTACATGACATCGTGGCGGGCCTCCATGGCGTCCAAGAGGTGCTCGACTTACGTGTCACCAAACCTGCAGGCTGCAGGCTTTTTGCCTTTCAGGGCCATCCTGTCTTCTGCACAGCAGTCCTGGGCTGGAAGCACTGAGAGGTGTACGCATGGCTGCGCTTTAAATATGGCACCTGGCATGCTGAAGCGGCGAGATGACATGGTGGGCGAATCGAAGGCTAGCCACCATGGAAATGGCGTGTTTCCTGGGAATGTATAATTAATGTGGTGGGTTTGGGATGATATGGTGTGAGAAGCTGCCATTGTGGCTGGCGGGTAAAAGATTGTTATCCCTGCCCACTACAGCACCTAGTGCAAATCTGGGACGATTCTGTAACCTTTGAATGGAAAAATGCTATTCGCCATTACTCTATGTGTTGACCACTAAAAGATAGAATAGATAGTATATAAAACCAATAAAAAATACACAAATATTTAACAGCAAAAACACCTGAAATTAAAATTATTTTACATTGTTAAAATATTTTGCATACTAAAATGTATGTGGTTAGAGTGTGAGAAACAAGCTACTGTAGAACCCATGGGCTGAATTTTTATGCCCTGATGGGGATTGGCAAGGAGGTGGGTGGGTACAATATTCACACCGTCAGCTTGCATACTGGTTCCCAGCTCCATTCCTCTCCCGGGCCATTTTCCCGAAACAGGATGGGGTGCCAGCAGGGCTATCTGAGCACACCCCTCAGAGTTTCCAACCTAGGACTGCCAGACAACAGGATGGCCCTGAAAGGCAAACAGCCTGCAGCCCTCAGGTTTAGTGACACGTAACTCCAGCGCCTTTTGGACCCCACGGAAGCTCGCCGTGATGTCCTGTACCCCCGTAGTTAACTGACCTTGTTAAAGAACCATTATGGCCTATTGTAAGAGGCCAACTGGAATTTTCCAGTCGTCTTCCAGGTCCTGTGGGCATCGGGGAATAGTGTTCTTTTCTGGTGGCGGCCTCCTGGCAGCACTCCAGGCAGACTGTGAGGCCCTCCCCCTTTGCCTGACCTCAGTTTTAGTCACCCGCTGCCCTTAATTGGGTGACAAGCCCAGCATCTGGTCATTAATTAGCCAATTCGGTGAAAATCATATCTGGCTGACTTCTCCACACAATGCAGGTTTCTGATCCTCATTTGACTATGACGATGAGGTTCCAAAGTCCACAGAGAAAATCATATGTTATGGAGTTTGACTGGGTAACAATCATAAGCATAAAATTCGAATCAATATTGTTCATTGTTTGGATGCTCTGGGTGCCTTTTGGCATCCAATATGATGACCATGGAACGTGCACATAACTTTTGGCCAAATCACACAGCACAGCACATTAGTGAGGGTATTAGTGTGTGTGTGCAGTGAGTGGTTGCAAGAAATATGTAGTGGAGCAGGCAAGTCATGATGTCACTCAGCATGCAATACTGATTTAATGCCCATTGTGTCATTTTGGAACTCAGTGCTTTTTCTTCACCTCACAGAACTGAACATGCATTCAGTAGCAGGAAGGCACTACTTGAAGGGTCATCAGTTACTTACAGATTAGTTGCATATTGATCTGGGTGTAGCTTCGACTCTACAAGTGCTTTGCATTTTCTAAAGTTGCTTAAAGCTACCAAAGTCTACAGGGAATGGTGTGCTAAGTACTCAAGCTGTTTTTAGTGACTTCAAGATTTCTGCATAGGCCAGTTGCTCCAATATATGGATGCACAAGTAGCCATTTCCTCTTGAAGAATGAACAGAGACTGTGCAGAGCAGGACAAGTTGCTGAAAGAGAGAGGAGGAAGGGGAAAAGAACTCTCAGCAGCAGGCCATATCCATGTCGAGTGTTCAAGGAGCAATTCTCCCATCTAAACCTCAGAGAGGAACAATGTGTATGGTATCTGCGCTTCAGTAAGGATCTCCTCATTAAAAATACCACAATCTGCAGCCACAAGTGGCTGTGCAGCTGACCGTGCAAATGAACTTTAATGCTTCCAGTTCCTTTCAGGCTGGAACTATTTACATCATTTCACAGTTTGCTGTGCACTATTTGCATAAGGGAGGGCATTGATACTGTCTATTTATTGAGAGCTGACTACATTTCATCCCTTCTTGCCATAAAGAAGCACCTGGAGCAAACATGTGGTTTTGCCATAATTGCAAGTTTCCCCATGGCAGAGGGTGGCATTGATTGCACGCACATCAATTTGCCAATTCTGCCCCTGATCCTTTGCAACCAAAAGGAATTTCACTCCCTCACCGACTGGCCTTATCTGACTATAGGTAGAGAATCATGTCAGGGTATCAGGCATTAGCTTACAACAGTCATGATGCCTTCATCTGCAGCAGGACGTCCGCACTGTCAGCTGCATTGGAGCCACCACAGCAAACTAAAGAGTGGTGACTGGGCGGCAGCGACTATCTGCTGCCCATGCTGGTGGGCAACTAATGCACATGTGCACAATATGCAATGAATGTCAGACTGCCACATGAAATGTGATACAGAAAAATGAGACCTGCTGAAAAAGTGCTTTCTGCTGCCTGGGTCACTGTGGAGTAGCCCTGCAGTACTCAGTAGAGTGGGTGTTGTCATGAATGCAATACTTTATAAAACAGCTATGTCTTAACCTGCCTCTTTGGTTTAGGGTAAAACAGAATGTCCTGGAATGGAGGATGGTGAAATCAACTTGAACTCTGCCCAGGGACAGGCCCATGTGATTTGTTGCCATGGGGACAGAGGCCATAGAAACTCAAGTGTCAGTTTTCAAACCTTGACAGAAAAGAGGGACAGTTGGTTTTGTTGGACACACTTTCGGACTCAGACAAACAAGAGTGGCCTGGGGAAGAAAACAGCTGCTGCTGTGCCATGTGAAAGGAAAGACTGTTTATACGTTAACCACTAATAGAATGCTGGTAAAAATGGATTCCCTGTTTAAAGTGTTGGGACTTGTAGAGATTTAAAGTCGCCAGAGGATGCCATGGTGCTGGAAGTCAAGGGACTTTCAGAAGGGAACACTTGATCAGAAATTTCCCTTTCCACCCCGTGGTCAATTTGCTCACATTCTCTTAAAGGTGTATACACCTCAGATCTTTAAGCGAATGTGAGCACATTGACCATGCACCCCCACCCGTGCTTTAAAGCCCCCGGGAGTGGATCTCTAATCCATACTGCGGGCAGAGGCAGAGTAAGCGAGGCCGCTGTCCCACTGTTTTTGCCGCAGAGGAGTCATGTCCTGGCTCAGTCCCGAACATATTCAATCCATTGTTGAAAAAACTGTCTCATTGTTGGGATCAGGGGTCTGTTACCAGGAGGGTAACAACTAATCATGTAATCATGCTTGTGCATTCCCTTAGCATCTGTATTCCATGTGCCTTTAACTATCCTAGCATTCCTTCATAGTGCTACCTCAGTGGCTGCAGCACAGCTGGTGAAAGGCTGCTGACTTTCAGTGAAAGACGTTGCAGTTGGAAGAGGACCTCTAAGCATTAAAGACTGAGTTGTGGACTGCACCATCTTAATATGACTGGCAGCTGTCTGGGCTAGCTGGCTGCCAGTCTTCATCACTGTCTTCTTGCTTTTTCTCCATTGCCTGGCCAGGTTGCACTCCTTTGATATCTTAAAGGAGAAAGGCAAAAAGGTATGGTTCTGGTTCAGGGAGGGAGTATAGTTAGAGATACTTCGCTTATACCATTTACACCTTGTAAATCTGAAGAGTATGTGTGATGAGGGAGAAGTGGGATAGGAGAAGCAAGAGTTGGTAGGAGGAAACCATAATCTTCAATGGCTTCAGTCTTGCAGCTGGCCGCAGCCTCAGTAATTGACCATTCTATAATGACCAGCACTATCTCCTCCATAGGGTCAGCACATGCAGGCACCCCTGACCTCCTCCACTTTGCTCCTGCTGTGTGTCATTTTGTCCTGCAATAGAAAGAGAAAGAGAGAGAGAGAGAGACAAATGTGTAAATGAGGGTGCAATCTATTTGGGTACTGTGGCCATCATGGTGACAGTGTATTCAAGGTGTGAGGTGGGTAGTAAATGTTTGAGGGTGTATTGTAGCATATGAATGCCAGATACATATCCAGATTGATATTAAAAGCAAAGCACTGAGGATACTGGAAATCTGAAATAAAAAGAAAGTGCTGGAAATACTCAGCACATCTTCCAGCAGCTGTGGAGAGAGAAAAGGAGTTTACATTTAGAACATGACTCTTTTTCAGAACTGGCACTGATTAATATTGTTGGTAAACGAATGATGGAGGTGTGGTAAATTGAGCAGTGTCTTAGACTAGGCGCTCAAATGGTAGGATGTGGCATTGGAAGATGCATTCATTGACCTTTATCACTTATATGTGGTCATCGAATTTCTTGCAACACTGTACCCAGGTCTTTGGGGCTTGACTCCTGCTATTAACCTTCACAGCCATCTGCTCCCACTGCCTTTTGAGCATAGGGCAGGTGGGCCTCCTTTTCCCCTGCAGATATAGAACATTTCTTCTGCCATCTCCTCCATGAAGACCTCCAGCTCAACCACCTTGGAGCCCATGCTCTCCCATATTGGGCTGTTCTTCAATGTTTCATAGTTTAGATTCACTTCTTGCCAGCACTGGCTCCAGCCACAATATACCTCCCCTTTAAAAGGTGCAGGCTAGCTTTAACCAAGACTAGCCACTTTTCCCGGTCAGACGTCCAGCCAATCAACAAGATAGTTTGTGCTGGCTGGACATTGAAATGAGTCAAAATAGCACGCAGCACAAGGTTGGCATGCTGCCTGCACTGCCGTCAACAGATGCAGGTTAATCACGGATCACGATTGCTGTGCCTAGTTTTGGGGGCTATTAATTCAGGCTCACACCTGTCAAAAGCAACCAAGAATACCACTTTACAGGTAAATGAAACTATTTTAATAATTGGCCATCTTAATGTATTTCATGAAACAAAGGTGAGGGGACAGAGCAACCAGTACATTAGCTGCCACTTCATCAAGTGATGGGATGTGTGTCTTGTCTTCAGTAACCCCTCCAAGGAGAAAGAGAAAGACATATAGTAAGCCCAACCTAAATGAGGTAGCACTCATCTACAGAGGCTTGGTATTGCAATGGTTACCTGTCCATCAGTGTAAGGTACCTGTACAGGTCTAAAGGCAATGGGGTTGAAATTTGCTATCGCTTTCTTGGAGTCACTGCCCATGATGAACTTCACCTTCTATAACTTTAAATCAGATGATAAAAATGTAAAGAAAAGTCTTAATCTGTGAAAGATTTAGTCCATCCACTTTGTAGTAAATCAATGTATACTGGAGCGTAATGTAATTTTAGTCGAAAACAATATGAAATGATTGTGTTGATCAGTCATTAGGACAGCATCCCAACAATGGGGGAAGGGGGGGATATTTAAAGAAAAGTCTTTTATTTCAATTTTTAAAACTTTATTTATTACAAATATTTACAAAGTAGTGGATACAAGATAACTTTAAGCAGAAAACAGCAATGTGGATATAGTTGCTCTGTTTCAGAAACAACTATTAATGCTTGGTTAGTGCTGAATGTCAAATATTTCCATCAGATGACAAACAAGCAGACAGACATTAATTATACTGCTCTTCATGTGATCACAATGTTTTGTTTTATACAATTCACCATATATGTGTTGTATATATTCCTTTAGTATCACATTTATTGTTTTAAAAAGGCCTCTATTACCAAACCCATTCAGTCTCATTTTATATAGGTGAATTACTATCATATACTCAATCATTTCACCTTCCTGTTACCTCTTCTAAAGGCAATGTCATGATGGACTTTGCAGCCTATTAGACCAGGAAATCAAACTATAAAGTTAAACTATATTATGGTTATTATGTAAATTACGTGAAATGACAATTTAGTTGGAGAATCTTTAAAATGCATTACAATTTTGGGCGCATGCAAATGTCTCATATGTGCAAACTGTTTGTGCTACACTCCCATCATATGACATTGCTAGAGCCAATCACCAGATGGACACCGAAAAGTGGCAAAATAAATTAAATGGCACCAACATAATTGAGGAACACAATAGGCATGAATGTATTGTATTGGCTGCATCATAAGCCCTGTTATCTTCCATAACTTCCTGGTGTACAACTTTCAATGTTTATAGCTTATGTTAAGTGGCCACATTTTTTTAAAAAATTGAAAATATAGCAAAAGAAGAGCTGTGAAAAGGGGACTCTATTACTCGTTTACATCTGTAAATGGAATAGCTAAGGATTTAGTACAATCAGACTGGAGTAATTCCAAGCTTAGTGTGTCCATTAGGTCCCAATCTGAGCAAAAACTATTCTGTTCATCATAAAATGGCAAGCAGCAAAAAGAGAACAGTGTAGACCATGAAGACTGATAAAATAACATGGAGAAAAACTGAGACACAAGAAAAGTCGGCTAATGAGGAACTTCTGATGTGCAGCACATCAAACATGAAGAACAATTGTTTGAAATGAGTGCACGCGGTTGCTAAGCAGCAGTAAGTATCCTGGAGGTCATGGAAAGGACACAGCATTATGAAAAAGCAAATGTGTTAGCCCTTCCGTCTTGTTTTATTTTCCCTGTTGGTCAGGTTCTTGTGGGATTTTGTGCCAATGGTTATAAATTTCGTTTCCGCTTTTATCCCCAGTAGCTTGCAGTCTCCAATGGAAATTCCCCTAAATGATAAGGCTTCATGAGAGATGCTCTGTGCTCAACTGGAGGTATGTGTACATCTGCAGGAAGAGGTAAACAGACCTAACTTTGATTGGCAATTAGTTCAGGTGGAGATTCCTCTTTCTGAAGTTAAGCCATCAGACACAATGGCATCAACAAAGTGTGTGAATGCCCATTTGGTCATGATGCCCAATGCTTTCTTAGATAGGGTGTTCAGTGGTGCTGCAGAAAAGAAGGTATGCAGGGTTCCAGATTGGCATCTTAGTTGTATTCAATCACTTCTTGAGGTTGATCTAGCTGGCAAAGATCATGGGAAACTATCTTGTCAGAGATGGTGTCGGCTGACAGCCAAACAGAGCTTGAAGGACATCTGCTACAACTACAAAGCATTGAGCTAGCATATTTAGTGACATAAGGGTCAGTTCTGAAGGTTACGGAGAGATTTAATTGAGGTGTTCAAGATTGTGAAGGGTTTTGATGAAGTGAATATAGAGAAAGTGTTTTCACTGGCAGGAGGATCAGGAACCAGAGAATACAAACTTAAACTAATTGGCAAAAGAATCAGAGCAAAAATCAGGAGAACTTCTTCAGGCACAATATTTTGTGAAATAGAATGCACTGCCTGTAAATAAAAATGTTTTCGGTCTAAGCAGAAAGAGCAGGAGAGTGAGAGTAATTGGATAGTGCTTTCAAATTGCCGGCACAGGCACAATGGATTGAATGGCCTTCTTTTTATACTGTATGATTGTATGATTCTCTGGTCTGAAACCTGGCTCCACATTTTGCAAATATGTTGTAACATTAAGCTATGGGAATGGTGCTGTGCATTGATAGAGGACAAGCCCCATCACCCCTCCACCACCAACCTTCCACCCCCAAAGCACTTTACACGGCATCACTTCCACCTCAGCATTCATAATTCCAGGATTGAGTACTTACCTGCCCCATCTTCCCTGCACAGGCAAGGCAGCCCTTTGGATGTCCTTTCCCTTAAGTTCTGCTCCTCTTTTGAGTCCTTTGCCTCTTCAGTCTTGACAAAGACTCCTAATGGGTTCAGATTTAACTTAAAGCTCTCTTGAGTACAATTATTTGTCCACAGCTCTTTAGTCCTAGCTCCACTCTCACTATTCGTGTGTGATCTACACTCATCCAAATCTGCACCTGTAAAGCTGACCCAAGAAAACTGGGTGCAAGCAGCAAACTTGCAAGTCAATCCACCTAAACTCTATCAAGAATCATTCTGGCATGAAGTACACCAAAGGAAGAAAATCTAAACACCATCTGTAACTGTTCTTGGTCGACCTATTGTTAGCTTCTCTTGACCCAGAAGGAACTGTCCTCTTATGCCAGTTGTCCCTTTCCATCCCCCAGACAGCACATCTGACAAAAAGTCTCACTTTCTAAGATGAAACCCAAAGACCATTGATGTCACCCGAGACAGACAACTGAAGTTAGGTTCCTTGTTAGAACAGGATGTCCCAAGTACTTGTTCTTAAATAGTCACTATCTGAAATGTTAAATCTATATTGCACATTTAGTATGTTAGTAAACTCTGTGTTGCACTAGGACTTTCCCATCCCCAATGTAAGAGATTTTAAATAAAATAACTTGTATAGTGACAATTTCAAAACATCTTAACCATGCGCCTGAGGTGATTGGTACAAAAATATTCTAAGACAGGAATTGAAATTGATCTTCGGCGGTAGTGCAAAACGCATGTTTTATACCCAATCCAAATTTGTTTTCTATTTACTTCTAATCTTCTAATGTCCGACTTTTGCAACTGTTGAAGACCAATTTCACCCCCATTAAATCAGCCCTGTGTGATCATTGCAATTTTTGTATTTTATTTTAAGGGTTTAAAAAGCACAGGATTCCCAAATTATACTGGAGCAAGACCCAAGCATGGCTTATTTAAATAGGTCTAACATTTAATTCAAGGTGCAAAATGCAAGTTCATTGTTCTTTCAAAGAAACAAAATACGGGTATTAAACTCCATAATAAATTGTTGCTAATAACAGTAGATTATGGCTGATAGGTGTTTTTTCCTGCCTATTTTGCTGTTGTGTGCAAGCAATATTGAAACAGGGACAGAGAATATTCATTTGAATACAGAATTTGAAGGGAACAGAAAGATAAAAAAAATCCTATAAATACAACAAAACAACAGGCAACAGGTATTAAGAAAGAATTTAGAAAGAACAATATTCAAAATATATTGAATGTTTTACACATCTCTATATTCAGCAAACATGAAGTAGAGCCAAATATAATGCCCTAATATTGTACCATACAGAGTAAGTACCAGAAATTGCATAACAGCAATTCCCAATTTAGTCCACATTATTTGGAGCAGTATTAAACAGATGCTTAAAAGTAAAGTCAAAATCAAAGGATAGGACAACCCCAGCTGCTCTCACGTGTCCATGTGAAGTTTTAAAGGTTATGATAGAAATATGGGGGCAGCTTAGGCTGCTCACTAACCATCTCGTTCAAGAAGCAAACAAAGAACAAAGTACAGCACAGGAACAGGCCCTTCAGCCCTCCAAGCCTGCGCCAATCATATTGCCCGATATCTAAAACATTTTGCACTTCTGGGGTCGTTATCGCTCTACTCCCATCCTATTCATGCATTTGTCAAGCTGCCTCTTAAACACCACTATCGTAACTGCTTCCACCACCTTCTCTGGCAGTGAATTCCAAACACTCACTACCCTCTGAGTAAAAAACTTGCCCCGCACATCTCTTCTATAGTTTTCTCCTCTCACCTTAAATCTACGTCCCCTAGTAATTGACTCTTCCACCCTGGGAAAAAGCTTCTGACTATCTACTATGTCCATGCCACTCATAATCTTGTAAACTTCTAACAAGTCGCCCCTCAACCTCCATCGCTCTAGTGAGAACAATCCGAGTTTCTCCAACCTCTCCTCATAGCTAATAACCTCCAGACCAGGCAGCATCCTGGTAAACCTCCTCTGCACCCTCTCCAACAACTCCATATCCTTCTGGTAATGTGGCGACCAGAATTGCACGCAATATTCCAAGTGTGGCCTAACCAAGATTCTATACAGCTGCAGCATGACTTCCCAGCTTTTATAGTCAATACTGCCTGCCAATGAAGGTAAGCATGCCATATGCCTTCCTGACTACCTTATCCACCTGCGTTGCCTCTTTCAGTGACCTGTGGACCTGTACACCCAGATCCCTCTGCCCGTCAATGCACTTAAGGGTTCTGCCATTTGCTGTATAATTCCTGCCTGTATTAGACCTTCCAAAATGTATTACCTCGCATTTGTCCAGATTAAACTCCATCTGCCATTTCTCTGACCAAATCTCCAACCGATCTATATCCCATTGTTTCAGTAAATGGTGACAGAATAGAAAGAGGAATAAATAAATAACTAAAGATTTATTAAATTAACTCAAAATCCAGTAGGGGTCGTTAAAATCATGATAGTCAACAACCTTGCAAACTTAGAAAATTACCACATAAGCTGCAGATGGACGAAAGGGGAGAAAGCAAAAAATTCTATATTTGCCTGGTATGATCTGGCTGAGAGCAGAGCTGGCTGCTTATTCAAATGTCTATAAATAAAGCAATTTTGCCAGCTACTATGTTTCACGAAAACAAGCACTAGTGTCCTTGCCTCCTCAAAAGGAAAGCTCCAGGCCTCATCTTGGCGCCTTTCCATAGAAGAACAGTCAACATCAAGGCCCTACCTTGTAAAGAACCATACATGCAAACTCATTTTATTTGCTCATATCATTACCAGGCAACTATCAGCCAAGTTTTTTATATGTGAACTTTTACTCAGCAACATGCATTCTGTTATTTCAACTGCAATATGTGAAAGATAAATAAAGGTGACAGTGATGAAAGCGCTGAAAGAGATATGCCAGGGTACCACAATTTTTTTGGTGGGAAGCGGGAAATGGAGTGCAGAGGGAGAAGAAAGCAGTGGATTACCCAGAAAAAAAAACTAACTAATACAGTTAGTACTAATAATGTCTATATTACGAGAGTGTAATTTGGAGCTTTTAAAAACTGTCATTTGAATTTTTTTTTAATGTATCACTTGTGAATTTAATGCATAGTCCTTTATTCAAAAATTGAAGTGAGAAGAAGAGATAACTCATCATTGTATAAAGTACAGACCAGTAACTCAGAGGTCAGGCTCAGTAAGGTGTGATCAGAAGTAATTTTAGATCAATAAACATTTAAAATAATTTTTTGACCTTTAAATAAAAGCACACAGAATTGATTTCCTGATCAAATATATTCTATGAAAATTGCTTTTAGAACTACCTAAAATCTGATTACTATAATTACAGTTCCAATAGAGATTCACACCAAGACTTTTTTTTAAAAGAAATGTAATTTCTCGTTTGTAGTCAAGGTATTTCTGATACCATAATATTTAAATGATATTATCTTGATGAAGGCAAGGGAATTAGGCATTTTTTTTTGGTGGAAAGGGATTGTGCAGATATAAGTACTAAATATAATTCTATGAAGTGGACGTAACGTGTTGATGCATTTCAACATAATTTACCTTATTTGCTTAATTGAAAAATATACCAAACACCTTTCACAAATATATCCATTGTACAAAGGAATTGAGCTGCAACAGTAAGTGACCCTTGAACCCAGCAACTCAAACAGAGTTCCACTTCAGAAAGGAAAAAATACTGCATTCTTGCATTAACCACAAGTGCTACATGCAGCAACAGCAGCAGCTGCAGCACTGAAGTCACATTAACTACAGTAGCTGATCTACTTGCCTAATTAAAGGAAAATTATCCAGGAAAAGTCCAACAATGGGAAGCTATTCTGCACTGCTTCAAAATGTGTCTTTGATACATCTCAATGCAAATGAGTGCTTTGTAAATAATATTGCACAATAAAATAAATATGTAAACAAGCATGAATTTTCTTTAGCATTAAATTCCAGCAACATGAGTTTTACTCCCAGAGAGAAAAAGAATAATGTTACGGTTACACTTGTTTTCTGTCCGTTTCTTCCCACTTGATGTAAATCAAGGATAGGGAACACTGTACACTGAATCCATTAACTGAGGACTCTTCTCTCACTCAGAAATGTATGATCCAACATAGCCCCCTAAGTGTATGTGACAAACTGTGTCTTTTATTGTGGGGAATATCCAGCCTTTAAATTAATTTCTTTTCACATGGGTAGCAACAATCCTCTTTGCTTTTATGTCTGACAACTCACAATGGGTAGCTTTCCCAAAATAAATCATAAGGTGGGGCATATTATTTGGAACACCAGATTCTAAAATTCGACTCAAATTAGTTCAAGGGCAGAAAAATATTTCAGCCAAATATGGAAATACTTCACTCCCTTCTTTACCTTAAACCAGGTTTTTATTAAAGTATATTTTGCTTGCATGTGCTGCATGAGAGGAGGGAGAAGGGAAGTAAGAATACAATGATTAAGTAGGGTGTCCTCTTGACTTTGTAGCATATGCTGGTGAACAGGTGGTTTTGACATGCTATCAAAATGTACTTTTTAAAAAAAAACAGGGCTCGGTACCCTCTGGAAACATCCCATTGACCCATTCCAAAAATAATTCTGCTTTCACATTCCATATCAGATTCAAATCTATATATAGTGAGGGAAGGCAAGGAAGAATATTCCAGAACATTTTGATTCAAATTTAGACTATCTTTTAAGGTTTAATAATTTTAGAAAGAATTTAATTTCCCTTTCTTTATTTTAAGTTGAGTGCGACCATGAGTCTGCAGCAATTTCCTCACCCAAAGAAAATATTAATGGGAAAGGGCAGGAAATAAAAAAGTGAGTCTTTTGGATCAAGATACAGGCATAATGAGCCAAATGGCTTCTTTCTTTGCTATAAACATTTGTGATTCTAAGTAGTCATCCCCCCTATTATTTCCATTATTCTCTCATCTGAAAGCTGCCTAGATAGATTGACAGCTGGTTAAACAGTGATGAAGAACATCATAGCTGAATATCACAAACATGTCCCCATATAGCACCTCGCACTGCCACTTTCGTTGAACTTAGGCAACTTAACAAAAAACAGTGGAGGACTTTCCTACTCAAAACCATCTGATTAATTTACCCACTAGAATTATCAAGGGAGCCCCATCAAAACAGTTTAAAAAAAAAACACTTTCCAACCTAAAAATAAAAATCATGCTCCAAACAGATCTATCATACAACAGTACTTGTCAAACCATGTCCCTTACATACAAGCATTCTGATGAGGCAGTTGTGTATACAGTACACCATATAGTATCACAAGTAACAGGAAAGTTGAAGCATGCAGTTTTGTCAACTTGTATCTGAAGTGTTTGAAACAGAAGCACTGCTACAACTGAGGGTCCTTCAAAGTTAGTGATTTCCGGCACTTGCAGCAGCATCTGGTGGCAGACACCAATTAATGTCCATAAAATACAGTATCTCTGTTAGCTAAAGATTATCTGTCTGCCAACATAAAATAATGAGCAAGGTTTTCTTTCACACAAGTATGTAGATCTAAGCTTCAATATGTATTTATAGAATTTAAGCAGTGACTATATCAGTTTCAGATACAGCTCTCTTATATGTCTATTTAAAAAAATGTCAGCAAGGGTTTCTGGAAAAATGGTTTTATTATGAAACAGAAAACTCAGCTTTCCAGTTTGGGAAACAGAGTTGCTGGAGATGTAAAACCAGGTCCGAGGTATATTCTTGACAGTAGAAGATGTCTCAAGTGCTGCATGGGATGCCACAATAATGTAAGTAAACTTTAAAGACGCATACATGAAATATTTTAGATGAAAACATCAGTGTTACCATTACAGTAGTACATGTTTAATAAATGTGAAAACCTGCCTTTCTAGGAACGATTCACGTAGTTGTCAATCAACCCTTTTGTATATCCAATTGTGATTATGTAGAAGCGTTAAAGTACAGTGCTTAACTCTCTGGCTGTTGAGTTTTCCTTCGGTCTTGCCTTTGCCTGTTAAATACTAATAGAGAGAGATAGAGAGATATTGTATAGCTTTGCAAAAAAGTTTCATATTACATTGCATTTATTTTTAAGTGCATTTTATATACAGAATGCCATGCAAGTGAGATTTTTATTTTACAAAATACAATGACCATGGTGCAGTGCCACCTGTACTACTGAAAGGGTTAGAATCAGGATGTTAACAGCTGTGATTTGTCTCTGGAGTGGGCTTTCTTGTTTGCACTTGACTGAGTTTATAGATTCGGTTGCTTTGATATGGCAGTTAACACAGTTTTCAAATGGATCAATAGCATGTAATATATAGACTTTCTATTAATGAACAGAAGGTTAAATTAAAAATTGGCTTCAGTTAGAAGGGGGGTAGGGAAAAGATCTGTTATCTGTGGAGGAGGCTGCCTTTGGAGAAGATAGTTAAATCCTCTAGAGAACAGAAAAACTGCACCTGCTTTTGTTCAAACCCAATGAGTGATTAAATAAGTATGACCAAACAACAGTGGTATAATGTCATTGTTGACCACAACAGATAAAGCCAACACAGCAAATTGACAAACACCCCCAAAAAGATGATCTCTGCACTGGAATCTTAATGAAAACTATTTTCTGGCCTACAAACATGCAAGATGATGTTTTAAGATGAATTCTAGTGCAAGTGCCTTGACCAGTGATTAACAGCAACTGTGTTACAATGTTCCGCTTTCTCAAGTCTCTCGTCAGTTTATATTAAAATCTTTAACTAAAATTAAAGAATATTATTTCTAACTGAATATCTGTAAATGATTAAGTAGTAATTACCGTATTTCTAGTCTTAAATATTATTTTTGTTTTGCAGTAGTCTCTTAACATTTGGTCTTCCTTCTGCTGCAGCTGTGCAGAAGGTTACCTAGACAGTTGAATCTGAATGTAGGTTACTTCATTACTATTAAGCCTGCTGAAAAGCAGGTTTCCTTCCAATGATCAACATCCTGAGAAGTACATGCTGATCTATTTGAACAGTTACTTTTCCTCTTCCAACTGTAATACAATTTCCATCCATAAGGAGTCACCTATGCGGCTGCCTCTTCTATCGATTGCCCATTACCAGCTCACCTTTACTTTAACAAACTCTAAATATTCTAACAGCTTGTTAACAAAAAGTGAGAATCAACTGATGTGCCATCCAATTTAAACACTTGTAGGATGCATAGCTACATTAGGCTTCCTGAATAGCCACTCCTAGAGCATTAAAAATATATAGCAGAATTACCAAAATATTTGATTAAAGAGAAATGTGAAGAATTTCAGTGGTTTGTAACCATGGGAAAAATTTATTTCTGATAAAGACTACAAGATTTCTGCATAAGTTAATTTTAAGTAAAAGTCAACTGTCACACAATTCTGTATCATATTGATAATCATCCTGGCAAGAACAGTAACTAAAACCTGGCTGATAATTATTTCTCATGAATTACCACTCTGCACACCTCCCACAGTAACCTCACCTATGAATTACCCTGGTAAACAGTCTGTGCAGAGTTGACTGCTTCTTTCAGGCTGAATTTCAGCCTGGCAAGTATTCTTGCAACCCAACACCTATCCCTCTCACAAAACTGCCCACGGCAACAAAAATAAGCAGCTAAAAGAATTTGGGTTAAAAAAAAAATCTACACATACACTCATAAGACCCTAGCAGCTCCAACGCAGCGTGAGAGCCAATATAATAGGTCTACACGCACAGATTACAATTTCTCTATTTTCTGTAATCGTTAACATTTTCAATCGATGTTTAAATATTTAATGCTCAGTAAAATAACCAATAAAGTTAGTAGGGTTATCATGGCAGTCCCACATACAACTGACCAAAAAAGATCAGTTAAACCCATACAGACTTCCAACTGCATTGAGCTGTAGGACAATTGCCCTGCCCCCACCCTCATAAAAA
This sequence comes from Carcharodon carcharias, assembly GCF_017639515.1. Lineage (NCBI taxonomy): Eukaryota > Metazoa > Chordata > Chondrichthyes > Lamniformes > Lamnidae > Carcharodon > Carcharodon carcharias. The sequence continues at coordinate 41,845,875 of NC_054474.1, read as the reverse complement.
TGCAAGAAGATTGCATTCACTAAAGAAAGAGGAAATTATGTACGAAACTGGACCCTGATAAATAGATCGTTCAAAGAGAGATATTGTAGCTTTATCTCTGTAAGCAATACCGTACCAAACCACCACAATAGAAAAGTACATTATGCCCAATAGTTACAATATTTTACACAATGGTCCATAGGCGAGTTTATTTTAGGGCTGGCATTCCACATCCTCTACACTGTTTAACAGGGTGGCTGTGAATCCTATATCATGGGTTTGCAGATCAATATGTTGTATAAAACGTTACTCTACTTTATCAAGAAACAGAACAGATTATCGGAAAAACAAGGCAGATTTTACTGATCTTTACTGATTCAGTTCCATGTTTCTATTTGTGGTTTCAGTGGGTCCACTTAATGCTTTGTTGTGCACCATTGAATAGCTAAAAGCAGCACTGCTACATGGCGGGAAATCGAGACCAGAAATGCGGGAGAGAGTTTTCATGGTACCTGGGGGCCTTCCTGGGCTGACCCGGTATCCTGCTGCCTTGGTAGTGCCTAAGGGCCTGCCCGGGCTGGTCTTAAACCCAGCTGCCTTTGTAGTTCCCAAAGGTCGGCCCGTACTGGTTCTGTACCCAGCAGCTTTCGTCGTCCCTGATGGTCTTCCTCGTTTCCCTGCTCGGAAAATATTTTTCCTTCTTTTCAGGTCATTCTGGCCTTCTGCATTTCTTCCAACACCCATTTGCGAATTTGGCTCTTCCAATGATTCTTGTTTTACGCAGCTTATTGGCTTGTAGCTGTTTCCATAAAGTTTGTCCGGTTGGGAAGAACACAAGTCAAACTGGTCATCGCTGCTCACATCATCGGCACTGAAGGTCACCTCCTTCTCAGGCTCACAGCAGCCAGTGTTACTGCAGCCAACTGGATGCATGATTTCTAAGAATTAAATTAGGGAAATATTTTAAAATAACTCATGATTACTTAAATAAAATATTTAACAAATGATTACACAAATGCAAATTGCTGTAATGCCAGAAAGCTAAAATATGCATCATTTTAAGAGAAAGAAATAACATTATTGGAATTCATTCAAAACTCTTTCCATGAGGAGTTTCCTAATTTTTAAAAAAATATTAGTTCATGGGATGTGGGCATCGCTGGCTAAGCCAGCATTTATTGCCCAAGAGAAGGTTGTGGTGAGCTGCCTTCTTGAACCGCTGCAGTCCATGTGTTGCAGAAATACCCACAGTGCTGTAGGATATATATCACATCTAAATTCAAAATCTGCCTTTAATCAAACTAAACCTCAGCCCATCTGCCCTATTTTCACGCTTTAGTTTTAATAGTGTTCCAAAGTATCTTTTCTAACTCATTTGCTATGTTATACACCTCTTAAGGCAACCTATCAACTGCCAACAAGCTCCAAGAGCTCAACTCTCTTCCATCTTTCAATATGAACTGAAATTTGGATCTATATGGTGGCTGAAAGTGAACAGGGCATGAAATGGGCTTGGGTATCGCAATGCGTAATTAACCCCCGTCCACTGTTTCCCATCAAGGCAACATGCAAGCTTTGTGCTGCCTGCTGATTTGCATGATAGCTGCATGCAGCTAGAGCTAAATGCACTGCTGAACGTCTGCATGCCTCAGCCAGAGGCCCAAGTTTGTGCGACAGTAGCACCACTTGAAGCCAGCCTGCAATTTTTAAAAAGGAGCTTCAATTTAAACGCTGGAAGTGGTTGCAGAAGAAAGCATGAGCATTAAGAACACTGAACTATGGAGAAACAGGGTAAAGAGCATGCTCCAAGGTTCTGAAGCATAGCAGTGGATGCTATGTTGGAAGAGGTGGACAGGAGGTCCTCTATCCATAGGGGAGAAGGAAGCCCTCCACACAAACTCTCTGAAGGCATTGGGGGCAGGCAATGTTGTGGTCAATGCCAGAACTCTGGCCCCAAGGAACTGGATGCAGCACTGGAAGGAGTTTAATGATCTCACACAAGGGGCTGAATTTTCCCCCCCATTGGGGGGTAAGTTCATGGGCGGGTGTGTACAGGTGTGCTTCCAATTGGCGCCCCCGATCAGAGGCACAGCGCCATTTTACGTGGGCGAGCCAATTATGGCCCACCCAGCGTGACATCTGCACGGTAGCGCTATGTGCACCTTGTACGGGCCGGGGGGGTGGGGAGGGGGGTTTCCAAAATCGAGAGTCACATGAGTTGGGACATGTCCATAATTTGTATTTATTAAAATTTTTTAAAGCCTACGTGAAACCTCTTCCCGCCCATGGATGAGGTTTCATGTTTTTTCTACTTCCCGCTGGGGCTCCTGGCTTGCCCGCCAGCCTTAAGGTTGGATGGGCAGGTCCTTTAATTACTTAATTGCCTCTGTCAATGGCCTCAATTGACCATTGACAGGTCGGTGGGTGCGCAGCTGATTTCACTGCGCCCCCGCCTTCCTGAAAATTTAAATGGGGCGCGGTGACATCGGAAGCTCCCCCCAACATCACCGCGTGTCCTTTTACGTGTCAGCGAGTGGGCCCCGTCCCCGCTCACCGACTCATAAAATTCTGTCCAAGGTGTCAAGATCAATGTCAAATCAGTCAAATGCCAAATCCCCTTCACTGCACCTCACGCTACTGAATTTATCAAAGCTGTCACTCATCTACCAACAATCTCTACCAAATGTGACTCATACAGCACGTTTATAGTTTCACCTCATGCTCATGTTGCTGCAAGCCTCACATTTTCATCTCACAGCTTGCACACGGCTATTCAACATGACAGCCACATCACCCAAATAAACGGCACCACATTCACTGGCACATTTCCTTCTCTCCTGCAGGACAAGGTGGTGTGTAACTGCAGCAAGCAGCAGCAAACTGGAGGTAAAAAGGCACATTCACATGTCCTTACTCCATTGGAGAAAACAATAGTTGCTATCATTGCAGCTGCCATGACTAAATCGGTTGCCAGTAGTAGGGTAAAACCATTGAAGATGACAGAATGCTCACACCTAACCCTCCCTCTCATATCCCACTTCTTCCCTGATCTCACGATCTCTTCCGATTTAGAAGCAGTAGATGGTTTAACGAGGCACTTCTTGCCCCCTCCCCCCACCACAACCCTATCCTTGTGCCTTTCTCCTTTCAGATACCCAAAAACGGCAACCTGGCCAGAGGTAGAAGAAAAAAAGGTGCAAGAGCAAGAAGGTGATGATGATGATGAACAACATCACTCAATCTCACACACATAACCCACTCAGATAATGACATGGCGCACACTTTAGAGGATAGTTGAGAGGCAGGACCTGCATGTGATGAGACAATGGGCATGAGTGGTCTGCAACTAGGGCAGGGGACAAGGGTAGTAAAGGTGCCAGCTCATTGGAGGGCAAGGTTGCGCAGGTGTTCTGCTGCAGAAGAGTAAGATGACGACTTTAGTAGGATGCGCTAAAGAAGAAAGTTGATTGTTATCACCCTGAAAAGGTGCATTGGCAGGCTTGTCATAAGGTCTGTGGAATATGGAGGAGTCTGACACCAGCCTGGAAGAATGCTATGTGCAGAGCTTGGAGCCCAGTGTGGAAGTGGAGCCCAACTCCATGAGAATTCTTGTGGACCAATCCAAGATCCACAAGAAGCTTCTACTGCTGGTGACTCAGCTTGTGTTGCAGTACAAACACAAGTCACCCACCATCTGGGTGCCACATTGGAAACACAGACTGAAGTTATACAAATTCAGCTCATTGCCACACAAGCTCAGCCTGCTCTCATGTAAACGCAGTTCGCTACCACATAAGCTCCAACTGAGCAGTTGGATGAGTTGATCACAGACAGCCTTGCCAGAAAGGAACAGTGCTGGTTGCCTCTTCCTGCCACCTCCTCCTCCTCAGCTGGTCACTGCAAAGCTGGTGGGCAAGGGCTGTGCGCTTATGATGGTGAGCTGGTGCAGCATGCAACAGACTACGATGAATCTTGGCACCAGTTCGGTTGAATACTGCAGAGCTCCTCCAGAGCAGTCCAGGCAGCAGGAGTATCGATTTTGCAATCCAATGGTCTGTTCAATCCCATTTTGTGTGGCAAGATAGCTTCAGTGCCCATTTGTGTGTTTGTGTTGCTTACTGGAGTCATGAGTCATGTAGGCAGCAGATATGTGGCACTGCCCAGTAGCTACCCTCTAGTTTGCTACGCTGGCTCAAATGCAGGTGGTATAGTAGACTGGAACAGAATGGGCATGATAGCTGGTGCCACGACACTAAGCATTGACCTGCATGATAAGCTGAGTATGGTCACAGAGCAGCTGGACTTTGAAGGGCTGGAGTTCCTTCTCATTACATCTCAGAGTTGACGTATGGCACCCGCAAAGCAAAGTGCATACTGTCAGTGGTGCCTTGCACCATGAAGGAGCCTGTAATCCACACAAATCTGTGTAATTGCTCTGTCTGCTTCTCTCTGGTAAGAGAGAATAAAATGTATTCAGCTCTCTTGGAATGCAAATGACCGGTGAACATGGAGATGTTGCAAGTATTGCCTGCTCCAACCTGGGAGCCAGACGCATAAAGATTTGTGACCACTGTTACCTTCACTGGCAATACCATCCTCACCCTGTTCTGAGGCTGCAGCACGTGCAGATTTCAGTGAAGATATCTTTACTGAACCACAGAATCTCACACACTGTCCCTCACAGAGATTCAGTTAGGAGAATTTCTCCCTGTACACCTTGGGCGGAGATAGGCTGTTAGCAGAAGGTTTTCTCCCCTCTTCCTCCTCCCTCTTCCAGAAGCTTGTCCTGCTGTGCATACCTGTGCTCATTCTCCCTATAGTAGTGGGCCAAGAGAATGCAAACTACTGCACCCATGCCCCCAAGTCTGGGAGCAAGTAATTTCTGCAGAATCCTAGTGGTCAGGACAAAGTCCTTCAGCAGCTGCCATACCTCTTCCTGTAGACTTCTGTAAGTTTCAGCACATGGAAAGCACTAAAAAATTCTACAATTATGGCAAGAACTGGTGAAAATCAATCAACAACTAACCTGAAAGTAGTTGATGATCCCTTTAAATAGTGCTGGTGGTGGTGCAGAGGTGGGGGAGTCTTTCCTTTGGCTGAACAGGTGTTCTATTATGCAACATTAAGAGAGGGCATTATCTGAAGCGCTGAACACCAAAATGGTGCAACTAGTATCAAATCAGCATAAAATGCTGACTTCACAACCTGACTACTCTGCATTCTTCCAGCTGACACTCCCTGTGCATGCTAATGCCCTCGCCAAAGTGGAGTCCAGTGCAGCTAGTACTACAAGTATGCTCACACAGTTTTGGAAGCAAAACGCCACCTTTAGCACTGCAATAGCGAATTTGATGGCCAATGTCTTTAATATGGTAAATACGGCACACAGGGGAAACAAATATTTAGCAGTGGTATGGGAGTTAGGAGAAATAGCAAAGAATGGTTAAAAAGGCAGATTTTCAGGAGGCTTTCAAAACTGGAGAGAATTAAAAGGTCTGAGGCGCTTAACAAGGAAATTCGATGGAATATAATCAAGATAGATGAAGCGTTTACAACTCAGCCATCCATCAGCATGGGCACCTAGCTATTTACTTTATTTTACACTTCTAATAAAGTAATCTGACTCTTAATTCCTATGGAACTATCTCCAGAACTTAGTCCCTTAACAGTAAATGCCAATGATCCCGCGAGTCTGTTAAATCTCTGCTTTCCAGACATCTCTTTTGAGTTGGATCACCATTTACCTTTGAGTACTTCCTGAATTCTTTCTTAGCTTCTTAAAGATCTCTGCCTGCGCACCTCATCCATTATATCATGGAATTAAGAATGGCATGCTTTACAACTACATAGTTCCTGCAATTGGCAGAATCAAAATTTTAAAAATGCTACCAGTGCTTTCCTGGACGATGGCTTCTTGAGTTGGCTGGTCCATTTATTTCTGTCTCAATTGTGGTGACTGCTTAAAAATTCAAATAGCCATACAAAAATATTGATACCTTTCAATTCTTCACAACTTGGAATAAGATTTAAATTAAAATAATGGGCCAGATTTAATAAAGGTGATTGTGATAGTGTCGTAATTATGTTACAACTAGTAATCCAGAGGCCTGGACTAATAATCCAGAGAATTTGAGCTGAAATGCCATGCTAGTTTGAAAATTTGATGTCAGTTTAAAAAATTTGGAAATAAAAACTGGAATCAGAAATATCGATGAGAAGAGACACGTTGTCGAATCTCATCAGGACAGATGCAAGAATGTCAAATTTCCAAGGGAGCAACAATTTATTCTACATTGGAAAAGGATGCAGATTGGTTAGCAAGTCAGCTCTGATTGGTTGACGTATTACCATGGAGAACATACCAGGTTATGATTGACCCCATGCTTTTATTTACTTCAAAAAAAATGCAGTACCTGAACATGTTCCTTTTGCCTGCAGCAGGGCAGGTCCTGCATATGAATAAATGTAGCTTCTAGATAGCGTAAGCGAGCCACATTGTGAATCTGACTGATAACCCTAAATTGGTTGTGAATGCAACGCAGCACACTTGAGGTTGTTCAGCAAGTACTGTCCAATCATGGAATCACATCTAACAGTAGACATTATGTCATTATGTTCTGAAATTTGCAAGTATGGGCTGCTTGAGTACGGTGAGCAGCTGGAGGCACGTGCTGTTTGATACAATCCACAAGTTGTTGGGATGTACAGCCTACATATCTGACATTGTACTGGCACAAGATTGGTCTTATCGACATCTGAAACAGGGCCCAAGCCATTTGCTCACCATACAAGCTTGACGCTGAAAAAGGGTTAATCAAAACTAACTTGTGGGATAATGGCTACGCTGATCAGATCATTGCTCGCTGTGTATTGTGCATACTCACAAATGGCGTAAGGCCACTTTCAGACCCGAAAAGTACCCAGTCTATCTTAAATTACCCTGAGGATAAGGTATCTCAAAAAATTGAGCAACAGATGAAGCTAGCAATTTTATTCTGCTAGTATTCAGCAGCAACATGAGTAACATTTTCCACTGACAGGATGCTGATGTCAAGCCCAAATGATGCCCTACCTACCACACAAATGGGTAATGTGATATATGAATTTCAGGACCAGTGCGATGCCAGGTACATTGGCAGTGCATCCCAATGACTGGCGGATTGTACCAAACAGCATGTCCCTTCAGAGTACTGACCGTACTCAATCAGCCTGTGCTTGCAAAATTCAGAACACAATGTCTAACATTAGATCTGTTTCAATGACTGGACAGCACTAGCTGAAAAATCCCATGTGTGCTAAGAATTATACTAACAACCAATTTAAGATTATCAGTTGGTCTCGCAACATGGCTCCTTTATGCTTGCTAGAAGCTGCATATATTCATATGCAGGGACCTGTCCTCTGCAGGCAAAAGGAACATGTCCAGGCATTGCACTGATTTTGAATTAAACAAAAGCATGGAGGACAATAACTCCCTGGTGCGTTTCCCATGGCACCACCTCTACCAATCAGAGCCAACTTGCCAACCAATCAGCAACTTTTTCTCAAGGAGTATAAACTGCTGCTTCCTTTGAAATTTGGCATTCTTGCATCTCTCCTGATGAGTGCAAGATGAAAAGCTTCAATACATGTCTCTTTTTTCAGCAATACTCAAGTTCTGTACTACCGAGTGACAATTAGGTATATGTTCCTCCAACCTCATACCAAGGTGACTGAGGTGGCTTCTAAATCATCCTGTTGTATCAAACTGTTACAAAGAATGCGGCCCACCACCTTCTAAGGAATACAGGGTTGGGCAGACATTTATTGCCTACCCCTAGTTGCCCACAAACCTAGAATGAATTTTAGAAGTTCCACATTCCCACACATTTGACTAACTGCTGAAGCATGTTTTCTGTCTGTTTGAGATGATGGTGATGCTTTCATCCCTGTGTTGGCCTTTTGCTGACAATGTCTGCACTTGTGCAGATGCTGTGTCTCCCTGTTGGCCTCAAATTTGTGTCATTCCCGCTCTCTTCCAGCATTGTTCTCATTCTCTCTCTAGCTAAAACTTTTGCTTCTTTAGCTAAAATTCTCTCTCTTACTCTTTCTTCCACCATTAACCATCCCAGTTCAATATCTGCCTCTCCTGATTTGGTTGACATTTTTAGTTCTTACTGCTTCTGTTCCATTCACTTTTAAATTTTAAGCATTTGGATTTGGCTTCACCACTAGTATAACTCTGTACGTCAGATTGCTGCCACCAATTATTATGAATTTGGGTTCTGTCACAGGCATGTATTGAGCTCCAGTGAACTTGTAAATGACACAATATCTTAGTGCTTTTGTAGTTGCAGTCACTGTGGATCTGTAGGAATTCCAATGCTTTACTGACAATTTATTCTTAAAGTTTCATCTTTTCCAAAATTTCGAAGTGACCATGTTTGTGATATAACGTTTGGCAAATCGTTTTAATCCTCTTGCTTGTTTATAAACATAAATGCCCATAAATTGAATCAAATAGAGCTATAATGTTCTGTTCAAAATTAAGATATTTTAGCCATTCGGCCCCCACCAATGTTCCCTTCACTTTGCATGGCCCCAAACCCGTACGGCAGAGAGGAATGTTACTCCCCACAGCTAAACGCTTTTCAGCAAGGCAGTCTTCCTTTAAAGGATTGGAACAAGGGATCCCACTATCGATACTATTTCTTTAAATAAAAGTAATAATTAGTATTAATTTTCTTTTATCCCCTCTTCAATTTTTATGCTTCCTCTCCTGAAACTACTAACTCATGCAATATTTTCCTTTTTTTCCCTCTGTATTTAAGAGGTTCTAGAATGAACATCTTTGTTTATATGAGTGTTAAGATATCATTAGGTGCAAAGAGCTGCCTGAAAAGTTTAGAGTAAAAGATATGAACTAACGATTAATCAAGACACAAGTCATTAACTTTTTGCAAGTACACTGTACTCATTTCAATTTTGGAAACTGAAATTCAGCTTTTTGAAGTAGAGCAGCTGCCACAGGACAGGACTTTAAAAGTGGATGACAAGTTAATAAAAATGTAACAAAAATGCATGGGAACCTAAGTTTACTAAATAGCGACAAAAAGTGCTAAAGCTCTATAAGTCAATTGTATCTGCAGTTAAAGTATTTTGTCCAATTTGGGTATCCTAGTTTAGCGAGCATGTCAAGACTATGTCAAAAGACTCCTAAGGTGATAACAAGGATCAGAAGTTTTATTTGTGAGAACAGACATGAAGAACTGGAGCTCTTACAATGAGTTAATGAGTGATCCGATAGAGGTGTCCTAAATTCCGAAGCATTTTGCTAAGTTATATGGGAGAAACTATTTCCACTAGTGAGTTGGTAACTAATGGACATAAATGTGCTCTGAAGCATTTAATGCCATCCTGAGGTTGTGAGGGACACTATATAAATGCAAGTTCTCTCTTTCTATCGCCTTTTTTTTAAAAAAAGATTGGTGGCCAAATAATCTCCTTCAGTCCTGTAACATTTTATGAATTTAAGTTATCTAATGGAAGGTATTAATGTTGCTCTATGGATATTAATGAATAGTGTCCTTTAAATGTACATTCCTTCAGGGGCATGAAGAAGCAACTCTTTGCATTCAGCTTCCAACAGGAGTGCAACTTGCTGACACTGGTCAGGCGACCAAGTTCATATGCTGTGAAGAGGAATTCCATGCAGTACTGCCTACTAATGGCACAATAGCAACACCATCTCGCACATAAATGCCTTTCAGCTGAACTATCAAAGTTCTCTTTGTTGAATACCATGTAATTGCAGGAAAGAGGAGAAAAATGTAGAAAAGTTAATTTTTAAATAATCCAAATTTAAATAATGTCTTTTTTTAAAAAAGCTCTTACAAAATAAATGCGACTGGCAATTATTTGGCTGGAAATACAGTAAGCATGAGCAGTGAGCAGACGCGCAAATATTATACATGCACACAAACCCATTTGGGTTGAATATAAAGTTTAAATATCCATCAGTTTTTTTTTTATTCATTCATGGGATGTGGGCTTCACTGGCCAGACCAACATTTATTGTCCATCTCTAGTCGCCCTTGAGAAGGTGGTGGTGAGCTGCCTTCTTGAACCATTGCAGTCCATGTGGTGTAGGTACACCCAGAGTGTTGTTAGGGAGACTTACAGGATTGTGACCCAGCGACAGTGAAGGAATGGTGATATATTTCCAAGTCAGGATGGTGAGTGACTTGGAGGGGAACTTCCGGGTGGTGATGTTCCCATCCACCTGTTGCCCTTGTCCTTCTAGATGGTAGCGGTCATGGGTTTGGAAGGTGCTGTCAAAGGACCCTTGCTGAATTCCTGCATTGCATCTTGTAGATGGTACACACTGCTGCTACTGTGCATTGGTGATGGAGGGAGTGAATATTTGTAATGTGGTGCCAATCAAGCGGGCTGCTTTGTCCTGGATGATGTCAAGCTTTTTGAGTGTTGTAGGAGCTGCACTTATCCAGGCAAGTGGGGAATATTCCATCACACTCCTGACTTGTGCCTTGTAGATGGTGACAGGCTTTGGGGAGTCAGGAAGTGAGTTACTCGTCGCATAATTCCTAGCCTCTGACCTGCTCTTGTAGCCACAGCATGTATATGGCTAGTCCAGTTCAGTTTCTGGTCAATGGTAACACCAGGATGTTGATAGTGGGGGATTCAGTGATGGTAATGCCATTGAATGTCAATGGCGATGGTTGGATTCTCTCTTGTTGGAGATGGTCATTGCCTGGCACTTGTCACTTACTTGCCATTTGTCAGCCCAAGCCTGGATATTGTCCAGGTCTTACTGCATTTGGACATGGACTGCTTCACTATCTGAGGAGTCGCAAATGGTGCTGAACATTGTGCAATCATCAGCGAACATCCCTACTTCTGACATTATGATGGAAGGAAGGTCATTGAGGAAGCAACTGGAGATGGTTGGGCCGAGGACACTACCCTGAGGAACTCCTGCAGTGATGTCCTGGAGCTGAGATGACTGACCTCCAACAACCACAACCATCTTCCTATGTGCTAGGTCTGACTCCAACCAGCGGAGAGTTTTCCCCCCGATTCCCATTGACTCATTTTGCTAGGGCTCCTTGATGCCAAACTCAGTCAAATGCTGCCTTGATATTAAGGGCAGTCACTCTCATCTCACCTCGGGAGTTCTGCTCTTTTGTCCATGTTTGAACCAAGGCTGTAATGAGGTCAAGAGCTGAGTGGCCCTGGTGGAACCCAAACTGGGCGTCAGTGAGCAGGTTATTGCTAAGCAAGTGCCACTTGATAGCACTGTTGATGAGCCCTTCCATTACTTTACTGAGGATCGAGAGTAGACTGTTGGGGCAGTAATTGGCCAGGTTGTAGCTGTACTGGAACAGCTTGGCTAGGGGGCGCGACAAATTCTGGAGCACAAGTCTTCAGTACTATTGCTGGAATGTTGTCAGGGCCCATACCTTTGCAGTACCCAGTGCCTTCAGCTGTTTCTTGATATCACATGGAGTGAAACGAATTGGCTGAAGACTGGCATCTGTGATGCTGGGGACCTCCGGAGAAGGCCTAGATGGATCATCCATTTCCTTCCAAAGGCAATTATAAGGCAATGAAGCAGAGGGTCTCTTCACCATTCATTTCAAATAACTGGGCAGTTGTAGGAGGAGGTGGATTCAATGAATTCAACATTATTCCACACAGAGGCCAGAATTTAAACCAGCACTCGTGAATATTAAATAATTAAATTTATACACACCTCTGTAATTCATACCGACCTCACAGAAATTGAAACCACCTGAAAAAAGAAGAGAAAAAGTGATAAATTGGACATTGCCTTATCTATCATAGGAACATAGGACAAAAGAAATAGGAGCAGGAATAGGCCATTTGGCCCCTCAAGCCTACTCCACCATGCAACTAGATCATGGCTGATTTTCTATCTCAACGCCATTTTCCTGCACCATCCCACATCCCTCAATGCCATTAATATCTAGAAATCTATCGATCTCCGTCTTAAACATATTCAACGACCGAGCTTCCACAGCCCTCTGAGGTAGAGAATCCCAAAGATTCACCACCCTCCAAGTGAAGAAATTCCTCCTCATCTCGGACCTAAATGGCCTACCCTTTATTCAGAGACTGTGTCTCCTGGTTCTAGACCCTCCCAGCCAGGGGAAACATCCTTCCTGCATCTCCCTTGTTGAGTAATAATTTTGTATGTTTCAATGACATCGCCTCTTTTTGAATGTTAGAGAATACAGGCCCAGTCTCCCCAATCTCTCCTCAGAAGCCAAGCCACCATCCTAGGAGATTAAACTTTCCATCTTTCAGGCCCACTCAAAAGGCTTTTCATTAAATTACACATAGTACTTACAGAGGATAAAAACATGTATAAGTTTAGTTTACAGAAGATCTTTGAAGAGGGCAGTATTGTGTTACAACCTCCAAAAAGTTGATCTGCTGAAAAATCAATTTAATCCCCAAGATATTAAAGTCATTAGGCCAAAAAGAAATTAAATGCTAAAGCGTTCCAGCAGCCAAAATGAAAACTTGAATGCGACATGGATGAAAGTATAAACATTAAGTGATGTGAATAGCAATAAGCTCCCTTATATCAAATCAGTATACCATAGCATGTTTAATACTTTCCTAAGCCAACCTACAATTATATCTGGAGAAACAAAATCACACACAAACTGGCATTAGCCTAAATTTGAAGAGTCATTTTGGACTTGAAACGTTAACTCTGTCTCTCTCTCCACAGATGCTGCCAGACCTGCTGAGTATTTCCAGCAATTTCTGTTCTTATTTCAGGTTTCCAGCATCTGCAGTATTTAGCTTTTATTATGGCATTAACTAAACTTGTTTACGTCAATTTCATTTTGACATATGCATTAAATTTCCACCACTTTCTATTGTTCCCTGCTGTCTGTCGGGTTCCTTTGCCATTATTCTTCCCTAGCTGAGAGGGCCGATGTATGACTGCTCCCCAGCACCTTCCAGTGTTGCTCTTGACTTTATTGCTAGAAAATTCCTGAAAGTGGGATGGCTTCCTGTTTAACTTTCCCCTCACCCTTTGATAAACTTGGGATAAAACTGGCCTCCTGCTCCTGATGCAACCAATATCAGGATCCAAAGTTTAATACTCAGTTGTGCAGCTCTAACTGTTGTACGAGGTCTAGAGGCTTGTATGGTTGAACAATAATAGTTTATTAATAATACATAACTGCATACATATATACAAGTCCTATCTAGGAGCTATATTCATGCCGACTTCTACCAGACTTACTACTGCATTCTACTACGCCAATGTGACTCTCTACACCATAATGTGGGTAGTACGGTTTCCTTAGTCCCACATTAACCCTTACAACATCAAACACCCTAATACTAAACCTCCCCCACAAATATTTACCCAAATGTACTTCCAATAATATTTACATGCTACTCCTCCTCTCCCCAACCCTCTGATTTTACAGATTCAGATGATCTGGAGGCTTTACAACTCTTCCAGGTCACTTTCTTTTCAAGTTTGGAGGAGTGGTAGTCTCAACTGCTTTGGACTGACTTTGTTAGTCTGCAGTTGAAGTTGTAGTAATTGGTGTTTCAATTACTTGGCTGTCAATATCTGGTTGGTTCTTGCGCTTCCTAGTGTTGTATTTGTCTTTAGGAACATAAGAGCAGAAGTAGGCCATTTGGTCCGTTGAGCCTGATTCAGCATTTAACTAGATCATGGTTGACAATCTGTGTTCCTTGGTCGGATACCATGGGCTTATCTCTATCCTTCCAGAGGGAATATTCACTCCGTTCATTTGTAGAGTGGACTCGGGTTTTCTTTTCCCGTGGGGTCCGCCAGGTTCTTCCTAGAAGTTGAAGGTTCTCCTCCATTATGTTTGTTCGTTCCTCATCCTTGAGCTCAATTTGCAGTTTGGCTTCTAATGGCTGCGCTCCATTTCTTCATGTGCACTTGTGCGTCCCTCAGTTTCGTCTTAGTGAGTTGGTGATTGCTTCTCTCCTGCTCCAAGATCGACTTCATGTTGTGCGTGTGAGCTTGAAGCTCCAGCTTCATTACTGTAGTTTTTCCTACTTCTGTGACAGCAACTCTGAAGTTCGGGCTCAGCTTTCTGCTGCTGCTCCTTCTCCTTTGTATCTTCTGTTTTATGTTGTTGTTCATCTGGAGGTTTGGATGGTCTTACTGAAGAAGACTATTTTCTGCTGTCTGCAAAGGCGTTGGAATAACTGCCTCTGCAAAGAGTGAGGACAATTCCGAACTAAAGCCCCAGTTGAGATCATCAGTGCTGCTAGACCTCTCGGGAATCTCCAATACAGTGTAGTTGACTACAGTAATTGTTTTGACATCTTCTGCCATTTTGAGGAGTTTGAGGGCAACACAGACATCTCTGCTCAGGAGAGAAAAGGATTGATTGCGGATGACATACTGAATTTCAATTATTTACTTGTTACCATACTGGAGCAGTTGTTGATTCCTGCCTATGACCAGTAGTTGGATTCCTCCAGGACCACACAGTGGTGTGTCTTGTCTGTAGCCAGAGGTCCTTTCGCCATAGTTTCTGATCCTCGACTCCCCCCTACATCAGGAGCATGTGAAACGAAGCCCAAGTGAGAATTCCGCCCCTCGCTGGGAAGAAAGTCCCGCACTCTAGAGCTGCCGGCCAATTGGATTGGTCAGCAGTTCCAAGAGTGCGTCAATGACAGTTGTCAGGACTGCAGAAGAAGGAGGAAAAAGGCCCAATGGATCCCCAGAGCAGGTAAGTCCGGGGTCTTGGACAGGCAGGGGGTGGGTAGGAAGGAAGGGGAGGGTGGCTCGTGATCGGCAAAGGGCAGCACCCAAAGAGCTAACACCTCACTTCCCTCCTGCCCCTTGAAGAACTAATTAAGAAAAAGAATGGACCGCCCACCCCTGCCCAGCTGCCAATGCAAATGTTTATGGCATGGGCAGCCAAAACAAGCCTAATGGGGATGAGGTTGGGGTGGGAGGGAAGGTGGCGGGCTGGCCACCCGCCCTATTCTATGTGTACCTCTCTCCACCTCCAACGAATGGCCCAAAACACACCCAGCAGGGGCATGTAAAATACAGCCCAATGGGTGTGAAAGAAGTTTGAAACTCAACTCCACAACAGCAATTGGGGGTTTTTAAAATTAATTTGTGGGGTGTGGGCGTCGCTGGCTAGGCCAGTGTTTATTGCCCACCCCCAGTTGGCCTTGAGAAGGTGGTGGTGAGCTGCCACCTTGAACTGTTGCAGACTATGTCATGTAGGTACACCCACAATGCTACTAGGGAGGGAGTTTGACCCAGTGACAGTAAAGGAATGATGATATACTAACAAGTCAGGATGGTGAGTACCTTGGAGCGGGACTTCCAGGTGGTGGTATTCCCATGTCTCTGTTGCTCTTGTCCTTCTAGATGGTAGGGGCCATGGGTTTGGAAGGTGCTGCCTAAGGAGCCTTGGTGAATTTCTGCAGTGCTTCTTGTAGATGGTACACACTGCTGCCTGTGTGTCAGTGGTGGAGTAACAGCACTGAACTGCAGCTCTACTCCATTATTATGTTATGTACTGTTTAGTTCACACATCATGAAGTTTTCAAAGTCACACAATGCAAGATTGCTGCACTTAAAAAAAAATATCAGAAGTGGTTTGAGACATTTTGAGGCCAAAGGGCTCTATAAAAGTCTTAGTAATGTTATTTATAATAGCAGCTTAAAGCACATCCACTTACTTTTTTCCTGTAAGCCACAATGACTCAGCTTATTGAAGCAGTGGGCAGTTGACTGTACAAGCCCAGGAGCTCCCAGATTCAAACTTGAGTCTGCACTGAGTTAACCAATGTTTGTGGAAGGGGTGTAAATCAAGCAAAGTGGGGATGTTCATTGATGATTGCACAATGTTCAGCACCGTTCCCGACTCCTCAGATACTGAAGCAGTCCACGTTCAAATGCAGCAAGACCTGGACAATATCCAGGCGTGGGCTAACACATGGCAAGTAACTTTTGTGCCACACAAGTGCCGGGCAATGACCATCTCCAACAAGAGAGAATCTAACCATCGCCCCTTGACATTCAATGACATTACCGTCACTCAATCCCCCACTAACAATATCCTGGGGGTTACAATTGACCAGAAACTGAACTGGACTAGCCATATAAATACTGTGGCCAGATTGATGAAGCAGCTGAAGATGGTTGGGCCTAGGACACTACCCTGAGGAACTCCTGCAGTGATGTCCTGGAGTTGAGATGACTGGCCTCCAGCAACCGCAACCATCTTCCTTTGTGCTAGTATGACTCCAACCAGCGAAGAATTTTCCCCCTGACTCCCATTGACTCCAGTTTTGCTAGGGCTCCTTGATGCCACACTTGGTCAAATGCTGCCTTGATGTCAAGGGCAGTCACTCTCACCTCACCTCTGGAGTTCAGCTCTTTTGTCCATGTTTGAACTAAGGCTGTAATGAGGTCAGAAGCTGAGTGACACAGGCTGAACCTAAACTGTGTGTCAGCGGGCAGGTTATTGCTAGGCAAGTGCTGCTTGATAGCACTGTTTATGTCCCCTTCCATCACTTTACTGATAATGGAGAGGAGACTGATGGAGCAGTAATTGGTCAGGTTGAATTTGTCCTGCTTTTTGTGTGCAAGACATACCTGGGCAATTTGCCACATTGCCGGTAGATGTCAATTTTGCAGCTGTACTGAAACAGGTTGGCCGGCGGCAGAACTAGTTCTGGAGCACAAGTCTTCAGTACTATTGCCGGAATATTGTCAGGACCCATAGCCTATGCAGTGTCCAGTGCCTTCAGCCGTTCCTTGATATCACATGGAGTAAGTCGAATTGTCTGAAGACAGGCATCTGTGAAGCATGGGATCTCTGCAGGAGGCCAACAGTGGATCATCCACTCAGCACTTCTGGTTGAAGATTGTTGCAAATACTTCAGCCTTATCTTTTACACTGTGCTGGGCTCTTCCATCATTCAGGATGGGATATTTGTGGAGCCTCCTCCTCCAGTAAGTTGTTCAAATATCCACCACCATTCACGGCTGGATGTAGCAGGACTGCAGATTATATCTGATCTGTTAGTTGTGGAATCACTTAGCTCTGTCTATCACTTGCTGCTAATGCTGTTTGGTACACAAGTAGTCCTGTGTTGTAGCTTCACAAGGTTGTGAAATCAATTGTTAATTTTAAAATTGAGATCAATAACATGTTTGATTGACAAATATCTAACAGCTTTGTGGTAAAGGTGGATAGAAACATAGAAAATAGCAGGACTAAGTCATTCAGCCCTTCGAGCCTGCTCCGCCATTCAATATGATCATGGCTGGTCCTCTATCTCAACGCCATAATCCCACTCTCTCCTTGACACCTTTAGAGTCTAGTAATCTAAATATTTCCTTCTTAAAGATATTCAGTGACTTGGCCTCCACAGCTTTCTGTGGTAGAGAGTTCCACAGGCTTACCACCCTCTGAGTGAAGAAGTTTCTCCTCATCTCAGTCCTAAATGGCCTGCTCCATATCCTGAGGCTGTGACCCCTTGTTCGACATCCCCCAGCCAGAGGAAACATTATCCCTTCATCCAGTCTGTCTAGTCCTGTCAGAATTTTATACATTTCAATGAGATCTCCTCTCATTCTTCTGAATACAGGCCTAGTCGACCCAATCTCTCCTCATAAGACAATCTTGCCATCCCAGGAATCAATCTGGTGAACCTTCACTGCACTCCCTCTCTGACAAGTACATCCTTTCTTAGGTAAGGTGACCAAAACTGCACACAATACTCCAGGTGTGGTCTCACCAAGGCCCTGTACAGCTGCAGTAAGACACCCTTGCTTCTGTATTCAAGTCCCCTTGCAACGGAGGCCAAAATACCATTTGCCTTCCTAACAGCTTCCTGCACTTAAATGCTTGCTTTCAGTGACTAGTGTACATCAACATTTTCCAATCTATCACCATTTAAATAATACTCTGCCATTCTTTTTTCTCTACCAAAATGGATAACTTCACACTTATCCATGTTATACTGCATCTACCATGTATTTGCCCACTCACTCAACTTGTCTAAATCGCCTTGAAGTTTCTTAACATCCTCCTCACCACTCACATTCCCACCTAGTTTTGTGTTGTCAGCAATATTACATTTGGTTTCCTCATCCAAATCATTGATATATACTGTGAATAGCTGGGGCCCAAGCACTGATCCTTGCGGTACCCCACTAGTCACTGCCTGCCACTCCAAAAAAGACCCATTTATTCCTACTCTCTGTTTCCTCCCTGCTAATCAATTCTCAATCCATGCCAATATAATATCCCCAATCCTATGTGCTTTAATTTTGCACACTAACCTCTTACGTGGTACTTCATCAAAAGCTTTCTGAATATCCAAATACACCACATCCACCGGTTCTCCCTTATCTATTCTGCTAGCTACATCCTCAAAACACTGCAGTAGGTTTGTCAAACATAATTTCCCTTCCATAAATCCATGGTGACTTTGTCTAAACCAGTTTTTATTTTCGAAGTGTTTTGTCATCACATCCTTTATTATAGACTATGGCATTTTCCCTCCTACTGATGTTAACTAACCAGTCTGTAATTCGCTATTTTCTCCTCCCTCCTTTGTTATATGGGGTATATGGAGCTAGGTTACAGATCAGTCACTGAATGGTGGAACAAGCTCGAGAGGCTAAATTTCCAACTCTTCTTCCTACATGCACCTACTTTATGGTTATGAAGCACTTTAGGATGTCCTGAGGAATTGAAAGTTGTGATTTGCTGTACGTGTAGGACAATGATTACTAAAAGGCACTAAATTGTATTCAATGGCATCCAATCAGCAAGTGGCTCAGCATTGTGAATCTCAGTTGTCCACTTGACATTTTGTTTTTCCACATGGATTGTGGAGTTCTTATAACTTTTTTTTTAGGAATTTTCACTTGATTTCTAGGACAGCCAGGGCTTGCCACAAACCTTTTACCGCTCAATTTTTGACTGTATTTTACTTCTTCCACACCTGTTCCGCACAGGTACAGACATTAAGTGAGCTCTGTGTTGACGAGGCTGACACTCTCTGTCAAGGCTCAAATGTGAATAATGATCAGTTGTGTAAGAACTTAGAGGCTGATGAGCATCTCTCTCCTATTAACTGTTTATACAGAAGGTCAACAGCACCCATGTAAATTACCAGCTAAAATGCTGAACTGGTACAAGTTATTTGCTGACCTCTTGGCTGAATGAATGATAACTGTAAAAGGGAAAGAAGAAAGAAAAACTGAAAAGGACTTTTTATATTATATACACATATATGAATATAAAAACAGACAAATTTCAGTAAGAACTTTATCAAAGCAATGTTCAGAGATTTCTTCACAACAAACAGCATTCGGTGCTGCTCTGAGCAAATGGAGGAGTTAAAGGTTTAAATGGTTGATTTTGTTGTCAGTATTGTTTCTCTTGTGATGTTTGGTTAGTTCAGCAATCAGCCTGGTTGATTGACTGAATGGTTCCAGGGATGAGGAACTTCAGTTGTGAAGATAGGTTGGAGAAATTAGAACTGTTTTCTTCAGAGAAAAGGTTGAGAGGAGATTTGATAGAGATATTCAAAATCATGAGGGGCCTGGACAGGGTAGATAGGGAGAAACGGTTCTGAACTCGTGAAAGGAGCAAAA
Organism: Carcharodon carcharias; assembly: GCF_017639515.1. NCBI lineage: Eukaryota > Metazoa > Chordata > Chondrichthyes > Lamniformes > Lamnidae > Carcharodon > Carcharodon carcharias. The sequence continues at coordinate 41,826,224 of NC_054474.1, read as the reverse complement.
ACGAGAGGGCACAGATTTAAAATAATTAGTAAAAGATGCAATAGTGATATGAGGAAAAAACTCATTCACACAATGAGTGGTTAGGGTTTGGAATGCACTGCCTGAGAGTGTGGTGGAGGCAGGTTCAATGGAAGCATTCAAAAAGGGAATTAGATTGATATTTGAAAATTAAAAATGTGCAGGGTGATGGGGAGAAGGCTGGAGAATGGAACTACATGAGTTGCTCATTTGGAGAGCAAGTGCAGACACAATAGCTCCTCTGCACCATAACAATTCTGTGATCGTGTTGTGTAGCACTATCACTGTGCTAAATGGGCTAGATTTTGAACAGGTTTAGTGACTCAAAACTGGGCATCCATGGGCCATCAGCAGCTACAGGATTATATTCAACCACAATCTATAACTTCATGGCCTGACATATCCCCCACTCTACCATTACCATCAAGCCAGGGGCTCAACCCTGGTTCAATGAAAAGTACAGGAGGGCAAGCCAGGAGCAGCACCAGGCATACCTAAAACTGAGGTGACAACCTGGTGAAGCTACAAAGCAGGACTACTTGCATGCCAAACAGCATAAGCAGCAAGTGATAGACAGAGCTAAGTGATCCCACATCCAATGGATCAGATCCAAGTTCCTCAGTCCTGCCACATCCAGTCGTGAATGGCTGTGGACAATTAAACAACTGGTGGAAGGAGGTTCCACAGATATCCCATCCTCAATGATGGAGCAGCCCAGCACATCAGTGCAAAAGACAAGGCTGATGCATTTGCAACAATCTTCAAGTGGCAAGTGGATGATCCATATTGGCCTCCTCTGGAGGACCCCAGCATCACAGATACTGGTCTTCAGCCAATTCAATTCACTCCACGTGATATCAAGAAATGGCTGAAGGCATTGGATACTGCAAAGGCTATGAGCCCTGAAAATATCCCAGCAATAATACTGAAGACTTGTGCTCCAGAACTCGTTGTACCCCTACCCAAGCTGTTCCAGAATAGCTACAACACTGGCATCTACCCAACAATGTGGAAATTTGCCCAGGTATATCCTGTCGACAAAAAGCAGGACAAATCCAACCTGGCCAATTACTGCTCCATCAGTCTACTCTCAATCATCAGCAAAATAAAGGCATTGTCGACAGTACTATCAAGCAGCACATACTCAGCAATAACCTGCTCACTGACACTCAGTTTATGGTTCTGCCAGGGCATCTCAGCTCCTGACATCATTACAGCCTTGGTCCAAACATGGACAGAAGAGCTGAACTCCAAAGACAAGGCAAGAGTGACTGCCCTTGACATCAAGGCTGCATTTGACCAAATGTGGCATCAAGAACCCGAGCAAAACTGGGGTCAATGGGAATTAAGAAGAAAACTCTCCGCTGGCTGGAGTCATATCGAACACAAAAGAAGATGGCTACGGTTGTAGGAGGTCAATCGTCTCAATCACTGCAAGAGTTACACAGGGTAGTGTCCTAGGCCCAACAATCTTCAGTTGCTTCATCAATGACCTTTCCTCCATTGTAAGGTCAGAGTAGGGATGTTTGCTGATGATTGCACAATGTTCAGCACCATTCCCGACTCCTCAGATATGCAGCAAGACCTGGACAAAATCCAGGCTTGGGCTGATAAGTGGCAAGTAACATTCGCACCACACAAGTGCCAGGCAATGACCATCTAAGTCAAGAGAGAATCTAACCATCTTCTCATGATATTCAATGGCATTACCATCATTGAATCCCTCTCTATCAATGTCCTGGGGGTTACTATTGATCAGAAACTGAACTGGACTAGCCACATAAATAACGTGGCTATAAGAGCAGGTCAAAGTCTGGAATTTCTGAGGTGAGTAACTCACCTCCTGACTCCCCAAAGCCAGTCCACCATCTACTAAGCACAAGACAGGAGTGTGATGGAATACTCTCCACTTGCCTGGATGAGTGCAATTCCAACAACACTCAAGAAACTTGACACCAGCCAGGACAAAGCAGCCCATGTTTAATCATTCACTCCCTCCACCACTAATGTACAGTGGCAGCTGTGTGTATCATCTACAAGATGCACTGCAGCAATTCACCAAGGTTCCTTAGACAGCACCTTCCAAACCCAAGAGCTATACCACCTAGAAGGACAAGGGCAGCAGATGCATGGGAACATGACCAGCTGCAAATTCCCCTCCAAACCATGCACCATCCTGTCTTGGAACTATATCACCAATCCTTCAGTGTCACTATGTCAAATTCCAGGAACTCCCTTCTTAAGAGCACTGTAGGTGTACCTATATCAGATGGACTGCAGAGGTTCAAGGCAGCAGCTCACCACCACCTTCTCAAGGGCATTTAGGAATGCTGGCCAAGCCAGCGGTGCCCATACCTGTGAACAAAGGAAAAAAAAATTGGAAACATTAGGGACATTTTTTTCTAGCCCCACAAAAGGAGGGTGTGGTGAGGCTCCCTGCCAAGTTCCCATCTCCTTGCAGGTTTCCTGCAGGCAGTATCCCAACTGCAAATAGCGAAGAAGGCATTAAATGGGGCACTTAGCCCCTATTGTGGAATTAGATTGCAATTTTTCAGATGGTATAAGCCACCCCACCCCCAACCCCAGTGCCCACAGTGTCAGGGGCCTGGAAATTGAGGGCAGGTGGCTTCACAGCAGGAGGTCTGATCCACAGACCATGTGAGGCTTTATTAAATTGCTGGCATTAAATCGCAGTGCTCAAGTCTCCCAAGTAGAAATTGTGTTTTTGATTCATTAATCATTACTATTCCACTTTTTCCTACCAAAGCGCTCTTGTCCACTCACTCAGCCTGTCTATAAACCTTTGCTGTCTCCGTGCATCCACCTCACAGTTTCTCAGCTAATTTTGTATCATCAGTAAACTTGGCTATTACACTCAGTTCTCTCATTTACATCATTGAAACAGATTGTAAATACTGTAGCTGAGGCCCAAGCACTGATCCTGTGGTACCCTACAGTTTATTTCTGCTCTCTGTTTTATGTCTCCTAACGAAACCTCAATCCATACTAATATATTATGCTGCTTTCCCATGAACCCTAATTTTATGTAATAACCTCTTTTGTTGCACCCTATGAATGCCTTTTGAAAATCCAAATACAATATCTCTTCTCTACCCAGCTCGTTACAACCTCAGAAAACTAACTGATTTGGTACTTCCGTGTCATAACCAATTTTGACTCAGAAAACCATAATCTGATTAGACAAAGTATCCAGTTACCACACCCCCAATAATAGGTACTAACATTTTCCCTACTACAGATGTCAGGCTAACTGACCTATAACTGCTGTTTCTTGCCACCTCCTTTCTAGAATTGCAGAGTTATGTTTGCTACCTTCCAGTCCATGGGGACTGTTCTGGAATTTTGGAAGGTCAAAAACAAATTCATCCATTAATTCTGTGGCCACCTCTTTTAAATATCTTGGATGCAGGCAAACAGTTTCAGGGGATTTTGTCAGTTCTTAGTCCCATTATTTTTTTCCAGTCCTATGCATTTACAAATATTAATTTCTTTAAGTTCCTCATTCTCACTAGATCATTGGTTCTCCACTATTTTCGGAATGCTTTTTATGTCTTTTAACATGAGGACAGATTAAAAAGAGGCCCAATTTTAATTCTTGTGCAAGTGGTTGGGTTTTGAATTAGTTAAAAATTCACCCAAATTATTGGTTTCAATTCTCGGTCATTTCTTTATTCCCCATTATAATTTCTCCTGTTTCTGCCTCTATTTGGTGGGTCTCATAGACAAGCTGAGCTCCAAGAGGGCAAACTGGGAGATTGGAGAGAAACTAGAGAAAGATGTGAGTTCAGGACTAGAATTTTGAAGGAAATTTGGACCAGTGGGCTGGCTAGGAGAACATAGGAACAAAAGTAGCAGACTCAGTGGACAAATAATCTCAATCACCATGACAAAAGAAATTCATGAGCTTCTAGCACTTGAAGTTGGAGATGAGAGTGGAGGAAACAGAGGAGAGGGGTTTATGAGGATGGCTTGATTTTGGAATAGTGCGCAGTTTTGTCAAATGAGAGCTGGATTAGACCGTGCTTTATGTGGTCCAGCCTGATCTGATAGTGAATGGTTCTCAACCTCCTTCAAGGAAATAGAGATATCAGAGTAAGATCGCTATAAAGAGTCACCAGAAGTAGCTAATTTTTAATACATTGCTGAGTGAGGTTAGCTTTATTTATTTTAGCTTTTCAGCAAGTTTAAAAAGAAGATATCATTTCACCACACAGGACAAAACAATGTGAGTCAGAAAGTCATCTCTTATTCTGTCATTCGTTGATTGAAATTTAAACTTGAGTTAGTAGACACTCAAAGGACAATTCACATTTTTCAAAGGATTTGGGAAATATATAACTCTCTCTCCCCTTTTAGGTCTCCTTGCATCATGCATCATTTCTCAACATCCAAGATGACTGACAATCATTGAAAGCTATTGACACTCATACCTGCCAAGAAGTCCCTGGACACACCACTAAAATACACTAAGACTGGTGTGATGAGAGCAATACAGAATATGCAAACTCATCAATAGTAAACAGCATTGCAAACCAGGCAACCAGATCTAATACTATGAAGTAGAAGCTTTCCCACAAAACAGCTGAAGCTAAAGTTCAGAGAAGAACCCGGGTTTGAAGAACAAATGCTGGACAGGGAAGACTGGGGAAATTAAACTCCTTACTAACATGTGTGACACACCTGCTTTTTTCAAGCCAACCAAAGAGATTTATGGACCCTCAACACAAGGACTAGCACAGTAAGATGCAAAGATGGCAAGACTTGCTGGAGAGCACTCTGTAGAGCTGCTCACTCAACTCCACAGTGATATGCACTTGCTGGAGGGGCACACAATTGTTCTCAACTGTTGGTAAAATCTAGCTAAGTTAATTCTTGATCACCTCTTGCCAACTGCAGAGGAGGTCCTTCCAAAGTCCCAGTGTGGCTTCTGACCCAGACGAACAAACAACATGATCTTCACAGGGCGTCAACTTCAGGAAAAGTGCACAAAGCAAGACATCCCCTTGTACATGGCTTTCTTTGATACCATAGAAGCTTTTGATTCAGTGAATTGAACTACCCTTTGGAAGTTGCTGCAGCGATATGGATGCCCTGCTAAGTTCATAAACATCAATCATCTCCTACATGTGAAAATAACAGTACTATGCAGTAGCTGCACCACAAATCAGATGGGCAAAGGTAGTATAAATGAGGAGTTCAAAGAATGTTTTTGGGATAGTTTCTTAGAACAGCACGGTCTGGAGCCAACCAGACTGCAGGCTATACTAGATCTGGAATACCTGGAAAAACTCAGCAGGTCTGGCAGCATCGACGGAGAAGAGCAAAGTTGACGTTTCGAGTCGTCATGACCCTTCAACAGAGTCATGAGAACTCAAAACGTCAACTTTACTCTTCTCCACCGATGCTGTCAGACCTGCTGAGTTTTTCCAGGTATTTCTGTTTTTGTTTTGGCTTTCCAGCATCCGCAGTTTTTTGTTTTTATACTAGATCTGGTATTGAACAACGAGATAGAATTCATTGATAACCTCCTCATGAAGGCATCCCTGGGTGGCAACGATCTTAATATGATTGAATTTTACATTCATTTTGGAGGGAGAAACAAGTGCGTTCAAGACTAGTATTTTAAGTTTACGGAAGAACAATTATGAGGGCATGAAAGTAGAGTAAAGTAGCTAAAATGAACTGGCAAATGAGGTTAAGAGATATGTCAATAGAAGTTCAGTGGCAGACATTTAAAGGGATATTTCAGAATACACAGAATATCTGCATTCCAATGAGAAAGAAAAATTCCAAGGAAAGAGCCCACCATCTGTGGTTAACTATAAAAGTTAAAGACTGGATCAAACTTAAAGAAAAAGCATATAATTATGCAAAGACGGGTGGCAGGTCAGAAGATTAGAAAGAAAATAAAGAACAGTAAAAAATTAGAAAAAAGTTAATAAGGACAGAAAAATTAGGGTATGAGAGAAAGCTAGCTAGTAATATAAAGACGGACGGTAAGACTTTCAATATATACTTAAATAAGAAAAGAGTTAACAAAGTGAGCATTGGTCCTATTTGACAGTGCATCTGGGGAACTGATAACGGAGTAGGGAGAAGGCAGATGAATTAAACGGGTATTTTGCTTCATTCTACACTGTAGAGGACACAAGTAACATCCTGGAAATAGCTGTAAAATCAGGAAATGGAAGGGAGGGAGGAACTCGGGGAAAATTACAATCACCAGGGAAGTGACATTGAGCAAATTGTTGGGGCTGCGGGCTGACAAATCCGCATCCGGATGGACTTCACCCTAAGATCTTGAAACAAGTGGCTAGTGAGATAGTTGATGCACTGGTTTTAATTTTCCAAAATTCCCTAGATTCGGAGAAGCTTCCATCAGATTGAAAATAGCAAATATAACTCCTTTATTAAAAAAGGGAGGGAGACGGAAAGGAGGAAACCATAGGCCAGTTAGTGTAACATCTGTCATTAGGAAAATGTTAGAAGCTATTATTAAAGATGTTATAGCAGGGCACTTAAAAAAATTCAAGGCATTCAGGCAGAATCAACATGGTTTTGTAAAATGGGAATCACGTTTAACCAATTTATTAGAGTTCTTTAAAGGAGTCACATGTGCAATGGATAAATGGGAACCGGTAGATGTACTGTGGTTATATTTCCAGAAGGCATCTGATAAAGTGCCACATCAAAGGTTACTGCAGAACATAAAAGCTTGTGGTGTAGGGGGTAACATATTGGCATGGATAGAAGATTGACTCGCTAACTGGAAAGAGAGTTGGTATAAATGGGTCTTTTTCTGGTTGGCAGGATGTGACGAGTGGCACGCCACTGGGATCAATGCTGGGACCTCAACTTTTTACAATTTATATAAATGGCTTGAATGAAGGGACTGAAGGCATGGTTGCTAAGTTTGCTGACGACACAAGGATAGGTAGGAAAGTAAATTATGAAGAGGACGTAAGGAGGCTACAAAGTGACATGGATAGGTTAAGTGATGAGGCAAAGATCTGGCAAGTGGAGTATAATGTGGGCAAATGTGAAATCATTCTTTTTGGCAGAAAGAACAAAAAAGTTCTTTATCTAAATGGTGAGAGATTGCAGAGCTCTGAAATTCAGAGGGATCTGGGTGTTCCAGTACATGAATCACAAAAGGCTAGTATGCAGGTACAGCAAGTAATTAGGAAAGCTAATAGAATGTTATCATTTATTGTGAGGGGAATTGATTACAAAAGCAGGGAGGTTATGCTTCAGTTGTACAGGGCATTGGTGAGACCACATCTGGAGTATTGTGTGGAGTATTGGTCTCCTTATTTAAAGAAAGATGTAAATGTGTTAGAAGCAGTTCAGAGAAGGTTTACTAGACTAATACCAGGAATGCGTGGGCCATCTTATGAGGAAAGGCTGGACAGGTTAGGCTCGTATCCATTGGAATTTAGAAGAGTAAGAGGCGACTTAATTGAAACCTTTAAGATCCCAAGGAGTTTTGACAAGGTGGATGTGGGGAGAATGTTTCCTCTTGTGAGAGATTCTAGAACTTGGGGTCACTGTTTAAAAATAAGGGATCGCTCATTTAAGACAGGGAGACAGGGATGAGGAGAATTTTTTCTTTCAGAGGTTTGAGTCTCTTTGGAACTCTCTTCCTCAAAATGTGATGGAAGCAGAGTCCTTGAATAGTTTTAAGGCAGAGCTATGTAGACTCTTGATTAACAAGGGGGTGAAAGGTTATCGGGCTAGGCAGGAATGTGGGGTTGAGATTACATTCAGATCAACCATGATCTTATTGAATGCCGGAGCAGGTTCGAGGAGCAGAGTGTCCTACTCTTGCTCCTAATTCGTACGTTCGTTATGTATGCACAGACCCCTCTCTGTCAAAACAGGTGTCAAACCTGTTGTCATTGCTCCAATATTATGCTCAATCTTTCTTACAGCAATGCTGCAACTTACTACTGACAGGCTCTTCTCCCCAGGTATGGTAATAAATTAATCACACTGATCAATTCTTCATTTTTTTTCAACCTCAACTAGCTGAAAACCAAAACCAAGACACCAACCATTTCTGTAATAGCACTACAGTATGCTGTCAATGCACAAGTTAATGCTCACTCTGAAATAGAACTACAATAAATAGTTGACATTGTGAACTCTGAACACTAGGAAGACCAAAGCCCTCCACCAATCCACACCAAATGTGTTAAATCCAACACTTTCAATTGGTGAGACCATCCATATGTATGCCAGTCCTCTGGAAAATTCTCCTCAGCTCCAGCTACTCTCAGAAGTAAAACTTCAATTTACCCTCTCTTGATTGTGGAGGCCTCAGTTCCTTATTCTCATTACTTTTCCAATACTTCCAAGTTAATCTGCTGATTACTTTCTTTTGCAATAAGACACTGTGAGGCCCAGTGTAGATTCTCCCGCTAGCTTCAAACTAGGCAATCTTCCAGCCTCTGTTCCCTCAAGATTAAAACTGAGATTAAGCCTCACCCACCTTCCAGACAATCAATGATAAAGTTAGTGTTTTACTCTGCTTACAGTGCAATTCTGTCTGTCATTTATTTTGGCTACCTTCTCCCTCATTTACAATTTTTCCAGCTAAGTAAGTCCACTTGCACCTGCTCTATCTCTTCCATTCTGAATCTATTAAACAAACATGAGTGACCTTCTGAACTGGCATTTTTTAGGTGTTCTGGAAATCACCAAGGCCCAGCATTTTATTTACCTTACCTTTCTAGCTGTTATCTTCTTGAGGAACATGGCCCCAACTTTTTAGGTGTAACAGGCTCCACTCCTGCTTTAATTGCATTTATCCTATTTTCTACAGTTAAGACTTTAACTCCTAAAACTGAAAATTTTATACTAAAACACATGCACCATCAACTAGGCTTTGGCAACAAATAATCTGTTTTAAATAAACAAGATAATGTGTTTTTTGTAGTGTTTATTGAGGTATAAATATTGACCAGGGATAACTCCCCTAACCCCCTGTTCTTCAAAATAGTGCCATGGGATCTTTTACATCCACGTAAGCAGGCGGATGGGGCCTTGATTTAACATCTCATCCCAATGACAACTCAATGCTCCCTCAGTACGGTACCAGAATGTCAGGCTTGAGTTTTGTGCTCAAACCCTGGAGTGGGACTTCTACCTAGAGCCTTGTGATTCAGAGGCAAGAATGTTCTGAGCCACAGCTGATACACACAATGTCATTCAGCCAAAATGGATGAGACACATTGTCAGAGTTCCCAACTCAGGACTGCCCAAACAAGTTCTTTACTCAGAGCTATGCCACAAAGCCCATTCACTCAGGGGCCAACAGAAATGTTTCAAAGACAATCTCAATGGCTTCATGAAGGTCTGCTCTATTAACATCAAGACACTTAAAGTAGGTGCCCAGCTGTGACCAAAATGGTGATCCATCATCAAAACTGATGCCAAGACCTTTCCATCAACAAGAGCAGCCACTGAGGGGAAATAGCCAGAGAGACAGCAAGAGAGAACAGCTGCTTGTGCCAAAAATCCACCATCACCTCCAACAGCTGACAACCGATGTCCTCATTGTGGACGAACCTACAAGGCTACGATAGGGCTCATAAGACATCTGCGAACCCATAGCCAAAATTGACATCTCACTTCCGTCCAGCCATCTGCAAAACGGGCTGCCGATAGAGTTGGCACCATTCCTCAGCCCAGGCGTTAGATAGCTGATCGTTGCAATGTTGTTGAAACCCAGGAGGTACATAACAGCTATCTGAGGTAACTAATCTTATAATTTTGCCTCCACTAGCAGAGTCGGGGGAGTTGGGAGAGAAAACAAGCAGGACTTAGTGTCTGTTGGCCATTCAACTAACAGATTGGGGAATGGTAGGAGACAAAGGGAAAGAAAATGCAGCCACAAGCACATGACCACTACTCCATCATACCAAGTTAGAGTATAAACACACACCCCTCTAAATAGATTTTTGATTAGTTGCTCTGGGGGGAGATAAACAAGTGCACACCCTCAAACCTGCCATAATTTTCACTATCTCAGCAAAGAGCCTTCAATTTGCCTGGTGTCAAATGGTTTCCTTTCAAAGGCCAAATGAGTTTGAAGCCTATCGTTGACTTTTACAATTAGCTCCTGGGGAAAATTGTTTTAACAATGGTTATGTCATGCTAATTTGATGTCTAATTAGTCATTCATAGTTCATCCTTTTGAAGCCAATGATGGATATGGCATGAGATAGCTCAAGTGGAAGATTGCTCATTCTCGTCATAATGTGATAATAGGTGACATTAAGGGTAGAAAGCAGGACGAGCAAGGTAAAGATAGCCCTAGCTTGGCCTAAATAGCCAAGTGGTTATGGTACTGGGTTTGTAACCCAAAGATCAAGAGTTCAAATCTCACAATGGCAAACTATGAAACAATGTAAAGATAGCCCTAGTGGGGGTGGGGTGGTGGAAGAGATCGAAATAGGCTAAAAGGTAGAGATAAAACAATGGATGGAAATACTTTTACAAATAATGGAAATGGGTGGGAAAAGAAAAATATTTATAAATTATTGGAAAAAAGGGGGATCGGAAAGGGGGTGGAGATGGAGGAGAGAATTCATGATCTAAAATTGTTGAACTCAATATTCAGTCCAGAAGGCTGTAAAGTGTCTAGTCGGAAGATGAGGTGCTGTACTTCCAGTGTGCGTTGAGCTTCACTGGAACAATGCAGCAGGCCAAGGACGGACATGAGGAGCAGGGTGGAGTCTTGAAATGGCAAGCGACAGGGAGGTCTGGGTCATGCTTGCGGACAGACCAAAGGTGTTCCGCAAAGCGGTCACCCAGTCTGCGTTTGGTCTCTCCAATGTAGAGGAAGCTGCATTGGGAGCAGCGAATGCAATAGACTAAATTAAGGGAAGTGCAAATGAAATGCTGAGGGCCCTGTCAACCGTGTCCGGCCCATCTCCCTCACAACTTCCTCTCCCTCCCAGAACCATGATAGGTCCCCCTTGTCCTCACTTATCACCCCACCAGCCTCCGCATTCAAAGAATCATCCTCCGCCATTTCCACCAACTCCAGCATGATGCCACCACCAAACACATCTTCCCTTCACCACCCCTGGCAGCATTCCGCAGGGATCGTTCCCACCGGGACACCCTGGTCCACTCCTCCATCACCCCCTACACCTCAACCCCCTCCCATGGAACCTTCCCATGCAACCACAGAAGGTGCAACACCTGCCCCTTTACTTCCCCTCTCCTCACTGTCCAAGGGCCCAAACACTCCTTTCAAGTGAAGCAGCATTTCACTTGCACTTTCCTCAATTTAGTCTATTGCATTCGCTGCTCCCAATGCGGTTTCCTCTACATTGGAGAGACCAAATGCAGACTGGGTGACCACTTTGTGGAACACTTTCGGTCTGTCCGCAAGCATGACCCAGACCTCCCTGTCGCTTGCCATTTCAACACTCCACCCTGCTCTCATGTCCACATGTCCGTCCTTGGCCAGCTGCATTGTTCCAGTGAAGCTCAATGCAAACTGGAGGAACAGCACCTCATCGTCCAACTAGGCACTTTACAGCCTTCCAGACTGAATATTGAGTTCATCAATTTTAGATCATGAACTCTCTCCTCCATCCCCACCCCCTTTCCGATTCCCCTTTTTTCCAATAATTTACATAGATTTTTCTTTTCCCACCTATTTCCATTATTTTTAAATGTATTTCCATCCATTGTTTTATCTCTACCTTTCAGCCTATTTCGATCCCCCACCAAACCCCACTAGGGCTATCTTTACCTTGCTCGTCCTGCCTTCCACCCTTAATGTCACCTATTATCACATTCCTTAGATAAAATCACCACCTTCAACACCTCTTTGTCCTTTTGTCTATGACATCTTTTGGTTATCACTGGCCCTCTATCCAGCTCTGCCTGAGCCACCTCTCCCCCCAATCAAACCAGCTTATATCTGTTGAAGGGTCATGAGGACTCGAAACGTCAACTCTTTTCTTCTCCGCTGATGCTGCCAGACCTGCTGAGTTTTTCCAGGTAATTCTGTTTTGTTTTGGATTTCCAGCATCCGCAGTTTTTTGCTTTTATGCTAAGTCTCCTCATTTGACTGCAGAGTTGTTCAGTAACAAACATTTTATCAGTCTTATGTTCATGTTCTTTTCCATCATAATATCTTCCCTACTCATTGTGCACCTAGTTATGCAATTGTGTGTTGTCCTTTGTGAGCTGCACACAAGTATTAAAATCTTGATTAAAATTTTCAGTTTCTCTTTACTTGATGTTCTACGATTACATTTTTGAGAATTATAAACATTTGCCCCATGTTTGAGCTCCTGCAGGGATTCCTCTTGAATCCTTGTCTAATCCCAAGTTATTTGTACTTTATTACAGTAATCTGCTTACCATCGGTTACTGGGAAGCCCTCAAAAGTCAATAATTTTGGCCTGAAATCGACTCCAATCTTTGGCTCTGACACATAAAACATTTAAAACTCAAGTTAATCAAAGTAGTGTTAATGCTCAACAGTAACAAAACAAGAGCCCATTTGAATGTTCTTACAAATGCGATCTAAGTGATTAGGTGTAGTCAATAGGGATATCAGGCATTTGATGCTTTCGTAAAATAAAGAAAGTAAAATGGAGAAACTCAGTGCTTGGTTGATGGAGGAGGACATCATAGTTCAGCAACAAGGGGATTTTACCATTCCCTATATACTTGCTGGCCTATGGAGCATGATTTTAATTGTAAGTAAATGGGTTTTGAATGAGTTAAAAATCGGGCCCCATATGATTTATATTTACAGGTCCATTCTCTCCCACATGATCCATCCATGCTCACAAAGACCAATTAAACTCCATGTTTCGTGAGGACTACAGCAGTAGGTGAGCTGAAGCAGGGGTAGAGATGGTCCATGTTATAGAGTCATAGAGATCTACAGCACAGAAAAAGGCCCTTCGGCCCATCGAGTCTGCCCCAGTCAAACAAGTGCCTAACTATTCTAATCCCATTTTCCAGCACTAGGCCCATGGCCTTATATGCCATGGCATTGCAAATGCACATCCAAATACTTCTTAAATGTATGAGGGTTTCTGCCTCTACCATCCTTTCAGACAGTGAGTTCCAGATTCCCACCACCCTCTGGGTGAAAACAATTCTTCCTCACATCTCCTCTAAAGCTCCTGCCCCTTACCTTAAATCTATGCCCCCTGGTTATTGATCCCTCCACCAAGGGGAAAAGTTCTTTCCTATCTACCCTATCTATGCCCCTCATAATTTTATACACCTCAATCATGTTTCCCCTCAATCTCTTCTACTCCAGGGAAAATAACCACAGTCTATCCAGTCTCTCCTCATAACTAAAACTCTCCAGTCCAGGCAACATCCTGGTAGATCTCCCCTGCACTCTCTCTAGTGCAATCACATCCTTCCTATAATGCGGATTCCAGAACTGCACACAATACTCTAGCTGTGGCCTAAGCAGCGTTTTATACAGTTACAGCATAACCTCCCTGCTCTTATATTCTATATCTCAGCTAATTAAGTAGGCAATCTTCATAATGCAAAGGTATAAGGTTGGAAGCGCAACTTGGGGTCAAAAACACCAAGGTTATGTGGTTCAGTGATTCAACCTTGTTCAGTTCAAGAATGATCATCATTTCCTGGACAATGATTTGATTCCAAGATGACACTTGGCTGGAAGTGGGAAAAAAATGGCCTTTTCTTCTGAACACCAGAATCCGAGGGTTTACATTTTGGAAGCCGTCTAGGTAACTAACTCAAAACTGGGAGAGTCTAGACAAAATTTGCATAGCTGACAATCTAGGTAGACAACAAAGTTCAGTCTGCCAAAAAACAAGTGGTACAAACAAAAAAATCTCCCTAATCATTCCTCTCTGCGAGTATCCATTTTCATCGAATCTACTAACCGTTTCAAAAGGCAGTTGCATGATTACAGATCATTTTGGCATTCTACTAGATAATCAGCAATATCTGTCTTTAACTTGACAAAAATAATGGATAAAATAGCTTTTTGATTCACTACACAACAATTGCATTATTGTCATTTTGAAGTCAAGCTGATTGCTTTTACTATGAATGTGTACAATCACATGCAGTAGCCTATTGGAGATTTGCTTATTACACCTGATGCCCCCTTGATTTTTTATTTTTAAATTCTGGGAGCTTCCTGAACTACTGTGGTCTCGGCTGTACAACTGGGCCACAAATAGCAAAGATGGCTGGAAAAGCTGGTGAAACAGTATGGATCCTGAAGAAGGTTCAGGCTTATTAGTTGCTCTCAGCACCATCTAGTGCTGGAATATTGCAACTTTGTTTGACAGACTGGGAAGAAAATTCATCTATACTCCTAGGCATAATGCATGCCCACTAAGTGGACAAAGATGGCCTTCTCCATTCTTTCCCTCTCAGATGTGGCTAGGTTGCCAATCTGCTTTAACAGAGTATGGCTGGAGCAACACCATAGCAACTAATCTTATGCCGGTGACAGAATAGTTGTTACAGCCAGACCACAAAATTGTACACCAATGCTCCCCCCAGATCCCCCTCTCAGTATGGTTTCCTGCAGAAATTCTTCATTTCCCAGCCTAAACAGGGATTGTTATAAAGCTTACCAAACATGTAAGGCATCACAGCTGAGCCAAATCATCTGATGTTTCAAACACATAATTTCCAACAGCCACTGCATAGTGATCAGGAGAAGAATTCTTGACTGATATTTCCCCCTACTTCTGCCAAGGAGCATCAAGGCAAACTGTAGCAACCCTAGCACAGGCTAGAAATCAGGTCAGGATCTTTCTGATTTACTTCTCTAACTACATCAGTGAGCAGTGCTTCTATTCACTAGGCCATTATTTCCTGCAAAGTGCATTAGCTATATGAAATCTGTGACTTGTCTTTTGATACCAAGTACAATTTTCCAAAGTCTTTCCATGTCCCCACCAAACCTAAGATCAAATTTGTGAGACATGTGCTTGTGCTACAGTTCCTTCCAACTGCACCTAACATATAAAAATGCGTGACAAATCTGCTCTCTTAAGCTGTAGCTGCTAAGAGTGCTAAGTTTATTAAAATGATGAACAAAAACAAAAATACCTGGAAAAACTCAGCAGGTCTGACAGCATCTGCGGAGAGGAATACAGTTAACGTTTCGACTCTTGTATGACTCTTCAACAGAACTAAGGAAAAATAGAAAAGAGGTGAAATATAAGCTGGTTTAAGGGGGGGTGGGACAGGTAGAGCTGGATAGAGGGCCAGTGATAGGTGGAGATAACCAAAACATGTCATAGACAAAAGGACAAAGAGGTGTTGAAGGTGATATTATCTGAGGAATGTGATAGTAAAGGTACGGATAGCCCTAATGGGGGTGGGCAGGCGGGAAGGGATCGAAATAAGCTAAAAGGCAAAGATAAAACAATGGATGGAAATACATTTAAGAATAATGGAAATAGGAAAAGAAAAATCTATTTCAATTATTGGAAAAAAGGGGGATCGGAAAGGGGGTGGGGATGGAGGAGAGAGTTCATGATCTAAGATTGCTGAACTCGATATTCAGTCCGGAAGACTGTAAAGTGCCTAGTCGGAAGATGTGGTGCTGTTCCTTCAATTTGCGTTGAGCTTCACTGGAACAATGCAGCTGGCCAAGGACGTACAGGCGGACATGAGAGCAGGGTGGAGTGTTGAAAAGGCAAGCGACAGGGAAGTCTGGGTTATGCGTGAGGACAGACCGAAGGTGTTCTGCAAAGCGGTCACCCAGTCTGCATATGGTCTCTCCAATGTAGAGGAAACCGCATTGGGAGCAGCGAATGCAGTAGACTAAATTGAGGGAAGTGCAAGTGAAATGCTGCTTCACTTGAAAGGAGTGTTTGGGCCCTTGGATGGTGAGGAGAGGGGAAGTAAAGGGGCAGGTGTTGCACCTTCTGCGGTTGCATGGGAAGGGGTTGAGGTGCAGGGGGTGATGGAGGAGTGCTGTCGAGTGGTGGAATGCCGCCGGGGGGTGAAAGGAAGATGTGTTTGGTGGTGGCATCATGCTGGAGTTGGCGGAAATGGCAGAGGATGATCCTTTGAATGCGGAGGCTGGTGAGGTGATAAGTGAGGACAAGGGGGACCCTATCATGGTTCTGGGAAGGAGAGGAAGGTGTGAGGGCGGATGTGCAGGAGATGAGGCGGACACGGCTGAGGGCCCTGTCAACCACCATGGGTGGAAAACCTCAGTTAAGGAAGAAGGAAGATATGTCAGATGAACTGATTTTGAAAGTGGCATCATCAGAACAGGTGCGGCGGAGGCCTTTTGTCTATGACATCTTTTGACTATCTCCACCTATTACTGGCCCTCTATCCAACTCTACTTGTCCCACCAACCCCCCACCCCACCCCCCAAACCAGCTTATATTTCACCTCTTTTCTATTTTTCCTTAGTTCTGTTGAAGAGTGATACGGACTCGAAACGTTAACTTTGTTCCTCTCCGCAGATGCTGTCAGACCTGCCGAGTTTTTCCAGGTATTTTTGTTTTTGTTTTGGATTTCCAGTATCTGCAGTCTTTTGCTTTTACCTTAGTAGTAAAATGAAGATTTAACTACAATTCCAGGCAAACTAAATCCAAATGGCAGAATCTGCTGTCCTTGTATTTGACATTAATTGGGGCACCTTGCTCACAGGGCTGGAGAATATGTCCTTAGTGCTTGCTAGCCTAATACCACCTGCTATTCTGTAGTTGAGATTGAGCAGTATTAGTATAAAATTAATTAGTACTGCATCATCTCTGAACCATATTATACCTGACCGATGAGTAGTCAGCATTCGTATATAGCGTGGGTATATTTGACCCTGAAATAGGGTCATTTCACCCTTCAGCATGTGTGTTTCTACAGGAAAAAAATATTTGCAGTAACAGCCATTCTATTAAAAACGTAAACTTTTTTATGTCTAATCCCATTAAAAAAATGGCCCTTGTTATGCACTTAATCCACATTTTTGTCCTTTCTCCACTTTTGTTGACTATTTTTTGCTTTTCCACATATCTCATATACCCTTCTACAATGAAGTGAGAAGGATGTCTAAGTTTGTTTTTTCTATATTCATAAATATTGCATTTCAGAAATATAAGGTAACAAACAGAATATACTTAGTTCACAGGAATGGAGCTGCCAAACTATTATTAAACGTTTAAAGAAACATATAACCTCAACAATGACATGTATTTTTTGCTATAGTTCAGTTACTTGGTCAGAGTTTCACAGTATATGTAATGTGACTTGAAGGCTGGGCCACCTATCTACCAAAAAGGTACAACATTATCATTATTTGTTTTGCAAACTTTCAACACAGGCTAGTTATCTAGTGATTTAATGGAAAACATTTGAAACATTACAATCATTGACAGTTCCCCACCAGCAAAAGAGTTCAGACGAGCTGCACACTGATGAAATTTCAAAATATTAGGCTTTTGCTCTCTTGTTCGTTTGCTTATTTCATGCCAATTATCATTTCCTGCATGTAATAGCCACATGAGCAGGACCTGAAGGTAAATGGAAAAGAATAATGTACTGGTCATGTCCAAATCATAGCTGCAAAAATCACCTGGGGGAAAAATTACCTGTGTGAATCCTGTACTCTGCCCGTTATGTTAAGAAAATAACAAGACTGTCTCAAAATGAACACACCAACTTGCAACTGCGGGGTGGATTTTTTTTTCCATAATCGGGGCTTTGGCTCTATTTCCAAATCGTTCATGAAATACCAGTATGAAATCTACATACAGTCGCCAGTGCTGTTGCTTTACGTAACCTACTATAAATGTATTAAAATAATGATCTTACCCGACACAATAGACCGCAGCAGCGATCCGGCTGCTACATCCAGGACCTGGTGATCGCTGGCCGCAGGAGCCGCTTTTCACTGGCAAGCACTGGAAGGGGTTAAGAGCTAAAAGCCAACTAAGAACATGGCACAGCTCATCCTGCCATTCCTGTTCCTCTTTATTTTTACTCAATTTCCTCCGATCCCCAGCGTCCAAAATAATTCAGATCTCGATATCACACGCCCCTTACAAAACTCTCTTAGAAAAAGAAAACGCAGAAATGCAGCTTTGGCTTGATGTTTGCTTCTTCCTCTTTTTTTTGCCGTGCACAGGCGCTGCGATCCCTTTTCAACCTTTATTAAAGCAACGAAAGTCACAATACGGAAATACGTGCAGCGCAAGCGCACTTCCGCCCCGGGAATAAAGAACCAGCAGAGCAAATAAACAATTAAATTTTAATGTACAATATTCACTGGCTGCACCTCGCTCACAAAAGGCCAACCTCTCGTGCAAATAATGCTCTTTTTATCCATTATTTCAACCACAATTTCCCATGTTTTTAAACATTTTTTTTGAAAATTTCTATATTTATACATAGTGTTCTGAAATACAGTCATTAACCTACTGAGTTTTTATTTTTCCACGATACATACACACGCTTAACAGAAGGTAAAAAAGAGAACAAATAGGGCTTTAAATATTAGCATTTCCTGTTTGGCTTGTTTACAGTGTTATGTCTGACTTACAACCCAATTCAACTGGTCTTGGCGGCCAGGGCGGGGGCAAAGAAGGTTATTGTGTCTTTGCTGTACCACCCATTTCACACCTTAAGGTTAAACTGCATTTCAAGGAGGAAGCCATGTCTCATAAATAACGATTGCTTATAGTCATTAATTGTTCACGTGATTATGAACATCAGTTACTCCAACTAAAGATCATTGATTTTAAAATTGTTAATATTGCTTATAATTCCCGGTGTCCTACCCTACCACTGAACCTCAGCACCTCCCAGTTCATATTTGAGTTTAGGCCCATTCTGGGCCACCATTGGTGGACTAAAATAGGCCTGACTCTGCCCTTTATGACTCTACCCGTTTTCAAAAGCGTCTTAAAAACTCCTTAACTGCAACTTCTGTCACCTCCTCGAATCATCATTTCAAACTTCTGTATGGTATCCAGTTCCTTTCCTTTGATAGTTTCACTATGTTAAAAGATCTCTAGGCATAAGTTGTTGATTAAATATACATAAAAATAAAAACATATAGCTACATTCTTTGCAAATTAAATATACATACATTTTGCCTTCTGTACTATTATTGTGAGGGAGAATGTATTCATTGATACACCATATTCAGTAAGCCTTCAATGCTTTGATGTACTTTGTGCATCTGTAAATTAAACTATTGCAGTTGATATAATTGGATTCTAGTAACAATATTGCTTAAAACTTTTAGATTCCTGTGATGCAACAAAGGGCTTCAAGCTTGAGGAATAGAGAGTAACCAAGGGGATAATAAGAATGAGGAATTTAAAGTAATCAATATCAGCAGAGGACTTCCAAAAGGTGTTTGATACAGTGTTGCCCAATAGGCTTGTGCTCGTGGAATAAAAGAGACAGTAGCAACATGGGTATGGAATTGGCTGAGTGACAGGGAACAGAGTAGTGGTTAACGGATGTTTTTGTGCTACAGGAAGGTTTGTAGTGAAGTTCCCCAGGGGTCATTGTTGGGACACTTGCTTTTTCTGATTTACATTAGTGAACCAGACCTTGATGTACAGGCACAATTTCAAAGTTTGCGAATGATACAAAACTTGGAACCATTGTGAACTGTTGGGAGGGCAGTGTAGAATTTCAAAAGAACAAAGACAGGTTGGTAGAATGGGCAGACAGATGACAGATATTTCTTCTGTTCTTGTATAAAGGTGACAAACTGACCAAGCGCTGAAGATGAGAAGTTATGCTGAATCTTATTATATTAAACCAATACTACAGCACTGCATCCATTTATGGTCACCACACTTTTGGAAGGATGCGAGGGTCTTTGAGACTGTGCAGAGGAGCTTTACCAGACTGGTTCCAGGGATGTGGGAATTTAGCTATAAGGTTCGGTTGGAGAAGCTGGGCTTGTTCTCCCTGGAGGAAAAGGAGATTGAGGGGGGATTTAATAGTGGTGTACAAGATTATGACAGTCTTTGATAAGGTGAATAAAGAAAACCTGGTCCCATTAGCTGATGGTACAAGGACTAGGAGACATAAATTTAAGGTTTTGGGGAACAGATGCAGGGTGGATATTGTTATAATATGGCAAGTGGTAATTGCTGGGCTGCCCAAATCCCAAAGGGAAAGTTGGCCAAGCTATCACAACACTTTGCAATTTGTATTTTTATTACAAGAAGGTATGTGCAGTGAAGTCAGAAGTAAAGATTCCACTACCACTTTTGGGGATTTTAAATATTAAATTAAAACATTTATTAACAAAAGAAAAGAAAACTTAAACGTGCAATATTACAGTTACACAGTTAAATTTAGGCTTACAACATTTCCCAAAAGATTTCTACTTAGCTAGACTCCTGAATAAACACTCTTTCCCATGCAACAGTCCAAATAGATTCTTAATCTATAAAACATTCAGTAATATTATTGCAAGGTACCCACTGTTGCTATAAGGGAGATATTTCACATTGCTTCCCTCTCCCTCTCACTCAGCAATGGAACCCCAAGGCTAAAACAAAACCTGGCTTTCTGGAATAAGCAAGGACTTCCCTGGAGTGGCTAGAGGCTACTTTTCACATGTCTGTCTTTGCTCAGTCCACCCCTCAAGATCTCACATCGCCACTCACCTCATACAGTTTTCAATCTTCCCTTAAATATATTTCTCCCCTTTTATCTCTAAACCCATCATTCTAAACTTTCTTTGGAAGTTATCTTTTCCAGAATCTAAAAATCTTTCACGTTATCATTATGGACAGCACTTTCGGGAAAAGGGGACTTAATAATTTTGCCTTATTTAATTTACAATTTTTGTCAGTTGTAAAACTTCCTGTCATGCCTCTTTGAAATTTAACTGCTAACAATTCACTCCTCACTTATCTCCGAATGCAAATTCCCATTCATACTGTATCTACTGGGATCTCATCTTAGCTCATCCACCTCCATTTCAAAATGCCTGCTTTTACACCTAACGCCATTGACGATTTAAACCATGCAGTCTGACTATCTTCAGGTTAATTAAATTAACCACACACACACACACACACACACACACACACAGTCCCCACAACCCTGCTTCACAGTATCCCAAAATAATATTAGGAAAAATGGTATTCTCTTTAGAATATGAGGAAGTTTTCTATGCAGCAAGTGGTAATGACCTGGAATTCATTGCCTACAAGCATGGTGGAAGCAGAGACAATGAATGATTTTAAAAGGAAAATTGGATGGCATTTGAGGGAAATAAAATTGTTATAGGAGTAGAGTAGGGCAATGGGACTGACTGGATCGCTCCACAGAGTAGATTAGACTTGATGGTTCAAATCGCCACCTACCATGTCATAAGAACTCCATGGGCTGGATTATTGTGGAGATGGGAAGGCTCCACACGCCTTTAAAATGGTGGGAGTCCCGGATACAGAAGCCCTGCCCCCATTTCCAATAGGTCCAAATTTTGCTGGTAGGGGCTTGAATCACACAGCAAAGAAACCCAAATTCAGCAGGGCCATTTGAACTTAGTGCTGAGTTCAAATAGATCCCATTTTAGCTGCTGCAAGGGCCTTAATTCTCAGTGTGGGTGTCATGACAAAGTCCCAGAGAACCAAGGCGGGGCCTTCTAATCAGCCCATCTCAGCATTTGCCGGCCCAGTGTCCTTCTAGGTAGGTCCGACTTCATCCTGCATCTGGCACTCCCCCAATCCAGAGCAAAAATCTTGCCATTCGGGGCACTTTTTACCAAGGCAGGTGTGCTGAATTGGGCAATTTCCTGACTCGAGTTACCCACCCCGATAGTCAAATCCAGCCCTACCAATCTGTTGCAAAGTTTTGAAACCAAATATACCAGCAAATGAAGCAATACAATGAAGTGAGACCATTAATTTTCTTTCAGGAAGGGTATTTCCTCACATCTACCCTAAAGCTCAAATCTCTCAGCAAAAATGCTGTTCAGTGGCATTAGACATAATCTGTCTCTAATCTCTCAAGGTGGAATTTTCCCAAATTTGCATTAAGTGCGGTAGCGGGTGGGGAAAATAGTGTGCTGCTCGTCAATGGCGATGGCGGGTTTCACGATGTATTGTCCCGAGCCCAACTCATTACTTATGCACTCCTGGGAAACATGTCTTTTCCATGGTGGTCGGGCTCCTCATTCGCCCACCTGCCATCACCACGCCATTGCATTATGCCGGGCGCCATTTTAAAGGCCAGCCGCAAGCACAGTGCTCATTGCTTCCAGCTCACCACTGCTGCCCGAAGGCATGGCCTTCAAAGGCAAGAAGACTGCAGCCCCCCCACCCCGGTTTAACAACGGGTCCCTCAAGTGACTGCTGGATGCCATGGAGGCCCGCTGGGATGTCCTGTACCCCTGCTCTGGCTGCAGGATGGGCAGCAATGTGACCAATCCAGCTTGGGAGGAGAAGGCAGCAGTGGTCAGCACCGAAGTGTTTTGGAAGAGGCCACCCAGTGTCACAAGAGGATGAATGATCTCCTCCGTTCCACCAGGGTAAGTCACTCTTTTCATCATTCTCAACGCACACACTCACAAGCCCAGCACACATCCGTAGGGCCGTCACTCACTGCTGGTTCAAGGGACATCACCATTCACTCTCGCACACTCACGGACTTTGTCCCCATCCCGACCATGGGACCACTCACCACCCGCACAGGCCAGGCACAATTATCATCTGGCCGAGCATGCATCCTGCTTACACTTTCTCTATCTCTATCCATGCAGGATAAGCTGGAACACAAGAGAGAGAGGTTGCAGGCCGGTGGTGAAATGCCTGAATTGAAGGTCCTCGTGGACTTTGAAAACAGATCTGTCCAGCTGGCCGGCGAGGATCTGGACCAGGCCTGTGCTGCTCTACCAAGTGAGGAACCAGCAGTGCAACATCCATCAAACAACCATGCTGTGGGTGATGTGTCCTGTTTCACAGGCCACTGCCATGCACTAATTATCTCTCCTTGCTTTTGCAGGCACATCAGCCAAACAGCCAACAGAATCCATGATCCAGCGCCTCCAATCAAGCTCTGAAAAAACCTCTGAAGAGGAATGTGAGGGCACTCTCCCTGAAGTCCCGTCACAGCACCCACCCACACCCTCCACCAGGGCGGAGACACACACCTCAGTGGGACCTAGCTTTAGAGTAGCCCTGGGATCACAATCTGGTGAGCACATTGCACTGTTTGATCTACTGCAGGCAGCAGCAGAGATTTCCCAGGTGTCCAGCACTTGAAGGACTGCTGGAGGCCAGGACTTTGCTGAGTCTGAGGCAGATGATGAGCTCTGGACTTGGACATGTCACAGTTGCTGGAGCTGCAAAGGCAAACTAGGGAACAACAGGAAAGGATGTCTGCTGCACTCCTCAGATTGCAAGGCGTGATGGAGGAGTCTGTCCACCTTCAGGCTGAGGGCATAGCACCAGCATGGCAATGCACCAAGGTCAACACTGGCAGGATGGTGGCCGCCATGGAGACCTCGGTCCAGGACTTCACTCCTGTACTGCTGTGCGGGGTCAACTCCATTGCTGATGCCATAGATGGCCTCCAACAGTGTGCACGCGAGATGGGTGCTGGGCAGCTCGATCTCACTCCAGCAACCTCTGCTCCTCAAGGAGTTAGCCAGTGGCCCCTGGGCACTCACAGGAAGGAGGACCAGCAGGTGCACAATCCGGGCCCATCCATCCTGGTGACCCAAGAGTGTCCAGCCTATCTGACTCCCCTCTTCCTATGACCTCCGCAGCTCTAGCTCCACAGGACAAGGAGGTGCCACTGCCACACAACAGGACACTGAAAGCAGGTGGGTTCATGAAGTCTCGGCCCTCCAGATGATGCCTGCCAAAGCTATCACAGACAGGGCATCACAGTCAGCAGGCTGAATCCACCTCCGCTATGGATGTCGAGAGAGCACCAAGACATAGTGGCAGGGTTAGGAAAGTTAAGGAGAATTAGTTGCACAGCCTGTGCATGGGTGTTAATCACTGTACATACTGTTCACTATTGTCAATAAACTCCCAAGAATGTCTCCCTGTCTATGGCTCCTTGTTCTGATGAGCAGTGTTCTTGTCACTCAGATGTGAAACCTTTCTGCACAAAATAAAGGCAGGTATCCCAGTCCAGGGCCTCTTCCCTGTGCTCTGTGCAGCCTTCAGACCAAAGTGATGGTCCAGCCTCACACTCCCTGGAAAATTACTGATGCCTGCACCTCGGTGATGCTTGCCATTGCTGCCAGAATGTAGTGGGCAGGTGCCACAGAGTTCTCTCATTTTCTCGGTGTGCTCTTAGCATCTTTAAGGAGGAGCTGGCCCCCAATCTTTTCAGTGACTTGCGATGCTGTGCTCCAGCTCCTGAAAGGCTCAGGTGCTGAAGGTGGACACAGCATCAAATGTTTCTAAAGTTTCATGGCTGCATCTCTATGATATGACCCGGATCATGGAGAGCAAGTGAGCTGCCCTCGGGCAGACAGGAGTCAGAAATTCTCAGAGGTTATGTGAAGATTTATGGAGTGACCTCACTGCATGTCGTCATCATCCTCCTGCAATCGAGTGGCTATTAGAACCTCCAATGTATCTCCGTGACAGGAGCATTTTCACAGAGGGTATTCACACTGCCAAAAGCCAGACTGGAGTCAAACATTCACAAATGCGATGTGAGGAACTATGGGGTCACCTCACTGCATGTCGTCATCATCCTCCACATATCTAGCAGCTATGAGGGCCTCCCAAGTGCGCCTGCCTCGTCAAGCCAGTGTGAGGGCCTCATGCCCTTCATTGTCGCCTCCGAGGATCTCCTCAGCCTCATCCCCATCGGCATCCTCCCCAGGCAGCTCATCTCCCTATTGGAGCGTCAGGTTGTAAAGGGCACAGCAGACAATGATGATGCAGACTGTATTGCAGGGCTCCACCAGACCGATCCAGGCACCGGAACCACGTCTTCAGCATCTCGGTGGTCTGCTCCACCAATGTGTGAGCTGCAGCATGACCCTCATTATAGTGCAGCTCTGCTGCAGTCTGAGGCCACCACACAGGTATAATCAGCCACGGCCTCTCCATTTAGCCCCGAGGAGCCATCCCTGCAGCCTCTGTGGACCCTGGAAGACTGCAGGGATCTGCGAGTGACTCAGGACGTAGGTGCCGTGTACACTCCCTGGAAACCGTGCGCACACCTGCAGGATGCATTTCTGGTGGTCACACACCAGCTGCACATTCAGCGAATGAAAGCCCTTGCGGCTGATGAAGTCCACCTTGTGTTGCAACTGAGATCTGAGTGCCACATGAATGCAGTCAATCACACCATGCACCTGTGGGAAACCTGAGATCTGGGCAAATCCAGTCACTCTTGCATCCTGGCTGTCCTGGTCCCAGGCGAAATGCACAAAGTTGCGTGTCCTTGCAAAGATGGCATCTGTGACCTCATGGATGCATTTGTGGGTGTAGGCTTGAGAGATCCCACAGATCCTGCAGGGTAGCACTTCTCCCTGCTCACCCTCACCCTCAAAACTCACCTCCGAAACAATGGCCGCACTTAACCCTGACTCCCCTGGTGCCCCTGAAGCCTGCAAAGCAACAAGCGGCCCTGTCAAGCTCTGCAGAAGGTTGCTGTGCACCCACCTGCAGTTCACCCAAAGTGAAGGCAGCCAACTGCATGTCACCTCTGTGCTGTTGTGAAGCACATTGGTGGGAAAGCAGGACGATCCAGCAGGGGTGCGAAAGCCAGGCAGGATGTCCTGATAATGATATGCTGATGTATTACAATAAGGTTCCCAATGACCAATGGTGGGAAATGCAGCCGTCGTTGGCGGGCTGAGCAGACAATTGCGACCAGCCTTCCAGCTGTCGTGAAACTGATCGCACCATATTGTCGTCCCATGCCACCTATCATGCCCACCGCCAGCGGGCATGGAAAATTCCACCCTCAGTCAGAAAAATGAACTATGGGAGATAACAGGAGGGATAATATAAACAACTTTAAAAGAATGCAGATTTCTGCATTCATCATTATCTAGTGTAATGTATACTTATTGTCCTTTTCCAAGTTTTCTTTCACAATTATGAAGAGCTGTTATAACAGATACACTCATCAAGCAAAGCAGCTGTATTCTTGCTATTACCATTCAAACATTCTTCCAGCATTTGCAGTAAAAATGTAATTTACATAAACATACTTGAATCACCTATGAATAATAACAAGTGCTCTTATGATTTCTTGTGTTTGAGATAGTCTGTCCAAGATTAACAATTACCCTTTTATTGTGTTATCGATCACTGGAGATGATATAGATTGGGCTTCTCCAAAAGCCAGTAAACAACAAACCTTTAGAATAAAGCCTCCAAGTTAAATTACAGATGTATTAATTAATAACTTAACATGTAGAAACTGTGAAAGCAACAAGCTGCTCAAAGCAGAAAGTGCTGGAAAAACTCAATAGGTCTGGCAGTATCTGTGGAGAGAGAAACAAGAGTTAAAATTTTGAGTCCAATATGACTCTTTTGCATGATTAGTGCCTTAAGGTACAGTGCCTAAAATTATAAAGGTAGAAGCAACCCTCAGAGAGTAAGAAAAAAATAACTGCATAGATTAACCTCCATAGACCCCCCATCACACATGTGCCTGCTTTCTGAAACAGCTATTCTCCTAGTTCCTTATCGGCATAATCTTTTAGATTTTCCTTCTTCACATATTTATCCACTTTCCTTTTTAAAGCTATTTATCGATTCTGTTTCTACCATAGTTTCTGGTAGACATTCTATGTCCTGCCACCTCTTTGTATGAAAGATTTTCCCAAGCACTGCATTTTTTTTGAAGTCATAAATGTATGCCTGCTAATTACTGATTCATTGACCAGTAGAAACAAATTTTCTTTAATTGACTTATTAAAACTCTTCATAATTTTGCACATGTAACAGTACCACACAATCCTTTTCATTCTAAAAGAAAATATCTCTATTGTCTGCACTGCCTCTTCATAACTGAAATCTCTCTTTCATGATATCATCTTAGTGAATTTCTCCAGCATTCTCCTCATGGCTTTGACACACTTCCTAAAGTAATCATATAAAACTGGATAATGCTCTCATTGTGACATTCCCAATTGGTTTAGCATTGCCTTCTGACTTTTGTTACTTGGTGCCCCTATCAATAAAACCTACAGTGTGTTCTTTTGTACAGATTTGATGTCTTTCCCTCCCACTTTGTAAGATTTAATAACCTGAATCACTATGTCTCTCTGCCCTTCTGTTTGTTTTAAAGAATTGCTCTTTTTTGTTTATTTCTTCCGAAAACGTATTGCCTCACATTTCTCCACTTTCAGTTTCAACTAAGTCTCCATCTGCCCAATCCAACATTGATGTACCAGAGTTCCTCACAGTGAAATATTTTCCAGTTTTTTTGTCATCTTCATCAGCCGGAAGGGTCATCATCAACCCAAAACGTTGACTATGTTTCCCTCCACAGATGTTGCCTGCCTGCTGTGTATTTCCAGAATTTTCTATTTTTATTTATTATTTGCGGACTCTAGATTACTAGTCCAGTAACAAAATCACCATGCTATGTCACCCGATATGGCCTTTATGTGACACCTGTCCCACTGTAATGCGGTTGAGTCTTACTTGTCGTCTGAAATAGCTTAGCAAGCCACTCAGTTATATAAAACTGCTACATTATGTTACAATAAGAATAACTATATACCAAATAGAACAGTTGTCCTAACGCCGATTGCTGGGGAACATTACTGGGTATTTCCCTCCAGTTTGAAAAACAACTGTTCACCATTACTTTCTGTCTCTTAGCCAATTTTGTACCTGTGTTGCCACTGTATCTTTAATCTCATGAGCTTAAATTTGGCGAACAAGTCTATTATGTGATCATTTGACACTTTGTGAAACTCCTTTTGAAAATCCATATACACAACATCAACTGCATGACCCTCTTCAACCCTCTCCACTAATTCATCAAAGAAATTAGTCAAACATGATTTGCCTTTAACAAGTCTGCACTGAATTGCATTTATTGGCCCATACTTTCAAAATGACACTTAATTTTGTCCAGCATAATTGTTTCCAAACACTTTTCCACATTGGATTGATTACTCTGTAGTTACCAGATTTACCCCTGAACAGGGGTGCAACAATCACAATCCTCCAGTCCTCTGGTACCACCCACATATCCATGGAGAATTGGAAGATTGTAGCCAGAGCCTCTGCACTTTCCACCCTGACTTCCCCCAGTGACCCAGGATTCACCCCAACTAGACTTGGTGACTTTTCTACTTTGAAGACTATCAACCTTCTAAATTCCACATATTTATCTATATTTATTCTGTCTAATATCACTACTACCTCCTCCTTTAACGCTACTTTAGCAGCACCCTCTTCTCTAGCCACGCTGAGTCAAGAAAATGATTGGAGGCCCCATTTGGTCAGCCAAGGTACATCTACTCATCATTAATTTATATGAAATAGATGCTTGTACTTTAGTTCCCTTCACAATATCTTACAGACTTTGAATAATTACCTTAAATGTGCATTGAGCAGTAGACAACAGTGTCAGTAGTGAGTACTCATAATACTTCTTTTATCCATATTCTTACAGAAATTGATCCTGAAACATTTTGTTCTTCTCAATGTGGCTGCACATTACACATATAAAGCATAAACATACCCATCATGGGCTGCAACATGAGACTTGACCGTCCCTGTGTGTGTGATTCAGTGTATTAAAACAGCAAATTTATTCTATGATTTTAAGAGAAAGCTGCATCTAATAGGAACAAACACATATGGATAGAGGACACATGGACACATAATCCCACGTCACTGACAGAATTTGAAGAGGCTGCTCATCAGCCACCAAAGCCTCAAGGGAATTAACAATGAAAAACTAGGAGGTCTTCTCCACACACACAAGGTAGAATCTTGTGCTCTTCCACCACGGTGAGTTCGCTAGGGGAGTGGCATTTAATCAGCTGGGAGAGTCATGGTGTGGGCCCTGCCACCTTCCCACCTCCACCTCAATTAAATCTATGACAGGAAGACCAATGGATGCCCTTCCTGCCCCATCACCAATTGAGGACCTTAAGTGAGCCTCATCCCATCACCATTGTTACTAACCCAGCAGCAGGTGGAGGCTCGCCAAATGGAGCGTACAGCAAGCAAACCCTGGTGTGTTTTCTTGGGGGCTCCAAGGGGGCGGGTCACTTGACAAAGGCACTCAATGCTTGATTGAGGGACCCAGCATCAGGAAGAGGTGGCCTGTTGAGAGCCACCCCCATCCTCTTGCTGCCGATTCCCCTCCCCACTTGTAACTCCCTCCCTGTCATCATTCACCTCCGGCCTGTGATCTAGTGACAACCTTAGGCTTAGGTTGGATGCTGTACTGGCAGCAACCAAAACCTCCCCAGGGGCACTGATATTCAATAAAGGCAGGTAGCTCTCAGTGGGGCCCCAGGGTTTTTGATCCCAGCAGAAGGCCTGCCATGGGCCTGTCAAGTGCTTGACTGGCACAATATGCGGTGGGCCTTACCAACTTTCTAGCCGGTAGCCGACACCCCTTCGCTTCCACTATATTCCACCTGCAGTCTTTTCACGCAAATTACTCATGGCTTCTCTTCCTGTTCCCACACTGTTACCTCTGGCGATCCCCATGGATCTATCCTTGGCCCCGTCCTATTTCTCATCTACGTGCTTCCCCTTAGCAACATCATCCAAAAGCACAACATTAGTTTTCACATGTAGGTTGATGACAACCTACTCTACCTCATCGCCACCTCTCTTGGTTCCTCCACTGCTGTTAAATTATCAGACTGCTTATCCAACATCCAGTACTGGATATGCAGCAATTTCCTCCAATTAAATATTGAGAAGATTTAAACCATTATTTTCAGTCCCCAACACAAACTCCATTCTCTAGTTACCACCTTTATCCTTCTCCCTAGCAACAGTCTGTTCACAATCTTGGTGTCAAGATTTGGCCATGAGATGATCTTCCAACCTTATATTTATGCCAATGCTAAGACTGCCTATTTTCACCTCCATAACATCACCTGACTTCACCCCTGTCTAAGCTCATCTCTCACTGAAACCCTCATTTATACTTTCATTACCTCTAGACATTTCCAGCACAGTTCTGGCTGATCACCCATATTCTATCTTCCATAAACTTGAGGTCATCCAAAACTCTGCTGCCCATGTATTAACTGACATCTAAGTCTGGTTCCCTATCTGCTCTGTGCATGCTGACCTACATTAGCTCCCGGTCTTGATTTTAAAATTCTCACCTTTGTTTTCAAATCCCTCCAAGGCCTTGCCTCTCCCTATCTCTGTAATCTCCTCCAGCCCCACAACCCTCCAAGATATCTGTGCTCCTCTTGCTGGCCTCAATGTGCATTCCCGATTTTAATCACTCCACCACTGGTGGCTGTACCCTCAGTTGCCTAGGCCCCAAGCTCCAGAATACCTACGCTTCTTGGCCTCTCTACCTCACATTTCTCTTTTAAGGCGTTCCTTAAAATCTATCTCTTTTACCAAGTTTTTGATCATGAGTCCTAATATCTCCTTATGTGGCTCAGTATGCGTTGTTTTATAATGCTTCTGCGAAGCACCTTAGGACATTTTATTATGTTAAAGGCACTATGCAAATATAAGTTTTTGTGATTTCAAAGCATCAAATGAACCTCAGTAGCATGTTTAGCATTGCCAAGCAAACTACAATTGAAGTTTTGTAACAGTGGAAACAATTTATCCATCCATCTTTAATTCTAAAACTCTTACAAGCATTGAAGAATTAAACCATCAACTGTGCACAATGACAGCCAATTTGTGTATAGCAGCCTGTGTATCCTTAAATTTCATGTTAATATTTAAATTAGGTGCTTACATATTTTCAGTAAGAGCTTCCAGCTACCCAAGTCCCACCCAACTGGAAATGCCTGCCAAGTGTAGAGATCAGCAAGTGCATCTCCTGTCCTGATTTCCAACTCCACGCACCCCAACCTGTTGATGATGTATATTACCACTAGAACTTGGAAGCTATTTTAAGGGAAATTAAGTTAATTAGCAGAAAAATGAATTAAAGGTTTTGTTCTGAAAAGCTGGAGAAAGTTGGAAAACTGCAAGGAAAAGAAAAAAATGAAATATTAAAAGAAAAATATGAAAGTTAGCAGTAAGATTAAAACAAATAGCAAAGGTTGTGGTTTATAGCACAACCCTTATTGTACTGAAGCAGCTTAGATTTTTTGTGATTTTACACTGTGACTGTGTGCTATGACCTGTTTTGTCAATTTATTCTTGGAACATTGGCAGCTCTACAAGATAGATATTCCTGGCTGCGCTGAGCATATTAAGAGTCAACCACATAGCATGTGACTGGAGTCACACGCTGATTAGACCAGGTACTCAGTGGGTAGTTCGTCTCCTTGAAGGACATTAGTAAATCAGTTGGACCTTCCTAACATTCTGTCAGCTTCATGGTCATGTTCTGATGTTGGCCCACAAACTTCACATTTATTGAGCTGCATTTTATAAGCTGCCAATATGTAATTGGCTTTCAGCCTGCGACTTCTGATTTTTAGTTTGGTACCATAACCATTAGGCTAGCATACCTTGAAGAACACCGTTTAGAACTGAAGTAATCCATGGAACCCATTGCCACATGAGCTTCTCTCAGCAGTGAGCTGTCTGAAATTTGCCTTGGCATCAAAGTGGCGAGAAGTAAAGACTGAGTTGAAGTGGTTGCCAATTCTCACAAGCGATTCTAGTTCAGAAAGAGGCATGGAGTTCCTAAGAGTTCTGGTTCTAGGGCAAGTAAAATTCCCAATGCTGATCAGAGATGAACAACATACATTGTCCAAAACAATCACTACTAAAACTGAATGATCAGCAAAAGGCATGATGAAGTCAGAGTGCTGAGAGAGAAACACGTCCATCCTTTTGCAACAACAGCTGATATATTGAAACGCCAATGCCAGAGAGCAGAATGGAATTTGCAGCTGAATATCTTGGGCGGAATCATCCCGGATTTGCACTAAGTGCAGTACTGAGCGTGAAAAAGGACGTTTTACCCACTGGCTGCAATGGCGGCTTTTCATGCCACATTGTCCCAATCCCACCTCATTAATCATGCATTCCCAGGAAACATGCCACTTTGCTGGCGGGCGGCCTCTGATTCGCTCATCACACCATCATCTCACTGCTTCCTCATGCTGGGCGCCATATTTAAAGTGCAGCCGCACGTACACCTCTCAGGTCTTCCAGCCCAGGACTGCTGCACAAAAGACGTGGCCCCGAAAGGCAAGAAGACTGCAGCTCCCTGATTCAGTGAGGCATCCCTGGAATGCCTTTTGGACGCCGTAGAGGCCTGCCATGATGTCTCCTACCCCCCGCTATGGCCGCAACAGGGGCAGCAACATCACTAATCCGGCTTGGGAGGTGGTGGCA
The DNA here is from genome assembly GCF_017639515.1 of Carcharodon carcharias. Lineage (NCBI taxonomy): Eukaryota > Metazoa > Chordata > Chondrichthyes > Lamniformes > Lamnidae > Carcharodon > Carcharodon carcharias. Next base: position 41,793,744 of record NC_054474.1, on the reverse strand, counting down.
GTGGTGGTCAGTGCCGGGGTGGCCATGCACTAATCATCTCCACTTTCTCTGTGAGGCACCGGAACCTTATTTTCAGAAACCCCATTGTTTGCTCCACCAAGGTCCGAGTTGCAGCATGAGCCTCAATGTACCTTCTCTCTGCTGCAGGCTGAGGCCACCGCACAGGTGTCATCAGCCATGTCCTCTGTGGATAGCCCTTGTCCCTGAGGAGTTATCCCTGCAGCCTCTCTGGACCCTGGAAGATGTCAGGGATCTGAGACCTACTGACAATGTAGGAGTTGCGGACACTCCCTGGGAATCGTGCACAGAGCTGCAGAATGCATCTGTGGTGATCACACACCAGCTGAGCACTCAGCAAGTGGAACCCTTGTGGTTGACATAGTTGACTACTTGGTGCCACAGAGATCTGAGTGCCATGTGAATGCAGTCGATGGTAACCCGCACTTGTAGGAAACCTGAGATCTTGGCAAATCCCAGCGCTCTTGCTTCCTGGCTTTCCTGATCCAGGGCGAAATGTACAAAGTTGTGTGTCCTCATGAATATGGTGTCCATGATCTCATGGGTGCATTTGTGGGTGGAGGTTTGCGATATCCCACAGAGGTCACCTGTGGAGCCCTGAAAGGACCCACTGGTGTAAAAATTGAGCGCCGTGGTCACTTTCATGGCCACTGGCAGTGGATGCCATGTCCCCATGGCACCAAATCCTGCAGCAGGTGGCAGATGTGAGTGATTAGTTCCCTGGACATGCACCACCTTCAGCGACACTAGTTCTCAGTCATCTGCAGGAATGACAAGAGCCATCTCTAGACCCAGGGTCTAGCTAGCTAGACCCAGCGACAACTTGCTGTGGCTCTTCTGCGACTTACGCAGGTGCCCCAGCCGCCCCTTCTTCCTGAAGTTGCTGCTCCTGCCTCTGTCCAGCCAGGCACCTTCGTCACTCTCTTCTCCTTAGTCTCCGATCCCTGTAAGCCATGAAGCATACAGTTAGGTCACCTGATGTACTCCTCCTGCAGGATGAAAGAGAGAGATGCGTGGGTTAGCATGGGTGTACTCTCTTAGCTAAGTCGGAAGGCCCCTTAATGCATCCCAGAGAGTGCTGGCCACCACTTGGATGGCCAGAGTTTAGTGTGCTGTATGGCTGCCTGAAACCCCTCCCACTTCCGCCTCACTCCACCTGACCGATTGGCAGCAGTTTCTCCCACTGGACTGAATGCTGTGCTCTCAGCTCAGACGCAGGCATTCTCCTAACCTGCACTGCAAGGCTGCGCTGTTAGCTTAAGCCATGGGGGAGACTGGTCCATACCTGAATGATGACATTGCAAGGGGCTGTGAGCGTCTCCACCAATGACTGCTCCATGGCCAGCTTTAGCAAGGATATTGTACAACATGCGCAGTCGTCCAATTGTTCTGCAGTCCACTAAAATGCTCATTAGTTTTCAGTTTGTGGCTGAAGAGTGAAAAGCTCTGGAGCGTTTGGTGGCACTTTCATGCCTCTGCGTTGCTTGAGTAGTCAGTTAAGCTCGGAGTCTGACTCCGCACATGTCAATGTGGCTGTGCCTGAACTGCCTCAGTTGCAGAGGAATGGTCACTTTACACAAGAACCTGAATCCTGCGTTCCGAGGTGGGCTGAGCGCCTGACCCAAATGCATGCAAAATTGGGCAAAATGAAGTCAGGCATGCATCACGACATTATTGTGCACATGTGCAATATTGAGATCAACTGGCGGGTGCGGGAGTTGGAGCAGCGCCTGTCAACAATTAAAGGGCCAATTAAGGACATTAAAAAGCCAATTGACTGCGATTTTACGCTGCTCATCGCATGGGCAAATGGGTGGGCGGAATTCATGTTTTAATCATTTCCTCATCCACGGATGGGATAAAAGGCCCCCCAACAGCACCTTCTGTCATTACCAGCCCTTTGCTATATGAGTACAGAGCTGTCCCAGAGTTCCTTGGCATCTCATTTAGTTGTCAAGCCTGCCTTTCAGCATCTCAGGTCTTCATCTTCCCTGGAAGGTTCCTCTGAGTATTGCAGCTCAGTGCTCCTTCATTTCCAAGGCACTGCTCCTCTGCATCCCATCTAATGAGAATAGTGTATTCCACCAGTGGAACCTCCTCTGAGGAGGAAGAGAGGGACAGGAGAGAGAGGAGGCCAGGTGGGCACGGGCAGCATCCTAGGGACAGACCTTTAAGAGGAGAGGCATGGGCTTGGTTGGTGCAGGGCCGATAGGGAGGCCAAGGTGGGAGGACATGCTGAAGATGCCACTACCCAATGGTTTGAATGTTCAGGCAGTGCTCCAACTACATCCAGATGTCCGAGGTCCAGTGCCGCAGGAGGCTCTGTCTCTCCAGGGACACAGTGACAGCAATATGTCACATGATAGGTACGGAAATCACCTCCAACTGCGTGGGCGAACACCCTGTGCTGGTGGCTTTGAAGGTCACAGTGACCCTCAATTCTCTGCCTCCAGTTCTTTTCAGGGCTCAGTGGGGCATCTGTGCGGCATTTCTCAATCAGCTGCACAAAGTTGTGTCAAGCTCGTGATACTATCTTTAGACTCTGCTGTCCTGGTGGCCCTGATGACCTTGGCGATCGTCATCTGGCCACCGGAGCCTGAGCAGGCTCTGTCTGGGAGGATGCATCCAGCCCCATGACTGGGAACTCCTCAGTCATCACAGCATCATCGAATGCAGAGGCCACTGGCAGAGGAGTGGAGGAGCTGGTGCCCTTGTCCAAAGTGCCCTGAGAGAAGTCCATAGAGACAGTAGGCAGCTTGTCTGCCAGCATGAGGTGCGTTTGCACCTCCCTGTTCACCATTAATGGATGGGCACCAAGCAGAGAGACTAGGTGCCTTGTCCATCTCTCACACTAGCAGTGACATCCTGAGGTGACTGCCTGTGTGAGGGATTGCAGGTCCAAGTGCAACCCCAGGAACTGCTGAGTCTGCTTCTGAAGCTGTCTCTTCATGAGAGTCGCCAGTCTCTCCATGAAGGAGGTTATGCACTCAGTGTTAAGGATCAACACAGAACTCATGCTCCACATGGACTCTTCCATGACAGATACCATGGCATGCAGACTCTCAGGGATCTCTGCCAGATCTCCCCGCACATCTTGCTGGGCATCCAGCATCTGCCGCCTGATGGATGACTCCAGGGGCTCGTCATCTGTCTCAGATGCAGCATGGTCTTGGTCTCTGGGTGTGCTCCCACTATCGGCTCTCTGAGACCTCTTGGTCTCTGCCAGCTTCTCATGTGAATGTGATGTGCCCTCACCACTGTGCATTATCTGCAGAGCCAAAGAACTAATGCCCACCGACATGTGATTACCTGTGCTGTTGCCTGGTTCAGAGAGACAGTGTGATGCTGGTGCAGGTGCGATGTCTTCCACTGAGATCAATGGGGGGTCCTTGGGGTCACTGGCGGCTCCTGTGGATGGCGCATCTGCAGGAGGAAGGCAAAAGTTCAGTACATTCAATCATCATATTCACTTTGCATGCTAGGCAGGCTGAGGAGATGGTGGAGACCTGCTGCATGGTGCTATCTGCGTTGGAGCTTCAACGGGGTCTCTGTCTACGACAGTTCAGTTTCTAATGGGAGGAGCTGTTATGTTTCTAGTACCAATCGCACATGCATCGCCACCTACACTCTTACTTTCATCTGAGAACCCCTCCTCACCGTTACCGGAGGACCGAGCTAGCTGGTGGCGTTCCAGCTCCAGCGCATCGCTCTCGTGCTTTGTGAGGATGCACAGATTTGGCACTCCTCCAACCGTTCTGCGGAGAACTGTGGCATTATGGCACCTCTTCTCCTGACAGGAGGAGGAAATAGAAAGCCTCATTATTGTTCTGTTTCTCTGAAGGTCCTTTCCTGGTTCCCACCCGCCCTTCTGCCCTGGCATTAGGCATCATACAGACATCTCAGTCTTGGCAGGGCAGGCTTCAGTGCCATTTGGCATACATACTCTTAGATTCCTGAATGCCCCAAGCAAAATCGGACTAAAGTTCTCTGCACAGGTTCATGCCATCTCTGCACTTAACCTTGCTGACCGCAGGTTATTGAATTTTTGCAGCACTGAAGCCAAGTGTGGCGCACCATGTCGTGCCCAATGACTTGGTCAGTTGGGGCGGCCTTGTCTTGCCATCCCTGGGCATTAAGATATCCCACCTGACACTGACCACCTCAACCAGCACTTCCAGGCACTCATCTGAGAAACGGAGGGGGGTGGAGACTTGCTGTCCCGCTTTCCATAACCATCAGGAGCTGAGGCCATGACTGCACACCAGGACACTTCTTGGATAGCTTCTAAACAGCCCCCTGAACCTCCCCCACAACTCCCGGTAGCCTTAAGGGAGCTACCTCTTCTGTTTCCGGGTCCCTGGCAGCTGACCCGTTCCTATCCCCACCCACACAAAACACTTCCAGCAGTCACGTTTCACGATAGGCAGCCCTTAATTGGCCACCCAGTGAGAGATCACATTCACAGTGCAAACTCGGCCAGGACTGGGCTTTACGTCCGCTTCCAGCCGCACCGACTTTGGGCGCAACCCTAGGGTAGAATTAAGGTCAAGGTTTCCCTAATGCATGGCTGCTTCTCTCATGCCCCCCACCCTGCCACCTGTATGTGCTTGTTCACTAACATTAACTGCAGTGCAGCACTTGTCCATCCCCCAACTCGTCTCAACTGCTGTTCAGCTCTTGCCTCACTCAACCGCAGTGTAGCACTTGCCTGCACCCCCCACTCACCCCAATCGCAGTGCCGCCCTTGCCCCCAACCCCCCACAACCTGCCCCAACTGCAATGCAGCCCCTGATGGTACCGCATTGTCAGCCAGGTGGGAAAAAGCAACTTGCTTGTGCCCTCGCCTGAACGTGTGGTGCCTCAACCTTGAAGCCCAAAAGGCGACCCTTGCAAGCGCTGCACAATGTTAGTGTGCACTCACCTCTGAGTTCCCCTCGGAGTGCAGCCCACCAGGTTCACGCCTTATGAATGCTGTTGTGAAACACGTCGACATGCAATCACAATGACTCGCCTGGATGATCCAGTGTGGGGGGGATGATTCTGGTGAGCAGAGCTTATAATGATATGCAGATGAATTAAAATGAATTTCCCGATGTCTGGCGGCGGAAAAGGCAGCCCGCCATTGATGGACGGAGTGGACGATCGCAAACTGGTTTTACAATGTCATGAAACCAATTTTTGGCCTTCTTGCCATATTTTCCGCTTACGCCACCGATCACGCATGCCATGACACTCGTGCCAACGGGCACGGAAAATTCCGCCCCATGTGTTTGCAGTTCAGTTCAGCAAATGATTATGATAAAGTCACTTAATTTTATTAGTAAGTGGAAAAAAATATACGTATTTAATTATAAGAAGCAAGTATAAACCAAAGTTATATAATTACACAATTTATTCTTCCAGCTGTCAAGCAGAGATTTATATAATTTCTGCGTTGGCTATTTATTCAGTTAGACAAGGAAATTAATTAGTTATTTAGGGTGCAATATTTATTTGATTCATCTTGGAAATTATTTATTTCAAACAATAAATTTAACGTATCAATTATGCTAATTATTTCCAAGACATTTTTATTCCCTGTATGTTCCAGAGTTTATCAACTGTTTATTAATTTATTCACTTAGGCTTGCTAATTAGAAGTTAAGAATACATAAAATCTAGTCAAAATGCTTGTTTGCTTAATTACCATGTACATATTGCATGTGCTCTGTGATATAATTATTTGTTAACAATATTGAAATGTTGCAAATTTGGAGAGACAATTTAGCAAAAATACACATGAACTCCAACTGTTTGCTAATGATTCCACTCCCTCCTCTACGGCAGTCCCTCAGGTTCAACGATGATTTCCTTTCACTCCGTTTCAATGAGTTCTGAGCTGGCAGATAACATCCAATACAGATTCTACCACACATGGGGCGGGTTATTTTTGAAGGGCTAAGTAGATGGGTTGTTTGGGGGTTTGTGTGTTCCCTCTGCACAATTTCATTTTACAATCATGAACTCCCAGCCATTGCGTACAGCCATTGACCACAATCTCTGGACCTTTTATAATCCAGTAGCTGCATCACTACAACTTGACTGCATTGGCGAGTTTGGCCAAGACACACATTTCCTTCCATTCTACAAAGAAAATGTTCTGTCACATCTTTTTGAAGTTCTAAACAATTGCTACACCTCTCAAATGGGACACCCACATATTCTTTATTGCTACAGGTACTTCTAAGAAGCATGTATCCTAAAAATCACATATTTCTATAAGATTGGGTGGGGCATCAGGAAAGGCAAAGAATTTAGGAGGCAGATATTGGGATGAGACTCAATTTTATCAGGTCTCCACCCACTGCAAGTTGTCATGGGATTTTCCATAGTGAGGGGGTTGGATAGTTGTTGCATGAGGCCTTTAGTAGCCTGATGCTATTAATGGAGGGGAACCAGTAGTATGGCACCATCTAAAATAATTTCTACTAATCCAACCTACAAGGGTGGTCGAGTCTATTTTCATGGCCCCATTTTGTGGCCTCCCAGGATTGACCAAACCTGTCTTCTACACTCTGACCCATCTCCCAACATTTGTCCTTAGCAGGTCCACATTGTCCAGTCTCATCTCTGGGACATCAAATTCCCAGTTTTGTTGCCTGGCATCTATGCTTTCTACTTGCTCCCTTGAAACAGAAGATAAAAGAGTCTCAGAAGCAAAGGAATTTGCCTCAACCAAATACCAGAGTCAAAGCAGAGGCCCTGGCTCCAACAGTCTTGAAATAAAAAGGTGTTAGAACTCCATCATTTATAAATGTTTACTACTTATAATAAAATGGAGTTGGAGTGATGGATTGAGAGCTCGACTTCTGCATCCAGGAAGGCAGAGGGTCAGCAAATCCCAGATGAAAATTAAAAATGTCAGTTCTCAACACAGCAGTAAACAAGATTGATGCGCAGATATCATTATTGATACAAGATTCATACATTTGAATAAAATAGGACTACTGAAAGATTATGAAGTTCAATGTTTTTGACAGTAACTGCATTTATTTCAGGGGATAGATACAAGCCCTATACAGTTTTAACATTTATTTGTTTTTCACTATTTTCTCCGCTCATTGTTTGTTCTTCATCTTTGGAAAAGTTTCCCTTTTGATTTGCAGTTTAATGATAAAGATGAAGAACATAAATTTTTGTGCACATTCTGCATATTGAACATGGTATCCTTGGAAAGTTTAACCTTAAAGTTGGCTTTGTATGTAAAAGATGAATTTGATGTAATTAAGATGAAATACGTGAGGGAATCACACTTTTTGAAATCCAACAGTATACAGATCTGCAATCACTGAACCAAATACATCCATTTATCTATGTAGCTTAATTAGAAGTTTTGCATATTTCCTGCATATTGCACACATTTAATGTAATTGAATATTTTACTTCTTGTAACACACTTTTTCCAACTTATTATTTCAACGTGTCTGTCTGTAACACTATTCCTGCTTCCTACATTACAACAATGACCATACTTGGGAATTCCTGAGGTTGTGAAATGCGCTATAATAATGCAAGTCTTTATTTTCATTTGTTATATTAACTTGTAACAAACACTTTGTTTGATCTTAAAGTTTCATAACCTTGAGTCAGTCAAAGCCCAAGATCTGCTGAATAGTTTGAATGACCATAACAATTATTTTTGTAATAATTCCATTTGTATCTGCAGTTCCTCTTTTATAATCATACATGACTACTATTAGAAAAATAGCTAAAAATTCTTCATGACATCAAAATAAATAGTTAATTCAGAAAGGCCTGCTTCCTGATAATTAAATAAATAATTGGATTTGAGAAAGTTGGAAATAGTTTTATCTGTTTCTTCGTTTATTGAATTCCCCTGCCTAAAGAAAAATAAATGAAAATTCTACACATAAAAATACTCAGTTGAATCAAGCAACCATAACTCCCTCTCACTAATTAAATAAATAGTGATAAAAACAAAAAAACTGCGGATGCTGGAAATCCAAAACAAAAACAGAATTACCTGGAAAAACTCAGCAGGTCTGGCAGCATCGGCGGAGAAGAAAAGAGTTGACGTTTCGAGTCCTCATGACCATTTTGAAGGGTCATGAGGACTCAAAACGTCAACTCTTTTCTTCTCCGCCGATGCTGCCAGACCTGCTGAGTTTTTCCAGGTAATTCTGTTTTTGTTTTAAATAAATAGTAATTGTTTTGCAATGGAAGTAATGAATACATTTTCAAAGCTTCAATTTGTAATTGGTTTGCTAGTTTTAGTAAAAGGCTGTGCTAGATGTATAGTGTTACAAATGCAAAGTTTTATAAGATTGTCATGTTTTGGGACTGTGTCTTTAATTTTGGGCAAAATGGGGGTCATGTGGCATGTTCTGAAGCCTGCCTGACAACAGGCCTCGGAGACTTGGTTGTTAAAGATTAAAGGGAGGCCAAGGTTGTTTGTTGGAAAGAAGGTGTAAGGTGTTCACACTTGGAGACAATGGCAACAGCATCCATGTTTACAATGGTTAGAGTGCTCGTCACCAAAGTCCCAGGATGTGTTGAGAATGTTGGGTCGTAAACAGTTATTCTTTAAACTGGCCAGTTACTTCGAAGATAAAAGATCTCAAGGTTAGCTAATCAGTGTTTCTTCCTGGATACAAGGCCCATTTGAGCCATGGAGAGAAGGATATCTAAGATATCCATGAAACTCACAGAAACAGGGACTCAGCCAGGATCAGGACAGAGAGAGAACAGCTAGAGGCTGAAATTTCCTTTGATTCACCAGGCAGGAATGCAGGTGAGAGCTCGCATTTGGATAGAAAAGATTAAAGGGAGGCCAAGGTTGTTTGCTGGAATCATTGAGGATTTGAAAAAAGGCTACAGTATTCGCCTAGCTTGTGCTAGAGGGAGAATATCCAGGAATCACCTTAAAAGACAGTTCTGGGGTTAAAGGTTACCAGGCTGGGAAAGGAAATGAAGTAAACCCTTGGGAGCTAAGAATCACTTTGGGCTGGTTCTGGGAGAATTGAACGTATACCGAGGGGACAGTGTAAAGTGTAATTGCGAATTAGGATTTTCAATTGTGTTAGGGGTAAGTTTTGTTTGGTAGTTTAAAGTATAAGTTGCCTACGCAAATGGTGTTTAGTCAATGTTGCTCCTAGTTTGCTTGTCAGAGTAAAAGTCTTAAAACATGAAATCTTGTTGCGTCATCCTTTCAGCTATTCACTAGAAGTTCAATTCCCTTTTTTAAAGGTTATCGGTCTTTACAAGGGTTGTGACAATAGAATCATAGAATAGTTACAGCACAGGAGACCATTCAGCCTGTTGCATCCATGCCTTTATACTTGTTAAAAATGTTACATTTGTACATTCTGCCAGACTGTACCACTTGGATTCCCATTGTTATCGCTTTTCTCCCCCGTTTTTCTTTCGTGCTAACTTTCACCATTCTGAATTCCATTGCTAACATTCATTATTAATTTTGCCAGTAAGAATATTAGAACATAAGAAATAGGAGCAGGAATAGGTCTTGTGGCTCTTTGAGCCTGGTATTCAATAAGGTCATGGCTGAAATTTTAATGGAGTAGAGGACTTACTAAATTATTGGATGGACAGTATTTAGCAGTTCTTTCTTGCTTTGCACCATTTGTGTAGGGCATAGTTGAGATATCTGTCAATTAAACCTTGGCAAGACCAAAGAAATGTTCTTCCGTCTCTGTCACAAATCTCCCTTGCCACTGATTCCGTCCCTTTCTGTGACCATTGTCTCAGGCTGAACAAAATTGTTTGCAACCTAGGCATTTTTCTTGTTCCTGAGCTGTGGTATTGACCCCATATCCTCTCCACCAACAAGACCAATTACTCCCACCTCCATAACATCACCTGTTTCTCTGCCCCTGCTTAAATGCCGTTTCTGAAACCTTCATCTATGCTTCTGTTAACTCTAGACTCAACTATATCAATGCTCTCCTGGCCGTCTTCCAAAGTTCTACCCTCCATAAAATTGAGCTCATCCAAAATTCTGCTGCCTGTAACCTAACCTATACCAAGTCCAGCTCACCAATCACCTTTGTGCCCAAAGACCTATATTGATTCCTGCTGGTCCATCAGCAGTCTTTGTAGGATCATAAAACAGTTGCAGCACAGAAGGCGGCCATTTAGCCCGTCATGTCTGTGCCAGCTCTCTGTAAGAGCAACCAGCTAATCCCACTCCCCTGCCCTTTCCATGTGGTTAGAACCATAGAACCATAGAACACTACAGCACAGAAAACAGGCCAGTTGGCCCTTCTAGTGTGCCAAAATATTATTCTGCTAATCCCATTGACCTGCACCCAGTCCATAACCCTCCAGACCTCTCCTATCCACGTATCTATCCAATTTATTCTTAAAACTTAAGAGTGAGCCCGTATTTACCATGTCAGATGGCAGCTCGTTCCACACTCTCAGCACTCTCTGAGTGAAGAAGTTCCCCCTAATGTTCTGCAACTTTTTCTCTTCATGTGCTTATCCAATCCCTTTCGGAAGCCCTGATTGTCTCTACATCCACCACATGCTCAGCTAGTTCATTCTAGATGAGAACGACTTACTGTATAAAAGATTTTCCTTGTCACTGTTGCTTTTTTTGTCAACCATCTTAATTCAATGTCCTCTGGTACTTCTCCTTCCACCAAAGGGAACAGCTTCTATCTACTCTATCTGGAGTCTTGATTTTTAAATTCTTTATCCTTGAGTTTAAATCTCTCCACTTCCTCACTCCTCCCTATCTTTATAACTTTCTCCAGCACGGCAACCTCAAGAACTTTGCATTCCTCTAACTCTGGGCTTGTGCAACCCCACTCCCTTCATTCTGCCATTGGTGGCTGTGCTTTCAGCCATCCAGACCTTGAACTCTAGAGTTCCCTCACTAAACCTCTCCACCTCACCATTCTCTTTTAACACCCTGCTTAAAACCTACCTCTTTGACCAAGCTTTTAGTCACCCAACATAAATATCTTCCTTCTTTGGCTCAGTGTCAAATTTGACTGATTACGCTACTATGAAGCACCTTGAAACATTTTCCTATTGAATGCACAATATAAATGCAATTGTTGTTGTTGAAATTATGTGGGCTGATGGGATTTCTTCATTAAAAATGATCCTGTAATTTGCTGCAGCCACAACAGCTTAAATTATCACTCTCGCTTTTCCAGTGACAACTTCATCTAATTCAGGGTCACAGGAAGTTGGAACCTATCCTGACAGACAATGGGCACGAGGCAGGGTGCCAGTCCATCACAGGGCGCACACACTGGGGGACAATTTATTGTAGCTAATCCACCTAGCCAGCACATCTTTGTGTGGTGGGAGGAAACCAGAGAAAATGTGGTCAGGACTGAACCCCAGGTCCCTGGACTTGAGGCAGCAGCACTCAGCACTGCGCCACCATGCTGCCCTAAAAGGTTATCACATAGACTCAAAATAATGTTCCATGAATAGATTTCAAGTTTGCTAGAGCAACGGGTGGTAGGATGATGAAAACTTTACCGGTTACCTTCATTATAGATGCAGGGTTTCAGAAAGGCTGCCTCAAGCACAGGAACAGGAAAAGGAAATACAACAATTATCTGGAAGCAAATTAAATCCCCAAAAGATTGAGCAACACTGAAAAAAGTTTTTGTAACTAGCATTGCAGCCACATAGATTTCTAGGCACCCCCCGCGCTCCCCCCCCCCCCCCCCCCCCCCCCCCCCCCCCCCGGCCGCCTCTTAGATTTCATGGTTCTCTTTGAAGATCATTGTCATTGGGGAGAAGCCACCCAAGGGCTTTGCTTGTTTTTACTCAAAGTAATTAGACAAACCAATGGTCATCCATACCAAAGAAACAATGTTTCTGTAAATCATCTGAATAGTTATTTATTTAGCTCTTCTTGATTATGGATCAATTATTTATTTAACAGTGCACAATTGTTTGTTTCTATACTGAGCCAGATCATATTTTACTTATTTATTAAGACTATTAATTATTTATGTCAGATATATTTAATAGTATCAAATATTTATGTCTTAACCTAGGCAACATTGTTTGATTTTACATATATCCCAATTTATGAGGAAATCTCTTTCAGGTGGTTACTGATGACTGAAGTCCATGGTGCTAAAGTAAAGCTGTGTTGTAATCGGTATCCATAATGAAAAAAGCAAAATGACAGCAGGGATTCCAGTCCTGAAGCAAAATGTTAGTTCAGTACCAATGTTTCAGTAAGGCTTGCAGGGTGGGAAGGACAGTTAGGAAACGAAGAAAGATCTGTGATTGGTTAAAACAGCGATCAATAGTGCAAAGTATACTAGAACATTCAGCTTCAATATAATATCTTCCAATAACAAGGCCATTGGCAATTACCTAATGGCTGGGTACTCTTATCTATTTAACATCCACAGTTAACATTTCAGTTATTCATTCTTGGATGCGAGCATCCAATGGCAAAGCCAGTATTTATTGCCCATCCCTAAATACACTGAGGTGGTGGTGGTGAGTCACCTTCTTGAACCGCTGCAATCTTTGTAGGTATACCCATAGTGCTGTTAGGGAGGAAGTTCTAGGATTTGACAATTTCTGTTGTGTATATGAACTTTCCAAAGGAGTTTGACAAAATATCAAAGTATCATATAATACATTTGTTCACAAAATTAAAGCCTATAAGATTAAACGGACTGTGGCAACACAGATACAAAATTGGCTAAGGGACAGAGAGTAATGGAAACAGTTGTTTTTCAAGTTATGGGGAAGTATGCAATGGTGTTCCCCAGCAGTAGGTATTAGGACAACTGTTCTATTTGTTACACGTTTATTTTTATTGTACCTTAATATGGTGGTTTTATACAACTGAGTGGTTGTTAAGCCATTTCAGAGGGCAACTGAGATGCAACCACATTGCTGTGGGCCTGTCACATAAAGGCCAGACTGGATGAAGTGGTATAGTGATTATGTTACTGGACTACTAATCTAGAGTCTCAATTAATAATCCAATGGTCTGTGTTCAAATATCACCATGGCAGTTTGTGAATTTGAACAAAGTTAATTAACTAAACATTGAATAAAAAGCTAATATCAGCAATAGTTTCAGCTTGTCATTGAACCACAACTGGTTCATTAATTTTTTTTAGGGATGAAAATCCCACCACCAGTGTTAGAGCCTCTGCACTCATTTGCAATTCTCTCCTTAAACATTATGTTACTTTATCTCTTGTTTTTTCCAAAGTCCCCATAAAACATCAACCATGTTTTGGTCAGGTCTAACTTTTATTCTTCTTGCTCATTGCACTTTCCTATAAAGTGCCTTAGGACACTCACATCATAAGTGCTTGATAAATGTAAGTGGAAGTTGTAATCTTTATATATGCTTTGTTCTCCATTTCTCAATTCCATTTCTTCCAAAAAGAGGTTTCTCCTGGGCTGATCAAACTGGGGTTGTATCATCTGGAAGGAGGACATGTAGCTTTGGGAAAGCTTTGGAAGGGGTCTGAAATCTGTTACAAAAGCAAAATACTGTAGCTGCTGCAAGTCTGGAAAAAAACAACAGAAAATGCTGGAAACTCTCAAGTCAGGCAGCATATGTGGAGAGAAACAGTCAACATTTCAGGCCCATGACCTTTCATCAGAAGTTCTCATTGAAACATACACAATTCTGAAGGGGCTTGACAGGGTAGACATTGAGGTTCTTTCCACTGGCTGGGGAATCTAGAACATGGGGGTACAGTCTATTGTTAAGGTGTCAATCATTTAGGACTAAGGTGAAGAGAAATTTCTTCACTCAAAGGGTGAATCTTTGGAATTCTCCACCCCAGAGAGCTGTAGGTCCTCCATCACTGGCTGTATTTAAGGCTGGGATAAATGTATTTTTGGTTTCTCAGGGAATCAAGGGATATGGGGAATGGTTGGGAAAGTGGAGTTGAAGCTCAAGGTCAACCATGATCGTATTGAATGGCAGAGCAGGCTCGACGGGCTGTATTGGTCTACTCCTGTTCACACCTTGTGTTCTTGTGAATGTTGCCTGACCTGAGTATTTCCAGCATATTCTGTTTTTATTTTTGAAACCTGTTCCTGTGTAATATACAAATGACGTTGTCCTTCAGATGAGTTAACAGAAGGCCCTGTCTGTCTTTTCAGGTGGATGTAAAAGATCTCATGACACTTTTTTCGAGTTGAGCAGGGGATTCTCCAGGTATTCTGACCAACTTTCATCTTTTAATCAACCCCAAAAGAAGAGGTTAACTAGAGATTAAATCTGTTACTGTGTGTGGGGCTTGCATATAGGCTATGTTTGCCTACAATGACTATAAAAAGAATTCATTGCTATGAGGGGCTAGGATGCTTGATCATGTGAAAGGTGCTATAAAACGCAAGTATTTTTCTACCCAAATTAAATGAATTTACACTCAGAAAAATTGATTCTGCATGCAGAAATGAAAATGATGAAGCAGTATAATGAGATACTTTTATTGTTACTTTAAGCCTAATAAGATCAGAATAAAATGTTTAATGGCAACACAACGGCTATCACTAGAACTCACACAAATTATAAGTTTGGTGATTCAATAAAGGAAGCCATGAAATTAAAGATATTGTTCATTTATTTAACTTTCTTGACATTTTTGTATCCCAGTCTACAAAAGACAAGTTTTTTACACTTCAAAAACATGAGTACTTTTTGTTCACGTACAGCAAGTTGAATTTAGTAAAAGTTTAACACTTCAACAGAAACTTATTTCCATTACTGCATTACACAGTTTCCAGAAGTTCACAAGGTGTATTCTACAGATTCTGTAGAATGGCTAAAAAATATTTTCAAATGAACTTAATTTTAACATTATAGAGAGAATAAAATAAATCAATTAACCCACAATAATGGACTACCTTCAAAATTGACTGTAGATATTGCATACATTTTACAGGTCTCCTACAAAACCTTGTATCGTCCACGGTTGGTTGGCTGGTATGAGTTTTGCTGCAATAAAAAAAGCACATGTTTAATAAGTTAGTTAACACAAGTACATGGCCACCAATAAAACACTGCTAATCGTTACCTTTTCAAGAACCTTGTGTGTGCATTATACAGAATTATCTACTTTTGCTTGTTACAAACTTTTTTGGAACACATGCATTTAAATTGCTCACAGGCCAGATTTTACTATCTCTCCAAACCTGATCCCCATTTCAAGACATCAAATGGTTAGCTCTCAAAGCAATGAGAGGAACAAGGGGAATATCCTCAGCTGTCAGCTATATACAGTTTCATGAGCTTATGTGCATTTGTTAGAACACCAGATGCAATGTATCAACATTAGAAACAAACTCCAACCCACATCATAAGGAGCCTAAAGTTTCTAGGTGGCTGGGGCTTGAAATTTGACAATTCTCCTGCTGGTAAAGAGAAGCAGGGAAGAGAAATTACCAGGATTGGGGTGGAACCAATTGTCCTCAGATAAAAAATCCTGATCTGACAGGTGCTTCCCCGCACCACCAAGTGAATATTCAGAGGCAGGGGTTCCATGCAGCTCACCCTTGTTAAGTCCAGTGGAGACTATGCTCTCTGAGAGGTGCCGATTCCTCATAAAGGCTCCAAAAATGCAAAGGAGCAAAGGTAATTGGTGCCAGAGGGATCAACTAAATTCCCTTTGATTTCTGAGAAAGGAATTTTCCCCCTATATCTTTAGTTCACTAATACCCTCAAGGCTCTCCTTACTAGAACAATTGGTTTTTCTTCTGCCAACCCTGCAGGGGCCTCTCAAGAGCCTGGGCAGTCAACAGATGCAACTCTTGTTCCACCATGGTTTTGGTGGCAGTGCAGAAATTTTGGGCCCAAGGAGTCCAGCAGTTAAGTACCAGTAAATTATTAATCGCTTCCCTTAACCCAAAATGAAAAGATAGACAGAGGTATTGATAAAAAATGTTTAAATTTATGACAGGATGGGACAGGATAGATAGAAGTGAACTGTTAGCAATAGTTGAGGGGTTAAGAACAAGAGGCCATGGATGAAAGATTCAACGCAAGAGATTTAGAACAGAGGACAGGAGAAACTTCTTTACAGAGTTCTGAGGCTGTGGAATTCACTTTCAGGATTAGTGGCTGTGATGGCAAAGTAGGCCAAGATTTAAGATTAAGTTGGATAGTTGGATGAAGGAAAAAGGGTTTAAAGGGTATGACAAAGGATGGGTAAATGTGATTAGAAGTACGTATTTGCTTATGAGGATAAAGACTGACACAGCCTGATTGGTTAAAACAGGCTGTTTCCATGTTGTGTATTTCTCTGTCCCTTTGATCACAAAATACTGAATTTTTCCCTAGTAAATGGTTACAAGCAATAAAAGTGAAACGTGATATTAATTCAGTCAATGTTTATTGCGTATAAAAAAAGGATAAGGTTTAGAAACAGACTTTTTAACTCACTCAAAAGATTATTTTATTGAAAGTGATTTTTGTCAATACTGGGTGGAGGGGATGGGTTTCAAAGAATGAAGCTGCTTACCAGTCTAATGAGCTCTTCTTTAATAAGTCTTGTAATCTCAGCTTTAGCTTTCTGAACAGCCAGTTCACTAGCACCTGTTAAATGGCAGGCAAATACATTACAAAGAATGAAAGCATATTAATATAACAATTTATAAAATTCAACAACAAAGAAGTCAAAATTGAAGTATGCAGTCTACTTCTTAATGGCACATTACCATTGAATTCTAAAATGTAAATATAAAATGTGTAAATAAGGCTTTAATGAAGCATCAAGAGGCAGTTGTGCCTATTGTGCGCAAATTCCACTTTTTAAACAAGTCAGCAATTGCTGCAGTTTTGGGCTTGATGCCTAAAGCAACATTTTATCAAGTCACACTTCAAATACATTCATCAATGCTTACTTTCTATAGCAAGGTAGATTTTCCGCTCGCCTTCTTTGGGTTCTTTCCCTGGAGGAAAGTAAGTGCCTCTAATAGTGATGGCAGCTTCTGAATATTCACTAATCCTCTGCAGAGCTTCCTTGGAGGTTACCTTCCACCTGGCCGTCTATAAAATGTTAAGTGAAAAATGAAGGCATGGCAGATACTTACAGACAGCCTATGCATGCTGATATTGTTTACATTATGCAAAGATTCTTGGTTTTTAAATTCTACTATACCTAGGCTTCAGACCAATAAGGCTTTTGATATCCTATTGGCATACTCCCAAGGGCACAGTTAAAATCATTTATTAAAGTATCAAGTGTTTATCTAATTTTCCTCTGTCCTATCTTGAGCACCCTGTTTAATCAGCATGTTTTTTTCCCACTTTTCACACAACTTGAATTTATTAAGTACCTTTAACAAAATTTCCCAAGGTGCTTTGCAATCTTTATCAAACAAAATCTGACACAGACACATAAAGGGATATTAGGCCAAACATCTTTACATTATATTAACACCAGTTATCTTATAATCACAGTCCAAGATAAATTTTATGTCACATTAATGATAGCAGATATAAACTCAGCACAAATCTAAGTATACAGTTTATAGGTAGCAGCCCAAATCTGTTTCCAACATAACTCTTAGAACTATCAGAAAAAGGGTGATCCCATTCAGTTAGCTCAGAATGCACCAGGTACACTCCTTGTTGCATCTCTTTGAACTTCAAGGAGCATATGGTCGAACTGGGTGAAATGAGAGGGATTTGTAAACACTGAAATTTTTACTGGGGTAAAAAAGGCTTCAAAGGTGGAGGTGAGAGAGTCCTTGAGCATTTTAATAGTTATAAGTGCGTCATGGCAAATAGAGAACCACAGACAAGAATGCAGTTTTAAGTGACTTGAAGAGGTTTTTCTAGCAGTGGATGCAGAAGAAAGTGAGATTGAAATAGTGTGGGGAATATGGGTGCTGACGAATACAAGTTGTTGGTGACTGAGACCACTGGAGTAGAGAGCTCTCAGGAAATGCTACGGTCAAGGTTGTTGTGTATATAGTCATGAAGCTTTATATGGAGGATTTATGTAGAATTTGTATTACTGGTTGATTGTCATCTAATTAATCACACCAAAACAATAATTTTCATGGTTTTAAGTGACTATGTGAAGATGCAAAGAACTGCTGTAAAGTGGATGAACTGAAGCAATTAAAGCATCAAACTTCAAGTTGTTAAGGAGTCCAGTTAATTTGCAACTTTAAAGTCCACCCAGAAGATACTCTCACCTGTGGGAAATCATTGATCTCGAGCTCTTCCTCATATCTTTTGAAAGATTCTGTTTGTGCATTTTCTGGTTTCTCATCATCCTGCTTCTCTGCTGGCACATAGTTGAGTTTGGCATTGATCTTCTCTGCTTTCTGCTCTGCAATTGTTTTAGCAGACACAGTCGGGGCTTGGAGAGTGCGGCCTCTCATAATAGCATTTGTAGCCTGCTGCATCACATCCTGAATTTAAGGGGAAAAATTAAATGTAATGAACAGCAATACAGAAAAATAAATTGCAGCATGTTATTGGGAATGCTGCAAATTCACATGTACATGTACACAACACATGTACACCAATGTGCAGTGGCTGTACAAGTTCACACACCATGATCATCCACATTGCAAGCCTCAGCTGTGCCACTGTGAGGAAATGTTAAGTAAAACCATGCTCTCACTCACATGAGGGGGAAACTAAAATGAAATTACTCTGGGCGAGTCTTCAATACTGCTTAATTCTGTTCAGAAACAACACTTACGATGCTCAACCTTGAAGATCTTGCTTCTCAGTCTTCTATGCTCTTAGCCAGAAATGGTTGTTAACTGAAGAGCCAGAAAACAAGGTAGTATCTTAAAAAAGAAATGGAATCCTGTTGCAATTTCTCAAGATTTCTTTTGGGGGAGAGGGGCTGAAGGAAGAGAAGAGCACACTATACAATTTAAATAATGTGGTGTCAACATGAGAGTGGAATACTTTCCTGCCCTTCTCTACATCCTACTTGAGAGGGTGAACAGGTGACTTGCACTCAGGACACTATCAATGCTGCTTGGAGATGTGGGCATTCTGGCTAGGCCAGCATTTATTACCCATCCCTACTTGCCCTTGAGAAGGTGGTGGTGAGCTGCCTTATTGAACCGCTGCAGTCCATGTGGTATAGGTACACACACAGGGCTGTTAGGAAGCTGATCCAGGATTTTGACTCAGCAACAGTGAATAAACGGGGTTATAGTTTCAAACCAGGATGGTATGTGGCTTGGATGAGAACTTGCATGTAGTGGTGCTCCCATGCATCTGCTGCCTTTGCTCTTCAAGGTAGCAGAGGTCACAGCTGTCAAAGGAGCCTTGGTGAGTTGCGCTGCAGTGCATCTTGTCGATGGTACACACTGCTGCCACTGTCCATATGTCATGGAGGGTGTGAATGTTGAAGGTGGTGGATGGGGTGCCAATCAAGCAGGCTACTTTGTCCTGGATGGTGTTAAGCTTCTTGAGTGTTGTTGGAGCTGCACTCATTCAGGCAAGTGGAAAGAGTATTCCATCGCACTTGTGCCTTGCAGATGGTAGACAAACTTTGGGGAATCAGATGAGTTACTTGCTGCAGAATTCCCAGCCACTGACCTGCTCTTGTAGCCGCAATATTTATATGGTTCAGTTCAGTTTCTGGTCAATGGTAACCCCCCAGGATATCGACAGTGTGGGATTCAGCAATGGCAAATGCCACTGATTGGCAAGGAGATGGTTGTATTTTCTCTTTTGTTGGAGATGGTTGTTGCCTGACACTTATGTGGTGGAATGTTACTTGTCACTTATCTGCCCAAGCCTGAATGTTGTTCAGGTCTTGCTGTATAGAGGCAAGGACTGCTTCAGTATCGGAGAAGTCGCAAATGGTGAACATTGTGCAATTATCAGTGAACATCCTCACTTCTAACTTTATGATGGAGAGAAGGTCTTAGTATAACAAAGGATCTGATTTCCTTGCCTTTCCTGCAAAAATAGGTCTGAATTCCACTCAAGTATCTTCATCAGTTCTAAAACACAATGGAAACTTACGACATGGGGAATCATTCCGTTCATGGCAGTTTGCATAAGCATCATTACACTATGCAACATATGGCTGAACCATTATTTACAGAATGCAATCTACTAAGTGAATGATTAACCAGAAATTCAAATTTAGCTGTAATCTTGGTCTGGAGCTTGCTCATCACCTGTACTTTTAAAAAAACTTTAACATATTTGTCGTAATAGAGAATAAATACATTTTATAGGTGGCAATTTGGCAGCTAAGAAATAAAGTCTTAAACTAGGAATAATACGACTATTATAGTTATCGACTAAAATTCTGAATGGACTAAAGAGAGAGATTCGCAGATTTCTGTCATAAGCAATTGACCTCCATAGCATTGACCCAATACAAAGAAAGTTTTAAGGTCTCACCCTTGGTTCAACGGTAGCACTCTCCCCCAAGTCATAGTCATGGGAACCAGCACTACTGCAAGAAACTTGAGTGTATTAATGAATTTTGATTCTTCAGTATAATGCTGAGGTAGTACTACATTTTCAGAGGTGATGACCTTGAGATAGATGCAAGAGATTCCATGCCACTGTTCAAAGAAATGCTTGTTCCTCAATTAAAATTATAAAAGCAGATTATCTGGCCATTAACATCTTTCTGGTACCTTGATGTGTGCCAACAGGCTTCTGTGTTTCCTTTTTGTTACATCAGCGGTCATTACATCACTGACAACATTTCAAAAGTGTTTCATTGACTGTGGAGTGCTTTAGATTATTCGGAGGTCCTGAAGGCACTATATACATGCAAATTTGATCATTCTTTGGATACATTAGCATTGTGGTTATTTTATCAGATTCATAATCCAGAGGCCTGCACTAATGATCCAGAGATAGGAGTTCAAACCCTACAATGGCTGTTGGACAATTTAAATTCAGTTAATTGAATAAAAGGCAAGTACCAGAAATAGTAACCATAAAAGTACCAGATTGTTGTAAAAACTCATCTGATTCTCTAAAGTCCTTAAAGGAAGAAAATCTGCCATCCTTACCCGGTCTGGCCTATTTGGGACTCCAGACTCACAAGCAAGTGGTTGACCCTCTGTCAACCTGAGGTCATCCAAATCTCCAGTGCTTGTGTCTTAACTCTCACCCAAGTACTGTTCTATCACCTCTGTGCTATCACTTCTATGCTTGCTGACCTACATTAGCTCCCTGTCAAGCAACATCTTGATTTTAAAATTCTCATCCTTGTTTTTGAATCCCTCCAGGGCCTTGCCCCTCCTTATCTTTATTACGTCCTCCAGTCCCACAACCCTCTAAGCTTTCCTAATCCTGCTCCTTTGTCTAGTCATGAACTTACTGTTTTTGCTTCCAGAACCTGAGTCTACCCCTTCTGCTAATTACTGTGGACTGTTTAGGTATTGCTAGGCTGACTCCTCCAGGCCTCTGTTTCCTGGTTCTGCTACTGAGTGGAGTACTCTCTTCAGTTTTCTGCACCTTTTCTCCTCAAGGGGTAATGCAAATATATAGCTCAATGTGCCATTCTCCATACTTGTCTTAAACAAGTGTTGTTCTTGTGTTGACTATTTGGTAATATGCTGCAAAATCCACACACTTTTGTTGCATAAATTGACAATTAAGACGCCTCTGAATTCTAGTAAGTAATGACAAGCTTGTGGAGAAAGTAGGATTTAAGACACCAGAAACAAAGAACTCCACTTAGCACCAGAAACAGCAAGTAGGAAAAATCCTCAATCAGAAACTGAGGGTTGAAAGGAGTGCCCTAATAATCACCTTTCTCAGGATAGTAAATTGCACAACATAAAGGTGTAAAAAAATCTAAAAGTGAGCTGCACTAAAAGCATGTTGTACTATCTGCTGTTTTCACTGTAGATTATTAGGCCTGTTATATTCTAAATGCCTGGTTATGACATGAGTATAAATATATTCAATACTTGCTTTTAAATTTTAATAGTGTCGGTAGTGATTTACTGAAAAACGAAGTAAATGAACAGTGAGTTACATAATCCCACATCATTTGGTGGCTTACTTTTTATGAAAGGATGGCTGTTGATTCTCTGACACACAAGTCTCTCAGTGGTGAGCAAATGTTTACTGCCTATTTTTCCTTATGCAATTGGTGTAGCGTTCATAGGACAAGAAATGAATAGAAAATAGAAGTATGCCCTGGAAGCAGACATTCCCATTAACAGTGTGGATGGACTGACATAGCTGCACCACAATACAAAACAGAATATCTAATCATTCAGCACAACATTGAGCACACAAACATGTTTGGGTAGATTTTCATGTTCACACCTAAGCAGTAATCTAGTAGTATGGATCAATTGCTCATTATACAAGCTGCTGCATTTATATCCATTAAAATCAAAGAATGGAAATCAGTTGGGTTTTATTGAGGGTGGGTGATCCACCCTGCCAGATTATTGCTCAGACAGTGAAAATAAAAATTTAACCCACTCAGTCCCATTAAGATATTATACTATTCATACAGAATTTTATTCATTGACAATTTTCTTTCATTTGTCTCCTGACCCTACTGGAGTACGGCTTCACTGTTAACTTTTGGTATCTCACCAAAGTGCCCAGTCTTCACATTTGAATTGCCAATCTACTCAATTTTGAGATGTGTTACAGCAGAGCCCAATGATGTCTTGTAGTGCATTCTCTACCTAGAATTTCTGAATAATGATCATAAGCAGGAAGCAAGGCAGATTTTGCTCCACCTATGTCATTGAGGCAAAGTGCACTGCCAACCCAGCTGGGATCAGCTAACTCAGCACAAATTAGGAACTAAACTTGGAATCTTCTGATCCAAGTGGCTCAGTTGCATGCAACCAATACCAACTGATCCATCAGTGGGCAGACTTGTTCTTTAGTAATAAGTACTTGCAGCTGTTGCTAAGTACCTTTGCTTACTTGAAACTGTGTATGAAGTTCTGCCAGCAATCACATATGCTAATTGATTTAAGACTCTGACCTCTGGTTCATAGCTAGCAACTGAGCAAAATTAAAAACCACAGTGGAAACTCTTTTACACAACAAACCTCATCCACTGAGTTTCACACAGATTCTAATTCCAGTATCTATCTGACATCACAGAAATATTAAATTAGCTGCTAATCCACGTAAAATAGCTTAGTCTATGAAGAACCATTAAAACTAATTTTACAATTATTCTTTTGTATAACTTGGTTTTGTACGAAGTTCCAAACTTCAATTTTATGACACATACAGTCAAATTTTACAAGTTATTAGCTAATATTTCATACTAAAAATCTGCTCAACTCTGAGTTTATCTTAAAGTAGGTATAATAGCATTTCAGTGATGCTATTTCTAGAGAGGGCAATGTAAAATTTTCCTTCATAGATATGTAGTCTCCAAAAGAAACAGAACCGTCTTCAAAACCTAGTTGCTAATTTGTTTATGCACATTTTTGTGACAGTGCCAATGTAGTTTTATTTTATTACAGTCAGAAATCACACCTGAAGGTAAAAGTTGCTGAATAATTTGAAAAACACTCTCTTACTTGCATGGTAATACTACCAAAAATAGCAATTTCATCAAGAGATAAAATTTACTTAAGATCAAATAATCAATTTGCCACATTATAAAAATGAAGTGGCAAACATGCGCAACAAAAATTAACTGGAGAAAGGGAGCAGGTCATAGAAATTGGAACAAACATGCGAGAAGGGTGTCACCTAGACCAATGCCTATCTCCTATCACTTAGAAGTACTTAGCTCCAGGGCAATACTGGCTGGAGAGAAAAAAATAAGTTACCAAGCTTGAAAAAAATATTGCTGTTTGTATCTTCAGTCTATATTTATGTGAGATGTTACCCCAATACTAAGCATTTAAAAAGACAATTAAACTGCCTTTAATTATTGACAACTCAAATGCTTGGATAACCAACTAAGTAGAATTATAGGACTAGTTTACTTAATTTAATAAATAAACTGCACTGTCAAAAAGCAATCTGAGGGACTAAGTCCTATTCTCTCTATGAATGGATACATTAAGTCAGATTGATCATGTGAAGACAGAACACCTCTTGAGCAAAATAAAGGCAAAATATTGCGGATGCCGGAAATCTAAAACAAAAACAAAAAGTGCTGGAAAAACTCAGCAGGCCTGATAGCATCTGTGGAGAGAAAGATAGTGTTAACGTTTTGAGTCCGTGTGACTCTTCAGAACTAAAGAGAAGTAAAAATATGGTGAAATATATACTGTTTAAGGGGGGTGGGGCAGGTGAAGCTGGATAGGCGGCCGGTGATAGGTGGAAGCAAAGGAGAGATTGCAAAAGATGTCACAAACAAAAGGTCGAAGGGGTGTTGATGGTGGTGATACTGCCTAAAGGAGATGCTAATGGTGACATTAAGAGTAGAAAGCAGAATGAGCAAGTGACAGATAACCCGAGTGGGGGAAGGGGATGGTGTGGGAAGAAAGGTCGAAATAGGCTAAAAGGTGGGGATAAAGCAATGAATAAAAATGGAAATAAACTTTAAAAATAATAATAATAATAAAAATAGGTGGGGAAAAATATATAAATAAAAATTAATAAATAAATTTTGAAAAAAGGGGATCAAAAAGGGGCGAGGATGGAGGATAGAGTACATGGTCTGAAGCTGTTGAGCTCTATGGGCAGAATTTTCTGCCTGCCGGGTGGGTGGGCCTGACCCAATCTCTGGTGGGCAGGGAGCCGATCCCTGCCGGAGAGGTGGGCCCCACCGCCATTTTATGTGGTCGGGCCAATTAAGACCCGCCCAGCGTGACATCCAGTGGGAAGCGCTATGCGCTTCCTGTGCGGGCGGGGGGCGATTCCCCAAAAGCGAGAGTATGCTCTTTTGCGCAAGCGCACATCTCCCTGAAGCTAAGTGCTGCCTTAGGGAGATTGCTAACAGTTTTAAAAACATTAAACATAGAAAAAAAAAATCCTTACCATGTCCCCCTCATGTGACAATGAGATGGGACATGTTCATAAATTACACTAAAACTTTATTAAACTTTTTAAATGCCTACATGAAATCTCATCCTGCCGGTGGATGAGGTTTCATGTTTTTTCTGAAGCCCGCCAGGGCTCCTAGCCTGCCCACCAACCTTAAGTTTGGTTGGGCAGGTCCTTTAATTGTTTCAATGATCCTGTCAATGGCCTCAGTTGGCCATTGACAGGTTGGCGGGCCCGCAGTTGATTTTGCTGTGCCCCCGCCTTCCTGAAAATTTAAATGGGGTGGGATGACGCGGGACCCCGCCTCCTTCTTGCCGACGGCAAAATTCAGCCCAATGTTAAGTCCGGAAGGCTGTAAAGTGCCTAATCGGAAGATGAGGTCCTGTTTTTCCAGTTTGCGTTGAGCTTCATTGGAACACTGCAGCAGGCCAAGGGTGGACATGTGGGTAGGAGGGTAGGGCGGTATGTTGAAATGGCAAGCGACAGGAAGATCTGGGTCACGCTTGCGGACAGACCGAAGGTATTCCACAAAACGGTCATCCAGTCAGTGTTTGGTCTCGCCAATGTAGAGGAGATAGCATTGGGAGCAGCGAATGCAGTAGACCAAATTGAGGGAAGTGCAAGTGAAGCGCTGCATGGGTAGGTGCCGTGGGAGGGGGTTGAAGTGTTGGGAGTGGTGGAGGAGTGGACCAGGGTGTCCCGGAGGTAATGGTCCCTACGGAATGCTGACGGAAGGAGGGGGGACTGGTGGTGTGAAGGGAAGATGTGTTTGGTAGTGGCATCATGCTGGAGTTGGCAGAAGTGGTGGAGGATGATCCTTTGAATGCAGAGGCTGGTGGGGTCAATAGTGGGGACAAGGGGGACCCTATCATGGTTCTGGGAGGGAGAGGAAGGTGTGAGGGCAGAGGCGCGGGAGATAGGTCAGACAGGGCCCTGTCCACCACCATGGGTGGGAAACCTCGGTTAAGGAAGAGATGTCAGAAACACTGTCTTGGAAAATGGCATCATCGGAACAAATGCAACGGAGGCGAAGGAACTGAGAGAATGGGATGAAGTCTTTACAGGAAGCAGTGTGTAAGGAGCTGTAGTCGAGGTAGCTGTGGGTGTCAGTGGGCTTGTAATGAATATTGGTGGACAGTCTATCACCAGAAATTGAGACTGAGAGATCAAGGAAGGGAAGGGGAGTGTCAGTGATGGACCATGTGAAAGTAATGGAGGGGTGGAAATTGGAAGCAAAAGTTATACATTTTTCCAGGTCCAGATGAGGGCATGAAGCGGCACTGAAACAGTCGTCGATGTACTGGAGAAAGAGTTGTAGGAGGGGGCCTGAGTAAGGTTGGAACATGGAATGTTCCACATACCCAATAAAGAAACTGGCATAACTGGGGCCCATGCAGGTACCCATAGCCACACCTTTTATTTGGAGGAAGTGAGAGGAGTTTAAGGAGAAATTGTTCAGTGTGAGAACAAGTTCAGCCAGACGGAGGAGAGTAGTGGTAGATGGGGATTGTTCGGACCTCTGCTCGAGGAAGAGGCGGAGAACCATCAGACCATCCTGGTGGGGGATGGAGGTGTAGAGAGATCGGACGTCCAGTGAGAAGAGAAGGCGGTTGGGGGCAGGGAACTGGAAATTGTTGATATAATGTAGGATGTCAGAGGAATCACGGATGTAGGTGGGAAGGGAGTGGACAAGGGGAGAGAGAATGGAGTCAAGATAGCGAGAAATGAGTTCCGTGGGGCAGGAACATGCTGACACGGTCGGTCTACCAGGGCAGTCCCGTTTGTGGATTTTGGGGAGGAGGTAGAAGTGGGCTGTCCGAGGTTGGGAGACTATGAGGTTGGAAGCTGTGGAAGGAAGATCTCCAGAGATGAGATGAGGTTAGTGACAGTCCTGGAAACAATAGCTTGATGTTCGGTGGTGGGGTCATGGTCCAGGGGGAGGTAGGAGGAAGTGTCTGAGAGTTGGCGCGCAGCCTCTGTAAGGTAGAGGGCAGTACGCCAGAAAACAACAGCACCACCCTTGTCGGCAGGTTTGCTAACAAAGTCAGGGTTGGGCCTGAGAGAACGCAGTGCAGCAAGTTCAGAAGGAGAGAGATTAGAGTGGATGAGAGGAGCAGAGAAATTGAGACAGCCGATGTCATGTCAACAGTTAGCAATGAAAAGATCAAGGGCAGGTAAGAGGCCAGAGGGAGGAGTCCAGGTGGAGGGAGAATATTGGAGGTGGGTGAAAGGATCCGTTGAATGGAGGGAGGACTCCTGCCCAAAGAAGTCAGCATGGAGGCGAAGGTGGCGAAAGAAGAGTTCAGCATCGTGCCGAGCCCAGAATTCATTGAGGTGAGAGTGAAAGGCTATGAAACTGAGTCCTTTGCTGAGTACTGAACATTCAGCATCAGAGAGGGGAAGGTCAGGGGATATAGTGAAAACACGGCAGGGATTAGAAGAAGGGATGGGGTCAGAGGGATGAGAAGGGTGAAGGGTCCTGGGTAGGGGTTGGTATCAATGAGTTGTTGGAGCTTACGTTCCTTAGCATCTGAAAGAAAGAGGCGAAGTTTCTTGTTAAGGCGTCAGATGAGAAGAAAAATAAAATGAAACTGGGAGAAAAGACAGCTTTGAGATAGGGTGAGTCGGTGCTGTTGGAGGGAGAGGTCGAGTGCGTTCATATGGCGGCGCATGGCATTGAGCGTGGATCTCAGGATGCGGCGAGAACGGCTGTCCAAGGAGTGTTGTATGTCCCGGAGATACCTGTAATCCTGGGTGGATTCGAAACATGAGGGATGGAACTTGAGTTGGAATCCAGGTGGAGTAATTCGGAGATGGAGACAGAGACAGTCACTGAGGAAGGAAATATGGCTGTGAAAGCGAGTTTTCGTAAACACCTTGTTAAGCACTAGGAGGGAAAGCAATGAAGGTGAACAGGGCAAAAGAGACAAGCGGAAATCCTGTCAGAAAGAAGAGCAGTGCTTCTTCAAGGTAGGTATTCCTGGAAGAGAAGTGGCAATCAATTAAACACTAAGATAAAGGCAAATACTGCGGATGCTGGAAATCTGAAATAAAAACAAGAAGTGCTGGAAAAACTCAGCAGGTCTGACAACATCTGTGGAGAGAAAGGCAAAGTTAACGTTTTGAGTCTGTATGACTCTTCTTCAGAACTGAAGAGAAGTAAAAATATGGTGAAATATATGCTGTTTAAGGGGGGTGGGACAGGTGAGCAAAACCTGTAGGGTTAGATTTTATGTGGTGCTGAAGGAAACGTTCGATCAGAGTCAGGATTCCCACTCTGGAAACAATCCTATCAATGCATTCCCTTCTCTCATCTTGCAAACTTAATTATAAACATTGCTACCGCTGTAGTGTTGTTTTATACTTGGATAATAATTTCCCATCCCAATTCATTTTAGATAAAATAACTATAAGCATTCAGTAAACTCACAAAGTTATGCTGAATCACATTAGTTTCAAACTAGTTAACATTCCACTGGTTCACATTAGACATCTATTACCTGAGCTTCTGCACCAAGATTCTTCTGAGCATTGATCTTCAATGCCAACCTCTTAGCAATCTCTAGTTTCTCTGCATTACCAGCAGATGGCACTGGAACATTAGCAGCTCCTGGCATTGCCATGTCCTTCACGCGCTTCTTGGAATTAAACATGCTCTCAATCTGTTCATCAATCTGAAAAAAATCAAATGTTACAGCAAATTACAGCAGAATAAAGTCATGAAATCAACAAGTAATTCAGATGTATTCGCTGCTATAAATCATCAGTAATGACGAAATTCAAATATGATACCAAGGTAACTTAACAGAAATGTGCATGACAGCCTTTGTCCCAAATCCCGAAGCCTTATGCTCAGCTCACACACTATCGGCAATACTTACATCAACTGCAGTGTCCTCATCATCAGAATCCTGGAGACCCAGAGCAGCTTTCTGTAGTTTCTTTCTTTCGTTTGCTAGAACTTGTTCTGTTTCATCAAACTTAAAGCCTTTTCCAGAGAAGCCACTAGACTTTTTAATAGTTTTCCCTTCCTTAGAAACACAAAAGAAAATAAATGGTTAACAAAATTAATGTGGTTATTCCTTATTACATAATTCTAAAATTAGGTTAAATTCAAACAGCATTTCTATATTGCAAGAGTATTAATATTCAAATATTTACATTTTCATATAAAAGGCAAAAGGACAATGCTTGGACCCAATCATGCAACTCAATAACAACTACTACTTACTGCTTTTTGTTGTTCTTTGAAGTCATCCCACAATTTTTCCAGCTCGAGTGGAACAGCATTTCCTGATAATTCTAAGGCCTTAATTATATCCCCTGCATAACGGACTTGATCTTCAGTAATGAAAGTATAGGCATAACCCTACAAAACAACAGATGGCTACTGACAAATTGCAACTGTATTTAATCAAATCTAAAACAGAGTACTTCAATGATCCAAGATCATTTTCTGTGCATTACTCACTTTGTTACCAGCTCTTCCAGTACGTCCTACTCGATGTACATAATCTTCATAGTGGTTGGGACAACTGTAGTTGATAACAAGAATCAACTGTTTGACATCCAGTCCTCGTGCTGCTACTGATGTTGCCACAAGCAATCGGCACACTCCTGTCTTAAAATCATTGATTATACTGTCACGGTCATATTGATCAATGCCTGCAACAAAATAATTTAAAATTTCTGCTGTCAGAAATAAGAGATAGCAATTAGGAAGAAAAAGTGTCCTTATGACAGTGTCAGGTAAAAAATACAACTGAGAACCAAGCGGGATACAGAGGGTTCGGAGGGGAGGTGAAGAAGCAAATAAGAGAAGCAAAGAGGAATTATGAGAAAAGACTAGCAGCCAATGTAAAGGGGGATCCCAAAGTCTTCTATTGGCACATAAGTAGTAAGAGGCTGGTAAAAGGAGGAGTAGGACTGACTAGGGATCAAAAAGGGGATTTACACATGGGCCAGAATTTTTCACTCGTCGGGCGGGTGCATGCCCAACCTGAACAAGTGCAAAATGATGAGCGATATTTCGATCGGTGGGTGCGCGCGTGAGTGGGCAGCATGCCCGCTGACAATTAACAGGCCTATTCAGGCCATTAAAGTGCCAATTAAATTAAATTTTTCGTTGCCTGTCCAATCCTATGGTTGGCAGGCAAGCGAAAAGGCCAAGCGGCCTTTGGATTTTTTAGGAAACCACAAAGACGGGTGGGATGAGGTTTCCAACTGCAATTAGAAATTAAATAAAAATTTTAACGTTTCATTAATAACATATCCCTGCTCATATGACAGACTTACATGTGGGGACAAGTTTTTTTTAAACATTTGAAAAGTCTTATTTTCCATTTTTTAAATCTTCAACTTCCTGAGGAAGCTCTGTGTCTCAGGGAGCTTTCATTGCACGTATTTGCACGCTTGCACTCCTTAATTGGTCCACGAGCGTGAAATCGTGGTCACGGCCCGACTGTGGGCAGCGGTTGGTTTCCCAACCGCTCCCGCTCGCCCCCGCCCGATGAGGACAAAATTCTGCCCATGGAGACAAGGTGCATGGCTAAGGTGTTAACTGAATGCTTTGCATCTGTCTTTACCAAGGAAGCAGACACTACCGAGGCCACGGTGATAGAGGAGGAAACTTGTCACTAGATGAGTTCAAAATTGATAGGAGGGAGTGTTGGGTAAACTGTCAGTACTTAAAGTTAACAAGGCGCTGGGACTGGATGAGATGCATCCAAGGATATGTATTCTCCACTGTACCTCCGTGTAATGACATGCAGGGGTAGGCTGCCCTCATCAGATCCTTCAATAAACCATCAGCATGCTCTTGCTTGTCCACAAACACTATAACAGAGCCATTTTCTTGGTAATGACCTAAGAGTTCCAACAACTTCAAAAACTTGTTCTCCTCCTCTATGACAATCTGTGGGGATAAAAGCAAAAATAATGCAGAATTATAATTTTAGTTATTTTCATTATATATGTTCTTGGTCTACGAATTATAGTTAATGACAAGATTGACCAAACGATCCTCCTCCATTGTCCTGCTCAGTGAGATTACCCTCAAGGATTTGCCTTTGGCCGCCTCCTCATCCTCATATACATACTGGCCCATGACAACATCATCGGAAGACATGCAGTTAGGTTCCACGTGTATGCTGATGACACTCAGTTCTGCCTTTCCACCATCTGCCCAACATCTGGTCTTGGATGCAACTCAATTTATTCCAACTAACCACTGGGAGGACTGAAGCCATCATCTTTGGTCCCATCAAACTCTGTACCCTTGCCATAAATTCCACCCCAGTCCCACGCACCACCAAACTCCCCCTGTCTCAGGCTGTTCACAATCTCGGTGACCCCCGAGTTATGCTTCTAAATTCCTAAGCTCTCCATCACAAAGACCAACTTCTATAACATTGCACATTTCCCCTCACCTTAGCCCACCTGTTGCTGAAACTCTCATACATGCTTCAGTCACTTCTAAACTTCAAAACAAAATGTAAAAAAAAAAAAATTCTCTGTAACATGACTAAATTTATCCCCTGAGTTTTCTTTTATGCTTTTTAATTTTAGTTCAAGATCTCAGCTTGTCTTAAAATCCTGAGACGCTGTTGCATAGTGTTACTTCAAAGAAGTTGCACAGAGCATCTTATACTGCAGTGGAGGTGCATTCTGTGCATGTGCCATTTGCAGAAGTTTGCAGTATTCAATTTGTGCATCAGCATGAATTGAAGTAAAAAGACATATCTCCTCATCCTGTGAGGAAATGGATTTCCTTATTATTTCCAAAAGACAAAAACTGGAGACAGAATTCTGAGTTTTATTTCAGGTAAGGACATTTAAATTTATTATTTTTTTAATTCATTGTTCACATTGTAACACCTGTTACAGCAGCTCTGATTTCCTTATTGATGGATAGAAATGTGATTTTTGAATAAAGACCTGTGAGGTTGGTTTCTATCTCTATGACAGATAGCTGTTTCGTCTCTTTATTTTAGTCAAAAAAAAAACAATTTTAAAAATCTCTCCATCTCTCCCCTTAAAGAATTTTCAGCTTGGGGGCTTTTTTTGAAATCTAAAAACATGGAAACTGTACAAACATCAATTTTTGAGCAATCATAGTCATTTTTGTACTTTATGAAAATGTTATGTTTTTTAAAGACTTGTGAACTTATACAATTTAATCAGTATGTAATAAACATCTTAAATTAGGAATGTAAAAACACAAGAAAACAAGAAATAGGAACATCAGTAGACCATATGGCCCATCGAGCCTGCTCTGCCATTCAATATGATCATGGCTGATATTGGGCTTCAACTCCAAATCCCCGCCCACTCCCCATGTCTGCTGATACCCTGGAACACCAAAAATCTGTCTATCTCAGCCTTATATTCAATAATGGATCATCCACAACCTCTGGGGTCAAGAATTCTAATGATTCACAACCCTCTGAGTGATAACATTTCTCCTCTTCTCAGTCCTAAATGGTCGGGCCCTTATCCTGAGGCTGTGCTGGGCCACTCATGGCATTACTTGTGAACAGTTGGAGGTTTAATAAGAACATGGGTGTAATGTCACATGGTATTAACAGGAGCAGAAAACTGTTGCCCAACTTTGCCTTCCCTTCCCCTGACACCCAAAAATGTTCACAAACTTCTTTTCCAGGGCTTAACACTTGTGCAATCATGGGTGCCCCGTGTTTTAGATTCCCCGACCAGCGGATGCAATCTCCCAGCTTCTGCCTCATCATGCCCCTTCAGAATGTTGTAAGTACATATAAACATATGAAATAGGAGAAGTAGGCCATTCGGCCCTTTGAGCCTGCTCTGCCATTCAATAAGATCATGGCAGATCTGCTTGTGTTTTAGATTTCCACATTCCCATTTACCTCTGATAACCTTTGATTCCCTTGCCTAACAAGGATCTATCTACCTCTGCCTTAAAAATATTCAATGACCCTGCCTCCGCCGCCTTCAGAGGCAGAGAGTTCAAAAGTCATACAACCCTCAGAGAAAAAAATTCTCATTTCAGTCTTAAAAGGCAACCCCTAATTTTAAAACAATGCCCCCTAGTTCCGGACTCACTCACAAGAGGAAACATCTTTTCCACGTCCACCGTGTCAATACCGTTCAGGGTCTTATATATTTCAATTAAGTCACTCCTCACCCTTCTAAAGTCTAGTGGAAACAAGCCCAGTCTGTCTAACCTTTCTTCTTAAGACAACCCGCTCATTCCAGGTATCAATCTAATAAACCTCCTCTGAATCACCTCCAGCGCATTTACATCCTTCCTTAAATAAGGAGACCAAAACAAATATTTGAGATGAGGTTTTACCAATGCCCTGTATAACTGAAGCGTGACATCCTTACTTTTATGTTCAATTCCTCTCTTAATAAAGGATAGCATTCCATCTTAATTACTTGCTGTGCCTGCATACTAACTTTTTCTGACTCATGCAGCAGAACACCTGGATCCCTCTGCACCTCGGAATTCTGCAGCCATTCTCCATTTAAGTAATACTCTGCTTTTTTATTCTTTCCGCCAAAGTGAACTTCACATTTTCCTACATTATACTCCATCTGCCAGATTTTTCTCCACTCACTCAACCTATCTATACCCATCTGCAACATCCTTATGTCTGCTTCACAATATACTTTCCTGCCTTTGTGTCATCTGAAAAGCTAGCTACTATGCTTTCTCTCCCCTCATCTAAGTTATTGATACAAATCGTAAAAAGCTGAAGCCCCAGCACAGACCCCTGCAAGATTCCACTCATCACATTCTGTCGATCAGAAAAAGACCCATTTATGCATATTCTCTGTTTTCTGCCAGCCAGTCAATCTTTTATCCATGCTAATATGTTACCCCCCTACACTATGAGCTTTTATTTTCCACATGTGGCACCTAATCAAATACCTTCTGGAAATCCAAGAATGTCAACAGGCTCCCCTTTATCCACAGCGCATGTTACTCCTTCAAAGAACTCCAATAAATTGGTTAAAAGTAATTTCCCTTTTACAAAACTATGATGACTCTTCTCGATTATCTTAAGTTTCTCTAAGTGCCCATTTATAACCTCCTTAATAATCAATTCTAACACTTTCCCCAACGCAGACATCAAGCTAACTGGCCTACAGTTTCCTGTTTTCCGCCTCCCTCCCTTCTTGAAAAGAAGGGTTATATTTGCTACTTTCCAGTCTGATGAAATCTTTGCAGAATCTAAGGAATTTTGGAAAATTAACACCAACTCATCTACTACCTCATTAGCCATCTCTTTTAAGACCCAAGGATAAAGTCAACCAGGACCTGGAAACCTGTCAGCCCACAGCACTATCAGTTTGCTCAGTACCACTTCCCTAGTGATTGTAATTGTACCAAGTTCTCCTCTCCCTTCCATCTCCTGATTTACAGCTATTACTGGAATGTTTTTTGTATCCTCTATAGTGAAAACTGAAGCAAAATATTTGTTAATTTCATCCACCATTTCCTTATTGTCTACTATTAACTCCACATTGTCACTCTCTAGAGGACCAATACTCACTTTATTTGCTCTTTTCCTTTTTAAGTACCTGTAGAAACTCTTGCTATCTGTTTTTACATTTCTAGCTAGCTTCCTCTCATACTGTAATTTCTTTCTCCTGATTAACCTTTTAATCATTCTCTGCTGTTTTTTATATTCTGACCAATCATCTGACTGTCACTCATCTTTGTGCAGTTACATCCTTTTTCCTTAAGTTTGATGCTTTCCTTAACTTCTTTAGTTAACCACGGATGGTGGGTCCACCTCTTAAGAGTTTTCTTTATAGTAGGAATACATTTATTCTAAGTATTCTGAAATATCCCCATAAATGTCTGCTACTGCTTCTCTATTGATCTATCCCCAGCCTATTATCTCAGTTCACCAGCTAGCTCAACTTTCAAGCCCACATGGTTGCCCTTATTTAAGTTTAAAAAACTAGTCTTAGACCCACTCTTCTCCCTTTCAAATTGGACGTAAAATTCAATCATATTGTGGCTGTTGCTACCTCGGGTGCCTTCACTCTGAGGTCAATAATTAATGCTGTCGCATTACACAATACCAAGTCTAATATAGCCTGCTGCTCTAAAAAAAACTCTCAAAAGATTCTATGATCCAGTCTATGACTGCCAATCTTATTTTTCTAGTTTATAAGTAGATTAAAATCACCCATGATTATTTCTGTCCCTTTATCACAAGCACCCAATTTTTCTTCTTGTATATTTTGTCCTACATTATGGTTACTGTTACTATGGACCTGTAGATTATTCCCACTAATGACTTCTTTCCTCTATTCCTCATCTCCACCCAAACCGATTCTACATCCTGATTTCCTGAACCCAAAGTCATCTGTAAGTATTGCACCAAATGCCATCCTTGATCAACACTGCTACCCCTCCACCTTTACCTAGCTTCCTATTCTTTTTGAATATCATGTACCCCTCAATATTCGGGGTCAATCCTTGTCATCCTGCAGCCATGTCTCTGTAATGGCTATCAGATTATATTATTTACTTCAATGTGCGCTATCAATTTATTTACTTTGTTATGAATGCTTTTGCTTAGTAGTGAGCAAATTACCCTGAGAGCACTTCCCCTGATGAGTGTGGCTCCAACAATACTCAAAAAGCTCGACACCATCCAGGACAAAGCAGCCCTCTTGATTATAACAGCATCCATACCTTCAACATTCACGCTCTCCATCAGTGGCACACAGTGACAGTGGCATGAACTGTATACAAGATGCACTGCAGTAACTCACCAAGACTCCTTGAACAGCATCTTCCAAACTCATGACCTCTACCACTTAGAAGGACAATGCCAGCAGATGCATGGGGACACTACCATCTGCAAGTTCCTTTACAAGCCACACACCATCCTGACTTGGAACTATATTACTGTTCCTTTACTGTCGCTGGGTCAATCCTAGAACTCCCTTCCTAACAGCACCATGGGTGCACCTGCACCAGATGGACTGCATGGTTCAAGGTGGCAGCTCACCACCACCTTCTCATGGGCAATTCGGCATGGACAACAAATGCTGGCCTAGCCAGCAATGCTCAAATCTCATGAAAGAATACGAAAACTCCTATCCAGTTCTGGCTGCCATACTGCTGTGCATCACTTCCTCCCATTTCACGTCATTGTAAAGACAGTGGTCAAACCTTGGCCAGGTTTTCCCACCCCAGTTTATTATTTGATCTTCTGCAATCCACATTTGTCAAGATCAGTTCTGCTCATTATCAAGATTTTCCAACTTTGTTAGAAGTGGTACAGTGGCTTATCTTCACTTGAGATGCACCAATGCAATGGTGATAGTTTACTCATTATATGCGTAATGTCACAGAAAGAGAAATGTTTTACTTTGGCTAAGAAGCAACATTTAAAATACCAATACTAAATGCAATGGCCACAATAGCACCATCCATAAGAAATGAAAATTTCTTATCCAGGTTGTAGAGTTCTAGTTTGCAATGCAAAATCGTTCAGCCATGGAAATAAATTGCTTATCATATTGAGTGGGTTGCACTGTTGAACAACACCTACCACATGTTGCTCAACATCAGAGCAAACGACACTCCTACTGCCTACTTGCACTTCAATAGGTTTTGTTAGTATTCGTCGTGCTAGGGCCTCCATTGCTCTGGGGAACGTAGCAGAAAACATAACGGTTTGTCGGTCTGGTCGAATGTTTTCAACTATTCGCATTACCTATTAATAAACAAATAGAAACGGTTAATCTTTACAGTTTTTTGATTTTCAGTAACAAATATCAGAGGTAAATTGTAGTTCAGAAATAAGTTTGCACACAAACCATCTCATGAGGTCAACAGCATCACTAAAAGAGAGTGCTTCGCTGGAAAAATACTGCTGAGCTGCAGATGCCATTCTTCACCCCAGTATGACTCCTCTTCAGAGCTCTGAAGAAGAGTCACAGTGACTTGAAACGTTAACGCTGTTTCTCTCTCCACAGATGCTGCCATATCTGCTGAGCTTTTCCAGCATTTTCTATTTTATTTCAGATTTCCATTATCTGCAGTATTTTGCTTTTATATAAGCAATAAGGAATTCAGTTTACCCAGAGAATGGCTAAAATATAGAGCTTACTATATCAGGGAGCTGTTGAGGCAAGCAGCATAGCTGGACTTAAAGGGAATCCACATAGCTGAATGAGGGAGAAAGTGATAGAAAGATAACCCATTAGGTTCAGATGAAATAGTGTGGGAGGTGGCTATGTGGATCTAAAACAGGAGCCACAGGCCAGTTGAACTAAATGGCCTGTTTCTGCACGTAATTTTATTTTTAATTCATTCAAGAGATGAAGGCAAGGCCAGTATTTATTGCCAATCCTTGACTGCCCTTGAAAAAGGAAAATCTCTCAGCATGTACATGTGCAGAATTATTTCAAAGCGGTGTATTATTTTCTATGAATTTTGTTCATTGCACAGACATATCCAAATAATTGACACGTCAACAATCAAAATTATCAAACAATACTTCCAGAGAAAAACGTTTCTTCAAAATGCTTACCTGCGGCTCAAAACCCATATCAAACATTCTATCTGCTTCATCAAGTACAACATAGGTAACTCTGCGAAAATTGGTTACACGACCTAAAAAAAGCAAGAATATAGTTTTAATAAGTGCTCTGTGCAAACATTCAGCAATCCTTAAATAATTTCAACTGATTTTATATACTTAAACTAAAAAAAAATTCCAAATTAAGCAGTAACTTGGTCCATATTTTCTTGATTATAATTCTGTTTTATACTTTGTCTTGATACAGATATTACATTCTTAGGTACAGATTATACTTTGGGTACAATACTGTGTGAAAACAGTTGCCCAGGTTTTCCAAATCTTCTCTTGCATACCATCAAGGCAAGCAGAACCTGCAAAATTCACAAAACAGCCCTCTCCAAACAAATACCCATCATACAATTTTAGACTGAGATGAAGCATGGAGCCACATCAGCCATTATCTGACAAGTCTCAGCATTCACCTAGGAAAAGAACATATTAGAGATTACGCCGCATGTGTGGAAGACAGGGACTTTGCTACAGCTATTAGTCAGTGTATTTTATACTAGGTGACAGCATTCTTCCTCTAGAGGCTTAACCAGTGAAGTAGTGAGGAGCTGCTATACGCTCGATTTTACACTTTCTAAGATTCTGAACACAAGAAAATTAAAACTCTATAAATGGAGTGGAAAAAACAGTTGAAAATGTTCCAACAGTAGAGTTTATATTCTGCAAAGAATATGACACATTCACAAGGAGCCACAAGTTTAGTAACAGGTTACTGCACAACTTTATTATGGACCTACCTCTGATGGGTTAAGTCTTGCATGCCCAAATCAAATTTCTTGAGGAAACTTTCTCCATATGGGTCAAATAATGTCGACAGTTTAGTAAAGTGATATTCAATATCATACAGTATTTGTCTAATATTAAACTGTACACTTTCTCATGCAATCATGTCTGATATAAAACACATTAGGTGCTAGAATGAAGTTATAATGAACTACCTTTAAATCCACATATACCCACAGCAATTTTTTTTGGTATCAATGTGATTTAACTGATTTTTATTTTAAAGCACAATCATTTTGTAAGTAGCTCCTGAAAAAAGCTTAAAGCTTGGTAAATTTGTGCAATCTTACTACACAGCAAGATGGAGAATGAAATAGATTGAATGGAAATTATTGACCACTTAGTCTAAGCTTCTTGCTATATAAAACTAACAACAAAGTTAATCAAATATCAGAATGTATCCAAAGGTAATTTCACTTTGGCTAAAGTTATTTTAACTTGGGTCAGCATTTTTCCCCGTCGGGGGGTTACGCGAGAGCGGGCGAGTTCCTGATCGGCATCCCTGTTCAGGGATATTCCGCCATTTTACGTGGCGGGCCAATTAGGGTGTGATGTGCGCCAAGAAGCGCTGAGCGCTCCCTGTGCGGGCGGGGGGAAGGGGAGGGATCCCTGAGCCAGGTGTGCACTCTTTCGCATACGTGCGTGCAAGAGTGCACAGATCTCCCTGAGGCAAAGTGCTGCCTCAGGGAGATCAGTATTACTTTTAAAAAGATAATAAATGATGAGAAAAATTTTATTGACATGTCCCCTCATGTGACACGGTCACATGAACTTGGACATGTCAATTACTTTTATTAAAAATGTAACACACATTTTAAATCCCTCATGAAACCTCATCCCACCCATGGATGAGGTTTTATGTTTTTCTGAAGGCCGCCTGGGCTCATCGCCTGCCCACCAACCATAGAACACTACAGCACAGAAAACAGGCCATTTGGCCCTTCTAGTCTGTGCCAAAATATTATTCCGCTAGTCCCATTGACCTGCACCTAGTGCATAACCCTCCAGACATTTCCCATCCATGTATCTATCTAATTTATTCTTAAAACTTAAGAGTGAGCCCGCATTTACCACATCAGATGGTAGCTCGTTCCACACTCTCACCACTCTCTGAGTGAGGAAGTTCCCCCTAAACCTTTCCCCTTTCACCCTAAAGCCATGTGCTCTTGTGTTTATTTCTCCTAATCTAAGTGGAAAGAGCCTACTCGCATTTACTCTGTCTATACCCCTCATAATTTTGTAAACTTCTATCATATCTCCCCTCATTCTTCTACGCTCCAAGGAATAAAGTCCTAACCTGCTTAATCTTTCCCTGTAACTCAACTCCTTAAGACCCGGCAACATCCTAGTAAATCTCTGCACTCTCTCAATCTTACTGATATCCTTCCTGTAGTTAGGCGACCAGAACTGCACACAATACTCCAAAGTTGGCCTCAGCAATGTCTTATACAACCTCACTATAACATCCCAACTCCTATATTCAATACTTTGATTTATGAAGGCCAGTATGCCAGAAGCTTTCTTTACAATCTTGTCTACCTGTGACGCCACTTTCAGGGAACTATGTATCTGAACTCCCAGATCCCTTTGTTCCTCC
This sequence comes from Carcharodon carcharias, assembly GCF_017639515.1. Classification (NCBI taxonomy): domain Eukaryota; kingdom Metazoa; phylum Chordata; class Chondrichthyes; order Lamniformes; family Lamnidae; genus Carcharodon; species Carcharodon carcharias. Next base: position 41,753,822 of record NC_054474.1, on the reverse strand, counting down.
GCACTCCTCAGTGCCCTACCATTTACTGTGTATGTCCTACCTTGGTTTGACCTTCCAAAATGTAACAACTCACACTTTTCCACATTAACTTCCATCTGCAATTTTCTGGCCCATTTTTACAGTTGGTCCAAATCCCTGCAAGCTTTGAAAGCCTTCCTCACTGTCCACAACACCTCCAATCTTAGTGTCATCAGCAAACTTGCTGATCCAATTCACCACATTATCATCCAAATCATTGATATAGACAACAAACAACAATGGTCCCAGCACAGATCCCTGAGGCACACCACTAGTCACAGACCTCCAGTCTGAGAAGCAATCATCCACTACCACACTCTCTTCTCCCACACAGCCAATTTCGAATCCAGTTTACAACCTCTCCATGGATACTAAGTGTCTGAATCTTCTGAAATAACCTCCCATGTGGGACCTTGTCAAAGGCCTTACTAAAGTCCACGTAGACAACATCCACAGCCTTTCCTTCATCTACTTTCTTGGTAAGCTCCTCGAAAAAACTCTACAAGGTTCGTTAAACACAACCTACCACACACAAAGCCATGCTGACTATCCTTAATCAGCCCTTGGCTGTCCAAATAATTATATATCCAATCTCTCAGAACACCTTCCAATAATTTACCTACTACTGACATCAGGCTCACTGGCCTGTAATTACCTGGTTTACTTTTGGAGCCTTTTTTAAACAATGGAACAATTTAAACATTAAACAAACCCTCCAATCCTCCGGCACCTCACCTGTGGCTAAGGACATTTTAAATATTTCTGCCAGGACCCCTGCAATTTCTATACTAGTCTCCCTCAAGGTCCGAGGGATTTATCATGTCAGGACCGGGGGATTAATCTACCTTTATTCGCTGTAAGGCAGCAAGCACCTCCTCCTCTTAAATCTCTATATGCTCCATGCAACTACTGCTTGTTTCCCTTCCTTCTTTATGCACTATGCCAGTTTCCTGAGTAAATACTGATGCAAAAAAACTGTTTAAGATCTCCCCCATCTCGTGAGGCTCCATACATAAGATGACCACTCTGATCTTCAAGGGGACCAATTGTGTCCCTTTCTATCCTTTTACTCTTAATATACTTGTAGAAACCCTTCGGGTTTACCTTCACATTATCTGCCAAAGCAACCTCATGTCTTCTTTTTGCCTTCCTGATTTCCTTTTTTAGTATTTTCTTACATTTTCTATACTCTACAAGTACCTCATTTGCTCCTTGTTGCCTATACCTGCTATACACCTCTCTCTTCTTCTTAACCAGATCGCCAATATCCCTTGAAAACCAAGGTTCCCTATGCTTGTTAACTTTGCCTTTAATCCTGACAGGAACATGCAAACTCTGCACTCTCAAAATTTCGCCTTTGAATGCCTTCCACTTACTGAACGCATCCTTGCCAGAAAACAACTTATGCCAATCCATTCTTCCTAGATCATTTCTCATTTCCACAAAATTGGCCTTTCTCCAATGTAGAATCTCAACTCGAGGACCAGATCTATCCTTATCCATAATTAGCTTAAAACTAATGACATTGTGGTCACTGAACACAAAATGTTTGCCTACACATACTTCTGTCACCTGACCTGTCTGGTTCCCTAATAGGAGATCAAGTATTGCATCCTCTCTCGTTGGTACCTCTATATATTGATTTAGAAAACTTTCCTGAACACATTTGACAAACTCCAAGCCCTTTTACAGTATGGGAATCCCAGTCAATATGTGGAAAGTTAAAATCTCCTACTATCACAACTTTTTGTTTCTTACATTGGTCTGCTAACTCTCTAGAGATTTGCTCCTCCAATTCTCTCTGACTATTGGGCGGTCTATAATGCAACCCTATTAGTGTGGTCACACCTTTCCCATTCCTCAGCTCCACCCATATGGCCTCTGTAGACGAGCCCTCCGGGCTGTCCTGCTTACGCAAGACTATGATATTTTCCCTGACTAGTAATGCCACTCCTCCCCCTTTCATCCCTCCCCCTCTATCATGTCTGAAACAATGGAACCCCGGAACATTGAGATGCCAGTCCTGCCCTACCTGCAACTAAGTCTCACTAATAGCAATAATGTTGTAATCCCACGTGCCAATCCATGCCCTAAGCTCATTTGCCTTGCATTACTCCTTGCACTGAAATAGATGCACCTGAGAACATTTCTATCATGTACGGACCCTTGATTTCTGTCTATATGTGCATTCCTTGCTTGACCTTTATCCTCCTCCACCTCACTATCTGCTCTAACACTCTGGTTCCCCTCCCCCTGCAAATCTAGTTTAAACGCCCCGGAGCAACAGTAGCAAACCTACCCGCAAGGATGTTAGTCCCCCTCCAGTTCAGGTGCAAACCATCCCGTCGGAACAGGTCCCACCTTCCCTGGAACAGAGCCCAATTGTCAAGAAACATGAAGGCCTCCCTCCTGCACCATCTCCTTAGCCACATATTTAGCTGCAATGTCCTCCTATTTCTAGCCTCACTAGCACATGGCACGGGTAGCACCCCTGAGATCGTAACCCTGGAGGTCCAGTCCTTCAACTTAGCACCTAACTCCCTAAACTCTCTTTGCAGGACCTCCTCCTCCTTCCTATCCATGTCACTGGTCCCTACATGGACCACAACATCTGGCTGCTCACCCTCCCTCCTGAGAATACCGAGAACTCGATCCGAGATATCGCGGACCCTGGCACCAGGGAGGCAACAGACCATCCGGGATTCTTGATCTCTCCCACAGAATCTTCTATCTGCCTCTCTAACTATCGAATCCCCTATCACTACTGCTCTCCTCTTTTCCCTCCCTCCTTTCTGAGCTGAGGGTCTAGCCTCGGTGCCAGAGATGCAACCACCACAACTTATACCTGGTAGGTCGTCCCCACCAACAGTATCCAAAACCTTAAGGTTGCACAGGCAGCTCCTTTAACTGTTTTAATTACTTTTTAATAGGCCTTTGACAGTTCAGCAGGCGCGCAGCCGACTCAACTGAAAATCTAAATGACATACGGTGATGGGTTGGGATGCCCGCCTGACGTCACTGCGCATCATTTTACGTGTTGGTGAGCGGGTCCCACCCCCATTTGCCGGAGGGAGAATTCTGCCCTTGGTATAGTTCACTGGCTAGGCCTCATATGAAATAGCCCACAATTTGGGGCCTGTCTCATCTTGAATGCAATGGACAGGCTCAAAGAAAAATGGCAAGGATGATTAAGACCTTTGTATTTCAAAGCAAGACAGCAGAATAAATTAACTTGTATTTGTCATGGAAAGGAAGGTTGAAGAAAATATGTTGTAGCTCCTTAAAATACTGAGAGGCACAGGTGTAGATGTAAAATCACTTGGGTTGATGGGGGAATACAAAACCAGATGACACATAACTCCGAATAAAAGTTTTTACCTGCAAGTTTATAAGATTGCTTTTTTTTTTGATTAGTCAGTGAGTTTTTAAAACTGCATGCCCCAATTCGGGCATAACAAATATAAATGAGTAAGTCTGTTCACTCTTAACAGCTCACCGATCTAGGAAAGCTTACACTTTCCTCCAGAACACTGAACTACCCAATAGTTTTGCCTCCATCACACTACCCAAAGTTCATTCAAACTGCCATCACTGTTTACTCAAATAATCTCTTAACTTTGGTTTTAAATTTGCTATAATTTGCTAATAATGTTGTATCAACCTGCTAAGAGGTCTAAAAGGAATGAAACTGGATGAACCACACTGCATCAACTTAAGACACCGGAAATGACAATGGCAAACCCAGCCCTGCCAACCCTGCAAAGTCCTCCTTACTAACATCTAGGGGCTTCTGCTAAAATTGGAGAGCTGCAGATTAGTCAAGCAACAGCCTGACACAGTCATATTCACAAAATCAAATCAGACAATTTCCCAGACGCCACCACCACCACCATCTCTGGGAATGTCCTGTCCCACTGGCAGGACAGACCCACCAGAGATGGCGACACAATGACATACATTCAGGAGAGTGTTGCCCTGGGAGTCCTTAACATTGACTCCAGAGCCTACGAAGTCTCACCAGGTCAAACATGAGCAAGGAAATCTCCTACTAATTACCACCTACTGACCCGCCCCTCACAGCTGATGAATCAGTACTCCTTAATGTTGACCAACTGAAGGAAGCATTAAGGGTGGCAAGGGCACAGAATGTAGTCTAGGTGGGGAACTTCAACGTACATCACAGAGTCACTTGGTAACACCACTTCTGATTGAGCTGGCCAAGTCTTAAAGGACTTATCTGCTAGACTGGGATTGCAGCAAGTGGTGAAATAACCAACAAGAGGGAAAAACCAACCTAATCTCATCCTCACCAACCTGCCTGTCTAGATGCTATCCTTGACAATAGCAGTAGGAGTGACCCAATCACAGTCCTTGTGGAGACAAGTCCTGCCTTTGCATTGAGGGCATCCTCTATCATGTTGTGTGGCACTACCACCGTGCTAAATGGGATAGATTTCAAACAGATTAGCAACTCAAGGCCGGGCATCCATGAGGCGCTGTGCGCCATCAGCAGCAGCAGCAGAATTGTACTCGAACACAATCTGTAACCTTCTGACCTGACCTTTATCCCCCACTCTACCACTACCATCAAGCTCCAGGATCAACTCTGGTTCAATGAAAAGTGCAGGAGAGTATGCCAGGAGCAACACCAGGCATCCCTAAAAATGAGGTGTCGATCTGGTGAAGCTACAGCACAGGACTACTTGCATGCCAATCAACTCAAGCAACATATGATGGACAGAACTAAGCAATCCCACAGCCAACGGATCAGATCTAAGCTCTGCAGTTCTGCCACAGCCAGTCGTGAATGGTGGTGGACAATTAAACAACTAGGAGGAGGAGGCAGCTCCACTATTATCCCCATCTTCAACAATGGGGGAACCCAGCGCATCAATGCAGAGGACAAGGCTGAAGCATTTGCAATAATCTGCAGCCAGAAGTGCCGGAATGGATAATCCATCTCAGCCTCCTCCTGAGGTCCCCAGATGCCAGTCTTCAACCAATTTGATTCAGTCCTCGTGATATCAAGAAACAGCTGATGGCATTGGATACTGCTAAGGCTATGGGCCCTGATAACATTCGGCAATAGTACTGAAGAATTGTGCTCTAGAACCAGCCATGCCCCCAGTTAAGCTGTTCCAGTACATCTACAACTTAGGCATCTACCTAGAGCGTGAAAAATTGCTCAGGTATGTTCGGTACACAAAAAGCAGGACAAATCCAACCGGCCAATTACTACCCCCTCAGTCTGCTCTCCATCATCAGTAAAGTAATGGAAGGGATCATCAACAGTGCTATCAAGCGGCACTTGCTTAGCAATAAGCTGCTTGCTGACGCTCAGTTTGGGTTCAGCCAGGGCCACTCAGCTCCTGGCCTCATCACAGCTTTGGTTCAAACATGGGCAAAAGAGCTGAACTCCAGAGGTGAGGTGCCCTTGATATCAAGGCAGCATGTGACCGAGTGTGACACCAAGGAACCCAAGCAAAGCTGAAGTCAATGGGAATCTTATAGGGTTCTTATGTTGTTATGAATCAGGGGAAAACTCTCCACTGTTGGAGTCATACCTAGCACAAAGGAAGATGGTTATGGTCGTTGGAGGCCAAACATCTTAGCCTCAGGATATCACTGCAGGAGTTACTCAGGGTAGTGTCCTAGGCACAATCATCTTCAGCTGCTTCATCAATGACATTACCTCCCTCAAAGCCAAAATTGGGGATGTTCCCTGATGATTGCAAAATGTTCAGCAACATTCATGACTCCTCAGATACAGAAGCAGTCTGGTCCCATATGCAGCAAGACCTGGTGGCAAGTAACATTGCCACATAAGTGCCAAGCAATGAAAATCTCCAACAAGAGAATTTAATCATCTCCACATGACATTCAATGGCATTACATCACTGAATCCCTCACTATCAACATCCTGGGGGGGGGTGGTTTTACTATTGACCAGAAACTGAACTGGACCAGCCATGCGTGGCTACAAGAGCAGATTGGAGGCTGGGAATTCTGCAGAGAGTAATTCACCTCTTGACTCCCCAAATCCTGTTCACTATCTACAGGCACAAGTCAGGAGTGCGATGGAATACACTCTGCTTGCCTGGATGAGTGTTGCTCCAACAATGCTCAAGACGCTCAACAACATTCAAGACAAAGCAACCCACTTGATTAGCACCCCATCAACCACCTTAAACATTCAATCCCTCTACCACTGACACCCAGTGGCTGCAGTGTGTACCATCTACAAGATGCAATGCAGGAACTCGCTTAGGCTCCTTCGACAGCACCTTCCAAACCCGCAATCTCTACGACCTAGAAGGACAAGGACATCAGATGCATGGGAACACAACCATCTGCATGTTCCCCTCCAAACCACACACCATCTTGACTTGGAACCTTATTCCTTCTCTGTCGCTGGGTCAAAATCCTGGAACTCCCTTTCTAACAGCACTGTGGGTGTACCGACACCACATGGACTGCAGCAGTTCAAGAAAGTGGATCACCACCACCTTCTCATGAGCAATTAGGAATGGGCAATAAATGCTGGCCTCACTTGCGACATCCACATTCTGTGGACAAATATAAAAAAAATCTGACTGGCCTATAAATCTCAAATTTGATCTCTCCTATCTGATTAGTTAGCAGGCATCAGATTACAGAAAACAGATACAACCATAATAATCCAAGTGACCACAGAAAATTGAAAATTTAAGTTGAAAATTGAAAGCCAAAACAAAACTAACTGTAAATATATAAAGTTCAAACTCTAATTAGAAGTAGTCAGATGACAGTATGAGAAATCTAGTTCAACTGTATTTATACGCAGCTTGGGATTTTTTCATTAATGGTTAGTGGATTAGTAATAATTACATACCAGGGCTTGACAACTGAACAATTCTACAACATGTTTTTGCGAACAATGTCAAAACTAGCAGGCTAAAATTTTCCATGTAAGCTCCTATAGTGAGAAAATTGTGCATGTGTTACGCAAACATTTCTAACACATGCTGGCTTCTTGCCATTAGTGCTTACTTGGAAAATTAAAAAACTTAAGGCTTAACATCAATCATCCGCAGGTGAGACTTGAAATTAGGGGCAGGGTTTTCCAGTCGGTTGTGTGGGGGCGGAACCGACATGTAAAATGAGGCGCGATGACGTCAGACGTGCGTCCCGACGTCATAGCGCAGTCTCATGATATTTCGGTCGACAGGCAGTGCCAGAGTCGGCTATGCGCCCGCTGAAATGTAAATGGCCTATTAAAGCCATTAACAAAGCAATTATTGTAATTGTTAATGCTGCCCGTCCAACCTTAAGGTTGGCAGGCAGGCAAAAAGCCTAAGCGGCCTTCGTGATTTTCAAGAAACCTCATCCGCGAACGGGATGAGGTTTCCTAAAGCTTTTATTAAATAAATAAAATTTTATTAATAAATATAAAAACATGCCCCATCTCAGGTGACAATCACATAAGGGGGCATGTTTAAATATTTTTAAACCTTTTATTTAATATTTTTAACATCGATTCAATCTCCGAGACAGCTTCGTGCCTCCGGGAGGTTGATGTGCTCTTTCGCGTGCGAAAGAACGCTGGCCCTGACTCTCCCTCCTCCCCCCACCCACACAAGTAGTAGTGAGCACTATGGCTCACATATTACGCTAGATGGGCCTTAATTGGCCCGCCCACATAAAATGATGGCGTGGAGCCAATCGCAAGCGGCGATCAGTTCCGCGACCACCTTGATCTAGCTGAGCCTGCCAACTACGTGAAAAATTCTGCCCTAGAGAAACATTGCCATGGCTGGCGAGAGACCAAGATCAGAACATAGTTGCAGGTTGAGGGTGTTTCATTGCACTTCCTGTGACATCCAACATGTCATTTGGATACTCAACAGCATCATTTGAGAGTGGGAGATTGCGTTCAAGCATTCACTTGGAAATTCAATAAAGGGTAGCAGGATATCTGAAACAGGTTTTCAACAAAATGAGGTAAGTTTCACAGACATCAAACTGGGAACAGTGCTGATAGATCACAATGGATCCAGTGTGCTAAGACTGATGGAAAAGGCAGATTTTTAATTGTGTAAGACAGCTTACTAGGACTGAATAGCAGAGATGCAGGAATGAGTAGATAAATTGGATTTTAAGGGATCAAAGAATGGCTATTTAGAACTTTCAACTCAAGAGATTAAATTGGCCGCTATAGTACATGTTTGGGTAGATTGAAATATGAAAGAAGCTGCTTGATGGACTGAGTGGCCTCATCTTGGTCCACACTTTTTATGAAAAATAATTGATTCTGCGTGGTCCTATCATTTTATAATTTCACTCTCTACTAAATTTAGGACTGATAATGTACTAACATTGCCAAAGATAAACAGTGAGCCTATTCAGGCCCTAAAATGAAAAATCATTAATAAGTGAAGAATCTACTTGCTGTGCAGTAAGACAAAAGAGAATTTCTATGTTTAAAATTGGCCCAAATTAGAATGTTTGTCTGAGAAATCTGTTTGCTGTTCAGTATCTAGAATTGTAGCATGTTGCTTATGTTTTTTAGATACAGAAGTGCACTAATGTTAAGAGAAACTGCCTAAATTGAGAGATGTGCTCACTCCTATTATACTGCATCTGAAACAGGACCTACCACTCAACAACAGCAGTAAGATTCCTCTGCAGAACCCAGGGAGCCATTGCTTGAATAAATCTGATGCAGACTTGCTGTTGTCAGAGTAGGGACAGGGAGTCATAAAATGTGTGCCTCAGTTAGCATCAAATTCTGTAAAAACATCGAATGAGTACTGCCTGCAGGTGTTTCTGAAGAATTCAGTCCACATTGCATCAGTGGAGCTAGTCACTTAACTGCACATTGCCTAGGCTCTACATAGGAATCGTCCACTGCTTAAAAAATTGTAAACTGTGGGAAACAAATAGAGGGTCCTTTCTCCTTTCAAGTGCTCCCCGCTACATTGCTCTTTAAGTGGCTTCCATGTACGCTTAACAGTCGCTAAATGATCGAATGTAAACTATAGCAAGTGTTCAACTGTTTACAATTCTCTTTACTTACCATTATTGGCTGCAAGCATGTCTATCATACGGCCCGGTGTACAAACTATAATTTCTGCTCCTCGTTTTAGTTCAGCAATCTGGATTAAGAAGTAAACATAGTTTTTAAAAGTATAATAATAAACAAGCCATCATAAATTATTCAGTAAGAATTAGGATTTGATCAGTCATCCAAGCTGATCTTGTTTGGGTGAAGCTTCTAAAGATTTATTATTGTTAGCACACAAACAAAGTTACCTATTAAGAGACATTGCCAAGAGATTTAAAATTTCATGAAGTCATGTTTGTAAAACTTGTATAGAGGGAAATATATCCTACTTAATTGTTACATAATTCAAAATTTGATAAAGAAGTTATTTGTATAGGTACAGTCTCTCAAATCCAGCTGGTCCAAAAACTGGAATTGTCCAAAAGCCACACACTTTTATAATGTTCCATGCATCAATTTTAATTGAGTAAAATTTAAAAAGAAATTACCTGGGCAATTCAGCTAGGTGCTGCATTGGCGTGTTGTGGCTCCAGGCTAGTTATCCCCCCTTTACCACTTTGCATGCTGTTCTATCCCATGCTCCAAGCAACTCTTGATCACACCCGACTTGAACTGCCCAATGCCTGAAGATTCAACCTGAAATCCTGCATGGCCTCAGTTCCGAGACTGTCAGATTTGAGGTACTGTACCTGCACAGTATTATATAGTCTGAGCCAAACCTAATATTTATGGAGAGGACAACTAAAAGCCAATTCATCCTCAATGTATATTTTCAAGCCCCAGCAAAGCAGTTAAAACAGTATAATGATAATAACAGATGTAAGAAAAATTAACCCTCTGCCAAGTGATGTATTTGATTCTATAAGTTGGAAACATTGGGCAGAATTTTGCTCCCCCATTCGGGGGGGGGGGGGCTGTGCGGGGGGTGGGCGCGACCCCAAGTCAGCTGCGTGTCCGCCGAACTAGAAATCTAAATGACGTGCGGTGATGTTGGACTGCACACCCAACATCACTGCACGTCATTTTACACGTCGCCAAGCAAGCCCCGCCCCCGCTCACCGACCTGAAAATTCTACCCATTAAATTTAGCCCACTATCTGAGGTTTGTGCAATACAATTACTTAACTAGATCAAGATGACTTTGGGAAGAACACTCAAGCTACCTTTCTCTTAAAGCAAATCTTACTATATGACTAACATCTTTAGGAATTATCAATATTTTTAAATAGATTTTTAGATACCAATTCAGATTTTCAATGCTCTCCTTTCCAAACCAGACCTATGCCTCAAAAAACCTAAAACTAACTTGTTTCTCCCCTTCAGTCTTACTGCAGCAGCTGGTGTTGTGATCAGGAACACCATCTCCACACAACTTTCCAAGCTCAGATTTAGCTTCCGCTACCCAGCACTTGTATTTCACTGTCAGCAAAAGGGCAACATTTAACATTAAAATATCATCTAAGCACCGAGAATCAAATACCAAAAGATGGTGGCTCCAGCTTGGAAGCCGCCTACTGAATGGTTAGTTTTTATAAAATGATAACTTGAGTTAAAAACAAAAGGGAGTAGGATTTCATGCATGGATCTATTAAATAATACTATTGTGGTGTATTATACTGGAGCATTTCCTTATTGGTTAAACACTGAAGTTGTAATACCACAAGTCCTAGTTCCTACATCTCAAATCTACATTATGTTGCTACATAACAAATATTGATTAATGTGGGAAATGAAGGCAAGACTGATGGATAAAAAGCAAAACACTGCAGTTGCTGGAAATATTTTTTTAAAACCCATAAAATCCTGAAAATATGCAGATCAGCCAGCATTTATGGAGCGGAAGGTAAAGTTAACATTTCGGGTATATTATCTTCCATCAGAAACAGAAGGCAGCACACCTGAAACATTAGTCCAAGTTTTCTCTCCACAGTTGCTGCGTGACCCGTGTTTCCAGTATTTCTTGTTTTTATTACTGCACTGATCAACTATGGTTACCAGTTTTTAAAAATTAATTACTTGCAACCCTAATAACTACCACGTCAACTCTTTTCTTCTCCGCTGATGCTGCCAGACCTGCTGAGTTTTTCCAGGTAATTCTGTTTTTGTTTAACATATTTTAAAAACCTTTTGAATGAGATTTCAATGTGTTATGAGAACATAGAATTTCACTACTTTAGGATCAGTCACAACAACCTGATCTCAATAATTCTATGTAGCTTCTTCATCATTCAGTGGGTCTCAGGTTCAATTCTCGGTCTGTATCGGGTTAGGTGCAGGTGGTGCACAAGGCTCACATGAATTATTGCTTTCAGCATTGAAAGTGAAATCTGGCAGAAAAGAATTACCTGTTCACTTATTCCAGTTCCACCATAAACACACACTACCCTTAGTCCAAGTGCTTTTGAGAACTTCTTGCATTCTTTGGTAATCTGAAGGGCTAACTCACGGGTTGGGGTGGAAATGAGTGCTGAAAACAAAAGAAAAATTAAAATATTTGATAATTTCAAGAGTGTATTAAAATGCTGTTGGTTCAGAAAACAAATGGAGTAACAGTATAATTAAAAATTGCCAATTCTGGACAAATATGATTACCTTTCTAAGTATTCACTAATTTTTTGCCTTGTTATGTTCAGCGATTTTTTTTAACCACCATCCCAAGGCTGGTTAGGGTGTTTTCCCTTTTTTGGATAGAACATAATTTCCCTACCTTCCAGTATTTTTGTATAATTCCTCCCCCTAAATAATTTTGGAAAATTGTGCCTCTTATACTTCAATCATTGGTATTCTGGAATGTAGAATCCTGCCTAGAAATTTATTAACTAAGCCTTATTAACCCTTTTAATATAATTCCCTATTTCTGTGTCTCTTCCCAAATACTTGCTCTTCTACAGATAAGCCAAAGTAACAACAAATCAGGTGGGATGTATTATTCTAACTTGTATATCGGCTATAGTTTTTAAAGCAAAGAAAAAGTTTAAGTTGAATTTATGGTCCTTACAGGTGGGACTTTATGTTTGGGTTAATCTAAAATGAAATTTATAAACCCCGACTGCCAAACCAATGAAATCTCAAAAGTTAGATTACAGCTACAGCATCACTCAGTTATTTTCATCAACAGATTAAGGGTCTTTGCTATTTTATGCAACTTTAAACTCTAATGAAAACATAACCAACTTGCTAAATACACCAAAATGTATGCAGATTTTCAATCACAATTCTCGCCATGAAATTCAGTATTAGCTGTTGATGAAATCTGCCTGCACGTTGTATTTAACACAAATTACTGTTTTGTTACAGGGCAAATTCAAATCCTAGGACAATATAATATAGTGAAAGCTATGATTTATGCACACCCTAATTTATTAATGACATTAGATCAGTTAGCATTTTTATTACATACTAATCAATTGTGGTGTTTCTTAATAAAATGAATAGAAAAGATACACTGGAAATTGGTGGTTTACTTAAATCACCCACTGGAGCTGAGCATTATACTGTGGTTTATTTTCTGTAAAGCACTTGCCTTTGTAACATACTCATTTATTTATTTATTGTAATAGTGCTTACCCCTACCATTTATGGATGCAAAGGTACACATGATAATCCATGTGCTTAGCATTTGCATCACTTTTTTTAATCCTTTGATAGCAACGTGCATTGATGTGTGACATTGTCTCAAAATGTTCCAATTTACAGGCCATGCATTTTTGTTTAAAGAAAAGGAAAATTCTTCATATCAACAGCAAGAGCAAGAAGCCATGGAGGCAAATGAATTCCAAATTGAATAAGCATAACAGGAGTTCTATAATTCGATGATATTTTAATGCAGTGCTGTGTCATTTGTGAACACACAAAACTAAATACTCACCAACAGGACCTTCCGATTCTTCAAGTGGCCTCTGATCCATGATGTGTCGGAACATAGGTAAAAGAAAAGCTATCGTCTTTCCACTTCCAGTTTTAGCAATTCCAATTACATCACGTCCACACATGATGGCAGGTATTGCCTGTGCTTGAATTGGTGTTGGCTTCTCGTATCCTTGCCTAAGATTAGAAAACAACACATTTTTTGGTGATTTTGGAGAGAGCAGCAAGTGCATTCATAAAATCATATTGATGGCTTAAACGTTTTAGAAAATACTCACTTTTTCAATGAACTTAATATCTTCATAGAGATCCCACATTGCACCCATGATTTAATTGGCTTTGGACAGCCTTTGCCACGTACTGCAATTCCCTCCAACTCCAATCTGTACGCATTCACTTCTGTAAAGCAACACCAAAGCATGAAACTGCAACAGTACAGTCAATTTCATTAAAAGCAAAATACTGTTAATGCTGGAAATCTGAAACAACAACAGAAAATGTTGGGAATACTCAGCAGCATCTGTGAAGAAAAACAGAACTAACATTTCAGGTTGATAACAACTCTTCAATGTATTTCAACTCTTTCTTGGACTCGAACGCAAGTTCTGTCGAAGGGTCATGAGGACTCGAAACGTCAACTCTTTTCTTCTCCGCCGATGCTGCCAGACCTGCTGAGTTTTTCCAGGTAATTCTGTTTTTGTCTTCAATGCCTTTCTCCATTTTTTATGTCCCAATAAAGTGTTTTGGGAACATTCTTCTGCCTTAAAGGAGGCACTGTTGTTTGTACTGCAGTGCATCAAGTCATGGATGCTCTGCTCAAAAATTGGTCTTTGGCTCACTGATGCTCTGCTGATGCTTCAACCTGAGCTATTTTCTTGACAGTTTTTTTTTTCCAATGGTGGCTTGTCATTGCATTTCACTCTCAGGGGCAGGTCCCATGTCTACCTCAGATGGAATGGGAATCGAACCCGCACCATATTCTAAAACAATGTAAGTTAATTTTACATCGTTCTTCAAAAAGTAAGAGCATCATGATAAATCGCATTTAACTAACCAGAACACATTACAACTGATGAGGAAAGGTCAAATTATGTCATACACTCAGGGTATCAAAAAAACAAGAGAAAGATAATCATCATTTGCTGCTCAGTCTTAAATGACAATTTATTCAAGTACTATGCCAGCTTGATGGCAAGATCTGGTTCAGTTAATAATTCCATTATTTAATAGGAATTTGACATATTTGATTTTCCTTCTCAAATTAAAGTTACATCAGCTATCGTAAGTCACTGATTTACATTCAATGAATAGTTTACAACGGCACGATGTAATACATAGAACTATGTCAAAAGCCTTGCAAGGTAAATATCTTTATAAGATGACAGAATAATCCAAGATCACCATGGCTGCAATAGTCAGCCTCATGAGTGGATATGTTACTATATTTTAATTGTAGAATGCCAGCTTGGAGAAAAAAAACACAAAAGTCTAGGAAGGTTTATAAAGCAGCAATTTTATTAAATACATCAGTCATAATAGCTATTTCACTCTCAAATGGCATTATAGCCTTTAAATCTCTCCTATTCTATTAAACCACTTCTCAATAAATATTTACTTTTAAACTATAAGTGGTCTTTGAGTTTCAACAATATTATGCCTATAGATGGTGCTGTGAATGCAATGTTATTTGATCAAATGATTACAACTTGGTAGGAACTAATGTTATGTGACAGCCCAAACTGTACACTCGATTGTGCTCAGTTACAAGTAACAACAAATATGGCCATCAGCAAATACAAAAATGAGAATACTGGAGAGTGTTAGTTGCTGCCCCATTTAGTCATTTCATAAAGTAATTTTCTTTTATTCATTTAAGCGGTGTGGGCTTCCTTGACTGGGCCAGCATTTATTGACCATCCCGAATTGCCCTTGAGAAGGTGCTGGTGAGCTGCCTTCTTGCACCTCTGCAGTCCATGTGGTATAGGTACACCCACAGTGCTGTTAGGAAGGGAGTTCCAGGATTTTGACCCAGCAACAGTGAAGGAATGGCAATATATTTCCAAGTCAGGGCGGTGAGTGGCTTGGAGGGTAACCTCCAGGTGGTAGTGCTCCCATGTGTCTGCTGCCCTTGTCCTTTTAGATGGTAGAGGTCATGGGTTTGGAAGATGCTGTCTAAGGAGCCTTGATGAATTTCTGCAGTTCTTTTTGTAGGTGGTACACACCAATGCTACCGTGCATCGGTGATGGATGGAGTCCCAATCAAGCGGGCTGCTTTGTCCTGGATGGTGTTGAGTTTTTTTGAGTGCTGTTAAAGCTGCACTCATCCAGGCAGGTGGGGAGTATTCCATCACAATCCTGACTTCTGCCTTGTAGATTGTGGACAGGCTTTGGGGACTCAGGAGGCAAGTTACTCGCCATAGGATTTCAGCCTCTAACCAGCTCTTATAGCCACAGTATTTATGTGGCTAGTCCAGTTCAGTTTCTGGTCAATGGTAACCCCCAGGATGTTAATAGTGGGGGATTCAGTGATGGCAATGCCGTTGAATGTCAAGGAGCGAAGGTTAGATTCTCTGTTGTTGGAAATGGTCATAGCCTGGCACTTGTGTGGTGTGAAAGTTACTTGCCACTTGTCAGCCCAAGCCTGGATGTTATCCAGGTCTTACTGCATTTGGACATTGACTGCTTCAGCATCTGAGGAGTCGCAAATGGTGAACATTGTGCAATCATCAGCGACCATGCCTACTTCTGACCTTATGATGGAAGGAAGGTCATTGATGAAGCAGGTGAAGATGGTTGGACCTGGGACACTACCCTGAGGAACTCCTGCAGTGATGTCCTGGTGCTATGATGACTAACCTCCAACAACCACGACCATCTTCCTTTGTGCAGGTATGACTCCAATCAGAGTTTTTCCCCGATTCCCATATTCTCCAATTTTGCTAGAACTCCTTGATGGCACACTCAGTCAAATGCTGCCTCGATGTCGAGGGCAGTGACTCATCTCATCTCTAGAGTTCAGCTCTTTTGTCCATGTTTGAACCAAGGCTATAATGAGGTCAGGAGCTGAGTGGCCCTAGTGGAACCCAAACTGAGCATCAGTGAACAGGTTATTGCTAAGCAAGCGCCGCTTGATGGCACTATTAATAACCCCTTCCATCACCTTACTGATGATCGAGAATAGACAGATGGGGCAGTAATTGGCCTAGTTGCATTTGTCCTGCTTTCTGTGTACAGGGCATACCTGGGCAATTTTCCACATTGCTGGATAGATGCCAGTACTGGAACAGCTTGGCTAGGGGCGCGGCAAGTTCTGGAGCACAAGTCTTCAGTGCTATTGCAGAAATATTGTCAGGGCCCATAGCCTTTGAAATTTCTAGTACCTTCAGCAGCTTCTTGATATCACGTGGAATGAATCGAATTGGCTGAAAACAGGCATCTGTGATGCTGGGGACCTCAGGTGGCCGAGATGGATCATCCACTCAGCATTTCTGGCTGAACATTGTTGTGAATGCTGCAGCCTTATCTTTTGCACTGATGTGCTGGGCTCCTCCATCATTGATGATGGGAACATTAAAGGAACCTCCTCCTCCAGTGAGTTGTTTAATTGTCTACCACCATCCTCGGCTGGATGTGGCTATGTCCCACCCTGGCCTATGAGCTGGTTGTGGAATCGCTTAGCTCTGTCTATCACTTGCTGCTTATGCTCTTTGACATGCAAGTAGGCGGTACGTGGTCATCAGCAGGAAGTTTCCTTGCCCATGGTTGACCTGATGTCATGACACTTCATGGAGTCCATAGTCGATGTTGAGGACTCCCAGGCCAACTCCCTCCCAACTGTATACCACTGTGCCACCACCTCTGCTGAGTCTGTCCTGCCCGTGGGACAGGACATACCCAGGGATGGTAATGGTGGTGCCTGGGACATAGTCGTACTCACGGAATTATACCTTACAGACAATGTCAGGCTGCTGTTTGACTGGTCTGTGAAACAGCTCTCCCAATTTTGGTACAAGCCCCCAGATGTTAGTAAGGAGGACTTTGCAGGGTCGACAGGGCTGAATTTGCCATTGTTGCTTCCAGTGTCTAGGTCGATGCCTGGTGGTCTGTCTGGTTTCGTTCCTTTGTGACTTTTTAGTGGCTTGATACAGCTTGCTAGGCCATTTGAGAGGGCACCTAAGAGTCAACCACATTGCTGTGGATCTGGAGTCACATGCAAGCCAGACCAGGTAAGGACAGCAGATTTCCCTTCCCTAAAGGACATTAGTGAACCAGATGGGTTTTCACAACAATTGACAATGGTTTCATGGTCATCGTTAGACTTTTAATTCCAGATTTTAATTGAATTCAAATTTTACCATCTGCCATGGTGGGATTCGAACCCGGGTCCCAAGATCATTACCCCGGGTCTCTGGATTATTAGTCCAGCAACAATGCCTTTATGTAGATCATAGGCAATCTGAAGAAACAGTATGCATGCACCATAGTGTTTGCCAAATTCCTTGACTGCCATAACGTACCAATGACAGTCACAACACGCATCCACTCCCCACACATTGGGAAATGCAGAACCCCCTGTCTACAAGAACTGTGACTGAATATTCACAATGGTACAACACTGAAGGCGTTGCAAACTCTGATCAATGAGATACTAAATGGCACATCTTTACAACTGAGGAGGAATCAAGCCAGCAACCACACCCACCATTCAACAAAATTTGCTGGAGTCTCAATCCCAACAGCAAGCACTTTGTAGTGAAAATTAATCTCCCACTGAGAAAAGGCAAAGGCAACTTCCGACCCACTGCTTGGTGCCTCCCCTCCACACAGACCAGAAATTAGTCACACCCTGGCCTATGAGCTGAAAACTGGGGCAGCCCAATCACTTACACAGCAGATACTTCCCCCTTATCCACAGAATCACCAACCCCCAACCCATTGTGCAGAAAGAAAATCACACCAACCATCATTCCCATTTCTGCCTACCTACCCTGCCCTCTACTGAGTACAAAGATGACCTTAACCACCCCCCATTAAGAAAACTTGTGCTCCCTTCACCGCCACACAAAAAAAAAATGGGGCTCATTCCTATTCCTGTGAGCAGTAATTCATCCCATCCCATCCAATGACAAGAACACACACTCCAATCAAAACGGGATCCGGTCATTACACTTACACACACTTACACACACACACACACATATATGTATAAAGCTTTGCATATGGCATTTACGTTCTCCGTTTTATCTTTCCATTAAAGGCAAGAATGCAACCACATATAGATAATCAGATATACCATCTTTCACAAAATGTTAAACTGAGGCTCACTGCTACATTAAGGATACCATGGCATTATTAAAAGAAAAGCAGGGAAGTTCTCCCTGTGCATAGGCCAACTTTTATCCTTCAACCAACACACTTAAAAAAAAAAAATTATCTGGCCATTTATTTCTATGCATAAGGTAGGATTTCACTGTGTGCAAAGCGGCTGCCACATTTGCTGATATTACAACAGTGACTACACTTCAAATGTGCTTAGAAACAGGGTAGTTAGAAACGGTGGAGGTCAAAAACACCTGGGGATGCAGGTAGGGATCATTAAAATGTCACGAACAAGTACAGAAAATAATCAAAAAGGCTAATGGAATGCTGGCCTTTATATCTAGACGACTATATTAGAAGTCAAACTACAGCTACACAAAGCCCAGGATAGACTATTCTTGGGAGTACTGTTCTGATCATCACACCTTACCAAAGGGTACAGTGACTTTGGAGGGAATGCAGCATGGATTTACTACAATGATAACTGGATTCTAAAAGTTAAATTATGAGGTGAAAGTACACGAATTGTATTTGGATTCTGTGGAATTTAGAAGGTTAAGGGTTGACTGATTGACATTTTCAAAATATTAAGGGAAACAGGTAGGATAGATAGAGATAAACTATTTATGCTAGCTGGGATATCTAAGACTGGGAGCACATTCCAAAAGTTAGAACCAGAACTTTCAGGTGTGGAATTAGGAAATACTTCTAAATGCAAAGGGCAGTAAAAATTTGGAACTCTTCCACAAATAGCAACTGATGCTAGATCAACAATTAATTTTAAAATTGAGATTGATAGATTTTTGTTAACCAAAAGGGATATGGGACAAATGAGTCAGGCTGGAGAACAGCCATTGTCTTACTCAATGGCAGAACAGGCTCAAGGGGCTAAATGGTCAACTCTTGATCCTATGTGTTCCTACGTTACGATTGTGAAGCACTGCAGGACGTCCTGAACAATTGAAAGTTGCTGTGATATGTTACAGCTGAACATGGATTTCTAAATGGCGCTAAACTGTAATCAATGGCATACAATCACCAAGTGGCTCAGAGTATTGCAAAGCACAATTGTCCATTTTACATTTTGTTTTCCATCCAGTCTGTGCTGTTTTTCTAACATTTGTAGGGATTTTCACTTGATTTCTAAGGCAGCTAGGGCAAATGCAATTTTCACCTTTTCGATACTTGACCGTGGTTTACCATTCCATGCACACCCTGTATACCCCAGCCTGAAGCCTATTGCCTGTGCCTAGGCACCAAGCCTATCTGTGGCTAGTGGTTTGGGCTAGAACCATTTCCATTTCGCTAGTTTCATATCGTCATTAGTTATGCTTGAGCTTTGAGCCTGTGGTCTTGCCCCTTGCACCTCCCACTTGAAACCTTCCACTTATGAACTCTCCTTCCTTTTTTAATCTCTTGATCTCCTACCCATCATCCACACTTTTGTGCAACCCTTCTGCCTCCAGGAACCTCCTAAGCATTAGATCAGTTAGAACAATAAAGTCTCTAAAAACATAAGCCCTCAAAAGTGAATATACAAGACAAATACACATTATTGCAAAGGGAGGCGGTGATAGCGGTATTTTCACTGGACGGACTGGTATTCCAAAGAACCAGGGTAATGCTCTGGGGATCCGGGTTCAAATCCACCACAACAGATGGTGAAATTTGAATTCAATAAAAATCTGGAAGTGAAAGTCTGATGATGACCACAAAACCATTGTCAATTGCCGTAAAAACCCATGTGGTCTACTGTCCTTTAGGGAAAGAACTCTGCCGTCCTAACCTGGTCTGGCCTGCAGCAATGTGTGGTTGGCAAATGCTCCCTGAAAAGGGCAATTAGGGATGGGCAATAAATGCTGCCCTAGCCAGCGATGCCTACATCCCATGAATGAATATGAAAAAAAGATGAAAATGATAGGCAAGAAAAGGCCATCAAAAGTCCATAAATTCAAAGCCCTTACCAATCTCCTGGGAGGGGCAAAGGACAGACTAAAACACCTTTCCAATTGGGCAAAAGGAATTCTGGGAAATTACTCTCTGCCCCCTCCACTCTGGGCAACCCTAGTCTAGGATGTTGATCATGCTTATATTATCCTGTATTTCATCTACCTTTTAGAAGATGTGACCTCTGCTCAGCCAAGAAATGCCTGCTCTCTTTTGAAGGTATACAGAGTCAGCACTCACCTCACAAGCCAGCATCTTCTTCTGTAAAAACATCTAACCTATCCTTGTTTAAGTTAAGATGCATCAACTCTAAATGCCTCAGTAAACAAGAGTCTTTTTTTATTTAAAACCTCCAACATTTTAGAGTCTTTTTTTCCCCATTTATTTTTCATTTGTTGCAGGTGGGCCAACAAAATCTTCAATGGAGGTTTGTTTATATTACTGGGACAGCAAAACAACGTATCTGCCAATTTATTGTGAACAATGACACAGAAGAACTTCCAGTAATATCTTAAAATTCTTGCGTATGGCCTACACTTTCTGTCGCCATTGAGGTTACTTTCAGTGCAACAACTTTGAGTCATGTTTTTGTATGGTTAAACCAAGGTTGTATCTGTTCAAAAAGAAGCAGGGGAAAGCTCCCCAGTGTCCAGGTCAAAATTCAGGCCAACACCATCAGAACAAATTGTACTGCTTGAACCTGATTAGCTGATTACCTTTGCAAAATCAACTGTATCATCAAGTGAAGTGGATTTTAAGAGCAGGGGATATTTGGGCCAGGTATGCAGACATAATTCAGCACCCATTCTAAATTTATACATTGTCAAAAATTTATGATAAGTTCCTTAGTCCACATTTAGAATGGAAACTGTCTATGTAAGCTTGTAATATTAGTATGTAAATGTTCTGTTGCAGCTAAGTCCTTTCGTCAACTTATTCTAAAAAAGCAGAAAGGAAAACATGGCATGATACTCATCTCAGCTGTAATGCCACCTGAAAGCATTATAAATACTAACCTTCTGCTGTCATTTTAGCGAGTTCAGGAACTTCAACATAAAAGTTCTTTCGATAGGCTTCATACTCTATTTTCCCATGATCCACAGGTTCCAGTAGCTTCCTCTGTTTAGTCTGATACCCTGTAAGTGCAGTCTGAAGGTCAACTTCTTCCTCTTCTGAGGAATACTGCTCAGTTTAAAAAAGACAAAAATGACTAAGTTTGTAAACACAACTCAGAAGAGGAGTTTGAACTTGAATTATATTTGAATTTCATGTTGCAAGCAAAAAAAACAAATGTTTCCGGCATTCTTTGTCATTACCTCCATTGCATCCTGGTCATTCTCCATCAGCTCTCCTTTCTTTTTCTCCATTTCAGAATATGGTTTTTTGGTAGTCACCACAGTCATGACTTTCATAACAGTTGCACCTGATTTCTGGAAATGATGAACACTGTAAAATTACAAGTGCTGGACACAATTGCAGTGAGAATAACTGGAGGGGGGATGCTTATAACAAAGGCAGCACTGTTCATTTAACCAAGTGAATTGTGTGAGCATAAAACACTAATAAGTGATTTTTTTCTAACAAATGATATACCACTGGTATAATGGTATAACTTTCAATGTATCTAATTGGTATACAGTAGAATGAACTGCTCATGGGCAATTGAAAATTCTTCTCTATGCAATAAGTTTTATGCAATGAGTTTCTATGGTTCTGAATGGGTAATCCAAGTGGATTAATTGAGTATGTCCCAATTTGAAAAGGAGATATTCTTTTTAAAAAATCAGTCTGGCTCCTGCTGGTCTCCTGGACTTGAAACAACAACTCTACTAATTTCAGAATTTACTATTCATGCAGCTCAAAAATTCTGTCAGGTACTAAACCTCAAGATAGCTACTTAACCACCTGGATCTAAGATTCACTGTGTACAAATTCAATCATTTGTGCTCTATTGCATCTTAAATGGTTAATACAAAACCAAACCTTAGTTCCTGCTGGTCTTCTGACAAAAATTCTTGAAGATAAGCAAGTGTAGGCAATCACTTGTAGTTTGAAAAGCATCTCATGATGGAAATTATTGCACACAATACCATTTCTATCTTCACTGCAGTTATTACATGGAATGATATCAGCAGCATCTAAGAATAAAAAGGCATTTCCCTATTTGCCTGACACATGCAATTATCATCCTGGAGTTTCTCATTCAGTACTCAGGCGAGTTGTGCTATCCGCACCAGGTATTACTTTGGACTACATCCAATGTCTATCCATATTCCACTGAAACTGGAAACATGCAGCCAGATGAATAAGCTGTTTTAGGATCTCCACATAAGAGGTGGAAATAAGTTTCCATGAAATACTTCACCTGGCGTTCCAGCCAAGAACCAGTTAAAAAGACATAAATTGTTGCAGGTAAATTCAAGATTTATCTAAAAAGCGAGCATTTTCTGCTGACAATAATCTGCAAGTTGCTGAGTAGTTGGAACCAGCTTTAATATTTCTGAAGCAAACCATCCTCTTTGAGAGCGACAGAGTTTCTATAAAAATAACTTTACCTTTTCACTTCCTCCTTTCACACTTCCCATGTTAAATTTCTTCACTTCTTCCTTTATATCTTCCATGTAAGCATCTAATGGATCCAATTCTTCATTGTCATCATCTCCTTCTTCTTTCCTTTCACCCTCGATGATTTCATCTTCATCATCTGTTCAAGTAAAAGGCAAAATCCAAAAGTTAAATCATTAATACAGCTAATACACATATCAGTTAATGAAATGTTACACAACACTAAAATGCCTGGAACAAACTTTATTATAGACATTAGAATTAAGTTAAAGCCATGAAAATTAGACAGTATAGATTAATACACTGTTCTCTTCTAGTATCTGGATTCAAATCCAACCCAGACCAAAATTGAGTTCTGAAGACAACTAATATTCGACTTGAAAAGTTAACCCTGTTTAATTTTTTATAGATGCTGCCAGATCTGCTGAGTGTTTCCTGCACTTCCTATTTTCACTACAAAATTGAAGTTTCCTTTCACCTTTGGTCGTCAGAAGCCCGAGTCAAATGTATTTGGGGAATTTTCCATGAAACTTTTTCTTGTTAGCTCAGAGAACAAGACCAGCCACAATTCAACACAGTTGACAATTTTATATAGTATATACAGCACAGAAAAGGGCCATTTAACGCAGTCCATGCTGACATTAATGCTCCACTTGAGTCAGCATAATACTCTATCCCCTTCTCCCTTTTATGCTGATCTAGCTTCTCCTGTTCCATTGATACTATTCATCTCAAATACTCCCCATGGTAATAAATTCCAGCTCAGTTGGCTAGACAACTCAGTTAGCTAGGCAACTAGCATGGGATTCAAAATAACGCCAACAGGCTAGGGTTTGATTCCTGTTCTAGCTGAGGAAGACTTGAGGTCTGCCTCCTTGCCCTGCCCTGTACTAAAAAAAATCACAGCCTATGCTATGGTTCGGCAACCCTTAAATAATTGAGAACGCTATCTGGAGAAGAAGGTTAGGTCACCTATAAGCCTTCTCTTTCACTTGTTCACCCTTTCCTGACAGGTGAACCTTACAGTGCGGGTAGCATCCTTGCAAATCTGTTTGCACCCTCTCCAGTGCACCTAAATCGTTTTTAAATATGGTGACCCAAACTACGCACAGTACTCCAAGTGTCCTCCAGCCAAGGTTTGATACAAATTTAGCATAACCTCTCTACCTTTCACTTCTATCCCTCTAGAAATGGAACTGTGGTTTGATTTGCCTTATTAACCAGAGTAGCTACTTTTAGTGATTTGTGTATTTACACTCAGATATGACTACAGTTGAAAACCACTTATGCCACAATGCAAATTTCAGATCCAACCTATTTACCTGTAACACAAACCCACCATAACTTCTCATTACAAATGCATAAACCTAACACCTTTAAACTTTCATCTCTTGGACCTCAGAGACAACCTGTCTCTGGTTACCTTCCCCACCATTTAATTAACCCTAGACACACACACCCACAGCTTTCTGCACAGAAACCATAATCACAAACATATAAAAATATACATCTCTCATCACACCACTCTCAAAGCAAAAAAAATGAAACATCATACATCTAAAGGTCTTCTTATTTTCTTAAACCGCTTCCTATTACTTACTATACTTATATGTGCAAAACACTATCACAATATAGTGTACATGCATCAACCATGAAAAGTCTTTGGTAAGAATAAAGTTCACTCCAGTCCATTTTTCAATTTATAACATCCAAGTCCCTTTTTAAGCTACTAACAACGCATTTGCAATGATATTCTCCCACCCAGGCACAGGTATAATTTTCAAATTGGATGGTTGTAATAATAAATTCCATTGGAACAGTCTGGAATTTTTAACCTGAAATTTCTCCAGAAATTTCAAAGGGTTATGATCAGTATATACAATCATTTCTGAGGAGTTGCCTGCAACATACACTTCTAGATGCGGCAGAGCCAGGACCAAATTCAAAGTTTCTTTTTCCACTGTTGAATACTTCTTCTGACGAACATTCAACTTCCGTGAAAACTATCCCACAGGTTTCTCAATTCCCGTTTCATCTTCCTGCAGCAAAACAACACCAACACCTAAATCACTGGCATCAACTACAATTTTAAACTGTTTCGTATAATCAGGTGCTGCTAGAACAGGTGTCGTAATCAGTACAGCTTTTAAGCTGTCAAACAGTCAGACTCCTGTGTCCATTCAAATCTTCTGTTCTTCTTTAACAAAACAGTTAGTGGAGTGACTACACTGCTGGAATTTGGCATAAATTTTCGATAAAATCCACTCATGCCAATAATTCGCAATATTTCCCATTTTGCTGTAGGTACCGGGAACTCCACAATAGCTTTAACTTTTGTACCCCTTGGGGCCACTTGATCATGTCCAACAGCGTGGCCCAAATATGTGACTTTTGCCTTCACAAGTTCACTTTTAGCCAAATATATAACAAAATTGGCCTCTTGTAATCAGTCAAATAGTTCCTTCAAATGTTGTAGATGTTCTTCCTGGGCCTGACTGAATACCACTAAGTCATCAACATAGACTGCACAATTGCTTAGTCCTTCAAATACTTTGTTAGTCCCTGAAATGTTGCTGGCGCATTTTTCAAACCAAAGGGCATTACCTTACATTGATCAGACCACCCGGAGTCACAAAAGGGGATATCTTTTTTGCCCTTTCTGATAATGGTACTTATCAATACCCCCAAAGTAAGTCAATTTTTGTAATAAATAGAAACTGTCCAACTCTTTCAATGTAATCTTCCAACCGTAGAATAGGGTACGTATCCACCTTTGTTACTGCATTTACTATGCGGTAATCAATACAGAGTCTTTGTGATCCATCCCATTTTAGCACCATTACGATGGGTGATATCCAATTACTGTGACTGGGGTCTATTAAAGTCAACTTGAAGTATAAATTTAATTTCTTTCTGCACTTGAGCCAATTTTACTGGATTTAATCTATGTGGGTGTTGCCTTATTGAAACTGAATCCTCCAAATCAACATCATGCATAGCCAAAGCTGTCTTTCCTGGCCTATTCCCACAAATTACTTTGTGTAACTGCAACAGCTTTCATAAGTCACTTCGACAGTTTTCTGGAAGGTAACTTAATATTACATTTAAATTCTTAAGTACTTCCTCATTTTCCAATTTAATCAGACGAAGGTCAATTTCAGAATATTTAATCTGTTTCCTCCTCTTTACCTACAGTTACTAGCACCTCCTGTTTATCCATTTCAGCATGTTCACATGGCACACGCACCAGCTCTCTCCTATCTGGAGTGTTCACTAAATAGTTTACCTTATTCAGTTTCTTTTTGATCTGGTAAGGTCCACTCAACCCTGCCTTTAATGGTTTGTCTAAGACCAGCAACAATACCTGCAGTTTTTCCCCAGCCACAAAACAATGAGTCTTTGCTCTTTTATCTGCATTTGCCTTGATAACTTGCTGAGATACATTTAAATATTCCCTGGCTATCTCACGTGCCCTACTTAATCTTTCTCTTAATCTTGTTACATAATCCAGGAGAGTAGTTTCAGAACTCTGATTCATTAATTTCTCCTTAATCAATTTGAGTGGTCCCTTTACTTCATGACCATAAATTAACTCAAAAGGGCTGAACATTGTAGACTCATTAGGAGCATTCCTAATAGCAAAGAACAAGAATGGAATTCCCCAATCTCTAGCAAAGTGAAGTCTTGACTATAAGCTATAATCATGGTTTTTAAAGCTTTCCAAAGCCCCTTGCGATTCAGGGTGATAAGCAGACGACCTGAATTGCTTTATTCCCAGGCTGTTCATTACTTCTTTAAACAGCTACGACAAGAAATTTGAACCCTGATCAGATTGTATTTCTTTTGGCAACTCATATCTTGTAAAGAATTTAGTTAACTCTTCTACAATCACCTTTGCTGCAATTTTCCTTAAAGGTATTGCTTCTGGAAATCTCATGGACACATCTGTGATTGTCATTAAATACGGATTTCCACTTTTAGTCTTAGGGAGGGATCCTACAGAAGCAATCAGGACTCTGTTAAAAGGTTCCTCAAATACTGGAATTCGAATTAAGGGTGCAGGTTTAATCACTGCTTGAGATTTTCTTCCCACTTGACGTGTGAGGCAGGTCTGCCAAAATTTAACTACATCTTTATGTAGTCCAGGCCAACAGAAATGTTTTTGTATCTTAGCTTGAGTTTTCCTAATTTCCAAATGTCCAGCCATTGGGATTTCACAGGTAGTGCAGAGGGTATAGAGAAGGAGGAACTTAGAACAATCACCATCACTAGACAAAAAGTACTGAGCAAACTATTGGGATTAAAGGGTGACAAGTCCCCAGGATCTGATGGTCTACATCCCAGGGTCTTAAAGGAAGCGGCAGCAGAGATAGTGGATGCATTGGCTATAATATTCCAAAATTCCCTGGATTCTGGAAAGGTTCCAGTGGATTGGAAAAATGCTAATATAATACCCTTATTCAAAAAGGGGGGGGGGGGGGTGAGGGAGGCAGAAAGTAGGAAACTATAGACCAGTTAGTTTAACATCTGTTGTTGGGAAATTGTTGGGATCCATTATTAAGGAAGTAGTAATGGGGCATTTGGAAAGTCAAAATGCAATCCATTAGAGTCAGCATGGTTTTATGAAGAGTAAATCCTGTTTGACTAATTTTGCTAGAGTTCTTTGAAGATGTGACAAGCAAAGTGGATAATGGGGATTCTGCAGAAGTAGTATATCTGAACTTCCAGAAGGCCTTTGATAAGGTGCCGCACAAAAGATTAATACACAAGGTAAGATCTCACAGAGTTAGGGGTAATATATTAGCTTGGATAGAGCACTGGCTAACCAACAGAAAGCAAAGAGTCAGGATAAAAGGGTCTTTTTCTGGATGGCAAGCTGTAATTAGTGGAGTGCCACAGGGTTCGGTCCTTGGGCCCTAACTATTTACAATCTATATTAATGACTTGGATTCAGGGATAGAAGGTACTATTGCTAAATTGGCAAAAGACACCAAAAATAGGTGGGAAGGTAAGTTGCAATGAAGAAATAAGAAATTTACAAATGGATATGGACAGGTTAGGTGAATGGGCCAAAACTTGGCAGATGGAATTTAACATGGATAAATGTGAGGTTATCCATTTTGGTCGGAAGAATAAAAAGGCGGACTTATTATTTAAATGGAGAGAAACTTCAGAATGCTTCAGTGCTGAGGGATCTGGGTGTCCTCGTGCATGAATCACTGAAAGCTAGTATGCAGGTACAGCAGGTAATAAAGAAGGCAAACGGAATTTCGGCATTTTTTGCTAAGGGAAGAGAGTATAAAAATAGGGAAGTGTTGTTGCAACTGTACAAGACATTGGTGAGACCGCACCTGGAGTACTGTGCACAGTTTTGGTCCCCTTACTTGAGGAAGGATGCAGTTGCATTGGGGGCAGTTCAGAGGAGGTTCACTAGATTGATTCCAGAGATGCGGGGATAAAAACAAAAAAACTGCGGATGCTGGAAATCCAAAACAAAAACAGAATTACCTGGAAAAACTCAGGTCTGGCAGCATCGGCGGAGAAGAAAAGAGTTGACGTTTCGAGTCCTCATGACCCTTCGACAGAGTTCTGTTGAAGGGTCATGAGGACTCGAAACGTCAACTCTTTTCTTCTCTGCCGATGCTGCCAGACCTGCTGAGTTTTTCCAAGTAATTCTGTTTTTGCCAGAGATGCGGGGCTTGTCTTATGAGGAGAGATTGAGCAGTTTAGGCCTATGCTCACTAGAGTTTAGAAGGATGAAAGGAGATCAAATTGAGTTATGTAAGATGCTAAAGGGATTAGACAAAGTAGACGTAGAACGGATGTTTCCCCTTATGGGGCATTCTAGAATGAGGGGCCATAGTTTTAGGCTAAGGGGTGGTAGATTTAAATTAGAGATGAGGAGGAATTACTTTTCTCAAAGGGTCGTGAATCTGTGGAATTCACTACCTCAGAGTGCAGTGGATGCCGGGATGCTAAATAAATTTAAGGACGAGATAGACAGATTTTTAATTAGTAACAGGTTGTAAGGTTATGGGGAAAGGGGGGAAATTGGAACTGAGGCCGAAATAAGTTCAGCCATGATCGTATTGAATGGCAGGGCAGGATCGAGGCGCTGAATTGCCTACTCCTGCTAGTTCTTATGTTCATGAGCCAGTCTTAAAATTTCATTCTGATATCCAGACAGAATTACTACCTGATGAACTTTGACACACTTCTCATCTGCAGGGACATGAAGTGGTCTCCATTTCCACATTAGTACACTGTGGAATGTGTTCTGCCTCAGTCTCAGAATAAGCTATCTGATATAGTTTTTTTAATTCTGGATCCTTTTGCTGTAACTCCACTAACTTCGATTGGCTAAACACCGCAGCCTCATTCTCTCTAATCATCTCCTCCTGAGCAATGTTTTCAAAAATAGATTCAGCCAACTGAGCTTCAGCATACTCTCCATCTTTTAGATTCTCCCTCCTGTCTAAGTTTGCACGCCTGTGATCTTGTCACCACACAGTCTGGAAACAATTCAGGATGCTCTTTTTGTAAAACCTCTAGTCAATATTTGAAATCCAGCTATATCGTTCCTAAAATAAACTGAACCCCTGCAATGGGCAATTTCTCCAACACTCCAACAATTATTTCTCCTATTTTCAAATCATTTTTCTTGTCCCTGATGTTTATCAGCGAAAGTTTAGGATCATAAGAAAGAGACTTAATCAGGCATTTGTTGGGAAGAGAGAAAGAAACTCTATGGGATTAATGGTTTAGGTCATTGAAGGTAGAAAGGACTTTTGAAAATGTAACGAAAATTATGATTAAGGAAGAATTTAGAAATAATATTCCAGTAATCATCAAAACTTATTTAGACAAAAGACAAAGTTAAAAGATCAGAAAAGCTGCTGTTTTCGTTGATACTTGTGATATTTCACACGGACAGTGTGGCATAGGGGTATTGTCACTGGACTAGTATTTCAGTGACCCAGAGTAATTCTCTGGGGACCCCAGGTTCGAATCCCACAACAGCAGAGAGTGAAATTTGAGTTCAATAAAGATCTGGAATTAAAAGTCTAATGATGACCACAAAGCCATTGCCAATTGCCATAAAAACCCTCCTGGTTTCCTTAGGCAAGGAAATCTGCTATCTGGCCTACAGCAACTAGGGATAGGCAATAAATGCTGGCTTAGCCAGTGGCGCTCAGAGTATATTAAAAAAAATTAGTATTGCCCTTTGAACTACTTTGTAGTCTGCAGATTGTTCTTCTGATAAGCTTATGTGCACATTCATAGCTGTGCCTACATATTCTGGGTGTTATAACTTCCCTGCGAACAGTGGCATTCCCAAGTTTAAGAGGAAACTGTTCACCCCAAGTGGACAAGAGCTGCCTAAGTAAGGCAGCAGTACTTAATATGTGGAAATTTATAGGACAAAATTCAACCCAACCAGTCCAAGTTGACATTTATCCTCCGTGCGAGCAAATAATTCAAATCATGTTCACCCAATGCTTCCCTTATCCCTTCTACCTCTTTTCGTTCTCCACCCATCCAACCTAATCTTGAGTATTGATCTAGTTTCTACTTCAAACAATAATCCGGGAAACATTTTCCAAATGCGATGTTCAATCAAGGGCTTATCTACCTGCCCAAGTTAGACGTAAAATCTTCCCAGGCGCTAGCTGAAGAAGAATAGGGGAGTTCTCCTGATGTCTTAGCCTGCATGCTTCCCTCGCTGACATTAGCAAAACAGTCACTATCCTTCTTCAACCACCGGTATCAAAACCAGATTAACTAGTCATTCACACTTTTTCATTGGTTGTGGGATCTCCCTGGGCATTAAATGGTTGTCATGTTTGCGAATGTAACAAAGGTCACTGCAATTCAAAGTAACTCACTGCAAGTGAATCTGTTTTCAAGATCACAAAGAACCTATTAAGAATTTTACCATCATCATCCTCAAGACTCCATTTT
This sequence comes from Carcharodon carcharias, assembly GCF_017639515.1. Lineage (NCBI taxonomy): Eukaryota > Metazoa > Chordata > Chondrichthyes > Lamniformes > Lamnidae > Carcharodon > Carcharodon carcharias. Next base: position 41,723,101 of record NC_054474.1, on the reverse strand, counting down.
TTGCCCTGTTTCATCTCTTCAAGTTCTCTCTTTATTTCACCAATATTTTCAACGACCTTTTTGCGTTGTTCTTCCCTCCACTTTTCAACTCGTTCTTTCCGTTTTCTCATTTCCTCCTCCAATTTGCTTTGTTCAAAATTCTATTAGAATTCAAGATATTTTGAAAGTTAAATTCAATTAAGTTCACTAAGGCAAAACAACTTGTCCAGATAGTCATTAGTCTTCTCTCTGTAAATACAGTGCTATCTAATTAGTTAGCACCAGCCACATATGGATAATTGGAGTCCTGACGTAGCTAATTGCATTTCTAAAATAAAAAATGAGTAATAGTGATCACCCTTTGGGCATAAGATTTTAATATTCACATTTGCACAACATATGCATGCTAAAAGGGATGCAGGAAAAGACAAAACTAGGTGTATATGTGCACAAATCATTGCAGGGCAGGTTGAGGAAGTGATTAAAAAGGCATATGGGATCCTGGGTTTTATAAATGGAGGTATAGAGAATGAAAACAAGTAACTTATGATGTACCTTTGTGAAACACAGGTTTGCCTCAACTCGGATATTGTGTCCAATCCTGTGTACAACACAGGGATAAGGGACTTCAGCTACATGGATAGATTGGAGAAGCTGCGTTGTTCTCCTTAAAAAGAAAGCCGAAAGGAGATTTGATGGAAGTGATCAAAATCATGAGTGGTCTGGACAGAGAAGATAGAGAGAAACTGTTCCTGTTGGTGTAAGGGCAAGGAACCAGATTTAAAGTGATTAGCCATAGATGATCTGGGTTGAACTGCCTGAGGGTAATGGAGGCAGGTTCAATCATGGCTTTCAAAAGAGAATTGGATAAGCACATGACAAAAAGGAAATCACATGGCTGTGGGGAAAGGATAGGGAAGTGGGACTAGTCGAGTTGCTTTTAGAGAGCAGGCAAAGGCACAATGAGCTGAAAGACCTCCTATGTGATAACCATTTTATGATTCTTTGTGCACTTGTGGTAAAATGGCAAGATGAAAATCAGACCATGAAAGTGATTTACTATTACCTGTATCTTTATTTCTATGGTCACTTGCTAAACTGGTGTGTGGCACAGGTGAAAAAGGGCAGACTACAGCACCGTGCAAACACCATCAACATTGTATGGGCAGACAGCTGTCAGTTCAATCAGTTGGAATAAATGCTACAGGCCAGAAGAAAGCAAGCCTAATGAATATCGAGCAGCTCCAACAGTGCATGTCATGGCAAAGGGCAAGCAGCAACCCATCATTCTGGACAGAGAGCAGGGGTAGGTTTGGCACATCTCATGTGAATCAACATTCTTAGCAATTACTCTGGTGAAGTTGAAATGCTGCTTACAACTGCTGGATTAAAAACCTTGATGCAGCTCTTAAAGGTGCTGTGTCTGATCAATTGAAGTTAGAATTCCAAACTTTGGTAAAGAAGAAAGAATGGAAAGGTTTGTTATGAATGGTGGTAGGTTTACAATTCGATGCATACTGTGTATTGAATGAACATTATATCTAAAAATAAAGCACATGGCAAAAACAATGTCTCTGCAGCAACACCTATAACTCACCAGCAATTTAGAGTTAATAATCTAATTGTGAGTTTAAGCCCTGCCCCAGAAACTTGAGCACATAATCCAGGATGAAACTTCAGTGCAGAATTGAGCATAGTCCCCAACTGTCAGAGGCGCCATCAAATGGATGAGACTTTGTATGCCCTCCTAAGACTACACAAAAGGTTCCATGGCACTGTGCAAAGAACAGTAGGAAGTTTACATGGTAGCTTGGTCAACAGTAATTCCTCAACCAACACCAAAAGCTGACTAACTGGTCATTTATTTCATTGCTGATGTTTGTGGGTGTTTGCTGCAAGAAACTTGCTGCCATGTTTCTCTACAGTACAACAGCAAATACACTCCAAAGGTACTTCATTGGCTATAATGCACTTTGGGACACCTTAAGGTTGTGAAAGATGCTATTTAAATAACAGTTCGCTCTTTCTATCTCACACTTACACTGACATCTTTGTCATCATCTTTCTCCTCCTTTTTCTTCTCTTTAACAGCCTCACTGGTGACTTCTACACGGTCTTTCGATTTTGATCTGAAAAATGCACGTAATGTAATTCCTAGATACACTGGGGATCAGTCTGATGTGAACAACCTTAAACTGAATAACTTGAGTTAGTAACTTCCATAGGCACTAATAGCTTAATGACTCTTTCATTTAATGGTCATTCTATTTTCTTGAAGTAATTTTGTACTCAATTTAATGAAATAAACTAAAGACAGAAAATATTGGAAACATTCAGCAGGTCAGGAGCATCCGCGCAGAGCGAAACAGGGTTAATGTTTCAGATCAATGACCTTTTGTGTCCTGACAAAGGTTGCTAAAGTTAACTCTGCTTGTCTGTCTCTCTCTCTCTCTTCATAAATGCTACCTGTATCAGTTATTTCCAGTATTTTCTGTCTGATCTGCTCAGTATTTCCAGCATTTTCTTTCAACATCCACAGTACTTTGCTTCCATATTAATAAATTATAATTTCAAACACTCGCATCAGTTCTCTCAAGTTGAGCATAGTTCAATGCAAAATAAAACCCCTTTTATTCCAGAAGTTTTTTAACTTTGCAGAGAACATTGCATACCAAAGAGCGTCAGAAAACATAAGTAGTTTAAACTAATGCTCCTTAGTTCATACACAATTAAAAATTCTGAAAACAACAGATCCAGGATTTATTCACTAATGAAGCTGTGGGATTAAAAATAAGGCCTCAAACTTCTGGGCCCAAAAACAGTTGCCTAGGCTTCTACACAGGAGATCCATATAGTCTTGCCCAAACCATGTACATCAACTGGAACATTAGAGCCTGTGTGCAATAGCATTTTTCATAACTATGGTGTTGTGAACGATTGCCAATTTAATGTTGCCAAGGGGTATATCCATATCTAGCAATAACTAGGTTAAGACTGACCAAACCCATTCTACATCATAGCCAATGGAAGAGATTTTATTCCATCAGCCAAAGCTAGATTCAACTCGGGTTCCAGTAGTAAAAAGTCAATCAGTAGATTGGCACCTCATTTTTAGGTATGCCTGATGCTGTTCCTGGCATGCACTCCTGCACTTCTCATTGAATCTAAGTTGATCCCTTGGCTTGATAGTAATGAACTTGCCAGGCCATGAGGTTGCAGATTGTGATTGAATATAATTTTGCTGCTACTGATGGTCTGCAGTGTCTCATGGATGTCCAGTTTTCAGCTGCTAGATCTGTTCGAAATCTAACCCATTTAGCATGGCAGTAGTGCCACACAAAACGATGAATGGTATCCTGAGGGTGAAGATATGACTTTGCCTGCACAAGGACTATTTGGTGGTCACTCCTACCAATATTGTCACAAGCAGATGCATCTGCAACAAGTAGATTGCTGAGGCAAAGGTCTCAGACAGATGATTCCCCAGAACTAACAGAATAAGTGACAGGCTCATGTTGTGTATGGAGAATGTACTAAAGAATGGTTAACTGAAGTAATGGTAATTAAATGTTTCCATACACTGTCACCCATTGGAACTTTTACAGGCAAGCATCAGCATGATGTCATTGGCATGTTTAAATTAGCAGGTAGAGCAATAAAAAATGTTCAAAATGAACTAGTTATTAAAAATATACAATTTTTATAAATTGCCCAAATAATTGGGATATTGAATTATCAATACAGCCCTTTGATTTAGGCTAATGATTATTGAAACTGAATCCCTTTCCAGTGATAGAAGAAAGAGGCTCATTTCAACTGAACGCATATAAGCTCTCATGAACAAGGGTTTTGCACCTAAACCCACTTGCAATTTCAACCAAAGAATAAATTTTGATCTTTAATTGCTTAATTTGATATTCTAAATGGTTATATTATACCCACTATCTTGTGAGCCAATACCTTCTTTCCTTGCTCTTACTGCGGCTTCGAGAGCGTGGTTGAGAGTGTGATCGACGGCTCCTACCTCTGCTTACTGATCGCCGTTTTTCTCGACTGCGGGATCTCCGCCTCTCTCGACTCCTGGATCGTCTACAAGATGGAAGTGTTTGATTTTAATTACTGGAAAAACAAGAGCCAATCATCTTAGCACAGCTCTTCACTTAATTAGCTTACTGTCAAATGCAGTTACAACTTGGTGGAAATCTAAATATTTCAAACTATTTAAACTGATCTTGTACAATCAAATCTAAGTGCAAACGGGTATACATCTTTCTTAAACTCCAAATAACTTTCAATTTAGTACTGCATTAGCAACTATCACATGCAAATCTGTTTTACAGGTAATTTTTTCTATCTTCCTCAACCAACTGCATACAATAGGACCCTGCTGCAGAAACATATTAAATCAATATACATTTTCAATATTGTACTGCATTGAAAAGTTATTTTAAGAGCAACAAAAACCTAAGTTTGAGTTAGAAACAAAATATATCCTGAATGGTATAAAGATGAAAGTACTTGCATTTATCTAAAAGTCATTCGCAATCTTAGGATGCTAATGCGCTTCACAGACAAAGTACTTTTCATGTGTATTCACCATTGTAAAGTAGGCAAACGCAGCAGTCAATTTGCACTTGGCAAGGTCCCACAAACAGCAATGAGATAAATTACCAGATCATCCATTTTTGGTGATGTTGGTTGAATAAATGCTGGCTGAGTGTTAAATGCTGGCTGGGATACTAGGACAAATTCACTGCCCTTCTTTGAAAAATGCCATAGGGTTATTTATGTGTATCTGAGGGAACAGACAGGGTTTTGGTTTAATCTAAAAGATGGCACCTCAAGGAATGCAGTAGTGCGTTAGTCCTGTACTGACGTTTCAATCGATGTTATGTGCTCAAGTCTCTAGAATGGGGACTGAACCCACAACTCTCTGACTGAAAGGTGAGAGCACTAGCATTGAACCAAGGCTAACAACTCAGCCCAGATCCTGCAGTAGTAATTATGGTGAAACTCAGTGTTTGCCATCATTACTCCTTTGAAACTGACAGAAACCTATGGAGATTGCATGTGTGCAGTTAAATGTCGAAATCCAGAAGTTGCTGTCAGTGATTCTATGCCTGCCCATAGTGTGCACCGTTAAAAACCCCCAGACTGCAATCATAAAGAAATCACTGAACCGATGAGAACTTGCCCTTGTATGGTAACAATCTCAATGTAAAAACCCTTGAAAAAGATATACCTTGTGGAAATAGGTGTAACTGGGTTTCTAATAGCGTACTAAGTTCATAATTACTGCTAAACATTTGCCTCACTGACCCCAGAAAACTAATTCTATATTTTCGGAATGTCAAATTTCTCCATTACGGTAAAAAAAAGTTCACTTTTAAAATAATTTGTTTCAAAAACATTCATTATATTTCAGCTTCTTCCTTAATTCCCAATCATTTATCTTGCTTTATCAAATTTTAATTAAAAGTGAAGGATAATCAGTATACTTTACTTCCTGATTTGCTGTCTGTGAGAATATTTCAATGTGATTGGCTGCTTACCCTCCTTGATGGCATCACTGTTGCTGGATGCCTGGACATCCCCTTGACTTGGCGCCAGATTAAGGCTGACGTTGGGGAAGGGGAAATCCACGCCACAGAGATCACAGGATCTTTGTGGGCAGCTTTCTTCGGTGTCAGCGGTCAGCTAACCGCTAAATCCAGGCCCTAATGTTAGGTTAAAGTTTAAATTGCTATCTACTCACTTTGATATGACCACTGACATTCTGCATCTCTGTGGTATTCTGTGTAAGATAAAATTAAACAATTGGAAAGAAAGTGGAAAATCATACAGTCAAAACCAAGTTATATTCAGCTTTACATCTTGCATTGGAATATATAAAATGGACTAAAAATTCATGGTTTTTCCAGGGACTCAGTGCAGCTGCTTTCTGTTCCACTAATTAGGGACAATAATCACATATTTATATTGCACATTTTATATTTATATTTTCTAGGTTCCCAAAACGATGGAATCCTATTCATATAGCCACGCCACAATCCAAAACATCTGAACAACAAAAAGAAACAGAGGGACAATCACCAGGCACTGCTCTGGTAACAGCCAGCTTCAGAACAACATTGGCATTGGTTTGGTTGCCGAACAACCTCTTAGTCAGGGATGGAACATCAGATAAGTTGACCCCCAAAAAATTACTGCAGAAAAGAAAGAATCATCTATTAAATACCATCAAACACAAGCCCATGTCCATCAGATGTTATTTTAATCACTATAAACGTTAATCCGTCATGTTCAATAACAGATTGATCACAGTTGTGGAAAACAGATCAGGTGCATTCTACACTACTACATAGACTTAAGGAGCCCATTTAATCCTTGACTGAGGGGGTATACAGTAATGCATGGGGAAACCCGACATTCATGCAAACTATGTTTATTTCAATATTTACTGAGTATAATGAATGTGCCAGAACATTTTATACTAAAAAAGCAACAGAGCGCTGATCAAAGTACTCTGCAATGACACAAATTAAACAGCAATCTATGCCACAATCTAGTAAAACATACACTGAAATATTCATTATATTCTCAATGGAGGGTGCTGTTCACAGAGGAATTTTCTTCCAGAAATGTGAGCCAACATTCTCGTACAAATAAAATGAATCCCAAAATGTTAGTATTAACAGCAATAGTAGAGAGATAGTATGGATTACAATGGGTCATTGGGTAGATAAAACAGCTCACTTCAGTAACCCTGTGTATTTCTTTCTCTGCATATTATAAAATGTGCCCATGCTTTAAATCATATTTATGAAATTTATTTTCTACATTTATAGCAACCATAAATTACAATTAAAGCAAACTAAGCTACTAAAGAGTATCTCTGCCTTATTAAAAATCCTGTCATAGCCCTTAAACAGCTAACATTCAATGCACTAAAAGATAGCAAGCAACAACAAATTTTATAGCTTATAGAATTAGTAACTATATTATATATGCATATTTATAGTTTCACCATCATTGGTCATCAACCTAAGTATCAATGAATCAAATCAATGTACTATCTCAAAATTGCACAGATGAACCATTATTTCACATCTAATGGGTTTATGTAGTGGAATAATCAAACACTTTCTGTTTTTATTTCAGAATCTGGCATCCAAATATTTTACTTATAGCAGCAAAATAAAAGTATGATGCTAGACACTGAAAAGTCAGTCAATAATAACTTACATAGCTATTATCTCACCTAGTTACCATGTCAAATTAGATTAAGGGATAGGCACACATTTAATAAATGGGTCTTTTAATCTGGATACCATGGTATAGGTACACAATGCCCAGTATATGCATACTACTGCTACTGTTCAAAAGGTCACTCAATAACTACTTTGCAACTTCTGTGACTGAGTGAAAATATATAGTCAAATTTAAAATAAAGGGTACAAATGATAACATTTTACTTAAACTGGAAAAACCCAAAAGGAAAACTCAAGTAAGCAATAGAAAAATATTTGTTGCAATTTAAGAGGAATAAATGGTTAAGTAAATAATGAGAGTATATCATAAGAGTAAGTTGCCTATTGGATTTAGCATCCACTAACAGGATATTTCCCCGTTCATCAATATTTTGCTGTGGTCAGCATCAAGTTAATTTCAGGTTTCCTACTGTTCTTTGTGTTCCAAAATGTCTAGACTCGAGCTATTAGCTAGCTTTCTCATTTAGTCAGTCAATACTAAAATATATGGTGACTTAAGGCTTCCAAAGAAAATTAGTTTTGAGGCTTTTACAATGTTTGTGGTGATCCTTCCCACAACAATGAACAAACAACGCCGTTTACTCATTTTGCAAAACATTAACATCCTCACCTGAGCCGTTTCCTTTCCCGTGATCTTGACCGTCTCCTGTCTCGACTACGAGAACGATCTCTTCTCCGGTCACGTTCTCGGCTGCGTGAGCGACCTCTGATATCCCCGAGTTTGGACCGCTTCTCAGCGGGTGAACGACTTCTGGAGCGACTTCCAGAACGCCCACGCGATGCAGATCGCTTCCGATAATGCCTAGAGAAATGCAGATTAACCTTAGCTTTCACAAAACAGATACGGATAAGAAGAAAACTTTGGTCATCCTTGGGTCATCTATGCAGAAAGGGTGCCACCTCCTGAAATAAATCTCAACTGAAACTCAAAACTTTCTGCTTTCTGGTGCTAAGTTACTGGATGAATAGTCTGAGAACATACATTCAAATTCCATCATGGCAGTCTGAAAATTTGATTTCCGTTTTAAAAATCTCAAAATATGAAACTTGTACCAGTAAAAGTCTAGCTGTTGGAACATCCCAATAGTTTACTTAAATGCTTTAGATAAGTAAATCTGTTATTCTGTGCATCCTGCAGTCCCACACCAAAGTGACTCTTAACTGGCCTCTAAAGTGATCTGGTCAGTCACTCCAGTTACATCAAATCACTACAACTGCAGTGGTTCATGAAGGCCCACTGCCTTCCCAGTGGATCTAGGGCGAGCAATAAATAGAATCACAGAATCCTGTAGCTCAAGAGGTTAATCAACCCATTATGTCTTTATCAGCTCTTTGAAAGGACTATCCAATTAGACCCACACCACTGTTCTATTCCCACACCCTCACAAATGTTCCTGCTTCAAGTGTTTATCCAATTTCTTACAAGAGTTTCTATTGAATCTGTATTCACCAGCCTTTCAAACAGCATATTTCAGATCATAAGAATTCCCTGCATGAGAACCCATTCCCCACCCCTGATTTTAAGATAATTGGCAAAAGAACAAAGTTCTCTGGTTATCGAATATCTTGCAGCTTCTATCCAGGCTATTAAAATCTTTCACACTTTGAACACTTTTATTAAATTCTCCCTCAACGTTCTCTGTTCTAAGGAGAAAAATCCAAGTTCTCTGGTCTCTTCACAACTGAAGTGCCACACCCATAATCCTATTCTAGTAAATCTCCTCTACCCTTTAAGGGCTTCAATTCATTCCAATGGTATAATGTCAGTGATTTATAAAACTTTTGCGTACATTCTTCGTTTTTGTACTCTACGCTTGCATTTACAAGCCCCAGGATCCTGTACACATTTTTTTTTTAAAAGCCTTATCAAATCGCCCTGTCATCTTCAAAGATTTGGGTATATGAACTTCAGATCTCCCTGTTCCTGCTTTTTAAAGTGGTACCATTTCATTTATATCTCCTCTACTCATCCTTCCTTCTAAAATTCTCTCACTTCTCTGCATTAAATTTAATTGCTTATGGTTCTGTCCATTTAATCAGTCTAAATGCATAAGCTTAAATACATTTCCAAATTTTCTGTCATCTGCAAACTTTCAAATTTTGATCTTTTACCCAAGTTCTAGTCATTTATATCAAAAGGAACTGCAACCCTAATAACTATCCCTGGGAGATACCACTGTAAACTTCCTTCAGTCTGAAAAACAATTGTTCACCATGACCCCTTTGCTATCTGTCCCTTAGCCAATTTTGTGTCTATACTACCATAGCCCCTTTAATTCCATAAATTTTAGTTATGCTAACAAGTCAATTTTGTGGCACCTTATGAAAACCTTTTAAAAGTCATCACCATCAATTGCACGATCTTTATCAAGCCTCTACATTATTTCAATTAAGAACTTAATCATGATTGTAAGATGCAACATGCTTTTAACAAATCCAAACAAGAATTCCTCCACCTCCTTACCCATTATATTGTTTTCCCCCAGTTCATATTACAATTTTATTGTTTTCACAAATTTCTGAAATTTGCTTGCAGATTTGAACACCCTTTGCCTTCATACCGTTTGATGGGCTGTAGGATACACACAGCAGCATAACTGCTCCTCAACCCTAATCAGATAATTTGGTTTGAACCCTCAAGCCTTTTAAGGGTTATAATATTCCCCCTACTTTTTTTCTTTCCCTATTTCTCTTGAATACACTGTGAGCAGGAGCGTTTAGTTTCCACTTCTGCCCTGGGATTAGCCAGCGCTCCGTTACTGACACTATATCATACACTCCACAAGGCAGCTCGTGCCTGCAGCTCATCAACCATAATTGTTATGTTCCATGCATTTATGCACATGGGTTCCAAGCCTCTGTTAGGCTGCTTTTCATTTCTCCCTCCTGATTCCACCACTTTCAGGATTCCGCTATTCTAACACTGTTTGTCTCTCCCAGTTTTCTGTGCGTCTTGTTTCTCCTCTGATACTTTATCCTGGTTTTCCTCCCCTTGCCAATTAGTTAAAATTCCCCCACCCTCAAGTGAACCTTTTCTGCACTGTTTCTAATGTTATTATATCCTTTCCCAAGTAAAGAGACCAAAACGGTATACAGTATTCCAGTTGTGGTCTCAATTGTAGAAAAACTTCCCTTCTTTTATATTGCATTTCCCTTGCAATAAACAACAACATTCCATTTGCCTTCCTAATCACTTGCTGTACCTGTACACTAACTGTTTGTGATTCATGTACTAGGACACCCAGATCCATTTGTACCACAGGGTTTTGCAATCTCTCTCCATTTAAATAATATAATGCTTTTCTCTTCTTCTTGCCAAACTGGACGAGTTCACATTTTCGCACATTATACTCTATCTGCCGTTTTTTTGCCCACTCACTTAGCCTATCTAAATCCCTTTGTAGGCTTTTTATGACCTCCTCACAATTTACTTTCCTACCTATCTTTGCGCCATGTGCAAATTTAGCAACTACACATTCATCCAAGTAATTTATACAGATTGTAAAAGGTTGAGGCCTCAGCATTATAATAAATAAAAGCAAAAAACTGCAGATGCTGGAAATCCAAAACAAAAATAAAAATACCTGGAAAAACTCAGCAGGTCTGGCAGCATCTGCAGAGAGGAACACAGCTAACGTTTCGAGTCCGTATGACTCTTCAACAGAACACCTCAGCATTGATCCTTGTGGCACTCCACTAGTTACAGATTGCCAACTCAAAAAGATCCATTTATCCCTACTCTCTGCTTCCTGTTAGCTAACCAATCTTCTATCCATGCTCATGTTTCCATCTACACCATGAGCTCTTGTTTTGTGTAGCAACCTTAGATGTGGCACCTTATCAAATGCCTTTTGGAAATCCAAGTACACCACAGGTTCCCCTTTATCCACATTAGAATTCTTTGAGGAAGTAACAAGTATTGAATCAGTCAAACATGATTTGTAGCCTTCCCTCCTCTACCATTTATCCAGCAACACATTAATCTGCTTTACCCAGCCTTGCCAGTGAAAACCGGGAGTTATATTTTGCCAATATAACAACTTTAATAACATGGAATTTTACATTTTCTCTTTCATAAAGTTTGCTTTTGGAGAGTGGTCATGAGATTTGGCAGAACTGGGATTGGGTCCCAGAGTTTGCTAACAGTAGGGGTGGCAGCTCCTGCAGTTTGAGGAATAGTTAGTGGAATAGAAGAGCAACAAGACATCTTAGTGTTTGGAAGCACTGTAGAGAAGCATGGTTGTCAGTGATGTGTTTGTCGAAATGTCTGTGTGCATGCGGGCATGCAAACTTGGTCTTGAACCCTTAGACCATGAAAAGATAGATGTTTGGAGAACTGGGAGTGCAATGTGGCATTTGATTGACCAATGGATTCCTATGGACTGGCAACACAAATGGCTCTGGAGAATGAGAGAAGAAAACTCGAAGATATGGTAGAAGTATGGAATGGGGAGGGGAAAGTGGACTAACAGGAACCTGCACAGCCAGTGATACCCTCCATTGGCCAATGCAAAATCAGAATATGTTGTTTTAGTGTTTTAATTTGTTTCAGTTAAAATGCATGAAATTAACAATTAAGGCTTTTGAAGCGCCTTTCTAGCACCGACAGGATAGTGATATTAAATCACTCAATGCTGAGCGCTATACAAACGAGGGGCTGATAGTCACCCATTTCTGAATTCTCTAGTTTCTAAATACGTTTATTTTAATGTCTCCAATCAAGCAATGCCTTTGATGTATGTATACATCTTTATCAAAAGTCATGCAAAGTAATCAAAATCTCAAAAGTCTAAGAAAGGAGCTAGTAAAGCCTGATTACAAACTAAACAAAAATGCATCTGTATTTATTTCTTAGCAAGCTGAATTAGTAATGCATCTGAACATCCCCGCGTGGAGGTTAGCTAGATACAAAAATAAACTTGCTCCCCTTCCAAACCTTCCATTTGAACATGGCTTTTGCTGACGCATATCGCTAAACCTCTATAAATCTACCATAATCTATAGGCAATTAAACTCAGGTTTAGCATCTAACTACTATTACTTGATTTTTATCCACTTCCCAACTTTGGGGCCATCTTACAAGTAGACAGAAACAGCTCTCCAAAGAAAGACTTGCATCTCCATCACCAGAGAAAATCCAAAAGCACTTTACAGCCAATCAAATATTTTTGAATTGCAGTCACTATTGTAATGTAGGAACTGCTGCAGCCAATTTGCACATAGCAAGCTTGCACAAACAATTATGTGATAATGACCATAATCTATGATATTGATTGAGGGACAAATATTAGCCACGACACCCTATGCTCTTCTTTAAAATAGTGCTATGGGAATTTTTGCATCCACCTGAGAGAGCAGGTAGGTCCTCAGTTTAGTGTCTCATCGAAAAGACATCACCCCTGACAGTGCAGTGCTCCCTCAATAGTGCATTACATCATCTTAGATTTTTGTGCTCAAGTTCTGGAGTTGGATTTGAACCCACAATCGTGTGACTCAGACGTGGGCCCAGCTGACAGGGTAATACAAACAATTACAAAGTTGTTTCGTCTGTGGAGCTGAACAAGTGAACCATGAGTGGTTTTTCAAACACAAAGGATATCACACCTTTCCCAATCCTAGTTTCACTTGATACCTACATACATGCACTCTTTACCTGGTACAGGAATCTCACCAGGTTTTTATCCGAACTCAGGGAAACCATGTTCAACTATCATTCCCCATTGCCGTGGCTAACATCAGCTTGATCAGTACACGTCAGAAACGTGGAGCCCCCCGCCCGCCTTGGACACTCATTCCAGACATGGAAGGAGGCAAATGCAATATTCCCCGAAATTGACATAATCTAAGGGTTTTTTTTTTTGTTTGCTGGAGGAGACCGTGGGGAATCGTTTCCGAAAGCGCATGGGGTGGGTGAAGAGTAGGTGCAGCGGGCCAGCTGGGAGACTACCAGGGCCTACTCCATCAGGCTGCCTCCCTCGCTACCGCCCCTCCGACCGCGCTGCCCGCCATTAACCAGCCGCCGCAAGGCGCACATTCATCTGTACCTGGATTCCCTGCCCATTCCTGACGGTCAAAGGCAACAAAAGCACCAAATCTCCACCTCCGCCACAATCCCGGGAGGAAGGGTCGCACGGCAGGAGTCAGGAAGGAAGCGAAAAGAGCCCGACTCCCGGCACCGGCGCCCCCCGCCGCCCGGAGGCCTAAATGTCACTGCATCTTTCATTGTGACGAAGGGGACAACTGGCATGACCAACAGTCAAACGCTTGTATTTATTTAACGCCTTCTTCTCCTTGATTCTCTCCCCGTACCAAGAGTGACATGAGGCGCACAAAGAATGTACGTCTTTCTCCATAGCTGAGAGGTTTTTCTTTCTCTTGGAACGGATCGCTAGCCTGTCGCCAATTGCAGTATAAAGTGATAAAACTTCTCAAGCTGTTTCGCAGGAGTATCCTAGAACAAAATATGACACTGAGCCACAAAAGGAAATGTTAGGTCAGATGACCAAAAGCTTGGTCAAAGAGGAAGGTTTTAAGGAGTGTCTTAAAGGAGGAAAACAAGAATGTGAGACAGAAAGGTGTAGAGAGGGTGTTCCAGAGCCTGGGGCCGAGAAAGGCACTGTGACCAATGGTAGAGCAATTCAAATTGAGGATGCTTAAGAAGCCAGAATTAGAGGAATGCAGATATCTTGGAGGCTTGTGGGGTTGGAGGAGAGTACGGAGATAGGGAGGGATTTGAAAGCAATGATGAGATTTTAAAATCAAGCTGTTGCTTGACTGGGAGCCAATGCACAGAGGTGATAGGGGAACAGGACTTGGTGCAGATTTAGACATGGGCAGCAGAGTTTTGGATGAGCTCAAGTTTAAGGAGGGTGGAATATGGGGGACGAGCCAGGAGTGCATTAGTATAGTCAAATGTGGAGGTAACCAAAGCATGAATGAGGGTTACAGCAGCAGATTAGCTGAGACAGGGGCAAAGTTGAGTGATAGTGTACAATGTGCAACCCTGGAGAAATATCATAAGGACATTGAAAAAGATAGTTTTAAAAAATTTCTTTGAACCCTTCTTGTTATCAGATATAAAATTATTGAGAATGGGGAAAAAGGCTGTTTGGCTGACGGTCAAGCATCGTCCAATTGGTTAATGAGTCTATTTGCTTTCCAATCGGCATCACAATGATGGATGTGCTGGCTGATGAATGGCTGGAGTGTGAGGGCAAGTTATCTGAAACCTCCAGGAATACATTTAATCACAGTTGGCAACCCTAATGAGGTTGGAAGCTTATCTCAGGATCAAATATGAACGAAGGTTGTGAACAGACTGGTTTAATCTCAGACGGTTGCCAGGGAGAGGGATGGAGTCAGTATGTAGGGAACATTGATTAGAGCCATTTCAGTATTGTTGCAGGGGCAGAAACCTGCTTGGAGTCAGCAGGTAAAAGAGATCCCATGGTGACATTTTTAATCTCACTTTGACTGTGTGCCATGCTGAAATTTAGCTGGCAGGTAGAGGGTGACAGTGCAGAAGGAAATGGTGAGGAAAGGAGAGGGAAGGGATTGTGGAAGGACAGGAGGGGAAAGAGAGTGAAGAGGAACTGGGGTGAAGATGAACAAGGAGAAGATGATAAACAGGGAGGGGGTGATGATGAATGGGAAGGGCTGAAGAAAAATTAGGAGGGGCTGAAGATGTACAGGGAGGGGGTGAAGAGGAATGGAAAGGTCAGAAAAGCAAGGGAAAGAGGAGTCAGAGAAATGATGGGGAGGGCGACAGGGATATTGGGGAGTGGAAGATGATTGGGGGAAGATGTAAGTGGGACAATGGGGTAGTGAAGATGAACAGGGGCAGAGGGTGGAAGAAAAAAATGATTGAGATTCAGAGAAAAGGAACAAGAGGAGAGAAATGAGTAGGGAAGGTGAGGTGAGGGAACAAATAAGAAATGGTGGAGAGAGAGAAAAGTGCAAGAGAGGGAGGGAAAGGGAATGTGAGGAATGGGGAAGGGAGTGTGCAAGGTAGGTTTGAGGGGAGGGAGAAATGGGATGAGGCAAAGGGCTGGCAGTGGAGGAGGGAGTACTTGGGGGTAAATGGGTCAGAGTCGGAAGGGGAAGAAAGGGGAGCAGTAAGTGCGGATGAAAGGAGATATTAATTATATAAATTAAGCTTAGATGTATATAGATGGAGTACTCATTGGATAATTACTTATACATATATAAAGAGATGCTTAGTGACACTGGTGGTGATTTGTAGAGATAGGTGCTATACATTCATAATGTTTTGCTTTGCGATTAAAACTGAGTAAAGATTGACTCTGGTCTCCTCCTTCACCAACTGGCTGTTAGACGTTTAAGAGGAGAGAAGGAAAAGCGTTGAATGGGGGATGAAATTAAGTCCAATGTTCCTCCTCCTCTTCAGACAGAAGTCTGATTTCTATCTCTTTTTACATTTCAAACCTGTTTTCTAATCTTTCATAAAAGCAAAATACTGCAGATGCTGGAAATCGGAAATAAAAACAGAAAATGTTGGAAAAACTCAGCAGGTCTGGCAGCATCTGTGGAGAGAGAAACAGAGTTAATGCTTTAAGTCCATATAACTCTTCTTCGTGTCCCATGCTAGGCCTCCAGCTTCCTGTCGACAGCCAAGAGCATGTTCAGCTAGATCCGCATTGAGGCCTATTGTGGGCTTGAGGTGAGGAGTAGCCTCAGAGCCAGGGGAAGGTGGGAGGGACAAATGGTTAGAGTACAAGTTGAGCGCGTTGTGGAACCTTCAGGGGACATCTACTTTGTAATAGGGTAACTGGTCCGCACAACAGATAAATCAGTGGTCATTTATTAACTACTTAATAACAAAACAACGCTATTTGAGACTACTTACAACGGGATATGAGTGTACCTATAAACTGATGAGGGTGGGGGGTGGTGGGGGAATGCGATCAATGCTTAACATTGACTGTGAATGCCTTAAAGGAACAAAAAAAATAACTAAAATGAAATAAAACATAAGAGTGAGAGCAGAACAGTGAAAAAATAAGGGTTGAGTCTCTGTCTTACCATATGAATGCACACTGAGGACAGGCATGTTG
Source organism: Carcharodon carcharias (assembly GCF_017639515.1). Classification (NCBI taxonomy): domain Eukaryota; kingdom Metazoa; phylum Chordata; class Chondrichthyes; order Lamniformes; family Lamnidae; genus Carcharodon; species Carcharodon carcharias. The sequence goes on along the minus strand of NC_054474.1, from coordinate 41,706,777 downwards.
CCAGTGTGCAAACTGGCAGGTCATCAGCAAATGAGCTCATGAGCCAAATTTGAATCTCAGATCATGCATAGCCTTTTAATAAGTTATTTACAATCCATTACCCAGCTGATTGGAATCTGAATTCCCAGCTCTCAGAGTGACATGAGGTTTCAGTGTCACCAGACAAATGAGGATGCAATATCTCAAGGTAGAACAGTGTACACGCTTAAAAAAAATTTAAGTGTTAAATATTTCTCATTGAAATTTTGTATTTCTTTGAGCTGTTATATCATAATTCTGTTTGCTAACAAAATATTAAAAATACACCGGAGAACAAGTTACAATGAAGAAGTTATTTTACAGAATAGAAATTGCACGAATTATTACATTCAGAATTCAATTGGTACTCTGTAAATGTCTTTCCCTTTGCTGTAACTAATTTCTAGTTAGGTGTATGGAATGTATAAAGAATTAGTTTCTATGTCTCATTCTTCCCATCCAATTATTTTTTCCAATGTATTTTATGGTCTCGTCACTGTTGCTCTTCATTCTGATTCAGTTTAAATATATTGGGCTAAATTTCAATTGAGGATGTAAGGATCATGATGTACAATTGCCCCATGCCTAGTTGGGATGATGCAGGTAGCATGTAAACTTCATCCTACCTGCTCATCTCAATGATTGGGATGTGCTACCCAGCTCTGCACACGCAGGGCGGGATTTTCCGCACCCCCCCGCCGCCACAATCTTCCGGTCCCACCACAATTCTGGCTGAGGCGCCGCCTTGCCCGCGGCGGGTCCTGCCTGCTACAGGGACGGAAAATCCCGGCCTCAGTTGGGGCCCAGGTGTGTGCGTGGTTAACACAACTTGCAGCTAGCTGGCACTTCTTAAAGGCAGCCTGTCCCTCTTAAAGGAGAGATGCCCTTGGGCAGCTGATGAAACTGTGTGTGAAAGGCTTTGAGGAAAGGATTAACACTATCGATAGAGCAACAGGCCAGAGAGAGTGCTTTAAGGTTAGTTTAGGGATTGAAAGGATGACAGAAGTCATGTTTCTACAGGGGGTCAGAAAGCCCTCCAGGCACACCCTATGAAGGGAATGGGAGCAGGGGTCCACATATGTGAAATTCCAGGAGTCCAGTCCCGAGGACTTGGTTGCAGTGCCGGAAAAAGTTCAACAATTTCAAATCAGTGACCAAGGTCAGTTAATGTATCTTCTAATGATATCTCTTATCCACCAAACCACCAACTTCTCGCGCTGCTCATTGTACAACAGCCCCATCAATCAGCCATCAGCAACCTTTATCATACCTAATGTTTAGATGCTGTACTCACACTTATCAATGCTGTTAGCCTCATAGCCACATCTTGCTGCTTCCACGTACTTCCAGCTATTCAGATTACAGCACATCATACACATATTACAGCATATTTACTGACACTTTTCACTCTCTCTTGCAGGACAAGATTGCACATAACAGAAAGAAGAAGCAGAGTACTGATTGGGGATAGGCAGGCCTGCATCTTCTGAGTGTCTGGAGGAGATGGTGCTGTGAATTATTGAGTTGGCAGTGATTGTGGCCTTTGCATCTGGCATTGCTGAGAACTTAAAGGACAGTGGCATGTTCCTACCTTATGCACCTCTCAAATTCCACTCAGCTTCTTCCTGCTATCTGGTATGAGGTATAAGCTGCAAATGGTTTAACCATGGACCTCTTGCTTTCCCCCCAACCTGCTTCCCTCACCCCAACCCTTCCGTTTTGCATTTCTGCTCTCAAATACCCAAAACCTGCTGCCACACCAGCCAGTACAGCCTCATTGTGAAAGGTGAGAGCAAGAGCATATTTGATAAAGAAGCACAGCCATTCGCAGCCATCAGCTCAGATAATGGCACAGAATACACTTTGGATCAGTGATCTTCACTAATTTTCAACAAAGGGCCACTTTAGCAAAAAACCTGCAAGGTGAGAGCCACTTCAACTACTAAATTATCATTGCTTACTACTCATTTTTGATGTAATGTCACAGAGAGACACATGTAATTCACTTGGGCCAAAAAAATACACATCATCAATGGTTGAATACTCTGCTAGTTCTATGGTGGTTGCTATGGTAATATAACTGTTACTATATAATGCATATACTTGGATATACTTATTGCCGCACACTGTACCATGTGGTCAATGTGATGGGTAAAGAAGGCTGACTTTTGATAGGCTCGGTACACATCTTTTAATGTTAAAAATAAAATAAATAGGAATACTGTATAATGCTGGATTGGGCTCCGGGTCACCCTCTGAAGATAAAGCGGTCACTGAAAATGGATGGATGGAGTTGGGGAGGCACACAGTGTCAATGGGAGCTGCCACTGGCTTGCGGGCCTTGCAATGAAGAACACTGCTTTAGAGGGTAGAATAGAGGTAGGATCTGTACATGATGAGTAAAAGGGCATGACTGGGCTGCAGCGAGGCCGGGGGAAAGGATAGCACAAGCGCCAGCGCACCGGAGGGTGAGGTCTTGGGCGAGGTCACAGTCGAGTCTTTCCCCCACCACCCCCCAATGAAAGTCAGCAGCCTTCCACAGCTATGCTGCAGGTTCAAGGAGTGGCAGCACTTTCAGTTGTGGCACATGCCTATTAATATGTGGGGCCTGCAGACCCCCATGCATGTAGTGATGTTTCTCTGCACCTTTGGGAATCTCGCTAGCCTGATAAAACTACATGGTCCTAGCTCCTGGTTGGCCCTGGTTAAAGGGAAGATACAAAGTCTTCTCTCCTGGCACACAGGTCCTCTCTCATCACCTTAACGCAAAGGTGCATGACAAATTATGAAATGTTGGCGCTGTCACCTGCTTCCACTTCCAGTGCATCTTCCACCCACCCCCAGCTCCCAGCACTTTTTTTTGTTCTTTCATGGGACGTGGGTGTTGCTGACAAGGCCAGCATTTTTATTGTCCATCGCTAATTGCCCTTGAGAAGGTGGTGGTGAGCTGCCTTCTTAAACCACTGCAGTCCGTGTCATGTAGACACACTCGCAGTGCTCTTAGGGAGGGAGTTTCAGGATTTTGACCCAGTGACAGTGAAGGAACGGTGATATACTTCCAAGTCAGGATGGTATGTGACTTGGAGGGGAACTTGCAGGTGGTAGTATTCCCATCTAGCTGCTGTCCTTGTCCTTCTAGATGATATAGGTTGTGGGTTTGGAAGGTGCTGTCAAAGGAGCTTTGGTGAATTCCTGCAGTGCATCTTGTACATGGTGTACACTAGTGCCACTGTGCATCAGTGGTGGAGGGAGTGGATATTGAAGGTGGTAGATAGGGTGCCAATCAAGCAGGTTGCTTTGTCCTGGATGGTATTGAGATTCTTGAGTGTTTGAGCTGCACTCATCCAGGCAAGTGGAGGGTATTCCATCACACTCCTGCCTTGTGCCTTGTAGACAGTAGTCAGGCTTTGGGGAGTCAGTAGGTGAGTTATTCTCAGCAGAATTCCCAGCCTCTGTCCTGCTCTTTTAGCCACAGTATTTATGTGGCTGTTCCAGTTCAGTTTCCGGTCAATGGTAACCTTCAGGATGTTGTTAGAGGGGGATTCAGCATTAGTACTGCCATTGAATGTCATGGGGAGATAGTTGGATTCTCTCTTATTGGAGATGGTCATTGCCTGGCATTTGTGAGGCAGGAATGTTACTTTCCACTTATCAGTCCATGCTTGAATGTTGTCCAGATCTTGCTGCATTTGGGCACAGGCTGCTTCAGTATCTGAGGAGTCATAAATGGTGCTGAACATTGCGCAATCATCAGTGAACATCCTGACTTCTGACCTTATGATGGAAGGGAGGTCATTGATGAAGCAGCTGAAGATGGTTGGGCTGAGGACACTACCCTGAGGAACTCCTGCAATGATTCCTGGGACTGAAATGATTGACTTCTAACAACCACAACCATCTTCCTTTGTGCTAGGTATGACTCCAACCAGTGGAGAGTTTTCCCCCGATTCCCATTTGCTCCCGTTTTGCTTGGGCTCCTTGATGCCATACTTGGTCAAATGCTACCTTAATGTCAAGGGCAGTCACTCTCACCACACCTCTTGAGTTCAGCTGTTTTGTCAATGTTTGGCCTAAAGTTGTAATGAGGTCAGAAGCTGAGTAGCCCAGACTTGACCGAAACTGACCATCAGTGAGCAGGTTATTGCTGAGTAAGTGCCACTTGATAGCACTGACGATGACCCCTTCCATCACTTTGCTGATGATCTAGTGTAGGCTGATGGGGCGGTCATTGGCTGGAGTTGGATTTGTCCTGCTTTTTGTGGACAGGACATACCTGGGTAGTTTTCCACATTACAGAGAAGATGCCTGTGTTGTAGCTGGGCTGGAAAAGCTTGGCTAAGGATGCAGCTAATTCTGGAGCACAAGTCTTCAGTACTATTGCTTGAGTGTTGTCAGGGCCTCTGCAGTATCTAATGCCATAAGCTATTTCTTGATATCATGTGGACTGAATCGAATTGGCTGAAGACTGGCATCTGTGATGCTGGGGACCTTAGTAGGAGGTCAAGATGGATCATCCACTTGGCATTTCCGGCTGAAGATTGTTGCAAATGCTTGTCTTTTGCATTGATGTGCTGGTCTCCCCCATCATTATGGATGGGAATATTTGTGGACCCTCCTCCACCAGTTGGTAGTTTAATTGTCCACCACATTCACAACTGGATGTGACAGAACTGCAGGGCTTGGATCTGATCCATTGGTTGCGGTATTGCTTAGCTCTGTCTATTGCATGCTACTTTCACTGGCATGCAAGTACTTCTGTGTTGTAGCTTCACCAGGTTGAAACCTCATTTTTAGGTGTGCCTGGTGCAGCTCATGGCATGCCCTTTTGCACTCTTAACTGAACAGGGGTTGATCTCCTGGCTTGATAGTAATGGTAGAGTGGGGGAGATGCCGGTCCACGAGGTTGCAGATTTTGGTTGTTACAATTCTGCTGCTGCTGATAGCCCACAGCGCCTCATGGATGCTAAGTTTTGAGTTTCTAGATGTATTTGAAATCTATCCCATTTAGCATGGTGGTAGTGCCACACAATATGATGGAGGGTATGGTCAATGTGAAGACGGGACCTTGTCTCCACAAGGACTAGGTCAAGGTGGTTACTCATACCAATATTGTTGTGGACAGATGCATCTGCAGCAGGTAGATTGTGAGGATGAGGTTAAATAGGTTTTTCCCTTTTATTTGTTCCCTTACCAACTGCCGCAGACCCATTCTTGAAGCTATGCCCTTTAGGGCTCTCAGCCAACTTGGTCAGTAGTGGTGCTACTGAGCCACTCGTGGTGATGGATAATGAAGTCCTTCACCCAGAGTACGTTCTGTGCCGCAGCCAACCTCAGTGCTTCGTCCAAGTGGAGTTCAACATGAGCACTGATTCATCAGCTGAGGTGGGAGAGTGAGCGGGTTGCAGTTAGTGGCAATCTGCAGCAGGTTTCCTTGATGAACTGATGCCAAGCGATGTCATGGGGTCCAGAGTCAATGTTGAGAACTCCCAGGGCAACTTCTTCTTGACTGTATACCACTATGCCACCACCCCGGTAGCTCTGTCCTGTCAGCGGAACAGGTCATACCCAGGGATGGTAATGGTAGTATCTGGGACATTGTCTGTAGGGTATGATTCGGTGAGTATGACTATGTCAGACTGTGGGCAGCTCTCCCAACAAGCCCCCAGATGTTAGTAAGGAGGACTTTGCAGGGTCAACAGGGCTGGGTTTGCCGTTGTCACTTCCAGTACCTACGTTGATGCTGACTGATCTGTCTGGTTTCATTTTTTTTTTGGAGACTTTGTAGCAGTTTGATACAACTGAGTGGATTGCTAGGTCATTTCAGAGGGCATTCAAGACATTGCTCTGGGTCTGGAGTCACATATAGGCCAAACCAGGTAAGGATAGCAGATTTCCTTCCCTAAAAGGGATTAGTGACCCAGATGAGTTCTTATGACGATCGTTTCATGGTCACTATTACCGAGACTAACTTTAGATTTATTAACTGAATTTAAATTCCACCAGCTGTCGTGGTGCTACTGCTGCCCCTGATAATAATAACTTCCCTCCATAATTCTTGCCCATCCAAGAGTGTAACATTCTATTTACTTACCCTTCAATAAGAATTAAAATTTGATTATTTATTGTGCCAGCTTCAATGCCTTAATTATTTGTTCAATTTCTTCCAGCTTTTCTAGATTGGAAGGATATGTTTCTTTGTAGATCATGCTTCCAGAATTCTTGGTCATTTTTCCATAGGAAGGATCTGAATATGAGTTCTTTTTAATGTGTGTGGATATTAAAGCATGTGTAAAATGGATGCACTCACAGGACAACAGAACTTGCAGATAAGTACTGAATTTCAGGTGGGCCATTTGAAATCTGGAGACAATGAAAGATACTGTAAATTGATATTTAAGTGGCTGTTAACACTCATTGTTGCTACAACAATGTTATTAATTTGAACTTCTTAGGGTCACTGCCACATTTGGTAGATTGTGCTGTTGGAGAGGTAGAATGGGATTGTCAGTTCTGACTAAAAACTGATCCAACCTTTGAAAAAAATGGAGCCACAGACATTACAAAGTCAGTCAGGCAGCAGAGTGCTGTGAAAAGATGAATGATAGACAAGAGTTTGCATGGAGAAATATTCTGTCCTGAGCTGTAGGACAGATGCAGAGGGATTGTTCTATTTAAGTTAAATAAGATCTCATTGGATCATTGGATTACCAAGTCTACAACAGAAGGTTAACTTGGTTCTAGCCATCCACAACCAGGTGCATCAGAGCAAACTCTACCTCAAAGTGACTCCTGCCCCATCCCCACTATTCCCCAGTGCTTCAGAAAACTTATTAATCCACAACCTTCCTTACTCCAAGGTATGAGTACTACCAATTGCCCAAATGTATACCATTACATTACACAGCTCCTCTCCATAAAGGGTGTCAGATTTCACACTGCTGTTGACAGTTTACAATTCAAAATGAGAGTTTTGTAGCATCTTTTCAATAGTAGAGGGAGCATTACTTGACCTGAAATTTCTCATGGCATTTGTGACTTGAAGTGCTCTATACTGACATTAGATGCCTGTAATATGAATTGTTCCATTTCCCAGTGCTAACATCCCTCATCTTGATGAACATAAAACATCATTTAAAAAAATTAACCACACAATGCAGTGACTCTGTGCTTCAATTGGTTAATTAATTTTCTGACTTCCCTTGAAAGCCTTACCAGTTGGTATAAGCCACATAAGTATTAATCTTTTTGTTAATGCTAAACAATCAAGAGCTTTCCATACATCATGGAAAGAGTAGCATCACCCACTAGATGGAGGCACTAACTTGTGCAACTGTGCAAGGCACTTGATGTACAAGTTGCTAAAAACAAAAAACTGCAGATGCTGGAAATCCAAAACAAAAACAGAATTACCTGGAAAAACTCAGCAGGTCTGGCAGCATCAGTGGAGAAGAAAAGAGTTGACGTTTCGAGTCCTCATGACCCTTCAGCAGAGTTCTGCCTTCTCATATGCATCCACAAATATTCTCATTCCATCTTCAATGCACATTGTACTCCTCACATTCATAACTCTCTGTTTTCTCTCATCTCAGGAGAAGGAACAGCAGAATTCCAGGGAGAGGCAGAGAACCAGGGATGGACCTGCAGTCATTGCCATGTTGACCATTGCAGAGGAACAGGCTCTCTAGACAGCGGCAAGATGACACAGTCCATGGGTATCAGTGATTGAGAGATGGCTGCATCAGATATTAAGTTGCCACTTGGCACATAAAACTCATTCATGTCACCACTAACTGAAATATCATGATATGCAAATGCATATATATCTATATACCTCTATATCAAGAAGAGCAATGGTCCCAACACTCTTAGCACCACTGTTTACATGCTTCTAGTTTGAAGACATCGGTTAATCATTTCTGTCTATTTTCTGACCTTCGACCAACTTCCTATCCATGTTACCTTGTATATTTTGGTAACAAGTAACTTAATTTTGTCAATAATCCTCCCATGCAGCACTTTATCAAATGCTCTTGAAATTCACATACACAAAATCTACTGCACTTCCTCTAGAAATACATTCCATGATTTGCTCAAAGAACTCCAATAAATTTGTAGGACATGACTCAACTTTTTCAAATCTATGCAGCACTAATTAATCCACATCCAGATAAATATTAATTTTATCCCATACTATGGCCTCCAGAAGCCAATTTACTACCGATGTTAGGTTAATTGGTCTACGGTTACATGGAGTATCGCTTTGGCCCTTTACCATTGGGATCCAAGTTCCATTCCCTCGCTGATATTAAACAGAATGAATAAAGCACTCCTCCCATTAGCATTTTTAAAAATCACAAATTCTAGCATTTTGCATACAGTGCATTGGCCAGTCTAAAAAGCTAGACAGACAATTATTGCGTTGGAGGAGCAGTAATCTGCAAAAGTAATCCCCACCTGATTTCCTCGACTTCACATTCACATTCCATCAAGGCAAAAGCAATCCTATCAACCAAAAAATATGCCCCTATCACTCCATGGCAAATAAGAGGTGGATGGACTCATGCATCATTTTTGAGCCTTGCCTTGAAGGCTGATAGTTGAATTTAAAAAGCCCCTTTGATTGTCAGTTGGAAGCAGTGCGCTCCAATTAAACATCAGCTGAAAATCAGGACTTGTGGTGTAGCTGATCCTCAGTAAGTTCTTGTCACTTTTAAGAACATTATCTCCTTTTTTCTTCTTCAGCTTGGTCTTTTAGAAATGTGTTCTGAAACCATTCATAGAATCACCTTTAAAACATGTCAATATACAAAAGCCTAAAGCACTATAGGCTGGTACAGTTCTTTTCTAGAAAATTTTCCGCAAGAAATACAAATTAACTTCGATTGCAGGAGTGTTATTTGGTGACTAATAGTCTACTTTTCTGCAGTTTACTTACCAGTGAACAGTTATGATTTTGTAAGTGGTAAAGTTGTAGCCCACTCTGAACTGCACTGAGATTTTTCAAAAACAAAAAGAAGACCTTGTAAAGGAGAAAAATATCTTAGTTACATAACACGGAAAACAGTCTGCAACAGGACTTCCTACTCACTTCGCTTTTACCAATAGCAGCCATCAAGGTCATGGGCGGAATTTTCCAGTCCTCTCCCGCAGTGGGTTTAATGGCAGGTGGGTGGGAACAGTATGGCAAGAGCTCAAAAATCAGTTTCCCTCCAGCGTAAAATGATGGCAGGCTCTGCCACTCCCAGCTGCCATGGTGGGTCGGAATTCCTGCCAGAGACCAGCACAAAACTAATTTGCATCCTGGAATCACTTCCTCACCTGATCATCCATGCCGCCAGAGGGAAATCAGGCTGGTCCAGAATGCCTGGGACACCTCGCGGAGATGAGGAAAAGGTGGAGGCCTCCAGTGACCAGATGCTGGAATACCACGTGCAGCAGTGAGTGGGTGGTGTTGAATGATGTTGTATGCGCCTGCATGCCAATAAATGTAAAGGTGTTTGGTAGCGCAAGCGGCTGGAGAATAGCACCGCCAATGGGATGATGTATAGAGTCACATGGTAATAGACTGAGAGAACAGTATAGAAACCAGCCCCATGGAGGTAACAGCCCTATGCATGATCATACCTTGGATCTGTTAATAATTAAAAGTTAACCTCTTTAAATATATAAGTTTCAAGATCACACCATTGATATACCACTGGGCACCATATTATAACATGGTTGGCAGTGGTGGGATCTCCTAAAAGATGTCACATTAGCGGTGATCTGAAAGGCAGCAGCATTTCAAATTATGAACCCAAAACAGCATCCCAAGGTATGAGAAACTAAAAACAGCTGAAGTCAAACTAGAGAGATGTGCACCTAAGAAGAAAACTTCAATCAAAATTTGCAGAAGCTTCACTATAGACTTGGAAGTGAGGAGTCCACCAGAGTGAGTGGAAGTCCATCACAGAAAATTGCAGGAACCTGAGTGACACAGTTCACAAGATGGTGAACAAAAATACAAAAAAGTAGCTGTACTTATATTTTAGAATAGGTGGTGGACCCAGGGGGTCAGCATCCAGAGGGCAGCTAGAAGATGGCTGCAGTAAAAAAAAGTTTAAAAAATTGGCTGGCAAAGTCAAGAGGAAAAACTGCAGAGTAAAGAAAAACCTGCAGCATATAACAAAAAAACTAAAAAAAAAAAAATCCCTTTCATGACAAACAGAGCTGGCGGGAAACCAATTTTTGAGCTCCTGCAATACTGTTCCCACCCACCCGCCATTAAACCCATTGCGGGAGAGGACTGGAAAATTCCGCCCATGACCTTCATGGCTGCTATTGGTAAAAGCGAAGTGAGTAGAAAGTCCTGTTGCTGACTGTTTTCCGTGTTATGTAACTAAGATATTTTTCTCCTTTATAAGAACTTCTTTTTGTTTTTGAAAACTCTCAGTGCAGTTCAGAATGGGCTATAACTTTATCACTTACAAAATCATAACTGTTCACTGATAAGTAAACTGCAGAAAAGTGAAAACTGCAGCTATAAGTGAAAAAAGGCCCCAATCAGAACATCAGCCCAGCAAGTCTCCCAGAATGTAGGATGTTCAAAGAGAAAAAGGAACTACAGAGTTAAAAAAAAACTAAAGAAGCTCCAGAAAAGAATTGCTGCAGTTCTAAAAGTTTTTAAAAGTTTTTTTTTAAAAGCAGCCATGATTGCAGGGGAGCCTGCCAAAATGAGAAAACTCGGGAAAATCACAGTGACAGAACCGACTGCTGCAGGAACAAACTGAGTGTAAAAAGAAAGTTATTGCACTCAGTCTTAATGAGACAACATAATTTGAAGCTGTAACTACAAGAAAAGAAAACAGCCATGGACAGAAAATTGGAAGAGACCCCAAAGAGAGGGCAACTCCGCCGAGGGCAACAAGAGACCCCAGAGAGAGGGAAACTCCCAATAAAGTGCCATGGGCAACAAAAGACCCCAGAGAGAAGGCAACAAAAGATCCCAGTGCAGGGATGTTAAATATTACTTCAGACAAAGCTGCACTGGAACTATCAGTAGCAATGAGACGAAGCAATGAAACCCAGAGTTAGTTGGCAAGAGGTCAACAAGAAATTAAACAGTTGAACAATTGATTGTCCTTCAAGATCAAATGCAAAAGAAATGTATAACCATTCAGCAACATGAAGAATTGAAGACTGTCTTAAACAGCAAAATGGTAGCACAGCAGAAGAAACGCAAGTAGACTACAGAATTACAGGGAAACTCAAAATGAAGTAAGTGAGCTTCACAGAGAAAAGGAAAATCTATTGAAAGGCCTTCATATGTTACAAGGGCACCTTAGATCAAAGTTTATTCCTCAGGAAACTTACAAAGAGAAGCAAAAAGAACTTAATATCACTCTGAACAAACTGAAGAACCAACCAGCAGAGCAGACTCAGTAACGTTCAATATTCCAGGAGGAAGCCAAAAGTTACAAGAAACAGACTGAAGAGTTGAAGAAGCAGTTGAATGGAAAAGGCAAGGCATTGAAAGGAAAAGCTGTAGAACTTTCCAAACTGTGAGTGGATAAGGAAGCCATGAGTTGCACAATTACAGAACTGAAACAAGTTAAAATTTCACCGGAGACAGACCTGGTCAACAGTGAAAGCAAAATGAAGGATAATGTCAAAGTTCTGTTGCAAACAGAAGGAGAAAAGACAGAAATGAGATCAGAAAGATGTAAATCTGACACTGAAGCACCTGGCACTAGAAGGAGAAAAAGCTGAGTTGAATGAAAAGATTCATAAGCTTGCAAAACGATTTGAAACCAAAACAGCAAGCTAATGTTTGACTGAGATGGTGTAAAAAAGTGGAAATGAAGGTTTCATTTGCAAAATGTCAAGGTTCAGCAAGAACATGGCGGACACCACAGACAAAGAAAATTCAAGTCCACTCTAAGAATGAACAGAATGCACATTCCCTTCGGAGGGAATGGGACAAACCACAGTGTCCAAAAAGAAGCAAACAAGTTGTTAATAAAGAGGACCGCAACTTGAAGGAGCGCAAAAAGTAAATCAAATGGAGATAACTAAATACCAGAAATACAGACTGCTACCATCATCCCTCCAAATGTGACAGACTGAGATGTGGAAGAACTGTCAAACCTCAAGACCATCTGAATTTATAAATTCAGAGACTTGAGATAAGGGTGCAGAGATATCAAGTGAAGGTTGCATTGTAATACTCCATTGGGAAGGAGGAAGTATTCTTTGGAGAAGAAAGGGGGAATTTGTATGATATTGTATGTGCCTATTTGCCACTGTAACATAAAGTTGCTTGGTAGAGCAAGGATTAATGTGGGACTAGAGAATAGCACTATCCACAGTATGATGTATGGAGTCACATGGTAATAGACTGACAGAACAGTCTAGAGAGAACACTCTGGAACCAGCCTGCATGGAGGTAACAGTACCATGCATGACCATACCTTGGATCCATAAATAGTTAAAGGTTAACAATAAATGGCTCATATTTAAATATACAAGTCTCAAGAACTCATCATTGAGACACCACTGCACACCATATTTCAACAGGTAGAGCATCAACCATGTGGATCTTCTCTGCACAGCGGCTTCCAGGAGGTGATTGTTCCTGGCACTGCAACTTCTTCCATGGCTCAGATCTTTAAGCTGCAGGTGGAAGGCTGCAGGAGTTACCAGTTGATGGTGAGGGCCTGTGCTGGGGGAATAGACAGGGAGGAGAGGAATGAAGATGTGGGGCAGTTGTGCAGGCCTAGAGGGGTCGGGAGAATTTGGGGGTGGTAGGGAAAGACAGAGATTCAGCGGGGGTTGTACAATGGGTGAACTGGTACTGGACGGGAGGATGGAAAGGGCCATGCTGGTGTACAGGTGGCAGGGGTGCTTGTACAGGTGTAAAGGACCATCAGGGGTGCAGAGATGTGAAGGGGGGCATGGGGGGGTTGCAGAGGGGAAAGGCGTTCAGAAGGATCAATGGAGTCAATGGAAGATTCCTGGGGAACATACTGAGGGTGCCAGTGGTAGAACAGGATGGTGATGGCTAAAGAGGGCAGTGGGAGCCAGTTGGTATGGTGGAAGGGTGAGGGTGTGGTGATGTCAAGTGAAGGGATGCTGAGGGCTTTGAAGGGGGTACAGAAGGTGATGCAGATTAGGGGATCACAAGGATGAGTGGGGGGGGGGGGAATGCGTCAATCGTAATGGGGTGGGACTTTTGGGAAGGTAGGAGACTTCTACATTTAACCGTGATTGTAGAAGGTGATGAGGGAGGGTTTGAAGGGTGACCATGGGGAAGTTGAAAATGATTCCTTGGAGGGGTCAATGCTTATGTGGGACAGGGTATTGGTGACAGGGGGAGGGGAAAATGTGTTAGACTCTACCTCAAACGTTACTGGCACTGTGGCTGCTCGCAACTATGCAGAGCCTCGTGGTGGAGATTTCAAGATGCTGCATGGGATTTGGGTCATTGGGTGGGTGGAGCAGCAGGTCAGCTCAACCGGACAACTGAAGGGGAACCCCAGGATGTAGTATTTACAATGATTGGTCTTTGGGACAGATAAGAGTGTCAAGGGCAAAGGCTCAGCAGGAGATTTCTTGTACATGGCTCACAAGGGTCTTGGCAAAGAATTTTGCCTCCCTGCACATGCCTGATTCCGGAGGACATTGGGTGTCCCTCAGAAGTTGATGGAGGGTGGGGGGGTGGGGGGTTGGCGGTGGGTGTGGGGGTGGCACACACAGGCTTAAAGACTATCGCAAATAAACCACATCAGACATGATTAAAGTGCAAGTGAACTATATTTGCAGAAGTGTGATGTGTGTAACAATGATAGTGCAACTACTTGTGAATTCAGAACTTCTTAATTTTTCATTCCCTAACACTTCTTCTAAGTGCTGCCCGAATCAGTGGAGACAGCTTGCTGACCCATTGGTCCTGTTTCCTGGATGTCCTTGGCAGGCGTCCTCTGGAGACTCGATGTGTGGAGGGCCCTGGCTTACTTTAGCTGCCCTGCTGTGGGGCAGCTGCTGCCTCTGCGGTCACAGAGGATGTGGCCAAAGGGGTCACAGGCAAAGGCGTTTGGAGGCGCTGGACTCCCTCAGAGAATCCTGAGTGATGTCCCAGGGGTGTCCAAATGCTGCTCCTCCTCCCTTTGGGTGCTGGAAGGCCCCTGCCTGACTCCTTGAGGGTGGGGGTTTCCTGAAGGGAGGTCAAGGTGTCCCATCCCCCTCTCACATAGCCACTACCAATGCTCACCCATGTCTCCAGTGATGGAGTGCAGGTCTGTGCACATCTTTGGCAGAATCTACTGGACCAGGTTCTCCATGGAATCCGCACCACCAACCCCCCAACGCACCACCCCCCCCCACCCCCCACCCACCCCGCCCCATGGAGACCTCCATGCCTGCACAGGTCAGGACCATTTCATCAGCCAGTAGGCGGAAGATCTCCTCTGTTGAGGGCCTCTGACAGCTCTGCCTGATGTTGCCCCATCTCTTGCTGCCTCTCTAGCATCTCTTGAAAGGCCACTCCCAGAGGCTCCTCATCAGCTGCAAACCTCACAGATGCCTCTTCCCCAGCTTGGCTGACCCTGCCTCCTCCTACTTTGGACACGTGTCCGTGCAGTGACAACCAGAATGTGAGACCCTTCCTAAACTAGAACTAATACCCACAAAGGTGTGTGTCCCTGGGCTGTTGGAGGGTGCAGGTGTCTGCTGTGATGCCTCTGCAGGTACACTTTCTCCATCAGCAATATCCTTGCTCCTCTCCAGGCTTGTGTGCGTGCTAGACAGGGCTTTCTTGGTTTCGGTCCTTGCCTTATTCTTGGTGGCACCTGTAAGTGAGACAGGAGCGATGAGTGACTGCATGAACTGCCTCCAACTTGGAGGCACCCTTGACCTTGAGGTTTCTATGACAAGAATCGACCCTTATTGGATGGAGGCCACAAGCCAATTTCTCCATTTTCAATGGATCTGTCCCGCATAACCCCTGCTAGCTAGGCTGCCCATTCCCCGAAGTCAGTCAACTCTTTAAGTTGTGGCTGACCGCCCACCACCCCACCCCATCAGATTACTGGATGCCCTTGGCACTGACTATCCTTGAGTCTTGCTCCCTTGCAGGGTTTGTATCCCAGCTCAGCTTCCTCCTCTCATCCAGTAGATAGAGGACATCCCTCCTGGCCTCCACTTGGTCGAGTAGGATACCCAGGGTGGTGTCACTGAGCTTGGGCGCTCCCTGCCCATGGATGAGATTTCCTAAAAAATGCAAAGGCTGCCTGGCCTATTCGCCTGCCGCCAACAATAAGGTTGGACGGGTAGCAAAAATATAAATTAATTGCTAGTTTAACGGCCTTAATAGACCTCTTAATTGTCGGTGGGTGCACCACTGACTCCGTGCCCGCCAACCAAAATATTGCGCGAGTGCACAGACATCGGGACGCTCGCCCAACATCATCGTGTGCTATTTTACTCCTGATCAGGTTGGCCGCGCGCCAGCCCATGGGACATAAAATTCTTCCCTAGAACTCAGCAAAGCCTTTATAGTAGGCTTTCCATGCTTCTTTGGAAAATCGCACAAGCAGATGACACACCAACGGGTAGGTGTATACATTGGTACAGGCCCTGGTGCGTGTAGATGGTTACATACCCTCTAGATGTGCTGTCCAGCTCTAGCTGTTGGTATGCATGGCTCATATCTAGTTTAGTGTAGGATTTTCCTCCTACAAGTTTAGCGTACAGATCTTCAATCCTTGGGATTGGATATTTGTCTAATTTAGCAGCCTTGCTCACAGTTAATTTGTAGTTTCTGCAAATGGTTTGAGCTGGTTTCATCACGGGGACTATGCTAATTCTGAAAATTGGACTGGCTGGATTATTCCTAACTTCTCTAAGTGGCACAATTCTGCATCCACCTTCTTCTTCGGGGCCTTAAGCACAGGTCTGGCCTTAGAGAACCAAGGTGTTGTCTCAAAATCTACATATATTTTAGCTTGTAGACCTTCTTTCTTTCCCATCTCATCTCAGAATACTCTGTCAGACTTTTTTAACAACTCAGAAATTCCTCCTATTCTGATTGAAAAATTTCTGACCCGTTGAGTTTAATTTATTTCAATCAATCACGGCCCAGAAGACTAGGCCCTTCACCTGTTACAACAATCACAGGCAACTGGGCTGTCTGTTACCTTTAGGATACAGAGGTGATGCCCTTCACTGGTATTGCCTCTTCAGTGTACGCCTTCAGCTGAGCCATGGTTTTCTCCAAACTCAATGGCTGGGTACTTTCGCTGAGGTATTTAAAGATATGTTCTCCCATCACTGTGTCAACATCCATGACTAGACGCTTCCCATTTACTTGAAGGGTAACAGCGTTTGGTTCAGTTTTCACTGCTTTGAGATTGTGTAGGGAATAGATATCAGAACCAGCAGCTCCTGGTCCATTTATATTGTGCACTTCAATCATCTTGACCACCTTGGTCTGAGTGGTTGTCTTGATTTCACCCTGCATTGTTTTATAACAAATCCTTTTTTTGCTGCACAAGAGGGGAGGAAGAAGAGTGGCAGGGCTGTAGTGATAGGGGACTCAATAGTAAGGGGAACATGTTTCAGCGGCCGCAAAAGAGACTCCAGGATGGTATGTTGCCTCCCTGGTGCCCGGGTCAAGGATGCCTCGAAAAGGCTGCAGGACATTCTAAAGGGGGAGGACGAACAGCCAGTGGTCGTGGTACATATTGGTACTAACGACATAGGTAAAAAAAGGGATGAGGTGCTACAAGTTGAATACAGGGATTTAGGATGTAAATTAAAAAGTAGGACCTCAAAGGTAGTAATCTCTGGATTACTACCAGTGCCACGTGCTAGTGAGAGTAGAAATAACAGGATATATCGGATGAATACATGGCTGAAGAAATGATGTAATGCAAAGGGATTCAGATTCCTGGGGCATTGGGACTGGCTCTGGGGATGGTGGGACCATTACAAACAGGACGGGTTGCATCTAGGCAGGACCAGGACCAGTGTCCTCAGAGGGCTGTTTGCTAGTGCTGTCGGGGAGGGTTTAAACTAGAATGGCAGAGGTATTGGGAACCTAAGCAGGGTGACAGAAGAGTGGGAAACAAGGATTGAAACGAAAGACGGAAAAGTAAGAAGCAAAAGTGGAAGACAGAAAAAACAAAGGGCGACAAACAAATGGGGTCATAGGGCAAAATAAAGCCAAGATGATTAGCAAGGTTAAAAAGACAAATCTAAAGGCATTGTATTTTAATGTGCAGAGTATTCGCAATAAGGTAGATGAATTAACAGCGCAAATAGATGTAAAAGGTTATGATGTCGTTGCAATTACAGAGACATGGCTGCAGAGTGACCAAGGATGGAAATTGAATATCCAAGGGTATTCAATATTTAGGAAGGACAGACAAATAGGGAAAGGAGGTGGGGTAGCATTGTTAGTAAAGGAGGAAGTCAACGCAATAGTGAGGAAGGTTTTTGGCTCGGTAAATCATGATATGGAATCTGTTTGGGTGGAGATAAGAAACACCAAGGGGCAGAAAACATTGGTGGGAGTTGCCTATAGGCCCCCAAACAGTAATGGAGATGTAAGGGAAGGAAGTAAACAGGAAATTAGAGTTGCATGCAATAAGGGTACAACTGTAATCACGGGTGACTTTAAACTACATATAGATTGGACAAACCAAACTAGAAATAATACTATGGAGGAGGATTTCCAGGAGTGTGTATGTGATGATTTTTAGACCAATACATTGAGGAAACAACTAGAGAGCAGGCTATCCTAGACTGTGTATTGTGCAATGATAAAAAATTAATTAACAATCTTGTTCTGCAGGGTCCCTTGGGGAAGAGCAACCATAAAATGATAGAATTGTCTGTTAAGATGGAAAGTGAAGAAGTTGAATCCGAAACTAGGGTCCTGAATCTAAATAAAGGGAACTAGGAAGGTATGAGGCATGAGTTGGCAATGATGGATTGGGGAACCTTACTAAAAGGGTCGACACTGGATAGGCAATGGTTAATATTTAAGGAATGTACGCATGAATTATAACAATTATTCATTCTTCTCTGGTGCAAAAATAAAACAGGAAATGTGGCTCAACCATGGATTACAAAATAAATTAGAGATAGTATTAGATCCAAAGAGGAGACATATAGAATTGCCAGAAAAAAGCAGCAAGCCTGAGGATTGGGAGCAGTTTAGAATTCAGCAAAAGTGGACAAAACGATTGATCAAGATGGGGAAAATGGAGCATGAGAGTAAACTTGCAAGGAACATAAAATCTGACTGTAAAAGCTTCTATAAATATGTGAAGAGAAAAAGCTTAGCAAAAACAGATATAGATCCCTTATAGTCAGAAATGGGGAAATTATATTTGGGAACAAAGAAATGGTAGAAGAATTGAACACATATTTTGGTTCTGTCTTCACAAAAGAGGATACAAATAATCTCCCAGAAATGTTAAGGAACAAAGGGTCTAATGAGAGGGAGGAATTGAAGAAAATCAGTATTAGTAAAAAAAATGGTGCTAGAGAAATTAATGGGGTTAAAGGCAGGGCTTGATAATCTTCATCCCAGATGTACTAAAGGAAGTGGCCCTGGAAATATTGGATGCATTGGTGGTCATCTTCCAAAATTCTATAGACTCTGGAACAGTTCCTACAGATTGGAAGGTGGCAAATGTAACCCCACTATTTAAAAAAGGAGGGAGAGAAAAAAAACAGAGAATTACAGACCAGTTAGCCTAACATCAGTAGTGGAGAAAATGCTAGAGTTTATTATAAAAGACTTGGTAACAGAACACTTAGAAAGGATTAACAGCAATAGGCATTAGCATTGGTTTATGAAAGGGAAATTAGTTAAAACTAATCTACTAGAGTTTTTTGAGGATGTAACTAGTAGCATAGATAAGAGAGAACCAGTGGATGTGATGTATTTGGATTTCAAGAAGGCTTTTGATAAGGTCCCACATAAGAGGCTAGTAGGCAAAATTAAAGCACATGGGATCGGGGGTAATATACTGGCATGGATTGAGAATTGGTTGACAGACCGGAAACAGAGCGTGGGAATAAATGGGTCCTTTTTCGGATGGCTGGTGGTGACTAGTGGTGTGCCGCAGGGATCAGTTCTTGGGCCCCAGCTATTCATGATATATATAAATGACTTGGATGAGGAAACCAAATGCAATATTTCCAAGTTTGCTGACGACACAAAACTGGCTGGGGTTGCGAGTTGTGAGGAGGATGCAAGGAGGTTTCAGGGTGACTTAGGCAAGTTGTGTGTGTGGGCAAACACATGGCAGATGCAGTATAACATGGATAAATGTGAAGTTACACACTTTGGTGTGAAAAACAGAAAGGCAGAGTATTATTTAAATGGTGATATATTGGGAAATATGGATGAACAAAGTGATCTGGGTGTCCTTGTACACCAGTCAATGAAAGTAAACAGGCAGGTGCAGCAAGCAATTAAGAAGGAAAATGGCCTTCATTGCAAGAGGATTTGAATTCAGAGGTAGGATCGTCTTACTACAGTTATACAAGGCCTTGGTGAGACCACACCTGGAGTTTTGCATGCAGTTTTGGTCTCCCTACCTAAGAAAGGATATACTTGCCATAGAGGGAGAACAGCGAAGGCTCATTAGGCTGATACTGGGGATGGTAGGACAGTCATATGAAGAGAGTTAGGTTCCACTGGGCCTGTATTCACTAGAGCTTAGAAAAATGATAGGGGATCTGATTGAAATGTACAAAATTCTAACAGGGCTAGACAGACTAGATGCAGGGAGGATGTTTCCCCTAGTTGGGGAGTCTAGAACCAGGGGCTAAAGTCTCAGGATACGGGGCAGGCCATTTAGGACTGGGTTGAGAAAAATGTCTTCACTCAAAGGGTGGTCAACCTATGAAATTCTCTACCACAGAAGACTGTGGAGGCCGGGTCACTGTGTATATTCAAGAAAGAAATTGATATTTTTTTTTATATTAGGGGCATATAGGGGTTTGGAGAGAAAGCGGGAATATAGCATTGAGATAGAGGATCAGCCATGATCATACTGAATGGCGG
Organism: Carcharodon carcharias; assembly: GCF_017639515.1. Classification (NCBI taxonomy): domain Eukaryota; kingdom Metazoa; phylum Chordata; class Chondrichthyes; order Lamniformes; family Lamnidae; genus Carcharodon; species Carcharodon carcharias. Next base: position 41,686,700 of record NC_054474.1, on the reverse strand, counting down.
AGCATGCTCGAAGGGCCAAATGGCCTACTCCTGCTCCTAATTTCTATGTTCCTATGTGACAGTGGTGGCATCCTGCCTCTTTAAACCTGCAGGTATAGCCTACATGGTTATCCCCACATTAGTAACACTTTAATTTCTGAATCACTGGTGGGCTCATCCCATTATTTCTTTCTGTCTTTTGAGCGGTAGGGACTATGTCCCGCTTTGCGGTTGTCTCCCTGGTTTTTGCGTCATGCCCGGCGGCAGGTTCTGGAGAATAGCGCCATGTTTCACACTCTGCAAAGCCTGCGAGTCCCTCTCAGCACTCTCTATTGCTAGCAGTAACTCCATGGCACACTTCAGGTCAATATTAACTTCTGCCAGCAAATGGCGCTGAATGGTGTCGGCGTGTACCAAAACAAATGAACTCGCAACATGTTGTTTAGAGTATCTCTGAAGGCACTGTGCTCTGTTAACTGTTTTAACTTCGCGATGTACATTATGATTGACTCACCCTGGGTCCTTACTCTAGGGCTGAACTTGAATTATTGCATGATCACCAACGGCTTATGTTGAAAATGTGCCTTCACGAGGTCTACTAGCTCATTAAAGGATCTGGAATTTGGCAGGTTTGAGGTCATCAGACTATGGATTAGGTTATATATTTTGCTCCCGTAGACACTTAGAAGAATTGCCTTCTGTTTCTCCTCCGCTGTTATTTCATTTGCCATAAAGTAGAAACCTAGGTGCTCTAAGTACTAAACTAGTCTTCGATGGACGAGTCATATAGGTTGATTCTGCCAAACAGTGGCATAACTGGTGAGTATACTTTTCATTCTTCCCTTAAAAATCAAAATACATTCAAGAGGCGAGGTGCAGCGTTGGAGCTATTTATCCTCTTCGCCAATTGTAATAAGCTTAGTGTACCTGACAGGTTTCTTGTTAGAAACAGTGAACTTTATTTACAGAGCACCTGATGAAGCTACATGCTTGTACCAAGACCAAGGCTAGAAAGATTACCCTTAGAGCTGATTCTTCTGTACAGTCGCATGATTCCCGCAACCGTCTGAAAGGTTTTATTTACAATTACTACAAATACTTAATTTTTGCTTGTGCGAGCCCAAGAAAAGGATGAGTGCACCTTTTAAGCCCACAAAGTAACTCCTGCTCAAAGACATTCCATCTCACCTCCAAACCTCCATTTTGCGAGGCCCATCAGGCTGGCTGGCTGATTTCTCATCTTCCCCAACTGGCCAGCTGCAGTGTGCTACCCACTTACTGCCAACAGCTCAGCAGCAACATTTAAGTGAAGCCCAAAACTGAACTGGGCTTCAGGCTGAGGACGCTATGGATCAGGACACAGCATTGTCACCCCATCGACTTTGCACCTATTTAACATATGCATTGAATTTGTTGGCATTGCATTTGTGTTATATAAGTGCTGTCAATAAATAATGTAAAAAATGATTTATTGAGGTATTTGGAATGAAGCAACATTGATTCTTAAACCAGAACTTTCAATGTTCCAAAAGCTTGAGGCAAGTATATAAGCTACAGCATTGCATATGCACCAAGATACAAATCAGGTGATAAGCTGTAGCCAGCCTGAAACAGAAGCAGGAATGTCATATGGAAAAAATACTGTGCCAAAAAATGGAAAGAAGTGAAAAGATCAAATAAATGTTAAAATCAAAGTGAGGGTACCAGACATGCATTAAAAAAATCTGTGCAAGAGACCACAGGAAAAGTGAAAAATCATGATGTTATGAATAATTACATGTCAGTTTTAATAGGTAATCTTTGAGATTCTAACTGCTGACAACCATGATGAATAACACAATGCTGCTGCTGAGGCTGTAATGAGTACACACTGCCACCACTTAACTCATGAAACATTGTGCTCTTTGAATACTGAAAGAATGTTTCCCAGCTTTTGCATTTTTGTTTTGTATCTGTACAATGTCATTAGAAAAGGTTTTCTTCACCATGTAATGAATTATCAAATCTGTCCCTCAATTCAAGGATAACAGCTACTCAGGGTCACAAGTTTCTGTTGTGGGCCTTCATGTGACTGAACAGGCCAATTCTCAACCCACAGATCTTTGGGCATATAAGGCAGGATAGCCCACAAGGTAATGAGCTCCAGAGTGCAGGATTTGCTCCCTTTTCTTTCTTTCTCTGCCACTGCTCTGCAGAACGTCATCCAATGAATAATTCTATTATGAAGCTATATAATGAGAAATGTCCTGAAGCAAAACTTTGATAAGGCTCATTAATGGGTGTGGGGTCTGTTATATGTTGTATATGTGCCAGCATAACATTACAATGCAAAGGGAGAGCAAGGGTGAATGTGGGACTGGAGAATAGCACCACCCACGATATGATGAACAGAGTCCCATGGTAATAGACTGAGAGAACAGTCTAGAGAGAACACTCTGAACCAGCCTGCATGGTAACAGCACCAAGCATGATAGTAACCCGGGATCTGTAAATCGGTAAAGGCTAACAATAAATATACATGTCTCAGGATCTCATCATTGAGACACCGCTATGCACCATATTACAACATGGTGGGAGTGGTGTGATATCAGCGCTATCAGCATAATGCAAAAAGGTTGGTAGTGGAGGTTGCTTCTACAAGACACCATGTCAGAGATAGTACTATAATCTGATATGGTGATATGAAAGGTGGCAGTTAAATGCATGAACGCAAAACAGCATCCCAAGGCATGGAACACTGAAAGTAACTGAAGCCTGACTAGAGAGATGCACACCCAAGAAGAAAACTTGAAGAGAAAGTTGAAGAAGCTTCACTACAGACTTGGAAGTGAGGAATCCACCAGAGTGAGTGGAAGTCCTTTGCAGAAAATTACAGGAACCTGAGTGACACTGCTCATGAGGTGGTGAGCAAAAATACAAAAAAGAGTAGCTGTACTTACATTTTAGAATAGGTGGTAGTCCCAGGGCTCAGCATATCCATAGGGCAGCTGGAGCAAAGCTGCAAGTTAAAAAAAAGCCTGTTAACTATAAATCAGCTGTCAGAGTCAAAAGTCTTAGAGAGAAGCCTGCAGACTTTTTTTAAAAAACCTGCAAAGTTTAACAAAAAGAAAACCTGCAGAGTTTAAAAGCAGAAATCGCTGCAGCGTTGACAGCTCACAATCCAAACTTTCAAAGTGTGGGACATTCAAAAAAAGAGGAATGTTCTTGTGGAGTTAAACAAAAACTAAAAAATCAGCCACAATCTTCTTTGCAGCCCAAAGAAGAAATTTCTGCAATTTTAAAACATTTTTTAAAAAGGCCCATGATTGTGGGGATCCCAGAAAAACATGGGGCATTCAAAAAGCAGACCTACAGAGGTAACAGAAGAAAGAGAGAAAAGAAATCGCTGGAGTGGCCTTAAAAAAACGGTTTCCAAAGTTTAAAAGTTTAAAAAAAACAAGTTGGCCAATCGCTGGACAGCCCATCAAAAGCACACAAACATGGGCAACAAAAGACCCCAGAGTGAGGACAACAAAAGACCCCACCTTCATGAGATAAAAGGGGTCAATACAATGGGCAGAATCTTCCCCTCCCTCCTGTAAGATCTATGGCAGAATGAGAAAGTCGGAGTGATTCCCGTTGTGGAGTAGGACAGGCTTTTATGCACAATTGTCTGCTCTCCACCTCATTAGGCATGCATGCATGTGTTTTGCATCAAGTCTTGGGTTGGGGCGGGCTGAAGTCAGATGCTCCGCCATCATATCCAAGCTCCATATTTAGAAGGGAAGAAGGATGAGCAGGAGAAGAAGGCAACATGCTGTGGCTCCCAGCTTCAGCAATGCATCCTTGGAGCATCTCCTTGAGGCAATACAGGAAAGGCAGGAAGTCCTCTTCCCCAGAGATGGCCACAAAAGGCCATCCCAGCTGACCACTGTGGCCTGGGAGAAGGTCGCCAGGGCAGTCAGTGCCTGTGGGATGCAGAGGAGAATCTGCAATACAGGAAACGGGTTAATGATCTAACCTGCACCATTAGAGTAAATTAACTTTCTACTCTCCCAACCCACATCATCACTCATTTGTGTTTCTCTCATGGGACTTAAGCGTCACTGGTAAGGCCAGCATTTCTCTTGCTCTTCCCTAAATGCCCTTGACAAGGTGGTGGATTGTTGCCTTATTGAAACCCTACAGTTCATGTGCTGTGCTGTTAGCGAGGCAACTACTGAATTTTCACTGAGCCACAGTAAAGGCACAGCCATGAGGTAGAGTGCATGGCAACTTGCAAGGGCTACTGCTCCCATGCATTTGCTGCCCTTGTCCTTCTAGCTGGTAGAGCTTGCAGGGTTGGAGGGTGCTGTTGAATCAGCCTTGGTGACTTGCTGCCAGTGCATCTTGTACATGGAAACACTGCTACCACTCTGCCTTGGTGGTGCAGGGAGTTGATGTTGATGGTGCTGGATGATGTGTCAATCAAGCAAGCTGCTTTGTCCCAGATGTTGTCCAGCTTCCTGTGTATTGTTGGAGCTGTACTCATCCAGGTAAGTGGACAGTGTTCCATCTCACACCTCACTTATGCCATGCACACGGTGGTCAGGTTCTGGGGAGTCACAAGATCAGTTAGCAGCCACAGAATTAGCAGCCTGTGGCCTGCCCTTTCATCATACATGCTTACAATCCATTTATATTGCTTCATGCAGGAGAAGGCAGCTCACAACAGGAGGGAGAGAGAGAGAAAATGGGAGGGGGCATGCCTGAGCTCGGGCCCTTCACTGCATTCGAACAGCAGGCTGCTGAACTGGCAGGGGAGGACTGTGACCATGCCTATGCCGATGGCAAGGTCGGCCTCCCCCGAGCATCAAGTGAGGAAGCTTGCATAATCCACACAACTTCGGAAAATTATGGTGATTGATGAGTGCCAAGTTTGAACCAACCTAAGCAGTCATTCATTCTCTCTTCTCTTCATTCTAGGTGCCAGCAGGAAGAGGGTGAGTCCAGCTCCTGCACCTGATGTAAGTCCCAGCCCCCAGGACATCTCGAAGGAGGATGAGGACGACTTCACATTTGTACAGCCATCATAGCATTCGCTCTGCACCCTCTACCAGCCCAGAGACACACACCATTGTGGGTCATATATCCAGTTTAGGCTTGGGCTTACACCCTGGTGGTCACTGCACAGACGCATGTCCACAAGGGAAGGAGGCAGTGATAGACAAGGTCTCTGGCACTCAGAGGACTGCTGGAGAAGAGGCCCTTGCTAAATCAGAGTCAGATAACGAGCCCCTAGAAACGGCCATGGAAAGGATGCTGGAGTATCAAAGAGATGCAGGCAAACATCAGGCAGAGGTGTCAGAAGCCCTCCAGCTTCTCAGACTGAGGAAGGTGCACCTGCCCTACAGTAGGAGACCCAAAGCAGGATGGGGTCCTCCAGGCCTCAGCTCTCCAGAGGACACCAACTGAAGTCATCTCAGACAACAAGGCATGGCAGTCAGCAGGCTGCCTCCACTTCTACTGCGGATGTTGGGGATGCACCTGGACATAGCGGTAGAGTTGCGAAAATTAGGAAGTATTAAATTGACACTGGAGGCACAGGTGAATAACGATTGTATGTAGTTTTTGCACTTCTAAATATATGTTATCTTGCACTGATTGGAAGTCTCCTGGATTCATTCTTGCTGCTATTGTTCTAATGGTCGTGCGGACTCCGCCCCTTGCAGGGGGAAACTAAGGATGGATCTTCCTCCCCCAATACATGGCTGTGCATGAAGACATCGCTCTTTGACAAGGGAGATGACTGCCATGTGCAAGAGGCCTCCCACTCACACTATTCCGCTTGCCTCCACTATCCTCAAGACTCTTTAGAGAGACCTTATAACAAAAGAAAGACTAACCACATGAGCTCGTGTTAGGCAGGTTCATTCCCCCTGGAGGATGGAGGTTTGCAGTCAGGACTTTGCTGCCATTCACCTGCATGCCCCTTGTAGCCATCCTCCTCAGAATGAACAGCAGCTCTATGCCTTGCTGGAATCTCGTTGTCATGAGAATCCTCTGGGCCAGACCTGCTGCCATTTGGCCTTCGCCAGGCAGTGAGAATTTGCAAAGCAAAAACTCTCACATGATTATTAGGGTTTCCCTTTAGTTGTCCAGTTGTGTTGACCTTCAGCTGACCCACTCAAGAAGACCCTCCCTGAACCTTGAGGTTTTGCAGTAGGACACCGAAGGCATTGCCTTGGCCTGGAGTTGCCTCTGTCTCAGGATGGAGCGTATATCATATCAAACTGTGTCCACCAACTTTTACCTTCCCCCGGCCCCCACCAACATCCCCCCCCCATCACCATTGACCCTCCCGCAATGTCACTTTTACTCTCCCTTTGATAATCCTTGAGCCATCACTCTGGACGCTATCATTGAATATTAAATGCCTTCTTTTATGATCTTGGGTAAATGCGTTCGTTGGCTAACTGAACTCTAACTGCACACCTTCCTATGTTCTCATCAATTGCTGCTTGTAACCAATAATGGGGAGAGACTGATGTAAGAATAAACAGTGATGGTTTATTGAGACATAGGGCAGAGCACCAGATCATACATGCTCACTCAGAAACCTCCAGAACTAGACTTACAGTTCCCAGTTGCCCAAGCTGTACAGTGTTTCATCAGTGCTGTTGCATGAGCAGTGCACTTGCATTTTCTCAAAGGGACAGGGAACCTCACTTTACCACATCCCTCCCCATTTACTTAAAAGAACTGCTAATAAGCTTAAAACACATTAACTATTTACGCAATCACTATTTAAAGATCAAGTCTCTCCGGAGGCCTTCTTAGATGACTTGAGTGTCGTAACTCAACAATCTCGGCTGGTGTTTCCAAGACCTCCTTTTCAGGGGACCGTTATCCACTAGGTTCCTCATTGGAGATTGGCAGGTTTGTCTCCCTGAGCCCCTTGGGTCCCACAGGACCCACCACTGCTTCCAAATCATGTGACCTGTGCTCTACATGTGGCACAAACTCAAACGTAGATGAAGACTGCATTTCGTCCTGTGGGGCTGGTGTTCTTTTGTGAAGATGATCCACGTGTCATCTAAGTATTCGGCCATTTACCGATACATTAGAGGAGAGGGGTCCAGTTACTGCACACACTTTACCTAACAGCCAATTGGGCCCATCTCCAAAGTTCTTTGTGGGGATCGCATCTCCCATCGTGAAAGTTCTTTCACGACCATGATCACTGTGCCTGGTCTTCTGCTCTTCTTGGATTTTCTCCATCCTCCCCTCTAAATTCAGCCGGATAAGGGTCAGGCAGGTGCGGAGACCTTTCTTCATTAGTAGTTCTGCAGGGGCAATGCCAGTTGTCATGTGTGGCGTGGTCTGGTATGCAAACAAGAACCAGGACAATCTTGTGCCAATGAAATCCTCTTCCATCTTTTTCATCCCAAATTTAAAGGTTTGGACTGCCTGCTCAGCCATGCCATTTGATACTGGGCGGTAGGGTGAGGTTTTGATATGGATAATGCCGCTAAGGGTCGTGAACCTGTGGAACTTCCTGCTGGTAAAAGCAGCCCCGTTGTCGGACACGAAGATCTCCAGCATCTCATGCACTGCAAAACTCAGCCGCAAACTGACTATGGTGGCAGCCAATGTGGGCAACCGGACTTCATAGACATCCATCCATCTGGAGTGGGAGTCAATCAGTAAAAGGAATATTGTGCCCAAAAAGGGTCTCACATAATCGACGTGGAGGTGCACCCATGGCCATCCTGGCCATTCCCATGGGTGCAATGGAGCTAAGTGGGGGGTAGATTTTGCACCTGCTGGCATTGAGGGCAGCTTTTGACCAGGGTTTCTATATCCAAGTCCATGCCTGGCCATCATAATTAGCTGTGTGTGAGAATCTTCATTTTCCTAATGCCCTGGTGAGCGCTATGTAGCTCGGCTATTATCAGCCTTTGCCCCCTCAGGGGCACAAAAACCTTTGCTCCCCAGAGTAATATGCCATCCTGGCAGGAGAGTTCATATTTGTGATCAGAATAGGGCTTCATCTCCTTGGATTTAGATCCACCTGTCCAACTACTCAAGACCTGCTCCCGGACGTTAGACAATAGTGGGTCCCAGCTTGACCCCTCACAGATTTGTCTGGTCTGAATAGGGGACGAATCCAGAAAATTTAGCGCTAAGACCAGTCCCTGGGGAATCAGAGCCTCCTGGTTATTAGCTGGCAGGGAAAGGCAGCTTACTGCATCAGTGTTTGCTATTTGATTATCCGAACGATGAACAAAAGTGTATTCATAGAGGGCTAATATTAGTGCCCATCTCTGGATGCAAGCCGATGCGATAGGTGGTATCACTTTATCTTCTCTAAATAATCCCAGTAGGGGCTTGTGGTCGGTTATAATATGGCGACCATGGAGATATTGATGAAACTTCTGCACGCCGAACACAGCCCTCTTTTTCAAACTGGGAATGTTGTGGCTCTGCAACACTGAGTGTGAGAGATGTATAACCAATGGGTCATTTAGAGCCATCCACCATCTGATGTGAAAGGACAGCCCCTATTCCATAAGGGGATGAATCAAATGTTAAAATTAATTCCTTCTTGGGGTCAAAGTGGACCAACAAGGCCAATGATCTTAACAATTGATTCACTTTCAGGAGGGCATCCAGGTGCAGTGTTTCCCAACTCCACTTCTGGTTCTTCTTAAGCAGGCCATACAATGGGGCCTGCATAGCCGGGAGGTTTGGGAGGAATCGGCCGTAGTAGTTACCATGCCTAAGGAGGCCTTAAGCTTTGTGCATTTCTTGGGGCAGATGCCTCGCGAATGGCCTGGACTTTTTCTTCCACAGGATGCAGGCCCTGCGCACCGACCTTGTGGCTCAAGTAAATTACCTCCTTAGCTTGGAACAGACCCTTCTCTAGTTTTAAACGTACCCCCGCTTGTGCGAAGTGTTTGAGCACCTCTGCTAGATTTGCAAAGTGTTCATTGCTGGTCAGTCCCGTGGTTAATATGTCATTCAAATAAATAATAACATGGGGCAATCCTTGCAGCAAGTTTTCCATCATTCTTTGGAAAATAGCACATGTCGAGGAGGAGACCCCAAAGGGTAGACGTGTGTTTTGATACAATCCTCGGTGTGTATTAATGGTAACGAATTCCTTAGAGTCCTTTTCCAACTCTACCTTCTGGTAGACATGGCTCATGTCTAATTTTGAATATGTGGTGCCCCCAGCCAACTTCGAATACAATTCCTCAACCTTGGGTATTGGGTGTCTATCAAGTTTGGCCACCTTATTGACAGTTAGCTTATAGTCACCGCATAAACACATGCTTTGGTCTGGCTTCAGTACAGGTACGACGGGTGCCATCCACTCAGAAAATTGCACTGGTTGCAGGATGCCCAATTTTTCCAGTCTGTCCAATTTGGTTTCAACTTTGTCCCATAGATTGTAAGGGACTGGTCTTTCTCTTATAAATCTGGGGGTTGCATTTGGGTCTACATGGATCATAGCCTGTAGCCCTCAAATCATTCCTAACTTGTCGTTAAAAATGGAAGCATACTTTTGCAACAATTCCTGTAAGCCTTTTGTTCTAATTTGAAAAATTTTGGCCCATTTCAATTTAATCTTTTCAAGCCAGTTGCGGCCTATTAGGCTGGAGTCTTCTCTAGCTACCACTAACAAGGGCAACCTTTCAGATTGATCTCCATATGTTGCCAAGACTTGACGTAATCCTTTCAGTCTTATTTCTTTGCCTGTGTATGTCCTCAGCTTTGTGTCCAAAGCTTCTAACTTCAAGAGATGGATTTCTTTACTCAGATATCTAAACGTATGCTCTCCAGTGACAGCCATCGATGCTCTTATATCAATTTCCATTTTAATGGACTGCCAATTAACTGTAATGACTACTTAGATTGGCTTGGTTCTACCCACTTGGAGGTTATGTAACAAATGGATGTCTGATTCTATTCTTTTGGCTCTTCCATGTGGCATATTTCACGACTTTTCCTTCTGCCTTTATAATGTTGTTTTAGCCTTTCTCCGCAGTGCTGCCTTATGTGGCCACTGTGGTAGCAGAAAAAGCACTCAACTTGTTTGAGTTGTCGTTCGCTCACTGGAGGCCTGGATGTATTTCTCTCATTCTTTTTGTGGGTTTTCACTGCAGTATCATTGTTTTTCAATGGTCTGGAGCTAGAGAGCATTTCCTGCCTTTCCGTGGAGTCCGAAGTTTTCGCGCCTTTTGATGCCGGATTGTCCTGCTCGACCAGATGGACGGTGCCATTTTGTGTATCTTTTAGAACTTCGGAATTTCTAACAGCACTCTCCATCATGGTAGCTAATTCTAATGCCTTACTGATGTCTAGACTAGGTTTGGCTAGCAAACGCTTTGGATAGTATCATCTCCAATCCCACCTATCCCACCATCTCTCAACATATCACTAATGGACGTTCTGAATTCACAATGCTCAGCTAATGCCTTTAAAACAGCCACATAGTCAGCTATTGTCTCTCTGAAAGTCTGTTCCTTGAACTGAGCTTGAAGCACTACATAGTAACTGAGGGCTTTGGTCTCAGGTGGCTCTGTACAATTTTTATTAACTTGTCGAAATTCTTCGAGTCTGGGGCACTAGGTGACGTAAGGCTGCGGATTAGCTCGTACATTTTGCTCCTGCATGAGGACAAAAGAATTGCCCTCTTCTTCTCACCCCCCATGATGTCGTTAGCGATAATAAAGCATGCTAGGCGTTCGACATACTGAGACCAATTATCTGCAATGGGGTCGAATGGATCAACACACCCAAACTGCGGCATCATGAACAACTGCAAGCAGACTGCACTTCCAATAGGCTTTCCAGGTAATGATGAATTTAGGTGTTTGGCTTACCGCAGAGTCGCTCTCTTTCTGAGGTCTCTTCTCGCCGTTCACAGAGTTGCCCTGTCTCTGGGGTCTCTTGTGATTTTCTGCCCATAGCCATTTTTCATGTATTTAATTTTTTAAATGTATTGCCGCTTTAAGAGCAGTCACCTTTTTTTTAATGCTGTCTCTGCAGCTGTCGGCTTTTCTCTGCTGGGTTTCAAGCTCTTTTTGAGTTTTGACGGGATCACCGCATTTGCAATTCTGCAGCCTTTTTAAAAATCTTAATCTGCAGCACTGCTTTCTCCTCCGATTGTCGGCTGTCACCTATTCTACACGATAAGCACAGATGCTCTTTCCAATGCTTTGCTCACCCATCCTTAAATTTATTTTCTTTTGCCCTTTATCCTCATCTCCACTTTTATGTCTTGGGTAAATGAGTTCGTTGGTCAACCGAACTCTAACTGCATGCCTTCCTATGTTCTCATCGATTGCTGCTTGCAATCAATAACAGGGAAAGACTGTTATAAGAATAGACAGTGATGGTTTATTGAGACAAAGGGCAGAGCACCAAATCATACGTGCTCATTCAGAAACTTCCAGAACTGAACTTACAGTTCCCAGTTGCCCGCATTGCACAGTGATTCATCAGAGCTGTCACATGATCAGTATTCTTGAATTCTCTTAAAGGGACCGGATACCTCACTTTACCACACCTTCTCTCTTTGCTGAGCCCGCTCCTATGCTCAGCCTTGGTTCAAACATGGACAAAAGAGCTGAACTCCAGAGGTGAGGTGAGAGTGACTGCCCTTGACATCAAGGCTGCATTTTACAGAGTGTGGCATCAAAGAGCACTAGCAAAACTGGAGTAAATGGGAACTAGGGGAAAAACTCTCCACTGGTTGGAGTCATACCTCAGCAAAAAGGAAGATTATTGTGGTTGTTGGAGGTCAGTCATACCAGCTCCAGGATATCACCGCAGGAGTTCCTCAGGGTAGTGTCCTTGGCCCAACCATTTTCACTTGCTTCATCAATAACCTTCTTTCCATCATAAGGTCAGAAGTAGGGATGTTCGTTGATGATTGCACGATGTTCAGCACCATTTGCGACTCCTCAGATACTGAAGCAGTCTATGTCCAAATGCAGCAAGACCCTCAACAATATCCAGCTTGGGCTGACAAGTGGCAAGTAACAATCATGCCATACAAGTGCCAGGCAATGACCATCTCCATCAAGAGAGAATCCAACCATTGCCCCCTTGATGTTCAATGTCATTACCATCACTGAATCCCCCACTATCAACATCCTCGGGTTATCATTGACCAGAAACTGAACAGGACTGGCCATATAAATACTATGGTTACAAGAGCAAGTCAGAGGCTAGGAACCATGTTATAAGTAACCCACCTCCTGACTCCCCAAAGCCTGTCCATCATCTACAAGGCACAAGTCAGGAGTGTGATGTAATATTCCCCACTTGCCTGGATGAGTGTAGCTCCCACAACACTCAAGAAGCTTGACACCATCCAGGACAAAGCAGCCCGGTTGATTGGCACCATATCCACAAACATTCACTCCCTCCACCACCGATGCATAGTAGCAGCAGTGTGTACCATCTACAAGATGCACTGCAGAAATTCATGGAGGCTCCTTCAACAGCACCTTCCAAACCCACGACCACTACCATCTAGAAGGACAAGGGCAGCAGATGCATGGGAACACCACCACCTGGAAGTTCCCCTCCAAGACACTCACCATCCTGACTTGGAACTATATCGCTGTTCCTTCACTGTCGCTGGGTCAAAATCCTGGAACTCCCTTCCTAACAGTGTTGTGGGTGTACCTATACCACATGGACTGCAGCGGTTCTAGAAGGCAGCTCACCACCATCTTCTGAAGGGCAATTAGGGATGGGTAATAAATGCTGGCCCAGCCAGCAAAGCCCACATCCCATGAATGAATAAAAAAAACCCGATCCTCCGCACTCCTGTGATTTGTGTCACCATCCTTCTCCACCACAGACGACTACCCAGATGAGAATTATACCCGCCATACCCACACCCTGACCTTTCCATCCTACCGCATCCCACCTTCCCCTTTCAGAGTTCCCATCCCCTCCTATCACCAGCACTCCCAGTTTTCCTCTCAGGATTCCAACATTGAGTCAACCGACCCCACCCCCTCCCTCTGAAAAACTCTGGCCCCATCCTACACCCTCCCCTTCATGCCTTCCACCCTCCCCCTCCCCTTCATGCTTTCCATCCTCCCTCACTCCTCCTACCTTCTTCTCATCCAACACCCCCCTTCTCATACAGCCCCCCCCACTTCCTCTCCTCTGGGATTCCCCCTTCTGGTCTTCTTGTCACACTGCGCCGCCCCCCCCCCACCCCCCCACCCCCCAGCCCCCCACCCCACCCCCCCCAACTCATGTCTTGCACCTAACCCTTCATCTCCTCTGGAACTCCCCCACCCCGTGTCTTCCATGCGGCCAGCTCCATCGGTGCAGCCAGCTTTGAATGTAAGGTAAGTGTTTTAAAATTTAAAATGTGCACTTGGGTAATAGAATAGTGTAAATTTCCACTGGTGGGGCGGAAGATTTAATAGCAGGGCCACAACTCCAGTTTGTTGGGGTTTTAACGAGCTTGCATGAGAAGCAAAACGTGTTCCCACCAAGCTTCAGCAGGAAACCCAACCCGCCATAGCGCCAGGAGGAGAAGATCCCAAACTAATTTCCCGATGTGAGTCCGAGACTTTCTGGTCTCGTCCACCATGGGACTGGAAATTCCCACCCTGAGTCCGTCAAATTTTATGTCCTGCCCATGACAATTCCCACCTGGGTGGGACAGGAAAATCCCGGCCCAATTTTTTGCTTCCTGCCATATCTCCTGCCCCCACCCGTCATGAATCCATTGATGGAGGGAGGGGGAGATTCTGCTCAATGACTAAACTGAACAAATGCAATCTGAAGAAGGGTCATACGGACTCGAAATGTTAACTCTGTTTCTCTCCCCACAGATGCTGTGAGACCTGCTGAGTTTATCCAGCGTTTGCTGTTTTTGTTTCAAATGTCATCTGTCAATCGGCTTTAGTTCTTATTTCTCAAAAGTCTAGCTTCTGTTTTATTTGTATATATTTTCAATCCAATCGCTTGTTCTTTTCCCAGATTCAATAATATCCCCTTTCATGTTCTTTCTCTCATTGGGTTTTCTCTTTTACTACTGCCTGAGCAATCAACACTTGCAGCTTTCACTGAGTTTGTATCTGCATTGAGTGGTGTCCATTAAACAGCTGACTACATGTAAAATATATGTAGATGGATAAAGGTCCAAACAATGCCAGCTGTGATATAGGAGCCCCTGGCTCAGTAGGGAACCGATACAAATGAACCTAAATTAGTTTGCTTTATAAATGAGTGTGTGTATGTACGTGTTTGTATGTGATTTTAGTAACAAAATTGAAGCTGATGTGTTCTGGCAAGTAATGCTTGGCAATATATCCTGTTATATGGAATGCATACACTAACAACGTGTGTTGGTTGCTGCCATTGGGACTCCGACCTTTGATGACCACAGACATCCACCCTCCGACAACCGAACTTGCTGGCAGCTGACCAACTTAATCTTGAGGCCTCAATCTGAGGAGCTGCACCGGGATGTCTGTTTGGTACACTGCAGCTCACTTGCCAAATTTAAAAGAGTCCGGATGTTCAAAGTCACAGAGGCCTCTTCACTGCTAGACTGGCCAGCGAGATCTGCCAGTCGCCCACCCATAATTTAACATCCATCCCCTCAATACTCTTGGGTACAAGATCTTCCACATCATTACACATAATAATTGGTGAAGATGCATGCATCAAAGATGATAAAACATTATTTAAGTTTTGTAATTAAAATAAAACACCTGAAGCATATTTCCCTTTAAGTGTTCCTCCACACATGGAGCTTCCCTCGGATTTATTCAAAATGGTGGGCTTTGAAGGCAGAAATTGCAACCTGCCATGTTTAAATATCTTGAGGGCTTTATGAGGCTCCAGCACACTCCAGTACACTAAATACAAATAATCAGAAGAGCACAAGAAAAAAGGTACAAGTGTAAAACTTTCCAAAGGTCTGCTTCTGAATTTTTTGATTCCATAATTATGCTCATACTCTGGTTGCATGAACAGGTGTAGCTGAGCAAAAGATTTACCCCATTATTAGAGTAAAGGGAGTTTTACCAGCAACAAGAAATTGTATTTATGGAGGGTGCAGGACGGGGGGTCAACCATGGAAACATTGGAACCGGTAAGTCTGAAGCTGATTGAAGCTTGTATGAGAGTTTCAGCAGCAGATGCACTGTAGCAGGGATGGAGTTGAGTAGTGTTACCAAGGCTGAAGCAAGTAATTTTTGTGATGCAGTGAATATGGGGTTGGCAGCTCAGCTTGGGTGAAAAAAGGACACCAAGGCTGTGAACAGTCTGGTTCAACCTGAGAGAATGGAGGTGTAATCAGTGATTTTCCAGAGGTCCAGATTTGCACAACCCATTGTGTGATTTCACTTCCAAATAGCCTAGTTTTAATTTTAAGATTATGCCCTCTTGTTCTCGATTTCTCCCACCAGAGGAAATAGTTGCTCTGTAACAACCCTATTGAATCCATTTATAATTTTAAACACCTCAATTAAATCACCCCTTAACCCCTTAACCATCTAAGCCTAAGGAAATACAATCTCCGAGTGTGGAGATTGTATTGAGGTCCAAAAACATAATTTCATTTTTCTCAAAATTTAAATGCAGGAAATTGCAACTCATCCATGACTGGATATTGGACAAGCAGTCTGACTTGGAAGGGTTGAGAGAGGTACTGCAGGTAGAGCTGAGTGTCATCAGCCTAAAAGTGGAACTTGACCCCAAGTCTTGTATGACTTTGTCAAGGGGAACCATATAGATAAGTGGAGGAGGGGCCAAGAACAGATCCTCGGGAAAAATCAGCGGTAGCAGGGTTGGAACGGGTAAAATAGCTATTGCTAGAGAGGCTTTTCCCATGATTGAATAGGGAAGGGTGGAACCAATTTCCAGCTTATGTCTCACAGCCTGATTACACATACATACAATTTATTCTACACACTAAAAGGAATGCATGCTAACTACAAAAGTGTGAATGCAGCCATTGGATTGAATTAATTTAAAGTTTTTAATACTGGAGCCTACAACAATGTTCCTTTTTCTTGTTAGCCTTCCCTTGTCCTCTGAGAAATAGAAATGATTGTGATTAATTTTAAACATTTTCAAAGTTTCCTTCCTCCGTTGTAAGACACTTGACTTCAATTCAGTCCTTTTTGGGGTAATGATGAAATGATTGCGCTCTCATAATTTCTCATTACAGAGAAAGTCTTGTTTTAATTAAAAACTCCAGGCAAGCTTTCAGATGTCTGAGCCTGCGAAAACACTCCCATTGAATGCTAGGAATTGCTTCCAATCCAAATAGACTTAGACTGACAGCAAGGGCTTGATATTTACTAGGAGGCGGGGAGGGTGGAGGGTAATGTGAGGCATATCTGACAACCCCAGGAACACGGTGATCCTAATGACTTTAACAACAGAACCTCATTATAATTTTTTCTTCTGTTTCTCACCTGACAACTAGCCAAATTGGCAGGTCAGCCCAGGGCAGGCGCAATGGCATTTGCCACCCTAGGCAAACCTTCAGCTTGGCGCCCCCATGTCACCTCCCTCACCCCACCTCCACCATCACCAACCCCCTACCACCACAATTAACCTTCAAAATGAATATGGTCCCATTCTCATACAACGGCTAAAGATCATCAAACTCACGGATAATTTTTATCTGCGGCCTTCCCTTGCTCCAGTCTGAGTCTCCCTGTTCTGTACCATGTCCCCTCAGAGCTGCTTACTCGATTCATGTGCTCCACTCCCACACCTTTTGTGAGATCCCAATACCCACATCACCACAAAATCACCTAGGAATTTTCTGATTGATTGAAAACTTGGAACATTAATTTTTGATTAATTGGCATCCCCCAATCCCCATGCATGCTAAATAGACAAACAACTTTTAAACAATGAGAAACTTTAAAATTAACTTTTTTATATATGTTGTTTCTAACTGATTTCAGTCCAATGTATGGAAAATATCTTTTGCATGGTGAACTTTAAAACACAACACTTATTTGAAGCTAACCTTTGAAGTTATTGTTTAAATTTATTAATGAAATATTAATCAAACATTCACTGCCTCCACCATCAGCACACAGAGGCAGCAGTGTGTACCATCTACAAGATGCACAGAGACAGCACCTTCTAAACCTAGGTCTGCTACTATCTAGACAGATAAGGGCAGCAGAGGCATGGGAACACCACCACCTGCAAGTTCCCCTCTAAGTCACTCACCAACCTGACTTGTAAATATATCACTGTTCCTTCACTGTCGCTGGGTCAAAATCCTGGAACTCCCTCCCTAACAGCACTGTGGGTGTACCTAGACCACATGGGCTGCAGTGGTTCAAGAAGGCAGCTCACCACCACATTCTCAAGGGCATTTAAGGATGGGTAGTCAGTGAAGCCCATATCCCATGAATGAATAATAAAAAAAAACTGAATTCATTTTACTTGTGTGACTGGGCGGATGGTTCCCTGACACTCGAGTGAGGGAAGACAGGAAGATGCAAAGCCAGACAAAGTAACTTCCCCTGCCATTGTTTCCCAGCTTTAGTATATTTTCAAGTGTGATTCTAATGTTTTTAAACAATAACCTTCTTTCTCTAAGAATCCAGAAATGAAAGAATCTAGCTCTCTTTACAGAAATCCTTGTTTAATGCAGAGATTTCTTGTCCTGCCTTTGTGGAGTAGTCCTATATTTTTCCTTCCATCTATCTCTCTCATGCTCTCTGTCTTTCTCTCTCTCTATGTGTCTCTCTCCCTCTCTCTCTCCCTTTGTGTGTCTTTCTCCTTGATTCTAGCTGTATTTCTATTTCTTCCTATGTCTCCTTCACTCCTGTGTGCATGTTGAGAGGCTGCAGTTATTAGTACAGTAACCTTCCATAAGACTATAAGACCATGAGACGTACGAGGAGAAGTATGCCATTCGGCCCATTCAGTCTGCTCTGCCATTCGATGAGATCATGCCGTCTTCTTAGCTTTCAGGGCCATTTGTTGCCTGGAGCAGTCCTGGTCTGAGGACGTGAAATAGGCATGCGCTCTGTTGCACTTTAAATATGGTGCCCAGAGTGAGGAAGTGCTGAGCTCACGGTGGGGCGGGCAAACCCGAGACCACCTGCCCGCGATCAGAGTGTTTCCATGCATTATAAATGAGATGGGATGTGCTGGGAATGGGACAATATGGCTCAAAAACCCACCATTGCAGCCGGCAGGAAAATGACTTTTTTCCTGCCCGCTACCACACTTTGTACAAATCTGGGGCAATTCCACTTCTAAGACTGCATTTTAGATGACTCACCACAGTCCAGTCTGGTGAAACGTTGGCCCGTTAGTCTTTAAATTTTGGTCTTAGTAAAGTTTACTTAAAGCAGCTATATTTGCAGCATTAAACGTAAACCTGTGTTTGAGGATCACTAGCAAGGCTCATTTCTCAAACATTTATAGCAATAGAAAACTCATTTTAAAATCCAGGTGGGATTAGTTTTGAATTCACTGAGTGTCTGGTTGGACTCAATGAAGCCTGGGCTGGCACATTGTTTAGCTGACTGAGTCAGTTGCCAGGAGAAAGTTTGGTGACATTAGGGATCTTGTGGAGCTCACAGCTGCCAAATGTTAAAAATGGTACTATATTTATGGTGATATCCAGCATACCTTGTAGGCATGCAGTGAAGTTTCTATCATGTGAAGTAAGCAACCAGAAACGGATTAATTTTTCCAGTACTGTGCTCATATATTTGATGTGCCTTTCACAGGTTCAAAACTCACATTCCTTCTTTTGAATCCACCTATAAAATCAAGAACATTAATGAAATAGGTACAATGAGCTTCAGTGCAAATGAGGCAGAATAAATTACAAAAATTAAAACATGAGACAACAGATTGTAATTTATACCATTTTGAAGATGTAAAACTGTAATACTTATAACCAGGATAAAAGCCAGGAAACAGGCATTGCAGCTTAATTGGTACTGCTGCCTAAGAAAATGGGCATCATAGTTACTCGTTGACCCCAGGGTAAAGATTTTTTCTCTTGGAAACTTTTTTTCCCTTCCCCTCGCCTCTGGCTCAGTTCCATCCTCCTCCAAGTTGCTAATTTGTAACCGCGAACCTGCCATGTCCCTGCATTCATTCAATTTTTCCAACATGTTCAATCAATGTGTGTTCATGAGGAGCTGTGACAGAGCAGGCAACTCCTTCAAACACAGCCACAACACACCAAACCTAAAGAGGCAGAATCTGTGACTGGAAGAGCAGCAGCAGCTCCTCCAATAATAATCTGCAGTCATTTCCCATTCTCAGCAACTGTCAGAAGCTGACAGAGCGAGAACTGCTGCTTCCAGCTTTCAGGCAGCTTCGTGGTTATCCGGTTGGGTTTCAATTCCAAAGTTTTTAAAAAGCTAGCAGCATTTTGCCGCCCCACCCTCCCCCCCACCCCCCCACCACCCCCAAACCTTGCCACCCTAGGCGACCACTAATGGTTGCGCCAGACCTGGGCCAGCCAACTGCAGGGCAGGAAAACCGGTGGAAGAAGGTTACAAACTTAGGACCCTAGGGGATGGTCCCCAGTAATGCTGATTTTTGGGAAGGCTGCAGATCAGGGGCTGAGGGGTGCGGCCATGATCTCAGGGCAGGCTGGAGATTAGGGTCGCTGATCATAGCTGGGGCCAGAGACGAGCCCCAGTTAGCGGAAGGGAAACCAAAGGTTTGCCCAAAAGGCTGGGAGTGCTCCTCCTATCCCAGAAGGAGAGCTCTCAAAAACACAACTTCTACAGCTGGCAGATCCTGCCTCCCTCTTGCTGCTGGGATTGCTGAGCCCTGGGAAATTCTGCCTGCAGCAGTTGGATTTAAATCAGACTTCCCAATTCCACTGTGGGAGCCTAATTTAAATATTAATAAAGTGCCCCGCCTCTCTGACACTTGCACGGTTCAAAACCTGGCGTAGTACAATTGGCAACAGACATAAGCGAGATGTGTTGGTAGAGTTAAATCTCCTTTCTGACCTCCTCCTCCTCCTTATCATGGGGGGTGTGAGGAGGGTCGGTAATGTAGCATAAAGGGTTAATGTTAAGTATGCAAAGATATAGTCTACATTGTTAGTGACATAAGAGAACATGATAACAGAGCATGGAGAGAGATAGTTCTATGTCGAGCCACATGCTGAGCCTGTATTGTACATAATTACCCTAATGTTCAGTAGAAGGTGAAGTTTACCAACAGTCCAGCCTGCAGCCTTATCTATAAATCCAAATTCACAACTACCACATCTGAGACTCATAACAATAATAACAGATGGTGACAGTGGAAAACATGGCGAAAGGTGCAGCAAGTGATGAGCCCAGTGACTAGAAGAAGCAGCAAAAGAAATGACTGCAGGACAAGGACAGCAAGGGAAATCTTCAGCCGAACTTCAGAGAAGGCAGCAGTAAAAAGAAGAAATGGAAAAATCCTACCTTTACCAGAGAGCTTCGAGCACGAGGAAGGCCTGGAATGAGCCGTCAAGTGGCAGAACTGGTGTCGCAGATTCTCCAGGTATAAAACAGCATTGCGACTAGCAAAGAAGAATAGCAAGGAACAGATCAGTACCTTACTTGATGCCATTGGTAGTAGTGCAGATGATGTAATAGTCAGACAGGGCACAAACGAAGACACGACAACTTGTGAAGAAGTTACCAAAACCTTTGATACTTTACTCTTCAAAAAATGCACCATTACAGAGAGCAAAATTTAGTAGGTACACCCAAAGTCCAGGAGAGAGCATAGATTTCATTATTAACGAGTTACACCATTTAGCTGAGGACTGTAAATCAGAGCCCTGAAGGACAAATTATTTCAGGATTGCATTGTTGTGGGAGTCTTGGAGGAAGCACTAATGGATTTTCCGCAGTTGAGGGAAAATTTGACGTTACTGAAGACTATACAGTTAACAAGGCAGGCAGCAGAGAGAAAGCAAAATATTTTTTTTTATTTGACGCTAAAAATAAAACTCATGGCAATAAATGGCTGATACAGGCCAGTTTGTTGCTCGTAGCGCACTTAAGCCCAAAGAGAGAAAAAGTGAAGAAGTGTGGTAAACGCCATTATTCAGTGTTCTCATTGTGGCAGGAAAAGGCTGCATTGCGTGAAGAGCCTTGCCAAAAATACAGAGTGCCATTCCTGCAGCAAACAGGCCATTTTAAATCAGTTTGCCACAGCAAACAACTCTTAACAAAAGAATTGAAAGAGAAACAGCTAAGGTCAAAGACCATTCAAGAAGTTGAAGGCATCAAGAAGTTGAAGAAGAAAAAGAAACTAAAGAAACCATTCTTGGGAGAAATTAAGGATCAAAGGGGAACGATTGGAGTGCGCTCAGTGCAGATATTATGGTCAATTGACATAAAACAAACTTTGAATTAGACACTGGAGCAGGACTCTCAATTCTTTCAGACTCAGAAAGTCTCTTTCAAGTATTGTGAAAAGCACCTTGAACAGGAAAAGGAATTGCTGATGCATCAGAACAGTTGGCTGAATGCTGAATTAAAAACCAAGACTGATGAACTGTTGCAATTCATCATGAAAAGAGCAATTACATTTTTGAAATCCAATGCAACCTGGAGAACAAAAAGGATGAGTATCATGAAAATCAAACCAGAAACTACAATCAACGCCATATAGTGCATGAGTGACCAGAACTCAACCAGGTGAATCAGTCTGGATTAGAGACCAGAATAGAGAAGGCCAAGTACCAAAAAAGACACAAAGTCCGATATCATATCTGGTAGAGACTGAAAGTAGCATAGTGAGAAGAAATGGAAGTGCACTTAGCTCTACAACAAGGAGATCATCAATGCAATGGACTAACTACCCATATGATCAGGAAGACAACCCAAAAATGGAACCAATAGTCCCTACAGAGTTCCAAAGAGAACATGGAGAACTTGAATCCAAACAACCACTGAGAGAACTGAGAACAAGGTCAGGGAGGTTGGTGATACAATCACAACATTTATCTCGGTGAACCTGAGATGAAGGTAGAGACTTCGGGGGGAGATGCAGGAAAATGCAGATAGTATTAATGAGAGTCAGAGACTTGTGGAGATGGTGGTGGGGGTGGCGGGGGGGGCGGTGTGTGTGTGTGTGTGTGTGTGTGTGTGTGCGGTGGGGGTGTGGGGGGAGATGTATAAAGGATTAATGTTAAATATGTAAATATATAGTCTATATCATCAATGATGGATGATGTAAGATCACATGATAACAGAGCATGGAGACATAGACCCTCATGCTGTTAGTCTAATATTCAATAAAAGGTGAAGTAGCCATTGCTAGCCTCCAGTCTTACCTGTAAATCCAGATCCACGACTACCACATCTAAAGCCCACAATGATGATAACAGAGGGAAAATGTTTCTCTACGTTTGTAAGAAAATAAGTACATCAGATTAAATGAAAAGAGAAAATTTCACATGGTTCCTAAGACACCTCCTTTCGAAGACCATGTACAATAAATGTCTTATGTATTCTACTCCTTTCATTTAATATCATGAAGAAAAATTCTACAATTTTTTCTCTCACTTCAGAAGGTAATTGATTGAAACTATACCAAATTTACATTTATGCCTCCTTCACTCAAACTGACATTTGCAACAAGACAGAAATTGTTTTGTTTGACCACCTATCTCCATAACCTATCTCAACCAGCTTCAGTCCCGCTGATGACCAGAGATTTATCAAGCATTTTTCCACAGAAATTGTTCAAATGCAGTAGCTGCTTCTGCTGGCAATCTGTTTCATATATCCACTGCTTTGTCAGAAAAAGCCTCTGATCTCCATTAAAGGTTGCTAATATTGTACTTGTGAGGGTTAATATGTTGACAGCTGCCCAACGATTGTATGATTTGGGTATGCGTTCCCTGGAAAATCAGCCGCAGACATGTAAGATCCACAGCACTCTGTGGCATTCAGATCACCCTAGTGTGGCCAGCAAATGCAAGAGAGGGCAGTAAAAAGTGTACAGGCTGTTCACTAGGCAGAGTACATATGACTTTCATTTTAAAAAATGCGCCTGGAGACATTTCTGCCTTTAGTACATCACAGTCCTGGTGTTCCCATGTCTTGTACTCTTATGCTTTCTGGACTCACATGCCCTTTGTTCCCCTGACCCATGGCCAGTGCCTTTTCCCCTACTCTGGGAAACTGTCCAGTTTACAATGCGGAGGCAGCAATTCTTCACTGGTTTGGGCTGCCAAATAATGAGGACCTATTCCTCCTGGTATGCTGTGAAAGATGAGAACAGGCTGCCATTAAATTATATAGATAAACAGTCCTTGCTTTACGTTGTAGGGTCAACCCTAACATGCACAAGAATGCAAAGTGCCTGAACAGCACCTAAACTGTATGGAGGCTGCATTATTAATCAGCCCCATGTTCTTTAATTCTACACCCACAATCCAAATTAAACTCCATGCCGCAGATTCTGTGGGCTGCAATCCCAGTGGTTCCAATAGGATTGTGCCCACTGTGTTTATGGGGTCAATGAGAAGGTACTTATTTGAATGTGGATGATTGGCACCTGCTCAACTACAGGTGTATCTTTTACATCTCCCTGCCCATACAACTGGCAAATCCAGCTCCAACCCACCATTGGAGTAAAGGATAACCAAGTGCAACCACTCTGCATCATTCCATGGTTCCCTTCAGCCTGTCAGGCTGGATGTCAATCAAGAAGTTTATGACCTAAAATTCACCATTATTCAGGGGTGCAGGTTGCTTGGACCTGTCTAACTTGGCACCCCTTCAATTTGACCATGCTTTGAATGGAGTTGAGGTACAGATTAAGAACCCATGAACATAAGGAATGGAAGCAGGAGTAGTCCATATGACTCATTGAGCCTGCTCCACCATTCATTACGATCATGACTGATCTTCGGCTTCAATTCCAACTTCCTGGCCACTCCCCATATCCCTTAACTCCCTGAGGGGTCAAAAACCTGTCTATCCCAACCTTAAATTTACTCAACGATGGAGCATCCACAACCCTTTGAGGTAGAGAATTCCAAAAATTCACAACCCTTTGAATGAAGTAATTTCTTATCTCAGTTCTAAATGATTGGCCCATTATCTTGAGATTGTGCCCATACATTTTAGACCCCTTTACTGGCAGAAACAATTACCCAGTGTCTACCCTATGAAGCCTCCTCAGAATTTTGTAGGTTTCAATGAGGTCTCACTCATGCTGCTAAACTCCAGAGAATATAAGCGCAATTTAGTCAGCCTCTCATCATAGGGCAAACCCCTCATCCCAGGGACCAATTTAGTGAACCTTCACTATACTGCCTCCTTTCTTAAATGTGGAGACCAAAACGCCAGATGTGGTCTCGCCAAAACTCTGTACAATTGCAGCAAGACTTCTATATTCTTGTACTTTAATCCCCTTGCAATAAAGGCCAACATGCCATTTGCCATCCTAATTGCTAGATGCATCTGCATGTTAACTTTCTGCATTCCTTGTATGAGCACATGCAGGCCTCTTTGAACATCGACATTTACAATTTTCACACCTTTTAAAAATATTCTGCTTTTCTATTCTTACGACCAAAATGAATAACTTCACACTTCACTACATTATAATCCATCTGCCATCTTGTTGCCCACTCAATTAACCTGACTGTATCCCTTTGCAGCCTCTCTGTGTCCTCCCCACAACTTATTTTCCCATCTAGCTTTGTATCACCAGCAAACTTTGATTCATTACTCTCTGTCTCTTTATCTAAATCATTAAAATAGATTGTAAATAGCTGAAGCCCCAGCACCAATCTTTGCAGCATTCCACTATTCACTGCCTGCCAACTTGAAAAATCCACGTTTTCATGCCCACTCTCTGCTTTCTATTTGGGGGTAAGGATGGGAGTCAGGCCATATGTGATTCATGGAGGCAGCTGGCCACTTAAGTAACCATCTGCCTCCACTGAAGTGAGATTTTGGAAGGCCAGGAGTGTGAAACCTAAAGTGTGCAGGTTAGAACAGGAAAGAGGAGGTCTGAATTTGGTTGATTCATTTGGATAGGCAGTGTACATGTTTGGAGAGGGAAGGTACCCCTTTGGATCAGGTCCGGCACA
The DNA here is from genome assembly GCF_017639515.1 of Carcharodon carcharias. Lineage (NCBI taxonomy): Eukaryota > Metazoa > Chordata > Chondrichthyes > Lamniformes > Lamnidae > Carcharodon > Carcharodon carcharias. Next base: position 41,661,655 of record NC_054474.1, on the reverse strand, counting down.
ATTTTGGGAGAGGTAAGGCATCCTTTGGGTTTGTGAAAGTGAATATGATTATGCACTTTTTACGTACAAACTCATTGGAACTATCCAGCTGTCAATGAACTGTAAAACTGTAAAAGTAATGTCAAGGATTACTCTACTGTGTATTTCCAGCAGTTTTTGTTTTTAATCCATGATAACACTAACAGAGACATCAGTGAAGGAGCATCTGGTGGCCAGTGTCTTAGCTTCCATTCAAGCACAGGCAGAAGCTACCCATCATCTCAGTGCTGCCGTAGAAGCTCGAATGGAAGTTATGAGGTCCATGTTTGCTTCCATGCTGACTCAGACTGCTGACATTATGGGTATGCAACTCAGAACTCAAAGAGAAATACAGGTTCTCACAGTGATCTGCTTGGGTAGGTCACTAGGATAGCAGAGATTCTGCTCCTTGGGAATGGCAATAGTTCTGTGGAGCATGGTTCTGCCATCTTCTGTCAGGATGACATCATTTTTGTTGTCCTTACTGCCACCCTGCCACTGTCCTTGCTGTTGCCTTTCTGTTAGCCAACTCAGGCTGCTGCCACCCATGCCAAGGTGGTGCAGGTCGAAGCTGGGTCCTCAAGGCCCAGAGATGCTTGAGCGCCTCCGGCCAGGTCATCTGCAGCTTCCCCCAATGAAAGTTAGCAAACTTCCACAATCATGCTGCAGCCGCTGGGGTAGCACTGCAGTGGAGCACTAGGACAGGAAAGGGTACCTGCAAGGCAGGCACTAACGGATTGCCAGAGGATGAATAGTTCATTCCTGTTTGCATAATAGGATGTATTTTTGGATAAAGATGCTAACAAGAAGGTTTTTGTGGGCGGTCTTTATTGTTGGTTGGTGGCCAAGGGGATTCTGTGCCAAGGGGTCACCTCAGATGGATGTGATGGTGGGGAATAGTGGGTCAGTGGTGGTTAGGGGAGGCAGTTCCATTGGGAATGGAGTCTGATAATGTGCTCTCCGATTGCCCATGCCGTTAGAAGGGGTCATGCTGCCTTCTCCCTTGCTCCTCTTGTTCCTCCCCCTCCTCTTCATCCTGTTGCTCCTCCTCCTCAGGAGGTGACCTCTGGATTCTTGGACACAATGACTGTGCCATCATAATAGGGCTGCTTGGAGGGCGCAGCAAACCACCATGAACTTCAAGATCCACTCCAGCATATATTGAAGGGCTCCCACTGAGCAGTCAAGGCAGCGCAACCATTGACAGTGAGTAGGATGATGCAGGATGAATGCATCATGGCTGCTGACAGGATAACTGGCTTTCACTGCCATGATGCTCTTGGCATGGTCGCACACCAACAACACATTTAGGGAATTGAAATCCTTGCGGTTCCTGTACCTCTCTTCATTGTTATAGGGGGCCTGTAGAGCCAAGTGCATGCAAACAATAGCACCCTCCACCATCAGAAGTCGCTCTATCCTGGCAAAGCCATTTTCATCCTGCTAGTCCTTCCTGAGCAAGGACAATGTATTGTCCTCATCTGAAGTAGATGGCCTCCGTGATCTCTTGAATGCTCTGATGAATGGCATACTGGGAAATGTTTGAAATATCTCCCATTCACATCCGGAAGGACGCAGGCATATAAAAATTTAAGGTGACCTTTACAGCCCGGTGAATTCCAGGTGTCGGGCTCTGCAGAATCCGAACAAGTTCAATGACTCCACATGGATGATCAACCATCCTCTTCTGCGTTCAATACACTACAGCCCCATTACTTATCCATCATTTATCACGGCTCATGTCTAACGGTCAGAGCTCCAGTCACACTCACACACTTACCAATGCTGCAAGCCTCACACATACATCTCGCACCTTCCACATACTGCCAGTTATTCAGCTATGACAGGCACATAACCCAAACACATTGCAACACACTCACTAACGTTCTTCCCCTTGTCTTGCAGGGCAAAGTGGTATGTAACAGGAGGCAGCAGCGAGAATTGGAGGGAGACAGTCATACCTGGATCTCCTGAGGTCTTTGGAGGAGACAGTGCTCCACATTATAGGATCGTTGAGGGGCCACTGCTGTGGAGCGCGAGTGGCTCCGTGGTGCTCGGACCTGCTGTCCTCTCTCAGAATGAGCATATTCGTGCTCCCACTATTGACACACCGCTAATGCCTTTGCTGTTGCCTGTCAGCCAGGTAGCCCAAAACGCCACAGGCTATGCTGAGCAGTCAAAGGCAAGATCTGAAGGCCCAGAATTGGTCAATTATCCTGCAAGCCATCTGCAGTCTTCCCCAGTGAAAGTCAGCATCTTCCACCAGCAACACTGCAGCCACCGGGGTAGCACTAAGTAGGAGCACCTGGCTAGAGAAAGGCAGTCATAAGATAGACTCTAAAAGAATGTACAAGGGTGAATAGTTTGGTTTTGTATGTATTATTAGAAGTCTTGTTGAATAAAGTACATGGAATGGGTTATTTGTGACTTATGTACATATGAACATATGAAGTAGGAGCAGGAGTAGGCTATTCTTCCCCTCGAACTTGCTTCACAATTCGATAAGATCATGGGTGATCTGATTGTAGCCCTTGTGGCCTCAAATTCACTTTCCTGCCTACTACCAATGAGCTTTGGCTGCCTTCTTAGTCAACTATCTATCCACCTCTGCCTTAAAAATATTCAATGATCCTGCCTCACTGCTCTCTGGGGAAGAGAGTTCCACAGGCTCACGACCCTCATCTCAATCTTAAATGGGAGATCCCTTATTTTTAAACTGTTCTAGTCTCACCCACAAAGGGGAAACAGACTGTCAGCATCCACCCTGTCAAGTCCTTCAGGATATTTTATGTTTCAGTAAGATCGCCTCACATTCTTCTAAACCCCAAAGGGTACAGACCCAACCTGTCCAACCTCTTCTCATAAGATAACATCCCTCATCCCAAGAATCAGTTGTGAACCTTCTCTGAACTGCTTCTAATGCACTTATGTCCCTTCTCAAATAAGGAGATCAAAACTACACAGTTCTCTAGATGTGGTCTCACCAATGCCCTGTATAACTGTATCAAAACATTCCTACATTTATATTCTATTTCTTTTGCAATAAATGATAACATTCCATTTGCATTCACTATTTTCCAATCTGAAAGGACCTTTCTAGAATCTTGAGAATTTTGGAAAATTACAACCAACGCATCTACTATCTCAGCAGCCGCTTCTTTTAAGACCCTAGGGTGAAGACCATCAGGTCCTGGGGTCTTGTCAATTTTTAGTTCTAATAATTTTCTCAGCACCTTTTCCCTGCTGATTGGAATTGATTTAAGTTCTTCTCTCCTTCCGCCTCTTGATTCACAATTATTTCTGGAATGTTACTTGTATCCTGGACAGTAAAGACAGATGCAAAATATCTGCAAAATTCATCCACCATTTCCTTATTTTCCATTATTAATTCCCCTAGAGACTCACTCTTTAGAGGACCAACACTCACTTTATTTACTCTTTTCCTTTTTAAATATTAGTAGAAACTCTTACTTTCTGTTTTTACATTTCCAGCTGGTTTTCTCTCATCCCCGAATTTCTCCCTCCTTTTAGTTATTCTTTGCTGTTTTTTATATTTTGGGCTGAATAACATGGGGCACGGTCAGCTTCCCCCACCCCTGGAAGCAAAGTCAGTGTGGAGCCGACCTACCCCTCACAGGGGAAGAGGTCCCACCCTCTGGAGTTGCCAGCCAATCGGATTGGCTGGCAGCTCCATCAGTCCCAGCAGTGCCAAGAGCATGTTAGTAATTATCAATGTTAGTAGCCGCTGTCAGAACTGCAAGAAGATGAGCCGAAGGGGGATGGATCCCCAGAACCAGTAAGTTCAGGGTCTTGGTCAGGGAGGGTTTCAACAGGTCAGGGAGGGTTTGGGGTGGGGGCAGTGGTAGTGGTTGGATTTAAGGCCATTCCGCAAAGGGCAGCCCCCAAAGATCAAACTCCCACCCCCCCACCCCACCATCCCTTCCACCCTTTGACGGATGGAGTTAAAAAAATCAGGCTGCCTGCTCCCACCCAACTGCCCATCCCTAACATTTTAAGGCTTGGGCAGCATATTATCAGAGTCTTGGCAACAAGCCTAATCGATCCTTGATTATATATTTAAATATGGCGGGCGGCTGCCGATTTTGGTGCCCACCTACCCTATTTTATGTGCGCCCGCACCCCCCACCAGAAACACACCCAACAGGGGCAGGTAAAATGCAGCACTTTATCTTTTATTTCAGGAATTTAGTCAAATGAATACGGTGTTGGTGCACAGCAGAGGGATGGAAAAGTGGGGAATTGTGGAGCATTGATGATGTGGGGTAAGATTTAAGGGTAACAGAAGTCTTATTAGCCATTCATGGACAGTCTATTAGGAGTGAATGGGTCTAGGTTGCCTCCCAGTTTCCTTATCTTCTCCTACTCCCTCTTCCTTTTCCTCTTTGTCCTCTTCTTCCTCCCCCTCCTCATCCTCCTCCTCCCCTTCCTTCCTAAAGTCCATACCAAAGACCTGGTGTCAAGGGCTGCATCCTCATAACAGCCAGATTGTGAAGGATGCAGCAGACTATCACAGATTTAAAGAGATACCCCTTGGAGTATTGGAAGGCTCCTACTGAGTGGATTAGGCAGTGGAATCCTTGTTTCAGAATGCTGATGGTTTGCTCCACAATGTTTCTGGTGGCAATATGTCTCTCTTGCACACTGCACATGAGGTCAGGTGGCAGAAGAGAGTTATGATCTGCATGTAGAGAGGGTAGCTCTAGTCACCAAGCAGCCAGCCTCTGGTTTATCATGGTGGCTCAAACTAGATGGGTATGGCTGACTGGCACAGGATGAGAGTATCATGACTGCTGCCAGGATAACAGACATTCACTGACATTATCCTTTGTGCATGGTCACAGAGCAACTGCACGTTTATCAAGTGATAGCCCTTGCGTTTAGGGTACATCTCCCCATAAATATGTAGCCCACAAAGCTACACACATGCAGTCAGTGGCTCCTTGCAGCTTTGGGAATCCCTCTACCCTGGCCAAGCCACATTCCACTTCCTCCTGCTTCTCTCCGGTTAGAGAGAAGACTACAAACTCACATCTCCTTGCATACAGGACCTTTGCTATCACCTCGTTGAAGTAATGCATGGTGGACTGTGATATATTGGCAATGTAGTTGGTTCCGATCTGTAATGACCCACTTGTGTAGAAATGGAGGTTGACGGCCACTAACAGTGCCATCCTTCCCTGACATGCAGGTCCTGGTGAAGGAGGGGCACAGTTCAGTACCCTCCTCCTTGGTAAACACTGCTGTTGGTTGAGGTAGAGGTAGGAGAAGTGGTCCCTGAAGCCCCTGGGTGGGTACAGCCTTCTACTGAAAGCTATCCTCCTCCACCCTCTGTGAACAACTTCTCCATTCTGCTGCCTGCACTCCTTCTCCCTGTTGTGCTGCAGACCAAGAGAGTTTGCAACTATAACTCCCCCATTAGTGATAGTACACTTTCTACTGATGGGCCTCTAGAGTCTCCAGAACTCCTTGGAAAAGTACAGCAACATGCTCTATGACTCCAACACCTTTTCAGAATTCGTCCAAGAATACTGAACACGGTACATCCACTCACTCTGCAGTACAAAGGAAAGCCAAAAACACCTTACTTGAAAGTCCCATGCTGATCCCTTTAAATTACGCTGGTGAGGGGTCTTTCATGCATTTGAACACACGGTCAGCTAGGAGTTTAAGAGAGGATGTCAATGGGACCTGCGATGTCCAAAATGGCAAATCGTCTGCCAAGTCAGGGTTTGATGCTGAGTGAAATCGCAATCTACCCACTCTGCATGCCCCTGGGACCCATTCAGTACACCCATGTGAACATTCCCACAAGCATGTGGCATGCGGGCCATGCCAGAATTGGCTGAAAGCTAACACCGGCGGCACTACATAACTAAATTTTGGGCTCTTTGTATCGTCCTCATGGCTTACTTTCCAACCTAGCTTTGTATCTTCAGCAAACCTGGATACATTACACCATTTCATATTCAAGTCATTAATATAATCCTTGCAGAACCCCACCAGTAAGATTTGCCAATTTGAAAATTTCCTGTTTAATCTTAATCTGTTTCCTGTCCTTTAACAAATCCTCTATCCATGCTAATATATCATTCCCAATCCCATAAGCTCTTACCTTGTGCAGCAACTTTTTGCATGGCGTCTTATCAAATGCCCTTTGAAAATTCTAATATACTACAGTCACTGGCTTCCTTTATCTACCCTGCTAGTTATGTCCTTAAAAATCCAAAAGCTGTGTCAAACACAATTTCCCTTTCATGAAACCATGTTGACTCTGCGTAACCATATTAAGATTTTCTAAGCACTCTGTTACCACTTCTTTAATAATGGATTTCAGCATTTTCCCGACGATTGATATCAGGTTAACTGACCTGCAGGTTCCTGGTTTCTCCCTCTCTCCTGTTACGTTTGCTAATTTCCAATCCACTGGGACGATTCTCAAATCTAGCAAATTTTGGAAGATCACAGCCAGTACGTCCACTCAGTCCTATTTTTTTTTTTCAGTGATTTTCCTTTACTAATACAAATTCCTCTAAGCACCTCACTTTTATTAGAGAGCTGACGGTGCAAGCAAAATGTGAAATGTGGATCTGAGGCTTGCAGAGTGCTAAGTGTGTGAGGGTGAGGTGAAGCTTTGAATATTCGATATGATTCATGATTGATGGAGATTGTTGGTAGCTGAGAGGTTGGGATGTGGCACTTTGAGCAGATTGTGAGGTGTGCGTTGCAATTGTGGAACATGGTATTCACTCCTGCATTGTCTTATGGGCAGGTCCAAGAGTGAGCAGAGCATTAAAAATTCAAGTTTATTAAATGTTATTTGAATGATTAGTAGGCAGCTAACAAGTATAACAGTAATTAATAGTATTTGCAGATGGATTTTGATGCAGATATAAATGCAATGTATTGTATATTGGCACAAAAAACACGAAGCATGTATCCATGTTATTTGGAAGTGCACAAAATGTGCACAAATGTGCAGGATATACGGTGAACTAAATTAACTATCATGATGCAGATGGCACCTAACCTTTGAATCATGTCCACTGCCGACAAATTTCCAGTGTAACTTAATGAAAAATGGAAATAGCAGCAACCCTGCCATACCGTGATGAATGATGATGGACAATTAAACAATTAACTGGAAGAGGCAGTTCCAAATATATTCCCATCATCAATTATAAAGGAGCCCAGAGTATCAGTGCAAAAGACAAGGCTGAAGCATTTGCAACCATCTTCAGCCAGAAGTGCTGAGTAAATGATCCATCTCAGCCTCCTCCTGAGATCCTCAGCATCACAAACGCCTATCTTCTGCCAATTCAATGCACTCCATGTGATATCAAAGAACAGCTGAAGGCACATGATACAGCAAAGGCAATTGGCCCTGACCACATCCTGACAGTAGTTTTGAAGACTTGTGCTGCAGAACTATCTGCACCCTTAGCCAAGCTGATCCAGTAGAGCTACAACACTGGCACCGACCAGACAATGTGGAAAATTGCCCAGGTATGTCCTATCCACAAAAAGCAGGACAAATCCAATCCAGATGATTACTGCCTCATCAGTCTACCCTCTATCATCCGCAAAGTGATGGATGGTCTCGTCAACAGTGCTATTATGAGTCACTTACACAGCAATTACCTGCTCACTAATGTTCAGTTTGGGTTTGATTCTGCCAGGCCACCGGCTCCTGACCTCTCTACAGCCTTGGTTCAAACATGGACAAAAAGGCTGAACTCCAGAGGTGAGTTGAGAGTACAGCCCCTTGACATCAAGGTAGCATTTGACTGACTGTGGTATCAAGGAACCCTAGCAAAATTGAAGTGAATGGGAATCAAGGGCAAAGCTCTCCATTGGGTTGGAGTCATATCTAGCACAAAGGAAGATGATTGTGGTTGTTGGAGGTTGTAAGATTTTGGGGTTTGAGGCCACAGATACCTAAATAGGCAGTCAACTAGTCATAAGTAATTTTAAGATGGTTTATTAAGTTTATTGAGAAACAACAGTTTAGATATGATACATTAGCTAATTACACAGAAAAAAAAGTATACAACCTGTAACAGTTCAAAGCAGTTTACTGATCCCAGAGGGTGGACAAACAGTTGGCACAGAGTGTGTTAATCTCATCTTCCTCCTCCTCCTTGTCCATTCTGAAGAAGGCAGCTACCGATGAGCACTGCCAACTCACCAGCACCTCAGCCCCCTACCACCAGAATGATACCAATATATATACTCTCTTTTGGGGGTGCTGGTAGCTTACCCAGTGTCACTATTCTGTCCAATGGGTACAGGACGGGTACTCAAAATATCAGGGTAATTACCACCCCACCTTATGCATCACCCTGCTCAAGGTCAGCTTTTAGTTTACAGCTTGCTGAGGGTCCTATCTTGGCCCTTCCTAAACACTTGCATAGATAAAAGGGTGCACAAGATGCCATTCTACCAGCTTAGCAATGTCAAGAAGGCAGTCAGAACTAAGACTGTTTAGAGGTCATAGTGTTTAGAAATCCTCTTTCCAGAGACAGAATCAAGGCTGTTTAGCTAATCACATAAAATGCAGAAAATACCCACTTATTAAAGACCCCAATTTCTTACAATGACAATCATCTTAGCCCCAAGGCTTGCTGCTGGAGTTACAGAGGGTAGTGTCCCAGACCCAACCATCTTCAGGTGCTTCATCAATGACCTTTCCTCCATCATAAGGTTAGACTTGAGGATGTTCACAGGTGATTGCACCATGTTCAGTACCATTCATGACTTTTCAGATACTGAAGCAGTCCGTGTCCAAATGCAGCAAGGCCTTGACAACATTTATGCTTGGGTTGAGAAGTGGCAAATAGCATTCATATTAAGCAAGTGCCTGGCAAAGAATATCCAACCAGACAGAATTTAAACATCTCCCCTTGACATTCAATGGCATTACCATTGCTCAGACCCCATTAACAACATCCTGGGGGTTACTATTGACCAGAAACTGAACTGGACTAGCCATATAAATTGAGTGCAGCTCCAGCAACACTCAAGAAGCTCAACACCATCCATGACAAAGCAGCCTACTTGATCAGAGCCTCATCCAACACCTTAAACATTCAATCTCTTCACCACTGACACACTGTGGCACTGTGTGTGCCATATACAAGATGCAGCGCAGCAACTTGCCAAGCCTTCTTCTACAGCGCTTTTCAAACCCACAACCTCTGCCACCCAGAAGGACAAGGGCAGCAGATGCATCGGAATCCCACCACCTGCAAGTTCCCCTCCAAGCCTCACAACATCCTGACTTGGAACTATATTGTCGTTCCTTCACTGTCACTGGGTCAAAATCCTGGAAGTCCCTTCCTAACAGCGCCATGGGTGAGCCTACATCAGATGGAAGGGCAATTAGAGATGGGCAATGAATGCTGGCCTAGACGGTGAACCTCACATCCCATGAAAAAAATTTTAAAAGGGGGTTGCAACCTTATTTTAAGAGGTGCTACCTTGCTTTACGTGAAGTTGGGGATGGTATCAGCATTGCGTGTTCATGCGGGCGGCTGCCCAATTCTGAAAGCGATTAGAGGGCTACCCATCCGTTTATGATAAGATTGCACACACCCCACACGCATGACACCTGGCTTGAATAAAAATCAGCCCTGGAGAATTTGTGTTGACATTGTGTTGTCATTTAAAAATCCATAATATTTTCTCACTAACTATATCAGAAATAATGAAAGAGATGCTGGGCAAGACATGAATCATGTTAAAACAGATTCTGATTCATAACACATTATGAATCTAACACTTTTGTTGATGCCAGTGACGCATTTTAAATAATTTATGGTAATTTTAAATCAACCTGTGTTACATTTTGAAGCATTTTGATCTCATCACTCATTCTGACTCACTGAGCAACGTTGGCCCAATCTATCCGTTCAAGCTGTTTAGCTGATGAATGAATAAATAAAAGGATAGATCAAATATCGCTGTGGCACTGCAGAGTGGTACATTTCACTTACACCTACAGGTATTTCTCCTTTTCTAAATCAAATAAATTTTGAATTCCATTTGATTGAAATGCTTATCAGTTTGACCAAAATTTAAGATTGACTCATCTTAATCAACTGTTAATGAACAGGAACTGACACCTCTCCCCAGTTTGAATTTTAATTTACATACCTCCATATATAACAGATACCAAAGAGATGTTTGTGTACTTACAAATCATTTATTGGAGGGAAATATTCAGCAAGAAATACTTTAGCTATTTACATAGCCTTATGTCCATGAACATCTGAAAAACTGCGCAATTCAGGTTCAATTAAGTTTTCAGAAAGGACACCCTCCAGCTATCAGCTACCATCCATAAGGATTCTCTTCTTCAAAGATATTGGTCTAGAATTTTCAGGAGTGTATGGAAATTAGCATACAGCCTTTAAAAAGCCATTGGCGGGTGAAGATAGCTGCATTAATTAAGTAAGAAACAGTGCTTAGCTGACACTCACAGCCAACTAACTTGATGACATGTTACATTACTGTTTTCCTGCTACTTTTCAAGAATATCCACTGCAGAAGTAGTTGGCAGAGGCAGTCAAATACGGGTCAAGGGCTAAAAATGATGATTCACATTAATTATGCAGAAAGTCAGGGCCATTGTTAATTATTCTGCAATATGTCTAAATATATGTGACCTTTGTAAAGAAGAAACACAGACAGCCCGAAGGCAAAACACCTCCCAAGTGGAGAAATGGCTAACATCAGGCCCATCAGTAAACATGGGAAGGAATCTCTGCAAGTCCTGGATTAAACATACTAGGATCCGTTGGAAGATGAAGAAGTTGGAGGGGAACTGTCAGTTTCATGTTGGTGATGGGATAGAGCCTTTACACAACCTTGTGCTATTGCAGTGTGTTACATTGTGAAGACATGAAAGGGCTCCTATAAGCTCAGTCATGGAGGTGACATCCTCAGCCGCCCCTGACATTGCCTCTCCAGCGTTTGCAGATAGCTGCACTGGCTTGTGTGCCAATCATTCACGTCGCACTGGTCCCTGGTTGTCAGCATCTTGTGCTGCTTGACCCTCTGCTGTCACACCCTGTTGCTGTTCTGGCCATTGCTGCACCTGACCCTGGGCCACCCTCAGCTGGTTCTCCGCAGCGAAACTAGAGCTAGCACAAGCGCTGGGTTGACTTGACCAATCATTGTGTCAGCCTGAGGTAATCTGTGAACAAATTGCAGGGAATGATCTGGTCAGCATATTCTTTGAGGTCTTCCCTCTTATCCTGAACATGTTTACTGAGTAGGAAGCCCTATACTTAGCAAGGGGCACACTGTGGTCTCCACCCACCCACCCGTGATCAATATCAACTTGGAGGATCACTGCCGAGAGTGCTTCTTGTTTTTGAAGCCATGTGCACGGACATTTCCAGTGACCCTGAAAATGGAAGCCATGTGCACACTCCCTCAATCACTGTTGAGCTTCCCTCCATCACCCTCGAGCCTCAGTACATCACCCTTGCATGGCCCTCAGATAAGTTCCAGCTGCCCCCTTATCAGCCATGACCAGCTATCAGGGACCTTCGAACTTTCCCCCAGCACCATAACATATCCTAACAACCACCACAACCACACCGCCCCCCCCAACCCCCCACCACCCCCAAGCTCAACTTGCCATCCATCATCCTCGGCACTTCCTCTATCATCACTGAACTTCCCAAAGTTACCCTTGTGTCTCAGGACTTTTAGAATAACCTTCTTAGTATGACCCTTGCTCTCCACAATCATCCTGGCCCTGTGTTCTTCTGACATCAAAGTTCCCTGCATGGTCCAGTATCCTCCCTCTATCCCCCACAAGAGATCATAGGACTGCTAACTCCCTCCCTTGGTCAGCAGGAGCTGTCCTTCAGCACACCCTCACCTCCATCTCCCAATCTTGCTGGGATCTTGGTTCAATGAGACCCATGGGTCAGGCAGCAATGCCACCATGTTCGGAAGTTGATCCTAGAGATGAGAACATACCTAACCATGGTTCTCATCCTTTTAACGCATGATTATTGATGTCCCTTTCGTCGGCCAATTTAACTCCAACCGCCCAAAACAACCCTCCTCCCACTTCAAAGGATCGCACTTTCAGAGCAACTACATTCCCAAGAAGAAGTTTACGAAATGGTGTGTGTCACATTTCAGATCCGCTCCACCACCTTCGACCCTCCCCCTGTCACCCACCAGCTTCCCCCAAAACCCTTGACCCACATTATCCTCTCTCCTCTGTTACCCAGATTCCCTTTACCCTATAATGATCACTCTCCACATGTCTTCCCTCCTCACTGAGCCTACTCTTGCTGCCATCCCCATTGCCACCCTGACCCTGATCCCTCCCTTTATTAGCGTCACCTGTTTTGTTCATTTCTGTGACCCCCCCGCCATAAGATCATTCAATACCCAGTCATGACCCTGGATCTGCCACCCTACTGCATCCTAACACCCCCTCTCACTGCCCAATACCCTCAGTTCAAACCCCAAGTCCACACGATCGACAGGACCAACCTAGCCCTTTGGGATCATCTATCTCTGACCAGCCCTGCCCGGAAACACCCAACACCTCAGCATGACCATGCCCATGACACTAGGAACCTTCCCTCCTTCGCACATCCCTGCATCCTTGCCTTCCCTCCCTGTCTCCCTCTCTTCTCTCCCTCCCTCGGACAACCCTGCCCCGTGCCCTTTAGACTGCAGCCTCCCTCCCTCCCTCCTTCAAACAACCCTGCCCCGTGCCCTTTAGACTGCAGCCTCCCTCCCTCCCTCCTTCAGACAACCTTGCCCCGTGACCTTTAGACTGCAGCCTCCCTCCCTCCTTCCCTTGGATAGCCCTGCCCTGTGCCCTTTAGACTGCAGCCTCCCTCCATCGTTCAGACAGCCCTGCCCATGCCCCTTAGACTGTAGCTTCCCTCCCTCAGACAGCCCTTCCCCGTGCCCTTTAGACAGCAACCTCCCTCCCTCCCTCCCTCCTTTGGACATCCCTGCCCTGTGACCTTTAGACAGCAGCCTCCCTCCCTCCCTCCTTCACACAGCCCTGCCCTGTGTCCTTTAGACTGCAGCCTCCCTCCCTCCCTCCTTCGCACAGCCCTGCCCTGTGTCCTTTAGACAGCAGCCTCCCTCCCTCCCTCCTTCGGACAGCTCTGCCTCATTGCTTTTTACCTGCTGCCACCCAGATCAATTATCATCTGTCATGGGACAATGCTCTCCAAAGAGGAAAAAGCAGTGGCTGCTCACTCCAGCAAATGCATTATCTCACCTGCTGCATGCCACTCATATACAGTTGTGAATCTAAAGGCACGTAATTTTCACTCGGCGATAACTTAATTTGAAAGATTAACTTAATTCTGGCGAGATTGCCTTTTAATTAGCAAGCGTGACTTGTAGATGAACACAGAAAGGTTTCCTGGTCAGGAAGCTTGATCTGCCTTCAAACTTTTGAGAACTCAGTATCTTAGCTTCAGCCTACTGTCAGGAAGCTGATTTTTGGCCTCCCACACAATTAAGATCCCCTGCCAGCCTTGATTCACACTCCTGGGAGCAGCACAAGATTCCTCCCATAGAATGGTTACAATGCAAAAGAGGCCATTCGACCCTTTGCGTCCATGCCAGCTCTCTGCAAGAGCAGCTCAGCTAGTCCTGCTCTTCCACTCTTATATATGGTTATTAATCTTCATCCTCATGAACATAGGTTTGGTCTCCAGTTCCTTCCTCCTTTTCCACCACAATTCTGGAAACCTTTGCTGGAGTCCTGGAAATGGGACTTGAGAATTCTGAACGTTTGTTCCACAATGGTCCCGCTAGTGTCTATGGTCTCAGTAATGCTGCTTTTGATCCCTGTCCTTTGAATTTAAAAATGTAATCAGCAAGGATATCGCAGTGCTGTGACTGACCAGTGCAGTCATCCTGATTTCCTGAATAAAAGAGCCCTGGCTGCTCCCTGAGTAGTGTATGTTGACATAAGTAATAAAATGGCAAACAAATCTCAGAATCTGAACATTCAGGGAATGAATTATCCTCCTGTCACTGCAGTTTTTGTAGCCATAGTCAAAGTCGTGCTTTTGGAGGAAAAAGCCTGTAAGTTAGATTCCAACAGCTGACATATCTATCCAGGAGTGGGCTGAATAACACACTCCAAGATAGGGAGCATTTGCCATTTCACGGAGCGTATTATGGGGTATGATGACATTGGGCTCCATCTACAACGTCATCATGCTCGTGTGTGATTATATGGTTTGCAGGCAGGTCAAAAAGTCAGAAATTGCAATTCATTTAAATTACAATTCAGCAGCCAATTAAGATCATTAATGACCCAACTCACTGCTATAATACATTCAGAAGACAATAATATGCCTTCAGAATGAGAACCATAACAGGTGCAGAATTCATTTTGTAATGGGCAAGCTTGTTTGGATGGGTTTTAAAACTGCAGCTGAGACCAGAGTCTCAGTTTTGCAATTAACACTTCATTGACTACAGGGACAGCTTATGTGAATGAGCAGAGGATCCTTCTGGATATTGTTTCTTCAGGAGGACTCTTCTCTGATTGAGAGAGCTCTTTTAATTGATTATTTTCCTGTCCATTACCCAGGGGTGAAAAGTCTCTGGGAAAGATGGGAATTCTGATCTCAGTTGGAGACACATCCTCCAGTGAGGAGGAGAGAAGGATTAGCAGAAGATGGAGGAGAAGGATGAGAGGAAGAAGAGAACACAGGGAGGCTCAGGATGCTGTGATTTTTCAGGAAGGGGACAGAGCAGCGCCAGACCCTAAGCGTCAGGAGGAACCCATAAACCCTCAGCAGAGGCACAGACGACCTTATGCTGTCCCAAGGGTATCCAGGAGATTTAGTTACCTGAACAAGGCTCAGTGCAGGAGAAGACTCAGGCTCTCAAGAGCCACTGTGACATCACATTTAGGGATGCTCGCAGGCAAGATCTCACCCAACTGCCTTGAGGACCACACAATGCCTGTCACATTGAAGGTGACAGTGGCGCTAAACTTAGAGCCATAGAGACATAGAGGTCTACAGCACAGACAAAGGTCCTTCATTGCAACAGGGTCATTCCAGGAAGCCTGTGGAGACCTTAGCAGCTTAACACAACCTGCTGCACACCATTGCATCAAGGTGTTTACAGATTCAATGTTCCAAAGGACTGGGAATTACATCTCCTTCATGCAGGATGTCCAAAGCCAAATGAATAGAGCCCGAGAATTTGCAGTGATTGGAGAATTCCCCAGTGCGCATGGAGACATTAACTGCACATAGTTGGTGCACTAAGGCTTTTGATGGACAGCCATGCACAGAAAGAGCTTCCACTCAATCAACATGCAGCTGGTGTGCGACCATAATCGATGGGTCTTGCAGGTCTGTGCCAGGTACCCAGGTAGCAGTCAACACTCATACATCATTAGGAACTCAGAGATTCCAAGCCTTTTCATCAGCTTGGATTCCTTGGAGGGGTGGCTACTAGGTGGCTACTACTATCCACTGAAAGTATGGCTAATGATGCATGTTAGGGTGCCCAGACCTGACGCAGTGAGGAGGTACAATCAGAGCCAAGTCAGCACCTGGATCACAGTGGAACAGATCATCAGTCTCCTAAAGATGCGAATCTGATGCCTGGAAGTGCATTACGGTACTCCCTGCTTCACATGGTTTGCTGTGCACTCCACAACATCACCACCCAAAGAGGAGATGCCCTGGAGGATGATGGCTCACTAAATGTGGGATAATCCTCTGAGGACAAGGGCTATGGTGAGTTGAGCGACCAGGGCGATGCTCCTGCCATGATCAAGTGGGTGGCTGTGACACTAGGAATGCCTTAATGGGCAAAGATTTCTATAGTACATCTTGCCACCACTCAGAAGCGGTTTTGTGAAATCTTGACCCTTCATTTCCCAGTGCTCAGCATAAGCTGGTCACATTGATCATATACTGCACGCAGGAGGGCACCAAGGGTGACCTCACTGAAACTGAGGGAAACTTTGCCCCCTCTAGAACACCTCTCCCCTTGCTTCAATAGCACAGACATCTATGCATGAAAATATGTAATAAATGTACAACTCCTCAATGCCAAAAGGTGGGGGACTCGCTGATTGTTTAAATTTCTGCCATCCATGAAGATTGACATGGTTGGCAGGGATTAGCTAAAATTCAAACTGACTTGCCTGGTGAGATTGGGAAATGCACAAATCTTCACTCTGTATAGTAAATGCACTCAATTGGTCACCTGACACTATCCCGTGCCAGGGGGTCCTTTGAAATGCCGACCGTTACCTTGTTCTGGGTCACGACCTGCAGCCTCACAAACCAGACATCCTGCCCTCCAGCATTCATTGGGCAGGACGATGGTCTGTAACCTTCCCTTGCCGCTAATTGGCAGCAATGACCATATTATCAGGCACACACTGACAGTAGACCCAGAGGTTGGAACACCACCAACGGCATGGGACCATATAATTCAGCCCAATATCAGGGGCAAAGTGCAGCCTTCTCAAACACTGCCTGTAGGAAAAGTCTAGATCAGTTCACTAAGACCTGTGAACTCTGTGGCAATGTGTGATTGGGCATTGCCTACACAAATTGCATTCACCATCTTGAAGTTGAAGTACAGATCAGCCATATTCTAAATGAATGGCAGAAGAGGCTCTGCTGTGGCACAGAATAGCCTATCCCCAATCCTATGTTCCTTTATTTACGACTCATCCTCCTCCTCAAAACACAGGAATAATCACATCACTGGAGTGGAATCCATTACTTTATTTTGCAGAAGTTTATTCAAATTCTTAACAAAGGTTCCACAAAATACTTTTATATTCTCAGAAATTGCAGATTACTAAATGTGTTTCAGAGTGATAATACTGTACAACCTTATTCGCTATCCCTTCCCAGTTGTGGACATGAATATTCAGCACAGTTTACAGTGGCAGCCGTTTTCAGAGATGCTAAGTGGGTTGAAGTGCAAGGAAATCATTTGGTTATACCCTGCACTTTAAATGTGGTGGTGTGCATTTCTAAATTAGGAGAGCAAAGTCACAGAAGAGTCATGGGAGAGAAATTATGGTGACCATTTGTCAGTGTGGAGATTTGGCAAAGGATCTCTATCTTGCCAGTCTGCTAGAAGAACACACAAAAGCGAACAATTTTTAAGGAAAATCCTGTTCTTCAATTGCTGATTGGACACTGAAGCATTAAACAAAACACGAGCTAGCAAAACAAAAAGACCTAAGGTCATCTCTGAAAACGGCTGCCACTGTAAACTGTGCTGAATATTCATGTCCACAAGTGGGGAGGGATAGCAAATAAGGTTGTACAGCATTATCACTCTGAAACACATTTAGTAATCTGCAATTTCTGAGAATATAAAAGTATTTTGTGAAACCTTTGTTGAAAATTTGAATAAACTTCTGCAAAATAAAGTCATGGATTCCGCTCCAGTGATGTGATTATTCCTGTGCTTTAAGGAGGAGGATGAGTCGTAAATGAAGGAACATAGGATTGGGGATAGGTTGTTCTGTGCCACAGCAGAGCCTCTTCTGCCATTCATTTAGAATATGGCTGATCTGTACTTCAACTTCAAGATGGTGAATGCAATTTGTGTAGGCAATGCCCAATCACACATTGCCACAGAGTTCACAGGTAAACTGAAGTTTTATCCTATTTGGTTTTCACACTTACAGGCCAAGATTTTACAGCCCTGTCGCAGTGTGCCTCCCTCCAGCAGGTGAGGCAAGCCATTTAAATCTCCATTCAGTTCAGCGGGACCGTAATAACCCGCCAGGTGGGAGGGGCCGTAAATTCCTGGCCATAATTTCTGAACTGTAGAAGCTCAGTGACGCATTAGGTGGAGGGTTGTTCTTTAAAAAGTATAGCACGTCTTGGATAGGAGATCCAACATGTTCTTAATTTCCCACCTATGCTTTGCACTGAACACCCCGACGAATCGTTAAAAACATCAATGCAGCAAAGGGCAGTTGTCCAATTTTGCAACTGAGACTGAAAGATACCAAAAGGTAATGGTTCCCCAAGCTAAGAAGGTTACCAACTACAATTAGAGAATTTTACAATTGTGCTGATGCTGAACATTTATAGGTTAGTAGCATATGAAGCTATATGAAGGCTACAACTTAAAGAAAATTACACGTTAGTTCCCAATTCTCATTCCAAGAAAACTACTTTAGCTTCCAAACTTTCGTCTTTTAGATGAAACCTTAAACTAAGGCCCCTTCTGCCAGCTCCAGTGGATCACATGGCACTATTTTGAAGAAGAGCAGGGGAGTTATTCCTATTGACCTCACCACTAGTTATTCCTTAATCAACATCACATAACAATATTTTCTGATCATTACCATATTGCTGTTTGTGGGATTTGCTGTGGACAAAAGTACCTGCCATGTTTCCTACCTTTCAACAGTGACGATACTTCATAGATACAAAATAGGAGCAGGAGTAGGCTATTCGGTCCCTCAAGTCTGCTCTGCCATTCAATAAGATCATGACTGATCTGACTGTGGCCTCAACTCTACCTTCCGCCTACCCCTGATAACCTTTGACTCCCTTGTTAGTCAAGAATCGATCTACTTCTGCCTTAGAAATATTCAATGACCCTGCCTCCACAACTCTCTGGAGAAGAGAGTTGCAAAGATTCACAACCCTCTGAGAGAAAAAAATTCTCCTCATCTCCTTCTTAAATAGGAGACACCATTTTTAAACTGTGAGCCCTAGTTCTAATCTCTCTCACAGGGGAAACATCCTTTCAAAATCCACTCTGTCAAATCACCCCAGGATCTTAGAAGTTTCAATAAGATCGCTTCTCAATCTTCTATGCTCCAATGGATACACACCCAATATATCCAACCATTCCTCATAAGATAACACCACCATCCCAGGTATCAATCAAGTTAACCTTCTTTGAACTGCTTCTAACACATTTAAGTCCTTTCATAAATAAGGTGACCAAAACTGTGCACAGTACTCGAGATATGGTCTCACTAACGCCCTGTACAACTGTAACAAAATATCCCTACTTCCATATTCCAATCACCTTTCAATAAAGGACAACCTTCTATGTGCCTTCCTAATCAATTTCTGTACCTGCATACTAACTCTTCCTGATTCATGCACCAGGAGATCCAGATCCCTCAGTACCTCTGAGTTCTGCAATCTCTCTCCATTTAGATAATAAGCTTTTCTGTTCTTCCTGCCAAAGTGGACAAGTTCACATTTTCCTGCATCTGTTAGATTTTTGCCCACTCATTTAACTGATCTATGGCCCTTTGCAAATTCCTTGGGAGGAATTTTCCCAGGATTGCGCTAAGTGTGGCAGTGGGTGGGTAAAATGGCGTCCTACCTGCCAATGAAAATGATGGGTTTTCACACCGTATTGTCCCGAATCCACCTCATTATTTATTCACTCATGCGAAACACGCCATTTCCATGGAGAGCAGGCTCTCATTCACCTCCCAGCCATCATCTCGCTGTTGCATCATGCTAGCTGCCATCTTTAAAAGGCAGCCACCAGCAAAGCATTATTGCCACCAGCTCGCCACCACTGCTTGGGAGAGCTGACCAGCAAAAGAAAAAAGACTGCAGACCCCGCTTCAACAATGGGTCCCTCGAGGGACTGCTGGATGCTGTGGAGGCCCACCAGGATGTGCTCTACACCCGCTTTGGCCGCAGGATGGGCAGCAAAGTCACCAACCTGGCTTGGGAGGTGGTGGCAGTGGTGGTCAGCGCAAACACCTGCAGAGGAGGACAGCCACCTAGTGCGGCAAAAGGATGAATTCCATTCCACCAGGGTAAGTCACTCTTTTCATCACTCCCAGCTCTCACATTCACAAGCCCATCACACATCCGCAGGGCCCTCGCTCACTGCCAGTGCAAGGGACATCACCATTCACTCTTTCACACACACCGTTATTGTCTTCACCTCGTCCATGGGACCACTCACCACCTACACAGGCCAAGAGTACATATCATCTGGCCCAGCAGGCCTCCTGATATACTCTTTCCATCTATATCCATGCAGGACAAACTGGCTAACAACAGGAGGGAAAGGCCGCAGACAAGGTGGAGGGATGCCAGAGATCAAAGTTCTAACAAAATTTGAAAACAGAGCCATCCAGCTGGCTGGCGATGACTGGGACCAGACCTGTACAGACGGTGAGGTCAGCGCTGCTCTACCAAGTGAGGATCCAGCAGTGCAACATCCAACAGACAACCATGTCCTCGTTCACAAGCAACTGCCATGCACTAATTATCTCCCGTGCTTTTGCAGGCACATCTGCCAAACAGCTGACAGAATCCATGACCCAGGGCCTCCAATCAAGCCCTGAAGAAATCTCTGAAGAAGAATCTGGCAGCATCCTCCCTGAAGATCCATCCCTTCTTTCTTCAATAGAAGAGTCAGGTTCATTATTTTCCAATCTGATGGGACCTTTCCAGAAGCTAGGGAATTTTGGAAATTTAAAACCAAAGCATCTACTATTTCAGCAGTCACTTCTTTTAAAACCCCAGGATGAAGTCCATCAGGACCTGGGGACTTATCA
The DNA here is from genome assembly GCF_017639515.1 of Carcharodon carcharias. Classification (NCBI taxonomy): domain Eukaryota; kingdom Metazoa; phylum Chordata; class Chondrichthyes; order Lamniformes; family Lamnidae; genus Carcharodon; species Carcharodon carcharias. The sequence goes on along the minus strand of NC_054474.1, from coordinate 41,641,059 downwards.
GATTTTAGTACTAATAATTTTCTCCGGACCTTTTCCCTGGTGATTGGAATTGTTTTAAGTTCCTTCCTATCTTTCACCTCCTGATTCATAGTTATTTCTGGGATGTTATTTGTATCCTCCACAGTAAAGACAGATGCAAAATATCTGTTCAATTCATCCTCCAATTCCTTATTTTCCATTATTAACTTTATTTTATTCACTTTACTTACTCTTTCCCTTTTTAAATACCTGTAGAAACTCTTACTATCTGTTTTTATATTTTTAGCTAGCTTTCTCTTGTACTCTAATTTCTCTCTCCTTTGTCATTCTTTGCTTTTCTTTATATTCTGCCCATTCTTCTGACCTGCCACTTTGCAGAATTATATGCTTTTCCTTTCAATTTGATACTATCTTTCACTTCTTTAGTTAACCGTGGATGGTGTGTCCTTCCCTTAGCTTATTTTTTCACTGGAATGTATCTTTTCTAAGTACTCTGAAATATCTCCTTAAGTGTCTGCCACTGCATCTCTACTGACCCATCCCTTGACCTAATTTCCCAGTTCACTTTAGCCAGCTCTGTCTTCATGATCTCATAATTGCCTTTATTTAATTTTAAAACACTAGTCTTAGATCCACTCCTGTCTCTCTCAAACTGAATGTGAACTTCAATCATATTTTGATCACTGCTACCTAGGGGCGCCTTCACTATGAGGTCATTAATTAATCCGGTCTTTTTGCACATTACCAGATCCAGTATAGCCTGCTCTCTGGATGATGCTAAAATTTGTTGCTCTAAGAAACTCTCATGAAAACACTCTATGAGCTCATTGCCCAAGCTATCTTTGTCAATCTTATTTGTCCAATCTATATATAGATTAAAATCATCCATGATTGTCACCCCACCTTTCTCACAAGCCCCCATTATTTCTTCTTGTATATGCCACACTATAGTGTGGTTACTGTTTGGTTGGTGGGGGGGGGGGGGGGGGGGGGGGGGGGGGGTGGTGATAAACCACTCCCACAAGTGACTTCTTACCTTTCCTATTTCTCATCTCTACCCAAACTGATTCTATATCTTGATCTCTCCCTATTGTACCAAAGTCATTCTTAATTAACAGAGCTACCCCTCCAGCTTTTCCTAGCTTCCTGCCCTTCCTAAATTTCATGTAACTTTGAATATTCAGGTCCCAGTCTTTGTCATCTTGCAGCCATGTCTCTGTAATGGCTAACAAATCATATATGTTTATTTCTACCTATGTTATCAATTCATCAGTTTGTTACAAATGTTACATGCATTCAGATACCGAGCTGTTAGTTCTTTCTTTTTACTATTTATGTAATCTCTAGCCTTATCTGCTGGTGCACTCTTAGTTTTGTATACTCTTCCCCTTCCTGCCATGCTCTGATCATCATTTCTCTTAGTAGTACCTTCCTGTCTTGCCTTGTCTCCTCTATTTAATTTATCACATCTTCCCAAACTTTATCCATCCCCCGCACTATTTAGTTTAAAGCCCTCTCTACTACCCAGGTATATGACTTGTTGGGACACATGTCCCAGCACAGTTCAGGTGAAGACCATGCCAACAGTACAGCTCCCACTTTCCCCAATACTGGTGCCAGTGCCCCATGAATTGAAACCCATTTCTCCCACACCAATCATTGAACCACATATTTAACTCCCTAATCTGATTTACTGTACATGAATTTGCTTATGGCTAAGGTAGTAATTCCGAGATTATTACCTCTGAGGTTCTGCTTTTCAGTATAGCCCCTAAATGCTCATACTACCTCTTTCCTAGTTCTATCTATGTCATTGGTATCTACATGGACCATGACCACTGGATTCTGCCCCTCCCACTGCAAGTTCTTCTCCAGCCCAGAGCAGATATCCCAAACCCTGGCATTGCGCAGGAACACAGCTGTCTGGACTCCTGCCCTGGGCTGAATATAACAGTATCTATCCCCCTGACTATACTGTTCCAAACTGGCACTACATTTCTATTAATTTCCCCCCGCTTGAATGGCTTCCTATACCATGGTGCCATGGTCACTTTGCTCATCAACCCTGCAGCCACAGTTTTCATCCATATGAATTGCAAGAACCTCAAACCTGTTACACAACTGCAAAGGCTGAGGCTCCTCCACTTCTACCTTCTGGGTCTGCATACCTGCATCACTCACAGTCACACCCTCCTATCCCTGACCACTGGCCAAATAAGAGGACCCTATCCTAAGGAGTGTGACTGCCTCCTGGTACAAAGTGTCCAGGTAACTTTCCCCCTCCCTGATGCATCGTGGTGTCTGCATCTCAGCCTCCAGCTCAATGATTCTGAGCTGAATCTCCTCAAACCGCAGACACTTACTAAAAATGTGTTTGCCCTGGTTTACCCCAGTGTCCAGAAAATCTTACATTCTGCAGTCACAACACATCACCTGCCCTGTCATCTCTGTTATGTGTTAATTAATTAATTTTTAATTAATTTATAATTAATCAACACTGCTACTCCTAATCACCTTTTCTACTGCTAGTAAATCTTACTACAACTAATATAACCTTACAATTAACTTGTAATAGTTGCATGGGTTTTGAAAATAAACAAGCAAAATATTCACAAACCAATCACTTAGTTGTTGTCCTGTGATGTCATACTTTGATTTCTCTTAGATCACAGCCACTCTACTCTGGAGCCACAGGCTGAATTGGATTGGATAGCTCTTCTAGGTGGTGGTTACTGCCTCCGGTGGGTCCTCTTTCCCCCTGTTCCTCTAGGTGATGGTTACTGCCTCCAGTGGGCCTTCTTTCACCTTACTTCTCTAGGTGGTTATTGTCTCTGTGTCCTCTTTTCACCCATTCTTCTAGGTGATGGTTACTGCCTCCAGGTCCTGTTCCCCTGCACTCCCTGCTCTTCCAGGTGGTTGTTACTGCCTCTGGGTCGTCTTGTTCCCCACTCTTCCAGGTGGTTGTTACTGCCTCCGGGTCCTCTTCCCCTCCCCCATCCCCCAATCACTTCTAAGTGGTGGTTACAGCCTCTGGGTCCTCTTTCACCCCTGGTTTTTCTGGATGGTGGTTACTGCCTCCGGGTCCTCTTTCAACTGCTCTTCAAAAGTACTTCATTGGATAAGAAGCCCTTTGAGACATCTGGTTGTCATGAAAGGCACTATATAAATACAAGTCTTTCTTTCTTTTCTTTTTAACTGAACAAGAACTTTCAGATTTCAGTATGTGCCCATGCTCTTAGCAACCTGTTGCAAAAGGGAAAAAAGGTGATAATGTGGTATAATAAGGCTATAGTCCAGACACGTTCAATGAAATGTTTCATAAATTGATGTCAGAACATGAATAACATTTTAGCAGCCATGGATGAAGGTAGTTCGGAACTGTCAAAATCAACTTTACACATCCTTAATGATTTTTTGTTTTGTACCATTTGCAGTGATTCATTCAGATTTCCGTATGCTATAAATGAGTTTTAAGTATTTATTATTTGCAATCTCTAAATCCATCCTTGCAGACCTTATAATCAGCGATGTTCCATTTAAATAGATATTATATACTGACAATAATATGTAAACTGGAAAAAAAATCAGCTATTCTTAATTGGGAACATATAGCAATAATTTTCTTTAGTGATCCCTCATTCATTCCTTTAATTCGGGGCCTTCCTGAGAATTTAATATTTATCTGGCATATTGCATCCTTGCACATATCATTTTCTCAGCTGCTCTGACACCCTTACCCAAATCAATGAGTCCCCATTAAAAAAATTCGTCAAATGCTTTAGCCATAATCTTCCAAAGTTCTCTTGATTTAGAAATTGTTGCTGTAAACTGGAAAGTTGTAAATGTAAATCCATTGTTTAAGATAGGTGAGAGATGGAAACCAAGAGCTTTTAGAGCTGTCAGTCTAACATCTTTTGTGGGGATATTATTGGGATTCATAATTCGGAACAGAGTGACAGTCCACTTTAGAGAAATTTGAGCTGTTTAGAAAGAGCCAGTATGAATTTGTAATGTGTAGGTCATGTCTAATAAACTTAATTGAATTGTTTGAGGGAATAACTAAACTTGTAAGCAGGTAAATGTCTATAAATGTAGTTTTTATGGACTTTCAGAAGGCATCGAATAAGATTCCACATAAGAGATAATTAGCTAAAACCCAAAGCTCATGGAATTGCTGGCAGGTTATTGATTGGCTATTTGGTTGGATAGATTGTAGAGACAGGGGACAGAATTTTCTCAACCTTGTCGAGGAAGGTTTGGTAGTAAATGGATGGGGAAGTTCTGGAAACTGACCCCTTATTTGGAAAAAAGTGACCACTAGTTCTAGATTCCCCAGCCAGGGAAACATCTTCCTAGCATTTACATTGTCAAGCCACTTAAGATTAAGGTCTTCAATTGGATCATCTTACATTTTTCTAAATCCTAGGATATGGGCTTCATCTAATCAATCTCTCCTCATACAATAGGATAAAAGCAAAAAACTGCGGATGCTGGAAATCCAAAACAAAAATAAAAATACCTGGAAAAACTCAGCAGGTCTGGCAGCAGAGGAGAGGAACACAGTTAACATTCCGAGTCCGTATGACTCTTCAACAGAACTAAGTAAAATTAGAAAAGAAGTGAAATATAAGCAGGTTTAAGGTGTGTGTGTATTGGGGTGGGGGGCAGTTGCTAGAGCTGGTAGAGGACCAGTGATAGGTGGAGATAGCCAAAAGATGTCATAGACAAAAGGACAAAGAGGTGTTGAAGGTGCTCATATTATCTAAGGAATGTGTTAATTAAGAGTAGAAAGCAGGACAAGCAAGGTACAGATAGCCCTAGTGGGGGTGGGGTGGGGTGAAGGGAAGGGATCGAAATAGGCTAAAAGGTAAAGATAAAACAATAGATGGAAATACATTTAAAAATAATGGAAATAGGTAGGAAAAGAAAAATCCATATAAATTATCGGGAATAAAGGGGGGGTTTCGGAAAGGGGGTGGGGATGGAGGAGAGAGTTCATGATCTAAAATTGTTGAACTCGATATTCAGTTCGGAAGGCTGTAAAGTGCCTAGTCGGAAGATGAGGTGCTGTTCATCCAGTTTGCATTGAGTTTCACTGGAACAATGCAGAAGGCCAAGGATGGACATGTGGGCATGAGAGCAGGGTGGAGTGTTGAAATGGCAAGCGACAGGGAGGTCTGGGTCACACTTGCGGACAGACCGAAGTCTGCATTTGTTCTCTCCAATGTAGAGGAAACCTTCTCTTACAATAATCCTTTCATCCAAGGAATTAGTCTAGTGAACCTTTGATCCACTTCCTCAAAGCAAGTATATCCCTCCTCAGATAAGGAGACCAAAACTGTACATAGTACTCCAAACGTGGTTTCACCAAGGGCCTATATTATTGTTGTAAGACTTTTTCACTCTCATATTCTGATCCCTTAGTAATAAGGGCCAACATACAATTTGCCTTCCTAATTGCTTGCTGTACCTGTATATTAACTTTCTGTGATTTTTTTTTTCTTGAAAAGCAAGGGAGTGAAAGCTTATTGGGGGTAGGCAAGAATATGAGGTTAAAATCAGATCTGCCATGATCTTATTGAATGGCAGAGCAGGCTTGAGGAGCTGAGCGGCCTACTCCTGCTCCTAATTTGTATGTTCATATGTGTACAAGAACACTTAGGTCCCTCTGAATACCAACTTTTTTAGTCTCACATTTAAAAAACATTCCTTTTTTCTATTTCTCCCACCAAAGTGGATAACTTCATATTTCTGCACATTATACGCCATCTGCCATGTTCTAACCACTCACTTAACCTATCTATATCCCTCTGCAGCCTCTTTGTGTGCTCCTCACAGTTAACTTTCCCATATAACTTTAACTTCAGGATATCCCAAATGTTTTCACAGTTAATGAAGAACTTTTAAACTGTAATCACTGTTATTATGTAGGGAAATGTGCCAATTTGAATATTGCAAGGCCCCAGAAACACCAATGAGATAAAGGTCCAGGTCATTTGTTTTTGTGATGTTGATTGAGAAATCAGTATTAGCCAGGATATCAGAACATTGCCCCAGCCTTTCTTCAAATAAGAAAGAAAAAAATCAACTTGCATTTCACATTGTTCACAACCTCAAGATGTTCCAAGGTGCTTTCCACTCAATGATGTATTTTTGACGTGTGGTCACTGATGTCATGGAGAAACTATAGGATCATAAACAATGTTAAATAGTGCCATAGGATCTTTTACATCTACCGATAGAGCAGACAGGTTCTGAATTTACCATCCCTTTTGCAAGACAGCAGTGGAAAACTCTCTTAGTGTTGCACTGAAGTGTTAACCCAAATAATGCGAGCCAAGGCTGAAAATACATAGTGTCATAACAGTGGGTATGTCTCCATTGTATTTTGGTAACTAGGATGGTCCAGTAAGAAGGTTTCCTTTTTCCAAGTGGAGATAGAGATGATGTCCATTACTACATGTTATGAAGTGACATAATGTACACACTAATTAATGACTGAATCCAGTCAATGGAGCAACTTTCAGTTGTTCCTCTGGTATATTCTTGGATAGCACGCAGTTTGGGTGGTGGTAGGGTGAAAGAAGTTAAATGGAGAGAAATCCATTCCGTTAAACTATCCAATGGAAATGAAGCAGGTTGTGTGATGTAATATTGTGCCACTGTAATAGATACATTTTGCTAGCTCCAATGCTATGTTGATTTACAGAAGCAGTGTGCCTATTCAGGCAATGATAGCATTTGTTTTGGAGTCTTGGATCAGCCACATGGCTCTGGGGCTACTTCGCCATCAGAAATGTTCCTTCTAAGCTGTGTGGGTCCGAAGCCATGCAGCAATCCAGAATTTACTGCACAGTGCTACAAACAGTCCGCATTTAACCAGTTTCTGTTTAAGCTGTGCTGGTGTCCGGCCATGTAGCAATCTGAAATGCAACAAACAGGCCGGATACAACAAAGGAAAGTTAAAGGGAATGTTGACCATAGGTCTGGTAGAATATAGTGCAGGAAATTAAGCCCAACTGCAGTCTACACTTTAATGACCTGTGTACATGGGCACCCTAACTCTTTGGAGTTCCGCTGCTTTGCAGCATTTAAATGATACTCAGATCTATCCTTTTTGGAGAAAAATAGATGAATTCAAACTTCTCTATTTTGAAATCCATCTGCCACTGTCTTGCCCTTTCACCTAATTTTTCAATGTCTTTTTGTAATCTTATGCCCCATCTCCACTAATTATTTCATCAATCTTGGTGCCATTGGCAAACTTGAGAGCCCTACAGCTGTAGCCTTGACCCTTGGTCTAAGGGGTTTGTGCCTGCTGCTTGAGAGGTATGAAGATCTGGTAGGAACAATAAGAAAATATATTCTACTGGCTCTAGGGGGCACTCTAGGGGGCAGGTAAAAGGTGGAATTTTCTCCTTTAAGACGATTTTCAGTGTTTGGGACCATATATGGGCTCCGGCCCTAATGGTGTCCAAGTCCCACCAACCTGTGTGATCTTCTTCGGGGGAAAATTAACAAGCTGCCTCCAGGAGCTCTGTCCAATTAGGGATGATGGGTAGGCTCTGCAGTTGGAAACGAATTAGTGTTTGTGGCTGTGGTGAGGTGGGCTTTGCTGATGGGGGTGAGAGGCCACGGCGGCAACTCATGATGATGGCGACCTCTGAAGATTTCTTAAATTGTTTAAAGTAACGAAACACCTCCACAGGTGGCCGCAGCATTGGCCCTCTGGCACTCACAGCTCCTAGGGGGAGGGTAATTAAAGGAGTCCTCGTTTGCCCCTCAGCCTGTTGCTGGGAGCCAACTTCAAGCACATGCTGGGCTTTGATCTCAGTAGACGGCCCATCTACCACACTCCTAAATGGAAACAATTGATCATAATTAGTTATCTGCCTTTGCCAGGTGGGTAACTGACACACCCTACCTCCGGAAAGATCAGTCTGAGGCGGGAGCTCATTGGGGCAGCTCCCAGGCGCAAGATTTCCTAATTTTGCTCCGGTCCCACCTCCAAACCTATTTCTAAGGGACCGGGCAGATTCTGCCCAGAGTATCAGCCAGGCTGGTGTGGGACTAGAATCACATATAGGCCAGGCTGGATGAGGACGGCATGTTCCTTCTCCAAAGAATATTAATGAACCTTTTGTATTTTTAAGACTATCTGACAGTTTCATGGTCACTCTTACAATCCCTACAGTTTGTAGTGCTCTTATTTTGTGCAAGCCTGATTTGCTCACTTTATGTGACGGATGGTATAATGCCTGAAGAAAGTTTATCTTTTCTCTCTCTCTCCCTATTACATGTTGCCAGCAGCTCCCTGATTTCTAGCCTCTTCAATGGGAATGGATCAAATGTTGGCAAAAGGCTTTTTGTCTTCAACAGTTAGATAAGTCCAGATAAAAAAATGTTAGCAACTTAGCAGGAAGAACAGTTTGTTGAGGGGCCAGAAAAAGGTGGACCTATTGTAATATGGGTTCTCTAGATGCCTCAATGATGAAATCTTGAGATTGTATATTTAAACATGAACCCTTTATTGTTAACCTTTACTGTTTACAGATACCAGGTTACTTTCATGCATGGTGCTGTTACCTCCATGCAGGCTGGTTCCAGAGTGTTCTCCCTAAACTGTTCTCTCAGTCTACTATCATATGACTCTATACATCATATCGTGGGTGGTGCTATTCTCCAGTCCCACATCAACCCTTGCTTTGCCGAGTACCTTTACTTTACAATGGCATTCAGGCACATACAACATCATACAGTTGGACCCCACACTGCAGTGGGCCAGACAGTTTGCTGCCCTATTCAGCCCTCCTCCACATGACTACTTCTAGGCTTTAATTTCTAGGGTCTCTGTAATCTCCTCTCTTATCACCCTCAATTATATTAGGAAATATCCCATCAGGACCTATGGTTTTGTTCCCTTTCATCAAAATAACGTATCTAAAATTTTCTCTTTATCCATCACAATATTATTCTTCTCACTCTCAGCATTCCAGGATTCACCTCCACTCCTATATCCTTCCCTTTAGTAAAGATTGATATGAAGTATTTTTTAAATAACTGCCATTTTTTAATCATCATTTACAAATTTGTAATCATTATTCACAAATACTCCCTTTCAGGGTCCCAACTCACTTTCAACAATTGTCTTTCAGATGGATAATTTTAGGTTATCAAAGATAAAACTAGTTGATCTCTTCTCTTATGTGTGAGCTACTGTGGTACAACAAATTATAATAATGGGTGGTGAGTAATTCATTTTTGTTTCAATAATATTTAAATGTATATGTTATGTACTATTAATAACTTCTGGTGCCTCAATTTTCCTTATGTGATGGGGCAGTGTTCAAATGTGCACTGAGTGCCTGGCTCAACTTTGTTTTATGTGCATTTTTAAACTATACTCTAATAGTAAACATTTTGAGCTGATGTTTTTTGTTTCTTAAGGACCATCCATATGTTATCTTCTTTATATTTTTTCATTAATATCCCTAGATATTCCTAATTTTCAAACCTCTTTCAGTTTTTTATAAGAAACACATGGGGCAGAATTTTTCCATCGGCGTGTGGGGGGGTGGGACCCTGGCACCCACACGCCGACGCGTAAAATGATGTGCGGTGATGTTGGGCGCGCATCCCGACGTCACCACACGCCATCGCGATCTTTCAGTGGGCGGACACATGACGATGTCCATTGTGCGGCCGCCATTAATTAACGGGCCACTTAAGGCCCTTGAGGCTCCAATTGACCTGGATTTTAAGGTGCCTGTGCGATCTTCGGCTCATCGCATGGACGCAACGGGCAGGCGGGTATCAGAAATTTGCATGAAGCTCATCCACGAGCGGGAGAAGAGGACTCAGTAGGCTCGTGAATCCAGACATTTAAAAGTTACTGCTCAGAAATTAGTAAAACTTGCCTTTGTGAGGTGGAAAATTTACAAATGCATAGCAGCTGCTTGGACTGGACTCATAACCTTCAGGTCAGCACTTTTCAGTGAGGATTTGTTTTGGGGCCTGTAGATTTCAGGAAGCCTCCCTGAACCTGAGAATGGGAGGTGATCTCTCCACTGGAGGCACCTCATCTGAGGAGGAAGGGAGGGCTAGAAGGAGGAGGAGGCCAGAAGTGCACATTCAGCCTGCAGGGGAGCCACCTTTGGGAGGACAGGTGCATGCACAAGGGATGCAGGACCAAGAGGTAGTCCAAGGCACAAGGGGCTGCAGAAGATGGCACTATCCTGCTGCTAGGGTATACAGAAGGCGAAACACCTACCTCAATATGTCTGAGGTGCAGTGCTGAAGGATGCTCTGTTTGTCAAGAGGGACAGTCAACACCATCTGTCAGATGATTGGCCCTGAGATCTCAGCTAACTGTGTGGGTGGACATCCCATGCCAGTGGCTCTAAAGGTCATATCTGCCCTCAGCTTCTATGCCTCTGGCCCTTTCCAGGGGTCGGTGGGTGATCTTTGCGGTGTCTCGCAATCAGCTGTCCACACTTGTGTCAAGCAGGTCACAAATGCTCTGTTCAGGCGTGCATTGATCTTTGTCCATTACCGCTGGGACGAGGCCGGCCAGACACAGCAAGCCAGAGGCTTCGCGGCCATTGCTGGCTTCCCCCGCATCCAGGGTGCAATAGACTGTACACATGTGGCCATCAAGGAGCCAGCGGGTGAGCCCGGTGCCTTCGTCAACAGGAAGGGCTTCCACTCCATGAACGTGCAGATAGTGTGTGATCACAGGATGCTGATTCTACAAGTCTGTGCAAGGTAACCAGGCAACTCCCATGACACCTACATCCTCGGACACTCCCAGGTTCCAGGGATCTTCAGTGCCCCAGCCCAGCTGGATGAATGGCTGCTGGGAGACAAGGGTTATCCCCTCAGAAGGTGGCTTATGACGCCTCTCCGCCATCCAAGAACAGAAGCTGAGCAGTGGTACAATAGAAGTCACGCCTCCCCACGGACTGTGGCGGAGAGAGCCATCGGTCTTCTCAAAATGCGATTCAGAAGCCTGGACTGTTCCGGGGGTGCACTGCAGTACCCCCTAGATCGAGTGTCGCTGATAATGGTTGCAGGCTGTGCTCTGCACAATCTGGCGCTGCAAAGGGGGGACACTGTGGATGAAGAAGATATAGGCGCAGTGGCTGCCGCTGAACATGATGAGTCCAGCAGTGAGTCTGAGGGCGAGAACGCACAGGGAAATGATGAGGGGGCACACGCTGACCCGGGCATACTCCAGGGAGGCAGGGACACCTGGGACACTCTAATCCAAGGAACCTTTAGCTAGCACAGCACATATGGATCTCCAACACAAGCCTGGCCTGCAGCCTCCATACTGGAGACCTTGGTGCAAAATCTGTCTGGATAGGAGCATTGATGATGGGCCCAGTCAATCAACGTAAATGACACACAGATCACTCATAACATCTCAGGAATCCATCCACCTGCCCAAGAAAAGAGGCATCCCCAGCCATTTTAGGTGACATAAATTTAACGCTGCAACAAAAGTCTCTTAACATAACACAATTAGAAGGACCTCATAGGGGGGCCAACAAAAAAACCACCAGTGATGAACCCGGGGTGTGCCTAAGGTGCCTTCATTTTGCGTTTGCGGGTGCTGCGTTTTTGTGGTGCACCCTCGCTGGCACTGAGACAGCCTGCTCTCTCTGCCGTTCTGTTGGCCTCGATGACCTTGGCAGACATCCTCTGGCCCATTGAGCCTGTGCTGGCCTTGCCCGGGAAGGAGCTGCCAGCTCCACGGTTGGCATCTCCCCAGTCGTCGCACCCTCATTGGGTGCCGCAGTCACTGGCAGAGGGGCGGAGGCGCTGCTGCCCTCATCCGGAGCGCTCTGAGAGGCGCCAGCAGAGACGGCAGGCAGCTGCTCCGCCGACGTGAGATCCATTCAGTCCTCCCTGCTCAACGTAGATGGATGGGCACCGAGGTGAGATACCTGGTGCCCAAACCACCACCCACCTGAGGTCAATGCCACTGTGAGAGATTGCAGGTCCGAGCATAGCCCCAGGAGCCCCTGATCCTGTCCCTGGAGCTGCCTCTCCATGAGAGTCACCACTCTGTCCATGGAGGAAGCTTGGTGCTCATCCATGAGGCTCAATGCATCAGCTACAGTTCGCGTAGACTCCTCCATCACTGACACCAAGCCAAGCACAGCCTCATGTATCTCCACCAGATGGTCCCACACACCCGGCCGCATCTCACCAATTGGCTGCATTGCCAACGACTCGAGGCTCATCATCAGCAACAGACTGAGCATGTGCCTGGACCCCTGCAATCCTCCAACTGCTGGCGCCATGGGCACTCTATTTCCGCCAGCTCCTCCAGTGACTGTGAAGTGTCCTCACCGCTGAGACCTTGGAGACTAGCCGAAGAAATGATACCCACAGAGGTGCTAGTATCTGTGCTGGTGCCGCCTGGCAGAGATGGTGTGATGCTTCTGATGGTGCAACTTCATGCCCCTCATGTGTCAGAGGGGGCCCCTGCTGCTCCGGGCCTCTGGCTCTGTGCTGCTGATGCTGAAAGGAAGAGTAAGGACATTCGATCAGTTAGCCTGTGGGCAATTTCATTGTACATGCCTGTCTCCCGGATCATCATGCGCTCATCATTCCACACACAATGGGCAAGCCATGTTGGTAATGTCACTCACTCAACAACCATGGCTGTTGGGAGACTACTGGTGACATGAGTGCTGGCCACACGTACCTGCCCGTGGAACCCCAGCCTCTCCAGCTCCAGTGGACCTGGGCACGTGGCGCCTCTCCAGGTTAAGGGCCTCCTGCTCAAAATAGCTAAGCAGCTAAATCGGGCCTGGCCCACCGCCAGTCCTCAGCTGCTCAGCGTTATGAGAATTCTTCCCCTGGAAATGAAAAAAGAGCATTGATAAGTGATAATTGTACCGTCAATCTCCTGGTGGCCAGCCCACCCCAAACCCAGTTGCCTATTGCAAGGGTGCAGTGCATCCTTGCCCCACTGCTGGCCAGCACTCACACAAATATGCCAGGTGTGCCCTTCTCCCCGCCAGCGCCACCCCTTGGCCACATGCTGCCTTCATCACACTTCAGAACACACAGTTGTACCTGATGTTGCAAGGAAGCACAATGACATGGAGCGCAGAGGGCAGCAGATCCATCTGTGCCACACCACCTTGACTATCCCCTCCCACCATGTCATCACCCTGACTTCGACATGTCCTGGAGTTCGAGCAGAGCACCTGGGTGCAGATCCTCCAGGTTGCCCCCACCACAGTCATGTGGGTGCCAGTCCACCACATGCTGCGGGTGCAGAACCCATCTCATCACCACCATCTCAGGCTGACCAACGCATAGGGAATATCTGCTGGGCCGCTCAGCTAAGGACACATGCTGTCAATGACTCATTGCATTCAGGCCAGTCAGACATGGGTGGGATGCCAGCGGGGGAGAAGGTTACATGATGGGTGAAGTGAACGATGCCAACATGCTACTCATTCTTCCCGTGCACAGCAGGTCATTGAAGCGCTTGCAGCATTGGGTCCATGTGCGCCGCCCCACGTCATGGGAGCTCACGACCTCAGCTACCTCCTCCCACGCATGTTTGGTCAAGTGGGGTGGCCTCCTCCTTCCGTCCTTAGGGATGGGCACCTCCTGCCGTGCTGCCACCTTGTCGAGGAGGGCAGCAAGGCACTCATCTGAAAATCTGGGTGCACAGTGACCACCCACCCTACCCTCCTGCAAGGCTCAATGTGCCTGGGCCCTGACCCCGGCCATGTACAGCAGCCTTGGAGCAGCTGCAGCTTGGCCTTTAAACAGGCCAACGGGTCACCATTCTATCTGGCCTTAATTGGCCCGCCCATGTAAAATGGCAGCAAGGTTCCAATCGGCGGCGGCGATAGGGTATGTGACCGCCAGCGCCCGCTCCCGCACGCCCCGCCCAACATGGGGAACATTCTCCCCGTGATATCACACATTTCCCAGACACTCTTTGTCTGTTAGCCATAAAACATCAGCATTACATTCTCAGCTAATATTCAACAAAAATTATTAATTCAGTTCCATGTAGATTGAAACATTTCATTAATCCTCCAGCACATTGCAAACCCGGTCAAAAATATTTGCTTAAAGGAAGGACTGGTATTAATTTCATGCCAGAAATCATAACAATCCTTTTAAATGCTTTCTGAGCTGGTGAGAGAAAGGATTAATTTCATCAGGTCGGGTTTTCTGTTTTCAAGGAATCAGATAAACCCATTATCTTCAATACACAGAATCCTGGCTCTGAGCAGCTCTCAGCATTTATTTTTTTCCCTGCAGTTATAAAACAGAAGCATTTTACCAGTTTCTCACAGAGTTCTGGTATCATGATCACAAAATAATTATAAATGGGAAAACTCATCTAGCCTGTCTTAGTTCATCCATCAAGAATGATCATGAAAGCATGTCTGAGATCCATGCAAAGTAAAAAACGCTTATTTATTTACTAGTATGCTTCAAACCATTAATAAATGAACAAAATCAGTCATGTCAATGCTGATGCATTGTTAGAAAGCAAAATGAGTCTATCGCGTGCCATGTCAAGATTGTTCTAAAGATCAGTGCAGTTTTGTGTATAATTTTACAGTTATATTGCAAACTAAAATGAGCAAATCTGCACAAGAGCAGACGTTAATGCATATTAGGATCCTGCATTCTAAAAAGATCACCTGAGAAGACAGCATAAACATGTATAAAGAATCTTACAGTTCAAGACAGTGTAAATAATTAGGGATAACCCATATTAAAAGTCACCTATTAATTCATATGGTACTTAGTAAAGTTAGCACAATATTATGGCTTCATGCACCAAATTTAACTCATACTTTCAATCATCCTTTACCCTTGAATCACAGATGACATTCCTGGCAGTCTATTAAGTTTCCCTGTGTAGGAACACAGCAAAGTAATCATGCTTTTGGTTGTTTAAAACTTTATGCTGAGCTCCATTCTTACTTCCTGATCAGATTTTGGTTGTTCGATTGTTATATCAATAGACCCACTGCAAATCACAATAGCACATAAACTATAAAGAACTTATATTAAACTATTAAATGGTCATTTACAATCTACCATTATAAAAGTCCACTGTTGCCTTGTGGTCTCCTGTGGGTGACCCAAAGAAATTACGGCTTGGATTTTCCATGCCCATTGGTATCATGCATGTTCAGTGGCATAGTTGGTTTCATGACAGCATGAAACCAGTTCATGATCGTCTGCTCAGCCCGCCAATGGCACGCCCCATTCTCCACCATCAGACATCAGGAACCTCATTGTAATACATCAGAGTATCATTATTAGGCCAACCTGCCAGAAATGTTTCGCCTCCCCCCCACCCCCCAAGGATTGTCCGCCCACGTTGGAGGGAAAACACACTGAAGTGTTTCACAACAGCTCATAAGCGACATGCACTTGGCATGCTTCGAGGTTTGTTTGCCTACCTTGTGTCGGTCAGCACTCACAGTCATCAGCGTCAGGCTTCACAGATAGCACCACATCACTTTTAGTGGGGCTCATGGCAGGTCTCTACCTACTGGATCAGCCATATGTGGGTGGCTTTTCAATGGCTGCAGGGCCAGGGCTTGCTTGGGGAATGGGTAGAGGTTGCCTCAGGCAAAGAAAGAGGTGCAGGGCAAGTGCTATACTGGAGAAGGAGGGTATCCTAGGGTGTGTGTGGAGGCACATGTTGATCTGTGCAAGTGGTCTCAAGATGGTGATGCTTGAGGAGGCAGTCTCCAGAGGAGATGAGGCCAGATGGCGAGGGTATGTGTGTGAGAATGGGTGGTGATGTCCCTTGAACTGGCAGTGAGTGAGATTTCAGTAAATCTGCGATAGGCTTGAGTGTGTGAGTTTAGAGTGATGAGACAGTTGCCATACCCTGGCTGCACGAATGAGATCATTCATCCTCTATCTGCATTGGATGGCCAACCTCTTCTGTGCAGTATTGGCACTGATCAACACTGCCATCACCTACCAAGCCATAGTGGTAATGTTGCTGCCCTTCCTGCGGCCAAAGCGGGAATAGAGGACATCACAGCGGGCCTCCACAGTGTCCAAAGGGTGCTCAGGGGCTGCAGTCTTCTTGTCTTTCGTGGCCAAGTCTTGTTTTGTTGCAGTCCTGGGCTGGAAGCACTGAGCGTGGTTGTACTTCAAATGTGGTGCCGGGCATGATGAAGCAGCGAGGTGGTCATGTGGCAGGCGAATTGGAGCCCGCCTGCCACGGAAACGGCATGTTTCCCAGAAATGCATAAATAATGTGATGGGTTTGGGACGATACAGTGTGAAAACCCACAATGACAGCTGGCAGGCAAAGCGTCGTTTGCATGTGGTGCAAATCTGGGACAATTCTGCCCTATCTCTGCAGATTTGAAAGTACACTCAGGTGACATTTACATTTATTTTTCTGGTGCAGAGGGGTGAATCCAAAATTCATGCAAATGCAGAATTAAATCTGCTACCAGCCGACCTAAGGATAACTGTCACAAGTTTCCTTTTGTTGCTTATGTGCAGTGTGGTGAAAATCATAACACGACCTGACTCAACTTTCCAAAACAGCAACGAATTCCCCATTAAGACAGAACTTTTGTGAAGGATATACAATGACCTGCCAAATGGAAAAATCATTTAAAATCATAGAATTATGGAATATGGTTATAGCACAGAAAGAGGCCATTCAATCTGTTGTGTCCATGCCAGCTCTCTGCAAAAGCAATTCACTTAGTGCCAGCCCGCCGTCTTTCAGACTGTCGCAATTCCCGGAAAATTTCAGTTTAGCAAGTGCAGCCATTTATTTCAGCACTGTCCCTGGTGCTGTTGTCCTTCTGATGTAATCACTGTTACTCTGTTGCCATGCTGTAACAACTCAATTGATACCAACAGAAGTATTATCAAGATCCCTCCAGTTTTGCATCCATCTTTGTTTGCCTCTCAACTCCCCAACAACCAAAATGAGACAGATTTAGTCTTGTCTGCATCTATATTGTAAGATGAGGCAGCAGACACAGAGGCAGTCCATAGGGAGCAAGTCACTGTAGTGGTGTTTGTGCCTATAAACTTTTAAATTAGATGCAAGAGTGCTACCACTGAACTATGAAGTGAAGTGCCTTGGGGCATTTTATTATGTTAAAGGTGCTATATAAATACAAGTTGTTGTTGTGTTCAGTTGTAGGCCATCTTGTCCTGCAGAAGAGAGGGCATAATAGTATGATAATGTACCACCATGTTTGAATGATGATCCTGCCATAACTGAATAGCTAGTGTATGTGCAGGCAGCGAGAGGTGGGTGTGAGGCTGGCAGTAGATGTATGAGGGTGAGATGGAGTATCTGGATGTGAGGCATGTGTCCTGAATGACAGGGACAGCTACTGGGTGAATGATGAGGATGTGGTGTTTTGAATGGTGTGAGTTGTTGGTGGTGTGGTGGATAGGGGATATCATGCAAAGATGTAGTCACTGATCTTGATCACCTATGTGAGGTCACCCCACTTCTTGTAACACTGCTGCCAGATCCTCAGATCCACACATCGGATGTTGACCACCCTAGCCACCTGCTGCCACTCCCTTCTGACAGTGGTCCTTCAGGGCATCCTGGTCCCCACAGAACCATAGTGTCTCTCCTCCTGCTCAGCTCCACCATTAATGCCTCCAATGCTAATCCATCACCCTGGAACCCTCTCTCTGCCCTGGTGTTCAATTTTCCATCATTGAAATTCCACTATTATGCAGTGCAAATTCCCCATAAAAGGGACAGTCTGTCTTTAAGAGAAGCAGACTGGCTGCACCACATCATATCTGCACAATAATATTTGGCTCCCTGCTATACAAAATAGTAGCCAGCAATGTTAGAAGAAGAAAGCAGCATGGGACCCACTCGGTGACGTGCTACAATCATGCAAATAAGGTTGATGCCCTGAGTGGACAGGTTGTGAATTGCACACACCCTGCCCAAAAAACCAGCACACACAAATTTCTAACCCAATATAATGTTTGTGCATGAGTGTATATGGAGACAGACTGTGTGGCCGATGGGGGAACTCTCCCATCAGTCAGAGAAACGGCAGGGTATCTCAATCAGTTCTATGGGGCAGGACTGTAGGAATCAAGTCCTCATCAAGCACTTATGTGGCCACCATTGGACCTCCCCGCAATTGAAGTACCCAGCGAAAGGCCAATCGGAGGCCGGCAGCTACTCTTGCTAATGCTGCCAACGTGAGTGGTGGTTGCTGGTGGCAATGCACAAACCAGAAGCCCAGGAGCATTGTGGGACCCCAGACCAAAGGTGAGAACGGAATGGGTGGCATGGGGTGAGAGCCACGTGAAAGACAGGGGATTGAAAGCTGCATCAAGGGGTGGCTTTAGTGCCCCCGCTTTTTGATGCTGGGTCCCCAAGCAAACACAGACTGCCTGATAACAGGACACCATTCCCTCCCCACCCGTGGGAGGCATTTGACGAACCTGACAGGATTGTTATGCAGCCTTCCAAGGATGTGGGAAAGCCATGCAGCTCTCATTAAATCCCTAAGGCACCATTGAATTGTGTTGGCCTCAGGGATAGTGGATGTCATTGGCTCATTAATGAGCCTAATTGACATCCCGCTGGTGCTGGCAGGGAATCCCATGTCAGCACTCCAATGTAGTCTTCATGTCCACCGCATATGATCAAGGTGATAACCGCTCTATGCATGTCCCAAGTTGACAGGTGGGCTGATTCCTGTTGAGAGCATTGAAAGTTTGCAGCCTGACTAGCTCTCTAATGCTCAACTCTTGCAATCGTTTGACAGTTTTGTCAAAATGAAATTTGACTTTTGCCATTTCAGCTTGATTTTTTTTACTCACGTTTGTTACTATTTCTGGATTCAGTAGCTTTTTTGCTATTGGTAGAGTGGTTTAGGTGTGGCGCGACATTAGTCTTTGGACTGAACTACTTTGCATGTCTTCTGTTGGTGTGTTTCTCCACTCGAGGATTGTCTTGTCTACATCTGTGCTGGATTTGCTCAATTTTTTGATGTTTCCTTAGGCAATTTTCACTGCCATCTCAGCCTTCCCATTCTACTGAGGATAATTTGGAGGTGATGTGTAGTGTTTAATTTCCCAATCCTTTGTGAAGCAGCTGAATTCTTCACTTGAGAACTGAGGGCTATTGTCACTCACCACAATGTTTGGAATGCTGTAATGACTTAAGTGTGCTTTCAGGCATTCGACAATCTCACTAGTAGTCCTTGAAGTTAACTGGTCTAACTTCCATGTCATGCATCATCAGTGGCTCTCTAGCTTGCTTAGCTTGGTACTAGTTACGTGCACCATACTGGATGATGTGGTCCTTAATTTCATTGCTCATGTTTTGCCAGTAGAGCAGTTATCTTGCCTTCCTCAAACTTGACTTAATTCCTCGTTGGCTTGCATAAATGTGCTTCAGCATCTCTCCTCTCATCTCCTTAGGGATAATGATTCTATTTCTTTTGAACAATATGCCAACTTGGACTATCACTTGATCTCTGTATGCCCAATGCACTCTTGTGACCATAGGTAGGTCCTGGATGCTCTTAAGCCATCCATCTATCACAATTTCTTGTAGCGCTTGGAGAGTTGCATCCAGTTTGTTTGATTTGAGCGAGGCGCTTGCCTGTCAGATTTAATGTCTCTGCTGGGTTGATGACTTTCAGAGCATGTCAAGCTGCTCCCTCACATTGAATCTGGAATCTAGAAGATTTCACATTCTGTTCACATCCTCAACTTTCTTTATAGGGAGTGCTACTCTCGACAGTATGTCTGCAATGTACATCTGTTTTCCTTTCATGTATGTCACTTCCAGATGATATCTCTGTTAATGAAGTAACATTCTTTGCAGATGCTTTGAAGATAGTAGCAGTTTGAAGAAACTGCTTTTAAGTGGCTTGTGGTCAGACACTACTATCACTTTGCCTCTCCCAAGCAGGTATTGATGAAAACACTCACAAGCGAAAACAATGGCCAGACACTCTTTCTTGATCTGAATGTAGCATCATTCAGTATGCGTTAACATCCTGGATGCAAATGCTACTGGTTGAACTTACTGCTTTAGGGTTGCTGAAAGACCGGTCTCACCACGCTGCAAGGTGACTTCATCATTGACGTCATAGTACTTTCAGCACTGGCGTTGTCATCACTAGCTGTTTGATTTTAGTGAAAGCTGCTTCTTTATCTGTGCCCCAATACCACTGCACATCCCAGGTAGTAAGATAGTGTAATGGTTCACACTCCGACGACAAATTAGGCAAAATCTTTGCTAAATAGTTCATGAATCCAACAAATCGTTGCATTGCTTTCACATCTGTTGGTCGCTACATCACTGCTACAGCTCTCACATTTTCAGGGTCCAGATGAAGATCTTCTGCTGTCAGTACATGACCTATGTACTTGACTTTAGGTACCTTCAATCGCATTTTTTTTTGTTTAGCTTCAGGATCATCTGGCAAGATCTCTCTTGCAGTCACACTGGATTCTGATCATGGTCAACTATGGCTTCTTCCATTGTGTCTTTACATCCATAGACTTGTCGATTATCCATGGTGGCCTCCACTCTGGGAAGGTCACTGACTACCTCTTGCTGTCTGCATTGATACTCTTCTGGAGCTGTGGAAATGCCAAACAGCATGCGTAACCATCTGTATCTCCCGAACGGCATCCAGAGTGTCATTAGAAACCTGCCACTTTCATCCAGTTTCACTTGGCAGTAACCATATTTTGCATCTAGAGTAGGAAAGATCTTTGCCTTGACAAGTTGTAGCAAAATTCCTTTAATGGTTGGAATGAAGTATGAGATCTCTCCAGCACTTTATTTAGATCCTTTGGTTCAGTTTTCCAGGTTGTTTCAGTGCTACCATGCTGCTAACGCAGTCTATAGGAGTTGTTACTTTCTTGATCACTCCCTTCTTGTCCAGCTCTCCTATCTTCAGGTTTTTAGGCTGGACTTGAGGACAGCTGGAATTTTTCTTGGCAGATGTTGGATTGGTCTTACACTCTCATCTGCTTTGAGATGCTATTCACCAGGGAGACATCCCAACCCTGTAAACACATATTTGTACTAGGATCTGTACAGCAGTCATTTGTTTAGTGTGCTGTAGCATGTAAATTTCTTTTGGCACATTTAGGGTTACCGTCCAAGCTTTAGACTTGATCTAGCTGAGATGATAAAAACAAAAAAACTGCGGACACTGGAAATCCAAAACAAAAACAGAATTACCTGGAAAAACTCAGCAGGTCTGGCAGCATCGGCGGAGAAGAAAAGAGTTGACGTTTCGAGTCCTCATGACCCTTCTGAGATGAGTTGCTTTTGCTTACTGTCTGAGATCTGGAGCTTTAGATCTTCATTCTTCCCATTCCATTGGTCTCTCAAACCAATTTGTTCTATTGGTATGTGTATCGTGCCATCATATAGCCTCAACCTTACTTTCAAGGGCTTCATTTTTCGGTTGCCATGTTAAGCCACTTCACACAGGTCTGTGAAGGTCATGATGTTGCATGATGCATCAGTGCCTATCTGACACTTCATGTTCACTTGGTACTCTCCTTCTGTGGTCATCATTCTAACAGTGACAAACCAGTGTATGGTGTATAGTGATTCATCAGATTCCTCGGCTGATATCTCTCCAGTGGCCATCTGTATAGGCTTGTTTTGCTTCTTTCTAGCCAAACGGTTATGCACAAAATGATTCAACTTCTTGCATTTAGAATATTGTTTTCCCCACTCTGGATAAGCCTTCTTTTCCTTTGTGTGATATCCTCCGCAGTATCTGCAGCCTGCCCTTTGTCCGCTTTTTCAGCAGCTTTCTGCAGCTCTGCTCTTTTGACCTGGAATATCTGCTAGCAAAATGCAAAGCCTGGTCTGTTGTGCCATACATATCCTCTAGCTGATGTTTTACAACCCTGTGCTTCTGCACATATCGATGGTTTTCTTGAGAATAAGTTTCTCCCTTCAGTAGACTCACTGCAGGATCTCTTGTGTCGAAGATGATCCTGTCTCTAATGAAATCATCTTTTAGTTGTCCGAATTCACAGGATTCTGCGAGCTGTGTTACTGCAATCATGTACTGATCAATAAACTCCTTTTCATCTTGAGTCCTAATGTTGAACACATGGTGTTCATAAGTAACGTTCACTTGGGTTTCAAAGTGTGCCTTCAAGGCTTTCAAGATTTCTGCCATCTATTTCTTCTGTTCTTCAGAGAGATCGAGGGGGGAATACAATTTGTAGCAATCTCTCCCCAACAGTGTTAAAAGTATTGGCTTTGGCTTGTTAACTAAATCTGTTGCAATCTTATAGTTTTGCCATTGAGAATAGAAAAGTTGCCAGTTCTGCTGCATGTTAACTTTTATTTTGACAGAACTAGAGGAAAACTAACAGCCATTTTGACTCACCCCGTTAGTTCGCTGTCCTTTTCAGTGGCTTTCTGTGGCTTTTTCAGCAGCTTTCTGCAGCTCTGAACATTTCTGTAATCTCCTTTTGATAGCTGTGGCTTTTCTCTAGCTCTTGAAAACTCAATTTCAGCTCCACTTTTGACACAATGTTATGAGCTCAATGAGTACAGTGCTTATAGTACAACGTCTTTATTAGAACTGAATGTAACATGGCTTCCCCCAGCCTGTGCTGCATGGCAGAGGTCACATGACAATAGCAAGCCAGGTAGTACCTTTTGTACATGATTACATTTCAATCCCAAACAGTGGGGGTGATATGTGTCTGCAAGTGTAAATCTGTGTGCTATATTGTTGCAGGCTTGTTTCTTTTTATCTTTAGGGTGTCACCATCATTAGAGTGCTGTCAAAACCGACGCTATTAAAATTAGATTTGACTTAATGATTGTAATCACTCTGCATTTGGTAGGCAATGTCTTTCCTCTTATGATTGCAGTGCAGGATTTTGAACCCGATCATTTCATTTCTTCCTACTCTGTTAATAGACTGTTAAGTATTATTCTACAGCAGATTCTTGAGCACTGACATTATTTAACTAGAATGTTGCATCAATTCATTATGTTTAATTCACTTTTATGGCAAGCCTAAAAATTTTAACGTAATTGTGGCACTTACAAATTATGGATCTGTAACAAAAACCGTCCACTTCTTCCTCATTATAACATGGCTGAGAATGATCATTGTCCAAACTGATTAATGTGCTAAGTAATGTGTTTCCCAATGTTTTTGTCAGATTCTCAGAAACAAATCAAGGAAACTCAATTATTATTGTCTAAATCTTCCATCCTGTGTTCACTGCAACACATTTCCACCTATGCGGGGTCTCTGCCAGTAAGTTTCTGTGACCCCAGCCAATCATCTGTCGATGGAATCATTTCTATATTGTTGCTAAAATACAAAGCCTGTGCTGGGGAGTAAAAACAGAAAATGCTGGAAGTATTCAGCAGGTTTGGCAGCATGAGGAGAGAAAAACAAGAGTTAACGCTTCAGGTCTGTTCTGGGGTGTCCTGCCGGACAGGTGAGCTGAAGTTGGAGGTTTGCAATGGCAGAATACAATGAGTCATTGCATGTCAAAACAAAGTTTGTAGGGCAAAGAAGCAAGCCAATGTAATATTTTTCAGAAATGACTATAGATAAGGGTGAAATATGTTCAATTCGGGAGTTACGGTTCTGCGCCTATAAAACATGTGGTCAGCAGTTGAAAATCAGCGATGGCAGGTGAGGAAGGGTAATTGACTTCAGACACACCTTTAATACTGAAAGTCCACCTGATGCAATATTCAGGTGGATGAACAGCTCACACATCTAAAACCAGTACAAGGCTGTTTTAACATACAAATACTACACCAGGTCCCAATTGCAAAGTTCAGGGACAATTGGGCAGTGGTCATTAAAAGGATCAGCAAATATGTTCCAAACATTTTTGAGTTTTAATTTTCCTGGACCATGAACCCAAAAAGATCCTGGCCATCCTCAATTTCCAAAGCCCTCACTATACCATCCCCAACACCTGGATCACTGCCTCCCCATCCCAACCCAACTCTACCCAGTCCCCTGGCTGACACAATTTCCAATCCTAAAATCACTGGCGAGCTGTAGTGGGGCACATCTCCAGCTCTTGAAATTTGGTGGCAGCATTTAAATGAGGTTCAAACACAAATTTGTGCATTGGCTCATGCTAGCACACAAAGAACCAGTACAGGCAGTCCTCGACATTATGACGTTCGAGTTATGACAAATGGCATTTACGACGTTTATAAAATGACACCCTGTTTTGACCTTACAATGTCGGTTTTGACTTTAAGATGCCACTTCAAGAGCAAGTCAGTTTCCAGCAGAGATCTGAATGCATTGGGAAATGAGGTTGCGATTTACCAGTAAAAATGTGGTGTTGCCTCGCAGATTGCTCTCCCATTGAGTACAACGAGATTCTGATGCCTGTAGTCTGACGCCAATCATCCCAGAACGCTGCACCCAACTGGCTCCGTCCAACCCTTTGGCCCTAGCCGGGCTCAAGTGTCATCCAACACTGGCAAAGCCAAATTGGCTGGACTTCGGGCAGCCATATGGGAGTGGCATGAATTCACCGGTCAAAGCAGTAAAATGGAGATCGCCCTTCATGGGGAATGATGTTCCCCAGGATCGGAATGTGGATTCCCGTTCATAAAAACATTTGTAGGCTAAGCCCATAAAGACCCTATAAAATCCTGAAATGGGTTAAAAAAAATGAAATCATTAGCCAAAATATCAAACATAAATTCCTGAGACTAAGGCGGAAAGGAGAAACGGGTAACTAGTAAATAGGGTTTGAGCCTTGGTTCATGAACCAAATCTAATCATGAAACCATGAAATCATTTTCGATTGTCATAAAAACCCATCTGGTTCACTAGTGTCCTTTAGGGAAGGAAATCTGCTGTCCTTACCTGGTCTGGCCTACATGTGACTCCGGACCCAAAGCAATGTGGTTAACTCTTAAATGCCCTCCAAAATGGCCTAGCAATTAGGAATTGGCAATAAATGCTGGTCCAGCCAACGATGCCCACATTCCATGAACGAATAAAAAAAAAATCCCCCATTTATAACATTGCTCCTATGGGAAAATCGATTCCGACTTACGAGGTTTTGACTTAAGACACTGTTTTCAGGAACCAATTGTGTCGTAAGTCTGATGACTGCCTGTACTTGTATTATATAATTTTGAAAGAATCCTACCTTTAGATAATTAATTAAATTTAATCATTTTTTATCATGTTCTGTACTCACTAAGGTGAAAGATGTTTGTGCTGGAGATTATTCCACTCATTGTCAACAGCAGCATCATCAGGTGAGGGTATGGTTTAATATGCTGAGCAATGGAGCTACGGATATTGGAGCAAGAAAGGGAGAGTATTGCAAATAGATGGGCCACATATGTACCACGAATACAGATTCAATGCCAAATAGCCTTTTTATCTGCTGCAGCCTATGGGATTAAACTCCATCGATTCTTCTCAAAAATGCATGTGCTCTTTATTGAATTAGTATAATATCCATTTCCCACATTAGTCATTCATATAGCTAATCTAAGCAAGTCCATGTTGCACCAAATTATGGATGGTTTTGCATTGTGGGCCAGCATCCAGCAGAAAATAAATTGAGCCTGTTCCAATTGTATTTCACACAGGAACCTCACAGCTAGCATGATCTTGCATTTGAAAAAAATTCACATTTTAAATGTATCTGTTGCATAAAGAAAAAAGTCTGTCATGCTTTTCTAATTGGCTTGACTTTCCTTGGAACTAATCAAAATTATTTCAACATTTCCTTTACCATTTCTAAATCCATCAT
This sequence comes from Carcharodon carcharias, assembly GCF_017639515.1. NCBI lineage: Eukaryota > Metazoa > Chordata > Chondrichthyes > Lamniformes > Lamnidae > Carcharodon > Carcharodon carcharias. The sequence continues at coordinate 41,615,280 of NC_054474.1, read as the reverse complement.
CATACGCAACATTTTTCTAAATCCTAGACTTCTGATTTCTCGGAATTTCTATATGTAACAGATATTAAACTTATATTGTGTTCTGGGGATAAGGTCCGGTGGTGGGCAGGAACGTCGGCGTGATTCCTGCTAGGCAACGGGATGGCTGAACACCTGCGATCTTCCACTATTCAGCTCATTAATTATGCATCCACAAGGAACTCAGCAAATCTCGTGATGGGGCAGGCAGGAAGGCTCTGCCCCACCATTAACTCGTGGGGTTGAAGGTCCTGGTGCCATATTTAAAAGGCACCCAGACAGACATTCACTCACTGCAGGCCAAGTGCTACGGAGATGACAAATACTATGGCACCCAAACATGAAACCCTTGGCCCCTCAGTTGAGCAAAGCCACCCTGGGGATTCTTGTCTAGGCTGTCCAGGAAATGCAGGAGGTCCTCTTTCCAAAGGATGGGAGCAGGGGTCCCTCCCACCTCACCACGCTGGCCTGGAAGGAGCTCACTGGAGAGGTTAGAGCATGTGGGACGCAGTAAAGGACTGCCTCCAGTGCAGGAAACACATGAATGTTCTGCTAAGCTCAGCAGGATAAGTGAAACTTCTACTGACTGCAAACTCACACTCTCATAAGGTCATCAGGGTTAGAGTCTACAGGAATGTCACACATGACTCATCAGCACGGAATATGTTACAGCCACTTTAAGCTCACCATCTCATGTAAGATCCTGGACAAGCGTTGTCTTAATTCCTTACTGGGGAGGGCTCAGCAGAGACAATAGGCATGCATGCTTCTGAACTGCTCTTTCATCCATTGGGTTCACAGTCAATCTTTTTGCAGGACAAGATTTCCCATAATAAAAGAGAGTGAGCCATGACTGGAGGAGGAACCCCTGAGATCCAGATCCTATCCAGTTTTGAGGAACAGGCCACAGGGCTCACTGGAGAGGAGAACGAAAAGCGAGATTGACGTCCCCCATTTAGCCAGTGAGGACATATCCAGCTTACATCAACAAGGTGTGAGCAATGACTGTGAGTGATCTTTAATGTATCACCCTGCTTAGTTAATCACTAATTCCCTCTTCCCTCAATTCTAGGTACCATGGAGAAAAGGGGGAGGACATCCTCCTCAAGATGACACAGCCCCAGTCCCCAGACAAACTCTGAGGAGGAAACAGAAGTATCCTCAAGGGAAGAACCATCACTGCGCTCAACTGCAACATCCAGTAGTTTAGATATATACATCCTCCAACAGAACAGATGCACGCACCTCGGTGGAAGCTAGTTCTAGAGTAGGCTCCGGTTCATAATCTGGTGATCACTTCACATACACGGGTCCACAGCTGGTGGATGCAGTGAAAGCTGAGGTCTCTCACACTTGGAGCACTGCTGGAGGCCAGGCCTCTGCTGGAACTGAGTGTGACGATGCGCCTCTTGACTCAGCCCGAACATAAGTCTTGGAGATGCAGAGACAGGCAGGGGAACATTATGTAGTGTTGTCAGAGGCCATGCACAGACTGAACCAAAGGATGGCGCAGTCTGTCCATATTTTGTCTGCAGTCATGGTTGCTGCTTGTGAGCACATCAAAGTCTCCATCGGAAGGGTGGCAGCCACCTTGGAGACTCAGGTCCAGCAGTTTCTGCCGGATTTGCGCTCAGACCTGCACACTATTGCTTTAGCCATAGGTGCAATTCAGGAGTGGCTGGGCGAGAGAGGGATGGGGCACCTCAACCTCTCTCCAGGTGCCCCTTCTCTTCATGGAGCCAGGGAGGGTCTATTGGGCACCCAAAGGGAGGAGGACTGCCAGCCAGCACCCCAGAGGCATCCACCCAGGACACTCCAAGGGTGCCCTGCTGCTCGAGATCACCTCTGCCAGTGACCCCGTCACTCCCAGCAGGTCAGGCCGAGGAGGGTGAACCTGCACCTGAGCAGGCGACACTTTGCAGGCCAGGACCCTCATGACCTCGGGCCACCAGAGGATACTCACCAAAGTCACCTCAGACAACACAGCATGGCAGTCAACAGGCTGCATGCACCTCAGTTGCTGATGTCGGGGCTGCACCTAGATGTAGTAGTGGGTTAGAAAGATGAAGAAGTATTGAATGCACACAGGTGTGCATTGAATGCATGGGTGGTCACTCATTGTGTCAACTTTTCACTTTTGTATATATGTTGCATCTATCCTTATCCAAGGCCTGAATCTTGCACTCATTGGCTGCGCGCGATCGGCGGGCTCAGGATCGGGCGCAAAATGCGCTCCTGGCTGCGATCACCCACCGAACACAATTTCATGTGGGCTGGCCAATCAACAGGAAGCCAGCATGAAACACACACTGAGAAAGGGGATGAGGAGTGGTGGTGGGGGGGGAGGGGGGGGGTGGGGTGTGGACGGCGGGAAGAGGGCAGATGCCACGAAAAGTGAGGGTGGAGGTGGGCGCTTCTACCAAGCTCCCTGAAGGCGGACAGCTGCTGTAGGGCTGCCTCAGGCAGCTGCAGACCTGGACAGATTAAATGGGAAGGTAAAAATGCAGCAAGCTGTGTCTATGCAACACACTCAAGCATCATACAGCAGAACTCAAAAAACCTCAGTTCCCAGATATCTTCTTTTACCATATTTCACCCAGGACTCTTCATCCCGGCATGGATTGAGGTTGTACCGAAAACATGAATGACACCTGGCCAATTGGCCCGTCAACCAACCGTAAAATTACTGTCAATTGCTTCCTTAATGGGCTTAATTGTCGGCAGGCACGCTTCTGACTGCCATCCGTGCCTGCTGAGCGAATATATTGTGCAATTGTGCAATGATGTCGGGAAGTGCCCTCACAAGCGAAGCAAAGTTCTGACCCAAGTCTCATGGATCCCATTTATATCCCATTTGCTTCAAAGTCTCGTAGTCGTTTTTGGGCCCAAAATGTAGGACCCCAATGAAATCCCATCTTACTCTCCAGTTGCATAAATTCTCATAGGCTTTCACCACAGTGAGTAGACTTTAATCCCGCATCTGTGACATCAGGAATGCACATGATTTGTGACACTGATGGCTGGCCAATACACCTGTCAGCCTTCTATCTCAGGCAGACGTGCTTTGGGCTCTGCAGATGTGCTCATTGTGGTAGTGATTTTCCTGCTGCTGTAGCAATGATGTCTGTTGTTTCTGAATGGCACAAATAGTTGTCATGACACACACTATATTCGCATGTCCAATGTGTAATTTGCAATGGCGTCTACTTTATGAGAACCAGTTTATGAAGAATATATTTTAAAACTTTGAAGCCCATAGGCTTCCATGTGTCTCTGTGCAAGATGTAGTGTCTGCATTTAAGGCTGAACATCACTCTCCCACACATGATGCTGAACTAAGCAAGTAAGGATCAATCGGTAACCATGCACTTGACTGCAAGGGTGTGTGATGTAAGAGGTATCTGCTCATCTTGATGAAGCCGTCTCCTTACCTGCAACAATCTTACAGTGGACCCGCAGGGCTGTTTTGGGGGATTTTATGTGCTCCTTGGGTAAAGGCACAGCACACAACTCGATCTGCATGACAGTGGTCTCATTCTCATTGACTTAGGGTATCTAGACGGGAATGTTCTTTCTGAGCCAGACCATTTTGAGTACTGTGATACTCTCACAGTGATGCATATGCAAATCTCCTGAAGCCTCAGCAGGATCTATGAAGGGAAGATGTTGTCATTGGTTGTTATGTCAATGACTGGGCCAGGTTTCGCCCTAATGCAAACGTCACCCAGGACAGAGACTTATCAGGCTTCTGACGATTGCAGGGTCCTGAGTGGTTGGACCTTAGCCAACCATTGTCCTGGTCAGGCACTCTCTGTGAGGACAATGTGAACACTCCTCGCAACTTTACTGCATGATCTAGATTTAATGGTTACTGCTTCCTGATGTGCAAAGGGTGATGGGGGGTGGGGTGTAGTAGTAACAACATGATGCCTCAGCATTTTGCAGCGATAAGAACTGGCGATGAGGCAAACGGAGCTCCCGGATGTTGTTCCCTGTTGAGCCATCCAAGTGCAAAGCACGAAAGATTGATATGAAAACAGAAAATATTCAAAAAACTCAGCAGGTCTAACAGCATCTGTGGAGAAAGAAACAGAGTTAATGTTTCAAGTCTGTTATTAACTCTGTTTCTCTCTCCACAAATGCTGTTAGACCTGCTGAGTTTTTCCAGCATTTTCTGTTCTTGTTTCAGATTTCCAGTATCCGCAGTATTTTGCTTTAATCTTAAGAAAGATTGTTATGTGTGTTCTGGCTACCTTATTGATTTGGTGTCACACTGACATGAGTACATCCCTATGTAATTTGGAATTGCAGCCGCTTAAAAGCTGCCATGCACACTGACTTGGTGAGGCCATTGGTGATAGGGCTATACTGTGTGGTGTTGCTTAAGAACATGTGCTAGGGGAGAGACAATCACATTCCACAGCATCCAAGTGTTGCCAAGGCTACTCTCCTTTCCAAGGAAGATCCCATCATTTGGGCATATGGTGAGTACTGATATTTCCATAATCATTGTGAGAGCTTTGAACTTTCATGACATTTTCTAGCTGAGAATGAAGATGGTGGGGCGTTCCATGCAACAAAGGCTAAAGGAAATATCGATTATGAGAATTTGTCATCACTTTACTCTGCCTGCAATCTTGTAATTATCAGGTTGTCACATACATGTTTGCCACATCATACCCATGCAATGGTCTCTTCATGTGGCTTGTCTAAATCCTCGCACTCTTCAGATTCATCTCTTCCAAAGTCCTCCTCCTCCAAGTAGACGTCACGCTCCTCAATTTTTCCCTCAGGTAATACATCCCCGCTTTGCAGTGAAAGATTGTGCAGGGCGTAGCCAAAATATTGATGTAGGTCACCGTCTGTGGTGAGTATAGGAGAGCCCTGCCTGACCAGTCCAAATATCGGAAATGCATCATCAGGAAGCCAATTGTTTGCTCTATCAATGACCTTGCGGTGTAATGTGCAGCATTTTATCTCTCTTCAGCTGCACTATGGGAATGGTGAATGGGCATCAGCAGCCAGGTCTTCTGAAGTATCCCTTGTCCCCTAGGGGCCAACCCTGTTGGTACCAAAGTCCCTTGAAGATCTGGGGGACCTGTGAATGCATCAATATTTAAGAATTGTGAGAGATCCCTGGGTACATAGCACAAACATGTAGGATATGTTTTCTCTGATCACAAATTAACTGGATGTTCAGAGAGTGAGATCCTTTTCAATTTGTGAATCTCACTGGCTGCTGTTAGGGAGCTCTCAAGGCCACATGTATGAAGTCAATGATGCCCTGCACTTGTGGGAAACCGGAGATTGCAGCAAATTCCACAGTTCTGCAGGCTGCCTTGCGTCATCCATGTGGAACGGGGTGAGCTTTATTGAAAAGGGCATCTGCCACCTGCCTTATGCACTTGTGTGTCACTGATTGAGTTACTCCGTAAAGGTCCCCAGTGGATCCCTGGAAGGACCCACTGGCAAAAAAGTTTAGTGCAGCGATCACCATCAAAACCACTGGCATGGGATCCTCTCCAGTCCTTGAAGCATGGGTTCCTCATGGAGAAAGTGGCAAATGTGAACTACCACATCCTTAGACAGATGAAGGTGGCTGCAGCATTGTCTTTGGCTCATCTCCATGTATGAGATGCGTTTTCTATATAACCTTGGTCACACATCACACATCCTCATGGATTTTGCCCCTCCTCAGGAGCATCTGGGACTTCCTGGGGCCCTGCTGCTTCTTGCTGCTCAGGTCGATGATTCTCCTGGATCTGTGCCACTCAATGATGGATCCTTCTCCTCATTCGAATCACAGACAGCAACAAGACATCATTGACTGAAGCCTGCATTCTACAGCCCTCCTTGTATCTGTGAACAAATAGATTTGAGACACCATTGCAACTTCTCCTTGAATGTTCTCTCTCCAGCCCCAGGCCAGGAATCTAGTCTCAAGCCCTTGGCCTACCCTCAGTCTAGACATGGCATCCCCAGGCCACTGCTTGTAGGTGAATAACATCCTGGAAGTCCACAGGTAGCTGATCATTCCCATCAGACATGACTGTGCATTCACAATGAGGGTCTTGATTAGGGTGAATACACCCATGTGCTATAACTCTCAGTCTGGCCATTGTCAGCTCACCTCCATTAGGCTAGACTTTAACTATCGATACCCTAGCCTTGTACTAGTGTTATTACTTGTAAGCATAGTGCCTTGTAAGCCATGACTATTACAATGGGAATATTAAGGCTTGTAGTGTGCATGTAGCTTCTAGTCCAGCAGCTGTGGCCCTTGATTGTTTAATCCTCCTTCCCTATTTACATGTCTGCCAGGAACAGATGGCCATTCAGACCAAATTGGCTGTAGCCCCAAGACTTAATAGATTCCTGCCTGAATACGCACCATTAGGACAGGAGCATTGCTCATTCAGTGGGCATTTGACCCTTGAAACCAGTACTCAGCTGAGCCTTGTTCTCCATGGCTTGAGCAGATAATTGAGAGGGTGAGTGGGGATGTCCGCTGAGCTGGCAGCGAGTGAGATGCCAGTGAATGTGTGATGGGCTTGTGAGCCTGGTGACACGGATGAGATCATTCATCCTCTTTCTTCACTGGATGGCCAACCTCTTCTGTGCAGCGTTGGCATTGATCACCACTGCCACTGTCTACCAAGCTGGAGTGGAGAGATTGATGGACCTCCTGCGACCAGAGCCAAGATGGAGGACATCACGACAGGCCTCCAAAAGGCATTCCAGTGACGTGTCACTGAACTCTTCTTGGTTTTCAGGGCCATGTTTTCACTGAAGCAGACCTGGGCTGTAAGCATCGAGAACTGTGTGCATGGCAGCAGTTTAATTGTGGCAACTGGAGTGAAGAAACGATGAGGTAATGGTGCGGTGGGTGATTCGGAGGCCCCCTTCCAGAGAGATGGTGTGTTTCCTTGGCTGCGTAATAGAAAGAAGCGGACGATACGGAGCAAAAATCCACAATTGCAGCTGGCAGATAAGACATCATTTTTCACGCCCACTGCCACACTTAAGTGTAATTCTGGGACGATTCTACCCTTACTTTCTGAGAACCCCCATGAGACCATCCAATACCGCCCCCAAACTTCACAATTCCCAAAGTGCAGAATCCAGATGCCTCTGCTGAATGTAACTGTGGCCTTTGCTTCCCAATACTGGGGGCAGAGTCATCACGGATTTGTACTAAGTGCGGTAACAGGCGGGAAAAAGGACATTTTAGCCACTGGCCACAGTGGTGGCTTTTCACGCCGTATCATCCCAATCCCTCCTCATTAATCATGCAGTACCAGGAAACACGCCAGGCCACTGGTGGACCGGCCTCTCATTCATCCTCCACACTATCACGTCAAGCCTTCAGTAAACTGGGCGCCATATTGAAAGGCCGCCTCTGCAAAAAGCTAGCACTCTTCAAGGCATAGGAAGCTGTTGCGAACTGATGGCTGCCAAAGGGAGGAAACGTGCTGTCCCCAGATTTAGCGATGCCTCCCTTGAGCGTCTACAAGATGCAGCATAGGCCCACTGTGAAGTCCTCCAACCTAGCTCTGGGCAAAGGCCAGCAAGCAAGGTCACCAATCCAAGATGGGGAGTAGTGACAGCAGTGGTCAGCTGGACATGACGAACCTTACTCCTTCCTCTGCCTTTACTCCTGAGAACTCCTTCCTCCCCTAGATTCCTTCCCTACCATCCCAACCGCTTGAAGTCCTGCACCTCTTCGAACTCCTTCCACCCCCCAAAACCCTGCTCCTAATCTGAACTCCTTCCTCCACCTGAAGTCCTTCTACCCTCTGAAACTCCTTCTACCCTCCTAACTCCTTCCCTTACACCTTCTTTCCCCCCTTACACCTACCACCCGAGTTGCCACATTCTACCCCATTACACCCTCCTCCACCCATACTCCCTCTCCCTCTCTCCCAGCCTCACCCACGCCCCCACCCCCCCACACACCCAACATCATCCTTCTACCCACCGCCCCCCTGCCCCTGGTACCCCTTCCTCTCCCAGTCAAACTTAGACCTTCCTCTCCACTCCCTCAATGATCATCCACAGCAGACCATGGCCAAGACACTGATGTCCTGAAGCAGACCCTCAATGGTGACCTTCCACCTTCTGTGAGCTGCTTCGCAGTGCAGCCTTGTCCATCAGAATCCACCCAGCATGTGGTGCATGTGTTCTTCCAGGATTTGGTTGCTGTAGGGCTCCAGCATCCTCTGCTCCTTGGATGTCCGTGGTTTCAGCAAGGCCCTGACTGTAAGTCCTGATTTCTGTATGCCACAGTTGTCAAGACGTTTCTGCACCAACATGTTTTCCTGTTGATGTGGGGAATGATTCCGGCGAGCCGGGCTTAAAATGATATGCAGTTGTATGAAAATAAAGTTCCCTATGTGCTGCAGTGGGAAACGCGGCCCGCCATTGATGGGCGGAGTGGACAATTGCAAACTGGTTACATGGTGGCATGAAACCAATTTTTGGCCTTCCTGCCATATTGTTTTGCATGATGCCCGATGCCAACTGGCACAGAAAATTCTACCCTATGACTTTAACCCCCAGTACCAAATGCCTTAGTTAACTGACCGCACCCTACACGCCATTCTGTGCACAACCGCTGCTGCCCAGAGAGGCCATCCCCTACCCAAGACTGGAACCATGGCATGTATTCCTTGCAGAACACTCTAACATGGCCCATATAGTGCCAGACCAGTCTCTTAAACATGCCCCTGATAATGTAGCCTCATCCCGAGGACAGTCTCATGAAATGCCCCCCGGACAGACTTTCAATCTTACCCTCTTCCTACCCACCTCCTAATCCTGCCTCCATCTCAGCCTTTCCCTCTCATCGTCTCCCACGCTCCCAGTCCTGCCTCCATCTCACGCTTCCCTTCTGCTCCTCTCCCCACCAACCCCCACCCTCCCCACCACCCCACCAGTCCTGTCTCTGTCTCACTCCATGCCTCTGGTCATGCCTCCCATGCCCAGCTTTGATGCAGCTTGTGCTACAGGCACCTGATATATCTCAGTGACAACGTGAAAGGAAGGCAAAAGCAGCATCTACTGATCTGCAAGTCGTGGATGACATGAAGCTTGCCACATGCGCACCACTTATGTACAGTCGTAAAACAGAATATTCCAGTTAGCCACTGGCAGGGCACTTAATTTGGAAGGGGAGTGTGATTCCGGCAAGTTAGTCTTTTAATAAGCATTCATGAGATGCTAATGAATGCAAATGGGGTTTTCAACATTGCTCAATGGGTGACCCGCCCCACATTTTACTCACCCAGAAAGTCGGGGGAACAAAATTCCAAACTATTTTTCCACTGGCGGGAAACTGATCTTTTCATTCACCTGCCATGATTCCCACTGCTGGTGGGAGCGAAAGATTCTGCCCTGTATCTTTTAACTTACTACATAAAATGGTCGAATCAGTAAAGACATCAACCCATCCATCTTATTCCGTGATCTGAATTTGTTTTCAGGGTCAACCTGATCATTATATAATCTTGGGTGGAATTTTACAGCCCCGTCACAGTGGAGGTGGGGCTGTAAATTGCAGCGGGCCATTCAAAAGTCCATTGACTTTGACAGGACCGTAAAATCTCACTGGCGTATGAAATATGATCCTTTGTTTTGCCAAGAATCCATCTTTTTCTGCTTCTTGCGGAATCAGGAATTAATTCAATTCTCTTTTGAACATTTCAACAGGACCTATTTTACTGTGCCAGGTTCTTTCCACAAATTAATCAATCTTAAATTGATGTAGCTATTCCCTGTGTCTCTTTCAAATTATAACCATGTCCTGCTGTTCTTCTTTCCTGGTTTTACTGCCTACATCCAACTTATTATTATTATTTCATTATGTTATTTTTTTAAAAATAATTTATCTCCCTTCATTTTTTTCTCCACTGAAAATGCATTTAGCTTCTTCAATGATCTAACAAATTGGATTGGCTTTATTGTCTTTCTCCTTTTGAAGAAGAGTAAAAGCAGCATTTGACCTTTTTCTGATCTCGCCCCTTCAGGCATTAACCTTGCTGGGGTGCGTGTTTTTCTTGGGCAGCAGCACAGTCTGGGTGTTGGGCAGGACACCCACCCTGGACTATGGTGACCCCTGCCAGCAGCTTGTTGAGCTCCTCGTCATTGCGGATGGTGGGCTGCAGGTGGTGGGGGATGATGCGGGTCTTCTTGTTGTCCAGGGCCATGTTGCCGGCCAACTCAAGGATCTCGGCCGTCAGGTACTTGAGGACGGTGGCCAGGTAGACTGGAGTTCCGGCCCTGACATGCTCGGCATAGTGACCCTTGTGCAGCAGCCAGTGGATATGGCCAACAGGGAACTGGAGACTGGCTCTGGAGGAGCAAGTCTTGGCCTTGGCATGCACTTTCCCTCCAGTTTTACTGCGATCGGACAACTTGTCCTTGCTAAAAATCTTCATCAATTAGAAAGGCTGTTTGATTTGACATATGCTCAGGTAAATCGGAGGTCATGCTGGTTTCCTTTTTAATACATTTTGTAAGTATGACACAGAAATGCACATGTGTGGCGCCTGCAGCAGGTATTAAATGCAATGAACTTATAAAGGCACTAATGGATGATGTTGGATGATGCGGTGTTTCATAAATACATGATTTTTATAGGATGTAATATGTACTATTTTGCTGACAAAATAGAGCTGCGTTCCTTTTTGCCACCAACACTACATTTTAACCCTGACCAATGAACAGGATCGAGGCAAAGGTTAAAACAGTGGTGGCCACATTCCCAACATTTAGCACCTGCCACATTTTAACTGCCAGTTAACTCTAATTGTTCTTGTAATAAAACTACCTACATTCTTCACTTCTGTAATCTGTTTATCTAATGGAGTGGATTAAATATCTTAAACTGTAATCAAATTTAATTATTTTTCAAAATTTTCTTCAAATTCACTGAATTATAAAATGTCCAGGATAATGACATTGTGTTGTTTGCAGCTGATAGTTTTGTTGCCCCAAGTAATCTTCAACATGAGAATATAACTTCCTGCAAATTTAATTGTAATTTGAAATCAACATGGGTTAAAGACGAATATAAAGTTTTGATAAATGTGCAAAACATTTCAAGGTAAGTCAAACTTTCTAAATGTCCTATTCAGTAAATCACTAACATTTTGAGAAACATTAAACATTATGATCAGTACATTTCATTAAAGTAATTAATGGAGTGATAGTAAGCTTTATTTCTATGTTGTCCTGATATTGGATTTTAAAAAAAAGGTCAAAAATAAGCTTCGAAAGCCTTGTATGGAATCGAGAATTGAATGTGAAAAGAGGAAAAACATGAGCAACATTGATTTTGAGCACAGAATCATAGGGCAGAATTGTCTCAGATTTGCACCAAGTGTGGTAGCGGACAGGAAAAATGATGTCTTACCCATCAGCTGCAATGGTGGCTTCTCATGCCGTATCATCTTAATCCTGGCGCATTAATTACACATTCCTGGGGAACAAGTTGTTTCAGCGGTGGACGGGCACTCATTTGCCCACCATGCCAGCACCTTGCCGCTTCATCATGTCAGGCGCCACACACACATGCCAGTCGTAATTATCATCTAGCCTGGTAGGTGTCCTGCTTACACTCTCTCCAATTTTATTCATGCAGGACAAGCTGGCACATGACATGGGGAAAAGGTCGCAGACTAGTGGAGGAATGCCTGAAATTAAGGTCTTCATGGACTTTGAAAGCAGAGCTATCCAGCTGGCCGGCGAGGGTCTGGACCTTTCTAGTGCCCACGGTGAGGTCGGCAGTGTACTTTCAAGTGAGGATCCACAGTGCAAAATCCATCAAACAACCATGCTGTGAGTGATGTGTCCTGTTTCACAGGTCACTGCCATGCACTAGTTATCTCTCCTAGCTTTCACAGGCACATCTGGGAAACAGCCGATTTAGTCCATGACCCAGGGCCTCCAATCAAGCCCCAAAGAAACCTCTGAAGAGTAATCTGAAGGCACCCTCCTTGAAGTCCCAAAACAGTGCTCACCCATACCCTCCACCAGTGCAGAGGCACACACCTCGGTGGGACTTAGCTTTTGAGTGACTCAGGAGCACAATCTGGTGAGCACATTGCACTTCCTGATCCACAGCAGGCGAAGGCAGGGACTTCCCAGGTCCCGGGCACTTGGAGGACTGCTGGAGGATAGAAATTTGCTGAATCCGAGTCAGACAACGAGCCTCTGGACTCGGTCACGTCACAGTTGTGGGAGCTGCAAAGGCAGGCTCGGGAACAACAGGAAGAGATGTCTGCTGCACTCCTCAGACTGCAAGGCACGCTGGAGGAGTCGGTCCACCTCGAGTCTGAGATGATAGCGCCAGCATGCCAACACACCAAGGTCAACGCTGGTAGGATGGCGACTGCCATGGAGACATTGGTCGAGGACATGGGTCCTGTGCTGCTGCACGGGCTGAACTCCATTGCTGACACCATAGTTGTCCTCCAACAGTGTGTACGCGAGAGGGGTGCGGGCAGATCGATCTCACTCCAGCTTCCATTTCTCCTCAAGGAGTCAGCCAGGGGCCCTAGGGCACCCATCGGGAAGAGGATCAGGAGGTGCACACCCCAGGTGACTCCGGGAGTGTCCTGCCCATCCGAATCCCCCTCTGCTGACCCCAGCAGCTCCAGCTCCACAGGCCGAGAAGGGTGCTACTGCCACACAGGAGGAGTCCGAAAGCAGGCCAGGGTGCCTGTCAAGGTCATCACAGACAGGGCATAACAGTCAACAGGCTGCCTCCACCTCTGCTGTGGATGTCTGGGGAGCACCAAGATGTAGTGGCAGGGTTAGGAAGGTTAAGAAGATGTAAAGGCATAGTCTGGGCATGGGTGTTAAACACGAGTACATCATGTTCACTATTGTAAATAAACTCTTAACAATGTTTCCCTGCCTTTGGTTCCTTGTTCTGATGAGCAGTGTTCATGTCACTCAGATCTGAAACCTTTCTGCACAAGATAAAGGCAGGTGTCTCAGTCCAGAGCCTCTTCCCTGTGCTTTGTGCAGCTTTCAGACTAAAGTGATAGCCCAGCCTCACACTCCCTGGACACATCAGTGATGCCTGCACCTCGATGGTGCTTGTCATTGCTGCGAGAATGTCGTGGGCAGGCGTCACCGAGATTTGTCATTCTCTCTGTGTGCTCTCAGTGCCTTTAAGGTGGGACTGGCCCCCATCTCTTCAGTATCTGTAACCAGTGACCTTGTGCTCCTGAAGAGGTAGGCGCTGAGGGTGGACAAAGGGTCAGGTGCTTTCAAAGTTATGTAAAGCTATGGCTCCATGATATGACCTTGAACACAGAGCTCTGCTGCAGTCTGAGGCCACTACATGGGTATCATCAGCCACATCCTCTACGGGTAGCCCTTAGCCTCTGTGGACCAGGCAAGTCAGGCACAGCGACCCAGAGGCTTCGCGGCCATTGCTGGCTTCCCCCGCGTCCAGGGTGCCATAGACTGTACACATGTGGCCATCAAGGCGCCAGCAGGTGAGCCCAGTACCTTCGTCAACAGGAAAGGCTTCCACTCCATGACAGTGTGTGATCACAGGACGCTGATTCGGCAAATTTGTGCAAGGTACCCAGGCAGCTCCCATGATGCCTATATCCTCAGACACTCCCAGGTCCCGGGGCTCTTCAGTGCTCTAGCTTGTCTGGATGGTTGGCTGGTGGGTGATAAGGGCTATCCCCTTAGAAGGTGGCTCATGACGCCTCTTCGCCATTCAAGAACAGAAGCTGAGGAGCGCTACAATAAGAGCCAGGGCACCACAAGGGCTGTGGTGGAGAGAGCCATCGGTCTTCTCAAGATGCGCTTCCGTTGTCTGGATCGCATCTCTTTAATAGTGGTAGCATGCTGCGCTCTGCACAATCTTGTGCTGTAAAGGAGGGATGCAGTTGACGATGAAAACTTTGACACACTGGATGAGGCTGCACATGATGAATCCAGCAGTGCCTCAGACGATGAGGAAGCACAGGGCAATGATGAGGGCAGCACACTGACCCGCTGCTACACCAAAAGGAGGCAGGGACATCCGGGACACTTTAATCCAACGAACCTTCGGCTAGCTCCACACACATGGATATGCAGGACCGGCATTGCCTGGCACTTCCACACGTGGCACTTAGGTGCTACATCTTCCACCTTATCAGCTGCAACTAATGGCTTAGTACATAAACATCAATGTCCACTCAAACACTCATGATATGTCTGTTAAACATACAAATGCAGCACAAAGGAAACATCCTCAGTCATGGTCAGAAAAGTGGACTTTATTGCCACCAAAATAAAGCACAAAAGTCGCTCTGATGTACATAATGATATATTCCTTTATCTAGGGACTACACAAAATCACTAGTGACAAACCCATGGAGTGCCTTATGCTTTTGTTTGTGGGTGCTGCGTCTAGGTGCCGCCTCATCGCTCGGAGTGGCTCGTGAGACAGCCTGCTGACTCTGCTGTCCTGTTGGCCTCGATGACCTTGGCGGGTGTCCTCTGGCCCATGGAGCCTGTGCTGGCCCCGCCTGGGAGGGAGTGGCCAAACCCAGAACTGGCACCTCCCCAGTTTTCACAGCTTCAACGGATGCAACGGTCAGTGGCAGAGAGGCAGAGGAGCTGCTGCCCTCATCCGGAGTGCCCTGAGAGGAGCTCGCAGAGACGACAGGCAGCTGCTGCACCAATGTGAGGTCACTTTGGACCTCCATCTCACTGCAGATGGATGGGCACCGAGCAGCGATACTTGGTGCTCAGAACGTCTCCCACATTGTGAATGACCTCCTGTGGTCTTTACCGCTGTGAGGGTTTGCAGGTGAGAGCTTAACCCAATTAGAAGATTCTCAATCTGCTGGAAGCCCCTGTCCATGAGAGTTGCCCATCTCTCCATGGAGGAAGCCTAAGGTTCATGCCATCACTGATACTCAGCCTGGATTCCCCCACCACAGAGATCAAGTGAAGCACACCCTCATGCAACCCTGCCAGATGCTCCCGCACACCCGGTCGCTTGTCCTGCAGCTGCTGCATGGCTGACTTCTCCAGAGGTACATCATCACAGCCCAACTCAGCATGTGCCTGGTCCCCTGCGGTCCTCCGGTTGCTGGCGCCATCGGCACTCTCTGTCCATGCCACCTCCCCCAGCGATTGTGAAGTGCCCTCTCCACTGTGCCCTGGGACACTAGCCGAAGTCATAATCCCCACCAAAGTGTTTGTCGCTGCTCTGGTGCCTGGCTCGCTGAAAGGATGTGACACAAGTTGCAAGTGTTGGCCCTCAGGTGTGGACTTGTTGGTGACAGCCATGCGGTGGTGATGCTGAAATTAACAACAAGGACAGTGCATCAGTTAGCACTCAGTCAGTAGCACCATTCATCCCTTTTCCCCCCAGCCTCATAAGTCGCTCACCCTTCAAGAACCTAAGGAGATGAACATTAGTTGGGTGGTAAACTGTCAAGAGGAGGCCCAAACATTACATGCGCATACAGACAGGCTGGTCAGATGGCCCAAGGACTGCCACATGGAATGTTATGTGGATAAGTGCGCGGTTAAGCACTTAGGCAAGACAAGCAAGGTGCAGGAATACATGAGTAATGGTAGGACCATGGGAAGTCACGATAATTAAAAGGGACCATGCTGGGCAGACCCGTTAAGGGAGCAGAACAGGAACATAAAGGGCTTAACAAGGTCGAAGCCAGACTTGCCTTAATTAGCCGAGGAATAGAATGTAGGAAAAGGGAGGTCATGTTGCAAGTGCAGAAAACGCTGTCGAGGCCACAGCTACAGTTCTGCTTTCACTTGTGACATGCGCTTCATGGGAGGGGTGGCATTGGAGTGGGGAGAGTGCAGAGGTACCTGACCTGGATGCATGCTGGCCTGGAGAGTTGGAGTTATGAGGAAACATCGCAAACACTTGCAACATTTGCTGTGGAGCACAGGAGATTGACAGGTCACATTATTGACCTTCATACAGTTATGAAGGGCATAGAACAGGTGGACAGAAGGCAACATTTTCTCTTGGTGCATGGATGACTAACGTGGTGTCATATATTTAAGTTGAGTACCATGAGGTTGACAGGTGAGGTGCTGAGGACCTTTTGGACAGAGTAATGTGGGACACACTGGCTCAAAGGAGGTACAAACCCTCCTAAGATGATATAAGTCTTTGGCTGTGCAGCAGCGTTGCCATGGCATGTTAGGCCATGGGGATAGTGGTCACAAAATGGGATAAGGTGACTTTGGAAGATGCTAGAGACATGCATCCTCAAGGGGCCGAGGGACCTTTGTGTATGGCCCACATGTCTGATTGTATCAGTCTGTGAATGAGCAGTGTTGCTGCATTAATGATTGCAGCAATCATCAGTGCTTTGGATGGTGGGGGAACAGAGTGGATTGGACTGTGGCCCTCAAATACCTGGCCGCTGCACCCCAGCCTCACCGACACCTGCCGACCTGGCCGCTTGCCTTCTCCCCAGCTCCATGACCTGCTCCTCATAAGTGGTGAGGTGCTGCAGCACAGCGTGCCCACCACCAGTCCACTGACACTCCCCAATATTGTTCTTAGTTTTTGCCTGCAGAACAGAGAAGAGGATTTATTGGGGCTGATCGGTCATGTACTCTGCACGCGCACGCCGCACCCCAACCACAGTGGCCCATCTGAGGCCCCCAGCAGCTCCTGTCCACACTACTGGTGGTCAGTCCCCAGAAGATAGTACGGCTGCTCCCAACCCCCTCCCCCAACAGACACCTTGGCACATTCAGCATCCATTACTTTGAATAACACACAGGTCTTAGCACCCATGGCAAGGAGAGGCAACTAGGTGTGGCGTCGAAGCCAGCAGATGGTTCTTGGCCACGACACCTTGAGGCACCCCTTCCACCATCTCATCACCATCAATACGACATGTGTTGGAGTTCTGAGTATGTGTCTAGCTGCCTCCCCTCCAGGTTGCCCCCAGACTACTCAAATGCCATAAACACCAACATATGCTGCGGAGAGAACCCATCTTCTCCTCAGCCACTAAGGCTGATGTAAGCATGGTCACTATCTGTTTGCCCACCCAGCATGTGCCAAATGCCCAATGTAATAATGACACTAAGACATGGGGGTGGGGGGCTGGTCCTTAAAGGCTAATGCTACCTGCTGGGTAAAATGGCCAAGGCTGACATGGTACTCACCCTTCCTGAGCGCAACAAATCATTGAAGTGTTTGTGGCACTGGGTTCCTGTGCGCCACACAGCATCATGAGAGCTAACAGCCTCCGCCACCTCCTGCCACGCCTGCCTGGTCACGTGGAGGGCCCTCCTCCTCCCATCCTCCAGAAGCAACCCTTCCCAATGGTTTGACACCTCTTCCAGGAGGACAGCAAGGCAGGCATCGGAGAACTGAGGGGCACATTGGCCCCTGCTGGCCTACCCTGCAGCCTGCCCCCTCCTCCTCCCCTGCCCTCACCTCTTGTGCTGCCCGGTGACTGGCCATGGTCAACAGCCTAAAGGAAGCTGCCTGGCCGTTCTTTATACAAGACTGCCGGTTCCCCATTGGAACCGGCGGTCTAAAAATGCCCGCTGCCGATTTAATTTTCCCGCTGAACACAGGAGTCCGAAAAGCGCTGGGCAGGCCTTAATTGGCCTGCCTGCGCAAAATGGCGGCGTGGCCCATTTCGGCGGCGGGGATTGGCTCCCTACTTGCCCAACAAACGCAAAATTCAGCCCAAAGTGTGCAGATTAGACCAGGTAAGAGAGTATCTGAACCTTGTGGATTTGTTTGGATAGCCAGGGTACCCTTTTGAAGAGGTAAAGGACCTCATTAGATATAGTCCTGGGACACCTTTGGGTGAGGTAAGGCACCCTACGGGAGAGGTAAGGCATCTTTTGGGGTAGGTCTGGTACCCTTTATCGTAGGTCAAGTTCCTTTTGGGATTGTTAAAAGCAGACATGATTCTCCATTAAAAGCGTGCAAACTAATTGGAACTGCCAAAGCTGTCAAAGAACTGTCAAGCTGTCAAAGAATTGTAAAAGCTGTCAAAGAGCTGTCAGTATGGTTCCTGAGGTTTGCCCCTGGTGAATAATAAATTGTTTGGCATGGAGGGGGTAAGGCAAAGAGTGGTGGGTGGGGGCATGGGGTGGCATGAGTTGGCACTAATTAGAATAGGAACTATAAAGGACCATGGGGATGGATGAGTGGCATGGATTGGCATATTGGGTATGAGGGGTATGAGGGACATAGTGTGGCCTTGGGAGTATGAGGGGCCATAAGGGATGGGTGGGGCATGGGTTGGCATGGATGGGACATGGGGAATGTGTGGAGAGTGAGGGGGTGTGAGGGGTGAGGGCTGGAAGGATGCTTTTTTGTTTTGTTCACTTTTTCAATAACTTCACCAAAGTGCTGGAGCACAGAGGCAGGCCTTCTGCCTAGCCTGCCTCCACATCAGGCAACCTCTGCACTCATTCCAGGTACCAAGGGGGGCTCAACTTCTCATGCAGCCTGCCCCCAACCACAACCCCACCACGCCCACCCGCCTTCCCCAACCCACCCCAGAATGAAAATCTGGGCCTCTTTTTCCTGGATCGGGTTCGCAATACCAGGAATTGTCCTGACTCTGAGTACACGACCACAGAGCGAAAAACCAGGCCATCCAATTTCAGATAACGAATCACTAATCAGGGTTTTCAGTATGTTCCTGTAACCAAGCTAGACCAATTTGTCACTAAAACATCAGAGATATACTGAATGGTTAATTTATTTAAAGTATTTAAGATTCTTCCCAAACGCACTTGTTGTGTATTAACCTGCACGAAAAAGGGAATAATTGGTTATTCAAGAGAAGGATTTGGTGTTAATCATATAAGAAATAGTCTTTGCTCTCAATTAATTCTAAAGGAAAACAAAAAGTGTACAGGGAATTATGAAGCACCATCTGTGTTCAATTACACTTGAAAAATAGTGGCTTGAAGATAATGAAATCTCAAGAGCACACATTAATATTTACAATTAATATTATCTGTCATAACACACTGGAATAGTGTTCTGAAGTTTTGTCATGTTTTTTCTCAACATTTGGGATTAAGAATTAAATTAAATCCAGTGTACATGTGAAGTCTCCTTTCTCTGGTGGTTTTCTAGCAAAATGAGTTCAGTGTCAAACCTTGTCCGAGTAGTTACGGGCTGACCACAATAAAGTGCCAATGCACTTAACAATGTACCAATAATCTCCAAGGCCACAAAGTGGAGAGCACGTGGATTAAAAATATTTCAGTATCCTAGCAGTGGGTCCTTCACAAAGCTTGGAGTTAACAGCTCTCAGGCAACCACAAGGGAGTGTTGCATTAAGATGAAAGCAGTGACTTGCATGTGCTTTGATGTTGCCATTACAATCAGATGCAAAAGGAGAACAAAATTAATTTTCTTGCTTCTCGATTTAAACAAGCACCACATCAGGTAGAATATTAAAATTCAACCCTTTGATTTTAACTCGGGGCAGTTTTTGGTGAGTGGGTAGTGGGCTGAGTTTATAATTCATCCACTACACCAGAAACAAGCACAGGGCATTTTTACTGCCCAGCCTCAGTAGAACATCATGGGTGGCTTCTCCACCCAATTTGTTGACACAATAGGAAATGCAATATCTATTTGGGTCAGACTTAGGGATATTTTTTTCCACAGCTAATGAGAGCAAATTTCTTAATCTCTGGCTCCTTCCAGGAATCTGTTGGTGACATTGGTAGAATTTCGCAACCTGTAGTGCACAAAGTGAATCTCCCAGGTGACGGATGCTATGTTTGTAAGGACTAGCACATGGCTACTGATGAGGCCAGTCAGAATGAGACGTCTCTCAGATTTGCTGCTTTGGCTGGATTCCCATGGGTCAAGGATGGTTCCTTGGAGACAAAAGCTACTCTCTAAGAATGTGGCTGATGACACCTGTGAGGACCCAACCACTTACACCCAGAAAAGGTGCAACCAAAGCCACATGGGTGTAATAGTGACCATTGAGCAAGCCATCAGGGTGCTGAAGATGTGATTCAGATGCCTGGACAGATTTGGGGTGCCCTTCAGTACGCACTAGCAATGATTTCCAGAATTGTAGTGGACTGTGGTGTCTTTCACAACATTGCACAGCAATGAGGACTGGAGTTGCAGAAGGAGATAGGTGATGACTTCTTTGCATCATCAGAGGAGAACAACAGGAGGAATAGAAGAAGGAATAGTAGCTTGATGTGCCACTCACCTGTAGCCACTCACTTAGCTGCCAGGGATGCCTGGGATATACTGATTCAGTCACGATTCAGCTAATCTGAGGCTGCAGCATGTGGCACACAAATTCTGAAGCTACTCCCACCCACCCCCATCCAACCCCCAATATAAAAAAATCCCACAATCAACAATCTAACCCTCTCACAGATACCCATTGCTCTTCTTTTACTCCTGCTCTATCACTCTTCACAAGGCAGAAGATAGCTATGGGGAGCATGAGACGATGGGAATTTGAGATAAAGTTTATGGTGTTTAAAAATTAAATAGAAATGTGACAATGTAGCACAGTGTTAAACACCCAGGTGAAGACCCTTGTGGGGCTCCCAATCCCTTTGTTCCTTTTCCTTTTACTCCTATCTGGCGTAACCCCTATGGCTTCAGCAGAGCTAGAGTCAGACTACTTGTATCCGCATTTGGATTGTTCAATTGCTCTTGGCAGCATCCTCTGGGGTTTGGATCCTTTGAGGGCCCTGCCAAAAACTGCTCCACCTGCAGATGTGCAGAGATAGATTTGGCATCAGAACAGGAGGAAACGTGGGGTTCTGACGAGGAGGCGGGGGGAGCAAAGGGTCAGAATGGAAGTGCTTTGACTTTCATGTGCCCTTTCTCCATCTTCCCTCTGACTGTACACCTATACTTCCAAGAGCTGGAGGACACTTTTCTGCACTTCAGTAAGACCCAGAATGGTCAAAGAGAGGCTTAATTCCATCCTGCTTAAAGTGGCATTCTGAGTGTGCAGGTAAACTTGAAGGACTGTAGAAGATTGAACTGACAGCTTCTAAGATAGGATTGTGCATATATCACTTTTCAGAGTCTGCTGGCATTAAGTCAACATGAGTGAATATTGTATGCCATGTTGCTGTTTTAGGTTTAATTCTGTCACTAGGTAGTTGGGAGACCCCCA
Organism: Carcharodon carcharias; assembly: GCF_017639515.1. Lineage (NCBI taxonomy): Eukaryota > Metazoa > Chordata > Chondrichthyes > Lamniformes > Lamnidae > Carcharodon > Carcharodon carcharias. The sequence continues at coordinate 41,594,101 of NC_054474.1, read as the reverse complement.
CCTCATCATCTCCGATGATCAGGCATACTGAGACTTTGCTTATCTCAGTATTTCCTCCTTTGCAGCTATCAGGATGGAGATGATTTGAAAGCCACCTCCAGTTTTTCTTCTTCTCCCTTGTGTTCTGTTCTCTCTTGCTCTACAAGAAAAGAAAAAAAGAGACCTGCATTGCCACGTTTCCATCTGTGCAGTTCCTGAGTCTGTCATAACACACCTGCAATGGTTCAATGCTAATCCTTGCAGCAGGTCCCTTAAATATTTGGAGCTGAATGAGACAGCAGTGTATCATCATACAAACATTCAAATATACAAACGAGGAGCAGGAATGGACCATTCAGCCCCTCAAGCCTGCTCCACCATTTAATAAGATCATGGCTGATCTTATAGTAACTTGAAATCTGCATCTCACCTACCGCCAATAACCTATCACCCACATGCTGACCAAAAATCTATCCACCTCTGCCTTAAAAAATATTCAAAAGCTCTGCTTCCACCACCTTTTCAGGAAGAGTTCCAAAGACTACGAGACTCTGAGTGAAAAAATTTTGCCTCATCTCTGTTTTAAATAGGTGACCCCTTATTTTTAAACAGTGACCCCTAGTTCTAGATTTTTCCACAAGAGGAAACATCCTCTCCACATCCACCCTGCCAAGACCCCTCAGGATCTTATATGTTTCAATCAAGTCATCTCTTACTCTCCTAAACTCCAGTGGATACAAGCCTGGCCTGTCCAACCTTTCCTCATAACACAACCCACCCATTCCAGGTATTAGTTCTCTGAACTGCTGCCAACGCATTTACATCCTTCCTTAAGTAAGGTGACCAACACTGCACACAATGCTCCAAATGTGGTTTCAGTATTGCCCTATACAACTGGAGCATAACTTCCCTATTTTTGAATTCAATTTCCCTTGCAATAAATTATAACATTCTACTAGCCTTCCTAATTACTTGTTGTACTTGCATATCAATCATGGGTGCTGTCTCTAAATGGCCAGGAGTCCCTAAGTCAGATGCAAATGCAGTGGCTGGGTAAAAAGTACAATCACAAATGTGCTGCTGAAACTTTTGGGTTAAACTTTTGGCCTCTACCCCTGTGAACAGGTCTGAAAGTTAAAATTCAACCCAATATGTCAAACTAGGAAACCAGAAATCTTTGATTAGGACACATTGCTGGGTTGACATTACGGTAAATCATTGGTTTCTTTGCTGTAACATGTGTGTTGTGATCAGGAATTGATAATCCTATATTTGTATGCAGTTAATACTCTGCAAATTAAATCAACCAAGAAGTGAGCTTACTCAATGAATATTCAATTTTTGTGACCGCTTTCAAACAACATCTAGAGATAATGTTAACAGCTATCACTTTATATAAAATTTGTTAAAAGATAAAGTCCTTTGCCAATCTGAGATTTGGCTCTGTGTGGGTGGCATTGGTTTACCATTCATTAGATTTAACTCAATTGCTCATCAGGAAGTAAGGTAATTATTATAATTCAGGTTCTCACCCTACACTTTTCATTTGTGCTTAAGGCAAAAGATAGCTTCCATTGGCAGATCCATTCTCCTTATATTGTGAAACCTAGAAATATATTTGCAGAGCAAATAGCGGTAACTCAGTAATAATTCTGATCAGCATCGAGTCAGGAGGACGAATAGTCTACTCATTCACTCTTTCAACTGCATATAGCAGGAGCTCTGAAAAGACCAGAAAAAAAGGGAGCAGTATCTCAATCTTACTGTATCCAGATCCAACAGATATTCCACACACTTCCCCACCCAATATTCTAAGCTTGTTAGCAATCAAAATAGCAAACAGACAAATAAGCTTTGTTTCAACCACATTTCGCCTAGTTCAGGAAGAAAGATAACCTTTCCCAGCTCATGGAAGTCAACTAGTTGGAGTGGTTTCCTCAGTATTTTGGTAAGTAAGTAATAATCTGGTACAATTGTCCTCAATGTTGCATTGATTCATGTTGGACAGGATGACATAATGAGTGACAGCAATTCAACAGCACTTTATACATCCTGCCTTATTTTCTTCTGTGTTGAAGTCAAAATTGGGCAGAGTATGAAATGGGCTGTTGATTCACTTTTGTTCATTTTGTGCTATCACCCCTGGTGAATTTAGACCCAAGTGTCTCTAACTCAATGTTCTTGCTCCCAATTGCTATCCAGCATCACCTACTGTGAATGGTGAATGTGGACATTGGTCAAGAACAGAAACAGGCTGAATGGGTGCATTCGGCAATTGAAAGTCCTAGTAACACTCCAGGCTGAAAATCAATGGGTCTAATTGCAGCAGGTACACTGAAATCCCATCCATCTGTACCCTCTAGCACTGATGCCACTAGAGTCTACAGTGGGAAGACACCTCATTCTCAGGTGGCCACCTGCCCCATGCTGCCATTAATTCTGTTTTCCAGAAGCTATTAAAAGGGCGCCCAGCCTCCCCTCCCCTATATCCCAGGAACACCGTTCCATCTTAAAGGATATTTGGAATTCAATATCATAGAATTCTTCTGTTTGTTCAGTAGAAATTGTTTTGGAGATTATTTATTTCATCTTAATATTCTCTTTCATTTGAAGCCAACTAATTAATAACACAAAACATGCTTGTTTCAAAAATCAAATAAATACATGCCAATAGTGAGATTTTGCTGCGTTAAAGAATGCCATGATTGCATTGCCATGATTCTGAAAGGATAACAAACAAGCCAGGCAGATTGAGAAAAATCTTAGACACTGCAGAATATATTTTTTAAAATGTTAGAAAATCAGCTGCAAAATCAAATGAAGAGAAACCTCAAGCAGCACCTGCTCTCTCTTTTGCGGCAGAGATGTTCCAGCTTCCGTGTTCAGTAATAATTGGATTAATGTGACTCCTGAAACAATATCTAAAAGAGAAATAAATCAAAGCTTTCATTAACCTAAATAAAGTGCTGTGTTCTAGAAGCTTATAGGCTAATTACAAGATAACTATTTCCTGGCTTATATGGTATTACTCAATATATTCAGTCAAACATTTAGATTACAATTTTCAAGGTGGTTCATATACTTTTTTGCATGTATAGTTGACGAACATTTGACATGCTATGTATAAGTTGACAATAATTGATACGTGCAATTAGCTACAACCTGTAACCTACTCAAGGGCTTCAGATTCAAGATATCTGGAAAAATGTATAACTGGAAGTGAGGCACAGATCTGGAATCTAGTCAAAGAGTTAAAATTCTTTAAATATAGAATTAAAGATTCCCAGGGGTGAAAAGCATACTGGAATCTAATTCAGAGATTCAAATGGCATCTCATACCGCAAAAAATGAAATTAAGAGATGTTTATATTCATCGTTTGAAGTTTTCAACAAGATTACACGGTTGTAATTACCTTAGGCAGTGATTAGATACTGTGAACGTCAAAATATTATCTTCGTTTTGAGTCCTGGAATCAGCCAGTGGGCATTGGTTGAAGTATGCCTATACATTGTATGCAAATATGGATTTTATCCTTGGCAGGGAAAATTCACTAAATGGATACCATGCAAAATGATTCTTATTGCTGTAAAAGGTAAAAATAATCTTTGAATTTGTTGGTTTTCAGACTTTTCCAGATCATTGTGAGATAATGTTATTCATTCATTTCTGAGATTGATTTTATGGAGATGGAAAGAATGATATTCATTCATTTTTGAGATTGATTTTATGGAGATGGAAAGAAAGTTTACTGATGTCACGCTTATCCATTGTGATTGATCTAGGTGTGCTTTGTTGTACAGTTAGCTTTGATATTGCACAGCACAATGTCAACACTGAATTACATACTGGATGTACAAGTGCAGATTAATGTTGCTTAGCCTAGGAAGGAGCATTGGAACATGAGTAGACTACTGAAACCAGTTCTGCCATTCAGTTAGGTTGTGGCTGATTTCTATCTTGTCTCCATCTATCCAACCTTAAAAACCATCCTGGGCTGATTATGAAAATATGAAATTGATGGGCAGGAACAGACCATCTGGTCCATTTAGTGTGTCCTACATCACACTGGCTGGATCATCATTCGATCTAATTTAAGAGGTAGAGTTGTAAATTGTCAAGGTAAATTAATCCCTTTTTGGGATTGAAGCAAACAAAGTCGGGGGAGAAGGTAACATATGAATTTGGCAAGATCCTACTCGGAGGGCTACTCAATTGACTTCTGATCTTGAAATTTTGTGACTGGTCACTAGTTCTGATGGTTTTTTAGCTTCAGTCTGTTCCTGGTCTGTAAATCTCAGATGATTTAGAACTTATAGTGCCTTCCAGCTACACCATTATCTTTGTTCTGCAATTGACTCTGTAATCATCCTGGATCTTCATTCCTATGAAAACGCAACCATCAGTGCGTCCGCTGATACTGTACCCTCAAATAGCTTCTGGGTCTTCACCCATTTCACCAGTTTCCAACCTTGAACATGCTGATTTCACCCTTCCTAAGTCATCATTATTCCAACACCTGACCTCTGACTTTAACTCTGGACTCCCACCTGTAAGCACCATTTATTTCCTATTGTCAATTTATCATCATGGTTTTATCTATAAATAATTTTTATGTAGCTAAACCTAATGTAGAAATCTGATGTGTAATATACCTTTAAGACAAGTGTTGTAATGCAAAATCACATGATCTTGATACCCAATAGTAGAGTAGCGTGGTCTACCTCTGTAGAGAAGCCTTGAGTTGGAGTCTGAAGAGAGAAGACAGAGTTTTGAGTTGTAAGCACACAAGTAAGCTGAGTTCCTTTTGTAAATAAACAGAATGTGTTTCTTTTAAAGAACAGTCTACAGATCTTCTCTGTCTTGGTACCAGCTCGGTCACCCTGAAACAAACGTCCAACCCAAATCCTTTAGCCCCAACAAACCAAGGGTACTGGATCCAACACCTCTGTAACTTGCATTCCTTTGCATCCATTTGCATTTTGACTGCCACTCAGGACCCAAAGTCATCGATTTATTTCCACTTTTGCTCTTTCTTTATAAATTTTCTCTTCAGCACTCATAGATTCTATTCTATTGTTATGCCTTTTTTCACTTCTCTTCTTCTCAGGTAAGCTGCCTTCTCAATTCCACAACCCAACCCTCCAATACTCCTTGACTTTCCTGTTCTCTTGCCACCATCCCAGGCTTGACTTCCTTTAGATAAGTTTACTGCGCTCCTGTTTCTTGGCATCCTTCGACAGGCTCATTGAGGCACTCAGAGTTGGCTCGTTACAAGCGGCCACCCCAAGTCCCCATTCCACTCTCTGTAAGATGACCTTCCCACCTATGGCACCGCTGGGTGCTAACCTTACCAATCTTCTTCCTGTACAACTCACGCCTCCTACTGCTGACCCTGTGGACTCAGCCAGTGGATCAAACTCTCACCATCCCTCTACGCATCTCCCTCCAGAATGTCCAGTCACTTGTGAACAAAGTCCTTGCAACCTGTGAACATATTGTGGATGAATGCATTGATATCATGGCCTGGCTGAGGACTGATGCCATAGAAACATAGAAACTAGGAGCAGAAGTAGGCCATTTGGCCCTTCGAGCCTGCTCCGCCATTCATTATGATCATGACTGATCATCCAACTCAATAGCCTGCTCCCGCTTTCTCCCCATACCCTTTGATCCCTTTCACCCCAAGAGCTATATCTAACTCCTTCTTGAAAACATACAATGTTTTGGTCTCAACTACTTTCTGTGGTAATAAATTCCTCTGGCTCACCACTCTCTGGGTGAAGAAATTTCTCCTCATCTCAGACCTAAATGGTCTACCCCATATCCTCAGACTGTGACCCCTGGTCCTGGACTCCCCCATCATCAGGAACATCCTTCCTACATCTACCCTGTTAGAATTTAATAGGTTTCTGTGAGATCCCCCCTCATTCTTCTGAACGCCAGTGAATATAATCCTAATCGACTCAATCTCTCCTCATATGTCAGTCCCGCCATCCCAGGAATCAGTCGGGTAAACCTTCACTGCACTCCCTCTATAGCAAATACATCCTTCCTCAGATAAGGAGACCAAAACCCCACACAATATTCCAGGTGTGGTCCCACCAAAGCCTTGTACAATTGCAGCAAGACATCCCTCTTCCTGTACACGAATCCTCTGGCTATGAAGGCCAACATACCATTTGCCTTCTTTACCACCTGCTGCACCTGCATGCTACCTTCAGCAGCTGGTGTACAAGGACACACAGGCCTCACTGCACATTCCCCTCTCTCAATTTATAGCCTTTCAGATAACAATCTGCCTCCCTCCACAGCTACATCTTCCACCACTCGCACCCATCAAGACCATCATGGTGGTGGTGTAGTGCTTATCACAAAATCACACATTGCACTGACTCATTGCTCTTCTGGCCCTTTCTCTTCCTTTGAGCATCTCATCTTTGTTCCACCCCCTCACCTCTATTTCAGAGTCATCATATCTCCCAAGCAGAATAAAAATGTTATCACTGCGATTTCTTCACTGCTCTCCCCCCTCAGGCTGTACACTGAGAGACTTCTCATCCTTGGTGATTTCAACCTTCATCTCAACTCATCATGTTCTCTCTCCTCTGAATTCACTGTACTCTTATCCTCGTCTCTCTTTCCATGTAAATTCCCCAGCACATTTTCACGACCACCCATTTGACCTTGCCATCTCACGTGCTCTTGTTAATCCCAAAGTAATTACAGGTAAGGTCTTCTCTGATCACTTCCTTGTATCACTCCACTCACAACACTCTTCAACGCCTCAACCCTACCTCCTTCTGTATCCGTCGCTGGAAAAAACTGTCCAAAATTCACGTACAACTTCACATTCAAGATCCCAACTGTAGCCTTTGACCTTTCCTTTGCCACAACATTTCTGCAGCAACTAATTTACTCAACCACACTTTCACCTCCACCATTAATGTCCGAGTCACCAATAAAAACTATTATTGTCTCTTTCCCTGGTGTTCCCATGGTTTGGCCTTCATTGTCATTCCCTTCGGTCGAAGACACAGAGTTGAAAGCATATGGCAGACAACTGGTTTAGCCATCCACCGTTAGATCTGGCTGGACCATTTAAAACAGTATTGGATCCTGCACTCTTCTGCTAAAATTGCTCATTATTCTAGGATCATCCTGGAATGCAAAGATAATTCTCTAGCTTATTTTCTCTACTGCAAACCCTCTTCTTAAACTCCTCCTCTGGGTCCTCCATCTTCATCTCCAATAACAAGTGCAAGGAGATCATGGACTTTGTCACTGAATTGAGACAATCCCATTAGCTGCCTCTACCATGCCCTTCCCTTCCACTAACCCACCTGGTCAACTTCCTGTCATGCTAGCCCCTGCCCTAGCCCTGAACTTGCATCTTCCACTAGTTTCTCTTCTTTGCCCCTCTCTGTTCTAATCTCGTCCATGAGACCTACCTCCTGTTCCCTCAATCCTATTCCCAATAAACTGCTGATCACCCAACTTCCCCTCCCGGTTCGCATGTTAGCCGATATTATAAATGGTTCTTGCTAATTCAGGTGTTGTCCCACTGTCCTTTAATCTGCTGTCACCACCCCTATCTTCAAAAAAAATTACTTGACCCCACAACCCTTGCAAACTACTGTCCCATCTCTAACCACCCTTTTCTCTCCAAAGTCCTTGAACATATTATCACCTTCCAAATCTATTCCTTTTATTTCCTATAACTCCCTACTTGAATCGCTCCAATCAAATTTCTGTCCCTGCCACTGCACCGAAACGGCACTTCCAAACACATCCTATGTAACTGTGACCAAGGTAAACTTTCCCTCCTCATCCTATGTACAGCCTTTGACATGGTTAGTGCTACCATCCTCCTCCAAGGCCTCCCCACCATCATTCAGCTGTGTAGGACTGCTCTCACCTAGTTCTATTTTTATCTATCTAATTGTAGCCAGAGATTAACTTGTAATGGCTTCTCTTCCTGCTCCTGCACTGTTTCATCTGGTGTCCCCTAAGGGTCTACCCTTGGACCCTCCTATTTCTCATCTACAGGCTGCTCTCGGTAATGTTATCTGAAAGCACAGCCTAAGTTTTCCCATGTCCACAGATGACACGCAGCTCTACCTCACCAGTGCCTCTCTCAACTCCTCCACTATTGCTAAATGATCAGATGACTTATCCAACATCGAGTACTAAATGAGCAGAAATTTCCTCCAATTAAATATTGAGAAGACTGAAGCCACTTTTTTAGTCCCTAGCCAACTGATTCAATCCCTCTCCTTGGTAACAGTCTGAGGTTAAACCAGTCTGTTCATAACCTTGCTGTCACACTTGATCGTGAGATGAGCTTCTGACCTCATAATCATGCCACACCCAAAACACGAACCAGGAGCAGGAGTAGGTCATTCAGCCTCTCCAGCCTGCTCCACCATTCAATAAGATCTGACTGTGGTCTCAACTCCACTTCCCTGACCTTCTTCCATAACATTTGACTCTCCAATCCATCAAAAATCTGACTAACACAGCTTGAATATACTCAATGACCCAGCCTCCACTGCTCTCTGAGAAAGAGAATTCCAGGCTAACAACCCTCTTGAGAGAAAAACCATTCTCCTTATCTCAGTCTTAAACGGGAGACCCCTAATTTTTAAACTGTGTCCCCTGGTTCTGGACTCACCTGCAAAGGGAAGGATCCTCTCAGCATCTACCCTGTGAAGTGCCCTCAGGATCTAATATGTTTCAATAAGATCATCTCTCATTCTTCTAAACTCCAATGAGTATAGGAGTCTACTCAGCCTTTCCTCATAAGATCACTCCTTCATTCCAGGAATCAGTCAAGTGAACTCTCTCTGAACAAGACCTAATACAATTATAACCTTCCTTAAGTAAGGATGCCAAAACTGTACACAATCCTCCAGGTGCCGTCTAACTAAGGACCTGTACAGCTGTAGCAACACTTTCCTACTTTAGATTCTCCTTGCAATAAAAGACATTCCATCTGCCTTCCTAATCACTTGCTGCACTTGCATATCATTTTTTTTGTGATTGTGTATCAAGACACCCAGATCTTTCTGTATCGTAGAGTGCTGCAGTCTCTCTCCATTCAAATAATATACTGCTTTCCTATTCTTCCTGCCAAAGTGAACAAGTTCACATTTCCCCACATCAGACTCCATCTGCCAATTTTTTGTCCACTGAGTTAACCTATCAAAATCTCTTTGTAATCTCACTAGGAGTGCCTATTTGCGCCATTCACCCAAATTCACTCCTGTCTCAGATTATATGCTGAAACCCTCATTCATGCCTCCTTTATCTTTAGACTTGACTATCCAACATATTCCTAGTTGGTCTCCCACATTCTCCCCTATGTAAGCTTGAGGTCATGCAAAACTCAGCTGCTTGTGTCTTAACTCACTGCAAGTCCCATTCCCCTATCATCTTTGTGCTCACTAACCTGCACTGGTTCCCAGTCAAGCAATGTCTTTCCTTTAAAATTCTCATCTTTGTTTTCAAATCTCTCCATGGCCTCATCCCTTTCTATCTCTTTAATCCCCTCCAGCCCCACAGCCCTTTGAGATACCTGTGCTGCTCTAATTCTCCTGTGCATTCCTAATTATAATTGCGCCAACATACGTGGCCTTGCCTTCAGTTACCTCGACCCCAAGCTCTGGAATACTCTTCTTACACCCTTCTGCCTGATATTCCTGAGCACCTAATTTTTTTGTTGATACTTTTGATACACATCATTGAAATGAAGAAGAAAAGGACCCTTCTATGTGCAGTGGGGAGAGCATCCTGTGAAGGAACAGAGGAGTGTATCAAAGGCGGGAAGGGATGTTGAAGGGTGGCTGTTCAGACTAAATTGGTCTTTTGAATATGGATAAACTGAAAATTTTCAAGAATAAAAAGCAGTCAGTTATGCAGTAAAAGTGTTCTTACATTCACCAAATAGGCCATTTTTGATTGTGTTCTTTTAAAATCCTGGGATGCATGCACATAAATTATTGAGGATATTTACTGCAAATAATGAATAAATAATTGTAATTATTTACTGGAAATTATTTAGCAGTACAACTTTTTCTCAGAACCTGTATCTGGACTTTGCCCAAAGAGGAAGCTTTCTAAATTGTAGCTTCACAGCATCAGGAGCTTCAAATGATAATTACAGCTTCTCAGCACACACAATGGGAGCTGGTGAAAGCCATAAAGAGGTCTATCAGTCATGCATTTTTCCAATCTAAATGGTAATTATACTATTTTCAAACATTCACATTAAGACATAGTGACAGCACAAAGCAAGGAACATTAAATCAAATACTTAGGTAATATAATTGTTTTTATACTTAGTGGTCTTTGTGTTGAAACAATACAGCAGAATTACAATTAAATGTTAACAGAAAACAACAAAGACTTACCTTTGACTAATATATCTCAATGACATAATTAAATCTATCCTTCCTGCATCTTACCCTTTTATTCAGGCAGATCTAAAAAAACATGAAAGCATATGAAAGTACAGAATAAACCCACCAAGCTTGTTGCCTCCACAGATCATTTACATTGTACCATTTCAGAGGTTCAATCAATTTTCCAAGGAAAGCATTCAGCAACATGTACACTTCCAAGAAGACTGAATGAGATATCTTCCCAACTTCCAACAGTAGTCAAGCACATCATCAATTTTCTAATGAGGATACACAACTCTGACACAAATTAATCAAATTACTTGCAAGTATCTAGAATGAGAATAAAGAATGGTACAGCACAAAAGGAGCCATTCAGAACAAGATGTCTGTGCCAGCTCTTTGAAAAAGTTATCCAACAAGTCCAATAACCCTGCTCCCTCCCCGGGGCCCTGAAAATCAAGTATTCATCCAATTCTGTTTGAAAATTATTATTGAATCTGCTTCCATTACCCTTTCAGGCAGTGCATTCCAAATCATAACAACTTGCTGCCTAAAGATATTTTCCCTTGTGGGCAGAATTTTTCGGTTGACAGCATTTCCTAACCCATCACTGAAAATGTTGACGGGGAATGCATCACCGCCAATGTTGGCCCTGCAGCCATTTAACACTCTGTGCAAAGTTAATTAGCTGGAGGCAGGAATTCCACCCCTCACTCAGGAGAAGCTCCACCTTAGAGAACTGCTGGCTATCTGATGGCTGGCAGCTCTCTTGTCCCAGCAGTAGCACAAGGAAGCAGTCTCTGAATATGGGGATCAAGGAGTGGGAAATTGCTTCAAAGCCATCACAGAAACTAATACTGTCAACAGCTCAGGGACTGAGCTAAAGCACGTACTGTCAAACTAGAATGCTGCTTGCTTATTAACATTTTCCTAGATCCAATTAGAGTGAATTTTGTTGGTTCCTGAATGAGAATCCTTGTGAAGTGTACTACGATGAAATCACTGACTTTCATGAGGCAAATCTCCTCAAAGCTGCCTTAGTGAGTCACTGTTCATAATGAAGGGGAATAATGCAGCAAGTCTCTCTCACTAATGATACCAATTCTTGGGGGTGTTTTTTTATTCATTCATGAGATGTAGGCATCACCAGCTAGGCCAGCATTTATTGCCCTTGTTCAAAGGGCATCTTTAAGGATCAACCATCACATTGTTGTGGGTCTGGAGTCCCACATAGGCCAGTCTTCCTTCCCTGAAGGGCACTAGTGAACCAGATGAGTTTTTATGGCAATCATTTCATAGTCATTATTAGACTTCTAATTCACAGATATTTATTGAATTCAAACTCCACCATCTGCCATGGTGGGATTTGATCCCGGGTCCCAAGAACATTACCCTAGGTCTCTGAATTATCAGTCCTGTAGCAATACCACTATACCACCACATCATATATAATGACCCAGATTTACCTTCCTCAATAGTTTTGTAGTGCTTATGATGCTAGTTACCAGATGTCATGAAATGTCACATAAATGATGCCAAGAAGGAAAGAAACATCCTTGGGAGCAGATATATGTGTGTTTACCACTATACATGCACCCCATCACTAGCCTATAAGCTAAATTAATTTACTGTGTTCAAGTTAAAGCTTGGGTGCTCCTGTGATGCTCCACAGTTTAAACGACCTGCCCACTCTCTGTCCAGCTTGCAAGGTGGAAGAAGTGAAAAATTCCTTTGTTGTGAAAGTCCCTGCACAAGACAGTGCCTTCAGGGAAGAAGGGAGAAAACAGGAGGGGAAAAAAGACCAAAACCTGAAACACTATGAATCTCTAATTACAGTCAGTTTTCAGCCAGCAAATTATTGGCAAAATCTTTATTCAGAAATCCCCAAAGGGTATTATTAGCATTCTACCTTCAGCACTCTGAGTGAATGTACTAAAGCTTTGATGGTTAGTCTCAGAATGATTATTGATTCAAGAGTGACCTTTTTTTCAATCTACATTGACAGATCTGAGACAGATCGAAGGCTAGATTTTTGAGGACTTTTTTGCAGTGTAAAACAGCACACTGGCCAGAATTTCAAGGCAGCATTTGACAGAGTGTGGCATCAAGGAGCCCTAACAAAACTGGAGTCAATGGAAATCAGGGGGAAAACTCTCCACTGGTTGGAGTCATACACAGCACAAAGGATGATGGTTGTGGTTGTTGGGAGGTTAATCATCTCAGACCCAGGACATCACTGCAGGAGTTCCTCAGGGCAGTGTCCTGCGCCCAACAATCTTGAGCTGCTTTATCAATGACCTTCCTTCCATCATAAGGTTAGAGTTGGGGATGTTCACTGCTGATTCCACAGTGTTTAGTATGAGCATTCAGCTGCAAGTGAAGCTCCAACAACACTAAAGAAGTGCCACGCCATCCAAGACAAAGCAGCCCAATCTGCCACATTTAATATTTACTCCCTCCACCACCACAGTGGCAGCAGTGTGTACCACCTCCAAGGTGTACTGCAGCAACTCACCAAAGCTCCCTCGACAGGACCTTCCAAACCAATGGGGCTGAATTTTCCATTCGTTGGGTGGGCGGGCCTGACCCAATTGCGGGCGGTCATGGAGCCGATCGTTTCCAGTGATCGAGACCGCACCACCATTTTATGTGGGTGAGCCAATTAAGGCCCGCCCAGTGTGACGTCCGCTGGGAAGCGCTATGCGCTCCTTGAGTGGGTGGGGGGGAATCCCTAAAATCGAGAGTGTGCTCTTTCACACATGCACATGAAAGAGCGCACTCATGTCCTTGAGGCTAAGGCAGCTTCAGGGAGATCGCCTTGACTTTTAAAAATATTAAAAATAGAAAAAAGAAAGATTCCTTACATGTCCCCTCATGTGACAATGTCACATGAGTTGGGACATGTTCATAATTTCCATAATAACTTTATTACAATTTTTAAAACCCTACATGAAACCTCATCCCGCCGCTGGATGAGGTTTCATGTTTTTTCTAGATGGCGCCAGGGCTCCTGGCCGACCCACCAACCTTAAGATTGGATGGGCAGGTCCTTTAATTGCTTAATTGATCCTGTCAATGGCCTCAAATGGCCATTGACAGGTCAGCGGGCCTGCAGCTGATTTTGCTGCGCCCCCGCCTTCCTGAAAATTTAAATGGGGCGCAGTGATGTTGCGGGTTCCGCCCAACATCATCCCGTGTCATTTTACGAGTCGGCGAGCGGGCCCCACACCCTGCTTGCCGATGGTAAAATTCTGCCCATGATCTCTACCACCTCAAAGGACAAGAGTAGCAGATGCATGGGAACACCACCACTTGCAAGTTCCCTTCCCTTCCCACACAACATCCTGTCACCGTTCCTTCACTGTCACTGGGTCAAAATCCTAGAGCGCTCTTCCTAACAGCACTGTGGGTGCATCTGTCATGAAACTAACATATTTTTTCATTATGTTATTATGGTTTATTGTAAAGTAGTTTATGGGTGTGAGTGTAGAGGGGTCTGCCTCTATGATGTAATTGAATTAGAGTCAGATAGACTGCAAGCTTGAAATTATCAAAAAAAGTTAGAAGTAAAAGGTATTTGAAATACTAATGGGCTTAGCATGTAGGATGTGAAGAAAATTTGCATTTTTGGATAAGTGAAAGAGTTGTTTGGGTTTCAAAAGGACGATAGGATGTTTACAACTAATAAAATAAGCAAGGTCAAGCAGTATGTTTGTTTTTTCCAAAGGTGCTAACCATATTGGCAACATGAAAGTTATTTTTATTATGAGAAAAGGACATTTCCAAAGACATATAGAACAATGGAATTTACAAGCTAAAGTAAGAGAAACATATATAAAGAAGGATGGAAGGTTAATTAGGGAGCCATGTAAGATCTAAAAGGACCATGTAAAACAATGTTGGGGAAGCCTTCAGCCACTTTTGAAGAGGTCCACTGTGTCCAGAAGAAAGCCTTTGGAATTCCACTGTCGAGTTGGTGCTGTGGTAAACTTGCTGGCTTGCCTATCTAAATTAAAAATCTATTTTGTACAATTGCCTTAAAGGGGTTGTATAGTTGGGAGTCAGGTTAATTAGGGATTTTGGGATTTATTATAGCATTAAGTAATTGTATCTTATGTATGTGCTTGAAATCTTTTATTTTGTTAATGAGTGTTTTAATTCAGTTTTTAAAAGCTCTAAAAGTGTTAGTGGACTCATTACTTCTGAATTCAGTGCACAAATCTTCTTGTAATAAATACAAATTGCAAAACCATTGTGATAGCATGGTCAAGTTTCCCTTGTAGATTTGGTCCACCAGGCACACATCACCTGCCACATCATAACACATCTATACCATTGCAGCGGTTCAAGATGGTGGCTCACCACCACCTTCTCAAGGGCAATTACAATGGGTAATAAATGCTGGCCTAGCCAGCAACGCCCACACCCTGTGAATGAATAAAGAAAATAATTACTACTGGAGAAAAGGGTGCTGATTGGTTGGCAAACTGGTTCTGATTGCCATGGAGAAAGTGTGGGAAATTATTGGCTCCCAAAGCTAACTTACCAACCAATGATTGCTCTTTGCTCCTGTAGTATAAGTTGTTGTGATAATTTGAAATTTGGCACTGTTATATTTGTCCTGATGCGTGCAAGACAAAAACTTTACATGCCTCTCTTTTCAGCAATATTCAAGTTCTGTACTACCAAACTAGGGAGTATTTCTGTAAAATTCAAAGCCTTTAACAAATGCATATCTATATTGACTGGCTGATAAGAAATGTACATGTATTAATTTTCCCCCTCCAAATTCTACACAATCTATTTCCAGGCTGGCCCTAATCACTGGAGTATAAAACACATCTAGGAAATTCTGTTAATTATATTGGTATCTTTCTTTGAAACAATTAGCACTATAGGCAGGGCAATTAAGTAGAATATAAAACAAAAGAGCACAAGGAACATGAAGAAGCATTCAGCCCATGAAGCTCAGTTTTTCTAGACATTGGGTAGAATCTTACCTATGGCAGGCGGACTGGGCGGAAGCAGGCGGAGGTGGACACAGAGCCGATTGCTGCCCGCGATCGGCTGCACGCCATCATTTTATGCGGGCGGGCCAATTAAGGCCCACCCAGCATAACACACGGCCGGTAGCACTCAGTGCTACCTGTGCAGGGTGGGGTAGCAGGGAGAGTCGGGACCTGCGCTCTTTCGCGCAGCATGGGCGTGTGCACGAAAGAGCGCAGCTCTTTCCTTGAGGCACGGACCTACCTCAGTGAGGTTAAGTGGATAATAGAAGTTTTTGAGTAAAAGTTTTAAAGTAAAAAATTATTTAAACATGTCCCCTCGTGTGACAGTGTCACATGAGTTGGGACATGTTTGTGAAATGTTCAAAATTTATTTATTAATTTTATGAAACCTTCAGGAAACCTCACCCCGCCCATGGATGAGGTTTCCTGGAAAGACCATTTGATCTCTTTGCCTGCCCGCCAACCTTAAGGTTGGACAGGCAGCATTGTTAATAAGGTCAATTGCATTCTTAATGGCTGTTGACTGTTCAGTGGGTGTGCAGCCGCTTCCGGTGCATGCCCGCCGAATGCAATAACAAAATGACGCGGGACACACACGCAACGCCATCTTGCATCATTTTACATGTCAGTGTGTTGGGCGCACCTCCGCACGCTGATGGCAATATTCTGTCCATTATGTATATAAATGCTCCCTGATCTCTAAAGATCATCAAACAAAACTTCAAGATAGTTTTATATTTCCCATCCCTCACTATTCTCAGCAGCCTGCTGCAATCCAGTTTTATATCAGTATGATCTATACACTGAAGAGTATACTCATTACTTAAAAGACTAACATTTTATTAAAAAGGGAACAATACAGTAAGGCTGTAGCAAAATTGCTTTCTGGAAAAGCAATATAATCACCCACACAAACACAAAATTGCAGCCGCTCAGCTGCATTCAGGATTAGCAGCTGCAATCTCAACATGAACATGGTGCAATAGCTGGGAAAAAAGCCGAAACACATAGCTTTGCGTTCTAAAATGTTGCAAGAGCATTCAAATACACAAATAGGTAGATGCCATAAATGCATACATACACAGCATATAGATATTTAGTTATGATATACATAGACAAAACATGAGTCTAAACATAGTCATAGGAAAATAAGAGACAAGGACAGAAAAATAGTCAAGTTGTAAAATGACATACATGAGAAATGAAACCTTTAAATTTGTCACACCGCATCTTGAGTTAAACATTGCTCTCAAACTGATACCAAACTGAACTATTAACAGAGCTTTCTGCTGTAAACAACAAATTTGTTGCAATTTAAATATATTTTGTGTGGATGTGGTAAAGGCAGAGATTGATCTTTTCTTTTGAAATTGTTCTTTCCTGACAGCTAAAATCAGATATTTTGGTGCAATGATGATAATCAAAATATAATTTCAAAAATATTGATGTTACTTAATACCCAAGGACAAATGTAATGACATTATGTAGAAAACTGACAAAGGTTGAATAAATAAGAATGTGGAAGAATTATTCGAACACAGAACAGAGAGCATGCAACATAAAGGACAGGGAGTCAGAATCTGAAAGAAGCAGGAAGGAAAAACATCGCGATGAACTGTTGAAAATCATAAAGTACAGGATTGTTCTGGAGCAGCTGATTGGCTGTGAATAGCTTTCTACAGCTTGATTGACAACATATTCAGTATCTGGGGTCTGTATAAGGGTGAAAGGAATGAGAGCACAGAACTGCACAACAGTAACTCGACAAGCCATTCAACCAAAGCCATAAAGGTAAGGTAAATACATCGCCTTTTTGAGTTAGGAATAGAATTATTTCCCTTACTTAAAGCCTCCTTTATAACAATTGAAGTGAAAGATTTAGGATAAGTAATACTAATAATCATGTTGACAGATTGGACTTGTATTTGTATTGATGGCGTATAGCTGAGTATCAAACCACAACGGACAGTGTTGTCGAAGGGAGTTGCTGGGATGATAGGTTGCAATAAGTCTCCTGATAGCAATTGTATGAGTTCAGTACTTTATTTGAAAAAGGGATGGCTCTGTGATTTTAGTGTACAGATGATTCCAGGGAAAATCTGATTCATGGAAAAGCAGCTGTAGGTTTTTTGTTCAGAAAAAAGAAAGGAAAACTACTGTTTTAGTGACAGGCAAAACATTGTTTATGGTTTTTATAGGAAACTGGACAGCATTGCGGAATTCAGATCCAAACCCTATAATTCTATTTAATAAGAACATTTAGCTCTATCTGATGACCACTATTATAAACAGGCAGAATTATGGATCATGATCACCAAAACATCAAATAAATTTCAGTGTTACTTAATCAGCTATTGCAATTCAGTGTCCTCTGATTATAGGAGCTGCAAATGTTGTTCAAGTCACACTTCATCCCACGTAAATAGGTAAAAATGTTTGTAATTTATTCCTTTTTCACAGCATATATGCTAATTGGTGATTGTTAAAAGCACCATCTCAGAGGCTGTGAAGTAAAAGCACCATCTCTATCAGGAGGATGGTAGGTTTGGTCCCCAGTCCGTGCTCAAAGATAGCTAAATCAATCAGGTCAATGGTAGAAGCATCACATTTGGCAGCAGAATTAAGCATGTTAAAAATCAGTAATGGCCTGAATCTTTTGGTCGTCAGGTGGGTAAGGTAAGGAGGTAAGGGGGTAGGATGGGTAAGGTATGTGAATAAGGGGGTAGGGTAGGGAAGGTAAGGGGTAGGGGTGCAGAGTAGGTAAGATAAGTGAGTAAGGGGCGGGGTGGGTAAGCTAAGTGGGTGAGGGGGGTGAGGCAGTAGGGTAGCAGCTGGGTAGGGTGGTGAAGTCGGTTCATGTTGGGTCAGGGGGGAGTCGGGGTGGCAAAGGGAATCGGGGGGGTGGTGCTGGGGGGTGGTTGGGGTAGTTGGGTGGTGAGGGGAGTCGGTGGTGAGGGGTAGTCAGGTTTGGTAATGGGGAGTCGGAGTGTTGCAGGGAGTTGGTAGGGTCAGGGGAGAGTTAGGACAGCATAGGGAATCAGGGATTTGGGGGGCAATTGGGGCGGAAAGGGGGAGTCGGATGGTGGGTGCTAATCAGGTCGGGTCAGGGGGTAGTTGGGTGGTGGGAGTTGGTCAGGTCAGGGGGAGTTGGAGCATCAGCGAGGGAATTGGTGGGTGAGGCAGTGGAGTGATGG
Organism: Carcharodon carcharias; assembly: GCF_017639515.1. Lineage (NCBI taxonomy): Eukaryota > Metazoa > Chordata > Chondrichthyes > Lamniformes > Lamnidae > Carcharodon > Carcharodon carcharias. The sequence goes on along the minus strand of NC_054474.1, from coordinate 41,575,518 downwards.
GGTTGGGTCAGGTCAGATTAGGGATAGTAGGAGCATTTGGATGCAATTGGGGGATCAAGGGAGGAGACAGGTGGTGAGTTCAGGTCAGGTTGATTCAGGGGTAGTCGCAGGGTCAGGAGGGTGTTGGGATGGGTGGGGTGGTCAGGGCTTTAGTTTGATCAGTTGTATAGTTACCCAGGAGTTAGACTAGGATTTTTCTGTCTAACATTTCCTGGGTAACTATCCAGGTAAGTAAGCCAGAACTGCCCAAAGTATCTGACTCTAACTCAGAGTCAGAGACATTTTCGGAGTGTCCTGGGGACTAGGGGAATTGACCAGCAGAAGTTCAAACATCGCAGGCAATTCCCACGGAGTCATTTACGTTGGTATTTCCGAGGGGTCCTGTAGTACATCCTTTGGGGTATGTCCAGTCTCTGACTGTCCGGAGACCGGAAGATCTGGGCCAATATCATTACGCCCAGTTGATGGGATCATTTGTGAGCTCATTGATCAATTGAATCATTGCTATGTTAATTGTTTTTATAAAAGACATTGACTTAATGAAATAAATGTTTGACAAATTTATTTTTGTTTTGAATGTGGCACATAACAAAGTGGTGTAAATTGTCCCAAAATGCACATTTTTGTTGCATGTTACTTGCATCTAATATCATCACCATATAATGGCATGGCACTCTTTTGGCTCTTCTATTTCCCCAAGTTGTTTCATCATGAATGCCCTTTTCACAAGAAAGAATGAGATTTAAAGTCTAATACAATTCATAGATGTAGTCAGGACTGGGACTTCCTGTCCAGCAGCATTCAGGTCTGTGAGAAACAAAAAAGAAAGATCTGCCACTGAGTGAGTGTGACAACTTGTCGTACAAAATGTAGATTAAACATGTACTTTATGATAGGGACCTGTAATGTATAAATGTTAAGTGGTAGTTAGTCATATGCACCAGGAAAGCCCTAAGCTTAGTCCCTATTTGTTCCGAGCTGTCGACCTTGGGCAAAGCAGCAATCGTGTGAATGCTGAAATAAGTCACTTTATTCCCAGGCTGGGAGGGGGGAAATAAACAAGCAATGATCCCATTGCTGATCATCATCTAGTCATTCCGGCTAGAAAGTACACCTCTGCGGACATTGGATGACACTGACATCAGATTGAGCTATGACATTTCTCTTCATTATGAATAGCAAGCTAACACTCTCTGGACTCAAATTTAAAAAATAATCATTCAGGTGAGATATGGGAGAAGTGCCAGTGCTTGTGGAAACATCTGAGTTATCTCTTTCAATAGAATGGAGAGGAAAATAGAAGGATAATGAATGACCAAAGTTTACTTTTCTATTTTCAAAAGCTGTGTTGGTTGGTGGGAGAAGATGACCTCATCAATGACTTTAGCCAAAAGGTTGCAGAGTATGGATTTCCTATTTTCATGCCACACTGAAATTTTTGATAAACTCAACAGGACAAATTGCAACCAAAAGTGCCCAACAAAACAACTTACCAGTAATTATCTATCTGAATCACAGTGCTGACATTGGAAAGCCTGTTGCAGTACATAATTAAAGAATCTTGAATGACTATACACCAGAGAGTGGTTCAGTAATGATATCTGACTGTGTAAGTGTGCAGTCTGCATTCATCCATTTTGATTAGGGTCCCTTTGCAGCTCTTAACACAATATTGTGAAAACATTCTCCAAACTAGACCAAAAATAATTGTGTTCTTTGCATAAAAGGTTGAATGTAAAGTAGTGGACTTTTTTGTGTTTGTTAAAAAGGAACTAAGCTTATCTTGTACAGTCCCTGCATAATGCTAGTTTGCAAATAAATTAATTTACAAAAAAACCCAAGTCATTTGTACACGAAACATTATTGGATAATTGTATGTGTGCTAAACAAGAAGACAAGATACTTAATCAAATTTAAATATATAAAACTGATGCATAATGTTGGGCCATTTTGAATTGGCACATCATCTTGTTTAAAAAGGAAAGTATTATTCCTGGCAGGGAAAGGATATAAGTGATTAAAATAAATAAATTTGACTTTGTGGTGTTGTGTGTTGAAGTGGCAAAGCTCTCCAAGGAAGATTCATCCCCATCTCTACTAAAATTGCTAAGAGTTAATTACTGCAGAGATTCTCATGCTCAGTCTTCATAACTTTAGTGGAAGAGTTGCAAGAGCCCCTGAAAGATGGCATTACTCAGGGGTATCCAGAGCTCTTCCATGGATGTTACGGAGGATGAGCACAGAACCATCTTTGAAGTCCATTCCTCTCTGTCTCTATAGCAACGCACTGAGGAGTCAGGCTGAGACCTAGGCAATTCTTCACAAAGAAAGAAAGAAATCAGAGTGTTGACAAGAGAACTCGGAACATCCTCGGTAGAACCCCAGAAGCAGGTCAACTGTCCACCCTTCTTGGCTACAGGTGAGGGAAGCCACTAAGTGACATAGGAAACTTAAAAGAAAAAGGCACTTTATACAAAATGTGACCCATATTTTGCTGCAATACCCGAACTGGGTTAACAACATATGAAAAGTACAAATAAGTGCTTCTTTCAGATCATTCAGCTGATAATTTAAAAAGCAAAATAAAAACCAAAGCTATAAATCCTGATGAATAAATATTACCGAAATTACATGTGCTTTAGACAATTATAATCAAGTTTAATATGTACAAAAAAGTCAAAAATGTGATGAGATTTACATTTTACATTTAGTGCTAAATGTAGTAGTTACTCTAACCAAGGATACCAACTGCAAAACAAATGGAACTGTTTCTAGCCACAAAGCCAGGAATTCAGAGATTAGCTTTCACAGAAAAGTCTCAAAGTTACCTAACTTGGTACTTCAATGCTCAGAGAAATAGTTCTTCTCTAGACATGTATTGCCTGGTAATTAAGAAATGATTTTGTTACAATCAGCAATCTTCCAGCGAGAATTATATTGCACAAATGCTTAGAACACACTGGCTTCCGATATCTATCATAACACATGTTGCTCACTAAAAAAGGACCCAAAATAGAACAAAATACCCCTAGCGACTCCAGGCTAGCTAGTCATATGAACGCAAGTCATTTCAAGGCTATAATCTCATTCCAGAGTTCAGATTATAAAATGCTCTGATGTCTGTGACAGTTATAAAATGCTCTGATGCCTGCAACATCCAAAATCCTCTATTAAGTTCCAGCTTCTAACTTGCTCTTTATATGTATATAAAACCACTCATGCTCTTCAGTTAGATTGTAGCCTGTAATTCTTTTCACCTTCCCTTCTAGTACCTCTCCTCACAACCAATATTCATTATTCTGGGTATGAGCCATTTAAATCTTTTAATTACAGTCCAGTTTGCACATCCCCTCATCAACCTTTTTTTTTCATTCATGTCACCAGCTAGGCCAATTTATTGCCCCTTGTTCAAGGGCAATTTTAAGAGTCAACCACATTTCTGTGGGCCTGAAGTCACATATAGGCCAGACCAGGAGCCTTCCTTCCCTAAAGGGCATTAGTGAGCCAGATGGGTTTTTACAACAATCAACAATGGTTTCTTGGTCATCATTAGACTTTTAACTCCAGATTTTTTTTTATTGAATTCAAATTCCACCATCTGGCATAAGGGGATTTGAACCCAGGTCCCCAGAGCATTATCCTGGGCCTCTGGATTACTAGTCTAGCAACAACACCACTATGCCATCACCTCCCCTCAGCATTTATTGCCCACCCTAATTGTCCTTGTTCAGGGAGCAGTTAAGAGTCAACCACATTGCTGTGAGTCTGGAGTCACATGTAGGCCAGCCCAGGTAAGGATGGCAGGTTTCCTTCCCTAAAGGACATTAGTGAACCAGATGGGTTTTTACAACTATCGACAATGGTTTCATGGTCATCATGCATATCCATTATTTTTGAAAGCTGATAAAAATATAAATCTTTACAAGTATCATAGATTGCAGCATATAAACTAAGCTGGTGTATAAGCTGACCCCATTTCTTCAGCACCAAAATACATATTTGGGCCTATATAATGTATAAGCTGGGCCCCCATTCTCAGCTAATAAATGGATGTTTAAGGCTATACGCACATTAGTGTCAGCCTCAGTTTTTCAGCTCAGAAATAAATTTTTAAGGTAATACTCGCTTTATCGGCAATGCATAGGATCAAGCAGGCAAAACGGACTGTGTTGTGAAGAAGGGATGTGGGAGTTTAAGATGTACCCACACAGAGCAGACCACACATGGTGAACAACAAACAGAAAATGAATCATCCTACAAAAAGAATTAAGTACAAATCTGGTTTCAAACTAAAAGTCATAACATTTGCTAACTCATCATATAACTATGCTCCAGTGAGGGAATTCGGTGCTTGTGAAAAACTGGTACTAGAATGGAAGAAGAAGTTTCACAATTGTTCTTCCCTAGCTTCTCTTAAGCAATCCAAGACAAACAGAATGGCCTAGATCTTCTAGTCAGTGGCAATAGATACATTGCTGCTGCCCACAAAGATTTTCCTGATCTGACACTACTGCCCATTTCTTCTGGGGTCTTCCGATCGCGGCTAACAAGGAAATGGGCAGTGCAACATCCCCTGTCTAACTCCAGTGAGCGGAATAGAGCCAGGAGCAAGTAGAGGATGCGCCCCTTTTTCCAACAGTAGCTACCATATTCAGGTAGGTTTTTAAGGGTCCAGTCTTCTAATGAATGAGTGTGGGTCAGTGAATGGATAAGTGAATGGGTGAGTGGATGAATAGGTGAGTGAGTGATTGGTAGGCGGATGAAATAGCTGACTTGGGGTCTGGACAATGGGCAGTTGGGTGGTCAGGGAGTGGTTGGGTGGGGTAGTTGGCTCTGCGGATGTGGCTAGGTCATGGGGCTCGTCAGGTGGTCGGGAGGGCAGTTGGGACAGGTCGGGGATAGTCATGTGCTCAAGGGGGTGATGGCGGGAGTCAGTTGTGGAGTTACCCAACTAATAGACCAGGTTTAAAGCTATCTAATATTTCTAGGGTGTTGGATCCCAGTCACCAGTGTGTTGGATCCTGTTCGCAGTTGGCCGATTTGGCACTGATGATAGAGTTGAGTAGCAGACACTTCATTGGTAGAAACTGTGTTTATTTATGAAGTTACTCAGCAGCAACTAAACATGTACTTACACTTCAAACTCTATCTCTATACTCTGCTGCTACTAACTACTGACTGTAGACTACTAACTACAGAGGTAGCCTGCGCTACTCTGTTATTGGATACTAAGATCATGTGATCTTCCATTATAACGGTATATTACACATCAGATTACCACAGGGTAAGTATCCAGGTAAATTATGCATATCCAGCCCACGTCTCCACCCTAAGCTCAGGATACATTCACAGAGAGTCCCGGGCAGCAGACAATTCCCACCTATGTCCACTCAGCAGAACATCCGCAGGGTCCTGACACGCATCTTCCGTCATATGTCCAGCCTTCGACAATCTGGAGACCAAATGATTTGGGCAATCTTTCCCCACAGATTTGATGCTTTTAAGTCTTTGAGTTGTCTTGCACTTCTGTCTCATATATAAAAATCATCAATTTGGCTTGGGCTGTCCATTTAAGGAGAGTGCGTTACTTACAGCTTTCCTTGTCAATATTTGGAGTAAGTAATCATTCAGAATGTTTTCTATCTCAAGCTTGTCCTCTGTTTCCAGCCAGTTTGCCTCTTTTATAGTTCTCTTCCCTGCCTACATTCTTACTGTTGAAGCACTAACTTTTGTTTACAGTTATGTTTTGGCCTCAACATGTATTTTTATGTAATACTCTCTTTGCCCCTCTGATCATTCTTTTAACATGTTTATCAATATTCCTACATTAATTTCAGTGACCATCTTCCCCCATCTCCCTGCAGGATTTGTAGAGACAATTTTTCCTCTATTTCACTCTTGGTTTGATTTTTGGTCCATTCTGAATCATACTTGTTTAGTCTCAGTTTACTAATTCTGGTTATGTATTCATCCTTCAGGCCCAGCATTGTTCCAGTAAAGAGGTGTCCTACTGAAGTGAACAATCCTTCCCAATCAACTTGCTTGAAAAGCTTCCTCAGTTCTTTCAAGCTATCCCTTTTAAACATTTTCTTGGCAATTCCCAACTGCAGCCATAATGCTTCTTTAAGGAGGTGTCTCCTGTAAACGAAATTTGATACCAAGACACATAATGAGTTGCCAAAGAGTTAGATTTTAAGTAGCGTCTTAAAGGAGGAAAGAGAGGTAGAGGGGCAGAAAGTTTTAGGGAAGAAATTCTAGAGCTTAGGGCTTTGGGCAGCTGAAGACATGGCACCCAGTGGCAGAGCACTTAAAATTGGAGTTGTGCAAGAGGTCAGAATTGGAAGAGCACAGTTATCTCAGAGGATTATAGGGCTCGAGAAGGTTACCAAGCTAGGGAGGGGCGAAGCCATGGAGAGATTTGAAAACAAGGGTGCTGATTTTAAGGTTGAAGTGTTACTTAAAAGGAACCAATGTACGTCAGCGAACACGGTTATGATGGGTGTATGAGACTTGGTGCCCAGGATAGGTCAACAGAGTTTTGGGTGACCTTACCTTTATGAAGAGTTCAAGATGGGAGGTCAACCAGGAGTGCATTGGATAGCCAAGTCTACCACTAAAATGAAACTGGATTCATTATAATGAGGCATTAATAGCAGCTTTTTCTGAAGAACATTAAATATTATTGAACTTCTTCCCACAAACTGAGGCAAAGTAACTGTTTTCTAAATCTTTACTAAAGTAAAAGAGAGGTGACACCCAAGAACCATCTCCTGCCGGCATCAGCGTGTCAGATGCCTTATTCACAAGTGAACATTTGAGGGAAATATGGAACTGGGCGGCCATTGTAGATCCACTGATAGGATCTAGAATGAGAAGGCGCTTTGTGAAGTTAAGCCTTCAGTAGCATGCTGGAAAAGATGGTTAATGGTTGGAGAGAAAAGAATGAAGAAATGAGGTGTGTTGATCTTAGTAAGGTAGTGACAAATGGCATAATTGATTCTGCAAGAAAAGCTAGAAAAGGGACAGAAACAAGCTGTAGCTCAATCTTGAGCGATTGGAGCCTGTGAGTAATAGCCCAAACTTTTACAATCTGCTTCACTGTCTTTAAATATTTGCATGAACTGAGCAACCAAGTATAAAAACAGAATCAGCGTTTGGTGAACAATTTTCCGTTTGCTTTCAGTACCCTTTACATTATTGTGCCCTAGTTGCTTACATAACATCATCATGTCATTTCCAAATAATATCACCTTGAGAAAAAGATAGAGCTCATCTTTCCTCCCAAATAAAAGATATTCCCAAAGACTGTTTATGAAGACACAATTTATTTCAAATTGTACAGCCCTTTTGCTTATGAGCTTAATCCACAAAAGCTATATATAGTTGTTTCTGTTCTGGCTGAACTATCCCAGCACCATCTAAAATAGAAAATGAAAAAGTTAGTAGGCGAGATGAGCAGCTTTTAATAGAGGCAGAGACTCTTTAATGAGTCAGGGTATACTCGAGTGTGAAGTAGTGATCTGTGCATCAATGTACCAGTCATTCCTTGTTAAGGGTATTAGACTCTGTAATTTTCTAATCTTGCAATTTCATGCAATCCTTTGTATTTCCTTAGACAACTCTCACCCAAATCTTTTTAACTGAATAGTCCCAGTGGCATAAGCTAATGGAGGCCACTTTGAGGCCAGCGCAAATGTCAGGAACCTCAAAGAGAGCGGAAAAATTATTTTGCTCTTCAAACTGAATGATAAGGAAAAAATAAGAAATGATGGCCATCAAGGCAGTTAGGTGGGTAGCATTGTTCCACCACAGTCTTTTGCCATTTAACGGCTTTCTCCATTGTGTGTAACGCCAGATTTTCTTTTGCTGGTGTACTTTGCTGATGCATCAGTAACAATGATAAAAGGCCGCATGGTTGCTTTCCTTCTCAATCAGGTGGACAATTTGTTTCTTCTCCATCTGTGTGTCCAGCTTTCAACAGTTTGGTTGACAGACTATTTCTAAGCAATCCTTTGGCTTTGCATTCCTTTATCTGTTGTCTGTTGAGGTGCTGGGATTGATTCCCATAGATCTGAAGAACAGTCGTACGGATTCGAAGTGTTAACTCTGTTTCTTTTCCTCTCCACAGATGCTGTTAGACCTGCTGAATTTTTCTAGCATTTTCTGTTTTTATTTCAGATTTCCAGCATCTGCAGTATTTTGCTTTTATGATTCCCATAGATATTCAACTAGCTTCACATTTTGTGCAAAGATTTGAGATGATGGAATTATTTCCACTGCAACAAAGAAAGCTAAGAGGACAGTGAGGAGAAGGTATTAAGATTTTGATTTGATGAATAGGAAAAGACTATTTCCTCCAGCTGGGGTTTCACTGACTTTTCAGACTATTGGAAGCCAAGGGGGCTGAGGGATTGGTTTTGGATTCCTCCAGCAAATGCACAACTGTTAATATAGTCACCTTCTTGCTAAACATCTAGCGGTAGAAATTGATCTTGGACAGTGACGTAAAACAGGAAACATTGGCTACCAGTTATACACAGCCTCTGATATTCAGCTCTATTGCAGTCAATTGAATTAAATATCAGGGGCTGTGGATAATTTCTTCCCACCAAACTGGATAATTGCACCACCGCTCACCTCACATTTTACTTCACCTACCTTCTTGCCTAATCACTTAACCTGTCTCATCCTTTGAAACCTCTTTGCATCCTCTTCACAGTTACTTTCCCACTGAGCTTTGCGTCATTAGTAAATCTGGATATCTTACACTGGTTCACGCATCTAGGTCATTAATCTAGATTGTAAATAGGCCCAAGTACTGATCCACACAGCACTCCACCAGCTGCACCTGTTCTCTGCTTTCTGTCAAGTCTTAGCTCATACTAAAAATTACCCTCAATCTCCTCAGTGCTTATCTTGTGAGGCGCCTTATCAAATGCTTTCTGAAAGCCCTATTGCATCCATTGCATTCACCCTTATCTACCCTGCTAGTTACACCCTCAAAACATTCTAATAGATTTGTCAAATGTGATTTCCCTTTCGTATAACCATATTGACTCTGCCTAATCATATTGTGATTTTTCCATGTGCCTTTTTTACCATGTCCTTAATAATAGAATCTAGCATTTTTCATCACTGTAACCTCCAGTTCTGCAATCCTAATTGAGCTCTCTATACTTCTGACTCTGGCCTCTTGTGGATCTCAAATTCCTTTCACCTCACCTTGGTGGCTGTATATTTCAGCTGTCTAAGCCCTATTCTCTGGAACTCCATCCTTAAATCCCTCTGCCTCAGCTACTTTTCCACCTTTAAGACCCTGCTTAAAAAACAGCTCTCTGACCAAGCATTCGGTCACCCTTCCTAATGGCACCTTCTTTAGATGGGTGTACAATTATATCTCCTCTGAGGGTATTTTTCCATGCTGAAAGGTGTCAGATAAATAAAAGCTGTTGTTATTCCTGTCCCCTGGGTAGCCACTTAGCAGTTCCATGGCACGATTAAAAAAGAGCAGGGAATTCAGTGTCCTGGTGAACATTCCTCCTTCAAGCATTGCCAAAAAAAGATCATTTTGTCATTTATTGCTGTTTGTGGCTGTTATACATGTCTAAATAATAGTGCCGCCACTTCTAAATATCGCTATATGGTGAATACTATTGAGTTGCTTCTGAAAAAATAAGGTGTGATATAAGAGGCAAACGTTTCTGTCTCTTCTGTCAATAATATAAGCTGTTTAACTCTTCTAAGTAACCTAGCAAAATTGAACGTTGGCTAATATTATACTCTATCCACAAGGGTCAGTGTTGGGACCACAAGTTTTCACTTTATACATTAATGATCTAGATGAAGGAACTGAGGGCATCCTGGCTAAGTTTGCAGATGATACAAAGATAGGTGGAGGGACAGGTAGTATTAAGGAGGCGGGAAGGCTGTAGAAGGATTTGGACAGGTTAGGAGAATGGGCAAAGAAGTAGCAGATGGAATACAATGTGGGGAAGTGTGAGGTCATGCACTTTGGTAGGAAGAACAGAGGCATAGACTATTTTCTAAATGGGGAGTGAATTCAGAAATCTGGAGTGCAAAGGGACTTGGGAGTCCTAGTCCAGGATTCTCTTAAGGTTAACTTGCAGGTTGAGTCAGTGGTTAGGAAGGCAAATGCAATGTTGGCATTTATTTCGAGAGGACCAGAATATAAAAGCAGGGATATCCTGCTGAGGCTTTATGAGGCTCTGGTCAGACCACATTTAGAATATTGTGAGCAATTTTGGGACCCGTATCTCAGGAAGGATGTTCTGGCCCTGGAGAGGGTCCAGAGGAGGTTCATGAGAATGATCCCAGGAATGAAAGGCTTAACATATGAGGAACGTTTGAGGACTCTGGGTCTATACTTGATGGAGTTTAGAAGGATAAGGGGGATCTGATTGAAACTTAGAGAATACTGAAAGGCCTGGATAGAGTGGACGTGGGGAAGATGTTTCCATTAGTAGGAGAGACTAGGACCCGAGGGCACAGCCTCAGAGTAAAGGGAAGACTTTTTAGGAGAAACTTCTTTGGCCAGAGAGTGGTGAATCTATAGAATTCATTGCCACAGAAGGCTGTAGAGGCCAGGTCACTGAGTGTATTTAAGACCGAGATAGATAGGTTCTTGACTGGTAAGGGGATCAAAGGTTATGGGGAGAAGGCGGGAGAATGGGGTTGAGAAACTTATCAGCCATGATTGAATGGCGGAGCAGACTTGATGGGCTGAATGGCCTAATTTCTGCTCCTATGTTTTATGGTCTTAATAACCCTAACAAATTGTGTTCCAGGGGCAACATTTCTGTTATTACAGCAGGTGTATATCTATTCTTTCATCCATTTTTAAAAGGACAATCAACTGCTGAAAGGCTGTCTCACACATGCATTTCTCCATGGCAGATTGTAAAGAATTTTGGGAACCTTGTGAAAAGCCTTACAAGATCTCGAGGAGTGACTCAAAGGTAACAAACTGCATTGCAGCAAGAATATTTTTTCCTTTTGTCAAACATGCCTTTCTATTTTTTTCTTCTCCTCCACAGTTCTTTAACCCCTGACTACATATTTCTCCCAAGGCCCCCCATTAATGTTACCCTTTGTGAAAAATCTGGGTTGCTGTGCTCGCCTGCATTTTACAGGGAAGGTTTCCTGAAAATAGTAAAATCGACAAAGGTTTTGGTCTCCTGGTGTTTTCTACTTGAATTTAAATACCAAAACCACTTATAACAAAAATTGCTCTCTTGTTGGCCACTTAAGTCGTTGAAATAAATGTCTCTAATGTACAGAATGTGCACATTATTAATAAGCAGTAGTTTGAAGATCACTAATTATCTAAGGGTGTCTTTTATTTTACAGACAGTAAAGCCTTTAAGTCGATCCAGTGACAATAGAAATAGAGTTGCAAAGTATCCATTCTAAAAGCTAATCACTGTGATATTCAGCTTGTTCTTAACAGCCTGGATACACAGGACCGTTTCTCTAGAACATAAAATGCTGGATTTTAGCAGAAAATAAAACTGCATTTAATAAGATTACAACTTGAGTTTAAATAGATACCAGGTATCAAAAGAGTCTTCTTGCTTTACACATTAATTCAATTCCACTTAGTGATTTCATCATTGATCATTAGGAAAATCATTAATGAGAATGTGAAAATACCCAACTGGAAGAAAGCCAATTACAATAATTTGAGACGAAAGCAAAATACCGCAGATGCTGGAAACCTGAAATAAAAATAGAGCTCTGAAGAAGAGTCATGCAGACTTGAAACATTAACTCTGTTTCTCTCTGTACTGATGCTGCTGAGTTTATCCAGTATTTTCTGTTTTTATTATACAATAATTTGAGAACTGGTCTAACATGGGCGGGCTGGACAAAAAAAAAATCGCTGGGAAAACAGAAATTGATCAATGGCAGGGCTTCAAGGTGGAGACACTTCAGGTACAAACCAAACATATTCTTAGAGTTCCCTGGATGAAAAGGGAACAGAGGTTAAAATAATCAAGAAGAGCTTTATGGCAAGTATCAGATCCAGAATGCAATTGCATAGAATAAAGAGTGTAGGGAGAAAATGAAAAATGATGCAAGAAAGGCAATGAGAAAAAAAGAGTAACATAAAAAGGAATGCAAAAAACATGATTAAGCACTTTTCATGCAAAAACTCATTGGAACTGTCAAGCTGTCAAGGAACTGTCAAGCTGTCAAGGAACTGTCCGGTAACTGTCAAAGCTCTCATAGCTGTCCAGCAAGTCTCCACGAATACTAGGTAATTTGGTATGGAGGGGGTCAGAGCAAAGTATGGTGGGTGGGAGCATGGTTAGCATGAGTTGGCACTAAGTTGGCATGGGGATATGAAGGGCCATGGGGGTGGGTGTGGGGTATGGTTTGACATGGGTAGGGCATAGGGAGTGTTTGGGGGGATGAGGGATGAGGGCTGTAAGGATTTTTTTTAAAAATTTAAACACAGTGCTGGACTACAGAGGCAGGTTTTGCGCTCAGCCCGCCTTCACTCATTCCGGGGTCGCCCGCCCTGATTCCTATATCAGCCCATCTCCCACACCATCCCCTCCATCCCTAACTGAAAATCCGAGCTGCAGACAGACGTTTTTAAAGATCAGGTTTGCCAAGCCAGGAAATCGCCTGACTCTGTGCACCTGACCTGAGGACAAAAATCTGTGCCTAAGCCTGCATGGTGACTTACAGACAGGAAGAATTTAGTAAGATGAAAGATCATATAGCATTGTTTTGAACATGGAAGAAGAAAAGATGGAAGGCAGGAATATACAGCAGCATTCACATGGGCAACACCTGCCCCATAAATTTCCTTGCTACACAGTCAACGGACGACAATAATCCTATCTGGATTTTCCTATAGATAGTGTCTAAGGGGGTGTTTTTACCCCCTGATACTGTGACAGGGATATGGCAACTGTTGGGAACTGACTTGCAACCTGTTTTTACCATAGCCACTGCTGTGAAGGTAACAACCACGTCCAAATTTTCTACACTTGGATATTTCCAAGAGGCATCTGGTAGTATTAATTGCAGTCAGTTAGCAGTTCAATGTTGCACAAAACACTATATGGATGTTCTGTTTAAGCCTCTAATTTCATTCAGTTCCAAATGTAGGAGGTGGAGAGTACTTTTCCCTGTGTATCTTGGTCACCCCGCACCAGGAGTGGAATTTTATGGTCCCATCGCAGTGGGGGTATATCCAGGTCTGTAAAATGCGACAAGCCATTCTAAAGTCCATTGACTTCAGTAGATCTATAAAATCCCAGCAGCTTAAAATTCCACCTCATGATTATGATTACACAATGACTAATGATGGTTCTCTTCAAGTATATAGTTATGGTAACAAGCATTTAGGCTTTGGTTAATCATGTTAGGGATGTCGGCTTAATCTTGCCCACTTCCACTACAGTTATCATTCGTACCTATACCAGAAAAATGTGCAAAACTTTCTCATTTATTTCTGTAAACTCCTGTTTAAAAAAAAGTCAAACCTGGAGCCTTTGTGATGCTCTGGTTGTCACATAAGTTATTGCAGCATTGTTATTTTTCATGAACTATGTTTGTTTATATTATATTATATTATTTTCAAGACCTCTTGTAAGCCACCAGGCCAGCTTTCACATGATTAGGAACATAATTGCACATATTTACAATCAGTCAAAGAAATGAATGCTCGACATGTCTCGACAGAGAGTTCCTGTAGCTTCATACTGATTAATTGCAGTAAAGCAAATTTTATTTTCATGAGACTTTATTTTTATTTTATCAGTGCATCAGGGGAATGAAGTGAAGTTAATTTAATGTCACTGTATTCGAAGGCAGATGATACTAATTTCAGGTCACTGGTTAGAAGGGACAGGTAATTTAAGTTTATTCACTGTAATTAAAATAATTATTTTTTTCAGTGTTAACGCAAAAGTTGTCTAAATCAGTAACCCTTCTTTGCAAGGTGCTTAGTGTAATTTTCACTTTGAATACCTAGCAGGTGGGCAGTGGGCAGAGAGTGCATTATGCCTTCCTAAAACAGTCAGTATGGGCCCTGTGCCATTTTTGTGACCCGGCTCCGTTTAAATAAATTCAGTGAGCTGCCAGCATAAAATGCTCTCCGACAGGCAGAAATATGCCAAAGGATCTGATCTTGAAAGGCCTGCAACAGTATTTTAAGGAGGCGGAATGGCAGCACCTGGAGTAAAATGCAGCACCAATTTTGAGCAGTAGACAAAATTTCCACAGTGCCTTTGCACCAGGGATGATAAAACGTGGAAGCCTCTATGGCTGAAATACTGACAGGCGACTGGCATAGAAAAAAGGGCAGAATTTTCTGGCTGACGTGCAGGTGGTGGAGCCCACATGTCCAGCGCTTAAAATGTCGCGTGCTGACGTCGTGCGAGTGTCCCGATGTCAGTGCACGGCATTGCGATATTTCGGTCGGTGGGCCACACAGTAGTGGGACGTGCACCCACCATTAATTAAAGGCCTCATTAAGGTCCTTAATTGCCAATTGTCGACAATTTTGAGGGGCCCGTGCGAACTTCAGCTCGGCGCACAGGCCCAATGGGCAGGCGGGTTGGAGATTTTTTATTAAAACTCATGCAATGTCGGGATATGTGGACTCAGAGGAGTTGTTCATGTTTTCCATGAAGTTTTTAATGCAGAAAGTGTTTTAAAGCTGCCTGCTTGATTGTTAGCAGTTCACATCGATTTCTAAGAGCTTTTTGTGTACTTGGAAACCAGTCTGGAAGACAGTAATCTTTCTCAGGCCTGCAGCTTTCCGGAGGCCTCCATTTAGCCTGGGTGTATGGGTTCTGACATCTCCACTGGAGGCAGCTCCTCTGAGGAGGAAGGGAGGGATAGAATAAGGAGGAGGCCAGGACTGGAGAATCAGCCTCCAGAGGAGCCACCTTTGGGATGCCAGGCGCAGGCACAAGGGGTTCAGGGCCAAGAGGTTGTCCAAGGTTGAAGGGGCCGCAGAAGACACCACTATCCTGCTGCCAGGGTATACAGGCAGCAAAGCAGCTACCTCAATATGACTGAGGTACAGTGCCGAAGGAGGCTCCGACTGTCAAGGGAGGCAGTCAACTATATCTGTCAGATTATTGGCCCTGAGATATCTCCTAACTGTGCCAGCGGCTCTGAAGCTCACAGTTGCCCTCCACTTCTATGCCTTTGGTTCCTTCCAGGGCTCAGTGGGTGATCCCTGTTCTCAGGCCAATACAAAATCACCAGTGACATACCCATGGATTGCCTAACATGCCTTATGCTTTCATTTGCAAGAGCTACGTCTAGGTGCCACCCCATCGGTCAGAGTGGTTTGTGAGACAGCCTGCTGACTCTGCTGTCCTATTGGCCTCGATGACCTTGGCGGGCGACCTCTGGCCTGTGGAGCCTGTGATGGCGCCGCCTGGGAGGGAGTGGCCAGTTCCAGAACCTCCCCAGCTGTTGAAGCCTCAACGGAAGCAACGTTGACTGGCAGAGGGTCGGAGGAGCTCCTGCCCTCATCTGGAGCGCCCTGAGAGGAGCTCGCAGCAACGACAGGCAGCTGCTATGCCAACGTGAGGTTCCATTTGACCTCCCTGCTCACCGCAGATGCAAGGGCACCAAGCGCCGACGCGTGGTGCCCACAACGTCTCCCACATTGGGAATGATCACCTGTGGCCAGTACCACTGTGAGGGCTTGCAGGTCAGAGCGTAACCGAATCAGAAGAATTTCCATCCGTTTGAACCCCCTCTCCATGAGAGTTGCCAATCTCTCAGTGAAGGAAGCCTGAAGCTCTGCTCTGAGGTTAATGCTTTCACGTGCACTCTGCCTGGACTCCTCCATCGCAGAGACCAACTGATGCACACCCTCATGCAACCCTGCCAGATGTAAACGCGCTTCCTGCTGCTTGTCCTGCAGCTGCTGCATTGGTGACAACTTCAGAGGCTCGTCATCAGTGCCGGACTCAGCATGTGCCTCGCCCCCTGCAGCCCTCCGGCTGCTGGCGCCATTGGCACTCTCTGTCTGTGCCATCTCCGCCAGCGATTATGAAGTGCCCTCTCCACTGTGACCTGGGACACTAGCCGACGGTAAATTTCCCACCGGGGTGTTTGTGTCTGCACTGGTGCCTGGCTGGCTGAAATGATGTGCCGCAAGTTGTACACCTTGGGCCTCAGGTGTGGAGGGGGTGCTGTGGTGTCTATGGGCGCGGCCATGCAGTGGTGATGCTGAAATTAACAACAAGGACAGTGCATCAGTTAGCATACAGTCAGTAATACCTTTCATCCTTTCCCCCTCAGCCTCATAAGTTGCTCACCCTTCAAGACCCTAAGGAGGCAAACATTGGTGGGGTGGAAAAGAGTCAAGAGGAGGCTCAACCATTAGACGTGCATACAGACAGGCTGGTCAGATGGCCTCAGGAATGCCATATGGCATGTCATGTACCATAGGAGTGGGGAGAGTGCAGAGGTACCTGACCTGGATGCATGCTGGCCTGGATAGTTGCGGTGCTGAGGTAACATCCCAAACACTTGCGACATTTGCCGTGGATCACAGGAGATTGACAGGTCACATTATTGACCTTCATACCGTTAGGAGGGGCATAGACCGGGTGGCCAGAAGGCAACATTTCCCCTTGGTGCAGGGATGAGTGACGTGGTGGCATTTATTTAAGTTAAGTGCCATGAGCTTCACAGCTGAAGTGCTGAGGACCCTTTGGACAGAATAATTTGGGGCGCACTGGCTGAAAGGATGGTGGAGGTCCCAAATCCCCTTAGATGCACTAAGTCTGTGGACCTCAAATACCTGGCCACTGGACCCCAGCCTCCCCGCCACTTGCCACCCTGGCCGCCTGCCTCCTCCCCTAGCTCCATGGCCTGCTCCTCGAAGGTAGTGAGGTGCTGGAGCAGGGCGTGCCCACCACAAGTCCTCTGGCGATCCCCCTGATGGTGCTCAATTTTGCCTGCAGAACAGAGAAGAGGATTTATTGGGGCTGATCGCTCATGTACTCTGCACGCGCACACCGCACCCCAACCACGGTGGCCCATCTGAGGCCTCCAGCGGCTCCTGTCCACACTACTGGTGATCAGTCCCCAGAAGATAGTACGGCTGTTCCCAACCCTGTCCCCCTGTGGCCACCTTGGACACATTCGGCGTCCATCATTTTGAATAGCACACGGGTCTTAGGGCCCATGGCAAGGAGGCACAACTAGGTGCGGCACCGAGGCCAGCAGATGGCTCTTGACCATGACACCTTGAGGCTCCCCTTCCACCATCTCATCACCATCAATACAACATGTGTTGGAGTTCTGAGTATGTATCATGCTGCCTCCCCTGCATGTTGCCCTCAGACTACTCAAATGCCACAAACAGCAACATATGCTGCAGGGAGAACCCTTCTCCTCAACCACTAAGGCTGACGTAAGCATGGTCAGTACCCATTTACCCACCCAGCATGCGCCAAATGCCCAATGTAGTAACGACAGCAAGACGTTGGGGGGGTGCTCAAAGGCTAAGGCTACCTGCTGGGTCAAATGTCCAAGGCCGACATGGATCTCACCCTTCCTGAGCGCAGCAAATCATTGAATCGCTTGAGGCACAGCATGCCAGTGTGGTACATCATCATGGGCGCTTACAGCGTCACCCACCACCTCCCACGCCTGCCTGGTGACATGAGGGGCCCTCCTCCTCCCATCATCCGGATACAACACATCCCGACAGCTGGAAACCTCTTGGAGGTGGACAGCAAAGCATGCATTGGAGAATCGAGGGACACAGTGGCCCCCCCCCACTGGCCTCTCCTGCAGCCTGCCCCCCTCCTACTGCTCATGCTCCTCTGAATCCACAGCTGCCTCCCTCTCTCCCCAAGTGGCCATGGTGCACTGCCTCAAGCAGGCTGCCTGGCCACTCTTTATACAGACTGCCAGTTCCCCATTG
Organism: Carcharodon carcharias; assembly: GCF_017639515.1. Taxonomy (NCBI): domain Eukaryota; kingdom Metazoa; phylum Chordata; class Chondrichthyes; order Lamniformes; family Lamnidae; genus Carcharodon; species Carcharodon carcharias. The sequence continues at coordinate 41,557,580 of NC_054474.1, read as the reverse complement.
GAACCGGCGGTCTGAAGCCGCCTGCCCCTGCAACTATTTTCCCGTTCTCCACAGGAGTCACTAACCCACTGGGCGGGCCTTATTTGGCCTACCCGCGGAAAATAGTGACACGGCCCGTTTCGGCGGTGGCAATCGGCTGCCCACCCATCAAAGGGAAACTTCTGACCAAAGTCTTTCAAAATTGCATCTAGCTCTCACTGACTGCAGTAATGGGCACTTAAAGTGGCTGTCTCCTGATGTTAAAAATCAATATTCAGTGGGTGGCTCCAGAAATAGTATTCTGAGAGCAGAGTTGAGAATGGTGATTAACACATATTCAGGAGACTCCTGCCTGTTTTCAGTGAGACCTGTGGCTGCCTAGACCAAGGTCCACTAAAAACTGGAATAGATAATTTGGTGCTTCAACCAGTCACACCGCTTTAGTTTCACAATATTGAACTACAATTCCTACACAAATTAAAATTTCCAAATTGATCTTTTGCAATTGCTATATGTGATTTGATGGGCTACTTGAGGAATGCACCTTCTATGTAACTCAAAATACATCCTGGAACCTGAAATTTAAACTCATAAAATAACAAGCAGTCCGTGCCCATAATTTTCTATCTGGCAAGTTTCTGAAGTCAGTTGTATGGTCAAGGAACCCCTGTACTTTCACAAAATGAAAGAAAGTCAGAGGGAAAAATCACCCTCAAGTTACTTTTTACGCCTAATCATTGGGTTAATTTTAATGCAATTAATAGGTTTGAATTAATTCAGCCCAACTCTGCATCATTCAGGCATGGTATGCAAGATTGGGGTGAATTGGGGTGAAGATTGGAAGCTCATTGCATGATTTTTATCAGATCATATGGAAGGGCCTAAAATGCTCATCAGTGTTTCTTGGTTGCAAAAGGCTCACTGAAATGTATTGTCATACTGAAAATAACGTTTGACTCTTGGGATTGAGTTGGACATGAGCACAAGAGGAATGACATTGAAATTTACTGATGTTACAAAATTCGGGGCATGTCAAATAATGAGGATAAATTCCAAAGATTGTAAAGGAGAACATAAAGTAGTAGAGTGGGCAGCAAATGCAGTATATGGGCAGAATTTTCCCAGCAGCGTGTGGGAGCAGGACCCGCACACCGACGCGTAAAATGACGTGCAGTGACATCGAGCGTGCCTCCCGACGTCACCGCGCCATCGCAATATTTCGGTGGGCGGTTGTGCGACAATATCTGTTGCACGCCCGCCATTAATTAACAGGCCACTTAAGGCCCTTGAGACTCCAATTGATGGGGATTTTGCAACACCCGTGTGATCTTCGGCTTGTCGCACGGGTGCAACAGGCAGGCGGGTAGTAGAAATTTGTATAAATCTCATCCACGAGTGGGAGAAGAGGACTCAGTGGGGTTGCGATTCTACAGATTTAAAAGTTATTGCACAAAAGTTACTGAAACTTGCCTGTGTGAGCTGGAAAAGTTCAAAGCGCATAGCCTTCAGTCAGAACTTTGCAGTGAGGATTTGTTTTGGGACCTGTAGATTTCAGGAAGCCTCCCTGAGCCTGGGAATGGGAAGTGATCTCTCCATTGGAGGCACCTCCTCTGAGGGGGAAGGGAGGGCTAGAAGGGGAGGAGGCCACGAGTGCACATTCAGCTTCTAGGGGAGCCACTTTTGGGAGGACAGGCGCAGGCATCAGGGCCACATGGCCAAGAGGTAGTCCAAGGCAGAAAGGGTCGCAGAAGATGCCACTATCCTGCTGCCAGGGTATACAGATGTTGAAGCAGCTACCTGAATATGTCTGAGGTGCAATGCCAAAGGAGGCTCTGTCTGTCAAAGGGGACAGTCAACACTATCTGCCAGATGATTGGGCTTGAGATCTCAGCTAACTGTGTGGGTGGACACCCCATGCCAGTGGCTCTAAAGGTCACAGCTGCCCTCAGCTTCCATGCCTCCAGCTCTTTCCAGGGGTCGGTGAGTGATCTTTGTGGTGTCTCCCAATCAGCTGTCCACACTTGTGTCAAGCAGGTCACAACTGCTTTGTTCAGGTGTTCATCGTCCTTCACCCACTATAGCTGGGACGAGGCCAGTCAGGCACAGCGAGCCAGAGGCTTCGCAGCCATTGCAGGCTTCCCCCGCGTCCAGGGTGCTATAGACTGCACACATGTGGCCATCAAGGCACAAGCAGGTGAGCCTGGTGCCTTCATCAACAGGAAGGGCTTCCACTCCATGAACATGCAGATAGTGTGTGATCACAGGATGCTGATCCTGCAAGTCTGCACAAGGTACCCAGGCAGCTCCCAAGGTGTTTATATCCTCTGACACTCCCAGGTGCCGAGGTTATTAAGTGCTCCAGCCCAACTGGATGGATGTCTGCCGGGAGGCACGGGCTATCCATTGAAAAGGTGGCTTAAGGCACCTCTCCACCACCAAAGAACAGAGGCAGAGCAGCTTTATAACAGGACTCATGCCTCCACAAGGGCGGTGATACAGAGGACCATAAGTCTTCTGAAGATGTGCTTCTGATGCCTGGTCCGTTCAGGGGGAGCACCATTATACCCTTCAGAGCTTGTACCACTGATCATGTTTGCATGCTGCACTCTCCACAATCTGGCACTGGCAAGGGGGGACCCACAGGAGGAAGGGGATGTAGACGCAGGCCACAAAGGATGAATCCAGTAGTGAGTCAGAAGAGGAGCATGGTGAGGAGAAAGCTGAGGGCGTGGAGGCAGACCTCTGTATCCTTCAGGGAGGCAGGGATACTAGGAATGTCTTGATCAAACTCTTCTTAGCTAGGCTGCCAAGGATCTGCTTCCAACTCATGCCAAGGCTGCCACCTCCATCCAGGATGTCTGACATGACCCTTTCATTTGAACCCAAAGTCCACTCAGTGCCTCTGCAACAAGGTTTACCTGCACCAAAAAGGTGAAGCATACTTAGGCCATTACAGCAAAAGCATAATTTATGTAATTTTCACACTCAAGACAAATTAACATTACCATCTCATTTGTATTCCAGTAAACATATAAACAAAACCTTACAGAACAGAAGATTACCGATGAACAATCCCTCTTGTGCTCATGGTGCCTTAAACTTACGGTTATGAGTGCTGCGTCTTGGTTTCCCACTCCCATCCTCTCACTGGCATTGGAGGCAGCCTGCTGACTCTGCTGACTTGTTGGTCTTGATGACCTTGGTGGTCGTCCTCTGGCCAGTGGAGCCTATGCTGACTCTGACTGGTAGGGAGCGGCCAGTGCCACAGCTGGCATCTCCCCAGTCATCGCAGGTTCATCAAACGCCATGGTCCTTGACAGAGGGTCGGAGGAGCTGCTGCAGTCATCCAGAGTGCCCTGAGAGGACCCCGCAGAGACAACAAGCAGCTCCTGCTCCAACGTGAGGTTGCTCTGGACCTCCTTGCTCACAACTGATGGACGGGCACCTAGCTGGGATACTGGGTGCCTCATCCATCTCCCCCATTGTCACTGACCACCTGAAGTCATTGCCTGGGTGGAGACTTGCAAGCCATAGTGTAACCCAGGAACCCTTCATTCTGTCCCTAGAGTTGCCTCTCCATGAGAGTCGCCGTTCTTTCAATGGAGGAGACATTGCACTTGGCCATGAGGGTCAACGTTTATACATATGCTCCACATGGACTCCTCCACAACACAAACCATGGCATGTATACCCTCATGGATCTCTGCCAGGTTCTCCTGCACACCCTGCTGGACATCCAACATCTGCCACCTAATGAACGACTCCAGAGGCTCATCATCTGCCTTCAACTCAGCATGGTCCTGGTCTCCAGCAGTCCTCCAACTGCCGGTGCCCTAGGCACTCTCTACCTCTGCCTGCACCTCAAGCGAGTGTGAAGTGCCCTCACCGCTGTGCACCGACATTCTAGCTGAAGATCTAACGCCCACCTAAGTGCTAGTATCTGTGCTGGTGCCTGGTTCAGAGAGCAGGTGTGACACAGGTGCAGCTGAAGCCCAGCGGTCCTCTGGTATCAGGGGTGGGTCTTCGGGGTCCTGTGAACGAGTGCCTGCTGGAGAATCTAAGGGAGAACAACAGCATATCATTACTTTAAATCATCACACTGTCACTGTGCATGCCAGGTACACTGGTGAGACAATGGAGATCTGCATCATGATGCCATAATCTTTCAATGATTAATGGGGACTCCAGTTTTGAGGCTCCCATCAATGAAGATGCTACACTAGAATGTTTGCACCTACCAAACTCTCACCTCTGTGCACTCCACTCGTACCTTCATCTGGCCCCAGCCTCTCCACGGCCAGCTGAACAAGGTGCGTGGTGGCTCTCCAGCTTCAAGGTGTCCTGCTCAAATCTGGTCAATATTAGGAGGTTTGGGGGCCCTCCATCTGTCTGTGACCTCTCAAGGTGGTTATGGCTTGTCTTCTCCTGAAAGGACAGGGGAGCATGGATTAGTCCACACTCTACCTGCAGCACCATTGCAGCCTGGCCAACCCCACCTGAGGAACACCTCACAGGGCACATCCGAGTCACGGTCCTCAAGCTGCAAGACACTCAGTCCAAGCAGCCAGGGCTCACTCCCTTCGCCAGCTCCGGTCTCATTGACAGTTGGCAGTCAGGCTCTAACACCCTTGAGCTTCACAGGGCCAGACCTTAACACTTTTCCACATGATCCATGCCAACATGATACTCACCTTTCCCGAGCACAGGAGGTCATTGCATCTTTTGCAACACTGCACTCACGGGCGCCACAACGTCATGGCTGCTGACCTGGTCTGCCACTTCCTCCCAAGCCTTTTTTGTCTAATGTGATGGCCTCCTCCTGCCATCTCTGGGAACGAGGGTGTCCCTCCTCGCAGCCACCTCCTCCAAGAGCACCGCGAAGCACTCGTCCACAAAATGGGGGGCCCAGTGCCCTCCCGACTGCCCTCCTGTCTGGCATCTCCAGCCGCTGTTGAGGCCATAGCTTCACTCTCCAGAATGCAGAATATATGATTGTCCCCTGATGGCCTTCAAGGAGCTGCCTATGCCATTTTTAAACCACCCACTGGGTCACCTTTTGGCACCCGACAGGACCCCACCCCTGCCTCCACCTAGCCCTTCCCGACCACTGGGGAGACGCATTTCATGCTGGGAGGGCAGGGCTTAATTGGCCAGCCAGCATGAAATCGGTGACCTGGGCCGATCGTGGTCAGGGGCCAGTTTTCCAATGAGTCCCGGGCCCACCGATCATGTGCATCCACCAAGGGTAAAATTCAGGCCCATGTCTGTAGCCTGTGGATCCTGAGGTGACTAAAAAGCCCAATGCTGGATCCGCACACTCTGTCACAGGTGGGGCGGGTAGTGTTTGATGAGGCAGTTGGGTGGGATGCTGGGATTTTGGTATGCTCCTTCAGTTGTTTTGTGCTTGGCCTCCACCAGGGTCTTTCAGAGATGCTCAAAATGGCTAATACCTTCGCAGATGCTTGTTCTCTAGTTTGGGCGGTCTCGAGCAAGAAACTCCCACATATTGATGGGGATGCTGCATTTTTCAGGGAGGCTTTGAGGACGTCCCTGAAACATTTCCTCTGTCCTCCTGGTTACTGCTTGCCGTGACGAAGTTCGGAGTAGAGAGCTTGTTTTGGGAGTCATGTGTCAGGCATGCAGATGATGTGGCCCATCCAAGGTAGCGGATTAACCATAACCAGTGCCTTGATAATGGGGATGTTCACCTGAGAGAGGACACTGATATCGGAGTGCCTATCCTGCCACTGAATTTGCAGGATTTTGCGGAGGCATCGCTGGTGATATTTCTCCAGGGATCAATGGTGTCTGCTGTACATTGTCCATGTCTTTGATGCATACAAAGGGCAGGTAGCATTGCAGCCCTGTGGACCATGAGCTTGGTGCCAGGTTTCAGGTCTTTCTCATCAAACATTCTTTTCCTCAGATGATTGAAGGCTGCGCAGGCACACTGGAGGCAATGTTGAGTTTCATCGTTGAAGTCTGCCCTCACTGAGAGGAGACTTCCAAGTTATGAGAAATGATCCATGGTGTCCAATGGTTCACCATGGATCTTGATAATCACGGGCAGTTATGCAGCAGGAGCCGGCTGATAGAGGACCTTTGTCTTCCAAATGTTTAGCCTAAGGCTCATTCTTTCATTCGCCTCCATGAATATGTTGACGATAATTTGGAACTCGACCTCTGAGTGTGCACATATGCAAGCGTCATCAGTGTACTGCAGCTCGATGCCAAAGGCTGGGGTGATCTTGGTTCTGGACTAGAAGCAGTGTAGGTTGAATAGCTTCCTGCTCATCCTGTAGAGTACCTCCACTCTGACGGGGAGTTTCATGGAGTTGGGGTGGAAGATGGTAAAAGAGCGTTGGTGCAAGGGCACAGCCTTACTTAACCCCAGTTTGCACTCCTATTAGGTCTGCAGTAGATCTGTTGGTAAGGATCTCAGCATGCATGTCATCATGCAGCAGGCAGAGGATGATGACAAATTTCTGTGGCCAGCCAAGTTTGAGGAGGAAGCTCCTGGTTGATAGAGTTGAAGGCCTTTGTGAGGTTAAATAAGGCCATGAATAGAGTTTGCTGCTGCTCTGCATTTTTCTCTGACTTGTCTTGCTGTGAAGATCATGTCCACTATGCATCTTGAAGGATGGAATCCACATTGTGACTCTGGTAGGGGCTCTTCAGCTATGGGGAGAAATATTCTTGCAATGACCTTCCCTGTGGCAGGCAGCAGAGAAACCCCTCTATAGTTACCACAGTCGGTCTTGTCTCCTTTTTTGAAGGTGGTCACGAATAGGTGTCTCGGAGATCTCCTGGCATGCTCTCCTCCTTCTAGATGAGGTCATGTATTTGTGCCAAAAGTATTTCTCCACCTTATTTCAGTATTTCAGTGGGGATTCCATCTGCACCAGCAGCCTGATTGATTCTTAGCTGTCTGATGGCCTTTTCGACCTCAGGTCAGTGTGGGATTTTGCTGAGGTGGTGGCGGGTAACATACTTTGAATGTGGTTGAGGGCATTCATGTCGAGGACAGAGCCTCAGTTGAAGAGACTTTCGAATTGTTCTTTGCAACGAGCACTGACTATCTCTCTGTCCATGATGAGTGCCACTCTGTTCTTAGTTCTCAATGGGGTAGGTCCTTGGATATTTGGGCTGTAAATGGTCTTGACTGCACTGAAGAATCCATGCATGTTGTGGCTGTTGGCAAGTTGCTGTATTTCCTGCACTCTTTCCACTCACCATCTGTTCTTTAGGTCACGGGTTTTTTGTTGGACTTTGGTCATCATTTGTCTGTAGACCTGCTTTCTTTCCTTTGAATTTTGGTGGTGCTTCCAGTTCAGGACCTCATTGCATTTGTGATTTGGCAGCTCCTGGATCTCCTGGCCATACTCGTCAAACCATTCGAGATGTTTCCTGGTGAAGAAACCTAGAGTATCATTGCAGGTGATGATTATGATAGATTTAAGGGAAGACCAGGCACTGTGGGCGTTCTGTGGTCCCTGTACATTGACCGTCGCCAGGTTGCTTGTAAGGTGCTGACTGAGTAGGCCTTTCTTCACAGAGCCCTTGAGTCTATTGACATTGATTTTCCTGTGGCTGCACTTCTGCTGTTGCTGCCGTTTTTGGGCCAAGTTGATGGATATAGTAGCCCGGATTAGGCGATGGTCAGTCCAGCAGTCATCAGCTCCTGTCATGGCACGGGTGATGCGAACATCCTTGCAGTTCCTCGCTCGGACAATGATATAGTCAAGCAGATGCCAATGTCAGGATTGAGGGTTTGCTATGAGGTCTTGTGTTTGTGTCTCTGATGACATAGGGTGTTCATTATGATCAGACTATGATCGAGGCATTTCATCAGATGGAGACCTTGGTTGGTGTTAGCTTTCCCCACACTTTCCTAGCCAATCACATCTGACCAGAGGTTTATATCCCTCCCAACTCTGGCATTGAAATCACCAAGCAAAATCAGTTTGTCTCCCTTTGGGACATGGGGCAACAAACGATCAAGGCTGGAGCAGGATTCCTCTTTGGCCTCACCTGTTGCAGCTAAGTTTGGGGTGTACATGGTGACAACGGGAATGTCTGTTTCCAGGCTAGGGTGAGCCAAAGGGTCACGAGATGTTTGTTTATCTCACAAGGGGGCTCGCTGAGACGGTCAACCAGTTTGTTTTTTATGGCAAAGCCAACCCCGTGGAGACGGCATTCTTCTCCTGGTTTATCTTTCCTGAAGAAGGTGTATCCACCACCTTGTTCCTTGAGCTGAGCTTCTCCTGCCTGCCATGTCTCACTCAGGGCAGCGAGATCAATCTGGTGCCAGAGTTCCTGGGCTTTGATAGCAGTGTGTCATTCTGGTCTGTCACTGCTGGGGTTGTCCATGAGAGACCTGATCTTCCAGGTGCTAAACTTCATTTTAAGGGGTTGGAAGAGGCTTGTGTGTGTGTTCTTTTAATTTGGGGTGGGTTGCACATCAGCTACCACATGGTCCAGAGCTTTGTCCAATGGCAGGGATAGCCAAGACAATTGGGGACCAGTTTCCACTGCACTACCTGAGGGTGGCAGACAGGGCCTCAGCTTAACATCTCATCAGAAAGACAGTACCTCTAACACCACAGCACCCCCTCAAATACTGCTCTGGAGTGGGACTTAACACACAACCTTCTGACTCAGAGGTGAGACTGCTACCAACAGAGCAACAGTTACTGGCAAAGCCACAAGTTGAGCTTTGCAGGTTGTTTTAGACACAGGCTGCATGTTCAAGTTGGTGCCCAGCTATTTCAGGTTGGAATGCCCTCAGCTGTTACCAAGCATGCTCTAAACTTGTGGCAGGCTGAATGTCAGTGCACATGGTAAGTAACGCCCTGCAATTTTTGGCTTGCTGCCTCCTGAAAACATGCACACACAAATCACAATAGGAGAATTTTTTTCCTCCAGTTTCATCCACTCCAGTGGTGTGAAGTATGATGAACCATAAACCTCACTGAGTATTCTGTATTGCCTGTTCTATTAGATTCTTCTGCATTATAATTTCCAATGTATATTTTATGGATTTTCGTGTATGGTACAAGTGAATTCATTTTGCCTTGTACACTTGCAGACTTAAATCTTTTCAGTCTTTCAAACAACCTCAGTTATTCTAATTTTGATTGTCTGTCTCTTTACACAACAATAAAGATTTTATCTTACCTCTTATTTATTACATTTGTAGCTACCTAATTGAAAACATATGAAGAAAGGAAAGTAAATACGGGTATAGAAAAACATTAGGCACAGTGATGCTGGCAGTTACAGTCCTTGGCATGTTAATAATGTTGTTAAACTTCTTTAGCCAGAGAGTGGCGAATCTATGGAATTCATTGCCACAGAAGGCTGTGGAGGTCAGGTCATTGAGTGTATTTAAGACCGAGATAGATAGGTTCTTGATTGGTAAGGGAATCAAAGGTTACGGGGAGAAGGCGGGAGAATGGTGTTGAGAAACTTATCAGCCATGATTGAATGGCAGAGCAGACTTGATGGGCTGAATGGCCTAATTTCTGCTCCTATGTCGTATGGTCTTATGGTATTATAATACAAAATTATTTTTCCTATACTCTGCCTAAAACAAAACGTGCCATTAATTCCACGTCTGCCGAACACAACATATTGCTTAAAATAATAATAATATATATATAAAAACAAAAAACTGCGGATGCTGGAAATCCAAAACAAAAACAGAATTACCTGGAAAAATTCAGCAGGTCTGGCAGCATCGGCGGAGAAGAAAAGAGTTGACGTTTCGAGTCCTCATGACTCTTCCACAGAACAACATATTGCTTATTTACACATAACAAACTGGCTCACAATGTTTCCATGTAGCAGAGATAATTGGCAGAATTCTCCCATCTGGGACTAAGTCCCATGGTGGGGATGGGGACAGGGAGTGTTCCTCACCTCAGAGACCGCTGGGAATTTGTGCCATATTGTGCGATCACAGCCTCATTAGTTATGCAGCAGGGGTTCCCTGATGTTTCACATGGTGGGACAGGCCAGATGGCTCGTGCCCCGCCATCATATCCGGGCGCATTTTTAAAAGGTGTCCGGACATCACTGACCCACCATTGCAGAAAGAAGATCGACTTTCTTGAAGACACTGAAGCTGGAGGGCTACCTGATAGTTGCTCCCCCCACCCACTTTTGCGTGTTCCAGGGTCTACGGTCACTGGAAGCCTCTATCCTGAACTCCAGAGGCAGCCACAGGCCTTCTTCAAGTAGGTCCCGATATGAACATGCCACATTGGTTCAGACTTGTTCTGGACCTGTGTGATTTCTCACTGGCGGCATGGACATTTGGGTGTGGGGGCAGCGATTATGCTCAGGCCTTCATCTGTATCCCATTCATGGGGTGCAAATTGGTTGCATGTCAGCTTCTGGTGGGAATTGCAACCCACCATGGTGGCCGGGAGTGGAAGATCTCGCCATCATTTTACACCAGCGTGAAACCAATTTTTGGACCTCCCGCCGCATTCTCCCACCCGGCCCACCCATTAAACCTGCCTCGGGGGGCATGGGAGAATTCCACACACACTATAACCTGGCAACTGTTAAAATACTGAGATTTGAAGTCCAGAAATCACAGCTTGAAATCTTAGTATAGGAGCATTTAATGCCTTTCACGATTTTCTTTTGTTTGGTATTTAAACAGAGATGTAAATCTGTTAATTAAGTGGGTTAACACATTAATTAAAATAATGGGTATTCATTATGGATTTCATATGATACAAAATAGAATAAAAAATTACACATCCACAATGTTACTCCCTCATCCATTGACACCTGTGCCGTTACCTGCCCAGGGCCCCAAGATTGAGAATTTTCTCCCCAAACTATCTGCCTTTCTATCACTCTCTCCTCCTATAAGAGGCTTCCTCTTTGGCCAAGCTTTTGGTCATCTGTCCTAACATCTCCATCTATGGTTGCTGTTAAATTTGTTGTGAAGTGCCTTGGGATATTTTGCTACATTAAAGATGCTTTATACATGCAAATTGTTGTTGTCATTGAATATATTAAAGAGTTGTACACAACATTGCAAACAGTGAAAAGAGACTAAATGACCCTGAAATTCTGCAAGGGTTCTAGCCATCTCCCACTTTAAGTCCAGTGGAAGACCAGCGGAGCTCACAAGGAAACAGCATTCAGCACCAATCAAGCTGTTTCTCTGGGGATTCCAGTAATCTGCTGTAAGAGTTATAACAGGATACCAGTAGAACTTCCATGGAATTTTATTGGAATTATCACTATAAATATGAGAATCTAAGGGGCCAGAGTCAGAGAAATCCACAGGAGACTATAACTTGTTAGGGACTTGAGATGAGAGCCTATGCTTTACTTGAATTATATTTGTTTCAACATAAAGCTTTCATAAGAGTTGATTAACTAACTTTGTTGATTTGGCTTGACTTTAAATTTGTTAATATTTCAGCCATTGGGTAGGACTCAGGCTGTCGAGCTATAGAGGCTTGGTATGAAATACTGAAATGCATATTGATCACTTAAAATATTAACATGAGTTCTGATTCATGGAATTGATTGATCAAATTTATAGGTAAGTTAAATAGTTTGATAAAATAGTAGCACAATTAAAACAGTTCCTCATTCTTCATTTAAACAGAAATTGAATAATGATTTCAGTCCCCTTTTTAATTTTTCATGGAATGTGGGCATCGCTGGCAAGGCCAGCATTTGTTGCCCATCCCTAATTGTCCTAGGACTGAGAAGCTCATTAGGCCATTTCAGAGGGCAGTTAAAAGTCAACCACAGTGCTGTGGGTCTGGAGTCACAGGTAAGCCAGACCAGGTCAGGAGGGCAGATTTCCTTCCCTAAAGGGCATTAGTGAACCAGATGGGTTTTTACAACAGCGATGGTTGTCATGGTCACCAGCTGCCCTGGTGGGATTTGAACCCATGTGCCCAGAGCATTAGCCTTGGCCTCTAGATTACTGGTCCGGCTGCTAAAGTACAGGTATCATAGCAGCTGTAGTGTGGCTATCGAGCGATGATTCATTATAGGTCAGTTCCTTTGCATAATATTGTAGATTCATAGAACATGAGATAAGAGGGTTTGTTATCCGGGGCATATCTTAAAGCTGTACTGTTGCTAATGGATATAAATAGCTTCAGCAAGGCCAGGAGATCTTCCTGTAGAAGGCATAGGAGAGAAAGGTGTGGATTTTCTGGACTCCAGGGACATTCTCTTCTAAAGAGTAGTACGTAAACACTCTGGGTGTGACAGTTGAGTTAATACTGTCTTACTTGTGACCAGATCCTGGGAGCAGGTGAAGAAAAAATTTGCTGATTTCCAACAGATTGCCAAGCTAAGTGTGCTCACATTTTTCTTAGCATTACAATGTTGCTCTAAAAGCAGTTCACTGCATACTTGGTAGAGCATCACAAGCACAAGCATGCCCATGCTTTAGGACAGCGATTTGTATTCCTGCCATGCCAATGAGTCAGCCCTTTGACTCAAGAAGTGTAACAAAGAATGCCAAACATGCAGCATTTTCACGTAAACAGATAAAGTGGCTAATGGGCAGGGAGATCATCTGCCATTGGTTGAAGCAGGTCCTTATCTAGCTTTTCCCATGCAATCGTCCTTTGCAGAACAAAACTTTGTAAGGCATATAAGTTTGCAATCACTTAGGCTGGCCTTGTTTACATCTTTGTTCTTGCCTTTCTTCTCTTTTTCCTAGCCAGCACACTGACAGACCTGACCGGCAGAATGCCCAAAGGTCTAATTTATTCAGCACTCAATTACAGTTCTCTTAGCTAACACCCACAGGTGGGGTGCACTTTTAAGAGTAGTACCAAAGTCTAAGACCATCAGGGCAAAAAGTAGCCATTTGATACACCAACCTAGCTGAACAAATTCTGACATGAATGAAGGGACACCTATTTTAAATGGGTGCTGAGCCCCAGCAATGTTTTCAGATTCTGAGGTTACATTATGTGAAAAGGACCTCAATGACAATTTTTTTCATGATGGTGGGCGTTGGGTTAACGAATATACTGTACATCCAGTGCACAAGCCCTCATGCCAGTAGTGCTCCTCTACCACAACATCACATGCCGCAGGTCACTGACATCAGAGTTCAATCAATCTGGTGCACATCACGACTACAGGTAATGAGCATCGCATATCAAGCCCTAATTTCATTTTTATGGGAACATAGATATTGTAGAGTGGCTGAGTTGTACTATTAGTGATAAAGTTGATCTGTAGACACTTCTTGAGTGGAAACATTAAGTTTATTTACAATATGCTCAGCAGTAACTACACATGTGCTTTCAACTCCAACTCTATGTCTACACTTACTGTGGAGGTAGCCCATGCTACTCTCCTATTGGTTACTACAGATCATGTGATCTTCCCTAACAAGGATTATTCTAAAAGGTAAATTGCACACTAAATAAAACCAGAATTACTACATTCCTCCCCCTTTAACTCGGCTATACATATATTTACAAGTACATATTTTTCAAGACAACATAATATTTACACTGGTTAAGGAATTTACAAGTTCAGTCTTTCAGATGGATTCCTGGTATGTGTGGAATGTCAGAGCTCCACAACTTCAGATTCTTTGTCAGGTACCTCCTTTTCTGGAGTTGCCTGAATATCAGGTGCTTCGGTGGGCACTTGCAGTTCTGTATCCTCAACTCTTACAGGAACATCTGACATGTCAGTCCTGGGTTGACTATTCTCAACAGGAAACACAAACCTGGTCATGGTCACTGATGGAACTAAATCTTGGTGATTTGTCTCTCTCTTCTTTAAATGGTCCACATGTTTATGGATGGATCTGGCCTTCCACATTCACGTGGTAAGCTAGAGGTCCAGTCACTGCACTTATTTCACCTGGTAACCACTTTGGTCCTTTCCCGAAGATTTTTCACGTATATCAGCTCTCCCACCATAAATTTCCTCTCGTGACTATGCTAGTCATGTCTAGTTTTCTGGCTTCCCTGATTCCTTTCTACTTTCCCCTCTAAATTCAGCATTATTAAGCTCAGTCTCATCCTGAGACGACATTTCAACAATAACTCCACAGGTGTGGCACGTGTTGTTCTGTGAGGGATAGCCCAGTAATGAAAAAGAAAGCGTGCTAGCTTGGTTGCCAAGGAATCACCAGTTAGCTTTCTTGTGCCTGTCTTGAATGTTTGTACCACCCTTTTGGCCAGTCCATTTGAGGAAGGGTGGTACAGTGCTTTTTTCACATGAGTGATACAGTTGAGGCTGATAAACCATTGAAACTCAGCACTCATAAATGCCGTGCCTACTTCTGGTAGTCCGTGAATGGCAAAACTCTGACATAGTTTCTCAATTGTTGCACCCGACGTTGGTGACTTCACCTCATGCATCCAACCATACTGAATGGGCATCGACATTGAGCAGAAACATTGTTCCCAGGAAAGGTCCAATGTAGTCAATGTGTAACTGCACCCAGAGTCTACCTGGCCACTCCCATGGATGTAATGGAACTGTCACTGGCAACTTTTGCAGTTGCTAACATTGCACATAGTGCTTTACTAAACTCATTATTTCGCCACCCATTCCTGGCCACCAAAGATAGCTGTGCGCTATTGATTTCATTTGGGAAATTCCTGGATAGGCACTGTGTAGTTCAATTAAAAGTGGCTCTCTTACCTTTGGAGGAACTATTACTTGTGCTTCCCACAATAAGATGCCAGCCTGGCTGGTTATTTCATGTCTTCTGTTGAAGTACAGTTTCATTTCGTCAGATACAGGCTCCTGTGACCAACCATGCAGTGCTTGTTCTTGTACTTGAAGTAGGATTGGGTCCCAATTTGTCCATTTTCTGATCTGTCGAGCACATACCAGTGAGGAATCTAAGAAATCTAACAATAAAGCAAGTTGCTGTGGAACTGGGACGTGCTCATCATTTTCTTGTAAAGGCAAATGACTAAGGGCATTGACGTTTGTGATTTGACTGCCAGGCCTATGTATGAAAGTGTATTCGTATGCTGCCAGCATTAAGGCCCATCATTGTATTCTTGCTGAGTCTATGAGTGGTATAGCCTTTTCCTCACTAAACAAACCTAACAGTGGTTTGTGGTCTGAAATGGTTGTAAAATGGCAGCCATGTACGTACTGGTGAAATTTCTTGACACCAAAGATGATGGACAGGCCTTCTTTTTCTATCTGCGAGTATCCCTTTTCTGCTGTGGTGAGCGTTCTTGATACGTAATCTATTGGCCATTCCGTGCCATCGTCCATCCGATGGGAAAGCACTGCTCCCACTCTGTAGGGAGATGCATCACATGTCGGCATCAATTCTTTTGTCTGGTCATAATGCACGAATAGATTGGTGAGTGCAACAATTGTTTCACTTTTATGAAAGTTTCTTTCTGGGGCACCTCCCAAGGCCTATGTTTGTTCTTTTTGAATAGAGAATGCAGGGGGTCCAGCACCTTAGACAAATTGGGTAAGAACCGCCCATAATAATTGATCATTCCAAGAAATGATTTGAGCTCTGAGGCACTCTTTGGCACAGGTGCCTCTCTTATGGCTCTCACTTTCTCCTCAACCAGGTGGAGGCCCTGTGAATCTACTCAGTGACCCAAACAGATTACCTCCCTCGCTTGGAATGTGCAATTTTCTTTTTTTAGATGCACTCCAGTTTGAAAGAAGCATTTTAAGACTCCTTCTAAGCTTGCCAAAGGCTCTTTTTCAGTGAATTCTATCACCGATACATCGTCTAAATAGACACCAACCTGGGCCGTTCCTGCAGTAGGCTTCCCATTGTTCTCTGAAAGATGGCACAGGTTGAAGAAACACTGAAAGGCAATCGTGTACATTGGTACAACCCTTTGTGGGTATTGATTGTGACAAATTCCCAGGAGGCATTATCCAATTCTAATTGTTGATAAGCAGGACTCACGTCAAGCTTTGTGTGTATTGTCCCTCTTGCCAGCATGGCATACAGGCCTTCAATTTTTGGAATGGGGTACCTGTCTAGTTTGGCTACTTTATTAACCTTCAGTTTGTAATCCCCACAAATTCGGATGCTCTGGCCAGGTTTAAGGAGAGGGACTATGGGTGCTGCCCACTCTGAAAACTGAACAGCTTTAATAACACTCAGTTTCTCTAGCCTGTTCAGCTCAGCATCGACTTTTTCTCGCAGAGCGTACGGCACCAGTCTCACCTTCATGAAGCAAAGGGTTGCTTCCGGATCCACATAAATCTTGGCCTACAGGCCCTGGATTTTTCTCAGTTCATCCTGGAAGGCAGTGGCATACTTTTTATATAGTTCTGGTAGCTCACTTACTCTCAGCTGAAGGATTTTGGACCATTCTCCTTTAACCAATTCCACTTCAGGAGGCTTGGGCCTTTACCTGCTAGCACCATCATGGGTAGCTGTGTGGATTGGCTTCCATAATGGACAGTTACTCTGCTTATGCCTTTTACTTGAATGTCTTCACCAGTGTAAGTTTTTAGCTTGGTGTCTGTTTGTTCTAAACTCACTTGATTTTCACCATTATTCAAATATCTGAAATTATGTTCCTGAATTATTGTTAGTGTAATGGAAGCTCCTGTGTCTACTTCTAATTTAACTGGATTGCCATTTACTTTCACTGTGACAAATGCTGGTTCTGTCTTTCCAACTTACAGATTAAACAATGGGTAAATGTCTGAATTTGTTGTTTCAGGTTCTTCTACATTGTGGATTTCATTGGGCTTCTTCTTTTCTTTACAAGCCTGCCTGAATCATTCCTTGCATTGCCTCATCATGTGTCCATTTCTGTGACAATAGCAGCATTCGATTTTTTTTAACTGCCATTCGATAAAGGACCAATTTTTTCCACCTCTATTAAAATTATTCTTTGATTTCGCTGCTGTTTTTTTTATTCTTCAGCTAGCAGGGGCTGTTTCCTGCTTCTCGACAGAGTTTCACTTTGTCGCACCACTTTCAGCTGAGGTTTCCCACCAATGTGGAGGATGGCACCATTTTGCACACCCTGTATTGCTTGTGAATCTCTTACAGCGCTTTCCATGGCCAGCACCACCTCTAGTGCCTTCTTGAAATCCATATTCACTTTGGACAAAAATCTTTTCTGAATAGTGTACTTTTTTGCAACACACACTAAACAATCTCTGAGCATGTCGTTCAGAATCATACCGAATTCACAATGTTCCATTAGCTGCTTCAAATTTGCAATGTAGCATGTAATTGTCTCACCCGGTGCTCGATTTCGGGAATTAAACCTGAACCTCTGCATTGTGACTGAGAGCTTGTGTTGAAGGTGACCCTTCATGAAGTCTACCAATTCATCGAAATTTTTTGAATCTGGGGCACTGGGTGCCATCAAACTTTGAATCAAGCCGTGGGTTTTGCTCCCACAAACACTCAAGAGGATCGCTCACTTCTTCTCTTCCCCCATTATCTCGTTCACTTAAAAAAGAACGTGAGGCTTCTATGTATCGAGACCAATCATCAGTGGCTGGTTCAAAAGGATTACTTCTACCAAATTGTGGCATTTTGACAGGGGATAACTTCTTCAATTCTAACAGAGCTTGCTACTTACAATCACTGGGCAAGGTACAGTGCAGATTTCTTTCTAACTTGATTTCTTCTGTTCAAACCTGTTTTATCCTTGTCACCAGTTTGTTGTAGGGTGGCCAAGTTGTACTATTAGTAATAGAGTTGATCTGCAGACATTTCTTGAGTGGAAACATTAAGTTTATTTACAATATACTCAGCAACAACTGCACATGTGCTTTCAACTCCAACTCTATCTTTGCACTGACTGCGGAGGTAGCCTGTGCTACTCTCTTATTGATTACTACAGATCATGTGATCTTCCCTAACAAGTAATGTTCTTAAAGGTACATTATGCACTAAATAAAACCATAATTACTACAATAGGTGTGTCAAAAAGCATGTTTACAGTATCTATTACCCTTTTATTCAGAATTCTCAATAGATGTTATTAAAAATTCATAATTAGAAATAAGAAAAGCGTAATAACTCAACAGAGTGGACAGGTTTCAACAAGAAACAGGTAAACTTCATTACAGTGCTATTCAGATGCTACAAGATCGATTAGGACTCTTGTCAGGAAACCTCAGCCCCCAGCTTTTCCTTGCTTAGGGGTCATTGGTCGGAGCCGCCCAGAACATCATGTGACCCTTGATAGACAGCAGGACAGGCTGCACCTTCAATTACTACAAAAAGAAAGGGACAAACTAGAAGCTTTGCAATCAAAGTACCAATATTGAGTGGAAAAAAACACAGAAAGATAACTAGGGTTGTGTGATACATAATGACATGAAAAGAAGCGAAGTAACTGATTTTGCCTGAAGGATCTTCTCTCTGCTGGTCCGATAGATTGTTGTTGTGTGACCTCAGACTATGTGGTCACACAATCAGGCAAGAAATCATGAGCTTCAAATCTCTTCCCCACACATGGGCATGATTTCAAATCACTGAAACTCAAAGAAGCCTTGAGAGAATAAGGTAAGCCTGACTAAGTTGGCACCTCTGATGTCATTCTGTTACATTGTTGTTTACCACCAGGGATAAAAACATTAGCAGGAAAGGTTTCTTCTCTCTAATCCATCAGCCAAGTTGTCATCCAATTGGAATACATAACACTGAATGATATGCTTGAAAGAAATTTTGTTTTTCTAAGGATGTCTGGCAGTGCCATGCAATAAGAGGGCATTTTTACTTTGCAAATCACCAAAGCATATTATCATGGAGTTTTGGGATATGAATTTCCACCCATGATTCTCCACCATGGAAATTCTTACTCTCAAACATTGTGAAAAAGTACTAAACTGAGACCAGCACAGTTGCAGGCAGAATTTCTGGAAAATTGTGGGAAGTCTAGAAGCAGAATATATGCCCACTTTCTCAGCCAAGATTAAAAAGGGATGTGGAGAGACCCACACTGAGGAAAAGAGAACATTTGATGCTAAAATTTTCAGATAAATACAATTCAGGAATATCTAGTAAGCAATATCAGCAACATTGTCAAATCTGAACATTTAACATTTGGAAAGCACTGCACATTAATTCTAACATTAAACCTCACTGAACCAGAAGTTATTGAAAGAAAACTTTTACAAATCAATCATAAGTTCAGAGGCTGAACTGAGGTTTTATAACATGCATGTTTTAGAATTAAATATATAGAGATTGATATCATTGATTAGTAAGGGAGAACATATTAAAGTAGATTTTAAGAGCAATTGATTTCTATTGGCATAAAAAAAATAGACAGTGTGCCCACAATGATTTTTTATCTGAGCTCATGCTTGTTACCATCAGCCAGGACTCATGCAAGGCTATGATATTCTCCAGCAGTGAAGTACCTTTTAATGTAACATCACAAGTGTTTGACATCTCTATTTCCTTGCTTGGTCACATGGAGTTGGATAATTTACTTCTGTACTTTTACTAATACTTCTTTGAGTTAAGATTGTGTTAATGGCTGTGCACTTTTGTACAAAGGGCTTGTAGTGACCTGTTTTGTTATGATGAACTTACTTACAAAAATGAGGATCTTTACTGAGAGCTATATAACACCAGCTCCAAGAAAACTCACTCCGAATTTTCCATCCTTACTCGTCTTCAATAAGTGCATCATGTCATGCCAAGAGGCGTGAAAAAGAAACTTTAAAATTTGTTTCCCTTCCATATTTTCTTGTTTAAATTCAGTTTTTTAAAAAATGGACAATATTGTCGGACTGATAAAATGGCCCCAGCCATTTTCCATGATGGTTGTTCTGGAAGACTCTGAGCAGTTCCAATGGGCAAAGGCTAACTCATCATCCCCTGGAATGTGTCACCCCTTGCGTTGTATGAACATCCCAGCCAAGCAAACACAAAGGACTAGAAGACAAAATGTCTGCCCAGCCAGTTCCGGACAAAGGAAGGGATGTTGCAACTCCTCATCTCCAACATTGTGATAATGATTCCACAGTTATCTGCTCAAAATACAATGGGTCTTAAGAAGGGTCCTTAAAGTATATCGTTAGCTGAATGCCTCAAACTGAAACCACCTTGTCACATGACTGAGACTTGAGCTGCTTGAATAGCTTTAATTATACAGCTTTTGGATTCTGTCTTCAGTTGCTGTTTAACCTCAGGTGAGTAAACAGGACTCCAGGTTAGCATCCTGCCTCTGGCCTCCATCTCTCCCAAAGTCAGATCTCCAGAAAGAATCCTCTATTTCACCTACAGAATCCTCTATTTCACCTACAGAATGAACTAATTCCCAGAATACAAGAATACTTTGCTTCACTTTCAACTGCCTCAACCAAGTTCCTAGAGCTAAGCCCAGGATTTCAGCCAGACAAGGCCACGTAAAAGAACCTTCATTGGACATTGACTTACTGGATTCTATTCACATGTACGAATGCCAATACCTTTTGACTTTTTTTAAGTGACTCGCAATTTGTAACTTCTTTGCCTTTCTACCTTGTACGCTCGTGAGTGGGAATGTGTGTCACAATCCATTCCTCAGGTTTTGAATGCATTAATAAATCCTGGTTTTGTTTCACCTTAAAGAGTTTGCTGTGGGGTTATTTTAACATTGGACCTCATAAACTGGGAAACACACCACGGCCCATTTCAACAAGGGAAAGGATACTAAAGGAAATAAATTAAATAGAAATTAAAATTACCACTGTCACGGGCAGAAAAGGGGATCAATAATAATAATAATTCAATTCACTTTGCCCTTGTGTCTGTAACAGAATAGGGAGTGTGTGTCCGGAATTGATCCATTTATATGAGCCAAAGGTTTGACCAAAGTGCATGAAAATTTGACCAGAATCCAAATTTTAAAATGAGCCTGAATCAGATACTGAAAGAAACCAAATGGAAACTAAAGGGGAAAAATTCAGTGACTGAAATTATCTGTAAGACAAATACACACACTGCAGCAAATTCTTCTAATCTCACGTCAGAGCAACATGGTAAATTATACTACAAAGATGGATATGGAAAAGGAAGCACTAACTAGTGAAACCTAACCTCCCTAAGTCTGGGACCATTGAGATTTGTAGCCTGGAAAACACAGGTAAAAGTTCCTCCTGAGGCCAGATACTTGTTGAGAATTTAGACCTCAGTCCTTATTCAGAACAGATAGAAGAATCAGAACTAAAACTTGATCGGAGACCATTACCCAAGATAACCACCCTAGCCACTAAATGGCTGTTAGAACTGGAAAGGAAATGACTAGAGAGTGTTCCAGAAAAAAGAAAGTGGAAGAGAGAAAAGAGAGCAAGAGAGAGAATGGGCTCACCAGAAAAAAGGTGCTATAGATTAAATTAAAACTCAAGGAGCAGAGAGGGAATTCCAAAGGAGATGGAAAGGAGACAGAGGGAATTAGCTATATTACGGGGAAATGATTTGGTGCGGTCCCTAGCATGGTGCCCTGAGAAGGCAGAACAGTACAGTGGGGCTGGGCAACCATTTCAAAACAATTTCAACAAAACTCTGCAATGTGGTAGAAGGCTGAAGAAAGTTCAGAGACCTGCAGGGAGTGAAAGAACCCATCAGGTATAAGGTGGCTCAGAGAAAGCTACCTCGATTTTAAAAAACTGAGATTAGGCCAGTAAAATTAAAAGTGGTCAGGAAAATGGATTTCAAAAAAGAGATGAAGTGAGTGAGCCAGAGACCAAATTGGCCAACACCTTCTTTGCTAAGTTAAATAGGGTACAGGGCCATTCCCAAGCAGCAAAACAGCTAATGAGAAAGCTGCCTCACACAGTCAAAGAGACACTTGGAGGTGCAGTAGAAGCTAACCAGCCCATGTGAGCCTGGGTGACCCAGAGGACTTGGGACCGAATAGGGACCGGCCCAGCTCTACAGAAACTAGATTCGGGAAGTCATTACCCTGTGAGTAAGTCCACATTTGCCACCACCTAAAAGGCAGAGCAAGTGTTGCAGTTAATTCCCAGACATCCAAAAAGGTGGGGGGGGGGTAATACTCAGTTGAGGAGCCAGGGTGTGGCAGAAAGGCTGTGAAGGGAATAGCAAAGGTTGGAGGAGATGCAGCCAAAGGTGAACTAGTGGAAATAGGGGCACAGAAAGTCCCGAGACCTGACCAGTAAATTTAAAAAGAAGGGAGCTCGTACCCCTGCTGGATGAGCAGGAGGTCTGACTGTCTGAAAACTTCCTTTCACTTTGTGAAGAGGGATGTCAGGAAAGACCCCGAATAGATACCCAGTTGGTGAGGAAACAACCTTGCCCAGAATTAAAACAGAAGGATCCTGCACCCCTGTTGGGTGGGCAGGGGGTTTGTCTACCCAAACCCACTTTTCCAAATATGGAAGCAGACCCAAGGGGTTCCCAAATACCTCAAAGCCAGTGAGGAAACTGCCTCACCCAGTTGAAGAGCTGCAGGGCACAGCAGCTGAAGCTAGCCCAGCCCCTGTGAGCGAGAATATCCCCAAAGACATGAGCAGGGCACGGACACAAAAAAGTCCCAAACCAGGCAGGACACTTTAAAAAGAAAGCTGTACCCCTGCAGGGAGAGCAGGAGGTCTGGCTAGCCCACATCATCCTTCCAACTTTAAAGGGAGAACAGAGAAAGTCCCAAGTAGACATTCAGATGGTGAGGAAGATGCTTCACCTAGTTGATGAGCTGCAGGGCAGTACAGCAGGAGCTGGATGGCCACCCGTTGCCAACCAATCCCTCCCCAAGGTAACAGGTCAGGGAAAGATAGTTACTTCCAAACTCCACCACTCTTGGAACTACCACAAGGGGAGCTCAAGTGCAGTTAGGACCAAATTAAACCCAGAGCCCAGTCAATGATGAGTGTCTACCAGGGGGTAGACATATCTAAGGGTAGCCACGAGGGGTCAAGTGAGAAGGAGGCTTCTCCAGTTGAACCCTTGGCTGTCAGGCTGGCAGATCCCAGAATCTCAAATGCCCAATCAGCATCTCTGATCCAAAAGCAATGGAAGGATGTGGCCACCCTGCTCAGGAAATTTAGAGGAATTCATGGGGATCTGTTGCAGGATATCCCACTGGCAGTCCATGATGCGGATGTAGAAGAACCCCTACCAGTAAATTGGAATCCTTACTAGCTGAGCCCCAACCAGCTATCCCAGGTCAGACAGGAAACCCATCACATGCTGGACCCCAGTATAGCTGAGCTCCAGACCTTCCCCCAATACCTTGGAATTGGATCTTACAGCCTTTTAACTGACAAAAGAAATTACTCACATTGGCTGACGCCCTGCCTTGTGTGTAAACCCTGAGAATGCAGCAAGGAACTGACATATTTCCCTGCTACAGTGTGTGCTTGTCTTTTTTTCAGGAGTGAATGAGAGAATGAATGTATACCTCCTTACCAATTTCTCTTCTGCTTGAACAGGTTTTTTTTAAGAAAAATGAAATCTAAATCATTTTTCCCCAACAGAGTCATGCCGAGAAGACGTGAAGAAAAAATCTTTAAAATTTGCTTCTCTTCCATATTTTCTTGTTTCAATTCTGCTTTTAAAAATGGACAATATTGTTGGACTGATAAATGGCGCCAGCTGACCACATGATGGTTGTTCTGGAAGACTCTGAGCAGTTCCAATGGACAAAGGCTAACTCATCATCCCCCTGGAATGTGACAAGCCTCGCACTGTATGATCATCCCAGTCAAGCAAACACAAAGGACTAGTAGACAAAATGTCTGCCCAGCCAGCTCTGGACAAAGGAAGAGCTGTTGTGACTCCAACATTGTGCTGGTGGTTCTACTGTTATCTGTTCAAAATACGATGGGTTTTAACAATGTTCCTTAAAGTACATCATTAGCTAAATGGCTCATCCTGAAACAACCCTGTCACATGACCAAGACTTGAGCTGTTTGAACTGCTTTAATTACACAGCTTTTGGATCCTGTCTTCAGTTGCTGTTTAACCTCAGACAAGAAAACAGGACTCCAGGCTAGCAGCCTACCTCTGACCTCCATGTCTCTCCAGAAAGTGAACTAATTCCCAGAATACAGGATACTTTGCTTCACCTTCAACTGCCTCAACCTGCAACTGATTTCCTGGGATCAAGACCAGGAATTCTGCCAAAAAAAGCTACCTGAAAGAACCTTCATTGGACATTGGCTGGGATTTGCCAGCCCTGTCGTGGGGGTGGGGTGGCGGGGGGGAAGCACCGTGAGGGATGCGGCAGCCCAGTCAAAAGTCCATTGACTTTCGATGGGACCGGACGATCCTGGCAGTGGACAGGGCTGGAAAATCCCACTCATTGGCTTTTACTGGACTCAACTGACATGAGTAATAATTTTTTAAAAGATTTTTAAATGTAACTCGCAATTTGTAACTTCTTTCCCTTTCTTTCTCTGCCTTTCTACCTTGTATTCCCATGAGTGTGAATCTGCATTGCAATCCATTCCTCAGGTTTTGAATATGTTAATACATCCTGGTTTTGTTTTACCCTAAAGAATTTGCTGTGGGGTTATTTTAACATTGGACCTCATAAACCAGGGTTAGGAAAACACACCACAGCCCATTTCAACAAGGAAAAGGATACTAAAGGAAATAAATTAAACTATAAATTTAAACTACTGCTGTCATGGGGAGAAGAGGGGAACAATAATAATAACTCAATTCACCCCACCCTCATTCCGTAACAATTAGCATAGTCACGTAGTCAAGATTGCCAAATTAACAACATGGCAGTATAATGTATCCCTATTGTTATGACATTGTGTACCAGTACACTAGAATGTTAAAGCAACTGTAGCTTCTGCTTAAAGGGCATGTTCTTTCATACGAAAGCAGATGTTCCAATGATAAGCGGCTTGTGCACATCCACTGGAATAGACAGATTCCAGTTGTCAGCAATAAATTTGTATTGAAGGCTCTCAGGCTGAAGCAGTGCAGTTCTCACTTAGCAAAAAAAAACTCCTGTATAATATTTAATGGGGATCAATATGACACAATGTACATTGGAATAAAATGTGGGTACATAACAATAGAGATAAAATGCCTCCCTTACAGCAAGGAAGCCATTAAATTTCTTTAAAACCTGTATCTTCTTTCTTACAGCCCACTGGCAAAAGTGAAAACAATTTGTGTGTGAATGACTTTCACTGAAAGTGTGCAGTCAAGCTGAACCAGTTATTAACTACTCAAACACTGGGATGCACTTCGAGCATTTCTGACTCTAAGTTTGAACTATTTTTACACAGTTTTTATCATTGGTAATACCACTTATGCAAAGGTGCAAATTTTCCAATTGTTTATGCCACCAATAGGTGAAGGAAAAAGATGTTGGAATTAAATCATGTTCATCAGCTTTCTACTCATTTTGAAAAGTACTACAATTTCTGGGCAGAAAGCATTTGGGGGAAGGAAACTGGCACAATGAACAGGCAAGAGCTTCAATTAAATAATATAATAAAGGTATTTAAATCAGAGCAGATGTAAATTTCTGACATTTATGCCAGAATGTAATATTCATTCATCACATCCATATGAAATTGGTAGTTAAGGTTGTAGGTTGGTGTCTTACAGGTAATCAGCATTTTTGAAGACCAGCTGCATTTTTTTCAAAACAATTTACGGAGGCTGCAGGAAAATAATGCTGTTATTTTGACTATTTATTTCAATTCTACTTTATTTTCAGACCTTTTGGGCTATAGTTTTGGGCACTGCCATTTTCAGTTGATGCAATTTAGGTTAATACTATTATATTTAGGCTATTTGGAGGAAGAGGAGGATAAATGAAGGAGGGATGGAAGATAAATTCGCCCCAGAGGCAGATAGTTTGCATCCATTCTAATCTTCAAAATCAAATACACAGCAAAGTGAACTTACCTAGATTTGTCCAATGAGGAACTTGTCCAATACCAGGATTTGGTGTAACTGGGCACCATCGTAAATTTCTCCACTATCAGCCTAGATAATGTTCATTTTTTGACCAATGAATTTCAGAACCCGTGTTCCATATTAGAGTCACGGCACCTATACCAAATAAATATACAGACAACATTGATGATCTGGTAAGGTCCAAAGTGCAGCCAGATTTCACCTCCTTCTCAGCACCATGCCTTGCTTGTCTGTGCTGATGCTGTACTGGGATACAAACAGTGCTAACACCAGATCACTGGAACTTCTTTTCAAGATGAGACTGAAGAAGCCTTTACGTGTGTAAAATGCTGGTTCTAAATGAACCCTGCTGCATGTAGATGTTCATGATAATCCTTCAAAGTACTATGAGGTAGTGTGAGGAACATGCTGTCCAAAGGATCAG
Organism: Carcharodon carcharias; assembly: GCF_017639515.1. Classification (NCBI taxonomy): domain Eukaryota; kingdom Metazoa; phylum Chordata; class Chondrichthyes; order Lamniformes; family Lamnidae; genus Carcharodon; species Carcharodon carcharias. The sequence continues at coordinate 41,531,340 of NC_054474.1, read as the reverse complement.
CTCATATCTGTCCTCACTTATTAAGTCCAGGACTTCAGAGGTGTTTGTGGAAGTCATTGAAGACTCCACCAGCTAACCTGCAGCTCGTGTAAATCAGTCTGCTATCAGTATCTATACAGTGCCAACAGATGAATTTTCAAAATTGCAGACCACTATAGAATATATAGCAACTCCATGGGCATCTCTAGCAGAACTTCCACTGAGAGATACCTGATGTTGGATGATGTAGTATAAGGGCCTGGCACATATAGGGTTAATGTGGGCCTGAGGACAGTAATGTCCACACAATGATGTAGGAGAGCACATGACCTACACCCAGGGTCAGTTGAGAGTTGGACAGAGCCATGTGTGCCAGCAAGCATGAAGATGGCTCTTAGCTTATGCCCTTTACTGTATATTTGTAAATAGTTCTAAGAGTTAATAACGGCCCTTACAGTTAACCTATGAATGACTACAAAGACTTCTTCAGACCTACCGAGATATAACCAACACCCACAACATGGTGGCAGGCGAGGGATAAAAACCCAGAACCTCGGTAAAATTCAGAGTCAAACCAAAACGCTGGAAGACTGAGAAAAATCCAACAAAGCATTCTGACCTGAAAAGAAGCTCTAGAAGCAGAGGCGCAGATCAAAAATCACCAGGAAAAAGCTCCAAACAAAAGCATGGAAACTGAAGGCAGAGATTTAAAATTTCTTACTGCAGCCTGAGAGAAGACTCCATTGAAATTCCTTTGGAAGTCCAGCTTCAGAGTGTAGCTTCAGTTCAGTCAGCAAAATTTGCAAGGGTGAGCTAACTCTTTTAAAATTCCAGGCTGCAGCAAGTCCTGAGAAATCTTTGAAGTAATTCGGTGTCAGGAGTGCAGTTTGAAAGAAACCCATAGCTCTAACCTCATTTCCGAGTTGGAGCGTGAACACGTGATATCCGAGCTCGTCTGAGAAAAAGAGAAAGAATTAATTAAATATTTCGGGAACATTGTGACAGTTCACCTTGTTAAAAAGCAAACAGAAGCTTGAATTCGATGGACTTGTGAGTCTAAAGAAGAATTAAAATGCTGAACAAGAGAAGTCTGCAGGCAGCCATTGCTAATTTTTTTTTTCAAACCGAGCATAGTCACCATTGTAGCTGAGCCCAGAAAAACTGCCAAGCGAGGGAAATCCCTTTGTCTCCATGTGTACAGCAACGTCATCTTGAAATTCGGAAAACTCTTAAAGTAGAAACTACACTTCTAATTTTTTAGCCATTGATCAAAAATCTAATTTACCAGATCAGTGTGGACTCATCCAAGGGTCAAACCTAACAGACAACTGGGAGTCCTGGCAAAGAGAATTTTTAATCCACTGGAGTACTTCAGGTCTAACCAAGAAGTCAGAAAAAGTCCACATTAGTACTTTTTTATACTGGTTTGGTGATCTTGCCAATGAAGCTATCCTAATACAGTGCATTGATGAATCTGCAACCAGCTTTGAGGAAATATTAAAACCCTTTGATGAATATTTTAATCTTCAAGTTGTGGAGCGCACTGAGCTTAAAAAGGATAGAAAACCCCCAGTAAAGGTACAAAAGGGAAAAAGGTGATACCCAAGCAAACAGCACAAGAGTGCCAGAGAGGCTTGGAGCTTTACAGGAGTCCCAAACATATGTCTTTTTGGTGATCCCAACATGTTTTCCAAAATATAACAGCAGGTGGCAATGCAGAGCAAGTAGCTGGTAGTGAACAACAAGGACAAGGCCCTGCTGTAGGCAGAGCAAGATAAAGCAGAATTAAAATCAGAAAATGTTCATATCAAAGCTGAACTGGAAGATTTGAAATGCAAGATTCAAGCTGAGTATATACCTTTGAAAATGCACGGTAGATAAAAGTCTGAATTCAATGAAGCAAACTGTTCGAGATCTGAACAGACAAATTTCTGAGGTATCACAAAGGTATCAGGATGAAATAATAACCCCGAATTCCACTGTTGGCAAATCAAAGTGGGAGTTGAGAAAACTAAACCAGATTTACAGCCAGGCACAAAAGCAAGCAGAAAGGTGCTCCAAGAAGTTTCAGCCTTGAAAGACTCTTTGAAGAACTAATATGTGCCCCAGGAAAAACACAAGGAGTTAAAAAAGTTGAATGCTACTTCAGAAAAAGCTGCATTGGAACCGTCAGTGGTGACAAAGCAATACACTGAAGCACAGAGTGAGAAGGCATGAGATGAACAAGAAAATAAACAGTTGAAAGAACCGCTAACTGTCCTTCAAGATCAAATTCAAAAACCATACATAATCCTTCAGCAGCATGAAGGAACAAAAGCTATTAAATTCATTTTGTTTCACTTTGTAATTTTTCAGAGGAACAAAGTTTGATCTGAGGGGTCCTTATAGCATGTGAAGGTCCTTCAGCAGGTTTTCCTTTTCATTGCGAAGCTCAATTACTTTGTCTCGCATGTTCTTGTAATTTAACACAGCCTCACAGATTATTCTGCTATTCCTCCATTCTGCTGGTTCAAGGTAGGGCAAGCGAAGGTAGAGGTTCTCACAAAGGAATGTGAGCAGTCTCAAAAACAATTGGCAGGAGTACCATTACAAAATGCAAGCTTGAAGGACAGCACAGAGGAATTGTACCCTGCTAAGGAAAAACTGATAAATGTAGAGAATCAACTTTCATGTGTGAAAGATGAGTTTGTAAAGGAAAAACAAGAACTGATGAGAACACTGGAGTGTCACTCACGTGAAAAAGGATTTAAAATGCTTAAATGACGAACTTGTAGAAGCACATTCAATAAAGTGTATCTTTAATTAAAACTTGATGAACTTCAAGCATCAGAAGTCTCTAGTAAACATTATGTAAAATGCATGGGACAGGAGAAGAAATTGCCGATGCATCAGAACAGTTGCTTTAAAGCAGTATTAATAATCAAAACTGATTAACTTCTTCAACTTTGGTCCAATCTGAACAAGATGAAGGTTGAGATACATAATATACAAGAGCAAATCAAGACTTTGAAAGCAGGTAAGAGAGATTCTACATGACAGATTCACGATCAATCGAGTGAATTGAAAGAGTCCATGGAGCAGTGACCATGGAAGAAAGATTCTGAACAGAACTGAATGCCTAGGTGAAGTTGTCAAGCTTATATAAGGGTTCCCACAGATAACTCTGAAATAAAGACAGCTCAACTTACCAGAGTAGTTGCTGAACTAAATGAAAAGATTCATCAGCTCAAAAAACAACTGGGAAAGAAAAATGTATTCAAAAATTTGGGAAAGTTGTAAAGCAAGTGGGAGCGAATGTTGCATTTTTGAAATATAAACTTCCAACTATGTCATGACAACCCAAACAATGATGGAAGAAGCAAAAAAAAAGTGACAAGGAGATGAGCACAATGTTCTTCTGCCTCACAAGAAATGAGTTGGTAGCAGCTACTGACCAGCGCAACAGCCGAACCAACCAAGTGCAGTTCAATATGAAAGAATGGAAGAAAAGGATGAAAACATACCCAGATGCCAGAACAACCTCCAAACCTAAAGAAGAACCAGCAGCGACAGGGCTACCACTCCTCCGACAGTAGTGCTAATGAGATATGGTAGGGTTATAAGGTTTCTAGACTGCCTGACCCTTTGAATTCAAGGACCTGAAGGGGGGAGATGGGGTAGTGATAATGTAGTAATGACAATTTATAAGTATGATAGTAATAACAATGTAAGATAGAAGGTAAATTATAACCACTTAGAATACATTGGATAAAGACTGGGGGGGGAGGAGTCATATAAGGGTCTGGTTCACATAGGGTTAATGTGGGACTGCGTACAGAACCGCCCACACAGTGTTGTAAACAAGCACATGACCCACACCCGGGGTTAGTCGAGTGCTGGACAGACCCATGTGTACCAGCAAGTATGGAGACAGCTCCTAGCTTGTACCCTTTACTGTACATTTGTAAATAGTTCTAAGAATCAATAAAGACTTACAGTTAACCTACATATGATTACAAAGGCTTCTTCAGGCTACCAAGATGTAACCAACACCTGCAACAGTTGTTGTAGCTGTTACCTGTGTGAATGGTGCACAGAGGTGTCAAACAGTCATTTCCTCCCACCTCTCCTCAACCTGTGCCACACAACTCCATTTCAATTATACTTCAGAAAATAATGGTGCTGTGGCCCTGCACAATTCTCCCTTCTAGTATTTTCCGATAGAAATTATTTTTAAAAGTCAGGGGAAAATGTATCTGCCCTTTACAGCAGCAAAGGTTAAAGGCTCCAATCTTTACTCGGAGACAGAAAGAGAGCCGGTTGAGTCATAGAGTCATAGAGGTCTACAGCACAAAAAAGGCCCTTCGGCCCATCGAGTTTGTGCCAGTCAAACAAGTACCTAACTATTCTAATCCTATTTTCCAGCACTAGGCCCATAGCCTTGTATGCCATGGCATCGCAAGTGCACATCCAAATACTTTTTAAATGTTATGAGGGTTTCTGCCTCTGCCACCCTTTGAGGCAGTGAGCTCCAGATTCCCACCACCCTCCGGGTGAAAAAATTCTTCCTCACATCCTCTCTAAACCTCCTGCCCCTTACCTTAAATCTATGCCCCCTGATTATTGATCCCTCCACCAAGGGGGAAAGTTCCTTCCTGTCTACCCTATCTATGCCCCTCATAATTTTATACACCTCAATCATGTCTCCCCTCAATCTCCTCTGCTCCAGGGAAAATAAACCCAGTCTATCCATTCTCTCCTCATAACTAAAACTCTCCAGTCCAGGCAACATCCTGGTAAATCTCCTCTTAGAGCCTGGGCCTCTAGATACTAGTCCAGTGACACTACCACTACCACTGCCTCCCTCACAGGAAGGTGAATCAGGCATTGTGGGGGTGGGGGGGTGAATCAGACATTGCTGGGGGAGAATCAGAATTCACAGTGTAAGTTCTAAGGTTTAGGAGTCACAGATTACCCTAAATAGGCGGTCAAAAACCAATAAGTGATTTTAAGGTAGCTTATTAAGAAGCAACAGTATAGATGTGATACATATGCTAAATAGGTAGGAAAAGCAAATGACCTGTGACATGAGAGAGGTTTACTGGTCTTGGAGGACAAAAGGACGGATGATGCAGGGTGTGTTGGTCTCTGTAGCTTCTCATGGCAGCCTTCTGTTCAGTAGCCAAATTGTTAGAAAGCTCTTCCCCCAGTCTTCCTCCATCTTCCAGGTCTTCCTCCATCTGAAGATCAAGCAACTGCCTGACAAGGACAGCCCCCTGCCTCCAAGCACCCATCATTTTTTAGTTTACCTCACACTGGGGGCCATTTGTTGGCCTTTAGTAGATATATGTAGAGATAAGAAGGTACAAGACACTGTCCTATCGATTTAGGGATGTCCACGTGGAAGCCTGAACCAGGAGACCTCGAGATTACTGGGGACTGTTTATGTGTTTTTCCAGAGAGAGAAGAGAAACAACTTTTCTGCCAGTTAGTCTCATGCTAAGCCTATTAACTCAATAAGAATTCTATAAAATTCTGGAAAGCACCATTTCTTGCCACAGGGATGGATACCACAGGAAAGTGAATCAGATATTTCAGGGGCGAATCGGACATCAGAGGGATCCAAATTCATAGAGGTAAGCTTGTTGGGTTTGGAGAAAACACTCCGGCTCCTCCTAGCCTCAAGCAGTGCAATGAGGGCTCTTAAATTATGGATCCAGCCCATCTCACTTTTTACCTGCCAGGATTTCCAATGCCCGCAAATTCTGGCCAGCATGCTTTAAAAAAATGAGGCATGCACCTCCTGGAAAGATTTTACTCATTGTGTGGTCTCCTAAGTGGCAGTTGGTGCTGACTGCTAACTGGCCTCTGTTGAAACTGGAAGTGGGCAGTTGGGCCAGGGTTTAAGAATTTTAAAATTTCTACCTGCCTGCACCCTGCACCACACCACCCCCACCCCACCCCACCCCACCCCACCCCCAACAATCCCCACCTCCCAACAACCATGCTTGAGGGTTTCCCCCTGTCTGGGTTTGCTGATTTCTCAAACAGTGGTTCCTAATTGGAGGAGCTCTTTACAGTAAGTCTAGTTGCAGGATTGTAGCAAGACTGACACAAGTTAACAGGGAAATGCAGACCACACACACCTTCTGGAACAAGCACAGGACCATAAATTGGATTGGTTTGAGTTCAGAGGAAAGTGATTTGGATTATTCCAGCCCAATGAAGTCCAAATTATGAAAAGAGACTCAAAAGAACTGAACTTGCTTTCAAAAAGAGGGGATAATGTAGAAGCAATGGCAGAGAGCTGTTGAGAAAGAGAGATTTGGATAAAATGGACAGAAACAGGTCAGTTTTATGTGAACTGAGTATAGAAGCATACGAAATGAGCAAAGCTCAAGTGAGACTCGAGATTTGTTGCACCAAATAGTTCCTTCATTCGGGAGCTTAGGAACGGATTTGAAGGTTATAAGGATGGGAATAGACAAAGATGATTAAATACTCCAAGGACCATGATGAATCATGTAATTTTAGACCTTGGATGTTTCTGCTATAGAAAGCAATTTCTGACTGCACATTCAGTGAGTCAGGCAGAAATTTCACAGAAGTTTATTTTGCAGGAAGGTTTAACTAGTTGATCATCTTCCGGAGCAAACAGAGTAGGGTCCATTATAGGGAAAATTTTAAACAGTCTAAGAAGAGATGAGGCATGCTGAAGTGAAAGAATTGCCTTGTTTTATTTTTGATGATGTGCACGTCATAGATACTATACTAATAATCAAATGACAATCTAATTTCAGGAACCTCAAGGAAGAAAAAGAAGACACTGTTTTGGCAGGACCCCATAAATAAACTCAACTCCACCAACATCAGCATGGAGCTGTACAACATGTCGCAGGCCATGAAAAATGAGACCCACTTAATAATCCCAGATGCAGCCCATTACATCATTATCATTATGTACGCCTCAGCTACCTTTCTGTCATTGAGTGGGAACATACTAGTTATTTGGGTGCTGACCATGGGCTGTAGAACCAGAACGGATATCACAGTGTTTCTCATCAACCTTGCTGTGGCTGACCTGACTATGGCCATCTTTTGTATACCCCTCACATTTACAGAGGTCCTCCTTCAAAGGTGGCTGTTTGGAGAATTGCTCTGCCCTCTGGTGCGTTTTGCTCAAGTAAGTGTTTCATCCAAAAAGATTAAATACTACTTTTGAGAACGCTTTTGTAACTTAGTTAAAGCAGCATGGTCTTCCTGAAAGGGTCATAAAGAGCATGTTCTGTGAGGAAGTGCGAGGGCCACAAGCTCTGGGTGTCATTTTTGTCGTGATATTATCACATATAAGAAAGCGTTATCATATTCTTTTTTAAAGAACAAAACAAGGTTTGCCAAAGTGATCATCACCATCAGGAACCCTGCAAAAACTAATGGTGCGTAGTGTCAGCAGCAAATACCCAAGGTCCCTGCCATAGCTGTTTTGTGCCCTATTATGAAAGGCTGATTTGATAATTTTATAGTAATTTGTTGTTTAACATGAACTTATAAACTGCTAACATCCAAGAGTATTAAAAAAATCAAGCCCAACAAACTCCTCCAATTTCAAGAATCCATGTGGTCGGAGTTTCCTTGTTCCTTCCTATTCCCAAACAAACTAAAAAGATATAGATATTAAGCCTAGCCTTCATTTACGGTTTTAATCCTTCCAGTTCTATCATGCCAGCCCCAATTAAACCAATCAGCAAATGATGTTCAGGCCATGTAAACGAGGGACAAGGAGGAGATGAAAGATGCAGATAGAGATCAGAAACCACAAGTTGGGGAGAACGGAGAACTGAGATTAGTGGAGAGCAGGGGTGGGGGAATGGCAGCAGCCCTGGTTCTTTAAATGTGGGGTCTTGCTCCTCTCAGCTTTACATTCAAGTAAGTATATTTTGGCAACTTACTTTGTAGGTAGCAGGCAGTTTCGAGGTTTGGTTTTCCTGAGTGCAACTAACAGTGTGGCCGGTTGCCTCCACATTAACCAGTCTTTTGATGGGCTCTTTAAAAACTCATCAGGCCCCTGTTGCCTCTAAAGAGGGCCTAATGCTTGTGGGCACTGTACAGCAACTTTTATCCCTTTCCCAATATGGTTTGCTGTGCAGTTCCAACTGGAAATGTGCGCATGTTTTGGGGGCAGAGTAGACCAGTTTGCACCTGAAAAATAGGTTTTGCATTGCCGAATTTATAGGTCTCATAATTTCTGGGAGAGAAAGGATGAAATAGTCAGGGGAAAACAAATCACAATTATTATATTTTTATTTAAACATCAAGAGAGCTAGCTTAATAAAAGATGAAGCCCTCTATATTCAGATGTTAATCCAATAACATCAACGTCAGGGTTTAGTATTTTCACCCAGTGAACACATAGATTATTGCCTGTATCTCTATTGAAATTAATTCTGTTTCCAGACTCTGCAATGTGCAGTAATTCCTTCTAACCAGTATCCTACATTAATGACTGTATTTATATTTAAACAGTTCTTCAGATTACATTTAATTGATAATTTGAAAATTAACTAACAAAAACTACAATATGCTAACATTAGTGACCATACATAATTCTCAACGTTATGAATAGACAAAAAAATAGTGCATAAAAAGAACACACTGGCCAGAATTTTCCATCCCAGTTGGGTGTCATGGCGGGCGTGAACAGACAATATAGCAAGAAGGTCAAAAATCGGTTTTACACCATCGTGAAACCGGTTTGCAATCGCCCATTCCGCCTGTCAATGGCAGGCCACATTTCCCACCGCTGGACATGGGGAGCATAATTTTAATACATTTGCATCTAATTATAAGTCCTGCTCACCAGAATCAACCCCGCACACTGGATCATCTGAGCACGTCGGCGTGTTTCATAACTGTACATAAGCGACGTGCACCTGGCAAGCTGCACTTTGCTCTGGACTTGGAGGTTTGTTTGCCTACTTTGCTTCGGGTAGCACTTGCGGTCATTAGCAGCAGGCTCTGCAGGCAGCACCACATTACTTTTAGTGGGGCTCATGGGCAGGTCTCTACCTACCAGACCCACCGTAAAACGGGGGTGGCTTTTCAACAGCTGCAGGGCTGGGGCTTGCTTTGGGAATGGGGAGAAGTGGCCTAAGGCATGGGAAGAGGCTGCAGGGCGAGGGCCGTACTGGGGAAGGGAGGTAACCCAGGGTGTGTGTGCAGGCGCATGTTGATCTGTGCAAGTGGCCGCAAGATGGTGAGGGCTGAGGAGGCAGTCTCCAGAGCAGATGAAGCCAGATGGAGGTGTGAGGGTCTGTGTGAGAGAGTGAGTGGTGATGTCCCTTGAGCTGGCAGTGAGTGAGATGGCAGTGAATGTGTGATGGCCTTATGAATGTGTAAGTTTAGAGTGATGAGATGGTTGCCTTACCCTGGCAGCACGGGTGAGGTCATTCATCCATTTCCTGCTCTGGATGGCCAACCTCTTGTGTGCAGCATTGGCACTGATCACCACTGCCACTGCATCCCAGGCTGCAGGAGTGAGGCGATGGGCCTCCTGCAGCCAGGGTGGGGTTAGAGGACATCACAGTGGGCCACCACGGTGTCCAGAAGGCGTCCCAGGGATGCATCACTGAGTTGGGAGACTGCACTCTTCTTGGCTTTTGGGGCCATGTCTTCACCAGTGCCCTCCTGGGTTGTAAGAATTGAGAAGTGTGCGCACAGCTGCAGTATAAATATGGTCCCTTGCATGAGGAAGCAGCAAGGTAATGACATGGCAGGCAAATCGGAGGCCGCCCGCCAGCGAGAGGGCGTGTTTCCCAGGAATGGATAACCATGAGGCGGGAATGGAATGATATGGCATGAAAACGTTCTTTTTCCGCCCGCTACCGCACTTAGTGCAAATCTGGGATGATTCCGCCCACCATCTTTTCATCCATCCCCTTGTGGGAGAACCTAGAACTAGGGGGCACTGTTTCAAAATAAGGGTCTCCCATTCAAGAAGGAAAAGAGGAGTAATTTCTCTTTGAGGGTTATTAATCTTTGAAATTCCCTACCCCAGAGACAAGTGGAGGCTGGGTCATTGGTTATATTCAAGGCTGAGTTAGACAGATTTTTGATCTACAAGAGAGGCAAAGGTTATGGGTCAAGGGGTGGGAGGAGGTGGCAGTGGTGGGAGGTGTGCAGGCTGGAAAGTGCGCCATAAGGCCACAATCAGATCAGCCATGATCTTACTGTATGGCGGAGCAGGTTCGAGGGGCCAAATGGATTACTCCTGCTCCTATTTCTTACATTCTTACGTTCTTAAAACAGGCATAAAAATAAGGCCAGAATTTTACGGCCCCGTAATAAAGAACGTTTTCATGCCATATCATTCCATTCCCGCCTCATTAGTTATCCATTCCTGGGAAACACGCCATCTTGCTGGCGGGCGGCCTCCGATTTGCCTGCCACGTCATTACCTTGCCGCTTCTCATGCAAGGGACCATATTTAAACTGCAGCTGTGCGCACACTTCTCAATTCTTACAACCCAGGAGGGCACTGGTGAAGACATGGCCCCAAAAGCCAAGAAGAGTGCAGTCTCCCAACTCAGTGATGCATCCCTGAGACGCCTTCTGGACACCGTGGTGGCCCACTGTGATGTCCTCTAACTCCACTCTGGCCACAGGAGGCCCATCGGCCTCACTACTCCAGTTTGGGACATAGTGGCAGTGGTGATCAGTGCCAATGCTGCACCCAAGAGGTTGGCCATCCAGAGCAGGAAATGGATGAATGACAGTGGTGGGGATGGAGCCGTAAAATGCAGCGAGCCATTTTAAACTTCATTGACTTGGGTGGAATGTAAAATCTTGCTGCCATAAAATTCCACCCTACATTTTCCCTTGTATAATTTTCACCCTGGCCACTTATAATCTCTTCTATTATCTTTACTTTTGTGATTCACATTTTCTTTCTCTTTAAACAGGATATTTAAACACTGACTGTGGTATCAGGTTTCAGCATAAAATTGAGTTGTCCAAAAGTACTGGCTATGCTATTTTCCATTTCCACCCAAAACATATTCAGCATTCTGCCGTGACTGACAGGGGAGCGGAATTTGAGACACCGATACTTATTACGACAAGAAATCAATATAAATAGGAGTTGGATCCTCAAAATTGAAATGGGGTCTCCTAGCATTAAAGCCAATGTGAATCTTACATTGTGAATGCACCTCTCTGAGTTGAAATATTGGGCTCGCTTGCAGACACGTAAAATGACACGCAGTGATGTCGGGCGGAACTCCCGATTTAAATTTAAATTTTCAGGAAGGCGGGGGAGGCGCAGCAAAATCAGCTGCATGCCCACTGACCTGTCAATGGCCAATTGAGGCCATTGACAGAGCAATTAAAATAATTAGTGGACCTGCCCGTCCAACCTTAAGTTTGGCAGGCAGGCTAGGAGCCCCGGTGCAAATTAAAAAAAGCATGAAACCTCATCCAGGGGCGGGATGAGGTCTCATGTAGGGTTTTAAAAATGTTAATAAAGTTTTTTGGAAATTATGAACATATCCCAACTCATGTGACATTGTCACATGAGGGGACATGTTAGAGAAATTTTATTTTTCTATTTTGAGCTTTTTCACATTTTGAGCCAATCTCCCTGAGGCAGCACTTAGCCTCAGGGAGATGAGTGCGCTCTTTCGTGTGCGTGTGCGAAAGAGCACACTCTCGATTTTAGGCATTCCCCTCCTCCCGCACAGGGAACGCATAGTGCTTGCCTGCGGAAGTCACGCTGGGCAGGCCTTAATTGGCCTGCCCACTTAAAATGGCACCGTGCCTCCGATCAGGGGGCGCCGATTGGAAGTGCACCCGCCCATCAACTTCCCCCCCAACTGGGGCAAAATTCAGCCCATTGTGTATACAACTGACTGATGGTTGAAAGATGGGAATATTTAATTTGCATGTTCTTGGGGTACATAGTTTGAAGCTCATTCTGAAGAAAACACTCACTTGCTCAAAGTATCATCCTCCTGTCTGCCTTATTCAGAATCCTTCAGGGCTGTGTGCTCTACCCCACCTCCCAGTCTCCCATTCCCATACCATTAAGGTGTGCATTAAAATTAAAGTTCTTGAATTCTGGGGATCTGTAGTGACTGACAAGATATATTATGTGTGCATTATAAATGGTGTTCAGGCTTTTTTTTTTGGCTGAAGAGCAAGAGATTGTCACATGTGGCCCATCTTTTAAACAACATTCAGTATGATTCATCAAAGTGCTTCACCAGTGACTGGCAAGTTAGTCAAGCTAATAAAGAACAGAATCTCCCTCAGGGGCAGTGGAGTACCTTTACAATAATAAGATAAGGAGTGTTCATTTTAAAAGCTCCTCAGTTGATTGCATTGAGCTCAAGGAAGGGAATCACTCTACAGAGAATGCACATGAAAATAATGAAATATCCTTCTGTAAAGACAGTGACACTTGTCACAATTTAAGCCAGTCTAGTTTTTGAGTGGGTTGTCCAGAAAATTACAATATACAAATTAAACCCTGGTAGCACAGTTTTCAAAATATGTTTCTCCCACTTCCTTCTGTATCTCCTAGTGGAAATACGTCAGTTGTTGGGGCTTTTTTAATGGTTTTTGCATTCAGCAGAAAGGTAAACCTCACAATAGAAACTAAAATCCCACACTCAACCTAGTTTTGAACTTTGCAACAAAGAGAATAATCAGTGCAAGATCTACACAAGTTCAGACAGTTGCTAGAAAGAACCATAGCTCAAGGCAATGCACACTACCTACAAGACCTGGGAAACATGGCACAAAATATTGCCTTCCAACCTGTTCCACTGAAAACTTCAGAAATATGGATAAATAAAGAGCTGGATTTTAATGTTAGTGTCAGGAATCGCAAATCACGTCATTTACCAACATCATGTCCCTGATCATGTATAAATCCACACGCAAATGTTGTTTTCCATCCAGGGAGTCACAGTTGGGCTGAAATCGGTATTAAATGTCCACTTCTGAGCCTCAATTGGTCCAGTAGCAGATGGGCCGCCCAACACCCACCCACTGGCAAAATTGCGGCAGGCTGGGGCAGGTGGGTAGGCAGCGAGCACTGTGCCTGACAGATTTAATGTGCCAACCGCCTTCAAAACTGCCAGTGGGGGAGCATTAAATCCAGCTCTATATATTTCAATGAGATCACCTCTCATTCTTCCAAAGTTCACATTTAATACGCCTTTTCCACTCAATCTCGAGATCAAACCTCCCATCCCTGGAATCAATCTGGTGAACTTTTATTGCACCGCACCCAAGGCAATTATTTTTTAAGTATGGAGACCAAAACAGCACACAGTACAGCAAGTGTAATCTAACCAAACCCTGTACAATTCCAGCTAGACTTCATTACTCTTGTTCTGCAACTGCCTTACAATAAAAACCAACATACCATTTGCTTTTTCCTTATTGTTTGCTGTACCTGCAGGTTCACTTTCTGTGTTTTGTGTAAAGGACACCCAAATCCCTCTGAAAAACCAACATTTAATAGTTTCTCGCCATTTATAAAATATTCTGTTTTTCCATTCTTCCCACCAAAGGTACATTTCCTCACATTATATCCCATCTGCCACTTTCTTGCCACTCACTTAACCTGTCTATCTGATTTTATGCAAGTGCTATAAAGTGGTAAGTAAATAAATCTTACAACCATTATATTTGTGTGGTTTTGTATATCCTTTTCCTGCTTGGGCAGTCCCTCAACATCGAGGACAACTTGCTTCCATTCTGGTTCGATGGGATCTGAAATGGCTGATAAGTCCAATGCGTGATCTGCAGACTCTGCCAGGTGCAGAGTAGGTGGTGCTTGAAGGGCCAGGCAGATGAGGTGTTTGGAGGTTTGTACACTCTCTCCAATGCCTTGACTTTGCCTCTGTGTGCTTCCAACAAAGCCTGTCGTTGTCTTTGGTGCCTTCCAGAACAAGCCATGGACTCCCATGAGTCAGGAGGGATGTTTGATCTCTTCAGGGATGCATTGAGGACAGCCGTAAAATCTTTCTGCTGTCTTCCTGGGAGTTTGCCGCCATGATCAGATTCAAAGTAGAACAGTTGCTTCAGGAGTCTGGTGTCAGGCATACAAATGACATGTCCCGCCTCTGAAGCTACTTTTAAGTGATTCGCTTCTCGATGCTAGGCATGTTGGCTTGGAAGAAGATGCTGCGGCTGGACTGCCTTTCTTGCCACCTTCTCGCAAAGGCACTGCTGACAGTGCTTCTCCAGTGCTTTGAAGTGCCTGCTCCAGGTTGCCCAAGTCTCTGAAGCATATAGGAGCATGGGATCACTGCTGCTCAGTAAATCATGACTATGTTCTTGGGTATAGCTACAGAAGCTACCTGTAATCATTGCAATATTTTCACCTCAGGTCAGTCATACTGCATCAGAAAGTTTTTTACTTCACGTCAGTCATTTTATATATTGATTCAGTTAATTTATTGTTTTGCCACAGTGGGCAAAGCAATGATGCTATGCCAAGACTACAGCAAGCATTAAAAACTACACTCCAGGTTCTGGCCAACCACTGACCAACACTACCAGATGTTTGTTCATAATATAGTACACTGAGCATCACTGGTGTGTATTATATATTGTCTGCTACCAAGCCATAATGCAAGTTTGTATTTTATAATATTGTACACTGTATCACTGTATCAGTGGAGAAAATTGTTATTGTATAGGATATTATATTATATTATTATATTATAGGGTAAGTTTTGTAAGAAGAGGTTTCACATGGCAAGATCATGTTCCTTCACTGTCATTGGATCAAAATCCTGGAACTTCCTCCCTAAAGTACTGTGGGTGTTGCCACAACACGTGAACTGCAGTGGTTCAAGAAGGTGGCTCACTACCTTCTCAAGGAAAATTAAAGATATGCAATAAATGCTGCACTAGTCAGTGATGCCCACATCCCATTAAAAAAAAATAAGAATTGGGTATGATTATCAGTTTACTGTTTTTGCAGCATTCCCAAATTTCTAGCCATAATTTTAATGACCAGAAAATTTAGGGTAGCACCATTTGATTCAGCCCCGTTGACTGAATTTCCAGACCACGAGTGAAGCATTGCAAGATGTATCTTTAAATGCAGTAATCTGTTATTTCATTGTTAGAATTCATTACAAACTCTTTTGAGCGGCAACTTTAATTTAAGAGCTTTTAACTTATCCATTTCTTTATTAGATTCTCTCTGTGTCTGTCAGCATATACACCCTCATGACCATTGGTGTTGACCGTTATTATGCCGTTTGCCATCCTTTGAGGTCTCGCATGGGTCGGTCCCGAAGTAAGATATTAATTGCTGTGATTTGGATGGTGTCGTTCAGCATCGCATCAGTGCAGTTACTTGTATCTCGGGTGAGTGTGAATATGGTGAATACATTGTTCAATGACTGTCTCTGTTTCAGAAGTTATTCTAAACATTTCCAAAATATGGGGAAAATAACCTTAAACATAGGAATACAGATAATTCCTGGTACTTTCCAACAAGATACCTACCATTTTCCAGCGGTTCCCATCAGACTTGCATCAGAATTACCATGGGATTTTGACAGAATTCACAAAGGATTTCGGGGTTTGCATTTCTCAAATGGTAAATAAATATCCCTGCAGACATGCTATTTCCATGCAAAAGTACTAATTTAATTGTAATGATGCAATAACTGCAAAGTTACTACGCTGATCATGGTCATTTGCTACCAACACCATTTGTTACCTATTTCTAACTGGCCTTGAACTGAGTGGCTTGCAGACCATTTCAGAAGGCAGTTATGGGTCAATCACATTGCTATGAGCCTGGAGTCACATGTAGACCAGATCAGGTAAGGATGGCAGGTTTCTTTCCCTAAAGGACATTAGTGAGCCAGATGGGTTTTTATAGCAATCGGTGATAGCTGTCACAAAAACAAAAATACCTGGAAAAACTCAGCAGGTCTGACAGCATCTATGGAGAGGAATACAGTTGACGTTTCGAGTCCGTATGACTCTTCATCAGAACTAAGGAAATAGAGAAATGAGGTGAAATATAAGCTGGTAGAGGGGGGTGGGACAGATAGAGCTAGATGGGGGGCCAGCGATAGGTAGAGGCCAAGAAGAGATTGCCAAAGATGTCATAGACAAAAGGACAAAGGGATCTTGATGGTGGTGATATTATCTAAGGAATGTGCTAATGGGGACATAAAGGGTAGCAAGCAGGACAAGCTAGTGGCAGATGGCCCTAGTGAGGGTGGGGTGGGGGAAGGGATCAAAATGGGCTAAAACGTGGAGATAAAACAATAGATCGAAATAAATTTTTTAAAAGGTGGGAAAAGAAAAATATATGTGGTTAAAAATTATATAAATTATTGGAAAAAGGAGGATCGGAAAGGGGGTGGGGATGGAGGAGAGAGTTCATGATCTAACGTTGCTGAACTCAATATTAAGTCCGGAAGGCTGTAAAGTGCCTAGTCAGAAAATGAGGTGCTGTTCCTCCAGTTTGCGTTGAGCTTCACTGGAACATTGCAGAAGGCCAGGGATGGACATGTGGGCATGAGAGCAGGGTGGTGTGTTGAAATGGCAAGCAACAGGGAAGTCTGGGTCATGCTTGTGGACAGACCGAAGGTGTTCCACAAAGTGGTCACCCAGACTGCATTTGGTCTCTCCAATGCAGAGGAAACCGCATTGGGAGCAACGAATGCAGTAGACTAAATTGAGCGAAGTGCAAGTGAAGCACTGCTTCACTTGAAAGGAGTGTTTGGGCTCTTGGACAGTGAGGAGGGGGGAAGTAAAGGGGCAGGTGTTGCACCTTCTGCAGTTGCATGGGAAAGTACTGTGGGAGGGGGTTGAGGTTTAGGGGGTGATGGAGGCGTGGATCAGGGTGTCCCGGAGGGAACAATCCCTGCAGAAAGCCACCAGTAGGGGTGTAGGGAAGATGTGTTTGGTTGTGGTGTCATGCTAGAGTTGGCAGAAATGGTGGAGGATGATCCTTTGAACGCGGAGGCTGGTGGGTTGATAAGTGAGGACAAGGGGGAGGGAGAGGAAGGTGTGAGGGCGGATGCGCAATGGATGGGCTGGACACAGTTGACAACCATGTCAACAACCATGGGTGGAAAACCTCAGTTAAGGAAGAAGGAAGACATGTCAGAGAAACTGTTTTTGAAAGTGGCATCATCAGAACAGATGCGACGGAGGTGAAGGAACTGAGAGAATGGGATGGAGTCCTTACAAGGTGTGAGAAGCTGTAGTCGATGTAGCTGTGGGAGTCTGTAGGCTTGTAATGAATATTGGTGGACTGTCTATCACCAGAAATTGAGACTGAGAGATCAAGGAAGGGAAGGGAAGTGTCAGTGATGGACCACATGAAAATGATGGAGGGGTGGAAATTGGAAGCAAAATTAATAACATTTTCCAGATCCAGACGAGAGCATGAAGCAGCACCGAAGCAGTCATTGATGTACTGGAGAAAGAGTAGTGGGAGGGGGCCTGAGTAGGACTGGAACAAGGAATGTTCCACATACCCCAAAAAGAGACAGGCATAACTGGGGCCCATGCGGGTACCCATTACCACACCTTTTATTTGGAGGAAGTGAGACGAGTTTAAGGAGAAATTGTTCAATGAGAGAACAAGTTCAGCCAGACGGAGGAGAGTAGTGGTGGATGGGGATTGTTCGGGCCTCTGTTCGAGGAAGGAGTGGAGAGCCATCAGACCATCCCGGTGGGGGATGGAGGTGTAGAGGGGTTGGACGTCCATGGTGAAGAGGAGGCGGTTGGGGCCAGGGAACTGGAAATCGTTGATATGATGTAGGGCGTGAGAGGAATCATGGATGTAGGTGGGAAGAAACTGGATGAGGGGAGAGAGAATGGAGTCTAGATAGCAAGAAATGAGCTCCGTGGGGCAGGAACAGGCTGACACGATCGGTCTGCTGGGACACTCCTGTTTGTGAATTTTGGGTAGTAGGTAGAATCTAGCCGTCCAAGGTTGGGAGACTATGAGACTGGAAGTTGTGGAGGGAAGATCTCCAGA
The DNA here is from genome assembly GCF_017639515.1 of Carcharodon carcharias. Classification (NCBI taxonomy): domain Eukaryota; kingdom Metazoa; phylum Chordata; class Chondrichthyes; order Lamniformes; family Lamnidae; genus Carcharodon; species Carcharodon carcharias. The sequence goes on along the minus strand of NC_054474.1, from coordinate 41,513,351 downwards.
GGAGATGAGGTCAGTGACAGTCCTGGAAACAATGGCTTGATGTTCAGTGGTGGGGTCATGGTCCAGGGGGAGGTAGGAGGAAGTGTCTGCGAGTTGACACTCAGCCTCTGCAAGGTGGAGGTTAGTGCGCCAGACAAAAACAGCACCACCCTTGTCAGCGGGTTTGATGACAAAGTCAGGGTTGGACCTGAGAGAATGGAGCGTAGCAAGTTCAGAAAGAGACAGGTTAGAGTGGGCGAGAGGAGCAGAGAAATTGAGGCAACTGATGTCATGCTGACAGTTCTCAATGAAAAGATCAAGAGCAGGTAAGAATCCAGAGGGAGCTGTCATGTTCACCAATATTGAGACTAGTTTTATATACCAGATTTATCAATTGAATTTAAATTCCACCAGTTACCATCGTGGGATTTGAACTTATGCCCCCAGACCCTTAGCCTGGACCTCTGGATTACTAGTCATTAGCACTACGTGTCACTGCTGTCTTCACATCATTGAATCTATTGAGTCAATAGTTGAGCTGTGGACCTTCAACCTGTACTGAATTTGCTGATTTTAGCCAAAATGTAATTGGCCACAGCTCCCTTTTGGATTCTGTGAGATAAAGTTGACCCGAGCTTTAGGGACCTGAGCTGGAATCACAATTATCTGTGTGTGGAGAGATAGGGCTGAGTGGGATTCCTCTTCCCTCTGTGGTTGACTAGTAAGATAAAGCTTGAGCACCTAATTTAACTCTCAGTGCTTGTCAAGGGGGTTAAAATGTAAGCTGTAGCTGAGGCCATCATTGAGATTCAAATCTCAGGGAGTTAGCTATCCAGATCCAAATGACAACCTGTAGCAAAGAGGTCAGCACCTATTCCAGAGGGGGGGCAAAAAGGTAAGTTAATTTAATTTTTTTTAAGGTTTCTTTGTTGGCCAGGAGGGGCAGGCTTCCCACAATCACCTTCAACTTCCATGTCAAGGTTAAACTTTGCAAGGATCATTCCTGCTGGTCTCTATGCTGGTCTCCCCTCTCCAGTCTCTTTGCCACGCTCCTAGCTCCCATCAACTGGTGCCATATTAATGATGCTAGATTCAGAACGGAGTTGAGCTTAACTTATTTAGATAATACCTAGGCGTTAAAATAGTACAGGCCTCACATTTTCGCCATTCACCCCACCACACACCAAGTTAAAATCAAGGCCTTATTATCAGGGTTAACAATAAAAATAATAATTTGTACGAGGTAACAGGGAAACCATATCCCGAAAAGTCAAGTCCTCCAGGAGAAAAGGAAGAGATAAATCTGGTAAGAAGAAAAGCCTAGATTCAACCCTATGGGATAGTTTTTCAACTTAGCTCCCAGGCATAAACTGCTCTGTCAGATCAGGCACCAAATATATAAGAATAATTTCCATTGATTGGGCCTGGAGATCGCAAAAGAATTTTCCAAGCAACATTGCATCATTGAAAGATAAGTCTTAAAGCAGAATTTTGGTAAAGTTTGGGCTAATAAATAAAAGTTAGTAGGGGTTGGTTAAAGGCAAATCATGTTTGACTAGTTTGATTGAGTCCTTTGATGAAGTAATGGAGAGGAATTATGAGGATAGTGGAGTTTATATTTTATAAGCTTTCAAAGAAGTTTAACAAACTGCATAATAGACTTGTTACCAAAATTAAAGCCATGTGATTAAAGGGACAATGGCAAGATTCATTAAGGGACAAAAAGCAGAGAGCAGCGACAAACTGTTGTTTTCAGACTTGAAGGAATGCACGATGATACATAAGCAAAACATTGCTGATACCAGAAATCTGAAATAAAAACAGAAATGCTGGAAATACTCAGCAGGTCGGGCAGCATCTGTGGAGAGAGAAACAGAGTTAATGGGCTGGATTACCAGGCCCCACAGGGAACTGAAAACTATCTTCACAACTCGTCCTGCCACTTTCAAAAATTGATGTATATGTGTATATATATACCATGTGTCTCTGCTGCTGCACCTGCTTTAAAATTGTACCATTTAGTGTACATTGCCTCATCTCTCATTCTTTCTACCAAATTGTAATGCTTCACCCTTCTCTGCTTTAAATTTCAACGACTGTGCTTTTTTTTGTCCCTCTATCATTTGCTCGCTGACCTCTAGCCATCTCCCTTTTAATGGGGCAATATTCTCTTCTACTCCCACACATCACTATCTTTGCCATAAATCTCATACATGAACCTTATCATGTATTTTTGAAAATCAATGTGAATCACAAACACACCATTATTGCTATTGATCTTTCTCTTACTTCTTTAAAGAATCCGGAAAATTGGCTAAGACTGACCTGTCCCTTATAATGACACCACTTGTGAATTTCCTCCTGAAGTCTGTTACTGTCCACCTCATGGCTTGCTACACTGAACTTTGTAACATCAGCAAACTTCGCCCCAAGTCCAGGCCACCAATATTTATGAGAAACAGCAGTGGTCCTAATACTGACCCCCGGAGAACATCATAGTATACGTGCACTGCCATATGAGCACACTTGACCTCTCCCTCCAGCAGCACTGACGCACCCTATTTCTAAGCTGCCCGTGCCCCCAGTTTCATTTTATTCTTCGTCCCATCCGACGCCTCAAAACGAAACTTTGTCTCTTTCTTTCAGGTGCAAAGGAACGCAACTCCAACAACTCATCGACACCACAGCCTAACCAGGACCCTCCACCCCTGCCCATCCCTCTGTCCCCATCCCGTCTTCCAACCCCATCCCCGGCCGTGTATTCAACATACCCCCGACCTTCCCCTCTCTGATGCTGAATGTTCAGTGCTCAGCAAAGGACTCAATTTCATGCCCTTACGCCCTCACCTCAATGAATTTCGGGCTCGGCACAATGCTGAACTCTTCTTCCACCGGCTTCGTCTCCGTGCTCACTTCTGTGGGCAGGAGTCCTCTCCCCGTTCAATGTATCCTTTTACCCGCCTCCAATATTGTCCCTCCACCTGGACCCCTCCCTCTGGATTCTTACCTTCTCTTAATCTTTTCATTGAGAACTGTTGGCGTGACATCAGTTGTCTCAATTTCTCTGCTCCTCTCACCCACTCTAACCTGTCTCTTTCTGAACTTGCTACATTCCATTCTCTCAGGTCCAACCCTGACATTGTCATCAAATCTGCTGACAAGGGTGGTGCTGTTGTCTGGCACACTGACCTCTACCTCGCAGAGGCTGAGCGTCAACTCACAGACACTTCCTCCTACGTTCCCCTGGACCATGACCCCACCACTGAACATCAAGCCATTGTTTCTGGGACTGTTACTGACCATTTTCTCCTCTGGAGATCTTCCTTCCACAGCTTGCAGCCTCATTGTCTCCCAACCTCGGTCGGCCCGCTTCTACCTCCTACCCAAAATCCACAAACAGGAGTGCCCCGGAAGTCCAATCGTGTCAGCCTGTTCCTACCCCAAGGAATTCATTTCTTTCTACCTTGACTCCATTCTCTCTCCCCTTGTCCAGACCCTTCCCACTTACATCTACGATTCCTCTGACACCCTACATCATATCAACAATTTCCAGTTCCCTGGCCCCAACCACCTCCTCTTCACCATGGACATCCAATCCCTCTACGCCTCCATCCCCCACCAGGATGGTCTGATGGCTCTCCACTTCTTCCTCGAACAGAGGCCTGAATAATCCCCATCCACCACTACTCTCCTCCGTCTGGCTGAACTTGTTCTCTCACTGAAAAATTTCTCCTTAAACTCCTCTCACTTCCTCCAAATAAAAGGTGTGGCTATAGGTACCCGCATGACCCCCTAGTTATGCCTGTCTCTTTATGGGGTATGTGGAACATTCCTTGTTCCAGTCCTACTCAGGCCTCTCCCACAACTCTTTCTCTGGTACATTGATGACTGCTTCATGCTGCTTCATGCTCTCGTCTGGATCTAGAAAATTTTATTAATTTTGCTTCCAATTTCCACCACTCCATCATTTTCATGTGGTCCATCACTGACACTTCCCTTCCTTGACCTCTCAGTCTCAATTTCTGGTGATAGACAGTCCACCAATATTCATTACAAGCCTACCGACTCCCACAGCTACCTTGACTACAACTCCTCACACCCCGCTTCCTGTAAGGACTCCATCCCATTCTCTCAGTTCCTTCGCCTCCGTCGCTTCTGTTCTAATGATGCCACTTTCAAAAACAGTTCCTCTGACATGTCTTCCTTCTTCCTTAACCGAGGTTTTCCACCCATGGTGGTTGACAGCGCCCTCAACACCTTCAACACCTCTTTGTCCTTTTGCCTGTGGCATCTTTTGGTTATCTCCACCTATCACTGGCCCTCTATCCAACTCTTCTTGTCCCACCTGCCCCCCCCCACCCCACCCCGCACCTTTAAACCAACTTATATTTCACCTCTTTTCTATTTTTACTTAGTTCTGTTGAAGGGTCATTCGGACTCGAAACATTAACTGTGCTCCTCTCCACAAATGCTGCCAGACCTGCTTAGTTTTTCCAGGTATTTTTGTTTTTGTTTTGGATTTCCAGCATCTGCAGTTTTTTGCTTTTTATTAAAATTATAGTTCTGCACTTCTTGGAGTTTTTGAACATCACTACACTTCACCACCCGCCCCCACACCCCCAAGTGTTGAACTTGCGCAAACCATCTGGAAGGCCCCGTGCTTACCTGAACGTGGAACTGGGAAGAGCAGAAGGCTTTACAAATGGTTTGCATTGTGTACCATAGTACAAGAATTGCATGCGTGTATATATGTAGCTGGGTGCAGTATTGGATTTAGTTGCGGTGCTTTCTATTGTTGAACAACCCATTACCCTTCATTGTTAAATTGTCAACATGAGTGGACACTTGGAAGAAGTAACAGAGGACCACGGGGGCCCATGAAACTTTACATAAGCATGAATAATAATACTCACAAGAAAACCAGTAAGGCAGAAAACAAGGATTATTTAAAATAAAATGACAATGGCCTAAATTTTATGATAGCAATAATAATGAAGTTATGAGTGTTCACAGTATTACAGGGTAAATCAGATAGCATCTGGCATCTTCAAATGCACAGTTAAATATGGAAATTTGGAAGTTGCTATATTCTGCTCCTCCATAGGTTGTGCTATTGCAGTTCTTGCCATGAGATTCAGCATTGAAATCAACGCAGTGACATGAACTTGGGATACTTGCCGCTAATTCTTCAGATAATGAGCAATCCATGCCCACATGCAGCAAAACCTGAATAAAATCCATGCTGGAGCTGATAATTGGCAAATAACATTCACACTGCACAAGTGCCAGGCAAAAACCATTTCCAACAAGAGAGAATCTAACAATTTCCCTTGACATCAAATAGCATTAACATTGCTGAATCCCTCACCAACATGGACCAGAAACTTAACTGGAGCAGCCACAAAAATGCTGTGGCTACAAGAGCAGGTCACAGACAGATTATTCTATGCCAAGTAACTCACCCCCTGACTCTCCAAATCCTGTCCTGGCTCAAGTGAGGAGTCTGATGGAATAATACCCAGTTTCTTGAATCAGTACAGTTGCAACTCAAGAAGCTTGAAGCAATTCAGATCAAAACAGCCTTTTGGATTTTAGTTCAATCCAACACCTTAAATAATCACTCGCTGCACCACCAGTGCACAGTGGTAACTGTGTACCATCTACTCGCCAAGACTTTGTCAGCACCTTCCAAGCCCATGACTTCTTCCACCTAGAAGAATAAGGCAGGAGGCACTGTTGGAATACCCAACAGCTGGAAGTTCCAATCTAAGTCACACATCATCCTGATTTGGAAATATGTTGCTATTCCTTCACGGTGGATATATCTTCACTACAAGGATCTCAGCAGTTCTAGAAGTTGGCTCACCATCGCAGCTGTCAGTATGGAAATGTTGGATGGTCATCTGCTTTTCACATTGCCTTTCCCTAGTGTTTAGTGTTCTCTTTTCCTGCAATAAGAGGAAAAAAAGACGCATGGGTGAAAGTAACGAAATTTGTTAAGTGGATAGATGGGCATGATTTGTTGAGAGGCACTGTGAAGAATAGATGTGACACTGTATTAAGATGAGGGTGAGTTTCAGTGGTGAATGGTCAGATGAGGATGTGAACAAGTGCATAGGCAAAGAAGGATGGTTGTATCTGTAAAATAAATCAGTGTGAGGAGTGATGTGCAGAAGGAGGCAGGGGAAGATAGGGTGAGGGAACTTGGGATTTGACACACATTAAAATATACTTGAACATGCTGTTCCACGCACCTTTTCATTAGGTTGTTAGACCTCTTGAGGCACTGTATCCAGGAATTTGGCATCACACTGCTGCACAGAATCGCCCTATGGGCCCTTACAGTCCACAGTATCAACTCTTGGGATACATCAGTGGAGTAAAGGGGAATCCATTGCTGCAGCCTTTGTTCAAACACTTGGACTATGCTTCAACTTTCATCTTAGCAGGATTTCTTTACTCCTTCAGTTGAAATATAGTTATGAAGATGGTCATTACGCTTGCTTGAACTAATTAGTCAAGAAGACTGAAAGCCAAATGCTAATACAGTGTTCGGGTTAAAAAGTTGCTGACAAAAGCACTGCGGAAACCTCTGGGTACCCTACACACTACCGGGCTCTCCCGCTTCCAGAGTGCCAACAAGTTAAAATCCAGAACAAAAACAGAATTACCTGGAAAAACTCAGCAGGTCTGGCAGCATCGGCGGAGAAGAAAAGAGTTGACGTTTCGAGTCCTCATGACCCTTCGACAGAACTTGCGTTCGAGTCCAAGAAAGAGTTGAAATATAAGCTGGTTTAAGGTGTGTGTGTGGGGGGTGGAGAGATAGAGAGACAAAGAGGTGGACCACACACACACTTTAAACCAGCTTATATTTCAACTCTTTCTTGGACTTGAACGCAAGTTCTGTCGAAGGGTCATGAGGACTCGAAACGTCAACTCTTTTCTTCTCCGCCGATGCTGCCAGACCTGCTGAGTTTTTCCAGGTAATTCTGTTTTTGTTTTGGATTTCCAGCATCCGCAGTTTTTTGGTTTTTATCTCTTAAGTTAAAATCCAGTCCTGTGTGTCTCAGTGAGGATTCTTCAAAATGATTGGTTGAAGGGCCTCGCTGTTTCTTGTCCATGTAGATTGTGTTGGACCCAATCAGATGCAGGATTAGAGCAAGTATCCGCTCAGAAACCCAGAAAAGCTTTGTGGGCAGCTGTCAGTGAGATGAATGGCAAGCACCATTGCCCAGCAGTGACTGCAAAATTGGGGCCAATGTCTTGACATTAAGGAGAGAGAAACTGCATACATTTTAGTTACAATAATGTCACAGGCAAGCAACAGGGTGCATCAACATATTAAGAATTCTGTCATTTAGAATTAAAAATGGTTTGCTGAAGACTTTTCATGAACTGTTGTGTTGCTGGTTGAATGATTGAGGAAGTTAATATATTATCACCGTAGCATTGCTAAATGCAGCTTGAATCTGGAATCAGGGGCCAATGTGACTCTGGTCAGAGGAGGATGTAACTTTCTGGAGCAGTATATCTAACTCTGCTTGCTTCAGAGTCAGTTTGAGTTTTCGTACCTGATTTACATTTCAAAAGACTTTGGCATGATTTGCATCAAAACTAAACTTGTAGGGACCAATTTTCCTTGACCCCATCTGCTAGGGCCTTCCAATGAGAAATGCAGAGGGTGTGGGGAGTGGAGGGGGTGAAAATGTTTGGGACCGCTCATTGGCCCTAGAACCTAACTTAAAATCAGAAGTAAGGCCACCTACTTTCAGGCCTGTCTTTGATTTGTCAGGGACAGCCAGAACAATTTCAGTAGGATCACAATGCTTACCCCATCATTGGTTTCCTGAAGCCTCCCACTCTGCGCAGGTACCCCTGGGCTGCCGTGCAAAGAAATTGAGGTGGTTGCTCAGGATCCTCTCCTCCCACCTCATTTGTATTGCCAGGCTGGGTCTGTACCTATCGTAAACACAGAGCCTGTTCTGCACCTTGAGGGAAGTGCTAGAAATCACAGGATGCTGAAAAGGATGCAGAGACCGACTGTCACAGATCTTCATCTGGATGTCAAAGATCAGGAAAATCTGCCCCTGTAGCACGAATGCACTATACGTTGAAAACGAGGTATCGTTTCCAGTTAGTAATAATTTTGACAAGCATATAACTGCTCCTGTGATGCTTCCATTGATTTTCAATGCACAGGTCTTAGGTAATTTTATTACTTGAATCTTTTTGTTGACCTTATTGTCCCTCATTTTCTCCAGCCACTGGAAGACATTGTGACCACAAATTGTTGAAGTTGCATCTCCATCACCAGACTACCTTGTTGCTCTTTGGGCAAGTTCAGAATTTATGGGTGTAAATTAATTAATTGCACAGTACGATTTGGGATTTGACATTGACAAAAATGTTTTTTGGTATCGAGCATTGCCTGAATAAGTTTTGAACTATGTCATGTCTTGTGAACCAGGCCAAGTACATGAATCTGGATAGCGAATCTGAAATGATCTGTTTGGAGACTGGTTGGCCTAATAATACTTACCGGAAGGTCTACACGCTCTTTCTGCTGCTTTTCACTTACATGCTGCCTTTATTTATCCTCACCATAACCTACTGGAATGTGGGCATGAGGCTGTGGGGTCGGAGACCACCGGGAAATATGGACAAAAACAGAGAAGCTCAGCAAGACAAATCAAAACGGAAGGTAAAGACATGATATAATGAGCCAGGGAGACCCTCAATATGTCTGCATGCACACCTAGATTTTAGAAAAACAACAATTCCTACTTGCACTGCTCATATGACCAGCTGTCCTACGGCTGGTATTATTCCAGCGGATGCATTTTCCCTGTTTTGATATTTTCATTGCTGAAATGCACAACGAAAATAGACAAAAAACCTAAGCTGTGCTTGATATGATGGTGTTCATACCCTTGCAGCACTCTGCCATGATGGTCAGATCAAGAATGGATGTTGCCCTTTACCCAATGGATAATTAAATACATTGCAAAGTGTGGTCCTAAGTCATAGAGACTAGAAAGGCCCCAGCTTCACTCCCTGTTGTTTGTCCTGATCTCAGCTGAGGCAGCAGCGGGTCCTATAAATGGCGTCTGGATAGGTCCTGGGAAAATCTGTGGGAGCTTCTGTTTTCAGTGATTATAGCCAGTATATCTAAATAAGGCTGGATGTAATAAGTAACTTTCTCATGCTGGTCTAAGTTTACTAACTCCCATCAACATTACTGCAGTCCATCCCAAGCCCTGGGTCTGGTTTTTAGTGATGAAACTTAAACAGTCCATTAGCTGAAAAAAAATCTGCAGTGGTCCTATTATCAAAATGCAGTTTAGAGATTAAGGCTGGGAATTTCCTTGGAGCTGCTCCTGATTTACTAAAATAACTTTGGTGGTGGTACAGAAGAAACTTTGTTTATTTGCATAAAGGGGGTTTCCACCATACTGCTACTTAAAGTGCAGTAGCAAAGTGGAAGCAAATCCATATTGTGCTTATTTTCTTATTCAACTCAAAAATTTTTTAAAGGGTTTATAATTAATGTGAAGAAGTAGATCTGATTGTTTTGCTATTAAAGGCAATTAAAATAGGATAAAAATAACAACTTATTAAAATCTACTTCTTTCAGGTAATCAAGATGCTGTTTATAATTGTGGCTGTTTTTGCTCTTTGCTGGCTGCCATTTCACATCTTCAGTGTCACATATGAGTTCAATCCAGCTCTGCTGCCAAGTGACCCTATGGACATCACTGCCCTTTACTTCTTCTCCCACTACCTGGCCATGTCACATAGCTTTTGGAACCCACTTATTTATGGATTCTACAATGACAATTTCAGGGTATGTTAATATTCAAGGTAAGAAGCATATGCATAAGCATTAGATAAGCATATGAGGGAGAAGGAAATAGAGCTATGCTCATGGAATTAGATGAGCAAAGACAGGAGGAGCCTCAAGTATAGTGTTAACCTGGCATGGACTGGTTAGGCCAAATGGCCTGTTTCTGTCATGTATATCCCACGTATTCTTGTGTCATTTGGCTGAGATTAGCACCAATTAGCACCTGAAAAACAGATGCAATGCACAGGAAAAGTGATTGTTAATCCTTAACTAATCTGCAGAAGCATTATTTCAGTGAGCAAATGGTAAATCTACAGAACAAGCTCACTAAGGAAATAAAAGAAGCGGAAAGTGCTGACTCTTTTCAAATGCAAATTAGTTGGATTTCTTTCAAAAAATAACATTTTGGAATGCAGAATATTGGTAATTTGAGATCTGAGATATGCTAATATAGCTTTCTTGAGAAGAACAGGGGACAGAGAAGAGCAAGGTACAATAGTGCTAAGCGTTGTCCAGCTAGATCCAGGGATGTAAAAACCATGTAAAAATATGCTGAAGTCTGCACCCTTTGGAATGAAGTGAAAATGGCGGTTGAAGCCAGGGAACAGCTAGACTGGAAGAAAATTAAAGTTTTATTGGGATAAGAACACCAACGATAGATGCACGGGAATGGTTGAACAGGTCAATATTTACAGAAGTAATGTGATGAATGAAGGGCCAAAGGTTAGAAAGAAAAGTTTGAAAGACAGGCTATGAATGACTTGAGGGAGAATATTTTCTAGGGCAGATATAAAAGGAAATGGCTTTGGAAAGAGGTAGGCAGATGTGGATGATGAGGGATACAAAGGAGTGGTTGGAAATGGCCATGGCTGTGATCAAGATGATGAGAGTAGAGAAGCCACATGAGATGGCAAGATCAAGGGATAGCCGTCAATATACGTAGGAGAGTTTAGGTTAAAAGATGACAGGAGGATTGTTGAAAGCATCATAGGCAACGAATTCAAAGGCAAAAAACTGAGGATGCTGAGAAATATAAACAAAAAATGCTGGAAATGCTCAGATCAAGCAGCATTTGCAGAGTGAGAAACAGAGTTAACATATCAGGTCAATGATGGTTCATCAGAATTGAAAAGTTAGAGGTGTAACAGGATTTACTCAAGTACAGAGGTGGGGAAAAAGGGAAGGGAAGGAAAGAACAAAAAGGAAAATCTGTATTGGAGTAGAGGGCAGGAGAGATTAAATGATGAAATGGATGGTGGTGCAAGGCAAAAGAAGGTGGCACACGTAATGAAACAAAAAGATACATCTATAGGACTTGTAAATGGGAATGGCAGAGTCATTACTGGCACCTCTGTCCAAAAGTATGGTGGCGGTGGTCATGGTCTGAAATTGTTTAACTCAATGTTGAGTCTGGAAGATGTTCAAGTCCCTCACTGAAAGATGAGATGCTGTCCCTCGAGCTTTGAGATGGATGTTCAATCTGAGGGCTGAGGGAGGAAGAGGAGGAGGGCATTCTCCTTAAAGTAGAGATGGTTAAAAGGCTAGCAAGAAAGTGCATTGGGATATTCTGAGATCATAAAAGTAACTATATAAATGCAAGTTTTTCCTTTATACGTTCTCTTAAGGCAGCTATGGCTGCCTTTAAAGTGTGAATTTCTCACAAACTGCCTTACCTGAACCCTCCAAAAGCACACAAAGTCCACCATCTTTGCTGTATTGAGGACAACCAGGAAATCCAGGCCCATCAGTACACATGGGGAAATGTAAACTTCCAGTGCTCTACAGTTACTTTCTTGCCCAGGAGAATTAACCTGATTAAGTTTCAGTTTATAAACATTGCCAGTCGTGATGTTAAAGACCTGAGCATTTTTTTTTTTCCTGGAAGCTTCTATATTTTACCCATGTTTGATAATCTGCAAGACAGGCTAGAATGGTTAGGTTATGAAAAGAGACGGAGAAGACAGGTGGTCACCTTTGTGAAAAAGTAGGGGATAGCCAGTATCATAATGGAAATTGCAGGTTTATAATGAAGAGAAGAGATAGAGAGGGTTCTGTCATATTGGAAAGGAAGCAATGAAGGAAAAGGACAGTAAATTAGGTTGGGCCACAATGAAGACAGCTATGGAGGGGCAAGAAGGCAACTGAAACAGGAGGGGAGCAGAGTAGGCAGATTCACAAGGCTCCTTACCTCTAATGGAATTTAGGTTACAGGGTGCTTGGAATAGAAATCTGCTAGATTTGGAGTCCACACCCATGAACAATCAGCCCCATTTCCACCCTCTCTTCCCACTAAAATTTCAGGGCCAGGTCTCTAGTTTCCTGAAAGTAGAAATTATTTGTCCACCTAGCAGCTACAGGGTCTGTTATTCCTCCAGTTTATATGCAGGGTCTAATTTAACAATGGGATTTTGTTTGTTCACAGGCTGACCTACAACGTTTGTGCATTTGTTTCTATCCATCCCAGTGTTGCCTCCACATGTATGGAGATAATCTCTCAACTCACAGTGACTCTGACATCTTTAGAAAAGAGAACACCATCAGTCTGCGTTTGAGTTCAATGGAAAGCTGTAGATCCCTTGTCTCCAGGAAACAATCTGTTGGCACCACTCCCCGGACAGTCCAAATCCATGGTAAATAACACAAAAAAAAAGCACTTTATCCTTGTATTTTCAAATAAATTTGAAGTTTGGTTTTGCATATAGTCAAAAGAAATACATATTATCAAAGGGATGGGGTGGGGTGGGATGGGGAATGCAATTTAGAATGTATTCAGGACTACTTCTTAGCTATCATTATAGAGCAACTAGCAGATGTGAGAGTAGGATTGGGAAATAGCGATCATAACATATTAGTGAAGTTAAGGACACCAAAGTGGAGAACATAGGTTGAAATTAAGTGGGCAAAAAAAGTTATCAAACTGGTTGACAAAGCAGCTGTGGAAAATCTTAAAATATAAGCTGGATGGAGTGGAAATAACCCAATAGGGCAAAAAGGCTGCATTAAGAAAGAGTTCTGTGGATCAACAGGCGGATGGGAGGAGGGTGAGCAGGCCTAGTGCACAGTTCACACAAGCGCGTGAAAAAGCACTTCAATCTTGCTGAGGTACAGAGCTGTCTCAGGGAGATTGAAGATTGAAGCTCTTTCTTAAAAAATTAATAAAGACAATAAAAATGAAATAAAACATGTCCCCCTCTTATCTTATCTATATTTGCTTTAGGAAGCCTCATCCCGCTCGTGGATGAGGTTTCCTAAAAAATGTAAAGGCCACTTGGCCCTTTCGCCTGTCTACCAACCGTTAGATCATTAATGGCCTTAATAGGCCTTTTTGAGAATAGGTTGGATGGGTGCTTGAAGCAAAATTGGATAATGGGGTTGTTATAGAATTGATCTTCCAGACAACCTTTCTTAGTGGACACATTTATATTTATTTACAAGACAGCAGCAGCAACTACATGTGTGCATCAAACTCTATATTTAAAGAAGAACTCCCCCCTAGAGGTTCCCCATGCTGATAATCCATTGGTTTATACAGATCGTGTGATCTTACAACACAGGATTATTCTTAAAGCTACAGTCCTACGTTTATCAAGGCTATAATTACAACATTCCTCCCCCTTTAACCTTTCTGTACATTTTGTATTTACAAGGATATTTATTTCATGACATTACAATATTTACACAAATCATGAAATTACAAGTTCAGTCTTTCAGGTGGTTTCCTGATCCGTGTAGAACGTCACATCTCCATGACTTCCAATTCTTTAGAAAGAAACACATTCTCTCAAACCGCATTAACATGAGGTACCTCATTAAGCACACACAGTTCAATGTCTTCCACTCTGACATCGGGCATGTCTGTCCTTGGTTGAGCAACGTCAACAGGAACCATAGGTTCAGCAACGGTTACAGGTGGAGCATAATTTTGTTGGGGTAGCTCCCTTTTTCTTAAATGATCCACATGCTTACGGGTTATCCGACCCTCCACTTCCACATGGTATAACAATGGTCCAGGCACAGAGCTCACTTTACCAGCAAACCGCTTCAGTCCTCCACTGAAATTTTTACATATATTGTTTCTTCAACAGTAAATTGTCACTCACGACTGCAAATCATGAGTTGTTTTTTGGTTCCCTTGACTTTTCTCCACCTTCCCCTCCAAATTGGGAAGTATTAGGCTTAGTCTTGTCCAAAGACAGCGCCTCATCAGTAATTCTGCATCTTCTTTCTCTGTGTCTTCTTTTTACCACAAAATTTAGTCTCGGCCTTCTTTTTGACTTCACTGTCGGCCAGGTGAAATCTCTTAGGTGAAATCTCAACTTGTCTAAGTTCAGTAATTGAGCTACCCATAACTTCATTATCTATTCGCATCTTGAAAAGTTCTACGACATTTGCTTTCAAAGCCTCTTTAGCTTCATTCAGCTGATTCTTCAGCTCTTCTGTCTCCTCCTTGTATCTGTTGGCTTCCTCCTGGAAACTTGAACATTGCTGCGTCTTCTCTGCCAACTGGTTCTTCAGTTTATTCAGAGTGACATTAAAATCTTTCTGTTTCTGTTCGTAATTTTCCAGAGACACAAACTTTGACCTGAGGGTATCTTGTAGTGTGTGAAGGTCTTTTGACAGGTTTTCCTTTTCTTTGCGAAGGTTACTCACTTCATCTTGAATTCTGTAATTCAACAGAGTCTCCTTGGGTTTCTTCTGATGTTCATCCATGTCATTGTTCAAGATAGTCTTCGTTTCTTCAGGTTGCTGAATGTTTATACACTCCTTTTCCATCCAGTTGTGGTCCTCGGACTCTCCAGGCTCTTTCTGAAGTACTTTTGCCTTGTTCCTTTTTCAACTCAGGAACTCTTCCTGCTTCCTTTTGAAATTTCACTGGCCAATCAAGGTTAATTTCCGTCAACCAATTTCGACATAGGAGGTTTGGTCCTCTGCCTTCCGGTAGTTGTGCTGTTTGGTGTCTATATGAACTGTTACTCTGCTGATATCTTTTCCTGGATTTCTATGCTTGTGTACATTTTCAATTTGGAAGATGTTTGTTCCAAATTTAATTGTTGATCACCTTTATTTAAATATCTGAAAGTGTGTTCTCCTATTATAGTGGTAGAAGCACCCATGTCTACTTCCATTTTTAATGGTTTACCATTCACTTGCACTGTGACAATAATTGATTCTGTCTTCCCAACTTTTGTGTTGAATAATGAATAAATGTCAGAATTGGTTGTTTCTGGTTCTTCTACACTAAAGGCTTTACTGGACTTTGATTGTTGGCTGGAAGCCTGTTTAAATCTCACTTTGCAATGTTTCATTACGTGTTCACTTCTGTGACCAAAATAACATTCTACTCTTTTAAATTGCCAATCGTTAGGAGTATAATTGTTTCCATGTCAGTAAAAATTACTTTTTGACATTGCTGCTAAGCTGTTTCTTTTCAATTTTTGATTAGTTGGGGCTGTTTTCCACTTCGCGGAGGAGTCCCATGTTTCGCGCCACTTTGGGTTGACTGCTCCTGCCCAACTGGGAGAATGGCACCATTTTGCATCCCTTGAATCTCTTGCGAATCCCTTACAGCGCTTTCCATTACAAGTGCTATTTCTGATACTTTCTCAAAATCAAGATTCGCTTCAGCCAGCATTCTCCTGTACGCCACATACCAAATGATCCCTGAGCATGTCATTCAGGGTTTCACCAAAATCATAATATTCTGTTAGTTGTTTTAATTTCACCACATAGAGGCTCTATTCTGTGAATTGAACCTGAACCTCTGCATTCTGACTGAGGGCTTGGGTTGAAAACATCCCTTAACAAGGTCTACTAATTCACTGAGTCTTCAAATCTGAGGTACTGAGGGCTGTCAGGCTTCGAATTAAACTATAGGTCCTGCTCCCACAAATACTCAGGAGAATTGCTGGCCTCTTTTCCTCCCTCATGATTTTGTTGGCTTGAAAATAGAACTCAAGACATTCTATACATTGAGACCAGTCATCTGTGGATGGCTCAAAGGGAACAATTCTGCCGAACTGTGGCATCTCAGATGAGTATATCTTCCTTTCTTTTTAATTATCTAGATATTCACAATCACTGGGTGAGATACAGCATCGGATCTGATTTATCCTCATCGCCAGTTTGTTATAGAGTTGTTCTTCCAAACAACTTTTCTTAGTGGACAAACTTTATTTACAAGACAGCAGCAACAATTAGGGGCGGAATTTTCCATGCCCACTGGCAGTGGGTGTGATAGTTGGTGTGAGCGGACAATATAGCGTAATCAGTTTCACGACTGCGGGAAGGCAGGTCACAATTGTCTGCTCAGGCCGCTGATGGCGGGCCGCGTTTCCCATCATCGGTCATCGGGAACCTCATTGTAATACATCAGCATATCATTATCAGGCCTTCCCGCCAGGTTCTTGCAATCCCACTGGATTGTCCATCCATGTCGGCGGAAAAGCACACCAACGTGTTTCGGAACAGCACAGAGGCAATGTCCGCTTGGCAGCCTGCACTTTGGGTGACCTGGAGGTGAGTGCACAGCAATGTTCTTTCTTCAGTACTGCACTGAAGTTTCAGCCTACATTATGTGCTCAGTCCTCTTGTGGAACCTGAACCAATAACCTTCTGACTGAACTGTGAGAGTGCAATTACTAGGTTCGAGGTGACTAATGATGGTGTAAAGTGAGGGACCATGCACTAAAGAACCTGACAGCGTTCTTTAAGGAGATGACTAAAATAGTGAGGATCTTGATTTTGGGCATTCTGCCACCTCTGAGACCTCTCTCTCTTGTGTGCCAGCTTATCCTGCATGGATACAGATGGAAAAAGTGTAAGCAGGGTGCCTCCCAGGCCAGGTGACAAGTATACCTGGCCTGTGTGGGTGTCGGGTGGTCTCATGGAAGGGATGAGGACAATAACGGTGAGTGTGAAAGAGAGAATGGTGATGTCCTTTGAACCGGCAGTGAGTGCAGGCCCTGTGGATGTGTGATGGGTTTGTGAGTGTGTGAGTTGAGTGATGAGACAAGTGACTTACCCTGGCGGAATGGAGGAGATCATTTATCCTCTTGTGGCACTGGGTGACTGTCCTCTTTTGCAATGCATTGGCACTGACCACGACTGCCACTGCCTCCCAAGCTGGGTTAGTGCTGTTGCTGCCTATGCTGCAGCCAGAGCTGGGGTAGAGAACATCCTGGGGGGCCTCCACAGTATCCAAAAGTCGCTCGAGAGACGCATCGCTGAACTTGGGTGCTGTAGTCTTCTTCAGTTTCAGGGCCATGTCTTCCATGCAACAGTGGTGGGCTGGAAGCTCTTGAGATGTGTGCTTGTGGCTGGACTTTAAACATGGCACCCGGTGTGATGCAACGGCAGGGTGATAGCAAGTAGGCAAATGAGAGCCCGCTGTCATGGAAACAGCATGTTTCTTGGGAGTGCATAAATAATGAGGCTGGTTCGGGATCATACGGCGTGAAAACCTGCCATCGCGGCCAGCAAGTAAAACGTTGTTTTACCCGCCCACTACATCACTGAGTGCAAATTTGGGGAAATTCTGCTCTATATGTGTGCATCAAATTCTATAACTAAAGAAGAACTCCCCCTCGAGGTTCCCCGCACTGCTAACCCATTGGTTTATACAGATCATGTGATCTAACAACACAGGGTTATTCTTAGAGCTACAGTCTTAACGTTTATCAAAACTATAATTACTACAGGGGTATAGTTACACAAAGGATGGTATTAGGACTACTGCTCAAATGGCGAATGAGCACCAAGATAAGCTGGTTGGGGAAAATGACCTTGTATCTGTGTTATAATTTCTACATAATTCTATGTACATCAGCTTCCTTGTACTGTTTAACTTAGAAATTCCTTCAAGTCCACTTCTGTTCACTGTTTAAATGGAAGTATACCAATAATTAACATAATGAATGGACAGCGCACCCTATCTCAAATGATACTCTGTGAAAATATAAAACTGATGTTTGTGTTATGTTCAATATGATCATCAGTTGCAAGTAAGTAATTTAAATTCCTTCCAGGATAAATTTGCGATTAATAAACCAGAGATAGGGCATTATCATCCAAATTGTTTTCTGTTTATCCCATTGTGATTTTTCAAAATAAAACCTTGATATTCCACAGAGAAACCAAGATATCAAGATAATAATCCTGTTGAATTATTACTATTCAAGAACCCTCAGCTGAAACTCAGTACCGGCATATAAATCACAAATTGCAAGATATATTTTTCAACACAACTGTGGTGACCATTGTTTTCCTCGCTTAATTTAGTTCTCAGTGGTAAAGAATCTGTGTGTTGAGCAAGTGCCGGAGAGACTTTTCTCAGCGGGTGAGACTCAATGGAGCAGAGGGAGGAATAGAGCTGGGAGTCGGGGTGGGGAGGGAGCTGAGTCTTCATAAGCTCCTGGTGCAGGCTGCAAGCCAAGAATAAGATGCTGCAGGTCCCGTATTTGCAGCTCCACGACTTTTTCCCGAGGCAGAACCAGGTTGGCGGCCGCCATCTTGATCCAGTGGACATCATATTCTTCCAAAGTCCAGCTCAAGAATAAGGCTCATTGTTCAATCCAAAGGAGATTAGTAAGAAAGCCCAACTCTGACGTGAGGTAATGGTCACTTTGGGGATAAAAGTA
This sequence comes from Carcharodon carcharias, assembly GCF_017639515.1. Lineage (NCBI taxonomy): Eukaryota > Metazoa > Chordata > Chondrichthyes > Lamniformes > Lamnidae > Carcharodon > Carcharodon carcharias. Next base: position 41,494,892 of record NC_054474.1, on the reverse strand, counting down.
GAGGTTCCAAAGGTCTTCCTTGCTAGTCAAGTACTGAAAATTCCCGAGACTGTGTTCCAAGGAAATTATTGTTAAAGAAGGGGCCAGACTCCCTAGGCCGAATTCCACAAGAATTACTGTCAAAGAAGGAGCCAGAGAGGGTTACACTTCTACCTCTGATCACCCATATGAAGTTATAATGTCTTAAAGTTGTTGAGGAAATCTTTTTCTTTCAATAAACTTCTTTTTAATTTTCCTAAAAAAAGTGACTGCACTTGAACACAGAGAATTTCTAACTTGTGATGTTGATGATATGGTAGATGAGGCACAGTGTGAACAAGCAAAAATGTTACAATTTGTAAAGTAAGAATAGTCCATTTTGCTTCAACTGCAGCAATCTGCATTTCCTGTACACTAGAAAAACAATCTTACTTTTGTGATTCATATCAGGTCTTCTATTATTCCAAGATTTATAACTCTTTGTGTGGAAGGAGGTGAACTGATGATTTTTATTATCCTTTACCTTAGAATGATACAGTCATTTAGAATACTTTTCTTTCACGTCTTGAACGTATTTATTTGAATTTATTTCAGGTAGTGGGTTGGAAGTCCACTCATTCAGTCTGTCGCAGATTCTAACCTTAAGCTCCTCACATAAACAACACTGTGACAGCTAACCATTTTTTGCTTTTCTGCTATAACTCACTAAGTACAGGGCAGATTGACTCATCAAAGATATTGGATCATAAAATAATAATCCATCACTAATTTAGTCAGCTGTATTCAAAACATAATAGATTTGACACAATTCAAGAATCATAATTTGAATTCGTGTCAGTGTAATTAGCCAAGAGAAATATTAATAAGAGCCAAACAGTGCCTCCTACAAGCAAAGGCATCTTGTTGAATAGAAATGAGATGCTTTAGAATAAAATAATATTTGTGGTGCCAAGATAATTCTTTGCAGCTGTAAATAAGTTATGTTATTTATAGCATCATTTAATTGATGGTGTTCTTTATGTGACAGCTGGTCCATGTTTACAGAAATTGCACTAATTAATCAAGCAATATTTGCCACATAATGTAAATTAGTTGTACTAGGAAATAAACTCATGTCTGTTTGTTCTTCTCTTTTCTTTCCTTTTTCAGTTTTAACAGAGGATCTATGGTTACTATTAGTTGCACTGTTTCAGGATCAATGGGCTTACAATGTACTGGTAACAAAGCCTGAAGCTATATAACTTTGCCTTCTAATTATTTGACAATCACTTTTTCCCATTTTTACTATATACTATAATAACTATTAGTATTCCTCTACATTATGTATGAGAGACCATTATTCCAACAACCTGAGTCCTCCAGTTCTGAACTGTTTCTTTGGAGATAAATTGACTTATCAAAATAGGGCCAAAAACTACATTTGCATGCACAAGGATTGTCTGTGCAAGTCTTTTGCATGTTGGCTAAGCAGAATCTCTACCTGTGCATATGAGCATACAAGTTAGGAGCAGGAATTAGGAGCAGACCCCTCAAGCCCGCTCCGTCACTCAATAAGATCATGGCTGATCTGATTTTAACCTCAATTCCACTTTCCTGCCTACCCCCAATAATCTTTCATCCCTTTGCTTATCAAGAATCTATCTGCCCCTGCCTTAAAAATATTCAAAGACTTTACTTGCACTGCATTTTGAAGAAGAGTTCCAGACTCATGACCCTCTGAGAGATGAAATTTCTCCTCATCTCTGTCTTAAATGCACGACCCCTTATTTTTAAACAGTGACCTCAAGTTCTAGATTCTCCCACAAGAGGATACATCCACCCTGTCAAGACCCCTCAGGATCTTATATGTTTCAATCAAGTTGTCTCTTACTCTTCTAAACTCCAGCAGATACCAGTCTGGCATGTCCAACCTTTCCTCATAAGACAAGTTGCCCATTCCAGGTATTAGTCGAGAAAATATGCTCCTTTTTTGTTTTTCCTGCCAAAATGGACAACTTCACATTTTTCCACATTATACTCCACCTGCCAGATATTTGCCCACTCACTTAACTTATCTACATCACTCGGTAGCCTCCTAATTTCCTCTTCACAGCTTACTTTCCTACTTATTTTTGTGTCATCAGCAAATTTAGTAATCTTACCTTCAGTCCCTTCATCCAAGACATTTATATAAATTGAGGCCCCAGCACTGGCACACCACCATTATATCTTGCCAAGCAGAAAATGACCCATTTATCCCCTTATGCCTCTGAAGGAGTCATAAGGACTCAAAATATTAACTCTTATTTTTCTCTCCACTGACGCTGTTAGACCTGCTGAGTTTTTCCAGTATTTTCTGTCTTTATTTCAGATTTCCAGCATCCACAGTATTTTGCTTTTACCTTTATGCCTACTCTCTGTTTCCTGTAAGCTAGCTAATCTTCTATCCATGACAATATGTTACCCAGTACACCATGAGCTTTTATTTTCCGCAATAACCTTTGATGTGGCACCTTATCAAATGCCTTCTGGAAATCTAAGTGCAGTACGTCCACTGGTTGCCCTTTATCCACACCATGTTGCTTCTTCAAAGAACTCCAATAAGTTGGTTAACCTTGATTTCCCTCTCACAAAACCATGTTAACTCTGCCTGATTATCTTGAATTTTTCAAAATGCTTTGCTATAACATCTTTAATAATATCTTCAAATATTCTCCCTATGACAGATGTTAAGTTAATTGGCCTGTAGTTTCCTGTTTTCTGTCTCCCTCCACTTTTGTATAAAGGAACTATATTCACTATTTTCCAATCTAATGGGATCTTCTCTGAATCTAGGGAATTTTGGAAAATTAAAACCAACGCACCATCTCACTAACCACTCCTTTTAAGACTCTAGGGTGAAGTCCATCAGGACCTGTGGACTTCAGCCTGCCGTTCCAACAATTTGCTCAGTATCACTTCCCTGGTGATTGTAATTTTCTTGAGTTCCTCTCTCCCTTCCATTTTCTGATTTACAGCTATTTCTGGGATGTTACTTGTAACCTCTATAGTAAAGGCTAACGCAAAATACCTGTTCCATTCATCTGCCATCTCCTTACTTTCCATTTTTAATTCTCCAGATTCACTTTCTGTAACTCTTTTTTTAAAATATCAGATTTTGCAGTATCATAATTTGAACGTTCATGAACTTGGTGACAGATGTAAACACTACTGAATGAAAACAATCAAATATATTTTTTAATTTGAATATTTTACAATTAGGAAAGGGCCAAGGCCATATTTTTAATCGGGGTTTCTATCCTGTAATACCATATCCTGTTATCTTCTCCAATGTATTTCTATTTGGTCTTTTATCCAAGGCTTCCTTGAAAGTTCACATATGCCACTGACACTTAATTTTCCACATCTATTATTTTAGTCACCTTCTTAAAGAATACTGTCAGGTTCTTTTGATGATGGTCCCTCACTTTACACCATTAGTCATCTTGAGCCTAATAGTTACACTCTCACAATTCAGTCAGAAGGTTATTGGTTCAAGGTCCACAAGAGGACTGAGCACATAATCTAGGCTAAAACTTCAGTGCAGTACTGAAGAAATATTGTATTGTCCAAGTTAACTAACTTCCCATCCACACGTTCAAACAGACATAAAAAGTCTGATGGCACAATTAAAAGAAAAATAGGTTTTCCTAGTGTCCTGATCAAAGTTTATCCCTCAACTAGTCCCACCAGCTGCTAATTTACCTTGTTTGCTTCCTGTGGGATCGTGTTCACAAATGGGCTGCCATACTAATCTACATAACTGTGCCAACAATTCTTGGCACACTCTGATGCTGAATGTTCTGTACTCAGCAAAGGACTCAGTTTCATACCCTTAAGCCCTGAACTTCAATGAATTTCAAGCTCGGCATGATGCTGAACTCTTCTTCTGCCGCCTTCGTCTCCATGCTCACTTCCTTGATAGGAATCATCCCCCCATTCAATGGATCCTTTCACCCGCCACCAGTATTCTCCCTCCACCTGGACACCTCCCTCTGGCCTCTTACTTACTCCTGATCTTTTCATTGAGAACTGTCGGCGTGACATCGGTCGTCTCAATTTCTCTGCTCCTCTCACCCACTAAACCTGTCTCCTTCTGAACTTGCTGCATTCCATTCTCTCAGGTCCAACCCTGACTTTGCTATCAAACCTACCGACAAGGGCAGTGCTGTCGTTGTCTGGTGTACTGACATCTACCTCACAGAGGCTGAGCGCCAACTCTCAGACACTTCTTCCTGCCTCCCCCTGGACCAAGCCCCACCACCAAACATCTAGCCATTTTTTCCAGGACTGTCACTGACCTCATCTCCACTGGAGATCTTCCCCCCACAGCTTCCAACCTCAGACAGCCCACTCCTAGCTCCTTCCCAAAATCAACAAACAACACTATCCCAGTAGACCGACCGTGTCAGCCTCTTCCTGCCCCACAGAATGCAGTTCTTCCTACCATAACTCCATTCTCTCTTCCTTTGTCCAGTCTCTTCCCATCTACATCCGTGATTCCTCTGATGCCCTAAGTCATGTCAACAATTCTCAGTTTCCTGGCCCTAACCACCTCCTCTTCATCATGGAAGTCCACGCCCTCTAAACCTTCATACCCCACCAGGCTGGTCTGAGGGCTCTATGCTTCATCCTTGAACTGAGGCCCGAGCAATCCCCATCCACCGCCGCTCTCCTTCGTCTGGCTGAACCTGTTCTCTCACTGAACAATTTCTCCTTAAACTTGTCTCATTTCCTCCAAATAAAACGTGTGACTATGGGTACCCGCATGGGCCCCAATTATGCCTGTCTCTTCATGGTGTATGTGGAACAGCCCTTGTTCCAGTCCTACTCAGGCCCTCTCCCACAAATCTCATTTCAGTACATCAATGATTGTATCATTGCCGCTTCATGCTCTTATCTGAACCTGGAAAAAATTATCAATTTTATTTCAAATATCCAACCCTCTATCACCTTCACATGGTCCATCTCCAACACTTCTCTTCCCTTCCTTGATCTCTCTGTCTCCATTTCTGGAGATAGACTGTTTAGCAATATTCATTACAAGCCCATCGACTCCCGCAGCTACCTCAACTACAGGTCCTCACACCTTACTTCCTGTAAGGACTCCATCCCATTCTCTCAGTTCCTTCGCCTCAATCACATCTGTTCTGATGATTCCATCTTCCAAAATAGCACTTCTGACATGTCTTCCTTCTTCCTTAATCAAGATTTTCCACCCATTGTGGTTGACAGGGTCCTCAATTCTGTCTGACCCATCTCCCATGTTTCTGCCCTCACACCTTTCCCTCCCTTCCAGAACTATGATAGGCACCCCCTTGAACTCATTTTACACCCCACCAGCCTCTGCATTCAAAGGATCATCCTCCACCATTGCTGCCAACTCCAGCATGATGCCACCGCCAAACACATCTGCCCCTTACACCCCCTGTCAGCGTTCTGTAGGGACCATTCGCTCCAGGACACCCTGGTTCACTCCTCCATCACCCCCAAAATCTCATCCCCTTCCCATGGCATCTTCCCATGCAACTGCAGAAGGTGCAACACCTGCTCCTTCTCCTTCTTCCTCACCGCCCAAGGGCCCAAAAACTCCTTTCAGGTGAAGTAGCACTTCACTTGCACCTCCTTCAATTTGGTCTGCATTTGCTGTTCCCAAAGTGGTATCCTCTACACTGGGGAGACCAAACGCAGACTGGGTGACTGCTTTGTGGAACACCTTAGGTCTGTCTGCAATCATGACCTAGACCTTCCTGTTGCTTACCATTTCAACACACCATCCTGATCTCATGACCACATGTCCGTCCTAGGTCTGCTGCAATATTCTAGTGAAGCCCAACGCAAACTGGAGGAACTGCACCTCATCTTCCGATTAGGCACTTTGCAGCCTTCCGGACTTAACATTGAGTTCAACAACTTCAGATCATGAACTCTCTCCTCTATCTTCACCCCTTTTTTAAGCCCTATTTTAAAATTTATTTTTATTTACTTATTTTTGTTTTTATTCATTTATTGTTTTATCCCCTTTTTGATTGGCAGGATTTGACTAGTGGAGTCCTGCAGGGGTCGGTGCTGGGGCCTCAATCTTTTAGAATTTATATCAATGACTTAGATGAGGGGAGCGAAGGCACAAGAGCTAAATTTGCAGTCAACACAAAGATAGCCAGGAAAATTTGCTGTGAAGAAGATATAAGGAATTTGTAGATGGATATAGATAAGTTGAATGAGTGGGCAAAAAATTGGCAGATGGAGTATGATGTGAGAAAATGTGAAGTTGTTCACTTGGGCAGGAAGAATAAAAAAGTGGAGTACTACTTAAACGGAAAATGACTGCAGAATTCCCAAGGTGCATAAGTCACAAAAAGTTAGTGTGCAGGTAAAGCATGTAATCAAGAAAGCTAATGGAATGCTATCCTTTATTACGAAAGGAATTCAACATGGAAGTAAGGATATTATGCTTCAGTTATGCAGGGCATTGGTGAGACCACATCTCGAATAACGTGTGCAGTTTTGGTTTCCTTATTTAAGGAAGGATGTAAATGTATTGGAGGCGGCTCAGAGGAGGTTTACTAGATTGGTACCTGGAATGAGCGAGTTGTCTTATGAGGATACGTTAGACAGGCTGAACTTGTTACCACAGGAGTTTAGAAGAGTGAGTAGTGATTTGATTGAAGTATATAAGATGTGAATGGTCTTGACAAGATGGACATGGAAAGGATGTTTCCTCTTGTGGGTGAGTCCAGAACTAGGGGGCACTGTTTTAAAATTAGAGGTCACCCTAGGACAGAGATGAGGAGAACTTTCTTCTCTCAGAAGTTTGTGCAACTTTGGAACTCTCTGCCTCAGAAGACAATGAAACGGGGTCGCTAAATATTTTTAAGGCAGAGGTAGATAGATTCTTGTTAGGCAAGGGAATCAAAGGTTATCGGGGGTAGATGGCAATGTAGAACTACAAACAGATCAGCCATGACCTTATTGAATGCAGAGGAGGTTCGAGGGGCTGAATGACCTACTTCTGTTCCTATTTCATATGTTCATTGACCCTAATTAGGGTGCAATGTCATGGCCATTAGAAACTGGGTTGAGACTGCTCCAATGTAATTTCATGTAGGGCCCTTCCAGCAGCAGAGTGAAAAGACCTTTATTCCACTAATCTGATGTTGATTAGAAGTCATTGGATTTCTCAATTCCCTACCTTCCTCATGGAAATAAATTGACTCATTAAAAGTGAACTCACATCTAAATTTTCATTGGGAATAAAAACAACAATCAACTGGTTAGTCTGCCCAAACTCTTTCACATCATGGGGCTACACAAGAATAGAAAGACATAAGAAATATAAGTCTAACGAGCCTGCATCAGCATTTAACAGGATCATGACCAATCCTTGACCTCAACTCCACTTTCCCTTAGATATAGGGATATCCCTTTTAGATGGGAGCCCTTAGAGTCCAAAAACCTATCAATTCCAGCCTTGAATACTCAAATGACTAAATATTCACAAGAGCTCTAAGTTAGAGAATTCCAAAGATTCACAAACTCCCAAGTGAAGAAATTTCCCCTCATCTCAATCCAAAATGGCCAACCCTGTATCCTGAAACTAGGTCCCATAGCCAAGGAAAATGAGATCACCTCTCATTCTTCTAAACTTCAGAAAATATAGACTCATTCTACCTAATCTATCTTCATAGTAATCAATCCAGTGAACATTTATTACACCTCATCTAAGGCTAGTATATCCGTTCTTAGGCAAGGAGACCAAAACATACATAGTACTCCAGGTGTGATCTCACCAAAGCAATTTCAGCACGACCTTTTTGCTCGTATGCATCAGTCACCTTGCAATTAAAGCCAAGGTACTATTTTCCTTCCAATATTTGCCATACCTACATAGTTACATACCTCTACCTCGCGGAGGCTGAGCGTCAACTCGCAGACACTTCCTCCTACCTCTCCTTGGACTATGACCCCACCACTGAACATCAAGCCATTGTTTCCAGGACTGTCACTGACCTCATCTCCTCTGGGGATCTTTCTCCCACAGCTTCCAACCTGATAGTCGCCCAACCTCGGACGGCCCGTTTCTATCTCCTACCCAAAATCCACAAACAGAACTGCCCCAGTAGACCGATCGCCTCAGCTTGCTCCTGCCCCACAGAACTCATTTCTCGTTATCTTGACTCCCTTCTCTCTCCCCTTGTCCAGTCCCTCCCCACCTACATCCGTGATTCCTCTGACACCTTACGTCACTTCAACAATTTCCAGTTCCCTGGCCCCAACCGCTTCCTCTTCACCATGGATGTCCAATCCCTCTACACCTCCATCCCCCACCAGGATGGTCTGAGGGCCCTTAGCTTCTTCCTCGAACAGAGGCCCGAACAATCCCCATCCACCACTACTCTCCTCCGTCTGGCTGAACTTGTTCTCACACTGAACAATTTCTCCTTCAACTCCTCTCACTTCCTCCAAATAAAAGGTGTGGCTATGGGTACCCGCATCGGCCCCAGCTATGCCTGTCTCTTTATGGGGTATGTGGAACATTCCTTGTTGCAGTCTTACTCCAGCCCCCTTCCACAACTCTTTCTCCGGTACATCGCTGATTACTTCGGTGCTGCTTCATGCTCTCGTCGGGACTTGGAAAAATTTATTAATTTTGCTTCCAATCTCCACCCCTCCATCATTTTCACGTGGTGCATCTCTGACACTTCCCTTCCCTTCCTTGACCTCTCTGTCTCAATCTCTGGTGATAGACTATCCACCAATATCCATTACAAACCTACTGACTCCCATAGCTACCTCAACTACAGCTCCTCACACCCCGCTTCCTGTAAGCACTCCATCCCATTCTCTCAGTTCCTTCGCCTCCGTCGCATCTGTTCCGATGATGCTACCTTCAAAAACAGTTCCTCTGACATGTCCTCCTTTTTCCTTAACCGAGGTTTTCCACCCACGGTCGTTGACAGGGCCCTCAACTGTGTCCGGCCCATCTCCCGCGCATCCGCCCTCACGCCTTCTCCTCCCTCCCAGAAACATGATAGGGTCCCCCTTGTCCTCACTTATCACCCCACCAGCCTCCGCATTCAAAGGATCATCCTCCACCATTTCCGCCAACTCCAGCATGATGCCACCACCAAACACATCTTCCCTTCACCCCCCCCATCGGCATTCCGTAGGGATCGCTCCCTCCGGGACACCTGGGCCACTCCTCCATCACCCCCTACTCCTCAACACCCTCCTATGGCACCACCCCATGCCCACGCAAAAGATGCAACACCTGCCCCCTCATTTCCTCTCTCCTCACCGTCCAAGGGCCCAAACACTCCTTTCAAGTGAAGCAGCATTTCACTTGCATTTCCCCCAACTTAGTCTACTGCATTCGTTGCTCCCAATGTGGTCTCCTCTACATTGGAGAGACCAAATGTAAACTGGGCGACCACTTTGTAGAACACCTGCGGTCTGTCCGCAAGAATGACCCAAACCTCCTTGTCACTTGCCATTTTAACACTCCACCCTGCTCTCTTGCCCACATGTCTGTCCTTGGCTTGCTGCATTGTTCCAGTGAAGCCCAACGCAAACTGGAGGAACAACACCTCATCTTCCGACTAGGCACTTGACAGCCTTCCAGATTGAATATTGAATTCAACAACTTTAGGTCTTGAGCTCCCCCCTCCATCCGCACCCCCTTTCTGTTTCCCCCTTCCTTTTGTTTTTTTCCAATAAATTATATAGATTTTTCTTTTCCCACCTATTTCCATTATTTTTAAATATTTTAAAATCTTTTATGCTCCCCCCACCCCCACTAGAGCTATGCCTTGAGTGCCCTACCATCTATTCTTAATTAGCACATTCGTTTAGATAATATCACCAACTTTAACACCTATGTGTTCTTTTGTTCTGTTGTTTGTGACATCTTTTGATGATCTGCTTCTATTACTGCTTGTTTGTCCTACAACCACACCAACCCCCTACACCTGTCTCTCTCCCCCCACCCAAACCCCCCACCACCCCCCCCCCCGCCCCCAAAACACACACACACACACACACACACACACACACACACACACACACACACACACACACACACACACACACACCTTAAACCAGCTTATATTTCACCCCTTTCTTGGACTCACTCAAGTTCTGTCGAAGGGTCATGAGGACTCGAAACGTCAACTCTTTTCTTCTCTGCCGATGCTGCCAGACCTGCTGAGTTTTTCCAGGTAATTCTGTTTTTGTTTTAGTTATTTTTTTGTGTTTCATGTACAAGGAAACCCAAAACCCTCTGAACACTAACATATCAATGCCAATTATGCTTAAAACATTTAAACTTATATGTAATTCTCAAATTTAATATGAAATACCATTGTATTATGATCTCTTTTTTCCTCAAAGGATCCGTTCCTATGAGATCACTAGTTAACCTGCCTCATTCCACAAAAGATCTAAAGTAGCCACTTCCCTGGTTAGTTCTACGATGTATTCTAAGGAACTGTCACAAATGCATTCCATGAACTCAAACTCTGTACTACTTTTGCTGTTCTGACTTTGAAATGAGAATATAGACAGGTCAAGAGTGAGAAGTGATCTCATTGAAATGCATAACATTTTTCAAGGGCCTGACAGTGCTGTGAGGCTGTTTCCCAAGCTGGAGAGTGCAAAAGTAGAGGGCATAGCCTCAGGATAAGGTGTTGACCATTTAGCATTGAGATTAGGAGAAATTTGTTCAGAGCGCTATAAATCTTTGAACTTTTCTGTCTCAACAGCTGTGGATGTTCAGTTTACTGAGTACATTCAAGATGGCGATCAATAAATATTTCAACACTCAGGGTATCAAGGAGTATAGGAATAGAGTAAGAAAATAAATTTGAGATGAAAGATTATCCATGATCTTACTGAATCACAGAGCAGGCTCAAGGGGCTGTATGGCCTAGTCTTGCTCCTACTTCTAGTGTTCTTATCAAATCTTCCATTTAGCCACATCTATCTTTGATCAATATATTTTTGTTCCTTTTTAGCTACTTCTGTGATGTAACATCTAAATTAAACCTAACCAGTTGCCCTGGTTCCCAATTAATGCTTTACATATGGATGAACATTATTTGATGTCCCATCGGAGTTTTAGCAGATGAATTTAAAGCTTGCAACACAGAAGAAATGTAAATTTTGTGCATATAAAGAGAAAATGCATCAAGCATTCAAAAAAGAGAACACGGAAAGACCAGCTACATGGCAAGATTGCAAAAACATTGGCGTGACTTCACCTGGAGAGGAATACTTTTAATGTTTTAGACATGGATACATACAAAATCAAATTGTATTGACTTGATGTCTATATAAAATGTAGACTGATTCTGCATGTTATTTGTTTCTCTTATTATAAAAATCATATTTAAAGTGTAACATGTTACATTTTCTTCAGAGTTTGCTGGTAATTTGTTCCTAGTTTAATGACAAATAAGTGCAATAAAGAAACCATCTAGAAACAATCAGTAATTACTGTGCAACATCATTGTACTGTCTGTATTCATCTCTATATGCTGCTACTGTATAATGATTACCGTAAGTGATCAACAAGGCTGTAATTTAAGGGGAGGTTTCAACTGATGAGTTTTATTGCCATTACCTAAGCCTTGTTTTTTTTATATTCGATCATGAGATGTGTGGGCATTGCCAGTATTTATTACCCATACCTGATGGCCCTTGAGAAGGTAGTGGTGGGCTGCCTTCTTGAATACAGCAGAGTGGTTTGCTAGGCTATTTCAGAAGGTAAAACAAAAACAGAATTACCTGGAAAAACTCAGCAGGTCTGGCAGCATCGGCGGAGAAGAAGAGTTGACGTTTCGAGTCCACATGACCCTTCGACAGAATTTGAGTTCGAGTCCAAGAAAGAGTTGAAATATAAGCTGGTTTAAGGTGGAGGGGGGGGCGCGGCGGCGGAGAGAGAGAGAGAAGTGGAGGGGGGGGTGTGTGGTTGTAGGGACAAACAAGCAGTGATAGAAGCAGATCATCAAAAGATGTCAACAACAATAGAACAAAAGAACACATAGGTGTTAAAGTTGGTGATATTATCTAAACAAATGTGCTAATTAAGAATGGATGGTAGGGCACTCAAGGTATAGCTCTAGTGGGGGTGGGGAGAGCATAAAAGATTTTAAAATATTTAAAAATAATGGAAATAGGTGGGAAAAGAAAAATCTATATAATTTATTGGAAAAAAAAGGAAGGGGGAAACAGAAAGGGGGTGGGGATGGGGGAGGAACTCACGACCTAAAGTTGTTGAATTCAATATTCAGTCCAGAAGGCTGTAAAGTGCCTAGTCGGAAGATGAGGTGTTGTTCCTCCAGTTTGCGTTGGGCTTCACTGGAACAATGCAGCAAGCCAAGGACAGACATGTGGGCAAGAGAGCAGGGTGGCATGTTAAAATGGCAAGTGACAGGGAGGTTTGGGTCATTCTTGCGGACAGACCGCAGGTGTTCTGCAAAGCGGTCGCCCAGTTTACGTTTGGTCTCTCCAATGTAGAGGAGACCACATTGGGAGCAACGAATGCAGTAGACTAAGTTGGGGGAAATGCAAGTGAAATGCTGCTTCACTTGAGAGGAGTGTTTGGGCCCTTGGACGGTGAGGAGAGAGGAAATGAAGGGGCAGGTGTTGCATCTTTTGCGTGGGCATGGGGTGGTGCCATAGGAGGGTGTTGAGGAGTAGGGGGTGATGGAGGAGTGGACCAGGGTGTCCCGGAGGGAGCGATCCCTACGGAATGCCGATAGGGGGGGTGAAGGGAAGATATGTTTGGTGGTGGCATCATGCTGGAGTTGGCGGAAATGGCGGAGGATGATCCTAGATGAGGATGATTTCAGAAGGTAGTTCAGACTCAACCACGATGCTGTGGACTGGAGTCACATTCAGGCCAGACCGGGTAAGGATAGAAGGTTTCCTTCCCCAAAAGATGTTAGTAAACCAGATTTTTTACAACAATCCAATAGTTTCATGGTCACTGCCGCAGATATTAGTGAGGTTTTTTTTAAATTCCACATTAATCATTTATTTAATGAATTGAATTTAAATTCCCTACCTGCCATGGTGAGGTTTGAACCCTTCTCCAGATAATTTGTCCAAGTTTCTGGAATACCAGTCCAGTAACATAATCACTATGTTGCTGTACCCTAAGTCTTGTTTCTCACTGGCAGCAATGTTTATAACATACTAAAACTGATTTTTAAAAATAAACAAATTTAACATTCTGGCTGAGTTACAAGGTTCAATAAATAAGAAAATATGAGATGGTTCTATCTGGCAAAATATTGTCACTCTAGAATTGACAGAATATCATCTTTGTTTAAAGAAATGGGCATTCACTTCCAATGAAATAGTTGTGTTACAGTTACACCTCGGCACTAACCATGGTTATAAGGAAGCATTAATTACGGAAAGACCCAATTCTAATTTATTGGCACATTTTTTTTTAAATTAAAAGATGCACAATTTTAACAAGGTTAATTATACTTAAGTTAGGGCCAGCGTGGTATAATGTTGTAGGTGCAAACTACAATCAGTGTAAGTGAGATCATACGAGATTGCCTTACTTCTTTAATTTTGTATCAGCTGCACATGCAAAAGTGGTTTTAAATTTACATAAAAACCTCTCCTCACCATTCAATTTCTAAGTTTGAGAAAACACATACAGAGCTCCCTTTGCCAACATTACATTAGAACATGAGCAATGTAAGCTCCCAACTGCCCACCCAAATTATTCTTTAAAACATCGTTAGTACTACATGTACTAACCAAAACGAAATAACAGCAAAGCAAGGCCTGATTAAATCGTGTTGGATGGCTGCAGAGAGAGATTTTGGCAGTCATATTGGCAGAGCACTAGTAAAAAATTATATTTACCAAGAGGAAATATGAAATCACCTTAAGAATAATTGTACTTTTATTTAAAAGAATAAATCTCCCACCTAGGGGTTCAGTGGGTAAATGAATATAGTCACACAGACCAGGAAGGTCCCGGATCAACTTTGCTGATTTCAGCTGGAGACACTATAATTGGTTTTGGATGCAAGAGTTTCTATTCCAGATGGAAATGGGGCCATAAGCAATGCTGAGATAGTGCAAATGGATGTTAGGCAAATCCAGAACTGAGCTTATGATAATGGTTATCATAAAACATTTTGCTGAAGTGAGATATTGAAGGGTTGTTGGAAGCTCTGCAAGTGTATCTAAGCACTGTCTTCTGCACACAAGAGACATCAATGTGCATCTACAAGGTGCACCAAGGCTGCTTTGACAGCACCTTCCAAAGCCACAACCTCTAACACCAAGAAGGTCAAGGGCAGCAGATGCATGGGAACACCATCACCTGCAAGATCCCCTCCAAGCCACACACCCATCCTGACTTGGAACTATATTGCAGTTCCTTCACTATTGCTAAGCCAAAATCCTGGAACTCCCCTCTTAACAGCACTGTGGGTGTTCCTAAACCACATGGACTGCAGCAGTTCAAGGCAGCAGCTCACCACCTTCTCAAAGGTAATTAGGGATGGGAAATAAATGCTGGCCTAGCCAGTCATGTCACATCCCATGAATGAATACATTTTTAAAAAGGAAGAGAAAAGACTGTGGGGCAATATAGATTAGGATGTTTTAATCAATCTGGTTACACCCAAGATCATTTTCATTCTGGATCGGTGAACCTAAAGTTTGTGGAGAGCTAGCATTCAGGTCAATGTTAGACAAAGGCTGGGGGTGAGGGGGGGTGCAAGAAAAGCATGAAATGTGAAAAGGTGAAAACAATTTGAAAACAAAAAAAACTTATTAAATGCCTGCATAATCTAGTGCTCAGGCACTATTCCTTTAAGCGATTCAACAGTTTTTAATACCCAAACTTAATTTGACATATGCAGATTCTGAATAATGTGCAGAACTCGTGTTCTCAATGAGTCGTACTGAAAGCTAAAAACTGCAATTATATGTTAAACTCATTCTGAGCAGATAAGCATTTGTCAAATGTCTGAACAGAATAATGACTGAAGAGAAAAATGCAGGTAATAAGTGGCAAGAAATATAAATATTGGGACTTCTACCACAACTTTATAACTTCCATTAGACTTTTTAAAAATTGACTAATTAAAGAATGCATGCTAATATAAATGGATATAATGTATTTTGCAAGGTTCAGTTAATCAATTTGGGCTGAAGCCTTAGGTGAACCTCTTCCAATTTTATGGCTCACGTGGTAAAATCAGCATGCAACTGCGCTATAAGGATTACAATGTCACAAGTATCTTCCCCATCCCTCACTAGTCTGCTAAATTGGCTGATCTGAAGCAGTAGAGCGACTACAATTTATCTAGAACCTCTAGGCCAGAAAAAAGGGGTATGTCAGAATGTCTGTTGCCACTCCCTGCTGCAAAGTATGTGTTTGCATTGGGACTCTTACAGTTCCACATGCTATAAGATCGGCCTCATTGGTAACCTCATAAATAGGGCCTCAGTTATTTGCTCAGCATGAAAGCTTGATGCTGAAATAGAGCACATCAAAGAAATCCTGCGAGATAGCAGTTACCCTGATCAGATCATTTCACAATATATATGACGCAAACTCATGATTGGGCCCAAGGTCATCACTTTCGACCCTGAAAAGAGCCCAGTCCACCTCAGATTACCCTGGAAAGGCAAGGTATCTCAAAAATTTGAGCAACAGGTGAAGCTAACTGTTTCACGCTGCTATGCAGTAGCAACACGAGTAGTATTTGCCACTAACAGGATGTTGTCATCAAGCCAAAAAGACGTTCTGCCTATCACACAAATGAGTAATATGGTGTATGAATCTCAGTGCCTGTGTGATGCCAGGTATGTAGGCTGACTGGCAGATCACATCAAACAGCATGTCCCTTCCACCGTTCGCAAGAGGCAAGGCATGTACTGTACCCAACCAGCCCATGCTTGCAAAACTCAACATTAGACGCGATTAGACATTTGCTAAATAATCCTGTGCGCTAAGAAAAATGCTGACGACCAATTTAAGATCGTCAGTCGAGCTTGCACTTTGGCATATTTGTGTGTACTGGAAGCTACATATATTAACACAGAGACCTGATCTTTGCAGATAGAAAGAACATGTACACACATTGCACCTGTTTCAGCTGAACAAAAGAGGTGACAGCCATTCGTTGGTTCATTCCCCAAGGAAATGGACCAGAATCAAGCTGCCTGGTTTAAATTTCAAACAATGCTTGGCAGTTAACTGTCAGTCACCATCAACTGATGCATTCTCCATATCAACACCTCTACCCGAGTCCACTTGCCAACCAATCAGCACTCTCTTCACATATAGTATACATTGTTTCCCCTGACATTGGTATTTTCTTGTGAATTGTGTTATTGAGTACAAGACGAAAAGCTTCAACTAAATATCTCTTTTTTCAGTTGTATCTGTGTTTAGAAATAGGAGGATGCGATCAGCTCACTACAGCTAAAAAAAAAAACTCTTTGGGCTCACAAATGAACTGTTATTTCCACAATGCACCCATGCAACTGCAGCTTAGGAGGTGGAGCCTTCAAAATAGGAGAAAAAAGGCAAAAAAAATACAATTTCGTTTTAGGACTGTTGGTGTATTAAACATCCCATAACAACTCTTACTGAGTAATAGGAAGCAACAAGTGGTGTGATATTATGGGCACAATAGGAAGGTCCCTAGACTATATGGTTAACCAATTTCAGCCAAAGCAATAGCTGCAAGTACTGCAGTTGTCTTCGTTCACCCCAGGACAGAAAGGGTTTTAAAAATTCTAAAACCCACGGTCCCCTAGAGCGTACCGCCAACAACTTGACAATGCTATTCATCCCTACTTGATCAGCTTTGCTGAATCTTCCTAACAGGATGTTCAAAAGTTCTCCAAGGAGACAAATCTCTTTTGTCAGGTCCTCTCTCAGGTGCCACTAGTACTGAAAAATGCTTCAGACAATATGGCAGATTCTCTGATTCACAAGAAGTTCCCTTGCGAAATGACAGATGGGACTATTTACCACTGCCCACCACCTCCACCCCTCAGCTTTGGCAAAAGTGGATCTACCAAAGTTCTACCCTTCAACTTGTTCACACATTTTATTGAGAAATTATGTTGCATCAGCAAAGTGTATTACCATTTTTTGGCTACCTAATATGTACATTCTCTTGTCTTTGCCCTTGTTTCCCCACTCCCATCTCATTATGGAAACAGTTCCTGAATTATCCAGTGACCACTGCTGGAAATGTGTGTGTGTGTGTGTGTGTGTGTATGAAAATCAAGTGAGGATAAGACTGGGTTTAATGTGATACCTCACAATCAAATAACTTCCTAAAAGTGTCTTCTGGTACTATATATCAACAGAATATACCATTTTGAAAAAACAACAGACATCTAGTCAGTGGAAACCTGATTTATCTAACATGGGATTTTACTCCAAATTTGAGCTTATAAACATTAGGTGGTATGTTTTGCAGCCACTAAAACAGAAGAAAATGACCTTGCCTTACTAAACAAGCACACACATTTTAGGGGACAAATTCAATGGTGTCTAATTTGCATCCACATCACTAGTTCATCCTGCCCCTTTTCTTAAGGAGGGAAGTATGGATTGCATAAATGAAAAGTTTATTAACTTCCAACACTGCATAGTTGGATGAGGATGAAATCAGAGAGTGATCTTTCAGTTGTAAAATAACCTTTTATAACAGTGACATTTTTTGGATTTGCACAAATGTTTAAAATAAATATATAAAGTGTTACGCATTTAACTTTTAATTAATTTTAAATTGCACAATGAAAATGTTCACTCTGCTCTTCAACAACTTACACGAAATGCATAGTATCCAACAAGTGTCTACAAATAAGATAACCTAATATAAATACAAAACATGGGTCAAATAACTTAATCACAGTATATCACAGTTAAAGAAAAATAAATACCCTGGACAGTGGATTCTTGCAGGTAAAGCATGGCATCAAACCAGTACAGCCAGATGTCTGACAAGTAGGCTATAATAGCATTCAGCTAATAGTAATGTGAACTTTTAAAAATAAAAAAGCTAATTTTTTTTGTTGCACATCTGTAATTTGAGTTACAGCACTTTTGTACTATAGATGGCTTATAAGCATACACAGATATATATGCATGTATATACAGACACAAACGTGTGACTTTTTCCACATTTTGACACAGCTTTCTAAGACTACTAATGCGTCATTTGATGTCAAACTCTGCATACTAAATTAAAGGAAAGTATTTCTTGATGTTCTTGGTTAAGGAACACCAATGTGAAGAATTGAAATTTTTGTCTGTAAACATCATTTTCCTTTCAATTATTTCTGGACAGGTTGATTCAGAAAGAACTTGAGAGCCTGCGACAGCCTGAAAGATCCAGTGCCCATTAAGACTGAAGAATGGCACAGTGAAAATTGCAAAGTTAGATGAAACAAAGCTTGACTATTGTTGTTTCCTTCCCCTTCCCAAACCAATGACGTCAAGGCAAATCAACACCAATAAAAATAATTACTTCATGAGAAAAGATAAAGGTGAAAAAATAGACACAGAGATCTGCAAACACGTCTCCCATTTTCCCATACGTATCCATGGAACGATTGATGACCTCAGCAGGGATTCCTGACAGAAGCAGGGCAGCAGTCAATACGGTCGTCTTTACCTTCTTTTCACTCTATGATGGAGCAGATTTATAGTTATCAATACTTTTCCCTCCAAATGAAATATGTCATACATTATTGTAGTCACTTAATTTTGGGGTGGCGAAGTGAGAAATGACTGCAGTTCTTTTTGGCCCTACAACTGATATATATCAAAATCAGAATAAATGGTAGCATCAATCATAATGTAGATTGTTTCAATCAATATTACATGTTGTCTGCAAGGGCTGACCAAATTATGCAGTGAAGTCCACTTGTGGGAATGTTCTGAACATATAGAAATGGAAAATATTGTTTTAAAAATTATTTCTATATTCTGAGAGGTCAGTAACAGACAGATAGGCCAGAATTTTCCGGCTGACGTGCGGGTGGCGGAGCCTGCATGTCAGCGCTTAAAATGTCGCGTGCTGATGTCGCGCGAGAGTGCCGACGTCAGCACGTGGCAACGCGATATTTCGGCGGGAGTGCTCAGCAGCGGGGCGCTCATCCGCCATTAATTGAAGGCCTCGTTAAGGCCTTTAACTTGCCAATTGTCCTGGATTTTGAGGGACCCGTGCGAACTTCGGGTCGGAGCACGGGCCCAACGGGTAGGAGATTTTTTAAGAAAACTCGTAACGTCCAGATGTGTGGACTCGGAGGGGTTGTTCATGTTTTACACGAAGTTTTAATTGCTGAAAGTGTTTAAAAGTTGCCCGTGTGATGGTTAGCAGTTCTCATCAATTTCCAAGAGCTTCTTGTGTACTTTGAAACCAGCCTGCTGACAGTAATCTTTCTTAGGCCTGCAGCTTTCTGGGGGTCTCCATTTAGCCTGGGGGTATGGGTTCTGACATCTCCACTGCAGGCAGCCCCTGAGGAGGAAGGGAGGGATAGAATGAGGAGGCAGCCAGAAGTGGACAATCAGCCTCCAGGGGAGCCACCTTTGGGAGGTCAGGCACAGGCACAAAGAGCACAGGGCCAAGAGGCTGTCCAAGATGCAAGGGGCCACAGGAGACGCCACTATCCTGCTGCCAGGGTATACAGGCGGCGAAGCAGCTACCTCAATATGACTGAGGTGCAGTGCCGAAGGAGGCTCCAACTCTCAAGGGAGATAGTCAACTATATCTGTCAAATGATTTGCCCTGAGATCTCCCCTGTGTGGGTGGACACCCCATGCCAGCAGCTCTGAAGCTCACAGTTGCCCTCCACTTCCACGCCTCTGGCTCCTTCCAGGGCTCGGTGGGTGATCTTTGCGGTGCCTCCCAATCAGCAGTCCATACTTGTGTCAAGCAGGTTAGACGCTCTGTTCAGATGGGTATCCACCTTCATCCATTTCCGCTGCAACCAGACAAGTCAGGCACAGCGAGCCAGCGGCTTCGCGGCCATTGCTGGCTTCCCCCGGGTCCAGGGTGCTATAGACTGCACACGTGAGCCCGGTGCCTTCATCAACGGGAAGGGCTTCCACTCCATGAACGTGCAGATAGTGTGTGATCACAGGATGCAGATGCTACAAGTCTGTGCAAGCTACCCAGGCAGCTCCCATGATGCCTACATCCTCAGACACTCCCAGGTGCCGGGGCTCTTCAGTGCTCTGGCTCGGCTGGGTGGTTGGCTGCTGGGTGACAAGGGCTATCCCCTGTGAAGGTGGCTCATGACGCCACTATGCCATCCAAGAACAGAAGCTGAGCAGCGCTACAATAGGAACCAGGGCAGCACAAGGGCTGTGGTGGAGAGAGACATTGGTCTTCTCAAGATGTGCTTCCGTTCCGTGGACCACTCAGGGGGTGCACTTCAGTACACCCCAGATTGCATCCCTCTGATAGTGGTAGTCTGCTGCGCCCTGCACAATCATGCGCTGGAAAGGGGGAATGCAGTTGAGGATGAAGACTTTGACACCCTGGATGAGGCTGCACATGATGAATCCAGCAGTGCCTCAGAGGATGAGGAAGCACAGGGTGATGATGAGGGGCAGAATGATGACCCGTATTTATACCAAGGAGGCAGGGACACCCGGGACAATTTAATCCAAAGAACCTTCAGCTTGCTCCACACACATGGATCAGCAGAAACAGCATTGCCTGGCACTTCCACATATGGCACTTAGGTGCCACATCTTCCACCTCATCAGCTGCAACTAAGGGCTTAGTACAGAAACATCAATGTCCACTCAAACACTCGGGCTGCATTTTTCTTTTTCACATTTATCATAAGGGAAACACCCTCAGCCATGGTTACAAAGGTGGACTTGATTCTGTCCAAAAGAAAAGCAGACAACACTCCATTGCAATAAGAAAAATTTGGGTCCCTATTCTAAGGGCAACACAAAATCATCAGTGACATACCTGTGGAGTACTTAAGGTGCCTTATGCTTACGTTTCCGGGTACTACGTCTAGGTGCCGCCCCATCGCTCGGAGTGGCTTGAGAGACAGTCTGCTGACTCTGCTGTCCTATTGGCCTCGATGATCTTGGCAGATGTCCTCTGGCCTATGGAACCTGTGATGGCTCCGCCTGGGAGAGAGTGGCCAGTTCCTGAACTGGCACCTCCCCAGTTGTCGCAGCCTCAACGGATGAAACGCTGACTGGCAGAGGGGCAGAGGAGCTGCTGCCCTCATCTGGAGCGCCCTGAGAGGAGCTCGCAGCGACGACAGGCAACTGCTGCACCAACATGAGGTCCCTTTCGACCTTCCTGCTCACTGCAGATGCATGGGCACCAAGTGCCAACACTTGGTGGCCACATCTCCCACATTGAGAATGACCACCCATGGCCAGTACCGCTGTGAGGGCTTGCAGGTCAGAGCACATCCCAATCATAAAATGTTCCATTCGATTGAAGCCCCTCTCTAATGATAGAGTCGCCAATCTCTCATTGGAGGAAGCCTGAAGCTCTGCCCTGAGGGTCAAACCTTCACGTGCACTCTGCCTGGACTCCTCCGTCGCAGAGAGCAACTGAAGCATTCCCTCATGCAACCCTGCCAGATGCAATTGCACTTCCTGCCGCCTGTCCTGCAGCTGCTGTATTGGGGATAACTCCAGAGGCACGTCATCAGTGCTGGACTCACCACATGCCTCATCCCCTCCAGCTGCTGGTGCCATCGGCACTCTCTGCCCTTGCCATCTCCTCCAGCAATTGTGATGTGCCTTCTCCACTATGACCCAGGACACTAGCCGACGGTAAAGTCCCCACCAAGATGTGTGTCTGCACTGGTGCCTGGCTGGCTGAAATGATGTGCCGCAAGTTGCACTTGTTGGCCCTAAGGTGTGGAGGGGGCAGCGGGGTTGAGGTGTGGCTCGCTCTGGTGGTGATGCTGAAATTAACAAGGACAGTGCATCAGTTAGCGTACATTCAGTTCAACCTTTCATCCATTTTTTACCCCCCACCCCCCAGCCTCATTAGTCACTCACCCTTCAAGACCCCAAGGAGACGAACATTGGTGAGGTGGGAAAGAGTCAAGATGAGCCCCAACCATTAAATGCACATGCAGACAGGCTAGTCAGATGGCCTCAGGAATGCCACATGGCATGTTATGTACCATAGGAGTGGGAAAAGTGCAGAGGTACCTGACCTGGATAGTTGCGGTGCTGAGGAAACAGCACAAACAGTTGTGACATTTGCCGTGGGTCACAGGAGATTGAAAGGTCACATTACTGGCCTTCATTCCGTTAGGAGGGGCATAGACCGGGTGTGCAGAAGGCAACATTTCCCCTTGGTGCAGGGATGAGTAACATGGTGGCATTTATCTAAGTTGAGTGCCATGATGTTCACAGCTGAGGTGCTGAGGACCTTTTGGACAAAGCAATGTGGGGCGCACTGGCTGAAAGGGTGCTGGAGGTCCCAAACCCTCTCAGATGCAATAACTCTTTGCTTGTGCAGCAGCGATCCAATGGCATGTTAGACCATGGTGAAAGAGGTTACAAATGGGATAAGGTGACTTTGGAAGGTGGTGGAGATGCAAATCCTCAAGGGGACGAGGGTCCCTTCTGTGTGGCCCACATGTCAGAATGTCTCAGTGTGAATGAGCAGGGTTTCAGCAATAACAATTGCAGCAACTATCAGTGGTTTGGATAGTGGGCAGTCAGAGTGGATGGGACTGTGGACCTCAAATACCTGCCCGCCGGACCCCAGCCACGCCCCCCCGGCTGCCCTGGCCTCCTGCCCAGCTCCATGGCCTGCTCTTCAAAGATTGTGAGGCACTCCCGGGCATTGTGGTGACTTTTTGCCTGCAAAACAGAGAAGAGGATTTATTGGGGCTGTTCGCTCAAGTACTCTGCTTGCGCACGCCGCTCCCCAACCACAGTGACCCATCTGAGGCCTCCAGCGGCTCCTGTCCACACTACTGATGATCAGTCCCCAGAAGACAGTACAGCTGGTCCCAACCCCCTCCCCCAACGGACACCTTGGACACATTTGGCGTCCATCACTTTGAATACCACAGGTGTTAGCACCCATGGCAAGGAGGCACAACTAGGTGAGGTGCAGATGTCACTTGGCCAAAGCACCTTGAGGCACCCCTTGCACCATCTCATTACCATCAATATGACATGTGTTAGAGTTCTGAGTATATGTCTAGCTGCCTCCCCTGCAGGTTGCCCCCAGACTACTCAAATGCCACAAACACCAACATATGCTGCAGGGAGAACCCTTCTTCACCTCAACCACTAAGGCTGATGTAAGCATGGTCAGTACCCATTTACCCACCCAGCATGTGCCAGATGCCCTATACAGTAACGACAGCAGGACATGGTGGGGGGGTTCAAAAGCTAAGGCCACCTTCTGGGTCAAATGGCCAAGACCGACATGGTACTCACCCAGCCAGAGTGCAGCAAACCATTGAATCATTTTCTGCACTGGGTGCCAATGCGCCGCACATCATCATGGGCGCTTACAGCGTCACTCACCTCCTGCTGGTGACATGGGGGGCCCCTCCTTCTCCCATCCTCTGGATACAGCACATGCCGACAGATAGACACCTCTTGCAGGAGGAAAGCAAGGCACACATCAGAAAATTGGCAGGGGGGCACAGTGGCCTCCCGCTGGCCTCTCCTGCAGCCTGCCCCCCTCCTCCTGCTCATGCTGCTGTCCAATCGATCCTCCCTCCCTCTCTCCACAAGTGGCCATGGTGCACTGCCTCAAGCAGGCAGTCTGGCCACTCTTTATACAGGCTGCCAGTTCCCCTTTGGAACTGGTAGTCTGAGGCCACCCACCCTGGCGGCTATTTTCCCGTTCTCTGCAGGAATCGCTTATCTGCTGAGTGGGCCTTAATTGGCCCACCTGCGGAAAATGGCAGCGCGGCCCGTTTCTCCAGCGGCAATCGCCCACCCACCGCTGAGTCGGTCAGGACAAATGGAAAATTCTGCCCAGAGTCAGAGCAAAAACTAGAGTCAAATAATCAAAATTGCTTGCTGGCGTTCTGAATTGGAGCAGAGTATTATGGGTAATTTCCCCAATCACCACTTTTAATGTCAGTTTACTTTTCTATCACCCAATCTGAAATGCGGCTGCTATTTTTGGCTGTTGTAACTAGAAAATAATCAAGCTTCAGCAGTGTTTTCTAATAAAAAGTTGGTCTTTTCACCAACTGACATGGCAAATGTATGCTTATAACACTGAAATTAATGTCAGCACACTTGAGTTTGAAAGATGCTCTTTTATGACAATTTTTTTGATCAAGTTTGGTTAAAATTTGTTAAAGACAGACTATTTGAGGTCATTTTTCAAGAACTGTAAAATTAGAACCTAAGTATTCCTTGATTAATGGGGTAGTATTATTAGTACAACTTAAAAAGGATCTAGATAAATAACTGGTTGTGAAACTGATTCAGAGGCACAAGTTGCATCTGATCCATTCCTGTTCCAAGTTGTCTTTTTTGTAACAAGTTGAAACTTTCAATCCAATTTGAAATCCAATCAAAATTTTAGGGTTTTTCTCTAGGATGTCTTACTTATGCTTATTTGCTTCTTCCAAGATAATAACTAGAAAGAATTTAAATAATGTAAATTATACACTGCCAACTGAAAGAAATGGGTTCTGTGGTCTAAATATAATTTTCATACATTGTAGAGGTGGATTCTGAACATACAGCTCCATTAAATGTAGGTCACATATAATTAATTATACAACAGCTCAAGATTTAAACATTACCTTCGGAAAGTACTTTGACAAGCCCATGTATGCAAGTTGAAGAGTCAGAAATGGGGCAAAAATGGCCTGTAAAATATTGAGAAAAAAAATCACATTAATGCTTTTTGTTTTAATTACATTAAAAGGGGAAAAATTTGCACCATAAATTATTTTTAAAAATCAGAATTTGTTTTGAGCTGTTCAATGCAAAATATATACACATGACTTATGGTAACTGAACAACTCCTGTAAACTTCCACAATTATTCCAGATTTGTCTTCTCACTGCCTACACATAATGCATTAATTATGAACTTATCCACAACAGTCCTTTACAGAATTATCGCATGACAGAGGAGACAAACTTAAATATATCAGAAATAAAAGTTACTTTTACTTAAGAGATTGAGCAGATGACAAATGCTTTGCAACCAAATTCTTTATTTTAATCAGAACATCCCCCGTTCGTTTCTTGATTGCAGGGACTGCTTCCCAATGCAGTTAGCAGCAAGTGCACAGAGTACTACTGAAAACCATTTTCACCAATCTCAAGCTGTAAAAGAAAGAGCGGCTCACTTTGGATTTTTTTTTACTATTAGGGATTGTATTAGGGATTCAGTAATGCAGTAAAATTCCCTAAATGGACTTCTCAGGTTCTAATATTTAGTGGTTCCACAAATATCATGGTGCTCTAATCGTGCTGGGCGAAGGCAACACCCAACTATGTATGCAATTGTCTCTTTAGAGGTGTACAAGTGTTTCTATCTTTCCTTGAAAGTTCATAAATCCAAGAGGTGCAGAGCAGAGGTCCATAACGTTCCACACACCAGTGCGGCACAAAGCAATTTCCTTAACCCAACACTGAAAAGGTCATTGACCTGAAATGTTAACTCTGTTTCTCTAAGCAAAGGTACTGCCTGACCTGCTGAGTATTTCCAGCATTTTCTCTTTATATTTCTTCATCCAATGCTTGATCTAACAAAATAAATAACCTTTTTAAAAATAAATTTATTCATTAAAAAGGTGAAGTGGAACATGCTAGTCACTGTAAACTATCAAAGGTTTATATTGTTAAAGAATGCGGAGAGGATCAGAGTGGGGATGAAAAAAATGTATTAGAATTCTGGCTTTCTTCATATCCCTTGTCCTACAGGAACAGTCCATACAGGAAGTATTGCTATCTCTAGTGGTAGCTGTAGCAACTCTCAGATTACAAGGTGATACTGGCTAGATATTAATGGGTTCAATTCTCAAATTATTTGTTATGTGACCTGACTAATGGTGGCAACCTTGCAGTTGTGAGATATCTGCATTCTATATATCTCAAAGGAATTGAGGGGCAAGCAAGTCCTGATCAAAGAAGCTTTGCAATGCAGAGGGGTTAGGGGGAATGCTCCACAGATTCACAATGTCCTTGTGTTTCCTTCTTGATGTAAAAGCAAAGGAAATTTACATTCATTTTTATAATAAGGTCTACCTGCCATTTTTAATCACTCGACCTGGAGAATTCTGAGTAACTGCACCACATTCATTCTCCTATGACAGTGGGAAGAACATAAATAGCAGATGCTATGAGTATGAATAATGCAAAGTGTTAACTAGCATTTTTTGATTTTAAGACACACTTGCAAAGAATCAATCCACATAAAAGTTTTCACAGCATTAGTCACAGATCAAAAAGCGTCAAAAGGACAAAAAACCCAATCGAGCATTTCACGCTCAGGTCAGCCACAGACTGATTTTTGCTCATGAGGGAAGCTTATAGATTGATTCGGCCTGACATTTACAGGTACTTGATATCTACAAATTTTTCTCCAACAGAATTAACTGTAGGACCTAATTGGCTTCAGGGTTTTAAAAGGGTAGGTGAGATTAGCTGCTAAACATTTCAACTGTGCTCCAGCCAAGAGCAAAGGCTTTTCGTAACAATGGTCTATAAATAATATCCAAACATTTCTACTTTTGAATATTCCACTTTTTTTAAAAAAAAGCATTTGTGTTGCAATGACCTACAAGGATAATGAAGTTGCAGGAATCAAAATCAGTTTGAAAATTATTAAAAACATTGGTACACAAATACACCTTCTCAAGACACAAGGCATTCTTGGAATCTGTCAGCTTTAATCCAAGGCTGTCACTATTGTCATCTCCCCCCTTGTATAGGTAGTCTTCTATCCACCATTTCTATGATAGAATCAGTCCATTGCTTCCCTCTGTCTTCCTCTTTTAGCTTCATGAATTGGAGTTCCCATTGTACATATCATCATGTCAATTGAAGGGATGTCCTATTCATTGCTTTAAACATGAACTGCATACACTTCTGGAATTATTTTAAAAGAATGGATACTAACAAGATTGTCAAAATGAGTGAAGGTCAGGTGACTTCTATAATTTCTACACAGACTACCTCAAGTTTCCAGGAAATTCCTACTTGAACGTCTATGGGTGGTGAGGTCCTGCCTGAATCGACATACTCAGATGGAACAGCTTTTGTGGAATTTATGCTTGCTATTGTTTGTGGATTTTCCAAAAACACAAGTCCAGACTCCATGTCTCCAAGCTTGAACCTGAACAATGAGAGCTGGGCAAAAAACCAATTCATCCTGAGTCATTGTGAAGAACTCATCTATCACCCCATTGCGTAGCCAGGGTTTCAGACTTCCAGATCATTCTAGGTAGACAATAGAAATTGATCATGTGACCAAAACTGTTTTCAGATAAACAACTGTACTTATCTCAAGACCCAGAGAGAAACTCAAGCTACAGATCAGCAGCAGAAAAGGCAGTAGACCCAACCTTTTAAGCCTGGAGACTGTTACATGAAAAAAAAAATGTTCTCCCAGCCTGATTCATATTCCAAGTCCACCTATAAAGAAACTTGATCTTCTGGTAATAAGAAACTACAAGTGACTAACCTGCTGAACACCCACCTCGTCAAGGGAATCCACAATAATTCCTAATATACACTTATAGTTATTGAAAAGGCCTGCAGCAACCCTTTTCCCTACAACAAGTCAAACCTGGGAACTATTAACTATTCTTTAGTTTACAACTTGTAAAAGTACACTATTCTCGAACTAGATCTTTCTCGTGTCTATGTGCATGAGTGACATTCTGTTTAGACTTCCAAGGTGAAAGCATGAATAAATAATCTTTATTTAAACCCACAAAAGCTTACTGCTGTTAGTAAAATCAACCACATGCTCCAGGGACTAGAAAACGCACACTTCCTTTCCAAAACCACACTGATTACAGACAAGAAGGGAAAGGGTACAAATATTCTCTCTTAACCCTGTATGTAACAACACAATCTGTTTGTTATGTCTTAACTATGTCAACTTGAGTTCTTTCCACATATATTTCTCATTTGATAAGGCTTAGGTAAATATGGTGTGTAAACTTCACCTCCTAAAGTCTTTCCTTTAATCCACATTGGTGAAAAATCAGATGTGTTGTAACAATGATTGTTTGATTTATCTGGCCTTTTCAACTGAGTTTGTTTCTGCACTATGGGCTGGCCTTTCAGTCTAAATTTTCCAAAGACATGCTGTCCTTTTCATACAATACACACTGGGAAGTAGGACTTTATTGAAGTAGTTCATTCTTAGTCACCATTATAAAACTGATTAAATGTTTTTGGCAGCCACCAGAAACACCTTCCTTCCCAGAATTGGTTGGGTAAATGAGAAACATCAGCCTTCTCTAGAAATGGTGGGAGACTAAATAGCTCATATGTTCCAATTAAGGCTTATTCACAACAAAAGACATATGGCTGACAATATGTGGCTTGTACATTATGTTTTATAAGGAAACCAGCACTACGTTATGTAATGCATAACGTATTATGATGCTGCCAAGGTGAAACTATATCCTTTAAAGCGACAAAGTCTACATTCTATTAAGTAAATACTGAATGAGTTCACGCAGAGGTTGACTGTTACTTAACCTTTGTTTTTTTTGAAGTGTGGTAAATAATGTCAGATATAAAGCCAGAGTTCTGATTCTGCTTTTAACATTCCTCAAGAGTTTCTTTCTACATTATAAAATGACAGAAACAAGTCACAACTCAACAAATAGGAAATTTGCCCCAAAGCAAAGAGCAGGCAGAACTGAAAACTACCAAAATAAAACTATAAAAAGTCAGCAGTACCCAATTTTCAAAAAGTAAATCAAAGTACTAAAAAGTTAAAAAATCATTTTGCCTGTCACCTTGGATTAAATTATTTACAGAAATATCTTATGCTAAAAATCTTATATTAAAATACATAACACAGAAAATGATTAAATATTTAAGCCTTGTGCTTTTTTTCATTTACCCGGAAGCAGAAAGAGGCATTCCCCATGGCAATGCCTCAGCCAGAGTCAGCTTACCAATGAATCAGCACCTTTTTCCCCTATAGTATAAATTGTTGAGATTATTTGAAATTTGGCACTCTTGTGTTTGTCCTGGTGAGTGCAAGATGAAAAGTTTCAGCAACATCCCTCTTTTCAGCAATTTTCAAGTTCTGTACTACAAAGAGTCTATTTAAATATTTCTCAAAATAACATTTTCTGTTTGAAGTGCCTATAACAATATTTTCCACCTATGTCTATGAAAAAGCCTGACCTGAGTTCATTCAAACTGATCTCAGCAGGCAGAAGGGATTCAAGTTAGCAGCTTACAACTCCCAGCAAGCATCTGTGTTTACACCTTCTGGAGATTTTTTTGGTATAACTGGCCAAAGAGCATAAGGGTTTTTTTGTTTCTAAGCCAGCCTCATTCAAATGAAAACTTCTTGCAAAGCCAAGTTCTCCTGAGGCAATTGTCCTAAAAAATACCTGGTATGATATTCAAGGGCTGACTCACAGCACATTATATGTAACAAATAAAATATTGTCAAGTTTCACGATAGAAACATTTTGTAATTTATTTTAGGTAGCTACACCAGCTCCCCTTACTGGTTTAATGCATTGTACTCAAAAAATATATTTTGCCTTAGAGACAGTTAACAAATTTTAATTGGGCTGTGCAATTATTGAAGTTTGCAGGGAAGTTCAAATTTAAAGTGCTCTACCAAAAGACTGTGCTTAAGTAAGAGCTGCACATGATATAGAATAGTGCTTAAGTAAGAGTTGGAAATTAGCTCAGTAATGGGGAATAAAAGAGTATGTACTCTGATTAGTGGGTTTTGACAAATGAAATTTCTGAAAAATCTGTACTGGAGCTTCAGCTTGCAACTATATTTATCAACAATTCAGGTGAAGGTTGCATACTGAGGACTGCTGAATGCACTTAGTTGGGAGGCACAGCAAGCAGTATGGATGGAAAGCAGGAAATTACAAAGGGATATAGACAGATTAAACGAATAGGCAAAACTGACAAATAAGAGTACAAAATGGGGAAGTGTGAGGGCACATACTTGACTCAAGACAGAAATTTTCTAAGAACTGTGGAGCAGCACAGGCATGTAGATGTCCATATTCATAATCCACTAAAAGCTAATGGACAGGTACAACCAAAAAGACGATTGGAATGTCCGCCTTTGTCTCATTTTTACTCAGCCGTGGTCACACTCAATCTGCAAGTCTGTATTCCACCCCAGCATTGTACCTCATGAAGGATATACTGGCCTTGGAGGGAGTGCCGTATTTTCTTGTTATGGCAAGAGGGTGGTAAATGCCAAAGCTGCTCAAATCCCAAAGGGAAACTTGAAGCAACCGCCACAACGGATTTGCAATTTGTATATATTTCGAGATGCATGCCTTGAATTCAATAGTAATAAGACCGAGTCTTATAGCTTTCTTACAAAACTAAATTAAACCTTTATTAAATAGAAAAAAAACAATGATTTTAAGCACATACTTAGCTTTACAAATTGCTACCATGATAACTCCAACTCCTCTAATTAATCTAACTCCCAATTACACCTCCATTAAGGCAACAGTAAAATACACAGATTTTAAAAGACCAAGGCAAAGTAACACCGATGCCCTGAACAGTCAAATTTAAAGTGAGTTTTCTTAACTTCAGTTCTTGCAGACAGCAGTTTGAGGCTTAGAGGCTGGAAGCTTTTTACATTTGTTAGATCTTAGAATGCCTTCACTTACGCACTGCCTTCTATCCTTCATACATATTTTCTCCTTTGAATGCAAATTCCCATTGTTTCACTGCGGCTTTGGACTTTACTTCACTAATAATAAAAATCATAGTACCAATTTTACCAGCAATCTTTGGGAAAAATAAACACACTGTTTCTTAACTTCTCCTGACTAGGTGAAACATTTCACCCCCTCTTTTGACTTCAAGCTAGTCTGGTTTATTTAAAATACAAAAGTTCCCTTTAGGCCTCACATTCTAAAACTTCACTCATGTTTACGTACTTAACATTTTAAACCTAGCTTATCTTCTGATACATCAAAGCCTTCGGACCAGTTGCCTGTAATTCAATTAAGATAGCCACACACACACACACTTACTTATATCTTCCTGACAATTCTCACCAGAATGATGTTGGGGTTAAAGGGTTCAATTATGAGGACAGGTTGCGTAAACATCCCTAGGGAATAGGAGACTGAGGGGTTATCTAAATCGAGGTGAATAAAATGACAGAAAAAGGAAAATACCTTTTTTTGTCCAGGAACCAACTAAAAAAATATTTACTTCATCTCGAGACTCCTCATGCAAACTTTGGTCCACTCTTCCATGGGAGATGAGCATCCCCCACCAACGCAATCTTTAACTTACTAAGCAACAATGCAGGAGAGCTACAAGTACATTTCAAAAATATACTAGTATACGTCAAAAAACTCTTTTCAAAATGTACAAACATTTTAGATTAGAAACCAGCTGCAGTACTCACCAGGTATTTGCATACAAAGACTCTAACCAGTAAGGCTAGCAGAGCACTCCCCACTAATCGGAAAACACGGAATGTACCAAACTCTTCACCCCCACCTCCATTCTCATGACCAGACTTCTCACTCATCAGTTGATTTCTAAGTTTCATCGCTTCGTCGAATCGTGATATATACTGCTCAATACCATGACGTGGAGCACGCTGGGTCTGCTCTACCGGCACATCTGGTTTACCTAGGTTACGGCTTCCTTGCCCCAAATCATTGTCAGCCTCATTAATTTTATTCAGCGAGTCTCTCCTGTCTGCAGAATAGGGCCCTTGAAGCTCTGTTCCATTGGTATAATGAATGGATGTCACTGAGCCATCAGCAGTTTCATTTGGAATTCCTGGAGTTCTTTTGGAAAGGCCTGAGTTCTGCAGTGACACGGTTTTCTCCAGTTCATATGGTGGAAGAGACTCTGTCCGGTTCTCCTCTTCTGAAATAGAAGGAAGAATAGGAGAAATTATCTTTATCTTTCCTTTCTGCAACATTCAAAATCTATGGAAACATTCATCTGGATTGAGTTTTTAAAAGTCATCAGAGCATTTGAATTCTTTACAATAAACGTTCTTAGAAGTTCAAGTAAATTTATTCTCCACCAATACCCAATCCCAAATCAATATATGCACCTTTTACATGCAGAGTATAACTCCTAGTATTCTATCCCATTAATGTGCCTTAACTCTAACCTGAAGAGCACTCTTGACTGCATTCATTTTACATAGGTCCCTGCCAGTTACCAAAGAGATTTTCCTATCATGAGTTTGGGATGGATTCTAATAAATGTCCCCTGAATAAGAGGGCAATGTGCTAACTCAGTGCACTGCCTACTGCTAGGAAAAACTAACTTACAAAGACTACACTATTTCTGAAGGTTATTTATGATGTGAAGAACATTGTAAATGCTAGCAAAAGCTGTATTAATATTCAATTGCAGTTGGTCACTTATGTGTTACTTATAGCTTTGGCCTGACCACTAACTAGATGTAAGATGGTTGCTACATCTATCAGATTCACCAACACATCATCTGCTCTCCCTTATCCCACAACACAGACAATAAAACAGAAGTATAAGTGGTTTATATATCCCTGATGCATACTCAATTGCTTTACACTGCCATTGCCACTCTAATCTTGTATATGTGTGTTTTTTTAAAGTACAAATCAGTAATCACAAAACTAGGTCTAAATCATAACAAAAATGGTTTAGCCAGAGCCTTCAGATCAGGGTTAAAGGTCTCATTGGATTGCAATAGAATCCATCAGTGATAAATAGTGGGGATCTGAGAATTGATATTCTGAAGTTTTGCTTCAATAGGCGAAAAACATGCAAAACATTCTCTCAGATAATTGAAAAGTATTGGGAAGCTGCAAACCAGTTGTGGCAACCAAAATAAAATTTGAAACAGTGTTCCCCATGTGGGGACCTGGCTGGGTGATGCAATTCTTAAAAGGCTGTTTCAGAGGCCAAGGGGGTCTAGGATTGGGGAACATGTAGAAGGCATATCCAGAGTTAGTGATTAGAACAAAGATCATGCCAGTTTTTTAAAAAAGTATTAGAAAAGTGGTGGAAGGAAAGATGGATAAACGAATATCCAAATAGGGTGGGCATACAGGAATATGACTGTTGCTCATGAGCAGGATAAAACCCACACAGAAACTACTACATAACGCGCTGAACCTATCTACGTAATTCCACAAAGATCAATAACATCACAGTGTTTGGAGGACTCAGCGATATAGTAGGCGCACAAAAACTGTGGAAATATACAAGTCAGTTAGCAAAGGAAAAACAGGTTATGTTTCAGTTATTTAAATCAGATCAATTTTCATAACCTGCTTTTTCTCTATATTTACAGGTGCTGATTTATAACCTGTGTTCCCAACATTCTCTTTTCCCTAGTAGATTTCCAATAATTTAGCTTTTCCCTTATATTACTATGCAAAGCGTATCTTAAATAGTTTAATGTAACAAACAGACATTGCCCAGAAATAATAGTCAAGAGACCAGGAGGTGTTATAAGAACTAGATACAAGGACATTTGCTGAATGAGATATCTCACTGCATTGGTCACAATGAGTCAGGGGTTTTATAAGAACAAAGATGTCATGCTACATAATATTATCAGGGACACTGACTTATCAACATTAGGGCAGTTTGGGATCTAGATGCACAGGAAAAAGAGAGACAGGGTCTGGCAGTACTGTGTAGAGTGTTTCAGAGAGCATTGGGGAAGGAATGCAGCAAAGCTGGGAGCATTGTGGGCAGTTCTGAAAGCAAACAACACTGGAAGGAGCCTCAGGATGTGGAAGCATTCACTATTTCTCTGAGATCTGAGAACATTGGAAAGATCTAGGACTTGGATTGGGGCATCATCTGACAGTTTGGAGGACAAAGGAAACCCAGGCTAAAGGAACCCCAGCTATCATTTCTGCCTGTCAACCTCCTCCTTCACTCTGCCTGCATCCTTCTGGGCTGCCAGGTGCTGTCCACCATATTCCTCGTCAACTGCTCCTAATTTTAAGCCCTTTCACTAGTGCATCATCTCATTAAAAGAAAATAATTACATTTCCATGTAACAAGTATATACATACCCGGCAGAATAGTAGGATATTCAACAATCTGGAAGGGGGATAATTTAAATTAGACAGACCGAAATAAAGGGTTCTCGTCCTTCTCTATGAAAAAGTTCCATTACAGCATTTAGCACAAATTAAAAACCCTAGCCTGTAAATACTAAAGTGATACATCAGCCAAGTCAGATCAAAAATGTTTATTTCAAATAACAAAGGATTTCCAGTCACATGTATTGCCACAGCACAAAACAACTGCAATACATCACATATCTCTAAAAAGTTTATATTCCCTCTCGTTCCAAAGAGATAGTTAAATATCACTAACTGTAATGAATGCACTTCCAACCTGTGCTGAACTGACACTATCAGTTAGGCAACAAAGTCACCATTCAAGCACTATTTAATTTTGCCATTTTTTTTTAAAACCATTTGACCTTCATCAAATTCATCTTGCGCCCAGAGAAGGCAGAAATAAATAGTGCCCCACCCCATGCTCCCTTCCCCTCTCCTGTTAACTTCCACCCTCCCACATATCAGGTTTCTCTCGGCAGAAAATCCGATTAAAGAAACAAAGAAAGAACGTATGCTTTCCTGATCCCTACAACCCGGGCTTCGCACAGTAACAATGTCTGTTATCTTGCATGCGGACCCCGCGCACGGACAGTCGACAACAATCAACCTTTGAACATTCAAAATGAGGACTAAGATTTTTTTTTTTACATCTAAGCATCGCCACCCCCACCCTCCTCTCACGCGTGAGTGCCAGGGTTTAAACACATCTTTCACAATTATCCTCAACCCCCACCCCTACAGCCACACACACACACACATACACCACCACCCACCCCCCCACACCCACACCCCTGTGCTCGCTCCCGCCCTGTCCTTTTGACTTCAGGCGGCTGCTGGATTGGTTTCAATGCTAGCGGCTGCTTTGTTTTGCAGTGGGACAGACGGTGCCGCTGCGAGGATGGGATGAAGCGGGGGGCAGAGGGAATTTTTCCTCCCCCCCCCCCCCCCCCTCACCCCTCACCCCTCACCCCGGGACTGAGCGCTGCTTGTTACTGCGGAGCCGGTTGCTAAGGGGCTGAGACGAGAATTGCGGGGGGGGGGGGGGGGGGGGGGAGAGACCAGGCCGCAATCCCTACTCCCACTCACCCGCCCCGCTCTTGCTGAAACCCATGATTCGGTTCAGCCGCTCCTCCGAGTTCAGCAGCAGCTTCCTCCGTCGGAGCTCGGCTCTTCTCCGCTCCGAGGTCATTTTCTTCCTCTGCTGTTGCTGCTGCTCCTCGCCGCCGCTCTCCATCCCTCCCGCTGACAAGGACAGACGGGTGGAGCCCGCCGGCGCACTCTGATGATGTGGCGCCAGGAGGCCTCAGCACTGAGGCCGAGTTGTCAGGGACTGAACTTACCCACGTGTCACTTATGGTGCTATTGCCAGTCAGAATCACATTCTGCTTTTACAAATACATCACCCGTTCCGATTGCTTTGTTGATAACATATGCTTCATGTGCTTATGAAAGCAAAATAGTGCCAGAAATCTGAAATAAAAACAGAAAGGGGTAGAAATGTGTCTTGGGCGGTGCGGCCAAAAATGGGCGATATCAAATCGACTGCCTGTTATGTGCAGCGCCTGTTGTTTAGTTCCATTGCAGTCAATGTAATTAAATATCAGGTGGTGCATAGCAGGCAGCCAATCCGTTATCGCCTGTTTGACCTCACCACCTGAGACCAATTTCCACCCCACAATGCTGGAAATGCTCAGGTCAGGCAGTGACAAGTGGGCTGATATTGCTTACCATAGAGGATAGTAATTAGACAAGTAAAGAAACAAAAATACATTAAACCTGCTGACAAGGGTAACACCTTTTTGGCAAACCTTGTGAACGCTGAACAACAATTCTCTGACAACTACAACTCTTGACACCTCCTCCCTCTGCTTGGACCATGACTCCACCACGGAACATTAAGCCATTGTTTCTGAGACTATCGTGGACCTCATCTCCTCTGGACACCTCGTCTTCATGGTCCCCAGTGTCATAGATCTCCCAACACCTCACAGCTCCCTTTGACTGCCATAGTAGACCCACCATTTCAGTCTGTTCTTGCCCCATGGAACTGATTTCTTCCTTTCTCAAATCTGTTTCTTCTCCCTTTGCCAGTCTATTCCCAACCACCTCTGTGATCCTTCTGACACCCTTCACCACTTTAACAGTTTCCAGTTTCCTTGCCCTACCCATGTCCTTTTCAGTCATCCTACACTACCATCCTCCATCTGGACAGTATAAAATATTTTTGCTTTCTACTTGAATGAAGTCCCAACCAGTTCCCATTCACCAGCACTGATCCAGCATCACAAGTCTATAAGCATAAGTACAGTATCTTATTCCTGGATTTATTCTGGTAAATCTACTCTGTGCACTCTCTTTTTCCTTTAATGTGTTCTCTATACTGGGGCACCGAATGCTCTATCTGTGGCCCAATGATTGCCTTGTGAAAATTTATCAGAACCATTTTGCTGCTATACAATATATCTTCATGTTTGTCAACCTCCCTACATTTATGACAATAGCAAATGTCATTCTGCTTAATACAAACAAGTTCTCATCATATAGATATTGAGAACTTAAGGGAGCTAGTACTGAACCCTGGAGTACACCAAACCTTTTCCATTCTAAGCAACACTTGTCAACTGTAACACTTTGAGCTGGATTGGAAACTGACATTGAGAGAGGCAGAACATCAGCACTTTAAGACATTTTTTTGATTGAAATTAATATTTCATGGTATGATGCTTTTGTCATTGCAGCTTAGCTTTTGGCTTTGCTTTTTCATATGTAAACTTTTCAACTGCAAACGATTAGCTGAAACTTTATAATCATAAAACAGACACACATCACAACTAAATATATGGGAATATATGAGTCAACACACAAGGAAACAAGTAAGAAAACCCCATAAGAAAATACTAAAGATATGAAAAACAGCAAATACAAGGGTGGACCAAAATTTACCACTGAAAGAAAGGAGGAGATGAATCAATAGTTTAAAATATTTTTTGAAGATCCTTTTGTCCACCATGTTGGTTTCTCCATTAGGTTGAGAAAATACAAGCTGTAACACAAAAATTAATAAAAACAGAATAAGAAAATAATCAAACATGCCTCTAAAATAACATTTTCTGTCTTTGAATTGCTTGTACCAATGTACCAATCATCTGGTCCCATTGGCGGCATGCGTCAGGGCAGGCGTGAGGGGCAGAAATTGGTTTCACGCTGGCATGTAATTACAGCAGGATCGATGGTGTTCGCCATGATGGAACGCAAATCCTGCTGGAGGCCGAACTAGGTTTGCATCCCAGTAATGGGATGCAAAGTAAGGCCTGACCAGAACCTTCCAACATACCCAATTTACCGCTATGCCAGCGGGAAAACATGTCGGCCCAGAACACATCTGGACAAGCAAGATGTGCAGAAGTCAGGACTCACCTTTAGGACCTTGCACAGATCATGAACGACTGAGGAGAAAAAGATTCTGGAGCCCTACAGATACCGGACCATGGAGGAACACGTGCGTGGACATGGCTCCGCTGTGAGCAGTTCTCAGATGGTTGAGGTCTCCGTTGATGCTTCGGGTCTGCTTCGGAAGATCCCGGTCTTGGCCATGGACTGCTACGGATGATCCGCGAGGTTGGGGGAGAGGTAGGTCTAGCTGTGAGTGGGAGAGGAAGTATGATTACATGCCGAGGGGTGCAGTGGGGGGGATGATGGTGAGGTAGGGAGTTGGGGGATGAAGGTTTTGGAGGGGTAAAGTTGGAGGTGTGAAGAAGTTGTGGGGGGGGTGATGTTGGAGGAGAACGAAGGTATCGGGGGTGGCTAAGACTGGGAGGGGGAGGAGGGCTTAACGGGAGAGAATGCAGCAAGTGGGGGATAAGTGTAAGGGTGGGGAGGAAGGTGCAAGGGAGAGAGTTTGGAGAGGGTAAGGTGTCTGGGGGGAGCAGGGAGTTTGGAGGGGGTAAGGTATCTGGGGCGAGGCTGGAGTTCAGAGGGGAGAAGGTGTCCAGGGGGAAGTGGGAGCTCAGTGTGGGAGAAGGTGTCCAGGGGAAGGGAGTAAGGGGGTGGCTTGTCCAGGTAAACGTGCAAGGGAGGGGTCTGTGGGGTCAATGACTGCCTCCTGGGGACCAAACCGAGGGTGGCATGGTAGGAGAGAATGGTGAGTATGAGAGGGGGCAGAGGGAACTGGGAGGGTGGGGATGCATCGGTAGCAATAGAAGGGACAACGAGGGTGGTTGGTGGGGACTCAGAGGCAGACACAGGCCCTGCGGGTAGGAAAGAGGAGGGCAGGAAGGTCAATGTAGATGAGGATGGGATTCTGAGGAAAGTAGGGAACATGCACGTTCACCTGGACATCCTGAAACGATAAGGGTTCAGGTTGGTAGGTCACAGTGGGGAAGTGGAAGATGATACCAGGGGAGTCAACAGTGATGGGGCGAAGGACATGGGTGACTGGGGGAGGGGAAAGGACGGGAGAGTTGACAAGATATTTGACCATGACTGTAGTTGTGAAAATTGAAAAGTGAGCGGAGCCTCATGTTGCATGGGCACAGGTGCTGCATGGGAATGCAATTAGTGGGTGGGCGAAGATCCAGGTCGGTTCAGATGGACAACTGAAAGTGAACCTCAGCAAGCAGAATTGAAAATTCTCAAGACAGTGAGATGAGTGTGATGGACAAGGCTCCGCATGTGTGGGAGAGTGCTCGCACGAGGCTCCAAAAGGCCCTGCCACACACACACTTCTCCCTCCAGAATCACTTGTGCTCCGACTGCATACAGCTGAACTGCTAGTGGGGGGAAGAGGGGTACTCGTGAAGCCTGTTAATGAAGCTGAAAGATAACATTACACATTATTTAGCTAAAGTTAATATATTTTCTGATTATAAAGTGACAAAATGTGTTCACCCGTGCAACCACTTGTGATCAGAATTTATAAGCTTTTCCAGGCTTCTTCAGGTGCTGCCCTGACATCCGGAGCAGGGGTGGAGACAGCCAGTGCAATACTCTGTTGTCTCTGATGACTTTAGCGTGTGTCCTCTGGAGAGCTGAGGCCTTGAGGGCCCTGGCTTGCTTTGGCTGTCCTCCTATGGGCCAGCTGCTCCTTCTGCGGTGACACAGGACAAGGTTAAGCGGGCCCCAGGCATAGGGGACTCAGAGAGATAGGACAGCCTCTGAGATTCCTGAGTGGATGATCCAGGGGTGTCAACTGCAGCTCCTCCTCCCTTCAGGTGCTCGAAGGCCCTGGTCTGACTCCTTGATGGGAAGGAGCACCTGAAGGAATGTCAAGGTGCTCCATTTTCTCTCATGCTGCCGCTGCAGGAAGTCACCCATGACTACCACGATGGAGTGCATGTCTGTGCACATCCCCACATTCTGCTGGACCAGGGTCTTCATGGTGTCGGCCATCCTTCCCATGGAGGTTTCCACAGGCACACATGTGGGCACCACTTCATCAGAGAGCAGGTGGATGCACTCCTTTGATTGGTGTGTCACTCTGTTGAGGACTTCCAACATCTCTGCATGATGTTTTCCCCAACAATGAGTTGGAAGGCTGAAACCAGAGGCTCATCAGCTGATTCGTACCTCACAGATGCCTCTTCCCCAGCAGTCCTCCGAATGCCAAGGAGCTCGGCTGAACCTGCCTCTTATTCCTGCGGATACATGTCCGTGCAGTGACCACCAGATTGTGAACGCAAGCCTGCTCTTGATCCAGGTCCCACCAAGGAGTGTGTCTCTGTGCTGGCAAAAGGTGTGGGTAAGCATTGTGATGGGTCTTCCAGGCTGCTTAATTCCAGCTCTTCAATGGAGGAGGCATCCTTTTGGCTGGAGGTGAGGACCTTTTTTTTTATTATTCATTCATGGGTGTGGGTGTCACTGGCTAGGCCAACATTTATTGCCCATCCCTAATTGCCCTTGTTCAGAGAGAACATACCTTGACCATATCTTGGCTGTTCAGAGGGCATTTAAGAGTCAACCACATTGCTGTGGGCCTGGAGTCATATGTAGGCCAGACCAGGTAAGGACAGCAGATTTCCTTCCCTAAAGGACATTAGTGAACCATTTGGGTTTTTACAACAATCAGCAATGGTTTCATGGTCATCAACAGACTTTTAATTCCAGATTTTTATTGAATTCAAATTTCACCACCTGCTGTGGTGGGATTCAACACAGCATTGCCCTGGGTCTCTGGATTACCAGTCCAGTGACAATACCACTATGCCACCGCTTTCCCTGGTTGGAGCTGAGGGACTGGCTAGTCGAGGGTGTCAGTTGCTTGGTAGACCTCTCTGTGAGCTGAAGTAAAGATAATTAATGCATGTCAGCAGAGTCACAAGCAGGAGAGAGAGCACTCACAGTTGTGTTGAGAGAGGGATGACATGGTGCAGGATCCTCACGTAGGTGTTCGCCGCCCACATCACCATTGCCACATGCACAGTCCACATCCTCACCAGTCAGCATGATGGCACACACCTCAAAGCGAGTGAGGAACCTAACGTGGGCCACTCCACTCCATCCCCGCACACCAGTCAGGAACATCTCCCTGCTGCTGTGAGCCAGCTTCTCCTGTATGCAAACAGGTGGAGCTTGTGAGAATGACGCATGGCACTACATGGAATGTTTGTGTGGTAAGCGGAACCATGGAAGGGATGAGGATGCAAGTTCAAGAGGATATGAGCCTGATGGAGATGTGAGGGTGTGTGTGGACGTTAGTGGTGTTGTACCTTGGATAATGTGAGATCCCTGTGGATGTGTGATGGGTTTGTGATTGTGTGAGTTGAGAGTGGTGAGGTGGTTGACTTACCCTGGAGGAATGGATGAGAGCATTCATCCTCTTCCTGCAGTGGCTGGCTGACCTCCTCTGTGCTCCAGTGGCACTGACTGCAGCTGCCACCACCTCTGAGGCCAGATTGGTGACTCTGGTGGACCTCCTGCAGCCAGAGCAGGGATACAGGACATTGCGCAGCCTTCCACTGCATCCAGCAGGTGCCCCAGGGAGGCGTCACTAAATTTGGGAGCTGCCATCTTCTTTGCTTTTTGGGAACCTGTCGCCTGGAGCAGTCACGGTCTGCAGCCATGAAGTAGGCTGCACTCTGGTGTGCTTTAAATATGGTGCCCGGAGCAAGGAAGCGCTGAGGCCACAGCTTGGCAGGAAACTCTGAGCGGGTCTGCCAGTGATCCGGCATGTTTCCTGTGAATGCATTATTGATGAGGCAGGACGTGCTGGGAAGGAGATGATATGGCATGAAAATCTGCCATTGTGGGCGCAGGTAAACATAATTTTTCCTGCCTGCTAATTTGCACTTAATGCAAATCTGGAACAATTCCGCCCCAATTCTCCACTTCATGCAGGTCACTGGTGAATCACTGTCAAATAGACAGATGTTTGCATCTCAAAAAAAATTATAACAAGGGTTTTCAGTGACAGCCTAGACAATGCTGAAAATTGTTGCAAAGCAAATGTCAAGAAACTCAGAATAGATTAGTTAAATATTACAGATAATGTACCAATACAACATTAAAGTTAATGTGACATTAGTGATTTTATCATGCAATAATTTTAATATCACTCGTATAAAGGGTTATGCTTT
The DNA here is from genome assembly GCF_017639515.1 of Carcharodon carcharias. Lineage (NCBI taxonomy): Eukaryota > Metazoa > Chordata > Chondrichthyes > Lamniformes > Lamnidae > Carcharodon > Carcharodon carcharias. The sequence goes on along the minus strand of NC_054474.1, from coordinate 41,453,026 downwards.
TAATGTAATTACTCCAATTATGTAAATATTAAAAGTTGATAAAGAGAGATTCTTGATGTAATATAATTTAATGGGGCTTCACTGATAGTTGATTTTCTGATTATTTAAAAATTGCCAGGTGCTATGATTATATGTTTTGGTACACAGATAAGTTTGTACTTCTCTAGTTTGAGTAGAAGTGGGTACCTGGCTGGGTTACTAGTAACTATTTGCAGATCACTGTGAAATGTGGGAGGTAGTGACTCAGCAGACAGCTTTATACTCTGTTCAATTATCCTTTCCTTTGGCTTCAATAGAAAATCAAGTGTGGTCTAAAAATATTTTTTTGCCCAATCACTGAAGACTAATTTCATATTCTAATATTTAAAGTAACAGGTCACAGTAATTCAGTATCTTCAATGATACTTTCCCTTTAATTATTGACTTAATTAACTATAAAACATTTGCACAATAATCAGTCTTGCTGAGAACCAAACCTTATTTATACAAATAGAGAGTTATATTGGCTGAATTTAATTTACCAACAGAAATCCCATTTTGTATTGATAGCATATCTGCTCCTAATTCTAAGGCACTTTATGAAATCCAGAATTTTTTTTGTATTTAAATGGCTCATCTCCCTCTGACTCTCTTTCTCTCCCTCTCTCTCTCTCTGTCTCCTCCATTTTTTAAGTAAACACTGGCTCCTATGATGAACCCAAGAGAATCTTCCTGGTACCTATCAGCATTTTAGCAGTGGCATCAATCACATATTGATTTAATCTAGAACTATTTTTGTCTCTTCAGGCTTTTTCAAATATTCACCGAAATACAAACTATAAAAAAGTAAAAGTAAATACAAAATTGGTGCTTCCATAAATGATGTTCATCGTTTAATGAGATATTTGCATTGCAAAATGTCAGCTTGAGTAAGCCTTCAAATTAATAATAAATAAAATGTCTCATAAATCAGTTGGTATATTCATGCTTCCAGTGTAAGATACAGATAGTTTTTTTTTCATTTGAAAGAGTTTAAAAGAAACTGCAATGCTGGTAAGGGGACCCAGTAAACCAGCCATCCAGCTGAAGAGTTAGCTGGCCAACAATAAAGAAGGACGAATGCATTCACAGTAAGTTATAGAATGTTAGTTATAGTGTGAAGCCAAATATTTAAATATGGAGCACAGCAGTTAATAAATTGTGTGACTTTTCTCAGATCTTCCTGTGTCACACACAACCTGCGGCTGAATGGTTATGGGGGTGGGGGGGATGGTGGGGTGGGGGGAGGTGGGGTGGTGGTGGTGGTGTTGCTCTTCTCCGAGTGGTCCAGCAATGGCACTAAAAAAAATGATCATGTGTGAGAACAGCAATGACTGTTCCCTTGAATCTCCATCCCTTCCTACAGGGAAATGACTTTTGATCAATGCCTCTTCACAGCAGCATAGCTGCAACGGAGAACTTGTGCACCTGCATCCTGTAAAAATAAAATTGTATTAATTATTGACCCATGATTTGTTTTTAATAATAATAAAAATATAATAGTTGCAATATGCAGTCAATATACTCAGTCCCGAGCTAGTGGCTAAATTCAATGTACGGTAGGATTCTTCTTGCATGACATATTTTGCGACTGCAACTGTGAATGACACTGACCTGTCCTCCTCTTAGTTGACCTATTCGCAGCTTCCAGAACAACTTCCATGAATATAGCCGTGATAATGTTTAAAAAAATCCAAAGTGCCTTTCAAAGGGAAAATGAAAAAAAAAAAGGAACAGCCAGATAGTGTCAGAGATTGGTGATCAAAAGCTTGGTTGAAGTGATAGATTTTAGGAGACGTTTAAAGGTAAGGAGGGAAGTAGAGAGGCAGAGGAACTAGAGATGGAGTTTCAGAGATTGGGACCTGGGTGGCTGAAGGCATTGTCATCAATGGTATGACAAATGGAGAGGGAGTAGCATCTGAGGGGAAATTGCTTCCATTTTCATAAATGCTTCCCAAAATGTCAGCTCATATAGAGGTCAGTACTCAATTCCCAGTAGCTTCATTGATGTTTACGTCAAATCAAAGTTCAGTCCAATTTCAGGTCAAAAGAGGCAAACAGTTGGATTTTCCTCTGCAATATCGTCTAGGATTGGGCTGTACAGTGGAAAGTGAAGGGAAGTGGGGTGGCTAGTCTCTTTCTGAACAAGGCTCCAAGCTGTTAAGAAATTCAAGTAAAATAAACACTGCACTGCACCTTTCTCTGTTCATTTTAAAGCTAATTGCACTTAGATAAATCATCAGAGTGGCTCAAGGTCAGACAGGCTTGATTTCTCTTGTGTTATCAGTGGCTCAGTGGTTGCATGCTTATCTGTGAGTCAGAGGACTGAGTTCAAGTCCCACTCCAGGGACATCAGCACAAAATCTAAGTGAACATATGATGCTGAGGGAGTGAAGTACTGTCAATCAGATGTAATTTAAAATCTAGGCCACTATCTCAGGTGGACTTAAAAGGTCCGATGGCACTAATTCAAAGTGGGGAGGTATCGCTGGTGTCTTCGCCAATATTTGTCCTTCAACAAACATCATTAAAACATTATCTGGTAATTGCTACATGCTGTTTGCAATTTACTGCTGGGTTTCCCTAAATTATAGTAGTGAATACTTTTAAAGTAAGTAATTTGGTTGCAAAGCACTTTTGGGCATTGTGAAAGATGTTATATGAATACAAGTCTTCCTTTTTTAAGATATTCCTCTTAAAAATGTGACACCGGATCTGAGATTTTCCCTGGTTTTGCTGTCCTTTGTTAAACAAATTCAAAAAATCAAATTTAACGCTGGTGTCATGTCAGACATCTATGTTCCCTCAATTGCCACCTGTGACTTGCTTATTATTAAGGGTACTGGAATATAAAATGCGTTTAGTGTTGCTAGCCAGATACTGACAGGAAGAATGGATTGAATGAAAATCCTCAGAAGATTCTGTGATTTTTCTAACTTTGCTTGTGAACACTTGCTGGGAGTATTTTTTTTTCAGTATTTTTTCTTAAGTCCATCACTGCAGCTTGTGTTTTGGAGTGTTGCTTCCTAAAGCTTATGACATACATTACAGCAAGCAATGGCATGCACTTAAAGGGTGTGCCTTTGCTTGCTTTAATGAGCTTTAAGAAACAATGTCCCAAAACACAGTATCATTCATAACTCATCAGATACTGAAGCAGTCCATGCCCAGAAGCAACAAGACCTGGATAACATTCAGACTTGGGGACTGATAAGTGCAGTAATGTGTGATATGTTAATGAGGCAAAGTATACATCATCACAGGAAGTGATACAAACATTTCATGATCTTGCTTTCTAATTGTAGACCTCATGGCAAGGAAGCCACAGTAAGGTCTTTCTTAATAAAGTTAACACTTTAACACACGAGATCAAGAATATTATAATTGGCAAGTAACATTCATGCCATACAAGTGCTAGGCAATGACCATCTCCAATGAGACAGAATCTAACCATCTCCCCTTGACATTCAACAATATTACCATCACTGAATCCCCCACCATCAACACCCTGGGGGTCAACATTGACCAGAAACTCAACAAAACCAGCCACATAAATACTGTGGCTACAAGAGCAGGTCAGAGGCTAGGTATTCTGCTGCAGGTAACTCACATTGTGACTCCCCAAATACTTTCTATTACGTACAAGGCACAAGTCAGGAATGTTATTGAGTATTCTCACTTGCCTGGATGACTGAGGCTCCTACAACACTCAAGAAGCTCAAGACCTTTCACAACAAGGCAGCCGCTTGATTGGCACCCCATGCACCCTCTTAAAAATTCACTCCCTCCACCACCAGTGTACTGTAACTGCAATGTGTAGCAGCTACAAGATGCACTGCAGCAACGTGAAAGTCTTCTCTGACACCACCTTCCATACCTACTGCCTAGAAGAATAAGGGTGTTAGGCGCCAAGGAACACCAACACCTGCAATCCTTTCAAGTTACACAACATCCTGTTTTGGAAGAATATCACCATTCCTTCATTGCTATTTGGTCAAAATGCCGGAACTCCCCACCTACTAGCACTATGAGTGTGATTACACCACACAAAATATAGTGGTTCAGGAAGGTTCTCAAGAGCAATTAGGAATGGGCCAGCAATGCCTACATCCCATAATTGAATTTTTTAAAAACTTGAACAATGAACAGGAAAAAGAAAAGGATCTCAAGATGGTCAGGCATCACAGGAGGCATCTGGCATGCATATTTACCTAGGTACGGACCAAATTATTGCTATCTCAACTTTACCAAAGAGCTATGATTTAAAATATTGTGCTTCCCCTATGAGGCTATACAGGAACTGTGACACCTACTTGTCCTGGATTTGTAGAGAACCTTCATTTCAGGCACAATAATGCCATTGTCAGTGAAGGTAACGACTGGCATCTACCACTATGCTCAGGTATTTTCAGACTGCATTGGAAAGTAGCGGGATGGGAGTCACATGGGTGGTGGCGGAGGAAGGTTTAGGGTTGATGGAGGCAAGAGCAGGGGGGGGTGGCTCTCAGTGGCCTTCCCCATTCCCGGTGCTGGGTCCCTCAATCAGGCACTGCCTGTGAAAGCTTCAAAAAACATCTTTGACCACTGTACCACACAGTAGTTACTTGTAACAACAGACCACAGGGTTGCCAAATATTCAGAATTGTCCTGGACTCTGCAGAAATTAAAGATTAGTCTCCAACTGCTGCAAGAAATTTAGGAGAAAAGTCATGGCAACATTAAAAGCAATTGTGTGCTTTTTTTGTGTTTTTTTTGACCACTTTAATTTTAGTTACAAAAATATGGGACATTGGAAAAAGGAATGTTTGATAGCGTGGTTGGAGATGGGAGGTCATGTAATCAAACCTTTAATCCAATCAGAGTTGGCAAACCCTAACTGAGCAGCACTGCATGTAAAAGCTGAGAATGTTCAAGAAAGTGATTACTGACCTGTAATATTTCCTGAGAGATAAGCTGCAGAGACAATTTTCACTTAGCGCTGTCCTCGCTGTGGTTGTCAACATAACAACTGCTGTCAGTTTACAGGCCATTGGTAGCTTGCAGGCCCTAACAGGAGATATCATTTAATTCTACGCAGGTGACTGATTTCACTGCTCAGCTATGGTACAAGAACAACACAGCAATCCCAAAAGTACCAGTGCTTCTACTAAGTTGTGCCATGGGTTCAGAAAATATTTAATTTTTCACATGTGGCATCCGTAGATCAAACCATTTTCACCACCTTAATATGTAGATGGTATGTGACTCCTGATCTAATGCCTCCTTTCTGGGAATAATCTATGATTCATTGAATTTGCACCAATCTAAAATTGTGAGACTTGCAAGGAGGCTTAATAAACAACTTAGCTTCTGAAATATGAGTTAGGCCTCTGAAAAGCCTGTGTGCCAATGAAGTCCATATCACTATTGTGATTAAGCAGGCCTTGGCATTGGGTGTAATAATTATGGAATTAGACTATTAATCCGTGGATTGTGAATTCAAATTCCACCATAGTATCATGCGAATTTTAATTTAGCTTTTTAAAAATCTGGAAATAAAAAACTTGCATCAATGACATTACAAAGAAGCTGTCCGATTGTTGTAAAGCCCAACTGGTTAACTAATCAGCTTTAGGGAAGGAAATTTGCCATCAATATCTAGTCTGTGTTGTACGTGACTCCAGTCCCACACCAATGTGGTTGTCTCCGAAGTAGCAAGTCACGCAGCTGTATCAAATCCTTACACAGTGGTTAAAGGAGAAGGACCAGCGGCGAATAATCAGGGCAACAAGGAATGGGTAATAAGTGCTGGCATTGCCATTGATGCCTACATTTTAAGAGTGAGTTTTAAAAAATGCCAAATGTTCATTCTGGTATCTGCTGTAGTAGCTGCCTCATGTATGCCCTGGAAAAATTGTCAAAACGGATGTGCTGCATGCTGAAAGCATTGCTATTTGTAAAGGCATCAGGATGCAGTTTACAGATCACTAGATACCAGGCAAACAAAAGGATGAGATGAATCAACATGCAAATCAACAGGCAAATTTAAAACAAAAATAAAAATAAAATTTAAAATCAGCAGTAGCAGTTGAAATTTTCTTCCTTGAGCCATTACACAAGTGTTTTCTGATGTTTTAAGGCACCATGCAGGAGTCACAGGGAGGTCAGTGCAAGAGTCACAGGGAGGTCCATGCAGGAGCTGTTCAGTCAGTAAAGAAACGAATATTGAGTTCGCCAACTTTAGATCATGAACTCTCTCCTCGATCCCCACCCCCTTTCCGAACCCCCTTTTTCCAATAATTTATATAGATTTTTCTTTTCCCACCTATTTCCATTATTTTAAATGTATTTCAATCCATTGTTTTATCTTTACCTTTTAGCCCATTTCGATCTCCCCCCCCCAACCCCACCCCCACTAGAGCTATCTGTCCCTTGCTTGTCCTGCTTTTTACCCTTAATGTCCCCATTAGCACATTTCTTAGCTAAGATCACCAACGTCAACACACCTTTGTCCTTTTGTCTATGACATCTTTTGGCAATCTCCACCTATCACTGGCCCTCTATCCAGCTCTACCTGTCCCACCTCCCCCATAAACCAATTTATATTTCACTTCTCTATTTTTCCTTAGTTTTGATGAAGAGTCATTCGGACTCAAAACGTTAACTGTGTTCCTCTCCGCAAATGTTGTCAGACCTGCCAAGTTTTTCCAGGTATTTTTGTTTTTGTTCAAGAAATTGGAGGGTTGCTTAGCCAAAAGCTAACAGAAGGACCTTCATAAAATCTTCTACTTTGGCGAATAGCTGGAACGCTGAAGAGAAATCAAAGTGAATTCCAGAGAGTGGTGACATACCTTTTGAGTTGGTCCCAGGAAAAGTGAAATACCTTAAAGAGTTTGTAACATAAGGGAAATCTTGGGGCCAAATAAAAAGCAAAAGAGTTTATAGCATAAGTCTTTATAAACTATAATGTTAAGTTACCAGTGTTTAATTTGTTTAATTCTTTTTTATACACAGTAAAGTTTGTTCTGGTTTAAAAATGTGATATCTTGTGGCTAGTTCTAACAGTTACTTACTACGTGTTCGGATTTCTTCTTTAAATGTTAATGGTCCCTAACAGGAAGGCAACAATAACAAGACAGCCATTATAACAACAAAAAATCAATAATTCTGCATCTTGTTTCTAATCTGTGGGGGCATTATTTCATTAACAAGTATTTGACAGCTTTTGTAGTGGAGAATATGGGGGCATGGTGGAATTGAAGAAGAGATTGGAATAGTTAAGATATTGGTAAAAAAAAAAGCCAAGAGGGAGATGAGGGGTGAGATCAAATCCCATTCACTCACAGAGTTAAAAATCAGGCCTGAGGAGAATTTTTCTTTCACAGGGTTGTTATGATGTGAAATGCATTGAATGAAAGTCTGGTGAAAGCAGATTTAATAATAACTTTCAAAATGAATTGGATATATACTTAAAAAGGAAAAATGTAGGGCTATGGGGGAAGAGCAGGGGAATAGAAGTAATTGGATAACTCATTCTAGCAGCAACATAGGCATAATGAGTCAAATTGTCTTCTATTGCTGTATGATTCTATGATTTCTTGAAAGCTACCAAAAGGGATATTACAGTTAGAAAATTCAGTCCCATGTATATGACAATATTTCACAAAGATGAACTATGTCACAACAACAACATTTGTTGAGAGACTGGACTGACATTTGTGCAATTCTGATGGGTACCATTGCAAAAAAAAGTGGAACATGTTCACAACCTTTAGGTCACTGAGTAATGCCCACATCCCATGAACGAATATATTTTTAAAATTGCTTCATTTTCACATGGATCACAGGAATTCCACAATTCCACAGACACGAGGAAGGGAAGTTGTCAGGGATTATAATTTGGATCTCTACCCCTACCACTGTTTCAGATTGGCTATGTATCTCTAATTACATTCAACACAAGTTAAACAACAGGCTATTTTTCCATTGTTTTTCCAAAAATATTTGAATTATCCAATACCTCAAATTACATGATTTTAAGAAAACAAAAGACATGCTTTCCTCAAACAAATCAAGAAATTTCAAATCAACAGGAGTAAACTGTACAGAAATATTCAAACACATACTGAAAAATATTATGACTTAATGCACCGTTAAAAATTTTGTTACACCTATTCAACAAGACAACCTTTTAAAGGGTTTTTACAGCAAGAATAACAGCACAAAAAGTAGAAGTTCATGTCAATTTAGTGATTTCTATTTGATTTTTGTCTACAAAGTCTTCAGCAGTGTGCCTGAGGAGGAGGAAACCAGTGATTGCACCTTCTCAGTTTCCACATTGTAATGAAAAATATAACCTCTAGTGTTGACCTGATTTCTCAAATTTCTTTATCAGTGATATGTCAACAGCTGTTATTTGCTACTTTGAGAAAGGAACATTGCAGCTATATAGATATAGGCTGTATCTGTGGCAATAAGTACATAATGGCTCATGTTTTGCATTCAGCAGTGAAGTAATGGCCATAGACCTTGAAGAAAGCTGACCACAGGGATCTAGCAAGCTCCCTTCTGTGCACATGAAATTGAACTAGCCTAGCCATATAAATACTGTGGCTACAAAAGCAGGTCAGAGACTAGGAATCGTGCAATGGGTAACTCACCTCCTGACTCCCCAAAGCCTGTCCACCATGTACAAGGCACAGTCAGCAGTGTGATGGTATACTCCACATTTGCCTGGATGAGTGCAGCTCCCACAACACTCAAGAAGCTTGACACCATCTAGGACAAAGCAGCCCGCTTGATTGGCACCACATCCACAAACTTTAACTTCCTCCACCACCAACGAACAGTAGCAGCAGTGTGTACTATCTACAAGATGCACTGCAGGAAGTCACCAAGGCTCCTTCGACAGCACCTTCCAACCTCACAGCCACTACCATCTAGATGGACAAGGGCAGCAGATAGATGGGAACACCACCACCTGGAAGTTGCCCTCAAAGTCACTCATCATCCTGACTTAGAAATATATCACTGTTCTTTCACTGTTGCTGGGTCAAAATCCTGGAACAGCACTGTGGGTGTATCTATACTACACGGACTGCAACAGTTCAAGAAGGAAGCTCACCACCACCTTCTCAAGGACAACTAGTGATGGACAATAAATGCTGGCTCAGCCAGCAAAGCCCAGATCCCATGTATGAATTTAAAAAAATGTGCAAACACTGGAAGCTACTGTCAGTTTCACAGAGTAATAATGACAGTTTCACCATTTTTACAACTGCAAAATCCAGACCATAACATTTTCATAGTTTTATTATCAGAAGTACAATCAAATGAATGCAGGAATGTCCTGGGAATGTGGTAATAAACCTTGGTGATTAGTGGCTTGGGGAGGTCTTGTGGCGCAGTGGTATCCCTACCTCTGGGGCAGAACCTCTGGTTTTAAATCCCACTTCAGGACTTGATGGTAATGGAAGGTGTGTTCATAACCTGGCCAAACAAGTTGATTATCATCCTATAAATCCTTCCATACACCTGACTCAGGGCAAATTGAAGTTCAGTTGGGATGCACTACAGTTGATTTTGTACATTGGGACCACTTGCGAAAGTAATGGCTTTCTTCTTTGCAGTGTGACAATTCGCACCTCCTTCTATGGCCCAAATTGTTTTATTTTCTCTCAAAACACTTGAATAAAATTGAGTTATATGGCCCTATTGCTATTCAGATGAAACAAAATCTCCATTTCTGGGGAATATATTTGTTAAGAAATGTCACACTAACATTGTAATTTTGCATCATTCTTAGCTAATGTAGTATAAAAGTAATTGAAGGATATGAAACTATTTCTAAGATTTGTCGACATCACAATAAACAAATTCAATATTTCTTAAAATTGGAAAATGAAGGGGCCTCACAGGTATTAGTTAAAAAGTTTAATTAACTATTCCTTCTCCTTCAGTCACACCATAAATTGTTTCATTTCTCATTGTAATGTTCACCTGAAACTTATTCATTATGAACTCTCCATTTTGTGACCCATGTGTTTAAAACTTTGGAACATCCTTTAATAATTGTTGCTTGTTCAATATTTGGAGGCCTGCTTGAATTCCCTAATCCTATTTAAGCTCTGTTAATTAATTTTACTAAAGTCAGTGATAAAATTCCAGCATCATTGAACAGGTCATTAATCTCACTTTTGAAGTACCAGTGTAGAAATTAGATCACATCCATATCACTGCGTATGCCAATGAGGCCAATGGCCGAAACATTCATAAACAGAAAAGGAGCAAAGACTTTCAGAGACACTAAATGTCAGAGTGCTTTTTGATTGCTGAGTGAGGGCAATAATTTATTTATTATGAATAGTCTATTATGAAACATCAACAAAGCTTGCTCATTAGTATCTCTCAATCTTGTTCATATATTTGCTTGCTTGCACTATGCTTTAAACTGCACTTAAAGGAAAATCCGTTTTCCCAAAACCTATGGAAACATAAACAGGTTCCATAATGTGACAACATCCAGTCATGTGTAAGGAAGAAATTTTTGAACTATTTGCCAATGAATAGGAATTTTGAACAGAAACTTAATCAGAAACAAGCTGGATACTGACAGCTCTTGTGAAACATCCACTGGAGAGCCATAAGCAATATCCAAAATCATGTAGACTAACTCAAATTCTAACTTCCAAAAGCCTAGGCCAGATCAGTGCTAAAGTCGTGAGAAGAAAATTCTAAGAAAGTGCACAAAGGTTTTCCATCAGTAAAACTCAGAAATCAAACAGACATGGAAGGAGGGATTGGCACTTCTTCCAATGTATTCAGAGTAAATACATAGTACACTCTGCCTTAAGGGTATTTTTATTTTACCAAATTTGTACCACATATCTAGGTGGGCCAGGGAGAGTTCCCTATAGCATTTTAAATTGAAATAAGTGGGGAATGCTACTGAAACACAATCTCCAGTTCATTACATCCACTATCCCCTGCAGACGAGTGAAAGGCTTCAGTGCTGTTTATAGGATTTATATCAATTGACTGTGTAACTAAGCTATGCTGGTAATTTAAACATTTATTCGATTCCTGAGAAGATCATTACCACAATTACTTTTCTGGATTTCATGAAAATGCCATTTTACAATTACATTTCCTTAGATCAATTTAGTAACATTGAGTTCAGTAACATTCATGCCACACCACTGTCATGCAATGACCATCTCCAACAAGAGAGAATCTAACCGTTGCCCCTTGACATTCAATGGCATTACAATTGCTGAATCCCCCACTATCAACATACTGAGGGTTACCATTGACCAGAAACTGAACTGGACGAGCCATATAAATACCGTGGCTACAAGAGCAGGTCAGAGGCTGGGAATTCTGCAATGAGTAATTCACCTCCTGACTCCCCAAAGCCTGTTCACCATCTACAAGGCACAGTTCAGGAGTGTGATGGAATACTCCCCACTTGCCTGGGTGAGTGCAGCTCCAACAACACTCAAGAAACTTGACACCATCCAGGACAAAGCAGTCCACTTGATTGACACCCTATCCACAAACATTCACCCCCTCCACTACCAACACACAGCGGCAGCAGTGTGTACCAGCTACAAAATGCACTGAAGGAATTCACCAAGCCTCCTGAGAAAGCACCTTCCAAACCCATGACTACTACCATCTAGATGGACAAGGGCAGCAGACACATTGGAATACCACCTCCAGTGGAAGTTCCCCTCCAAGACACTCATCATCCTGACTTGGAAATATATCGCCATTCCTTCCCTGTCGCTGGGTCAAAATCCTGGAACTCCCTCCTTAACAGCACTGTGGGTGTACCTACAGCACATGGACTGCAGTAGTTCAAGAAGGCAGCTTACCACCACCTTCTCAAGGGCAATTGGGAATGGGCAATAAATGCTGGCCCAGCCAGTGAAGCACACATCCCATTAATGAATATTTAAGAAATTTATAACTATTTTATGTAACAAGAATGTTGAAAATAATAATTTTCTCTATTACAGCTATGCATTCCAAAGCAAATTAATGATCTCACTTGAATAGAATGATGAAACGTATCTTTTAAAAACAATTAGATGAGGATTTTATTTACGTCCAGAGCATATTACAAATAACCCAAGAAAGGAGTTATAACCGTTTGTGACATGCCTTAAATAAAAATAAAATACTGCGGACACTGGAGATCTGAAATAAAAACAGGAAGTGCTGGAAAAACTCAGGAGGGCTAGCACTACCTGTGGAGAGAAACATAGTTAATGTTGAGTCCAATATGACTCAAGAAAGTGTTATATTGGACTTGAAATATTAACGCTGTTTCTCTTTCCACAGGTGGTGTCAAACTTCCTGAGTTTTTCCAGCACTTAGTTTTTATTTGTGACATGTCTTCGTTATTCACAAATTAATGTTCAGTCTGTTTTTTTTAGACATGTCATCCATTTAGTACATTATGTAGAATCGTATAATTCTTTGTGATAAATTTCACATTGTATTGTTTCACCTCTACAAGGCGTGAAATGCAATTTCTCCTAATACAATTGCAGAATTCAACTTCGACAGGACCTTTATCCATTATAAAGATTATAGTTCTAAATCCTGGAGAATGCACCCCCATGTGGCTAAGTATATTATTACAATGAGATGAAAACAAAAAACTGCGGATGCTGGAAATCCAAAACAAAAAATAAAAAATACCTGGAGAAACTCAGCAGGTCTGGCAGCATCGGCGGAGAAGAGTGCAGTTGATGTTTCGAGTCCTCATGACCCTTCAACAGAACTAAGTAAAAATAGGAGAGGGGTAAAAAATAAGCTCGTTTAAGGGGGGTGGAGGGGGGGGTGGGGAGAGAAGGGGGGTTGGTTGTTGGGACAAGCAAGCAGTGATAGGAAGAGATAACCAAAAGATGTCACAGACAAAAGAACAAAGAAGTGTTGAAGGTGGTGATATTATCTAAAAGAATGTGCTAATTAAGAATGGATAGCAGGACAAGGAAGGTACAGATAGCTGTAGTAGGGGTGGGGTGAAATAAGACTAAAAGGGCATAAGAGGTATAGATAAATGATTGGTGGAATACATTAAAAATAATGGAAATAGGTGGGAAAAGAAAAATCTATATAAATTATTGGAACAAACAAAAAGGAGGGGGAAGAAACGGAAAGGGGGTGGGGATGGAGGAGAGTGTTTAAGATCCAAAATTGTTGAACTCAATTTTCAGTCCAGAAGTCCGTAAAGTGCCTAGTTGGAAGATGAGGTGCTGTTCCTCCAGATTGTGTTGAGCTTCACTGGAACAATGCAGCAAGCCAAGGACAGACATGTGGGCAAGAAAGCAGGGTGAAGTGTTAAAATGGCAAGTGACAGGGAGGTCTGGGTGATGCTTGCGGACAGACCAAAGGTGTTCTGCAAAGCGGTCACCCAGTCTGCGTTTGGTCTCTCCAATGTAGAGGAAACCACATTGGGAGCAACGAATGTAGTAGACTAAGTTGAAGGAAATGCAAGTGAAATGCTGCTTCACTTGAAAGGAGTGTTTGGGCCCTTGGACGGTGAGGAGAGAGGAAGTGAAGGGGCAAGTGTTGCATATCTTGCGTTCGCATGGGGAGGTGCCATAGGAGGGTGTTGAGGAGTAGGGGGTGATGGAGGAGTGGACCAGGGTGTCACGGAGCGAATGATCCCTACGGAATGCTGCCGGGGGGGTGAAGGGAAGATGTGTTGCGTGGTGGCATCATGCTGGAATTGGCGGAAATGGCAGAGGATGATCCTTTGAATGTGGAGGCTGGTGGGGTGATAAGTGAGGACAAGGGGAACCCTATCATGTTTCTGGGAGGGAGGAAAAGACGTGAGGGCGGATGTGCGGGAGATGGGCTGGACATGGTTGAGGGCCTTGTCAACTACCGTGGGTGGAAAACCTCGGTTAAGGAAGGAGGACATGTCAGAGGAACTGTTTTTGAATGTAGCATCATCAGAACAGATGTCACGTCTAAAAGGTAAAGATAAAACAATGGATGGAAATACACTTAAAATAGTGGAAGTAGGTAGGAAAAGAAAAAGCTATATAAATTATTGGAAAAAACAAAACCTCATCTTCTGACTAGGCACTTTACAGCCTTCCGGACTGAATATTGTGTTCAACAATTTTAGATCTTAAACTCCGCCCTCCATCCCCACCCTCTTTCCGTTTCTTCCCCCCTCCTTTTTGTTTTTTCCAATAATTTATATAGCGTTTTCTTTTCCCACCTATTTCCATTATTTTTAATGTATTCCACCGATCATTTATCTATACCTCTTATGCCCTTTTAGTTTTATTTCACCCCACCCCCACTACAGCTATCTGTACCTTCCTTGTCCTGCTATGCATTCTTAATTAGCACATTCTTTAAGATAATATCACCACCTTCAACACTTCTTTGTTCTTTTGTCTGTGACATCTTTTGGTTATCTCTTCCTATCACTGCTTGCTTGTCCCAACAACCACCTTCTCTTCGCGCCCCCCCCCCCACCCCTTAAACCAGCTTATATTTCACCCCCTCTCCTATTTTTACTTAGTTCTGTTGAAGGATCATGAGGGCTCGAAACGTCAACTGTACACTTCTCCGCCGATGCTGCCAGACCTGCTGAGTTTTTCCAGGTATTTTTTATATTATCACAATGGGTTAGCGACTAGCATAACCACACTGTTCAAAAATAATTTATCTATCATTTTTTTCCCCGTTTGCTCAAGGTGAAATGGAACACTTTCATTTTGTACTTCTACTATCAAGCACTCCCCATTCAGTTAATGTACACATTAGATTAAGTTAAGGATCCCTCTCTTTGTATCAAAGCAAAACAACAATTGCACTATGGCTACTTTCCCATTTCTCACAATGATCTTTGTTTTTAATTGAGCCATGGTATGTGGGCATCGTTGGCAAGGCCAGCATTTATTGCCCATCCCTAATTGTCCAGGAGAAGATGGTTGTGAGCCACCTGCTAAAGCATTGGAACCCATCTAGTGTAGGTACATCAGCAGTGCTGTTAGAAAGCAAGTTCCTGGATTTTGATCCAGTGAAAATGAAGGAACAGTGATATAATTTCAAATCAGGGTGGTATGCTGCCCCTGTTGCTCGAGGTGTAGAGGTCTTGGGTTTGGAAGATGCTGTTGAAGGAGCCTTGGTGAGTTACTGCTATGCTTCTTGTAGCTGGCACACACTGCAGCTATGGTACGCTGTTGGCAAATGGGTTGTCAATCAAACAAGCAGCTTGTCCTAGATAAAAACAAAAAAACTGCGGATGCTGGAAATCCAAAACAAAAACAGAATTACCTGGAAAAACTCAGCAGGTCTGGCAGCATCGGCGGAGAAGAAAAGAGTTGACGTTTCGAGTCCTCATGACCCTTCGACAGAACTTGAGTTCGAGTCCAGGAAAGAGCTGAAATATAAGCTGGTTTAAGGTGTGTGTGTGGGGGGCGGAGAGATAGAGAGACAGAGAGGTGGAGGGGGTTGGTGTGGTTGTAGCGACAAACAAGCAGTGATAGAAGCAGAATATCAAAAGATGTCAACAACAATAGTACAATAGAACACATAGGTGTTAAAGATAAAGTTGGTGATATTATCTAATTAGCACATTCGTTTAGATAATATCACCAACTTTATCTTTAACACCTATGTGTTCTATTGTACTATTGTTGTTGACATCTTTTGATATTCTGCTTCTATCACTGCTTGTTTGTCGCTACAACCACACCAACCCCCTCCACCTCTCTGTCTCTCTATCTCTCCGCCCCCCACACACACACCTTAAACCAGCTTATATTTCAGCTCTTTCCTGGACTCGAACTCAAGTTCTGTCGAAGGGTCATGAGGACTCGAAACGTCAACTCTTTTCTTCTCCGCCGATGCTGCCAGACCTGCTGAGTTTTTCCAGGTAATTCTAGCTTGTCCTAGATGTTGAGTTTCTTGAATGATGTTGGAGCTGCACACATCCAGATAAGTGGAGAGTATTCCATCACACGCCTGACTTGTGCTTTGTAGATAGTGGTGGTGAGTTACTTGCTGCAGAATTCCCAGCCTCTGACCTACTCTTATAACCACAATATTTATGTGGCTGGTCCAGTGAGTTTCTGACCAATGATGATCCTCAGGATGTTGACACTGGGAATGCTAGGTGTGATTCCAGCCAGTGGAGTCTTGCCCCTGGTTCCCTTTTACTTCAATTCTGCTTGGGCTCCTTGATGCCACACTTGATAAAATGCCATCTTAATGTCAAGGACAGACAATCTCACCTCTGGAATTCAGCACTTTGTTTGAACCAAGGATGTAGTGAGGTCTGGAGCCAAGAAATCCTTGCAGTATCCAGCTAGGGCAACAGTGAGCAGGATATTGGTAAGTGCTGCTCAATAGCCCTCTGACACCTTCCATTATTTTACTGATGATTGTGAGTAGACAGATGGGGCAGTAATTGGCTGGATTGAATTTCCCTGCTTTTTTTGTGGGCAGGACATAGGTTGGCAGTTTTCCGTATTGACAAGTAGAAGCCAGTGTTGTAACATTGGAAAACATTGAGAATATTGTGAAGATTTGCAGGCATTTTTGTGCTCAAGCATTTCCATGCAACAGATGGTCACTAGCATTGTCAAATCAAAAATTAATTAGACATTCCCTAAAAAGATCAATTATAACCCAAGAAACATATACAACTGTTATAGCACCTCAACAAATATGAAACGGAAACAAAATCCTGTCACTTCAATATCCCAGTTTGAGAATTGGCCAGTCAGCCACACAACTAACCTTCATGCAGAGCTAAGTTCCCTACTCTATATTGTACTGAACCCTTACTAGTCTTCATGAAAAAAATTCCTATCACAATCCACTTAAATGTCTTAAATCCAGGTGGTAAGCAGAATGGCACTCAAAGTTGCAGCCTTGACAACCAAACACATACTTGTTTTGTGTATTTAAAGATTGCACAATAATACATAGAATTCCTTTTGAACTATGGCAGGGAACAAAACATATCAAAAAGATAGGTATTGAGGGTATGTGCTGTCTGTAATATCATTTATAACCAACTCTACCTTTCATAAACTTGTTAGATTTATAAAATCCTGTGGTCCAGATATTACTTAGAATCAATTTTATGCAAATCTGGGAATAGACAAGTTTATGAAAAGTGGAGCTGGTTTTAAATAACACTACTGGAAGCACATATCAAAAAGAACACTTTTCCTTGTGTTGAAACCTATGGTGATGTGTGACTTGGTATTTTCAACTTTTTGGTGCCTGAAAATGAGGAAATATTTCCCCAAGCTGGGGAATTTTAAGCAAATCTGGGGATAGATATGCACAACCCTGGATGAATGTTTCCTATCATATGCTGTAACTACCAGTTTGGCACTCCTCTCTACACTGTAGCTCCTTATTTCAAGCTTATCTTTTCCTTTGATTTGCTTCCAACATAATCTAGTTTAGGTGATCTAATTTACATCTGGAGATGCCCAAAATATTGCAGTATCCTTGTCTTTATCTGAGTGAGCACACCTTTCAAGCACAAAAGAATACTGCAGATCCTGGAAATTTGAAATAAAGCAGAAAATGCCACGGATATCATCAGGCCAGGCAGCATCTGTGAGCCTCAGTGAGAAGAGGAGTGGAGAGTGTGTTAAATTTTCAGGTTGAGGATCTTTCCTTGGAATGACAAGTCAATCGGCCTGAAATGTTAACTGTTTTTCTCTCTCCACAAATACTGCCTGGCCTGCTGAGGATTTCTTGTGTTCTCTCTCAATTTTCAAGCACCCTTTCCTTTCACCTTTTCACAGCCCATGTAACTATGCAGATGCACCAGTCCACTAATCAAAAGCATGCACTTTTTTGACATTCTAATTTATGCTTTACATCCCAAACATGTATTTTCTTTGTAATCCTTACCATAAGGTATATCGCCATCTTCCCAAATTTCTCCAACTCCCCACCCACCTTTCTTGCTCTGAACGGTCTAGTTCTTATTTCTTCTGAATGTTCCAGAGAAGTTAAGTCCCAGAGAAGTTTGTGATTTACTTAATACCCTATATGACTACTCCTGTTGATTCCTTGCAACAGACCATCGTTTTCTTGGAGTTCATTTCTGAATTTATAATGCCAGCTGACACCGGCAGGTCTGTAGACCAGCCCATGAACTTTTGCTAATTTTCAGGGATGAGTATATCATCTGTGTGCGTCAGGTTATTTAACCATTACCAACTTGAAAATCTTCCTGAAAGCATTTTATGGCTCCCCTCAAACACCTTAGAATTGATTCTGAACAGGTAAATTCAAGCTTTTCTCCCTCCAAAATTCATCTAGAAGTCCTTTATGTTTCAATAGTTAGTGAAATTCTTGCTGTATTTCAGGACAACTGTTGTTGACAAATCTTCCATACTTGGTATATTCATTTCACAATATACACTTAACCCAGATTTTACTTTCCTTGCACAGGAAAGTATGTTTCTGTTGAATTTCTAAAGAACCCACAGCAAACACTTTCATTATAAGTTTCCTCTCACAATTCTGTTATTCATCTTCATGGGAGGGAAACCATACCAAACATATACCTCTGAATCAAGAGAAATTGAAGCACAGAAAGCAGACTATTGTGCCCATCAGTGCTACATACACAAATCTCATTGGCTCAGCCTACGTGAATCCCACTGACTCATCATTGTTTTCCTACATTAGTCCCACTTCTCCACTCTTCCCCATAATTAATATTCTCCATATTTTTTCCTCAAATATAACTACGCCTCTTAAATCGTGATTTTACAATGGATATTTTTTTAAAAAACTAACAGAAGGTGCCCAAAGCTCTTTACAGTAACCAGAAATGAGTTTAACAGCGATGCAGCTAAAGCCAGGAGGCAGATAGAAGTTTAAAGTAAGGAGGTTAGAAATGGGAAGGCTGGCAGAAATTCAGGGCAGGCATGGTTGTAAACTGAGGAACTCACCAAATACATTATAATCCTCAGTTCTATTGGTGTATTCTTATATACGGTAACACAGATCAATGAATAAAGTTCTTCTCATCATAACCTGACAAATACCCTGAAAAAAGTCTCATAACATTACAACTGATTCAGATTAACGCACACAAAATGAATTGGCTGGTGACTTGATTAATCCTGTTTAAATTAGCCTGAGATGGCTCAGCAGATAGCTGGCCACACATTTACCTGACTTTAGAATACCATACTGACGTCAGAGCTGGGTTTAACCTATTTGTCCACATATCTATGTAAAGTGAACTGGCACTGTTTCTCAAGGGCATGCAGTCAGCTTTCACAGTTGAGTGATCAGCATTTTTGAAATGTAAAAAATAAGAGCAATTGAGTGGGAAACTACATAAACCCAAAAGCAAGTTTGATCCAGCATTCAATAACTAGTGCAAAATCAAAAATGCAGCATCATCTCTTGCAGGTGTCTTTGATTGTTCAGATGGTGGCCCACACTTCAGCTTTACATTGCAAGCTTTGCACTGGCACACTGCGAGTTTGGCACAGTTCCAAAATTAAAGTTGCAGGGTAGGTTAAGCCCTGCTGGACAGAACGAAGCAAAAGGTGGAGGCAAACTTTACAAACTTAAGACAGAGAGAACAGAGCAAAAGCGAACAGTAATTTCCAATTATCAAGCTCTTTTAGTGTAAAAAAGAACTCAAAGCACTCACGCATAGGCACACAGAAACACTGCATCCGGAACGATTTGGATCAGTGGCCAAAAGCCTGATTAAAAACTCAAAAAAATCCATCTTTAAATAAAAGTTGGGTGGAAAAGTTTGGACAGGAAATTTCACTGGGATTCAGATGAAATCTTTGCTGCCTATATTGGAGCAAATGAAAAGAAGAAAAGCCTTGCTTGTGGGTGGGGTGAGGGAGAAATCACTAGTCTCCACGATCAGTAGAATGGGGAGGATTTTTGTTTTTACATAGGATTACATTGGATATACAGCACACAAACAGGCCATCTGGCCCAACCAGTCCATGCCGGTGTTTATGCTCCATTTGAGCCTCATGCAAATCCATCCATTGTAACCATCTATTCTCTTCCTCAAACGCATGTCTTTTCCCTTAAATGCATCTATGCTATTTGCTTCAACTACTCCTCATGGTAGGGAGTTCCTCATCCTGTCTACTATTTGGGTAAAAAAGTTTCTTCTGAATTCCCTATTGGATTTCTTGGTATCTTATATTCTAGTTATGGCTCTTCCCACAAGAGGAAACATTCTCTCTGTATCCACTCTACCAAAACCTTACACAATTTTAAATACTGTGACCCCATTAGCTCACCCCTCAGCCTGATCATCCTTTACTAATATCTCTACCCATGCATTTCTGCTATCATCCTTGTAAATCTTCTCTGCACCTTCTCCAGTGCCTCAATATCCTTGCTATATTGTATCCAGTACTCTACGTGTGACCTAACAAAGGTTTAATACAAGCTTAGCATACCTTTCCTTACTTTTCAATTCTCTCCATCTAGAAATAAACCAGAGTGCTTGGTTTGCTTTTTTTTAATGGCCTTGCTAACTTGAGATGCAACTTTTAGTGATTGATGTATTTTTACTCAGATCCCTTTGTTCCTCTTCCCCATCTACACTTGCACCAAGTGACGTGACCTCCTTATTCTTCCTGCCAAAACGTTATACCTCATTTATCTTTGTTGAACCTCATTTGAAAATGATTTGCCCATTCTGCAAGTTTATTAACGTCCTCCTGTAATTTGTTGCAGTCGTTCAGTATTGACTATCCCTGACCCGCCAAATTTGGTATCATCTGCAAATTTAGAAATTGCCGTTTTGATTCCAAAACCCAAATCATAAATTGTGAACAGCAGTGTCCCCACCGCTTATCCTTCTCCCCCATCTCCCTACCTTCTGCCACTCTGAATAACTACCCTTTATTCCCACTCTCTTCTTGAAGGCAGCTAGCAATCCATTCTGCCATTTGTCCTGACTCCACATTTGCTCACCTTATTCATTAGTTTATTATCGTGCACCTTATCAAAGGTCTTTTGAAAATCTAGATAAGTTACATCTACTGCGTAACCATTGTATTTCCTGTTACCTCCTTAAAAAATTCAATAAGGTTGGTCAAGCAAGATTTTTCCTTTTGAAATCTAATGTTGACTGTTCATCATATGTCTCATTCCTTGATGTTCTTTTATTCTCTCCTTTAGTGAGGATTCCATTATTTTTCATAAGACTGACATTAAGCTAATTGGTCCATAATGCTGTCCCCCTTCTTACCAATATAGGAATTATCCACTAGTCCTGTGGCGCTATACCTTTTTCTAACAAATTATTAAATGTCAGTAGTAATACCTCTGCTATGTCTTCCCTACCTTATTTTAAAATATGTGGATACAACCCATCTGGACCAAGGGTTTTGCCCTGAGTTTGTTTAGTTCGTTCAACAGATCCCCTTTTTAAAATTTTAAATGCACTTCTCATTTTTCTGAAAAAAGTTAGCCACTTTGGGAGAAGTGATGGGCCTACATCACTACACATGCAAAAATAATAAACCCTGCAAATTCTTCTGGAATCAGAGTTCCAAATAATTTATGCACCGCATGTTTACATTACTTGTAAAATTAATACGGAAACAATCATAATGACAAACAGATTGAAAAGCATAACAGGTTCTTTTCTTGGGAATAACAGCTTTTTACCCCCCAAAATCTTAATCTGACCCGTCAAATCTGCAAAATATAGGAGTATCCAAATGTATGACAAGTGTAAACTGACCATATCAATTGAAGTGGTTGCCATCAAATGATACACTAACATTATTGGCAAAATGTTAATTATCCTACAAGTTATTGGATATTTTCCAAAGAACCGATTTGCATGTCAAAGCATATTGCTTCATTCAATAAAATTCTGCAATAAGAGCTCCATTTAGGTTACACTTTGTGGTCCACAGGGGGCAGGCTGAATTCAGTCCAGAGGACGTTTACTGCCAAAAGTTAGCTGTGTAACCCCAGACAGATCCTAGATTCTTCCCTACAAAGCACATTGCCCAACATACTAAAAATCAAATAAAATTTAATAAGAAAAACCTCAGATACAGGATAGTTCCTCAGATAAGGCAGTTCAGACCATGAAATTTGGACTTTGGATATTTCCTTGGGCTTAATACACACATCAGCACAAAGGTTTATAACCAAATCTCAGTGATATATATGCATATACTCCGAAGCACAATGACTTCATCCATCAGAAGAGCCAACTGTCTCAAAATATAAAAGCTGTTCTAACTGCATTTGAATGTTCCTCACCAATCCAAAAAGGCAAAGTACCAATAGCAAACTGTAAACAATAGTCTCCCAGATAGCTTCAGCACCCAGAAGTTTGCCACTTATGTCCACCAACTATAATAGTTGTACTATTTGTTGAGCTGCAGGTAGTAAGCTCTGGAAATCTAACTTTCCAATTAGGTCAGTACAATTTATCCAAATATTTTATGCTCCTGCCAATAACAAGGGTTAATTTAATGAAATGTCTAACCTTGGTAAAACAATTGCCAGTAACATCCCACTAAGCTACCCAAAATGCAAAAGTGCTCATGAGGACTGAAAGGTCCCTCAAGTCATGATATGTAACTCTAATTTGAATGTGTTTATTTGAAGAATAGAGTCAGAAGACTATATTAAATAGACATGTGAGAAATGCAGTTACATGTCTTTAGTTTTAAGCCATTTCAAACCCAGAAACTGCTAGGCTTGGAACAATTTGTTTTCTTATCCCACTTTTATCATTCAAACAGTCATCTTCCATCACTACCAAACTCAGCTGTGAGTCAGACAGTCGTTTCACAGGAAGTTTCACTTTACAAATTCTACCCACACCCACTTCTCAAAAACAAATCTATTGAGGTACAGTTCACGTTACTAATGTTCTTTTCAATAATTTCAAAAGGGTAGGTACAAGCTGCTGAGTAGAAGTTTATGCACTATCACGCGCTCCAAACCACCCCCTCACCACCCCACTGAAAAAGTAAGGAATTGTAGAACACAAGGCCTCAGGATTAGACATTTTTAAGAGAATTAGGATTTAATTTGTTACAATTTTATACACTACTTTACAAAATGCAATTTACTATTTACAGATTACATTTTATAGTGTATGGACTTTCAAATGACTATTTGTGGTCCCAGATACTGTTACAGCAGGTTTTGCAGCATCAATTTGTTCACTAATTTAAACAATTCTGTATTAAAAAGCATGTCTGTAAAATACATATGTCCCCAATGATTTCAAAAGTGTTTGTTCTCTTCAAGTAGAAATATCAGACATGGTAGACAATGTTACGGGCTCTGCCTATTAGCATATTAGAATCATTCAAACTTAAATATCAAGACAAATTTAAAAAAGATGATGCACATGATACTCCAAGCACAAAGATGTGGTAATATTAGCAATACAGCAACATCAATATAAATCACACTTTACCATATGTTGTGAATTACATAAATAAGTCACTTTTGCATAAATCTGTATTTTCCTAGTAAAAAAGCAGGAGAAACTAGAAAAATATAGCTAATTTAAGATAATGTTACATTGAATGTGGTCATATCTAGCTGATTCAAGACCAGATACAATGATACAGGAGAAGAAATTTTTGGTGACAAGACCAGAATTGAAAAACGTCTTTACCGACATATAAGATTACAAGCAATGACTTCAAGTTTGCCATATCTCTAAATTTCCAGGTGTAAAGACCACAAATACAGAAATAGAGATAAAATTTCAGTTACATTTTCATATTCTTTACAAGCATCTCCTGTAATATTGTGTCTGTTCTTCGGGAGGGCGGGTGTGGGGGAGGGAGACGACATTCAACCATTGCTTGATTTGAAATCAGAAATTTACACCAAACTCTACACAGTGATGATTTCCTCTAGTTTCCACAGCTTTTACTACAGAACATTTGAACCATGCATTACACAAGTGTGTGACATTTAAAAACAGCCCCACACTCCCAAATGTAGAAACCCAAATCTCATGAACAGAACACCTAGGTTTTCACAACTGTATGAGCTAGGTTTAACTAGGCAAACCTTCAAAATGTTAACAAAAAATGGCTTCACTATTTATAATGTTTTGTCATCCAACCTATTAAATATATTTCCATACTGTGTGGAAAATGTAGATTGGCTCAATGAAAGCTAGAATGTTTGATTTACAAGGATACCAATATTTAATTATTTTAATTTCGTACATAAATACTGGTACCCCTTGTACCAACACGAGCTGTCTCCACCCAGCTGAAGCTTGCATTTCTTTTGTGGATCATTTATTCACTTGCTGTTGTATGTGAAGTAGGAACTCATAATAAGACAATGCTGACTCTGTTCGATCTTCAACCATGTTCTGTAGGAAGCTGGCCTTAAGAGGGCTCTCATCCCTGTGTCAAGGAAATAAGTGAAAAAGCTCAGTTACTAATGTTAACCTGCAATATTTATACATATAACATTTTAAACAGGATTTTTGAAGTGCTCAGGTATACAAACAAGTTTATTCTAATAGGTTAAAAAATGAGCTTCAAAGAAAATCTGGGGATCTTAATATTTATTCAGGATGCTGGATGAAAAAAGACCAGGATCCTCCTTGTTCACCTTCTACCATTCCAGTAGTCACAAAAGACTTGTGTCTTTCATGGACATTGATGCAAGTCCATGCAGTGAACAAAAAAAAAAAGACTTGCATTTTGGGATGATCAAATATCTGTAAAATTGGTACTTGAACATTGCATTGGAGTAAGATGCAGTTTTGCTTGGTTTGGTGGTACTTTCAGGATTTCAAAACCAACAGTTTCTAAACACTACTGTAAAAGGAATTGCAAGTTTCTTTAACTATCCAAGGTCAATAGTGTGTGCACCATAGGCTTCCAAGATGTGTCCAAGAACATGCTGTTGCTTCTTTCAGAAAATTAAACCTCCCGAACTTTGTAAAAGTCATGACACCCACCTCCTAGCCACGCTCAAATCATATAAAAGCCCCACTTTTGGGTATTTCCTGAGACAGCAAAACAATTGCCATTTTCTCTGAAGTGGAAACTGCAAATGTCATATATAAAAGTTTTGCTACACTCGAGATCCAGTTCAAAACATGTTAAGACAAAAGAGGGAATTTCATCTCTTACATGATCAATTGCTCACTTCAGGGTTGTTCATGGTAAAGCAAGTTATAAAACACAAAGTATTTCAGTCCCAAGAGTTCCTCCATACCACTCCACCTTCAAATTTTTTTTCTGCATTCAATGCACTGTCTGTTGTTTCTTTTGTAGATAGTAAACTTCTACATTTGCCAAATACCTAATTATATGTAGAGATTTTACACACTGAAGTGCATGACTGGTTGAAATCAGTGACATAATTTTAGGCAAGTTTTTTTCAATTAATTCTTGGGAAGTGCATGTTCTGAAAAAGACATTTAAATCTTGATTTCCCTTTGCTAATAGCCCTTGAAAAGACAGTGATGGGCCAGCTTCCTGAATTGCTGCAGTCTCTGTGTTGAGGAGCTCCCACAATACTGTTAGAATTCTGGTATTTTGACCCAACAACAAGGAAGAAAAATGATATATGTTCAAGTCAGGATAGTGTGCAACTTAGGAGTGGAGTTTGAAAATGATAGTGCTCCTCTGCATCTGTTATCTTTCTCCTTCAAATTGGTGGAGGTCATGGGTTTGGGAGGTCATGGGTTTGGGAGGTCATGGGTTTGGGAGGTCATGGGTTTGGGAGGTGCTGCTGAAGAACCCTTGACAAGTTCCAGCAATACATCCTATAGATAGTACCACACTGTAGCTACTGTTGATGGACACAGAGCGCTGTTTAGGCTAGTGGGTGAAGTGCCAATTAAGCAAATTGCTTTGTCTCGGATGGTGTCAAGTTTCTTTGGAGCTTAAACAAACAAATACCTTGACCAGGTCAATTATTCCCGAATAAACCTATTCTGCATAGGTTTTTTTCAAAATGGGTTCATGGGCTGTGGAGTCACTAGCAAGTCCATCACTTTCATTACCTATCTGGAGTTGCCCTTGACAAGGTGGCACTGAGCTGTTGTCTTGAATCGCTGCAATCTGTGGTGTAGCGACATTCAGTGTTTTAAGGGAGGGAGTTTCATGATATTGATTCATTGATCAAAGAATGGGATTTCTAAGTGTGGAAGGTATGTGACTTGGGGGAAACTTTCAGGTGGTAGCGTTTATGTGCCTGCTACCTTTGTTCTTCTATGCAGTAGGGGGTCAAGGGTTTTGTAAGTGCTTTCGAAGAAGCCTTGGTGAACTGCTGCAGTAGAAGGTACTTACTACAGCCAGAATGCCGGTGGTCGAGGAGTTAATGTTTATGATGGTGGATGGGGTGCCAGGCAAGCAGGCTGCTTTGACCTGGATGATGGCAAGCTTGAGTGTTGTTGAAGCTGCACTGCAAGTGGGGAGTCTGGAGGAGAGTTACTCACTGCAGAGTTCCCAGCCTCTGGCTTGCTCACGCAGTCACAGTATTCATGAGTCTGGTCCAGTTAAATTTCTGGACAATGGTGATCTCCAGCATGTTGATGGTTGGGGATTTAACAATAACCTAAGAATGCCTTTAAAATTAGCTGCAGGGCTTGATAGGACTGTCATTCACACCAAGAGGGTGCCAGCTGAGTTACCCAATCTTAGCAACAGTTTTATGGGTACTATAAATAGCATCAACTATATAGTGCCGAAAAGGAGATTTGGGGAAAAAAGTGAAAATTAGTTCTCAATGCTGTACAGTTGACATCTGCAGGAAGTATATACACAGATTACAGCGAATATGGACATGGGTGCACACCTTTCCATCTTCCCTTCAAAGTTGAAAGACCTTTTAAATTTGGTGATGGTAAAGTGCTACAATGAGTCAAAGACTCATGTTAACAGACAAGGAATCTGGGAGAGAAAGACAAAATAAGTATAAAGCAACGATAACATTAAGAACACAGAAAGCAAAGTAGTCCTACAATTGTAGGAATTGCCCTGCAAGATGATTATAAAGTTTTATAAAAGGTACACTAAAGGGCTCCCAATTATTTGGAAGTATTGCAAACTGTGAGGACAACGGTATAGAACTTCAAAAGGACAGACAAGTTGGTGGAGTGGGCAGATAGGGGCAGATGAAGTTCAATGTGGAGAAGTGTGAGGTGATGCGTTTTTAAGAGGGTGCAGGACCAAAGGGACCTGGGTGTATATGTGCATAGATCATTGAAGGTGGCAGGAGAAGTGGAGAGAGCAGTCAATAAAGCATACAGTATCCTGGGCTTTATTAATAAGGACATAGAGTACAAGAGCAGGGAGCTGATGCTGAGCTTATATAAGACACTAGTTAGACCCCAACTGGAGTATTGTGTACAAGTCACATTATAGGAAGGATGTGATTGCATTGGAGAGAGTGCAGCAGAAGTTTACAAGAATGGTTCCAGGGATGAGAAACTTCAGTTATGAAGATAGATTGGAGAGGTTGGGTCTGTTCTTGGAGAGAAGGCTAAAAGGAGATTTGATAGAGGTGTTCAAAATCACGAGGAGGCTTAGAGTAGATAGGGAGAAACTGTTCCCATTCGTAAAAGGGTCGAGAACGAGAGGGCACAGATTTAAAGTGATTTGCGAAAGAAGCAAAATGTGATCAGAGAAAATTTTTTTTCGCAGTGAGTGGTTTGAGTCTGGAATGCACTGCCTGGAAGTGTGAAGGAGGTAAATTCAATTGAGGCATTTAAGAGAGCATTAGATGATTATTTGAATAGAAACAAATGTGCAAGGTACAGGGAAAATGCAGGAGAATGACACTACATCATGATGCTCATTCGGAGGGCTGGTACAGAATGACAGGCCGAATGGCCTCCTTCTGCACTATAACAATTCTGTGATTCTGCTGGCACTTGTACTGGACAAAAGCTAACTGTTAAAGTTGAAGCTTGATTTACACTTTGAACATTGTACATTTGATTGTACATTTCACAAATACCCATACATCATTTCTATTCCAATAAGTGAACAGCTGAAAAAATAGATTACAATAAATTGTTCTTTACTGTTAAATATTAATTCAAAAAAGCATATTCAATACAGTGGAATAGTTAAGCGCAGCTATTGTGAATTATTGTTTGATTAGTGGATCAATTGAATGTGGCATTTTGATAAATGGTTACCAACCCTCTAAAAAAATATATTAGTAGCAGCATCAGTAAAGTATACTGAAGTTTTGAGAAGGGATTTTATATTTAAGCCTAGTTTAAATTTCAAATTTCGTCCCATTAAAAAATAATACACATTAAAAAAAATGCTAGAAAGAAATCAGAACTGAGGAGTTACACCTGACAGGAAAGATCAAACCCATCAGAAAAGAATGAACATGCTTTGTCCCAGAAAAGAAAGTTCTGAAGGGTGACCTGACAGTGGGTCTTTAAGAACATGGAAGGGTTTGATAAGGTAGATGTATAGAAAGTGTTTCTACTGGGCAAAGCTGGAAAGTGAGACTACAACTAGGGGGCCATAAATATAAAGACAGTCACTAATAAATTCAATAAGGAATTCAAGAAAAACTTTTTATGTAGGCGGTGGTAATCATGTGGAATTCGCTATAATGGAGTGGTTGAGGCAATTAGTAAAAATGTATTTATCTAATTTCCTTTTACACACAAGAGGGAGAAAAGGAATAGAAGGATATGTTGATGGGGTTAGAAAAATGGTGGAAGCAAGCTCATGTAGAGCTCAAGCACCAGTATGGACATGCTCGGCTGAATGTTTCTGTGCTGTAAATATTAGGTAACAGGTACAGTGAATTGCATCACTTACTTGATCACATGGAGCACAGGAAAGAATGGTCTTTGTTCCCGCAACCAGGAGATAAAGGTTCTAGTTCGCTCAGATTCAGCAGTGTCCAGTTCTGGAAGCTGTGTCTGTTTAATAGAGATAAGCATAAAAGATAAATACAAAAACAGTCTGCAATGATATCAGATCCTGAAATAGCTATTGAGAAAGGGGGAAAAAGATATGTTGACATTCTGGCAATAGCTCAAACCTCGGGAATGAAGAGCACACAGCCATTATGAAATGGACTCTATAAACTTAAGAGTGTTGCAGCTTGCATTTATATAGCATCTTCAGCATAGAACGAGGTCATAAGGTACCCACAGAGACAAGGAGAATGGATTTTAGTTGTAATGGTTTTATATACTTGACCTACCATGTTTTGTGGTATGGAAACATAATTGGAAGCACCAAGAACTTGGCTCACAAAGTTTGGACAACACCTTTTTCCAACCCAAAGATAGAGTGCCTGAAAGACAGAAAATATTGGATTTTTTTTCAAAAATTATTAAAAATTAACTTCAAGCTATAATTGTGGACTGGGTGGCACTCAGAGTTGGGAGAAAGTAGGGATAAAGGGTTCATTCTCTGACGAACAGGATGTAACCAGTGGTATGAACAGGGATCCATACTGGAACCTCAGCTTGTTACCGTGTATATCTTCATCCAAGTCACTGAGGTGGAGAGTTACATGTCCCTACGTGCAGACGATACTAAGTTAAGAGACAAAGTAAGTTATGTCCATAGAGGCAGAAAGTTGCAAAGGAACACAAGCAAAATAAGTGAGCAGGAAAAACAAAATTAGATGTATTTCAATGTGGGAAACTGAGAGGAATTCCACTTTTGATTTGAGAAAGCCAAATCACGATATTTTTTTTAAAATGGCATGTGACTATGAGCTGTGGGGAAGCAAAAGCGTTTAAGAGGCACAAATCACACGAAATACAGAGTAATCAAAATATCTACTGGAATGTTGATCATTATCTCAAGATCATTGGAATACAAAAATGAGGAAGTAATGCTTCAATGGTGGAGCTCTGGTCAGATCCTATCTGGAGTAAAGGGTTCAATTTAGGCACTGCATCTCAGGAAGATTATTTGGCCTTGGGTATAGTGCAAATTCACCTGAAGTTTATCAGAGTTTAAAGGGTAATTTATTAGGACAGGGTTCATAAACCTGACTTGGATTCCCTAGAGTTTAGATGGTTTGTGAGATCTGATTAAGGTCTTTAAAATGATAAAATGATAAAAGGTTTCAATAGGGTAGGCACAGAAATTATTTCATCTGGTGGGCCAACCAGAACAAGTGAACTTAAAATTAGAACTAGGCTATTCAGAAGCGAATTCGGGAAGCACTTTTTCACACATCTGGAATACTACCAAAAAGGCTGTGAATGCTGGGCCAATTGAAATGTCAAGACTTAAATCAATAGATTTTTGTTAGATGAGATTGTAATAAGATATGGAATGAAGGCACGTAAATGGATTTTAGGTACAGATCCACTTGATTGGCTGAATGGGCTCGAGGAGTTAAATTGCTTACAACCTTTTTTGCGCAGGCCAAGTCATTTGGATCAGGGGAATAATTATGGTTGATATTTAACAGAGCAATTTAAATGAGGAGAACAATCCTTTAATTTTGGATTCTAACAATACTTATATTCATAAATAATGTTATAGTTCCAAAGAAAAGTAGTAATGGACTCAAAACATTAACTCAGTTTCCCTCCCCACAGATGCTGCCAGACCTGCTGAGTTTTTCCAGCATGTTCTGTTTTTATTCAGCATTCAAGTATTTTGCTTTTATTCATAAATAATTTTCTGTTAACCTTTCATTAAACACTCTTCTTTAACTAAGTGGCAAAGATTGAAGAAAATTGCTCACCATCTCAATGAGACGTGCATAGGTCAATCCAGCACATCACTAAACTTAAGTTATCCCACTACCACCCCCTCACCCACATAAGTTGTAAGGCCAAACACTGTTTTTGTGTTCTGACTATAAATAATCTATAAACCAAATCAGCATCTAAACCATATGCTGGGTCAGCTGTATCACCAGGAAGCAGAGTTTTTCACTGTGAGCAAGAAATTTGCACTGCTAAAGAATAAAGCTATAATGAAAGTATTTCTATAATGAAATCTTAACTTTTAATGGTTGGCCTCTCAATAAGAAAGCAGTTCTGCATTATTTTTGGCAAATTAAGAGTAACATCAAATTCTTAAAACCAACTATGATTGTTGAATAGAAGACTGGTGAAAACAGGAGTTAAAGAACTATATAACTAAGTCACTTACAGTGCCAGCATCCATTAAGAAGGCGCCATCCCTGTTTAGTTTCTCCACAGACAGCTGGAGAATTGGTGGCTGAGGTATGGTTTTATCATTAATGTTAATGGATCCCTGCAACAAAAAAATGCATTAAACCATAGCTCAAAGTTACTTAATACTTTCAGCATTTAACAAGAGATTAAGTACGAAGGAAACCTACTTCATCTGACAGATTGTCCATCCTGTACAGATTCGGATGAATCATAAGCATGAGGTAAGACACAGGCTGGTATTTCACTTCACACATGGAAAAGACACGGTCATCTAGCCTTGTACTTGTCCCAGTTCTGAAAGCTTTCTGCAATAAAGGAGGACAGTCATTAACCATTGCAAGCACAGCTGGAGAATAAAAAAATGTGAAAATGCAGATTGATAAGCAACATTTCAACATCCTGAGTAAAATTAGGACTTAATACCTGTAGAGTCATGTTCCAATTATGTTAGTTTTTCTGCTTAAAAGTTGAAACTTAGGCAATTAGTAGTAAATTTAATCAAGTTGATATGCCTATGCAGTATGTTTAATCTATTTTCAATACAAGATAAGTGAACACCTGACAGAACAATTAAAGGAATAGTTTAGAGCAATGTTCTAATTTGATTGTAACTTAGCATTTGCCCAAATAAATTTCCATATTCAGCTTTGGAAAGTTGATAATGCTTGATATATCTTATTGTTAGAATTCTTTGAGATAACGAGTAGGCTAGACAAAGGAGAGCCAATGGATGTTATCTACTTGGACTTCCAGAAGGCCTTTGACAAGGTGCCGCACAGGAGGCTGCTCAGTAAGATAAGAGCCCATGGTGTTAGAGGCAAGGTATTAGCATGGATAGAAGATTGGCTGTCTGGCAGGAGGCAGAGAGTGGGGATAAGGGGGTCCTTCTCAGGATGGCGGCTGGTGACTAGTGGAGTTCCGCAGGGGTCAGTTTGGGACCACAACTTTTCACTTTATACATTAATGATCTAGATGAAGGAACCAAGGGCATCTTGGCTAAGTTTGCAGATGATACAAAGATAGGTGGAGGGAAAGGTAGTATTGAGGAGACGGGGAGGCTGCAGAAGGATTTGGACAGGTTAGGAGAATGGGCAAAGAAGTGGCAGATGGAATACAACGTGGGGAAGTGTGAGGTCATGCACTTTAGTAGGAAGAATAGAGGCATTGACTATTTTCTAAATGGGGAGAGAATTCAGAAGTCTGGAGTGCAAAGGGACTTGGGAGTCCTAGTCCAGGATTCTCTTAAGGTTAACTTGCAGGTTGAGTCGGTAGTTAAGAAGGCAAATGCAATGTTGGCATTTATTTCGAGAGGACTAGAATATAAAAGCAGGGATGTGCTGCTGAGGCTTTATAAGGCTCTGGTCAGACCACATTTAGAATATTGTGAGCAATTTTGGGCCCCGTATCTCAGGAAGGATGTGCTGGCCCTGGAGAGGGTCCAGAGGAGGTTCACGAGAATGATACCAGGAATGAAAGGCTTAACATATGAGGAACATTTGAGGACTCTGGGTCTATACTCGATGGAGTTTAGAAGGATGAGGGGGGATCTGATTGAAACTTACAGAATACCGAGAGGCCTGGATCGAGTGGAAGTGGGGAAGATGTTTCCATTAGTAGGAGAGACTAGGACTTGAGGGCACAGCCTCAGAGTAAAGGGAAGACCTTTTAGAACAGAGATGAGGAGAAACTTCTTTAGCCAAAGAGTGGTGAATCTATGGAATTCATTGCCACAGAAGGCTGTGGAGGTCAGGTCATTGAGTGTATTTAAGACCGAGATAGATGGGTTCTTGATTGGTAAGGGAATCAAAGGTTAAAGGGAGAATGGGGTTGAGAAACTTATCAGCTGTGATTGAATGGTGGAGCAGACTCGATGGGCCGAATGGCCTAATTTCTGTGGTCTTATATGTTTGACTATTTTTTTGCAGAAATAGTTATTCTTAAAGGGAATGTTCAACAATACCATTTTTAGTTCTCCACATTAAAATTTATTGTTACATGGGTTGGATTTGACCAGATTCACCAGTTTTATTCCATCTCGATGGGTGAGCCATGAAATATAAAGTTTTAAAGCGGCTAACTTTAGACTCAGGTATACTCTTTCCAACGTTCATGCACATTCAACATTTATGAAGATACAGCTGAAAAGATTAACACATTCAAGACCAAAAGAGAGAAAGGTGTTTAAACTGACATCTTCATGTACTGCCAAAATACTTTTAAAATTTGATCATATCCTGGGGAAAGAAAAAATATTTTCCTCCATTTTCTTTGGCAGCATTTGACTATTAAGGTGTGTGGTTAGTAAAAAATCCCTGAAGCTGTAAATGTTTAGATATCTCAGATTAAAGGGGTTGATTGAGCTGCTAAATATTTTATAGGTTCCTGGTCACCAAGCATCAATTTACCAGAAATTCTCTTCAGTGTAACAATCAAAGTTGAGAATATTCATCACTGTAGGCAAAGTGTTTCAGTATTCCACCTTAGTGTTTCATCCCCTTCCCAAGATGACACCAGTCTACAAACCGAAACAGAAAGTGCTGATAAATGTGTTCACTGTCACCCCTGACCTTCGACCCTCCAATCAGAAGGTCGAGGTGTACATTGTGGATCCCTGAGGGTCTCGGATGAACCAGTGGAATGAGTTAAAGCCAGTGTGTTGTGGCTTTGTAAATATAAGCTTTCTACTATCAGAGCAGCCAGTGCTTGGAGAGTGGATAATCTTCGTACAGTTGCAGGGTTACAGCTACAATAAAACGTTTGAATTTCAGAGATATTTTTTCCGAGTCCAAAATACTCCATCCACGAGCGTTCACTATGCCTGTCCCTTTTCCTTCGAAGCTGGAGAATCCCCTCGCCTCTAACAGTGGATATAACTTGAACTTAAGTTAAAGCTGCTATACAATATTGCTGCTGTCAATTACCGACCTGATGCTTCTACTATTAGGGCTCTTTCCAGTTGATCTTATGGGCTCCTCTCCCTTCCTGTTACTAGTAAAGGCTAATGCCTATTTACCTGGTTATTTACCACATTAGACCAGGTTTCCTGAACCAAATTTTGCTCTTGATTCAATTTCCCGGGCCACACACTGATTGTTCAACAGCTACTGGATCATTACCAGTTGTTTACTAGCTCCTTAGCTGAGCTTTGCTTCTCTGCTGGCTCCCAGACAGGTGTTTGCTCATCACTTGCACCAAGTTAAACCTTTGGTCCCCTCTGGGCTGGAAAATCAAAGTTTGCTTCACTGTTGCCTCTTGCATGGTAGCTTCCCTTCAAAACTTTGGATATCAGACTTTATCACATCAACTACTACTCAAAGAACTTTCCTCATCAAGCCTAACTCTCCGCCATTGACCAAATAATTTAAGATTTTCCCGTGTCCAACCACATTCTGGCTGCTGGTCTGGACATAAGCCGTCAGCATGCACTTTTTCTTGGACATTTCTGAGCACTGCTTTGCTCTTTCCTCCATCTCATTCAATCGTGCCTCCTCCCAGTTCATTCTTCAGAAACCTAGCGTCTCTCAATCCTCCCTCTTTGCCAGACGCAAACTTACCTTTTCAGCTGCCAAAAGCCCACAATTTCCCCCCGTCATTCCCATTATGCTACCTTTTGCTAGATCTCCATGTTAACCATCCTCCTTTCACCTCCGGGAATTAAATTCGCCAATATCCTCCTTTCCAGCTTATTATCACTGAACAACCCCTGCATCACCACCCACCCACCCAACACCACCACAGGGTCATCAATCACCATACTGCTCTGCCTCATCTTAAAATGTTTGCCCTCTCACAAACCAAGCCATTAATATCCATCACATACTATGTTGAACCACGATAGCCTACAACAGTAAAAACAGCAGTAACCATTTGCTTTGGCCGTCAATTACAAAGGAGCCACTTAAAACCCTGTACTTAGCAATTTAAAGGCCCACTCCAGAAACTCAAGTACAAAATCTAGGCTGATGCTCTAGTGCAGTACTAAGAAAGTGCTGCATCTTTTGCATGAGACTTTAACTAAGGCCATGTCTACCCTCTGTGCATGATTGCCCAGGAGAGAGAGGGAAATTCTTCTTAACATCCTGGACAAAAATTTATCCTTCTTCCAATATTACTGAAGCAGAGCAGGTGGCCTTCAACACATGGTCATTTGTGGAGCGTTGCTGTACACAAATTGGCTACCAGGTTTCCCACATTACATCAGTGACTACACTTCAAAGGTAAATAATTGGCCATAAAGCACTGTGGGGCATCCTGAGGCCATAAAAGAGGCCATGCTATAGGCGCTATTTGACTCGAATGTCTGCTGTTCTTTACCTTCCACACAAACATATGAAGCTACCCAAACTTACCTCATGCTCAGTGCTATTCACCCATCACCCTGTCCTCAGTGGCCTACATTGGCCCCAATGCACAGAATGTAAAAACCTAATTCCCATCTTCAAATTCCTCCAAGGCCTCAACCAACCTAATTCTGGCAACATCCCCAGAGTCTTACATTAACTCCCATCATTCTATCTTCAGGCTCAGAGTTTGTGTACCTTCTCTTGCTTTTGGTTCAGCATTGGTGATACAGCCTTCAGCTTATTCTCCAGAATTGGTAATAGAATTGGAGCCTAATGTTTACACACTTTTATATACTCTTATTTACAGAGATAACACCATGAACATGCAACTCCTAACTGCTACTACCACAGTTTCTGTCTGTTCCTATTTACGGGAGTACAATTGAATCCCTAGTTACTACTGACCATGTGCATACAATTAAACACCCAATTAATATACAATTAACAGAATTACCTCCCTAAACCTCTAACTGTGCTTTTGCCTCACCATTTTTCAAAAATTCTTCTGAAATCCCATCTCTTTCTTTCAAACAAACTTTTAGTCAATTCCCCTATTGTTTCATCATGGTTTGCAGTGTGTCCCTTTACCCCAATTATTTTTCTTTATTCTCACACAGGTGTCTTGGGATTCTTTTTAACTATTAAAGTTGCTATATAAATACAGATTACTGTTGAGACAGCCAACAGATTTGAACAGACATGGACAGCATTTGTCTTCTACTAGTCTGTAGACAGGAGGGGTTGGAGTGAAAGAAACCCAATGGTCTGTAATGGAAAATAGTGGGCTTTAGCCAACTCAATTGGAGCACTTCAGATAGTCCTGCAAGAAAGTCCAAACATATGAAAGTATGTGTTTAAGAAGAAAGTCTAGGCACCCTGTTCCAGGAAAGGTGATTGGAAGAAATAAAGGTTTTCTATACCTGTTTCAGTAGAGCAAGCACATAGAGAGGAAACAGCTGCAATGAGAAGGGAGCCATTACACCTGGCTGTTGCTGCTGTTGCTGGCTTAAAACTGCTGTACGATAAGTAGAAAGCGAATCTATCACTGCATTAACCAAAGCATCTCTTGCATCACTCAAACTTGATGAAATCGATCGATCAACAGCTAAATTAAGAAAAAAGGCAAGACAAGTGTTGCTGTCAAAGCAGATAGATTACAGCATCTGACGTAAACATTAGAAACAATGCTCTAGTTTATTTGTGGACAGTAAAAAACCTACACCGTCACAGTAATGTTAAAAACTTAATGAACATTTCCTTGCAATTTCAGTACAGGCCCTTCAATTGCTAGCTTAATAGTGGTGCTGGAAAACTTAAGCCAGTACGCTGTCAGAGAGTTCCTCAGATTTTTGCCATTTATTACATAATTAAGCATGTACCTATAACAGTTCCAATAAGAACCAAGCTTACAAAAAAAAAAATCAAAAGACAGATGAGATAATGTGTTAACAAAAAATCTTCAATCTCAGCTGGAGGGGAAAAAACTGTACTAATTTCAGTACTAGACTAGCAAAGCATCACCTTCTGAATGGAAACAAAATATTAAAACATCATTTACAAATAAACACAGTCTCCATCCACAGATTCAATACCTCATTGAGTGCTCATGTGCAAGGTTGCCCCAACATCTCACTGGCTTCACAGTGGTGCTGGAAAGTACTCAAACAGGCCACCAAATACCTAGCTGTCAGGGTAGTTGTCTTTAGAGGCATGGCTCAAGCAATGAAAAACGAGCATAACATTTTAAAAATTCACATATCTTGCATGTGGAACTTTGCTCTCTTTTAACCCCCAAAATTTTAATATCTTGCAAAATGATGCTCTAACCTACAGCAAAATTATTCAAATGATAAAATCTGACACCATCTTTATTTACATGCACAGCAATACAAACAGCTTTACAAAAGATTTGATCTGAATATAATTAAAACACATACCCATGCTGGCCAGCAGGCATGTGACAGCCTGAACATCAGCTCCTGCATAGATATCGGTCAGTGAGTTCACTACAGGTAGACACATAGTATGGACCCGAATGCGACGCTCACCTGCATTGTGGCAAAACAAGTTTTATATTTTAACAAATACCACTTTGAATTACTTACAAGCAGTGGACATTAGACCCAGAAAACGACTGGGCTTCACAGTTGTATCTCCCCACCCATTTAACCATTAGCCTAAGGGCACTAATTTTGGATTCACTATAAGATTTGCCATTCAATGCCCCAGAAACCTTGCCTCAGCAAGGAGTCTGGGTGTTGCGGGTACAGAGTTAGGGGTGGGAAATTTGGTTGAGGGTCAAACATAAAAACCAGTATATTTAAGGCAGACTTTGAAACAATATATTTAAAACCTGCAAGGTCCTAACAAGGTACTATGCAGGGAGCCTAACACAAAACATGAAATGATATGGATTGTGGGAAAGGGCAGAAAGTGGAATTGAAAGCCAGGTGAAAAAGAGAAAAGAGATTAGGATTTAAGGGCAGTTTCTCAGTGGAAGGAGTGGTTAATATGTTCCAACAAATTTTGTTGAGACTGCTTCTGTTCACCATGTGCAATTATTTGAATGTACACAATGGTATACAAATCAAAAAAATGATCAAAAAAAAATCAAATGCACTCTATCTAAACACACTAATGCTGAGGAGCCACAGGACCTGCACTTAGAACCCTCATTGATGTCACAGTTGAGGTTAAAACTTATGAAACTGCATAGCAGTGTGTCTAAATGGGAGAGGAGTGAAATGCTATAGGGGTATGGATATACAAATCACGAAGCATAGTGCGAGTTTAATAACACCATTTAAAAAAAATAGCAAATAAGCATTGGGGTTCATTTTCAGAGGGATAGAATTGAAAATCAGAAGTTCTGTTAAACTTAAATCAAACCACGGTTATACCATACAGATTATTGTACACAGCTAATACGAAGATATGGAGGCATAAGAGAAAGTGCAAAGAAAACTCACTAGTTTGAGACCAGAACTGAGGGGTTATACTTATTTGGAAAAGCTAAACAGGTTGGAATCTTTCCTCTAGAAAAGAGAGGATTGAGGAGTGAGCTAAAAGATCTTTAAAAATGAAGGGATATGACAGGGTAGACAGAAACCAAGAGAAAATGCTGAAAACATTCAGCAGGTCACACAGTTATCTGTTGAGAAAAGCACAGTTAACATTTCAAGATCATGACCTTTCACAAGAAACCTTGATGAATGGAGTTCTGATGAAAGGAAGTTCTGACGAATGGTCATTGGGCTAAAGCTTTTCTATCCACAAATGCTGCCTGAGCTGTTGAATGCTTGCAGCATTTTCTTTTTTTAAATTTCAAATTTCCAGCATCTGCAGTATTTTGCTTTTTTGTAGAGAAAGAGATGTTTCCACCTGGAGGAAACAAAAACTAGGAGCCATAAATACAAGACTGTCAACAGTAAATCCAGTTCAGATTAAAAGGAATTCAGGAGAAACAACTTTACCCATAGAGTGGTAAAAATGTGGACCATGCTACCACAAGGAGTAGTTAAGATGAATAGCATAGATGCATTTAAGGAGAAGCTAGATTAAATACGAGTGAAAAGAATAGAAGGAAATGCTGATAGAGTTAGATATAGAGGCGGAAGGCAACTTGTTGGGAGTATAAACACCAACAAAACCAGTTGGGCTGAAGACAAGTTTTTGTGCTGTAAATTTTATGTAATTCTATATAACAACTTCTGGTTGGATTTAAAAAAGACACTTATAGCCAGTATTTTTGTTTCTCTATACCTTTACTTGAAGTATACAATAGGGCAGCTTGAAATGAGACAAGCTGTACATCTACCAGACTCTCCTCTATAGACATCTGTACTGCAAAGCCTGCATCAGGATTTATATTCGGCAATGACAGCAAGTCTGTAGAACGCACAAAGAAGTTTCCATGGAAAGTATGGATAGCAAGACCTGGTGAAAAAACAAAAATGGATACTTCAGTTTCACATGGCAAATATGGTGTCATGTAATATTTACTGAAATTACAAAACTGTCAGGTGAAGTTGAATAACCTAGCCTGTCCAAAAAGATAAGAAAGGTTTTTTTTTTGCTCCATAATCTCCCCATTGCAATTTTAATTATGGTCTTTAGATTTCCAGCAGCTGGATGCAACAGTTCCAACAGTACAGGTGAATGGGGCTGACCTTTAGTGCATCGTATCCTCATGACTGCTTCAAAGCCAATCTTTCTAGTCAAGTAGCGCTTCAGGTCCTTCTCAAACTTCTCCACCAGGACAGGATTGTGTTTGTGATGAAAGGATGGATAAGAGTAAATGCAACCAGCCGAGTACTTCGAAATACAGGCTGAAAAACATTAGCAAACAGTTTCTGCCTGTTAAATTTAAGTAGAAGAACTGCAAAAAAAATGCAGTGGATAAATCACTTCCATTACTCAACAACAACTTGCATTTACGTGACATCTTTAGGTGAACTGTAATCAGACTAAAAAAAGGCAAAACACTGGAAATACTCAGCAGGTCAGACAGCATCTGCAGAGCGAGAAACAAGAGTTAATGTTTCAGGTCAATAACCTTTCATCTGGGAAAAGTTAAAAATAATAGGCATTAAGTAAGTGAAAGGGGTAGGGCAGATGGGATAAAGAAAAGAGAATATCCGTAATAGAGTGGAAGACAGGAAAGATTAAATGACAAAAAAGTTGGGGCAGAATTTTGCCATCGACGAGCAGGGTAAAATGACACAGGATGTCTTCGGGGGGAGTCCCTGATGTCATCCCAAAACATTTAAATTTTCAGGAAGGCGGGGGCACAGCAAAATCAGCTGTGTGCCCGCCGACCTGTCAATGGCCAATTGAGGTCATTGACAGGATCAATTACACAATTAAAGGATCTGCCCATCCAACCTTAAAGTTGACGGGCAGGCTAGGAACCCTGGTGGCAAATAGATAAAACATGAAACCTCATCCACTGGTGGGATGAGGTTTCATGCAGGGTTTTATAAAGTTTAATAAAGTTATTATGTAAATTATGAACAGGTCCCATCTCATTGTCACATGAGGGGGACAAGTTAGGGAATTTTTTTTTCTATTTTTCATATTTTTCAAAATGTAAGCGCTTTCCCTGAGGCAGCACTTAGCCTCAGGGAGATGTGCACTCTTTCGTGAGTGAGATTGGGTCAGGCCCGCCCGCCCGACAGGCGGAAAATTCTGCCCTTTTTGTAAGCCTAGAGGTAGTGGAAACGGAACAACAAAAGATTTGTTCAAAGGTGTCAGTGGCAGAATCATGAACAGCCATTGTCCCAAAGCAAAAGCAACAGAAAACTGAATAAAGCCAAAACCTGCAAAGAAAACAGAAACAAAATGGGGACTGACATTGTTTATCTCAATGTTCAGTTCAGATGGCTATCAAGTGTGTAATCAAAAGATGGGTTTACCTTGCTCTTCTGCTGGTCTTGCTCCTTGGCCTCCTCGAGTGTTCCAATGAAGCTCAATGCAAGCTTGAGGAACAGCACCTCATCTTTCAATTAGACACTCTACAGCCTTCCAGACTCAGTTCAACAATTTTATATCACAACTTGTCTCCATTTCGTTTCTTTTATTCTTTTCAGGTTTTGGTCTTACTCTCATTTTTGCTTTTAGATGGTTACTGTTTATGATTCTGCCATTCAGACTTCCTTTTGGCACAGCTTTTGATTTTTTTCTTGTCCCATTACCACTCCCTTTCGCCTTTTCTAACCAACTCTTTTGGGATTTAATCTTACCCGTCTTCACATTACCACAAACCTTCCTTTTTTCTTCAGTTTCCCACCATCCCATCTTTCACTTGCTTAAAACCTATTATGCTTCTAATTTCAGTCTGAGACTTTAACTCCCCATTACTCTCTTCACAGATGCTGCCTGACCTGGTGGGTGTTTTTTTAAATTCTTTGATGGGTTGTGGACATCGCTGGCAAGGTTCCAGCATTTAGTATTTTTATTTCAGATTTCCAGTGTCCACTGTATTTTACTTTTGAAAAAAAAAAATGACACAAGGTATTAGTGACTAAAAGCTTGCTTGGTGAGGTAGGTTTTCCAAAGGGAGAGAGAGATAGAGAAGTTTGCGCATGAACTCTACAACGAGGACCTACAAGCTGAAGGCGCAGTTGCCATTGCTAGGACAAAGCAAGTGGAAGCGGGGGTGTACAAAAGGTCAGAAGTGGAAGAACGCAGAGTCCTTGGGAGGGTTATGGGGCGAGAAAAAGTTATAGAGGAAAAAAAAATGGACAGGCTCGAACACTAAGTTGAGAATTTTAAAATTGAGGCATTGGCAGAC
Source organism: Carcharodon carcharias (assembly GCF_017639515.1). Taxonomy (NCBI): domain Eukaryota; kingdom Metazoa; phylum Chordata; class Chondrichthyes; order Lamniformes; family Lamnidae; genus Carcharodon; species Carcharodon carcharias. The sequence goes on along the minus strand of NC_054474.1, from coordinate 41,411,232 downwards.
AGGACGCCAAAACAGGTCAGCAAACACTGGGGTGATGGTGAATCCTGGGAGGTGCAACATTCAGAATTTTGAAAGAGCTTAAGTTTATAAAGGGTGCAAAATGGATGGTTGGCCAGTAGAGCATGGAATGGTTGAACTTGGAGACAAAGCACAGATGAGAGCATCAGCACTATAGAAGTGATGGGAATCAGTAGAGATAGGTGCTATTTTGTAGTTGGAAGTATGCGATATTTGTGACAGAATGGAAATGGGTTCAGAACATACAAATGAGGAGCAGGGGAAGGCCATTTGGCCCCTCGAGCCTGCTCCGCCATTTGATAAGATCATAGCTGATCTGATTGTGGCCTCTACTTTCCTATCTACCCCTTATACCCTTTTGACTTGTCAGTCCAAAACCTAACGACTCAGCCTTAAACTTATTCAATGAGATGCTTAGGGTCAAATAAGACACTGCACTTATGAACAGTGGCAGGTGGGAGGTTGCTTTTAGATTTAAGCAAAAGCTGTTCCAACGCTAGCTTCATTATTACATGTATAGCAATTGCTGCGTAACTCTAACTTCCTATAGTACTTACTCAGAGATGCCAAATCAGAGTATTGACCATTCAACATAAAGAGGTCCACTGCAATCTGCTGTCCTGAACAGTCCAGGGCAAGCTTCTTGTAGAAATCAATTGCTGGAGAAAGATGCTGCACATCCTTAGAAAATCAAAAAAAAATATTTTTTAAAAAAGAAATGTTTACATGATCAGATTAATTTAAGGAAAACAAATCCAGGGAAATTATTTTAAAAAAATGACATTGAAAAATGAGCCATCAATGTTGTTCACCTGTATACTTTCAAGCATTTAGGTTACAGTCATACCATAGTTAAGAAAAACGTAACTCACTTATATTGGAGATATTAGAGTCTAGCTAGTGTCAAGATTAGAAAGCATTCATTCATTCAGATTTACTGAGTATAAATGAATAGGAGAACAAATTTACTAGTTTTAAATTCATGCGGGAATATCCCATAAATTTTTCATCTGAAATACACTCATGCAAATAAGGCTTCTTACAGCCTCCTCATGAAGATGGATTTCCTGTTTGGACTGTAGATACGGTTTAGTTAGGGAGTGAAAAATCATTAACCAAGTATCGATCAAATTAATCTCTCTTAAGCCATTAGCTTTGAAGGGAGAATTCCTTTGAATTTTGTCTGGAAAGCTTTGGGATCTATGTTACTTCAAGCCCATTAGTAAATGTAGTGACATTTTAATAATTTAAACTTATAAACAATATGCCAACAAAATGTCACAAGGATACCCTTCCTCTTTAAATTAATTTAATTGGACAGCATTTCAATTCCTCTGGAACTAGCCAATTTAGCAAGGGATTAGCCCCTTTAAAAGAAAATCAAATAGGTAAACAATGCAAAAAAAAAATGGAATGTCACAAGTACATATCACACAAATTTCCCATGAGACAAAGGAGGTGCATCAAAGTAACATCTGATCAACTAAGACACTTAAGAATTACATAATCTCTATATGAGATATCGCAAAGGCAGCTGATGAAAAGTAATCTGACATAGAAAATAACAAAACTCTAATTTCCTATGAGAAACTACACTTAGTGCTCAACAGCATCCTACCTTTAAACTAGATCTCTGATTGGGATCCTCCCTGGACTTTAGGGCACCTACACCTAATGAAGGTAATTGTGTTTGGAAGACAGAGGCACGACCACCAGTGGGAGACATCAGCTTGAATGCAGCCTGTAATGCAGGACCCAGGGCACTTTGAGTTTCCAATGTATTGCTGAACATTTGCGGTAAAGTTCTCAGCAAGTCTTGGATCAGCTGAAATCATAAAGAAGAAATACAAACCACTGCTGTCACTCAAGATTACATACTAATCAAAATGAACCAGTCTGGTGTGTCTTTAATTTCCTGTGTTGCAACAGCTGCTTCATTATTGAATAGTGACAAATAGCTATGCAAAAGCTAATTCATACTTATATAATCTAATATTTATCACCTACATTCTAAAACTGAAAGCAACAACTTCCCCAACAAATTACAATATTTTCAGCTTGAGAAGATGAAGCCAAAAATTGAAGTGGAAAAGCATTAGCACACGGATAAGTCTGAGCAGTTTTTTATTTTGGTCAGTATGATTAAGGTGACCCAAATTGAGTCAACCAAATAATGCACAAAGGTAGTGTTTCCGTTTGTCCAATGCAGCGTACACACTTTTTCTTTAAAGATATAGTTAATTTACCCGAGGCTGGAGAGCTTAGTGTAGGTGGCAAGAGCTCAAAGGCACAGAGGCTTAGCTAATTAAAACTACATAGCTCATCAGCACAGTGCATTAGTAAGCTCCTGTTGATTGACTAGCAAGCATTGCTTTATCCATTAGCGTACAGGTTTGCAAGATTAACTGGAGTCAAGCTGAACCATTAGAGAGCTGGGTGGAAAAACTGGTTGGCCTGGTTGATCAATCAACAGTAACCTACAGGACTAGAGATCTGTCTAAATCAGATTTTGGGCTATCAAGTCTGCTTTGAGGATTGTCTTTATTTCAATTTTCCACCACCAATTACACCACCATAAAACCACCTCAACCACAAAGGGGTCCCTGCTTACCATCTAACCCATCCAATCTGTAAAGATGATCCTCAGTCACCAGGTTAAACATGGGTATGAACTCCCATTAGTCAGATAAGAAATACCAGGAAGAAAAATAAGACTCCCCATAAAATTTACTAATGGATTGTCACCAGCCTTCACAGGATAGGCACCCATCATACCCCCAAATTTGTTACACCAGCTGGACATCTGGGCCTCCAACAGCCCTTGCTCACCTCTGCAAGCTGATCAGGATAAAACAATAACCCTGGATGTGTGAGCATGTGGTCTCAGTCTCCAGGTAATCTGTACAGCACCGCTGCACCAAGTCTTGGTTTCCATATCAAATAGACTGTGGATTGTGGTGGCAATACATCAGGACACCATAAACAAGTCCAATGTTGCACACCACGCTTATTCATCATCAATCTTAGCCACAAGGTTTGGTGGGTGGGGGGGTGGGGCGGTGTCTAGATGAGCCAATGACGAGACACGAATGATCAATAATTCATGATAAATTAAAGCAGCAGCTTTTCAAGCCACATATTGTAGTTAACAGAATCTTCACGATTACTCTATTTCATTACTTTAAAAATATATTTGGTTCTACATAAATGTATCACATTTCAGTACTTGCCTCTTTGCTTTCATTCAAGTTCACCAATAAGTTGTCTGGAGTTGGTATAAAGATATCTGCAAGACAAGCATTATTTCTGCTTTAAGCTGGGATCTTCAGTTTGAAGCAATTTTCTCCATTTCAACTTTGCATGGATATGCCGTTAAACCTAAACTAACACTTAATACAGGTTATTTGGTCATTCTTTCATTACTGTTTGTGGGGCCTTACTGCATCCAAATTGGCTGCTGCACTTCCTACAGTACAGTAATGGTGGCCAAAAGCTTGGTTGAAAAAGTGGGCTTTTAAGAGAGTCTGAAAGGAAGAAAAATGAGAGCTGAAGGAGTTTAACGAACAAATTCCAGAGTTTGGGGATGAGACGGCCAATGGTAGGGCAAAAGGAGGAGGGAGAAACACAATATGTTGGAGTCAAAGAACTAGAAAGTTTGGAGAGAAAAGGTACTGGAGGGCTGACAAGACAAGGCTATGTTATTGGATGCTAAAGAATGTCATTGAGCGGCTGCAAGGCATTCTGAAGGGAGAGGGTGAACAGCCAAAGGTCGCGGCCCATATCAGTACCAGCGACATAGGTGAAAAGAGGGATGAGGTCCTGCAAGCAGAATATAGGGAGCTAGGAAATAAATTAAAAAGCAGGACCTCAAAAGGTAGTAACCTCAGGATTATTCCCAGTGCTACATATTCACTGTTCACAATAAGGTAGACGAATTAACAGTTCAAATAGATGTAAACAGGTACAATATGACTGCGATTACAGAGACAAGGCTGCAGGGTGACCAAGGCTAGGAACTGAATATCAAAGGTATTTGCTATTTAGGAAGGAGAGGCAAAAGGAAAAAGGTGATGGCAAAGCATTGTTAGGTAAGGATGAAGCCAGTGCATTAGTGGGAGGATATTGGTTCAAAAAATCTAGATGTAGAATCAGTCTGGGTGGAGCTAAGAAGCAACAAGGGGCAGAAAACATTAGTGGTCTACAGCCTCCAAACAGTAGTGGTAAGGTAGGAGATGGTATTAAACAGGAAATTAGAGATGCATGTAACAAGGGTGCTACAGTAATCATGGGTGATTTTAACCTACATATAGATTGGGCAAACCAAATTAGCAATAATACTGTGGCAGATGAATTCCTGGAGTGTGTACGAGATTTTTTTCAGACCAGTACGTTGAGGAACCAACTAGGGAATAGGCTAACCTAGATTTGGTTTTGTGCAATGAGAAGGGGTTAATTAATAACCCCTTAATTAATAGTTGTGTTACTTTAGGGAACAGTGACCATAGCACTAAGGAATTCTTCCTTAGATTGCAAAGTGAAATAGTTCAATCTGAAACTAAGGTCCTAAAGCTAAAAGGTATGAGGCACGAATTAGCTAAAATAGACTGGGGAACGTCATTAAAAGGCACAACGGTGGATAAGCAAAGGTTAATATTTAAGGAATTAGTATACGCATTGCAACAGACATATATTCCTTTCTGGCGCAAAAACACAACAGGAAATGTGGCCCAAACATGGCTAACAAAAGAAATTAAGGATAGCACTACATCCAAAGAGTCATATAAAGTTGCTAGAAAAAGTAGCAAGCCAGAGGTTTGGGAGTTTAGAATTCAGCAAAAGAGGACCAAGAGATTGATTAAGAGTGGAAAAATAGAGTATGAGAGTAAACCTGAAAGGAACAGAAAAGCAGACTGTAAAAGCTCCTATAAGTATGGTTGAAGAAAAAGATTGGTGAAGGCAAATGTAGGTCCCTTACAGTCCGAAACAGGAGAATTTTTAATACAGAACAAGGAAATGGTAGAGCAATTAAACAACTACCTTAGTTCTGTCTTCACGGAGGAAGACACAAAATTTCCCAGAAATACTAGGGAATCTAGGGTCTAGTGAGAAGGAGGAATTGAAGGAAATTAGTAAGACTAAAAAAAAAGTGCTGGGGAAATTAATGGGACTGAAAGCTAATAATTCCCCAGGCCCTGTTAATCTACATCCCAGGTACTAAAAGGGGTGGCCATGGAAATAGCGGGTGTTTTGCTTGTTATCTTCCAAAATTCTGTAGATTCTGGAACAGTCCCAACAGATTGGAGGGTGGCAAATATAACCCCATTATTTAAAAAAAGAGGGAGGGGAAAAACAGGGAATCACAGACTGGTTAGCCTGACATTTGTAGTAGGGAAAATGCTAGAGTTTATTAAATAGGATGTGATAACAGGACACTTAGAAAATATCAATGGGATTAGACAAAATTAGACATGGATTTATGAAAGGGAACTCATGTTTGACAAACCTACTGGAGTTTTGAGGATGTGACTAGCAGATTAAGGGAGAATCAGTGGATGTGGTGTATTTGGATTTTCAGAAAGCTTTTGATAACATCCCAAAGATGTTGGTGCGTAAAATTAAAGCACATGGGATTGGGGGTAATATACTGGCATGGATTGAGAATGGGTTAGCAGACTGGAAGCAGAGGGTGGGAATAAATGGGTCTTTTTCAGAGTGGCAGGCAGGGATTAGTGCTTGGGCCCCAGCTATTCACAATATATATCAATGATTTGGATGAGGGAACCAAATGTAATATTTCAAAGTTTGCTGATGACACAAAACTAGGTGGAAATGTGAGGAGGAAGTTATGAAACTTCAAGGCGATTTAGACAAGTTGACTGAGTAGGCAAATACATGGCAGATGCAGTGTAACATGGATAAGTGTGAGGTTATCCACTTTGGTAGGAAAAACAGAGTATTATTTAAGTGGTGATAGATTGGGAAATGTTGATGTACAAAGGGACCTGGGTGCCCTTGTACACCAATCGCTGAAAGCAAGCATGTAGGTGCAGCAAGCAGTTAAGGCAGCAAAGGTTCCTTTGTTTCTTTTGCCTTCAGTGCAAGAGGACTTAAGTACAGGAGCGAGGACGTCTTACTGTAGCTATACAGAGCCTTAGTGAGACCACACCTGGAGTATTGTTAGTTTTGGTCTCTTTACCTAAGAAAGGATATACTTGCCATAGAGGGAGTGCAGCAAAGGATCACCAGACTGATCCCTGGGATAGCAGGATTGTCGTCTAAGGAGAGATTGGGACAACTAGGCCTGTATTCACTGGAGTTTAGAAGAATGAGGGGGGAATCTCATTGAAACATATAAAATTCTGACAGGGTTGAACAGACTAGATGGATGCAGGTAAGATGTTTCCTTTGGCCGGGGGTGGGGTTCTAGAACAAGGAGTCACAATCTCAGGATACAGGGTAGGCCATTTGGGACTGAGATGAGGAGAAACTTCTTCAGTCAGAGTGGTGAACCTGTGGAATTCTCTACCACAGAGGGATGTGGAGGCCAAGTCACTGAATATATTTGGGAGAGAAATAGATAGATTTCTAGACTCTAAAGGCATCAAGCGGTATGGGGAAAGGGCAGGAGTGTGGCACGGAGATAGAGGGTCAGCCATGATCATATTGAATGACAGAAGAGGCTCGAAGGGACGAATGACCTACTCCTGCTTCTAGTTTCTACGTTTCTACGTTTAAATACAAGATTTTAAAATTTAGATGTTGGAAGGTTGAAAGCCAAAATAGACCGGTAAAGGCACAGCTGATGGATTTGTGGGAATTGCTGCAGGGTAGGACAAAGACAACAGAGATTGGGATGAGCTGAAGTTTAGAGGATGAAGGCTGGAAGGCTAGCCAGATGAATATTGGAGCAATGGAGTCTGGAGGTGACAAGAGAGGAGTGAGGATTACAGAGGCAATAACTACAGCAACTTGTATTGCTGTAGTGCCTTTAAAGTAATAAAAAGTCCCAAGATGCTTCAAAGAAGCATTACAAAGCAAGATTTGACACCGAACCACACAAGCAGGTTTTTGGGTAAATGACCAAAAACTTGGTCAAAGAAGTAGGATTTAGTAGGTTTTAAGAAAGGAAAGAGGTAGAGAATTCAAAGGAATTTCACAGCTCAACAGCTGAAGACACAGCCACAAGTGGTGGATCAATAAAACCTGGGATGGTCAAGAGGTCATAATAAGGGGTGCAGATAATTGAGGGTTTGGTGTTGAAGGAGAATCCAGGGATGGGTGAGAGGGACCGCGGTGTGTGTGTGTGTGTGTGTGTGTGTGTGTGTGTGTGTGTGTGTGTGTGTGTGTGTGTGTGTGTGTGTGTGTGTGGGGGGTGGGGAGTGGCTGGCGGAGGAGGCCATGGACCATAAGGATGAGTGTTTAAAAAAAGTAACCAGAAATTAATGTAGGTCAGTGAGTACAGGATGGAGAAGTGGTTTAGGGCAATGGGGGGTAACAGAACTTGGTGAAAGTAAGGATGTGGGCAGAGTTTTGGACAAACTCAAATTTACAAAAGGCGAAAGGACAGGAGGCTGGATAGGAATACACTGGAATAGTTAAATCAAGCAGTAACAAAGGCATGGATGGAGGTTTCAACCCAAATGAGCTAAACCAGAGATGAAATTGGGCGATGTTATGAAGGTGAAAAAAAGGCAGTCTCAGTAATAACGTGGATGTATGGTCAGAAAGTTATCTCAGGATCAAATATGGCACCAAGGTTGTGGAAAGTCTTGTTCAGCCTTAGACAGTTGCTAGGGAGAGGAATGAAGTCCAGGGCCACAGAATCGAGTTTGTAGTGGGGCCCAAAGACAAGGGTTTTGGTCATCGCAATATTTAACTGGAGGAAATATCTGCTCATCCAGTACCAGATCTCACACAATCTGTTAATTTATAGACAGTGAAGATGGCCAGAGAGAGGGTGGTGAAAGAGAGCTGGGTGTCACCTAGATACACTTGAAAAACTGAGACTGTTTTTGGATTTGTCCCCAAGGGACAACATGTAGATAGGAAATTGCAAGGGTCCAAAGGATAGATCATGGGGGCACCAAAGGTGCAAGAACAGGAAGGTAAGCCATTTCAGGTGATCCAGACTACAACTGGGTAGTCCCACCCAGCTGGTAGGAGAGATGGTGCAACAGGATAGGACAGTCAACCATATCAAAGGCATAGACAGGTCAAGGAAGATGCAGACGGTAGTTTACCTTATTCAGTCACATAGGATGTTGTTTGTGGCATTAAGAATGTGTCAGTATTGGGTCATCCTGATTGGAGGGATCATATGTGGAGTTCTGGGAAAAATTGGCATGGATTCCAGGCAAAGCAACACGTTCAACAACTTTGGAGAAGAAAGGGAAGTTGGAAACAAAAACAAAAAGAACCATTCACAATAACAACCAACGTGGAAGCCAGAAGGAAAGTTGGATGGTTAGCAGTTGCTTGGAATAGGATCAAAAGGAGCAGGAGGTGGGTCTCGAGGAAAAAATAAACTTAGAAAGCGGATATGGGGAGATACGAGATAAACTAGAAAATAGTGAGTTCATGGCTAGGGCAGGGTGGAAGCTTTAGAGGAAGTCTGACCCTGTAGACTGGGGGAAGGGAGAAAAGAGGCAAAGGTAGTGATTGGATGGTGTCAATCTTGGAAACAAAGTAGTTCTTGAGCTTCTCGCACTTATTGTTGGAGGTGAGAGCCTTTGTGATGAGGACAAAGGGTCAAAAGCTCAGCTCAGCAACCAAACAGATACAGAGGTTGTAAACAATCTAGTTCAGTCAGAGACTGTGGCCTGAAACAGGGGAGAGGGGGAAGTGATAAGGGTATAGAGCTTATGGGACGTAAAAACAACGCCTTAAACTTTCCAAAATATTGTGTAGAAATGATGGCTCATCCAAGATGTGATTTCAAGCAGTTTGTTAACATACAAATCTCATTTAAATTGCTCTTGCAAGCATTGAGGGGCTTTGCAGTTGTAAAATTACCATTTACATTTCAGGTGATGCAATTGTCGAGGGATTCAGTGATTATACTGAATTTTTAAAAAATATTTATTTTCCAAGCTGTTACACATATAAAATATTCATGTTGTTCTAAGACCTTCATACACCATGTTGTAAAAAAACTACCTGCTTCAAACATACCTTCTATGTCTGAGACCACCATCATCTGAGGCTGAGATAGACCTTCCTGAAGACTGTAGAAATGAATGGTGCTATCAAATGTAATAAAACCTATCCTTGTACGTGAATCACCAGGTAACCTGAAAATTTCAAAAGGAATCCGAATCATTCTGGATCTAATCCTTCTGAAACTGCAATTTTCCGGTCAAAAAACTTAACTATTTTACATATCAGAGTGAAACCTTCTTCATTCTGATTATATATACCTTCCATCCCTTAAGGAGCTTAACACATGATAGGCTCCTTGGTAATACTGAACTTGAATATTGGTGTAAAAGAAAGTCATGATGCCAAAGCTTTTCATTTTGCACTCGAGGATAAGCGCAAAAATGCTAAATTTCAAAAAACTTATCTATTTTACATATCAGTTTAAGCATTTCTGTTTTTATAAATCCATCTTTGTGTTTTATACTTTAAAAAATATGTGTCGAGTTGCAAGACAAACAGTAAAGTGGACTTTATATGTGAAGTGATAAAAGAATTCTAATTTGCTTACATACTAAACCCTGTTTATTTGGTTTAGATAACATCTAAACTGATGATTCCATAAACCCAATTTTATTTAAAATATTTCTAAATTTGATAACGTACAAGCCTTTCAGTAATTACTTTCAAGTAACCTTTTTCTGAGGGATATAACCCTACTAGATGAATTGGAACTTAATGCACAGCTTTAACCAATCCTGGGAGTCACTGTTTCTTAACCACTTGGGGTTACAGGTAACAGTAGTAAATACAGAATTTTTGAAGTAGGGAAAGAAACACATGTATAGGAACAATTCCTCTCAATGGAACTACTGAGCGCTACCACTTACCAATTCCACTGAAGCAGTCAGTAGCTTCATTTCTAATAATCTCATTTGCTGAAATTATCTCAAGCATATGGATGAAATATGGGGCAGAATATTACGCTCGGCGTGCAGGCGTGCACTCAACACACCTGAGCGTAAAATGATGTGTGATAGCTTAAGTCCCAACGTCATCGTGCGCTCGCATGATACTTCATTGGGCAGCCACATGCTGGAGTCAGCTGCGCGCCCACCAATAACTAAAAGGCCTATTAAGACCATTAACAATCTAATTAAATTAAAATCTACACTGCCTGCTCAACCTTATGGTTGGCGGGCAAGCGAAAAGGCCAAGCGGCCTTTACATTTTTTAGGAAATCTCATCCACTAAAGCAAATATGCATTAAATAAAAACAAGGTAAATGACCCTAGTGTATCAAACGGAAGCAGGACTATACCCAACAAGATTTGAAACTGAGCGCGAAGGAAGGATCCTGAAAAGAATCTTTCCGGAATTTATCCCCAACAAGAAATGCTAACTTTCATGGCACACGCTCTGCACTGTACTCTCTGCCTCCAGGACTTGCAATCACCAATGAAGACAAAGGTACTCCTATCATAATACTTAACTTGGGTGCCATTAAAATGAAAGGGAGTATCCATAACAAGTAACTTGCCTTCCTCCCCAAATATCCAATGCCAAATAATTTTGGAAAATGGCCCAGCAACTACAAGAACATATATATTCTTGAGATCCACAGCTGGAAGGCAACTTTACAAGATGCTATTTGCTTAATCTGCAGGAATGTTACTTTATGAATATGTTTGCTCATACTGGAGGCCAAGATAATAGAAAACATAGATACTTTATAACAGGAGAAAGAGTTGTTTTCTAGCACAAGTAAAAAGTTTCTTTTACTTTGCTGTTCCAATCAAGTTAGGAAAAAGAGGCAAATTGGTATCTGATCAATTCTTTCAAATGTTTAACAGGACGCCCACAATCTCTCTATCCTTCGGTGAAAGCACATTTCGCACATTTTCCTTTCTCTTCAGTTCTAAGTGACAACCATTGAACAGTCCATTGTGGTACGAGTCATTACTGCATATACATAGTTAATTCATCATGTAACTATGACATGTTAACCACTTGGCTTACTTCAACACATCGCAAGATCACGCAAGAGCAAACAAAAAATTCAGAAGGGATAACAAAAAACAAAAACTGACAAAAGGTTCCATTCAGCAGAGAACGCATGAAGCGATCCAAGTCCTTCTCAAGGGATGGTTTTGAGCTTGGTTGGTTGAGAGAAGCCAAAGCGTACACCAGAAGATATAGCAGTTGGAAAAGATTGCAAGCACTTATTTCAAGCAAAAATTCACAAATGTGGCTAGCCTCAATCTAGAATATGAATAGAAACTCAGTATATATGGATTGTTCAGATAAAGCAAATGCCATGTTAACATCTTTAGGGGGAAAAAATCTGATGAGCATTTGCTAATTGAGATATACAAATAATCAAATGTGTGGAATCTTGAAAATGCCAACTGGCCATTGCATAAAGTAACAGGAGTTTTACTCTGTTTACCTGTGGAGGCAGGAAGAAACTTTGCGGAACTAAATGGGTTGGGTAGGACCCATGATTTAACACGCCATGTGCAATGTGCTCCAGGAACAAATCTGATGGACTAAATGACCATTACTCAATCCACTAAGTGATATTAACGTTATCAGGTAAAAATTTTGACAACAACGAAGGCATAACCAAGTTTCCTCTTTCTTCTACACCCCTCAAAAAAATAGCCGTAGCTTGAATTTTCCCCATAGGCAATAACTCAAAACTAAATATAAAGTTCAACACCAGTCAGTACCAAATTTTAATGTCAAGATGATTGGGAATGATAACAATCTTTGTTTAAAAAAAAGAAAAAGAAAGCTGGATAGCCCCATGGCAAATATCTAGAAGTCTTTCCTCCATATTAAAAAAAACTGAAGTCTACTGAAATGAATATGCCATGAAGGAGTGCAGAGAATGAATGAGCAAGAGAAAGTAGGTTAGAAATTCTCCAGCTTCCCTAAGTAATGTTTCCTACTTACAGGTGCATATATATTAACAACATGATATCACATATAATTGGCTCCCTTTTACACATGTGCAATGAAAACAGAACGGAAACAAAACTGGAACAATGAAGCTGTGAATAGTATTGCAGTCGTGAACCTTACAGGCCAAAGTCCTATGTTCAAACTCTAGCGTGTGGCGAATTAACTACACTTAGGCATACTAGTTTAAAAGTTACTAGCTGCGAAGAAAAATTGGGAATGAAAACTCGTATTTAAAAAAAAAGTGAGGTCTGTAATGCACCCTTAATTGACAAGAACTATAAACTGGAAAACATTGTGAATTTTAAAAATGAAGCTTGCTTCTGTAATTTATTTTAAAGAAGGGCTAATAAAAGAATTAAGTCATCTTCAACACTGAAAAGTAGCAGTATTCTTCAACTAATACGAGATTGGCCAATCCTTAGCAGCATGAAATTCTAGCATTTTATGGAACCAAGCTAAGCTTGTCGGACTCTTCAGCAAATGTCTGACATTTCAAAGGGAGACTATTTACTTGCCAGACTATATAGCAGAATTAAAGTATCTTACAAGCTCCCTGTTTCTGTGCCATGGAAGTCTATCACAACTGGAGAAAAATATTATAAATTCCATTTTCTGTGCTTCTTTGGTCTCAAATTATCAATATGCGCATTTGTAAATGACTAGATCATTAAGCAAATGCAACTTTGAAAATCAAGGATTCTAATAACTATAAAAGCTTTCTATTTGTCACCTATGTTATAGAGAAAAAAATCTTACGCTTCCAGATTATCCAACAATGACTGGCAGATAGTGTTTAAGTATCCAGACTCTACTGCATTATGCGACACATCCAAGATGTAGAGGTAAACTGCAGGCTGTGGTGGTCGCAGCTGAAAAAGACAAATATTAATGAGGTATGAATGATGGTTGTAACGTAGAGTTAGAAAATTTAATGATGTAAAACAAGTAGCAGCACTTGTAAATGCATATTATTGCGTTTGCTTGTTTAAACCATATTGGCAAAACATGCAAATGGAATGGCCTTAGGTTTGTTTCAAGAAATATCCCCAGCCTATCAAGTTGCTTAAAACAGGTCAAATTTTCAACATATCTGATTAACACAATTTTGGCTTTTTGAGATACCTAAAGTTCAATATAGTTTCATTTAGTATTATTTATTGTACCTTTCCTCCTAATTGAAGATAGAATTTCTACCATTTCTTAAGATAACCTTTCAGTATTGGCAGATAGCATCTATGCTACAAAACTGGGACTTCTGGCCGAGGGACAGATGCTCAACACCTACTCTCGATCACCGTTCAACACAAATTCCCCCAAAGGGGGAGTAGCTCTAGTCTCAGCTGTCATGAATGGTAGAGAAACAGCTGTTTGTTTGAGCAGGCTTCCTAATTTCATAAAAGCAAAATACTGCAGATGCTGGAAATCTGAAACAAAAACAAAAATAGCTGGAAAATCTCAGGTCTGACAGCATCTGCGGAGGGGAATACAGTTAATGTTTCGAGTCCGTATGACTCTTCATCAGAACTAAGGAACGTAGAAATGAGGTGAAATATAAGCTGGTTGAGGGGGGTGGGACAGGTAGAGCTGGATAGAGGGGCCAGTGATAGGTGGAGGCAAAGAACAGATTGCTAAAGATGTCATAGACAAAAGGACAAAGAGATGTTGATGGTGGTAATATTGGCTGAGGAATGTGCTAATGATGACATTAAAGATAGAAAGCAGGACAAGCAAGTGACAGATAGCCCTAGTGGGGGTGGGGTGGAGGGAAGGGATCAAAATAGGTTAAAAGGTAGAGATAAAACAATGGCTGGAAATACATTTAAAAATAATGAAAATAGGTGGGAAAGGTATATATATATATTATATTATAAGTTATTGGAAGGGGGGGGATCGGAAAGGGGGTGGGGATGGAGGAGAGAGTTCATGATCTGAAGTTGTTGAACTCAATATTAAGTCCGGAAGGCTGTAAAGTGCCTAGTCGGAAGATGAGGTGCTGTTCCTCCAGCTCTAGCTGTCCCACTCCCATAACCATCTTATATTTCACCTAATTTCTATATTTCTTAGTCCTGATGAAGAGTCATACGGACTTGAAACATTAACTGTATTCCACTTCGCAGATGCTGTCAGACCTGAGTTTTTCCAGCTATTTTTGTTTTTGTTCCTAATTTCATGCCTGCTAATAGCAAAGAAATAGGGAACCCACTTGAATTAAAAAGATGGATCAATGCAAGAGAATATGTAGGTTTGTATAGATTTAATACATGGTTAAAATCTTTACGCTCACAATAAATAACTTATAACTACAGCGGAAACTTAACAGTCCCACACATTTTACTTACAAATGTAAGTAACAAGTTTTGCCATGCACAGTCTTTTAGCTGTCAGGAAAACACACAAAATACCAGTGCCATACTTCTCCCACCTAGGTGAGTGCAGTATGCCACTTCTATCACAGCCAGGTGGACAAAGAAAGACAGAACACCTACATTTTAAACATACTGCTTTTTAAAATTATAATGTTCTGATAAGCAGAGCAGAGTACATGCTTTTATGACCAACTGTTATCAGCTAAAAGTTTTGTTTGTTGCAAGGGTAGCATGGACAGTCACTTGCACTTTAATCAAGAAGGCGCAAGTGGAGAAACCGATAGGGGTACTCTTTCTATGCACACAATATATCTTACATAATCAGGGGCCCAGAATGCATTTGCAGCTTTCTGAAGTATTATGGATGTCACCCTTGATTCAGTGGTAGCATACCAACCAACGAATCAGCAGATTATGGATTAGTCCCTTCCAGAGACTGGAGGGAGGATATAATGTAAGTCAACACTGCACTGGAGTGTTAATAGAGTGCTGCACTGTCAAAGGTGCCAGTTCACAAATGAAATTCCAGGTCAATTTTGAAGAGCAACGGAGTTTTCCCAGTGGCCTAACCAATACTTATCCCTCAATCAGCATCGCTAAATATAGCCAGGAATCTGATTTGTTAGCCTGACCTTGAAGTATGCAAACTGGCTGCCATATTTCCCCACATTATAACAGTATCAAATATTTCAAAGTGCTTTGGGACATCTGGAGGTTATGTATGTTGAAATAGAAATAACTTGTTTTATTTAACTCCGGTATCTCAACTGAACAAATGTAATTTGACAAATAATTGCCAGTGATTCCTGGTTGGTACACAAGCTTGAGGCACACATAGGACGCTAATTAGGTGGGAAGAGTGTGTCACGGACAAGACATTATTCAAATACATTGTTAAAGCCAATCTAGGATCTCATGCAATTCAACAGTACTTCACTATAAACATGCTTTGTCAACAAAATCGGAAAGGGTTCAACATCACTTCAAAAGCTGCGCAAAGTGGATGAAGAAATGCATTAGTTTAAAAATTAAAAAGCTAGACTCACCATGTACTCTGAAGGAGCAATAAACTCTATAGTAGCACTTTGAACTTCAGGTCGCTTATGTGGTTCACCATACGATCGACTCACTGGATTGTACATAAATTCTTCAGGAACTAAATATCAATACAATAGTTTCAGAAGTTTTTACAGGTAATGCACAAATACCAAGTCAGTGCAGCATTATCTTTTAGACTTGCATTTTTATACATTTGCACTCACCTAGATGAGATGCTAGTGCTAGATATTGGAAGATTTCACACTTCAGCTGCTACATCGAGCTCTCCGACCAATTGTGACACACTTGGGCCCTGCCTAAGTAAGTCAGTTAAACCCCAGAAAAGCATGTTTCCATTTTCTATACCAACCATTAAGTGGCCAATTTAGTCTTGAATTAGAGAAATCGACAAAAGCAGGCCATTTAACATTATTCAGGTGCAGGAGCTGGCTCCAACACTGAAAACATTTTGAATTCACTCTAAATTACTCCATTTCATTAGTCAAGTCTTAATGCAAAACAAGGTGAAATATTTCTTTTGACACTTCATTCACACTGTTAACACGAATTCTAAACTTATGCTTCTTGCTACCAATTCACCAACCAGCAAAAATAATCTTTCATCATTTATGATAGCAATGTTTCATAATTTTGAAGAATTTTTATTAACGTGAAAAGTCATTACAATCTTAATGTAGATGCAAGATAATTACACCTTCACATCAACACAAAACTTCCTAGGACAAATGTGTATAAGGGCCCAAAATGACTCCAATGTGAAAAGGGCTAAGACTCCCTCCTCCAAGTCAGGCTGCACTTAAGTTCAGCATTGGTGCCAAGTGAAATTGCTTTGCACTGGTGTTGATGTAAACGTATCCTTAAATTGCCTCTTGAATTTCTTTACTCCAATGAAGCCCACCATCAAGCCCAATTTAAACATGTTATTGAAGTCTCCCACTTCTCCAAGATGGGAGACTTGCACAACAAAATACACTGCAGTAAAGAGCACCAAGCCTGTATACGGTAGCAAGGGAATGCACTTCCTGTCTTCACCCAACTCACCCTCTCCTGCCCAATGTGGGGGGCACCAGTGTTAATATCAAGGCCATTATTTCTTTAATACTCTCCTGATCACCCGTAAGTTAAATCATCCAAACTTCTACTGCCTACATCCTATCCTGCATTAAGCCATGCTCACCCCATTCCAAATTACCTGCACTAGCTTTAAACAATGAGGAATCAAATTTAAAATTCTCATCTACAAACTCTTCTGTGATATCACTTCACCAACTGAGCTACATATCAAAAATAAAAATACCTGGAAAAACTCAGCAGGTCTGACAGCATCTGCGGAGAGGAATACAGTTAACGTTTCAAGTCCATATGACTCTTCAACAGAACTAAGGAAGAATAGAAGAGAGGTGAAATATAAGCTGGTTTAAGGGGGGATGGGACAGGCAGAGCTAGATAGAGGGCCAGTGATAGGTGGAGATTGCCAAAAGATGTCATAGACAAAAGGACAAAGAGGTGTTGACGGTGGTGATATTAGCTAAGAAATGTGCTAATAGGTGACATTAAGGGTAGAAAGCAGGACGAGCAAGGTACAGATAGCCCTAGTGCTACATATCAGCTTGACTCAGTCGATGGCACTATTCATCTGTGTCTGTAGCTTGTGTATCCAACACCACTGAGCACATATTCTAAGCCAACACCCACCTGTAGGGTTCCTATTCTGTAGAAGGTGCCATCTCTTGAATTGGTTAAACCTGTCTGCTTGCTAAAGTGGACTCAATTTCATGATTCTACTTGCGCAGCAGCAGCAGGGAATTCTCCAACATTAATTCTTCAACCAGCACCTAAAGAAGGTGACCTGGTGATTAATGTGCTGTTTGTAAGACCTGGTTGTAAGAAAATTGAAGCCATGCTTGCCTGCATAACTGGGTCTGCACTTCTAAAGCAATCTATTGAAACATTCATAAAACATACATATAGCAGTTTCTTTCTTTCATAACCACCACATAACCGTCACCATTTCAACCCTCTTGACCTTCCTGCATATCCTCCTTGTTCTGCTCCATAGCTGGCAGCAGAATCTTAAGCCAACTTAGTTGTAGTCTCTCAAATCCCTTTCTCAACCAATCTGTGATCTCTCCCAACTTTCTCACTACAGTTCTGCACCCACTCCATTTGCCTCATCTGTTTTTCTGCATCTGGGTCTATTTAAATATATTCAATGTTTTCAAAACATTTTGGTCTTTTTGGTGAACCTACCATCATTAACTCGATAGCACAAGTTACATTTCCATCTTCTTTGGTCCAGAAAGTTGACAAAAGGATTTATGTAAGTTCTGCAAGAACGACATCTCACAATGGTACTCGACGTAACCACAGGCAATTGCTGCAACATGAAGCACACGCACTAAGTACCAATGATGTGGTCAGACATATTTTTTTAAAAACTTAAGAATGAATATATTTCCATTTTAAAAAGGGTAACATTTAAAATGAAGATTGGAAAGAGTAAAATTAAATTATTATACATGAATTTGGAGGAGTAGGCCATTCAACCCCCCCGGGTTTGCTCCATCATTCAATAGATCATGGCTGATCTGATTGTGGCTTCAATGCCCCTTTCCTGCCTACCCTCTATACCCTTCAAATTCTTTGTTAATCAAGAATCCATCTACCTCTGCCATAAAAATATTCAATGGCCCTGCCTCCACCACTCTGAGGTAGAGAGAAAGTTCCACAGGCTCTCAACCCTCAAAAAATTTCTCCTCATCTGTCTTAAATGGGAGACCCCTTATTTTCAAACTATATTCCTTATTTCTGGTGTCTCCCACAGGGGAAACATCCTCTAAGCATCAACTCCCCTCAGGTTTTTCATCTGTTTCAATAAAATCACCTCGCTCTTCTAAACTCCAATGGATAAAGGCCCAACCTGTCCAACCTTTCTTCCTAAGAAAACCCTTATCCCAGGGATGTCAAGTGAACCTTCTCTGAACTGCTTTAATGCAATTATGCCCGTTCTTAAATAAGGAGACCAAGACTGCACACAGTACTCTAGATGTGATCTCACCAAAGCCCTGTGCAACTATAGCAAAACACCCTTACTTATATATTCCAATCCCCTTGCAATAAACAACATTCCATTTGCCTTCCTAATCACTTGCTGTACCTGCATATTAACTTTTTTCATGTACCACGACACCCAGATCCCTCTGTATCTCTGCAATCTCTCTTCATTTAATTTACACGCTGCTTTTCTATTCTTCCTGCCAAGTGGACAATTCACATTTGCAACATTATAATCCATCGGCCAAATTTTTACCCATTCACTTAAGGTGTCTGCAAAGGGATATAGACAAGTTATGTCCTTTTTTCTACCTATCTTTGCTTCATCAGTAAATTTATCTACGATACATCTGGTTCCTTCATTCAAATAATTGATATAGATTACAAACAGTTGATGCCCCAGCACTGATCCCTGTGGCACTCCACTCGCAACATCCTGCCAAACCTAAAAAAAACCATTTATGCCTACTCTGTTTTCTGTTAGCTAACCAATCTTCTATCCATGCAAATATGTTACCCCTTACACCATGAGCTTTTATTTTGTGCAGTAACCTTTGATGTGGCACATTGTCAAATGCCTTCTGGAAATCAAAGTACACCACATCCACAGGTTCCCCTTTACCACACTGCTTATTACTTCCTCAAGTTAAGTAAGCACTGCAAGTTCATCATCAGGTGTTGGCATGCAGTCTCAGTTTCCCCTTTTTGTACAATCACTGTGCGCCTAATCTCAATTACATTGCTGTGGGGAGAGCCGAGTGGAGGACAGGCTATTCCACTAGGAGGTTGGAGGTTTGGCCGGGGAGGGGGTGGAGGTGGAAGTCAAAGCACAATTTTTTCTAAAATATAATAATTCGGTAATGTAACACAATTTATCACTTACTGATAGGTCTCTGAATGGATGCAGCTGTAATCCTAGAGGAAGTTTAGCTTTGCTCAATAAAGACTGAGTTTGAGGGATGTTGGTCAATGTGCACCTGAACACACTAAATAGAAAAATATTTCACTTAATAAAATTAAATATAGACCAGTTTTTATCAACCATTTGTTTTTTTAAAAAGCATAACTTTTCCAAAAAGTCATGGGCAAAGACACTGAAGGTTCCGGGTTCATTTCCTAGTCAATATTCCTAGTCAGCCAACTGAAGCAGTGACAGAGTGCTTCACGGAGGCAATAGGTAAAAGTGGGAGAAGTCTAAAGGGATGACCATAAGTTTGGAGGAGGTACAATTATAAGGCTACTGAAATATTTTGAGAATTTTATTACAGTATTGTATTAAATATACCATTCACATGCATCATTTTGGGCCCTCATTCACTCAGGCAAGATACCCAACCCACTAAACTGTATCCCCTTCAGGTGGAAGAAATGGGGAGAAAATTGGAAAAAAGCTCCACAGTAGACTACACAGAGACCCAACTTTGTAAATAGATTGTCATTAGCTCTAACATGGCTTGCTGCTGAAGCATTTTAAAAGGAATTGAAATTCCTGATTCAGCAAAGATGGGGAAGCGAAAAATAGTCAGATTAGGTTCTAAAACAGGGTCTGATAATTAAACTATCAATTAAAAATACTACTTCATCAGTTTAAGGACACATTTTAAACAACTGTACTGGATTAGGTTGGGGTGGGGGTAGATAACAGAGCAGACAGCAAACTTAAATTTTCAGTTAGGGTTAGATTTGACTTGCAAAGTCACAACATTTGTTTGGTCAATAAACTTATACTGGAAACTACTACAACTTACTCTGGATTGCAGTTTAGTTTCTGTAGATCCTTGTGTAGGTTTGGATGAGGGGCTCTGACTGGAGTTGAAGGCAGAATATTTCTCTCCTGCAGGAGATTCAGAGATCGTGCTGCCTCTGATTGTTGGCCTTGCTGCAAGCTAAGCCCACCCATGCCAGTCATTAGTTGATTAAAATGCGGAGCCTGAAGAAAATAAGTTTTATTATAAGGAGAATATGTTGCAGCAAAGAGAACAAAGTCAGATAAATCATCTTTTCCAGAGCTTTTGAAGCAGACTTTGTTCTGAAAACAGCAGGGAAAAGTCTACAGTAAAAGATTGTGCACACACCATGTTGACACAGGTTCTGTGTCTATATTTTCTTGATTTTTGCACACTTCCTGTAATGCAGTGTATTATAAAATTCTTAGTGATACAGTCAAACACAATTCATTTAATTGAGTTACCCATGATAGCCACTGAAAAGATTTTCCAAAAATGACTCAATTCCTTTAAAATTCTCATAAATGTGCATCATCTGTTCACAAACTGGCTTGTGAAAATAATTCTCAAGAGTGCTATTGTAATGTAATTATTAAAGCTCAAGAGTCCCAAAGCAGCAGTACTGCTAAATTGTTACTAGGTCTGCAGGAGCGCAAGGTGATGTGGGAAAAGAGGAAGATGGAACATTTGGGATTATCTTTGCATCACGCAACAAAACAGATTTCAACTCAATATCTCGGCAGGCACCCCTCACTGTATTGAGTTGGTTACTAATGGAGTAGTGGTAGGATGCAGTTTGCTTCAATGGAAATAGATACAAACCTCCTTTGCCACAGATCTCTGAAACAATGCAAGGATAGGTTAATACCACTATGTGGAGGCTGGTCCTTAGGAAGAACACAGATATTCCAAAATATTGTGCAGTAAATAAAAACTGGCAGAGGGTCAATCTTCAGCATATGTTGCATGAAAAGTATATACAGAAGAAGGGTACCATACTTGAGCAGAAACAATTGCAAAGGTGTGCTCTGGCTAATGAATAGGCTATTGTGCAACTTCAATAAAAAAAGTGGAAGTTTTTCAAACATTCAAAACTTCATACATAATCTACACATTTTAGTGCTTGTGTATGGTGGTAGAGCACACTTCTCACTAGAGAATTTGCAGCTTTAAAAAAAAGTTGATTTTCTTTTAAGAAAAGATATTTTCTTCTCTTTGGATTCTGTGCAATATTCCACTCCAGGCAAGATCGCAAGCAACTTCCATTCAGGTCTTCATCAACATTACTCCACAACCAATCACAAGCAAAGGGGAGCAAAACTGAAATGACTTCTCCATTGTCCCTCTGAGGTGGGCTGCTGTGGTCTTAACTTGAGCTTCTGTTAAAAAGATATTGCCAGCAAGAACCCAAGTCCCACAGGTGCATGACTGCTAAGGGTTTGCACCAACTTTACAGAGAAAGTTCTAGCAGAATTTCGCAGAGCCTTACTCAAATGTTCTTATTCATCTCTTCTCACTAACTGGAAGTAGTACTGCATGGATAGAATCAGCACCTCATATACCTGAGTAAATTGCTGTGGTCCTTCAGTATTTGGAGTGCCAGGGCCAGCCAGGTTTTGGTAGCCAGGAGGTAAGGAGGGATATGAGTGTCCAAGTGTCCTTCTAGTTTTGAGGCCTTGTTGAATAGGCTGCACTGTAGTGAAAATGGAGAAAAAAAACTCAAATAAACCTTACTTTATTGCAGATTAAAACACAGTAGCATTCCATCAGGTTACATCATTGAAAGCTGTAAGCACTATGAATGCCTCTTGGGGTAAAGAAAAAAACTGTTCAAAGCATCCAAACAATCTCAGGCTAAAAACAGTTTCCTAAATTATGATCTCATTAGCATGACAGTATAGCCTCTATTATAATTATGGGCATGTTAGTACATAAACTTGGAAATTGTTGTTCAGGGTATGGCCTTGCATTTACAGTTAATATAAAGAGCAGCTTTACTAATCATCTCCTCTCTTTCCAAAAGTCAGTGCAAAAGTACTGTTTCGCTGACGCCAACAAAAGATGACATCCCCAACTTTTAGTCCAGCAGCAGTACAATTTAATTTCTCCTGTCATCTAACAACAAAAAAGTGATCATTTTACAAGTGTAATACTTACTGATTTCACCACCTCCTTCCACAGTATCATAATTGTCAGGAGCTACTGATTGATCACCAGATGACCCAGCGTTGACACCTAAAAAGGTTAAAAATCTTGCATCAAGTACATTTAGTCAAAAACAAATTGCACTCATTGCACTGAGATGACTATTTTAAAGTATTTATTTTGGTAGTTTTCAAAAAACCTTCATGGCCTTCTGTCCCCATCTCTGTAAACTCACTCAGCCCTACAATCATTCAAGATATCTGCATTCCTCTGGTGCATCCCTGATTTTAATCGTTCTACTATTGTGGCTGTGCCTTCAACTATCGAAGCCCTAAACTCTGGAGTTCCCTCAAGCCTCTCCACCTCTCTTTCCTCCTTTAAGACATGCCTTAAAATCTCTCTCTTTTGCCCATCACTATCTTATGGGCTCAGTATTAAATCTGGTTTGTTAACACTCCTGTAAAGGTGACTTGGGGTGTCTTGCTATGTTAGAACCTCTGTATGGAATGCAAGTAGTTGTTGTATAAAAACAACTTCAAATAGACTAATAAAATCAGTTGAAGCATAGCTATCACATTCAATAAACAGTGCAATGCTGTTTGATTTACCTTTTAGGTAAAATTACCCGACTATAGGATAATTGTTTTTAAATATTTAAATCTTTGAAGTTGCAGCTTTTAATTCATGGCAGCTTGCTCTAGCTACACTCAGAGCATAATACAGGGCAAGTAATGAATATCAAATGACAAGGATTCTACTGTTCATTCCAAAACTTCCAAGCAGGTTTTATTTTCGATCTTAGGTAGTTATTTTGATACAAAATTAAGCCACCAAGACAGGATTCTGGCCAAAAATAAATTCTTTTTTGAATGGAAATGCTACCATTTAAGATGCACAATCCATTCCTGCAGACGTGATCAAGTTTACAACTTCAATTAATGGAACACTGATTAGACAGAGACTAATTTAATCACAGCCAGGATTGAAAATTCCATTAAGATAAAAGCAAAATACTGCAGATGCTGGAAATCTGAAACAAAAACAGAAAATGCTGGAAAAACTGAGGTCTAGCAACATCTGTGGAGAGAGAAACAGAGTTAATGTTTCGAGTCCGTATGACCCAAGAGTCATACGGACTCGAAATGTTAACACTGTCTCTCCCCCATAGATGCTGCTAGGTCTGCTGAATTTTTTTCAGCATTTTCTGTTTTTAATATTTATTATTATAGCTGATTATGTGATTCCTTATGACCAAAGACTAACAGTGGTAAACAGAGTGAATTGAATAAGATAAAAACATATGTTTAAATTAAAGTTCAATATGCATTTTATTCAAAATATTCAGTTGAGATTTTAGCTCGTGCATCATGAGGCTAGGAAAAAAATTTTCTATAGTTATTACAGGTAACCTCTGAATTAATTCACCCAGTGCTCATTTACATCAATTAAGCTATAGCGGTATATAACTACCCTTAGCAAACTAATATTTGTTTTACATTGTAGAATGTTCCTTCCGTCTAAGTGACTTATATAGTGCCTTTAGTGTAATAAATGCCCCAGGATGCTTCACAGGAGTATTATAAAATTAAGTTTGACAGTGAGCCATATGAAATATTCGGTCAGATGACCAAAAGCTTGGACAAAAGGGAAGGTTTTAAGAAGTGTCTTAAAGGAAGAAATCAGAGTGGCAGCGATGTGTGGTGACAGAATTCCAGAGCTTGCAGCTGAGAGAACTGAAGGCATGACCACCAATGGTGGAACAACTACAACTGGGGATGCACAAGAGGTCAAAGTTAGAAGAGTGCAGATACCTTGTAGGGGTTGTGGGACAGGACAAGGTGACACAGAAAGTGAGTCACGTGGCCATGGAGGGGCTTGAAAACAAGGATGAGAATTTTAGAGTCAAGATGTTGCTTGACTGGAAACCAATGCAGATCAATGAGCCCAGGAGTAATAGGGGAATAGAGCAGGCAGCAAGATAAGACACAAGCAACATAGTTTTGGATGACCTCACGTTTACAGAGGGTGCAATTTGGGAGACCAGCCTGCAGTATGTTGGAATAGTCAAGTCTAGAGACAACAAAGGCTTGGATGAGAGGGTCAGCAGATGAGCTGAGTTAGCAGCAAAGTCAGGTGATGCTACACAGGTGGAGATTGATGGGACAAAGAGGTTGGAAGCTCATTCCAGGATCAAATGTGACAGTAAGGTTGTGAACAAACTGGCTTAAGCTCAGACTGTTGCCACATACAGGAATGAAGGTAGTAGCTAGACAATTAAGTTTAAGCAGCATATCCTCTGATTCACAACAGGAAACTGGCTAAAATACAATATATTACTTTTCTATAGAATAGCATTCTACAGCCTGACATATAGGCAAGTTTATCTAATACTCGCTACATGAATATAGATCTTAAACAAATAAGCCCTCAAAACCTTGCATTCTTTTCAAATCAGAAATATATCATTCAGAACTATTTTCAAACTGACACAAGTATAGCGCTTAGCAATTCGAAACATTAAAGGTTTCCTGGTCTGAGGCACATGGTAACGTGGAGAGCATTTCCACCTTAGTGCTAGTGGGCATTTAGTCTCAATATAAGTTCGTATTGTGGAACAGTTAACATGTTCCCTGCTTTTCATGTGTACCAGCATACCGAATTTAAAATAGAAATTAAGGATTTTTTCACCATAGAAGCATTACCTTCAGAGTTTCCTACAAGATTTTGAGCGAGTGATGCATCATGATTAGCAGTTACCAGAGGATGAGTTGGTCTGATCAAAGGGGGACCTCCACTTAATGGTGGGGGACCCAAGGGTGTCCTGCCAGGCTGATACATCTGAGTTAATGGTTGGTTGACTGGTGGATGACTTGATCCAACTGAAATATTGAAATAATAGAATAACTCAAAACTTTATTTACTCACACAAGCTTAGAATTACATTACCTGAAATTTAGTACACTATAAAATGTTGGACAACAAGAATGAAACCTCAAAGACAACTTTTAAATAAACTTAGCATATGAATACTGGAATAAAACTTAAAATATTTATATGAAACATTTTAATTTAAAATTATAAAATACAGTAAAGGTACATTGCAAGGACAAGTTGAACTTGGGAAAACTTTGTCCTCATTACACAAAATAGTGTCCGTTAAAACAAGTGTTTATAGCGGAGATATATTATGCACAATTTTTTTTAAAAATGTAAATCGATTGTGGAATGAATGAAAATCAGTCAGGCAATCAAATTGTGTTTTTAAACAGGGCACGGGAGCTGTCAATTTAATTAATAATCAAAAAAGGTTAATTGCAAAACAGAAAACCTTCAAGATAATTGGTTTATTTTATCCCATACTTCTTAGCTCCATAATCTGGATGGTTCATCACAGCCATACTTATAATGCCAATAGCAATATTTTCACGAGCTAGTATTAGAGTTGACGTTCAACTGAAAATACACCCTTTTCATGCATGCTCAAAAACTTGTGGCGCAAAACTATATTCTCCAGGGCACAACAGCTACACTAGTCAGCTCCAAACTCTGAATGAAATCAAAGCAAATTCCATTCAAATAACAACCTGACTGAGCTTTGATATTCTAAGCACAGCATAACATCCTATTGCAATGGTAAATTTTATTCACTAACAGGTAACCAACTACATTATGAAACTTCCTGTGCCTGAGATACCAATGGGTCCTCAAAACATTACTTCTGTCAAATTATATCTAGTCAAATGAGAGAAACACTTTCTATCGAATATATATTGACAAGTTTGTTTTTATTCTTTCCCTGTACCCGTCATCCCAGAATTAACTCCACACCTGAAACCAACATCCAATGGCCTCCATTCAACCCTAATTCACCCAAACTCAGTCATAGATAAAAAGCCCAACTTCGACCATGTGATAAAGAAATCCGCCAGTTTTTATACAAAATCTCACTTTACATAACAGGGGAGGAAAACTATGATATAAAGATCCTTAATCTAATCATGTGAAAGAATCAAAAATTTTCTGAAACAAATATGGACAAAATGATTTTAAGAATTCACTGTACCCAAATATTAGTCTTTGATTGTAAAAATATGCTACCAACTTGAAGCATTCTGAGCAAGTTATATTAAGATTTTGCCTGTTACTTCCCAATATCTAACCAGTGTGTATGATTGTGCAACCCACTGGTGTAACAGGAGCACCGTGTGGTCTAAATTAGTGTTTTTTGCACATGCCTTATTGTGTACCTCACCAACCTTTCTGAAGGTTGACAATATTACACATCATATTGTTAAATATGAATTATTAAGCTGTTTTATCTCACAGCATGAGAACAATTAACGTGACAATCATTAGGCTCATCATCATTTAATCAGTGAAAAATTCTTTCACATAGTACTGTACGCTTCTCTACTTCAGTTTGTTTGACTTTTTACTTCAAAAGGTGTCTGAAACCTTCTGAATCTGATGAAAGTTTACCCAGTGGAGAGGTATGGAGGAGAATGATGTAGTCAACCGTAACAAAGACTGCAGACATGTCGAGACAGACGAAGGGGGAAAGACTGCCTTTGTCATAATCACATTGGATGTTATTTATGATTTTGATGAGACCTGTTTGATACTGTGGCAGGGGCAAAAACCTGATTGGAGGGATCAGACATGGAGTTTCAGGAAAGATTGGAAAGCTGTTCCAGTACAGCTACAAAACTGGCATCTACCTGACAACGTGGAACGTTGAACAGGACATACCTGGGCATAACAAGCAGGACAAATCTAACCCAGCCAATTACCTCCACATCAGCCTACTCTCGATCATCAAAAGTGATGGAAGGTGTCGGTGACAGTGCTATCAAACAGTACTTACTCAGAAATAACCTGCTCACTCAGTTTGGGTTCCTCAGGGCCACCTGACTGTTGACTTCATTACAGTCTTGGTTCAAGCATGGACAAAAGAGCTGAACTCCAGAGGTGAGTTGAGAGTGGCTGCCTTTGACATCAAGGCAGCATTTGACCAAGTCCGACATCAAGACTACCTAGTAAAATTGAAGTCAATGGGAATTGGTGGGGGGGACTCTCTACATTGGAATCATACCTAGCACACAGGAAGATGGTTGTGGTTATTGGAGGTCAATCACCTCAGTCCCAGGACACCACTGCAGGAATTCCTCAGGGGAGTGCCCTAGGCCTGGCAACATTCAGCTGCGCCATCATAAGGTCAGAGGAGGGGATGTTTGCTGATGACTGCACAACGTTCAGCACCATTCAGATGCCAAAGTAGTCCGTATCCAAATTCAGCAAGAGCTAGACAATATCCAGGCTTGGGCTGACAAGGGGCAAGTAACGTTCATGCTACAGAAGTGCCAGGCAATGACCATCGCCAACAAGAGAGAATCCAACCACCTCCCCCCGATATCAGTGGCATTACCTTTGCTAAATTCTCCAATATCAATACCCCGGGGGGGTTACCATTGACTTAATTTAAGCTTAACTGAATCACCCATATGAATTCTGTGGCTACAAGAGCAGGTCAAAGGCTGGGGATTCTGTGGTGAGTAACTCATCTCCTGACTTCCAAAAGCCTGTCCACGATCTATAAGGCACAAGTTAGGAGTGCAATGGAATACTCTCCACTTGCCTGGTTGAGTGTAGCACCAACTGTCAAGAAGCTTGACACCATCCAGAACAGAGCAGCCGGCTTGATTGCACCCATCCAGCACCTTAAACAGTCACTCCCTCCATCACCAACGCAATGCACCTTCCTAACCCACAACCTCTACCATCTTGAAGGACAAGGGCAGTAGACACATGGAAACACCACCACCCACAAAATCCCCTCCAAGCCACTCACCATCCTGACTCGGAACTATATCGTTGTTCCTTCACTGTCACTGGATCAACATCCTGGAACTCCCTTCCTAACAGCACTGTGTGTGTACCTACACCACAGGGACTGCAGCAGTTCAAGAAGCCAGCTCACCACCACCTCACAAGGGCAATTAGGGAAAGGCAATAAATGCTGGCAGCACCAGCGATGCCCACATCCCGTAAATGAATTAAAAAAGCAGCATAGTTCTATATAAAAGACATTGCAGCAACTTGGCAAGTCTCTTTCAACAGCCCCTTCCATCCCTACCACCTGCAAGGAAAAGGGCAGATGCACGGGATCACTACCACCTGCAAGGAAAAGGGCAGATGCACGGAATCACTACCACCTGCAAATTCCCCTCCAAGCCACAAACCATCCTGACTTGGGATTGTATCCCATTCCTTCATTATTACTGGGTCAAAATCCTGGAACTCCCTTCTTAACCTACACCACATGTACTGCAGCAGTTCAAGAAGATAGCTCATCACCACCTTCAGAAGTGCAATTGGAGATGGATACCCAATGCTGGCCTAGCCAGCAATGCTGCTATCCCGTGAATTTTCTTTTATATCTGGAGGCCGAAACAAGTTCAAGGACTTTGGAGATGGGATGGTGGCTTGCAATGATGGAGTGGTCAAAGGTTGTTCTTTTTTGAGGAGAGGCAGGTTGAAAAGCAACAGGGACACAACCTAGAAAGAGAACTGTTAGCTATTTCCTCTAACATGCAGACTAGATAGGGGAGTTGGGAGATATGGAGTTTACCGGGAATGGAAATGAGGGAGCAAGAGGATGTCATGCTCTCTGAGCTCACCTTGTCCAGAAGGGGTGATAGGATTGAAACTAGGGAAAGATGCAAGCTCAGGCCAAGGTCAGGGGGAGCATTAGAGGAAGTCAGGCCAGGTGGGCTAGCAGAAAGGATGGGCATGGCAGAGGCAGCTGATTGGATGGTCTCAATCTTAGTGACAAAGAAGTTCATGAGCTCATCGCATCTATTGTTGATGGCGAGGCTGGAGGGAACGGGGGAGAAGAGTTCAAAAAGATGATCTGCAGTAAAGAAAGAAGCCGGTATCTTTGCAGGGTAAGAGGGCACTGAGCTCAGGAGAGAGAATGAGAGCTGAGATGGAGATTGAAATCACAGAGGAAGAGGAATCATTTGATGCAGAGGCTGCAGGAGGAAAGCAGGAAAGATATCTCAGTGATAGCATTTTTATCATACTCAAGAGGACAACAGGGAACAATTATTTTGAAAAAGGAGATGTGAGGCATGGGACAAGGTGAAGCACTCGAAGGAGAAAGCACGAGTAGGGAGTCAGGCCAAGGTGCAATCTGGTGATGAGCACCAATACTACAGTCTTGACAGGGCAAGTGGTGGAAGATGGAGCCAAGCAGGAAGATTTCTTTAAGGGGAATGATGTCATCGTCCCTCAGCCAAGTTTCAGTTAAGGTCATCATCAACATTTGGATAGAAAGGGCCTTGTTTACAAGTGAACGGACATTCCAAAGAAGATGAGCGCAGCTGGGGGAGAATGGGACTGATCACTGGCAGGATCCACAGGGTCAGCAGTGGGAGGTCTGAGTTAGACAGGAAGAATACTGGCAAAGTTAGCCCTTAGTCACAATTGGCAGGAAGATTGACAGGAGAGTGGGATGGGGCTATTAGAGTTGTTGCTCATAATGAGTTGGTGCCGAGTGGCTCAACGAGCCTGTCGAAGGATAGCAAGAGAGGCATGGGGGAAGCTGTACAGGCTTGTCTAACAGATGTTCAAGTCTTGGAAAGCGCAAGAAAAATGTTGGGGACTACTGAAGGATTGGGTCAGGGAATTGGAAGAGCAGAGCAACTGAAAATAGAGAAGTGAAAGGCAGCATGACAACAGAAGAGTGTCTAGGAGAGGCAAAGAGAAAAGTTAGAGAAATAACCCACTCAATTCAATCCCATTCACGAGATGTCTTAAGGGAAACTAGCTTGAATGCTCTACTCAGTTTCTCCAGCTTCATAGCGGATTTTACTTAAAACAAGGTGAATCTGAAACTGCTCCTTGAAGCAACATGTCAAAGGTGGTATCACAGGTTTACTTTCGATTTTGATCTCCAGGAACAAACTTGCACTATGATGGGTTTACACAGTCCTGGGATTTAAAAAGCATTTGATTAAAAAGCTATTAATTTAAAGTGATTTCATGTTTTGAGTCATGAAATGGAAATCATGGGGAATAAGGTAGTCTAACTGGGCAACACAGTGTCACTTCTAGGTCAAACATACCACAACTAGATACACACATGCCCAAAATTCTCTGCAGGCAGTACCAAGTTAAAAGTATACTGTGGTAACATTTCACCCAAATGTTTGGTGGGTATGCAGCACACAGTGCAATACAGAGCCATATAGGCTAGGAAAACTTCAGCTTTAACCTCTAGTTATGGCCTTAGATGTAATGAAAGAAATGTTTCAAATGTTCCCAATCTAGGTGAACGGATACAGGGAAGGTGATCTCATATCACAGGCTACCTATCACATCTAATCAGCATTATCTTTACAAATGAGCACACCTATATTGACAAATGAAATAAAAACCTGCAACTGAGACACCCGTACACTTGTAAAATTAAGATACAAGTCATTTAACAGGACATTCGCTCATGTGCTACTTGTTTCCTGTACATTTTATGTACAGAAAACTAATTGCTGTAATTAGTTTAGGAAGTATGTTAGAAGAGGGCAATTTGTCTCTTTCAACACTTTAAACATTTAAACATAATTTCATCCATTTTTGAAGCAGGAAATTATGTTAAAGGTTACACCGAAACAAGACTAAACCACAGAAGGAGTTAATCCAAAAACAAGGAAGCTATAAGCATCTAAGACACATACAAATCTTAACCAGATTTTTAAATCTCTTTTACTCGAGTTATAAAAACAAGTTTCAACCTCATAAAAGAAGCTACAGAAAATGTAGATAATAGCAAAAAACTGCGGATGCTGGAAATCTCTCTATCCAGCTCTACTTGTCCTCCCCCCCCCACCTTAAAGTGGCTTATATTTTTATTTTTATTTTATCTTCTATTTTTATTTAGTTCTGTTGAAGGGTCATTTGGACTAGAAATGTTAACTGTGTTCCTCTCCGCAGATGCTACCAGACCTGCTGAGTTTTTCCAGGTATTTTTGTTTTTGTTACAGAAAACGTTTACTCTACTTCATTCTGCTTTGATACGAGGCCTATGGATAGTCATGAATAGATGTTTCTATGTAGTGAATGAAATGCCCAAGGAACCATCTTAGGATCTTATTACCCACAGATATCTCAAATGGATTTTGAAAGAATCCATAACTCATTCACAACACGAGTTAGGGGATATAGCATGTCAAAGCACCTCCCATTGGGTCTACAACTGCTCCCAGCATAAAAAAAACCTAGTTTCAGAGATGTAGAATCAGGTAATTGGCACACAGATGCTGCTCTTCTAAGATACAAAGCAAATGAGCCTCAATAATGTGTTTTTTTTTAAAAAGATTTCAGCCTTCATCTTACAAGACCAATCCAAGGACTTTGGTTAACTCAGAAGTTGGCTTCTTGGCTCCAAGCTAGATCGATTCAATATCAAGGTAACAGTACCTTAGATTCAGAGCTACACTCACTCACTTCATTGACAACTGAGCAATTATTGTAAAATATAAATAATTATTTTATTTCCCTACTCCTAGGTATCTGTCAGTGGCACTCAATCAATCACCAGATAATCTACAAGAGAGTCAAGAGTGATGGGGGGACAGGCAGGAAAAATCGAGCTGAGGCCACAATCAGGTCAGGCATGACTTTCCTGAATGGCAGAGCAGGCTTGAGGGGCCAAATGGTCTCTTCCTGCTCCCATTTCTTATGATCCAAGTTGTTGGGAGGGGGGTGGGGGAAGAATGCAAATATACAACCAATTAGACCCTCTCACATACCATTTCAAAAAGTCAAGCCACATTTGCCCAGCATTGCTATACATTGAAGCATTACAAATATTATTTTCCCATTAAGATCAGGATGGAGTAAATGAACGAATGTGCAATGATATGCTCAGACTAGATCAAAAGTGGCATGATACCCCAAAGGCAAGAGTAAAAACTGTGTTAGCTTTTTTTGAAACAACTATATGAACAGAGGTGTGCACTTCAGTACAGTTTTTTTCAGTTAGCAACAATTAGAATTGCCTAAATAACTAAGCCAAAGGGCAATCTCAATTCAGTTCAATATTCATTCTTTTATGATTTGTGAAGAGGCTTGGCACAAAGGCCATTCTAGTCCAAGTTTGCTACCTAATGCTCAACAGATTTAAGGTCAATGTTCACCTCCAACATCAGCATATCCTACTCAAGATAAAAGCACAGATCCAGCAATTCACCTTCCAAAAGTAAGCAAGTTTGTGTGTACTACAGTTATAGGCTGCACAATGCAAGGGATGAACCAGTTATAGTCAGTTTTCAATAGTCTTAATTCCTTTAAACTTCTACTTATAAAGTAGTTACTAGAAAGGCAAAAAAAAAGTTTCATTCTTGTCAACTGTGCTTTATCTGTACTTTGCAGAAGCCTTTATCAAGTTTCATTTAATTTCTCAGACAAATCAATTTTCTAAAGTCAATGCAACAAGCATTGGAACTTGCTTGGAAGCTATATAGCACTGAAAACTTTACATAGTATGGTTAGCTCTCATTTAAATCATTGCAAAGACAAACACTTTAAACAAAAACCTAACTTCTCTGCTCTCCCAAAGAGCTGAGACCATGGTGTTTTCAGTTGAAATCCCTCAAAGAAACCAGGTTAACTCAGCCTGAATTTGGTGAAGCTGTCATACATCCTACAAACGCAGACACTTGCAAAGCAATGTCGAATATTTCAAAATATGTAGATTACACAATGGAAAATGGAGCTATTGTTCAGAAAGTGCGCATCAGCATGAAAGAACAGAGGTAAATGTGAGGCAAAAATATTGATCATAAAATTCAAGATGTTAAGCATGTAATAGTAGCTCTTGGTAGACACAACCTGGGATACTGAAAAGAATCAAAACTACAAATGCTGGAAAATTACAGTATGGAGAGAACAACAGATCAACATTTAGGGTCTAACACTTCAGAGGTAAAAGATCAGCAAATATTTTAGTGGGATTGGAGAAAAGAAACAGATATTTCAATCGAGAAGGAAAGTCAATTGGTTGAACACCCTACAAATAATTTAATACAAAAACAGAAAACTTAATTTATACAAAAGCTCATCTAACTGAGGTAATGAAAAACCAATCCACAAAAGGTCTAAACTGCCTTAAATAGTGAAAGGTCACAGGAAAGGCCTAGGCAAGAACATGGAGAAATTGAGGAAGATATTTGAAAAGAAGCACAATGTCTGAAATGGAAAATGCTCAATGCACAAAAAGCC
The DNA here is from genome assembly GCF_017639515.1 of Carcharodon carcharias. Lineage (NCBI taxonomy): Eukaryota > Metazoa > Chordata > Chondrichthyes > Lamniformes > Lamnidae > Carcharodon > Carcharodon carcharias. The sequence goes on along the minus strand of NC_054474.1, from coordinate 41,377,481 downwards.
ACACTTCCTAAAAGGAGAAAAAGCACCGTGAGCTCAGGTACAGGCACGGACATCGCACTTCTACTCAGCAGCTCAATCTTACTACTTAGTTTCGGGCTGGGGGTAGGGGAAGTGTTGCTGTTTTAAACTTCTGGTCATAGAATTACATAGCATTTACACTAATGAAATAGGCCAATCAACCCAACAGGTCTATGCTCCACACAAGCCTCCTTCCACACCCCTTCATCTAATACTATCAGAATATCCTGCTTTTCCTTTCTCTCTCTTATATTCCTCTCACTTTCCCTTAAATGCATCTATGCTAGTCACCTCAGCTACTCGTGTGATAGCAAATTTCACATGCTAACCACCCCCTGGGTAAAGAAGTTTCTCCTGAGTTCAGTGTGTATCACAATTTATGACCTCTAGTTTAGATCTCCTGACCAATAGAAACACCTTTTCATCTACCATATCAAACTATTTCATCGCCTTAAAGACCTCTATCAATTCAACCCTCTGCCATCTCGTTACTAGAGCAAAGTGTCCCAGCCTATTCAATTGTTCCTGATGGGTATAACCTCAGTTTTGGCATCATCCCTGTATTTCCTTTTCATTACTCATTCATTGATTGGTCCCATTACAACTATGCCATTTTCAATAATAAATCCCTCCCCATGAGAAAAACCTCAATCCAGTTCAATTTTGTTTTACGACCAATGAATTTACTCATTACAAGGAGGTGGATGAGGTGCTTCAATTACATTTTCTATCTCAGCCCTGTCATAAACACTATGCACAATGAAAATTTCAATGAACAAAGACCTCTGTACTTTAGCGCTGTCCTTCTCAGAAACTTTGATTAGATGATGAACCTGTTTCGACTGTATTTTACGGTACAGCAATCTCATTCATCAGAAATCATCAAACCAGGCCATACAGCACACTCATTCTAACAAAGAATTAAACAACTGTAGCTATTTTAGGAATGCAGATGTGTTCTTTACTCATGATGTTTTGGTACAAGACATCACTTTATAAGCAACTATATTAATTATAAATTTTCACTAGAGAAAACAGAAGCATAAATTTTGGCTTACCTTTGTTTGTGTAGTTCTGTACAAAAGATCCTCCAGCTGTATTTGCATACTGATTGACCATCGCGGGCTTTGGGCCAGTGCTTCCATAGGGCTCCAAAGGTGCTCGCGCCTGACCAGTTCCTACAGCTGGAATTACATGATTTGCTTGTATCCCTGCTGGAGGCTGGCTGACAGGATGGGACTGTTGTGGAGGATTATACTGCCAGCTTGGCTGTGGAGGGACTGAGGCTCCAAGGTGAACACTGCTGGATGTTGCAGGTGCATATGAGCCTTGGGATGGCAGTGGCATTCTTGAGTAAGGCGCTGGATATGCAGCCAAAGGTATGCCTTGTCCATCAGCAGATGTACCCTTCTGTAAATGGGTAGCATTTAGTGGAGGTCTGCTGGAAGACTGTCCAAAGCCCTGAAAATTACCACCAGGTTGAAAATTTTGATGGTAGTCATAGTTATGTTGTTCAGCAGCAAGATGTGGAAAGTTCTTTGCCGGCAATTGCTGTGGATATGGTGCTGGTGGGACCACATTATATCCTTGCTCAGTTGGAACTGAAAGATGTTGGTTCATCAAAGGGCCTGTGAAAAGATATTATGCAGAGTGTCAAAACACAATTCCCATCATTTAAAATCAGATCTAGATAAACTGAGATCTACAAGAAATAAGCAAATTCCTTTCCGGCATTTTTTTGTCTCAGTAAAACTGCAGCCTGAAAGTGTCATGATGCTAAAGAAAGTATCTTTTGCAGAATTGGGACAATGTTAACTTTTGTTTCGACACCAGTTTAAGGTGATTGGCAAAAGAACCAACGGAAAAAGCCTTTTTCTACACAGCAAGTGGTTAGGATCTGGAATGCACTCCCTGAGAATGTGGTGGAGGCAGATTCAATCATGGCTTTCAAAAGGGTGTGGAATAATTAACAGAAGGGGAAAAAGTGGGATGAGATGATTTGCTCTTGAAGAGAGCTGACAGACAACGGGCCAAATGGTCTCCTTCTGTGTCATAACCATTCTGTGATTCTAAATGTGATACTAACCGTCTCCTTCGAAACTACAAGGTTGCTGTGGTTACTCAAATCAAGGGGCAAATTGAACTGCATATCGCAGCAAATTACATGGCCATAAGTAGATTCTTTGTTGGCAAAGTGATTAAATATGTATTGTACATCAAAGTGTGTGCATTGGAGGCTTTAACAAGTCAGTGACATTTATATCATCATTCATTCATTGTCACCACAGCTTTAGTGGGACTGTTGGCATCATTTTGTTTTTTCTCCAGCTTTCTTCAAACCTCCCTCGGTCCACGTCTCAATGTTATCCGCCCATTGGATTTTTCTTCTTCTTGTTTTTACCCACAATTTCTCCTCCAGTTGCTTCCAGGACAAGGCTGCCAGGTCTTAATTTCTACTGACCATACTTGGCTATCTTTCTCTCTCCAACTGTACTTAGCAACCCTATTGATTCCTGAACTTCTGTTGATCTAATCCATTCATTTGTCTCTGTCCATCCAGCATTTGTCATGCGATGCAACAAAAGCACCAGATATTTACTGGCTTCTCCCTAAATATATATGGAAAACCAGGGGTCGTCAAACCTCCCACTTAATCATCTAATAACCAAGATGGTGTGTCATTCCCTTCAGAGAAGTGTGCACAAAATGCCATGTTTATTTGGCCTGACATCAATCAACTTCAGTCAAAAACACCTTCTGGACACATTACAAAGAAAATCTTCGTGCACTCCTTTCATCGTCAATTTTCTCCCCTCACCAAAAGGAGTTTGACTCAGGGACATTTACATAGTCTCCAGTCACCTTTTGGCCCTCACCCAAGTGACCATTCCATTTGTGAGCCTAGACAATGAGCATTGGCAAACTACTGGACATCACAGTCTTGTCCAATGCTGTCCTCAGCTGATGCCCACACAAATACTTAGATTAGGTGACTGGAAAATAACCAGAAGCATGAGCTCTGGCCAACTTTCCCTCCAATTGTACCATGGCTGAAAACAGCTACAAGCCCATGATAAGAATAAAACCTGGGACTTGCTGGTCTGTGTAGCAACTCATGGTACAAACCAACTGAGTAATAAAGGCAATCAAAGAATTAAATTTAAAACATTTTAAATCTCTCATTCCCCATCCATAATTAAATCTAAATCAAATGTGAAGAAAATACAGGTTTCATTATTAACTGCAACAGGAAGATTTTCCACAAAGGAGACTTAGAGACTTACAGCCTGTTATTTAGCTTCATAGTCTTGCTGTCATAACTGTTTTAGCCACAGTATTCCTGCCAACAACAATGCAATGCTGCGCTGAAAAGTGACCAGACAATTTAATGTTTCTCTTACACAACTGCCTCTGGAGAGGAAATCTTTTGTCGAGCATTTAATTAAGGTAAGCCCAGTATTCAGGAATTACAGTTACTTTTTTATCTAGAAGAACATATTTTAAGCGAAAGGCTTTATGGAGCCACTACATGACTAACTTTGTGTCAGTGGAAACAAGATTTTCCTTGATTTCTTCACCTCAGCTGCATAAGATTTTTTTTAAAGTTTACAGTTTGGTCAGGAACAGTGTGAGCCTACTTTCCTAGTTAATGTAGTACAGATGTGTTCGAAGGTGGTGGGGACACTACTGTCGTAACTATCACATCAACTGAAGGTCTGAATAAATAGCAGATCTTCTCCCTTTATTACTTTCCCTCAACAAGAGACAAACTTGCTGCAGAACTGTACCCATTGATGGATATAAAATGTAAGAATGGTTGTAGCTTTCCTGTACAAGAGTAACAAGGACATTATATAAGCTTTTTTTAAAAAAAACTTGCGTGATTGATGGTCACATCATAACACATCACTCCCAGATAATCCCTCTGAGCTTTTTTTCAAGTTTTGATTTTAAAAACTCCTTATTCTCGAGAACTCGGCCATCATCTTTAAATCCTATGAGAAACTATATATGCATGCTGGCAGTCATCACCTTCAAAATGAGATGAGAAAATTGGAAAAAGTGTCATATGAATTTTAGTTAATCATCCAAATTTACATTTATTGGGATCATTCTTATGCAAAACAAACTGATGCAAAACAAACTGTGGCATATTAAGCACCTGTCTGCTTATTCACCATATTTTCATTTGAACAACTGTCTAGAGGAGCTTATTGCTTATGTTGCTGGACTAGAAAATCAGAGCTCTAGACTCCAAACCTGTGGCAAGTTGTGAAATCAATAATTCTGGTCATTTATGGGTTCTTGGTAAAAGGATCAGCAAACAAATGCTCCAAATCAGTTTTTTAAAAATTATACAATTCCCTCATTGCATTTGTAGAGCAAAGCTGCAACCATTCTTACATCTATTGTTATATCCACCAATGGGCACAGTTCTGTTTTAGTCCAGCAGCAAGTTTGTCCCTTGTTGTCCCATTCTCATAACAGGCATTTGCATAATCCTTTCAATTTAGTGTGCATTAAGGACTATAGAGAGAGAAAAGGACAAAAAATGATTCTCCACTACCCATGATCTAAAAGTCGAACAAGGTGAATAATGGAAGCGTTTGATCTTTCCTACCATAGAGATGTCACAAAAGGCAAAATAATCATAAACAGTGGCACAGTCTATAAAAATTTGGAATTTTTCCTTTGGTTAGCTAGGTGCCTGAATTTAATGAGTGATGAATACTGATGAATATCCAAACTGTACAAAAACAGAATTACCTGGAAAAACTCAGCAGGTCTGGCAGCATCGGCAGAGAAGAAAAGAGTTGACGTTTCGAGTCCTCATGACCCTTCGACAGAACTTGAGTTCGAGTCCAGGAAAGAGCTGAAATATAAGCTGGTTTAAGGTGTGTGTGTGTGGGGGGGGGGGGGGGGGGGGGGGGGGGGGGGGGGGGGGGGGGGGGGGGGGGGGCGCGGAGCGATAGAGGGGGGGGGGGCGGTGTGGTTGTAGGGACAAACAAGCAGTGATAGAAGCAGATCATCAAAAGATGTCAACGACAATAGTACAATAGAACACATAGGTGTTAAAGTTGGTGATATTATCTAAACAAATGTGCTAATTAAGAATGGATGGTAGGGCACTCAAGGTATAGCTCTAGTGGGGTTTTTTTTTTATAATGGAAATAGGTGGGAAAAGGAAAATCTTTATAATTTATTGGAAAAAAAAAGGAAGGGGGAAACAGAAAGGGGGTGGGGATGGGGGAGGGAGCTCACGACCTAAAGTTGTTGAATTCAATATTCAGTCCGGAAGGCTGTAAAGTCCCTAGTCGGAAGATGAGGTGTTGTTCCTCCAGTTTGCGTTGGGCTTCACTGGAACAATGCAGCAAGCCAAGGACAGACATGTGGGCAAGAGAGCAGGGTGGAGTGTTAAAATGGCAAGCGACAGGGAGGTTTGGGTCATTCTTGCGGACAGACCGCAGGTGTTCTGCAAAGCGGTCGCCCAGTTTACGTTTGGTCTCTCCAATGTAGAGGAGACCACATTGGGAGCAACGAATGCAGTAGACTAAGTTGGGGGAAATGCAAGTGAAATGCTGCTTCACTTTTTTTCCAATAAATTATAAAGATTTTCCTTTTCCCACCTATTTCCATTATAAAAAACCCCACTAGAGCTATACCTTGAGTGCCCTACCATCCATTCTTAATTAGCACATTCGTTTAGATAATATCACCAACTTTAACTTTAACACCTATGTGTTCTATTGTACTACTGTCGTTGACATCTTTTGATGATCTGCTTCTATCACTGCTTGTTTGTCCCTACAACCAGACCGCCCCCCCCCCCCCCCCCCCCCCGCCTCTCTATCTCTCCGCCCCCCACACACACACCTTAAACTAGCTTATATTTCAGCTCTTTCCTGGACTCGAACTCAAGTTCTGTCGAAGGGTCATGAGGACTCGAAACGTCAACTCTTTTCTTCGCCGATGCTGCCAGACCTGCTGAGTTTTTCCAGGTAATTCTGTTTTTGTTTTGGATTTCCAGCATCCGCAGTTTTTTTGTTTTTATCCAAACTATACAACTGGAATTAAGACTCTGCAGCTATTAGCGAGGAGACACCAGAGCATCCTCTACTCATTTTTCCTCAGTTGAGCAAAGTGATACGGCATGCAAGCTAAGGCTGGCATCCACATCACAGACCCCTCCCTGACACTAACACGTTCAATAACCTCGACAGAAACGTCTTGGCACCTTCCAACAAACAGTACCTTCAAAATTTCCCTTTCTGGAGTGTGTTGCAGAGCTTTGTAACTGCACTTGGTATCCACCCTCGTAATGCACTGGTGAGGCCGCAATTTACAATATGGGGAGTAAAACACCTTGCGAGTTCGCTAACACATCATTTGAGAAAACTGTTGACAAGTCAGCCAAAAGAGCATACAACCCGCCCGCAGAGAGCCCACTAAAGATTGCATGAAATACTGCCTCGCCATTATTTGTAAAACAACCCGAAACGCTTGGGGCGGTGGGGGAAGAGACTGAAACCAAAGGTACGAATAACAAAAAGGATTAGCACATAATCAAACAATACACACACACACGTATATATTATATTTTATATATATATATATATATAGTTGCTATCCTGGCTGAGTTGCAACATGGAGGGAGGTCTGGTGACTTCGGCTCACTGGTTTCGAAAGGCTGCAGCTGTTTGAGGGGGAGGGAGAGTCGGGCGTCACCGAGTTTCACTGACACGTTTACACGGGCCGGGGAGAACACGGCTGAACTGAGGGGGGCATGGGGAGAGAGGGAGAGGAGAATCGAGCCGCCCTCAGAAGAATCAGACCCACAGGAGCTGGGGGCGCAGAGCTCGGCCCCACCTAACGGTCCGATCACCCACCGTGCGGATATCGGGCTGTGGGGGGAGGAGACACCCCGGCTTAGTCTGGGGGAAGGTGGGGGAGGGAAATATGTCATACTCGCCGCGGATCCCCCCCACCGCAAGCCGCGCCCCGCCCCGGATTTCCACTGCTCACCGTTGAGACAAGGCGGCGGGGCCCCGGCGCCGATCTTCGGGCTGCTGTAACCGCCGCTGCCTCCTGACATGGTCGTACCGAGGCCGAGCGGCTCTGTGTGACGCTGGCTGGCCTTGCCTGAGCTGGCCCCTCCCCCAAGACCCACTGATTGTGACGCTTCACAGCCCGCCCGCGCACGCGCGCAGCTTCCGATCGGAGGAAAATCGCGAGCGGAAATTATGAGGCCAACCTCCTCGCACATGCGCACTCGGTACACGTGGCATTTCCGGTGTGACACCCTAAAGTGAAGTAAGGGAAACCAGATACGTCACTGCTTCCGTGTTTGATCTGCTCTTAACTAAATCTCGTCCGGTGTCATCCTCAGGAATGTACCCCTGGCTATATTTAAGTCTTTCCTGATGTCTTCATTAGTGCAGTACACAATGTAGCTGTGAACTATATGGAACTGAAAATCATAGGTCTGAGCCTCATTCTCTGCTAATTTAGGTGCTGTCAGTTACATTGTAAGAGATACTACAATTAGCCATAGCAGTCCTGAAAGGAAATCACATAGGGTTCCTGCTCATTGTCCCGTGGTCGTTACTGGAGACTATATAAGTTGCCCATGTTGAAGCTGTGATCAGACAGCCTTGATGGCTCCTGTGTTAAGCAGCTTGCCAACACTTGGTTGTCTAGAGTTACACATTACTGGGATGACGTGGAGAGCTGCAGATATCTGTTGACCCATAACCCAACGAGTGAGCTCATTCAAATCTGAAGGAAGACTTGAAATTGTCTTTTTTATTCCAGTTAGCAGTTTACCCGGTGATTTGATAAGAGTTGTTTAAAATAATGAAGGAGGGGATTAGCATATGGAACTTGACTATTTCCTGTACTTCTTAGGATCATTAATTGAGGGATCAAGAATGAAGCAGCATAGAAATATATGTCAGAGAGTAGGGAGAACATTTACCCGGAGAGTGTAGAGTGCACAATGGAGTTAATAATTGAAACAGACCATGTCCACATAGAATTGCTGAGATAGATGGTTGAAGGAAAAAGAAATATGAAAAAGGGTAAGCTTATGGATTTATGGCTTGGCCTGTTTGGAGGATGAACACCAAAATGGACTCATTGGGTTAAATAGATTATTTCCATTTTGTCAATTGTATATAATTCTTTCAAAAGAAGAATGGAGGAAATTGAATCCATTTTCATTTATTGCACTGAAAAATAAATAACTACACAACTTATATAGCACCTTTAATATAGTAAAACTCCACAAGGCGCTTCACAGGAGAATTATAAAACAAAGTATGACACTGAGCCACATAAGGAGATATTAGGTCAGATGACTAAAAATCTGGTCAAAGAGGTAGAGTTAAGGAGTGTCTTACAGGAGGAAAGCAAGGTAGAGAGGCAGAGAGGAACAGGAATGGTATTCCAGAGTTAGGCCAAGGCAACTTTAAGGCACGGCCACAAATAGTGGAGGAATTAAAATCAGGGATGCCCAAGAGACCAGAATTAGAAAAATGCAGATATTTGGGAATATTGTGGGGTTGGAGCAGCTTGACGAGATAGGAAGAGGAAAGGCCGTGGAGGAAGCTGAAAACAAGGATGAGCGTTTTAAAATCAAGACGTTGCTTGACTGGGAGTGAATGTAGGGAGTGAGCACAGGGGTAAAGGAAATGGGACTTGGTGCCAGTTAAGACATGGGTAGCAGAGTTTGGATGACCTCAAGTTTACAGAGGATAGAATGTGGGAGTCCAGCCAGGAGTGCATTGGAATAGTTGCATCTAGAGATAACAAAGGCATGAATGAGGGTCTCAGCAGTAGATGAACTGAGTCGTGAAAGGTTACGGAGGTGAAAATGAGCGTTTTTAGTGAATAGACAAATATGTAGTTGAAAGTTCATCTCGGGATCAAAAGTAACACCCTAGGCTGCCTTAATCTCAGATTTTTGCCAGGAGGAGGAATGGAATTGGTAATTGGTGAATGAAGTTTGGAGCAGGGACCGAAAACAATGGCTTCAGTATTCCCAATATTTAAATGCAGGAAAATTCTCATCCAGTGCTGAATGTCAGATATGCAGTTTGATAATTTGGCAACAGTGGAGAATTTGAGAGAGATGTGGGTGAGGTACATGTACATGTGAAAAATAACACTGTGCATTCAGATTATATCACCGAGGGGCAGCATGTCGATGAGAAATAGGAGGGGACCAAGGATAGATCCTTGGGGGAACATGAGAACTAACAGTGTGGGAACAGGAAAAGAGACAATTGCATGTGATTTTTTGGCCACAGTTAGATAGAAGACTGAATGGAACCAGGTGAGCAGTCCTGCCCAGCTGGATGACAGTGGAGATTCTTGGAGGAGGGTGGTGTAGTCAACCACATCAGAGGGTGCCAACAGGTCAAGAAGAACAAGATGGGAAAGTTTACCTTTGCCACAATCACATTAGATGTCATTTTTCACTTTGTTAAGAGCTGTTTCAGTACTGTGGGGGATAGAAATATTCAATAAATGTACCATAAATCTTTTTAAATGGGTTAGCAATCTGTGTCGATCTTGCTGATGGAAAATCTCGTCCTAATATCCTACAACTCCACACTGTTCTTTCCTTCTCAGTGCTGTCAACATCCAGAATTTTTGTTTTGGTTAGCCAAATGACACAGAAAACCACCGACACAAGTTTCTAATTCAAGATACCTGTACAGTTTCTGTTTGATCAGAAGGTTTACATTTATCTAATTCTCAAGAGTTTAAGTATGGCTTGGCAGTGCACAGTTTTGGGACTCCCAAGTGGGGATACTACTTTGAACAGCTAAACCATGCAGTTTACCAAAGCAGGGCCTAGCTGTTGGATTACCATAGAGGGTTGACTTGTTCCCATATTTCCATTGTTAAACATGCCATCATGGAGCCTCTACAATCATTAAAAGATCACATCTATAGGATAGTCTTAAATTGGTTTTTAGACAACTAACTATACAAGAATTGCAAAAGTGGCATGGGAGAAATGAGCATATTTCAAAACAAAGTTTTGTTTTACAGAAAATCCCTTGGGATATTCAGAGAAGGACGGGAGAACAATAGGGAATTGAAAAATCAAGTTGTTACAGCAAAAATTCATTTTGAGATTTTAAAGTTCATGCATCTCAGTAGAGAGAGTCTTCACTAACTGAAGCCATTATTTTCAGTCCCTGTTCCAAACTCTGTTCCCTAGCTACTGATTCCATCCCTTCAAGCATTTTGAGGAGAGGTTTAGGGCAGGGCTCCACCTGTGCTCTCACTAATGGGAAGATGCTAAAATAAAAGGGAAAGATAGAAGACAAACAATCTCATCTCACCATTTAAATACATGCCTGGGACCCTCACATTATATTTTAAATTCCTTGACTCAGCACCGTACATGTATCCCTCTCCTCTACTTGAACTCAGGAATCTGTCCATTTTCCTTTTGAATGTTCACCCGTGACACGTGATGGCAAATAATAATGGGCATTATTCTTTTCAAATCTGTTCATTTGTTTTTGATGCTGTTGGTTGAACAATAAATGTTGACCAGGAGAACTCCTTTGCTCTTCTTCGACTGGTGCCATTGGATCTTACACATTCACCCATGATGACAAACAGTAGATAGTGCCTTGGACCCTGCAGCACTACACTCAAATATCAGCCTAGATTATGTGCTCAAATCTCTGAAGTGGAGCTTGAACCTAGAACTGTGACTCAGAGACAAGAGTCCTACCACTGAGCCAAGACTGACATCATTTGATGACGTTTTATGTGTTAGTCAAGACGAGAAAAGTTAACACTGGGAATTGGAACATCCTTTTTCTGACACAAATTCAAAATAAAGGATTCCCACATTAACCACAGCACAATTTGTTTCACAGTAAAATTCCTTTCACTTAGCCTGAGCAATGCCTTAGTCCATAATTGCTAAACAGTATTTTGTAATGCACCGTGTGACAGTTTTGTTTCCCATGACAACTGTCCTTATAACATAATAAAGAAGAGCAGTAGACCATACAGCCCTTTGAGCCTACTCTGCCATTCAATCTGACTACAGCTGATCTTCTGCCTCAACTAAGCTATAAAAGCCTAACAAATTAGTGTCAGCCTTAAGGCCTGTTTGTGCTGTGTCTACATGTTTACCAAGAGGTAGATGAAAACCCAAAGTTGATGTAGCACACTGTTATTTCGACAAAAACAACATAATACATTTATATAGTGCCTTAACATAGTAAAATATCCTGAGATGCTTCACGGGGGCATTTTCAAACAGAATTTGACAACGTTTTTAACAATAAGATGGTGTAGTAATTGTAGTTTTGGGAAATGTTGGACTGCAACTTTAAGAATAATCTGTGTGGTAAGATCACATGACCTGTGTAAACCAATGTTTTAGCAGCACGGGGAACCTCTACAGGGCAGGTTATTCTTAGTTGTGAAGTTTGATGCACACGTGTAGTTGCTGCTGCTATCTTGTAAATAAAACCAAATGTTTTCGCTAAGAAAAGTTGTCTGAAAATCAACTCTATAACAAACTGGCGATGAGGATAAATCAGATTCAGTGCTGTACCTCACCCAGCGATTGGGAGTATCTAAGTTAATTTAAAATAACAAAAGATATACTCATCCGAAATGCCTCAGTTGGGCAGAATCGATCCCTTTGAGCCAGCTACAGATGATTAGTCTCAGTGTATAGAACTTCTTGCATTCTTCTTTTAAGCAAACTAAATCACGGGGTTGGGGGGGTTGGGGGGTGGGGGGGGGGTTGGGGGGGGGGTGGTTGGTGGTGGTGGTGGGGGAGAGGAGAGCAATCCTCCTGAGTATTTGTGGGAGCAAAACCTACAGTTTAATTCGAAGCTTAATGGCCCCAATACCCCAAGATTCAAAGACTTTTGGTGAATTAGTAAACCTCGTTAAGAGACATTTTGAACTCAAGCCTTCAGTCACAAAGTAGAGGTTCAGGTTCAATTCACGGAATACAGCCCCGGGTGAGACTATGAGGCTAAATTAAAATAACTAACAGAATATTGTGATTTCAGTGAAACCCTGAATGACATGCTCAGAGATCGTTTAGTATGTGGCATGCAGGAGGACACAATTCGGCAAAGATTACCGGCTGAAGTGAATCTCGACTTTAAGAAAGCGTTAGCAATAGCGCTGGTGATGGAAAGTGCTGTAAGGGATTCACAAGTAATTCAAGGGGCGCAAAATGGCGCCGTTCTCCTAGTCAGACAGGAACAGTCAGCTGAAAGTGGCGTGAAATGCTGGACTCCGTCGCAAAGCAGGAAACAGCCTCTGTTAAACGAAAAATGAGAGGAAGCAGCTTAGCAACTAAATTGAAAAATAACTTTCAGCAATGTGGAAACAATCAGCCTTCTAACAATTGGCAATTTAAAAAAGTAGAATGTTATTTTTGTCACAGATGTGAACACATAATGAGACAGTGCAAATGGAGATTTCAACAGGCCTCCAAATAACAAACAAAGTCCAATGAAGTCTATAGTGTGGAAGAGCCAGAAACAGCCAATTCTGACATTTATTCAATATTCAACATGAAAGCTGGGAAGACAGAGTCAATATTTGTTACAGTGCAAGTGCATGGTAAAACATTAAAAATGGAAGTACACACGGGAGCTTCCACTTAGGAGAACACACTTTCAGATATTTAAATAAGGGTGATCAACAATTAAAATTGGAACAAACATCTGCAAAGTTGAAAACATATAGAGGTGAAGAAATCCAAGTAAAAGGTATCACCAGAGCAACGGTTCACCACAGAAACCAATCGGCATATCTACCCCTGATGGTATTGAAAGGCATAATACCAAGCCTTCTAGGCCGAAATTGGATGAGGGAAATTAACCTTGATTGGCCAGTGAGATTTCAAAAGGAAGCTGGAAGAGTTCCTGTCTTGAAAAAGGAACAAGGCAAGGTATTACATAAAGAGCCTGGAGAGGCCAAGGACCACAATAGGATGAAAAAGGAGTGTGTAAACATTCAACAATCTGAAGAAATCAAGACTGTCTTAAACAATGACATGGAAGAACAGCAGAAGAAACTCAAGGAGACTCTGCTGAATGACAAGAGTTCAAGACGAAGTGGGTAACCTTCGCAAAGAAAAGGAAAACCTGTTGAAAGACCTTCACACAACAAGATTCCCTCAGGGAAAAAAACAAAAAAACTGCGGATGCTGGAAATCCAAAACAAAAACAGAATTACCTGGAAAAACTCAGCAGGTCTGGCAGCATCGGCGGAGAAGAAAAGAGTTGACGTTTCGAGTCCTCATGACCCTTCGACAGAACCTTGATTGGCCAGTGAGATTTCAAAAGGAAGCTGGAAGAGTTCCTGTCTTGAAAAAGGAACAAGGCAAGGTATTACATAAAGAGCCTGGAGAGGCCAAGGACCACAATAGGATGAAAAAGGAGTGTGTAAACATTCAACAATCTGAAGAAATCAAGACTGTCTTAAACAATGACATGGAAGAACAGCAGAAGAAACTCAAGGAGACTCTGCTGAATGACAAGAGTTCAAGACGAAGTGGGTAACCTTCGCAAAGAAAAGGTTCTGTCGAAGGGTCATGAGGACTCGAAACGTCAACTCTTTTCTTCTCCGCCGATGCTGCCAGACCTGCTGAGTTTTTCCAGGTAATTCTGTTTTTGTTTAAGATTCCCTCAGGTCAAAGTTTGTGCCTCTGGAAAAGGACGAAGAGAAAGAGGAAGAATTCAACACCTCTCTGAACAAACTGAAGAACCAGTTAGCAGAGAAGATGCAGCAATGTTCAAGTTTCCAAGAGGAAGTTAACAAATACATGAAAGAAACAGAAGAGCTGAAGAATCAGCTAAATGAAGCTAAGGAGGCTTTGAAAGCAAATGTCGTAGAACTTTCCAAGATGTAAGCAGATAATGAACTCTTGGATAGCTCAGCTACTGAACTAAGACAAGTTGAGACTGCATCTGAGAGAAATCTGGCTGAGAGAAGGCCGAGAATAAATTCTGTGGTAAAAAGAAGATGCAGAATTACTGGTGAGGCCCTGTCTTTGGACAAGGCTAAGCCTGATACTTCCCGATTTGGAGGGGAAGGTGGAGAAAAGTCAAGGGAATCAAAAAGCGACTCATGATTTGCATAGTTGTGGGAGACAATTTACTGTTGGAGAAGCAGCATATGTAAAGGATTTTGGTGGAGGACTGAAGTGGTTATCTGGCAAAGTAAGTTGTGACCTGACCATTGTCATACTACGTGGAAGTGGAAGGTTGGATCACCCGTAATCATGTGGATCATTTAAAGAAAAGAGAGACACCCCAACAAAATGATGTTCCATCTGTAACCATTATTGAACTGGTGGTTCCTGTTGAAGATGCTCAATCAAGGACAGACATGTCTGATGTCTCTGTCAGAGTGGAAGACACTGAACTGCATGTGCCTAATGAGTAACTTGATGTTAATGCAGTTTCAGAAAATGTGTTTTCTGCAAAAGAATCTGAAGTCATGGAGTTGTGATGTTCCACACAGATCAGGAAACCACCTGAAGGACTGAACTTGCAATTTCATGACCTTTGTAAATATTGTAATGTCATGATATAAATATCCTTGTAAATACAAATGTACGGAAAAGTTAAAGGGGGAGGAATGTAGTAATTATAGTTTTGGGAAATGTAGGACTGTAGCTTTAAGAATAATCCTGTGTTACAAGATCACATGATGTGTATAAAACAATGAGTTAGCAGCATGGGGAACCTCTACAGAGTAGAGTATTTCTTAGTTGTGGTGTTTGATGCACACGTGTAGTTACTGCTGCTGTCTTGTAAATAAAACCAAATGTTACCACTAAGAAAACTTGTCCGAAGATCAGCTCTATAACAGATGGACAATTTGCTTTTTTGCTTGATTGTTATCTATGTCAGCTGTATGTGTGTCAGCCATGTCTAAGGTAGCATGCTCACCTCTGAATCACAAAGTTCTAGATTCAAGTCCCACTACAGTGCTTGAACAGTGAGGATAAAAATCAAGGCTGGCAGTACTGAGGGAGCACTGTACTGTCAGAGATGCTGCCTTTCAGATGAGATGTAACTAAGACCCATCTGTTTGCTTGGGTGGGTGTTAAATATCCCATGGCACTATTTTGAAGATGAACAGAGAAGTTATCCTCATATCCTGGCTAATATTTATCCCTCAATCAACATTACAAAAACAGATTATCTGGCCATTATCATATTGCTGTATATGGGAATTTTCTAAGTGTTGTGTTTCTTACATTGCAACAGTGGCTATGTTTCAAAAAGTAATTCACTGGCTGTAAGTGCTTTGTGATCTCTGGTGGTTGTGAAATGTGCAATTTTGAATGCAAGTTTTTTTTAATTAAACTATCTTGTAAAATATGAAATTTATGGAGCGCACTATGACTTCACACTTTTAAATAACTTTAGCCTGTGATTTCTACAATTAGATATGCACTTGCTTCTTTAAAACATGTTTTGCTTTAATGCCATAAACACAAAGCGTAATTTTGCAAACTGGACAATATGTCAAGGTCATGCTACTGGAAACATTGTGAGGCACTTGTTTTATTGCAAAACGTTGATGCAGATCGTAAACCAACTAAAACTGAATTGTCATGGAGAGATTTACATTTTCAGCAAAATAAATCATGAATTTCACTGCAGAATAAAGATCACAGGATAACATCTAACTATCAGTCATTACATTAGTGACAATCACTAATAACTATTTTGAGGTCCATCGTGTTTTAAAATATTCACAGAATCTTTACAGTGCTGAAGGAGGCACTTTGGCCCATCGAGTCTGCACTGGCTTTCTGAAAGAGCATTCTACCTAATCCCATTCCCCTTCTCCCTGTAACTTTGCACATTCTTTCTTTTCAGATAGCAATCCAATTCCCTTTTGAATACCTTGATCAAACCTGCCTCTACCACCCTCAGGAAGTTCGTTCTAGACTCCAACCACCCTCTGGGTGAAAAACAATTTCCTCACATCAATTTTACGCCTCTTGCCAATTATTTTGAATCTGTGCCCTCTAGTTCTTGATGCTCTCTTTAGTGGGAACAGTTTCTCACTATTTACCTTGTCCATATCGGTCAGGATCTTGAACACATCTATCAATTCTCCTGTCAGCCTTCTTTTCTCCAAGGAAAACAGTCTCAACCACTCCAATCTATCCTCAGATCTACAGTTCTTTATCCCTGTGAATCTCATCTGTCCTCTCTCCAATGCTTTCACATCCTTCCTCAAGTATGGTGCCCAGAACTGGACGCAGTACTCCACCCAACTAGAGGCTTATAAAAATTCAACATGACCTCCTTGCTCTTGTACTCCATGTTTCTATTAATAAAGCCTAATACTATATGCTTTATTAACTGCTCTCTCAACATGCCCTGCCATTTTCAATGGCTTGTGTGCATGTGCACTGAGGTTCTTCTGTTCTAAAACAAAAACAAAAATACTTGGAAAAACTCAGCAGGTCTGACAGCATCTGCAGAGAGGGATACAGTTGACGTTTCCAGTCCGTAGGACCCTTCATCAGACCTAAGACATATAGAAATGAGAATGAAATATAATCTGGTAGAGGGGGGTGGGTCGGATAGGTAGAGGTCGATAGGGGCCAGTGATAGGTGGAGACCAAGAAGAGACTGCCAAAGATGTCATAGACAAAAGGACAAAAGGGTGTTGACGATGGTGATATTTTCTAAAAGATGTGCTAATGGGGACATTAAGGGTAGAAAGCAGGATAAGCAAGTGGCAGATGGCCCTAGTGGGGGTGGGGGGAAGGGATCGAAATGGGCTAAAAGGTGGAGATGAAACAATTGATCGAAATAAATTTAAAAATAGGAGGGAAAAGAAAAATATATTTGTTAAAATATTATAAATTATTGGAAAAAGGGGGATCGGAAAGGGGTGGGGATGCAGGAGAGATTTCATGATCTGATGTTGTTGAATTCAATATTAAGTCCAGAAGGCTGCAAAGTGCCTAGTCGAAGATGAGGTGCTGTTCCTCCAGTTTGCGTTGAGCTTCACTGGAACATTGCAGCAGGCCAAAGACGGACATGTGGGCATGAGAGCAGGGTGGAGTGTTGAAATGGCAAGCAACAGGGAGACTTGCGTTTGGTCTCTCTCTGTTCTAACATTGAAGTATTAAATATTGATTTTGAAATAGGGCTTTCCAACTGTGAATCTCATTCTGCCCATTGGCAGTTGTGCATTTCCCAGCTCCTGCCTTTTGTTGGGGGGTGGGGGGGGGGGGGGTGGAGGCGAGGGTGTGAGGGGGTGGTGGAAGAGGCGGTGGTGGGGACTGGTTTCGTGGCATACAGCGGCCGGGTGGGAAGGCTGATCGGGTTGCACCGAGCGGAAGTGAAGCGGTCGCCATTGTTGTGTCGTGGCTCTGACGGCGGCTCAGGTGATTGTGAGCAGCAGAAAGGCGAGAAACACTCCGATCCTCGGATAAAGCCCCGGCTCCGAGCCCCCCCCGGCCTCCTCCCGCTGACACTTCCCGGTGAGTTTTACACCGCCTGGTGTTACCCGCAGCTGAGGAGCCGGGGAGGGGGGTCTGTTTGGGCCCCTGAACCCCGGCGACTCCCCTCCCCCAACCACCGGGCGACCCCGGGACGCTGGGGCTCGAGCCCCCGGCGCCCAGAGCAGGAAGATCAGTCGCAAAGGAGCCCCGGCTTCGCCAGCCTGCGGCTCTCTCCCGCTAGGATTGTAACGCCGAATCTTAACCCCGTCATCGCAGCTCATCTTAACCGAGCCCCAGATTATCGCCGACACATTTTTACCACCGGTGAAGTCTCCTCGCCCTCCTTTGTGTTTAAAACAAAATAGAGGTACCGGGGCGGCTGTGCTCATCCTTCTTTGCTTTCCCCTTGGATTTCAGGTGTCAAGGAGGTAGAGATTGTAAATTTAGACCGTTTGTTTTTGTTGAGTTGGTCCCTAGTCGGCTGCTGTGTCATGAAGCTGGTTACATCGCTCTGCTATTGGGTTCTGTACCGTTGCCTATCTGCCTTTCCTGTTGACAGTATTGACAGAAATCCAAAATTTAAAACAACTATTTTTTTAAAGTACTCCTTTGTGTTGGCATTTAACTAAGCACTATCAATCCTGAGGGTAGTAGTGCTGATGCAGTAAAATCCATGGAAAGGTTGTTTTTAAATTGCGAGCAGATATTTGGTCGTTGTGAGAACTGAGGCCAGCAGACTTTGACTATTCAAACTAGGCTGGATGTATGGCCGGTTTTTCAGCTCTTGGGCCTTGTTGGACTCAGGAATTGGGTGCTACCAAGGCAAGGTAGTAGTAGCAACAACTTATGGATGGCAGTGACAAAATAAAGTGACAGTGGTTTACTTGGCTGCTGGTGATGCTAAACCTGGAATAGGGCATTCACCACCTTGCTAGAAATAACGGAAAATACAGGAGCTGATCTCAAAAAGCGGAGTTTATGTAGCATCTTCATGACAGAAGGGTGCGACTGGTTGGATGGGCAATAGTTGTGGATTAAGAGTTAGGTGAGAATGGATCTGAGTAGAAATAGAAACAAGTTATTTAGTTTTGGCTGTATCTTTAAAAACCCAATCTAACTGATGAACTGTGCATTGTTTTCCGTCCTGATGACCGAGCAGGGAAAAGCAGCATTTAGCACAGCAGTGAGTCATACCTACAAGAGAATGACCTTTCTATTTTAGTAGGAAATAGGATGTTTTTATTTTTCCATAGTTAAGGAACCACTAACAAATGTCCACATCATTTTGGTCATGGACACTTAGTTTGAAGGAAAATAGGGATTATCCCTCTTTTCATAAAAGGAGGAACTTTGTCTCCAAATAGTCCCAAGTTTGATTACTGGCCTGCGCTGACTCAGCTTATTTCAGGGAGGATGTCATAATTAACCTCCATACCATTGATTTAGGGAAGGTTCCTGTATTGATGGCTATGCAGTGACTCCTGTCGAAAGTGTGAACAAGATTGAAGTCTGCTGTGATGCCCTCTGAGGTTGAATAGCCTACTAGGAATCATTATTTAGACTCACCTGCAGAATGACCAAATGGAACATGTATCTGACAACTGCCAGAACCCTGGAGAGTTTTATTTGTAGCCTTGCCACCTGCTTTTTTTTGTAACTTACTTTAATCACTTGTACAACTGGGGGCAGGGATGTATGTGATCACTCATATTCTGCTATTTGTGGCCAGTGTTTAGTTTATGTCACTTAATAGGTAGACATTGTTGAAGATGGCAGTCGTTGTACTGATATTGACAACATCTTGTTCTGTGTTTCATGGAAGCCTAATTATCATAACAATAGCATTGCAAACTATTCCTGCCAGTCCATTGCTGTTTGTGTTTTCAACTTTGAATAAAGTCCCATTAGCAAACAGAGTTCAGAGTTACCAACTCTACGGAACTTAATGGAGATTTGTACGGGTAGGCTAAATGGACTAGTGATCTTCTGTGCGAAACACAACTATGTCACCCAGAGGTACTAGTTATCTTTAAGTAAATTATATTTTTAGAAATCCACTTGTACTTTTGTGCCATCGCACACCTGGACCCTTTATTCTGAAATTTCCAACCTAAACCACTTCACTCTCCAACTCCCTCGCCTTAAAACCCATCCAAGTAAACTGAAATTATCTCTGTTGTTTTGCAAGTTATGATTGCCTAAAGTTCCATTGGAACAGCTCATCAGTACTTGCCCAAAGAACCATTTGCTACATAGTGATTATGAACTGGAAACCTGGGTGATTTTATGCCTGTGTCCTCGGGTCATCTTTTCTTCTTTGTTAATCAAGAATAAATTTGCAAGTTTGCTTGTTAAAAGTGCAAGATGGAACAATGTCAGATTGTAAATCGTACCCTGAGGTAGGGAATCGGTAGATGGACTGCGCAGACACTTGTGCTAATCTATACTGATCTGTGGCATCTTGTTTGACTATTCGCTCGTACAAAATAGGAGCAGAAGTAGGCTATTCAGCCCCTCCAGTCTGCTCCACCATTCAATAAGATCATGAATGATCTGTTTGTGTTTTGAATTCCATGTTCCCATCTACCCCGATAACCTTTGATTCCCTTGCCTAACAAGAATATATCTACCTCTGCCTTAAAAATATTCAATGACCCCCACCTCCACTGCCTTTGGAGGCAGAGTGTTCCAAAGTTGCACAACCCTCAGAGAAAAAATTTCTCCTTATCTCTGTCCTAAAAGGGCAACCCCTAATTTTAAAACTGTGCCCCCTAGTTCTGGACTCACCAACAAGAGGGAACATCCTTTCAACGTTCACCTTGTCAAAACCATTCAGGATCTTATATACTTCAATCAAGTCACCCCTCAGTCTTCTAAACTCCAGGAACCCGTTCAAATGTCAGAGTTTGAAGCTCACTTTGGAATGTTTCACAAGTTACTCATCACTTTCTCCTTCAAGGACCAGCTGTTCCTTTAAAACGTTATAAAACTGTAAACAGTGTGCATCACTGTGGGGCAGTGATTTTTTTTTTCTGGCTGTTGAAGGATATCAGATTAACTCAGTTTGACGTAAACAGTCCAAGGATTTTTTTCGGTATATCAGTGGTGTCGGTGTCCCACCTGGCATGTGGTGTAATCTGCCATGTGTGCATATTGTTGACCTTTGGTTGCTTACATGCAAAAGGCAGCTGTTAGTCCTCTGTTGTGTAATGAAAAACGGTCCATTATCCAGTCATTTCAATTAACTCTTTCAGGGCTGATCATTTTTAAGGCCATTTCAGTGCAGGTGGTATGTATAGACCTTCCGATTGACAACTTTTATCTATCTCTGAATTTGAGTCTAAAAGCCTGTTGCAAGCATTGATATACTTTTGGTGGGGTCAAATGAAACAAAGCATTTTTAATTAGAAAAATTGGGGTTTAATCGCTAGCAACTTTGCACAAAAAAGAAACACAATAACAAACAGCTTGCAGCCTTTAACATAGGAAAACATCTCAAGCTGTGTCACAGAAGCATTATCAGACAAAAGTGGATTTTGAATTAAAGGAAGAGATATGACGAGGGGGAGATATGAAAAGGAATGATCAAAAGAAGTGGATTTTAAGGAGAGGGAGTTCAGGTGAAGTGGTTTAGGCTGGAAATTCTAAAGTGCGGGGTTTAGATGTGTGATGGTGCAGAGATACCTAAAGTTTTTTTTATTATTCATTGATGAGATGTGGGTAGGCCAGCATTTATTGCCCATCCCTAATTGCTCTTGAGAAAGTGTTGGTGAGTTGCCTTCTTGAACCGCTGCTGTCCATTGGTGTAGGTACACCCACAGTGCTGTTAGGGCAGGAGTTCTAGGATTTTGACCCAGCGACAGTGAAGGAACTTCAATATATATCCAAGCCAGGATGGTGAGTAGCTTGGAGGGAAACTTCAAGGTGGGGTGGCGTTTTTATGTATCTGCGCCACCTGGAATTTCTAAGAGGAGTTAATGGCTCATTGTTTGATCTGAACACTGCTCCCCATGAAACTTGATGTATCTGCTTGTCGTATGTTATGTAGTAATTTTGCATTTGTGTGCCTTTTTCCCACAAACAAGGAAAGGTGTGTGTATTGCAGCATTATTGCGGAGTTGTGGTGCTGATCATTCCAGATTTTAACGGGGTTAACTCTAACATTGAAATTTCGTTGCCTGTAGCGAAAGTGGAGAGCTAGTTATCAGGTTTTAACATTAAAAAAGCACGAAAGAGGTATTGAATTGTAACATTCCACCTCACCCCAAAATAAGAGACTGTTGGCTAAAGAATCGCAAGTTATATTTTCACCAAAGTCCTAACTCAGGATTACAGTTAACAATATTTGCTAACCCATCTTGTGCATGTAAGTTATGTTATACGTGTGTTTCTAGGACTGGTGTATTTATTTTTAAGTTAAGTTAACTGTGGCTTGCTGTGTATGCATTTCTCCCATTTTAAAATGCCATGAGCATTTGTGTGTGTGGAAGTGCTGTTGTACTTGATAGCACCCCTATTACTTAACAATGGGAACATGTATTGCAACGTGATTTTACAGACTATTGTGAGACACATTGGATGAACAAATGAGGCACGATGCAATGCAGACTCACTGGGCCAAATGATCACTTATGCTCTACGTTTCTTTGATTAGTCCCATTGATGGCTTAGTTACCAGTCAGTAGCCGAGCTCGTAGCATTTTAAAATGGGAGAAATGCATACATAAAGTCAAGATGGTCGCAGGTTCAGTTGAGTTACAGATGAACTCAACAATTTTGGGTTGGAGAGTGGAAAGGGGAAAGTGTAGCCAAGGTTCCCGCCCCTGATTGCTTACCAGCAACCCCGCTGGAAGTGCAAATGTGTGGTCACAGGACAAGGAGAAAACTGGGCTTGACTGTGATGCCCTTGTAATGTCAGCACTCAAGGCTCACCTAATGAATAGCAGCAGCTTGGCCAGGTACCCATACTCCAGAAGGGGTCATCGTTTTCAACAAATTAGCAAATTGGTGAGAAGTGAAATGTTGCTCTGAATGATTCAGGTGAGGTCTGTGCTGAGTTATCCGAACTCAGCCAGGACAATGGTGTCATTAGCCTCAGCACCCCTTGGTTTCAGCTTCTGACCATTAGTGACCCTCCACACTGAAAGCTCCTTCTGTGTTAGGATATCAGGTTAGGACACGAGGGGTTCCTCTGTGACAGCCCAAAGTGGAATAACCCCTTCTGAATCCCTTGTTAACAGTTATGTAAGTGAAATATAGTGTTTCAATTCTTGCTGCATTCAAAAATGTCAGCGTTCTTGGGTGCAGTGTTGTCTGTGAAGCTTTGTGGTGTACGGCCAGTTTTTCAAAGCATGGTACTGTTTTGCATATGTGGTGCTTAATTCTGAACAGGGCCTCCATGGTACCTGCTAGACTATTGCACAGCCACATATACGTGCAGCTTAACAAGAATGTTCCCTGGTTGTATAGAAAGTTCCTGCACTATGTGCAGTTTCTCTTCCTTGAATAAATATCCAAACACTCTTTCTTCCATTGTGAAATTTTAATCTATTGCAAAATCTTCTTTTTGAATGCAAATTCATGTATTTTTATTCCCCCCCTCCCAATTTTCTTGTACCCTTTTGTGAAGCCATTGACCAATGCTAAGCTACATTTTAATAGTTACTATCAACTCTATAGAATGTTGCCCAAGCAGTTATTCATGAGTGTGTGGAGTGGCGGCAGTTTATTTGTGAGGAACACTCGCAACTAAACCCAATCCTACCATGGCTCGATATCCAGATATACTCCTTTTATCGGGATCATTTGAAACAATCAAGATTGTATACTCTGGTACCCAGTTTTAAATAATCAGGTATGATTGTGCATATAAAATACTATCTACAGTGTGGGGATACCATGTGGAACAATTAGTAGGGCACATTTTTAATTTGTGGTGGTCTTTTTCCTACCCAGCTGCATTTCCGGTCTTGGCTATAGTTATGTGATGGCATATTAAGTGAAGGCTCCAGGCCCAAGCTGATCCCCCTACCAGGAAATAGAAGGTGCTTGGTGAAGGGAGCACCCTCATGGTTCAATGTATTAGAACAGGACTGGCAGAAGCTTGCAACAAGTTTGTTATTCACCATCTTGATGAACTTGGTGGAGCACGGCTGAGGATAACACTTGGGGGGGCTTTGGTGCAATAAGTGGCAAATGAAAACGCCAGTTTTTGGGATGGAGTGACATAACATCGTTGAAGATTAGTTAAATTAATATGCGTGCAACAGGTATACGTTATGATTTTTGACAAAGATAATTATGGGTTTGTGGTCTCTATCTTTAGAACCTGTGCTTGAAACAGTAAGTATTCAGCAGAAGTAACAAAAATGATGTGAACGTTTTTCCCTGCCGTGCAGCTATGACACAGTTAGCAAAAAGAGGATAGAGATTTACTGTCACTTCATTCTTGTGCTGATCAATTCCTGTACATGAAGGGAGACCAAATTCAAAAGCAATACTTTTTGTTATTTTTTAAGAAAAACTTGCATTTGCCTGTTTGTTGCAGGGACAAACTGCCTTTACCAGGACACATTTGTAAACACACTCCCACTGGGACGTTTAATTTCAGTGTATACAGAAGGGACATTGAAAAAGTTGGGTGTCCCTTTGCTGAAGATCCCTATCTAAAGTTCACTGAAATGTAAACCCTAAATTATAATCTTGCAGAGCTTGATTTTTACCTCAGCTGCTGAAATAGCTTCCATGTTTCACCAGCTTTTTAGCATCCTCTAGTGGTTTGGAGTACTACAGCAGGGTTAAGCATTTTAGGGCACTGACAGGTTTGATCCCTTTGGTTACAAGAGTTGTGTGAACTGAAAATCCAATCAGATATCCAAGCTCTCCAAATCTACGATATGAAAGTGAAAATTCACCTCAGGTACCTCACCTCCTAAATGGAACGGTAAAGCAGTGTTGCTTGCAGACATGTTGTTCAATTTTTCTATCAATTATTTTCTAGCTTACCTCTTTCTCTCATCACAAGAGTGACTTGTGCAATGACATGGTTTCCCAAACGGTGGAAGATGTCTGGTAATTTTCCATTGGCTTAACGGGGAGCATCAATGTTCTTTTAGGGCAGGGTTGTTATAACCGAGAATAATCTTAACCCTATGACATCCGCAAACTAAACTTTCACAGCATGAAATACTAGATAATAATCAGGAGCCCTAGCTGATGTTCCCTAGCAATGTGGCTGATATCATCACATTCAGCTCAGGGATTGAAATATTCCTCGTTTATCTGACTCAGTACCATGTGATGCATTTGCCAATGTGTGGGGGGTGTGGCTTTTTTAGCTGCCAATGTTCCAAAGCAGGTTTTTATTCAGAGTTATTGTTCAGCTGTGAGGCTGTGCACGCAGCACTATTCGGTTAATTAAATTAAGAATACCTGATTTAAATACGAAACCAGTTGACCTACTAAGGTATTCGTAGGAATTTAACTCTGTGTGGGCTTAAATAGTTCTTTGGCTGTTTTATCGTTGGAAACTAGAGTCACCGATGAACCAGTCAGCATCTGTTCTTTACACTATTATTTCCATCAATGGACTCTGGAAAGTGGTTAAAGATTTATCAGACCAATAAATGTTTTTCACTTTTCCCTCCAGTGGTATGAGGAAGTTGATGCAGATATAGGCTGTCTCTACCCCACCAACTTGGCTAAGGTCATAGCAGCCATCAGAACTAAACCCAATCTTGTGCTTACATAACATCTCTGCACCTGCATTCTTCAGTAGGACTATAGAACAGTGATCAAAGGTGATCTCTTAACCAATTTCACCCAACCATAGAAGCATTTATTCTGAGATCAGTTAGCTCACCATTAGATCAACAGTGGGTGGAGTGGTCCAGAGAGGCATCACTGATTGTGAGCAGCAACAATTTCATATATTCACACTATGGAGGCCATGAATTTTTTCATAGAGGTATTCAGGAAGTTATCTGTAAAAGGCTTTCACAGGCCAAAGCATTTCATCAATTTAATGCTATTATTTAGCTCTAGTTATAGACTATCAGTCTGGGAGTGTGTAAAGACTCAACTAGGACAGTGGCTGGATGGAACTCCTGACATTCATGCTTTAAACATTTTTAAGCCATCACTTGTCTCTAGTGTCACTAGTACCCTTGATCCCTTTTCTATAATATTTATGTATATTTGGATTAAAAATAGACAAAGCTATTCTTTTGGTTTGACCATTAATTGTATATTAAATGAGTGTTTAATTGTATTTAGGTGGTGAGCATTAACTGGGGTTTCACTTGTGCTCCAATATATAGGACCAGACTGAAACTGTGTTTGATAGGTTTGGAGGTGCATGTTTGTAATGTATGTCACTGTAAATAAAAGATTAGACTTCAGTTCTATCCTTCACCACATAGCTATCTTGAATAAAACACAGTCACCTGTCTCTATGTTGGCTGCTCTAAGCTAGAAAGACCGTGTAACATCACCCAACCTTGCCCTGTCTTACCTCATCTGCAGCTGAAAGCCTCATTCATGCCTTTGTAACCTCTAGACTCAACTATTCCAGTGTGTTTCTGACTGGTCTCCCGAATCAATCCTCTGTAAACTTGAGGTCATCCAGAACTCTGCCCATGCCCTAACTTGCAGCAAGTCCCATTCTGCTATCACCCTGCACTCGCTAACCTACACTAACTCTCATTCAAGCAATATCTTGACTTTAATATTCTCATCCTTGTTTTCAACTCTCCATGGCCTCATCCCTCCCTAACTCTAATCCCCTCCAGCACCACAACTCTCCAAAATATCTGCACTCATCTAATTCTGGCCTTTTAAGTAAATAGGGAGAAACTTCCCATTGATGGAAGGATCGAGAACAATAGAGCACAGATATAAGGTAATTGGCAAAAGAAGCAATGGCAACATGAAAAATGTTTTAATGCAGCAAGTGATTAAGATCTGGAATGCACTGCCTGAGAGTGTGGTGGGCAGGATCAATTGAGGCTTTCAAAAAGGAATTGGATCATTAACTGAAAATGAAAAAAACATATGGCTACAGGGAAAAGATAGAGGAGTGGCATTAGGTGAATTGTTCCTTCAGAGGGCCAGCACAGAAACAACAGACTGAATGGCCTCTTGTGCTGTAACCGTTCTATGATTCTATGAATTTTAATTGCTCCACCATTTGGTGACTGTACCTTCAGTAAGCTCTGGAAATTTTCTCTACACTTCGGTCCCTTGCTTTCCTCCTTTAAGACACACCTTAAAACTTATCTCTTTGACCAAGCTTTTAGTCATATGACCTAATATTTCATTATGTGGATCTGTCAAATTTTGTTTCATAATACTCCTGTGAATACCTTGGGACATTTTATTATGTTAAAAGGTGCTATATAAATATGAGTTGGAGCACCACATGCTGTATCTTGAGGCTAGGAAGGGTAAAAAACATCCATGCTTCTTATTCCTAACTGCTTTATGGTGACCCTTACTAAAAATGCACGTATTATTACTCGGTGAAGGACAGAATCGATGACAGTTGGCTATTCCTGGTCCCTACAATAACACATCCATGAGGAATGCAGTCCAGAGAGGCATCACCTGTTGCAAACAGCAAGGAAATAAAAGGCACTGCATAGAGATACACATTGAGATCAATACTTTAACTACAAGTGTAGAACAGATGAAAGAGCATGTAGGCCAACCCAACAAAAAAACTCAATTACAGCTGTGGAAGCTTATCGCTTCCTCTCTTCCCCTAATGCACAAAAGAGGCAGTATTGTACATCTGTGTTCTCACCCAACAAATAACATTTTAGTTGGATTCTTTCATTATGTGAAAGAAGAAAGAAAGTGACATTGCGAAATCTGAACAGAGTATTGACAGCTCAGTATGTGCAACCAATCATGTCTTATGTCCATGCATTGCATCCACAGTCAGACATCACAGCTGTGCAGCTTTCCTTGCAAGCATAGTAAATAAGTTGTCCCCGATTATAATTCTGATGTCAGATTCTTTTCACCATCCCAACCTCTGCACCCAATCATCTGTCCTTGAGTAGCACCTACAATTGTTCCTTCTTTCTGCCTCTCTCCTTCCTTCCCCCACTCCCCTACCACCATCTTCTGCTTCAGAACATCTGTAGGTCTCCCCCTCTCCCAGTTGTGAGTTTTCTGGAACTATCCTATCCTGTAAACAGCCGGACTCATCCAGAAATAGGCACTACAATATTACAGGCAAATCAAACGAGGAGGAAGGAAAGGAGTACTAAGATTCTAATTAGAGAAAGGGGAAAGATATTTTTTGGACTGGGAACCAAGACATAGGCTGACCACATTGCTGGTAACTCATCAAGTGGGTGGGCATTGGGGAAGAGCATTCAGTGTAATTATGCAAGATATCCACTGCAGTTTATTTGTTGGCTTTTAAAATTTTAGTGACAGGAAACCAGATTGTTTAAGAGTTGGGATAATGGTAACTACTGGATTGTCTCTGAATGATCTTGGTCTTCTGCTTAACACTAGGCATTTCCGTTCCATAAAGAGCTTACACCAGCTAGCTGTTGCTCTGAAATCTTTGCTGGACCCAGGTTTGATTTGACTCACTTAAATGCATATATATGCATTGCATTTCTAGTGACAATATAATCATTCTGATGATTTTCAAGGACCCATTCTGATACATGGTTCCCAAGATCAGACCAGTGGCTGGTCCCTGTTCTCGTGGCAAGTTTGGTCTTGGGCAACTTCTTCAGGGCGGTTTCCTCCTCCTGTTCTCGTGCCAGTTTTTCATTAACACCAAATTCCTTCGATGCAGCAGTTACTTGACGCGTTAGCAAATGTTATGACATTTAGCTTGAAACCAGATTTGTACTTCAATCTTTTTGCATTAGAAACTTTCCCTGTTCATTATCCACCACATGTGGTCTGTTCTGTGTGGAACTGTACCAAACTCCCGCACATTGTCTTGGCAACAGGCCCATATCGCCTACTTGATGCCATGCGCTGACAAGCTGAGTAAAACATGCATTTCTGAGGTGAAAAATTGAGGCTGACTCCTTATGCAAGCATAGCATGTCTTAGCAGAAAAGGTGGGTGGTGGGGTTGTGGGGAGGTGGGGTCACCTTATACACCAAGTATAAAGCTAAAGTTGAATTTTGGCACTGAAAAAATGGGATCGACTTATGCTGTGACCTGTGGTAAGGATTTCAGTTGTTGGTTACAGCAATTGGGGGAAAAAAAATAGAATTTAGGACCACTATCCTGTTTTTTTTTTAAAGAATATGGGTTAGATTTTGTGGTGATGCACTAAAGGTATGGTGCATGATTCTGCCTGTTTGGAACATAATGTCTGACTTAATGACTTCAAGAAAAAGTTGAAACAATGTATTTAAAAATAGAAAACTGGTATAAATATTTTTATAAATCAGAGATGCAACTAGGGGTTACAATTAAATAGGGATAAGGATAATTTCAGGTTTTATGCTGAAATGATTGAAAATGGAAATCTGCTTCTCAAAGAAAGCTGTAAGGTAAATTTAAAAAATACTTAATTTTTTTGTTTTTGGCCAAGTTTCAGATCTCAAACGTTTTAAATTCTATATTTTTCAAAGTATTTCCTAGAATTTAGTCTTGCCCAGCTGTAACTGAGGCAGCTTGTTACTGAAACTCCAGTGTACTGTACATATTCTATTGTGTGAAATACACGTTCATTTCTTTTTGCTTTCAGATTCCTTAAGACCCGGATATGACCTCCTTTTTTGAATGGATTTATAATGGTTTCACTAATAGCTTCTGTAGTGCACTTCAGTTTCTAGGTAAGAATTTCTATTTATATAAACTCTAAACTTCAGGCAAGTTCACAGATGAAACATAATGGGGTTATTATATATGGTTTGCAATTGTAGATGTAATATTTAAAATGCACCCTCACTCTTGATTATTCTTCCTCACCCCTATCCCTTCACAATGTACTTTTTGGAAAAATGGCATTTAGATAATTTGAGCAGTCTGTTTGAATGCTGAGGAAGTAATGTACCATCCACACATTAATCTGCTTGGTATTCCAGTTATATTTTCTCATCCTCTCTAATAGTCTACACATGCTAGATATCTAGTCAAAATGTCACAAAAAAGATTCTATTCTTGCTACTGATAAAACCATAAATAATTCTTACTATTTTTGAAGAGATGATAAACAATTGTTAGCCTTAATAAAAACATTTCATTGGAATTGACTATTGCTGAAAGGAAAAAATAAAGACTTGCACTTATATACAGCGCTTTTTGTGACCACAAGATGTCCCAAAATGTGTTACAGCCAATGAATACTTTTGAAGTGTACTCACTGGTGTAATGTAGGAAATGCAGTAGCCAATTCACACACAGCAAACTCCAACAACAGCAATGTGATGAACTATTTTGTGATGTTGATTGAGGGATAAACATTTGCCAGGATACTTGGGGATGACTCTCCTGCTGTTCTTCAAAATAGTGCCATGGGATCTTTTACATCCACCTAAGAGAGCAGAGTCTCAGTTTAATGCCTCATCCAAAAGATAGCATCTCCAACACTACAGCACGCCCTCAGTACGCCGCTAAAGTGTCAACCTAGAATTTTGTGTTCGATTCCTAGGGTGGGACTTGAACCCCGAACTTTAAGATTCAGAGGCAAGGGTGCTACCAACTGAGACATGGCTGTCATAGAATGAACAAACATCAGCTCTTTGTAAAAAATTTGTGCAAGATTGTTATACCTGGTAACAGTTCAGTGTGTTAATAAACACATGCTGCGCTCTATAGTTCATGCAAATATTTGGCACTCTGATAGAACAACATTGAACCGCAGAAGCTTATACATTATAAGCAGAGAAATGGCTTTAATTTTCCCTGTCCATTGGTTATATTTATTGAACAAATTGAATAGCTGTTCCCAGTAGATTTATGTGATGCGATAGTCCTGTTGTTTTTCTGGATGTTTCGTTAAAATTTGATCCTCAATTATTTCCAGGTTATATCATTCACTGAAACCTGATCCATTTTGTACATCATTGGAGCAGTGAGGGCAAGTAGAGGGTTTGGTTTTGTCACCATGTTGTATCCAAACTTGTTGAACAACTTCATATACCATGGATTGGGTGTGTCAGGTATAAACTCAGAGTGTAATGGTGATTACTGCCAAATACTAATAATCCAGGAAGCAACAAGCTCTATAGCAACACAAAAACAAAAATACCTGTAAAAACTCAGCAGGTCTGGCAGCATCTGCGGAGAGGAGCACAGTTAACGTTTCCATAAGACCATAAGACATAGGAGCAGAAATTAGGCCATTCGGCCCAACAGGTCTGCTCCACCATTCAATCATGGCTGATAAGTTTTTCAACCCCATTCTTCCGCCTTCTCCCCGTAACCGTTGATCCCTTTACCAATCAAGAACCTATCTATCTCGGCCTTAAATACACTCAATGACCTGGCCTCCACAGCCTTCTGTGGCAATGACTTCCATAGATTCACCACTCTCTGGCTAAAGAAGTTTCTCCTCATCTCTTCTAAAAGGTCTTCCCTTTACTCTGAGGCTGTGTCCTTGTGTCCTAGTCTCTCCTACTAATGGAAACATCTTCCCCACGTCCACTCTATCCAGGCCTTTCAGTATTCTGTAAGTTTCAATCAGATCCCCCCTCATTCATCTAAACTCCATCGAGTATAGACCCAGAGTCCTCAAATGTTCCTCATATGTTAAGCCTTTCATTCCTGGGATCATTCTCATGAACCTCCTCTGGACCCTCTCCAGGGCCAGCACATCCTTCCTGAGATACGGGGCCCAAAATTGCTCACAATATTCTAACTGTGGTCTGACCAGAGCCTTATAAAGCCTCAGCAGCACATCCCTGCTTTTATATTCTAGTCTTCTCGAAATAAATGCCAACATTGCATTTGCATCCCTAACTACCGACTCAACCTGCAAGTTAACCTTAAGAGAATCCTGGACTAGGACGCCCAGGTCCCTTTGCACTCCAGATTTCTGAGTTCTCTCCCCACTTAGAAAATAGTCTATGCCTCTAATCTTCCTACCAAAGTGCATGACCTCACACTTCCCCACGTTGTATTCCATCTGCCAGTTCTTTGCCCATTCTCCTGACCTATCCAATTCCTTCTGCAGCCTCCCCGCCTCCTCAATACTACCTGTTTCTTGACCTATCTTTGTATCATCTGCAAACTTAGCCAAGATGCCCTCAGTTCCTTCATCTAGATCATTAATGTGTAAAGTGAAAAGTTGCGGTCCCAACACTGAACCCTGCGGAACTCCACTAGTCACTGGCCGCCATCCTGAGAAGGACCCCCTTATCCCCACTCTCTGCCTCCTGCCAGACAGCCAATCTTCTATCCATGCTAGTACCTTGCCTCTAACACCATGGGTTCTTATCTTACTGAGCAGCCTCCTGTGCGGCACCTTGTCAAAGGCCTTCTGGAAGTCCAAGTAGATAACATCCATTGGCTCTCCTTTGTCTAACCTACTTGTTACCTCCTCAAAGAATTCTAACAGATTTGTCAGGCATGACCTCCCTTTGATGAAACCATGTTGACTTTGCCCTATTTTATCATACATTTCTAAGTATTCTGAAATCTCATCCTTAATAATGGACTCTAAAATCTTACCAGTGACCGAGGTCAGGCTAATCGGCCTGTAATTTCCTGTCTTTTGCCTCACTCCTTTCATAAACAGGGTGGGGGGTTACATTAGCGATTTTCCAGTCCTCTGGGACCCTCCCTGACTCCAGTGATTCCTGAAAGATCACCACTAATGCCTCCACTATCTCTTCAGCTATCTCCTTCAGAACTCTGGAGTGTAATCCATCTGGCCCAGGTGATTTATCCACCTTCAGACCTTTCAGTTTTCCTAGCACCTTCTCCTTGGTAATGGCCACCATACTCACCTCTGCCCCCCGACTCTCTTGAACCCTGGGATGTTACTTGTGTCTTCCATCGTGAAGACTGACGCAAAGTACGTATTCAGTTCCTCAACCATTTCTTTGTTCCCCACTACTACTTCTCCAGCATCATTTTCCAGCAGCCCAATGTCCACTTTTGCCTCTCTTATATCTAAAAAAAACTCTTGCAATCTTTTATATTATTGGCTAGTTTACCCTCATACTTAATCTTCTCCCTCCTTATTTCTTTTTTAGTTGGCCTTTGTTGGCTTCCCAATCTCCTGGTTTCCCACTGCTCTTCGCCGCATTGTATGCTTTCTTTTTAGCTTTTATGCTGTCCCTGACTTCCCTTGTCAGCCATGGTTGCCTCGTCCTCCCTTTAGTATGCTGCTTCTTCCTAGGGATGAATTTTTGCTGTGTCTTCCAAATTACTCCCAGAAACTCCTGCCATTGCTGTTCCACTGTCTTTCCTGCTAGGCTCATCTCCCAGTCAATTCTGGCCAGCTCCTCCCTCATGCCTCTGTAGTTGCCTTTATTCAACTGTATTACCGTTACATCTGATTCCAGCTTTTTCCTCAAATTGCAGGGTAAATTCTATCACATTATGGTCACTTCCTCCTAAGGATTCCTTCACCTTAAGCTCCCTTATCAAATCTGCCTCATTACACATCACTAAATTTAGAATTGCGTGTTCCCTAGTGGGCTCCACCACAAGCTGCTTCAAAAAGCCATCTCGTAGACATTCCACAAATTCCTTTTCTTGGGATCCACTACCAACCTGATTTTCCCAGTCTACCTGCATATTGAAATCCCCCATGATCACTGTAACCTTGCCTTTCTTACACGCCTTTTCTATCTCCTGGTGTATCTTGTGCCTCACATCCTGACTACTGTTCGGAGGCCTGTACATAACTCCCATTAAGGTTTTTTTTTACCTTTGCGGTTCCTCAACTCTACCTACACAGATTCTACATCATTTGACCCTACGTCATTTATTGCTATCGATTTAATTTCATTTCTTACTAACAAAGCAACCCCACCTCCTCTGCCAACCTGCCTATCTTTTCTATAGGATGTTTATCCTTGGATATTTGGCTCCCAGTACTGATCCCCTTGCAGCCATGTCTCCATGATGCCCACCACATCATACCTGCCAAATTCAATCTGCGCCTCAAGCTCATTTACCTTATTTCGCATACTGTGTGCATTCAGACACAACACCTTCAGTCCTATGTTTCCCGTCCCCTTTCTCATTGTCGTCCCTTTATCTGATGTGCTTGAAGTTAGATTCCTAGCCCTTTCCAAACACTGTGCTATTTTGTGTTCTGGGGACTTTAATAGCCTCTCCTGGGCTTTCCTTTCTTTTCAGTTTTTTCATAATTTTCCATGAAGTTGAATCCAACCCCCACACGCTAACCTGCTGCTTTGTTTCCCATTAGTCATACTTCTTGGAGTTTTACCCCCCCCGCATCTAGTTTAAAGTCCTGTTGACCACCCTATTTAATCTTTTCGCTAGAACATTGGTCCCAGATCAGTTCAGGTGGAGACCATCCCAACGGTACAGATCCCTCCTGTTCCATTACTGATGCCAGTGCCCCACGAAATGGAACCCCTCTTTCCCGCACCACTCTTTTAGCCATGTTTACTTCCCTTATTCTCGCCTCCCTATGCCAATTTGCACTTGGCTCGGGTAGTAATCCAGAGATTATAACCCTTGAGGACCTGCTCTTTAATTTAGTTCCTAGTTCTTGATCATCCCCAAACAGGTCCTCTTTCCTAGTCTTACCTATGTTATTTGTCCCGCCGTGGACCACAACAACTGGATCCTCCCCCTCCCTCTCCAATATCCTTTCAAGCCAGTCAGAGATGTCCCTCACCCTGGCACCAGGCAGGCAACATACCATGCGGTACTCTCGATCCTGCTTACAAAGGATGCTATCAATTCCCCTAATTGTAGAATCCCCTACAATTACCACTTGACTTTTTGCTCCCCCCTCTTGAATGATCTCCTGTGCCATGGTGCCATGGTTAGCTGGCTCATCCTCCCTACAGTCCTGTTCCTCATCCACACAGGGAGCAAGTACCTCGTACCTGTTGGACAAGGTCAAGAGCTGAGGCTCCTCTGTTCCTGAACACAGGATCCCTCTACCTGCCTCACTTGCAGTCACACCCTGCTGACCCTGACCACTGACTGAACTTGAGGTACTTATTCTACTGGGTGTGACTGCCTCCTGAAACAAAGCGTCCAGGTAACTCTCCCCCTCCTGGATGTGCCGCAGCGTCCGAAGCTCGGACTCCAGCTCACAGTTCTGAGCCAGAGTTCCTCCAGCAACCAACACTTGCTGCAGATGTGGTCACTGCGGCTTGCAATGGGATCTGCCAGCTTCCAAATCATACAGCTACAGCACATCACCTGCCCAGCCATCTCGACTTAGATAATTAATTTACTAATTAGCTTTGCAGTGTCCGAATCTGAATGACGCTTCAACAGAACTAAGTAAAATAGAAAAGAGGTGAAATATAAGTTGGTTTGAGTGGGGGGAGGATGGGACAAGTAGAGCTGGATAGAGGGCCAGTGATAGGTGGAGATAATCAAAAGACCTCACAGACAAAAGGGCAAAGAGGTGTTGAAGGTGGTGATATTATCTGAGGAATGTGCTAATTAAAGGTAGAAAGCAGGACAAGCAAGGTACAGGTAGCCCTAGTTGGGGTGGGGTGAAGGAATCGAAAAAGGCTAAAAGGTAGAGATAAAACAATGGATGGAAATACATTTAAAAATAATGGAAATAGGTGGGAAAAGAAAAATCTATATAAATTATTGGAAAAAAAAAGGGGGAGGGAAATCGGAAGGGGGGTGGGGATGGAGGAGAGAGTTCATGATCTAAAATTGTTGAACTCAATATTCAGGCCGGAAGGCTGTCAAATGCTTAGTTGGAAGATGAGGTGCCGTTCCTCCAGTTTGCGTTGAGCTTCACTGGAACAATGCAGCAAGCCAAGGATGGACATGTGGGCATGAGAGCAGGGTGGAGTGTTGAAAAGGCAAGCGACAGGGAGATCTGGGTAATGCTTGCGGACAGACCGAAGGTGTTCTGCAAAGCGGTCACCCAGTCTGCGTTTGGTCTCTCCAATGTAGAGGAAACCGCATTGGGAGCAACGAATGCAGTAGACTAAATTGAGGGAAGTGCAAGTGAAATGCTGCTTCACTTGAAAGGAGTGATTGGGCCCTTGGACGGTGAGGAAAGGGGAAGTAAAGGGGCAGGTGTTGCACCTTCTGCAGTTGCATGGGAAGGTACCATTGGAGGGGGTTGAGGTGTAGGGGGTGATGGAGGAGTGGATCAGGGTGTCCCGGAGGGAACGATCCCTACGGAATGCCGCCAGGGCGGTGAAGGGAAGATGTGTTTGGTGGTGGCATCATGCTGGAGTAGGTATAGCAACAGTCACTTGCTGGTTTTCTGTTTGGTGTATGTGGCAAATTTATGTTTTTTAACTCCATTACTAGTGTTTATTTTCCCACTACATGTACACTTCTCTGGCTGTTCATGCATAGTTGGCAGATTTTCCCCATCTTTAAAACAATGGAAAAGCAACCATTTATATAGATCGTTTGAAATATGCGACAGAGCAATTCAGAATTTATTTTAAGTCTACTTATTGAGAAAGCTGATCTGACTAAGGCATGTAGCAATACCTCTGGCTTTAAATGCACTCCATGTGTCAAACCCTGTGCTGCTTGTACAGTAGATGTGTGCAACACGAGTATATGAAAGGCTTTATGGCCTTTGGCATCTAGCATCCGCATTATAAATGTAGTTGGAACAAGGGCGTGCCTGTACAGGTTGAGGGACAAAGTCAAATTTACCTCACCATGTACCTTGTACCACCCAATAAGAATTAATCAGGCTGTCATAAGGAAGATGGTTGTGTCATTCAATGAGCAACCACGTGTAAGTGAAGCATAAAGCAACCTGTGATTTGGAAAATTTGCAACACTCATGATTCAGAGTCCCTATATATTTAAAAAAAAACACTGGTGAAACCATGTCACTGGTGAATCTGTTGATCTGATGCCAATATGACTATCTAAAATTCCAACTTGAAATGCCCTGGCATGTCTACATGTAAGTGTATTATCTTGTATGCATCTATGATTTTTTCCAAACAAGAAGCTCTGGTCTCCAAAGAAATCACTTGTCCGAAGACCACAGTGGAAGGTCAGAACGTCTCTCAAAATGGCAGGCAAAATGGAAACAATCTCCCTCCAGTTTTGTACGATTATTTGGGGCCAGGATGTTGGGTGAAAAGTATAAAATACTTTTTTGTGCAGCATCATATCTGAAAATAGAATATTGTATGTCACAAAACAATCAAATTGCCTGCACATATGCACGATAGGTCTTATGTCATTTTGAAACTTTCTATTTTGGTAAATATTCGGCCAAATATTTACTTTTGCCTTATTTTTGAAATCAATGAGAGGGAGACATCTGTTGCTACATAGTTTTTAGTTAATCACAGCATGTGATATTTTTGTTAATGTCAAAATGCTTGTTTATTTGTATTAGGACTGTACAAGAAATCGGGAAAATTAGTATTTCTAGGACTGGACAATGCTGGAAAGACCACTCTGTTGCACATGCTCAAAGATGATAGACTGGCACAACATGTGCCAACGCTACATCCAAGTAAGTTGTGTAGTCATCAATGATTTGTTCTTCTTAGAATTATAATTTCAAGAAACCATCAATTTATAAATTTGTTTCTTTAATTTTTTTATTCTCTTCAAGTTGTGTGATATCCATTTAGGGAACGGAATGGGTAATCATTGTCAATATTGAGCACTTCCAAGGAGTGTATCATTGTCCGATGCAGTTTAAAGTTGTATTGCTCTAGCAATATGCTTTAGCCCTAGAAGGTTATTTCAAATGGAACATTGTGAGTTTTTCCATTCCCATACTGATCAATTATAAAAGTGTGGATGCAATTGCTAATTTTTATTATATTTTGGGTAATTTTCAGCTGTGGATCCTTAACTATTAGTGTACCTAGTTTTGTTTCTCTTAGGACTCATGCAGATTTTGAAAGAGGAAGCCTTCAGCCCATCAGTCTAGGCTAGCACATTTCTGGTTGCGGAATGAAAGGATGGTTTGATAACCCATCACACCATATGGTCTATAGAAAATTACATGTTGATTTTAATATACTTTTATGGAAAAATATATGGGATGGGATAATGTGAAGGGAAGTTCAAAAGTAATGTTAAAGTAAAAGTAAAACCATTGGTTTCCAAGAATGTCATTACCCCCACACTAGCAAAATAATTCATGATTACATTAAATTTCCTCAGCATCATCTGTTGTCTATGTATGAAAGAAAGATCTTGCATTTATATAGTACCTCGTTACATCACCTAGAAAAACCTGAAGTACTTCCAATGTAATGAATTACTTGAAAGGGCATTCATTGTTGTTATGTAGGCAAATGTGGTAAGCAATTTATACACATCAGTGAGCTGAAAGACCGTTTTACTTGTTGGTGGTGTTGGGGCCAGGATACTAGACAAGCTCCTTTCTCTTCTTTCAGTGATGCCGTGGATCTTTCATTTTCCCATGAAAAAGTAGATGGTGCCTCCTTGTAACATTTCATCCAAGTGACAGGATATCTGGTAATGCAGCATTCGCTCAATAATGATGTGTGCCATTAGTGTAGATTAGGGACTCTCGCCCTGGAAGGAGACTTGAATCAAAACCCTTCTGACCCAGAGCTAAGAGTGATTCTAAGTAAGCCAAGCTTAAATCTGGTGCTTGACTGAAATTGCAAAATCAAACATGATAGACTAGCTGAAAAGTATATGGTTTGTGCCTGTGACATTCTACACACTAAGTTCCTGGTTTTAGTTATACCACCTGGGGCAAAGGAGGACACTGAAGGTGATTTTGCACTTCGAAACAGAGGAAGGCAAGATCGACAAGTGGGTCATCTTGGGTGGCTCTTGGCCTAATCCAGCTCCTATTTCTTATGTTCTCATATTTTTGGGTATTCAGGGATATAAGGGCAGTGTGGGGAAGATGGAGGTAGAAGATCAGCCATAATCTTGTTGAATGGCTGAGCAAGCTCAAAGTAGCAAATAATATACTGCAGCTCCTATTTCTTATTTCTTATGCTCTTTGTACTAGGTTCAAAAGAAGCTGAAGCCTGAGGATGGGCTATTTTTTGAAAATGGGGATTGCTGAAAAGCCCGGGCAATATTAACCTTGGTTGTAGTTTGTTCACAAAGGAGAATTGTATCCTACTGATTGCTCCTTCAATTCTGTACATTATTTTAGGGGATATTTGTACTGTTACTGGTAGCACTCAGTAATCTCTTGATACCATGTTGTTCTACTTTACAAGTGCTGGTTAATAACAGCCGATATTTTATGCTCCATTATTACCCTGAGCTCCGTGCTGCTTTAGAACTGGACAGTGCTTCCAATATATGTCACTGGAGTAGAAGTTTCTGATTTTTCTGGGTTTTCTTCCTGGGGAAGTATTTGTACGCATTAATCTGTCCTTAGTCTTGTCTTCCCTTGTCTGCTTTTCCTATTGTTAGTCACCTAAAATGAAACACCTTTTTCTGCATAATTCTCATGTAGTATCATTACTGGGGGGTGGAATTCTCTGACTTTACCTGCCAATGACACTTATTCAGTACCTCAGTGGAAAAGAAGTGTTTGATATATTTGCAGAAGGATTTTTTATAAATGGCCAACTGAACTGCGCTTTTGTCTTATTTCCATGGCCAATTTTGTGAATTCTTGTTGGTGCTTCATTCCATTAAGTAAATATTAAGAGTAATACCTCTGGAAAATGCATCAACATTTTTTTTCCCCTCTTTATCACCAATGCAAAGATCATATTTTTTCAGAAACTGCTTACATTCTTGATGCCGTGACAGATCCATGTACAAGCTGTTTTAATTTTAATTTTTGTTTAGTTTTTCTACCCAATCATTTCCTGAAGTCTGCTGTTGAGATGGTGGCCCTCTAGTACCTTGCTTGAGTGTGAAACTGGACATTAAGACAGAAATCGTTCATGTTCTTGCCCAAATTCCATGTGCATTTCCAGCTGAATTTACTGGATAGTAATATGAACTGGAAACTCATGTTTCTCTTTCCCCTCTCTTTAGGTTTCAGTGTCCTTATGCTGTATGTTTTAACTGGCAGTGTCACAGATAATCCAGGATCTGACCTTCAGCCTGAATAGAAGTTAATCTTTTTATGTACTGGTTATTGGATATTCTACCTAAACTTTATCATCAGCATAACATATTGTCTTTTACATGGTATATGTTGCTGTCCCATTAAAATAGTGTATCTGGTAGCCTAACCTGAGCATGACATTCTGTAGTATATAAAAGTTTTGAGAATATTGTCACACTTCAAAGGATCACAAATATATATTGACAAGACAGCTATTTAATATAGAGATCAATTAATTATAGGTTATTTATTGTGAGAGAAATAGGTAGCCTGACCTGAAACCAAATTTTTACAAGTGCCTTCCAATTTGCAAACTTCCATCCTCTGCAGCAATTAACCACTAAACCACTCTAGCCTTGTGCTTACTTAGAACAGTTAAAGAAAAAAAGTTTTGTACTTATATAGCAGCTTTCATAACCTGGGGGCCGTGCCAAAGTGCTTTACAGCCTATGAAGTCGTCTTGTAATGTATTCTCAGTCTCAGTGTCAAGTAACTCTGGTTAGCAGATCTTCCATCCCCTATGATCTAGAGTGCACACTTTCTGACTTATCTAGTTAAATAACAGCACGCCTCAAGAATCACAAGAAAACCCTTATTGTTAAAATATAATATGCCACCAGCTGTCATGGATGGCCCATTGAAAACTACTGCATCAAGGCACACTTTAGACCATCAATTGCTTTATTTTCAAAAAATACATGAAGGAGCAGTGTCCTGTATTCAAAGTCAGCAGACAATTTCCCTGCACTCCTTGGCCATAGAAAACAAAGAGACAACTTACTAGATGTTTAAATATTGATTCACCTTCTCTTGCTAATCTGGTCCAATTTTTTTAAAAACACAGCTTCTTGATAGAGCACACAGCATTCTCTGTGTCTAAGCAATAGAAAATTCCCTGGCGACTTACAATGAGATGACGATCACAATCGCTACCCTGAGGTGAATTCCTACCCTTTTTGTCTAAGTGAGGTTCCCCATTGTCTCCATGTTAATTAAGCTGCCCCTCCCTTGCTATCGCTTAATACAATGTAATTAAGCAACACCAAGAACCTCCAGTATAGTAATGAATAAGCTTCTCATATAGCCATAAGTCTTAATTGTGCATAACAGCCCTTCTGTATTGCTAAATATAAATTCAAATCAACATAAATAAGCAGCCTGCTCTCAAGCTACAAGCTTATTGTTGAAAGCAACTGCTGAGCCTACCATTACAGATATAAGTTTCCTAAAAAGAAAACAAATTCTAACAGCCCAGGAAAAATCCAATTTACCCCAGTGACGTAAATAGGAGATAAGCTAGATTAAATATGGATCCACCTTAGCAACATAATGAAACATTGTGTATTACATGTACACATTCATGTTCTTATAAACAGCATAACGTTTGACTCACCATGAGCAACTGTCATGATCCCAGCTGAGATTATCCCTAGATAAACCTGATCCCAGGATGAAACCCAGCTTGATAGATCCTAACTTTTATTTGTTTCTTTAGATACGTGGAAAGTAGCTACTGAACAGAGTCACAGGAGTCAGCTGATGAACTTTTAACAAAAGAATAAAACATTTATTAAACAAAAAAAGATTAACTATATTACAATACTCCTTCACCCACAACTATACCTTTACAGATACATACAGATTTGTAAGGATAACACAAGTTACATAAACTATCATGTACTCTAATATCCACAGTAAGTACAGAGTCCATGTAAATCTGTGGCACCCTGTGGTCAGACACGCCACACTCTGAAACCAAATGACAGATGCCACCTCAGCCAGATGCTATAGATTTCTCATCAACTCCCCCCAGACACCTGTCACACTGTGAGCCAACCAGTCTCACTGAACTCTGCCTTTCACACGAGGGTTTCCAATCTCCACTCTCCAAGATCTCACCTTGGAATCTTCTCCCAAATCGACACTTTCTCTTGGACGCCTTCTGTAAGAGTTCACCTCCAGGGTTTCGAACTCTCCTTCCGATGTTCCGCTCCCTTGGGTCACTACATGCATTCAAGCTGTCCTCCACGCACTCTCTCTAAGCCATCAACAGTACCACTGCTTCACATTCACATAGCAAAGAGTTACAGACCTTCAATTATCTCTTTGGACCTTCTTGTGTCTTGCAAGCTGTTACCACTTTAAATCTGCTTTCTGTAGCTTTTGTTTCTTTTTAAATCTGAAGCTTGGAGCCTTTCTCTCTGCCCCTCACTCTTAACTTCATTTAACAGGTCCTTTTCCAGGTTCATTTCCTTCCTTTGACTTGAAGGTCTTCTTTGGACTTTCCCCTGTTCCACTCCCCTGGATTTTTGGGTTTTTTCCTTAGCTTGGGGCTGGCTATCTGTCCCTTCGAGGCTGCTCCTCTGGCAGCTATCTTCAAAACCAGCTGAGCTCCAACAGTTTCCAAAGCAAAACTGCTGTTTCTAGCTTTTCTGTGCATGTGTCTGAGGGAGGGTCCTGCCTCTCTGGGCCCCTGTTGCTAGGCAACAGCCAGTTTTTTACTTTTGTGTTTGTTTAACTTCTCCTTAGGAGTCGTAAAACCTCATTAGAAATGCAAGCACCCTTTTAAAATGAAACTAAAACTCAATTTGACCTTAACACACACATACAGAAATACAAATCATGCCTAAACTTTAAAGCTAAAACTCATTCCTAACACCTACAAATACCAATATAACTTAAACTGCTTTTCTTTCCTGACACACCACCACTGGAGATCTGCCAGTATACTATTGAAAATATTTCTGCGTTCAATAATATAGGAGATCAAATAAATTCTCAGAACATTACTGGCTGATTTAAATTGTAATTCGCTCCTTTTCTTTTGTACCTAAGTGTACAGTAGTTACTGAAATTTTAAATGTATGATACAGTGATTGCTAAAAGTAATTAAATATTCCTGTGTTAATGAGTACAGGAAAATTTCCAGATAAATAACCAATTCTTTGTTTCTACCAAAGCCTCAGAAGAGCTGACGATTGCTGGGATGACTTTTACTACTTTTGATCTGGGTGGCCATGCACAAGGTATATATCAGTTCTTAATGGCGTCTTAAAAGATTTAAAAAAAAATTATGACAACTGAAATGGTGTCTTCAATTCTTTTCTCTCGTACTTCTTCCTCAAAGCCCGCAGAGTCTGGAAAAACTACCTCCCTGCTATCAATGCTATTGTCTTCCTGGTTGACTGTGCAGACTGTGAGCGTCTGGCAGAATCTAAAGCAGAGCTTGATGTAAGTAAACCTTTAGTGAGAATACTTCCTTGTCACCTAGAGCACAACTAAAATTTTTAACGTCTGTATACAGTTATTCAAAGAATTAGAATGTGATAAAATGGATTTAAACCTTTCAGCTCCAAGTGTATTTGACAATAGTACACAGTGTGATTTAACTTTTATCACACAATTACATCAATAACTTTTCCCTTTATTCCCTCACCTCTCTCATCCTAAAGGTTGAAATTGCATTTGGACTATTTTTCCATTGGCAGTAACACAGTCTACTACTCTCGCCCAAGTAATGTT
Organism: Carcharodon carcharias; assembly: GCF_017639515.1. Lineage (NCBI taxonomy): Eukaryota > Metazoa > Chordata > Chondrichthyes > Lamniformes > Lamnidae > Carcharodon > Carcharodon carcharias. The sequence goes on along the minus strand of NC_054474.1, from coordinate 41,334,285 downwards.
TATTTCTCAGTGATACAGAACAATGAGTTTAGATGGGAATTTGACTGTTGAGATATAACCAAGCCTCAATGGATCCTCATCCAAGTATGTGTACCTTTCAACAAAAGTGACAAGGTGTGGGAAACTTGGGGGCAATTTTCACTCAGGCTGGGAACATTGAAACCAGATTGAGTTCTCCCTTGCCTCTCCTGCTGTAATCCAAGCTGAGGAAAAGGTTAAAGCCGAAGGACAGCACTTCAGAAATGGGAATTTGGCTAAAGTGAAAATATAGAGTAGGATGGGAAGGAGGCACACAGTAGTTTAAATATAAGTAGGTAAAGAATATAAATTTAAAGAATAAGTAAAAATAACATGGAAACCAAAACTCTGCGTTTGATGAGACACGCATCAGCTGAGGGAAATATGGGATCTATACTCAAGGATGGGCTACATCTGAATCATTTTATATCTGTAAGATGGATAAATAGGGAAGTTACAAATCATTTAAGCTAGGAAGGTTGGATATCAACAAAGTAAAAGTAATGAGAAACAGCTGGAAATGGTTGGTATATAAATACAGAATTTAACAAAAGATGTAGAATGGAGAAAGAATAAGGTTTAGGAAGAAAATAAAATCAATTAATTATAAGCCTGAAAAGACTGATAAAGGAACAAGGTATTAGCTTGGACAAAACAAATCAAGGGAAAAGGAGTAGCGGTATTGTTTGTTATTGTAGTGTGTGTATAGGAAATAAACTGAGAATGAGAAGCAATCTTGTTATGAGAAGATCTAGATTTAATAGCACCTAGGCTGCAAAGGGATGGGTGTAGAAAAATAACCTGGGTCATAATATTTTTAGGAAGGACAGAACAGGTAACAAAGGAGGAAGATTAGCAATATTGAGGAAGGAGGCAACACATGCTGTAGAGCAGACTGGTGTCCACAAGGGTTCTCTCAGAATTTGTATGATTAGGAATCAAGGACAAAATAAGGGGGATTGTTATATTCACGAGGTAATATTGCATGCATCCAAATTGTGGGAGAAAATGGAGATGGAAATCAGGCTGATGGGTTGGAATACCAAAATAATTGTTCTAAAAGTTTTTAATTAGCCACACGTTGTTTGGAACCAGGAGAGAGTAAACAAAGAAAATGGAATGGAATTTCTGTAATCACTGCAGGACTCTTCCTCAGACAGAATGTTCATGTGCCTACAACGGAAACTAGATCTAGTTTTAAGTAACAAAATTGATCATTTATATAAGTTAAATGTAATTGATGATTTTCAGAGCAATGACCATATGGTCCAAAAGGGAGAAATTAGTTCAAAAACAAAAGCAGTTTGGAATAGAGCAGGCTTTAGGGAAAAATGAGTGAGCCAGCTGAGGTGAGATTGAAAGACAATAATTGACACTGGACTATGGATTAACAAGGAGATATTTTTAAAGAAGAAAATTGCAGTAGTGTAGAATGGCATCTATTATATTCATTTAAAAATGAGGGTAGCACAAGTTTCAGAATGCCTTAGATAAGTAATGACGTTAAAAAGAAACTAAAATTGAAGAGGTATATCAAACTTATGTAGAATGATGAAAATAATTCACAAAAACAAAGGTTCAGAGGGGTGAGGAAAGCAAGATGAAAATTTCAAGATTTTTCTTTAGAATGAACAGAAAAAATTCTCTAAATGCATCAGTAAAAAGAATTATTAAATTATCAAATGGGACTCGGGAGCAGGTGTAACTTAGTAGCAGATAAATGGAAATTGACAGGGATACATTGCAAATTCTTCAAATCGGTGTTTAAAAAACAGAAGGGCATTGATGCGATAAATCCTGCATTGGTTTAAAACAAGATAAATAAATAAAAGGAAAGTATTAGAGCAACTGGTTAAGCTTAAAGATGACAAAATACCAGGATCTAACTGGTACATGCAAAGACTTTGAGGGAAAAGAGGAAATAAGAAATTGAAATTGTATTTCAGGATTCTGTAGAGTGGTTTCAAGTGAAGAACTCAATGATAACTGTTTACATAGGCAGTTTCAGTGTTGAGTACTGGCATAACAACAGTAACAACAATTTATATTTATATGGCACCTTTAACATAGTGAAATGTTCCAAGGCACTTCACATGAGCATTATAAAATAAACTATGACACTGTACCACAAAATGAGATGCTAGGTAAATGACTAAAAGCTTGGTCAATGAATTTTTAATAAGTGTCTTGAAGGAAGAAAAGCGAAGTGGAGAGATGTAGGGAGGGAATTCCAGAGCTTGGGGCTTAGGCAACTAAAGACAAGGCCACCAATGATGGAACAATTATGGAGTTAATGTTTCGAGTCCTTATGACTTCTTCAGAGCTAAAGAGACGTAAAAATGCAATGAAATTTATACTGTTTAAGGGGGGGCTGGAGCACCCTTAGTATAAATTTCATTACATTTTTACTTTAGCTAGAGATAGAGATGAGCAAGGCCATGGAGGGATTTGAAAACAAGGATGAGAATTTTAAAATCAGGACATTAAAATGACTAGTAAAAATTATGATGACAGGAACTGTTTGCGTACTCAAGATATATAGATGCAGAGTCTTTGAGGCATAGATTTCAACCCAAAACAGATCCTTAAACATCTTCAAATTGTCAGAAAATGAGAACTATTCAATAATAAAATATAATCAGTCTCCTATTTGAAAAAAATAACAGTTGTAAAATCTTTCTCCTACCTTAATAGTGTAAACACCAATGTATAACATACTGTGGAAGATATTGCATGTGTAATAGAATGTACACACCAAATGTTAGATCTTGACTTAAACATGTACAATGAAATTCCAGCTACAACTGAGATTCCTAGATATAGGTACTTTAATGAGCTAGACTGGTGGCATGCATTTGGATGTCTTTAAAGAAGATTTCATTTTCTAACTGGAGTGATTGAAAAATTTGAAGTAAACATCAAGAAGAAAAATATGGGGACATAGTGGTCAAGAAAAGTGTGTATGTATGCAGCACATGGATGGATCTAGTCATTAATGTGGCATTCTCCTTCCTGTAGGCACTAATGACAGATGAAACTGTTGGAAATGTGCCTATTCTTATCCTTGGTAACAAAATTGACCGACCTGAGGCAATCAGTGAAGAGAAGTTCAGAGAACTGTTTGGACTGTACGGACAAACAACGGGAAAGGTAAGGCTCAATCTTGCAACTGGTTGGTTTAACATGCTCTAATTTTCTGAACAAAATCTACTCAAGCAGTGATAACCCATTAATATTACGGAAGCATTTCCATGCCTGTTTATGCTACAGGGCAGATTCGGTAACAACTATACAAAAGCGAAATACCCTAGAAATCTGAATTAAAAACAGAAAATGCTGGATACACTCAGCTGATCAGGTAGCATTTGCGAGGCAGAGAAGCAAAGTTGACGTTTCAGGACTGTGACCTTTCATCAAAACTGGGAAAGCTTTTCTGCAGATGTTGCCTGACTTGCTGAGTATTTTCAACATTCTCTGTTTTTATTCAGTAACAACAGAAATGCTTGAGCATGCAATAACAACAGCTTGCATTTATATTGCACATTAAAATAAGAAAAAACATCTCGGGGTGCTTAGAGGTTCAAGTCAAAAATGAAAATGGATGTCAAGCCAAATAATGAAAGATTAGTGTGGTGGATTTCAAGAAGGGCATTGGAGAGGCATTTAACAAGGCAATTTTAGAGCATGGTGTTTAGATGTTTGAAGAGACAATTGTCACGAGTGCGGTAAAGTGAGTAGTAATGCATAAGAAACTGGATTAACAAGAATGGAGAGTATGGAAGGAATTATAGCGCTGGAGGAGATGGGAATGTGTGAGACCATGAAAGGATTTAAGCTTATGGATGAGAATTTTAAATTTGAGATATTGGTGGACCAGGAGTCCTGTGTAGATGAGCGAGTACAAGGGGTGTGGATGGGTGGCACAGTGATAACATGTGAGTAGCAGTGTTTTGAACGGACTGAAGTTTACTGAGGGTGTAGAAAAGGAGCCAGCCAGGACAGAATCGGAATTGCGTAGGTGGGAAGGTGATGATGCTGGAACCCTTGTGCGTACATTTAAGTGTGCTGAAGTGGACAGAGGTGGAAGTAGGTAATTGTTGTGAAGAGGGGGATATGGAGTTAGAAGTTTAGTTTGGGGCTTGAATGTGGTTCCAAGATTGCAAACAGATTGGTTCACCATGAGACAGCCTGGGAGGTGAGTTAAGTCAATGGTGAGGCTTCACATTGCTTAGCTGGAGAAATTATTCTTTGTCCAAGACTGGATGTTGTACAAACAACCTAATAGCCCTAAGGTAATTCAACAGTTAAGAGGTAGTCCTGGGTGTCTTCAGTATAAATGTGAAAGCTAACCCCAAGTTTTCAGGCAGTTTCAAGAAGTTGCAGTATGTAGATGAGGAAGGGGAAGGGGTCAAGGATGATCCTTGCAGGACTATCAAGATGACTAGGTAGGAAGTGATGCTAGAGATGCTTTGGCTTCAATCAGATATACAACAAGAAACTATGTGATTGCAGTCCTGCTGATCTGGACAACAAATGAGAGGCAGTGGAGGAGGTTGGTGTAATTATACATTATGAAACCTGCAAAGTGAAGAAAAGAATAACGCACCACAGTTAGAGTTTCAGCAGTTTTTTTTATGACTTCTGTTAGGGTTGTTTAGGTGCTATTGGAAATCCAGAAACTTGATTACAGGGATTGAAACCAGGCGTCGTGGGAGCAATAGACACATATTTGGGAGGTGGCAGTGCAATCAAAAACCTTAAGAGAAGAAAAAGAGGTTGGAGATAGGGTGGTGTTGAGTAAGGATAGTAGGGTTGAAGGTCAGTTTACTCGAGAGATGGTCACATTCAAGGCTTTTGTTCCGCGTGTATATGGGCTACAAGGCCACTCTTAGGCTTCACTTAGGCGTTTCGAAATCAACTTCAAGTCCTGGCAGAAGCTCGCCCATTTTTACGCAAGTTGCAACAGGGAGCCATTCAGCAGGGAACTCTTGCTAACACCACAGAGTGGTAGTGATTAGAAAGAGGGTCATTGTGTTAATCTGCTCTGACGCACTGAAATAAAAAACCGTGCCGTCTCCTTCGAAAGCAAACACATTTCAGAAGCAGAGAGAAAATGCAAGCAGAAGACATCATGAGCTAGCAACTCATCCAAAACTCAATTGTCTGCAGTATCCTGTCCTTCTGGGTGCAGATTGGCCTTAGCAGTCACCAACGTACCCACAGAACCTCTACAAAGCACAGGTGATGAACACATTCGTCCTTCCAGTCAAAGCTGACGAAGATACGGGCTCACTTTGTAACCAAGCCTAAGATGGCTGGCCTAAGTGCTGAAAGCAGTACTTATTTACTTGTGTCATTGGTACTCAAGCATGAGATGCATCAAAAAACTGCTAAAAGGGCATTGGTGCATCAGATGACACTAGCGCTACATTGTTTACAGATTTTCTCTGGTCCTCTTGCCATTAGAGTAAAACTTGAAAAGCAAATGGGATAGGAAAAATGTTTCTGTTTTATTTCAAAATGTTTACTTTCTAATTGTTCTTCCTGACTCACATGGCATGACCTCTGAGGATTCTGCCAGTGCTAGAGCAGATTAACACATCACCCCTTTTTCTCATTGCTACTGCACTTTGGTGTTAGCACGAGTTCTCTGCTAAATTGTCCTTTGTCGCCACTGGGGAAAAATTGGGAATCTGGCAGATTGGACAAGAGGAGAAACTTCTACAGCACTGCACCTTGGTGACCTTCATGTTATAGTGAAACATATCTCTTGTACGTTGTTTGTCTCCTTATCAATTGGCCATTTGATCAGACCTTCATAAACAGTGTTTTCTCTTTGGGCGGTTAATGTCAACCATCGTAGTTCCTCTCCTCCCTTTTAGCATTTCATGTACTGCCTTTACTTAAAGTCATTCTTTGATACTCTTATCAATTTTAACATGACACCTGAATTGTGTTTTTTGCTAAGTATTCTTTTCAAGTTCAGCATCAGCAACCACTCCCATAACCAAGGCTCTGAAGGAGGGTCATACAGCCTCAAAATGTTAACTCTGTTTCTCTCTCCACAGATGGTGTCAGACCTGCTGAGTTTTTTCAGCATTTTCTGTTTTTATTTCTGATTTCCAGCGTCTGCAGTATTTTGCTTTTACCCATAACTGCTGTGCTGACTGACTTACATTGGTCCCAGTCCAGAATTATAAAATTTTAAATTCTCATTCTATGTTTAAATCTTTCCATGGCCTTGGCCTCCCTCTTTTTCCATATTATCTTCCAGCCCTACAAACCTTTGAGAACTTTGTGCCCATTCAGTTCTGGCCTCTTGTGCATCTTTGATTTTGTTCGCCCTGTCATTGATGACCATGCCTTAAGCTGTCTAGATCCTAAGTGCTGGAATTCCCTCCAAAAACAGCTCCATCTCTCCTCCTTTAAGATACTTCTTACAACTTAGATCTGTGACCATGCTTTTGGTCACTTGTCCCAAAATCTCCAAATGTGGCTCAGTCTCAAGTTTTGTCTCATCACAATCCTATGAAGTGCATTGGGACATTTTACTATGATAAAAGGCACATTATAAATGCAAGTTGTTGGTCAAGACATTTTATGCTGGGGTAGGTATGTTTTGGGGTGGGTGGAAGCAAAGTAATTTTCTGTATACAGCTTTCATGATTTACGCTCACTGCATTTAGAACTGCAATAATGGAAATCTATGGGATGATGTCAGTCAATTAAACTTACTTTTTTATTTCTCTTTCACTACCTACTGGTCAAAAACAGGGAAATATTTCCATGAAGGAGCTTAATGCACGACCACTAGAAGTCTTCATGTGCAGTGTCCTGAAGAGACAAGGTTATGGCGAAGGTTTCCGCTGGCTAGCTCAGTACATAGACTGAAGCTGACTTTGGGAAAGTTATCTGTCATAGGCTGAAGATCAGCTACCAACATACAACAACTTGAACCTAATAGACATTTTCTGGGTATATGTTTGGTTATAAAAGTTTGATGTTTTTCTAGAAGAATAACAATAGCATTGGCTGCGCTAAAAGAAAAAAAATCATCTGTATGTATGAGGCCTCAAAAGTTCTTAAACAATTTGTATGTTTGAAGTTACAATATGGTAACACTCTAATTTCAGTGGATAAGATACCTGTTTCCCTACTTTGATTTATAACATTAACCAAACCATCAATCTGTACAGTTTTGGACAGAGAGTGTACTTAGACAAACATAGCATCTGAATGCACTTTTTAACAGGAAAGCAACATACATGTGAGCGGTATTTAATGATCATGTAAAAATTTTTATGTACTATTTTTAACTTGTTCAGTTCAATAAATTTAGAACATGTAACCACCTATCCTTTTAGTATCTGAAGAATACAAATATTTTTAGAAAAATCTCAATTTGTTGATACTTACTGCATGATGCCTTAACATTTTCAGGAGTATCCCTGAGCACCCTGTATTAAATTAGACTGTAACCAGTTTGTTCCTTGCTTGAGAAATAGAAGAAAAGAATACTCATTCCTTATCAATTTCTGTGTTATTCTTCTAATGAGTACTGTGCAAAATGTAAGCACGGCTAGTTTTTATTTGAAGCTTTAAGAAGTACCCTCTTCACAGAATAAAATGGATCACACCAATAAATTATATATGCATGAAATAATCCCATTAGCATTTTCCTTAAGCTTGTCAGGAATTGTTTAAATAAGGAGTTGATTTCTACTTTAGCTTATTTCCTATCTTTTGCATTCTTTCTGTGGTGTAAAGAATGCCATTCTTAAAAAAATCTGTAGTTTTAGAAGAATTTTTTGAAAGTCTACTGCGGTTCTTAAATTCATAATTTTTTTCAGTTTGCCAAGATGGACCGTACGAGAAATGCACAATATTATCAATTCCCCTTGCCTGATTAGCAGCTTGGAAATTAACCTATAAAGGCATCATTGTCTTATTGTTCACAGTAGAAGTTATTCAGCATGACAACACCAGATAGCCCTCAGCCAACTAATACAAGACAGTGTTTGATAGTGACGTGACCAAAAAATAAGTATCACTTGTCTCTACCTAGTGTAACTAAACCTTGTTTAAAATGCACTTTCTAATGCCTCTTCATGGTTAAATAAACCTGCCAATACTGACTAAAGTGCACTTGAAGAATGGTCACTGGGCATGATTTATTGAGTCATCACTTGGAGAGGAATGGGAGGGCTTGAGAACTAGTGGAAGGAAAATGCATTCTAGAGCGGCATGGTATACAAGTGGATTCATATGCATCAATCCCAGATATTAGGTTGCAATTTCTCTGTACGGAGGTTTCAACTGGAAGGTGGCAAGTAGAGGAAAGGCAGAGTTCAATGAGGAAGCATTCCAAGCAGTATTTATGGCAACCTCACAAACAATATTTAAGAAGCTTGTCTCCTACTGAGTGGCAGTGATACATGGCTTTACATCACTGCATTGTACATAAAAGCATGGTGGCAGTGGAGATAGACACACAAGCTAATACTGGGAGCATTCATATCTCGCACAAGTGCTCATTTATAATGTGAGCTTAGTAACTATTACAAATCTGTTATGTTGTGCAAGCCATCGCCCCCAAACTTGATTCTATTCTCGCCTGGCCATCTTCAGGCATGCACTTTCCAGCAGTGGTTACTGGATAACAACCAGGAGTGGGGGATTTTATTCACCTTTCTGACCCAGGGGAACTGAGGGCATTAGCAGTCCTCCTATTGCCACTCCAGCTAAAATCAGTATGATGTAATGACTCAACCTGCAGCCTTCTTGGTCTTTATACCTTATGATGCATAATCATGCAAATTCTCATAGGTCTTTTCATTTGCAAACAGGTTAATGTAAGAAGAAGTTAACAACCATCTCCAGCAGGAGGAGATTTACCTGGCGATCCCTCTGAACTGTAGGATGTTTTGTTTTATGAAATAACTTGTCACCAGGAAAACTGTTAGAATTTGATGTGAATTTATTACACAATTAGATTACAACTAAATAATCCTATAACTACATATAAATCAGAGTGGGCAGATGAACAGAAAATTAAATTTAATATAGCTAAAAGTGAGATTGTTCATTTTGGTGGGAGAAATAAGGAGGCCACTCATTTGGTGGAAGGTTTTTCGTTATTCTTTCCAGGGATGTGGGCATCACTGGCAAGGCCAGCATTTGTTGTTGATCCCTCATTGCTCAATAACTGAGTGACTTGCTTAGGCCATCACAGGGAACAGTAAGTAACATTGCTTGTGGATCTGAAGTCACATATAGGCCAGACTGGATAAGGATGACAGATTCCCTTCCCTAAAGGGCATTAGTGAACCAGATGGGCTTATCATTGTCACTATTATTGAGACTACCTTTATATTCCAGACTTACTAATAGAATTTAAAATTCTACCAGCTGTTGCAGTGGGATTTGAACCATTTCCCCAGAGCATTTGCTTGGGCCTCTGGAGTACTAATTTAGTAACATTACCACTACACTACCATCTCCTAAAGAAACTAATTGGAGTAGAGAAGAAAGATCTGGGAGTACAGGTGTATAAATCGTTAAAGGCAGTACAAGTTGATAAGGCGATAAATTGCAAACAAAGTAATGGGGTTCATTTCGAAAGTGATGTGGTTCATTTCGAGAGGAATGGATAACCAACAGCAGAGAGGGAATGTTAAATTTTGGTAGAATCTTGATGAAGCCACACTTTGTGTACTGTGTGCAGTTCTGGTTTCCAGGTGACATAAAGGATATTGAAGCACAGGAGAAAATGCAGAAAGGATTTATAGGGATGTTACCAGAATTGAGAGGATGCAGTTAGCAGGAAAGGTTGAGCAAGTTAAAGCTTTTTTCTCTCGAAAAGAGAACAATAAGTAGGAAACTTAATAGAGGTCTTTAAAATTATAAGTGAATTTAATAGAATGGACAAGGAGAAGCTTAATATTTCTGCTTAAGTCTAGAACAAGGGGCATAAATGTAAGTCACTAACAAATCAACTGAAGAATTTAGAAAAATGCCTTTAATTCTTTGATATAAATAGAATACTGCATTATAAATTGGCAGGATGTTATTTATGAATAATTTCCTGACACATGACTTTGGTACATTTGTACCCTCTTAATGCTGCACTTTTACTGCTCATTTGCAAAGCAGTGTCGAGCCGTACTAACCCAAGATTTGCAGTTACTGTATCTAAAGCACAACTGGAAATTAGTTTTTAAGGCAATTGAGCAGCTTGCTTCACTGCTGTAAAAATATAAATCATTGCAGCTAGGCTCTGCTCAGCTTCTCTAGAGGTGGCTAAAGAAATTTGTACCAAGGGGTCGATTTCATCAGAGCTGGATCAATACTTGGTGTTGGGATGGGGGCAGGTTAGATGGGAAATTCTCCTGCTCTCTATTTTTTTTTTAACTCCCAAGCCTCCTCTGCATACTTGGTCAGCCTTCTGCCCAACCAGGCAGGAATCATTAGGTTCACAGCGCAAGAGTAAGAGGTCAGGGGGTGAACAGGGGAGACACAAAGTTTCAGTGCTCCTCCTGGTCTATAAGGAGCAAAAAAGAAAGGAAACTTGCCTTCTGACTCTGGGTCCCCTGCCTGACTCATATGGCCATGCTAGAAATCCACAAGGACTTGATTAAGCAATTGAACTCCAATTGTGTCATCAGACCTTGATCTGCATATTTAATCAGTCCCCACTGTCTTCTGACAGGTGTTCTTCATACATAAGATTGGGATCTGCAGGAAGGCAGAAGGACCAGGGGTATTTTAACTGTTTTTCTGCCTAACAAGCAAAGGTTAAAATTGTCTCCTAAATGTTAACAGCATTAAGGAATTGTGCTGAAATTGACATCAATTTTGATGCAAACCGTAATATTACTTTGGTATCAAAATGAACAATAAAGAGGAAGATATTGTGTGTAGTAACATATATAATGTATATACCACAATATAATATGCATCACACTTGTATAACTACATAAGTTTATAATAAATATACTATATGAATCTACGACATATCTACAACATAAGCATGTCTCCTGATGTGTTGCACAGAAGTGATTCTGAGAATGTACCATTTTATGTTGAAAGGTGTTTTAGGCCATGTGGTTCCCAACATATATCTGTGGGGATTCATCAACCCTGGAGCATCCTGGACTTCGGTAATGAAATAAATGAGCAAACAATGTATTTTTGGTGGTTCTGTTTGTGGTATACCAGTTAGTCATGACCGCAGAATTTCCTATTCTTTGGATTGTACAATGGGATCTTTAGCATACCCTCAGTACTGCACTTAAGTGCCATCCCTATATGCTTAAATCTCTGCAGTGGGGTTGAACCCATGACCTTTTGACCAGGTGACAGAGCTCTGTCTGATCCAGAAAAGGCAAAAACAGGGGAGGGCAGGAATATAGGTTAAAAGTTGCCCGGTCAGGCCTGAACTAACTTGAACCTTTGGGCTGTGATAAAGGCTGGGCCTGATGGGGCAAAAATGTATTAGATAATTTATGGCAGAGTTGGCAATCTTGGCAGAAGCCTCTGTGTGTTTAACTGTCCATACACGGACCCCAGAAGTTGCTGTCAAGTTTCGGAGGAGGAATGATGGCGAATGCTGACAGTTTCATCATCCTTAGTACTGCAAAATTGGGCCTTTATGTGCAAGATACATTTTTTCAAATTTTTATACCTCTTTTTTGAATTATATTTTTACATGGGTGTAGTTGGCAGGCTGAGGGAAAAACAGCATAATTTTTTTAAGGTACTTTGAGTGACTTATCTCGTTTCTGATTTTTATTTAGTTCATTTTGACCAGCTTTGTCGTTGTGGAATTGTGTTGTAGGAACACCCACAGTGCTCTTTTATTGCTTTGAACTTTAGCACTGTCTTGTACCATGGACTTAGCACCTTTACTTAGGTTTCTCCATTAAAGAGAAGCAAGAGCCTTACACACAGTTGGCTTTTGCTATTGGTAGGTTAGAGGCTTTTCCAGCAGCAAAAAAACCTGAGTCATTACAGACAATATAAAATGCACTAGATGGCGCTCTTCCTCCTTCAGAGGGGCTGCAAACACAGACGCCAGGCAATGTTGGCTGTACTTGTAGGTAGGTTGTAATCAGCCATGTCAATCATGATTTGGCAGCTCACCACCACCTTCTCAAGGGCAACTAGGGATGGGCAATAAATGCTGGCCCAGCCAGCGAAGCCCACATCCAATGAATGAATGAAAAAAAATATCCTGAGACAGTCTCAGCTAAATCCACTACTAATATGACTGAGAAAGCAAATACCATGGTGGATGGTAATTAGTAGCACACTCTATGTTTTCTTTGACTTGTCAAAAGCACATAAAGAAAGAAAAGCACATAAAATGACAACCTCAAAATATAGACACCTTAAAGTCAAGCCAAGGGCTTTAAAGGAGCAAGCAGGAATTTGAATTGCACTTTTATGTATCAATTTAAGACTGAATTAAACCTTTTCGTATAAATGCTGAAACAAGGTTCAGAATTTTTTTGAAACAGTAAAACCCTCACTGCATGGTGCAATTTTTATTTCCTTATTAACGGGCAATGACATTCATGTGAATTGTTAAAAAGATACAGTTTTGGAAGAGGTGATATGCCATAATGATGCCACAAGTAATGAATGCTGTGCTTGAATTGCTAATGTTGTTGTGCAGCTGAACTAGACGCCACTGTTTAAAATAAGGGGTCACCCGTCCTTACCAACCTGCCTGCTGCAGATGCATCTGTCCATGACAGTATCGGTAGGAGTGACCACCGCACAGTCATTGTGGAGACGAAGTCCCGCCTTCACATTAAGGATTCCCTCCATCGTGCTGTGTGGCACTAGCACCATGCTAAATGGGATAGATTTTGAACAGATCTGGCAACTCAAGATTGGGCATCCATGAGGCGCTGTGGGCCATTGGCAGCAGCAGAATTGTACTCATACACGATCCTTAATCTCATGGCCCGGCATATCGCCCACTCTACCATTACCATGAAGGCAGGGAATCAACCCTGGTTCAATGAAGAGTGCAAGAGGGCATGCCAGGATCAGCACCATACCTAAAAATGAGGTGTCAACCTGATGAAGCTATAACACAGGACTACTTGCAAGCCAAACAGCATTAGCAGCAAGTGATAGACAGAGCTAAGAGATCCGATAATCAACAGATCAGATCTAAGCTCGGCAATCCTGCCACATCCAGTCGTGAATGGTGGTGGACAATTAAACTCACTGGAGGAGAAGGCTCCACAAATATCCCCATCCTCAATGTTGGAGGAGCTGGGCACATCGGTGCAAAAGATAAGGCTGGAGCAATTGCTACAATCTTCAGCCAGAACTGCTGATTGGATGATCCATCTCGGCCTCCTCCGGAGGTCTCCAGCATCACAGATGCGAGTCTTCAACTAATTCAATTCACCCCACGTGATATCAAGAAACGGTTGAAGACACTGGATACTGCAAAGGCTATAGGCCCTGACAACATTCTGGAAATAATACTGAAGACTTGTGCTCCAGAACTTACCACGCCCCTAGCCAAGCAGTTCGAGCACAGCTACAATACTAGCATCTACCTGGCTATATGGAAAATTGCCCAAGTGTGTCCTGTACACAAAAAGCAGGACAAATCCAACCCAGCCAATTACCGCCCCATCAGTCTACTCTCCAACATCAGTAAAGTAATGGAACAAGTCATCAACAGTGCTTTCAAGCAGCACTTGCTTAGCAATAACCTGCTCACTGACGTCCAGTTTGGGTTCCGCCAGAGCCACTCAGTTCCTGGCCTCATTACAGACTTGGTTCAAAGATGGACAAAAGAGCTGAATTCCAGAGATGAGGTGACAGTCACTGCCCTTGACATCAAGGCCATGTTTGACAGAGTGTGGCATCAAGGAGCCCCAGCAAAACTGGAGTCAATGGGATTCAGGGGGAAAACTCTCCACTGGTTGAATTCATACCTAGCACAAAGGAAGATGGTTGTGGTTGTTGGAGGTCAGTCATCTCAGCTCCAGGGCATTACTGTAGGAGTTCCTCATCGTAGTGTCCTAGGCCCAACCATCTTCAGCTGTCCAATCAATGACCTTCCTTCCATCATAAGGTCAGGAGTGGGGATGTTCGCTGATGATTGTGCCATATTCAGCATCTTTCGCGACTCCTCAGACACTGAAGCAGTCGATGTCCAAATGCAGTAAGACCTGGACAATATCCAGGCTTGGGCTGACAAGCTGCAAGTAACATTTACGCCACACAAGTGTCAGGCAATGATCATCTCCAACAAGAGAGAATCTAACCATCAACCCTTGATGTTCAATGGCATTACCATCGCTGAATTTGCCATTATTAACATCCTGGGGTTTACCATTGACCAGAAAATGAACTGAACTAGCCATATAAATACTGTGGCTACAAGAGCAGGTCAGAGACTTGGAATCATGCGACAAGCAGCCCACCTCCTGACTCCCCAAAGCCTGATCATCATCTACAAGGCACAAGTCAGGACTGTGATGTAATACTTGCCTGGATGAGTGCAGCTTCCACAACACACAAGAAGCTGAACACCGTCCAGGACAAAGCAGCCCGCTTGATTGGCACCACATCCACAAACATTCGCTCCCACCATCACCGTCGCACTGTAGCAGCAGTGTGTACCATCTACAAGATACACTGCAGGGATTCACCAAGGGTCCTGAGCCAGCGCCTTCCAAACTCACAACCACTACCATCTAGAAGGACAAGGGCAGCAGATACATGGGAACACCACCACCTGGAAGTTCCCCTCCAAGCCACCCCCTATCCTGACTTGGAAATATATTGCCGTTCCTTCACTGTCACTGGGTCAAAATCCTGGAACTCCCTTCCTAGCAGCACTATGGGTGTACCTACACCACATGGACTGCAGAGGTTCAAGAAGGCAGCTCACCAACAACTTCTCAAAGGCAACTAGGGATGGGCAATAAATACCGGCCCAGCCAGTGAAGCCCGCATCCCATCAATGAATTTTTTTAAAAATTTAAGGCAGAGCCAAGGAGAAATTTTTTTCCCTTAGAGAGTTGTAAGTCTTTGGAACTCTCTTCCTCAAAAGGCAATGGAAGCAGAGTCTATGAATACTTTGAAGGCAGAGGCAGATAGATTCTGATAAGCAAGGGGTTAAAAGGTTATCGGGGTGAGGCAGGAATGTGGAGTTGAGATTACAATCAGATCAGCCATGATCTTATTGAATGGTGGAGCAGGCTCGAGGGGCTGAGTGGCCTACTCCTGCTCCTAATTAGTATGTTTATATGATTTTACAGAACTCCACTGGGTCTGCCCAACAACTTGACACAGCTGACAATATGTCCATTAAAGAGCCAATGTTCATTTTAAAATGCACTTTGTTTCCTTCAGCTTATTTTCTTTACTCTCATCGTTCTTAGAACTCTCTCTGTTAACATTGTTTTTTCACTCTTACCTCTAAGTCAGAAGGATGTGGGTTCAAGTTCCACTCCAGAGACTTGAGCACATAGTCTAGACTGGCAATGCTGTGCAATGCTGCAGAAGTGTTGCACTGTCTATTGGGTGAGATATTAAATGTTAGTGCAGTGGTGATGTTGCGTTGGAGTTCTCCCAGTGTCCTGGACCAACATTTATCCCTCACCAACATCACTAAAATAGGTCATTATCTCATTGCTGCTTGTGGGGCCTTGGTGTGAGCCAGTTTTCCTACATTACAACAGTGACCACACTTCAAAAGTAGTTCATTGCCTGTGAAATGCTATGGGAGATCCTGTGGTCATGAAAGGTGCTACATAAATGAAAGTTCCTTATTTGCTTTTAAACTAAGTCCTTGACTGCCAACACAGGTGGACATGAAAGATCCTATGGCACTTTTCAAGAAAAAGTGGAGTCCTCTCAGTAATTGGGCCAACATTTATCCCTGAGAGAATATCAGTAAAACAGATTATTTGTTTAATATCTCATTGCTGTTTGTGGGCCTTGATGTGCGCAAATTGGTTGCCACCTTTCCTAACATTGCAAAAGTGAAAACAAAATCAGAATTACCTGGAAAAACTCAGCAGGTCTGGCAGCATCGGCAGAGAAGAAAAGAGTTGACGTTTCGAGTCCTCATGACCCTTCGACAGAACAAAAGGGACTGCATTTCAAAAGTCTGTGACTGGCTGTAAATTGCTTTAAGGCACCCTGAGGTCTTGAAAGACACTATATAAACGTCAATTCAATCATTTTCTTCCCAGGAATAGCTGAAAAACTGAAGCTTTCTGAGCAACTGGGTGTAAAACGTATAATTTTTCTGCTCCCCACAACACTGAATGAGATTGCCAAATTAATACCAATTAGATCGAAACTGGGGGCAGTTTTAATCAGTGTACCCATGCTGCTAAGCACGGGATTGAGATTGTCTAAACTCATTTCACACAGAAGCCTTATACTGTAAGCTGAAGTGCAAACTGAAGCTGAAGTGTGAACATGGCAAGGTCCAGGGTTATCTGGGACTTTGGTGAACAAAGAAACCATCACCATTTTATGATAAAAAAATAAAAAATGGAATGTCAGGGAAGAAAATAAGGTAAATTGGAGTAAAATTGGAACAGAAAGAACTAAAAGGAGTTTAATTTTTTGCTTGTTTCTTTCATTCGTTCATGGGAAGTGCTCAGCCAAGCTGGCATGCTAAGTATCCACACCTTTTTGAGACAGTCACAACTGCAGAGTTGGGCTGGTCATGTAGCCAGAAGGCCTGGCTACACTCACTTACCAAAGTGAATCTGTAGAGGGCTTGAGTCTGTGGTGCAGTCAAAGGAAGCACTACAACACCCTGAAGGCTTCACTTAGGAATTTTAATATTGATATAGTCTTGGTGGGAGTTCACCCAGGATCACTGCTCTTGGTGTAACCAAATGAAAAATGGTGCAGCCTCCTTTGAAACCAAGCGCATATCAGAGACAGAGAAAATGCAGGGAGAGGAAATCCTGAGCCAGCAACTCCTACAAAACTCAATCGTCTGCAGTATCCTGTCCTATTTGCAGAAAAACCTTCCAGATGCAGATCGGCCTTAGCAATCACTTACGTACTCACTGGAACTCTACCTGATACCACAGATGATGAACATGGTCATCTTTGCCTTAAAGGATGAATGGAGATGGTACATCTCTATTACCTTTTATTTATCTTCCATTGCCTTGCTTATTTTCCAATTTTCACATCCATATAATAACATTCACCAGATGTAGGATTTTACTAATCTCATTCTGCATTCCATTGAGATGCTCTTATTTCAAAAAATGGTCTGACATTTTTGTGAAGATTTGTTTTGCAAATGTTATGCACTTCCTGATGTCTTGATCGCTTTCTCCATCAGATGTTATTAAGCTACCCAGATAAGAAAATGATAACACAAAAGCAAAATACTGCAGATGCTGGAAATCTGAAATAAAAACAGAAAATGCTGGAAATACTCAGCAGGTCAGGCAGCACCTGTGGAGACATAAACAAAGTTAATGGCCCAGTCTTCCAATCTCCCCAGTCTAGACTTACAATTGAGATATGCATCAGGACCCTGTGGAAGTCCTAGAGTGCTGACCTCGGTGGGAATTGCCCAGGAAATTTTAAATTCCATTGGGCAATTCCTCTGCTCCCTGGGGTCCTCTGCGAATGTCTCCAGCTCTGAGTGAAAATTCTTCGGACTGTTCTGATGTACCTACCTGGATAGTTTACCCAGGAAATGCTAGACAGATTAAAACCCAGTCTAACTCCTGGGTAACCACAAAACTGACCCCCAACCACTGGGACTGACCTCCTACTTGCCTCCAGCCACCCAACTGCCACCCTAACCACCTGTTTAACCTGAACACACAACTATCCTCCCAACCTCCCTGACTAACTTCCTGACTACCCAACTACCACCTCGACCTGACTATGGGGAGGCAATGGCGTAGTGGTATTGTCGCTGGACTAGTAATCCAGAGACCCAATATAATGCTCTGGGGACCGGGTTTGAATCCTCATGTTAATCCTGATCCCTCCTCATCGTAACCTCATGTCCAGTCCCACCAGCAGGACAGACCCAGCCAAGGTGAAGGCACAGTGCTATACAGTCGGGAGGGAGTTGCCCTGGAGTCCACAACATCGACTCCGGACCCCATGAAGTGTCATGGAATCAGATCAAACATGGGCAAGGAAACCTCCTGCTGATTACCACATACCGTCCTCCCATAGCTGATGAATCAGTACTCCTCCATGTTGAACACAACTTGGAGGAAGCACTGAGGGTGGCAAGGGTGCAGAATGTACTCTGGGTGGGGGACTTCAATGTCCATCACCAAGAGTGGCTCAGTAGCACCACTACTGACTGAGCTGGCCGAATCCTAAATGACATAGCTACTAGGCTGGGTTGCGGTAATGGGTGAGGAAACCAACAAGAGGGAAAAACATATTTGACTTCATCATCACCAACCTGCCTGCCACAGATGCATCTGTCCATGACAGTATTGTTAGGAGTGACCACTGCAATCATTGCAGAGACAAAGTCCCACCTTCACATTGAGGATACCCTCCATCGTGTTGCGTGGCACTACCACCATGCTAAATGGGATAGGTTTTGAACAGATCTAGCAACTCAAGACTGGGCATCCATGAGGCACTGTGGGCCATCAGCAGAACTGTACTTGAATACAATCTGTAACCTCATGGCCCAGCATATTCCCCCCTCTACCATTACCGTCAAGTCAGGGGATCAACCCTGGTTCAATGAAGAGTGCAGGAGGGTATGCCAGGAGCAGCCTCAGGCATGCCTAAAAATGAGGTGTCAACCTGGTGAAGCTATAACACAGGACTACTTGCATGCCAAACAGCATACGCAGCAAGTGATAGACAGAGCTAAGCAATCCCACAACCAACAGATTAGATCCAAGTTCTGCAGTCCTGCCACATCCAGTCCTGAATGGTGGTGGACAATAAAACTCACTGGAGGAGGAGACTCCACAAATATCCCCATCCTCAATGATTGGGGAGCCCAGCACATCAGTGCAAAAGATAAGGTTGAAGCATTTACTACAATCTTCAGCCAGAAGTGCCGAGTGGATGATCCATCCATCTTTGCCTCCTCCAGAGGTCCCCAGCATCACAGATTCACTCATGTGATATCAAGAAATGGCTGAAGGCACTGGATACTGCAAAGGCTATGGGCCCTGACAATATTCCAAAAATACTGAAGACGTGCTCCAGAACTTGCCGCGCCCCTAGCCAAGCTATTCCAGTACAGCTACAACACTAGCACCTACGTGGCTATGTGGAAAATTGCCCAGGTATGTCCTGTACACAAAAAGCAGGAAAAATCCAACTCGGCCAATTACCGCCCCATCAGTCTACTCTCTATCATCAGTAAAGTAATGGGCCAATTCATCAACAGTGCTTTCAAGCGATACTTGCTTAGCAATAACCTGCTCACTGACGCCCAGTTTGGGTTTCTCCAGGGCCACTCAGCTCCTGACCTCATTACAGCCTTGGTTCAAACATGGACAAAAGAGCTGAACTGTCGAGGTGAGGTGAGAGTCACTGCCCTTGATATTAAGGCCGCATTTGACCGAGAGTAGAATCAAGAAGCCCTACCAAAATTGGAGTCAACAGGAATCAGGGGGAAACTCTCCACTGGTTGGAGTCTTACCTAGCACAAAGGAAGATGGTTGTCGTTGTTGGAGGTCAGTCATCTCAGCTCCAGGACATCACTGCAGGAGTTCCTCGGGGTAGTGTCCTAGGCCCAACCATCTGCAGCTGCTTTATCAATGACTTTCCTTCCATCATGAGGTCAGAAGTGGGGATGTTCACAATGATGATTGCACAATGTTCAGCACCATTTGCGACTCCTCAGATACTGAAGCAGTCCATGTCCAAGTGCAGCAGGACCTTGACAATAACCAGGCTTGGGCTGACAAGTGGCAAGTAACATTCGCGCCACACAAATGAGAGATAATGACCATCTCCAACAAGAGAGAATCCAACGATCACCCCTTAATGTTCAATAGCATTACCATCACTGAATCCCCGATTATTAACATTCTGGGGGTTACCATTGACCGGAAACTGAATTGGACTAGCCATAAAAATACTGTGGTTACAAGAGCAGGTCAGAGGCTAGGAATTGTGCAATAAGCAATTCACCTCCTGACTCCCCAAAGCCTGTCCACCATCTACAAGGCACAATTCAGGAGTGTGAAGGAATACTCCCAACTTTCCTGAATCCAAGACAAAGCAGCCCACCTGATTGGCACCACATCTACAAACATTCACTTCGTCCACCACCAATGTACAGTAGCAGCTGTTGTACCATCTACAAGATGCACTGCAGGAATTCACCAAGGCTCCTTAGTCAGCACCTTCAAACCCACAACCACTACCATCTAGAAGGACAAGGGCAGCAGATAGGTGGGAACACCACCGTCTGGAAGTTCTCCTCCAAGTCACCCACCATCCTGACTTGGAAATATTTTGCCGTTCCTGCACTGTTGCTGGGTCAAGATCCTGGAACTCTCTTCCTATTAGCACTGTGGGTGTACCTACACCACATGGGCTACAGTGGTTCAAGAAGGCAGCTCACTACCACCTTCTCAAGGGCAATTAGGGATTGGCAATAAATGCTGGCCTAGCCAGCGACACCCACATCCCATGAATGAGTAAAAAAAAAAAAACCTCACCCATCTGCCACCCTACTTACCTACCACCTCACTCACCTACCACCTCACCCACCTACCATACTCATCATATCCACCTCACCCACCTGCCATCCTGGTCATTGACC
Source organism: Carcharodon carcharias (assembly GCF_017639515.1). NCBI lineage: Eukaryota > Metazoa > Chordata > Chondrichthyes > Lamniformes > Lamnidae > Carcharodon > Carcharodon carcharias. The sequence continues at coordinate 41,313,476 of NC_054474.1, read as the reverse complement.
ACCTCAACCACCCTACCCACCTCACCTGCCACCCTACCCATCTCACATGACACCTCACCCACATACCACCTCACCCACCCTACCCATCTACCTCACCCACCTTACCCATTTACTCATTCACCCATTCAATAACGATTTGAGTATCATAAAAAGGTGTGTCCTGTCTTCCCCCCAGCTGTACTCCTCTGCAATGGAGTTCTCCGAGGGATGCTGGGCTCCACACGTTTGGGAAAACTGGGCTCAGAAGGTCCTGGAAGAAATGCGGAGCAGTATTGAGTCAGGTGAATGTTCAAGTGGAGGGGCAATCCAGCGATGATTGCCAGTCCTCAGAAGAACCAGGTTAATGTTTCAGTTTGATGACCTTTCATCAAAACTGAAGAAAGATAGAATGTTATAGGTTTTGAGCCAATGGAAGCGGGGAGGGGGCAGCAAGAACAAAAGGGAAGATCTGTGATAGGGTGGAGGGAAGGAGAGATTAAGTGGCAACAGGTTTCATGCGGCAAAAGCTAAAGAGAATTGTGATTGGTAAAGAAACAAAAGATGTGTCCAGATGAGGTGTAAATGGCTACATAGCAGTCATCCGAATGAAATATTAAGGGATAAAGAAAGAAATGAGACAAGACCGAACCAGCAAAAGAAAACATTAAACAAGATGGAGGCGGAGGTTATGATTGTTGAACACAGTGTTGAGTCTAGAAGGCTGTAGACTGCCAGGTCAAAAGATGAGGAGCTGTTCCTTGAGCTTATGTTGAGCTTCATTGAAACACTGTAGCAGACCAAGAGCAGAAAGGTCAATGTGGGAGCAAGGTGGAGAATTTAAATGACAAACAACTAGAAGTTCAGTGTTTGATTATGAATTAAGATATGATACTTATTAAAATTCATTTATTTAATTGAAAGCACACTGTAAGTGATAGAAATAGATTATGTCATGATCAGTAATTAGAAAGGATTTTTTCATCACGAAGTGTATTGGCATCCAATTGTAACAGTTTCTTCAGTTCCCATTAGAGGATTTTTCATATTATCAATGCTGACAGGCTGATTCACAGCTAACTGTTAATAATTAGATTACACAATCAATTTAAAAAAACAAATGAAACATTTGATTATTGGAAAATTCCAAATCCATCAGTTACTTCTTGATTTAGTTTCAAACATCAATAGCTATCATTGAATCAAAGACATGGGGCAGAAATTTGCACTGAGCATGCCCGACTCGCTTGAGCGTAAAATGACACATGTCGGGCGAGCGTCCCAATGTCATCGCGCACTCGCATGATATATCGGTCACCGGGCATATGTCAGAGTCAGCAGCGCACCCACCGATAATTAACAGGCCTATTAAGGCCATTAAAGTTATAATTTAATGACATTTTTGACTGCCCGTCCAACCTTATGGTTGGCGGGCAGGTGAAAAGGCCAAGTGGCCTTTGGATTTTTTAGGAAACCCCATCCACAGGTTGGATGAGGTTCCGACAGCAATTAAAAATTAAATAAAAATTTTTAATTTCATTTATAACATATCCCTGCTCATGTGACAGAGGGGCCATGATTTTAACATTGCTTAGTTTTTAATTTCTGATTTTTAAAATCTTCAGCTCCCTGAGGCAGCTCTGTGTCTCAGAGGGCTTTCATTGCACACACCTGCATGCATGTGCGGACTTCTGCGCTTGCCCTCCTCCTGCCCCCACCCCGGCAGCACTGAGCGCTGCAGCGCGTGTTTCACACTGGCTTGCTGTTAATTGGCCAGCCAGCTTGAAATACATGTTCAGGACCGAATGCGGGTGGTGGTCAGTTTTGCAGCCGTTCCCAAGCCCGCCCGCCTGACAAAAGGAAATTCCCACCCATGAAGAGGATAAAATAAGGACTCAGCATTTTCAGCCAAACCAGTAAGTTGCAAAACTAGTTCTTGAGTAGGTGTGAGAAGGAGCAGTGTGTTAGGCAGGACAGGGATCCTTACATTTACGCACACAACCAAAAATTTCATACAAAAAAACCCCAGCAACTATTAGTGGTGAAAAGATCACCAAGCCCACAGAGAGAAGGCCACAGGCGAATGTTGTACAGCAACTTCTACAGTTTCTAGAGTAGGACTCCTCAATGTCAGCCAGCTCTTGTGTCATCTCTTGGTTCTCCCCTGACCTCTTGCACTGGCTGATATTTGTATCATCCAATGCTTTTCCTACAGCTGGTTCAATGATGTCATCACCCAGGGGGGAAGTCCAAGAGGCATTCTCAGTTTCACCACTCTTTTTGCTGCAGTTTGTTGGACAGTCATTGTTATGATAATTAAATAAGACATTATCACTATGGTCTGAGAAGGAGGGAACTTCAACTTGGGTCTTATCAGGAACATCTATTTTTGTCTCAGGTATGGTGCACGAAGAAGCATTGTCAATCTTTTGATCTGATTCGCTGCCTATGGGAACTGGAGCAATAGTTATGAGTTCAGCTGCAGTACCAGGCAGGTCTGTTGAGCTGGATTCAACTTCTTGGTTATGGGATGGTATTTCATTCTCGATGGGTAAACTCACTCCATTCAACGAAGTAACTTCAATGAAGAAAGGTTTCTTATTTTCCATTTCCAGGTTTATTTCAGATACCATTTTCTCAGGGTTCAATCTCTTAAAGAACTGCAAGGAGAAATGTTATTACATTCATCATTTTTCAGACATTTCCTGTAAACAATTTCTATGGGACTAAGAACAATTGTACCAAAAATATTTGAATGTAAAAATGAGGATTTGAATCTGCATTAAAGTGCAGACTCTGCAAGGAACTAAAGCTTGCTTAAGATTCATTTGAGCAAACAGTGTAATAAGGTGAATATTTGAGAAATCATTTTTCACATAATATTCGCACATGCTGCTTTGGGACAAAAGAGAAATGTGGACTGTGCAGATGGTAGCAGTGCAATGAAAACTGTTTCAGCAAGATAAACTGGCTGGGTTTGATGGCTTCTAATCATTCCTTGATGTTAGTCTATCATTCTCACAGTTAGAACTAGATGGCTCAATTCAAATTTTATTATGATCAATGGCAAAACCTGCAGGATCTTGATGTTCTACAATAAAAGACTAGCAGACACTGTTGGCCTGTATAGGACTGTGGCTTTGGGTGACTTTGCATTAGTGAGGGCAATGGTGCATTGATGTGGGAGAGGATTGGGAAGGCAGAATTGAATCTCAGAGAGAAGGCACTGGTTAATTGAAATTTACGGCAATATAGTTCGGGGGAACCATGATTGGGAATGTTTCAGACACTATGCACCATAGGAGTAAAATCAGGAGGCTCTTTTTCACACAGGGTGGTGGAAATTTGGAACTCTCTCTCCCAAAAGGATATTGGGTGAATTGCAGTTTTCAAGACTGGGATTATTAGATTTTTTCAGCTATCAAGGAATATGCAGCAAAGTTGGGTAACTGGAGTTGGACTAACTGAATGGCACAACAGGCTTGAGGTGCTAAAATGGTTTACACCTGTTCCTATATAAGTCTCTGGACGTGGCATGAACCTGCAACCTTCTGAATTTGAGATGAAAGTGCTACCATCGAGCTAACATTGGCACCAATTTGTCATTCTCATTTGACAGTCCAAGCCTGGCTGTTGTCCAGAGTTGTTGAATTACTGGAAGAACAAAAACAGAATTACCTGGAAAAACTCAGCAGGTCTAGCAGCATCGGCGGAGAAGAAAAGAGTTGACGTTTCGAGTCCTCATGATCCTTCCACAGAACTGGAAGTTCTGTGGAAGGGTCATGAGGACTCGAAACGTCAACTCTTTTCTTCTCCGCCGATGCTGCTAGACCTGCTGAGTTTTTCCAGGTAATTCTGTTTTTGTTTTGGATTTCCAGCATCCGCAGTTTTTTGTTTTTATGGATTACTGGAAGAGTTGTGTAGGAGCTGTAATCTGTGGATTTGCCTGCAAACAACCTCTCTCCACTTATGATGGAGGCAAGATCATTGGTGGAGGAGTTGAAGATGGTTGGGTTGAAGGTGTTATTCTGAAAAACTCCTACAGACTTTGATGATTGGTGAACAACCCCTAAAGAATTTTCGATTTGATCCCTGTTGACTTCAGTATTGCTGGGGTTCCTTTATGCCATACTTGGTTGAATGGCACCTTGATGTCAAAAGCAGCTACCTTCATCTCTTTTCTAGAATTCAGCTCATGAGTCCATTCCTGGATCAAAGCTAGAATAACAATGAAAGCTGAGTGGTTCAGGCAGAATCCAGAATAAACCTTAGTGAGAAGGTTATTAACAAATAGGTGTCATTTGATGGTACCATACATTACTTCGTCAATCACTTGCTGATGATGATAGGGCAATTATTGACTGGGTTAGAATTTCCATGTTCTTTGCGAATTGGACATACCTTGGTAATTTTCCATATTATCAAGCAAAAGCAAGTGTCATAGCTAAAACTTTAAAATAGCTTACCCAAGGGGGCAGCTCATTCTGGATGTGCAAATTTCAACACTATAGACAAAATACTGTTAGGACCCTGACCTTCACTTATGTCCAGTGCTGTCAGCCACTTATTAACATTGTGTGGAGCAAAGTGAATTAATTGGACACTGTCATGTTAGAGACTTCAGGAGGAGAATGAATGGAATTATGAACACTACACTTTTGGCTAAAGATAATTGAAACCCTTCAGTTCAGTCTCTTGCATTCATATATGAAGGCCCCACCGCAGTAGAGTATGGGGATGTTCCTCCTCCCAGTTAATTGTTTGATTGCCCATTACCATTCTTAGCTGAACATGACAGAGTTACAGGGCTCTGACCTATTGATTGTGGTAGGTACTGCTTAGCTCTGTCCACAGACTATATGATAGCCCTATTTTATAGCTTCATTCTGAACCATGTCTAGTGATGCTCCTGCTACGGCCTTCTACACACACCATTGAACCAGACACTGTCACCTGGCTTTATGGTGATGAAGGAGTAAGGGCTGTGCCAGTCTATAGGATTACAGATTATGGTTGTATTCAATTCTGTTACTGCTGATGGTCCATAGTGTCTCATATCTGCAGTTTTGAACTGGAGTTTATACAGATCAAATAGTTTCAAAAAGTAGCCATTAAGTACTTATTGAAGTTTAGTCATTGTTGTTTTGTGGGAATTGCAGCAGCTAATTTGCACCTAACAAGCACCACAAACAGCAATGTGATAATGCCAGATGATCTGTCTTTAGGTGTTGGTCCAGGGATAAGTATTGACCAGGATACCCTAATCTTCTTCATAATAGTGCCACAGGAACCTTTATGTCCACCTGAGAAGGATTATAGGGCCTTGGTTTATATTTCAACTGAAAGGCAACACCCTCAACAGCACAACACTCGATCGGTACTGCACTATGCACTGTGTCACTCACCCTGGTGTATCCAACAGCAGAGCATTGCTGCTCAACCTGTCTCAGGAGCTGCCACACAAAACATGGTAGATATCCACCTCCGGGAAGCCATGAGGATTATTCCTGGGATGGTAAGACCAACATGGCTTGAGTGGCTTCCTGTGCTACAGATTGAACCTCCTAATGTCCGCAAGGAAAACATCCTCCTCAAAGGCTGGTAGTTAATATAGCACTCCCACTGACAAAGGACCTCAAAATAAAACACATGTACCTGTCCGAAATCCTGTAGTTCTTACTGAAATGCAATCCACACCGTACAAACTCATGACAGCCCCACCTCTCAATGGTGCACCAAAACAGCACTGCAAACGTCACCAACCACAACCTGGTAACTGACCCGAGCGGTGGTGTCCCCATTTTCAACCTTCCACAGAAAATATGGACAACCCTCAGCCACTTGAGGATGGTCCAGGGAACAGGGAGGCCACAAGTGAACATGAGAAACAGCTCAAATTGTGACTGTAGCCATCCAAATCAGACCATCGCCCACACACTGAACTCCTGCCCTGAGAAATCCATTCTTAGTGGCATCACAATCATAACATTATCAGCTGAAGCCATTGAATGGATTGTTAACCTCAGCATTGAACTATAACTGCTTCCCCAGCTATACAAATAAGAAGTACTGCACTGGAGTGTCAGCCTAGGTATTTTTGTTGCTCAAGTCCCTGGAGTAGTATTTGAACCCACAAGCTTCTGAGTCGGAGTCAAGAGTACCTCCAACAGCTGATCCCTAATATTGTGCTGTTACATCTGTCCCTAGTCTGTTCTTAGTATGGTCTCCTTAATGTAGCAGTTGTGACATAAGGGATTTATCCAGTTCTTGCAAAACAAGATCCCATTCACGGAAACAGTAGATATTTCAAATGATATTTACACTCTGCAGGTAAGCGTAATTCATACCAACTACCCTGCAGAAACTTGTCAACTCCTCTTACTCAATTTCAGTTCCTCATTGCTGATGGTAATAGAGCTGCAGCTGGAATCAAAGGATTCCAGTAATTATTGTGCAGTAATTATTACAAAGTTTGTAGTAACCAAATTGCCACAGTACATCTATAACTAAGTCTTTATTGTCAAGAACTTATTATTTTCCCTCCGACCCTCCTGCTTTCTCCAGAGATAGCTTGCTCTTTAATTTTTTTTCCCCTCTCCTCTGTGAGGAAGCAGCTAGCTTCTGCTTGGCATCTCCCCACAGCAGTGTAACTGAGATGGGAAAAGCATTCAGGATTATGGCATGATTACCCACCCACAAAACAACAGCACCAGCACTGTACCTACGTTACCAAAACTGAATGAATTGGTTTCAATGGCAAACTTCAGCAAAATAGATTCACAAGAATACTAGAAGCTGCTTTTTGTTTTATCCTTTCCCTAAAACACACAGTTAACAAAGTAGAAGTTGGTTAATTATATTTAAAACAAAAGTGTATCTGAAGCATTAATCAGCTTCCTTCAGATGGTATTTTGTAATTGAAAGCTAAAGATAGCATCTCAAGATAGCCGTACTCTGATACCTTAACCCGGCCTCCAATCTTCATGCGTGCTACGAGATCGGGAGGGGTGGTGCGCTACTTGACCTTAGAGGCAGTACTGGGGAGCCTGATCTTATCCATGCATATACACATTTCACTGTGAATCATCAGATAACAAATAGAAGCAGGATCTCTGGGTGATTTTACCCCTTTCTAGGCCTGAAATGCTGACATCAAGAATTGCTTTTTTTATATACAAAACAACTTAAATGCCCTGCTTATTAAAAACGCACAATAACAGTTAAGAATGAATAAATATCTCAAAAGTATTGCAACTCACCAGAATGGTATCCTCAAATTACGAATGTATGCAGCCTACCTGATGAATCAAATAAACAGCTCATTGTTTGCAGAGAGTAATGATGCAGGAATTGCTCCAGGGCTGTACTGAGAGGTAAAAGCAAATGTATAAATGATTTCACTTCTCAACTAGCTGTTGTTATCCAGTTTGTGAGGCATGCATGATGACGTTTATTCAAGGAGAGTTTAAATAAAATCCTACCTTCTTTGTGGTATTCCATTCCATTTTTACATACCATTTTTCTCTTGTCATCCTAGTTAAAAAGCATTCCTCCCTCCAGTGTCTCTTTATATTTTACTGTCACCAATTTCCTTCTTTCTTTCTTCCTTTCCTACACTGACTCTCACTGGAAGATGGATCCTTGGTTGTAAGTAGCTGTCTGGGGCCTCACCAAATGGCTATTCTTCATGCATGACTTTAGAAACTGTGTTTCCACTGAGCTATTTCACTGTGGAGGGCAGCACAGCCAAGTTTGATCCTGTCCTCACTCGATATCCACACTTCTGCACTTTTTCCAGCAGTCATGGATAGCATGAGGAATAGGAGCTCTGGCTGAACTTTGCTCTCCCTGCCCAGTCACGTTGAGCCAGGCATAGCACTCCTATCTACACACCGCTTAAGGTCGACTGACTCAGTAGAGACCAAGGATCGACTTTGGCATCTTTCTGATTCTGTACAGCTCAGTACAAGGAGGTCTAATGGCACAGTGGGTAGTGTCTCTATCACTGAGCTAGAAGCTCTGGGTTCAAGTCCCACTCCAGGCCTTGATAGCCAAGGAAGGTGCATTCATAATGCAGCCAAACAGGTATCAACTTGTAAATCCTTCCAACATGTGCCAATGGCAGGCCATAAGAGCAGGAGAGATTGCTAATCAGCCATATCATGGAAATAAATTAGAGCCTCATCACTATCCATAGCTCCAGGCTACAATATGCATGTAAATGTGTACATTGCCACAGCAACCCTGGCTCCCTGGGGTTGGCTGGATGGCTGGTGTGGATCAGATTAGTGCCAACATCACAGGGTTCAATCCCTGTTCTGGTGGGAGGTGGATTCAGGACCTGCTTCCTTGCCCTACCTGTGATGGCACTGAAGAAGACAGCTTAGCACCACGACTTGTCCTGTGTTCACCTTATTGGAGGAATATCCTAAATGTATGAAGGAAAATGAGAAATTCTGGATAAAAGAAAGAGATCAGGGTCCAGCTAGTTTATCTGATGATACAATAATTATGGACTTAGTGACTAATCATGACAATCAAGCTCTAATAATCAGTGCACAATAGACCCAGACATGATGCAAGGCAAACTTGTCAGTATTGGAAATTTTTGGGAACCTTAGGTTGAAAAATGATGTGTTCTTCCCAAGTATGCTACACTTACCACATGTCCTGTCTCAAATCAATCAAAAATTGTATCCAAAAATATTATTTTCTGAAAGAAACCTACCGACAATGTTCATGAATTAATCAATAATGTCTTCTTCACCTATACAAAACCTGTCCTGTAGATTTAGCATTTGCTCACTGAAAGGTTTTACAGATTAGTTTTGAATTCCCTTTCAAGCATGGGCCTTGTCCTTTGGTTCCACTGTCGCAGATAAGATGAAACAGCTCATCGTGGTCTACATTATCTAGTCCTTTAGAATCATAAAAGCAACAATCATATTACCTCACAACTTTCTTTTTTCTAATGAAAATATGTCCAATTTACATAATCACTCCTCATAATTCAATCCCTCCAGTACCTCAATCACTCTGGTTGCTCTCTTCTATAAACTTCAAGAGCTGCAATGTTTTTATACTTCAGTGACCAGAGCTCTACACAATACCCTAAGTGCAATCACACTAATGATTTACAAAGTGGCAGGATTACTTTGCTAAATCAGCCTTTTAACACATCCTGATATCTGATTTGATTTACACATCACCACTGAGTATTACAATAGCTTCAATTTATTCTCCATCAAGACCCCCAGATCTCTTTTGTTTTCTGCGCACATTATTTTCTTTCTCTTCAAGTAATTGTTCCTTTCTGGATCTTCGCCCCCATAGGAAGCACTTTACATTTCTCCACATTGAATTCCCCCTACCTGTCTGTCCAATTCTAAAGTATATACAAATCTGCAGTGGCTTATCTTTTCAAATTGAATGCAAACTATCATTTGCATTACCAGATGCAAATTTAGCCACAGTATGTGATTCTTAGCAACAGGTCATTTATGAAAATAATAATAAAAAATCCCAATAACAGTTTCCTCTGGGACGCCATTATAACACAATGATGGCATTGCTTGTACTACCATTCTTTAGGTTCAATCCGTCAACCAATGTCATGACCATTGTAAAATATTGTCAAGGATCCCACTTGCTTTATTTTCAGTACCACCCTTTCCAGAGGTTTATCTTTTGTCACTTCCTCAAAGAAAACCTATACATTAGCTTGTCAAAATTTCCTCCGCATGGACCTACCAAAGACGTACTTTATCATTTTATTTCTATCAGATGCTCTATAATCTTTGATGAAGGTTTCCACAACGTTAAATCCAATGGTCAACTCACTTGTCTGTTGTTTCCTGGGTAATTTTCTAATTTTTTGAAAATAGGAACCTCTTTCTCCAGTTGCCAGGCACCTTTCTGGTGTTCAGCATTTCCTGGAAGATGTGTCAAATTTCCTGCAATTTCTCGCTTTAGTTCTAGGTCTTCATGAGAAGCAAGTGATGCTAGATGGCATAGCTTGGCTTCTTTGGATCAAGTGGCTCCAGTGAGAGCTGAGAATTTTAAAATATCCCTTCAATTATTTGGGCTTATGGGTGGATGGGCTCAAGGTGGGGCAGCCACACTATTGTACACTTTAAATTGCTGGCTGCCTACCCTGACCCCATCCCCAAATTTTTGGATAGGGCTTAGAGCCAGAGCAAGGCTCAGTTTTTGCTCTGCTGCATTTACACCAGCATAAAGGGATTCCGCAAATTTCCAAGCCAATTTCTTAAAGGCTGTTATTTAATAAACGATTTTTGATATAGATGCCACATAGAATGAGCACAGGGATTTATAAGAACTGTGGTTTTAAAACTTTAAGTGCATTTATCCTCCATGCTAAGTTAACAAAACAAAATTATGTCGAGAAGTGATTCTATTTTAAGCTGGCTGAATAGACAAAGTATTTAAAATGATTCTATTTTTGGAGCTGAAGGAAGTTATGAACTTTGTTAGCCACAATGGCATTCCTACTTATAGCAATAAATACACTCATATCATTTTCAAAATCTAATCTCTCACCTGTTTAGCAAGATTCTGACAGCATAGGAAACTCTGTACAATCCCATTTCAGGTAAGTCAGAGGGTTGGGCAAGTAGGGTGAATGCCCAGCATTTGGCTATACTTTCAAACAAATTTTAAAATTCATTTTAGTTTCTGTTTAACTGGTGTGGGAGAAATTAACCTGGATGATCAAAGCTGCAAAGAGGAATCAGTAGTCGAGATTTGTAATTTTTCACTACTTATGTCAATGACAAGGATGAAAGAATAAAGAGTTGTATATCCAAGTTTGCAGGTGACACCAAGCGAACCCAATAATTTTTGTAATGGGAGCAGGAAGTTGCAACACCAACTTGCTTTTATAGGGTGACTTTTATTATCTCTTAAATGCCCTCTGAACAAGGGCAATTGACCAAATAAATTGACCACAGTAAACTTTGTTAAACAGCTAATGGGTAAGTCTACACACACACGGTAGAATAGCTGTGACTTATTTTGTTTAGCTGAAACAGGCCCAATGAGTGTACAAGTATTTTTCATCTGTAAAGAACAGGGCTCTGACAGCCATTTGCTAGTTCATTCCTTAGGGCAATGCCTTGGCCAATCAGAGTTAAGCTGGCTGGTTTAAATTCCAAATGATGCCTGGCAGTTAGCTGTCAGTCACCGTCAACTGGTACATTGTCCATGGCAATGCCTCTTCCAATCAGAGTCCACTTGCCAACAAATCAGCACTCTCTTACCATATAGTATAGCAGTTTGTCATAGTATAAATTGCTGTTCCCTTTACACTTGGTGTTCTTGCAAATTGGCCTGATGCATGCAAGAGGAAAATCTTTGACAAAAAATCTTTTTTCAGCAGCACTCAAGTTCTGTACTACAAAATGACTACTAGTATAATTTTTTGATGTGGGCACTGGCATTATTGATTGTGGAATATCTGATTGTTTTCTATATAGACTGCTGGAGGCATTTACTGAGATCCCACAAAGAGATTAATAGCCAAAATGAAAGTATATATTGGAGATAGCCTTGAGATAAGGATTGGTAATTAGTGTGGATGCAGGAAATGCAGTTTATGGATAAAGGAAACATTTTATGATTGGCAAGATTTGGTAAATGGTGGTCCCCAGGGATCTGTAATGGAGCCTTAATTTTTCACTATTTATATCATTGACAAGGATGAAGAATAAAAAGTTGTATATCCAAGTTTGCAGGTGACATCAAGTGAACCCAATAATTTTTGTAGATGGGAGCAGGAAGTTGCAACAACAACTTGCTTTTATTGGGTGGCTTTTACTATCTCTTAACTGTCCTCTGAACAAGGGCAGTTAGGAATGGGTAATAAATATTGGCCTAGCCAGCGATGCCCACATCCCATGAATGAATAAACAAAAAACCAAGCTGCATAAAGAGATATTGGGCTGAATTTTCCTTAGAGTGGAAATCACTGGCGGATTGCCACTCCGTTCCATTTTACTTACCCTAGACTGGAGCTGCACATTTCTCAGCTGGGCACCTGATCCAGGCCAGCTGAGAAATGTGCAGCTTGGCTGCTCCTGGAGTCCCTTCTGTGCAGTGCAGCAGCATTGGGGAAGTGAAACCATGCCCTCTTTTTATGGCACTAGCTGCCACAAACCATTAAGTTTAAATGTCCCAGCCACTTGACAGGAGAGAAGGTAAGTGGATAGGATGGGTCAGGGCAGGGGTGGGTGGGGAGGTAGTCAGCAGGTTGGTGGGGGTGGGGGTAGTGTCATGAAGAGATATTAATGTCTATAATGTTATGGAAATTATTTTTAAGATGGAATTGTAGTGGGGTCTGTGTTTATGTGTGTGTCTTATATGGATTAAAGCCAGCTAGTCTGGGTGCTTTGACATATAGAAAGAAGTAGGTTTGAAATGGTAATTAGATAAACATGGAGAAGTTTAGAAACATAGATGTCAAGGGGGAAATTTGCATTTTTAAATAAACCAGTCAAAAGAATGGGTAAAATCTTGCACCTAACTGGGAGATGCCAAGCAATGTGTTTATATTACTAATAAAATTAGTGGGGTGAAAATATTATTGTTAGAAGATGTGATGTTAAATGCCTAGGATACCATGGAAAATTTACATTCAAAGAGGTAGCTAGGTATAAAGAGAGAAAGGAGATGGTGTGGAAGTCAGAGGCATTTAAGACCTAGCCAGCCCATAAGCCTACAACTGTCTGCAAAGGAACATCATTTTAAATTTGCAAGGTCAAATGTGCTTTGCCTGGTGTCTGTTTAAGTCTATGGGTTATTATTGGTGAAGATTTACCTGGGAGTGATTAATTTGGGGATTTTTATAAAGTTATTCTGGTAGTAATTTATAGACATGTATATGTGTTTGATTTGTTGTTAAATTAATAAATGTTTTATATAAAAAACCTCTGGAGACTCAAACGTACCAATTGGAAATATAGGTTATGGCAGTTGTTCAAGTTTCCCTCTGGGATTTAAGCAACTCAGCCTTTACCAACTGCTGTGTGATAACAATTGGGGGCTCATCCGGGAATGATATTTGTAATTCCTGGATTGGTTTGGAATTGGTAAATCTTAACGTTAGGAATACGAGAAGCACTTTGAATTCAGGAGTTGGTGAGGTTTTTGTAATTGGTGAGACTACAAGATGGCTTTAGCAATTGGTAAGGCTTGTCTAGGATTAGAAGACATGACTCTGATTGGGTTACAAAAAGTATCCAAGGAAAATTTAACAGACTTGGCAGATAAGTTAAAATTAGGGTTACCTGTAGGGGTGAAGAAAGCAGATATAATTAAAGGCACAGCATCTACAGTTGGAAGTGATACCTGACACTAATGAGTCACAGCTGGAGATAGTGAGACTTCAGTTACAAATGAGGATACTTGAACAAACAAAGGAACCAAAAAAAACCTTGAATTAGAAGCAAAGGAAAGAGAAAGGGCATTTCAAAGGGAGCAAGCAGAAAGGCAAGAGAAAGAAAGAAAGCTGGAACTGGAATTTCAGGCAAGAGAGAAGGATAAAGAAAGAGAGGCAAGGGAAAGAGAGAATGAAAGAAAAAGAGAATACCTGCTTAAGGGCTGGAAGTTAAAAAAGAGATCTCAGATTCTAATGAGAGTTCTGATGACGAGAAAACCTTTAACCTAAAACCCGTTGGGAGATGTTTAGATTTCTACAAGCTCTTCCAAAGTTTTAGGAAAGAGATGGTGAAATTTTCTTTATTTCATTTGAAAAGATAGCTAAACAGATAAAATGGCACAGGAGTACTGGACATTGTTATTACAAAGCAGGTCGGTGGGTAAAGCTCATGAGGTATATGTTTCGCTATCTGAAGAGGTATTGGTGAATTATGATGTGGTGAGAAAGGCTTTTTTGTGGGCATATGAGTTGATTCTTGAGGCATACAGGCAGAAATTTAGGAATATGAGAAAACAGCCTGGGCAAAATTATATTGAGTTTGAGAGAGTAAAACAAAGTAATTTTGACCAGTGGATATGGGTTTTAAAAATAGAGACAACATATGCAGCTCTTAGAGGGGTAATTCTTCTGGAAGAATTTAAAGATACAATTCCTTTGGTAGTGAGAACTCATGTGGTGAATAGAAGGTTCAAAATGTAAGGCAAGCAGCAGAGATAGCTGATGATTATGACTTAGTGCATAGAGCTAAACCATTTTTCCGTCACCCTTTTAAATCTGAAAAGGATAGAAAGTGTGAAGGTGAAAGGAGGATAGGTAGTCAGGGAAGAGGAGTAGGTGGAAATTCCCATGAAGTTTTATCTTAGAATAAAAAGGAAGGTGCTGAGGGTAGAAGTGACATTCAATCTTTGTAATAAAGTGGGGCATAGGAAGTCAGTGAGTTGGAAATTACTCAGAAAATCTGTTGGAATTATTGGGGTGCAGAAAAATTCTGGACATAAATGTACAGGAAAAGCCAAAGGTGTATGTACAGGTAAAACAAGAAGAATCAGTGATAGGTAAAGAAGTGGGTATGTGTTCACAATTTACCCAAGAGAATTCTGAGGGGCAAGTTGCAGGAATGTTTAAAGATCTATGCATGAAGGGAAAGTCTTTCCATGTGTACAGCATGGAGTAGGTAAAGATGTTAAAATTTTAAGAGGCACAGGGGCCAGTCAATCCTTAATGTTGTGGGATAGTAATGTTTGTTGTTTAGAGGGAGTATTGCAGGATCAGGTGATAATAAGTGGGGTTCATGGAAATGCTAAACCTATGCCCTTGCGAAGGACAAATTTAAAGAGGCAAATGGAAGGCAGGTGAAGTTATTGTTGGATATGGAAAAATTGCCCTTTGCAAGGGTTCAATTTATTTTGGGTGATGATATAGCTGGGTCACAGATTTGGGTGATGTCCATGGTAATTGAGCAGCCTGTAGAAGTGGTTTCAACAGAGGTGTTATAGAGAGAGCATCCTGGATTGTTTTCAGATTTTGTCGTAATGAGATCAACAGCTCACAGGGAAGAACAAGACAAACGAAAGAAGCAGGCAGTTCAAAGGCAAGAAGAAGGTGTCAAAATCCAATTAGCTGGCACTGTATTTGACAACATTGTTCAGGAGGAAGGAATGTAGGACAGTTCAGTTGAAATGTTTAACTCAGAGGTTAATGGAATTACAAAAAAATTATTTACAATTAAAAAAGTGATATCATAAAGCTTATTCAGAAACAAAAGCAAAATGTATTCCTGTATGTTATTATCTTAAGGGTGATATTTTAAAGAGAAAATGGAGGCCGGATCATGTCTCAGTAAATGAAAGCTGGAGAGAGGTATATCAGATTGTTATCCCAGTTGAGTATAGAAATGAGATGCTGAGGAGTTCTCATGAAATCCCAATGGGATTTAAGAATTAGGAAAACACAGGAAAAGATACAGAGATTTTTTTTGGCCAGGATTGCATAGGGATGTAGTCAAATTCTATTGAACATGTCACACAGGTCAGGTAATAGGGAAACCACAAGCAGTGATAAAGCTGGCAACGTTAATCCCAATACCAGCATTTGAAGAACCTTTTACCAGGTTCATGATTGATTGTGGTCTCCTCTACATTGGAGAGACCAAACGTAAACTGGGCGACCGCTTTGCAGAACACCTGC
Organism: Carcharodon carcharias; assembly: GCF_017639515.1. Classification (NCBI taxonomy): domain Eukaryota; kingdom Metazoa; phylum Chordata; class Chondrichthyes; order Lamniformes; family Lamnidae; genus Carcharodon; species Carcharodon carcharias. The sequence continues at coordinate 41,297,857 of NC_054474.1, read as the reverse complement.
GGTCTGTCCGCAAGAATGACCCAAACCTCCCTGTCGCTTGCCATTTTGACACTCCACCCTGCTCTCTTGCCCACATGTCTGTCCTTGGCTTGCTGCATTGTTCCAGTGAAGCCCAACGCAAACTGGAGGAACAACACCTCATTTTCCGACTAGGGACTTTACAGCCTTCCGGACTGAATATTGAATTCAACAACTTTAGGTCGTGAGCTCCCTCCCCCATCCCCACCCCCCCTTTCTGTTTCCCCCTTCCCTTTTTTTTTCTTCCAATAAATTATAAAGATTTTCCTTTTCCCACCTATTTCCATTATATAAAAAAAACCCCCACTAGAGCTATACCTTGAGTGCCCTACCATCCATTCTTAATTAGCACATTCGTTTAGATAATATCACCAACTTTAACTTTAACACCTATGTGTTCTATTGTACTATTGTCGTTGACATCTTTTGATGATCTGCTTCTATCACTGCTTGTTTGTCCCTACAACCACACTGCCCCCCCTCCACCTCTCTGTCTCTCTATCTCTCCGCCCCCCACACACACACCTTAAACCAGCTTATATTTCAACTCTTTCTTGGACTCGAACTCAAGTTCTGTCGAAGGGTCATGAGGACTCGAAACGTCAACTCTTTTCTTCTCCGCCGATGCTGCCAGACCTGCTGAGTTTTTCCAGGTAATTCTGTTTTTGTTTTGGATTTCCAGCATCCGCAGTTTTTTTGTTTTTATCATGATTGATTGTGTTGGTCTCCTCCCTAAGACTGAAATTAGAAATCAGTACTTACTGACAATAATGGATGTGTCTCCCAGGTTTCTTGAAGTGATACTTTTAAGAATCCTTACAACTAAGAAGATTGTGGAGAAGTTAACTAAATGTTTTATAAGATATAGTTTACCGAAGGAAACACAATCAGATCAAGGGTCAAATTTCATGTCACAGCTGTTTAAGAAAGTAATGAACAGTTTGGGGATAAAACAGTTTAAGACAACAGCTTACCATCCGAAATCACAAGTGGCTTTGGAAAGATGGCATCAAACTTTAAAAGCTATCATAAGAGCATATAGTCAGGATTATGCACAGGATTGAAAAAGAGGAATTCCACTCTTATTATTTGCTGTTAGAGATGCTCCTAACGCATCAGCTAGTTTTAGTCCTTATGAACTAGTTTATGGTTATGAGGTAAAGGGACCACAAATTGATTCATGAGAATTTGGTGGGTCAAAATTTAGAAACTATTCTCCTGGATTGTGTATCAAATTTCAGGGAAAGATTGAACAGAGAATATGAGTTGGCTAGGGAACATGTAAAGATGTCACAGCAAATAATGAAATGAAGGCAGACAAGAAAGCAACAGCTCGTAATTTTGTTTCTGGAAAGAAAGTGCTAGTTCTGTTACCAGTACTAGGTGATTCATTAAATGCAAGGTGTAGTGGACCTTATAGGGTTGAAAAGGAATTGAGTGAAGTAAATTATTTAATAAGTACCCCAGATAGAAGAAAGAAGCAGAGGGTGTGTCATGTAAATATGCTTAAAAAGTACTTTGCCAGGGAAGAAGAACAAAAAGAGGTATTAGTGATACCAGATGATGAGGAAGAAGTAGCAGTGCAGGACTCTGAAACTGACTTTCCTCTGAGCAAATTGAATAATGAGGGGATGCTTGAAAATTTAAATGAAATATTGAGTTACCTTATTGAGACACCAAACAAGTATCGAAGTGATTTGGAAAAGCTATTACAGTCACACAAATCTATTTGTGGGAATAAGTTGGGAAAGACAGATTTAGCTATACATAACGTGTCTATAAAGGTTTCATCTTCAATGAGGCAACATCCTTACAGATTAAATCCGGGAAAGTTATCACATGTACAAAAGGAAATTGACTTCATGCTTCAAAATGACATAATTGAATCTAGTTTCAGTAACTGGAGTTCACCTAGTGTGCTGGTACTGAAACCGGATGGAACACAATGACTGTGTGTGGTTTATCGAAAGGTGAATGTCGTGACAAAAGCAGATTCCTATCCTATACCATGGTTGGAAGTTTGCATTGAGAAAGTGGGACAATCAAAATTTATCACAAAGATTGACTTGCTAAAAGGATATTGACAGATACCGTTGTTGAAAAGAGCAAAGGAGATATCGGCTTTTGTGATGCCAAATGGACTATACCAGTTTAAAGTCATGCCATTTGGTATGAAGAATGCACCTGCAGCATTTCAAAGACTGACAAACAAAATAATTGCAGCTGCATCTCAAACATACCAATTGAAAATGTAGGTTTTGACAGTTGATCAAGTTTCCCTCTGGGATATAAACATCCCAGCCTTTATCAACTGCTGTGTCATAACAGGTAGTCAGGGGTGTGGGGGTATTCGGGGAGATGTGTGTTATTGGTTGGTTTGGGGATAGTCAGGGGTTGTGGTTCAGATTGTCAAGGGGTTGAGGGGGTAGTTGGGGGGTGTGGGGTGGGTTAAGGGGTCAGTATTGTTGTTACCCAGGAGTCAGAACTGGTTTTAATCCTTGTAACTTTCCCTGGGTAACTATTCTGCTAAAAGAGCCAGAACAATCCAAAGTCTCCAATTTAAATTGGAGTTTTGGATGGTTCTAGGTGCAGGATAATTTCCCATCAGAAATTTAAACTTCCGAGGAAATTCCCATGCAGCCCTTGCATAGGAACCTCTTGGGGGACCCTCAGCACATCTTCTGGGGTATCTCCGGGATATGGCCCTCCAGACACTGGAAGATCTGGGCCAATAGAACAGGTGACCTAAAGCTTAGCCAAAGAGGTTAAGTTTCAAGCAATGACTTAAAGGAACATAGGAACATAGGAGCAGGAGTAGGCCAGTCAGTCCCTCAAGCCTTCTCTGCCATTTAACTGGGTCATGGCTGACCTTCCACCTCAATACCATCTTCCCACACTATCTTTCTATCCTTTGATATCATTAATATCTAGAAATCTATCAACATCTGCTTTGAATATACTCAGTGACTGGGCCTCCACAGCCCCCTTGGGTAGAGAGTTCCAAAGATTCATCACCCTTCGATGGAAGAAACTACCCTTCATCTGGTATCTAAATGGCCTATCTCTTATTTGGAGACTATGTCCCCTGGTTCTAGACCACCCAACCAAGAGAAACATCCTTCCTGCACCTACCCTGTCGAGCCCTTTAAGAATTTTATACACTTAAAATGAGATACCTCTCATTCTTCTGAATTCTAGAGAATACAGGCCCCGTCTCCTCAATCTCTCCTCATAGGACAATTCCACCATCCAGGGATTAGTCTGGTGAACCTTTGTTGCACTCCCTCATTGGCCGTTTTATCCTTCCTTAGGATAAAACTATATACAATGCTCCAGGTGAGGTCTCACCAAGGCTCTATACAACTGCAGCAAGACTTCCTTCTCCTATAATCAAGTCCTCTTGCATTAAAGGCTAATATACCATTTGCCTTCCTAATTCCGTGCTGCACCTATTTGTTAGCTTTTAGTGACTTATGAACAAGGACACCCAGGCCTCTTTGGACATCAACATTGCCCAACCTCTCCCCATTTAAGAAATATTATGTATTTCTGTTCTTCCTATCAAAGTGGATAACTTCACATTTTTCCACATTATAATCCATCTGCCATGTTCTTGCCCACTCACTTCGTCTGTCTAAATCTCCTTGATGTCTCTTTGCATCCTCCTCACAACTCACATTCCCACCAAGTTTTGTGTCATCCCCAAACTTGGAAATATTATATTTGGGCCCACATCCAAATCATTGATATAGATTATGAAAAGCTGGGCCCAATCACTGACCCTTGCGATACCCCACTGTTCATAGCCTGCCAACCTGAGAATGATCCGTTTATCCCTACTCTCTATTTTCTGTCTGTTAACCAATCCTCAATTTATGCCAGTATATTTCCCCCAACCCCATGAGTTCTAATTTTGTTTACTAACTTCCTGTGGGTGAGCTTATTAAAAGCCTTCTGAAAACCCAAATACACAACATTGATTGGTTCTTCCTTATCTATTCTGCTAGTAGTATCCTCAAAAAACTCCAACAGATTTGTCAAACATGATTTCTCTTTCAAATATCCATGTTGACTCTGCCTAATCTCACTATTATTTTCTAAGTGCCTTGTTATCACATTCTTTTTAATAGATTTCAGCATTGATGTCAGGCTAAACAAGTCTAAAGTTCCCTTTTTCTCACTCCCTCCTTTCTTAAATAGTGGGGTTACATTTGTTAGTGTCCAATTTGCAGGCACTGTTCCAGAATCTATAGAATTTTGGAAGATGATCACCAATGCATCCACTATCTCTAGGGCCACCTCTTTCAATACTCTGAGATGTAGATCATCAGGTCCAGGGGATTTATCAACTTCCAGTCCCATTAATTTCTCCAGCACTACTTTTTTACTGATACTAATTTCTTTCAGATTCTCAATCTCACTAGTCCCTTGGCTCCCCATTATTTCAGGGAGATTTTTTGTATATTGCTCCATGAAGACAGATATAAAGGCCAAGATTTTCCGGCACTGTTGGCTTCAGGCATCATGTGGGCAAAGGATTAGAAATATGGCAAGAAGGCCAAAAATCGGTCACACACCTGCTCCACCCATAAATACTGGGCCATGTTACCTGCTGCCGCATGTCAGGAATCTAATTTCAATAATAATAATATAAAAACAAAAACAAAAAACTGCGGATGCTGGAAATCCAAAACAAAAACAGAATTACCTGGAAAAACTCAGCAGGTCTGGCAGCATCGACGGAGAAGAAAAGAGTTGACGTTTCGAGTCCTCATGACCCTTCGACAGAACTTGAGTTCGAGTCCAAGAAAGAGTTGAAATATAAGCTGGTTTAAGGTGTGTGGGGGGGCCGGAGAGAGAGAGAGAGAAGTGGAGGGGGTTGGTGTGGTTGTAGGGACAAACAAGCAGTGATAGAAGCAGATCATCAAAAGATGTCACCAACAATAGAACAAAAGAACACATCGGTGTTAAAGTTGGTGATATTATCTAAACGAATGTGCTAATTAAGAATGGATGGTAGGGCACTCAAGGTATAGCTCTAGTGGGGGTGGGGAGAGCATAAAAGATTTTAAACTATTTAACAAACACCAGGAGGGAAAATGGAAAGCAATGAAGGTGAGCAAGGCAAAAGATAGGTACGGAAATCTTGTCGCAGAGAAGAACAGAACTTCTTCAAGGAGGTAGGCATTTCTTGAAGAGCAGTGGCAGTCAATTAAACACAGAGATTTCAATACTTCAGCATCTCGTTCTAAGCCCTGTTTGCCAGAATCAACTCCCATACTGGTTCATCCAGGCACAATGGCATTCAAAACTGAACATAAGCAACATGCACCTGGCGAGCTGCACTTCACATGGGACTTCAAGGTTTGTTTGCCTACTTTGCTTCAGGCAGCAAAGTAGTCATCAACACCAGGCTTCGCATTCAGCATCACATCACTTTTAGGGGGGCTCAGAGGCAGGTCTCTACATACCAGACCAGCCGTAAGGCGGGGGTGGCTTTTCAATGGTTGCAGGGCTAGGGCTTGCTTGGGGAAGGGGGAGAAGTGGCCTCAGGCAAGGGAAGTGGCTGCAGGACGAGGACTATACTGGGGAAGAGGAGTATCCCAGGGTGTTTTTAGGAGCACATGTTGATCTGTGCACATGACCTCAAGATAGTGAGGGCTGAGGAGGCAGTCTCCAGAGGAGATGAGGGTGTGTGTGAGAGGGTGAGTGTTGATGTCCCTTGAGGGGGCAGTGAGTGAGATGTCAATGAATGTGTGATGGCCTTGTGAGTGTGTGAGTTTTGAGCGATAGGATGGTTGCCTTACCCTGGTGTCATGGTATTCATCTGTTTTCTGCACTGGATGGCCGACCTCTTGTATGCAGCATTGGCACTGACCACCTCTGCCAGCATCTCGCAAGCCGGAGTGGTGAGACTGATGGGCCTCCTGTGGCAAGAGCAGGAGTAGAGGACATTGTGGTAGGCCTCCACGGTGTCCAGTAGGCATCAAAGGGATGTGTCACTGAATCGGGGGAGCTGCACTCTTCTTGGCTTTTGGGGCCATGTCTTCACCGGAGGAGTCCTGAGCTGCAAGCATTGAGAAGTGTGCACGCAGCTGAAGTTTAAATATAGCACCCTATGTGAGGAAGCAGTGAGATAGCGGCATGGTGGGTAAATTGGAGCCTGCCCGCCAGCGAGATGGCGTGTTTCCTGTGGCTGCATAGTTAATGAGGCAGGAATAGGATGATATGGTGCAAAAACCCTTCATTACAGCCAGTGGGTAAAACTACATTTTTTCCACCCGCTACCACACTTTGTGCAGATCTGGGACGATTTTGCCCAAAGTAGTTCTTTAGTCTGTCTGCCATTTCCTTATTCCCCATTCTCTGCCTCTAATGGGCCCACATTTGTCGTAACTAATCTTTTCCTTTTTACGTACCTATGGAAGCTTTTACAGTCCACTTTTATGTTTTTTGCTAGTTTAATTTCATATTCTCTTTCTTTATCAATTTCTTGGTTCTCCTTTGATGAATTTTAAAATGCTCCCAATCCTCAGGCTTACTACTTTTTTGGCAAATTTATATGCGTCTTTTTGATCTGATAGAATCCTTAACTTCTCTTGTTAGCCATAGTTGGATTACTTTTCCTGCTGGCTTTTTGTACCTTAAAGGAATGTAAATTTGTTCAAACCATGTATTAATTCTTTAAATACTAGCCATTGCCTGTCTACCATCATGCCTTCTAATGTAGTTCCCCAATCTATCTCAGCCAACCTGCTCCTCATATCTTCATAGTTTCCTTTGTTTAGATTAAAGACTCTACTTTCAGATTGAACTACATCACTTTCAAACTTCATATAAAATTCTAACATATTATGGTCACTCTTCCTTAAAGGCTCCTTTACAACGAGATTATTAATTAGCCCTTTCTCATTGCACAATACTAGATCTAAAACAGCCTGGTTGGTTCCTCAACACATTGTTCAAGAAAACCATTGCGTATACGTTCCAGAAATTCATCCTCCTCAGATTTGTGCTAATTAGGTTTACCCAGTCTATATGTAGATTGTGTCCCCCCATGATCACTGTATTATCCTTGTTACATACATATTTGTGCTGTGCCCTACATTATCACTACTATAAACAACTCTTACCAAAGTTTGCTGCCCACTGCTGTTTCTTATCTCCACCCAAACTGATTCCACATCTTGATCTTCTGATCTAAGATCTTCTGACACTAATATACTGATCCCATCCTTTATTAACAGTGTGACCCCACCTCCTTTTCTTTTTTGTCTATTCTTCTTAAATGCCGAACATGCTTGAACATTCAGTTCCCAGCCTTGATCACCTTGCAGCCACATCTCTGTTATGGCAATTTGATCACAGGCCAGGCAGTGGCACAATGGTATTGTCAATGGACTAGTAATCCAGAGACCTAGTGTATTGCTCTGGGGACCTAGGTTTGAACACCACTATGGCAGACGGTGAAATATGAAACAATAAAAATCTGAAATTAAAAGTCTAATGATGACCATGAAAACATTGCTGACTGTTGTAAAAACCCATCTGGTTCACTAATGTCCTTTAGGGAAGGAAATCTGCCGTTCTTACCTGGTCTGGCCTACATGTGACTCCAGACCCACAGCAATGTGGTTGACTCTTAAAAATGCCCTCTGAACAAGAGCAATTAGGGATGGGCAATAAATGCTGGCCTAGCCAGTGAGCCCACATCCCATGAATGAATTTTTAAAAATCACACCCGTTTACTTCTATTTGTGCTGTCAATTTTTTAAATGCTGCTTGCATTCAGATAGGGTGCCTTTAATTCTGACTTATCATTTTCGCAAACTCTAGCCTTAACTGCTGGTGCACTCTTATGTTTGTCCTCTCTGTCCCTTCCACCCACACTTTGATAACCATTTCCTTTATTGCTATCCTGCTGTCTTTATATTCTCCTCTCTCTTTAGTTTAATCACATCTTCCCTCATCCCCACTATTTAGCTTAAAGTGCTCTCTACTGCCCTAATTATACAACTCACCAGAACACTAGTCCCAGCATGGCTCAGATGAAGACCATCCCAATGGTACAGCTCCCACTTTACCCAATATTGATGCCAATACCTCAGGAATCAAATCCCATTTCTCCCACACCAGTCTTTAAGCCATGCATTTAACTGTCCAATCTTATTCACCCTACACCAATTTGTTTGTGGCTCAGGTTATAACTCAGATAGTATTACCTTTGAGATTCCGCTTTTTAATTTAGCCCCTAGGTGCTCATACTCTCTAAGCAGAATCTCCTTCCTAGTCCTACCTCTGTCGTTGGTACCAACGTGGACCACGACCACTAGATCCTCCCCTTCTCACTGCAGGTTCCTCTCCAGCCCAGAGCCGATGTCCTGAACCCTGGCACTGGGCAGGCAATACAGCCTTCTGGAGGAGGAGATGGAGCAAAAGAGGTGAAGGGGTTTAGGGAAGTAATTTCAGAATTTAGGGCCTAGGTAGCTGTCAATGATGGTGCGTTGAAAATCAGGGATGTGCAAGAGATTAGAATTGGAGGGGTGCAGGAATCTGGAGGGTTTGAGGAATAGATAGATAGGCCAGAATTTTCCAGACCCTCACAGCGGCGGGATCTTCTGGTCTCACCGATGTGAATGGAGATTTCAATGGCTCACCGGCCCCACCGTGAGAGTGCTGGAAACTTTCAGCCATTAAATTAATGGGAAAATCAATATCTGATGAGGCAGAATTTTCCCGCTGGCGTGCAGGCGCAGGACCCACAGGCCCATGCGTAAAACGACGCATGGTGATGTCAGGCGAGCGTCCCGACGTCACCGTGCACCATCGCGATATTTGGGAAGGCAGGCACGCTATAAGTTCGGATGTGCGCCTGCCATCAATTAACGGGCTAGTTAAGACCCTTGAGGCAGCAACTGATCTCAATTTTTCTCAGCCCGTGCGATCTTCAGGATGTCACACGGGCGCAACAGGCAGGCCGGTAGGAGACACTTGTATAAACCTCACCCATGGGCGGGATAAGAGGAGTGAGTGGGGTTGCAAATGTGATCTTTCAGGTATTTAAGTGTGAAGGTTACTTATACTTACCTGTGTGAGCAGAAAGACTTCAAAATTCACACCAGCTGCTAGGACAGGAGTAAAACCCTTGGTCAGAACTCTAAAGATAATTTCTGGGGCCTGCAGCTTTCAGGAAGCCTTCACTTAGCCTGGAAATGGGAGTTGTGCTCTCCACCGGAGGCACCTCCTCTAAGGAGGAAGGGAGGGCCAGAAGGGGAGGAGGCCAGGAGTCCACATTCAGCCTCCAGGGGAGCCACCTTTGGGAGAAGAGGGACAGGCACAAGGGGTGCAAGGCCAACAGGAAGTGCAAGGCGGAAGGGGCTGGAGAAGACGCCACTATCCTGCTGCCAGGGTATACAGGCAGCGAAGCAACTACCTCAAAATGTCTGAGGTCCAGTGCGAAGCAGGCTCCATCTCTCAAGGGAGACAGTCACCTCCATCTGTCAGATGATAGGCCCTGAGATCTCCACAATCTGTGTGGGTGGGCACCCCATGCCAGTGGCTCTAAAGTTCACAGCTGCCCTCAACTTCTATGCCTCTGGCTCTTTCCAGGGGTCGGTGGGTGATCTCTGCGGAGTCTCCCAATCAGCTGTCTACACCTGTGTCAAGCAGGTGACAGATGCTCTATTCAAGCATGCATTGACCTTCATCCACTACCATTGGGATGATGCCAGTCAATCAGAGCAAGCCAGAGACTTCGCAGTGATTGCTGACTTCCCCCAATCCAGGGTACAATCAACTGCACACATGCACACATCAAGACGCCAGCGAGTGAGCCCGGTGCCTTCGTCAGCAGGAAGGGGTCCACTCCTTGAATGTACAGATAGAGTGTGATCACAGGATGCGGATTCCGCAAGTCTGTGCAAGGTACCCAGGTAGCTCCCACACTGCTTACATCCTGAGACACTCCCTGGTGCCGGGGCCCTTCAGTGCTCCGGCTCGGCTGGATGGATGGCTGCTGGGTGACAAGGGCTATCCCCTCAAAAGATGGCGCATGACGCCTCTCCACCATCCAAGAACAGAGGCTGAGCGGTACAATAGGAGCCACGGCACCACAAGGGCTGTGGTGGAGAGAACCATTGGTCTTCTCAAGATGCACTTCCGATGCCTGGACCACTCAGGGGGTGCACTCCAATACCCCCCAGATCATGTGACACTGATAGTGGTTGCATGCTGCGCTCTCCACAATCTTGCTCTGAAAAGGGGTGATGCAGTGGACGAGGAAGACGTAGACGCAGTTGCACTGGATGCACACCATGAGTCCAGCAGTGAGTCCGAGGATGAGAACGGACAGGGAATGCTGAGAGGGTAGACGCTGACTTGGGTATACTCCAGGAAGGCAGGGACACCCGGGAGGCTTTAATCCAAAGAACCTTCAGCTAGCACATCACAGATGGACCTTCAACACAAGCCAGGTCTGCAGGCTCCACACTCGATACCTGACTGCTAAATTAGCCTGGATAGGAACATTAACTAAAGCCCTTGTCAATAAAGCTCAACGTCAAACAACTCACTCATTACATCATGGCTTCCCATCACAAGCAGAAGTAAGGAATTACCCTGAGGCATGACAGCATGTCAAAATTTATTGAGTAAACAAAAGTAATTCATAAAGCAAAACAAAAACGGTGTTGGATATCACACCAAGTCTTCCAAAGTACTATGGGCCAAAGTAAAAGCACCAGTGAGAAGCCCGTGGTGTGCCTACGGTGCCTTAAATTTATGCTTCCGGGTGCTACATCTAGATGCTGTCCCCTCGCTGGTGCGGGCATCTGAGGCAGCCTGCTCACCATGCTGTTCTGTTGGCGAACGTCCTCTGGCCCGCGGAGCATTTGATGGCGCCGCCTGGGAGGGAGCGGCCAGCTCCACAGTTCGCTTCTCCCCAGTCATTGCAGCCTCATCGGATGCTATGGTCACTGACAGAGGGGCAGGGGAACTGCTGCCCTCCTCCAGAGCGCCCTGAGAGGAGCCTGGAGAGACATCAGGCAGCTGCTGCTCCGACGTGAGGTCGCTTCAGATCTCTCTGCTCACCGGAGATGGATGGGCACCAAGCTGGGATACTTGGTGCCCAGACCATCTCCCACACTGGCACTGACCTGCTGAGGTCAATGCCGCTGTGAGGGCTTGCAGGTCTGAGCGCAACCCCAGGAGGACCTGATTGTTCTCCTGGAGGTGCCTTGCCACAAAAGTCACCACTCTTTCTATGGAGGAAGCATGGCGCTCGGCCATGAGTCTCATTGCATTGGTGATGCTGCGCATGGACACCTCCAGCATGGGCAACATGCCATGCATAGCCTCATGTAACTCCACCAGATCATGCCGCATACCCTGCTGCACTTCCAGCGTTTGCTGCTTCATGGACAACTCCAGAACCACATCATCAGCCACCGGCCGAGCATCTGGTTCCCAGCAGTCCTCCGACTACCCGCACCTTGGGCACTCTCTGTCTCCGCCCGCACCTCAAGCGAGTGTGAAGTGCCCTCTCCGCCATGCCCCGGGACTCTAGCTGAATATCTAATTCCCACTGAGGTGCTAGTGTCTGCGCTGGTGCTTGCTTGGCTGAGATGGTGCGACATTGATGAGTGGATTTGTTCTGGGGCTTCAGGTGTGAGAGGTGGGCCCTCTGCCTCCCCCTCTTGGCCCTGCTCTGGATGCTGAAAGGAAGAAAGGGGACATTTAATTAGTTACAGTGCAGGCAATGTCAACTTGCATGCTACTCTGCCGGATCATTATGCGCTCATCCTTCAATAATCAATGATAAGCCCATGTTGCTAACTTCAATCACTGAGCATTCAGCAGTGTCATGCATTCTGGGACACACATAGTGACCTGGTGACCTGAGTGCTCACCAAACATACCTCCCCGTGGCACCCCAGCCTCACCGCCATCGGTGGACCTGGGGGCATGGTGCCTCTCCAGACCCATGGCCTGCTGCTCGAAAACCATTAGGATGGTCAGCTGGGCCTGCTCTCCGCCTATCCGCATTCATTCTGATGCATTGTGTGCAGTCTTTTCCTGAAAAGGAGAAAGGAGCATTGATTAGTCCAGCCTGCACCTGAATTCCCATCGCATCTCTGCAACCCCAGCCAGAATGGGACATTGCAGGACTCCAGTTCGTCATCACCCTGCAGCTGCCGCACACTCACCCAAACAAGCCAGGGCTGACCCCCCCACCACATTGCCCAAATGGTGCCTCCTTCAAGTGTGGCACCACAAGGTGCCACTTTGCTAAGCAAGGAGGCACAAGTACTTGGAGCGCAAACACCAGAAGATGGATTGGTGCTCCGCCAACTGGAAGCTCCCTTCCCAGCATTTTAGCACCCTGACTTCAACATGCTTCACAGTTCCAGCACTCTGCCTAGGTACAGACCGTTGATATTCAACCTCATTCTATACTCTGTGTGCCAGTGTCACACATGCTGCGGATGTAGAACACATCCTAGCTCAACCCTCTCAGTGTGAACTGGGCATGGGCAATATCTGCTGTCCCACCCAGCGAGGAATACATGCCATGAGGGATTCAATAGTGTTACTGCACTCAGAGTTATCGGGGTGGAGGGGGGATGGAAGGGGGGTATTGGTGGGAAAGGATGACGGCTGCATTAAGTAACTTAAGGCAACATGATACTCACCCTTCCCGAGTGCAGGAGATCGTTAAGTCTTTTCCAGCAGTGAAGCCATGTGCGCTGCTCCACATCATGGGAGCTCACACTCTCGGCCACCTCCTCCGACGCACGTTTGGTCAGATGGGGAGGCCTCCGCCTCCTGTCCCTCGGGAGTAGGACCTCCCGCCATGCTGCCACCTCCTCCAGGAGGGCAGCTAGGCACTCGTTGGAAAAACGAGGGGCGTATTGCCCCAGTGGCCTACCCTCCGGCCTGGCCAACCCCAATGGCCTACCCTTCGGACTTGCATCACGCACATTGCCTCTCTGTTGAGCCCTTCGCCCAGCCATTGTGAGCAGCCTTTCCAAGGCTGCCAGGCCTTCATTTTACAGGCCGCTGGGTCGCCATTGGACCTGGCAGTCTGAGTGCGCTGGCTGCTGCCCACCCACTCCCACTATGCGTGGGAGTCATGAACTACGCTGGGCGGGCCTTAATTGGCCCACCCACGTAAAATGGTGGCACAGGCCCGATCGCAAGTGGCGATCGGGTCTGCGCCCGCCCACACCCGCTGCTGCACTCCCCATGGAGTTCATTATGGAGAAGATTGAGGTCATTCCCCTTGGATCCAAGAAAGACAAATAAGAATATTTTCTTAATGGTGAGAGGTTAGGTATTGTGGAGGAGCACAGGGTTTATGTACATTTAGGTCCATGAACCCAAATCACAAAAAGCAATGAAAAAGGCTAAGGAAACATTTTTCCCAGATTTTTGGTAAGTAATGTTGGTGAAACTATTATTTCCTCTGAGGATTGCAGAAGGGATCAAGGGTTGGTTTCTCAAAGAGTTAGATTTAAAAGAAGAGACAGACGACATCTGAAAGAACGAAGGGGGCACAATCTTAAGTTCAGTGCTAGGCCATTCAGGAGTGAAATCAGGAAGCACTTCTCCCACACAAACAATTCCCATGCTCCCATTAATATTGATCCAAGTAAATAAAATGTTGTAATCATTAACTGTGATAAATAACATCATTACTGATTAAATGAGTGTGTGCTGGTGTTAGGCTCAATGTGTGCGTGTGTGATACGCTTCTTAGTGTCCTCTTCTTAGTGTACTGATACCAAGACATTTTTGGTGGAATATACTTAAGTGAATATTGACACAATTTGCTGTTTCTACATTGAAGGCATTTTTGGGGATTTCCATCAACCTTCTGCCAGAATTACAGCAGAAACCCCACTGGAATTCTATCCAAGAGAGCTGTGCGCACACAAAAATAGGGAAATACAGGAAAAAAGAAAGAAGAGAAAAGAAACACAAAAATATAAAGCGGGGTTTTAAAGATATGAAGAGACTCCTGAAAAGCAGGAATGCAAAGAAAGATGGAATAAGAAGCATGTACTTCCACAAGGTACACACAAGAGGCTCATAAAATGACATGTTCTCTCAGCTCATTTTTAATAATGGAGTCTGAATTCCAATCTTTAAAGATATTTGATTCCCTAACACTGAGTAATGATATTCATAAGTTCTAAAATAATAGCTCTCATCCTTCTCTCTATTCTCCTTATAAACATTCAAACAAAATTTATTTAACCATGCATCATGCTTGGAAAGTTTTTGCTTTATTATTTTCTGAAATCGATGGTGGATTATTTCTATATATTTCAGGTTCTGAATACCTCAGTTACAAAATTAATTTGAGAAAACCTGTTCGGAGTTACGAAGATGAAGAGGATGTCCTGCATTTTTTTTTCTTTAGGAAAGATTAAGCAAAATAAAAAACAAACCTCTTTCTCTCAAAGGAATTGAAGTTGGCAGGGCTCCCAAATAACAATGACTAATTTTCTTTCTTTTTTGTCTTTTAACAGCTCCCAAATCTAGTGTATGCGTGATATCTGTATTCTTTGTAAAGCGATTCTTTTTAAATCTTAAATAGGCACATGTTCTTTTGCAAACAAGCTTTTCTCAGATATTTTAAGGACAGTCTTTGTAATAAAAATCAGATTATGAAGTTATATTAGTCTTGTAAATTCTTCTCTTATACTTACAGAACAGCTGCTATCAGTATTATGTGATTCAAATTCGGAATTTGAACTTGATGAAGCTCTTGCTTTTTGGGTGGGTTTTTTACTTACGTGTTTTCGTTTCAATCTCTATGTACAACTTTTCAATGTAGCCTTATTGTGTCTACAATTCTCTCCACTTTTAGGGAAATGATTTTCAACCCGATCAATGCTCTCTATCTCTCTCTTTCTTCCTCTCCCTTTCCTCCTTCCCTCAATCACAGCTCAATTCTATTAGGCTCTAAACCTAATTATTTCTCTGTTCTTTCATTGAGCTGTTTGTTTCCACTGGCTTTTACTTTTTGGTCTGGTTTTTGCTCCTTTGAAGCTATCAATTTTGGAAAAATTGGAAAAATTGGAATCACAGTAATAGAGTGACAAAGAATGCAAACCACTTCATGCAAATGCATTTACCAACATAATAATGGATGGGATTTCCAGTCCCACCAGCGGCAGATATCGTGGCAGGCGGGACAGGAAAATTTGGAGAGCCCCTAAAAATCAGTTTCCCACCGGCGAAAAAATGGTTTCAAATTTTCCGCGCCCAACTTTCATGGCAGGTTGGGCAGCCCGCTGCGTCCAGTCAAGGACTGCATTTGCATGCATTTGAATACCATGAACACTCATTAAAAACCCAGCTCACTGGAATCACGCCCCCACACCAGATCAAACGACCATTACGGCAGCTAATTAAACTGGCACGATTCACGACTGCATATAAGTGTCATACACCTTGCGAACTACACTTCACTAGTGACCTTGAAGTGTGTGTGTGTGTGTGTGTGTGCAGTTTTCACCGACCTTTTACTGCGCTGCAGTCGTAGCTGCTCTGACTCTGTGTTAAGGCTGCTCAAATACCCTGCCTTTTGGCTTCTCGGCCTTTCGGCTAAGATCAAGTGTAGTCATGAAGCGATGGTTCTAACCAGTTGAGCCCCATACCATGGGGTACCTAATACTGACAGTGAAAGACAGCGAAGGAGGAGCACCCGTGGATCAGGCATTCTTCATCAAGCGGATCCTGTTGAAGGCGTGTGGATTTGAAGGAGGAGATCTACTTCCCCAGCGCTGAATGTTTCGATGTGACTTTCAACCATATGGCAGCTTGCGTCAAGTTCCTGAAGCTGTTCGAGGAGAAGAGAGACCAGCCGGAGATGAAGATCCTGACGGTGGAGCCACTCTTTGCTCTGCCATTGCAACGTGTGGTGATGGTGCATCTCTACAACCCCTACGTCCCTATCGCCGACGTGTTCACCTTCCTCGTCAGGTATGGCGACAAGATTGGGAGCTGCACCGAGGTTAGAGATTCCTTCGGGATTTGGACATGCAAACATCAGGTTAAGGTCACACTCAAGACCGATGGTAAGGGAACCATCTTCCACCCTCCTTCCAGCTTCGCTATCGAGGGAAGCCGTGGCTACCTTGCCTATGCTGGGCAGCCCAAACTTTATCGCTCATGCGGCAAGTCTGGTCATGTGGCAGCCAACTGCAGCGCCGCCCTCTGCAAGAACTGCAAACAGAAAGGGCACCAGACAAAAGACTGCAAACAGACTAAGTGCTGCAACCTGTGTGGCGAGGCAGGTCACCTCTACAGGGCCTGCCCCAAACACTGCCTCACTTATGCACAGGCAGCCAAAGCCAACGAGGGGGAAGCAGAAGAAAAGCTTCGTACCAAGGACACTTGCAACACTCCAACCACCATGGCCCCCAGTGAGAACAACAGGACAAAGGAGGACAAAGAGAGAGACAAGATGGAGGAAAAGATTGAGGCAGCAGACAGCCAATCAACAGCACTGCCCCCTGAACTTCCCACTCCTCAGGAGAGCGAATCAATGGAGGAGAAGGAAGTAGGGGAAAATCAGCAGGGGGAGTGGCAGCTGGTGATGAGAACCAAAAGGAAGAAGGGGCTAAGAAGGGACCAAGCAACTTCCCAGACAAGTGGCAAGAGGCGTCTCCCATCTGACATGGATGACAAGGGCAGCTGCTCTTTGGACAAAGAAGTGCAAGGGCGGCACCGATAGAAGAAGCGGCAAAGCTCTAAGGAGTTGGAGGACGAGACACCCGAGCTCCAGAATATTGGAGACAATGAGGAGACCAGCGCACCCCAACTTTGCCCACAACCCGAAGAGGCCAGCGCACCCCAGCCCCAGGAATCTGGGAGCAGAGAGGTGCTCAGCGCACCCCAGCTCCGGGAAGCCGGGAGCAGCAACGCTCCAGAGGGGGAGAGGATTGGAGAAGCTTCTCCAACAGAAGACATTTCAAATCCCGTTCTCTACACGAACCCCTGGATGCCACCTGAGCAGAACATTGCCAATGGGGAGGTTCAGGACAGTTTCCTCAGCCCATCCAAAGTGAGGCAATTTGTGAACACTATGGGTATGCAGGAGCAGACCAAAGGTCTGGGACTCTCAGAGACAACAGGTTTGGTAAGAGACTAAATGCTTTAAAATGGGTGTAAAGATTGTATCCATAAATGTGCGTAGCATTAAATCTACTACGCGATGTGTTGCGAGCTTGGACTATCTTGCCAAGGTCAAAGCTGACCTGTTGTTTCTGCAGGAGTGTGCGATACCGCATCTCAGCTCCTACAGGCAATGGTCACGATGGTGGTCCCATGGGCCATCGATCTGGTCGGGAGGAAATGACTCTCGTTCCTCTGGCCTGGGTATTTTGCTGCGGAGAGGCAACTTCACTGTCTCTGAGGTTAAGGAGATGGTGGGCGGGCGCCTCCTCGTTGCAGACGTAATGTACAAGAATGCTCCACTCCGGTTAATTAACGTGTACGCCCCAGCACAAAAGGCCGAGCGGCTGGCGGTTTTTCAGCAGCTCCCACTGCTGCTGGCAACCTCCAGGCCGCTCCTTCTGGGCAGTGACTTCAACTGCATCATCGATGCAGCTGGACGATCCAGCAGGGCCGACAGCAGATTGGACACTACGTCCAGATCCCTGATGGAAACAGTAAAGGATGCCAAGTTGCACGACGTCTTCTATAACCCTGCATATGGAGCGCAGCGTAGATACACTTGGTCGCCACCAGATGGGTCCATCCGTTCCAGGATAGATTTCCTGTTTGTGTCCCGTGCATTCGCAGTCAGATCCACCAACGTCAAGCTGGTGTTATTCTCTGACCACTGCCTCCTACTGGCTGACTGTCACTTAAAGGAAGACCAGAGGGTGGGCAGGGGGGTATGGAAGCTAAACATGCAACTGCTGACCCCAGAGAACATTGAGGAGCTCAAGAGGGATTACAAATGTTGGAGAATCGTGAAACCCCTCTTTGAGTCCCTGACACACTGGTGGGAAGGGATCAAGGGAAACATCAAGAGGTTTTTCATCCTCAAAGGCATCCAGAAAGCTGGAAAGGAACAGAGGGAAATGTCCCGACTCCAGAAAAACATGCAGAATCTCTGCAGCTGCAGTCGATGTCAAGGAGGAAATCCAAGAGGTGAAGAACCAGCAAGCCTTGCTCTTTGCCTCGGAGGCCTCCAGAGTCCGCTCCGTGGAGCAGGATGAGACGTGCTCACGTTTCTTCTTCCCAAAGGTACACAGAGAGAGCTCTGTGATCAGCAGCATGAAGGAAGAAGACGGCTCAGTAAAGTCATCGCAGTCCGACATTTTGAGGATCAGCAAATCCTTTTATGCCGGATTGTATGACGTGAAGCCCACAGACAGCATGGCCTCCCAGTCCTTCCTGTCCTCTATCACGAAGGTCTTAAACAACAGTACACGGGAGAGCCTGGACAAACTGCTAACTCCTGACGAACTGACTAAGGCCTTGATTCCTTCGAGAAGAGTAAAACCCCAGGAAGCGACAGCTTGCCGGCGGAGTTGTATTCGGCTCTGTGGGACTGGATGGGCCCAGACCTGCTAGAAGTGTATAAGAGTATGCTTCTGGCCGGCAGCATGTCAGAATCCATGAGGAAAGGCATCATCACCCTCATCTACAAGCACAAGGGGGAAAAGTAGGAAATTAGAAATTGGCAACCCATTTCACTGTTGAATGTGGACTATAAGATTCTGTCCAAGGTCATCGCCAATCGGGTCTGGAATTGGTGATCCAGCCTAACCAGACCTGCACTGTGCCGGGCAGGAAGATCTCTGACAGCCTCGTGCTGCTCAGGGATACGATTGCCTATGCGCAGGACAGGGGTGTGGACACCTGCCTCATCAGCCTGGATCAGGAGAAGGCCTTTGACAGAATACCACACACCTACATGGTGGATGTGCTCTCCAAAATTGGGTTTGGGAAGCGAATTCGCAATTGGATCCAACTGCTCTACACTAACATCAGCTGCGCAGTCTCAATCAATGGGTGGGAATCAGATAGGTTTCCTATTAAATCAAGAGTTAGGCAGGGCTGTCCTTTCTCCCCTGTCCTGTTTGTGTGTTGCATAGAACCCTTTGCTGAGTCCATCAGGAAGGATCCGGGCATAAGTGGAGTGATAATCCCAGGCAGTGGAGGCACTCAGGTCAAAACCTCCCTGTACATGGACGATGTTGCTGTCTTCTGCTCGGATCCGCTGTCGGTGCGCAGACTGATCCACATCTGTGACCAGTTCGAACTGGCCTCGGGAGCCAAGGTAAATCGTGGGAAGAGTGAGGCCATTTTCTTTGGGAACTGGGCTGACCAATCCTTTGTCCCCTTCACCGTTAGGGCTGACGGCCTGAAGGTGCTGGGGATATGGTTTGGAGGGACCGGGGCATGCGTTAGAAACTGGGAGGAGCGAGTGTCTATGGTGAAAAGAAAACTGGGCATGTGGGAACGACGCTCCCTCTCCATTGCAGGTAAGAACCTAGTCATCAGGTGTGAGGCACTCTCGCTGTTGCTGGCCCATTCCAGACTCCTGCGTGATGGCGATCAGCCGAGCCATCTTTCGCTTTATCTGGAGGTTGAAAATGGATCGTGTCCACAGGGACGCGATGTACAAGCCTCTAGATAAAGGGGGAAAAAGCATGCCCAACATCGCCCTCATACTGATGGCCACCTTTGTGTGCAGCTGCATCAAGCTGTGCATAGACCCTTGGTACACAAACACCAAGGGTCACTATGTGCTGAAGTTCTACCTGTCCCTGGTGTTGAGAAGGATGGGTCTGGCCACGCTGCCGCAGAACGCACCTGTCCCTCATGGAAAAATTTATGCAGAGAAACACCTTTGACCACAAGTCCATCAGGCAGTGGTCGGCACATAATGTCTTAGAGGCCCTGTGGGAAAAGGAGAGGGTGGATCCTGTGGGATGGTTCTCCAAGCAGACTGTCAAAGTCATTTAGCAGAATGCCTCATCGCCAGAACTTTCCAACAAACACCAAGATGTAGCTTGGCTGGTGGTGAGAAAGGCCCTCCCCGTCAGATCCTTCCAACATGCCAGGAGTCTCACCCCCTCTGTATGTTGCCCTCGAAGTGGCTGTGGTGGGGACGAGACCGTTGTTTGCCTCCTTGTGGATTGTGTCTTTGCAAAGAAGGTCTGGAGAGAGATGCAGTGGTTTCTGTCGAGGTTCATCCCGAGCAGTTCTGTGACACAGGACTCTTTGCTCTACGGGCTGTTCCCAGGGACACACACCGAGACAAACATCCACTGCAGCTGGAGGGTCATCAATTCGGTGAAAGATGCTCTTTGGTCTGCCCGAAACTTATTGGTCTTCCAACGCAAAGAGTTGTCCCCGACCAAGTCTTGTAGACTGGCACATTCCAAGGTCTAGGACTACGTGCTGAGGGACACACTAAAGCTTGGGGCAGCCGCCGCAAAGGTGCAATGGGAAGGGTCGCTGTCTATGACCTTTCTGCCACAGTGCACCGAGGGGCTGGGAACTGTTGAGAGCCCCTCGGGCTGTACAGCTCAAGATGAATGTCTGCATTGAATACTAATTGTATTATAATTGTATTGAGGCACCTCAGAGTGCAACATGATGTAGGTTGATAACTCCAATACCATTGTCTGATTGTCTGCATTGACCATATTGAAATGATTGTAATATTCATTGATTGTATTGATGCATCTTGTGATACATGCGTAAAAGTTGAATCTGATTGTACTTATGATTTTGAAAAGGTTTGCAATGTTTTTCCCAATACTTTATGAATAAAGTATATTTTTCAAAAAAAAAATACCAGCATGAAGGCAAGTGGAGTCAGATAATGTAGTGTTTATCCTAACAATCAGGCAACAGAAGAGGAGAAGAAGGGCCCATCGCTGTCAGGCTGGGCAAAGGAAAGAGCCTCACTTTGATGAGCAAGTGCCAGCAGGGCCTCTTTAAGACCCTGAAGCTAAGGCTGACAGATCCATTGAGCAGAGGCGTTTTGGCACAATTAAGAGAGTGTACAGAAGACACTTCCCATACCTCCAAATAAATGAGAGATAGTGCCGTAGGCACCTTCACATGTCAAGGGATGTGCTAGGTCACATCTTCCAGGAGGAGTAAAGCTGCAGGGGCTGGGAGGCCATCCATTGCCAGTGGATCTCAAAGTGACTGCCGCTTTGAACCTCTTCGCAATTTGCTTGTTCCAGGGCTCCACCTGGGACCTCTGCAGGACTTCTCAAGCATCTGCTCACAAATGCAGCCGAGAGGTTACCAACACCCCCTTTAGCAAGGTGCACAATTATATCCAGTTCTCCCTAGATGAAGCCAGTCAGGCTGCCAGAGCAGAAGGGTTTGCAACGATCTCCGGACTCCCACAAGTGCAGGGTGCCATCGATCTCACACATGTGGGTTTTAAGAGCTCCCTGGGAGCAGCCATTACAATTAATCAACAGGAAAGAGTTCCACTCCACGTTGAGAGAATAGCTCGTGCAGCTGGTCTGCAACCGCCAGAAGCAGATTATGCAGGTGTGTGCAAGATACCCTGGGAGCTCCCAAGGCTCATACACCTTGAGTCAGTCGTAGGTGCCACAGACCTTCATAGGCCCACAGCACATCCAGGGTTGGCTCCTCAGTGACAAAGGGTACCCGCAAAAGATGTGGCGGATGACGCCCATTCAGCAGCCACAAAGTGCCTCAGAGGAGAGGTACAACACTGCTCATTCTGCAACACGCTCATTGATTGAGCAGACCATTGGCATCTTGAAGTTGCATTTTCGATGTCTGGACAGGTCAGGCAATGCGCTCCAATAGTCTCCCCAGTGGGCCTCCCGCATTATCGTGTCTTGCTACACTCTACACAACCTGGTGCTCCAAAGTGGGGAATGACTTGACAGAACAAGAGATGGAGGAGGGGCACATCTCCTTCAATGATGAGGACATCAAGAGGGTTGAGCTAGATGATTGACCATGGCACATATCACCAGATAGAAGAGGCGTACACTGGATGAGAAGTTGACTGAAACAAGTTATATCTACATGTCTGCAAATTATGTACAGATTGTGAACACCAGTGCTACCTTTGTGTTCTTAATATTTCTACATTTTTCTTAGCCTACTGCTCTGTCTTGGTGCATCCCTGACATCCATGGTAGAGGTGGAGGCAGTCTGCTGACTGCCACACCTTGTTGTTTGTGGTGACTTTGACAGGCATCCTCTGGAAGGCCCTGCCCTGCTTTGGGTCTCCTGCTGTGGGACAGGTGCACCCTCCTCAGCTTGTGGAGCTGGAGCTGATGGAATCACAAGCAGAGGGGATTGGATGCGGCTAAACACTCTTGGAGTCACCTGGGTGGATAGCCCTGGGATGTCCAGCTGATGGTCCTCCTGCCTTTGGGTGTCCAACGGCATCTGCCTGACTCCTTGAAGAGAAGGGGCACCTGGAGTGAGGTCGAGGTGCCCCGTCCCCCTCACCTAGCAACTGATAGATCCCACAGATGCCTTGAGTGATGGAGTGCAGGTCCTGGCACAGATGAAGTTCAAAGTCCTGGACTAAGGTCTCCATGCCATTGTTGACTTCAGTGCACTGGCATGTTGGCACAATAACTGAATGCAGATGGATTCCTCCATCATCCTTTGAAACCCTGACAACCCTGCCTGATGTTCCTGTGTCTGTCTTTGCAGCGCCAACAACTGTGTTAGGGCCAAGTCCAGAGGCTTGTCATCTGACTCAGACTCAGCAGAATCCTGGTTTCCAGCTGTCCTCCAAGTGCCGGTGACATTGGATGTCTCTGCCTCCGCCTGCTGTGGATACAAAACTGTACTTTGCTCACTAGATGGTGATCCCAAGCCTGGTCTAGAACGTGGTCTCATGGAGGTGTGTGTCTCTGTGCTGGCAGAGGGTGTGGCTGAACGTTCTGATTGCTCTACATCTCATGGGTCCTCAGGATCCTCATCTGAGGGGGTATGGGGACTGGGGCTGCTGGGCTGGCCGCTGGTGGCCCTCTTCCTTTTCCTGCTGGTGCCTGCTCAAGAGACATAGTCAGTAGTTGGCTGCATAGTCACCAACATTACAAAGCACTCACAGTTTCAGCGGGTGTCCGATGAGCTGGTTATGAGCCCTCACTGGATTGGGAGACACCGATCTCACCCTCAGAGCAGGCATGGTCCCGGTCCTCGCCAGCCAGCTCCGCCACCCTCTCTTCATACATTGTGAGTGGCCTGAGCTCAGGCAACATTCCTCTGGTCTGGGATCGCACCCTAAGGCTGTGGACGACCTTCTCCTGCATGAAGAGATATGGACAGACTGGGAGCAGGACGGATGCCAACGCCCACATTAAGGATGCCTGCTTTCTGCGAGTGCTGAGTGGATCTGTGTAAAGGCTGAGAATACGAGCTGGACAGGATGTAAGAAGAGATGAAGATGTCAAAGTGTGTGTGTGTTTGTGAGAGTCAGTGGTGATGTCCCTTGTGATGGTAGTACATGAGATCCCTGTGGACTTAGCCCAGCGATTGCCTGATGGGCTTGTGAGAGAGTGAGTTGAAAGTGAGAAGAAGATGGACTTACCCTGGCAGAGTGGATGAGATCATTCATCCTCTTCCTGCACTGGACAGAGGTTCTCTTCTGAGCAGAGCTGGCGCTGACCACTCTGGCAACCTGTTCCCAAGCTAGCATTGTGAGGTTGGTGAAACTCTGGCTCCCACCACGGGGGAAAAATATGTTCCGCCTTTCCTCCACTGCATCAAGAAGTGCCTGCCTCCAGTGCATTGTCACTGAACTTCGGGGCAGTCAGTTTCTTTCCTCTGGGGGCCAAGCGATTGCTTGCCAAGGCCAGTCCTGGGCTGCAGAGATTAACGTGCGTGCACAAGTGCAGTTTAAATATGGCGCCCAGAAATATGAGCCGCTGACATAACAGCGGGGTGGATGAATCCCAACGCGCTCTGTCACCCCATCCAACATACTTCACATCGATGCATCTTTAATGAGCTGGGAAACAGACAGGCAATCTGGCGTACAAACCCGCCACAATGGCTGGTGGGTTCTGCAGGGCCTTTCCCACTCTCCACCACACTTAGGCTGGGATTTTCCGGCCCTGTCATGGGGGGACCTTGGGAAACATGCTGTTTTGATGGCTGGCCGGCTCTCAATTGCCCGCTATGCTGTCACCTCGCTGCTTCCTCACGCTGGGCGCCATATTTAAAATGCAGCCACACGCACACTTCTCATTGCGTCCAGCCCAGGATTGCTGCACAGGAGAAGTGGCCCCGAAAGGCAAGAAGACTGCAGCCCCCTTGATTCAGTGAAGCATCCCTGGGATGCCTTCTGGGGACCATTGGAATCCACTGCAATGTCCTCTACCCCCGCTCTGGCCACAGGAGGCCCACCAGTGTCACCACTCTGGCTTGGGAGGTGGTGGCAGAGGTGGTCAATGCCAATGCTGCACAGAAGAAGTTCGGTATTCAGTGCAGAAAGAGGATGAATGATCTCATCTGTGCCACCAAGGTAAGGCAAACATCTCATCGCTCTAAGCTCACATAGTCGCAAGCCCATCACACATTTATTGGCATCTCATTCACTGTCAGCTCATGGGACATCACCACTCACTCTCTCACACACACCCTCACATTTCCATTTGGACTCATCTCCTCTGGAGTTTGCTTCCTCAGCCCTCACCCCCTTGAGGCCACTTGCACAGATCAACATGTGCTTCCCTGGGATACCCACTGTGGTAATTAAGGTTTTCTGCAATGTGTTGTATACCTTTAAGAAGGATGTTATAAAAGGAAGATCACATGACCTCCTATAACTAATAAAAGAGTAGTAGGCTACCTCAAAAGCCAGTAGTCTGCAAGTGAGCAGCAGAAGTGGGTAGATAGAGTTGTGTGTTGAAGCACACATATAGCTGCTGAGTACCTTGTAAATAAACAGAAGTTTCTGCTGATCAACTCTATCTATTGTACCAACTCGGCCATCCCACAACAAGCATGCAACCGATTTTCACAAGTCCCAACAAACGGGCAACAACGATAAAGCAAGGATAAAACGAGGATAAAGCAAAGACCCAATAAACTTGCGATGAGGACACAACAAACTAGCAACAAGGAAAAAGCGAGGAGAAAGTGAGGGTAGAAGACAGATACAATTAACTAGCATCGAGAGTAAAATTACTTAACGGAAGAAATCGAGAGAAACGAAATCAGGCTGTGCCTCGCATGGTAATTGTAAATAGAATTTCCAAATCATCAAAGTAATCCCGTCTCAGAATGCCACAATTTGGTAGAATTGATCCTTTCAATCCAGCCACAGACGATTGGTCTCAATATATTGAACACCTCGCATTCTATTTCCAAGCAAATGACATTACGGGGTAAGAGAAGAGGTGGGCAATCCTCGTATTTACAAGTGGGAATAAAGCCCAAGGCTTAATTCAAAGTTTGATGGCACCCAGTGTCCCAGATTCAAAACATTTTGATGAACTGGTGGACCTCATGAAGGGTCATTAGCAGCCAAAGCCCTCGGCAACGATGCAACGTTTCAAATTTAATTCAAGGAATAGAGCCCCAGGGGTGACAGTTGCTTGTTATGTGGCAAGTTTGAAACAGTTAACAGAACATTGGGAGTTTGGTACATCTTTAAGCGATATGCCCATAGCTTGTTTAGTGTGCGGTGTGAATGAGGAAACGATTCTGAAGAGATTACTGTACAAAATAAATTTGGGTTTTAAGAAGGCGCTAGAGGTAGCATTGGCCAGGGAAAATGCAGTAAGGGATACAAAAGCCATACAGATAGTGCAAAATGGCACCGTCCTCCACGTTGGGTGGGAAGCCCCAGCCAAATAGGGCACAAAAATGGAAGACTCTGCCGAGAAGCGGAAAATAAAAAGAAATGACTTGGCAATGAAAACAAGGAATAATTGCAACAGAGGTGGAAACAAGCAGTCTTATAATGATTGGCAGTTTAAAAGAATCAAATGTTTTTATTGTCATCGAAATGGACACATAATGAGACAGTGCAAGGAAAGCATCAGGGAGATTTTCAAACAAGAGAAAACCCTGTGTGATTTACAGTGTAGAAGAGCTTGAAGCAACAAATTCAGATATTTATTCGTTATTTAACTTGAAGGTTGGAAAGACAGAGCCAATATATGTAACCGTGAAAATAAATGGCAAACCCATTAGAATGGAAGTGGACAGAGGAGCTTCCACTCTAGTAATTGGTGAACACACCTTCAAATATCTGAATTATGGTGAACATAAATTCAATTTGGAAGAAACTGATGCCAAATTAAAAACTCACACAGGTAAAGACATCCAATTCAAAGGCATAAGCAGAGTTACTGTCCATTACAGAAGCCAATTGGTAAAATACCAGTGATAAAAACAAAAAACTGCAGATGCTGGAAATCCAAAACAAAAACAGAATTACCTGGAAAAACTCAGCAGGTCTGGCAGCATCGGTGGAGAAGAAAAGAGTTGTCGTTTCGAGTCCTCATGACCCTTTGACCTGTCGAAGCAGGACTCGAAACGTCAACTCTTTTCTTCTCCGCCGATGCTGCCAGACCTGCTGAGTTTTTCCAGGTAATTTTGTTTTTGGTAAAATACCAGTGTTGGTATTGAGAGACAGAGGACCAAGCATCCTAGGGAGAAACTGGCTGAGGGAAATCAACCTTGATTGGCCAGTGAGATTCTAAAGGGAAGCTGAAAACATTCCTGTTTTGGAAAAGCAGTGTATAAGGACTCGACAACCTGAAGAGAAGCAGGCTATCTTATGTCAAAACATGATAGAGCAGCAAAAGGAACTCGAAGAGACCATGCTTAGTGACAGACTTCAAGATGAGGTGAGCAACCTCCAAAAGGAAAAAGAAAACCTGCTGAAAGACCTTCACACATTACAAGATTCCCTCAGGTCTAAGTTTGTACCACTGGAAAAGTATGGAAAGAAACAGAAAGAGTTCAGCACTTGTCTGAGTAAAACGAAGGATGAGTTGGCAGAGAAGACACAACGATGTTCAATTTTCCGTGAGGCAGCAAACAAATACAAAAAAGAGATGGAAGAATTGAAGTATCAGCTACATGAAGCCAAAAAGACTTTGGAGGCAAAAGTCACAGAATTTTCTAAGAAGCAGACAGATGATGAAATCCTGGGAAACTCAACCTCGGAGTCCACTCAAGTTGAGCTTGCATCTGAGAGTAGTCTGGCCTGTATGGAAGTCGAAAAGAAGGCCAAGGTTAAAGTTAGTGTTAAAAAGAAGGCCCATCGAAAGGAGACAGAAATGCAAATAAGGCACTGATCTTGGCAGCGTATTAGTATACTTTTGTACATAGGCCTAGAAATCAAATTGCAAATGCCGATGCATTTAGTCATTTGCCTTTACAAGAAAATGAAGAAGATGTCCCTGTTCCACAATAACTTGTGTTATTGTTAAATTTCTTAGATTGATCGCCGGTATGTGCTAAACAGATCAGAGACTAGACAAGTAGGGACCCAGTCCTATCTCAAGTATGAGAACAAGTGCATCATGGTTGGTCACAAGAACCTGTGACTGACAAATTAAAACTGTACTTCAACAGAAGACATGAAATAACCAGCCAGGTGGTATCTTATTGTGGGAAGCACAAGTGATAGTTCCTCCAAAGGGGAGAAAGCCATTGTTAATGGAACTACACAGTACACATCCAGAAATTCCCTGAATGAAGTTCATAGCACACAGCTATCTATGGTGACCTGGGAAGGATGGAGAAATAGACAGCTTAGTGAAGAATTATGTGCAAAGGGGGACGGATGTGGTAATTATGGTTTTATATAATGTGTAGTATGCCTTTAAGAAGGATGTTATAAAGGAAGATCACATGATCTCCTGTAACCAATAGAAGAGTGGCACAGGCTACCTCAGTAGTCAGTAGCCTGTAGTGAGCAGCAGAACTATGGAGTTTGATGTCAAAGCACATGTGTAGCTGCTGAGTACCTGGTAAATAAACCAAATGTGTTCCACCTAAGAAGTGTCTGCTGACCAACTCTATCTATAGTACCAACTCGGCCATCCCATAACTGAGATTCACAAGTCCCAACACCCCACTACTTCAGTAATGCCCTAGCCTTGCAGCCTCTTCCCTTGCCTGAGGCCACTTCTCCTCCTTCCACAAGCAAGCCCTAGCACTGCAGCCATTGAAAATCCACTCCGGCCTTACTGCTGGTGTGGTAGATAGAGAACTGCCCATGACCCCCCCTAAAAGTGATGTGGTGCTGCCTGTGAAGCTGATGGCCATAAGTGATGCCCTAAGCAAGGTAGGCAAACAAACCTCGAAGTTCCGAGTGAAAGTCTGCTCGCCAGGTGCACGTCGCTTATGTTCAGTTGTGAAACACATCGGCAGGCAATCATGCTGGCAAACCCAGATGATCCAGCGTGGTGGGGGGGGGGGGGGGGGATGATTCTGGAAAGCTAGGCTTAGAATGATATACACATTTATTAAAATGAAGTTCCCATTGACCAAACAGCTGGAAACGATGCCAGCCATTGATAGGCAGAGCAGATGATTGCAAACTGGTTTCATGAAGTTGTGAAACTGATTTTTGGCCTTGCTGCCATTTGTCTGCTTACGCCCACTATGATGCCCGACGCCAGCACGCACACAAAGTTCCACTCTAGATTTATTTATAGTTAGTTATCTGTTTAATTTAGTGTGCTGTTACATTTTTGGATGTTATGTTTAATATTCTACTCTGGTCAGTGTCATTGACCACTCCTTTGAGTGACCCTAAAGATATGGGAGCATACCTTCACTTGCCTAATACCTGGATAAACGATACTGAGATCCATTTTACTTTGGCTTATGGAATGTGTTGTGTGGTACCATCTAATTAAATATACACTCTATCAGACTAAGGATCAGGCTATAAACTTCAAATTTATTTATTCTAGTAAATGAACAATATTCACCACAAACTGTCTATTTACAATAGTTTACAAACATTGTAAACTAATGTAGCACAAATAATGCAACACAAATGCTTCTCTTGAACTATCAATCCTATATTTGATACTTTGAATACAGTCACTCATTTCTCACATGGCAGAACACTACAGTGGAGTTGGAAAAGCTCAATCTCCCAGCTGAATCAGACTGCTGGGCACAAACAGATGCAGACGAACTCAAAGATTTCTGGCCACATATGGCTCTCAATCAAAGGACTACGTTCAATTATTGACCCTGCCCCTTCTAAGAGGTCTGACCCATGTTTCCACATAAGATGCAGTTAAAATCATTTGTTTAGAAAGTCAGTCATGCTTAGCTGGAAAAGAGAGTGCCATGCTCTGCACAAGCTTATTCATGCAGTACTGCCAGCTCATTATCATGAGTCAGGATTGCAGCCAGCACTACCCATACTGCTAATTGGCTGTGCGCCTGTGTGGTGAGCAGGAAATCAAGCTTCTCTGGTGTAACTTAAAGGCAGCCAGCAGCTCTTAAAGGGTAGTGCATTCTGACTGCAGACAGTGGGGAACCATTCTCAAAAGGATAAAATGGTTTCAAGAGTTACAGAGAAGGTGCCCCAGGTTCGTGAACACAGTTTTGAAGGCCCGTGTCTAGTATGTAGGCAGGAAGAGGGAGATTCTCCCAACATATGTCAGCTGCTGGCAACACCATTGCCATTGATGGAAAATATTCACTATGCAGTTCAATGCCAGGAACTTAGCTCTCAGCATGGCCGAAATGCAAAGAAAAGCTCAAAGGCCTCACCAAAGCTGTCAAGCTGAATAAGCTTATGCAGTGCATGGCACTCTCTTTTCCAGCTAAGCATAACTGACTTTCTAAACAAATGATTTTAACTATGTCTTATGTGGAAACATGAGTCAGACCTCTTAGAAGGGGCAGGGTCAATAATAATAGTCCGTTGATTGAGAGCCATATGTGGCCAGAAATCTTTGAGTTCGTCTGCATCTGTTTGTGCCCAGCAGACTGTCAAGGTAAGATTCCTATCTTTCACATATGCATCACCTGTAGCCCCACTACTCAAAACACTTACTTTCACAGTTTCCTGTCATTCTCCAACAATCACTGCACCACTTCCTTCACCTCATACTCAGTTCACTTCTCACTTCACACTTTCCACCTAACAAATGAACTTTTCAACCATAGCAGCAGAATTTCTATACATCTCACAAGGCTGTTACTCTTTCTTGTAGGAGAAGGTCAGGTACAACATATGTCAGCATTTACAAAGCAAAACACTGTAGATGCTGTCAATCTGAAACAAAATCAGACAAGGCTGGAAATGCTCATTTGAAATCAGCATTTGTGGAAAGGATAGAGAATGGATGTTTTCAAACCAGAAAAACTACCTGTGCAACCACAGGAGAGACATTAGCTGTCAATTCACACTATTGTCCAATGCCTCAAACGAATATCCTATGTGAGACAGCAATTTACATATACTTCTCAAGTACTTTGTATTTTTTGTTCATGGCACAATTTCCACTGCACTGGGGAAATCAGATACAAAATTAGGTAAATGCTTTGCCGAACACCTACATCTGTCTGCAAATGAGTCCCCAAGCTACTTGTGCCTCACCACTTTAATTCTCCATTTCATTCTCACTCTGGCCTCTGCCATTGGCTTCATACACTTTTCCAACAAACCAAACGAGAGCCTCAGGGACAAAATCTAATTTTTTTTGGAGGTGCCCTGCTACTGTCCTTGCTTCATCTTGAAATCCATTTCACAAAATACTGCCAATGATAATGATTTAATTAGATTCAATAAGTTGTGTAATTGGTGGGCTGGCATCAGATTAAAGTCTGCAAGAAGTGCCACACTGTTGTAAAATCTAATTGGTTGACTAATATTGGTCAGGGAAAGGACCCTACCTGGTCTGGACTCCAGTCCCACACTATTTGGCTGATTTTTCATGTCCTCTGGTGTCACCCACACTGTGCTCACAGCAAAAGTGCAACCTGGACAATGTCAGCCACTTCCTAGAAAGGTGCTGCCTGACCTGTTGAGTGGTTCAAGCATTTTCTGTTTTTTGTCAGAGGATATTAACAATTAGATTAGCTGCTATTGTGAAAAAAAACAGTTGTGGTTAACAATGGCAATTTGATGCACAATGGCTGTGGTCATCACCACAGAATTACTAATTACATGTACACGCCCAACTGTTGCCAAAACAGCTTTAGCTTATCAAAAGAGTTGGCAGTTGCAAATAAACTTGGATTTAACCCCTCATGTGTCATTACTGGTAATAAAGGATCAATATTGATAAAAATATTTCGTGTGTAGCCAGTTCTGCCGCAAGAATACCTTGAACTTCAAGTAAATCTTCATTGAAGTATCAAGTGGCTCTGCTGCAAAGGCAGTTTTGTAAATTGACCAATCGTTATAAATTGGCCAAGTTTCATACCCCAGAAACCAATTGGACAACAAGCTGCAAGTTGAAAGGAAATTATTCACACTGTTACAATCCCTGTGGAGAACATTAAGATACTATGTTCAATCCTTGGCTGGGCTGTTACCTGATACAAGCTAGATTGGCAATTATCAGAATCCCTGGGCTAAAGAGGAGAAAAAATATCTAGGGTTACTATGCAATAATCCGTGCTGCAAAATGTCTGATAGTGAAGGCAGGATGTGGCCTGGCAGCAATATTAAGTTGTGATCAAGTATAAAAACAGAAAATGCTAGAAATACTCAACAGGTCTGGCAGCATCTATGGAGAGAAAAACAGAATTAACATTTTAGGTCATGATCTTCCATCAGGACAAGGTCAAGTGGCTATACCCACTGTGTGCTTCCCAAACTATTTTCTAATGCTCATTTTAACACTTGAAAGTTAATGTGACCCTAAATGCCAACAAAACAAAACAGCAATAAACCAGTGTTGGGGGAAATAAAGGGGTACAGTATAGGGATGCAGCAAGAATTTATTGAAGGGAATCAATACTTAAAAAGTCAAGCAATCAAAACCTGTCTGCGTAAGCAGTTAACAGTTAAAGGTCAGGCTGGACAGTGAGAAATCCAAACCTGCACATTCTCAGGGCTTGTGATTATCAGCAAGGCCATATTGGACGAAGAAGAATGTAAATATGATAGATTGGGAGTTTTGGGAGTCAGACTGGAGCCTTAGGTTGGAAAACAACTAAGATTGAGCCTGTTTACAGCAGATAGGGAAAGAACAGATCGTCTTGGGAGGGTCTCTGTCGGGGTGAAGGCAGGTACAATGATGTAACCTTTGTGACCAGAGATTTGTCTACTTAACGTAAACCTATATGTTGACAAGATCGGAATCTGGAGGATGTTCTTGTACGTGACCAATAAGGTATAAATATGTTGAACACTTGTAGCTTAGCAGAGTACTGTCTCAAGCTGCATTGAGATGGTGCCCTCCTTGCAATTGCTCGAATAAACGATCGTAACTTGTACTTGAGTCTCCTGTGGTCCG
Source organism: Carcharodon carcharias (assembly GCF_017639515.1). Taxonomy (NCBI): domain Eukaryota; kingdom Metazoa; phylum Chordata; class Chondrichthyes; order Lamniformes; family Lamnidae; genus Carcharodon; species Carcharodon carcharias. Next base: position 41,265,389 of record NC_054474.1, on the reverse strand, counting down.
TTCATCAAAGACACCACAACAATTTGGCACGGTGAGCAGGGTACTTGGACCGGATCCTCGGGACGGCTCTGCAAACTGGGTGAGTATATTCATTTACAACCGGTAGTTAGTGCAGTAAGCCTACCCGAGAACAGTCCGGGTCAAGTATAAAATAATCAGGAGGAGGACTCAGGAAAGGAGATAGGAGGTGCCGGGGCAATAGCCGGGGCCTTGCAGGTGGGCTAGCGGGGCCAAAGCCGCGCATGGAGGCCAGAGCCCAGTTGAGAGGAGGCAGAGCCTTGCTGGTGTGGTTACGGTTTGAAATATAACCATAACCGAAGCCAAGCAGGGAGGCCAGATCCCAGTGAAACCGCACATGCATACCTCCAATAATTAAGTTGTTAGGACTGTGCGAACGTATCGCACAGGGATAGATGAAAAAATAGGAATCAAATGCCGTCAGGGAAACAAAATAGAGCTATGGAACTCGACTGGGGAACCGCGGACTCCATTACAAGGTTCATAGCGGAACAACAGTCAAAAATAATCACTAAAATGCAGAAGGAGGGGTGGAACCGCCAGGGAACAAAAACAGTGGTGGTTAGAGCAAAAAAAGGATAAGGAAAAGAAAGGGATGATGGTTATTATCACACTGTACCTACAGAATGGTTAATACTAAATTCCAGTCGATTAGAGAGAGAGAAACAAAGTCAGATCCAGGACAGATCAGAACAGTGGCAGCAGCAGCCTGCAGTGACACTGATCAAGAGGGGGAAAGCTCCGAAGGAGAAACCTATGAAGGAGCTGAGGCAGTTCCGTCCTCATATGAACCAACCACCCCACTGTGCCGATTGAATCCCATGGCTCCTATGGCAATAACCGTTAGGAAAAGTAAAGTCAGGAAAGGCGAATTGAAACCCGAAGGGATAAAAGGGGCTGAGGAATAGGGAGAGAATGAAGAGATTGAGAGGGTTACGGAGAAGGTTAAGCATGTACCATTCAGCCCAGGGGAGAAGCAGGTTTTGCTTAAAGAATTGCTGAGACTTAAAACTCGGCATAACCCAGATTTTTGGACTAAACTGCGGGAAATGCAAGATTTCCATGTAATGAACCCCCTCGATATTCACGTACTGGTGAAGGCTAAATGCCCAGGGGATATTTGGGGAAGATTACCCCTACACTTTAGGAGTGGAGATGGGGTGAAACCTGAGGACGTCCCGGACCGGGAGAAGGCGACAGACCTGCACAGGAAGTTTGAGAGAGCAGTAAAGAAAGCCTTAGGGGAGGGAGAGACGAATTGGGGGTGTATAAAGTCCCGTGCGGGATGACGAGGTTGTCCTGAAAATGTGGAAGGATGATTGGGACCCGAAAGGTCCGCTACGGAATTTTCTGTAACTTAAAAAAATGAATTGATCTAAGTTACAAGAGCTGCTTGTGCTGAAGATAGAGAGAGAGAAAGAGAGAAAAGGGGGGTTAATAAGCACTGACAGGCAGGCAAAAACAGAATTACCTGGAAAAACTCAGCAAGTCTGGCAGCATCGGCGGAAAAGAAAAGAGTTGATGTTTCGAGTTCTCATGACCCTTCAACATGACCATTCTGTTGAAGGGTCATGAGGACTCGAAGCGTCAAGTCTTTTCTTCTCTGCTGATGCTGCCAGACTTGCTGAGTTTTTCCAGGTAATTCTGTTTTTGTTTTGGATTTCCAGCATCCGCAGTTTTTTTGTTTTTATCACTGACGGGCAGGAGCTGGCAGAAATGTGAGCTCTCGTCAGTTTGAAGGTCCCTATATGTGGAGCCTTCAAGATCTCTTTATTTCCCCCACTGCTATTTGAAGTTTTGTTTAGAATATGAGAGCCTTAAGTCTTTAAGTTAAGGATACAGGAATATAAATACATACCTGGAAATATATGTTTGTTTGTGTGCAAGGAAGCATTTGTATGTGAGCTTTAATGTGCTTCTTCCGTAAATTGTCATTTGTGTATGTAGTCCTGCATTTTAGGGTTGAAAGCCCCATGTTAGATTCAAGGAAAAGTATACTAAAACATTCCAAGGTTTTGAGTATAAGGTTTGATTTGAGATTTCTGGCAAAAATCGTAATTTGAAGGTAATAAAAAGATAAAACAGGGCTTGCCTTTGTTTGAGATGAACCAACCCTTGTACCACCCCCTTGCAGACTAGTAAGGAATAGCCCTCATCATAAGCTTCCAAGCTGATTGGGATTAATACATATGAGTTAGTATTATAAAATTCTGAGAAAAAAAAATTACTTGAAATTCAGAAGGATTCTAGGAAAACCAAAAGACATAAACACAAGGTCTAGGTGGTTCCAGTGGATAAAAAGGGGGTTCTTATGAAGAGATGAATTAAATATTAAAGGAAATCTGCTTTCCAAAAGCACTGAAATTTGAATTTGGGACAACCTTGAGATGTAAAGTGCAGTGTAATTTAACAGGTTACTTTGAATAACGAGGATGATATCTAAGATAAAGAATGTGTCGATAAACGTTCAGAAATTATAGCTTGGATATAAATCATTACACATGAAAAAGAGGCTGTTTTAATTTTGATAGTGTAAATTACAGTTCTTACAAAGTTTAAAAATTTGAGGTTTGGTTCTTGATAACGTTCTCAAAAGGGAATTTTTATTTTAAAAGGTTTGACAACAATTGGCACTAATTCAAATGCTGCAAGCTTTTGTATTTGTAAAACTGTTCCCAAAATATGAAGCTAAGCTCAAGACCTTGACAAAGTTTGGCAGAAATCCAATTTTTGGCCTAATTAATGAATCTGGGATAATTCTAAAAGAAACGGGTCAGACACAATTAAGTGGTTACTTTTGAGTCAATAAAATGTTGTTTGAGAAGAAGATAAGGAACCTGTCAATGCCTGATTTCTGTATTTAAAACTGTTATGAGAATACTTCATTTATTTTAAAGTCTCTCCAAGCAACCTGAACAAGATAAGATGGTAGCTGTTGTATGCGTCAAAACGGTATGAAGCAAGTAAGAGAAAGAGTTAGGGAAAGAGGACACAATATACAAACTGTTTTAAGGAAAGTGAATTTGATCATCTGGCCATCAACTGAGGCAATAGAGAAACTGATATCAAGCGAATCTTAGGATGATCATGGTCAGGGGAAAAAAACTTAGAGGTAAAACTATGTGGAATCTGTAGTTCAGGAATTGAAATGTAAGGAGAAATAATACTTAACAACAATTTACCACAAGATGTATATAGGTAAAGGGAAAGCTGGAAAAAGGCTAAATAGATGTATCACTGATTGTATTAATGTGCCTGCGAGCTACAAAAACTGAGGCCACAGGATTAACACTATGACAGTTAAGCAGCTCTCAGAGAGAACCGTCACTGGAAGTGAAGATACTGAGCCATTGAAAGATAGGATAAGAAGGTGCACTGTAGAGTTGTGTTGGCAGTTTAAGGAATTGATGTGGGGCAGCAGCAGGAGACAGTAGACGGGAAGGAGTGGAGGGTGCCCATCCAGATGGATTCAGATCAGGGAACTTATTTCACAGGAAGAGTCATCAAAGACATTTAAATATAAACGGAAATTCCACATTCCCTACCAGCCACAGAGTTTGGGAATGGTGGAAAGGATGAACTGAACTTTAAAAAAAAAACATCAATCACAAAAGTAATTCAAGAGACAGGGAATGCCCAGTATTCTGATGCACTTTAGGGCTACCCCAAGCAGAACCACCAGGTTCACCCCATTTGAAATAATGACAAGGAGAACAATGCAGTTACCCAAGGGAATCATTGTAGTAGTGGGAGATGGAGGACCACTAAAAGGAAGGATGCGAGACTATGTGAGGGCAATAAGTAAGCAATTGCACGAGTTAAGGAAGGGAGTCAGAGACTGACAGATGATTAAGGATATGGAAGCAGGCAAATCCAAAGAGCAACAATGGACCATACGAGGTAATTATGACAAATGATACATGCGCACTTGTAGATATGAGAACGGGAAGTAAATGGAGGCATTACACACAGTTAAAGATACATGACAATTGACCCTTGACCAAGCGGTAACTCGGAGAACGGGAACTGATGTTAATTGCCTACGATCCTGGTCGTGGGCGTATCAGTACTGGCAACAAGGTCGGGGATCATCACTGCTCATCCCGCACCACAGGACAGCACGGACAGTGCCGAATGCAACATGCAATGGGGAATGATAAGTGTAACAGTAGGAGAACAAATGCTTTTGAATTGTAGTAAGGGCTTGCTTTAGATCGGGTGTGGGAGGTCTGCCCAAAAGAGAAAATTAGTACCACTATCCAGCCACCTCCCAAGTCTACTTCGACAATCCGAGTAGAGATAATTGAAGCCTCTCAGACCACACCAACTGACCCATCTTGTCCGGCCATGTATCCAGGCTGACAAATGGTCTCGTATTGATCAATCAAAATAAAGTTCCTTATGATAATGTACACCATGAACTGGTACCCATAATCTTGAATATATCCGGTGTCGCCCTGCCCCAGTGGTGCCCAACCCACACCCAAGCATTTTACACGGTTCTGACGAGCCAGTTGGTGGCTGAAGCAGTCCAGTTTAACAGCGGGATGTGATCAGGCCCAGAGGGAGACCGAGCTAAGTGCAGCCTGATAAATGTCGCTGCCAAGTTATTCAATACAGGGACGTCAGTAGTTAATTCCATTGACCTAGCAACTGTAGATCAGAAGGTCCGTACCCTGAGCTTTAAGCTTAAGGAGATTTTAGGGCGGGGACAGGGGATCCAGGATACCCAATTAGATATGGACCAGGACGTGACACGGTTAATTCAAAGCCTGGCTACCGTGTTCGAAAGTCATGTGGGGACTATCAATAAACTAACTGAAACAGGAAAAAATATTTCAGACGAAGCGAGCAGAAATGATGCTTGCAGCACCTATAGATCTTGGGCACTGGAACAAGCCCGAGAGAATTTAAGACAGATTAATGAAGGGGTAGTCCCTTTATGGGTAACTAATGAGCATTTATTGAATCTCTCACGACACAAGAAGCATGACTTGACCGGTTGCCAGCTCAGAGGTTTGACACGCGTATACAGAATGAATGTTGAATGTATACTGAATAGTAATATGCCAATAGGCATTGTATTAATACCTGTCATACCTATGTCAACACCTGGCAGGACATTATATACAGTAGAAAATATTGGGGTTATACGGGGGGATTACTACAATAAGTATACAATATTCCGCCATATGCAGTAGACATAGAAGGAAATATAGTTAGCATCACATTAGAAGAGTGTAGGATAGAAGCCGCCGCGGTAGTATGTGCACATCCGATATGCTGGAAGTGAAGTGTGGATTTAAAGCAGCCGCAAACTGTACAATGGAAGCTATATGGGCTGCAAAAGAACCGACCCATGTTGCATATACAGGGAATGGGAGAAATTGTATCACCACGTGCCAGGAAATGATCCAGTATGGGGGTAACCAGATATGCCCCATTCACAATCATTCGGTTTGACTACGTCCACAGGTGCCAGCAAGGGTGGGAAAGGTGGAACTGGTTGAAATATACAAGAGAGGAACAACTACTATTCAGGTCAAGGAAAGCCTTAAGGATAACCTGACACAGTATTTGAACCAGTTCTCCTACGAAATTCCCCTATTGCCAGAGCATCTCACAGCGATTCGGGGACAGGCTCAGCAGATATACAGAACTTACTATACACTGCAGCAACAGGTTAGAGCCTTAAAGACGGATATTGAACAAATAGATTCTTCCACGTGGTGGGAGGACCTGTGGAACTGGGGTTCAAACGTACAGATATACCCTGGATTCGGATTATCTCCCATGCCCTAGTCATACTTCAGCTGATATTGATTATGTATCTAATGCACTTGATATACTGCACCCAGAGGTCACAAATAAAGGTGGCGTTGGGGGGATTTTAGCAGGTCGAGCAGGAATCTGGTAAGCCAGAAGTTCGGATTAAAGGACCAGATGATACAGATGGTTTGACCAGTACCCGTACCCTTTACGTGCCAAAGCTGGATGACTGGCCAGAATCAATGGGTGGTGGTGCGTAAAGTGGGGTTGGCGGGGGGGAGCGGACAACACCACTGTAGTTGGCTATCTTGGGCTAAGCCAAGGGCCAAAAGGGGGAACTGTTAGGGGGAAATAAAGGGATACAGTATAGGGATACAGCAAGAATTTATTGAAGGGAATCAACACTTAAAAAGTCAAGCAGGCAAAATCTGTCTGCGTAAGCAGTTAACAGTTAAAGGTCAGGCTGGACAGAGAGAAATCTAAACATGCACCATTCTCAGGGCTTGCGAACATTGGCAAGGCCATATTGGACGAAGAAGAATGTAAATATGATAGATTGGGAGTTTTGGGAGTCAGACTGGAGCCTTAGGTTAGAAACCAACTAAGATTGAGCCTGTTTACAGCAGATAGGGAAAGAACAGGTGGTCTTGGGAGGGTCTCTGTCGGGGTGAAGGCAGGTACAATGATGTAACCTTTGTGACCAGAGATTTGTCTACTTAACGTAAACCTATATGTTGACAAGATCGGAATCTGGAGGATGTTCTTGTATGTGACCAATAAGGTATAAATATGTTGAACACTTGTAGCTTAGCAGAGTACTGTCTCAAGCTGCATTGAGATGGTGCCCTCCTTGCAATTGCTCGAATAAACAATCGTAACCTGTACTTGAGTCTCCTGTTGTCCATTCATCAAAGACATCACAACAACCAGCATAGTAACATTCAGTGTATAGTAATGAAAGCTTACATATTCTATTACATATGAAAAACTGTGCTTTAAAGTACTTTGTAAAGATATTATTATTTCTTATACTTATGTAGGTTTTAGTCAAGCCCTCCATATTCCACCAACATAGAAGATTCAGTGAAGGTCTTCTCCTCTTGACTTCTGGTCCAAGATAGCCACACATTTACTCTGCCTCACATTCCCCCATAAACATGGCAGTCAGCAACCTTGGCCTTGGCCTGTCACCAGCAGAAGCCCCAAAGCTGCCATATCACTCGGTGTAAATGCAGGACCTATGGCACCTTATTCAGGTTTTGCGGCCAGAGGGCTGAATTTTGAAGTGGTCAGGTGGGTGGGCCTGGTACTGATCGGGAAACAGCCTGCTGCCCACGATTGGCCCCCAACCGCGATTTCACGCTGGCTGGCCAATTAACAGCCAGACAGAGTGAAACGTGCGCTGAAAGGTTCAGCGCTGCCAGGGTGGGGGTGGGGGGAGGGTGAGTGCTGAAGTCAGCTTGAGCATGGGGGAGCGCAAAATGAAAGCTCCCTGAAAGTACACAGCTGCCTCAGTGAGCTGAAGAATTTGAAACCATGAAATAAAGATTTTAAATTACAAAAGAAAGTTCCCAAATCGGACTGTAAGGATATGCCTTTTTATTTTCTGTTGGACTATTGTAAAATTACAATTGCCGCAGGTTGAAAGACATGTCTACTGGGACAGGATGAGAGAAATATACAATGTTGCAGTCCTAGAACAGACTGTGCCATGAAAGGCAGGATGGTGCCGGAAGGGAGTCCTAGACAAAGGGAGCTGCCTGACAACAGCATTCTAATTGGCTCCTGATCAGGTGACCAGGTTTTGTGCACGAGCAAAGCAGAATCGTTCCTAGCCTGAAAGGAACAAGATCTAAAACCTCTTTCTCCTGTGTGTGAAAGATTCCAGTGATTCCCCAATAATAGCTAGCTGGGTCTTTTTCCTCCTCAGATGTCTATAACCTGCTCTCTCTCTGAAAACCTCTGTCAAGAAGCAAAAGGGAAAACGACTGTTTGAGACATTGAAAGACAAGTACTCAACCAGTGAACTAAAAACTGAAAGTGCTGGGAGACCATCTTGTGTCATCAACAAGAACTGAAAGGAATTTGGGAGACATTGATCAAAATCAACCCATCAAATCCTGTACTCCAGAATTGGTGCTATTGAACTGTTTCATCCCACCCTTAAGATCCAAGTTTTTGTGTGTCTTATGTGTTGTATATGTGCATATGAGGATTCAAGAAGAGGGTAGAGTTTAAGTTATAGTGTTAGAAGTTAGCAGTTCATACTTCTTTCTTTTGCCACTGGTTAATGACAGTTTGTTCAATAAACAGTTTTTTACTTATTAAGTTTACAAACCTGGTGCTCATATTCTGTTAACCTAAATTAAACAGTTAGGTAGAATTAGGGCAATCTGGTGGTTTGATCAAACTTTTTCACACTTGGCACGGCTTGGGGAGCTTTGGGGCTTGATATTACAGTGCTCTCTCCCCAGTGAGTCGTGACAGGACTCACTCACCTAAACATATAGATTATAAAAATTCTGGCTCAACATTTTTATTTTATTTTAAATTAATATCGGAAACCTCATCTCGCCCTTGGATGAGGTTTCCTCAAAAACTAGCTGATTCGTCTGCCCGCCAACTGTAACATTGGAACGGGCAGTGAAAAATCCATGTTAATGAATACATTAATGGCCTTAATAGGCCTCTTAATTGTCAGCGGGTGTGCTGCCAACTCTTGCACGTGCCTGCTGACTGAAATATTGCACAAATGTGTGATGATATCGGGACAGTTGCCTAACGTTATCGAGTGCTATTTTACGCTCGGGCATGTCTCGCATGCACCTGCACACCAAGTGTAAAATCCTGCCCAGGATGTTTCTAAAGCCTTCCCACCACTTGCCAGGTCCATCACTCTCCTCCACCACACCTTGCACAGAGACCAAGAGAGGAGCAGGGCAGGCCAACTGCCAGCTGGGCCTTGGTGCAGGGCGCAGGGTCAGAGGAGGGGGAGCTCACAACCCCATTCTCTGTTCTTGTGAACTCACCAGAGGCCGCAACTCACAGCTTGGGAAGTGTTAGACTAGGTTCACATGTGAAGAATGGCTGTGATGGTAATTTAGTAATAAGCTAGCATCACTTATATAACCATACTTGAGTGAAATGCTGCCTTCAGGAGAGAAGGGGATGAAATTAGAAAAAAAATTGTAATAGTAACATGCCTCAAGGAACTTACCTCAAAGGAATGTTCACATCATTAAAATATAATTAATGTATCTGTTACAATTGGAGAGCCTCTACCAAAATAACTTTGGTTTATGCAATACAGATAAAAAAAAATTAAAAATCAATAGGAATTTTTATTAGATGTATAAATATATGCAGTGGGTCATGGCATTGCCTAGGTATTTGGGGCAATAAGTGTTTATTACTGCTGGGTAGCAATGACACTAGCCTGGTGAAGCCACAACAGTGAATACACCAGCAGAAATGCGGAATAAAAGTAGAAAATACTGGAAAAAACCAAGCAGCATCTGTGAAGAGAGAAACTGATTATAATTTCAGGTGATTGACCTTTAATGCCTAATCTTCACCTAAATGATCTGCAATCAAATCCATCCCACCATATTAGGATGTAAGTCTCTCTCTGCTGTCTATAGAGTCCTATCTGAAATGAATTTGGACTGTATAGTAGTCTACTTACTTGTCAAACACTTGTCAAACAAGTCAATGGCACAAAACATATTTACTTACTAATAGATAACTGCCGGAAGTAGACTCGAGGACAACTGAAACTCAAATGACAGTTCAGCATTGTGTTCTCTCTTCCTTCTACCCCCAGTGACTTTAAAATGCATTAAAATATTAATCTGAAAATTATCAATGAATTAACAAAACCACCAAGTGCTGTCAATGCAGCACTTTAACTCTGTTGACCTGGTACATATAAATTGATTTTAAAAATCAAGTTTGCCTTGGTGAACATGCAGCTAACAAGGTACAAATTGTTTTGGACCAAAGATCAGTTGAGATCGTTGATAAGATGCCCTAGAAACATGTTTAGAGCAATTTGGATTGGTTCTAACAAGATGGTGAGTCATCTATTGAAAACAGGTTGAAGGAGACTGTGGCTATAGTAGGAAGTGTAATTATTTGGATGGCACAATTTAGTCAGTGCAGCAAATTAGTGAAGGAACAAAACAGCTTTAAAGAAACAATATAAAAATCAAAAACATTTTGCACTGAGTCTTGGTTAGAGCAGCATGGGAATGTTCTAATTCATTTCAGTGTACCTGAGCTATAAGGAGGAGAAGTATTCTCAGGGAAAAAGGAGAAAATTTTAAAAAACAAGTATGAAAAAAAAATCACTTCTCATATCATGCCTATATCCCAAAAGATACCCCACAAAGCTGAACCCACACTTGATGAAAGGTCAATCACCTGAAATTATAATCAGTTTCTCTCTTCACAGATGCTGCTTGGTTTTTTCCAGTATTTTCTACTTTTATTCCGCATTTCTGCTGGTGTATTCACTGTTGTGGCTTCACCAGGCTAGTGTCATTGCTACCCAGCAGTAATAAACACTTATTGCCCCAAATGATGCTTTTGTTCCCTCTACTCATAATAACCATCATGGATTTTTTAAAAATTGGCTTAAGGACATAAAACATCAAGTTGTGGTAAATGATTATTTTTCAAACTGTAAGATGATAGACAGCAGTATTCTTCAAGGGTCGATGCAGGGGCCACTGTGTTTTTAATACATATAAATGACTTGGATGTTGGAATACAAAGTAAAACCTCAAAATTTGATGATACCAAACTTGGAGATGTGGCAAATCGTGATGATGATAGTAATTGACAGAGCTAGACAGGCTTTTGATCTGCAAGGCAGTCAGGCATCTGCATGGGGGCTAGGCAGGAAAGTAGAGTTAAGGCCACATTCAGATCAGCCATGATCTTCTTAAATGGTGGAGCAGGCTCAATGGGCTGAATGGCCTACTCCTGCTCCTATTTCTTATGATCTTATGTTCTTTTGATCTTTTGCAATAGAATAGAGATAGGCTAACAAAATGGGCAGACAAGTGGCAGATGGAATTTAACACAGAAGTGTGAGGTGATGCATTTTAGTAAAAGGGATAGGGAAAGACAATATAGGCTTAAGGACACAGTTCTAAAGAATGGCCATGAACCTGGGGTTCATGTGCATAGATCTTTGAAGGTAGCATGGTATACTGAGCGTTATTAGCAAAACTAATTGGACTTCATAAATAGAGGTATTGAATACAAAAGCAGAGAAGTTGTGCTGAACCGTTATAAAGCTTTGGTTAGGCCACAACTAGAGTATTGTGGTCAGTTCTGGGCACCACACTTTAGGTAGGATCTGAGGGTCATTGGGATAGAATAAGGCATTTTTAGCTACAGGGTTCAGTTGGATAAACCTGGGATTGGAGCAAAGGAGACTGGGGGGAGATTTAATGGGTGTTTTAGATTAAGACAGGTTTAGAAAAGGTAGATAATGGAAAAGCTGTTCCAAATAATTGATGGTACTAGGGTACACAGATTTAAGGTTTTGCATAAGAAATGCAGGGGCTATATGAGGAAGAATTTTTTTATGCAGCAAGTGGTTCTGACCTAGAACTCATTGGCTTGTTAGTGGAAGCAGAGGCTATCCATGATTTCAAAAGGAAATTGGACAGGCCCTTGAGGGAAATAAATTTGTTGGGTTACAGGAACACAGAGAGAAGTGGCAGAGAAATGGCTGGGAATGCAGAGAGCTAGCATGGGCTCAATCGGCCAAATGGCCTCCTTATGTGCCACAATAACACCATGACTATGGCTATGGAATATTGGGCAGATATTTAACCTTTAACATTAACTGATGAACATGATAGAGAATACCACCTAACCAATTCAAAAATATTTCAATACTAATTACAAATATGAATTTGGAGAGGGGCAAAGCGATGGCATTGTGGTATTGTCACTGGACTAGTAATCCAGAGACTCAGGGTAATGCTTTTGGGACCCTGCAAGGTCCTCCTCAATAACATCTGGGGGCTAGTGCCAAAGTTGGGTGAGCTGTCTCACAGACTAGTCAAGCAACAGCCTGACATAGACACCCTCACAGAATCATACCTCACAGATAATGTTCCAGATACTGCTATCACCATCCCTGGCTATGTCCTTTCCCACCGGCAGGACAGGCCCAGCAGAGGTGGCAGCACAGGAGGAAGGGAGTTGCGCTGGGAGTCCTCAACATCGAATCCAGACCCCATGAAGTCTCATGGCATCAGGTCAAATATGGGCAAGGGAACCTCCCTCCCTCAGCTGATGAATCAGTGCTCCTCCATGTTGAACATCACTTGGAGGAAGCACTGAGGGTGGCAAGGGCGCAGAATGCACTCTGAGTGGGGGACTTCAATGTCCATCACCAAGAGTGGCTCTGTAGCACCACTACTGACTGAGCTGGTTGAGTCCTAAATGCCAAACAGCAAGTGATAGACAAGGCTAAGCGATCCCACAACCTACGGATCAAATCTAAGCTCTACAGTCCTGCCACACCAGTCGTGAATGGTGGTGGGCAATTAAACAAGTCACTAGAGGAGGAAGCTCCACAAGTATCCCCATCCTCAACGATGGAGGAGCTCAGCACATCATTGCAAAAGGTAAGACTGAAGCATTTGCTACAATCTTCAGCCAGAAGTGCTGAGCGGATGATCCATATCAGCCTTCTCCAGAGGTCCGAGCATCACAGATGCCAGTCTTCAGCCAATTCAATTCACCCACATGATTTCAAGAAGTGGCTGAAGGCAGTGGATACTGCAAAAGCTATGGGCCCTGACAATATTCCGGCAATTGTACTGAAGACTTGTGCTCCAGAAATTGCTGCATCCCTAGCCAAGCTAATCCAGTACAACTACAACACTGGCATCTATGCGGCTATGTGGAAAATTGCCCAGGTATGTCCTGTCCACAAAAAGCAGGACAAATCCAATCCGGCCAATTATCTCCCCATCAGTCTACTCTCTATCATCAGTAAAGTAATGGAAGGGGTCAACAACAGTGCTATCAAGCGGCACTTGCTTAGCAATAACCTGCTCACTGATGCCCAGTTTGAGTTCCGCCAGGGCCACTCAGCTCCTGACCTCATTACAGCCTTGGTTCAAACATGGACAAAAGAGCTAAACTCCCAAGGTGAGGTGAGAGTGACTGCCCTTGACATCAAGACAGCATTTGACCAAGTGTGGCATCAAGGAGCCCTAGCAAAACTGGAGTCAATGGGAATGAGGGGGGAAACTCTCCACTGGTTGGAGTCATACCTAGCACAAAGGAAGATGGTTGTGGTTGTTGGAGGTCAATCATCTCAGTTCCAGGACATCACTGCAGGAGTTCCTCAGGGTTATGTCCTCAACCCAACTGTCTTCAGGTGCTTCATCAATGACCTTCCTTCCCTCATAAGGTCAGAAGTGGGGATGTTCACTGATGATTGCACAATATCCAGCACCATTTGCGACTCCTCAGATCCTGAAGCAGTCCATGTCCAAATTCAGCAAGACCTGGACAACATCCAGGCTTGGGCTGACAAGTGGCAAGAAACATTCATGCCACACAAGTGTCAGGCAATGACCACCTCCATCAAGAGAGAATCCAACCATCACCCCTTGATGTTCAATGGCATTGCCATCACTGAATCCCCCACTATCAACATCTTGGGGGTTATCATTGACCAGAAACTGAACTGAACTAGGCATATAAATACTGTGGCTACAAGACCAGGTCAGAGGCTAGGAACCGTGTGACGAGTAACTCACCTCCTGACTCCTCAAAGCCTGTTCACCATCTACAAGGCACAATTCAGGAGTATGATGGAACACTCCCCACTTGCCTGGAAGAGTGCAGTTCTAACAATACTCAAGAAGTTTGACACCATCCAGGACAAAGCAGTCCACTTGATTGGCACTACATCCACAAACATTCACTCCCTCCACCACTGATGCACAGCAGCAGCAGTATGTACCATCTACAAGATGCAGTGCAAGAACTCACCAGACCTCCTTCGACAGCACCTTCCAAACCCACAACCACTATCATCTAGAAGGACAAGGGCACCAGATAGATGGGAATACCACCACCTGGAAGTTCCCCTCCAAGTCACTCATCAACCTGACTTGGAAATATATCGCCATTCCTTCACCGTTGCTGGGTCAAAATCCTGGAACTCCCTTCCTAGCAGCACTGTGGGTTACCTACACCACATGGACTGCAGCAGTTCAAGAAGGTTGCTCATCAACATCTTCTCAAGGGAAACTAGGAATGGGCAATAAATGCTGGCCCAGCCTGTGAAACCCATATCGCATGAGTTAATAATAAAATAAATAAAAACAAAGCAGTTTGAGCTAATAAATGGTAAACAATGTTTTTCAGCAGCGGTTCAGGGGCTCTCTTTCAAAGAAGGAAATTATGTTTAAAGAAGGTTGTAAGGACAAGCCCAGCAATTACAGACCAGTCAGTTTAACTTCAGTGGTGGGCAAGATTCTAGAAACAATTATTCAGGATAGAATTAGTAGTCACATGGGAAAATGGGTTGATAAGCAAGAACCAGCATGGATTTCTAAAGGGGAAATTGTGTTTAACTAACTTGCTGGAGTTTTTTGAAGAGGTAACAGAAAAGGTCAATGAGGGTAATGCTGTTAATGTGGTGTTCATGGACCTTGAAAAGGCATTTGATACAATGCGCCACAATAGACTTGTGAGAAAAGTTATTGCTCATGGAATAAAAGGGACAGCAGCAATGTGGTTATAAAATTCGCTGAAAAATAGGAATCAGAGGGTAATGATCAATGGATATTTTTCTGGCTGGAGGAAGGTTTGTAGCGGAGTTCCCCAGTGGTTGGTATTGGGACCCTTACTTTTTCTGATATATATCAATGATCTCAGTTTGGTGTGCAAGGGACAATTTCGAAGTTTGCGGATGATATGAAGCTTGGGAGTGTTGTGAACTGCGAGGAGGACAGTGTGGAACTTCAAGAGGACATAGACAAGTTGGTGGAGTGGGCAGTTAGAAGGCAAATGAAGTTCAATGTGGAGAAGTGTGAGGTGGTGCATTTTGGCAGGAAGAACATGGGCAGGCAATATAAAATGAGGGGTAAAATTTTGAAGGGGGTGCAGGAGCAGAAAGATCTGGGTGTAAATGTGCATAGATCATGGAAGGTAGCAGGTCAGGTGGAGAGCAGTTAATAAAGTATATAGTATCTTGGATTTTATTAATAGCGGCATAGAGTACAAGGAGCAGGGAGGCTATGCTTATTTTATACAAGACACTCATTAGACCTCAGCTGGAGTATTGTACACAGTTCTGGGCAACACATTTTAGGAAGGATGTGAACCCATTGGAGATAGTGCAGAAGAGGTTTACAAGAATGGTTCAAGGGATGAAAAACTTCAATTATGAAGATAGTTTGGAGAGGTTGGGACTGTTCTCCTTGGAGAGAAGAAGGCTAAGAGGAGATTTGATAGAGATGTTCAAAATCAATGAGGGGGTTGGATGGATTAGATAGGGAGAAGCTCTTCCTGCTCGTTAAAGGATTAAGAACAAAAGGGCACAGATTTAAAGTGATTTGTAAAAGAAGCAAATATCATACAACTAGTGGTTCGGATCTGGAATGCACTGCCTGGACTTGTGGTGGAGGCTGGATCAATTGAAGCACTCAAGAGGGAATTAGATGATTGTTTGAATAAAAACAATGTGCAGGGATATGGGGAGAGGGAAGGGCAATGGCACTAGGTCATAATGCTCATTTGGAGAGCCAGTGCAGGCACAATGAGCCGAATGGCCTTCTTCTGTGATTCAGTGATGCAAATTCCTGCATCACTCTTGTAGAAACTCTGCCAGTGCTTGCTTTCCACCAGATTCTGGGTGAGAGGTAGATGATCTCTTGCTGCAAAGTTCCACTCCAATAGAGTCAAGGACATGGTGGATGGTGGCTGCACAGACTGGATGTTGCCAAAGGTCTTCACTGCCTGCATGTTCTGGTAACAGGTTTGTCTTGCTGCTGATGCCATCAGAGAAATACAATCTACTCTTGGCCCTAACTTTAGTATCTGTATTGAAGTGGCTCAGCCTGCTTCTTTTTTTGACACTCATACAGATGAGCAGATCCATTTGAACAGAGGTAAGAAGAGACAAACCCGCTTCTCACTTGAACCATCTCTCAGAAATTCCCTCCATGCTATTTGAACCCTGTACAGTACTTTTTGTCCATCTTCAACTTCCTCACTTTCATCTTCAAGAGGATACTTCCTGGCAGGACATTCCACCATCCAGTATCAGTAAATTATAGGTAGATTTTTAATTCAGAGAACCTTCCACAGATTATGGGGAACTTATGGGGAATGCAGTGCAGCATTCTGTCATTTGAATCACTTCATGGATATCCTAGGCCCAGGTCCCTTTTGCAGCTAAGATGAAACCATTGTTCCTGCAGTTTTCCATTATTTAAATGGCTGCTGCTCAATTTCTGGTTACTCTTTACTCCAATTATGTCTATCTTTGGTCACCTGATGCACCATGTGAGCAGTTTGAAAAACTTGTGTGAATCTGCTGTCATATCTGGTGAAAGCCATAGTGTGCTGGTTTGTGAATGCATAAAATAACCAGGAGGTGTCTCTGGCTGCTTGCACTTGCTTCAATCTCTGGTACAACACAGAATATGGGCCTCAATATTAACAGCCCACAATGAGTGGGAGAGGATTAGGAGCAGGGTGTTGTAGAATTAAAAATAGGGAACACGTCGAACATATCAATTATACGTGCCAACATACACCAACATGCCTAAAATCTGTTAATACAGTGGCAAATATTAGCAGATCAATTGTTCAGCCATCAAAGGTTGGAATACTTAATTAACGTATTTAGATCAGGCTCCCATAGGACAACTGACAGCTTGATTTAAAATTGATTATTTCTGCACAGGTTTCCCATGGGTCAAACATCCAGTGATGAAAGGGAGACAGGAGCTGCCATCTCCAAAAGGTAAGTGCCCTTTGTAACATTCCTTGTGGACCAGGAGGAGCAAGAATGCTGAAACAATAGCAACAACAACTTATATAGTGTCTTTAAAATGATAAAACATCCCAAGATGCTTCACAGGAGCATTATGAAACTAAATATGACACTGAGCCACACAAGGAGATATTAGGTCAGATGACCAAAAGTTTGGTCAAAGAGTTAGGTTTTAAGGAGCGCCTTAAAGGAGGAAAGCGAGGTAGGGAGGACGAGAGGTGTAGGAGGTCATGCCAGAGCTTGAGGCCTAAGCAACTGAAGGCACGGCCACCAATGGTGGAGCAATTATAACAGGGAATGCACAAGGCTGCTTTTTGTCTCCCTCACCTTTTCCCAGCCTTCGCCATTAATATCAGGGACATAATGCTAACCAGCTCACTGGAAGTCTTTCGAGACTGTTGGGGACTGTAAGATAAACTAAAGACTTGCATTCATATACTGCCTTTCATGACCTCAGAGTGTCCCAATGCGCTTTACAGCCAATAAAATGCTTTGAAAGACAATGAAGTGATACTATTTTTAGATATTGATTGTTTATTGACCCAAACCTCCAAATTATGATCTAAATGTTTAGTGATATATATTTGTGTTTAGTTTTTAGATAGTAAAAGTGAGATGCAGACAGAAAGATTAGGAGGGGTTATAGTGTTACCTATACTGGTTGGACATATTCCTGGGGGTTTAGTCATGTGATGATTAATAATGTGGCACTTTGATCATGTGGTGTTTGACCACAATTTATAAATGTTATTGCACTAAACAGCTAGTCCATTACTACCTGTCACTGAACAGATGTGCATAGCTCTTTTGGGCATGAATCCTGCTCCATGGTTCTGGAATTGTTGCATTGGTTCATAAAACTTGCAGAACATTTGTACACCAGTGCAATGGGGATGCACAAAAGGCTTCAGCCTAACTCCACTGGCCTCACATAAGCTTGATCTGTGAAGGAGAAAAATTTCAAATTGATAGTGAGAAGCCCCAACCATGCAAAACAGCCTTTGAAACACCATGTCTTTGATCTGAAACTCTATAGCAAAAGCTGAGTCTGCAGTTAATGCTATTGTAATAAATATGTCTATACGTCTCTTTAAACAATTTTTAAATATAACAAGATTGAGGAGCTGTTGGACTATCCTGTTACTAAGGTTGAGACAATCTGTTCACCTGCTTCTGCGTGTATCTCCCTTCCACTATCCCGCGTGGCCAATTCCTCTAGTGCCCCTCCCTGCCCTAAATCTGAACTTGCATCTTTCTCTAGTTTGTCTCCTATCTTCCCTCATGCCCTCTCTTCCTCTCTGAGCTCACCTTGTCCAAGAGGCCCACCTCCTGTTTCCTCGAACCTATTTTCACTGAACTGCTGATTGCCCAACTTCTCCTCCTGGACCCCATGTTAGTTGATATTGTAAATTATTCTCTCTTTTCACGTGTTGTCCCTCTCTTCTTTAATTCTGCTGTCATCACTCCTCTCTTAAAAAAAACCCCTTGACACCCATCATTCTTGAAAGTACCATCCTATCTCCAAAAATCATTTTCCACTCCAAAGTCCTTTAATGCATTGTTGCCTCCTAAATCCATTCTCATCTTTTCTGGAATTCCATGTTTGAATCTCTCCAATCAGCTTTTCACATCTGTCACACGTTGAAACACCTCTTATCAAAGTCACAAATCTCATCCTTTGTGACTGTGACAAAGGTAGCCTTTTCCTCCTCGTCCTTCTCGACTGTCTTCAGCCTTTGACATGGTTGACCACACCATGTACTCCAATGTTTCTCATTGTTGTCCAGCTGACTGGGCCTGCTCTCTTCTGGTTCCATTCTTATCTATCTAATCATAGCTAGAGAATCACATGCAAAGGTTTCTCTCCCTGCACCTAAACCTTACCTCTAGTTGTACTTTATGTCTTTACTTTACCTCTATGCTCTTTAGCTCTGAAGAAGTCACATGGACTCAAAACATTAACTGTTTCTCTCTCCACAGATGCTGCTGGACCTGCTGAGTTTTACCAGCATTTTCTGTTTTTATTTCAGATTTCCATTATCTGCAGTATTTTGCTTTTTCTGTTACCTCTAATGTTCCCCAAGGATTGATCCTTGACTTCTTATCTACAGGCTGCCCCTCGGTGACATCATCCGAAGGCACAGAGTTAGTTTTCACATGTATGCTGCTGACATCCAGCAATACCTCAACACCACATCTTTCAAAGCCTCCATGGTTGTTAAATTATCAGAGCACTTATCAGACATCCAGTACTGGATGAGCAGAAATTTCCTACAATTAAATATTGGAAAGACTGAAGCCATTGTTTTCTGACCACTCTAAACTCAATTCCTAAATTCTATCCCTCTCTGTGAAAATAGTCTGAGATTAAACCAGTCTGTTTGCAATTTTCGTGTCACATTTGATTGCGAAATGAGCTTCTGACCTCATACTCATGTCATCTCTAAGACTGCCTATTTCCACCTCCGTAACATCACCCAAATTCACCCCGTCTCAGCTCATCTGTGGCTAAACACCTCATTCATGCCTTTGTTACTGCAATATACAAATATCCCAATGCCCTCCTGGCTTGTCTCCCACATTCTACGCTCTGTAAACTTGAGGTCAGCCAAAACTCTACTGTCACGTTTTAACTTGCAGAGAGTCCCATTTACCTGCCACCCCTGTGTTCACTGATCTATACTGGCTCTCAGTCAAGCAATGTCTTGATTTTAAAATTCTAAGCCTTGTTTTCGAATCCTTCCGTGGCCTTGCCTCTCCATATCTCAGTATTCTCATCCAACCTCACGATCCTCTGAGATATCTGCACTGCTCTAATTCTGGCCTCTTGTACATTCCCAATTTTAATTTCTCCATAATTGGTGGCCGTGCCTTCAGCTGCCTAGGCTCCAAGTTCTGGAATTTCATTCCTTCACCTCTCTGCCTCTCTACCTTGGTTTTCTCCTTTAAGACACTCAAAATCAAGCTTTTGGTCACCTGACCTAATAGCTCCTCATGTGGCTTGGTGTCTTACTTTGTCTTATAATGCTCCTGTGAAGCGCCCTGGGATTACGTTAAAGGTACGATATAAATATAAGTTGTTCTTGTTGATTGCACAGTGTTCAGTACCATTCACAACACTTCAGATACTACCTGCATGCAGCAAGGCCTGGAGAACATTTAGGCTTGGGCTAGTGGCAAGTGACATGCAACAAGTGCCAGCCAATTACTAAAGAGAGATTCCAACCATCACTCCTTGGAATTCAATGGGATTACCATTGCTGAATCCCTCAATATCAAAATCCAGGAATTTATCACTAACCAGAAACTTAATTGAACCTGTCATTTAAGTGCATGAGCAAGTCAGAAGCTGGGAATTCTAACTCACCTCCTGACTCCCCAGATCAGTCCAAGGTACAAGTCAGGAATGTGAGGGAATACTGTCCACTTGCTGGGTGAGTGCAGCACCAACAACACTTAAGAAGCTCAGCACCATCCAGGACTAACTGGATTTACTGAGACCACATGGACTTCAGCGATTCAAAAAGGTGGCTAACCATCACCTTTTCAATGGGAATTAGGAATAAGAAATTCTAGTCTTTCCAGCAATGCTCACATTCCAAAAGTAATAATAAAATATCCCCAGATAATCTGAGAGGGTTAGCAGTATTATTGGATTATCAAACTTTGTCAAACAGGTGGGTTTTAAGGAGGGCTTAAAGGAGGAGAGAGTGATGGACAGGCTGAGGTGTTTCAGGAGGGAATTCCAGATCGTATGGTTTAGTAGGCTGAAAGTTAAACCACAACAAGTGGGACAAAGGTAGGTTGGCAACTCGTCAGTACTTCAACCTAGTGATTGTCTATATCAATCTAGAAAGTGATCATCAGCCAGCTATTCAGTGAAGGGATGGGGATGTGAGAGGTAACAGCACAGCCTCGCTTATATATCAGCCAACATCCACAGGCATGCACCCTCCAATTTCAATAGTGGAAAAGAGGCATCAACTGGAGAGGACACATCATTTTGACCACTTGGTAGGTTTTCAATAAGCCAAGGCAGTATAGATAGACCTCACAAGAACATCAAGGCTGCAAATATCAATCTGAATGCATGCAAAAAACTGGAGGGGAGATTCTCAGATGGTTTCTGAACACAGAACTGTGACCTTGATCTTTAATGCCCATTATCCAGAGATTACACATGATGCTGTTATTACTCAGCAGTTCAGGGTGCCTGCATTATTTGGAGGTTTTGAGAGAATGAACAGTTGCCTATTGGTAGATAGTGCTCAGTCAGGACCCCAATTAGAAGAGCTCACAGAACAACACAACACAAATAGCTGAGTTTTCAGAGAACACAGCTTAAGAACACTAACATTATAATTTCCAAAAGACGTTCGATAAGATACTGCACATAAGGCTACTTAATAAGATAAGAGCCTGTCGTGTTGGGGGTAGTATATTAGCATGGATAGAGGATTGACTAACTAATAGAAGACAGAGAGTTGGGATATAGAAGGCATTTTCAGGATGGCAACATGTGACTAGTAGAGTGCCACAGGGATCAGTGCTGGGGCCACAATTATTTACAATATATATTAATGACTTAGATGAGGGAAGTGAATGTACTATCACCAAGTTTGCGAATAACACAAAGCTAGATAGGAAGGCAAGTGGTGAGGATGACACAAGGAGTCCATAGAGGGATATAGACAGGTTAAGTGAATGGGCAAAAACTTGGCAGATGGAATATAATGTGGGAAAATGTGAGGTTATGCACCTTGGCAGGAAGAATACAGGAGCTATTATTTAAATGGAGAAAGACTGCAGAAGGCTGCAGCACAGAGGGATTTGGGGGTCTTTGTGCATGTATCCCAAAAAGCTAACATACAAGTTCAACAGGTAATAGGGAAGGCAAATAGAATGTTGGCCTTTATTTCAAAGGGAATGGAGTATAAAAATGGGGAAGTCTTGCTAAAACTATACAAGGCACTAGTTAGACCACACCTAGAATATTGTGAACAATTTTAGTCCCCTTATTTAAGGGAAGATATACTGGCATCGGAGGCAGTCCAGAGAAGGTTCACTAGGTTGATCTGGGGTTGGAGGGATTTTCTTATGAGGAGAGGTTGAGTAGGTTGGGCCTATACTCATTGGAGTTTAGAAGAATGAGAGGCGACCTTATTGAAATATATAAGATACTTGGGGAGCTTGACAAGGTAGATGCTGAGAGGTTGTTTCCCCTTGCGGGAGAGCCGAGGACCAGAGGGCACAATCTCAGATTAAGGGGATGCCCATTTAAAACAGAGATGTAGAGGAATTTCTTCTCTCAGGGGGTAGTCAATCTGTGGAATTCTTTACCACAGAGGACTGTAGAGACTGGGTTATTAAGTATATTCAAGGGAATCAAGGGTTATGGGGAAAAGGCAGAAAAGTGGAGTTGAGGATTATCAGATCAGCCATTATGTCATTCAATGGCAGAGCTGACTCTTTGGGCCAATTGGCCTACATCTGCTCCTATGGCTTATGGTCTTATGGTCTAATTCTGTTGTTTCTTTAGTCACTTGGTCATTTACTATGCTAATTACTTAGATGAGAGAGTTTTCCCAATATTCAATACTGAGGAACACCTGTAATGGCAAATGGACAGACTCTTTCACGCCTGAAAGAGTTTGGTTTGACAATCAGCATCAGGAAGACAAATGCCATGGTCCAGGATGTTGCCAAACCACCATCTATCAACATTGACAATCAGCTGGAGGTTGTTGATAGTTTCGCATATCTAAGCTCCACAATCACCAACAACCTGTCACTTGATGCTGAAATCAACACACACATCTCAAAAGCTGTGGCTGCTATGTCCAAGCTGAGTAAGAGAGTGTGGAACAACAGCAACCTGACAGAACACCAAACTGCAAGTCTACCAAGCCTGCATTCTTAGCACACTCCTCTACAGTGGTGAGACCTGGACAACATATGTCAGGCAGGAGAAGAGGTTGAACAGTTTCCACCTTCACTGTCTCAGACGTGTTCTCAGCATCTCTTGGCAGGATAAGGTCACCTACTCAGAGGTGCTGGAATGTACTAATTCCATCAACATATATTCATTGCTGAGCTAACGACGTCTACACTGGCTTGGCCACATTCATCGGATGGATGACAGCTGTGTACCCAAAGACTTTCTCTAAGGTGAATTTGCCACTGGATCACAACCTCCAGGGCATCCATACTTCTGCTACAAGGACACCTGCAAATGAGATGTGAAAATTGTGGACATTGACACTGACAACTGGGAGACAGTCATGAGGGTTGTGACCTCTGAAGCCTGCAATAGGGGCATTATAGGAACATTCAAGGGTATTTGCAGCTGAGTTTTATGGTACGTTAGCCTGGAAGCTGATGGCACAGACAAGAGGTGTGCTCTTGAGTAACGGACAGTCTCCATTACTGAGGAATCTTTTGGAAAGGCATGCTGAAAGATTCCAGAGGCTAACCAGACAGGGGAGGTGAGTTGGTTAACAGCTTTAATTAAGGATAACAGCCATGCAATCCTCTTTAACTTGAGGCTAATTCATCTTTTGTTTGGAAAGCCATTGGAAGAGATGAGCAAAAGCAGAAAGCTCTGTTGGCTGAGGAAGGAGTCCAGAGAAAGAAGAGCCAGTGAATCCGGCATCTTCTTAGTCCTCTGTCCTTCTCTGCAGCAAATGCAGTGCCTGGCATGGCAGAGTGGGGCCCCTGAGCCACACCAGGCAATGCTTAACACAGAGTTGACCACCACGGCATAAACCATTGACTTCAGAGGTGGAAGGCTGCCACCTCTACTTAGGCAACCTGCTGCTTAGTAGTCCAGCCAAAGTCTTCAAAATTAACACCATCCACTGCATCTTGCATCATTTTACCATTCAACAAGGAATAACCATGTACTTGTATCATGAGGAGAACTGTCGACCTGTAGACCTACAAGAAGAGAATGAGGAAACATAGGAGGGTTTCATGCAGGGATAATCAACAGGTCGACTGGCTATCCTGTCCCAAATCCCAGGGATGGGGTCATTTGCATTGCTTTAAACTTTTCTTCTGGGCAATTATTTAGTGTGCTACACTGTGCATTGCCTATGCAATAGGGGCATTATAGGAACATTCAAGGGTATTTGCAGCTGAGTTTTATGGTACGTTAGCCTGGAAGCTGATGGCACAGACAAGAGGTGTGCTCTTGAGTAACGGACAGTCTCCATTACTGAGGAATCTGTTGGAAAGGCATGCTGAAAGATTCCAGAGGCTAACCAGACAGGGGAGGTGAGTTGGTTAACAGCTTTGATTAAGGATAACAGCCATGCAATCATCTTTAACTTGAGGCTAATTCATCTTTTTTGCTCTGATCATTGGTTTATTTTTGATTTCTTGTTGCATTTCTGTGCCTCAGGTGAAGTTGTGCTTTGACTGAAGCATAGGCAGATTTTACTGAATTTTAGGTTTAATTTCCCAGATAAAGTTCAAGTGAAGATATATGAGTGAAAAGCTAAATTGCGTTACTCAGAAGCCACTCAGATGTTTATCATATTCACTGCATTGTTAAAAGGATTTAAACTTTATTGCCCTTTACAGCTGTTAAATTGAAAACAAATATACTTTTCCACTTTTGCCATGCGTGTATGGGAACTAGAGCAATTAGCTTGCTGCTATTTTCACCCATTGTGCGGTTAGAAAGTCAAGTCCACAACATCCTGATCTGGTATGGATATAACTGCTGTTGTGGGTTGGATTCCATGGGATTCAACTATGCAGCGGTGTCTGCCATTTCCACATCCTGAACAGAACCTTACCAGGGAATTTTTCTAATTGCAGTCCCTGATTATATATGAATAGAGAGCCAACTGGTAGATCTAGTTTCATGTGGCCAACCTCAGATTCCTGTAATCCATTGTTATGTGGACGATCTTAATTTACCTGATGTTCCTGTCCCCACAAATGAGGTTAACAAAATTGTGGCAACAGAATGAAGATGAGAAAGTGTTCCTGCTGTACAAGGTTGGCACGTAAAGGAAAGAATGTAACAAGATTGTAGTTATTTGAGCTTACCAACATCAAAAGGCAGAGATAATACTGAATTAAGAAAGTCGTGGCTGTGAACTGTGAAAATTGAATGTGGAATGAAAATTGATTCTTCATTCACTTATCACTTAGGGACTGGATAGTGGAGGGAGCTGTTGGGCTTTCCTAATGAGGATGATAGGTACTACAGCAGCTGCTGTAAACCTTTTAAAGGTGTATGAACACCATTGGAAAATTATTGGTATAACATCGATAAGAAAATCTTTCATTTACATAGTGCCTTTCATGAACTCAGCTTTACAGTCAATGAAGTACTTTCTGAAGTATAGTCACTATTGTAATATAGGGAATAGAGTGACCATTTGCACACAGCAATGTCCCACAAACAGCCATGTGATAAATCACCAGATAATCTGTTTTAGTGGTGGTTGTTGACGGATGACTAAGACTTTGAGGGAACTCCTTTGCTCTTTAATGAAATAGTGCTAGGGTGTATTTTTTAATGTCCACCTGAGAGGATAGCCTCAGTTTAACGTCTCATCTGAAAGACAACACTTCCAAAAGTACAACACAACCTCAGTGCTACATTGGAGTGTTGGCCTGGATATTGTGTTTAAATTTCTGAAGTGTTAATTGAACGCAGACTCTTAGTGACAAGGCAGGAATCTTCCAGTCCCGCTAGCAGCAGAAAGCTTGGCAGGCGGGCGAACTTAATTTGGCGTGAGCCAAAAATCAGTTTCCTGATGGCAGGATGAGCTTTAACAGTTCTGTTCTCAGGACTTCAAAGGTGGGATAAAGACAGGTCAAGCTTCTCGACGAGCAATGCCGGAAAGCCCTTTTGTGTGCATTAGCAAGTCATGTATGTTCATTAAAAGTCCAGCTCACTGGAAATAAGTTCCCCCTCCAAATTAAGTTCCCCGCCAGCGAGAAATTGGAACATTTACTTTTACGCCTGCATATAAATGATGTGCACCTGGCGAGTTAGACTTCTTCCATGAATGACGGTGAGTTGCTGCTGCATTGTCCTCTTTGGCGAACATATGTAAATGCCAGCCTATGCTTGAGACTGGGTGGTGGCAGCACAAGTTGCGTGGAGAATGACCAAGGAAGAGAGGAAGGATTACCGGGAAGAGTGGAGCAGTGGCCAGGCAAAGGCGGAAGGGATAGCTATCCCAGTGTGCTTTAAGTATGGCATCCGGACCTTCCACCCCATCAGGTAACTGTGGGGACAGTGACTTCCTGACTGGCCCCACTGCGAGAATCAGAGAGCTCCTCACAGATGCATTTGTAATGAGCTGAATAGCACAAGATCACGTGTGGTCTGCTGTCTCGCCCCCAGTCCCCACTCGTCCCCCAGGAAGGTCCATGCCCGCCAGCAAACTTAGACTCCAGAACGCAAGATTCCAGCCATGAGTGCTATCCATATAGCCACAGCTAACACTAAATGCCCCATTTTAATGGGTTTTGAGTGAGTCAAATCTCACTGCAAATGACAATCAGCAAAGGAATATGTATTACACACAAAATATATAACACATGTTCTGAGAATATCATTGCTTTGCTCACCTGTGATATTCATTATCATATCATGAATCTGGTGTTTTTGCTCTCTCCATTTTGTAGAAATAGCACTAATTCACCTTTCAAATGTGTTAATGCATCTGTTTCCACAGTGTCCAAATCAGTAGCAGATGCATCAATGCCTGTGGTGACAATGTAATTATTTGTTCCTCAAGGCACAATAGTAACCTTTATTGTTCATGGACTTAAGGTTTGAAATTGAACCATTTATAATCTATATGTTAGCAATCTTCTTCAGTTCTCTGCCCGAAGGCAGGTTCGACCCACAACACCACGATGTCCATCATGAGTAGGGCAAGGAGGCAAGTCCTGAGTCTACTGAGCTAGAACAGGGATTGAACACCATGCTTTTGGCACCATCTTATTCACACTGGTGTCATGACAGTGGATCACAACCCTGAATTACTTACGGACATATTGAACTTCTTAAGTAAGGTGTGTGTTTTTTTAAAGACATACAAGCAAAAGCTGCCTGAGAATGTAAAGAAACCACTTGCTGGAAAATTCCTATGTGGATTATACTTGACCGACTAGTCCAGACAGCATGGAATGTCACACCTAAAAAGGTGTCAAGGCCTATTTCAGACAGACACTTGAAAGGAAAAGATGCAATGCAAAAGACTGAATTTTAATCTCCAGTCATTGTGGAGACAATGGAGACTGATTACCACATCTCAGCAGAAAGCACTTCCTGTTGAGTTGTATCTCAGAATGTGGAAATGGTCTGGGTTGAAAGAAAGCAGGTCCTGGGTGAAAGATGTGTTTGTTTTTCCCTTCCAGGAATACATAAGAAAAGGGTTAAAAAGCCAGCTGCAAACTTGACCTGTGCGTTCTAGTTCTGGTGTGCTAGTGCGGATTGAAAGGATCACAGCAGAACATCAACTAGGCATCCCTGCAGCTTTCAGGTAAAAGTCTATCTATCTGTCTCTCTGGCTAGAGGCAAGTCAGCAAAGCCACAGTCAAAAAGGAAACAGGACAACTCCTTCAGCTAACCTGCAGAACAAAGTGTCTCCAAACCAACTGCTCAACTGCCAAAGTCAGATCTACCAGAATCACCCAACTTAACAGCTGCAATGTTTCACCATCTATTCCTCACAGACAAGCCAAAAACTGATTCATATATCTTTTTACCTTTTATTTTTGGACTCAACTTCTCATTTCTGATCTGTGTGTATGTGTGTTGTGTTCTTACTTTTTCTCAGGTTTATTAACTAATAAACTTACTCTTTCTATGGCTCAAGAAAGCCTGATTAAATTGGCTTCATTTAAAACATCAATACATTTGGACTGGGAAAATGTACCCACAAGGGAAGGGATCCCTTTTAAATTAACCTTGTTGTGATCAACCAAGGAGGTTGAATAAAGAAGGGGAACCAGCTCATTCCTCCTCACCTGGGAGCATAACAAAAATTGGGGTCCAGTTTGGGAACTAACAATTTGGGGTAGCTCATCTGGGGGTCATAACAAATTGGGACACCTCACCTGGGGACCAGGCTGTTCAGCCAACTAGACTCCCAAGGATTCCAGGTTGCTGTGGCAACATGCTGCAGCCTGGATCAATGGATAGTCATAGAGTCATAGAGGTCTACAGCACAGAAAAAGGCCCTTCAGCCCATCGAGTCTGCGCCGGTCAAACAAGTACCTTACTATTCTAATCCCATTTTCCAGCATTAGGCCCATTACCTTGTATGCCATGGCATCACAATTGCACATCCAAATACTTCTTAAATGTTATGAGGGTTTCTGCCTCTACCACCCTTTCAGGCAGTGAGTTCCAGATTCCCACCACCCTCTGGATAAAAAAATTCTTCCTCACATCCCCTGTAAACCTCCTGCCCCTTACCTTAAATCTATGCCCCCTGGTCATTGATCCCTCCACCAAGGGGAAAAGTTCCTTCCTGACTACCCTATCAATGGCCCTCATAATTTTATACACCTCAATCTCTTCTGCTCCAGGGAAAACAACCACAGTCTATCCAGTCTTTCCTCACAACTAAAACTCTCCAGTCCAGGCAACATCCTGGTAAATCTCCTCTGCACTCTCTCTAGTGCAATCACATCCTTCCTATAATGCGGATTCCAGAACTGCACACAATACTGTAGCTGTGGCCTAACCAGCGTTTTATACAGTTCCAGCATAACCTCCCTGCTCTTATGTTCTATGCCTTGGCTAACAAAGGCAAGTATCCCATATGCCTTCTTATCTACCTGTCCCGCTACCTTAAGGGACTGGTGAACATGCACACTAAGGTCCCTCTGATCCTCAGTACTTCCCATTCATCGTGTATTCCCATGCCTTGTTTGTCCTGCCCTAATGCATCACTTCACACTTATCCAGATTAAATTCCACTTGCCACTGATCAGCCCATCTGACCAGTCCGTCTACATCCTCCTCACTATTTACCACCCCACCAATTTTCGTGTCATCCGCAAACTTACTGATTAACCCTTCTAAGTTCAAGTCTAAATCATTTATATATACCACAAACAGCAAGGGACCCAACACCAATCCCTGTGGAACCCCACTGGACACAGGCATCCAGTCACAAAAACACCCCTCGACCATCACCCTCTGCTTCCTGCCACTCAGCCAATTCTGGATGCAATTTGTCAAATTGCCTTGGATCCCAAGGGCTCTTATCTTCGTTATCAGTCTCCCATGCTGGACCTTACCAAAAGCCATGCTGAAGTCCAAGTAGGCTATATCAAATTCATCACCTTCATCTACACACCTGGTCACCTCTTCGAAAAATTCAATCAAATTGGTCAGACCTCCCCTTAACAAAACCATGCTGACTATCCTTGATTAATCCCTGCCTCTCCAAGTGTAGATTAATTCTGTCCCTCAGAATTGCTTCCTATAGTTTCCCCACCACTGAGGTTAGACTGATAGTCCTGCAGTTCCCTGGTTTTTCCCTCCCTTCCTTCTTGAATAATGGTACCACATTGGCTGTCCTCCAGTCCTCTGGCACCTCTTCTGTGGCCAAGGAGGTATTGAAAATTATTGCCAGCACCCCTGCTATTTCCTCCCTTGCCTCACTGAACAGCCTGGGATACATTTCATCTGGGTCTGGAGATTTATCTACTTTTAAGTCTGCCAGACCACTATGAACCTCCTCCCTTTCTATGCTAATTTCTTTAATTATATCCTTTTGCATAATTTCCATACCCATGTTGTCTCTCTCACTTGTGAACACTGACACAAAGTATTCATTTAGAACCTTACATACATCTTCCGGCTCCACACACAAATTACCACTATGATCCTTAATAGGCCCTGCTCTTTCCCTTGTTATCCTCTTACTCTTAATGTACTTGCAAAATAACTTTGCATTTTCCTTTATTTTACCTGCCAATGTTTTTTCATGGCCCCTCTTTGCTCTCCTAATTTCCATTTTAAGTTCCCCCTGCACATTCTATACTCCTCTCGGGCTTCTGCTGTTTTGAGCACTCGGTATCTGCCATTCGCCTCCCTTTTTCTCTTTATCCAATCCTGTATATCCCTCGACATCCAGGTTTCCTTGGATTTGTTGCTCCCACCCTTTGTCTTAACTGGAATATGTTGGCCCCGTACTCTCCCTATTTCCTTCTTGAATGAGCCCCACTGCTCTGATGCAGATTTACCTAAAAGTAGCTGCTCCCAGTCCACTCTGGCCAAATCATATCTGATCTTTTTAAAATCGGCCTTCCCCCAATTTAGAACTCTGATTTCTGGCCCATCCTTGTCCTTTTCCATAATAACCTTAAATCTAACAGAGTTATGATCAATATCTGCAAAATGCTCCCCCACTAATACCTCTACCACTTACCCACCTTCATTCCCTAAAATTAAGTCCAGGACCACCCCCTCTCTTGTAGGACCTTCTACGTACTGGCTTAAAAATCTCTCCTGGGTGCATTTCAAGAATTCCGCACCCTCTAAACCTATCACATTATCACTAACCCAAATAATGTTGGGGAAGTTGAAAACCCCCTCTACCTTATTATTTTTACACTTCTCTGAAATTTGCCTACATATCTGCTCTCTATTTCTCTCCGACTGTTTGGGGGCCTATAGCACACTCCCAGCAATGTGATTGCTCTTTTTTTGTTTTTCAGTTCTACCCATATGGTTTCATTTGAGGACCCTTCTAAGATGTCATCCCTCCTTACTGCTGTAATTGATTCCTTGATCAATATTGCGATACCTCCCCCTTTTTTACTTACTTCCCTGTCTCGCCTGAAGACCCTATATCCTGGAATATTGAGCTGCCAATCCTGCCCCTCTCTCAACCATGTCTCTGTGACAGCATACTTCCATGTGTTAATTTATGCCCTCAACTCAACTGCCTTATTCGTTAGACTCCTTGCATTAAAATAAATACCATCCAATCTTGCCAAACTTCCTTGTGCCTTAACTGGCTTATAATTTCTGTGCCTTCCATACTCACTTGCTCTCTCATCTAATTTTGGCTGTGCATCTCCCCCGTTGGACCTCCTCTCAGGATTCCATTCCCCTGCCAAGTTAGTTTAAACCCTCTCCAACAGCACTAACAAACCTCCCCTCAAGGATGTTGATCCCCTTCCGGTTCAGGTGCAACCCACCTGCCTTGTACAGGTCCCACTGCCCCCAGGAATGGTCCCAATGTCCCAGAAATCTAAAACCCTCCCTGCTGAACCATCTCTCCAGCCACGCATTCATCTAGACTAACCTCCTATTTCTAAACTCACTAGAGCATGGCACCGGAAGTAATCCAGAGATTACTATCTTTGAGGTCCTGTTTTTTAATCTGTTCCCTAGCTCCATAAATTCTGCTTGCAGGACCTCATCCCTCTTTCTACCTATGTCGTTAGTACTAATATGTATCACGACTCTGTCTGTTTGCTCTCCCCCTTTAGAATGCCCTGCAGCCATTCAGTGATATTCTTGACCCTGGCACCAAGGAGGTGACATACCATCCTGGAGTCATGCCTACGGCCGCAGAAACGCCTGTCTGTTCCCCTTACTATCGAGTCTCCTACCACTATTTCTCTTCCTCTGTTTTTCCTCCTCCCCCTGTGCAGCTGAGTCACTCACAGTGCCATTAGCGTGGCTGCACTCCCCAGAGGAACCATCACTCTCACCCTTTTCCAACACAGAAAAACTGTTCTTAAGCAAGATGCAACCTGGGGATTTCCTGACTACCTGCCTGACATCTTTCTTCTGACTGATGGTCACCCATTCCCTCTCTATCTGCACTTCCATAAGCTGTGGGGTGAGCAAGTCTAAAAACGTAGTCACCCAACACCTCAGTGCCTCTGGCTGGCGCTCAAGTTTCGAAACTTGGGGCTCAATTAGCTGCAGCTACTGACATTTCCTGCACACGTGGTCAGTGAGAGAGCAAGGAGTGTCTAGGGCTTCCCACATGTTGCAGGTGGTACATAACATGGGACTGATCAACCTTGTCATGCCTCTCATTGAAAAAAACCCTTACTTTAAGTTAAATACAGTAAAAAAGTTAAATTATTTATGCACTTTAAATAAAAACTAGAACCCTTACCCTTTCTTAGCTTAATCTATTTTAAACTGGAGAAAAACACTTGTCTACTACTCACCAATCAGCTCTCACCTTTGTGTTGACATCACTTTTTGAAGTTTCAGCACACTCGCGGTGGGTCTGATCTCTCCACCACTCTCCCACGCTGTCTTTTGATGTCACTCTTGTTATTTTCAACAAGAACTGACTGCAGGACACTCTTCCCAGTCACAGATTATGATAGTAGAGACCCCAATTTCTTTTAAACACATGGCTGACCAGGAATCTGTCCCACTCATACCACCTCCCATTATCTTGTGTTGGAAGGATCTACAAGTTGATACCTGTTTGACTGTATATGAATGCACCTTCCTTGGTCATCAAGTCCTGGAGTGGGACTTGAACCCAGGGCTTCTGGCTCAGATGCAGAGAAAATTACCCATGACACCACAAAATCTCCTTTGTTATCAATAGTGACAGGAAAGGAAATTGTGTTTTAGTTTTATATTTTATGAACAATATTTCTCTGAAATGAACGTCCAATTTGCTTGGTTAATAATTGATAGAGAAACAGGACTCTATTACAGCTTTTCATTGATTCTTTTTAAATTAAAATGACTGCTCCAAAATATTCTTCATTCCATCTCTCCCCACAGCCACCACGAGCATCTTTCTGACATGACAAATCACCATTCAAAGTTTTCATCAAAGTATTTGCATTACACAAATAACCAGCAAGTAGAAGATACGTTTGCCCTTTGAGGGGCAATCTTAATCCTGGCGACCTGGCGGAAACCAGACAGGCAATTAAATTGGTCCAGGAGATTCACCCACTGATGTCCCTTCCCACAGTCTTCAATTTTAACCTGCTGTTCCAAGCAGGCAGGAAGTTCATCTACCGGGAACTGGTGGGTACTTTCTTTAAAACTGAATATCATGCTCCGCTGGCCTGAGTAGGGACACTTTTGTGGCTTTCTATAAGGTGAAGCTTGTGGGGAGAGGAACCAGGGCCAGAAGAGTACAAAAATATTAGCTTTTCAAACTTCCTTGCAGGATCAGGAGATGCAAGAGTGGCAGAATGGGCCGAAATAGACATAGCTTCCGGGATACATTCCATAAGAAATTCCATCTCAGGTAATCAAACAAAAATTAATGCCAATCCAATGAAGGGAAGTAAGGAAGAGTAACAAAAAGCTTAGTTAAAGAGGTAGGTTTTAAGAAGATGGAGAGAGCGTTGTAGAGTAAGAATGATTCAGGAAGAACATGGGTGAAGGATGGGGAAAATACACCAAAACTTAGTGTCAAAAGAATGGAGAGATCATGGCAGAGCTGTGGGGCTGGAGGAAGTTACAATGATTGGAAGGGGTAAGGGCATGAAAAGATTTAAACAAGAGTCTGAGAATTTTCAAGGCAGTGACTGAGAGACTGAGAGCCAGTGTACGTTGGCAATGCCAGGAATAATGGATGAGCATGATATATTATGGGATAGGATCTGAACAGCAGAATATTGGATAAGCTGAGATTTAAGGAACATAGTGTATAGGAAGTCAGCCAGGAGACCACAGGAATAATTAAGTCTGACATTTACAAAGAGAGGTTTCAGTTGCAAAATGAGCTAAGACAAGATGGCCAATGAAGGTGAATGTAGGCGGCCTTTATGGTAGAGAGCTTATGGGATTGGAAGCTCAATTCAGGCTCAAATAGAATGCAAAGATTGTGAATAGTAAGGTTCAACCTACAACAATGGTAGTGCAGGGATTTGGAATAATTAAGAAAGGTAATGAGTTTGTGGCAGGAGTTGAAGATGATGACTTCAATTTTCCAAATCTTTAACTGGAGGGGATTGCGACTCATCCATGACTGGATACTGGACAAGGGATCTGTCAACACAGAGGCAGGGGATGGGTTGAGAAGTGCAGTGGAATGGTAGAGTTGGCTGCTGTTAGGGAACATGTGGAACCTGAACTCCATGTCTGCAGATGATGTCATCAAAGTACAACATGTAAATGAGGAAAAGGAGGGGGTCCAAAGGTAGACCTTGGGGAACCCTAGAGGTAACAGTGTGAGGACAAGAAAAGAAGCCATTTATGGAGATAGTTTGCTGCAATTGCATAGGAAACAGTGGCCAATCAAAGGCAATCACATTGAGCTAGAAAGTGTAAAAAAGACATTGGAGGAGTTTGATGTAAACCACAATGAACAAAGGCTGCAGAGAGGTGAAGGAAGTGGAGGAGTAATGCACCATTGTCACAGTCACAGAGGAGGTAATTTGTGATTTTGCTTAGAGTGGGTTCAGTGCTGTTGCAGGCTTAGAAGCCTGATTGGAGAAATTCAGACACAGAGCTGTAGGAAAGATGGTCATGGATATGTGAGACAATAACATGTTCAACATACTTGGAAAGGAAAAAGAAATTGGAAATTGACTGGCAGTTTCCAAGAGAGAGATACATATAGGAGCAAGAGTAGAGCATACAGCCTGTCAAGCCTGCTCTGGCATTCAACATGATCATGGCTTATTTTGGGTGTCCACTCCACTTTCCTGCCCACTCCCCATTTCCCTTGACTCCCAAAAGACCAAAAATTGGTTTATTTCAGCTTTAAATATAGTCACCAATGGAGCATCACAACTTTCTGGAGTAGAGAATTCCGAAGAGTCCCAATCCTTTGAATAAATAAATTTCTCTTCAACTCAGTCCAAAATGACCATCCCCTTATCCTGAGACTGTGCCCCCATGTTCTAGATTCCCCAGCCAGTGGAAACAACATCTCAGCATCCGCCCTGTCAAGCTTCTTCAGAATCTTATATGTTTCAATCTTCTAAACATCAGGGAATATAGGCCCAATTTACTCAGCCTCTTATTACAGGGCAACCCTCTCAACACAGGGGCCAATCTAATGAACCTATGCTGTACTGCCTCAAATTCAAATGTATTCTTCCTTAATGTGGAGACTAAATCTGCATACAGTACTCCAGGTGTGATCTCATCAAAGCCCTGTACAATAGCAAAACTTCTTTATTCCTGTAATCTAAGCCTTTTGCAATAAAGGCCAACATACCATTTGCCTTCCTAATTGCTTGTTGTGCCAGCATGCTAACTTCCTAAGTTTCTTGTTCGAGCACACTCAAATCTCTTGGCCAACATTTTCAAATTTCACGCCTATGAAAAAAATTTTGCTTTTCCATTCTTACAAACAAAGTGAATATTCTTACACTTCCCCACATTATAATGCAGCTGCTATCTTGTCTATATCTCTTTGCAGCCTCTCTGTACCCTCCTTACAACTTACATTTCCACCTTGCTTGGTATCATCAGCAAACTTAGGCACATTACCTTCTTTCCCTTTGTCCAAGCCATTAATATAGACTGTAAGTAGCTGAGGCCCCAACACTGATCCTTGTGGCATTCCACTAGTCACAGCCTGCCAACATGAGAATGCCACATTTATGCCTACTCTTTGCTCCCTGTCCTGTTAACTCATCCTCTATCCATGCTAGTATCCCTAGTTCCATGAGCCCTTATCTTGCCCATTGACCTTTTGTGTGGCACCTTATCAAATGCCTTTTGGAAGGACAGAGAAGATGAATGTGAATTTTTTGGGAAGTATTTTAAAGGCAGTATTGAAAGAGAAAAGGATATTACCTGAGGAGAGAGAACCATTTGCAATGTCAGCTTGAGTAGTGGCCAGGAAGTGGTCAGATGTTTAGAGAATAAGGTTGAAAGAAGAATCTCAGAGACAACATGAGCTCAGAGAGGGCATGAGGGGAGATAAAACAAACTAGCGAAAGACACAGATTCAGGGGCTTGAGTGGAGTTTTGTGGTGGGGGGGATGGGGTGTAAATTGGAGTCCAAGCAGGAGGTTTAGCTTGTTGGCAAGGAAAAGAGGAGGAAGTAGCAGAAGCCACTAATATAATTTTTGAGTGTTGTTAATGGGATAAACATTCACCAGAACATTGGCAAAATTCTTCTGCTCTTTGAATAGAGCAATGGGATTTTTTACATCTACTTGAACAAGCAGACAGGACCTCATTTAACATCTCAGACACAACATGACACTTCCAATAGCGCAGTAGACCACTGGAATGTCAGCCTAGATTTTGGGCTTACGTCTCTGTGCTGGGACTTGAGTTCAAGTGCAAGTTCTGCTCCAGGGACTTAAGCACAAAAATTTAGGCTGACACTTGAGCACACTACTGAGGGGGTGCTACACTTTTGGAAGTGTCATTTTTCAGCTAAAACTTTAAGCTAAGGCTATGTCGGACCTGCTCTCTCAGGTGGTTGTAAAAGATCCCATGGCAACATTTTGATGAAGATTTGAGGATGTTTTCCCTGGTTTCCTGTGCAATATTTATCCCTCAATCAGCATCAATAAAAAAATATAAATTATCTGGTCATGATCACATTGCTGCTGCACTATTACCTCTAGTTTCTCCCAGGGATCAATCCCTGGCCCCCATATTTCTCATCTACATGTTGCTCCATGGCAACATCATGCGAAGTTTTTACATGTACATGTTGGCACCCAGCTCTACCTCACCACCACCTCTCTCTCGACTCCCCCACTGTTGCTAAATTATCAAACTGCTTAACTGACATCAGTACTGATTGAGCAGAAATTTCCCCCTATTAACTATTGGCAATACTGAAGCCATTGTTTCTGGTCGCTGCTCCAAACTCCATTCCCATGCTATCGACTCCATCCCTCTGCCTGGCAACAGTCTGAGATTAAGTCGGTCTGTTTGCAATCATGTGTCACATCTGATCCTGAGATGAGCTTCCATTCTCATATTTGTGCTATCAATAAGGCCGCCTATTTCCACCTCTGTAATATTGCCCAATTTCGCCCCTGTCTCAGCTCATCTACTGCTGAAATCCTCATCCATGCCTTTGTTATATCTAGACTTGACTATTCCAACACACTCCTGATTGGTCTTAATATTCTACCTTCTGTAAATGGGAAGTTATCCAAAACCCTGCGACCTGTGTCTTAACTTGCAGCAATTCCCATTCCCCTGTCACCTCTGTGCTCGCTGACCTATATTGGTACCCGGTCAAGCAATGACTTGATTTTAAAATTCTCATCCATGTTTTCAAATCTCTCCATGTCCTTGCCCCTCCCTCTCTCTGTAATCACCTCCAAACCCACAACTCTTTGAAAAATCTGCACGCCTCTAATTCTGGCTTCTTGTGCACTCCCAGTTATAATTACTCCCCCATTGGTGGCCATGCCTTCAGTTACTTCAGCCTTAAGTTCTGGAATTCCCTCCTTACATCTCTTGCCTCTTGCTTTCCTCCTTTAAGACAGTTCTTAAAGCCTACCTCTTTGCCCAAGCTTTTGGGCATCTGACCTAATATCTTCTGCCATATTTGTCATATAATGCTCCTGTGAAAGACCTTGGGGTGTTTCATTATGTTAAAGGTGCTATATAAATATAAGTTGTTGTTGTCATTTGTGGGAGCTTGCTGTGTGCAAATTGGCTGCCACATTCCCTACAATACACTTCAAAAACATTTCTTTGGTTCTAAAGCACTTTGGAGTGTCCTGAGGTTTTGAAAGGTGCTATATAAATGCAAAGATTTCATTAAATCAATAATCTTCTGACTCAGAGGTGAGAGTGTAAAACTGAGCCAAGGCCAGCAGTTTTTTTGGTTGTAGGAGCGCAGCAGGAATAATTTACTTAAATTACTCAGGTAGGCGCAGTTACTGCTGCTGCTGTTGCACAGTACCCAAATCAAAAATAACCACCTTCTCTATTATTGGGATATGGTTCTTGTACACCGCACATAGCATTGTCAGCTTTCAAGTAATGTGCACTGCATATATGTGACAGTTTTTGTGTTTGATTTTTCTCCTCTTCCTTTCTTTGTTCACTGTCTGGTAGAAGAGTTGAATAACAATTGAACTCCACAGGATCCCCGCTGCTATTTTGTTTCCATGTATGAGTAATCCTTCCAGTACTGTCACTGTAACTGGAGAGCACACCCTCAGGAACTGGTGACTCGCAAACATGGAATTTCCCAAATGTCCTTTACAAAATAAATTTGTTTTAATTTCACCTGCCTTTTCTTTTCCATTAGGAGACCTCACTCTCTCTGAATTTATCCACACTGTCTCCTTCATCCTTTACCTCTTTTGGTTGAAATTTCGCTTTCTTTCGTTACAGGGAATATTCTTTTCGCAACGATGCCTCCTCCATTTTCCTCATTTTTATATTCATCTCTGAGATCCCCTTCTGCTGTGTTTCCCAGCCTATGCTACAACATTAAGTCTTTCACAGAGGATAAGCCCTTCAGCCTTCTCTTTCCTATAGAAAATAGCACTGGCCTGTTCAGTTTTTCCTGATAGTTATAAACTTTCAGTTCTGGTGTCTTCCTTATAAATAAGAGAGTATTCTGCTTGATCCTCTTTGACTTCAGTTTTAGTAGGGCTCCTTAATGTCACATGGTGAAATACTGACTTGATGTCAAGGGCAGTAACTCTCACTTCACTATTAGAAAAGGATTTATGTCCTGTTAGTAACTCAGAGTCGAGGAAGGGCTGGATAACACAACCAAACTGTTGCAAAATGAATAGAGCTATAACAAGTGGATGTTGACTATATTCTTCACATGACCAAAGGTTGTGCCAAACCATACGGGGAGGGGTAGTGCCCATGAAGGGAAGAACTCTGCTGTGATTGCTCTTGATAACAATCTTCTTTCTGGAAGAAAACCACCTGGCATAAGGTCATGCAAGGTAAAGTCGACAAGGAGAGCTAGAAAGTTTGCACCAAATAGCCAAGACTGTGTGAGCCATCAGTGAGGCAGTACTGAGCCAAGAGATGAATTGCTGGTTTGTCAATGAACTCCGAAATCAGGGGTTCCCAAACTTGAGTATTGACCCCTGATGGGGTTACAAAGACCATATTTGGGGTCATGAGCTCCAGCTCTTCCAAGGCATCAATGGTGACTGGAGAAGAGACTGCCCAGTATGAAGGCTTAGACATGGCAACCCTGGACCCATTGAATCAATGTTCCCAAACAGCAAGATGCAGACAGTGAGCCCAGAATGCTAGTTAACATAAGAAGGCACTTTTAGTGACCAGTTTGAGTGGGCCCAGGATGTTTGTGTACCAACTTGGTGCAGGCAGAGGTCAGCAAGTGTAACTGAGTTGCTGACTTAATGCGGGCAAAAGCGGGAAAGTCACATGGCTGAGCTGCGAAGATGAGCACTGGCTTTAAACTTTGCAGTGTTTCTGCACCTGTCTGCCTGTTCTATAGGCTCCTTGGTCCGGGCTAGTGCATCTGCTTCATAGGTACTGGCAACAAACCAAAAGAGGGTAAGGGGTGTGTGTTATATGTGTGTGTATGTGTATGTGATGTTTGGATTTGGGAAAAGGGGCTGCAGAGTGAGTGGGGGAGGTGTAGAGAAGAGGGGCTGGGAGTGAGTGGAGGGGAAGGGGGTTGAGGAGGGTCCTCTGAGTGAGTGAGTGTGTGGGGAGTGGGTTGGGAAAAGAAACTGCTGAGTGAATGAGTGGGTGGAGTGGGGGGGTTAACAAAAGGGGCTGCTGAGCGAGTGAGTGGGGGGCTGGAAAGAAGGGCTGTTAAGTGAGACAGTGTGTGGGGGAGGGGGGTTGGGAAGAGGGGCATGTAAGCACTTGTGTATGCATGTGTGTCTGTGTGTATGGTGGGAGAGGGCCTGATTACAATGTATGTGCATGGCGTGGAGGAGGAGAGGCTTCACTGAATCTTCTGTCACCAGGGAATATGAAGAGCTTGGCTGAAACTGACATGAGTACATAAAATAATAGCATTTTTACAGAACACCTTATAAACAGATTTTCTTATTTTTATGATGTATTATTAAATGTTGATCTATAACAAGTGAACTTTAATAATTATACACTGAATGTTACTATGCTGTCTTATTGTTGGTTTGTTTTTGCTGCTGTCTAGGGTCACATTAATTTTCAAGTGTTAAAATGGGGTTACATTGGAAAATAGTTTGGGAAGCACTAAATGATAGGATGGCAGAGAGCCGGAAGTGTTGCAACAGTTAGCAGCACAACCTTTTTTGAAAAAAAATAAAAGCAACCCAAAGCATTCAACCCACTAGGCAACAATAATTAAAGCAAACAAACCATAATTTGTTATGCCATTATATATTGGCTGAGTGTTTTCAAGGATGTAGCAGTATATTGTGAATAAGTGTGTTTACTGTCCTGCCCCTAGTTAGTGAACCTTTTAAACAAGTGGACATAGATATAGTGGGTCCATTGCTTCTCCAGGAAATTAGGGTGTTTGAGGGAAGGGGTGTGTCTTAATAATGCTGACATGGTTTATTGGTTACTGGATGTGGTATACTTTATGTCCCTCACATACAATCAATTATCAACAGTGTTAAAATGAGTTGTGTTTCCAGAAGAAATCCTCTAAGACTAAAGTATTAGCTTTATGTCTCTGCTAGTTGCTCAATGGTGAGAAATACAATATTAAGCTTTCTTCACACCATATACCACCTTCAGCCAACTAATGGAGAGATTTAACAACATGCTGAAATGAATGATGAGGGAATGCACTGAACACGACTCCAAAGACTGGGATGAACAATTGCCAAAGTGCCTGATTCATGCAGAGAGGTACTGCAAAAATCAACAGGGTTTTCATTTTTATTGTTACTATTTTTATTGTTATAAACATACAGATTCAAGGAATGAAACAATTTTACATGTTATGAAGTACTCAGTAACATTAAGGAGAAGGACTAAGAGTGGCCTTATAGTCAAAAGAATATTTTTAAAACTTGAAAAACATTAAAAAATACTCTGTAGCTATTGAAATAATGAAAAAGGATTATGTAATGAATAATTATTAAAAGGCTAAATGTTAAATCAATATTATCACACCTAGTCTGTCCAATAGGTCAATATGATGTGTCTGATGTGTGGGTGAAGTGGCATGCTTACCATACCAAAGAACACCTTGAGCAGAAAATGGACAGACTCTCTCTCATGTCTGTAAAGAATTTGATTTGACCATCAGCTAGCAGGAAGACAAATGTCATGGGCCAAAGTGTACAATATGACACTGGAGGTTGTTGATAGCTTCACATATCTAGGCTCCAAAATCACCAGCAATCTGTCACTTGAAGCTGAAATCAACACACACATTGCAAAAGCTGCAGTAAGAGAGTGTGGAACAACAGCAACCTGACTACCAAGCACCTGTGTCCTCAGTGCACTCTTCTACAGTGGTGAGACCTGAACAACATATGTTAGGCAGGAGAAAAGACTGAATAGTTTCTACCTTTGCTGTCTCAGATGTCTTGGCAGGACAAGGTCACCAACTCAGAGGTCCTCAAGCATGCAAAATACATCAACGACGTCTGTGCTGGCTCAGCCACGTTCATCAGATGGATGATGGCCATATACCTAAAGACCTTCTGTACAGTGTACTGACCACTGGGTCACAACCACTTGCAAGTAAGATATGAAGATGGCGGACATTGGCACTGACAACTGGGAGATTGTCGCTAACAGCCGTGAACTCTTGTGGCTGACTCTTTGGGAGGCCGTTGGAAGAGGCGACCAGAAAAAAACTTAGCAGGCCGAGAAGAGGGCCCAGAGCAAACAGAGGCCAGCGAATTGTGCACGGTCTCAGCCCACTGTCTTCCTCTG
The DNA here is from genome assembly GCF_017639515.1 of Carcharodon carcharias. NCBI lineage: Eukaryota > Metazoa > Chordata > Chondrichthyes > Lamniformes > Lamnidae > Carcharodon > Carcharodon carcharias. The sequence goes on along the minus strand of NC_054474.1, from coordinate 41,223,792 downwards.
CAGCAAATGCAGCAGAGGCTGCCTTGCTGGGGTGAGCCACACCGATGATGCTTAACACAGAGTTGACCACCACGGCACAAAATTGTGAGATAGAATTGGGCTACCACATCACACCCAAATGACTCAGTAGTAACCATATTACACACATACGATACACAGCCATACCAGTCAAGAAGGTTCCAAATTTAATCCCTGATTTGTGCTGTGTTCGACAAGTTCAGTATTTGGAATGGTTGAGAATGGTAGGAAGGTGCTACAATTGACCTCACTGTGAATAAGCAAGAGAAGCTGAAACTTTCACAGCCTACTATATGATCTTGTCTGAAAAATGCAGATAGGTGGATTTTGAAGAAAACAGGTTTAGAGTTGGTAATGCTGCACCACTTAGAAGAGAATGTATTTTCTTTGCAAATATACTCTGCTGGAAGGAGGCCAGTTAGCTTAAATGGCTAATCAGAATAACAACAATAGCATGGGTTCAATTCCTGTTCCGGCTAAGGTAGACTTGGGACTTGCCTCCTTGCCTGCCCCATGCTTGATGTGGAGTGGTGCTCCTCAAGCTATATAATCAATTGTCTTTCTTTAATAGATGCTTATTGTTCCTTGTGGATTATGGCTAATTCTTTCTGGAAGATTTTTGTCTGGAAATTGAGCACTAGTCATATGTATGGTCAGAAAAATCAAGTTTTACTGGATCAACCACATAAGCCATTTGCTTTCAATTATTAGAATTTTCAAAAAATCTTTGATAATTGTTACTATCAGTGACAGAACCATTCAGAGATAGGTAAACACTGCAGATGTTGAAACACCGAGACAATGATAGTTTGATTACCCTTAGGTTGCTGTCTATTGTTTCATGTTGAGAACATTCGTTGATCAATCCCTGCTATGTTTTCTTGATCAGTTAATGCATAGTCATATATTTGTCCTTTCCCAAATCTTGACATTAAGATTTCTGAAGCACCACTGAATCCACTCACTATTTAACTAAGACATTCACCTCTTCTGCTGAAATTAAGAAATTGCAATCACTTCCAACCTCACCCACTTGTTGCTTCCCGTTCATAAAAGCTTAAGCTGTACATTGAATTGTTTGTCTTCATTCTTTTCATATCTGATCATAACCTAGTCACCAAACACTTTTATGGTTAAAGCTAAAACCATAGCAGCATTATCAGACTTCACCATCTAGTCTCAAAACTTGATCTTGAAAGAATCTCCTCCTGCTGTTTTTGTTTAAATTTCACATTTCAAAGAAGTCACCAGAGGTGATGTAGTATGTGCATAAGTCTACAAATTTCAAATTGACCAGTCATGGACTACACTAGCCTTGGATGTCAGGAGATTGGGAAGAGCAATATTGTCCCCTGAACAACAAAGTGATAGCAGAATTCTGCTGACAGCAATGATGCTATGATTCCACAGAAATAAATGGAAAACCAATGCTGTCCAGTCTATATTTTAGAAAGTTTTCATACAATAAATGAAGTGTACACCAGTTGGAAACTCTATCTTTGGGATTCCTTCTTTTTCACAATTTTCGCCCTTGCTGGCAACCATATTACCAGTAGGGGTTGTTGTATAGCAATCAGGAGCAGGAATTCTGGCTCATCTTTCCTCTTGCCTAACCTAGGGACCCTATTACTGTTGAAGTTAGGAATGTGAAGTTAGCATAGTGCAGGAATCAATCCTCCGACATTAAATTGAATCACTCTTTTTATTCGTTCGTGGGATGTAGATGGAGTTGTCCTTGAAAGGATGGAAGTGAACTCCTTTCTTAAGCCACTGCAATCCTTGTGGTGTAGCTTAGGTAGGGAGCACCAGGACTCTGACCCAGTGATGCAGCAGTGGTGATATACTTCGAAGTCAGGATGACGTATGACTTGGAGGGAAACTTGCAGGTAGTGGTGTTCCTATGTGCCTACTGTCCTTGTTCTTTGACGTGGTAGAGGTCACGGCTTGTCACATCTCAGGGAGCTCTGTGAATATTGACAAATAGGATGTAAGATTATTACATTGACTTGTATTTACATTATTCTGGTCAATTCAATATTGATCTATTGGAAGAATGTTGTGTGTCGTTGGAATTCAGTCATATGAAAATTACAGACACAGGAAACACTATTGATTCCTAATAATGAGATTGGTGAGCCAGTGAAAATACAGATTGATGTCATCGGAGGGCTTGAGTCTCACAAGCACTCAGTAGTGTTGACTTCGCATTTAATGAGAGCTGAATACTAATTAGAATCGAATCCTGGAAACATGCTTCTCAAAAAAACTCACTCTTCATACAAATTAAACTAATCAGTAATATATCTTCCCATCATTGATCCCAAATTGTACAAACAATAGTAAATAAATCATTTGCTTTTTAAAACATGATACAAGACACTTAGTAATCAGCAAGTTATCTGATTGCTGATAGTTTCACACTAAACAGACAGAACACGGGGAGAGTGATTTGACTTGTGGCCCAAATGGGTGCCAAACCAGCATCTTGTTGCAATTTGCAGTGCCAGCCTGAAAAACTCCAGCCAGCACCGACATTGAGCCAACCTGCAGTTATGCCATGAGGATAGGTGAAGTTAGGCAAGCTTGTCCCAACAATGGCCTGCAATATTTTTGCAGATCCAGGAGGGGAACTCCTGCTCCACCTGTCTTCACAAAAATGTAACTTTCAAAAGATTTGCGGTTGCTTCATGAGTGGCCTGCTGTGGTCCAGTGGAGAGTTGCTTAAGCCTGGTACAACTAGGGGAAGTTTGCGTGATTTGTACCTGAATTTTGCACCAAGGTCATACAGTCAGTTTAGGACTCTGATTTCCCTGGAGAAGCAGCTTAACAGCTGTTTTAGGTAAGACCCACTACAGGCCCACATAGTATCAGCTCGGTCTTTGGTGTTAGTCCAGTGACTGGGGTATATTTCACCCACCCACCCAACCTCTCCAATTTTCCTGCTCCCCTGGTCACACAAAGAAACATTGGGCTTTTCCTTCCTTGAGCATCAAACCCCTTCTCCTCCTAATGGCTTTCCATAGAGCTGGAGATCTTACCTTGGGTCCCCAGTGTCAGCCTTCAGCCACTTGAAATCCAGAGTCAGCCCATGCCTGCCAGCCTTCTCAACATTCTTGTTAGGTTTGGACAGCATTCTAACATTTCAACAGTGCCCAAAAGTTAAAAAGGTATGACTTTACAGCCATACAAGCTTTCATGTCAACTGAAATGGGCATTTTTATGGATTTCATTATTTGTTAGGTCTTCAACAACAACTTGTACTTATATAGCAGCATTAATATGGCAAAATATCCCAAGTGCTTCACAGGAGCATTATCAAACCATATTTGACAGAAATAAATCTAATAAATGCAGGAATACTATTCTGTAATATTTACAGACAAACTATCTTTGTCTCAGTGTTTCAGCACCTGCAGTGTTTATCTGTCTCTGGAACTGGTTCTGTCACTGATAGTAACAAATATTTATGACAGCATTTATTGCCCATCCTTAATTGCCCTCAAGAAAGTGATGGTGAGCTGCCTTCTTGAAACACTGCAGTCCATGTGATGTAGCAAAACCCAACATAGTGTTAGGAAGGAAGTTGCAGGATTTTGCCCAAGCAACGTGAATGACGATATAGTTCCAAGTCAGGATGGTGTGTGGTTTGGAGGGGAACTTGCCAGTGGTGGTGTTTCCATGCATCTACTGCCCTTGTCCTTCTAGGTGGTAGAGGTCAGGGGTTTGGAAGGTGCTGTTAAAGGACCTTGGTGAGTTGTTGCAGTGCATCTTTTAGATGGTACAATCTGTTTTGGGAGGGATTCCCAAAGTTTAAGGCCTATGCAGCTGAATGCATGGCTGCCACTTTGGTGGAGCAATGAAAATCAGGGATATTCAAGAGGACAGAATTGGAGATGTACTGAGATCTTGGAGAGTGTAGGTCTAGAGAAAGTTATGGATATGGAGGAGCATTGTGAATCTGGAGATGACAAAAGCTTGAAAGAGTTTCAGCAGCAGTTGGGCTGGGGCAGAAGCTGGGATGGGCAATATTATGGATTTATATTGTATACACCCAATGATTTGACTGTGCTTTGTAAAATAAAATGCTCAGAAACTGCTCACAGTACTCTAACCATGGCCGAATCATTGCCTTGCATAAATGTATCATTCACTTTTTACCCTCGTGTTCTATGATGCCATTTATAAGCCCAAAATGTTTCAGGCCTTTATCCTGACTTCATTTACTTGCAACTATTCCTAGATTTCTATGTTTCTCGACACATTTCAGTATCTTTGCACTGACTTTATATTTCCATTCCTTAATCTTCCTGCCAAAATGTATCACTTCACACTATCCATTAAATTACATCTGCCCAATCTGCCAAACATGTTTGTGTCATCCTGAAGTTTTTTTTAGACCTCTTTGTTAATTACCAAACCTCTTAATTTTTGGTGTCAGCAAATTTCAATGTGAGTCTGATCCTCAAGTCCAAATCTAAAGACATTGAGGGCAAAGATGGGCTCAAGTGCCAGAGGTAAAAGGTCAGTGCTACTATACTTCCACATTGTTGCTGCATTACCAGCTTTCCCTTAGGTTCTGTCACATTCAGAAATAGCTCACCATTGCCAAAGCTGAGCAATACCCATTACAGCTTGTATTTATATAGCATCTTTCATGTAGGAAAATATCCCAAATGTCACAGGAGTGTTATAAAGTAAAATTTGACATAAGCCATATATTAGGATAGATAGCTAAAACCTCGATCAAAAATCTTAAGGATGAAATAGAGGTAGAGAGGCAAAAAGTTTAGGGAGGGAATTCCAGAACTTAGAGCCCAGACAGCTAAATTGTGGCCACGAATGATGGAATGATTAAAATTGGGGATGCTGAAGATGCCACTATAAAAGAAGCTCAGGTATTCTCAGAGGATTGTGGGGCTGGAAGAGACAACAGAGACAGTGAAAGATGAGGCTATAGAGGTATTTGCAAACAAGTATGAAAATTTGAAAAACAATACATTTCTTAAACTAGAAGGCAATATAGGTCAGTGAGCACAGGGAATATGGATGAATGTGATTAAATACAATTGGACACGGGCAGCATAGTTTTGGATGACCTGAAGATTACAGAGAGTGGAATGTGGGACACCAGACAAGAGTGGTTGGAATTTTCCAATCTAGAGGTAACAAAGGCATGGATGAGGGTTTCAGCAGCAGATGAGTTAAGACAGGGACAGAGTCATATGATGGATATGTAGCTGGGTGCTCATCTCCGAGTCAAATATGACGCCAAGGTAGTGAACCGTCTCAGACAGTTGTCAGGAAGAGGTATCAAGTTGGTAGCTAGGGAATTGGGTTTGTAGTGGGGACAGAAGATGGCTTCCATCTTCCCAATATTTAACTGGAGGAAATTTAACAGTCATCACCAACAACTTGTATTTCGATAGCACCTTTAACATTATAAAACATTCCAAGGCTAGCAGTTGTGCCTGTCTGTTAACCAAATTTCTAGCTATGCTGCTAGAATCTACCTTTGACAATGCAGCTGAATTTTTGTCACAAGCCTCTTGTGATATATCACATGAATTTAGCCTATGGGAAGACTTTGCGTCAAAGCTGATAGATTTCATTCAAAAGATGTAATTATGAGACTTGGTATTTCAAAATCGATAAGCATTCATTCACATTACAAAACAATTCCTAAAATCTGGAAATAAAAGAACAATATTATTCCAGCACATCTAAATGTGGCTCGTGCAGCCTTCCAGTAAATAACAGATAAGTTGTGCTCGGAGGAATGAAAGGAAACCAAGCATTATGATAGAGAGGGGAGAGGAGACTGGCTTGCATTCCATGGGGAACGAAGAGGAAATAGAGCATTGTGAAGAAGAAATGACTTGGGCAGGTCAGAAGTAAGTGAAGGGGGATGTACGGAGAATTCAGAAGTATTACTAACTCAGCACTGAAGCACCACAACACTGCTAGTGCCTAAGTTGCTTAACTGGGTTTTGTAGAATGTGAGGTTATTTTAAATATTTAAAGAACATTTCCTTTTAAGTCAACTATTTATTATAAAGCAATCATTTGTAGTTCTTTAGTGAAAAAGGCATACTTTGCATAATATCCCCAAAATTGTTTTATTATTGTATCCAGTCACTTTTTGATAAATCTTAAAAAGGTCTATTAATTTTTAGGAGTTTTGTATTGTATGCATCATAATATATTTGACGGTTTGTGATGTGATGGCCATTTCTCGAAGCTTCACTGAGCATATATTAACATACACAAATATATTGAAAAACTTCAGCTTGATTTACACAGCACACCCTTAGCAATTTGTTTAATTGGTCATTTACTCATTGAATGATTGGTTATGCACTACAACTGTAAATAATTAACTGGATGTACATGAATTATGGCTGTTTCACTAGAATTAGGGTTAATATCAAAATAATCATTCATCATAAGCACTAAGTGGGTGGTATAAGAATACAATAGCTGTAACAGGATGATTCCACCCCATGTTTTCCTGTGCAGATTTGAAATTTTCCTGTACATTTATGAGGTTCTAGCAGAGCATTTATGTATTATAGAGTGATAGAAGACTATTCAACACCAGTCTCACTTGACATTGGCACACTTGTACTGTTCAGTTGGGATCACTTGATATTGATCGAGGCCTCATTTTATTTTCTCAGTGTCCCTGGGGTTTTGAGAAGATAAAGTGAGGACTCGATCAATATCAAGTGATCAATCCCTCATTTGTGATCTGCCTGTCTACTACAAGAGCACAGCACTTGCAGTAGAAGACCATCAGTGGATCCTGGTGGTTATTAAGTTTAATCCAAAGCTCAGTGGATATAAAGGCATAGTAGTTATATTACTAATAATCCAGAGGCCTAGGTTAATGATCCAGAGATAAGAGTTCAAATCCCACCACAGCAGCTGGGGAATATAAATTCAATTAATTAAATAAAATCTGGAATAAAAAGCTGGAATTCGTAATGGTGGCCAGAAAATCACTGGTACCTAGGCTCCACAATCACGATCAGTCTTTCACTTGATGCTGAAATTAATATTGTTGGGATCTGTGAATCCAAGTTGCACGCTTGCTGAGGGATGGCCGAGTTGGTACTGTAGATAGAGTTGATCAGCAGACACTTCTTAGGTGGAACAATTTGGTTTATTTACAATGTACTCAGCAGCTACATTTGTGTGCTTCTACATCAAACTTATCTCCATACTTCTCCTTCTAACTACAGACTATTGAATACAGAGGTAGCCTTCTCTATTGGTTACAGATAATCATGTGATCTTCCTTTATAACATCCTTCTTAAAGGTATACCACACATTACATAAAACCATAATTACTATATCCCTCCCCCTTTACTCGGAAACGCATTTTACACTTACAATTTTCTCAAAATAGCAAATTATTTACCAATAAGTAACTTACAAATTCAGTCTTTCTGGGGGTTTCCTTTGGCATGTAGAATGTCTCAGCTCTACAACTTCAAATGCTTTGTTAGGAACCTCATTTTCTGGAGTTGTCCGAACATCAAGTTCTTCAGTGGGTACCTGCAAATCTGCTTCCTCAACTCTTGCAGGTATGCCAGATACTTCAGACACATCTGTACTAGGTTGAGTTCTCTCAACAGGAAACGTTGACCTGGTCATGAACACTAGTGGAATCATTTCTTGGTGATTTGTTTCTCTCTTCCTTAGATGGTCCACCTGCCTCTGTCTGACTCAGCCTACCACCTTCAGGTTCTATGATAGAAGTGCACTTATTTCACCCAGTAACTATTTTGATCCTTCTCCAAAGTTCTTCACATATACCATCTCTCCCATTGTAAATTTCCTCTCACGACTATGCCAGTCATGTGTAGTTTTCTGACTTCCCTGACTCCATAGAACCATAGAAAAGTTACAGCACAGGAGGAGGCCATTCAGCCCAAGGACACCCAGGTGCCCTTTCTAATCCCACCTTCCCGCACCTGGCCCATAGCCCTGCTGCTTACAGCAGTTTAGGATCTGCTTACTGCAGATCCAGTACTTTTTAAAAGAGTTTAAAGTTTCTGCCTCTACCACCAACTTGGGCAACGAATTCCAGACATCCATTAACCTCTGTGTAAAAAAGTTCTTCCTCATGTCCCCCCCTACACCTTCTGCCACTTATCTTGAATCTATGTCCCCTGCTTCTAGAATTCTCCATCAAGGGAAAAAATTTTATCCTGTCCACTCTATCTTTTCCCCTTATAATTTTGTACACTGCAATCAAGTCACCTCTCAGCCTTCTTTGTTCTAAGGAAAATAACCCCAACCTATCCAATCTCTCCTCATAGCTACACTTTTCTAACCCTGGCAACATTCTTGTAAACCTCCTCTGCAATCTCTCCAGAGCTAGTACTCTTCCCTGTAATGTGGTGACCAGAACTGCACACAATACTCCAGTTGTGGCCTCACCAGTGTTTTATACAATTCCAACATTATATCCTTTCTTTTATATTCTATACCTCTGCCAATGAAGGAGAGCATTCCATATGCCTTCTTTACAACCTTGTCTACTTGAACTGCTGCCTTCAGGGACCTATGTACTTGTACGCCAAGATGTCTCACTTCATCTACCCCTCTTAGTATATTCCCATTTATTTTGTAATCCCTGTAACTGTTTGACCTCCCTAAAAGTATGACCTCACACTTCTCTATGTTAAAATGCATCTGCCACTTTACCGCCCACTCCACCAACCCATCTATATCATTTTGGAGATTATGGCTATCCTCTGCACTATCCACTACTCAGCCAATCTTTGTGTCATCTACAAATTTCCCAATCGTGCCCCCCACGTTCACGTCCAAATCGTTAATATATAACACAAACAGCAAGGGTCCCAACACCGAGCCCTATGGAACACCATTCGCAAGGGCATCCATTGAACATTACCCTTTGTTTCCTGTTACAAAGCCAACCTTTTGTCCAGTTTGCCACATTACCCTGAATCCCATGGGCTTTTACTTTCCTGACCAATCTGCCTTGTCAAATGCCTTGCTAAAATCCATGTACACAACATCCACTGCACTACCTTTATCAACCCTTCTTGTCACTTCCTCGAAGAATTCAATCAAATTTGTGAGACTCCTTTCCACTTTCCCCCCTATATTTGGAGTTATTAAGCTCAATCTCGTCCTGAGACGGCATTTCATCAATAATTCCGCAGGTGAGACATCTGTTGTTGTGAGGGGTGGTCCTATAATGAAAAAGAAATTGTGCTAGCTTGGTTGCTAGGAAATCTCCAGTTAACTTTTTCATGCCTGACTTGAATGTTTTAAGCACCCTTTCAGCCAGGAAGGGTGTTACGGTGAAGTTTTACATGAGTGATACCGTTGAGGCTGATAAACCCTTGAAACTCAGCACTTGTAAATGCTGTGCCGTTATCGGAAATTATTACTTCTGGTAGTCCATTAATTGCAAAACTTTGACGTAGCTTCTCATTGTAGCAGAAGACATTGGTGATTTCACCTCATTTATGTTCATCCATTTTAAGCGGGCATCAACAATGAGCAGAAACATTGTTCCCATGAAAGGTCCCACATAGTCAATGTGTAATCGTACCCATGGCTTTCCTGGCCACTCCCAAGGATGTAATGGAACTGTTGAAAGCAATTTTTGCAATTGCTGACACTGCACACAATCCTTCCCTAAACTCACTTCATCAGATATAGGGTGGAATTTTCTCAGATTTGCACTAAGTGCGATAGCAGAAGGTAAAACAACATTTTACCGGCCGGCTGCGATGGAGGGTTCACGCCGTCCCAAAGCCACTACATTATTTATGCATTACTGGGAAACATGCTGTTTCCATGGCGGGTGGGCTCTCATTCGCCCACTAGCCATCACCCCGCCTCTGCATCATGCCGGGTGCCGTGTTTAAAGTCCAGCCACAAGCACAACACTCATTGCTTCTAGCTCACCACTGCTGCATGGAAGACATGGCCAGCAAAGGAAAAAAGACCGCAGCCCCCCGCTTCAACAATGGCTCCCTTGAGCTAATGTGGCAGACTGGAGGCCCACTGGGATGTCCTGTATCCCCACTCTGGCCGCAGGATGGGCAGCAATGTGACCAATCCAGCTTGGGAGGCAGTGGCAGTGGTGGTCAGCACCAATGTCCTTCAGAAGACAACAGCCACCCAATGCTGCAAGAGGATGAATGATCTACTCCATTCCGCCAGTGTAAGTCACTCTTCTCATCAGTCTCAACTCACACACTCACAAACCCATCACACATCCACAGGGTCCTCACTCACTGCCGGTTCAAGGGACATCACCATTCACTCTCACACACACCATCATTGTCCTCATCCCGTTCATGGGACCACTCATCACCCATATAGGCCAGGCATGCTTATCAACTGGCCTGGCAGATGTCTTGCTTAATCCTCCTCCATCTCTATCAATGCAGGCCAAGCTGGCACACAACGAGAGTGAGACAGATCATAGACCGGTGGCAGAATGCCTGAAATCAAGGTCCTCATGGACTTTGACAACAGACCCATCCAGCTGGCCACCCATAAACTGGACCATCCCCGTGCTGATGGTGAGGTCCACGCTGCTCTACCAAGTGAGGATCCAACAGTGCAACATCCGTCAGACAACCATGCCGCGTGTAATGTGTCCTGTTTCACAGATCACTGCCTTGTACTAATTATCTCTCCTTGCTTTTACGGGCACATCTGCCAAGCAGCCGATGGAGTCCATGAACCAGGGCCTCAAATCAAGCCCCGAAGAAACCTCTGGAGAGGAATCTGGAGGCACCCCCCCCAAAGTCCCGTCACAGCGCTCACCCGCACCCTCCACCAGCACAGAGACACACACCTCGGTGGGACCTAACTTTAGAATAGGCCTGGGATCACAATCTGGTGAGCACAGCACAATATCTGATCCACAGCAGGTGGCAGCAGGGATCTCCCAGTTGTCCGGCACTCGAAGGACTGCTGGAGGCCAGAACATTGCTGAGTCCGAGTCAGATGACGAGCCTCTGACTTGGTCATGTCACAGTTGCAGGACCTGCAAAGGCAAGCTTGGGAACATCAGGAAGGGATGTCCGCTGCACTCCTCAGATTGCAAGTCATGATGGGGGAACCTGTCCACCTTCAGGCTGAAGTCATAGTGCCAGCATGGCAATGTACCAAGGTCAGCACTGGTAGGGTGGTGGCCTGCTGAGTTTTTCCAGGTAATTCTGTTTTTGTTCCCAAGAAGGTCTCACTGCTTATGGTTCCTTGTTCTGATGAGCAGTGTTCTTGTCCCTCAGATGTGAAACCTTTCTGCACAAGATAAAGGCAGGTGTCTCAGTCCAGGGCCTCTTCCCTGTGCTCTGTGCAGCCTTCAGACCACAGTGATGGTCCAGCCTCACACTCCTTGGACAATTACTGATGCCTGCACCTCAGTGGTGCTGGCCATTGCTGCCAGAATGGAGTGGGCAGGCACCACAGGGTGTTCTCATTCTCGTGATGTGCTCTCAGCACTTTTAAGGAGGGGCTGTCACCCATCTCTTCAGCATCTGTGACCACTGATGCTGTGCTCCAGCTCAAGGGCTCAGGTGCTGAAGACAGACAAAGCATCAGGACTTCTGAAGTTTCGTGGCTGCGTCTCTATGATATGACTCTGATCATGGAGCGCAAGCGAGCTGCCCTTGACCAGACAGGAGTCAGACATTCTCAGAGGCTATGTGAAGATTTATGGAGTGTCCTTCCTATACGTCGTCATCATCCGCCTGCAATCGAGTGACTATTAGAGGGTATGGACATGACAGGAGCATTCACAGAGGGTATTCGTGCTGCCATAAGCCAGACCGGAGCCAAATGTTCACAAATGCGATGTGAGGATCTATGGGGTTACCTCACTGAATGTTGTCATCCTCCACAAATTTTGCAGCTATGAGGGCCTCCCGAGGGTGCCTGCCTCATCTAGCCAGTGCAAGGGCCTCATCCACATCCTTATCGCCTTTGAGGGCCTCCTCAGCCTCATCGGAGGAGATGTGCAGCTCCTCCATCTCCTCCTCAGCCAGCTCCTCACCCCATTCCAGCGCCAGGTTGTAAAGGCACAGCAAATGATGATGATGCGTGACACCCTCTGCAGATTGTATTGCAGGGCTTCACCACACCGGACCAGGCACCAGTACCTCATTTTCAGCATCCCGATGGTCTGCTCCACCAAGTTGTGAGCTGCAGAATGAGCATCATTATACCGTCGCTGTGCAGAAGTCTGAGGCTGCTGCACGGGCATCATCAACCACGACCTCTGCTGGTAGACCTTGTCCCTGAAGAGCTATCCCTGCAGCTTCTGTGGACCTTGGAAGACTTCAGGGGTCTGTGACTGACTGGGGATGTAGGCATCATGCACATTCCCTGGAAACTGTGCGCGCACCTGCAGGAAGGGTTTCTGGTGGTCGCATACCAGCTGCACATTCAGTGAGTGGAATCTCTTGCAGTTGATGTAGTCCACTGTGTGCAGCGATGGAGACCTGAGCACTACATGAGTGCAGTCAATCATACCCTGCACCTGTGGGAATCCTGAGATCCGGGTGGAATCCAATGGCCCTTGCATACTGGCTGTCCCGGTCCCAGGCGAAATGGACAAAGCTGTGTGCCATGGATAAGGTAGCATCTGTGACCTCATGGATGCATTTGTGGGTGGCAGCTTGTGAAATCCCACAAAGGTCATCTGTGGAGCTCTGAAAGGAGACATTGGCATAGAAATTGAGTGCCATGGTCACTTTTACAGCCACTGGAACTGGATGCCCTCCATGTCCCTTTGACGCCAAATCCTGCAGTAAGTGGCAGATGTGAGCGACCAGGTCCCTCGACATGCGCAGTCGTTGACGACACTGGTTCCCAGTCATCTGTAGGAATGGTAGGTGGGCATCTATAGACACTGGGGTCACTAGACGCCAACAAGCCACAGCTCACTGTTGCTCCTGGGCAGCATGTGTGGGAGCCCCAGCAGCCCCTTCTTCCTGAGGTTGTTGCTCCTGCCTTTGCATGGCCTGGTCCCTCAGTTGCTCTCTCCTCCATCTTCTTCGCTTCCTTTAGGCCATCGGACATACAGCTAGATCACCAGGCTCCATGATCCTGACATGGTCCTCCTGCAGCATGAAAGAGAGAGAGACGTGGTTATCATAGCTGTACTTAGCACCTTTCCTGGCCCTGTGTGACCACCCCTTAATGCTTCCCAGAGAGTGCTGGCCACCCCTCAGATGGTCACAGATGAGTGTGCTGCATGGCAACCTGCGACACGGATGCTGAGATTAGAAGAGGCTATGAGCACTTCCAGCAGTAACTGCTAGATGGCCAGCAGGTGAGGAAATTGTACAACGTGTGCAGTTCAACTGCTCCGCGGTCCAGTAAAGTGGTCGCAGACTCACAGTCTGTGCCCGGGTAGGCAGGCGGGCAGGGGAGGGTAGGGCCTGGAACGCTTGGTGGCACTTTGGTCCATCCGTGTAGCTTGCATGGGCCAGCAGTCTTGAAGCCCGACCCCAATCATATCACTGTGGCTGTGCCTGATCTGTCTTAGTGGTAGAGGAATGGTCAGTTTATACAGGTGTCCCTACTGCATGGTTACTTCCCTCGCCTACCCTGCCCCCCCCATCACGATTTCTGATGCACCAGATCCAATGCCAGGGCAGCAGTTGCTCCCCACCTGACAATAGTCGCCTCCGTGGCTGGGCAGCAGTTGTCCCTGGGCACCCCCCCAACAATAGTCGCCTGTGAGGCTGGATAGCAGTTGTCTCCAGCCAACCTCCCACCCTGCAACAACAGTCACCTCCATGGCAGGGTGCAACTTCATTCCGGCCCCTCGGTCCCCTGAAGCCATGCAAAGCAACAGGCGACCCTGGGGAGCTGTGTAGAACGTTGCTGTTCACTCACCTCCAGTTCCTCCAAAGTGCAGGCCGCCAAGTGCATGTTGCCTATGTGCTGTTGTGAAGCATGTCGACGTGTTTTCCCACTGACATGGACAGATGATCTGGCAGGGGCCCAACAATCTTTTGGTGATATGCTGATGTATTGCAATGAGCTCCCAGTGACCATTGGTGGGAAACAGGGCCTGCCATCGGTGGGCTGAGCAGACGATTGGGACACCGTCGTGAAACCGATTGGGCCATATTGTCTCTGTACGCCACCTATGATGTCCACTGCCAGTGGTGGGCACAGAAAACTCTGCCCATAGGTTCTTGTGACCAACCTTGAAGCACTCATTCTTGTACTTGAGATAGGACTGGGTCCCTACTTGTCCAGTCTCTGATTAACCCCTTGTGGGTATTAATCATGACAAATTCCTGGGAGGCCTTCTCTAACTACAATTGTTGATAAGCATGACTCATATCAAGCAGCGTGTAGGCGGTTCCACCTGCTAGCTGGGCATACTGGTCTTGGATTTTTGGTATGGGGTGTCTGTCTAGCTTAGCCATTTTGTTAACTGTCAATTTGTAGTCTCCACAAATTTGAACACTTTGGTCAGGTTTAAGTACGGGGGCTATTGGCTTTGCCCATTCTGAAACTGCACAAGTTGTATAACGCCTAGTTTCTCTAATCTGTCCAGTTTGGTGTTGATCTTTTCCCGCAGTGCATAAGGTACTGATCTTGCCTTCATGAATTGGGGGTTTGCCTGTGGATCCACATGAATTTTTGCTTGCAGCCACTGGATCTTCCTAAGTTTATCCTTGATGATGGACTTGTAGTAACTCTGATATCCCACTTGTTTCCAGCTGGAAAATTTCAACCCATTCTAACTTAATCTCCTTTAGCCAGTTTTGTCCCAGGAGGCTTGATCCCTCACCTGCTATCACCATTAAAGGTAGTGTTACTGATTGGCTTCCGTAGTGGACAGTAACTCTGCTTATGCCTTTGGCTTGGACGTCTTAACCAGTGTATGTTTTTAATCTGGCATCAGCTTCTTCCAAATTTATGTTCACCATAATTCAGGTATTTGAAGGTGTTCACCAATTACTGTAGTGGTAGCTCCTGTGTCCACTTCCATTCTAATAGGTCTGCCATTTATTTTCACTGTTACATATATTGGTTCTGTCTTTCCAACCTTCAAATTAAATAACGAGTAAATATCAGAATTTGTTGCTCCAGGCTCTTCTACATTGTAAATCTCACGGGGTTCTCTCTTTTGTTTGAAAGTCTCCCTGATTCTTTCCTTGAACTGTCTCATTATGTGTCCATTTCAATGACAATAAAAACATTCGATTTTTTTAAACTACCAATTGTTATAAGACTGCTCGTTTCCACCTCTGCTGCAGTTATTCCTTGTTTTCATTGCTAAGTCATTTCTTTTTATTTTCCTGCCAGCAGTGGCTGTTTCCCGCTTCTTCACAGTCTTGCATTTTCTCACCCTATTTGTCTGGGGCTTCCCGCCCAAAGCGGAGGACGGCGCCATTTTGCACTCCCTTTTGAATCCCTTACTGTGCTTTCCATGGCCAGTGCCATCTCCAGTGCCTTCTTAAAAGCCAAATTTGCTTCAGACAGTAATCTCTTCTGAATCATGCCCTCATTCACACTACACAATAAACAATCCCTGAGCATGTCATTTAAAGATGTACCAAACTCCCAATGTTCTGTTAACTGTTTCAAACTTGCCACATAACAAGCAACTGTCTCCCCCGAGGCTCTATTCCTTAAATTAAAATTGAAACGTTGCATCGTTACCGAGGGCTTTGGCTGGTAATGACCCTTCACGAGGTCCATCAATTCATAAATTTTTTTCGAATCTGCGGCACTGGGTGCATCAAACTTTGAATTAAGCCATGGGCTTTATTCCCACATGTAAATAATAGGATCTCCTGCCTCTTCTCTTCCCCTATAATGTCATTTGCTTGGAAATAGAACACGATGGATTCAATATAATGAGACCAATCACCTGTGGCTGGGTCGAACGGATCACTTCTTCCGAATTGTGGCATTACTTCGACGATTTGGAAATTCTACTTACAATTGCTGTGTGAGGTGCAGCCCAATTTCATTTCTCTCTATTTGTTCCATTAATTAATTTTACCCTTGACGCCGGTTCGTTGTATCTGTCTTCTTTTCTTGTCACTAGTTTGTTGCGTCCTCGTTGCAAGTTTGTTGGGGCTTGTGAATCCCAGTTGCATGCTTGCTGTGGGATGGCCGAGTTGGTACCGTTGATAGAGTTGTTCAGCAGACACTTCTTAGGTGGAACACATTCTGTTTATTTGCAAGGTACTCAGCAGCTACATTTGTGTGCTTCTACATCAAACCCCATCTCCACACTTCTCCTTCTAACTACAGACTGCTGACTATAGAGGTAGCCTGTGCTACTCCTCTATTTGTTACAGGATGTGATCTTCCTTTATAACATCCTTCTTAAACATATATTACATATAACCATAATCACCACAATTACATGCATTGCAAAAACTTCAGCTGTTATCTCCAAGTTGGGGAAGAGAGCGTGGAACAACAGCAACCTGATTGAGAACAGCGAAGCTAGCAAACTTACTCCTCAGTGCACTCTTCAACAGTGGTGAGACCTGGTCAACATATGCTAGACAGGAAAAAAAACTGAACAGTTTCCACCTTCACTGTCTCAGACATATATCTGGCTTCTCTTAGCAGGGCAAGATCACTAACTCAGAGGCCCTGGAGTGTGCTAATTCCATGAACTCATTGCTAAACCAACGATGCCTGCGCTGGCTTGGCCACGTTCATCAGATGGATCATTGCTATATAGCAAAAGATGTTCTGTATGGTGAACTGGCCACTGGGTTATGACCTCCTGGGTTTTAGTACGTCTGCTGCAAGGACACTTGCAAATGAGATGAAGATCGTACACATTGATGCTAATAACTAGGAGACAGTTGCTGATGGCCATGACCTCTGGAGGCTGACTGTTTGGAGGGGCATTGGAAGAGGCAAGCAAAAATGAAAGCTCAAATATCCGAGAAGCAGACCCAGTGATTGCAAAGGCCAGCGAAAGTCATGCATCTTTTCATCTCACTGTCTTCCTTTACAGCAAAATGACTGCCATGCCAGAGTGGGGCTCCTGAACTACACCAGGTGATGCTTAATACAGAGTTGACCATACGAGACGGAAGGCTACAACAGAAAATTATCAGATTGGTGTAGAAATCTCACTGGTTTGATAATATCCTTTAGGGAAGGAACCTGCTGGCCTTGTCTCATCTGGCCTTTGTGTGCATTCAGACCCACATGGTTGACCCTTAAGTGTCCAGTGAAATGGCTTAGCAAATTACTCAGTTGTAATGAGGTAGATGATTCATCACCAATTCTCAAGAGTAAATAGCGATGGGCAATAAATTACACAATATTCAATCTCAGAATGAATAAAAAAGCACAATAAATCTTAAAAGTTCCAAGGGCATCAAGTAGAAAACTACCTGTTGTATCATGATTTAAAACTTGCTCCATAAACCTTGTTTTAAAAATTAAATGCTAAAATTACTGAATCAGGAGTCACCAATAAACACCACCTACTGGCATTAATAAAACTGTTAACATCACCAAAAGCAGAGATTTTCACAAGCATGAGATTATATACACAAGTACTTTAGGTTAATCTAATGAACTATTGTTCCAAAGACCAAATCTATGTGATTAAGCAATCTCTCACTGTGCTAGTTTCAGAGCTTTGCTCGATGTAGTAGAATGACGTGGGTGAATTTCTTCTAAGCAATGAAAATGGGACTTGTCAGACATTCTTTCAAAGCAACCATTGTAACAGGGCTTACATCACCAGTGGTGGCATTACCCATGATACCATTGGAATTTTTTTTATCTGGGATCTCAGTGTAAATCATTGAATCATAAAATGGCAAAAGGGACTATTCAGCCCATCATGTTGGTGCTGGCTCTCTGGTACTCATCAGTAACTCACCTAGTTTTTTAAAACATTTTTTCATGGGAAGTAAGCGATTCTCACTTCCCCACCTTTTCACTGTAGTCTGACAATTTCTTTCTGTACAGATAATTATCCAATTATCATTTGAAAGCCAGGATTGAATCTGCCTCCACCACCCTCTCAGGCAGTGCATTCCAGATCTTAAGAACTTGCTACATAGAAGTTTCCCTTAGGTTGCCTTTGGTTCTTTTGCCAATCGCCTTAAATCAACGTACTTTGATTCTCGACCCTGCCACCAATGGGAACAGCGGCTAGGGAATCTAAATTCAATTAATTACATAAAGTCTGGATTATAAGCTAACAATGGCGAGCATGAAACTATTGGATTGTCATGAAAACTCATTTGGTTCTCTAAGGGAAGGAAATCTGCTGCCCTTACCCAGTCTGGTCTATAGGTGACCCCAGATCTATAGCAATGTGGCTGATTCTTAACTGCCCTCTGAAATGGCCTAGCAAGCCACTGTATTTAAAAAAATATGGTGGTCCATCCAGCTCAAAGGTAATTAGGAATGGCAATAAATGGTGGACTTACCAGTGGCACAAACATCCCATGATTGAATTTATATAGCGTCTTCGATGACCGCTGGATGTCCTGAAATGTACCTTCAATTAAGGCTGGCAGACAGGCTCCTGAGGCTGAGGGCCAATACAAGGCCCTGCAGCAACAACATATCTGCAGCCCCACCATCTGAGGAGTGGCCACCAATGTGTGAGAGAGAGGGTTCCGCATGATGGAGGTGGCCTGTGAAGAGAAGTTTAATAACACTTTCAATTTAAAAAGGCCATTGCTGCCATGTTGTCATCATGGAGGGGGCAAACCCCTCACAAAAAGGCCAGCTGCCACAGCTGTGGCCTCAGGACCATGGTGGGTGCAAAGAGGATCAGTCCCTAGCAGGGTGGAGTTTTGCCGCCAGTCAATGCCACGGGGCCATCTTTGTTCCCTGATCATGTTTCGGCTTCAGAGGGGGACCCACACACTTCCAGTCGGCTTCTGCTGAGTGACCTTAAAGGCTACTTAATTGTTCTAAAAGGCTAACCGCCACTTGAGGGCAGGTAGCTGTTAGTCCCCCAGCTCCTCCCATAACAAAAATGGCATGGATGTGGGAACGTACTGGCAAACTAGCACACTGCTCTAAGACATTAACTGTTAGGTTTTCCCACCTCTGGACCTGCCTCCAACAGGAATTGAAAACTCTTCCCTATATCACACCTCACAGCTGACAAAGGTCTTCTTGGATGATTTGCCATACACATGGTATCAAGGAGCCCTAGCAAACCAGGAGTCAATGGGAATCAGGGGGAAAACTCTTCTGGTTGAATTCATCCCTACCTCAAAAGATGGTTATGGTCGTTGGAATTCAATCATCTCAGCACCAGGACATCACTGCAGGAGTTCCTCAGGGTAGTGTCCTAGGCCCAACATTTTCAGCAGCTTCATCAATGACTTTCCTTCCATCATAAGGTCGAAAGTGGGGATGTTTGTGATGATTACGCAATGTTCAGCACCATTTACAATGACTCAGGTACTGAAGCAGTCCATGTCCATGTCCAAGTAGGGCCTGGACAATATCCAGGCTTGGGCTGATAAGTGGCAAATAACATTCACTCCAGACAAGTGCCAGGCAATTACTGTCTCCAACAAGAGAGAATCTAACTATCACCACTTGACATTCAATGGCATTACCATTGCTGAATCTCCTATCAACATCCTGGGGGGTTACCATTGACCAGAAACGGAACTGGACTAGCCATATAAATACTGTGGCTACAAGAGCAGTTCAGAAGCTAGGATTATTGCAGTGAGTAACTCATCTCCCGAATCCCCAAAGCCTGTCTACCATCTACAAGGCATAAATCAGGAGTGTGATGGAATACTCTTCACTTGTCAGGATGAGTGCAGCTTGAACAATGCTCAGGAAGCTTGACACATTCCAGGACAAAGCAGCCCACTTGATTGGCACATCCACAAACATTCACTCCTTCCACAGTGGGAGTGGTAGGGGTGTGCGCCATCTACAAGATGCACTGCAAGAACACACTAAGGCTCCTTAGACAGCACCTTCCAAACAAACAAGTGCTACCATCTAGAAGGACAAGGGCAGCAGTCACATCAAAACACCAGCACTTGGAAGTTCCCCTCCAAGCCACTCACCACCCTGACTTGGAACTATATTGCCATTCCTTTACTGTCATTGGGTCAAAATCCTGGAACTCCTTCTCCAACAGCACTTGGGTGTACCTATACCAAATGGACTGCAGCGGTTCAAGGCAGCAGTTCACCACCACCTTCTCAAGGGCAATTAGGGATGGGCAATAAATGCTGGCCTATGAATGAATTAAAAAAAAACGTACAACTAGCATAACTCCTCGGCTTTAGAATTAGAAGAGAAAGAAGTAGGTGAAAGAAAAGGAAGACAACTGTTTACTTGTAAAACACTGCTTTATTGATTGTATGCTGCCAATGAACTGACAAATGCCAAGTTATCAAACTCAGTAATCAGCGATTTCTTTCTCTTTGTGCACAGGGTCCCTCTCTGTTCAGTCTTTCTCTCTCTGTACAAGATCTTTCTGTATCTCTGTTGAGGGTCTCACTCTCTCAAGACTCTGAAATGCAACTTTACTCCAATTGAAATCCAAAATGGGTCAATTAGAGAACTTAGCAATTCCAAGTCAATAATAACAGAAATGCAGTTACACAAAGTACACAACTTCTGATACATCATATTGCTTTAAAGGTCGCTGACATGGAAAATGTACAAAAGATTAATAGGTCTGCAGTTTATACGATTCCTTTTGCACTAATGGAAAATACATTTCTTCTCTACAAAGGATTTATAAGTACTCTAATACAAGAAAATAAATATTGCAAAAAAAAGCCAAAAATAATTTAAAATAGCATTTCTTCTTTATATATATCTCCATTATTCTCTTTATTATTAACAAATGGCACATCGCTTTTCCTTGAAACAAAAGACACACAAGGCCTCCCGTTTGCCATAATTGTGTGACCCCCCAAGAGCTCACACTGAGTTTTAATATTTTACATACAGCGCAGACAGCAACTTAACTTGGACAACAGACAAGATTCCTTTCTTTTGCGTTTTCTGTAATGAGTACATATGACGGAAGAAACTACTCAGCAGGCAGTATGGTCTAGGATTGGTATACAGTATCAGCAAACAGCGTATGTGAATATATTGTTAACTATTTAAGCACATTGAAACAAGCACTGGTAAAAGGCAGTGTGTTCAGTAAGGTCTGTAGTTCCTATGGTACATACTGTTGCTACAGTCTAACAGAACCTGAATATGGAAAACTGTTTTTTAAAACGTTGTCTATATCTGTGTTTACACTACATTACCGAATCTATATGCCCTTTACATTAATACAGCAAGCACAGGTAATCGATCTAGAGAGTCTAAATCTGACACCATTTAAGAAACTGATGCAGAATTTCCATTCTGAAACATCTGTATTCTGAAACATCTGTAATTTTATCAGTTTCTTCAATTTGTTAGTATTGGCCATATGCTGACCATTCAAAAGGCTTGTGTAATGACTCCAAATTAATGATCAAGTGTGAAATATATGTACTAGTCTACATATCCTACAACTGGAAACCGATAACAAACAATCACAATGTTAGACACACTGGCTACCCCTTCTTGATGAAGCATTGTTGTATTCTTTTTTATATTTATTACACTGGTGTTAGAATTTCTTTGTTGCAAGTTATTTTGCAATAAAATGCAGTGATACCTTCACAATCCTGAGTTGCAAGCACCATCTGACATCAGTGATGCACTGGCAGACAGTGTCTGCACTCAGATCTACCAGTTTAAAAATAAATTTCACAAATGAAATCATCTCTTAAAACAGCACATATCTTTAAAAAGTAACAGATAGGAAGCAACTTAAAGGCTAGAATCTGATCAAGAGGAATCAGGTGAAAACTATACACTGCTCAGCTTATTAACAAACTCCTGTGCCTGTGGTACCCTCCTGGGTGCCTGTTATTACACTTGAAAACCAATAGGTATCTCTGAATTAGATTCCGGTCTGAAATGCACTTTTAATATGTCATTATATACACACAAACTGTCTGAACCACTCAATCAGATTATTGGTTGCAACTTGCTCCCAGAATTCCTCACACTCCACATAAACCACCTAAACCCCTCGATCAGAGCAAACTCTCTAACTCACTTTTGCATGTTCATCATTATGTGCACTGCAGAGACTCTTATTAAACCGAATGTCTTTCCAAACACTGCATTTCCTTTCTATATATCTTGAGAAGTAACAAAGACTGCCTACATCTCAGCTAGATGTGATAGGAATGCATTCCAGGAATACACACTGGGAATCTAACAGCCGAGATAAGATGAGGTAACCAGGCCTGAGTAAGTCACACTGCAGGTGTTTGGAGGGATTATTACCAACCTTTTTGAAGGAAAGAAGTTTCAGAAACCATAAAGTCAGTATGATTCATGGCAGTCCAGTGTGATAGATATTTCTGACCTTTGGTATTCTCTACCCGAGAAAGCTGTGGAGGCTGAGTCATTGAATATATTGAAGTATGAAATAGGCAGATTTTGAACAATAGGAATGTCAAGGGTTATGGGGAGCAGGCAGGAAAGTAGAGTGAGGACGAGATCAAATTAGCCACGATTTTATAAAATGGCTGAGCAGGCTTGAGGGTTCGCTTGGCCCTGCTCCTATTTCATATGTTCTCATGACCTCCAGAGCGCCATATTCAGAAAAAAAAGTTTGTTTTTTTTGGAAACCTTTTTACTAATCAATGCAAGCCTGAAACATTTTCCATTTTTTGACAACTTATACTGTGTCTGACCTGGGAGCAGCTAAGTTAGATGTAAAAAGGTCTCCCAGCTTCAAGCCCAACCTTAGAAAGAAGGCTACTACTGTACAAGTGTGGCTTTTTATTTCGCACACCAGCTATCAATATGACTGTCAGAAACATTGCAAATGTTGTTTCGAATTACGGTTACACTTTGTGCATCCGCTCCCATTAAGAACTGAGCAAGTCTAATTCAAACCCAGGTCCCAGGCATGAATCAACAGCATGCTAACAGACTGGACTCCGAAACCCCTCATTTTTTTTCTCTTAAAATGTTTAGTTGCCCTTTCTTTGCCCCTACCACCACCGTCCTCTCTCTCTGTCCCCCCCACCCCTACACGAATATGGGCCATTCCCCAAACAAACAACCTGGCAGGCAACCAGCTTCAATACTCCCCCAACACTTTCCCTCTCACAATGGTTTATGCCTGTTTGATCACAAGAAGAGAGTAATCTAGCTTTGGTCTGCAATACCTATCATCTATTTTCCTTTTTAAATTTAAGGATTTGGGCTTTTATTTACATAATGTTTGTTTATATGTTCATGAGATTCGCTGCCCATTTTCAATCAGAGAGGTTGAGAGGGAAAAATGGAGGGATATGCAGAAACAGGGCATATGCCCTTCGTTATTGTTTCTGGTATCTATATATGTATACTTTGAATTATGTACTCCTCAGCACTGTAATCCAGATAATTATCCTGGAATTACAACTACACTTGTGTCATTCCCCATTACTTATGAGAACATGGTCTGCCAGCATTCACAGGGGTCTAACCTTGAGTGTGTATGAATGTGTTTACAATAAAACATGGTTTTTCAATCTATAAAAGCCACATTTAGAAGTGGTTTTGATAAATCTTTTAATGTATTTAAATAAATGAAGACCTTGAATGTTTATGAGACAGATTAAAATAAAGTTGAGGTATTTACTCCAAAAACAGTTTACCGTTTTGTCTTGATCAACGGCATTATAAACTGGATTTCTACAATCTTAGAACCCTAGGGCAAAATTTTCCCCCATCTGGGGGATTGGGGGGGGTGGTGGGCGGATTCCCGATCGGCGGCCCCAGTCAGGGGCACGCTGCAATTTTATGTGGGCGGGTCAATTAAGGCCCACCCAGCGTGACATCCACCAGGAAGCGCTATGCGCTTCCTGTGCGGGTGGTGGGGTGGGATTCCGTCAGCCAGGAGTGTGCTCTTGTGCGCGAAATAGCACACAGATCTCCCTGAGGCTAAGTGCTGCCTCAGGGAGATCAGCTCAGATTTTTAACTTTTAATAAAGGAGTTTAAAAATGTTCCATGCCATGTCCCCTCATGTGACACTGTCCATAATTTGTATTTAAACCTTCCATTAAAATTTAAATGCCTTCATGAAACGTCATCCCACCAGTGGATGAGGTTTCATGTTTTTTCACAAGCCCGCCTGGGCTCCCGGCCTGCCCGCCAACCTTAAAGTTGGACGGGCAGGTCCATTAATGAGCTGAATTAGTTTTCTAACGGCCTTAATGAACTTAATAGTTCCACCCGATGTCACCCAGCATCATTTTACGTGTCAGTGAGCTGGCCCCACCCCTGCTCACCAACCAGAAGATCCTGCCCTAGGATATGTTGTCCAAAAAATTATCAGCTCACCTTCCCCATCACACTAACACATCCAGCTGCATATTTCTGCTTCTCCTATCCTGAACAAGAGATTAACAAAACATAAATCACTCTTTGACTAAAGAGATTCTTCCCACCTTATTTTCTCAATTTCTGTTTTTCATTCTCCCTAAATAAATTTGGGTACATGATTTCCACACTAGATTTTTTACACATCTTTCCAAAATTACTAACTCAAAGCCCATTGTTTGGAAACCCATTTTTGATTTACAAAATGGACAGATCAGCCTTAATACACATAAATCCTTTAAACCATATCTGAAGTGTCAAATTGATTAGAATCTTATACTGGTTTTGTTAATAAGCACAATTTTTATCCTAAGTATGAGAAGTTATTCAGCTGAGAGTGAACAAATGGAGCCTAAATGGACACAGATATACATTGAGAAGCCTGAAAGAATATAAACTGTACACTGTAATGTACCAATAAATTGCATTTAAGTTGGACACATTTAGGTTGTTATCCTCTTGTTGCAAGACTCTGGGTGATAAGATTCAGGGTGACAACCATTGGGACAAGCAGGAGTCCGTAAAGAACTACTTTTGAGGGTTTCATAAATAACCTAACAGTTGGTGCACTTGTGCTCCACAGGAGTTTAAAATCAGCCTGTGGTTTTTTTCACAACACAATCACCATTCTTTTTCCCCATACCAACTTTCTTTTGGGTTTAAGTGCACAGCCATGTGATTTCCACTGCCAGTTTTAGAGTGCAGCAATTGGGAAGGCAGATCATTGCATGAATTGGAGATCCAGAGTGGAACATCAACAACATTGACTGAGAGGAGAAAAAAAGAGAAAATGTAATATGGGCTTCCCAGTAACACTCTGGTGGTTTTTCAATAGGTTAGCTAGTAATTAATTCAACTGTACGCATAACAAGTTAAAGTGAGCTACACACTTTACAGGCTGCGATTTCACTCTAACACAATGGTTAGCTACTAGTAAAAGCAAGAACTCTTTTCTAGTGCATGATTACACCTAGAAGAACACTGCACAATTCTATGACTGCCAGGAACACAGAGCAGTTTCCTCTAGAATGGAATTTCTCAGTTGTGGGGAGATGGCCAATGGTCTTCCCAAAGGAGGAGAATTGAGAATATCAGAGGAACAGTCATGCCCGGGTCATTTTCATGCATCCACTTGTGATGAACTCAGAGCTATAATGGCAGAAGCCTGGGAGGAGGTCATTGTGCTCTCAACTACAGGTGGTGTTTAGTCCAGGGAGACCAAGCACCTGGGCACTGATAGAAATACAGGACCTTGCATGCTCACATTAAAGTGACATTTACTTCAGTGATGGTTTCACCTAATAGCTTTTCTTGAAAGAAATGGATCGCATATGTTTTAAAGACATTATTGACTATGGGCCAACGCAAACAAATATCCGTTGATTGATGTCTTCATTACTTCCAAGACGATTTATTATATAGGAATTGCTGGGGAGCTGATAGATCATAAAGAGAATGCCATGTATGTCTTATTTTATTGAAAGACAGGCTCCTTGTAGAAATGTTGCTATTTCCTTCTAGCTTCTTATTAAGGAATTCAATTTGATCCCTTTCAGAATTGAAATGACTCTAGGGAAACTGATACCTCCAATTGCATTTCCCTTGAACTAGCACTTCTCTTTGTAAAAATGTTCTAGCTTTTGATTTTGAGGGTCCAGTTCATTGACTATGTGTTCCATTCTTTTCAGGCTGCCTCAGGTGGTAATGTAATGAAGCAACAGGGTCAATTTGAAATCACAGTACCTTGCCACATTTAATTGTTAATGTGACAACAATTGAAATCTCTCTCAGGGTTTTTATGGTTTTCAGGGACTCCAATCTCTACAGGAAGCAAGGGATGCTAATCTTCGCAATTAACAACTACTAATAACAATCTCTACAGTCGCAGTATATGCGCTAGCTAACACTAAGTATATGGTCATAGTAAGGTGTCTCTTCGAAGTTATGCATAAATCAGAGACAAAGTGCAGGAACAGTTAGACTTTTTTTTTTAAAAACTGGTGATGTTCCTGTTGAAGGACACTGACACTTGATGCCCTTTTCCCCTAAATTTCTCCTCGCTCCTCTTTTGAAGACAGTGACTCATACTTTGCCAGACACCACACCAAGTCCAAGTAGCCAATCTACAAATGTGAACTGAGACAGTGAGTACTATGGCAATTTGACAAGGGTAAGTTTAACTTCTGAGCTTTAACCTCACTCTATCTGTACATCCATTAGACACTAATCAAGAATGATAAATTTATTTTTTTCTTCCTTTCCCAGCTCAGGGGCACTGCAGGCCAATTGCAACTCACCTGCTACTACTCTGGCTGAGATCAGCACAACCCAGGGAATCAAACAAAGAACTTTACTAGTCTGTGTGGCTTAATACCACATCATGCAATGAATTTATCAACTAACCTGTGCAAAGGCCCATGAGATATCTATGTTCAAGGGCACTGGTATTAAATCAGCTATATTAAATTGTCAAAGAGTCTGGTTTTGATCTAAATATATTCATACAACAGGCTTGGCATCAGTCAATGGATGATGGATCCAACGTCTTATGTTGCCTATTTCAACTTTCTTTTATTTGGTGTCATTTTCACACATGAAACTTATGTTCATGAGCTGTAGAATATCAATATCATAATAAGCTGGAATGGTAAACTTCAGTGGAAATATATAAAATTACCTTTTTTTGTACTTTGTTGAAGTATTGGTACAGAAGCATATTTATGGGGACACTGGTAGCCTTGACAACATCACATGACAGTTATATAGGAATCACCCTAAACTAAATGTCTAGAGAGAAACAAGGGAGAATGAGTCTTCCTGGTTATGGACGGTAGAGGTTCTTCCAGGCTTACTCCATCTCTACTCATTTTTGGCACATCATGTTGCGAAATGCAGGTACAGGCTCAGTTTACCAAACAAGAAACCTCTTAAATAGAACAGATACTCACACGTAATTTACACACTCCCCACCCCCCCACCCCAAAATAATCTATGCCCAGGGAGAGATGCTGGTGGCTGTTATCCCAGGCATTCCAATTGTTTTAGTGAGAACCAGTGAAAGTAATGCAGCGATCCAACATACTGACCCATACAACAGCAATACTAAGACAATGCAATGGAGTCAACATCTGTTGACAGTTTACTTCAAGGCAAGGGATAACTACTGTGGTTTAATATAAACAGTTAAATAAATGAACCCTGTTTTATAATTTCTCGCAATTCTAGGTTGTATTTTATCTGGCAATACGTTTTGAAGGCAGCCAGGATTAGGGCCATTTTAAACTAGTCATGTTATTTGATGCAGGTGTGGTTTATTGGAGACGCTATTCAAGGTTTCAACACGGCACAATGCTGTGAAACCCAGTCAGCCCGAAGCCACAGCAAATCTGACCCAGAAGTGTTTATTACTGCCAGTGAATACAAAAATGGAAAAAAGGAGCTTTGCTTCCCTTGTGGATATACAGGACTTATTTAACATGAGATCTAGTGCATCAAAATGAACTGAGAGCATATTCTAAATTGTGCATTTTAATGGAGTCTGTTGGACTTTAAATCATTGAGAATCTCAATTAATCGCCATGGCCATGTGCTACTTTAGGCCAGTTCTACAAGACTACAGGTGTTAAAAACCACAAGCAACCTCTACTCAAGATTAGAGCTCAGGCATAATAGATTCTTATTGGCCAGTAGTGCTGTAACTTTGGTTTAGATACCTCCGGTTGACAACACATCTTGAGAGTTTTCAGAAAGTACCAAATATTGTCAGGAAGTTCTTCTTGTAAGCACTTCCTATTGTTGACAGGAAGTTCCTGTCACAAAAGCCTTCTGTGCAAGCTATGTATATTCCAAGAAGAAAAATGGAAATGAACAGTTAGACTACACCATTATTAACAAACCCAATGATTAGCATGTTTAAGAAAACAAATAAGAACTAGATTTTAGCTTATATTCAACTGGTTTGTAAGAGAGCATTAAAAGCTTCCCAAAATAATTTGTTACCTTTTAGCTTACAATACGATGTGAATGGTCTTCTTTCTTGGGCATCAAGCCTTCTTTGAACTTTCTCACCACAAACTTGATTGTGGTTGTAAAGCTTAAAGGCTATCACAGTTGAAATTTGAGATTATCTTGCCACAGGGTACTAACAGCAAGCCTTATAGAACATTCAATGTGAATGAACCTCATTTTCTAAAGATTTCTGCTGAATGACCAGTGTAATGTAAGATTAGGGGGGAAGTTCTGGAGAATAACATTGAGTTAGCTGATCACCTTGGCAATAATGCGGGTTGAAAGGAAAGAGATTATCAAGAAAGGTCAAGAGTTGGAGAGCTCAAGGGTGTGGGAGATCATATAAGGCTGGAATGGGGTAAGGCTATGGTGAGGTTTGATGACAAATAACAAAAGATTTTAAATGTTTGAAATTTTAAACGGTAGGGGACTTGGTTCAAAATAGGCCAGCACGGAAAAGGTGATATGGGCAAGCGAGACAGAAGATGGGAAATTCCTCTGAGTTCCTTTAGCTTTGCCCATGTAATTTCAAAAGAAGTGTGGCAGAAACTCTGATTACATGTGCAAATGGGGTTTTGTCGCACTTCTCATGATGTAACCTTGGTGAAGTGGGAGCAGGTCTAACTTCAGCCTTAGTGTGGGATAAATGGTGGCATTCTTAGACCAGTTGACATTTAATGGACCAGAGAAGAGGACATTAGAGAAATCAAGCCATCACTTAGGTAAGGGTTTTGTGGCAAAAAGGATTAGGTGGGGAATACTGTGGAAATATGGAGTCTTTTGCAAAGCTGAATTCCAAGCAAATGGCTGGGGGGGAGAATAAAGTCAACGATAATGGTGCAGGCTTGGCAAGGGCTGAAACTAATGACTTCCAAGTGTTTACTTGGTGGAAGTTTTATCTCATTCATGACGATGTCAGACAGGCAGTCTGATAACACAGAGGTGGTAGTGGGGCCAAGAGGAATGGTGTAGAGGTAGGAGCTGGGTGTCATTAGCATATAGAAGCTGACCCATGCCTGTTAATGTTACCAAGGGGCACTGAAAATCTGTGCTGGAACCTATCAACATTGACTTTCTAAAGGAGGAAATTTGGAATATTGAAATTTGTCCTTTGGATTTAGCTTTCATTCACCCAATGTGTCCTTAAAAATGTACAATAGATAATTGGGTACTGATCCTAGTATTAAAATGGCATTAGAAAGTTTGATACTTGAGAGGGTTTTACCAAGTAATACACCAGGTATTACGCAATGTAAAATTATTGTAGGTTCAACACACTGCTGTATAGGGATGTAATACTCCTGCATACATATTACTCTGTGTTACTAGACAGAACACAACTGAATATATAATATGGTAGATTATAGTGTGTTATGAGATAGAACATTCATCTGTGTAATACAATGTGTTACTGAGATATAACACACCTATTTATGTCTTGTATAACAGGGTTGATCGCAACTCCAGCCATGAAATATGCAGGTAGCATTCTGCTGGTGGGAGGCAAGGTCCATTGAAGGCCTCATCACCATGTTGCCAGTAGGCTGCATTCCCCAAATGAACATTCCTTCTATAGCTCACCAGCACAGCATCAGTAAGTTTGGAGGCCGAGAGGCAGGTAGGTTTGGAAGGAAGGAGGGTTGTGGCGCCATGGGTTGGGGAAATGGCTGGAGTGGCAGCGGCCCACATCATTTTTGTGGATCCCTGAGTAGCACTCCTGCCTCTCCTGGCCCAACAAAAACAATTACTTACTTATTTTTGGGGCCTCTTTCTCTTCATCACACAGTTCAACTGGATGGAATGTGCACAGAGCACACTCTATCCTGCTGGCCCTCTGAATTGTAATGGGGTCCTAAGCACAACATAAGATCCCATTTTGCATACATTAATGTGGCTGCCGGCTGATTCAGTTGGGCGTTCTTGTAAGTCCACAGCAAATATGGCAGCGGAGTAGTCATGGGGTAGTAAGTGGGCCACAGAAATTGTAACGCCATGACAGTGCTATTACTGCAGGCTGAGTAATCATCTGCCCTAATAATTCACTGTGTGTTACTGGGAATTCAGGACTAGGGCCCAGAAATTGTGCCTTGGGAAACCAGAGTAAGGATGTTCATGTGTTTGCCTGAAATTTCTCTCGCTATCTTAGTGGAAGTGTCAACCTGTTTAAAATAAATAGGTTGATTTATTTGTTAAAATAGCAGAGATGTGAATTTCAAACATTTAACTCCATGGCATAACTTCAAAGGTTATGCATTGTTACTGGGTAAACATTCAGATGTATTATAGGGTGTTACACTCCTTTATTACAATACAGTGTGTAACTGTGTATAACACACCTAGAACATTATATAATAAACTGTGTTACTGGGTACGAGACTCCAGTACACATTACGTCTGATACTGTTGTAATTTCCTTTTCAGCATCTGGCTACTTCCTAAAATTTCTAAAAAATATAAAAAAAACCCTTTTGCTTTGCAACTCTTATACGGCCTATGAAGTCAGCACTTTCTTCACTGTGACAGACTTCCAAAAAGTGCATTTTGTGCTTTATTTTTAGTAGAAGATGAATGCCACAAAATTCTAACAATTTTTATTTTTCTCCTTGCACGTTGTCTTAACCATCAATGAATAGTAGCTTTTCTTTCTCATCCAAAACCTTAATCGCAGGGGCATGATGTCTCCCACCAGACTGCCAACATGTCAATATGATGCAGACAGATTGCCAAGCTGGATAGAGCAAAGAACATCCCTCAAAATAGTAAACAGGGTGACCGTTTAGCCCCTTAGTTCTTTATGACAGTGCAAAACCAGAAACTAAACTCGGCAAATGTTTCTACACCATATATAGGATAACAGACCGGTGTTGGTGAGTTATGAGGCAGCAATTCAATCGAGGGCTCTGGATAATGCCACAAATCTCGACACTAAAGCTTGATGGGTTTATGAACGGTAGCATAACTCTTTCAAAGACTGAATCACTGCCTTAAACTTACTGTCAACCATTTAGTTTTATAGTATATAGTGTACAGTTTTGTCTGTTTTTAAATTAAGGTTTACTTTTCGGACTTTTCCTACTGTCATGCAGGAATTGGGTAGAAGAAGCACAATACAGGAGGGGAGTAAAGATGACAGTGATGTAATGCCTGAAAGTATAAGGCATCAAATAACTGGCACGATATAACATGAAATGATTTCTTTGCAGATCGCCAGGGCATAAACTACACACTATATACCATAGTTACTTTGACTGCATGCTGGTTTATTACAAGTTGAGTCACCTATTTCAAAGGGCTGTTACTGACTAGAATTTTAAAAGTTCACTACATGATAATCTTGTTAGGCTGGCAGCTGTAGGGTAGAATAAAGAGAGGCAGTGACACTGAAACTTTAACCATTAAGTTTGGAACTTGCAGAGTAAGCATTTCGTAGATCAGATTACCAGCAGAAATGAGTGCGAGAGTAGCAACTGGGGATTTTGAGCCACCTGACTATTCTTTATCCAATTAGTTAGGATACTCAGGAAGCCAGAATGCTCCTTCTGACAACCTCTCCACCACATTTTCGGTGTACAACCACGCTTTCTGAATTCAAGCGCTGAAGCCTTTGTGACCTATTAGCCATAGATTCAGTGTCCGAGTCACTCATTTCAGCATCAGAAAAATAGCCATCAGTCTCATTATCGAAGAGTTGCTTCACCTTTGATGTGTCTTTGGGCTTTTTTTCTCTGTCTGGGTTCAGCTGCTGATATTTGTTTCCCAGATCCTGCTTCTGCACTTGTGACTTTCTGCTGCTTTCTCTTGGTTTTGGAATCTTGAAAGTTACCCAAGATTTAGGGTTTGTGGATGCATTAGGCACTTTAACTGAAGAACTGGGTTTAGGTGAAGCAGGTTCAAAATAGTCCAACATTTCACCAATTTGACCGATACTCCTTATCGGTGATGTACTCGGGAGAGCTGCCTTGGAACTGGAATGATGTGAGGCCTGCTTTTTGCTGGTCTTTCGCACATCGTTGGCCCTTTTGTGACTTCCATTGGCCTTTGACCCTTGTCCTTTAGACCCATTTGTGTAACTGCCTTGGGTGGAAAGTTCACTGGAGTTATCAGACCAGGATGTGCCATCTAGTGGAGAGTCCAGCTGTTTCTTATGTTGATTCTTGGTGTGAATAATGCCTGTGCAATCTCTCAGGGACTTAGGCTTACTGTCTTCCCCTGCTTTGTGCCTGGATTTTTTTTCCAGTGCATAGGGTGGTTCTGACTGAGGATCTCCGGCACGGTTCACTGAACCAATGCTAAGTAATGACTGCTCGTCATGCAGAAGTTTATCTGACAGGAAGCTTGTAGTCTCTTCATTTCCTGCACCACTGTGTAAAGACCAATGACTCAGGAGATTTTCTGTCTTAACTTGAACTGTCTGGGCCAGCCAATTCTGTAAAAGCTCCCCATCCAAAGAAATGGAGGATGACAAACCTGGAAAAGAAATACTATAATGAGCAAACCTAAATTTTATACTTTGTTGTAGCCAGCATATACATGTGTAGAATGAAAAGTTTGCTCTCTACTGACTCTCGACTACAAATCAGTATGACTCAATTTCAGTTCAAAATCTAATAGCTCCAAATTGGATAATGCTGTTTTTAGTCGCAGGGATTGTGATGTGCAATTACCCTGCTGGAGGGCGGTGTAGAGTTTGGGGTAGTGATGGGAGGGAATTAGGAAGGTGGCATCACTCATTGGGAACCAGTAGTTTTTTTTTATGGAGATTGATCAACAAGGCAGAAGGTTGTAAAGGCTCCCAGAAATCTCTCCTTTAGCAAAAAGATCTTGGAGGTTTTGTTGACGGAGCCGCTTTTGAGGAAAAGGCAATTTGGGGGCAGACGCAAATCCTCTAAATATAGCCTGTGTGCAGAAAAATGGCAGGGAGTGGTCAATCACCTGAGTACTGTCTCCTCAATAGATTGCTCATGGGGAAATATGGAGTAAAAAGATTCTTGGGACTGAGGGACAGTATTGAGGTCTATCAGTTGTTCACTAAAAACAAGGAGATGGTTATATAAGCATGCATTCAGCACTTATGTCCACCCTAAGCTGTCATATCTGCAATGCAACTCGCAAAATAATGGTCCCAAATCACTTTTCCAAACTTGTAAATACCTCCACCTCCAAATTGGTGGCTTCAGAGGAGTCAGATTTCCTTTCATGTAGAATACTGACAAGTTTCATTATCATGACTACCGGTAACCCTTTACAAAAGAAAAAAAGAGAAAAAAATAAGCAATGTCTCACAGGGTGTTGCGGTAGCTGTCGGTAGGACAGCTCATACCAGAGGTTTTAATGTCAATAGCTCCTTGGTGCACCAGTCGACCCAGCAATGCATTAGCCATGAATTTAAAACTTCCTACTAAACCTTCTCTATTTCCATCATCTGAAGTCAGTGCTGGAGGTAATGTTCTTTTACTAAAATGCGTTTTACCATTCGGAATTTGTTTTGGCTTGCAATCTGACATTCCTGTCTACTAATAACAGATGTTTTGGGAGCATCAAAGGAAACTGTGGGCATGTGAACTCACTAACAATTTCCACCACCGACTTGTTTGGATAGTTCCAAAGGTGCAATGTCTGTGTTCCTCCTGTACAAACCTTTCTATGAAAATCTCACTTATGCTGGCCTTGTTGCTTGGAGTTGCTGTTGTGCGTATCTGCTTCTAGCCTATTTCCTTCCTGCTGGTCTACTTTCTCCTCCTGGGAAGTGGTTTAGACATTGGGGGTGGGTGAGGTTCCAGATTGCTTGGTATTTCCTCTGTCAGACCATCAGTTGTTTGGATAGGTGCTTCAGCTATGTATTTGTGGTAAGGAGAGCAACACTCTAACCAAGCAAGGAGCTACACCTTCTTGCAGTTAGCAGCATAGCCTATGCTAAGCTGTGTGCTGTGGAGACCATTTGCTCGCTGGAGAGCAGACCCACTTCTTCCCTGACACAACTAAACTCTAGAGTTTAAACCACTCCAAGCTCAAGCCAAACAGCGATCGAAAATTCCCCTCATGGCGTTTGCAGGGAAGGTATACAGGTTAGCAAGACCATTAAAAAAAAGCCAAGAACCCTGGTTTATTTCTAGGGGATAGAATTGAAAAAATAGGGAAGTTATGCTAAGCCTGTGTCGAACCTTGGTTAGATTACACCTAAAGTTCTGCATGCAGTTCTGGTTACCATATTATGACAAGGATGCAAGATGCAAAGATGATTTACATCGGTGATACCAGAAATGTATGGGTACACATATCAGCAAAGGATTGACAGGCTGGGTCTCTTTTCAATAAAAAAAAAGGCTGAGGGATGACCCAATAGAGGTCTTTAAAATTATGAAAAATTTTGATAAAGAGAATACAGAAGAATGTTCCCACTTGTGGGGAAGAGCCTAACTACAGGACACCAGTACAAGATAATTACTAAGAAATCCAATAGGAAATTCAGACAAAACGTTTCCATCATTTGCCAGCTGGAAATAGTATCAGCAGCAGCAGATGGCCAGACATCTGGTCCTTCACTTAGGTTTATTAGGAATACTTGACTGAGCTCAAAGACTCACAAATGCATTAGTTCAGCAGGGGTTCTGTTTGGACACTGAAATGGAGTGCTCACTTTGCTTGATTGACATCTTTATGAGGTTATAAGGTGTTCTTTCTGTGATATCTTTTGTCAATGTCTATGTTTATTTGGACAAAATTCAGGAGTGCAAAGTGGATAAAGCTTCTGTTCCTGATACTCTAATGGCTCTGTCTAATTGTCACTTTTATAGGGTTGTAGTGCTTCAAAGCTGGGTTCTGAATGGGTGTTTCTCTTCCTCAGCATTTCAGCTATTATATGGCTCACTGGTGCTACACAATGTGCTTACTGGGTTAATGGGCAAGGGGAGCATTGAGGAAGCATGCAGGCGACATGGAGGAAATGTAGGTGACATAGAGGTGGGCAAGGGGAGTGGGTGGGGGGGTGGTGATTGTATGTGAACAGTGAGGGTTAGATGGCCTAACCGCTTTTAATACAACTGAGAGGAAGTCAGAGAGAACTGAGGTGGGCCTCCTAATCAGCCAGCCTCAGCACTTGCCTGTGCCCGTGACCACCTATCATATGTTTCCCAAGTCAGGAGGCCCAACTTTCCCCTGCCCCCTCCTCCCTGGAGCGATGACTGCACGTAATGGGGCCGACTCGAGTTACCCACCTTGGTAGCGAAATCCCTGGGATAGGCAGATGACTGGGGGGACACATGGTTGGAAAATGAGGGTTCATGGGGCTTTTATTCCTGATTACCATTTTATGACTCTCAGATTCTGCCCCATGGTCAAATATTTGCCAAAATTTCACTGTTCAGGTTCACAAGTGAAGTAAAAGCAATTAGACAAGATACCAGTAAACTGGTAGGAAGAAAAATCGGGGAGAGGTGGAGGGGAAAGAACATGCCAAAAGTAGCATGTTAGCATTCTGAGACTGCATGACAGAGTACAAAAAGGATGGACACCTACAATATACGAGCCCCCAATGATTTGTCAGGTGATTTGGGGCACATAATGCCCATTTGGGGCCAGTTAGCTTAGTAGGCCAGATGGCTAAGTGCAGTGCTGAATAACATCAACAGGGCGAGTTTAATCCCCATGCCTGCTGGGTACCTCCTTGCCTTGCCCATAGAGATATCAAGGCCTAAGCCACGATTAACAACCTCTGGACAACGAGGATGCTACATGAAGAGAGAGAGAATATCCATGTGCCTTGGTGATTCTTAATTGCCCACCCAGACTAATGGGATCACAAGATAGTTATGGCACAGAAGGAGGCCATTTGGCCCATCATGTCTGCACCAGCTCTCCGAATGAGCAATTCACCTAGTGCCATTCCCCAGCCTTCTCCCCGTAACCTTGCACATTCTTCCTTTTCAGATAACAGTCTAATTCCCTTTTGAATGCTTCGATTGAATCTACCACCACCATACTCTTAGGCAGTGCATTCCAGACCGTAACCATTTGCTGTGTGAAAAGGTTTTTCCTAATGTCAATTACTTTAAATCTGTGCCCTCTTGTTCTTGATAATTTCACAAGTGGGAACAGTTTCTATCTACTCTGTCCAGACCCCTCATGATCTTGAATAACTCTATCAAATCTCCTCTCAGCCTTTTCTTCTCCAAGGAGAACAGTCTCAACTTCTCTAATCTATCTTCATAACTGAAATTCCTCATCCCTAGAATTGTTCTCGTGAATGTTTTTTTGCACTCTGATGTATTCACAACTTTCCTAAATTGTGGTGCCCAGAAGTGAACACAATATTCCAACTGAGGCCAAACTATGTTTTATACAAGTTCAATATAACCTCCTTGCTCATGTATACTATGGCCCACTAATAAAATCTAAGATAATGCATGCTTTATTAACCACTCTTTCAACCTGTCCTGCCACTTTCAATGATCCCTGCACATATGCATCCAGGTCTCTGTTCCTGGACCGCTTTTAGAGTTGTACACTATATTTTATACCGTTTGCCCATGTTCTTCCTACCTAAATGAATCATCTCACATTTCTCCACATTAAACTTCATCTGCCACCTGTCCACCATTTCACCAACTTGTCTATGTCCTTTTGAAGTTCTGCACTATCCTCCTCACAGTTCACAATGCTTCCAAGTTTCGTATAGACCGCAAATTTTGAAATTGTACCCTGTACACCAAGTTCTAGGTCATTGATATACACCAGAAAGAGCAAGGACCCCAACACTGCCCCTTAAGGAACTCCATTACAAACTTTCCTCCAGTTCAAAAAACATCCATTAACCACTACTCGCCATTTCCTGTCACTAAGCCAATTTCGTATCCATGTTGCTACCGTCCCTTTTATTCGATGAACTACAACTTTGCTCATGAGCCTGTTGTGCAGCACAGAATGTTTCCACAATGCCTGCTATTTGTAAGGCACTTAACTGAAACAAGTTCGGACATTCTCAACCCAGTTACATGTGGGCAATTAAAATT
Source organism: Carcharodon carcharias (assembly GCF_017639515.1). NCBI lineage: Eukaryota > Metazoa > Chordata > Chondrichthyes > Lamniformes > Lamnidae > Carcharodon > Carcharodon carcharias. The sequence continues at coordinate 41,186,309 of NC_054474.1, read as the reverse complement.
GCCCATAGTTTGGTATAAGTTGGGAATTCTCAAGAGAGGTTACAAGGATGGATGGTTGATAAATGAAAAACAAAGTGTCATGCTGCTGCAGTATAAGGTGCTTTTCTGTTATGGCAGAGTAGAGAAAGCTTTATTCTGCATCTTAGTCATTAAATCTTTGTGCTAGGAGAGTTTAATGGAGCTTTGCTTTGCATCTATCCAACACCAATTACTGTAAAGCTCATAGTAACTTCTCTGAATGATTTACCCTTCTTTCCTCCTATGGAAAGTATCTGACCTATTTGATTTTTTCGCTATGATCAGAAATCCAATGTACATGCATCAGGTTTCTGTTCACTCCCAGCCCCTTATTAATATATAAATATCTCTCGGCAAAGTTTATGACAAATAAAGATGAATGGAAGCCCTATTTCACTAATGTGTTATAATTTAAATGCATCATCCTCAGACATGCACAAATTCTGTTTCTTTGTTTATCACCATTTCTCAGTTCTCGAGTTATTTTAACTGGTCTATGATTTCCTTCCCCCTAATTCCTTTGCTCTGTAAGTTCATTGCAATAAATCAACTGGAAACAAATTTTATGTTTTTCAGACTTGCATGTATTGCTTAGCACTTAGCCGTTTTAGATGGTAATTCCCCACCCATGGTGGAACTGCAGAAGCACTCAAAGTTGCTGATTAAGACTTATCTCTGTTGATTCTTTTCTTTTCCTATCCCATACACAACTAATTCAGTGGGAAATACAGTTATCCTTACATAGGTTTTTATAGAAATAACAATCGTTTTAGTGCAAGACCCTGTACTTTGTACAGGTCTGATGATATCCATTTATAAAAACCTTATTCTAATTATCGAATTATTCTTTGGTCTTCTTCACTTTAATTCTGTAATCCCTATATGATTCACTAACTGCCTCTTACGAGTTTCTTTGAAAGGCATCATATACCATTTCTGGACGAGTATCATTTCCTGAATCACAACGCTCAGTAATGCACAGCAGACAGACTGAAAAATGTTGTGGATAAAGCTACACTATTTTTTTTTTTAATTTCTGGAATCCAAGCTCCAATCTTAACCAAAATGACCCCTGTCTCTGCTGTCTGTATGGATCCTAGACATAAAGGTGTCAACATTTACAAGGAAGTGGGGTAGTGGGAGAGGAGCAATTTTTAGACAGGAAATCCGGAAGCACAGGTTTCCCCTCAGGTCCTCCCAAACTTAACGTCACAAAGGTAAACTTTCCCTCCTCATCCTTGTCGACTTCCAGTCTTTGACACGGTTGGCCACATGGTCCTCCTCCAAAGCCATACTCCAGCTGGGTGGAATGTACTTGCCTGTTTCCATTCTCATCTATTTAAATCACAGCTAGAGAAGCAGCTGCAATGGCTTCTCTTCCTGCTTCCGCACCATTACCCTTGATCTATCCTTGGTCCCTCCCTATTTCTCATCTACATGCTGCAGCTCAGTGACACCATCCAAAAATATGTCAGTTCCCACACGCGTGCTGATGACATCCAGATTTACCTTAACACCACCTCTCTCAACCCCTTCACTGTCACTAAATTGTCAGACCACTTGTCTGATATCCAGTATTAGATGAGTAGAAATTTCATCCAACTAAATATTGGGAAGACTGAAACCATTGTCTTCGGTCCCTGCCACAAACTCTGTTCCCTAGTTACAAACTATATTCCTCTCCCTGATCACTGTCTGAGGCTGAACCAGAACCAGACTGTTTACAGCTTGCTGTCACATTTCATCCTGAGGTAAGCTTCCGACCACATATCCACACCATCACTAAAACTGCTTATTTCCACTTCTATAACATTGCCCAATTCCACATCTGCCTCAGTTCATTTGCTGCTGAAACCCTCATCCATGTCTCTGCGACCTCTAGACTTGACTATTCCAAAGCACTCTTGGCTGATCTCTCATGTTTTACCCTCTGTACACCTAAGGTAATGCAAAACTCTACTGTCTGTGTTCCAACTCGCAGCAAACCCTGTTCAGCTATCACCCATGTGCTTGCTGACCTACACTGGCTCCCGGTTAAGCAACGTCTTGATTTTCTCAGAGATAAAAACAAAAAACTGCAGATGCTGGAAATCCAAAACAAAAACAGGATTACCTGGAAAAACTCAGCAGGTCTGGCAGCATCGGTTGAAGGGTCACGAGGACTCGAAACGTCAACTCTTCTTCTCTGCCGATGCTGCCAGACCTGCTGAGTTTTTCCAGGTAATTCTGTTTTTGTTCTTAATTTTCTCATCCTTGTTTTCAAAACCCTCCATCACCTCATCTCTCCTTTTCTCTGCAACCTCCTCCAGTTCCACAACCCTCTAAAATATCTTTACTCATTTAACTCTGGCTTTCTTGAGCATCCCTGATTTTAAATGGCTCCAGTAATGGCGGTTGTATGTTCAGCTGCCAAGGCCCTAAGCTCTGGAACTCCCTCAGAAACCTCTTTGACTCTCTACTTCTACCTCCTTTAAGATACTCCCTGAAACCTATATTCTTTATCAAGCTCCTGCTCATCTACCCTAAAATCTGTGTGTGTGTGCAGATCAGTGTCAAATTTTGTTTTGTTATGCTGCTATGAAGTGCCTTGGGACATTTTATTACATTAAAGGCTTTATATAAATAAAAATTGCTGTTGCTGATTAACACGTTTGAAAGCAGGTCTCCACCATCAGCCAGCCAGATTTAGTGGGGGTGGGGAGGTGGGGTGTGGGAGGTTCAGCTGCAGCTCATAGGCCTGCATGACATGTTGAGCCAGGGAGCATAGAGGGAGGGAGGGAGGGAAAGATCCTCAGGGGTCCCTGGAAAGGGTATCTTGAGGTGCGGTTGGGGTACTTGGGGGAAATGGTAGGCCTCAGCAGCCAGAGAGGAGTTCCAATCATTGAAGAGAGAGTGGTCCCTTTGCTGGGGAGGTTCACAGGTTAGCGGAAGGGGTGATTAGTGGTGGCAGAGCAAGCACTCCCTATTCCTCCTAACCTTTCCATCCAACTGTCCTCGCCTCCCTTTGGCTGCCATGTTTCCCAAGGCTAGCTGGTGTTAAAGCTGTCAGAGTGATAAAATCTGAGGAATGCAGTCTCACCAAAATATTTAAATGAGGATCCCACCTGATGAGCGTGGGTTGGGTGCCCACATCTGTTAAAACTGGAAGTTTGCAGGTTGTGTTCAAGTTTGAAATGTTTAAAGTTTTAAGTCTCACCTGACCCAAACTCATCTGTTTTTGGGAATTAAAATTATCCCACAGGCTCCAAAATTTACTTAGGGCAAAAACATATGAGGGACTGCTAAACAGGATGGAACCCTTCCAAGAAATCCAGTGGTTAATCTTTCACTCATCCCATCATGTCAAGGAAGCATGACTAAAGCCATGGTGAGGGTCCTGGGATATCCCAGGAATTCCACCTACTAGGTTTTCAGTAGGTCTCAATGTAATTCAATGGAAAGAGTTGGAAAAAGTTCCATCAAAATCCCAGGAAAGGGTTTAAAAAGTCTCCTGGACAAAAATAATGCACCCTGAAGGAGCCTGATTATCTTGGTTATGCTGGGAATTGGCTCCTATAGATGCAGATGAATTGTTAAAACCCACTTTGTCTTTCGCCCAGTTTTTGCTGTGGAGCAAATGGCTGCAGTACTTTGAAGGACAGATCAGAGTAGGTGCCTGTAGGCACTGAAGGTCGACCCCAACCATGGTAATGACCCCATTACTGTAATTGGGGATCAGTGGACTAAGGCCTACTTCACAGCAGCTCCACCAATGGAATGGGCTGATTGGATTTTCAAGCCTGGTGACTTTAGTATTTGGGGAATCTGAAGCCAGAACTTCACATAACTTGGCAATCTCATTTTACAGGCTCCCTGACAGAGAGTTAAAATGAAACACAGGCACAGGAGTAGGCCATGCCCCTTCAAGCCTGTTCAGCTATCAAAACACAAGAGGCCACCTCAGTGTTACACAACATGTGCAAACATTTAGAAAATCTCACATCATTGAGGTCTCTCACTCTCTTTTGGCTTTTCCCATGTTACATTGGGTCACCATAATGCTGGTTGATCACCTTTCTCCATTCATATCACTACCATTTTTGGTATGAGATGGGTGCTTTCAGAGCCAGATGCTCTTCTTGCCTCTAATCCTCCCCATTTATCCAGGCTGGGGACCACCACCCATACATGCTGGCCTGCCTGCACCAGTGGATGGATCCTTCCATGGCCAACAAGTCTGGGAGCAGGATATGAACCTGGAGCATTCTGGCTCACAGGCAGAGTTGGTACCATTGAAGTGCTGAGGAAAAATGTCACACACTGAAATAGAGCAGATGGCCTGTATAAATAAAAGCAAAATACAGCGGTTGCTGGAAATCTGAAATAAGAAGGTTGAGATAGACAGATTTTTGGTGTCTTAGGGAATCTAGCGACATGGGGAGCAGGCAGGGAAGTGGAGTTGAAGCCCAAGGTCAGCCATGATCATACTGAATGGAAGAGCAGGCTCAACGGGCCATATGGTCTATTCCGGCTATTATTTCTTGTATTCTTGTTTAGGTTCCATGCCACAAAATGGAGAGTGGCACTCACTGGAGCACCAATGTACAAATTTACAAAGCAAATGGACCATAAATACTATGTCTGCAATTGCTCAGGTGATCTTAGTCACGATGCTGTGGGGAAATGCTGAGTGAGGTCAGAGGGGGAAGCCATTCTTATGAACAGTCGCACAAACTTCTTAGTAGCCAATTCAGATGGGCAAAACCCAAGAGTAGGTTACCTGTCTCTGTTTCCTTGGCAGTAGTTAATGGGAGAAAATAAATGGATAATTTTTCTTAATTATTTTAGTAAAACTTAGAAGCATCCTCTGACAGTTGTAACAAGAGCAGTATAATTCAGACATAATACACTGTCATACTTGAAAGTGAGTCATTATAATGTCACACAGCCCCAGCTACCTAGAAAAACATGAGCTATAGGATGAAAAGCACAGGAGGATGATTTATCAAACAATCAAGACACATAACAGATGACCAGGTTTAATTATTTAAGGCAACAAAAACAAAAATTGCTGGAAAAGCTCAGGAGGCCTGACAGCATCTGTGGAGAGAAAGACAGAGTTAACACTGAGTCCAGATGACTCTTCTTCAGAACTAAAGAGAAGTAGAAATGTGGTGAAATATATGCTGTTTAAGGGGGGGGGGGGGGGGTGGGACAGATGAGGCTGGATAGGCCAGTGATAGGTGGAGGCAAAGGAGAGGTTGCAAAAGATGTCATAAACAATTATTTAAGGCTCTACTGCCTTCAAATGTAGGTAAGATTTTACAGCTTTATCAGAAAATGGCATTTAAGTAACCAGCTTGTGAATAGCTCTTAATTTCCTGCATCTTATTCACAGAGCTCTGAAGAAGCGTCATACAGACTCTAAACATTAACTCTGTTTCTCTCTCCACAGATGCTGTCAGACCTGCTGAGTTTTTCCAGCATTTTCTGTTTTTATTTCAGATGACCTGCATGGTGTTTATAGAGTTGATTGCCAGGGAATTTTGAGGAAGAAAAGCTCCCCTGACAAAAAATCTTATGAATGCAGAACAACCTCCCTATGCCTCCCAGACACACATGGCACTGGAGTACCAATATGTTGCTTTTCTGATTTTTCTTTGGTATTAAACTACAAGGTGACTTACCAAGTTGCTTCAATAAGGACCGCGTTTCACTCTTTAACTTGCCTTTCTTCTCGAGACCGACCTTAGGTCTGTTCTTCCCACGCTCCTTCGGATCACTCGGTTTTCCTTTTGTTTTTTTTCCAGAATATCCTAGGACAGAGAATCCAACATAGAATTTCCCAAATCTGCTAAATTAGCTGCTTACTGTTTTTATTTAATGGAGGGTAGGCTGCAGGAGTAAGATGAAGATCTTGCATGAATATTACAGGGTCAGGCCCAGGTATGTACAGTCTCAGGATAAGGGCCCGGTCATTTAGAGTGAGGTCAGGAGAAATTTCTTCACTTAGGAGGGTTGTGAATCATTAGAATTCTCTATCCCAGACGGTTGTGTTTGATACATTGTTGAATGTAAGACTGAGATAGACAGATTTTTGGTGTCTCAGGGAATCAAGCGACATGGGGAGCAGGCAGGGAAGTGGAGTTGAAGCCCAAGATCAGCCATGATCATACTGAATGGCAGAGCAGGCTCAACGGGCCATATGGTATATTCTGGCTACTACTTCTTATATTCTTGTTTAGGTTCCATGCCACAAAGTGGAGCAACTCACTGGAGCACCAAGGTACAAATTTACTAAGCAGCTGGACATAAATATTATGTCTGCAAATGCCCAGGTAATCTTAGTCATGATGCTGTGGGGAAATACTGAGTGAGGTCAGAGGGGAAGTCATTCTTATGAACAGTCACACAAACTTCTTAGTAGTCAATTCAGATGGGCAAAACCCAACAGCAGGTTGCCAGTATCTGTTTTCTTGGCAATAGTTAGAACCATAGAACACTACAGCACAGAAAACAGGCCATTCGGCCCTTCTAGTCTATGCCGAAATATTATTCCGCTAGTCTCATTGACCTGCACCTAGTCCATAACCCTCCTGACCTCTCCCATCCATGTATCTGTCTAATTTATTCTTAAAACTTAAGAATGAGCCCGCATTCACCACGTCAGATGGTAGCTCGTTCCACGCTCTCACCACTCTCTGAGTGAAGAAATTCCCCACTAAACCTTTCCCCTTTCACCCTAAAGCCATGTCCTCTCGTGTTTATTTCTCCTAATCTAAGTGGAAAGAGCCTACTCGCATTAACTCTATCTATACCCCTCATAAGTTAATGGGAGAAAACAAATGGGTAACTTTTTTCAATTATTTTAGTAAAACTTAGAAGCATCCTCTGATGGTTGTAACAAGAGCAGTATAATTCAGACATAATACACTGTCATACTTGAAAGTGAGTCATTATAATATCACTCAGCCTCAGCTACCTAGAAAAACATGAGCTATGGGATGTAAAGCACAAGAGGATGATTTATCAAACAATCAAGAAGACACATAACAGATGACCAAGTTTAATTATTTAAGGCTCTACTACCTTCAAATGTAGGTAAGATTTTACAGCTTTATCAGAAAATGGCTTTTAAGTAACCAGCTTGTGAATAGCTCTTAATTTCCTGCATTTTACTCGCATCAGAAATTCATAATTGCTTATCAGCAATAACCTTCTGTTGCACAATTTCTTGCAGATTTGTACCTACAAATGGAAGTTTGCCCAGGATGTAAAATATTTCAGCTGGTTATTATGTTTGATTTGCGGTAATTCAGCAAATTATAAATAAAAGATGTCTTCATGGTCATTTCTAATCGGGACAAACTATCAATTAACAGAAATTAATATAAAGTTGTATACAGAAGGCTGTTCAGGATTTTCAATTTTTAATTTATCCACTGGAGTTCCTCGATGAGTTCCCTATTAGTCTGACCTGTGCTATATACATGAAGGTTACAGGATCAGTGCTGAGTTAGCTAATCTCACACAGGGTAGCACTGGGATGAGAATATTTATTACCATTACCCATGAGCTAAGGAGGGCAATGATCAATGAGAATTCCTGTATGTATGTCTTTGTGCGTACAGATATGGGTAAGGATAGGGCTCAGCTCAACTATGCGTGGTCAAATAGCTTGCTGATAAAGAATGGATGTTATTGCTGGTACCTGAGGGCTGCTGGTGCCCATGGAGCTGTACTCCGGCATGGTTCAGCACCTTCAGCAGAAAAGAGGAGGGGAGGAAATAAGGGTTAAAAATTTTAGGTATCACAACCGACTGGAGTATTAATACTAAAGGGCAGACAACCTAGCACAACTATAAATGGTTATCGATCATTTCCATATGAATTCCAGATTGCTCTCTACAAAGAAAGAAAACTTGTATTTATACAGTACCTCAACACACCTTTGGGACACTCCAAACCGCTTCAGAACCAATGAATTAATTTTGAAGTGTGACCATTGTTATTATGTCGAGAAACACAGCAGCCATTTGTGACCAACACAGTCCCCAGGCCTGCAGCAGCGCTAGGGGTTTTCATTCTTATTTCTAGGCATAAGCCCCTGCCAAGTGATAGGCCTGCACAATCAGGAAGACTGCCTATGGTTGATGAAATCCCACATCTCCCCATTCCTTTGCACAACCAAATGATAGCCCCCTCCCCTCCAAAAGAAAGTGTTTAGAAGAACTTTAATTTATATCGTACCTTTCAATTTTTCAGGATGTCCCAAAATGCTGCATAATCATAGAATGGTTACAGCACATGGTCCTGCAAATATCTTTCCTTCACATGCTATCCAATTCCCATTTGAAAGCCATGACTGAATCAAACAGCAATAAGATAAATGAACAGATAAGCCATTTTAGTTATGTTGGTTGAAGGATAAATATTGGCCAGAATACCAGGACAACTCCCTGCTCTTCTTCAAATGGTGCTTTGGGATCATTCATAGCCACTTGAAAGAGCAGGCAGGACCTCAGTTTAAGATTTTATATGAAAGATAGCACTGTTAGTGCAGCACTTCCTCAGTGCTACATTCAAGTGTCAGCCTAGATTAATGGCAAGTCTTTAAACTGGATCTTGAACCCACGACCTTCTGACTCTGGTGGCGTGCAGGGTGCCATCACTAAGACAAGGCTTACATCATGAATAATGAATATAAACACAGAAATTTATCAAAGAAAAATGAAGCGGTCATGAAAACTATCCAGTTTGCCATCACACAAGCAGAGAGTTGGCATTCCAGTCAGTCGCCACAAAGGGTGCCCAAATTGAGGAAACTCTAGCCTTGATTTTAACTTGGACAAGAGGCAGCTGTGGGCCAAACTGAATATTGTAAGCCCTGAAACTGGCAATCTGGCACAATGATAACGGTTATCAACCATTTTCCATACGAATTCTGGATTGCGCTCTCTAAAAAAAAACTTGTATTTATACAGTACTGCAACACACCTTTGGGACACTCCAAACCACTTCAGAACCAATGAATTAATTTTGAAGCGTGACCATTGTTATTATGTCGAGAAACACAGCAGCCATGTGTGACCAACACGGTCCCCAGGCCTGCAGTAGCGCTTGGGATTTTCATTCTTATTTCTAGACATAAACCCCTGCCAAGTGACAGGCCTGCTCATGGGGCCGATTAAAATGACTTGAATGCTGAAATACAGGCAGGTTGAAGCTAGGTTAGCTGTTGTCTCAGATGTACTCAGGGTTGAGGGTGGCGGGGGGAGGGGAGTGCGGTGAAGGGAGGGAGAGGAGGAGGAAAATTGCATGTTATTAATCAATGCTATATTTAACTAAGCACTGCATCAACACTGCAGCAATTCTTTTTCGCAACAATTAATTTTATTCCTTAAAAATAACTAGAATCTGAACTGACTGAGTTTCTGATCCTCACTTTAAACACGGCACAACATTTTAAGCAATTCTGAATAGTGCACACAATTCATTCAGTAATGTTTTAATATCTCCTAGGACTGGGTCTCAATGATGACACGTGAAAGGATTTCATAGTTAACGGCACAATTATTTTCAACAAGATATTTTTTGTGCCGTAGCCTGATGTTAGTAAATGTAGTTAGTCTATCAATTAGCTATACTGCAGACCAGGAACTACGAACCCAAACAACATCAATTACAAAGTTCTTAAGCGTGAAAGCAACATAGGCACATAACAAATACTGTCCATTAATTCTGAGTCCCAAGGTGCCCATGCCTTGACCAATGAAAAATTCCAAAAGGAGCAGAATGGTTTAAACATAGACACTGATGATGCAGCCAAATAGATTTCTAGCATCTTAAAGGGTGCAACGGAGCAGCTGACTGTACATTTGTTGATGCTATTAAATCAACCTTCAGTGCTGAGAGCTGCTTGTTTTTACTGGAAGGTAGAACAATTCTCTGAAAAGGTGCAGGTTCTCAATTGTTTTGTGGCTTAATGCAAAAGGTTTGATGTGATACTGAGTCACAAAGGCCAGGAAAGATCACCAATCTGTGATGAGTTAGTTAACTTTAATAGAAAATAAACAAACTTATATAAATATTTAAATTATTATGGTCTATAAATAGGCAACATCCTTCATGCAAGCAAAACAAAAAATGACTGTTTTTCCAGTTTCCTGTAGTTTGACATGGCTATCAGGATAATTACCTCATTCAGGCAGGAAAAGACATTAATTACCACTTATATGGTATATCAAAATACTGAACTAATTCTTATATAGTATTCAGATTCCTAAGTGTTAATTATACTGTCACATATCAGATACAGGTAACCCTGTACAGGTATACTGGTTGGGAAGAATTCTAGTGACAAGTTTATCAAACATAGGCACATCAGCTAAGAATTCTTTCACAGTCAGCTTATCTTTATTGAAGCTAGTAGTCTAATGGTTCATAATTAAGGCTTCTAGGACATACCATCAATAGGCAATGAATGCATAAATGTAAAGATGCGTTCCCAAATAGCTCACTTAAATTATTCACTAAGCACCTAAACCATATAAACTGGGGATGTCTTTGTATTATTCTCCAGACCTTTGATCTGATCCATTGTTGTGAGATCCTTTAGCTCTGTCTATAGCATAAACAAAACAGGAAATACTAGAAATTCTCAACAGGTCCGGCATTTCATCAAGATGATTCTGACAAAAGGCCATCATCTTAAGTCTTTAACTCTGGTTCTCTCTCCACAGATACTGTCAGGCCTGTTGACCATATCCAGCATTTCCTGTTTTTACTTCAGATTTTCAGCAGTCTCAGTATTTTATTTCTGTTTATAGAAAGCTGCTTCCAGTACTTAGCATGCATGCAGTCCTCTTGTAACCTCAGGAGCTTGGTACCTAATTTTTAGGAATGCCTGGTGCTGCTCCTGGTATGCTCTCTTGCACTCCTTATTGAACAAGGGTTGTTGACTGACTTGATGGTAGTGGTGGAGTGAGGGATATGACAGGCCATGAGATTGAGGCTGTTTTTGAATAAACTCTGCTGCGGTCAATGGCCCAATACAGTACCTAATGGATGGCAGATTTTGAGCTGCTGGATCTGTTCTGAACTTCTCATTTACCATGGTGATTGTGCCATACAACATGATGGAGGGTGTCCTCAGTGTAAAGACAGGACTTCTCTCCACAAGGACTACGTGATGATCACTCCTACCAGACAGATCGACCTGCGGCAGGTAGACTAGTGAGGACGAGATCAAGTAAGTTTTTCCCCTTGTGTTTGTTTTCTCACTGACAGCTGCAAGCCCAGCATGGCATGAATGTCCTTCAGAACTTGGCCAACTCAGTCAGCAGTGGTGCTACCAAGCTATTCTTGAGGATGGACATTGAAGGCATATTTAATAATGGCCTTTCGAACAAGGTAATGCATCTATTCAAAGAACAGATAAGTTAATGCTTCGGGTGCAGATCTTTTAACTAAACATGGAGGCAGGAACGACTGACCAATAAAGGTGGTGTTAACTGAGATGACAGTGAGAAGGGTGGCCTTGTTTGGCTGTTCTAGGACACGTTTCACGTAAAATGGCAATGTAGCATGGCAGTTGGCATAGAACATGAGAGCACAATCCTCGTCTTGAACATTTGCAGACCACCTCTAACAAATGTTGTCCGTTTATAACTCTGTCTGTAAATGCAGTTTGAGGGTACTTTCAGATGGAAATAGTCTGTCTCTGTCACTTGTCATGGGTTGATCTCCCTATGTTGCTCCTCCTTACACTTACTCCTGCAAAAAGCAGGAAATCCCTTGGGGGCATCCCCATGGCGGCAATATTGTAGATGTCCAAAGAACGGATGTGTTAAAACACTTGATATAAAACCTCTTCAGCAACCCAGTGATGAGCAGTAATTGAACAAAAAGACACCCAAAAGCCAGAAAACCAGGTTCACAAAGCAGCAATTAGGTCCCTTTAAACGTACTTCCACCTACAGTACATCCCAAATAAGCCAGGATGCTGATTTTATATGGACAAGGTTTGCAACACAGAGCTTTTCTCCTGAAATTGCATTAGTGGCTAAATCATGTCACTGGGGCCTCATTAAAATGATGGAACTAGGAAACTAGCAAGCTCTTCTAGTGTTCATGAAAAGATAGTTGGATAATTGGGTAGGGTGCAAAATAAGTGGACACGCAGGATGGGTCTTTGCGGCCCCGCTGTAGCAGGACCTGCAGCGGGAGATTCGGCAGGCCAGCCAAAAGTCTACTGACTTTCGATGGCATCGGACGATCCTAGCTGCGGATGGGGCTGGAAAATCCTGCCTATGGGATAATAAATCTCTTCCCATATTTCCAACCGGTTACCATTTATCAACCAGAATCAAAAATTCTCTTTTATTCTATTCTTCGTAACACGAATGTCATCAGCCAATGGACATGCAAGCCCATGACTAGATCGAACATTAGTTTCCACCATGCCATTAATATTAAAATAGTTGCTGTGTGCAAAGTTCACATAATCAGGCACCATCGGAGATGGACAACCAAATTTAAAACACTGAAGGCCAAGCTAACTACTGAGTGATCATGTGTAAATACCAAGATAATGGTAATCAATTGGAAATATGAGTGGAGCTTGGATACAACAGATCTCTGCCCACTTAGTGCTTCATCTAATTTCCTGGTGATAGTGTAAGTGGAAAATTTTGAGAGGAATTTGTTGAATATTAATGCTCACCATAAAATGAAGACTGGAGGCAGCACAAGTGAAGGCAACATGTAAAACATTTGCTGTGGTAATTTCAAAATGAAGTTTCAAAGTCAGCTGTCTGATAAACATACTCGCTTCCCTTATATTGATGCATTAACAAAGTGACACATTATTACACAAACTTAGTGCAACATTCCCATGCATCACAGAGCCCTTCAAGAACATCCTGATAATACTAGACCTAGCTGTAAACGAGTCACCGCCAAAGTTAGAAATTCATGAGTAAAAATGTATAAAACATAACAAATTTCCTTACTCTCTTTCCAACCTTAACCATCTCAGGGCTCATTTGTTTCTCTATTTCTTCTATTGTGAATGGGCTGGAGTTTCCTCTGCACCTGCAGTCACATTTTGGTGTATCTGGGAACACACCAATTACATGGGTTAAAATATCGTGGAACTTTGACTGCAAGTGAATTACATGCAGAACCACAATATATATGCCCAAGTCCCCTCAATCTTTTACATTTGTCCAGCAAGCCCCCTCAATACAGAAGTCGCCATCCACAGAACTTGCTGCACTCCTGAATGTCAAATGACAGTATCCTCCAATTCATAGAATCACAGTATCTTTACAGTGCATTAGTCTGCACTGACTCTCTGAAAGAGCAATGCATCTAGTCCCACGCCCCTGCCTCAACACTTAACTTGCACTTGTTCATGATCAAGTGGACAACAGGAGACGGGAGGGTGGGGGAGAGGGTTGAGGAAGGGGGTCTCAATATTTTTTCAAGCATGGCAGGCAGCTGTTATTCCTCAGGTCCTTTAATTGCAGTTTTTTAAGAGCTTTCTTAAAAAAATTTATCCTCACCAAGACCTAACATTCGTACTGCACCTCACCCTGAAACTTGGCACGTCTGCAAGCCTCACGTCCACATCTCTCAGCTTGCACAAACTGTCAACTATTCAATTCTGTCAGCCACAACAGCCAAACAGATGATTGCACAACACTCACTGACACACTTACTACTCTCTAACAGGACAAGGTGGTGCACAACTGAAGGCAGCAGGAACTAACCAGGGGACAGGCATGCCTGCGTGCCTTAGCCCTCAGGGAGGAGGGTGTGCTCATTAAATTGGAACGACACTGCTGAAGCCATGGTTAGCAACAAAGCTGAAACTACTGAAAATGACAATATTCGCATACCTAATCCTCCTCCTTAGAAACCACTGCCCCCTCATCCCACAATCCTGCAGGCTGTGTAAAATCATGCACCCTTACTTTCTCCCCTTCCCTCACCATAGTCTTACCTCTCTGCCCTTTATCTTTCTGATACTCGTGAACCATAAGCTGATCAGGCAATGAAGGTACAGCAAGATGGCAGTGATGAAAAAGACACAGCACTGTTACTTGATTTCATACTCGCAGCCAGCAGCTCAGCTGCTATCAGAGTCTGTAATTTAGAGGATAGTATGGAGGTGGAATCTGCAGGACATGATAGTAGCTGTGAACTGCCTAGAGGCAGCTCCTCTGTTCACTTATCTACATGTCGTGCTCTTGCACTTTCCTCTTCAGTTTCTCAAAGGAGCCTCCAATTTTCAATTTCAAGTTGCCTAGCATCATCATTCCCTTTCTCCCTCTTAGTCTACATTCCTCTCATCTTTCTTCAATGACCTCTTTCAGCATATAGCCAATCCAACCTTATGCCTTTTATTGATGACATTCACTAATGAGCGCTCCTCCTCCACCATCCTGAGAACCTCTTCATTTCTCCTGTGTTTTCTCTAACTGAACCACTCCACCCTTCTCCAGAGCCATATTTTACAACTTTCTAATCTCTGGACTTCCACTTTTCTCAAGGGCCACATTTCAGTCCTGTACAAGACGTTCCAAATCACAGTCTTGATAATTGTTTTCTTAAGATCTCTATGCATTCTTATGCTGAGCAATTATTTATGTATAGAGAATGCATTCTTTGCCATTGAAATTTTAGCTCAGATTTCTTTATGGTAGTGACCACCTTCGGGCAAGATGCTTCCCAGGTACTTAAATTGTGACACTTGTTCCAGCTGTTGACCATTTATTTTGACCTCTACTTTCCCACCATTATTTCCCCCAACCTTTATAACTTTCATCTTTTTTACATTAATTTTCATTCCATAAGCTTTTGCCACTTCATTCATTCTATCCATTATCTATAGGTCCTCTGTTGCGCTAGTCACTAGGGCCTGGTTGTCTGGAAATTTCACTGCCTTCAGAACTGACCTTCTACTGTGACACCTTTCTGCACTTCATCTAGTGCTTCCTTAACATGGCATCCACAAAGTAGACAGCCTTGTCTCACCCCATACCTGATTACACCAAGTTCTGTTTCATCAGATACTATCCTGACTGTAGCCGTCTGTCCCAGGTAACATCATTTTTTTTTAATCTCTCCAATCAACTCTGATCGTCCCTAGCACTTTCAACAGCTTTTGCCACTTCACCTGGTCAAAAGCTTTTTCACAATCCATAAAGCAGGTGTACAAGTGCATTACAGCTGGGACAGGGGCAAGGAAAGAGCAGGTGCCAGCTGACTGCACTCAGGTGAGGAATTTGCTGTGGCAGACTACAGAAAAACTCTGAGATAAAAACAAAAAAATAAAAACAAAAAAACTGCGGATGCTGGAAATCCAAAACAAAAACAGAATTACCTGGAAAAACTCAGCAGGTCTGGCAGCATCGGCGGAGAAGAAAAGAGTTGACGTTTCGAGTCCTCATGACCCTTCCTTGGAAGGGTCATGAGGACTCGAAACGTCAACTCTTTTCTTCTCCGCCGATGCTGCCAGACCTGCTGAGTTTTTCCAGGTAATTCTGTTTTTGTTACAGAAAAACTCTGCTGGGTATACACAGAAAATGCTTGGTGCATTGGCAAACCAGCCTGAAAACTTGGTTTCAATGTTAAAGGAACCTGGAAGAGTCCAGGCACCAAACTGGCACAGGGCTCAGGGCCAATTCTTTCCAACATGAAAGGGGTGGCTAACTCCCTGAGCACATTTGTGAACCCAACTATGATACATGGCTGGATTGTACCCTGAAGGTGAGCTCCCACACGACAGCATAAACGTCACAAGTGGGTCTGCCTGTGCTTGGCTAGCTCTCCCCATTTAACTTTTTGGGAGGCAGCGCTTCAAATTATTATGAGGTGGGACTTCCGTCCCATCTCCCAGAGGAAGTTCTACTACATAGCGCTGCCGGGGGGCGGGGGGGGTTGTTTGGACATGGGGGAGGGAAAACTGTGTGGCTGGGGTGGCCTATGATTAGCACAGGGGACCAGGAAGGAGGCAACTCCCCTCCACCTCCCTTTCACTGACCAGCAGCCTGCAGGGTTAAACCTGCCAGGCTACATGTTGGGCACAGGCCTCCACCTTCACCTGTAAAATCAGGGTGGTGAGGGGGTGGGTGAAGCGACTGTAGGCACGCCATTGATGGCATGGCGCCCTATTTCACAGGTCCACTTAACGGTTTTCCCACTGTAGGTGCTCTGTAAAATTCAGCCCAGAGTGTCTGATGGCTGATGTTTTAACTTCCATTGGCGAACAAGCAGCATCCATCCAATGTCAGAGTCCTGCAGAGGAAGCTCGCACTGCTCCCATCATGGCTCTGGATACCATTACAGAAAGGGCCTCCCAGTGTTACAGCAAACCTGCAGTTGATTTCCCAACTCATCCGCTCCCTATCCCTTTGGAGATATGGCCTCCTGTCGAGAGCCCTTCTCTTCCAGCAGCTTCTTCCACTGAATCTCCCAGACATGCTTAATGCCAAAAGGTAACCCTACAAAGCCACAATGGTGCAACCGGTTTGTGCAAAAGACTTGAAGTCGACAAAAAAAAACTTCAGTACCTGTCACACTACACTCTGTAGACTTTTACAAGTTGAAGCAACTGTGGAAAACATCAAACTCTTGTAGAATTGTACTAACAGTCAGAAAAAGATCAACCAGCAACCCGTAAGCAGTTGATGATCCCTTTCAATAGCCATGGTGAGGGGGTCCTTCATGTCGTTCAGTGTGTGCTCAGCTGTGTGAAGTTAAGAGGAAGGAGTAGACTAGAGCATGGAGCTCCAAAATGGCAATGCTAGCGTAAATTGAGCATTTCATATGGATTGATGTCATAAGCTGCCTTCTGTGTCCACATCCAGCTCACACCTTCACCAAATTGGTACCCAGTACATTTCTTCTGTGAATCGTGCCGAGTGCAGCAGATCTACTTTGGTCTCCAAACAAACTCTGTAGCACCCAAACAATGGGCACCACCAAGCTCAGATTTCCATGATGGCTAAATGAGCTGAAACTTAAACTTTAAGAAATATCCTGGTGAATTTACATTTGAGCTTTTTTTCTTGCTTTTTGATGAATAACTTGTTCCAAAAAAAGACATTTGTTTTGACTTAATACGTTGTTTTGCTCAGCTCTTAATATTTTTTGTATTTTTGCATTTTACTTGAACTATAAAATCTCTTGTTGCAATGAAAGTTGACTTTGAATAAATAAACATTTGATGATGATGACGGTGTCATGAAGCTGTTAACGTATATATTATTGGAAAATATTTTTCTTCTAAAATAGAGGTTTAGTCTGCGGGTGTGTTTTAATTGGATTAAAGCCAGCTGGTCTGGGTGTTTTGATGTGTACTAGCTTTGATATGTAAGAGAGATAGAGTTCATTTGCATTTTTTGAATAGAGCATTCAAGAAGTGGGGTGAAATCTGGCACCTAGCTAGCAGAGACCAAGCAATATGTTTATATTACTAATAAAATTGGTACTATGAAAGGGGTTTTATTGTTAGAAGAGGCTGGTGATACATTTACATTCAATGGACAGTGGTAGGTATAACTTTAACAGTTGTGTGTGTGCAGGGCTGAGGCAATGTGAGAGCAAAAGGCAGCTGTAAGCCTCCAACTGTCTCCACAGGAACCAAAGTGAAAAGAACCTCATTTTGAATTTGTAAGGTGGAAATGCTATGCCTGGTGTCTGGTTAAGTCGTGGGTTGCTGTTGCCTTAATGGAGATTAATTTGGGAATTTAAGAGTTATGATAGTAGTAATTTGAAGCCATGTGTATATATATTTTAACCTGTGTAAATTAATAAAATGTATAATTTAGTTTAATGTAAAACTTCGAGAACTGGTGGTCTGATTCCTGAATTTAGAGTCACATCTCAAACTAACACTTAAAATTATAGGTTATAACAGTTGTTTAAAGTTTCACTCTGCGATTTCTAAATAACTCAGCTTTCCCAACTGCACAGTCATAATAATGGTGTGGATCTGGCATTTCTTTGGGTCCCAAATGGTTGTGCCGATTCATGCCTGTTTATACCCATTTTAAATTTGATCATATTCTAATAAGATTAGGAGGATACTAACTGAACACTGACAAAAAGGGCACATAATGGATGCATTTTCAGGTTGAGCCTTCAGATTGTACCCACGGGGCAATCTCCGGATCTATTTTTAAAAAAATTCTTTCATGGGACGTGGGCATTGCAGCAAGGCCAACATATGTTACCAATCCCTAAATGCCTTTGAGAAGGTGTTTATGGGCCACCTTCTTGAGCCGCTGCAGTCCATCAGCTACACCCACAGTGCTCTTAAGGAGGGAGTTCCAGGATTTTAATTCAGTGATAGTGAAGGAATGGCAATGTAGTTCCAAGTCAGGATGGTGAGTGGCTTGGAGAGGACTTGCAGGTGGTGGTTTTCTCATGCATCTGCTGCCCTTGTTCTTCTAGATGGCAGGGGTTCTGGCTTTGGAAGGAGCTGTTCAAGGAGGCTTACTGAGCTGCTGCAGTGTATCTTGTAGATGGTACACACTGTTCCACCTGTGTCGATGGTGGAGAGTGTGAATGTTTAAGTTGGTAGATGGGGTGCTAAATAAGCAGGCTGCTTTGCCCTGAATGGTGTTGAGCTTCTTTAGTGTTGTTGGAACCGTATTCATCCAGGCAAGTGGCAAGTATTCCATCGTACTCCTGACTTGAGCCTTGCAGTTGGTGGGCAGGTTTTTGGGAGTCAGGAGATGATTTACTCGCCTCAGAATTCCCAGTCTCTAACCTGTACTTGTAGCCACTGTGTTTATATGGCTGGGCCAGTTCAGTTTCTGGTTAATGGTAGCCTCCAGGATGTTTGGTACCTCTTATGATGTTTGATCTCTTTTAGTTCTCTTGCTTCTTTCTGGCACAGCTCTTTTTCTGCTCTTCCCACAAACTCAAAGCTCATCACATCTACCACATCACAGAAAGTAAATTATTTGACTACAGAATAAGTGATACATTTCAAAAATAAACAAAGACAAACAAAAAGCTGAAACAAAAATTTAATAAGGTCTCGCTTTCAGTGCTTTAAGACATTTTCTCTTTCTTCTGTCCTCTTGCATCAATTGTCAATGCAGCCCTGAAAGCAGCCACTACAAGGTCATTTTTTTATTCATTCACCGGATGTGGGCCTTGCTGGCAGCACCAATATTTAATGCCCGACCCTAACTGCTGTTGAGAAAGTGGTGGTAATCCACCTTTGAGAGCTGCTGCAGGCCTTATGGTGAAGGTACTCCCACAGTGACCATTTCTGCGTCAGTTTGGTGAAATTAGCTAGGTCATTTCAGAGGGTCTGCCGTCATCGTGAAGACCACCTATTTCCACCTATGTAACATCGTCCGCCTTTGCTTCTGTCTTTGCTGAAATCTTCATTCATGCCTTCATCACCTCCATTCCTGACTATTCAAACACACTCCTGGCTAGTTACACACATCCTACCTTCTGTAAACTTAAGGTCATCCACAAACCTGCTGCCCGTGTCGTAAGTCACATCAAGTCCCATTCCCTTATTCCCCCTGTGTTCGCTGACCTACATTGGTTCTGGTCAAGCACCATCTTGATTTTAAAATTCACAACTTTGTTTTCAAATCCCTCGATGACCTCATCCTTCCCTATCTCTGTAATCTCCTCCAGCCCCAAAACCGTCAGAAATATCTGCTGAAATAAATTTGGCCTCTTGTGCACACACTATTTTTACTGCTTCACCATTGGTCGCCAAGTCTTGAATTGCCTAGGTAAGCTCTGGAATTCTCTCCCTACACCTCTCCGCCTCACTTTCTTCCTTTAAAGCACTTCTTAAAACCTACCTCTTTGACAAAGCTTTGGTCATCTGACCTAATATGGCTGACTTAACGTGGGTCAGTGTCATACTTGGTTTTATAACACTCATGTGAAGCCCCTTGGGACATCACATTATTTTAAAGATGCTAAGGTGTTGTGGTTGTTGTTGTTGAAATCACATTTGGCAGACCAGGTAAGGAAGATAGATTTCCTTCCCTAAAGCACTGTCAAGAACCAGATGGGTGTTTATGACAATCCAGTTGTTACATGGTCACCATGTACTAGCTTTTATTCCAAATGTACTTAATTAACGCAACAGCAGCCTGGCTTTACTTCCAGTTTTTATTCCTTCCTCACTGGGAAGCACCAGGACTTTGCTTAGTTGAAGGCTAATATTAAATTTAATGTCCTTGCTGCAAGAAAAGCCTTGTGATTCTCAGGAGCTGCAATCACCTGGTCCAGTGGATTCCCAAAGCAGTTCTGCAAACTAGCTTCCTGCTAGGAGGTGCTGCTCTGATCCCCAAGGCACCTGCTTCCTCTCTCCCACTATCACCATCCCTCTTCCCAAAGGCAGCTGTTGCTTCTCTTTATTGTTGATCATTGCTAAGGTGTGCCTCAACATCATGCTTCTACAGCACAGCTACCACAATTTATTTCTTAGCCAATGCTGTAGCTCAGCACTACATACACTCCATCCCCCACTGCCTCGACACACTCCCACCAAGCTGCCACCTTTTGCCAGAAAATGGCACAATACCTAAAACCCAACCTCCCTGCTGCTAATTCACATCACTACCTGCAAAAGTCAACGCAAAACTGATAGTGAACACAAATTTCAAGTTATAAAGTATTTTAAAACTGGTTATGCAAGCAGAAGATTGCACAACCAGCTGCTTCACATAATTCTGACTTCACTTACCAGCTTGACTCACATGTGGTCAGCTTTATTTGTGAACCAAAAACATTATCAGGCTGTCTGGTGTCCACTGCGTGCAGTTCAAAACGCTGATAAGGAAAACTTTAAAATAACAAACACCACATAGAACAAGATTAGATGTCTCCACGTCACTGTTTGCAATTAGCCTCAACCCTGTTGTAAGAAAATGTACAACTGGAATTGTACAGCAATCACAGGAAGTACCTGATGTCATCCAAAATTTTCTGGTACGTACACAACAACACAAAATTGGAGTTAACTCATTCAATGCTTTCAGCAGCATATGGTGAAACAGTACAGTTAAGCAGGAAGCCCATCTCACAAAACAGCAGGGACTTTTAATTTAGCTAGCTCTCCCCTGCACTTTACATACATAGTTTATACACATGATCACGGACATGTCAGTGCTCTGAGCAGAGGAAAAATCTCACCGTATAGTCCCTCACACATACACAAAGCAAAGTTAGGACAGTGGTTCACTGATGTCAACATCATGTCAGTGGTAGCACTCTGGTCTTGGAGTCAGGAAATTATGGGTTCAAGATCGATTCAATTAAGTGACTTAAGCACATAATTGAGGCTGTGTGCAGTGCAGTACTTCAGGACTGCTGCACTGCTGTCTTCTGAATGAGGTGTTAAGCTGAAGCCTTACCTGCCCTCTCATGTAAAGGATGCCACAGCACTTTTCACACAAGACACTCTGGGGGGAGGGTCCATTTACTGTTCCGGCCAATATTTATTCCTCATTCAACATCACTGCAACAAGTTATCTGGCCATTTACCTCATTGCTGCTTTTGGGATCTTTCTGAGCACTATTAGTCTACCACATTTTCCTACATTACAATAATTACTACGCTCCAAAAGGTGCTTTGGGATGTCTTGAAGTTGTAAAAGACTTAACATAAATGCAAGATATAAGTTGATTATTTTTCCCAGTGGAGTCATCTGCATCTTTAATAGCAGTTTTGGGCAATATGAGGATAAAACATCCGTTTGTTTTAATGTCATCCGCCAGCCAATAATCTCAGATAAAATAGGGTGTCCTGATAGGAATATGGTGCCTGAACATCACTGCAGCTTAGTCAGTGAATCTCTTCAATGATAAAAGCAAAAAACTGCGGATGCTGGAAATCCAAAACAAAAACAAAAATACCTGGAAAAACTCAGCAGGTCTGGCAGCTCTCTCTGGAGAGGAGCACAGTTATCGTTTTGAGTCCGCATGACTCTTCAACAGAACTAAGGAGAAATAGAAAAGGGGTGAAATAAAAGCTGGTTTAAGGTTGGGGCGGGCGGGAACAAGAAGAGCTGGATAGAGGGCCAGTGATAGGTGGAGATAACCAAAAGATGTCACAGACAAAAGGACAAAGAGGTGTTGAAGGTGATGATATTATCTAAAGGAATATGCTAATTAAGGTTAGAAAGCAGGACGAGCAAGATACAGATAGCCCTAGTGTGGGTGGGGTGGGGTGAAGGAATCAAAAAAGGCTAAAAGGTAGAGATAAAACAATGGATGGAAATACATTTAAATAGGTGGGAAAAGAAAAATGTGTATAAATTATTGGAAAAAACAAAAAGGAGGGGGAAAATCGGAAAGGGGGTGGGGATGGAGGAGAGAGTTCATCATCTAAAATTGTTGAACTCAATATTCAGTCCGGAAGGCTGTAAAGTGCCTAGTCGGAAGATGAGGCGCTGTTCCTCCAGTTTGCGTTGAGCTTCACTGGAACAATGCAGCAAGCCAAGGACAGACATGTGGGCAGGAGAGCAGTGTGGAGTGTTGAAATGGCAAGTGACAGGGAGGTCTGGGTAATGCTTGCGGACAGACCGAAGGTGTTCTGCAAAGCGGTCACCCAGTCTGCGTTTGGTCTCTCCAACGTAGAGGAACCCTTGAAGGTACCTCTACATTGGTTGAGAGGAACGTTTGAGACACCAAACGCAGATTGGGTGACTGCTTTGCAGAACACCTTCAGTCTGTCCGCAAGCATGACCCAGACCTCCCTGTCGCTTGCCATTTCAACACTCCACCATGCTCTCCTCCCCACATGTCTGTCCTTGGCTTGCTGCATTGTTCCACTGAAGCTCAACGCAAACTGGAGGAACAGCATCTCATCTTCCAACTAGGCACTTTACAGCCTTCCGGACTGAATATTGAGTTCAACAATTTTAGATGATGAACTCTCCTCCATCCCCACCCCTTTCCGATTTTCCCCCTCCTTTTTGTTTTTTCCAATAATTTATACATATTTTTCTTTTCCCACCTATTTCCGTTATTTTTAAATGTATTTCCATCCATTGTTTTATCTCTACCTTTTAGCCTTTTTCGATTCCTTCACCCCACCCCACCCACACTAGGGCTATCTGTATCTTGCTCGTCCTGCTTTCCACCCTTAATTAGCACATTCCTTTAGATAATATCACCACCTTCAACAACTCTTTGTCCTTTTGTCTGTGACGTCTTTTGGTTATCTCCACCTATCACTGGCCCTCTATCCAGCTCTTCTTGTCGCCCCCCCCCTTAAACCAGTTTATATTTCACCCCTTTACTATTTTTCCTTAGTTCTGTTGAAGAATCATGCAGACTCGAAATGTTAACTGTGCTCCTCTCCACACAATCTCATCAGTGATGTTTGAGCCTGTAAACAATGTTACTGGCAAAGTAGGTAATTGAAAAGCATCTTTAAAACTGCCTGGGGCACAGAATTGAGTTTCCTCAAAAAACTTGTTTTTTTCCCTCAAAAAACTGTCCTGTCAAAACAGAGAGTGTATTCCTCAACAGTGTCACTTCTTCAATTAGGATTGTCTGGTATCATGATGAGGCTAAGATCAGGTTTGGTTTTATTAATCTGTCTACAGTTGTCATTTCCAAATGTAATATGCATCAACTGTGGCATTACACAGTACCGTTTTTTTGATTACTCAACTGTATAATTACATAATCTTGCACCATTTGATCAGTTTCTGGTCCTTCAGTGAGGTGTCACCACTTGTCAACTGCATGGAGGGTCGCAGAGTTTGATGTTCACCATCACGCTTACTTTCAGCAATATATTTTCAGCAGTCTTTTAATACAAGGTACAGTGGTGTTAACAAAAGTGCTTTTGTTCTTGGCACTTTGTAGTTTGGATCAGCATGGAGTGAAGTCTGTGTGCTGTCTCCCTGTGTTTATATTATTAAAGCAACTATTGCCCTGATGGCAGCATCACAAGCCTTTGGAAATGTGGGCCAAACAACATGCAAATCAAATATGAAGGCATCTTCAAGAATTTCTTCTTTTACTCCTTGCTCCTTTAATTGAACTACCGATCAGGTTGAACTAGCTTGGGGATGGGGGCGGGGAAGAGAAGAAAAACTCTGGCCAATGAAAATGATTTGTAAATACTTCCGATTGGACAGTTCTCTTCCAACATCTCCACAGAGAAATTAGACTGAATAAAAGCACAGCAGCTACACAGAGAAAATCCTTCTACGAACACTGACAAATGACTGCAAAAGAACAAAGCTACTCAACCAAACCACAGCTGGCTTTAGAAGTGACAAAGCAACAGGTAAAACGTTGAGGTACGTTATAGCCATGTGCATCAGACAGCATTTTATGCCCAATGCCAATCTTGAAGTTGCTGTCCCTGCACTTGGCTTCTGCCTCAACCCTTCCCCACTCAAGTTCTACTGCATTCTTCTAAATGACTGGTGTCGCAAGGAAGTGCAACTTGTGGTTATAGTCGGGGGCACCCCTTCGTTTATCAATCTGAGTAATGTTCTGCAGTTACTGAGGCTGTCTATGCTGTTGGTAAATTGTTGAGCACTTCACTTAATTGTTTCTCTGTCAGCAGTAGCTCCATTGTTAGTATTCTTCCCTCGGAGTCACAAGAGTCCTGGTACAAGTCTCACTCCAAGACTTGAGCTCAAAAGAAAATCAAGTTTGACACTCCAGTGTAGTGCTGAGGGATTGCTGTACTGTCGAAAGTGCCATTTATCATATGAGGCTTTAAACTGACCTGCCTGCCCTTTTAGTTGGATTTAAAAGATCCCACAGCACAATTTTGAAGAAGAGTTGGGGAGTTATCCCCAGTGCCCTGTCCAATATTTACCCCTAAATCAAAAAGTCACAAAAACAGATTAGCTGGTCATTATCTCATTGGACTGTGTTGGAGTTTGCTGTGTAGAAATTGGCTATCGCATTTCCTGCATTACAATGGTAACTATACTTCAGAAGCACTTCACTGGCCGTAAAACACTTTGATACATCTGGTGGTAGTGAAAAGTGCTAAAGAAATGTAAGTTTTTCCATTCTATCTTTTTCTTTTATTTGGTAGCGTCAAGCAGCTAGCAATTTTTACTAGATGAATCTGATTCTTCTTTAACAGCTGACTGGAGGGCACCTGCAAGTTGGGCATATGTCCAATTGACTTCTGTATGCAGGACGTTTTAACTAATGCTACAGGAAGACCTGAACCATTCAGACAGTCCAGCAAGTAATTAAAAAGGTCAGTGCAGAACTGATGTTGTCGCCTGCTGTTCCAGGAAGGACTCAAATTGTTATGAGAACTTAAGAAAAAAATCCCCTGGTGCAGAAACTTAGCTTAAAACAAATATAGGGGAAATTCCCTGAATAAAGTTTGAGTGTGCCACAGTAATGAGAGTAAGGATGGTTATGTGTAGTTTTGAGGCCCAGGATTTTACCACTGACCGATCTGAACTGTAGCATTTCACCTTTTCTATCCCTGAGCTAATACATGTCCTGTGAAATCCTGAAATGTATCTTAAAACCTAAATAACAGTAAATGTGATGACTGATGTTCCAAACCAAATAGGCCAATTAGGTCCCAGATTCTATCCTCAGTTTGTGCCGAGTTAGCGGATAGGCCCTCACCTCTGGAATTCTCTCCCTCAGCCTCTGTAGCCCTTTCTCCTCTAAGATGCTCCTTGAAACATACCTCTTTGTCCAAGCTTTTGACGGCTGTCTTAATATCTGATGTGGCTTGGTGTCAAATTTGCCCTTTCTTGGGACGTTTCACAAAGCTAAAAGGTGCTATATAAATGCAAGTTGTCGCTGTTGTATGAAAAATAGGGGGACGAGGGTGGGGTGTTGGCTGTGGTGCACACATTCATTACGTGAGCCAGAATTTGTTGTCCAGGTTCACACGAAGAGTGGTGTCCGGGTGCAGGGGGGGGGAAAAGAGGAGGAGGAGTAGGGATTAGCGATGGGCAACAAATTCTGACCTTGCAGCAATGCTCATGTCCAACAAATAAAAAGTAGCGAACAATGATCCAGCTGACAAAACACTTCAAACGACAGACACAGGGCAGTACTTATTACTGAGATATTAGCAGAGAAGTAAAGACTTCACAGAAAGAAACAACTCGCTATCTCTCAGACACGGTTAAAATGAGCTCCTGTGTGATAAAGAATATCTTAACAAATCAATCTGGCTTGGTCCTCTTTACAACTAAAGGGATCACTACATTTAAACCGCCAGCTTTTTGTTCTATTTTGGCATCTTGAAAATCATAATTCTTTCATTGATATAACATTGCATCACATTGACATGGCTCAAAATGCTGCACACTTTTGACTTTGTGTGGACTGGTACTATTTTGTAACAATTTTCCAATAATATCCCAAATATAACAATGAAATGAACCACCAGTTAATTTGTTTCTTCTTGTTTTAACATAGCTTGACTAATCAGAAGATTGTGGAATCAGGTTGCGAGTTCATAACCTAGGCTGACAGAAATGCAATACTGTGGAACAAACTCATAGGATTGCCAGAGATGTTGTGCTTCTGATGAGACATAAACCAAGATTCCACTGGTCAGTTCTGGTGGCTGCTAATGATCCATATGAACAGAAGTAGGCCATTCAGCTCCTCATGCCTGCCTACTACAGTATTCAACTAGTCATGGCTGATCTGTATCTTAACCCCAGCTACCTACCTTATTTCTGTAACTCTCAATATCCTAACTATCGATCTCAGTTTCAAAATTTTCAATGGATTTAGACACAGCAGCATTTTACCCCCCAGGAGGGGGGCATGGATATCAGAGATGGGGGGGCGGGGGGAGGAGGAGGAGGAGAGAGAGATAATTCCAGATTTCCACTAGCCTTTTTTTCTGGCAAGAAGTGCTTCATCGCTCCTTAAGGGCCTAGTTCAATTTTTTTCAGATAATGAACCATTGTTCTAGACTTTTCCACCAGAGGAAATAATTTCTCTCTATTTGCCCTATCAAATGCTTTAATCATCTTAAACACCTCAATTAGATCACCCTTTAATCTTCTATATCTGAGGGAATATGCAACTTGTCCAAATAATTTAACCCTTTTAGCCACAATATGATTCTGGTGAATCTGGATCGCACCCACTGCCAGGTCAATTTATCTTTCCTCAGGGAGGATGCTCAGAACTGAATGCAATACTCCAGGTGGGGGCCTCAATGCAGGTCTGTACTGCTGTACCCTAACTTCCACCTTTTTGTACTCCAGCCTCCTGAGATAAAGGCCAAGATACCTTTAGCTTTTTAATTTTTTAATCTGGCCACTAGTTTTCAGTGATTACTGTACTTGGACCCCTAAATCTCTCTGCTCACCCACATCCAAGGACACCCTTTTGAAGAGAAGCAGGAATTCTCAGGGTCGAATGTTGGCCATGACACCCAAAGTCAATACCATGAAAACAAACCAATTGACCGGCCTCATGCTGCTTATGGGACATAGATGCATTGAAATAGTTGCAGCGCTGACCTGTATTGCACTTCAAAAATAATTCATCATGTGAATGTGAGATCAATCCTTATGGCACTGCAGTCCCTGAAGTGGATAAATCTGAGGATGACCGATTAGTCTACTGGGAGGAACATCTCATTTCAAAATAAAAAATGACACAGAAATTCAACCTACAACTCTGTCCAGTTGTATACAGTTACTGACATCCCACATTCAGCAGCACGTCTCATTTGAACTTATATCCTTGAGTTCACTCACATTGTGAGTGTTCATTAAAAGGCATGAATTCAAATTCAGTCCTTCATTGCCACAGGCTGATGACATATAAAGTTCATTAGTTTGCAATATTCATCCCATCACATTGACATTCCATTAAGACACTATTTCATTAGTACGACGCTCCCATTTGGATTTCAATGCTTTCACCTCAGTTTTAAGCAGAATTGTAACAAGTCAGAGTTACAATGCACAACTGAAGTTCTTTTATTCACAGCTTTAATTGTTCCCCCACAATGTAAAGAAGCAATGTGATGGGCATCACAGTGCCACTTCATGTTACATGTTCCCTGAGACTTGGAAGAAGAGTTACAGAGCAACAACATATATTTAACAGGACAAAAAAAAAAAGGTACAAGCATACTCATATGTCAGCCACGAGCCAATGGTAGCACTTTCAAATCTATGTCAGTGAGTGGTTTCAAGCTAATAGATCCCATGGCAATACTCAAAGGGGAACAGTGGTTCTTCTGATGTCCTGGCCAATATCTATCCCTCAATTAACAGCACCAAAAACAAATTTCTGGTAATCTTATTGCTGTTTGTGAGACCTTGCTGTGTGCAAATTAACTGCTGTGTTTGCCTACATAATGACAATGACTACATTTCAAAAGTATTTAATTGGAGTCAATGGGAAAAAGCATTGTACAACAAGCAACATTTTTCCTTTTTCATACCTTATCCAAAAATTTGCAGCCTAGAAAAGTGGATTAATATAGAGTAAAACTACTTAGATTGAGCAGAGCCCTACCTCGATGCAGATTCTCTTCTATCAATTTGGTTTGATGGTGGAATATTTGCTCTTGGAGCCTACAGACTGATTGTTTCATTTTCTCTCTCCGTGTCACCATGTAGCAGAGATTTCTAACCTGTTAAAACAAGCACATTATTGCCCTATTGAACACTTCACACTGGAGTACATCAAAACACCATCAACTCACATTGTAACATAGAATGCAGATTACTGCACAGTCAACTTGATCCCACATCAGTAAACACTGAACAGAACCCCACGTCACCACCCCCAACAAATCAGCAGAAATGGTCTCAGAGGACCACTGATAGAATTTCTGAAATGGTTCAGACAGTTTCATCACATGAAAATCCCCAACTGACCTACCATCTGACTTCATTTCTTAAGTAAACACATGATACTGATGTGAGAGACTTGTGTCAGCTGCTGAAACTACTCTGGAGCGTGCACGTAGGGAGCGATAGGAATGCACTGACATAATCAATGTTAAATGGATAGAAAAACAAAATCTTCTAAAATGACCATTACAGTCCCCAAGCAGAGCTTCTTCTTGTTTTACAGGATTTTTGGGTAATTTGAGGGGAGTTTCTTTCTTGTTTTACATTTGCTGGTGAATGTTGTGTTCATTCAGTGGAAGAATGACACTTCACCATTTCGCACAAGTAGCGTCAACAACAGGCATTCGCTGGTCAGACATAAAAAAAAATGAACAGTAAAGCTCTCGCACACATTGTCCAGTCAAGTTCTCAAAAAGGGCTGGCGTGGTAGAAGCTTCATACCACCTGTCCCATAGACAACAGAATTACCAGTCAGACAAATCATAGGTACTTGAAAGTTTTCTTTATTCGTTCATGGGATGTGAATGTCACTGGCAAGGCCAGTATTCACTGCCCATCCCTACTGCCCTTGAGAAGGGAGTGGTGAGACTCCTTTCTGAACCACTGCAGTACACGTGGTGTAGGGTATACCCAGTGCTACTGGGAAGGGTTTTGACCCAATGACAATGAAGGAACGACAATATATTTCCAAGTAAGGTGTGACTTGGATGGGATCTTTCAGGTGGCGTGTTCCCATGCACGATTTCTCGTCACCATTGGCCAGGCATCAACTGCAGTCAAGCTGGTCAGTAGCTTACCGGTTTCCTAGCATTCTTCAGGCGGCATAACACAGAAGTAGATTCAATTCAATTTTTCCTCTTTCCCCTCCACCCCACCGACGAGCACCTGGCCTTTACTTGAGTTTCCCTCACAGTTTCACAGGCAAAGGTCAGCAACTCTCAGGAATAGTTCATGTGCCAGGACACATCCCCCTGCTTCTTGGCTCCTGATATTGCACTGGTACAACTAGAAGCAGAACCCCATGCCTGCCCCTTGACTGGTAAAGTTGTGTGACAGCAAAATGAAGACTTGGATGAGGGAGAAGAAGAAAAGGAAACTCATAGACAAAGTACTATAATAGCCATGCGCAGTCTCAATTTGGCACCTACTATAAAGCAGTACTCAATGTTTAACAAAGATTTGACTCTAGCTCTGAGATCATACAGCTGTTTAACAACAATTGGAACAACACTGCTATAAATAAGCACTGTGCAATGAAAATAAAACCTGTTTTGCCATCATAATTAATTAACAGTAATTCAGTAACACAGTAATTTCAGAACTGCACGATTTATAAATGTCTGACACTATTGTGAAATTGCAAACTCTTATCAACAGTACCAATCTGTAAAGGAAAATGTAATTTGCTTGGTCAATGGTGCGAATGCTAAACAGGATGGCAAATCTGGTGAACAGTACGGTGAATGTTAAAGAAGATAGTAACTGCTAGTCCGTGGCATGAGTATTAATTCTGATGGTCAGTGTTGTGAGTGTCAAAGAGGATGGTAACTCTGGTGGTTGGTAATGAGAATATTAAAGACTAACTGTGGTGGTTAGCACTGTGAACATTACTGTGCTTTTACTCAAATATTCCTGTCATTGTGATCTCCACAGAGGCCACCAGCTTTTTAAAAAGAAATTCAAACTTCCAGTTAATAGCTGAAAGATTGACGTTTTAAAACTTTTACTATAACAAATGACCAAAAACACTATTGACTAAACACCATTTTCTTTTGTAAACAATTTATACTTTAAACCACAGAAATGTGCTTTCCCTTTTTATGCTCATCACCCATTGCACTCTCCACAGAATTACATTTCGTATAGCAAACAGTCCACAGTTACTCCTTCCAACGGGCTCCCATATCCCAGTTTTGCTGAGTATTACCTTTGAGTGACTGCCTGAGTGCTGTCCTCAGTTTTCAGAGAAAATCCACCACCAGCTGTAGAGCCTTTTCTAATGAATCTTCTTCCCCCCGGCCATTGCAGAACAAATCTCCTGGAATCCTTAGAAGGCTGCAGGCTGCATCTCACTCTCACATCCAACTATGGTAGCTCGCAAAGTCAAGCAGCCTTTTCTCTTTGCTGACTACATAGGGTGTCTGCTGTCTGTCTGTGGTTTTCAGTGATCTGTAGCGCAGCCTGTACCCTGATCCCAACAATGGCTTCCTCTGCCCTCTTCCCCAAGGCATTATGAAACATATTAGCCTGTATCAATGTAGGAATGCTGCTTAGCTATCTTTAGCCTCAACTCCCATTCATCTTAGAAGTAAATAGAGAGTTTAGAGCACAACTATTTACAACCTGATAACTACACCTTTGAGAAGTTGGGAGACACAGAGTCTACTCATGGTAAACTGTGTTTGGAATTTAATCTATAATTTTAATTTACTATTAATTTTATTCTGCAATTTCAGAGCCTGCTAGCCATCAAGCGTAAAGGAGCCCTCAAACTTTGACTGAGCGGTGAGGCCTCAGTGCCTGGTTTAATTTGTTACTTGGGGTCACATGCAAGGCATACCAGTTAAGGACAGCAGATATCCTTCCCGAAAGGATGTTAGTGAACCAGATAGGTTTTTACAACAATTGATGATAGTTTTCAATGACTAGCTTTCAATTCTTGATTTTAAAAAAAATTAATCAATTGAATTAGAAACATAGAAAATCCAAGCAGGAGTAGGTCATTTGGCCCTTAGAGCCTGCTCCGCCAGTCAATATGAGCATGGATGATCTTCTACCTCAACGCCATACTCCCACTCTCTCCCCTTGATGTCTTTAGAGTCTAGAAATCTATTTCCTTCTTAAATATATTCCGTGACTTGGCCTCCACAGTCTTCTGTGGTAGAGAATTCCACAGGTTCACCACCCTCTGAGCGAAGAAGTTTCTCTTCATCTCAGTCCTAAATGGCCTACCCAGTATCCTGAGACTGTGACCACTTGTTCTAGACCCCCAGACAGAGGAAACATTATCCCTGCATCCAGTCTGTCCAGCCCTGTCAGGATTTTATACATTTCAATAAGATCCCCTCTCATTCTTCTAAACTCCAGTGAATAAAAACTTAGTTGGCCCAATCTCTCCTCATATGACAAACTTGCCATCCTAGGAATCAGTCTGGTGAACCTCTGTTGCACGCCCTCTCTGGGAAGTATATCCTTCCTTAGGTAAGGAAACTAAAACTGCACAGAATGCTCCAGGTGTGGTCTCACCAAGGCCCTGTACAGCTGCAGTAAGACAAACTTGCTCCTGTACTCAAGTCCTCTCTCAATGAAGGCCACTATATATTTGCCTCCTTAATTGCTTGCTGCACCTGCATGCTTGCTTTCAGTGATTGGTGTATTAATTAACTAATTGAATTTAAATTCCATCAGCTGCCCTGGTGAGATTTGAACCCATGCCGTCATAGCATTATCCTGGCCTCTGGGATGCTAGTCCAGTGACACTACCACTAAACCACCATCTCTCCTGTATTATTTTTATGATTTTATGTTATGTTCTCTTAGAAAATTATTTCTGCAGTGGGCAATGAGGTGGTTCATATGTTCATACCGATTTCCCACAGTGTGAACCTTCAATTTGGAATGTTGGAAGAACACATCCTCAGGGTTACCATTGACCAGAAACTGAACTGGACTAGCCATATAAATACTGTGGCTACAAGAGCAGGTCCGAGGCTAGGAATCCTGTGATGAGTAACTCACCTCCTAACTTCCCAAAGCCTGTCCACCATATACAAAGCACAAGTCAGGAGTGTGATAGAATACTCCCCACTTGTCTGGATGAGTGCAGCTCCAACAACACTCAAGAAGCTTGACGCCATCAAGGACAAAGCAGCCCACTTGATTGGCACCACATCCACAAATATTCACTCCCTCCACCACCGAAGCACAGTAGCAGCAGTGTGTACCATTTACAAGATCCACTGCAAGAAGGCTCCTTCAGCAGCACCTTTCAAACCCAAGACCACTACCATCTAGAAGGACAAGGGTAGCAGACAGATAGGAATACCGGCACCTGGAAGGTCCCCTCCAAGTCACTCACCATCCTGACTTGGAAATATATCGCCGTTCCTTCACTGTCGCTGGGTCAATGTGCTGGAACTCCCTTCTTAACAGCACTGTGGGTGGACCTACACCACATGAACTGCAGCGGTTTAAGAAGGCAGCTCTCCACCACCACCGTTTCAAGGGCAACGAGGGATGGGCCATAAATGCTGGCCCAGCCAGCAAAGCCAACATCCCGAGAATGAATTTTAAAATATGATGCCAAGTATGCACCCTCTCATTTTAATCCCAAAAACCTGGGGGGGGGGGGGGGGAATAAAAAAATCAAGAGATGAGCTAGGGGCAAGTCACTCCCAGTTGTAGTCTAAGGCAACAATCTAATGGCTGGGTGGGGAGACCAGTCGTAGGCTGTCCCTTGATTCGAGGATGACTTCGACTCAAGGTTCTGAGTTTAAGTCATGGGTATTCAGATTACTGAACAGGCTAATTTTCAACCCCCAGATCTCTGGGTACATGGGACAGGATGTCTCATGAGGTAGGGGGATCTAGAGTGCAGGGTTTGCTTCCTTTACTTTCATTGCTTTGCCTTATTAAGGCATGAACTCGAACCGTGATGCAGCTTAATGAACAAGCTGCCGCCATTCTGAACGCTTGGTAGCAAGCTCCATCCAGTTATTATGGTCAGTGTTGCTGCCCTTCAGAGTGTCTTTGAAGTATTTTCTTTGACCTCCCCTGGAATATTGGCCACTTGAGAGTTCAGAGGACAGGATCTGGTGAAGAGCTGATTTTCAGCCATGTGGAGACAGCGTCCAGTCCATCGAAGATGATTTTGCAGGAGTTTTGCCTGAATGTTTGTGGACCTGGTTTCAAGAAGCACACTAGCATTTGTCAGTCTGCCCATTCAACCTGGCAGAGGCATTGTTAATGGAATTTCTCTAGGGCTCTTATGTTCGCTGACACATGATAAGCAGGATGAGACTACATGGTACTTTGTGCCTTCAAAGAATGGATAAAAATAAAAACAATTTGATGATCATATGATTTTTTTGTTAATTGAGAAACAAAATCCATAGTTCAAGGCATCAGGGAAGATAAATCAGGAAGCAAAAAAGTTAGGTGGCCAAGATTGTAGGAGAAAGGATAGACCAAGGGGGCAAGGGAATCTACAAGATAATAAGGGATATTATTACAATAGGAATTTAAACACCAACACAACAAAGATTTTTCCACTTGATCCATATTCCTCTCATTTACTTATTCTATGATTTTCTCTTTCTAATTCTCCTGTATTGAAGTTAGCGACCAAGACTGGGGTTCACATTTGTGGGTGCTGACAGCCCCCCCGAAACTTTAAGTTAACAATCTTCAATATTGAGTGTTCGCTGACTCTTTCACAATGGGGCATCACAATCTAGCTGTCCTTCATTCAAAGTTCACACGTGTATACTTTAAAGCAGGAGACCCTTTAGATTTTTTGGTAATCCTTTGTCAGGAACACTACTTACGATTGTAATGCTCCCACTCTTGCCCAGTCTGAATCAACTAATTCTACATCGAGCAGGGATTAAACCCGGGCTATTTTTTTGCTCTGTGCATCTCTCTGACATTTTACGTTGTGTGTGTGTGTGTGTTTGTGTATCTCTGTCTCTGTGTGTGTGTTTGTGTGTGTGTGGTGTGTATATATATATATGTGTGTGTGTGTGTGTCTCTGTGTGTGTGTGGGGTGCCAAAATTGCTCAAAGTCAGGAATCTACAGATGACTTGAAAAGCAGTTTCAACTGTGCTGTGAAGCAAGGGTTAGCTCCACCTCCCATTGTACAATCCTAATTCTCCCACATCTGGAAACCAAGCAAAAAAATGAGTGGAAGAAGATAGGGATCGGGATAAGAGCTAGGAATGCAAACTGTTTTAAACGGGACACTGCTCAACAAGCTAACAACAGTAGGTAGGACTGTAAATTTCCATAAGCAGTCTGTAAACTTTCCTCTCCAAGAATGCACTCTGATAACATCAATGTGAATCAGTGAGTTACTATTCCCCACTTCAGGACAAAAAAAAATAGTTCACTAACTTGTCAATATAAAACAATTAATTTTTTTTTTTACACAATATATGTTCTTCAGTCTGCTAGATATAGCTTTGCAATCTTGTGTAGCCAACCACAGACAAATAGTTTTCTCAGAGCTTCTCCTGCTCCACAGCTGTAGCTTTGTCAGAAGTATGTTGGAAATCTCTCTCACTTGTGTAAATGGGGTTTCTGACACATTTCTAGCAAATTTACAGCAAGGTCTGAGGAAATCAACTGGCTGAAAAAAAAAATGTAGATGGGGAGAAAGACAAAAAATCAAGGAGAGAGGAGTTGAGAAAAACGCATGGAGAAAAAGCAACAGAGAGAAATTAAGAGACAGATGCACAGGGGCAATTAGAAGAGAATGAACAAAAAATTGACATATGAGCAAAGAAGAGGAGAACAAAAAATCAAAACAAAAATGGTTAAACAGAGAAAGAGAATCTATACCAATATATAGCACCACAAA
Organism: Carcharodon carcharias; assembly: GCF_017639515.1. Taxonomy (NCBI): domain Eukaryota; kingdom Metazoa; phylum Chordata; class Chondrichthyes; order Lamniformes; family Lamnidae; genus Carcharodon; species Carcharodon carcharias. The sequence continues at coordinate 41,150,884 of NC_054474.1, read as the reverse complement.
TGATAAGACATAGGTTCGTGGCATTCTAACCCACTTCAGTGGGAATGGAGGCTGATTCGGAGTTACAACAGACTGTTGGCACTTACAGCTCTAGTCCTGCTTCATTGCTGCTTCACTGCTATCATTTTAATCGCAGCTTTTTTAAAAAGGCGGCTAAGATGCCCACTGATATTAGTTGTTAATGCAAGGTCTGATAAAGAAACAAATAAAGACTAGCTCCACAGTAGTCTGTATGAGGTGTAGTTAACTCATACCCACCCTCTCCAAATCCTGTCGAAGATGCGTGAAGAGTCGCAGTCGTCGATATAAGATATCCTGCTCCTGCTGGGCAAGATTGTCCACTTCATCCGTTTTTGGAGCGAGAAGTGGCTTATTGAAATTCGACTTTCTCTTGAGTCTCCAGTACTGGTAGAAAAAATCCACCAAGACATCAGACATGTGCAGCTGCTGGGCCACATCTGAGGGCTTTACTAGTTCATAGAACTCCTCCTCAAGTTGTTGCAGCTTCTGCTTCCTTAGACTCGCCTTCTCCAGGTCAGACTCACTCTGATTCACCTCTACCATCCCATCAGTGGTTGTGGCGAACTGCCGTGCCTCATTCAGTTTGCTCATGGCCTCATCCCGTTTGGTGCAGGAATTGGTAGTAGTGCTGCTGTGGTCCAAGCAGTAGGACTTAAACTTAACTTCATCATTCTCTGCAAGAATAGTCCTCATTTCCAAGTTGTGGTCAAACGCACATGTCACATGGAATGCTGTTATACAGGAAGCCATTGAGCACTGGAAAGGACAGCAAAGACAATTACTCCTCAATGTAATGGTGCTGCTATCAAACAGATCTCAAAGTGAACAAAACCACCTGCAGCATTTTACTCAGTTTATGGTTTACAATTCTGCAATGGTTTTACCTCCAATGCACCAGGTAACTCCATTTTCCTGAAGCCCTCGCACTGGCAGCACAGCTCCACCATGGGGCAACTGTGCAAAATAGAGCTTAAAATACTAACCCACAGCCTACAAGGAAAAGAGCACTGAGTCTTGTGAGACTTACACACTAAACTATTGCACCCTTTGGTCATGACATTTGAAGATATCAAGAGCAAACAGTTTGAGCCTGGTGGTTTGCTAATTTGATGTAATGGCAAAACCATTTTCAAACAATTGGTTAGAAATTGTTCCATTTGTGAAACTGATTTAATGCTTTCTGATCCAATGGACAGGCTCCTATTTCTGATTTTTAAGTGAATGAGTCTGATCAGAATTGACTTCTCAAGTCCACCTGTAAAAGCCTGTGTGTCATAATGCTTCTGGGGAATTTCAGGACTATGCCAGGAATTCCATCAATTATATCTCTGACAACCCATCCAAAAAGCAGCGAGATTAAACTAATCGATCACTTTAATAACTGTGGCCTTGAACTTCTCTAGTAGAAGAAAACAAGCAGCCGATTCATGTTCAAACTGGGAAAAGCCTCTGCTTCCCTATTGTTAAGGGACTGTAAGCTGTTTTAACTGTAGCCGGTAGATCGAGACGGTTTCTTCTGAAGCACCTTACAGGCCTGGCCCCTCTAATCATGCCAATGGAATTAGCCTGAGGATTTGTGTCCTTCTGTTGCAATGCAAGCTCTGCTCCGCTATCTTCTACTTGTGGAGCAATGGTATCAGAATTTTGGGGCCTCACCATCTCAGTTCAAACCTGAGGTTTAGCCCACTTTGGTAAGAAAGTAGAAAAGTAGAGGACTGCCAATGTCAGGGCAGAGGGGTAAAGCGGTGAGAATGCAGAATTCACTACCATATGCAGTGGTTGAGGTGATATGTACAGGTCCATTAGGGGAAGCTAAAGGAATATATGAAGGAGGAAGTAATAGGATATGTTGGTGGGATGAGACAATGTATGGTGGGAAGAAGCTCATGAGGAGCATCAACATCAGAATAGATCTTTTTGCTGTGCTGCAAATTCTATACAAAAATAAAAAAAGTGAACACACACAAAACTATTACAGTTAACCAAAACAATAGGAAATTTCTTTAACATGAGAATGTTCAAACACATCCGCAGTAACACTGTACACAAGTTTTAAATTAGCACATACTCTAAGGCATCTATGCCTTCACTCCTCTATTTTTTCCTGACAATTTTCGCCCTTCTCCTTTCACCTGGCAGTGTATCGGGGTACAGTTCTATAGGTCATGGTTCACTTTAGGTACCTTGCCAAAGCGACCATCCTTCACGTACAGATCTAGACAGTGACCATCGGTAGACAGTTCGCCCACAGGTGGCATCATATATAAGTCTGATTCTGTCTTCACTCAAAGGCTATGCAGGTGTACTTTCCAGGAAGAGTTTTTCAGCAAAGATCAGTAGTGGGAAACCAGCCCAATTTTCCTCTTCCTTACCCTGGAGTGCTGTGGCAACCTGTAAAGCTATGACTATTGCCCTGGTTCAGATCAGCTAAATTTGGCACGATCTGTGCGAGGAGAGGGGTGGAAATCAAACTTGGAGCATTCACGGTTTGTAGGAGTCAGCTGCTCGATGCCTTCATAAGCTGTCACCACCAGGAGATCCCAAGACAATTACAATCTACAAGTTTCCACAGAGGTAAATTCTCCCATCTACTATCAAAATGAAGGTTCAGGTTGGGCTAGGAAGCAGGGAGTTAATTAATGCACAAGACATAGTCTGCCACTTTCATCACCTTTAAATTGCGTACTAGAACAAATTGTCTTGCACTCTCATTGTAGTCATAGAACAATACTGGAAACTGGCATACATGTTCATACTGACCTGAATACATGTCCCAGTCCGTTCACTGCAAAGGCTACAAGCCAAAGCCCATCTGCTAGCGGGAATGTGTGACACCTTTGTAATGGGTTCCATCTTCTCAGGGCAACCTATACTTACCTAAAAATATTGAAACACAGTAAATCTTAATTAGACAGACCATGGAATCTTTTTGGGCAACTTTCCTTGCCTTTTTTCCATTCATGGACCTAGATCTTACCGGGCCACACATCCTGCCACCATAAGGGCAATCAGCAGAAATTTTTTCTCAGCCTCTACCCATGTCACATTTGACTGGACACTGCAGCACTCATTTGATTCAGGGAGATACTGCGGACTGATAAGTGGTCAGAATTGGGAACTGAACACCACTAGTTCCAGTTTGTGGCCCTATACTATGATGTTTCAACATTGTACATTTATTATATAATTAATTTGCTACCTTACTCTATTCCTCAACCAGAAGGGTGACTGCGATTTGCTCTCAAGGTTTGGTAATGTGACTCATAAAATAGGTACTGAAGGACTTCAGCACGGCATGAGTTAATTGGTATCTGACTTTTCATAATAGGATGGAAAGGAGAGGGAATTTAAAAAAAAAGCTCAGTCCTGAAGCTATCACCCTGCAAAACAAAGAGGAGCACATTTTTATAGACAGTTTAAAGTTCAAGAGACAAAATAAAACACATACAAATCAGAAATAAAAGTAGTAAAACTGGAAGTGCAGAGACAGGTCAATTAACATTTTGATTGCAATTGACTTGTCGCACATTTCCATCACATTCTGGTTTGAGTTATTAATATGAGTTCGATCTGTGTAGATTTAATAGACCATCATCTAAAACAGTGGCAACTAATTGCTTTGATGAAGCAAACACTAATTTTATTGGGAGGTACTGCATGCATTGAAGTGAGGCATGAAAGTCAGTGCTGGAATCTGGAATAGGTTTCCTACTAATGCCAGCATGAAGCACCACCAGGTCATGTAGAATACAGGTTAACATAGAACACTTTCATTTATGTAAGTTTGCTAACCTCTGAATACTTGATTCTAGCCAACTGTAGCATGATCAGATCATTCACAATAAAGTCAAATCACCCAACTAGTTTTGTACCAACGAAGTATTTAATCCGTGAATTTATTCTGCTTGAACAGGAAAAGCAGTGGACAGCCCTTCTCTCAAAGTGTGCTCATGGCAGTTTGCTGAGACCCTGGTGTTAATCTCCGTACAGATGGATGTCTTACTTCAGGTATCCATAAGGCACAGCTAACATGGACCCACTTCGTGCCACTGCGTGTTGGCTTCAGTGCACCTCCTCTCTTGGGACACAGCAAACATTTTGGCTGAACACCCAACGCACATGTCCGACACAACCAGCTGCCAAGTGGCACCTTCAGGATCCCGTAACAAGCCTGTTGTGATTTAAAAACAGCAAATGGTCAGGTGTCTCCTTCAAGAACTCAAGCGAATAAACTCTTATGCAGACACCTGTGAGTCAAACTGTCATCTGTTATAATCAAATCAACATTCAACTGAAGTTTTAAAGAATTAGCCATCTTAGCCAACATTGGAATTAATATTTAAATGAGATATGTAAACCTAATTGGAATTTCCTTCTCATACTCCATGGATCTCATTAAAATGATTCCCTACTGGAAACAGACCAAGGTTCAGTTAAGACAAACAATTATTTATGACATCTAGATGTTGGGAGAAGAATTTCTGCAGAGTACTTCTGCTCTAATTTTGAAAGATCAGTGGAAACAATGCAAACAGCTGCCTCTGCCATATCTCTGGAGCTCTGATCTTTTACCAAAGCTATGGCAGGAAATCTGAAGAAGCTCTGTGGAAAGTCAAGATGGGTGCTTTGCCAGTGACACTGCAAGAACCAGTCGGCTACTTTGAGAATTACCAAATTCAGGCCAATACATTCTGTATTCAAGAGGGCATTGTTTCTATTTAAATAATCATCTAATGTGCATGGTTACGGGGAAAAGGCAGGAGATTGGCACTAAGTTTAAATGCTCAGAGAGCCGGTGCAGGCACAATGGGCTGAATGGCCTCCTTCTAAACCATAACAATTCTGTCATTCTGGTTCTGATGCTTGAAAGATTTACCAAGCCATGATCTCTGTGTACAGGCAGTTGGTAATCACAGTTTAAAGGATTAAATCACAGGATTTAGTTAAAGCATACTCCTAATAGCAAAGTCTTTGGCCTAAATCCGGAATATACATGCTTGAAACCTGGTAATTCCTAAGCTGCCAGGGCAAAGCAAAGGTTATTTGAAATTTGCCAAAAATGATGTCATCGTATGCCTGGTGGATTATTTATTGGATTCTTTCTTGCCAGTAACAGCACATGCAGGGATAAAATTGATTATTAGCTCTATCTAAAAGCAGTGACTTTGCATTTATGCAACACCTTTAGTGTAAAGCAAGCTACAAAGGGAGAGATTAGCAGGGAATGGCCAATACCTTCACCAAATTATTGGGTGTTGTAAGAGATTCGTAAGGGTGGAGAGAAAGAGAATTTGAAGATCAGAGAGGTTTAAGGAAGGAGTTCCAAACAAGTGGATTGAAAACTGAAGAAAATACACATCCCAGAATCATGTGATGTGCAAGAATCTATGTTGCCACTTTCCTTGGTCAGAGATCTGTGACAGATCATTCAACATATTTGGAACTGATTAATTGGTTAAGCCATTCCATTCACTTACAAACATTTTGCACTTGACCTAAATAGCCAAGTGGTTATGGTACTGGGTTTGCAACCCCAAGATCAAGAGTTCAAATCTCACAATGGCAAACTATGAAACAATGTAACTTCATCTGAAACAGATGGAAACGGGTTTGTACTCGAAAGAATTACAAACATTTTGTGGAGTCGTTTACAGTACAGATTTATTTACCAGTGGTATTTGTCAGGCAAACACCATTTAGAATCCTGTGATTGACTGACTATGTAATGTTCCAGCAGATCTTAAAATAAATCTGGAATTTAACATGGACTTTACTGAAACTAGACAGGACTCTGAACCCAGCATAGACAAGGGGAAGAAGGCCTATGGTAATGTAAAACCAATGACAAAAATTAAGAAACTATGCCATAGGTTAGATTCATGGCAAGTGCTAGTATGGGGAAAGTATCTGTTGTTTGGGAGCATGGAGGAAATTAGTGGTTTGTAATTACTGTACACAAAGTGTATTTACGGAGTACTATTCAAGTACTCGTTTAATGATCAGCAAGTTTGTCTGATCGCATACAACCTGAGACACACTGTGATACACTTCATAGTCACCCATCTAGCAAAGCTGAACATCATGTAGTGGCAAATGATGCATTCCTAGAAGGCTGAGTGTAGTGTTGAGGTTTCTTTGTTTGACTCCTGTGTCTTCCTATCTTTTCCTCAGGAATCAAGCAGGTAAGACCACAACCTGATTGATAGAAGACTAAAGGCTCACTTACCAGAGTGGCCAATGATTCTAAACTCAAGGAATTGTGGAGCTTAAAACCCAAAAAGTTAGACACCAAAGATGTAGAATGTAGGAATTAAGGTCAACTAGATATTTAGAAGTTTCAATTTATGCAGGGAGAAACTCTATAGAACCTTGTTTACCAGGAGACCAAACAGGTATGGTGAAGTCCATGGAACACTCAGTAAATGTAGTATGTTGAAAGAATAGGCTTGATGGGCTTAGTAGATTTCCTTACTCATTCTGACTGTGTATCATTATCATCATGCATTCTCATGTCAGGTACAACATGAGTTGGATGCGAAGTAAAGCTTCATTGGTTCGGCACCAATCACAGAACAGCATTATCTTTTCCCAAATTTGCCATCCTTACATGTTGGTGCACCTAGGGCATTGAACACAGTAAAAAGAATTTCATACATAAACATGAGGACATGAACAAACAGTGGCCATTTACCTGGTGAACACAGATGTTGCATTTGTCACAGAAAACCATCTCATTACCATCCTCTCCCTCTGGGGAACGACACACATCACACACCACATCCTCGTCATATTCAATCCCGAGACCCTCTTCCGTCTCAATTGCCAGGTTCATGTTCTCCTGGCATTGACTTTCTAGCTCCTCAATGATCCTTTCCATCATCAGCTCATCAACTTCAAGCATTCCTGGAAAAACAAATAAGTATAATTTTGGTATTGTTATAATTATATGGACTTAGCAGGCATCTAATTTTTAAAAGCTATTTTAATAGAAGAAGGGAAACCTGAGGAGCCGCACCCACATGCCCCAACCCCAGCTCAGATGCAGCTCATCCAGCTACAGTTATGGATACAGAGAAAGAAATTTTTCAAAATGCCTATTTGTACTGGTATTTATCCTCCTCCTGAGCAAACAGGCTAAATAACACTTACAACTCTGTATAAAGGTGTAAAGGATTTCTCTGTTTTAAGTATTTTATGCTTAATCTTGTATTTATGCCCTGAAATTGTGTTCTGGGGCGGGTAACTTAGGAAGGATATATTGGCCTGGGAGAGGGTGCAACAGATTCACCTGTATGACACCAGGGCTTAAAGGGTTAAATTCAGGACTGCATAAAAGTGGGTTGTGTTAACCTGGGTTTAGACAGTTGGTGATCTAAATCAAGGTATTTAAAATGGTGAAGGAATTCAATAGGGTAGATATGGAGGATGTTATGACGCAGATGATGTGCGCCAGGCTAATCAAATCTACGAGGGAAACTTGATCACGCTACCACAACAGTTTTGCGATTTGTATTTATTTCAAGAAGCGTGCACTGAATTCAGAAGTAATAAATCCACCAAGACTTGAGGTTTTTTTTTAAAACTAAACTATTTATTAACAAAAGAGAAGATTTCAGGCACATACACAGAATTAAAAATTACTGCTATAATAACTCCTAAAGTCCCTAATCAACCTGGCTCCCAGTTACAGCCCCTTTAAGGCAATGGTCCAAAAATAGATTTTAGATTTGAAACAGATGCAGCAAATTAATACAATAGCCTGGACAGTGGAATTCAAAATGGCTCTCTCCAGCTTCGGTTTCTGCAGACAGCAGGCATATGCACAAAAACTGGAGGCTTCTCACAAAGCTGTTAGGTCTTACAACGCCTTCCTCGACACATAGCCTCATTCTCCTTTATATATGTTTCACCTTTTTAATCTGTAAATTCCACTGTTTCCATGTGTCTTTGGCATTTTTACCTTTCTTATAATATAAATCTTTTCATGTTGCTGCTATTCTCATTAACCTATTTGAAATTCAAATCCTGCTTCATCTATCTAAAGATGCAAATTCCCTTTACATCTTATATGTTAAGACCCCAACCATATTTACTCATTAGCATATTAAAGATACTTCTACACCTTCTTTTGATAACTTCAACTTGCAGTCTGCTTGGCTACAAAATGTAATTAAAATCACACACAGGCAGAACAATACAACCCCCATAAACCAACTTTACAATAAACCAGAAAAATATTATGAAAATTATTATACCTTCATGACAAGGAACCATTTCTTCTAGTGGGATATCCAGAACAAAGGGGCACAATCCTAAACCTAGAGTTAGGCCATTTAGGAATTCTTTCACGCAAAGGGCAACGGAAATCTGGAACATGTCCACCAAATGGTTGTGGATACTGGTCAATTGAAATTTTCAAGACTAAGGTAGGTAAAATTTTGTTCCATAAAAGGTACTTAAGAATATGAAGCAAAGGTGGTTAAATAGAATTGAGATACAAATCAGCCAAGATCAATTAAATGGCAGAACTGCCTCGAGGGGCTGAACGACCTACCCTTGTTACCATGTTCCATAACAACCCTGTAATACTGGAAGGAAACCAGTAGGTTCAGAACAACCGCCCTGCCTACAAGTCACATGTTTTTACTTTTCAATAGAGACAGGGTTTAAAAACAGGCAGCCTTTCTGATTGTGTCAATACCTCTTAAAGACAATCAAGTTCAAATTTCTGCCTTAATTTCTGGGGTCTTGCAAATTTCTCCCGCATCTCAGGATCCTTGGATGCATCTGGTTGGACCCAGGGGTTTTGGCTCCCTTTGGCTCAACTGCCTTTCTTAAAAGGTTCCTTTTATCAACCACTTCGCTCATTTCATTCTCAACAACTTTAAAGATTCACATTCTTCTCTTCAATAATGACCAATGCAAGACTTTTACTAAATAACTCCCCCATTTTTGAGTCCAGCATCACTTTAAAGAAGTAGATATGTTCCTATAGTCCCTCTTCTTCAATCTTGGGAACTGGATAAGTACCTGAAAAAATAAATTGCTGGGCTACAGGGAAAAGGCAAAAGATTGGGACTAGCTGAATTGCTCCTGGATACAGTCAGCATGGACACAAAAGCCATTCTGTGTTTCTATGATTAACTGGTTTCTAACCTTTTGGTATCATATTTGACCCCAAGCTTCTGACCACATATCCATGCTAAGATTGCCTACTTCCACCGCCATGACATCGCCCAACTTCAACCCTGCCTCAGCTTATCTGCTGCTGAAACCCTTACCCATGCCTTTGTTGTTCCAACACACTCCTTGCCAGCCTCCCAACTTTCACCCTCCATAAATGTAAGCTAATCTAAAACTTTGCTGCCTGTGTCCTAACTTGCACCGAGTCCATTTGTCCCATCACGCCTATATTCGCTGATCTCCAATGAACATATGAAATAGGCCCAGAAGTAGGTCATTCGTCCTTTAAACCTGCTCCACCATTCAATAAGATCATGGTTTATCAGTTTGAGTTTCGAGTAATACATTCCATCTACCCACCCCCAATAACCTTTGATTCCCTCGCCTAACAAGAATATATCCACCTTTGCCTTAAAAATATTCAATGACCCCCACCTCTACTGAGGTGACTTGCACAACCCTCAGAAAAAATTGTGAAGCGCAACCCCTAATTTTAAAACAGTGACCCCTAGTTCTAGACTCACCCACAAGAGGAAACATCCTTTCCACGTCCACCTTGTCAAAACCATTCAGGATCTTATATACTTGTCATCACCCCCTTACTCTTCTAAATTCCATGTGAAACAAGCCCGGTCTGTCGAACCTATCCGCATAAGGCAGCCCGCTCATTCCAGATATCAACCTAGTAAACCTCCTCTGAAAGGCCTCCAAAGCATTTACATCCTTCCTTAAATGAGACCAAAACTGCATACACAATTCGAGATGCAGCCTCACCAATGCCCTGTATAACTGAAGTATAACACCCTTACTTTTATGTTCAATTCCTCTAGCAATAAAGGATAGCATACCATTAGCCATTTATGAAGTGGCTCCCAGTTTAACAATGTCTTGATTATAAATTCTCATCCTTTTTTCCCCAAAATCCTCCAACACCTTGCCCCCGTTCCGATTTGTGTCCTCCTCCAACCCTACGACCCTCAGGAGGTACCTGTGCTCCTTCAACTCAAATAATTTCGCCATTGGCACCCCTGCCTTCAACTGCTGAGGCCTTAAGCTCTGGAATTCCCTCCCTAAAACTCTCCAGTTGTCTTTCCTCAATACCTTTTTGTTGAGGTCACCTGTCTTAATATCTCCTTATGTAGCCTGGCGTCAAATTCTCTTTGATAACCTTCCTGTGAAGCGCCCGGAGACATTTTACCACATTAAAGGCACTATATAAATACAAGCTGTTATTGCTGTTGATAATGGTTCATCTGCACCATCCTAAAACTGCTAGCAGTTTTCTTCTTGTTAATGGAGCATACTTATTTAGAGTTGAGGTCACATTATCATTTTATTGTTTTGAAAAAAGTTCCACTCTTGTCCTGTAATCCTGCGTGCTGATTTCTCTTTTCACCTGAGCTAGCTCTCCATCTTTCTAAAGTTTATCCTAATCCAATTTATTGTATCGTACGTAGAGATCAGGGGTAAAACAGATAACAAACTAGATGTGAAATAATTTTTAAAAAGACACAGGATCTTAACAACAAATGATAAGCCACAAGAAGAAAGGGTAAAAATGGGCTCAGTGAATAAACCATCACATTGTGTGTAATACTGAGCTGAGCTAGCTGATCCCAGGGCAGCAATGGTGATACTAGAGCAGGTGTCCTGAGGGAAGGAAATTGCCTGAACTCTTGATCAAGCGACCCCTGCTAGAGTGTCAGGTGTAGACATCAGGATTGGACTCAGCTGTAATGCCCATTTTCTTTATTAATGCCTTTGGGATCTTGTCCAATAAACGTGGCTCATCACCATCACCTTCTGATGGTCTATAAAGGCTGGCCTTGCCAGCAATCCCCACATCACACGAATGATCAAAAATAAAACTAGCCTCTCAGGGGACGTGGCACAAATGGTCTCGGTTACCTGGAGCAATGAGGTTCCTCATCCCCCCCAAAAAGGGCTCAAAACCCAAAATAGGCATTTTTTTTTAAATGGGATGATAAGACTCTCAAGTGTTTGAGCCCAGATGTAGAATGGTCATTTGGGCAGGGTAAGGAAGCTTGTCAGCACCTGAATTCAATCTCTCAATAAGTTGTCATCTCCATGTCAGAAAACAGGAAAATAATATTTTTTTAAAAGAGAAAAAAGGTCATTTAGCCCATCAAGCATATACCATCAATTAAGACCATTTCTGGCACAACAGCAAAACATTATAACTCACTAAAACTTAATGTGTTACATTAATTGTACACAATATATGGCTCATAATTCTGATTCGGCTACAATTGCTTGGAACGATTTTCAAAGGATGTCTGATAAGACACGTAATTGAATTGGGTGCCCTGCCTTCCTGTCACAAACATCAACACATTTAATCACTGTGAGGAATTTGCAGCATGGTTTAATCATCGAAAGCTGTGAAGTATTAGATCAAACGTGTGTGAGAAATGTAAAAATACACATTATAATATTCAAACACCAATGGAACAATAAGAGTGCACTAATGCACATCCTCAGCTAGGGTTGTTTTAATTCCATCTCTTAACACCACATCTCGCATATGCTACCTTTCCGCTACTGTTTTTTCAGCAGAACTGAGTGGATGAAAGCAAGAGATAGATCAGGGACTACTCTGACAGATCACCACCCAATTTTACAGATGGCCAATTTTCCACTGGAAATGGCAGGTATGCAAATGACTGAAATATATTATCCCATATAATTTCAGCATTGCAACCTAGTGATGCCTGTGTTAGATTTTAAAAGATTGAAATAGCAATCTTTTAAAATCTAACACAGGCATCACTAGGTTGCAAGCTGAAATTATGCAATTGATTGCATGATGCAGTTTTTTTTCTGAAAATTTCACTTTAGTAAGTCAAAGGACTTCAACATTTCCTTGTATCACCTCAAGTGCTTTTCCCAATTAATGCCAGGATGCCCCAACAACATTACCTAAATGGCCCAACCCCAGAAACTCAATCTCATGTGGCATGTCCTTGTAGTGGCAGTTACCCTGCCTTGCCGCCTGCACTTATGGACAAGCAGCAGTCAGGTACAAACTGCATCCAGTTCTTTCTAAACACAATAAATGATTGCACTGAAATACTACAGACAAAGAGTTTAATACAAATCACTAACCAGGGCATTCATTATAACACACAGTGAGGGGCACAGCACTCTTACTGTTATCCAATGGCTCTAGTGAATTTTTGGGGCAGTGTCCATATGGAAAAAAGTTAAATTTTCATTCCTGTACATAACCAGCATCCCCCGCAGCAATGAATATAATTGTAGTTTCCAAAAGAAACTTTTGATTTTCTGTTAAGTAGAACATTGCATAACTGGAAATGATTATGGGAAATGATGGGAACAACGTCATCTCAACTCTCAAGGGAAGATTACAGACTGGAGATCACCAGTCACAACAGAAGTTAGAGTCAGGGCTCTCCATGCAGCCAACACATGATAACTCCCTAGATGAAGTACCAGCTCGGAGAAAATCGTGGGAGTTTGTGAACTTATCTTTTGTTGCGTGTAACCAAGAAACACTGCATTCAGCCAATATCTGTCAATTCAGGTCGTTACAGTGACAACAAAACAAAGCATCCCCGCCCAATCATATTAGTTACTTTCCTGTATGACTTGGAACAAAGATAATAATCTTGCATTGCCTACCTCCATCTCGCCCTCTTCTATGTGGTGCAAAACCATGTAGCAAATTCAATCAGAAACAGAATATGAATATTAAGGGGGACACTTTACAGTTGAAATGCAGACAGATCCAATTTATTCTCCTACACATCCAAATCCCAAGCCAAGCACAGAATTCATATTGCTTTGAACTCAAGGGTTACCTCCTTTTCCAAAGCAATAGAGTGACACTGTATTTCCCACAACACCAAACCAGACAGTGACAGAAAGGAATGATGCTGCAGAATTTTCTCTCACAGGGTATTTGTGCTGAGGCGCAATTACTCAATTGGAACTGTGGCAGCTGAGAAACATCATTCCTTAACTATTACCAATTAACTAATTGTGCTTAGCAATGTTTTCTGCTACAGCAGTTCCACAGAGTAATATATAATTAACACAACAAAGTGCAAACTGGTCAATTACCTTGCAGTTATTAATTAGAAAGATATGGCCATCAACAATCTAGTTAATGGTTAGATAGGTGGCCAGTGAGCTTTCACTTCTTAAAAAATATGAAGAAATTGATTTTGATGAAGCACAAAAGGAGGTTGAAGCTTTTGTACACTGTCACTTGAACTGTGAAAAGCACAACTTCAAAACTTGAGCTGTCAGGAGAGCATTTAGAACTATATATCAGGTCACATTCAGGTGGTTACAGATCACTTTTTTAAATTTGCTATTTCACGGGATGCATTTATTGCCCATCCCTAATTGCCCTTGACCTGTTGGTTGTGACAGCTGAAGGGACCTAAATGATTTGAGGAGTATTGCAAGGTATAATGAGACCATATTAAATACATTGCTTTAAGTGGATTTGTTTCCTCTAGCACATTAATATCAATGCACTAAATACACATGGTGAAAAAACTAAATAGTATTGGTGATTTTTTTGTCAACACAGATGATGAATGTTAAGGAATGAGTCTTTTCCATGACTCACACCCAGTATCAGCATTAAACACCATCTGGGTAGGGGCAACACACTCGAGTTACAAAGAAAGTCCTCTGCTTTGTCCTCCCAATCCTCCACAATCATGTCAATGAGTACTGAAATGTGGATAGCTCTATCCTGGGCACCCACCAAAGAAACTGCACAACTTAATTTTGCTGTGAATTTTGGAAACCTGAAATATAAACAGAAAATGTGGGAAATACTCAGCAGGTCAGGCAGCATCTGTTAATCAGTGATATTTAATGCAGGCAGCAGGGGTCTCGCGAGCTGGCAAGAAACGCACGTCACCTCTTCTGAGGAAGACCCACTGATATTAAGTGCCTCTCAGGTACTTAAGTGGCCAACGATGGGTCAAGGACCCTGGGGGCAGAGTTCAGGACCACCCACCGGAAGAGCTTCTGCCCAATCAGAAGCTGGAAGCTGTCCATTGCAGGCAGCACCAGCAGGACCAGAGGCAGTTGTCAGCAATGCACCCTGGGGGAGGCCTAGGATTGACGAGGCCTCATATGGGATGGGGGTTGTGGGGTGGGGGTCACGGTAGAGTGCTGGTAGCAAGGGGATGGGGTAACTCCCAGCGGACTCCCCCCCTTTCCGGTGCCGGGTCCCTCAATCAGGCATTGAGTGCCTTTGAACGAGAGACCCTCCATGGAAGCCTCAGACAAACCCAACATGGAATGAGGTGTTTAAGTGGACACTAATTGCCCATTTAAGGGCCTCAATTGACAGCAGTGTGGAATGGCCATCTACAGGCCTTCCCAGACTTAACTGCGCAGAGGCAGGAAGGTGACAGGGTCCCCAACTGGCATCTCTGCCTGGTTAAATGCCACCTCTCTGGCATTTGGCACATAATCTGTCTGGATGTAACGGAACCCAGGTCATAGACATAGAGTTATTATGGCATGGAAGGAGGCCATTCAGCCATCGAGTCCATGCTGGTACTCTGTAGAGAACTCCAATCAATCCCATTCCCCCGCTCTAAATATCCCTGTAGTTCTGTAAGTTTATTTTGCTCCTGCCCATCAAATTTCCTTTTGATAGAACATAAGAAATAGGAACAGGTGTAGACCATTCGGCCCTTCGAGCCTGCTCCACCATTCAATAAGATCATGGCCGATCTTCTTGTGTTTCCATTTCCACATTTCCATCTAATCCCGATAACCTTTGATTCCCTTGGCTAAAAAGAATCTATCCTACCTCTGCCTTAAAAATATTTAATGACCCCGCCTCCACCATGTACTGAGGCAGAGAATTCCAAAGTTGCACAACCCTCAGAGAGAAAAAAATTCTCCTCATCCCTGTCTTAAAAGGATGACCCCTAATTTTAAAACAGTGCCCCCTAGTTCTGGACTCACCCACAGGAGGAAACATCCTTTCAGCATCGACCTTGTCAAGGCTGTTCAGGATCTTGTATGCTTCAATCAAATCACCCCTCACTCTTCTAAATTCCAGTGGAAACAAGCCCAGTCTGTCCAATCTTTCCTCATAAGACAACCCACTCATTCCAGGTATCAATCTAATAAACCTCCATGGAACCACCTCCAATGCACTTACATCCTTCCTTAAATAAGGAGACCATAACTGCACACAGTATTCGAGGTATGGTCTCATCAATGCCTTGTACAACTGAAGCATAACATCCTTACTTTTATGTTCAATCCCTCTGGTAATAAAGGACAGCATTCCATTATCCTTCTTAATTACTTGCTGTACCTGCATACTACCTTTTTGTGACTTGTACCAGAACACCTAGATGTCTCTGCACCTCAGAATTATGCAGCCGTTCTCCATTTAAGTAATACTCTGCCTTTTTGTTCTTCCTGCCAAAGTGAACTTCACATTTTCCCCACATTAAACTCCATTCGCCAGATCTTTGCCCACTCACACAATCTCATGCATCTGCAACCTCATGTCCTCTTCATAATATTTTCCTACCTATCTTTGTGTCACCTGCAAATTTAGCTACCATGTTTTCACTCCCCTCATTGATGTAAATCGTAAAAAGTTGCGGTCCTAGTACAGACTCATGTGGGACTCCATTCGTCATATCCTGCCAATCAGATGAAGACCCATTTATGTATACTCTGCTTTCCGCCAGCCAGCCAATCTTCTATCCATGCTAATACGTTACCTCCCTACACCGTGCGCTTTTATTTTCCATAATAATCTTTGATTTGGCACTTTCTGGAAATCCCAGTACAGTACGCCTACAGGCTCCCCTTTATCCACTGCGTACGTTACTCCCTCAAAAAACTCCAATAAATTGGTTAAACATGATTTTCCTTTCACAAAACCATGCTGACTCTTCCCTATTGCCTTGAGCTCTTCTAAGTGCCCAGCTATAACCTCCTTAATGATCGATTCTACTAACTTCCCCACGACAGACGTCAAGCTAACTGGCCTATAGTATCCTGTTTTCTGCCTCCCGCGCTTCTTGAGTAGAGGGCTTATATTTGCTACCTTCCAATCTGATGGAGCCTTTCCAGAATCTAGCAACTTTTGTAAATACACCAGCGCACCAACTACCTCATTAGCCACCTCTTTTAAGACCTTAGGATGTAGTCCATCGGGACCCGGAGACTTACCAGCCTGCAGTTCCATCAGTTTGCTCAGTACCGTTTCCCTGGTGATTTCAATTTCACCAAGTTCCTCTCTCCCACTCACCTCCTGATTTGCAGCTATTACTGGAATGTTTTTTGTATCCTCTATAGTGAACACAGAAGCAAAATATTTGTTCATTTCTTCTGCCATTTCCTTATTATCCACTACTAACTCCCCACAGTCACTCTCCAGAGGACCAACACTCACTTTACTTACTCTTCTCCTTTTTAAATACCTGTAGAAACTCTTGCTATCCATTTTTACATTTCTAGCTAGCTTCCTCTCATACTCCAATTTCATCCTCCTGATTAGCCTTTTAGTAATTCTCTTCTGTTCTTTATATTCTGTCCAATCATCTGTCCTGCCACTCATCTTTGCGGAGTTGTATGCTTTTTCCTTAAGTTTGATGCTTTCCTTAACATCTTAGATGGTGGGTCCTCCCCTTAGAATTTTAATTTATGGTAGGAATGTACTTACTCTGAATAGTCTGAAATATCCTCTTAAATGTCTGCCACTGCTTCTCTATTGATCTATTCTCTAGCCTAGTTTCCCAGTTCGCTTCAGCTAGCTCAGCTTTCATCCTTACATAGTCGCCCTTATTTAAGTTTAAAATACTAGCGTCATGAAGCTATTAATGTACATAATGTTATTGGAATTTTTTTTTTAAATAGAGGTTTAGTCTGTGGGTGTGCTGTGTGTGTCCTAATTGGATTAAAGCCTGCTAGTCTGGGTGCTTTGATCGGTAGTAGTTTTGAAATGTAAACAGAGGTTGAGGTACATTCGCACTTTGTTGAATAGAGCATTCAAGAGTGGGAGTGAAATCTTGCACCTAGCTAGGAGACACCAAGCAATGTTTATATTACCAATATTGGTACTATGAAAGGAGTTCAAAGGACCCGGTGATACAATGAAAATTTACATTCAAAGGGGAGTGCTGGGTATAACCTGCTGGAGTTTGTATGTGAAAGGCAGAAGCATTTAAGTTCTAAGCCTGTAAACCTACAACCGTCTGCAAAGGAACCAAACTGAAAGAAACCTAATTTTGAATCTGTAAGGTGAAAATGCTTTGCCTGTTGTCTGTTTAACGTCTATGGGTTGTTGTTGCCTTAGTGGAGATTAGTTTGGGAATTTGTTAAAAAGTTATGGCTACAAATTACTACTATCATGAGTATGTGTTTAATACCTTGTTGTAAACTAATAAATGTCTCATTTAATTTGATATAAAAACCTCTCAAGAACTGGTGGTCTTATTCCTGAATTTAGACCTGCAATTCAAAACATACCAATTGAAAATATAGGTTATGACACTTGTTTAAAGTTTCCCTCTGGGATTTTAAATAACTCAGCCTTTAATAACTGCTGTGTCTTAACACTAGTCCCGCTCTTCTCCCTTTCAAGCTGGATGTAAAATTCAATCATATTGCGGTCGCTTCTACCTAGGGGTAACTTTACTCTGTGGTCAATAATTAATCCTGTCACGCCACACAATACCAAGTCTAATATAACTGGTCGCAAGTTCCAGGTCATTATTGCTCCCTGCGTAAAATGGTTCCTCATTTCCCCTTTGCATCTTTTGCCCAAAACTATAATTATGTATCCCCTAGTCGTAATACCATCAGCTAATAGGTACAGCTTTTTTTTTTGCCTACTTTATCTAAACCTGTCATAATCTTGCACACCTCTGTCAAATCTCCCCTCAAACCCCTTTGCTCCAGAGAGAACAACCCCAGCTTCCCCCAACTAACCTTGTAGCTAAAATCCTATTCTAGTTTTGTGAAAGGAAAATCATGTTTAAACAATTTATTGGAGTTCTTTGAAGGAGTCACATGTGCTGTGGATAAAGGGGAACTGGTGGATGTACTGTACTTAAATTTCCAGAAGGTATTTGATAAGGTGCCACATCAAAGGTTATCGCAGAAAATAAAAGCTCATGATGTAGGGAGTAACATATTGACATGGATAGAAGATTAGCTAGCTAACAGGAAGCAGAGGGTAGCCATAAATGGGCCTTTTTCTGGTTGGCGGGGGTTGGTTAGTGGTGTACCACAGGGATCAGTGCTGGGCCCTCAGCATTTTACAATTTATATAAATGACTTAGATAAAGGGATCAAAAGTATGGTTACTAAATTTGCTGATGATATAAAGATAGGTAGGAATTATGAAGAGGACATAAGGAGGCTGCAAGGAGACATAGATAGGTTAGGTAAGTGAGCAAAATCTGGCAAATGGAGTATAATGTAGGAAAATGCAAAATTGTCCATTTTGGCAGGAAGAATAAAAAAGCATATTGTCTAAATGTTGAGAGACTGCAGAGCTCTGAGACACAGTATGATTTGGGTGTTCTAGTGCATGAATCACAAAAGGTTAATATGCGGGTACAGCAAGTAATTAGCAAAAATAGATATGTTACATAGAATATTATTGTTTATTGCACAGGGAATTGAATATAAAAGTAGGGAGGTTTTGCTTCAGTTGTACAGGACGCTGGTGAGACCACATCTGGAGTACTGTGTGTTACTCACAATAAGAGGTTGTGGTGGAAGAATTAACCCAGGCTGGTCTTTTGGTTCAAGCTGGTTTATTTTCAAGACAACTCCTCTGTGCTACTGACTTCCAAGTAGCTTTCACACAAAGCATTCCAGCTGTATCTTTTTATTCTATTTAGATGGGATAATCAATGCCCATCATCTGCTTAACTAGCAATTGTATTTAACAAGGTGAGTGCCATATTAACACTGTGTACAGTATTGGTCTCCTTATTTAAGGGTGGATGTAAATGCGTAGAAGCAGTTTAGAGAAAGTTTACTAGATCCCAGGTGTAGGCAGATTGTCTTATGAGGAAAGGTTGGATAGGCTAGGCTTGTATCTGCTGGAGTTTAGAATAAGAGGTGGCTTGATTGAAACATATAAGATCCTAAGGGGTCTTGAAAGAATGGATATGGAGAGGATGTTTCCCCTTGTGAGAATCTAGAACTAGGGGTCACTGTTTAAAAAATAAGGGGTTGCCCTTTTAAACAGATGAGAATTTTTTTTTTTCTCTCAGAGGGTAGAGAATCTTTGGAACTCCCTTCCTCAAAAGGCAATGGAAGCAGAGTCTTTGAATGTTTTCTAGGCAGAGGTAGACAGATTCTTGATAAACAAAGGGGCAAAAGGTTATGGGGGGGTAGGTGGGAGATTATAGTCAGACCAGTCATGATCTTAATGAATGGCAGATCAGGCTTGAAGGGCCGAGTAGCCTACTCCTGCTTCTAGTTCATAAGTACGTAGGTTCCTACGTATGGTAAATCTCCTCTGCATTCCCTCAGATCCACCCTAAAGTGTTGTGACCAGAACTACGTTTAATACTCTTACTGTGGCCTAACCAGAGTTTACACAGGTTCAGTACAACTTCTGATGTTCTGATGAAGGGTTATCATGACCTGAAGGATGGGCCGATCTTTGGCTCTCACAGGAGGTGAGCCTGAAAATTTGGTGGGTTGGCTCCAATTGGCTGGCAGCTCTTGGCAGGCAGGACGTCATATCCCGAGATCCTCAGTCGAGAGGAAGGTCTATCTTCTAACAGCCTGATGAGCCAAAGATTCGATGGGTCTTCCTCCTAAGAGTCAGCGCGGGTGTCTCGCTGCTTTTTCAGGCAGAATATGAGAGGCCTGCCCAAAATGGAAGGTTCTGGCCATTAACTCTGTTTCTCTCCACAGATGGTGTCTGACCTGCTGAGTATTTCCAGCATTTTCTGTTTTATTTCAACATAACTTACCTCTTATTTATGAGCCCAAGGTTCCATATGCTGTGCTAACTGTTCTCTCATGGTCTCAGAGATAGAAGAGCTGTGTAAAACCACTACCATAAATTTTCCAAACTGCATTACTTTAGCACCCGTGTTAACCAATCTATGTTACATGGATTAATACAGTGGTTAAAATACTACAGATAAGAAAATCCATGCTATGTCCACCTCCCTCAGATTGACACTGCAATTATGTAAACATTCACAAGGACATGGACGCATCCTGTATGCAGCTGATACTTCAGGTTTTGGTCTAAATGCATTGTATAGTATTTATAGAGCAGGACAAAAATTGCATTGTTCTTGTTCACAATGTATACTTACAGTGGCCTTGAAAACCTGTGATGACAAGTGTAGAGTAAGATGTTTTTATTTAAAGGGGCTGTACTGTAATGGTGCAAAAGAACTTCCCAGGAACTAAGCGAGTATGATTTTTTCTTCAAATGGTTTTTCCTAATTTCAATATTACAGTGTGTTAGGGAAAGAAGATCCTGTGAGCCTTAGAATCAGTTGTGCCACCAGTAGCACCACTTCTGCTTATGACTTGCAAAGAAATCACACCTTTCATCATTCTCTGCAATGTGCAGGTTACAAAACAAGCAAGCATCAATATTCAAAGGTTTAGCTTCAGAATAACGGTACACATTGGATCTCTTTAAAAGCTGATAGTTATGTCATGGTGAGCTTGTGAAGTTTACACTGTGCTCCAATGCAATGAAGAGAATCCAAATTCCACAACAAACAAGATTTTATCAGTGGGTTCCACTCCCCAAAGCAGAATTCCAAATTATTCAAAATGCTCAGGATTTCATTCATCATCCAAGTACACATCCTAAAAGCTGGGGCGTGCATCGGAAGTACAGTGACAGTTCACTGATCTCTTGAGATTGGATGTTACATCTAGTTTACAACTAGCCTCTGTACTGTGTATAACCACTGTAAAGGATAAAACATTCTGGGGGCATGTAAAGTACTTGCTGTACTGACTCATTCAAGTGTTCTTTCGTCTGTCAGTGTTAGTGTGCATTTGAGAACAGAGAACAGAATCACTGCTCCGTTTAAGGCTTTAAGGCCAGGATTTTATGGCCCCTCCTGCCCAGCAGGATATTACATCCGCCAGGGGAAGACACGACGGCAGGGCCGTAAAATGCTTGCCTAAGTGTCCGTGAGTGTGTGTAATTAAAACTGCAAGAATAAGAGGTCCAGGGCATGTTTAGTGAAGCAGTAACACCACTTTGTTTTCAATTATGGCATTACCTCACCCTTTTAAGCAGACACTCTCTTTTAAAGAATATCCAAACTATCTACTTTCACACAGATGGGGATGATTTTGCTCACACCCATAAATGAGTTGTACTTGCAATGTACTTAAGAGGAATCAACTATAGATCTCTCAAGTGCAAAGCTGAATTTTCCAGCTCATTCAACAAGAGAGCTGCATACAGAGAGAATCTCCGAAAACTGAACGTTGACAGTTTGTGAACCTCAGCAGCAAGTTGATAGCTGAAAAATCAACCAGAAAATGGAAGATGATCTATTAACAAGAATGTCAATCTGTTAGTGTTAAATTAGAAAATCCCTCAGCAGCAGGGAAAGTGTACTATATTCGACTTACTACCCTCTCTGGTTAGAAAAGGACAAACCAATACCTGCTCCTTGAAATTCTGCATTCACCAGTTCTAACCAGTAGACATCAACCTCGTCAAGGTCATAGCGACATGTGCTCCTGGGAGGCAACTTCATGTCCATGTAGCCAGACTCGGAAGACTCACAGCCAGTTAGAGTCTCCAACACTTGTTCTCTTGGAGCCAAAACTGTTTTCTCAAATTCTGGTAAAACCCTACAGAAGGAGAAAATGAAATCAAAAATTAAATGGCATTCTATGAAATTGTAGCTTGGCAAAATTGTAAATCTTGTTTTTTCCCTTGATGCATATATGTGGAAAAGGCCAACACGAACTTTGCTAATTTAGAATGGTCCACCGCAACTGGCATACAAGTGATTTGGGACCAGTTTGTTGATGTATAATCTTGCATTTAAGAGAACAGCACTACTGCACTGCTTCAGCTAGACCAGTATTACCCCCAGACCAATAATAATACTGATATCCATCAACATCCCACTGCATTTGATTGTGCAAACGCTTGAGTTATTTGCTCCCACGAGGTGATGCATTTGCTTCCTTTGTTCATTTTTGTAATTAGACAGATCAGGATTCTTTGAGAATACCCAATCATATCCTATAGTGGCAGGCTGAATATAGTGCTGGTCCCAGTATATTTTGCTACATTTACATGTACTGCACTAAAATACTCAGCACTGTACTGCACGATCTCCCTGCCAATACAACCAAAGTAGTGCCATTTTGAATTATAGCCAGAGGTTAGCCAGCAATAGCTTCTCCTCAATCCCCTGCACAGTCATGTCCAGAGTATTCATCCTTGTCTACACATTCTCCCGCAATAACATTGTCCAATGACATTCTGCATGTATGCCAATAAGTCATAAGAGTCATAGAATCATTATGGCACTGCAGGAGGCCATTCAGTCCATCAAGTCAAGGCTGGCTCTTTGTAGGGCAATGCAGTCATCCTAATCATCCGTACCTCCTGATTTCACTAAGCTCCAGTGGCTCTCTGACTTCCAACATAGTAAATCCGCAATCTTCACCGACAAATTCCCAGTCTATCACTGTGCCTTTATTCAGGCTGCGACCTCCTGTCATTTAATACTATTTTCATGCCCATTCACTTCTTTCCACTTCACATTAATTTGTAGAGATTTCAGCTCCCTCGTCTCCTATTGCCAGTAGTCCTCTCCCTAAAGTCTTCCCCTTGCTACTTCTTTCTCCTCCTTCAAAACTGTATCAAAACATAAGCCTTTGGCCAAAGCTTCAACACTCCTACTTAACAGTGTCCATTTCTTCACTGTGAAGTGCTTTAGATCACTCAGTGCTGTGTACAGATGTTCTGTGAATGCAAGTTATTGTTGGTTATGCCCATCGGTAGCAGTAAACATTCATTACTGTTATTCATCCTGGTTTCAAACAGCCAAAATTCAAGGTGGAAACGAAGCCCATCAATGAGTTTGTGAATTTTGCAAGAGATTCCAATTCTTTGGGTTCTGTAACTGGTGATGGAGTTAATGCCAGTTCAAGATTATCCTCAACAATGAGATAATATGAGCTCCTTAGAAAGCTAAAGTAAAATTGTAGCCTGGAGACTTGTTCTCAATGGAAGAGCTACAGCGTCAAATGTTCGGAACATCTTAAAACTGACCATCCTCCTTCAGAGATCAAAATGAGCACTTAACATTTGAATGCCTAGAAAATGGCTTCCGTATGACTGACAGTTCCATTCCTCCCAAGGGTACATGGACATTCTGAGGTAAAATTACAAAGAATTAAATTACTGAAATAAATTGAAACAACAGCAGCTTAACCTGTAAACATGCCACATATTTATTCAGCTGCACAGCTGGAATGCTGAACTCACAGCAGTGCTCAAGAGGTTGCAGTGGAGAGAGTGAATTTGCATATCGTTTGGATATGACAAGAAATGCACATCTATTTACAGAAGGCATTTCATAACATCAAAAAGATCACTAAACATGCCACTAAACCATAGCCAGCAGCACACTGCCTTCTCAAGCACTTCCTTAGAAAATTAATTTGCTGATGATACTAAAATAGGTGGGAGGGCATGTTGTGATGAGGACAGAAGGAATCTGCAAGGGGATATAGATAGGTTTAGTGAGTGGGCAAAAAACTTGGTAGATGGAGTTTAATGTAGAAAAGTGTGAGGTCATGCACTTTGGTAGGTAAAGTCAAAAGGCAGACTATTATTTAAATGGAGAACGACTCCAAGAAAGTGCAGAACAGAGGGATCTGGGGTTTCTTGTGCATGGAACACACAAAGTTAACATGCGGGTGCAGCAAGTAATTAAGAAGGCAAATGGAATTTTGGCCGTTTTGCTCGGGGATTGGAGTTTAAAAATAGGGAAGTCATGTTACAACTGTACAAGGTGTTGGTGAGGCCGCACCTGGAGTACTGTGTACAGTTTTGGTCCCCGTATTTAAAAAATGATATACTGGCATTGGAGGCAGTTCAAGAGAGATTCGTTAGGCTGATTGATAGGATGAAGGAGTTGATTTATCAAGAATGGCTAAACAGGTTAGGTCTTTATTCATTACAGTTTAGAAGAACGAGGGGTGATCTTATTGAAATGTATAAGATTCTGAGGGGGCTTGATAGGGTAGATATTGAGAAGATGTTTCCACTAGTAGGGGAATCTCAAACTAGGGGACATAGTTACAAAGGGGACACTCATTTAGAACTGAGATGCAAAGGAATTTCTTCTCTCAGAGGGTAGTGAATGTCTGGAATTCTCTACCCCAGAGAGTTGTGGAGGCTAGATCACTGGAAGTATCTGAAGAGGAGGCAGATAGATTTTTGCAAGATCGGGGAGTTGAGGGCTATGAGGAGCTGGCATGAAAGAGGAGTTGAGGCCTGGGGCAGATAAGCCATGATCTTATTGAATGGTGGGGCAGGCTTGAGGGGCCGAATGGCCTAGTCCAGCTCCTATTTCTTATGTTCTTATGAGGTGGGAGGCGCAGCAAGAGCGACTTTCAAAAAGGGAACTGGTTAAATAATTGAAGGGAAACAATTTACAAGGCTATGGGATTAATTGGACAGCTCTCCCAAAGAGACGGCACAAGCATGATGCGCCGAATGGCTTTCTGCTGTGCAGGAGCATTCCATGATTCTATAGAATCTCCCCATAAGCAACATGGGAAGCTAGTGTCTTAAGGGTTCATTCATTTTTTTCCAATCAGGAAAAATAAAATCATTGATGGAGCTTTTGGAAAAGCCACATGATCTAAGATCTTGCCCTACCCCCATCTTACCCCACCTGTGATTTATAGTGGAGTGCTGTTCCACAGAAGATGACAGACCTCTCATATCTCAACTCTGCACTCATTCTTCATTTGTGAACTATCATGAGTATCAACAAATTATTGGCCCGCAGGATGATTTACAGTCAAGCTGGATTGTTCCCAACACTGAACATCCATGACTTTATTCCCCACGAGAACTGACCTGATAAAGGGTTTTCTAGATCATAGTTATGATAAAGTAAACGGTCATGGATTATTTCCACTGAACACAAATTTAGGATTGTCACAAAAAAAAATTCAGAGGTGATTTTAAAAATTTCCTCACAAAAAGTTGTGGTCAGAATGTGAAATTCTCTGTCACCAATAATTGTGGAATTAGACTCTGTAAATTCTTTCAATGAGTTAACTACAGTTCTTGCTTGAAAAAGAGGAATTTAGGAGCAAACTGGAGAGTGGGAAAAAAACCAGCGCAAACCCGGGGGCCTGAATGACCTGCTTTTGTACTGCAACGTTCTGTGGTTCTATGTAGCTTTTTACAGGGTCACCGAAAAACAATCAGGAGAGAAACCGTGTCTGTCTGAGCTGATTTTTCTGCACTACCCTTGGAGCACTAAGGGCAGTACTTATAGCCGACAGTAGCTACATCAGCATACACACAAACAAAAATAAAATCAATTCTGGGACCTTCCTGATCTCTATTGCTTAATATCAGATTTTAAACTACAATGTCAGCAGGAACGCTCTTAAACCGAACTTTTAAACAAGAACTCATTAACTAAAGATCCAGAGTTCTTATGTGATAGCCGTCCCCTCTTTCCCAACACAAAACCATCAATGATTTACAAAGTTCTTAGTGAGTTTATAAAAATCAAAAAACATGAGCCCTATCTGTTATCCGAAAACACTTGATGCAAAATAAATTGTTTTCAATCACACCAGGCTTGATTTTCAATCCAGGATTAGAGAACAGATCCCAGGATCATTTCTGGGTCCCACGCCACACCTCCCCAATCAGTGGCACTGAGCATTGCCAGGAGCTGGGAACTGTCTGCACAGAACAACTCTCAAAGGCTGGCAGCAACCATGACAGGGCTTGTGGCTGCATTGCAGAATAGAGGAGGCAGGAAATCATAGGGCCAGCAGTCTCATGGTGCAGAGAAATGGCCAAACAGCGAATGATAAGGTACAACTCTTGATCTGATACTGTAACTCTTGTTGCAAAAGGTTTTCTTCAGAATAATCATTACTTGATGGCTCCCTGCATTGTACCTGGCAACTGTGCACTATTGTTGACCAAACTGTACAGTTTTGCCAATCTACAATTTGAAAATTGTCTTCTGGCCTTCTCTAGCCTATTAACAAGCTTCTCAACAAGCAGGTTCACAGTGAAATTTAACAATAGTTCATAAAGAAAATATGAAGTGTAAAAGTGTGAAGTGTAAAGCTCCACATACCTGTCACACAGGAGTCATATTGAACTCAAAACATTAACTCTGTTTCTCTCTCCACAGATGCTGCCAGTGCTGCTGAGTTTTTCCAGCACTTCCTGTTTTTATTTCAGGATGTCCAGCATCTGCAATATTTTGCTTCTATTCACGTACCTGCCTTTGCCCGATATACCATATTACTCTTTGGTTAACAAAACTCCAAAATTTCAGATTTAAAATTAACAACTGACCCAGTAGCAACTGCCATTTGCAGAAAAGAGTGCCAATTTTTTGCCATTGTTTGTGTATATGAATATTTCCTAATTTCACTCCTGAAAGGTCTGTCCCTAATTTTCAGACTGTTTCCTGGTCCTATATTCCCCAAACAGCAGAAATTGTGTCTCGCTATTATTTACCCTTCATATATCGAAAACTTCGATCAAATTACCTGAACCTTATACAAACCTAGTTTGTGTAATCTCTCCTCACAACTTAAGCCCTGGACTTCAGGTATCATTCTGATAATTCTATGCTGCACTCCCTCCAAGGCCAATATTTCCTTTCTAAGGTGTGGTGCCCTGAACTGCTCATGATACTTGAGCTGTGGTTTAACCAGGGCTTTGGACAGTTGTACTATAACTTCTGTTCCCTTGTATCCTACTGCTCTATGGTAATCTAATGGTTATGCAGATTAGAAGGTCAGACTGATATTCTGTAGAATCGCTTTACTTACCTTTGCGTTGGAAAAATTTTACAAAACCTTTTCTTGCATAATGAAATGGGTTGGGCACAGTTCATAACAAGTGAAGAGAGCACTCAGTAGAGAACATACCTCCATCATAGTGTGTTATCGCAACATTATTACAATCAGATATTCATTGTGACTTTTCCTTGCCTGTGTGATGCTCTGTAACTACAAAGCTGAAAAAAGAAATCTCTTTATTAAGAGCTTCCATCTCACTGAGGTGGTTATAAGCCAATCCACATCCAACAACCTGCTCTGAAAACTCTGCTCACATTTTGACAGCTGTGACAAGTTGCACCACAGCAGCTAAGACAATTCAACATTCTAAAACAATAAACAACATTCTAAAACAATCAACATTCTAAAAAAATTCAAATCGCCCTATCACCCAATGTTGTTAGATCCTTTAAAAATAAATTCCAGGTTCTGAATCCGCATCTTCACCAAAAACAAACCAAAAACAAACAAAGTTCTTTCTTGGGCCATACCCTATCTGTGTACCAAGTTTCGTTGAAATCTGTCCATTAGTTTTTGAGATATATTGTTGACAGACAAACAGACAGAAAACATTACCTCTGCCCACCTTCAGTGGTGGAGCTAATAAAATGGATTATACGTGGACAGTGATAGGAATAGGCTTAATGAGCATAATAGCCTTTTCTTGTTGTCAATTTTAAATTCCAGAACCATGTTTGAAGACCGTGTAGGCCAAAAAATACATGGACTACGATCCCACCAATGAGTCTCATAAGCATTTCTGAATGTAAGAATTCCATATCAATTGCAGGCATGTTTGAAGTCACTCTTTTTTTTTAACTGGTGTACTTTCTCCAAGAATTTAACAGCTGAAAATGCAAGAGTTCAAGCCTTATACTAGGATGGGAGCTTCAACGTGGTTCATTCACCAAGAATTCAATAGTGCCATTAAAGGAAATTAAAGTCTATTGGAACCACAATTCATAGCATTGCAAAAGGCAAACAGTATGACAGATAATCATGTCTTTAATCCAGTGCAGCTAAATCAAATTTCAGTAAAAGATTTTTGGCATCAATCAACAATAAGTCTGGACCAAAGCCACATATCTGAACCTGGCTAAAATACACTAATGTGTTCTGGCTGGGTTGATGTAGATTTGGAAATATGCCAACTTTTCACAATGGATGGGGGAGGAGGCCAGCAAAATTTAGAAAATCAGATTCTGGACGCAATTGTCTTAGCTCAGCTTAGATCAAAGCTTTTAGGAATCAGTCACTTACAAGAGTTTATAAAGCTAATTCCAATTTTTCAGGAGTCTCATTAAGTATTTATAAAAAATACTGCTGAAGGACAGTATCCAGCATCATATATACCACCCATCAGCATTTTCACCTCCTCTTCTTCCTCCTCTACAAGCATTGGAAGCATTGCTTCAACATTCTGATAGTTTGTTAGACCAGAATTTGCATAGAGGCATAATTTTCTTTCTGTCTCTGAATTGGAGCTGAAAGCTGATGCAGCAAAATATTACCCCTGATCTGCTGTCAGAGCCATCCTTCAAATGGTTGCAGCATTGTAGACTCTCTTCAGTTTAAAGCTTCACAGCTGCTGCTAGGAAATCCTGCCATCACCTGCATTATTTAGTTGTGATGTTACCAGGTCAACATGGGGGTTAGCAGTGAATCCCTGTACTTTTGGCAAGCCTGTCACCAGATAGAAGTGCTCGATGAGCTCAAGTTATTCACTCCTTTCTGTTAGGAAAGCAATGATGGTATTGCTGCTGGCAAACAAACTGTGACCTGTTTGATGCCAAATCTAACAAATAACAACAGGATTGATCTGAAAGAGTCAATAATGTACAACTTCAATGCAGTATTAAAGGTTATGCTCCAGTTAACAACCCAACTCGATCACCAAGTCTCTACTGAATCTGTTCCAACATGACCAAGTAGTTGTGCCTAGCTTGTATAACACAATTCCTGGGCCACCTGCCAATCAATGCAAGATGCTTGCCACTGAATACAGGCAGCTTGCTATGACAGTGCACTCATGATCCCTCTCCCCACAAAGATCCCTCTTCTAAATCCAGCACAGCCACTGGTAAGCCCAACGAAATGCTCATGGTCAGCACTGGGTTGCCTGTTGCAGAGGTGAACTGCCAGAATGCTACTGTTGGAAATGTTCACCAAGGATTAACAGGCAAAACTGTAACTCAACAACAGGCTGCCTTTAAAGAACAGGTAATTCGAGTATCATCAAGGTTTATTCCCAAGGAAAAAGTTAAGGCAAACCAATCCAGAGCTCCCTGGATGATGAAAGAGACAGAGATTAAGATGAAGAAGGAAAAGTGTGCTTAAGGCAGATGTCAGGTGGATAATACAGTGGAGATCAGGCTGAATGTAGGAGGTTCAGAGAGCAATTTAAAAAGCAAATAAGAGAAACAAAGATAGAGAAGAGACCGGCAGCTGACATAAAAGGGAATTCAAAAGTCTTCTACTGACACATAAGTAATAAAAGAGATGTAAGAGGAGGTGTGGAGCTTAGTAGAGGCCAAAAAGGGAATTTACACATGGAGGCAGGGGGCATGGCTGAGGTACTAAATGAATACTTTGATCTATCTTTACCAAGGAAGAAGATACTTCCCAAGTCATGGTGAAAGGGAAGGGAGTTCAGACACGTGAAGAGTTTAAAATTGATAAGGAGGTGGTATTGGATAGGCTGTCTGTAATTAAAGTTGATAAGGCGCCAGGACCAGATGAGATGTATCCAAGAATACTGAGGGAAGTGAGAGTGGAAACTGCAGAGGCACAGATTTTCCAATCTTCCTTAGACTCAGGGGTTGTGCCAGAGGGCTGGAAAATTGCAAATGTTACATCTTGTTCAAAAAACGAGTGTAAAGATAAGCCCAGTAACTACTGCCAGTCAGTTTCACCTCAATGATGGAGAAACTTGTAACTCTTTCGAGTACAAACCCGTTTCCATCTGTTTCAGATGAAGTTACATTGTTTCATAGTTTGCCATTGTGAGATTTGAACTCTTGATCTTGGGGTTACAAACCCAGCACCATAACCACTTGGCTATTTAGGCCAAGCCTTGATTATGGTGTACATGTACTTCCAAAAGAAATTTGATAAAGTGCCATACAAAAGAATTGGGCAAAGTCAGAGCTCATGGATTAAAGGGACAGTAGTAACATGGATACAACATTGGCTGAGTGACAGGAAACAAAGGGAAGTGGTGAATGGTTGTTTTTTGGACTAGAGGAAGGTTTACAGAGGAGTTCCCCAGGGATCGGTGTTAAGACTCCTCATCTTCCTGATTGAATTAATAACCTTGGTGTACAGGGTGCAATTTCAAAATTTGAGGTTGATATGAAACTTGGAAGTATTGTGGACCATGAGGAGGATAGTGTAGAATTTCAAAAGGACATAGACAGGTTGGTGGAATGAGCTGAAATTTAATGCACAGAAGTATAAAGTGATTCATTTTGGTAGGGAAAGTGCTGAGAGACAATATAAAATAAGGGTACAATTTTAAAAGGGATGCAAAGACAGAAGGACTTGGGTGTATATTTGCATAAGTCACTGAGAGTGGAAGGACAGGTTAAGAGAATGGTTAATAAAGGATACGGTGTCCTGGGCTTTATCTGTAGGGGTATAGAGCACTAAAGTCAAGTTATGTTAAACTTGTATAAAATGCAGGTTCAGCCTCAACTGGAGAACTGCGTCCAATTCTGGGCACCACACTTTAGGAAGAATGTAATGGTATTAGAGAGGGTGTAGAAAAGATTCACGAGAGTGGTTCTAAGAATGAGGGGCTTCACTTATGCAGAAAGGTTGGAGAAGTTGGGACTGTTCTCCTTGAAGAGAAGGTTGAGAGGCAATTTGATTCAGGTGTTCAAAGTCATGAGTAAACAGGGAGAAACTGCTCCCATTGATGGAAAAATTGAGCACCAAGAGACACAGATTTAAGGTAATTGGCAAAAGAAACAATGGTGGCATGAGGAAAAACTTTTTCATGCAGCTAGTGATTAGGATCTGGAATGCCCTGCCTGAGAGTGTGGTGGAGGCACAGCCAAATGAGGCATTTAAGAGGGAATTGGAGCATTATCCAAAAAGGAAAAATTTGCAGGGGTATGGGGAAAGACAGGGGAGTGGCATTAGGTGAATTGCTTCTTCAAAAAGGCCAGCACAGACACGACAGACAAATGGCTCCTTCTGTGCTGTAACCATTCTATGATTCTAAGTGCTGAATTGAATGAAAATATCTCGTAGTTAGGATAGAAATGTCAAAAGCACCATTTTCAGCCTGTCAGGTCAAAAACAGCTGTTGGAATGCAAGTCTCAAAAGCACGGAAGTTAGCCTTAACATGGGAGGATTATTCAACCAATATAGATTCCCAGCACTGGTTTAATGCAGGCATTCAATGCATCAAGACCTGCACAGCAAAGCAGCAATGGGCAGTTGGCATGTGACCACTTCCCAATACTTACATAATTTTGTACCGGCTAATGAGACCACCAGACACACAGTACTACCCCTAAAGCTTAAAATAATGCTATTCCATGGAATCAAGAACTCTGTGCTAAGTCCACTGAGGCTTTGTCACTTAACTGCATGGTGGTGCACAAAACTTCAACTCTTTTCTTCTCCAACGATGCTGCCAGACCTGCTGAGTTTTTCCAGGTAATTCTGTTTTTGTTTTGTTTCACACTGAGTAGTGGGTCATTCCCAAGCACAACACAGTAATTAGGTTACATCCTATTATTATGTGAAAAGTGGTCTACCCCAGGTACACTGGAGCCTCAGCTTTTCAGCATAGACATCAATAACTTAAACAGAGAGAGTCATATATCCAAGAGTGCACTGACATCACGTTAGGTGGCACAGCAGTGTGAATGCAAGCAGGGAGGCACAAAGGAACACATACAAAGTGAGTGAACAAAGTTATAGCAGGTGGTAAAGCAAAATACTGTGGATGCCAGAAATCTGAACTAAAAGGTGAAAATGCTGGAAAGACTCAGCAGGTCAGGCAGTGGTGATCGACAAGGTATTAAAATGATGAAGGGATCCTATTCTGATGAAATGGCATCAAACTGAAACATTAGCTCTGTTTATCTCTCTATGTCAGATGGAGTTCAATGGGAGAAAGTCTGAAATCATTAACTCTGGATTTGAGAAAGTCAAATCAGGATATTTTCTTAGTGGTGAAAGACTTGGAGCTGCGCAAGAACAAAGGGATTTGGGTATGATGCACACAAATCAGTAAAAGCTAGTGCACGGGTACAACTAATGGAATATTGGCCTTTATCTTAAGGGGGTTCAAAGACAAAAGTGAGGGAATGGTGCTTAGCTGTATGGACCTAGTCAGATTCCGTCTGGAGTACTGTGTTCAGTTCTGGATACCAAACTTCAGAAAAGATAAATTACCCTGGGAAGGGGGAATATTCAGACTTTTCAGAAGTTTACCAGAGTTTAAAGGGTTAAACCATCAGGATAGGTTGCATCAATCTGGCTTGGATTCCTTGCGTTTAGAAGGCTGAGGGTTGACTCAAGGCCTGAAAATGACGAAGGAATCCGATTGGATAGTTTGCCTCTGGTGGGAGAATTCGAAAGAAGTAGGCATAATCTTAAAATAAGAGCTAGGCCATTTAGAAGTGAAGTCAGGAAGTGTTGTGTCACACAAAAGGTAGTAAAACTCTGGAACTCATCCCCAGAAAAGGCCATAGAGGCTGAGACAATTGACATTTGCAAGACTGAGAAAGATCAGGAGTTTGACTGACCCCTGATTGACCCCTGAAAATGGGCAGAGGGATTGTGGAACACAGAAAACAGAAAATGGCGGAAAAACTCAGCAGGTCTAACAGCGTCCGTGAAGAGAAAACAAAGAGTTAACAAAGAGTCCATATGACTCTTCTTCAGAGCTAAAGTAAAAAGTGATGAAATTTATACTGTTTAAGAGGGGTGGAGCAGGTGAAACTGGATAGAAGGCCAGCGATAGGTGTGGGCAAAGAAGAGATTGCCGGAGATGTCATGAACAAAAGGACAAAGGGGTGCTAATGGTAGTGGTACTGGCTAAAGGAGGTGCTGATGATGGCATTAAGGTCAAAAAACAGAATGTGATAATAGCAGAACAAGGGTAAGCACTCTGGAAAGAACAACATGAGCAAGTGACAGATTGCCCTCATTTTGGGGGGGGGGGGGTGCGGCGAATAGGATAAAAGTTGGGAATAAAACAATGAGTAAAAATGAAAATAAATAAAAATAAAAACAAGTGGATAAAAAATAAAAATTAAAAAATGAAAACATTAAAATTAAAATGCATATTGAAAAAAGGGGATAAAAAGGGGGTGAGGGGGGAGAAGAGAGTTCATAGTCTGAAGTTGTTGAACTCAATGTTAAGTCCTGAAGGCTGTAAAGCATCTAATTGGAAGGTGAGGTGCTGTTCCTCCAGTTTGCATTGGGCTTCAGTGGAACATTGCACAGACCAAGGACAGACATGTAGGCATGAGAGCAGGATAGGGTGTCTAAATGACAAGCGACAGGAAGGTCTGGGTCATGCTTGCGGACAGACCAAAGGTGTTCCACAAAGCGGTCACCCAGTCTGGGTTTGGTCTCTCCAATGTAGAGGAGACTATATTGGGAGCAGCGAATGCAGTAGACCAAATTGAAGGAGGTGCAAGTGAAGCGCTGCGTCACCTGAAAGGAGTGTTTCTCCCTTGGACGGTGAGTAGGGAGGAGGTAAAGAGGTAGGTGTTGCACTTTCTGCGACTGAAGGTGCCGTGGGAGGGGGATGAGGTGTTGAGAGTGATGGAGGAGTGGACCAGGGTGTCCCGGAGGGAACGGTTCCTACAGAATGCCAACAGGGGGGGTGAAGGGAAGATGTGTTTGGTGGTGGCATCATGCTGGAGTTGGCGGAAATGGCAGGGGATGATAACCTTAAATACGGAAACTGGTGAGTTGAAAAGTGAGGACAAGGGGAACCCTATCATGATTCTGTGAGGGAGAGGAAGGTGTAAGGGCAGAGGCGTGGGAGGTGGGTCAGACACGGTTGAGGGCCCTGTCAACCATAGTGGGTGGGAAACCTCAGTTAAGGAAGAAGGAAGACATGTTAGAAGCGCCATTTTGGAAAGTGGCATCATTGGAACGGATGCGATGGAGGCGAAGGAACTGGGAGAATGGTATGGAGTCCTTACAGGAAGCAGTGTGTGAGGAGCTGTAGTCGAGGTAGCTGTGGGTGTCGGTGGGCTTGTAATGAATATTGGTCGACAGTCTATCACCAGAAATTGAAACAAAGAGGTCAAGGAAGGGAAGGGAAGTGTCAGCGATGGACCATGTGAAGGTGATGAAGGGGTGGAAATTGGAAGCAAAATTGGTAAATATTTCCAGGTCTAGATGAGAGCATGAAGCAGCACCAAAACAGTCATCAATGTACCGAAAAAGATTTATGGGAGGGGGCTGGAGTAGGACTGGAACAAGGAATGTTCCACACACCCCATAAAGAGACAGGCATAACTGGGGCCCATGCGGATACCCATAGCCACACCTTTTATTTGGAACAAGTGAGACAAGTTTAAGGAGAAAGTTTAAGTGAGAGAATATGGAGGAGAGTGGTGGGGGATCAAGGAAGATGCGGAGAGCGCTCAGACCATCCTAGTGGGGGATGGAGGTGTAGAGGGATTGGACGTCCATGGTGAAGAAGAGGTAGTTAGAGTCAGGGAACTGGAAATTGTTTTTATGACGTAGGGCATCAGAGGAATTGCGGATGCAGGTGGGAAGAGACTGGACAAGGGGAGAGAGAACGGAGTCAACATAGGAAAAAAAACATGGGCCAGGAACAGGCTGACACAATTGGTATACTGGGACAGTCCTGTTTGTGGGTTTTGGGAAGGAGGTAGAAGCGGGCTGTACTGGGTTGGGAGACTATGAGGTTGGAAGCTGTGGAGGGAAGATCTATAGAGGAGATAAGGTCAGTGACAGTCCTGGAAACAATGGCTTGATGTTCGGTGGTGGGTCATGGTCCAGGGGGAGGTAGGAGGAAGTGTCTGAGAGTTGGCGCTCAGCCTCTGTGAGGTAGAGGTCAGTACGCCAGACAACAACAGCACCACCCTTGTCAGCAGGTTTGATAACAAAGTCAGGGTTGGACCTGAGAGAATAGAGTGCGGCAAGTTCAGAAGACAGGTTAGAGTGGGTGAGAGGAGCAGGAAAATTGAGACGGCCGATGTCTTGCCGACAGTTCTCAATGAAAAGATCAATACTTTTCTTCAGAGGGATTGTGGTCCGTGATTAACTTGCACATGTTCCTTGCATTGCAGGCAGCATGGTAAATTGGTTAGCTGGTCTTTTAAATGATTGCTGTGCACAGCTAGCACTTCCCACACTGTTCATTAGCTGCACCCATCAGCAGGGGCCCCAATATTGTGAGTGACAACCCCATTCAAAGGCAGCCTTTAACTCTTAAAGTGCATTGTGGCTGCATAAGTTGCAGAGCTCATTTTGTCTTTTCATAGGTCTTTGATTTTTTTTTCTCTCTTATTAGAAAGGAAGAGCAAAAGATTCACATTTATCAGTTGACCGGTCAGTACTGCTCTATTATTAGCTGAAGGCAGCAATAACAACAACCTACATTTGTTAGGCACTTCCAGATGAGGTGTAAATGGCACTCAGCAGCAAAGGTGAAAGAGGATGGAAGACACCCGGGCTGGGTTAGGGAGCCGAAAACATGGTCAAGGAGGCTGCTGGGAAAGTCAGAGAGTCAGCAAGATGGATTGCTGTAGTAGGGAGAGTTTCAATGAGCATAGGCACAGCAACCCCACATCAATGCATGAGTGAAGGGAGCAGGGGACAAACGGTAAACCAGAATAAGAGCAGAAGATTGCTGACGTAGGGAGCAATGAGGCCATGACAAAATTTCCAAATACAAATAATGAGTTAGTAATCAAATTGCTGGAAGAAACTGACTTTCAAAAACTCAAGTGGAGTTTGGCAAGGGGAAAGATGGCAGGTTTTTGAGCATTTCTTTTTGGGAATTTGGAAATTTAGGAAGGATGGAGATATGAAGGCAGATGAGAAACACTTTTGGGAAATCAATCTACTTAACGAGACAGCATCAATTAGACTTTTAGCAGTGGGAGGTAGAAGCATAAAGAGGTAATGCTCCCAAAGTGAGAAAAAGGAATCCTGGTGACTTACTACATGCGGGCTAGATATAAAAGCAAAATACTGCAGATGCAGGAAATCTGAGCTAAAAAACCAGAAAATGCTGGAAATACTCAGCTGGTCAGGCAACATTTGTGGAGACATAAACAGAGTTGACGATGTGTCCAGATGAGGTGTGAATGGCTGCATAGCTGCCATCTGAATGCAACGTGAAGGAATAAAGAAAAAAAAAACCAAACCACAAAAATAGGAAGCAAGATGAAGGTAGAAATTACGGTCTAAAATTGTTGAACTGAATGTTGAATCCAGATGGCTATACAATGCTGAAAGCTGAGGCGGTGTTGAGCTTCATTGGAATACTGCAGTAGGCCAAGGACAGAAAAGTCAAGAGTGGGAGCAAGGTGCAGAATTGAAATGATAAATGACAGGAAGCTCATGGTCATGCTTACAGACTGCACAGAGGTGTTTCACAAAGCGCTCACCCAGTTTGCATTTGTCTCCTAAGTGTAGAGATCACATCATGTGCAGTGAATACAATAGACTACATTTAATACAAGTAAATCATTGTTTCACTTGAAAAGCGTGTTTGAGGTCTTGGATATTGAGAACGGAGATGGTAAAATGGCAGATGTTACATCCCCTGTGCTTGCATGGAAAGGTGCTGTAGGAAAAGGAGGGAGTGTTGGGCTGACTGAGGAGTTGACTAGGGTGTTACGGAGGGAACGGTCCCTTTGGAATGGTGGAAGAGAAGGGTAGGGGAAGAGGTGTTTGATGGTGGCATCATGCTGTAGGCGATGCTGGAGGATGATCCGTTGAATACAAAAGCTGGGGGTGTGGAAGGTGAGGAGAAAGGGAACCCTATCATAGTTCTCGGAAGCAGGGGAAGGAGTGAGAACAGAAGTGTGTGAAATAGATTGGAATCGGTGGAGGGATCAGTCAATTATGCTGACAGAGAATCCTCGATGGAAGGAAAAAGGTATACAGGTCAACTCAGGGTCAAAGTGAATCAAGTTCTGCATTACCTCAGCCTGAGACCTCGCTCATACTCTCCGTGGCAAGTTATGCACCCTTACCCACCTCCCATGGCCTATCATACCCTCCATGCCAAGAATGCATAATGAGACTTGGTTGGGAGCCCAAACATTCATAAGTCTGTTGAAACAACTGTGTCCTTGGAAAACATTGCTTGATTGAGGGCTCTTGCTCTCTGATTTATTCTGTCAATTGCACAATGTTTATTTACACAAGATTAAAAAAACGAAATGCTTTTAGTTTCTGCTACTGATCCTTTAAAG
Organism: Carcharodon carcharias; assembly: GCF_017639515.1. NCBI lineage: Eukaryota > Metazoa > Chordata > Chondrichthyes > Lamniformes > Lamnidae > Carcharodon > Carcharodon carcharias. The sequence continues at coordinate 41,113,165 of NC_054474.1, read as the reverse complement.
GGTCTAGATGGTTGACACTTTGACAGAGCTGAGTAAAAACAGTTATTTATTAAGTAGAACGTTATGAATTAATTAATTTTTTTAAAGCTTTTTCACACATCCTATTGTTACTCTACGTTTCATTGATTCTGTAGAGAGTGTATCATATGTGAACGGGAATGGAAATGACATAGCTTGGCATGATATGATGAGCCATGGAGAGAGTAGCTTAGCATGAGGGGCATCAATAAGACCTTTTGAACTAACATATCAAAAGGTACCCTCATCCATACTATGGTTCATGATACTTCTGAGGGGCCATGAACCACAAGTCCTTTAAAAGCTGGCCCGACTCCATGAAAATTGTGGAGGGGTAGAAGGATGCCTATCCCTGCAATGGAGCCAGCCAGGTCAGAAGTAGAGCGCTTGGCCTTCACCAGCCTTAACCCGCAGTGCTGAAAATTGGGGGCACTGAGAACAGGGCCAGGAATCCCAGAATTGAGTCCTGGCCACCATTTTTTCATCTCCATGGAGCCTCCCCAATTCCATGAAAATTCAGTCCAGTGAAGGACTGCCAGTACTCAGAAACCAAGTCCATTTATCAAATCATGAACTTGTAACTCAGACTGAGGAGATCTTTTGAATGGGAATCCAATACTTGACTGAATGAGGGAAGGGAGGTGGGGTGCAAGGAAAAGGATTCTTACTCATACTAAAGAGGATTCAATGTGCTCATTGTCCTGTCAACAAGAGGAAACAAAATGAGACATAAATAACGTTTTTAGACCTAAATGAAGTCAGAAAGTAGAACGCCTCCATTTTATCAAATGTCAAATGTGATATGGGATACAACATTAACTATTATGGTTCCAATCACTTCTTCCCACACCACCCATGGTTCATGTTTTCAAAACACTTGCAGGTGTCACTCAGTGCAAGAACTGCCTCTTCAACCAAAACTGCTCCCCTGAATCTGAACAAAATTAATAAGTAAAATTTAAAACTAAGATGCATTACTCTCCATGTTGAGATCACAACTCAGGCTGTGACAGTTATTACTTTAATTAACTTTGAAATGCTGTCAAGTGCAGAACACAACAGTGTTTATGCTTTACCAGTGAGTATGAAAGTGGAAATCAAAAATCTCATTATATTCTTCCAGCATTTTCTCAAAAGGATTCAAAGCAGTCACTGGATCATTTTATTACACGCTTAGAAATTGCAAATGATAAAATTATATTTTAAAAGGAATGGCTTGTAAATGATTGCAAAATTGGTGAAATTATGGGTTGCTTGATGAATGTGTAATATGTGCAGGTCCATAAGGTTGCTACAAGGATTCCATTTTGTGCTGCTTCTGACTGCAACATGCCAGTGTGGTCTGATGAAGAATGTGGAATATGTTGCTGAGGAAATGCGTGGCTTCTCTCGGCTACTTGTTAAGGTTACCTACAAAAACGATTTCCCCAATTCAACCTACTTAAGTAGATATTGATGCTATTTATCAAATAAAGAGTGCCATCAATAGAATTCATTCACATTTTCCACTGACTCACTCAAAAACCACAAAGACCTCTGAAGGCAGGCATATAAAATCTTGGCAGGTGTCCAGTGCCTTGTTCTATGTCCTGACTATGCTTCAATACAGTAAAACACTCTTCCACACCGTTGAGAAAATGAATCAGATGGCCATCAATTCTGGCAGGTCCGGCAGTTTCTGCTAGTGTGAGGTTATCACTGCCAGTGTGCACCAAGTGGTTAAAAAAAAGCTACGAAAATTATAGTCAGTGGCTTGAGGAGTGCTATTGGACGTGGGTGTCGCAGTCTGAGTCAGGACAAAGCCATTATGACTCACTGCTTTCTGAGAAGGTTAAAATTAGAGAAAAGATAGGAGGATCAGACTTACAATGTAAATCAAAGAGTTAGTAAATACTGTAAGAAACCCAACTGGAGGAGTTCCAGCAAACAGGCAATCGCAAAGAGATACTTGATTATCACAAAGTAACTGCATAAATCACCAATTTCATAGAACAATTAATCTTCCATGGATAACAGAATTTGTTTGCGCAGAATAGGAGAACAGTTTTTATGAATTTTTAAATTGAATTTACCCTCCCTTTGGCTGAAGTTTTATTTCTCTCCATTTCATCTATCCCCTACCCCATTAATTTGGATTTGAAACCAACAGAAGAAGCTGTTCCTAAATATCTGGCCATGCTTTTCACTTCCTTCATTTGGGAATCCAAATGAAATAGGCAGGGGGTGGGGGGTGGGGGATGAGGCGGATTTTACCAGCCATCTAGGGACAGACTGGGAGGAGGCTGTAAAATGGCAAGGGGAGGCACAGGATGAAGTGCCTGTCGTCTTCCCACTGCCATGTTACTTTACTGGTGGCAGCAAAGGTGAAGAACAACCCTGCTGCCCAGGGGCCAATTGAGCCACTTATGTGGCATTTTAACTGTGGTTGATGGGAGGGGCTTCTGCTGCATGGGGAACGTATCAGCCTCCCAGCGGGTTTGTGGGTGGGGGTGTAACCTCCTATTTGGGCACTCTGTGACCTAGAGAAGGACGCCTGGCAGCAATGGCCATCCCAGTGGCAATGGCACCGCCATTCCTCACCAATACCACACCCCCCCCACACCAACCAGAGTCTCCCTGACTGGCCCAGCAACCCTAGACACCACTTACCAGGTTGGGAGGGTGGCTTGCTTCCATGGCATCCTCTGCTTCCAGGTGAAGTCACAGCAGTAGCTACCAGTGGCGCTGATGAGGCTGTTCTGCTGCCAGCCCTCAGAACGGCCAGCAGCTCCTAGGAGCAGGTGGCTGTGCTTAATCGGGACCGCAGCCCCAACAACTAATTCGTTGCCTGACCCCGGAAAAATGTGGTAGAGGGCCCCACAGACGTTTGACACAGCGCCGCCCCCAGCTTTCTGACCCATTTTCAGCTTCCCTGCCGCAATGATAAAATTCAGCCTGAGCAGATCATTATCTAGACTAATATAAGTAGACCATTAGTTTGTGGTGCAATGTGAGGCAGGGTACTGAAGGACCTTTACTACTGCTCAACGTTTGACAGGTTGAAAACTTGGGAGTAATCATAGCCTATAAAAATGCTGCATCACATGTTTCTGAATGACAAGGACTGAATGATGTTTGGGTGGTGTTGGGGTGGAGGGTGGAGATGAGAGCATAATGAAATCCAAACACCCAGTGGGCAGCTTCATTCCTCTGACCTGCAACATCAGATTTCTAGATGCATTCCTAAGTAATGAGATTAAAGTATGGCAAAGCTCAGTTTTAAAAGCCCGTGTTGTCAAAACAAAGTGCCTAACATGCCTCTTTACCATGTTTAGAATCAGGGTGGTGAATTATCAATGGCATTTGTTCTACAAATTTCTGTTTTAAGAATCGTGCAGTTGCATTAGATTAAAGTGCACCACAGCAGATAAAACATCAACTGCAGCATGCAATCTCCTGCTGGAGGAAGCAAATTCTCATTCAAATCTGGCTGTTCCTAGTGATGAGTCTGCCACAATCTCTCAATGGAGACAAGACCTGCTCCAGAATCATTAGTCACAATAACCAAAAATCATCTAATCCCAAACAGGCAAACTGGGAAGCAGCTGCATAAGGCAGACTAAAGCAATTCAGGAATTACTCTAGAAGAAATTAATTTGGGATGATGCAGGACTAAATTTAGGAGAATCTTTAAGTTTGGACTAACGTTTCTAATTAAGCTACTATTAATGTGCAAATTTATGCTGTGATGTAGCCATTTAGTCACTTGCTAGGTCCACCCAGTGAGCCCATCTCAAACGATGCCGAGTGTTGAGTTAAGGAATTGGCAGCGAAGCAAAATTCAACTCAGCCCCATTGATCACGGATGTAAAAATCTGCCATACTTCTCTCTCCTGAGGACTGTCCAGTGACTTCTGCTGAAAGCACTTGGCTGTTGGCGGTGAGGACTGGATCAGGCCTCAGCTGTGGTACCCACTCCACAGTCAAGTAGCTTCCATTGACACCTGAATTTTGGGCACTTGGACAAGGTACAGTTGATAACTGGCACCAGTGGAACTGTACCCCAACAAACATCAATGCCTTTAAGAGAGAAGGCAAAAGAGGTAAAATTGCTAAAATGGCATCCATTGCTTATTACTAAAATATTAAAGGAAAATACCTTGTACTTTGATCATGAATTTTGTAATTCAGTGTAATCTTAAGAGTTTTACTGATAGATTCAGTGAGTCAACATATACTCTACTGATAAAAACAAAAAAACTGCGGATGCTGGAAATCCAAAACAAAAACAGAATTACCTGGAAAAACTCAGCAAGTTTGGCAGCATTGGCGGTGAAGAAAAGAGTTGATGTTTCGAGTCCTCATGACCCTTCAACAGAACTTGAGTTCGAGTCCAAGAAAGAGTTGAAATATAAGCTGGTTTAAGATGTGTGTGTGTGTGTGTGTGTGTGTGTGTGTGTGGGGGGGGGGGGGGAGAGAGAGAGAGAGAGAGAGAGAGAGAGAGAAGTGGAGGGGGGGCTGGTGTGGTTGTAGGGACAAACAAGCAGTGATAGAAGCAGATCATCAAAAGATAAATTATATAGATTTTTCTTTTCCCACCTATTTCCATTATTTTTAAGTATTTTAAAATATTTTATGCTCTCCCCACCCCCACTAGAGCTATACCTTGAGTGCCCTACCATCCATTCTTAATTAGCACATTCGTTTAGATAATATCACCAACTTTAACACCTATGTGTTCTTTTGTTCTATTGTTGTTGACATCTTTTGATGATCTGCTTCTATCACTGCTTGTTTGTCCCTACAACCACACCACCACCCTCCACTGCTCTCTCTCTCTCTCCCCCCCCCCCCCCCCCCCCCCCCCCCCCCCCCCCCACCCCCGCCCACACACCTTAAACCAGCTTATATTTCAACTCTTTCTTGGACTCGAACTCAAGTTCTGTCGAAGGGTCATGAGGACTCGAAACGTCAACTCTTTTCTTCTCCACCGATGCTGCCAGACCTGCTGAGTTTTTCCAGGTAATTCTGTTTTTGTTTTATACTCTACTGAAGCAGGAACCTCAGGATGATTCCAGGTTCAAGCTGTGTCTAAACTGAGCTAGTACATATGATAAATAAGCCAGGGCAACATCAACGGGCACTTTAAATTGTGGTAGTCCCATTAGTGTTCAGAGAATGGATAGAGGAAAAAAAGCCATGGTTTCTGATGTGGTGATGCCGCACATGCGGGAATGTTGGAAAACAGCAGAATCAGGTTCATGCCATCACAGTGGAATAGCCAGTCAAAAGGCTCTGTCTAGATTCATGCCTGAAAAAAGGTGCAGGGTACCAGAAGATTCCCATCATGAAAGGAGGGGACAAAATTGGAGAAGAGATGCTTGCATTGGGAATTCTGTATAACTGGAAACAGGTTAGTACATGAGAATTCGGTGTCTGAAGTTTGCCTCTGTTTTCTCTGGAGTCAACTATGTTCCTTGGACAGGAGGGTAAAAATGGAATAAAAATCTTTTTTTCGTATCCAGACTGTTTTGTGCAGTTCAGGGCTATTCAGACAACCATAATAAATCCAACTCTGTCACCCAAAAGAGTTTGTACGAAACATCAAATGGGCTTTCGCATTAACGAAGAGTTCATTTTAAAACTGCTAATTCAAAAATTAAACCCAGCAATGAGTCACTCCCATTCTTATATTACCCTTCTCTCCACTTAATGATCTGAATGTTTGTCAGCTGTTCCTTATTTCTCTGCTTGTAGCTCTTGGCACTCATTTATTTAGGCCACCTGGGTTGTCAATATATATAAGTGCTGCCAAGGACTGTGGGTAAATAACGTCACTTGCAGACTCACTGGACTGAATTTTCTCAGGCCCTTAGAGGTGGGACTGGGAGCAAAATTGAAAAATAACATGATTGGTCGGCTGCTCGGCAGGTAGCCAATTTGGTCCATTAATGGCCAACTAGGGGAAAGTTGAAAGTGCCACTGGGTTTGCAGGCAGATGGAAGTGGACTCACAAGGCAGCAAGTCCACTCACCTCAGAACAAATCCATTGGGATGTGAAAGTCACAGCTGGCTGCAAGCCATCCCCTCCACAATGATGGTCCAACATCTGTAGCCATCTGTGTTTCTTAATCTTTCCCAAAGCTGCAGAGAGCGCCTCCATTTTGAGGTGGCCTCACATTCTCTGCCTACTTTAGCAGCGCCCACCTCTCATAGTGGGGCTGCCAGCCAGACATTGCCCGTGGGTCCTCTGATTGAGCCTTCTGTTTCCCTGGTCCGCCCACCCTCCTTAATTGAACAGGGCTCCTGGAGGCAGCTTCTTAATTGACTGCCTCTGGGAAGATTGCGGCAGACTTAGCTCCATGGCCACCTCCGTGTTCCCAGCCCGGAATCGAGGCTGATGTCAAGATTACGACCAGGCTGAAAAAATTCAGCCCACTGTTCATGTGGAAAGCCTTCTTCCCACTCCCTCCATTCCACTGACAATGGCATCTAGTTTAATATGAGGTATTGCAGTATGAAGCAGGCATGCAGGAATTACCATGTCATTATTAATACAGCGACACAAATATAATATGTTGTGGCCTAAGAACATGAGCACAGTGTATTCTAAACAGAAGAATAAGTATAGAATGGCAGATAAAAAATTACTTCTCCTAAATATATATTATACAATATATATATTCTATATATAAAAAACATACAGTACAAAAATTACTGAACAAACTGGAAATTGGAGTTTTTTTAACTGAATTGTGGCCCAGTGATCTACTCACAGGAATCTCTCTGTACTGGTTTTGCATGACAGAAATCTGTGGAAAGCTGCATTCGCTCTTCCTCACCAACGCTGCCTCTCTGAGGAATCATTCACTCCACTCCCCTCAATATCACAATCAATATCCAGAAGGTGCAATTACGCTAAACATAGTCGCAAGTGAGGGGAGTGCCAGAAAACCCAAATGCTGTGCGAGCATGCTGCCAGGTTTATAGTTTACAGAACCAAGCTACTGGTGCCATTGAAAAATCTGCATACTTGGCCTCAGGAAGCCAAATGGATCCCAATGCTATTCTAATTTAAGGATTTATCAAAACTTTCTAGCAGATTTCTGAATCATCCAAGTTGACCTCAATGTACCTCAAATAAGCAGGTAAAAATATAAGTTAGGACAATCAGGCTGGACCTATCTGGATGGTGGCCCTGGTTTTCAGTTGATATGAAATGCGGTTGATGAGAGTGTGAATTCTACTTTCTCATTTTACAAGGGTTGCTAATAATTTCAGGCTGCAGTGAACATCTAACAAGGCAAATTTCAATTCAGGATCCAAAAGCACACAGCTTTTTGCTCTATAGTTTACTTTACTATTACTCCCTGCTCCTGTGAGTCACCCAATAGCACTCAAATTCTGGCCCACTTCCAAACCTTTTAGCTAACGCTGTTCTGTAACCGACTGTAAGATGGCGCACAAAAGAAGGTGGGTTCAAAAGAATGAAGGGATGGGAGACTCATCCTTCAGATCTTTACCTCCCTCCTGCGGAAAACAACATTCAATGCAAGGCAGTAATTGGCCACCCACAGTGCAGACAAGCAATCAGCTTCACCTATTTATTAGATTTATGTGAAATAATAGTTCGCAATATACTACCTTAACAGAAACTCAGAAGCCTAAGTTCAGCAAGAACGAGGTGGAAACACTTCTGCAAATGATTAATTCCATTTTAAAACTTTCCTTTGCAGTTTACCACAAAAGGGACATGGCTCCACATGTGTCTGTGCTAATGCTCACAACTAAAAGAAATAAAGCAGAATTTGCAACTAGTCTTTTTTGGGAAGTCACCTTAAGAGACCACCATGTCATTTGGGAAACACATGTGGCACTTGAAGTATGTGGTCTGCGGCCTCAGCCTGACTTTTCTAGAGCTCCTGACCTCCCTTTGTGAAATAATTAAACATTTCATGGTAAGGAAGGAGGATGAGCCTCTTACAAACAATTTGCAGACCACGAATGGCATCCATGAATTAAAGGACTTGCATCCTACAAACCACTGCTCTTGCTTTGATTTGTTGGGAAAGATATACAGATGTACATGCCAAATCATCAGTGAAATAATCTTAATAACAAAATCCAAGCTATCTCAAAGAAAACCAGGAGGGTCTATTGATAATCGTGTAGTTTTTTTGCTCAAGCTAATTCTTCCATGAGGTTGACATCTTACCTACTGAGTCTTGTTGATTTCTCTGGACCTGTTCAACAAAAATTATGTTGCCCAATGTGTTAAATGTTAACTGGAATCGTGAGGAACTCTACATCATTACAAATAATTCATTGGAATTTGATTTGTCAAAATTTGGAAAGGACACCCGCAGACAGCAAAGAGAGAGAGTGGATGTTTATCTTGTCAATTTGATGTTATTCCTAGTTGAATGTGAATCCAGGCTCCAGCACTAAAGGCTAACCTGCTAAACCACCAAGTTAGTTAAACATACAGTTTGCATTCTCTTTCCAAGAGTTTGGATTTCTTTAAAAGAATCTTTTCACTTACAAGGCTCCCTATTGCACTATTATATTCTAGTACCTAACACAGTTCCACCCAATTCAGCACATAAGACATGATGGATAGATCACAATATGTAATTCTCCACATTTTTTCCAATGAAAAGGTTTAAGTTAGAAAAATGTCTGATTATGTGTTGATATGCAAACAATTGACAAACTCCACAGGATTCACTATTGACTTATGACATCTTTTCTAATCGTCATGGGGTTGGAAGCTAAGTGCATAGGCTGAGCTCAATGCACAACATGGTGCAAAGCTCAAAATTCAACACCATGTGGAGTTGAAAGATACAACTGTCGGATTCAATGAGTCTATTAGCAAATTAAGTTCTCATCAAACTTTCCAGGACAGTGATCTATCTCACAGAAGTTATCCAATGTAACAGCACAGGATACTTCTTAATTAGGGAGAAGCAGTAAGCATGTCAAGTCAGTATTTCATGTTAGTCATTTGTTTTATGCCAGTATGTCAGATCCTGCTGACATAAATCAGCTCAATTAGTCTTGTCTGCTGGTGCATTCAATAGGAGAGAAATTAGATAACCCCTGAAAACATGGAAATCATGGCGCATGATTAACCCACGCCCATTGCAGGCAGCATGGTAATTTTTTGCTGCCACTGCTTTACAAGATTTCCACATGCAGCCAGCACTACCCCTCCTGTTCAGTGGCTATGCACGTCAACAGGGGCTCCAATATCACTCCTGGCTAGTGCTACTTAAAAACTGCCTGCATCTCTGACAAGGGGAGACGCATCGTGGCTGCAAGAAGTGATGGGAGTCATTTGAAAATTTGAATCTATACTCTGATACTTTCAGTAATGGCTGAAAATGCAAGAGAACGCGCACCAAAGTTTCCAGAAATTGCCATGGAGGTCATGGCGAAAGTAGTGGAAAGAAGAAACAACACTTCTTCCATTCAGAGCCTGAGGAGGCAGTGGAATGAAGCAGAGGTGGAAATCAATGCCAGGAACAAGGATGCAGAGCAGGAAGTTGTTTGACGATCTCATATGAGTTGTCAAGGTGATTGAATTAATCTTCAAATAGCATGTTCTACCATCTGCACCACTAGCCTCATCCATTGCCCATGCACTACATTCTCACCACCCACCTACCAACAATTTCTATCAATCAGTATTCAAGCCATCAAATCATATGCTTTACCTCACTTTCACATGCTTAGCGTTGTTACAAGCCTTGCACCCACAACTTATAGCTCACATAACAAAGGCAGCTATCCAACCAAGACAGCTAAACCACCAAAACAGATTGCAGGACCGTCAATGACATTCTTCCCTCTTTCTTGCAGGAGAAGTTGATGCATAGCAGCAGGAAAGAACTGGAGAAGGATAAGCATGCCTGCATATTTTAACCCCTATGGAGGAGACAATGTTGGCCATCGTTGGAAGGAACACCACTGAAGCTGTGGTCACTGGTGGAACTGAAATGACAAATGATGTGGAGATCCACTTGGCTAATCTTCCTCCTCTCATTCCACTTCTACCTCATCACACAATTTCTTTTGATTCACAAGCTGCAGTTGGCGAAAGCAAACACTTCTTACTTTCCTCTTCCCCCTCACCACAACTCAATCCTTGTTCCTTTCTCATTTCAGATACACAAGAACTGGAGCCTTCCCAATCAGTGCAGGAAGTGAAAGAAGACAGTGAAGATGAAGACAGTCATCAGCTCAGAGCCTCGCACTGCACATATTTTAGAGACTAGGATAGAGGAGCGATCTGCATGTGGTGAGTGAGGCACCAGGCACAAGTATACAGGAGCCAAGGCAGGAAGGGTGGTAGGGTGGTAGGGTGGTGGGGTGGGGGGTAACCCAGGTGCCAGTGTGCTAAAGAGCAAAGTTGTCGCCCTATTGTATTTTGTTATTATATTTGGGTATGTACATGCCCATCCCATCACCCCAAACCACAATAAGCAATCAAATACTCTTCCCAGTGCCCACTCCAATGTGTACTTTACTGCTCAGAGGAAAATTCCAGGCCTGTGATAAGCAAATTCTATCTCTCAAAACCAATCAGAAGTGCATTTCCTACTTGTTTAATTTGAAGTTAGTCATGTGGACATTGTTGTTCTCCAACATTCTCATTTCTCCACACCCGCCTCCACCCAATTTCTCCTGAAGGCAGTGACTAATGATGCTGTACGATTATACTGGTCTCAGCAATCCTTTAGGTCGTTCTTTATGTGGAAGTCCAGAAAATGATTAGAAACTGGCTTTTTTAAAAAGTCAGGGCAAACAGCATAAAAAAAGCCAATTCTAACCTCACTTGTAGAACAAGAAAGTGCTTCCAAGTGACTTGCAAAAATCTACTTGAAGTAGCTAATTCCAAAATGAATTTCAGGCTTTTTGTGATAGGTGCTCAAGTCCGATATACAGTTCAAGATGGGTGAATTTCCCTCTTTCCATAATTTTAGTGAAAAAGTCAACGATCTTTTTGATAAAATTATGGTTGTGGTTGTTGGAGGTCAGTCATCTCAGCTCTAGGACATCATTGCAGGAGTTCCTCAGGGTAGTATCTTCAGCTGCTTCATCAAAGGCGTGCCTTCCGTCATAAGATCAGGAATGGAGATGTTTGGTGATGATTCCACAATGTTCAGCACCATTTGTGACTTGTCAAGATACTGAAGCAGTCCATGTTCAAATGCAGCAAGACCTGGACAATATCCTGGCTTAGGCTGACAACTGGCAAGTAATATTCATGCCACACGAGTGCCAGGCAATGACCATCTCCAACAAGAGAGAATCCAACCAACACCCCTTGATGTTCAATGGCATTACCATCACTGAATCCCCCACTATCAACATCCTGGGGATTATCATTGACCAGAAACTGAACTGGACTAGCTATATAAATACTGTGGCTACAACAGCAGGTCATTGGCTAGGAATCCTGCGGTGAGTAACTCACCTCCTGACTCCCCAAAGCCTGTCCACCATCTACAAGGCACAAGTCAGGATTGTGATTGAATACTCTCCACTTGCCTGGATGTGTGCAGCTCCAACAACACTCAAGAAGCTTGACACCATCCAGGACAAAGTAGACTACTTGATTGGCATCACATCCACAAACATTCACTCCCTCCACCACTGACGCACAGTAGCAGCAGTATGTACCATCTACAAGATGCACTGCAGGAATTCACCAAAGCTCCTTGGACAGCACCTTCCAAACCCACAACCACAACCATCTAGAAGGACTAGGGCAGCAGATAAAGGGGAACACCACCATCTGGAAGTTCCCTTCCAAAGTCACTCATCATCCTGACTTGGAAATATATCACCGTTCCTTCACTGTCACTGGGTCAAAATCCTGGAACTCTCTCCCCTACAGCACTGAGTGTACCTACACACATGGACTGCAGCGGTTCAAGAATGCAGCTCACTACCAGTTTCTCAAAGGCAATTAGAAATGGGCAATAAACACTGGCCCAGCCAGTGAAGCCCACATCCCGTGAATGTATAAAAAAAAGGACAGGAAAACTTCCTTCATCTGTATCAACCACTCTGCAATAATTCCAATACAGTAACACACACACATACAGTCATAGTGACTCCTAACTTAATTACTAATGGAGCTTCATATGGTTTGCGCATCTTTAATGATTCGCAATTCAACAGGTTCACTCAGCTTTCACAGCAACCCAAAAACCAGTGTCGTATAGTTTCACAGCCCCCACCAACGCAATGATCAATAGGCACTTCAAAAAAGATCAGGTTAAATTTATCCCAGTCCACTTACCAACCCAAGCCCACATGGTTCCCACCTAACAGCATTTTAGCTTTGCTGACTTTGAATGCCAGCCCAGGCTCCGCTATAAGTGGGAAAGAGGCAAATCTATATCAAAATGTCATTGTTTCACCGGTGCCGTGATGCGATTTTAACAAAGACTGAATGGGCAAGTAGGGTGTGCCACACAATGTCGAACCATTAGGGAAACCTGGCAAAATACAGCAGACTGGCCAGAAGAGACCAAGGTAAATATTTTTTTTTCAAGGGTAGCTTGGGGGCTAGGAAGAGCAGAGTCCTCCTGGTTTGACCCTCCCTACATTAGCACCTTTGTGGAATCTCCCTCCCCTCCTCCCCCAGCACATCCCCTCCAAGCACTTACTCTGTGCCAGGGTTGACTTTCTTGAGTCTCTAGTTACAGCTGCCTCCAGACCCAATTCCCATTTCCGCCCACCAGCCTTGATGTCATTTCCTTCCACTACAGGATCGGAAAATATTAATGAAGTCTACCCCCTTAAATCACCCACCCTCACAAGTTTTCAGACTTCTGGATATTCAATACACACCAATCCTGTCCTGAATTAAAATTGACCCGAGTAATTCACAGAAAATAATGTCATCTTTCAACAGTGTCCTCACATCTCTCCACAATTCCCAAAACAGGAATTCCCAGCTTTCCAAGCACAGTAATTCAGGACATTCTGATACTCAACAATCCAATTCAGAACTTTCTCCAACATCCTATTTCAATGAGTCCTTCCCATTGGCTTTCTAAACCTTCCCTGTCTCTGCAGCAGACTACTCATTATTGCACTTTACCATGGAGTAAATCAAATAAAAGTCCCCAAGCAAGGCAATATTGTCAGAGGTGTGTGTCCTCTTGAAACATTTTTACCACCGTCCATTCAAATGTCTGCTGCACTCAGAAACATAGAAAAAAAAGACTATTGACAAGTTTGGCTGCAGATTTCTTCCAATTGACGTAGTAGCAATGAATAATGAACTAAGAAACTGCATTATTTGTTTAGAAGCATGTATTTTTAAAATTCATTCATGGGATGTGGGCTTCGCTGGCTGGGCCAGCATTTATCGCCCATCCCTAATTGCCCTAGAGGAGGTGGTGATGAGCTGCCTTCTTGAACCGCTGCAGTTCATGTGGTGTAGGTAGACCCACAGTTCTGTTAGGAAGGGAGTTTCAGGGTTTTGACCCAGCGACAGTGAAGTAACAGCAATATATTTCCAAGCCAGGATGGTGAGTGACTTGGAGGGGAACTTGCAGGTGGTGGGGTTCCCATCTATCTGCTGCCCTTGCCCTTCTAGATGGTCATGGTCATGGGTTGGCAGAACCCAAACTGGGTGTCAGTGAGCAGGTTATTGCTATGCAAGTGCCGCTTGATAGCACTGTTGATGACCCCTTGCATTAATTTAGTAATTGGACACTAGATTGACGTTGGAGAGTAACCTGACGGTCGAGGATAGACTGATGATTGAGAGCAGACTGATGGGGCTGCATTTGACCTGTTTTTTGTGTACAGGACATGCCTGGACAATTTTCCACATAGACGGGTAGGTGCCTGTGTTGTAGCTGTAATGGAACAGCTTGGTTAGGGGCGCGGCAACTTCTGATGTTTTCACACCTAGTGCACAAAACAAAATCCCCTCTCCTCTTGTCTTGGGAAATGTTAGAATTCTGGCAAAGTAGAAATTTAAAAAGCAAAATGTCTGGCGGCCATGCTCATGACTCATGTGTTTGCAAAGAGATCAATTGTTTTCTAAATTTAATCAGAGATGATAAGTTCCAAAGGCAATGGTTCAAGAAATGTAAATATAAACTTCAATTCATTGTTTTCAATTGAGTTTAGTGATAAAATCTTCTACCAGCGTATAAGTAGTAGACAGAAGCAGGAGGTGGTGTGGGTCCTATTAGGGACAAAAAGAGTGATATATACTTAGAAGTACAGGACAAGACTAGGTTACTTAATGAGTATTTTGTATTGGTGTTTACTAAGGAAGAGGAATATCGCAAAACATCAGTAGACGCAAAAATGGCAGAGGTAATGGATGGGGTGAAAACTGAGAGACAGGGGATACTGGATAGGCTGATCATGCTTGGATGGATAAGTTGCCTGGTCCAGATGGCTTGCATCCCAGGTTATTAAAGGAAGAGGGGATGGAGATGGCGAAAGGGCTTGCCTTAATTTTCCAATTTTCCCTAGATACGAGGCGATGACAAAGGATTGGAGAGTGGCAAATGTGACATCCTTATTCAGGGAACTGTGTAAGGGCAGTCCTGGGAACTACAAGCCAGTTAGTTTAACATCAGCATTGGGTCAGGTTTTAGAAACAATAATCAGAGAAAAAAGATCAACAGGCACTTGGAGAGGTTTGAGTTAATTAAGGAGAGTCAGCCAGGATTTGTAAAAGGCAGGCCATCCTCAACTAATCTAATTGAAATTTTTTGATGAAGTAACAGAGAAGGTTGATGGTTGATGGCAGTGGATTTTCTCTATGTGGATTTTAAGAAAGCATTTGACGAAGTACCACATAAAAGGCTGGTTAACAAAATTGGGGCTCAAGAAATAGAAGGGTCAGTGTCAACTTGGGTTAAAAAAAATGGCTTATGACAGAAAATAGCAAGCCATTTGGATAGGTAGACAAGGAAAAATGCTATCCATTGGCAGATTATACAAGGTAGGGGACGCAGATCTAAGACTTTGGGAAGAAATGCAAGAGAAGTGTGAGGAAGAACTGTTTTATGTAACCTCCTCCCGCCCCTACTGCAGATAGTGAGGGAAAGTGTAATTGAAGTAAGTGGTCAGTCATGATCCAATTGCATGGTGAGCAGGCTCAACAGGCCGAATAGCCTACTCCCATTACTATGTTCAGACACTGACAAAAGAGATCACAGGAAGAAAAAATTATAACCACTTAAAGATGTCAATCAAGCAAAGTCAACAATTCACTTCAGTCATCAAAAACAGGTCCCTCTGCTGAGCTAATGTTTTTATTGGGCTGGGCTCACAGCCAAGTATGAATAATGAGGTTGAGGGCTCGAGAGCCTATAGTCTTCAAACACAATTGAGACAAAGTCCCAGAGAACTGAGGTGGGTCTTCTAACCAACACGCCTTGGCACTTGCCCACTCTCGTGGCCACCACCGCTTAGTTTCTGGCGTTGGTGGACCTGACTCCATCACCACACCCCACCCCTGAAGCAAAATATGAAAGTATCGGGGTACTTTTTAACTAAGGCGGGTCTGGCAAGTCAGGAAATTTCCCAACTTGAGCTACCCATGTTAGTCATTTATGGTAGCCCCTTAAGTTACCCCAGATCGAAAATAACATGGATTAATTGCAGAACAAAGCTCCATCTACAATGCTTTGGCTGAATGTCTTAATTTCAGTTTTAGATACTCCCATTGTTCACACCACCTATCCCAATGACCCTCTGGCACTAAATTGATCATTTTAGATAAAGTGTAAACCTTGTCAGTCTGTTGTCAGCTTGCACCTGTTGGCAGCTGAGTTGATCCTGTCTCATACCCAATTTATACGACAGTCAGAAGAACCAAAAGGCTAATCAGGCTGAACTGGATTTGAATTCAGATCCCAAATGTATCATTCAGTCTTGTCTTTTCGCCTTACATTTTGGATCGCAACCTCCTTCTAAAAGGAAGTAACAAAAACTTGTTTTTTACCTATTTTTGTGACACCTCTTTTAATTGCGATGGTGAGCCAATCACCAGAGCACAATGTATTGTTGGTATCATCAAAAAAAAAAGTAATATCCAGGAAAATTGTAAAGCCCACAAGATGGAGTGAAAACACTGCCCTAACAACTGCTACTATAGCTGAATTTTTGGAGCTGTACGTTCCCAGCTTTCTGAAGAATTAAAGGTGGAATTTTCCGTGCCCGCTGGCGTCGGGCGTGTTCAGCAGAGTTAGTGGACAACATGGCGAGAAGGTTGGGGAGAAAAAGGACAGGGGAGCGAATGAAAAACTGAACCACCACCACCATACTGTCTAAATCGAAAGTGAAACGAAAGTCGTGGTGGGCGAGATCAGGTGCTGAATAGGAGTGTGATCATTGGGTGGGCGGAGATGCAGGTCAGCTCAGATGGACAACTGAAAGTAAACCCCAGCAGGCAGCGTTGAAAATGCTCAGGACATTGAGGCGAGTGTGATATGGGAAGGATACGCTCACATGTGAGTGTGTTTGCACGAGGCTCCGAAAAGCCCTGCCACACAGATACCTCTCCCTCTAGAATCACTCGTTGACCAGCTGCTCCCTTTGCGGTGACAGAGGATGAGGTTGAGGGGCTCACGGAAAAAGGGGGCTCGGAGGGAGAGGACAGCCTCTGAGATTCCTGAGTGGATGACCCAGGGGTGTCCAGCTGCTGCTCCTCCTCCTTTTGGGTGCCTGGGGGCCTTAGCCTGACTCCTTGAGGGGAAGGAACACCCGGAGGGATGTCGAGGTGCCCCATTTCCCTCTCGCGTTGCCACTGCAGGAACTTACCCATGGCTCTCATGATGGAGTGTAGGACTGCACACATCTCAGTGTTCTGCTGGACCAGGCTCTAAATGATGCCACAATCCTCCCTATGGAGACATTCAAATGTGCACACATAGGCACCACGTCATCTGAGAGCAGGCGGACGAGTCCTCCAACCCACGAGCCACTCTGTTGAGGGTTCCCAACAGCTCTGTGTGACGTTCCCAAGCCTTCTGCTGACTCTCCAGGATGAGGTGGAAGGCCAAATCCAGAGACTAGTCATCTGACTCGGACCTAACAGATGCCTCTTCCCCAGCAGTCCTCTGAGTGCCGGGGAGCTCGGCTGAACCTGCCTCCTCCTGCTGCGGACGGGTCTCTATGTGGTGACCACCAGATTGTGAACCCGAGCCTGCTCTAGATCTAGGTCCCACTGAGGAGTGTGTCTCTACACTGGTGGAGGGTGTGGGTAAGCGCTGTGATGGGTCTTCCAGGCTGCTTATTTCCAGCTCTTCAGTGGACGAGGTGTTCTTTTTGCTGGAGGTGAGGATGTGGATGGAGCTGAGGGACTGGCTGGCTGAGGGTATCAGTCGCTTGGCAGATCTCCCTGTGAATCAAAGTAGAGATAATTAGTGCATGGCAGCAGAGTCAAAAGCAAGAGAGCACTCACAGTTGCATTGAGAGGGGGATTTTGTAGCGCAGGATCTTCACAAGGGTGTTCACTGCCAACCTCACCATTGCTGCAGGCACGGTCCATGTCGTCACCAGTCAGTACAATGGTACACTCCTCAAAGTGAGTGAGGGGCCTAATGTGGGCCATTCCACCTCCGGTCTGGCACCCCTCTCTGCTGATGTGAGCAGGCTTCTCCTGCATGGAAGCAGATGGCGAGAGTGTGAGCAGGACACAGGACACTGCATGGAATGTTTGTGTGGTGAGCAGAGCCATGGACGGGATGAGGACGCGAGCTCCAGAGGATATGAGCCTGATGGAGATGTGAGGGTATGTGTGAGAGTTAGTGGTGTTGTCCCTTGAGGTGTGAGATCCCTGTGGATGTGTGATGGGTTTGTGAATGTGTGAGTTGAGAGTGATGAGAAGAGTGACTTACCCTGGTGGAACAGATGAGACCATTCATCCTGTAGCGGCACTGGGTAGCTGTTCTCTTTTGCAGGGCATTGGCGCTGACCATGTTGCCACTGCCTCCCATACTGGATTGGTGATGCTGCTGCCCCTCCTGCGGCCAGAGCGGGGGTAAAGGACATCATAGCAAGCCTCCACAGCATCTAAAAGGCACATGAGGGACGCATCGCTGCATTCCTTTAGCCTTTCGGGACCATCCTATCTTCTGTGCAGTAATCGTGGGCTGGAAACACTGAGAGGTATGCGAGCGGCTGCACAGTAAATGTGGCGTCTGGCATGATGAAGCGCGAGGTGATGGCGTGGCAGGTGAACGAGCGCTTGCCCACCATCAAAATGCTGTGTTTCCCGGGAATGCATAATTAATGCGGCGGGTTTGGGATGATACGGAGTGAAAAGCCGTCATTGTGGCCAGCAGGTAAAATGTTGTTTTCCCTGCCCGCTACTGCACTTAGTGCAAATCTGGGGTGATTCTGCCCTAATTCTCCCAAGAATCTCATCTGTTTAAAGTGCTGCTCTCTGATTACGATTAACTGATTTCTAAGTCACTCCGTAGCACGATAATTTTGAAATTATACACTGACAATTGGATTTGATTTTAAAAGAAGAAATCAAAGCTATACTGAATTATTTCCAAAGCCAATCATTTCATACAGTCTTTTGTGGTATCCTAAAGAGATATTCATAGAGAGACACCTCTTTAAAACAAGTCCTGATGCTAAGATTCCCTCGTTAAATGTAGTTCTGACGGCAGGGTTTCAGTTTTTGAAACTTGTTTTGAGAGGCTATTTTCCCTTATCTTCCAATTTCCCTCCCCTTCTTCTGCTCTGAAGATGGGATCTAGTTTTGAAGAACCCTCTGATATTTCACTCAAATGCCCTTCTTCAACTACTATCCTGATAGTGCCATGTCCTGTAGGGCGAGGCAGAGAACGCAGAGCAGGTTTCACAACCCAAGGATGCCCCAAAACGCTTCACAGCCAGGGAAGTATCTTTGAAGTGTGGTCACTGCTGTAATGTAGGAAATGTGAGAGCCAATTTACACAAAGCAAGCTCTCACAAACAGCAATGTAATTATGACCAGATAATCCATTTTTAGGTGCTGGTTTCTTGAAGGATGAGCATTAGCCAGGACAGGGGAACTCCTCTGCTATTCTTCGAAGTAATGACATTGGATTTTTTACAACCACCTGAGACAGCAGATAGGGCCTTGTTTAACATCTTATCTGAAAAGTGGCATCTATGACAGTGCAGTATTGCACTGGAGTGTTAGCCTGGATTGTGTGAGCAAATGCCTGGAGTGGGACTTGAACCCAGAACCTTGACTGCCCACTGAACAATGGCTTTCACCTGCCTCTAGTGGTGAGTGACAGCACAGTTTTTCAACTTCACCTTTTGTGCTTATTAATTTTCTCTGACTGCATTTTTGTGATGGCATCACACCACTATTACACTTGTCTTTCTGATTCAACTCCAATTAAAAGAAATTTAGAGGTGGCACTAAATCCTCTCCTTACTGCAACATTTTTACACATAAGCTTCCAAAAGACTGGAGATTATGTTCAGTTTTCCTTTCTCTACAAGCCTATGGATACTGAAGTCAACTGTAGCATTCTAACAGCTGCCCCGGCTAAAATCAACTAACCAAAGACAGTCCTAAGATCAACCTTGATTCTGTGCATATCTTGGTCTCTTCCCCTGCATTTTCCTCGAAGCAGCTCATCTTCTTCCACCTACTGGCCTCTCTTCTAAAATCCTTAAACTTTATTGAGCCTTCCTCCATACCAACAACATCTCACCCTGAGTTTCTCCCCGAGATATTGTCTCTTTCTTCAATGAACCATTGCATAGATTATACAGCACAGAAACAGGCCATTCAGCCCAACCTGTCTCTGTTGCACAAGACTCCTCCCATTCCATCTATCTCATCTCAGTTTTTCAGCCGATCTTTCTATTTCCTTTTCTCTCATGTTCATATCTAGTTTCCTTTTGAAAGCATCCAAAGGTTATTTCTGTTAACCACTTCCAGCAGTAGTAAACTCCACACTCTATTTACTGTCTGAAGAAAGAAACTTCTCCTTATTTCCCTATTGGATTTATTAGTAACTCTCCTGCATTTATGGCCTCTAGTTGTGTGGAAACATTTTCTCCCTATCTACATTTTTTAATCCATTCATAATTGCAAAGGTTTCTTATGAGGTTAGCTTTATGTCTTCCCTTTCCCCGACAGCTGTAATATCACAGTTCCGATATGATCCCTCTACAATTTTTTTGTACTTTCCCCAATAATTCTATGTCCTCTTTTATAGTCGCAGACTAGAACTATGCACAGTACTCTTAAGCGTGGCCTGACCAGGGTCCTATATAAGTTTAACACAACTTTACTTTTGAATTTTGTACCTCTGGAAATATATCCCTGTGCTTTATTACTATTTTTAATTATTTTGCTGGCCTTCAATGCTGCTCTTAATGATTTGTTCACTTGGATTCCTAGATCCTCTTTCTTCCCTACTCTCAGTTTCTTATTTTTTTAGGTGCAGATGACGTTTCTGATTTTCTGAGCAAAGTGCATCACCTCAAATTTATCTGTGTTAAGGTGCATTTACTACTTAACTACTCAGTCTGCAGGTGTTCTGACATCTTCTTTAATGTTGCATTCTTTCTCAGCGTTAGCTATACATCCCATATATTGAGTTGCTTGTTCCCAAGTCCAAATCATTAATGTAAATTATCAATACCCGTGAACCCAGCACTGCCCTTTATACTTTATAATCAGAATAGCTACCTTTACCTTTACTTTGTGCTTTCTATCTTTTTAGCCAATTTCAGGTATTTGTCCCGACACCACATCCCCTAATCTTTGTCACTAACTTAAATGTGGTACCTTATGTGGTGCCTTTTGAAAATCCAAGCATATGATATCTACTACATTACCCTTGTCTACTCTTTACCTCTTCAAAGAATTTTATCAGGTTAGTATTGCATGATTTTCAGAATCCCCATTGACTATTTTTTGTTATATTTTCTATCTCAAAATGATCACTTCCTTTAGTATAGGTTTCAACATCTAGCCTATCATTGACATTAAGCTGAATGGGCTATAGTTCCCAGCTTTTGTTCCAACTCCCTTTCTATAGATAGGAACAATATTAACCACCCACCAGTCCTCTGGCACTACACCATCTTCTATAAAACTTTTGTATATATAAACTGGTAACTCTGCCATCTCCTTCCTGGTTTGAGTTTGCAGAGATGCATACCATCAAGACTTGGGGTTTTATCCTCTTTTAGTGTTTACTAGTTTGTCAATTATCTTCTGCAAATTCTATATTTTTAAGCTGATCCTCTGAAGCATGGGTTCTCAGCTGGGATGATTTCAATGGATATACCAGTGCCTTTCCTTTTCTAACACACAGACAATTTAAAGTAAATATAATGTTGATTTCCCAAAGGTTACAGCATCCGTGACACAGTTTTACCTTCCAACTTGACACCGGCAATGCATGAGGACAGAGCCGCCACTTGGTCCCTGAGGCTCATGGTCAACAGTCCAGTTTTGTGTTGTCATGGAGACAGTATCCAGTCTCAGCAGGTGCGATCTGCTCAGCTCATGACTAATGGAGAAGAGCGAAGCGAGTGTTGGTCCTGCCATCAACACCATCGGTCTTATTAGCACTCTATCAGCTTCAGTGACAGTCTACTGACCGCACACAGCGACGGTCTACCGACCACACACGGCGACGGTCTACCGACGGCACACGGCAACGGTCTACCAACGGCACACAGCAACGGTCTACCGACCGTACAGTGACAAACCGGCCAACTGCAGAGTGACAAGTCTGCCAACCGCAGAGTGACAAGTCTGCCAACCGCAGAGTGAAAAGCCTACCAACCACACAGTCACAAGCCTGCCAACCGCAGAATGACAAGTCTGCCAAACACACAGCGACAGTCTGCCAAACACACAGCGACAGTCTGCCAAACACACAGCGACAGTCTACCAATGGCACAGTGACAATCCATCAATGGCACAATGACAGTCTACTAACCACACAGTGACAGGTTACCAAACACACAGTGATTGGCTGCCAAACAAACAGTGACAGTATAGTAATCACACACTGACAGTCTACCAGCTACACAGTAACAGTCTACAAACCGCACAGTGACAGTCCATCAACCGCACAGTGACAGTCCATCAACTGCACAGTGACAGTCTACTAACCGCACAGTGACAGTCTACTAATCACACAGCTAACTGGCTTAAACAGGTTTTCAGAAGCTAGATTCAGAGTGTATAAAGGCAAGCCATCTACAGTGCTGCTTTTGTCTGCACTGGTGTGCTGCTTTGGGCTGCATTAGAGTGCTTCAGGTGGAGTTTGCTGAGAGAGGGAGTTCAGTAAGGAGGAGAGGAGAGATCCTTTCATTTTCTACCTTTCTTCAGTAAGAAGAGTGGCAGCCTTGGTAAATAGCACCTGGTGAGTATTTTGTCTGTCCTTAATATTCTCTAAGCTAGAGGAAGTAAAAGTAAAGGGAGTCGTTTAAGGTTAAGTCATGGCAAGGCAGCTCAGCCAAGTGAAATGCTCCTCCTGTGTGATGTCAGGGACACTTCCAGTGTCCAGTGTGACCAAGTGTGCAGGAACTGTCTCCTGCTGCAGCTACTCAGGATCTGGAGCTGAGGCTGGAGTCACTCTGGAGCATCCACACGGATGAGATCTTTGTGGATAGCACGTACAGTGAGATGGTCACACCGCAGGTAAAGAGTGCACAGGCAGAAAGGTAATGGGTGACCGCCAGGCAGAGTGAAGGCATTAGGCAGGTAGTGCAGGAGTCCCCATTTCCCTCTCCAACAGATTTTCTGTTTTGGATACTGCTGGAGGAGATGGTTTCTCAGGGGAATGCAGCAACAACCAAGTCAGTGGCACCATGAGGAGTGGGGGGGTGGGGGGTGTAGAAAAACGAGTGGGGGAGCAATAGTGCTAGGAGATTCTATTGTAAGGGGAACAGACAGGTGTTGCTGTGGCTGTAGATGTGACTCCAGGATGGTATGTTGCCTCCCTGATACCAGGGTCAAGGATGTCACTGAACGGCTGCAGGACATTCTGAAGGGGGAGGGTAAGCAGCCATGTCCATATCGGTACCAACGACATAGGTAAAAAGAGGGATGAGGTCCTGAAAGCAGAATATAGGGAGCTAAGTAATAAATGAAAAAGCAGGACCTCAAAAGATAGCAATCTCAAGCTTACTTCCAGTGCCACATGCTTGCAAGATCAAGAATAGAATAGACCAGATGAATATGTGGCTGGAGAGATGGTGTAGGAGGGAGGGATTTAGATTGCTGAGGCATTGGGACCGATTCCAGGGAAGGTGGGACCTGTACAGGCTGGATGGGTTGCACTCCAGCAGGACCAGAAACAATATCCTTGCAGAAGTATTTGCTAGTACTGCGGGGAAGGGTTTAAACTAGGTTGGCAGTGGGATGGGAACTTGAGTGGGGAGACACACGTGAGGGAAACAAAGATAGGAAGAAAAGACAGAAAAGTAGAAAGCAAAAAACTGGAAGGCAGAGGAAACGAGAGCTAGCAGCAGGTAGGCCATAGTACAAAAATAAATATGTAAAAATATTAAAAAGACAGGTCTAAAGACACTGCACCTGAATGCCCAGAGCATTTGCAATAAGGTAGATGAATGAACAGTGCAAATAGCTGTAAACAAGTACGATATGATTGCGATTACAGAGACATGGCTGCAGAGTGACCAAGGCTAGAAACCAAATATCCAAGGGTGCTCGATATTTAAGATGGACAGGCAAATAGGAAAAGGAAGTAGTGTGGTGTTGTTAGTTAAGGATGAAATCAGTGCAATAAAGAGAGGATATTGGCTCAGAAAATCTGGATATAGAATCAGTCTGGGTGGAGCTAAGAAGCAACGAGGGGTGGAAAACATTAGTGGGAGTTGTCTACAGGCCTCCAAACAGTAGTGATAAGGTAGGAGATGGCATTAAACAGGAAATTAGAGATGCATGTAACAAACGTGCTAAAGTAATCATGGGTGACTTTAATCTACATATAGACTGGGTTAACCAAATTAGCAATAATACTCTGGTGGATGTGTACAAGATGGTTTTTTTAGACCAGTATGTCGATGAACTGACTAAGGAACAGGCTATCCTAGATTTGGTACTGTGCAATGGTTAATTAATAATCTTGTTGTGCAGGGTCCTTTAGGGAACAGTGACCATAACATGATAGAATTCTTCATTAGGATGGAAAGTGATGTAGCCCAATCTGAAACTAGGGTCCTATATCTAAACAAAGGAAACTATGAAGGTATGAGGCATGAGTCAGCTAAGATAGGCTGGGAAACTTCATTAAAAGGCATGACGTGGATAGGCAATGGCTAATATTTAAGGAAGGAATGTATGTATTGCAACAGTTATATATTCCTTTCTGGCGCAAAAACACAACTAGGAAAAGCGGCCCAATCATGGCTAACAAAAGAAACTAAGGATAGTATTAGATCCAAAGAGGAGTCATATAAAGTTGCTAGAAAAAGTAGCAAGCCTGAGGATTGGGAGCAGTTTAGCATTCAGCAAAGGAGGGCAAAGAGTTTGATTAAGAGGGGAAAAATAGAGTATGAGGGTAAACTTGCAAGGAACATAAAAGGCCCTGTAAAAGCTTCTATAAGAATGTAAAAAGAGAAAGATTAGTGAAGACAAATGTAGGTCCCTTACAGTCTGAAACAGGAGAATTTATAATAGAGAACAAGGAAATGTCAGGGCATTAAACAACTATTTTAGTTCTGAGGGAGACACAAACAATTTCCCAGAAATGCCAGGGAACCAAGGGTCTAGTGAGAAGGAAGGATTGAAGGAAATTAGTGTTACTAAAACAATAGTGCTGGAGAAATTAATGGGACTGAGAGCCGATAAATCCCCAGGACCTGATAATCTACATCCCAGGGTTCGAAAGGAGGTGGCCGTGGAATTAGTGGATTCGTCGCTTGTCATCTTCCAAAATTCTATAGATTCTGGAACAGTCCCGGCAGAATGGAGGGTGGCAAATGTAACACCACTATTTAAAAAAGGAGGGAGGGAGAAAACAGTGAATTACAGACCGGTTAGCCTAACAGTGGTAGTAGGGAAAACGCTAGAGTCTATTATAAAGGATGTGATAACGGGACGCATCAAAAATATAAATGAGATTAGACAAATACAACATGGATTTATGAAAGGCAAATCATGTTTGACAACCCTACTGGAGTTTTTGAGGACATAACTAGCAGAATAGATAAGTAAGAACCAGTGGATGTGATGTATTTGGATTTTCAGAAAGCTTTTGATAAAGTCCCACCTAAGAGGTTTGTGTGTAAGATTAAAGCACATGGGATTGGGGGTAATATATTGGCATGGATTGAGAATTGGTCAGCAGACAGGAAGCAGAAAGTAGAAATAAATTAGCCCTTTTTGGAGTGGCAGGCGATGATTAGTGGGGTACCGCAGGGATCAGTGCTTGGGCCCCAGCTATTCATAATATATATCAATGATTTGGATGAGGGAAGCAAATGTAACATTTCCAAGTTTGCTGACAACACGAAACTAGGTGGGAATGAGTGGTGAGGAGGATGTTAAGAGGCTTCAAGGCAATTTGGACAAGTTGAATGAGTGGGTAAATACATGGCTGATGCAGTATAACATGGATAAGTGTGAAGTTATCCACTTCGGTAGGAAAAACAGAATGGCAGAGTATTATTTAAATGATGATAGATTAGGAAATGTTGATGTACAAAAGGACCTGGGTGTCCTTGTACACCAATCACTGAAAGCAAGCATGCAGGTGCAGCAAGCTCTTAAGAAGGCAAATAGTATGTTGCCCTTCATTGTAAGAGAATTTGAATACAGGAGCAAGGATGTCCAATGTCCTTTATGGAAGGAAATCTGCTGTCCTTACCTGGCCTGGCCTATGTGTGACTCCAGAACCACAGTAGTTGACTCTTAAATGCCCTCTGAACTAGGTTGGATAATAAATGCTGGCCTGGCCAGCGAGGCCCACATCCCATGAACGAATTAAAAAAAGGTGTACAGGGACTTGGTGAGACCACACCTGGAGTACTGTGTACGGTTTTGGTTCCCTTATTTATGAAAGGATATAATTGCCATAGAGGGAGTGCAGCGAAGGTTCACCAGACTGATTCCTGCGATGGCAGGATTGTCATATGAGGAGAGATTGGGCTGTCTAGGCCTGTATTCACTGGAATTTAGAAGAATGAGAGGGGATCTCATTGAAACATATAGAATTCTGACAGGAATGGACAGACTGGATGCAGGGATGATGTTTCCTCTGATTGAAGGGTCTAGAACAAGGGGTCACAGTCTCAGGATACGGGGTAGACCATTTAGGACTGAGATGAGGAGAAACTTCTTCATTGAGAGGGTGGTGAACCTGTGGAATTCTCTACCACAGAGGGCTGTGGAAACCAAGCCACTGAATATATTTAAAAAGGAAATAGATAGATTTATCGACTTTTTTTTATTCATTCATGGGATGTGGATGTCGCTGGCCAGGCCAACATTTACTACCCATCCCTAGTTGCCCTAGTTCAGAGGGAATTTAAGAGTCAACCTTGGGTCTGGAGTCACATTTAGGCCAGACCAGGTAAGGACAGCAGATTTCCTTCCCTAAAAGGACATGAGTGAACCAGATGGGTTTTTAGAACAATCGACAATGGTTTCCTGGTCATCATTAGGCTTTTAATTCCAGGTTTTTATTGAATTCAAATTCCATCATATACCGTGGGGGGGGGGGGGGGGGAATTCAAACCCGGGTCCCCAGAGCGTTACCCTGGGTCTCTGAATTACTAGTCCAAGGTGTCTCTGGATTACTTTCAAGGTGTCAAGGGGTATGGGGAGAGAGCAGGAGTATGGCATTGAGATAGAGAATCAGCCATGATCATATCGAATGGCAGAACAGGCTCAAAGGGCCGAATGACCTACTCCTGCTCCTATTCTCTATGTTTCTATATTTCTGTAAGACATTACTAACTGCACAATGACAGTCTACCAACCGCACAGTGACTGTCTACCAACCGCACAGTGACTGTCTACCAACCGCACAGTGACTGTCTACCAACCGCACAGTGACAATCTACTGCACACTGACAGTCCACTAATAACACAATGACAATCTACCAACCTCACTTTATATTTTTCTTATATTCCTTGATAACTTGATTTTGTAATTTCCCTTTGTCTTCCAGATAGTTTTTTTTAACATCCCTCCTAAGTTCCTTGTATTCCCTTCTGTCCATCTCTCCTTTAATATGTAAGTAGTGCTTATATATCTTTTTCTTTAGATTCAATTTTCACTTTAATTTTTTCTCATCTATAGTGCCCCCATAGTTAGCTTGCTTGCTTTTGGCTTTTAGTAGAATATGTTTCTCTTGAACTCTATTGCCCTTTCAAAGATTTCCCACAGCTTTTTTTCTTTGTTTTTCAAGATTTTCTCCCAATTGACTTTCACAGAGTCACAGTGCAGAAGAGGCCCTTCGGCCCATCGAGTCTGCACCGACACGTGAGAAACACCTGACCTACCTACCTAATCCCATTTACCAGCACTTGGCCCATAGCCTTAAATGTTATGACGTGCCAAGTGCTCATCCAGGTACTTTTTAAAGGATGTGAGGCAACCCGCCTCCACCACCCGCCCAGGCAGCGCGTTCCAAACCGTCACCACCCTCTGGGTAAAAAATTTTTTTCCCTCACATCCCCCTTAAACCTCCTGCCGCTCACCTTGAACTTGTGTACCCTTGTGACTGACCCGTCAACTAAAGGGAACAGCTGCTCCCTATCCATTCGGTCCATGCCCCTCATAATCTTGTACACCTCGATCAGGTCACCTCTCAGTCTTTGGCTCCAACGAAAACAACCCAAGTCTATCCAACCTCTTTTCATAACTTAAATGTTTCATCCCAGACAATATCCTGGTGAATCTCCTCTGCAGCCCCTCCAGTGCAATCACATCCTTCCTATAATCTGGCAACCAGAATTGTACACAGTACTTCAGGGGTAGCCTCACCAAGGTCCAACATGACCTCCCTACTTTTGTAATCTATGCCTCGATTGATAAAGGCAAGTGTCCCATATGCCTTTTTCATCACCCCACTAACATGCCCCTCCGCCTTCAAAGATCTATGGACACACACGCCAAGGTCCCTTTGTTCCTCAGAACTTTCTGGTGTCATGCCGTTTATTTAATATTTCCTTGTCAAATTACTCCTTCCAAACTGTATCACCTCACACTTTTCAGGGTTAAATTTCATCTACCACTTATCTGCCCATTTGATCATCCCATCTATATCTTCCTTTAGCCCAAGACACTCAAAGCTCACTGTTAACCACCCGGCCAATCTTAGTGTCATCCGCAAACTTACTAATCCTACCCCCCACATAGTCATCTATGTCGTTTATATAAATGATGAATAATAGGGGACCGAGCACAGATCCCTGTGGTATGCCACTGGACACTGGCTTCCAGTCACTAAAGCAGCCTTCTGTCATTACCCTCTGTCTCCTACAACTAAGCCAATTTTGAATCCACCTCATCAAATTACCCTGTATCCCATGTGCATTTGCCTTCTTTATAAATCTTCCATGTGGGACATTGTCAAAGGCTTTGCTGAAATCCGTATAAACTACATCAACTGCACTATCCTCATTTACACACCTGGTCACCTCCTCAAAAAATTCAATCAAATTTGTTAGGCATGTCCTCCCTCTGACAAAGCCATGCTAACTATCCATGATCAAACCTTGCCTCATAAGTTTCACTCTCATTCCCTCCTAATTTGCTCTTTTCCAAACAATACCTTAGCCTTAGCCTTTACTTAAGTCACTTTTGATCCTATTCTTGAACTTCAATGTTGTAATCACTATTACTATTATGTTCTCATTCTCTTGTTTCTCCTATCTGATCTGGTTCATTACCCATTACAAGATCCAGCAGTAATTTTTTTCCTTGTTGGATTTTTTACATACTGAGTGGCAAAAAAGTTCTCTATACATGAGATGGTGCGTAGTGGTAATGTCACTGGACTAGGCCCAGACTAATGGTTGGAGACATTGGTCCAAATCCCACCATGGAAAGTGGTGGAACTTAAATTCATTTAAGAAAGCCATGAATTGAAAGCTAATCTCAGTAATGGTTGCTGTAGTATGAGGGTCTGGCACATACAGGGTTAACGTGGGACTGAGTATAGTACCACCCACACTGTACTGTAAGAGAACACATTACCCGTACCTCGGCATCAGTCTCATGTTGGACAGAGTCGGGTGCACAAGCAAGCGTGAAGACAGCAACCTAGTTTGAACCCTTTACTGTATATATGCATATTGCTTTTGCATTTGATAAATATATACAGTTAACCTACTTAAGACTACAAAGACTTCATCAAGACCTACCGGACAGTATCCGACACACTACAACATGGTGGCGACAAATGGAACTATTCAAAACCTCGAAGTTAAAACCCTGGAAAACTGAAGGAAAAATCAAAAGAAGCATTCTGACTTGAAGAAAAGCTCAAGAAGCAAGGAGGTGGAAGGAAATCACCAATGAAAAGCTCAAAAGAAAGGCTTGGAAGCTGAAGGCAGGAATTAAATTCCTCACTGCAGCAGAAGACTCCTTTGAATTCCGTGGAAGTCAGCTTCAATAACCAGAGTGCAGAATCAGCAGACCTAACAGGGTGAGCTAAAACATTTATATTTTAAGATGCAGCAAGTCCTGAGAAACTGTTCAGTAGTCAAGAATTGTCATTTAAAAACTCCGTCGGAAAAAAAACAGATTCCTGAGCCGGCGCCTGAACACTTGTCGTCTGAGCTCGCTCCGAAAAAGAGAAAAAAATGTATTTCGTTAATTTGGAAGAATTGGGACTAAAGAATCAGCTTTAAAGACCAGCAAAGGCCCAGGATTCAACACTTTCATGATCCTAAAGTTTAGCGCTGAAATGGGGAAGTCTGCAGCTAAGTCGATCCAAGCAGCCATTGTATAAAATCTTTTCAAGTCTGAGCGCAAGTGGCAGCCCACCACAACTGGCAAGTGCAGGTAAACCCTTTGCCTTCAAATGAGCGGCGGTGCCATCTTGAATATCAGCATCTTCTTAAAGCTGAAATGACACTTAAAAATTTTTTAACCCTGGATCAGGAATCCACTCTTCCTGATCAATTTGGACTTATCCAAGGCCCAGATTGATCACATAATTGGGGGCTTTGGAGAAAAAAAGATTAATTAGATACACAATTGCTTCAGGTCTGGATAAAAAGACAGAAGCTGAACAGTTTAACAGGCTGCTTCACTCGTTAGATCCAATAGCAGACAACATTATTGCTAGACAAGGAATCAAAGAGTCATGTGTGAAATTTGGAGTAGTGCTAAAATCATCCGATGTTTATTTTAATCTAAGAAGTAACAAAATCCTCTAAAAGTTTAAATTTAATAAACATGTCCAGCAGCCAGGTGAACCTATCGACTCATTCATTAATGATCTGTACAGGATCGGCCAAAGGCTACGAATATGGAGCCCTAAAATCTGATCTGAACCTATCAGGGATAGAATAGTTGTAGCAGTAGCGGAAGACACACTCTTAAATATGCTACAAGCAAAGGAAGATCTAACCCTTGCGAAAACTATCCAGATTCTTAGGCAGTCTGAACTCTGTGTGTAGCACAGGTCCATTTTAAGAGGAGAAAGTAAACTGTGGTGCAAAAGAAACACCACAATCCAGTTAGTTAAACAGCACAAAAACATGGACACTCCAGGCCAAGGGAAGCAATACCCTAACCAATCAGCAAAGCAACCATGTCAGCACTGTGGAACAAAGCGCCCCCACTGGCAACATCAATGTCCTGCAATTTCAACCCAATGCTTTCAATGTAACAGAATTGGACACTTTGGCAAACTGCGCAAGGCCAAAGCTTTTAAACTCACAGATGACCCAAAGATGATTCATGAGGTCGAGGCTGCACACCAAGAGGTTGAACAGCCATGGTTGGGTGAGGTCAAAGATCCTGGATTTTTGTTCTGGAATGCAGACATTTCGGTTCATGGCCATCTCACAAACTTTAAATTGGACATGGGAGCCTGTGTTACACTCCTATCAGACAAGGAACCATGGCTGAGACACCTCTGGGTTTGAACAACAGACACACCACTTTGCGGGCCTGAAGGAATCCAACTTCTGGTCATTGGCATGATACTGGAACCACTAAGGTATGATGTCAAACAAATCTTCGAGATGATGTATGTCATCCGTAAGCAGTCTTTTTCTCTCTTGAGGAGAGGTGTCTGTGTAGCCCTGAATCTCCTCAAAATGACAGAAGATGTCAAGACAAACACTACTGTAAATCATACAGAACCGCAAGTTCCTGAGAGCTCAAACAAGGAAGAGTATTCTGACTGGGACTTCAGCTCCGAACTGTCTTCTCTCTTTGAAGAGCAGGTTTGTCTATTTTCGTTACAGGTGCTGGAAAGTCCTCTTGGTCAGACCAGCCAACCACTCTGGTGATTATCATGACACTTCTAGTGGAGGATAGATAGAGAGCAGCCAACAACTAGAAGAGCCTCAGCCTCAACTTCAGGCTCCAACGACTGTTGATGAGATCAACACTGCGACCACAGAGCAAATGTAGCAATTCCCGGCCAGCAGGACAGTACCACAGATGATGCTGGAACCAAGTAGCAGCTGTCCATTGCCGACAGCACACCACACAGCCAAACACAAAGGCGAGCTTACTAAAAAAACCACATCCTCATAACAGGAATGGCCATCTTCTGTCACAGAAGACATCACAATGACCCACATGACAAAGGAATAAAAGGAAAAATGACATGGAGATGAGCACACCATTCATCCACCCCACAAAGAATGGGATGAAGCAGCAGCCACTTATCACTACTACTGCCAAATTGACAGAAAGCGGTGCAATACAGAGTGGAAAAAGAGGATGAAAAGATACCCAGGTGCCAGAACAACCTTCTGATCAACAGAGCTTACCTGCAGGAACAGAGTCTACCACTCCTCTGACAGTAATGCAAATGAGATATGGAATTATAAGGCCTCCAACCTGCCTGAACCTGTGAACTCAGAGACATGAAGTGGACAGATCGGGAAGTAAGAATGATGTAAACACAAGGGGAAAACTAGAATAACTTGGACCTGTATTTTACCTTTGGCAGGCGTGTATGATTGGCGGATCCGGGAATGGTCGGGAAACGAGTCCCCGACCACAATCGGCCCCTGACTGCGATTTCACGCTAGCTGGCCAATTAATGGCCAGCCAGCGTGAAACGCGCGCTGAGAAGCTCAACGCTGCCAGGGTGGGGGGTGGGAAGATGGCGGGCGATGTTTCCGCAGGCATAGGTAATCACTGCAAGAGAGCCCTCTGAAGGCAGACAGCTGCAGACCTGAAAATCATCAAATAAAGGTTTAAAAAGCTGAAAAAAAAAGTCCATGCATCACAACCAAGCACCTGAAATTATAGCTGATAAAATTGCTGTCCACAGGTATTTATTTTTATTTTATTTCATAACGGATATTTCACCCTGCCCTTGGATGAGGTTTGATGAAAAATGTAAAGGCCGCCTGACCGATTCACCTGTCTGCCAACCGTAAGGTTGGATGAGCCAGGAAAAATCGGAGACAATTGCACCATCAATGGGCTTAACTGTCCTCTTAATTGTCAGTGGGTGCGCTTCTGACTTTTGTGCGTGCCCGCTGAGCAAAATATTGCACGAATACACGATGACGTCGGGTCGCTCGCCCGACATCTTCTCACACGATTTTACACCCAATCAGGTCGGGCGCGCGCCGGCCTGTGGGATGTAAAATTTCAGCCCTTGAAATGCATTGGATAGAGGCTTGGGGGGTGGTATAATATAAGGGTCTGGCTCCTACAGGGTTAATGTGGGACTGACTACAGGAGCACCCACACAGGGATGTAGAGAACAACTGACCTACACCTGGAGGTCTATCTATTGTTGAATGGACCGGTGTGCACAAGCAAGCATGGAGACTGCTCCAAGCTTGAACCTTTTACTGTATATGTGTACATAGTTCTTGTAGGTAATAAATATATATAGTTAACCTACTTAAGACTATGAAGATTTCATTCAGATCTACTGGACAGCATCCAACACCCTACAAAAACCCATCTGGTTCACTAGTGTTCTTTAGGGAAGGAAACCTGCCATCCTTACATGGTCTGGCCTATATGAATCCAGATGCACATTGAAATAGCCTAGGAAGACACTCAGTTTGAGGGCAATTGAGGGTGGACAACAAATGCTGGCCTTGCCAGCAACACCCACATCCCATGAAAGAATAACAGGAATGTTAAAACTCAACTTACTTTTTTTCTTCGATTACTTCTATCTGCTACTTTACTTGGGTCTGGCTGAAATGAAATCACTAACGATTATTTATAATTCTCAGCCTACTACTAACCTCCGAGTTAACTAACAAACTTCCTCCTCCAATTCCCTCCCACTATTTGATGGTCTACAGTATATCTCTCTCATGTTAATAGAATCCTTGCCTTTTAACTCAATCCATAAAAATTCTCTGTTGGTCAATGACTAATCCTCATTGCCCTTGGCCCGTCTCTGATTTCACTGGCATCCTGTTCTCTCTTGACCTCTTCCCCATAGAAGTTCTAACAATGTTCATGACCAGCCCTTCCGCATTGCCATTTTATGTAGCCTCTCCATTCTTATGGCTTTTCCCACAAAGCCTTCTTTGATCACTTCCTTGTGTCCTTTATGCCCCACATTCCCTACCCACTCACAACCCTTCAGCCTCCACCCGTGAAAAAATCTCTCCCCAGAACATTTACAATTACACTTTCAACCTGTCAACTGTCTAGACTTTGGCCGTGCATTAACCAGGATACTTCTGCAACTATCAGTCTTCTCAAGCATTCCCTCTCCTTCACCTTTGGTCCCCTGGTCTCCAGTATAATCTGTACCCTCTGTCCTGGTGGATCCTCCCACCCCGCCCCCCCCACCACCGATATGGTCACCATCAATATTCAAGGGGCTCCCTTTCAAAATCCCTACCAACTTTCCAACAAGACCATGGTTGAATTTTCATAATTAGGTTTTCGTCCCTGCCACAGGATTGAAACAGAACTAAGCAAAGTCACAGATGACATCTATTATAACTGTGGCCATGGAGCATTATCAATCCTTATCCGCTTTGTAACATTTGGCACCACTGGTCATACTATCCTTCTTGCAAAGCCTCTTCGCCATTGTCCAGTTCAATGAGGCTGCCTTTGTTTGGTTTCTTTCTGACCTATCCAATCTCAGCCAGACCATTTCCAGCAATGGCTTCTCTTCCCAAGTAACAGGCACTCTATAAATGAAAGCTGTTACTGCGCACATCCCAGTACCAAAACAATATACTTTAACAGATTTGCTAATAAATCACATGTCATGTCTATGCATTGTAGCACCAGGACCACTCAGGAGTTGCATAGAACAACCAAAGCCTACTGTGACCTACCTCACCACTGGTTCGGGGATTGACTCAGTATTAGCTGGCACCTGAACGCCCTTTTCCCATTCCTGTCGCCATGGGTCAGCTAGTATATAGTACTCGTCCGCATTTAGCTGATATGACTCAGGAAGCTTCATGGCAGTGATCAGATCTGTTCGAAAAACCTTTTGGGACAAAGCAAGAGACAAAGTGTTAGCTTTTGCTGATCCCTTGACAGTCTCTTCATAGAATAAAGCTATCTTTTGAGAGGGAGGTCAAGTTTGACACAACAAGTTTTTACAACGACATTAAAAGACAAAGGGTGGTCAAAGGTAAAGGTGTTCCCTTTAAAAGCAGATGGAGGCAATACTGCAAATGAAATAAAGAAATGGCAGACCTGTTGAATAATTACTTTATGTCAGTCTTCACAGTAGAGGAGGTGAATCATATATCTGGCATTCCATGGAAATTAATAATGAATCAGGGATTGGAGCACACTCATGTTAAATTCAGCCAAGAAACAAAATTAGAAAAAAATAATTAATAAATAAACTGTTCCCTCCGTGACACCCTGATCTGTTCCACAATCACTCCCAACACCCTTATCCCTTCCCACGGTACCTTTTCCTGGAGAAACAGTGGCGTAGAGGTAATGTCACTAGACTATTAATCCAGAAGTCCAGTAATGTTCTGAGGACAATTGTTCAAATCTCACCAGGGCTGCTAGTGAAATTTATATTCGATTAATAAAATGTGGAATTGAAAGCTAGTCTCAGTAAGAGAAACCATGAAATTATCATTGATTGTCATAAAAACCCATCCAGTTCACTAATGTCCTTCAGGGTTCAGGGAAGGAAATCTGCCATCCTTACCCAGTCTGGCCTACATGGGACTCCAAACCCGAACCAATGTGGCTGATTCTTAACTGCACTCAAGTGCAATTACGGGTGGACAACAAATGATGGTCTCGCCAACAACACCCACATCCCATGAATGAATTAAAAAAAAGAGGTACAACGCCTGCCCTTTTACCTCCTCTCTCCTCTCTGTCCAAGGCTCCAACATTCCTCCCAGATGAAGCAGCGATTTGCGTGCACTTATTACAATTTAATATGCTGTACTTGCGGCTCACAATGTGGTTTCAATGAGATCAAACGCAGACTGAGTGACCACTTTGCAGAACACCTCCACTCAGGTCTTTTTACCAGCCTCCTAACTCCTGCAGGTCTGGCAGCATCTGTAACTCTTTCGAGTACAAACCCGTTTCCATCTG
This sequence comes from Carcharodon carcharias, assembly GCF_017639515.1. NCBI lineage: Eukaryota > Metazoa > Chordata > Chondrichthyes > Lamniformes > Lamnidae > Carcharodon > Carcharodon carcharias. Next base: position 41,077,445 of record NC_054474.1, on the reverse strand, counting down.
TTTCAGATGAAGTTACATTATTTCATAGTTTGCCATTGTGAGATTTGAACTCTTGATCTCAGGGTTACAAACCCAGTACCATAACCACTTGGCTATTTAGGCCAAGCCTAAAATAAGCAGTTTGAAGTATAGTCACTGTTCCAATGTAACTCTTTCGAGTACAAACCCGTTTCCATCTGTTTCAGATGAAGTTACATTGTTTCATGGTTAGCCATTGTGAGATTTGAACTCTTGATCAAACCCCAGACTCCAATCACCTGTCAATTTAATTCTCCACCTAGCTCATACTCTTGACCTCTCTGTCCTTGGTTTACTGCAGTGTTTCAATAACGAGCAATACAAGCTCGAGGAACAACACATCAGCTTTCAATTAGACACATTACAGCCTTCTGGGCTCAACACGGAGTTCAAAAATTTCAGATCGTAATCTTTGCCCCCCATTTTGTTTTTTCCCTATGCATGTTACGTTCTTAATCTTGTTTTCCTCTGCTTTTTGTTTTCGGAGGCAGCTGTTCACTATTCTGCCATTCACACCCTCTGTGGACACACCCTTTGTTTCTTGTTCCATTACCAAGCCCTTTGGCCCATCACAACCAACTTAATGTCTCCCATCTTTTGCCCTACCTCAGACCTTCCCTTTTGTTCTTTTCCATCCTTCGCCATTTCACCTGCTTGAAAACTATTACACCTCGAACTTCTCCCAGTTCTGAAGAAAAGTCATCGGCCTGAAATGTGAACTCGGATTTTCTCTCCAAAGTTGCCTGACCTCCTGAGTATTTCCAACAGTTTCTGTTTGATTTCAGATTTCTCGCATCTGCAGTATTTTGCTTTTGTATTAGGAAAAAATAAAGACTGACAAATCCCCAGGACATGATGGTTTTCCAGCTGTGTTTTAAAGGAAGTAGCTGAGGAAAATGCAATAGAGGTGCCAGGATGGGCTCGCCCAGGAACTCCAACATGGCTTGCACAAAGCTCCTGGAATCAGAGTAGTTCCTTATTGTTGCAGGTGGCTATGCTATTGCACATATATCATGCCTGCCTTATCTCACAGGGGAAAAGTTGACACAATATGGAGAGGGAGAGGGGCAGATTCCCCTTCTGTTTCTCCAGCAGCCTTCTTTGTAAAGGGGTTGCTATTAAGTGTATATATTGCACATTTTTACTTCAGTATTCCACCCTAATTATCAGCCGAACCACCACACTACTGGACAAGTTACAGTGGAGTGTGCCAAAAGCACAGCGAATTATCACCCCTGGAGACAAGAAAAGGAGCCAATTTAACTTGGATCTTAAATTAATGCACAGAGAAAAAAGTAACAATGTCAAAAAGTTAAACCCTCTATTATCACAACCTATGGAACATAAGAACCAATTTAGTATTTTCTAAATATCTGCCTAACAGCTGAGGGTAAACTGATTTTATATTTAGTTACAAGTATAACTGAAAATGAAATGTAATTTTTCTTCCATAATTAAATTGTCATAAATGATCAACATTGGCTAACCTGAAAGGTATTGGATCTGAGATTTGCAGCTTTCTTAACATTGGCAATCAGAGGATACAGAACCTAAACATCATTCTACATTCTGCACACACTGGGGCTATAAACAGGTAGGCAGAGGCAGGAAATTAACAGGGGTCTATTATGTCTGATCCCTAGCCATGCAAGCACCCATCTAACTGCATTGTCATTTTTGGCAGATGGTGAAATGCCAACATTTAAATAAGCTGGAAATGACTTGGAAACTTCATGCGTCCCATTTTCTGTCATCAACTCAATTCACGCCAGAACAAAACAGGCATTCAGAGTTACTAAGTGATACCATGTAGGTAGGAATCAGATTAAAAGGAACAAAGTTGGTACATTATCAGGTACTATACAAATCTTGTTCTTGTTGCATCATTTTTAGTATCTTTTGTAGTTGCCATCTGCTTTTCTCCTCTGCTTTTATGCTATAAGTACCAGCCCTTTTCAGATAGGCCACACTGGCAAAGTAGTAATGGTGGGAGACTAAGCTGGTGAAGTTGCTGGGTAGGTGCATGGCAGCGCCACCAACCTGCCCCACTCCCCCAACCATAACCAGAGCAGAGAGTCAGAGGTACTCTTACCTGAATGGGGAGCAGTGCCCAAGAAGGCTTTGCTTTATAAAAAGATCCATCACAGAGTTATCCTCCATGCTGCAAGCAGGCCTGCCGTTTGTCTGGCCTTATGTACTGCCCCATCTGTGGTTATTAAGGTCAGCATAATTCTAGGTCAAGTTGTCATTCCAGGCTGCTAGTGGGTACATCTGCGACACAGATCAAGCAAGTCTCAAATGCACTGCTGTCTAGAGCTAGCTTCCCAACGTGATAGGGCACAACAATTTCACCGAGTGACAGGATCCTTCAAAATTCAAGAAGTCAAAGATGGCACAAATGTGGTTTAATTGCTCCTTTTATTGACAGCCAGATTATATATTGACAGGAATGGACACCACTCTCTCAATGTGCAGGTTGTTTGTAGCTAGCTGTGCACCAGCACGCAAGTCAACCTGGTGCCAGCTGTCAATTTGATATGGGAGAATTTTTGTTGACTAAAACGTCCGACAGCTGCATGAGCAATCCTGTCTACAGGTCCCTTCCCTTCCCACCGCAAATAGGTCAGCATCTACAGATCTTTCTCTGCGCACATCAATTTTCACAGTTACCTTTCATTTCACCTCATCAAAGCTACTTCCAAACCTTGCCAAGAACAATACCTGTATGCACAACTTTACTGCCATCATAATTTTACTGACAGCCACACTGCATGTGTGCACACCTTATTCTTCTAACTGCCATGCTTCCCCTTCAAGCAAATGTATGTTGTATGAGCACTTAACTCCAAATCTAATGCTTCTGCTGGTTGGAAGGCTGTTGTGCTGGGGTGGAAACATCTTGAAATTAAGAGGTCTTTGCCACATAGCAGCTGGATCCCAAGATGGACCTGCTGCAGACTGCACTTGGTGTTCCATTGGTTGCTTGGCCCTGTGCCAATGTAGTCACACATGTCAGCACTGTTGGCAGCAGGACAGTGTGTTACCACCCTGAGAAAAGGCAGCATCGCACATGCTTATTCTTACCATGCCACTAGCACTGACTCTATGTGGCCACTGATCATGCAGACCATAATGAAGGTGATGACAGTGGGAAACAGCAAGCAATTAAAAACAGGCTTTTAGTAGGGTGAACGCAAGGAAGACTGAGAACTAAACATCTTGAGTTGAAGACTAGAGGTTTAAAGGGGATTGTGGGGTTACCTGGACATTGTTGGTTGGTAAACAATTGAAGTGTTTCAATGCTTTGTGAATGGGATATCAATGTCAGTGGTAGATGTGTTTAATGCATCCTGGGGTTTAGCATTGACCAGAAATTGAACTGGACCAGCCATACGAATACTGTGGCTACAAGAGCAGGTCACAGGCTAAGAATCCTGCAGTGAGTAATTCACCTCCTGACTCCCTGATATCTGTCCACCACCTATAAGGCATAAGTCAGGAGTGCGATGGAATATTCTCCACTTGCCTGTATGAATGCAGCTCCAACAACACTCAAGAAGCACAATGCCATTCAGGACAAAGCAGCCCATGTGATTGGCACCCCATCCACAAACACTCATTCCCTCCGCCACTGTTGCACAGTGGCAGCAGTGTGTCCTTCAAGGTGCACTGCAGGAACTCACCAAGGCTCCTTAGACAGCACCTTCTAAACTCATGACCTCTACCATCTAGAAAGACAGGGGCAACAGATACATGGGAACACCACCACCTGGAAATTCCCCTCCAAGCCACTCACAATCATGACTTGGAAAAATATCACCGCTCCTTCACTGTCCCTGGGTCAAAATCCTGGAACTCCCTTCCTAACAGCACTGTGGGTGTACCTACACCACAGGGACTGCAGCAGTTCAAGAATGCAGCTCACTACCACCTTCTCAAGGGCAATTAGGGATGAGCAATAAATGCTGGCCTAGCCAGCAATGCCCGCATCCCATGAATGAATTTTTAAAAAATCCTGGAGTGCATGGCTGGATCGGCTTAGCTTGCCTGCTCTGATCAGGTCATTAAAAAGTAATCAGTGGCTGGGCATGAAGCATTGGGAATTGGTGCTGATTGGGTTTTCTATCTCCTGTCACTCCTGTTGGTAAGCTCAATGGTGCCTACTTCCTCTGCCTAACTTCATTCAAAACAACTTCTAGATCTTCAGCACTGAACCTGGGAAGCCTGGCCCTCCACAGGCATTCCTGAGGTATATATAGTTTTGCATCCAAAACCATTTTTTGTTCATGTTGCTTATAAGTTGCTAGTAGAAGCATATTAGTTTTCACCCCAACAACAACCCACCCCACCCCAGCCCCCTCCAATTCTGAGCTCCTAATGACTATGTCCATTGCACTAGGAGCTGACCATCATTATTTAACTTTATGTGTCACTAGAAACTATGACAGGAGCAGGACGCTTTGGGTTAGGTGGGTTTTCACAGTGCCATATTTCCAGTTGAGATTTTGCCAAAATGGAAAATCTAGCTCCAGACATAATACAAGGCCTCATTGTTCAGAAATGTAAAGATTTTATTTGAGGTTGATATCTGAATAGTGTTTTGTATCCTCTTATTTTGTGTAAGCAATTCCCCTGTATAGCTGAACTTGCCCACCTCCTGAATTTCTCATGTTTGCCAGCCTAAAAAATGCTGGCAGCTCTTGTCCAATATACCAAAGCAAATATAAATACAGCCCACCCCTCCAGATGAGAGTACAAATTTATTTTTTCTGGCGACGCAAAATGCCCATCATATATAGTGGCACATTGTACACGACTTGGTTTTTCTTTCTTGGGACAGAAACAATAAAGCAGTCAAAGATGACATCACTTAAATGCAATCACAACAGTCAGAGTAACTAATGTCAAACATGCAACGACACCTCATCCCAACCCCATGCTACCACATCACCATAGCCAATCAGTAGTCATTCTGCAGCCAGAAAGGTAAGCAGCTTAGATATGAATAAAACAAAATAAAAATATTTTTACAACATTACATAAAAGTCCTCCATTTATAAACACATGTGCTGCATGGATTTTATAAACAAAGTAGGCACCAGGGGCTTGAGATTTACGATGAGTAAATCGCTCAAGTTACAGCCACCATAACTCATAATGTTCATACTCTTTATGTGGTTAGCATTCCTCAGTGGTTTATTTTCAGTGAAGCATCGCTCGACAACACGTATTCACAACTTATCCTCAGTTCCAAGCACTCTGATTGTTTTATTTCCTTTGGTAGCTATCTTTTCTTCTCTGTTTAATATAATCGCAACAGATGTGGGCACCTCACAACATTAAGCAGCAGTAGAGTGATCTCAGCTGGCCCAGTGGCTCAAGAGGCAAAGATATAGCATGGTGTGTACTGAGTTATATAGGGCAAGATGGCCTTTGATTCCAGCTCTACTCTGCGCTGAGTCAGCTAATCTCACCCAGAACAATAATGAATCAGGTTCCACTGTGATGCCACTTACAGCTGATTAGCCTACTAACTCCTACTTTCAAAATTTTACATGAAGAATGGTAACTTTGGTAAAGTAATGGAGAGCTGCTGGCGCCCATAGATCAATTAGTTACTGCCTTTGAGGTGGGGGTGGGGGGGGGGGGGGGGGAGACAGAGTTGAAAAATTGGAAAGAGTAAAGAAAAAGTAAATAACAAATTTACTTGGAATATGCTGAGTAAATGGCAAACATCCATCACATCTTCATTACTTTACCAGCGACTTGCAGCGATGCTTTGATGAATTTCACTGCAATGTGATTATGCCACTGAACCAAACCTAATTAATGCCCACAAGCTGGGACAGAACAGCCCCTCTCTTCAACATTACACAGGCACATTGCATAAAGATTGCTTTTCTTTTCTTCACAACATCAATTCTGAAGCAACTCACTTTTTCCAAGACTACAGTAGCCAAAAAAAGTCAGACTTAATTGTTCTATAACCAAAATCCCTAACGTTTTCAAAACTGTTAACTGAAATATCTCCCTCCTTTGCCAGTGCTAGAGGTCTGCAGGTTGCTGTACTGTTGGTTAATGTCAGAGAAACAGACTGGCTCCAGGTTAGCCCATGGGTCCTGCAGCATGGAGGGTTTGTAGTAATGTTCCACATACGCTGGGGATCTCCTCTCGCCGCCTTCGCCGCTGAAAATCATTCCAAAACCTTTTCCCCTTGTTGAGCAGACAGGTGTGTGGGGAGGGGTGAAGAGAGAGATTCTATTTGTCAAGGAAAACGCTCTGCATTTTAGCTCCAATTTTGCATGAACTTGGGCGGCCGGGCAGGTGGTGGAGCCAACATAAAGCCAGGGTAAATGTGACTCTGAGGCCTCATTTCACTATGAGTGACAGACTGTCCACCCAATGATGCTGGAAATCAGGCAGCCCGTGCAGTGGATATGCACAATTTCCATCAGGCCCCTCAAGGGTATCAAGGCTGAGCACAGCCCTTCAGCTCTATTTCTCAACAGCATCTGACCACAAACCTTTCAAACCCTTCCCATTCATTTTCAATAATTCCCTGTCCTCCATCATATCCGTCAGCACACTCGAACACGTACCATTCTCTTCTCATATCCTTACAAAACTCAAAGTCCTCCCAACACTGCTTCATCACTGCATATTCCACACACTTAGCTTTATATTCATCACCTCCCGATCTTCATTCTAATTTGCTTCTTCTCCAGCATGCACCAGAAGTACAAGCCCAACATATCTCCAGATACCTTTTCAACAGCTACCAATTCAGCCTCGTTTTCTGTAAAGACAATACCTTATTCAAGAGAGAGGACCAAGACCAGGGAGAGGAGTACCCATCATCATAGCCCTCAGCCAAGAATCCCTCAATGGCTCGGACAGAGATATGGGGGGGTTTCCCACTCATCTCCAAACCTAACAGATGAAACCTGGAAGTAGGTGAGATGATGTTGGGGTCCCAACCTGACATCTTCAATTTCAGGTATTTAACTCCCTGCTCACTGTCAAACCCACCTCAATTAGGCTGGAAACGTTTCCCCTATTGATCTCGAAGTACTTTACACACTCACAGAAAGTCAGCATTGAGTCACCTCATTTCAAACCTGAAAAGCCACTCTCTAGTTTTTTCTCCTAATTCAGACACTGGGACAAGGGAATAGCCTCTCTGTAAACTGGCTTCGGGGTTGATGTTACTTCCTTGTATCTCGTGGACAAGAACTCAACTGAGTACTGCACACTATGTAGTTTCAGTATGCTTGATTAAATATGCTTTGTACTGTTTTGGCTATGAGTCAGCATTCTTTAATTGGTTTCTTGCTTGTTGCTATGCAATTGGATACGTCAAATCTACTAAAAGGTGTCAGCCATGGCTCAGTGCTAATAACATTCTCATCTCTTCAGTCAGGAGGTCATGAGTTTAAGTCTGAATCCAGAAACCTGAACACACAATTTAGGCTGAAGCTCCAGTGCAGTACTGAGAGGATACTTCACTGTCTCAGGTGCTGTCTTTCAGATGAGATGTTAAATCAATGTCCTATCTATCCAGTCTGTTGATATAAAAGATCCCATGGCCCAAAGCTACACACAATATTCGAGACATAGTCTCACTAGTGCCCTGTATAACTGAAGTATAACATCCTTACTTTCATGTTCAATTCCTCTCATAATAAAGGGTAGCATGCCATTAGTCTTAATTACTTGCTGTACCTACACACTAATTTTTTGTTTCACATACACTCTGCACCTTGGAATTCTGCAGCCATTCCCTGTTCAAGCAATACTCTGCTTTTTTACTCTTCTTGCCATAGTGAACAACTTCACATTTTCCTACATTCTATTACATTTGCCAGATTTTTGTTCACTAACTCAACCTATTTATACCCGTCTGCAGCCTCTTTATGTCCTCTGTACATGATAATTTCCTACCTATCTTTGTGTCATCTGCAAATTTAGCTACCATGCCTTCACTCCCCTCATCTAAGTCATTGATATAAATTGTAAGAAGTTGAGGCCCCAGCAACGCCCCGAGGGACTCCACTCAGAACCAGAAAAATATCCATTTATGCATATTCTGTTTTCTGCCAGCCAGCCAATCTTCTATCCATGCTCATATGTTACCCCCTACACCATGCGCTTTTATTTTCTGCAATAACCTTTTTTTGTGGCACCTTATCAAATACCTTCTAGAAATGCAAGTGCAGCACGTCTACAAGCTCCCCTTTATCCACAGCACATGCTACTCCTTCAAAAACTCCAATAAATTGGTTAAACATGATTTTCCTTTCTCAAAGCCATGTTGACTCTACCCGATTACCTTGAGTTTCTCTAAATGCCCAGCTTTAAACTATTTAATGATTGATTCTAACACTTTCCCCACAACAGATGTCAAGCTAACTGGCCTATAGTTTCCTGTAATCTGCCTCTCTCCCTTCTTGAATAGAGGGGTTATATTTTCTACTTTCCAGTGTGATGGAACCTTTTAGAATCTGGCGAATTTTGGAAAATTAACACCAACACTTCTACTACTTCATTAGCCACCTCTTTTAAGGCTCTAGGATGAAGTTCATCAGGACCCAGAGACTTGTCAGACCACAGCTCCATCAGATTGCTCAGTACCACTTAGTTAGTGATTGTAATTTCACCAAGTTCCCCTCTCCCTCCCTCGTGATTTACAACTATTACTGGAATGTTTTTGTATCCTCTGTAATGAAGACAGGAGCAAAATATTTGCTCATTTCATCCTTATTATCTACTATTAACTCCTCACTGACACGCTCCAGAAGGCCACACTCATTTTACTTACTCTTTTCCTTTTTAAGTACCTGTAGAAACTCTTGCTATCTGTTATTACATTTCTACCTGGCTTCCTCTCATACTGTAATTTCTTTCTCCTGATTAACCCATAAGTCATTCTCTGTCGTTCTTTATATTCTGAGCAATCATCTGACTTGCCACTCATCTTTGCGCAGTTATATGTTTTTTCCTTAAATCTGATGCTTTTCTTAACTTTAATTAATCTTTAACTTTTAATTAAAGAATTATCCTTTATACTAGGAATATACTTATTCTGAGAATGCTGAAATATCCCCTTAAGCAGTCTGCCACTGCTTCTTTGTTGATCTATCCCCTAGCCTACTATCCCAGTTCACTTCAGCTAGCTCAGCTTTCATGCCCAAATAATTGTCCTTATTTAAGTTTAAAATACTGGTCTTAGATCTACTCTTCTCCCTTTCAAACTGGATGTAAAATTCAATCATATTGTGATCGCTGCTACTGAGGGGTGCCTTCACTCTGAGATCATTAATTAATCTTGTCACATTACACAATACCAAGTCTAATATAACCTGCTGTCTTGTTGGTTCCAGAAAGTGCTGCTTTAAAACAAAACTCTCTCGAAAGCATTCTATGAACTTTCAGCCGCATTGTTGGGCAGATTTGGCATGCGTGCTGTCAATGACACTCTTCACCATAGGGGAGGCTGCACTCATATCAAAGCCTTGTTCTTGCTCTGCCTGCTTCTCTCCAACAAAAGGGAATGAAATTAAATTAGCTCTCGTTGAATGTAGAGCATCAGAGACTTTGCTCATGCAACAGTGGATGGCAAACTGTGAGATGTTGCAAACATCTATAGCACCAGCCTGAAAAAGCCAGACACACCTTCAAGCTACTGACAATGCTGTCCTCACCCTGCTCTGAGATTGCAGTTGTGGCTGTAGCAGGTGCAGATTTCAGTGAGAATGTCCTTACTGAAATGTGGACATCACACACATTGTTCTTTGCCAAAGTTCAGGCAAAGAAACTGCTCCTTGAACAACCTGGACAGATATGGCTCCCTGCTGAAAGTCTTTCTCCCCATTCTCCTTCTCGTCCCTTTTCCAGCAACTAATTCTGATCTGGCCTCTCTTCTTTTTCCAAGTCATGCTGTATTCAAAGGGGATTGTCTACTGGAACACCCGTGTCTGTGAGCAACTGATTTGTGCAGAAACCCTGGAATCAGCACCAACTCCTTCCGCACCTGCTATACCACTCTGTCGACTTTGAAGACTTGAAACAACTATAGAAAGCATAAAACAGTTTAGAATTGAAGCAACAGCCTGAAGAAATCCACCAGCAACTAACCTGTAAGTAGTCGATGGTCCCTTTCAATAGCACTGGTAGTGGGATACTTTGTACTGTTGAGTATGTGTTCAGCAGAGGTTAAAAGGTACTTCAAAATGGCAATGCTGATATCATATCTGTTGCTGATTTGCATCATAATCTGCCTGCTCTGCATACTGTCAGCAGCTATTCACTGCATGCATGCGCTAATGCCCTCACTAATATGGCAGTGTGATTCGCCCCAGAAACATGCCATGATGCTGTTTTGGACACCAAATGACACCTGTTATACACAAACAAGCACTACTGATCCAAATTTCACAGCACCTGTTTCTTGGTTGATTCCAATGATTTGTTTCATGGGGGATGGGAGGGGAGTTTGTGGGGCTTAAGTGGATTGAGCTGTCAAAAAGCATATTAACTTAAATTAAATCATGTAAATTAGTCCACCGTAAATTAACTTTAGCCACCAGTTGGTGGTGAAGTAATTTTGGAATTGTAAGTTTCTTTCAGGCAGTATACAGAAACTAGAATTTACATAACGCTCAATGGGATTTGGCTGCAGAGATGTGGACTGAGTTGATGCAACATGCCCATTTTTCTCTCCTTCCCTTGGTTCACAGCCTGCACTTGCTTTTCCTCTGTCACTAGAGATATAACATTTCAAATTGGGTAGCAGACTGAAACGTACTTAAGTGGAAGTGGGCTGTGCCTCCGTCAACAGACACAGGAGTTAGTAAATGGCATTCACCAACCATTTCATTTCTAGATTTAAATCACAGTAGATTAGTCTCCAGAAATGATAACATCATGAAAAAAATCCAGAAGTGAGCATAAATACTTTGCGAAAATCTTGGTTATTTACTCACAACTTAGGTATGTTTGTGTTTTTATGTTGCTCATGGAATAAGCTGGAAGTCTACCATCTCCACCTCACAGCTTGTCTAACCTTGAGGTTGGAATGCATCCTACAGTGATACCAGGGCTCACTGTTATGGAACTTGTTGTGGCTCAGCGGTAGCAATCTCGTCCGAAACAGAAAGTTATGGGTTCAAGATCAACTGCAGGGATTTAAGCACAAAATCCAGGCTGGCACTGCAATGAAATAACAAGGAAGTGCTGCACTGCCTTTCAGATGAGTGGTTAAAATGAGCTCCCATTCACCCTCTCAGGTGGATGCAAAAGATCCCATCGTATTATTGCAAAGAAGAGCAGAGAAATCTCCACAATGTCCTGGCCAATAGTTGTCCCTCAACCAATTTAAAACAGATTACGTGATCATTGTCGCATTGTTGTTGACGGGACCTTAGACTACACAGGTCGGCTGTCATGTTTCCCACATTACAACAGTGACTACACTTCAGAAATTACTTCACTGGCTGTAAAGTGCTTTGGGGAGCACCAAAATCATCAAAGGCACTATAAAAATGTAAATCTTCCTTCCTTTCAAACTGTTCCACAACTTATATGAGAGCAACGTAGAGTAACTTGATTCTCTCCAGCTCTTCCCTGCATTGTTTTTTTTCAGTTTTCTCCCTGTACTTCACATCATTGTCAATTCTAGGAAGCAGCATTTTTGCTGTCACACTTTCATTATATGCAAACAGAGAAATTGATTTCTAATCATTTCTTCAGAATTCTCCTTGCAGTAGACGAGCCCCCCACAGTGCAAGGCACAAGCTGAAGTCACTAACTCTCAGTCAGTATGGGCATACAGTTGAAGCTATCCGGGTTAGCCCAATATTTGATAAGTGAACCCTATAGATCCAATCAATTAATTTATTCTTGCCAGATTCAGCGTGAGGTGCTATCTCTTAATATTCTATAGCCCATAAGATCCAGGACAAAAGTTGCATCTTAACAGAACTTGGATCCATTTTACACCACCAGCATACATTGGCTGCGGTGTATACTGCAACACTGCAGCTACCTACCAAGACTTTTCAATAGCCTCTCCCAAATTTAGGGGAGATAATGGTGCTAATCCAGAGGACCAGGTTAAGTTTATGGGGGTACGGGTTCAAATCCTGCCCCGGCAGCTGGTAGAATTAAAATTCAATTGATAAATCTGGAATTGAAAGCTAGTTTCAGTAATGGTGACCAAGGGAAGAATTTTTCCCCCATTGAGGGGGGGAAGTTCAGGAGCAGGCACGCCTCCAAGTCCCCATTTTACGTGGGCGGTGATGTCCGCCAGGATGCGCTATGCGCTCCCTGTGCGAGTGGGGGGGGGGGGGATTCCCTCAGCAGAGAGTGTGCTCTTCCGTGGGGGGGGGGGGGATTCCCTCAGCAGAGAGTGTGCTCTTCCGTGTGAACTCATCTCCCTGAGGCTAAGTGCTGCCTCAGGCAGATCGGCGCCAAATTTAAAAATGGTGCAGGTGGAAAAATAAAATTTCTTTGACATGTCCTCTCATGTGACACTGTCACCTGAGTTGGGACATGTCCATCACTTTTAATCAAATTTTTATTAAATTTTTTAAATCCCTCATGAAACCTCATCCCACCCTTGGATGAGGTTTCATGCCTTTTCTGAAGCCCGCCAGGGCTCCTGGCCTGCCCAGCAACCATAAGGTTGGACGCGCAGGTCCAAAAATTATTTCAATTAGTTTTTAAATGGCCTCAACAGGCTGTTGACAGGCCCAACGTCATACTGCGTCGGCGAACGGGCCCCACCCCCCGCTCATCAACCTAAAGATTTCACTCCCTTACTTATCAAGAATCTATCTAGCTCTGCCTTAAAAAATTTAAAGGCTCTGCTTCCATCACCTTTTGAGGAAGAGTTCCAAAGACTCACTACCTTCAGAGAAAAAAAATTCTCTCATCTCTTTCTTAATTGGGCAGCCACTTATTTTTAAACAGTGACCTGTAGTTCTACGTTCTCCCACAAGAGGAAATATCCTCTCCACATCCACCCTGTCAATACCCCTCAGGATCTCATATAAATCCATCTGGTTCACGAATGTCCTTTAGATCAGGAAATCTGCCATTCTTACCTGGTTTGGCCCACATGTAACTCCAGACCCACAGCAATGTGGTTGACTCTTAATTATCCTCTGAAATGGCCTAGTAAACTCAGTTCAAGGGCAATTAGAGATGGGCAACAAATGCTGGCATTTCCAAGGACAGCCACATCCCATTGAAGAATAAAATACACAAATCACACTCCGCCCTACCAGAACATATTATCGTTACTTCACGTTTATTGGGTCTCAATCCTAGAACATCCTCCCTAACGATATTGTGGGTTACCCTTCACCACAAGCACTGCAGTGGTTGAAGAAGGCAGCTCACTACCATCTTCGCAAAGTCAACTAGGAATGGGCAGTAAATGCTGGCCTTGATGGCAACGCCCACACCCCGAGGATTAATCTACAAGAATGAATCAGTGGGTGCACTGGTGGGCCTGCTGCTGCTCCAACCACAAGTATAAATGTTTACAGCAGCATGGCCAATACGCTGGTTTTTATAAGAAGCAGTAAACTCTAGCTGTAAACAGCATATCCAAAAAGGTTAGCATTTCAAATTCAACCCCTTCATTAGGACTGCCAACGTTTCTTTTCCATTTTTAAGATGCAAATACATTTAAGGTGCATTTCCAAAGGTTTCTCTTTTGATTTCAGATTCCCAGCACTTGTATTTTTTTTTCAATCCACAACAACCTTTAGGATGCAAGATGCTTTCTCTGTAATGTAATTCTGTCACCTACAAACAACTGGTAAGCAAATTTGTAAGGGGTGAAAAACCAAATTTCTACATGAAAGCAGTATACAACTCGCACTGGTCCCAATATAGCTGACTGAACTTGTGTTGATACAGAGATAAGCTAACTGTTGTTGTCTGTAGTGTTGTTTCATAGTAACACTGGGTTTCATCATAATGAGAAGTAATCAAACATTCTCATCAAGTAATGCCATAGAATCTGCTATTCACGAAAAGTACTCAATATAATGATAAAAATTTTTAGAGTTTGAAGGGGAAAGAACTAAATGTTTATCAGAAGATAAATTCACTACAGTATTATTACATAATTTTCTTGTCAGTGTCTTTAAACATGTAATTAGTCAGAAGTTATGGATTTTATATTGATAACAGCATGTGAGGATTAAAGGTGTAAAAAGAACTGGAAAGCCTATGAATAAATTGGAAGAGATTCAAAGACGGACAATAAGGATGATGGAAGCTCTTAATTCAATGAACAGTGAGGTGAAGAGAGATTAATCTATTCCCATTAACTAAAAGATGAGAGGAATCTGATCCAAGTTTTCAAATCACAAGAGAAATCCATGAAGTGGTTGCTGAGAGATTACTTGAGTTGAATCAGGAGAAAAAGTGGCCAGGGTTATAAAGTAAGGAAAACTTGAGAAAACATGGTGCAAGGAGTAATTACTTCACCTTTGGATCAATTAGGGAACTAAATGCCATTTAGCACAGAGGGTGCAGTGGGCAAAAAATTAAACTGCACGCATTCCTGTTCTAAAAAGGCGGGATGGGTTACATGTGGGCTATATGCCACTAAAAATGGACTATATGTTGCGACTTAATCACACCCTCGGTGTAACCGCAAAGCCATTGTGCTCTGCACCAATGCTGCATCAGCAGTGTAAATTCCACCTGAACCCGCAGTCAGGGCCCAATCCGTCACCAGAGCAGAGGAATGAGAGGTCCTAAAAGTGCTATCATGCTCTACTTAAGTTAGTTTAAACATTGACATCTGTTTTATGCTTTATAAGTTGAGCACCAGGACCAAACTTGTAAATACATTAATCTGAGAGTCTATATAGATTTGAACATGGATGGGCTGAATGCTTTTCTTTATTCCTATTTTCCTATGTTTTAATATCAGCTCTTCTTACCTAATGCTTGAATACGACCATGGGAACCACGAGTATAACTGAGCAGAAACCAACAACAAATGAAATAATGCTGGAAGGTGAACTCTTTCCACAAAAAGTTATGATGACATAGAACCACTTGGTACAAATTAGAAGCTTTTGGTATCACCTGCTCGATCCCTTGTGCCCAGTTGTAAGGTAAGTAAAATGCACATTAGTCAGGCAAAAAATTGAGACTGACTACTAATGCGAGTATAGCATGTTGTGGCTTAAAAGGTGAGGTGTCAACTTATATGGCTATATCTGCAAAAACGCAATTTTTTGAGGCTGGAAGAATGTTGTCGTTTTATATGCCAGGTCAACTTATATGCAGTAATCTATGGTATGCACAGATATCTAGAGAAACAAAATGATTTCAATAACTCCACAGAAAACTCAGAATTCTTACAGGACAAGGGGAGGCCATTCGGCCCGTCATATCTGCACCAGCTCTCGAAATGAGCAATTTACCTAGTGCCAGCCTCCCACCTTCTCCCCATAACCCATTCTTCATTTTCAGATAACAGTCTCATTCCCTTCGCAAGCTTCAATTGAACCTACTTCTACCACAGTCTCAGGCAGTGCATTCCAGACCTCAACCATTTGCTGCTTGAAAGCGTTTTTCTTCATATCGTTTTTGCTTCTTTTACCAATTACTCCGTTAAATGAAACCTGTGCCTTCTTGTTCTTGATCCTTTCATGAGTGTGAACACACTGTCCACCCCTATCTACTCTGTCCAGAACCCTCATGATATGGAATACCTCCACCAAATCTCCTCTCAGCCTTCTATTCTCCAAGTAAAGCTGTTCCACCTTCTCCAAACTATCTTCAGAATTGAAGTTCCTCATCCAGGGAACCATTCTTGTGAATCTTTTCTACACCCTCTCTAATGCCTTCACATCCTTCCTAAAGTGCGGAATCCAGAACTGGATGCAATACTTCAGTTGAGGCTGAATTAGTATTTTATACACGTTCAACATAACCTCCTTGCTCTTGTACTCTATGCCCCTATTAATAAAGCCCAGGATAGAGCATGCTTTGTCACACTCTTAACCTGTCCTGCCACTTTCAAAGACTTATGCACATATACACCCAGGTCCCTCTGCTTCTGCACCCCCTTTAGAGTTGCACCCCCTTTAGAGTTGCAACCTTTACTTTATATTGTCTCTCCATGTCCTTCCTCCCAAAATAAATCACTTCATATTTCCCTTCACTGAACATCAACCAACACTTGTCCGCCAATTCCACCAACTTGTCAAGTCCTTTTGAAGTACAAATTATCCTTCTCACAGTTCACAATGCTTCCAAGTTTTGTAGTGTCCACAAATTTTTAAATTGTGTCCTTCACTGGGTCATTGATATACATCAGGAAGAGCAAGGGTCCCAACACTGACCCTTGGGGAATTCTGCCACAAACCTTCTTCCAGTATGAAAAACATCCATGAACCGCTATTCTGTTTCCTGTCACTCAGCCAATTTCATCTCCATGTAGCTACTGTCCCTTTTATTCATAAGCTATAACATTGTTCACAAGTCTGTTGTGCAGTGCTGTATCAAATGCCTTTTGGAAGTCCATGTACACCACATCAACAGCATTGCCCTCACCAACCCACTCTGGTACCACTTCAAAAAAATCCATCAAGTTAGTTAAACACAATTTTTGCTTAACAAATCCATGCTGGCTTTCCATAATTAAACCACATTTGTCTATGTGACTACTAACTTTATCCTGATTTATTGTTTCCAGAGGTTTCCCTGGCACTGCAGTTAAACTGACTGGCTTGTAGTTGCCTTTTCTGAAAAAGGGTGCAACATTTGCACTTTTCCAGTCCTCTGGCACCACCCCGGAGTCTAAGGGAGACTGGAAAATTATGGTTGATGCCTCTGCAATTCCCATTCTCACTTCCCTCATGCATTTCATTTGATCGTGGTGCTTTATCAACTTTAAGTATAGACAGCCTATCTAACATGTCCTCACCAATTTTAAATCCATCTAGTGTATTAATTACCTCCACTTTCACCGTGGCCTGGATAGCATCTTCTTCCTCGGTAATGATAGATCCAAAATTTTCATTTAATACCTCAGATATTGTCCCACTCCATGCATAAATGCCCTTTCTGGTCCCTAATTTTCCCTACTCCTCTTACTACCCTTTAACTATTTATGTGCTTATAGAAGACTTTGGGATTCCCTTTTATGTTAGCTGTAGGTCTATTTTCATACTCTCTTTGCTTCTCTTATTTGCTTTTTCACCTCCCCCCTGAACCTTCTATATTCAGCCTGGATCCCCATTGTATTATCCACCTGACACCTGCCATAAACACACTTTTCCTTCTGCATCTTAATCTCGGTCTCTTTCCTCATCCAGGGAGCTCTGGATTTGTTTGCTCTACCTTTCCCCTTTGAGGGAGTATAACTTGACTGTGCCCAAATTGTCTCTTCTTTGAAGGTGGCCCATTGTTCAGCTACCGTTTTTCCTGCCAACTTTTAATTCCAATTTAATCGGCCCAGATCCATTCTTATCCCCATTGAAGTTGGCTTTCCCCGTTAGTTATTTTTATTCTAGATTGTTCTTTGTCCTTTTCCATACCAACCTACACCTAATGACACAATGATCACTGTCCACTAAATTTTCTACTGACACTTGATCTTCCTGGCCCACCTCATTCCCAAGAATCAGGCCTAGCAGTGAGGTAACAATTAGAAAATAACATCAATAATGAGATTAATGTGGATAGCCCCAACAAAATGGATCCCAGAAAGCTAGAATGAGGTATTCGACCATGTGACTCCCACAAGCCAGAGTTCCCAATCTCTGATAAGTGATCACTAGAAACCATTAAGAAGCAAAACAGTTCCCTACAGTGAGTGAGAGAAGAACCAGAGAGCCAGGTGGCTGAATCGCCATGATACTCAAAGTAGCACCAGTTCAACTGTGGTACTGGGAAACAGGCTTCAGGGAACTTACCTTTGCAATTTTATTAGATTGAATTCAATGGACCAAACCACTTCCTATTCATTTCCAATTTGGGGAAGTCCTAAACCACATACAGTTTTAAATCAACTATACCATTTCTTGGCAAGCTAATTATAGATTTATTAGTTGCAATTTTTAAAAAACTATGAATTTTTTTATGTCAACAACTTTCTTGGAATTGTAACATCATTAAACTTTGAAGGGCAGGTGGCTGATCTTTTACTTGTCCTACAAAGACCTCTTATGAAATCTGAGAAAGTCGCAGCCTGTCACTGGGGAAGCAATGCCCTGTGTACCTTCAATTGCCTGACAAAGTGCTTTCAGAAAAAAACTTCTTATGACAACAGTACCCGTCCACTACATTAAACCTATCCCTTCCTTTACTGTACTATTCTTTCAAATGTAATGGCAGCACTTCTATGAACAGCAGCCCAATATAATGAGAAAAGCTTAAAATCTAATGCCATTGTATTGAAATTAGGTGATGTGTCATGCAAAATAATGGTAATTGGCAATTGATTTATGGTGCATTTCATCCTCAGGCATTTGCTGCATGAGTCACTGGAGTTTCATGTCTTCAGTTTTGTGATGTCATGTGGGCCACTATAAGTGTTCCCTGTCTACAATCGATTGCCTTTCATTTAACTGATTGCAGTACAATATCATTATGTGCTCAATTGTTACAGCCCATATTCGCTCTCGACGCCTGCAGTATCATTAGAATGTGTTCCAGAATTTGTAACAGCAGTTTTGCAACATCAACCGACTGTCTTCAGTCAACAATAATGATCAATTCTAAACAATATTGGGATTTTCTGGAGGGGGTGGTGGGGACAGTAGTTAGTTATTTATAAATTAATAACATTATTCAGGTCGCACCAGCTCCTCACTTTCAAGATTAAAATGGCTATACTCTTCTGTCATTCTCCAATGTCCTTCAATAATTGTGGGATGTATGGAAGGGTGCTGAAGGCAAAAAACTATTCTTCTTGTCTCATAGTAATTAGAGGCTGGGAATGCACCAGAAGATCCACCTTTACGAGGTTCCATGACCTGTGACTGGCCAGATTTTAATCGTCCAGCAATCAATGCCAATTGCAAATCAATAAACCAGAGTTCTGGTTAGGTATATAACTTGATGCACATACCATACTGCAGACCACAAAAGGTTAAGTGTTCCTTACCCTCGTAGACACGATGTGTTAGTCTGGGAATAGTCTGGTGGATAAATATTAAACTTGTGGAGGATTAAAAATATATTAAATATCAAACTGCATTTCAGGCTGCTAAGCTCAGCTCATTTTTTGTTACAGATTGAAAGCATGGCATCATGTTTGTTTTCTTTTAAGGGACAGGGCGTATCCCTGCCACAAGACGGTTATCTCTTTGGTTTGTCCATCCAACAATGAGCCTTGTCCTTCACAGACTAACTTGATAGTCCCAGGTTTGAAGGGATGCTGTTTATTTTTCCAAAGCTCAAACTTGACAAATAAGAACAAAATGTATTTTAGAACTGCATGATTCAGTCCTGTACAATACTACTCAGAAGAGGTCGAAGTGCACACACCATAGACATACTGTGACAGAGAAATCAAAGATGGGTGTGGTACCATCCTGCTCTTAAACATATCAGTGAATGACTTCCCTTGGGGAATTATCAAACCATTAACTCAGAACAGTGGACTAGATTATGAGAGAAGAGGCCATTCACAGAATACTCTACCTGATTACTGTCACAGCAGAGCAATGATAAATGGAATCCTTGATGGCCAAAATGCTTTGCTGCACAGATAGAAAATGAATAAGGTTGTTGCTTCTGACTCAGGGGATGTTTAAGAGTGAGTCACCTCTGGCATTTAGAACACATCCACAATTGGCTTATTGAAATGTAAAGCTACTCAGCACAGCCTAAGCTGCATTACCTCCAACAGGACAGTGACAGGACATGGTTGGTGCTTTCAAGCCACCATTACTTCACTGCACAGTACTGAACCAACTTCAACAACTGCACAATGCAGGGAAATGAACCATTATGTTTGGTTGCTGCTTCTACAATGGTTCTTGGATTAAAATTGCAAATTTATACTGCCTTCTGCATTTTTCTACTTCCCCTTTAATTCCTATTGTGTCCTCTCGATGACCCAACAGTCACTTGCATTTAGGGACTGCGTTTAAATGCAGTAAAACTCCCAAGTGTGGCACAGGAGCATTATCAAACAAAATTTGATACCAGCCAAATGAGGAGATACAAGGGCAGGTGAATATAAAACTTGGTCAGAGGCATCTTTCAGGAATATCTTAAACGAGAAGAGATAGGTGGAGAAATTTAGCAAGGGACTTCCTGGGCAGCTCAAGGCATGACCGTCAATAGTGAAGTGATGGAAATCAAGGATGCACAAGAGGCCATTATTGGAGGAGCACAGAGATCTTGGAGAGCTGCAAGGCTGGAAGAGACTACAGAAACAGAGGGTGATGAGGCCATGGAGGGATTGGAAAAGGAGGATGAAAATTTTAAACAGACTTTGCCAGACCTGGAACCAGTGTAGGCCAGGGGTTATGGGTGAACAGGGCTTGGCACAATTTTGGATATGGGCACCAGTTTTGGATGAGTTCAGGTTTACAGAAGGTGCAAGCTGGAAGGCTGGCATTAGAATAGTCAAGTCGAGAGGAGCATTTCAGCAGCACATGAACTGAGGCAGGTTTGGTGACTGGTGATGCTACAAATTGGCGGTCTTGGTTAAGGAAACAATCTATTACTATTTACCTTACCCAAACCTGTTATAATCTTAACAGAGTTGTCAGCTCTCTTGGATTGACCAAGTCTCTCAAAATTGAGCAGTGATCGCCACTGCCGCAAGCAACCAGGGAGAAAAATCTACAGAGTCAGCAAAGTTCGTCTGATGGCTGCCATTGCTGTATCTGGCTAATCTATTCCCATATTCAGAGACTGGGGGAAAGGCAGGGTGGAGGGTGCAGATGCTGCAGCTTCACTCATACAACTGAGGAGCACCCACGGGAAACTAAGCAGTCTACTACCTGCAACCCCCCACCCCCCTTACATTTCCCCAGATAGTGCCAGGGAGAGTAGCTCCAGGGAACAGGTAGCGAGAGGAGAGGAGAGAAATATGACCATGCAGCCAGGACCAGTTCCAACAAAAGCAGCAAGAGTGTGCTGCCAAGAAGCCACAGGCTTGAGCCCAATTCTGGGAGTGGTGTCACTTTTACTATATGTTCAAGAGAATGGTGAACTTCAGTTCTGAAACCAGAGGGAGAGTGGAGATAAACATGTCTTAAAAGGGATCAGGCTGCTAGACGCATCTGGCAGGCAAGCCCAAAATTGTTCTTTCTATGAACAAGAAAGCGAGTCTTACTATCTCATTTAAGATAAGCACAGAGCTGAAATTAACTACAATACATGACAGAAGTAACACTACAAACAGCAACAACTTTTGTTGGAAATCAGAAAACACTGCAAATAGAATATGGGTTGAATAACATCCAACTCTACTACCTGCCATGTTCCAGTCCTCTGCACATGTCATGGGGGTCATAGTAGATATAGTTCTAGCGTATACGTCCTTATTAGAGATGGTATCATCATATGATTGAATTTGATATTAAGTTTGGGATGGATAAGGAGGAGTCACAGAAAGTTAAACTTCAAAGGACAGCCTTCCAGTTCTCAAGACTTCTTGCATGACAAATGCTAGCACAAAATCACGTGAACAAATACTCAACTGCAGGGGACCCAACCCTTAGATGGTAAATGTGATAACATTTGCAAACTGCGGGCAAGTGTCATATGATCAGATGTCATTAGATTTGAGATCATGTGATCAATCCTGGAGGAACATGTCCAATGAGAGTTAGCAACTCTACACCTTAAAGACTTATATCAGGTCACTGCTTAACTTTCACAGTTCCAGTGAAAAAGCCCTAATGTCTCAAATTATTCTTCACAACTGTAATACTCTCGTCCACAACGACACCTGAAGAGTAAACTAATTGCATATGTCCACAGTAGTGGAGATTGAACCTGGTCAGCGAAAAGAGCAGACTTAATGGGCAAATGACATTTTTTTCGTTGCATACTTAATGGTATTTTTACTGTAACTCATTAGTTGCCTCATAGATGAGAGGTGACATACTGGCTTGAATTCATTTAATAACCTTTGAATAGACAATATGGTGTTTAATTACAACTGTGACTGAGCAATGAATATTACAGAAATCATAATTCAGGTCTGATATCAAAAGCATCCCTTACCTTTTACAGTCACCCGTGCTGTGAGAGATCCTAGGCAGCACTTCAATGAGTTAAGTTCCAAAACAAGACTTGAAACCCAAAATGTAAATTAACTCCAGATTACAGTTAGCAAACATTCTGTCCATCTTTGTTGATCTGACCAGTTAGATGATGCACAAGATATGTTCCGCATAAATTCTTAGTTTCCTTTAATTCCTTGATTCAAAGATTTATCTCTGAAATCACCTTTAAGCCTATTTAACTTTACCCTTGGAGCACATTTTAGGTCGACAACAGTACCACACAAATCACCCAAAGGCTTGTTTCATGTTCAGGCCCGCTGGCTTTTAGAAAATTATCTAATGTTTTCTGGCATGACATATAATGAATAACACCAAAGGGATTGACAATATTTTAAATACCTTAGTGAATTGCTTTTTGTCTTTCACAAATCTGTGTATGTGTAATCTTTTGAAAACTGGATGAGTACCTTAAATTGGATCACTGCTCCTTTCCTCATTTTCTTTGATAAAGGTAATACAATTTTATCTCATACTATGATTGTCAATAAACAGATTTAATAATTGTTGTACAGATCATGATTTGCTTGCATTGTTCAGCTCAATCTAAACTTGTCACGTTTTCACAAAATGTTATCTCTTCCATAATCCTGGGATTACTCAGGTCAATTTGATCCAAGTTATTTTCATTATTTTGCAAATTAGCTCTCAAGACCCAATGATAAAGCAACAACACACTTTTTCTCTGGGGTTTCAAGAATCTTGTTCTATTTGATTGGGGGAATTAGTGATCAAGCTAATCACTGTTAATGTTACAGACAGCAAATCGAGGCACATGGACAAGTTAGCACGCAAACTGCATCAAGGGGATTATCACAGAGATCCATTTTACTGAACAGACTTTCTCTCCGATAAGGAAACTCATCAGTGCTGGAATAGGTATACCTATTATAATACTCTGCGTACCAATGACAAGTTGTGTTAATGGCACCTAGTGGTAGTTAACAGACACTGTAACCACTTAGGTGACTGAGCAGACCACTGACTGCAAGGCAAGAGAAATTATATAAACACCTTTTACTCTTCTATATGCTGGCTTTTTTAAATAAAGAATTAATTTATTAAGTCAGTAGACAATCTTCAAGCACTAAGCGGCAAGGTAGGAAATGCTGGATCATTGCACTACAGAAGTGATAATTAAGGGATGGCTCTCATGGAAGGGGAGATGTAAATAGAGGCATGGAACAGGGAATTCAAAGATGACCACCTAAATAAATGGATGAGAGATAGGAAAATGAGGAAAAGACATTGAACTGAAGGGGCAAAGAATCAAGAAGCACCAGGCCACTGAGAACACATGGATCAGAAGCACCAAGCAGGGAAGACACAGGGTTAAAGAAAAGAAAAAAAATTACATGACAGTGATCACATTAATTATGAAAATGATGGAGATCATTAACAAAAATCAGCAGTCCAAAACAATGCTCAAGTCTTTTGTTGTTCATGTCAACATGCTTTGCCGATACAAGCTGCTTCTGTGATCTTCCCATTAAAAATGCAAGACAAGGTAATAAAATAAATCACATCCTGAACAGGACCCGGATGGCTGGACAGCATGTGTGGCCTCTCGACCTCATCACATTATGTCCCTATGATTAGATTTGTAGTCTTTAAATCCTCCTCACACAGCAATTTGATTGAGTGCTTGAAGGTAGTGAGTATGATCAGAACAACTTAAATATTGCACTACTGCACTACAGGTGTCATCCTGTTACTCTGTGAAACCATCTCAAGGAAAATAAAAAGAAAACTTGTAGTTTCACTCAGTACTGTTACGTCCTTTTTAACAAACTGAATAGGCAAAGACAGCCTTTGACAATTATTTCCCCTCAAGTCCATATGGACAGGTTGTACAGAATCTCATGGATCATATGATAGAAGCTCCACTGTGGAGCAGCAGAATTTTTACATTCATTTTTCCAAAGACAACTTTTTTTTAAAAAAGAAAGCATTATTATTTTTATATATAAAAATTAGCAATTCTTAGTTGATATTAACTATGTGGATCTTTTATCTTTGATATTTTAAGAGATGCTCTGACTGGGTGTCATAGTATCACTTCCTGTGCTGCAAAGGAAGCTGAACTGTAACATATCATATCATGTAAAGTAAAGCACACCCTTTACCCAAAATGTCCAAATAAGTCGACACTATCTAAAGCCCATTAGAATTAAGGGTAGTGAAATTGGTATTCCGTGACTGTGCAAAATTGGCCTCGCACCATGGCAAATTTTCTTTTCCAGTTAGGCTACCGTGTAAAATGGGTATCACCGAAGACCAATCTTACCCCCAAGATCTTGAAACTAGGAGTCCATTCAGACTCCCATGTTCAACTCTAAGGAGCCTAGTTTTAAATTCAATGAGTTCACATGCAGCAAACGTTAGTATGATAATGATGTTCTGTTTTATAGATATGAAACAATATTTACTATATGTGCTAGTGATATCTAATCACAGAACATCAATACTGTAGAAACTTTTTAATCTACTGGTTGCTGTTCAATTTGCATCATTGCTGAAGCATACATGTTGAACAGCAATGTGTACTGTTATCAATTGGCAAGGATGACTTAAAAATCTATTTGTTCAAGTTATCTGCGCTGGATCTTAAATGTATTTTAAATCAAACCAAGCAGTTCCTTTGGCTGGAGTTTTAATAGTAAATTTCTGACCCTCCCTCCAGTTGGAATGAGAAGCAGTGCTGCTGACAGACAAGAAGTCTATGCCTGACCATTATGTTGAAGTGGATATGTGTAAAAATATTAGCAAGTATTGACGAGAGAATTGTAAAACGGACTAACACACCTCTGAAGGTTTCTTCTCTTCCTGTCTTGTCCAAGGGTGCTTTGTATTTGTTGTCTTAGAACTTCGACACCATAATGTTATGTGACCTTGGAAAAGGAGGTCAAAAAGGTTTTAGACTCTGGTGATGACAATGAATGAGAATTGTGTACACTAATCTTGCACCATTGGATTAGTAAAATAAAGCAATCCAATGAAAAGCAACTGATTTAGAAGGCGCAATAAACCTGTGTTAAAAGCCAATGCTCAAATGGAAAAAAACTCTGGAGAAACACCAGGTCAATTTAGCGCCACAATTAATGATGATACAAAAGTGGGGATGAGAGCAACTGGGAACACTTTCAGGACTCTGTCCTTTTTCATAGCTCCCCTCTCATTTCCTGGCCAATAGGATGGGAGGGTGAACAGTTCCCTGGCCTCTGCCAACATTGCTCCACAATTCATCAAGAAGGAGCAAGGGACAGTCCATTTTCTCCTTCTTATCCATGAAGGAAAACTCAGTCTCAGACAGATACCACTCTCCAACAGCACAAGAAAGGCCAGAAGCTCATGATCCCAGGGCTGCAAGGTTAAGCAGTGTCCTCATTTTGTCATGCAGAGCTTTGGAATGCCAACTTAATGAACTCAGGCATCAATTTTGAACTGTCTTCAACTCGTAATTGAAGGCATTTCTTACTAAATTATCATTTTTTTGCTTTGGTATGAAATTCTTATGGGCTGGATTTTACATCCAGCATGTGCAATAGGCAGATGCGAAAGCCGGCACGTCTTCCACTCTCATGCAGTCCTGTGGCACAGCAGCAATTTACTGTCTGTTGGGACATTAATTATCTTGAGGTGAAACAACCGCCTCCAACTGGTGAGGAAGTCCGGCTTCCAAGAGCTGCCGGCCAATTGGATGGTCAGCAGCTCTTTGGTCCCAGCAGCACCACCAGGAGCAGTGGCTGCTGCTGGGGCCACATCCAGTCCCCAGCAACATTCATTACTGGAGCTGGATGCTAGCTAAGTGGGGGGAGGGAAAACATGGGGGTGTCGGAAGATTGGGTGGCCTCCGATCAAAACAGGGGATCCATAAAGGAGGCATCCTCCTTTCCTGCCCAAAGCTTATGCAGTCACTACGCAGTGACTCTTCGCTGGCCTCAGCTTGCCTCTAGAGAAATGGCAGCAGAGGTGGGGTGGCCCTTCAGTGACCAATTAACTGGCACAAGGGCAAGAGGGCAGCCTGACACCTTCCCCATCACTCGTAAAATTACGGCAGGGGTGGACGAGTAGGCGCCAGAAAAGGCACCCGCGGCCTTTTCTTGGCCTCTTCACCTGCAAACCCGCCCTCAAAAGAACATAAAATTCTACACTACATATTTAAAGATAATAATAACATTAGTTTGTTTTATGCCAGGATATACAGTGTTAATTATTAAATGTGGCTCATGACTGAATCCAAATCCTTGTTTAGCACAGATCACAGTGAAATCATAATTTTTGCTACATTAGTACAAGCGTATTTAAACTCAATCATTCTCACTGATTCACCAACTGTTTTTAATTTCTGACTGGTCTTAAAAGGTGTACATTTGCAAGCTTCCACATCCACTAGAGTCTTGCTAGATGGCAGCATGGATTTAAAAACATATCTGAACATTTTTGGAGCGCCAATTCTTAGAAACATTTTCTGTAACCATTCACTCTGTTTTCAAAAAGTTCACCAATTGAGGTTCTTACTGTCAGTGGTGTCTGAGTCCTCACTGCTGGTGGAGAACTTCCTCCGTTTCATTATTTCATTATCCATCCGGAGATCTGCAATAATTACAAACAATCTCCATCAATTTCAACATCTGCAAGATGCTACCAGAATAACAGCTTTGTGTTAGCATTGGAAGAACAACTTACATTTAACATAATAAAACATCATGAGGTGCTTCATGGGAGCATTATAAAACAAAATTTGACACTAAACTACCTTTGAGGTCAGATGACCAAAAGCGTGGTCAAAGAGGTACATTTTTAAGGAGTGTCTTAAAGGAGAAAAACAAGGTAGAGAGGTGGAGAAGTGGAGGGAGGGAATTCCAGATATTAGGTCTTAAAAAACTGAAGGCATGGCCATCAATGCTCATTCAGTGCTGGGGATCAGATAGGCAGTTTGATAATTTAGCAACAACGGAGTCGCCGAGAGGTGAAATCAAACTGGGTGTCACCAGCATACATGTACTTTCCAATGATGTTGCTAAAGAACAGCATTTGATGAGGAATAGGAGGGGGGCAAGGATAAATCAAAGCTAATGGTGCGGGTGCAGGAAGAGAAGCCATTACAAGTGATATTCTTGATACGATTAGATAGATAGGAATGGAACCAAGTGAGAGCAGTCCCATCCAATTGGAGAACAATGGAAGTGCTGGAGAAGAATGATGTAGTTAACTGTGTCTAAGGCTGCAGACAGATCAAGAAGGCCAAGGAGGGACAGTTGGCCTTTGTAACAGTCAGATAGGATGTCATTTGTGACTTTGATAAGAGCTGTTTCGGTACTGTGGCAGGAAACCTGATTGGTGGGATTCAAACATGGAATTCCAGGTAAGATTAAAATGGATTTGGGAGGCAAGAACATGTTCAAGGATGTAAAACACCACACTGAAACAGGATTCATACTACAACTGAGTTCATAGTCAGCAGGAAGGCATGGCCACCAATGCTTATTCAGTGCTGGGGATCAGATAGGCAGTTTGATAATTTAGCAACAACGGAGTCACCAAGAGGTGAAATCAAACTGGGTGTCACCAGCATACATGTACTTTCCAATGATGTTGCTAAAGAACAGCAGGGCACATCAAGCAACAGCTATGCGAGATACATGTTCTGGAGCATATTGCTGAACACTTCCTAATCCATGAAGGCAACAAAAGTTCCCCTTTCAGGCCTCAATAGGCCTGCGAGGTCAGGGAGTGACAGGGACCTGAGATGAAATTATAACTCTGACAGAAGAATGTGTCTTCTTGTAGCACTCCTCATTTGCTGTTCTTGGCACTTGTCATTATCCAAGGCATCATGCGTTACATTTTGTCATCTATAAGGCATCCAATCAAATGACAATTTTTGGTGAAGAGCTTGGGGAGAATAGAATTCCTGAGGACGAATGCTACCTAGTAACAATTAGCATTAGAGTGTGTGTGTGTGTGTGTGTGTGTGTGTGTGTGTGTGTGTGTGTGGTGGGGGGTGGGGGGGTTACCTCTTTTTAACTAGTTACAAGTGATTTGGACAATGATACATCCCTTTCTATTAATAAGGTTGAGGGTTGAGGGGGGATAATTGTGAGAGTTTGCAATGCTATATGCATGTCACCTGTTGCACCATGCACTTTGAGGAACACAGCACCATGATAGAACTGGAATGTCTTCTTATATTGCTATCATGCCAAACTGGACGAATTCTCCATCTCCCCTAAACATATATGCCAGTTACCTGACAAATGTAAATCTAAATGGCAACCTGTGTGATGTTATACAGATCTGCTGCTACTGTTTAGAATAAGCCAGTGCCCCAAAAATTGAGTGCACTGATAACTTTCGCAGGCACTGAGAAAGATATCCAGGCAAATGAATGTAGTTGCAGGTGTTGGTACTGCTTCCTAACAGCATTTTCAGTGAAGTAAGCTCTCTCACACAGAGCTTCTAAGATCTTCTTAACAGTCTACCTTGTCTGTTAATTCATTGCAAGGGGGCGAGTTAAATATATTTCGGGTCTATCTTCCTCATATTGTGTTTCCCTCTTCTTCATCCATCCTGTACCGCTTGTCCTCCATCAGGAAATGCCAACAATGCCATAGCTTAACTTAGAAACTCTTAACAAAGTTGAGGGTAAAAATATCCCAGTCATATTACTGACTCACAAGCTGGAAGAGAGGAGATCAGCTACTTCCAGCTGCAAATGGAAAAAAAAGCTCCGTAATCTCTCTTGTGAATTAAGTAATCACTCTTCAAAGCTTCTCCAGGCTCCAACTCAAATTCAAGGCCAGCAACAGGTACACCTCTTATTTCAAGTTAGCCTTGCTACATTCAGGGCCCAA
This sequence comes from Carcharodon carcharias, assembly GCF_017639515.1. Taxonomy (NCBI): domain Eukaryota; kingdom Metazoa; phylum Chordata; class Chondrichthyes; order Lamniformes; family Lamnidae; genus Carcharodon; species Carcharodon carcharias. The sequence goes on along the minus strand of NC_054474.1, from coordinate 41,048,284 downwards.
GTCATGAATTGTAGCTACTTCCACATCTGGTTACAACAAGCTTCAAGCAGTATCAACACACACATTCCAGGAAGGTTGGGGATCCACTCCACTGTGCAACCATTAAAGGATGGAAACCCAGCGTAAACAAGTCCTGCCCCGAATTCCAAGTCTCATAAACCCACAGTGCCATTCCAGCACTAATGATACACCAGAATTTTTTATTTTGCTATTTGCGTTGTTATTTATTTTACTCTAGTTCATTTTCTTTCCTGTGTGTTATTTTTCATTTCCTGTTTTAGCTGTTCTTCCTACCACATCTCCACCCCATTCCCAATTTGAAATGATTGTCATGTAATCTGTTACCTTGTGTTCCTGTCAATGTTATCAAGCTAGTCAGCAAGAATTGCATGGAAATGGCTTGAGTGACTTTAAAACCTATTTTCTTTCCCATCTTTTGACAAAATACATTATGTCACTGCTCCTGATATTTTGGAATCAATGTCACATCTCCAAGTTCATCTTCATCACCATCTCTGCCCAATACTTAAGCTCAAAAATTTTTATTGATGATAACTGTGGACAAATTCTTAACGTTCATATGACAGTCCTCTGGTATTTTAACAATTAAACTGTTGTTTTTAATAGCTCACAATCTTCATTAGAATGGCAACACCATGCAAATGCATTAAGAATTCAACCACTATCATTGCTAACGATAACTTCTATCTCTAATTGCCACATTCACTCTATCCTAACTTCTGCTCAGCACCTTGGCTCTTTTCATTTTGTCTCATCTCTCCTCCTGTTTGGCACTTCCAACAAATAACTGTTAACTTCAGATTGCCTCGAAGATTTCACCTTATGCATTGCAACACTCAAATGAAACACTGAATCACTTTTGTCTGAGGTTTTTTTTTCAATCATATTAACTATCTTTCATACTTGCACATAGATTTACAACTGCTTACTTTCCTTTCTTTCCTGCATTCTCCATTCTTATTAATAGAATTTTAATTTGATATATTTTGGAGCAGAAACTTGTCTCGGGCTGTAGTGTTAAGCGGGCGGTATTGCACTGGCCACCTGTCATACGCTCAGCTTGCTATTTCGATTCACTGAAGTGAACGGAACTGAATATCGAGCAGGGAATATAACGAATGGCCATTATAAACAGAGCCAGCAATGAGGCTCACCACTGGCAGCGTGAAATCAGAATAGCTGTTCTTCCATGTCAACTACATTTTTAAATGCTGTCCTCACTTGTTTTATGTCTGCTTACACAATTCCACCATCCATTCCACAGCTGTGACCTGCATCTTCAACTAAAAGGACTGGAAAACAATTCTTTCAGGCTTCAGCAGCACGGAAACCGCCAAATCACACTGTGTTCAACTTGCTCTATGCATTGTAGCTAGCACATGCATTAAGTGTGTATTAAAGGATAGTAGATTTGGTGTTTAAATGAACAGACATAACCCCAATTCTCCTAAAACTTTGGAACATTCCCTGGTTCTATCAAATCCCAGAATCTTACCAAATGCTACCAAAGCCTAAGACTGTCATCAGAGCAATTAAACCGTACGCCCTACCAGGCACTCCTAAGCAACATATTCCAATCTCCAATTGGTCCATTTTATTAGCATCTGGTTATATATCCTCCAGTTTTGCAAGTAGTGCAGGATGAAAATTAAATACACATGTAAATGAAACATATACAAAAAGGCTACTTATCTACTCTTTACACACAATAATGTAGTTCAATGCTCAAAGCACCAGTAAAAATCACATAATGTCTCATTATAAAAGCCATAATTCAATTTGTTTACTTACTGCATATCATGGCCCTGATGTTATTCCCACTGTAGCATAAAGATCCCAACTATTGTTAAAAAAAAGCAAGAAAACTTGCATTTATATTGCAATTTTCCTGTCCTTGGGACATCCTCAAGTGCTTTAAAGCTAATGAAGCACTTCTGAAGTATATTCAGTTATTTTATAGGCAAGCAAAACAGCAAATCCTTGGCCTCACTGTAAGCAATGTCACAGGAAATTTGCTAGCTTTCTTTAAAATTGCCAGATGTTTTTTTTTATTTTCCAAACAATTCAGTTTTATTTTCACATTAATTGTATTTTGAACAAGCACTGGCTGAAAACTTCACTCTATTCAACATTTACTGTCATTAACAAGAGTGCAAGTATGCTGTGCTGCCTGTTGCTCACCACACACAAATGCACCACATTCTTTCTCATGTACTGCTCAGTATGATGCTGTATTGGAAGGAGTGGGTATGGAAGAATCATGAGAAGATGTTTACGATTCCACATACTGCCTACTTCAACTTGTTGTAAATCAAAAACAACCTTCCTCTGTGCCACAATAGTTGCCTGGCTCTGGCTGTGTGGAGCTCTATTTTTTGAGGTGCTCCTCCTGTCACTTAAGGGTCATTTATCTCTTCTTATACTTTCCACTTATGTCACTACCAGAGGCAAAAGCACTTATATCTGTGAGTAGAGGCTTTTGTTCTGCATTAGGCCTCTGAATCTCTAGCACACCGAGAAGCATACCACAGAAAGTCACTAATACATCTTGACAGAACTCAGTACGTTTGAGCCAGAATTCTTGTAAGATGCCCACACTTCCTTGCAGTTTCCAGTAATGCCGTATACTCCTCAACTGCAACCAACAGACACAACTCTGCCCATAGGGATAATGGAATTTACAACTCTATCTAATCCAGTTTTCATCATCTCCAATGAAGCAAGTAAGTTGCTCACCAGTTAATCCTTTGAAATATCCTCTGTTTCATCAGTGGCCCTCTGATGTCAAAATTATAAAGCAACTTGACAAAGCACAACACATCCAGTTCTACATTAACAATTACCCCTATCCCTTCCTCAGTCTTAGGCAGTGAATCATCCTGTGTTCACTCTTGCAAATTAACTGATGTCCTCCAAAGTGCTTCAAGAAGTGTGCAGGGTGCCAGAAGTGTGTATGGTAGTCCTGCAATACGAGATTATTCCTGCTGAGTTTATGGTCTTTCTGCAGAAAGAGCCACAGGAAGAGTGTGTGGCCATTGCCATGCTTGGTGTTGTGCAATGACAGTACATGTCTCACAGCAAAACATGATGCCCTGAACTTGATGAAAATGAAAATCATTGCCACAGTACGTACACCACACAAATCACATGTCATCTGCATAAACTTCAGTATCTCCCAGACTCTGCATCAGCAAACACCCTAGGATTAAATTTTGATATCCTCTTACTGGGTAAAAGGTTTTATTTGCTTTGCACCCACCACCAGTCCTGGGACAGTAGTGACTCCTGAATATTATCTTCTGCCTAAAAGTAACATAAGTATCACTTGAGATGTAATTTTAGAGAAAAAGGAAATGCTGCACTGCAGTATATAAACTATATAAAATGTAAAAAAAAACTTGCTAGCTAAAGACAGCAAAGGAGATTGTTATTTGTATAGTTTATTCTATCTATGTAATATAATCTTTCTCAGCTCTAATAAGCAGGTCTTCCTACACTCTTACTCCAAAATAGCAATGTACAATAATTGACATTCATTTCTATGTCTATCAGTGTGATGGATATGACAGTGACCTTCATTGCTTACCCAAATACTTTCCTTCAACTGAACACCTTCCTCTATACATCCCTCAAGGACATGCAAAAACTTAAGTGAAAGTGTGCATGAATTGCTCCACTCGCCTGCTGCTTGTGTTGTGGTGCTTTGCCTTTCTCACCTATAAAAGGCATTGTTCCATTCCCTTATATTGTCCACAATACTTCATAGTACATCATCACAAAGTAACCTCTCCTCATCAACCCTGCAATTTATGCACTCCACAGCTGGTTTGATGCACTGAACGTTGTTTATAGTGAATACATGTCTATTGAGTAGATTATCAAGTGATATGGCACCAACACTGCAGGTTTTTACCTGTTTAATTATCCATTCATTATGGCGTCAGGAATGCATTTTCATTTAATACAATGTGCTAGGGTTAAAATTACCAAACATAAGATTTCATCAAAGCTTAAATTTAAACATAAACTTTGTAGACTTTGTAACACAGCACTTAGAGTTCCGAGGAAGAGTCATATTAGACTCAAAACGTTAACTCTTGTTTCTCTCTCTACAGATGCTGTCAGAACGGCTGAGTTTTTCCAGCACTTTGTTTTTATTTCAAATTTCCAGCATCTACAATATTTTGCTTTTATTTAGAGTTTATTGTTTTAAATTTTGAGTTCAGTGGGGCATTGCTACAAAGCACACAGGGCTTTAGGGCAGCAAAACACTGGTTCACACAGTGAACAGCAATTCCACGCACAGTGTGCTGCCAACCTCAGTCATGGCCTGAAACCAAGTAAAAGCCAAGCAACTCCCAGAACTGAGGGCAGAAGGGTCATTCTGTGGGAACCCTCACATAAACTCCTTCCAACAGGGTCAAAAGGCACATCAGCATCCCAAAAAAGGTTGGTGAGCACTGCAAAGAGGCCACAAGGACAGTAAGACAACAAACTTAAGGATAGAGGTAATGAAAGAAATCAATGTTTAATAATGCAATGTCACTGGGTTAGTAATCCAGAGGCCTAGGCTAATGCTCTGGAGGACAGGGGTTCAAATCCTACCGTGGCAGCTGGTGGAATTTAAATTCAATTCATAAATCTGGTATATAAAGCTAGTCTCAGTAACAGTGTCCATGAAAACTATCTTCAGTGGTCATAAAACCCATCTGGTTCACTGTCATTTAAGGAAGGAAATCTGCCATCCTTATACCTGGTCTGGCCTATATGTGACTCCAGACTCACAGCAATGTGGTTGACTTTTAACTGCCCTCAGAAATAGCTTAGCAAGTCACTCAGCTCAAGCGCAATTAAGGATGGGCAACAAATGCTGGCCCTGCCAGCAATACCAACATCCCATGAAAGAATAAAGAAAAAAGAATCTTCCAAAGGTATTGATCTAGCTAGTGAACACTTCAACAGCAAGATAAGGGAATCATTCCACAGGTGCTGAAGAGTAAGAATTCCAGTTAATAATCAGATACAGTAAGAAACTAGGAAGGAATGCTCACCTTGTGATACAATCTTCTGGTCTTTTCAAAGAATTTGTTTGTTTTCCCAGATTATTTGCCCAGTAGCTACATCTTGTATTGCGGATATTAACTGCATTTTCAATCAACCAGATGCTTCCATGAGTGTTAAGGCATCTAAACATGAACAGAAATGTTACCACATTGCCTTCATTCAAAACCTGAATAAAAAGTACTAGTCCAAGCACCACAAATATAAGTGATTTTAGGATGCTCATTTTGCAATCATGAAAGAACATTTGTGATGTTTCTGTTTTTCTTAAGTATCTTTTAAAAAGTTGCGGAGTGGGTAGTGTAGTGGGCTGCACAATGTTTTTCCAACTGTGGCACCTGCATTCAAATCCAGCTGGGACTGTTGAATTGAGTCTCCTCTCTCTACTGGCTGTAACATCTCTCAGTGAGTTGAGTTTACAGCAGTCATAACTAGTTTCCACTAGCTTGCGTGTGAGCCCACGACACAAAATAGAGATAATCAGAAATTGTCAATCTTGCTCAAGTAGGCAACAAGAATGGTTATCATGCAATGGAAATGTCATCCTGATGCGAGGGGGAGCATGGGCGCTAAGAATTTGTGCTTTAAATAACAAAGGGTAAAACATTTCTGTCTTAAGTGTAACAAAACCTTAAAGCAGCTACCTATATGCATGAATTTGCTCCATTTAATATACAGAGAATATCTTCCCCACTGTTGGGGCATAGCAAAGAAAACTTTGTTGCAGTAGAGAACAGGCAATATATGTTTCATAGTGTAATTGACCATGGAGTACTGGACAGGAAGAGGAAGAGAACTCTTCACTGCTCAGTTTTGTCAATGAAGTTACTCACATTATAAACTGCCTCCCTGAAGTACTAAAACTTAAAGGGATTAATGGTCTGTTGGAAACTTTCAAGTGCACATTTAGCTGTACAGCAACAGATTTCTTATATACTAATGTGGTAAAACACACCTGTAGGCAATTCAAAGAATAAAACTTGCAGTGGTATCATGATACATACAAATCAATTTGAAGTTTCAATTTTGTTCTTGCACAGTAGTGTTGGGGCGATGTAGCAAGTTAAATTTTAATGGAATTTTCTAACTGACACATTCTTATGAGAGTGCTTTTCCAAGTTCTATGCTGTTTATATATGAGTTCTTTTAACTCAGGAATTAGTTTGGAAGAAAAAACAGATTATTAAGAACATTGTGCATCCCCTCCCAGCATTTGAAACTTTGTAAGCAGAGGTAAGAATGCATGAAATTAAGTTTACAAAAGATTTATGTTAAGTGAACACTAAAAAAAGTACTCAAAATGCACATTTTGACACGAGTCCATTATTTTGTAATCTGAGAGCTCACAGTAATCTCTGAACATCAAGAAAACATTCTACTGAGCATGGCAACAAAGACCCATAACAAAACTGGTGTCAAGAGCAATAAAAGCCCTCCAGTGGCTGCAACCTCCTCCTCCTATGTACAGTAGTGCTGAAGACCTAAGCACAAGAGCTGCTCATCTCGCCAAGCTGTTCTAGTACAGCTATGACATTGGCATGTGCCTGACAATGTGGAAAATCAACCAGCTATGTCCGACCTACAAAAAAAGAACAAATATAACCCAACCAAATACTGCCCTATCAGCCTTCACCAATCAACAACAAAGTGATGGATGAAGTAATCAATAGTGCCACCGACTCACCAGTTGCTCAATGATGCTCAGTCTGGATTCTGCCAGAACCACTAGGTTCCAGACCTCATTACAGTCCTGAGTGAAACATTTCCACAAGAGCTGACTGCCAGAGAAAAACTAATAGTAACCTCTGTACAACATGGCACCAAGGAGTTTGAGCAAAACTGGTCAATACAGATCAAAGGTAAAATCCCTGCAGTGGCTAGAGAGACATGACATAAAAGGAAAATGGTCCGATGCCAATTGTGCTGCTAAAATTATTCATTAGTACTGTAGGTCACACCATCTTCAAAAGTTTCATCAAAGGCATCATAATATCAGGAATGAGGCATTTATCGATGATTCAGCTCCATTCACACTTCTCCAACAATGACACAACATTCAAACAACATTCAGACTTGCGCTGGCAAGTGACAGGTAAGATTCACACAAGTCCCAGGCAAAGACCATTTCCAAGAAAAAAGCCTAACCACCTCCCCTTGATCTTTAACTGTATCACCATCACTGAGTCCTACATTATAAATCTCTTGGGGGAGGGGGGTTTGGGGGTCACCATTGACCAGAAACTAAAACGAACTTTATTAACACTGTAGCTTTAAAAAGAGTGCAGAGGCTAGGTAGTCTGCAAGAAACATATTCTAATCCCCTCAAACCTTCTACGCCATCTAAAAGGCTCAAGTCAACAGTGTGATGGAATTGTCGCCACTCACCCAAATGGGCGCAACTGCAATAATGCTTAAGAAGTTTGGCACCATCCAGGACAGAGCAGTTTGTCGGATCGGTGTCCCTTCCCCCGACTCAGCAACCATATTTTCAATCACTGGCACCTATGCACATATTGCAGCCAATCTATAGGACGCAATCTACAAACTCAGCAGGATTACTTCCTTCCCTGCAAGCTCCACCAAAAAGCAGGACAATATCTTTGGTGTATTATTACCACATCCAAGTTCCCCTCCATGTCATGCACATTTTTAACTTGGAAATATATCAATTTGCCTTCACTGTCTCTAGGTCAATACCCTGGAATTCCCTACCTAATATCATTCTAGGGGAAACAGCACAATGACAGCAGCGGTTCAAATAGAAGGCTTATCACCAACTTCTCAACGTCACTAAGCATAAACAATAAATGTGAACTTACCAGAGTTACATCGAATAATAATCTTTTTAGAAGCCTGAGCAGTTGTGCTACACTCATTATAGAATTTTTTATCTGTCTTTATGTCTTTGCACGTAAAAGGACTTATTAAACTGCAAATATGTCATCAAAATATGTTCTTAATTATAGGGGTCAAAATTATAACAGATTTATTCCAATTAGACTCAGCTACCTGCTTTAGCACTTAGTTTTAGAATAATCCCATTTACAGGCTCCTCTGACAGTACACAATTCATCTACCGATTATAGAACTGACATTGAAGTTGGTACATAGAAAGCAAGATTTGTTTAAAATCCATCTGCTTTCTCAGTTGTATAAGTTTAATTTGTTGGCTTTCACATCAATCAAAGATTTATCTTTATTCGAGGGTAAATTATCCCATTTTGTTTCATCTCTTTCTATCTTGAGCTCCCCGGGCCAAAATTAATAGTGGACAGAAGAACAGGTGGACTATATGTTTTGTGCCTCCCAACAATATCAGTCTAAAACCCACCACTAGGAGGTGTGCAAAAACCACCCTGGAACAATTCTCTGCGATAGAAATTCACTCGCACGGGCAGTGAGGTCGAGATGTTGCTACAGGGGAAGGTAGCACGGTCGCGATCAGAGGTGAGAAGATGAGCTACTGCCAACAGTGGCCCATGATTTGAATATGGAACCCGCCACCCAGCTCCACATTCAGGCATTATTTTTTAAAAGTTTCGTCTTTTTAGTGGCAGCCTGTCGCAGTACCCTAAAGGTCCCACTGGTTAGGCCAAAGTAGACCAAATTTTCCTCAATATAGCCATCCCAATGCCAGGTGCATTTGGGCAATGGAAGGGTGTCACAAATGGGTGTTAGGCCCTCTATTTACATAAGCAAAGGACCTTCTCTGCCTGTTTCAGGTATGGGCCCTCGATACCTTTTTTTTGCCTATACCAATACATTTCCCCACAACATAACTAGTTCAGGAAATCTACATAGGGCATCAAAATTGCATCTGGCTATTGCACTTCAGTAGTCCTGCACATTATGCCACCATGTCACTTCATGCATTATCTGCACACCATCAATCCACTGCAATTCATTTCAAAACCGACCAAGTACACAGACAAGGACTGCAAGGACTCATTTTAGCTCACTGCTCATAAACAAATAAAGGATTTAGTAAAGGATACTGTAGCTGATTGTTGTAGACAGTTCATTGTTAACCCCACTTTCATGTCACGCCTCGAAGTCATTTTAGGCATAATACTGACCTCTAGAGTTTCCACTTCCTTTTAACTCACACATGTGATCAGAGCTTTAAAAAAATGTCTTTGCCCTTCACCAAAGCAATGAAGCAAGGGAGGAACACAATACACAAACCACAAGAACACCAGTGTGCAAAATGATGCAAAGCCAAGAGATGCTCAAAGAAAGGGGGAGGGGAACCACAATACAACTGTCATATTTCCCTCCCACATTTATAAACTTTGTAAAAAAATATTTTTGACACAAATCTTAAAACATACTACTTTGACTACACAGAAGAAACTTCACAAACTCATTCACTGGCTTGAGACCCACATTATTTGCAGACACAGCCTGCATGGAATACTAAATTTTTTTTATCCTTAAGATTAAAGGTTTCAATTAAATCCAGGATTATAATCACTTCTAATTTCACCTGTGATGTGGCACGGTGTGAAATGTGTTCATGTTACCTGACAAAAATGTTTGCAAGTTAGAAATTTCACCTTTCACTTCCAATTAAAAAAGAGCATAATACTTTATAAACAAGTTGTATTGCAACGTGAGAATATTTTTTCCCCCTGGAGTACAATTTAGTTTTGAATGTGAATAATCAGGGTCTGGCTTTGCACTGAATTTAAGTGCTATCACAAAAAAAGTTTTTAGCTGGTGTTTTAATGTTGGCATTCTTTGCACATGTAGATGATGGAAGTTTTATACTTGACCACACCCACCCCCCCAAAAAAAGGTGCCAGCAGAGAGATGATTAGTTTAGGTCAAGGGACCCTCCTCTTCCTCAATCTGTGGGCTTTCACTGAATGCGTGATGCAGTTACAGGTCAAGTGATTGCCACACGACATCAGGCAACAACACGTGTGCATCTGTCATAAAGTTGTGCATCCAGGCAGTTAAAAAGGGGGCAGTCTGCGTTGATGAAGTTTTAAAATGTGCTGGAAGTTATACCTGCGTGTAGAATTCGGCAACTTTTTTTTTGCCTTTCTCCCCCACCCCCCTCCCTCCTCTTTTCTCGGTGGGTGTTGCTGTTGCTGTTGCTGGAAGGGGGTGATATTGAGGAGCCACGCCTCCCCCGGTGAACCTGAGCGCAGCGAATTCGGGATAAACAAGAGCCACTCCCCCTAGAGTCAGCAGCGCAGCTTGCACTCAGGAACCTACATGTACACAGAGAGAGAGAGAGAGACACCATTTATTAAACGTATTATTTAAAAAAAAACAGCTCCTACGTTGCAAACGGTTGTCCCAACACCCCACGGATCACGCAAATTCAAAATTATGCAACTAAATAAAGACGATGCATTTTGTAAAAATAAATGCACATCTTTCCTTCCGCCCCCCCTCCCTCTCTCCCCTCCCCTCCCCACTCTCCAACCCCTGAGATCTACATCTGTACACAACCCCCTCTCAAAAACACACACACACACACAGCACCCCTCTGCTCACAGGCTGGGGTGCAAAAAATGTAAACAATTCTTTGAGTCTTGGATTGCAGTAACTGGTACACAGGCAAGCGATATAATATTATCCATAATAGAAAAAAAAGTTGAGCCTTGCACTTCTGGTCCCAAAAAAAGTAAAAGAAAAATAAGGATTTTTGCACGCGTGGGGTGCAGATCAAATTTCCCCCCAAAACAGTTACTCAGCTCGCTACTTATAAACGATCAATAATAATTACCATGCAATTTTTTTTTTGCTTGCTTAGCTTCGGATCTTATATGCCTCTTTTTTATTGCGGTGACTGTCCTCAGGCCACGATGGTGATGATGATGGTGTTGTAATATGAATGCGATGGTGCTGATATATGTTAAAAGCGGCGCAGGAGGAAACGCACATCGATCCGATGCACATTAATACATTTAAATCTCTCTCTCCCACTCTCCCCCCCCCCCCCCCTCTCCCTCTCTCTCTCTCTCTCTGTAAAAAAAAACATGCAGTTACACAGTGCTGAGATGGCTGCCAATGAAATGCAATGGGCGCTCTCTCTCTCACACACACACACACACACACACACAGTTTGCAGCTCCGCTTCTCTCTCACTCCCACCTTTCAGATCACTTTAATGCAGTCCTGTTGCGTTTCTGATCCTCTCGCCCCGATCCGGTGTGGGTTTTTTTTTTGCAAACTGCATCTTGTGGCTTTTTTTTTGCTACTTATTTTTTTTAAATCTTCCCTCCTTGTTTTTTTTGTGTGCAGTACGATCCCTTCCCGATAATTTGGATGTGGAATTTTTTTTTTTAAAAAAAGATCGGATCGCGGGAGGCAGACTCACTTTGGGAGATTTACCTCCGGAAAACAAGGCGATTTTTTTCCCTCTTTTTTGGCACGGGCGTACACTACAAGACCTAGCAACGAAATAGCTCATACTTCAAAATCTTTTGGCGCCATATTAATGACGTACTTAAAATTGCCTCTTGGAAAAAAACACAAGATCTCCCTGCGTCAAACCCGGCGTCTTTTACTTAAATGTTGTAACGCACCAAAGACAGCTTGGGAAACTAAAGGGAGTCGTGCAGGGGGCAGGGGTGGGGGGGAATGCATGCCTTTTAAATTTTTATTTTGCACTTATTTATCATATAGCACTTGTCAGCTTTCCCTCTTTGCGACTGTATGCATTTTTTTTAATTAATTGCCCAGCGGTATTGCAAGCAGAGCACCTTACTTTTTACGGTGGGAATTTTGACCCACGTTATACCGCAAGCCATTGACGGCAGGATGCAATTAGCAGATGTGGAATGTAAGGTCCCACTCTGGATATTAATGTCCGAGGTGCAGTTAAGTAAAAAAATAAAGTTATCAACAACCTCACACTCTAGTGTACCCGTGAGCATATGCCTACTTTTTGGGGAGGGGGAAGTTATTTTAATTGTTTAATTTCACAATTATGAACTAAATATTGACTATATATATATATATATATATACACACACATATCCAAACGTGGATACGAAAATGGTTTTATAATCATGTGAAATGTACGATTACCGAACATGAATGTACAGGATAACAATGGAAATCTAATCACAATCGTGCGAGAAAACATGGGAATCCATTGCGTATCTCTTTCATTTTCCAAACTCAACAAGTTCCGAAAGTTTTAGTTACTATTTATGCTTTGTTGTAAATATATGCAGTGAGGGAGTAATACAAAGGTGGTTTCGCATGAAGGTAGAAAAGTTTTTTGCGCATTTTGGTTTATCATATATCTAGCATATTATATATACACAATAATGGTTTGTTCCAATATTATGTAGTATTAGATCACCTGGGGTTTTCAGCGTGCTGAAAGTGAGATGGAGCGTCCCTTTCCTTCAAGTGCACTGATAGAAACTGCTTTTCATTGTGTATAAGGCATTCAAGGACTTTGCTTTTAACTAACAATATGGCCTGGGAAAAGACAGTACAATGCTCTTTAGATAATACAGTTTCACTAAAACTCCAGGTTGACTCAAGTATTTGAAAAATGCTCTTTTCAAACTTTTATAGGTATATTCCAGGAAAGAAACCACAACTTGCATAGCAAACATAGCAAACAAACATAGCAAAAATACCTCAATTAGTAGGAAAAAAATTTTAAATGTTCCAGCTGAACTGATGTTTGCATTAGAAATGTGCAATTGTACTTAAAATCTTTCAAGATGCTGTCAGTGCAAATATTCCACTGTTCCATATGCAACATACAAAATTGCAGGTTCAGATTAGTTCAGTTAATTCCAAGTTCCGGTTACTAGATAGTGTTTTATTTTTATCAATGTGCATGCTGTGATTTAATATTGATACATCTTTCAACATTTTTAGGATGAATTATAGCATCTAAATCAATATAAATCTTTATTTTATAGTAATATGAATCAGTGTACCATTCAATTCCTGTCCGTCACACTTCAAATGCTGCACTCAACCTTTTGTTTCACAGTTCAAAGAGTAAGTTCTTTCCTAAAGGTAGGTATAAAGATACTCCCCAGGAACACAGAATAATGAAGCCAGCATCTGCAGCCTCTTAATTGGCTCGTTCAGTGCTTACTAACAGTAGCAGCCTCTTAATTGTCAGCTACACAATCCCAATGGTTAACTAACAAAATTAGACTGTGTTACCTTAAAAGGACTTTCATTTACATGCCTTCAAAATAATATATAGTGATTTTTCATAATATAATACCGCAGTACTGATAAAACTTTGTATTCTCTGACTTACTGTGAGCAGTGTCATGGGTGATTCACTAGTGAAGATATATGAATAAAACTACGTCTAGTGTATATTTTGTCTGTAATACCTGTCAGTATACAAATTCCTGCATTAAACCTCAAAAGATAGTGGGAGAAAAGCAAATCACTTGCAAATCTTGTTGACATCATGAAATGCCTTTATACACTGAGAATGCTAAATGCAACTTGTGACTGACCTAAGCAATCTACTTATTTATGCAAAATTCTGACTGACAACCTGAAATTTGTGAGAAGTTTACGATCTATATTTTTCCCACACCAAAATGAATTTGAACACTGATTGACCTCACTCTCACCTTAACAGAAATTAGATTGTTTGGCTGCAAAAAGTCACAATTTCATTTTAGCAGCAGTATAATACATTGTACATAGGAACATAAGAAATAGAAACAGAAGTAAGCCTTTGGCCCCTTGAGCTTGCTCCACCATTCAATTAGATCATGGCTGATCTTCTACCTAAACGCAATTTTCCCACATTGTCCCCATATGTCTTGATGCTTTTAATATCTTAAAATCTTTTGATCTCTGTCTTCAACATACTCAATGACTGAGCCCCCATAGCCTTCTGGGGTGGAGAATTCCAAAGATTCACTACCCTGTTAGTGAAGAACAAACTCCTCATCTCAGTCCTAAATGGCCTACCCCTTATTCTGAGACTATGTCCCCTGGTTCAAGACTCCAGAGCCAGGGGAAATATCCTTCCTGCATCCACCCTGGTGAGCCCTATAAGAATTTTGTATGTTTGAATGAGATCACCTCTCATTCTTTGAAACCCTAGAGAATATAGGCCCAGTCTCCTCAATCTTTCCTCATAGGACAACCCTGCCATCCCAGGGATCGGTCTGGTGAACCTTTGCTGCACTCCCTCTATGGCAAGTGTATCCTCCCTAAGGTAAGGAGGCTGAAACTCTACACAATACTCCAGGTGCAGTCTCACCAAATTGCAGCAATAATGCTCCTACCATTATAATACGACATATCATCTGTTTTACCATGAGCAAACCACACAGAAGATTCAATAATAGATATATAAAGTTGCATCTATCACACATCTTGTCTGAAATGCTTCATTGTTAGACTCATTAATGAGACCATTTCTCTGCAGCACTGGCACATGATTGTCTCATATATATCTCTTCACATACCACCAATCAGAGCCTCAAACACTTCTTCTGGGTAAACTAGTAATTAACCTGTATTTCTTCCAAAAGCAGATAGGGTGAGCTGTTTGCTGAACACCTGACTTCTGTCCACAAATACAGTGCTGAACTTCCAGTCACTTGTTATTTTAATTCTCCATTCCACTTCTACCCTTTCCTCTCCGTACTTTTAAAATTCATTCTGGAGTTGTTAGCACTGTTGGAAAGGCTGGCATTTATTACCCATTCTTAGTTGGCCAGAATAGGTGATGGGGGCCCTCTTCTTGAACCTCTGTAGTCCTAAAGGTGATAGTGCTTCCGCATTGCTGTTACGGAGTTCCAGGGCTTTGGTCCAGTGATGGCAATATGTCTCCAAGCCAGCGTAGGAATGATAGTGGAATGTAGAAAACATAATGTTCCCATGCACCTACTGTGCTTGTCCATCTAGGTGGTGCAAGATGTGGGTTTGGGAGATGTTGATGAAGAAGCCTTGCTGTTGCTGCAGTGCATTCTATAGATAATACACATTTCAACCATGGTATGTCAGTTGTACAGTGGCTAGATGTTTCAATTAATGGGTGAGCTGCCAATGAAATGGACTGTTTTGTCCTGGATGGTGTCAACTTTCTTGACGCAGCTGCACTCATCCAACCAAGTGGAGAGTATTCTATCACACTCCTGACTTGTGCTATGTAGATCATGGAGAGGACCTGCAAAGTCAAAAGCTGTGTCACTCTCCTGAGAATACCCAGCCTCTGACCTGCTCTAGTACCCATGGCATTTACTTTGCCTATTCAGTTGAGTTTCTACTTTTCAATTGTGACCCACCAGAGTGCTGAAGGCAGGGGATTTGATAATGGTAATGCAGTTGAATGTCAAAGGAAAGTGGTTTGTCTCCCTCTTATTGGAGGTTCTATATTGTCCCAGCAAAACTCAACTGATGCTTAAGGAACAGGATCTCCTTTCTTCAATAGGCACTTTGTAGCCTTCTAGTCTTAATATTATATTTAGGCCTTCTCCACAGTTCCCACTTTTTCTACAGCAGAAAGTGCTGATAATGTAGGATGGGTGTACCAGCTGCCAGCATTTTCAGGATGGGGGGGGAATTCTGGTTTAGTGCTCAGGATGTGGATCCCTTTTACTACATGGTCAACAACATAACCTGCACCCTGGGATCAACCTTCCTTTCTCTTCCAGACCACTAGCGGCTGCTCTGTATTGCCAGTTTTTCCATGCTTTGCCCTCCCTCTGCTATTTTTCATTAACCTTTCATGTCCTTTGGATATTTTATGTCTTTTATTTCTCTAATTTCTCTCATCGTGATCTATTTTGTCTTATGCTATTATCACTCCTGTCATTTAACCATCTCCTGTTTTTCACCTATGTTTTCTTGTGTATGTGGTTTTTTTTCCCTGCTCCCTCATCCCTTGCTCCGTTTCTCCTAATAAGTTGTTCATTTGTAATACCTTCCAGTTTTGACAAAGGGTCATGTACCTAAAGTATTAACGTAACTTTTATTACTTCTTCATGGATGCTGCAAGTGTTTCTACCACTTTTTGTTTTATTTCAAATTTCCAGCATCGGCAGTATTTTGCTTTTTATTTTGAGTGTTGCCAACTTGGTGGCTCCACAGCTAAGCCAATAATAATTTCATCTGCTGTCCATGTAGTTGCGTCTCAGATCCATCACTTTCTTTACTATACCTCACTGCTTGAATCTCTCCAATCAATTTTTGAACCCTTCTGCATCACCAAAATTTCCCTAATCAAAGTCACAAATATTTTCTATGATTGTGACAGTGATGCATCATCCCTCCTCATCCTCCTCAACCTCTATGCAGCCTTTGACATGGTTGACTATACCATCCTCTTCCAATGTCTTTTCTCAATCCCCTTCACTAATTTCTGTTCTTACCAGAGAATCACTACCTAGGACTTTACTTCACACCCATGCACAGTCACCTCAAGGGTCTCCCATGGATTTATCCTCAGCTCCTTCTCTTCCTCACCTACATATTTCTCCATGGAACCTATATCCAAAGCCATGGGATCAGGTTCCACATGTATACTGATGCTGTCCATTACCACTCTCAATCCTTCCGCTGCCCATTGTGTTGTCAGATTGTTTGTCCAACATCCAGTTGTCCGGCACCATTGGCGTTAGGCATAATAGCAGGTGGGGTGGGGGGGGTGGTGGCGGGGAAACAATATGGTGAGAAGGCCAGAAATCGGTTTTATGCCATCATGAAACCGGTTTGCAATTGTCCGCTCCACCCGTCAATGGTGGGCCGTGTTTCTCACTGCCGCACATCGAGAACGTCATTTGCAACTAACTATAAGCCCTGCTTGCCAGAATCATCACGGCACATCAAATTTACCGCCCAGGTCAGCCTGACTTCAGGATGGCGTGATTCACAGCTGCCTTTAAAAGACATGCACCTGATGGCCTCAACTTTGAGGGGAGTTTGGAGGTGAGCGCACACAGCCTTGCCAAGTGCTCCTGAGCATCGCCCGTAGGACATCAAAGAATAGGCACTGCACATTCGCAGGGGGCATAGGCAAGTCACTTTTTCCCAGCAAGGGTTCCAGTGTGGGTCAGGCCGGGGGGGGTGGGGGGCTGCAGGTGCAGGTCTGGGGGGTGAGGAGGGAAACGGCCATGCATTTGGAAATGTCTAAAGAGAGCATTCTTCTGCAGCTGAGGCTGTCCAGCTGCAGCTCCACTGACATGCTTGGTGTCAGGCCTTTGATGCTTTTCTGCCCACTCAAGCGATGCAAATGCATGAAAGTGCCACCAAATGCTCCCCTCAGGGGCAGGCTGCAAATTAATGTGCGTTTTAGGGAGCAGCAGAGCAAATGGCCATCTAGAGCTGTACAATCCCCTTGTGAAAGGTGGCCATGGCGCAGTCACTGATGGAGGTGCTCACAGCCCTTTGCAATGTCTTTATTAAGCTTTGGACCAGTATCCATTATGGTTCAAGCTAAAGGCCCAGCCCTGCAGTGTGGCTTAGTTGAATATCTGTACCTGAGCTGAGAGAACAACATGTAGTCCAGTGGCCAAAGTTGCCGCCAACCAGTCAAGTGGAGTTGGGCAGAAATGGGTGGGGTTTTGGAAAGTCAATTAGCGCACTACACACTGGCCATCCAAGTGGTGCCCAGCACACTCCTGCATGAGCACCTCCCTCAAGATGAAGGGGCGGCAGAGTCTGCTGCACACACAGCTGAAGATCCACAGTGAGCCATCGCTCATAGGTGCATCACAAGACCCAGGGTCAATAGACGGC
The DNA here is from genome assembly GCF_017639515.1 of Carcharodon carcharias. Lineage (NCBI taxonomy): Eukaryota > Metazoa > Chordata > Chondrichthyes > Lamniformes > Lamnidae > Carcharodon > Carcharodon carcharias. The sequence goes on along the minus strand of NC_054474.1, from coordinate 41,030,494 downwards.
ATCTGTCATCCCTGCAGATGACCAAAAACCAGTGTTACTGAAGACTGCGTATGTCTAGGGAGCTGGTCAGTCAAATATGCCACGTGCTGCAGGATTTGGCGCCATGGAGACATGGAGGACATCCACTGCCAGTGGCCATGAAAGTGACGGTGGCGCTCAATTTTAACGCCAGTGACACCTTCCAGGGCTCCACAGGTGACCAGTGTGGGATCTCACAAGCCTCCATGCGCAAGTGTATCCAGGAGGTCACAGACGCCATCTTTGCAAATGCACAAAACTTTGCACATTTCTCCCAGGATTAGGAAAGCCAGGAAGCAAGAGTGCTGGGACTTTTGCAGATCTCAGGTTTCCCACAGGTGCAGGGTGCCATCGACTGCACCCTCATGGTGCGTAAATCTCCATGGTAATGAGCAATCAACTACATCAACCACAAGAGCTTCCACTCGCTGAATGTTCAGCTGGTGTGCGACCACCACAAACACATTCTGCAGGTCTGTGCATGATCCCCAGGGAGCATTCATGACTCCTACATCCTTAGTCTCAGATCACTGACATCTCCCAGGGTCCAGAGAGGCTGCAGGTTTGGCTCCTTGAGGACAAGGGCTACCCACAGAGGACATGGCTGATGACACCTATGCGGCGGCCTCAGCCTGCAGCACAGCAACGGTATAACGAGGCTCATGCTGCAACCCAGACTTTGGTGCAGCAAACAATAGGCATTTTGAAAATGAGGTTCCAGTGCCTTGACAGGTCCGGTGGACCACTACAATACAGTCCCCAGAGGGTGTCGTTCATTATCTTCACTTGCTGCGCACTCCACAACCTGGCACTGTAAAGGGGGTAGGACCTGGCTGAGGAGGAGATGAAGGAGTTGCATGTATCCTCCATTAAGGAGGAGGTCGAAGGGGGTGACAATGCTGAGGTCATTGAAGGCGAGGATGCTGGCAATGAGGCCATTGCACTGGCCAGATGAGGCAAGTGCGCTCAGGAGGCCCTCACAGCTGCGAGATTCATGGAGGAGGATGATGAGATGCAGTGAGGACAGTCCTGACATCCTCACCTTGCATCTGTGAATATTTGACTTCTGTGTGGCTGATGGCAGTGCACATACCCTCAGTGCTCAGGCTTATGTCATGAAGACGCAGTAGAGGCCCCAATAGTTGCTAGATTCCAGGAGGATGATGACGACATGCAGTGAGGACACTCCATAGATCTTCACATTGCCTCTGTAATTGTCTAAGTCCTGTCTGGCTGAGGACATCTCACTTGCACTCTGTGATCAGGGTCATATCATGGAGATGCAGCCATGAAACTTTAAAAGCACCTGATCCTTTGTCCGCCTTCAGCACCTGAGCCCTTCAAGAGCACAGTGTCACTGGTCACAGATGCTGAAGAGATAGGGGGCCAGCTCCACCTCAAAGGCACTGAGAGCACACAGAGAGAATGACGGAACTCTGTGACACCTGCCCGCTACATTCTGGCAGTAATGACAAGCATCATCGAGGTGCAGGAATCACTAACATGTCCAGTGAGTGTGAAGCTGGACAATCACTTTGGTCTAAAGGTTACACACTGCACAGGGAAGAAGCCCTGGACTGAGAACCTGCCTTTATCTTATGCAGGAACCAAGGTTTCACATCTGAGTGACACGAACACTGCTCAACATAACAAGGTAAATGTATGAACTTTTAAAAAAAAATCCCAGGTTAACATCCAAATGTGCAGGTCATAACATGTCCTTCCATTTTATAAAAGAAAACTTCAGTCTTGAAAGATATGATTCTAACACTGCTGACTGTGATGACCTTGGCGGGCATCCTCTGGAAGGCCGAGACCTGGAGGGTCCCAGCCTGCTTTCAGGGTCCTGCTGTGTGGCAGTGGCACCCTCCTCGGCCTGTGGAACTGGAGCTGCTAGGGTCTCAGGAAGAGGATGGACTGGACACCCCCGAAGTCACCTGGCTGGATGGCATCAGGCTGTGCACCTGCTGATCCTCCTCCCTATGGGTGCTCAAGGGCCCCAGCTGACACCTTGAAGTGAAGGGGAAGCTGGGGTGAGATTGGGCAGGCCTGCACCCTTCTTGCGTTGATACTGAAGGAGGCCAATTATGATGTCAGTGATGGAGTTCAGTCCGCGTAGCAGTGCAGGACTGATGTCCTGGACCAAGGTCTCCATGGTGGCTGCCATCCTACCAGTGTTGACCTCAGTGTATTGGCATGCCAGTGCTATCACCTCAGACGAAGGCAGCCGGACTCCTCCATCATGCCTTGCAATCTGAGGAGTGCATCCCTTCCTAATGTTCCCGTGCTTGCTTTTACAGCTCCAGCAACTGAGGTATGACCGAATACAGAGGCTCCTCATCTGACTCAGACTCAGCAGATTTCTGGCTTCCAGCAGTCCTCTGAATGCTGGAAACATGGGAAGTCCCTGCCGCTACCTGCTGTGGATCAGGCAGTGTGATGTGCTCACCAGATTGTGACTCCAAGGCTACTCTAGAACTAAGTCCCACCAAGATGTGTGTATCTGCGCTGGTGGAGGGTGTGGGTGAGCGCTATGATGGCTCTTCACTTAGGGAGTCTTCAGATTCTTCTGAGGTGTCTTCGGGGCTTGAATCGAGGACCTGGTGTGTGGACCCCCTTGGCTGCTTCCAAGATGTGCCTGCGAAAACAAGAAAAGACAATTAGTGCGTGGCAGGGAACTGCGGAACAAGGGAACTCACTGCATGGTTGTCTTATGGACGTTGCACTGCTGAACCCTCACTTGGTTGAGTGTTGCTGACCTCACTATCAGCAAAGGAACAGTCCAGGTCACAGCCAGCCAACTGGATGACTCTATTTTCAAAGTCTGTGAGGACATTGATTCAGGCATTCTTCCACCAGTCTGCAACCTCTCCCTTTTGTTGTGTGCCTGTTTGTTTGCATGAATACAGATGGAGTGAGTGTAAGCAGGGTGTCCTGCCAGGCCAGATGAGAAGGATACCTGGCATTTGTGGGTGCTGAGTGGTGCCATGGATGGGAAGAGGACATGATCTGTAAGGCAGATGAAGGTGTGTGAGAGAGTGAATGGTGAGGTCCCTTAAACTGGCAGTGAGTGAGATCCCTGTGGATGGTTGATGGGTTTGTGAGTGTGTGAGTTGAGAGTGATGAGATGTGTGACTTATCCTGGCAGAACAGAGGAGATCATTCATCCTCCTTCCTCATTGGGTGGCTGTCCTCTTTGTAGAGTGTTGGCACGCTGCTATGCTGGATTGGTGACCATGCTTGCTAGTCTTTGCCCAGAGCAGGGGCAGAGGACTTCATGGTGGTCCTACACTATGAAGTAAGCGCCCGAGGGAGGTACCACTAAATTTGGGGACAGCATGTTTCCTCCCTTTGGCAAACATGACTTTGCAGCAGCTTCTGATCCTTTAGAGAGTGCTGGCTCTGTGCAGGGCACCCTTTAAATTTGGCAGCCGGATTACTGAAGGCCTGAGGTGAATCGGTGTAGGTGAATCAGAGGCCGCCGGCATCTTTCCCGGGAATGCATTATTAATGAGGCAGGACACGCCGGGAATGGTATGAGACGGTAGGGAAACCCGCCATTGCGGCTGGCGGGTAAAATGTCCTTTTTCCCGCCCGCTACTGCACTTTATGCAAATCTGGGACAATTCTGCCCTGTGTTTCAATTTTTAGATATTCTCAACAGTTTACAGAGATTGAATCTGAGTTTGATAGTTTACTTATCATGTGCAAGTCTACTTTCAACATGAGAAACTGTTTTTCCCTCAGTTGTATTCCCGAGCTCCTTCACCGGCCCTGTCCCTCACTCCCATTGGCGGCTGTGCCTTCAGCCACCAGGCCCATGGTTTGGAATTTACTCCCTATAACCCTATCGCCTATCTGCCTCCCTCTTCTCCTTTAAGATCCCCTTTCATCTTTGACCAAGCTTTTGGCTGCCCCAACTAATATTTTCACCTTTGGCCCAGCTTCTATTTCTTTTTTTTTACACCTCTGTGAAGTGCCTTAGGACTTTTTTTTATATTTAAGCCAGAAGTTCTTTTAATCGTATAGATATATGCCTTTTCTAGCAGGAATCATTAGACAGCAGAATTTGAGCCTTAGCTGATATTTTCTTCTCAAACACCCAGGCCAGTTGTAGTTTACCCAGTACAGCCACAATTGAGATCACCTTGTTTCTCTTTTGAGGAATAATACCAGGTCAAATGACAGGAACTGGTTACATCACAATGAAAGAGCCATGTATTATTTTTGCCATCATCATGTCAAAAGGAGATGGTTGGATGAGGCTTTTTGCAATGGAGTGATATGTTCTATTGCAGACCAAATCATCACTGGGGTATGTGCTTGGAAAGCAGATGAGAAAAGAATCGCAAACATTCTTGTATGAAGACAGTACCCAATCACTTCATATTCTATTTTATTTTGTAACTGCAACTGCATGGAATACAAAAGAAGCACATGATCCCGCTGACATTCAGCAATGAAGAAAAACAAAGAAAGCTTCAGGTAAGGAAATAATTATTATATATTCTCAAGTTTTGAAACACTACAAATTAAATTTTAAAATAACCCAAAAGGATTGTTCGACATGATGAATCAATCCTTAAACCCTTTAATCATTTTTTCTTACAAAATAGAATTTTATAGGCTGTCACATTTATTTTGTTTGCCAAATTGTTTAAGTATTTAAGTTTTAATTCTGACATCAAAATGAGCGGAATGGGAGGCAAAATATTATTACAATATGTTTCTACTCCAATGTCATTTGGTAGTACAGGACTTGAGTATTGCTGAAAAAAGACATTTTGTCAAAGCTTTAGTCTTCCAAGCAGGACAATTGCAAGAATACCAATGTCAGGGGAAGAAACAACTGTATGAAAAGAGAGAGTGCTGATTGGTTGGCACATGGACTCTGATTGGTAGAAGCATTGCCATGGAAAATACACCAGTTAACGGTGGTTGACAGTTAACTGCCAAGCATTGTTTGAAATTTAAGCCAGGCAGCTTTACTCTGATTAGTCAAGGCATTCCCCTGAGGAATGAACCAACACATGGCTATCACTTATTTTGTTTAGCTGAAACAGGCGCAATGTGTGTACATGGGTAGGACTCTCAGCTCAGTGTGCGGACATGTGCCTGATACGCCCAAGCGTCCCAATGTCATTGCGCACTTGTGCGATATTTCAGTTGATGGGCACGCGAGAGAGTCAGTAGCACCCCCACCAACAATTAAGAGGCCTATTAAGGCCCTCAAGCTGGTAATTAAGTTGAATTTTTCGCTGCCTGCACAAACTTACAGTTGATGGGCGAATAGGCCAGGTGGCCTTTGCATTTTTTGTGTTACCTCATCCACAGGCAACATGAGGTTTCCAACTGTGAATAAAAAAAAGTAAAAAATTTTTAAGCTAGTTTTTAACGTGTCCCTGTTCAAGTGACATAGTCACATGTGGGGACATGTTTCCCTTATTTTTCAAATCTTTATTTTTAACTTTTAAATCCTTCAGCTCCCTGAGGCAGCTCTGTGCCTTCAGGGAGCTTTCAATGAGCACAACCCTACACATGCGCAAACTTCAGCGCTTGTGCTTCTCCCACTCCCACCCCGGCAGCGCTGAGGCTCTCAATTAACGGCCAGCCAATGTGAAATCGTGCTCGGGGCTCGAATGTGGGTGGCGGACCATTGCTTAGACACTCTCGGGCCTGCCTGACGCATCTGCCCAAGGAGGGGAAATCCTCCCCCATGTTCTTTTTGCTTACAAAGAACAGGGCCCTGTGTATTAATATAGGTAGCTTCCAGTACACGCAAATGCACCACACTATGAACCCGACTGACAATCTTAAATTGGGTATCAGCGTAATTTTTAGCAAATTGAGCATTATTTAGCAAATGTTGTCCAATCATGGAATCACATCTAATGTTGGACAATGTGTTTTGAGTTTTGCAAGCATGGGCTAGTTGAGTATGGTCTGTACCTTGCCTGTTGTGAACAGTGTAAAGGACATGTTGTTGGATATGATCCACCAGTCTTTGAGACGTACGGTCTACATACCTAGCATCACACTGGCTCTAAAATTCATATACCACATTATTCATTTGTGTGATGGGCAGAACATCTTTTGGTTTGACAGCAGTATCCTTTTAGTGGTGAACACCACTTATGTTGCTACTGCATTGTAGCAGCATGAAACAGATAGCTTCACCTGTTGCTCAAATTTTTGAGCTACCTTGCTTTTCCAGGGAAATCTAAGGTAGACAGGGCACTTTTCAGGGCCAAAAGTGATGGCTTTGAAGTGGAGCAGTCAAATTAACTCTCTTTCCTTGACATACTAGTTGAGAACTCTGCCAGGGGGTTCTCTACCATGATGTAATGCAAGCTTTTCTTCATTGGTCAATACAAGCGTTGGGATTCTTATAGTTCCACCTAATACTAGATTGGTCTTATCGGTAATCTCATAAATAGGGCCCAAGCCATTTGCTCACCGAAAAACTTGATGCTGAAATAGGGCGCATCATAGACATCCTGTGGGATAATGGCTACCCTGATCAGCTTATTTTGCGCTGTATATCACGCAAACTCATGAACAGGCCTAAGGCCATCACTTTAAGCCCTGAAAAAGTGTCCAGTCTACCTCATATTATTCTGGAAGGAAAAGGTATCTCAAAAATTTGAGCAACAGGTGAAGCTAGCTGTTTCACGCTGCTACTATGCAGTAGCAATACAAGTGGTATTCACCACTAACAGGATGCTGCCATCAAATCAAAAAGATGTTCTGCCTGTCACACAATTGATTAATATGGTATGAATTTCAATGCCAGTGTGATGTAGGTATGTAGGAAGTACGTCCCAAAGACTGGTGGATTTTATCAAGCACATGTCCCTTATGCTGATCGCAATGGGCAAGGTACAGGCTGTACCCAAACAGCCCGTGCTTGCAAAACTCAAAACACAGCGTCCAACATTAGATATGATTCCGCGATTGAACAACATTCGCTAAATAATCCTCAGTGTGCTAAAAATTACACTGACAACCAATTTAAGATTGTCAGTCGGGCCCGCAGTATGGTGCATTTGCATATACTGGAAGCTACCTATATTAATACACAGGGCCCTGCTCTTTGCAGACAGAAGGAACATGTACATACATTGCGCCTGGTTCAGCTAAACAAAATAAGTGATAGCTATTCGCTGGTTTATTCTTCAGGGCAATGCCTTGACCAATGTCAAGCTGCCTGGTTTAAATTTCAAACAATGCTCGGCAGTTAACTGTCAGTTGCCATTAACTGGTGCATTCTCCATGGCAACATCTCTACCAATCAGAGTCCACTTGCCAACCAATTAGAACTACTTTCTCATACAGTTAAAAAGTTGTTCTTTCACTGGCATTGGTATTCTTGCAATGGTCCTGATGAGCGCAAGACAAAAAGCTTTGACAAAATGTCTTTTTTCAGTACTCCAATGTAATATGCCAGAGAGTTCTAGGTGCCACCAATCCCCCACCTATGAAGTTCACAATCTAAGCCATGCTAAGGAATAACCAAATACTCCTCACAAACAAGAAAGGAAATGAGTGAGAAAAATAACAGGATAATTTCAGTAATCATTGGCTATGAGATTGGGACCAGCTTAGCTCGTGAAAACAGAGCAAATTTGGTGGTGAGTTTGGTTGGGGGGAAAATAAGAAAGACAGCACGTAAAGCCGGGGGAGAAAACAAATTCTAGGCTGAGCTCTAAAATAACCTATAAATCTGTATTTTACCAGTTCAGATCCATTTGGAATTTGTGCATCACCTGTGTCAATTTCTACTAAGATTTTACTCTTGAGATTTTTCTCCAAAATCCAGACACACTGGGGAGCATTTTTGGTTTGGATACACATCAGGTGGCTTTGGGTGGTGCTATTGAACTGCTTGCCCAATGGCACTGGTGAGTAGCGCAAATCCTTTTCAGGGTAGGGTCTGATCACAATACTTGTGACAAGTTGCCAGTGCTCAGTGAGCTCTGGCAGGCAGCTTGCAATACAATAGGCCAGTAATCTAGGAGCTCCTCTGTAAACTCTAATAAAAAAGTAGGTCATTCCAAGGTTTTTGTGGGGTGGGGTTGGTGGAAGGCTGGAAAGAGGTACTGTTTTGAGTGCTGCTTGCATGTTTTCTGGCCTGTTCCAAAATCACCAGTGAATCATGTCACAGAAAGCAGGTAGTCAGTATTGCATCACAATGTTTGGTTTGTTCCTGCCTCTTCCCACCTGAAAATGGTCCTCAAAGAAGCACATTGGAGCCTTATTGTGCTGTGTTACAAGATTGCAGATTTGCTCTTACCCATATCCTGATCTCAGACACAACGGCAATAAAATTTTGCATTTATATAATGCTTTTCATGTAGTATATCATCCCAAGGCACTTCACAGCAGTGTTAACAAAGCTTGACACCAAGACACATGAAGAGGTATCAGGGCGGGTGAACAAAGCTTGGTTAAAGAGGAGCATTTTAAGGAAGAGGGAGAGGTAGGAAAGTACTTAGGGGGCTTTTCCAGGGACCGGACAGCTTAAGGCACCAATGGAAGGGGCCAGAATTGGAGGAGTGCAGAGATCTCAGAGTGTTGTGGGGCTGGGGGTACTGACAGCAATAGGGAGGGATGGGGAAATGGAGAAATATGAAACCAAGGATGAGAAGTTTAACATCAAGATATTAACAGACCAGTGAAAAATGTAGCTCAGAGCACTGAGATGATGGATGAATGGGCTTTAGTGCAAGTTTGGATAAACGTTTGGGTGAGTTCAAGTTTATGGAGGTTCAAGATAGGAGGTTAGTTGGAATAGCATTGGAATAGTCAAGACTGGAGGTAACAAAGGCATGGGTAAGGGTTTCAGCAGCAGATAAGCTGAGGCAGGGGTGGAGATGGGTGATTTAGCCTAATGTACTGTGGGTGTACCTACACCATGTGGACTACAGCTCACCACCACTTTCTCAAGGGCAATTAGCAACGGGCAATAAATGCTGGCCTAACCAGCAATGTCCACATCCCTTAAATGAATTTTTAAAAGACTAAAATAGTGGCCAGGAAGGAAAGTTGGGTGAACAGTAGTCTAGTGGGGGCTGTTTGGAAGAGGATCTTAGTTTTCTGGGTCTTTAGTGAGAGGGCCATTTTCTCATATGCTTTGGAGAAAGAGTCAACAAGCTCAGTTTCTGAGTGAGCACACACACAAGTGTCATCTGCACACTGAAGCTCTATGACTGAAGCTGGAGTAAGTTTGGTTTTGGATTGAAGGCAGAACAGATGTTCTTAAAATATCTCTAAGTCTGTGGGTAACTTGCAGGGAAAGTGCAGTATTGCAGTGCTGAAGATGGAGAAGAGGGTTGATGCGATGGTACAGCCTTGCTTGACTCCCCCCCGCCAGTGTTCACTCAGATAATGTGTGGTGGTTCCATTGGTGAGGATCACAGCTTGCATGTCATCGTGAAGTATGCGGAGAATGGTGACAAATTTCTCAAAGCAGCTAAATTTGAGGACAATGCTCCATAAAGCCTCACAGTTGACAGAGTCAAAAGCTTTTGTGAGGTTGAAAAAGGCCATATACAGCGGTTGGTGTTGTTCCTTGCATTTTTTTTGGAATTACCGCACAGTGAAGATCAAGATCTTCCAAATCCAATGGCAAGAAAGGCAGTCCAACAGCAGCATCCTCTCCTAACCCAACATCCCCAGCTTTGAGGCACCAATCATTCAAAACCAGCTCCGCAGGGCAGGCCATGTCGTTTGTATACCTTGTACCAGACTCCTAAAGCAACTGTTTTACTCGGAATTTGATCATGGCGAGAGGCTCCAAGAGAACAATGGAAACACTTTAGGGACATCCTCAAAGTATCCCTGAAAAGGTCAAAAATCCCTGCAGACTCATGGAAGTTCCTGGCTTGTGACTGACCAAAATGGAGAAGATTCATTCAGCAAGGCACTGAACACATCGGGACACTTCATTGGGAACATGCAGAGGCAAAGTTAAGGTGTCAGAGAGAGTACATAACCCACTCAACAACTCATCTACCCAGCCCTTCATGCACCACCTGCCATACATGAAGCAGAGTTTGCAGATTACACATTGGACTTATAAGCCATCTCAAAACCCATTGAACCGGAATGGAAGCAAGTCATCCTCGATTCTGGGGGACTGCCTAAGAAGAAGACTAGTGGGAATAGGATCGAGGGAGCAAGGGATGAGTCTCATGAACAAGATCAGAAAGAGCATAAGGGGAGAAAGGAAAGAGAGTAGAGAAAGATGTGTGTTCATGGCGGGGGGAATCTTTAGGGTAAGTCTGGTTTGATGGGCTCGAAGAAAGGTGGGAAATAACTGAGAGCACTGAACAGATGGCCTCATTCTTAGTGGCAGAGAATTGTGGAAAATGGCAAGAACTCACAAAACACTTCTCCATAAGGAAAGCCAAACAGGATCAACATAGTTCAATCCTTCGCACCTGTCAATGACTGGTTTCCAAACAGAATTTGTGGAAGTGTGACAATAATATACCCCAACCCCTTCATAATGTTGCATCATGCAGTGAGATCAACTGTTAAAAAAAAGATAATGTGACAAGAAAAGAAAAAATATTACATTAACAAATGAAAATAAACTTAGGTAATTTTCAGATTTTCTTTATAACTGCCCTTTCAAGCAGGCTTGCCATTGTTCGCCCCTTCTTCAGGTTCTCCTTGCTGCACGGGAGGCCGACCCATTGGTATCCCAGCTCACCTGCCTTGCTCAGTGGAAAACAAGTGTGGAAAATATTTGGCTTCTATGCTGCGCCTCCTCTGGTGGTATATCCAATCTTGTTCGTCTATGGCCCTTTGGCATGAAAAATTGGTCCAGAACATTTCTAAAGAACAGTGAACAGAATCTGAATCAAACTTAATTAGTTTTTCGCAGCCTGAAATACAATACTGGTAGAATTACATTAAAAGGTACAGTTTTCTTTGTTCATTCAGGGGATGTGGGCATCACTGGCTCAGCCAGCATTTTATTGCCCATCCCTAATTCCCCTTGAGAGGGTGGTGGTGAGCTGTTTTATAATGGCTAGGCTACTGAACTGGCAAAGCAGAGGGTTTAAATGCCACCTTGGCAAGTTGTGAAATTGAATTTAATAAATCTGGTATTTTATTGTCTTAGAATTCTATATGGTTCACTAATGTCCTACAAGAAAATAAACCTGCACCCCTATCCAGTCTGGTCTACATGGGACTCCAGTCTTGTAATATATAGTTGAATTTAAATGCCCCCCTAAGCAGACTGACAAACCATTCAGTAATAGCAAAATAATCATTACAGAATAGAATCTTATGAGAAATATCAGATGGACCTTGTAGCATTGGATCAGGCCAAGATTCAGCAGCATTCTCCTCAGAAACACCTAAGAATCGCTATCTAACTTGGGAGGGCTATCCAACACAATAGTCAAACATTAGCATGCATAGTTGCACCCGCAGTCATACCTATCATTTAAGATCCTATACTGTTCTATTACCATCCCAGGATATGCCCTGTCCCACCAGCAGGATAGGCCCACTGGAAGAGGGGAGACAATACTACAGTTGGGTGGGCATGGTCTTGAGTGTTACTAACATTGACTTCAGTCCCTAGAAGATCAGGTCTACCAAAAGCAAATAAACCTTCTACTCATTATATCCCTACCCATCAGCAACGCCCATCCACCCTCCCAAAACCTGTCCATCAACTGATGAATTCATACCCTTCCATGCTGAACACTACCTGAAAGAAGCATTGAAGGAAACAAGGGCACAAGTGCACCCTGACAGGGGGAATTCAATATCCACTAATGACAGTGGCTCAGTTGCACCATCACTGACTAATCTGGGAAATAGCCTTCCTGTGAAGTAAACAGTTATAGAGCACTTATTAGATTTTTCTTGATATTTGGACTACAGGAGTTATTTGAAGGCCAATCCTCAGGGAGCACAAGAAATCCAGCCCTTATGAAACAAGGCTGCCAAGGATCAAACTCATGTGACCTTCAGATGTAGCCAGTAATTGAACTCATACATTCCTAAACTGGCTTTGTTTTCTTTCTTATCAGAGATCTTCATTTAATTCCTGATTATTCAATGGGGGATATACATTCCATCATATAGGTTTTCAGATCCATCCTATCGCTGTCAATCTAGTGAGGGCATACTTACCCTAAATCCTAGTATTGAGCAAAGGGAAGATATGCATATCCAATCCCTGGCTGGTCTAATAAGAAGATAATCATCAAATGTCTGAAGTATATGTATTAGGTCAATGGCGGTGGAATCCTAGAAAACATATTTTATCTTCTTTAACATTAACAAAAGAGCAAATCTAATTACACTATTGTGAATTTATCCATTTCCCACATTAGCAATTCTGCATATAATTATTTTCAACTTGGTAAAAATTTGGACATTTTTTTGCTAAGAACTCTCACTAACAAGCAAACATATTTCAGGCTGCAGTTATATTACTACTGGTCTGAGGCCAGTGCTACAGAGTGTGAAGCACAACTACCAAATTAGAGTTATGCTTTTACAATTGTGAGGTTTATAGGATTATGATGTTTTAGAACTGTATTCTTTGGTTTATAAGATTATTAGGTTTTGGGACTGTGTCTTTAAACTTAGGATAAATTAAGGGGGTCTTGTGACCTGTTCTGCAGCCTAGCCTGACAGTAAGCCTGGGTGGTTTGATTGTTAGTGATCAATGGGAGATTCACACTGTTTTACTGAGAGGATGCTGCAAGTATTTACACTTGGAGACAATGACCACAGTCTCAGAGTCTAACATGAATAAACTTTGTCTCCAAATCCCCAGAAAGGTGTTATAGGTACTGAGTTGTAAACAGTGGCACTGTAAACTATCCATTTACTTCTAAGATGAAAGGCAATTGGGATCAAAGATAACTAATTAACATTTCTACTTAGATACAAAGCCAGTGTGTTTCCGGTTGCCTTGGGGAAGAGGGTAGAGGGAGCTATTTTTGAGGTTAGGTTACAGCCTTCCCTATAAACCATGAATATCACAGACAAGGGTTTGCAATCTTGTCTTCTGTATTCTGCAGCCATCTGAGAGGTAGAGAGCAAAATATAGAAGTAACCAGACCTGCACCTTAAGCAAAGAAAAAGCCAATTTTATCATTCGCCATGCAGAACATGGGTGGGAGCTCATGCTCAGATTGAAGCCTGAGTTTGTGAGGATTTAAAGGAGGCTGTAAGATCCACCTAGCTTGTAGCTAGAGGAAGGGATCTACAGTGAAAAGGTAGTTCTGGGATTAGAAGTTACCCAGCTGGGAAAGTAATAAGGAAGGAAGTCATAGGAAGCAGAGAATAATTTTAAACAGGTTCCTGGAGGATGAAGAGCCCACTGAAGGGATGGTATAATGTAAAACTGTAGCAGGAGATTTTTGATTGCACTAAAAGTTAAATGGGAATTTCTTTTCTGTAATTTATAGCATAAGTTGTCTATGAAAAGAGAATAGTTTTTAATCAATAGTGCATTTTAGTCGTTTGTTACAGTAAAAGTTTTAAAACATAAAATCTTGATATGTCATTCTTTCAGTTGTTAACTGAAATTCACATTTCTCTTTAAAAGTAGTTGGTCCCTATGGAGATCATAACAATACAATGGAAAGCAATTTTATGTCTGCCTTGGGAGAAAGCCTTGTGCATTCTATTTACATGCACAAGCAGTGCTCTGCTGTCCAGGCTAATTTCATTGCTAAAACAGAACAGTCGGCAGTATCCACTTTCTTGTAGCATTAAAAATGTCTAAAGTGCATAAAGATCTAACTTCTGAGTATGTTTTAAATCTGGTTTCACTCTGGACTAGAGTTATACGCTTTGTATTGACATGTAAATGATAGCTTTGTTTAGAAAACCCATAATCTTACTTTATCCTGACATTCTGGACTGAACTCTTAACCAAATCTTTAAGTAACCTATGGTATTATGCAAGATCAAAGCAAAATACTGTGGATGCTGGAAAGCTGAAATAAAAACAGAAAATGCTGGAAAAACTCAGCAGGTCTGGTAGCATCTGTGGAGAGAAACAAAGTTAACCTTTTGAGTCTTTATGACTCTTCTTTGGAGTATTATATGGTACTATCCAATTTGCTTTCAAGCATTCTGAATTACAGTTCCTCAGGTTGTTATGTGAGTCTGCCATGACCTCCTAATTATTTATTTGGCATATGATATCTTGGTAAAACTGCTGCCTAATGGTTCACTGCCACCAGGAGGAAGAGAGAAACATGATTTTTTGGGCAGGGGTGTATTAGAACTATACAGCAATCAACGAAGAAAGGGTGTTTACAAGAATGGTTCCAAGGATGAGGCACTTCAGTTGTGAGGAAAGATTGAAGAAGTTGGGACTGTTTTCCTTGGAGAGGAGAAGGCTAAGAGCAGATGTGATGGAAGTTTTCAAAATCATGAGGGGTCTGGACAGAGTAGATAGGAAGAAACTGTTCCCGGTTGTAAACGGATTGAGAACCAGAGGGCACAGTTTTAAAGTGTTTTGCAAAAGAAGCAAATTTGAGGTGAGAAGCAACCCTTTCACACAGCAAATAGTTAGGGTTTGGAATGCACTACCTGGAAGTGTGGTGGAGGCAGGTTCGATTGAGGCTTTCAAGAGGGCATTGGATGATTATTTAAATAGAAACAATGTTCAGAGTTACAGGGAAAAGGCAGGAGATTGGCACTAAGTTAAAATGCTCAAAGAGCCTGTGTAGACACGATGGGTTGAATGTCCTCCTTCTGCACCGTAACAATTCTGTGATTCTGCGTCAGGGTGAGAGCAACAAAGACCCTAGATTTAGTGATGCTTCGGTGGATATCCTTTCAGAAGAAATAAAATCCAGAAAATAAAGTCACCTGGTGACTGAGGGAAAGAAATTCACAAAATGGTAGCCAGGGGTGTCAGAGGAAGTAAGTATAACTTCCACTACTATATAAACAGCCACATATTGCAATACGTAGCTTAATTATCAGACAAGCTAGCCAAGGTACAATACTTGTACGTGGCTACAGTGAGAGAGCAGGATGGGGTGGCATTTTGGTTTGCCCTAGCAAAGAGTCAGCACAAGCACAAAGAACCAAATAATCTTCTTCAGTGCTATTATGCAGTGTTAGCTTATCTAGTCTGGCAATCTTGATTAATCCAGAAAATGCCTTTCTGATCAATTCATTGTTTGAAATTCCGGCGACAGCATTCAGTCTCTTTGTCAGCTCCTTCCAAGCTGCTCGAGCTGTTGGGTATACCCATTGCTCTAAAATGATCCACCTTTCCTCTTAAATATGTGTTCCCTAATTATTGCTTTGGCAACAAATAGATATAATCTATATTCTTTGCCTTATCTTAACTCTTGATAGCCTTCAAGGCTACTATTCCATCACTGCTTGATTTTCTAAGTGTTTCTAACTTTTAAATGTCTCAACATCTTTAACCATTGATCCTAGTAACATCTTAATGATCTTTGCTGCACCTTTTTCATTGCTTATATATCCTTCATGTGAAGGGGCATCCAAATCTGTACACAATATTCCAACTGTAGCCTAATAAGGTCTTAAGGAGTAAGATGTTGCAGGAACAGGAGGGAGTAGTGAATTCAAAGCAATGCCAGAAAAGATTGGACTTGGAATTAGGGATTCTAGTTTCTTCAGGCAGCTGTTTCTTCTATAAGGACTGAGGAGGGATGCCAGCAAGAGGAATACCTCGGGCCCTATGAAAAATGGTGGCTTCAGCTGTTCATGCCATATCTATGATTTGCCAGATGGTGGCACGAGTGTCGCAAGAAGTTTAATGATCCGACCAGGTTAGATAAGGCAAGTGTAGTGTGCAACAGCTTCCAAGAAGCACTGCACTGAGTAAACAGTTACACACACCTACTCCTCATGCTGCCCTGGAGGATATTACCACCTTGCTCCTGGTGATTTCTCAATTGGCAGTGATAGGTAGGGAAATGGAATGAATTATGGGGTCCAGCCTCCTCATTGGAGGATAATCCATCCTGAAGAGTCAGAAGCCAGTCACTTTTTACATTCTGGTCTCAAATGACACTTTGAAGGAACATGAGAATAGGCCTAACACATAAAATATCACGAGTTAACAACAAGGGGAAACACAGTGGTGACAACAAATAATCAGTTACCATGATCTATAGGCTGATAAATAATTGTGGGATGATCACTGATGTTTCCATCATTGTTATTACTGCTTTTGTGAAGGCTTGATACTGTTACTAATATCCTATAGAGCAGTCTGGAGTGACATCAAAATCCAGAGCAGTGGTGACCTTGACAGCCATTGGCCATGCTATACTTAAGCTAGAGATGGTCTGCAGTCAGGTTGCAGCAAGCATCACAATTGCACAGATGGCTTCTTTTGTCAAGAGATGCACTGTTGGATGAGGTGGAGGCAGGGGTAGCATGAGCTGTAATTTCTGGGAGCAAGGTAGTGGTAGTTAGGTGCCATTTGCCTTCTGTTTAGTCTGACCCAATGTGGTTTCTTTCTGTTTAGTCTGACCCAATGTGGTTTCTTTCTGTTCCCACTCCTCTTCTTCCTTCAACAGTGTTATGTACGGGAGCAACTCCAAAGAAAATCCTATTGTGCCCCTGGGACAAGAGTGTCTATCCATTGCCATTGACATAGCAGCAGACCTCTAGGCATCATTAGCAACAAGGGTTCAAGAAAAAAAGCCCACTGTTGTTATTGGTGATAGATGTGGCAGCAGTTTTTATATAACGCCAACAGCATTAACAACTTATATTGTGTATCATCCTTAACATAGTAAAATGTCCCAAGGTGCTTCAAAGGGGCATTGTCAAACAAAAATTGACACTGAACCACATAAGGAGATATTAAGATAGATGAACAAATGCTTTGTCAAACAGATAGGTTTGAAGGAGCATATTAAGCAGGAAAGAGAGGTAAAGAGGCAGAGAGGTTTATGGAGAGAATTACAGTGCTTAGGGCTCAGGCAGCTGATGGCTTGGCCAACAATGATGATGCTCAAGAGGCCAGAATTAGATAAGCACAGATGTCTCAAGGGTTACAGAGGGGAGGGGTGAGGCCACAGAAGAGAATTTTAAAATTGATGCACTGCTGGACTGGGGGCCAATATAGATCAGTGAGCACAGGGTAAATGGGACTTGGTATGAATTAGGTTGTGAGTTGTAGTGCTTAATGTTCCATTAAACTGACTTATACCTTTACTCTTGAGGCATGAATAACAGCAAGCAGAAGAGCATAGGGACAAGTCTGATAACATCCCAGTGTAATGCTTACATTTAAATATGCACCTAATGTCTGCTATTATGATTCCACTCACACAGTGAGTGGAGACGTGAATTGGCAGCTTGATCATTCGTACTGTTCTAGTAACTAAAGTAGAACTAACTGGCCTATCATTTCCTGATTTAACTGTCATTTTTTTTGAAAAGATGTTTACCCCTCAGATCATCAGAAGTGAACTATCAAATCCTGTTGATTTGTCTAACATAAATATGGAATAATGGATTTAATACCATCTTCATTTAGACAATTAGCTCCACTTATCTCTGGTTTCCACTATTTTGCCTCAGGACTTTGCTTCTACCAAGTAGAAAATTTGCAGTGAATTCCCTTCAAGAACAACCCTGCAGTAGTTCTTTAAGGCTTGCTGGCATTGGACATCCTGTGCACAGGCCCCTGCAAGCCCCCAGCTTTTAACAGCCTACCTTGCATTCTTTTATAGGCCAGCTCAGTGGAAGGCAGATGCACACATTTCCAGAAGCGAAGTCTTGATGCCACTACACCCTGACCACATTGTCAACCCTACTGATTTTAAATAATGATGAAGACCCTTACATAAATACACAGTATTATGTTATATCTTTGAAAATTTCCAGTAAAACTTCTAAAAGTGCATAAAATTCACCTTTGTTCAATGCACAATTCCAACATCCTGATGTATCTCTACCCTATAATGTTGTAGATTGTGTTTTATCTGTTATACGCACAGATGACAGCTTAATCTCACAAATAGAAATAATCTTGGAGTGGATCAGGGTCAATTGGCAGAGTTTGAATCTTGCCAAAACTTAGTAGATGTCAATAATGTTACCAATTTTTTCATTCAGTGTGTGAAAATACCTTGGTATTTTCGAAAATGAATGTTTTCAGTAGAATAACCACTGTGAATTATTCTTAAACCTTCTCCCCTGTCTCCTTTGCCCTCACAAGTACAATGCACTCATGGACTTTTGTCATTAAGAATGAGATTATCCGATAAGCTGTCTCTGCCACCTCCCTCCCTCTCTTCCCTACCCACTGGGTCAAATGTTCCTCCTGGCTTAGCCCTGAACTTGCATCTTTCTTTGGCTTCTCTCACATTTCCCCTCATACTCTCTGTAAACTCATCCAGGAACTGCAGAGGAGTAGAGAAATTTATGAGTCCAAGTACACAAATCGTTTAAAGCTAGCTGACAAGTACAAAAAGCAATCAAAAAGGCTAATGGAATGTTGACCTTTATCTCAAGGGGGCTGTATTGCAAATCAAAGGAAGTTATATTTCAGTTGTATAGACCCTTGGTCAGATCCTTAATCGGACCCCATCAGAAGTAAAAACAGAAAATATGGGAAAAATTCAGCAGGCCTGGCAGCATCTGTGCAGAAAGAAACATAGTTAACATTTCAAGTCTGTACGACTCTTCTTCAGAACAACAGAAGTACTTCATTCAGTTTTGGGCACCATACCTCCCTACATCTGTAGCCTCCTCCACTCCTACAATCCTCCAAGATTTAGGTGCTCCTCCAGTTCTGGCCTCTTGTGCATCCCCAGTTTTAATCACTTCACCCTAGGCAAACTGCTTTCAGCTGCCAAGGACCTACAGTCTGGAATTCCTTCCCTAAATCTCTTTGCCTCTTTACTTCTCTTTCCTCCTTTAGGAACCTCCTTAAAACTTACCTCTTTGACCAAACTTTTGGTCATATTTCTTTAAGTGTCTCGATCTCAAATTTTGCTTGATAACATTCCTGTGAAGTGACTTGGGATGTTTCACTACATTGAAGGTACTATACAAATGCAAGTTGCTATTATATTGGTTTGGACTGGATGGAGCACAGATTCACCAGAATACTAACAGGGTTTAGAGGTTTAAATTATGAGAAAGGGTTGCATAAATTGGGCTTGTATTCCCTTGAATCAGAGCAACACAGAATGCTTACAGCAGAGAATGAGGTCATTTGGCCCATCATGGTTATGCTGGGCCTCTGAAGGAGCAATTCATCTAGTGTCAATCCCCTACCTTTTCTCTGTAGCCCTCCAATTTTTTCCCTTTTCAGATAATGATCCAATTTCCTTTTGAAAGTCTCAATTGACCCTCCCTCCCCTACACCCTCAGGCAGTGCATCCCAGATCCTAACCACTCGCTGCATGAACAAGTTTTTCCTCATGTCACCATTGCTTCTTTTGCGAATAACCTTTAAATCTGTGCTCTCTGGTTGAGTGTTGAAGGTTGAGGGATGATCTGATTAAGGTAATTAAAATGTTAAAAGGTTCAATAGGCTAGATGCAAAGAAATGGGAAAGAGGGCATAATTTTAAAATTAGAGCTAGGTATTTAGGAGAAAAACCAGGAAGTGCTTTTTCATACAACCAGTAGTAGAAATCTAGGGTGGAATTCTCCCAAGATGAAACTAAGTGCGGTAGCGGGCGGTTTCAGCAGTGCCCAGCCTGCCATCCGTAATGGCAGCAACTCGTGCCCAGTTCTGCACTTGAAGCCTCATTAATTATGCAGAGGTGCATTTCGCTCCGTATCACCCGGCGGTCTGGGATTGATTCATCAGCTGGTAGGTTCGAAGCTCCGGGCGCCATGTTTAAATGCTAGTCCATCACACAATCTCAATCTCTCCAACCCACTAGAGATATCTGCAGTCCATAAGACAAAAGCTCAGAGCCTCAGCACAAAGTCTACACCCCACTTCACCCACCAGGCCCTCCAGGTAAAGGGATGCAGGAATAATGGCACCTGCTCTACCCCACGGATGGCTGTAGGAAGCATAGCAGCCTCACCTTTCAAGCCTGGCACACTGTAGCAGAGCAGGTCAGCTTGGCTGCCACCCACGCCCAAAGTGCCACCCAGTGCAGAAAGAGGATGGATGATCTCATCCGCTCCACCAGGGTAAGTCATCCTTCAATGCCCTCCAATATTAAAATCTCATCAAGCATCATGCACTCAAACAACTACTCTCTTCAGGGGTTTCATGGTGGGAGACATATATCAACAATCATTCTCACACCGAGACGTTCACATCACCATCATCCCATCTATCATGTTGCTCACTCCACCCTCAGGTCCTTCTGGAGAGGGCTCACCACACACAGAGGACATGTATCTCATCCAACCTCTGCTCCATCCCTTCTCATCACATGCCTTTATTTCTTCTTCATACAGGCCAAACTGGCACACAATAGGTGCAAGAGAGCCCAGACCGGGGGAAGAACATCCAACATCCTTGCCCTGTGGATGACAGGGATCGCTCCTGTGGATAAGGGGAGATCGGCCTCTCCAACCAACCCAGTATGGATCACAGCTCCATCACCTCATTAAATCCTGACAATCACAGTGACTCACGTGCAGTCTTATGTATCTCATGCTCATTAACTGAAACTCTATTTTCTATGCACAAGCACATCAAGGACCCCAAGTCATTCCAGCACCACCAGTGTGAGCCCTCAGACCTCATCCGAGGATGAAGCTCCAGAAGAACCATTATGGTGCTCACACGCACCCTTCACCAGCTCAGAGACACACACATCGGTGGGGCACAGCTGTGGATTAGGCTCAGGCTCACTTTCTGGGGAACACCTCACTGACATATCACCGCAGCAGTTGGAGGCAGGGACAGCCCAGGTCTCCGGCACCCGGAGGGCTGCTAGAGACCAGTCATCCACTTGACCCGAGTTGGCTGATGAGCGTCTGGAAGTGGCCGCCAACTCTATGCTGGAGGTGCAACAACAGGCAGCAGAACATCAGGCAGAGATTTGGCAGTCACTCAGCAGACTAGAGTGATCAATGAAGAAGTCCGTCCGTGTTCTGTCTGATGTCATGGCTCTGACATGCGATTGCCTCAAGGTCACCGTGGGAAGGCTGGCGACCACCATGGAGACCTTGGTCCAGCAGGTCTTGCCAGATCTGCGGTTGGCCCTGCACTCCATGGCCACAAACTCTGGTGGACACCATCAGGATGTAGGCAAAGAGGCACCTTGACCTCCTTCCAGGTGCACCATCTCCTGCAAGAATCAGGGCGGGGCCCTCGGGCAACCACAGGGAGGATGAGCATCAGCCGGACACCCCAGGCGTATCCTCTTAGGAGACTCCAAGGGTGTGCAGCCATTAACAGCAACCACTACCACCCACCCCCCCACCCCCCCCTACCCCCATGACTCCATCCACCAGCTTCTCAGGCCGTCAATGGCACTTCTGCCCCTGAGCAGTTGACCCTTATCAGACTGGGGCCCTCCAGGCCATGGGCCACCAGAGGACGTCCACCAAGGTCATCATAGACATCAGGACGTAGCAGTCAGCAGGCTACCTCTACCTCTGCTGCAGATGTCGGGGCCACACTCAGGCACAGTGCTAGAGTTAGGAAAGTTAAGAAAAAATGATATCACTTTTGGGTGTGCTAGCCGTGTAATTAAGTTGCTCTTTGTTGATATATTTGATGGTTATGTGAATGTTCCTGTCAACTGAAGGCATTGTGATTTTGTACTTTGGAGTCCTCTTATTTCGAGGTTTAGCCATCCTCCCCCTCAGTGATAGTGTCCCTCTGTGAGATTAACATTCCTGTGATGTCAACCTCAGTTGAACTAGTATCTGCACCCCTTGTGTGATGTCAGGGAAACGTGTTTAAATCTTTATTGGAAGTGTGTGATGTAAGCGTTTCTAACCCTTCTTCCTTCAAAGAACATTGAGTGAGGGCAGCTCATCAGCATTGATATTCTAGCAGCATTTATGTCTCCTCAGTGGTATTGGCAAAAGAAAAGCCACGCTCGGAAGGAGGAGGAATTCTTAAAATGCATCCAGGAGAGCTTTTTAAGTCAGTACTTAGAAGGTCCTACAAGAAAGAGGGCGGTCCTGGACTTAATTTTAGGGAATGAAGCTGGGCAAGTGGTAGAGGTATCAGTGGGAGAGCATTTTGCTGATAGTGATCATAACTCCGTTAGATTCAAGGTTGTTATGGAAAAGGACAAGGATGGGCCAGAAATCAGAGTTCTAAATTGGGGGAAGGCCTATTTTAATAAGATCAGATATGATTTGGCCAGAGTGGACTGGGAGCAGTGGGACTCATTCAAGAAGGAAATAGGGAGAGTACAGGGCCAACATATTCCATAAAGTAAAGGGTTGGACCAACAAATCCAAGGAACCCTGGATGTCGAGGGATATACAGGATTGGATAAAGAGAAAAAGGGAGGCTTATGGCAGATACCGAGGGCTCAAAACAGCGGAAGCCCTAGAGGAGTATAGAATGTGCAGGGGGGAACTTAAAAAGGAAATAAGGAGAGCAAAAAGGGAGCATGAAAAATATTGGCTGGTAAAATAAAGGAAAATCCAAAGTTATTTTACAAGTACATTAACAGTAAGAGGACAACTAGGGAAAGAGTAGGGCCCATTAAGGACCATAGTGGCAATTTGTGTGTGGAGCCGGAAGGCATAGGTAGGGTTCTAAATGAATACTTTGTTTCGGTGTTGACAAGTCAGACATGGGTATGGAAATCAGGCAGAAGGGCTGTGATATAATTAAAGAAATTAGCATAGAGAGGAGGTTCTAAATGGTCTGACAGGCTTAAAAATAGATAAATCTCCAGGCCCGGATGAAATGTATCCCAGGCTGTTGGGTGAGGCAAGGGAGGAGATAGCAGGGGTGCTGGCAATAATTTTCAATACCTCTCTGGCCACAGGAGAGGTGCCAGAGAACTGGAGGGCAGCCAATGTGTACCATTATTCAAGAAGGGAGGAAGGGATAAACCAGGGAACTACAGGCCAGTCAGTCTAACCTCAGTAGTGGGGAAACTATTGGAAGCAATTCTGAGGGACAGAATTAATCTACATTTGGAGAGGCAGGGATTAGTCAAGGACAGTCAGCATGGTTTTGTTAAGGGGCGGGGTCATGTCTGACCAATTGATTGAATTTTTCGAAGAGGTGAACTGGTGTTTATGTGAGGGCAATGCATTTGATGTAATTTATTTGGACTTCAGCAAGGCTTTTGATAAGGTCCCACGTGGGGTAACAAAGATAAGAGCCCGTGGGATCCAAGGCAATTTGGCAAATTGGATCCAGAAGCAGAAGGTGATGGTTGAGAGGTGACTAGATGCCTGTATCCAGTGGGGTTCCACAGGGATTGGTGTTGGGTCCCTTGCTGTGGTAGAGGTATATATAAACGATTTAGACTTGAATGTAGGAGGGTTGATCAGTAAGTTCATGGATGACATGAAAATTGATGGTGTGGTAAATAGTGAGGAGGATAGCCTTAGATTACAAAAGGATATAGATGGGCTGGTCAGATGCGCTGATCAGTGGCGAAGGGAATTTAATCCAGATAAGTGTGAGGTGATGCGCTTGGGCAGGACAAACAAGGCATGGGAATACACGATGAATGATAGGACCCTGGGAAGTACCGAGGCTCAGAGGGACCTTGGGGTGCATGCCCACTGGTCCCTTAAGGTAGCGGGACAGGTAGATAAGGTGGTTAAGAAGGCATATGGGATACTTGCCTTTGTTAACCAAGGCATAGAATATAAGAGCAGGGAGTTATGCTGGAACTATATAAAATGCTGGTTAGGCCACAGCTAGAGTATTGCGTGCAGTTCTGGAATCCGCATTATAGGAAGGATGTGATTGCACTAGAGAGTGCAGAGAATATTTACCAGGATGTTGCCTGGGCTGGAGAGTTTTAGTTATAAGGAGAGATTGGATAGACTGGGTTTATTTTCCCTGGAGCAGAGGAGATTAAGGGGGGATAAGATAGAGGTGTATAAAATTATGAGGGGCATAGATAGGGTGGATAGGAAGGAACTTTTCCCCTTGGTGGGGGCATCAATAACCAGGGGGCATAGATTTAAGGTAAGGGGCTGGAGGTTTAGAAGGGATGTGAGGAAGAATTTTTTCACCCAGAAGGTGGTGGGAATCTGGAATTCACTGCCTGAAAGGGTGGTAGAGGCAGAAACCCTCATAACATTTAAGAAGTATTTGGACATGCACTTGCGATGCCATGGCATAGAAGGCCTAGTGCTGGAAAATGGGATTAGAATAGTTAGGTACTTGTTTGACCAGTGTAAACTCGATGGGCTGAAGGGCTTTTTTCTGTGTTGTAGACCTCTATGACTCTATGAGATCCCTTGGCATGCCCACATCTCAGCTGCATCTCAATGCTGGCATCATTGGTTGGTGGCGAAGGCTTCAAGCCTTCTCTCGCATCACTCAAGTTCCTAAGTGGGCTCTAAGGTCCCAGAGTGAGCTCACCCACAGGGCCCTATGGACCAAAGCACAGATCATGGCTTGGTGATTCATGAGGCAAGTGTAAATGTGGGATCTCCCCGACTTAAAAGAAAATAGTATTGAGGGCTGGGAGAGATGTGGCCATATTCCCTCACTTACTCTTCCTGGAACCTGTCAGCGACTAACATATCATGGACACATCTCCCACATCTTCCTTCCTCCATGGCGTGATCATGCTCATACTGACCCTTAGGAGCCTCCTGAGGTTTCAGGGCCTCTGGATCTTCATCCTCCAATGAGCTCATACTCCTCCAGGTCGTCCTCTGGCAGGATGTCACTTCTTTGCATTGCCAGATTGTGAAGGGCGCATCACACTGCGATGATGCAGGAAACCCTATCAGGAGAGTAGTGGAGTGAGCCACCTGAGCGGTCCAAGCATCTGAAACACATCTTCAGAAGTCCTATGGTTTGCTTTATAAGGGAGCGTGTGGAGCTGTGAGAAGCGTTGTACCTCTCCTCGGAATGAGGACAATGCACCGGTGTCATCAGGCCGCATTTCAGTGGGTACCCTTTATCCCAAAGCAGCCATCCCTGCAGGTGTAATGGCCCTTTGAAATCTCAGGCATCTGGGAGTGACTCAGGATGTAGGAGTCAGGGCAATTCCCAGCTTTATGTGCACAAACGTGCAGTACGCGCTTCTGGTGATCACACACCAGTTGTACATTGATGAAATGATAGCCCTTGCAGTTTATAAACATTAGGGCCTGCTGCCATAGAGCCCATATAGCCACATGGGTGCAGCCTATTGCACCCTGTACTCTTGGTTAGACTGAGGTGGCAGCGAAACCGGTGAATGTCGCAGCCTGGCTATCTTCATCCAGAACAAACCTGATATTGCCTTTCGCTCATTTGTAGATAGGAAACTCTTGGATGGCTCCGCTTGACCATGTCCCTCCTGCTGAAGCTGTGCGTGGATTCGCCTCTCCCTCCTTCACCTCCTCCATTGCATTTGGAGTCTGACAAAGGCAGCATTGAGCCCTCGATCCAATTCTGCTTTTGTATTCTCTCTGAAAGGAAATATTGATGACATTAATGATTCAAGGGACAAGAAAATGAAGCTCAGAAGATAAAATGTACGGAAACTGCAAGTGTTCATAGTTTTTCCTGCCCTACTTGCAAGATGGCTGATGCTGACTTGTCCCTGAGATACTAGCACACACATCAAGGTGACCAAGATGGCATTGCAAATATGTAACATCTTGAGCCCTCGTGGGATGCTAAAGCTTAATTGAGATGTGACCCAACATAACTCTGTGCTCCAATCTCTGACGTGGCATACTAATGACCAATCAGTTGCTCATGGCGAATGAGCATATGCCCCTTGTCCCATTAGGAGTGTCACATCTGGTAAACATATAACAGGCTTTCATTGATGGAATGCCATATATGATACAGCTGTGTTTCCCTCACTAGTGCCTGCATTCCCAAAATCTACATTCCTATATGTTCCACTTGAGATGCAGTAACTGTGATGTGTAGCCACTGAGTTCTGAGTAGCCTTTTAACAGCGCTAATGAAGCCATTGGCTTTAAGTGGTTTTCAGCGCAAGAAGGTCTTCTTTTCTTTCTAAGTAGACTCCTGCTCACTCCAATGGCAAAAAGAAGTTTGAGGGTGACCTCAGAAAGGCCCCACCCTAGGGTTCGCCCTTCCCCCCGACTGCTATTCCATGGCCTTCTTTCCCAGTTGACCCCCTTGTATTCACCCTCTCGTCTGACTGCCATTCTACAGCCTTCCCTCCCCATTGACCCCCTCGCGTTTGTCAGCTCGACCCCTCGCCTCACAGCTCACCCTCTGGTTGAAGTGCTAGCCTCTGAAAATGGAGACCTGCATGAGTACCACAGCACAGTGGTGTTCCCCGGGACAATGAAAGCAAAGAGAAGGCACAGACCAACCCTACAACCCCAGCAGAATGGCATTCATCGCAACAAGACCGGCACAGCGTTATGGCAGGTATGTTCCACTCACCTCGAACTTCCAGTGATCTGAGGTCCAACTTGTGCACATCACCCTTTTTCAAATGGGTTTGACGCCAATGTAATTTCCCACTGGCATGGGCAACGTGGAAGATTGGAAGGCGTGACAAGATTCTGGTGAGCAGCTGCTTAAATGAGCATTCATGACATGCTAATGAATGCAAATGGAATTCGCGCCACTAGTCAGCGGAATAACTGAGCCGCCATGAAAACACTGTCAGGAGAATTGCAACCTGTTTTTGCAGCGGCAGGTTTCTGATTTTTTGCCTCTCGCTGGATTCTTCGCTCCCGCCCGCCAAGAAAACTGCCTCAGCAGATGGGAGAATTCCACTCCTAGAGTTTTTTCCCTCAAAGAGTGGTAGAGGCTGAGGCAAATGGAGCTTTCAAAACTGAGATTGATAAGTAGGGTTAGATAAGGATACCAAGGGATATGGAACTAAGGTAGGTAAAATGGAATGTCTAAAATGAAATTTCTGATAAAAGGTCACATTTACCCTGGTTTTCTCTTCATGAATGCTGTATGACCTACTCACTATTTCCACCATTTTCTGTTTTTATTTCACATTTCCAGCATCTGCAGTATTTTGCTTTTCCATATAGGTAAAATGGAGTTGAGGTACAGATCAGCCATAATCATAATAAATGATGGAGCAGGTTCAAGGGGCTGAATGGCCTACTCCTGTTCTTATAATTACCATACATTTTTCTTTACCAGCATGATTTTGTTTTAAATAAACCAAAATTTTGAGGCAAGTTTTACAATAACAAGTGTCAAACACAAACTAGAACAGTGGTTTTATCATTTTACAATACATTGCAGGAAGGAGTAAGAAAGTGGAGTTACCCTGGAGATTAAATTGTTTTGTTATAGCACAGAAGCACTTTAGAAAAATCACTCAGCAGAAGAAAGATTTTGTTTGCAAGTGTACTACTCAAAATTATTTTAAAACTTGTATTTGAGAAATAATACTTGCACCATATTTCATCTCATTGAAACAGCTTTAAGTGTTTCAGATAATAAATTACTTTTGGAGTGCAGAATCTTCTTGGAAAATGATTTTGCTAAAAACTTTCATTTTAATACCACTTTTAACATAGAAAAGCCAATTCCCAAGGCATTTCATAGAAGAATAAAAACAGACTCCAAGCATAAATGGGGCAGTTTAAAGAGGCAAGGCATTTAAAAGCAAGTGGAAATGGAGCATTGTGTTTTGGGAAAGAGCTCCAGAGAGTAGGATTGGGCCAAGAAAGATAAAAATTCAGCCACCAATAGTGGAATAGAGGCAACACGTGCATAAAAGGTAAGGGTTGGAAGAATAAAGGGCTCAGGCTTGGACATAAGGGTGGATAAGGTCACTGAAGTAGTTTGGATCAAAGTTTATAGATGATGCTGATGACAAGGACCAGGAATTTGACTTAATGTGCGATTGGATACAATAGCAAAGATTTTAGTTAGTTGTGTGATGTTTGGGAAGCCAGTGTGGAGATAATTACAGAAAGCAAATATGGAAGTGACAGAAATGTGGATTAGGCTGACAGCTGTGATGCAAGTGATGTAGGGGTAGAAGCAGGAAATGTTACAGAGCTCTGGTTCACTCCTCCATCGTACCAACAAATGTTCTCCTTCCTCCCTGCACCATTCCATGCAAGTACAAGATATGCAATACTTGCATTTTTACTTCCTCCATTGTAATCTTTCAGGGTCCCAAGCATTTCTTTCAA
This sequence comes from Carcharodon carcharias, assembly GCF_017639515.1. Classification (NCBI taxonomy): domain Eukaryota; kingdom Metazoa; phylum Chordata; class Chondrichthyes; order Lamniformes; family Lamnidae; genus Carcharodon; species Carcharodon carcharias. The sequence goes on along the minus strand of NC_054474.1, from coordinate 41,002,250 downwards.
GAAGGACAATGATTTAGTTGTACTCCTTTCAATTTATTGTACTGGATTTGCTGCTTGCAATGTGGTCTCCTCTACATTGGAGAGGCTAAACATAGAATGGGTGATTTTTTTTTATCTGAAGACCTCCGCTTTGTCCGCATAAGTGTAACTCTAACCACTAGGCACTTTTTCTATGAGGCACTTTACAGCCTACTAGCCTCAACAATGACTTTAACCACCTCTTCCAATTTCTCTCACAACTGGTGCTGCTAATGTAGGTGTAGAGGACTAGAGCTAATAGAATGCAGGAGATTTAAGTTCAGACTTGTGATGGAGATCCCATATTGATTCACCACCATCAGCATGGTTTGCACTATTAATGCCTAACTGCCTTCCTTCCACCATGTTTCTGGGCCTCAGGAACTTTGTGCACTTTTCCAGATTTCCTATGCTAACCGTGCCTCTGCTAAATATCCGCTTCAACCATATATTGTCATGAAGCTATTAATGTATATATTATTGGAAAATATTTTTCTTTTAAAACAGAGATTTAGTCTGTGGGCTTGTCTTAACTGGATTAAAGAAAACTAATTTGGGTTATTTGATGTGAACTAGTTTTGAGGTGTAAGAGAGGTAGAGAGCATTTGCATTTTTTGAATAGAGCATTCAAGAAGTAGGGGTGAAATCTGGCACCTAGCTATCAGAAATCAAGCAATATGTTTACATTACTAATAAAATTGGTACTATGAAAGGGGTTTTATTGTTAGAAGAAGTGGAGTTCAAAGAGGTTAGTGATACAATGAGAATTTACATTCAGTGAGATGTGCTGGATATAACCGATAGCAGTTTTCATGTGTGCAGGTCAGAGGCAATGTAAGATCAAAGCAGCTGTAAGCCTATAATGGTCTCCACAGGAACCAAAGTGAAAAGAACCTCATTTTGAATTTATGAGGTGAAAATGCTTTGCCTGGTGTCTGGTTAAGTCTATGGGTTGCAGTTGCCTTAATGGAGATTTGTTTGGGAATTTGTTAAAAATTATGATAGTAGTAATTTGTAGTCATGTGTATATATTTAACTTGTGTAAATTAATAAAATGTTTCATTGAGTTTAATTTAAAACCTCTCAAGAACTGGTGGTCTGATTCTTAAATTTAGAGTTGCATCTCAAACATACCACTTAAAATATAGGTTATGACAGTTGTTTAAAGTTTCCATCTGGGATTTTTAAATAACTCAGCTTCAACAACTGCTGGGTCATAACATATATCTCCTGGACACAACTTTTTTTTAAAATTTCTGACATTATCAGCACCCTTTGCTTTTCACCATCATCACTTCTGTCAATTAATCATCACCTGCCTTCCACACAATCACAGGAATTTATTTTTTTCTTTTCCTGTCCCCAGCTCTGTCCCTGCTTTTAAGCAGTTCATCTGTAACATTTTCCAGTTCTGGTGAAGGATTATCGACATGAAATTGTTAATCCTACGGGCAGAATTTTCCAATCCAGCCCACAGAGGGAATCATCGTGGGCAGAACGGAAAATTTGACAGACAAGCCTAAGGTCCGTTCACTTTGGGTGGGAATTCCCAGCCTATATTTCTCTCTTCACAGATGTTGCCTGAACCAGCTAAGGTTTTCCAGCATTTTCTGTTTTTATTTCTTTTACAAGACAGAATGCTAGGTTTTGTGTTATATTGAATTCAATTCTATTCCATGTAGGATATGTTTAGCATTGGTCCTGCCCATATGCAAAACTTTGTAATTGTTAATTACTAATTGCTAACTATAGGCCCATTCCTGCAACATATCAAGACCTGCTCACAGTAATTTGGTCTCCTCTGTCATGTTAACACTTGCACACATCTGCAAACTTGTGGATCATTCCTCCAACACTTACATATAGGGTAGTCATGATATTGTAAACAACAAAAACTCTAACACTGGTAACCAATCTCCAAGTAGATCCACAGCCGCTGACAACAACTTTCCCGCCTGCAGGCATGCAGCTAATTCTTGATCCAGCATAGTAACTTCCCAGTACCACAAGATTCTACCTAAGGTATCTATTATGAGATATATTATCAAAAGCTTTCTAAACATCAAATTTATACAATGCAAAGTGGATTACCCTCATCACTAATCCAGTGGCTTCTCCAAAGAATTAAATCAAATTCTTAACACATAATCCTCTTCTCTGGAAGTCATACTGAATGTCATTGAAGACTCCTGTGTCCAGGTGATCATGAATAGTGTCAGTTATGATCCCTTCATGCATCTTACCTAATACTGAAATCTAACTAACATTTGGTTCCCTGGTTCTGCCTTCTTTAAAAATTGGATTTGTACTAGTATCTCTGGCAGTGTTGAACAGTATAATTTCTAATTTCACAAAATTATTTTGTTTCAGAAACCCAAATGATTTTATAGATGCAGCTATCTCTTTATATAGGATTACCTAACATGATTTATGTCCTTTCTTTGGAGTAGTATGCCTCAATTTTCTGACTGCTTTCTATTATATTTTACTTAGATTTAAAATATTTATGTTCATTATTTCTATCTCTTATATTGTATTTTTCATTTCAGCCCTCTGGTACAGAGAACATAGTTCTCATGTTCTATGTTGCTTTTTTAGCCAGTCTCAAGTTTTTATAGGCTTAATCTACTTTTTTTCTGCCAAATACATTTTCAGTCTGTGGTGTCCGAGTGAGGGGCTGTGGAGATGTTGGGGTGGGGTCGGGAGCAGGGGATAGAGGGTGGGGGTGGGTGGTGAATAGTGTTCTCTGCATCATTATCGGAAATATTAATTTATGGTTTTCACCTCATGACTAATCTGGTTGACAAGGGAAAAATGCGGAGTGAGTTCCCTTATTTTCCTTTTGTGGATTATTTACAGAACTAAAATAATTAACATTGTTAGATCCAGTGAAGGAAATAGTGGAGGCACTGAGCAGGTATTTTGTATCAGTCTTCACAGGAGGAGACTTAGAAATTGTCCCAAAGATACTTGAAAGTCAAAAGGTGAATGGGAGGGAGTAACTTAAAACAATCACCATCACCAGGGAAAAGGTGCTGGGGAATTTATTAGACCTAAAGGCAGACAAGCCCCAAGACCAGATGTCCTGCATCCTAAGGTCTTAAAAGAAGTGGCCGCAGAGATAATAGGTGCAGTGGTTATAATCTTCCAAAATTCCTTAGACCCTGGAAGGGTTCCAGTGGATTGGAAAATAACTAATGTAACACCATTATTCAAGAAAGGAGGGAATCAGAAAGCAGGAAAATACAGAGCAGTTAGCTTAACATCTCTCATAGAGAAATTGCAAGAATCCATTATTAAGGAGGTTATAGCAGGACGCTTAGAAAATCATAACGTGATCAGGCAGAGTCAACATGGTTTTGTGAAAGGGAAATCATATTTAACTAATTTAAAGTTCTTTGAGGAAGTAACAAGCAAGGTGGATAAAGGGGAATCTGTAGATGTTGTGTACTTGAATTTCCAAAAGGCATTTGATAAGGTGCCACATCAAATATTATTAGACAAGATAAGAGAATACGCTGTAGGGGGTAACATATCAGCATGGATAAAGAATTTGTTAGCTCAAAAGGAAGCAGAGAGTCTTTTTTGGGTTGGCCAGCTGTAGCTAGTTGAGTGCCACAAGGATCATGCTATAGCCTCAACAATTTACGATCCACATCAATGATCTGAATGAAGAGACTGAATGTATGGTAACTAAATTTTCTGATGACACCAAGATAGGTAGGAAAGTAAGCTGTCAAGTGGAGGTAGAAAGTCTGCAAAGGGATATAGACAGGTTAAATGAGCGGACAAAAATTTGGCAGATGGAGAATAATGTGAGAAAATGTGAACTTCTCCATTTTAGTAGGAAGAATGGAAAAGCAGTGTACTACTTAAATGGAGGTAGATTTAAGAACTTGGTGGAACAGAGGAATCTGGGTGTCCTGGTACATGAATCACAAAAAGTTAGTACGCAGATACAGCAAGTGATTATGAAGGCAAATGGAATGCTGGTATTTATTACAAGGGGAATGGAAATAAAGAAGTAGGGAAGTTTTACCGCAATTGTACAGGGTGTTAGTGAGACCACATCTGGAATTCTGTGTATAGTTTTGGTCTCCTTATTTGAAAAAAAATATAATTGCATTAGAAGTAGTACAGAGAAGGTTCATTTGACTCATTCCTGCGATGAAGGGCTTAGCCTATGAAGAAAGATTGAACAGTTTGGGCCTGCAGAAGAATGAGAAGTGATCTTATTGAAACATATATGATCTTGAGGAGACTTGACAGGCTAGATACTAGGAGGATGTTTCCACTTGTGGGGGTGACTAGAACTAGCAGACACAGATTAAGAATAAGAGGTCTGCCTTTTAAGATTGAGATGAGGAGAAATATTTTTCTCTCAGTGGGTCATTAGTATGTGGAATACTCTTGTTTTATTATCGTGGGATGTGGGTGTCATTGGCTAGTTCAGCATTTATTGCCCATCCCTAATTGCTCTTGTTTAGAGGGCAATTAAGAGTCAACCGCATTGTTGTGGGTCTGGAGTCACATGTAGGCCAGGCCAGGTGAGGATGGCAGATTTCCTTCCCAGAAGGACATTAGTGAACCAGATGGGTTTTTACAACAATCGGCAATGGTTTCATGGTCATCATTAGACTTTTGATTCCAGAGTTTTCTATTGGGCAGAATCTTGCCCTCAGATGACGTGCGGGCCCTACCGACTTGGCAGCGGGCAGCCAGCCGACCCCCACCACTGAAACGGGACCCGCCACCATTTTAAGTGGGATAGCCTATTAAGGCCCGTCCAGCGGCATCCCCGACGGGAAGCGCTATGCGTTTCCTGTGCGGGTGGGAGGTATTCCCCATCAGTCAAAGAGCGCTCTTTCATGTGCAGCACACTGCTCCTTGAGACAAAGTACTGTCTCAGGGAGACCAGTGACAGTCCGAAAAACTTTAAAAAAACAAAAATGAAAAAATTAACATGTCTCCCTTATGTCACACGAGTTGGGACATGTTAATAAAAAACACATAAACTTTATGACTTTTTTACAAACAGAGGTGAAACTTCATCCTGCTGGGGCTCCTGGCCTGCCCGCCAGCCTTAAGATTGGGCGGGCAGGTCTTTAGTTACTTTAATTAGCCTGTCAATGGCCTCAATTGGCCAATGACAGTTCGGCGGGCAGACAGCTGATTTCGCTGTCCGCCTGCCTTCCTAAAAATTTAAAGGGACCGGGATGATGTTGGGGATTCCTCCCGATGTCATCCCGCGTCATTTTAACCTCGGCAAGCGGGCCCCGCCCCCAAATCGCCGAGGGGAAAATCCTAGCCATTGAATTCAAATTCCACCATTTGCCATGGTGGGATTTGAACCTGGGTCCCCAGAGTGTTACCCTGGGTCTCTGGAATACTAGTCCAGTGACAATACCACTATGCCATCACCTTCCCAAGAGAGCAGCAGAGGCTGGATCATTGAATTTATTCAAGGGAGAGTTAGACAGATTTTTGGTAGACGAGGGTGTCAGGAGTTATGTGGGGGGCAGAGGTGCAGACAGGAAAATGGAGCTGAAACCACAACCAGATCAGCCATGATCTTATTGAATGCAGAGAAGGCTCAAAAGGTTGAATGGCCTACTGCTGCTCCTAAGTATTATGTTACAGTCAGATTGTTTCAGTCCCCATGACAATTCAACTGTGTATGTTAATCCAACTTCACCAGTTCCTCAGAGCATTACATTTTAGATGCTGCTGGATTACCCATAATGTCCCAAGGCGCTTCACATTCAAAACAACACTAAACCTTACATGGTGAAGGAGCTCACACAATCAGTTCAGATGGCAAGGTACCATTGATCAGACTTCAGTGCATGGTCGTGTGAGGGTAGAGCAAGAAAACAAATGTGAGATAGACAAGAGCAAAAGAAAGTGGATGGCAGAGGTGAAAAATTTAAACTTCAAATTTCTGAAAGAATTAATTTTTAGAAATAAAACCATTTGTTTTGGTTTTTTAACTATCATGTCTCCGAATTCTAGAACTCTAAATCCATCTTCTTGCACAACTATAGCAACTTATATTTATAAAGTGCCTTTAATGTCCCAAGGCGCTTCACAGGAGCATTACAAGACAAGATATGTCCCCGCGCCACAAAAAGAGATATTAGGTCAGATGACCAAAAGCTTGATCAAAGAAGTAGGTTTTAAGGAGTGTCTTAAAAGAGGAAAGTGAGGTAGAAAGGCAGAGAGGTGTAGGGAGGGTATTTCAAAACTGGGAGCCTAGGCCACTGAAGGCATGGCCATCAATGCTGGGGCAATTATAATTGGGAATGCACAAGAGGCCAGAATTAGGAGACCATAGATACCTCAGAGAGATAAAAACTAAATTAAAAACAAGGATGTGAATTTTAAAGTCAAGATGTTGCTTGACTGGGAACCAATGTACGTCTGCCAGCACAGTGGTGATAGGGGATATCGGAGACTTGCTGCAAGTCAAGACACAGCAAGCTGAGTTTTGGATGACCTCAAGTTTATGTAGGGTAGAATGTGGGAGACCAGCCTGGAGTGTGTTGGAATAGTCAAGTCTAGAGGCAACAAAGACATGGATGAGTATTGCAGCAGCAGATGAGCTGAGACAGAAATGAGGTTGGGCAATGTTACGGAGAAGGAAACAGACGGTCTTAGTGATGGCATGAATATGAGGTCGGAAGCTCATCTTATGATCAAGTGTGACACCAAGGTTGCGAACAGACTGGCTTAATCTCACACTGTTGCCAGGGAGGTGGAGTTGGTAGCTAGGGAATGGTGTTTGGAGCAGGTTCTAAAAACAATAGCTTCACTCTTCCCAATATTCAATTATATCATCAAAACAGGCCAGAAAGGTTGCCAATTCAATCTCTGGTGTCCGTTGATTTTGTTCATTTCAGCTGGGGCAGCAATGATAGCAGAACATTGGTCTTAGTTTCCTTGTGCTAGAGATGGAAAAAAACTATAATTAGGATTCCTGTTCCGATTCAAAAGTGTAACGTCAGGATCCTGTGTGACTGTGATGCTTCTGCATTTAAATAGCCTGTTGGTTCTTAATGTCTAAGGCTATACATGACAAATGCCCATTAAGATGAGGCAGCAAAGAACTGTGGAATTCTTCCTCCCCATGTGGGCAGGATGAGAAAAGCGAACTACAGATGTCTGCAGGACATTTCATTTGCAGGACATAAGCTGTGCTTACTTTTAATTTACACATTTTTATTTACAACTTGCTAACTTTTTGTTTCATTCTACAGAATGTCAATGCTAGGAATGGAATATAGTTCTACATTTTTAAACTCTGTGTAAGCATTCAGCACCTTCAGAACAGAAAATAATAAACTAGAGTAAAGCTACAATCCAATTTGATTGTTAACTCAAATGAGAATCCCAGCAGCAGCCAAGTGGGATTTGCATATCTCATAGAATTCATTCTTGTGGCTGTTCTGAGTGAGATTGCTAATTTAATGTTAGTTGGTGCCATGAGTACTATTTGTTGTGGATTTATGCGCATAACGGGCAAGATGGATGACCACACGCGATCTTGCACTATTCAACAAATTACATATGCATCTGCAAAGAGCTCGCCAATTCTTGCAGCAGGGGCAGGGAGGAAGTCACCATCCCAGCTGTTATCTCATGGGGTCAAAGGCCCAGGCACCATATTTAAGGGATACCCAGACACCCAGGGTCTATCCCTTCCACCTTTGCAGGGCCCACTACTCCACTCTTCCCTGCTAATCCTTCCTCCCTTCCTTGGTCATCTTCTACGCAACTTGCATTACCATACCCCGGCTCAAGCATAGACTAACATTTACAGACGCCCTCTAAAGAGGACAATGGAGCTGCAACTCATCATTAATCATGGAAGAACTCTACCTTGCCAGCTGCATGCCATATGTGCAGTCATGAATGTGAATATTCTGATTTCTCACTGGCGTGGAACTTACTTTGGAGAGGAAACTTAATTTCATTGAAATGGCCTTTTAAAGGAGCATGCATGACATGCTAATGCATGCAAAAGGGCTTTCTTTCCAACATTGTTTGCTGGGAAGCTTGACCCACCTCTAAAGTTCCGAGAACATAAATGTTAGAGTTCATCCCGACATTGGGAAATTGATTTTTGGCCTCATGCCAAATTAAGCTCCCTTGCCTGCCAAACTTCACACTGCTGGCAGGCCTGGAAAATTCCACCCAAGGAATGGGACTGCTCCAAACAAATTTTCCTTGACTGTTCCTTTGAGGTGAGGTAAGAGTTGACATCAAGGCAGCATGCAACCGAGTATGACATCAAAAAGCCCTAGTAAAATTAGAATCAATGGGAATCGGGGGTGGGGGGGGGGGATCTCTCCATTGGTTGGAGTTAAACCTCGCACAAAGAAAGATGGTTGTGGTTGTTGGAGGCCAATCAACTTATCCCCAGGACATTACTGCAGAAGTTCCTCAGTGTGGCATCCTAGGCCTAACCATCTCCAACTGCTTCATCAATGACTTTCCCTCTAACATATGGTCAGAAGTGGAGATGTTCGTTGATGATTGTATGGTGTTCAATATGATTCACAATTCTTCAGATACTGGAGCAACCTGTGCCCGCATGCAGCAAGACCTGGACAACATTCAGGCTTGGGCTGATAACTAGCAAGTAATATTCATGTCACACAAGTGCTAGGCAATGACCATCTCCCACAATAAAGAACCCAACCATTTCCCCTTGATATTCAATGGTATTGCCATCGCTGAATCCCCCACCATCAAAATCCAGGGAATTATCAATCATCAGAAACTTAATTGGGCCAGCCATGTAAATACTGTGGCTACAAGATCAGGCTGAGACTCCTGCAGCAAGTAATTCACTTCCTGACTCCTCGAAGCCTGTCACCATCTATAAGACACAAGTCAAAAGTGTGATAGAATACTCTCCACTTGCGTGGATGAATATAGCTCCAATAATCCCCAAGAAGCTTGACACAATCCAGGACAATGCAGCCCAGTTGATTGACACCCCATCCACCACCTTAAACACTCACTCCCTCCACCACTGGTGTACATTGGCTGCACAGTGTACCATATAACAAGATGCATTGCAGCAATTTGCCAAATCTCCTTCGACAGAACCTTCTAAACCTGCAACCTCTAACACAGCATCCTGACTTGGAATTTTTTTATCACTGTTCCTTCACTGTCACCTGATCAAAATCCCGAAACTCCCCCCAGAACTGTAGGTGTACCTACAACAGATGAACTGCAGTGATTCAAGAAGTTGACTCATCACCAAGGGCAATTAGAGATGGGCAATAAATGCTGGCCTAGCCAGCAACTCTCACATTCCAAGAACAAATAAAGAAAATATAGGCTGTGGAGTTGGCAGATCTTCATTCTAACAGTCTGAGTCTGGTTCCTATCCAGCTTCTCAAAGCTGAAAAGTCAATGTGCTAATAATGAGCCATGCAATCTCGGATAAAGGGATGCTTCTGTGCTGGTTTGGAGGCCAACAGATATCACCCTCTGTTTACTTTGATAGGTTACATTTACCGTGGGCGTTGATCATATCATTCCTGACTACAGTAAGGCTCAGAGAAGGAAATGCACCATGCTGTGCCTTAGCTCAAGACACTCAGACATCAACTGTGAGCAAAAAGAGACCAGTTTGGTTTTCCTGTGACTAAACTGCAGCTTCCGTATCAGATAACCACAATGCAACAGCTACTGTTTGGATTCTGATGAATAACAACACACATCATGACCACATTCAGCAACCCACGGTATCACGAGAGGGAGCTACTGTTGAATTATAGACTTTGCACAGAGCACAATGATTAATGAAAATGAATTAAAAGGGTATCATTGAACAAATCATCCAAATGATATCTAGTAAATGTACTTTTTCATATAAAAACCTTACTTTTTTTTGTTCGGGGTGACAAAGCTTTGTCCATTATAGCATTTCCTTTTGTTCCTTTTCTCTTGAGTCCTCTGTCAATTCAATATCTCTGATCATGAGGTCAGGTGAATGATTTTCTCCCATTCCTCCACCTATGGCAACCTAAAGACATGCTGGAAGGTATAGGAATTGCATGAGACCAGTAACTCAGCAAGTTGGTATCTGATGGTTGTGAATTAACCTACATCCCATCATTACCAGCACAATATTTGTACATTAATAATATAAGTTTGCAAACTTAATTTGAGAATATGTTGCCTATTAACTTTTCCCCCCGATTTTTTTCTCTGTGACATCCTTAGAGGGTTCAGTAAGATGGATGGCTTGAGCGTGGTGCAGAATAATGCCAACAATGTGGGTTCAAACCCTATACCAGCTGAGGAGGTTCTTGGGGCCTGCATCTTGACCCAGAGCTATATCTTGGCAGAAGCCATGACTAGCAACCCTCTGACAATGAGGATGCTACATGAAGAGAGACAGAGGTGTCCTTAGACAAAGTGCTTTCTTTGGCCACAAGAGCAGATGGACAACCTGCTCCAAAGCATTTGTCAGTGCTACTGTTGAACTAGCCAGTAGAAAGCATAGAAGAGTAGCCCTCTCCTTGTTTTTCATTTCAGTCCTATGAAGAAACCACTGGCTTCCATACTGAAGTCTAACATTATTAGGGCTAAGATGAACCCCTAGCAAAATGAGGTGGAAGGTAGAAAACATACCCTGAATTCACTGTTTCGTCAAGGTTAATGGGGTCAAATCCTGGCAGGATTCAATCAGTCTTTCATCATTCCAAGGTACATAGAAAGACTATATGTCTTGTGAAGATTTCACAGAGTAGGCAATTTTCCCTACAGTTTCAATGTTTTATGCTATGAATTTCAGCACTGCACCTTATAGATATTTCGGATCAATAGAGACCAATCTCTGGTCCTGTGCACTGGTGTTACAAAGTCCCAAGTGTGATGGGGAGTGTACAAAACAGAACAGAATCTTGTGGCACAGAAGGAGACCATTTGGCCCATTATGCTTTCACATGCTCTTTGAAAGAGCTATCTAATTTAGTCCCACATCCCAACTTTTTCCCCTTAAACTTGCAAATTAATCCTCTTGAAGGATTAATGACCAATAGCCTTATGCAAATTCTCACTAAATCTGATTCAACCACCCTTTCAGGTAGCGTAATTCTAGAAATTTAAAAACGACACGTACAAAAGCAAATTTTCCAAATGCTGGAAATCTCAAATAAAAACAGAAAATGCCAGAAATACTCAGCAGGTCAGGCAGCATCTGTGGAGAGAGAAACCAAGTTGATGGGCTGGGTTTCAACTTTCTGACCTACTCGTTCTGGAGGAGGTTGGCACCGCATCAGAGATCCAAAAGTTTTAGCAGTGCATTTGTCAGTGCCACTGCATTTGCATCTGACTGCAGGATTTCCCAACCAATTAGGGTGAACGGGTGTGATGACAGTGTGGATTAGTCTATTTCAGTTCAATACTTAAAGGGACCCTGTGAAGATAAGACCTGAAACATTGTAGGGTTTTTTTTTGACAGAGCCAGAAAGCGGAGCAATGGAAACACACAAAGCAAAGCAGCACCATGCTTCAACGATACCTCTCTAGAGATGATGCTGTGTGTTGTAAAGGCCTGCAGGGAGATTCTGTTCCTTGCCATTAGGGGGAAGAAGCCTACCTCAGACAATAGGAATGCGCAGTTAGACATTGCTGAGGTCAGCAGATCAGTGTGGTGCTAGCCTTCAAAATACAGTGCAAGGAGAGGTTTGACAACCTGTTCGGGTCTGGCAGGCACGTGGCATGGTACACTCAAGTAAATCCCCAAATCCCTTCACTTTGCCTTCCCAAGCTTTCTGCTGCACATCACTCCTCATTCCAACACACTTTGCAGGTGCAACATCCCTCTCTGTGTAGGCACTGCTTCATTTCCCATTTGATCATCCTGGCACACATCCTCATCTCAATGTAATGTCACACCTTTCCTTCACAGTAACTGTCAACAAGTACGGCCCCTCCATCCTCTCCATACATTCCATTTCTTACAGTCATGGGTCTCTTCTTTCCAATCTTGCAAGACAGCACAGAACACTAGAGAGAGGAAGAGAAGTGGAGGTGGCCCTCTACCCATCTCCATAGCTGAGGAGGAGGCGCTCTAGATAAGTGAGTCTCAGCATTCTTGACCATTGGAGGTGGGGTCTCCCAGCTATCTAGTGACAGAGCTAAATATTACACATGATATGCAACACTCATGTTGACTTAATGTCAACAGACAATGAAAAATGATAATGTGCACAATCATGGCTTAGCATCCTCTTACTGTAACAATTCTAATTCAGGATTTTCATTATCCATAGGTCCTTCTAACTTCCTTCAGGAAATGATGCATGGAAAGGATGAAGGCTCCTCAGAGGACGTCACACATCCTGAGGATGCACCATCACAGGATTCACGTACACTGTCCACCAACTAAGGTACACATGCCTGAGTGGGACCGACCAACAGGATAGGTAGTTGGATTGCCACGTGCTGTCTCACACATCACAAGTGAGCATAAGCAGATGGTGGAGGCAGGTAAAGTAATGGAGAGCCCCTGTTGGATGATGCTGTATCCTCCAAGCTCTATTCAGCAAGCCGCAGGTGCTGAACCTCAAGCATTGCTGATGAAGAGGAATGATGTGGAGCAGCAGCAGAAAATGTGTAAGGTTCTATCAGTCTTTTCAAAGACACTGCACACAAGTGGAAAGAGATTGGAGGAGTCTGTCTCTAACATGAGTTGCATGATGCCTCAGCCTTGGTGCTGATGTCAATGCTCATAGAAAAAGTGGTCACTTGCTTGGAGCATCAGACACTGCAGTCAACCAAATGCATTCTGGCCTTCACCACTGGCCTACACATACAGAAAGCCACTTTAAACAAGATTGATGAAAATCTAGCCTTGACTGTTCAGTGCCTCACTGGTGTACAGCAAAGTGCTCTCCAGCTCTAGGCTAGCAGGGAACTGTGGGTGGACCATGGGAGGGAAGCTGGAGAAAAGAGAACGGCATGCAAGTGAGAACTCTGCGTAAAGTGCTTCCACTTGTGACCACTTTCCCTCCCCTCCACCATTACTTCACATCTGCTGACTGTTCCGAAGGTTGAGTCTGCTCTTGCACAGGTGGAGGTGGGACATTCTTATGCACGACCCTCACAGGCTTCAAAAACAAGAAAACATCATCCAAGAGCATCTAAGCCATCAGAGCAAGGGAATGAACAGCCTGTTGCTGGCTCAGCTTATGCTACAGAGGTTGCACCACATTGGAGCAGCTGATAAAGTAAGTTGCCCAAGAGTATATGCATCGATGTTTAACACAGTGTTAAATTGTTACACTTCTGTAATTCAGTTCTCAGTGCTGCACTGTGTTATGCAAGATGCAGCAGACCACTATCATTCTGGATACCCTGGTTGCTGCTCACTGAAGGACACCCTAGGTCTGTAGAGGCACCTGAAGCACTTATCCAGAGTCTTGACTGTTTACACCAAAACAGCTCTTTTGGCCAGGAGGCTTTTATTCTACATGGATATCAATGTTTAGGCTACTCACAGATGGCATCAGCCACATTTTTGGAGGATAGCCCTTCTCACCAAAGAGCCATCCGCTAAATCTGCTTTGAGGTATCATGGCAGCTCCCTGGGAATCCTACATAGACAGGCCTGGTGATCTTTTTGTGGGTGTAGATGGGCTTAACATTGATGGAATGGACACCCTTTCTGTTAGTAAAGATTCCCAGGTGATCTAGGGATGATTGTCAATTGTATGCAGTTAATGACTTCCTGGAGCTGTGGGAAGCCAGCAGGAGCAGCAAAGTTGGGTGCCCATTCATTCTGACTGGGCTTGAAGGTTGACTGCTGGAAAATCTAGATCAAAGGCTATCAATTCTAAAATAGTAGAAATGATCTCTAAAAAACTGGAAATCACCTCCAAAGTAGGGAATGCCTATTCTGAGAACAAATCCTATGAGTAAAAGCCTTTCACCCAGGCAAGGAAACAGGTGCAATGTCTCATAATTGAAAGGATTTCTTGTCTGCCATTTGCTCAGCCCCCTCAAATCCTGCTGTATAATACTCTCACCTCCTTTTCCTAGCGAGTTTCACAAAGACGGGAAACATGTGCACCACAGTTCAAACTAAACTCTCGAGTTAAAACAGTTCTTAATCAGCACTTTACAGATTATAATTGTCAACTCACCTGCCCATTGAGAGTTGCTTCTGCGCTGCATGTTATGCTTATGTTAAAAGCGGAAGTTAATGTGTTGCTGTTGGTTTCTGCTTTTCGTTTTTTTGCTAATAAAACTGTCCCCCAATATTTCAGATCAATGATCTTTCATCAGAACTGAAAAAGTTAGAGATGTCAACCTGATTAACTTCCTTTGTACCATCTCAAAGGACTTGACATCCTTCCTAAAGTGTGGTGTCCAGAATTATAGAAAATACTATAGCTGAGGTCTAACCAGCAGTTTTGTAAATGTTTAGCATTGCCTAATTTTTAGAAATACAGCGATCAATTTTCTGAATGAATTTGGCCTTAATATCTTCCACTGAAATTTTTTGTTCCTTCCTTTTATGAAATGCATTTTACATTTGGCTTCCCCACTTGTTTAAACTGTTCACTTGTAACCTGGATCTCTGAACAATGCAACGCCGCCAACAATAGTAAAATGTCACAGACAAGGGGATGTGCCAATAGGTGCTGTTAATTCAGAGCTGTCTTTGACACTGTTTAAAATTAAAATATTTAAAGAGGCAATGTCTTCACCAAAAAGTGTTATTTTGAAGGAGAGAGGGCATCATATGATCAATTTGATGGCAGAATTTACATCATCATGTCATGCATTTGAAAATAAAGTATAAGTTTGAAAATAGTAGTCATTTGAGGAAAGTAAACAAGGAAAATGAAACTACTCCTGTCAATGCTTTTACTGCAAAAAATTATGTAAATATTACTGAAAAAATCTTGTTTCCTACTCATATTGATTTCTTCATTAAAATTATTGACACGAGTTTTACCCATTCCCTGGTCACATGGCCCAATGGAGTCCCACTCCCCTGCTCGACCCCTGTGCTCCTGCAGGTTTACTTTCTTCAAGTGACCATCCAATTTCCTTACAAAATCATTGATTGTTTCCACTTCCACCACCCTCATGGGCAGTGAGTTCCAGATCATTGCCAATCGCCGCCTTGCAACTCTTGCCCAAAACCTTAAATCTGTGTCCCCTAACCTTGTACTATTATCTATGGGAACAGTTTTACCTTGCCTACCTTATTCAAACCTTTCGTAATCTTGTACACTTTTATCAATCTTCCCTCAATCTCCTTTGCCCCAAGGAGAACCACAGATTTTCCTTGCTTTTGGGGAGGTGGTGGCATAGTGGTATTGTCACTGACTAGTTTTCCAGAGACCTAGGGTAATGCTCTGGGGACCTAAGTCAAATCCCACTGTGGCAGATGGTGAAATTTGAATTCAATAAAAATCTGGAATTAAAAGTCTGATGACGAACATGAAACCATTGCTGAATGTCATAAAAACACATCTTGTTCACTAATGTCCTTTAGGGAAGGAAATCTGCCGTCCTTACCTGGTCTGGCCTACTTGTGACTTCAGACCCACAGCAATGTGGTTGACTCTTAAATGCCTTTCTGAAGGGCATTTAGGGATGGGCAATAAATGCTGGCCTAGCCAGCGAAGCCCACATCCCATGAACGAATTTTTAAAAATCTAACCTTGTAACTAAAATCCCTCATCCCTGAAACCCCTTTTGTACCTTCTCAAGGACCCTCACATTCTTTCTGAAATGTGATGACCAGAACTGGACACAATACTATAGTTGGGGCCTAGCCAGGGCTTTGTAAAGGTTCAGCATAACTTCCTAGCTTTTGGATTCAATGCCTTTACTTATGAAGCCCAAGATCCCATATGCTTTGCTAACCACTCTCTCACTATGTCCTGCAATCTTCAAAGATCTATGCACATGCACCCCCAGGTGCACACTTCATGCACACTCTTCAGAACTGTGCCATTCAGTCTATACTGCCTCTCTCTAGCCTTTCTGCCAAAATTCATCATCTCACATTTTCCTTTAATAAATTCTATCTGCCACTTGCCTGCCCATTCTGCTAATCTATCTATGTCGCATTGCGAATAATGCATATCATGCTCACTGTTTGTCACTCCTCCAAGTATGGTATCATTGGCAAATTTTGAAATTCTACTCTGTATGCCATGATCCAAGTTGTTTATATATAGAGTATAACATTTTAACACCTAACATTCATTACCTTTCATTTGTTCCTATTGACATGCAAGTGAGTATTCTATTCTGTATGCCATGATCCAAGTTGTTTATATATAGAGTATAACATTTTAACACCTAACATTCATTACCTTTCATTTGTTCCTATTGACATGCAAGTGATTTAAGCACTTCCTTAAGGAGTACTATGACATTGGCTCAGATTAAGATGAAATGGTTTAAAGGAGCTAACTGGAGACCTGTCCAAGTTGCAGAAAGAAATGAAAACAGCAGAAAATTCCAGAGGAGAGGGAACAAGCAGTCGGGCAGATGAACAGAAGATATGCTTCAGCCACATCTGAAGTAATTGCTGAAGTACTTAAAGCAAAAGACGTTCCACATCTGCAATTTAGAGTACATGGTATCTATAAAATACTTCAAGTTTAGTTAACAAGCTAATGGTAAGGGAACATCTTGCAAATAATGACAATAATATGATTAAATTTGATATTAGATTTCAGAATGAAAAGGGAGAGTTTGAGACCAAGGTTTTAAATTTAAGTAAGCAGACTTCAAAAGGATGAGAAATGAATTGACCACAGCAAACTGGGCTGAGTTGTTAATGGATAAACCTACAGACAAACAGCAGTTAAGAACAGAAAACACTGGAAATATTCAGCAGGTCATCCAGCATCTTTAGAGGGTTTTAAAAAAGAGTTAACATTTTAAGTCTGTGACCTTTCATTAGAACCAACAACATATAGTGAGCACTTACCTCTCAAAAGCAAGTGCTCTATTCTGCAAGAGCCATAGTCAAAAAATAGGGTAAGGAACAATATCAAATTTAAGAAAAAGGTTTACACAAATTCATGGAAAATTGCAAATCTAGCAGACTGGAAGAGCTATAATATCCTTGGCTGGATTGATTTTAATTGGTCACTGTGAAGGTGCTGAATTGCCACAGTTAAGTACCAAGCTATTTACTAAGTGCATCTACCAGGTCAGTTGTTAAATATGCTATGCCATATGGAAGATTTATCCATTTTGTTTAAAAACAGGGTTCCAATACTCCAAGAAATCACTACCATTTTTTGAGATGGTAGCTTTGTTTCATTTTTTAAGTTATTTTTCCTGTTGGCCTCTCCCTGCATCATTCACAAGTGAGTCAAGGAGGTGCAAATGCAGCTATAAAACCAGCTTTTCACGACTCTTCATTCAGTTCCTTCCTCCTACTTTATTAAGTTCCCATTCCCAGTCATACTGTTTCAGTGAGGCATGGCTTTAACCATCTATTTGACCTCTTCTCGAGAGGAAATGGACAGGCTGGCAAAACCTGTATGGGAGAAACACAGGAAAAAGAGGGGTATTAAAGCAAGATTCCATATCTACTGGAAAAATCCTTTTCTATTTTATAATATTTTGTATATTTCATTTTTTATATTTTCATAAACTCCTTGTAAACATCTTTCAATTTATTTGTCTTTCAGTCAACATTAATACCAGATTGCCTTTCCTCTCATATTAGATTGTGACTGGCCAGAGAAAGACAAACCTGAATTGATACACTTTGGTACAAAGAACATGGAGAGACAGTATAAAATAAAGGATACTATTCTAAAGGATGTACAGCAACAGACAAACCTGGGTATATATGTACATAAGTCATTAAAGATGGTAGGACATATAGAGAGAGCTGTTGCTAAAGCATACAGTATTCTAGGCTTCATTAATAGGGGCATAGAGTACAAGAGCAGGAAGGTTATAATGAACTTATATAAGACAGTGGTTAGACCTCAATGGTGTATTGAGTACAGTTCTGGGCACCACACTAGGAAGGATGTGAACGCATTGGAGAGTGTGCAGAAAAGGTTTACGAGAATGTTTCCAGAGATGAGATACTTCAATTATGAGGAAAGATTGGAGAAGTTGGGACTGTTTTCCTTGGAGAGGAGAAGGCTGACAGGAGACTTGATAGAAGTTTTCAAAATAATGAGGGGCCTGGACAAAGTAGATAGGGAGAAACAGTTCCCGTTTGTAAACGGATTGAGAACCAGAGGGCAGAGTTTTAAGATGTTTTGCAAAAGAAGCAAACGTGAGTGAGAAAAAGCTTTCTCACACCACGAATAGTTAGGGTTTGGAATGCACTGCCTGGAAGTGTGGTGGAGGTAGGTTCAATTGAGGCATTCAAGAAGGCATTGGATGATTATCTAAATAGAAACAATGTGTGGGGTTACAGGGAAAAGGTAGGAGATTGGCACTAAGTTCAAATGTTCAATGAGCAGGTGCAGTCACAATGGGCTGAATGGCCTCCTTCTATACCGTAACAATTCTCTGATTCTGTGAAAGCACAGAAAGTTAAATTCTAAATTTTAATGATCAACTTTGTTGCAAGAACACATAGAATTACATCATGTGAGTCATATTATACATTATAATGTACATTTCTTCTCGTACATGTGAGAAATGTAGAACAATGAGAGTGTACAATCAATATCATAATATTCTCTTTATTTGTGTAAAATAAATCTTTAATTATAAATGCAGAATCTTTATTCATACTAACCTTCTTCTTATCGTGTCCACAGATGGTCTATACATGGCCCAGCCAGAAATGGACACATTTTTGCGCCTTGTTGTTGAATTCAGCAAGATCTGCAATAGTGCAGGGTTCCTCTAGTGATAGGCATTGCAGGAGATGTTGCATAGTCTGTGGCTCAGTTCCACATTCATACTAATGCCCAATAATCATTTTCAAAAGTTAATTGTGTGTGTATTGGTGGATGTGGGTGTGCAAAGCTAAAGGTTCACCTAGGGTACCTAATATGCTTGTACTTGTCCTTGGTTTTAGACCCCAGTGTCTTGTACCATTAATTCTGTCCTCCCTGCTTGTATGGAAAAGCCAGACTATTTCAGTGTGCTTCTTCAGTTCTGAAGAAGAGTCATACGGACTTGAAACATTAACTCTGTTTCTCTCTGCACAGGTGCTGCCAGCCCTGCTGAGTTTTTCCAGCATTTTCTGTTATTATTTCAGTTTGTGTCTTCCCTGGAATGTCAATCTCTCTTCCTTAATTTCAAAATTCTCCTGAACATACATAGCTACCTTTCCTCTTCGGCTTTCTTTATCCTTGAAAATATTTTATACCTCTGAATATTGAATTAATTTACATCTTATAGTCTGTATAAATCACAGAATCACAGTGCAGAAGAGGCTCCTCGGCCCATCAAGTCTGCACTGACATGTGAGAAACACCTGACCTACCTACCTAATCCCATTTACCAGCACTTGGCCCATAGCCTTGAATGTTATGACGTGCCAAATGCTCATCCAAGTACTTTTTAAGAGATGTGAAGCAACCTGCCTCCACCACCCTCCCAGGCAGTGCATTCCAGACCGTCACCATCCTCTGGGTAAAAAAGTGTTTTCCTCACATCCCCCTTAAACCCCCTGCCCTTCACCTTGAACTTATGCCCCCTTGTGAGTGACCCTTCAACTAAGGGGAACAGCTGTTCCCTATCCATCCTGTCCCTCATAATCTTGTACACCTTGATCAGGTCCCCCCTCAGGCTTCTCTCCTCCAACGAAAACAACCCAAGTCTATTCAACCTCTCTTCATAACTTAAATGTTTCATCCCAGGTTACCTCCTGGTGAATCTCCTCTGCACCCCCTCCAGTGCAATCACATCCTTCCTATAATGCCGTGACCAGAATGCACACAGTACTCCAGCTGTGGCCGCACCAAGCTTCTATACAACTCCAACATGACCTCCCTACTTTTGTAAATGCTCCTACTGCTATAAGTGCATTTAAGTTAAGAATTTTACTCTGATTGTTTCCAGCATCTAAATATAGATACCAAAGCCAAGATTTTCTGATTGTTGGGATGGATACAGAATGTGTCTGTTAAAGAAGCCTTCATAATGTTCTGTATGTTAGCAGCAAGTCTTTATAAACTACTTGTAACTATACACAAATATACAGTAAAGAGTACAGGCATGCAGCTATCTCCATCCTAGGTCTTAATACGTCTTTGACCAACACCACATTGACCCTGGGTCTACATCATATTCCTTCTTACATCACTGTGTGGGCGCTACTGCACTCAGTCCCACATTAACTCTGTATATACCAGACCCTTCTACTACACTGATTAACTAAATTTTAATGCCAGTATTAACTCACTAAAATCAACTGGTTACAACAGTATTGGGACAATACCAATATGAAAAACAAGATGTAAACTGTAGTATTTGCCCCATTTTTGAATTATCTATTGTTGAAACCCATGTATTGATGAAAAGTGAAATTGACCAACCTTTTTCCCAAAGCAGTTGGAGGATCCATTATGAGTTACCAGAGTCGGATTGCTGGAGGGCATTGCTCTGCCACAGAGAATAATAGTTGAACCAAGAGAAGTTCTTTTGCATATCTGGGTACCCATGTGCCAGGCAAAGGACTAAATTTACAAGTATTAATCATTTGTACAGGCATTTTAAATTTTCTGTACTACAATATTTATATGTTTATAATTTTGGTTGTTCTATACATGTAACTGTTTTGTAAAATTATCTTCAAAACAATGTTGGAAAAATGTTAAATCATCTTTTGGTGAATAAATGTACTGCTTAATAGCTGCTTTATTGCAAAACAGACCATGGGGGTCCCCAGTTTCAACTGTTGGTCTGTACTAATTTAGCTGATCTCAACATATAAGAAATCAAAACCACAAGACACCTAGATGATTCTGGTCAAAAGAAGTGAAAAATAGCTGGGATTCCTGCTCCTCATCCCACTCAGTGGCCCTTACTGAAAAGTATACATTTGGTAAGAATGGAACTCGGATTGGCTGTCTTGTCTCCCCCAGCCAAATATCATCTATAGGCTCAGATAGCAAGTATGGCTGCTTATATGATGTATTAGAGGGTTGTGTCTTTGGACCTACATGACAACAAAGCACAATGCCTTCTGAAGAGTAGGGAAGTAAATTGCATGGAAAGAAAGGGAATCTAAATCTAATTTAAAATCTAAATCTAAAGAAAAGAAAGGAGAATTGTAAAATAACTATTTTAAAATTTAAGGAACAAAATTTGAAAAAACTAATGCAATCATTTGTACATTGATTTGTTCAAATACCTTCAGTTGTTACATTAACAACTAGCATGAAAATGTAAATGTTCCTCTCAGAGATTTCCTGTGAAATATCACACTCAGATGCAAACCTATCACCAGAGACTGAAAAGCCTTTAAATCATTTTGCTAACATATGTCTTCTTTATACTCAATTCCCGGTGTATTGAAATCAACAATATGCAATTCAGCAGTACTACTTTACTTGCACTGCTGACAAAGGGCATTTATATAAACATAGATTAAGTATTGTAAAAAAAAAGAGAGATTCCATTTATATAGCGCCTGGCACAACCTCGGGGCATCCCAAAGCACCTTATAGCCAATGAAGTAAATTTCAATTAACTCAGTGACATAGATATGGTGCATACAAACTTAACCTTTAGGAGCCCCTAATACGTAGAATCTTGGTTACAGTTCCACATGATGAATTTTGAATACAAGAAAGAAAACTAAAGTCATCATCTATATTATCTGAATCTTGTTAGTGAGTTTGCCCAAATACATCTCAAAGCGACTTGCCTGATTGGTGTATTTGTTCAACCCGTTGTTCCCAGATATCTGGTTCCGTATTGAAGCATTCAATATCTTACCTTTCATGTTTGGTTCTGTAAATAAGTCTTATTGTGAATAATCCTGTTTAACAGAAAATCGGTTAGATACAAAAATGCTAAGATGGGCAAATTATTTTTATTTTCACTTTTTTTTGGAACTCTGTCTGTATCACCCAACTTACCCAGGCAGCAGAGCAAACTGTTTTGCTGGTCCCAACCTTCTGCCAATATCATTTTATTGCAAAAAAAACCAAAACTGCGGATGCTGGAAATCCAAAACAAAAACAGAATTACCTGGAAAAACTCAGCAGGTCTGGCAGCATCGGCGGAGAAGAAAAGAGTTGACGTTTCGAGTCCTCATGATCCTTCGACAGAACTAGGCGAATACCAGGAAGGGGTGAAATATAAGCTGGTTTAAGGTGGTGGGGGGTGGGGTTGGGTGGGGGGAGAGAAGTGGAGGGGGGTGGTGTGGTTGTAGGCAAAAGCAGTGATAGAAGCAGATCATCAAAAGATGTCACAGACAGCAGATCAAAAGAACACATAGATGTCGAAGTTGGTGATATTATCTAAAAGAATGTGCTAATTAAGAATGGATGGTAGGGCACTCAAGGTATAGCTGTAGTGGGGGTGGGGGAGCACAAAAGATTTAAAAATATTTTAAAATAATGGAAATAGGTGGGAAAAAGAAAAATCTATATAATTTATTGGAAAAAAACAAAAGGAAGGGGGAAGAAACAGAAAGGGGGTGGGGATGGAGGGGGGAGGTCAAGACCTAGAGTTGTTGAATTCAATATTCAGTCCGGAAGGCTGTAAAGTGCCTAGACGGAAGATGAGGTGTTGTTCCTCCAGTTTGCGTTGGGCTTCACTGGAACAATGCAGCAAGCCAAGGACAGACATGTGGGCAAGAGAGCAGAGTGGAGTGTTGAAATGGCAAGCGACAGGGAGGTTTGGGTCATTCTTGCGGACAGACCGCAGGTGTTCTGCAAAGTGGTCGCCCAGTTTACGTTTGGTCTCTCCAATGTAGAGGAGACCGCATTGGGAGCAACGAATGCAGTAGACTAAGTTGGGGGAAATGCAAGTGAAATGTTGCTTCACTTGAAAGGAGTGTTTGGGCCCTTGGACGGTGAGGAGAGTGGAAGTGAAGGGGCAGGTGTTACATCTTTTGCGTGGGCTTGGGGTGGTGCCATAGGTGGGGGTTGAGGAGTAGGGGGTGATGGAGGAGTGGACCAGGGTGTCCCAGAGGGAACGATCCCTACGGAATGCCGACAGTGGGGGTGAAGGGAAGATGTGTTTGGTAGTGGCATCATGCTGGAGTTGGCGGAAATGGCAGAGGATGATCCTTTGAATGCGGAGGCTGGTGGGGTGATAAGTCAGGACAAGGGGGACCCTATCATGTTTCTGGGAGGGAGGAGAAGGCATGAGGGCGGATGCGTGGGAGATGGGCCGGACACGGTTGAGGGCCCTGTCAACGACCGTGGGTGGAAAACCTCGGTTAAGGAAGAAGGAGGACATGTCAGAAGAATTGTTTTTGAAGGTAGCATCATCGGAACAGATGCGATGGAGGCGAAGGAACTGAGAGAATGGGATGGAGTCCTCACAGGAAGCGGGGTGTGAGGAGCTGTAGTCAAGGTAGCTGTGGGAGTCGGTAGGCTTGTTATGGATATTGGTGGACAGTCTATCACCAGAGATTGAGACAGCGAGGTCAAGGAAGGGAAGGGAAGTGTCAGAGATGGACCACGTGAAAATGATGGAAGGGTGGAGATTGGAAGCAAAATTAATAAATTTTTCCAAGTCCTGACGAGAGCATGAAGCAGCACCGAAGTAATCATCGATGTACCGGAGAAAGAGTTGTGGAAGGGAGCCGGAGTAGGACTGGAACAAGGAATGTTCCAAATACCCCATAAAGAGACAGGCATAGCTGGAGCCCATGCGGGTACCCATAGCCACAACTTTTATTTGGAGGAAGTGAGAGGAGTTGAAGGAGAAATTTTCAGTGTGAGAACAAGTTCAGCCAGACGGAGGAGAGTAGTGGTGGATAGGGATTGTTCGGGCCTCTGTTCGAGGAAGAAGCTAAGGGCCCTCAGACCATCCTGGTGGGGGATGGAAGTGTAGAGGGTCCCAATGCGGTCTCCTCTACATTGGAGAGACCAAACGTAAACTGGGCGACCGCTTTGCAGAACACCTGCGGTCCGTCCGCAAGAATGACCCAAACTTCCCTGTCGCTTGCCATTTCAACACTCCACCCTGCTCTCTTGCCCACATGTCTGTCCTTGGCTTGCTGCATTGTTCCAGTGAAGCCCAACGCAAACTGGAGGAACAACACCTCATCTTCCTTCTAGGCACTTTACAGCCTTCCGGACTGAATATTGAATTCACCAACTTTAGGTCTTGACCTCCCCCCCTCCATCCCCACCCCCTTTCTGTTTCTTCCCCCTTCCTTTTTTTTCCCAATAAATTATAAAGATTTTTCTTTTTCCCACCTATTTCCATTATTTTAAAATATTTTTAAATCTTTTATGCTCCCCCCACCCCCACTAGAGCTATACCTTGAGTGCCCTACCATCCATTCTTAATTAGCACATTCGTTTAGATAATATCACCAACTTCGACATCTATGTGTTCTTTTGTTCTGCTGTCTGTGACATCTTTTGATGATCTGCTTCTATCACTGCTTTTGCCTACAACCACACCACCCCCCTCCACTTCTCTCCCCCCACCCAACCCCACCCCCCCACCACCTTAAACCAGCTTATAATTCACCCCTTCCTGGTATTCGCCTAGTTCTGTCGAAGGGTCATGAGGACTCGAAACGTCAACTCTTTTCTTCTCCGCCGATGCTGCCAGACCTGCTGAGTTTTTCCAGGTAATTCTGTTTTCACTTTATTGCAAGTTGTTCAAAGTTGCCAGACAGTATGGTTCCGGTGGGTGACTACACCTCCTACTACTCCTTTCTCCCTGTGGAACCTAGATAGCCTCACTCAGATCTTCCCGAAGGAGCACAATTGAGCTAGGGACTTAGCATGTGGAAGGTCTATTTGGTGGCATATTGTGAGGCTCTAAAGTGTCAAATTGTGCTGCATCCATCAAAATTATTTTGAAACAATAAAGATTAATAAAAAATCTATTTTGTTTAAGATATTAATATATGGCTAAAACTGTGATAAGGTTTTATTTATGAGTCAACTCATCACGGCATCCTTGCAGAACAAAAGCAAGTCTAATTCTACATCAGGACTGGTAGAACAAGAACTAACTGAGCACGCAATAGTGTTATTTTGTGGTTTTGAAACTCTTGAGGTTGAGCTTTCTGTCTAGGTCAAAGTGACCTGAGTTAAATGCAATTCCTCTGAGTACATATCCAGAGGAATTCTGAAGTCAGTTGGAGTGCCAGAAAATTGCAAATTACCTGCCCTCGATAACTTTGATTTCAAGATTAAGGTTATCCCAGCCCAAAGTGAATCCCCTGCTCTCTGGCCTTAACAGTTCTGAAGGTAAATTGTGGAAGCTTTTACTTTGAAAGGTGATAATAGTAAAGCACTGTGTGCTGTTCATACCCAAAATCTAATTGTTATTAATTGAAAACAGCCTCAGGTCAATTATAGTTTAATGGTTGCTTGTGAAAGATTGTGAATTGGTTGCAACTTTCAGGCATCAGGTCAGTGAAGTATTAATTGACTAGTTCTTTTCTTTATATTTCAAGATAGTTTTGTATTTGCAACAAAGTGCAACACTTTGACATATGACATATTTGTGTTATGCTCACAACTTTTCCATGTACTTGTAGATTTCCTGTGGCATTGCTCATGACAAGAGGTTATCCTGTTCTAACGACAGAGTGCAAAATTGTATTTGGGATGGTGGATGCACAATTGAAGTGAAAATATTTAGAAAGGGTTTGTATTTAGTTCAGGCCAGAGACAGTGAAACAAGTGGTTTTGATTGTATCATAGAAGTTTGTATCACAGAAAGACATCACCTGAGCCATTCTATCTATGCCAATTCTTTGCAAGAGCAATCCAAAACTTATCTCACCACACCACACTCTGCCAATAGCTGTGTGTATTTCTCTGGTCTAACTTTATCCAATTTTTTCTTAAAAGGTACAATGGGTCTGTGTGGGCCACATTCTGTGACAAAGTGTTCCATGGCCCAAACAGCCCTTTGTCCTTACTTTCTTAATAACAATGTTAAATCAATGATCTCTTGTCATCACTGAGTGCCAAATTGAGGAAAATATCATTTCCCTATTCAATCTACCAAATGTTTCATGGTTTTTAAAATATCTATTGAATCCTTTCTTAACCATTCTGGCTTCAATGGAAATTTTTCTGGCCTTTTTATCTTATAATCTTGGTTCTCGTTATTCTGGTAAATATACATTGGAGGTTTTCTTCGGCTTTAATGTCCAATCCTCTGTCCAAAACTGTATGGTTAACTCTAAACTATGGCTTACCGATGCTTTGAAAAACTTTGTCATTACGATTTTACTCTTGTATTCTTGGCCTCAATTTTGACCTAGTTTGACAGGCATCAACAGTTGGACAAGGAGTTAAAATTGCAAAAGTACAATTTCTGTCTCCAACCCACCTGTCATGAAGCTATTAATGTATATAATATTTTGGAAAATATTTTTCTTTAAAAATAGAGATTTCTCTATAGCCTGGATTAACTGGATTAAAGCCAGCTAGTCTGGGTGCTTTGATGTGTACTAGTTTTGATATGTAAGGGAGATAGCGTGCATTTGCATTTTTCAAATAGAGCATTCAAGAAGTAGGATGAAAACAGACACCTATTTAGCAACTACCAAGCAATATGTTTATATTATTAACATAACTGGTGCTATGAAAGGGGTTTTAATGTTAGAGAGGTTTAATTCAAAGGTTGCTGATTCAATGAGAATTAACATTCAATGGGCAGTGGTAGGTATAACAAGACAACCGTTTTGGGTGTGCAGAGCAGAGGCAATGTAACATCAAAGCAGCTGTAAGCCTCCAACTCTCTTCACAGGAACCAAAGTGAAAAGAACCTCATTTTGAATTTATAAGGTGAAAATGCTTTGCCTGGTGTCTGGTTACATCTATGGGTTGCTGTTGCCTTAATGGACATTAGTTTGGGAATTTGTTAAAAAGTTATGATGGTAGTAATTTGTAGCCATGTGTATATATATTTTAACCTGTATAAATTAATAAAATGTTTCATTTAGTTTAATGTAAAGTCTCAAGAACTGGTGGTCTGATTCCTGAATTTAGAGTGACATCTTAGACATAACACTTAAAATTATAGGTTATGACAGTTGTTTAAAGTTTCTCTTTGGGATTTTTAAATAACTCAGCTTTAACAATTGCATAGTCATAACAATTGGGGGATCGTCCGGGATAAATTATATTTCCAATTCCTTGATTGGTTAGGAATTGGTGAGTCTTAAGCTTATGAGTATAAGAGGCACTTTGAATTCAGGAGTAGGCGAGGTATTTTAGAAGCAGTGAGACTGCAAGATGGCTTTGGCAATTGCTAAGGCCTGTCTGGGAGCAGAAGGGATAACTCTGATTGGGTTGGAGAAAATAGCCAAAACTAAGTTAACAGAGTTGGCGCATAAGTTACAATTGGGGTTACCTGCAGGGACTAGGAAATCAGATACAGTTAAAAGTATAGCACAGCATCTACAATTGGAAGTGAAATCTGACACTAGTGAGTCATAGCTGGAGGTAGTGAGACTTCAGTTGCAAATGAAGAAGCTTGAATTTGAACAAGCAAAGGAACTGAAAAAGCTTGAATTTGAAACAAGGGAACTAGAAGTTGTGAAGATGGAGAAGGAGGAAAGAGAAAGAGAGAGAGAGAGAATTCCAACTGAAAATGTTGGCAGTAAGACAAGAGGTGTCAGTAAGTGAGGAAGGATTTATCTCTAGAGGAGCACCCAGTGGGGATATGTTTACATTTGTACAAGCTCTTCCAAAATTTGAGAAAAAGATATTGAAGCATTCTTTATTTCATTTGAGAAGCTAACTAAACAGATAAAATGATCACAGGAAAACTGGACGTTATTATTACAGTCTAAGTTGTTAGATAGGGCACGTGAGGTATATGCTTCACCTTCAGAAGAAATGCCAGTGAATTATGATGTGGTGAAAAAAGCTATTTTGAATGCATATGAGTAGGTTCCTGAAACATATAGGCAGAAATTAAGGAATATGAGAAAATAGCCCAGGCAAACTTATATTGAGTTCGAAAGGGTACAAGAAAGTGATTTTGACCAGTGGATACAGGCGTTAAAATAGAGACAACTTATGCAGCTCTTAGGGAAGTAATTCTTTTGGAAGAATTTAAAGATTCAATCCCTTCCGTAGTGAGAATGCATGTGGAGGAACAGAGGGTTGATTCTGTAGAACAAGCAGCAGAGATAGCTGACGATTATGAGTTAGTTCATAGAGCTTCTTTTTGTCACCCTTTCAAATTGGAAAAAGATAGAAAGTGGGAAGGTGAAAGGAAGGTAGGTCATCAGGGAAGAAGAAGGAGTGGCTGGAAGTTCCCAGGAAGTTTTTTCTCAGAATAAAAAGGAAGTTGCTGAAAGTAGGAGTGACATTCAAAAATTGTGGTGCTTTCATTGTAATAAAGTGAAGCACATGAAGTCAGTGTGTTGGAGACTGCAGGGAAAATCTGTAGGAATTATTGGGGTACAGAAAAGCTCTGGAAGTAAAAGTACTGTGGGTTCTGAAATTCAGGCACAGGAGAAACCAATGGGTTGTGTACAGGCGAAACAGGGAGAATCAGTGAAAGGTAAATAAGTGGGATTGTGTTCACAGTTTACTCAAGAGAATTCTGGGGAGCAGGTTGCAGAGATGTTTAAAGACTTTGTATGTGAAGATAAAGTCTTTCCATGTGTACAAGGTGGGGTAGGTAAAGATGTTAAAATTTTAAGAGACACAGGTGCTGGTCAATCCTTAACGTTGTGGGATAGTGATATTTGTTGTTCAAAGGGAGTATTGCAGGAGAATAGAATAATAAGTGGGGTTTATGGAGATGCTAAATCTATTCCATTGTGGAAGGTAAATTTAAAGAGCAAATGGAAGACTAATGAAGTTATAGTTGGAGTGGTGGAAAAATTGCCCATTGCAGTGCTTCGATTTATCCTGGGTAATGATATAGCTGGATCGCAAATGTGGATGATGCCAATGGTAGTTGAGCAGCCTGTAGAAGTGTTTTCAACAGATGTGCTACAGGAGGAACTCCCATTCAGTGTTAATTTAATTATGGTGATTCATTGCATCAATGGAGCTTTCTCTGCACAGAGCGGAGTCTCTTGTGAATTGGGGTCCTATAAAGAAAAAAACCTTGCATTTATACAGCACCTTTCATGACCACCAGATGTCTCATCATGCTTTACAGCCAACGTTGTTTGAAACCAATTGTCACAGTTGTAATGTGGAGACATGCAATTAGGTCTGCAATATTAACTTAACTGAAGCTGCATGGGAAACATGCAAGTCAGCAACATTGCTAGGGGAATCCTGGTGAGATTAGGATGGTATTGTTGAGTATGCCGCAAGTGAAAGACCACAACGTGAATAAAGCTGGAACATTACAGGCCCAATCTATTAGCAGGTCAGGGCCTAATGCCTGTTTCAGGTCCCTTTCAGAAATGTATCTACAATTGACTACAGCATGTGCCATGCATAGTGAGAGCAATTTTTTTCAGGTGCATAACATCCAAACCAGCAGTCCTTAAAGGGACCGTTGGAGGCTGCTATCCTAAATGTAAGTAAAACGTTTACATATTTGTTACTTACATCATTGTGGAGCCAAGAGGAACAGGAAATTAAAGGTGTGGATTTGTGATGAAAAAGAGAGATTAATCAGAAACCCATTTTAACAGATGGAGCAGTTTAATTTTTAAGAGGAGGTTAGCCTTATTGGAGGATATTATTACAACACTAATGAGAGGATAATTGTAAGGGAAGCATTCAGCATTGACCCTATGGTTAGAACTGAGGAACAAGAGAGGATTTAAAACTGTAATCAGAACTGCTTACTATCCTCCCAATAGTAAAAATGAAAATGCAGAATTTATTAATTCAGAGA
Organism: Carcharodon carcharias; assembly: GCF_017639515.1. Classification (NCBI taxonomy): domain Eukaryota; kingdom Metazoa; phylum Chordata; class Chondrichthyes; order Lamniformes; family Lamnidae; genus Carcharodon; species Carcharodon carcharias. The sequence goes on along the minus strand of NC_054474.1, from coordinate 40,972,265 downwards.
ATAAAAAGATTTGCTGCAAAAACAGTGTTGTTTTAATGGAAGCATATACATTAGGAAGAGTAGAGAAGCTCCATTAAGAAAGGTAGTGAATTTCTTGAGTGCATATAATATGATTCAAAAGGAGAGATTAACATAGTTACTAAGGTTATAGATTTTGCTCAGGCTAACTAACAGGTTGAGACAGCGATTCATGCAATCAAACTAGTTAAAACTATTACAAACTGCAGGTGAATAGTGGGAGGTATTCAAACAATTTAGGTTATACAGGATTAGTACATACCCCTTAGGAGAAAGAGCTACTTATCAAATAAAACTGTCATGGTCGACAAATAGAAATATTACATAAAACTAAAATGTAAAGAATAGTGTAAATCCAAGGAACTGGGAGAGCTATAAAGAACAGTAAAGGGAGACAAAAAATAAACAATAAGAGCTGCAAAAAAGTAATATGAAAGAAACTTGCAAGTTACATCAATATTAACACAAAATGTTTTTGCAGTCATATTGAAAGAAAAAGGGTTGTCAAGGGTCCTTCAAAAACAGATGTGGATAATATTGAAAATGAAAATAATGAAATGGCAGACTTGAACAATTACTTTGTGTCATTCTGTTCACAGTAGAGAAAGAGGATAATATACCAAACATTCAAGAGAAATTAATAATAAATCAAGGACTGCGACTAACTAAAGTTAACTTAAGCAAGAAAACAGGTTAGAAAAAGTAATGGCACTAACGACTGACAAATTTCGAGGTCTTCATCATTTCCACTCCAGGGTTTTAAAGGAAATAGATGAGGAAATTGCAAATGCTTTAGCATCATCTTCCAAAGCTCTCTCAGGAATTATCCCTTTAGAATAACTTAAAAGTAACTTTATTATTTAAGAAATATGGGAAAAAGAAACCAGGAAATTATAGACCTGTTAGTTCAACATCTGTTGTGGGGACGTTTCTGGAATCTATAACTAAAGACAGTTTGATTGAGCATTTAGAGAAATTTGAGCCGATTAGAGAGGGTCAACAGGAATTTGTAAAGCGTGGATCAGGTCTAATGAATCCATTGGGCAGAATTTAATGGTCTTCCCTGTGGCGGTTTTGGAGGTGGGGGAAAGAGGGGTCATTTAATCAGGTGGGAGGATGTGGTATGGGGACTCCGCTGCCTTCCCACCTCTGCCTGATTAAGTCTGGAGCGGGGAGGCTCATGGACAGCCTACTTGCTCAAACACTATTTGAAGCCCTTAAGTGGGTAATTAATATCCGCTTAAGGACCTCACCCTGCTGCTGCTGGTGTTCAACCAGTGGCAGGCATGGGAGTTGCCATGTGGGAAGTCTGAAAAGCAAAAACTGTCAGATTTGCTTGCTGGCTTCTTTGAGGTTTTATCCCCATAGCCCTGTAAGTTTATTTCACTCAGTGCCCATTCAATTTTCTTTTGAAACTATTCATTGTCTCCATTTCCACCAAGCTTGTAGGCAGCAATTTCTAGGTCATTACCACTTGCTATGTAAAAATGTTCTTCCTCACATTTCACCTGTATCCCCTGCCCAAAAACATAAATCTGTGTCTTCTGGTCCTTGTACTATAAGCTAATGGGATCAGCTTTTTTTTTGTTTACTTTATCTAAACTCTTATAATCTGTACACTTAATCTTTCCTCATTCTCCTTTGCTCCAAGGAAAGCAACCCAAATTTCTCCAACCTAACCTTGGAGCTAAAATCCCTCATCCCCGGACTCACCCTGATAAATCTCCTCTGCACCCTCTCAAAGACCCTCACATTTTTCCAAAGTGTGGTGACCAGAACTGAGTGCAATACTCTTGAGCTTTACTTTTTGAGGAAGTAGACAGAGGAATGTCTATGGGTGTCATTTATATGCACTTCCAGAAGGCATTCAATGAAGTTCCACATAAATTCTGTTAGCTAAAATCAAAGCCTATTGAATTTAAAGGAAATTATTGAGCTGGTTAGGAAATTAATCAGGCAGTAAATGACAGATTAGTGAAAATAGGTATGTATTTGAATTGGAAGAAAGTGACAAGTTGTGTTCCACAAAGGTCTTGTGCTTGGGCTTCAGCTATTCACTATATTTATTAATTACTTACCACATTAGAGAGCCATATATCCAAGTCTGTTGATGGTACAAAGACTGGTGGCATAGTAAGTATTGTAGATAGGAGCATAAAAGTACAAAGAGACATCGATAACATCACAATGGAATACTTTGTATAGCACCTTAGAAAGTATATTTGGAAGGAGTGCAGTGCAGATTTGCCAGAATGTTATCCTGGCTCCAAAGATTAGATTGTAAGGAGAGATCACATAAACTAGGGTTCTATTCCAGGAATATAGAAGGATAAGGGATGATTTGATTGAGTGAATTGATAGGAAATTGATCAGAGCCCAGTCATTCAGGAGAGAAATTAGGAAACACTTCTTCATGCAAAAGGTGGTAAAAGTGTGGAAGGCTCTCCCACAAAAAGCAGTAGCTGGTAGCTAAATTAATACTTTTAAATTGAAATTTCAGCTAGTATAAACATAGGAGTTACTTGCTCACTTATGGAGTAATTAGCATGGAGGCCAGCCCAATGGAGTACAGCTTCGACAGAGTACTGAAGTGAGGGAATTTGGTACAGTGAAGGAAGAGGTGCTGTTCTGGTCTTTTACTGAACAAAGAGTGGACCAAGAGAGGGAGTGGAACTCAATTAGACCTAACAGCTGAGGTCTGGAGGTATTTATTGGATAAGCAGGTTGGTGATTGGTTGGTGAGTTTTATGGTTTTGTTTTTTTCCTAAACTGAGGCGGTAGTGTATCATGAGATATAAGTATTGTATTAAATTTATAGTTAAACTAGTTAAATTACTTAATATAGCTATAAATTATCATTAAGTGATATTTCTTAACCTGAAACCCTAATTAAACAAACACATCAAAGGTGGCAGGGCAGGTGATGTGCTGCAGATGTAGCATGTAGGAGCAGCTGGACATCAGTATGATCCACAGCAACTACATCTGCAGTAAGTGTCTGCAACTCGAGGAACTACGGCTCCGAGTTGATGTTTGGATATTGTGTCTGATATTTGGATATTGTGATCGATCAGGGAGGGGGGAAGTTATCTGGACACATTGTTCCAGGAGGTAGTCACATCCCTTATGTTAGGTACTTCAGATTTGGTCCATGATCAGGGACAGGATGGTGTGACTATGAGTGAAGTGACTAGGGGCGAAATTCAAAATCAGGACCACAAAGGTAATAATTTCTGGATTAACACCTGAGCCATGAGCAAATTAGCATAGGGTAAATAAGATTAGAGAGCCAAGCATTCAACTTGGCTCAAAGATTTGTTGCAAAGCCATGTTTTATGTCAAAGATAATTTTATTTAGTGAATGGGCTGAACTGTAGGATAAGTTTTAAAATAAAAACAAAAATTGCTGGAAAAACTCAGGTCTGACAGCAGCTATGGAGAGAAAGACAGAGTTAACGTTTCAAGTCTGTAAGACTCTTCATCAGTTCTGATGAAGGGTCATATGGATTTCCAGCATCCACAGTATTCTGCTTTTATCATAAGTTTTAAAATGACTGACAACAGTATTTTTAAGTGACCTAAACAGCAGCTCTTAAAATGGCTGAATATCTACATAATTTCTCCTTGCAAATTACAAAGCTATCAGAAAGGAGCTGTGCTTCTGGAAGTAGCCCACCAGGACAATCATCTTAAATGAGTGTGAATGGCCCATCTTCTGAACTCCTCATAGACATTCAGACCTAATTTGTTTATTCAAGTGGGTGTGTACTGAGCCATTCATCACAATCACTTTGGGCAATGGGCTCTGGTTGAGGAGAGGGCTCTGCTGACCACCTAATCTAATCACTGTAAACAATGGACCTGGAATAAGGGTTTCCCAGCTTGCTATGACCATATTTGTGAATGGAGGTAATTTGATAGCAAGCTAACTGTTTGTGTTAAAAAAGATATTGCTTTTCCAGAGAGTCAGTGTCAGACAGACCATGAGTGGGTAACAGCAAGAAGAGAACTCATGGCCCCTCTCTCTCTATCCAGCCATTCTGCAACCTTATGCCCTGCTTGTATCTGACCAGCTAAACACTTCAAAGTAGACCAAAAAGCAGCTGACTTCACAGAAAAAGATAGCAATCGTTCATCAAGATTTTAAATCATCTCTGCGCAGAATCCTGAAAAGATTCACCAAACACAACCTGAAACCATCCACTGCATCACCCTACATGATCCATATATAATTGACTGTCTTTTGGACATTCTTAAACAATTTAACCTACCCTCCCTCCTTGTAACCTACTTCTATGTGTGTGTGAGTCTTTTGGATGCATGTCTGAGTGTGAGTTGGAGTGTTTTAATGTTTTACCTGTTAAGTGTTAAGGACAATGAACTCTACTTCCTTTTCTTTTAAAACTTGTGAAAAAAACCTGTCTATGTGTGTATTTTACAGTCACAGCACTTAAACAGTTAAATACTCAACAGATTGACAAGCAAATTATTTTAAAAAACACCTGTTGCAGTCACCTGAGAGGTGAAAAGGGAGGGAATCATTCTACCACTTCTCCCAGGCTGTAACAGGTTGCTATGGGAGAAATGGGTTTTGATTCGTAGGGCATTGGCACCAGTACTGGGAAAAGAGGGCACTGTACTGTTGGGACGGCCTTTACTTGAACACTGCTGGGACCATGGTTCTGGAGAATCTTGTAACTGGGAATATAGAGAGGGATTAAAAATATATAATGGGTGGGTTCATATGAGGGGAGACTTAGAAAGTTAATGAGAAAGAACAAAGCAAGAATTCAGGTTAACAATATGGGGAATTATAATGAGAGCATGTTAGGAAGGGACAGAGCACACAAACATAAGAGTGCACTAGCATAAAGGGTCAGAGTAGGGGGAAATGGTAAAAAGACAGAATTAAAGGCAATATATTTGAATGCAGCATCCGTATCAAGATGAAGGAATTGATAGCACAAATAGATTAAATGGCTATGATATGACAGCCATTACAGAGATGTAGTTGCAAAGTGACCACGGCTGGGAACTGAATATTCATGAGTATTTGACATTTAGGAAAGATTTGAAGAAAGGAGGAGTTGGTGGAGTAGCTCTGTTAACAAAGGATGACATCAGAACAGTAGCGAGAAAATATCTTGGCTTGGAAGATCAAGATATAGAATTAGTTTGGGTGGAGATAAGAAATGGCAAGGGAAAGAAGTCACTGATGGGAATAGTTTTTCGGCCCCCTGACAGTAGTTACACTGTGGGCCAAAGTATACATCAAGAAAAAAATGGGAAAGCTCCCTAAGAAAGGTACCGCAGTAATTCTGGGCAATTTCAGTCTTCATTTGGATTGGGTGAATCAAATGGACAAAGATAGCCTTGAGGATGAGTTCACAGTATGTTCTTGGGATTGTTTCTTAGAATAATATGTTCTGGAAACAACCAGGGTACAGGCTATGTTAGACCTAGTAACGTGTAATGAGATAGGTTTAATTAATGATCTCATTGTAAAGGACAATCTAGGCAAGAATGATCATAACATGATGAAATTTTACATTCAGTTTGAGGTTGAGAAACTTGGGTCTGAAACTCGTGCTTTAAACTTAAATAAACACAATTACAAAGATAGGAAGACAGAGTTTCCCATAGTGGACAGGGATAATAGCTTAAAAGGTAAGACAGTAGTAAGACTGTGGCTGACATTTAAGGAGATATTTTATTACTCTTAACAAAGGTATATTCCCTTGAGAAAAAAGGATTCTACGAGAAGGATGCACCATTTGTGGCTAACTAAGGGAGTTACGGATGGCTTCAAATTGAAAGAAAAAGCATACAATGCTGCAAAGATTAGTGGTAGGCCAGAAGATTGAGTAAATTTTAGAAATCAGCAAAGGATGACTGAACAGATAATAAAGGAGGAAAATTAGAAAACTATCAAGAAATATAAAAACAGACAGTAAGAGCTTCTACCAGTATATAAAGAGGAAAGGAGTAGTTAAAGTAAACATTGCCCCTTTAGATGGTGAGGGTGGGGATTAATAATGGGAAACAAAGAAATGGAAGAGACTTTGAACAAGTATTTTGAAACTGTCTTCATGGTAGAAGACACAAAAAGTATCCCAACGATAGTACAAAATTAAGGGGCAAAAGGGAAGAAGGAACTTAAAACAATCATCAATCACTAGAAAGCACTAGGAAAACAAATAGAATTAAAGGCTTTCAGATTTCCAGCATCCACAGTATTTTGCTTTTATCTTAGAATTAAACGCTGACAGGTCCCCTGGATCTGTTGGCCTGCATCTTAGTGTCTTCAAAGAAATGGCAACAGAGATAATGGATGCATTGGTTGTGATTTTCCAAAATTCCCTAGATTCTGGAAATGTCCCAGCAGATTGGAAAACTGCAAATGTAACACCTCTATTCAAGAAAGGAGGCAGATAGAAAGCAGAAAACTATAGGCCAGTTATTCTAACATCTGTTATTGGGAAAATGCTGGAATCCATTTGGGAAGCAGTAGCATGACACTTAGAGAATCATAATATAATCAAGCAGAAAGAACATGGTTTTATGAAAGGGAAATTGTGTATGACAAATTTATTAGAGTTCTTTGAGTACGTAATAAGCAGGGCTGACAAAGAGGAATCTGTGGATGTAGTGTAATTGGATTTCCAAAATGCATTCGATAAGGTGCCACGTAAAAGATTACTGCAAAAGATAAGAGCTCATTGTGTTGAGGGTAATATATTAGCATGGGTAGAGAATAGGCTAACTAACTGGAAACAGAGTCAAGATAAATGGGTCATTTTCTAGGTGGCAAATTGTAATTATGGAGTGCCAAGGGGATTATTGCAGGTGCCCCAACTATTTATGATCCATATTAATAACTTGAATTAAGGGACTGAGTGTCTCATAGCCAAATTTTCTAACAATACAAAGGCAGGTAGGAAAGGCAGATGAGGAGGACACAAGGGCCAGATTTTAACAGTGACAGGAAGACTCCGCAGGCCTTCAATAATGACAGGTGGGACCCAGATGTGAAAGCCCTGCTTCCTTTTCCAACAGATCCATTGAATAGGGAGGCTGGCGGAGTGGAAGGTGAGGACAAGGGGAACCCTATTATGATTCTCATGGGAGGGAAAGGGTTGAGAGCAGGAGTGCATGAAATAGACTGGACAGGGTGGATGCCCTGTCAACCACACTGTCACACAAGTTACTGCTGGGGAAGAGGCCAGTCCCCTAGACCAGCAGCTGGTCGGGGTCGGGGGTGGGGTGGGGTTGGAATCCTACGATTCTGAAGCGTCTTGACAGGGTAGATGCGGAGAGGATACCTCCATCATAGGGGAATCTAGAACCGGAGGCAGAGTTTCACAATAAGGGGTCTCCCATTTAAGATGGTTATGGGAAGAAATTTCTACTCTTTGGAATTCTCTACCCCAGGGCGCAGTGGAGGCTGGGTCATTGAAAACATTAATGGCTGAATTGGACAGATTTTTGATCCATAAGGGATTCTTTGGTTAGGGGGGCAGGCAGAAAAGTGACATTAAGGCCAAAAATCAGATCAGCCATGGTCTTATTGAATGGTGGAGCAGGCTGGAGGGAACTACTCCTGCTGCTATATCTTATGTAAATTGAAATTGACAGATCTTTGCTTGACAAAGGTGTAAATGGATTTAGGTAGATGGAATTAAAATATGGATCAGCCATTGAAAGGTGGAATAGGCTGGAATGATCTACTCCTGTTCCTTATGTTCCGCGTGAGCTGGATCAAAGTGAGTTTTAGTGCCTCAACCATAATCAGATTAATTGGTCATTTAGTTCAGATGTTTGGGCACCTTGCAAGTGCCAACTGGCTAAAATATTTACCCACAAAATTACATTTCTTATGAAGCACTTTGGGAAGGTTTGCAAAAAATAAATGCACGTTATTTCTCATTAGTAACATAAATGTATGTGTATATATATATATATATATATAGATAGAGTGAATTTGATTGAAACATTGATAAATAGGAATGAAGTGGAAAGCCAGCTCTGTGAACAGCGAACATTTACCCTGTGCGCATGATGCACAAGGTGCCTGCTGAAGGGATGGTAGAGATTTCCCATAGGCCGAGAGGGCGGCCGGCTCCTGGCTCCCCAGAGGCCCGCAGCCTACTCGCGGGGAATGCCGGGAGCCGCGGGGTCTGCCGGGAAGATGGAGGACTGCAGCCTGGATGATTTCCTCAAGCGGAACCGGGAGTTGGCGGACTGCAGCCTGGAGCAACTCCGGGGCCTGTCCGAAAGCGATAAACACTGGACGGCGCGCAAGAGCTTTCTGATCCGCAACCTGAACGATTACTCGCGGGATCGCATGGATGACCTGGTCGCGCTCTCCATGGTCTGGGCCAACCACGTTTTCATGGGCTGTCGGTGAGTGGGCTGCGGGGGGAGGCCGGCCGGGGCTTCACTCAGCCTCTGCGGCCCCATGCTGACTGACTCCCCGGGGTCAGCACCGACTCTCGGGGAATCTCTGTGTGGCAGCGAGTCCGCCTGGATCCCTCCAGAGGCCTTGCTGAGATTGGCTGTACATCGTGGCCGACTGCTGATCTAGGAGAGCGGCCTTTTCCCCAGCATTAACTCTGGGTTATTAACTTGGAGGGCCCAAACAACTCGGTGCTCAACCCAATGCCCCCTCGCTCACAGTATCGCTGAAGCATAGATTCAAGGGGAGCACATCACGAAGTCCCCCACTCTGTTGGTTTCAGGGTATTTCTTGCCCGTCCTAGCAAACCCCGGCTTTAAACATCCACAAGCCAACAATAAATGGCTCATATATGTATTTCCAGAAATATTTGTAAAATTGGGGATGGGAGTTCAGAAGAATATAGTTCTCCTTTTTTAAAAAAAATGATTCTCAGGTGTGTTTGGCAGAATGACCTCCTGCGGTGTACCGTAATTTGCATTGTTTTTAGTTACAGTGAGCAACTTACAGAGAAGGTTTTGAAAATGGCTGAAGAAATTGATGTTGAAGATGCACCACATTTCACTACAAGAGATGAGATAATGAAACAGGTACTGTACAACAAGGACATAGATTTACAGCACAGAAGGAGGCCATGCAGCCCACTCAGTCCTTGCCAGTTGAAAAATTGCTATCTGGTCTAATCTCACTTTCCAGATTTTGGTCTGGAGCCATGTTCTTCAGGTGCATGTTAGGTTTTTTGAAATGTGACAAAGGTAACTGCCTCTACCGCCCTTACAGGCAGAGAGTTCTGGACACCCACCATCCTCTGGATGAAAACATTTCTCCTCAATTTCCCCGATCCTTCTGCCAATTACTTTGAATGTATGCCTTCTGGTTCTTGACCTGTCTGTTAACAAAAATAATTCCTTACTAGCCACCCTATCTAGGTCCCTCATAATTTTATACACCACAATTAAATATCTCCTCAGCTTCCTTTGTTCCAGTAGCAGCAAAAGAACAGCACCTTCCATTTCTTTCTTCTGTATTCTCCAGTCACATGCGTAGCCAACAATTTTTAAAATAAACTCTCCTATTTTTCCACAACACCCAGCAACAGTGATCAACCTTTGCAAAAGTTGTTGTGAACTGGTTGTTTTAATGCTATGCCTAAGGTCAGAATTTTAGTGGGGTAGCTGATTCTGCGTTCTGCCACTTTGGCGACCAATTTTTAAGTGCTGTTTCTGCACCCATATTCCTGTCTCTGTGCTGAAAATGGCACTGGGATATAAGTGAGCCTTACTATAGTGTCATTAGTTATTTTACAACTAAACAATTTTGACCTTTTTTAAAATAATGAATGCTGAGCATTTCTTTGACTTGCAGGAATTAGTGGATTGATGTAAGGAAGCTTTTTTACTTCTTTAAGATGCTCCTTGAAACCTATCTATTTGACCAAGCTTTTGGTCTTCAGCTGGAATATCATTATGTGATTTGGCATCAGATTTTATTTGATAACGTTCCTGTGAAGCACCTTGAGGTGTTTTGCTACGTTAGAGGCACTATATAAATACGGATTGTTCTTTTAAAACTCATCTTTTGTCTTTGCCACAGTCTTGATGTTTTAATTTGGCTACAGCTATGGAGAATTGTTTGGCACATGATTATTTCCACATTGTACAAGATTGTGATCAAGAGCTTAGTATAGCAAAGTGGGATAGAGAGAGAATTAGGAGGTTGCACCCTAAGTTTTAGAGCAAGTTTTTTTTGTTTTGAAAGCTTTGTAAATGTATGCGATTGAGAATTCTAGAGCTCACCCTCAAACTCAACTGTGTTATCTGAATTAGACATTTCAAATCATGGGCAGTCTCAACAGAGATAGTATTAACACTCCCAATATATTTGTGTTCTCTTCACTTTACAAAGATCCACTCAATATTAAAAATCTGATTAGCATCTCGTGACCTTTTTAGTCCATCAGAGCTTTGCTGTCGCATCTCAATAACGGGATGGATTTCATGCCTTTTTTTATTCCCACAGCCTGTAGAACTTTACATCTTTCCAATGTAAGATTACACTGTGAAAAGGTGTATTTTAATGGAATTAGTTTCAACAGCATTTCACAATTAACTCGCTTACCTGATGCTGTTTGGTTTTTAAAAAGGGTCCAAAGACCTATTTATGATCTTGCTATCCCAAATCATAGTTTGTAGGTGAAATTGAGTCCTTAGTATGAAGGGGCAAACAGACTGTGTTAGTTCCTGAGCTGTGCTGGATTTCCATTTCATCATTGTGTTGTCTCCAAAGTAAATGTTTGGAAATATATTTTTTAGGGTGGGGGTGGTTTGATAGTGAAAACACTAGTTTAAAGATGCACCAGTTGGGTTCCTCCTACGTGTTAAACACCTGGTATATCTCTGTTCTTGGCCAGAATACAGAGTATTTGTTGTCTGGTGTCATTTTTTTAATGTGAGAAAGCCATGATTTCAGACATCTAGAGGTTTGTATGCAGAAGTAAATACCCTTGTGACTGAAAGTATCAGTACTGATTCTATTAGAATGCAACAGAAATTAACGATGTACTGTGTGATTAAGGCTGATCTGCAAATGGAGGATTAGATATGTGTGCTTTTTAACCAATATGAGTAAAAATACACTTGTGTGGCACACTTTACTTTGTCATAATTGCAATTTTGATCATCTACGGCTATTGTTTTTTGGCATAGACAATGTTTACTTCTGTCTGTTTTAACATTTTCACATCAGATAAGTTTGAAAGTTCTATAGGCTGCAGGAATGAAAAAATAGTGTGAAATCCATTCCATTATTAAGCTATGATAAAGCTCTGAGGGATTCAAAGTCATGAGATGCTGATCAGGTTTTTAATATTTAGTGGATTTTAAAGTGAATGGAGAACAAATATATCAGGGGTGTTAAATTATCTCTGTTGAGAAGTGCGGTGATGAATGATAATACAAGGTGACAATGTTACCACATGAAACTTTATGACATTTTACACCTGCATGAGTGGACTAGATGGGGGAAAGAATAAATTGTTTTATGTTAGTAAATCTAAAATATTGTTCTTCGAGCTTGAATACAAAAATGAACGCTGGCTCCCCAGTGCAGTACTGAGGGGAACGCTGCACTTTTGCAGGTGCTGTTTTTTGGATGAGATGTTGAACCGAGGCTCCATCTGCCTGATCAGTTGGATGTAAAAGATCACGTGGCACTATTTTGAAGGGAGTTATTCCCGGTGTCCTAACCAATATTCCCTCAATCAACATCATAAAAATCTTCTGGTCGTTATTACATTGCTATCAGTGTGTGTTTGCTGTGCCCATATTGGCTGCCATGTTTTATCCATTCCAAAAGTGACCACTTCAAAAGCAATTCACTGGCTGTAAAGTGCTTTGAGATGTCTGATGGTCATGAAAACCATAATATAAATGCATATTTTTTTTCTCTTTCAGAGACAGTAAAAGAGTATACCAGGACAGAGGTCTTTTCAGTTTCTTCTGTTAAGTTTTCTGGGAGTTGCAAAGATGACGGACTAAGTGTGCTGGGTCTTTAGTCCCTGATGCAACAAACAATCAAATATATTGCAGATGTCTAATTTGAATCTATGATAAGATTTTATTTATCTGGTTACATTGTTAACCATAAAGATTATAGAATTTTGTAGTTCTCATAACAGTTGTAAATGGGAATTAGGGATAGAACTGGTTAAGGAGTGGCAGGAACATTGCAGAGTATCATCAGTCATGGCTCAACATTTTAAATGATTTTCAGAATTGGCATCAAATGTTTGCTGCTCTAATGGATCAGCTAAATCGATGACCAAGCTACTGTCTCCTCCTGCACTAAAATTAAATAACAGGTAATTACATGATGCTGCTTTTTGCAGATATTGCAGGAGGAGAAAGAAGTGTTTTTTTTTTTAACTGCTTGAAGCAAATAGTACATTTGGAAAAGGTGCAGTTTCAGCAGCATTTCGCAATTAACTTGGTTATCTGATGCTGTTTGGTTTTCAAAAAGGGTGCAAAGACCTATTTATGATCTTGCTGTCCCAAATTAAATTTTGTAGCTGAAATTGACTCCTTAGCATGAAGGAGCAAACAGACTTAGTGAGCTACACTGGATTTCTATTTCCTCAGTGTTGTGGCCAAGTACATGTTTGGATATATATTTTTTAGGGTGGGAGGTAGTTTGATCGTGAAAACGCTAGTTTAAAGATGCACCATTTGGGTTCCTCTGATGTGTGAAATGCCTGATATATCTCTGTATTCTGACCAAGAACAGAGTATTTGTTATCCAGTGTCATTTTTTTTTTTGATATGATAAAGCCTAAGATTTCAAATAGCTAGGGGTTTGAATGCGGAATTGAACACTCTTGATCTATTACATTGTACTGATTCTCTTATATTTATAGAATGCAACCGTGTACTGAGATTAAGGATGATCTGCAAGTGGAGGATTTGATCATATTAGATCTTTGTGCTTTTATAACCAATACAAAAAAAAACACTTCACTTTGCCATAGTTGTAAATTTGATCTACAGCCATGTTTTTTGATGTAGACAGTATTTAGTTTCGTCTGTTTGTTTTAACATTTTACATTGTTTTTGATAGCTAACAGTCTGAACAGGATCTTAACATAATTGTTGAATGCAATAAATTGACCTCGAACAAATTCTGTTTTTTCATTGGATTTGAAATTTATGTTTTAATTTAAACTGTTAACTCCACAGGATTCTACTCATTTGATTACTTCAAATGTTTGAATAACTTTATAAATGCCTAATAAGTAAGCAAGGGTATTATTGATTGAGCAGCCAGTCTAGCTTACACATGGATCCTGCAGAGATGTATCTCCGAGAGCTGGGTTTCTTCCCATTCAGTGCCAGAAAACCCTGTAAGGAGAGTGAAGTTTACCAATGCTCTGTACAAGTAAGGTGTGCAATTTTAACAGGTTAAATGCAAGCAGTACCCCATGCATAGTTGGGGATCCTCATTTCTTGGTTCTGTCAACTTGAACCTAAGATCTCTGAACTTGGGGACATATCTTATTTACCTATTAGGAGCGAATGTGAAATCTGCATTAAGTGTTGAGGTCTTTTACCCAATTTACTTATGCTCACTATCAAAGATCACTTGTAAGTGAGCCTTAACTTCCCTTGAAATTGAGTCTAAGTATGCCCAATATTTGGCTACTTTAGCAAGCATAGGTATTGAACATGAGATTTATCACTGTATTTAGGTTCCTAGATATAATAGCCCTCTTATGATTTTTCTAGACTTTGGAAAGTGACAGTGTTTATAGTACCAGGCTGTGGTTTAGACTATAAACTATATATTAATAGATAATCTGTAGCAAAGCCAATACAGATTATTATTTTACACTATTTAACTTGTACTCCATCCTTGGATGCAAAAAATAATAAACTTGATACTTTGCAAACTCTAAACCCAGTCTAGTGTTTGTACAGTGACACGTTTCATGTGGATTTGGATAGCCTGTGGAATACAGGCATGCCAACACCATTCATTTGTATATAGTGGTATGTGAAAAGCCAGTGCATGGAAGCATGATCCCAGAGATAAACCTCAGTACCTTTTCATTGAAATTCAACCCGTAGCAAATATTTTTTCAAAGATCACGATTATCTAAAGCTACCATGATTTAAAACAGAAAAAAGTTACAAACTGGGATGATGGGCAGAATTTTCCCAGCATTGCACTAAGTACGGTGGCGAGCAGGTAAAAGGGAGTCCTACCCGCTGACAAAAATGGCAGGTTTCCACGCTGTATTGTCCTGAGCCCGTCTTGTTATTTATTCACTCCCACAAACACGCCGTTTCCATGGCGAGTGGGCTCTCATTCTCCTGCCCGTCATCACCCTGCTGTTGCATCACGTTGGCCGCCTCTTTAAAAGGCAGCCGCCAACAAAGCACTCATCGTCACTAGCTCATCACCGCTGCCCAGGAGAAAGGGCCAGCAAAGGACAAAAGACTGCAGCAACCCCCCGACCTGCTTCAACGATGGGTCCCCTGAGCAACTGCCTGCTAGATGTCATGGAAGCCTGCTGCTCTAACAGCAGGATGGGCAGCAACGTAACCAACCCGGCTTGGGAGTTGGAAGGCAGTGGTGAGCGCAAATGCCCCGCAGAGGGGGATGGCTACCCAGTGCTGCAAAGTCGGGGAGTGGGGTGGTGGGGGGCGGGTTTCTGGAGAGGGGATAAGTAGGCTTACAAAGCAAAAGCTTATGGCGGCATTGCAGGGCAGCTACATAGGTAATGATACCCAGAGAGTGACAGGAAGGAATAGTATGTACAAACATAAAGAAATAACAGCAAATAGGGTCAAGGGGGGAAAAATGGTAAAAAGGCAAAATTAATGGCTCTTTACTTAAATGCACTCAGTATTCGGAACAAAATAAATCAATGGCACAAATAGAGGTTAATGGATATGATCTTATAGCCATTACGGAGATATGGTTACAAGGAGATCAAAGCTGGGAACTAAATATTCAGGGGTATGTGACTTTTCGAAAGGACAGGCAGGAAGGAAAGGGTGGTGGGGTAGCTTTGTTAGTATGAGGTGGAATAAGCATTATAGCAAGAAAAGATCTTGGATTGGAAGACGTGGAATCCAAATGGATGGAGGTAAGAAATAAGAAGAAGATGCTGATGGGAGTAGCCTATAGGCCCCCTATTAGTAGCTATGCTTTTCGGACAGAGAATAATGAGGGCATGTAAAAAAGGCAGTATATTAATCATGGGTGACTTTAATCTCCATACAGATTGGGAAAATCAAATTGCCAGAAGTAGCCACGAGCGAGAATTCATAGAGTGTATTCGGGACAGTTTCCTAGAACAATATGTTGTGGGTCCAATCAGGCTATTTTGGATCTCGTAATGTGTAATGAGGCAGGTTTAATAAATGATTTCAGAGTAAAAGATACCCTAGGAAACAGTGACCATAACATGGGGAATTTAGTATTCAGTTTGAGAGTGAGAAACTTAGTTTGGAAACAACTGTGCTAAACTTAAATAAGGGTAATTAAAGGAATGAGGGCAGAGTTGGCTGGAGTGGATTGGGAAAGGAGTTTAGCAGAAAAGACAGTTGATGAACAATGGCAGACGTTTAAGAAAATAGCTCACGACTCAACAAAGATATATCCCAGTGAGGAAGAAGGATTATAGGAAGGGAATAAACCAACCATGGTTAACCAAGGAAGTATCAAAGTGAAAGAAAAAACATATATTCTGGCAAAGATTAGTGGTAAACCAGAGGATTGGGAAAGTTTTAAAAACCAACAGAAGATAACCAAAAAAAATGGAGAAAATAAACTTTGAGAGTAAACTAACAATTAATATAAAAATGGACAGTAAGAGCTTCTTTAAATATATAAAAAGGAAGAGAGAGGCCCAAGTCAATATAGGCCCCTTAGAAAATGACGCTGGGGAAATAATTGGGAACTAGAAAATGGCAGAGGAGTTGAATAAATACTTTGCATCAGTCTTCACGGTAGAAGACACATAGCATACAAAAATACTAAATAATCATTGGGCAAGAGGGACGAAATAAATACAATAACTATCAATAGAGAAAAAAATACTAGGGAAACTAACGGGGCTAAAGGCCGATAAGTCACCTGGACCGGATGGGTTGCATCCTAGATTATTAAAGGAAATAGCTGCAGAGATAATGAATGCACTGGTAGTGAACTTCGAGCAATCCTTAGATTCTGGAAAAGTCCAGAAAAGACCCAAAGAAAACTGCCAATACAACACAGAGATAAAAACAAAAAACTGCGGATGCTGGAAATACAAAACAAAAACAGAATTACCTGGAAAAACTCAGCAGGTCTGGCAGCATCAGCAGACAAGAAAAGAGTTGACGTTTCGAGTCCTCATGACCCTTCAACAGAACCGAGTGAATATTAGGAGAGGGGTGAAATATAAGCTGGTTTAAGGTTGGGGGGTGTGTTTAGTATTCCTACTCCGGCCCCCTCCCACAACTCTTTCTCCGGTACATCGATGATTACCTCGGTGCTGCTTCGTGCTCTTGTCATGACTTGGAAAAATTTATTAATTTTGCTTCCAATCTCCACCCCTCCATCATTTTCACATGGTCCATCTCTGACACTTCCCTTCCCCTCCTTGACCTCTCTGTCTCAATCTCTGGTGATAGACTGTCCACCAATATCCATTGCAAGCCTACCGACTCCCACAGCTACCTCGACTACAGCTCCTCACACACCGCTTCCTGTAAGGACTCCATTCCATTCTCTCAATTCCTTCGCCTCCGTCGCATCTGTTCTGATGATGCTACCTTCAAAAACAGTTCTTCTGACATGTCCTCCTTCTTCCTTAACCAAGGTTTTCCACTCATGGTCGTTGACAGGGCCCTCAACTGTGTCTGGCCTATCTCCCGCATATCCGCCCTCACACCTTCTCCTCCCTCCCAGAAACATGATAGGGTCCCCCTTGTCCTCACTTATCACCTCACCAGCCTCCAATTTCAAAGGATCATCCTCTGCCATTTCCGCCAACTCCAGCATGATGCCACCACCAAACACATCTTCCCTTCACCCCCCCCCCCCCCCCGGCGGCATTCCCTAGTGATCTTTCCCTCCGGGACACCCTGGTCCGCTCCTCCATCACCCCCTACTCCTCAAACCCTACCTATGGCTTCCCCCATGCCCACGCAAAGATGCAACACCTGCCCCTTCACTTCCTCTCTCCTCACTGTCCAAGGGCCCAAACTCTCCTTTCAAGTGAAGCAGCATTTCGCTTGCATTTCTCCTAACTTAGTCTACTGCATTCATTGCTTCCAATGCAGTCTCCTCTACATTGGAGAGACCAAACGTAAACTGGGCAACCGCTTTGCAGAACACCTGCGGTCTGCCCACAAGAATGACCCAAACCTCCCTGTCGCTTGCCATTTTAACACCCCACCCTGCTGTCTTGCCCACATGTCTGTCCTTGGCTTGCTGCATTGTTCCAGTGAAGCCCAACGCAAACTGAAGGAACAGCACCTCATCTTCCGACTAGGCACTTTACAGCCTTCTGGACTGAATATTGAATTCAACAACTTTAGATCTTGAACTCCCTCCTCCATCCCCACCCCCTTTCTGTTTCTTCCCCCTTCCTTTTGATTTTTCCAATAATTGATATAGATTTTTCTTTTCCCACCTATTTCCATTATTTTTATATCTTTTATGCCCTGCTAGTCTTTCCACTCCACCCCCACTAGAGCTGTACCTTGAGTGCCCTACCATCCATTCTTAATTAGCACATTCGTTTAGATAATATCACCACTTTCAACACCTCTTTGTTCTTTTGTCTGTGACATCTTTTGATGATCTGCTCCTATCACTGCTTGCTTGTCCCTACAACCACACCACCCAACCCCCACTTCTCTCCCCCCACCCACCAACCTTAAACTAGCTTATATTTTACCACTCTCCTAATATTCACTCAGTTCTGTTGAAGGGTCATGAGGACTCGAAACGTCAACTCTTCTCCACCGATGCTGCCAGACCTGCTGAGTTTTTCCAGGTAATTCTGTTTTTGTGTTGCCAATGTAACACCTTTATTCAAAAAGGGAGGGAGACAATAAACAGGTAACTATAGGCCAGTTAGCTTAACATGTGTCATTGGGAAAATGTTGGGAGTCTATTATAAAGGATGTAAAAGCAGAACATTTAGAAATGTATAATATAATCAAGCAGAGTCAGCATAGCTTCATGAAGGGGAAATTATGCCTGACAAATTTATTAGAATTCTTTGAGGAGGTAACAAGTAGGATAGATAAAGGGGAATCAATGGTTGTAATATATTTGGATTTCCAAAAGGCTTCTGATAAGGTACCACACATAAGGCTACTTAATAAGACAAGAGCCCATGGCGTTGGGGGTAGTATATTAGCATGGATAGAGGGCTGGCTAACTAATAGAAGACAGAGAGTTAGAATACAGGAGGCATTTTCAGGATGGCAACCTGTAATTAGTGGAGTGCCATAGAGATCATGCTGGGGCCACAGTTATTTACCATGTATATTAATGACTTGGATGAGGGAAATGAATGTACTATCACCAAGTTTGCAGATGACATAAAAATAGATGGGAAGGCAAGTGGTGAGGATGATACAAAGAGTTTACAGAGGGATATAGACAGTTTAAGCGAAAGGGCAAAAACGTTGCAGATGGAGTAAAATGTGGGAAAATGTGAGGTTATGCACTTTGGCAGGAAGAATAGAGGAGCTAAATATTTGTAAATGTAGAAAGACTGAAGAAAGCTGCAGCGCAGAGGGATTTGGGGGTCCTGGTGCACAAATCCCAAAAAGCTAGCATACAAGTTCAGCAGGTAATAGGTAAGGCAAATGGAATATTGGCCTTTATTTCAAAGGGAATGGAGTATAAAAATAGGGAAGTCTTGCTAAAACTATATAAGGCATTAGTTAGGCCACACCCAGAATACTGTGAACAGTTTTGTTCCCCTTATATAAGGAAAGATGTACTGGCATTGGAGGTTCACTAGGTTGATCCCAGGTATGGAAGGATTTTCTTATGAGGAGAGTTTGAGTAAGTTGGGCTTGTACTCATTGGAGTTTAGAAGAATGAGAGACAACCTTATTGAAACATATAAGATTCTTAGGGAGCTTGACTGGGTAGATGCTGAGAGGTTGCTTCCCCTTGTGGGACAGTCTAGCATCAGAGGGCATAATCTCAGAGTAAGAGGGCGCCCATTTAAAACAGAGTTGAGGAGGAATTTATTTTCTCAGAGAATAGTGAATGTGTGGAATTTTTTACCACAGAGGGCTGTAGAGGTTAAGTAAATTCAAGGCTGAGATAGACGTTTTTAATCAGTGAGAGAATCAAGGGTTATGGGGGAAAGGCAGGAAAGTGGAAGTGAGGATTATCAGATCAGCCATGATCTCATTGAATGGCAGAGCAGACTTGATGGGCCAAATGGCCTACTTCTGCCCCTATGTCTTATGGTCTTATTTCCCCCGTTCCACCAGTGTAAGTCACTCTTTTCATCACTCCCAACTCTCATGCTCACAAACGCATCACACATCCACAGGGGCCCTCGGGCATCCGTGGTGAGGAAGATCAGCAGGTGCACACTCTGGGTCCATCCACCCAAGTGACTCTGGGAGTGACCCGACCATCCAAATCCCATCTTCCTGTGACCTCTGCAGCTCCAGCTTCAGAGGCCATTGAGGGTGCGACTGCCATACTGCAGGACCCCGAAAGCAGGCCAGCGCCCTCCAAATCTCAGCCTGTCAACGTCATCACAGACAGAGCGTAGCAGTTAGCAGGCTGCCTCCACCTCTGCTGCGGATGTTCAAGGAGCACCAAGACGTAGCTGCAGGTTTAGGAAAGTTAGGTAGAAGTAGTTGCACATCCTGGCTATGGGTGTTGATCACTTGTACATACTGTTCGCTGTTGTCAATAAGGTCCTAAAAATGTCACCCTGCCCGTGGCTCCTTGTTCTGATGAGCAGTGTCCTTGTCACTCAGATGTGAAACCTTTCTGCACAAAATAAAAGGCAGGTGTCTCAGTCCAGGGCTTCTTCCCTGTGCTCTGTGCAGCCTTCAGACCACAGTGGTTGTCCAGCCTCACACTCTCTGGAAACATTACTGATGCCTGCACCTCAGTGGTGCTTGTCATTGCTGCCAGAATGTAGTGGGCAAGTGCCACAGAGTTCTCTCATTCTCTCGGTGTGCTCTCAGCACCTTTAAGATGGGCGATGCCCCATCACACCAGCATCTGTGACCAGTGATTCTGTGCGCCAGCACCTAAAGAGCTGAGATGCAGAAAGCAGACACAACATCGGAAGCGTCTAAAGTTTCATGGCTTCATCTCTGAGATGGCCCTGATCATGGTGCGCAAGCGAGCTGCCCTCGGCCAGACAGGAGTCAGACATTCTCAGAAGCTATGTGAAGATCGACGGAGTGTCCTCACTGCATGTTGTTATCATCCTCCTGCGATCGAGCGACTATTAGGGCCTCCATTGCATCTCCATGACAAGACCATTCTCACAGAGGATATTGGCCCTGCCTCAAGCCAGACTGGAGTCAAACTTTCGCAACTGTGATGTGAGGATCGATGGGGTCACCTCACTGTATGTCATCATCATCCACCACAAATCTGGCAGCCAAGAGGGCCTCCCAAGTGCGCCTGCCTCATCTGGCCAGTGCGTGTGCCTCATCCCCATCATTGTCACCACCGAGGACCCCCTCACCCTCATCCCTGTTGGTATCCGCCTTATCGGAGGAGATGTGCAGCTCCTCCATCTCCTCCTCAGCCAGCTCCTCTCCCTGTTGCAGCACCAGGTTGTAAAGGGTGCAGCAGACAATGATGATACGTGACACCCTCTGCGGACTGTATTGCAGGGCTCCACTAGACCGGTCCAGGCACTGGAACCGCATCTTCAACATCCCGATGGTCTGCTCCACCAATTTGCAAGCTGTTGCATGAGCCTCATTATAACGTCGCTCTGCTGCAGTCTGAGGCTGCTGCATGGGTGTCATTAGCCATGGCCTCTGCGGGTAGCCCTTGTCCCCAAGGAGTCAACCCTGCAGCCTCTGTGAACACTGGAAGACTGCAGGGATCTGCGAGCAACACAGGATGTAGACATCATGCACAATCCCTAGAAACCGTGCATACCTGCAAGATGCATTTCTGTTGGTCGCATACTAACTTGCACGTTCAGTGAGTGGAAGCCCTTGCAGTTGATGAAGTCCACCGAGCGTAGTGACGGAGACCTGAGTGCCTCATGAATGTAGTCAACCACACCCTGTACCTGTGGGAATCCCGAGATCAGGGTGAATCCAATGGCCCTTGCTTCCTGGCTGTCCCAGTCCTGGGCAAAATACACAAAGTTGTGTGCCATGGAAATGATGGCATCTGTGACCTCATGGATGTATTTGTGGGTGGTGGATTGTGAAATCCCACAGAGGTCACCTGTGGAACCCTGAAAGGAGCCACTGGCATAGAAATTGAGTGCCACGGTCACTTTCACAGCCACTGGCAGTGGATGCCCTCCATGTCTCCTTGACGCCAAGTCCTGCAGTAAGTGGCAGATGTGAGCCACCAGTTCCCTAGACATGCGCAGTCATCGGTGCATTGGTTCTCAGTCATCTGCGGGAATGGCAGGCGGCATCTATAGACCCTGGGTGTCACTAGGTGCCAAGCAGCCATGGCTTAATGTCACTCCTGGGAAACGTGTGCAGGAGCCCCTGCTGCCCCTTCTTCATGAGGTTGTTGCTCCTGCCCTTGTGTGACCAGGCACCTCAGTCGCTCTCTCCTCTGTCTTCTACAGTCTCTGTAGGCCATCAGGCATACAGCTAGCTCACAAGGATCCATGATCCTGACGTGGCATGAAAGAGAGAGAGAGAGAGTGGTTAGCATGGTATACTTGTCACCTTTCCTGGCCCTGTGTGATGGCCCCTTAATGCTTCCCGGAGAGTGCTGGTCACCCCTTGGATGGCCAGAGATCAGTACGCTTCATGGCTGCCCTGTCAACCTACGACATGGGGGACACTGGTCCAAACCAGGATGCTGAGATTGCAAGGTGCTGTGAGCTCCTCCAGCAGTGACTGCTACATAGCATTGGCGAGGAGAGTGTACAACTTGTGCAGTCCAACTGCTCTGTGGTCCAATAAAGTGATGGCAGACTCGAATTCTGTGCTGATGGGGGTGAAGTGGGGGAGGGTAAGGTATGGGGCGCTTGGTGGCCCTTTGGTGCCTCTGCGTTGCTTCTATGGGCGGGCAGGCTAGGAGCCTGACCCCAATCATTATCACTGTGGCTGTGCCTGATCTGTCTCAGTTGCAGAGACATAGTCAGTTCATACAGGTGTCCCTAATATGTGGCCACTTCTCTTGCTTACCCTGCCCCCCACCTCGATTGCCTGTGCACAGGATGCAGCTCCAAGGCAGCACTTGACCCCAACGCACTCTGCACCCCCCCACCCCCCGCCCCCCCCACCAACAACGGTCACCTCCGAGGCTGGCCAGCACTTGCCCCCAGACACCCCCTCCTCCTCTCTTAGCAGTCACTTCCGAGGTTGGCCAGCACGACCCTGGACACCACCTCCCCCATCAACAGTCGCCTCCGGGGTCAGGCATCAGTTGACCCCAGTGCCCTTGAGGCCTGTAAACAACAGGCGAGCTGTGGAGAACGCTGCTGTACAATCACCTCAGTTCCCCCAAAGTACAGGCCGCCAAGTGCATGTTACCTGCGTGCTGTTGTGAAACACGTATGCGTGCTTTCCTGTCGACATGGACAGACAATACGGTGTGGTTACAAGAGCCTCGCGGGTGGCCTTTTAATTATATGTTGATGTATTACAATTAGCTCCTCGCTGGGAAACATGGCCTGCCGTTGGCAGGCTGAGCAGATGATCACGACCTGCCTTCACGGCATCGTGAAGCAGGTTGCGCCATATTTTCTGTGCACGCCAGTGGGCTTGGAAAACTCTCCCATAGGAAAATAATAGATACTATCCATGGTGACAATCAATTTATCAATTTAATGTAAAACAACTGACCATTGCATTGTTCCCAAATGTTATGTTACTACTGGACAAGTCAGACCCCTAAGTGAAACCTGGCTTGATAGATCCTAACTTTCATTTTTTTTTTGGAAATGTGGAGGGTGGCTACTGACCAGAGTCATGGGAGTCTGCTGCAGGACCTTTAACAAAACAATAAAACATTTATTAAACAAGAAAGAAACAGAGTATATTACTCAACTCCTTGACCCACAATCATGCCTTTAATGATACATACAAGTTACAAAACCTATCTTATATTCTAATGTTCACAGGAAGTATACAGTCCACGTAAACCCGTGGTCGGACACACCACACTCCAAGATCAAGTGACAGCCACCCAAAGCAGATGCAATGGATCTTTCATCAACTCCCCCCGACGCTCATCAGACCACGAGTCAATCAGTCTCATGGAAACTCTGTCTTTCATCTGGGGGTTTCCCAATCTTAATACTCGCCTTGGAATATTCTCCCAAACAACGCTTTCACTTGGACGTCTTCAACAAGGATCAACCTCCAGGGTTTCAACCTCTCCTTCTGAAGTTCCTTTTCCCTGGATCACCATTTGCATTCAGCTTTGCCTTCCACACATTCTCCCAGATAGTCAGCTGTGCCAACAGAACGCCACTGCTTTTCAGACCTGCAGCAAGGAGTCACCAACCTTTGGCTGTCTCCTCAGATCTTCTGGCTTCTTGCAAGCCCACTTTACCTTGAGTCTGCTTCATGCAGCTTTCTCTCTTTATTTCAGAGCATTTCCCTCTCCTCCTTGTTTTCACTTCCACTGAACAGGACCTGCTCCCGATTCCTGTTCTTGTTCCTTGACTTAACTCTTCTTGGGATTTTCTTTTGTCCCCACTCTCTGGTTTTTGAGACTTTCTTCTGTTCTTTTGGGAAATCTGCTCTCTGCAATTCCCTCTCCTGTCTGGCTTCCTCATCCTGCAGTATCCACAGACCAACTGAACTCAAGCTGCATTTGTTTCTCTCTGTAGGTCTCCCGTTGCTAGGCAACAGCACAATTTTTCCTACTTTGTTTTAACTTCCCTAAACCACTGACCCGCCCTTTGAGACACAGTTCTCCACTTCAAGGGTCATAATTCCTCATTAAATTAGTTACACAAACAAAGCCTAGACTCTTGGCTGCATTTCACAGAATCTCAAAAATGAAACCAAACCCAGAATTCATCTTTCTCAACAGACAAATATAAAAAATAACTTAAAGCTAAAACTTAAATTTAAAGCGATAGCTTATTCCTAACACCCACCAATACAAATATAACTTACTTAAAGCTAAGTTTAGTTCCTAACAACAAGGATTTTATCTTAATTTGATTGATTTTAAGAGCTAATCAACAACTGGTAAATAACTTCTCATTCCTTTGCAATCAAAATGTATTTGCATAGCAGACCATCCCATGCATTATTTACAGTCTGAGGAAAGCAGACTGGCTGTAACAAAAATTAAATAACTAGTCAGTTCAAATAAATATAGATTTCATGATTCCACATATCAATGATGAAACTGAAACCCTATTCATCACTTCAATCTCCCACCCACCATCAGATAGGTTTCTCAACTGTGCAGCCAATGCCTCACTCATGAGAAATGTTCCCACAGCATATGGAATAGCTGACTGAGCCACCTGTGTCTCAGCATATCCTGGGTTGCATGAAAACCTGCCACTCATGCTTATAATTTTCTTCCGTGACTTTATGCACTGCAAAGACTGCCTGGCTGGTATTGGTTGACCCTTGAATAAATGGCCTTACCCAGCCCACTGTAGCCTGCAACATTGCCTGCACGATGCCCTGCAACAGGCATGCTTACGGAAGTGAATGTTTTCATAATGGAGGAAAAGGATAAGCCAGCAGTAGCACCAGGGAATCTAAAATAATGAGGGGGAGGAATCTGGCAGATTCAATATCAGTACAAATTTGGTAACAGAGCAAATAATGAGATAAATCTCCAGGACCTAATGGTATCCTCCTCAGGCTATTAAAAGAAATAAAGGAAATTGCAAATGCATTAGTCTTTGTTGTCTAAAGCTTTCTAGATTCAGAAACTGCCTTGGATTGGAAAAGTACAAATGTGTTTCCAATATTTAAGGAAGGAAGGAACCAGTTAAATAAAGGCCTGGGCTCTTAACATCAGCTGTGGGGGAATTGCTGCAATCTTGGAAACCATGACTGAGCAAATGGAAAGTATCAGCTGATCATAGTAAGCATTTGTTAAGGGTAGAACAAAAACAGAATTACCTGGAAAAACTCAGCAGGTCTGGCAGCATCGGCGGAGAAGAAAAGAGTTGATGTTTCGAGTCCTCATGACCCTTCAACAGAACTGAGTGCATCTTAGGATAAGGGTGAAATATAAGCTAGTTTAAGGTTGGGGGGTGGGGGGGTTGTGGGGGGAGAGAAGTGGGGGTTGGGTGGTGTGGTTGTAGGGACAAGCAAGCAATGATAGGAGCAGATAATCAAAAGATGTCACAGACAAAAGAACAAAAGAACACAGAGGCGTTGAAGGTGGTGATATTATCTAAATGAATGTGCTAATTAAGAATGGATGGTAGGGCACTCAAGGTACAGCTCTAGTGGGGGTGGGGTGGAAAGACTAGCAGGGCATAAAAGATTTAAAAATAATGGAAATAGGTGGGAAAAGAAAAATCTATATCAATTATTGGAAAAAACAAAAGGAAGGGGGAAGAAACAGAAAGGGGGTGGGGATGGAGGAGGGAGTTCAAGATCTAAAGTTGTTGAATTCAATATTCAGTCCAGAAGGCTGTAAAGTGCCTAGTCGGAAGATGAGGTGCTGTTCCTTCAGTTTGCGTTGGGTTTCACTGGAACAATGCAGCAAGCCAAGGACAGACATGTGGGCAAGACAGCAGGGTGGAGTGTTAAAATGGCAAGTGACAGGGAGGTTTGGGTCATTCTTGCGGACAGACCGCAGGTGTTCTGTAAAGCGGTCACCCAGTTTACATTTGGTCTCTCCAATGTAGAGGGGACCGGATTGGGAGCAACGAATGCAGTAGACTAAGTTAGGAGAAATGCATGTGAAATGCTGCTTCACTTGAAAGGAGAGTTTGGGCCCTTGGACGGTGAGGAGAGAGGAAGTGAAGGGGCAGGTGTTGCATCTTTTGCGTGGGCATGGGGGGGAGCCATAGGTGGGGGTTGAGGAGTAGGGGGTGATGGAGGAGCGGACCAGGGTGTCCCAGAGGGAACGATCCCTACGGAATGCCGCCAGGATGGGGTGAAGGGAAGATGTGTTTGGTGGTGGCATCATGCTGAAGTTGGCGGAAATGGCAGAGGATGATCCTTTGAATGCGGAGGCTGGTGGGATGATAAGTCAGGACAAGGGGGACCCTGTCATGTTTCTGGGAGGGAGGAGAAGGCTTGAGGGCGGATGTGCGGGAGATGGGCCAGACACAGTTGAGGGCCTTGTCTACGACCATGGGTGGAAAACCTTGGTTAAGGAAGAAGGAGGACATGTCAGAAGAACTGTTTTTGAAGGTAGCATCATCAGAACAGATGCGACAGAGGCGAAGGAACTGAGAGAATGGAATGGAGTCCTTACAGGAAGTGGGGTGTGAGGAGCTGTAGTTGGTAGGCTTGTAATGGATATTGGTGGACAGTCTATCACCAGAGATTGAGACAGGGAGGACAAGGAAGAGAAGGGAAGTGTCAGAGATGGACCATTTGAAAATGATGGAGGGGTGGAGATTGGAAGCAAAATTAATAAATTTTTCCAAGCCCTGACAAGAGCATGAAGCAGCACCGAAGTAATCATTGATGTACCGGAGAAAGAGTTGTGGGAGGGGGCCGGAGTAGGACTGGAACAAGGAATGTTCCACATACCCCATAAAGAGACAGGCATAGCTGGGGCCCATGTGGGTACCCATAGCCACACCTTTTATTTGGAGGAAGTGAGAGGAGTTGAAGGAGAAATTGTTCAGTGTGAGAACAAGTTCTGGGTAGGTTCTGCCTGAGTAATCTAGTTGATTTTGTTTTAGTTCATTAGCATGATGACGCGAGATTACTCCTTACCTTTTACCTTGACAGTTGTCTATTACTGTATTGGCTTATTTCTGTTGTATCACAGGTTCTACCCAAGCTGACTTTTATAATCCCTTTATCAATAGGTCCTCTTCATTGACAATGCTACCTCTGAACCAATTTGCTTTTCCTGTTGCATGCGACTCAGACTTTGGCTCTTTCTGTACTTATTCTTCAAGCCCTGGTATCTCATTTCTCTTTTGTCATAATACTATTCTCATTTCTCGAAGAGTCATGAGGACTCGAAACGTCAACTCTTTTCTTCTTCGAAGGGTCATGAGGACTCGAAACGTCAACTCTTTTCTTCCAGCTTATATTTCAACTCTTTCTTGGACTCGAACTCAAGTTCTGTCGAAGGGTCATGAGGACTCGAAACGTCAACTCTTTTCTTCTCTCCGCCCCCCACACACACACTTTAAACCAGCTTATATTTCAACTCTTTCTTGGACTCGAACTCAAGTTCTGTCGAAGGGTCATGAGGACTCGAAACGTCAACTCTTTTCTTCTCCGCCGATGCTGCCAGACCTGAGTTTTTCCAGGTAATTCTGTTTTTGTTCTCATTTCTCTTGTTTTGTTTTAAATTAGCGTAAAAGTTTTATAAATAGTATTATGCTTCTAATGCCTGTTATTTGATTTTTAGCCTACCGGTTTCTGAATGCATCACCTCTCTCAATCACAACTGTTTATCCTATCACCATATTTCTTATCATTTTCAGTTTAAATATTTTCTGATTGAAGCAAATTCTAACCTAATCCTATATTCCATTTAACATTTAAATGAAATTTATTACTTTATAAAAAATACATATCATTGTCAAAACCCTCGTGTTGTTTTCACTCTGGCTT
The DNA here is from genome assembly GCF_017639515.1 of Carcharodon carcharias. Taxonomy (NCBI): domain Eukaryota; kingdom Metazoa; phylum Chordata; class Chondrichthyes; order Lamniformes; family Lamnidae; genus Carcharodon; species Carcharodon carcharias. The sequence continues at coordinate 40,944,356 of NC_054474.1, read as the reverse complement.
TCCAAATGAGCAGTAAAGCCAAAATTTGAATATCAGCGACGCTAACATGCCTTGCTTGTATTATCCTATCCACTAACTCCTCCCAATAAGAACTCTATGAATAATTGTATCTTTACTAATGTCAATCCAGGTCCTTTATTCATTTGAGATACATTAACTTCCCAGCCATTCTCCACGAGTGACAACCTAAAATGATTCCAGTCTTGTGTTACCAAATTCTGTAACACTTCCCAGCTGTCTCTTGCATGTGTGTAATGACGCCAGCTTTTGTTGGGCTAAGTAAATTCCTACTGTTGGGTTGCTGTGCTGAGTAAATTCTTCCAGCTAGTTTCTCTGAAAATAAAGTGCAAAGCTTGAACATGTTCCTTTTTTAAAAAAATTACACAGGAGTTTGGGGAGCCTGTAGTTCCCTGTTGCTTTCTACATGGCAACGCCTTGGCCAATCAGAGTCAACTTGCCAACCAATTCACACCCTTTTCTTCTGTGGTATAAATTGTTGTGATTGTTTAAAATTGGCATTCTTGCGTTTGTCCTGATGAGTGCAAGACAAAAAGCTTCAGCGATGTCTCTCTTTTCAGCAATATTCTCAGAATTGATGAAAAATCAGCATTTGTGGTGAAGCAGTTGACGTTGAGTCTGTGTGACCATTATTCAGAGCTGCAGAAAAGTAGAAATGTGATTTAAGTTTATACTGTTTAAGGGGGGTGGAGCAGGGGAAGCTGGATAGAAGGCCAACGATAGCTGGAGGCAGAGGAAAGATTGACAAAGATGTCATGAACAAAAGGACAACAGGAGTGTTAATGGTAGTGGTAAGGGCTACAAAAAGGTGCTGATTGTGGCCAAGATAAGAAAGCAGAATGTGATAATAGCAGAACAAGCTAAGCACTCAAAAAAAAAATGAGCAAGTAACAGATGGTGTTTGTGGGGATGGGGTGGGGGAATTAAGAGATTGAAAATAGAATAAAAATTAAAAATAAAAGTGGATAAGAAATAAAAATGAATTTTGAAATAAGGGATAAAAAGGGGTGAAAATAGTGTGTTCAAGCTCTGAAGTTGTTGAACTCAGTGTTAAGTCCGGAAGGCTGTAAAGTGCCTAATCGGAGGATGTGGTGCTGTTCTTCCAGTTAAGCCCCTTTGTTATCCCTTTTTCCAAAATTCATTTTTATTTTTTATCTTTTATTTTTTGTTTTATCCCCCTTTTATCCCAATTTCAATCTTTTTCCCTCACCCCGCCCCCACAAGGGCCATTTGTTACTTGTTCATGTTTTTCGTTTGAGTGCTTACCCTGATCTACTATTATCACATTCTGCTTTATCTTTGCCACTATCAGCACCATATTTTAGCCCTTACCACCACCATTAACAATCCCATTGTCCTTTTGTTCATGACATCTTTGTCAATCTCTCCTTTGCCCCCACCTATTGCCAGCCTTCTATCCAACTTCACCTGCTCCACACCCCCCTTAAAACAGTATAAATTTCATCACATTTCTATTTCTCTGTTGCTCTTAAGAAGGGTCATTATGGACTCGAAACGTCAACTCTGCTTCTCTCTCCACAGAAGCTGTTACACCGGTTGAGCTTTTCCAACACTTGCTATTTTTGTTTCAGCACGTTTCTTTGATTGTGCGTAATAGGCATAATGTACTCAACCAGCCCTTGCTTGCAAAACCCAAAACAAAATGTCTACTGTTAAATGCGAGTTTGGACGGTGCAGACCTAACTCGGTGTGGACTTTACAGAAAATCCCACTTGAAAATAACTCAAAACACGCAGAATATAGTGAAGCCAGTGTGCAGGATGGGAAAGTCTCGAGTGGGATACCTCAGGGCTCAACAATGAGACCATAACTAATTCTAATTTACATAAATGACCCCAGTACAAATTCATATGATACTAAACAAGGAGGGAAGTGAAACTGGAAGAATCTCACTACGGAAAGAATTGACAAGGCATTAAAATTGGCAGAAATGTAATGTTCTACATACAGAGGGAAAAACAAAGATGGCACACCTACTCCAAGAATGGTCTTGAACGAGCTATGAACGAAGCTGAAAGAGATCTAGGAATCTTAGAAGACTTAACACTTAATAGATCTAACAAATTCTGAGTAATGATGTTTGAGGGAGATTCAATTGTGGCTTTGAAAAAGGAAGTGGATAATTACCTGAAGAGAAAAAAAATGCACTAATACAGAGAAAAGGCAGGTAAGTGGGACTAGCTGAGTAACTCTTAGAGAGAGCTGGCACAGACATAATGGGCCAAAAGGCCTCCATCTGTGCTGTAACCATTCTATGATTCTAAAGCCAACAAGATGTTTAACTAAATTGTTAAAAACAGGGAAATGCAAATCAGTGGAGGTAATGATCAACTTCACGTTGTGGTCAGACTATACCTTGATTATTAGATGGTCTTCTGGTCACCAAGAAATGAGAGAGGCATTCAATTGGAAAGAATCATAAAGTTACTCCCGTTGTTAGGAGAAAAGCCTGGAGAAATTGAGCTTTTCAACCTGGAAACAAGGCAATCGGCAGGTGATCTCAGAAGGATAAAAGATGGTTAAGTACAGAAAAAGTTTAACCCGGAATATTACTTCAAACTGCAAGAGTAGACCTTGGAGACATGTTCAGACAACAGAAGGATACTTTTAGGATTGGTGCCAGGAAATCTTTCTTTCCACAGGGTGATCAATGTGTAGAATAAAAAGCCAGATAGGAGTAGCTGAACAATAAACCCAGGGATCATTTAAGAAACAATTGGTTACAACACCAGGTTGATGTTAGGATCTCTTTAGGTGGATGAATCAAGACAGCAAAATTGCCTTCCGCAGTTGGAATTATCCTGTAAATACATTTTTGCATTCGTTGACAGTGAACAGCAATTACAAGGCAATATAAAGTTCCTTACTATGTATTTTCAAAAGCACTTATATTCTCAAAGTAAAGCTTTTATTTAAAAAAATCTGAAAAAAAAAGTGTTTGCATCAATACATATTGTACAACATACAAGCATCATGAAACTGCAGAGCCCAGAGGGCTACAAACGTTCTCGTCTGTGTTACCTTACAAAAATGGAACACAAGCCCATCAAATGCTCAATTGTTTTCCAAGTCCCAAAGAGGGAGATAAGAGTAAAAACAAGGCCAAAAAAAAAACACTACCTTGGCAAACATCACATAGTTGATATCATTAATCACTTTTTGTATAAAACACTGTTACATTAAGTGAATTAATCATATATTTTTCTTCAGCAAAATAGATGGCAACCAGTTACTACTTTTGAATTACTTGAACAGAATCATAAATACATTTCCGTCACTGACTTCCTTATAAAAAGCACTGTAGAATAGGATACAAAAATGGTTGATGCACCTTAAAGGGAGCTAAGTTTTAAAAGAAAAAAAAATACATCTTTACAAAACAAGGAATAAAAGAAATCCTTTGTACAGCATTAACAGATAATTAATTTTCACAAACCACAGCAGAAAATCTAACCATTTGTAAAACATTACAACATTCCAATAGAAACACAATGGGCAATTACAGTAAAGTTAATTACAGCAAAAGAAAGAAATTAAATTATTTTCACACACATGCATCACTAAACCAAAGCTCCTCAAAGGGATTGATCCTCACCTGAACTACCAACCTCACCATGGTGACCCTTAGTCGTGGTAAGGCCTGAAACTGTTCCCTCCTGGAAAATAAACAAAATTGTGGGTGCTTCCTGCCAAGCATTTACCAATAAAGAATAGATGCTCTTAATCTCCTGGGTGAGAAAGTGTAGCTGACTTTCCTTGAAGTTTGGCTGCCTATCAGGAAAACCACCCACCATTATTGCAGGGAAAAATTCTGTACTAACATGGCACAACAGGCATTCATGAAGATGGTTACAAGCTAATTGGTTGCACTATCCCAATATGGGGGGTGGGGTGGGGGAAGCTGTATATACTCTATACAAGAAATTTTCCATTCAAATTTAGAAATATTTGAGAGTTTCTTTTTGGTCTAAATAGTTTTGCAGATCTGAAAGAAGGTAGCATCTTCAAATGAAACTCTTAGCTTTATACAGAATATCCCCAAGCACAAAGCATAATCTTTTGTTTAGCACAGGTAAGAGCACCAAAGTTGTCCCCCATTTACAGTAGCAAATCAGAAAATGAAGATTTCAAGAGGATACTGAACATTTACAACATTACAGAAAATAAGGATTATTGTTCCTTTCAAAAAGATTTGATTTTTGCTCTCTGGAGTATAGGATGCCCGTTACCAATTGATTTAAAAAATAAGGTATTTAAATTAAAAACCTCACTTAAATGGGCATCGGATGAGATCAGATTTGGCTGTGAAGCTTTTATACTCACTGCTCATCCCAACTTACATGAAAAAATGGACACTTACTTGCTTTGACAGTACCTGTGGGATCTTCCAGAAATGAATCTCTCGATGGAAAAAGTGAATAATTTGAAAGGGAGAGAATTTTTTTGGCTGGAACAGATTGTCTGGTGTGATAAACGATTTGAAAATCTTCCCCAAATGAAGTAATTGATGCTTGGAAGCTGACATGCATATCAAATATATGCAGTCTTCCAATTTTCCTTGGTGCATTCATGAATTTAGCTGTGCAGAGCCTTTACAAATGAGAGATATATCAAAGTGCAGGTAGGCATTAGTCATCCACAGCAGGCACAAAGCGACAAATTATTACAGTTGTGTGCGCACCCATATGATAGAAGCACCTGCCCTTTGCCTGGTTTATACATTCAAGCTTTCTCTTATTTATCTACATGACAAAGTGCTGGCTGTAAACACAGCTGCTTCCAGTCACATAGTGCCAATCAAATTTGACAGATGGTACAGTTGTCCCATGTGATAAAATAAAGGCATCCCCTCCGACCACCCTCAAAATAAAATGCAAGATAATGTGGAAAAGTATCCTCCCATTGAGATCTAGTTCAGCACAGTTGTATTGCAAAAGTGTATGAAAAGAAAAAGCCAGCTTACTACCAATCTAGAGTGAGACATGCTGTAAAAAGCAACTCTCCATTAAACCAACGTCACAAAAAGGTTGGTCGCTGTTGCTAAGCAAATTACATTGTAATTGCCCTCCTCTTCAAATGTACTTCAGGTATTACAACTGGTGATCAGGACACCAGTATATATCATTGAACTAGAAATTTAATGGATCTCAAAACCAAGATTTGCCTCAATTCCAATCAGATTTTGCTGTTAGCAATTCAACACTTCACTCTCACTCACATCAGCAAGGTGCTAATACACTGGTTAATGTCAAGATGGGTCAGTGATGAAGCCGAAACAAGGAGAGAGACCATAGTGTACGAGTTTATCAAATACTGCTTACAAATTCACATCATGCAACACAAAAGAACCCTTTAACAGCACAAATGATAAAGGGTTAAAATTCTTTAAGAATGTCGGCAAAGAACGTATGCAGACTCTTCTGCCAGTCTTATGACACTTTGTTTGCATTTACTCAGGTAAAATAATGCATTGGGCAGTTGACAGAGGATTGTTGTTGCTGTAGGTTAGCAGTCACTCCAGCTCTGCTCTACAATAGCTGATACCCTCTTCTCATATTCCCGTTTGTTTTCTTGGTAAAGCTGTGCAGCCTGGCTATTTGCTGGACTATTTGGGTTTGGTTCATCAAGTAGGGACTAGACAAGAAGAGCAAACAGTGTTAGAGTTGGGCATTTCACCCCATATCACTCATTCTGATTTTCTTTAAGCTTTTCTAATATAGTAAATAAAGCTTAATTAAAAAGAAAGCTTCCTCCCACTCTGAACAATTATGTGTGCTATGTCAATCTACAGCTAAATCAGTGGGCATCTGATTTTCTTCCAGAGCTTTGCTAATAAGAATTTGGGACCAGTTGCTACAAAATCCATAACAAGATCACAGGTGATTTCTCCTCTCACGTTCACTGTGCATTTAGTATCGACTCTGGCTGAGTTCAGATTAGAATGTCTTATCGACAATCTTCGACACAGGCCCATTATGTTGGCACATAAATTAGGGAGAGAAGTAATTTTTACCAAAAGATGGAGAATGTCAGTGATGGCTAAAGAATAATTTCTATTTACTTTGATGGAATTATACTGCAAATAGAAATATTCAAATTAGTCAAGTAGGATATGCTAACTGGGATTACGATAGCTCCCTTTATCTTAATGAAATATGACAAAATAAGGAATGACTGTATATTTTCTTAAAAAACAGCTAAGATTAGAATCAAAACTGCTCTTCTGTCATCAGTTGCAAAATCTGAGAGCCTGAAAGCCTCCGGTGAAATGTAACACAAACTAAAAGAGTGAAGTTTCAACAGATTTGCTTTCACAACCTACCTTAACCCCAAACTCTGAAAAGCACACTCTACTGCACCATCCTAGTAGTGAGTTTGAATTGAGAGTTGGACCCTGGGTAGTTTCATGCATGAGGAGCTAGGCTGAGCCTGCCAAAAACTGTTTTCATTTAAAACTGGTGAAATAGGGGGAAAAAAAATGGAGCAGGGCAAAAAAATTAAATCAAACCAGTCCAGCTGAATGTGAGATCCCTTCCTGCTAACCAGCTAGATTGTATTCAAGTTTTTCCATTTCTTCATTTGCTAAGTTTGTTTAGATCATCAGTCTCAATTTTGTTCTTGAATTTTTTTTTAAAAAAAGTCATGTGATTAGAACAGAAGCACAATAGATCAAAATTCATCCTTTACTGCTGAGTGTTTTAAGGAAAAGAACATTTATCTGTCAAGGAAAATAGTTTGGGACAATCTTAGCTAGGTTCCTAATGGGTATTGGATTCCACACACCAAAACTAATTATCAAATGCACAATTCCAGTGACTTAGCAAAAGAACTTGAATTTATAAAATGACTTTGACAATCTCAGGATGTGAAAGTGCTTCACAATCAATTAACACTTCTGCAATGTAGGAAATGCTGGAGCCAGTGTGTGCGCAAAATAGCAAAACATTTTCATTATTTTTATTTGTTCATGGTATGTGGATGTTGCTGGCAATGGCAGTGTCTATTGTCCATCCCTAATTGCCATCAAGGTGGTGGTGGTGGTGAGCCCCCTTCTTGAACCACTGCTGTCTATGTGGAGTAAGTACACCCACAATGCTGTTAGGGAGTTCCAGGATTTTGACCCAGAGACAGTGAAGGAATGGCAATAAAGTTCCAAGTAAGGATGTTTTGTGGATTGGAGGAGAACTTGCAGGTGTTCCCATGCACCTGCTGTCCTTATCCTTCTAGGTGATAGAGGTTGTGGGTTTGGAAGATGCTGCCTAAGGAGCCTTGGTGAGTTGCTGCAGTGCATCTTATAGATGGTACACACTGCTGCCTTTGTGCTTTGGTGGTGGAGATAGTGAATATTTATGGTGGTCAACGGGAGGCTGATGAAGCAAGCTGCTTTGTCCTGGATGGTGCCAAGCTTCTTGAGTGTTGTTAGAATGGCACTCATCCAGCTAAGTGGAGTTTTCCATCGCATTCCTGACTTGTACCTTGTAGATGGTGGACAGGCTTTGGGGAGTCAGAAGGGGAGTTACTGGCAACAGAATTCACAGTCTCTGTTCTATTTCAGTTAAGCTCCTGGTCAATGGTGATCCCAGAATGTTGATGGTGGGGGAATTCAGTGATGGCAATACCATTGAATGTCAAGGGCAGATAGTTAGATTCTCTCTTGTTGGAATGGTCATTGCCTGGCACTTGTGCGGTGCAAATCTTACTGGCCACTTATCAACCTCAGTCTAAATGTTGACCAGGGGAAAAATTGATAAGGGGGGTGGGGGGTGGGAGAAGTGCAGGAGTGGGCAGATACACCTCCAATTGGCGCCCCCGATCAGGAACACGTTGCCATTTTACGTTCGGAAGCGCTATGTGCTCCCTGTGCGGGAGGAGGGGATTCCCTCAGCCAGGAGTGCACTCTTTCACGCCATATAGATCTTCCTGAGGTTTAGTGCTGCCTCAGGGAGATTGGCTTAGATTTAAAATTTGTAATACAAATGTTAAAAAAATTTCCCTGACATGTCCCAACTTATGTGACAGTGTCACATGTCCATAACTTTTATTGAAACCTTTAATAAAAATTTAAATACTCTCTTGAAACCTCATCCTGCCCATGGATGAGGTTTCATGCTTTCTCCGAAGCCCGCCAGGGCTCCTGGCCTGCCCGCCAACCTTAAGGTTGGATGGGCAGATCCATTAATGACCTTAATTAGTTTTTCAATGGCCTCAATAGGCCGTTGACAGGTCAGCAGGTGCGTAACTGACCCAGCCACGCCCTGCCGACCTGAAAACGGAAATGAAGCAGGGTGACGTCGGGAGTTTCACTCGATGTCATCCCACGTCATTTTACGCGTTGGCGAGCAGGCCCCGCCCCCGCTTGCCAACCAGAAGATCTTGCCCCAGGTCTTTCTGCATGTGGACACAGACTACTTCAGTACCTGAGGAGTTATGAGTGGTACTGAACACCAAACATGAAACATTGGGTTCATTTGCTTTTGGGTATGAACTGAAATGAAGTAATTGAGCTCAACTAACTGGTATTTAGAAGTTGGGAAAATTATTTTTGTTGCAGTTGCAATAAAAAGATTAGTCATTCTAAGTTATATGAACACAGCATCTAGGTTGTGACATGGAATTGTCATATAACAATTGGCACTTCTGAGTTCATCAGACATAACAGGGAATCAACTTAAACAAATATGTGCTGGCAATGATAGCCTTACCAGCCGGGATCACATCTTAGGATACTATGAAAACCACAATTTTTCAACAAATACGATGGTACTTCAGCGATATTTCCGATATGCCTTCCCGTCAGAAACAAATATCCATTAAAAAGGCCTGGCAAAATGTATTCCAGGCGCGCAAGCCAACCAGACAAAAACTGTTTTTACCATAACACACAGGCAGTCCAAATACAAGCAGCTGTGCATTCGCATTGAGCACCAGTCAGTGAAAGGTGGAGCCACAGAAATGTTCAAACTCCAATCACCTGACTATAAGTAACTGACTAATCAGGCCCTTTCCATACTTAATGCAAAATGTGCTGGATCAAAGACAAATTAATTAATAGAAACTTCAAATACTATAATACACAATTGGCCCATCTTAGTCAAGATTATTGCTGCATCTGCCAAGTATATATTTCACTGCTAATGACTAGTGAATCCAATTATGATTGCATAAAACATGAGTTAAGAAGTCATGCCAGGCGCTGATATAATAGTAGCATACAGTACTATATCTTATATTTTAAAAATCTGTAGAGGTACAAACACTTAATCATTCAACTATCCAGGGATGAGGGATTACAGTTACATTAGACTGTAGAAGCTGGTGTTCTTCTCCTTAAAAGCAGAAAAGGTTAAGTGGAGAATTGATAGCAGTGTTTAAAATCAACAAGTGTTTGGATAGATAAAGAGAAACTGTTCCCAAGGATACAGATTTAAGGTGATTGACAGAAGAACAGAAGCAGCATGACAAAAACACATTTTTTTCCACTAAGGAATGATTAGGATCTGGAATAAACTGCCTGATAGGGTGTTGGATACAGATTTGATTGTAGCCTTCAAAATGAAATGAGATAAATACTTAGGAGAAAAATTGCAGGGATATGGGGAAAGAACAGCCCCACTTCTGACCTTATGATGGAGTGAAGGTCAATAATGAAACAGTTGAAGATGGTTGGGGCTAGACACTATCCCAAGAAATTCCTGCAGCAACGTCCTGGGCTGAGATGACTGACCTCCAATAATCACAACCATCTTCCTCTGTCCCAGATATGGTTCTAGCCAGTGGAGAGTTTCCATCATATTGTCATTGACTTTAATTTTACTAGGGCTCTTTGATGCCACACTTCCAAATGTTTTTTTGATTTCAAGGCAGGTCACTCTAATCTCATCTTTGTCCAGCTTTTTTGTCCATATTTGGCTGTATTGAGCTCTGGAGCCATGCTGGGCTCTGCCATCGAGGATGGGATTGTTTGTGGAGTTTCCTCCTCCTGTTAATATTTTAATTGCCCACCACCTTCATAACAGAATGTGGCAGAACTTCGATTTGATCTGCTAGTTATGGGACCCAATTCGCTCTGATTATATCTTGTTGTTTCTGCTGTTTAGCATGCATGTAGTCTGTGTTGTAGCTTCACCAGGTTGCCCACCTCATTTTTAATATGCCTGGCACTGCTCCTGGCATGCTCTCCCGGACTCCTCATTGAACCAGGGTTAGTCTCCAGGCTTGATGGTAACGGTAGAGTGATGGATATGCTGTATCATGAGTCTAGAGATTTTGATATAATACAATTCTGCTGCTGCTGATGGCCCACCGTCCTAATGGATACCCAGTTTTGAGTTAGATTTTATTCTGAACAAATCCCACTTAACACAGTGATAGTGTCACATAACACAATGGAGATTTTCCTCCATGTGAAGGCAGGACTTCATCTCCACAAGGACTGTGTGGCGGTCACTGTCAAGGGTAAATGCATTTGCAACAGTTTGATTGGTGAGGATGACGCCAAATAGGCTTTTGCTTTGTGTTGGTTCTCTTAATATCTGCTGCAGGCCCAGTTTGGCTGATTGTTCTTGAGGACTCAGCCAGTTTGGTAAGTGCTGGTGCTTCTGAGCCACTCTTGATGATGAACATTGAAGTCCCCCACCTAGAGTACATTCCCTTCCCTTGCTTCTTCCAAGTACTGTTCAACATGAAGGAGCAAAGATTCATCAGTTGAAGGAAGAGGTAGGTGGTAACCGCAGAATGTTTTCTTACGCTTGTTTGACCTGATGCCAAGAGATTTCATGGGGTCCAGGCTCAATGTGAGGATTGCCATGGCCACTCCCTCCTGACTCCATACTACTGTGCCACCACTTTTGGTGGTCAGTCTGTCCTGTTGACTGGCATCCTTACCCAAGGATGGTGATAGAGGAGATAGGGATATTGGCAATAGGAAACTTTCAAACCGAGGAATAACATACAAAATTAATTTTCCTTAGTTAGAAGCAAGGCTGCAGCAAAAGTTGGAATTTTGGAGATGAGTATTTAAAATTGAAATGAGACTTGGACATATGACAAATCTAGGGCCAACAGAAAAGAAAAATCAAACAGTATAAAAATAGAAGTAAAAATGAATAGATGGATATGAACAAAGATAGCAAATAAAAACTGAAAGGATTGTGACAAAAGTAGTTAAAGACTACGGCCAATTAAGAGACAAGAAAGAAAATGGAGAATAAATGAGTACCAATGAGTACCTTGGCTCTGTTTTTATGAAAGGAAAACAACAGTGGAGTGAAAGGATACAAGAGGATAAGATGGAGCAACTAGATAGTATAACTATAGGCAAGGAAGTAGTACTGATAAAAGTAGGTGGGATTCAAAAGTGGAAAAGGCATTGGCTCTGATGGCACATAGTTCCAGGATGTTAAGGGGCTCAGAGCAGAGACTGTAAAATTCTCTCATCCTTGGATATTGAGATTGGATTGGGGGCTGCCAATTTAACACCTCTGTTCAAGAGGGAGAAAAGGATAATCAGGTAACTATAGACTAGTCACCCTAACGTCAGCAGTGGATAAGCTTCTAGAAGATTAACATCTTAACATATAGAAATAAATATTCACTCAGAAAGACATTCTCCCTCTTAAAACTTCCAACATAGTTTTATAAATCATGTCTTACATTGTGGTCTTTGGCAGGGGATAATGTAGTAATTGATGAAGAGAATACAACAAATATTATGCATGTGGATTGTCAAAAGGCTGCCCTGGAGACTTGTTAATAAAATGAAAGCTGACAGTATTAAAGTGTGTATAGCTCTGTGGATAGCAAGTTGGTTTAAAAGGATAGAAAACAAATTAGTTAATGGACATCTTTTGGACAGGAGAAAAATAAACAGTGGTGTTTCAAAAAGGTCAGTGTTGGGATCACTGCTCTACATAGAAAGATAAATGTAAATAAAAGCACTTGATATGGATTGCCTATGGGGACAAAAATATAAATTTGCGGATGGCAAGAGAGAACCAAATTAACCATGAAAACGACAGTAAGTGACTTCAGGAACACTGTTTAGTAGATTGCTTAGATAGATCAGATAATATTTAATGAGAGAAAAATTACCTGAATAGACGTTAAAATTGATGAAACATCATAGGTTGGGCTCCAGCGATTCTGCAAAATGTCTAAACATATGCTGCCATCTGCATAAACTGAAAACAGAAAACACTGCAGGAAATTTTGTTTCTGACAGTAAAAAAAAATGTCACCATATGACAACTGCAGCTGGCTTATTGCTTTGGTTTTGGAATATATTGTACGAATAAAATGTTGGTTATTAGCCAGACAGCAACTATAACAATATTAATAAAAAAGGTAAGAATATAATGGTGCAGGAATAGATCATAGATCCCCTTGAGCCTGCTCCTCTAATTCAATACAACCATGGCTAATCTGTGTCAGCTCCACTTTTCTGCCACTCCCCATATCCTTGAGACACGAAAAACTATTTTTCTCAACCTTGAGTATACTCTACGATAGAGCATCCACAACAGGTAGACAATTCCATAGAATCAAAATCCTCAGTGATGCAATTTTTCATCACAGTCCTAAATGATCAACTCTTTATCCTGAGACTAGGGAAACTAGAACAAGTGGGTACAAACAGGGGAAACAACCTCTCAGTCTCTATCCTGCCAAGCTCCTTCAGAATCTTCTACGTTTCAATGAGATCACCTCTCATTCTTCTAATTTCCAAAGAGTTTTGGCCCAAATGACTCAGCCAGTCATTGGACTACCCATTCCTTGCAGGAAGCAAGCTAGTGAATGTACAGTGTACCTCCTTCCTTACATATACAGATCAGAATTGAGCACAGTACTCCACTTGTGGTCTCACCAAAGCCTAATGCAAGACTTCCTTATTCTTGCATTCCAATCCTCTTGCAATAAAGGCCACTGTAACATTTATCTTCCTAATTGCTTGCTGTATCTGCATGCTAGTTTCATGTTCCTTGTGCAGGTATAGGCAAGTCTCTCTGAACATCAATATTTACAAATTTCACATCTTTTAAAAATATTCTACTTTTCTATTCACACTTCCCCACATTCTATTCCATGTTACTTTTTTGCTCACTCACTTAACTTGTCTATATCTCTTTGTAGCCTCTGCGTCCTCCTCACAGCTTAAATTCACACCTAGCTTTGTAACATCAGCAAACTTGGATACATTACTTTCTGCCCCTTTGTTTAAGTCATTAATATAGATTGTAAATAGCTGAGGTGCCACTGATTCTTACAGCCCATCACTTGAAAATGCCCTTTTTATCCCTACTCCTTGCTTCCTGTCTGCCAATCCTCCATCCATGCCAACTCTGTGAGCCCTTATCTTGCATATTAACCTTTTGAATTGCACCTTATTGAATGTCATTTGGAAATCCAAGTATATTACATTGCCTGACTCCCCTTTATCAACCCTACTGGTTACACCCTCAAAAAATGTAATGATTTTGTCAAAAAATATTTCCCTTTCGTAAAACCATGTTGACTGATCGTACTATGATTTTCCAAGTGTATTATTAAGACTTTTAAAACAATGGATTCCAGCATTTTCGCGACAACCGACATCAGGCTAACTGACCTTAGTCCCATTTTCTCTCTCCCTCCTTTCTTGAATAATGGAGTTACATTTTCTAGCTTCCAACCCACTCAGACCATTCCAGAATCTACAGAATTTTAGAAAATCATAACCAGTGCACTATCTTTGCAGCTACTTCTTTTAGAACCCTAGAAGTTTGCCATCAGGCCCTGGGGATTTGTCAGCTTTTAGTCTCTTAAGTTTCTCCAATGCTTTTTCTCTGCTAATCTTAATTACCTTAAGTTCCTCACTCTTAGTCTTAGACTGTGGGTACCCTCCATTTCTGGTATGTAACTTGTGTCTTCTACTGTGAAGACAGACACAAAATGTTTGGTCAAGTCTCTGCTATTTCCTCATTGCCCATGATAATTACTCCTGTCTCTGCGTCTAAGAGACCAGTGTTTACTTAGGTTTAGTATTTAGTATGTTTAGGGTTTTGAAAATTGCCACTGACTCTTCTTTCCAAATTTTCTATGAACCAGACCATTAAGGGTGATATTCAAAAACTGCACTGTTGCTTTCTTCCTCACAATATATCACATAGCAGCAGAATGGGCCATACAGGTTTTATAAATTGATATTTAACTTAGAATCATACTTGACAAACCACAGTCAGAAAAAGAAACTTCACATTTATTGCATCTGGGGTTCCCAGAGGAAGGCTGACAGCTCTCTCTGTAGAGGGTCCCATTAAGAAAGATTTAGCCAGAACCTGAAACCTGGATTTTGCAGTCAGCGGTTAAGCAATAGTTCGCATCCACCACTGACTTTAAAGAAAGCTGCCCATAAAAATCTAGCAATCTCTGTGGCACGGATTTCCCCTCTCCTCACAGCAGTTTAAATCTGACACCAAGTCAAGGGGATCTTAAGATGTCCAGCAGCATCAGCAAGCAAGGTAAGCAGCCAATCCTATTCAAGTATTCTTACAGACAGCAAACTAGGAAGTTAAAGCACTGAATCGCTTCACTTTTTAAATTTAAACCTTCAGATAACAAAGTAAATGATGATTGGATTAAGATAGAAGCTAAAATATTATAAACAAAGATGTACAGAATTGTTACAGTGCAGAAGGGAGCCACTTGGATCATCGTGTTTGTATTGGCTCACTGAATTAGCAATTCACCTAGTGGCATTCTCCTGCCTTCTCCCAGTAACCCTACACATTCTTCTGTTTACAGATAATAATCTAATTCCCTTTTGAAAGCTTTTATTGAACCTGCCTCCACCACATTCTCAGGTAGTGCATTCCAGACCTTAACCACTCGCTGTGTGGAAAAGTTTTTTTTTTACATATCATTTTTGCTTCTTTTGCCAATTATTTTAAATCTGTCCCCCCCATTCTCAATCCTTTTTCTCCCTATCTACACTATCCAGGTCCCTCATGATTTTGAATACCTCTATCAAGTCACCTCTTGGCCTTCTCCAAGGAAAACAGATCCAACTTCTCCAATCTATCTTCATAACTGAAGTTCCTCAGCCCTGGAAACATTCTCGTGAATCATACATTTAACAAAATATATTTTAAAAAATGTGGATTTTCTTTTAATCATAATGGGGAAATCCAACAGTCCACAAATAAAAAAAATAGATTTTCAGGCCCAGAGTGTTTAATAGTAACTATAAACTTAGTACACCGTTAAAAATCCAATTACACCTCATTCAACAAATGGGTACTTTTTCCAAGAATTTTACAGTGAGATTAACAACATTCAAAGTGAAAGCGTTCACCAATTCACTGGCTGTTTAGGAATTGCACTCTTGGCGAATTGGTTTCAGTATCCTCCAGATTTGGGATGGGTGAGATTCAGGAAACAGAAATAACATCAAGGTTCCCATTCCTAATTAATTATTGTCCAAAGATTCTTTCTGGAAATGTGAACAAAGTTGCAGGGTCACATCTGCTATAAACAATTCCTATAGTCAGTTAGCTAATTTATACTATCTAGGTTCACATGTGAAGAATGACCAACTGGGCAAGACACCAGAAAGCTATCATGGTACTATATCTCATGATGAGTCAATTACCTGTTAATTTTAAAAAAATTGAAATATATATTGTAGAAGAATTTTTAACATTTACCATTTGGATGGAACATTTTTGACACAAATCGAACAGTTGGAGGTTTATTAGGATATTCTTCTGTAAATTCTATAACCAGTTTGAAAGTACCTATAGACAGAAAATCAAATAGTTCTTTATTGCACATAATATTAGCAAAAAAAAAGTTATCAAGTAGATAGTAGTCATGAATTATAATCACCAATCTCTCATTGAATCTCCTGGGAAGCTTTACTCAAGAAAAAGCTTTAAGAGTTCGCAATACTCTACAAAATCTTAGAGTAACTATACCTCCTTGCAGCAATACAAAAGAAGCATTTCTGCAATATGAAAGCAGTTGTAAAATCCTATGTATAAGGCAGAGTGATATAACCATTCAAGCATCAATTCCTAAAGATTCATATGGACCTCTCTTCAAATACGCCTTTCTTCTACCCCACCTTCCAAACTTTTTTTACTTGATGTCCAACTCTCCCCTACAAAACATTATACAAGAAGCAATTTATTACTGCAACAAGTACAGATTGTCATCTTTGGCTGCCCATCAATTTGAGGGTCACAGCTTCGGCCATCGGTCTTCATGTGACTGAACAAGCCAATTCTCGAGCCACAGGTCTTTGGGCACATGGGGCAGGACAACCCATGGGGTAGTGGAATCTGCAGTGCAGAATTTGCTTCCTTTGCTTTCATTCTCTGCTGCCACTCTGCCTCATCATAAAGGTGTTGTGACTCAAAGTGTGATGCAGCTTTATGGACAAATCCAATAAGAGAAGAGTTTAACCACCTTTCTTTGACATTCAACGGGATTATCAGTGCTGAATACCGCACCCCCACCCACAAAAACATCCTGTGGGTCCACTCTGTCCAGGACAAAGCAGCTGGCTTGATGGCACCTCACTATCACATTAAATATGCACTCCGTCCACAAGTGGTATACAGTGATTGCAGTGTGTACCATTTGAGGCTCCTTCAAAAGCACCAACTAAACCCATGACCTCTACTATCTAAAAGAACAAAGGCAGCAGGCCCACGAGAACACCATCACCAGCAAGTTCCTCTCGAAGACACACAACGGCTTGGTTTAGAAATATATTGTTTCTTCAGTGTTAGTGGGTCGAAATCCTGGAACTCCCTCCCTAACAGCACTCTGGTATATCTAGATCTCACAGTCAAGAAAGTGATTCACTACCACCCAAACAATTAGGTACACACAATAAATACTGGTCTACGAAAAATAAGCAGCATTAATATGCACACTATTCTTTTCATGCATGACCACTGGGAACTTATGCATTGTGCTGTGTCAGAGTATTAGAGTCCTTCAATATACTTATTATGCAACATCAGGAGCCAAGTACCTTGTTAAAGAATGTTAAAATCAGTCCAGTGACCCAACATGTAAACAGACCAACATGATATACAGCAAGACACAGTCCATGCTGCCAATTATGAATACATTTAATTCTCAATTTCAGCTGCACAAGCTACCTGATAGGGAATGCCATGTGGAACATAGCAAGTTAATCTTTCTCTCTGCTTTCCCACTATTTTTCCAAATTAATTAACAAAGAGGATTTAGTGGGTTTATTTTGTTCGCAATGCTAACTTACCATCTTCAAAAGGTGTTCCTTCTGGTCTAGAAGCAGAAAAAAGTCAAAAAGTGAAAGAAAACAAGCATTAGAAATATTAACACATTAGAAAACAGCACATGCCACCTACATTCCAAAGGAGTAGAAAATAATAATTCAATGGAAGATTTATATAACATTTTTAAAATCAGTGCATTAACATTTTGTCCTTAAATTATGGTTAATTTGCACAATTTTTAAGGCTGCTGTGTGTGAGCAACTGAGTCATCCACAGATTACCTTGACAACAGAGGCTACATCAGCCATGACTATTCTGAATTGGCTCCAAGTCTTGTCCACCAGGAATGATTATAGTTAAAACTTTACTGGAATAAGTTTGCAAATATTCCTCCTCTGTTCTGGGTCTCCAATTGCATTCTTACCAAGATTATTCAAATAAAAAGAAAACAGTTGAGCATCCCTTCTCCAAGGGTTGTCAGTTATTTTTGCCCATTTTCCTCCATCCATTTATAAAACTATTAAGTCATGCTGCTGCACAGAACCATTTATATGGCAGTGATATTACCTTGTCTCAATGCCTATTCGTCATGTGTCAGCCTGAACAGTGAACGTTGTCAGACCATCTAACCAAGTGATTATTACTGCAATGCCTGATTCTTTCTCATCCAATACACACATGCACATTCCCCACCAGGGATCACAGGCTTGTGATCAAGAGCAGCATAGTACAATTAGAACGATGAGTCTAACTGTAGTACCCTAATACAGCCCAGGGATTGAACATGGGACAGTTCCCAGTCCATATGGTTAACTACCTTGAAGTTAATTTACCTACAAGCTTTGAAGATAGCCTTCTATTTTTGTTTCAACTGATTACACTTGCTAATTATCTGGAATTAACAAAAACCAAAGCACATTTACAATAGCTGGTTACTTTAATTTGCATATAACAATCACAGGATCTGTGCAAATTTTAAAACAAGCACAGTACACCTTTCCCATAATTTGTGAATAAATACATCAAGTGATGCAACACAGAATAGGTATTGGCCTGGAATTTGTGACAAGACTAACGGTGAGGCTTTCAGTGCTCAATATCATAATGGAAGGAATCGGACAACAACTTCTGGAGTACACATACACAGTTAACACGGAAATCATGTTGCTGTCAGGGGATACCCTACTTATCCACAGCAATATTGGGAGTCCTTGCCAATAGACTTGGCCTCAAAATGACCACAATGGATTGGAAAACTGCAAATTTAACACAAAAACAGAATTACCTGAAAAAACTCAGCAGGTCTAGTAGCATCGGTGGAGAAGAGTTGACGTTTCGAGTCCTCATGACCCTTCAATAGAACTGTTCTGTTGAAGGGTCATGAGGACTCGAAACGTCAACTCTTTTCTTCTCCGCCAATGTTGCCAGACCTGCTGAGTTTTTCCAGATAATTCTGTTTTGGATTTCCAGCATCTGCAGTTTTTTTGTTTTTATCTGTGCAAATTTAACACCACTGCTCAAGAAAGGAGACAGCCATAAAGCAGGAAACAATAGGCCAGTTAACATCTGTCATTGGCAAAATGCTACAATTCATTATTAAGGAGGTAGTAGCAGGAGATTTAGAAGAAACATAATACAAAAACATGCTGACTCTGCCTGATTGTAAAAGACAAATTAGAATTCTTTGAGGATATAACAAGTAGAGTGGATGGGGCGGGGTGGGAGAGGTGGCAGAAACCAGTAGATGGGTTTCCAAAAGACATTCAATTAGATACCACGTAAAAGGTTATTGCTCAAGAACTCATGCAGTTGGAGGTGATAAATTAGCATAGATAGAGGATTGGCTAACCAACAGGAAACAGTTGGGGGTAAAACGGGTCACTTTCAGGTTGGCAAATTGTAACTAGTGGAGTACCAAAGGGATCAGTGCTGTGGCCTCAACTACTTACAATCTATTGTTAATGAGATGGATGAAGGACCAGACTGTATTTTAGCCAAATTTGCTGATGATACAAAGGAGCGTTGGCTTTTATTGCAAGGAGAATAGAGTAAAAATGTCTGGAAGTCTTACTACAGTTGTAGGGGGCTTTGATGAGACCACACCTAGAGTATTTTGTACAGTTTTGGTCTCCTTACTTAAGGAGGGATGTATTTGCACTGGAAGCAGTTGAGAAGTTCACTTGGCTGATTCCTGCAATGAAGGGTTATCTTACAAGGCAAGTTTCAGCAGGTTGGGCCTATATTCATTGGAATTTAGGAGAATTATTTAAACACAAGGTTCTGTGGGGGCTTGACAGAGTAGATGCTGAAAAGAGTTTCCTCATGTGGGGGTTTCTTGAACTAGGGGACACTGTTTAAAAAAAAGGGGTCTCCCATTTAAGATGGAAATGAGGAGAAATTTCTTGGAGGGTTGTTAGTCTTTGGAATTCTCTTCCACAGAGAGCAGTGGAGGCTGGGTCACTATATATATTCAAGGCTCAGTGAGATAACTTCCTTGTCAATCAAAAATCTAAGGGCTATGGGGGGCAGGCAGGAAAGTGGAGTTAAAGCCACAATCAGATCAGTTTGATTTTATGGCAGAACCTGGGCCAAATGGCTGCCTTCTTCTCCTGATGAGCTTTCCCACTAGTTCCACACTAAAAATCACAGGCAATGTTAGGGGTATTGCATCGAGGTGTGACTCTTGTGGGTAGGATTGCTGAACTTGGTAGCAAATTATGAGAAGCTGTGTACTGTGGACTTGCATCTACCAAGCAGCCAACTATGATTGTTCTAAACTCATTTCAGTACAGGCAGCAGGCTCTCACTGCATTAATCTAGGCTATATTTGAACCTAGGTATAAGCAGTGCAATAACCATACATTCACCCACAGCACCACCCTTCCTCAAAATATATTAAGAACTTGAAGTGTCTTGGTACATAATTATCTATTCTTTGTGTATTTATAGATGTAACCTACAAGTATTGCCTTGTTTTGTGCAAGTTCTGTACAATACATGTAAAGCTCTTGAAAATGAAGGATCATTTTCTTTTTGCTGTTGGCTTACTTGCTCCAACCCACTCTACAATAAACACCTAAGCTCCAATTCAAAGGGAACACATGTTAAGAGGTAAAAAGAAGTCAGTGGGTGAATTGACGGAGACAGAGGTTTACCACAAAGCATTTAATAAAACATTCTCCCTGCCTTCCAATGGTAGCGGGTAAGAGTCAACTAAGTGGGTGCTTGAGCTCTGTTTGATCTTTTCCAGAGAAACAAAGTTTTTGTTTAGCCCAGTTCCTTAGTCAACACTAAAAGCAAAGCAACATATATCACCTTGATCGACTCTGACTCCATTACTCACCCAAATATAACTGCATTCCAGGACATTATATTATTGTCAGAAGGTGCACCACTAACACCAGCCGGAGGATCCTCTTGCAGCCTAGTCAGACACAGTACATTTCAAAACAAACTTAATACTTGTGATTCATTAATGATAACTTGTAACAAGGCTTAAACAGAATAATGAAAAGAAAATTACTCCACTCAGTGGGTCTTGTTCCACTGTATGAGCCATTATACAGACTTCCAGAGAGGTATGCATGCAACTTGATCAGTCACACCCACTTGAATAAGTATTAGATTCAAAATCACCCATCCACATGTGATTCTCTGATTATAATTGTTTTTTTCTAGATGCAAACTGCGCAATATGATTGTGCCAAAATAGGGAAGGTAGAGCAAAACTTGTTGCCAGGCATGAACAAATTATGCTTAAGGCAACCACTTGGGTGGGTGCCATTCAATATTTTCACTCTCCAAGAGCAGATCTCTAAAGATTACAGACTTGCCATGCCCTGCCAACTCCTGAGGCATAACAACTGTCAACCAATGCTGCTCAAAGCCCCTAACATTGCCCCAGATTTTGTCAGTCACAGAGCTAACTACAATTTTGAGCTACCAAAGCTAAAAATTTTAGCTTGCCACATGATTATAAATCTTCCCCACTTCAGTTAAACAACTGATTAGGATGGTTTTCAATAGTTTTCACAAGCCTAGAGTGAAATGAAAACCAACTCATATGACTTACAGAAATTACTGGAACATCCTTCACGTTCATAATAGTCCCAAAATAGATTCTAAAACAAGTTATTTTTAGAAAACGGACAGCATAAATAGAGGCTGAGCTTAATCACTCATGGGATTAAACGGAATTTAAGAGCTAGTGCCCTCTTTTTAAATAAGCCAAACAAGGCCTTGCTTAGTTGCTATCACGTGCTTAATTTATGCTATCTGTAATTGTCACCTTTTTATTTGCTTTCACCCAGTTTCACAATAAACGTGTTAGAGTGGAAAGAGCAGGATACAAAAAGTACATGAAACATTATCCATTTTTTTGTGCTGTAAATGAGTGTATTTGTTTTGTGAATTATGTATGATAGTTAAATCTTCCTCTACACTGCTCCCTTGTCAGAAACTGCATGGTTTAACTGCTGTACAAGATTCTATATTTACATTGTCTAGTACTTGCAGGTCAGATAAGCCTTTGCCCGAGCATCATACCTTAGCCTGACCTTCAGAAAAGGGTCTTCTGCAACAGAGAGATCAAACACAAAAAATACTTGCTCCCCTTCTACTTCAATTATTTCTTCTCTTCCTGGGACATGCAGAAGCTGCAGCCTGGGGCAGGGGACCATGATGGCCAATGGACAGTGTGTAAAGGTCTGCATGGGCCAGTGGTGTTCAAGGACTGATTGGTAATGACTGCTTTCTCCAGTTTCCCCACCACCCCTCTCCTTTGGGGTAATATATAAGTATAGGGTTACCTTCCTATTGTATAACAGAAATCAGAAGGCCAAAGCAGTTGTTTGGGCATGAACTCACACTTCCCCACCCTACAGAGTTGTACATAACAAGCTGGTCTGGATTATGGCACTTTCAACAGTCCTATAAAAGAACTGTTAACTAAATCTACAAACAATTGCCCCACTAATGATTCAATGTGCGGGATTCACTGATGGCTCAATACAAGATACTTTACTGCTGAGCCATAAGGACTAGTAGGTCCCAGGTTCAATTCCTCAGTCAGTGTCAAGTTGAAATGATGATTGGGTAGAGAAAGGGTAACAAGTAAAGAAAAGAAAGGGGAAAACATGTAATTAAAAATCGGCCAAGGCTCCCACTCTCAATTCTACAGTAATACCTGATGGAAGTGTATGGTTGGATATTAGACCGGAGAAGGTTCACACTAGTTATCAATATCCTATACTGTCTAATAGTTTGTAGGCACTCATTATTACAGATGAATTATGGCTAACTGGATGAAACATCATAACCCAGAGAAAGAGTTAAAGTCTTGAAGAAGAGAGGAAGTTGAAGAGAAGACGATAACAATTTTTATAATGTCAGACAACATTGTGAAATACATAGATTTACAAGAATAACATCTGATTTAGCAGGGGCATCAGAATATAGCACTGACAAGATGATAAAAATTTGTGCAATTTCTGTACGTGCCACTCAGTTAAGAGAAAATATGAAACATTTCCTGTTCTATCATCCTTGTGATAAACACAATGAGGTTCAGAGGGAGGATAATTTGCTTCTAGTCCTTCAGCACTGCTGCTTGAATTGCCCAGGGAACACATAGCAGAGGTTATGAACTTAATGTCTTGGTGGAGAGAGAAACTACTACTGTAAATCTATGTTTCACCAATTTAAAATTTTCACTCATCTACAAATCACCCAATCTCCATAACAACCTCTGACTTTACATTCCCTCGTGTCCGTTACTAGGCCTCCCTTACATATTCCCCTCCTCTACTCCAATACTGGTGACAGAGCCTTTAGCAAACTTTACCCCCACTTGATGGAAGTCCCTCCACTTCATACTGTTTCTCATTGCCTTCAAAAGCCTTTACAAAATCCTGGTCACCTGACTCTCCCACAAAGGCTTGGTGCCTACTTCTCCCCAGCCACAACCCCCCTTAGCAGAGTATCTAGAGGGTTTTAGCATTGTGTAAATTATATTGTTTTTTCAACAAGTTACACAAGATGCCTTTGCCAATGAGGTGGTTCCAAGATAAAAAGAGCAGTGATGTAAGCAAGGAGCCAGGTTAATCCTCTGTAGTAGGCTGAGTAATCAAATTCCTGGTGCAGGGAGGTTAGTGGTACTCTATCATGCTACTAACGATTGAGCAGACAATCTCATTCAGTAATGAAACCTGCAGCCAAGATACTTTACACTTGCTTAGGTAACCATTCAATGCAAACACCACTGACTGGTGAAGCAGCAAGGTGCTGGTAAGCTCCATTGTTTTAAATGCTAATACTCCACATGGGGAGGGGACCTAAGCCTGAGCTCTAATATCTCTAGACTGGAGAAGATAGATGCTGTTGCTCTTTACATTGACCAAACATAAATATTACAAGAGTGCAGATCTCTTAGTAACTTGATTGGGTGCTGCATGTCAGACACTTGCTGAAAAGAAAAAAAAACTGTCAAAATCAGTGACTACACTTCAAACATAATTGACTGATTTTGAAGAACTTGGATGTGAACGGAGGATATGAAATTAACTAAGTGAATCAAAGTTTTAAAAAAACTATAGTAAACTTCCCAAAGCTGAAAGTAACAAGTTTCAATACATTCTTGCCTTACCATCAACTGTCATTAACTTGGTCGAGTTTCACCTTGTAACTTCTGCATAGGAAGAGTAACTTAAATACAGATATTCTAGTTACATCAGTTCACAGGAACAGTGTACCATACAAAAAAAAATAAACAAAACTACATATCCAACCAGAGATTTTTCTTAAAAAAAATCAAAATATTTTTACAAATAGCACACCAAGCTCTAAATTCTATAGGACCAACTAAAAACATAATGTTAATTAGAGATACTTGCACTATGTCCACTTGAACTGTGAAACCATTCAGCAATTCAAATGTTTTATTTTCAAATGTGGCTGAACTAAATAACACTAGAGAGTGAGGTACTGATAGCTATGCATTTGGCAGTAGTGTTACTAGCAACTTGAGTTAATAAAGTTAAGAATCACGTCAATATTGTACTTGATTAATTGGTGAATACATTATCCAGTGTGGCATTGAGCCAACCTGACCAGCAACATCCCTGGTTCAATGAGCTATGTTAAATGTGCTGATCTCAGCTTAGTCAGCAGTTCAAGCATATTTGGTTTTAAAGAAATAACCTACACTTGTATATCACCTTTAAATGATCTCAGAGTGTCCCAAATCACAACACCCATTTGTCAGTGATTCCTGCTACAAAGTGCAAGACAGAATTGTGCCTGCACATATTGTGCGCCCTCACTCTTGAGGGATGGTAATCTGGACAATGCAACAGAGAGCTGCTGGTATCTGTGGAGCCATTCAAACAGCAGGAGAGAAAATTGGTGGGTGGGAGGAAGAAGAAATGCAGTGCAAATTGTTAGGCATATTTGCCTCTAATAACATAACAATCACAAACTCAATAACAATACTTCTAAATCACCAGTTTAAAGGAATAACTTGCCAAATCAATATTAAGCACATCTATTTTATTGGCTATTACACGGAACAAAGGAAATTATAAACTCTCAATTGCTGGTAGGAACATAACCTTGTGTTTGGTATCCTCTACTGAGGTAGAAAAATAACAGAGGCAATAAAAGGCAGCAGCATCAGTGCCACTGATGCACACACTCTGCACCTTCTCAGCAGCTGCTGTGCCCTAACCTCTAACAGCACAGATTCACATTTACTTTTATCGACATCCAGACAGGGCACATACTGAGGCTGAATAACACCAGAGGCCAGGCTGACATGGCAGTTCCGGCACACACACCATCCACACCCTGGACACAGATTGACAGACGGAGCCGAGGCCCCCGGACACTTTGACAAACTCCCATCCGCGGCCCGATCCTTTTGATCACCTTTTAAAGTCCCTCATCAGCCGCCGCCTCGCCGGAGTGGACATCACGTCGAAAGTTGAACCGCGGCAAAGTCACTAACACGGTTATTGCTTTAAATGTTTCCAGAGTCACAGCAGCCCGCTCGGTTCCGGTTTCGGCCCGATACCGCTTCCCCAACCCTAGCCCCGTCCCCGGTTCCCCCCCCCCCCAACTCAACTCCACTCCACTCCACTCCACCCCACCCCACCCTTCTTTCCGCTCTCAGTAAACAGCAACCACCCCGGACATTCCGGTCGGCATTAACCAATCACCAGCCCCGCACTAACTTCACCAACCAATCAATTAGCCGTTACCGTTACCCTTTTGACCAATCACAGTTCACGATCAGTACACCAATCAAATCTAACCTACGTCTCATTTTATCCAATCATAATTCATCCATTCACTGACGCAAATACAATTCGAACAGGAAAAGGGTATTGTGGCCTAGCCCATTTTCACATGTTGAGGGGGTTCCCTTTATCTAAAGACATTGCATATCACTTGTTCCTGTGTCTTTAGAAGTAGTATTTTCAACCAGATTGATAAAATATATTTAGTAATTCTGGTAGGAAATAAATTATTTTCTGTAGAATATCTTTTGATCAGTTACATGGGCGAAAACAGAAACTTGCCCCCCACTTATCAAAGATGAAGCCGTCACCCAGCCTCTGACGCAATCGAGATTTCCGAGAACATCGGGACGTCACTTGGCAACGGATAGGCGTGACCTCGGGACTGGCGTGGCCTCGAGGGCCGGGGCGGCCTTGGCGGGAAGTGGGCGTGGCTCTGAGAAAGGGCGTTGTCTCAGGGAAGTGGGTGTGGCTTCGGGGGAGAGTTGGTCAAAGGTGTCGCTGAACAGAACTTCAGTCGTAGGTAGAAATTGGAGGCAGGATGTCCTGCACTGTATTCTGAGGAACCCAAGTGGTTGTTTCTGGGTGGAGTGAAGATTGTTAAAGATGATCACTGGAGCTTGCTAGGTCTTTGCTTAATTATTTTTCAGTATTTAAAGAGGGCTGTGACCCCGGTGGAGGGTAGGGGCGGGGAGAAATTAAGAGAGGTCCTCCAGCCTCAGTCCTTTAATCGAAGTAATGTTTGTTGTCCAAATTTTAGAAAACAAGGAAAGTTCGCCCGGCTTATTCGTGGCTCATTTTATCCTGCCATTGATAAATAAAAACATTCGGCTTAGTCTATTTAAACATCTAGAGTCAACTTGCAAGCACATTTCTAACCCCCCCCTCCTCTCCAAAAAAAGGAGGAATGAGTGATTTTAACTCCTGATTCTCTCTTGAGTGTCTCTTTGCAGAGTGTTAACCCTGAAAACCTGCCTGCGGAACAAGAAGGGGAGACAAGTGAGCAGCCTTTTCCCTCCACATTCTCTGAAGGTGGGGTCCAGAAAGCAGAGCCCTGAGGAAGGCAATTTTAAACGAATGATCTTTCTGGTTTGTGTCTGGCTTTCTGCTCGGATCCGCGTTCCGTGCTCGGTTATGGAACTCCAAATTCCATTGTTTGTAGTAACCACGTAAGTTGCTATGGGAGCGGCTGAGAGCCAAGTTATTATTAACACTGTGGGAACAGTAAGACGAGATCAAAACCATTCACAGCAGGACGATGGGTGTGGGATCAACACGTGCCTCTTGAATAAGTGTAACGTTGACCCCCGGTCAGTTCGAAAGCAGAGCAAATATTGCACCCGCTGGGTTTTAGTCATCAGCCGAATGTTTTTTTTGCTCTGCTGAGGAGTGATTAGGTAAAAAGCTTAAATTCACGAATCATCGCAAGATGGGTGTGCCTGAGCACCACGTTGAACTAATTCTGGATTTTCAATGATTGGACTCATTCTTACATAGGTGGGTAGAAGGAACGACTCTAAAATCGAATACAGATATTTTCTGTTTCCAGGACTGTCACTGACCTCATCTCCTCTGGGGATCTCCCTCCCACAGCTTCCAACCTGATAGTCGTCCAACCTCGGATGGCCCGCTTCTACCTCCTACCCAAAATCCACAAACAGAACTGTCCTGGTAGACCGATCGTGTCAGCTTGCTCCTGCTCCACGGAACTCATTTCTCGTTATCTTGACTCCCTTCTCTCTTCCCTTGTCCAGTCCCTTCCCACCTACATCTGTGATTCCTCTGACACCTTACGTCACATCAACAATTTCCAGTTCCCTGGCCCCAACCGCTTCCTCTTCACCATGGACGTCCAATCCCTCTACACCTCCATCCCCCACCAGGATAGTCTGAGGGCCCTTAGCTTCTTCCTCGAACAGAGGCCCAAACAATCCCCATCCACCACTACTCACCTCCGTCTGGCTGAACTCGTTCTCACACTGAACAATTTCTCCTTCAATTCCTCTCGCTTCCTCCAAATAAAAGGAGTGGCTATGGGTACCCGCATGGGCCCCAGCTATGCCTGTCTCTTTATGGGGTATGTGGAACACTCCTTGTTCCAGTCCTACTCCGGCCCCATTCCACAACTCTTTCTCCAGTACATCAATGATTACTTCGGTGCTGCTTCATGCTCTCGTCGGGACTTGGAAAAATTTATTAATTTTGCTTCCAATCTCCACCCTTCCATCATTTTCACGTGGTCCATCTCTGACGCTTCCCTTCCTTGACCTCTCTGTCTCAATCTCTGGTGATAGACTGTCCACCAATATCCATAACAAGCCTACCGACTCCCACAGCTACCTCGACTACAGCTCCTCACACCCCACTTCCTGTAAGGACTCCATCCCATTCTCTCAATTCCTTCGCCCCCGTCGCATCTGTTCCGATGATGCTACCTTCAAAAACAGTTCCTCTGACATGTCCTCCTTCTTCCTTAACCGAGGTTTTCCACCCACGGTCGTTGACAGGGCCCTCAACCGTGTCCGGCCCATCTCCCGCGCATCCGCCCTCACGCTTTTTCCTCCCTCCCAGAAACATGATAGGGTCCCCCTTGTCCTGACTTATCACCCCACCAGCCTCCGCATTCAAAGGATCATCCTCTGCCATTTCCGCCAACTGCAGCATGATGCCACCACCAAACACATCTTCCCATCACTCCCCTGTCAGCATTCCGTAGGGATCGTTCCCTCCGGGACACCCTGGTCCACTCCTCCATCACCCCCTACTCCTCAACCCACACCTATGGCACCACCCCATGCCCACGCAAAAGATGTAACACCTGCCCCTTCACTTCCACTCTCCTGACCGTCCAAGGGCCCAAGCACTCCTTTCAAGTGAAGCAGCATTTCACTTGCATTTCCCCCAACTTAGTCTACTGCATTCGTTGCTCCCAATGCAGTGGTCTCTACATTGGAGAGACCAAACGTAAACTGGGCGACCGCTTTGCAGAACACCTGTGGTCTTTCCGCAAGAATGACCCAAACCTCCCTGTCGCTTGCCATTTTAACACTCCACGCTGCTCTCTTGCCCACATGTCTGTCCTTGGCCTGCTGCATTGTTCCAGTGAAGCCCAACGCAAACTGGAGGAACAGCACCTCATCTTCTGACTGGGCACTTTACAGCCTTCCAGACTGAATATTGAATTCAACAACTTTAGGTCTTGAGCTCCCTCCTCCATCCCCACCCCCTTTCTGTTTCTTCCCCCTTCCTTTTGTTTTTTTTTCTTTTCCAATAATTGATATAGATTTTTCTTTTCCCACCTATTTCCATTATTTTTAAATCTTTTATTCTCCCCCCACCCCCACTAGAGCTGTACTTTGAGTACCATCCATTCTTAATTAGCACATTCGTTTAGATAATATCACCAACTTCAACACCTCTGTGTTCTTTTGTTCTTTTGCCTGTGACATCTTTTGATGATCTGCTCCTTTCCTAACACCCACCCCCTCCACTTCTCTCCACCCCCCCCCACCCACCTTAAACCAGCTAATATTTCCCTCTCCTTGTAAAGAAAGATCAGTTCTGTTGAAGGGTCATGAGGACTCGAAACGTCAACTCTTCTTCTCCGCCGATGCTGCCAGACCTGCTGAGTTTTTCCAGGTAATTCTGTTTTTGTTTTGGATTTCCAGCATCCGGAGTTTTTTGTTTTTATCACAGATATTTTATATTTAGGGGAGTTAGCAATAATTAATTCATTTAAAGTGCACTGTAACATCTCAACAGGTCAGACAGCATCTTAAACGTTAACTCTGTTTCTCTCTCCACAGATGCTACCTACCCTGTTGAGTATTTCCAGTATTTTCTGTTTTTATTTCAGGTTTCCAGCATCTGCAATATTCCATTTTTCGTACTGTCGCATCTGCTGTGCATTTACCAAATACTCAAATAAAAGAAAAATACTGTGGATGTTGGAAATCTGAAACAAAACTTCACCAGACTGAGTTCTGATGAAGAGTAACAAAGACTCGAAATGTTAACTCTGTCTTCCTCTCCACAGATGCTGTCAGACCTGCTGAGTTTTTCCGGCAATTTTTATTTTTGTATCAAATACTCAATATGTACTGCATAAGAATGGTATACTCCAACCATGCTGCTTCCCAAATTGCCAGAAGTTTTGAAAATCAAATAAATATATAATAGAGACTTGCATTTACAAAGCATCATAGTGCTCATAGAGACCAATAACTTTTAAAGAGATATGAATTTCCCAATGGCCAATGCAAAGGAATAGGATGACAAGGCTTCACATTTTAAGATTTTTACTATAACAAATAAACAAAAACTAACAGCGACTAACATGACTTGACAGGCAACTAATACACTGAACTACAGAAAATGCATTCCCCATTGCCTTCTTAACACAACTGAAAACCCCATGCCATGTTGATGCACTACATCACACTGTCAACAGAAATGTAGTCTTGTGTTTGAAGTCCTAATCTCCCAGCCCTACCAGGGTGAATCTTCCAGTGTCCTTTTAAACAAAGTCACTTCACTCAACCTTCTGAGCATACTCAAATACACTTCCAGTAGCAAGGGACCCTCTGGTGACTCCTTGGTCTTTTACTCTCCACAAGCTTCATTTCTTTGAACAGGGGACCCGGCCTCACCTGCACGTTGCTTGGTAGTTAACCTGGAAACGGGCCTTTTTTTGACTGGCATAGGAACACCTGCTTCTGGTCTTCTCCAAAACTTTCTGCCTGGTTGACTCTGTGAGTGTGTATACAGCAAGGCCACCTGCCTTCTCTTTCATGTCCAGGTATTACTACTTGCATCTGATTTTCAATGAGTTTTGATTTGATTTTTTGTCTCCACAAACAGCGGGTCACATAGTCTTGTCTCTGGGCAGATTTTGTAAGCGGTTACATTCCCTCTTCAAGCCACTCCAGTTTATCTTGAATTAAAGGCGACAGAACATTACCGTCTTATAAAAGTCCGTTGTTCATGACAATAGTGCTTTCCACAATCACTGGACATCTAAGCCGCTTTATAGCCAATAAAGCACTTTGGAAGTGTAGTCATTGTCGTAATGTAGGAATTATGTTAAAAGATATTTTATTAAAATTAGATCAAAAATACCCTAATCAAACTGTGCGGGATTACACATAGATTCAATCCTGCTTTGACTAAGTTAGCAGGGGTGAACTGGCTCTTCTCTCTGTCCCATTCCTAAGTTAGTTGTAACCGAGTTTGAATTTAAAAAGCAAATTATATTGCCAATTCAATATATATTTAACTGTGTATAGGAATAAACTGGCCAGGTTCCTCAAGTTAACAAGTAAAGAGTTAGTCTTATTGCTAAAATTTATTGCAGAAATTATTAACAAAAGATTTAAAATGTGCAAGTATGTCCAACTACCCACCAATGCAAAAACAACACGCACACAACCCCCCAGTCATGCAAAAGAAAAATAAATAAAACGCTGCAGAGATCAGATCTTAAAAACTTGGCCAAGTAACAAGTAAAGTCAGAAAAAAAATCACAGGTTGTCCAGAGGCTTGTTTACAGCTGAAAGGTCCCTTTCCACAGTAGCAGCTGGTGCTTGGGGTTTCACACTGGAGACAGTGGCATTGATTCGGAATTCTCCTTTAAGAACTCTCAGTTTGCAGCAATGAGGTCTTCTGGGAGGTTTTTAAAACCACAAATAGTTGATGAGAGGTGTTTCAGAAGAAAGAGATATGGGATAAGGCTGTTGCCCCTGTGGCAACCTCTCTGACTATTCAAAACCCGGTATCTTTTATCCAAGAGCTGGATCATGTGACCTCTCTTTGAGAGTTCCTTAGACTCCAGGGCAGGATTTTTCCCCCTAATTGGGGGCGTGGCGCCATTTTATGTGGGCTGGCCGATTAAGACCCGCCCTGCGTGATGTCCACATGGAAGCATTATGCGCTCCCTGTGCGGGGGGGGGGGGGGGATTCCTAAACCTCAGAATGTGCTCTTTCACGCATGCACCTCTACAGTAAAAAAAAATACTAAAAATAGTATTTAGTACCAATACTAAAAATTCCCTGACATGTCCCCTCACTTTAATTACATTTTTAAAAACCTGCATGAAACCTAATCCCACCCATGGATGAGGTTTCATTCTTTTTCTAATTCCCTTCTGGGCTCCTGGCCTGCTCGCCAACCTTAAGGTTGGATGGGCACGTCCATTAATTATTTTAATTACTCTGTCAATGGCCTCAATTAGCCATTGACAGGTCGGCGGGTGCACAGCTGATTTTGCTGTGCCCCGCCTACCTGAAAATTTAAATGGGGCATGGTGACGTCAGGAGATCCGCCCAATGTCACCACATGTCATTTTACGTGTCGGCAAGTGGGTCCCGACCCCCCATTCGCCGATGGGAAAATCCTGCCTTGTGTCTCCATAAGGCCGTCTGTGTCCTTCGCAAATGCAACATATTAGCTGCTGTAAGACAGTGCCCTTTGCTTAGGAAAGTATTCTTTTCAAAAAGTTATGTATATAGGTGTATGGCCAGCCATTATAAGGCAATTACAAAGTAATATATGTCCAGCCGATGATATTATGAAGTAATATTTTGTACAACACATCCTCTTAATAATACCAGGTGTAGTCTTCAGGTGAAGTGGAATTTGAGGATGTGGGATAGTTAGAATAGGGTGTTACAGTAACTACATTAAAGTCATACCTATTGTCATTGTTATATTTCCATTATAAATTCTTTTACCTGTATTTATAATGAAACTAACTGTAAACGTCACATTGTAGTTACATTTTCCTATCAGCTACAGCACCTCCACAGCTGGGTATCAAATTACAGTGTGCAAAGTTTACTGAAGAAGTTTCCATTATAAATGTGGACTCAGGAATTTTAATTGAAAAATTGATAGGACGGGTGTGTTGATGAAAGATTTTTTTTATATATACAATTTTACGTTTAAGAGCTGTAGTCAATTATACCTTGCCATTGTGTTGTTTCCAATTGAGACTTTTATTAAAAAAAAATTAGGCTGCCATTTTGGATCTATTTCTAACAAAGTCCATGTTACAGTTTATGGTTTTTTTTACACTAGATATTGGGCTATAATTTCAGTGTTCCAGGCCAGTGTAACCAGAGGCGGGGTGAGGAGGGGAGGGTACTCCAAAGATGCACTGGGGAACCACCCCGGAAGTTCTCAGGTAGGGTCTGCACACCCATTGCCAGGGAAGTGCAAACTTCCAATGGGCAATTGCCCTGCACTGGGAACCATCTGAAAAGGCGACTTAAATCTTACATCAAAAGTTAACTGGAAAAAGTTAGAAGAATTAAAACCACTGCTAACTTCTGAGTAACTATTGTATAGACTAAACCAACACCCCATGGGACTTCCTCCACACCCATGAACCCCCACCACCCCATGACCACCACCCACACAGGACTCCCCCACCCCCCAACTACCACCCCTACAGGATTCCCCCCCCCCCCACCACGGGAATTGACCCCCATGGGACTAATCCCCCAATGGGACTCTCCACAGTACTGGCCCCCCAACCATGGGACTCTCCTCCACACCCTCCAGCGGGACTCCCCTCCCACCACGGGATTCCCCGCAACTCCCCACCCCTCCGGAACTCCCCCCAATCCCCGACTACCCTCTCCAGGCCCAACCCAACCTGAATCCCCGCTCCCCAGGTCTGACGGTCCAACCCTCTCCCCACCTAACTGCCATACCCCACCTCAACTCTCCGACCCCCCCCCACCCCCCCGACTGCCCAACCTCCGCCGACTGCCTGAAACCCGCACCCCAACTGCCTGACCCGCCCTTCCCCGATTGTCCAACCTCCCCCTGGTGGCCTGACAACCCCCACCCGCGCCAAATTCTAACCACTTACCTGACAAACCAACTTTTGCCTAGCTTGAAAGCTGGATCTTTAATCCCACCTGATTTATGGCAGCCGGTGCCGTTAAGAAGGGTGTGTAGTCTCCTTGCATACGACTCTGAAACCCTTGACAGAAGGCCGCAGGGACACACTGCCCTACACAGTTCTCACCAGGCCTGAGTTGGAAGGTCGGGCAAGAAAGGGTCGGAAAACTTTTAAGGTAAAAAAGTGGGAGTGAAGTGCAATCCGACTCTGTTGCCACACTGTGGAAGTTCAGGCCTATTTTCTCAGTTTCAGCATCATTCTAGGAAGCAGACCTCACATCCCCCATGATCTGGAATATTTATCTACCAACAATGTCAGCCATGGGTAAATGGGTAGCTTTCGTGCCTCTGAATCTGAAGGTTCTGGATTCAAATCCCACTCCAGGGATTTAGGGCAGA
The DNA here is from genome assembly GCF_017639515.1 of Carcharodon carcharias. NCBI lineage: Eukaryota > Metazoa > Chordata > Chondrichthyes > Lamniformes > Lamnidae > Carcharodon > Carcharodon carcharias. The sequence goes on along the minus strand of NC_054474.1, from coordinate 40,910,472 downwards.
ATTTTTAGGTCGGCGTGTGGGCGTGATCGGCGGGTCCGGGATTGGCCAGGGAACGGACTGCTGCCTGCGATCAACCTCCTTCGGCAATTTCACACTGGCTGGCCAATTAATGGCCAGCCAGCGTGAAGCGCACGCTGAAATGCTCAGCGCTGCCAGGGTGGGGTCAGGAGGAGGGCAGGCTTTGACATAAGCGTGGGCATGGGCGAGCACGGAATGAAAGCTCCCTGAAGGCAGAGAGCTGCCCCAGGGAGCTGAAGAATTGAAAAGAGTTAAATAAAGTTTGTGAAATAAGGAAAAGAAATGTCCAAGCTTCACAATCAGTCACCTGAACATATATGTGATAAAAATGCTGTCCATAGATTTTTATTCTTTTTTATTTGATAATAGAAACCTCATCCTGCCTTTGGATGAGATTTCACCAAAATTCGAAGTCAGTCTGGCTGATTCGCCCATCCGCCAACAGTAAGGTTGGACGGACCACAAAAAATCAGAGACCAGCACAACTTTAAAGACCTTAATAGGCTTCTTAATTGTTGACGGGCGTGCTTCTGACTTTCACACGCGACTGAAATATTGCACGAGCGCAAAATGACATTAGGATGCTTGCCCGACATCATCACACGCGATTTCATGTCCGGTTAGGTTGGATGTGTGCTCGCACGCCAATCTAAAAATTCTGCCCTTAAGCACAAATATATAGGCTGACATTCTAGTGGACCACTGCACTTTTGGAGGTGCTGTCCTTCGGATGAGATATTAAACTGAGGCCCTTGCCTGCTCACTCAGGTGGGCTTAAAAGATCCCATGGAACTATTCTGAAGAAGAGCAGACAAGCTCTTTCCCAGTGTCCTGGTCAATATTTATCCCTCAATCAACACTATTGGCCTCATACACACAAATCCAAATCTCCCACAAGGAGAGAAGAAGGGCTTGCATTTATATAGCACCTGTCACAAACTCAAGATATCTCAATGTGCTTTACAATCAATGGAGTACTTTTCAAGTGTAGTCACTGTTATATCACAGAATCTTCTTTCACACAATATTTACAATGCAGAAGGAGGCCATTCGGTCCATCGAGTCTTCACTGGCTCTCTGAAAGAGCATTCTACTGAGTCCCACTCCCCTGCCTTATCCCCATAACCTTGCACATTCTTTCTTTTCAGATAGCCATCCAATTTCCTTTTGAATACCTCAATCGAACCTGCCTCCACCACCCTCTCAGGAAGTTTGTTCCAGCCTCCAACCAACCTCTGGGTGAGAAAACTCTTCCGCACATCACTTATATTCCCTTTCCCAATTATTTTGAATCCATGTCCTCTAGTTCTTGATGCTCCTTTGAGTGGGAACAGTTTCCCACTTATACCTTGTCCATACCCCTCAGGATCTTGAACCAAGTATCCTCTTAGCCATCTTTTTTCCAAGGAAAACAGTCCCAAACTCTCCAGTCTATCCTCATAGCTACAGTTCTTCATCCCTGGAATAATTCTTGTGAATTTCCTCTGTACTCTCTCCAATTCCTTCACATCCTTCCTCAAGTATGGTGCCCAGAACTGCATGCAGTACTCCAGATGAGACCTAACTAGTGTTTTATATAAGTTCAACATGACCCCCTTAGTCTTGTACTAAATGCTCCTATTAATAGAGTCTATACTATAATGTAAGGAATATAAAAATATCCAATATTCAACCCTTGCCTGCAAAAGCAAATGGCTATTTCTCTTTGCCACACCTAACTTTTCTTTTCCACTTTCTGACCTAGTCTCATCCTGTCCATTGCCACCCTCCACTCTCGTTATTCCTCTTCTGGAAAATTGGACATAATTCTGAGTGAAAACAACAGCGTGACTTTTTAAGTTAAATTTATCATCAATTCACTCTTATTGTCCATTTCATTTTGAGACTGCACTTCTGTGTAAGATAACAGTGTGAATGCTCCATAGTTACTTTAAAGAAAATTAAAAGCTTTTAAACTCTGTATTTAGATAGTTTATTTGTTGTATATTAACATCTTTGGGATAAACATCTCTGTAACAGTAATTAGAAACTAAAAAGTTCACTGTTAACCAGCAATGGGAATACAGTAACACAGTTGTGTCCTCCAATCGAGAAGATTAGTGCTAACAACCTCCAGTCCTGCTTTCAGACTGATCTGTTTGATTCTCACAGTGTTGATCTTAAATTGGACTGATAGTTCTGACAGACTGCTTTTCAATCAGTCTGATTTTGACAATTCCAGTTTTAACCTCGAAATTGTCTGACTGTTTAATAATTATAAACTCCAATCCCAATATTTAAAAAAAATCGAATCAAACATTATAGAGCTAACCCTTGGATTGAAATGTTAACTGTAGCTTGAAATAATGACAGTTAACAGGTACCAACATTATTAGTGTTTTATAACCCGGGCCAACATGCAAGAGTTTTTACAACATGTCTAATTACTGCACGACATCAATCAACAACATGAATAAAATATTGAATTATATGGCAAAAACAGAACAGCAAGAATCACAGGAAGTCATGCATAAATTGTAAAGTTTGATCAGATGATGCTGAATATTGTGTTAATTTTTGGCCACCAGCACCTAATAAAGACATTCAAACCCAAGGGCAGTGAGAGCAACAAGACTGATCCTCAGAGTAATAAATTGTGCGGAAAAACTGGAGTTTGGTTTTTCAATCATTCACTTGAAAGGCAGGTCCTTGGCTCATTGTCTGTTGATGCTTCAGCCTGAGGTGTTTCCTTGGCAGTTTTTTCAGCCGTCCCAAGTCTACCTCAGCTAGAATGGGAACCAAACTCCATGCTACAAGTGTTATTCTGAACCACACACTTGCCATTGAACCAACTGAGCTAACCAGCCCTGAGTTTGGTTTTCCAGTCTTGAAAGGGGGCAGCTGAGAGAGATGACTTTATAAAAGTAGATGGAAAGGTTTTGGAACAAAACTTCAAATTAAATGTAACAGTAGGACAAAGAGAACCTCTTTACATAAACTGATGAACAAGCGAATGGACTTTTGAGTGGGGTAGTGGATTTTCATGGCTGGAATTATTGAAGGGATTCCATAATGGAAGCTCTGGATGGATGGATGAGGTAAATGAACCAAATAACTTTCCTCATCCACATCTATTTTGTGAGTAGCTGTGCTGATGGTGAAGCACAGAGCAAAAGCAAGATGTCCGTCCTTGAAAGAGGAAATAAAATCAGTAAATAATGCTGTTATACACTGGCCAATGAACAATGAATTGCTTCTACCAATTTGCCCCTGCTTCAATGCTGCCCTTACAGAACATCAGTAATTCAGCCTGGAATGAACTGTCATTGGGAACTCCACCTTGAAGCTTTTATCTTTGGGCAGGGATGCACTACAATTCTGCAACACCACACCTCCATTTAACAACACTTATTTAACAAAGCAGAATAGGAATAAGGTGGCGTTAATAAAATGCATGTTCTATATATTCTAGCTGAGTATAATCCATAACTCTTAACTAACAGCACCATGTGATACATTCTGATACAGGTTAAAAAAAAATCAGACGTAGAAATGGAAATGTATGAGAATCTAGGACTGGTGGGAGAGGGTACTTATGGATCGGTAATGAAATGCAGGCACAGAGAGACAGGACAAATAGTTGCCATCAAAAGATTTCAGGACCGAGATGATGACAGACTGGTAAAGAAAATTGCTGTAAGAGAAATACGATTTCTGAAGGTAAGAATATGAATTATCATAAATTTGGGGGGACAAACTAGAGACTGAGGGGATAGAAAATGTCATTTAAAGTATTGGGGTGGATTTATTAAAATTGAAATAAAATTTCCCTAATGGATCAGTGGGTAAATGCACCATGTGGCATGATACTGGGTCAGTTAAAACAGAACTGTTCTAGGCTTAGCCTTTGGATTATGTTACCAAATGCCTGCTGGAACTAAGTGGTGTGTGCTCCAATATTCCTTAATTTCCCTGGGCTAGGGGAGGGAAACATTAGGCAGGACTTCTGCTTCTTAGAAATAATGCAGCTGCTGAGGACAGGTTTGGTCTTCCTGGAATCCCAACCTACAACCTGTCTATGCTGACCCCCTCAATGAGCATTCTGGAAAAGGTGTCAGCCTCATAATGGACCTATGTCTTTGTAAAACCTCCAAAAGACTTAATTATGCAATTGACGACAGGTCTGTTTGGCTTCTGGCATTGGGTGTAGATGTCATGAACGTCATCTCAAATTGTTCTCTGTAGGCTTATCTGCCACACTGAAGACAGGTGTCTGTCATATAGCTGAGAAGGAAACCTTGACTCTTGTAAGGAGCTGCTATCTGGAGATTGAGGATGAGAATTGGATTGTAAATAGCTGATTCTGAAGCCTTGCACCTTTGACTGATGGAACCACTGTCAGTTTATAGTGTGTCACCAAACATATTCACAAAGACAGTGGCAATATTTTGAAGCATTTTTGCCCGGGTCTCATTAATCAACATTTTAGCTGAGGATAGTTTGGGATCAAGTCACCCCTGAAGAGCTTGAAAGTTGTTTGTGTGCATGCATGGATTCCACTAATGGCTCAAAAGTTGCCATGGTATAAATATTTGGAATGAATTGGGAAGGATTATTTCTTCTGGTTTTTGAGCTGGTGGTCAGCACTTCATTAGTATAAAAATGTTGCTGAGGAGACAAGTTAGAAGAAATTGCTTTACACGGAATGGTTGAAACAAAGACAGTCACACATTGTAAGGAAAAAAATAGTGTAAATACTTGAAACAGGAAAACAGAAGAAAGTTGAGAAAGAATGGGGCAGTGGGATTAACTTCAGTTTGCTCAGCGTAAATGCAAAGGGTCAAATGGCTCTTGGAACTGTAAACCTCTACGGAGCCTTAAAATACTTGGCCAAACCATGGATTTTATTTGTGAAGCTGGAAAATGCACCAAATGCACTTTGTGTCCTGTTATTCCTGATAAATACAACTGAAAGAAATATTGTGTATTCCTGCACCACAGGGAATGTCAAGCTCATGTTCCCTTATACTCTCATTGTGATTTACGTAATTTTCATATACCTATATCACAGTTGAGGCCATTAGGTTTCAATTTTCACAAAATAGCAAAGTGAACTCTGGAATGTGAGGCCAAACAATAATAAAAATTTTGAAATCTAAAGGAAAAAAGAAAGAGGGATTTAATATATTCAGTTGGATATAGACCTTAATGCAGGGCTGGTTTTCAGTTATAAGATGCTTCTTCAGACGTCAGATCTCCGCAGGTCATGTCAGCATTTTTGAAGCTGTTCATCAGCTTTTCTGAGTTTTGCAGCTTGGTTTGAATGGCTATGCTACTTATGAGGAATTTAAACTTTGCTCGTCAGTTGATAAACAGCAACAGTTAATTGACTATCCTTCTTGGGGTTCATTTTGAGACGACATGAGTGATAACGGTGAATTAGAATTCATGCAGCTCTCCAAGGTAAACTCTAATCTGTAAACTGAGCCAGTCAGGTCTTCAAACAAAAGCAAAATACTACAGATGCTGGAAATCTGAAATAACAGAAAATGCTGGAAATACTCAGCAGGTCAGGCAGCACCTGTGAAGAGAGAAACAGAGGCTGGAATTTTCCAGCCATTGAAATCTCCATTCACTGATCCCATCCCATGAGGTGCTGGAAAATTATGGCCAGAGTTAATATTTCAGGCCATTAACTTTTCATCAGAACTTCAAACCACAGGTCTTCAAATCTCCAGGACATTGTTCATAATTCAAAATCCTTCATTGGTTATAAAACCGACATGTAATGAGACCTGGATCAGAAGATGTGTCTCTGGGGACTGGAACTATTCCTACCCCAGGATAATGCTAAATCAGATCAGTGTGATCCTGCCTTTTTAAAACTTTTTCATGGGATGTGGGCTTCGCTTGCAAAGCCACTATTTATTGCTCTTGAGAAGATGGTGATGAGCCGCTTTCTTAAACTGCAGCAATCCATGTGGTATAGATACACCCACAGCGCTGGGTGAGGACCTTCAGAATTTTGACCCTGTGACAATGAAAGAACAATAGCATATTTCTAAATCAGAACGGCTGTGATTTGAAGGGGAGCTTGCAGCTGTTGGTGCACCCAGACAAGCAAAGATGAGTTTAAAAAGGAAAAAAAAGACTTGCATTCTATAGTGCTATTCTTAGCCCCAGGATACCCAAAGTTTTTATTATAACCAATGAAGCATTTTTGAAGTGCCCTGTTGTAACACAGGAACTGTGGCAGCTAATTTGCACATAACAAGCTCCCATAAACAGTGATGTGATAATGACCCGATAATCTGTTTTTCTTAGTTATATCGATTGAGCGGACAATATTGGCCTGGATAACAGGAATAATTCCTCTGCTGTTCTTCAAAATAGTGCCATGGGATCTTTTACATCCATATGAGAGAACAGACAGGGTCTCGGTTTAACATCTCATCCGAGTGATGAAATGTCCGACAGTGCGGCTCACCCTCAATACGACACTGCATATCAGCCTAGATTGTTTTAGTTCTCAGCTTTCTGGAGCTTAGATTTTTTTTCTGCTTAGGTTTCTGGTGTGGGACTTAAACACCACGGCAAAATTTTTAGCTCGGCGGGCGGGCGAGCGCCCGATCCGACCTAGTGCAAAATGACACGCAATGACGCTGGGCGAGCATCCTGATGACATCACGCACTCACGCGACATTTCGGTTGCACCGGCAGCACGCCAGCCGACAATTAAAAGGCCCCATTAAGGCCACTAAAAAGTTAATTAAAAGAAATTTTTCGCTTCCCGTCTGACCTTACGGTTGGTGGGTAGGCGATAAAGCCAAGCAGCCTCTGCACTTTTTTGGAAACCTCATTCACGGGTGGGATGATGTTTCCAAAAGCAAATAGAAATAAAATTAAAATTTTTAAATTTAATTAATAACATGTCCCTGCTCATGTGACAGAGTCACATGAGGGGGACATGTTTTATAAAATTTATAAGAAGTTTTTTTGAAACCAGTTCATCTCCCTGAGCCAGCTTTGTGCCTCAGGGAGATTTACAAGTGTGCACTTGCGCACATGCGCGAAGTTCGCTTTCGTCCCACTCACCCTCCTCTCCCTGCCCGCACAGGCAGCACTGAGCGCTGCCACTTGCGTTTCACATTGGGCGGGCCTTAATTGGCCCGCCAGTGTGAAATCGCTATCCTGCCTTGATCGCAGGCTTCCTGACTGCCCCTGCCCGCCCCCATTGAGACCGCCCAACTAGGGCAAGATTCTGCCCACAATCTTTTGACTAAGAGGCAAGAGTGCTACCAACTGAGCCACTGCTGCATTTACTCGTGCTCTGTGCTGGTAAGCTGTGTGGTTTCAGCTAATTAAATTCCAGCTGTATACTTGTGTACGTTTGGGAATCTCTAAGCCTTGGCTCTTGCAATTCTGCTTCTAAGCTCTCTGATGTTAGGAAAGTGGAAGTTGTCCAGTGGAGAAAGGGTGGGCACTCCATATCAGGCAAAATTTGGTGGATTTTTCACTAGCTTTGCTGGAAGACTGTTTTAAGCATGGTGATTATCGGGCCTGTGATACACCTGGCTGACCAAATAAAAAGAGACAGCTGGTAGGAGGTGATGATATCTCCATTAATTTTCTTGCCCCTATTATCTAGTGCTCCCTTCTCACATTCCTGTCAAAGATCAAGACCTCGTGGAATTGGAAAATTCCACCTTGTATTCATTCTTAACTTTTGTTTTTAACATAACATTAAAAGTTTCAGTTGTGAATGATCATAATTTTCTTTCTGCCCATCTTACTTATTATCTGACAGCAATTTAGGCATGAAAATCTGGTAAATCTTATTGAGGTGTTCAAGCAGAAGAAACGTTTATTCTTGGTTTTTGAGTTTGTGGATCACACAGTTCTGGATGACTTGGAACGGTTTCCTAATGGACTGGAGAGTAAGAGACTCAGAAAATGTCTTATTCAGGTGTTAAGGGCCACAGAGTACCTTCACAAGAACAACGTGAGTAAACGCAATTAGGACACAAGATTTATTAGTAAATTGCTTGTGACTTTGTCCACTTGCATCAGGTAAATATAAGTTGTTTCTTATATCATTTATAATTAAGCATGTAAGGCATGTAAATAATACATATTTAACTATAATATATAAATAAGTAAATCCCTGTTTTAAGTTGCCCCATTTTAAGATGTTTTGCTTTAATGTTGGTCAGCTAATGGGGCTCGTATTCGCATTTAGGTTGGGAGTTTTGTTTTAAAGTTGTTTTGTGGCAGGTCTGGCGTAGGGTAGCATGGCCTGTTCAGTGCCATTTTGAAGTGGCGTCTCCCACTCCCATTCCCTGACCCTCCCTGTTCTTCCCGCTCCCTGTCCCTCCTGCTCCCTGACCCTCCTCGCCAACCCTGCATCTCGCATCGGCTCATGGCCTTTCCAACTCCTTGACCTTCCCACTCCCTGTCCTTTCTGCTCCCTATCCCTCCCGCTCCCTGACTCTCCCTCTTGCCAACCCTCCACCTCGCACCGGCTCATGGCCTCTTCGACTCCCTGACTCTCCTGCTCCCTGACCCTCTCTCACGCTGACCCTTCCTCTCACTGACCCTCCCGGTCACTGCCGATCCTCTCCCTGACTCATCTGTTGATGGCTTTTCCTGCTCCCTGATTCTCCCGGTTGCTCACAATCCTTTGGCTCATGGTATGTCCTGCTCCCTGGCCCTTCCAGTCACTGCCGACCTTCCCTTTTGCTCTTCCTGCCTCTCACTGCGCTGCTTCTGCTTTAGTTGTGTCAGCATCACGGTCTAATATCCATTTTCTGCCAACATTAATAAGGGTTGTGCTATTAAACCAGGCATGATCTCCAGATGTGTTTGGGAGTGGGAAGCATCATGCGGAGAGGCAGGGAGCGGGAGGCTCAGCAAGAGGGAGGGTCATAGAGCAGGATGTGTGGCGAATGGGAGATTCGGTGAGCAGGATCGGTGGGGACCAAGAGGGTTGGGGAGCGGGAGAAGCAGCAAGCCAGAAGTAAGTAGAAAGAATAAGCAATTTTTAGATATTTTAAAATTTATTTTATTTTAAGTGTTATTTCATTTACCAATATAAGAATTTAGAAAAGGAAAGTATTTCAACTTACAAGGCATAATGTTTTAATGACCAGGATATTCCAGCCCTGATGGTGTCAGGCATCATGGCGGACGGGGGTGGGGGTGGGGGGCAATATGGCGAGAAAGCAAAAGATCAGTTTCATGCTGTTGTGAAACTAGTTTGTGACCATCCACTCCACCCGTCAATAGCTGAGCTTCCCGCCGCCATACGACGGGAGCCTAATTTTAATACTTTAGCATCTCATTATAAGCCCTGCTCACCAGGGTCATCTCCCCAAGCTGGATCATCCGGGCACTCACGCCGACATGTTTCACAACTGTACATGAGTGACGTGCACCTGGCGAGCTGCACGTCACTTGGGACTTGGAGGTTTGTTTGCCTACCTTGCTTCGGGTAGCACTCGAGGTCATCAGCACCAGGCTTTCCAGGCAGCACCACATCAATTTTAGGGGGTCTCCCAGCCAGGTCTCTACCTACCAGACCAGCCGTAAGGCTGGTTTTTCAATGGCTGCAGGGCAAGGGCTTGCTTGGGGAAGTGGGAGAAATGGCTTCAGGCAAGGGAAGAGGTTGCAGGGCGAGGGATGTACTGGCATCAAGATGGTGAAGGCTGATGAGGCAGCCTCCAGAGGAGATGAGGCCAGATGGAGATGTGAAGACATGTGTGACAGAGTGAGTGGCGATGTCTCTTGAGCTGGCAGTGAGTGGTGATGTCCCTTGAGCTGGCAGTGAGGGAGATGCCAGTGAATGTGTGATGGCCTTGTGAGTGTGTGAGTTTAGAGTGAGAAAATAGTTACCTGACCCTGGTGGCATGGATGAGATCATTTATCTGTTTTTTGCACTGAATGGCTGAACCCTTGCGTGCAGCATTGGCACTGATCACCTGTGTCACTGCCTCCCAAGCCGGAGTGGTGAGGCTAATGTCCGTCCTGCAGCTAGAGCAGGAGTAGAGGAGGACATCATGGTGGGCCTCCACGGCATCCAGCATGTATCCCAGGGAGGCTGGAGTGGTGGACTGCACTCTTCTTGGCTTTTGGGATCATGTCTTCACCAGAGTAGTTCTGGGCTGCAAAAATTGAGAAGTGTGTGCGTAGCTGCAGTTTAAATATGGCGCCCTGCGTGAAGAAACAACGAGGTAATGGCATGGTGGGCAAATCGATGTCACCCATCAACAAGATGATGTGTTTCCTGTGGCTGCATAATTAATGAGGTGGGAATGGGACGACACGGCACAAAAACCCGCCATTGCAGCCGGCGGATAAAATTACTTTTTCCCGTCTGCTACCGCACTTTGGGCAAATCTGGGACGATGCTGCCCAATGTTTTTTTTCCTGATGAGAAATTTCCTTCAGAACCTAAGTACAGCTTTATATCGGTTGTAATGGGAAAATCTGACCCACTTAAAGTTGTTTCACTTAAAGTCGCACTTTCCAGGAATGCAACTACAACTTTAAGTGAGGACTAACTATTATATATATGTATATATATATATTTATATGGCACGTGAGTTGAGAGAGAGACTTCAGAAACATTGACAAAAAAAAACTGATCAAAAACTATAACATTAGGAAGGCTTGTGAGCAGGAGGTGTATATATTTCCTGCAAGATTTTAAATACTCCCTAAATAGAGGTTCCTCAAGGAAACAGGATCTGTCAGTGGATTAAGCACACTGCCCCCAGATTCACCTGGCTGTTCCAGCAGACATCCACTGTCATGTCAGCAGGAGTTTGCTAGTATGTTCAGAAGCCCACCTGCCTCCCTATTTACTCTTGACTCTCTGGGCATCTTTCACTGAGCCACAACTGAATTTTCAAGCAGGAATCTTTAACCCATTATGTGCTGCATATCCATCTATTAGCTGTTTACAGGCTTTGGCAAACTAAAATCCTGATAATGGCTCATAGTGCTTTGCAAAGTAAAATGACTAAAATGACAATGAAAGCAGCAAAGGGCAGTTAGTAATCGTGTGGGCTGGAAGCACTGACAGCAAAGGCAGGAAGGATGATGTTGACACACTGGTACCTGTTGCTCCATTACTTTGTTCATAATTTGCTGATGTATTGGTGTGATTGCTGTTGTATGAAATAATAATTGACTGCTGTCCACTGCTCAGTTAAATTATTGATTTGTTGATTGTCACTTATTCATTTATTGCTGCGTTCACTGCTCCATTAATTCAGAAATTTATGAGTGCTTGCTTCCTTATTAATTAATTCATTTATTCGCCTAATGCTTCATTAGTTTATTTGTTGGCGTGTCTGCTGTTGCTTTAATTCATTAATTCATTACTGCCTGTTTAACCATTAATTGATAATTCATCTTTCCCTGTGACATTTTACTTTATGAATTTATTGATCTGTTGCCTTCTGGTTTATTAATTTATTAATTCATTATTGCCTACTAGTTTGCTTGTATCTACTGCTTCATTAACTTATTAATATACTGATACTTACATATCTGTAGTACCAGTATTTTTCAATTATTGTTACTGCGTGGTGTTGTTTATGGTCATATTGGCTTCTGATGGTTCAGGTTTCATGTTCTGTTTGTTATGGTGTCGTAAAGCTTTAATGTGAGTTATTATAATTTAATTTCTCTGGTTTATTCTCTATTTTAAAAATTTTCAATATTATTATGGTAGCAACCTGTTGTCCATTGTTTTAGGGTGTGTTATTGAGTTCTTTGATAATGTTGAGATAGAAATAGTCAACATTGCACTGTGTTATGAGCAGTGATAGTTTTACATTTAGTGGGGCCCTGTGCTCAGTTTAATTGTCGGGACTCCTGCCCTCACCCCCATGCCCCTTTCTCAGACCCAAAGGCCGAAATCAAAAAATTACACAAATTGATCAGTGTTTCTCACACAGCCTCTCTCACACCACCACCCTCACACTCTCTTCCTCCCCAACTACCCTCACACTCCCTCCCCAACTACCCTCACACACTCTTCCTCCCCCACCACCCTCACACCCTCTCACTCCCCCACCACCCTCACACCCTCTCACTCCCCCACCACCCTCACACTCTCTTCCTCCCCAACTACCCTCACACTCTCTTCCTCCCCAACTACCCTCACACACTCTTTCTCCCCCACCACCCTCACACCCTCTCACTCCCCCACCACCCTCACACCCTCTCACTCCCCCACCACCCTCACACCCTCTCACTCCCCAACTACCCTCACACTCTCTTCCTCCCCAACTACCCTCACACACTCTTCCTCCCCAACTACCCACACAACCTCTTCCTCCCCCACCACCCTCACACCCTCTCACTCCCCCACCACCCTCACACTCTCTTCCTCCCCCACCACCCTCACACTCTCTCCCTCCCCCATCACCCTCACACTCTCTCCTTACCCCATCACCCTCACACTCTCTCCCTCCCCTACCACCCTCACACTCTCTTCCTCCCCCACCACCCTCACACTCTTCCTCCCCCACCACCCTCACACTCTTCCTCCCCCACCACCCTCACACTCTCTTCCTCCCCCACCACCCTCACACTCTCTTCCTCCCCCACCACCCTCACACTCTCTTCCTCCCCCACCACCCTCACACTCTCTTCCTCCCCCACTACCCTCACACTCTCTCACTCCCCCACCACTCTCTCACTCTCTCACTCCCCCACCACCCTCACACTCTCTCCCTCCCCCACCACCCTCATACTCTCTTCCTTACCTCACCTGGGATCTGCTGCCACCTGTTGCCTCGTCTGGGGTGCGTCCACTAGCTCACCTGGGGTCAACTCCCACGCCCACACCCACACCCCTCTTACACCCACACCCCTCTTAGGCCACACCCCTCTTAGGCCACACCCCTCTTAGGCCACACCCCTCTTAGGCCTACACCCTCTTACGCCCACACCCCTCTTACACCCACACCCCTCTTACGCCTACACCCTCTTACGCCCACACCCCTCTTACGCCCACACCCCTCTTACGCCCACACCCCTCTTACGCCCACACCCTCTTACGCCCACACCCTCTTACGCCCACACTCAAACCTCACCCACTCCCACACTCTCTCACTCCCACACTCTCACTCACTCCCACGCCCTCACTCACTCCCACGCCCTCACTCACTCCCACGCCCTCACTCACACCCACGCCCTCACTCACACCCACGCCCTCACTCACACCCACGCCCTCACTCACTCCCACGCCCTCACTCACTGCCACGCCCTCACTCCCACGCCCGTGCCCTCACTCACTCCCACGCCCGCGCCCTCACTCACTCCCACGCCCGCGCCCTCACTCACTCACACGCCCGCGCCCTCACTCACTCCCATGCCCGCGCCCTCACTCACTCCCACGCCCGCGCCCTCACTCACTCCCACGCCCGCGCCCTCACTCACGCCCACGCCCATGCCCGCGCCCTCACTCACGCCCACGCCCACGCCCGCGCCCTCACTCACTCCCACGCCCGCGCCCTCACTCACTCCCAAACCCGCGCCCTCACTCACTCCCACGCTCGCGCCCTCACTCATTCCCACGCCCGCGCCCTCACTCATTCCCACGCCCGCGCCCTCACTCATTCCCACGCCCGCGCCCTCACTCATTCCCACGCCCGCGCCCTCACTCATTCCCACGCCCGCGCCCTCACTCACTCCCACGCCCGCGCTCTCACTCACTCCCACGCCCTCACTTACTCCCACGCCTGCGCCCACACTCACTCCCACGCCCGCGCCCTCACTCCCACTCACACACCCTCACTCCCACGCCCACACCCTCACTCCCACCCGCGCCCTCACTCCCTCACACCCACACCCTCGCTCACACCCACACCCTCGCTCACACCCACACCCTCGCTCACACCCACACCCTCGCTCGCTCCCACACCCACACCCTCGCTCGCTCCCACACCCACACCCTCGCTCGCTCCCACACCCACACCCTCGCTCGCTCCCACACCCACACCCACACCCTCGCTCGCTCCCACACCCACACCCTCACTCGCTCCCACACCCACACCCTCACTCGCTCCCACACCCACACCCTCACTCGCTCCCACACCCACACCCTCACTCGCTCCCACACCCACACCCTCACTCACTCCCACACCCACACCCTCACTCACTCCCACATCCACACCCTCACTTATTCACTCCCACACCCTCGCTCACTCCCACACCCTCGTCACTCCCACACCCTTGCTCACTCACTCCCACACCCTCGCTCACTCACTCCCACTCCCACGCCCTCACTCCCACGCCCTCACTCCCACGCCCTCACTCCCACGCCCTCACTCCCACGCCCTCACTCCCACGCCCTCACTCCCACGCCCTCACTCCCACGCCCTCACTCCCACGCCCTCACTCCCACGCCCTCACTCCCACGCCCTCACTCCCACGCCCTCACTCCCACGCCCTCACTCCCACGCCCTCACTCCCACGCCCTCACTCCCACGCCCTCACTCCCACGCCCTCACTCCCACGCCCTCACTCCCACGCCCTCACTCCCACGCCCTCACTCCCACGCCCTCACTCCCACGCCCTCACTCCCACTCCCACACTCCCACTCCCACACTCCCACTCCCACACCCTGACTTACTCACACCCTCACTCACTCACTCCTAAACCTACACCCTCGCTCCCACGCCCTCGCTCCCACGCCCTCGCTCCCACGCCCTCACTCCCACTCCCACACCCTGACTTACTCACTCCCAAACTCACACCCTCACTCACTCACTGCTATGTCCACACCCTCGCTCACTCACTCCCACACCCTCGCTCACTCACTCCCACACCCTCGCTCACTCACTCCCACACCCTCGCTCACTCACACCCACACCCTCGCTCACTCACTCCCACGCCCTCACTCACTCCCACGCCCTCACTCACTCCCACGCCCACGCCCTCACTCACTCCCACGCCCTCACTCATTCCCACGCCCACGCCCTCTCACTCACACGCCCGCGCCCTCACTCACACGCCCGCGCCCTCACTCACTCCCACGCCCGCGCCCTCACTTACTCCCACGCCCGCACCCACACTCACTCCCACACCCGCGACCTCACTCACTCCCACGCCCGCGCCCTCACTCCCACTCACACAACCTCACTCCCACGCCCACACCCTCACTCCCACGCCCACACCCTCACTCACACCCACACCCTCGCTCACACCCACAACCTCGCTCACTCCCACACCCTCACTCACTCCCACACCCTCGCTCACTACCACACCCTCGCTCACTCCCACACCCACACCCTCACTTATTCACTCCCACACCCTCGCTCACTCCCACACCCTCGCTCGCTCACTCCCACACCCTCGCTCACTCACTCCCACACCCTCGCTCACTCACTCCCACACCCTCGCTCACTCACTCCCACACCCTCGCTCACTCACTCCCACACCCTCGCTCACTCACTCCCACACCCTTGCTCACTCACTCCCACACCCTCGCTCACTCACTCCCACACCCACACCCTCACTCACTCCCACACCCACATCCTCATTCACTCCCACACCCACACCCTCACTCCCACACCCTCACTCCCACACCCTCACTCCCACACCCTCACTCCCACACCCTCACTCCCACACCCTCACTCCCACACCCTCACTCCCACACCCTCACTCCCACTCCCTCACTCCAACTCCCACACCCTGACTTATTCACACCCTCACTCACTCACTCCTAAACCCACACCCTCACTCCCACACCCTCACTCCCACACCCTCACTCCCACACCCTCACTCCCACACCCTCACTCCCACACCCTCACTCCCACACCCTCACTCCCACACCCTCACTCCCACACCCTCACTCCCACACCCTCACTCCCACACCCTCACTCCCACACCCTCACTCCCACACCCTCACTCCCACACTCCCACACCCTCACTCCCACACCCTCACTCCCTCACCCTCACTCCCACACCCTCACTCCCACACCCTCACTCCCACACCCTCACTCCCACACCCTCACTCCCACACCCTCACTCCCACACCCTCACTCCCACACCCTCACTCCCACACCCTCACTCCCACACCCTCACTCCCACACCCTCACTCCCACTCCCAAACCCACACTCTCACTCCCACTCCCACGCCCTGACTTACTCACTCCCAAACTCACACCCTCACTCCCAGACCCTCACTCCCACAACCACACCCTCACTCACTCCCACACCCACAACCTCACACACACCCACACCCACACCCTCACTTCCACTCCCGCACCCTCACTCCCGCACCCTCACTCCCGCACCCTCACTCCCGCACCCTCACTCCCGCACCCTCACTCCCGCACCCTCACTCCCGCACCCTCACTCCCGCACCCTCACTCCCGCACCCTCACTCCCGCACCCTCACTCCCGCACCCTCACTCCCGCACCCTCACTCCCGCACCCTCACTCCCGCACCCACACTCCCGCACCCACACTCCCGCACCCACACTCCCGCACCCTCACTCCCGCACCCTCACTCCCGCACCCTCACTCCCGCACCCTCACTCCCGCACCCTCACTCACGCACCCTCACTCCCGCACCCTCACTCCCGCACCCTCACTCCCGCACCCTCACTCCCGCACCCTCACTCCCGCACCCTCACTCCCGCACCCTCACTCCCGCACCCTCACTCCCGCTCCCTCACTCCCACTCCCACACCCTGACTTACTCACACCCTCACTCACTCACTCCTAAACCTACACCCTCACTCCCACACCCTCGCTCCCACACCCTCGCTCCCACACCCTCACTCCCACACCCTCACTCCCACACCCTCACTCCCACACCCTCACTCCCACACCCTCACTCCCACACCCTCACTCCCACACCCCCACACCCTCACTCCCACACCCTCACTCCCACACCCTCACTCCCTCACCCTCACTCCCACACCCTCACTCCCACACCCTCACTCCCACACCCTCACTCCCACACCCTCACTCCCACACCCTCACTCCCACACCCTCACTCCCACACCCTCACTCCCACACCCTCACTCCCACACCCTCACTCCCACTCCCAAACCCACACTCTCACTCCCACTCCCACGCCCTGACTTACTCACTCCCAAACTCACACCCTCACTCCCAGACCCTCACTCCCACAACCACACCCTCACTCACTCCCACACCCACATCCTCACTCACTCCCACACCCACACCCTCACTTCCACTCCCGCACCCTCACTCCCGCACCCTCACTCCCGCACCCTCACTCCCGCACCCTCACTCCCGCACCCTCACTCCCGCACCCTCACTCCCGCACCCTCACTCCCGCACCCTCACTCCCGCACCCTCACTCCCGCACCCTCACTCCCGCACCCTCACTCCCGCACCCTCACTCCCGCACCCTCACTCCCGCACCCACACTCCCGCACCCACACTCCCGCACCCACACTCCCGCACCCACACTCCCGCACCCTCACTCCCGCACCCTCACTCCCGCACCCTCACTCCCGCACCCTCACTCCCGCACCCTCACTCCCGCACCCTCACTCCCGCACCCTCACTCCCGCACCCTCTCTCCCGCACCCTCACTCCCGCACCCTCACTCCCGCACCCTCACTCCCGCACCCTCACTCCCACTCCCACACCCTGACTTACTCACACCCTCACTCACTCACTCCTAAACCTACACCCTCGCTCCCACGCCCTCGCTCCCACGCCCTCGCTCCCACGCCCTCGCTCCCACGCCCTCGCTCCCACGCCCTCGCTCCCACGCCCTCGCGCCCACGCCCTCGCGCCCACGCCCTCGCGCCCACGCCCTCGCGCCCACGCCCTCGCGCCCACGCCCTCGCGCCCACGCCCTCACGCCCACGCCCACACCCTCACTCTCACTCTCACTCCCACGCCCACGCCCTCACTCTCACTCTCACTCCCACGCCCACGCCCTCACTCTCACTCCCACTCCCACACCCTCACTCCCACACCCACACCCTCACCCTCACCCTCACCCTCGCTCCCTCACCCTCGCTCCCTCACCCTCGCTCCCTCACCCTCGCTCCCACGCCCTCGCTCCCACGCCCTCGCTCCCACGCCCTCGCTCCCACGCCCTCGCTCCCACGCCCTCGCTCCCACGCCCTCGCTCCCACGCCCTCGCTCCCACGCCCTCGCTCCCACGCCCTCGCTCCCACGCCCTCGCTCCCACACCCTCGCTCCCACACCCTCGCTCCCACTCCCACACCCTCGCTCCCACTCCCACACCCTCGCTCCCACTCCCACACCCTCGCTCCCACTCCCACACCCTCACTCCCACTCCCACACCCTCACTCCCACTCCCACACTCTCACTCCCACTCCCACACCCTGACTTACTCACTCCCAAACTCACACCATCACTCACTGCTAAATCCACACCCTCACTCACTCCCACACCTACACCCTCACTCACCCACACCCACACACTCACTCCCACACCCACACCCTCACTCACTCCCAAACTCAACCCTCACTCCCACTCCCACACCCTCACTCACTCCCACACCCACACCCTCACTCACTCCCAAACCCACACCCTCACCCACCCCCACACCCTCACTCGCTCCCACACCCACACCCTCACTCACTCCCACACCCACACCCTCACTCACTCCCACACCCACACCCTCACTCACTCCCACACCCACACCCTCACTCATTCCCACACCCTCACTCACTCACACGCCCGCGCCCTCACGCACTCCCACGCCCACGCCCTCACTCACTCCCAAGCCCATGCCCTCACTCACTCCCACACCCACGCCCTCACTCACTCACGCCCAAACCCACACCCTCACTCACCCACACCCACACCCTCACTCACCCACACCCACACCCTCACTCACTCCCACACCCACACCCTCACTCACTCCCACACCCACACCCTCACTCACTCCCACACCCACACCCTCACTCACTCCCACACCCACACCCTCACTCACTCCCACACCAACACCCTCACTCACTCCCACGCCCTCACTCACTCCCACGCCCTCACTCACTCCCACGCCCTCACTCACTCCCACGCCCTCACTCACTCCCACGCCCTCACTCACTCCCACACCCTCACTCACTCCCACGCCCGCGCTCTCACTCACTCCCACTCCCACACCCTCACTCACTCCCACGCCCTCACTCACTCCCACACCCACGCCCTCACTCACTCACGCCCAAACCCACACCCTCACTCACCCACACCCACACCCTCACTCACTCCCACGCCCACGCCCTCACTCACTCCCACGCCCATGCCCTCACTCCCGCCCGCGCCCTCACTCCCGCCCGCGCCCTCACTCCCGCCCGCGCCCTCACTCCCGCCCGCGCCCTCACTCCCGCCCGCGCCCTCACTCCCGCCCGCGCCCTCACTCCCGCCCGCGCCCTCACTCCCGCCCGCGCCCTCACTCCCTCCCGCGCCCTCACTCCCTCCCGCGCCCTCACTCCCTCCCGCGCCCTCACTCCCTCCCGCGCCCTCACTCCCTCCCGCGCCCTCACTCCCTCCCGCGCCCTCACTCCCTCCCGCGCCCTCACTCCCTCCCGCGCCCTCACTCCCTCCCGCGCCCTCAATCCCTCCCGCGCCCTCACTCCCTCCCGCGCCCTCACTCCCTCCCGCGCCCTCACTCCCTCCCGCGCACTCACTCCCTCCCGCGCCCTCACACCCACACCCTCACTCCCTCACACCCACACCCTCACTCACACCCACACCCTCACTCACTCCCACACTCTCACTCACACCCTCACTCTCACTCACACCCTCACTCCCACACACTCACTCTCACACCCACACCCTCACTCCCACACGCTCACTCCCACTCCCACACTCACTCCCACTACCACACTCACTCCTTACTTACATCGACACCCACATCCTCACTCCCACTCCCTCACTCACTTTCACATCCACTCCCTCACTTCCACACCCACGCCCTCACTCCCAAACCCTCACTCTCACTCACTCCCAAACCCTCACTCTCACTCACTCCCACATCCACACCCTCACTCACTCCCACACCCACTCCCTCACTCACTCCCACAACCTCACCCTCACTCACTCACTCCCACATCCGCACCCTCATTCACTCCCACACCAATACCCTCACTCACTCCCACACCAATACCCTCACTCAATCCCACACGAATACCCTCACTCACTCCCACACCAATACCCTCACTTACACCCTCACCCACTCCCACACCCTCACTCACTCCCACACCCTCACCCTCACTCACTCCCACACCCTCACCCTCACTCACTCCCACACCCTCACCCTCACTCACACCCACACCCTCACCCACTCCCACATCCTCACCCTCACCCTCACTCACTCCCACACCCTCACCCTCACTCACTCCCACACCCACACCCTCACTCACTCCCACACCCACACCCTCACTCACTCCCACAGCCACACCCTCACTCCCACAGCCACACCATCACTCACATCCTCACTCACTTCCACACCCACAACTTCACTCACTCCCACACCCTCACTCCCTTAATCATCCCACACCATCACTCACTCCCGCAACCTTTCCCTCACTCATCCCCACACGGACACCCTCATTCACTTCCACATCCACGCCCTCCCTCACTGCCACGCCCTCCCTCACTGCCACGCCCTCCCTCACTGCCACGCCCTCCCTCACTGCCACGCCCTCCCTCACTGCCACGCCCTCCCTCACTGCCACGCCCTCCCTCACTGCCACGCCCTCCCTCACTGCCACGCCCTCCCTCACTGCCACGCCCTCCCTCACTGCCACGCCCTCCCTCACTGCCACGCCCTCCCTCACTGCCACGCCCTCCCTCACTGCCACGCCCTCCCTCACTGCCACGCCCTCCCTCACTGCCACGCCCTCCCTCACTGCCACGCCCTCCCTCACTGCCACGCCCTCCCTCACTGCCACGCCCTCCCTCACTCCCACGCCCTCCCTCACTCCACGCCCTCCCTCACTCCCACGCCCTCCCTCACTCCCACGCCCTCCCTCACTCCCACGCCCTCCCTCACTCCCACGCCCTCCCTCACTCCCACGCCCTCCCTCACTCCCACGCCCTCCCTCACTCCCACGCCCTCCCTCACTCCCACGCCCTCCCTCACTCCCACGCCCTCCCTCACTCCCACGCCCTCCCTCACTCCCACGCCCTCCCTCACTCCCACGCCCTCCCTCACTCCCACGCCCTCCCTCACTCCCACGCCCTCCCTCACTCCCACGCCCTCCCTCACTCCCACAACCCTCACCCCCACACTCTCACCTTCACCCCCACTCCCACAACCCTCACCCTCACTCCCACAACCCTCACCTTCACCCCCACACCCTCACTCCCAAACCCTCACCCACACCCTCACTCCCAAACCCACACCCTTACTCAGTCGCTCCCACGCCCACACCCTCACTCACTAGCTCCCACGCCCACACCCTCACTCGCTCCCACGCCCACACCCTCACTCGCTCCCACGCCCACACCCTCACTCGCTCCCACGCCCACACCCTCACTCGCTCCCACGCCCACACCCTCACTCGCTCCCACGCCCACACCCTCACTCACTCGCTCCCACGCCCGCGCCCTCGCTCGCTCCCACGCCCGCGCCCTCGCTCGCTCCCACGCCCGCGCCCTCGCTCGCTCCCACGCCCGCGCCCTCGCTCGCTCCCACGCCCGCGCCCTCGCTCGCTCCCACGCCCGCGCCCTCGCTCGCTCCCACGCCCGCGCCCTCGCTCGCTCCCACGCCCGCGCCCTCGCTCGCTCCCACGCCCGCGCCCTCGCTCGCTCCCACGCCCGCGCCCTCGCTCGCTCCCACTCCCGCGCCCGCGCCCTCGCTCGCTCCCACGCCCGCGCCCTCGCTCGCTCCCACTCCCGCGCCCGCACCCTCGCTCACTCCCATGCCCGCGCCCTCGCTCACTCCCGCGCCCTCGTTCACTCCCACGCCCGCGCCCTCGCTCACCCCCGCGCCCGTGCCCTCGCTCACCCCCGCGCCCGTGCCCTCGCTCACCCCCGCGCCCGCGCCCTCGCTCACCCCCGCGCCCGCGCCCTCGCTCACCCCCGCGCCCTCGCTCACCCCCGCGCCCGCGCCCTCGCTCACCCCCGCGCCCGCGCCCTCGCTCACCCCCGCGCCCGCGCCCTCGCTCACCCCCGCGCCCGCGCCCTCGCTCACCCCCGCGCCCGCGCCCTCGCTCACTCCCGCGCCCGCGCCCTCGCTCACGCCCGCGCCCTCGCTCACTCCCGCGCCCGCGCCCTCGCTCACTCCCGCGCCCGCGCCCTCGCTCACTCCCGCGCCCGCGCCCTCGCTCACTCCCGCGCCCGCGCCCTCGCTCACTCCCGCGCCCGCGCCCTCGCTCACTCCCGCGCCCGCGCCCTCGCTCACTCCCGCGCCCTCGCTCACTCCCGCGCCCGCGCTCACTCCCGCGCCCGCGCTCACTCCCGCGCCCGCGCTCACTCCCACGCCCGCGCTCACTCCCGCGCCCTCGCTCACTCCCGCGCCCTCACTCCCGCACCCTCACTCCCACACCCTCACTCCCACTCCCACACCCTCACTCCCACTCCCACACCCTGACTTACTCACGCCCTCACTCACTCACTCCTAAACCCACACCCTCACTCCCACGCACTCACTGCCACACCCACACCCTCACTCCCACACCCTCACCTTCATCCCCACACCCACACCCTCACTCCCAAACCCTCACCCACACCCTCACTCACTAGCTCCCACGCCCACACCCTCACTCACTAGCTCCCACGCCCACACCCTCACTCACTAGCTCCCACGCCCACACCCTCACTCACTCGCTCCCACGCCCACACCCCGACCCCCATACCCACACCCACACCCTCACTCCCAAACCCACACTCTGACTCACTCGCTCCCAAACCCACACCCTCACTCACTCATTCCCAAACCCACACCCTCACTCACGCCCACGCCCTCACACACCCACACCCGTGCCCTCACACACCCACACCCGTGCCCTCACTCACTCCCACGCCCGCACCCTCACTCATTCGCTCCCACGCCCGCACCCTCACTCGCTCCCACGCCCGCACCCTCACTCACTCGCTCCCACGCCCACACCCTCACTCACTCGCTCCCACGCCCACACCCTCACTCACTTGCTCCCACGCCCACACCCTCGCTCACTCCCACGCCCGCGCCCTCACTCACTCCCACGCCCGCGCCCTCACTCACTCCCACGCCCGCGCCCTCACTCACTCCCACGCCCGCGCCCTCACTCACTCCCACGCCCGCGCCCTCACTCACTCCCACGCCCGCGCCCTCACTCACTCCCACGCCCGCGCCCTCACTCACTCCCACGCCCGCGCCCTCACTCACTCCCACGCCCGCGCCCTCACTCACTCCCACGCCCGCGCCCTCACTCACTCCCACGCCCGCGCCCTCACTCACTCCCACGCCCGCGCCCTCACTCACTCCCACGCCCGCGCCCTCACTCACTCCCACGCCCGCGCCCTCACTCACTCCCACGCCCGCGCCCTCACTCACTCCCACGCCCGCGCCCTCACTCACTCCCACGCCCTCACTCCCACGCCCTCACTCCCACGCCCGCACCCTCACTCACTCCCACGCCCGCGCCCTCACTCACTCCCACGCCCGCGCCCTCATTCACTCCCACGCCCGCGCCCTCACTCACTCCCACGCCCGCGCCCTCACTCACTCCCACGCCCGCGCCCTCACTCGCTCCCACGCCCGCGCCCTCACTCGCTCCCACGCCCGCGCCCTCACTCGCTCCCACGCCCGCGCCCTCACTCGCTCCCACGCCCGCGCCCACACTCGCTCCCACGCCCGCGCCCTCACTCGCTCCCACGCCCGCGCCCTCACTCGCTCCCACGCCCGCGCCCTCACTCGCTCCCACGCCCGCGCCCTCACTCGCTCCCACGCCCGCGCCCTCACTCGCTCCCACGCCCGCGCCCTCACTCGCTCCCACGCCCGCGCCCTCACTCGCTCCCACGCCCGCGCCCTCACTCGCTCCCACGCCCGCGCCCTCACTCGCTCCCACGCCCGCGCCCTCACTCGCTCCCACGCCCGCGCCCTCACTCACTCCCACGCCCGCGCCCTCACTCCCACGCCCGCGCCCCCACTCATTCCCACGCCCGCGCCCTCACTCACTCCCACGCCCGCGCCCTCACTCACTCCCACGCCCGCGCCCTCACTCTCTCCCACGCCCGCGCCCTCTCTCTCCCACGCCCGCGCCCTCACTCACTCCCACGCCCGCGCCCTCACTCACTCCCACGCCTGCGCCCTCACTCACTCCCACGCCCGCGCCCTCACTCACTCCCACGCCCGCGCCCTCACTCACTCCCACGCCCGCGCCCTCACTCACTCCCACGCCCGCGCCCTCACTCACTCCCACGCCCGCGCCCTCACTCACTCCCGCGCCCTCGCTCCCTCTCACTCCCGCGCCCTCGCTCCCTCTCACTCCCGCGCCCTCGCTCCCTCTCACTCCCGCGCCCTCGCTCCCTCTCACTCCCGCGCCCTCGCTCCCTCTCACTCCCGCGCCCTCGCTCCCTCTCACTCCCGAGCCCTCGCTCCCTCTCACTCCCGCGCCCTCGCTCCCTCTCACTCCCGCGCCCTCGCTCCCTCTCACTCCCGCGCCCTCGCTCCCTCTCACTCCCGCGCCCTCGCTCCCTCTCACTCCCGCGCCCTCGCTCCCTCTCACTCCCGCGCCCTCGCTCCCTCTCACTCCCGCGCCCTCGCTCCCTCTCACTCCCGCGCCCTCGCTCCCTCTCACTCCCGCGCCCTCGCTCCCTCTCACTCCCGCGCCCTCGCTCCCTCTCACTCCCGCGCCCTCGCTCCCTCTCACTCCCGCGCCCTCGCTCCCTCTCACTCCCGCGCCCTCGCTCCCTCTCACTCCCGCGCCCTCGCTCCCTCTCACTCCCGCGCCCTCGCTCCCTCTCACTCCCGCGCCCTCGCTCCCTCTCACTCCCGCGCCCTCGCTCCCTCTCACTCCCGCGCCCTCGCTCACTCCCACGCCCTCGCTCACTCCCACGCCCTCGCTCACTCCCACACCCACACTCCCACACCCTCACTCCCACACCCTCACTCCCACACCCTCACTCCCACACCCTCACTCCCACTCCCTCACTCCCACTCCCTCACTCCCACTCCCTCACTCCCACTCCCTCACCCTCACTTCCACAATCCTCACTCCCACACCTTCACCTTCACCCCCACCCCCACACCCTCACCCACACCCTCACTCCCAAACCCACTCCCAAACCCACACCCTCACTCACTCACTCCCACGCCCACACCCTCACTCACTAGCTCCCACGCCCACACCCTCACTCACTAGCTCCCACGCCCACACCCTCACTCACTAGCTCCCACGCCCACACCCTCACTCACTAGCTCCCACACCCTCACTCACTCGCTCCCACGCCCACACCCTCACTCACTCGCTCCCACACCCTCACTCACTCGCTCCCACACCCTCACTCACTCGCTCCCACGCCCACACCCCCACCCCCACACCCTCGCTCCCAAACCCACACTCACTCACTCGCTCCCAAACCCACACCCTCACTCACTCACTCCCAAACCCACACCCTCACTCACTCCCACGCCCTCACTCACTCCCACGCCCACGCCCTCACACTTCCACGCCCGCGCCCTCGCTCACTCCCACGCCCGCGCCCTCGCTCACTCCCACGCCCGCGCCCTCGCTCACTCCCACGCCCGCGCCCTCGCTCACTCCCACGCCCGCGCCCTCGCTCACTCCCACGCCCGCGCCCCTCGCTCACTCCCACGCCCGCGCCCTCGCTCACTCCCACGCCCGCGCCCTCGCTCACTCCCACGCCCGCGCCCTCGCTCACTCCCACGCCCGCGCCCTCGCTCACTCCCACGCCCGCGCCCTCGCTCACTCCCACGCCCGCGCCCTCGCTCACTCCCACGCCCGCGCCCTCGCTCACTCCCACGCCCGCGCCCTCGCTCACTCACAAGCCCGCGCCCTCGCTCACTCACAAGCCCGCGCCCTCGCTCACTCCCACGCCCGCGCCCTCGCTCACTCCCACGCCCGCGCCCTCGCTCACTCCCACGCCCGCGCCCTCGCTCACTCCCACGCCCGCGCCCTCGCTCACTCCCACGCCCGCGCCCTCGCTCACTCCCACGCCCGCGCCCTCGCTCACTCCCACGCCCGCGCCCCTCGCTCACTCCCACGCCCGCGCCCTCGCTCACTCCCACGCCCGCGCCCTCGCTCACTCCCACGCCCGCGCCCTCGCTCACTCCCACGCCCGCGCCCTCGCTCACTCCCACGCCCGCGCCCTCGCTCACTCCCACGCCCGCGCCCTCGCTCACTCCCACGCCCGCCCTCGCTCACTCCCACGCCCTCGCTCACTCCCACGCCCTCGCTCACTCCCACGCCCTCGCTCACTCCCACGCCCTCGCCCACTCCCACGCCCTCGCCCACTCCCACGCCCTCGCCCACTACCACGCCCTTGCCCACTCCCACACCCTCACTCCCACACCCTCACTCCCACACCCTCACTCCCACACCCTCACTCCCACACCCTCACTCCCACACCCTCACTCCCACATCCCACACCCTCACTCCCACTCCCACACCCTGACTTACTCACGCCCTCACTCACTCACTCCTAAACCCACACCCTCACTCCCACGCACTCACTGCCACACCCACACCCTCACTCCCACACCCTCACCTTCACCCCCACACCCACACCCTCACTCCCACAACCCTCACCTTCACTCCCACCCCCACACCCTCACCCACACCCTCACTCCCAAACCCTCACCCACACCCTCACTCCCAAACCCTCACCCACACCCTCACTCACTAGCTCCCACGCCCACACCCTCACTCACTAGCTCCCACGCCCACACCCTCACTCACTAGCTCCCACGCCCACACCCTCAGTCACTCGCTCCCACGCCCACACCCCCACCCCCACACCCACACCCTCACTCCCAAACCCACACTCTGACTCACTCGCTCCCAAACCCACACCCTCACTCACTCATTCCCAAACCCACACCCTCACTCACGCCCACGCCCTCACACACCCACACCCGTGCCCTCACTCACTCCCACGCCTGCACCCTCACTCATTCGCTCCCACGCCCGCACCCTCACTCACTCGCTCCCACGCCCGCACCCTCACTCACTTGCTCCCACGCCCACACCCTCGCTCACTCCCACGCCCACACCCTCGCTCACTCCCACGCCCGCGCCCTCGCTCACTCCCACGCCCGCGCCCTCACTCATTCCCACGCCCGCGCCCTCAGTCATTCCCACGCCCGCGCCCTCAGTCATTCCCACGCCCGCGCCCTCACTCATTCCCACGCCCGCGCCCTCACTCACTCCCACGCCCGCGCCCTCACTCACTCCCACGCCCGCACCCTCACTCACTCCCACGCCCGCGCCCTCACTCACTCCCACGCCCGCGCCCTCACTCACTCCCACGCCCGCGCCCTCACTCACTCCCGCACCCTCACTCACTCCCACGCCCTCACTCACTCCCACGCCCTCGCTCCCTCTCACTCCCACGCCCTCGCTCACTCCCACGCCCTCGCTCACTCCCACGCCCTCGCTCACTCCCACGCCCTTGCTCACTCCCACGCCCTTGCTCACTCCCACGCCCTTGCTCACTCCCACGCCCTTGCTCACTCCCACGCCCTCGCTCACTCCCACGCCCTCGCTCACTCCCACGCCCTCGCTCACTCCCACTCGCTCACTCCCACACCCTCACTCCCAAACCCACACCCTCACTCCCACACCCTCACTCCCACACCCTCACTCCCACACCCTCACTCCCACACCCTCACTCCCACTCCCTCACTCCCACACCCTCACTCCCACACCCTCACTCCCACTCCCTCACTCCCACTCCCTCACTCCCACTCCCTCACTCCCACTCCCTCACTCCCACTCCCTCACCCTCACTTCCACAATCCTCACTCCCACACCTTCACCTTCACCCCCACCCCCACACCCTCACCCACACCCTCACTCCCAAACCCACTCCCAAACCCACTCCCAAACCCACTCCCAAACCCACACCCTCACTCACTCACTCCCACGCCCACACCCTCACTCACTAGCTCCCACGCCCACACCCTCACTCACTCGCTCCCACGCCCACACCCTCACTCACTCGCTCCCACACCCACACCCTCACTCACTCGCTCCCACGCCCACACCCTCACTCACTCGCTCCCACGCCCACACCCCCACCCCCACACCCTTGCTCCCAAACCCACACCCTCACTCACTCCCACGCCCTCACTCACTCCCACGCCCACGCCCTCACACTTCCACGCCCACGCCCTCGCTCACTCCCGCGCCCGCGCCCTCGCTCACTCCCGCGCCCGCGCCCTCGCTCACTCCCGCACCCGCGCCCTCGCTCACTCCCCGCGCCCGCGCCCTCGCTCACTCCCGCGCCCGCGCCCTCGCTCACTCCCGCGCCCGCGCCCTCGCTCATTCCCGCGCCCGCGCCCTCGCTCACTCCCGCGCCCTCGCTCACTCCCGCGCCCTCGCTCACGCCCGCGCCCTCGCTCACGCCCGCGCCCTCGCTCACGCCCGCGCCCTCGCTCACGCCCGCGCCCTGGCTCACTCCCACGCCCGCGCCCTGGCTCACTCCCACGCCCGCGCCCTGGCTCACTCCCACGCCCGCGCCCTGGCTCACTCCCACGCCCGCGCCCTGGCTCACTCCCACGCCCGCGCCCTGGCTCACTCCCACGCCCGCGCCCTGGCTCACTCCCACGCCCGCGCCCTGGCTCACTCCCACGCCCGCGCCCTGGCTCACTCCCACGCCCGCGCCCTGGCTCACTCCCACGCCCGCGCCCTGGCTCACTCCCACGCCCGCGCCCTGGCTCACTCCCACGCCCGCGCCCTGGCTCACTCCCACGCCCGCGCCCTGGCTCACTCCCACGCCCTGGCTCACTCCCACGCCCTGGCTCACTCCCACGCCCTGGCTCACTCCCACGCCCTGGCTCACTCCCACGCCCTGGCTCACTCCCACTCCCTCAGTCCCACTCCCACACCCTGACTTATTCACACCCTCACTCACTCACTGCTAAATCCACACCCTCACTCCCACACCCTCACTCCCACACCCTCACTCCCACACCCTCACTCCCACACCCTCACTCCCACACCCTCACTCCCACACCCTCACTCCCACACCCTCACTCCCACTCCCACACCCTCACTCCCACTCCCACACCCTGACTTACTCACGCCCTCACTCACTCCTAAACCCACACCCTCACTCCCACGCACTCACTGCCACACCCACACCCTCACTCCCACACCCTCACCTTCACCCCCACACCCACACCCTCACTCCCACAACCCTCACCTTCACTCCCACCCCCACACCCTCACCCACACCCTCACTCCCAAACCCTCACCCACACCCTCACTCCCAAACCCTCACCCACACCCTCACTCACTAGCTCCCACGCCCACACCCTCACTCACTAGCTCCCACGCCCACACCCTCACTCACTAGCTCCCACGCCCACACCCTCACTCACTAGCTCCCACGCCCACACCCTCAGTCACTCGCTCCCACGCCCACACCCCCACCCCCACACCCACACCCTCACTCCCAAACCCACACTCTGACTCACTCGCTCCCAAACCCACACCCTCACTCACTCATTCCCAAACCCACACCCTCACTCACGCCCACGCCCTCACACACCCACACCCGTGCCCTCACTCACTCCACGCCTGCACCCTCACTCATTCGCTCCCACGCCCGCACCCTCACTCACTCGCTCCCACGCCCGCACCCTCACTCACTTGCTCCCACGCCCACACCCTCGCTCACTCCCACGCCCACACCCTCGCTCACTCCCACGCCCGCGCCCTCGCTCACTCCCACGCCCGCGCCCTCACTCATTCCCACGCCCGCGCCCTCGCTCACTCCCACGCCCGCGCCCTCGCTCACTCCCACGCCCGCGCCCTCGCTCACTCCCACGCCCGCGCCCTCGCTCACTCCCACGCCCGCGCCCTCGCTCACTCCCACGCCCGCGCCCTCGCTCACTCCCACGCCCGCGCCCTCGCTCACTCCCACGCCCGCGCCCTCGCTCACTCACAAGCCCGCGCCCTCGCTCACTCACAAGCCCGCGCCCTCGCTCACTCACAAGCCCGCGCCCTCGCTCACTCCCACGCCCGCGCCCTCGCTCACTCCCACGCCCGCGCCCTCGCTCACTCCCACGCCCGCGCCCTCGCTCACTCCCACGCCCGCGCCCTCGCTCACTCCCACGCCCGCGCCCTCGCTCACTCCCACGCCCGCGCCCTCGCTCACTCCCACGCCCGCGCCCTCGCTCACTCCCACGCCCGCGCCCTCGCTCACTCCCACGCCCGCGCCCTCGCTCACTCCCACGCCCGCGCCCTCGCTCACTCCCACGCCCGCGCCCTCGCTCACTCCCACGCCCGCGCCCTCGCTCACTCCCACGCCCGCGCCCTCGCTCACTCCCACGCCCGCGCCCTCGCTCACTCCCACGCCCTCGCTCACTCCCACGCCCTCGCTCACTCCCACGCCCTCGCTCACTCCCACGCCCTCGCCCACTCCCACGCCCTCGCCCACTCCCACGCCCTCGCCCACTACCACGCCCTTGCCCACTCCCACACCCTCACTCCCACACCCTCACTCCCACACCCTCACTCCCACACCCTCACTCCCACACCCTCACTCCCACACCCTCACTCCCACATCCCACACCCTCACTCCCACTCCCACACCCTGACTTACTCACGCCCTCACTCACTCACTCCTAAACCCACACCCTCACTCCCACGCACTCACTGCCACACCCACACCCTCACTCCCACACCCTCACCTTCACCCCCACACCCACACCCTCACTCCCACAACCCTCACCTTCACTCCCACCCCCACACCCTCACCCACACCCTCACTCCCAAACCCTCACCCACACCCTCACTCCCAAACCCTCACCCACACCCTCACTCACTAGCTCCCACGCCCACACCCTCACTCACTAGCTCCCACGCCCACACCCTCACTCACTAGCTCCCACGCCCACACCCTCAGTCACTCGCTCCCACGCCCACACCCCCACCCCCACACCCACACCCTCACTCCCAAACCCACACTCTGACTCACTCGCTCCCAAACCCACACCCTCACTCACTCATTCCCAAACCCACACCCTCACTCACGCCCACGCCCTCACACACCCACACCCGTGCCCTCACTCACTCCCACGCCTGCACCCTCACTCATTCGCTCCCACGCCCGCACCCTCACTCACTCGCTCCCACGCCCGCACCCTCACTCACTTGCTCCCACGCCCACACCCTCGCTCACTCCCACGCCCACACCCTCGCTCACTCCCACGCCCGCGCCCTCGCTCACTCCCACGCCCGCGCCCTCACTCATTCCCACGCCCGCGCCCTCAGTCATTCCCACGCCCGCGCCCTCAGTCATTCCCACGCCCGCGCCCTCACTCATTCCCACGCCCGCGCCCTCACTCACTCCCACGCCCGCGCCCTCACTCACTCCCACGCCCGCACCCTCACTCACTCCCACGCCCGCGCCCTCACTCACTCCCACGCCCGCGCCCTCACTCACTCCCACGCCCGCGCCCTCACTCACTCCCGCACCCTCACTCACTCCCACGCCCTCACTCACTCCCACGCCCTCGCTCCCTCTCACTCCCACGCCCTCGCTCACTCCCACGCCCTCGCTCACTCCCACGCCCTCGCTCACTCCCACGCCCTTGCTCACTCCCACGCCCTTGCTCACTCCCACGCCCTTGCTCACTCCCACGCCCTTGCTCACTCCCACGCCCTCGCTCACTCCCACGCCCTCGCTCACTCCCACGCCCTCGCTCACTCCCACTCGCTCACTCCCACACCCTCACTCCCAAACCCACACCCTCACTCCCACACCCTCACTCCCACACCCTCACTCCCACACCCTCACTCCCACACCCTCACTCCCACTCCCTCACTCCCACACCCTCACTCCCACACCCTCACTCCCACTCCCTCACTCCCACTCCCTCACTCCCACTCCCTCACTCCCACTCCCTCACTCCCACTCCCTCACCCTCACTTCCACAATCCTCACTCCCACACCTTCACCTTCACCCCCACCCCCACACCCTCACCCACACCCTCACTCCCAAACCCACTCCCAAACCCACTCCCAAACCCACTCCCAAACCCACACCCTCACTCACTCACTCCCACGCCCACACCCTCACTCACTAGCTCCCACGCCCACACCCTCACTCACTCGCTCCCACGCCCACACCCTCACTCACTCGCTCCCACACCCACACCCTCACTCACTCGCTCCCACGCCCACACCCTCACTCACTCGCTCCCACGCCCACACCCCCACCCCCACACCCTTGCTCCCAAACCCACACCCTCACTCACTCCCACGCCCTCACTCACTCCCACGCCCACGCCCTCACACTTCCACGCCCACGCCCTCGCTCACTCCCGCGCCCGCGCCCTCGCTCACTCCCGCGCCCGCGCCCTCGCTCACTCCCGCACCCGCGCCCTCGCTCACTCCCGCGCCCGCGCCCTCGCTCACTCCCGCGCCCGCGCCCTCGCTCACTCCCGCGCCCGCGCCCTCGCTCATTCCCGCGCCCGCGCCCTCGCTCACTCCCGCGCCCTCGCTCACTCCCGCGCCCTCGCTCACGCCCGCGCCCTCGCTCACGCCCGCGCCCTCGCTCACGCCCGCGCCCTCGCTCACGCCCGCGCCCTGGCTCACTCCCACGCCCGCGCCCTGGCTCACTCCCACGCCCGCGCCCTGGCTCACTCCCACGCCCGCGCCCTGGCTCACTCCCACGCCCGCGCCCTGGCTCACTCCCACGCCCGCGCCCTGGCTCACTCCCACGCCCGCGCCCTGGCTCACTCCCACGCCCGCGCCCTGGCTCACTCCCACGCCCGCGCCCTGGCTCACTCCCACGCCCGCGCCCTGGCTCACTCCCACGCCCGCGCCCTGGCTCACTCCCACGCCCGCGCCCTGGCTCACTCCCACGCCCGCGCCCTGGCTCACTCCCACGCCCGCGCCCTGGCTCACTCCCACGCCCTGGCTCACTCCCACGCCCTGGCTCACTCCCACGCCCTGGCTCACTCCCACGCCCTGGCTCACTCCCACGCCCTGGCTCACTCCCACTCCCTCAGTCCCACTCCCACACCCTGACTTATTCACACCCTCACTCACTCACTGCTAAATCCACACCCTCACTCCCACACCCTCACTCCCACACCCTCACTCCCACACCCTCACTCCCACACCCTCACTCCCACACCCTCACTCCCACACCCTCACTCCCACACCCTCACTCCCACTCCCACACCCTCACTCCCACTCCCACACCCTGACTTACTCACGCCCTCACTCACTCCTAAACCCACACCCTCACTCCCACGCACTCACTGCCACACCCACACCCTCACTCCCACACCCTCACCTTCACCCCCACACCCACACCCTCACTCCCACAACCCTCACCTTCACTCCCACCCCCACACCCTCACCCACACCCTCACTCCCAAACCCTCACCCACACCCTCACTCCCAAACCCTCACCCACACCCTCACTCACTAGCTCCCACGCCCACACCCTCACTCACTAGCTCCCACGCCCACACCCTCACTCACTAGCTCCCACGCCCACACCCTCACTCACTAGCTCCCACGCCCACACCCTCACTCACTAGCTCCCACGCCCACACCCTCAGTCACTCGCTCCCACGCCCACACCCCCACCCCCACACCCACACCCTCACTCCCAAACCCACACTCTGACTCACTCGCTCCCAAACCCACACCCTCACTCACTCATTCCCAAACCCACACCCTCACTCACGCCCACGCCCTCACACACCCACACCCGTGCCCTCACTCACTCCCACGCCTGCACCCTCACTCATTCGCTCCCACGCCCGCACCCTCACTCACTCGCTCCCACGCCCGCACCCTCACTCACTCGCTCCCACGCCCACACCCTCACTCACTCGCTCCCACGCCCACACCCTCGCTCACTCCCACGCCGGCGCCCTCGCTCACTCCCACGCCGGCGCCCTCGCTCACTCCCACGCCGGCGCCCTCGCTCACTCCCACGCCCGCGCCCTCGCTCACTCCCACGCCCGCGCCCTCGCTCACTCCCACGCCCGCGCCCTCGCTCACTCCCACGCCCGCGCCCTCGCTCACTCCCACGCCGGCGCCCTCGCTCACTCCCACGCCCGCGCCCTCGCTCACTCCCACGCCCGCGCCCTCGCTCACTCCCACGCCGGCGCCCTCGCTCACTCCCACGCCGGCGCCCTCGCTCACTCCCACGCCCGCGCCCTCGCTCACTCCCACGCCCGCGCCCTCGCTCACTCCCACGCCCGCGCCCTCGCTCACTCCCACGCCCGCGCCCTCGCTCACTCCCACGCCCGCGCCCTCGCTCACTCCCACGCCCGCGCCCTCGCTCACTCCCACGCCCGCGCCCTCGCTCACTCCCACGCCCGCGCCCTCGCTCACTCCCACGCCCGCGCCCTCGCTCACTCCCACGCCCGCGCCCTCGCTCACTCCCACGCCCGCGCCCTCGCTCACTCCCACGCCCGCGCCCTCGCTCACTCCCACGCCCGCGCCCTCGCTCACTCCCACGCCCGCGCCCTCGCTCACTCCCACGCCCGCGCCCTCGCTCACTCCCACGCCCGCGCCCTCGCTCACTCCCACGCCCGCGCCCTCGCTCACTCCCACGCCCGCGCCCTCGCTCACTCCCACGCCCGCGCCCTCGCTCACTCCCACGCCCGCGCCCTCGCTCACTCCCACGCCCGCGCCCTCGCTCACTCCCACTCCCGCGCCCTCGCTCACTCCCACTCCCGCGCCCTCGCTCACTCCCGCGCCCTCGCTCACTCCCGCGCCCTCGCTCACTCCCGCGCCCTCGCTCACTCCCGCGCCCTCGCTCACTCCCGCGCCCTCGCTCACTCTCACTCCCGCGCCCTCGCTCACTCTCACTCCCGCGCCCTCGCTCACTCTCACTCCCGCGCCCTCGCTCACTCTCACTCCCGCGCCCTCGCTCACTCTCACTCCCGTGCCCTCGCTCACTCTCACTCCCGCGCCCTCGCTCACTCTCACTCCCGCGCCCTCGCTCACTCTCACTCCCGCGCCCTCACTCACTCCCACACCCTCACTCACTCCCACACCCTCACTCACTCCCACACCCTCACTCCCACACCCTCACTCCCACACCCTCACTCCCACACCCTCACTCCCACTCCCTCACTCCCACACCCACACTCCCACACCCACACCCTCACTCCCACACCCTCACTCCCACACCCTCACTCCCACACCCTCACTCCCACTCCCTCACTCCCACTCCCTCACTCCCACTCCCTCACCCTCACTTCCACAACCCTCACTCCCACACCTTCACCTTCACCCCCACCCCCACACCCTCACCCACACCCTCACTCCCAAACCCACTCCCAAACCCACACCCTCACTCACTCACTCCCACACCCTCACTCACTAGCTCCCACGCCCACACCCTCACTCACTCGCTCCCACGCCCACACCCTCACTCACTCGCTCCCACGCCCACACCCTCACTCACTCGCTCCCACGCCCACACCCTCACTCACTCGCTCCCAAACCCACACCCTCACTCACTCACTCCCAAACCCACACCCTCACTCACTCCCACGCCCTCACTCACTCCCACCCACACGCCCTCACACATCCATGCCCGCGCCCTCACTCACTCCCACGCCCGCGCCCTCGCTCACTCCCACGCCCGCGCCCTCGCTCACTCCCACGCCCGCGCCCTCGCTCACTCCCACGCCCGCGCCCTCGCTCACTCCCACGCCCGCGCCCTCGCTCACTCCCACGCCCGCGCCCTCGCTCACTCCCACGCCCGCGCCCTCGCTCACTCCCACGCCCGCGCCCTCGCTCACTCCCACGCCCGCGCCCTCGCTCACTCCCACGCCCGCGCCCTCGCTCACTCCCACGCCCGCGCCCTCGCTCACTCCCACGCCCGCGCCCTCGCTCACTCCCACGCCCGCGCCCTCGCTCACTCCACGCCCGCGCCCTCGCTCACTCCCACGCCCGCGCCCTCGCTCACTCCCACGCCCGCGCCCTCGCTCACTCCCACGCCCGCGCCCTCGCTCACTCCCACGCCCGCGCCCTCGCTCACTCCCACGCCCGCGCCCTCGCTCACTCCCACGCCCGCGCCCTCGCTCACTCCCACGCCCGCGCCCTCGCTCACTCCCACGCCCGCGCCCTCGCTCACTCCCACGCCCGCGCCCTCGCTCACTCCCACGCCCGCGCCCTGGCTCACTCCCACGCCCGCGCCCTGGCTCACTCCCACGCCCGCGCCCTGGCTCACTCCCACGCCCGCGCCCTGGCTCACTCCCACGCCCGCGCCCTGGCTCACTCCCACGCCCGCGCCCTGGCTCACTCCCACGCCCGCGCCCTGGCTCACTCCCACGCCCGCGCCCTGGCTCACTCCCACGCCCGCGCCCTGGCTCACTCCCACGCCCGCGCCCTCGCTCACTCCCACGCCCGCGCCCTCGCTCACACCCACGCCCGCGCCCTCGCTCACACCCACGCCCGCGCCCTCGCTCACACCCACGCCCGCGCCCTCGCTCACACCCACGCCCGCGCCCTCGCTCACACCCACGCCCGCGCCCTCGCTCACTCCCACGCCCTCGCTCACTCCCACGCCCTCGCTCACTCCCACGCCCTCGCTCACTCCCACGCCCTCGCTCACTCCCACGCCCTCGCTCACTCCCACGCCCTCGCTCACTCCCACGCCCTCATTCACTCCCACACCATCACTCCCACACCCACACCCTCACTCCCACACCCTCACTCCCACACCCTCACTCCCACTCCCTCACTCCCACTCCCACACCCTCACTCCCACTCCCACACCCTGACTTACTCACGCCCTCACTCACTCACTCCTAAACCCACACCCTCACTCCCACGCACTCACTGCCACACCCACACCCTCACTCCCACACCCTCACCTTCACCCCCACACCCACACCCTCACTCCCACAACCCTCACCTTCACTCCCACCCCCACACCCTCACCCACACCCTCACTCCCAAACCCTCACCCACACCCTCACTCACTAGCTCCCACGCCCACACCCTCACTCACTAGCTCCCACGCCCACACCCTCACTCACTAGCTCCCACGCCCACACCCTCACTCACTCGCTCCCATGCCCACACCCCCACCCCCACACCCACACCCTCACTCCCAAACCCACACTCTGACTCACTCACTCCCAAACCCACACCCTCACTCACTCATTCCCAAACCCACACCCTCACTCACGCCCACGCCCTCACACACCCACGCCTGTGCCCTCACTCACTCCCACGCCTGCACCCTCACTCATTCGCTCCCACGCCCGCACCCTCACTCACTCGCTCCCACGCCCGCACCCTCACTCACTCCCACGCCCGCACCCTCACTCACTCGCTCCCACGCCCGCACCCTCACTCACTCGCTCCCACGCCCGCACCCTCACTCGCTCCCACGCCCACACCCTCAGTCACTCCCACGCCCGCGCCCTCAGTCACTCCCACGCCCGCGTCCTCACACTCCCACGCCCGCGCCCTCACTCACTCCCACGCCCGCGCCCTCACTCACTCCCACGCCCGCGCCCTCACTCACTCCCAAGCCCGCGCCCTCACTCACTCCCACGCCCGCGCCCTCACTCACTCCCACGCCCGCGCCCTCGCTCACTCCCACGCCCGCGCCCTCACTCGCTCCCACGCCCGCGCCCTCACTCACTCGCTCCCACGCCCGCACCCTCACTCACTCGCTCCCACGCCCGCACCCTCACTCACTCGCTCCCACGCCCACACCCTCAGTCACTCCCACGCCCGCGCCCTCAGTCACTCCCACGCCCGCGTCCTCACACTCCCACGCCCGTGCCCTCACTCACTCCCACGCCCGCGCCCTCACTCACTCCCACGCCCGCGCCCTCACTCACTCCCACGCCCGCGCCCTCGCTCACTCCCACGCCCGCGCCCTCGCTCACTCCCACGCCCGCGCCCTCGCTCACTCCCACGCCCGCGCCCTCGCTCACTCCCACGCCCGCGCCCTCGCTCACTCCCACGCCCGCGCCCCTCGCTCACTCCCACGCCCGCGCCCTCGCTCACTCCCACGCCCGCGCCCTCGCTCACTCCCACGCCCGCGCCCTCGCTCACTCCCACGCCCGCGCCCTCGCTCACTCCCACGCCCGCGCCCTCGCTCACTCCCACGCCTGCGCCCTCGCTCACTCCCACGCCCGCGCCCTCACTCACTCCCACGCCCGCGCCCTCACTCACTCACGCCCGCGCCCTCACACACTCCCACGCCCGCGCCCTCACTCACTGCCACGCCCGCGCCCTCACTCACTGCCACGCCCGCGCCCTCACTCACTGCCACGCCCGCGCCCTCACTCACTCCCTCGCCCGCGCCCTCACTCACTGCCACGCCCGCGCCCTCACTCACTGCCACGCCCGCGCCCTCACTCACTGCCACGCCCGCGCCCTCACTCACTGCCACGCCCGCGCCCTCACTCACTGCCACGCCCGCGCCCTCACTCACTGCCACGCCCGCGCCCTCACTCACTGCCACGCCCGCGCCCTCACTCACTGCCACGCCCGCGCCCTCACTCACTGCCACGCCCGCGCCCTCACTCACTGCCACGCCCGCGCCCTCACTCACTGCCACGCCCGCGCCCTCACTCACTGCCACGCCCGCGCCCTCACTCACTGCCACGCCCGCGCCCTCACTCACTGCCACGCCCGCGCCCTCACTCACTGCCACGCCCGCGCCCTCACTCACTCCACGCCCGCGCCCTCACTCACTCCCACGCCCGCGCCCTCACTCACTCCCACGCCCGCGCCCTCACTCACTCCCACGCCCGCGCCCTCACTCACTCCCACGCCCGCGCCCTCACTCACTCCCACGCCCGCGCCCTCACTCACTCCCACGCCCGCGCCCTCACTCACTCCCACGCCCGCGCCCTCACTCACTCCCACGCCCGCGCCCTCACTCACTCCCACGCCCGCGCCCTCACTCACTCCCACGCCCGCGCCCTCACTCACTCCCACG
Source organism: Carcharodon carcharias (assembly GCF_017639515.1). Lineage (NCBI taxonomy): Eukaryota > Metazoa > Chordata > Chondrichthyes > Lamniformes > Lamnidae > Carcharodon > Carcharodon carcharias. The sequence continues at coordinate 40,871,372 of NC_054474.1, read as the reverse complement.
CCCGCGCCCTCACTCACTCCCACGCCCGCGCCCTCACTCACTCCCACGCCCGCGCCCTCACTCACTCCCACGCCCGCGCCCTCACTCACTCCCACGCCCGCGCCCTCACTCACTCCCACGCCCGCGCCCTCACTCACTCCCACGCCCGCGCCCTCACTCACTCCCACGCCCGCGCCCTCACTCACTCCCACGCCCGCGCCCTCACTCACTCCCACGCCCGCGCCCTCACTCACTCCCACGCCCGCGCCCTCACTCACTCCCACGCCCGCGCCCTCACTCACTCCCACGCCCGCGCCCTCACTCACTCCCACGCCCGCGCCCTCACTCACTCCCACGCCCGCGCCCTCACTCACTCCCACGCCCGCGCCCTCACTCACTCCCACGCCCGCGCCCTCACACACCCACGCCCGCGCCCTCACTCACTCCCACGCCCGCGCCCTCACTCACTCCCGCGCCCTCGCACTCCCGCGCCCTCACTCACTCCCACGCCCCCACCCTCACTCCCTCTCACTCCCACGCCCTCGCTCCCTCTCACTCCCACGCCCTCGCTCCCTCTCACTCCCACGCCCTCGCTCCCTCTCACTCCCACGCCCTCGCTCCCTCTCACTCCCATGCCCTCGCTCCCTCTCACTCCCACGCCCTCGCTCCCTCTCACTCCCACGCCCTCGCTCCCTCTCACTCCCACGCCCTCGCTCACTCCCACATCCTCACTCCCACACCCACACTCCCAAACCCACACCCTCACTCCCACACCCTCACTCCCACACCCTCACTCCCACACCCTCACTCCCACACCCTCACTCCCACACCCTCACTCCCACACCCTCACTCCCACTCCCTCACTCCCACTCCCTCACCCTCACTTCCACAACCCTCACTCCCACACCTTCACCCCCACCCCCACACCCTCACTCCCAAACCCACTCCCAAACCCACACCCTCACTCACTCACTCCCACGCCCACACCCTCACTCACTAGCTCCCACGCCCACACCCTCACTCACTAGCTCCCACGCCCACACCCTCACTCACTAGCTCCCACACCCACACCCTCACTCACTCGCTCCCACGCACACACCCTCACTCACTCGCTCCCACGCCCACACCCTCACTCACTCGCTCCCACGCCCACACCCTCACTCACTCGCTCCCACGCACACACCCCCACCCCCACACCCTCGCTCCCAAACCCACTCTCACTCACTCGCTCCCAAACCCACACCCTCACTCACACTCCCAAACCCACACCCTCACTCACTCCCACGCCCTCACTCACTCCCACGCCCACGCCCTCACTCACTCCCACGCCCACGCCCTCACTCACTCCCACGCCCACGCCCTCACTCACTCCCACGCCCGCCCTCGCTCACTCCCACGCCCGCCCTCACTCACTCCCACGCCCGCCCTCACTCACTCCCACGCCCGCCCTCACTCACTCCCACGCCCGCCCTCACTCACTCCCACGCCCGCGCTCACTCACTCCCACGCCCGCGCTCACTCACTCCCACGCCCGCGCCCTCACTCACTCCCACGCCCGCGCCCTCACTCCCACGCCCGCGCCCTCACTCACTCCCACGCCCGCGCCTTCACACTCCCACGCCCGCGCCCTCACTCACTTCCGCGCCCGCACCCTCACTCACTCTCACTCCCACGCCCTCACTCACTAACACACCCTCACTCACTCCCACACCCTCTCTCACTCCCACACCCTCACTCCCACACCCACACCCTCACTCTCACTCCCACACCCTCACTCTCACTCCCACACTCGCACTCCCACACCCTCACTCGCACTCCCACACCCTCACTCGCACTCCCACACCCTCACTCGCACTCCCACACCCTCACTCGCACTCCCACACCCTCACTCGCACTCCCACACCCTCACTCGCACTCCCACACCCTCACTCGCACTCCCACACCCTCACTCGCACTCCCACACCCTCACTCGCACTCCCACACCCTCACTCCCACTCCCACACCCTCACTCCCACTCCCACACCCTCACTCCCACTCCCACACCCTCACTCCCACTCCCACACCCTCACTCCCACTCCCACACCCTGACTTACTCACTCCCAAACTCACACCCTCACTCACTCACTCCTAAACCCACACCCTCACTCCCACACCCTCATTGCCACACCCACACCCTCACTACAACACCCACACCCTCACTACAACACCCACACCCTCACTCCCGCACCCTCATTCCCACTCCCACACCCTCATTCCCACTCCCACACCCTGACTTACTCACTCCCAAACTCACACCCTCAATCACTCACTGCTAAACCCACACCCTCACTCACTCACTCCCACACCCACACCCTCACTCACTCCCAAACCCACACCCTCACTCACTCACTCCCAAACCCACACCCTCACTCACCCACACCCACACCCTCACTCACTCCCACACCCTCACCCTCACCCACACCCACGGCCTCCCTCACTGCCACGGCCTCCCTCACTGCCACGGCCTCCCTCACTGCCACGGCCTCCCTCACTGCCACGCCCTCCCTCACTGCCACGCCCTCCCTCACTGCCATGCCCTCCCTCACTGCCACGCCCACCCTCACTGCCACGCCCTCCCTCACTGCCACGCCCTCCCTCACTGCCACGCCCTCCCCCTCACTCCCACAACCCTCACTCTCACCACCACAACCCTCACTCTCACCACCACAACCCTCACCCTCACCACCACAACCCTCACCCTCACCACCACAACCCTCACCCTCACCCCCACAACCCTCACCCTCACTCCCACAACCCTCACCCTCACTCCCACAACCCTCACCCTCACTACCACAAACCTCACCCTCACTCCCACAACCCTCACCCTCACTCCTACAACCCTCACCCTCACTCCCACACCGTCACCTTCACCCCCACACCCACACCCTCACTCACCCACACCCACACCCTCACTCACTCCAACACCCACGCACTCACTCCCACGCCCGCGCCCTCACTCACTCCCACGCCCACGCCCTCACTCCTGCCCGCGCCCTCATTTCCTCCCGCTCACTCACTCCCCCACCCTCACTCCCACTCCCACACCCTCACTCCCACTCCCACACCCTGACTTACTCACTCCCAAACTCACACCCTCACTCACTCACTGCTAAACCCACACCCTCACTCACTCACTCCCACACCCACACCCTCACTCACTCCCAAACCCACACCCTCACTCACTCACTCCCAAACCCACACCCTCACTCACCCACACCCACACCCTCACTCACTCCCACACCCTCACCCTCACTCACCCACACACACGGCCTCCCTCACTGCCACGGCCTCCCTCACTGCCACGGCCTCCCTCACTGCCACGCCCTCCCCCTCACTCCCACACCCTCCCCCTCACTCCCACACCCTCCCCCTCACTCCCACACCCTCACCCTCACTCCCACAACCCTCGCACTCACTCCCGCAACCCTCACCCTCACTCCCACACCCTCACCTTCACCCCCACCCCCACCCCCACACCCACACCCTCACTCACTCCCACACCCACACCCTCACTCACCCACACCCACACACTCACTCACTCCAACACCCACACCCTCACTCACTCCCACGCCCGCACCCTCACTCACTCCCACGCCCACGCCCTCACCTGCCCGTGCCCTCATTCCCTCCCGCTCGCTCACTCCCACGCCCTCACTCCCACTCCCACGCCCTCACTCCCACTCCCACACCCTCACTAACACCCACACCCTCACTCTCACTCCTACACCCTCGCTCGCTCCCACACCCTCGCTCGCTCGCTCCCACACCCTCGCTCGCTCGCTCCCACACCCTCGCTCGCTCGCTCCCAAATCCTCGCTCGCTCGCTCCCACACCCTCGCTCGCTCGCTCCCACACCCTCGCTCGCTCGCTCCCACACCCTCGCTCGCTCGCTCCCACACCCTCGCTCGCTCGCTCCCACACCCTCGCTCGCTCGCTCCCACACCCTCGCTCGCTCGCTCCCACACCCTCGCTCGCTCGCTCCCACACCCTCGCTCGCTCGCTCCCACACCCTCGCTCGCTCGCTCCCACACCCTCGCTCGCTCGCTCCCACACCCTCGCTCGCTCGCTCCCACACCCTCGCTCGCTCGCTCCCACACCCTCGCTCGCTCGCTCCCACACCCTCGCTCGCTCGCTCCCACACCCTCGCTCGTTCGCTCCCACACCCTCGCTCGCTCGCTCCCACACCCTCGCTCGCTCGCTCCCACACCCTCGCTCGCTCGCTCCCACACCCTCGCTCGCACCCCCACACCCTCACTCCCGCCCCCACACCCTCACTCCCACCCCCACACCCTCAATCCCACACCCACAACCACACTCCCACACCCACACCCACACCCACACCCTCATTCCCACACCCTCATTCCCACACCCTCATTTCCACACCCTCATTCCCACACCCTCACTCCCACACCCACACCTTCACTCCCACACCCACACCCGCACACCCACACCCGCACACCCACACCCGCACACCCACACCCTCACTCCCACACCCACACTCCCACACCCACACCCACACCCACACCCTCAATCCCACACCCTCACTCCCACACCCACACCCTCACTCTCACTCTCACACCCACACGCACACCCTCACTCCCACACCCTCACTCCCACACCCTCACTCCCACACCCTCACTCCCACACCCTCACTCCCACACCCTCACTCCCACACCCTCACTCCCACACCCTCACTCCCACACCCTCACTCCCACACCCTCACTCCCACACCCTCACTCCCAAACCCTCACTCCCACTCCCACACCCTCACTCCCACACCCTCACTCCCACACCCTCACTCCCACACCCTCACTCCCACACCCTCACTCCCACACCCTCACTCCCACACCCTCACTCCCACACCCTCACTCCCACACCCTCACTCCCACACCCTCACTCCCACACCCTCACTCCCTTAATCCCACACCCTCATTCCCACTCCCACACCCTCATTCCCACTCCCACACCCTCATTCCCACTCCCACACCCTCATTCCCACTCCCACACCCTCATTCCCACTCCCACACCCTCATTCCCACTCCCACACCCTCATTCCCACTCCCACACCCTCACTCCCACTCCCTCACCCTGAATTACTCACTCCCAAACTCACCCTCACTCACTCACTGCTAAAGCCATACCCTCACTCACACACTCCCACACCCACACTCACTCCCACGCCCGCGACCTCACTCACTCCCACGCCCGCGCCCTCATTCCCTCACACCCACACCCTCGCTCACTCCCACACCCTCACTCCCACTCTCACACCCTCGCTCACTCCCACACCCTCACTCCCACTCCCACACCCTCACTCCCACTCCCACACCCTCACTCCCACTCCCACACCCTCACTCCCACTCCAACACCCTCGCTCACTCCCACACCCTCGCTCACTCCCACACCCTCGCTCACTCCCACACCCTCGCTCACTCCCACACCCTTGCTCAATCACTCCCACACCCTTGCTCAATCACTCCCACACCCTCGCTCACTCGCTCCCACACCCTCGCTCACTCACTCCCACACTCTCGCTCACTCACTCCCACACTCTCGCTCACTCACTCCCACACCCTCGCTCACTCACTCCCACACCCTCGCTCACTCACTCCCACACCCTCGCTCACACTCCCACACCCTCGCTCACTCACTCCCACACCCTCGCTCACTCACTCCCACACCTTCGCTCACTCACTCCCACACCCTCGCTCGCTCACTCCCACACCCTCGCTCGCTCACTCCCACACCCTGGCTCGCTCACTGCCACACCCTCGCTCGCTCGCTCCCACACCCTCGCTCACTCACTCCCACACCCTCGCTCACTCCCACACCCTCGCTCGCTCCCACACCCTCGCTCACTCACTCCCACACTCTCGCTCACTCATTCCCACACCCTCGCTCACTCACTCCCACACCCTCGCTCACTCACTCCCACACCCTCGCTCACTAACTCCCACACCCTCGCTCGCTCACTCCCACACCTTCGCTCGCTCACTCCCACACCCTCGCTCGCTCACTCCCACACCCTCGCTCGCTCACTCCCACACCCTCGCTCGCTCACTCCCACACCCTCGCTCGCTCACTCCCACACCCTGGCTCGCTCACTCCCACACCCTGGCTCGCTCACTCCCACACCCTGGCTCGCTCACTCCCACACCCTGGCTCGCTCACTCCCACACCCTGGCTCGCTCACTCCCACACCCTCGCTCGCTCACTCCCACACCCTCGCTCACTCAATCCCACACCCTCGCTCACTCCCACACCCTCGCTCACTCCCACACCCTCGCTCACTCCCACACCCTCACTCACTCACTCCCACACTCTCGCTCATTCACTCCCACACCCTCGCTCACTCACTCCCACACCCTCGCTCACTCACTCCCACACCCTCGCTCACCCACTCGCACACCCTCGCTCACTCACTCCCACACCCTCGCTCACTCACTCCCACACCCTCGCTCACTCACTCCCACACCCTCGCTCACTCACTCCCACACCCTCGCTCACTCACTCCCACACCCTCGCTCACTCACTCCCACACCCTCGCTCACTCACTCCCACACCCTCGCTCACTCACTCCCACACCCTCGCTCACTCACTCCCACACCCTCGTTCACTCACTCCCACACCCTCGCTCACTCACTCCCACACCCTCGCTCACTCACTCCCACACCCTCGCTCACTCACTCCCACACCCTCGCTCACTCACTCCCACACCCTCGCTCACTCACTCCCACACCCTCGCTCACTCACTCCCACACCCTCGCTCACTCACTCCCACACCCTCGCTCACTCACTCCCACACCCTCGCTCACTCACTCCCACACCCTCGCTCACTCACTCCCACACCCTCGCTCACTCACTCCCACACCCTCGCTCACTCACTCCCACACCCTCGCTCACTCACTCCCACACCCTCGCTCACTCACTCCCACACCCTCGCTCACTCACTCCCACACCCTCGCTCACTCACTCCCACACCCTCGCTCACTCACTCCCACACCCTCGCTCACTCACTCCCACACCCTCGCTCACTCACTCCCACACCCTCGCTCACTCACTCCCACACCCTCGCTCACTCACTCCCACAACCTCGTTCACTCACTACCACACCCTCACTCACTCACTCACTCCCACACCCTCACTTACTCACACCCACACCCTCACTCACTCCCACACCCTCACTCCCACACCCTCACTCACTCCCACACCCTCACCCACACCCTCACTCCCACACCCACACCCTCAGTCTCACACCCACACCCTCACTCCAACACCCACACCCTCATTCCCACACCCTCACTCCAACACCCACACCTTCACTCCCACACCCACACCCGCACACCCACACTCTCTCTCCCACTCCCACACCCTCACTCCCACACCCTCACTCCCACACCCTCACTCCCACACCCTCACTCTCACACCCTCACTCTCACACCCTCACTCTCACACCCTCACTCTCACACCCTCACTCTCACACCCTCACTCCCACACCCTCACTCCCACTCCCACACCCTGACTTACTCACTCCCAAACTCACACCCTCACTCACTCCCACACCCTCACTTACTCACACCCACACCCTCACTCACTCCCACACCCTCACTCACTCCCACACCCTCACTCCCACACACTCACTCCCACACCCTCACTCCCACTCCCACACCCTCACTCCCACTCCCTCAGTCCCACTCCCACACCCTGACTTATTCACACCCTCACTCACTCACTGCTAAATCCACACCCTCACTCCCACACCCTCACTCCCACACCCTCACTCCCACACCCTCACTCCCACACCCTCACTCCCACACCCTCACTCCCACACCCTCACTCCCACACCCTCACTCCCACACCCTCACTCCCACACCCTCACTCCCACTCCCACACCCTTACTCCCACACCCTCATTCCCACTCCCACACCCTCATTCCCACTCCCACACCCTCACTCCCACTCCCTCACCCTGAATTACTCACTCCCAAACTCACCCTCACTCACTCACTGCTAAAGCCACACCCTCACTCACACACTCCCACACCCACACTCACTCCCACGCCCGCGCCCGCACTCACTCCCACGCCCGCGCCCTCACTCCTGCCCGCGCCCTCATTCCCACACGCCCACACCCTCGCTCACTCCCACACCCTCACTCCCACTCCCACACCCTCACTCCCACTCCCACACCCTCGCTCACTCCCACACCCTCACTCCCACTCCCACACCCTCACTCCCACTCCCACACCCTCACTCCCACTCCAACACCCTCGCTCACTCCCACACCCTCGCTCACTCCCACACCCTCGCTCACTCCCACACCCTCGCTCACTCCCACACCCTCGCTCACTCCCACACCCTCGCTCACTCCCACACCCTCGCTCACTCCCACACCCTTGCTCAATCACTCCCACACCCTCGCTCGCTCACTCCCACACCCTCGCTCGCTCACTCCCACACCCTCGCTCGCTCACTCCCACACCCTCGCTCGCTCACTCCCACACCCTCGCTCGCTCACTCCCACACCCTCGCTCGCTCACTCCCACACCCTCGCTCGCTCACTCCCACACCCTCGCTCGCTCACTCCCACACCCTCGCTCGCTCACTCCCACACCCTCGCTCGCTCACTCCCACACCCTCGCTCGCTCACTCCCACACCCTCGCTCGCTCACTCCCACACCCTCGCTCGCTCACTCCCACACCCTCGCTCGCTCACTCCCACACCCTCGCTCGCTCACTCCCACACCCTCGCTCGCTCACTCCCACACCCTCGCTCGCTCACTCCCACACCCTCGCTCGCTCACTCCCACACCCTCGCTCGCTCACTCCCACACCCTCGCTCGCTCACTCCCACACCCTCGCTCGCTCACTCCCACACCCTCGCTCGCTCACTCCCACACCCTCGCTCGCTCACTCCCACACCCTCGCTCGCTCACTCCCACACCCTCGCTCGCTCACTCCCACACCCTCGCTCGCTCACTCCCACACCCTCGCTCGCTCACTCCACACCCTCGCTCGCTCACTCCCACACCCTCGCTCGCTCACTCCCACACCCTCGCTCGCTCACTCCCACACCCTCGCTCGCTCACTCCCACACCCTCGCTCACTCACTCCCACACCCTCGCTCACTCAATACCACACCCTCGCTCACTCCCACACCCACACCCTCACTCACTCCCACACCCTCACTTACTCACACCCACACCCTCACTCACTCCCACACCCTCACTCACTCCCACACCCACACTCACTCCCACACCCTCACTCACTCCCACACCCTCACCCACACCCTCACTCCCACACCCACACCCTCACTCCCACACCCACACCCTCACTCCCACACCCACACCCTCACTCCCACACCCACACCCTCAGTCTCACACCCACACCCTCACTCCCACACCCACACCCTCATTCCCACACCCTCACTCCCACACTCACACCTTCACTCCCACACCCACACCCGCACACCCACACTCTCTCTCCCACTCCCACACCCTCACTCCCACACCCTCACTCCCACACCCTCACTCCCACACCCACACTCCCACACCCTCACTCCCACACCCTCACTCCCACACCCTCACTCCCACACCCTCACTCCCACACCCTCACTCCCACACCCTCACTCCCACACCCTCACTCCCACACCCTCAGTCCCACACCCTCAGTCCCACACCCTCACTCCCACACCCTCACTCCCACACCCTCAATCCCACTCCCACACCCTGACTTACTTACTCCCAAACTCACACCCTCACTCACTCCTAAACCCACACCCTCACTCCCACTCGCACACCCTCACTCCCACTCGCACACCCTCACTCCCACTCCCACACCCTCACTCCCACTCCCACACCCTCACTCGCACTCCCACACCCTCACTCGCACTCCCACACCCTCACTCGCACTCCCACACCCTCACTCCCACTCCCACACCCTCACTCCCACTCCCACACCCTCACTCCCACTCCCACACCCTCACTCCCACTCCCACACCCTCACTCCCACTCCCACACCCTCACTCCCACACCCTCACTCCCACACCCTCACTCCCACACCCTCACTCCCACACCCTCACTCCCACACCCTCACTCCCACACCCTCACTCCCACACCCCCACATCCTCACTCCCACATCCTCACTCCCACATCCTCACTCCCAAACCCTCACTCCCAAACCCTCACTCCCAAACCCTCACTCCCAAACCCTCACTCTCACTCCCACACCCTCACTCTCACTCCCACACCCTCACTCTCACTCCCACACCCTCACTCTCACTCCCACACCCTCACTCCCACACCCTCACTCCCACACCCTCACTCCCACACCCTCACTCCCACACCCTCACTCCCACACCCTCACTCCCACTCCCACACCCTTACTCCCACACCATCATTCCCACTCCCACACCCTCACTCCCACTCCCACACCCTCATTCCCACTCCCACACCCTCATTCCCACTCCCACACCCTCATTCCCGCTCCCACACCCTCACTCCCACTCCCTCACCCTGAATTACTCACTCCCAAACTCACCCTCACTCACTCACTGCTAAAGCCACACCCTCACTCACACACTCCCACACCCACACTCAATCCCACGCCCGCGCCCTCACTCCTGCCCGCGCCCTCATTCCCTCACACCCACACCCTCGCTCACACCCACACCCTCGCTCACACCCACACCCTCGCTCACTCCCACACCCTCACTCCCACTCCCACACCCTCGCTCACTCCCACACCCTCACTCCCACTCCCACACCCTCACTCCCACTCCCACACCCTCACTCCCACTCCCACACCCTCACTCCCACTCCCACACCCTCGCTCACTCCCACACCCTCGCTCACTCCCACACCCTCGCTCACTCCCACACCCTCGCTCACTCACTCCCACACCCTCGCTCGCTCACTCCCACACCCTCGCTCGCTCACTCCCACACCCTCGCTCGCTCACTCCCACACCCTCGCTCGCTCACTCCCACACCCTCGCTCGCTCACTCCCACACCCTCGCTCGCTCACTCCCACACCCTCGCTCGCTCACTCCCACACCCTCGCTCGCTCACTCCCACACCCTCGCTCGCTCACTCCCACACCCTCGCTCGCTCACTCCCACACCCTCGCTCGCTCACTCCCACACCCTCGCTCCCTCACTCCCACACCCTCGCTCCATCACTCCCACACCCTCGCTCACTCACTCCCACACCCTCGCTCACTCACTCCCACACCCTCGCTCACTCACTCCCACACCCTCGCTCACTCACTCCCACACCCTCGCTCACTCACTCCTACACCCTCGCTCACTCACTCCCACACCCTCACTCACTCCCACACCTTCACTCACTCCCACACCCTCACTCACTCCCACACCCTCACCCACACCCTCACTCCCACACCCACACCCTCACTCCCACACCCACACCCTCAGTCTCACACCCACACCCTCACACCCACACCCACAATCTCATTCCCACACCCTCACTCCCACACCCACACCCTCACTCCCACACCCACACCCTCACTCCCACACCCACACCTTCACTCCCACACCCACACCCACACCCGCACACCCACACTCTCTCTCCCACTCCCACACCCTCACTCCCACACCCTCACTCCCACACCCTCACTCCCACACCCTCACTCCCACACCCTCACTCCCACACCCTCACTCCCACACCCTCACTCCCACACCCTCACTCCCACACCCTCACTCCCACACCCTCACTTCCACAACCACACCCTCACTCCCACAACCACACCCTCACTCCCACACCCTCACTCCCACTCCCACACCCTGACTTACTCACTCCCAAACTCACACCCTCACTCACTCCTCAACTCACACCCTCACTCCCACTCCCACACCCTCACTCCCACTCCCACACCCTCACTCCCACTCCCACACCCTCACTCCCACTCCCACACCCTCACTCCCACTCCCACACCCTCACTCCCACACCCTCACTCCCACACCCTCACTCCCACACCCTCACTCCCACACCCTCACTCCCACACCCTCACTCCCACACCCTCACTCCCACACCCTCACTCCCACTCCCACACCCTCACTCCCACACCCTCACTCCCACACCCTCACTCCCACACCCTCACTCCCACACCCCCACACCCTCACTCCCACACCCTCACTCCCACACCCTCACTCCCAAACCCTCACTCCCAAACCCTCACTCCCACTCCCACACCCTCACTCCCACACCCTCACTCCCACACCCTCACTCCCACACCCTCACTCCCACACCCTCACTCCCACACCCTCACTCCCACACCCTCACTCCCACACCCTCACTCCCACACCCTCACTCCCACTCCCACACCCTCACTCCCACTCCCACACCCTCATTCCCACTCCCACACCCTCATTCCCACTCCCACACCCTCATTCCCACTCCCACACCCTCACTCCCACTCCCTCACCCTGAATTACTCACTCCCAAACTCACCCTCACTCACTCATTGCTAAAGCCACACCCTCACTCACACACTCCCACACCCACACTCACTCCCACGCCCGCGCCCTCACTCACTCCCACGCCCACGCCCTCACTCCTGCCCGCGCCCTCATTCCCTCACACCCACACCCTCGCTCACACCCACACCCTCGCTCACTCCCACACCCTCACTCCCACTCCCACACCCTCACTCCCACTCCAACACCCTCGCTCACTCCCACACCCTCGCTCTCTCCCACACCCTCGCTCTCTCCCACACCCTCGCTCTCTCCCACACCCTCGCTCTCTCCCACACCCTCACTCACTCCCACAACCTCGCTCACTCCCACACCCTCGCTCACTCCCACACCCTTGCTCAATCACTCCCACACCCTCGCTCACTCACTCCCACACCCTCGCTCACTCACTCCCACACCCTCGCTCACGCACTCCCACACCCTCGCTCACTCACTCCCACACCCTCGCTCACGCACTCCCACACCCTCGCTCACGCACTCCCACACCCTCGCTCGCTCACTCCCACACCCTCGCTCGCTCACTCCCACACCCTCGCTCGCTCACTCCCACACCCTCGCTCGCTCACTCCCACACCCTCGCTCGCTCACTCCCACACCCTCGCTCGCTCACTCCCACACCCTCGCTCGCTCACTCCCACACCCTCGCTCGCTCACTCCCACACCCTCGCTCGCTCACTCCCACACCCTCGCTCGCTCACTCCCACACCCTCGCTCGCTCACTCCCACACCCTCGCTCGCTCACTCCCACACCCTCGCTCGCTCACTCCCACACCCTCGCTCACTCACTCCCACACCCTCGCTCACTCAATACCACACCCTCGCTCACTCCCACACCCACACCCTCACTCACTCCCACACCCTCACTCACTCCCACCCACACCCTCACTCACTCCCACACCCTCACTCACTCCCACACCCTCACTCACTCCCACACCCTCACTCACTCCCACACCCTCACCCACACCCTCACTCCCACACCCACACCCTCACTCCCACACCCACACCCTCACTCCCACACCCACACCCTCACTCCCACACCCACACCCTCACTCCCACACCCACACCCTCACTCCCACACCCACACCCTCACTCCCACACCCTCACTCCCACACTCACACCTTCACTCCCACACCCACACCCGCACACCCACACTCTCTCTCCCACTCCCACACCCTCACTCCCACACCCTCACTCCCACACCCTCACTCCCACACCCTCACTCCCACACCCTCACTCCCACACCCTCACTCCCACACCCTCACTCCCACACCCTCACTCCCACACCCTCACTCCCACACCCTCACTCCCACACCCTCAGTCCCACACCCTTAGTCCCACACCCTCACTCCCACACCCTCACTCCCACACCCTCACTCCCACGCCCTCAATCCCACTCCCACACCCTGACTTACTTACTCCCAAACTCACACCCTCACTCACTCCTAAACCCACACCCTCACTCCCACTCGCACACCCTCACTCCCACTCGCACACCCTCACTCCCACTCCCACACCCTCACTCCCACTCCCACACCCTCACTCCCACTCCCACACCCTCACTCGCACTCCCACACCCTCACTCGCACTCCCACACCCTCACTCCCACTCCCACACCCTCACTCCCACTCCCACACCCTCACTCCCACACCCACACTCCCACACCCACACCCACACCCACACCCTCAATCCCACACCCTCACTCCCACACCCACACCCTCACTCTCACTCTCACACCCACACGCACACCCTCACTCCCACACCCTCACTCCCACACCCTCACTCCCCTCACTCCCACACCCTCACTCCCACACCCTCACTCCCACACCCTCACTCCCACACCCTCACTCCCACACCCTCACTCCCAAACCCTCACTCCCACTCCCACACCCTCACTCCCACACCCTCACTCCCACACCCTCACTCCCACACCCTCACTCCCACACCCTCACTCCCACACCCTCACTCCCTTAATCCCACACCCTCATTCCCACTCCCACACCCTCATTCCCACTCCCACACCCTCATTCCCACTCCCACACCCTCATTCCCACTCCCACACCCTCATTCCCACTCCCACACCCTCACTCCCACTCCCTCACCCTGAATTACTCACTCCCAAACTCACCCTCACTCACTCACTGCTAAAGCCATACCCTCACTCACACACTCCCACACCCACACTCACTCCCACGCCCGCGACCTCACTCACTCCCACGCCCGCGCCCTCATTCCCTCACACCCACACCCTCGCTCACTCCCACACCCTCACTCCCACTCCCACACCCTCGCTCACTCCCACACCCTCACTCCCACTCCCACACCCTCACTCCCACTCCCACACCCTCACTCCCACTCCCACACCCTCACTCCCACTCCAACACCCTCGCTCACTCCCACACCCTCGCTCACTCCCACACCCTCGCTCACTCCCACACCCTCGCTCACTCCCACACCCTTGCTCAATCACTCCCACACCCTTGCTCAATCACTCCCACACCCTCGCTCACTCGCTCACTCGCTCACTCACTCACCCCTCGCTCACTCACTCCCACACTCTCGCTCACTCACTCCCACACTCTCGCTCACTCACTCCCACACCCTCGCTCACTCACTCCCACACCCTCGCTCACTCACTCCCACACCCTCGCTCACACTCCCACACCCTCGCTCACTCACTCCCACACCCTCGCTCACTCACTCCCACACCTTCGCTCACTCACTCTCACACCCTCGCTCGCTCACTCCCACACCCTCGCTCGCTCACTCCCACACCCTGGCTCGCTCACTGCCACACCCTCGCTCGCTCGCTCCCACACCCTCGCTCGCTCACTCCCACACCCTCGCTCACTCCCACACCCTCGCTCGCTCCCACACCCTCGCTCACTCACTCCCACACTCTCGCTCACTCATTCCCACACCCTCGCTCACTCACTCCCACACCCTCGCTCACTCACTCCTACACCCTCGCTCACTAACTCCCACACCCTCGCTCGCTCACTCCCACACCTTCGCTCGCTCACTCCCACACCCTCGCTCGCTCACTCCCACACCCTCGCTCGCTCACTCCCACACCCTCGCTCGCTCACTCCCACACCCTCGCTCGCTCACTCCCACACCCTCGCTCGCTCACTCCCACACCCTGGCTCGCTCACTCCCACACCCTGGCTCGCTCACTCCCACACCCTGGCTCGCTCACTCCCACACCCTCGCTCGCTCACTCCCACACCCTCGCTCGCTCACTCCCACACCCTCGCTCACTCCCACACCCTCGCTCACTCCCACACCCTCGCTCACTCCCACACCCTCACTCACTCACTCCCACACTCTCGCTCATTCACTCCCACACCCTCGCTCACTCACTCCCACACCCTCGCTCACTCACTCCCACACCCTCGCTCACTCACTCCCACACCCTCGCTCACTCACTCCCACACCCTCGCTCACTCACTCCCACACCCTCGCTCACTCACTCCCACACCCTCGTTCACTCACTCCCACACCCTCGCTCACTCACTCCCACACCCTCGCTCACTCACTCCCACACCCTCGCTCACTCACTCCCACACCCTCGCTCACTCACTCCCACACCCTCGCTCACTCACTCCCACACCCTCGCTCACTCACTCCCACACCCTCGCTCACTCACTCCCACACCCTCGCTCACTCACTCCCACACCCTCGCTCACTCACTCCCACACCCTCGCTCACTCACTCCCACACCCTCGCTCACTCACTCCCACACCCTCGCTCACTCACTCCCACACCCTCGCTCACTCACTCCCACACCCTCGCTCACTCACTCCCACACCCTCGCTCACTCACTCCCACACCCTCGCTCACTCACTCCCACACCCTCGCTCACTCACTCCCACACCCTCGCTCACTCACTCCCACACCCTCGCTCACTCACTCCCACACCCTCGCTCACTCACTCCCACACCCTCGCTCACTCACTCCCACACCCTCGCTCACTCACTCCCACAACCTCGTTCACTCACTACCACACCCTCACTCACTCACTCACTCCCACACCCTCACTTACTCACACCCACACCCTCACTCACTCCCACACCCTCACTCCCACACCCTCACTCACTCCCACACCCTCACCCACACCCTCACTCCCACACCCACACCCTCAGTCTCACACCCACACCCTCACTCCAACACCCACACCCTCATTCCCACACCCTCACTCCAACACCCACACCTTCAGTCCCACACCCACACCCGCACACCCACACTCTCTCTCCCACTCCCACACCCTCACTCCCACACCCTCACTCCCACACCCTCACTCTCACACCCTCACTCTCACACCCTCACTCTCACACCCTCACTCTCACACCCTCACTCTCACACCCTCACTCCCACTCCCACACCCTGACTTACTCACTCCCAAACTCACACTCTCACTCACTCCCACACCCTCACTTACTCACACCCACACCCTCACTCACTCCCACACCCTCACTCACTCCCACACCCTCACTCCCACACACTCACTCCCACACCCTCACTCCCACTCCCACACCCTCACTCCCACTCCCTCAGTCCCACTCCCACACCCTGACTTATTCACACCCTCACTCACTCACTGCTAAATCCACACCCTCACTCCCACACCCTCACTCCCACACCCTCACTCTCACACCCTCACTCTCACACCCTCACTCTCACACCCTCACTCTCACACCCTCACTCTCACACCCTCACTCCCACACCCTCACTCCCACTCCCACACCCTGACTTACTCACTCCCAAACTCACACCCTCACTCACTCCCACACCCTCACTTACTCACACCCACACCCTCACTCACTCCCACACCCTCACTCACTCCCACACCCTCACTCCCACACACTCACTCCCACACCCTCACTCCCACTCCCACACCCTCACTCCCACTCCCTCAGTCCCACTCCCACACCCTGACTTATTCACACCCTCACTCACTCACTGCTAAATCCACACCCTCACTCCCACACCCTCACTCCCACACCCTCACTCCCACACCCTCACTCCCACACCCTCACTCCCACACCCTCACTCCCACACCCTCACTCCCACACCCTCACTCCCACACCCTCACTCCCATACCCTCACTCCCACACCCTCACTCCCACTCCCACACCCTTACTCCCACACCCTCATTCCCACTCCCACACCCTCATTCCCACTCCCACACCCTCACTCCCACTCCCTCACCCTGAATTACTCACTCCCAAACTCACCCTCACTCACTCACTGCTAAAGCCACACCCTCACTCACACACTCCCACACCCACACTCACTCCCACGCCCGCGCCCGCACTCACTCCCACGCCCGCGCCCTCACTCCTGCCCGCGCCCTCATTCCCACACGCCCACACCCTCGCTCACTCCCACACCCTCACTCCCACTCCCACACCCTCACTCCCACTCCCACACCCTCGCTCACTCCCACACCCTCACTCCCACTCCCACACCCTCACTCCCACTCCCACACTCTCACTCCCACTCCAACACCCTCGCTCACTCCCACACCCTCGCTCACTCCCACACCCTCGCTCACTCCCACACCCTCGCTCACTCCCACACCCTCGCTCACTCCCACACCCTCGCTCACTCCCACACCCTCGCTCACTCCCACACCCTTGCTCAATCACTCCCACACCCTCGCTCAATCACTCCCACACCCTCGCTCGCTCACTCCCACACCCTCGCTCGCTCACTCCCACACCCTCGCTCGCTCACTCCCACACCCTCGCTCGCTCACTCCCACACCCTCGCTCGCTCACTCCCACACCCTCGCTCGCTCACTCCCACACCCTCGCTCGCTCACTCCCACACCCTCGCTCGCTCACTCCCACACCCTCGCTCGCTCACTCCCACACCCTCGCTCGCTCACTCCCACACCCTCGCTCGCTCACTCCCACACCCTCGCTCGCTCACTCCCACACCCTCGCTCGCTCACTCCCACACCCTCGCTCGCTCACTCCCACACCCTCGCTCGCTCACTCCCACACCCTCGCTCGCTCACTCCCACACCCTCGCTCGCTCACTCCCACACCCTCGCTCGCTCACTCCCACACCCTCGCTCGCTCACTCCCACACCCTCGCTCGCTCACTCCCACACCCCTCGCTCGCTCACTCCCACACCCTCGCTCGCTCACTCCCACACCCTCGCTCGCTCACTCCCACACCCTCGCTCGCTCACTCCCACACCCTCGCTCGCTCACTCCCACACCCTCGCTCGCTCACTCCCACACCCTCGCTCGCTCACTCCCACACCCTCGCTCGCTCACTCCCACACCCTCGCTCGCTCACTCCCACACCCTCGCTCGCTCACTCCCACACCCTCGCTCGCTCACTCCCACACCCTCGCTCGCTCACTCCCACACCCTCGCTCGCTCACTCCCACACCCTCGCTCGCTCACTCCCACACCCTCGCTCGCTCACTCCCACACCCCTCGCTCGCTCACTCCCACACCCTCGCTCGCTCACTCCCACACCCTCGCTCGCTCACTCCCACACCCTCGCTCGCTCACTCCCACACCCTCGCTCGCTCACTCCCACACCCTCGCTCGCTCACTCCCACACCCTCGCTCGCTCACTCCCACACCCTCGCTCGCTCACTCCCACACCCTCGCTCGCTCACTCCCACACCCTCGCTCGCTCACTCCCACACCCTCGCTCGCTCACTCCCACACCCTCGCTCGCTCACTCCCCACACCCTCGCTCGCTCACTCCCACACCCTCGCTCGCTCACTCCCACACCCCGCTCGCTCACTCCCACACCCTCGCTCGCTCACTCCCACCCCCTCGCTCGCTCACTCCCCACACCCTCGCTCGCTCCACTCCCACACCCTCGCTCGCTCACACCCACACCCTCGCTCGCCTCACACCACACCCTCACTCACTCCCACATCCTCACTCACTCCCCACATCCTCACTCACTCCCACACCCTCACTCACTCCCACACCCTCACTCACTCCCACACCCTCACTCACTCCCCACACCCTCACCCACACCCTCACTCCCACACCCACACCCTCACTCCCACACCCACACCCTCAGTCTCACACCCACACCCTCACTCCCACACCCACACCCTCATTCCCACACCCTCACTCCCCACACCCACACCTTCACTCCCACACCCACACCCGCACACCCACACTCTCTCTCCCTCCCACTCCCACACCCTCACTCCCACACCCTCACTCCCACACCCTCACTCCCACACCCTCACTCCCACACCCTCACTCCCCACACCCTCACTCTCACACCCTCACTCCCACTCCCACACCCTGACTACTTACTCCCAAACTCACACCCTCACTCACTCCTAAACCCACACCCTCACTCCCACTCCCACACCCTCACTCCCACTCCCACACCCTCACTCCCACTCCCACACCCTCACTCCCACTCCCACACCCTCACTCCCACTCCCACACCCTCACTCCCACTCCCACACCCTCACTCCCACTCCCACACCCTCACTCCCACTCCCACAACCTCACTCCCACTCCCACACCCTCACTCCCACTCCCACACCCTCACTCCCACTCCCACACCCTCACTCCCACTCCCACACCCTCACTCCCACTCCCACACCCTCACTCCCACACCCTCACTCCCACACCCTCACTCCCACACCCTCACTCCCACACCCTCACTCCCACACCCTCGCTCGCTCACTCCCACACCCTCGCTCGCTCACTCCCACACCCTCGCTCGCTCACTCCCACACCCTCGCTCGCTCACTCCCACACCCTCGCTCGCTCACTCCCACACCCTCGCTCGCTCACTCCCACACCCTCGCTCGCTCACTCCGACACCCTCGCTCGCTCACTCCCACACCCTCGCTCGCTCACTCCCACACCCTCGCTCGCTCAATCCCACACCCTCGCTCACTCCCACACCCTCGCTCACTCCCACACCCTCGCTCACTCCCACACCCTCGCTCACTCCCACACCCTCGCTCGCTCACTCCCACACCCTCGCTCGCTCACTCCCACACCCTCGCTCGCTCACTCCCACACCCTCGCTCGCTCACTCCCACACCCTCGCTCGCTCACTCCCACACCCTCGCTCGCTCACTCCCACACCCTCGCTCGCTCACTCCCACACCCTCGCTCGCTCACTCCCACACCCTCGCTCGCTCACTCCCATACCCTCGCTCGCTCACTCCCACACCCTCGCTCGCTCACTCCCACACCCTCGCTCGCTCACTCCCACACCCTCGCTCGCTCACTCCCACACTCTCGCTCACTCCCACACTCTCGCTCACTCCCACACTCTCGCTCACTCCCACACCCTCGCTCACTCCCACACCCTCGCTCACTCCCACACCCTCGCTCACTCACTCCCACACCCTCGCTCACTCACTCCCACACCCTCGCTCACTCACTCCCACACCCTCGCTCACTCACTCCCACACCCTCGCTCACTCACTCCCACACCCTCGCTCACTCACTCCCACACCCTCGCTCACTCACTCCCACACCCTCGCTCACTCACTCCCACACCCTCGCTCACTCACTCCCACACCCTCGCTCACTCACTCCCACACCCTCGCTCACTCACTCCCACACCCTCGCTCACTCACTCCCACACCCTCGCTCACTCACTCCCACACCCTCGCTCACTCACTCCCACACCCTCGCTCACTCACTCCCACACCCTCGCTCACTCACTCCCACACCCTCGCTCACTCACTCCCACACCCTCGCTCACTCACTCCCACACCCTCGCTCACTCACTCCCACACCCTCGCTCACTCACTGCCACACCCTCGCTCACTCACTCCCACACCCTCGCTCACTCACTCCCACACCCTCGCTCACTCACTCCCACAACCTCGTTCACTCACTACCACACCCTCACTCACTCCCACACCCACACCCTCACTCACTCCCACACCCTCACTCACTCCCACACCCTCACCCCACACCCACACCCTCACTCCCACACCCTCACTCCCACACCCTCATTCCCACACCCTCACTCCCACACCCTCACACCCTCACTCACACATCCTCACTCCCAACCCCTCACTCCCAAACCCTCACTCCCAAACCCTCCCTCCCAAACCCTCACTCCCAAACCCTCACTCCCAAACCCTCACTCCCAAACCCTCACTCCCAAACCCTCACTCCCAAACCCTCACTCCCACACCCTCACTCCCACACCCTCACTCCCACACCCTCACTCCCACACCCTCACTCTCACACCCTCACTCCCACTCCCACACCCTCACTCCCACACCATCATTCCCACTCCCACACCCTCACTCCTACTCCCACACCCTCACTCCTACTCCCACACCCTCATTCCCACTCCCACACCCTCATTCCCACTCCCACACCCTCATTCCCACTCCCACACCCTCATTCCCACTCCCACACCCTCATTCCCACTCCCACACCCTCACTCCCACTCCCTCACCCTGAATTACTCACTCCCAAACTCACCCTCACTCACTCACTGCTAAAGCCACACCCTCACTCACACACTCCCACACCCACACTCACTCCCACGCCCGCGCCCGCACTCACTCCCACGCCCGCGCCCTCACTCCTGCCCGCGCCCTCATTCCCACACGCCCACACCCTCGCTCACTCCCACACCCTCACTCCCACTCCCACACCCTCACTCCCACTCCCACACCCTCGCTCACTCCCACACCCTCACTCCCACTCCCACACCCTCACTCCCACTCCCTCACCCTGAATTACTCACTCCCAAACTCACCCTCACTCACTCACTGCTAAAGCCACACCCTCACTCACACACCCCCACACCCACACTCACTCCCACGCCCGCGCCCTCACTCCT
The DNA here is from genome assembly GCF_017639515.1 of Carcharodon carcharias. Taxonomy (NCBI): domain Eukaryota; kingdom Metazoa; phylum Chordata; class Chondrichthyes; order Lamniformes; family Lamnidae; genus Carcharodon; species Carcharodon carcharias. The sequence continues at coordinate 40,849,036 of NC_054474.1, read as the reverse complement.
GCCCGCGCCCTCATTCCCTCACACCCACACCCTCGCTCACTCCCACACCCTCACTCCCACTCCCACACCCTCACTCCCACTCCCACACCCTCACTCCCACTCCCACACCCTCACTCCCACTCCCACACCCTCGCTCACTCCCACACCCTCGCTCACTCCCACACCCTCGCTCACTCCCACACCCTCGCTCACTCCCACACCCTTGCTCAATCACTTCCACACCCTCGCTCACTCACTTCCACACCCTCGCTCACTCACTTCCACACCCTCGCTCGCTCACTTCCACACCCTCGCCTGCTCACTCCCACACCCTCGCTCGCTCACTCCCACACCCTCGCTCGCTCACTCCCACACCCTCGCTCGCTCACTCCCACACCCTCGCTCGCTCACTCCCACACCCTCGCTCGCTCACTCCCACACCCTCGCTCGCTCACTCCCACACCCTCGCTCGCTCACTCCCACACCCTCGCTCGCTCACTCCCACACCCTCGCTCGCTCACTCCCACACCCTCGCTCGCTCACTCCCACACCCTCGCTCGCTCACTCCCACACCCTCGCTCGCTCACTCCCACACCCTCGCTCGCTCACTCCCACACCCTCGCTCGCTCACTCCCACACCCTCGCTCGCTCACTCCCACACCCTCGCTCGCTCACTCCCACACCCTCGCTCGCTCACTCCCACACTCTCGCTCACTCCCACACCCTCGCTCACTCCCACACCCTCGCTCACTCCCACACCTCTCGCTCACTCCCACACTCTCGCTCACTCCCACACCCTCGCTCACTCCCACACCCTCGCTCACTCCCACACCCTCGCTCACTCCCACACCCTCGCTCACTCCCACACCCTCGCTCACTCCCACACCCTCGCTCACTCACACAACCTCGCTCACTCCCACACCCTCGCTCACTCCCACACCCTCGCTCACTCACTCCCACACCCTCGCTCACTCACTCCCACACCCTCGCTCACTCACTCCCACACCCTCGCTCACTCACTCCCACACCCTCGCTCACTCACTCCCACACCCTCGCTCACTCACTCCCACACCCTCGCTCACTCACTCCCACACCCTCGCTCACTCACTCCCACACCCTCGCTCACTCACTCCCACACCCTCGCTCACTCACTCCCACACCCTCGCTCACTCACTCCCTCACCCTCGCTCACTCCCACACCCTCGCTCACTCACTCCCACACCCTCGCTCACTCACTCCCACACCCTCGCTCACTCACTCCCACACCCTCGCTCACTCACTCCCACACCCTCGCTCACTCACTCCCACACCCTCGCTCACTCACTCCCACACCCTCGCTCACTCACTCCCACACCCTCGCTCACTCACTCCCACACCCTCGCTCACTCACTCCCACACCCTCGCTCACTCACTCCCACACCCTCGCTCACTCACTCCCACACCCTCGCTCACTCACTCCCACACCCTCGCTCACTCACTCCCACACCCTCGCTCACTCACTCCCACACCCTCGCTCACTCACTCCCACACCCTCGCTCACTCACTCCCACACCCTCGCTCACTCACTCCCACACCCTCGCTCACTCACTCCCACAACCTCGTTCACTCACTACACCTTCACTCCCACACCCACACCCTCACTCACTCCCACACCCTCACTCACTCCCACACCCTCACTCACTCCCACACCCTCACTCACTCCCATACCCTCACCCACACCCACACCCTCACTCCCACACCCACACCCTCACTCCCACACCCTCAGTCTCACACCCACACCCTCACACCCACACCCACAACTCATTCCCACACCCTCACTCCCACACCCACACCTTCACTCCCACACCCACACCCGCACACCCACACTCTCTCTCCCACTCCCACACCCTCACTCCCACACCCTCACTCCCACACCCTCACTCCCACACCCTCACTCCCACACCCTCACTCCCACACCCTCACTCCCACACCCTCACTCCCACTTTCACACCCTCACTCCCACTTTCACACCCTCACTCCCACTTTCACACCCTCACTCCCACTCCCACACCCTCACTCCCACTCCCACACCCTGACTTACTCACTGCTAAACCCACACCCTCACTCACTCATTCCCACACCCTCACTCACTCCCACACCCTCACTCACTCCCACACCCTCACACTCCCACACCCTCACTCACTCACTCCCACACCCTCACTCACTCACTCCCACATTCTCACTCACTCACTCCCACACCCTCACTCACTCACTCCCACACCCTCACTCACTCACTCCCACACCCTCACTCACTCACTCCCACACCCACACTCACACTCCCACACCCTCACTCACACACCCTCACTCACTCACACACCCTCACTCACTCACTCCCACACCCTCACACACTCCCACACCCTCACACACTCCCACACCCTCACTCACTCCCACACCCTCACTCACTCCCACACCCTCACTCACTTCCACACCCTCACTCACTTCCACACCCTCACTCACTCACTCCCACACCCTCACTCGCTCACTCCCACACTCTCGCTCGCTCACTCCCACACCCTCGCTCGCTCACTCCCACACCCTTGCTCGCTCACTCCCACACCCTCGCTCGCTCACTCCCACACCCTCGCTCGCTCACTCCCACACCCTCGCTCGCTCACTCCCACACCCTCGCTCGCTCACTCCCACACCCTCGCTCGCTCACTCCCACACCCTCGCTCGCTCACTCCCACACCCTCGCTCGCTCACTCCCACACCCTCGCTCGCTCACTCCCACACCCTCGCTCGCTCACTCCCACACCCTCGCTCGCTCACTCCCACACCCTCGCTCGCTCACTCCCACACCCTCGCTCGCTCACTCCCACACCCTCGCTCGCTCACTCCCACACCCTCGCTCGCTCACTCCCACACCCTCGCTCGCTCACTCCCACACCCTCGCTCGCTCACTCCCACACCCTCGCTCGCTCACTCCCACACCCTCGCTCGCTCACTCCCACACCCTCGCTCGCTCACTCCCACACCCTCGCTCGCTCACTCCCACACCCTCGCTCGCTCACTCCCACACCCTCGCTCACTCACTCCCACACCCTCGCTCACTCAATACCACACCCTCGCTCACTCCCACACCCACACCCTCACTCACTCCCACACCCTCACTTACTCACACCCACACCCTCACTCACTCCCACACCCTCACTCACTCCCACACCCACACTCACTCCCACACCCTCACTCACTCCCACACCCTCACCCACACCCTCACTCCCACACCCACACCCTCACTCCCACACCCACACCCTCACTCCCACACCCACACCCTCACTCCCACACCCACACCCTCAGTCTCACACCCACACCCTCACTCCCACACCCACACCCTCATTCCCACACCCTCACTCCCACACTCACACCTTCACTCCCACACCCACACCCGCACACCCACACTCTCTCTCCCACTCCCACACCCTCACTCCCACACCCTCACTCCCACACCCTCACTCCCACACCCTCACTCCCACACCCTCACTCCCACACCCTCACTCCCACACCCTCACTCCCACACCCTCACTCCCACACCCTCACTCCCACTCCCACACCCTTACTCCCACACCCTTACTCCCACACCCTCATTCCCACTCCCACTCCCACACGCTCACTCCCACTCCCTCACCCTGAATTACTCACTCCCAAACTCACCCTCACTCGCTCACTGCTAAAGCCACACCCTCACACACACTCCCACACTCACTCCCAAGCCCGCGAACGCACTCACTCCCACGCCCGCGCCCTCACTCCTGCCCGCGCCCTCATTCCCACACGCCCACATCCTCGCTCACTCCCAAACCCTCACTCCCACTCCCACACCCTCACTCCCACTCCCACACCCTCGCTCACTCCCACACCCTCACTCCCACTCCCACACCCTCACTCCCACTCCCACACCCTCACTCCCACTCCAACACCCTCGCTCACTCCCACACCCTCGCTCACTCCCACACCCTCGCTCACTCCCACACCCTCGCTCACTCCCACACCCTCGCTCACTCCCACAACCTCGCTCACTCCCACACCCTCGCTCACTCCCACACCCTTGCTCAATCACTCCCACACCCTCGCTCAATCACTCCCACACCCTCGCTCGCTCACTCCCACACCCTCGCTCGCTCACTCCCACACCCTCGCTCGCTCACTCCCACACCCTCGCTCGCTCACTCCCACACCCTCGCTCGCTCACTCCCACACCCTCGCTCGCTCACTCCCACACCCTCGCTCGCTCACTCCCACACCCTCGCTCGCTCACTCCCACACCCTCGCTCGCTCACTCCCACACCCTCGCTCGCTCACTCCCACACCCTCGCTCGCTCACTCCCACACCCTCGCTCGCTCACTCCCACACCCTCGCTCGCTCACTCCCACACCCTCGCTCGCTCACTCCCACACCCTCGCTCGCTCACTCCCACACCCTCGCTCGCTCACTCCCACACCCTCGCTCGCTCACTCCCACACCCTCGCTCGCTCACTCCCACACCCTCGCTCGCTCACTCCCACACCCTCGCTCGCTCACTCCCACACCCTCGCTCGCTCACTCCCACACCCTCGCTCGCTCACTCCCACACCCTCGCTCGCTCACTCCCACACCCTCGCTCGCTCACTCCCACACCCTCGCTCGCTCACTCCCACACCCTCGCTCGCTCACTCCCACACCCTCGCTCGCTCACTCCCACACCCTCGCTCGCTCACTCCACACCCTCGCTCACTCCCACACCCTCGCTCGCTCACTCCCACACCCTCGCTCGCTCACTCCCACACCCTCGCTCGCTCACTCCCACACCCTCGCTCGCACTCCCACACCTCGCTCGCTCACTCCCACCCCCTCGCTCGCTCACTCCCACACCCTCGCTCGCTCACTCCCCACACCCTCGCTCGCTCACTCCCACACCCTCGCTCGCTCACTCCCACACCCTCGCTCGCTCACTCCCACACCCTCGCTCGCTCACTCCCACACCCTCGCTCGCTCACCCCACACCCTCGCTCGCTCACTCCCACACCCTCGCTCGCTCACTCCCACACCCTCGCTCGCTCACTCCCACACCCTCGCTCGCTCACTCCCACACCCTCGCTCGCTCACACCCACACCCTCGCTCGCTCACACCCACACCCTCACTCACTCCCACATCCTCACTCACTCCCACATCCTCACTCACTCCCACACCCTCACTCACTCCCACACCCTCACTCACTCCCACACCCTCACTCACTCCCACACCCTCACCCACACCCTCACTCCCACACCCACACCCTCACTCCCACACCCACACCCTCACTCCCACACCCACACCCTCAGTCTCACACCCACACCCTCACTCCCACACCCACACCCTCATTCCCACACCCTCACTCCCACACCCACACCTTCACTCCCACACCCACACCCGCACACCCACACTCTCTCTCCCACTCCCACACCCTCACTCCCACACCCTCACTCCCACACCCTCACTCCCACACCCTCACTCCCACACCCTCACTCCCACACCCTCACTCCCACACCCTCACTCCCACACCCTCACTCCCACTCCCACACCCTGACTTACTTACTCCCAAACTCACACCCTCACTCACTCCTAAACCCACACCCTCACTCCCACTCCCACACCCTCACTCCCACTCCCACACCCTCACTCCCACTCCCACACCCTCACTCCCACTCCCACACCCTCACTCCCACTCCCACACCCTCACTCCCACTCCCACACCCTCACTCCCACTCCCACAACCTCACTCCCACTCCCACACCCTCACTCCCACTCCCACACCCTCACTCCCACTCCCACACCCTCACTCCCACTCCCACACCCTCACTCCCACTCCCACACCCTCACTCCCACTCCCACACCCTCACTCCCACACCCTCACTCCCACACCCTCACTCCCACACCCTCACTCCCACACCCTCACTCCCACACCCTCGCTCGCTCACTCCCACACCCTCGCTCGCTCACTCCCACACCCTCGCTCGCTCACTCCCACACCCTCGCTCGCTCACTCCCACACCCTCGCTCGCTCACTCCCACACCCTCGCTCGCTCACTCCCGACACCCTCGCTCGCTCACTCCGACACCCTCGCTCGCTCACTCCCACACCCTCGCTCGCTCAATCCCACACCCTCGCTCGCTCAATCCCACACCCTCGCTCACTCCCACACCCTCGCTCACTCCCCACACCCTCGCTCACTCCCACACCCTCGCTCGCTCACTCCCACACCCTCGCTCGCTCACTCCCACACCCTCGCTCGCTCACTCCCACACCCCTCGCTCGCTCACTCCCACACCCTCGCTCGCTCACTCCCACACCCTCGCTCGCTCACTCCCACACCCTCGCTCGCTCACTCCCACACCCTCGCTCGCTCACTCCCACACCCTCGCTCGCTCACTCCCATACCCTCGCTCGCTCACTCCCACACCCTCGCTCGCTCACTCCCACACCCTCGCTCGCTCACTCCCACACTCTCGCTCACTCCCACACTCTCGCTCACTCCCACACTCTCGCTCACTCCCACACCCTCGCTCACTCCCACACCCTCGCTCCACACCCTCGCTCACTCACTCCCACACCCTCGCTCACTCACTCCCACACCCTCGCTCACTCACTCCCACACCCTCGCTCACTCACTCCCACACCCTCGCTCACTCACTCCCACACCCTCGCTCACTCACTCCCACACCCTCGCTCACTCACTCCCACACCCTCGCTCACTCACTCCCACACCCTCGCTCACTCACTCCCACACCCTCGCTCACTCACTCCCACACCCTCGCTCACTCACTCCCACACCCTCGCTCACTCACTCCCACACCCTCGCTCACTCACTCCCACACCCTCGCTCACTCACTCCCACACCCTCGCTCACTCACTCCCACACCCTCGCTCACTCACTCCCACACCCTCGCTCACTCACTCCCACACCCTCGCTCACTCACTCCCACACCCTCGCTCACTCACTCCCACACCCTCGCTCACTCACTCCCACACCCTCGCTCACTCACTCCCACACCCTCGCTCACTCACTCCCACACCATCGCTCACTCACTCCCACACCATCGCTCACTCACTCCCACACCCTCGTTCACTCACTCCCACAACCTCGTTCACTCACTACCACACCCTCACTCACTCCCACACCCACACCCTCACTCACTCCCACACCCTCACTCACTCCCACACCCTCACCCACACCCACACCCTCACTCCCACACCCTCACTCCCACACCCTCATTCCCACACCCTCACTCCCACACCCTCACACCCTCACTCCCACATCCTCACTCCCAAACCCTCACTCCCAAACCCTCCCTCCCAAACCCTCCCTCCCAAACCCTCACTCCCAAACCCTCACTCCCAAACCCTCACTCCCAAACCCTCACTCCCAAACCCTCACTCCCAAACCCTCACTCCCACACCCTCACTCCCACACCCTCACTCCCACACCCTCACTCCCACACCCTCACTCTCACACCCTCACTCCCACTCCCACACCCTCACTCCCACACCATCATTCCCACTCCCACACCCTCACTCCTACTCCCACACCCTCACTCCTACTCCCACACCCTCATTCCCACTCCCACACCCTCATTCCCACTCCCACACCCTCATTCCCACTCCCACACCCTCATTCCCACTCCCACACCCTCATTCCCACTCCCACACCCTCACTCCCACTCCCTCACCCTGAATTACTCACTCCCAAACTCACCCTCACTCACTCACTGCTAAAGCCACACCCTCACTCACACACTCCCACACCCACACTCACTCCCACGCCCGCGCCCGCACTCACTCCCACGCCCGCGCCCTCACTCCTGCCCGCGCCCTCATTCCCACACGCCCACACCCTCGCTCACTCCCACACCCTCACTCCCACTCCCACACCCTCACTCCCACTCCCACACCCTCGCTCACTCCCACACCCTCACTCCCACTCCCACACCCTCACTCCCACTCCCTCACCCTGAATTACTCACTCCCAAACTCACCCTCACTCACTCACTGCTAAAGCCACACCCTCACTCACACACCCCCACACCCACACTCACTCCCACGCCCGCGCCCTCACTCCTGCCCGCGCCCTCATTCCCTCACACCCACACCCTCGCTCACTCCCACACCCTCACTCCCACTCCCACACCCTCACTCCCACTCCCACACCCTCACTCCCACTCCCACACCCTCACTCCCACTCCCACACCCTCGCTCACTCCCACACCCTCGCTCACTCCCACACCCTCGCTCACTCCCACACCCTCGCTCACTCCCACACCCTTGCTCAATCACTTCCACACCCTCGCTCACTCACTTCCACACCCTCGCTCACTCACTTCCACACCCTCGCTCGCTCACTTCCACACCCTCGCCTGCTCACTCCCACACCCTCGCTCGCTCACTCCCACACCCTCGCTCGCTCACTCCCACACCCTCGCTCGCTCACTCCCACACCCTCGCTCGCTCACTCCCACACCCTCGCTCGCTCACTCCCACACCCTCGCTCGCTCACTCCCACACCCTCGCTCGCTCACTCCCACACCCTCGCTCGCTCACTCCCACACCCTCGCTCGCTCACTCCCACACCCTCGCTCGCTCACTCCCACACCCTCGCTCGCTCACTCCCACACCCTCGCTCGCTCACTCCCACACCCTCGCTCGCTCACTCCCACACCCTCGCTCGCTCACTCCCACACCCTCGCTCGCTCACTCCCACACCCTCGCTCGCTCACTCCCACACCCTCGCTCGCTCACTCCCACACCCTCGCTCGCTCACTCCCACACCCTCGCTCGCTCACTCCCACACCCTCGCTCGCTCACTCCCACACCCTCGCTCGCTCACTCCCACACTCTCGCTCACTCCCACACCCTCGCTCACTCCCACACCCTCGCTCACTCCCACACTCTCGCTCACTCCCACACTCTCGCTCACTCCCACACCCTCGCTCACTCCCACACCCTCGCTCACTCCCACACCCTCGCTCACTCCCACACCCTCGCTCACTCCCACACCCTCGCTCACTCCCACAACCTCGCTCACTCCCACACCCTCGCTCACTCCCACACCCTCGCTCACTCACTCCCACACCCTCGCTCACTCACTCCCACACCCTCGCTCACTCACTCCCACACCCTCGCTCACTCACTCCCACACCCTCGCTCACTCACTCCCACACCCTCGCTCACTCACTCCCACACCCTCGCTCACTCACTCCCACACCCTCGCTCACTCACTCCCACACCCTCGCTCACTCACTCCCACACCCTCGCTCACTCACTCCCACACCCTCGCTCACTCACTCCCTCACCCTCGCTCACTCCCCACTCCCTCGCTCACTCACTCCCACACCCTCGCTCACTCACTCCCACACCCTCGCTCACTCACTCCCACACCCTCGCTCACTCACTCCCACACCCTCGCTCACTCACTCCCACACCCTCGCTCACTCACTCCCACACCCTCGCTCACTCACTCCCACACCCTCGCTCACTCACTCCCACACCCTCGCTCACTCACTCCCACACCCTCGCTCACTCACTCCCACACCCTCGCTCACTCACTCCCACACCCTCGCTCACTCACTCCCACACCCTCGCTCACTCACTCCCACACCCTCGCTCACTCACTCCCACACCCTCGCTCAGTCACTCCCACAACCTCGTTCACTCACTACACCTTCACTCCCACACCCACACCCTCACTCACTCCCACACCCTCACTCACTCCCACACCCTCACTCACTCCCACACCCTCACTCACTCCCATACCCTCACCCACACCCACACCCTCACTCCCACACCCACACCCTCACTCCCACACCCTCAGTCTCACACCCACACCCTCACACCCACACCCACAAACTCATTCCCACACCCTCACTCCCACACCCACACCTTCACTCCCACACCCACACCCGCACACCCACACTCTCTCTCCCACTCCCACACCCTCACTCCCACACCCTCACTCCCACACCCTCACTCCCACACCCTCACTCCCACACCCTCACTCCCACACCCTCACTCCCACACCCTCACTCCCACTTTCACACCCTCACTCCCACTTTCACACCCTCACTCCCACTTTCACACCCTCACTCCCACTCCCACACCCTCACTCCCACTCCCACACCCTGACTTACTCACTGCTAAACCCACACCCTCACTCACTCATTCCCACACCCTCACTCACTCCCACACCCTCACTCACTCCCACACCCTCACACTCCCACACCCTCACTCACTCACTCCCACACCCTCACTCACTCACTCCCACATTCTCACTCACTCACTCCCACACCCTCACTCACTCACTCCCACACCCTCACTCACTCACTCCCACACCCTCACTCACTCACTCCCACACCCACACTCACACTCCCACACCCTCACTCACACACCCTCACTCACTCACACACCCTCACTCACTCACTCCCACACCCTCACACACTCCCACACCCTCACACACTCCCACACCCTCACTCACTCCCACACCCTCACTCACTCCCACACCCTCACTCACTTCCACACCCTCACTCACTTCCACACCCTCACTCACTCACTCCCACACCCTCACTCGCTCACTCCCACACTCTCGCTCGCTCACTCCCACACCCTCGCTCGCTCACTCCCACACCCTTGCTCGCTCACTCCCACACCCTCGCTCGCTCACTCCCACACCCTCGCTCGCTCACTCCCACACCCTCGCTCGCTCACTCCCACACCCTCGCTCGCTCACTCCCACACCCTCGCTCGCTCACTCCCACACCCTCGCTCGCTCACTCCCACACCCTCGCTCGCTCACTCCCACACCCTCGCTCGCTCACTCCCACACCCTCGCTCGCTCACTCCCACACCCTCGCTCGCTCACTCCCACACCCTCGCTCGCTCACTCCCACACCCTCGCTCGCTCACTCCCACACCCTCGCTCGCTCACTCCCACACCCTCGCTCGCTCACTCCCACACCCTCGCTCGCTCACTCCCACACCCTCGCTCGCTCACTCCCACACCCTCGCTCGCTCACTCCCACACCCTCGCTCGCTCACTCCCACACCCTCGCTCGCTCACTCCCACACCCTCGCTCGCTCACTCCCACACCCTCGCTCGCTCACTCCCACACCCTCGCTCGCTCACTCCCACACCCTCGCTCGCTCACTCCCACACCCTCGCTCGCTCACTCCCACACCCTCGCTCGCTCACTCCCACACCCTCGCTCGCTCACTCCCACACCCTCGCTCGCTCACTCCCACACCCTCGCTCGCTCACTCCCACACCCTCGCTCGCTCACTCCCACACCCTCGCTCGCTCACTCCCACACCCTCGCTCGCTCACTCCCACACCCTCGCTCGCTCACTCCCACACCCTCGCTCGCTCACTCCCACACCCTCGCTCGCTCACTCCCACACCCTCGCTCGCTCACTCCCACACCCTCGCTCGCTCACTCCCACACCCTCGCTCGCTCACTCCCACACCCTCGCTCACTCCCACACCCTCGCTCACTCCCACACCCTCGCTCACTCCCACACCCTCGCTCACTCCCACACCCTCGCTCACTCCCACACCCTCGCTCACTCCCACACCCTCGCTCACTCCCACACCCTCGCTCGCTCACTCCCACACCCTCGCTCGCTCACTCCCACACCCTCGCTCGCTCACTCCCACACCCTCGCTCGCTCACTCCCACACCATCGCTCGCTCACTCCCACACCCTCGCTCGCTCACTCCCACACCCTCGCTCGCTCACTCCCACACCCTCGCTCGCTCACTCCCACACCCTCGCTCGCTCACTCCCACACCCTCGCTCACTCACTCCCACACTCTCGCTCACTCCCACACTCTCGCTCACTCCCACACTCTCGCTCACTCCCACACTCTCGCTCACTCCCACACTCTCGCTCACTCCCACACTCTCGCTCACTCCCACACCCTCGCTCACTCCCACACCCTCGCTCACTCCCACACCCTCGCTCACTCCCACACCCTCGCTCACTCACTCCCACACCCTCGCTCACTCACTCCCACACCCTCGCTCACTCACTCCCACACCCTCGCTCACTCACTCCCACACCCTCGCTCACTCACTCCCACACCCTCGCTCACTCACTCCCACACCCTCGCTCACTCACTCCCACACCCTCGCTCACTCACTCCCACACCCTCGCTCACTCACTCCCACACCCTCGCTCACTCACTCCCACACCCTCGCTCACTCACTCCCACACCCTCGCTCACTCACTCCCACACCCTCGCTCACTCACTCCCACACCCTCGCTCACTCACTCCCACACCCTCGCTCACTCACTCCCACACCCTCGCTCACTCACTCCCACACCCTCGCTCACTCACTCCCACACCCTCGCTCACTCACTCCCACACCCTCGTTCACTCACTCCCACAACCTCGTTCACTCACTACCACACCCTCGCTCCCACACCCACACCCTCACTCACTCCCACACCCTCACTCACTCCCACACCCTCACTCACTCCCACACCCTCACTCACTCCCACACCCTCACTCACTCCCACACCCTCACCCACACCCACACCCTCACTCCCACACCCTCAGTCTCACACCCTCACCCTCACACCCACACCCACAAACTCATTCCCACACCCTCACTCCCACACCCACACCTTCACTCCCACACCCACACCCGCACACCCACACTCTCTCTCCCACTCCCACACCCTCACTCCCACACCCTCACTCCCACACCCTCACTCCCACACCCTCACTCCCACACCCTCACTCCCACACCCTCACTCCCACACCCTCACTCCCACACCCTCACTCCCTCACCCTCACTCCCACTTTCACACCCTCACTCCCACTTTCACACCCTCACTCCCACTCCCACACCCTCACTCCCACTCCCACACCCTGACTTACTCACTGCTAAACCCACACCCTCACTCACTCATTCCCACACCCTCACTCACTCCCACACCCTCACTCACTCCCACACCCTCACACTCCCACACCCTCACTCACTCACTCCCACACCCTCACTCACTCACTCCCACATTCTCTCTCACTCACTCCCACACCCTCACTCACTCACTCCCACACCCTCACTCACTCACTCCCGCACCCTCACTCACTCACTCCCACACCCACACTCACACTCCCACACCCTCACTCACACACCCTCACTCACTCACACACCCTCACTCACTCACTCCCACACCCTCACACACTCCCACACCCTCACACACTCCCACACCCTCACTCACTCCCACACCCTCACTCACTCCCACACCCTCACTCACTTCCACACCCTCACTCACTTCCACACCCTCACTCACTCACTCCCACACCCTCACTCGCTCACTCCCACACCCTCGCTCGCTCACTCCCACACCCTCGCTCGCTCACTCCCACACCCTCGCTCGCTCACTCCCACACCCTCGCTCGCTCACTCCCACACCCTCGCTCGCTCACTCCCACACCCTCGCTCGCTCACTCCCACACCCTCGCTCGCTCACTCCCACACCCTCGCTCGCTCACTCCCACACCCTCGCTCGCTCACTCCCACACCCTCGCTCGCTCACTCCCACACCCTCGCTCGCTCACTCCCACACCCTCGCTCGCTCACTCCCACACCCTCGCTCGCTCACTCCCACACCCTCGCTCGCTCACTCCCACACCCTCGCTCGCTCACTCCCACACCCTCGCTCGCTCACTCCCACACCCTCGCTCGCTCACTCCCACACCCTCGCTCGCTCACTCCCACACCCTCGCTCGCTCACTCCCACACCCTCGCTCGCTCACTCCCACACCCTCGCTCGCTCACTCCCACACCCTCGCTCGCTCACTCCCACACCCTCGCTCGCTCACTCCCACACCCTCGCTCGCTCACTCCCACACCCTCGCTCCCTCACTCCCACACCCTCGCTCACTCACTCCCACACCCTCGCTCACTCACTCCCACACCCTCGCTCACTCACTCCCACACCCTCGCTCACTCACTCCCACACCCTCGCTCACTCACTCCCACACCCTCGCTCACTCACTCCCACACCCTCGCTCACTCACTCCCACACCCTCGCTCACTCACTCCCACACCCTCGCTCACTCACTCCCACACCCTCGCTCACTCACTCCCACACCCTCGCTCACTCACTCCCACACCCTCGCTCACTCACTCCCACACCCTCGTTCACTCACTACCACACCCTCACTCACTCCCACACCCTCACTTACTCACTCCCACACCCTCACTCACTCCCACACCCTCACTCACTCCCACACCCTCACTCACTCCCACACCCTCACTCACTCCCACACCCTCACTCACTCCCACACCCTCACTCCCACACCCACACCCTCAGTCTCACACCCACACCCTCAGTCTCACACCCACACCCTCAGTCTCACAACCACACCCTCACTCCCACACCCACACCTTCACTCCCACACCCACACCCGCACACCCACACCCTCTCTCCCACTCCCACACCCTCACTCCCACACCCTCACTCCCACACCCTCACTCCCACACCCTCACTCCCACACCCTCACTCCCACATCCTCACTCCCACATCCTCACTCCCACACCCTCGCTCCCACACCCTCGCTCCCACACCCTCGCTCCCACACCCTCGCTCCCACACCCTCGCTCCCACACCCTCGCTCCCACACCCTCGCTCCCACACCCTCGCTCCCACACCCTCGCTCCCACTCCCACACCCTCACTCCCACTCCCACACCCTCACTCCCACTTTCACACCCTCACTCCCACTTTCACACTCTCACTCCCACTTTCACACCCTCACTCCCACTCCCACACCCTCACTCCCACTCCCACACCCTGACTTACTCACTGCTAAACCCACACCCTCACTCACTCACTCCCACACCCTCACTCACTCCCACACCCTCACTCACTCCCACACCCTCACTCACTCACTCCCACACCCTCACTCACTCACTCCCACACCCTCACTCACTCACTCCCACACCCTCACTCACTCACTCCCACACCCTCACTCACTCACTCCCACACCCTCACTCACACTCCCACACCTTCACTCACTCACTCCCACACACTCACTCACACACCCTCACTCACTCACTCACACACCCTCACTCACACTCCCACACCCTCACTCACTCACTCCCACACCCTCACTCACTCACTCCCACACCCTCACTCACTCACTCCCACACCCTCACTCACTCACTCCCACACCCTCACTCACTCACTCCCACACCCTCACTCACTCACTCCCACACCCTCACTCACTCTCCCACACCCTCACTCACTCACTGCTAAACCCACACCCTCACTCACTCACTCCCACACCCTCACACACTCCCACACCCTCACACACTCCCACACCCTCACACACTCCCACACCCTCACACACTCCCACACCCTCACTCACTCCCACACCCTCACTCACTCCCACACCCTCACTCACTCCCACACCCTCACTCACTCCCACACCCTCACTCACTCCCACACCCTCACTCACTCCCACACCCTCACTCACTCCCACACCCTCACTCACTCCCACACCCTCACTCCCACTCCCACACCCTCACTCCCACTCCCACACCCACACTCCCACACCCTCACTCCCACACCCACACCCACAATCCCACACCCACACCCTCACTCCCACACTCTCACTCCCACACCCTCACTCCCACACCCTCACTCCCACACCCTCACTCCCACACCCTCACTCCCACACCCTCACTCCCACACCCTCACTCCCACACCCTCACTCCCACACCCTCACTCCCACACCCTCACTCCCACACTCTCACTCCCACACCCTCACTCCCACACCCTCACTCTCACACCCTCACTCCCACTCTCACACCCTCACTCCCACTTTCACACCCTCACTCCCACTTTCACACCCTCACTCCCACTTTCACACCCTCACTCCCACTTTCACACCCTCACTCCCACTTTCACACCCTCACTCCCACTTTCACACCCTCACTCCCACTCCCACACCCTCACTCCCACTCCCACACCCTGACTTACTCACTCACTGCTAAACCCACACCCTCACTCACTCACTCCCACACCCTCACTCACTCCCACACCCTCACTCACTCCCACACCCTCACTCACTCCCACACCCTCACTCACTCCCACACCCTCACTCCCACACCCTCACTCCCACACCCTCACTCCCACACCCTCACTCACTCCCACACCCTCACTCACTCCCACACCCTCACTCACTCACTCCCACACCCTCACTCACTCACTCCCACACCCTCACTCACTCACTCCCATACCCTCACTCACTCACTCCCACACCCTCTCACTCACTCCCACACCCTCACTCACTCACTCCCACACCCTCACTCAATCACTCCCACACCCTCACTCACTCCCACACCCTCACTCACACACCCTCACTCACTCACTCCCACACCCTCACTCACACTCCCACACCCTCACACGCTCCCACACCCTCACACGCTCCCACACCCTCACACGCTCCCACACCCTCACTCACTCCCACACCCTCACTCACTCCCACACCCTCACTCACTCCCACACCCTCACTCACTCCCACACCCTCACTCCCGCACTCTCACTCACTCCCACACCCTCACTCACTCCCACACCCTCACTCCCACACCCTCACTCACTCACTCCCACACCCTCACTCACTCACTCCCACACCCTCACTCCCATACCCTCACTCACTCACTCCCATACCCTCACTCACTCACTCCCATACCCTCACTCACTCACTCCCACACCCTCACTCACTCACTCCCACACCCTCACTCACTCCCACACCCTCACTCACTCACTCCCACACCCTCACTCACTCACTCCCACACCCTCACTCACTCACTCCCACACCCTCACTCACTCCCATACCCTCACTCACTCACTCCCATACCCTCACTCACTCACTCCCATAACCTCACTCACTCACTCCCACACCCTCACTCACTCACTCCCACACCCTCACTCACTCACTCCCACACCCTCACTCACTCACTCCCACACCCTCACTCACTCACTCCCACACCCTCACTCACTCACTCCCACACCCTCACTCACTCACTCCCACACCCTCACTCACTCACTCCCACACCCTCACTCACTCCCACACCCTCACTCACTCCCACACCCTCACTCACTCCCACACCCTCACTCACTCCCACACCCTCACTCACTCACTCCCACACCCTCACTCAATCACTCCCACACCCTCACTCAATCACTCCCACACCCTCACTCAATCACTCCCACACCCTCACTCACTCTCCCACACCCTCACTCACTCTCCCACACCCTCACTCACTCTCCCACACCCTCACTCACTCTCCCACACCCTCACTCACTCTCCCACACCCTCACTCACTCTCCCACACCCTCACTCACTCTCCCACACCCTCACTCACTCTCCCACACCCTCACTCACTCTCCCACACCCTCACTCACTCACCCCCACACCCTCACTCACTCTCCCGCACCCTCACTCACTCTCCCGCACCCTCACTCACTTACTCCTACACTGTCACTCACTCCCACACCCTCACTCACCCACTCCCACACCCTCACTCACCCACTCCCACACCCTCACTCACCCACTCCCACACCCTCACTCACCCACTCCCACACCCTCACTCACCCACTCCCACACCCTCACTCACCCACTCCCACACCCTCACTCACCCACTCCCACACCCTCAGTCACGCACTCCCACACCCACTCACTTCCACACCTTCACTCACTCACTCCCACACCCTCTCTCACTCCCACACCCTTTCACTCCCACACCCTCTCTCACTCCCACACCCTCACTCACTCCCACACCCTCACTCACTCCCACACCCTCACTCACTCCCACACCCTCACTCACTCCCACACCCTCACTCACTCCCACACCCTCACTCACTCCCACACCCTCACTCACTCCCACACCCTTCACTCACTCCCACATGCTCACTCACTCCCACACGCTCACTCACTCCCACTCCCACACTCACTCCTACTACCACACTCACTCCTTACTTACATCGACACCCACATCCTCACTCCCACTCCCTCACTCACTTTCACACCCACTCCCTCACTTCCACACCCACACCCTCACTCCCCAACCCTCACCCTCACTCACGCCCACATCCTCACCCTCACTCACGCCCACATCCTCACCCTCACTCCCACATCCTCACCCTCACTCATTCCCACATCCTCACCCTCACTCACTCCCACACCCTCACCCTCACTCACTCCCACGCCCTCACCCTCACTCACTCCCACACCCTCACTCCCACATCCACACCCTCATTCACTCCCACATCCACACCCTCATTCACTCCCACACCAATACCCTCATTCACTCCCACACCAATACCCTCATTCACTCCCACACCAATACCCTCACTCACTCCCACACCAATACCCTCACTCACTCCCACACCAATACCCTCACTCACTCCCACACCAATACCCTCACTCACTCCCACACCAATACCCTCACTCACTCCCACACCAATACCCTCACTCACTCCCACACCAATACCCTCACTCACTCCCACACCAATACCCTCACTCACTCCCACACCAATACCCTCACTCACTCCCACACCCTCACCCTCACTCACTCCCACACCCTCACCCTCACTCACACCCACACCCTCACTCATTCCCACACCCTCACCCTTACTCACTCCCACACCCTCACCCTTACCCTCACACACCCTCACCCTCACCCACTCCCACACCCTCACCCTTACTCCCACACCCTCACCATCACTCACTCCCACACCCTCACTCACTCCCACACCCTCACCCTCACTCACTCCCACACCCTCACCCTCACTCACTCCCACACCCTTACCCTCACTCACTCCCACACTCTCACCCTCACTCACTCCCACATCCACACCCTCATTCACTCCCACACCAAAACCCTCATTCACTCCCACACCAAAACCCTCATTCACTCCCACACCAAAACCCTCATTCACTCCCACACCAAAACCCTCATTCACTCCCACACCAAAACCCTCATTCACTCCCACACCAAAACCCTCATTCACTCCCACACCAAAACCCTCATTCACTCCCACACCAAAACCCTCATTCACTCCCACACCAAAACCCTCATTCACTCCCACACCAAAACCCTCATTCACTCCCACACCAAAACCCTCATTCACTCCCACACCAAAACCCTCATTCACTCCCACACCAAAACCCTGACTCACTCCCACGCCCACACCCTGACTCACTCCCACGCCCACACCCTGACTCACTCCCACGCCCACACCCTGACTCACTCCCAAAGCCACACCCTCACTTACTCCCAAAGCCACACCCTCACTCACTCCCAAAGCCACACTCTCACTCACTCCCACAGCCACACCCTCACTCCCACAGCCACACCCTCACTCCCACAGCCACACCCTCACTCCCACAGCCACACCCTCACTCCCACAGCCACACCCTCACTCCCACAGCCACACCCTCACTCCCACAGCCACACCCTCACTCCCACAGCCACACCCTCACTCCCACAGCCACACCCTCACTCCCACAGCCACACCCTCACTCCCACAGCCACACCCTCACTCCCACAGCCACACCCTCACTCCCACAGCCACACCCTCACTCCCACAGCCACACCCTCACTCCCACAGCTACACCCTCACTTCCACAGCCACACCCTCACTCCCACAGCCACACCCTCATTCACATCCTCACTCATTTCCACATCCACACCTTCACTCACTCCCACATCCTCATTCACTTCCCCACCCACACCTTCACACACCCACACTCTCAGTCACCCACACCCTTAATCACTCCCACACCGTCACTCACTCCCGCAACCTTTCCCTCACTCATCCCCACATGGACACCCTCATTCACTACCACATCCACGCCCTCCCCCGCTGCCACGCCCTCCCCCGCTGCCACGCCCTCCCCCGCTGCCACGCCCTCCCCCGCTGCCACGCCCTCCCCCGCTGCCACGCCCTCCCCCGCTGCCACGCCCTCCCCCGCTGCCACGCCCTCCCCCGCTGCCACGCCCTCCCCCGCTGCCACGCCCTCCCCCGCTGCCACGCCCTCCCCCGCTGCCACGCCCTCCCCCGCTGCCACGCCCTCCCCCGCTGCCACGCCCTCCCCCGCTGCCACGCCCTCCCCCGCTGCCACGCCCTCCCCCGCTGCCACGCCCTCCCCCGCTGCCACGCCCTCCCCCGCGCTGCCACGCCCTCCCCCGCGCTGCCACGCCCTCCCCCGCGCTCCCCAACCCTCCCCCTCGCTCCCCAACCCTCCCCCTCGCTCCCGCACCCTCACCCCCGCACCCTCACCCCCGCACCCTCACTCACCCCCGCACCCTCACTCACTCGCTCCCAAGCCCACACCCTCACTCACTCGCTCCCACGCCCACACCCTCACTCACTCGCTCCCACGCCCACACCCTCACTCACTCGCTCCCACGCCCACACCCTCACTCACTCGCTCCCACGCCCACACCCTCACTCACTCGCTCCCACGCCCACACCCTCACTCACTCGCTCCCACGCCCACACCCTCACTCACTCGCTCCCACGCCCACACCCTCACTCACTCGCTCCCACGCCCACACCCTCACTCACTCGCTCCCACGCCCACACCCTCACTCACTCGCTCCCACGCCCACACCCTCACTCACTCGCTCCCACGCCCAAACACACACTCTCTCCGAAACTTACGCACGCACTCATTCACTCCCACACCTACACCTTCAGTAACTCCCACACCCTCACTCACTCCCATGCCCTCACTCACTCCCACACACACCCACAGACTCACTCCCACGCTCACTCCCTCCCACATGCACATCCTCACTCACCCCTATACTCACACACTCACTCACTCCCACAGCCACACTAAATCACACACTCTCTCCCTCTCTCTTACCCTTAGGCAGTGAGTCTTTTCATCCTCACCACGCACACCCACCATCCTGCTTGCATCATTGCATCCATCCTCTTCTGGCCCTGAGCGAGTCTCTCCCTCTCGCGCATTCTCCCCAATACCTCTGCTTCCGGAGCCCACTCTCTGTGACCAGTGTTGCTGTTCCTCCAATCATAGATTGCTTCTCTTCATCTTTTGTTGCTAATAAGCTTACAAGTGGCTCATCAGCAGCAAATGTGGGAGAGCAACAACCTGAGATTGGAGGAGCATTTTCTTTAAGAATCTTCCACTGTACTTACCTTGAGGGGCCATATTGGGGGGCTTTGCCCACGGGCAGGATGTTGGACAAGCATTTCTATCTTATCTCACACTAATCTTAAATCTACATTCAAACTAAAAATGCACCTGTCATTAGACTGTATTATCTTACAAAGCTCTCGGGCATCCTGCATTTTGGGCCCCCTCTGTCGTTTGGGGGCCCCATGCTAGGGCACAGTGTGTTTCATTGTAAATCCGCCTTGGTGACGAGGACATTTTTTAAAACAAAAAAAGTTACAATTTTTAAATCTCATTTCCTGACTGGATTTAATAAAAAACAATAAACTGTAACAAAAACAGAATTACCTGGAAAAACTCAGCAGCTCTGGCAGCATCGGCGGAGAAGAAAAGAGTTGACGTTTCGAGTCCTGATGACCCTTTCACAGAACTGAGTGAATATAAGGAGAGGGGTGAAATATAAGCTGGTTTAAGGTGGGGGGCTGGGGAGGAGAGAAGTGGGGGGGGGTGTGGTTGTAGGGACAAGCAAGCAGTGATAGGAGCAGATAATCAAAAGATGTCACAGACAAAAGAACACAGAGGTGTTGAAGGTAGTGATATTATCTAAATGAATGTGCTAATTAAGAATGGATGGTAGGGCACTCAAGGTATAGCTCTAGTGGGGGTTCGGTGGAAAGACTAGCAGGACATAAAAGATTTAAAAATAATGGAAATAGGTGGGAAAAGAAAAATCTATATAAATTATTGGAAAAAACAAAAGGAAGGGGGAAGAAACAGAAAGGGGGTGGGGATGGAGTTTGGAGTTCAAGATCTAAAGTTGTTGAATTCAATATTCAGTCCGGAAGGCTGTAAGGTGCCTAGTCGGAAGATGAGGTGCTGTTCCTCCAGTTTGCGTTGGGCTTCACTGGAACAATGCAGCAAGCCAAGGACAGACATGTGGGCAAGACAGCAGGGTGGAGTGTTAAAATGGCAAGCGACAGGGAGATCTGGGTCTTCCTTGTGGTCTGTCCGCAAGAATGGCTTGCTGCATTGTTGCTTCCAGTGAAGCCCAACGCAAACTGGAGGAACAGCACCTCATCTTCTGACTTGGCATTTTACAGTCTTCCGGACTGAATATTGAATTCAACAACTCTAGATCTTGAACTCCCTCCTCCATCCCCACCCCATTTCTGTTTCTTCCTCCTTCCTTCTGTTTTTTCCAATAATTGATATAGATTTTTCTTTTCCCACCTATTTCCATTATTTTTAAATCGTCTATGTCCTACTAGTTTTTCCACCCCACCCCCACTGGAGCTGTACCTTGAGTGCCCTACCATCCATTCTTAATTAGCACATTCGTTTAGATAATATCACCACCTTCAACACCTCAGTGTTCTTTTGTCTGTGACATCTTTTGATTATCTACTCCTATCACTGCTTGCTTGTCCCTACAACCACATCACCACCCCTCCACTTCTCTCTCTCACCCCCCCACCCCCCCCCCCCCCCCCCACCTTAAACCAGCTTATGTTTCGCCCCTCTCCTTATATTCACTCAGTTCTGTGGAAGGGTCATGAGGACTCGAAACGTCAACTCTTTTCTTCTCCGTCGATGCTGCCAGACCTGCTGAGTTTTTCCAGGTAATTCTGTTTTTTGTTTTGGATTTCCAGCATCCGCAGTTTTTTGTTTTTATAACAATAAACTGTAACCTTATTAAGGCAATGGGGGAACTGCTAGCCAGCCATAATTCCAACTTTCGTTCCACCCAAGTGGGATGAAAGGAACAGACTCTCAACCCCACTACCACCAACCTCCCCGCCCCCCTTTGCTGCAGCCCCTCTCCCCCTCCAGGGAGCATGAAAGACTCCATCTTCTGTTGACTTGTGCACTATTAGTCTTCAAAAGTTTCTGAGGTGAGACAAATAAAGATAATTACTGACCTACAACACAATGACTACAGCAGACATGGTATTCCAATTCCTCTGGAATATAGAGCTAGCAAGGCTTATTAAGAACTGTTTACCAAGTCACAGAGCGGAGATCAGATGAACATATTGAAAGGCTGCAAAAGAGCTTTATCTCTCTCTCTCTCCCTCTTGGAAGTATTGTGCACGGATATTGCAACTATCCTGAGAAGAGAAAATACAGTGCAAACCAGCATCTTTTGGGTATAAAATGTGGAAACCCGCTCTGTACCAGGAAGACAACTGAACAAAATAGCCGCAACATGGCATCACTGCATAGAGAGCAGCTAAAGGACAATTAACCTTATAGTTCTTTAATTGTTTATTTTCTTCACGACTGTAAAAAATCTTTAAATCTATCCTCATCTGTACTAGTGTGTGTGAGAGGCCAAGGAATGTGTGTGACATATGAATAAGGGTTACAACTTACCTAGTTTTTTTGATTAGGGAAGTAGGGTCAATAAACTTACCTTGTGCTTTCATTTAAACTTAGGAAACCAGTCTGATTAATGATTTATAATCTGAAAGCATACATAGTGGGAGTCCTGCAGTATTGGCAAAGTACACCCTCACTAACTTCGCAACTAAGCCCTGTTACATCTAGACCTGGAGTTGTAAATTAGAGGAGTTAATTTTTACCCCTCCTTACATGACCGTTACAAGCATTTGAGGACTGACACCCAGGATTAGATCCCACAAACTACGAGAGAATTGGAGTTGTGAAAGTAACTTGATCCCTAGAAGTAAATTTTCTATTTAAAAAAAACAACTGCCACAGGTTTTCTTGGGTTTAAAGTGCAAAAATGTTCACATTCGATGCCAGTACCTTTCTAGAGCAGATGGAAATTACTTTTGATCATTTAAAAGTAATGTCCCTCGATGAGTCGAAAAGTTTAGCGAAGGAGTTGGAGTTAGAATTTCGCCCGAAAGCCAGGAATCCTGAAATTTTAAAACTAGTGGCTAGAGAATAAGATCGCAAATCTGGAGAGGTTGCAAGAGACAGCCTAATTTTAGCGAAATTACAGATTGAACAGAGACAGCTCGAGCTGGATTCCAAGTAGGGAAAGAGAAGAGAGAGAAAAAGAAAGAGAGGAACAGGAGAGAGGACAAGTTTTCCAAAGAGAGCAGGAAGAAAGGGAGATAAGAATATGTGAACTAGGTAGGGACTAGTCCCCTGTGGCCACTGAAGGCATCCCCAGCTCAAGTCTAAGTAGTGAGTTATTCAAGTTTGTCCATTTAATCCCTAAGTTTGACTAGGAAAAGGTCCAAACCTTCCTCATCTCTTTTGAGGGAGTAGATCAGCAAGTAAGGTGGCCAGTAGAAAGTTGGACCCTGCTCCTGCAAAGGAAGCTATCAGGCAGGGCTCACGAAGTTTACTCCCTGTTGTCTGATAAAAGCTCAGCAAGCTATGAGGTGGCAAAGAGGTTATTTTAAGTTCATACAAACTGATGCTGGAGTCATACAGTCAGAAATTCCATACCCTCTTAAAATAGCAGGACTGGAAGTATATTGAATTTGAACAGTTTAAGCAGCTCACGTTTGATTGGTTGGTATGAGCGCTTAAGGTAGAGGCCACAAATGAAAACCTTTGAGAAATAATGGTTCTTGAAGAATTCAAAATTCCTTCCCTCTCCCTATAAAAACACACACAGAGGAACAAAAAGTAGCAGGGGCCAGGCAGGCAGCAACTCTAGCTGATGATTATGAGCTTATGCAGTAGCCCTCATCCCAAAGGAAACACTTTCCTAATCAGCCCCAGCAACCTGGAAAGGATAGAAGATGGGAGAGTGATAGGAAGCCGAGCACCCATGGGAGAGAGGGGGCAGCTGGAAACACAGGGACAGCTCCTCAAACCAGAAAGGATGGTGCTGAGAAAAGGAATGAGGCTCAGAAGCCTGCATGTTTCAATTGCCGTCAGCCCGGATGCCTTTGTGCTGATTGTTGGAAGTTACGGGAAAAGCCCATAGGATTTATTGGGGCACAAAGGCCCCGTGCAGAAAAAGAGAGTCAGACAGAAAACATAGACTGTGGCTCTGAGTGCAGCAGCCCATGTCCAAATGCAGCAAGATCTGGACAATATCCAGGCTTGGGCTGACAAGTGGCAAGTAACATTCGTGCCACACAAATGAGAGTGATCTCATTTCATTCCATGTGGAGGGGTTGGGGGGTGGGGAGTGTTATAAGGATTTTTTTTTAAACACAAAAGGTTACAATTTTTAATTCTTCATAAAAACAATACACTTATTATCAAGTTTAAAGAACAATAATCTTAATTAAAAAACATTAATCTTATTAAGGCAATGGGCTATTGCTAGCCAGCCATAATATACAATTTGTATTCCACCCAAGTGGGATGAAAAGGAACAGGTTCTCAACTGACTCCCCCTCCCCCACCTGGCCTAGGGAGGGTGAAACACCCCATTTCCTGTTGACTTTTATACTACTATTCTTAAAAAGTTTTTGATATGAGACATCAAAAAGTTAATTATCTGTTCCACAACACAATGACTACAGTAGATGGGAACACCACCACCTGGAAGTTCCCCTCCAAGTCACTCACCATCCTGACTTGGAAATATATCGCCGTTCCTTCATTGTCGCTGGATCAAAATCCTGGAACTCCCTAACAGCACTGTGGGTTTACCTACACCACATGGAGTCTAGTGATTTAAGAAGGCAACTCACCACCACCACCTCAAGAGAAACTAGCGATGGGCAATAAACACTGGCCCAGACAGTGAAGCCCACATCCTGTGAATGAATAAAGAAAAAATACGTGGTAATCCAATTCCTCTGGAATTTACAGCCGGCAAGACCTTTTAAGAACTGCTTACCAGGCTGCAAAGAGTTCTCTCTCTCTCTCTCTCTTTCTCTCGGAAGTATCGTGCACGGATATTGCAGAGTAACAATCCAAAGAAGAGAAAATCTACTGAAAACCAAGATCTTTTGGGTATAAAACATGGAAATCTGCTTCATCTAGCTACACCCAGGAAGACAACTGAATAAAACAGCCACAATGTGGAATCAATGCATCGAGACTAGCCAAAGGACAGTTAACTGTATAGCACTTTGATTATTAATTTTTTTGATGAACTGTAAAAAAATCTTTAAGTCTATCATCATATTCTACCATCTCTATTAGTGTGTATGGGATCCCAAAGAATATGTGTGATCGATGAATGAGGGTTACAATTTATCTAGTTTTTTAAATTCGCGAAGTAAACCTATCTCATACTTTGATTTAAACTCAGAAAACCTTCCTGATTAATGCTTTATAATCTGAAAGCATACGTAGTGGGACCCCTGCAGGGTTGGCAAAGCACATCCTCGCTAAATTCACAACTAAACTCTGTTACAGCCAGACCTGAAGTGGGTACCATTCTTCATGTGATTGTAACAACAGGCCTTGACTCCCTGCATTCAATGTCATAGGACAGCAACTAGTATGTATATATAAAGTGAAGAGTTATAAGAAAGAGACTGATTAGGAGATAGTAGGGAACCAGAATATGCAAGCAAATTAATGGTCAGCACCTAATCCCCAAAACAGAAAAATGGTTCATTTGTGCTTTTGACTGTTAATGCCATTAAACTCAATTGGAAACATTGAGGTTTCAATAACCACTTTACACAGGTATTTCAGGCAACTTTATGAACATCTCAGAGAGTAAGAGAGAAGTAGAGATGGTTGAAATCTGAGTTGTTAAAGGCACATTGGGCCAAAGGAATATAATGACTGAAACTGAAGTATTGTTTTGTTAATCATAGATCTTGCAAACTAAGCACAATACAGTAGCATACTTTAATATTTTTAGTTGATACTTAGCCATCTTGTAGATCACCTTGCAATGAATAAAATTGACTTCTGTGTATTATTTTACAGTGGTGCAAGACATAATAAGAAAGAAAGAAAGACTTGCATTTATATAGCACCTTTTATGATCCCAGGGTGATTCTAAGTGTTTTACAGCCAACGAAGTATTTTTGAAATGCAGTCACTGGTGTGATGTAGGACATGTGGCAGCCAATTTGCACATAGCAAGTTCCTACAAATAGTGATGTGATAATGCAATGTGATAAGGCAATCTGTTTTTGTGTCATTGATTGAAGGAAAAATATTGGCAAGAATGCCAGGGATAACTCCCCTTGCTCTTCTTCAAAATGGTGTCATATCTTTTATGTTCACCTGAGAGGGCAGAAGAGGCTGCAGTGTAATGTTTTAACCAAAAGATAACACCTCTGACAGTGCAGCACTCCCACAGTACCGAGGTGTCAGCCTAGATTTTAGTGCTCACATCTCTAGTGTGGGACTTGAAACCACAACCCTCCAACTCATAGGGTGGTACTATGAGCTGAGCCATGGCTGGCATTATCTATATTACTGTGTGCTTCTAACTTCTCACAGAGTGAACATCAGAGCTCCTTTGAAGTGCCGTGTAAAGTAATGGAACCTGTATGTTTCTAACTGAAGGAGAGCGGGAATGTCTACAAGCTAATTTACCAAGGTGCATGTTCTGATAGTTGGTTACGCAATAGCTGTCGAAGAAATCTGGAAGTCAGATGACCAGCCACACACTCAATATTATAATATAAGAGCAAAATACTGTAATATAAAAGCAAAATCTGAAGTAAAAACAGAAAATGCTGGGAAAACTCAGCAGGTCTGACAGCATCAGAGTTAACGTTTTGAGTCAGTGTGATTTCTTCAGAGCTAAATAGAAGTAGAAATGTGATGAAATTTATAGTGTTTAAGGTGGGTGGAGCAGGTGAAGCTGGATAGAAGGTCAGCGATGCGTGGGGACTAAGGAGAGATTGAAGATGATGTTATGGACAAAAAGACAAAGGGAGTGTTAATGGTAGTGGTTAGGGCTAAAGAAGGTGCTGGCAGTGGCATAAAGATAAGAAAGCAGAATATGTTAATAGAAGAACAAGGGTCAGCACTCTGTGAAAGAACAACATGGAAAAAGGAACAGATGGCCCTTTGGGGGTGGGGTAGGGGGAGGAGGAGGTGGTTGGAGAAAAAGCATAGAAAAAGGGATAAAAAAGGGGATAAGTAAATGAAACAAATAAAAGTATGTAGATAAAAATTTAAAATATATTTAAAAGTGGGATTAAAAAAAGGGTGAAGATCAAAGAGAGAGTTCATGGTCTGAAGTTGTTGAACTCAATGTTGAGCCCAGAAGGCTGTAAAGTGCCTAATCAGAAGATGAAGTACTGTTCCTCCAGTTTGCGTTGGGCTTCACTGGAACATTGCAGCAGGCCAAGGATGGACATGTGGGCATCAGAGCAGGGCAGTGTGTTGAAATGGCAAGTGGCAGGAAGGTCTAGGTCATGCTTGCAGACAGACCAAAGGTATTTCACAAAGCAGTCACCCAGTCTGCGTTTGGTCTCCCCACTGTGGAGCAAACTGCACTGGGAGCAGCGAATGCAGTAGACCAAATTGAAGGAGGTGCAAGTGAAGAGCTGCTTCACCTGAAAGGAGTGTTTGGCTCTTGGATGGTGAAGAGGGAGGAGACAAAGGAACAGGTGTTGTGTCTTCTGCAATTACATGGAAGGGTGCTGTGGGAAGGGAATGAGGTGTTGGGGTGATGGAGGAGTGGACCAGGGTGTCCCGGTCACCAAGCCACACTGTCAAGCCAATCTGCTTCTTTCTTTTCTGTGCCAGTACATTAGTACCAAAGTGCCTCAATATCGCTAGTGATGTGGATGAAGTTTGAATAACTCTTTTGTAATTTGAATTGGCTTTCTGCAATTCATTGAATTTGCTTGCCATTTACACAGATAAAGTTAGTAACTTATTTTATTCTGTTTTTCCCTACTTATTTCTCCTCCAGATAATTCATCGTGATATCAAACCGGAGAATGTTCTGGTCTCGGGGTCTGGTGTTGTTAAGCTATGTGATTTCGGCTTTGCCCGTTCATTGGCTGCACCAGGAGAGCCTTACACAGAATATGTGGCCACTCGATGGTACAGGGCTCCAGAGTTAGTAGTCGGTGACACCAAATATGGAAAGTAAGTACATATTGTAAAGAATGTTTTTCTTTTATTTCTCTTAATTTACAGAAGTAGAAGAATGTGCAACTATTCCCTCCAACAGTACTGTGCTATTGAGCCATACAGATGAAGGACCCTTGTTTGTGCTAAGCTAATTTGAGTCAGCTGCAACAATAGATCTCAATATCCACAGGCTGGAGAGAGGAAAAAAAAACAACCAAAATCTCCAGTTTTGATAATATCCAGTGCACAGTGCTGCATGGACACTTATGTGGGACATCAGGTGAAGAAAACTTGTTCAGGCTCACGGTGACGTCCTTGAGGTTGAATAGCCCACTGAAAGTAATTTTCTAGGATCACACATGAAGAACAGTCATTTCGGGAGAAGAAATCAAGGACAAAAACAGAGAAAAATTAGGAGAAAGGTATACCCCCATGACATTCTTGAAGCTGGCTGACTTTCCTTGCTTTTGTGAGTTGGTCAAAAACTGGATGATGGAGTCAAACAGAAGGCCTTGAGAGAGGTGACTGCAAGGTTGGCCAGCAACGAGGCCTTCAAAGACTTTAGACAGAAAGACCAGCTTAGATACAGAGTGGTAGTTTGATATGATAGAGTAGTCAAGGACAGGCTTTTTCAAGTAAATGCTTGATGATAAGAAGAGTGTTGTATTGTTGGCAAACATGGAACTGAGAAGGAGAAACAAAGCAGTTGGGAGTAGGATTAGAACATGCTCAGGCATCAGATGGCAGGGTTCAGAGGAAAATCTAATCTTGAAAGATGAGAAAGAAACTGCAGAGTGTTGAGTGAATGTGGGTTTTTGGGGGTTAGAAACAAAGAAGTTCACAAGTTCCTTATGTACTCAAAGTGAGCAATGGAAGGACTGGAAGTTTAAGGTTGGAGAAAGCAATTAGTGGCAGAGAAGCAGTTATGAGCATTTGGTCACAGAGAGCGAAAGGTGGCACCATTTGAGGCTGGTCGAGCACCTCATACACTCTAGCCTGTAGCTTACAGACAAGTCCATGGAGGTGTCTGTTGAATTAGGGAGACCAGTGAGGATAGGAGACCCTCCGACATCTTGTGGAAAACAAGATTGAGGGGGGGAAAGGAGGCAAAGAAATTGGGGAATGTGAGCAAGGTAAGTTCACTCTGCAAGTTGCCAGAGATGAGGAGATGCTGAATACAAAGCTTGAGTGAGATTGGAAAGAAGCTTTTGATCTCAGGTGTGGGAGGAAGGGTGTGGTGTTAGGTTGTTGGTACATAATAATAAGACTCTTAAAGGACAGGGGCAATGGTGGTTGAGAGTAAGGCAATATAATGTGGAGAAGGTATGGTGTTGTCTTGGTGTAGGCCAAGGCAAGACATGGGGGTGATGCCATGCTGCCTTCATGAGGTCAGCAACTTGGTGTGTTGGGAGTTATTGGTGTTGGTTCATTGCTGATCACTTAGCAGTTGGGGTGACATGTCAGTGCACTGGCATAACATTGTGCATCAAAAAGTGATTTCCCTAGACTTTGTCAAAGCCTCCTCTTTCTGAATTGAGATGATTAAGAACATAAGAAATGGGCGCAGGAGTAGGCCATTTGGCCCCTCAAACCTGCTTCCCCATCATAAAGATCATGGCAGATCTGATTGTGGCCTTAACTCCACTTTCCTGCCTGATCCCGATAACCCTTGACTCCCTTGTAAATCAAAAATCTGCCTAAATCAGCCTTGAATATATTCAATGACCCAGCCTCCACTGTTCACTGAGGGAGAATTCCAAACAC
Source organism: Carcharodon carcharias (assembly GCF_017639515.1). Lineage (NCBI taxonomy): Eukaryota > Metazoa > Chordata > Chondrichthyes > Lamniformes > Lamnidae > Carcharodon > Carcharodon carcharias. Next base: position 40,818,139 of record NC_054474.1, on the reverse strand, counting down.
GAACAAGCTCGGAGAGAAGAAATTCCTCCTCAACTCCGTCTCAAATGGGATACCCCTTATTTTGATACTGTGCCCCCTTGTTCTAGTTTCCTGGACGAGAGGATAAATCCTCTCAGCACCTACCCTGTCAAGCCCCCTCAGAATCTTGTATGTTTCAATACAATCACCTCTCATTCTTCTAAGCTTCAATGAGTATAGGCCCAAACTTTCCTCATAAGACAACACCTCATCAGTCTATTGAATCTTCTCTGAACTTCCCTGTAGTAATTATGGTTTTGTTAAATGTCAGACTTTAAGAATAGTCCTGTGATGTAACATTACATGATCTGTGTAAACCAATGTGTGAGCAGCAGAGGCTACCTCCACAGTCAGTGTAGAGATAGAGATGGAGTTGAAAGCACACATGTAGTTGCTGCTGGCTGTATTGTAAATAAACCTAATGTTTCCATTTAGAAAGTTGTCTGCAGATCAGCTCTATTACAAATAGGTGACTAGGCCACACTACAACATTCCCGCAATGCAAGCACACCCCTTTTTAAGCAAGGTGACCAAATCTGTACACAGTACTCTACGTGTGGTCTCACCAATGTAATGTACAATTGTAGCAATTGTAGCAAGACTTCCTGTTATTAAAATCGATCGCCCTTGTAATAAGGACCAACATTCCATTTGCCTTCTTAGTTACTTACAATACCTGCACACTAACTTTTTGTGATTCATGTACAAGAACACCAGGGTCCCTCTGTACCACAGCATTCTGCTGTCTCTTTCCATTTAAATAATATTTTGCTACCCAGAACAGTGATGATTATCTCTTTTCATTTGGAGTAGTTATTAACTGACATTAGCTGAGCTCACTAGATAGTAGTTGAATATCTGGGTGCGCTATTAATACATTTATGCAGTTTTGCAGCAGAGCTGTCTATCCAGGACCAGGCTCACAGGCCTGGTACAACATGGGTTTTATGCAGATATTTTTGTTGCAGCAATTTATTAAATATCAAGATTAACGACTCAATGTACAAACTTGATGCTGTGATACCTCAAAATTAAGTGAACAATTGAGACCAGGTGCTATCTTACAGCAATTAAGACACAAAAATGTATCTCACAAACTGCAAGTTATAGAATACATTGATGAATAAACCTTATTAATTAGCTAAGTGCATTCTATGTAACAGCCTCAAAAGCAATGATGCCTTCACAGAAATAGCCTCATAGGGAATTAAGTCATTGTTAATTATTCATTTTTATCTCCTTTTTTAAAAACGTATTTTGTTGTGCAGTTTTAGCTAATTGGATGCATTACATTTAATGCTATACTAACTGTAAAGATGATCAGAAGGCCCTTGCAGTAATATTACAGGGTCACTAATTAAACTGCTAACTATGCAAAATAGTCTCAATCCTGCAAGAGTTGACTCATGCTGTTATGTGGTGCAGATGACTCCAGTGATTTTTGTTCTGATTGGTGAAAGCAAAGGTGTCGGCTGTCAGCCCTGCATTAGCTCATATCAATATTCTATTTTTGCATCAGAAAATGATGGGCTGTAGTAAATTAATTAATTGCAGGGGTGCTCCTTACTTTCTTTCCCATTTGGCTTATCACAAACTGCAAAATAAATAATCACTGTCTTCAGCAACTGGTCACTATTGTGATGGTTAGAAATCATCTTGAATTAATAAGAAGCACATGTTTAAGTGTACATGGTTATATAGTGTCATATGCAAGAAATTTAATTAAGTAGTGCCTGTTTAATGCTGCACCATAAAAAAACAAAATGCAATAAAGCATTTACGTTTTTGTTAGGCAACAGTATTAAGGGTTACAGAACCAAGGCAGATAGGTGGAGTTGAGATACAGATCATCTTCATCCAATTGAATGGTAAAATGGGCTTGAGGGGCTGAATGGCCTACTCCTGTTCCTATGTAAGTACTCCTGAACTGTCAGTCTCAATACTCAACTTCTATACTTATTTCAGAAAGAGACAATTGGATCCTTCGGTGCTTGTAGCTACACCAGATCATTTTCATTTTTGGGATTCCTAATTTGAATACCTTTATTTTATTGAGAAAAAATAATTCATGATATGCCAGCAGCAGGCTAAATGTTAGCAAGTGTAGTAAATTTCAGAATCCCTGTTAATAACACACTCACTGGTCAGTATTGATATAAGGGGTTGATGTTTGGACATTTGAACTTGGAAGAAAATAGACAAGACTATTTACAAAAATCTTATAGCAGGAAAAAAACACATTCCCAATGAGTTATTATGTAGAGGTTATGGTTAGAGGATGAAAATAATTGGACCAGGGAGTATAAATGTTATTCAATCTCCATTTCAAAATCATCATCTCTATCTTTATTTTTGTATTGGACCTTGACTTTATAAAGTATAGGTAAATAGCAAAACGAAAGACAGTTTGGGAAGCAAAGAAGTCTCACTGTTGTGGTAGATTCCTCATTATTTGAGTATGTCCAACCTACAAATGATTTCATCATCTTCTGTGGGTCCTCTCAATACTGAAGAGTCCAACGAGGGATCAGCATGGACATCCACTGACTGACAGTTCATGTTGTTGTTGTTGTTGGTGCAGAGGGATAGATTTGGTTGGAGTCTCAAATTTATTCTGCAGTACATGCTGAGGAACTGAGATCCTCAAAACAATAATTTATGTTCTTATGATGATAGTAAGTGTCAGGACTGGTGAGAGATTGTAATGGCACCAGACAAATTTATACAGGTGTTTACCATGTGTGGATGTGGGAACTTATAAGAGAAAAAGCTAACACAATGCTGTAAAAAAAAGCATGATAACAGGAAGTAAGATCTTGTTGACAGGAAGCATGCACAGAATATTATAACTGCTAAAAAATTTAGAAAAATGGAATAAATTATCACCTGCTCCAATAATGCATAAAATTGCCACCTCAATACAGTTTGCACATGTGTTAGCTCTACTATACAGAGCAACTAAACTCTTTAGTCTTTATGTTCAAGAATGCTTTCTAAGAGATAACTAACTGATTCCAATAAATATTTGTTGAAACATTTATACATATTTTCTTTACAAGGCCTGTGGACATTTGGGCATTTGGATGCATGAGTATTGAAATGGCAACAGGAAATCCTTACCTGCCAGGGAACTCTGACTTGGATCAGATCCACAAGATAGTGACACAAGTGGGTGAGTACAAATCAAAAGGCTTAATTATTACTCAAGATCTATTTTTTCATATAAATTTAACATCATGTTTTTTAAAAAGTGCACATAAATTTAACATCACCTATTAAAGTAAGTATCCTTACAGTAGCTACAAGTAAGAGATTGGATTATAAGAGTAAAGAAATCTTACTACATTTATACAAGACATTGCTGAGGCCACACCTGGAGTATTGTCTTCAGTTGTGGTCTCCTTGCTCAAAGAAGAATATAATTTCCCTACAGGGAGTACAACAAAGGTTCCATAGATTGATTCCTGGGATCTGGGGATTGTCCTATGTGGCTTATATTCCCTGGAGTTTAGAAGAATTGAGAGGTGATGTAATTGAAACATATAACATTCTTAAGGGGCTTGACAAATCAGATAATGAGAAAATGTTTCTACTGACTGGGGAATCTAGAACACAGGGTCACAGGGCTGGATTTTTGCTAACAATTTCCTGACTCGGCAGAGCCACCTCAGTTTAAAAGGCCGGTTAGATCCAATTTTCGTTCCTGGGATGCGGGGGCAGGCCCCTGATCCCAGAAGCAGACACTAGGCCTCCTTGCCCTCCATGTCCCCTCCATGCCAACTCATGCTCTCCACCCACCTCCCATGCCCCTCAAATCCCCCATGGTCCCTTGATGTCCATGCAACCTTCATGACAACTCATGCCCTCCATCCAAATACCTTCATACCAACTCCATAGCCACTCAACCATTATCCACCATGGGAAAACGCAGGAGTCCTGTGGAAATGGGGGAAAAAAACTTCTAACAATCTAACACAGCTCTCACTCACACACCTAATAGTGAAAGAAACCCCATCCATGAAATCTATTGAAAGATTTTTTTAAAATCTCCTCCAGTGCCTAATCTCTTATAAAAACAAACAAATTTCTAATCAGACCCCTCAAAGACAACTAAATAATCCTTTACTAGTCTCTTTAAACTGTCAATAAAGCTGTGAACTCAGAACCCACTACTGAGATAATTGTATAAATGTAACTTTTAGAATGACATAATGCTGGCCCAAGGGGAAATGCCATTAAAGGCCTCTGTTGAAACTGCCCAATCAGATGGTAAAGTTTTTTCTAAAATAAAAACAGAAAATTCTGGAAAAACTTGGCAGGTCTGACAGCATCTGTGGAGAGAGAAAGAGTTAATGTTTCTAGTCTGTATGACCCTTCTTCAGAGCTGGATCCAGCTATGGAGAAGGGTCATACAGACTTAAAATGTTAAGTCTGTTTCTCTCTCCACAGATGGCTGTTATACCAGCTGAGTTTTTCCAAATTTGCTGTTTTTATTTCAGATTTTCAGCATCCGCAGTATTTTGCTTTTATCTTAAAGTTTTTTCTAACCTATACCAGATGGCCTATCAATCAAAGCAGTCCAGCAGAGGTTTTTTTAAAACGCTCACTGATAGCTTCAGCCAGTCTTTTCATGTTTAAAGAGTGGGGATTTAACAAATTTCAGATCATGATACTTAAACAGACCTTCTCCACCCATCAAGAGCATTTATATATCAATTTGTGACTCCCACACTGCAGGTTAAGGCCCTTGAACCAGACAAAATGGGGTCTGTTTCAACTCAGCACAGTTTAAATGGCCCTGCTGAGTTTGGGTTTCCCTCCTATGTGAATCATGCCTCACCACATAGACAGATTTCTGGTCTCTCAGGGAATGAAGGGATATGGTGAGTGGGTGGGAAAATGGAGTTGAAGCCCAAGGTCTACCGTGATTGTATTGAATGGCAGAGCAGGCTTGATGGGCCTGCTCCTGCTCCTATTTCTTGTGTTCTTGTTCTTGCCCCCTTCCTCTTGCTGGCAAAAATAGGATCTGTTGGAAATGGGGGTGGGACTTTCATGTTTGGGTTCTAATTCTGTGAAAATCCAGTCCACAATCTCAGAATAAGGCTCTATTTAGGACTGAGACGAGGAGACATTTTTTCACTTAAAGCACCGTGACTCTTTGGAATTCTCTAACTCAAGGAGTTGTGGATGCTCAGCCATTGAGTCGATATTCATGACAGAGATCTTTTGACTTTTGGGTACCAAGGGAATTAAGGGATATGGGGATAGTGTGGGAAGGTGGAGTTGAGGTAAATGATCAACCATAATCTTGTTTGGCAAACCAGACTTGAAGGGTCATATAGCCCACTCTAGCTCCTATTTCTTTTGTCCTTATGTAAATGTAAATATTTTAAAGACCAGTTAATCTGCACATAATCCTAAACACTCTGCTAGGAGATATCGGTATGCACATGTGCATCTCCCCCTTATAAGCCTATGATTTTATTTACTCTACTTTGTTTTCTTCCTCTTCTGAAGGCTTTGACTCATGTTGGGCTGCAGCTCCATTGGTGGCTGTAGTTTTTTAGTACCTTGCAAAGTTCCAGTCTTGATGCTGAGCCTAAAAAGTGGGTGTCAGAAAACTGTTCGACTGTAGATGAATCACAGATTACACTCATCCAGTTTTATCCAGCACACAAACGTGTGCATATACTCGTGCACACGAATGCAATTCTGGCTGGTTTTCTTTTCCACTGCCATGGAACTGAAACTAGTAATTGAGCCCAACCAGCACACCAGCTGAAATGATCTAAATTAATGCTGAAAAGGGATTAAATCTTGTACCTTTCTGGTCTGTATGGTTCAGCAACACATTATATGACGCTCTTGCCCACTACAGTATTGGACAGTTATGTTCTAGTGTTTCATTCTTTAAAGCTCAGGCAGCAACAGCAATGAGCTTCTGTGATATCATTAATAAGCGTTAGGCATGCACGCTCTGGAACAAATTGCCCCACGTTACTGTTTTTAATTGTTGAGGTCATATCAACTGAATTTCAGGAATTACAAATCTGGCATTTTCTCTAATAACTGAATATTTCATTTACCATATATCTTAATTTTGACAATGGAGGTGAACTGTCACTGGTCCTAAGTACAAATGTTTGAGCAGTATTTTTGTTTGTAGATGTGAATACATGAATATTGCATAAGTAACATTAACATAACTTGGTGTTCCAATATTGATACACATGACTAAGAACTTCAGATTGTATAAAGCTAGTGTAGTCAGATTAGCTTGCAGACTACAGGATAACAAAGAGATGCTGCAAGTCTTGAATCTGGAAACCTCAGTTGGCGATTTCACAGTAAAGTTGGCTCTGCATTGTAGAATTGTTCCTTTTTGAATCTCCTGAATACAACCTGCAAAATTATTCTATAATTAAAGGTCTGGTGTCTGTCTGGTGTGTCAATAGGTCATGGGAAAGGATATTACTGGTTGTTTTAGTAGTGAATTTGTATGACCCAATCATAAACATTACTTCTTTAAAAAGAGCCAATCACAAACTATAAAAACAATCAGATCTGTCGACAAAATCCTGTGAACCGCAATTAGAGTTCCTCACCCAGTGCACTATATCCTCCTCAAAATATGATTTGTGACGTAATAAACCCATAAAAAAATTCATATGGCCAGGAATTTTAGGACTCCACCTCACCCATTCTGCCACCTGATGAGTTGGCGGCGAACACATCCCCTCTCACACTGACTGCCCCACAGCCATTTAGCACTAGGAGTTTTAATTGAATGGAGGTGGGATTTCCACTCCTTTCTCGGGAGGAAGTCCCACCTCAGGAAGTTGCCAGCCAATCAACTCTCTAGTTCCAGCAGCGCCAGAAGCTGCAGTGGACAGGACTGGGACTACAAATAGTCCCAAGAGACTAAGACCAGGATTTTCCAGTCCCAATAGCGGTGGGTATAATGGTGGGTGGGGGAGGCGGGTGGACAATATTGCGAGAGCTGAAAAATCATCTTCCTGTTGGTGTGAAATGACGGCAGGAATGTGCTCTCTTGCCCATCATGGCGAATTGCCATTTCTGCCAGAAGCTGGCTTGAAGCCATTTTGCATCCCGTTAATGGGATGTAGATGAAGTTGGAACCGTAATTTTCTTCCGCATCCAATTATCCACACCGCCAGCGTGATATCACTCCAGTCGGGAACACATCCGGACCAACATGGCATGGACTCACCTGGAAGGAGGCCTGGAGCAGCTTGCGGAGCGTGGAGGACAGAGGCCTCCAGAGACCTCCAGAGACCGTGGACCATGGAACACTGCAGCAGTGGGTGGGTGGAGCTTCGACCACGTGGATCTTCTCAATGCAGCAGCTTCCAGAATGTGGATCTTTGTGCTGCAGGCGGTCGGCCATATGAGGTACTGTTGGGTGGAAATAGTCTGAGCTTGGGGGTGGGGGGATGAGCTGGGGAGGAGGGGAATGGTGAGGAAGGACAGGTGTGGAGGCCTAGAAGGAGGCAGGGGAGGTGGGGGTGGTAGGGAAAAGAGAGAGATGCTGCATGGGTCGTGGAACAGGTGAGGTGGTTTATGAGGCAGGAGGGTGGGAAGGGTTGAGTTGGAGTGCAGCCGGGGTGGGAGGTGTGCAGGTGCGAACGAGCATGGGGGGTGTGCAGCTGTGAATAGGCATGAGGGTTAAGAGGGGAAAGGGGTTCAGAGGGAGGGGTCTGTGTTGTCAACTGATGAGTCCTGGGAGACATGCTGAGGGAATTGGTGATATGAAGGGATGGTGAGGGTTAAAGGGGGCAATGGCAGCTGGTAGGGTGAAAGTCCTGTGCCGACGGGTGCAGGGACACTGAGATTTGTTGGAGGGGACATGGAAGTAAAAGTGGATTCTGGGGGTCAGCAGGAAGGGGCATTTCTGTTGTCATGGGGGTGAGCTCCTCAGTAAGGTAGGAGACATAGACATTCACCTCTACGGGAAGGAGGGTGAAGGGTTATAGGGTGACTGTGGGGCGGTCACTGGTCACGGTGGGGGAGGTTGCAAGGTGTTGGACTCTACCTGTTAAATCACTCGCACTGGGGCAGCTTGCAAATGTCCAGGGCCTTGCAGTGGAGATCTTGCGATGCTGCATAGGAGTTGGGTATTCAGGGGTGGTGGAGCGGCAGGTCAACTCAAGTGGACAACTGAAGGGGAACCCCAGCACATAGTGCTGACAATGCTAAGGTATTCCAACAGATGAGCATGTGACGGGCAAAGGCTCAGCTAGTGTGGGAGGCTCTTGCACATGGCTCACAAGAGCCCTGGCCAAGATCCCTGTCTCCCTGCACATGCAAGATTCCGGGGGACATGGACCCAGCCTGGGGTGTCCTCCTGAAGATGAGGGGGAGGGTGGCGAACAGGCTTAACAACGGCAAATCACAATTAAACCACATCAGGCCTCATTAAAATGCAAGTGTAGTCTTTTTACAAAAGTGTAAGAACATTAACACTTATAGTGCACTGTGCAACCACATATAAAATCATAACTTCTTAATCTTTCGGGCCCTACCACTTCTTTTAGGTGCTCCCCTGACATCCACAGCAGGGATGGAGGCAGCCTACTGACCAGTTTGCCCTGTTATTTTGGATGACCTTGGCAGGTGTCCTCTGGAAGCCCCAGGCCTGGATGGCCCCTGTTTACTTTGGGTGTCCTGCTGTGGGGCAGCTGCTCCCTTTGCGATCACAGAGGATGAGGCTGAAGGGGTCACAGGCAATGGGAGTTCTGAAGGGCCAGACACCCTCAGAGAGTCCTGAGTTGAGGGCCAAGGGGTGTCTAACAGCCACTCCTCCAACTTTTGAGGACCCTTGCCTGACTCATTGAGGAGAAGGGGCACCTGGAGGGAGGTTGAGGTGCCCTGTCCCCCTCTTGTGTAACCACAGCAAGATCTCACCTATGACTACAGCGATGGAGTGCAGGCTAGCACAGCGATGGAGTGCAGGCTAGCACAGCGATGGAGTGCAGGCTAGCACAGCGATGGAGTGCAGGCTAGCACAGCGATGGAGTGCAGGCTAGCACAGCGATGGAGTGCAGGCTAGCACAGCGATGGAGTGCAGGCTAGCACAGCGATGGAGTGCAGGCTAGCACAGCGATGGAGTGCAGGCTAGCACAGCGATGGAGTGCAGGCTAGCACAGCGATGGAGTGCAGGCTAGCACAGCGATGGAGTGCAGGCTAGCACAGCGATGGAGTGCAGGCTAGCACAGCGATGGAGTGCAGGCTAGCACAGCGATGGAGTGCAGGCTAGCACAGCGATGGAGTGCAGGCTAGCACAGCGATGGAGTGCAGGTCAGCACAGCGATGGGGTGCAGGTCAGCACAGCGATGGAGTGCAGGTCAGCACAGCGATGGAGTGCAGGTCAGCACAGCGATGGAGTGCAGGCTAGCACAGCGATGGAGTGCAGGCTAGCACAGCGATGGAGTGCAGGCTAGCACAGCGATGGAGTGCAGGCTAGCACAGCGATGGAGTGCAGGTCAGCACAGCGATGGAGTGCAGGTCAGCACAGCGATGGAGTGCAGGTCAGCACAGCGATGGAGTGCAGGTCAGCACAGCGATGGAGTGCAGGTCAGCATGTATCTACAACAGAAACTTGGTGCTCTGCTGGACAAGGTTCTCCATGGTGCTTGCCATCCTCCCCAAAGAGGCCTCTTTGCACACACAGGTCAGAAGCACTTAACAGAGAGCAAGGGGATAGACTCCTCTGCCTCTCATGCCACTCTGTTAAGGGCCTCCACCACCTCTGCTGAATATTACCCCGCCTCTCGCTGCCTCTCCAGCATCTTATGCAGGGCTGATCCCAGAGGCTGGTCATCTGACTTGGACATCGCAAATGCCTCTTCCCCAGCAGTCTTCCGAGTGCCAGTGAGCTTGGCTGACCCTGCTGACTTCTGCTGCGGACATGTGTCTGTGTGGTGACCACCAGAATATGAGATCCTGCCAAGACTAGATCTAGTACCCACCGAGGTGTGTGTGTCTGGGCAAGTGGAGGGTGCAGGTAACTGCTGTGATGCCTCTACAGGTGTAGTTTCTTCCTCCTCCCCAATGTCCCCGGTCCTCTGTGGGCTGGAGGTACTGTTGGACAAGGCTTCCTCTTCCTGCCTCCTCTGCATCCTGCTGGTACCTGTAAGTGAGAGAGGAGTGACTACATAAGCTGCCTCCAACATGGTGGAACGCATGACCCTTAGGTTCCTATGTGATTACATTATGCATGGATCCTTACTGGATGGATGCTGCCCACTGACCTTTCCATCTCAAAGGTCAGTCTGGTTCCTCTCCTGCCAGTTGGGCAGCCTGCTCCTCAAAATCACTGAGGTTTCTCAGTTCAGATGGGAACCCTCCCATCTTCTCTCTCTCTTTCTCCTGTTGTACTGTTATTTTTTGTGCACAAAGAGAGAAGATGGGGTTAAGAGCAATTGGGTTTCAGGTATCTTTCCCATCTTTCAGTCTTACACATAACCCACTGGATTGTGTGCCATCTGATAGATGCACTGCAGGTTGTCCACAAGGGTTCTGGGCCAGCACTCTTCAGAGCGATGAGCCCATGCAGATAGAAAGATAAGGCTCAGAGAAGCATGTCATTAGTGGTGCTTGCTGCTGCCCTTAACGCCTAACCCCCTTCTCCCCACCCCAGGCATCATCAGAGCTCTGTGTGTGGAAGGGTCAGGGACCCACAGTGTTCTCTCCACCTGCAGACTAGATGGACTGCAGTGGGGCTACGAGGCATCATCTTAAAATGTTGGGTAGCTGTTTTATTCATAGGCTGCAATGATGGTGCCCTTGCCACTGAGGCCTATGTCCCCTCCACCAGTCAATGAGGTGAGTGTGAGCAGCTGTGTTCACTTACCCTGGCAGCACAGATCAGGCCATTCATCCATTTCTTGCACAGCAGGGCAGTCCTCCAGTGGAGGCTGTGAACACTGATCACCCTGGTGACTTCCTCCCACGCAGGGTTGGTCACACGGCTCGATCTCCTCCTTCCATCCTCGGTAAAGGACGCCCCTCCTGGCCTCCACTGCATTAAGCAGCACATCGAGGGAAGCATCGCTGAATCTGGGGACTGGAGCTCCCTGGAATCACTGGGCCATCTCCTCCTTTCATAGTGGGTTTGGGACAAAGAAGTTGATGTCCAGACACCTTTTAAATATGGTACCCGGATAGGATGGCAGGGCACACACCATTCAGCCCACCCCGCTGCGCAATAAGTCAGGAAACCTCCAACTGCATGAGTAATGAGCCCCTAGCATTATTGCGATTCAGCACGAATTCCCACTGGGCTCCGCAGTGGGAAACACTCCTGGTCCGCATCCGCCACAGAAGTTAGGCCTGAAATGGAAAATTCTGGTCTAAGTCCCGGGAGTCCTGAACCAAGTAAGTGTGTAGGTCTTAGGGCGAGGAGGGGAGGTGAGGTGAGGCCTGGGGAGTGGGCAGAGGAGACATGGGGTGTTGGTAGAGAGACCAGTTTGGGGGATGAGCACTCGTACAGGGGGAAGATCTTATGCGGCTTGCTTGATGTTGAATGGAGGCTGTTATGGAGGCAACCCCCCCTCCCCCTTCACCCCACCTCCCCCACTTTAAGAATAAGATTATTCTTAAAGCTATGTTTATCAAAACCATAATTACTACATTCCTTCTCCTTTAACTTTTCTGTACATTTTGTATTTACAAGGATATTTATCTCATGACATCACAATATTTACACAGGTCATGAAATTATAAGTTCAGTCTTTCAGGTGGTTTCCTGATCTGTGTGGAACATCGTAGCTCCACGACTTCCGATTCGTTCGCAGGAAACACATTCTCTGGAACCACATTATCATCAGGTATCTCATTAGGCACGTGCAGTTCAGTTGTTTTCCACTCCGTAAGAGACATCGGGCATGTCTATCCTTGGTTGAGCAACTTCAACATGAACCAGTGGTTCAGCAATGGTTACTGATGGAATATCATTTTGTTGGGGTATCCCCCTTTTTCTTAAATGATCCACATGCTTACAGGTGATCCAGCCCTCCAATTCATATGGTACGACAATGGTCCGGTCACAGAGCTTACTTTACCAGGTAACCACTTTAGTCCTCCACCGAAATTTCTCCAACGGTAAACTGTCGCTCACGATTATGCAAAAGATGATTTGCTTTTTGGTTTCTTTGACTTTTCTCCACCTTCCTCTCCAAATCAGGCTTAGTCTTGTTCAAAGACAGTGCCTCATCAGTAATTCCGCAGGCGTTGCTCCTGTCATGGTGTGGGGGGTTGTTTCATGGTGAAATAGGAAACAAACAAGTCTAGTTTACAACAATTCACCTGTTAACTTTTTCATTCCCACCTTAAAAGTTTGTACTGCTCTTTCCGCCAGTTCATTAGATGATGAGTGGTATGGTGCAATCTTCCTTCATGTGTTTAATACTGACAATTGATGCTGACAAATTGTAGAAACTCAGTGCTCATAAACGCAATACCATTATCTGAGACAATTACCTCTGGCAATCCGTGGATGGCGAAGCTTTGGCGTATTTTTCTATAGTAGCACCTGATGTTGGTGACTTTACCTCATAAAGGTCTAACCACTTGGAATGAGCATCTATAATTAGTAGAAACATGGTTCCAAGGAAAGGACTGATGTAATCTATGTGCAATCGCATCCAGGATCTACTAGACCACTCCCATGGGTGTAATGGGGCTGCCAACGGCAACTTTGTAGCTGTTGACATTGCACGGTGTTTTACCACCTTTTCAATATCACCGTCCATCCCTGGCAACCAAAGATAACTTTGCGCTATTGCCTTCATTTGTGAGATTCCTGGATGGGCACTATGTAGCTCTACTAGTAGTGGTTCCCTCCCTTGTGAAGGAACAACTACTCATGCACCCCATAATAGAATACCATCTTTATTGCTCATCTCATGTCTTTGGTTGAAAAATGGCTTCAATTTATCAGAGACTGGTTCCTGGCGTGAATCATGTAACACCTGGTCTCTCACTTGAGACAGGACTGGATCATGATTCATCCAGTTTCTTATCTGCCTGGCACAGACTGGTGAGGAATCCAGGAAATTCATCACTAATACGAGCTCTTGGGGAATTGGGACATGGTCATTGTTCTCTTGCAAAGGAAGGCGACTTAGGGCATTGATATTCGCTATATGAATCCCTGGTCTATGTACAAAGATGAACTCATATGCTGCCAAAATTAGGGCCCATCTTTGTATTCTTGCAGAGGCTATCAGTAGCTGTGCCAATTGATATCTGTAATGAACAGTTACTCTGGTGATACCTTTTACCTGGGTTTCTTCGCCTGTGTACGTTTCCAACTGGCAGATGTTCCAAATTTAATTGTTGATGACCTTTATTTAAATATCTGAAAGTGAGTTCTCCTAACACAGTGGTAGAAGCACCCATGTCTACTTCCATTCACTTGCACTGGCTTTGTCTTCCCAACTTTCATGTTGAATAATGAATAAGTGTCAGAATTTGTTGTTTCTGGCTTTTCTCCACTATAGACTTCATTGGACTTTGATTGTTGCCTGGAAGCCTGTTTAAATCTCGCTTTGCAGTTTTTCCATATGTGTCCACTTCTGTGACAAAAATAATACTCTACCTTTTAAATTGCTAGTTGTTAGGAGAATTATTGTCTCCATGTCGATAAAAATGAGTTTTCGACTTTGCTGCTAAGCTGTTTCATCTAAGCTTTTGGTTAGTGGGGACTGTTTGCCACTTTGCTGCGGAGTCCCAGCTTTTGCGCCACTTTCGGCTGACTGTTCCTGCCCAACTATGAGAGTGGCACCATTTGGCACCTCTTGAATCGCTTGTGAATCCCTTAGAGCGCTTCCCATCGCAAGCGCTATTTCTAACACTTCCTTAAAATTAAGATTCATTTCAGCCAGCAATCTTTGCTGAATAGCATCTTCCTGCATGCCACATACCGAACGATTCCTGAGCAAGTCATTCAGGGTTTCACCTAAATCATAATATTCTGCTACTTGTTTTAATTTTCCGTGAATTGCACCTGAACCTCTGCATTGTGACCGAGGGCTTGGATTGGAAATGTCCCTTAATGATGTTTACTAATTCACTGAAAGCCTTTGAATCTGGAGTACAGGGGTCCATCAAGCTTATAATTAAATGTAGGTCTTGCCCCCACAAATACTCAGGAGAACCAGTCTCCTCTTTTCCTCCCCCGTGATTTTGTTGGCTTGAAAGTTGAACGCAAGACATTCTATATATGAGACCAGTCATCTGCGGCTGTTTCAAAGGGATCGACTGTGCCAAACTGTGGCATCTCGGATGAGTCTATCTTCCTTTCTTTTTAATCATCTTAGATACTCACAATCGTTGGGCGAGGTACAGCACTGGATCTAATTCCATCCTCATCGCCAATTTGTTATAGAGTTGATCTTCCAGGCAACTTTTCTTAGTGGACACATATGACTTTATTTACAAGACAGCAGCAGCAACTACATGTGTGCATCAAACTCTACAACTAAAGAAGAACTCTCCCTTTGAAGTTCCCTGCACTGCTAATCCATTGGTTTACACAGATCATGTGATCTTACAACACAGGATTATTCTTAAAGCTACAGTCCGACGTTTATCAAAACTATAATTACTACGCTTACCCATCAGAGCTTACAATCCCTCTAAGAACCTTACCTTTTATAAAACAGTCTCACTGGAGGGAATTGGATTTCAACCACTTTAATACCAGAGCTTGGACATCTCAGTTGGGCTTTGGACCCCAATATTTTTTTCAGATGTGGATGCCTTATGTTCTGATTTCCCAAGGAGTTTGCAACATCTAATAATTTGCAAGATTTTTTTTTTGTCCGGCCAAAGAGCAAGTACACCTGGCCTGAGTGTTTTCGTGCTTCTCTGAGTGCTGTGGCCCATGACACAACTGTACTAGAATGTAAATTTCATTCAAGGTCCAGCCTTAACCTCAGTCCCAAGTACTTCCCTTGATTGTTCCTTCCCCAAGTATCCAGCGGAAATACGTTCTCTCTATCTACTTTATTGAATCCCTTTATCATTTTAAAAACCTCACTTAGATCACCTCCAGCCTTCTACACATAAGGGATTACAAGCCATGTTTACGTAACCTGTTCTCATAAGTTAACCCCATAAACCGTGGTATAATTCTAGTGAAACAAAAGCAAAATACTGTGGATACTGGAAATCTGAAATAAAAACAGGAAATACTGGGCATACTCAACTCTCAGAGGGGACATGAACCATGGAGGTGCACAGTCCCAAATGGGGAGCAAATATAAACCTAGTCACCTGCTCCAGAAATTCTTTCATTGACATTTGAAATACAAAAAAATTGTCCTTTCAGTTTCAATAGTTGGATTCTATATTTTAAGTTAGATTTGGTTTCATTGTAGTGACTGGAATCTCTAGCGTAATAATTTGAAGTGCTTTTAAAATGAAGAAAAAACCTTCAGCTTGAAACAAGGCACTGCTTGTGATGATGGTGATACTATAATGGGCAGTCAAGATGCTGTAATTGGTGTCAGTGTCATGGCTGGGGAGGAGAAATTTTTAAAAATCATCATTTCTGCTGATGATGCTGGGAATTGGGGTCAGCTGTGATGCCTGCCACAACCATATAGATTGTCTGTACTCACTGTGGCCAAGAAGACTGGCCATTTGCCCAAAATGCCAATGTGTCCATGAACTGTGCTCTTGCAGGGTAGGACAGGAGACTTGAGGTCTGGTGTAAAAACGCATGGGGTAGGATTTTCGGGTCATCGGGCGGGCCGGGTGGGCAGGCCCAGGAGTGGCCAAGAAACGGGTCGCCGCCTATGATCAGCCCCCAACTATGATTTCATACCAATTAATGGCCAGCCAGCATGAAAGACGCGCTGAAAAGCTCAGTGCTGCCGGGGTGGGGGTGGGAAGAGGCTGAGCGCTGAAGTCAGCGTGGGCGCGGGGGAGCGCGCAGTGAAAGCTCCCTACAGGCAGAGCACTGCCTCAGGGAGCTGAAGAATTTAAAATCCAAAGGTAAACATTTTGAAAGTCCAAAAAAAAAGTTCCACCCATAAGAATCACTCAGCTAAACATATTGATGATAAAAATTGTGCCCAGACATTTTTATTTAAAAAAAAATTAAAATTGGAAACCTCATCCCATCCTTGGATGACATTTCCTGAAAAATCCAAAGGCCGCCTGGCCGATTCGCCCACCCACCAACTGCAATGTTGGACGGGCAGTGAAAAATCCAGGTCAATTACTACATTAAAGGCCTTAATAGGCCTCTTAGTTGTCAGTGGGTACGCTGTTGACTCTCGCACGTGCCCGCCTACCAAAATATCATGCACTATTTTACTCCCAATCGAGTCGGGCGCACACTCACTCGCGGGACATAAAATTCTGCTCATAGAGCTGTAGATCTTAGCTGTGAGCAAAAACTACGCTTGCACTTGGCCATAGACATTCTATGGCATTTTGCAAAGGAACTTACTGTAAATTGAAAAGTCAAAAAGCACAGCACTCTGTTCAAAGCATTTGGGACTTATGGGAACAGGAGCAATGTAGCTCCTTAATCAATCAGATTGAAGAGTTGTTAATGAGAAGCTCAGAGTCTAAACCAAGAAGTGAAAGTTCGAATATTGAACTTGATGTCAAGTTAGGTACAGAAAACAAAATAAAGAAAGGGAACGAAAGATTGGATTGAGAGTGAGGAAAGGGAATGAAAGATTGGATTGAGAGAGAGGAAAGGGAATGAAAGATTGGATTGAGAAAGAGGAAAAGAAAGACAAAGAAAAGGTATTTAAATTTCACTTTCTTTTAAAATCTTTAACAATAATTAAAATCTGAAGGAATGTTAATTCTCAATGCCTGTGAGGTTGTTTGGCAGTAATTAAGACAACACACTGTTCAAAGTCACTCACATTAGAATGGGCAGGACCTAACATCTTCTGGGAAGTTTAGTTTATTTCTATGAGACAAGTACAGCAATTTTGCCCTGTTCAATGTATTTGGTGGGCAACCAGATGATGAGTTGCCATTTGCGGGGTACTGTTAGAGGAACATCACATCTCAGACAGCAATTTCTGGATTTCCACCTGTAACTGCTGTGAAGATGCATCAGATCATTTTTAAATATTTTTGGGAACATGGTGGTATTCTGTAAAAAAGGCTGTGTGTGTATGTGTGTCCATGGATAATTAAACTGGGGGAAGGTAAGTAAAGACAGCTTGTCTGTGGGAAATGAGAGATGAAAGGTAAAGGTGCTAGATGCATGAATTTGTAATGAGAGGCAATGTTGAATGTACAAGTAAATAGGTTGGGTTTCAAAATTTGCATTAGACGAGAGGGAGGGACTTGACTTTTCAACTGCTAAATTTCAAAGGGACAAGGACTTCAACAACCCACAAAGGTTTCATAAGTAAACACAGGAAGGTTATTAAATTCAATTTGACCCAAAAGTGGAAGGCAATAGGAAGACATGAAAGATTTTTATATTTGGGAAAAGTTGAGTTCACAGAGGTGCTTAGGACAATGGAGTCTAGGAGGAAAGGAAAAAAATACTTAAGGAGATGTTTAGTTGGGTTGAGGTGGCGGTGTGGGGCAAATGCCCTGAGACCAGTTCTGTGCTGAGTAAGTTGTGAATTTCAAGCAGCCATCCAGTTTCAAGCCAGAAGAGTCTTTGTTTTCAGGAAGCAGTCTGTTTCTGAACTTCCAACAGATTACCACACGAGAGTGGAAGATAGTGAGAAGTTGGTGTGGTATACTTTATTAAAGTAGCAGCAATTTGTGCCTTGGGTAATATTACTGGATTTTTATGATTAAAAATCTATAAGGGAGCTGTTGCCAAGCAGTTTACTTATATATTCTGACCAAGTGGGTTTTTTGGGGACTGTTTTGTAAGACTGCTTCAACTATGTAATTAAACTAATGCATTTAAGTTTTTTTTCTTCTCGTTAATAAATCTTTTAATGTTAAAATCCTAAAAGTGTCACTACGATTCTATGTTTTTGGGATTAGTAGTTTTCCCCTCATTTTCAAAATACAAAAAAAAGTTATGATCAGTAAGACACGTTTCCCTCTGGGATTTGGCTAGCTCAGTGAATAACACCGGCTATTGTAACAAATTTGGGGGGGTCTTTGCGGGATTTAAAATTCCATGATTGAATTGGGATTTGTGAATTTAAAGGATATGAGTACAAGGACAATACTGAACTCAGGTTTGTGCTGAAGGATTTTAAAGTGGTCGCACTGCAACACAGCTTTGACAATTGCTAAGACTTTTCTGGGAGTGGAAGACGTAACTGTGGAGTATTTGAAATCTTTGACTAAAACTCAGCTGAGAAAGAGTTAGCAGATGAAGAACGGGCAGAAATAAAAGCAGACTTTTGTAAGGCTGATATTGTTGAAGTACTACTCAGCATTTAAAGTTAGAGGAGGAAATGGCTGAAACTAGGGTGTCACAGCTAGAGGTAGTGAGACTTAGGTTGCAAATGAAGCAGCTTGATATAGAAAGAGATAGGTATAGGCAGAAACTTGAATTGGAAGAAAAAGAAAGAGAAATGAGAAAACTTGAATTAGAGAGAAAGGGAAAAGAGAAAGGAAAGGCTAGATTAAAAGAAGTAGAGATGAAAAAAGCTTTAATGGGATAAAGAGGAGCAGGAAAAGGAAAAGAAGAGATTGCAAGAGATAGAAATGCAAAAGCTTGAACTTCAACTTCAGAGAGAGAGAAGCTAGCAAGTAAGGAAAGACGTAAGGAAAGACAGAAAGACACAGCGAGCTCCAGAGAGAGAAAGTGGCCAGACAGTATGTATTGTCTAAAGAGAAGCTTAGAATAAAGGAGGAAAAGAGCGACAGTGATTCAGATGGTCACATTTGAGGAATTTGATTTAACTAAGAATCTTCATGTAAGTGCCTAAATTTATGGAGGATGGAGTTGAAAGATATTTCACCTCGTTTGAAAAGATAGCTATAAATTTGAATTGGCCAAGAGGTGCTTGGACTATAATGTTACAGAGTGTTTTGTCAGGTACAGTAATGAATATGTATGCTAATTTATCAGAGGAATAATCTGCAGACTACGAGGTAGCAAAAAAGGCAGTACTAAATGCTTATGAGCTTGTCCCTGAAGTTTATCAGTTGAAGTTTAGGACTATAAGAAAGAGACCTAATTAGGCATTTGTAGAGTTGCAAGATAAAAAAAAACTCTCTGGGATCAATGGTTTAGGGCGTTAAAGTTGGACAAGACTTTTAAAAATGTGAGAGAGATTATGATTACAGAAGAATTTAGAAACTGTATTCCAGTAACTATCAAGACATATTTAGATGAAAGACAAAGCAAAAAGATCAGGGAAGCTGCTGATTTAGTTGTTACTTATGATATTTCACACAGACAGTTGAGTGTAGGAAATGAGTCATATGTAAATGAGCAAGGGAATTGGAGGTTTAGAAAACCTAGTGATGGTAACAGTATTATTAACAAGGCGCCAGTTGAAGGGTGCCAGTCTGTTAAAGATGGTTAGATAGAAGGCAAAGGTGAAGGAAGAGAAGTAATATATTATCACTGTAACAAGCTTGGACATACAAGATCAAATTGTTGGAGGTTAAATGGGAAACCGACTGCAGTGATAGGAGCTCAGACAAGTTCTATAAATAAAAGTGCCGTGGGTTCTAAGACCCGGATGCAAGTCAGGCCAGTAGCCTTTGTACAGGTGAAAGAAGGAAGAGTCAGTATTAGCCAGAAAGGTGGGAATGCGTTCACAACCTACCCAAGGGAGTTCTGAAGAGCAAGTTACAAAGATGTTTAAAGGCTTTATATGCAAAGGGAAAGTATATCCGTGTGTTCCAGTAACAGCATGAGAGACTGTTAAGATCTTAAGAGATACAGGGCTAGCCAGTCATTAAAGTTATGGAATAGTGCCATCTGCTGTCCAGAAGAGTTGTTGCAGGAAAAAGTGTTATTTAGTGGAATTCATGGAGGCTTCAAACCTATTTTGTTATATAAAGTAAATTTAAAGAGTGATTTGAAAACAGGAGAGGTGATTGTTGGAGTGGTGGAGAAATTACCTATTGCAAAAGAAATTTATTCTAGGGACTATTCAATTTATGCTAGGGAATGATATTGCTGGATCACAAATATTGACTATGCCTACTGTAGTACTGGAACCTGTTGAGATGCAATTAACAGAGGTATTACAGAAGAAGCATCCTGGATTGTTTTCAGATTGCGTAGTGACAAGGTCACAAACTTAAACAGGAAGAGGAAGAATCTAAAATACAGGGGGAGAATACTGAACCTCAGTTGGCTGGATCAATCTTTGAAAAGATTACTTAGGAAGAGGAGATTAGAGAAGATAAGATTGACATGTTTAGTTCATTGAAGTTAGTGGAGTTATAGCAGCAGGATCCAGACTGAAAGCAGTTATACTAGACAGCTTATTTTGAAACTGAAGCAGAATCCATTCCAGAGTATTATTACCTTAAAGACAATGTGTTAATGAGGAAGTGGAGACAGCCTCATGTCCTGGCAGATTAAACACGGATAATAGTGCACCAAGTAGTGATACTATCTGGGTACTGGAATGAAATTTTGAGAGTGGTTCATGAAATCGCAATAGCAGGACATTTTGGAATTAGGAAAACTCAAGCTAAGATACAAAAACATTTCTATTGGCTTGGACTACATAAAGATGTAGCTAAATTCTGTCAAACATGCCACACATGCCATGTGATAGGAAAACCTTAGGCATTAATTAAACCTGCACTTTTAATTCCAATTCCCGCATTTGAGGAACCGTTTAGCAGAATCCTGATTGATTGTGTAGAATCCCTCTCTAAGATTAAAAATGGTAATCGATATTTACTGACAATCATGAATATGTCCATGCAATTTCCTGAAGCAACACCTTTCAGGAAAATCATAGCAAAGGTGAGGAGTAGAGGAGTTAATCAAATTCTTTACAAGATATGTGTCACCAAAAGGAATACCGTCTGATCAGGGTGCAAATTTCATGTCACAGCTTTTTAAAGAGTTATTGAATTGTCAATGAATAAAGCAATTTACGTTGTCAGCCTATCACCCTGAATCACAAAGTGTTTTAGAAAGATGGCATCAAGCTTTAAAGATTATGATTAGAGCATATATTCAAGACTACCCACATGATTGGGATTGGGGAATTCCATTCTTGTTGTTCACTATTAGGGATGCCCCTAATGAGTCAACAGGGTTTATTCCTTTCGAGTTAATTTATGGTCATGAAATAAGGGAACCACTCAAACTGATTCAGGAGAAATTAGTAAATCAAATTCTGAAACAACTCTCCTCGATTATGTGACAAAATTCAGAGAAAGATTGAGTAGAGCATGTGAGCTAGCTAGGGAGCATTTAAATGTATCTCAGCAAGTGACGAAGGCAAATGCAGATAAAAGGACAAAGGCTCGTAGTTTTGTGGCTGGGGATAAAGTGTTAGCATTGTTGCCAGTGTCAGGTGAACCGTTAAAGGCAGGTTTAGTGGACCTTACCAGATTGAAAAGAGACTGAGTAAGGTAAACTATGTAGTAAATACCCCAGATAGAAGAAAGGGTCAGTGAGTGTGCCATGTAAGTGTGCTAACTTTGACAGAGAGGATAAACAGAAGGAGACACTGGTAGTTGTAGGTAAGCAGGAGGAAACAGAAATTAAAAATTCTGAATTTGACCTTCCTCTGATTAAATTGAACAATGAGGAAGTACTTAAGAATCTAAATGTGATGTTAATTTACCTTCCAGAAAACAGTCGAAGTGATTTATAAGAGCTGTTGCAGTCACACAAAGCAATTTGTGGAAGTAGAACAGGAAAGACAAATTTGGCTTTGCATGTTATCGATGTGGGGGATTCAGTTTCAATAAAGCAACACAGATATAGATTAAATCCAGTAAAATTGGCCTAAGTGCAGAAAGAAATTGAATTTATGCTTCAAAATGACATCATAGAGCCCAGTCCCAGTAATTGGACTTCAACCATTGTAATGGTGCCAAAACCCAATGGCTCACAAAGACTATGTGCTCATTACTGCAAAGTAAAACGCAGTAGCAAAGGCAGATTCATATCCTATTCCTGGAGGATTGTATCAAAAAAGTGGGACAGTCCACATTTATTACAAAAATTAACTTGCTGCGAGGATACAGGC
Organism: Carcharodon carcharias; assembly: GCF_017639515.1. Taxonomy (NCBI): domain Eukaryota; kingdom Metazoa; phylum Chordata; class Chondrichthyes; order Lamniformes; family Lamnidae; genus Carcharodon; species Carcharodon carcharias. Next base: position 40,795,964 of record NC_054474.1, on the reverse strand, counting down.
AAGTGCCATTATCAGGAAGGGCAAAAGCGATATCAGCTTTTGTGACACAGGATTGTTTATATCAATGCAAAGTAAAGCCCTTTGGTATGAAAAATGCATCAGGAACACTTCCAAGACAAACAGACAAAGAATGATTGAAGGACTAAGCAATTGTGCTGTTTATATTGATGACTTAGTAGTATTCAGTCAAACCTGGGAGGAACATCTGTGACATTTAAAGGAATGGTTTGACCAACTACAGGAAGCTAATTTGGTTGTAAATTTGGCTAAAAATGAATTTGTGAAAACAAAAGTTACATATTTAGGCCACATTGTTGGACATGATCAAGTAATCCCGTGAGATGCAAAAGTAAAAGCTATTGTAAAGTTCTCAGTGCCTACAATGAAATTGAGATTTCTGGGCATGAGTGGATGTTATCGGAAATTTGTGCCACATTTCTGCTCCACTGACTCCATTATTGGAAAAGGACAGGAGATTCCAATGGCACAGGAGTGTCAGACTGCATTTGACAGCTTGGATGCTGTACTAACCACTACACCTGTTCTAACAGCACCTGATTGTACAAAAGCAGTTTAAAATAGCCATTGACACCAGTGATGTGTGTGTTGGTGCTGTGTTGCTACAGTGGAGTATTTCTCATGGAAGTTGAACGTGCATCAGAAGAAATACTCAACTGCACAAAAAGTGATTTTAAGTTTGGTTTTAGCTTTGCAGCATTTTGAAGTGTATGTTGCAAATAACTCTTCCAAGACAGCACTATATAAGGACCACAATCATTTGAAGTTTCTGGAAAGGTTTCGAGATAAAAACGGCAGACTGTTCCAGTGGAGTTGGATATTGCAACCGTTCAATTTAAAAATTACACAAGTGGCTGTACAAGTGAATTTAATTGCAGATGCATTGTCAAGAGTTTAAATTCAAAAGAACTTGGATATTAGTATATTAAGAATGGACTGGAATGATCTTTATTCTTATAAATTGTATACATTTTCATGGTTGATGCATGTACACCATAGTGTAATAGTTTTTAGATAATTGTAATAAATAATATGAAGTGGGTTGAGAAAATGAAAGCGTCTTTCTGAAATATGATGTTTCATTTTTTTTCCATTGAGGGAGGTGTGAAGGTGGATGTTATCTTTTTAAATATTTTTGGGAATATGGTGGTATTCTGTAAAGAAGGTTCTGTGCGTGCATGTGTGTGTCTATGGATAATTAAACTAGGGGAAGGTTAGTAAAACCAGCTTGTCTGTGGGCACTGAGATATGAAAGGTAAAGGTTGCTAGATGCATGCATTTGTAATGGGCAGCAGTGGTGAAGTTGAATGTACAAGTAAATAGGTTGGGTTTTAATATTTGCATTAGGTGAGAAGTAAGGACTTGACTTTTCAGCTGCTAAATTTCAAAGGGACAAGGGACTTTTACAACTGAAAGGTTTCATAATTAAACAAGGGAAGATTATTACATTTTGTTTGGCGCGAATGTGGAGACAAAGGAATAAATGAAATTTTTTTATATTTTGGAAAAGTTGAGTTCAAAGAGGTGCTTAAGATAATGAATGAATTCATTCTAAGATGAAAGGGAAGAATGACTTTTAGGAGATGTTTAGTTGGGTTGAGGTGGCTGTGTCAGAGAGATGTCCTGAGACCAGCTCTGTGCTGAGAGAAGTTGTGAATTTGAAGCAGCCATCCAGTTTCAAGCCAGAAAAGTCTTTGTTTTGAGAAAGCGGCCTGTTTCTGAACTTCCGCCCGATCGCCACAGGAGAGTGGAAGGGAGTAAGAAGTTGTGTGGTATACTTTATTAAAGTAGCAGCAGCTTTTGCCTTGAGTAATATTACTGGATTTTTATGGTTAAAAATCTATAAGGGAGCTGTTGCCAAGTAGTTTCCTTGTGTATTCTGACTAAGTGGGTTTTCTGGGGAATGTTTTGCAAGGCTGTTTCAATTGTGTAACTTTACTCTTGTGTGTTTAAGTTTTTTTTCTTCTTGTTAATGAATCTTTTAATGTTCAAATCCTAAAATTGTTACTGGGATGCTATGCTCCTGGGATTAGTAGTTTTCCCCTAGTTTTCAAAAAAAAAGTTATGATCAGTAAGACAAGTCTCCCTTTGGCATTTGGCTTGCTCCGCGAATAACATCAGCTGCAGTCATAACACTGCATGTGTGCGATGATTAGAAGTTGTTGTCTGACTTCCCTGTAAATTACACTAAGTGCTGTTAACTTCACCATTATTTTTACAGAATAATCTAGTCCATGAACTACAAATCCCATTGAGTGTAAAAATAACATTATAATCTGAGCTATATGTTAATTCAGATAAATACACAGTCTGCTTCAGAACTCTTACAGTAATATTTGTTACAGTCGAATAACTTCTAAGCTACATTATTTTAATTAGCACTGTTTATTTTGATCAGGAAACTTAACACCACGTCTCAAGAGTCTTTTTGGCAAAAATCCTACGTTTGCCGGGGTATGTCTACCAGACATCCAAAGACCTGAATCACCAGAAAAGAGACTGTTAAGATGTAATCCCTTGTTGACTGTGCTGGTAAAGGTAAAATGGAGAGAGAGACCATCATTAATCAGTTATCAGAGGCATGTGTTTTGTGATTATCCAATTTTCTTAAAAAGGGAATATTGGTCTACTGAATGGCACCTAATTATTAAAAGGAAGATACTGTGTGCACTTACTGGTCTTTCTCAGTCAGCCATTGTTACTGATTTAAGACTGCAGAATGCAGTCAATGTGGATCCAGACATTTTCTATAGATTTACACTCCCCCAATATAGCATTATAGCGTTCTATTCATAGCACATCATCATCAGGAATGGTGAACTGTGACAGGAACATCTTTTTCATTGTATCACTGGGTATCACTGGGGAAAAAAAACACTAAGGCTAAAACTTTCCAGCATTTCCAAAATACTTTCACTACCCACTGCAATTCTGGTGGGAGTCCAGTCGAAGGATCACAAACTTAATCATAGTCCAGACCTCTAAAGATGATATTTTTTTTTTTCATGAAGATATTGTCAAATCTCTGACAAATCTTCCTTTATGGGCTAGTGGGTTTGGGAATGGAAGGACAATTTGCCCTATTATGAGGGCTAGCAGGCTCTAGCCTTAGCTTACTTGGTATGGGTGGTCAGGTGCTAGTAATGTGTCCCTAGTGTTACACATGTATGAAAATTCAAGTGACAAAACCTTCCACTGTTACTGCACAGTGACCTTTGATAAGTGTGATCCTGGCATAAAAGGCTAAGCATTTTCATGGTTACTGTGTCTGGGGGAAGATACTGAGCTCCACATTATGGTAGAGGTAAGTTAACAGTAGTATATATGTATGTGCTAACCAAACGATGTTTCTGGATGAGCAAAATGTATTAATTTCAGATCAGAACTGCTCTTTTTTTGGGTGAAGTTCATCTTCTGGAGAGTGGTGGTCTTTCAGAATCAACTTTAAGTGCCTGACGCTTCTATAAAGAGTGCAGGAGGGCATGCCAGCAGCACCAGGCATACCTAAAAATGAGGTGTCAACCTGGTGAAGCTACAACACAAGACTACTTGTGTGGTAAACAGCAGATGCAGCATGCAATAAACAGCGTTAAATGATCCCACAACCAACAGATCAGATCTAAGCTCTGCAGTCCTGCCACATCCAGTTGTGAATGGTGGACAATTAAAAAACTAATTGGAGGAGGAGGCTCCACAAATATCCCCATCGTCAGTGATGGGGGAGCCCAGTACATCAGTGGAAATGACAAAGCTGAAGCATTTGCAACCATCTTCAGCCAGAAGTGCCAAGTGGATGATCCGCCTCAGCCTGCTCTGGAGGTCCCCAGTATCATAGATGCCAGTCTTCAGCCAATTCAATTCACTCCACGTGATATCAAGAAACAACTGAAGGCACTGGATACTGCAAAGGCTATGGGTCCTGACAATATTCTGTCAATAGTACTGGAGACTTGTGCTCCAGAACTTGCTGCACCCCTAGCCAAGCTGTTCTAGTACAGCTACAACTCTGGCATCTACCCAGCTATGTGGAAGATTGCCCAGGTATGTCCTATCCACAAAAAGCAGGACAAATTGAACTGAGCCAGTTGCCACCCTATCAGTCTACCCTCAGTCATTAGCAAAGAGATGGAAGGGGTCATCGACAGTGCTATCAAGCAGCACTTACTCAGCAATAACTTGCTCACTGACAATCAGTTTGGGTTCTGCCAGGGCCACACAGCTCCTGATCTCATTATAGCCATGGTCCGAACATGGACAAAAAAGCTGAACTCCAGAGGTGAGGTGAGAGTGACTGCCCTTGAAACCAAGGCAACATTCGACCGAGTGTGACATCAAGGAGCCCAAGCAAAACTGCAATGTTTGGGAGTCAGGAGGAAAGCTCTCCACTGGTTGGAGTCATACCTAGCACAATGGAAGATGGTTATTGTTGTTGGAGGTCAATCATCTCAGTTCCAGGAAATCACTGCATGCGTTCCTCTGGGCAGTGTCCTCAGCCCAACTATCTTCAGCTGCTTCATTAATGACTTTCCCACCAACATAAGATCAGAAGTGGGGATGTTCTCTGGTGATTGCACAAAGTTCAGCGCCATTTGTGACTCCTCAGATACTAAAGCAGTCCATGTCCACAAACTGCAAGGCCTGGACAACTTTCAGGTTGGGCTGATAAATAGCAAGTAACACTCGAGACTCACAAGTGCCAGGCAATGACCATCTCCAACAAGAGAGAATCTAAGCATCTCCCTTTGACATTCAATTGCATCACCAACGCTGAATCCCCCACTATCAACATCCTGGGGTCACCATTGACCAGAAACTGAACTAGATCAGTCATATAAATACTGTGGCTACAAGAGCAGGTCAGGGACTGGAAATTCTGCAGTGAGTAACTCACCACCTCACTTCTCAAAGCCTGCTGATCTACAAGGCTCAATTCAGGATTGTGATGGAATACTCTCCACTTGCCTGGATAAGTGCAACTCCAACAACACTCACGAAGCTTGACACCATCCTGGATGATTGGTACCCCATCCACCACTTTAACTATTCACTCCCTCCACACCTGACGTACAGTGACAGCAATGTATATATCAGCAAGATGCACTACAGCCACTCATTAAGGATCCTTCGAAAGCACCTTCTCTCACCTAGAAGGACAGATGTGTGGTAACAGCCCCTGCAAGTTCCCCTCCAAGCCACTCACCATCCTGACTTGGAAAAATATCAGCATTCCTTCACTGTCGCTGGATCAAGATCCTGGAACTCCCTCCCTAACAGCTCTGTGGGTGTACCTACACAACATGGACTGCAGTGGTTCAAGAAGATGGGTCACCAGCACCATCTCAAGGGCAATTAGGGATGGGTAATAAATGCTGTCCTAGCCACCGATACCCACATCCTGTGAAAAAAAAACAAATAAAAAAAACAGATTGAAGACTTGTGAAAACTGATTGAAAAGTCAGATATATCTGAAGATCTGTAAGTCACAGATGCTCACATTCTTGCAATCATAATCCCAGACATACGTTTGCTCTCACAATCACACTCCTGTTCATACTTTCATACTGACACTCACAATTATGCACATACACATAATTACACTCACGCTGACAGTGGTATTTACAGTAAGTCCTCACTCAAAGTTGTGGTTGCATTCATGGGGCAGAATTTTCCGGTCGGCGTGTGGGGGTGGACCCGACACGTAAAATGACGTGCGATGAAGTTGGGTGTGCATCCCAACATCATCACGCGCCATCAAGACGTTTCGATCAGCGGGCACGTGCCGGAGTCAGCTATGCGCCTGCAGAAATGTAAGTGGCCTATTAAGGACATTAAGAAATTAATTGCTCCACACCTCAGGGAGATTGCTGCGCTCTTTCCGCCAGACAAAGAACCATGGCTGAAAGACCTCTGGCTTCAAACAACGGACACACCACTCTATGGACCCTGAGAAATCCGCCTTCCAGTCATTGGTATGATCCTACAACCACTGAGGTATGGCGGTACACATATTTGAGAGCTGATGTACAACATCTGTAACCATCCTCTCACTTACTTGTGCAGCGATGCCTGTATAGCCTTGGATTCCCTCAAATGTAGACGATGTCAAGACAACCACTGTCATTAACCAAACAGAACTGCATGTTCCTGAGCACGCAAAGAAAAAAGAAAAGAGTATTCTGACAGGGACTTCAGCTCTGAGCTGTTTTCTCTCTTTGTGGAGCAGGTTTGTCCATTCTTGCTACAGGTCTAGGAAGACCCTCAATGGTCAGATCAGCCAACCACCCAGGTGGTAACCACGATGCCTCCAGTGGAAGAGGTGAAAGAGATTGATCAGTAGTCCAAGAAGCCTCTACCACTGGCACCGACAGCAGGTCAACACTGCAACCATTGTGCATGTGCTGCAACTTCCTGTCAGCATGCCAAAGCCACAAGAGCTGCTGGAACCTGGTAGCAGCTGTCCATGGCCGACAACGAAAAGAAGAGAGCGTATCACTGAATCTTCCTCTCGCCACAGGACCTTTCTCCCTCAGCCAGAGAGGACATCAGGATGACCCAAATGACAACGGAAAAAGTGAAAGAAGTGACAAGGAGGCAAACACGATGTTCGTCCACCCTGCAAGAAACAAGTTAGAGTAGCAGCAACCACTGATCAACACAACAGCCAAACTGACCAAGTGTAGTTCAACACAAAGGAATGGAAGAAATGAAGGGCGCTAGAGTAATTGATATTATTTGTTATTAAGTATCTTCCAAAAGGTTTAGTTTAATTTACAGGGGAAAGTCAAGGCAGGAGTGCTCAAAGCTGTGGTGTGCTCCTCCTGCTCTATGTGGGAAGCCAGGGGCCAGCATGTGTGCTGCAGCTCCTGGAAGCCCGGGTTTCTGAGCTGGAGTGGCGGCTGGGGACACTGTGGAGCATCCGCAAGGTGGACATTATTGTGGATAGCACGTATAGAGAGGTGGTCACACTTCAGGCTAAGAATCTACAGGCAGAAAGGGAATGGGCGACCACCAGGCAGAACAAGAGGACCAGGTAGGCAGTGCAGGAATTTCCTGTGTCTATTCCCCTGCAAAACAGATATACTGCTTTGGATACGGTTAAGAGGAATGACCCCTCAGGAGAAAGCAGCAACAGCCAAATTCATTGCACCACGGTTGGCTCTGTTGCACAGGGGAGGAGTAAAAATTGTGGGAATGCAATAGGGGATTCAATTTTAAGGGGAATAGATAAGCGTTTCTGTGGCCGCAAACGAGACTCCAAGATGGTATGTTGCCTCCCTGGTGCTAGGGTCAAGGATGTGAGCAGCGACAGGACATTCTGAAGGGGGAGGGTGAACAGTCAGCAGTCGTGGTACACATTGGTACAAACAACATAGCTAAAAAAAGGAATGAGGTCCTAAAAGCAGCATATGGGGAGTTAGGAAGTAAATTGAAAAGTAGGAACTCAAAGGTAGTGATCTCAGGATTACTACCAGTGCCACTTGCTAGTCAGAGTAGAAATATTGGGTGAATATGTGGCTGAAGAGATGGTGTAAGGGGGAGGGTTTTAGATTCCTGGGACTTTGGGACCGGTTCTGGGGGAGGTGGGACCAGTACGTACTGGACGGGTTACACCTGGGCAGGACCGGCACTGATGTTCTAGGGGGTGGGGAGGGTTTAAACTAAAATGGCAGGGGGAAGGGAACCTATGCAAGGTGTCAGAGGAGGGGGAATCAAGGACAAGAACAAAAGACAGAAAGGGGAACAAGAAAAGTGACAGGCAGAGAAATCAAGGGCAAGAATCAAACAGGGCCTCAGTGAAAAATAGTGGGAACGGGACAAGTAATGTTAAAAAGACAAGCCTAAAGGCTTTGCGCCTTAATGCGAGGAGCATTCGCAATAAAGTGGATGAATTAGCTGCGCAAATAAATGTAAACAGGTATGATTTAGTTGGGATTACGGACACATGGCTGCAGGGTGACCAGGGATGGGAACTGAACATCCAGGGGTATTCAGTATTTAAGAAGGACAGACAAAAAAGAAAAGGCGGTGGAGCTGCCTTGCTGGCTAAAGAGGAAATTAACGCGATGAAAGATATTGGCTCCAGCGATGTGGAATCTGTATGGGTAGAGCTGAGAAACACTAAGGGGCAAAAAACATTAGTGGGGGTTGTATATAGACCCCAAACTGTAGTGGTGATGTTGGGAATGGCATTAAACAGGAAATTAGAGATGCATGCAATAAAGGAAAATCTGTAATTATGGGTGACTTTAACCTGCATATAGATTGGGCAAATCAAATTAGTAACAATACCGTAGAGGAGGAGTTCCTGGAGTGCATACGGGATGTTTTTCTGGACCAATACGTTGAGGAACCAACTAGAGAACAGGCCATCTTAGACTGGGTATTGTGCAATGAGAAAGGAATAATTGGCAATCTAGTTGTGCGAGACCCCTTGGGGATGAGTGACCATAATATGTTAGAATTCTTCATCAAGATGGAGAATGACGTAGTTGATTCTGAGACTAGGGTCCTGAATCTTAATAAAGGAAACTATGATGGTATGAGGCGCAAGTTGGCTATGATGGATTGGGAAACGTTACTTAAAGGGATAACGGTGGATAGGCAATGACAAACATTCAAAGAGTGCATGGATGAACTGCAACAATTCTTTATTCCTGTCTGGCACAAAAATAAAACAGGAAAGGAGGCCAAACCATGGCTTGCAAGGGAAATTAAAGATAGTATTAGATCTAAGGAAGAAACATACAAATTGGCTAAAAAAAAACAACAGATCTGAGGATTGGGAGCAGTTTATTTTTCCCTTCTTAATCAATCCCTTGGTCCTCCTTTGCTGAATTCTACAGTACGAGAGTAAGCTTGTGGGGAATATAAAAACTGACTGTAAAAGTTTCTATAGGTAAGCGAAGAGAAAAAGATTGGTGAAGACAAATGTAGGTCCCTTACAGTCAGAAACAGTGGAATTTATAATGGGGAACAAAGAAATGGTTGACCAACTAAATACATACTTTGGTTCTGTCTTCACAAAGGAGGACACAAATAACATACCAGAGATGTTGGGGAACACAGGGTTTAGTGAGAGGGAGGAACTGAAAGAAATCATTATTAGTAGGGAAATGATGTTGGGGAAATTGATGGGATTGAATGCTGATAAATCCCCAGGGCCTGATAATCTACATCCCAGAATACTTAAGGAAGTGACCCTAGAAATAGTGGATGCATTGGTGGTCATCTTCCGAGATTCTGTAGACTCGGGAACAGTTCCTACAGATTGAAGGGTAGCTAATGTAATCCACTATTTAAAAAGGGAGGTAGAGAGAAAACAGGGAATTATAGACCAGTCAGCCTGACGTCGGTAGTGGGGAAAATTCTAAAGTCCATTATAAAAGATTTAATAGCTGAGCCACATGGAAAACAGTGGCAGAATCGGACAGAGTCAACATGGATTTACAAAAAGAAAATCATGCTTGACAAATCTACTTGAATTTTTCGATGATGTAACTAGTAGAGTTGATGAGGGGGAGCCAGTGGATGTGGTTTATTTGAACTTTCAGAAGGCTTTCGACAAAGTCCCACATAAGAGATTAGCGTGTAAAATTAAAGCGCATGGGATTGGGGGTAGTGTATTGAGATGGAGAGAAAACTGGTTGGCAGACAGGAAACAGAGTAGGAATAGACGGGTCTTTTTCCGAATGGCAGGCAGTGACTAGTGGGGTACCGCAGGGATCGGTGCTGGGACCCCAGCTATTCACAATATATATTAATGATTTAGATGAGGGAACTAAATGTAATATCTCCAAATTTGTGGATGACACAAAGCTGGGTGGGAGGGTGAGCTGTGAGGAGGATGCAGAGATGCTTCAGTGTGATTTGGACAAGCTGAGTGAGTGGACAAATGCGTGGCAGATGCAGTATAATGTGGATAAATGTGAGGTTATCCACTTTGGTACCAAAAACAGGAAGGCAGTTTATTATCTGAATGGCTATAGATTGAGAGAGGGGAATGTGCAACAAGACCTGGGTGTTCTCGTATACCAGTCGCTGAAGTTAAGCATGCAGGTGCAGCAGGCGGTAAAGAAGGCAAATGGTATGTTGGCCTTCATATCAAGAAGATTCGAGTACAGGAGCTGGGACGTCTTGCTGCAATTATATGGGGCCTTGATGAGTCCACACCTAGAATATTGTGTGCAGTTTGGGTCTCCTTATCTGAGGAAGAATGTTCTTGCTACAGAGGGAATGCAGCGAAGATTTACCAGACTGATTTCTGGGATGGAGGGACTGACAAATGAGAGATTATGTTGGCTAGGATAATATTCGCTGGAGTTCAGAAGAATGAGGGGAGATCTCATATAAACCTATAAAATTCTAACAGGACTAGACGGGGTAGATGCAGGAAGGATGTTTCCGATGGTGGGGAGTCCAGAACCAGGGGTCTGAGGGTACGGGATAGACCATTTAGGACAGATGAGGAGAAATTTCTTCAGCCAGAGAGTGGTGAGCCTGTGGAATTCGCTACCACAGAAAGTAGTTGAGGCCAAAACATTGTATGTTTTCAAGGAGTTAGATATAGCTCTTGGGGCGAAAGGGATCAAAGGATATGGAGAGAAAGCAGGAGCAGGCTATTGAATTGGATGATCAGCCATGATCATGATGAACGGCGGAGCAATCGTGAAGGGCTGAATGGCCCACTAATGCTCCTATTTTCTCTGTTTCTATGAATGAAAGCATAGCCAGATGCTAGCTCAACCTCCAAACCACCAGGAAGAACCAGCAGTGACAGAGCCTACCACTCCTCCAACAGAACTGTGAACAGGATGTGGAAGGGTTATAAGACCTCCAGACCACCTGAACCTTTAAATTCAAGGACTTGATGGGGAGATGGGATAGTGATAATGTAGTAATAGTGATAATGTACTAGCAATGTAAATGTAAGACATGAAGTAAACTAGTATAACTCCAAATATATTGAGTAAAGCCTTGGGGGGAGGTGTAGTAGAAGGTCTGGCACATTTAGGGTTAATGTAGGACTGAGTACAGTACTGCCCACACAGTGATGTGAGAAGGCACATGACCCAGACCCCGGGTCTACGTGTGTTGACCTAAGCATGGAGACAGCTCCTAGTTTGTACTCTTTACTGTACATGTGTAAATAGTACTCATAGTTAATAAAGACCTATTGTTAACCTACAGAAGACTACGGAGACTTCTTCAAGACATACCAATCTGTAACTAACATCCCACAACACCCTCCATCATACATTCAGGTGGATGTGAAAGATCCTATGAGATAATTTGTTATTTTGAACTGATAAACATTTACAACTCAACTAATACCACTAATAGCAGAATATCTGTTCATTTGCCTCATTGTTGTTTTGAGAGCTCTTGCTGTGTACAAATGTGCAACTGTGTTGACATAAATAACAACAGTGACTGCAGTTTACAATAATTCATTTTATGGATGCATTTTAGAGTGTTTCTGAGAGACATAAAAAAAAGAAAGAAAACATTGCATTTTTATAGCATCTTTCGCAACCTCAGGATGTACCAAAGGGGCTCTACAGTCAATGAAGTACTTTTTAACTGTGGTTAATCGTTATGATGCAAGAAATGCGGCAGGCAATTTGTGCACAGCAAGGTCCCGCAAATAGCAAAGTGACAATGGCCAGTAAACCTGTTTTTTCCTGGGATGTTGTATGAGGGATAAATAGTGGCCACCACACCAGGGATAACTCACCCGCTCTTCTTCAAAATAGTGCCATGGGATCCTTGATACCATCTTTGGGAGCAGACAGGTTTTAGCATCTCATCTGAAAGGTGGCATCTCTGACAGCTCAGCACTCCCACAGTACTCTAGTAGAGCATCAACCTAGATAGTTGTGCTCATCTCTCTGGAGTGGGATGTGAATTTACAATCTTCTGACATAAGAGGAAAGAGCCCTTACCCAGTGATCCACTGCTGGAGCTAATGAGTGCTTTATGAATCCATGTACTCATACATGGATTCTCATACAGAGAAATTCCACTTCCAGTTTGAGGCACAAAAGTAAGGTATCTTTTGTGAAATTAATTCTGTTTTTGAGTCCTGGTTAAGAGGCCTGACCTTCTGGGAAGTCAGCTATAATTACGTTTGGGTGCCAGGCTAACTGACCTTCTATGGTTTAATTGTTGAAGTTGGGGTTTTAGTTACTCATAACTGAGAGACAGTTACAGGTTTTGCTTGACAGAAGTATTGATTGGAAATGTATATTTTCTCAGAAATGCTTACAGATGGACCCAGACAAGAGATCTTCATGCACAGAGCTGCTGAAAGCTGAATATTTCACAGCAGATGGATTCTCAGAGAAGTGAGGACCTTTCAATTTGGAATAAATGCTATTTTACTGGAAATTTATAACATAGTCACTTATTTTTCACCTAAATGATTAAATGGAGATTCGCACATCATAATACTTAATTGATTCTAATTTTTTTAAATAGTGATTACATTAGACCTCTTTATTCTGCATATTCCCCAGTGAATCGTCGACCACTTGCAGTGGGAAGACTCCTGTTCCCAGCTGCCTAGTGCCTTGTCCTACAAGTTTAAGTAGGAAGGTGGGTGATAGAAGTATAATGCACAGACTGGAATGCCTACATAGTGACGACAACTTGATTCTGCTCTGGTGGTTCTCCTCATAACTCAGCTTTACTGCTGAAATGGGAGACAATGAATCAAATCTTCCACAAGGTGGAAGGAAAAGTTGGAGGATCAGTCCCCTAAAACTCAGCCAGTTTAGTAAGGTTTTCAGGGAAGCAAATCCATCACCCTTACCCTTTTTGGCTTACATGTTATTTTAGTCCCATTTTATGTAGTTGACTCTAAATGCCCTATGATGTGGCTAGCAAACCATTAAATTGTAAACAATCACTGCCATGTTAATTCTGTATCTAACACCAATGTGGAAGCCCCATCACCACAAGGACTGCTTGATTCCTTCTAAGAGCATCTGGAGATGGGCATTAATTGTGGCTTGTCTGTGCAACCCAGATTCCAAGAACAAGTGAACAAAAGGCTCACTCTCCAGTAGGACTTCGCAAAGTAGGATGGCAGAGTTGTGCTAGCAGTTGATTTGCCTACCGGCGTAGCTTGGTACTGGCATGTTTTTACAACATGTGTTTTATCTCAATGGTGATAGAAGTTACCTTTCCATGAAAAGGTCAGTGCAGAGAGCTTTAGACTCCCAGGACACTGGGACCAGTTCTGGAGGAGATGGAACCTGTACAAGCCAGACAAGTTGCATCTTAATAGGGATGCGAGGTCCACTGGTGCTATTGGGGAGGATTTAAATTAATTTTGCAAAAGATTGGGCATCCGAGTGTGGATTCAGAAGGGAGGAAAGCAAAGTTCAAAACTCAAGGCAGAAATTAATAAGAAAATGTTGAACACAGAAGAAACGTAGACAAGAAAGGAGTTGCTGATTAATGGTATATATTTCAACGCAAGGTGGAAAAGGCAGATGAGCAGAAGGTGCAGAAAGACACTTGGAAGTGTGATATCATGACTTTTACTGAAACATGGCTTTGATAAGAGCAGGAATGGCAGTTCAACATGCCTGATTATAGGATTTTCAGATGGGATAAAAAGGGGTGAAAACAGGAGTGAGGGTCACAATATTGGTTAAATAAACAATCACTACTGTGAGGAAAAATGATATGCTAGAAGGATTGTCAAATGAGGCCATATGGGTTGAAATGAAGAACAAAGAAGCAATAGTCACACTGTTGGAAGTATACTATAGACCCCCAAACAATCAGAGGGAGATAGCAGAGCAAATATGTAGGCAAATTTCTGAGAAGTACAGAAACAATAGATAGTAATAGTAGGGGGTTACAACCTCCCTAATATTAACTGGGATAGAACCAGTGTAAAGGTATAGAGGGGGCAGAATTCTGAAAATGTTTTCAGGACAATTTTTTTTTTTGCCAGTACATAGAAAGCCCAACAAGAGAAGCAACAGTTCTTACTTAGTTTTATGGAATGATGTGGGGCAGATGTAAGGGTTATCAGTAGGAGAGCGTTTTTAAAAATTCATTCATGAAATGTGAGCGTCGCTGGCTAGGCCAGCATTTATTGCCCATCCCTAATTGCCCTTGCGAACTGAGTGCTTTTCAGAGGCAGCTAAGAGCCAACCACATTGCTCTAGGTCTGGAGTCACATGTAGGCCAGACCAGGTAAGGATGGCACATTTCCTTTCCCTAAAGGACATTAGAGAACCAGATGGGATTTAAGCGGTAGTGATAATTATTTGCTTGGATCTAGTGTAGTTATGGGAAAAAAAAGATAAAAATAAACCAGGAGTAAAAGTTCTCAATTGGGGAAAGGACAGTTTTACTAAGCTGAGATGTGATTTATCAGAAGTGGACTGGAAACAACTACTTGAAGGTAAATCAATGTCAGAGGAGTGAGGTAGTGAGAGTTCAGCAAAAAGATGCTCCCACAAAGAAAAAGGGTGGGACTACCAAATCTAGAGCCTCCTGGATGTCAAGGAGCGTATAGGGTAAGATAAGGCAAAAAGGAAGTGTATGTCTGATACTGAGAGCTCAATACTGTAGAAAACCTAGAGGAATCCAGAAAGTACAGTGGTGAAATTAAAAAGGAAATTAGGTTGGCAAAGAGAGGGCAGGAAAAAGTATTGGCAAGTAAAATCCAAATAAATTTTATAAATAGATAAAGAGCAAAGAGCAGAAAATAATTGAGATCAAAAATGTAACCTGGCTGTGGAGATGGAAGGTGCAAGCATGGTTCTTAAAGGAATAGTTTGTGTTTCTTTTTCACAAAAGAGCAGGACAATGCCCTTGGTCTACAGGTGCTAGTTAGCTGGGAGCAGTGGACTTTGTTTCAGTGAATCAGGGTGGCAGTAGGTTAATTTCTTCAATAAGTATGCAATAAAAAATTAAATCAGCAAAATAATGAATGTGTTCATTGCAGTAGTTAACTGTAATTGAATAATAATAATTAGCCCACAAGAATTGAGGTTTGTTTGCAGGATCCCTTGAAATACCTCATTTGTACTTGCAGATTTATCCCGGAGATTCAGGCTCAAGTTCTTAAGGATATGAAAGATAATCCACTCTTGATCAGAAAGCGTAAAAACGTCAGCAAAGAAATCACAGAATATGAAAAGATGATGCTAAATGTCAAACAAAATGCTAAAAAGCATGGAAAGGTGAGAATTTTTGTGTTCTTTTATGAGATTAGAATTTGAACACACATGACTGCTCAAATATTTATTGAGAATAATATTTTAACAAGAACTGAGTCCAGTGAGTTGGACACTGCCCTTTCATTGCTGGAATGTGTGTTAAAATCAAGCCCAATTGATGGGGAAAATTCTATACTGGCTGTAAAGACCCTGTTTGCTGTTTATGGAATTATACCATCAGCCATGCTTTGGCAAATATAAATTTCACATTGACGCTTGGGGGAGAAAACCTTGTAAGTTAACAGATAACAACAGTAACACGAACTAACTGCATCAAGTAACAAACTGAGCGGGGAGGGGAATAAGATAGGAAAGTGGGTGCGATAGTATGGAAATATTCTTTTGTGATGATTTTTTTAACCATCTTGAAATCATCCACCCATAAAAAATGCATTAACATACTTAAGAGCATCCAAACCAAGCCATTAAGAAGTTGTCTCAAGTCAAGTTTCAGTTTCGCCTGATAAGGATCACACATTCTCTTACCTTTGGATTGTATTCCACTCACCCATATCCGAAAAGCTTAGCTGCAGTTAAACACAAGCTTAGAAATCCCCACGTGTGGATGGGAGTACGACAGAAAGAAGTCCAGCTAAATCCACAAAGCTTAGCACTGGTTAACTTCCTGCTGCTAATTCAGCTCAGGCTACCCTACCTTTTAGGGCATTGACTTGCACAGTTGTTGACAGAGAAGTGGGAAGAATCAAAGTCCTCAGTAACAGATCTACACCACCTGATCCATTTAAAGTGCCAGGTAAAGTAATGCAGATCTGCCTGACTCTTTGATCTCTTTATTGCTTCTAATGGGAGGGGTGAATCAGTTCCAATCTTCTGCTGTAATAGTTCCACAAACACTGATGCAGTCCACTCTGCTTAATTCAGAACTCTGTGATCTAAATGTCTATATAACAGAATGTTTTGGCAAAATGAATTTTGTACTTATTATCTAGAGACCTCATATTCCAACCCTAATGATTTAATCTGGAAACATCAGGTGTGGCAATTGCGTGTTTCCTTGATAGACCCACAGCACTCAATGTTTATAACAAAATTAATTTGCCTTCGATATCTTGTAACATTCCTTCAATATTATAGTCCCTTTTTTTACGTTCCACGACGTTTTGCTGCAAGAAATACTTTGTGGAATGTAAAATACTGCAGGAATTCACCAAGGCTCCTTAGCCAGCATCTTCCAAACCCATGACCATTACCATCTAGAAGGACAAGGGCACTAGATGGATGGGAACACCACCACCTGGAAGTTCCCCTCCAAGTCACTCACTATCCTGACTTGGAAATATATTGTTGTTTCTTCACTGTTGCTGGCTCAAAATCCTGGAACTCCCTTCCTTGCAGCACTGTGGGTGTACCTACACCACATGGACTGCAGCGATTCAAGAAGGCAGCTCACCACCACCTTCTCAATGGCAACTAAGGATGGGTAATAAATGCTGGCCCAGCCAGCGAAACGTACTTCCCGTGAATGAATAAAAAAAAAGGAAACTCACCAAAATATTCCATAAACTCATCTTGTAGACCACTCTTGCCAATTTGATTTTCCCAGTCTCTGAGGATTAAAGTCCCCCACAATAATTACATTTCCTTTGTTACAAGTTCCAATAATTTCTTGTTTATTGCTCTGCCCAATAGTCTAACTACTGTTAGGGGACCTATAAACTACTCCTGTCATTGTTTTTTGATTCTTGCTATTCCTAGTTCCCACCCATACTGATTCTACTTCATGAGATCTTCAGAGGCCAGATCCTTTCTGACTGATGTCATTAGTGATGACATAACGACCTTATGTCATCACTTACTATCAGGGTTACCCCTCCTCCTTCACCATTCTGCCTGGCTTTCCAAAATATTCTGTACCCTGGAATATTTATTTTCCAACCTTCATCACCTTGTAACCATGTCTGATCATAATCTGTATTGGCAATTATATCTGAATCATTTACCTCTATCGCTGCCACTAGTTCTTCTATCTTATTTGCAGATGCTTTGTGTAT
The DNA here is from genome assembly GCF_017639515.1 of Carcharodon carcharias. Lineage (NCBI taxonomy): Eukaryota > Metazoa > Chordata > Chondrichthyes > Lamniformes > Lamnidae > Carcharodon > Carcharodon carcharias. Next base: position 40,778,692 of record NC_054474.1, on the reverse strand, counting down.
TCAGATAAAAAACCTTTAATTTAATTTTTTTACTTCTATTGCCTGCAACGACATTATTCGCTAGCGTACAATTTTTGTTAAACTTCCTGTGAGGTGGCAGGTGGATAGGGTGACAGGTGGGTGAGGTGGTAGGTGGGCAGGGCGGCAGATGGCTAGTATGGTAGTTGGGTAGAATGGCAGGTGGGTGTGGTGGTAGAGGGGTAGTCTGGAAGGTGGGTGAGGTGTTTGATGGGTAGGGTGCTAGATAGGTAGGGTGAGGTGGTAGGTGGTTGTGGTAGCAGGTGGCTTCAGTGGGTGAGGTGGTAGCCATGTCTGAGGGGTAAGTCAGGCGGTCGGGGGTTTGGTTGGGTGGTTGGTGGGGGTAGTTGAGTGGCTGGCGGGGGTAATCGGGTTCAGGAGGGTAGTTGGGGTGTCAGGGTGAGTAATTAGGATGTCAGTTCTGGAGTTACTCAGGAGCTAGACTAGGATTTTTCTGAGTAACATTTCCTGTTCAGGTATGTAAATCAGAACAATCAAAAGTTACTGACTCTAGCTCATAGTTGGAGACATTCATGGAGAGTTGTAGGGAGCTGGGGAATTGCCTATTGGAGGTTGACACACCCTGGGCAATTCCCATGTAGGTCAGCGCATCAGGAATTTTACAGGGTCGCGAGCACATTACTGGTCATACCTCTAGTCTCCAATGATTTGGAGACCCGAAGATTTGGGCCATAGTTAAATGTATGGAACTGTCTCTCACGAAAAGCAGTTGATGCTAGTTTAAGTAATAATTTTACATCTGAGGTTGATAGATGTTTGCTAGCCAAGGTTATTAAAGGATGTGGAAACATGGTGGAGTTAGGGTATAGATATGCCTTGATTTCATTGAATGGCTTGAAAATAGAACAGGTTTGAGGGGGCTGGATGGCCTACTCTTCTTATAATCTTCTGCATGACCAGAACAGGGATCATACCATTTGCAATGTTCATAACTTCAAACCAAAATTAAATTAGGAAGCTTAATATTTTAATAAGGCCGTGATTTCCCAGCCCCATTGTGGTGTGACCCGGCACAGGAGATTCGGCAGCCCAGCCAAAAGTCCATTGACTTTCAGCGGAACCGGATAATCCCGGCAGCGAGCGGGGCTGGGAAATCCCGCCCTAAGTATTTCTCAAATCGTAATTTAGTAATAATTGTGGGATTTAGCTTTTAAGTAAAGAAACGTCATTAAGTGCGACCTCTGTCCAGCGTCTGCCCCCAGTGGCACAACTCCAATCTGAAACTTGGCAGAATTGGACAAATGGAATTGTGTACTTCAGTGCAATGGCACCAGTGTGATTGGGTCATTGTGACACACGAGAATTTTGATCTAAACCTTAAATCAATAATCATAATTGACTGTTAACAGATTTTGCCTTTTAGAAAATTTGGCTTTTTTTTCTAGTCCAGAGTGGCCTCTGCAACATATATTTTAAAAAATCTGAATACTGGCCAACATTAGAAAAAAACCTGATGTTTCCTCGTAGGTTATGCTTTTGAATGATGTTTGGGATCAAAGTTAATTCAAGAAGCTCCAAAAGGACAAGTCATGTCCAAATTATTTTTTACACTGCTTAATCATACAGAATGCAATTTTCTTGTCATACAGGATGCTACAAAGGACAAGGAACCTAAAAGCAGGAAATACAAACGTACTAGCACAAAAGCAGAAACAATAAAGGCAGAACAAGTAGATCATCCAACTGTATGGAAATCTTTTCAAATGCCTCGGGAAGCCATACAGAAAAATTCTCCTGAAGGAACAGAAGGGAAGCAAACAGGAACTGAAAGGAAGCAAACAGGAACTGAAAGGAAGCAAACAGGAACTGAAGGGAAGCAAACAGGAACTGAAAGGAAGCAAACAGGAACTGAAGGGAAGCAAACAGGAATAACTGAAGGGAAGTATATTAACTGTAATAAAACAAATCCAGCAGTCACTTCTCTGAAAGATTTGAACAATAATGGGGAAGCTCTAAATGCTACAACAGCTGCCAGCATCCCTCCAATTGGCATCCATACTGGAATGACTACTTCAATACCTCCCAATAAAAATCTTAATCCTGACGCCAATGATAATTCAGTGTCAAACTCAAGGTAACTACTCAGGAAATATGTTTTAAAAAAAACTATCAGTGATATACCAGTCTATGAATGGATTTCTCCATGAGACTGTATTAATGACTCTTTATATAATGCACAGTCAAAATCACACATAGTTCCTAATTTGACAAGCTTCACTTGTGATTTGTAGTTGGTTAATATTTTGATTGTTATAGGCAAGTAACAGGGTAGAACAAAACTGACAATATCCCCTGTAAAACCTTCATTCTGTTACAGTGGCCTTGGAGAGCGGCCTCGGGTAAGTGAGGAAGTATTAGAGTGGCATACCTGAGACAATGCCAAAAGGAAAAAGTCATACTCCCACTCTGATATACCACAATCCTGAGAGCAGCATTTTGATGCATAAGGTCTTATAACTGTATCTAGACAAAAAAAAAACCCTCTTCTGTGTCTTTCATGTTGCACAAACATACACTGTTCTTATACAGGATTACCTGGAGCAGATCCTTATCTACTGACTTAGTTGCCATTCCACTGTCATCTAAGTGTAAACTGAATCCTAATTTCTAATTCCTAAATTTTAAATCCTTTGTTTATTCTGTTAAAGTAACAATCATTGTCATTATCATACACCTGGCTCATCATAATATTGTCAAATACCAATCTCGACAACATTTTGGTATAACCTATCAATTGCTTACAGATTGCTATCAAATTGAAATACATCAAGCCCATTCTTTGTATAAACGAGCTAGCTTTCAGTATCAGGTTTAAACGTAGATTCTTTTGAAAAAAATCAAGAGGTTGAATTTGTATTTGTTGGTGAGGAATGTTGAAAAATGGATCACTTTTCCACTTTGGCTCCTTGATAGGTACATAATTACTTAGGTGCAGAGAAAAGTTCTGTTCCAAAAACGTGCTTTTATTTCATCCACCAAAGAGCATGACAGCCACACCAATGTCACATTTCTGTTTCTCACACTCACTGTTGTTATCCCTCTGACTGAATTTATAGGTTTAAACCTAGCTTCTGCCAAAAGATGAACTATTTTGTGTAAGACAACATAGTCAGTATGGACTGAATCAATACTGTCCAAATCCTTTTTAAAGAGGACTCATATCAATAGGAAAAATAGACTTTCACCTCATAAATCGGGGCTGGATTCAAACTGAAATGTCAGAGGTGTTTGGAAGACGTTAACTCACTTTGCCAATTGGTTTCATGATGCACAGAAAAGACCACCATCACCCTGTCCCTTGTTCCTGTTTGGGTGCATCAGATCAAAGACATACCGCTTTTTTGTTGACAACATAAACTTGCAATTTTTTATAGGGCACAAGAAAAGGTGAAGATAAAAGCCAGCCCTTGTAGTAGCCAGGTGGCAGAAACTCTTCTAGCCCCAGTAAGTGATTAGATAAGGCGTGCATGCATTAAGTAGGTATGGTTTACTTGTTAGATTATAAGGAACATGTTTTTAAAAGTTTAATGCTAATTAGGTGATTTAAAAAAAATAGTGCAGTATCCCACTTTACACACATTGGCTTTATTTTGCTAAATAAGCAAACAAAAGAAAATATAGTCCTTAATACATAAGTGACAATGACTCTAAATGAAATATGTGGAATCATATGAACTGCAGTACTTTTTCCCCTCTGTTGTATATAATTAGTAACAGCATACCATATTTGTAAATTTTTATATATATATATATATATATATATTGCTTAAGAGTTAGTATCCTGCCAATTTTTGAATCATTCCCCAGTAAGACTCTGGGCTGGCAACTTGTCTCCAACCTCTGCTGATGCTACCCTTGGCTTGGCCTACTCAAGGCATGTGATAGCAAATAAAGTTGACTAGGCTGGGTCAATTCTCCCACACCATGAGGTTTATTCTCTGCCCAATGTTTCAACTTGATTGCAAGATCAAGATCAGGAACTCACATGAAATAACTTTTGGATGGCTTATATTATTTCACTACAGTGATACAGTGTTTGGGTATCAACACGGGGCCTACCATGTCTATCATAACATCAGACTTAAGGTCTTCTTATTTTTCTTCAATTTAAAATGGTTTTTCTTTTTGTTCTCCTTAGTTTCTTCCCATTCACCCCAATGTAGCTTTGCCAGATTGGACTAAGATGCCAGGCAAAAATGCTGTTTCTGGGCTCTACAGTTGTTTGGCAATATGACTCAAATTAGCTTTTTGATTTGTAAATGTTAGATAATTCTGACATTCTATTGCTTTAAAAATGATTTTTTAAGTTTCTGGAGTAGTGAGTAATATATTTACCAGTAAAATTTGTTTAATTGACGTTGACAATAAAAATCACTTTATATTTAAGGAAAGGGGACAATTAGTCCCAAACAGTCAGCACACTTATGCACTCTGCCTTGGATTGCATGACCTAAGGTGGAGTCCCAGATTTTCACACCAAGGTTCCCCAGATGATAGAAATCAGAAAAGTTAGAGAAAACCCATCCACCGCTTTCTTCATGGATGGCCAGACATAGCAGAATGGAGTTCTGGTGTTTGCACAGATTGCAGGATTCTCTTATGGTATTGTTTACTGTGTCCATATCACTATGCAGGTTCCTTTATATAACACACTTGCTTTCATGAGTCTTGAGCGGTTCCATTTTAATACTCTGCAACTGCTGTCTGACAAGCAGGAGCACATTATTCAGGTCTAAATCCATCTTCATAGCAGCTGCCATGGTTGACTGCAGAGTGCACTGATCATTGTTATTGCCTGTCCATTGATTTGGGGTTGATGCCTACTCAGGATTATGAGTTTCTGCCATGGGTCTTCATGTGATTAAACAGGCCAATTCTTGACCCACAGATCTTTGGACACATGTGGCAGGACAAGAGATAGTGGGATTTGGAGTGTAGGATTTTCTTCCTTTCTTTCCAACTCTGCCACCACTCTACCTCATCATTAAGGTGTTGGACTCAAAGCATGATGCAGCTTGATGGACAAGCTGACGCCATTCTAAATGATTGGTGGCAAGTCCTTAAAGCCAAGGACGCTGCGCTTTGAGGAGAGTTTCAGAATGTCTTTGAAGCATTTCTTTGTCCTCCCCTGGAATGTTGGCTGTTTGAAGCATTGAGAAAACAGGACCTAGTGAGGGAGAGTGTTTTCAGCTATTCAGATGCAGTGTCCAGTCCATCAAAGTTGGTTTTGCAGGAGTTTTGCCTGAATGCTAGTGGACCTGGCTTCAAGAAGGACAATAGCGTTTGTTCACAGGTTCTCCCATTGAATCTGGAGGAGGCGGCAGAGGCATTGCTGTTGGAATATTTTCTAGCTCTCTTATGTATTGCTGAGACACAGTCCAGGTCTCACTGCAGTACAGGAGTGTGGTGATGACAACTGCTTTTTACATGAGGACTTTTATTGACTTGTGGATGATTTGCTGTCAAATATTCATTGTCGTAGTTTATAGAAGGCTGAATTAGCACAGCTGACTGGGTTTGTATATCTGTCAATGGTGGCCTTTTGAGACAGTAGCTGCCAAGGTATGAGAAGTGCTCAACATATTCCAGAGTCTCTCCGTTTTTTTTTTACATTTGTTCATGGGATGTGGGCGTCACTGACTCGGCCAGCATTTATTACCCACCCCTGGTTGCCCTAGGGCATTTAAGAGTAAACCACATTGCTGAGGGTCTGGAGTCACATGTAAGCCAGACCAGGTAAGGATGGCAGATTTCCTTCCCTAAAGTACATTAGTGAACCAGGTGGGTTTTTACAACAATTGATAATGGTTTCATCCTCATTATTAGACTTAAAAAACATACGTGAGAGGTGGAATAGTTGGCTGACCAGGTGTGCGTTGATATGAGTTTTATTTTGGCAAAATGCAGGGAACAGGCCAAGTTTTTTGTTTGCAGAATTGAAGAGATCGTGAGTGGGCAACGACACAGCAGTCATACACAAACTGGAGATCATGTACATTTACGGAGGTCAGTTCAATTTTGGCACAGAGGCAACCAAGATTACAGTGTTTTCCATGTAGATAATATTTAATACTGACACCAAAGAGCAGTTGATCTTTGAGGTGAATAGCCACTGTCAGAAAGGTTGTAAATAGTACGGTGGCTATCACATAGCCTTATTTGACCTCAGTCCAGATTTTGAAGGCACTTGTTTCAGATCTCCCACTTAAGACAGTTGCAGTCATATCACCATGAAGCAATTGCAGGATTGTGAAGAAGTTTCTTGGACATCCAAAACTGTGGAGCGCAATCCACAGAGCCTCGTAATTTAGTGAGTCAGATGCTTTGATCAGGTTGATGGATGAAGAGTCCCTGGTATTGTTCTTGATGTTTTTCTTGGATTTGTCTGACAACAAGACCCTGTTGGAGGTTCCTTTGGAAGGTCTAAAGCCACCCTGTGTCTCTGGGAGGATTTCCTCAGCTGCATGAAGTAGGCGATTCAGGAGAATATGTGTCAGGATTTTCCCTGCTACGGACAAGAAGAAAATACCTCAATAGTTTTCACAGTGTGATTTATCTCCTTTCTTGAAAATAGTTATGATTGTCTTATTCCTGAATACAGGTTTGTGTGGGGGGGGGGGGGTTGGTGGGCGGCGTGCATGGATGGAGGGGGAGGAGTTATTTTTCCTTCCAAGTCCTTAGGATGAGTGCATGGAGTCTTGATTTGAGCATAAGTCTGCCAGCTTGGAAGATCTTAGCTGGAATACCATCGGGGCTTTGTTGCTTTACATCTGTTTGATTGCTTGTCGCAGCATTGGGGGATAGCCAGGAGAGTATCAGCTGCCGCTGTGGATTCATGTTTGAGGCATTGTTGAAACTGTTCTTTCTAGTGTGGCAGTATGGCATTGTCATCTTTAAGAAGAGAAACACCATCTTGTAAACAAAAGGGACTTAGTCCATTTGCCATCAGCCTTTAGATGGCCCTGGTGGCTTCAAAAAGGCTTTGCTTGTCATGATGATCAGCATATGGTTAGATCTCTCAGACATTCTCTTCCAACCACATGCCCTTTATCTTCTGGATTTGTCTTTGGGTTTCAGCCTTGACTGTTGGAATGCTGCTTTCTTGAGTTGCGACCTTGGGTTGTCCTGCCAGGCAATGAAGGCTGCTTGTTCTTTGTTCTAGGAGGTCACATATTTTGGCATTGTTTTCATTGAACCAGTGCTGGTTTTGATGATGCCTGAATCCAATGGTTTGGGCACAGGGGCCCAGCACAGCTGACTTTATTTGATCCCACTGTTCTTTAGTTGAGTTGAATGTGTGCAGATTTTCCAGATTGGTCATGAGTTTCACTTGGACTTCCTTTCTTTGGTCAGACTGTTTTAGGGCAGAGACATCAATCTTCTTCCTCTTGGACTTTTGGGCTTGCGATATCTTGTTTCTAGGTTGAAGTTCATCTGTCCAGCACGCATCATTCCCCCTCACGGATCAAGTGATACAGATATCACTTAGATCTTTGACTCGAAGAATTACATAATCCGGGAGCTGTCAGTGCTTTGATCTAGGATGCTTCCATGTGGTTTTGTGTTTGTCCTTCTGGCTGAAGAGAGTTTTTATTATAATGAGGCCATGCTGAGCACACTTTGTCACCAGTAGGACACCATTGGCATTAGCTTTTCCCATATGTTTTTCCCAATGGTTCCACTCCAGACATCAGAGTCACAGCCAACCTAGGCATTAAAGTCCCCAGAAGGATGATCTTTTGGCATGGCAGTGAGGACTTCACCAAGGTCAGAATGGAACTTTTCCTTAACAATTTCATCGGAGTCAAGAGTTGGTGAATAAGTGCTGATGAAGGGAGCATATTGGTTATGGCAGAACTGTAGGTAAAGTGTCATGAAGCTTTTGGGAGTTCTGGCAGTACATCCAAGATCCTATTCCAGATGGCAAAACTAACTCCAAAGGCACAAGGGTTGTTGTCAGCCTTTCCTTTCCAGTAGAATGTGTATCCTCCTGCTTGTTCTTTTAGCTGCCCCGCTGCAGGAAGGTGAATCTCACTGAGGGCAGCAATGTCAGTTTGATACTTCACGTGATATGATTGCAGTTCTTCTTTCTGGACAGTTACTTGAGATTATCCATGAGTGTTCAAAAATTCCAAGGAGCAAATTGTAGAATATTCTTTCTTTGACCACAAAGATGGTGATTCCACAGCGTGTGGTTCCCCAGCCAGGTGAAAGTGTGACCACCTATTTTTAGGGCATCTTTTCTATCCCCTTCCCTGACTGGGGTGAGCAGAGGGTGAGAAGTGGACTGCTCAGTCATAGATGCTGTTTCCCAAGGATACCTCTGTCCCAACATGGGTGTTCAGTGACTTTCATGCACATACTGCCTATGTGCAGATTCTTATCGGAACTCCCAATAGCCCTGCCTGTCCCTGTTGCCAATTCTCCATCACCGCAGGATTTGGTAGATGGACCCTGGTAGAAACCTGCACGTGACCTTGTTTAACGTGAGGACCTCGGGGCGTGTCATTGTCACATGACCTTGACGGGGCAATGGTCAGATTTCAGTGACTTGTTGAGCCACAATGACCAGGACCACCTTGTCGCTGCAGCCTTCTTTCGTCTCCACAGCCATTGAGTTTCACAGTCTTCTTTCGCCTGTCTGGAGTCTTGCCAGGGTTGGCTTTAACTCTGATGTTGAGGACTTTACAGGCCGCACTTTGTTGGGCACATTCCCTGACCTTGCCTCCATAGCTGGCCCTACCAGGACCAGGGAGCCCCGGAGGGCATTAATAAAGGGATTGTTGGAGTGCACAAGATTCTCCACTACTTCAAGGTTACAATCCATGAAGAAGAGTGTGTTGATAATGGACAGGAAATTGAATGGTAATTTCTTCCACCCAGAGCTCAACTGGTTTTCTGGAGAGGCGGAGAAAATGGGGCAGGATAATTCCTGGCACCCAAATCTCTCGTCTGAAAGCAAATAGGAGCCTTGTGGATATATTTAAATCTTGATCAATTGAGTTGATTACAACACTGATGCCTCTTTCCGTCCTTGCTGCCTGATGAATGTCACTTTTTTCTTCCGTCCATGAACCATGAGCTGTTCAAATTTTGAGGCAGACAGTTTAAATGCTACATCAGGGGAGCTTTCAGTTGACATTGGAACAAGTAGTAACAAATATCTGAAGACATTTTTCTTGCAATAGATTGTGGAGTTTTATCATCATAACAGTTTTAAACATTCTTCTAGTCACTGTTATACGCCCTGATCTGTAATGAAATTTTTAGTATTTCAACTGTTTCTTGATAGAATCCTCCTCTGGCAGGAGAAGCAGGAGGAAGTTGTAAACTGAGCTACAGCTCAAGAGAGAGCAACAAAAAGTAGCATGTTCAGAGGAATTCTCACCTTTCCAATAGAGTTTGTAGGCCCTGAATAACATAGCTGCAGTTCAGATAGAAGACAGACTGATTTTACAAATAATCCATGAGAACATTGCACTACATGCTACAAGATGTGCAGCCAACTGCTACAGTGAGCACGACACTGTGAGTTGTTGTCAAGATCACAGCTGTCCTGAACTTCTTTGTTTTCGGCCCTTTTCAGTCATTTCGGGGACATATGTATGAGAAACGTCAATTACTCTGTAATCCATGTTTATATTAAACAGGCAACGACTGATACCCTGTCTGTTGCAAAAACATGTATCACTTTTTCCACTGATTGCAGAAACGGCAGGGCAGAACTTTGGGTTTTTGCAGGACACCTGCAAGTCCAGAGCATTTACAGCACCCACGTCATCCTGCAGGCTCCCCCATACAACGTGGACACTTCTACAAGTCACAAGAAGCTCACTTTAATAGTTTGCAACTGAACAGCAACACATCTTGCAGGCCAATATCCACTTTCCTAGCTGTTGCTATCTGATTCTTTTATATTACATCAGATATCTATCCCTCCCTTGTTTGTCCCTGTACAGTACATTAAGCACTAGTTGCTTGGAGACAAGGGCTTTCCTTTGTGCATCAGCCTTATGATAGCTCTTAGAAACCTATGTTCAGTATTTGAACAGATGAATGGGCAGACTATTGGAGTCCTCAATCAATGATTCAGATGTCTGGACAGTTCAGGTGACTTCTTGCAACATAGCCCAGAAAGAGTGTTCCACCTGATTGCAGTGTGCTGAATGCACTCCAGTGGAGACAACAAATAAAACCACCAATGGAGGAGGACTTTCTTTGTTTTGAGGAGGAGGACACTGACGACATAGAAAATGGCAAGCTAGTGGGAGGCGTCAAACAGTTGCCTAGAGCCAAAGCTCTTTGGCAGAATCTCCCTGAAGAGAATTTAAGCTGAACAATCCATGCTCCCCTGAATTAACAGCCATGTCCAACATCTGACCCAGTCCTTCCATCAATACCAAACAACAACAACTTATATAGCACCCTTAACATAATGAAACATCCCAAGGCGCTTCACAGGAGCATTATAAAACAAATGTTGGGATTTTCCAGCCCCGTTGTGGCGGCACCCGCCTCAGGATATTCGATGACCCTGCCAAAAGTCCATTGACTTTGGCTAAAGCATGGGAAGGGGTAGACTGCTTTGGCTCATTTAAAGATTTATGACGTGCTTATAGTCAGCAACCTCAAACCTGAGACTTCATCGCAGACCACAACAATTTGATGTGTGCTGGGCAGTCTGGACCAACTTTCTTTGTGGTACCAGTGAGGATAATAATTAGAGATACACAATTGCAAAAGTGAAGTAATCAGGAGGAATGGTTTCATTTTCCATTCCCATTTCATGGTTGACTTTTGGTAGGACCAGACAATCCCTGCGGCAGGCGGGCTGTAAAATCCCATCCAAAGTATGACAAAGAGCCGCATAAGGCGATTTAAGGTCAGGTGACTGAAAGCTTGTTCAAAGAGGTAGGTTTTAAGAAGTGTCTTAAAGGAGAAAAGTGAGGTAGAGAGGCTGAGAGGTGTGGTGAGAGAATTCCACAACCTGGGGCCTACACATTTGAACGCATGGCCATCAATGGTGGAGCAACCATAATTGGGAATGGATAAGAGGACAGAATTAGAAGAGTGCAGGTATCTCAGAGGAGTGTGTGGTTGGAGGAGACGACAGAGATAGCAAGGGGCAAGGCCATGGAGAGATTTAAAATCAAGCACCGGGAGCCAATACAGGTCAATGGGCACAGGGGTAATGGGGGATTGGGAATTGCTGCAAGTCAAGACATGGGCAGGAGAGCTTTGGATGACCTCAAGTTTATGGAGGGTAGAATGTGGGTGACCAGCCAGGAGTTCATTGGAATAGTCAAGGTAGTAGTAACCAAAAAAATGAGGATTTCAGCAGCAGATGAGCTGAGACAGGGGCGAAGTCAGGCAATGTTATGGAGTTGGAAATAGGTGGTCTTAGTGATGGCACAGATATGAGGTTGGAAGTTCATCTCAGGATCAGATGTGACACCAAGGTTGCAAACAAACTGACTTAATCTCAAACTGTCACCAGGGAGAAGGATGGAGTCAATAGTTAAGGAACAGAGTTTGGAGCAGGGACTGAAAACAATGGCTTCAGTCTTCCCAATACTTAATTGGATTCATGTTGCATAACATTGCAAGATCATCAGTTAGTGCAAGAACACTTTGTACACAACAATTGTATATATCATTGTGGCCCTAATGACTTAGAGAAATGCTTACACCCTATTTGTCACCCTTGTGTGAGCTGCTAGTGTCTACCTGACATGCTCCATTACCCATCTATTCTAGTGTTTCTACAAGGTGACATCCACGTGGCTACAGCATGGGAAGGGGTAGACTGCTTTGGCTCATTTAAAGATTTAAGACATGCTTATAGTCAGCAACCTCAAACCTGAGACTTCATCGCCGACCACAACAAGTTGATGTGTGCTGGGCAGTCTAGACCAACTTCCTTTCTGATACCAATGAGGCTAATAATTGGAGATACAATTGCAAAAGTGAAGTAATTGGGAGAAATGGTCTCATTTTCCATTCCCATATCATGGTTGGCCCTGCTACCAAGCTGCAACTCAGACTCCCAGAGCCCAGTGATCTGAGTCAAACACCCATGCGTTCTATCACCCTGCCCGTCTCAGGTGGGGTAAGTTGTTAAGACTAGACGAGAGTCTGAATGGCTTCAGTAGACCAGAGATATTGTTATTACTGGTGTTACAGGTGGGTGAGCTGCAGCATATGTGGAGGTGACCACATGCTCCAGGATTAACTGCAAAATATTGATGCCATGCGTGAAAACCTGACACGAGTGGGTTGCAGACTCTTCCATTCTATCTGACATGTTTTGGAAGATGCGTGGTAGGAAGTCTAATATAATTGTTGGTGCTCAGAAATCATAATTTTTTAAATGATGAGCCACACCTCTGCCCTGTTCAATAGAATTGAGATGTGAATGAGCCTCCAGTTAATTGGTGGGCTTTCCTTGCCACCTTCTCCCGTTCCTGCTCCCTTGTGTTCAGTGAATCCCCCGATGCAGTCATCTTAGGCTCACTATTCATGTCAGGTGGGCTGCCAATTTCTGTGCTGGTGCTAGGCAAAGTAAGAGCAAGTGATGGTGCCTGATCATCAGGGTTTCCACGTCCGTTTGTCTGGCACAAGCATTTGAGTGTAAGAAAAGGGGAGACAGACAAGGTTCAGAATAAAGTTTCAAAGGCAAGCACTTGTAGACAGTGTGGGTAGAAATTCGATGCAGGTATTGGAGAGGCAGACACCTTGGGAAGAACTTTACCAGTCGGTGAGCCGGAGCGGGGCCCGCTCACTGATGCATAAAATGATGCGCGGTGATGTCGGGGGGAATTCCCGACATCAGCGCGCCTAATTTAAATTTTCAGGAAGGTGGGAACGCAGCAAAATCAGCTGCGCGCCTGCCAACCTGTCAATGGCCAATTGAGGCCATTGACAGGGTCAATTAAGTAATTAAAGGACCTGCCCGTCCAACCGTAAGATTGGCCGGTCGGCCGGGAGTCCCTGTGGGAAGTAGAAAAAACATGAAACGTCATCCACGGGTTGGATAAGGTTTCATGTAGGCTTTAAAAAATTTTAATAAAGATTTTGTAAAAATTATGGACATGTCCCAACTCATGTTGTCACATGAGGGGACATGTAAGGGAAATTTTTTTTTTCTATTTTTAATATTTTTGAAAGTAGAGGCGGCACTCAGGGATCCTCCCCCGCCCACACAGGGAGCGCATAGCACTTCTGTGCGGATGTCATACTGGCCGGGCCTTAATTGGCCCGCCCATGTAAAATGGCGCTGCGCCTCCAATCAGGAGCGCCGATTGGAAGTGCGCCCGTATGTGCCCGCCCATCAACTTCCGCACCACAACGGGAGGAAAATTCAGCCCCTTATTCTACTTCTCTGCTCAGTGGAATTTTGCCAGACCTGGTTGAAATGGATGCTATCTCATTGAAGGAATTGTAGCATAAAACACAGTGATACATGGAGGGAAAATGAAGTGCAGAATAGGAGAGGAGAAGAACCACCAATATGGCACATCACAGCAGCTTTGTCCATCCATCAAAGGGAAGTAGTTTATGTTGCTGTCAAATGCCAAGAAAAGACATACATGGCTTTTTGTAAACAATGGCTAAACATATTTTAATGTTCAACATGCCCTCCGCAGGTATGCACTAAATTGTAATTTTTACTTCCTCCAAAATAAGGCTCCCACCTTCCACGTCAATGCACTTACCATTCATCAGCATAAGCCTTACAAGAGAGAACTAGATCCTCTGCATATCTTACTGGGCTAATTCAAGATATCAAGTGCTAAAGGGATCTTTATTTCTCTAGTCTTCCATACCTAATGTACGTCAAGGTGTCTGCAATTAAGACCATTTAATTCAAGATTTCCACGTCATCCAGAAGGTTTTACATTGACATGCACTTTAACCTTATACTCAGTTCTTTTGTCAAAAATGAATCGGGAGCCTTACTGAGGAAAGCTATCCAAGTATTCATCACTCATATTAAGTCACATCTGAGCCATCCAAGCAGGTGTGATCCCACACGCCTTCAAGTTTGGTTCACTTCCCAGTAAAATTGTCCAGTTGCAGATGAGGACTGGGACGAGTGAAATAAGAAAGAAATCTTGTAGGTAGTTGCACTTACTAGTTACAAATTGTAGACTAATGCAAGGCGATGCCTCTGGAACTCCATGTCTGCCATTGGCTATGGACCTGAAAATGGTCCTTTTCCAATTTCTACCACAAAGAAAGAAATAACTTGCATTTTTAAGGTGCCGTTTATGTATTAAAGATGTCCCACAGTACTTCACAGGCACTCAATTGCTTTGAAGTGTAGTCAAAATTGTTTTGTAGGCAAATGTAGCATCTAATTTGAACACTGCAAGGTACCAGACTCACAGCACTGAGATAAATGAGCAATGCTCTTTCGATGGTGTTGGTTGAAGGATGAACATTGGCCAGGATCCTGGAATTATTCCCTGCTCTTCTTTGAAACATTTTGAGGGGAAATTTACATGGGGGTTCTCTTGCTCTTGCACTAGAGTTATGATGAACAATTATGAATTCACCCTTCGCACTGGAAATTTATTTTTATATTTGTTCATACAATATGAATGTCACTGGTAAGACTAGCATTTGTTGTCCTTCCTAATTGACCTTCAGAAAGGGCTGGTGAGCTTCTTGAATAATTGCAGTGTTAGCGAAGGAGTTTGAGGATTTTGACCTAGTGCCGATGAGGGAACAATTATATATTTCCAAACCAGGATATTGTGTGATGTGGAGGGGAACTTGCAGGTGATGGTATCCTCATGTATCTGCTACCTTTGTTCTTCTAGGTGGTAGAGGTCATGAGTTTGGGAAGTGTTGTTGACAGAGGCGTGGTAAATTTCAGCAGTGAACCTTGTAGATGGTTGTCATGGAAAGAATGTTTTTGCTTTCTTTCTGCCCATAATCAGAAGATTTTGTATGGAAGGAGGTGTGTCTTTCCTTCTTCTTGGAGTGTGCTTTCCAATTAAATAATTCAGCACCAGCCTCAGTGAGCTTAAAAATAAATTTGTTATTCTCAAACGCTTACCCCGAATTAAATTCAATGTCACACACGTTCAGTCTCACTATTGCACCCACATACACAAAGATTGGATACAGATGAAGGTCATCCACTTTTACACATTACAGTTATCTCAGTCTCTGGTTTAAGATCTTCAGTCTCCCACGTGGGAGGCCTGTGGTCTTTTGATTGGATTTGATGATTAACGTTGGAATGATGGTCTCATAAAGCGAAGGGTTCAAGGCAGTTTGTGAGGTTACTTGTTGTCCAATAGCTGGAAGGTTGGTTTTCACGTGAACTTGAAACTGGAATAAATGGGTCTTTTTCTGATTGGCAGGACATGACGAGTGGCGTCCCACAGGGGTCTGCACTAGGGCCTCAACTTTTTAAGATTTACATCAATGACTTCAATGAGGGGAGTGAAGACATGGTAGCTAAATTTGCAGATGACACAAAGATAGGTAGAAAAGTATGTTGTGAAGAGGACATGAGGAGGTTGCAAATGGATATAGATAGGTTGAGTGAGTGGGCAAAGATCTGGCAAATGGAGTTTAATGTGGGAAAATGTAAAGTTGTTCAGTTTGGCAGGAAGAACAAAAAAGCAGCATGCAACTTAAATGGAGAACGTCTGCATAATTCTGAGGTGCAAAGGGATCTAGGTGTTCTAGCACAAGTCACAAAAAGTTGTTATGCAGGTACAGCAAGTAATTAATAAGGCTAATGTAATGCTATTCTTTATTATGAAAGGGATTGAACGTAAAGTAAGGATGATATGCTTCATTTATACAGGGCATTGGTGAGACTGCACCTCGAATATTGTATACAGTTCTGGTCTCCTTTTTTAAGGAGATTTAAGAAATGCATTGGAGGCGGTTCAAAGGAGGTTTACTAAATTCATACCTGGAACGAGGTGGTTGTCTTATGGGGAAAGATTGGACAAACTGGGCATGTTTCCAATGGAGTTTAGAAGAGTGAGGGGTGATTTGATTGAAGTATAGAAGATCCTGAACGGCCTTGACAAAGTGGACATCGATAGGATGTTTCCTCTTGTGAATGAGTCCAGAGTTAGGGGGCACTGTTTTAAAATTAGGGGTTGCCCTTTTAGGACAGAGATGAGGAGAAATATTTTTTCTCAGAGAGTTGTGTGACTTTGGAATTCTCTGCCTCAGAAGGTGATGGAGGCAGGGTCATTGAATATTTTTAAGGCAGAGGTAGATAGATTCTTGTTGGGCAAGGGAATCAAAGGTTATTGGGGTTAGATGAGGAAGTAGAAATCGAAACACAAGAAGATCAGCCATGATCTTATTGAATGGCGGAGCAGGCTCGAAGGGCAAATGGTGTTCGTATTTCTTATGGAACAGGTTATGTATTCTGGCTGCCTGATGTTTTGAAACTTGTTTCTGGGTCTGGTTCACAGTCTGGTTGAACTGATGGCTTTGGAGGAAGTACTGCAAACAACTCTTAGCTGATTTTTGAAAGCAGACAAAAACATAGCTGCCTCACCACATGACTTTCCACAAGTTCAAGACCTTTTCCAAATAAGACATAATGTTTATGTTGATTACACATCCTGTGTTGTGGGTTAACACCTCTGCAGTCCACCCAGTTTAGTTTGGATGGGGAAAGCCATCATGATACAATGGGATGGCGATAGGGGCCAGTCACTTCAATCTGCCACCAATTGACTTTTAACCTTACCTTTTGTTCAGCATGAAACATGAAGACATGCAGCCTGGAAAACCCCGTAGTCTTTTGTGTTGGCCCATCTTTAAAGTCCTCGGAGGGCTATGAATATCTGTATTTAATTAGGTATTCGCTTGAGATTTGGTACTGTCTGTAGTGCAAATGCAAAGGTCACATGTTTACAGCAGCCATTTTAATACCTTGTTTGTGTCCAGTTTTCTTAAAATTATTGACTGAACATTCATAATGTCAGTATGACATTCCTCCCAGGTTATGGTCAAGGTTCTCCTAAGTTATGGAGAAAGCATGATATTTGGAACAGTATTTAAAAATATTGACTATATTTAGCAAAACTTCTTTTTCTGTTATCACATTTCTGTTTAAACCAATTTTTGAATGAACTTTGGAATTATCAAGGTGATGGTTCCCAGTGTAGGGAATGGAATACTTTTTTCAGCTTTTTGAACACAAAGTATGAACACAAGATGTTGCACAGTCAACCAAAGTCAATGTTATTAAACATTGTTCCAAATATCATGCTTTCTCCATGATTTAACAGAACCTTGACCACAACCTGGGAGGAATCTCATTATTGATGTTTCCACTTACCCACATGTTATTCTTATAACCTCTCTGGGTAAGGCTGATAAATAAGTCTCCGATATGTAAAATGTTGCCCTATTGTGTGACCTTATCCCCAGATTTATTTTATTTTGAATTAATTGGATGACCTATGAAGTATTTTGTTTCAGATAATGTTGTTCATATTTCTGTAAACCATATGCTAGAATCCGGGGGAAGGGGAAGAAAAAATAACAGAAGAAAACTAAACAACTTCATGAAAGAAATTAGTTGATTAAATGTTGGTGGTGTTAATTCAAGCTATGACTGGGAAACTCAGTGAAGAATAAATGTTTTTAAAGAAAAGGCATTGCTAATAGGGATTAGAACACCTTTATATTTCGGGGTATTTTCTAATCTTCTTACCCTGGGTAATTTTAGTCTTCTATCTTAGATCATTCTCATGGTAAGTCCCAACTCCTCAAACTTTTCAAAGTGTCTATCCTTGATTTGAAATCTAGGTTAACATGTGGCAGCATGCTGTGAATTGAACAATAAACCCTGTTTGATAATTCTTCTTCATTTTCATAAGATCCCACATAAACACATTGTTTTAACTTTAAAATATCAAACTAATTTATTTCACAGAAGATGAACAACCATGTAAGAAATATGTTATAATATAGTGACATATTGATTTCCAACTAAATCTTCGAGTGGGAAAAGTAATGAAGAGATTGCAATTCTAAGAACTAAGCTAATACTTTGCAAATAGCATTTTAAAGTTTTTATTTTCTTTGATAATATTGAACGACCTAGCATTGACTGGCTTCTTTCCTGACATTTCAAAATATCGCCTCCTTCTAACTTAAGCAGAAGTCTTTTTATTACCTGAAAAAGAATTACTGGAATTTTGTGAGTTGTGAATGTCTGATCTCTCAAATTCAAAATAGAACATATAAACTGAATCAATTGCACATTTAAGTTCAGATGATCTCTCATGCTCTCTCAAGCTTGTAACTGATGAAACTTGCAAGGTTTTATTGTGATCAGCCTGTCACAACATACTGGCTTTAGCTGGTTGCTGAATACCATGTGTAATTTGTATTTAATGGGACATCCACTGATTCAAAACTAGACAAAAAATACTTTAATTTTGTCACAGCTACCAAAGACTTCCTTCCTCAGTTGAAGGATATTAATAGAATGGTGGAATGTGTTAAATGCAGATGGTACTAAAACAGATCTTTATTGAGGTAATGGTTATGCTGGCAACCAAGAGAATCTGTTTGATGTTGTCGCAAATCAAGAAGGGTGGAGTTGGAGCAAAAGTGTACCTGTGTGAACAAGAAAATCTGAGGGAGGCATGGGGAGCAGCCAAACCACTTTTTCCTTCTTAAGGGTGCTGACAGAAAGTTGGTTGGCCACCCCAGAATCTCAATATCTGCCCATTGGGTGGAGTCCAAGACGTATGAGGCATGGGGAAGTCCTAGCTGGAGCATTCACCTGAAGGTAAGTGACTAAAATGCCTGTGCAGTCAGTATATTCCATTTGATTTGCTTCAATGGGTGTTTTAACACGTCAGAGTAACCACCATGTTGACCCACAGAATTATGAAAATCAGAAGAAGGGTGCTGGAGGACTGTTCACCATGAGACCTCACCTGGGTTCAATGGCAAGGAGAGCACCTTCCAAAAATAGCTTATGGTGGAATAGGAGAAACAAGTGGGATATAATGCATCCAGATGCACCTCTACCCAAACTGAGTCTATACCCACTCATCAAGCCACTAAAGAAAAATGCCTGTCTAGTTCTTCAGGTAAGCTGTCCTGCTCCTTCCCATAGAAATTTCTTCCAAATTATATCAACACACTTTACTTTTAAATCAGGGTTTTTTGGATATGTGGAGTGTAAGGAATTCAATGGTGCTCTCCATTGGAAAGATTTGTGTATTTTCTTATTATTTCATGGGATGTGAGCATTGCTGGCAAGGCCAGCATTTGCTGCCTCTCTCTAATTGCCCTTGTGAAGGTGGTGATGAACTGCTGCAGTCTATGTGATGTGGGTACACGCATTGTGCTATTGTGAGTTGAAATATCTAAGAAACCCAACAAAACCTAAATGTCAGTTGAATAGGGTGATGCAAAATCAGGTAACCAAAATAGAAAGAATGTCTGAAAGGTGCAGCAAAAAGTACTTGGCTAGAAAATAGTAATTTCTCTTCTCTTAGAATTAATGATAATCAGTGAAGTGCTTAACAAACATCTGTTTCTTAATCATCTATATGCGCTTCAGCTAGTTGTATTACCTTGTATAAACTAAATAATTTTCCCTGTAATAGTCATTCAAATATTGGGCTATAATTTCCTAGAAATGGCAATCAACGTCAGAGTGCCACTCCGTGAACAATTACTTACTCTAAATTTTTTCCATGCCTGTCTCATCTGATCTTCTGACTCAGGCCGGGCAAGATCCAGGCAGCACAGCTATCTCCAAGGCCCAGTGTCGCAGTCCAGCTCTGTTAGATTGAAGAAGGACACGGAGGTGGGGAGTGACGGCATAGGAGGGGAATGGTGGGGTTCAGACATTAGTGAGGTTGGAGGGGTCGAACATTAGGGGGTTGGTCAAACATCAGGGGTGGTGTGATGGCTGGGGGGGTTTCGGACATCAGGTTGGGACATGATGGGGGTGGTCGGGGGTTGGTCATCAGGGTGGTGTGGGGGCAGTCGGACATCGGGTGGGGGTGGGGAGGGGTTCGGACATTGGAAGGGGTTGGGGGGGTTGGACATCGGTGGGGTGTGGTGTCATAGGACAAGAGGGAGGACCGGTCAGGTCAGGAGCGGGGATAGTACCTGCAGGGAGGGCGGGAGGAGGTATATGTACGGTGAGGTCAGTGGTGGGGGGGTTTGGGATGGTAGGGGTGATGGTCAGTCCTGTGGGGGTGGGTCGGGTTAGGTCGGGGGGGATTCCCATGAGGAATCTGGGGGGTGGGGAAATCATTGTGGGGAGGGGGGGTAGTTGGAGGTGGGAGCAGTTGGAGGTGAGGGCAAACACCTGGGGAGGGTCAGGGTTGTGGGGTGTCCCTGGGGTGGGGTGGGGTACGGTTGGGGGTATAGGGGAAGCCCTGTGGGGGGCTGGTTTGTGTTTTTGCAATAGTTACCCAGAGGTTAGAAGATGTTTTACTTCTTCTAACCTTTTCTGGGTAACTATTTGCGTAACACAGCTGGAACCATCAGATGTTTGCAATTTAAGTCGCATTGTCAGATGGTTCCTAGAGCTGAGTAATTGCTTAGAGGAAGTTTGCACCTAAGACCAACAGAGGACAACTAAAAATGAAATAAGGAGGGAGAAGATTAAATATGAGGGTAAACTAGCCAGTAATATAAAAGAAGATTGCAAGAGTTCTTTTAGATATATAAAGGGTAAGAGAGAGGCAAAAATGGACATTGGGCCACTGGAAAATGACGCTGGAGAAGTATTAGTGGAGAACAAAGAAATGGCGGAGGAACTGAATAGGTACTTTGCGTCAGTCTTCATGGTGGAAGACACGAGTAACATCCCCAAAGTTCAAGAGAGTTGGGGGGCAGAGGTGAGTATGGTGGCCATTACCAAGGAGAAAGTGCTAGGAAAATTGAAAGGTCTGAAGGTGGATAAATAACCTGGACCAGATGGATTACACTCCAGAGTTCTGAAGGAGATAGCTGAAGAGATAGTGGAGGCGTTAGTGGTGATCTTTCAGGAATCACTGGAGTCAGGGAGGGTCCCAGAGGACTGGAAAATCGCTAATGTAACCCCCCTGTTTAAGAAGGGAGTGAGGCAAAAGACGGGAAATTATAGGCTGATTAGCCTGACCTCGGTCATTGGTAAGATTTTAGAGTCCATTATTAAGGATGAGATTTCAGAATACTTGGAAGTGCATGGTAAAATAGGGCAAAGTCAACATGGTTTCATCAAGGGGAGGTCATGCCTGACAAATCTGTTAGAGTTCTTTGAGGAGGTAACGAGTAGGTTAGACAATGGATGTTATCTAATTGGACTTCCAGAAGGCCTTTGACAAGGTGCCGCACAGGAGGCTGCTCAGTAAGATAAGAGCCCATGGTGTTAGAGGCAAGGTACTAGCATGGATAGAAGATTGGCTGTCTGGCAGGAGGCAGAGAGTGGGGATAAGGGGGTTCTTCTCAGGATGGCGGCCAGTGACTAGTGGAGTTCCGCAGGGGTCAGTGTTGGGACCACAGCTTTTCACTTTATACATTAATGATCTAGATGAAGGAACTGAGGGTATCCTGGCTAAGTTTGCAGATGATACAAAGATAGGTGGAGGGACAGGTAGTATTGAGGAGGCGGAGAGGCTGCAGAAGGATTTGGACAGGTTAGGAGAATGGGCAAAGAAGTGACAGATGGAATACAACGTGGGGAATTGTGAAGTTATGCACTTTGGTAGGAAGAATAGAGGCATAGACTATTTTCTAAATGGGGAGAGAACTCAGAAATCTGGAGTGCAAAGGGACTTGGGAGTCCTAGTCCAGGATTCCCTTAAGGTTAACTTGCAGGTTGAGTCGATAGTTAGGAAGGCAAATGCAATGTTGGCATTTATTTCAAGAGGACTAGAGTATAAAAGCAGGGATGTGCTGCTGAGGCTTTATAAGGCTCTGGTCAGATCACATTTAGAATATTGTGAGCAATTTTGGGCCCCATATCTCAAGAAGGATGTGCTGGCCCTGGAGACGGTCCAGAGGAGGTTCACGAGAATGATCCCAGGAATGAAAGGTTTAACATATGAGGAACGTTTGAGGACTCTGGGTCTATACTCAGTGGAGTTTAGAAGGATGAGGGGGGATCTGATTGAAATTTACAGAATACTGAAAGGCCTGATAGAGTGGATGTGGGGAAGATGTTTCCATTAGTAGGAGAGACTAGGACCCGAGGGCACAGCCTCAGAGTAAAGGGAAGACCTTTTATAACAGAGATGAGGAGAAACTTCTTTAGCCAGAGAGTGGTGAATCTATGGAATTCATTGCCACAGAAGGCTGTGGAGGCCAGGTCATTGAGTGTATTTAAGACCGAGATAGATAGGTTCTTGATTGGTAAGGGGATCAAAGGTTACGGGGAGGAGGCGGGAGAATGGGGTCGAGAAACTTATCAGCCATGATTGAATGGCGGAGCAGACTTGATGGGCCGAATGGCCTAATTTCTGCTCCTATGTCTTATAGCCTTATGCACTTCTGGGCAATTGTCATGCAAACCCTGACCTTTGAAGTTCTGAGAGAGGTACCCCAGTGCATCTTTGCAGTACTCCCCAAATCCGACGCTAGAGAGCTTGGAAGTTAACTGTCCCAGATCCCTATTCCCTTGTAGGCTGCTTTGCTGGCCACTGATAATATTCAAGCTATTTCATTTCCATTTTTCTCTGAAAGTGATTGCTTGAAATACGAATCATGTTCCCAATGATATTTTTTCCAATTGGTAAAAGTCTATCTTAATTAATTGGGGAATTTTCAAATCAATCAGGATGGACAAAACTTTCAACTTTTCCTTCGGGGGTGGGTTCAAAATGGACGTTGGAGGATCGGTTGCCTGTGATACCCCCCCAGCCAATTATCCTTTCCACCAAGTCAGCCACAGGGTATAATTGGTGCTGATCCACTAATATCTCTTTCATGCCTCTGCTGAAATTGATCCATTCAATCAATTAGAATGCTTGTTTTAGAATTTAATCAAGGGAGTTGTGAAAATCTTTGGAGCTACCATTTCCCAAGAATGGAAGAAACAGGCTTTTCTTTCACCCCCTGCCTTGGCTTGAATCTGTTGATTTTTGTTTCATCATGTGTTTGGGGTCTAGATGGCGTTCTTTGGGGTTTGTCAATTCTTCCAAAGTAAGCTGCTTGAGCCTGTGGTTTGTTAAAACCATTACTCTTTATTTACAGCTACTATATAAACATTAGGAACAGTGCATGAGTTTGGAACTTCTGCTTCCTCCATATCCCTGTTACTCAATCATGTGATGTTACATCATCATTATATCAGCATCACGTGATGATGTTAGCCCTTTACTCTATATCTCCCCCCAAGTCTTTATCCCAATTAAATACATCCTCCTATATCTCCCCACAAAGTCTCAGACTTCACAGGGTTAGTGTCTAAGGTGCCTTGACCAATTTCCCCTATCTAATCTGATCTCTTTCTCACATTCCACACTCTCCCTGTGGATGGCTGGAGAGCTTCATCTTCTTTCATCTTCTTTATCTCCAACAGGATATGAGTAGTAATCCCAAGTTTCTATTGGCTTTCTTTCCAAGGATATTAAGGCTGCGGTTTCCCCTTCTGGTACCCTGGTCCATCTCAACCCCACATGATCTCAGTTGTGGAGCTCTTTCGATTATTATCTCTTCTTTCTGTTAGTTTTGTATCTATACTCTGTCCTCAGGTTTCAGGACTGATAAGTCTTGTGCTCTGTGCCTGAAGTTAAAATTACGAGCCTGTTAGTTTCTCTGTACTCCCTCATGCTGTTTCACACTCTCCTGGTTGTTCGAGGTAACATTAGGTTTTAGTTTTTACTGCAGAGCTGGAAATTATGTTCTCAATGTCCCATCAACAACGGTTGGTGAGAAACCATTTTGTAGCGCTGAGGATCTGTGACAGAAGATCTAAATTAAGGTCTTCGTTGTTCTTCATCAAGTCTTTTGATGATTCAAATACTTCTCTCAGCTTTTCCATTTGCCCGAAGATAATGAGGTGAGCTGGTTATATGAATTAATCTGTATTCCTTTGCAAAATTTTGGAATAATTCATTAGCAAACTGCAGACCATTGTCTGATACCAAAATGTCCGGCATGCCATATGTTGCATAAATTGTCTTCAGTGATTGAATGACTGTTGTTGAGACTTGAGTCCCAATTACATGCTTGTTGTGGGATGGCTGAGTTGGTATTTTAGATAGAGTAGTTCAGCAGACACTTCTTAGGTGGAACACATTCTGTTTATTTACAAGGTACTCAGCAGCTTCACATGTGTGCTTCTACGTCAAACTCTATCAACATACTTCTACTGTTCACTTGCAGACTACTGACTTCCAGTTAGCCCACGCTACTGCACTATTAGTTACACAAGATCATGTGACCTTCCTTTATAACAACCTTCTTAAAGGTATACTGCATACCAAATATAACTGTAGTTACCACATCCCTCCCTCTTTAACTTGGAACATACATTTTACATTTTCAATTACAATTTTTTCAAAATAGCAAATTTTTTACACTGCTAAGTAATCTACAAATTCAGTCTTTCTGGGGGTTTCCTTTGGCATGTAGAACATCTCAGCTCTACAACTTCAGATGATTTGTTAGGAAGCTCATTTTCTGAAGTTGTCTGAACATCATGTTCTTCGGTGGGTACTGCAGATCTGTTTCCTCAACTCTTGTAGGTACAACAGGCACTTCAGACACATCTGTACTAGGTTGAGTTCTTTCAATGGTAAATGTTGACTCGGTTGTGAGCACTGATGGAATCATTTCTTGATGATTTGTCTCTCTCTTCCTCAAATGATCCACATGTCTCTGTATGACTTGGCCTTCCACCTTCACATGGTAAGATAGAGGTCCAGTCACTGCACTTATTTCACCTGGTAACCACTTTGGTCCTTCTCCAAAGTTCTTCACATATACCATCTCTCCCACGGTAAACTTCCTTTCATGACTGTGCCAGTCGTGTCTAGTTTTCTGACTTCCTTGATTCCTTCCCACCTGGATGTGCACTGTGTAGTTCAATTAACAATGACTTTCTTCCCTTTGGAGGAACTATCACTCGTGCTCCCCACAATAAGATACCATCTGGCTGGTTATTTCATGTCTTCTGTTAAAGTACGGTTTCATTTAATCAGATACAGGCTCCTGTAATCAACCATGTAGCACTTACTTTCGTACTTGAGATAGGACTAGGTCCTGAATTGTCCAGTCTCTGATCTGTCTAGCACATATCAGCAATGAATCTAAGAAATTTAACAATAACACAAGTTCTTGTGGAACTGGGACATCTTCATCATTTTCTTATAAAGGCAAACAACCAAGTGCATCAGCGTTTACAATTTGATCTCCAGGCCTATGTACAAAAGTATACTCGTATGCTGCCAGGATCAACACCCATCGTAGTATTCTTGCTGAGGCTATGGGTGGTATAGCCTTGTCTTTGCTGAACAATCCTAGCAGTGGCTTGTGGTCAGAAATGTTTGTAAAATGACAGCCGTGTATGGACTGGTGAAATTTCTTGACACCAAAGATGATTGGCAGGCCTTCTTTTTCTATCTGTGAGTATGCCTTTTCTGCTGTGGTGAGCGTTCTTGACACATATCCTATAGGCCGTTCCTTGCCATCATCCATCCGGTGGGAGAACGCTGCCCCCACTCTGTAGGGGGATGCGTCACATGTCAAAACCAATTCTTTCTTCTGGTCATAATGTACTTATAGGTTGGATGAGTGCAACAATTGTTTTGCCTTAAGGAAGACTTCTTTTGGGGTGCCTCTCAAGACCAGCATACTTATCATGAGTAGATAATGCAGGGGTGCCAGTTCTGTAGATAAATTAGGTAAGAACTGCCCATTATAATTGATCATTCCCAAGAATGATTTGAGTTCGGAGGTGTTCTTTGATACAGGTGCCTCTCTTATGGCTCTCACTTTTTCCTCAACCCGGTGGAGGCCCTGTGAATCTACCCGGTGACCCAAATAGATTACCTCCCTTGCTTGGAACATACACTTTTCTTTTTTTTAAATGCACTCCAGCCTGCAAGAAATGTTTTAAAACTCCTTCTAAGTTTGCCTATGCTCCTTTTCAGAGAGTCTTGTCACCAAAACATCACCTAAACAGACTACAACCTGGGGCAGTCCTTGCAGTAAATTTTCTATTGTTCTCTGGAAGCTGGCGCAAGCTGAGGAGACGCCAAAAGGCAATTGAGTATATTGGTACAACCCCTTGTGGGCATTAATTGTGACAAGTTCCTGGGAGGCCTTCTCTAACTCTAATTGTTGATAAGTATGACTCATATCAAGCTTCATGTAGGCGGTTCTATCTGCCAGCTTGGCATACAGGTCTTTGATTTTTGGTATGGAGTGTCTATCCAGCTTAGCCACTTCATTAACTGTCAATTTGTAGTCTTCACAAATTCGAAGGCTTTGGCCAGGTTTAAGTATGGGGACTATTGGCTTTGCCCATTCTGAGAGCTACACAGGTTGTATAATGCCCAGTTTCTGTAATCTGGCCAGTTCAGTGTCAACCTTTTCTCGCAGTGCATAAGGTTCTGGTCTTGCCTTTATGAATCGCAGGGTTGCCTCTGGATCCACATGAATTTTTGCTTGCAGCCTCTGGATCTTCCCAAGTTCATCCTTGAAAACTGAGGCGTATTTTTGTAGTAACTCTGGTACCCCACTTGGTCTCAGCTGGACAATTTCCACCCATTCTAACTTAATCTTCTTTAGCCAGTTTTGTCCCAGGAGACTTGGCTCCTCGCCTGCTACCAGCAACAAGAGTAGATTTGCCAATTGGCTTCCGTAATGCACAGTTACTCTGCTAATGCTCTCAGTCAACAAGATGTTATCTCTGAGTGACCTTGGTGAAGTCTTTGAAGAATATCAAGCTGATGTGTTCTCGGAGTGACTATTTTGTCATTAAAACTAGGAGATCATTATTGATTCTGAGGTGTTTCTCTGTTCAAAATACTTCCATAGTACTGGATTGTTAGGCATATGATCTGGCCGTCCTTCCAGACAGTATTTTCTTATCTAGATACGTTTGCCATCTTGCTGCTGTGCTTGTTTTATCAGCATTAGCTGGTGGGTGTTGAATTATGAGAAATGTATATATTTCCACCTTCTTGAGGAAATGCAAATCCTCTATATTGAACCTTTCAACTGGTATCCTCGGTAGTGTTTCTGCTGTCATCTGGTACTTCCCTTGAACGTACTATGTTATGGAGTCATATCTCATTAAACTTAATCTGAACCGTTAGGTTCTAGGCGGCCTCTCCCCAATCTCTTTCATGCTCAGAAGAGCAACAAGTGGCTTATGGTCTGTTTTAATTTTAAATTGCAGTCCCACCGCATAGTCTGAGAATTTCTCATACACCCATGTTGTTGACAGTGCTTTCTTCTCAAATGTAGGGTATATTTTCTCATTGCCTGTGAGTGACCTTCAGATGTAGTTAACTGGTCAATGCAGGGGTGTATTTACAATGAAACGCACTGTGCCAGGACACCCAAATGACAGGGTGGCTCCAAAATGAATGAGTTCCAAATTGTTCAAACTGTGTGCTTGAACTGATGCTGCATTTGCAAAGTTAAAAAGGGAGATGCCAAGTAAATGATTTATTTTTGGGACCAAGTCCCATGTGTGATGGGAGTGACAGGCACCTGGGGTGGTCTCAGAAACATCTCTGCCTCTGATCAGCTAAAAAAACATATCTGAAGAAAACACATTTCAGATGAACTCACTTTACTGACAAATAATCATTTCACAGAGCAAGTCTGTCTCAGTCTCTGTCAAACCTTCACAAAGTAAATAGTAAGACTCCGCTATTCCACCAGGAATACTTTGAAAAGTAAGTTTGAATGGAGATTGAAATATTCAGAAATGATATTACCAGAGAGCTAGGATAGCTCCTTTTCCAATCAGGCTGCCACAGCAATTATATTTCCCCCTTTTTTGATAAATCCCGCTCCTCCCATATACGCTCCCTCTCTCTGATGCAAGGCATGCTACTTGCTAACAAGCCTAGAGTAGACCCCCAGGGGCCCATGGTGAGCCAACTCGCTCTACACAACAATAGTGAAGTCCATCTGCTCCCCTCAGCCCATGATCGCCAATGCAAGAAGGGAGCTCACTCACTGGTTGTTTGAATGAATAGCCAGGGCCACAGGTTAAAGATATCAGTGATGGTTCCGGTGCTAGCAGTCTGGCCTTGGGGTCAGAGGGTTGTGGGCTTAAGTCCCACTCCCGTCCACACACTCCAGGGAAGTACTGATCTGTTAGAGGTGCCACCTTTGGATGTAAAAGATCCCATGAGGTTATTTTGAAGAAGAGCAGGTGAGTTACCCTTGGTGTCCTGACCAATATTTGTCCCTCAATCAACATCACACAAAACAGATTCTGGTCATTATCACATTGTTTGTGGGGACCTTTCTGGGTGCAAACTGGCTGGCATTTCCCACATTCCCACTTCGAAAGTACTTCATTGGCTACATAGCTTTGGGACTTCTGGTGTCATGAAAGGTGCTATATAGTTGCAAGTCTTTAAATTTTGGTATGTCTTTGAGGTGGTTTTAAAAGTACCAGCCCACTATGCTGAGGTAGGAGGAACTGTAGTCCACACACATGCTTACGACTAGCTTCTTACCTCAGTAATGCCAAGTTAGACTCAATGACAGAAAATAAATAGAGACAGATTTACCTGACACTGCTCTAGACTACATCTTATCAGCCGGTTTTATAGTCAATCTTTCTTTGGCTTTCACTCCAGACATCGTGTCCAATGCAGAGAGATACCAGAAACTGGATTGGAAAATTGACTGTGGTCAGATGCTAGGGGGAAGATGTTGGGCAGTCCTAGAGCTTCACTCCACACATTCCCATTCTCTCTTAATGATCAGCAAGCTTTGATGGGGAGAGGAGTTTCAGTAAAACTTCGGCCAGTTTGTTCAGAGGTTGAAACATTGACCTCGAGCTGAGTTTTAGTTTGATTTTAATTTAAATGATTGTAATGCGGGCCAGCCTGAAACCACAACAGCAGCTTATGCTCTTCCACTGTGCAATAATGTTATGAGATTTTCCAGTGAGTGATGAGATCTTAGTTAAGTGCAATGTTTCTCAGGTCTCCTGGGTAACAGATGTGTTGAGAGTGCTGTTTTGCCTCAGTAAACTGTTGGCACTGGAGCAAGGCTCCAGTCTGCTGTCTCTGTCTCTGAACAAAATATTACCAACAGACTGACATTTCGATGTTCAAGTGGGCATCTAGTCAGCTTCCCTCTCCTCCCTGCAGACACTCTTTCTCCTTCTCCCTCTCTATTTATAACCTGTCCTTGGTTTTTGGCTTTTCTTGTCAGCAAGTTCCATGTTTGCTCACCTCACGTCACAATATTTACCATCTTTACCATCATTCAGACAAGAGATAAGCTTGGATTTCAATGAGGCAATTATTCATACAAGCATGTTTTTACAAGTGGAGAAGAACTGATCAATTTGTGTATTTCTTGGCTTCGCCTTTCAGGGAGGTGGGGGTTGGCCAAAAATGAAGATGAGCACAGGGCCCCACTAACTGTAAATCCGCTATTGTCTCTCTGTACTTGAAATAATACTGCATCCAGACCTATAGATGATGCATCCTCAGCTACTATGGTCTGTAGTTCTGAGTCATAATGTGCTAAAATGTCAGAGGAAACTAAAAGATTTTTAATTTTCTCAAAAGCATTTTGCTGGTCCACATTCCAGCACCCATTGTTGACC
This sequence comes from Carcharodon carcharias, assembly GCF_017639515.1. Taxonomy (NCBI): domain Eukaryota; kingdom Metazoa; phylum Chordata; class Chondrichthyes; order Lamniformes; family Lamnidae; genus Carcharodon; species Carcharodon carcharias. Next base: position 40,748,886 of record NC_054474.1, on the reverse strand, counting down.
CTGTATCAAGAGCTGTTTCAAAGGCTTAATGACCTCTGTTGCCTACTTGGTTGACCATCCCAAGGAATCCCTGAAGTTCAGTAATGTCTTGGGTTATGGAAACTCTTTGATCACCTTTGTTTTTTGTGGGCTGACTCTCATTCCAGAGGCTGTAGAATGTGATCTAGAAATTTAATCATAGGTTTGGCAAACTCACATTTCTCATTCAATGTTAGGCCTGCATCCTGTAAGACTTTCAGGACTGCTCTGACTTTGCAATCATGCTCTTCTTTCATGGCAACATGTACAAGAATGTAGTTCAAATGGCTTGCTATGCCTTCCGTGCCTTCTAGGGTTTGAGATTTTTTTTTTCTTGAAAATTTCAGGAGCAGACACAATTCTGAATGATAATCTATTAAAGCAGGAGCGACCTAATGGTGTTATAAAAGTGGTCAGCTATCTGGATTCTTTGTCCAGCAACAACTGCCAAAATCTGCTCTTTGCATCTAATTTGGTGAATAGAGTACTCTTGAGGCCGTCATGTGGATCTCATATTCCAATGATTTATTTAGTTGAGTTAAATCCACGCAGATTCTAATTCAGCATTTGGCTTTGGAACTGTGACCATTCCTGAACACCGTTTAGTAGGCTGTAGCATGTTCTCAATTTCACCTTTGACTTTGTCCAAGAGTGAGTGAGGGACCTTCCTCGGTGTAAAGAGGCAAATTAGCATCAGCTGTTAGGGTGACATGGTACTCGGTCTTCAACCTTTCCAAGCCTGTAAATAATCTTGGAAATTAATTCCTTAATGTAGTGATATAATGCTTATCAGTAATTTCATCGACTTTATAGATTAGCTTCCGTTTTAAGCATGCCTTCCTTATTAGTAAAGGAAACGCTTGACTCTGCATGACGTACATTCTCTATCTTCGTACTTCAATTTTGCCATGTGTTGGCCTGTGACTTTCAGTGTAGTCCCACCTGAACCCTGTAACATGATAGATGAAGGTTGTCGTGTAATGTGCTTAAGCCATTTTACTTCATTGCATAAGACAGACACTCCTGCCCCTCTGTCTAATTTAAACTCTGTGGGTGTCCATCTACTTGAAGTTTAGTACTCCAGTATTTATTTTCCATTTCATTTACTTCCCTTAGGAAAGTTATTTCCTTTTTGTGTGGTTCTTCCACTCCTTGTATGGGGTTTGACTTTAATTTTTCTTCCTCCTTTTTGTAGGCCATCTAGTTTTAGATTAGTGGATAATTTTAAAATGTCCTATTTTTCCACAGTTTTGGCACTCTGCTCCCCCTGCTAGGCATTCTTTCCACTTGTGCAGGTTTCTCCCACCACACAGAGCGTTTCAAGATGGCAGTTGGCGCACTTTTCCACGTTTTCGCAGGCTTCTGCTTTGGTGTGCTTTGCCTCTTCTGGCCTACATACTAAAAAACCTCACCCATTCTTTTCCATGGGACCTCATCTTGCCCACATCCATTTTACTTTCTGAACTCAGTTTGCTCCACAATTTGTACTGCCTAGATTAGAGTTAAATCTTCTCTCCTATGCAAGAGATCTGATAGAGCTTCATCTTAGACCCCAACTGCTATGTGATCACAAATCAATTCTTTCCTCAATATTCCATAGTCGCAGTTTTCTGCCAGCTTGTATAGGTCATTGACGAACGAATCTATGCTCTCACCTGATCTTTGTTTTCGCATGTTAAATTTTGGCCTTTCTATAATTAAATTTTTGCAAACACTGAAATATGAATCAAACGTTTCTGGGACTTATTTGTAAGAAGTTGAAATCTCATTGATTCCCTACCTTGCTAAATACATCTTTGCCAAAGAGTAATGTATTGATCTGATCCTTTTGTTTTTTTTTGTAAAAACCAAAAGTGGTTCTTCTTATGGAAAACCTCTTTCTCAAGTTGTTCCACTGCAGAACCTGTTGTGAGCCATCAAAGTTCCAGAATGGTTCTAGGAGCAGTAGTGAGGATTCCATGCTTGTACCAAGCCCTGAAATGGTTGCTGCTTCACTGGTGTTGCTTGTTGATTCTGGTCTGTGCTCACGGCATCTAGACTCCGGGTCTGTGTCTCAGCTTGTATCTGCTGCACCCGCGAAGCTCTGACTTTTTGGTGAGTTTTGAATCTGATGCTTTTGTCCTTTTAAGGATCTCTTGGCTTGCCCGGTCTGTAACTGCTTCTTGGAGCTTTTTCTGGGTCTTTTACTCGCTGTCTGCTGCCGCCATGTTTCATCATGTGTCCAGGGGCTAGACGGGGTTCTTTCGGGTTTGTCTATTCTCCCAAAGTAAGCTGCTTGAGACTGTAGTTTGTTAAAACCATTACTCTTTATTTATAACCACTATATACATATTAGGAGCTCTGCACGTGTTTGGAACTTCTTCCTCAAGATCTCTGTTGCTCAATCACATGCTGTTACATCATTATTACATCGTGTGCTTCTGATGTTAACCCTTTGCTCTACATCTCCCCCAAGTCTTTATCCCAATTATATATATCCTCCTACAATTGTAGATAGAGTTACTGGGTTGATTTTAACTTGTCAAAATCTGCTTTAGTAGTATGTAATAGCCTTAAAATGGCAGACTCACCTCACTGTTAATATTGACATTTTGCAGGGACCCTCCGCTGGGTGCTTCAGGCGATGGAGGTTGGAACTAGTCAGAACCCTCCCCAGCATAGTGGACCTGTAAATACACCCTGGGAACTTATTTTCTCCAGCTATATCTTCAGGACATTGGACGTGAACTTTTAGAGACCTATGCCCCAGAACATTCAGACATCTTTTTTTCACCACTGGCTTCCAATCTTTTGCCTGAAGGGTATTTGTATGTATGTTCGGAATTTAGCATGCTCATATGTATAACACTAGATTTGTCGAAGTAAAACAGCATTTTTCAATCACAAACCCAATCCCCTAGTTCATGTAAACCTGTTTATAATGGTTGAGTCCTCTATGCTCCTGGCTCTTGCACATATCTTGGTACTTCTGCAAATTTGCAGATCATTCTCCCAATATTTACACCTAGATTATTAGTGGAAATTGTGAATGACAATACCACGTGGGAAACCACTCATGACCGATCTCCAAGCAGATCCAAATCCATTTATAACCACTTTCTGCCGACCAGCTTTCAGCTAATTCCCAATCCAGTACAGTCCGTTGCCACTAATTCCACAAGATCCTGCCTGTAGAGAAGCCTCTTATACATTATCTTATCTTAAGCTTTCTGAAAGTCTACATAGGCAATGTCAACAAAAATCAAGGTTGACACTCCAGTGCAGTATTGAGGGAGTGCAACACAGTTGGAGGCAACATCTTACAGATGCAACGTTAAATTGAGGTCCCATTTATCTACTCGAGTGGATGTAAAAGATCCAACAGCACCACTTCAGAGAAGATCAAGGAGTTATCCCTGGTGTCCTGACCAATATTCATCTCTCATTCACCAAAAAAACCCTCTGATTATCTGGTTATTATCACACTGTTGCTTGTGAAAGTTTGCTGCATGCAAATTGGCCACTGTTTCCTATATTGCAACAGTGACTACATTTCCAAGTATTTTACAGAAGAACATAAGAAATAAGAACAGGAGTTGGCCATGCAGTCTCTTGAGACTGCTCCACCATTTAATAAATTCATGGCTGATCTGAATGTGGCCTCCATTTTCCTGTCTGTCCCCCATAACCCTTAACTTCCTTCTAGATCAAAAATCTGTCTCACTGAGCCTTGAATATATTCAATAGTCCAGCCTCCACTGCTCTCTGAAGTAAAGAGTTCCAAATATTAATGACTCTCTAAGAGAAGAAATTCCTCCTCATCTCCATCTTAAAAGGGAGGCCCCTTATTTGGATACTGTGCTCCCCAGTTGCACCTTTCCCCAAAAAACATTCTTTCAGCATCTACCCTGCCAAACCCCCTCAGGAACCTACATGTTTCAATGAGATCATCTCTCATTCTTCTCAACTCCAGTGCATACAGGCCAAACCTGCTCAACCTTTCCTCATTAGACAACCACTTCATCACAGGAACTGCCTCCAATGCAAGTATGTCCTTTCTTAAATAAGGAGACCAAAGCTGTATGCAGTACTTTAGGTGTGGTTTCACCAACTTCTTCTTCAGCTGTAGCAAGGCTACTTTTATACTCCATTCTGCTTGCAATAAAGGCCAACATTCTATTTGCCTTCCTAATTACTTGCTGTATCTGCATGCTACCTTTTGTGTTTCAGGCAAGAGGACACCCAGATCTCTCTTTATTGCAGCACTCAGCAGTCTCTTTTGATGTATTTTCTATTTTTTCTACCAAATTGGAGAACCTCATATTTTCCAACATTATACTTCACCTGCCAAATTTTAGCCCACTTTCTTAACCTATCAAATCCCTCTGCAGACCACGTGTGTCCTCCTCACAACCTGCTTTCCTGCCTATTTTTGTATCAGCAGCAAATTTGGCTACATTACACCCAGTCCCTTCACCCAAGCCATTAATGTAGATTGTAAATAGTGGAGACCTCAGCACTGATCCTTGTGACACCACACTCATTGCAACCAGAAAATTAGGCATTTATCCTGACTCCCTATTTCCTGTTAGTTAGCCAATCCTCTATCCATGTTAATATATTAACCTTGCTTCTTGAGCTCTTACCTACTGTAGTAACCTATAATGTGGTATCTTATTGAATGCCTTTTGAACATCTAAATACACAACATCTACTCATTCCCTTTATCCCCCTGCTTGATACATCCTCAAAGAACTCTAATAAATTTGTCAAACGTCATTGGCTATTAAGCACTTTGAGACATCCAGTGGTCATGAAAAGCACTATATAAATGCAAGTCTTCCTTTGTTTTTCTTTCCGTATCAACTGTCATGTGAATTCCTCAAAAACTAACAGCCAAACTGGTAAAACAGCACCTTTTTATGGGATAAAGACAGAATACTGCGGATGCTGGAAATTTGAAACAAAAAAATGCTGGAGAAACTCAGCAGGTCTGACAGTATCTGTGAAGAGAAAGACAGAGTTAACGTTTCAAGTCCATTTGATTCTTCTTCAGCTCTGAAGAAGAGCCATACGGACTCGAAACGTTAACTCTGTCTTTCTCTCCACAGATGCTGTCAGATCTACTAAGTTTTACCTTTTTATGGGAACCCTGTTCGGTGTCCCTGATGTGGGCTTCTCTGTGTCAGTATTCATATTATATATTCACAGTAAATCACTCAAGCATCTTCCTTATTACTGATGTCAAGCTAATGAAAGTATAGTTAGCGGGAAATGTTTTTTAAAAAAAACTTGCCTTTGTGTAGTACTGTCACGACCACCAAATACCTCAAAATGCTTTACAGCTAATGAAGTTTTTTTGAAGTGAAGTCGCTGTTGTAGGTCTTGTGGCACAATGGGTAGTGTCCCTATCTCTGAACCAGAAGCTCTGGACTTGAGTACCACCCAGGGACTGAATTTTTTGGGTGATGGGGTTTCCTTTTCCACCATCCAAAGAGTCAGTGGGGAACACATCCCCACAAACTCAGAGGGCTCCGCAGCCATTTCACGCTCGAATGAGCATCAATTGGCTGCAGGCAGGACTTCCGCCCCTCACTCAGAAGTCCTGCCTTAGAGAGTTGCCAATCTGATTGGCCAGCAGCTCTCCAGTCCCTGGAGCGACAAGATCTGCAGTGGACTGAAGAGGAACTTCAGGGTTTTGCCAGATCCTAAATCCCAGGACCGGAGAGCAAGGTAAGTTTAAAGTGTCCTAGGGCAGGGAGGTAGGGAAGGCCTAGAGGGTTGCAAAAGGGAAATCGAGATCTGAGGGGAGAGGCTGTGGAGGGTGGGGATGGTGGGAGGGAGGGAGGGAGATCCAGCGGCACTGAACCTTAAGTGGGGGGTGATGCCCAAAGTCAGGAGGAGGCTTCTGATGGAGACACTGCATCCCCTTCCCGCCCAAGATTGAAGCTTCCCCCATGTCAGGTAAATCCTCTCGCCAATGTAAAAATTGAGGCTGGGCAGGAAACAGCCCTTGAGTAGCCAATAATTGGCTACTTAAGGGCCTTAATTGGGGCAAGGGCATGTGTTCCTCACCCCACCACTTAAAAACCCACCATCTGAGGAGCGTACGGTTCAGGCCTAGGACTTGGTGATCATAGAAGGTGTCTTCATAATGTGGCCAAACAGGTTGATTATCAACATGCAAATCGTTCTGATATGCCCCCGGCAGGTGGTAAGAGTGGGAGAGCCTCCTGATCAGCCAGAACCTGCAGAAGGCATCGGCAATCTGCTGCACTACCTTGCCAGGCATCACCATGGACCAACCACATGGAAATCCATGTTCATCAATGCCTTCTTAAGGCATGGTACCTGAAGAGCGAGAGAGAGGGAGAGTCACTGTTGTCATTTAGGAAATATGGAACCTGGCAGCCAATTTTTGTGCACAATGAATTCCCACAACATTGTATTTCATGCCACTGCACTGGAACAGGAAATCGGTGCCATTGACATCATCATTGTTTGCCTACTGTTGCTACCCTCATGATCGCTGCCACTCTGCTTGCTGCTTCACTTGGGGAGTGGGCACCAAGTGAGGCAGCAAGAGGGTCAACAAGAGAGGCCATGAGTGGGAGGTCAGCTGGGTGGCGATTGAGGCAGCGCTTGGGTAGGCATCCAGAACATTGTTCTTTGATGCAGGCAGCTACCTATGGCATCACTGGCAGTGACATCACAGGCACTGTGACTGCAGGTGTAGTTGACTGCACCCTCTGCAGTTTCAGTAGCAACAAATGCAGCCTTCCCGCAAACAGCAATGTGATAATGGACAGATAATATGTTCTTTCATGATGTTGATTGAGGGAAAATATTTGTCAGAACACCAGGGATAACTACCTTGCTCTTATTCAAAATAATGCCATGGAATGGGGCCTTGGGTTAAAATCTCATCGAAAAGGCAGCATCTCCAACAATGCAGCTCTCCTTCAGTACTGGAGTATCAGCTTTGCTTTTTGTGCTCAAGCCTTGGAGTAGGAGTTGAACCCAGAATCTTGTGACTCAGAGGCAAGAGTGCCACCAACTGAACCATGAATGACATTCCCCTTGTTTAATGATTTGAACTGTGTTAGCCTCTTCCCAGACTCCAGTGAGCTATTGAAAATATGTGCAAAGGACTCACCCAAAATAACTGCTTTCTGAAGGTTGGTAAGAAACCATGATTAAATATTCCGGATATTATTTTCAACCACAAATGCAATAACTTAGCTAATCACAGCTGTGACAATGTCAAAGGTGCTGCAGTTAACCTCAGAGGGCAAATCCACTAGGATACTACTCACTAGGATTCCCACTCCTGATTGCTATTCGGTGACTCTTGCTGGAAGAGTGTGTATACTGGTAAACCAAATCAAATTCAGTTCTTATGCCCCTCACAAATTGGCGGCCAACATTCGTTGTCAAAGGTCATGTGTGAATGTTGGTTACTTGAATGAATTACTTGAGGGTAACTGATGCCCAGTTACTTATGAAGGCGTCAGTACCTTGAGGAGAGGTTGGTTAGGAGAAAATGGCCATAGGAATTGATGAAAAGAAAAATAGTGAATACTTCTAAAATCTAAACACTTACTGATACATGGCTTGAAAAAATCCCAGTTCTGTTGTCTTTACCTAGTTTGTTACAATGCAATTCCTACATTTCTGCCTGGTTAAATTAAACTATGAGTTAATTAGGGGGTCTGGAAGCCACAATCGGTTTGGTGATTTTTTATTATGGGATAGTGTCATTATCAAAACATTTTTCAGCCTTTGGCATTTAAAGTTAGCATATAGTTCTCCCTTGTCAAATATAACAGATATTACATGCAGCGTTAACTTTTTCTGTACACTGTATCATCAAAGCCACCAGAATAGGTTTGATAAAGAGTTAAACTGCCTCTCTTAACCGATTAGAACCACAAGGTCAAGAATGAATTGGGTTATCTGCCTTTAATAACAGCCTTAGAAGAGTACCTCTTGTTGCATCACTGTGACATTTATGTTTCCCACCGTAAATACCCTCCGAAAATAAGTCCCATGCCATTTGATGTTAGTGCTCTGAATTTGCCTGGATCGGTCACAATTGCAAACAATATTCTATCTGACATAATTCACTGCAATGGGTACACTGGTTGAGTGGGGAAGATCAAAAATATTTTCTCCATTTGGTCAAACTCATTCTAGGAGGTATGGGAAGCCTGAAACATTTTTCTATATTATGTTTGTCCGATGTAAAATCCCAAAATTGTGCTCTGTTCCATTCCGTTTGTATGTGTTGTATGTTAATAAAGCAGCCTTTTAGTAATGACTCCTGGCTGTCTTCTTTCCTTAAATGGAAACCACAAAAATCACTAACTTTTGGAAAAACATGAAGGGAGCCATGAAATGTATTGAGATAAATTTATCTTGCACCATACTGACCTTAATGAGCTGGATTTTCATGTTGTCAGGGGGTCTCCGTGGAGGGGTGAAAATAGTGGCTGCAACTCAAATCCAGGATTTTCAGGGCTTCTGGTTTTCAGTAGAGCCTTTTAAGGTGTGGGCTGGTTTGAGTTGCAAGCCCACACCCTGCACTCCCAACCTGGCTGGCTCCATTGCGGAGATAGGCATGTCCTAGTTCTCCACAATTTTCATGGAGTTGGGCCAGCTTTTCAAAGAGTCATGGTTCATGGCACCTCAGAGATGTCATGAACCATAGTCTGCATAGTAGAACCTTTTGAAAGGTAAGTTCGAAAAGTCCTCCTCATGCCCCCTATGCCAATGCATGCTCCCAAACAACCCCTAAGACCCCTCGTGCCTCCCATGCCAAGCTATGGCACTTGCATGCCCACTCATCAGTCATTCATTGATAATCTTCCACTTTCTGAAAAAAACTCCTTTTTACCCCAGGCCAATAAAAGTGTCAATCATCTAGATTATTTAAAGTATCAATAGTGAAAACTGGAAGCACTTGAAACCTCTTCATCTTGTGTAGATAAACATTGTGCAATTGACAGAAGAGATCAAAGAGCCAGAACTCTCAATCAAACAATGTTTTCCCTGGGCTCAGCTGTTTCAACAGTCTAATGGATTTCTGAGCCTCCTTATGCATTCTTGGTAAAGAGCTCATGATTGACACTTTTAAAGGCCTGTAGTAAAAAGGAGTTTTTTTTTAAAGAAACTGGAAGGTCATCAATGAATGATTTATTTTAAAAAGCTTCTTCTACACATCCTATTGTTACTATAGGGTTCATTGTTTCTATACAGTGTATTGTGGGTGAATGGGCATGGAAGTGCCATAGCTTAATGGGGACATCAGGAGCCATGGGGGTGATGGGTCAGGGGCATACCTTGACGGTGGCATGAGGGACCATGGAGGGGGTGGATAAGGGGCATATCTTGGCATGGGGGCCATGAAAGGACATGGTGAGGTGGGCGGGGGGGCATAAGGTGGTTTAGTTGGGGCATATGGAGTGTGTGATGGGTGAGTGCATGTGAGGGATGAGGGATAGAGGACCTTCCTTTCTTGATTTAACTGGAACAAAGTCCAATAGCACTGAGGCGGGCTTTTTACACAGCCTGGTTTGGCATCAGATAGCCCCTGTGGCTACCTCTGAACTTTTTTCCTGGGTCGGCTGCCCAGAATGAAAATCCTGTCTTTCCTGGCACTTTCTGCTGAGTTAGGTGGGCCAAGCCAAGAATTTGCCCAACTCCCATTATCACTTCGAGGATGAAAATCCAACTCAACATGTGCGAATGTTATCATGGCACCAGAATGGTATGAAATGGTTTTAAGTTTGCAATCCTCTATGTGCCAAATTGATTATCTCAACCAAAAAAATTTCCAATATTTCTATCCAATGCTTATGTTGTGTTTAAACTTATTTTTAAAGGTACATTCTGCCCTTCGCCTTTCTTGTGCAGTGAACCATGACTAAGAAAAGAATGGATGATCTTTCAGGCTTCTGCCAATGTTGCTTTGAAGTTGGCTGCCAGGAGATGACAAGTATGATCTGAGGTGACTTGCACTGATTTTTCATGGCAATCCACGACAGCACAAGTTAGGAATTTATCTTGTGAAGGATCACTAGTATAAATTGAAATGATTAAGTATAATGGGCCGCATGTTGGTTCCATCTGATATTTTAAAAAGAAGTTTGGGTTCTATTCACATGTGGTATGATCACAAATATGTGCTACTGAGAGGAAGGAAGTTCACAGCACCTGGAACCACCACACTGACTGACTAGGCAACCAAAGAAAGACTTTAGCTCTAATACTCCTCCCCATCTCACACTGGACAGATACAGAGTGGTGTATTTTTTTTATCCAGGCAAGTGGAGAGTAATCCATCACACTCCTGACTTGAGCCTTGTAGACGGTGGACAGGCCTTGGGGAGTCAGGAGGTGAGTTACTTGCTGCAGGATTCCAAGCCGCTGACCTGCTCTTGTAGCCAAGTACTTACATGTTCAATTTATGGTCCCCCCAGGATGCTGATAGTGGGGATTCAGTGATGGTAATGCCATTGAATGTCAAGGGGCGATGATTAGATTCTGTCTTATTGGAGATGGTCATTACGTGGCACTTGTGTGGCACAAATGTTACTTGCCACTTGTCAGCCCAAGCCTGATATTGTCCATCTTGCATTTGGACATGGATTGCTTCAGTATCTGAAGAGTCGTGAGTCATCCCTATTTCTGACTTTATGATGGAAGGAAGGTCATTGATGAAACAGCTGAAGATGGTTGGGCCTAAGACACTACTCTGAGGAACTCCTGCAGTGATGTCCTGGAACTGAGATAATTGACATCCAACAACCACAACCATCTTCCTTTGTGCTAGGTATGACTCCAACCAGCAGAGAGTTTTCCCCCTGATTCTCATTGACCTCAGTTTTGCTAGGGCTTCTTGGTCAAATGCGGCCTTGATGTCAAGCACAGTCATACTCACCTCACCTCTGGAGTTCAGCTCTTTTGTCCATGTTTGAACCAAGAATTTAATGAGGTCAGGAGCTGATTGGCTCTGGCAGAAACCAAACTGAGCATAAGTGAGCAGGTTATTGCTAAGCAAATGTCACTAGATGGCACTGGTGATGACCCCTTCCATCACTTTCCTGATGATCGAGAATAGACTGATGGGGCGGTAATTGGCCAGCTTGGATTTGTCCTGCTTTTTGTGTACAGAACATACCCGGGCAATTTTCCGCATTGCCTGGTAGATGTGTGATCTAACAGTATCTATATATGGTAGGCCCGATCATTTTCAGGTCTTGGTGTCACTATGAGTGCAGGCCTGTTACATAGCAGATTACTCTGGTAAGAAACAAAGGTGGCATCAGGGACAGCCTCTGGGCCTTCTGTTGGAGAAAAGCAGCTAGAGGCCTCCAGGCCTGAAAATCCATGGGAGGCTACAAGAGAAGTTTGGACATATTCTCAAGCCGCCTTTGCCTTGCTGCCTGACCCCCTCAAATGCATCTATATGAGGAGGTTCCAAATATAAAGTTATTTCTAGCTTCTTTTGCCTTACAGAGTTAATCTGTCCCACATGAGAAAGCTGAGAAGGAAGGGGCAGGAGCACCACCTCGCAACATTTCCACAGCTACCTTCCTGTTCACCTGTTGTAAACTTAGGCATAAGCCAGATCTATTGCTCTGGGGAAGCCTGCAAATCCTAGCAGAGAGCGCTATAGTACTAGGAAGAACCATTCCTAAACATTATGGGGAGGATTTTGGGCCCTTTGTTTCATGGTTTAGTCTTCCTGTAATGTGAATTTGTTGGAAGTTAAGCAAATTGTGTGACATGTTAGGAATATTTCATAGGTTGAAACAATTCAAAGATAAATCAGCCTTGCCACTGTCATGTAAACTTGCCTTTGAGTCAGAAGGTTGTAGATCCAAGACCCACTCTATGACTGAAGCACATAATCAAAATGGCACATTGGTGCAGCACTGAATGAGTTCCATATTATTGGAGGTGCCATCTTTTGCTTGGGATGTTAATGTGAAGTTCTGTCTGCCTGTTCAAAAATTCTCATGGCACCAATTGAAGAATAATAGAATTCTCCCAGTGTTCTGTTCAAAATCCATCCCTTAACCAGCACCACCTACCTAGATTAACTGGTCATTTACCGCATTACTGTTTTTGGGATCTTGCTGTGTGCTAATTAGCTTTTGCATTTCCCTTTAAAACAACAGTGACTGTTTTTCAAAAGTAAAGCCGAGAATGTGAAAGGTCTTATATAATAACGATTTTCCTTTCCTCGCCTTCTGAGTCTTCTGCCCATTGAGAGCAGTAATTTTGAAAGATGTATTACGAATACAATATGATGGGGACACAATGCACAACAAATACTGATTCGGTGAGCAGGCACAATATTGCACCCTTGTACCACTTGTACCTTATACCTTGTTCTCCAAATTCAGTCTCCAAAATTATCAACGTACTTTTGGATAGTTCACTGTTACCATACTAAGATAAAGGCAAAATATTGCAGATGCTGGAAATCTGAAACAAAAACAAAAAATGATGGATAAACTCAGCAGGTCTGACAGCATCTGTGGAGAGAAAAACAGAGTGAATGTTTCGAGTACATATAACTGGCTGGTTACCAATTATACAGTAATTCAGATTTAACACATGCGAATGTTTATAGAACAGAATACAAAATGGCTTCTTTAGCCCAGTGTTAGTACAAAATGGCATCTAGACCTTGTTAGTTTATACAGTCAATATAATGTGAAAGCTCCCTAAAAATTGTGAAGTTAAACTAAAATCTACTGCCCATGCAGGCCTACTTACAAGATGGATGACTTTAGATCCTGCTGGTGAGATCTAGGCCAAATAATTAGCTTAACCTTTGAAGAAACTGTAAAGGATTTTTTTATTAAATTCCCAGATTGGTCCCCTTTACACAGAGCCAAGAGAAAAATGGCCGCGGCCTAAAGAACCCCACCCTACCCAGATGCTGAAGATGTGCCCAAAGTGTAAGTGCCAGCGCTAAGGAAATGAGATGCCCTCCAGCACTGGCCTTGAAAACTTCAGTGGAATCAGCATTGGAGTGTATCAGGAAGAGCAATGCTGACATAAGTGCCAAGAATTTTTGGTCCCATTATGATGTTTTATTTTATCCACTGTTTTACCTGTCCCTTTGCTGATGGTGAGTTAGAGGATGCTTATTTTATGATAATAGGGATGTTATGTCATGTAATGCACATTATGCCATCGGAACCATTCATTTCTTGAGCCACTTGTCACATTGCTGTTTTACTTTGAGCAAATCGATAAATTCTGCTCAAGCATGAAAGAAATGTCACAGAAAATAGGCGTGATGCCTAAAGACGTTTGTCCCACATACAAGTCTGTTAATGCACGTAAAACAAAGTTTTTCTCATTCTTATCTCTGTCATCTTCATGGGAGTCGCTTTTGTCCCTTTATGTCCTCCTCTGTTTCTCTATATCTATAGCCATCTCTAAGTCCTCTTATGCTACTGTGTTTTATCTTCAGGTCTGTATTTGCCTATATCTTCTATTCTGCTCCTGTTGTGTCTTATGTTTCTGCTGTTCTCTCTTGCTTAGTCATATCTTGTGCTGCACTCTCTCTTTTTCTCTTCTTATTTCTGATCCTCTCCTGTTGTTCTTAGCTTTTCTACTGATCCTGCCTATACTTTCTTTTTTTCACTCGGGCTGGGCCATCATGGATAGCAAATAGTCGGTGGGAATAAAGACCACGGCCCAGTGGCATGTTGGACTCGAGGAAGGATCGGGTATAGGCTGGATCTGGTGCGGTGGCATCTGGATGGGATCATGGAAGCACAGGAAAGTGGATGGTGCTATGGAGCTTTGCAGAGGTTCCAGAGGATTGAATGGTAATGATAATGGGAAGTATGATTTTATGGTTTGAAACACAGTTTAAAATTACCTGGCCTCATGGAAATAATATGGCCACTAAACTGTATAACTGGACGTTCATGTGACATAAACAGGAAGCCTCTTAACATTATATGAAAAGAAAGAGAGAGAAAGAAGACTATAACTAGAATTAATTTTAGTTTAATTATCCTAATTCTTTTATTCTGGGTGTAAATAAGCACTAAAAATTTGCCAGCAGCAGGGCTGTTATTTTTAATTATTTTTTAAAATAGAGTTTAATCTATCACAATGCCAAGTCTAAACACATAAAGATAGTCTAGCAGTTTAGAACCCTGATTCCAAAATACGCACTATACAACATTAGGGGCAGAACATGTCAAAATGTTTTGTCCCCAACCAACTACTCAGTCAGAGTCTGGACCAATAGGCCATGAATGTCAGATGAGTTTTTTGACGGGGCTATGAGTGATCTCAGAGGTTCAAACCTGCGTACATGGCACACATGCTCAATTCTGGTGCAAGTCTTGCCAGGCGCTATGCTGGTGCAGGCGTTAACATGTAGTTATCATGTACCAAATGTATGCAGGGTATTCAGATTATGATGTCAATCATTTGGCACCAGTGCGGCCATTTTCAGGCTCAGCGCTCCAGCAACACTGTCTCTATATCATTCATGGTTAAGCATGTGGTCAGCAGCAGGAAGACCCCTGCCCACCTCACATCAACTGCTTTCAGAAAAGTCTCCTATATGCTTCTAAGACTTGGACAATCTACATCAGGCACCTCAACGCATGGGAGAAGTACCACCATCGGTACTTCACAAGAACCTTCAAATCCATTGACCAGAAAGGTGGTCCTCTCTCAAGCCAACTGTTGGGCAGTACATGTCATTCACATGCCCAACACCAGACTCCTGAAGAAATTGATCTTCTCTGGACTCAGTCATGGCAGAAGACTCCCAGGAAAACAACGGGAATGCTTTAGGGATGTCCTCAATGCATCTGTGAAGAGGTCAAATGTACCCGTGGACTCATGGGAAACCTTGGCTTGTGAGCAAATAAAATGAAAGCTCATTTGGGAAGGCACTGAATACATCAAGGGACATTGTCTGGAAAGTGCAGAGTGATGTCAAGGCATGGAGGGAGTACACAAAACTCCAAACAATCTGCCTACCCAACCCTTCAAGCACCACCTGCCCTGCATGTACCAGAATCTGCAGATTGCACATTGAACTTATCAACCATCTCAGAACCCATCGAATCAGAGTGGAAGCAAGTCACCCTCGATCCTGAAGGACTGCCTAAGAAGAAAACTTTCAGATCAGTTGTTGATTGATTTCTGCTGATTTTTGCTGCAATTGTACAAGTGTTTCGTGCTTTCTAGAATTTAAAACGATTAAAGTCTACAGAGAGTGGTGTGGCACTGAAGGAGTTTGTCCTGACTTCAAGATTTCTGCACAACCCTGCTGCTCCTAGATATGGAGACATGGATGCACAAGTAGTCAACCCCCTTGGAATGCAGCATGACTGGGCAAATGTGCAGAGACCAGTTAGAGCAGGGCAAGCTGCTAGAAGAAAGAGGAGGAGAAGAAGGGCTCTCAGCAGGAGGTCATATCCACTCAGGGTATTCAGGGAACAGTTCTCTTACCTCAACCTTAGCTAGGAACAATGGTTCAGTAAGGACGTCTTCAGTCTGCCACCAATTCTGTCACTTTCTGAAGCCACAACTACAAGCTCAGAACAGGACGAAGACGGCATTGCCAGTGGCTGTGAAGTTCACTGTAGTCACAAACCTATGTATTGGGCTTCTTCCAGGCTGGCACTGGAGATATTTGCAACAGCTTACTGTTTGCTGTCTGCTGTTGAGTAAGGAAGGCTACTTCGACTCTGTATGCAAAGAGAGCTGATTATATTTCACTCTTTCTTGCCAGAGAGTAGCAGGTGGAGCAAGCATGTGACTTTGTGGGTATTGCAGGCTTCCCCATATTGCACGATGCCATTGGCAGCACAAACGCCACTTGTGGATGCCACATATTAACTCTGAGATGTATTCCATCTGAGAGGAATTCCAGACCCTCAACATTCAGCTGGTGTGTGATCATACATAGTGTATCATATAGATCAGCGTCTGGTACCTTGGCAACAAACTTGATGCCTTCATTCTGTGGCAGTCTGCTCTGCCAGCTGCATTTGAGCTACCATGGTAAACCAAAGGGTGGCTACTAGGCGACAAAAGCTATCCACTGACAACATGACCCATGACACTGGTGTGCTAACCATGCACATGTGAGTAGCACACATACAATGAAAGCCATGTAACCACACAAGATGTGATCAAGCAGACCATTGGCATGCTGAAAAACTGGCTGGGATTTTCTGGCCCCACCTGCCACCA
Organism: Carcharodon carcharias; assembly: GCF_017639515.1. NCBI lineage: Eukaryota > Metazoa > Chordata > Chondrichthyes > Lamniformes > Lamnidae > Carcharodon > Carcharodon carcharias. Next base: position 40,732,635 of record NC_054474.1, on the reverse strand, counting down.
GGAAATTCTGGTCCCACTGAAAGTCAATGGACTTTTGGTGGTCTGTCCTTTCCCCCATGGCAGGTCCCAACATGGCAGTGCCAGAAAATTCTGGCCAATGATACTGATCCCGGAACCACTCTGGACAAGCCTGCCATATTTGGCAAAACAGGTGTCAAGATTCATAGTGGTCTGCTGTATTCTGTCTAACCTCGCTAATATGAAGGCACAGCCCTTGCCAGCAGCAGTATGGTGAGTCATGAAAGAGCAGAAGAAAGAGGAGGAGAAAGAGGAGGAGGCAGAGGAAGAGAAAAGGAGAAGGCAACCAGCACAGGCTGTGCATGAACAACTCAGCCGACTGCAATCCCAGTAACCGTAATCCCAATTCCCCATGCACCAACTGACCTACACATTAGCTTCCCTCTGTCACTGGCCATCATGGAGTCCACTTGGCCACAATACAAAAATTAAAGCCACCAGTAAATAAACATTCCAAACCAATTATATAAATTAAACATTTCATCTAGCCGACAAAAGTCAACTAATTGCCCTTGTGCATTCCATTAGACCCTGTCTTTGGTGTGCCTTTGCCTATCCTAGTATTCCTATGCAGTGCAGCATGGCTTGTGGGAGGCTGTTGACTTTCATTCTGCAGATGGCATTGAACGATGTCCTCAAACAGATTTGGACCTAAAAAGCCTGGCTGTGGACTGCACTATGTCAGCATGGGCAGTAGCAGTCTGAGCTGGCTGGTTGGCAGACAACAGTAAGGGCACTAGTGTGTAGCAGTGGTGGGAAGATAAATGCAGCCTTTCTGAGAGACACAATAGATTTGTTCCCCATGGAGTCACTACCACCATACCCCCACCCCGCACGCCCCCCCCCCCCCCCCCCCCCCCCCCCCTACCCTTGCAGGGTCTCACCTCAATTCTAGTAATCTGTTAGAGGACTGATTGCTGGACTGCTGTGAGAGCCTACAAAGCCCCTTTCAACACTAGTATTGACAACCATAATGGCCACAGTCTGAGCTTCCATGACAATAACCTGACCTTGCATGAAAACAATTGGAGCTTGCTTTACAGAAGTGTGAGCCTCCACTGCAGCACCCAGACATTAGCTGGCTTCTGCTTGTGCTACAATGAAAGCTGAGACAGCCATCAGATGTTGCATTATGGTTCGTTCCACCAGTGTGCTAATGGAATTGCCCACCACTTCCATGTTGGAAAGGAATGGCACCAAGCTCTGCACAAAGCCTGTGCAAAGTTCATCCAGGATAACTCCAAGCTGCTTGACAGTGCATGCAGACTTTCTGGCAAGCTTGCCAACACAACAAGTATTTCAGAGTGCATACCCATCAACGTTAACATCATCACACATTAGGCCACCACATCAAAGTGCTCATCAGAGTCCTCAAGAGTCCAGAAATCGTGTACGATCTTGTCCTCCAGCACCTGCTTTCCCCCTGCTCATGCCTGTATGCCACTTGTGCCCAGTGACTTCCATTTGCATATGCCACCTCTAACCTAGACTCTAAAGAACGCACAAACTGGTGGCTGAGTATGTGAAATCAAGTGACTGTGCTTCTTCATCATCACTGCCTTTTTGCTCTTCTACCTGTTGTACTTCCACCACTGCCTGACCAGGTTGCAGTTTTTAGATTTTTGGTGAAAGACATAGGGTAGGGTTGTAGTGAGTGGAGGGAAGTAAGAGATGCCTATTAACACAAATTGCAGCTTCTAACACAGAAGAGATTGTAGGATGAGGAGGAAGTATGTTGTGAGCAGAAGGATTTTGTAAGAGGATTTCAAAATCTTCTATAGTTTCAGTCCCGCTACTGGCTACAGTCTCAGCAATTGCTACTCCAATGATGTCACGTACCGTCTCCTCCATGGAGGTAAGGACTGTCTCCCACTGGTTAGCATTTACTGCCTCCAGTTGTGCATCACCTTGTCCTGCAAGAGAGGGAAGTGTTCAGTGGTTGTTGTGCAATCTGTTTGGATATTATGGCTGTCATGATTGAATAGCTGGCAGTGTGTGCAAGCTGTGAGTTGTACATATGAACATACAAAATAGGAGCAGAAATAGGCCATTCAACCCCTCAAGCCTGGTCTGTCATTTGATAAGATCATGGCTGATACGTTTGTATTTTTAATTACACATTCCCATCTACCCCCAATAACCTTTGATTCCCTTGCCTAACAAGAATCTAGCTACCTCCGCCTTAAAAATATTCAATGACTCCGCCACCACCGCCTTTTGAGGCAGAGAGTTCCAAAGTCACACAACCCTCTGAGAGAATAAAATTCTCCTCATCTCTGTCCTAAAAGGGCAACCCCTAATTTTAAAACAGTGCCCCCTGGCTCTGGACTCACCCAAAAGAGGAAACATCTTTTCCACATCGACCTGAAATGCCTCTGATGCATTTACATCCTTCCTTAAATAAGGAGAGCAAAATTGTGCACAGTATTTGAGATGTGGTCTCACCAATGTCCTGTATAACTGAAGCATAACATCCTTACTTTTATGTTCAATCCTTGTTGTAATAAAGGGTAGCCTTCTTAGTTACTTGCTGTACCTGCATACTAACTTTTTGTGACTCATGCACAAGGCCTTTTTGTGACTCATGCACAAGGCCATCTAGATCCCTCTGCACCTAGGAATTCTGCAGCCAACCTCTGTTTAAGTAATACTGTGCTTTTTATTCTTCATGCCAAAGTGAACAACTTCACATTTTCACACATTGTACTCCATTTACCAGATTTTTGCCCACTCACCCAACCTACCTATATCAATCTGCAACCTCCTTATGTCCTCTTCACAACATACTTTCCTACCTATCTTAGTGTCATCTATAAATTTAACTACCATACCTTCACTCCCCTCATCTAAGTCAATGAAAAAAATTGTAAAAAGTTTAGGCTCCAGCACAGACCCCTGCAGGACTCCACTCATTACATCCTGCCAATCAGAAAAAGACCCATTTATGCCTACTCTCTGTTTTCTGCTATCCAGCCAATCTTCTTTCCAGGCTAATATGTTACCCCCTACACCATAAGCTTTTATTTTCCGTATTAACTTTTGGGACAGCATTTTCTGGTGGTGAGTGGGGGGCGGGGCCCACTCGCCAACATGTAAAATGACGCGGGGTGACATCGGGCGTGCATCCCGTCAACACCTCGCATCATTTAGAATTTCAGTTCGGCGGATGGACGGCTGAGTTGGCTGCGCGCCTGCCGAACTGTCAACGGCCTATAATGGCCATTAAAAAACTAATTAATGAACTTAATGGGCCTGCCCTTCCAACCTTAGGGTTGGCGGGCAGTTGAGGCGGCCTTCAGATAATGCATGAAACCGCACCCATGGGCGGGATGAGGTTTCATGTAAGATTTAAAATTTCATGAAAAATTTTTAATAAAAGTTATGGACATGTTCCATCTCATGTGACAGTTTCACATGAGGGGACGTGTCCTTAAATTTTTTTCCGTCTTTAATTAGATTTTCAAAAATAACACTGACCTCCCTGAGGCATCATTTTACCTCAGGGAGATCTGTGCGCTCTTCTGGGCCCGCCCACATAAAATGGCAGCGCACCCCCAATTGGGGGCAGCGATAAGGTGCCCGCCCTCCTGCGCCCACTCCCCCACACCCCCCTGACGCCCTTGATGTAGCCCCTTATCAAATATCTTCTGGAAATCCAAGTACAGCACGTCTACAGGCATATCCTTATCTTTGTCCACAGTCCATGTTACTCCTTCAAGAAACTCCAACTTCACAAAACCATGCTGATCTTCCTGATTACCTTGAGTTTTTCTAAGTGCCCAGCTATAACCTCCGTAATGATCGACTCTGACACCTTCCCCACTACAGACGTCAAGCTAAATGGTCTATAGCTTCCCGTTTCCCGGCACCCTTCTTGAATAGAAGGGTTATGTTTGTTACTTTCCAGTTTGATGGAACCTTTCCAGAATCTAGCGAATTTTTGAAAATTAACACCCGCAGTTCCATCAGTTTGTTCCGTACCTTTTCCCTGGTGATTGTAATTTTACCAAGTTCCCCTCTCCCTTCAACCTCGTGATTTACAGCTATTAATGGAATTTTTTTTGTATCCTCTATAGTGAAGATAGAACAAAATATTTTTTCATTTTATCTGTTATTTCCTTATTATCTACTATTAACTCCCCATTCTCACTCTCCAGAGGACCAACGCTCACTTTATTTACTCGTTTCCTTTTTAAATAATTGTAGAAACTCTTGCTATCCATTTTTACATTTCTAGCTAGCTTCCTCTCATATTCTAATTTCTTTCTCCTGATAATCTTTTCGTCATTCCCTGCCGTTCTTCTGACCAATCATCTGACCTGTCACTCCTCTGTACAGTTATATGCTTTTTCCTTAAGTTTGATGCTTTCCTTAACTTCTTTAATTAACCATGGATGTTGGGTCCTCCCCTTAGAATTTTTCTTTATAGTAGGAATATACTTATTCTGAGTAATCTGAAATATTCCCTTAAACGTCTGCCACTGCTTCGCTATTGTTCTTTCCCCTAGCCTAGTATCCCAGTTCACTTCAGCTACCGCAGCTTTCATGCCCACATAATTGCTCTTATTTAAGTTTAAAATACTAGCCTTAAACCCACTCTTCTCCTTTTCAAACCAGATGTCACTGCTACCTAGGGGTGCCTTCACTCAGGTCATTAATTAATCCTGTCACATTACACAATACCAAGTCTAATATAACCTGCTGTCTTGTTGGTTCCAGAACGTGCTGCTGTAAAAAGAACTATCTTGAAAGCAAGCTATGAGCTCCTCATCCAGACTACTACTTTTCCAGTTTATACTTTGTCCTACATTGTGATTACCGTTAGGGGGACTGTAGACCGCTTCCACTAGTAACTTCTTTCCCCTACTATTCCTCATCTCCACCCAAACCGATTTTACATCCCAATCTCCTGAACCAAGGTCATCTCTAACTTTTGCACCAATGCCATCCTTGATTAAAGATGCTATCCCTCCACCTTTACCTAGCTTCCTATTCTTGAATGTCACATACCTGTCAATATTCAGGACCATGTTCTTGTCATCTGCTGTCACATCTCTGTAATTGCTATCAGATTATATTTATTTACTTCAATGTGCACTATCAACTCATCTACTTAGTTACGAATGCTATGCGCATTCAGATACAGAGCCTTTAGTTTTGTCTTTTTCTTTGTAACATCTAGCCTTCACTATTAGTGTATTAATAGGTTTTATCTCTCCATCCTTTCCTGCTATTCTATGATCCTCATTGCCTGTTACTATCATGGTCTCCTGTCTTGAATGTACCCCTTGATTTTCTACATCTACTCAAGCTTGATCCCTCCCCCCCCCACTGTTTAGTTTAAGGCCCTCTCCACTTCCCTAGTTATGCGATTCACAAGAACACCCATCCCAGCACAGTTCAGGTGTAGAACGTCCCAACTGTACAGTCACCACTTTCCCCGGTACTGGCACCAGTGCTCCACAAACTGGAACTACTTCTCCCACACCAGTCTTTGATCCATGCATTCATCTCCCTAATCTTGTTCGCCTTATGCCAATTTGCATGTGGCTCAGATTATTACTTTTGCGGTTCTGGTTCTTAATTTGGTATCTAGCTTCTCATACTGACTATGCAGAAACTCTTTCCTTGTCCTGCCAATGTCGTTGGTACCTACATGGATCATGACAACTGAATCATACCCCTACCACTGCAAGTTCCTCTCCAGCCCTGAACAGATGTCCCGAACCCAGGTACCAGGCAGGCAACACAACCTTCTAGACTCCCGCTCTTTGCTGCAGAGAACAGTGTCAGTTCCCCTCACTATACTGTCCCTTACTACCACTACATTCCTGTTTACTCCCCCAACTTGAACGGCTTCCTGTACCATGGTGACATGGCCAGCTTGCTCATCCACCTTGCAGACCTCACTTTCATCCACACAGGTTGACAAGGTCTTGCATGGGAGACTGGTCAAGAAGGTAAGAGCCCATGAGATTCAGGGCAATTTGGAAAATTGGATCCAAAATTGGCTGAGTGGCAGGAGGCAGAGGGTGATGGTCGAAGGCTGTTTTTGTAACTTGAAGCCTGTGTCCAGTGGCATACCACAGGGTTTGGTGCTGGGTCCCTTGCTGTTTGTAGCGTATATTAATGATCTAGACATGAATGTAGGAGGTATGATCAGTAAGTTCACAGATGAAACGAAAATTGGTGGTGTAACTAGCAAGGAAGAAAGCCTTAGATTACAGGACAATATAGAAGGCCTGGTCAGATGGGCAGAGCAGTGGCAAATGAATTTAATCCTGGGAAGTGTGAGGTGATGCATTTTGGGAGGACTAACAAGGTACGGGAGTACATGTTGAATGGTAGGAAGTACAGAGGATCAGAGGGACCTTGGTGTGCATGTCCATAGATCCTTGAAGGCAGCAGGACAGGTAGATAAGATGGTTAAGAAGGCATATGGGATACTTGCCTTTATTAGTCGAGGCATTGAATACAAGAGCAGGGAGGTTGTGTGTCACTTTTTGTATCACTGCATTCATGTCATTAACCTTGGCTCCATGGTTATTGGCTCCCATTGCTTTCTCAGAACTTGTCTGGGGGACCTCTACCCTCTGGATAGAGTACATTCTTCTCCTCTGCACAGCTTCCAGTGCAGCATTGGAAAATCTTGGAGCCCGCTGTCTCCCATGGAATGCCATCCTTCTATCTTTCCTATGTCAAAATCAGTTGTAGATTGACTTCCAGCACCTGCTTCAACCATAATGCACCTCCCCTTTATGAGGTGCACGATGACGTTAAATAGTGCAGTAACTGGTGCTGGCTGCTCACAGTTTTGGTCCCCTTGTTAAGGCATGCAGCAGCTCAACAACACGGTTAGCATTGGCTCGACAATACAATCATTTAAGTGAGTTAGCAGCATGAAGTTTAGAAGCGACGGGCATGGGTTAATCACACATCATGTCTCCTGCACTTATTTTCATGGGTTATTGAATTTTAAAGCTAAAATTACTAAAGTTTTCACCATTTTAATGATTGGAGTTTCTTTAATGTTTAATGTCTACATTAACGGCTACAAATCTTTGAATAAATTATTTATACTTAAGTTGTTCAAAACTAGCTCCCCCAGAAAAAAGAATGCTGTTAATGCCAGATTAGAGGCTGGCTAGACATTTGGAGAAAGCTCTTTCTTAAAAGGCTGTTCCTAGGATTCAGGCAGTGTTGGCAATGTTGCATTTATTATCCATCCAAAGTTGCCGTACAATTTTGGTGGTCAATTTTCTCCTAAACTGCTGAAATTCTTCACTTGGTGGCACTGTCACAATGGTGCTAGGTGGTGAATTCCATGATATTGATTCAGTTTCTTATTGAAGGAGTTGTGAATGCAGTTGAACACCTTGAAGTCAACAATACACCCCAACCCTGATTTTATGATGGAGGGAAGGTCACTGATGAAGCCGCTGAAGATAGTTGAGCCAAGGATGCTTTCCCAAAGAACTTCTTTAGTACTGTCCTAGGAATGCAATGATTAGCCTCCACCAACCACAACCATCTTCCTTATTGTGAGAATGACTCCAAACACTGGAGGACTTTCGATCCCTTTGTCCTCCATTGACCTCAGTTTTACTAGGGCTCCTTGGTTCCTCATGCAGTCAAAGACATCGATTGTCACCTCTCCTCTGGGAAGTTTGAGTCCATATACACTTCCTTCAGTGTACTTGGGAAAGGATGACTAATATCTAGCAAGTATAGATATTTTTTAGAATTGGATACTATATGAACATAAACAATTCTTATTACTTAAATAAGACCAATGCTTTACTTTTTTTTAGTGAAATTTGAATTCAATAAAAGGATCTGGAATTAAAAGTTTGCTGATGAACGTGAAACCATTGGCAATTGTCATTAAAAAAACCCCATCTGGTTCATTAATATCCTTTAGGGAAGGAAATCTGCCATCCTTACCTAGTCTGGCCTACATGTGATTCCAGACCCACAGCAATGTGGTTGACTCTTAAATGCCCTAGCAAGCCACTCAGTTCTCAAGGGCAATTAGGGATGGGTAATAAATGCCAGCCTAGCCAACGATGCCCCCATCCCATGATTAAAAAAAAAATTGAAATTCATTTTGAATATAATTACCAGTTGGATATTTCTGCGTTTATTTTGGCCATATTCCTAATGTAAGTCTTGCTTTAAGAACCTAAGGAAATGAAGAAGTAGGTCATGTGCAATATACACAGTTATTCCACAATTTATTTATGCGCCAAAGCAAGGTGAAGAACAACCAGTCCTGAATTATTTCCCTGACCTACAAAGATAATTGAATGAAAACTTCAACTTCTTAATGTAACATATAATCCACATTAATTATCCCTGGAAGGCAGGTTAGCTCAGTTGATTAGAAGGTTAGTGTGTGGTTCAGAATAACGCCAACAGTATAGGGTTTGATCCCTGATCCAGTTGAGGTAGGCTTGCGGCCTGCCTCCTCACCCTGCCTGGAGTAAAATCACAGCAAAAATTATGGTTCAGCAACCCTTGAACAATCAAGGATGCTCCATGGAGAAGGGGAATGATCCCTGACAGGTTGCATTTTAGAGGTCACCATACTGTTTCATGGAGTAATGATCTATTAACAATCTTAGGTCAATAATATAAAAATATTCAATAATTAAAAAAAATAAAAACACAAAGCAACTACACTCAGACAGGGCAGCTTTATGGGTCTATGAAAGCAATGGACTCCACCCTCAAGAACCATGAATTAGTATTTGAATTGTGCCGAAAATTCAAAATCAGTTTTCTTTATTGGATGACCTTCAGCCATTCTTAGATCCTTAGATTAGAATTACTTTATAACTATCCTATTATACTTAGCTGTTGCATAATAATATCACATATGAATCCTTCTCCAGGAATAGAATGATTACTGGAGACAGAAGTGAAATAGCGCATGCTTTTCGAAGAGCAATGTGTCAGATGCTGTCACACACAAAGAGATTGAAGAAATAAATTATTTTTGTGGAATGTTTATTTTGCCATGGTGGGATTCAGTCTTGGTATTACCTAGGATTTGAGATAGATTAAATAAATACCAGTTACTTCACTACAGCTACCTTAAAGGAATTATGCTTTTTCCTTTCAGTTTTCATCCATTTTTACTTGTTTTTTTCATATTTCATTCTTTTCTTCTAAAGGTAATCACTTGCACTGCAGTCAATCCCACAAATGTCAGACATCCCTGATATCACCTTGTTCTTCATTTGTGACAATAACAGGAATTCTTGGCATGCTATTCAACTCTGAGATCACCCTGTTCTTGTCTGGTCTGATGTCTACATACGCATGAGGCATTAGACAGCAAATAGAAGAGGGAACTGAGTCTGTGGGCAGAATTTTCAGGTCGGCGTGCAGGTGCGAGCCTTACCCGCTTAAGTGTAAAATAGCACGTGATGACATTGGGCGATCATCCCGATGTCATCCCGCGCTCACGCGATATTTCAGTGGGCAGGCGGTGCCCGCTGACAATTAACAAGGCACTTAAGCCGGTTAAGGTTGTAATTGTCCCCGATTTTTCATGGTCCGTCCAACCTTACGGTCGGCAGACAGGCAATTTGGCCAGGCGGTCTTTATATTTTTCATGAAACCTCATCCAAGGGCAGGGTGAGGTTTCTGTTATTAAATAAAACAAATAAAAATCTATTGACAGAATTTTTATAATGTATATGTTCAGGTGATTGTTTCTGATGCTTGGACATTTTTGTTTTCTGATTTTAAATCTTTATTTAACACTTTTGGAGTCTTCAGCTCCCTAAGGCAGCTCTCTGTCTTCAGGGAGCTTCCATTCTGCGCTTGCCCGCGCTTACATCAGTGCCCACCCTCCTCCTGCTGCAATTCCGGCAGCACTGAGCATTTCAGCGTGTCTTTCACGCTGGCTGGCCGTTATTTGGACTGCTCCCGAGCCCACCGACCATGCCCACCCTCTGAACTGAAAATTCCACCCTGTTTTTCTCTTCTACCCCAGTGTTTTGAACTCAATTGTTGTGATCTTGTTGCAGCAATCAGCTAACTCAGCAATGATTAAGGATCACTGTCGTATGACATGTTGTATTTACCCACTCAGATGTAGTTGGAATTGGACTTTATTTTTTTACTTCTGTGATCCACTGACTGAGTAATTCAGAACCGTGATATGAAGATAGTGTACATTGCGGTGCCAGAATATGACAGAGTGCTGGGATATAAATTCACAGCAATAATCCGCAATATTGGTGAGTTCCCATTCTCAGCCACATCATTACATGAATGATATAAGCTGAATTCTGCTGTCTTCCCACAGAGATGTATCCTGCCTGTTAGAGGCTGGTTTCTGAGCAGCATTAGTAAAGGCCTGGGAGCAGGTTGCCAGCTTTCTGCCTTGAATGTAACATGGGATTAGAAGATTTAATTGAAAAAAGCAACGAAAAATAAATGAAATTGTGGGATGGTCACCTTTAGTAGAAAATTTTGACAGTTTCAAAACTAAGTTTTGTTTTAATGAAGTGGAAAAGTCCAGCATAGCAGGCTACAACCTGATGTATTATCAACTCACAGTGATCTAACTGGGTTTTCTGGTATTTGGAATACATAGCAGATCTCACCATTAGCGATGAAGATTTGTTTTTTCTTTGCTTCAGGCTCAAAATGAGGATACTGGTCTTGGCGAGCAACCTGTGCAGATAGAGCAAGAACCAATTGGAAGCAAAAAGAAGCCAAAGATGATTAAGACAGGAAAGGGAGATCTCCATTTTCCAGAGCTCACATCAACTGGCCATCAACTGGAAGTGAAGGGGCTAGAAGGTACAGAAAGATTCCCCAATGTAATAAAATGTAACTATTTGATCTCAGAACTAGCTGGCCTAATCCCATGACAGTGCTGAAAATTGTGCATGTCTGGGAAGCTGGCGGAAGGCAGCAGATATCACCTTTGACAAATTCTCTATAACCACTGATGACTTCACCTACTCTTCTCACATTCTGATAAACAGTACAGCACAAGATCCTTGCAAGCAAAGAGGGAGGAGTTTTGCGTTAAATTGGAAACAAGGTCCAGAGATTAAGATATAGAGAAGTAATTCACTGCATCATTTTGAAACACTTAGGAGAAATCTTAACCTAACCCATTCATTGGGAAATAAATAAGCTTGGGTGTGCCGCTGGGTTTGTACTGTGCCAATGGAGAGTAATATTGGGTTGAGTGTAAAATTGGTTTTCCACCCAATCTTATGGGTTTGCCACTCAGCGAGTTAGATTAAAATAACCCCCTTTGTATCAACCAGTTCTTTAGGATATAATGTTCTAAAAATACACAGGGGGAAAGCTGGATAGGGCCCAAAAAACATGCATGGGGATTTTTTTTATTTGTTTATGGGATGTGGGCATCACTGGCTAGGCCAGCATTTATTTCCAATCCCTAATTGCCCTTTAGAAGGTGATGGGTGAGCTGCTTTCTTGAACAGTTGCAGGCTATTTGTTGTAGGAACACCCACAATGCTGTTAGGAAGGGAGCTTCAGGATTTTGACCCAGCGACAGTGAAGGAACGTTGATATATTTCCAAGTCAGGATGGTGTGTGACTTGGAGGGGAACCTGCAGGTGGTGGTGTTCCCATGCATCTGCTGCCCTTGTCCTTCTAGATGGTAGCAGTCACAGGTTTGGAAAGTTGTGATGCAATATTAACTTGAGCCTGTTTGTTCTGATACAGGCAACATGCAAACAAAGCAGCCTACACATCGCCTACACTTCCAATACTAAATGCACTGTGGATAGGCTGGTTGCCTAAGTAGGAGGTACAAAATTGTGAGAAGCTAGCTTGAGTTCAGATTAGCCTTTGCTACTTAAAGCCAGACTGTTCCTCTCAAAGGGGAGCTGTAGTTTGTCAGGGACAAGCTGCTGAAATTCATTTCACATGTGACTTTGACCTGGGAAATGCACAAGAATAGAACAACATGATAAAAATCATGCTCTAGGGTTCTTTGACAGCTGGGGCAGCTGCTGTGGCTTCCCCACCCAGACCAGATTTAAAATTACTGCGGGCCCAAATGACCATAGCTCAATCTACACATTAGAAGGCCACCTTTGCCACCTGTTCAGAAACAGAAGAATCAAATGGAAGATGGCAGCCTCCGGGTGAAAGTGTAATGATCCTAAGAGTCAGTTTTGGGTCAAGTCCTCTTCAAGCTCGATAAATGACCAGGATTCGGGGTAGTAAGCAACACGAGTTTGTAGATGGTATGAAACTTGGCAAAGTAGCAGATCATGATGTGGATAGTTATAGACCTTCAGGATGATGTGAATGGGGTGGTAAAATGAGCAGAAGCAAGGCAGGTGAAGTTCAATGTGGAGAAACATGAAACATTTGGGATAATTGGCAAGATTTTGAAAAGTATGGATGAGCAGAGAGACCTTGATGTCCATATGCACAAATCCATAAAGGTGGCACAACTAGTTGATATGGTGGTTAAAAAAGCATATTGGCCTATGGAAGACACATCATCTAAAATCACTGCAACACGCTCACTGGCGTCCTTCCTTCTTGTAGGACAAGGTGGCCAAAAAGCATAGGAAACAGGCAGAGGAGTGCCTCACCTGTATTTACTGAACTCTCTGCAGGAGACAGTGTTCCACATCATGGGGCTGTCTGTGCTGAAGCTGTTGCGTCCAATGTGACCGAGAACATTCAGGATGATGGTATGAACCTGCCTACTGCGCCTTCTCAAATCCCATTTCACCCTCATCCCACTACCTGCTATGAAGTGCAGGCTGCAGATGATGTAAGCATTGACCTCCTGCTTTCCACCCCACCCCCACCTCACTTACCTTACCTGCATTTCTGCTTTCAGATGCCCAGGAACTGCCACCTGGCCAGACAAGGCAGCTTCACCATGAAGAGTGCAAATAACAGCAGACGTCTGATGAAGAAGCACCGTTACTTGTTATGACAATCACAGCCACTAGCTCAGATACTGGCACTGTGCGCACTTTAGAGGGTAACGTAGAGTTGGGTGAGTCACAGGTCATGAGCCAGGCCGGGAGGTAAGGATGGGTCATATGCCAGTTTACCAGAGGGCGAGTTCATAGACGGCATCTGCTACAGGGGACTCAGATAAATACCTCGATTGGGCAGTCTAAAGGGGATCACTGATACAGACATGCTTGGTTCATTGGTAGGCCTGCCACAGAGCCTCTTGCCACTGTCAAGAAGCATAGAGAAGTCCAGCTCCAACTTGACACGGGGCTTTGTGCAAAACTTGGAGCCCATCCTTTCCAGTGTGGAAGTGGTGGCCAACTCCACTGTGGACCAACCCGTGATGCAGCATCTGGTAACTGATACCTCAGCTCCTCTGCAGTACAAGCAGAAGCCACCAAAAGCCTCATTGCTGCAGTGGAAGCTCAAGTTGAAGTAATGAGAGTCATGCTAGTTTGCATGCAAGCCCAACTTGGGTGCCATGCGTCCCATGGCTGCAGATACCAGTGCTTAAAGGGGCATGTAAGTCCTTACAGCAGTCTAACAATATGTCCTCCAACAGATTACTAGGATTGCTGAGGCACACCTTGGGGGAGCGGCAGTGGTTTCATGGTGCACAAATCCATTGTCCTCTCTCAGGATTACAGCAGTCGTGTTTCCACCACTGCCAATGCATCAGTGCATTTGCTGTTGCCTATCAGCCAGCCAGCCCTGCTGCTCCCCATGCTGAGGTCATTGTGTCTGAAGTGGGGTCTTCAAGTCCAGAGCGCTCAAGAATATCCTGCAGGGCCATCTGCATTATCCCCCCGTGAAAATCAGTGTCTTCCACCAGCTATGTTGCACCCCTGGGTAAAACTGTTTAGGAGAACTAGAACAGGTAAAGGCACTAAGCAAATGCACTAGTGAATCGATCAGTTTTCTTTGTATTACTCAAAATATTGTTGGATAAGTTGCTATGGAATGTTTTTTGTTGGTGGTTTATATTCCAGCACTTTGGCCAAGAAGACACTGTGATGATCCTTGGCAGATGGATTGGCAGGTGGGGAATTGGGAAGCTATCATGTTGTAAGGATGACATCTTGGGGGAATTGGAGTCTGATATCTGCTCATGGACAGCTTGCCCAGAGCGAAGGAGGTACTTATTAGCATTTGATAAATATCAGCTTGGGATTTAAACTTTGGGGGTTTTCCTTAAATGCTGTCCACATGCATGGAACTTATACTCATGATCAGATAAATCCTGTGCCTGCTCAGCCGCAGGCACGTGGAAGCCAATGACTAAAGTAAAAATAGTTCATAATCCTCTTCAGTTCATTAAGGAGAAGGCTCAGCTGGTCATCAGACCATCAGAAACCAGTGGCAAATCACACATTCATCTTGTTCAAATTTGATAGTTCCCCTGAAACCACTGGAGGTATATTTATATATATCGGCCTGAGGAACTCTGGGTGGTAAGCTTCAAGATTTCATGTAAATATTAATATTCAGGAACTTTGCACTTTAGCATGTTTTAGAATGTTTTTATACCTTCTCAAGAAAGATAGCTAAGACTTTGACAGCGTGCCATTGCTGCTGTTCATGAATCCAGTTACTGTTGAACAAACCTGTTGAGCAACTTTTAGTTTAACCGCATTCTAGTGATCTGTCAGGAACATGTGAGGACATATTTATATAACTGGTAACACTGACAATGGTTTTCTATGACCCATGTGCTCAATATCAATTACAAAGTTTCTGGCGGATAAAGTTACATTCTAGGTCATAGCAAAGGAGGGCTTGCAGACAGGAATGGTGCGAGATGCCCAGGCCACAAGGGAACAAGCATTTCTCCTGCTTACCCACACCAACACCACACCAGTCTGTCAGGAAATGTAAATAACCATGAGAAAAATCATGAGTACAGATTCAAAAAGGTAGTGTAATTCTTTTGCAGAGTAGCCTTTCTTAAAAGGAAATAATGTCTGTAATTAACTGGATTTTTTGTGTTAGTTGTAATTTGGAGCCTGACAACAGCTTATGCTTTCAATAATAAATGTATATGCCAGCTATCAGCGTTTCACAGTAGCAGTCAGCATTTCTGCAGCTGTATTGGCTTGTCAGCATAAATAACTATTGCCTTCAAGATAGAATCATAGGCGATTCAAAATATTGATAAATGTACCATGCAGTGTCAAAAGGGAGCATCCCTCAGACCCCCTTAATAAATGAATCTTCTACCTTCGGTCTCACATTACCCTTCAGATATTTCTAAATTCAACATTGTGAAAAATGCACTTTAGTATACTTCAGTTTTTCCCTGCATGACCATTTAGGTATGCCTGCAGCTGAAGACAGGACAAATCTATGTCACATTGCACTCCCTGTGAAACTCCTCTTGTTCACATGACGAGGGTTTGGATTCTCAGAGAAAAATGGTCAGAATTGCAGAATGCGGTGGTTTCAAATATTGAGAGCACAGGAACCTGTGTGATGGCAGAGTGTTACCTCTCAAGCCACATTTTCTAACTGGCTGGTGGGCAGCATTCCCTGCTGGCCTGGGCAATTCCTAGACTGGGGTGTGGGATATGACTAGAAAAATAAAGTAAGTTCAGTATCACTGAAACTAAAAAGTCAAATACTTATCCTTTCTAACCTGAAGGTTGTCAAGCAATCCTCTGGAGGAACCCAGAAATGTTGGCTCATATTAATAGGGAGGTGGGAAGGGTGCGGGCTTGGGCTGGTGATATTGAGGTCCTGCCAATCTTAATGGCAGATCCACTTTTAAATAACCTGCTGCCAACTTCTATCTGGAAGCTGGTCAATTCTCAGCCTGTCCAGTGAGTGGGAGTGCACTCAAGAGGCAGGAGGCCAGAACCAGGACCCACGGCAGTTACTGGGGGTCTTGGTACAATCGGGGGCAGGGGGTGGGTATGTCTTTCCACCATTGAAGGGTGGGGGGAGCCCTTTGCAAGGCAGGTCCAAGGCTTCCTTGCGAGGTCTGGAGGAGTACTCCTGCTCCTCCTGGTCCACAAGAAAACCTGAATAACAAATGTAAAACTTACCTTCCAGGTCTCTTGGGCGAGGATCGACTCCTGACACATTTTGCCCAATGGGTGAACTGATATTGCCCCACAAGCCCACCTCCACTCAGGTTTCAGTTTGAAATTAAAGGTCGGGTCCTGATGATATAATCTGACCCGACCTGCATGTTTAAAACAGAAGCCCACATCCTCCCTGCGAGTGTCCCGCTTATCTGCACGAAAGAACAGGTAATACGGGAACGTGTTGGGAGCGAAGTGGGATTCAAGGAGGTAAGTGAATTCTGTTATTTTCAGTGCCCACGCAGCCAGTACTTGCCAGTTAGCGGAAGTAAAAATCAGGGCCTGTGTTTCTCAATTCTTAAAAATGTGCTTGTTTCTTGACTATAGTAAATCATTATCTTGAATAGATTGAAAAGTGTATTCATTATGTACAGAACTCCAGAATTGAACACTAAGCTGCAATTACTCAGCGTTTCAGCCCACACAGTTTTTACAACTTCTTTTTAATCTGGTAAGAAATTAGAGCTGCAGATAAATTAAATGTCGGTATGCTCATCTGAGAACTCAGAACAACAGAAACTAAATTTGACATTGTGCTGAGAGATCATTGTACACATCAGTGACAAACAACTGATGCCTCATGTTACATGTCAGCCTTATTAACTATTTATAAAGAAAACAGCAGAATGTATCAACTATTAGAATTAACATGTCTACTATGTTAAATGCACATTGCATCACGTCTCCTTGATGTGTGTAATAAGCCTGAGCAAGGCACAGATTTCAGCATGGCTGAGTTAGTTTGAAAAAAGTACTATGTTGAACTACAGCATAATCCTCACTGTTATAAATTTAGAATACCATTAATCAATCTCCTGTGGTACTGCACATGGGGCAGGGATGGTGCATGGAGTTAAGGCAAAATGTAGTCTTCAAGTGAAGCAGGGCCAGAGGATGGGGAATAATTGGACCGGAGCTTGCATTCATTCATCATTTTAATGCATACAGTCTTCTTATTTTTGTACAATTCTTTGATTTTATATTATCGTTTGTAGGAAATATTAAAAACATTCTGGCTTTAGGAAGTCAGAGAAATAGAGTTAGTTGAAGCATAGGAATTTCACTGCAGTACAGGTTGTGGAACAATTACTTTAGGTTGGACCCCTATTCTTAGAATGATTTCCACTTACACCTGGGAGAACATGCGGCAGCAGGTGCCGGTGGCCAGCCTTCCGATCAGTGCCCCTGGTCGGCCAGAGGGAGGGGTGCATTTTACATGGGTGGGCCAATTAAGGCTCGCCCAGCATGCCATCCGCCAGGAAGCGCTATGCGCTCCCTGTGCAGGCGGTGGGATTCCCTCAGCCGGGAGTGCGCTCTTTTGCGCGTGCACACGAAAGAGCGCACTGGTCTCCCTGAGGCAAAGTGCTGCCTCGGGGAGATCAGCTCTGAGTAAAAAGTTGACAGAAAGGTAATGAAAAATTTTTCCTGACATGCCCCTCATGTGACACTGTCACATCAGCTGGGACATGTCCTTAACTTTTATTTAAACGTCTGATAAACATTTAAAAGCCCTCATGAAACCTCATCCCGCCCCTGGATGAGGTTTCATGCTTTTTCTGAATCCCGCCTGGGCTCCCAGCCTGCCCACCAAACCTTAAGGCTGGAGGGGCAGGTCCATCAATCAAGTTAATTAGTTTTTTAATGGCCTTAATAGGCCGTTGACAGTTCGGCAGGCACGCAGCCGATTCCCGCAGAACTGAAAATCTAAACGACGCCGGGATGCACCCCCGAAGTATCCCCGCATCATTTGATGCGTTGGCAAGCGGGCCCTGCCCCCACTTGCCGACTGGAAAAACCCGCCCCTGGTGGTGTTTTTACTAAGCCTTATTTTCAAGTTACAGAAAACAATAATTATCAGTTGCTTAGCATATGAGTGCTTGAGCTTATCCTGAGTGATCGATCTGCCAATGACTTCTCCTCTCACGTCTTCCAGTGACTGACCAGGTCGTTCTTTCCCAACTACAGTCCAGACCTTCTCCTGCTCCAGCTTTTAAATTCTTGACTGCATTCCACATTCATCCAGAAGCCAATTTCAGCTCCCTGATTGGATTTCAATCATTTCATTGTCTATTGTAGGCCAGTCTTTACTGACTGCGCCTTCCTTTATCTCAACACTGATTAGATCAGCCCAATTCGTTGTAAATTTCAACTTGTTATCAAAGCTGTGACAGTCATAAGTTCTTCAGTCCAATGTTCTCTCCAATCGTGTTACTCCACAGCCCACCCTTCCTGCTTGTTGCACGCATGGTTACACCACAACTGGTTTTTACACAATACATCTTTTTCAGCATCTATAAATCATCCTATAAGGTTGAGGACCTCCAAGATTCAAAATTGAGCTATTAGAGTGCTACCACTGGCCGGGGGATGTAATTTACAGTGTGACACATTTAGATAGGCAGTTTCTAAGATAAATGTAGACATGGGAATTTCTTATGGAAAAAGTCGACAGGAAGTGCAGACTGATATAAATATTTTAAGTATTACTGGTCAGTTTCCTGTATGTTATACCCTGCAAGTCAGAGAATATGTGCATGCACATACCTGTCTCTGCTGTCATGGTATTGCTGTCTCTCCTTTCTGTTTCCATCTCTCTTTCTCTCCTATCACTCACTTTGTGTTACTAACCCTGCTGGAATGCCTAGAGTTCAGGAATTAAAGGTTAATACTTTGGAGAATGTTCCAGAAGCTTTTCAATAATCTGCCCACATTGGTCCAGGAGGGTTCAGTTAAAATGAATGCGTAGACTGGAATAAAATTGGAGATGGCTATACTCGCAGAGCTCAGAATTTTCTCATTTACTTTTCTTACCTTTCCACTGTGTAACCTAATTGTACTTGTTGGCCCAACCAAGTCAAATGTTTAATGGCATTCTCTTATTGAAGTTCATGTTGAATGTCAACCATCTTTCTATCTTACATGGCCTAATGTACATGCACCACTCTGTAACAGGTGGGATTCTATTTTGATGGCTTTTGATGATGTAGCTGAGCTTTAGTGAGGTTTAACTAATACCGTGCTTTCTTGGCTTGCCAAACCTTGATAAGGCTTTGCTTCCCTTTGAGCAAACTTTAGCTAGTCAGTATGGTTTAACTTCAAACCTTTTATTAAGAGCTATTTACAAAGACTTCAGAGTAAGCATGTGGTATATGGGAGACAGACTGTTCTGCTCCTAGCTCTCTTGGAGGCTCTCAGTCATCTGATTACTGATGTCACAGTTACATCATTAATATCATCATGGTTTCATTAACATATAACCCATTACTTTACATCTCCCCCCAAGTACAATCTCAAACCGTTACATTCTTTTGTTAAACAATTTACGTTTCATTTTCCAAGATGTGAAAACTTCCTGTGCTGTTACAGATTCTATCCAACTCCTATCCTTACTCCAACCCCCCCCACCCAAGTCACTGTCACAAAGGGCTTTCATCTCTCACAATGTTCTCAGCTCTCTTGGAGGACATTGTGGACATTTGCAGTCACTCATCTTTTTCTTTGAAGACAAACACATTGGCAGTAGTGGGATAGCAGCTTCCAACAACTGCTGGTAACTGGGTCGCAATCTCTTCGATAACTGAACTGCAAAGGCTGTGAAACCTTTTCAACGAAAGGCTGATGCTTGAGAGAAGACTCCAGGACATGGAAAATCACACTCTCTTGAACAAGAAGAGGGCAAACTAACATTTCCTTCAGAAACCTCAGCTCCATCTTTGCACACTGGAGAAAGGCCTGAGAAGACAAAGCATCTTCAACTTTGATGAAGAATTCTGCAGCTGTATCATTCACTCCTGCATGGATGACAAGCAAAGTATTCAATATCTGAGATTTGAATAAATCTGAAAGATGAGAAGAAGAATGATGAAAATCCTGTGGACCTTGCAGGATATGAAGGAAATATGACTTCCCTACTACACTTAGGGTACAAGGTGCACTTTCTGTAGGTACTAATAATATTGCCATGCTTGTTTCAGCATGAGGCTGCTCCACTATCGGCAATTGGATGACGGTGTCAGTATAAGAAGGTCGGTCTACACCATCTTCAATAATGAAGTAATTCTCCAGAACTGGAGCCAGATTAAATTCATGTATAGGACTGTTCAACTGTAGAAACTCTGTAGTTTTGGCCTCTCCTTCTACACTGAAGGATGATTTAAGTGTAAGGATGACTTGCTGATAGATTGAAGTGTGGGTATCAATGTACTTGCACACAAACTAATAGGCTCTGCATTTTTTCTAGCAGATTGATCCAACTTGGAATCAAGCATTTTGTTCTCCCGGAATACCTCACTGTAGTCAGCCAGCAATATACAATGCATCTCATTGGTGGGTTCAGTGGGACAAATCTACAAATTCAGCTATTCCGCAGCAAACACAGCTGACTTCGCAAAAAGGTCCAGAGAGACTTCAAATGCTTTGGCAAGGGGTTCAAAGAGCACAACGATCTCTAGGACCTCCTTTTTCCAATGGATCACTGATTTCTGCAACGGCTTTCTTCTCATGACCTTTGTCAGGAAAGGTCCAACCTAGGTCTAGAAGCTCCTCTGGTGGATGTTCACCATCTTCTTCAGTGCCTTCTATTTCCATGCCTTCTAGCTTGTCTGTGAAAAGTATTGAGAGATCTACTATCTCCACTTGGGGTCCAGTGGATGTGCTTCTATAATAAAGAATGACTCTCTACGTAAAGAAATAACTTCACCAGCTGCTGTTGAATTGAAATCTGTTGGTTCTTCAACCAACATTGGAAATTCTTCCTTGACTGGTACCTCACTTCCTTGTACTTAGGCCTCATTGAGTTCCATAAAAGACCAAGTCTTAAACACGCTGACCTACTGAGCGGAGAAATTGGCTGATTCTGCAAAATATTGAGTGTTTCATTAATTTCTTTCTCTTCATGATAACAGATGAACTGACTCTTTATTGGAGGTTTGTGCCTCCAGGCCTCTGTAGCGTTAAATCAGATAATTGAATTTTGACTTCTTTAAGCCAATTTAGAAGCCCGTCTAATCTGTCTGATGAAACAGAGGCTCCTGCAATGGTGTCGAGTTTAAATTCCATTCTGTAGCCTTAAACTTCTAATTCCACAGACTAGAACTGTTTATTGGTCTCTTTGATCTCTCTTAGTAAATCACTTGGTTGGAAAGGTATATGTCCTATTTCTTGGACTTCACATTGACTGGTAACATATTCAAATTTTCTCCCCCTGAATGTTGTTCTTGATTTACAAAATTGTCTAAAATGAACAGTCCTGCCACAGAGAAAGCATTCAGCTCCCCCTGCTGGGCAGTATTCACAGCAGTGCTATCTGTTCATGCCACATCTTGAGCAGCTGATTGTAGATGGAAGAGCTCGCCCTGCCCCCTTGCTGGTTTTCCCAGAAGGAAAGACAATTCGGACCAGAGTTCTTAATTCCCAGTTTTTACTGTTTTTTCGTTAGAAACTTAGAAAAATAGGAGCAGGAGTAGTTCATTCGGCCCTTTGAGCCTGCTCTGAAGTTCAGTATGATCATGGCTGATCTTCTATCACAACACCGTACTCCCACTCTCTCCCCATATCCCTTGATGTCTTCAGAGTCTAGAAATCTATCTATTTCCTTCTTAAATATATTCAGTGACTTGGCCTCCGTTGCACTCTGTGGTAGAGAATTCCATAGGTTCACCACCCTCTGAGTGAAGTTTCTCCTCATCTCAATCCTAAATGGTCTACCCTATATCCTGAATTTGTGACCCCTTGTTCTAGACCCCCCTGCCAGAGGAAACATCATGCCTGCATCCAGTCTGTCCAGCCTTGTCAGAATTTTATATGTTTCAATGAGATCCCCTCTCATTCTTCTGAACTCCAGTGAATACAGGCCTAGTCAGCCCAATCTCTCCTCATACGACAATCCTGCCATCCCAGGAATCAGGCTGCACTCCCTCTATGGCAAGTATATCCTTTCTTAGGTAAGGAGACTAAAACTGCACATAGTACTCCAGGTGTGGTCTCACCCAAAGCCCTGTATAGCTGCAGTAAGACATCCTTGCCCCTGTACTCAAATCCTCTCGCAATGAAGGCCAGCCTGAACTGCTTGCTACACCTGCATGCTTGCTTTCAGTGATTGGTGTGCAAAAGACCCAGGCCCCTTTGTACATCAACATTTCACAGTTGTTCTTGGTTGATGGGCTTTTTCGTGGGCTTTTCATGGGCAGGACCCCCAACCTTGGGCCTGTGAACTGGACTGACTCCTCCTGAGCCTTGATATTGTCTCGAATCGGTTTTGGCGTCTCAACTCGGCTTGCCCGGTGATCTGCTTGACCTTCTCTAGCATCAGATCCCCTTTTGATTGTAATAAGTTGAACAATGCGCCATCGAGGACACTAACTACAATGTAGTCTCTAATCAACTCGTGTTTTAAAGCTCTGTAACCGCAAGCACTTGCTAACCAATATAGATTATTAATGAAGGAATTGGTGAACTCCCCTGGCCTTTGGGTTCTCTAATTAAATTTTGCTCTTCCTATTACCAAGTTCTTTTTGGGAGTGAAGAATTTCTCAAAGGCCTTCATCACTTCTATGTGTTATGCTGAGTTTTCCTCAAAGTCTTGCCTCACGAAAATAAGGTTCTCACACATGGTTTCCCCAGCAACCCCAAAGCTGTTCAGTACCTTTCAGACCGTGTCTTCCAGAGTTTCCATCGCTGTCCTTGCTGTGGACCTTCGATATGTTGGAAAGGGTGGTGGCTGCTCAGTGGCTTGTGACATCATGTGTCTTTCATTGTCCCTTCACCGTGGTAATTTCTGGGTCTGATTTGCATCACCATGAGGTCAATTTTCTTCCTCCGCTGGTTGTAACTCGTGGGTCACCGATCTGTGGCCGCAGTTTGCTACACTGTGGCCTCTGGTGCTGCCACCATGTTTTGATGGCTTTTGGTGCTATGGCCAAGCTTTGGTGAGGTTTAACTAATACTGTGCTTTCCTGGCTTACCAAACCTTGATAAGGTTTTGCTTCCCTTTGGGCAAACTTGAGATAGTCAGTATGGTTTAACTTTAAACCTTTTATTAACATCAAATTTACAGAGACCTCAGACTAAGCACGTGGTTTACAGGAGACAGATCGTTCTGCTCTGAGCTCTCTTGGAGAGTCTGTCAGTCATCTGACTACTAATGTCCAAGTGATATCATTAATATCATGGTCTCATTAACATATTCATTAACTCTACAGATTCCTCATTGCATGCTTGAAACAAAGTTTAGTTGCTGTGAGGAGCTATTTTAAAGTTAGGACCTTTTCTTTGCCAGCTTGCATTGTGGAACTCTGCACTTTTTATGGACGTGAGACCGTGAGCTGAGATTTGGACTCTCATTCAGAGTCACTGAATGTCAAATCCAGAGCAAGGCATGGCTTTTTGCAGTTCCAGACAATTATAAAATAAATCTCTTGCTATGCCCTTTTTGGTAGTTACCAATGCGA
Organism: Carcharodon carcharias; assembly: GCF_017639515.1. Lineage (NCBI taxonomy): Eukaryota > Metazoa > Chordata > Chondrichthyes > Lamniformes > Lamnidae > Carcharodon > Carcharodon carcharias. Next base: position 40,709,105 of record NC_054474.1, on the reverse strand, counting down.
AATTAGTGAAAATGGACAAATCCAATCACCTTTTACAAGCAGCCCTGAGTTGGCAATGACTATATGGATTATATAACTGTGGAGTATATCTAACTGCAGGGGGTAACCTTACACTCAGCTCATGCTTAATTTATCCACTTCATTAGTTCCAGTTAGTCCCCCAAGAGGGGGTAATAAAAGGCCATAGAATCCGTCATCTTCATATGTTTTCATCCTCCTTTCCTTTCCTACACTCGCTTTCTGTATGTTCCCCTCAAAAAGACATTAGGGGCAGGATTTTTAGGTTGGGTGGGCGCGATCACCTAGTCTGGGATTGGCTGGGGAGCTGACCGCCGACCGTGATCAGCCCCTGACTGCAAATTCACGCTGGCTGGCCAATTAACGACATGAAGCACGCACTGAAAGGCTCAGCACTGCCGGCGTGGGGGCGGGAGGAGGGTGAGCACTCACAGAAAGTCCTTGAAGGCAGAGAGCTGCCTCGGAGCTGAAGACCTGAACAACCTAAATTAAAGGTCACAGAAATTGGAAAAAAAGTGTCCAGGCTTCATAATCACCTGAAAATGTAGGTTATGAAAATGCTGTCCACACAAATTTATCGTTATTTTATCACAGAAACCTCATCCTGCCCGTGGATGAGGTTTCCTGAAAAATGCAAAGGCTGCCTGGCCGATTCGCCAGCCCGCTAACCATAATGTTGGACAGGCAATGAAAAATCTCTGTTAATTGCGCCGTTAATGAGCTTAATAGTCCTCTTAATTGTCAGCGTGCATGCTTCCAAGCTTAGCATGCACCCACCGACTGAAATATCGGGATGCTCGCCCAATGTCATCATGCGCTATTTTATGCTCGAGCAGGTCGGGCATGTGCCTGCCCGGTGGAAAATTCTGCCCTAGCTGTGGTTTAGCAGGAGAGGGGGCAGAAACTGTTTAGTCTCCTGTCTCCAGCCATCATGAGGCTTGATGGGCCAGCTGATCTTTTCTTGCCCCGTCAATTTCATGTCTTCGTATATTTGATTTCAAGATACAATCATTTTTAAAAATCAACTAGAATGAGGGAAAAAACTGTTTGCTTTTCTCTCTATTTGTGCTTTTCTCTATCTCTCTGCCTTTTGTTTTGTAAGTGTTAGAAATGAAAAGAATTTCCATATGATGCCAGTGGTAAAGATTTGTGCCCACAGAGTCTGAAAACTTGTTTACAAGATAGTTTCCTAGGTCAGCTGTTCTGCATACTCATTGGAATTGTGATTGGCACAAATCCCATGTAAAATGCATCTAATCTTCTGGGTTGCTTGCAAATTACTCTACAGCCTTTAAAAAGCCATTTCTGGTTGAAGATGTCAGAACCAGAGTTGGCTCACTAGCCTGACCGTCACCTTACTTGGCTCCATGTCTTGTGAATTTTTAATGCCACTTTTCATGAACGCCTACCATAGGATTAATTGGTACACAAGGCTCCTTAGATTATACCTTCCGAATACACAATCACTATCATCTAGAAGGACAAGGACAGCAGATAACTGAGAAGACCACCACCTGAAAGTTCCCCTCCAAGTCACTCACCATCCTGACTTGGAACTCTATCACCATTCCTTCTCTGTCGCTGGGCCAAAATCCTGGAAATCCCTTCCTAGCAGCACTGTGGGTGTACCTACACCACATAAACTGCAGCAGTTCAAGAAGGCAGTTCACCCCCAATTTCTCAAGGGCAACTAGGGATGGGCAATAAATGCTGGCCCAGCCAGCGAAGCCCATATCTCCTGAATGAATAAAAAAAAACACAGACAACCGGGTATGGCACACAGGTAGTGAAGAGAATGCCGCAATTTCATAGTGTCTGACCTACAAAGCAAATTGAGATCAGGAGACAGATTGTTGGTGTCAGTGGTAGCAAAGCAGCAAGCCTGCCAGATATGGCACGAATGCCACCTTGAAGGGAGAAGCCACTTGCACAGAGTGCCAACTTTCTCACCAACTCTCAGGACTGCATATCAATGTCAAAAGAAGATCAATTACTTCACAACAGTGGGCAAGAAAACAAAAAGCTCACTCGCCATGTTTGGGCACCTTGAGCATGTTATTCACCCTTTAAGAGTAACGGCTTACAACTAACCCTAATGCATGATGGTTAAATGGGACACTAACATTGGGTCTTACACTATGGCAACTCATCTTTGCTAACAGCAATTACACCATCCTGAAACACCATCCTCCACTTTAACAGGCTGAAAGTCCTAATATCATTTATTTCAGCTCCCCCTTTGCAACTTGGCATACTTTTCTCAGCTGCTAGCATTCCCCTTAATTATTAATTCATGTTGTAGGAGAAAATGGTACACAATATCTGCAAGAGGCAGTTCACCGGCAGGGGGATACAAAATATTAAACACGTCAGGTTTTAGAGAGAGAAGGCCATGAAGCTCACAAGCACTACCTGCAAGGAGGTGACACTGGCACTAAGTGCCAACTCTCCTGTCCCAAGAACAGCAGAACAATGCTGCAAAACATTTATTGTCCTCACCAGGGCAGGGAAGGTAACATACCAGACACAAGGTAACGTACCAGACACTCTCTTTTCTGATAATTGTCCATCTTCTGCATCAGCACATTCTGCACTCTGATTATGAACTCTGGTTGTGGGGTGTGCTAAAGCTCTGGATCCTGCAATGTGACTACTCAACTCCTCTAATGGTAATTACTCAAATGAAAAGCCTAAAATCTCTTCCTCCTGGCATATCTATGAAACATCAAATAGCTACAAGTTTTCTAGAAAGCTTCCTCAGTCCATGCATTGTTTTTACCACTGTCTCATTTTTATCACTGCACAGTTATATTTTATTTTTAATGGCTTCAGTTTGGTGCTTCAAAGTTTTACTCACTGAATTCTTTGGCAAATTGTTTAACTTTAGTTTTCAACTGGTAACTATTAAGTGGGACTTCTGACAAGTGCTGAAAATCTGATCTTGCAGTTGTATATCATTGGGAATGGCAGCATGTACTTCAGAGCTGCATTGATGAATCCAGGATGCAGCCCAGCCCAAAAAACAGAACTAAAAGAACTACATTGACTGGCACCTCTGAAATCCTCAATTCAAGAACAGGCATTATAACCCTTTGTTCAGTTATAACTCATTGCTGCCTCTGATTTTGTTTTCTGGTGCAGCAGCTTCTCTAATGTTTGTACGTGAGATTGAAACAAGCTGCAGTCAATCAGTTTTATTCTGTGAATGGTGGTGAGATTCCAGAGCCCGGGATGCTGCCTAAAAATAATGATCAGATTAATTAGAAATTGACACTGAATCCAGGATATTCAGACTTTACAAAGAGCCAAATGTTCCACAAATTTTTCTTGTGGATACTAGCTTCAATGGGTTGCATTTTGGACCAGGCCACAGATCAACTGGAGGACACCCGTTGATCATCAGTAGACTCTTTGAGAACCGCTGTCCTAAACAACGCTTCATCTTCTTTGGCCATCTTAATTTCATGCTTCTGTTTCCTATCCCAGTTCTCATTGTTTTTACCAGTCCTTCAAGGCATCCATTTTTCTTTATAAACTTATAGAAAACTGGGATTTAGAAATGTTTAGGAATCTTTAAGTCTGCTTTTTGAACCTTCAACACTTTCACACTGTTTAAATCATCAACTTGCTCGCCCAATGATGTTGCACTGCTTTACTTCTTGAGCCGATTTGAAAAGCAATTCAACACCATCACAACGCAAACACGTTAGAGATGTTGACAAACAAACCCAATCAGATTGAAAGGTGAAAGCCTCAGGTTCGAAGTTCAGAAGTCTTCTTACACTGGCGGTTTGTAAGCAACATTTGCATATAAGCAGGAATTGCAAATATTGATATTGCAATAAAGTAAACTTTTTGCAATTGGAAGTTTAGATGAAAACGGTTGCAATGGTTGAATTCAAAGAGCAATCGTTTTTAAGCAAGTTGCAAATAAACAGTTATGATGCCCACCTATGAAGTAACCTCCACAGAAGCACTGACTACACATCTGGTGGAATTAGGAAAGAGAGTGAAAATCCACATTCCATCTTCCAGACCAAGTGGCTGTGATGGATCTATTTTCTTTCAGGATCACCATCCCTCTTCTCATTGGGGATTCACAGCCCAGTGGGCTGGCAATAGCTGCCTTTCAAGCTGTTAGTACATGCCAGGTCTCCACCTCAAAACACCACATCAATGAAACACAGGAAACAACAGCAGGCATCCCAGGAAAAGGTGCGCTTATTTGGTGAAGATTATTGACATCGTCACGTAGCAGCAAAAATGACTGATGTGTTATCAGAAACATTTTCTGATATGGTAATCACTCCATGGGCAGAAAAGTGGCTGGAGTCAGGGGGCATCTTAGCAATAGGCAAATTAGCCTGTTGGCTTCACCTATACAGGTACAACAACCCAACAGTAATCCCAGACCTAAATGTTCACCAAATATCAGGTACAATATAATACGTGCAGGCTATTTGAATGGATCAATAACATTTGCTATTTACAAACTGGTGTTCTAATTCCAGGAAAATACAAGATGCTGAAGAAAGAGTTGAGAATCCCTTCACTGGTGACTTCGGACCAGGATCAAACTAGAAATGCTCCCCGCCAGGTAAAATGAACACGTATAATATTACAAACTTTAAATATTTGACATTTGTTAAAAATTCTGAAATTCCCTGATGATGAATGCAGTATCTGATTATTTGGTTAGACAATATGATTTGTCACTTCCTCCTCCTCTCTCCTGTTACCTATTCAAATAATCATATACTTTCCATAACATTATAGACATACACAAAAATATTCTGTAACAGGAAAGACATACTCATCAGAGTGAGCCAGAACGGGGGTAGAGGACATCGCGATGGGCCTCCACAGCATCCAGAAGGTGTCCCAGGGATGTGTCAGTGAATCGGGGTGTTGCACCCTTCTTGGCTTTTGGGGCCATGTCTTCACCGGAGCAGTCCTGGGTGTGCGCAGCAGCTACAGTTTAAATATGGTGCCCTGCATGAGGAAGCAGCGAGGCAACGGCATGGCAGGCAAATCGGATGCTGCCCGCCAGTGAAGATGGTGTGTTTCCTGTGGCTGCATAATTAATGAGGCTGGAATGGGACGATATGACACAAAAACCCGCCATTGCGGCCGGTGGGTAAAATGACTTTTTTCCTGCCCGCTAATGCACTTTCTGCAAATCTGGGACGATTCCGCCCATAACACTGGTTGAATATCAAGGAAAACTGGTTAAGCTTTAGAGAATATTAGCCTTAGTATTATACATTGCTTTCATTTTATTTTTAAAATACAGTTAGAAGTGCGTCAACTCTACCTAGATTGGCCAGCAGATGGCAGCCAAGTCCATATCAGTTCTAACTGGCTTCCTAGGCTCTTAGAAATACTTAAGCTTAAGGCATAAGGCATGTTCCCTGTTAATAGCAATTACACAAGGAATATTTTTCTTCAAATTCCTCATAGATAATAGGCAATGCTATGAATTTACTACCAAAGGACCTGTCTGTCGACAACCAGTTATGACTGGGACTTATTTACCTTCCATAGAATCCCAGAATTGTTATGGTGCAGAAGTAGGCCATTTGCCCCTTTGTGTCTGCATCGCTCTCCAAATGAGCAACTCACCTAGTCATTGCCCCGCCTCCTCTCGTAACTCTGCACATTTTCTGTTTTCAGCTGACAGTCTAATTCTCTTTTGATTGCTTCAATTGAACCTGCCTCCACCACACTCTCAGGTACTGCATTCCAGACCCTAACCACTTGTTGCGTAAAAAGTTTCTCCTGATGTCACTTTTTGTTTCTTTTACTAATTACTTTAAATCTAGTTCCTCTTGTTCTCAATCCTTTCATGAGTGTGAACAGCTTCTCCCTATCTACTCTGTCCAGGCCCCTCATGATTTTGAATACCTCTACCAAATTTCCTCTCAGCCTTCTTTTCTCTGAGGAAAACTGCCCTAACCTCTCCAATCTATCTTCGTAACTGAAGTTCCTTATCCCTGGAACCATTCTTGTGAATCTTTTCCGCACCCTCTCCAATGCCTTCACTTCCTTCCTAAAGCGCAGCGCCCAGAACTGGATGCAATACTCCAGCTGAGGCCGAACTAGTGACTTATACAAATAACTTCCCTGCTCTAGTACTCAATGCTCCTATTAATTAACCCCAGGATACTGTATGCTTTATTAACTGCGCTCTCAACCTGTCCTGTCATCTTCAATGACTTATGTACATATATACCCAGGTCCCTCTGCTCCTGCACCAAGTTTGGATTGTGCCTTTTATTTTATATTATCTCTCCATGTTCTTCCTATCAAAATGAATCACTTCACACTTCTCTGCATTGTCTCATCTCTTAAGGGTGGAGGCATGTTAGAATCATATATCTCAAGATTGGAGTTTTATTTTACAAAATGGAAGGACCTGGCATGATCTGGACGTTTGGATGCTAACCTGGGGAACAGAATTTTGCCCTTGGTTGGCGGGCGGGCCCCACCGGCTTGGCGGTGGGCGGGCAGCTGAACCCGCTGCTGAAACGGGGCCTGCCGCCACTTTGAGCGGGCAGGCCAATTAAGGCCCGCCCAGCAGCCTGCCGATGGAACGCTTCCTGTGTTGGGGGGGGGCGGGTGGAGGGATTCCCCATCTGTCAAAGTGCGATGCGCGTGAAAGAGCGCACTGCTCCCTGAGACTAAGTGCTGTCTCAGGGACATCACTGACAGTATCAAAAAAGTTAAAAATAGAAAAATATAAACATTTTTAACATGTCCCCCTCATGTGACAATGTCACATGAGATGGGTCATGTTAATAAAAAGGACATAAACTTTATTACACTTTTTAAAAACTGACATAAAACCTCATCCAGCCAGTGGATGAGGTTTCATGTATTATCAGAAGTCCGCTGGGGCTCCTGGCCTGCCCGCCAGCCTTAAGGTTGGATGGGCAGGTCTTTAATTATCTTAATGACTCTGTCAATGGCCTCAATTGGCCATTGACAGGTCGGTGGGCGGACAGCTGATTTTGCTGTCCACCCGCCTTCTTAAAAATTTAAAGGGACTGGGATGATGTTGGGGGTTCGTCCCAACGACATCCGTGTCATTTTCCCATTGGTGAGCAGGCCCCGCCCCCAAATCGCCAACTGGAAAATTCTGGCCGGGATGTTTTTTAAAAGATCAGTTCACCTTGGAACTGTAAACAAGCAGGCCTCTTCCAAGAAATCACCTGACCCATATGGTACTTGAGAAGAAGTTGTGGTTTGTTTGAACTGCAAAGCACTTTACTTAATGAAAATCTGGAAGACAAGAAAGGCAGTCACATGGGAGAGAGGAAAAAAACTTAAGTTGTGAACCTGCTTGTTTGGAAGGCAGTTTTGTTGGAGAACAAGTTGAGGAAAGGAAGCGACCTTGACTGGCTCCCTCTCTCTACCTTGCCTAAGTTTGTGTGTGGCTATTAACCTGTAGCCAGAGAACCTTCATCTGAGTGTAACTAGTCTGCATTTGGACCTGCAAAGCTGAGAGTTGATGAGAATGCCCAGGCATCCACTGGGACGAGCGGCCTGTCTTCACACAAGAGAACTCTAGGTCGACAGCATTGAGACCCTGTGAACTTTATCCTTTATTTTATAACACACAGCCTTTAAAGCCAATCCCAGCAGGGAGACTCTATCGGTTTGTCCTTTATCTGTGTGCGCGCGTGCTGGGGGAATTCTTTAGGAAGAGATAGGTAGTTATATTTCCCGATTACAATTGTATGTTCGCCAATACTTGCAACTTGTTAAAAGAAGTTTTGTTTTAAAATAAATTAATCATTCTGAGTTTATGGAAAGAAGCCTGGTCAGAGTCTCTTTCCTTCTGGGTACTAGATATATAGGTACACCATTGGCCATTTTGGTGAGAAAATTAAACATTTAAATTAATAGTATGGTCTGCAGAGTGGTGGGGCTTGATAATTTGCACACTCCTCCCATGCCGGTCGTAACAAGGGATACTTCCTTCCATCAGGTTAAAATGCCCCATTGCAAACCACATTGCCTATTTTGTAAAAACTGAAATGGCATCCTTGGTGTACACCATACATCAGGGGCTGAATAATATGGGGGGAGGGGGGAGGAGGCGGGCGGCTCGTCACACCCCCAACCCCCCACTGCGTATGTAAAGTCGGCTTGGAGCTGACATGCCCAGCAGCTATAAAGCACTGCGGGGCGGCTGAATGAGGGCCGAGTGGGACTTCTGTCCCTCACTGGAATCCAATTGGCTGGAGTCTCCCATCAGTCCCAGCAACACCAATAGCTTGTCAGTGGCAGCTGCTGGGACTACAGGAGAAGAAGGAAGAAGGCCCATGGCTCCCCGGAGCAGGTAAGGCTGGGGTCTTGGGCAAGGAGGGTTTGGGCAGGCTGGGGGTGGGGGTGGGGTGGGGGTCGGGGGGAGGAAGGGGTGGGTTTAAGGCTGTGGACAGGGAGGAATGAGGGGCTGTTCACTTGTAGGGGGGGCTGGCCCTCGATCGGCAAAGAGCAGCCCCCGAAGAGTGAAACCCCCCCTCCCTTGCCGCCCTTTGAAGAACTTTATGTAAAAAATCGGGCTGTCTGCTCCTGTCCAGCTGCCCACGCCAAACGTATTATGGCACAGGCAACATATGATCAGGGTCAGTTGGCTTGATAACAGGCCTAATTGACCCTAGATTACTTACTTGAATACAGTGGGCAGGCTGCCAATTTTGGCGCCCACCCACCACCACCGCCCCGCCCCGCCCCCTCCAGTGTTATGGGGATGAACTTGTGGGTGAGCAGGAAGGTGCTGGGCTGGGCACCTGCCGTATTTTACGTGATACCACCCAGCCCTAATCACGCCTGATGGGGGCACGTAAAATACAGCCCATCTGTGAGCCCTGACAAATTTTTCAGAGCTTTGTTAATATTAACACAGCTCTGTGTGGGCGGCCTGAAGTGTTAGCAGGCCTGCAGTGAGCAAAGTGACACAATTTTCAGACAGATAAATGCCTTTTTCTATGCTATGGAAAGTGAGAGAGGTAGATTTTGATTTTGTGTGAACATGTAAAACATGCAGTAGTGAATGGGGGGCCCATTTTACACCCCACGTGATGGACTTCCCATTCGCTATCACTTTTTTTATCACCGTCGCACAAAATCAAAATCATCTCCAGCCAGTTTGAAGGTGGGCCTTGACCAAATACGAATCACTGTTTCTAGGTATTTTTACATTGTAATGATGATTTGATGAATGCTGGACAATGTCACTGCTTCTGTTTATTTACATCCATCATTGATCTCTATAAGACACTAGGCTGAAGCTGAGCTGGAAAATCTGGCAGTAGCTCCCAAGACCCATGATAAAGTAGCTCTCCACTGCTGCTGCTGGAACAAAGTGAAGAAGGCAGTTTATATTTCTAACACTAATGTCCACGGATCAGCATTTTGCCACAGGCAGCAGTTTCATTATGTTAAAAGTTGACTTCAAACTAGAGGTTTTGCTCCTTTGGTGCCAAATCTTGTTGGAAGGCATTTCCTGGATGCTGCTTTGCCCTGTCAGCTCTTTATGCTTTCAAAATGGACTATAATTGATTGCAATCAGAGGTTTATAGAATATTTGTCGGCAGGAGAGCAATTTTTAATATAATTATTTTCGATTTGATTTTTTAGGCCACAGGAGATTCACAGAAAGCCAGGAACTCTGCATGTAGAATGCATTGCCCAGGATAAAAGATTTCCATATAATAAAGCCTGTCACTTCTGATAGAAAGATTTGTGTCACATTCATTTCAGCTAAGTTAAAAAATACTTTATTCAAAACTCTTAAGTTTCAGCACCTTCTTGCCCTGTCCATTAGAATAAAATACAGAAGAAGACAACATTTAGATTTTTAAAAATTCTTTCACAAGATGTGGGTGTCACTGGCTAGGCTAGCATTTGTTGCCCATCCCTAATTACCCTTGAGAATGTTGTGGTGAGCTGCCTTCTTGAACCACTGCAATTCATGTGGTGTAGGTACACTCACAGTGCTATTAGGGAGAGACTTCCAGGATTTTGACCTAGCATTAGTGAAGGAATGGTGATATAGTTCCACGTCAGGATGGTTTATGGCTTTGAGAGGAACTTGCAGGTGGTGGTGTTCCCATGCATCTGCTGTTTTGTCCTTGTGGTAGAGGTCACGTGTTTAGAAAGTGCTGTTGAAGAAGGCTTGACGAGTTACTGCAGTGCAGTTGTATAAGGTACACTCTGCTATTGCTGTGCTTTGGTGATGGCAGGAGTGAATGTTCAAGGTGGTGGATGGGGTGCTGTATTATACTCAAGTAGGCTACTTTGTCCTGGATGGTGTTGAGCTTCTTCAGTGTTGTTGGAACCGCAAGTGGAGAGTATTCCGTCACATTCCTGACTTGTGCCTTGTAGATGGTGGACAGGCTTTGGGGATGCAGGAGGTGAGTTACTCACTGTGTAGTATATACGTGCTAAGTGCTCACTTATGATTAGATACTTTGATTATTGATATATACATGTCATGCAAAATCACCGTTCTATGAAGTGTAATGTGTGGTCGTACTGTGGTCAGGAGGATATTAGGACTTATATACTTAATGGTAATCTATGCCACTCACCATGCTATTGATGAGAAGTTACTGGTACCTGTAGCCTGCCTTGAAGGAGCTGAAACCCAGACTTGTCAGTTGTCTAATGACAAAATGTGTTTGTAGCTGATTGTGGGAGTGAAGCAGGGACAAGCTACCTCTATGATTATATACCGAGCGATGGAAGATTTGAATAGAGTCAACCCTCCATGATGAAAATCTTGGTATCCCGAACCGGGCAAATCTACAATCCTTTAAGGGTCTGTTGATGGTCGATTTATGATTGATGATAGATTTATCAAGGAAGTTATGATAAACATGGTTCTGCGAAAGGGAAATTGTGTCTTATAAATGTTTTAGAGTTCTTTGAGCATGAAACAAGCAGATGAAAGGATGTCGTAGATGGATAATTAGATGTGGTATATTTAGATTTCCAAAAGGCATTTGATAAGGTGCCACATAAAAGGTTACTGCATAAGTTAAGAGTTCATGGTGTTGGGGGTGATATATTAATAAGGATAGATAATTGGCTAATGAACAGGAAACAGAGCAGTGGGATAAATAGATCATTTTCAGGATGGCAAACCATAACTAGTGGAGTGCCACTGGATCACTGTTGGGGCCTCAACTATTTATGATCTATATAAATGACTTGCATAAAGGGAATCACTGTATTGTAGCCAAATTTGCTGATGGTACAAAAATAAGTAGGAAAGCAAGTTGTGAGGAGGACATGAAGAGTCTGCAAAGGAAAATAGTTAGGTTAAGTGAGTAGACAAAAAATTGGCAGATGGAGTATAATGTGGAAAAATGTGAAGTTATCCACTTTGTGGGAAGAATAGAAAAGCAGAGTATTATGTCAATGGAGAGAGACTGCAGCATATTGCAGTAAAGAGGGATCTGGATATCCTTGTACATGAATGACAAAAAATTGGCATGCAGGTAAAGCAGGTAATTAGGAAGTTAAATGGAATGTTAGCTTTTATTACAAGGGGATGGAGTATAAAAATAGGACAGCCTTGCTACAACTGTATCATTAGTGAGACCACACCAAAAGCACTGTGTACAGTTTTGGTCTCCTCACTTAAGGAGGGATATACTCACATTGGAAGCAGTTCAGAGAAGATTAACTCGGCTGATTCCTGGGATGATAGGGTTGTCTTATGAGGAAAGGTTGAGCAGCTTGGGCCTGTACTCGTGGGAATTTAGAAGAATGGAAGTGATCTTAGTGAAACATATAAGATTCTGAGCAGGCTTTGACAAGCTAGGGGCTGAGAGGATGTGACCCCTTATGGGAGGTTAGTGAGCACACTTTAAAAATAAGGGTCTCCCATTTAAGACAGAGATGAGAAGGAATTTCTTTGCTCAGAGAGTCATTAGTCTTTGGAATTCTCCCTGCCAAAGAGCAGTGGAGGCTGAAAAATTAAATCTATTCAAGAATGACTTAGACAGATTTTGACCTACAAGGGAAGTCAAAGGTTATGGGAGGGCAGGCAGGAAAGTGGAGTTAAGGCCACAATTAGATCCGTCGTGATTTATTGAATGGAGTTACAGGCCAAATAGCCTACTCCTGCTCCTACTTCTTATGAGTAAATTTATTTCTAATGATAAACCTGTATAAAACACTGGTTCAGCCTCAACTGGAGTATTGTGTCCAGTTCTAGACACCACACTTTAGGAAGGAAGGGATGGCATTAGAGAGGGTGCAGAAGAGATTCATGAGAATGGTTCCAGGGATGAGAAACTTCAGTTATGAGGATAGGTTGGAAAAGCTGAGGTTGTACTCCTTAGAGAAGAGAAGGTTGAGAGGAGATTTGATTGAAGTTTTCAAAATTGTGAAGGATCTGAACAGAGGAGATAGAGAGAAATTGTTCCCATTGATGGAAGGATCAAGAAACAGAGGGCACATATTTAAGGTACTTGGCAAAAGAAGCAATGGCAATATTTGGAAAACCTTATTTAAGCAACAAAGATCTGGAATGCACTGCCTGAGAATGTGGTGGAGGCAGATTCAATCAAGGCATTCAAAAGTAGATTGGTTCATTATCTAAAAAGGAAAAATTTGCAGGGCTACGGGGAAAAGGTGGAGGAGTGGGACTAGATGAATTGCTCTTGCAGAGAGCTAAAACAGACACGATAACCTTCTTCTGGGATGTAACCATTCTAAGATTTAATGATTCAATGATTGGCCATGGGGCCAGCAGTGTTGGCCAGGGGAAGGTGCATTCCAGCACCTGCACCGAGAAATGTCCCCCTACATATTCTCGGAGTCAAAATGTCCAATGTCAATTGCGAAACGTCAGAAACCAGTCAAGTCCTCCTTGACTCCTATTTGTATATGGGTGCCAGAGAGCTATTGATTACCTTGTGACTAATCTGTTCCTTTATTTTCCTGGACTGGTGCCTGATTTTCAAAATGCATTAGCACAGTTGGGAACTACTCTCAAAACGTGGCAATCACTCAGAAAATCCAACAACAGTTCATATCAATAAGAGCTACAGAAGAGGTATTCCTGTATATATTGTCTAATGATGATGGAACATTCCCGGGAGTATTTAGTTTGTTATTCACGGGTGTTATGAAGCTCCGTAAAGAGCAAAGAACGCAATTTATAGTGTCATGGGACCAATTGTATCATTGCCACCTGTTTTGTGGTTGATGGTGATGCAAGGATTTCTGGCATCATCCATACAATGGATAGAGTAAGCTCATGTCTGAAGTTGGTCAATGCTTTCTCATAAAAATTCAAGAACACAGTGTACTTCCAGCGGTTAGTACTAATGGGTTAATAGTGTGTATTGTGCACTGCTCTGAAGTTTGTGCTTATCCAAAAAGAGCTCCATGTAAGTTCTTGAAAAATGCGAGAAAAGGCAGATTATTTACCTTGTTAAGAATCAATTATGAATTAAGCAAGATAGAGAGAAATCAAAGCAGTGGGTACTACCCAGGCGATCAGTCGGCTACTTGGGCATGATACGAGGAACATTGCAAGAAAATCACGGGTTTGTCTTGGAGACTGTGATTCAGGTGTGCTCTGGCCTACAGAGACAGAGAGCAATCTGACATGCACCACCAGTGGCAATGGAGTTCACCATTATCCTTAATTCTATTAACTTTTAAAATCACACATAGGATACCTCAGGAGTTGGATACTTCTATATTTGCTTTTTCAACAGCTCATGCCTTCTTTTCATAAATATTAACCTAAAACAAACACTTAACTCAGTTTGGACAAACGAATAAAATATAACTCACTAGTGAGGAAGAATGTAAAGAGCCATACCACACTCAGATTCTGTTTGATTACAGAGGTGAATAGATGAGTGGAAGTGCTGGGACATTCAATAATAAGGATAAACAACCTTTTTTGCAAGTTTATATGTGAATCCTAAATAGTGTGTTGCCCTGCTGAAGCCAGGGTAAAGGATGTAATAGGATAGGTGAAAAAAGCTTTGGAAAGGGAGGAATAGCAGTCAGAAACAATGGTCCATGCAGGAGCCAGTAGCATGGGAAAGAGTAGTATGGAAATCTTTCAAAGGTAGTGAAGCAAACCTGAAAAGCACGTTAAGATTGGCAAGATCAGAATTATTTCCTGTATCATGTGCTGGGCAGATTAGGCAAGGACAGACTTGGTCCACTGATCCGTGTCTGAAGAAATGGTGCAGGAAGGTGGGTTTCAGGTTCTTAAAGCATTGGTATTTTTGGATCAAAGGGAAGCGTTCACCTGAACCTGATAAGTATCAATGTGCTTGCAAAAAGGGTAAAAGAGGCAGTAGGAATGGATTTAAACTACTATAGCAGGATAGAAGGAAACACAGAACAGCCCATTGGCTAAAATAATTTGGAAAGAAAGATGCAAAGGATAACCTGAAATATTTTCCTACGAATACTCTGAGTATATGGAATAAAACAGATAAGCTAGAAGTGTTGATACGCAATGAGGAATTAAATTTTGTAGGAGTAACTAAAACCTGGTTGAAATCAAATTATTGGGGGAGTTAACTTGTTGAGTTTTGTGTGTTTTAAGAAGGACCAGAAAGGTAAGTGGTATGGCATTGTTTGTTGGAGAAGGACAGAGTTGGATGTTGCAATGTCATTGAGTCTCTTTGGATAACATTGAAGGACAGTAAAGGGAAATAGTCATAGGATCATGCTACAGACCACAAAATAATTAAGGGAAGTTGATATAATTTTGTGGGACACAATAATACAGATGAGTGCCAAATCCTTGGTGGTAATCCTGGGGAATATGCGAGTGGGATCTTATTGAAATTGGATGATCTTGTTTCTAAGGCCTGAATTTTTGCTGTTGCATTGGGCGCACAGAAGCAGGAAGATTTCCAGCTCTGCAAACCCAATTCCTGAATAAGTGCCCTGGAAGTTCGGATTTTCATCCTGAGGGGTGGGATGCAGGTGCAGATTTATGGGAGTTGGGCCCACTACCCTAGAATGAATTCATAGGCAGCCACAGAGGCTGTCGGGAGTGAAGGTGGGCTGGGCAAAAGGTCTGCCTCAGTGTTTTGGCACTTTGTCCGAGCTGTGAAAAAAGAATAAAATAAAATAAGACCTCCAGCACTCTCATATCCTCACGTTCCCCATGCCCCACCTATGCCAACTCATGCCATCTCATGTCCCCACCCCCAGGAACCCTCATATCCTCCATGCCAACATATGCCCTTCCAAACCTCATGGCCCTTTATACCCTCCGTGCAAGCCTATGCCCCTACACCCACCCCAACATGGCCCTATGCCAACTTAGTTTCATGCCAATCCATGTCTCCCACCACCACCCATTGCCCTAACACCTTCCATGCCAACCCACCCAGTATCCATCATTTGCAGACACCAAGACCAATGCTGAGATTAAATAAAGTTCTCAAGTGTCTATTGATGAATTCACTATTTAAAAACACACTTTCATTGATAAAAACCCATTCACTATATTTAACTTCCTTTAATCCCTAAGAAGTTCAAGCGTTTCTATTCACAGCCGCACTTCAGGGAATCCATAAGCACTTGGAGCTGTTAATCAAATTGCCCACTTAACATGCACCCCACTTCGATAATGTTAGGTTGTAAAATCAGACATGTAGCACTAATCCTGTAATGGTAACCATCAGGCTCGTGTCAACAGACAGTGAAGTAGTGACTACTGATTTTTTTCAACACTGCTGTATTTTTTCAAATATTTAAATGCCAGGAGATTTAAATGCCTTGAAAGCTCCATTTAACTGCTTCCTTTGGCAGCTCCCTTGACAGTTCCAATGAGTTGATCCACTTATTACACACATTCATGTCTAATTGTAATAATCCCAAAGGCACTTAACCTCTCCCAAAGGACACCTGAACTCTCCCAAAGGAAAAATTTGATTACATGATGTCTGACCATGGGATGCCTGGACATGTTATTACATTTACCTTATCAAGAAGGTCCTCTGTAGTTGAGTTTCTTTATTCTTTCATGGGATGTGGGCATAGCTGGCAAATGCAGCATTTGTTGCCCATCCGTAATTGCTCTTGAACTGAACATTTAAGAGGCAACCATATTGTTGTGGGTGTGGAAGTCATATGTAGGCCAGACGGGGTAAGGACAGCAGATTTCCTTTCCTAAAGGGTATTATTTTGGGTCCTTATGACAATTATCAATAGTTTCATGGTCAGCATTTCTGAGACAAGCTTTATACTCCAGATTTATTAATTGAATATAAATTCTACCAGCTGCCATGATGTGATTTGAACCCAAGACCCCAGAGCATTAGCTTGGGCATCTGGATTAGTAGTTTAGTGACATGACTACAATACCACCATTTCCCCCTAAACCGAGTATCTTTGCTCATGGTTTCACGTCAGCAACTGTTGTGTGATAAGTTCCGAAAACCAGGAGACAACGTACAAGGAGACCAAGAAGAACAACTGTCAGGCAAAATGGGAGGAGCCTGAAGGTGGGGACTATTTTAAAGTAAAATAAATTTGTATGAATTCTTAATGTAAATTGCATGCTAGAAAGTGTTACTGGCCTGACACTATCACACATCTATATGGTGCTTTCATTCCCTTTGTAACTGTGGTAACAAAGGAATGTAATTTATTACAAAAGGGAGCCTCCCAGTTTATTTTTCAAATATGTATTCCAACAATTTAGTGGGAGAATATTGTGTAGTTATGATATGTAGGACTGGAAAATCCTCCTCAGCAACTGGCCAAGGATGTGATGCTTAGAACATAAGAACATAAGAACTAGGTGCAGGAGTAGGCAATTCAGCCCCTCAAGCCTGCCTCACCATTCAATACGACCATGGCTGATCACATTTCAGCCTCAACTCCAATTTCCCACTCTCTCCCCATAACCTTTCAACCCGTTACTAATTAAAAACATATCTATCTCCTCCTTAAATTTATTCAGTGTCCCAGCATCCACTGCACTCTAAGGTAGCGAATTCCACAGATTCACAACCCTTTGAGAAAAGTAATTCCTCCTCATCTCTGATTTAAATCTACCACCCCTTAGCCTAAAACGATGGCCTCTTGTTCTAGAATGCCCCGCAAGGGGAAACATCCGCTCCACATCTACTTTGTCTATCCCCTTTAGCATCTTATATATCTCACTAGATCTCCTCTCATCCTTCTAAACTCTAGTGAGTATAAGCCTAAACTGCTCAATCTCTCCTCCTAAAACAAGCCCTGCATCTCTGGAATCAATCTAGTGAACCTCCTCTGAACCACCTCCAATGCAACTACATCCTTCCTCAAGTAAGGGGACCAAAACTGTGCACAGTACTCCAGGTGCAATCTCACCAATGCCTTGTACAGTTGCAACAACACTTCCCAATTTTTATACTCTATTCTTTTTGCAATAAATGCCAAAATTCCATTTGCCTTCCTTATTACCTGCTGTACCTGCATACTAGTTTTCAGCGATTCATGCACAAGGACATCCAGATCCCTCTGCACTGAAGCATTCTGAAGTTTCTCTCCATTTAAATAATAAGTTGCCTTTTTATTCTAAACAAAAACAGAATTACCTGGAAAAACGCAGCAGCTCTGGCAGCATCGGCGGAGAAGAAAAGAGTTGACGTTTCGAGTCCTCATGACCCTTCGACAGAACTTGAGTTCGAGTCCAAGAAAGAGTTGAAATATAAGCTGGTTTAAGGTGTGTTGGTGGCAGGGGGGGTGGGGGGGGGGGGGGGGGGGGGGGGGGGGGGGGCGGGGGGAGCAGAGAGAGAGAGAGAGAGAGAGAGAAGTGGAGGGGGGGTATGGTTGTAGGGACAAACAAGCAGTGATAGAAACAGATCATCAAAAGGTGTCAACAACAATAGAACAAAAGAACACATAGGTGTTAAAGTTGGTGATATTATCTAAACAAATGTGCTAATTAAGAATGGATGGTAGGGCACTCAAGGTATAGCTCTAGTGGGGGTGGAGGGAGCATAAAAGATTTTAAAATATTTAAAAATAATGGAAATAGGTGGGAAAAGAAAAATCTATATAATTTATTGAAAAAAAAAGGAAGGGGGAAACAGAAAGGGGGTGGGGATGGAGGAGGGAGCTCAAGACCTAAAGTTGTTGAATTCAATATTCAGTCCGGCAGGCTGTAAAGTGCCTAGTCGGAAGATGAGGTGTTGTTCCTCCAGTTTGCGTTGGGCTTCACTGGAACAATGCAGCAAGCCAAGGACAGACATGTGGGCAAGAGAGCAGGGTGGAGTGTTAAAATGGCAAGCGACAGGGAGGTTTGGTTCATTCTTGCAGACAGACCGCAGGTGTTCTGCAAAGCGTTCGCCCAGTTTACGTTTGGTCTCTCCAATGTAGAGGAGACCTTTTTATTCTTCTGACCAAAATGGATAACCTCACACTTATCCACGTTAAACTCCATCTGGGCAAACCAAATTAGCAATAATACTGTGGCAAATGAATTCCTGGAGTGTGGCTTTTTAGACTAGTATGTTGAGGAACCAACTAGGGAACAGGATATCCTAGATTTGGTATTGTGCAATGAGAAAGGTTTAATTAATAATCTTATTGTGCGGGGTCCTTTAGGGAACAATGATCATAACCTGATAGAATTCTTCATTAGGATGGGAAGTGAAGTAGTCCAATCTGAAACTAGGGTCCCAAATCTTATCAAAGGAAACTACGAAGCTATGATGTGTGAGTTGGCTAAGATAGATTGGGGAACTTCATTAAATGCATGACAATGGATGGATAATGGTTAATATTTAAGGAACGAATATATGCATTGCAACAGTTATACATTCCTTTCTGGCGCAAAAACACAACAGGAAAAGCAGCCCAACCATGGCTAACAAAAGAAATTAAGGATAGTATTAGATCCAAAGAGGAGTCATATAAAGTTGCTAGAAAAAATAGCAAGCTTGAGAATTGGGAGCAGTTTAGAATTCAGCAAAGGAGGACCGAGAGATTCATTAAGAGGGGAAAAATAGAGTATGAGAGTAAACTTGCAAGGAACATAAAAGCAAGTTGTAAAAGCTTCTATAAGTAAGTAAAAAGAAAAAGATTAGTGAAGACGTAAGAACATAAGAAATAGGAACAAAAGTAGATAATTTGGCCCCTCGAGCCTGCTGCACCATTCAATAAGATCATGGTTTCTTGTGTTTCATTTCCTTCCATTCCTCATTCCCATCTAACCCCGATAACCTTTTATTCTCTTGCCTAAGAAGAATCTATCTACCTCTGCCTTAAAAATATTTAATGACCCTGCCTCCACCACCTGCTGAGGCAGAGAATTCCAAAGTCACAAAACCCTCTGAGAGAAAAAATTTCTCCTCATCTCTGTTCTAAAAGTGCGTCCCTAATTTTAAAACAGTGCCCCCTAGTTCTGGACTTACCAGCAAGAGGAAACATTCTTTTGATGCCTACCTTGTCAAGGCCATTCAGGATCTTCTATACTTCATTCAAATCACCCCTCACTCTTCTAAATTCCAGTGGAAACAAGCCCAGTCTGTCCAACCTTTCCTCATAAGGCAACCCACTCATTCCAGGTATCAATCTAATAAACCTCCTTGGAACCACCTCCAATGCATTTACATCCTTCTTTAAATAAGGAAACCAAAACTACACACAGTATTCGAGGTGCGGTCTCACCAATGCCCTATACAATTGAAGCATAACTTCCTTAATTTTATGTTCAATCCCTCTCGTGATAAAGGATAGCATTCCATTATCCTTCTTAATTACTTGCTGTACCTGCATACTACCTTTTTGTGACTCGTACTAGAACACCTAGATGTCTCTGCATCTCAGAACTATGCAGCCGTTCTCCATTTAAGTAATACTCTGCCTTCTTGCTCTTCCTGCCAAAGTGAACAACTTCACATTTTCCCACATTAAACTCCTTTGCCAGATCTTTGTCCACTCACTCAACCTAACTATATCCATTTGCAACCTCCTCATGTCCACTTCACAACATACTTTCCTACCTATCTTTGTGTCATCTACAAATTTAGCTACCATGTCTTTACTTCATTCATCCAAGTCATTGATGTAAATCGTAAAAAGTTGAGGCCCCAGTGCAGACCCCTGTGGGACTCGATTCGTCACATCCTGCCAATCAGAAAAAGACCCATTTATGCATACTCTCTGCTTTCTGTCAGCCAGTCTTCTATCCATGCTAATATGTTACCTCCTACACCATGCACTTTTATTTTCCATAATAATCTTTGATGTGGCACCTTATCAGGTGCCTTCTGGAAATTCAAGTACAGTACGCCTACAAGCTCCGCTTTATCCACTGCGCATGTTACTCCTTCAAAAAACTCCAATAAATTGGTTAAACATGATTTTCCTTTCACAAAACCATGCTGTCTCTTCCCTATTGCCTTGAGCTCTTCTAAGAGCCCAGCTATAATCTCCTTAATGATCGATTCTAATAACTTCTTCCCCATGACAGACGTCAAGCTAACTGGCCTGTAGTTTCCTGCCTCCCTCCCTTCTTGAATAGAGGGGTTATATTTGCTATTGTCCAATCTGATGAAACCTTTCTAGAATCTAGCGAATTTTGGAAAATTAACACCAGCATATCGACTACCTCTTTAGCCACCTCTTTTAAGACCCTAGAACATAGTAGGGACCTGGAAATTTGCCAGCCTGCAGCACCATTAATTTGCTCAGTATCATTTCCCTAGTGATTTCAATTTCACCAAGTTCCTTTCCCTAATTCATCTCCTGATTTACAGCTATTACTGTAATGTTTTTTATATCCTCTATAGTGAACACAAGCAAAATGTTTGTTCATTTCTTCTGCATTTCCTTATTATCTACTATTAACTTCCCACTGTCACTCTCCAGAGGACCAACACTGACTTTATTTACTATTTTCTTTTTTAAATACCTGTAAAAGCTGTGCTATTTGTTTTTACATTTCCAGCTGGCTTCCTCTCATACTCTAATTTCTTTCCCCTGATTAACCTTTTAGTCATTCTCTGCTGTTCTTTATATTCCATCCAATCATCTGTCCTGCTACTCATCTTTGCGAGTTGTATGCTTTTTCCTTAAGTTTGATGCCTTCCTTAACATCCTTAGTTAACCATGGATGGTGGGTCCTCCCCTTAGAATTTTTCTTTATAGTAGGAATGTACTTACTTGAATACTCTGAAATATCCTTTTAAATGCCTGCCACTGCTTCTTTATTGATCTATCCTCTAGCCTAGTTTCCCAGTTCACTTCAGCTAGCTCAGCTTTCATCCCCACATAGCTGCCCTTATTTAAGTTTAAGATGCTGGTCTTAGACCCGCTCTTCTCCCTTTCAAACTGGATGTAAAATTCAATCATATTATGGCTGCTGCTGCTTAGGGGTGCCTTTATGCTGAGGTCATTAATTTATCCTGTCACGTTATTCAATACCAAGTCTAATATAACCTGCTCTCTGGTTGGTTCCAGAACATGCTGCTCTAAGAAACCATCTTAAAAGCATTCTAAAAACTCCTCATCCAGGCTACAACTGCCAATCTGATTTTTCCAGTTTATGTGTAGATTAAAATCACTCATGATTATTGCTGTCCCTTTATCCCAAGCACACAATATTTTCCCTTGAATACTTTGTCTACACTGTGGCTACTGTTAACAGCCTGTAGACCTCTCCCACTAATGACTTACTTCCCCTACCCCTCCACCTTTACCTAGCTTCTTATTCTTCTTGAATGTCATGTACCCTTCAACCTTCGGGACCCAGTCTTTGTCACCTTGCAGCCACGTCTCCGTAATTGCTATCAGGTCATATTTATTTACTTCAATGTGGGCCATCAATTCATTTACTTTGTTACGAATGCTACATGCGTTCAGATAGAGAGCCTTCAGTTTTTTCTTTTTGTTACCTTTGTAACATCTAGTCTTGACTGTTGATGTACTCTTAGGTTTTTCTCTCTCTGTCATTTTCTGACTCTTATTTCTCATATTACTATTTTGCTCTCCTGTCTTGATTCGACACCTTGAATTGCTACCTGTACCCAAGTTTGATCCCTCGCCCCTCTTGTTTAGTTTAAAGCCCTCTCTACTTGCCTAGTTATGCGATTTACGAGTTCACTCATCTCAGCACAGTTCAGCGTAAACCATCCCAACAGTGCAGCCCCCACTTTCCCTAGTACTGGTGCCTGTGCCCCACAAACTGGAACCCACTTCTCCCACACCAGTCCTTGAGCCACGCATTCGTCTCTCTAATCTTATTTGCTCTATGCCAATTTGCATGTGGCTCAGGTAATAATCCAGAGGTTATTATATTTGAAGTTCTGCTTCTTAATTTGGTACCTAGCTCCTCATACTGACTTTGCAGAACCTCTTTCCTAGTTCTACCTATATCTTTGGTGCCTACATGGACCATGACAACTTGATCCTCCCCCTCCCTCTGCAAGTTCCTCTCCAGCCCTGAGCAGATGTCCCGAACCCGGGCAGGCAACATAGCCGTCTGGACTCTTGCTCTTTGCTGCAGAGAACAGTGTCAATCCCCCTCATTATACTATCCCCCACTACCACTACATTCCTTTCTGCTTCCCCTGCTTGAACGGCTTCCTGTACCACAGTGCAATGGCCAACCAGCTCATCCATCTTGCAGACTTCGCTTTCATCCACACAGCTTGTGAGCACCTCAAACTTGTTTGACAATTGCAAAGTCTGAGGCTCCTCATTACTGTCTGCTCGGCCCCATTACCTGCCTCACTGACAGTCACATCCTCCTGTCCCTCACTGCTGACCAAAACAGATGTCCCTCTTCTAAGAGGTGTGACTGTCTTCTGGAACAAAGTATCCAGGTACTTCTCCCCATCCCTTATGCTGCGCATTGTCTGCATTTCGGCTTCTAGATCAATAATCCTGATCTAGAATTCCTCAAGCTGCTTACACTTCCTGCAGATGTGTTTGTCATGGATCACCTTGGCGTCCAAAAGTTCCAACTGTAGGTTCCCTTACAGTCTGAAACTGGAGAATTTATAACAGAAAACAAGGAAATGGTAGAGCAATTAAACAACTACTTTAGTTCTGTCTTCACAGAGGAAGACACAAATAACTTCTCAGAAATACTAGGGAACCAAGGGTCTAGTGAGAAGAAGGAATTGAAGGAAATTAGTATTACTAAAACAATAGTGCTGGAGAAATTAATGAAAGTCAATAAATCCCCAGGGCCTGATAATCTATATCCCACGGTACTAAAGGAGGTGGCCATAGAAATAATGGACGGGTTGGTTGTCATCTTCCAAAATTCTGTAGATTCTGGAACAGTCCCATATTGGAGGGTGGCAAATGTAACCCCACTATTCGAAAAAGGAGGGAGGGAGAAAGCAGCGAATTACAGATCTGTTAGCCTAATCTCAGTTGTAGGGAAAATGCTAGAGCCTATTATAAAGGATGTATTAACAGAAAATGTTAAGGGGATTAGACAAAGTCAACATGGATTTATGAAAGGGAAATCATGTTTGACAAACCTCCTGGAGTTTTTTGAGGACGTAACAAGCAGAATAGATTAGGGAGAACCAGTGAATATGGTGTATTTAGATTTTCAGAAAGTTTTTGGTAAAAGTCCCACATAAGAAGTTAGTGTGTAAAATTAAAGCACATGGAATTGGGGATAATATATTGCAATGGATTGAGAATTGGTTAGCAGACAGGAAACAGAGAGTAGGAATAAATGGGTCTTTTTCGGAGTGGCAGGCGGTGACTAGTGGTGTTCTGCAGAGATCAGTGTTTGAGCCCCAGCTATTCACAATATATATCAATGCTTGGGATGAGGGAACCAAATGTAATAATTTCAAGTTTGCTGATAATACAAAACTTGGTGCGTATGTGAGCAATAAGGAGGGTGTTAAGAGGCTTCAAGGGAATTTAGACAGGTTGAGTGAATGGGCAAATACATGGCAGATGCAGTGTAACGTGGTTATGTGTGAAGTTATCCACTTTGGTAGGAAAAACAGAATTTCAGAGTATGATTTAAATGCTGACAGATTGGGAAATGTTGACAAACAAAGGGACCTAGGTGTCCTTGTACACCAATCACTGAAAGCAAGGATGCAGGTTCAGGAAGCATTTAAGAAGGCAATGGCATGCTGGCTTTCATTACAAGAGGACTTGAGTACAGGAGCAAAGATGTCTTACTGCAGCTGCACAGGGCCTTGGTGAGACCACACCTGGAGTATTGTGTGCAGTTTTGGTCTCCTTACCTAAAAAAGGATTTACTTGCCATAGAGGGAGTGCAGCGAAGGTTCACCAGACTGATTCCTGGGATGGCAGGATTGTCGTATGAGGAGAGATTGGGCCGAATAGTCCTGAATTCCTTGGAGGTTAGAAGAATGAGAGCGGATCTCATTGAAATATATAAAATTCTGACAGGGCTGGACAGACTGGATGCAGGGATGATATTTCCTCAGGCTGGGAGGTCTAGAACAAGGGGTTACAGTCTCAGGATATGGGGTAGACCATTTAGGACTGAGATTACAAGAAACTTCTTCACTCAGAGGGTGGCGAACCTATGGAATTCTCTACCACAGAGGGCTGTGGAAAGTAAGTTACTGAATATATTTAAGAAGGAAATAGATATATTTCTAGACTCTAAAGGCATTGGGGGTATGGGGAGAATGCAAGAATATGGCATTGAGGTAGAGGATCTGCCATGATCATATTGAATGGTGGAGCAAGTTCGAAGGGCCAAATGACCTACTCCTGCCCCTATTTTCTATGATTCTATGTTACAGCAGCTCTTTAAACAGAGAACATTGTAGAGCCATAAGATCACTGAATCAATCTACTAGAGTCTGTCACAAAATAATTAAAGCTTACTGATATCAACATCATTGCTTGAAGCATTCCTATCCTACTGCGTCAGTGCTTCAGTATCTGAAGTTTCCCCTTCTCATGTCACTGATACTGTATGTGGCTGCCCTATGGCCTTGTTTCGCAACATTGCTTAGTTTAACTGAATATTCTACTGTAATGAACTTGCATTACAGCAGATTCAGTAAGACCAATTATTGTCGCACCTTTTGTATACAGGAAGCATCCTCTGAATAGCTGCTCCTTTGTGGGTGGAACCATAAGACAACTCCTTAGGGCACATGGTAATGCTATGCCTCCATTGGGCAGACGCCAGCCTTCAGTTACCCTGGTAATGGGGATTGCGCTGTCTGCTGGAGGCACCTCCTCTGGGGAGGAAGAGAGGGGCAGAAGGGAGGGGAAGCTAGGTGTCCCTCTGCAGCTTCCAGGGGAGTGACCTGAGGGAGGAGAGGCGCAGGCATGAGGAATGCAGGGCCAGCAGGTAGTCCAAGGTGGAAGGGGCCGCAGAAGACGCCACTATCCTGCTGCCAGGGTTTACAGATAGTGATGCAGCTACCTTACTATGTCCGAGGTGCAATGCCAAAGGAGGCTCCGGCTCTCCAAGGAGACTGTGACCTCCATTTGTCAGATGATTGGGCCTGAGATCACGTCGAACTGTGTGGGTGGAAACTCCATGCCAGTGGCTTTGAAGGTCACTCTGGCCCTCAACTTCTATGTCTCCGGCTCTTTCCAGAGCTCAGTGGGGGATCTTTGTGGAATGTCCCAATCAGCTGCCCACAGTTGCATCAAGCTGGTGACTGATGCACTGTCTAGGCTGGTAATGACATTTATTTATTTCCTTACAGATGAGGCCAGCCAGGCTGAGCAAGCTAGAGGGTTTGCAGCGATTGCTGGGTTCCCCTGCATCCAGGGTACAATCAACTACAACTCATGTGGCCATCAAGGCACCAGCCAGGTGCCTTTGTCAATAGGAAGGGCTTCCACTCAATGAACTTCCAGATAGTTTGTGACCACAAGACAAAGATTTTGCAAGTCTGTGCAAGGTACCCTGACAGCACCCGTGATGCTTACATCCTCAGACATTCACAGGTGCCAAGGCTATTCAGTGCTCCAGCCTGACTGGATGGATGGCTGCTGGGTGACAAGAGCGATCCGTTGAAAAGGTGGCTTTTGACACATCTCTGCCACCCTAGAACAGAGACACAGCAGCATTGTAATAGGAGTCATTCCACCACAGGAGCGTTGATAGAGAGGACCATAGGTCTTCCGAAGATGCGCTTCTGATGCCTGGACCCTTTCCTTTGAACCCAAAGTCCAATCAGTGCCTGTGCATTGATATTTAGAGCCAATCACGTCCAGCATGAGATACTGGCGTGCCCTTCACTTACAAAACAAGTGAAGCATACTCAAGTTTTTAAGACAAAAGCAAAATTTATATCACGTTGGCACTCACATCAAACGAACGTAACTTTATATGGTGTTAATGGCCAAATCAGTAAACATATTCACAAATATGGCAGAACAAAAGATTACCTGTGAACAGTCCCTCTTGTGGTCATAGTGTCTTAAAGTTTGCAAGTGCTGCGTCTTGTTGCCACCACCCCACCCACCCCATCCACCGATCCCCCCCCACCCTGGACTGTGCAGGCCCCGCCTAGGAGGGAGTGGCCAGTGCCACAGCTGACCTCTCCACAGTCATCGCAGCCTCATCAGATGCCACGGTCACTGGCAGAGGGGAGGAGGAGCTGCAGGTGTCATCCAGAGCACCCTGAGAGGAGCCCACAGAGATGACAAGCAGCTGTGCAATGTCAGGTCGCTCTGGATCTCTCTGCTCGCCATTGATTGACGGGAAACTAGCTGAGATACTGGGTGCCTCATCCATCTCCCACGCTGGCACTGACCTACTGAAGTCGGTGCCTGTGTGAGGGCTTGCAGATCCGAGTGCAACCCCAGGAACCCCTGATTCTGTCCTTGGAGCTGCTTCTCCATGGGAGTTGCCACTCTCTCAATGCAGGAGGTGGTGTGCTTGTCAATGAGGGTCAACATAGTGCTCAAGCTCTCCATGGACTCCTCCACAACAGAGACCATGGCACGCATACCCTCATGGATCTCCACCAGATCCTCCTGCACATCCCGCTGGACATCAAGCATCTGCTGCCTAATGGACAACTCCATTGGACAGCTCATCATCAACCTTTGGCTGAGTATCATCCTGGTCTCCAGCAGTCCTCTGACTGCCAGCGCACTGGCGCACACTGCCTCCGCCTGCCCCTCAAGCGAGTGTGAAGTGCCAGCACCGCTATGCTGGTATTCTCCCCAAAGATCTAATGCCCACCTAAGTGCTGGTTTCTGTACCGGTGCCTGGTTCAGAGAGGGGGTGTGATGCAGGTGCATCTGAAGCCCAGTGGTTCTCCGGCATCAAGGGTGGCTCTTGGGGGTCCAGCATTCGAGGATGAGCTGGCAACTCTAGGGAAGAACAATGACATGTTATTAGTTTAAGTCATTGCACCGTCAATGTGCATGCCAGGCACCCTGGTGAGACAATGGCGATCAGCATTATGGTGTCACCGTCTTTCAATGATCAATGAGTACTCGAGGTTAGAGACTCCCATTAATGATGAGACTACACAAGAATGTTTGCACAATCTGACACTCTCACCTCTGTGTACTGCACTCTTACCTTCATCAGAGACCCCTCCCTCTCCATGACCGGCTGACTCCAGCTCCAAAACATCTATCTCGTCCCTCGTCAGAGTGAGGAGGTCTGGGGTGCCTCTGCCTGTCTTAGTTCTTTCATTGGTGTTATGGTTTCTCTTCTTCTGAAATTATGGAGGAGCATTGATGTGTCCACTCTCTACATGCAGCGCCATTGCAGCCTGGCAAACACCCCCTCTGGGACATCTTACAGGGCACATCCAAGTCGTGGCCCTCGACCTCGCAAGGCACTCAGGCCAGGGCTCACCTACTTTGGCGGCTCTGGTGGCACTCAGATTATAACACCCCTGTGCTCCATAGATGGATTGCCAGCCCTTAGCACTTCTCCACACTGATCCAAGCCAGCTCGATACTCACCCTTGCCGAACGCAGCAGATCGGTGAACCCTTTTGCTGCACTACACTCATATGCGCTACAGAACACCGTGGCCGCTGACCTTGCTTGAGGGGCAGGCGGAGGCAGAGAGTGCCAGTGCGCCGGCAGTCGGAGGCTTCTTTGGTCAGATGCAGTGGCCTTCTCCTGCCATCCCTGGGTACTAGAGTGTTCCACCTTACACCAACCCCTTACACAAGGGCTGCGAGACACTCGTCTGAGAAACGGGGCGGGGGGGAGGAGGGGGGAAGGTGCTGTGCCCACCTGACTTACCCTCCCACCTGACATTTCCAGCTCTGGTGAGGCCATTGTTCAAAATGGTCTCCTGGACAACTCCAAAGATTCTCCCCTGGCAGCCTTCAGGGAGCTGCCTCTGCCAGTTTTAAAGCGCCCGGCGGGTCGCCATTGGACACGGTTCCCGACAAGCTCCCGCCCTTTGCCCAGCCCTTCCCGATCGTTGAGAGTACACATTTCATGCTGGGACGACCTTAATTGGCCATCCAGCATGAAATCGTGTTTGCAATGCGACTGCAGTTGGGAGCAGATTCCACATCCGCTTCCGTGCCCGCTGACTGGGCACACACGCCAAGTGTGATATTCAGGCCTTGGCTTAAGCCGTTTGCCTTGATTTCTCAATGATTCACTGCCCTCTTCACAGGACACATGGTTCACAGTATGCTATTTATATCTGTTAAGTGTCTGCTGAGGTGATTTCGCTACATTCTTACAGGTACTTTCTAATAGGCCACTTATTTGTCCTTCATTTTTGGCAATCCAGCTTCCCTAAGGTAAATAACCAGGTGTGTTCCTATAAGTGTTTATAAGTCTCATGTACTGACTGTTCACAATGAATAATTTCTCCTCCCTTGTGTAGCTAAGTAATACACAAAATTGACAGATGATTTATTTTAATGGTATCAAGCTTCGAGCTTCTTAAGTTTTGTTGGAGCTGCACTCATCCAGGTAAGTGGAGAGTATTCCATCACAATCCTGATTTATACTTTATAGATAGTGGACAGGATTTGACAAGTCAGAAGGTAAGTTACAGACTACAGAATACTCAACTTCTGGCCTGCTCTGGTAGCCACAGTATTTATAAAGCTAGTCCAGTTAAGTTTCGGGTCAATGGCAACCCCCAGGATGTTGGTGGTGGGGATTCAGCGATGGTAATGCCATTGAACATCAAGGGATGCTGGTTAGTTTCCCTCTTGTTGGAGATGGTCATTGCCTGCCACTTTTGTGATGCAAATGTTACAAACCATTTATCAGCCCAGCCTGAATGTTGACCGAATCTTGCTGCATGCAGGCACAGACTGCTTCAGTATCTGAGAAGTTACAAATGCTACACTGTGTAATCATCAGCTAACATCCCCACTTCTAACCTTATGATGGAGGGAAGGCTATTGATGAAGCAGCTGAATATGGTTAGGCCTAGGACACTACCCTGAGGAATTCCTGCAGTAATGTCATGGCCTTCAACATCCACAACCCTTTTCCTTTGTGCTGGGTATGACTCTAGTTTGTAGAGTTTCTCCCCTGATTTCCATTGACTCCAATTTTGCTCAGGATCCTTGTTCAAATGCTGCCTTGATGTCAAGGACAGTCATTCTCACCTCATCTCTTGAATGCAGCTCTTATATCCAAATTCTAAGCTGTAGAATTCTGCAGTTGTAATATACCAAGGAGCTGTTCTGTGAATCGATAACTATAATGTGTAGATTACTGCCTTTTTTAACAGGCTAACAAGGTCCTGTTAAATGTAACCTTATAATGAACAATCAGATTTATAATTTTGTGCAGGAAAATATATTGCTGTTAGTGGATAATGGTTATTTTGAAATGCATATTAATAGCTGATTTGATCAGTTGTACCTCTTGTTTCATTTTGTTCTGTTACTAATGGAAAAATAAATTACAGCTATATTAAATCTGACACTATTTTTGGCTAAATATAGAATTATAGATGAGTGGAATGAGTAAATGAGCTCTAATATACGCTAGGGGGTTCAGATGACATCATTGACCATGAAAGCACAGCCCAAGAGGCTTATGGATGTCATATGAACCCCGAGATTAAATTACATCCTTGTATTCATGCTGTCATTTTTAAATATTAGCTGATCTTCAATGTCATTCTACACAGTGAGGATCTGTTGTTTTATCCCACGTACAGTATCTCATTTACAGTGATTAAATAAATGTGATTGTCTTTTTTAATACACAGCATTGTGGGAGTCTTTCTGGTATCTCTGAGATTGACTACTATGATTGTTCATATTTATGTGAGAACTACAAATCATCTGGTCTCCCTTATTGTTGATATGCTTGTTTAACTATGTTCATGTTAGTGTGTATTTTTTTTAAAGGCCAGGAAACACAAGAAGATGACCAGGGCACAAGGGGCTGTGCTGGGAATGTAATCTTGGAATCTGGGGGAACTGGGAGAGGAGTGATAACATCTAGCAGGAGTGGAGAGATATGTGGGTGCTTTAGTGGCCCAGGAAGTGGAACAGTGAGATGGAGTACCAGGGTTTAGGAGTAATAGAAGTCTGGGTATTGGAGAGTGGCAGTGGTGGGATGGGGCTTGCACTTTTTATGTACATAGAATTTGCTGTGAATCATGTGCTAATTATTTGCCACTGGGTGGAAACAATTGGAAGTTGTATAAGATTTTTTTTGTTGTACGTCAACCTGAAAAGATAAATTCTTTTGCTATTCTCGGATTTATAACCAAATACTTTGCATCTTCTATCCTGGATAAATTAAGAGCCAGATTTTGCTGGAGTGGGGCATCTGAGTATATATGCCATTTGTTAGACTTTCCTTATGTTGTCCAGCTCAAAGAAATTTGAGAACAAACTTGTTAAAATTACAAATGGATAATGGCATAGCAAGGGCAAAGGCCATCTGGGACCATAGTAAACAGTGGACGCAATAGTGTATTTCCTTGACCAATGAGACTTGAGGATTGAGAAATAAAAAGAAGAATGACTAAGGTAGAGGGTGAATAAGACTCAATTCAGGAACAGAATGAGAAACAAATAATAGGCAAGAACAATAGGATAAAGAATGAAAGACTTGCATTTATATAGCACTTTTTATGGCCTCGGGAAGTACAAGTGCTTTATAGACAATGAAGTGCTATCTTAAGTGTAGCAACTGTTGTAATGCAGAAAACACAACAGCCAACAGCAACAGGGTTTGGTGGAATGTGGATGGGGGTGGTTAGCTCAGTTGGTTAGATGGCTAGAGTGTGGTACAAATGATACCAATTGCAGAGTTTTAATCCCAAAACCAGCTGTGGTAATTCATGGAGCCACCCTCCTGTCTTGTCCCATGCTTGATGTGCAGTGGTGCCCCTCAAGCTATATGACCACTCTCTCTCCCTCTCTGTAAAGGGAAGAGATGCCTATTGTCCCTCACAGACAATGGCTAATTACTGACCTAATAATCAGCCAATTTATGCCGAGCAAGGTCCCACAAATAACAATGTGATAATGACCAGACACACTGTTTTTAGTGATGTAGGTTGAGGCATAAGTATTGGCCAGGACACTTGGGAGACCTTCCCTGCTCATCCTTGAATCATGTCATGGGATCTTTTAAAGTCCATCTGAACGGGAATATAGGGCATTGATTTAAGGGCTCATTCAAAAAATGGCACCTCCAACAGTGTGACACTGCTTCAGTATGCATTGGATTGTCAGCCTAGATTCTGCACTCAAGTCTTTGGACTGGGGAATGAACCCACAATGTCATGACTCAGCAGTGAATGTGCTATCAAGTGAAAGAAAAGCAGCAAATGTTGCAAGTACTCAGCAGGTCAGACAGCATCTGTCGAATGAAAAACAAAGTTAACATTTCAGGTCAATGATCCTTAATCAGAATTGGAAAAAGTTAGAGGTGTAACAGGTTTTAAGCAAGTTCAGAGGCAGGGAAAATGGGGAGGAAGAAAAGAAAAAAATGGGAAGATTTACAATAGAGTGGAAGGGTAAGCAGGTTTAAGTGACAAAAGGTACAATGGTGCAAGCCAAGAAGATGGTGAAAGGACAAGTAATGAAACATTGAAACAAAGTTTCTTGTTGTTCATGTTGCTAAAATCGTTGTTATAATTATAAGATTTGTAAGATTATTATGTTTTGCATCTTTAATTTAGGATAAAATGAAGGGGATCATGTGACCTGTGCTGAAATCTGCCTCACAACAGGCCTGGGTACAGGGCTGTTAAAGATTAAAGGAAGGCTTAGATTGTTTTACTGGGAATAAGATGTAAGGTGTTCACACAAGGAGACAATGGCAGCAGCATCTGTGTTTACAGTGGTCAGACTGCTAGTCTCCAAAGTCCCAGAAAGGTGTTAAAAAATGTCAGGTTGCAAACAGTTGTGCTTTAAACTGTCCATTTGATTCCACAATTGAGTTGTGGTCTGAAGAACAGTTAATCAGCATTTCTACCTGGATACATGACTATGTGATTCACATTGCGATGGTGATGGGCTTTGAGAGGGGAAGGATAAAGAGGAAGCCATTGTGATATCAGGTTACAGGCTTTCCTAAAAAAAATCATTGAATCTCACAGACAGATTTGTTAGTCTGCTAGGTCTGGGAGAGAGAAAGCAGCTAAAGTCCCAAAGTCTCTATGGTTCACTGCACAGGAATACAGGTGGGAGCTTACACTCGGATTGACAAGACCAAATTCATGAGAAGGTAAAATGAACATGGAAAATTTGCCTACCCTGTGCTAGAGGAAGAGTCTTGTAAGACTTAAGATCAACCCATTTTCTTTTAACTTTTTGTAATCCCATTTTTAACCCAGGTTTTCTTTTAATCTAATTTTTACTAATACTTATAGAGTAAATTGCTTTAGATACGATGCTCACACCTGTAAATGACACTTGGCAGTCCTGTGTGCAGAAATGGACAAAGGGTAGTGAACAGCATGACTGAAGAAATTAAAAAATACAAAGTGTACAACATGATTGCTTAATTGGATGTTAAAAATGTGTTTTTCTGTTTTCACTTAACGGACAAAATAGTCCACCTGCGAAAGGTAAGAACTGTGACTGTTTACCCTCATGAAGTTCCTGCAGACAAGGGAGAATAAGCGCTGAAGTTGTTTTTGGCTCAAGGTTGAACTTTTATGAACTTGAACAGGGATATGTGCCACTGCTGTCTGACATCCCAGAGAGGCATGAGCATGGCGTGTGACATATTTCACACTATAAACATCAAGAGCCCGAGGGCATCAACTTGATCATCAGGAAGTAGTGGCCTGGTCAGCTACTAAAGACGTGAAGAAGTCTCATTCAATGGATTGACCACCAAGAGATGGATACTTACACGCGGGAGGCCAATAGCCAGTTCTGTGAGTATACCTATAGCAATTTGTAATACTCAATAAAGAAAAGCTTGATTAAGCCACATTGTTGTTCTGCCCTGTTGTATACCTGGAGCAGGACTAGAACCTAGGCAGAGTGTAACCCCATGTAAGAGAGGGGCTTTACAATATGTAGGGGAGGAAAACCTCACTGTGAAAGGCAGTTCTGAGATTACAAGTTTCCAGGCTAAGAAAGGAGAACAGAAGTAAACACTTGGGAACTATAAGTCACTTTGGACTGGTTCTGGGAGAATTAAATGTCTACTTAAAGGACAGTGTAAAGTATACTTGTGAAGTGTGTTTTTTTTGGTTGTGCTAAAAGTAAATAGGATAAAGTTCTGATCTGTGGTATAAAGTATGTTACTACAAAGATAGTGTTTAGTCAATGGTGCTTTTAGTTTTTTGCTGCAGTAAAAGTCTTAAAATGTGCAATCTTATCATGTTATCTTTTCAACTATTAACTGGAAGTTCAAATTTATTTTAAAAAGTTACCTGTCTCCATGGAGATCCTAATATTGTATTTATGTTATTAATTACTAGACTTATTTTCTGTGGCACGTTTACTGACAAATAATGTGCATGTTCCTTAAAATAACAGGGAGATTAAGGGAGAGATACTGTTTCGTAAAGTTAATGGTGAAATGGTGCAAGTTGCTGGATTGCAATTCATAATTCACAGGGTATCTTCTTCCTCATCACAAGTTGCTGGATGGTTTACATATTAATAAAGGTAATTAGCATTAAACTCGCCATTAGTTTGGCAACAAATTCTGGTCCAATGTTTTTGAGATAATTTTTGGAATTACATACTATTAACGGAAAGACTGACCATTTACAGAAGATGTTGGTTGAAGTCACACCCACTTTCCAGGAGATGGAAAATTGCTGGATGAATTGTGCTACTTACACATAAAAATAACATTTATTAAAACAGCCAGGTGATATTGATTAATCTGAGGAAAACAGTATTTTTCCAAGAATTACAAATCAATTGCAAAACAATGAAATCAATGTTTACAAAGACGTAGAAAATTACAAACCCGAGTCTGCCCCTTCCCCCATGCTTTCAAACTCCAGGAATGCGCCAAAGGGTCAACTCTCCACCCGACCACCACTGCCAACTACAACCGAAAAGGTTTTTTCTTTGCACAGCAGGCCAGCACTTAAAACCTCTTCACACAGTTTTTGTCAGTATTTTGCTGATTTTATGTATGGAAATATTGATAAAAGATAGCACATGAAGGGATTCAAATGAATGAAATTAGTGAAAAATACAAAATGAGAAAATGTAAATTCATATTCAATTTTTCTTTGTATTCTATACTGCTGTTTTTGTAAGGAAGAAAAAACCTTAGGAAGTTCCAAACTACTTTACAGTCAATTAGGTACTTTTGAAGTAGGGAATGTAGGGAAATGCAGATGTCAATTTGCACATAACAGTTCCACAAACAACAATGAGTTATTGACCAGCTTATCTGTTTAAGCGATAAATAAAGTGTTCTACTGACAGAACATCCTTACTCATCTTCCTAGAGTGTGGTAGGGTCTTTTACATCCACCTGAGGGCTAACGTTTAATGCTGCATCAAAAGGTTGGCACCTCCACAGTACAACTCTCCCTCAGTACTGTATTCAAGTGTCAATGGAGAATAGCATGAACGCAGGACTTATTTTGACTCGTGGGTAAGGGTACTGCCATTCAGTTAATCTGATATCTATGTAAAAATCAATGAAAACATTACAAAGAGTTTTATAACCATACTATTTCCACAATAAATGTCATTGTAAGGAGGTGGATTTGGTACCATCGAGACTAATCGTTGAAGCATTTTACACAGCCTAAATTGAATTCCAACTCTCCTGCCAGAAAATAACTCAATTATTGCAGGAATGCAGAGTCCATCCCCCAGTAATTCAAATTGAAATAGTTAGAAAGCAGAAGTGACAATATTCCCTCTATGTAATTATTGAACCTAACTCCAGGTTGCTTAAGTGGGGTGTCCAGGATTCCAAAGAGCATCAACCTCAAGCGAGGTTCCCTTCCTCACACCTCCGAAGCCAAAACCAGGTTTTGCCTGAATTTTGAAATAAACTCAGAATTTTGCTCAACAGTGCAAAAATGAATGTACCCCAAACTAACCCCCTTTAAGGAGTTGAACCTAGCAATGAAACCTTTTGAATTCGTTGTCAATAGAGTTCAGCATTCATAAACTAAAATTGCACTAGAGGCAACTTTTCTATCAGTTGGATGTGTGTATGTAGGGAGGGGAGGGGGGTGGGTTGGATTAGTCACCACAGGCAGTGATGCTGGACTGTACGACAGCGGTTGTAATGCTGCTGACTGGGAGCTGCCGCGCTTGCTCGGCTGTCAGCGGTGGGGGCGGGTACAGGAGCGCGCCTGCGCGGATCTGACTGCAGGTTGGCGGCCATTTTGTGGAACAGAATCTGGAGCCGGAGGGAAGAGGGAGAGGGTTTGGGAACCGGGTCCCAACGGCAGCTTGCTGCACCGGCTCCACAGCAAAACTTTCACTTTTGCGACCTCTCCGCTGCCGGGCAGTTTTTTTAAGTTATTTGTATATTTTTTCAAATAAAGGGGGAAAGGGTGGGGGGGGGAAATATTGCTCCTTGATATAAGATCCACCTCTTGCCGTCCTGTGTGAGTCGGTTGCTTCAGCGGGTGATCGGAATAAAGTGAATCATGGATGAGAAGGCGTTCACCAAGGAGCTGGACCAGTGGATCGAGCAGCTCAACGACTGTAAGCAGCTGACGGAGAGCCAAGTGAAGACGCTATGTGAGAAGGTGAGGCCGCGGGCCGGCTTTATCTTTAACCTCCTTTAAACAAGCGGCCAGCGGCTCGTTGATTGGCTTCCCCCGCCCCGCCGGGCGGCCTAGTGCCCGAGCCCCCGTCGGAAATTGTTGGCCGACTCAGGATTAAACCTAAAGCGGCTTCATGACCAGGGGTTCGTTCCCTAACCCTCTCTTGCCCGAGGATTGTAAGCGATCGATCCGCCGAAGGATTGAGATATGGGTTTATCTGCCGGGGCTCCCAGGATGAGGGAGCCGGCATTTGTTTGCGGCAGAAACTCAAAACCTAAAATGGCGCCTTCCGGGGCTGCACTTCCAGCGGCTGGAACCGAGCGCACTGAGCAAAAGAAATCCATTCCTGTCTGAGATAATAGCTTCAAGTACTGCCCATTCTCTACCCACACCTTTACCAAAAACAAAATAACTATTCACCGTATTTCATATCCCACCGTATAACTGCATTATATACCGTTTTTTACCATCTTGGTTTTAATTTCTGGGCGATCCTGAAAATTGTAATGTATCTTGGGACGGCTCGTAAATGTCTGTCGCTCACTCTGATGAGTATGTCTTTCATGTTACGGAATTTTTTTTGTGTATGTCTATAATGCTACGGAAAGTATACGATTATTTGACTACGTAACAGGGGAAAGGAGGAGGAAGTGACAAATCATATTGTCTAACCAAATGATCAGATATTGCATACATCATCCTAAATGGATTGCACTGGTGAAAGAAAAGAAAACGGCTTTATATCCTTTAAATTTCAGTGTACAGTGTACTTGTAGGGTATCTCCTTATGAAAATATTAATGCTAATACCAGGTAATGTATGTTTGTCCAGAAATACTTGGGTTATTTTGTTCTGATTAATGTACTTTAACTCAACTATCATCCCACGTTTGGCCCTTCACTGGAATTTTGTGTATGAAAATTCATGACTTGGGCGTTGATTTTTTTTGGCACTGAATGCTGTTCATTCACTTATCAATGGGTGTATCATAGCCCTTTGAAGTTACATCATTAAGCAACAGTGGTGTACAGGAAGGTGTGTATTTTGAAAACAAATTGACGTCATTGAAGAATGGAATGCACATGCTTACATTTTCAGTATACTAACCTGTTTTCTCTAACTTTAATTAAAAAACATTAAAGCCAGCTTTTTTGCCATTGCTGCATTTCAGCAGTATGCATCATGCTTTTTTTTAATAGCCCATTGACTTTTTTTGATAAATCAAGTGGCAGGTATTTCTTAATATTTAACCTGAAAGTAAGATTATATAAATTTTCTGGCATTAAGCCCCCCATAGCTATTGGATTCTAAATTCGTGATGTGACAGGCAGCCTCAAGGATACAAATATTGATCATATGTAACTGGTTGTTGCGTATTCTCAAGATTTTTGTTTAAATGTTTAAAAACATTGTTTTTATTTAAGTTAAATTGGCTGAATAGGCCTTGTGACATGTCTTTGCCATTTTGATGCCTTTGAAGCATTTTCTTCCATTTGCATGTGTAACTGGCAGTGTATTCTAAAGCTGTGCCAGAATTAATTCTGACCTATTTATTTCTGACAGGGAGCGGTTTGGCCATTCAGTGTCAGTCAGTTTTGTCTTGCAGGTAGATTTTTAATAGCTTGTTGAGGCATAGTTACTATTGTGGCAATAGGTAAACATAGTTACCTATTGTGGTAAAATTTATTGATGCATGACTGAGCTGGTAGAACATTTTGTTGCCAACAACCCCACGTGAATTTTCTCTGTGCCTAAAATGGTGAAATTTCTCAATGTTCCTGCTGCTCAACCAAGACTAGCTTTATTCCCCCCTGGGTCACACAGCGACATGCAATAAAGAGGATGGTGGTTGATCTGTCAATACTGCACTACACAACCAGCCTTTTTTCAGCTTATCCATGTGGCTGAGGTTTGGAATTTTGACAGCCTGCAGCAACAACAGTAACTTATTTTGTTAAAGGTGCTCCATCATTATAAACCATTCCAGGGCACTTCACAGGAGCATAACAGTATGGCACTGAGTTGCATAAGACATATTAGGTCAGATGTTAAAAGACTTGGCCAGAGTAATAGGTTTTAAGGAGTGCCTTAAAAATGGAAATTGAGGTGAAGAGGTTTAGAAAGGGAATTTCAGAGCTTAGGTCCTAGGCAACTGAAGGAACGGCCACCGTGGGGTGGTTAAAATCAGGGATGCTCAAGAGGTCAGAATTACTTCAGTGCAAATATTTCAAAAAGTTGTGGGACTAAAGGAGATTCCAGAGATAGGGAGGGTCAAAGCCATGGGGAGGATTTGAAAACAAGGATGAGAGCCTTAAAATCAAGATGTTGCTTGACTGAGCCGGCGGAGAGCACAAGGTAATAGGCGAATTGGACTTTGTGCGAATTAAGACACAGGTTGTAGAGTTTTGGATGACCTCATGTTTACAGAAGGTGGAATGTGGGAGACCAACCAGGAGTATGTTGGAATAGTGAAATCCAAAGGTTAAAAAAAGGTATAAATGTTGGTTTCAGCACTAAATGAGATGAGACTGGTGATGTTACAGAGACGGAAATAGATGATCTTAGTGATGGCATGAATATGAGGTTGGAAGCTCATCTCGGGAATCAGCTGTGTTCTAGCACTGTAGTACCATACGTTGTTAGTCTTCTATGCTAAGAATACTTTTTATAACATAAAAGCAAAATATTGTGGATACTGGAAATCTGAAATAAAAACAAAATGCTGGAAATAGCCAGCAGGTCAGGCAGCATTTGTGGAGAGAAATATTGTTTCAGGTTGTGGAGTACTTTCATCAGAGCAGCAATATTTTTTAATAAATTTTATTTTATTAATTTGAAGTTCAGATTTACATTATCTAATGGCTAAATTCACTGCATGTATGTTATTGGTCATTTAGATGGGGGGAGAGTGGGGGTGGGCTTGTCTTATTTGCTTTCTTGGCTTGACTGGGGGCTGACAAATTGCTTTGATGTTTCTTAACTAGGGAAGGGAGAAAGCTGTCAGGCTGCTGACATCAGCTTGTGCTTTAGAGTTATTAAAAGGAAAAACATGCTTTGTCATGAAAAAGACAACATTTTTTTCCGAGGCAACTTTTGTGCATTTCATTGATGGTATAGGTAGATAGCAAGACCAAAGTTGTTAGATGAGGGAGACCTAAGGAACATTTGATGGAAAGATTAAGATTGAGGCATTGTATTGAGAAGAATACTGGATGTATGTATTGAGCATGCAAAGTAAAGCAAGTTATTTAATCTATTGGGTGAAGTTTTCAGCAAAAGAGCGGATAGATTGGATAAATTAGAGATTATTAATGTGAAGATTTATCACGGGCAGACTTAGAAAGGGACTTGGGGTAATGGACACTCCAATTTAAATGTTCAGTCATTGTAATGCTCTTTAAAGTTAAGCAAATACATTACTTGGATGTTTGTCAAAACAATGAAATATTGAGACTACTGAAGTTCTGCTTATGCTTTTACAATGCAGTGTGAAGAAACCTGTGGATTTATCATCAAGGCCCTAACTAAGGAAAACTAATCAAAATGTATTGTGTACTATATTAGTGAAGTGCATGCACATTATCACTTCAAAATAATATGAAGGATTAGAATTTAGTGACATAAATGATCATTAAGTAAACAATGATGTTAACATTGATATTGTTCTAGAAAGAACTTTCTTCCAAGAGTGCTAAATGGTTAGGAAAAATCTACTTGGCAAGATAGGAAACAAGATTTGGGTTATTAAAGGAAGTATGGAAAGTATCTAGACAACTTGGAAGTAATGGTGGTAAGACCCTGTAGCCTCAAACAACAAAGTCCCAAACCAGTTACCTGCAATACAAACTGGGTAGCTTTTTTAAAATTAAAACACTAAGCCTGGGATTTTCCAGCCCCGCCGTGGCGAGAGGCAGTGCCCCAGCCAGAAGTCCATTGACTTGCGGCGGGACTGGAAGATCCCAGCGGCGGATGGGTGCGGAAAATTCTGTCCTAAATTTTGCTGTCACCATCATAAAGCTTGAGATTTGGCTGTTTTGTTGATCATTGAATCTATGAATGTAATTTGAATACAGTGTAGTGAAATATTTGTCTTTTACCTTGGCTTTGGATTTAAATGACCAGTGTTATCTTTCCTATAGGAGAGAAGTTTGAGCCTTCATTTGGCTGGTAGTACTTTTTCTGTTGAGAACCTGGAAAAATGACTTGGCCTCAGATAATTTTGATTTGTAAAGATGTGATAATTGTTGGCAATGGGGATTTTATTACTGTAAAAGGTGTAATTATTGTAATAATGTGGTGCTTCACGTCTGGTTTAGGACTGATTAAGTGGCGTGTCATATGATTGGTCAAAGGAGGAAGAGCCAGGAAGTGCATATTGTTTGCCTCATATTAAGTTTGTGAGAATGATTCTGAGCTATGGTGAAGTGCTTTCCACCAAATTTATCACCCTATGAACTTGAAAGCTACAGAGGAATCATATTTTTTTCTTGGACAAAAGGCCAAATTCTGCTTTTTGATTTAGTGTCAGGTTATTTGACATTGGGGAAATGGTACTGTCATAGTTATTGAGTTAGTGATCCAGAGGATTTGAGTTCAAATCCAATCAAGAAAATTTGAGGACCTAAATTGCTTTTTAAAAGCTAGCATCAATTTAATTTTTAAAAAATCAGTATCTTAAAAATCCAAAATAAAAGCAAACTGCTGCACATGCTTGAAATCTGGAATAAAAACAGAAAATGCTAGAAAAACTCAGGTCCGGCAGTATCTGTGGGGAAAGAAACAGCGTTAACTGTTTGAATCTGTATGACTCTTCAGAGCGAACATGTTTAGTAAATAAAATACCAATAGTATTTTTATAAGTACAAATTAAAGGAGTTTTGGTCTGATATGCTTAATTTTTTCCTACAATCTCTCATCGTTTGTCAGTGAGGAGAGAAGTAATAGATTATTGTCAGTTTAAGCCTTTTAAGTGTTAGCTTGGCTCACTTGTCAGAAAGGGTTTGGGGCAGCATTCCTTTTAAGCTGCACATTCGCGCACAAGTCAATCCCTTTATATTACTGTTCAATCACACAAAAAAAATTAAAAAGCCTACAAGTTGGTCACAAACAACCAAAACATTTGTGGGCACATTGGTTAGGGGTTTGTGCCCACCCTGACTTGCATACAGAAATCGAGACTTAATACCTAAAGGATTGCTGCAATGTCAGATGTGCCACCTTTTAGATGAGACATTGAACTGATGCCCTGTCTATCTCTGGGACCATGAAGTGTGCAAATTGGCAGTTGTGTTTTCATTTGTGTTAAACTGGGCTTCATAAGTTATTTAATTAAATAATTCATAAGTTAATTGAAGATTGCTCTGGGATGTAGAGTGTGGCTTGATGAGGTGCTGTCCATATAATCTCTATCTGTCCTCTTTAAATGAAGGAATAAATGGAATTAAATATTTTAATACATCAATATCAAGTTACCTCAAATCCAAATTAAGTGCTGTGGTGTCAGAGTAAACTTTTTACTGGCTGCCCATCTGTGCCATGGGATGACAGTAATGAACTTCTTGGATGTATGCAAGTGTGATTGAAAGGGCCCAAATAAGCTGAGTGGCTGTGATAAAACGTGGGTCAGGTTTGTGCTAATGTGATGCATGATTCAAGAAGTCATCCCAAAATCAGGATCTTGTACCGTTGATACAAGACGGTATCAGTGCTACAACTTATTTTTGTAAATTGTGATTTCCATTTGTTTGAAGACCACACTTATTTTCCAAAATTATCTAATTAAACTGGATTTTCTATCCCTGTTTAATCTGTTGGGGGGTTGTCCAGATTTGTCAACTTCAGAGTTTCTTTGAATCACTTAATTTTGAGGTTTTAGTGTCCTTTTGAAATCTAACCCTATGGTTAATATTTAAACTAAAACAAAAAAGTCATAGGCATGGCTATAAATTAGGCATAAATAAACTGAATTGCTGGATTGTTCTCTTGTCATCCTTTTCATTAGTGCAGGGTTCGCCAGCCTTATTACTTAAAGAGCCTTTTTTTAAAAAAAAAAATTGCCTAAAAGAATAACTGGGAAACACAAGATAAAAATTTGGCATTTCAAAACTAAATCTTGGTAAATTGCAAAATTTCACTGTGGAATGCATAATTTGGCATATGCAGGTATGGTGTCTCAAATCCAGCTGTCTGAAGACATTTTTAGAATGTGCCATGCATCAATTTTAATTGAATAAAATTTTTAAAAATACCTTACTTGGACAATTCAGCTAGGTGTTGCATTGGTGCGATGTGACGCCAGATTATTTATCCGCTTCCCTGCTTGTGAGCTGGTCTGTTCCTGCACTCCAAGTGACCCATGACTCGAACTGCTCGTGGCCTGAAATCTGGCATATAAGACAATTTTTTTGACTATTGATTCTTCTTTTTATAAGCTTCTAATAGCACATTTGGTATAATTAACATCTCATATATTAGAAACAGTAACGCTCGCAACCATAAAACCTGTTCCATGAACCAAAGGCATTATACCATGGTGTAGCTATACTGCTCTATTATGGTTTATTTAGAGCACGATGATGTTTTTTGCTAAAATGGTTTGAAGCTGTAAAGTGCAGCACTCACCTTTTATCCTCACGATAAGAACACGGCTCTTACTTTTCTGGATTTAATTTTGTTAGGTTTTTTTCATGTTAATGCCATCCATCTAGAAAAGGTTGGGAACCACAGACTGGATGTTAAATGTCCTCAGGTTGAAGACTCCTGCACTAGTGGATGATTATTTGGGAAGCAAGATGTACAATGTTGTCTTTATTTTGGTAGGAGGAAAAGAAGAGGGATAGTATTGAATGTGGCTTGACTGGTGCATACATTCATTTTTTTGTTAGTGGACAGCTGCCCACCAGGAGGACAGTGGTGTAGTGGTAATGTCACTGGAGCTACTCATCCACAACCCAACACCAGAATATCTTGGTATCGCTCTTGACTGTACATTGACCTACTGGCAACATGTCCAGAACATTGGAGCTAAGATCAAGACGAGAGAATCTCATACGAAAACTGGCAGGTACCATCTGGGGCAGCAGATGCGCACTGCTTCACTTGCCCTGGTTGACCCAGCTGCAGAGTACTGCTGCTCAACCTGACTCGGGAGCCACTACACAAACATGGTAGATATCCACCTCTGGGAAGTCATGAGAATTATTTATGGAACATTGAGACCAACACTGGCTTCCTGTACTAGCACACATTCAGTGAATGTCCTGATTTTGGCAGGGAAAACGTTCTCCTCGCAGAACACCATCAGCTGACAGCTAATGAAGCACTCTCTCTGACACAAATCCACAAAAATCCCACCCACTCATCTGAAATCCTTCAGGCCTGACTAGAATACACTCTACACCCAGCAAACTGATGACGCCTCCCGGTGGAGCACCACCTGGTTGATTGCAAACGTCACCTGCAACCTGGTAACTGACCTGAGTGGTGAAGCCCCAGATTTCAACCTTACATAGAAAACCTGGACAGGCCAGGGAAGATGTGTCCATTGGTCTACAAGTGGAACATGAGCAATAGCTCAAATTGTGACTGTGGCCATCCGAGCCACATATTGAACTTCTGCCCTGAGATATCAAAACCGTTCACACTGCACAGCTGAAGCTATTGAATGGACTGTTAACCTCAACATCAAATTATAACTGCTTCCCCAGCCATACGATCATTTATGCTGGACTAGTAGTCCAGAGGTCCTGACTAACAATGCAGGGATGAGTTCAAATCCCGGAAACACAGCACCTGGTGGAATTCAAAATTCAATTAATTAATCTGGAATTAAAAGCTACTTTCAGTAATGGTGACCATGAAACCATCAGGTTGTCAGAAAAATAAAATCTTGATCACTAATGTCCTTTAGGGAAGTAAATCTGCCTTCCTTACTTGGTCAGGCCCACATGTGAGCTGGTCAGTATCTTTGCCACAGTTGTGTACAGATCCAATTTAATATCTCTTTTAAAGGACTTAATATCTCTACAAGTCAAGCTATGTAGTCAGGAGCAAACAGTATGACACTAAACACAGGGATGCTCTGCATGTGTACATGGAAATGATTTGATCCATGGTCAAGTGCTGCAAATGTAAAGATTGAGTGGTCTGAAACAATCCTATTACTTGTGTTTAAACAAGATTTGAGATTGCAATCTGTCCTTTCTAAATCTGTTCATTGATTAGTATTAGTGTTTGAAATTGGATTAGTAATCGTGAAAACCCAGCAGCTTCTGACCTACATGTGAAATCAGTTCACACTACGTGATTGACTACTAATGCCCTTCATTGCAAGGTACTTGTACCAGAATTGACAATGAATATGATCTTACTAATGTTGCGTAAACACTGATAATGTTTCTTTTAAATCAATAGAGTTGAGCATGGTGGACTACATTAAAATAAAACTGGCTAAAATATTCATTTCACGGTAACCATTTCCTGTAGCTTTATCTTTTTAGCTTCTGTGTTATATGATTATTTTGACTTGGCGTAACTGATTCTGATCAACTGCAGGAGCAAACAGGCAAATGGCAAGTTTTGAGGCTAGATAATTCCATAATTGATCTTTTGACCACAGCACAAACTAAGAATACA
The DNA here is from genome assembly GCF_017639515.1 of Carcharodon carcharias. NCBI lineage: Eukaryota > Metazoa > Chordata > Chondrichthyes > Lamniformes > Lamnidae > Carcharodon > Carcharodon carcharias. Next base: position 40,664,338 of record NC_054474.1, on the reverse strand, counting down.
AATGCGGTTAACGTTGTAACTGATCAGAATAGAATTTTTCAAACCTGAATGCTATGAACCCAAGACTGTCCAAGCTGTTGGGCTACTTCTTATGCTATGGTGCTCACGTACCATGCATACATTTTAAATAATGCTTCCAATAATTTTCATATATCATAATCGGAAAATGCAGTTCTTCTAATTTAGGATTTAGCCACTGAAAAGACAGCCCTTTCCAAACCAACCCAAGGCATTTTTAACAGGATTAGTACAAGTACAAATAGATGAACATAACTATGTCATAACCAACTCAGAATTCTCAAACTCTCTTGACTGAGAAGCTAAATTCTGTCCTATTATGTGATTCTTTGGAAAAGTAAAGAAATTCCTAGCAGTTCAGGGTCACTGAAAATTTCACACAAACTAAGCATATCCAGCTGCTAGACTGGGCCAGCTGCAGGTGGTGAGGGAACCAACAAGAGGGAAGAACATACCTGACCTCATCCTCACCAACCTGCCTGCTGCAGGTGCACCAGCCCATGACAGTATCAGCAGGAGTGACCACCACACAGTCATTGTGGAGACGAAGTCCCGCCTTCACATTGAAGATACCCTACATCGTGCTGTGTAGCACTACCACAGTGCTAAATGGGATAGATTTCGAACAGATCTAACAACTCAAGATTGGGCATCCATGAGGCGCTGTGGGCCATCAGCAGCAGCAGAATTGTACTCGATCCCAATCTGTAACCTCATGGCCCAACATATCACCCACTTTACCATTACCATCAAGCCAGGGGATCAACCCTAGTTCAATGAAGAGTGCAGGAGGGCATGCCAGGAGCAGCACCAGGCATAACCTGAAAATGAGGTGTCAACCTGATGAGGCTATAACACAGGACTACTTGCATGCCAAACAGCATAATCAGCAAGTGATATATAGAGCTAAGTGATCCCACAACTAAGGGATCAGATCTAAGCTCTGCAGTCCTGCCACATCACATCCAGTCATGAATGGTGGTAGACAATTAAACAACACACTGGAGGAGGAGGCTGCACAAATATCCCCATGCTCAATGATAGGGGAGCTCAGCACATCAGTGCAGAAGATAAGGTGGAAGCATTTGCTGCAATCTTCAGCCAGAAGTGCTGAGTGGGTGATCCATCTTGGCCTCCTAAGATCCCTAGCATCACAGGTGCCAGTCTTCAGCCAGTTCGATTCACTCCACATGATTTCAAGAAGTGGCTGAAGGCACTGGATACTGCAAAGGCTATGGGGCCTGACAATATTCTGGCAATAGTACTGAAAACTTGTGCTCCAGAACTTGCCACGCCCCATGCCAAGCTGTTCCAGTACAGCTACAACACTGGCATCTACCCGGCTATGTGGAAAATTGCCCAGGTATGCCCTGTACACAGAAAGCAAGATAAATCCAACCCAACCAGTTACCGTCCCATCAGTCTACTCTCGATCATCAGTAAAAGTAATGGAAGGAGTCCTCAACAGTGCTACCAAGCGGCACTTGCTTAGCAATAATCTGCTCACTGCTCAATTTGTGTTCCTCCAGGGCCACTCAGCTCCTGACCTCATTACAGCCTTGGTTCAAGCGTGGACAAAAGAGCTGAACTCCCGAGGTGAGGTGAGAATGACTGCCCTTGACATCAAGGCAGCATTTGACAGAGTGTGACATCAAGGAGCCCTAGCAAAACTGGAATCAGTGGGAATCTGGGAGGCCGGGGTGGGGACTCTCCACTGGCTGGAGTCATACCTAGCACAAAGGAAGATGGTTGTGGTTGTTGGAGGTCAGTCATCTCAGCTCCAGGGTATCACTGTAGGAGATCCTCAGGGTAGTGTCCTCCGGCCAACCATCTTCAGCTGCTTTATCAATGACCTTCCTTCCATCATAAGGTCAGAAGTGGGGATGTTTACTACTGACTGCACAATGTTCAGCACCAATCTCGACTCCTCAGAAATTGAAGCAGACCATGTCCAAATGCAGCAAGACCTGGACAATATCCAGGCTTGGGCTGACAAGTGGCAAGTAACATTTGTGCCACACAAATGTCAGGCAATGACCATCTCCAACAAGAGAGAATCCAACCATCACCCATTGATGTTCAGTGGCATTACCTCACTGAATCCCCCAATATCAACATCCTAGGGTTACCATTGACCAGAAGCTGAACTGGACTAGCCATATCAATACTGTGGCTACAAGAGCAGGTCAGAGGCTAGGAATCCTGTGACAAGTAACCCATCTCTCGACTCCCCAAAGCTTGTCCACCATCCACAAGGCACATGTCACGAGTGTGATGGAATACTCCCCACTTGCCTAGATGAGTGCAGCTCCCACAACACCCAAGAAGCTTGACACCACCTAGGACAAAGTAGCCTGCTTGATTGGCATCACACCCACTCCCTTCACCACCATCGCACAGTAGCAGTAGTGTGTACCATCTACAAGATGCTCAGCAGGAATTCTCCAAGGCTGCTTAGACAGCACCTTCCAAGCCTATGACCACTACCATCTAGAAGGACAAGGGCAGCAAATAAATGGGAAAACCAGCACCTTTGAAGTTCCCCTCCAAGTCACTCACCATCCTGACTTGGAAATATATCACCATTCCTTCACTGTGACTGGGTCAAAATCCTGGAACTCCGTTCCTCACATACCTATACCACATGGATTCAGCAGTTTAAGAAGGCAGCTCACCATCACCTTTTCAAGGGCAACTAGGGATGGACAATAAATGCTGGCCTAGCCAGTGAAGCCCACATCCCATGAATGAATTTTGAAAAAGTAGTGTTTTTAAATTTTTGAGCTAACTAATTAGTGTATTTCAAAGCTTATAAATTCCTAATATTGGTAAAATATTGAATAATTACATGACCATTACACTTAACCTTTAAGTCAGTCAAAAACAATTAGAAAGGCAAACTAAACCATTTTGTTCTGGGCAACTCACATATTTTTATGCCAAATGAGGTGGGACTAATCTGGTTTATTCTTCTGTTGCGAAAGGTAGTATATTTCATTTTGTGACTCAGCTAAAAGCTAGTAAAACTGGCTTGGCCAGTGTAGGTGAATAAGAATAATTTAACAGTATTTCCAACTTCTTGTTTGGGACTTTAGAGTTTCTGCACCCGAGTGCCAGCTGGTGTCTCAAATTCCGCCATATATTGGAGATGTCATTGGATGTAGTTGACAATGTGTTTTGCTGTTAGCTTACAGATGTATGCTGTGCTTTGGTTGATTGTTATAGCTCCATAGACTGGTTCATGGGCTTTCCCTATTCAAAGCATAATAATTTATTTTCTTACCAGGACGTTGCACTTCATACTGTCATTGTATTCTATCTGCCACATGTTCGCCTATATCACTGTCAGATCAATATCTTATATCTTTCTTTCATACTCACTTGTATACCTAATTTACTACTGTGTAAATTTGGACACCAATTTCTCTAGCTGTATATATGCATCATTGATGTACACAACAGAACCCTACAGGATGCTACTACCCACTGAACCACCATTTTGAGAAACCACCCTTAGTTTTTACCTCTTTCGTTCCTTCTAACTAGTTACTTAATATCTTTATCCTGACTCAAATCTGCTTTGATAATTTGTTATTTCTGTTGTATATTATTGAATGTTTCTGAGAAATGCTAATGTTTTGCTTTCAATACCTGGAACTAACTTTTGGAAGTTCAGAAAGGAGATCTCTTAGAATGGAAATTTTACTGGGGTTTCCTTTAACACCAAAAATTTAGCCACTAATTTAATGGTGAATTGATCAGGAAATGCCAGTCCACCTAGGACTCATTGGAGAAAGAATTGGAACCTTTGTTATACTGGTAGCTGATAGTAATAGATTTCCTGAACTATAAGAACCCGACACCTAAAGGGAAGAAGGGTGTTAATACATAATTATTTCTGATCATTGATGAGGAAGATTCCCTAGTTTACATCTTTTAATGATGGAGATGTAGGAGTAGATTGGAAAACATGGGCACAGGGTTTGGGGACTTAAAAGATGAAATATAGAAAGAAAATGAAAAAAGGAAACACTTGCGTCTAAATGCTTATGGTGGCGATGGTATTATCACTGGACCAGTAATCCAGGGACCCGGGTTCGAATCCCACTATGGCAGGTGGTGAAATTTGAATTCGATAAAAAGCTGTCGATTGTCAGCAATCTGGTTCACAGGAGGAAGATCTACTGTTCTCACCTGGTCTGGCCTACATGTGACTTGGTCCCAGAGTGATGTGGTTGATGGTTAACTACCCTCTGAATTGGCCTAGCAAGCCACTCAATTGTATCAAACCACTATAAAGTCAATAGAAAGGAATGGAACAGGATGGACCGCCCAACATCAATCTTGGCACCGGAACCGACACCAGCGACCTCACCCCGTCGACCCTGCAAAGTCCTCCTTACAAACATGTATTGCTGAAAATTGGGAGAGCTGTCTCAGACTAATCAAGCAATGGCCTGATGTAGTCATAATCACAGAAAAGTACCTTACAACGTCCCAGATACCCAAGGATGATGATGGTGGTATGTCCTGTCCCAACAGCAGAGGTGGCAACACAGTTGGGAGCGAGATTCCCTGGGAGTCCTCAACATCAACTCTGACCCCATGAAGTGTCATGGCATCTGGTCAAACATGGGCAAGGAAACCACCTGCTGATTACCATGTACCCTCCGACCTCAGTACTCCTCTATGTTGAACACAACTTGAAGGAAACACTGAGGGTGGCAAGGATGCAGAATGTACTCCGGGTGGGGGACTTGAATACCCATCACCAAGAGTGGCTGAGCAGCACCGCTACTGACTGAGCTGGCCGTGTCCGAAAGGACCTAGCTGTTACACTGGGCCTGCTGCAGATGTGAGGGAACCAACAAGAGGGAAGAACAGACCTGACCTCGTCTCCCCAATGTGCATTTGTCCATGACAGTATCTGTAGGAGTGACCACCACACAGTCGTTGTGGAGACGAAGTCCCGCCTTCACATTGAGGATACCCTCCATTGTGTTGTGTGGCACTACTACCGTACTAAACGGGATAGATTTCTAACAGATCTAGCAACTCAAGACTGGGCATCCACGTGGTACTGTGGGCCTCAGAGGCAGAACTGTACTCTCCCATAATCTATAACGTCATGGCCCAGCATATCTCCCACTCTATAATTACCACCAAGCCAGGGGATCAACCTTGGTTCAATGAAGAGTGCAGGAGGGCATGCCAGGAGCAACACCAGGCATACCTAAAAATGAGATGTCAACCTGGTGAAGCTACAACACAGGACTACTTGTGTGCCAAACCACAAAAGCAACAAGTGATAGATTCCACAACTAACGGATCAAATCGAAGCTCTGCAATCCTGCCAAATCTAGTCGTGAATGGTGGTGTACAATTAAACTACTCTTACTGGAGGAGGAGGCTCCACAAATATGCCCACCCTCAATTATGGAGGAGTCCAGCACATCAATGGAAACGATAAGGCCGAGTATTCGCAGTAATCTTCAGCAGGAAGTGCTGAGTGGATGATTCAGCTCGGCCTCCTCCAGACGTCCCCAGCGTCACAGATGCCCGTCTTCAACCAATTTGATTCACTCCATGTGATATCAAGAAACAGTTGAAGGCACTGGATACGGCAAAGGCTGTGGTCCCTAACAACATTTCAGCAATAGTACTGAAGGCTTGTGCTCCAGAGCTTGCAGTGCTTCTAGCCAACCCAATCCAGTACAGCTGCAACACACATCTACCCAACAAAGTAGAAAATTGCTCCAGTATGTCCTGTACACAAAAAGCAGGACAAATCAAACCTGGCCAATCACTGCCCCATCAGCTAACTCTGCATCAGTAAAGTGATGGAAGGGGCCGTCAACAGTGCGATCAAGTGGCACTTGCTTAGCAATAACCTCACTGGCACTCAGTTTTGTTCTACCAGGGCCACTCAGCTCCTGACCTCATTACAGCCTTGGTTCAAACATGAACAAAAGAGTGAACAACCGAGGTGAGGTGACAATGACTGCCCTTGACATCAAGGCTGCATTTGACCAAGTGTGGCATCTAAGCCTCCTAGAAAAATTGAAGTTAGTGGGAATCAGGGGGAAAACAAGAGGCATACCAAGCACAAAGGTAGTTGGTTGAGGTTGTTGGTGGTCAATCATCTCCATTCTAGGACATCACTGCAGGAGTTCCTCAGGGTAGTGTCCTAGGCCCAACCATCTTCAGCTGTTTAATCAATAACGTTCCTTCCATCATAAGGTCAAAAGTGAGCATGTTCACTGATGACTGCACAATGTTCACCATTTGCAACTCCTCAGATACTAGAGCAATCCATGTCCAAATGCATCAAGATCTGGACAGTATCCAGGTTTGGGTTGAGAAGTGTCAAACAACATTCACGCCACACAAGTGCCAGGCAATGATCATCTCCAACAAGAGAGAATCTGACCATTGCCTCTTGACATTCAATGACATTACCGTCGCTGAATCCCCCCACTATCAACTACCTGGGGGTTTCCATTGATCAGAAACTGAACTGGACTTGCCATATAAATACTGTGCCTATAAGAGCAGGTCAGAGGCTAGGAATCCTGCAGTGAGTAACTCATCTCCTGACTCCCCAAAGCCTGTTCACCATCTACAAGTGGAATACTCTCCACTTGCCTGGATGAGTGCAACTCCAACAATACTCGAAGCTTGACACCATCGAGGACAAAGCAGCCTGCTTGATTGGCACCTTATCCACAAACATTCACTCCCTCCGCCACCGCACAGTGGCAGTAGTGTGTACCATGTACAAGATGCACAGCTGGAACTCACCAAGCCTCCTTAGACAGCACCTTCCAAACCCATGATCACTACCATATAGAAGGACAAGGCAGCAGACACATGGGAACACCACCACCTGGAAGTTCCCCTCCACGCCACTTACCATCCTGACTTGGAAATATATCGCTGACCCTTCACTATCACTGGGTCAGACTCCTGGAATTGCCTCCGTAACAGCACAGTGGGTGTACCTACACCACATGACTGCAGCAATTCAAGTAGGCAATTCGCCACCACCTTCTCAAGGGCAGTTAGGGATGCTACGATTGATAGGTCCTCCCAGTCATTAATGCCGTGCTGCTAGGCTTCAAGGAGAGCTTCAGAGCGTCTTTATAACATTTTCTTTGTTCTCCCTGGAACACTTGCTGTTTGAGAGTTGAGGAAGCAGGACCTAGTCGGGGTGATGCTTTTCAGCCACCCGGACGGTGTCTAGTTTATCTTTGATTTTGCGGGAGTTTTGCCAGAATGCATGTGGAGCTGACTTCAAGAAGGATAAGAGCGTTTATTTGATCATCCAGTAGATGTGGCAGAGGCATTGCTGTTGGAATTTCCCTAGTGCTTTTATGTGTCAATGAAACACAGTCCAGGCGTCACTGCAGTGTTGGTGTGTGGTGACAATAACTGCTCTGTACGTTAGAACTTTTGTTGACTTGCGGAGGTCTTTGTTGTCAGTCACTCGCTATCGTAGCTTGTAGAAGACTGACGACGCAGCTGAACTGGTTTTGGAACTCCTCGTTAATGGTGGCCTTTTGAGGGAGGTGGCTGTCTTGATATGTGAAGTGCTCACCATATTCCAGAGTCACTCCTTCTGCATGGGAGGTGGAATATTTGGCTGAGCAGGTCTGGGTTGAAATGAATTTTGTTCTGGCAACATTCAAGGACAGGCTGTGCATCTCTTGTATGCAGAATTGTAGAGATCGAGAGTGGCTTGCAAATCTGGTGCAGAGTGGGCACCCACACTGCAGTCATCACGAACGGCAGATCATGTATGTCTGTGGTCGTCAGTTTAGTTTTGACACAGAGGCAATAGAGGTTGAAGAGTTTTCCATCTAGGTGGTATTTAATACTTAGACAGAGGGGTGTTGATCTTTAAGGTGAATAGCCACTGTCAGGTAGATTGTAAGTAGTACGGTGGCTATCTCTCAGCCTTGACACCAGTCCGGATTTTGAGGAGGAGTGTTTCAGATCTCCCACTCAAAACAGTTGCAGTCATGTGATCATGAAACCATTGCAGAACTGTGAAGAAGTTTCTTGTTCATGGAAATCTCTGGAGCACAATCCATGGAGCCTCAAGATTTACTTTGTCAGGTGCTTTGGTCAAATTGATGAATGCAATGTAGGGTTCCTGGTGTTGTTCTCAACATTTTTCTTTGATTTGTCTGGCAACAAAGACCATGTCACAGGTTCCCCTGGAAGGTCTAAAGCCATACTGTCTCCTGGAGGATTTCCTTAGCCATAGGAATTAAGTGATTCAGGTGACTGCGTGTCAGGATTTTCCCTGCTTTGAACAAGAGGGAAATGGTTCAGTAGTTTCCACAGCATGATTGTGTCCCTTGAAGATAGTTACAATTGTCACATTCCTGCAGTTGGGGATGGTTGAGGGGGGTCGTTTTCCTCCCAAATCCAAAGGATGAGTGCATGGACAATGGTAATGTCGCAAAGCACTCCCTTGCGCCTTTGCTTATTGTCTGTTCAGGAGCTCACTGTTGTGATCTGGAAAGGGTATTCCAATCAACTCCTCTTCAACAGTTCTCATTGTAACCCTGTGTTGTCATGGATTTCAGGCTGTGAGGCAATTTTTTTAAAATTTAACTGAACTGAATCTGACTGACAACATCTTTGAGGGGGTGGGAAACAAAGTAGAGGCCAATTGAACGGGTGTGAAAAGTCCACCAACTTTAAAGATCTCAGCTGGAATACCATTGGGGCCATAGGCTTTGTTGCTCATCTGTTGTTCTTGCAGCTCTTTCATCAATGGTGGCACACCCATGGTTTCTACCACAGGATACTGGGGAATAGCCTGAAGAGTATCAGCTGCCACTGTGGATTCGTGGCTGAGGAGTTGTTGAAAATGTCTTTCCAGCATTGACCGATGGAATTGTCATCCTTAAGAAGAGGGGCACCATTCTGAGCGAAGAGGGTTTTGTCCATTTGATCTTGGACTATAAATTATCCCTGGTGGCTTCAAAAAAAAGCTTCACGTCATGACGGTCAGCATATTGTTGGATCTCGGGCTTTCTCTTCCAGATTTATCTTTCGGTGCCAGGCTTGAACTGTTGGAATGCTGCTTCCTTGCAAGCTTGGGTTATTCTGCCAGGCGATGAAGGCTGATCGTTTTTATTCTAGGAGGTCATGTATTTCAACATTGTTTTCATTGAACCAGTCCTGGTGGTGATGCTGCTTGAACCCAATGGTCTGGACACAGGAGACTAGTACAGCTGGTTATTTGATCCACTGTTCTGAAACTAAGCTGGATGTGTTAAGTTTCCAGATTGGTTGTGAGCTGTACATGGAATTCCTCTCTTCGGTCAGGCTCCTTTAGCACTGAGACATTGATCATCTTCCTCTTGGACTTTCAGACCTTGCAATGCCTTGGTGCTAGGTGGATATTCATCACCGATCAAACAAGTCGATGATCTGTCCAGCAGGCATCAGTCTCCCACATGGATCGAGTGGTAGACATCACTTATATCAATCACTGGAACAATGACATAATCCATTATGTGCCAGTATTTTGATCTAGGATGCCACCATTTGGCTTTGTATTTGCCCTGGCAGAAGAGGGTGTTTGATATAATGAGACTATACTGAGCACGCTTTGTTAGCAGGAAGACACCACTTGCGTTGGTTCTCCCCCCCAACACCCCCCCCCCCAGTTTACCCCAGTAGTTCCTTTCCAGGCATTGGCATCATGGCCAACCCCGGCATTTTTTTGTCCTTTTGGGATGTCTGTGAGGGCAAGGTCAAAATAGAACTTTACCTTGACATCTTCATTGGCATCTAGGATCGGGCTTAAGCTCAGATGACGGTGACATGTTGATTACAGCTGAACTCTAAATAAAGTATCATGAGCCTTTCCTTTTATACAATTGGAGAGTTACGACAGTGCATCCAAGATCCTATTCCAGGTGGCAGAACCGACTCTGGACATGACAGTTCCTGTCACCCTTTCTTTTCTATTGGAAGTTGTATCGTCCTGCTTGTTCTTTTAGCTGCCCCTCCCCAGGAAGGCGGGTCTCACTTGAGTGCGGCGATGTCAATTTGGAGTCTTGATAGCTCGCATGATACAATTGCAGTACTTCTTTCCGGATTGTCTTGAGATTATCCATAAGTGTTCTAATGTTCCCAATTGCGAAATTAAAGTTTTCTTTCTTTGACCACAAAGAGGGTGGATCCGCAACCAAGAGAAAGTGGGCCAGCCTATTTTTAGGGAATCTTTTCTGGCCCCTTGACACGTGGGGTGAGCAGTGGGTATTCTGGAAGATGACTGCTCAGTTACAAGTGCTACTAACCAAAGACGCCTCTGTCCTAACACAGGTGTCTGATGACCTTCATGCACATGTCACCTTGTTGCAGATTCTTGACTAGAGACTCCCAGGTTCGCAGTCCTGTCCCCATTCCCAATTCTCCATCAAGCCACATTACTTGACAAATTTGCCCTGGTAGAAACTTGCACATGACTTTGTTTAAAACAAGGGGATTTTGGTGCACTGTCATTTTCCACACAACCTCGATGGGTTGATGATCAGATTTTGGTGATGTGTCAAAATGTGATGACCAGGACCACCTTGCTGCTGCAGCCTCCTTCCACCTTCAGAGTTGTTGAGATGCCGTCTTCCTTTGTTTGTTCTGCTATTGACTTTTTGGAGTGCACTTGGTGCACCCCCTCCCCACTTTGCTTCACCTTGCTTCCCTGCGCAGTCCTACCAGGAGCAAAGAGCTCCCATGCCATTACTCAAGGGATTGTTGAAGCACGCCTCTCCACCACATCGAGGTGGCGATACAGGGAGGGTCTTGAAGTGCAGTCACTGTTGTAATACAGGGGGCATGCCAACTAATTTGCACTGGGCAAATTCCCTCAAAAAAGCAATGTGATATCCAGATAATCTTTTTGTGATGTTGATTGAGGGATAAATATTGGCCAAGACACTGAGGATAACTTCCCTGCTCATCAACATGGTGCTATGCAATCTTTTACATCCACCCAAGTAGGCAGATGGGACTTCAGTTTAACATCGCATTTGAAAGACGACACCTATAACAGTGCAGTGCTCCCCCACTACTGCCGTGCAGTGCCAGCCTTGATTTTTGTGCTCAAACTTAGTGGGACTTGCCTCTGAATCTCAAGGTTCAGGGTTCAGCTACCAACTAAGCCATGGCTAAAAATTAATTTTATTCCCAAAGTATCAAATCAATTATCCAATAGGTGTCTTCAGTACTATGTACTAAATATTCATATGATTAAATAATTCTTGGCAGTACTGAACCCTAAAAATATTCATGAGTTGGCACTCTTTATGCTGTAATTCTGACTAATTTTAGCATTCTAAAAATATTCATGCTGGTTAGCAACTCTTTGAACCATCAGCTATTTGATGGTTGGTCATGAGGTTTACAAAATCTTTATAAGTGCAGGAATCCACAAATTGGAGTTGAGTGGGTGAGGAAAGGGGAATCTGACACTCCAATTTTTTTAATGCATCAGAGAGGGAGTGGTGCACATAATCCTGGCAGTCAGTATTCATATTCACTTTTCAGGAACTACAGGTTGGTTCCTGGGAAGTATTAATTTATTTATCACGTTACCAAATTCTGCTGATAAGGATGCTCCATTTGTTCCCTTATTATATCTAGGGTAAGTGCACTGCCAAACATGGGAATTTATCATATGAATGAATGGTGTAGTAGAATACCACACCAACATGGTGACATAAATTGTTTTAAAATAAAACTAACTTGGCACCCCTCATCAATTGGGAATAAACTGTAGTTATGGCCATTAATGAAAATATCTACTTGTGATGAAAAATATTTGACTTTCTGATTTCAAAATATTTTTCTTGTTGAGAATAAAAAGTTAAAAATATAAAATGTATCTTTAAATACTTTAATCTTGCAATTAATATTAGTCATGTAGTAGCCTAACTGATTTGTTTTTATATTTTTGGAAATGCTTAATATTAATAAAATCAGCAACTGCATTGCTCTATTTAGTTGTGCCAACATCTTTTGAGATAATTTCTTCAATTTTGTTTTTTGTTTAGGCTAAAGAAATCTTGACAAAGGAATCAAATGTGCAGGACGTGCGATGTCCCGTCACAGTCTGTGGGGATGTCCATGGGCAGTTTCATGACCTCATGGAACTTTTTAGAATTGGAGGCAAATCACCAGACACAAATTATCTTTTTATGGGAGATTATGTTGACCGAGGTTATTATTCAGTTGAAACAGTTACACTCCTTGTAGCTCTTAAGGTATCAATATTCTTTTGTTTATGATAAAGTTCTAACATTTTCTAGTCGATTCTATGAAGTCTGCTTTTCTGTAAAATATAGCAGATATGACACTGCAAATTTTGTATTTCTGAACAAACCTTGAAATGTGTGGCATTTTGGATAATGATCTGTGGTTTCCAATTTAATTGGTTACCTCATAAGGTTATAGCATTTGTAGAATACTGCTCTAATACATGCATTGAGTTTGTGAGGTAGGGTTCTTGAGTATGTAGCAATAAAGGCAAGCTTCTGTGTTCTCATTTCAGTATGACATGAAGGTTTAGTACCTTGCATAGTATTTAAAACTCAGAAACAAGCCATTTGGCTCAACAATTCCATGCAATATTTATCTTCTACGTGGGTTTATTAATCAGATGTTTTGTGACCGTATGTTGGCATTGTACTTCACCATAGAATGATCCTGGGATCTGTGATTCTTCATTTGGTGATTCAGTTAGTCAATTTGACATTGCTTCAGGGCAGATTGTCTACCTAACCCTCCCTTAAGGAAACTGAAGTTTTTTTTTCAGAAAGTCAGTGCAGTTTGATTTCTATCTGATGTAATCTAAAAAATATATATAACTCCCATGCTGCCACCAATATGAAACTATTGCTTTCTGATCTTGGCTACCTTGAGAAAATATGGCAGTGTTTCTGCAGATGATTATCAAAACTACATCAGAGTAATTTCCTAGGACTGATGCAGGTTTAGGCCTCAGGTGTACAAACCAAAGTACTTCTTTCGACTGCTCTTTTTGATTTTTTTTCAGGAGCTCCTTAGATCTAAAGATTTAAGTTTTTCTGCAAATTCGCTCCACGTCTCCATTAAAGGATATTAAAGAAGCAAGAGACACTGTGTTGAGCGAGCAGCCAAGATCCACAAATCAATCAGTCTTTCTTATTTCACCTTCCACCTCCACACCTTACCCCGTTGTTGTCCTCCAGTGGCTAATATTAAAGCAAACTATAGGCCTGAAAGGTTGGGCTCTACTGGACTCCCAACTTCTTCCACACCTCAAAACTTTTTTTAAACACAGCTACAATGACTGCCTAAAAAAAGGCGTGTATATGACAGACACTTTTGTAGAATAGAGATGGCCAAACTTACTGAGCCTAAGAGCTGTATTTGCTAATCTTCAGGTGTTCTAGTGCTGCAAGTCATGAACAAACTTTACAAAGGCTAATTACTGCTAGTAGAGGCCTTGTGGGCCTCCACCTTGGCAGTAAGTCTTTGAAAATCCAGCTGATTGTTGTTAGGGCTGTAAAAGGAGTTCCCTCAGGTGTTGTTTAGTAAGGACTGCACAATGTTTTGACTTCATTATGGAGTACACCGATTCACAGCATTATCTTGCGCTGAAAATTGAAATGAGTCGCACACTAGTTTTCTTGAGTTGAGGATATTTTGTTTCTGGAACTTGCTTCCATATTTGATTGTAGATTGCGATTTATGCATCATCTTTAGACCTTGGTCCTCCCGGAAGTCCAGCAGTTCCATTTCGACAGCAGGTGTTTCTGTAACTAGAGGTTCGAGAATTGGACAACCATCATTGACGACAATCATGAAAGGGTTTACAAGAAAGGCGGAGCATGATCTCAACTTCTGCAAGTCATTAAACCTGCCTCGAAAATTATCAAGCAGTCCTTGTAATTTTCTCTGTATACTTTGAGGTTGTAATTTTTTACTTCAATATCAGGGAATGTGTTTGCCCTCCTTTTGAGATGGGGAAAGTGATTGAAACTTCTTGACAGTATATCTTCGCAAAATCCTTTATTCTGGAAGCTGAAAATTGTCTGAGTAAGGTCAGACATTTTATCCTTCCCCTGGACTGCTAATGTTGAGAGTTTGTAGATATTTCATAATATCAGTAATAAACATCAGATCCTGCAGCCATTCATTATCTTCCAGCTGTGGATCGGATCTTTTTCTTTCTTCAACAAAAGCAATGATAGACTCTTAACAGTTCCCCAAACCTATTCAAGACATTGCTGGTTGACAGCCACCTCACAATGTAATAGAAAAGGGACATGGTCAGGCTTGTCTTCGAGATGCAGCTCTTCAATAAAATTTTTGAATTGGCTGTGAGTCTTCTCAATTGAGCGGATGAAATTGACAATTTCAAGGACCGTTTTCATCATGTTTTTGGACTTGGAAGTATTTGCCTATTAGATGTTCATGATGAATGATGCAATGAATGGGGAGAAACTCCAGAACTTTGGGATCACCTTTTCAAGAGTGCAGTTAGGCCTACATTTTTCCCCACCATTGCTGATGCTCCATCCATTGCAACACTGATAAATTTATCCAGTGGTACATCGGCATTTATCAGCCCTCTGACAAGTGCCTTTTTTATGTCAACACCACGAGTTGTTTCTTTTAGTGCCACTAAGTCCAGCATTTCTTCTTTCATAATTACATCCAAGGGAACATAACGAACAAATATCACAAGTTGTGGGTTGTTTCGTATGCCTGGATTCATCAAGAGCTCAGTTGAATGCTCAGATCATTTTGTATCTTGCTTGCAACATCAGCACTGATCTGGGAGATGCACCTCTCCGTAGTGTGGCATAAAATTGGAATTTGTGTTATTAGTTGCTGAAGCTCTCTGTTATTTGGATCTAAAACTGCCACATGTTCAGCGATGTTCTTAGCAAATTCACCATCAGAGTATGGATGCTTAGCATGAGCAATATTCCATGACAACAAAACTAGCTTCAGTCGTTGTCAGTTTCCTTACTGAATGTTGAAAGTAATTTGGGTATGTTTTTAACACAGTTTGTTTTGCCTTAATTCTGATTTGGAGGATACTCAGACGGAAAGTTTTTGTGATTCAGTTCATAGTGGCGTTTCAAGTCACTGGCTTTATAATGAGTGAGTGATGCATTGTAGAGAAGACTCGATGAATGCAAAGCCTTCCTCCCATTCTGGCTTAAAATTTGTTTTCATCTTCATACTTTTGTTTCTTACAATTTGACAGTGTAATTTTAACACTGTCAAATTATTAACACTTAAATCTAAAGCTATTTAAATGCAACTTATGCTAATGAACTGTAAACACAATGTATATCCTGAGTGTACCATGAGGGTTTTCAGTGTTCAACGTCGAAGATCCTGCCTTGGAATTTTCTCCAAAAGCCACTCCAACAATGACCGAACTTGCAGGGTTTCAGTCTCACCTTCCGAGATTCCTTTCCCTGGATTCCCGAGTTACTTAAACATCAAATTACAAGCACAATTTTTTTAGTTCTTCAGCTGTGCCAAGCCACATACTGCTGCTCCTAAGCGGTACCTTTGCCCCGATGGCCTGAAGCACAGAGTCACCAACCTGCGGCTGCCGCCTTGGATCTTCAGGGTTTCTCCTTAGCCCTCTTTGATTACTGGGATTTCTCCTGAGCCCATTTCACTGCTCCCTGCAACACTTCCTTTAATTGAAGACTGTTTCTCCTTTTCTTAACTCAACTGGGACCTGTCCCTGCTTCTGGGGCACTTATTGGGACTTCTCCCTTGTCTATCTCTCTGGGACAATTCCTGAATATGGCACTCCACACCCAGACACCTGACCCAGGTTTTAGTGCCCTTCCTGTGCACAGGGCCTATAGAACAAAAGGTTGCTGGTGTATATGTGCAGCCCATTCCTGTCTTCTCTGTCTCTTCACCCCACCCCTTTCTGGATCACCCTCTTGCTCCCCCTCCCTCCCCATGTGTCTCCTATGCTGCTGCCCCAGATCCTCCAATCACAGGTTCCCTTCCTCCCGCACTTCCTGCTCTTCCAGTCATAAATTCTGCCCCTGGAGGAGCAGCAAGATGGGAATAAAGGGAACCTGTGATTGGAGGAGTCATAATTAAAGTTAGTATTGTATGGGGGTGGGGCGACCTTTCTTAAACTTTATTGCCCCCACCTTTGCTTTTTTCATGGACGACTTGTGACGCTTGAAGGCCAAATTTGCCGTCTGCCCCTGTGTGTTTTGAACCTCAGGTGGGATGTAGCAATTTAGGATGGCTAAATGCTGATAGTATGGGTGTCTAGGGGAATTAATATGCTTAATTATTGTAGGATTGAAATGAAATATGCATCTTTACTATGTAAAGATCACTTTCAAACAAGTACACAGGAACTCAGTGTTTGCTCTCATGAATTATAGCACTCCTTTTTACTGTCAAAGATTAATTGTTGTATGTGGCTTTACTAATTTAAAGGTGATTTTGTTTCAGGTGCGTTATCGTGAGCGTATCACAATACTTAGAGGGAATCACGAAAGCAGACAAATTACACAAGTATATGGCTTCTATGATGAATGTTTAAGGAAATATGGAAATGCCAATGTGTGGAAATATTTTACAGATCTCTTTGATTATCTTCCGCTCACTGCCTTGGTTGATGGTCAGGTGAATAGCTTTTCAATGTGTTACATAACCCAGGACCAGACACTGAAGTCTATTTGTGTAATAGTGATGAAGAGCCTTTGATTAAAATTGGTAATTAAATATCTATACAAATAAAAGAAAAAAAATGAAATAAGCGTGTAACTAATGTGATTTGCAAATGTCAGCATTGAATGTTTATTTACAGTGGATGCCAAAAGATTGCAATAGTACCCAGGCCCAATCCTTATCTGCTGTTCATACAATCTGTAAAAAACCTTTTGTCATGATTTTGAAATTACACAAAGTTATAGATATATATGTCTATATCTAACAATTATCCCTGTTGCAGTATTAAGTTCTGAAAGCTTTAGTAATGTACATTTACAGGCTGACATGTCTTTAAAATAAATGCTGCTTCTGTTTTTTCCCTTAGATTTTCTGTCTCCATGGAGGCCTTTCTCCTTCTATAGATACACTGGATCACATTCGAGCACTTGATCGCCTTCAGGAGGTTCCACATGAGGTGTGCTTTCAGAATTGTTAGCAGTATTTACTTGCTGGTTATTTAATGAATATTTTGATTTTAATTTTTTCCTCTTGTATTTTCAGGGTCCAATGTGTGACTTGCTATGGTCAGATCCAGATGACCGTGGAGGTTGGGGCATTTCTCCTAGGGGTGCTGGTTACACCTTTGGTCAGGATATTTCTGAGACTTTTAACCATGCCAATGGCCTTACATTGGTCTCACGAGCTCACCAGCTGGTAATGGAGGTACAAGGCACTTTTTAATATTTTATTTCTACCTAGCATGCACACTTGCATTAATTAAAGATGAATAACATTACACGGTCGTAAGGAAGTGAAATATGACCCTGCCGCCACTAACATATGAAAACACCTGTCAGAATAAAAACAGCTGATCCATCAAGCCTTCCCCACTCATAGCTGGAGCATCATGAATGGACACTTCTAAAACTGCAACCGCAACCTTATTCAACTCCATCTTGAAGGCATGCAGAGAGTCAACATACACTACACAAGCTGACAGTGCACTCCAGAGGCTCACTATTCTCTGGGAAAAGAACCGCCATCTAACATCCAGTCCGCTGCTACTTTTTTGTAATTCTTCCCAATTTGTTAAAAGACAATGCTGTCGAGCCCTTCTTTTACAAATCTCTATCATGTCTGCACTGTTCTATAGTAAATAGAATCATTTCTTTAAGCCCATCTGAGAAAGATTATTTAAGCTAGAAATCATTCTCTTAGCTCTCCTCTGAACTTTTTCGAACTATTACCTGCCATGTAAGGGCACCAAAACTTGGCACAGTTCTCCAGATACAGCATAGCCAATGATCTGCAAATGGCTGAGTGGTGCCTGTTTGATTTGAACCGAATGTTTCCATTAATGCAACCCTATATATAACCTGTTTGCTTTAATTACATCTTTGCTGCATTGCTTGTGAATCTTTAGTGATCTATGTAACATCAAAATGATTCTGTCCTGTTATTCATTCAATAGGAGGTGATCAGCTGATAGCCCATTTCAGGCTGCCTATGAGCACATTAATAGCAATTAACTACAAAGGGTTGCAGTGCTGTTTTTGTGACCGCAGATGTTTCTACAATGTTTACAACTGACAGGAAATTCTTAGATGTCTTTCTTATGGGAGAGGAATTTTACACCATGTCTTATTATTACCTCCTTGGTACTCGTGTGTTGCTTGTTTGTTGGCAATGGAATGGATTGGGAAGAATTTATTTTGGAGAGGTGGGGAAAGCAAAGGAAAGTGATAGAGCATTGGGATCGAAATTTTGCAACATCGGTGATCTCTCCAGAGCAAGGAGTAACATTTCCTCCATGCTTCCTTCAGCAACTAAACACCTTAACTTATTGTCTCATTTACTGTTGATTGACCCATGCTGTGTTGCAATAACTTTTCTCCTTGTATGAAAATGCATTTTATTCTTCTGCCGCAATTGAGATGGCTGGCACTCGGCCTGGAAACAAGATGGATAAAGTCTGAGGCTTGTCATGTTGGCCGCAGCTTGGAATTAGGCAGTACCTATGGTGTAGTGAGAAGGTCATGCTGTCTCCCTGACATGGAGTCCCACGGTTGCTGTGGTGGCTGTCGGTTGGGTCCCTGCCAGCAGGTGGGGGCAGAGAGCACAGAGTTGGGGAATTTTTCAGTGCCTGGGGGTCCCTTTGGGTAGGGGGTGGTTTTAATGGCAGGGTCAGGGACCACAAGCAATGGGTTGAACTGTGGGCAGCAGGGGGAGCATGGTGTGCAGCACAAGGTCTATATCAGTGCTAGTAATAGGGAACTGGAGTATGCAGTCAGCTACTATGGACCAATGAGGACAGACTTAGCAAGGAACCCCCTTGAGTTCAAGAAGCCTTGAGATGTTGAAAGTGTCATTCATGCTTTGGATGGCAAGGTAATTAGTGCTTCATGGGTTCGAGTGGAATTAGCAACAGAAATGTCACGAGTGCACTTGCTCTCTTTTTGATTTGGAGTGCTGAGCAATGGTCGTCCACTGTATGGAGCTTGTTTCTTTAAGTTTTTACATTTATGTACTTAAGTTTGGTGCCAGTGGAATAAAGAGTCACTGAGCTAGAACCTTCATGTGTTCAGTGTGCTTTTTTCAGTGTTACAATAGACTATCAGTTTTGTTGCAAAATATTAATAATTGAATTTGTGTTAATAGGGTTACAATTGGTGTCATGATCGCAATGTAGTAACCATCTTCAGTGCTCCAAACTACTGTTACCGTTGTGGCAATCAAGCTGCAATAATGGAACTTGATGATACCCTTAAATATTCTTTGTAAGTACTTAGAAGGTTGTATATTGCTGTTTGTTGAAGCTGTATTAAGACTAGTAATCAGTTTTTTGATGTTTTTAAGAAAGATTCTTATTAAACGGTAAGCTCTGACATCATGGGAAGTTGGGTGAGAGAATTGATGATGCCTGGGTGAGAGTTGAACAAATGTAACGTTTTGAAATGAGAAAATTGAAGACCTGCCAACCCTATCAGTGATCTTCCAGTTTTAATTCTGTTAAGTCAGACCCATAACTTTTTTTTTGATGAGTTCCCCAAATCATAGCATTGAGGGTACAGGTTTGTGATTTTTACAGTTTGAAATACTTCAGTTGATCTTTTCCTGTGAGTTGTGACTCCTGCCTTTGTTGCTCATTCGCTCATTGGTGGGTGAAAAGAAGTATTTCACTTTACCCACAGTAAAGGTAAAGACTTAAGCTTTGACTCGCCCCTTTACTGGCTGCTCCCACTAGCTATGTTGATCCTGCAGCTCCATGCCCACCCAACTTCTCCCCACCATCCCCGCCAGTCCCTAGTTCTTCTTTCTTCCTGAACCCCAATCTTCCAACTTAAGTGGGATATTTCTCAGTACTTGGATCAGCGGCACTTTTAACTTAACCGCCTGTATGACTAGAAGTTGTTGTTTGTGTTAGTTTTAAGAGTACATATACTTGCATATATATTTAGCTATTGCTTTTAGGATGGAAGGAATAAGGCATGTTTGTTTACTGTGTTTGCTTGTTTTTCAACTTAATTCCAACTGTCAGAATGCCACATGACCAGATTTGTTTGCTGTTTGTGTCCATTCACCCAAGCATTTGCATCAGTGTCCTTGAGTAGAATTTATGTGACAATTGATTTTAAATTGTGCTTTCAGATTACATATTTGAACAATAAAATGTTTGTTTTTCCCACTTCAATAGCCTGCAGTTTGATCCAGCGCCTCGCAGAGGTGAACCACATGTTACCCGTCGCACCCCAGATTACTTCCTGTAAAATCTTTTATGTACAGTATTGCCATGGATTAAAAGTTGGCCTGACAAAATTGGAAGAGCAACAGTAACTTACAAGAAAAAGTCTCGAACATTCAGAAACCCGCTGTCTTCACGGACCAA
The DNA here is from genome assembly GCF_017639515.1 of Carcharodon carcharias. Classification (NCBI taxonomy): domain Eukaryota; kingdom Metazoa; phylum Chordata; class Chondrichthyes; order Lamniformes; family Lamnidae; genus Carcharodon; species Carcharodon carcharias. The sequence goes on along the minus strand of NC_054474.1, from coordinate 40,643,718 downwards.
AAGACGTGCCATAATAAATACAAGCCTCAGTCTGCAAATATCACATTGTTCTTTTTGAGCACCAGTTCATCAATGCATGCTGATGTGTGAAAGTTATGGGTTGAGAGCCATGGTTTGAGCCTAGACCTGTTTGTAGTTACTTTTGCTTTTTTCCAGAGATTGCAGCGATAAAGATGTAAACATTAAAACCTGCACCTCGTGATAATTTTTCATTTAGCTATAGCGTTACTAAGCATGACTTGTAGATAAAAAATAGCAGTAAACAATCAATGGAGCTTAAAAGAACATTTGAAAGTACAAAGGCCTCTTTATTTGTGAGAGTACTGAAATCTTGTTTCAGGGAATACTGTTTAATTTAATTCTGTCTCTACTGTTTTTCCACTTACTTTGTCATAATGTCCATATCTGATTAGTTGTAAGGAACAAATCATTCTTTTCTCTTTACAGAATTGTGGCAGAGCTCCGCTACTTGCTGTTTTTCATAATAAACTTGTGACCTAAGAATTGAAATATTTCAGATTTTAATTGTATGTGGGATCGAAGACATAATGCCTTTATGTAAAATGCTACACTAACACATTTGAGTTTATAAAAGTGTATGTGTATTGAAGGCTCCAGGTTAAAATAAAGACTAAAATTACTCCTACAGGGTATGTTTGTGCATTTGAGAGCAGGCTAACCAGACCCATTTGCATCTCTTCAGTTTCCAAATGAAACATGATTGTAGTTTAGGATGAAAATGGATAACATGGCACATAAGTATCCAATGTAAAGTTATGTAAGTTCACTGTCCATTGACTACTGTATATGCTCTTGCACGTGTTGTAATTAGATTTGAAGCACCAAGACCACAATCAGTATTATACTTCCTCATGGTTTCCAAAAGCGAATCCTTTATCAAATAATTTTTTGGTGGTAATTTATCAAAAGGATTGTAGCCCTGACTTCCAAAGACAGAATATTCAATTATTATTTTAAATTAAGTTAATTCCAGCACAATGCAATCTCAACAAAAATTCGCAAATAAAATGTTTGCCTCTGCCTGTTTTGAGTAGTTCTGCCAGGTTTTTCTTTTCCTGGGGCTTTGTTCATAACTGTATTCTAGTTAGGCAGAACAAGGCTTTTTTTTTGCTTTGGCAGGTAATTCATTTATTCGTGGGACCATGGAATTTTGGTTAAGTTGCCATATCCTACAATGCTGACTTTCTGGAGGTTTTATTAGTCGCTGGCCCAATATTTGGTTTTATTCTTCATGTGTGTGTTGTGTGTGTGCACACCAGCCATTCTCTGCATGTACGCATTCTCTTGTTCTGTTGTGTGCGCATGTCTGTCTGTCTCACACACACATTTGGGTGGATAAATATGGAAGGGGAAGCTAGGTAAACAAATGGGGAAAAGGAATAGAAGGTTATGCTAATAGACCAGTGGCCTCTTTTTGTAAATTTTATGTAAATCACTGTGTTTAACTGGGTTGCAAGATCAGAATTGATGGCTGCTTTGTGCTGTTAACTTTCAAATGGAACAGCAATTGGGACACTGATGATGGCCTCAGCATCTGGATCACTGAGGGTGAAATCGGCCAGCACAAATTATGTTTGGGCTCAGTTCTGATGGAATAGCTCAATTCTGCATGAATAATGAGGAATGAATTCTTTGTAGACCACTAAATCCATCAGTTCATTTTCTAATAAGAAAAAATAAATTGGAGAGCAAGGAAGTAAGTTTTACTGCATGAATGAATAATAGTAAAGTTACTAGTTGAATGTAAGATGAAATCAAGCTTTCCTTTGATCAGGCTGCATAATTCATACATTCTTCAGTTCTTGTAACTGAATGGTGTGCCTACAAACTTGTATTCTAGAAATATAGCCAACTTCAGTAGTTTTAATTAAAGATGGGAAGATTGGTTTAAGTATTTGACATGTCCTGGCATCCTTCAAAGATCAGATCTTTGATTTATTTACTGTACAGCTTAATATATGGTTTATATAACAGTAACAGAAATTACCCAAGTTTAGATGGTCCTGGAGGCATGTAATTGTACTAGGCCACTATGTTGACTAGCCTCGTTTTCTCTAGTGTAAGTATATCAATACCGTCTTACCCACAAAGTGGCACTGGAGATATAAAACAGACCAGTTGAAGGAACAGTACTTGAATATTCTGCTAATATAAGGATGTCATACCTGGACCAGCTTTGATCTTAATATTGAATATTAAGGGATGGCAGAAGCATGTTAACCATTTTCATTTATTAATATTAGGCACAGGATGGTTTGTAATAAGTTGATAGGTGCAAAGACCAGAACATCATTTGAGAGTGAATGCTGAAAAGAAACCATTATGTTCCCAGGTTGGACTAAGTAATGTTCCAACAGATGGTTGTGAATTGTATCCTGTAATAATGACCTTTGATAACTTCAACTGTCATACGCAATTCTGGACTTGGTTTATTTTACTGTCACTGGTTGGACATAAGCAGAAACCAGTCTTCTTTGATCAGGCCATGTCATTCGTACATTCTTCAGTTCTTGTGACTGAATGGTGCCCCCACAAACTTGTATTCTGGAAGCTTAGCCAACTCCAGTCGTGATACATTCCAGTTATTATGTAGTTGTGTATTAAAAATAGACTATGAACTCCTCTACATGTGAAGGAACATGATTATAAAGGTCAAATGACCTAACCAACCCTTCAACCAGAAGTTGTGCGTTATGTCATTACTGCAAATTTTCATGACTAAGCTTTACCAGAATTCCAGAAATGTTGTTAGTTGCTTTTCAACATGGTGGCCATCCTTTTTACAGCATTTGGTCAGTGATAATTTGCAGTTTTCATTGCTGTGGAACTATATAACTGAAATTTGAACAAATAAAAAAAAGTAGACAAAGTTTTTGTGTGTGCATGTTGTAATCTGGTAGGCTAGATACCACACATTGTTGTGAATGCAACTAAACTGACATGAAAGATTGGTTTTACTGTTAATGGAAATATCTCTGGCTAGGCCTACCTGAGTATGAAAATGACTCCTGGTGAATTGAAGGATGGAGGATAGTGACTAAATACATCTTATTTGCCAAGATTAATTGAGCAGGAAGAATCCTTGAGGCAGCCACCTGAAAGCTTTCTTAATTGTCACCATTTTCATTGCAGGAAATTCTACAGTTCCATTGAGGGTGGAAATTATAAACTTATTTTCTAATCCTTTGTTCAATCCTGCACCTGAATCCATGATATCAAACCAACAATTGTATAATCTTATACATTGGTATTTAGAAGTGATAATCCAGTCACAACTGTGGATTAATTAAGGAAGGCCAGCAGGAATTTGCTAAAGGCAAACTTGATTGAATCTATTAATGGAGGAGTGAGAGATGATGAGGGTATTGCAGTTGATGTGTACATGGATTTCCAAAAGTTTCATAAAATTCCACATAATAGGTTTGTCAACAAAGTTGTAGCTCATTAAGTAAAAGAGACAGGTATAGAGTGGGATTCCCCATGGTCAGTATTGGCCCACTGCTTTTAGTGATAAATATTAATAACCTAGATTTGGATTTAAAGGGCATAATTTCAAAATTTGCAGAAGACAAAATTGGAAATATTGTGAATTGTGAGAAGGATAGTGATAGACTTCAAGACATAGGCTGGTGGAATGGGTGGGCACATGCCAGATGAAATTTGTGAAGAAGTGTGAACTGATACATTTTGGTAGGAAGAATGAGTGAGGGTGTAAAATAAAGGGTGCAATTCTAAAAAGGTTACAGGAAAAGAGACCTGTGGGTATTTGTGCTGTAAATTGTTGGAAGGTGGTAAAGCAGTTGAGAAAATTGTTAAAAAGACATAAATATAGGCATAGAGTACAAAGGTGAGGAATTCCTGTGAACCTTTATAAAACATTGGTTAGGCCTCAACTGAAGTATTGTGTCCAATTCTGGGCACTGCATTTGCTACAACTGTACAGGGTGTTGGTGAGCACACTCAAGCACTAAGGTTTTGGCCTCCAAAAATGAAACATGCTGCCTAAAAATATAATGGGAACAGATTCAATTGTGACTTTTAAAAGGGGTTTGACTAAACACCTGAAGGGTGGTGGGTGGGTGTAGTTTGGCGATGGGATTTGTTGAGTGGACCAAATGGCAGCCTCCCATTCTATGAATCTGAATAAAAATCCTGAATAAAGTTATGCTTGCATACTATCCAGGTATGCATTCACTAGTTGTATCTAGAAGAAATTTAACAGCCCAACCAAGAGGGGAAAAATTTTGTCTACCAACATATCAAGAACTCATGAATTCTTGTAGTAGTTAACTTCTGGTCTGGTGGCATTCTCTCTCTTTCCCGCTGCTGCGCCTCACCCATATATATTGTTACATATATGAATAATCTGAAGAAAGGTAGCAGAATATACCAATTATGCTTGGCTCTAAGGGTACATACCTGACAAAGATTATTTGAACAGCAACAATAGAATGAAATTAATCAGGCTTACATGCTTCTAAAAAAGAGTGTTAGCCAATCACTGACCTTTAAGCTTAACTAATTCAACTAAATGTATGATGGTAATGCTGCTCAAGATTATGTTGGTACTTCCAGTAGACTGGTTGCAAGCTATTGGAATCTCCAATTAGCCATCAATCATTTTGAGGTTTTTGTTTGGTTAGTATATGCTAATTGGAAAAGTACTATATTGGATCTAGTTTCAGTTCCCAGGGATCTTTGCAAACTTGTAGCTTTTATTAAGGCATGGAGACCAAATATAGTTCTCGGATGAAGGGAATTAAGAGGATGGGTGTAATTATGATCAGAAGATGCATTATCCGTTTTTTATTTGCATTCATATAAATTCAAATAATCACCTTTAAAATGATAACTCATGCTGTAATCAAATCCTTTTACCAGTGGTGCCACTGCAGAATCACAATTGCCAAAAGGTCACAATTGAAGTGAGCGGTTGCGTTATAAACATGTGTAGCAACTTAAATAATAGAAAAGAGAAGCATGTGCAGAAGTATTTTTATGAATAGATTGAGCTTATGGTATCACCCATGGGTTACAATTCCCTGACAGTTAACTGGTCAAGCCATAGCCAAGACAAGCAAGAAACAACTTCCATCAATCAATTAATATATTCAGATCCTTGTACTCCAGGGAATTCTGAGATATATCTGAATCAATCTGGGAGAAGGTAAGGTATTTTGTCTTTTTAATGACTGCCCTTTTAAGTCAAGTCACAGTATGTAAGGGGTTTAAACAACTGCAGTTCAGTCTCAGAATAAATCTCCGGGTGACATACATCAATGAGATTGTAACCTATGAAAATACATACTTAATAAGATGAAGAGATCATGGATATAACTACTTTGGTGATCAAGTTCAAAATTAGGGGCCATAAATACAAGGTAGTCAAGAATAATCCAATGAGGAATTCCTGAGGAACCTCTTTTCTCAGAGAGTGGTTAGAATGTAGAAGTCCTTCAACTTCTCTGGCAGTGAATAGTAGGTAAGTAGCATAAATTCATTTAGGAGTATGGTAGATAAGTGTGAAAATGAAGAGGGGTGGGAGAAGGCTCATGGGGAGCATAAACACAGCACAGACCAATTGGGCCAAATGGGCTATTTCTGTATTGTAAATTCTATGTAACCTGTATAAAAATCTTGTACCATGCTTATTGATATTGTTGCTTGTTTCATCAGTTACCTAGCTACCTTTGGAAAAGCAAATTCAAATTATGGTGAAGGCACATTGGGCCAGATTTTCAATATGGAGTTGGTAACCTGACAACCTGGACAATGTCTGGGTCCTGGCCCTGCTTCCAGGCTGCATTGCTCTCACAACCCAAGTTTTTCATACATATGAACATTCAAATTAGGAGCATGAGTAGGCCACTTAGCCCCTTGAGCCTGCTCCATCATTCAATAAGATCTTGGCTGATCTGATAGTAACCTTGACTCCACATTCCCACCCACCCCTGATAATCTTTCACTCCCTTGCTTATCAAGAATCTATCTAGTTCTGCCTTAAAAATATTCAAAGACTGTGCTTCCACCACCTTTTCAGGAAGAGTTCCAGAGATACTTGACCCTCCGAGAAAAATATTCTCATCCTTGTCTTAAATGGGTGACCCCTAGTTCTAGATTCTCCCATAAAGCTATGGACCAAGTGCTGATAAATGGGATTAGGTAGGTAGGTCAGGTGTTTCTCATGTGTTGGTACAGACGCGATGGACCAAAGGGCCTCTTCTGCTCTGTGATAAGAGGAAACATCCTTTCTACATTCACCCTGTCAATACCCTTCAGGACCTTGTATGATAATCAATCAAGTTTCCTCTAAATAGATACAAGCTTAGCTTGTCCAACCTTTCCTTGAGACAACCCTCCCATTCCAGTTATTAGTCTAGTAAACCTCTGAACTGCTTCCAGCATGTTCACATCCTTCTCTAAATAAGGAGGCCAAATGGTACACAGTACTCCAGATGTGGTCTCATTAATATTCTGTATAACTTAAGCATAACTTTCCTATTTTTATTTTCAATTCCTCTCACAATAAACAATAACATTCTATTAGCTTTCCTGCTGTACCTGCTTACTAACCTTTTCCGATTCATACATTAGGACAGCCAGATCCCTCTGCATCTAAGCGCTCTACAATCTTTCACCATTTAGATAATTTTTTTTTATTCTTCCTGCCAAAATATACTCTATTTGCCAGATCTTTGCCCACTCACTTAATCTATCTACATCCCTTTGTAACCTCCTTATGTTCCCTTCACAACTTACTTTCTTACTTATCTTTGTGTCAACAGCAAATTTAACAACCATGCCTTCAGTCCCTTCATCCAAGTCATTTATATAAATTGTTAAAAGTTGAGGTCCCAACACTGATCCCTGTGACACACCATCTTGTCAACCAGAAAATGACCCATTTATGCCTACTCTCTGTTTCTTGTTAGCTAGCTAATCTTCTATCCATGCCAATATGTTACCCCCTACACCATGAATGCGTGTCCTGTAATATGTGGGAAGTCTCAGACCCCACTACTGTCCTGGATGTCCCCTAAGTAGTGCACGAATCGCACTCACCAATCAGTTTTCCATTTTGGATACTGGTGAAGGTGTTGGTTCCTTGGAGGGGTGCCACAAACTTGGCTCTGACTGCACCATAGGCACCTCTGCTGTACAAGAGGGAAGGAAGAGGAGAAGAGCAGTAGTGATAGGGGATTCGTTAGGAGAATAGATAGGTGTTTCTGTGGCTGTAGACATGACTCCAGGATGGTATGTTGCTTCCCTGGTGCCAGGGTCAAGGATGTCATGGAGTAGTTGCAGGACATTATTCTGGGGAGGTGATCAACCAGAAGTCATGATCCATGTTGGTACCAATGACTTAGGTAGGAAAGGGGATGAAGTCCAGAAAGCAAATTTCAGGGAGCTAGGAAGGAGATTGAAAAGCAGGACATCTAAAGCAGCAATCTCAGGATTATTCCCAGCCCCACGTGCAAGTGAGTATAGAAATAGGAGAACTATTGAGTGTGTGGCTGGAAAGCTAGTGAAGGAGAGAGGGTATCTGGTTTCTGAGGCATTAGGATCGGTTCTGGGGAAGGTAGGACCTGTACAAGCTAGATGGTCTACACTTGAACAGGACTGGGATGAATATCCTCACAGGGAGATTTACTAGTGCTGTTGGGTAGGGTTTAAACTTGATTGGAAAGGGGCTGGGAACCTGAAGGCAAATTCAGAGCAGGAAAGAGGAGTTGGAAAATTAGTGAGTGACTCTGAAAGACAGAAGGAGCACAGGTTAAAAAGTGTACAGCACAGGAATTTGCCAGTGTTAAAAGGTTTATATGTAAATGCTAGGAGTATAGCAAATAAAGCCAATGAGCTGAGGGCACAGATAAATACATGGCAGTATGATGCCATCACTATAATGGAAACTAGGCTTAAAGAGGGGCAAAAATGGCAGCTCAATATTTTTGGATATGGAGATTTTAGGCAGGATAGAGAGAGGGATAAAAAAAAATGTGGGGGAAAAACACTTCATTAAAGAAACAATTACAGCTGCAAGGAGGGTTGATATATTAAATGGAGCATCAAATATCCCCCATTCTACCTTTACCATCAAGCCAGGGGATAAACCCTGGTCCAACGATGAGTGCAGGAGGGCATGCCAGGAGCAGCACCAGGCATATCTAAAAATGAGGTGAAGCTATACCACAGGACTACTTGCATGCCCAACAGCATAAGCAGTAAGCGATAGACAGTGCTAAGCGATCACACAACCAACAGATCAGATCTAAGCTCTGCAGTCCTGCCACACCCAGTCATGAATGGTGGTGGACAATTAAACAACTCACTGGAGGAGGAGGCTCCACAAATATCCCCATCCTCAATGATGGGGGAGCCCAGCACATCAATGCAAAAGATAAGGTTGAAGCATTTGCCAGAAGTGCCGAATGAATGATCCTCCTAAGGTCCCCAGCATCACAGATGCCAGTCTTCAGCCAATTTGATTCTCTCCATGTGATATCAAAAAATGTATGAAGGCACTGGTTAGGGCAAAGGCTATGGGGCCTGACAATATTCCGGCAATGGTACTGAAGTCTTGTGCTCCAGAACTTGTCGCGCCCCTAGCCAAGCTGTTCCAGTACAGCTACACCACTGGCATCTACCCAGCTATGTGGAAAATTGCCCAGGTATGTCCTGTACACAAAAAGCAGGACAAATCCAACCCAACCAATTACCACACCATCAGTCTACTCTCCATCATCAGTAAAGTAACAGAAGGAGTCATCAACAGTGCTACCAAGCGGCACTTGCTTAGCAATAACCTGCTTACTGACGCCCAGTTTGGGTTCCACCAGTGCCACTCAGCTCCTGACCTCATTACAGCCTTGGATCAAACATGGACAAAAAAAGCTGAACACCCGAGGTGAGGTGAGAGTGACTGCCCTTGAAGTCAAGGTCGAATTTGACCAAGCGTGGCATCAAGGAGCCCTAGCAAAATGGGGATAAATGGGAATCAGCAAAAACTCTCTGCTTGTTGGAGTCATACCTAGCACAAAGGAAGATGATTGTGGTTGTTGGAGGTCAGTCAACTCAGCTCCAGGGCATCATTGCAGGAGTTCCTCAGGGTAGCGTCCTAGACCTAACCATTTTCAGCTGCTTCATCAATGACCTTCCTTCCATAAGGTCAGAAGTGAGGATGTTCGCTGATGATTGCACCATGTTCAGCACCATTTGTGACACCTCAGATACTGAAGCAGTCCAAGTTCAAATGCAGCAAGCCCTGAACAATATGCAGGCTTGGGCTGACAAGCAGCAAGTAACATTTGTGCCACACAAGTCCCAGGTAATGATCATCTCCAACAAGAGAGAATCTAACTGGTGCCATTTGACATTTAATGGCATTATCATCACAGAATCCCCCACCATCAACATCCTGGGGGGGTTACCATTGACCGGAAACTGAACTGGTCCAGCCATATAAATACTTTGGCTACAACAGCAGGTCAGAGGCTAGGAATCCTGTGATGAATAACTCATCTTCTGACTCTCCAAAGCCTGTCCGCCATCTACAAGGCACAAGTTAGGAATGTGATGGAATACTCTCCACTTGCCTGGATGAGTGCAGCTTCTACGACACTCAAGAAGCTTGACACCATCAGGACAAAGCAGCCCAGTTGATTGGCACCACATCCACAAACATTCACTTCCTCCACCACCCAAGCACAGTAGCAGCAGTGTGTACTGTCTACAAGGTGCATTGTAGGAATTCACCAAGGCTCCTTAGACAGCATCTTCCAAACCCATGACCACTATCATCTAGAAAGACAAGGGCAGCAGATAAATGGCAATACCACCACCTGGAAGTTCCCCTCCAAGTCACTCACCATCCTGACTTGGAAATATAGCTGTTCCTTCACTGTCACTGGGTCAAAATCCTGGAATTCCCTTCCTAACAGCACTGTGGGTGTACCTACACCACAGGGGCTGCAGTGTTTCAAGAAGGCAGCTCACCACCACCTTCTCAAGAGCAACTAGGGATGAGCAATAAATGCTGGCCCAGCCAGTGAAGACCACATCCCGTGAATGAATAAAAAATTAATAAGGCCATATGGATTGACCTCAGAAATAAAGAAGGGGCAGCCACATTGCTAGGAGTGTACTATAAGCCCCCAAATAGTGGAAGGGATTTAGAAGAGCAAATATGTGGGAAAATTTTCAAGTGCAAAAACAATAGGGCAGTAATAGTTGGAGACTTCAACTACCCTAATATCAACTGTCACCCAGCGACAGTGAAGGAACAGCTATATTTCCAAGTCAGGATGGTGAGTGACTTGGAGGGGAACTTCCAGGTGGTGTTATTGCCATTTATCTGCTGCCCTTGTCCTTCTAGATGATAGTGGTCATGGGTTTGGAAGATGCTGTCTAAGGAGCCTTGGTGAATTCCTACAATGCACCTTGTAGACGGTACACACTGCTGCTACTGTGCTTGGGTGGTGGAGGAAGTGAATGTTTGTGGATGTGGTGCCAATCAACTGGGCTGCTTTGTCCTAAATGGTGTCAAGCTTCTTGAGTGTCGTAGAAGCTGCACTCATCCAGGCAAGTGCTGAGTATTCCATCACATTCTTAACTTGTGCCTTGTAGATGGCGGACAGGCTTTGGAGAGTCAGAAGATGAGTTATTCGTCATAGGATTCCTAGCCTCTGACCTGCTCTTGTGTGAAGGGCACAGAGGGCACAAAATTCTTGAACTGCATTCAAGAGAACCTTTTTCAACTGGTAAGCCCAATGAGAGATTTAGTCTTAGGAAATGAAGCTGAGCAAGTGGATGAAGTAGCTGTGGGTGACCATTTTGGAGATCATGATGCTAAATCTAACTTTAATATGGTCACTATGGAAAAGGACAAAGATTGAACTGGAGTAAAGTTCTGAATTTTGGAAAGACAAATTTTACAAATCTGAGAGGTGAACAGGCAAAAGAGGACTGGATGCAGCTACTAGAAGGGAAAGCTGTATCAAATTAGTGGAAGGTATTCAAAAGTGAGATTCTACAGGCTCAGTGTAGACATGTCCCCTCAAAGAAAAAGGGTGGTATTACCAAATCTCGAACCCCCTGGTTATCCAGTAGCATACAGGGTAAAATAAAGCAGAAAAAGAAAGCTTACAACAGTCACAAAAAGCTTAATACTGTAGAAAGCCTAGAGGAGTACAGAAATGGGGGTGAAATAAAAAAGGCAATTAAGAAACAAAGAGAAGATACAAAAAAATATTGACAAGTAAAATCAAGGAAAACACAAAGATGTTAAACCAGTACATAAAGAGCAAGACAATATCTAAGGAAATGGAATAATGCCTAACAGAGATGTATATGATAACTTGTGTGTTGATGCAGAAGATGTGGGCAGGGTTCTCAATGAGTACTTTGTCTCTGGCTTCACTAAGGAGAAGGATGATGCAGATATTTTAGTTAAAGAGTGTGAAATATTAGATACAATAAGCATAATGAGAGAGGGAGTATTGGAGGAACTGACATCCAGGGCTAGATGGATTGTATCCCAGATTGTTAAAGAAAACTAGGGAGGAAATAACGGATGCTCTGAGGATCATTTTCCAATCTTCACTAGATAAATACCAGAGGATTGGAGGTCTGTGAACATTGTACCAATGTTTTAAAAATGGGGGAGGGACAGGTTGGTCATTCTGATTTAGATGGTGGGCAAATTATTGGAATCAATTTTGAGAGACAGGATAAACTGTCCCTTAGAAGGGCATGGGTTGATCAGGGATAGTCAGCATGGTTCTGTTAGGGCAAGATCGTGTCTTACTAACTTAATAGAATTTTTTGAGGAAGTAACAAGGAGGATTAATGAGGGTACTACAGTGGATGTTGCCTACATGGATTTTAGTAAGGCATTTGCGAAGTCCCACATGGCAGACTGGTCAGAAAAGTGAGAGCACATGCGATACAAGGGAAGGTGGTGAGTTGGATCCAAAATTGGCTCAGCAAAAGGAAACAAAGGTCAATGGATGTTTTTGTGAATGGAAAGCGGTTTCTAGTGGTGTTCCACAGGGCACAGTGTTTGGGTCCTTGCTACTTGTTGTATATATTAATGATTTGGGAGGCGTGATTGGAAAATTTGTCGATCATGCAAAAATTGTCCATGCAGTTGATAGTTGTCTCCAGAAAGATATCAATGGTTTGCTTGAGTGGGCAGAAAAATGGCAAATGGAATTCTATCCAGAAAAGTGTGAGGTAATGCATTTGGGAAGGGCAAACAAAGCAAGGGAATACTGAATAAAAGGGAGGATTTTGAGGGTTGAAGAAGTGAGAGACCTTGGAGTGCATGTCCACAGGTCCCTGAAGGTGACAGAGCAGTTGGATAAGCTGGTAAAGAAAACATATGGAATGCTTTCCTTTATTGGATGAGGTATTGAATACAAAAGCAGTTAAGTAATGATGGAACTGTATAAAATGTTGGTTAGGCCACAGCTGGAATTTTGTGTACACGTTTTGTGTACACTTTACATATAGGACATAATTGCTTTGGAGAGAGTGCAGAGGAGGTTTACAATAACTTTGCTGGGGCTGGAAAATTGCAGCTATCAGGAAAGATTGGATACACTAGGGTTGTTTTCCTTAGAACAGAGGAGGCTGAGGAGTGATCTAATTGAGGTGTACAATTGAGACCTAGATGGGATAGACAGGAAAACTCTGTTTTCCCTAGCTGAGGGATCAATTACCAAGGGCATATATTTAAGGTGATTGGTAGAAGGATTAGAGGGGACATGAGGAAAAACTTTTTCACCCGGAGGATGGTGGGCTTCTGGAATTCACTGCCCAAGTAGGTGGTTGAGGCGGAAAAGCTCAACTTATTTAAAAGGTACCTGGATCTGCACCTCAAGTACTGTAACCTGCAAGGCTATGGACCAGGTGCTGGAAAGTGGAATTAAAATGAGTAGCTAGTTTCGTTTTTTTCTCTTCTTTTGGCCGGCACAGGCACAAAGGGCTCAATGGCCTCTTTCTGTGCTGTAACTTTTCTATGGTTCTACGAGCTTTTATTTTCTGCAGTGACCTTTGATGTGACACCATATCAAATGCCTTCTGGAAATTTAAGTATAGTGCATCCATCGGTTCTCCTTTATCCACAGCATATGTTACTTCTTCAAATGTAAATGGCTAATTGGCCAGGAGGCAAGCTTGGCATCCAATCTGAAGCACTGAGGGCACACAGAAGGTGGGAGATGCCTGCCTGGCACCAGAGCCAAAGGTAGTTGACAATCTGGTTGGGAGCTGCCTCTGCCTTACCAATTTGAGCAGGCAGCTCCTGGAAAGGTTATGGAGGTTAAACGAGGTGGATGATGGTCTTGCGTAACAGGGTAAGGACCAGTGCTTGTGCCAGCAGTAGTTGACCCAACAGATATCTCTTAAAAACAACTCCAAAGAAATTTATTTGGGCCGCTCGGCAAACCCGACTGACGGGCACAGGATCGTTCGGGCTCGGTGAAAAATGTTTTGAAAATTGCATTCTGTTCCGGTCAGGTCCCTTAACGAGCTCCTTAAGGCTCCTGGAGGTATCAGGATCCTGAAATAACTTCTGAGACTGCAATTTTCAAATCCTGCCTGCACCAGGACCCAACCCCATGGCTCTTTGAACAGACAAATTGGCTGTGATTTTAAATGCATTTTCTGAAATTTTTAGAACTCAGATCAAAAACTACAGTTTTTCATTAGTCTTTCCTTCACTAACACTAGAACTTTTTAAAGTACATCCATGATATTTTACGTACCTGAACAAAACCTTTGAATTTTGTCCTCTAGCCTTTTTGGAATCATAGATTAGAATCATAGTATGGTTATAGCACAGAAGGAGGCCATTTAGCATGTCGTGTCTGTGCTGGTTCTCTGCTAGTCCCACTACCTGGCCTTATTTTGGTAATGCTGCAAATGTTTCCTCTTCAGATAATTTCTTCAAATACTTTTGATCAGCAACTGAGCAGAAACTGAGCTTTGCCAGCCAATTGTGATTTTGTAGATAAAATACATCTGCACACACTTTATTGGCCTATTTTTCTGTGCTATAAAATTTTATTACCCTAAATTATTTCTTCAGTTTGTTTTGATTGACCATTTTTCAGGTCAATGCAAACAGCTAACATAACATTTATGATACATCAATTCATAATATACCATCAAAGTGCAAATTCCTGGCTTCAAATGTTAACAATTGAAGGTCCCATAATCCCTAATAAACCAATGCCTTCAGGAGAGGGAGGAAAATTGAGGATCTGAGGGAAGATTTGCTGCCAAAAACCTTTTCATGATAGTTTCTCTATTCTCACTGCATAATATAAATTTAGTTTTTCAAAATTGTGACCCATTTGACTATAAAATACTTATTTTATATAGAAAATAATCTTGGACTTTTGATCAATTGGTACCTTTTCATTCAGCAGCACAGGCCTGCCTTGTAGACTGAAGTGGAAACTGTGGCTTGCACAGCGCTACCACATGGGAACCACCAATTCCTTAAATTTAAGGAAAGCTGCTGGATAAACAATGTGTCCGAAAATGTTGGCAGTTACAGATGTAGCTTAACTATTTGCAAATCCCCATGTTTAGTCTTTCTGTGACAGTGATATTGACTGACTGTATTTCTTATATCAGAGAATATATTTGCATCTGAAGCTACAAGTTCACGTTCCTTGACATTGCTTAAAGATAAAATAAATATTTAAAATTAATTGAATGTACTAAAATATCCATATTCCTTACCCAATGTCATTATATAAGTGAAGAAATGGATGTCCCTCATCTAAACCTTTTGCGTAAATCAATAAAGAAATCTATACCCATCATGGTGCAATCCTTATCCATTATATTAATTAGAGTCTATAGCTGAGCTGCACTGTCTGTTCATATCTTCGGCTTTGCAAACTCTATATTTGTACCCATAGCTATATTCGCATATATGTATCTATATTTGTATCTATCTAAATATACACCCATATATTTGTGGCTACATCTCTGCTTATGTATAAGGTGGATATTAATTCCTTTCAAGGCCAAAATTTATTTGTGGGATGATAGAAGTTTAGGGGCCAGTATAAGACTACGTCATCAGGGCAATGTGCTTAGCATAGAGTGTCACAGTCCATGGATACCATTATCTATTTGAGAGGGTTCTGAGAAAATTAAAAGGTGATTCTTGGGCTTACAGGAAGAGATATTCACAGAACTGAAATTTCAACAGCGAATAGATGATTGAGAGGAGTCATGATCTAGT
Source organism: Carcharodon carcharias (assembly GCF_017639515.1). Taxonomy (NCBI): domain Eukaryota; kingdom Metazoa; phylum Chordata; class Chondrichthyes; order Lamniformes; family Lamnidae; genus Carcharodon; species Carcharodon carcharias. Next base: position 40,628,435 of record NC_054474.1, on the reverse strand, counting down.
TTTGCATAATAAATATTGCAAAGGTAAAAATGCTATCTGGCATGGAAGTGAGCTTCCAGCATGTCTTGAAATTAAATTTTTATTTTTTGTACATTTGTCAATATTGCATAGAAATTACAACATGAAATCAAGTTATTCAGCCTAGTGTTTATCTTGCAATGCGATAGTAGTAGTCCCAATCCCTGTACATGTCCAATTCCTATGTCTCTCTACGCTTTTTTTCAATCGGCTATTTTTAAATGTTGTTACGGTCTCTGCTTCATTCACAAACTCTAGTTGTGTATTTGGCAGCCTCTTGAGCCTCTGTGTAAAACAAAAGCATTTTGCCCATTTACCTTTAATCTTGCCTTCTCAACTCCTCAATAATTGAAAGCATCCTGTTTCCATTTACACAGTTCCATGTTTTCATTATTTTAAATGCTTTAATTAAATCACCCTACGAGCTGCTTTGTGTAATGAGAACAGCCCCATTTAAAAAAAAAATCTTTCTTTGTATTTCATACCTGGCAACATTTGAGTGGATCTTCACTATACCCTTCCTAGCACCTCAATATTCTTCCCATAATGTGGAAACCAAAACTGCATGCAGTTATCCAAATGTGGGTTTACTAAGGCTTTATATAATTTCACCATTACACTTCGACCTTAATATTCTTACAACTCTTGCAATAAAACTTTGTATCCCATTAAGTTTTATTATGTCCTTATCCACTTGATGTGCTGCATTTAGTGCCTCATGAACCAGAAATCCCTCTGGTTTTACACATCATGTAATTTTTCCTCATTCAAAGTTTATTCTTCCATCAAATTTTACCAGCTTATGTTTCCTATCATTGAATTCTATCTGTTACTTTTTTTGCTTGTTCCACCATCTTGTCGCTTCCTTTGATCTAAGATCATAAGAACTAGGAGCAGGAGCAGGCCATTTGGCCCATCAAGCCTACTCTGTCATTCAATAAGATCATGGCTAACTTGATTGTGGCCTTAACTTCTCTTTGTTGTTTGCCCCCTATAATCTTTAGCTCCCATGTAGTTCAAAAATCTAATTCAGCCTTGAATATATTCAATGATCCAATCTGCACTACACTTTGTGGAAGAAAATCCCAAAGACTAACGACCCTCCGAGAGAAGAAATTCTTTCTCATGTTCATCTTGAATGGGAGACACCTTATTTTTAAACTGTGCCCACTATATCTAGATTTGGCTACAATACAGTCGGCCCATCCAAGTAATTAATATAGATCGTAAATAGTTGAGGTCCAGCACTGATCCATGTGTCACTCCACTTGTTACCGTTTGCAAACCTGAAAATGATTCATTTATCTTGACTCTCTATTTCCTGTTAGTTAGCCAACTCTCTATTCTTGTAAACATTTCAGTCCCAACACCATAGCTCTTGTGCAGTACCCTTTTATGGGGTACCTTATTGTTTGCTCTGTACATTTGCACACCATTCTCTCATGTCTTATATCCAAATCATTGATGTACACTCAGCAGAAATGATGCCAGAAAGGATTCCTATAGGAAGCTGCCACATTGAACTACCCTGAGGAACTCCCTTTTACTTCTACACTCTTTCTTCTCTTCTAATCAGTTTTTGATCCAATACTTTCCCCAATTCCATATCCCTCATGTAAGGTAAATCCTGGGTAAATTATCAATGCAGCATCGAATATAGCTATTTACAAGAAAATCTGCTTCAAATGTGCCTAGGAACAGGATTGTAATTATCAACAAAAATAATGTGTATAGTACTTTTTGCAAAGACGCATAAACAAAAAATGGATGCTGAACCAAAGAAGGGTCTGTTAGAATCGTTGATCAAATGTTTAAACAAAGAGGTGCATTTTATATTAACTCAACAACACTGAAATAAGCCATTTGGCCCACTGGTCTATGCAGGACTTGAGCACAAAAATCAAGACTGATACTCCACTGCAGTAGTAGGGGAGTGCTGCACTGTCGGAGGTGGTGTGCTTTGGATTAGACATTAAACCGAGGCCCATCTGCTCTCTCAAGTGGGTGTAATAGTTCCATGGCACTATTTCAGAGAAGACCCTAGGAGTTATTCCCATTGTCCTGATCAATATTTATCCATCAATTAACATCACAAAAACAGATTATCCGCCCATTATCACATTGCTGTTTGGGGGACCTTGCTGTGCGCAAACTGTGCCATTTTTCCTACAACACAATAGTGACCACACTTCAAAAGACACTCCATTGTTGTACAATTGTGTACAAGATTATGAGAGGCATGGACAGGGTGGATAGGGAGCAGCTGTCCCCTTTAGTTGAAGGGTCAGTCACAAGGGGGCATAAGTTCAAGGTGAGGGGGGCAGGAGGTTTGGGGGGATGTGAGGAAAAACTTTTTTACCCAGAGGGTGGTGACGGTCTGGAATGCGCTGCCTGGGAGGGTAGTGGAGGCAGGTTGCCTCACATCCTTTAAAAAGTACCTGGATGAGCACTTGGCACGCCAAGGCTATGGGCCAAGTGCTGGTAAATGGGATTAGGTAGGTAGGTCAGGTGTTTCTCACGTGTCGGTGCAGACTCGATGGGCCAAAGGGCCTCTTCTGCACTGTGATTCTGTGATTGTCTGTAACATGCTTTGGAACATCCAGTGGTTATGAAAGGCACTATATGAATCTAAGTCTTTCTTTAACTGTCTCTGCATGAAGGCTCCTCGGTTTGTTTTCAGCCTGACTGGATCAAATTACACTTTCAAATCAAAATGCTGGGTGACTGGTGTCCAACTACACCTTCCCCTTCAATAGGTCCATACAAAAGAAGAAACAATGTCATCAACTGATGCATTATTTTTTGAAAATAGGAATATTTGATACAATGAATAGAAAAAAGACTATTATTTCTGTTTGGAGGGTCAGTGGTGAGGGGAGCATCAATATAACATTGATAATAAAAGTGAGGAGAAAGATTAGGAGAGATTTCTCTGCACCTCAGGTTGTTGCAGCATCTGATGTTGGAGCATGGAAGGTTTGCCACAGGAATAGTTGAAGCTGAGATCATTACATCTTTTAAGGGAAAATTGTGGGGAAAGGTAGTGAAATTAATTCTGGATTATTCTAACAAGGAGCTGGTAAACATGATGGCTAAAATGCCTACTGTGCTATAAACTTCTATGGTTCAATGAACATTGTTGGTGAACAATAATACAGTAACTAACCATTTACTGGGAGGAATAAAGCAAAATGGGCATTGGAACCCTGTTGTGAATGCAAAGGATTTGGATTGGGCCCTGGGATGAGACCGTTGTCCAATGTTGAGAGGCTGAGTAGATATTAAAGGTTTCCTAGATATTAAAAATATCAAAGGAAATGGTGATAGTGCAGGAAAATGACGTTGAGACAAAAGATCAGCCATGATCTAGTTGAATGGAAGAGCACGCTCGAGGGGCAGAATATTCTACTCCTGCTCCTATTTCCTCTGCTCCTGTGAGTAAATTGTGTCCATATTCTCTGATGTTTAAAAGAATGAGAGGTGATCTAATTGAAACATACAAGATTTTTAAAAAATTTTCATGTACAGGATGTGGGCCTTGCTGGCTAGGCCAGCATTTATTGCTCATCTCTATTTGCCCTTGAGAAGGTGGTGGTGAGCTGCCTTCTTGAAATGCTGCAGTCCCTATGGTAGAGGTACACCCACAGTACTGTTAGGAAGGGAGTTCCGGGATTTTGACCCAGCGACAGTGAAGGGACGGCAATATATTTCCAAGTCAGGATGGTGAGTGGCTTGGAGTGGAACTTGCAGGTGGTGGTGTTCTGCTATCCTTATCCTTCTAGGTGGTAGTGATCGTGGGTTTGGAAGGTGCTGCGTAAGGAGCCTTGGTGAGTTTCTGTAGTGCATCTTGTAGATGGCGTACACTGCTACTACTGTCTGTTGGTGGCAAAGGGAGTGAATGTTTGTGGAAGCGGTGCCAATGAAGCGTGCTGCTTTGTCCTGGATGGTGTCAAGCTTCTTGAGTGTTATTGGAACTGCACTGATCCAAGCAAGTGGAGAGTATTCCATCACACTCCTGACTTATGCTTTGTAGATGGTGGACAGGCTTTGGGGAGTCAGGAGGCGAGTTACTCGCCACAGGATTACAAGCCTCTGACCTGCTCTTGTAGCCACAGTATTTATGTGGCTAGTCCAGTTCAGTTTCTGGTCAATGGTAACCCCCAGGATGTTGATAGTGGGGTATTCAGCGATGGTAATGCCCTTGAGTGTCAAGAGGCAATGGTTAGATTCTTTCCTATTGGAGATGGTCATTGCCTAACACTTGTGTGGCGTGAATGTTATTTGCCACTTGTCAGCCCAAGCCTGGTTATTGTCCAGGTCTTGCTGCATTTGGGCATGGATAGCTTCAGTATCTGAGGTGTCACGAATGGCGTTGAACATTGTGCATTCATCAGCAAACATTCTCATTCTGAAAGGGCTTAGCAATGTAGACTGAGAGGTTGTTTGCCCTGGCTGAGGAAGCTAGATACGGGGACACCTGGGAAGAGCGTCCTGCAGTCAGCATCGCAGTTAAGCAGTCTGGGAAGTGTGCCCTGCAGTCAGCATCACGGTGAAACAGTGTGGGAAGAGTGTCCTGCAGTCAGCATCGTGATGAAGCAGTCTGGGAAGAGTGTCCTGCAGTCAGTTCTTGTTGAAAATAACAAGTGTGACATCACAAGATAGTGTGAGAGAGCGGCAGAAAGATCAGAACCAGCGCGAGAACGGGGAAGCCTCAAAAAGTGACGTCAGCACAAAGGTGAAAGCTGATTGGTGAGTAGTGGGTAAGTGTTTTTCTCCAGTTTTTTCTCCAGTTTAAAATAAATTAAGCTAAGGCAAGGTAAGAGTTCTGGTTTTTGCTTAAAGTACATAAATAATTTAATGTTTTTTTAATTGTATTTAACTTAAAATAAGATTTTTTTTTCTTTCAACTAGAGGCATGGCAGGGCAGCTCAGTCCCATGTTATGTACCGCCTGCAACATGTGGGAAGTCCTAGACGCTCCTTGCGCTTTGACCGACCACGTGTGCAGGAAGTGCCGCCAGCTGCAGCTATTTGAGCTCCGAATTTCGGAGCTTGAGCGGCAGCTGGAGACACTGAGGTGCATCCGCGAGGCTGAGAGTTTCGTGGATAGCACGTTTTTAGACGTGGTCACCCCACAGCTTACGGAAGTGCAGACAGAGAGGGAATGGGTGACCATCAGTCAGAAGAAAGGTGTCAACTGTTTTTCTGTGTTGGAAAACGGTGAGAGTGACGGTTCCTCTGGGGAGTGCAGCCACACTCATGGCACTGTGAGTGGCTCCGCTGCACGGCGGGGGAGGAAAAAGAGGGGAAGAGCAATAGTGGTAGGACACTCAATAGTAAGGGGAACAGACGGGCGTTTCTGCGGCCGTAGATGTGACTCTAGGATGGTATGTTGCCTCTTTGGTGCCAGGGACAAGAATGTCACTGAATGGCTGCAGGGCATTCTAAAGTGGGAGGGCAAACAGACAGAGATTGTGGTACATATTGGTATCAATGACAAAGGTAGAAAAAGAGGGAAGAGGCCCTTTAAGCAGAATTTAGGGAGCTAGAAAGCAGATTAAAAATCAGGACCTCAAAGGTAGGAATCTCTGGGTTAATTCTGGTGCCATGCTCTAGTGAGTATAGAAATAGGAGGTTAGTCCAGATGAATGCGTGGCTGGAGAGATGGTGCAGGACGGAGGAGGGCTTTAGATTTCTGGGACATTGGGACCGTTTCTGGGGGTGGTGGAACCTGTATAAATTGCACCTGAACTGGAATGTTACCAACATCCTTGCGGGGAGGTTTGCTATTGCTGTTGGGGAGGGTTTAAACTAACTTGGCAGGGGAATGGGATCCTGAGAGGAGGTTCAGCAGGGGAGATGCACGGCCAAAATTAGAAGAGAGAGCAAGTGAGTCTGGAAGGCATAGAAATTATAGGCCAGCTAAGGCATAAAGGAGTTTGGCAAGGTTGGATGCTGTTTATTTTAATGTAAGGAGTCTGACGAATAAGGCAGATGAGTTGAGGGCACAAATTAACACATGGAAGTATGATGTCATTGCTGTCACAGAGGCAGGGTTGGCAGCTCAATATTCCAGGACATAGAGTCTTCAGGCGAGACAGGGAAGGAGGTATAAGAGGAAAGTTATCAATTACAGCAGTAAGGAGGGACGACATCTTAGAAGGCTCCTCAAATGAAGCCATATGGGTAGAACTGAAAAACAAAAAAGGAGCAATCACATTGCTGGGAGTGTACTATAGGCACCCAAACAGTCAGAGAGAAATAGAAGAGCAGATTATGTAGGCAAATTTCAGAGAAGTGTGAAAATAATAGGGTAGTAATAGTGGGGGATTTCAACTTCCCCAACATTAACTGGGTTAGTCATAGTGTGATAGGTTCAGAGAGAGCGGAATTCTTAAAATGCATCCAGGAGAGATTTTTAAGTCAGTACGCAGAAGGTCCTACAAGACAGGGGGCGGTCCTGGATTTTCTTTAAGGGAAAGAAGCCGGGCAAGTGGCAGAGGTATCAGTGGGTGAGCATTTTGCAAATAGTGATCATAACTCTGCTAGATGCAAGTTTTTCTGGAAAAGGACAAGGATGGGCCAGAATCCAGAGTTCTAAATTGGGGGAAGGCCGATTTTAATAAGATCAGATATGATTTGGCCAGAGTGGAATGGGAGCAGTTACTTTTAGGTAAACCTGCGTCAGAGCAATGAGACTCATTCAAGGAGGAAATAGGGAGAGTACAGGGCCAACATATTCAAGTAAAGAAAAAGGGTGGGACCAACCAATCCAGGGAACCCTGGATGTCGAAGGATGTGCAGGATTGGATAAAGAGAAAAAGGGATGCTTATGGCAGATACCGAGAGCTCAAAACAGCAGATGCCCAGGAGCAGTATAGAACGTGTAGGGGGGAACTTAAAAAGGAAATTAGGAAAGTAAAAAGGGGCCATTGAAAAACATTGGCAGGTAAAACAAAGGACTAAGGAAAGAGTAGAGCCCATTAAGGACCATAGTGGTACTTTGTGTGTGGAGCTGGAAGATGTAGTTAGGGTTCTAAATTAATACTTTGTGTCGGTGTTCACAAGTGAGACGGATGACATGGATATGGAATTCAGGCACAAGAACTGTGATATAATTAAAGATATTAGCATAGAAAGGGAGGAGGTTCTAAGTGATCTGGCAGGCTTAAAAATAAATAGATCTCCAGGCCCGGATGAAATGTATCCCAGGCTGTTGAGTGAGGCAAGGGAGGAGATAGCAGGGGTGCTGGTAATAATTTCCAATACCTCTCTGGCCACAGGAGAGGTGCCAGAGGATAGGAGGACAGCCAATATGGTACTGTTATTCAAGGAGGGAGGAAGGGATAAACCAGGGAGCTACAGGCCAGTCAGTCTAACCTCAGTGGTGGGGAAACTATTGGAAGCAATTCTGAAGGACAGAATTAATCTACATTTGGAGCATCAGGGATTAATCAAGGACAGTCAGCATGGTTTTGTTAAGGGGAGGTCATGTCTGACCAATTTGATTGAATTTTTTGAAGAGGTGACCAGGTGTGTAGATGAGGGCAATGCATTTTACATGGCCTACTTGGGCTTCAGCAAGGCTTTTTATAAGATCCTGCATGGGAGACTGATAACGAAGGTAAGAGCCCATGGGATCCAAGACAACTTGGCAAATTAGGTCCAGAAATGGCTGAGTGACAGGAAGCAGAGGGTGATGGTCAAGGGGTGCTTTTGTGACTGGATGCCTGTGTCCAGTGGGATTCCACAGGGATTGGTGTTGGGTCCCTTGCAGTTTGTGGTATATTTAAACGAATTAGACTTGAATGTAGGAGGGTTGATCAGTGAGTTCGCAGATGACACAAAAATTGGTGAGGTGGTAAATAGTGAGGAGGATTGCCGTAGGTTACAGGAGGATATAGAGGGGCTGGTTAGATGAGCTGATCAGTGGCAAGTGGAATTTAATTCGGATAAGTGTGAGGTGATGCAATTGGGCAGGACAAACAAGGCATGGGAATACACAAGGAATGATAGGAACCTGGGAAATACCGAGGATCAGAGAGACCTTGGTGTGCACAGCCACCTTAAGGTAGCGGGACAGATAGATAAGGTGGTTAAGAAGGCATATGGGATACTTGCCTTTATTAGCTGAGTCATAGAATATAAGAGCAGGGAGGCTATGCTGGAACTGTATAAAAAGCTGGTTAGGCCACAGCTAGAGTAATGCGGGCTGTACTGGAATCCGCATTATAAGATGGATGTTATTGCACTAGAGAGAGTGCAGAGGAGATTTACCAGAATGTTGCCTGGGCTGGAGAGTTTTAGTTATGTGGAGAGATTGGACAGACTGGGGTTATTTTGTTAGAAGCAGAGGAGACTGAGGTGTATAAAATTATGAGGGGCATAGATAGGATAGACAGGAAGGAACTTTTTCCTTTGGTGGAGGGATCAATAACCAGGTGGCATAGATTTAAGGTAAGGAGCAGGAGGTTTGGGGGGGATGTGAGGAAGAACTTTTTTCACCCAGAGGGTGGTGGGAATCTGGAACTCACTGCCTGAGAGGGTGGTAGAGGCTGAAACCCTCATAACATTTAAGAAGTATTTGGATGTGCACTTGTGATGCCATGGCATGCAAGGCTATGGGCCTAGTGCTGGAAAATGGGATTAGAATAGTTACGTACTTGTTTGACCGGCACAGACTCGATGGGTAGAAGGGCCTTTTTCTGTTCTGTAGACCTCTATGACTCTATGCCACAGTCTCAGGATAAGGGGCTGATCATTTACGGCTGAGATGAGGAGACATTTCTTCACTTAGAGTTTTGAATCTTTGGAATTCTTTACCCCAGAGGATTATGGAAGTTCCATCATTGAATATATTTAAGGCTGAAATAGACAGATTTCTGGTCCCTCTGGTATAAAGGGATATGGGGGGTGGGCAAGTGGAGTAGATCAATTACGATTTTACTGAATGATGGAGGAGGCTTGATGGGCTTTTTCGTCCACTGCTGCTTCTATTTCTTACGTTCTTACATTAATACAAAGGTGGAACTTCCTATTTTTGATTGGAGGATTATATAAAGCTTATAAATGTAAAACTGATGTGGCAGATGCCGATGGGTCTAAAATCTCAGCTTTCCTTCAGTGGAGCATGATTAGCAAAAACTTTGCATCAGAATTACAAAAGTTTCAGAGATTTCAAATTTCTGGCTGATGTAGCTCCTTTAAAGGCACAGTGTCTGCAGAAAGACATTGATGACAATTTCTTCTATTTGTGAAGGGATGAAAGCTGGTTATTTGCACCGGTGTTAGATCTACCACAGTTGCTATGGTGATGCATTTGGTGTGAGCTACATAATGTGTATCTGAAATTAAAATGATATTGTCCAAGAAGAAAGTGCACCTTTAACAGTTGGGGGATGGGTGTTAGAAGGAGCTGTGTAAAATATTACAGAACCATGGTTCCAATTTTAGGGTTTTTCTAAAAAGGGAGCGGGGAAGGGGAGCTAGAAACAAGCCGGGAGCAGGGGGAGAGATTTTGTTTTTGTTGCTGTTTGGGAGGCGCTCTGAGTGGACAGCTATTGAGCGGGGTCCTGTCCTGGCCGTGTCGCTCTCGGTTATTGCGGACTCTGCCTGCAGCTGGCGGCCTCTCAATGTGAGTCTGTTAAACAGGTGGTAAGCCTGTCCGGCATCGCAAGGGCACACCAGGCTGAGCGGCCGGAGAGGCAAAGGCAGCGGCGGGGTTGGAGACGGCAGCTGGCAGCGAGTTTAGCCTGGGCGGGAGGAGAGAGGGGGTCAAGAGGTGGTGGGTGAGGGAGGGAGGGAGGGGTGAGGTGGAGGTGGGTGAAAGGTGGGGAAGGGAAGGGGTGAGGCGCCCGGCTCAAAGGTGGAAAGGATGAGGCATAGGATTCTCATTGTTTTAGAGTGATTGAGCATGTAGCATGACGTTGGAAAATAACAATAAGAAAACCTATATTTATCATCCTGAGTTCTTGTCCCCCAGCATGTTTTCTAGGTTTGCCCCATTAAAATCTTCTATAACATTAAAGGTTGGAAAACCCTCAGTCTACTTTTTCCTGGAGAAAAGAGTTTTAGCCTTTTTCAATCTGATAGGTATAACATCTAATTTCTGGTATTCTATATAATTTCTTGCATCTTCTCCATTGTCTCCTTATTTTTTTTATAATATGGAGTCATGGACTGTTCATTATACTCCAAGTGTGATCTAACCAAGATTCTATACAAGTTTAACATCTCTGCTTCTAAAAGCTTTTGCCTTAGAAAAAATCTTTGTAAAATTACCTTTCTAACCTACATTGCTATTTGTAGTGATTTGCGTACATGTACCACCCTCAGATACCTTATTTAGGCACTTATTTTTTAAGGAGTATGTGGCCTTATTTTTATTGACACGCACCATCTCACACTTGCCTATATTAAAGTTCATTTGCCAATTATAAGCCCATTCTGTAACTTTATGGATGTCTTCCTGTATTTTGTTGTGGTCCTCCATTGTTAACTAGGGTGCAATTTGCAAACTTTGAAATTGTACTTCAGATTCCTGAGATCAAATCCTATGCTGACTGTCTTTGATTAATCCCTGCCTCTCCAAGTGTAGATTAACTCTGTCCCTCAGAATTGCTTCCAATAGTTTCCCCACCACTGAGGTTTGACTGACCTGTAGTTCCCTGGTTTATCCCTTCCTCTCTTCTTGAATAACGGTACCGCATTGTCTGTCCTCCAGTCCTCTGGTTCCTTTCCTGTGGCCAGAGAGATATTGAAAATTATTGCCAGCGTTACTGCTATCTTCTCCCTTGCCTCGCTCAACAGCCTGGGATACATTTCATCCGGCCTGGAGATTTATCTACTTTTAAGCCTGCCAGGCCACTTAGAACTTCCTCCTTTTCTATGCTAATTTCTTTAATTATATCATAGTCCTTCTGCCTGATTTCCATACCCACGTCGTCTCCCTCACTTGTAAACACCGACACAAAGAATTCATTTAGAACCCTACCTACGTCTTCTAGCTCTACACACAAATTACCACTATGGTCCTTAATGGCCTTATTCTTGCCCTAGTTATCCTTCTATTCTTAATGTACTTGTAAAATAACTTTGGATTTTCCTTTATTTTACCTGCCAATGTTTTTTCATTGCCCCTTTTTGCTCTCCTAATTTCCATTTTAAGTTCCCCCCTGCACATTCTATACTCCACTAGGGCTTCTTCTGTTTTGAGCCCTTGGTATCTGCCATAAGCCTCCCTTTTTCTCTTTATCCAATCCTGTATATCCCTCGACATCCAGGGTTGGTCCCATCATTTATCTTTACTTGAATATGTTGGCCCTGTACTCTCCCTATTTCCTTCTTGAATGAGTCCCACTGCCCTGACATAGGTTTACCTAAAAGTAGCTGCTCCCATTCCACTCTGGCCAAATCATATCTGATCTTATTAAAATTGACCTTCCCCCAATTTAGAACGATGATTTCTGGCCCATCCTTGCCCTTTTCCATAACAACCTTGGATCTAACGGAGTTATGATCACTATCTGCAAAATGCTCACCCACTGATACCTCTACTGGTTGCCTGGCTTCATTCCCTTAAATAAAGTCCAGGACCACCCCCTGTCTTGCAGGACCTTCTACGTGCTGGCTTAAAAATCTCTCCTGGATGCATTTTAAGAATTCTCCCTCTAAACCTATCCCACTATGACTAACCCAGTTAATGTTGGGGAAGTTGAAATCCCCCACTATTACTACCCTATTCTACATTTCTCTGAAATTTGCCTACATATCTGCACTTCTACTCCTCTCTGACTATTTGGAGGCTGATAGTACACTCCCAGCAATGTGATTGCTCCTTTTTTGTTTTTCAGTTCTACCCATATGGGTTTCATTTGAGTAGCCGTCAAAGGTGTCATCCCTCCTTACTGCTGTAATTGACTACTTGATCAATATTGCGATACCCTCTCCTTTTTTACCTTCTCTATTGAGTTGCCAATCCTGCCCCTGTCTCAACCATGTCTCTGTGACAGCAATGACATCATACTTCCATGTGTTAATTTGTGCTCTCAACTCATCTGCCTTATTCATCAGACTCCTTGCATTAAAATAAACAGCATCCAACCTTGCCAAACTCCTTTATGCCTTAGCTGGCCTATAATTTCTATGCCTTCCAGACTCACTTGCTCTCTCTTCTAATTTTGGCTGTGCATTCCCCCCTACTGAACCTCCTCTCAGGATCCCATCCGCCTGCCAAGTTAGTTTAAACCCTCCCCAACAGCATTAGCAAACCTCCCCGCAAGGATGTTGGTCCCATTCCAGTTCAGGTAAAACTTGTCCGCCTTGTACAGGTCCCACTGCCCCCAGAAAAGGTCCCAATGTCCCAGAAATTTAAAGCCCTCCCTCCTGCATCATCTCTCCAGCCACGCATTCATTTGGAATAACCTCCTATTTCTATACTCACTAGCGTGTGGCACCGGAAGTAATCCAGAGATTACTACTTTTGAGATCCTGTTTTTTAAACTGATTCCTAACTCCCTAAATTCTGCTTGCAGGACCTCTTCCCTTTTTCTACCTATGTCATTGATATAAATATGTACCACGATCTCTGTCTGTTTGCACTCCCCCTTTAGAATGCCCTGCAGCAGTTCAGTGACACCCTTGGCCCTGGCACCAGGGAGGCAATATACCATCCTGGAGTCATGTCTACGGCCGCAGAAACACCTGTCTGTTCCCCTTACTATCGAGTCTCCTATAGTTTTATAGGCAGCTTGCATGTTCATTCTGCTACTTTATCTATTGGGCAATAAATGCTAGCCCAGCCAGCGACGTCCACACCCCATGAATGAATAAAAAAAAGCTCCACATGTTCTGACCTGACTCATGAACCTACTCTAGTAGTTTTATCAAAGCCCTTTTGTCTACTGCATCAACCTTATCTATCCTTTGATAAAAGCAAAAAACTGCGGATGCTGGAAATCCAAAACAAAAATAAAAATACCTGGAAAAACTCAGCGGATCTGGCAGCATCTGCGGAGAGGAACACAGTTAACGTTTTGAGTCCACATGACTCTTCAACAGAACTAAGTAAAAATTTATCCTTCCTTTATTTCAGAGACTTCAATAAAGTTGGCCAAGTATGACATTCCCTTTTGAAATTTGTGCTGTTATTTCTTTTCAGTTTCCAGCTCTTTTTCTGTTCCATCTTTAAAAATTCCATTATCTTTCTACCGCCAAATTTAAGCCAATTGGCCTATACTTTCCTAGACTTCTTCTATATCAGTTTTTAATATAAAAGTCACATTAGCTGTATGCCAGTCCTCTGGCATGATTCTCTTTTCTAATGAGTTCTTATATATGCTTATTAGACTAATGGCCTCTGCTATCTACTCCTTAACTTACTAACATGTACAGATGCAGTCCATCCAGGTTTTATCCTCTCTAAGTTTGCTTAGTTTATCAATTATCTCCCCCTTTTAAGTGGTTAAATCATGTTTGGAGAACTTATATGGGAGAGAAATGTTCGAATTCCTGAGGCATTAGGACCTGTTTTGGGGCAGAAGGGAGCTGTTGCCACATGAGACTATGATATAGTGGCCATTACACAGAGATGACTCAAAGAAAGAGGGTTGGGAACTTAATGATCCTAGCTTCAAGGAATGGCCAGGGACGGGTTTGGTTGCAGTATCGACTGGCTGTGTGCATCTTTGAAGGTGGCAGGATGAGTTGAGAAGCCTGTTTAAAAAAGTTTATGTACTTAGTGTATGCCATTTTTAAAATTTCAGTTGTGCCCTTATTCATTTATTCATGTTCTTATTCATCCATGGGATGTGGGTGTCACTGGCTGGACCAGCATTTATTGCCCATCTCTAATTGCCCTTGAGAAGGTGGGGGTGAGCCGCCTCCTTAAACCCCTGGAGTCCATGTGGACTGTTTAGTGGGATGTATTTTTTCAACTCTCAGGCATTCTCACTGATAATCTATTTGTTTGTCAGTAAATATTTCAGTTTACTTTCTCTAGTTCCATTCTCATCCTCTTAATATCAGTTTTTTTTCACTTTTTGCATACTGTGTAAAGGAATCTGCACACATTGTAAAAACATTATTCTGTGTATCACTTTTGTGATCTCTTGCCAGTTTATTTGGGGGTAGTTATAAACATACATGATTATTCTATGTCATTTACTCATTCCCCATATTTCTTCCTCCATCTCCTTTCCACTATTAGCTGATCTGTCGTATAATCTTATTTACGTGATCAATCCTTATCTTTTATTTCAAAGTAGATGACTTCTGTTTCTCACCTTTGATTAGTCATGTTTTGTTTATATAATGCCATTGTTATCTCTCAATAGTGTAGCTGCACCCCACCCCTTTCTTCCTTCCCGATATTTTCTAACTATATTATAACCTGCAATATTTACTTGCCATTCCTGCTCTTTTTGTAGTCATGTTTAGTTAGTTCCACTGCATCTGCCTTCTTGCTACAGATTATTACCTCCAGCTCCACCATTTTATTTCACAATGTATGTAAATTGCTTAAAGGCTGTTTAATTTGCCCTTAATAATTCTATTAATTTTATTTTTAACAGTACTCTAATACTTCTGTTTTATAACTGTATTTGTTCCCTATATTGTCTCCGATTTTATCTTACAGCATGTTATTTTCACCAGATCCCCCACCGATCCCCACCCAAACCTGTTTGCTGGTTTAAAATTTTATCCACAACCCTGTTTATCCTTTCAGTTTGGACATTGGTCCCACTCTGGTCTAGCTGGAGCCTGTCCCAATGGTACAACTCTTTTCAGCCTGAGTACTGGTGGTGATCCCTTTTCACGATCTTCTCCAGTTGCTTGAGACACCATTTACTTCTACACCAGGAGTTTGAGATACCTGAACAGATTATCAATAAGAAATGAAATATACTATACAGGTTAATTATGTTTTTGCCAAAATTTTTTAAAAAGTGGCAAAGTTTTATTTGTTAGACTTATACATGAGAAAGATGGATTGAATTTCAGAATTTTTTATCCACATTCCTTTTGCTCATCTGCTTGGGAGAAGGTTAACCTTATATGGAATTGCTTAGAATGTTTCAACTCTGAAACAGGTCATTCAGCTCAACAGGTCTATGCTGGTGTTTATGCACCATGTACACTTCTTTTCTATTCCAAAATGCCAGGTGGCGAAGGATAGAATTGGAGCCAATCTTTCCATGCTCTGATAAGCTTTATTTGCAATACAACCATGTGCCTCCTAACCTAACAACCACAGTTTCTATCTGTTGCTGTTTATAAGAGGAAAAGAAAATTCCCAGTTGATGTCCACCACCTACATACAATGAAATACAATTAACATTGCCTCCCACTTTCCTCTCATCTTTTAAAATATCCTTCTATTTCTTTCTCCCACATGTATTTATCTGGTTTTCTGTTAAAAGCATTGATAATGACTAGATAGACTGTTTATAGGTGTTGGTTGATTGCCAAAGTTTGGCTAGAATGCACGGAAGGGCTGTGGTCAGAGAGCTCCTCTGCTCCTCTTAGGTGTGCTTACCTGCGTCTACCTTAGTGAGCAGACAGAGTTTTGGTTTAACATCTTGTTTGAAAGTTGGCACCTCCGACAATGCAGTAATCCATCAATACATCACTGACAGCCTGGATTATGTATTCAGCTCTCTGGAGTGGGAAAAAAAAAACAAAAACAGAATTACCTGGAAAAACTCAGCAGGTCTGGCAGCATCGGCGGAGAAGAAGAGTTGACGTTTCGAGTCCTCATGACCTTGGGTCATGAGGACTCGAAACGTCAACTCTTTTCTTCTCCGCCGATGCTGCCAGACCTGCTGAGTTTTTCCAGGTAATTCTGTTTTTGTTTTTTTTTTGGATTTCCAGCATCCGCAGTTTTTTTGTTTTTATCTCTGGAGTGGGACTTGAACCTACAACCTTAAGATTTGGAAGTGCTGCCATTAAAATCAAGTAAACTGCCAGGGAGCCTCCTGTAATGAAAATCGTGCAACAAATTCAAAGTTCATAATTCCATTTTGTGTCTCCATTTCCTCTCCCTACTATCAAAATAAGAGTCTTGGCTAAGTTATATGAATTTTGTATCTGGATTTTGAATAGAGGGGCAAATTGTTGAAACACTGAGGTTTAGAATCTCTGGAATTGTTATTTTCTATATTTTCAGATGCCTTCGATTAAACTCCAGAGCTCTGATGGAGAAATATTTGAAGTTGATGTGGAGATAGCAAAACAGTCTGTGACGATCAAAACCATGTTAGAAGGTCAGTGTGGTTCTATTTGGAAATAATCTTGTTTACAAATTAATTACCCTTTTAAAATATCAAGCTTCTTTGTTTAAAAAAAAGTGCAAGACTTTAACAAGTTTTGATTCAGAATTGCTGTTGCTGTTTAGTTTCAGTAAAGATTGCCTGTCAGTGGTGACTGACTATTCAATGTAATATTGACACTTTTTCAATGGAGTTTCTCATTTCTAGCCTAAGATGTCCTAAAACGATTCCAAAATTGTGAATATTTCACTGATTGTATAAAATAAGTTTATTCACCTCGTTTACCAGTTCTTTTAATGATTTTTTTTTAGAAACAAATTCTGTTTTTCTTTCTGTTCTTGCATACCATCCCTGTACCAGTGATAGGATAGGCAAATAAGAACCTTTTTCCAAACTCTCCTTATTGGCACACTTGAGTAGCCATAATAAAGTCTGAAAGAGTTCTGAGAGTAGACTTAACATTTTAACTCTGCTGATTAATGGAATATACTTTCTGGATTTTGGCTTTTTTGGTCCAAACTGAATAGAAGCCTTCCATTATCCTCCTTTCACCTGAGTTCCTGATCTCCGATCCATTGTTGTGTAAAAGATTTGAATAGAATCAAGAATCACACTGAAAATTGATATTACCTGGCTGCTGGGGTAGAGGAAATACTTACTACTGCAACACTCATTTCATGCAATCTTTTTTAATGCCTGGTATTGTTATCTGTCAGGAAAGCATGATGGATGATAAATTGGTAAATTATAATGTTTTATTCTAAACAGATTTGGGCATGGATGATGAAGGTGATGATGATACAGTTCCACTTCCAAATGTTAATGCTGCAATTCTTAAAAAGGTAAGAGGCCAGAACATGTCATATGTGCTCCAATAAACATAACTTCAACAAGTGAATAGAAGCTTGAGAATATCATGTGGAGACAATTCTTCATGAAGGTGCTTTATAACATTGGCTGATTTGGTAGCACTCTTACCTCTGAATTAGAAGGTTGTGGGTTGAGGCACCACCTCAGGTAGTTTAATGTAGTACTTGACTGCATTGTCAGGGGTGCCACCATTCAGATAAAATGTTAAACCTTGATACAAGCCAGGTGTATGAGATCTCATGGCCCTATTCAAATAAGTAGTTCTTTTGGTCAACATTCCTGCACAACCAACATCACTAAAACTGGAATAACTGCATGTTTGCTGTTGTGGGCATTTGCTATGTATAAGTTAGCTCTCACATGAGCTGACATATCAACAATGACTACTTAAATAATTGATTGTGTAGTGATTTAGGACATGTTGAGGACAAGACACTTTTCAGTGCAAGGTTTTCAGAAGGTTTATGGTGTCATCATTTTTTGCCTATCGTGCATACCTCACATGTCAAATATAATGTTCTGAGAATTCTACATTCTGTTTTTATGCATTTTTCTTCATTTGTTGACTAATTAACCTGTTACTTTTCGCTGTATACTAAATATTTTATGCAATTATAGTGCTGATTTCATTTAGATGGTGGTTCTATCCAAATTAGCATATGTGTTTTCCAGGGGTTGTATAAAATATTTTCAGAAGATCTATGAATAATTCATTTTTGCATGGGATTACCCCACATTAAAAAAAATGAAGCCATTATTTTAAACGGAATGCTAGATTTTTTTAAATAAAAATCATAGTAATTATTCTCCTCGTTTCTTTGTCTCCATTGCATTAATGATATAACCTTCCGCTTCAGTGCTTCCGATGTAACTTTCTTTGTCCTTAACCGACGATTCCTTCTCAACCTTGGTTAACAGGGCCTTCGATCGTGTCCACCCAGTTCTCGAAGTTTTACTTTCTTTCCCGGAACCATGATAGGGTTCCTCTTATCCTCACCTTCCGTGCTACCAGACTTCATATTTAACAGATCATCTTCTGTCATTTCTGCCACCTAATGCCACTGCCTGATGCTTCCTTTCCTCTTTCAGCATTCTGAATAGACTCTGCAACATCTGGGTCCACTCCTCAATCACACCCAACCTTACCACAGCACCTTTTCGTGCAAGTGCAGGAGATGCAACACCTGCCCTTTTACTTCCTCCTTTCTCGCCTGACATGGCCCCAATTAATATTTCCAGGTGAAACAGTGAGTTAGGTGTACTCCTTTTGAATTTAGTATACCGCTTACGATCCGGTCTGCTGCATATTAAGGGGACCAGATGTGGATTGGGTGATGCCTTTGTGAAACACTTCTGTTCAATCTGTAAGCGTGACCTCGAATTTTTTGTCTGCAGTCATTTTTATTCTCCTTGCTTGCAATCTGGCCTGCCTGTCCTCAGACTCCTGCAGTGTTCTAATGACGTTCAACAAAAGGTTGAAAAAGGCACCTGATCATTCGATTTGGTAATTAGCAGCCTTCTGGACTTAACATTGAGTTCCACAATATCAGACCATAACCTCCGCCCCATTTTTGTTTGCTTTTTCTTTTCTGCTTTTGGCTTACTCTCTGGTTTTCCCTTTTTTTTTCACTTTTGTCAGCAGCTGGTCATTCTGCCATTCACACCTTCTTGAGGCAAATGCTTTATTTCTTTACTTGTATATTGTACTCCCCTTGGCCTTGCATCACCAGCTTTTTTGTCATTTAATCTCTCCTGACTTCTACCCTATCACAGATCTTCCCATTTTTTTTCTTTTTCCACACCCTCCTTCTTTCACTTGCTTAAAGTTCTGATGAAAGGTCATTAACCTGAAACGTTAACTCTATTTCTCTCCACAGATGTTGCCTGAGCTGCAGAATATTTCTAGCATTTTCGCCTTTTATTTCACATTTCCTTCATCTGCAGCAATTTGCTTTGGCATTGTATTAATATCTGATTTTACAGGGCCAGTAATTCCATGATTTGAAATTAATATCATTGGAAATAGAGTGAGCAACCTATGTGAGACTGATGCGGTGGATCAGAAGCTTTACTTTCACATCTGGAGTCTAGATTTGAATCCAGCCCTGACTGATGGAACAAAAGTTTATTTTGTTTCTAAGTTTAAAAGCCTATGTGAAATAGGTTAGAGAAATCTCAACCCAGTTCCCACTGATCAGAGGCCCGTTTAACAATACAGCAGTAAAGTGACATTCACATTCATAAAGTAAATAGAATGGCTAGTATGGGAATTTTAATCCTGTTAGTCAGAGATTCTTTTTTGAGATGGCATTCGGCATGTTCAGAGTAAAGGGAGCTTTACTGCGCTGTAGTTGACGTGGGAGTGGGTACAATAAAAGTGGGTACTTAAAATGGGAAAAGCATTCAATTCCCTATCACTGATGAGTTTTCTGGTGAATTTTGTTAAGAGTTTTGGGAAGGGGAAAAAAATGAGTGAATGAAGCTTCAAGCTATAACAGTGTATTGTTATATATTGTGAAGTATAACTAAGACATTCAAGTATCTATGTTACTTTTTGTTTATCTATATTTTTTCTAGTTCCAGTCTTTCTCATTCATCTACACATACGTGCCCATTGTTGCTTTTAGGTGATTCAGTGGTGTACTCACCACAAGGATGACCCTCCTCCTCCGGAGGATGATGAGAACAAGGAAAAGAGAACAGATGATATTCCAGTATGGGATCAGGAGTTCCTCAAAGTAGACCAAGGAACACTATTTGAGCTAATCCTGGTCAGTAATTGTTAAGTATATGAATAAAAACTGTAATTTTGTTCTCTTCCAGTACGCCTGTGTGGCAGATTGTCTTGGATATGCACATGGGCTGGCGATCTGCTGCTGAGCCTCTGAATCTATTCTCCAGCCAGCTGCCCACGGTTTTTTTTCTTTACCCTGACCATAATCTCTCCATAACAATGAGCATATGATCAGGAGCGTGCATGATCACCGTTCATCATGGTGCCAGAATTCCGATTCCCCACCACCCCCCTGCGCCAACTCTGGCATAGCCCACGAGCTGCCCTCACAAAGTGTATAATGTAAAATTTCTTGTGACGTAACTGTGCTTACAATTCATTTTGAGCTGTTGACAAGCAACCTGGATTTCCAAAAGGCTTGATGCACCTCTGTGCCATTAATGGAATCTAAGTTTAAATGTGAATTCCTAATCTCAACTGGTAGTGCAGCAGAGCATTTCTGCAGGGATTTAAAAAAAGCTGACTACAAAAGTTTGCAGGTTACTGATCCCTAGTACCTGTATCTCATTACATGGCAACATTGAACCTTATGCTCTTGTGGAAAAGTAATTTAGACCAATAAGGCTTCTTATCCTTGCTGCAGTACTGAAACGGCCCTATTCTGTGACCATGATGCATTATCTTTCCTTGTATTTTGTGACCTCTCTACAGGTTTCAGTACAATAAATCACCATCCAACTCCAATGCCTATCTATTGTCTCACTCTCTAAGACTGCTCTTGTTTGGTTCAATTTCTGACTGCAAGCAAAGCAACTCTAGCAATGGCTTTCTTTCTCGTCCATGTTTCATTAGCTCTGGAGTTTCTCCTCTCCCAAAATGGATCCATCTTTGGCCCCCTGCCTTTCCTTGTTTACATGCTATTTGTTGTCAGCTTCACACATGTACGTTGATGAAAACTCATTTGTTCCTCTCCACCACTTCTCTTGGCCTCTCCATTACCTTGTGCTGTCAGAACTGTTCATCTTCTTGAATGAGTTTTAACTTCCTCTAGCTAAGCAGTGACAGCACAGAAGCCATTATTTTTTGCTCACTAATGATAAAATCAATTCCTTTGTTACTGACTCCATCCTGTCCACTGTCTCCAATTGAATCAGTGTGTAATCATGATCTTAAGTTATGCTTATTTCTCACTATCATCTCTGTGCTTGCTGATTTCCCAGTTCCTCATAGCCCCAATTTCTTCTCATACCTTCTTATCCCTGAACCTTCCTTTAGTTCAACAGCCCTATCTGAATGCACAGCTCTTTTTATTCTGGTCTCTTGTGCATTCCCCCTCCTATTCTATTGCCCCACTTCAGCTGCCACTGTCTGGAACCTATTAAAGAGGCAATGCCCAGAGAAGAGTTGGGGAGAAATTTAAAAAACAAAATAACTGAGAAAATTAACTGGTCTATAAACATTACTCGGATCTTAATGTATTATTATACTCCAGGTTAGAAGGTTAATCATTTTACTTCTTATCTGTCAAGGGCATCGAAGCATAATTCGAACTGTATAAAGAGTATTCTTAATATCTTGGCATCTAGCCCAAACATGCTCTTACAGAGAATTAACCTAATAGACAGCTGCATTCAGAACTGATTATTTATTAAGTTGTTGATTATGCTTCTGAATTCATAATGAAAGGAATATAGCTTTTTGAAAATGAATGGATATGGAACAGTCGACACCCAGCAAGCCCATTGCCTTGACTTTTATGCAGAGGATTGTGGGTTCAGACCCCACTCCAGAATCTGAGCATCTAATATAGACTGACAATCCAGTGTGGTACTCAAGGAGTAATCTATTGTCAGAGGCGCTCTCTTTGGTTGAAATGTTAAGTAGTGCGTTGTCTGTTCCAAAGATCATATGTGGCTATTTGAAAAGGAGATGGGAGTTCTGGTGTCCTGACCAACATTTCTCCCTCAATGGACAGCACTAAAAATAGACTAACTGGTCATTCATCTCATTGCTATTTGTGACTACAGTTTTTCTCTTCATGAAAACTCATTATTTCAAAGTAATTCACTGTATGTGAATTGCTTTGAGAAGCCTGAGAGGAGTGAAAAGGCACTAAAATTACCTGCTAAATTGATCCCAAGCCAGATGGTGAAGTATGAAATTATACACAAATCCTTTTCTTGATAGTTTGTTTATTAAGAGAATGCGGTGTTTCATGTATCTGCATCCTATCTACTAACCCAGTGTCCCAGCAGTCTCACTACTCTTTTGAGTACCTATGAACTGAGAACAATTAATCAAATTAACCAAATTGACAACCTCTTAAAGGGGCACAGTAACGAAGGAAGTGTCTCTGTAAGTTCTCTAGGCATTTAATTAAACATTGCCCTTCAGCTGTGATTCTTAATATAATTAACGTACCATTAACACCCTTCCCTTGGCGCCATTCCATTGAAATGGAGATGTAACACCTGCCCCTTAACCTCCTCTCTCCCCACCATCCAAGACCCCAAACGCTCCTTCCAGATGAAACCGCAATTTACATGTACTTCTTTCAATTCAGTATACTGTTTTTGCTGATCATGATGTGGTCTCCTCTACACTGGGGAGTCCAAATACAGATTGCATGCTTCGCGGAACACCTCTTCAGTCTGTAAACATGATTCTGAGCTTCTGGGTGTCTGTCATTTTAATTCTCCGGCTTGCTCTCACAGTGACATCTCTGTCCTTGTTTTGCTGCACTGTTCTAGTGAAATTCAATGTAGGCTAGAGAAACAGCACCTCATCTTTCGATTGGGCACTTAACAGCCCTCCAGATTCAACATTGAGTTCAACAATTTCAGATATAAACTTAGTACCCCCCAGTTGGTTCTCATTTCTTTGCATGTTTTGGTTTTTCTCTTTTATTTTTGTTTCAGACAGCAATATACCTGTTTTAGGTGCATCTTTTTTTTCTTTGTTTATCTTCTTACCTCTTCACCATTCCCATGGGCTCTGTAACTCTTCTGTCAGCCAATCTCTCCTGTCTTTTACCCTGTCACAGACCTTCCTTTGTCCTTGTCCCATCCACCCCTTGCCCAAAACTTATGACTCTAGCTTTTCCTAGTTCTGAGGAAAGGTTATCGACCTGAAATGTTAACTCTGTTTCTCTTTCCATAGATGCTGCCTGATCTGAGTATTTCCAGCATTTTCTGTTTTTATTTCAGATTTTCAGCATCTGCAGTATTCTGCTTTTTGATTAGGTCTTATTGAAGCTGCTTGGTTGCTTTAACTTGCCCAATCTTCAATGTAGATGGTAGTTTGATTAGCCTAGTAGGAAACTGAATCTCCCTTCACATGTCTAACACAGTTGATAAACATTCCTTCTGCATGCTCCTGCTGTTATCTTACCCTTTGGTAGTTAAAAATATTTTCATATTGGCTTGATCTGCACTTGTATTCTAGCCATGATGAGGAAGACAGTTTAAAATACTGATTACAATTCCCAGGCTTCTAGCAGTGGTGCTTTGTAAGAAGATAATAGCCAAACAAGAAATTTGGAATACCTTGACCAGCTTTGATGTCATCCTTCGTCCTTCTTTTCCTGGCAGGGTTGTATTTAAAAGCAAAAAACTGCGGATGCTGGAAATCCAAAACAAAAACAAAAATACCTGGAAAAACTCAGCAGGTCTGGCAGCATCTGTGGAGAGGAGCACAGTTAACATTTCGAGTCCGGATTTTTGTTTTTGTTTGGATTTGAAGAGTCACGCGGACTCGAAACGTTAACTGTGTTGCTGTCCACAGGGTTGTATTTACATTTGGCATCTCTTTGTGCCTGCTAAGTTCAGTCCTGTGAACTGATTATTATGTACATCCAAGATATACATCAAATGTATGACATATTGGCATGTCTGTTTCCTGTGCTAGTGGAAGATAGTGCATTTGTATTGTTTAGAATAACTGTTTTAAGCTGTTTAAAGAAAAACTATACAACCCCTGTAAATGTACAGAAATCACCAACTAAAATTCTAATTTGGAATACCTGTATTTTTTTGGCGTAACATTGTTTTCATTTAATTTATCTCTTCACTTGGTGACGAGGTGAAAATCTGCACAGTTGAGACCTCAGTGTTTGTTTGTTATTTAGGCTGCAAACTATTTGGATATCAAAGGTCTGCTTGATGTGACATGCAAAACAGTAGCAAACATGATTAAAGGTAAAACTCCAGAAGAAATTCGTAAGACTTTCAACATTAAAAATGACTTTACGGAGGAAGAAGAAGCACAGGTAATAACATTTTTATTTATAATTCATGGGTGTTGAAAGCACTCAAGGTTAGATTTTCTGACTTTGAAATGAACAGATGGCTTGTTGTCCTACATCAAATCGAAGAGCCAAACTAAAATATTGATTAACTGCACTACCTTTTAATCTCTCTGTAGGTAAAATGCCTCGCTTATATGGGTGGATTAAATATCAGCAGAGTACACCCATAGTGGGCAAAGAAATGAACAGGAAATGTAGAAATATGCTTATCGGGGCAATTAAATTGCTCTTTTTCTTAGTATTTAGTTTATTTTGCTTAGATTATTAGAAATAAACTTTGTCCAAATTTATCTTTGTTGTTTGTCAAGATGTTTCCCCTTAAATCATAGATTATTGAATTGGGGGAAGGACAGTGTAATAGTGATTGCCCCTTTCATTATCACAAAGTTTGTTTAGCTAAAATCCATTTTGGTATAGTTAAAACCTATTTCGCTGTGATGAGTAATCTAGGCACAATTCAGAATTCCATTTCTTTAGGTGCATCCTTTTTACTGTTATTCTTTTCAGGTTCGTAAGGAGAATCAATGGTGCGAAGAAAAGTGAAGTTCCTGGTGCTTTCTAATTCTCTAACACACTGAAAGAATTTTCCGGTTGCTGTTGCACTGCACTGTTTTGTAAATGTTTAATATTTGGAAAATTCAACAAAAGGAAAAAAAACACTTAGCATATTTAGTTGCATGACGTTTCCTTACTTGTTCAGAGCCATATGTTCTAGGCTTTACCTTGTTATTACTCTATAGGATTGGAAGTGACATCCAGCTTTGCACCACACGATTCATTGTAGGAGTCTGACTTCAAGAGGATTAGAATGCCTGTGTGTTATTAAATAGTGTGGGCTAGACAAAAATCCTTTAATACTATGGGCACGTCTGATTTTCATATAATCTAGCCTAGAAGGCAAATGAAGACAGGCTATGCATTAAGGGAGTTTTGTTCAGTAATTAATGACAGCAAGTTCAATCTGTTTAAATGATTGAAACTAGAATTTGATTCTTTACCAAGAATAGCTGTAGAATAATTGATAGTAGATTTACAGCATGAAGAGTATAGCCAGATTATCCATGGTAATTTTTTAAATTGAGAGTTTTTTTTTTCCTTTTTGTGACCTAATTTTTGGTTTAAAGTTGTAACCTCCAATTTTGTTCTTACTGAAATCTTTTGCAATCTCTTTATGGGTTCAAGTACAGAACACATACTTTGCATTCCAGTGAGGATTGTGGCATGCTTTTATATCAAAGGATCACTGTGGGTCTACTTTCTAATGTGGTATTTATATTATGATTTTTGAACTTTTAAAAGTACAACTCTTCTGCTTTAAGAAGGTTTCACGTCCTTCCACTCGTTTTCTCTCTTCTACTCGTTTTCTCTCCCCCACTGCATTATCCTGTTATTTTCTTGGATGGATGTAATAATCAGAAGTACTGTATATTTAATTGGCCTGTGATGCTACTGAAAGAGCCCTTAGTAAAATCCCGAAAGGAATTTGTTGTCTTCAAACACAGATGCCCTATGGTAAAGCCCACTCCAACAGATTGGACAAATGCTCCAACTTTCAAAGACTGTTTTGTGATTTAGATTTGTTAACTTCTTACTTTGCTGTATAATGTATATGACTGCAAACACAAATCATTAAAATACTTTAGTTTCTCTGTCTGTAATTACTGTTATTTGTGTCATTTGGTTGTTTAATAAAATGGGTCTATAAATTACATTTAAAATCCATGTTTTACCTCCTTATTTCATTGTCATCCTTCAGAATTTTCAAAACCACAATTTTTAAAATATCTTTCTTAGAACGTAGGCATCATTTGTTGCCCATTCCTAATTGCTCTTGAGAAGGCTGGTGATGAGCTGCTGCCTTGAATTGCTGACGCAGGTACATCCATGGTGCTGTTAGGAAGGAAGTTTCAGGATTTTGATCCAGTGACTGAAGGAACAGTGATTATAGTTCCAAATCAAGATGGTGTGTGGCTTGGAGGGAACCTTGCAGGTTGTGTTGTTTCCATGCATCTGTTACCCTCGATCTGGGTGGTTGTTATGACCGATGCAGTTGGTACAGCTGAGTTATTTAAAAATTCCCAGAGGGAAACTTTAAACAACTGTCATAACCTCTAATTTTGTGTTATATTTGAGATGCGGCTCTCAACTCAGGAATCAGACTACCAGTTCTCAAGGTTTTACATTAAACTAACTGAAACATTTTATTAATTTATACAGGTTAAAATATATATACACATGGCTACAAATTACTACTATCATAACTTTCAACAAATTCCCAAACTAATCTCCATTAAGGCAACTGCAACTTATAGACTTAACCAAACACCAGGCAAAGCATTTTCAGCTTACAAATTCAAAATGAGGTTCTTTTCATTTTGGTTCCTGTGGAGAGAGTTGGAAGCTTACAGCTACTTTGATGTTACATTGCCTCCTCCCTGCATATCTGAAAACTGCTAAAGTTATACCTACCACCGCCTACTGAATGTAAATCTCATCGTAACACCAGCCTCCACTAACAATAAAACCCTTTTCATTGTACCAATTTTCTGTTTTCACCCTACTTCTTGAATGCTCTATTCAAAGGATGCAAACACACTCTATCTCTGTTTACATATCAAAACTACACATCAAAGCACCTAGACTAGCTGGCTTTAATCCAATTAAGACATACCCACAGACCAAACCTCTATTTTAAAAGAAAAATATTTTCCATTAATATATACATTAATAGCTTCATGATAGTGGTAAAGGTTGCTGGTTTGGAAGGTGCTTTCAAAGGAGTCTTTGTGAGTTTTTGCAGTGCATTTTGTATCTAGTTCTGCTACCATTGTGCATCAGCCATGAAGGGAGTGAACATTTAAGTTGGTCGATGTTTGATCGGCACCCAGACTGCTTTGTCCTGGATGGTGTCAAGCTCCTTGTATTGTAGGAGCCTCACTCATCCAGACAAGTGGAGAGTATTCTATCACACCTGATTTGGTGGACAGGCTGTGTGCAGTCAGGAGATGAGTTACTCGCCTCAGAATTCCCAGTCTTTAACCTGCACTTTTAGCCACAGTATTTATATCTTCTCCCTGCTTTGTTAACTCAATGTTAATTATAATTATGCAGCTCACTCTTGAGGCTTTCCCCTGCCTGGTTGATACTCTTTAATTACAAAGCTGAAAAAAAAATTGTTTTATTAAGAACTCCTGTCTCACTGAGGAGGCTTTAGGTCAATTCACAGGCAACAACCTGCTTAGAAAACTCTGCTCACGTTTTGACAGCTGTGACAAATTCCACCAGACTGCCTGAGACAATCCACAACATTCGAAAACAATCAACAACATTCTAAACGAAATAACCCACAACATTCTTTAAAAAATGTCAATTCACCTTATCTCCCAATGTTAACATACTTAAAAAAAATTCCAGGGCCGGATCCCAACTCAAATCTTTGCCAAAAACTAATCAGTTCCTCCTTAGGCCATACCCTATCTATGCACCAAGTTTTGTTGAAATCTGTCCATTAGTTTTTGATTATTAGATTAGCAGGGGAGAATACTAATCCTGCCTGCATTCAGTGGCAGAGTTAATGAATCTAGAATTGAAAGCTCGTCTCTGTAATGGTGACCATGAAACTACTGGATTGTCATAAAAACCTTTCCGGTTCATTAATTTCCTTTAGGGAAGGAAATCGGCCATCCTTATTTGGTTCTGGCCTACATGTGACTCCAAACCTACAACAACAACTCTTAACTGTCCTCTGAAATGGCCTAGTAAGCTACTTTATTGTGCAAAACTGCTACAGAAAAGTCAAATGGGTCTAAAACCTGGAACTCCCTTCCTAACAGCATGGTGGGTGTACTTACACCAGATGGACTGCAGTGGTTCAAAACGGCAGTGCACCAACACCTTCTCTAAGGAAATTAGGCAAGAGCAATAATTCCTCGCCTTTCTAGCGATGCTCACGTCCCATGAAAAAATAAATTAAAAAATGCATCCAAATGTTGCCTGCTGAGATAAACTATTAGTACAGATTAGGAATTAACCAGAGTCCTTCCTGACCTGTATGTTTTAGTACAGTACTGTAGGTGCTGCATTTGGATGATCAGCTGGAGCTCAATATTTTAAAACTAGCAAAGATTTCCTCCACTTCTCTCTCTGTCCGCACCCCCCCCCCCCCCCCCCTCCCCACCTCACCCCCCCACACCTTAAACCAGCTTATATTTCAACTCTTTCTTGGACTCGAACTCAAGTTCTGTCAAAGGGTCATGAGGACTTGAAACGTCAACTCTTTTCTTCTCCGCCGATGCTGCCAGACCTGCTGAGTTTTTCCAGGTAATTCTGTTTTTGTTAAAGATTTCCTATTGCAGGTCAGGCTCTTCAGATGACTTCACTCCATTGTGTGAGGGAGATGCAGTTTCTTAATTTCAATGCATGCCAATTTGACCCTTGATTTCCAGGATAGTATAATAAACATGGTTGGAGTTAATGTGTTCATTGTAATGTTTGCCATTATACCTGAACTTGAGTGACTAGAGGTTGTTGAGACTGGTAGACTTGTGGTGACAGTATGTGTTAAAACTGGTTTAAAATACTTGTGAAAGAATAATTATTCCCAGTAGGTTTGTAAACAAGCAACATATGATGTACAAATAGAGGCTAGAGGGAGCTGTTGCACAGCAAAGCTTTACTGAGTTTTAAATTTATTTTTGGTCAGATGCTGCCACCTGATGGTGAAGGTTTTGAACCAATGATGCAGATAAACACACAAAATATGACATGAACACAGCAGTCAAGGAATGCAAAACAGGGAGCTAAATTTAAATATCATTAGAGGGCAATAATCATCATTTTGAAAGTGAATACAGCAACAGCGATGAAGGTGATACAATAACATCACTGGAGACTGCTGCAAGGTAGATTTGAAGCACAGTATATCTGAGGTAGCAAATTTCAGGAGTGAAAATGCCCCTTTAATATAGAAAGAAATAATTTACCTTTGCAGAATTTACACATAGGAAAAACAGCTACCATCTTTGGCCAACACATGAAACTGGCATGGGATAACATCAAGCTGACCCTTAGGACCAAACTGATGGTTTATAAGGCCTGTGTTCTCAGCAAATTGCTCTGTGGCTGTGAAACATAGACAACTTACAGCTATCAAGAAAATAAGCTGGATTTCCATCTTTGCTGTCCGCAGTGCATTGTGGGTATATCCAGCCATGAAAAAGTCACAAATGTGGCTTCTCAAAGGCAGGGCTCCCAAGGTTGTTAGCACTCATCAAACAGGCAACTTTGTCGGCTTGGGTATGTCAATAGGATGGAAGACTTTATGGTGACGTAGCTATAGCCAGATGACCAATAGGACACCCAAAGTTCTGCTTCAAGGTTGCTTGCAAGCATGACATGAAGGCCCTAAACATCGATTACCATGCTTTGGAGTCACTAAAACAACTTTCATATGGATAATGCTGAGGATGAAGGATAAACCAAAAGGCTTGACTTTTTTTAATTCATTTATGTCACTGGCTAGCCCATTATTTATTGCCCATCACTAATTACCCTTGAGAGGGTGGTGGTGAGCTGCCTTCTTGAACCGCTGCAGTCCACGTGGTGCAGGTACACCCACAGTGCAGTTCGGGAGGGAGTTCCAGGGCCAGAATTTTACGTTAATTGGCCAGCCGGTATGAAATCGTGGTCAGGGGCCGATTGTAGGTGGTGGACTATTTCCCGCCTGCTCCCGGGCCCGCCCGACGACCTGAAAATCCTACCCTTTGAATTTCTCTTTCTGCTCAGCATATATATTTTCCTGTTTTGACTGTTCCAGTATTCCCTTGGCCAGCCTCCCACATTGCAACCACCATAAACTTGAATTTACCCAAAACTCTGCTGCCTGTACCCTAACTCACACCAAGTTCTGTGCACCCATAATCGCTGTGCTCTCTGACCTATATTGGCTCTGGTTCGGCAACATTTTGATTTTAACATCCTTATCCTTGTTTTCAAATTTCGCCACAGCCTGAGTCCTCCATATATTAATCACTTTCTCCAGTCCTACAACCCCATAAGATTTGTGTGCTCCTTCAATTTTTGCCTCTTGCATATCACCGATTTTCATTGTCTCACCATTGGCAACTGTGTCTTCAGCTGCCTAGTTGCTCAGCACTGGAATTGCCTCCCTAAATCTCTCTGCCTCACCCTTCCCCTTTAAGACACTCCTTCAGACCTATTTCTTTGATCAGGCTTTTGTTCACTCGTAATATCTTATTATGTGGCTTAGTGTCAAATTTTGCTCACTAATGCTCCAATGAAATACTTTGGGATCTTTCACTATATTAAAAGCGTTGTATAAATATAGGTTGTTGCTGTTGTCACTGAGAAGTGCCGTGGGACATAAAGGTATTACCATAATGAAAATTGTTGTTTTAATGAAAGGCAAACTTTGTCCACGTCAATTCTATCTCTTCCGAAACAGACCAACTTTTGGAATACAATGGGGCAGAGAAGGCAAAAATCCTGGAATAACTTAAGAAGCAGTTGAATGCCATGATTATGGAGGACTACAAAGTTTTTCTTGCTGGATTAAATAAAGGATGCTCTTCCTCATCTGTAACTATTTTGTGACGACTAGTCTGCTATAGTGTGGGCGGCATTTTGATGTATAGTCTCCTTATTTGCATCACCAAAACATGAGACACAGCTCCAGTTTAATGAGAGGGGAATCACTGTAATTCTATACAAATCAATCTTATATAAGTGGCACTTTGTTTTCAGTTACTATTTACATAAAATATATCTTTTATGTTGTGCATTGACTTTGTTCATGTTTGAACAGAACAGATGATGTTGAAAGTTTAATTGAATTTTTCAAACAGACTATGACTGATTTTTGCGGCCTCTGCTGGGTGGAAATGTGAACATTGTGCACTAAAAATTGCAACATTCAACTTACCGCTGCTTTTTTCAACCTTTTGTAGAAATAAGTGGCCAGGGCACCTGTCTGTTTTATCCAGGAGCCTGCTTGCAGCATGCAAATTGGGGCCCCTGCATAATCTGCTCATTCATAATAGGAGTAGAGCAGTCTAATAAACTCTAGCCCAGTGCCTCCCAAACTATTTTCCAGTGTGACCCTATTTTAACACACAGATGCCAGCAAAAGGAAAACAGCAATAAAGCAGCATAGTATCACTCAATATATTGTTCAAAGTTCACGTATTAGAAATTAACATATAATAGTACATCATATAAATATGAAAATCTGCGTTGTTCATGTACTTTGTAAAATGTTATTATTTTGTGTACTCATGAAGGTTTTAGCCAAGCTTTTCACTTATTAAATTCAATCATGGGACTTGGTGTTGCTGGCTAGGCCAGTATTTATCGCTCATCCCTAATTGCCCTTGAGAAGGTGGTGGTGACCTGCCTTCTTGAACCACTGCAGTCCATGTGGTGTAGGTACACCCACAATGCTGTTGGGGAGGGAGTTTCAGGATTTTGACCCAGAGACAATGAAAAAATGGCAATATATTTCCAAGTCAGGAAGGTGAGTGACTTGGAGGGGAACTTCCAGGTGGTGGTGTTCCAATGTATCTGCTACCCTTGACCTTCTAGAGGATAGTGGTCATGGGTTTGGAACGTGCTGTCTATGGAAGCTTAGTGAGTTCCTACAGTGCATCTTGTAGATGAATCACACTGCTGCCACTGTGCATCAATGGTGTGAATGTTTGTGGATGGGGTGCCAATCAAGCTGGCTGCCTTGTCCTGGATGGTGTCAAGCTTCTTGAGTGTTGTTGGAGATGTACGGATCTAGGCAAGTGGAGAGCATTCCATCACACTCCTGATTTGTGCCTTGTAGATGGTGGACAGGTTTTGGGGAGTCGGGAGGTGAGTTACTCGCCACAGGTTTTGTAGTGATTGTAAGTAAAACCTTTCCTACTGTTTTAGGGATCATGAGATTGTATTAACGAATCAGTCCTAAGTGCGGGGAAACCTAGGCGTGGAGTTTTCTCATCATGGGCCTGGTTCAAGCATGCAGCTTCTTCATGAGCTCTGTAAATAAAGTCAACTGTTTCAAGTTAGAAACCAGTCTGGTACAACCAAGTTTATTTAAATTGGGACAAGGATAAATAGCTCTGACGCTGCACCTCACCTCATGAATGTGAGTACGTCAATTCTTAAGGAAAGACAGAAAAGTATACTCACCAGTCATGCCACTCTTTGGCAGAACCAACCCTTATGACTTGTCCAGGGAAGATTGGAGCCAGTACGTAGAGCACCTGGGTTTTTATTTTCTGATGAATGAAATAACAGTGGAGGAGAAGCAGGAAACAATTCTTTTAAATGTCCATGGGACCAAGACATATAACCTCATCCATAGCCTGACGGCCTTGAATGCGCCAAATTCTAAGTCTTTTAACGAGCTGGTAGACCTTGTGAAGACACATTTTTAGCCGAAGCCTTAGGTAATTATGCAAAGATTTGAATTCAACTTAAGAGTATGAGCTCCGGGTGAGTCAATCGCAACCCTTATATCGTGAAGTTAAAACAGTTGAGCGAGCACTGCGGCTTTGGAGATCCATGTTGTAAGATTGTTTGGTTTATGACATACGCGACGACGTTATTCAGCGCTGTTTACTTCCAGAAGTTATTATTGATCTGAAGCGTGGCATAGAAATAGCACTAGCAATGGAGGGTGCTGAGAGGGATTCGCAGGCTTTGCAGAGTGTGCAACCTGGTGTCGTTCTTCAGTTGGGGTGGGGACCTACCGCAGGGTATGGTGTGAAAACCAGGGAGACAACCACAAAGTAGGAACAATCTCCACTGCTCGAAAAATGAACAGGCATTAGAAGCATCTCACCAACAATTCAGGAATTAATTTGTTACTGATGTGGGGATAACCATGTACCGGAAACCTGCAGATTTAAAGAGGCAGAATGCCACTACTGTCACAAAAAGGGGCATGTTATAATGCAAAGCAGGGCAAAATCAAGACAACCAATTAGACACCTGACCAAAATTATTGAAGTGCACAATATAACTGAACCAGATACTGCTAATACTGATATCTATTCCCTATACAATGTCAAAGCAGTAAAAACTGAGCCAATCACTGTCAACTTTCAAGTGAATAGGAAGCCTCTAGTCATGGAGGTGGACACAGGTAGACACAGGACACACATTTAAATACCTAAGTGAAGGTATTCAGCCACTGAATCTGGAGCAAACCATGGCTCAGCTGAAGATGGTCACTGGAGAGGCAATACAGGTAAAAGGCATTGCCATTGTACCTGTATTCTGTAGGCAACAGACAGACCAGCTTCCAGTGATCATTGACAGGTGAAGGACCTAGTCTTCTGGGCTGCGATTGGTTAAAAGAAAGAAATTAAACTCAACTGGTCAGAAACTTTTCAAGTTAGAACGGGAGGAATTCCTGAGCTGTTAAAGAAGTATGGCAGAGTATTTCATGACTAATTGGGAAAGATTAAGACCTAAAAGCAAAAATATATGAAGATTTGGAAGCAACACCCCGGTTCTTTAGACCTGTGCCTTACTCCCTAAAGGGGAAGGTGGATGCAGAATTGTGCCACTTAGAGAAGTTAGGAAAAATTCAGCCAGTCCAATTTTCAGAATGGGCAACGCCCATAGTCTCTGTGATGAAATCAAATCAAACTATTCACATCCGCAGAGACTACAAATTAACTGTGAACAAGGCTTCTAAATTAGATAAATATCCTATCCTAAGGATTGAAGATCTGTATGCTAAGCTTGCTGGAGGAAAATCCTGCACAATACTGGACATGATCCAAGCATACCAACAGCTAGAGCTGGACAGCACAACTGGAGGGTATGTAATAATCAACATGCACAAGGGCCTGTACCAACATACACACCTATCCTTTGGTATATCATCTGCCTGTGCGATTTTCCAAAGAACCATAGAAGGCCTATTGCAAGGACTTCCCCGAGTTCTAGTGTACCTGGACGACATCCTGATCACAGGACCAATGGAAGCCAAACATTTGGCCAACCTAGAAGAGGTTTTAAGGAGATTTTTGGAAGCTGGTGTATGATTGCAGAAAGAGAACTGTCCATTCCAAGTGACTGAAGTCACTTATTTGGGTCATTGAGTGATGCCCAATGGTTGCATCCAGTAGAGGAGCAAGTCAAGGCAATCAAGGAGGCGCCGCCTCCTACCAGTGTCACTGAACTGAAGTCTTTTTTGGGTATGATAAATTATTACGGTCACTTCTTGCCAAACATGTCAACAGTGTTAGCCCCTTTACACTTATTATTGAAGAAGAACCATAGATGATCATGAAAGGCACAACAAGAAGAAGCCTTCGTATAAGTCAAGAAGCTATTGCACTTATCATGACTACTAGTACATTATGACCCAACAAAAGAATTAATATTAACCTGTGATGCATCTCCCCACAGTGTGGGAGTAATGTTGTCACACAGAATGGAAAATGGTTCCAAAAGGCCAATAGGCTATGTCTTCAGGACCCTCAATGCAGTCAAGATGGTTTACTCACAAATTGAAAAAGAAGGTTTATCAGTAATATTTGGAGTAAAGAAATTCCATCAATATCTGCATTGTTGACATTTCACCATAGTGTCAGATCACAAGCCACTATTTATTTAGTGAAGATAAAGCAACTCCACCAATGGCCTCTGCCAGAATTCAACGATGGGCCTTGCTTCAGTCAGCATATGAGTACACCTTTGTCAGGAAGATGTAATAATTTTCATAATGTTATTGGAATTTATGGTAAAGTACAGTAATAATGGGATCTGTGCCTATGGATGTATGTGTGTGTGTGTGTGTGTGTGTGTGTGTGTTTGTGTGTGTGACTGTGTGTGACTTAATTGAATTAAAGGCAGCTGGTCTGAAGGCTTTGATGTATCAGAAGATGAGCTAGGTTTGAAATATTAAGTAGGTAAACATGGGGGAAGTTTTAGGATGTAAGGTGTAAAGGGAACATTTGTATTTTTAAATAAACCAGACCAGCTTGAATTCAAAAGAGGGGGTAAAATATTTCACCTAGCCAGGAGAAGTTAAGAAACAATGTGTTTATTTTTCCCAAAGATTACTGGTAAAATTGGTACTATGCTAGATTTTATTATTAGAGAGATAAATTCTGAAGACATGGTGAATGAATGGAACTTTGCATTCAAAGGGGAAAATATGTATAAAGGCGAGAAGGCTATGTGTAAGGGAAGGAATTCTAAGATCTAACAAACGTGAAAAACCTCTAACCTCTAAGCCTCAAAATGCTGACTGCAAAAACTGAAGTTAAGAAAACTCACTTTGAATTTGACTGTTCAGGGTATTGTGTTACTTTGCCTGGATCTTTTAAAATATGTGTGTTTTGCTGTTGCCTTAACAGAGGTGTAACTGGGAGTTAGATTGCCTAGGGGAGGTAGGAATTATCATAGTAGTAATTTGTAAACCTATACATGTGCTAAAAATCATTGTTTTTTTCTATTTAATAAAGGTTTAATTTAGTTTTGTAAGAAACCAATAAGACATGGTAGTCTTATTACTTCTGAATTCAAAGCATACATCTTGAAATATTTGTAAATCTCAAAACAGCTATGGCAGTTGTTTCAAGTTTCCCTGTGAGTTTGAGCAGCTCAGCATTTACCATTGGCTATGCCATAACAACCTTTATGCGCCATCTAGGTGTGCACATAGCAAAAGTAGATGCACTCAGTCGTCTTCCATTGCCAGATAGCATTGTATAGGCTCCAGTGCCTCAAGAAGTTGTAATTGCGCTGAATTTCCTGGGCACCTCACTGGTCTGTGCGAAGTATTACACAAACCAGGATCGAATTTTATCAAAAGTCCGAGACCAAGTATTGCAAGGAAGGTGGAATGCACCAGTCTCTGAAGAAATAAAATCATTCAATGCCCGTAAAATTGAGTTAAGTTGCCAAGAAGGGGAGCAAAAGTCATTCTCCCTTCGCAAGGAAGAGAACAACTCTTGACAGAGCGCCACAGTGTGAATCCAGACATTTCGAAAATGAAGATGCTCGTGCGAAGCTATATCTGGTGGCCAGGTATAGGCTGTGATATAGAAAAAATGGTTAAACAATGCCTGCAGTGTCAGCAACAACAGAAGTTGCCTGTTTCAGCTCCACTGCATCCATGGGAGTGGCCTGGTTGACTCTGGGTTAGGCTATATAAAGACTATGTAGGTCAGTATTTAGGTACCATATTTTTATTGATCATCGAAGTACATTCTAAGTGGCTGGTTGTGTGCAACTGTGGAAAATCTGTGCCAATGGTTTAGTGTACATGACCTACCAGAAGTCATTGTTTCCAATAATGGTACTGCTTTCACCAGTGTGGAATTCCAGAGATTCATGAGTTTAAATGGGATTAAACATATTAAAAAAGCACCATATCATCTGCCATCCATTGGGTTAGCAGAAGGAGCAGTGCAAACCTTCAAAACAGGAATAAAGAAGTTATCTGAAGGAACATTAGAAATAATAATTTCACGATTTCTATTCAACTATCGTATGACCCCTCATGGGTTCAGCCTCCACATTCAAAGGATCATCCTCCGCCATTTCTGCCAACTCCAGCATGATGCCACCACCAAACACATCTTCCCTTCACCTCCCCAGCGGCATTCTGCAGGGATTGTTCCCTCCGGGACACCCTGGTCCACTCCTCCATCACCCCCTACACTTCAAACCCCTCCCACGGCACCTTCCCATGCAACCGCAGAAGGTGCAACACCTGCCCCTTTACTTGCCCTCTCCTCATCGTCCAAGGGCCCAAACACTCCTTTCAAGTGAAGCAGCATTTCACTTGCACTTCCCTCTATTTAGTCTACTGCATTCGCTACTCGCAATGCGGTTTCCTCTATATTAGAGAGACCAAACGCAGACTGGGTGACCGCTTTGCAGAACACCTTCGGTCTGTCCGCAAGCATGACCCAGACCTCCCTGTTGCTTGCAATTTCAACACACCACCCTGCTCTCATGCCCACATATCCGTCCTTGGCCTGCTGCAATGTTCTAGTGAAGCTCGACGCAAACTGAAGGAACAGCACCTCATCTTCTGACTAGGCACTTTACAGCCTTCCGGACTGAATATTGAGTTCAACAATTTTAGATCATGAACTCTCTCCTCCATCCACACCACCTTTCCGATCCCCCTTTTTTCCAATAATTTATATGGATTTTTCTTTTCCTACCGATTTCCATTATTTTTAAATGTATTTCCATCCATTATTTTATCTCTACCTTTTAGCCTATTTCGATCCCTTCCCCCCACCCCACCCCCACTAGGGCTATCTGTACCTTGCATGTCCTGCTTTCTACCCTTAATGTCACCTATTATCACATTCCTTAGATAATATCACCACCTTCAACACCTCTTTGTCCTTTTGGCTATGACATCTTTTGGCAATCTCCATCTATCACTGGCCCTCTATCCAGCTCTACTTGTCCCACCACCCCTCCCCCCCTACCCCTACCTTAAACCAGCTTATATTTCACCTCACTTCTATTTTCCCTTAGTTCTGTTGAAGAGTCGTACGGACTCGAAATGTTAACTGTATTCCTCTTCGCAGATGCTGTCAGACCTGCTGAGTTTTTCCAGGTATTTTTATTTTTGTTATACGTTCAACACCATCTGAATTATTGTTGAACCGCCACCTTCGTACAAGATCGTGTCTGGTTTTTCCTAACTTACATGGGAATAAGACCATAAGACATAGAAGCAGAAATTAGGCTATTTGGCCCATCGAGTCTACTCCAGCATTCAATCATGGCTGATAAGTTTCTCAACCCCATTCTCCCGCCTTCTCCCCATAACCTTTGATCCCCTTACCAATCAAGAACCTATCTATCTTGGGTCTTAAATGTACTCAATGACCTGGCCTCCACAGCCTTCTGTGACAATGAATTCCATAGATTCACCACTCTCTGGCTAAAGAAGTTTTTCTTCATCTCTGTTCTAAAAGGTCTTCCCTTTACTCTGAGGCTGTGCCCTCAGGTCCTAGTCTCTCCTACTAATGGAAACATCTTCCCCACTATCCAAGACTTTCAGTATTCTATAAGTTTCAGTCAGATCCCCCCTCATCCTTCTAAACTCCATTGAGTATAGACCCAGAGTCCTCAAACTTTCCTCATATGTTTAGCCTTTCATTCCTGGGATCGTTCTCGTGAACCTCCTCTGGACCCTCTCCAGGGCCAGAACATCCTTCCTGAGATACGGGGCCCAAAATTGCTCACAATATTCTAAATGTGGTCTGACCAGAGCCTTATAAAGCCTCAGCAGCACATACCCGCTTTTATATTCTAGCCCTCTCGAAATAAATGCCAACATTGCATTTGCCTTCCTAACCACTGACTCAACCTGCAAGTTAACCTTAAGAGAATCCTGGACTAGGATTCCCAAGTCCCTTTGCACTCCAGATTTCTGAATTCTCTCCCCATTTAGAAAATAGTCTATGCCTCTATTCTTCCTACCAAAGTGCATGACCTCACACTTCCCCACATTGTATTCCATCTGCCACTTCTTTGCCCATTCTCCTAACCTGTCTAAATCCTTCTGCAGCCTCCCCGCAACCTCAATACTACCTGTTCCTCCACCTATCTTTGTATCATCTGCAAACTTAGCATCCTGCCCTCAGTTCCTTCATCTAGATCAATAATGTATAAAGTGAAAAGTTGTGGTCCCAACACTGACCCCTACGGAACTCCACTAGTCACCGGCCGCCATCCTGAGAAGGACCCTCTTATCCCCACTCCCTACCTCCTGCCAGACAGCCAATCTTTTATCCATGCTAGTACCTTGCCTCTAACACCATGGGTTCTTATCTTACTGAGCAGCCTCCTGTGCGGCACCTTGTCAAAGGCCTTCTGGAAGTCCAAGTCGATCACATCCATTGGTTCTCCTTTGTCTAACCTACTCGTTACCTCCTCAAAGAATTCTAACAGATTTGTCAGGCATGACCTCCCCTTGATGAAACCATGCTGACTTTGCCCTATTTTATCATGCACTTCCAAGTATTCTGAAATCTCATCCTTAATAATGTACTCTAAAATCTTACCAACAACTGAGGTCAGGCTAATTGGCCTGTAATTTCCCGTCTTTTGCCTCACTCCCTTCTTAAACAGGGGGGTTACATTAGCGATTTTCCAGTCCTCTGGGACCCTCCCTGACTCCAGTGATTCCTGAAAGATCACCACTAACACCTCACTATCTCTTCAGCTATCTCCTTCAGAACTCTGAGGTGTAATCCATCTGGTCCAGGTGATTTATCCACCTTCAGACCTTTCAGTTTTCCTAGCACCTTCTCCTTGGTAATGGCCACCATACTCACCTCTGCCCCCCAACTCTCTTGAACTTTGGGGATGTTACTCGTGTCTTCCACAATGAAGACTGACACAAAGTACCTATTCAGTTCCTCCGCCATTTCTTTGTTCTCCACTACTACTTCTCCAGCATCATTTTCCAGTGGCCCAATGTCCACTTTTGCCTCTCTCTTACTCTTTATGTATCTAAAAAAACTCTTGCAATCTTCTTTTATATTACTAGCTAGTTTACCCTCATATTTAATCTTCTCCCTCCTTATTTCTTTTTTAGTTGTCCTCTATTGGTCTTTGTTGGCTTCCCAATCTCCTGGTTTCCCACTGCTCTTCGCCACATTGTATGCTTTCTCTTTAGCTTTTATGCTGTCCCTGACTTCCCTTGTCAGCCGTGGTTGCCTCATCCTCCCTTTAGTATGCTTCTTTTTCCTAGGGATGAATTTTTGCTATGTCTCCCAAATTACTCCCAGAAACTCCTGCCGTTGCTGTTCCACTGCAGGGAAGAACCAGAGTAGTCAGAAAGTGAATCATGACATTCACAACAAAGTTCAAAAATTTATTGTGGGAGAGACAGTTTTCATGCAAAATTTTGGAAATAGACCTAGTTGTGTTCCTGGTATAATTGTCTCTGAAAATGGACCTTTGTCATACGAAGTGAAAGTGGGAACCGGATTGTTCGAAAAAATGTGGATCATCTCAGAAGTAGAGAGACACACCAACAACCAATTATTCCGCCTGAAATTGATGTCAACTTTTCAGCCCTGAGATGACAGATTGACCTGGTATAGACATACTTGATGTCTCTGTTGAATGAAATAATTCTGAACTGCCATTGTCAAAGGATGACACTGATGTTGTAGTTCCTGATCATGCCGATCCAGTGGGAGAACCTCAAGTCATAGAACTAGGTCGCTCTAACCGAATTAGAAAACTGCCTCCGAGGTTTAATCTATAATCATGTGAACTGTGCATATATGTATATATTATGGATAAGCTATTCTTGTAAATAAGAGATATAAAAAAATTAAAGGGGGAGGAACGTAATGATTGTAAGTAAAACCTTTCCTACTGTTTTAGGGATCATGTAATTGTATTAACAAATCAACCCTAAGTACGAGTAATCTTAGGGGCAGAATTTTCCAGCCGCGGGCCTGGTTGAAGCATGTAGCTTCTTCAAGATCTCTGTAAATAAAGTTAACTGTTTCAAGTAAGAAACCTGTCCGGTACAACCAAGTTTATTATGGCATTTCTAGCCTCTGACCTGCTCCTGTAGCCATAGATTTATATGGCTAGTCCAGTTCGTTTGTGGTCAATAGTATCTCCCAGGATGTTGATAATGGGGGATTCAGCAATGGTAATGCCATTGAATGTCAAGGGGCAATTGTTAGATTCTCCCTTGTTGGAGATGGTCATTGCCTGGCATTTGTGTGGCATGAATGTTACTTGCCACTTGTCAGCCCAAGTATTGATATTGTCCAGGTCTAGCTGCATTTGGACATGGACTGCTCTGGTATCTGAGAAGTCGCGAATGGTGCTGAAGATTGTGCAATCATCAGTGAACACCCCCATCTCTGATCTTATATGAAAGGAAAGTCATTGTTGAAACAACTGAAGATAGTTGGGCTGAGGACACTACCCTGAGGAACTCCGGCAGTGATGTCCTGGAACTGAGGTGATTGACCTCCAACAACCACAACCATCTTCCTATGTGCTAGGTATGACTCCAGCCAATAGAGA
This sequence comes from Carcharodon carcharias, assembly GCF_017639515.1. Lineage (NCBI taxonomy): Eukaryota > Metazoa > Chordata > Chondrichthyes > Lamniformes > Lamnidae > Carcharodon > Carcharodon carcharias. The sequence goes on along the minus strand of NC_054474.1, from coordinate 40,587,182 downwards.
GTTTTCCCCCGATTCCCATTGACTCCAGTTTTACTAGGACTCCTTGATGCCACATTCTGTCAAATGCTGCCTTGATGTCAAGGGCAGTCACTCTCACCTCAACTTGCGAGTTCAGCTCTTTTGTCCATGTTTGAACCAAGACTGTAATGATGTCAGGAGTTGAGTGGCCTTGGCAGAACCCAAATTGAGCATCTGTAGGCAGGTTATTGCTAAGCAAGTGCCACTTGATAGCTCCGTTGATGACCCCTTCCATCACTCTGCTGATGATCGAGAGTAGACTGATGGGGCGGTAATTGGTCAGGTTGGATTTGCCCTGCCTTTTGTGTACAGGATATACGTAGGCCATTTTACACATTGCTGGGCAGATGCCAGTGTTTTAGCTGTGCTGGAACAGCTTGGCTAGTGGCATGGCAAGTTCTAGAGCACAGGTCTTCAGTACTATTGTTGAAATGTTGTCAGGCTCATAGCCTTTGCTGTATCCAGTGTCCTCAGCTGTTTCTTGATATCACGTGGAGTGAATTGAATTGGCTGAAGACTGGCATCTGTAATGCTGGGGACCTCCGGCCAAGATGGATCATCCACTCGGCATTTCTGGCTGAACGTTGTTGCAAATGCTTGGCCTTATCTTTAGCACTGGTGTGGTGGGCTCCCCCATCATTGAGGATGGGGATGTTTGTGGAATCTCCTTCTCCAGTGAGTTGCTTAGCTGTTTAATACCGCACACACATGCACACACACACACACACACCACATACACACATGCACGCATGCCGCGCACACGCAAACACGCACCCCTCTTCCCAACCCCACCCCCTGACTTACTCACTTACTCAGCAGTCCCTTTTCCCAACTCCCTCTCCACCGCTCACTCACTCAGCAGCCCTCATCGCAAATGCCCTCCCCCACTCATCATTCACTTTGCGAATCCTCTCCCCTTTCTCCACTTTGGGCCTGGTTGCTGGTGCCTGAAAAGTAGAGGCACTATTAGTGCCTCTGATTAAGGTGCCTGTACAACAGGCGGACAGGAACAGAACAGGAGCCATCCTCTACCTGTACTAAGTCAGCGCACAAACATCCCGGGTGCATTCAAGCTTACTGCTAAAAGTGTTTTCTGAGGTTAAAGAGAGTTTTGTGTGCATCATCTACTTTTGCTGTTTGACGGCATCAGTCCAGTGGTTCCAGAGCTGCCTCACCAGAACTTCCAGACTGGCAGTCACTTCTCTACAATCACCATTGCTTATATGAGGATAGGATCTCTGGGACCCCATTGGGAGTCACAAACCAAAATTCAGGAACGCCTGCCCTAACCAAATGAGGTGTCCACTCACTGATTCCACAAACACTAGCAGGATCAGCATGGTGGCATTGTGGCTCATGGATTTTCGTGTCAGGAAGTTCACCATAATTCCTTCGACAGCACTTTCCAAACACATGATCTCTACCACTGAGAAGGACAAGGGCAACAGATGCATGGGGACACCACCATCTGAAACTTCCCCTCCAAGCTGCACACCATCCTGACTTGGAACTACATCGTTGTTCCTTCACTTTCGCTGGGTCAAAATCTGGAACTCCCTTCCTAACAGCACTATGGGTTACTGTAGTAATTATGGTTTTGTTAAATGTTGGACTGTACTTTTAAGAATAGTCCTGTGATGTAAGATCACATGATCTGTGTAAACCAATGTGATAGAGATAGAGATGGAGTTGAAAGCACATTTGTAGTTGCTGCTGACTGTATTGAAAGAAACATAATGCTTCCATGTAGAAAGTTGTCTGCAAATCAACTCAATTACAAATAGGTGATAAGGCCACACTACAACAAACTGGTGACAAAGATAAATCAAGATAAATCGGAATTGGTACTGTACCTTAGCCAGCGATTGTGAGTATCAATGCCTGTTTAAAATAACAAAAGATATACTCACCCAAAATGCCACAATTTGGTAGAATCGATCCCTTTGAGCCAGCCACAGACGATTGGTCTCAGCATACAGAACGCCTCGCGTTCTTCTTTCAAGCGAACAAAATGATGGAGGAGGAGAAGAGGCAAGTGATCCTCTTGAGTACTTGTGGGAGCAATGCCTACAGATTGATTCAAAGTTTGACGGCATCCAGATTCAAAGTATTTCGGAGAATTGGTGGACCTTGCGAAGGGACATTTTCAACTCAAACCCTCAGTGTAAAGGTTCCAGTTCATTTTGCGAAATAGAGCCCTGGGTGAGACTATTGCAAACTATGTGACAAATTTGAAACAACTAATGGAATATTGCAACTTTGAAGAGACTCTCAATGACATGCTCAGAGATCATTTAGTGTGTGGTGTGAAAGAAGACGTTATTCAGAGAAGATTGCTGGCTGAAGTGAATCTGGATTATAAGAAGACATTAAAAACAGCGTTGGCCATGGAAAGCACTGTAAGAGATTCAAAAGCAAATCAAGGGGCGCAAAATGGCGCTGTATTCCAAATTGGGCAACAACAGTCAAGTGAAAGTGGCACGAAAAAGCGAGAGTCCTCTGCGAAGCGGGAAACAGCCCCCACTAACCAAAAAATAAGAAATAATTTAGCAGCTAAATTGAAGGACAACGTTAATCGATGTGGAAAAAATCAGTCTTTTAGTGATTGGCAGTTTAAAAAAGTAGAACATTACTTTTGTCACAGGAGTGGACATATAATGAGACACTGCAAAGAGAGATTTAAATAAGCTTGCAAGCAACAGATGAAATCCAATGAAATCTACAGTGTAGAAGAGCCTGAAACAATAAATTCATTGTTTAACATGAAAGTTGGGAAGACAGAGCTGATATTTGTTACAGTACAAGTGAATGGTAAACCAGTAAAATGGAAGTAGACATGGGAGTTTCCACTCCTGTAATTGGAGAACACACTTTCAGATAATTAAATAATGTGAATATCAATTTGGAACAAACATCTGCCAATCTGAAAACGTACACAGGTGAAGAAATCCAAGAAGGTATCAGCAGAGTAAATGTCCATTACAGAAACCAACTGGCACATTTACCCATGATGGTCATAGTAGGTGAAGGGCCAAGTCTTCTTTGACAAGATTAGTTAAAGGAGATTAAATTAAACTGGTCTGAAATCTTCCAGTTGAGAGCAAGTGTGCTACCAGAGCTGCTTAAAAAGTATGCTACCGTCTTCAAGGATGAACTGGGAAAAATCCAAGGCCTACAGGCCAAGGTTTACGTGGACCTAGAAGCAACCCTTTGCTTTATGAAAGCAAGACTGGTGCCATATGTCCTGAGAGAGAAGGTTGATGCTGAGCTGAACCAATTAGAGAGGTTGGGTGTCATAAAAGCAGTTCAGTTCACAGAACTGAGTTCTGTTGAAGGGTCATGAGGACTCGAAATGTCAACTCTTTTCTTCTCCACCGATGCTGCCAGAACTGCTGAGTTTTTCCAGGTAATTCTGTTTTGTTATCTATTTGGGCCACCAGGTAGATTCTCAGGGGTTACACTTGGTTGAAGAGAAGGTTAAAGCAATAAGCGAGGCACCTGCTCCCAACAACGCCTCTGAACTTAAATCATTTTTAAGAATTTAAAATTATTATGGGTGATTTTCACCTAATTTATATACAGTTCTGGCTCCTCTGCATTCACTGCTAAGAAAGAACCAACATTGGTCTTGGGTGGCACCCCAAAAAGCAGCTGTGAAACAAAGTGAAACAGCTGTTACACTCATCCAATCTGTCAGTGCATTATGACCAGACAAAAGAATTGGTGCTAACATGCGATGCTTCTCCCTATGGAGTGAGAGCGGTACTGTGTCATAGGATGGATGATGACACAGAGCAGCCAATGGGCTATGTATCCAGGACACTTACCACAGCTGAAAAAGGATATTTTCAGATTGAAAAGGAAGGCCTGTCAACCATTTTTGGTGTAAAAAAATTTCACCAATATGTGCACAGTCAGCATTTCATGATTGTATCAGAGCACAAACCACTACTGGGTTTGTTTAGCAAGGAAAAGCTATACCACCCATAGCCTTAGCAAGAATACAATGATGGGCCTAATTTTGTTGGCTTATGAATACACCTTTGCACATAGGCCTGGTATTCACATCGCAAATGCCGATGGCCTGAGTCACCTGCCCTTACAAGAGAATGACAACCACGTCCCAGTTCCAAGGGAACTCGTTTTACTGTTAAATTTTTTAGATTTCTTGCCAGTATGTGCCAGACAGATCTGGGACTGGGCGAGTCAGGACCCAGTCCTATCTCGAATGCAAGACCAAGTCTTACATGATTGGTTCCAGGAGCCAGTCTCCAATAAAATTAAGTATTTCTTCAGTCAAAGACACGAGATGAGCAGTCAAGATGGCATTCTTTTGTGGGGTGCACGGGTAATAGTTCCTCCAAAGAGAAGTGAGCCACTTTTAGTCGAACTACACAGTGCCCATCCAGGGATCTCACAAATGAAAACCATAGTGTGCAGCTACCTATGGTGGCTGGGGATGGATAGTGATATTGAAAATTTGGTAAAGCACTGTGTGCAATGTCAGCAGCTGCAAAAGTTGCCAGTGGCAGCTCCACTGCACTCATGGGATTGTCCTGGTAAACCCTGGGGACGGTTACACATTGACTATGTCAGACCCTTCCTTGGACCCATATTTCTGCAGATTATAGATGCCTATTCCAAGTAGTTAGATGTTTATGAGGTGAAGTCACCAACGTTGGGTGTTACAATAGAGAATCAACAACAGAGCTTTGCCTTTCTCAGACTACCAGTAGTAGTCATATCTGTTACCGACACTGCATTCACGAGCGCTGTGTTCCAATAATTTATCAACCTCAATGGTATCACTTATGTGAAGACTGCACCATGCCATTTGTCATCAAATGGACTGACAGAAAGGGCAGTTCAAACTTTTAGGCAGGCATGAAGAAGTCAACAGGTGATTTGTTGGAGACCAAGCTTGCATGCTTTCTTTTCCACTACAGGATGACACCCCACACTACAGGAGCAACACCTGCAGAATTGTTGATGAGACACTGGCTAAGGACAAGACTGACCCTAATGTTTCCAAATTTGGAGGGGAAGGTGGAGAAGTGTCAAGGAAACCAAAAAGCTACGCATGACTTGCATAGCCGTGAGAGACAATTTACTGTTGGAGAAGCAGTATATGTGAAGAATTTTGGTGGAGGACTGAAGTGGTTACTGGGTAAAGTAAGTTCAGTAACTGGACCATACCATGCGGAAGTGGAAGGCTGGATCACCCGTAAGCATGTGGACCATTTAAGAAAAAGAGAGATACCACAACAAGATATGGTTCCACCTGTAACTATTACTGAACCAATGCTCCCTGTTGAAGATGCTCAACCAAAGACTGACATGTGTGATGTCTCTGTCAGAGTGGAAAACACTGAATTGCAAGTGCCCACCGAGGTACCTGATGTTCATTCAATTCCAGAGAGTATGGTTCCTGAAAAAGAACCTGAAGTCGTGGAGCTGCGATGTTCCACATGAATCAGGAAAACACCTGAAAGACTGAATTTGTAAATTTCATGACCTGTATAAATATTATAATGCCATGAGATAAATATACTTATAAATACAGTATGTACAGCAAAGTTAAGGGGAGAGGAGTATAGTAATTATGGCTTTGTTAAATGTTGGACTATACCTTTAAGAATAGTCCTGTGATGTAAGATTACATGATCTGTGAAAACCAATATGTGAGTAGCACGGGCTACCCCCACGGTCAGTGTAGAGATAGAGATAGAGTTGAAAGCATACGTGTAGTTGATGCTGGCTGTATTGGAAATAAACCTACGGGAGGATTTTCCCCTCGTCGGGCAGGCACGATGGGCGGGCCTGGGAGTGGCTGTGAAACCGACTGCAATCGGGCCCTGACTGCGACTTCACGCTGGATGGCCAATTAACGACCAGCCAACGTGAATTGCATGCTGAAACACTCAGCGCTGCCTGGGAGGGGAGGAGGGCGAGTACGGAAGTCAGCGCATGCGAGTGGGCGCGCTCAGTGAAAGCTCCATGCGGGCACAGAGCTACCTCAGGGAGCTGAAGATTTTCAATTTTACAAATAAAGATTTTAAAATTAAGGAAATCATGTGACTGTCACATGAGCAAGGAAATGCTAAAAATGGCTTTTAAAAGTTTTTTTAAAATCAATGGTCAAAACCTCATCCCGCCCGTGGATGTGGTTTCGCAAAAAACGCAAAGGCCATTTGGCCTTTTTGCCCGCCCACCAACCGTAATGTTGGATGGGCAGTGAAAAATTCAATTAATTGATTAAGGACCTTAATAGACCTCTTAATTGTTGGTGGGTATGCTGCTGCCTCTTGCGTGTGCCTGCCGGCTGAAATATCATGTGAGTGTGCAATGACGTCGGGACGCTTGCCCAAAATCACCGTGCACTATTTATCTCCCATTCAGGTCAGGCGCATGTCCACCCGACAAGGGAAAAATCCTGCCCCTAATATTTCCGCTTAGAAAGTTGTCTGCAGATCAACTCCATTACAAATAGGCGACAAGGCCACACTACAACAGTTACCTATACCACGTGGACTGCAGCAGTTCAAGAGGGAGGTTCACCACTTCCTTCTCAAGGGCAATTAGGGATGGGCAATAAATGCTGGCCTAGTCAATGATGTCCACATCCCATGGAAGAATAAAAGCAAACATTGGTACTCCATTTAAAAGTCAATTAGCCTCTCAATGAATTATGATTAACATTAATATTTTCATTGAATGTGGTTGCAGATATACAATGCCACACTTGTTAGGAGGTAGTACAGAAGGCCATAATGATTATGATTTGTCTTATAGACCTAGCCCATGTTTGCTGGGTCCATGTATTGAACAGCAACTCGCTTGCCCCTGTCTAACACGTATACTAGGTTGGTTCTCAAGTTGACTGTAGGGAAGTGCATTAACTCATTATAGTGAAAGGCAGTCCTTTCCACAGCATGACCTGAAACTTAAGAAAGAACTCTCCCAGGCGGCTTTAACACTGATAATATCCATTCACCCATGCAAATAGCAAGATCGCATTATAGTTTTTTTAAAAAAAAATCAGCATTTGAAGACAAAACAGGTTCACATCGATCCCTAGACCAAAGCTTTGATCCAACTCTGTGCAGGTACCAAGACATTTCAAGTACCTGGTCCAGTTGAACTCCGAGATAATGAATACCAATAAAACAGTGTATTTTCCAGCCAAAATGACAGGATAAAACTGTTCAGTAACTTCATGAATACCCACTACTATGATGTTTTTTTAAAGGCTAAGAATTAGTTATAGTATATCTGGGCCCATAGAAATACACTATCAGATGGAAAATATGCACCCGCCACATGGGAAAACTTAAAGTGTGGATACATATCCTACCTTTTTATGCTGATTATATCACTGCACAGACCAACAAACAGTAAGAACTCATTTAGTGTTGCCCCATTAACATTGTTTTACTTTAACATTGGTAATCTCGTTGAGCATTGCAAGATTCGTTTTAATGTTGTTCCTGCCTGACCTGATTGGTAGGTATTTTGAAGCGGCCTTTCTCCACTTCCTGAGTTGTGGCCCACCCCACTCCCAAACCAATCCTCTCTCCGAACCTCCCACTCCCTGACTCACCCTCTCACCACTTCCCTCTTCTGGACCTGCATTGAAGATCCAGATCTGAAACAAAGCTGGAGCCCCGATGTTGTGGTTGTGCAAGACCCACTGCTACAGAAATGCTGAGCTACGGCTGCTGCAATCCAGGTTTTTAAAAAAGTGCTCCTGCCTCATTGCTCCTCTCCTGAGCCCTCGCTCACAGTGAGGGTTCAAGAGAAGGAAGCGGATGTCGGGAGCATTTAATAAAAATATGTATTGTAGCAGCCCCAGCTCAGCACTTCTGTACCATCGGGTCCCACACTTCCACAACATCAGTGCTTCAGTTTCGGATCAGATTTGGACCTTCAACGGGAATGCAGGTCCAGGAGAGGGAAGTTGTGAGAGGGTGAGTCAGGGAATGGGAGTCAGGGTTTGGCGAAAGGGTGGGTCCAGAAGAGGTAAAAGGCCACAATTCAGTGGGTTAGTGAGGGGAAAGATCTGCAGTGATTGGGAGGATCAGGGGGCGTGAGGTTCAGGAAGTAGTCTCAGCAGCGAGTAGGAGGTATTGTAAATAGAAGGTAACATTTTTCTTTTATATTTTTAAACCTATTTTACTGTAAAAGTTATTTCATTTACCAATGTCGGAATTTAATAATGTAAAATATTTCAACTTAGAGGGTGTAATGTTTTAATATGTCTTTTTCTGATAAGGAAGGTCCTAGAGGACCTAACTACAGTTTTAACATTCATTCCTAATAACCAATGTTTCACTTAAAGTCACGACCTTCAGGAACACAACCACAACTTTTAAATGTGGACTTACTGTGTTGTATATTCAAGATTGAACTTGATAGTTTTTTAGGAAATCCAGGGATTTGGGAATGAGGTATTGGGGGGGGGGGGGGGGGGGGGGGGTGGTGGTGTGGGGGGTTGTGGGTGAGCAGGAGAAGTGGAATTGATGTAGAAGTCCACCAATGATAATATAGACTGGCTGAGCAGTCTTAATTGACCATGCAACCAACCCCTGCTTTTATTTCTTATATTCTTGTGACTTTTACAGTCATCTTAGGCTTAAGCCAACAAGAAAACAATGCAAAATTCCCAACCACTTTTGGAACCATCTTCTGATTTTCCTAATTATCTTGCTTTTGTAACTGTTCTAGTGTTGTCTGTGATGGATTCTGAGAAGGATATGAAATGCAGCATTCATACACAAGGGCTAATTGTCATTTTCTGCTTCATGGCTGGCCTTGGTAGAAAATGCATCGAACACGTGAATATGTGCACAGATACTGCAGGACTTCCGATAAAGCATGCAGGCAAAGTTTTAGCTCTAGTTAGCACTTCACTGGATTGGGAAGAGGAATGAGTTTGGAAGGTGGAGGAGCCCACAAGACAACAAAATGTGAAATGGATTAAATTAGGATTCAAATATTTATTTTTGGAGATATTTTGCATTATTTGGCAGAGCAGTATCATACTGTGTAAGCCTGTGGGGGATTATTAATTCCCCTCAAACATCTGCTACAAAATAATCTACATTTGATAAAGATGAGAGAATGTGTAAAGCAATGAAGAAGCACGGGAATCAGACAAGAAATCTATCCATGCCACATACTTCAACCAAAATATTATTTTTTTTTTATTTTTTTCAGCAAATAGTACATTTTTCAGTGATTTAATAATCCCTTCTGCTTACTTACAATTTTTGGTTGTCTATCAACATGGAGATGACCATGTGTTACTGGCACTTTGCTTGAACTTTAATTACATTGTTGAAGGGGATAAGACATCTGTGTCTCTGAAAGCAGTTTTCTACAAAAATGCAAACAAAATCTTGTGTGAAGAAAAAAAGCTGACAAGTTTTTTTGTTGCTTTCTTGTCACAGGGCAAAACAATAGTTACTGGGAAATACTAAATATTAGAACTGTTATAAAATCCCTTTCTCTATCTCTACTTGTTTTTAATCCCCTAAAAATACAACTCATAAAAATATTACAACAGCCTGAAATACACACACAGAAAAGCAAAAGCACTGAGTCTCATATTTATATATTTTTTTGTTTTTTTCTTCAAAATTTTGATACAAATAGGCAAGAAAATGAAATAATAACAATAAAACTATATGATTGTTTGAACATTTCAGGGCTTCATAAAAGTAACATCCAGGTCAAATATTGACCTCATTTATCTGTTTGACAGTATAAATGCTAGTTTTTAACTGCCTGCAAAGCAGTCTTTTATTAACAATGGAAAGACCCATCAACCAATGTAATACACATAGAAAGCAATTATTATTTAAAATAAATGTTTTCAGATGTTATAACTCAAACAAAAATATTTTTATTGATTAGTTTTACTCTTCACACAGTTAACATATAAACCTTAATATGTGGAAGGAAAAAGGACCTGATGCACGAGCATCAGGTCTGGATCTAAATCTGGAGATTAATAGCTCTTCCATAAGCCCTGCTACATTAAATGAGATCTAGCAAATGCCACAGGTGGGTACTGTAAGTATATTTCCTTCATTGGTCTACATGTTTCACTGTAGTTGAGGAATTCAAAAATTACTTTGTTTTTATGCTCACTAGGTGTGGGAGGTTAATGCTTGAGAATGGAACATTTTATTTTACTTTTCACACCCACTGTTGGGCGTGCAAGCTGTAGGGTAAAGCTCTCCTTATTCTTTCCAACAACATGCCCTAACATGAACTTGAGAAAAGCAACCCTGTGAACTAGTGTGACATTTCCATTTCTCACAGCAGTCAATCTGATAGAGATCTTCAGTTTAGTAATAATTAGTAAACCGTTTAAGGTAAAATTTTTACAAATGGGCTGATGCTGTCCCAGACTCATTTCTCACAGGATCTGTACAGCTGCAGGAGAAAGGACTTCTCAACTTCTTAATTTCGGCTGGATTCAAACCTAGATTGGAAGTTGAGAAGATAATGTTCGAACCCACTGTGCTACCCTGCACCAATGCAACCTCATCTAAAGGCTAGCGTGACATTTTTAACATTTAATTTGATTTACTCTTGCTTTGTGCGCCTCATAACTGATGAACTTAAGGAGCTATTCAAGAAAAAGCAGAAGGTTCCCCTGAGCTGAAACATCACAAACACTGGTGAACTGGATACCAAAATGACGCCAGATTCTTTGGATTCTAACAGAAAGAGAACATAAAATGTTGATAATGTAACCCTATGGAATTTCCCAATTTCTAATACAGCCAGTTCATCCCTGATCACAAGGGAGGTACTGGAAATCTCTTATGTATTGTTTCTCTTCAACTACCTGACTGGGCTGGTAGGGTGTTGGGGAAAGGAGGAACAAACTCTTTGTTGCTCAAGGGTAAGAACTGCTGAATGTCATGCAAATGAATAAATTTGCTTTTTAAAAAATATAGCAGAGCATTCAAAAATAGGATATAACTGTTGGGGGCTAAATGTATGAATTTCACCTAGAAGGGTGAAGTAAGCAGGCTGCAGCTATTCCACCATCCTTTTGCCAAATGTAACATGTGAATTGAGGATCACAGGGAGTGATATTAAGGCTTATCTGAATTGGCTGCTCTCCCCCCACCAACTAACCACCTCCCCCCCACCCCATCCCCACCATATTTTAAGCTTCCAGATTCCGTCCACTGTTGAGTTTTCAAAGGTTTACAAATTTGAAGGGATAGTACATAGCTGTGGAAGTAATGCACCCAAAAATCATAATGACAAAAACGTAATCTATTCTTTACGTACTGCAACTTAACTAAAAATTATAAACTGAAGCAAAACAAAAATCCATGTTTGTAAGTCTATCAAATCGCATCAAATTTTAATAGTAAACTTTTAAATATAAGGAATTTTAAGCAAATTAGAAAATATAGAAATGTTCATCTCTAGTCTAAGCCTTAAGAGAAACTGGACACAGTCTCATCCACTGCAACACCTGAAACACATTGTCGTACTGTTGACTTTTTCAAAATGTATCATATCTGATGAAAATATCTACTTGGAGGACATGTGTGCCCAGTTGCTGTGTGTAGATGAAAGATGGGGTCAAACCCTAACTAACAAAACCATTTGGAGACAGTAGTCATCTATGTTCACCTTTTCTTAAAAGGTATTTATTAATAGGCCCTGTCTATGAAGAAATAATGCTCCCTAGACAAATTACAGCTACATAAGATTTTATAGACGTAGGACTGATATAAACTAATGCTTGTTAAACTAATCCAGTCAGTGCTGAAAACATCAGAATCAGAAATCAGAATGCTCTTGACTTAAGGAAGAAGACCTGGAAATGTTCTTTGGGTGGCAAATATTGTAAAGTATCCACTATTGGATGAATTCATAAGCTCCAACTGTCAGAACTGTTTCCATTGCTACAGGTGGAGAAAGGAAACAACTTGCTCTGCCATAGAACTGTGGGGAAGAGGAATGTGTTTATACATATTGGTATATACAAAGATAAACAGGACCCCAGATAAAAGCACTAACTAGGAAATAGCCTGGTTTTGTTGGTTAAATGCCCATAAATAAACTAATTGGTTATTTGAATAGTTTTGAACTCCATCATAGATGGAACAATCAAGATAAAGACTGCCAGGAACATGTTAAATGACAAATTGCATCTTGTTTCAATCATATAATGTTCCTCATTGGAAAATCTTGCAAGAGTAGAATCAGATTTTGTTTTGTGTCTTGATAGGATGCCAGAGTTTAAGTATATTTCAGAGCCACTTGTTCTTTGAATGTGCACTACACTGGTTGGGCCTGGTTAAAGGCATCATGGATTCTCCATACTCAAGCACTAGGATGCTACTATTCAATTAGTCATCATGGTTGAAGTTGCCCATTATCTTGACATCGTATGCTGATGTGGGATGTTCAGTAAGGTACTATTATATAGTTGAGAGTCCAGTGTAGACGGAATAGAAAGTCTGGTTAGATTTGTGTTAGGCTGGGGCTGAGCAGAGAAAGAGACTGGGTTTGGCTGTGCTTGTTGCACTATGTCTGCAGAGTTAGCAAGCTTGGCTGAAGTTTCCGCTGGAGGCTGGAGTGCATTAGGAGGAGAGGAAGGACAGTCCATCACACTTCCATCTGAAGAAACTGGGCTGGTGCACCTGGCTTCTCCTTGCAGGTATCGAATGCATTTCTTTTTCTTCCTAAGAACAGTTAAGAGTCGTGTGTAAGTAAATTGTGGATTTGCATCACTTAATTGCAAGTTAAGATTGACATTTCATAGCTTTACCTGTCCACATAAAAAGGCGTCTGGTGACAGCATAAAAGTGCATTAAGAAATAATCTGTGCCACAGAGGTAGGAGTTACAAGTTTTTTCCTACAATATTCTCAACTGGTGAGTTCCCAATACCAGGCAGTCCATTCAGGTGAGACGCTTCTTTATGGGGGAGAAAAATTGAAGAAAGGGTCATTCAACTTCGCCCTCAAGAGCTTCCTATTGTTTGGCTTGAGGCTGAGTTGATGTCAACAGATATAGGTGTTTTTTTCGCCTTGAAGTCTGGCAGTAGTGCGGAGGGAGAAGATCCAAAATGAGGAAGATTGCTTTTGACAAAAGTATCTATACTCATGTGGCACCAGATTTGAAAATACTAACATAAAAGTATGAAAATTAAGATTGTTAAAAACAAAGCTTTGAAGCGTGAAGTCAGCATAAGCTCATAATGATAAAAAGAGCATTGGTAGAGTTTTTATTTCTTCAAGGTAATAGATTTTAAATTAGATGCCACCCCTCTTCCTCAGTGGCATTTTCTTATACCACCTATAGCCAAGGATGCAGGCTGGAAATCTGATTTCAGGCTTCCAGCAATGTTTCTTTGAAACCAGCCACTGCAAGGTTTTACAAGGCAACCCTTGCGGAATGATTTACCATTCAATTTTTCCTGTCTTGATTAGGGGACTACTTAGCCTCTGAGATTAATGAGGCAATCCAATGATTGGAGAACCATGTGAGAGATGAAGAAACCTGTATCCCACTAATTTACTTTTCCATGTTAAAGCTCTTAAGTTTGGGATGACCATGCAATGGCTACTTTTGATATTTTTGTTGGATTTATTACTTGTACCCTGTCATAGTGCACAGTACTGGAGGGGCACAAATGTCATGATGGATTTTCTAGATTAAAACTATTCAAAAGGTAATAAGGTAGAGGACGGTTTAAATAATCATCTTAAACTCTATAAAATTTGATATGATTGTTGCAATTTTCAATGCAAATTATTTGGTGTTCTTTGTTTTGTATTAGACAAAATGTGGGATGTCAATGTCAATAGAACATATTTTCACCATTCATCATTGGTGCCAGCAAGAACTCCTGATTTGGTTACATGATTGTTTAGTCTCTAAAACCAAGAGACTAGACTCCCAACATAGGGTCCACTTAACCTGAATGATCACAGGCATCAGCACATTCATGTGGCAGCATTTCTGATTTTGCAGCTGTTAAAGTTAATCTTGGGCCTGTGTCTTGCAATTTCAGGGTGTCTGACTCAACAACATGCCTTAATCCCAATGCTGAAAGCCTAACTCACACATTACCAGCGTGATGTTTCATTTCTCACACCAGCCATACTTCAGAACATAAGAAAGCATTGAACCAGGTGGTGTCAGTTTACCCTTCGTGCCCACTATTTCCTTGACCTCTCTAAGTGAGTCTGCCAATTTAATGCCCATTTCTCCTTAGCTATGATCAGATCTTGTGGTGTTGGCACATGCCAGTAGGAATGGGATTGTGACGTACTCAAAATCATCATAAACCACTTGCAGCCAGCTGACAAAGGGAACATTCATTCAATTTATGTAGGTTGGATTTCAGCCCAGCTACTAGAGGCAAAAGGAAACACTGTATCTCAACATAGTTTGATTTCAAAGAAAGAGAAATACATTTGAAAGTGGGTAATAAATTCCTAGGCAGCTGCACAAGTAACTTCTGTACTTACCATCATTCTCATTCTGAAATAAAATTTGGAATGATTTTTTAAGATACAATACTTTCACAATTAATATATCTAATATAGATGTAACAGTGTACTTAACTATATTGTAGCTGCCACTGGTTAGTAATCAGGGGCTTTATATATGATTTTACAGAGATGAGTTAATGCTAAAGCCCTGTGTTCTGCAGAATGCTGCGTTCCCAGCCAAGTAACCTATCATGTCTACTAAGTTCCAGAAACATTATGATTCTTCCAAAACCTTGTTATGACTGTTACATCATTATAATTATGATTTATAATTATCCCTATAAGAAACAATAGAACATTATACAATATCTGACAGTTAAAAATAAGCTGCTAATGATGGAAAATAATAGACAATCAGATCTAATATATCTTCTATATGTATATGTATGTAAATGTTTGTGTGTGCGCGTGTGTGTGTGTGCGCATGTCTGCCTGTATGCGTGTGAGGACCATGAAGGGTGAATGGGTGTATGTACAACAGAACTGTAGTACTGAGCCAAACCAACAAGGAAAGATATGGGTTCAGACCCTGATTACTACTGGGTTTGTGGATCTTGGAGGTGAGACAACTGGTCTCAGCATGTATGGACTAGAGAAGTAAAAGTCAGGACAGATGTTTCTGATCATTAATGAGAGATCCCAGCTGGAAAGTATCCATGTCTGGAGATCAGGTGAAGAAATGATCATGTTAGTCTGTGTTGCTCTCAGTGACTGATTGGCCTACCAACATTCATTTTCTAGGTTCATATTATAAGAATAATAATTTGGACAAAGTGTCAGAAACTAGCTTTATCTGTGAACCTAAAGTTTTGAGTTGCAACCTTTGGGCAAGAATTGTAGAAAATTAGAGAATGAATGAATAAAAGATAACTGGGACTTGAGCCATAAACTTAATCTGATGAAAAAATAAAACACTAAAAGTCAGTCTGTTTACAACCTTGGTGTCATGTTTGACATTGTGATGAGCTTCCGGTCTCATTTTGAGCCATCTCTAAGACTATTTTCAACTTTTTAACATTGCCCAACATTGTCCCCGTCTTAGTTTATCTGCTGCTGAAACCCACATTCATTCTTTTGTTATCTATCGACTTGTCTATTCCCATGCAGTCCTGACTGGTTTCCCACATTCTATCCTCCCTAAATTTGAGGTTATTCAAACTCTGCTGTCCATGTCTTAACTTGCACCAAGTCTTGTTCCCCTTTCACCTTTGTGCTCACTGACCTACACTGGTCAAGCAATGTCTTGATTTTAAAATTCCCATCCTTGATTTCAAATCCCTCCATGGCTTTACCCCTCACACCGCTGTGACCTCCACCAGCCTCACAGCCCTCCAATATATCTGTGCTCCTCTAATTCTGGCCTCTGTGCTTCCATGATTTTAATCACTTCATCATTGATGGCTATACCTTCAGTTGCCTAAGCCCTAATGTCTGGAATACAACCCCCACCCCACTTCTTCTCTCTACCTCACTTTTCTCATTAAGACACTTCTTAATACCAACCATCTTAGCCAAGCTTTTGGTCATCTGATCTAGAATCTCCTCAGGATGGCTCAGTGCCATAGTTTGCTTTATAAAGCTCCTTTGAACCATTTTATTATCTTAAATGCGCTATATAAATAGAAGTTGTTGTTACTGTTGTAATCTAATGAAAGAATTCAAATGGTTTGTATATAGAATGGCAGATACCAATGTGAACAGTAACAAGTCAGAATATAATTAATGTCACATGCGTCATAAGCCAAGACAGTAAAGTTTCAGTTTATAGTCATCAGATGTATTTGGAAGTTAGATAAGTTTGGAAAACCTTTCCTGTTACCTGCTACATGTATGGTCTCAGTCTTGTCCTATTTTGTGGTAGCACAGGCAGTCACCACACTTGATTATAAAATGACACTGACTGCAGCACTGCAGGTTTGTCTAGCAGTAACCAGTGCTTGACCATTGGGGAGTTCAATGTGTTCTGTCAGCTAGCTTGTCCAGACACCAACTGGGTTCCATTCGTTCGACAGCAATCATAAGTTGACTGCTTGATGTGCGAGTCTGCATCAATCAGCCTACAAAAGGCAGTTCCCATATCTGCTCTAACTTCCATCTGATTTTCTCTGTGACAAATATGAAGCCTCATTCTATACCATATCCTTAGATATTTCTGTATTGTAGCTTTCCTTGGGGAATTTTAGTTATGTCAATATATTTTAAATATAACCATATGAGTTGTACTCTGAAAAGATCTGCTTTGTTTAATTAACACCTCCAGTTGTGAAATGATATTGTATTCGTTTAAAACTATAAGGAGAAACAGAGCTCCCACCGAATCGCCGTAATAATTGGAGCAGTGATTTCAAAAGTTTTGTTTCAGACTTGGTTTAGTAAATGTCTGTCTGGACAGTGATGTGGTCCTTGACCACATCCCCATCTACTTTGGTGATAGGAATAATTAATACAATTACCAGCCTGTTGAGAATTAATTGGGAATACCCTTCAGAGAAATAGATTTTCAATTCAAAAAAATTGAGAGCATATCTAGATTACCTAAGAGCAGTGAATGCTGTGTTGTTCTGGCATTTATTAACCATTTATTCTTTACGTAACTGCAGAGAGAGATCAAGCATGCTCTTTGTAAAAAGTATCAAGAACTTTGGAAAGTACTCTAAGAATTCAAACACATTGGTCAGGATTTTACATTGGTCGGGCAGGCTTGGTGGGAGCGGTCGTGGAGCTGACTGTCACCCGCGATCGGCTCGGCCCTGTGATTTCACGCAGGCAGGCCAATTAAGGCCCGCCCAGCATGGAGCTGCCTCAGGGAGGTTGAGGCACTTCTTAAAGAAATTATTAAAAACATTAAAAATTTAATGAAACATGTCCCCTCATGTGACTGTATCACATGAGATGGGACATGTTTTTATTTTCAAAATAAAATTCTTATATAATCAGTATTAGCTTTAAGAAACCTCATCCTGCTCATGGATGAGGTTTCCTAAAAAAACATAAAGGCTGCTTTGCCTTTCGCTTGCCCGCCAGCTGTAAGGTTGGACGGGCAGCGTAAATTTGGAGTTAATTAGTCTGGCACGCTGACCTGAAGATTCTGGCCTATGTCTAAACTATCAAACTCTTGCATAATCTTGAAGACCTCTATCAGGTTATTCCTCAGTCTACAGAAATGAACCCAAGTCTGTTCAAACTTTCCTGATAGGTATAACTGCTTAGTTCTAGTATCAGTTCAGTAAAATCCTTTTTTTACTTTCACTAGTGCCGCTATTATGATATGATGACCACAACTGTCCACACAACTCTTAAGTGCAACCCTTGAAGGCATCTGGCATGAACATTGGCATGCAACCCAGTGATAGAAGGTATACTGTTAGCCTAGAAGCATGACATTCCTATTCACTGCTTATTTTCAGTTGTGAGTTTTGACTCATAGGCCGGGATTTTGCAGTCCCGTTGTGGCGGGATTCACCGTGGGAGATTTGGCGGCCCAGCCAAAAGTCCATTGACTTTTGGCAGGACCGGACGACCCCAGTGGTGGGCAGGGTTAAAAAATCCTGCACATAGGAGTTCTTTTGTCTAACAGGATCTACAATTTGCTATGAGCACAAATAATGAAAGTTAGGAGATAGCCAAAATGATAACACCCTCCTTTCTGAAAAACTGGTTCTTAGAATATGGGCTATGTTGTGCATCTTTGGTTGTCATGAACATTGTGATTGCTTATAGAGATAAATGTCTTGTTAGGCACATCAGAAGATACTATGGCCCAAAATTTGGAATGATAATGATGGTTTGGCTTTGCTGTTGTTACTCCACTCAAACTGATATCAACTTCGGGTGTCTGCATGAGCACAGAATGATGCAGAAATTGAGATATTGCTGTCAGTGATTCTATGTTCCTCCACAGTGCACTGTTGTGGTCCCCACAAACTGTTATAAATGGGAAATCTTAATTAAGGTGAAAACTTCCATTCTTATACTATCAATCTCGCTGCACTAACCCTTAAAAAAGGTACACCATGCTGAATGAGGTGTTTGTGGGTTTTTAACAGTGTGCTAAGTTTACAATTACTTCCAAATGCCCAACTGCCCTGAGAAGCTAATATTATTTGTGGAATGTCAATTTTTTCCATATGATAAAAAAACACATTTTAAT
The DNA here is from genome assembly GCF_017639515.1 of Carcharodon carcharias. Classification (NCBI taxonomy): domain Eukaryota; kingdom Metazoa; phylum Chordata; class Chondrichthyes; order Lamniformes; family Lamnidae; genus Carcharodon; species Carcharodon carcharias. Next base: position 40,568,475 of record NC_054474.1, on the reverse strand, counting down.
ATTTTTAAAGCTTGTTTAACTTTATTTTAACTTCTATCTTAATCCAATCATAACTTAGTTCACTGTCTGAAATTTTAAATTGAAAGTAAAGCAATTCAGTGATTTTAACTTTCACATTTGCTGTCTGTGAGAATACTTCGATACGACTGGCTGTTTACCCTGCTAACTGACATCACTGCTGCTGGACACCTGGAATTCCGCTTGTCTTGGGACCAGATTTAAAATACCATTGGGAAAGGGAAATCCATGTTACACAGATTGCTAGAAACTTCTAGGTAGCTTTTCTCAAGGCCAGCAACGAGCCCCATTATTTCACCACTAGCTGCAATATCAACGCTTATGAGTCAATCATGTAATGTGGAACAGAGTCATATGTAAGCAAGACCAGGGAGGAGTGACAGTTTCCTCTCCCTGAAAGACATGACACCTAGTTGGGTTTTTGTAACAATCCATTTTATTTTATGGGGTGCAAGCCCACAAATGACCAGATTTATTAAATTCATGAACTCATGGTCTCTGGGTTGTAATTGCCTCTCTTGAAGGTGCTGACTTGCACTGAGGTACAAGCCCATTTAAAAGCAAAATGCTGCGGTTGCTGGAGATCTGAAATATAAATAGAAATGCTGCAAAATCTCAACAGGCTTGTCAGCATCCTTGGAGAGAGAAACAGATTTAAAGTTTCTGAAGAAGAGTCATTTTGGACTCGAAACGTTAACTTTGTTTCTCTCTCCACGGATGATGCCAGACCTGCCGAGTTTTTCCAGCAGTTGTGGTTTTTTATTCCAGGTCCATGTATACTGCCAACTTCTAGTACTTCATTGAAGTGGGCATTCTTCATGTCTGATTCTAGACAATGAATGTTAACAGGTTGCACACTTGTCTTGTATGCACGTGGTTGCTTTCCAAGAGAATCACTGGGTAGTAATCAGGAATTGGAACTATAGGTGTGATTTTGTTTCCCTGTTATGATGGCACTGATGGCGATTGCAGGGCCTCCGGTTGCCTTGACTAAGTTCTGCTAACTTTACAAAGATCAGCGATCAAACCTGGCTCTTCCTGGTTTGGTGACTGTCATCATTTCCCAATCGCATGACTTTACAATGCCAGGATGATCTTGCTGTAGTTAGGATTGCAGTTACTGCTTTCTTCTGAATGGATACTAAATTTTACCACATTTCTAATTACACAATAGGGGTCGAATTTAATGTCCTCCCCCATGGTGAGTTTGATAGTGAGGGGCCTTTAATCTGATGGGAAGGTGGCAGGTGGGGCCTCCACCGCCTGCAATTAAGCCCATGGTGGGAAGGCCGCCATCCTGCCGCTAATTGAGTCCCTCAAGTGAACAATTAATGCCCAGTTAACCCAGTGGCAGGCAGGTGGCTCACCATGAAGGAGTAAACCCATGCAGGGTTGCTTGCAGGCTCCCAGGTAGGTCCCTCATTCAAAAGCACTCAGTGTCTGTTCAAGGAACCCGGCATTGGGAACAAAGGGACCCACTGAGACCTACCCATCTGCCCTGCTGCCAACTCCTCTCTCTGTGAACCCTCTCCTGCCATCTCTCACCTGTGGCCTGGGATCCAGCGATAATTCTAGGCCTCAGGTGGGTGCCTCCCCAGTAGCACTATCATCCAATAGTGCTGTCAGCTTCCAGCTGGCAGGTAGCTCTTGGCAGGTGGGACTTCAGCCCCTGGGGTTCTCGATCCCAGGAAAGGCCCATTACTGTCCAGTTAAGGGTCTGATTGGCACTTAGTTCGGCAGGCTTCAGGAAGTTAGGAGACACAATAAATTTTAAAGATGGGAGCAGAAAGTTACTAAAGTGAGCGGGAAAAACTGTGGCAGATGGAATTCAATATGAGTCTAAGTGTACAATGTGTATGTGTGAGTTCATCCACTTGGTATCCAAAAAAGACAACTTGGAATACTTCATTAATGGTGAGAGACTTGGAATTGTGGAGGAACAAAGGGTACATAATTTTCTAAACATTAGTGCACAGTTACAAAAAGTATCAAAAAAGGCTAATGGATTTTATCCCTTTATCTCACAGGGATTGCAGTAAGAATGCTTAAGTTGTCCAGAGCATTGATCAGACCTCATATGGAGTGTTGCATTCAGGAAGGATATATTGGTTTGGGATACAGCAGAGGTTCACCAGAATATTAAAGGGTTAAATTATGGAGACCGGTTCCATACACTTGGTTTGTTGAGTTTAGAAGATTGAACAGTGATCTAATATTGAAGAGTTTGAAATGTTAAGTGATGATGGGGTGCTCCAGAACAAATTAGTGCTTGACCATCAGGAGTGAAATCAGGAAGATCAGAGAAAATCTGGGGCAAGATTTTCAGCTCGGCGTGCGGGCGCGCACCCAACACACCCGCGTGTGAAATAGCGCGCGATGATGTTGGGTATGTGTCCCAGCGTCACTGCGCACTTGCACGATTTTTCGGTCAGCAGGCGTGTGAGAGAGTCGGCAGTGTGCCTGCTGACAATTAAGAGACCTATTCCCGTCCAAGCTTACAATTGGTGGGTGGGTGAATAGGCCAGGCAGCCTTTGCATTTTTTGTGAAACCTCATTAATGGCCGGGATAAGATTTCCAACAGTGAATAAAGAAAAATGAAAAATGTTTAAACTCATGTTCAGCATGTCTCTGACCATGTGACAGAGTCACATGTGGGGATGTGTTTCCCTTATTTTTCAAATCTTTATATTTTATTTTTAAATTGTTCAGCTCCCTGAGGCAGCTTTGTACCTTCAGGGAGCTTTCAGACTTCAGCGCTCGCGCTCCTCCCACCTCCACCCCGGCAGCGCTGAGGCTCTCAGCATGCGTTTCATGCTGGCTGACTGTTAGTTGGCCAGCCAGCATGAAATCGCAGTCGGGGTCTGATCGCGGGTAGTGATCCATTTCGCGGTCGCTCCCGGGCCTGCCCACCGCACCTGCCCAACGAGGGGAAAATCCTCCCCCAGGAATTATCCCCCCCCAAATTTTTAAGGCTGAGATTGAAAGATAAATGGAGTTGATTTACAGGTCAGTCGTGATCTAATTCAATGACGGAACATACTGAAGGGGCTGCACCTATAAGTAACCAGTCATGGCAGTTGACCTCTAATGTTCTGGAGATCTGGGGCTGAATTTTTGTCTGGGCTTGGGAAAACCCGACCTGTGCACTTTGGCGGCCTGAAAAATGCACACCTGATCCATGTGTGCCTTTACAAAGGACTTTCATATTTCACACAGGAATCAGGTTCACAGTACATTTTGTGAGCCGCTATGGAGTGCGTGAGATGTGTGGATGTGGAGGTGGGCCGGTTAGAGGTCCAGCTCAGTTCTCTAACCCGGCAGCCCAGCTCCCAACATTGTTTAAAGGCCATGGCACTTCATGCCCCTCAGATTCCCCCATGCTCCCTCACATTCCCCCATGCTCCTCACATTCCCCCATGCTCCCTCACATTCCCCCATGCCCCTCAGATTCCCCCATGCTCCCTCACATTCCTCCATGTTCCCTCACATTCCCCCATGCCCCTCAGATTCCCCCATGCCCCTCACATTCTCCCATGCTCCCTCACATTCCCCCATGCTCCCTCATATTCCCTCATGTCCCCTTAGATTCCCCCATTCCCCTCACATTTACCCACACCACCTTGCATTCCCCCAGGTCACTCCATGCCCCTCAGATTTCCTCCATGCCACCTCACATTTCTCCATGCCGCCCCCCCCCCCGTCACTTCAATGCCCCCTTGTATCCTCCAAAGCCACTCACCCACTATATATAGTTCTCATGTGCCACAAAATCATTAGAAAAACATTAAACCTCTAACAATGTAAGAAAACCCTCATTGATACTTGGCCAAAAAACCCAAGAGATAAGAAATTGTAATCCTTTAAGTGCCTATTAGGTTTGTAAACAAACTTGAGACCACATTTTGTTATTATAGGCTCCTACAAGTTTCAATCATTCTTGGATCAATAAGACAACCTGCTGAGTTGAGCTGAAGCTTTGAAACCCAGCCAAGCATTCATCAGAACAGCTGTCATAACAAAAGCTTCCAGCTCCACCGATACAACAGATATCCATTTCCATTTCAAAGCAGAATGCCTGTCAATTAATGAATAAAGGGGGAGCAGGTACAGATCATTTCTTCCTCCTATAGAAGGTGGGTGGGCCCGGGAGCAGCCGGGAAACAGCCCGCCCCTCAAGATCAGCCTTGCCCGACCGTGATTTCACGCTGGTGGGCTAATTAAGGCCTGTACAGTGTGAAAAGCGCGTTGAAAGGCTCAGCACCGAGAGCAGGAGGAGGGTAAGTGTGGGCGCGGGGGAGTACGCGATGAAAGCTTGTAATTAAGGCAGAGAGTTGCCTCAGGGTGCTGATGACTTCAAAATCAATCACGGCAGAATTTAAAATCTGGAAAAAATATCCACGCATCAGAATGAGTCCTTTGATGAGGTTTCCTGAAAAATGCAAAGGCCCCCTGGCTGATTCGCCAACCCGCCAGCCGTAACATTGGCAGTGGAAAATCCCTGTTAAGAGGCCTTAATAGGCCTCTTAATTGTCAATGGGTGCATTGCCGACACTGGCGCACATCCGCCGACAGAAATATCGCGGGAGTGCGCGTTGATGCCGGGAAGCTTAACTGACGCCATCACATGCGATTTTACGCCCGTTCAGGTTGGGCATGCATCCACCCATGGGATGTAAAATTCAGCCCAGGGTGTTCTTTTTAAAAGCAGTCAGATCTGCTAGTACTGTTAAATCAGAGCACAAAAACATGACAGCAGATGACATTGTTTTAAACTTTAAAAAAAAAATTCTATATGGCGTTTTATCCTTTGGAAAAGTACTGTTGTGCATTGCCTCCACAGGGAGGTAATGGCATAGTGTCATTGCTGCTGGACCAGTAATCCAGAGACCCAGGATAATGCACTGTGAACTTGGTTTGATTCCCACCACAGCAGATGGTGGAATTTGAATTGAATAAAAATCTGGAATTAAAAGCCTAAATGATGAACATGAATCCATTGTCAAATTGTTGTAAAAACCCATCTGGCTCACTAATGTCCTTTGGGGAAGAAAATCTGCTGTTCTTACATGGCCTGGCCTACATGTATTTCCAGACCCAAAGCAATGTAGTTGGCTCTTAACTGCCCTCTGAGCAAGGGCAATTCAGGATGGGCAATAAATGCTGGTCTTGCCAGTGATGCCACATCCCATGAATGATTAAGAAAAATTACACAGGGGGCAACTCATCTTTTCAGGACAGATCCCTATGATGAATCGCTGCATTAAAAACACATTATAACATAGCATACAATAGTGATATTTGAAGATGCCAAAACATTTTACACTTACCTTTCAGCATGTTCTCAACTCCCCAGCATTTTCCTCATGAACTCTCAAGCCTGACAAGCTTTTAATGGGTTCCAAAACCCTGCACCACCAGACGAAAATGGTGTACAGGAGGAAATCCGATTTTTGTCCCATATTTGAAATAGGGAAATCAACATCAGCAGGGGGTGGGCATGTGTTTTGCACACTAAGCTTTCCCCACCCACAAAAAAGCCAGGGGAAAATGGTACAGGTTTGGGAATGCAGAGAAAAATCAGATTTCCTCCAAAAAAACCCAAACTGTGGCCATTTGCGTACTGAAACCTGCCCCCAGACTCAGACAAAAAATTCAGCTCCCCGTTTCAGCTGATATAATGCCATGTGAAAAGTCAGCACTGATTTCCTCCCTTCACTTACAATTATATATAAAAAGCTTACATCTAATCATCCACAAAAACCTACGCAGCCACACAACTATTGAAATATTTTTAATATATTCATAGCTGTCATATCACAAACATTGTAGTAACATCACCTGACTATTAAAAAAAAATCCTTCTCCTGCACTTAAATAGAAGAACAAAAAGATACAATTTGATATTGGATATGAGAAAAATGGATACGATGAGCAGCGTCACATAAAACAAAATTTCTGTTCCAACTCCACTCAACATAGGAATTAAGAGCGAGTGTTAGTCATTCATCCCCTCGAATCTGCTCCACCATTCACTTAGATCATGGTTGATCTTCAACCTCAACACCATCTTTCCTCACTATCTCCATATCCCTTGAGTCTTTACTATATAGACACCTATCAATCTTTGCCATGAATATGGTCAATGACTGAGCCTCCACAACCCTCTGGGGTAGAGAATTCAAAGATTTATCATCCTCTGAGTGAAGAAATTCCTTCTTATTTCAGTCCTAAATGGCCTACTTCATATTCTGAGACTGTATCCCCTGGTTCTAGACCACCATCCAGGGGAAACTTCTTTCCTGCATCTACCTTGTTGAGCCCTGTAGGAATTTTGTATTTTTCAATGAGATCACATCTCAATCTTCTAAACTCTAGAGAATACAGACCCAACCACCTCAATCTCTCCTCATTGGACAATCTCGCCATTCCAGGAATCAGCCTGATGAGCTTTCATTGCTCTTCCTCTATGGCAAGTATATCGTTCCTTAGGTAAGAAGATCAAAGCTGCATGCAATACTTGAGATGTGGTCTCAACAAGATTCTGTACAATTACAGCAACACATCTTTACTCCTGTACTCAAATCTTCTTGCAATAAAGGCAAATGTACCTTTTGTCAATCTCTCACCATTTAAAAAATAACCTGAATTTCTGTTTCTGCTACCAAAGTGGCTAACTTCACATTTTTTCACATTATATTCCATCTGCCATGTTCTTGCCACTCACTCAGCCTGTCTAAATCCCCTTGAAGCCTCTTTGCATCCTCCTCGCAATTCACATTCATATCTAATTTTGTGTCATCGAGAAACATGGAAATATTACCGATGATCCCCACATCCTAATCATTGATATAGATTGTGAATAGCTGGGGGTCCAAGCACTGATCTTTGTGGTACCCCACTAGTCACAGCCTGCCAACCTGAGAATGATCCATTTATTCATACTCTCTGGTTTCTGTCCATTAACCAATTCTCAAACCATGCCAGTATTACCCCCAATCCCGTGCACTGGAATTTTGTTTACTAGCCGCTTGTGTGGGGCCTTATCAAAAGTCTTATCTGAAGCTGCAGTAGATTTCTTGGGAAAATAGAGTTGTGTCTTGTGTGCATGTTAAATACACTCCTCACATGTCAATTTCTTACCTTCTTATACCTTTCATTCTATTCCTACAGATTTGTTAACGTATTTACAAAGACCCATTTTCCCTTCCATCTTCACACTGCTCCTGACCAGTGCCATGTGACTCCATGGTGAGACTGTCTACAATTACACTAAAGGAAGGTCATCAATGTGAAAAAATCTTTGGCAAACCCTTTTTTTACATGCTTGTTTGCAAGAACAGGTACAGTGACATAATTTATGATCAACACCACAGTACCATTTTAGCGCAATGTCACCATGATGGAAATGACATGTAACTCTCCTAACTTTTGTCATTTCCCCCACCTAAACACAAAAAAAAAGGTGTGCCAAATGTTTTCTCCATAAGGCGACCTCCTTCAACGAAGCCTCCACAGAACAGGTAAGAAAAGTTTTGTCAAAAAATTGTAATTAAAAAGAAATGTCAAGCCGGTTAAAGATAGAGTAATTATGGGTACCTGCAGGGGAGGCACCGCATCTATTGCAGATCAAGCTCGAACAATGGGCGACACATCATTGCGGTGTTTGAATCTGTTAGTGTGAAGTAAACAAAAACAACAATAGAGGAACACAATTTGTAAAACAAAATGGAGTTAGTATGCAATCCAGGTCAGCCAGAGAAGCAACAGCAGCTCCACACAGAATATTCAACCAGGGAAGAGAATTTGGGCTTTATAGAGATTGCATATTTTTCATATGTTGCAGGCCTTTTCAGACTGTACCTCAAAACTATCATACCTTTTGAACAAGAGACTCTGCCCTAAAAAAGGTTCCCAACACAACACTGTGCGAGAGGCTAATTGAAATAACACGCAATATAATGGCCATGAAATCAAGATGGCGGCAGAGTTCTGTGATATTGTGGTTCTTAGCTCGTTTCTTTTGAACCCAATTTGCTTAAAATGCTTTGAAGTGGTGCGGTAAAGTTAAAAGGTATGTGAGCTTAACATCATCTCCAACCTAAGCCAAACATAGGCCAGAGTAATACTGCCTCTTTGAAATATTTGCACACAGTTTAAGATTAGCTGTGGACTATCTGCAGGTCTTGCAAGACTGAAAGTAGAGGCACCTGGCAACAAGATTGGCTAACGCAGACTGTTAGGCAACAAAATACACACCTGCAAGGGCCGCACCAGTCTGTCCGTTGGTCAAGGCCAAAGCGTGCCCGGCATTTCTTAGGAGAGCTTGGATCTGAACAAAAAAAAACAAAAGAAACAAAAAAAAAAGCAAAACATGTGGCAAGGATGGGCAAGGAAGGCATGAAAGAAAATAGAAAAAAAAGCAAAGAAAAGCAATAGATGTTATAGCAACTGTTACAATAATTGAACAGACAAAGTTATTTGACACTACAAAGAGTCAATTTGAAGGTTGTTTTAGTAAGCCAAACATTTTACTTATAAGCAAAGTGTGTATGCCTTTTACCACATGTAAAGGTGCTGAATTAAACAAATACAAAAGGTGTTATGAAATTAAATATTAAAAAAGAGCAAAGCGAAAACCTCGATATCTTTGCAAAGAGAGGATGCTACAGTATTCAGATAAAGCAAAGTTTTGCCAGAATGAAGTAAATTACTAAAAGCTGCAACTAATCCTGCAAATCTTGCCACCTTCCTCACTCCTACAGGAAATTGTTAAAGTAGATGAGTTTCCTGATGGCTTAGATAGTAAATGTGTGTGGATAATAACTCATACAAACCAGAAATATATCAGGTTTGATTACTGGTCTGTGCTGATTTAGCTGGTTCCAAGTGGGGCAGTAAGAGTGGTGCTCCTATTGGCCTATAGGACAGGGAATGAAAGAGAAATACCCGGGTGCCCTGTCTAGATTCACTGGAAAATTAATTTGTGTGGACATGAGGTAGGGTGCGGTCAGGCTCAACTGAGATATCCACACCTCACCCTGTGATCTGTTGGTTGATGGAAAGCATCATCTGGGTTAACACAAGGAACTGCTATTTGAGTGAGATATCAGTTGCTTTGGCATTGCAATATTCATGGGTCATTTCTTCAGGAGAGGACAAAATGGTGGGAAAAAAAATAATGCTAGATACATTGAGTTCTATTTCTTGCAAAATATGGTCCTATAGGAAAAACAGGGGAATTATTCGAAATGTGAAAGCAGCCCACTGGCTATATCAATGCTGCAGCGCCATTTCCAGCACCAGTGAGGTTCTGTTTTTCCACTCATTCTGTTTGTGATCTATAAGATCATAAGAAATAGAAGCATAAGAAGGCCATTCGGCACATCGATTCAATAAGATCATGCCTGATTGGATTGTGGCCTTAACTCCACTTTCCTGCTTGCCCTCCATTACCCGCGAGTCCTTGTAGATCAACAATCTGTCTAACTCAGCCTTCAATATTTTCAATGACCCAGCCTCCACTGCTCTCAAGGGGAGAGAATTTCAAATATTAATTACCCTATGAGAGAAGAAATTTCTCCTCATCTCCATTTAAAAAGGGAGACTCCTTACTTTTAAACTGTGCCTTTAAGCCCATTCAAAATACAGCTGCACAATTCCCTGTTGTATATTCAGGGAAGGACAATGACAGCATTTTGAAAATCTTCCGTGTACTTTTCCTTTTCCTGTTTTACTCTAATTATCTATGTTCAAAAGCAAAGTCCCATCAGCTTTAGCTGGTTACAGTGCTAGAAATGTATTCCAGGTCACACGGCCACTTAGGATATTTAATACCTTAAAACATCTTGGAAGGAAAGAACAGCTTGCACATGCTATTCATTCTGATCGGAAAATTTGCACATGCAGCCTAATTTTATAAATGGAAATGTCTGTGAGACTAAAAATAAAATAATAGAATAGCAATGGGAGCCAAACCACAAATACCAAAGAAGCTGAACACAACCTTAATTCTTTTTTAAGTGTCATTTTCGATATTCATTATGTCCTGGCCATCAAGGTTTGATCAATGATTTTGGAGAACTGGGTAATATTATCTTAAAAGGCTGAATTAAATGTATGAGAGATACTTGCTTTTCAAAAAAAATCCATTTAGACTGTTTTCTTTATTAAGGCATTTTTTGAGGCTAGGCTTAAAATTAGGATTGATTTTTCTCTCTGACTGCTTGTATATCCTATATTTGTACCTGTTTCTGCTACTTACAGTGCGCTTGCCTGTGTATGTATTTGTCTTTCTGTGTCCCTTTGGCTGGGTGTGTCCTTGTTCATATGTCTATGGGGGTATTTTAACGCTAAAAAACTGCACTGCTTAGGTTGGGTGGGAGGTTAAAGTGTTAAAGGGAAGAATTATTCCCATGTCGGGGGGGAAGTGCAGGAACGGGTGCGCAGCCATTTTAAGTGGGTGGGCCAATTAAGGCCTGCTCAGCGTGACTCTGCCAGGAAGTGCTTTGCGCTCCCTGTGCGGGTGGGAGGGATTCCCTTAGCCGGGAGTGCGCTCTTTTGCGCACATTCGCGTGAAAGAGCACACTGATCTCCCTGAGGCTAGGTGCGGCCTCAGGGAGATTGGCTCAGAATTAAAACTTTGAAGATAAATGTTGAAAAAATTTCCCTGACATGTCCCCTCATTTGACACTGTCACATGAGCTGGGACATGTCCATCACTTTAACCCAAACATTTATTAAATATTTAAAAATCCTCATGAAATCTCATCCCGCCCTGTGGATGAGGTGTCATGTTTTTTCTGAAGCCCGCCAGGTCTCCCAGTCTGCCCACCAACCTTAAGGGCAGGTACAGTAATTATGTTAATGACATTTAAAATGGCCTCAAAACGCTGCTGACAGGTCAGCAGGCGTACAGCCAATTCGGCTGCGCCCCCGCCGACCTGAAAATGGAGATGAGGCGGGGTGATGTCGGGAGTTCTGCCTGATGTCATCTCGCATCATTCTATGCGTTGGCGAGCGGCCCCCCCCCCCCCCCACTCACTGACCTAAAGATCCTGCCCAAAGATCTGAATCCCGATCTCGCAACTCACTCCCAGAAAGCAGGTTGTCTATTTAAATATTATAGTGAGGCTGTTGGTCTTATTTTTGTGTACAATTTTAAAATTAACTCTGATTGGCCAGGTTTCTTGAGCCTTCCAGCAACTACATGGAGGGAAGGAGTGTTGGATCCAGGGGGTAGGTGCCTTCCCGGTTACCTGCTATATCCAGCATACCTACCACACCTACCCCTTGTGATCAACCTTCCTGTCATCTACCCTCTGATCCCACCCTCACTGAGGTGTCTGACTTCCAATCCATCATCGCCCATGAGGCCTCTGACCTCTCTCTCTAATCCCATGGGTCCTTGGCAGACCGCAACCATCATCCCAGGTCTGCTTTTGGATTTACCAGCTCTTTCTCCAGCGTTTCCCACTTGACTGGGGGCCACACCTGTCTAAACGGCTGAAATGCAGGTGGGGTAACCTGTCAGTGACATCACATGTAAGCGTGCAGGGAAACTACAATTTCCTGGTTTCTTGCACCCTACCAGGGTCCCCTCTCCCCCCACTGTTTCCCCTGCCAAAACTACTCTTATCAGATCAAAAAGCTAAAATCCTTCTGCCATGCATCTGTTTCTATGTGGGATTGTAAGTCTGCATGTGTGTTTCTACTTGTTTGTGTGTGCCTTTCTCCAGAAGTGTGCAACTATCTGCCCCATGCCACTGTGTGTGCATGTGTGCAGGGGTTAATGCTGTGGTACATGTCAGCACCACACAATTCTTTGAAGATTTCTTCTTTCATTTTAGAGGCAGAGTCTCTTTTTCAATTTAGCCTTTCTATCTGAAAAGTTTAAGAAGGTAATAAAATACTTCTACTATTCTAGAAAAAAACCTAACCAAATTCCTGAACAAGCTCTGCTTATAATTTTAAGAAGCTTTCCTCCACCATGCCCCACCCCCACCACTGAATAAAACTGTTTTCAGCATTACAACTGGCATCCTCTCAAGTTACATGCACCAAATAAACCAAAAATATTCTAAGACAGGGAAGTACAGAAGACAGTCAAATTTAGTCCCTCCGGGTATATAATACTGAGTAGTTCTGTGTCAAAGCACAAGTTAAATGAGCACTGACTTCATGAAAAAGCACTTGATAAGCCCTTTTACTATTGTTTAAAGATGCACCACCCAAAGGCGTAAATAATGTTGAAATGCTTTATCATGACAAAGATGACACACAGCCCCTCTGGCTTCTCTGCCTTTTCAAATAACAAGAAAGATTAACCAAATACTTATGGGGCAGAGGGGTTGGATTTTCACTTTTGGTGCGTGGGTAGAATGCAGAAAGGAAAATCAAGCATGGAAGATTGTACAGCTGTAATCGAGCCCAGCTGAATCCCCTTCCATTATTTGAAATGGAGAGAAAATCGGGGGTCTCTGTTATAGATTTGCAATCCTCTTCAACCAGTTTTGCTCTCTGTGCTGTGCCCTGGTAGCATTTTACATCCAGACACAAACTAACCCTTCACCCTCTTCGAAAGCATCGGGTGCCCTAGTATAAACTGTATAATAAATCAGCACTTCAGTTGATGATGCTACAGTGTAGTGATAATCAATTCTCCTTCTCGCTGCCGTGCCCGAACAGCCACTACATTTATTCTCCTCCAGCCCATCTGGCTTATAGTTCAGGCCTCGCTAGTATATCACAACAAATTGAAAGCTTAAAAAAAAAGCTTGCTGTGTAAACTGTGGCAAAGTTATCTTATACAGAACCCAAACTCTTCAGAGTTTATTTCAAGGCTGTCACATATGTAAAGATTCATAATATCTGCAATTAGTTGAAATTCTCTTTGATGACTCGTGATGTAAGACAATGCTTCCCCTCCTTACTGTGTTGAACAGCCTTCATGCACACTCCTAACTATTTGCTTCATGTTACTATAAGTTGATTTTATGTCTACTGGGGTGTAATTGTGGTAAATGTTAGTACATTGGTATGAAATTCTTCTGGCTACTATTGTAATGGAGGCATTAACCAATAGTAAAATGGTTGACTTGTTTGATAAAACAGAAGCTTAAGAAATATCATGAATACATTGGCTTGCTAATATTGCATAGTGTGATTTCCTCTCATAGATATACATGGTTTCACACTGGAATTAAGTGAGATACACTATCATGTGTAAACAACAAGCACAAGTTATGAGATGAAAAATCACCGTACCTGAATCAGAGTCTTGCTGCTTTTCTCGTTTCCTCCTTTTCTTTTTACCCTACAATAAATAATTTACAAGATATTCAAATCTACCTACATTCTCAGTGACAGTTGTTCACAGATATTAAGCATTTCGGGTATTTTGTCCATTCTTAAAAATTACTCAACATTTTTACTGATGGCAAGATTCCCACCTTGAAGGAGTACTCCCCCAGATCCTTAAGGAAAGTTTAGGCTCTCCTGACCTGGATTCTAACCCCCTTCTATCCCATGCAATCCTCCTTGGAATGGAGTACGACAGACTCAGTAATGTATGTCACTCCACCTGCCTCAGATATATAAAGGAAGAGGTAGGACCATCCAGTTGGGCCAAAGGATTACAGAAGAGTAACAAATATAAATTAAAAAAAATATTGTGAGTATTTGAAGAAATAAAGAGAAGAAAAATATCCTTTATTTTAAGTGAAGCATAATTATTCATCAAAACACTAGAGATAGCTAAGGACTGAAATGTGGTAAGTCCACAAATGTGGCCGGGCTTCTCAAGGAGGCATGGAGCAGTGAAAGGCCTTCTCAAGAGAGGAAGGGAAAATGAAAGGGCACATCACCCACATCACTCTTGTACACTTCTTAACTTCCAACTGAAAAGCCACAATCATGGGGGCTGTCTGCCCCTCTATTGGACAGAAAACTGTGCAGATGACGAGGAGCTGCTGCAAACATGAGAGGAACCTTAAAAAAAGGAAAAAGAAATAAATATGTTTTTTTTAAGAAAAGCTGACTGAGCAAGTGGGGAATATCTATACACTATTTGGCCTTTTGGTATTTGGAGCTAACCTTTGAAACTATAACATGAGCACTTTGTGGTTTTTCCGAAGGCGGAACATTTCATCACCACAGTGTGCTTTGTTCGTGTGGGACCCACTGTACTTCCTTTCCAATATAAGGACCAGGAAACATGACCTAGATTCCAGTTTCTCATTCATGTCTCACAGATGCCAGGGGCATCAGCACAAAAAAAACACTTGGAACAAAATATTAGGAGGCTGAAAAAAATTTGCAAAGGTGATGAAGAAATTCCCATCGGAGTGGGGGTGGGATGGGGCAGAAGGGAGAAGGAGGCAGGCCAGGTGCCAGTTTTACACTCAAAAAGAACAAACAAGTGAAATTGTTTGATCTTAATGCTGTTAGACTATTCCATATAAAAAGATATGTGGCACATTACAGAGGATACAACCGTCAGTGAATTCAAACTAAAAGCAGATAACTTACAAATCCCATCTTTTTTTTTTACATTATAGTGAATAAAGCACAACATCGAGGATGGTTTTGTCTGGCTGAATAGAAAATCCAGCCAGGTTTCCTGCATAAGATTTTCTATCAGTGAATAATGCCAACAGGACTAAAACTTTTCTGCTTTTGTTTCCTCTTTTTGAGGAAATTCTCAGCCTCAATGTTGTGCTTTTTATTTAGTCCCACAGATATGTGTGTTGGTTTCCAGCAATAGCCAAGTCTGTTTGGAGACATCTAAAAGATTGGATTTTAGGATGTTAATTTTTGGGAATGAAATACTAAAGTTTACTCTCAAATTTGGCTTTCAGGTAATGAATAGAAGCTTTGCTGCTGTGATTAACTCCTCAGGGTTATTCTGTGCAATTGGTTTGAGGCATTGCCTATTCTAGATTTTCTAATTTTAATTTTATTTTTCTTGCTAATATTTCCCCTTTCCTGCCTTCATCTCCTAAAATCATTAATTCCTTCATTGTCTGTTGCTCTTTCCTACCTCACGCAAGTGGCCATTAATCCTTGTGTGAGCCTTGATAGTGAGCTTTGTAGGCCAGTAAAGTGGAATGGGCCATGAAATCTGAGTCTATCCCTGTCCATACCAAACATCTGCACACACGCACGTATACATATGCACAAAGGCATGCATGCTCACATACGCACATATGCATACACAAATACCTACATGCTTACACATAGACACACACCTCCAATAGGGGTCATTGGACTGAGTGGGTACCCTGATTTGTAAATGTCAATGACTACTGTAGCAATCTAACTGAATGCAGTTCGCAGGACAGCGGCTGTGGATCAAGCTTTCTGCTTAATATCTTGTTCGTGTGATATTCTTTTTTAGTATGAATTTTGTCAACAATATGGCTGTTGTCAGCATGCTCGGTGTTCATGGGCGCAAGTTGTCTTTTAAAAAGATTATTCATGTTTTGTGATGAATAAATTTATTAAAATTTGCGATTGCCTGTTAGCTTATCCAAGAATTTCAGTGTATATGTTGTGCAGAGAAATGAAATAGAATGGTTTAGATGGCATCAGGTACTACGAGAAATCCTTAAAACTGACTCTGAAGCTTTACCGGAATCTTGGCATTTATTTAGGTATGATGTGAACGGCAAAAACGCCATTAGAGTTACAGGTAATGCTGACTATCACAGATCACTGGACAGTGACATACTAAGATAATGACCCTTCTTATACTACAGTTTGTCTCAGGGCTGTTAAATACCTCTTATGTAATATAACTACTCATCAACTATTCTTGTAATTCTTCCCAAAGCCCTTTTCTGGTTTTCCTAACATTTTTGTTTTACCCAGCCACTCCTAACCATATTTTAGCTAGATGTTGTATTAAGCAAGTTCAATAAAGGTGACTTGTTAATTTGAACTAAACAACCTCCTTTAATCCTTATCACATCTTAGGAAGTTTTACAACCTACCAAAACTCCATGAAAAGTTACCAAAAAGCTGGTGGACTTCACTGCATTCTATAGTACTAGGAAGTGTGGACCAGAAGGTCCCAGACTGGATCTCTAGTCATTGCTGCCAGTAAAGGGTACTTTGCTTGAGCTCAATGTCCCTTGATAAAGGAGGGGGAAGGTTTGCCCGAGATTCTGCTCTTGACCTAGTAACCTAGCTGGAAAATGTGCATTAGTGGATATTGGGTGAAAATAGAATTGACTGAGATGCCATCCTCAATCAAATACCATGCCAAAACTCCCTATCTAGTTTCAGTCATGAAGACTGGCTACATGGTCAAGGAATTGAGAGGCTACTGGCATCTCTGGAACTGTGGTTTAAGTTAACTTAGTGCTCTCAGGAACAAAAAAAGGGGAAAAGGTATATTGATTATACATAATTTCTGTCTTTTGAACAACCTGTAAATTATAGCATTTCAAGGTATGAACAATGTAGAACACAGAATCTGTCAAACAGGATGTGCCCTGAATTTATAGAATGCAGAGCCAGCTAAGTATCTACATCCAGTCAACAATCTGAATACTGTGCTTGCTAGTGTGGTCGTTACAAGCAGTTTCAGTGTCTTGAAGATAGGAGTTGAAAAATTAGCCAATTTCACGCTTCAAATTGTTAGTTACTTGATCTTGGTTAGAAAGTGTATATGGGTGAAGGGGGGATCAAGCTTAGAAATGATGTCCCCTCCATAGTTAAATAACCTGCAGAACTTGCTGACTTGCCTCATGTGAAGAATAGCCACTTGGTAAGGCACTGAGGGCTCCCGGCACCCGTGGGGTCACCACCTTCAGAGGAGGAGAAAAGGGGGAGAAAATTGGGGAAAATGTAGATGGTGCTGTTATATTCCAGAAAATTCCACTGTCCAGTCTGATTAGAATCAGCTGCTTTCTACTACTAAATATTGGCAATAATTGATTTTTAAAAATCGACTTACATAGTTATCCCTGGCAGACCAGCCTGGATAAAGCTGCATGTGTAGTTGTCGTTCTTTCCTTGCCAATTCATAGTACTTTGCCTGTTCTTCACGGGAGAGAGCATGCCACTGTGAAATAGAAATACAACAATGTAGGGTTTAGAAAACTGTCATATTTGGTCATTGCCCTCTATGCAAAGTGTTTCCCATGGTGTCATGACGGCATCTGCATGATACTTCAGAAAATCTGCATGGAAAGCTTGGCATGTATGTCCATTGGAATTCTTTCCCCCTCACTATTCCCTTGACTTATCATGGTGGCATTCATATTCCAGGTAGTTTTCAGCTGTGCCAGGAAAATGGGCTGTCTTCAAAGGTCATCAGAGATAACATGCCATTAACTTCAATCATTCCATTGATAATGTTATTATGTCTCAGAGGGGGCACATTAATATTGATTTGGATACAACCAGGCTCCTGTTGATCTCAGGTAGGAAAGCAGAACAGAATAAGAATCCTAATTTTATCTCTTCACTTAGTACTCTCCATCCTTTGAGGTCTGACATAAATATTAAACAACATGTCTGAATCCTCAGAAACAGCAGCTAATTATGAAGTCTTCATTCAGAGATCTTCTTGAATCAGGACTGCAGAATGCTTCTGAAAACTTAACTGGTTTGACACATTCATTACTTCTGCTACAGCATCTGCAATGATTTAGAGTATAATTGCCATGTGTGAGATTGAGCCGTAGAGACCAGGAAGGTCCTAGTTTCAATCTCTGGTTTGAGCTGATTTAGCTGATCTCAATCAGAGGATTGTGTTGGAGGTGCTACAATGGTTTCTGTCAGTTCATGTTCCTGCTCCTCACCATGATCTGTTGACTCCTGCTGAACTGCAGAAGCTGAGTTCATATCTACAGAAGGTGTCACGGGGGCAGCATAGAGATTTGGTTACGATCAAACAGCTAAAAATGAACTTTGTGAGGGCAGCCTCACTGAGCTGGACAATGAAGAAGACACTTTGAAGGAGGATATTGTGGTCAACAACATCAAACACTACAGAAAGGACCAGAAGGCTAAGCAGGGATATTGCATCATAGTCTGAGAAACAGTAGAGGTCATCTGTGACTTTGGTCTGGATCACTGCAGTGCTGTGCTGAATGATACAAGCTGCAACAACAACAGCTTGAATTGTAATAGTGCTTTTAACATAGAACAACATCTCAAGGGCATGCACGAAGGCATAATTGGACAAAATGGATGCAAAAACAAAGAAGGAGATATAAGGAAGGGCATGATCAATGAAAATGGGGTTTATATAGGGCCTATATGAAGAGATGGAGAGAATTCCAGGCTTTCATGTGACTTAGATGCCTGAAAGCAAAGGGAGGGGGATGTACAGAAATTTTGAGTTGGAAGAATGAGAGTTCAAGGTGATGTTCTGGGTTTGGAAGAGGTTACAGAGATAGAAGAGGTGACCTCGCTGGTTTGGGCATATTTGCAGGATGAAAGGCAGTTGCAAATCCAAGAATTTCCATTATAGTGAGGTAGCCGGAGTCAGAAGACTAGTAGGACCCCCAAAGCTATGCTTCAAGGATGTTGTAAACTTGACATGAAGGCCCTAGATATAAATTTTCGTACCACTAGCTCATGACAGAGGAAAATGGTGACATCACTTGTGGGCCAGCATATGCCATCATGATGATCAGTGGCAACAATAGCTTGGCAACAGGCACCAACACCAAAAACAATAACACTTGTTAACCATTTCATACGCAGCATTTGTTGCAGAACTTGCCTCTCATGATTAGTCTTTTCAGCCACCAACAAAAGTACACCATATGAGACTTTCTCATCTCTAAAGGATTTGATTTGCTGTATGTCCATTATCTTAGGGAAATGGAAGGATGCCAATGACATAGATAGGGAGGGACAAAGCCATGAAGGAACTTAGAGGCAGAAACCTGATTAGAAAGATTCAAACATGGAGTTGCAAGAAAGATGGCCACAGATTTAGGAACGAACTGGACAATTCAGGACTTTGGACATGAAACAAGATGGGATGGTTATTGCAAGGACAGAGGAATTAAGTATGTTTTTTTGAGAGGAGGGGTCTGCTGGTGGAGGGAAGAGTATCTGAGAAGAGAAAAACTATTTACAGTGTCATTGTACATGGGGTCAGGAAGGAGAGTTCAGTGGTCAGTAGTTTAGTGAGTTTGGAGTCAAAGGAGCAAGAAGTGTGCTTCATGGGCAAAATGAGCTTGGTGAGAGAAGGTAGGGAGAAACTAGAGAAAGACTGTGATTCAGGGCTAAGTTGAGTGGGAGCTTGGGGAGGGGGTTAGCTTGGTGGACAAGGGGATGGGCAAGTAGCAGAGGCAGTTGAAAATCCTCAATCCTTGGCCCCAATTTTAATTGCCACCTCTGGTAGAAACTGGTTTGTGGAAGTGTGGGATGGGGGATTTACAATAAAACTAAGTCATCTATCTTATTTAGAACCTGCTGCCTTCCCACCTTGCCCTGATAATAATCTGGTCTTATAAATAGACCAACAGGAAGGAAGGCCATTAGAACCTGATCTGGAATTTTAGTTGAAGCCCTGAATGGGGGAGCAGTGTTGACTTCTTTGTCAGGTAAATCACTTGGCAGATGGATTCATGAACCAGAATGTTAGGTTAAAGATGTATTTTAGGTTTCCTTGTGGACCAGGAGAAGCAGAGATCCTTCTCTGGCCCTCAAAAGGAAGCCAAGAGCATTACTTGTCCAAGGCTACCACACTTCTGACCATCGCCAGAATCACACTCCCTTCTTCCCGATCTAGCCCAGAGCCTTCTTTCCATTCCTAAATCCCTGTCAACAGCTTCTCTCCATCCTGATCCTGCCTAGAGCTTTGTCTCCCCTTCTGACCCTGCCCATAATCTTTTCTCCATTCCTGAATTCCAGTCAGGAGCCATCATGTCCAGATCCTTCTCCCTGCTTCCGATCCCTTCCCAACCTTTTTGTTCCCCATCCAATCCTTCCAAAGTGGTTCTGGCTGTGGCCTACTAGCACCAGATGTCCACTGCCGCCTGACAATGAGGGAGTTAATCTGGCCGGGTTTCGATTCCATGTGCCCGGTCTTGCTGGGTTCATTGTCTCCTGGATTCCCAACAGCACTGTGGTCCCCCTGTGAAAATTGATATTGAAGACGTCCATGAGCTTTTCACTACATTGTTGGAGAGAAGGGTAGGGAGAGCAGGGAAGACGTGTTTAAGGAGATGGCTGCTGGTGAAGAAGCTATAGACTATCTTTGATGTTCCTGAAAAATCAAAGGAGATTGAGGCTTAATATCCATGTCCCTTTGCCTTGAGGGAGCAAAGTTGGGGAGACTGTGGTTGGCTTTATCACCCTTGAATGCATAACACAACAAAAAGCTCAATTGTCCATGTTCAACCTGAATGAAGATTAGCATCTGGCTGAGGGTCCTAAGAACTGTTGGTACCCTGGGGGTGTACTTAAGTGAGTTATTCTCCTCAAGTTTTAATGATAAGAATGAGATATTCATTTATTGATGGCTGACAATGACATATATTTTCACTTACTCTTCTACCCAAGATCTGATTGATGGCTGCGCTCTCTTTCAGAGTGCACTCAGCTACGACCTTCGCCCTCATTTCTTTCATGTAAAGCATAAATGCATTGAGGGGTTTTTTGATAGTAGGCTTTTTACTTTCTTTTTCCCTTTTTGGTTCAGGATTAGGTTTCCTAAAGGACAAAAATAGTACATAGTTTAAGAATAAATTGAAATAATTAAATGTCAGAATTATTTGTTGATAGGCACAGGGCGAAGGAATTAAACAAAATATTGTCCTTTCATTTCCGAGAAACTGAGTTTGAATCAACCCTAGAAAGACAGGATGGAAATTTCTCTTTCTCACTTTCAGTTCTTGTTTGAGCATTAAAGTGAAATGAGTTTGATGGATTGGCTAAACCAAGTGTTGTGGACAATTATCAGAGCAACACACTGCTCCAAATTCAGTATGGCTGATCTGTCAAACTCATTCTAAGAAGCCTCTCGAATAAAAAGATAAGAATCTGATGGACCCATTTTTGGACCATCGATAATCTATTTACTAAATCAACAAGTACAACAAGGAGATGCTTCACTATCAGGAGTGGCATTCTGATATCCAATTCTTTCAAACCTACCAGAACATGTTAAATTATATGTTTGGGCCGTACATTTGGAAAAAAAATGTTTCATTTTAAAATTGAAATGTGGCTGTGTATCATTCTTAAGTGGTTTAAAAAGTGCCTTACTAGCCTTATAAATAATATGATGTAACTCTGTGACTGATGACAATGATAAAAGCAGAGCACCAAATTGGAAAATCTTTTGCAATTTTTGACATGCAAAGGTAGATTTTAGATCATGTGTGAAAAGCCAAAGGAAACCGTTGAACTTCCCACGTAGGAATCTACAGGAGGCCAAGCTTATTTTCTCGGCATGATTGTATTCCACCAGTCAATGGTCCACCTAAAATGGGCTTGCTGCTGTCAGGTGAAGATCAGAGGCAGAATCTTCGGGTTGTCAAGGTGCTGGGTGGGTTGGGGGGGGGGCGGGGGGCTGGTGGGCTCTGCTTGCCGACACATAAAATGGCGCGTGGTGAAGTCAGACATGTGTCCCGACATCACCAAGTGTCATTCAGGTCCTCAGTTCAGCGGGTGCGCAGTGGAGTCGGCTAGGCGCCTGCCAAACTGTCAAAGGCCTATTAAGGCAATTTCGATTCGCATTAGGATAATTAACTGAGGTGAAGAGCCCAGGGGGCCTTTGCATTTATCATGAAACCTCACCCACTGGGGAGATGAGGTTTCATGAAGGATTTATACATTTCGCGTGCATGCGTGAAAGAGCAACCCATACAGGTAACGGTGGTTTGGCAGGCATTGCAGGTGAGGAGGGGGTAGCCTGGGCTCACAGAGACCGAGACGTGTCCTATGAGGCTTAAAAGAGTGGTGTAAGGAAACACAGTGTTTCCCCTGGCCTAAAGGCTGCTAAAATTGCCTCAGGATCCCATCCAATTGAAAGAGCCCTGTAACTTGCCTGGATGATTGCAGTGTCAACAACACTTAAGAAGCTCGAAACCCTCCAGGACAAAGCAACCACTTGATCAGCACCCTATCCATCACCCTAAACATTTACTCCCTCCACCACCAATGCAGAGTGGCAACAGTATGTACCATATACAAGACGCACTGCAGCAACTAGCCAAACCTCCTTCGACACCACTTTCCACACCCTCGACCTCTATCACCAAGAAGAAGAGGGAAACAGACCACCAACTGCAAATTCCCCTCCAAGCCACAGAGCATTTTGACCTGGAACTGCTTCTTTACAGCCATTAGGTCAAAATCCTGGAACTCCCTTTCAAACAGCACTGTGGGTGTACCTACACAAGATGGACTGCAGTGGTTCAAGAAGGCCACTCACCACCATCTTCTCAAGGACAATTAAGGATGTGCAACAAATGTTGGTCTTGCCAGCCATACTCATCCCATGAAAGAATAAAAAGAGTTGGCTCAGGAGTCACCTCCACTGTCCAACATTAAAATTGTTACAGGGCAATGGAGTGGGAAAAGGAGCTCTGACTGGTTTCCACAAGGCAGAGGAAGTTAAAATTCCCCCCTGCAGTTTGAAATAATTTGAACTGGAAGCTATCCTTCATCAAGGGAGATCAAACTCAAGACCAGAGCCAAGTTTTAGGGACAAGGTCAGGTTGTTTGATCTCTAAGTTAGTCAAAATGCAAAGGCTTTGTTCTACGTGTTAATCAAATTGTACTTGGTCAAAGATAATAATGCAAAACCAGATGAGCTCAGAACAATTGCTTGTCAAGTCATTTTATGCATAGTAAATTCCTTTGCCTTTTTGAATTTGATTGACTAAAAGCTCTTCATATGGATTTATACTGGAGACATCTTTCAGCATCATTACTTCAGTTTAAATTAAAGTCCTTGAGGTCAAAGTAGGAATCACATCACATACATGTGACATTGCATCAGAAGCCTACAAAGGTGAGCTTAATCTAAAAATCTTGCAGATTGCTGGGCTATGTAAGAAGTACATTTGGAAGAAGGATATTTTGTTCTTTTATGGAATGATAACTTGCTGGGACTGATTTTCTTGTTGTATGCCTGGCTCTGGTGATTGCTTGAGAGAAGCATATAGAAAATAAGTGAATAAGAATCTCACGGCTATGAGGGAATCTGGGAGGGAATTTTCCACCCCTTAACTTAAATAACTGAAAAATTGTGCCATCTCCCCTACAGTTGTGTGATCTTCTTTACTTGATTTTCTCCTATGTGCTGCAACCAGATGATCCTAAAACCAGGCACAGCAACAAATCTGCCAAACAATGCTGATCTCTATCTGCTTTAACCCAAAAGTAATAATCTGACAATCTGATATTTATCATTCTTCAGAGAAAACAAGAGAACATAGTAAACATCTCACATAATCACCACTACATTATACAGTAATTGAGGGTAATTCCTGTCCTGCTATCCAGCCCACAGCAAGTAAAAAGAAGCAAGTTTGGTTCACAGACTTTGTCCAGTTGTCAAAACCCTCTTACTTTGAGAAATATTCACTGAAAGTCCTGGGAGAAAGCTTGAATAGTAATAATGACTTTGTTGCATAGATGATTGTGGCTGCTGCTATAATTCTCATTAAAAAAGTGTTAAACAGCATAACAAATGCTTTTGCTACTGTTGCTACGTGATCTGCTAAGGTTCAAATACAGCAGCAGCCATTTGAAGGAAGTTTATGAAGAAAGCTATTCTCAGGACTAAATCTGTCTCCAACCCAAAAAAAAACTCCCCAATATGGTAAAAAATATCCCCATAAATGGTGGAAAAGGTAGACTTTATATACCAGACCACAACTACCATTTTCTTTGATTAACTGCACATTAATACCCAGATATTTAAAGATGGAGAATGTCGGCTATTGTAGCTTAATTCCAATCATAATGGAATATTGTCTGTTTAATATGTTGCATCTGTTAGTAACTTCTATCTCAAATTGGAGTCTGATTCATACTGTGCCAAATATAACATAGCTCTTTAATTATGTAATTTATAAGTAACAGTTGCTTTAGCATTCCAAGTAACCAAAAGGATAATTATTTCCAGGTTCACACTTTCCTGTGACTCTAAATTAAATCAAAATCATCCTTATCTTATGTCTGTCCTCATCATGCACATTAGTGCCGTGAATCAGATTTTCCTTATACATACATAAAACTTAAATATGTAATTTCCTTAAGTGTATAATTTAGAGCCTTAGTCTCCCTCCCTGAAAATGTGTTACCATAGAAATTCAGTCTGCTGAACTCCCTTGATGCCCTGTTGAATAGAATTACCCCCTATTACAGAGCCATACAAACCAAAAGATCTCCCACTTGATCCCTGGTTTGTGCTGAGTTAACTGATCTCAGCCCAGCTGGCAGTGAGGAGTTCTACAGCTGGCCTCAATGGTAGGAGAATCAGATATGATTCTCTCTCTTCATCACTACATTACAGTAGTGAACATATTTCAAAAGTACTTCACTGGTTTTAAAATGCTTTGAGATGTCCAATGGCCATGAAAAGCATATAGAAAGTCTTTATTTTTCTTTGCAGTCCAGTGCCCCTGCTGGAAGTGTGTGTGTGTGTGTTCATTAAATGGTTAAAAGACAGGCCTCCAAGACAAATAATTTTCTGATATTATTGAATAGGCTACCATGTTAGTAATGGATGCTTGGGCACGGCACGGGGGAGTTGCCTTTACCTGTACAGACCTCAGCATGAGTCATCTTACAAGAGAGGAGTGAGAAAACTGAAGAAAATGCATCCAATCTGAATAGCATAACTTACTTTTTGGTGGACTCCGTAAATCTTAAAGAGGCAATGTTGTCATGACAAAGTGTATGGCAACCCCTTTTTGTTTGTATAAGGAGAAGAACTATAAGAGTTTGTGTTGTTTATGTCACATTAATGTTCTTTGCAAGAAGACCCATCTGATCCAAAAGCACATGGATGGATTAGGCAACAATGCTCACTCAACCTTTGTTGATTTCTCTTCAGCTTTTAACACCATGCAACCATTCAAGCATATTGAGAAATTGAAAAACCTTGATATTAATCTGACTCTCCTACTTTGGATCAATGATTTCCTTCATAACAGGACCCAATGGGTGTTAGTTTCCAGGGTTTACTTGGAACCCATGTTAATGAATACTGGATTTCCTTAGGGCTATGTACAGTTGCCTTTACTTTTCTTCCTCTATGTGAATGATTATCAGTCAGAGTATGAAAACATATTGGTCCTGAAGTATGCTGATGATACGGAACTTGTGGGTCACACAAGGAATAATGAAGGAAACTATAGGAACTCAGTGGAGAAGCTTGTAACAATTTTCTTAAACTGAACAAAAAGATGAAAAAACTAGTTATACACTTTAAAAAAAAAAATTAGTGATACTGTTCCCATGAAGATTCAAGATGAGGACATTGAAATAGTCACTAACTACAAGTATTTAGGCATCACAGTAGATGATAAATTGAATTGGAGGGAACAGTGTACAGATGTGGTGGCCAAGGGACGTACAGGATTATGCTATCTCAGAAAATTAAAACCCTTTTGTGTAAGTCCACAAATGTGAAATTTTTCTATACAGCTGTAGTTGAGAGTGCTATCCTTTTTGGATGCTTCTCCTGGGGCAGAATTTTTTTCTCAGCATCCAGGCGCGTGCACGACACTCATAGTGTGTAAAATAATGCATGATGACATCGGGTGAGCATCCCAACATCATCACGCACTCATGTGATATTTCGGTTGGTGGCCGCGTGCTAAACTTGAAAGCCTGCCCGCCAACAGTTAAGAGGGCTATTAAATACAATAGCAGCGCAATTAACTGGGAATTTTCATTGCCCATCGAAACTTATGGTTGGCGGGCAGGCGAATTGGCCAGACAACCTTTGCATTTTTCAGGAAACCTCATCCAAGGGAGGGATGAGGTTTCCATCATTAAATAAAAAAGAAAAAAATGCTTAGGCAGAATTTTCATGTTGCATATATTCAGGTGACTGTTTTCGATGCATGGGCATTTTTTCAGTTTTTAAAATCTTTATTTTGTGTATTTAAATTCTTCAGCTCCCTGAGGCAGTGCTCTGCCTTCAGGAGGCTTTTATTCTGCGTTCCCTTGTGCTGACTTCAGCGCATGCCCTCCTCCTGCCCACAACCCAGGCAGCGCTAATTGTATCAGCGCGTGCTTCATGCTGGCTGGCTGTTAAATGGCAAGCCGGCATGAAATCACGTTCGGGGGCCGATCGCGGTTGGAGGTTTGCTCCTCGACTACTCCCAGGCCTGCTGATCGCACCCGCCTACCGAGCTGAAACTTTAGGCCCTGGTATTGTTGACTTAGGAAAGTAGACCCTTTAAGGCTGCAGAAAATATAGAACCAGGCAGTAAGGATATTGGAGAGCAGATCTTTCTTGATAAAATCTGCTCTCGAAGACAAAAGTAAAGACTGTCATGAACAATGAGAATCACCCCAAAGCTGCTGGTTGCCTTCAGGGATAAGGCTACAATCCCTCAGATGCAGGACTGCCCTTCTGTATAAGAACTTTTAACAGGAGTTTGATGTATGGATGAGGATATGCACTCAGGATGGGACTCTCTGACTGGTTATTTTAATGTATTGGAATAATTTTTAATACATATTTTAATTAAAGTTAGACCTCTGTGATAGGGCAATTTTCTTTCTTTTATTGTTATTCATTTGTATGTAATATTTTAACAAACAAGCAACATACCCAAAATGAATTTTTGTACGGACAATAAAATGAATTGAAGTGACACAGCAGTACGCATTGGCCTGAATTATCTCGTTGCATCATGTTTATAAACAAATGAAAAATGACCTTGTATGAAGATGAAGGTTTTTTTTAAAAGATCACTATGTTTTTGTATAAAATACAAAAGTGTGTGAAAAAGAACGTTGAGTTAGTAATGTGGTCTCCTCACTGTTATTACAAGATAGTCTAACCAAATTAACCCCTAAAAAAGCCAATGTTTGGAGAATATCACCTATTCCTTGACATTTTGGAAAAGTTGGCTCATGGGTATGGTCTTAGGGAACAGAACAAAGGTAGCCTATAGGAAGCTTGGGCCACTTGCCCAACTTTGTCTTTTTCTTACTATAGAACCAAAGTCTCCGAGTAATGCAAAACCTTTAGCAAAATGTCCCTTTCATTCTTTCTTTGCTGGCAATCATTAAATCATCTTCTGGTTCCTTCATAGGGATGTAGCTCTAGTTCTAATAATTTAGATTCAGACAATGTTTATGCTTTTAATGAACGTTAATACCAGACATCCAGAAGTAACCGCTAAGACTACACGAACAAACAAAAGCAATCATTGTTTTCCACCTATGCATATGTAAGCAGTGCTATATACTTTCAGCCTCATTACTTACATGGATCTCAGCCCACTGTCATACTGATTCATGTCTGGTTTGCCTGAAGCACTCACAATGGCAGGATGGGGGATCCCTGTAGAGTGCATGCCCGGAGGGCCCAGAACCAGAGGATGGGGAAACCTGCAAACAAACAAGGTTATTTTAGTGTTATATCTTCCACAGTGACAATATCTTTGTGTGGCTCAAGATGCCAGAATTGTTTTTTAATTTGATATTGGGTGTGTGTGGATAGAACTGGCACACATGATGCATTTGTCAAAAAGGATAAAGTGGGATCAACACTTCAAAAAATAACATGGTTCAGTGCATCAATGCCTAACTAGGCCAAGTTCAACCTGTGCTGAGCTAACAGGTTACAACCAGCGTCAGTCACAAATCAGGATGGGGTTAAACTGGCAGCCAAGCTTTCTGCTTCCAATTGCTATTCGGTGATTACTGATGCAAGGTGAAGCATTGGACCAAGGCGTTGTGTGACGCCCCACCCCACCATCACCCCCACCCCCATCCCCCACACAATTTAATAGCCTTTCAACACTCGGGCCTGGACTCAAACCTGACGATTGGCCACTTGGGCGGGGTTGGCACCATGGAGCTGTAGCCCCACATGTGTCAGTAACTTCAGAGGAGGGGAGAGACAGAAAAACATTCAGGAATGCAAATTAGGGTAGAAGTTGTGAGGTTTTGTTGCTGGTACAGATCCTTGATAAACATGGGTCATAATAGGAACACAACATAATAACCCTGATTCTGCATCCTACCTTCATGTCTAATGAGACTTTTAGAAAGAAGATTGTCTTGGGCAGTTGTGCAAATGAGTTGCAGCATATGGCCCACCAACTTCACCAACCCCCAATGACTTTGATAGCTCTGAATATTAACATTAAATATGGTATACAACACAAGGCTGATGCAATACTGTCCACTTTAGAATCATAAATAAATATCTTAAAATAAATAAATAAACATTTGGCTCTACGAATTTCTAACCCTTTGTACCAACAGCAGAATCTCACAATCCCTGCCTTAAGGTATCTTCTTCATGCACAGGAATTCACAACTTTTGGTTTAGATCTGTCCCATCAAGAAGAAGAATCGAACCAGGGTTGTTTTACATAGTTACACAGAGTGGCTATCACAGTCTCAGCACCGATGCCAACATGTTGGACCCAGTTAATTCCAAATGTAATAGAACCAGACTTCAGAAATGAAATTCAGTGGTGGACACCCATCACATCCAAAAGCACACTTTCCACAGCAACTGAGTGGAACCCTCATCTTGTACACAATGACTTAATTATTGACAGGCTTGCCCCCTGAATCATAACCTTAAGAATCACAGACAAAAGCACAGTGGATACATCATAGAAAAATAAAAGCAATAAGGAAAGTTACAGTGAATCCTGGTGGAAAATTTGGTGATAATTAAGTAACCAGCAATGAGTCCCATTTAATGATAAATATAAGAAAAATTAAAATAACCTTGGTTCATTCATACTTAAGCCATGGAAGCTTAATGATGCCTTTTCTTTTGTCATTTAATCTCTCCTGCCTTCCACCCCATCACAGATCTTTTGTTCTTTCCTCCCACTCCCCTCTTTCCCTGCCTTTGCACCTGCTGAAAACCTATTTTATCTCTAATTTCTTCCATTTCTGCTGAAAGGTCATCAACTTGAAATGTTAATTCTGGTTCTCTCTCTACTGATGCATTTTTTTATTTGTATCTCAGGTTTACAGCCTCTGTAGTATTCTGCTTTTGTATTGGTTCAGATTCACTTTAAAATCAAAGGCAATTCTTGAACGAGCAAATATTCCTTGACATACAGGCATTTTACTGAGAAAGAAACATAAAGAACATTATTTTCTTTCAAGAAATATTAATTTGTGGAAAAAAAATGACTTTTTTTGTCTTTCTAATTTTTTTTCTTCTCCCGAGGATACTAACTCATATTGGGATATGTTTCCAAATGCCTATCATTTCTCAATACCTAACCATAGTAACTGTTCTTTATGTGTCAGCCTGGATATAAGTGCCAGCAAGCTAATCTATCATTGGGGAGGCACACATAAGCCAAACATTTACACACATGTTGTTCATGCACAAGAATATGGCTTTTCAGCATCACTCACTGCTTAGCAATCAACTATGGGACTCTTTGTTAATTTGTCCCACCCCCTAGCCTGATAACATTGGCCTAGGTTTTCATCACTGAGGAGGATAGTGGGAGTCGGGAAAATTCCCCCTCAGCCAGCTGCCTCGGGAAAAAGTGCCTGCAAAGGTGGGATCTTCATTGCTGGGGTTGGGTGCAGGCTGGGGTCAGGCCAGCCAACCTAGGAAAGAGGTCGGAGGCAGCCATAGGGGCTGCCGGGTGTCAAGGTAGGCAGTTTAAAAGGCCTGCCTTGGTGCTGTGGGACTTCATCCCAGTTAAAATTAAAAAAAAAGATCCTCTGGCCCTCATCCATCACACCACCTCACCCCCATACATTCCCCATGCTGATCCATGTCATTTCATGCACCCCCACCCCTCAACTCACCTTCTTTGGAACTTCATACCTCCAATACAACCCTAGGCTTCCCACACAACCCCTCATGGCTCCTCGTGCCTTCATCTCAAGCTGTGATTCTCCACCCATGCCCCGGTTACTCATACACCCTATGCCAAACTATGACATTCCACCCAGCCAAGCATACATAATGAGATTTGGCTGAGAGTCTGGACATCCATTACTTTTGTTGAAAAAGCTGTGCCCCAAGGAAAACATTGCTTGATTGGCAGTCCTGACTCTCTGATCTCTTCTGTCAGCTTCACAATGTTTATTTACACAAGGTTAAGTGGTTTCAAGGGCTTGTGGCTTCTGCTATTGATACTTTAAAGAATCTGAATGATTGACAGTTTTATTGCCCTGAAGTGAAATGACATTTTTAAACATAGTGGAAAGTAATGAACAACTTTTTTAAAAGGCTTTTCTTTTTTCACAGCCCACTTTCACTATAGGGCTCCATGGTTCTATAGTGTATAGTGGATCAATGGGCATGAAGGTATCATAGTTTTGCATAGGAGCTATGAGGGAATATGTGTGCAGGTGGGGATCATAGCTTAGCATGGTGGAATGGGGGGGTCATTGGGGGAAAACTTGGCATTGGGGGCATAAGAAGGCATGGAATGGGTGGAGTGCCATAGCTTGGCATATGGGGCATAAGGGGGTTTGAGTGCCATAACTTGGCATAGGGTCAGGAGGAGGACCTTTTGAACTCACCTTTTAAAAGGGCACCTCATGCAGGCTAGGGTTCATGACTGCTCTGAGGGGCCGTGAACCACAGCCCTTTAAAAACCTGGCCCGATTCCATGAAAATTGCAGAAGCGTAAGACATGCCTATATTTGCAATGGAGCTGGCCAAGTCAGGAATGCCGGGTGCAGGCTTCTGACAGGAAGCAGCCCTCACCCTTTAAGGGCACTATGAAAAATCAGACAGCCCTGGAATGGTGTTAGGAATCCTGGAATCAGGACCTGCCCGCCATTTTTAAAGGGTTTGTGAGTCATCCCGACTCAGTGAAAATCCAGCCCAATGAGACCAAATATAATTCACTGCCACTGTCAGCTGACGGTCGGCTAACTCAACCAAAACCAGGTCCTTCTCAGTCTAGACAACTCAGTTCCACGCTATATGTGGTTTTTAGCAAGAGAATCCTGTCAAATCCTGTCTTTGGGAAGGATTCATGATAATGATGAATGATGTGATGATGCTTTTTCTCAATGTGGTTCGCATTATCTCATTAGAGATTTGACAACTAACAAGGTTTCTGCTTTGATTAGTTTTATTAAACTAAATTGCCTTCCTGTGTGAGAACACAGCAACATTTTAAGGGGTGAGTTCACAAGTACTCCAATCCAAACTGGCAGCCAAGCTCAAAGAGAATGCAGGTTGGAAATCAGGGCTACGATTTTGCAGTGCCATTTTCCTGACCTGCACTCCCTTCAAGTTGGAAGGATTTAATTCAATCTATGTTTGCAAGGCAGCAGTGTTGAAAAGCATTGAGCTAGCATACTCTTGATCTGCAGTGGGGCTACATATGTAATTCTACATGGTTCACTGGTGTTGATCTCAGCTGTCCCATTCTGGGGAAAAATATACCAGAAGAATTTTCTTCTTACTATAACATGTCTCCTAGTCACTGCTCAGTCATCACACTGATAATGTCCTCAGAACAGATCAGGACATTTTTACCCCTCTCACCACCCACCCCTACCCACCGCCCCCACCCCCACCCTCCCATTCGCTCAGCTGATGAACATGTATGGTTGGGGAGTTGAGGAGAACTAAGGATCAAAAATATTCGACCAGGTTTCACTGTGCAGTGCATCTCATTTTGTAAACACACAAATACATAATCACATTTACAGGATCGTTCTCCACCATCATCATCAATATTGCTGTTCTTCTTATGAACATGCACAACAGGCTCAGTATCATCAGGCACAAATTATTCAGATGTTATATAAAAGGTCATGTGCAATATTACTTCCGATAGTTAACTACATAGGACAAATAACCATTAACATTTCCTTTAGAGAAATAGTGGAATTTTCAAGAGTTTTGAAGCATGTTGTGGATGTAATAAAAGGCACAATGCCCCGATGTCACAATACTGGAGAACAATCCTGTAATTAGACAGTGAGGGCACATGGAAAGCAATACCTAGGGCTCAGTACTCACCAGAGCTCAGCCACCTGGATGAGATATGGCAATTAAAAACAGGTGAGTGCTGATTGGAACTGAGGCCCAGGTTCAGCATATTGCTAGTTCTATCCCGAGATCAAATCACCAAATGTTGCTGCGGCGCCTAATGGACATGTCTTGGCAGAAGCTGCAAGCTATGAGACTGGCTTTGCCACTAACTAGTCTCACACAGCCCATACCTACCTGGATATGGAAGTGCTGGGTGGAAGCGGTGAGGAGTAAGGTTGTCTAAATCCACATGATGTAATTGGATAAACAGACTGACCTTGCCTGGGATCAGGGGAAAAAAGGATCTATCAGCTGCTGGGCTTCACAGCCTTTACCTATGAACTTAACAAAGACAGACTACACTTCATCAGTGCAGGTACCATTCTGTAAAGTGTTGATATTGTTGTTTCACTTCCTTATAGGTTTGAAGAGACTGGGATGTAAAAACTTGACTTTAGGGATCTGGATGGTTCACTGAATTGCTCCTCTTTCACCTCTGGATCCTGGGTTCCAGTTCAGCCCAGAATGCTGGGATGAAAATCTTCTCTCTCTGGTGGCTGTAAGATTCCTATTTCAAAAGATGTTTGAAGCAGTTTTCTCCTTTTCTTCCCTTTCTCTGTTGAAGGCAGTGACTTATGATGGTGTGTGGTCTCATAGAAGCCAGCGCTCCTCTGGTATCTGACCCAAGTGGTTATTCTTCATTTGTGGGGCTAATTAGTGAATGCCATCAAGTGATTCAAGCTTGAAGTATCAGACACAATTACTGCCCTCGTCCACCATCCATATGAGCACACACTTTAAAGTAGGGGATGACTAAGATAGCAATTAGATGGCCCTTATCTCAGGGGCATTCAGAAATCAACAAACCTCAGCTTTCCTGGCCCAGTACCCCGGTCAATTCATTTGCCCAGTGAACAACAGGAAAAAGTGAGAACAATGCATTTCAGGAGTGACTTAAATCATTAGAACACGGGATAGATTCAAAAGTATTCCAATGGATTGGCAAATGGTTGGTAGAAAATAACAAGTAGTAGTACATGAGTATGTATCTAGTTGATAGTCATTTAACAGTGAAGTGCTAGAGGTTTGTTGGGCCACTATCTCATAAACTTTTTAAAAATGATTTAAAGTAAGGAATTAAGTCTATTGTGTCCAAATTTGTAGATGACATTAAATTGGGAGCACTGGCAAATGATGAATATCAATATGCACAAATTCAAAATTCACAGATAATCCCAGGATTTAAGAGACTGTTGTAGTATGAAGAGAGAAGAAGGAGAAGGGATACAATAGAAGTGTTTAAAATTTATGAAAGATTTGGGTAATTTAAGTAAACTTTTCTGCTGTGTACAGAAGTTTACAAAGCAAACATCAAAGACTTTTGAATGAAGGCACAGCCCTTTTACGGATTATACTTGAGCAACACATTAGGTACAATTTTCTCATTGTTCAGGACTGCTCAGGATAAATCCTCCTTTGTTACTTCGGAATATGCTGAGGACTCAAAGCATAATTGAAACATGCACAATATTTCTCAGAGCAAGGGGGCACCACAAATTGCATTGGTTACACAAGATTTCCAACATACCAATTATTGATGCACTTCAACATAATTCAATATATGTGCAGTATTTTGAGATATGGTTTTTGGGAGGGTTTCTCCAGTGATGATTTATTTTTCCAAAGGGAAATTCCAAGTGCTACGCCATAACATAACACCTGTGGTTTCTCTCACATGATGAGTTAATGAAACCAGCCACACTGTCCAGAGGAGGGGCCAGATGAGGCTAGCTGCCTTTCTACAGGGTGTGTTCCTGCCACCCAATATACCATTATTGTGTAACCTCTTAGCAGCCTTTCGTACTGTGATATATGCAGAAGCCAGGGAACATCTTGCCCACCTCCACCCTTGCTAGGCATTGTATGTGGTCTAAGAAGGAAGAAAGAGAGCAAAAGGGGAGGGAGAAAAAAATAAAATAACTTTTAAAATGTTTTTCCATCCCATTCTCTCGATAGTATTACCGACTTCACTGAAAGTAGCTAATACATAGAATAATGACAACAACTCAGATAATCCGAAGTGTTGGATTTTATAACTCACACACCTGAGAGAAACCTTGGAGGGTTGTTCTTTGGGTGACAGGCTACTTATTGTGCATGTGTTGTACAGTTATAAATTAATAAGTCAGTAATATGGTTGAATCAGTACGGTGTTGAATATAACAAAAGAAAATAACAGCAAATAAAATGTCCATCTATACATAAACTAAATGTTAAATTTGAATTTTGGAATAAACAAGTTGTTATTGATAACTAAGTAGCATGAATAATACAAAGAATGTCTGGAGCCAAGACACTTGGCAGATAAATGGGAACACCACCACCTGGAAGTTCCCCTCCAAGTCGCTCACCATCCTGATTTAGAAATATATCACAGTTCCTTCACTGTCATTGGGTCAAAATCCTGGAACTCCCTTCCTAACAGCACTGTGGGTGGACCTACACCACGTGGACTTTAGTGGTTTAAGAAGGCAGCTCACCACCACCTTCTCACGGGCAACTAGAGATGGGCAATAAATGCTGGTGCCCAGCCAGCGAAGCCCACATCCCGTGAATGAGTATATATAAAAAAATAACTTTAGACAGCCAGTGTACTCTGTTGCTTGGAGACAGGTGCGACAAATCAAAGGCCTTTTTCAGGTGT
The DNA here is from genome assembly GCF_017639515.1 of Carcharodon carcharias. Classification (NCBI taxonomy): domain Eukaryota; kingdom Metazoa; phylum Chordata; class Chondrichthyes; order Lamniformes; family Lamnidae; genus Carcharodon; species Carcharodon carcharias. The sequence continues at coordinate 40,533,591 of NC_054474.1, read as the reverse complement.
CAAACCAGGTGCTTATTGGCACCATCATGATAAAATCCACGTACTAATTTCATTCAGGAGTAGAGATCTTGCCAGATGCATCATGCTCCTTCAAGACACATGTTCTAAATTGAATTTTGAGGAAGGAAAACTTAGACAAAACTTCTACACTTTCAGAGTTCATTATTTCATTAATTTTTAGCCATCTCCATGTATAACTTTGCACAATTGGTGGGACCATGGTTAGCTGAGAATATAATTACATTTTAAACTAAGCTACCTGCTCTCAAAGGCAGATTAAATAGACAGTTTCAACCAACAAATCATCACTGAGCTCAACATAAAACTGGAATATTAATGCTTTTTATCACTGATACCGCGCTTGTTCCATATTATTGTGATTGCTACTGTTAGCATCATGGCTTTCTCTAACTCTTGAATGAAATAAATTCCTTTCAGAACACAGCGACCTATAAATGTGAAGAAAGCCCAGTGTTATCCCTCACTTGATCTTCCTCTGAATAGACAAGTAATGACCCTTTTCAAAGAACTGGATTAGTCTGTGGGTCAGCAATAAAATCAAAAAAGATCTAAGATGGCAGCATCACTGAAAGTTTCAGAGATTATTGAGGTCAGCAGGCATATGACTTTATGTTACTTTGTCATTTCAGCAGGTAAACAAAGCACAAGGGCAACATCTTTGGCTCTCTCACAGCTCTGATGAAGGATCTTCAGGTCAGACTTTGTGATGTATCACTTACCAGCCCACTGTAGGGGTGATCTGTCCTACACTACCAGGAGACAAAGAATATAAAGCAGCCAGTTCAGGGCCTTGAGGTGACCGGTGCAAACCTGTATGACATAAAAATTGACAGTTAGAAAGTGTTACCCGCTACATCTACTTAAAAGCATACAAGCTTCAGTACAAACATCAAGATTATGTTGCACATATTTCTCACCTATACCATCCACTGGCATGCAACATGTTCTTTTCTATGTAACATGGTAGAAATTAGTCAGAGCCATAAGTTGGCCCTTTGATCTCAGCAACAAATTCTGGCACTGGTTGTACCTGCACAGGCAGCTCATTGTACAAGATAAGTCAATTTTGGACCGCTTACTTCACAACCCATCAAGTAAGTTCCAGAAGGTTGGAATGCACCATGACAGAGTGGAGTGGGTTGAATTGGTCAATCAATAGTACTGCTGAGTTGGAGGAAGAATTCCTGGTCCTCCTGGTGAGATTTTCTTTTAAATTTTAATCATGCTTACCTTTAGCTGGCAGTCACAAGGGCCATTGAAGACTTACGATCTTAGCTGGTGTCAGGCTTGCCCTGCTCATAGGTAACTAATTTTGTAGCATGTCCTTTAATGTACATTAGGCCCTTCATTAACATTTTAAATAGACCTAATGCCTGTTGATGCCCAAAAAATGAACTCCATGAATTTAGCAGTGGGCACCGACTGGGCACAGACTGCCCAATTCTGAATTGGTATCATTTTATACCAAGAAAATGGACACAACAAATACCAATTTTTACTGCAACATGCACTCAGAAATAAAGGCTACTTCCATAATCTCCTGCTCCCAGCATGAAGCATTACGTGCAAGGGGTATGGGGATTACAATATAGTAGCCTAAATCTGACTAATGTTTCTTTCACATGCAGTTTCTTTATTGGGAGTATGGATCAGAGTTACATCTGGGCTTCTGGCCAATCTTGCAGTGGAAAAATGGTGTATGTTACTCTTTTAAAAAGTTGTGGTATACATTCAGATCTGGTAGATTTTAATTTTTCCCCCTTATTCAACTCAATTTTATGTATCAAAGTTGATTTTATGATTTTACTATGTATTCAGATAATCAAGGACAACATCAAACTATATTAATTAGCTTTATTTTATAAATCCATTAATTCGTACACCCAGTAGATTGAGCTACGATTGTGTCCCTAGTATTTTTTTCCATCTCTTCTGATTGATTATGCTGTACAATTCCACGACTGCCAACAGTTCTCCAGTTCTTCATACAAGGGAATATTTTACATGTGTAGGCAGTGAATATTGGCAGGTTAGTTGACTGTAAAGAGACATTGGAACTGACATGATTCATGACTACACTTGATAGCTTCATATATGCACTCTCCAGCACTGTATAGTGGTGAAGTATGGAAACTGTGATTTCCTGCCCACCTCCCCTGCCCCCTGGGCAGAATTACCCCAGATTTGCACTGAGTGCAGTAGCGGGTGGGAGGCCACAATGGCAGCTTTTCATGTCGTATCATCCCAAGCCCGCTGCGTTAATTATGCATTTGCATAATTCAGTGGTGTGTGGGCTCCGATTCGCCTGCCACACCATCACCTCGTCACTTCATCATGCCAGGCACCACATTTAAAGTACAGCTGCACTCAATGCTTCTAGTCCAGGACTGCAGCAAAGAAGACATGACCCTGAAAGGCAAGAAGGTTGCAGGCCTCAAACGCCTTTTAGATGCCATAGAGACCTGCTGTGATGTCCTCTACTTCCTCCCTGGGCGCAGGAGGGGCAGCTACATTACCACTCTGGCTTGGTAAGCAATGGCACTGATGATCAGTGCCAATGTTGCACAGGAGAAGTTGGCCATCCAACGCAGATAGAAGCTGAATGATCCCGAGTGTGCAGCCAGGGTATGACAACCATCTCATCACTCTAAACTCACACACACAAGCCCATCACACATTCACTGGCATTTCGCTAACTCAAGGGACATCACCACCCATTCTCACACATATATGTCCATCTGGCCTCATCTCTTCTGGAGACTGCCTCCGCAGCCCTGACCATCCTGAAGCCACTTGCACAGATCAACATATGCCCCCACAACACTCCCTGGGATACCCTCCTTCCACAGTACAAGCTCTCATCCTGCAGCTTTTCCCCTTGCCTGAGGCCACTTCTCCCCCTTCCCCAAGCTAGGCCATGCCCTGCAGCTGTTGAAAAGCCACCCACATATGGCTGACCTGGTAGGTACAGACCTACCTGTGAGCCCCCTTAAAAGTGATGTGGCGCTGTCTGCGAAGCCTGGCGCTGATAACTGCGAGTGCTGACCAAAGCCTGCAAGTCCCGAGCGAAGTGCAGCCACCAAGTGCATGCTGTTGTGAAACACGGGTGGACGATCCAAAGGCAGTGCTGAGTCTGGTGGGCTGGCCTTATAATTAAAAGATGTATTACAATGAGGTTCCTGACGTCCAATGGTGGGGAATGCGGCCCGCCATCAGCGGGCAGAGTGGACGATTACAAATTGGTTTCACAACATCGTGAAACCAATTTTTGGCCTTCTCGCCATATTGTCTGCTCACATCACCAAACACACCCGATGCTGGCGGGCATGGAAAATCCTGGCCCATATCCTTAAATCAGGGACACTAAAGCCGATTGTAGCACTCTAAACATTGTTCTCGCATATCTGCAAACACAGCACAAGCAAGAAATTAAACTTGTGACTCTCCTGTTTTGACTGGCTCAGTACAACTCCATGTACTGGATATACCCATTCAGCTGGCTGAGGAACTCTAATACAGCTTGCTATAAATATATATATATCTCAAAGTAACTGCCCTATATGCACTTCAAAATGCTATGGATTATAAGCTTGATGCTAACACTTTCAAATGGAAACGCTCTGAAATGTTTATAAAGCACTCTGAATTCTCCATAGTTTCAAAGATTAGCGTGCAGAACACATTGTGGTTTTATTTTCAGTTGTTTGCAGATCTTTGCTGCGGTTTTCTTGGAAGCCAATAGCGCCTTCTGGCATTGCACTTTTCATTTCTGTGCCGTACAAGTAGGAACCACACAAGGGCATTAACCCATTTGGTTATTTTATATTTTAGCCCCTACTTCCCAAAAATAAATAGCCTCACCTAACTATATTATCCTGCTCCATCAGTAGGAGAGAGAGAAAAAGGAAACCAAGTTCACAGAATTTTTTAATGATCATTGTTAATGTTCCTCAGTCAACTTACAATGCAGGAAAATTTCTCTAATTCTAATTAAATATTGCACAAAACTCTTTTTTATTGCTGATTGACCTGTTGTGTATTTGCAGTATATTTTCCTCTCACCCCACATTCAAATATTCTCTCTTATTCCCCTTTGTTTTCATTCTCTTTGTCTTCCTCCCTGATGTCTCATGGTTAAACTGCAATCTTATGGTACGGCCATTCACTGAACCGTATGAGGTTTATTCTGAGTTATTTCCAAATTTTTAAAGATGCTAACTTGTGAAGGTAGTTCTAATGGTAGTGACAGAGCTCTAAAACCAATTCTTGAAAATCCTACACAGTGAACATCGGCAAGCCATTCAGATGTGACGGGCATTACAAGTGAGCTCGATGTTGTCTTCAGTTGATATCCACATAAACAATATTTCTTACACGGGTCACTGGACACTGACCAAGAGCAGAAACAAGAGTTCTCAATCATTTTTCCAAAGGCACAGTGAGGCTAACTGTAATGTCTCTATTGCTATCCTGGGTGTGGTCAGCTAACCTAGCAGAAAACATAGAATGAATCTGGGAGCTCGCTGGTCTACTAAACAACATAGTACTTACACCCACTGAGAAATTGGAGTGCATCAATATCCTTCTTCATTTCATGTCGCACGGATCATCCATGAAACAAGGACATGCAATAAAACATAAACTTCATACTAACTGATTAAATCATTAGGTTGGAGAAAAACAAACTTGTAGTCCGATTGTGGATTTCCAGCACCAAGCAAGTATTCAAAATCAGGAACAGGAGGGCAAACAAGAAAAGGACTGTGATTAGCAGCATCACTTAAACAGATCCTACCTTGGAATGGAAAAAAAACTTAATGGTGGACTTAGAAGGAATCATGTTAAGATTCATGACCAGCAGCATTAGCATGACTGGTCTACTTAAAGCGGAGTCAAATGAAAACCTATTCCACTCAATTGTTAGATTGTCTCACTAGCTGATTTCTCTCCACTCATTTTCTTTTAAAATGATATGTCCACCCATGTTAAAAGTATTTAAAATAAGTTTTTTTGCACTGCACAAAAATGAATTATATCAAAGTGCATCATTATGTCTCAAAAGCTTTACCACGAATCTGATTTGTCAGATATCCCCTTCTCAGAAATGATAAAATTCCTTGTAGAATTTCAGGGCCCAGGTTCATATTCATTTAGGAGAGGGTATATTGGTAGGCTCTGTCAGTTGCAAAACCTCCTTCCATTTGTTCACATTGGATTCAATTTCAGACCTTACAGGTCACTCCACAAGTCCAGTGGAGAGCTGTGCACAATGGGTTGGGGTATCAGAAATACAATGATCTCTGAATCATGCAAAAGAAATGATATCACCACTAATATAATGACCCAAAGGGCAACTTTGCACATTTTCCTTTAATTTCATTACATCCCAGTGATGAAAGATTACCATACATTTTTTGTCTTTTTTTTACCATGCATGTAACTCATTCACAGAACTTGTTCTCCCCCTTACTAGTAAGAAAAATCAATCACGGCATTTCTCCCTGACAAGCTGCATGGGGCCATCAGCAGTGCATACAAGGTTTATTTTGTATTCCCTTGAGATTAGAAATTTGAGGGGTGATCTAGTTGAGGTACTTAAAATGGTAAAAGGAATTGATATTGAGAAGCTAAGTTTTGTCTGCGGGTGTGGGGGGTGGGGGGGGGGTGGTGGAATCTAGAACAAGAAAGTGCCATTTAACAATTAGAGGTAGGTTATTCAGAAGTGAACACAGAAAGCCCTTTTTCACAGAAAGAGTAGTGGAAATCTGCAATTCGCTCTCCCCTAGGGGCTATGGATGCTGGGCCAATTGAAATTTTCAAGATTGAGGTTGATAGATTTTTACTAGGAAAGAGTATTAAGGGGTATGGATCAAAAGTGGTAAGTGGAGTTGCTGTACAGCTGCAACGTGTTCTAATTGAAGAGCTGAACAGCCTCAAGGAGCTGAGTGGTCTACTCCTGGTCCTACATTTCTAAATAACTAATGTAAAGAGCTTCCTATTCAGTGAGGCATCCCTCACATCCTTACATCCTGGGCAATATCTTATTTTATTTTATTCGCCCACATCCCATGAATGAATAAAAAAAAAGTAGCAGATATTGCCCAGGATGTACTATCATCAACTGACAGATGAAGATGACAGGATCATTCCCAATTATTCTGTATTATTATAGATAAAATACAAAAGCGCAGCACATAATGGTGCTTCTTTCACCTCCTCCAACAGCTGGTAGGGAAACTATCCTTTCATTTTAAAAAGTTATGTGTCCTCACTTTTGAAAGGACCATTATTAGGCCATGTCCTCTGTATAATTGGTGATGAAAGGGCAAAGTTTTCCACATTGCTATGGCAGTTAATGGCCACATTTTTTGTGACAGGCAGAACCATATTCAATATGACTGTTATCTGTCCTTGCTTTAAAAGTTAAATGACAGAAAATCACTTGAGCTTCCACTGTGTCTGAACACAAAACTGTTTAGCCCATTCAAATCCAACACTGTATGGCTTCTCTGCCCCACACCATTATCTAGTTGCAGTACAAGACTATAAGTCAGCTCTACTAGCCTTTGAACAACACTTGATGCATTTAAGTGTATGACTAATTTATTACTTTTGTATAGATTTAAGGAGAGGGCTTGCAGGTATTTTTGACTCACAAGACAAATTTCCTGTACACGAGCAACCAGTATCAAAGACAATGGCAAATGGAACACTCTGCTGTAAGAAGATTTTTTAAAATATTCTTAAGATGTTACACTTTTTAAAAAAAAGCCAAGATGTCTTTGAGGTGCACATTGAGTTTTACTATTGTACAAGTTATCATCTGCTACAAAAGGTTCAAAGTTGCTCTTTTTTCTATTTACAGGCATATTTCAGTTAGAAACATCACAACATTAACTGGCTATTCAGCCTTGCAGCCTGTTCCGCCATTCAAGGAGATGTTTGCTGACCTGTGTCCTAACTCCATCCAATTAAAGAAAAATTTTGCTCTTGTAATGTTAAACACAGAAATCCACAGTGATGAGACTAGTAATGTGATTAATTTCTACCACATCACTAACTGCTTCTGACAATCCACTCAGGATGGGAATCAGGTGGTGCGGGTCCAGTTGGGTGGCAACCTGCCCTGACCTCAGGAGCAGGAGGTCCAGGCGATATGAATTCTTGGGTGGGGGAGACCTAAACATTCTTTTTGGGGCCTAGAGGATCATTCCTGCTTCTCCCGAAGCAGAAAGAAGTCAAGAATGTAGCTGGTTTGGCCACTTCTGAACCCAACATGTTGCCATTTGGCCCCATTGGCAGGACTGCTCGGGCATTGCTTGAATTAGCAGTCAACAGGAGCTAGTGCTCAATCTGCATATTTAAAGAAGAAAACTGTCCCCTGCAGTATAAGGGTGTTTGGCATAGCAAGGGATAATGTGCCACAGTACTGCCCATAGTAGAGGGACACATCACAGTAGGCAGGTGACAGAGTGGTATGGAGAGATTCAAGGCGAGATCAGCATGAAGTTAACTCCTAGTTTGGGCCATACTTTGTACATATGTAAATAGTTATGTGTTATCAATAAACACTACTGTTCAACCTTACAAGCCTCTGAACTTCTTAATGAGGCCAGCTGAAAAAACCCTTACAACATGGTGGCAGCTCAAGAACGAACCCTGAACCAAAGAACCTCAGAGTCTGAAAAACTAATAAGTAATAACATTTTAGAGCAAGCAAAATTCAACAAGTGAGTCCAATAGCCTGGAGAACACGTTGACTCTTTCATAAATGAATTATACAGATGGGCTGAAGGCTGTGACTACAGTGACCTTAAGTCAAAGCCCATACGAGGCCATATCATAGCCGGAATGGCTGATATTGCCCTTTTGGACATACTACAGGCAAAAGAAGATCTGACTCCAGAAAAGGCCATCTAAATTGTCAGGAAGTCTGAAATTTGCCAACAACAGCAGTACAATTTACATTGGCAGATTAACCCATGTTATAGAGTAAGCCCAGCTGTCCAGCTCATAATGCAACAAAAGGCCAAGGAGACTCCAGGCCAAGGAAGACAAACTGACCACATGATGGTGGGAGACCATGTCAGTGTTGTGGAGCTAAAAGACCTCACAGGGGAGTGCAATGTCCAGCAATCTTTGTGCAATATTTCAACTGCAGCCGGCCCGAGACCGTTTAGAAAGCTGTGCAAGTCTAAGACATCAAGACATGTGGAGGATCCCAAAACAGTCTGCAAGATTGAGTTACTACACCAAGAAGAAGTTCAGCCATGCTTCTTGGGTGTGACCAAATATCTCAGGCTTTCTTTATGGAATGCTGACATCTCAGTAAATGGTCACCTCACCAGTCTCAAATTAGACATGGGAGACAGTGTGGTGGTCCTCACAGACAAGGAACTGTGACTGAAAGATCTCTGGTTATGAACAACAGACATACCATTCTATGGCCCTAGAAGAATCTGACTTTTGGTCATAAGTATGCTCGTATGTTCAAGTATGATCCTAGAACCACTCTGGTATGGCAACAAGCAAATATTCAAAATTTTGTATGTCATCTGAAGCCAATCCTTGTCTCTCTTAAACAGGGATGCCTATGTTACCCTTAACCTCCTGAAAACGGCAGAAGACGTCAAAACAATCTCTGTTGTCAACTACATGGAAATGCAAGTCCATCAGTGAAGAGACTCTCGACCGGGACTTCAGTTCTGAATTATCTTCACTCGTTACAGAGCTAGCTTGTCCAATTCCCTTGCAGGTGGCGGAAGGTCCCCTTTGGTTAGACCGGCCAAACCCTCAGATAAGTACCACCATACTTTGAGCAGAAGACACACATAAGAGTGACTTGCAACAGAATGATAAGCCCCAACCTCAGGCTCGAATGGTTGCTGTCACACAACTGGGGGACAACGGGGCAACGAAACCGTATTTTCCAGCAGATTCTCACAGTAGCAAGGCAATGCTGGAGCAGGAGAATAGCGACAATCAACTCACCAGAGCACATCTCAGTAAGGTGCCAGGACACAGGAACAGTTTCACGATGAATGCCAAACTGCAGACTGAGCTCATGGATGAGGAACATCCAAACAGAATGGAGATATACCATCAACTCTCAGATATATCATGGTGGACCCCATGGAAAAAGAAAATCAGTGTTTATACTATGAAGGAACAACGGAATGAACACTCCATCTGGAAGGAATAGGACAAACCTATGGTGTCTGAACAAAGCAGATGGGTTGTTGATAAAGAAAGGTTCAACTCCAAGGAGTGCAGAAAGCAAATCAGATGTAGACAACCAAGTGCCAGAAACACAGAAAACTGCAATTTCAATTCCAAGCAAACAAAGCTTGCTCAAAGCAACAGAGCCTACCACTCCTCCAGATATGACCAGAATGAGACCTGGAAGAATTGTCAAGCCTCCAGCCCGTCAGAATTTATAAAGTTAGAGACTTGGATGGGGTGGGGGGAGGAAGAGATGGGATAGCATGGAAAGAAGGATTGTAAATATGCTGGTAAAAGTTGTGGGGAGGTGTAGCATAAGGGTGTTCGGCATAGCAAGGGTTAATGGCGGACTGGAGAGCTTTATCGCCCACATTATGATGTAGAGAGACATCTGGAAGTAGACAGGAGACAGAGTTGTATGGAGAGAGACAAGGACAAGTCAGCATGAAGCTACTGCTTAGTCAGAGCTATACTTTGTACATAGGTAAACATGGTTAGGATTTTCCAGCCCCGTGGCGGGCGGGATTTGCCACGGACGAGGTGGTGCCCCAGCCAGGAGTCTATTGACTTTCGGTGAGACCAGAAGATCCCAGCAGTGGCGGGGTGGTGGGGGGGGGGGGGGTGGAAAATCCCACCCTATGTGTTAATAAACATTGCTATTCAAACTTACAAGCCTCTGAACCTCTTAGTGAGACCTACTGAAAAAACCCTTACAACATCCCCAAATCTCCACATTCCCCTCCACCTCCACCCCAACCCCACTCCACTGCCAATTTCCGGCAGGTGACCTTTACACCCGTTCAGAACAGCAGGATAAAGTGGAAGAAATGTGGAAGGTTAAACCACTGTCTTACACCTAGTGCTAGTTTCATGCAGAAAGATGCTGGCATTTATTTTTGTGAGTCTACCTCGCCTTCTGCCAAGTAGACAGAATTCAAACCATGTCATACAAGTTTGATGTTAAAAATGAACATCAAAATAATGGAGGGATGCAAAGAGAAAGGCTCAATACATTGAATGTAAGTTTGGGTGCAGACTGAAAGTTCCCTCTGATACAAACTGCGGCAGCAAGGTTCCAACAAAGTTTTCAGAACAAACTCCAAGTTCTACCACAAACTAAATTCGACTACAAAGCCCCCAAACGTGATGACACAACTTCTTTTAAGTAGCACAGACTCCAAAGCTCAGTCTCACATTGACCTGACTTGACATTTAGATATTACTCATAATGTAAAGATCACTTTGCCTTTTCACTGTTATTTCCGGTCAAATCCCTGACACAAGTATACCACAATCGCACATTTCGTTAATTAATTTACATGCCTTTAGTTTGCTTGGGAAGGAAAAGGTTAAACCACTGTCTGACACCTCGTGTTAGTTTCATGCATAAAGATGCTGGCATTTATTTTTGTCAAGGTTAATTTGGAAAAATAATTTCTGAGCAACTTCTTTCATGGCTCTCATGGACTCTTGTTCTAAATTTTGGGGTCCGTCCTTCACCCATGGGACTAGTGTGCATTATAGGCTATTTTACCATAGGTCAGATGTTTCCCACAAGTGTGCATTTTTCAATAGGAATTGCTAGCTGATACACTGGGAAGTGTTTCTTCTTCCTAGCCGGAGAACTTTAGGATCAATTACTGGCATCCAGCTGAGATCAGTTAGCTCAGCAATTACTAAGGATGGTAAACCTTCTGATTTGTATGGCTTAACAAGACACTGCAATGCACTCATTAAGAACCTTTAGGAGCTTTATGTCTCATTGACTGATAAAGGGACTTGCACTGAGAATTTTTCAGCAAGGTTTGGGAGAAAGAGGCTCAGTTAGTGCAATAACTAACATTAACTCTCTGGTTTGCATGTTCTGGTAGATTGTTACCTTTGGTTGCAACTTTTCTTTATTTTCTGCCTTCACTGCTGGTTTGACTTCTTGGCTGAAGCAGATCACTGACAAAATGGTTTGCAAAAGCTTTGCAGGAATGTGAATTGCTCCTTTAAAGCAGGAGGATTTTTTGGGAGAAGGTAATAAGAGCTGGCAAGCAGGAAACTCTTTGTAAACACAGTGTACAGAGTTTTACTTCAAGAAGTTTGCTTGAGTCAGAATAATTTGACAGCTTGTCCACTGCCCTTTCAATCAATGTGCTTCTATTCATTGAAATTGAAGCAGACCATTGTAGAAGTTCAGTCATTTCTTTTTTCTTGCAATGTATTGCCCAGCTCTATTTTGTCACACTGCTGCCTTGTGCATGAGGATGGGTGGCATCTTGCAGACAGCTGTCAATGCCATCTGTAGCCAGCTGCAACAAAATGCTGGGGTCTGCTCAGTCATGATATTCACTTCCAATTTACTCCCTTTTTGCTAGGGAGGATAGCAAAATACAGCTCCAGCTTAGTACTGAATGGCATGGATCAAACTGCAATTGTCCACACTCCGTGGTTCTATAATGCTCCAAGGTTCAGTGTCACTGCGTCTCAGCAGATATAATATGCAGATGGATGGCAGCTTCCTCCCCTGAATCTTCTGTATTCATGACAAAGATTACAAGTTGCCCCTTTCCACTCAATTGTGAGATTTGGATCTGAACTTGGCTCTTTTTCTCTGTGTGTTAAATATGTTACCACTGCAGCTGTCATTTTATTAGCAGAATTAACATGTTGGAAATGAATGACACAATGACAATCAGGAGTACCTGTTTTCTGGTTGATTTCAGCTGGAAGGTGCGGTGAGTGGGAACTGGGAGCAAAGTGCTCATTGCTGTATGAGATGAGAGGCGTGAGGGGATGGACTGCATGGGATGGCTGCACCACAGGAACCTTGTTTGACTGAAAGAGAAAAGAATAAATGATTTAGAAATTCAGTCTCTTCATTGGACTTATTTTGACATAATGCACCAACACCTCAGTGACTTGGGAACACAGTGATGCTCATTGTCATTACAGTAATACGTATTATTTACACAGCACTAGATTTTGTTTTAAAACTGCTTTTTCTACTCTGCCTTGTCAAGTACTCCCATGTGACATGACAGGCATTAGATATTGTACAAAGTTCCTTCTACAATGAGTTGCTTTTAGATGAAGTAAATGGGACCTTAAAACACCATCATAGACCTGTTAGGCTGACTGGCCTGTTATTGTGCCGTAAATTCAATCTAATATTCTGTCCCATAAAAACTCCTGAAATCATGGTAAATCTCCTTGACCCTGTCCTAACATAATTCCTTAACCCTAACTTTAGAAGTGTAAGATAAAGCAGTGGATTGTGCTTGCTGAGGAGCAGTCTGAGACTGTCCCAAATTCACTTCACACACACACACACACACACACACACAACTTTCCCATCAGTATTGGCTTGATTCAAAGCCAGATGTGAAAAGGAAATTTTCAATGTTCCAGTGCGTTTTATGGTTCAGCCCAAATAAACTGAAAAATTTTAGCATCAGCTTAGTTCAATTCTGGTGTGAGGCATGCAGTCACTTTTCATTTGTGGAGCAGGAGCACCTCATCTACCCTTTGAATGGATGGGGAAACAAGGATATACTTTTAATTGCATGTGTCACATTGAGTTGAACAGAGTTCCACAAGGAAAGACATATTGAGGCTGCAGCTAATAATGTAGATCAACCTATATAAGCAATATACATTGTGAATGCATTTGTGTTTAGTACTTCCATACTTTGTGTTTATTAATTTGTTTAATAGTTACTGTACGTTTGTTCTTTCCAAAGGTGCCTCGCTGATAAAGCCTGAGGTTTTCTAACTACAAACTCATTGGTCCCAAAACCATTTTTGTTTCAGCTGATTTCTCCCTGTTTTTGGACTCAAATTCATCAACAAATACAATCTGAACACCAGAATGGCCAGTTAAAATCCAGCTTCCATTGATCTCAGCGTTTAAGAAACTTGGATCATGTCCACTCTGCCATCTTTCAATGAAAACAAGCTTAATATGTGACAGTCTTCAGAAGAATGCAAAGTCAATTTGTTGCTTTCTTGAATGCAGGTTGTGTGTTCAAACTGCCTATAGGAAGCGGAATCTTGTGCCCTCCCTATGGTGAGTATGCTGGTGGGAGGGTATTTAATCAGGTGGGATGGGATCCTGCCACCTTCCCGCCTCCACCTCGATTAAGTTTGGAAAGGCAATTAATGCCCACTTAAGGGGTATTAACCCAGCAGTGGGTGGGGGCTGAGGTGTGCTTGCCATGCAGGGAGCATGACAAGTAAACCCTGGTATGTTTTTTTAGACTCCGGGTAGGGGGGGGTCTCTCGCTATCCCCTTCCTGCCTTTACTGTGCCTGGGATTCCTCAATTCGAGGCCTCAGGTGAGTGTAGTGCTGGCAGCAGCCACGACCTCCCCGGTGGCATCACAGAAGAGCTGTCGGCCTCTGATTGGCCTGCAAACTCAGTGGTTAGGACTTTTGCCCCTGGGGTCGTTGACCCAGGACAAGGCCTGCTGCTGGCCTGTTAAGTGCCTGAGTGGCACAAGATGTGGTGCCCTTCTTGAAAAGTGGTGACAAGAGAGTCTCACCAGCCGAGATCTCTATCACCTCCAGAAGATTCCCTCAATGTTCTAAATATAGCTCACTAATGTACTGTATTAGATTACAATTTATTTCCTAGAACTTTGGAGTCTCCTAATTGGTTAAGACAGTGAGTAATTGGGCCATATAAACTAAGAGAGCCCTGGGTTAAATCTTGGTTGAACGTGGATTAAGGTTGGTTGTAGAAGTGCCAAAGAATTTGGCCTCAGCGTCCTGAATTAGTAAGTCAGCAAATGTTTTGTTCCCATTGTGCTCGCAGATCTACATTGATCTTGATTAAGCAATATTTCAATTTAAAAATTTTCATTCTTGATTTCAAATTACCTCCACGACCTTGCTCCATCCTATTTCTGTAATTCCCCCCAGCCCTAGGTATCTGCACTCACCTAATTCTGGCCTTTTGAGCATCCCAATTTTAGTTACTCTACCACTGGTGGCCTGCCTTCAACTATCTAGGCCCTAAGGTCTGGAGTTCTCTCCCGAAACCTTTCCAAACTGCCTCTCTCTCTCCTTCTTTAAAATGTTCCTTAAAATCTTTTTTGATGAATCTTTTGGCCAACTGTCCTAATATCTCCTTATGTGGCTTGGTGTAAAATTTTGCTTATAGCACTCCTGTGAAGCGCCTTGGAACGTTTTATTAAATTGAAAATGCTATATAAATACAAGTTGTTTTGTTGTTGGACTGCATGTGACTGGATGTAGGAGAAAGACAGGATAGGCTTCAGTGCATTGGCCACTGATGTTAAATAGTTTGTGACACTCTCAGGCTCACACATGGCAAAATGTCATTTGGGTGCGATATCAGAAGGTGACCAATGCCCTTGTGATTGTACTGCAGCAAGGAGTCAAGGAAAAAAGGATAAGACAAGAGGAACAAATTGGCAAAAGAGAAAAAGAAAATGCATGCCCTTGAGATACATTTTAAAATGTGATTAACTTTGTTGACAGCAGCTTCACATTGACTGGAAACTTCAGTGGATGATCGATAATCACATCCAAATTCTTTTCCTGTTCCATCTTTGCTAATGGACATCCCTTCATCATATATGCACTTCATGTTTCCTCTTCCCATTCACATAAACTTGCATTCATGTCCATTAAAATCCATCTCAGGCAATCTGCTTAATTGGTCCAGATCCCATTAAATATGATCAATCTCTCCATTCGCCTTACCTGGTTACTTAGCTTAATGCCACCAGCAAATTTAAAAACATTTATTATTATACAAGAAAGGCACATCTCGATATCAGCTTGACATCTAGCCATTTGACACAGTTCTCTGCAAAACATCTCTAGTCTCAGCCCCTTCTCCCAGTCAAACCTTTCCTCCCATCATCTTCTGCTTTACTTTGCTAGTTTTCCATCCAGTTAGCTAATTTGCCAATAATTTCAGCAACCTTACAGAACCTATCATCTTTGCCATCCTGCTCTGAAGGTAATTACGCCTGCTAGGATATACTTCCATGATGGCTGGGGAAATGTTGCTTGGAGGGTGGGGTGGGGTCGACAGGGCTCTGGTACTTTGCCCACGATCATTGTTTTTCATGTCTGAGTGGGGACAATGTTTATGTGTGGGCTATTTGATAAAGCTAAAAAAAAATTACTGGGATAATTGCAGTGGGGATTGGTGCTTTGTGGTCCAGTAGCTAAGAACGCTTAGATGTGGGTTCACAGCCATAATCCCTGCACACGTTAAGTTCCTAATCTCAGCAATGCCATTGTGGGAAAATGTTGAGATGGTGGAGCAAGAATCACCTCAGAAGCAGAAGGCTGTGACATTGCTCAGATGGCTTTCAATGTGACTTTCAGTGACAGTTTATGCATGCGCAGAAAGATTTCAAGATGGACTGATGTCACTATCATTAAATCACTAATTGTATATCAAATTCAGTTATAATCATAATACAGCCAAGCTTCTGGTGGAGAGGGGTATTTATTTTCCTCTTTTCTTTCAAGAACATTTGGCTGAAAGCCAGATTTTTCTTGTTTGTTTGCAGTTTTTTTTGCCTGCTGCACTTATCTTGTATCAAAGTCATTCTTTCATATGAATACAAATCTATTGCTTTGATCTACCATTTGGGAACAAACACTGAATTCATCGATACTGAATTTGTGAAACTGATTTGAAACAAACAAATATTTTAAGGGAGATCCTGTGTTGCCATTGACAGGCTTCACAAGAAGTTATATCCCCATTGTTTGCAAACGCAAAACAGAAAGGGCTCAAAAATTTGCCAGTCTTTCAGCCGAGGTATAAATATCAGCATCTGCCTACTGGGAACCTCTGTCGACGGCCTGTTGAACTTTCCTGGGCTGGAGAAGTTCCCTTGTTTAAATAACCCTGATATGCAGCTGTGCCACTAGAGCAATCACAAATACCTATCAGGTGGGGGTAGGTCACCTGCTCTGTTGGGAGTGCAGGACCCCTGACAAATAAGCATAAAAAAATTGACCTTTTATTAGCTGGTCAAAAGACTCGCCTTCTAGAAAATCCAACGCGGGTCTTGCTGGTATAGGTTGCTGGGGAATGGAGGGGAGGGAGGGGCTTCTAGGAGGTGACTGTGGAGGGTCAGCATCATGAAGGAGTGTTAACCCCGAATTCACAAAATCACCTTTCAATCTGAATATCTCCTGTTTTTATGTGGCCTTTGGGTGATCCCTTTAAGCACTGAGGAGTCTAGCAACCATTGCAGGGCACACACTTCACCCACTGGTATGAGAGTTGAAAACGGTGTCTTACAACTGGCATGGTGTTTCAATTTGCATAGACACTTAGGCTCCTGTCTCCTTCAGTTGGGAATGCTGTCCACCCACCCCCTCCCCCTATTTCCAGGCTCATGAATTTGGGAATTTTCTTTCTCTAATTTTTGCTCATTGCCTGCCGTTTTTCCAGTTTAAACAGTTGATCATCTTCCCATGGTTCTGTTAATGCTTCTAGTTTTAATAAGGCCAATTTTGAACAAAATTAAACTATCATCCTCCATTTTTAACATCAAATTGTCAACACTCTGTTGCTCAGTCAGCTCTTGACGCTTTCCTCTACCTGCATTCCTTACTAAAATACCTTTCCTTATTTCTTTTTCCTGACAATTTTCTACTGCTGCTCCTGAAAGTGTTGAGGGTAAAGCTTGCCTTGGGCAATAACAAAGAGCCAGGCTATTTGAAACCTACCTGACTATATTTTAAATTGATGTCGAAGGAAAAGGGAATCATTTAGGTGTAAAACAAGTTGCCGATTTGTTTTCGCCCATTAACCGTTCCAGATAAAAATCAATTTCACTCCTGTTGACCCACTGCTGTCTAGAGCTCCATGGGCCTCCTTGGTACTTTACCCAAATGTTTATTAATCATATGTAAAACTTAAAATCATGTGGAAAGGGGGTGAAACCAGGTTAGATCCTCCATTTTCCACAACAGGGATTATTACTGGCCACTCCTCTCCCTCCCTGCTTCCCTGGCAGGGACTATAGTTGGCCTAAACTTCCTCAATAATCACATATAAATGTAGCTGGAGACATGGGGTCTGAGTGCCTGGCACACTTTCCTTCTATTTTAGCTTCTTACCACCACTCTGTATGACTGGCTGGTGGCAGGCGGCCATGAGTAGCCTCTGGGCTAGTGGCAGTAAGATCCTGTCATTTTTCAATGGAAGCAGAAAGCTTCACTAAAACCTACACTCTCCCAAAACCTTACCTCTTGCTTCCTTGTCAGATTTCTTCTATTCTCTTTGGATTGCATCTGCTTCTTTTGGTGCTTCAATTCAGTTCTTATGTGCAACCAGGATTTTCCTCATCGGCAGCATCAAACTCCTTTTGGCACAAGGATCCCATCGGGATCCAGTCCTTCATTATAAATAACCTCTGACCCAGGAAAATGGAGAGATCTATGGGTCAGATGGTTGTCCTGCCCTCACTTACTTGGCCAGAAAAGGAAGATCCAGACCTAGTGCTATTGATTATGGTGGGCATCAGAACTGAATTTAGTTATGAGCTTCCAGTGGTGTTACTGTATTGTGATCAAAAGCTGGGTACTCCAGTTAATTTTTCCCCGACCTGGGATCTACTATAGTGCATCCACTGCACTCTTGGCTGAGTAATTAACTCAGCATAAATCAGGAATAAGAAAAAAATAGCTTGCATTTAGATAATGTCTTTCATGTTCACAAACTGTTTGAGCTGCTCCACAGCCAATGGAGGGAGCAGCGTTGGAGTGTAGTCACTGTTGTAAGATGGGCAAATATAGCAACAAATTTCATTTGGCATGTCTCATATTAAGGAATGAGATAAATGATCTGATCATCTATTTTAGTGGTGTTGATTGAGTGATAAATGCTGCCCAAGACACCAAGTAAGCCCAGGCTCTGTATTGAATAGTGCTTGAAATATTTTATATCCATCTGATGGTAGATGGGGTCTTGAGTTTAACATTTCATCTGAAAGACTGATTGAGCTTTAAGAAAGTCATTGAATGGACCTTTCTGTTTTTTTGTCTCTTCTGTTTTCTACTTTTTCTCCTGGGATCTTAAATGAGCTATATTGCTGAATAGGGTTAGGTGAATGATCTGCTCTCCAATCTTTCACAGTACCAGTGCACTGTGGTTAGCCACCAGAGAAATAACCGGGGATGACTCTGGAAGATGTTTCAAATTGCCTGCCTATAGATGTAGGAGTGGTAAAACATCCAGATGGGAGGCGAAGAGAATCAGAGAGATGTCAGGATCTGGAACTCTCGACCTGAAATGGCGGTAGAAGCTGATTCCATCAATAATTTTAAAATAGAGTTGGACAGTTACTTAAGGATGAGGAATTTACAAGGTTCTGGACAAAAAGTACAGATGTGGGGTTATAGGTACCACTGCCCTTTCAAAGAGCCAGTACTGGCATGATGGGCCATATGGCTTCCTTCTGTGCTTAAGTTTCTATGATCCTATTTCTATGATTCCATGAAACACCTAGTGCTTCACTCAGAATGCTCCGCAGGACTTGAAATGTGTAACTCAGTGAGTAGGAGCATCATCTAGCTGCTCAAAGCTATGTTTTACCATGCCAAGGAACACCACTTGTAGGTCACCCACTTCTAATGATTAAAAAGAACCATGTTGTTATTCCACCAATCTCAAAAAAAAGTCGCTTAAGGCAGGAAGCTAATTTTTCAATTAATGGGATCAGTATCTAATGTACCTCAGTCAACAGCGATAGCTTTTGGTTTCAGTTTGCAGCCTGTTTGCTTTTTATGTACTTTGGAACTGACTTCAATGAGTTTTTCCCATGTGCTCACATGAAAGCAATTGGCTCATGCTTTAATTATCCATTTGAAACCACTTCAAGAGGCTATTTTAAAATAGATCATTTTGAAATGGTTTTGCACTGGGTTTGTTCAGCTTGTTATGAATTAGCCTGGAAATATTAGTGGGTACCGAGCCTAAGAAGTACAAAACCCATGCTGGATTGGAAAAAGTAATTGTTTCAGTGGTTTCCATGTAAAAAATAGTGTTGATTTTATTCTGGGACTGCTGTGAACATGGAGAGTATGCAGTATGATGAAACCTATAATTTCAATGACTCGTAGTTACATTATATTTTAACATGTCTGAGTAATATGGGCATTTTAAGGCTTAGCCTCAGTTTTGGAGGAATACGATGGATTGCTGCACCTTTGTAGTTGCTCAGCAGTAAGTTGCTTGTTTCATTTGTTTGGAAATCAAACAGGGACATATTCAATTGAAAGCAAAATACAGCATTTGCATTTACAGCTCCAGCAATCCATGATTTAATGAATAACAGCCCCAACAATTAACACTTTTTACTTAGCTTCAGAAAAACTGTTATAGACTGTTCTGATTGGACTAAAACCTTAACTCTGTTTCCCTCTCTCCACAGATACTGCCAACATTTTCTGGTTTTTTTTCAGGTTACCAGCATCAGCAGTGTTTTGCTTTAGTTACAGGCTGTTGTCACTATTAGCTATACAGAATGATCAAATTAAAGCAGATGTTCACGCAGTGAGATGAATGCCAAGTTTAAAGTGACACTGTTTTCGTGTAATAAAGCATACAGACCATGAAGACCCCAGACTGGAACTTTTAGCTCAGATGGAGGAAGACACCATATGCTGTAGATGCTGCAGTGCCTAGTTCTTGAGTAATTGGAAACTTTTCATTAGGAGCGGTGAAACTCTTCAAAATATCCCAATGCTAATTTTTAAAATGGCCTCATTCATGCCCTGTAAAATCTGCTACTTCATGAATATTCTAATTGTGCTGATTTTATAGATTAACTGAAAAGAAAGTCTCTCCAAATTAAATTTATGTGAAAATGAAAGTGAACCATTCAGAACACAGGATAGCCTTAGAATTAGAATCAGCAAGCACTCTCTTTCTGTCAAGATGACAATATTCAATTCCCACAAAATGACAGAGCTTAACATGTGTAAATCATGATAATAAAAGAGAAAATTCTTCATGGTTTCCCTCAAGGAGTGAAGATTCAGACAGCTGTGGTACAATCAAATATTCTGGAAATTATTTGTGAGTAGAAAAGTGTTGGCTTCTTTGGGCTGAATTTTCACTGCATTGGGAAGACTCTGCAGACCTTTAAAATAGTGGACGGGACCTGGATGCGGACCCCATTCCCGACAGATAATTTATTTCTGGCAGAGGAAAGGGCGTGGTTCACACAGGAAGGAAACCTGAACTCAGCAGGGCCATTTAAATTCAGTGCTGAGTTCAACAGACCCCATTTTGGCTCTTCCAAAGTCTTTGATGTGGAGTCAAAATAGAAGTTGGTTTGTTTTTATAAGAGATTAACCACTTGAGGAGATTTAAAAGCATTGAAAGGGCTTTAAGAATGGGAAGTTTTTTCACTATCAAGCGTGCAGGAGTGAGAGCTGTATTAGATTGTCGGATTGTTTTTTTCATCTCCTCATGGCTCCTTAGGTCTGCCCATGGTGGATACTGGGTGAATGGCTATGGAGTTGGCATGGAGGGCATGGGGGCAATGGGAGGTGGGTGGGAGTTGAGGGATGTCTGAGGGGTGAGGGCTACAGGTCCTAAGAACTTCTAAAACAGCTGCGAGGAAATCTCAGGGAACCAAGGCGGATCTTCTAAGCAGCCCGTCTCTGTACTCGCTCACCCCTGTGGCTGCCTTTGCTCTGCTTCCAGGATTGGTGGGTCTATCTCTAACCTGCACCCGCTCCCCTGGAGTGAAATTTGCATGCTTTAGAGTACTTTTTACAGAGGCAGGTCCAGTGGGTTGTGAAATTTCCCGACTTGAGCTTCCCACTTCAGCAGCCAAAATCCGGCTCTTTGATTTTGATTTTTTTTACATGTTAATTTAATGCTGTAAAAGTCTGTCCCCCACCCCCCACCGCCCCCACCCCATTTCACAGTAATTGTACAGATCTGTAAACACTGAGGCCCTCTTTTTAAAAAAGTCTGCTCGTTAACACCTTTATTGAATAGGAAGGCTTAACATTACGGTGCCTTTTAAAAACAAGTCTCACCACCACAGCAATTTCTAAAGCAGCTTTGAAATAAGTTTTCCTTTAAAAAAAATCAAACAATCACAAACAACTATACTTACATTTATATTGTGCCTGATCATATATTTTTCCAAAACACCTCAAAGCTCTTCATGTAATGAATTACTTTTTGATATGTAATTGCTATTGTCACTCCTTGTCAATTTGTGGATTCATATTCCCCTCCAACTGCTCTAAAAGCTGCAATGGTCATCATTTCAATTCAGTGCATCGATTCAGCTTTCTGCTGTTAGAGCTGCTCTAAGCTGATTCCCACAACCATGTTATCAGCAAATTCATTGTTTAGAAAAATATATTTAAACAGATCAACAAAACATGGATAGACATGGACAAAAGTATTCTATGGCTTCTCCAGAGCAGCAATTTTAAATATTACAATTGATAGCTGGTATCATCCATTCTGACTTCTTGAGCATCCCTAATTTTAATTGCTCCACCATTGGCATCTGTGCAAGGCTGTAAGCTCTAGAAGCTCCCTGAGCCTCCTGGCCTCTCTACTTCTCTTTCCTCCTTAAATCCTTCCTCTGTGGCCAAGCTTTTGTTCATCTGTCCTGATATCTCCACGGCCAGGATTTTAAGGATGGCATGTCTTCCTTTCCTGCCATCTGAGGAGTCTGTGGCAATGATACTGGCTGCCCTGCAGCCATTTAACGCTAGAGTTAGCTGGCAGCTCTCTAGTCCCAGCAGCATCAGAAACTGCAGTGTAAAGATTAGGACTGTAAGCAGTCCCCAGGGTCCAAGTCCTGGGAGTCCAGGACCAGATAAGCGTGGGGCGTCTCAGGGCCGGGCGGGGAGCGGAGGTGAGACCTGAGTGGTTGGGCAGAGGAGAGGGTGGGGCTATTGGTGGAGAGGCTGGGGGGAAGGAGCACACGGAGGAGCCAGACCTTTTGTGGAGGCAGGTGCCTGATGTTGAAAGGAGGCCATTGATGGAGTTATTCCCCCATCATCAGATACATGGGAACACTACCACCTGGAAGTTCCCTTCAAGCCACTCACCATCTTGACTTGGACCTTCCTTCATTGTCACCGGATCAAATTCCTGGAACTCCCTCCCTAACAGCACTTTGGGTGTACCTACGCCACAGGGACTGCAGCAGTTCAAGAAGGCAGCTCACCACCTCCTTCTCAAGGGCAATGAGGGATAGGAAAAAGATTCTGGCCTAGCCAGCGACACCGACATTCCATAAATGAATTGTAAAAATCCACTCGAGGCCTAAACAGGGTCACTTTTTGAGCTTCCCCTATGCCAATGAATTCCTCTGGTGAGCCTGAAAATTGAGGCTGGACGAGAAACAACCTTAAGTGGTCTTTGATTGGCCACTTTAAGGCCTCAAGTGGGGGAATGGTGGGCAGGCTGGCCTTGGCCTCACCCGTCCCACCGTAAAATTGTGGGGGCGTTGGGGTGGACAGGAGCCTCTCTGATAAAGACTATCCGAGGAATTTTAAGGCCAATTCCCGCCTACAAACCCGTCAGCGAGGGAATGTAAAATTCTGCCACTATGTGGCTTAGTGTTCTCCTATGCGCTCATATGAAGTGTCTTGGGATGCTTTTCTATGCTAAACATTGTTGAAATAATGACCTGGAAAGAAAGACTTGCATTTGAATTGCATCATACATGATCTCAAAACATCCCAAAGTGCTTCAGAGTCAATGAAGCACTTAAGTCACTGTTGTAATATAGGAAATGCAGCAGACAATTTACGCACAGCAGCGTCTTAGTAACACCAATGAGAAATGACCAAATCATCTGTGTTTTGGGGGTCAGTTAAGGGATAAATAAGGGAGAGCTTCAGAGCACTTCAAAAGAGTACCACTGTTTTTTTTTAACATCAACTTAAAAGGGCCTCAGTTTATTATCTCATGTCAAAGACAACAGCTCTGATAGCGCTGCAATTGCTCAATACTGTACTGGAGTATCAGCCCAGATTTTGCACTCAGTGCTCTGGAGTGGAAATTGAACCCATCACCATTTGATTCAAGAAGTGTAAGTGCTGTCCTGATACATGGCTTATTTTTGAGCATGTAATGTGGAGTGCATCCCAATCGGGAGGCCCATTGCTGTCCTGAAATTAGGCCTGGGGCCTCGTTAACATTATCTGGGTAATCTACTGAAGTCTGTTGTGCTTCCACAGGCACATTGCGCATTTTAAGAAGACAAGCTTCATCTTCAAGGTCCCTAGCCTTGCCCGTAGCAGCTTTGCTTGCAGCATCCTGAAGGCTTGGAGAATGGGGTAGGTGGGGAACAATGATGGAAATACTGTGAAGTTAGAGGAGCAGTCCTAAACTATCCCTCTTGACTGTACAAGGACATTTACAAAAACAACTTTAAAAAAACTTACATTTTGATGGTAGTTACTGAAGAATTTGGAGTTGAGCAAGCTGGGCTTCTACTCAGCTTTGTGATGTCCAGTTTCCCAGGGAGAGGTCTAAAACAGACATTAAGTCCCTTTTTTACATATATAAGGAGCCTAAAAGTCTGTTTTAGGTGGGTGCCAGTGATACCTGAAAAATGGCCCACCCCAATATTAGGTCAAATGTCTTTAGGAGACCTTTTGGCATGGGACATTGGTCCCTAAAATTCACCCTTATTCTACCAGTTTACACCTATGGGGTCTAATTTCTAGTTAATTCTTAACTTAAACCATTTTAACATTTAACATCTTTTTAATTGTATTAAATTAACTCCAAATCTAGACCCCATAGGACTGAAAAGCTGGGGTGCCTATTTAATATTGTTGCTTCGTGGGTTATGCACTTAGTGATCCAAAATGGAGATGTTTGCTAAATGTACACACTTCTAGAGCACAGCTTTGCTGATCACAAGCTCATTTTGGGAATTTTTTTGTGTATTTCCTATGATATTCCATCTTTTAATTGGACATAATAACTCTGGGGAGTGAGGCTTTGCGATGGGAATGCATATTGAGAAAATTGATACTAAATTAAATGACTAAAACCTGAATTGAAAGCTTGCAGTCAGTAACAGAACAATATAGAAATCATCACCTGAAGAGTAATACTATGTTGTGTTTGACACTGTTAATTATAATTTATAAAATGGAAGAGATTTTATTGTGATGTGACTGCCCATGATAAGCCCAATGAATTTCAACGCTTACCACAAGCAATGTAATTTAATTTACTGCAATTTGCATAAAAAATTCCCAGAAGCAGTAAAAGTGTCATCCTCTGAGTGGTTCTGAGTGATATCAAGACACTTGCTGCAAATAGTAATTGGAAAGAACAGCAAAGAGTGTGAACAATGGATCTAATTGAGTACTATTCTCCCCTAGGTTTCCCCCTCTCTGGTATGCCAATTAATGCTAGTGCATAATTCCACTAGTGTCAGTAATGACAATGACATCTGATAACCACTTCATATGTGGCATCTGTGGCAGAATGTGCCTCTCATGGATTGGTCTCTTCAGCCAACAGCAAAAGAGCATCATGTGAAGCTGCCCCATCCCCAACAGATTTGTTGCACATCCATCAGCTTATACCTATGAAAGGGTGCTGGTGACAACAGTTGTTCTTGAATGCATTGTGAATGTCAGCAGGCTATCCAAATATCGCTAGTTATTTGAATGTGCTCAGCTATGCCTAGACATGCACTTTACAGCAGGATCACTGGATAGCCATTAGGAAAGGCAACTCTGGATGAGTTGGATGAGCAAACCATTCAACCTGTCTTAATTCATCTATCTAGTAAGACCCCATAATCTCCCATTGCTACATCTAACTGCTACTTAAAAGATTTCAAGGTTTCGCCCACGTTACTTTATCTGAAAGTTCACTACAAATGCTGATCATTGCTTTCCTTGAAGAACTTCTGGTAGCAGTTCTAAAATTATTATTTACCAGTTTGAACGTGTGTTTCCTTGCCTTACTTTCACCATTTAATTTAAAGTAGTATTCTAGTTTAACTTTTTCTATATCATTTGCTGTTTTACTCTAAAAAAGATTGCATCTTGCATATCTCCTGTACAAGCTGCAAAGCCCAAATCCCTCTAGTCTTATCTCATAACTCAGATCCCTGAGATGATTCATTCACTTTTCCTTCCTATGTGATATTGCAGATACAATTATTTGCATTAAATTTCATTTTCTATTCTTTTGCCCAATCACATATTTTAATTCATTCTGTAATTTTTAGTCTGACTCCATTAATTTCACTGTTCCTCCTAGTTTGACAGTGTCTACGATTTGCATTTGGTTTCTGAATACAATTCATGGTGGTGGTCCCAAAAAAGCCCTAGTGCACTCAACTTTATACTTGCCCTCAAATGACATGACACTTCTCACCAGTATCCATTGTTTTCTGTGCTGCAGCCAATTTTTTGCTCTTTCCCCAAGTTTTATTCTAATATCACATAGGAAGGAAAAGTGAGTGAATCATCTCAGGGATCTGAATTATGAGATAAGACTAGAGGGATTTGGGCTTTGCAGCTTGTACAGGAGATATGCAAGATGCAATCTTTTAGAGTAAAACAGCTGGTAGCCTTTTGTGTGAAACTTTATCAAATGCCATTCAGGAGTTGAAGTGTGTTTACCACAGTCCACTAGGTTACCACTTTGTTAAAAAAAATCAAGGTGATGGGTCTATCAAGATCTTCGCCTTGTAAGACGGTGTTTACTGCATTTGCCAAATGGTTTATGTACAGATAATTCTCGAGTTTGTTCCTGATAAATAATTCCATTATTTAATGTGGAACTGAACTAAGATTAATAGATCAATTGTCATAGTTCTGTAGTTAGGTATCTAATG
This sequence comes from Carcharodon carcharias, assembly GCF_017639515.1. Lineage (NCBI taxonomy): Eukaryota > Metazoa > Chordata > Chondrichthyes > Lamniformes > Lamnidae > Carcharodon > Carcharodon carcharias. Next base: position 40,507,502 of record NC_054474.1, on the reverse strand, counting down.
AGTCATCTTTTTGAGTGTGGGCACGACATCAGCCTGTTTCCAACTTATCAATGCCTCCCCATAATTAGTCAATGAGCCACAATTCTCCTTCTTAGTCCGTGAAGCTTAATGACCTGATGAGAACAGCTAAGTGAACACATCAGCCACTCTCCCTTTTCTTCCTTGCTCAACCTCTAAGATTAATATCTGCACAAGTAATATTTCACACTGTATTCTGGGTAAGGAGCACTAACTTGAATTTCTCCTTGTCCCTAACAAAATTATTTGCATGCAGACCCTTTGTCCATTTTAACAGGGTCACACCACGAGGCTAACAACTTCAGCAGTCTAATATCATCTGGGAGACATTGGTCAAATGTCAGCCAAATGACTCAATCTTGTGCATCATGGCAACTTCCAGTAAGTCTTGTGTTAATATGAAGTATTCTTTGCATGTAGTCACACACGATTGAGAGAGTGGCAATCCTTGTGTGGCAATCCAGAGTGCCTGCCTTACTGGAAAGAAAGGGAACACTGGTTGAATGGCTCTCAGGAAAACAGGAATATTGCTGCCACACTGTGAAATTCCTTTTACGGCAACCAACAAAAACAATTTGCAGTTATATAGAGCCTGTATGAAAGAAAAATACATCTCAAGGTCTTTCAGAGGAATAAGGAATAAATGAACTTCTGGCTAAAGAAAGGGGTGTTAGGAGTGATGATCAAAAGTTTGGCTGAGGGAGGTGAGGGAGGTGGAGGGAGAGGGAACTCTAGAATGTGGGGCATAGGCAACTGCTGCCAATAATGGGGGAAAGGAAGGACGGATGAAAAAGAAAGGCAAAGTTAGAGGAGTAGGGCATGTTAGGAGTAGGGATGGCTGAGTGCGACTTGAGGCTGAATTTTTACCATGTAGGTAGAAATAGGAGCTGAATTTGTTTTCAGGTCAGAAACCCGGGTCCAGTGGGAAACTGATTAAGGTTATGATCTTCACATGGGTGAGCCCTTAAAAGGCATGAAGACAGGTTCGCTGTCCAATTAAGGACAGCGGGCAGGCTTTCAAAGCTGTGGGTTCAATCAGGGGATGCCCAAAGTTTCAGCCCTTGGTGTGGAACAGGATAAGGAGAACAGATTTTTGGGTGAGCGGAGAGGGTGGAGGACAAGTGACCATCCAGAAGGCCATTAAAGGCAAGAAAGAAGGTTTCAGCAGCAGAAGAGCTGAGGATCATACAAAGAAGATCAAAGCTATGTAAGTGGAAGTAGGCAATCTTTTTGATGGAAAGATATTCAACCCTGAGTTGACTTTCCAATACCAAGGTTGTAGTTAGTCTGGTTTTATCTGAGACAATGTCAGGGAGGGCGATGGAATTTGTGCTAAGGATATAAGGCCACAAGGGCTTTTGTCTAGCTAACATTTAGCTGGGGGAAATTATGGTGGTCCCATTCAAAACTAGATAATGGACAAGCAACCTATCAACATGGAGACAATGGAAGAATCGAGTGAGGTCTTGGAGAGGTATACCTTAGCCTGGATGCTAGAGCATATTTTTGCTCTTTTTTGATTGCATCTCCATTAGATCTGAGGAGCAAACCTACCTCAACTTGCTCTTGATACTAAAACACCTCTTTTTTCACACAGTCAGATTTGAAGGAGTTGCTGTAGGCGATTGCACTGACTTGTTCAATGGCATACATCAATACTGTGTTCTTAATGGATGCTGAACTGCAATTCCAAATAAGACCACTTTCCTTCGCTGCAGTTTCTGCAGCAGGACTTTCAGTTACTCAGTATCGAAGGAACAACTGTTACCCACTATACACAATTAGTTCAATTCCATGCATCACCATAACTGCCCTATTTCTGGTGATCTGCAGCCCTTTAAAAGCTGTTGCTTCACTGGATGTTGTGCTTCCCTGCAGGTATAGACTCTGGCAAACTTTTCCTGTCCACTAGTCGATACAAATTTGGAGGAAGGACATCTCAAAATTCAGTGCACCCTAAGTCTTGAGCCAGCACATGTTTATTTTTGCCTTTCGTGTAATATTGGGGCTGATATACATTTGAAGAAAGGTATAATTCGTTTCCTCACATTCTGGAAAAGGCTGTTACTTCCAGTATTATCTTTCTCCTCCTTGCACCATAGTGAGGAGAATGGGACAGTCTAACATAAGGCAAATTCCACAAACGCACCTCTACCAACTCACCAGAATAAATCCCTTCCACCCTCTGGGGTTGTCAGTTTTCGTTCCCTCTGCCAGATGACCTGGCCAAGATGAGTGAAAGCTACATTGTGAATAACGGAAATGACCTTCCTCCAGCTGAAAAACAGCACAAAAACATCAGCAACAGGGTCTTGGGAGGCTTTTGTCAGAACCTCAGTGGCTGAGCCAACACTTTACTGTGATCCAAGATAAATCTTATTTCATGTATCTGCACATGCCCATTTGTTAGGGAAGTGATTTTACAAGTGAATAAAGTTACAGATTTCTAACATCCCTTTCAAATTAAGCTTCCACTCAGAATGACTAAGTTGGATAATCATTTCCCAATCTCTACCATCTGTGCATTCTCCATTTGCCAAAATCAACAAGCTATTTTTTTTAATGTTCTTCCTATGTTCTTTTAAAAAAAAGATGGCATCTGTATGAACATCAGTGTAGAAATAAATTCAGTCTTTGCAGTTCATCCTATCACTGAGGCTTTGGTCAGAAACCAGACTGACCAGTTTTCATCGCTTTCCCAGCTAAATCGATAGCTTCATATTGATTCAGGAATCAATCCAATTTCCTTTCAGATGCTTCAGCCGAACCATCATTCACTAGGTGGCAGTCTGTTCCAATTTCTAGCTTGGGTTATATGATGCTGCAGATGGTGGTATCTCGAATGTGGCTGCCACCCATGAACTCTCATAGCTTTGAATCGCCTATCTTGGCCGTCCTGCTCTGGTATCCTCCCAAGACAGCTGGCTCAATTCAGAGTTCAGTGGAAATGGCCAGAAATCTAAAGCTTCTTCCTTTGTTTTAGAGCAGCAGCTAACTACTACAATGTGCCAATAAGGTTGCTAGAATAACTTCTAATCTCCTATTTGCTTTCCGAGAAAGTGTTGGATTAAATTATTAAAGGAATACTTTATATTCAAAAACCTACCATTGAGCATTCTTTCTAATGCAATTTTAAAAAATTCAAGTGTCTATTTTTCATGCATTGTCCTACATAGTGAATACGTAAGAACATAAAACCTAGGAACAGGAGGAGGAAATTGGGCCCCTCTAGCTTGCTCCACCATTCATTAAGTTCATGGCTGATCTGATCATTGCCTCACTTTCCTGCCTGCTCCCACAACCCTTGATTCTCTTGTAGATCAAAATCTTTCTAACTTAGCCTTGAATTTATTCAATGGCCTAACCTTTGCTGCTCTCCAGGGTATGGAATTCCAAAGATGAGAGAAGAAATTCCTCCTCCTCTCCACGTTAATGGGAGAACCTTTATTTTGAAACTGTGTCCCTTAGCTCCAGATTCGCCCATGGGCAGAACATCCTCTCAGTATGTGAGGGAAAGAGGGGAGGGTCCCTGAACAGTGATAGAAACATCAATTGTGATCTCCTTTGCCTGTGAAACCCAAGGTCACTTGTAATGTTCACACTACTGCTCCTGCTCAGAGTGACTGACTAATCACAAAATTTTCAACCTCAATATAATCCATAATATATTAATTAATAGCACGGTTCAAATAGTACAAATTAGAGATAGTATTAGATCCAAGGAAGAGACATACAAATTGGCCAGAAAAGACAACAGACCTGAGGATTGGGAGCACTTTAGAATTCAGCAAAGGAGGACCAATGGACTGATTAAGAAGGGGAAAATAGAGTATGAGAGTAAGCTTGTGGGGAACACAAAAACTGACTGTAAAAGTTTCTATAGGTACGTGAAGAGAAAAATATTGGTGAAGACAAATGTAGGTCCCTTACAGTCAGAAACAGGGGAATTTATAATGGGGAACAAAGAAATGACTGACCAACTAAATACATACTTTGTTTCTGTCTTCACAAAAGAGGACACAAGTAACATACCAGAAATGTTTGGGAACACAGGGTTTAGTGAGAGGGAGGAACTGAAAGAAATCAGTATTAGTAGGGAAATGGTGTTGGAGAAATTGATGGGATTGAAGGCTGATAAATCCCCAGGGCCTGATAATCTACATCCCAGTGTACTTAAGAAAGTGGCCCTAGAAATAGTGGATGCATTAGTGGTCAACTTCCAAGATTCTATAGACTCTGGAACAGTTCCTACATATTGGAGGGTAGCTAATGTAACCCCACTATTTAAAAAGGGAGGTAGAGAGAAAATAGGGAATTATAGACCAGTCAGCCTGATGTCAGTAGTGGGGAAAATTCTAGAGTCCATTATAAAAGATTTAATAGCTGAGCACTTGGAAAACAGTGGCAGAATTGGACAGAGTCAACATGGATTTACAAAAGGGAAATCATGCTTAACAAATTTACTGGAATTTTTCAAGGATGTAACTAGTAGAGTTGATGAGGGGGAACCATTAGATGTGGTTTATTTGGACTTTCAAAAGGTTTTCGACAAAGTCCCACATAAGAGATTAGCTTGTAAAATTAAAGTGCATGGGATTGGGGGTAGTGTATTGAGATGGATAGAAAACTGGTTGGCAGACAGGAAACAAAAAGTAGGAATAAACAGGCCTTTTTCCGAATGCCAGGCAGTGACTAGTATGGCACCGCAGAGGTTGGTGCTGGGATCCCAGTTATTCATAATATATATTAATGATTTAGATGAGGGAACTATATGTAATATCTCCAAATTTGCAGATGACACAAAGCTGGGTGGGAAGGTGAGCTGTGAGGAGGATGCAGAGATGCTTCAGTGTGAATTGGACAAGCTGAGTGAGTGGACAAATGCATGGCAGATGCAGTATAATGTGGATAAGTGTGAGGTTATCCACTTTGGTATCAAAAACAGGAAAGCAGGTTATTATCTGAATGGCTATAAATTAAGAAAGGAGAATGTAAAACGAGACCTCGGTGTCCTCATACACATGCTGAAGGTAAGCATGCAGGTGCAGCAGGCGGTAAAGAAGGCAAATGGTATGCTGGCCTTCATAGCCAGAGGATTCGAGTACAGGAACAGGGATGTCTTGCTGCAATTATACAGGGCCTTGGTGAGACCACACCTGGAATAGTGTGTGCAGTTTTGGTCTCCTTAACTGAGGAAGGATGTTCTTGCTATAGACGGAGTGCAGCGAAGGTTTACCAGACTGATTCCTGGATGACAGGACTGACAAATGAGGAGAGATTGAGTTGGTTTCAATTATATTCACAGGAGTTCAGAAGAATGAGGGGGGATTCTCATAGAAACCTATAAAATTCTAACAGGACTGGACAGGGTAGATGCAGGAAGGATGTTCCCGACGGTGGGGAAGTCCAGAACCAGGGGTCACGGTCTGAGGATACGGGATAGACCATTTAGGACGGAGATGAGGAGAAATTTCTTCACCCAGAGAGTGGTGAGCCTGTGGAATTCGCTACCACAGAAACTAGTTGAGGCCAAAACATTGTATGTTTTCAAGAAGGAGTTAGATATAGCTCTTAGGGTGAAAGGGGTCAAAGGATATGGGGAGAAAGCGGGAGCAGGCTATTGAGTTGGATGATCAGCCATGATCATAATGAATGGCGGAGCAGGCTCGAAGGGCCGAATGGCCTACTCCTGCTCTTATTTTCTATGTTTCTATGTTCAAAAATTAATCAAGAAATACCTAGCAGATTGGTTAGCATCTGAAAAAGGCACATTTGGATATTCAATAACTAAGGTTATGATGATTTTAATTACGTCATTATATTTAACATATGTAGGCCAGGTATATAATTATTTGACTGAGTTTCCTTAATATTGACAGATTTAATTTTGAATTAAGAAGTTTGGTGAGTTCAGTAACTAGGTCAAACTCCTGTACCAAGGGCTATTGTCAAGGATGGACAGTAGTGTGCAATGATTATTAAGTCAATGTCTGGTGATAAAAGGCAAGGTTGTCCTGATGTGGTCAAAAGAGTGAAACTTAGTTTCCTGATTGGCTGAAATGGTGGTGAGGGAGCAAACCGACAACTGCCCACTCTTTGATACCCTGGGATAATCATATTCACTAAATTCCAATGAATGAATAATAACCTTTTCAGTATTTTTATTTAATAGCTCAAATGTGAAAAAGCATTTAACACCAAAATTCTGACCATTTCACAGATCCATTCCTGATTTCAAGGATATATAACATTCTCTGGTTCTGCAATTTTCTATTTTGTAATGTTAAATCCCATGGAAATAAATATACAATGCTACTAAAACAATGACCTAGAATTTCAAAAGTAGTAAAAACATCTTCATTTTAACTCTGATGCGTTTACTTTAAAAACTGGATTAACTTTCACCTGTGCATACTTAGAGAATGTAACTACAGGTGTGAACTTTACACAGGAGATATTATTAAATATTTGCCCCACCCACTCCCATAATATGTTAGTGTACAATAGAGCAGTGCGGAGTTCGGCAAAATGTGACTACCAGGACTGACAGAACTTATGGGAAATATAGTATTACATTTAATGGGATATAGTAAGCTTGAAAACAATTTTTAAAAATAAAATTCAGATATTAGAAGCCAGCTCATAAATCTGTATGCTACAGCCGATCATTCAAATCAGTCACATCAAAATAGATAGGTTGAAAATATGAGTACTTAAGGACAAATGTTATTTATTTATGTTTATCCAAGTTTTAATACTTCAGCATCCTTGGATTGGAAATGCCATAATTATCAAGAGTATTGCAATTGTATTGAGGCACCTCAGAGTTGTATGTTGTATGCAGGAAAGTTGAATTTTATTGCACTTTCTGTAATAGTCATTTTGAAATGTTTTGGAATATACCTTTACAAATTTTATTAATGAAGTATATTTTGGAGGAAAAATGAATCAATAATCCCTTTCCCGGGCAAATTTTCAGAAAGACTAATTTATAATTTGGCAACATGGCATATATTTTTTGATTTATTTTAGAACTTTCAAAATGGAATGCCTGAAATATATCTGGACAAAATATTTGTTTGTCATTACCTTCTTTGTACAGTTTCCCAGCCCTACGTATATCTTTCTCTGGTTGAATGAGTAAACTCAGTGTCTGTGCCATGCTAATGCCCAAACAATTTAAAGTCAACATCATGTTGACACTTCAGCACAGAAACATTGGACATTTTGCATTTTTACCTTCCTTCTAGAAATCCAAATGTTTCACCATCCGTAGAATTAATGCTTAAATAGCAGGATAAGAAATTATCTTAGCTTCTGATTCACAAAATAGGCTGTACAAGGCTTCAGAAAGCAGTTTAGAAGTAATTTAATTCTAATTATAAATTGTATGTTATTAACAAAGCAATTTGCAGGCTGGGGTGAGGGGGAAGGTGACAGAAAGAAGAATGATTTGCTCTCAAGGGGGCCTGGATTGTATGGTGCACCATGGTGGTGCTGTGTGAAATATTTTCAAGGCATAAACTGCATCTGTGTCAGGACACAATTGCACTGTTTTGATTATTCATTTTACATCTTTACAAATGCACCATCTTTATGGAAAATGCTTGACAGAACACTTATTTCCAAGCACTCTGCAACAAAGCCAGAGTGGTGCTCTTGAGTCACACCAGCCAATGCTTAAAACAGAGCTGACTACCATGACACAACCATCATGTCACGAAACAGAAGGCTGCTACCACCAATGCAACAATGTAAATTGTACCAATTTATTCATCAAAGCATTGATCAACTCATTGCATTGATTGTTTTGCACCACTTTGGAATGAAACAAAACTCTTTCCTTTCACCCCAAATGTAAAAAGAGACCCCCTTTAATTTATGCACTGGATTTACAAAGCCATTCAAAGGAAGAAACTGGAACCAGTTTATGTGGAAAGGAACAGAAGGAAGAGGTAAAGATGAGAAGTGTTTTTAGAGGGAACTCTGAGAACTGTGGATTATTTTATAGATGAAAGAGAAAATGTGGCTTAAAGGAAACAAATCAGTGAACAAGAAGTGGCTTTGAAGGAGCTTAATTCTGGTAAGTGAAGAGCCATCTGCTTCTTGACTGCATATCTAATCTCTAGTCTTGATACAATCCTGACTATTTTAATTCAAGTAAGCTTTCATAACTTGCATGCACCTGAATTCTACTCCTTATCCTTGCTATAAATTTGCTTTATTAACTGTTTAACTGAATTGCTCTCATTTTCATTTTTATATTTTCCCAAGAATTAACCTGTTTCAAGGAAGAGACCTTTGCTAACAGAGCTATTCCACTTAGAATCTTCACTGAAGAGACAATAAAATCTTCCACAGCTCTGAATTCCTTCCAGGGGTAGTTATTCTCTTTATCAACTTGCTTGTTTCTTTATACCCATACTATCAGTCAACATCTGTGATTTTTGATGGAGCAGCAGATGTAATTTACATCCCTAGAGCCAAACCAAGATCTCCACTATAGTTGATTTTGTATCTCCAAAACGTTTTAATAGGGTTTTATATATATTAAAAAATAACAACAGTCTTTAATCTAACCCATTTGGTTTACTTTACACGTCCTTGAGCGCTCAGGAATATCCATTACATTGTGGCAAACAGAGTTTAGTAAAAAGGAGCTGTAAGCAATTTACTAGACGTACGATAATTGCTCAACCGTGGAAGAGCTAAGGTCATTTCCACTGTTGCATATTTTGATAATACTTGTGATGCAGGTTGCACTGTGAGTATATGGATAAAACTATCATGTGTCACACTTTGATCTTGAGAAACCAAGACAAGAAGCCAAAATTCATAATGCAACACCCAACCAATGTTGGAAACTATACAAGAGAAGTCTATGTAAATCAGGAAGTATTGAGTAGGTGATGCCAAACTTGGGTTTTAAAAACCAGAAGGTTGCAGCAGGAAAGAAAAACTGTGGGAAATAACGAGTTCCACTGTTGTGAGGTCTTGGGGAAAAAAAATTTTAACAGGAGCCTGTGCAGTAAGTTTTAATTTCAGCACAAAGAGCTCATAAATTTCTGTTTAATAAGTTTACTAAATGCTAGACAATACCACAATACAAAATGATTGTAGGCTCTTGATAGTATAGTTAACAGACCAGACCAAAATGTAATCCTTTCCTATGCAGACCTTTCGTTTAGTTTTCAAAATTTCTTTCCTCTCCTTTCTTGAGGATGCCAGGCAACCCAGTGATACCTCATACAAGTAGTCATTCTCCATGTGGTAACCTGGACACTGACATATTTTGAAGGTAGTCACTCCCGAGATCACAACTATGAGTATTAAGGGAGATAGGAACTCTTGCAGTCAGTACCATGAATGTTATCAGAGTTTCTTAACATTCACAAATTGTACCCCTTCTGCTTACATTCTTTAACTCTGCAATCTGAACTTTAAACCAAGTTATCAGGCAATTTTCTGTCGTTGCCCAATGCATATTTTATTGTTGATTCCCACACATCTACAAGGACTTCTCTGCCTCTAATGAAACTGCTGAAGTAAATAGAAAGTGATAAATTACTGAAAAGACTGATTGACGCTGTTAATGCAATATTTTGATATTTTTGACACGATGTAGACCTCCCATTGAACTGACTAATACTGATCAACCAGAGGTTATTGAAACAAATAATTTCAATATACCTTTTAGAAGTATTCACATCACAACCATCACCTGGAGACAAATTGGGAGCCAGCCTACCACTGTATGGAAATGACTGGGCTCTCACTGTCACTAACCAGATACTGTACATACTTTTGCCAACAGCTCCGCTTTGTATCGCCCCATCAACAGTGATCTCTGGTGTGGTTTAGCATCACTTGATCTGTGGGATAACCTTAGCAGCAATTAGTGGTGAGGCCGAATGAGTCATCTCACTTTCAAGCTACCCACACTGTGGAACCCATAATTTCGAAAACAGAGAAAGACCAAGAATGAGCCCATTCTCTATTTCAGTTTTGGAACTCTCAATACTCTTATCAAAAAAAAATCTAAACTCTAACCACTCCATACTTGCCTGATTTTTCAGCTATTAACCCTTTGAGCATTATTGCATACTATACATTGTGCTGCCTGTCAAGGTAAAGGAGACTTATTTTAATCTTCCCTCTTCTTCATTTTAATGAGTTCTCTCTCCCCTTTTTGGACTGGCCTTGCCACAATCTACACTTTTCTCTCCATGCTTTCACATAGGATATGTCTTCTCAGCAGAAACAGGGAACAATTGAAGGGGACACATCAAAAGCTATTCTCTCATGTTTGCTCCTTGTCTGATTTAATGTTTTGAGATGAAAGTGTATACCCACAGTTTTATATTAGAAATAAAATAAATAATAACATCCCTATATCCCTCCAAAAAAGCTGGACAGATTTAGAAACAGACCAGTAAATTGGTCTGTGTCATCTTAAATTTGTGTCAATTGTCTTGTGACAAGAGCATAAAATTCAACATTCTTTATTTTATTACAATTTGGCTTGTAAGTCAACACACTGATACCTTGGTAATGGATAAAATCTGGCCTTTTAAAATGAAAAACAAGTTTGCATTTAAGTCCCCAGAACACAGAACATTATACGGGTGAAAAGAATCACAACCGTGTTCCATGGTGCAATGCCTTTTGTTCCTTCCTGCAAATTGAGAGTTTGTTGATTGCTTTTATGGGTTTGTGCTACTAATATAATATCAAATAGAGGTAATGATGTGGTGTGAAATAAAGACAACTTGTACTTACATAGTGCCGATCATGACCTCAAGATGCTCCATTGCATTTTAAAGCTAATTAAGTAATTTTGAAGTGTAGTTAATATTGAAATGTAGGAAATATGGCATTCAATTTATATGGTCCCACAAACAAAAACATGTTTACGACCAGATAATCAGTTTTTGTTGGTGATTGAGGGATAAATATTGGCCAAGATGTGGTGGGGGAGATCTGTCCTGTTTTGAGTGAGTAGACAAGATCTCAGTTTAATGTCTCATCCAAAACGTGGTACCAGCAACAGAAAGTCGCAAGGAAGTGTCAATGTGGATTATATACTCAAGTCTCTGGAGTGGGATAAAAACAGAAAATGCTGGAAAAACTCAGCAGGTCTGGCAGCATCTGTGGAGAAAAAAACAGAGTTAACCTATGACTCTTCTTCAGAGTGTATGCCTGGATGCTAGACAATACCACAATACAAAATGATTGTAGACAGATGCAGTTAACAAACCCTTCAGCTATGAAACGTTAACTCTGTTCCTCTCTCCACAGATGCTGCCAGACCTGCTGAGTTTTACCAGCACTTTTTGTTTTTATTTCAGAGTTCTAGCATCTGCAATATTTTGCTTTCATCTCTAGAGTGGGAATTGAACACAAGCTTTTAATAAAGAAGTGAGACTGCTACGAATCAAACCACAGCTGACACTCTAAACTTGTCAACAATTGCATATTAATGTGCCAAATGGGATTTATAATATGTATACTTTTAAGAAACAATATTATCATATTAGTTCAATAGCAGGGAGACTAAATTCTGCAACAAAATGCTCTGAAAAAGTGTCTTATAGCTGATATATTGGGTCATTTAGCACTTTTTGTCAGAGTAGGTTGTATGAGTGCCTCACTTTGCTCAGTATATAGAATGAACCCTTTAGAAAAGGGAGGGTAAAATCAAGTTAATTTGAACGTAGCAGAGGAATATAAAAATTCCTCAGCTGTTAACAATGTGGACCTGTAACACTCAATAATTTGCATTATTGAATCTCACATGATTACTGAAAATACTGGAGGTGAAGCTGGTCTTGTATGGTAGCAGAACACACATGATAATGAACTGGCAGTTTAATGAAACCAATGGAAAAGAAAATTGGGTTTGCTGCAAAGCAGTCTGCCAAATCATTACCACCCAAGATAATTTCACCTCCAATAAGTCTCTCCTTCACGTAAACAGCCGTTCTGATTCCAGTTAGTGATTTGCAGGATTTGATAGATGACATAAAACTTAAAAAGGTGCCTTAACTCTATCCATTTCCCCATGTGAAGAACTAATTAGGCAATTTAAATCAGTATGTAGAAATAAGATTTGATTGAACACTGAATACTGATCCAGGGAGTACAATATTGTCCAAACAAGTTTTATGTGAATGCTCGAATGGCCATTGTATAGATTAATCACAAGTATTGAACAAGAGAAGGCCATTCAACCAATCAAGTCCAATCTCTTTACACATTATTTACAATTTGCCCCAGTGTGAACTCTGTTTACAGCCACCTTCCGGTCCTTCACAGTATTGGTAATTGTTATTAATATAATTGAATAGCTGGCTGAAGTTGAGGGGAAAGAAAGGACACAATGGATTTGCTGAGAATTTGGAGGGAGGGGTGAAGATCAGTCAACAGAGCCTTACTTGAAGGCACTATTCTTTTTACTAAAGCTGTGCTCAATTTATGAGATACAACCAAATTGGCAGCTTGTATTATTGTCCACTCTGTGACAATTAATAGGTACACATAAATGGGGTAGTTTATTAATTTGTCAGAAAGTCCATAAAATTTACTCAACATGCAAACATCCTGGGGAGAGGGATAATTGTTGCACTCCAAGAAGACTTCAGAGTGACATCATAGTTATTTGTCTTTACAATGTTTATTCATAGAAGAAGAGAAAACCCAAAAACCAAATTCTGAAAACTACATTCTACGTTTATCATGGTTGCTGCTGCAACGTGAATTGTCTCACAAACAGAGTGGGCACAAATTGATACAGTAACATTCAGTGCTGTGACCATGTCACCACTCAGACCAGAAAGATAACCATTCAATCCCCTCTATGTTTGATAATTGCCAAAAGACAGTTAGTACTATCTGCATCAACTGATTGCCTGACATATTCATGAGATTCATGATTGTCTTCTGAAGACCTGGATAGCCAAGCAGCATCTGCTACTTGATTGTTACAGCTGATCTCAGAATATAGAGATTCTCTCAGCCATGAAGGGAGCCAAGGGCTTGTGAGGGATGAAGATGCACAACCCACCAGATTCAGAAGGAATATGCTATAAGGGAGTTTTGCTGCCAAAGTACATGATGCCCTTGGAAGTTACAGAATAAATTGCAACTGCAAAGCTACATATTAGCCATCCATTAATCTATATTCAATCTATTATTCTACGACCAAAACTAATCTGAAGCAGCAACCCGGAAATTATTAAGAACATCATTGGGATGTGGGACCATTAATGCATTAGGCCAACCCAAACACTCAATTGTTTTACTGAATGTTAATGGTTAAACATGCACATATTACGTGCCAGCTTTGCTTCAGTGATATCACTCTTGCCTCTAAGTCAGAAAATTGTGGGTTCAACCACACCTAATTTGACTCAAACAAGTAGCCTAGCCTTTTGGGTTAGATGCTAATCAGAGTCCCTGTTTGCCCTCTCAAGTGGATATAAAGAATCCAATGGCACTATGCAAGGAATTGGAAGGGGATTCTCTTGTAACCTGGCCAACACATATCCTTAAACTAGCATGTTTATTTCATTGCTGTTTGTGGGAACTTGCTGTGCCCGAATTGCTTGTTAGATTTGCTACACTGCAGCAATGACTACCCTTCAAAATTATTTCATTGGTTTTAAAGGGTTTTGGGACATCCTCACATCATTAAATTCAAGTTATTTCTTTGTAAGGAGGGAGTCTCGCTATCAGATCCCTATTAAGAAAGGCTCATACTTTAAAGACGCACTTTAATGAGGGGGTTTTAATGCCAGGCTCGCTTTCGTGATGGGGGGTGGAGGTTGGGGTACAATTAGTACCCCATTAGTACGGCTAGTGTTCGTTCTTCTAACACAGACATTTGAAAGAATTGCAATTAAATTTTAAACATTTTTTCATTTTTCTTGGAACATATTTGTTTAGACTAAGTGCAGGCAAAAGCTTTGCTGGAAAGAGCTTATGACTAAATCTGGTGGTGTGAGGAAGTTGAATTATTTCCAGTCGGAGTATAGTTATTAACTTAGAATGTTGAAAAGTACTTATTGTTTTAGTCAGAATGTGTGTTAATTCAGCTCTTATATATCATGGAGCTCTGTTACTACCAAGCAATTCAAATTAACACTTTAAAATAACCCAGCCAAAAGATGTTTAAGGTTGATTATATGAATAGCTTGATTTTTAAGATGGGCTTCAAATGTCAAGACTGAACTGATAACACTTTAAGGGTTAACGCCCCTCACTGATTCCCGATTTTATGTGTCTAGGGCCCTCATTGTGATATTATATAGTTACGAAGAACACTTGCACCTTAAAATGGAACCTTCCTGTGCATTTGCAAAAATCTACACATTATGGTGCTTTTACTAACGGATACACCACTCAAAATGAAACCTTGAGTCAAAAACCCGGGGAAAGTTTCCATTCAACCTGGTGGTTTGGCAAAAAAAAAAACCTGTGCGATTACCAGACTGGAAATGCCTTATTACAAAATTAACTCAAGAGAAGAATTAACATATCCCTTCTGAAACTGCTTTTGATCTTCCCTGGGCTGTCTGCTTCAGTCCGTCAGCTCTTACATCTCGCTTCTGCATATGAACTGCACTATAATACTTTCCCTTTATAGAACGGTGAGATTCCATTGTAATCTCCTTTGCAAGGATATATAATTAGAAAGAAAAATAATAAAAATATGCCTCCATCTTCTAGGAAATTCCATTCATTTCAGAAATCCTAAATAGTGTCATTTGATTTTTAAAAGCAAGCTCTTATGCAAATCATATGGAATTGTGCGGTGGATTTACAGTCACACAGAATGCATTGTCATGAGACATTCTCCACACTCTGAGGTGTGAGCATAAACTTAGGTGCTGCATAATATTTATATATCAACTTTCATGACCATAGGGCTTCTCAAAGTGCTTTACAGTCAATTAAATACTTTTGAAGTGCAGTCACTGTTCTAATGGTGGCATCCAATAAACACACAGCAAAGATGAGGCCCAGGAATTAAAATATATCAAATTCATGACTTTGAGGGTCTGCAACCTACCCCCACAACAGCCACCCCCATCCATCCAAAACTTGCTCCCAGTTAAGATGCTTCTCGTGTGGACTGGGTGGTGCAGTATGTTCGCATACTATTGTCACAACTCAGGGGCCTGAATCTGAATCTATCTCACAAAGTTGGGCTAAAAAGCATCTCTCTCCATGTCAGATAAGGATCTAATTTGCTATTGATTGGCAAGGTCACTCAGAGGAAAAGAAAGTGAGATTGCATTTCCATGTCTTTCAAGATCTCAGGACATCCCAAAGTACTCACTGTCAATGAAGTACTTTTGAAGTTTAGGCAATGCTGCAATGTGGGAAATATGGCAGTCAATTTGCACACAGCAAACTCCCACAATCAGCAATGAGATAGATGAGCAAACAATTTGCTTTAACGATGTTGGTTGAGGGATAGACTACTATATTGGCCAGGATGGTGGGGAAAATTTCCCTGCTTTTCGTCAAAATATGCCGCGGGATATTTTACGTCCAACTGTGCAACACTCCTTCAGTACTGTACGTAGCATCAGACTGAGTTTATGTGCTCAAAGAGAACACAGACTCAGAGGTGAGAATGCTATCCATGGAACAACAGCTGACACACACATAGTTTTGTGGGAAATCAAAATGTCACAATAATGCACTGGGTGATGCTGTTCTCAGATTAGACCTGAGGATATACTTGCTTTGGAGGCAGCACAGTGAAAGCTCACTAAATTGGTCCCTGGGATGAGGAGATTGTCCTATGATGAGAGGCTAGGTAAATGGGGCTTCTTAAACTCTCTGGAGTTTAGAAAAATGAGAGGTGATCTCATTGAAATGTACAAGATGCTAAAGGGGTTTAATAGGGTAGATGCTGAGAGGTTGTTCTACTGGTCGGGGAATCTAAAACACCGGGCACAGCCTCAGGATAAGGCGCCGGTCATTTAGGACTGAGATAAAGAGAAATTATTTCGCTCAAAGGGTTGTGAATCTTTGGAATTTTCTATTGCAGAGGTTGTGGATGCTCCATTGTTAAATGTGTTTAAGGCTGGAATAGACAGATTTTTGGTCTCTCAGGGAATTAAGGGATATGGGGAGCGGGCAGGAAAATGGAGTTGAAACCCAAGATCAGCCATGATTGTAATGAATGGTGGAACAGGCTTGAGGGGCTGTGTGGTCTACTCCTGCTCTTATTTCTTGTGTTATTGTGTGTACATTGTTACAGCAGGAGCAGCAGGAGCAGACTTTCCTTAATAAATTGGCAGTGCTCAATGCTGACTCTGGGCACCTGAGAAAGGAAAATACTTTATTCCGCAGTGCTGGTATATATTGCTCCAATCAGCACAAAAGTTCACAATTTTTTATGACCATGATATGGCAAATATGAAAGAATTATAATAGCAAACATTACAAGAGTAAATAGCAATAGATCCAAATAACAAATGGCACCTCTCCAAAGGATTAGCTTTTAGGAAGGAGCAGGTATTCATGATTAAAGCTTTTCAGCAGATCACAGCTTTGTGGCTCTCACCAGGTGTCAGATAACTTACATTTAATCTGTACATCTGATTAACTCTTGGTCACAGCATGAAAGCTTATTCATTCTGTTGGTGTATAATCAGCAACTTCACTGCCCACGCAATCAATATTCTACATGTGAAAAGATGAAGAAAGTAATAACTTACACCTATGAGGACACACAATGGAAGGGTCAACAATTCCATTGGTCTGAAGTTCAGCAGCAGCTGTAGGGAGTGGGAATGGCCGGCTGGCCAATAGAGCATTGGAATAATTGATAAAAACAAAAAACTGCGGATGCTGGAAATCCAAAACAAAAACAGAATTACCTGGAAAAACTCAGCAGGTCTGGCAACTCTTTTCTTCTCCGCCGATGCTGCCAGACCTGCTGAGATTTTTCAGGTAATTGGAATAATTGAGCCTGTAGGCAAGGATTTCAGCAACAGATAGGCTGAGGTAGAAACAGACATGAGCAATATAACAGATGGGAAGCAGTATTTGTGATGGAGGGAATAAGGGGTTGGCAACTCAGGGTTAAACAGGTGACAAGGTTGCAAAGAATCTGCCAGTCTGAGACAATGAGGGTGATTTAATACATGGCAAGTTTTGTGTCAGAGACTATAGATGATAGCTTGTTTTTTTTTTTGCCAATGTTTAGCTGCATGGAAATTGTAGATCATCCAAGATTGGATGTTGGACAAGCAATCTGACAACAGAAAGGCTCAAGAGGATCACAACAAGTGGTGGAGAGGTTGAGCTTGGTATTGTTAGCACAGCAGCAGGCATGTGGAAGCTGTCTCCATATCTGCAAGTCACCAAAGAGTAGCATATCAATGATGAGGAGGAAGGGACCAAGGATAGATCCTTGAGAGATTCCAGGGGTGGGAAGAGAAGCCACTGCTGGGGTTGCTCAGGCTGTGATTGAATAGACAAGAGTGGAACCAAGTGAGAGTAGTTATACTGAGCTAGACAATGAAGAAGATAGGTTGGAGGAGAATTTGATGAGGTCAGCTGTGTTGAAGGCTGCAGATTGGTCGAGGAGGATGAAGAGCGATAATGCACCACATTTTTTGCCCGTATGAGAAAGCTGAGAGCTCTGTATGTTCTTTTCCAGAATAAAATGGCAGCCCCAATGGTGTGTGGTACTAGTGACAATAATCTACCTTTGGCAGCAACAGAATTTGTGTGCCTACTCCCAGGAACATGCAGGCTGCCTCTTTTATATTTCAATATGAGGAATGAGATAATGTTGCCGGTTAATTCCATTTTCTCGTCATAGAACCATAGAAAAGTTACAGCACAGAAGGAGGCCATTTAGCCCTTCTTGTCCATGCCAGCCTGAGGACACCAAGGTGCCCTTTCTAATCCCACCTTGCTGCACCCGGCCCATAGCTCTGCAGCTTACAGCACTTAAGGTGCAGATCCAGGTACTTTTTAAAAGAGTTTGAAGTTTTTGTCTCTACCACCAACTTGGGCAGCGAATTCCAGATACCCACTACCCACTGCATAAAAAAGTTCTTCCTCATGTCCCCCGTACACTTCTGCCACTTATCTTGAATCTTTGTCCCCTGGTTCTAGAATTCTCCACCAAGGGAAACAATTTTATTTTGTCCACTCTTTCTATTCCCCTCATAATTTTGTACACCTCAATTAAGTCACCTCTCAGCCTTCTTTGTTCTAAGGAAAATAACTCCAACCTATCCAATCTTTCCTCGTAGCTACACTTTTTTAACCCTGGCAACATTCTTGTAAACCTCCTCTGCACTCTCTCCAGAGCTATTACATCCTTCCTGTAATGTGGTGACCAGAACTGCACACAATACTCCAGTTGTGGCCTCACCAGTGTTTTATACAATTCCAACATTATATGCCTCTGCCAATGAAGGAGAGCATTCCATATGCCTTCTTTACAACCTTGTCTACTTGAACTGCTGCCTTCAGTGACCTATGTACTTGTAAGCCAAGATATCTCACTTCATCTACCCCTCTTAGTATATTCCCATTTATTGTGTAATCCCCGTAACTGTTTGACCTCCCTAAATGTATGACCTCACACTTCTCTATGTTAAAATCCATCTGCCACTTTACCGCCCACTCCACCAACCCATCTATATCGTTTTGGAGATTATGGCTATTCTCTACACTATCCACTACTCGGCCAATCTTTGTGTCATCTGCAAATTTCCCAATTGTGCCCCACATGTTCACGTCCAAATCATTAATGTATAACACAAACAGCAAGTGTCCCAACACTGAGACCTGCGGAACACCACTTGAGAAAACTTTCCATTCGCAAGAGCATCCATCAGCCATAACCTTTTATTTCCTGTTACAAAGCCAACCTTTTATCCAGTTTGCCACATTACCCTGAATCCCATGGGTTTTTACTTTCCTGATCAATCTGCCATGTGTGACCTTGTCAAATGCCTTGCTAAAATCCATGTACACAACATCCACTGTACTACCTTCATCAACCCTTCTTGTCACTTCCTCAAAGAATTCAATCAAATTTGTGAGGCAAGACCTCCTTTAACAAATCCATGCTGACCATCCCTGACTAGTCCATGCCTTTCCACATGACAGTTAATCCTATCTCTCAGGATTGATTCTACTAATTTGCTCACCACCGATGTAAGACTAACTGGTCTACAATTGTTCGGCATGTCATGCAGCTAGAGATCTGATTTGGATATACCAGAAGCCGTTTTCTTCCCGCATACACCTTCCATCCAAATGACACTGTATTCAATGTCTAGTTAAGAAAGGATGGGGGCCATTTTCAATTGCCATGCACATTAGTTGGGCTATGGGTGGAACAATCATTCAGTGGAACCATTGGCTCGTGACAAGCCTAAGCAATTTCATGGTTGGGCATCAACTGAATTTTAAAAATTCATTCATGACATATGGACCTCACTGGCAAGGCCAGCATTTATTGCCCATCCCTAATTGCCCTTGAGAAGGTGTTAGTCAACCATCTCTTGAACCACTACAGTGCATCTGGCATAGATACACCCACTGTGCTGCTAGGTAGGGGATTCTGGGTTTTTAATCCAGCGAT
This sequence comes from Carcharodon carcharias, assembly GCF_017639515.1. Lineage (NCBI taxonomy): Eukaryota > Metazoa > Chordata > Chondrichthyes > Lamniformes > Lamnidae > Carcharodon > Carcharodon carcharias. The sequence continues at coordinate 40,487,857 of NC_054474.1, read as the reverse complement.
GATGAAGGAACAATTATATATTTCCAAGTCAGGATGGTGCACAACTTGAGGGGAACTTGCAGGAGGTTGCATCCCTTGCATCTGCTGCCCTTGCCCTTCTCAGGTGGTACAGGTCACGGGTTTGGAAGGTGCTGCCGAAGAAGCCTTGGGGAGTTCTTGCAGTGCATATTGCATATGGTCCACACTAATGCCAATGCGTGCTGGTGGTGAAGGGAGTGCTGAGAAAGCAGGCTGCTTTGTCCTGGATGATGTCAAGCTTCTTGAGTGTTGTTGTAGCTGCACTCATCCAGGAAAGTGGAGAATATTCCATCACAGTCCTGACTTGTGCCTTTTAGATAGTGGAGAGGCTTTGAGGGGTAAGGAGGCGAGTTCTTAGCTGCAGAATTTGCAGCACCTGACCTACCCTTGCAGCTGCAGTATTTATAATGCTTGTACAGTAAAGTTTCTGCTCATCGTTGACACTCAGGATGTTGATGGTGTGGAGTTTCAGTGGTGGTAACGCTGTTGAATGTCAAGGGGAGAGGTTTTGGGTACATGGCCAATGATGAGTGCACATAGGTAGCTCAACATGTGGGGATGGCAGAGATTCTGGCAGACGCCTCTGTGGAGCCCATAATGAAGTGGGAAAGGCACGCTATGGGAGGTGGTGGTGGTGGGGGTTACCAGGGGGAATGGTGGCACCCGATGGCAGACACTGGGCCTTCAGTTTTTTGTGGTTAGGCTTGGTTGACAGCATACTTGCTTCTCAATCAGAAGATTGTGGGTTTAAAACAGACTCCAGCAACTTGAATGCAACGCAAAGTTGAAGGTTCCAATGTGGTACAATTGGTGGTGCTGTCTTTCAGATGGAGATGTTAAACTACATCCCAGCCTATCCTTATAGGTTGTGTGTCAAAGATCCCATGTTGTTATTTTAAAGAAGAACAGGGGAATTCTCCCTTGTGCTTTGTTAAATATTTATCCCCTAGTCAACACCACTAAATCTGATAACTGGTCACAACCGTGTTGCTGCTTGTGGAAGCATGCTTTCAGCAATTTGAATGCCACATTCCCTACAATAATTACAACAATGTATACACTTGAAAAGTATTTCATTGACTGTGAAACACTTTGGGACAACCTGAGGTTGGGAAAAGTGCTATTGCTTTTCTTTCTGGCCCCACATGAATCAAGCTTTTCTGCAGCGGTCTCTTTAAAGATCCATTGTTTACCTCACTCAACACCTGGTACCAATGGATGAAGCATGTGCTGTGCTTGCTCTATCCACCTATTAGTACCTGAAAAGTGCAATGGCTTCCTATAACTGTTATAAGGATGGATTTAAATATTTCAATGGGACTCTAGCAAACCATAAGACATCAAGTCAGTAAGCTTGAGTTGAAGAGGTGGGACATTCTCTCAATTTTCATCATGAGAAATGCCTCCATGAATAAGGAAGGTGGCAGCTGAAAATTTCCCCAATGCATCCATGTGAAACAACCAACTGCAGTTCCTGGGATCTATCTATTGGACAACTGCTGAAAAGTGGGAAGAAGTTCCTGCTACTTACACTTGAGGAGCTCAGTAATGAGTTAACAATTCTAACATGGCATGCCTTTAAAGAGGTCTGCTGTCACAAGTATTAACAGGGTAACAAGTAACAACACAAAATTTGTCTTCTATCAGAAACTTATCACATTTAATTGAAACATAGGCATTGGGGGAAAGGCTTATCTATGTTAATAATAAATTGCAGAACAAATGTCATGGCTTTTCACTTGATTTTGAATTAACTGTTCCTGTAGCAGTAATTCCACCGATATTCCTTTATATTGTCTTTACATAGTGGACATTGTGGATTGTGGTCCAAACTTTGATCCTTCACAGAAGGGTGGCCACAAGGTACAGAAATGGGCTCCAGAAATAATCTCAATCAAAGAGAACACTCAAAATTTGATGCATCTACTAGATCCTTAGTTAATGTTCTCTCAGAACTTGATGAATGGAACAGTTGTCCAGTGTCCTGCTTTTGCTGTTTATTTTGGAGTCTGCTCACCTCCCAATGTGCAGCAGTGAGCCTTTCACAGACTGAACCTTTCATTCGCTAAGATAATGTGCTGCTGCATTCTACTCAAGTCTATAGTTTACCTCAATGCATGAAAACTTTTGTCCCTGCCCTCTGCCACTGTACCAAATTTAGGTCACCTGAGACACCTTATTAAATATGCTCAGCGCCACCTTCTGGTTTTATATATCAATGCATTGAGGCTTGCACAAGATTAAAGTGTAAAAAGAATTGACCTTAGCTTGTGCAGTTCTAAGTTGTTTGATGTACAGATGAAATGGGATTCAGCTTTGGCTGTGCATCCTGTTGTAATTTAGTGTATCATTACTACACTGTCCATTTTGTTCACTTTTATCACTGGATACGTTCTCTCACTCATATGTTTTACACACTTTTTCTCGTTTACATTGCATGTGTTGGCCACAGTTTTCTACAATAGGAGGAAGTTATGGCTAAGTAAAGTAATGTAGAAATTTAACAAATGCTTGTAAATAAATGAGAACTCCATACAATTGGCCAGCATAATAATTGGCAAAAAGAGTAAATGTGATGTGAGGGAAAATGTTTTCACCTAGAGGGTGGTTGGAGTCTGGAACAAACTACCTGAAAGGGTGGTGGAGGCAGGTTCGATCGAGGTATTCAAAAGGGAATTGGATTGTTATCTGAAGAGAGAGAATGTGCAAGGTTATGGGCTTAAGGCAGGGGAGTGGGACCAGGTGGAATGCTGTTTCAGAGAGCCAGTGCAGACCTGATGGGCCAAATAGCCTCCTTCTGCACTGTAAAGATACTGTGATACTGAGTGTTATAATTAGGTTGCCAACCCTCCTGGATTGGTTTGGAGTCTTCAGAAATTAAAGGATCATCTCCGGGCCACTGCTGTGAGCAACCAGGGAATAAAATCATAGCAGCATCAACAAAAATGTGTCTTATTCCTTTTCATGTATTAGTTATAAAATATTGGAGAAATATTTCTAGAACTTGGGGTTGTTGTTTTCAAATAAGGGGTCGCCCATTTAAGATAGGAATGAGGAAAAGCTTTTTCTCTCAGGGTTTATGACACTTTGGAATTCTCTTCCTCAAAAGGTGATTGAGGCAGAGTCTTTGAATATCTTTAAGGCAGAGGTAAATAGATTCTTGATAAGCAAAATGGAGTGAAAGGTTATTGGGGGTAGGCAGAAATATGAAGTTGAGGTTAAAATTAGATCAGCCATGATCTTATTGAATGATGGAACGGGCTTGAGGGGCCGAGTGGCCTACTCCTGCTCCTAATTCATATGTTCGAAAAAAATTCTGTTTAACTGGGTGAGGTGGTTGGAGGGAGAGGTCATGTGATGAAACATTTAAGAAAACGTCCCATTGGAGTTGGCAACCAGGCTGTAGTGGAAATTTGGTTGTACATGTTTTGCATGCTCCTTCCTGGACATCCGCTTGATCGCCCCATTTCTGAGTTCAGCTCATTAGCATGAGTTGGACAAGTACCAGTCAGGCATGATTACCACCTCCCATTCAACACTCACTCATTAGGTGGCAGAGGTTTGTATCCTATTTCATGTCTTTAAGGTCTGCAGCAAGTTAAAGGGGCTATCTTTAAAAAAAAAACCATTGTTGGAAATCTAAAGCAAAACAGGTAACCTTGGAAATAAGAAGCAGGTCATTCACCACTTGTTGGGCAGAGCATGGCCAGGCTGCAACCCCATGCTCACCGACTCACTTTGCCATCTCTGTTCCAGGAGCCTTGGATACAGATATCGCTGTCAGCCACGTCATAGGCTCCAACCACAGCCGTTGCATCAAGAAGAAGCAGAAAGTTAGGTAGTACAGCACAATGCACAAAAATTATTAGGGCGGGGAAGCACCATGGGTAACAGGCACTGGAATCAGAGAAATGTCAAACTTTGGAGAATAAAACATGATGGCATTTGAGTTGCTGCATGTGCAGTTTCATTTCCCATGCCTCTGGGCAAGATATTTGCAGTTGAGAAGTGATATGACTAGCTGATTGTTAGGCTTGCTGCTCCAAAGGTGGGGCATTATGATTTATTTATGGGCAAAGGAAAGAGGGATGTAAGACTGCTGATGGAAAGAAAAATAGAAAACGTTGGAAACACTAGCAAGTCAGACAGCACCTGAGAAGAGAGAAATAGAGTTAATGTTTCAGGTCAATGACCTTCCATCAGTTCTGCTTTATGTTCATTTTCTGTTTTTATTGCAATTTCCAGCAATATTTTGCTTTCGTCAATGCATAGAGTGAATTGGGCGTTTAAAGAAAGCAGCCATTGAGTATTTGCCAAATGGTCATTGGAGCCAGTAAGTGTGCTTGCTCGACTGGATCTCCTGGTCCCTCAGGCTCTTCAGTAGTGTCTCCTTGATTGACATTCTGTGGCCTCTTGCTTAAGTAGATTTCTCATAAAAGAGTGAAGTTATGAAGAATATCAAACACCATGATGAATTGCACACTTTAGCTAGACTGCACCAGAGTGCAAACCTGATTTGTCACAATAGCGCTGCTTCAGCACAAATTCCGTGCACCATGCCGGCTTTCATAGAGGAATGGACCTCATTAAAATTCTGTTCTGCAGGCATCTGTGGCCTTAACACAAGGGCCATAAACCAGGACTGCAACGGCTAGTCCTGACTTCTCATGATTCAGACTTGCATTGTTTTTGAGGATTGCATGCAACGAATGCACTATAGTGCTGCCAGGAAAGCTGGCATTTGTCTGCATTAAACTATGCAGATGGTCAGTGAATGGTTCAACATTGATTAAATGGTATTTTTTCTCATTCATGTTTGACTCACTATTGTAAAGCTACATGCATGTGCTTGACACTGACCTGCATCTTGGGAAAGCCTATCACATGGAACGTCCTAGAATTGGGACAAGTTATATAGAACAAAGAACAAAGAAAAGTACAACACAGGAACAGGCTCTTCGGCCCTCCAAGCCTGCGCCGATCATATTGCCCATCAACTAAAACATTTTGCACTTCCAGAGTCTGTATCCCTCTGTTCCCATCCTTTGCATGTATTTGTCAAGCTGCCTCTTAAACACCACTATCGTACCTGCTTCCACCACCTCCTCTGGCAGCGAATTCCAGACACATATAACTGCATTCTGTTGCAAAAAGCACATCAGGCACCTGCTGAATGCAGATCACAAGCTGATTATGTTACTGATATCCCTACCAACCAGCAAAGAACATGAGACAAAGAATGTTTAGAATGTGGCTGGCGGTCACCCAGGAGACAGTTTTGTCACCACTTCCCTGATGAATCTCAGCCTTTAGATGTAATGATCATCAGTCAATTCCCAACAATTGCACCATGCTTGATAGATGCAGTTGGTAAGACAATAGTGCAAAGGAACACTCCACTGGCAATGGAGTCTTACTTCACTGGCTTCCATGTGCACCCCCTAACCCCTTCATGTCTTCTTTCAGGTAGCATTTAAGCAGAGGAAATCTCAGAGGGACATTCATTGCAAAAATGGTCTTACATTCCTGGATGCAGCAGTTCACTAGAACTGTACAAGTTACTTCAGAAACATTTCCAGAAACTGGAGTTTCTGTTAAGTATAGCTGGCTGCCCTTTCGCTTATGGTATAGGGAAAGGTGCAGCGCAACAACTGTGAACAGCAGTACACGTATGCAGAAGTGGGAAGTGGCATGCACTCAGCATTGTGGCTGGAAAAAGGTGGAGGAGGTGTTATTATACCACTCTAGTGTGATTAATATTACAATGAAGCTCTTTTCTGTCTCAGGTGGAAGATTCCTGAGCCCAATCCCAGACCTGGCAGCAATGCACTTTGTGCGCATAAGAGGCAAAGGCCCAGTTTGTGGGTCTCTACCCCCTCTGATGTGTTATAATGCCCCATGAACTGGCTGACACAGGCTATTCACAGCACACAAATCAGCCCCATGGCATTACTATGTAAAAGAACACAAGAAGGTAAGCAAACATTTTTTCAAGCTGAAAAATCTTGGTGGAGGCAGAAGAGACACAATGAAGAACCAAGATTGAAAAGATAAGTCAAGAATTGGAGATAAAATGGCAACAAACATAGCTGATTCTTTTCAATCCATCCTACAGTTCCTGACTTGACTATTAGTTCCATGCAGACCCATCCTTTCCCTCTCCACAACCTGTTGAATTAAGCATCACTTCAATTCTCCTTTGAATGTTTCAACTCAATCAGTATTACTACTGTACAAGGAAGTGTACCTTTAAGCCAATGGTTCTAAGGCCCTGGCCTTTATGTTGAGAATAGGAGGGTGGCAGAGGTGGTGATGGGGTGGTCAGTTTAGTACTTGGCAAACCCAGCTAACAAGTTTCCCTCAGGTCCTGCCAAATTTAACAGTAAAACTTGACTGACATTTTTGGAATTGCTTACCGACCAAACCAGCCAGATTGAGAGGTTGCTGGGCTGTTGATTAGGTAGGCCTGTAGGATACTAGCTTACAGTCAAGGAATGTAGAGGAAGGAGTGAGAGATTGTGGTTTGGGGGGATATTGATGAGAATCCCGAGAACATATGGTGGAGAAGGGGGGTGGGTGGGGCAGAGGGGGCGACCGCATTGGGGAGACCTGGAGGAGGTGTGTGGAGAAAATCACAGCTATCTAGGGAGGACATGGGGGTTGGGTGGGAGGGGATTGTGGGGATTTAGGGGGCCGGGAAGGATATTGAAGGCAGAAGAGGACATTGGGAGGGCAGCAGATCTTGAGGGTGGGGAGCGGGGCCAGGGTGTCCAGTTGCTGAGGAGGTTAACAAGATAGCTTGCTGGGGCTGGGAGAAGCACACCTACACCTCCTGGCTGGAAAGCAATGGTGTCAAGGTCTGTTCCATCCAAGAGTCCTTGCCTCTCTCCAACTGCTGGGTTTCCTAAGGCCTGGGAAATTAAGGTATTTAAATGAGTGACCCATCTCTTGAAAATGGGTTTCTCACCAGTCCCCCCATTTTACCTCTGTTAAAACCAGAAGTGGGTGAGTTTGAGGCAGCTTGCATTCAGGTTTGAAAATGTTTACATTGTAACTTCCCAGCTGATACAAACCCACCCATTTACCCACTCAGTGATTTAATTCTCTTTGGTTGCACACTGTTTATTAATATGTTGGCATAAAATAGCCATTTAAACCATTTAAAAGCAATTAGTTAACTTTTTCAAAATAGCACCCAAAGGAATTTTGCTTGAATGCTTTAACAATAAGCACGACAAAGTCATCACTTAAGTTTAGCTCATAGCTGCTTGGGTATGTTGGTTCTCCTATCCTGGACTTTCAAATATTTCTCTAAATCCACATTATCAATTGCTTCCACCATAATACAAAAATATTGATCAATGAAGATAGGAGTGATTATCTTTGTCTCCCCTCCTACCAACGATCTTTTCTTTATCAAAAGTCAGTCTGGTTATTACTACTTTTTTTAAACTGTTTCTACATTTCTTCATTTAACTATTTAGGTCTAGCCTCTGACATTAGTCTTGCATGCCCATGTGCAATGTGCTTCTTCTCCAATGGGTTCTCATTTGGTGCCTTCTCCTTTCAGGTATGGTTCCCAATTTATTCAAGTTTCATCATTTATAATATTAATTTTATTATCTCTTTAGTATCTATGAACTAAATTCCCATTCCGCTCAGGCGATGGGAATAAAATCTTCTCTACCTTCTAACTATATTGGTTCTCCATGAAATGGGATTGTTGGACATTCTCAGCTCAGAACCTGTTGGGTGTGGACTCAAGGCACAAAGTTGATTGCAATTTAACACTGAAGGATAAATGTGATGAATTTGTGTTCTCGGCCTGGAACTTCTCCTACAAGGAGCAGAAATTGGGACCAATTCAATAATGATTCTGCGATCAGTGAAGAAATGACCTTGCAGGTATTGCATTTGGAAATCATGGATGGGCAGCCAACGATTTCACCCCCACTCCCATTAATAAAGTGAATGGATAAAAATGGCTGTTTCCCTTGCAAGCCCCACTAAGCTTTTGGAATCGCCCACGCGTGGACTTGGGAGCAATGGTCAGTCAGGTCTTCAGGATTTTCCATCCACGAGTTCTATGCCAGGAGTGCAAGTTCATAAGGTTTACACGCAAAATGGCCATCTCACTCAGCAAGGCCACAATGGTGGCTAATGTGAGGAATGGAAATATCACACTGCTGCAGTCTCAAATGCATTGTGAGACTGAGGAAGAAACACATTATGAAGGCAGTGTCATGAGAAGTTTATTTTGTAGCTTGCTGCTCCATACCTGGGTTCAGACTGCTTGATTTTGCAGTTCAAAACCTGAACTAGGGAATTGTTTCAGTCTCCCGGCATTAAGATTCCTCGTCTTGATGCATAGAAAAAGTCAACCAAAATAAAATGAATTCTTTAGGAATTTTTCCTGGTTAAATATCAAAATTAAAATAAATAACTTTAGAGACAGCCTGAAAAAAACTGCTACGAAAGTCAAGTTAGATAGCAGATATGATCGAATTTAAGACCATCGTTACTTAATCGCTTTGCAGTAATTTAATAACCAGATGAAGATTTTCAAATAATGGGAGTAAATTATAGTGTTCAGATTATGTAATTATTTGAACCATCTGTACTTAGGTCATTCATTACTGTGTAGGGTTAATAACTATTGTAATTTAAATTATGAAAAGAATACATTGCATATGGCTAGTTTATTTCTTGAATGCATCATTTTAATATTATTGTGCATATTACATGAATTGGCATTGGTCGGGATTTTCTGGTCCCACCCAAGGCGGGAATTGTTGTGGGCGGGATGAAAAATTTGACGATCCAGCCAGGGATCCGTTGACTTCGGGCTGGAATTTCCAACCTCCGTGGTGAGTTGGACTGGAAAATCACGGCCATTGTATTTATTGTATTTATTAGGCCAGGTAAACATATGATTAGCCAAATGCTTCTGCTATGATTGGTGGCTATAAGGACATTCAAAGTGTGATGACTAAAATAATAAAGCATGTGCTTTGTAGCAAAATACTTCCCATTTAAAGGTCCACTTAATCTCTTTTCAGGCAAGTTTCTTTCCGGGTATATACAGCATCTATAATACCACTATGTTGGGGTTGGCAAGAAGTCTACGCTGAATCAGATGCTCTGTATGTTGCAGGGCCACATTTCCATCACTCCTTCTCTCTTCAACTTCTCCTAGTTTTTCATTCCACCCCAGCCTCTTTCTGTTGCTCTAAAAGTAGACATCTCATCCCTTGCTCACTCTCCCATTCTATCAAAAACAGCTGCTAAACTTCTATTCCACTAATGGGGGTTGTGCCTTCAGTTGCCTAGGTCCCATGCTCTTGAGTATTTTCCCTAAAGCTTGCCATCTCCCTACTTTGCTTTCCTCCTTTAAGACACTCCTTAGAAACAATCTCTTTGACCAAGCTTTTGGTCATCTGATCTAATGGGCCATAACTTCCTTGGAGTGGCAAGTGGCATCGGATTGCCACTCCGTGCCCAATGACTTACTTTTATTTCTTTGGCGCCTATCTCGCCCAACCTTTCAACTCAGGCTGGGCGAGGTCCCGGCAGCGTGTCCTACAGGCCCAGCGTCACAGCCCAGCAGAGTCAGATTGAAGAAAGACACGCCACCTTTTTATGGCACCAGCTGCCTAAATCAGGTAAAGTTAAAGGTCCCATTGAAATTGACAGGCCAGGGAGAAAGTAAGCCTCTAAGGTAAGTGGATAGGATTTGCAGGGTCAGACCTCAGATGGGGGTGGGGTTGGTGGGGTGGGGCTTGGACCCTGGGGGGTTGGGGGGGTTTAGGCAGTCGAGTCTCGAGTAGAGGGAGGTTGGGGGTCTGGTCAGGTCAGGCCTGTGGTGGTGGGGGGTGGGGGGAACCAGGGTGGGAGGGCGCCATGTTGGGTTAGGTGGGTGTTGTCAGGCCTGCCGTGGGCGGGGAGGGGGGGTCGGGTCCAGTAGAGCCTGCAGGGGGATTGGGTTGGGTAGGGGAGTCTGTCAGGTCAAGTTGGGCCTACGGTGGGTACCAAGGGTTGGGTCTGAGGGGGTGGGGATGGGGAACCCTATGGGGTGTCGATGGGGGTGGGGAATATTATGGGCGTGATGGTTAGTTGTCGGGGGGGTGGTCGGGGGTGTGGGTTGAGTCTAATGGGGGGTTGGTCTGGGTCTTTATAAAAGTTACCCAGGAGTTAGAAGAGGTTTTAATTCTTCTAACTTTTTCTGGGTGACTTTTTGTGTAACACAGCCAGAACCTTCCGAACTTTGCGATTTAAATTGCAATTTTGGATGACTCCAAGCACAGGGCAATTGCCCAGAGGAAGTTTGCACTTCTGGGCAGTTGCTGTGCAAATTCCCACCTGCGAACTTCTGAGAGGGATTCCCCAGCGCATCTTTGGGGTATCCCCCCGAATCCAACGCAGGGACGCACAGGAGTTATGGCATTTATCATACACCTGTGGCTGTTTCATTATGTTAACCATGCTAAAAGTTGTCCAGTGGAACTGGAGTCTTGTGTCGGTTTTACCTGCATCCAAAAACCTGTCACTGATTTAACAGCAACAACACTGGAAGCCAGACCACATCCAACAGGCTCCAAGAATTTGAATTAAAGGAGTCCCACATAAAAGGCCCTCCAGTAAGTAACACTACAGGGCAGATGAAATAATGGGTGGGATTTTCCTCTGCCGCCTGGTCTTGTGGAAAGTCAGTGGACTTTTGGCTGCGGCACTGAATCTCCCATGGCGGGTCTCGCCACGATGGGGCCGGCTCTGCCACTTCTTCACATGCCAAGTCCCCAAACCACACTAAGCCATCATGGGGTAGTCATGGGCAGCGGTCAAATATTTCCCCAGAAATGGGAAGGTCTCTCTGGCGTGTCCCTTAACAGCTCACTTCAGAGTAATATTGATTTTCAAACCTGGCCTGGACCTTGTCAGGGGCAGAAGGGTGGATATAACTGAAAATAAAAGAGGGAGTTTTAGACTCAGCAAAAAGAAATGTTTGCTGGTAAAATAATTTATTCATTTTGTCTCTCTTTCCTCACCACTTCCCGCCCATTTGAGACTTTAAGGATTTTCTGCTGCCAAAAACTTTTGCTCTGTTCATTGTCATAATCTAGATGTCTTAAATGACACTCTTATTATCAGCTAAATATTGCATGTTATAAGGTCAGTAAAAAGATTGTTTGCACAGTGCTGAGTTCAATATTAATGTGGAAGAGACCTAGCTAGTTAAGTCTCCAACAAAAAGCGTTTCAATTTAATTCCTAAAGGTGTATGAGCTTGTTTTGGCTCTTTTGAACTGTACTTTTAAGTATTTGAAGCCTGAGGGAGATGAGCTGAGGCATCTCACACCACAGCATTTAAACAGGGTAAGGGGGAGGGGATGTCATACAAATCCTACTGCAAAAGATCTGAATACTCATTAGCAACCAGCTGAAAAAAGATCAAAGACCTGTAAGGGGCCGCATGATCCCTTGAGGGCAATAATCTGCAGCCAGCAGCAGTCATTCCTGCTTCCTGGAGTACACCCACCTCACTGCAATAAGCAGGGTTCACAACTACAGTACTGAACTAAAACACAGAAAAAACAAAAAAGCTGCTGGCTCTGCCTCTCTCCAGCTTGGCAAGACCCTACGAAATGTCTGATAATAAATTTGTGCACGCTAGGATTGCCACCTTTTGCTAAAAAGCCTCTTCAAAAAGGCCACTGCGAGGGAGCTGAAATGTGGAAAAGTCTGTGACTTTCATCAGCCAGTGAGACAGCACCATTAGAGCTTGTGGAAATACAGGAGGGCTTTCATTCCCAGATGACATGATGCCAAATGGAGGAAGAACCATAGATGCTATTACTTGACAGAAGTGTGGCAAAAACATTTTTCTGTTTACAGTTTTTATGAAGTCTATATTACATAATGCTCTCAACCTTGGTGAAATTTTAGAAGTGAGATTGAAAAGAAGGGGAATAAATTGCAAACCCATTTAAATGAAGATGTATTTAATTTTTTGAATGCCAAATATGTCAAAATAAGTAACTCCTTTTTCAAATGAGCAAATCTCTTCAAATGAGTATGCATTTAAATCTTTAGGACTGTGGATTCAAAAACAGAGTTTTCCAGTGTCATCCCTAACAAGTGTACTAGTCCAATCTGGCTAATTTATGCAGTTGAAGCCTGAAGACCAGGCTTGCCATTAGAAAGCAGTCACCTATTTAGGCAAGAGAATCTCTTTGCTGGTCAAATGAACAATCCAATGCAGGATGGTCAAACTGAACATTTTAATTCACTCAAATTGAGATACAAAAATGGTGATTCCTCCTCACCACAGTGTGGCATCTGAACACTTCTGTCTGTTCATTAGTAACCCTGTACACTTATTTTGTTTTACAAGATACTTGTCCACGTTCGAATGTTAGATGATCACAGGATGGTATTTGGCTGTAATGTCCCAAGTGATGAAATACAGGCTGCCAATCACCATCTAGGCTCATCCATTGAGATTAACCACATGCAGGCTGCCATTAATTTTGTGGATACATGTTCCAGTGTGAGTGACCCTCAGGAAGGGGATTCACGAAGAATATTGGGGGTGGCTTAAAGAAAAGTGAATAATTTGCAAGATTATGCAAAACTTTTGTGGATCTTCCTTCCTGAAGAGAAAAATCAATTTTTGATAACCCATCAGGAGGCCCATTATTAGCAACAGAGTTCTTCCATGTTACATGTTTTTTTAAAATAAGTATTCTTACATTTTATCCATTACAGTTTAGATCAGCACTGTCTGAAATTTATTGAACAGATACTTTTGCGCTTGGGTGTAAATCATCACTTGATAAGAGCATAAAGGAAAATTGGGTGAATTCCATAATGGGCATGTTATCCTGCCCACTGACTTTCCTCTCTGTACTCCGCATAGGGTGTTATTTAATGCTCACTGTTAACATTTGCAAGAACTATGTGAAATCAATCATCATTATTGTGGAATTCCACTTGAAGAAGCATCTGTGGAAACAATAATTGTAAGAGCATTTAACTACCAAAGGGGTGTTTTTACTCTAGTTATACAATGACATCAGAAGCAAATGTGGAAACATTTCCTTTGCTTGATATTTTTAGTAAAATTGAACATGCTTTCTTCTTTTGAAAGTGTTTTGCAATTTTAGGATGCAGTTACACCCAGTGAAAAAGGTTATTCTAACCTTATTTAGATCACTGTCAGGCCACATTTAGAATTTGTACTACAATACTGTTGGTGATGTTAAGTCTAACACTGGCACCAAAAGTAAGATAGTGGTCAGCAAAGTTTGGAGTCATTGCTTAATGCCTGATTTCTGGCCTTTTAAAATTGCTTCACAGTGATTTATTCAAGCACAAGTATGATGTGTTCACACAGTAGGCAATTTAAAGTTGTATAGACCAGCAGATTAGGCAATTTAGAGTGAAGCATTCATATTGCCGTACTAATGTTTTTCTTGTTTGTTGCTTTAGCTTCATTAATATGAAACACACTGCTGAAGGGCTACAGTGAAAAAACAGGAGTCTTCATATACACTGGGGCTGCTTACAAATTCTCTTTCCTTATTGTAGGTTATTAGAGACTGTGTGGTCTGCATTCAGTACTACTAGTACTCGATTTGACAGAGGAAGATCATCAAAAACTGAAAGGCAGCTGCTAATTATGGCATTTAAGGTGAACAGTCCAGTCTCAGGGGTTGTGAATATGAGTCAGCCACATCCAGGAATGACTAAATTGCTGGTTTTCAGCCACTTCCTGCCATTCTGGTGCTTTTTAAGGGGTGGTACCATAAACATAAATTGTGTTTCTCCTCTCCTTAACTTCTTGTCCCAGGTTTACAGTGCTAGACCTGGAAACTATTCTTTCTGAGTCTGTCTCTCATTTTTGCTCAGGGACATTCACCTTTACTCTTCCCTTGTTATTTCAGGTGCTTGACTATATTATTTGCTGTTCAATTGATTTACGAAGATTAGTGTTTTGTTGTTTCCATACCCCAGAAGAGGAAAAAAGCCTGTAAAAACTGGGAAATAAGAATATTGGTCCGAACTGGTCTTGTATACCTTAAAATGGAACACCAGTAAAAACTGGGAAATAAGAGTACTGGTCTGAACTGCTTTTTCCTTCAGGGATGGCTGAATATGGAGGAGATTTAAAATCCATGCAAGCCCACAGTTTAGAAACAGCAGAATTGCTTGTAACCCAACATACATCTTTAGGAATCCATATTAATCCTGGATAGCACATCAACAAGTTTTAAACCATTGTGTGTAGTTTTGGACGTCCTGTGGCAAAGAGGCATTGAAGCATTAGAAACATTTCAGCAAAAGTATTCATGGCGATTCCATCACTGAGGGTCTTAAATTAAACAAGATTTTTCCCAATACTTAGAAGATGTTGGAAATGTGATCCTTCCCTTCCTACATGTTGAGAGGAATTGATAACATGGCTCTTATTTACCTTCGATTGTGAGTGCCGAATTAGAGGATGAATATAAAATTAATGGACCTCAAGCAAGGCATGAACAGGATGTAATTCGAGTTAGGTAGGGTCACCAATTTGCAGTGGTGGTTTGGCTGCCTGTTTGCTCCATGCCTGTGGGATCCATGAAGCCTGTCTGCTACCATCCATTTTGTGCCCTCCAAAAGCTGAGTTTCGTCCCCGAAATTTGAAGCAATTTCAGGTGTGGGACATCAGTCGGATCCCAGAGAAATATTTGTTTGCCCTTTCTCCATGGTTTTACTGATTTCCCACCGTAGTTACAACAGGGGGCCGGGAGAACCCCATGGAAACTTTCTCCCTTAATGTTTTCTGAGCTGTCGAACCATGGAAAATTTGAAAGCAATCAGTCTTATATGCATAGTGTCGAGTGTAGTTCAACAGGCAATCTGGAGTTTCTCGTAATTAATGCTGCTGGGTTAGATGCAACTGGTAGAAACTTTGCAAAGCCTTTCTTCAAGGTTAAAGGCAATGGAGTGGATCTTCCAAAGGAGCAAGGTTTGATAAACTGAATGGTCTTTTCTCATTCCATACTTCATGTTCTTATGCTATTTGATTTCCTGATTCTTGATTAATTTTAGGAGTGTGGAGCAAATAGTTCACATGCTGCTCAGGCCATTGGTGAATAACTGATAAAATGTAACAGTACTGGAACTGGAGATATGAGTTCCAAAGCCACATCAATACTCTATAGTCTTGCTTGGTTACCAGTGAGGTTGAGGAGAAACTTCACCTGCCTTTATCCTTGGAGGTTTACACATGGTTGGCTACTTCCTTCAGGCATTGACATAAGATAAATTTTACAAAGTTTATGAAGGGAACAGCACTAACAAGATGAATGACCTTTTCTCATGACACAAATTCTTATGACGGTAAGAAGCAGCAAAAAAAGACAACTTATTTTAAAGCGGCAGTAGGAACAAAGCTTCACAAACCTAACTAGGACAATTCAATATACCAACCAATTGCCATGATTTACAGACAGTACTCAATTTCTAAGTCCCATTCACTTCTAACGTTGTGGGAACAATAGTGAATGATGTGTCCACATTAAATACTACGGCCTGAATTTTCAGCTCGATGGGCGGGCGCGATCATTGGGCCCAGGAGCAGCCGGGAAACAGATCGCCGACCACGATCTGCCCCCGACCACAATTTCAGGCTGGCTGGCCAATTAACAGCCAGCCAGTGTGAAGCGCCGCTGAAAAGCTCAGTGCTGCCGGGGTAAGGGGTGGAGGGAGAGGGGGCAATGATGCCAATGAGGCCGCGGGCGAGTGCTGAAATAAAGCTCCCTGAAGGCTGTGTCAGGGAGCTGCAGACCCAAAAGCCGTGAAATAAAGTTATGAAAATCAGAAAAAATATGTCCAAGCATCACCATCAGGCACCTGAACATAGAGATGATAAAAATGCTGTCCACAGATTTTTATTTTGATTTTATTTAATAAAGGAAACCTCATCCCATCCTTGGATGAGGATTGATGAAAAATGTAAAGGCCGCCTGGCCGATTCACCCATCTGTCAACCGTAAGGTTGGACGGGCCACGAAAAATAACAGACAATTGCGCCATTAATGGGCTTAATTGCTCCCTTGTCGGTGGGCGCGCTTCCGACATTTGCGCACACCCGGCGAGTGAAATATCACACGACTGCGTGATGACGTCGGGCACGCGCCCGCCCGATCAACGTAAAATTTAGCCCTATGATACCCTCGCTGTATTCGTGTCAACTATTCCTTTCCAGCACTGATTGGGATAACATCGATTAGGTCAAGGAAAGGAACAGATCAAGGGCAGATTTTTTATAATTATAAAACCTGAAAAGCTTTCAAATATGACTCAAGCCATTAGCTAAGAAGAGAAATGTACAATAACTCCCTGCACCGCTTAACAATACTTTTTTTTAAGAAAGTTGCTTATTTGACTTTTTAAAAGTTCAAAGATCAAGGTGAGTTTTGGAAACTGGCACAATGGCTTGCAAAAGCAGGAGTATTAATTTTTCGCCTGTTTCCACCTACATCTTTTGTGGTATTCAAATTATGTTTTAGCCTAATGATAGGCGAAAGGTTAAAAGATGTGCAATAAAAAGGTTTTGGTGTCAAGCATATCTGAAGGAATATTTTTAAATGCCTTTAACCATAGTGTAAGATTGAAGAAATGATAAACAGTCACACGTCAGGCAGGCCTCGTCTCTTCTACCTGCTGCGTCACGGAACTACTGTGAGCTCCTTCAACGTTCAAATTGTTTGTAAGCAGTAGTATGTGGTATTTCAATTTGTCGGGCAACTAAAAAACACAAACACCTGCTAAATACACTTGATGATGGCTCTGATAAGGGGCAAGGCGTGTTTTGGATTCTCCCACAAGTAAACAGTAAGCCTTCATCTCACTGGCTTTCCACTTTCTGTTGATTGATGTGCTGTTCTTCAGTATATTTCTTTGTATATTAAGTTACACAAAATTTGCTAAGAGCCGAGGAGGGACAGTCGGTATTTGCGGTGGGATTTGATCAGTTAGTGTCCATCAGTGATGGTGCAGGAGGAAGTCTATAGATCAGTTAGTTGATCTCAGCAGACCCGACGGTGAAAATAGTACAATTGGAATTAAATTGGCAGTATTTAATAGAGGCAATGGGTTTCTTGCCCGATGACAGGAGAGCTGGCGAGAGCCCTGTGTTGCTGCTTTTAGGGAAGAACTGTTGTATTAAGTGCCAATCAGGGCAGCAATCAAGAGGCCAGCCACTCTATTGAATGGTGACACCACTGGGGAGGTGGTGCCTGCTGTCAGTATGACACCCATCTGAGGCCTATTATTGTTGCTGGATCCCAGTCCATTGTTGAGTGATAGTGAAAGCGGGAGGGGGGGGCAGGCTCGTGGGGTGGGGGTCACAAGGCGGGGGCAGAGGGGATAGCAGCAAGGCAGGGAGGTGGCTCTCAGCAAGCCCCTCCTCCCTGATGCCAGGCCCCTCAACCCCTCAATCAATCAAACCCCTGGGGGCCCACAGCAACAGCTCACGTGTTTGCTTGTCATGCTCCCTGCATGGCAAGCCCCCTGCCCGCCGCTGAGTTGATACCAGCAGTGGCAGGATGAGGCCCATAAGTGACCATTAATGGCCCACCTAAGAGCATCAATTGGCAGAGGGGCAGGAAGGCCGTCCATGGGTCTTCCCGCCAAAGACTTAATCAGGGCGGAGGCAGGAAGATGGTGGGGTCCCCACACTCTAACTGATTAAATGCCCCCGCCACCAAATCCGCCACGGGTGAGAGGGCATTAAATTCCATCCAAAGTCTCTGCAGGGGAGAAAAGAAATCAGCCAAGGTTCCCAGTCCTGAGTGCTGCTCAGTGACCCCTGCTGTGAACGATACATATGAGGTCAGGTAGGGCCTTGCCTGTGATGCCCCCATGAATGAATAACTGGTTAACATTGTCCATGTTACATGAAAAAAATGACTGATACTAGAGGGTTGATGCCTATGAAGCCAAACAGAGCAAGAAATGCTTGAAGAACAAAATAAACTGGAAATAATAAGTGAAAATCAGCTGCACTGTAACTTGCTGAAATGCAAAGCTCCCTCTGTGATATTTGTGATTCAATTTATTTTCAGGAGAAGTGTAAATTACCAACTGAGCACGCTTAATCTAACCTGGCCAACAATTGAGGTGATATTCTTCAAGGTACATCAGTCATTGGTCTAAAAGGGTTAATTTTTGGGACAGGTCGCATGCACTAGGCTTGTATTCCTTTGTGTAGAGAAGATTAAGTGGTGATCTAACTAATGTGTTAAAGACGATTAATAGATTTGATAAGGAAGATACTTTCTCAGACAGGAGAGTCCAGGACAAGGGGATATAACCTTAAAATTAGAGCGAGACTGTTGAGGAGTGATATCAGAAAGCAATTCTTCAAAGGGTAGTGTAAATCTGGAACCCAAAAAGCTGTAAAGGCCAAGTCAGTTGAAAATTTCAAACCTAAGATTGTTAAACTCAACAAGGGTATTAGGGTTATGGAAACAAGGCAGGAGATAAAGTTAAAACACAGGTTAGCCTTGACCCAACTGAACGGCAGAACAGGCCTGAGGGGTTGAATGGCCTACTCTCGTCCCTCTGCTCTACTAGATTCGGTGTAATAAAAGCAAAAGGTGCCAGATGGAATCTAATGACAGCACTGGGGATCTTGCTCACCAGTTGGAGAACTGGTGGGAACCATGCATCACTTCTGTCTGAGAGGCGAGGCAATCGGCACTTAGCTGGATAGCATTTGGCCTTGCATACAATCAAGCCCCTTGTAGGGCAAAAATCCAACCCTGAGAGCTGTTGGCCAATCAGAGACCAGTAGCACTCTAGCACTGGCAGCGACACCTGAGCAGTGGCCACTGACGTGCAATACTGGGGCCTATCTCATGGATTGCCACTGGATCCCAAGATAGAGGTGGGTATGGGCAAGATGGGGGTAGCAGGGAGGGGGTCACTGGTGAGGGAGGGAGGGGGTTCAGAAAGAAGGGCGGGGAGTGGTTTTCAATGGGTCTCCCCTTCCTGATGCCAGGTCCCTCATTCATAGGCGCCCTACGAGGCTGCAGGCAAACCTGACAGGGTTCGTTGGGCGATCTCCTCACATGTTAATTCTCTGGCCTGCCGTTGGTTGAATACCAGCGGTAGCAGGATGAGGCCCTGAAGTGGCTAATTAAGGGCTTTAGTTAGCCTCAGGGATGACTGCCCTCCACCGTTCCCCACCCTGAAGCTTGACTAGGGGGAGGCAGGAAGTTAGTGGGACCCCCACACCGTAGCCTCATGCCTAACCAAACAGTGCCGCTCCTACCTCTGCACTCGCCTCTGGGGTGGACATTAAATTCTACCCCCTTCCTGTTGATGTCTGCTTTGGTGTAAATTTTTAAGTAAACCATACTAATGTTGCAACAATCTGGTTATTACCATGGTAACTGAGATACCACTAATAAATAAAAAACTTCCCTTTCCTTCTTGATGGCTGTACTGGCCCAAAGGTTTGAACTACCTCAGTGTGCAAACCATTAAACAGAACCAAACTTGATTTTATCAAAACCAGTGTCCATTAAACCAATGGAATATGTAGTATCCAACCGGACAAACAATATACAATATATTTCCACTTTGTAACAAACTGGATGAAGGTTTGCCTCCAATGTCAATCTAGATTCAATCTAGAGTCAGTGTAGTACACACTCCACTTCAGAGCTACCTAGCGTCTGCCATAGCAGGGTGATAGTGGTGCTTTTAGACAGAATATACGTTGTAATACTCTGAAAAATGAGCCTTTTCAGTCAAAACCATATAGCAATTCATTGTCTTCACTTGACAGTGCATTTCCAAAAACACTGAATATGTTACAAGATCAATCAATACTTTCAGCACAAGAGAGTCTGTTCAGATCTGTAACTGTCAAGGATGGTATAAAAACAGTACAGGAAGAGGTCAATGGGTCACTGTCTCTCAGTGATTGTGCAGGAGGAGGTCAATGGGTCAGCATCTCTCAGTGATGGTACAGGAAGAGGTCAATGAATTAGTGTCTCTCAGTGATGGTACAGGAGGAGTTCAATGATTCAATGTCTCTCAATGATGGTACAGGAGGAGGTCAATGATTCAATGTCTCTCAGTGATTGTACAGGAGGAGGTCAATAGGTCAGTGTCTCTCAGAGATGGTACAGGAAGAGGTCAATGATTCAATGTCTCTCAGTGATTGTACAGGAGGAGGTCAATAGGTCAGTGTCTCTCAGTGATGGTACAGGAAGGGGTCAATGATTCAATGTCTCTCAGTGATTGTACAGGAGGAGGTCAATGAGTTAGTGTCTCTCAGTGATGGTACAGGAGGAGTTCAATGGGTCAGTGTCTCTTAGTGATTATACAGGAGGAGGTCAATGGGTCAGTGCCTCTCAGTGATTGTACAGGAGGAGGTCAATAGGTCAGTGTCTCTCAGTGATGGTACAGGAAGAGGTCAATGATTCAATGTCTCTCAGTGATTGTACAGGAGGAGGTCAATGAGTTAGTGTCTCTCAGTGATGGTACAGGAGGAGTTCAATGGGTCAGTGTCTCTTAGTGATTATACAGGAGGAGGTCAATGGGTCAGTGCCTCTCAGTGATTGTACAGGAGGAGGTCAATGGGTCAGTGTCTCTCAGTGATGGTACAGGAAGAGGTCAATGATTCAATGTCTCTCAGTGATTGTACAGGAGAAGGCTAATAGGTCAGTGTATCTCAGTGATGGTACAGGAGGAGGTCAATGATTCAATGTCTTTCAGTGATTGTACAGGAGGAGGTCAATGGGTCAGTGTCTCTCAGTAATGGTACAGGAAGAGGTCAATGATTCAATGTCTCTCAGTGATTGTGCAGGAGGAGGTCAATAGGTCAGTGTCTCTCAGTGATGGTACAGGAAGGGGTCAATGATTCAATGTCTCTCAGTGATTGTGCAGGAGGAGGTCAATGAATTAGTGTCTCTTAGTGACTGTACTAGGAGGAGGTCACTGGGTCAGTGTCTGTCAATGATGGTAGTAGAAGAGGTTAATGGGTCAGTGTCTTTCTGTGCATAAGAGCATAGGAAATAGGAACAAGAATAGGCCATTTGACCCCTCAAGCCTGCCCGATCATTCAATAAGATCATAGCTGATCTGCCCCAGGCCTCAACTCCTTTATCGTGCCAGCTCCTCATAGCCCTCAACTCCCCGGTATTTCAAAAATCTATCTACCTCCTCTTTAAATACTTTGTGATCTAGCCTCCACAAATATCTGAGGTAGAGAATTCCAGACATTCACTATCCTCTGAGATAAGAAATTCCTTTGCATCTCAGTTTCCCCTTATTCTATAACTACGTCCCCTAGTTCGAGATTCCCCCATTAATAGAAACATCTTCTCAACATCTACCCTGTCAATCCCCCTCAGAATCTTGTACATTTCAATAAGATCACCTGTCATTCTTCTCAACGCTAATGAATAAAGGTCTAACTTGTTTAGCCATTCTTGTTAAGTCAACACCTTCGTCCCAGGAATCAGCCGAGTGAATCTCTTTTGAACTGCCTCCAATGCCAGTATATCCTTTCTTAAATACGGGGACCAAAACTGTGCACAGTACTCCAGTTGTGGCCTCACCAACACCCCTTACAGTTGTAACAAGACTTCCCTATTTTTAAACTCCAATCCCCGAGCAATGCAGGCCAAAATTCCATTTGCCTTCTTAATTACTTGCTGCTCCTGCATGCTAACTTTTTGTGTTTAATGCACAAGAACACCCAGATCCCTCTGTGCTGCATTTTTTTTGGAGTCTTTCTCCATTTAAATAATTGTCTGCCTATTGATTTTTCCTACCAAAGTGCATGACCTCACACTTTCCTATACTAAACTCCATCTGCCAAGTTCTTGCCCATTCACTCAACCTATCTATAGCCCCTTGCAGATTCCTTATGTCCTCATCACAACATATCCTCCCACCTATTTTTGTATTATCAGCAAATTTGGATACATCATACTCTGCCCCCTCCTCCAAGTCATTAATATGGATAGTAAATAAATGAGGCCCTAGGATTGATCCTTGTGGCACTCAAGTAGTTACGTCTTCCCAACCTGAAAAAGATCCATTAATCCCGACTGTCTTCTGTGTGTTAATCAATTCTCAATCCATGCTAATACATTAGCCCCAATACCCTGAGCTCTTATCTTGTGCAATAACCTTTTATGTGGCACCTTATTCTGGAAATCCAAATACGCTACATCTAATGGTTCACCTTTATCAACTCTGCTTGTTATATCCTCAAAAAACACTAGCAAATTTGTCAAATATGATTTCCCTTTCACAAATCCATGTTGACTCTGTTTGATTGTGTTAAGCTTTTCTAAATGTCCTGCTATTTCTTCCTTAATAATGGACTCTAGCATTTTCCTAATGACAGTGGTTAGGCTGACTGGCCTATGGTTTCCTGCTTTTTATCTCCCTCCCTTCTTGAACAGGGGCGTCACATTAGCAGTTTTCCAATCTGCTGGGACCATCCCATAATCCAGTGAGTTCTGGAATATTTCAACCAAAGCCTCCACTATATCTGCAACCAATTCCTTTAAATCCTTGGATGCAGGCCATCAGGTCCTGGTGAATTGTCTGTCTTTAGTCCCATTAGTTTCTCAAATACTTTGTCCCTTGTGATAGAGACTGTTACAAGATATTTCTTCCCATTAGGTCCTTGCCTATCTGATATCTTTGGAATGTTTATAGTGTCCTCCACCATGAAGGCTGATGCAAAATATTGGTTTAAATTATCTGCCACTGCACTGATACTGTGATTGTACAGGAAGATGTCAAAGGGTCAGTATCTCTCAGTGATTGTACGGGAGGAGGTCAATGGGTTAGTGTCTCTCAGTGATAGCACAGGAGGAGGTCAATGGCTCAGTGTCACTCAGTGATAGTACTGGAGGAGGTCGATGGGTCAGTTTCTCTCAGTGATGGTACAGAGGGAGCTCAATGGATCAAGGATGTTATGTAGCTCCTTAATTCTTTATGGTGACAAAGATCAAGGGAGAGAAGTGGGGGGGGCAGTTGATGTAAATCATGAAGAAAAACAAGAACATTAATGGATCAGAAATGGAGAATTAAACACATTGGCACCACTAGCAAGGTTTGTTGCTATGTTTCTCAGCATCACTAACACTGAATGATAAATCACAAGTGACTAACTCACTTGCTGAATGCGATTTCACTGTTAGTATAATATTAGCACAACAGTTGCAGATCACTCAAAAATTATTCTAAATCTTGACATTGTTTGAATTCCAGTGAAATGCACAGGACACAGCTGATGGATAAACGCGATGGAGAATTGGGTTGCTTGTGGTAGCATTCAGTTCATTGCTTAAATTTGCTAAATCACAAAGCTTGAAGAAAGCTGTTCTGTACAATGAAAGTTAGAAACCTAAATTAATTCCTTCCAGTGGGCAGACCCTGATTCGGCGGAACCTCGCTGACTTCATCAGACACACACACATGCACACTTCCGGAAGATGTCACTGCAAAGAAATAAAGAGCAGAATCACTGGCCACTTTCCGTGTCCATTCAGAGACACTTAGGCCAGCTGCAGTAACTCGACTGCGATCCTGGGTGAAGTTCACTAATTTAGCATTGATCCAGAGGTTGCACCTATGTAAATCAGTAGCACAATACAAATTGTCCACGTGTGTTCGTCTTTTTTCAGAAGCTTATCAAAAGTGTATATACTGACATTTTTAAAAATGTGCTGTCAAGGTTAAATGTCTAATATTATCAAAAATCAATAAAACAGTGCAGAGGAAATTATTAACAAAACTATGGTTCAAGTTATTATACTAAGTGTGAGCAGCCACTGATTGATAAAAGCTGCCTTGATTCTCCAAGCAGTTTTGATACAGTATTCGATAACTAGAGGGGTATAAAATCCAAGCATTCTTGTACCTCACAATTGTTACAATGTGTTGACATGCTCTTCTGTCCCAGAAGAAATTGAATTTTGTCCACTGATTATAAACTATTACTGAACATTCCCTAAAGTCTCCAATAGTTATTGTATTTTTTAAATGGCTGGTTTGATTGGCGGTTTCAAAGTTAGATCATTTACTAATTCATGAGGAAAAAAGCATGTGCTTGATGTTTTCTTTTCATTTTTATCATGTTGTAATGGGCTTAGCAGGACTACAATACCATAACTTTGCAGTCAATTTGATTGTGGTATCTTACAAAGCCCACCTTTAATATTTTGGTTGTGTTACAAATTGGACCCTTATCAAGTAGAGAGACAGAAACATTGAAGTGATTTAAGGCATGCTAATTCTATGACCAACGTGGTGACGTGGTGTGTTATAAACCTCTACTGTGGGCCACATATGGCCCCACCCTCTCCACAACAACAGTTCACATTTATATAGCATCTTTAACATCGTAAAGCATCCCATTCATAGTAGCAGTATCGGACATAACTTGACACTGAGTCACATAAAGAGATATTAGGGAAGGTGACCTAATGCTTGATCAAAAAGATAGGTTTGAAGTAATGTCCTAAAGTAGGAGACAGAGGCCGAGAGATTTTATGTGGGAATTCCAGAACCAATGGTGGGGGTGATAGCAATCAGGAATGCACAAGAGAGCAGGACTGGAAAAGCTGCCAAGGAAGATATGTCATGAGGGAAGACTCAAAAGACACACTGACTTGTTGTCACAGGATCAGGGTTTAGATCCAGCCCAGAATGATAAGACGCAAGTCTGGTCTCCTGGATAGCTGCACAATCACGTGTGAAATAAAGTGGGGGCAATCTCAGCCCAGTACATAATGGGCATATGCACAAACTGGCAATCTTGCTAAGAAAAAAGCATAGGGTAGTTGGTATCAGAAACAGGAACGTTCAAGCTGATACCATTGAAAGCACTCTATTGGAACCGAGGTTACGGCTCATTTTTGATAAAGAGTGGAGAGAGTTTACATTCTTTGTCTAACCTTACCCTGGTAGCAATCGAAGCTCGTCCTGGGTAGCTGGAATACAAACGTGTTCCATTCCTCACAGTATCAATGCCTCCACCTTAAGGATATAAACATTTACCAACATTTTTGTTGGCTATGAACATACCAACAAAATTGTCCTAAAATTTACAGTTTTACCCTCGACAACAAGCATTTCACTCATGTATCTATGGATTCCAAGTGATCTTTGCAAGATAAAATTAGATGTATCTCTGTTCAGCAATTCTACATAAATAGTCTCAAATTTGGAATACTGCAGCACTACTCAAGAGCTGTGATTAGTTCCCGTGACCAACCACTTGTCCACTTACCGCATCATTGAATATGACACTGTTGACAAAGCCAGTGGGATTTCGCAAGCCCACAAACATCACTTAAAGAGCAGCAACAAGGTGCCCGCAGGAGAACTCGCCACTGGCAGGCAGAACCAACTTTTTAATCACAAAAACAAAACAGCTAAAAAACACCTTGAACGAAGAGAGCTGCTTATATTCATAGACAGGAAGGCAGCAAGGAAGCAATGAATTAACCACCGTGTGCACTACATAAAATGCAATTAAAAGGCCACACCTTTGTGACACTCCACAAATAGCTTCTCTTAGAACACAACCACAAACTAGGTGCAAATCGGTAAGTGTGCAGCTGGAAATTAAACATTCATAAATTGAATTTCACTTCAATCTCGTTTTGACATACCCCCATGCTTCTGTAATAACTAGACTACTACAGTACTGATGTACTGTACTGACCAAGCTTACTGAACAAATGACAAGTAATAACAGCATCTTTTAAGTGCCATAGAATAATTACATCACTGGATTTAATTGAAGGTTGCATGTTTCTACTGAAAGTGTGTGAATCTGATTGCAAACTAATGCCAGCAAGTTGTAAAATATTAGATGTAAAATATTAGACGTCACTATTCAAACTAATTTATCCATTCATGGACACCTGAGACTAGAACCATCAGTCAAATAAGATGTGTTTGAACAGAATGTGAGTAATCTTGGGTTGAAGGATAAATGTTTTAACAGCACAGACTGAAATACTGGGCATGAGTTAGGAATTATATAGTGCATCATCATCCTTTCCATAAGGTGAAACATACGCACTCGATGCAAGTTAGATGCACTAATGCAGTATAAAAATATCTTGAATTGGCCAGAAGAACATTACTTTATCAAATAGGTTCCACAGATCAGAATACTTCCAGGTTTAATTTCTGATTTGTGCTGAATTAACTGATGTCAATTCGAGTTGTAGGCGTACCACGATTGACCTGAGTGTTCCCAAGATATGGATGTGGGGAATCTGCTCTAAAGTCCCCAGTTTTGACTGTTATCTAGTGACTCCTGTAGACCAGGTCTGGTAAAGGACATCCCAGAAAGGAAAAAAACAGTTCGGACCAGTACTCTTATTTCCCAGTTTTTACTGGCATTTCATTTTAAGGCATACAAGACAGTTCGGACCAGGATTCTTACTTCCCAGTTTTTAGTGTTTTTTGCCTTCTGGGATGTTAGGCCAATTGGTAATGCCACAGCTCCCAGCATCCTCCATAGATGAATATTCTGCTGATAATCAGACCAGAATTTCTCCTTCACAACCCAGCCCAATTTCAGATAGGATCATGGCAGGCTTTGAAGAGGAACGTGAGCAGTGAGGCTTATTGCTACCTCACTGCCCAACATGTAGTTCTCCTTTGCTACCTCAACCACAAGGTCCCGAGAGTTCCCTTTCCCTGCCTACCAGATGTAAACAGCAGTAGGGGAATTGGCCCAGTTTTCCAAACGATTTATGTCCCTCACTTACCTATCTCTATGTGAAGGTGAGGCAGGCATAGGGTGTGGCAGCAACAGATCTGAAATTGCCTTGTAGCTGCATTCAGCCTGCCCCTCCAGACTCAGCTGAGTTCTTCATTGGCACAGTTGGACCACTTTTTGGAGACTTCTGCCCCTTTAAGGTCCCTTGCCAGCATTATTAGTGCTGCTGTGGCGTCACTGTGGTGTTGTATTAATTTGTTGGTGAGAACCTCTGCTTTGCATTAACAATGAGGCCTGAACCAAGGAAATAGATCAGATTCAGATGGATGGACAGAAGCTTGACCTTGTCAAAAGTCTTCCCCGAAGAGGATAATCCCAGCCTCATTCACTATACTAATACATAAAGAATAACCTCTTTGGTGAGGCATGGGAAGCTGCAAGTGCAGCCCAAAATAAAAGTACCACTTTCAGATGGTGGCAGAGGAGTAAGATAGCCACAAAAGACACAAAAATTAGAATGAAAGCTGTAAGACCTAAGAGCTTGATTCCAAAGTTATCGTGTAATGTAGATTCTTAGAATGAAGTTGGGATGAAAAATTGACAGAAATCTAACAAACAAATAAAGGCAACAACAGATGTGATACAGAAGAAGATCATGAGGTCAAACTGGAGAACGTGTGTGTCACTTGGAAAAAATGACAGATGCAGCAGAAGAGATAAACACGAAAAGTTGTTACACAGATGCACTTCAGTCAGTTCAAACAAGGACTTCAGTATCACCTTTAGCTTCCCTTAATTCAATTGGCTTTCCAAAGGTCAGTTTCAGATGCTCAAAGAACCCCAAGTTTGATTGTACCATTTTCTTGAAGCCTTGAAGCCCAGCTCCTAATATGGGCACTTGTGATGCTGGCTTGATCACAGAGCCATTATTACTGGTCAAACAAATTCAAATATCAACTACTCGGAAGATCTTTTGGATTAAAGGGAATAATATGGGTCAGGAGGACAAGCACAGCAGAATGTGAGGAGTGACAATACCATGCACTTAACAGAACACTAAATATTTTGGCATTAATCATTCCATTGTGTTATGGAAACTAAGCATTAGGAAAAGATGCCCCTTCAGTTTCATAAAAAGCAAAAAATAGATACACATGATGGAAAAACATATTTTGCCTCAGTAGACAATTGGTGAAAGTTCCTGAAAATACATGAAGTGAAAAATGGGATTTTACAGTCGTTCATGCTTTATGTTCACTGCCTGTGGATATATTGGGGTATAATTTCTCTTTTTATTTTAGTGAAAAAGTGGACTTGAGTGAGGGGAATGTTATTCTATATTGTCGCCACTTCTTCTGTAACTTTAACAAAGAGGAAGTAGTTTTTCTTCATATATAGACTTAGGCAGCCACTACTAATGTTCTCAATCTCACCTCAAATTACTGGGCTATATGAAGACTCTAATTATAGCGTCACTATCCTTAATCAAAAGTATTTGAAAAAATATTTGGCTAGGGAATAAGAGCAATTGATCATTTTTACCAGAATGGCATGTTAAAACGACTTGATGTATTTTGATGCATTTTACCTCATTGCATAATGTGTTTGCAAATAAAGTTTGCTAACCAAGAACCAAAACAAAATGCAAATACTGGTAATCTGAGAGAAACACATAGTGCAGTTGAGATTCAAATCACTGCAGTTGAAATTTCCCTAAACGTCTCCTGATTTCTCTCTTCCTTTAACATGCTCCTTAAAACTTACCTGTTTGAACATGCTTTTGGTCATCAGTCCTGATCTCTCTTTTTGCAACTCGGTGTCAAAAATGGTTTTTATTGGTGTCATTTTTATTAAGTACCTTGGGACATTTTGCTACTTCAAAGGTGCTATATTAATCCAAGTTGTTGTTGTTGCAGTTGCCTTTTTAAGAGAATCCACAGACATTATTCAATTCACGTTGATTTTCCTTTTGCGTCATTTTCCATGTGGTATGAAGCAATTGCTGGCACAGTGCATTTTACACACTGTTCAGATACCCATGAACTTCAAAGCATTTGTGAAAAATCAAGGGAAAAGTAAATCAAATGAAAAATTTGAGAAGTGATTGATGCAACAAGGTGGATGGAGCGAGATTCACCTTCATGACTATAGTGGCCTGAAGGATGAAGCCCCAATTCAGAGGGGCAATTACATGGTTACCTCTCTGAGGTAGGGGGGCCATTCATCTAGTTTTATGCTGGACAGTCCATTTTTAGCTAGTCTGGCCACTGTCCAGTACCAAATGACTTTATGTACGATATTTTGTGTCTTAGTTCACTTATCTCAGTGAAGCACTGGCAGGGTTCTGTGCTCTCATTCTTTTCTCCATCTGCAGCAGCCTCAAACCAACTGCAACACAGAAAACAGAGGTTGGTTTTCATGTTTTTCCCATCCCGCTCCCCCTCTCCATACCTCTCTTACTTGCAATTAGACTTTTTCCATTGCAAACGGTGATGGAACTCCATATGTGATGATGTTTCCTCTGTACGTGATGATGTCACCCCTGTAAATGATGACACCATCCCCATATGTGATGATGTCATCTCCAAGTGTTGTGGTATCTGGTATTAATGGCCTCCGGCAGTGGCCACCATACTCTGGGGTTGGAGCACTCACCTCCCTCCATCTCTTAGCTGGTGTTTATGCAGTGGCTCTGGGAGCAGGGACAGTGCATAGCACAGGGAGACTTTAGGATAAACAAATAGATATATCTTCTGTCTCCCATATGGCCAGAATGACTTTCAGCCATTGATTAGAAACAGTGGTAAATGGCTCTCAGCAAAGTGCTTGAGAGCAGGATGTGTTGCAAAATATTGGGCATGGGTTTACATCAGGATTCTCTATTAGTACCATTGGAGGGATAGGGCCAGATTCAAGCAATACTTTGACATTCCTCCTTCTCACGTACTCAAAAGCAACATTGTCTAAGAGTTGGGAGCAGGGAATGGATCAAACGGAATGGAAAAGAAAGACAGTATATTTTTTTTCTTTTGACCATTTAATGTCAAACTTTTTTTAATCATTAAAATGTGATTCTTGAGGAGTTTCATTCCCTTCTGTCAAGTTCCGATACAGTGCTTCAATACTTTTTTCTAGGAATTTCAGGAAAAGGACCTTTTCTTATGACAAAAAGGGTTTTTTTTTAACCATGATCATTATCTTTTTAATACAAATTTCATTCATTGTCTGTAAGGGTTTTTTTAAATACACAAAGGGGAGATCAGTTTGTCAAAGATAAGTGCAAGAGGCCTCATTTTATTGACGCCACTTTAAAACACTTGAGTATAGTTACCTGACTGAAGTATTCGAGCTGATTGACAGCAGCCTCATGAAGAAGGGTAGATTGTCAACAGACATTAATGGGAAGGCAAAGTGCAGGAATAGTAGTTTTTGTTCAAGGTGCTCCAATCTCTTAGAAAAGAATTTGACCCTTTTAACCTGCACCAATGGTCTTAATAGGGCATGAATTTGACTGCAAAGCCGAAGACCCTTGTGTAGAGTCTTGCTCCTTGCTAAGCTGCTCCAGTATTGCCAATTACGGTGAGTGCTCGGAAGAACTCTATTGCAAAAAGCAGGCCAGCCTGAAGATATTCTGGAGCTACCCTAGCCTACGAATACACACCAGAGGCTGGAAATGTAAAGTTTAATTTCTTTCTATAAAAATGAAGGAGTACTCCAACACTTTTCTTGCTCATTAAGTACACTTGAGTCATGCAATGATACATTTTGGTGCGATTTGCCTCATCGTCTTGTGTGTAAATGAATAAAAACCTTGACAGAGCTGTGTGTACTTTGTTGTTATATAGGTGGTAACGTAAAGCTTGGAGTATGTTACAAAATGATCTGTACATTTCACATGAGATACTACATAGGGCTGAGAGTGTCACAGAGAGAATAATGAACAGGATGGAGTGTGGTACAGAGCTAGAAGACATTCTGAGGCAAGAATTTGGTTAGGTTGGAAAATAGATATGGGAATCGTGATACGTGATTAATCCGTGCCTGTTCATAGTGATATAGGCAGCTTGCAAAGCTCATGCTGCCTGATAATTTAAATGATAGTGGCATGCAGCCTAGCACTAAACATTCAACTGTTACTAGATGCCTCAGCAGGGGGTCTAAGTTTGTGAGAGGCTAGCTTGCACCTTTTAAAGGGGAGGTGCATTCTGGCTGCAGCAATTGCTGGAAGTGGCTCAGAGAGAGTGTCTGATCTGAATGAAGAGTAAATATGGTCTAACAAGGCAGAGAGTGTGCTCTTAGATGCAGCACTGGAGGCTTTGGTGCAGGGGGGTGGACAGGAGGAGGGAAGTCCTCTTTAATTGGGGACCAGACAGATACTGCTGAAGCAACTTTCCATCAGCCATGCTGCAGCCACTGGGACAGATCTGCATAAGAACACTAGGACAAGCAAAGGCAAACACTAAATGAACACACAAGGAAGATTAGTTGATTTTTGTATGGAATATTGGTTGGTTTGGAATGGCTGTTTTGGGGTGGCTTTTATTTCAACATTGTGGTTAAGAGGACACTGTGATGGATAGTGACAGAAGGAAGGTAAGGACTGTTTAGATTAGGGAATTGGGGAATTAGGAGTTCTTCATGACATCCTGGATGGAAAGGGGGTGTGTTGGTTTCCCTCTCCTCCTCTTCCACAGCTGCTCGCTATATACCTGGTGGTAAAGGCTGTGCCCTGATCATAGAGAGGCTGTTCAAGATACAGTAGACTACGACAAATCATGACACACTCTGGAGAGTCCTGCAGGGCTCCAGCACTTGATGATGTTTTGTATGGCAGCATGGTTCTCATTATAGGTATCTGGAAAAACTCAGCAGGTCTGGCAGCATCGGCAGAGAAGAAAAGAGTTGACGTTTCGAGTCCTCATCACCCTTCGACAGAACTTGAGTGAATCCAAGAAAGGGTTGAAAAGTTTTGGATTTCCAGCATCCGCAGTTTTTTTGTTTTTATCTCATTATAGGTATGTTGGCCATGTGTGGTTGGGCTAGGCACTCGAGTCATGAGCCAGGCTGTTGGCAAATAATCCTAGTTACCCTGCAGCCACCCTTTTGTTTGACCTGATGGTTCAAAATACTGCTGGAACAATTAGGGTTATTCTGCTGGGGCAGAATGAAGGCATGATGATTCCTGTCAAGATACTGGGCATTCTTCTGATGTGCTAAGCATGTTGCACACTGACCGGACATTCAGGGAGTGGAACCCATCACGGTCCCAGTACACCTCAGCAAAGCCCAAAAAGCCACTTACTTGTACGCAGCTGGTGACATCCTGCACCATGGGAAAGGCCACTATCCTGGCAAAGCCAATACACATTCTGCCTGCATCTCTCTGGTCAGAAGGAATGTTATGTAATCCCCTTATACACCAGTAGGTGATAAATGGGAGGATGTTACAGAGACTGGCTGCTCCAGCCTGGGAGGATCCCAATGAGAGAAAATTCATAAGCTTCAGAGTCACTGGCGCCCACCTTGTGGCTGCAGGTCTGCCTGTAAGCAATGGCAGATTTGAGGGAGGAGCTCTTTTGTAAAACAAAGGTATTGGACACTTGATGAAGTTGAGATAAGAGAAAAGCTCCCTGAATTTCCAAGGTGGATAAGGTCTCCTGTGGTGAGCCCCTCTCCTCTTCTTCCTCCTCCCTGCGAGCAGCTTGCCCTCCCCTGTGTCACTTCTGCTCAATCTCTTTGTCATAATGCAGTCAAGGTGGGTAATAACTATAGCACCTGTGACTGCCTTAAAAATATTCAAAGACCCTGCTTCCACTGCCTTTTGAGAAAGAGAGTTCCAAAGACTCACGATCCTCTCAGAGAAAATAATTCTCCTCAACTCTGTCTTAAATGAGTGCCCACTTATTTTTAAACTGTGGCCCCTAGTTCTAGATTCTCCCACAAGAGAAACATCCTCTTTACATCCAACCTGTCAAGACCCCTCAGGATCTTAAAGGTTTTGATCAAGTCACCTCTTACTCTTCTAAACTGCAGTGGGTACAAGCCTAGCCTGTCCAGCCTTTTCTCATAGGGCAACCCACCAATTCCTGGTATTAGCCTAGTAAACCTTCTCTGAACTGTTTCTAACACATTTACATCTTTCCTTAAATAAGGAGACCAATACTGTACATAGTACTCCAGATGTGGTCTCCCTAGTGCCCTGTACTACTAAGCATAACCTCCGTTTATGTTTAATTCCCCTCGCAATAAACCATAACATTCTATTAGCTTTCCTAATTATTGCTGTATCTGCATACTAACCTTTTGTAATTGATGCAATAGGATACTCAGATCCCATTGAATCTCAGAGCCCTGCAATCTCTCACCATTTAGATGGTATGCTTTTTTATTCTTCCTGTAAAAATGGACAATTTCACATTTGCCCATATTATGCTCCATTTGCTAAACCTTTACCCACTCACTTAACCTATCTATGTCACACTGTAGCCTCCTTACGTCCTCCTTACAACTTACTTCCCTACCTCTCTTTGTGTCATCAGCAAATTTAGCAGCCACACCATCTGTCCCTTCATCCAAGTCATTTATATAAATTATAAAAAGTTGAGGCCCCAGCACTGATCCCTGTGGCACATTCCACTTGTTACATCCCATCAACCAGGAAAAGACCCATTATGGCTACCCTCTGTTTCCTGTTAGCTAGCCAATTTCTTTTCCATTCCAATACGTTACTCCCTACACCATGAGCTTTTATTTTCCGCAATAACCTTTGATGTGGCGCCTTATCAAATGCTGCGTATGTTCAGCTGTCCGATGTTAGGAGAGTGCATTAGCTGGAGCAGTAAGATTGAAAATGTCTCCACTGGTGTCAAATCAGCTTTACACACTGCTTGATGTCACTGCTCGCCAACTCTACATACTTCTGGCACATGCCTGCACCAATGACCTCATCAAAATGGTGCCAGCATGAGCCAGAAGTGTATCTGCATGGCATGGATGCCACTTTGCAACCAAAGCAGCACCCATACTGCCAGAAATACAGACACTATGGAGCCAAATTTTGCGGGTGAAGTGCTAAAGACAACGCCATAAACCAGGGAAGCAAAGATCATGTGCTTTGGTGACATCATCACAATCTGCTTAAACATTCTCCATTTTCTTGTATATAAATTTGCATGGCTTGAACTGTAGCGATATGAGGCTTTATTTCAATACATATTATGGGAGAACCAAAGACACTGGATATATAATGTTACACAAAGAATAATGTCTAAAGATGAATGATTATAGGGCAGTATTCAAATCAAAGGGGTTTAAATGATATAATGAATCACAAGAGCGAAACTCAAGTGATTTCTGTTATCTGAATGCCTGGGCCAGATTACAGCCATTAAATCTCTTTTGAATATCTGTTATTGGTTAAAAAAAATGTACATACTATAACATTTATGGATCATTTTGTTAAGTTGAATGCACATTTTGGTGTGTTTGTTGTGCAGATGAAAAAAAATTGACACATTTACCACCAGTCCAATAATTGTAAAATGTAGGCCTGAAAATAAGCCAGAGTTGTACAGGTGCTGTGAGTTCCTGAGGCCTAAAGGCCATAGCAACAACCAATTTCAAGTATTACAGAAATTTCTTTTTAGCTCCTAAGATTAAAATAAATTTGAGAGGGGAAGATGAAAGAAGACAGAAATCCTCTGAGAGTGAAACTGATCTCTTTCAGAGGCCCTGGGGCATTAAGTTGATATATTCTTAGCCAATAAAAAGACATTTAAGTTTTTGAACACTATGATATTCCATCCAGAGAGTTTTGTCTATATGCAAGACCAAATTCTCTGTCACATTTCCAACTGTTGAAATGAGACAGAAAAACATCAATTCCCATGAATTAGTTTACCAGATAATAATCTTATTATTCTGCTCATAATCACAGCTCTATCTAATATATTATGTGACATTTTTTCTCTTGATTAATTGGTATTTTTTAATACCTCTGTCTGAAAGTTATTACATTGGTGGCTCTGCCACTGTCAGCACAGTCACCTGCTGGGATGGGCTGACAGACCATGGCTCAGAGCAGACTGCTCCTTGAAAGATGCAGCCACAGAGTCGCCAGAGTTCCCATATTGAACAGCTGAAGGCAACATAAGGCTGCGCTTCCTCTGTCTCTGGAATCTCCAACAACTGCATTGCTGACAAAGGCACATTCTCCTAAACTGCTCAATCTGTAACTGAACACCATCGAGAGGAAGCAGATTTGGATTCAGGCCAAATAATGCCTTCCTCTCTTTCTCTCTCTTTCCACAAGAGTCTTTGATTGTGCACAGAGTACTTTTTCTATGCTATTTCTTTAGTTAACCTGCGTTTTGAGAAGAATTACCAGCAAACCCCATATAGGAGTCTCTTTTAATATTCATTGGCCTTTGACACAGAGCCTTTGATGGCTGTGTAGATCAGTCAGACAGGAGATTCAATGGTTCAGCTTCTTGAATGCCAGAATCATGGAAGAAGGATTTGGGTTTGAACCCTGGGAGGGTTCATTTAGCTTTTTCTCCATAGGTGGTTAAAATATCTCTAGATGTGACAAAAAAACTAGAGTGGCCTTTCCCACACTGACAATAAAATGGGGATCAGCACCTCACAAAGTTAGCATTTTATGTCAAATGTAAGCCAATCTTATTGGACATTCTTTCTCTCTTTCTCTCTAGCCATCCTTATTTCCTCTGAGTGACCCTAATTGTCCAGGCTTTATGATTGATCCAGATTAACCTGTGATTGTGAATAATCAGGTCACAAAGTGACTTGATTCTGTGTGACATTAGTATATTCACTGGTGTTTTTCAAAGCCATGGCTGGCTGTTAGAAAATATCATTGAAAAATGAAGTTCTTTCTTATTTCTACCAGCAGAATGCCCAGGTCTAGAACATAAGAAATAGAAGCAGGAGTAGACCATATGTCCCAGTGAGCCTGCACTGTCACTCAATCATGGCTGATCTTCTGCATCAACTCCACTACTTTTCTGCCCACTTCCCATACACCTTGATTCCCTGAGAGATTACAAATCTGTTGATCTCAGTCTTGAATATACTTAACAATGGAACAACTACAACTTTCTGGGGTAGAGAATTCCTAAGATTCACAAGCCTTTGAGTGAAGCAATTTCTCCTCATCCCCGTCCTAATTGATTGGTCCCTTACTAAGGCTCTGCCCCTGTGTTCCAGATTCCTAGCTACAACCTCTCAGTATCTACCCTGTCGAGCCCCTTCAGAATTTTGCATGTTTCAATGAGATCGCCAGGGCAAATTACTGTTCCTGATCTTAGATCCTACATTTAATGATACATTTTCAAATCCAGATATAATTTCTAATTTTTTTGCATTGTATGTGCAGTGTTTGTAACACATTCCAATATGTTATATTCCAAAATATTTGTACAAAAAAGAACGGATACTGGTTTTCAAGGTTACAGTCACTGACTGTACTGATCTAATCTTTGGGTTGCGGCACCATTTGACCTGCAATCTGAGTTCATGGCTCTCGTGCTGCCTGGTGATGTGATGCTGTGTGCATAGTTTGGTGAAACCATCAAAACAGCAAAGCTCTCTTTTGTAGTCCAAGTTGTTATTTCTTCTGCACTAAGACCCATTCATCCGTCAGCTGATCTACATCGGCTGCCCATCTCTCAAAGCATTACATTGAAAATCTTCTTATGCATTATGTACTGATGCCCCTGGTGTAGGACATGTGAGAGTTTCTCATTTTGTGCGCCATTCCAGAAACTTGTGCACATTATCTGGGCTGGCACATCAGTGTGGTGCTGAGGGTGTGTAGTACTGTTGGGAGCGCTGTCTTTCCAGTCAGAAGCTAATCCAAGGACTCATTTACTCTCTCAGGTGCATGTAAGATCCCATAGCACTATTCGTTAAGAGAAGGGGAGATTTTCCCAATGTATTAACCAACGTTAATCTTCAAACCCTTAACTGATCTTACCTAACTCGGATGGTCTTATCATGATCATATTACTGTTTGTGGGAACACATTGTTTGCAAATTGACTAATGTATTTCCTACGTTACAATGATGGCTATTTTTCAAAAGTAGTTCATTTGTTGTAGACGTTTTGAGGCTTCTTGATATCATGATAGATGTGATATAAATGCAAGTTCATTCTTTTTCTTTCTAAAGGTGCACCATTGTCCAATATTGGCAATGTTTATTTTATATAGACAGTACAATGATGTAACATGGGTAAAAAACCATCTGCATTGGAAAAAGTAAAGCTCATTGCTTGCTAATAATTATTATTATACATTATTGTGTTTGTTTTCCCTCTCCAAAGAGTAATGGTGTTCCTTTGAAAAGGGAGACAGTCTGAGCAAGGAATTATTAAGTCAGGCTTGAATCTGTTTAAGAGTGATTAACTATTTAGATTATGTGACTAATACAGCACAGTGACAGACCAAGGGCTCCGCATCTGCAGTTACCAGCATTACCACTAGATCGGATATGTGACCTGGATTTACCCCTAACGTTGCGATCAGCGATGTACGCCATAAAGTTAACTAGCTAATATGCCAATCTCACCGCCGATAACTACATGGTGGAAATCGGAAGTGGTGTACCCAATGTTTTATGTTTGCTAATTGTACCCCTGGCACCAGAATGATTTTTAAAAGGCATTTTAACTTGTGATGCAGGCTTTCACATGTTCCTGCCTGGGACTGCAAGTACCATTGATATTTTGTAGTCTCAAAACTTTCTGGCCATCTCCTTGGAATATTTGAAATCATATCAATATTCCAAATATTTCAGTGATATGGAATGCTCTCCTGTGGCCATGGCATCAATAAAACAAGAATTCTAACATTTGAGTAACTACGAGAATACATAAAGATATACCCTATTTCTTACCAGTGTAAAACACAATGATGATCCATTCTCAGCTCAGATGGCCTAGGAAATTTGGCGTAGTGTAAGTCGCGGTGTAAGTCACTACTGCTATAATTTCCTAGAAAATCTCCACTAGACAAATAGTGTACTCTGTAGATGCATGTTTCTATGACACAAGTTTTCAAAAAAAAATCTGGGCAACTGTTTTAATCCAAATTCCTCAACATGTGGACTGAACTGATTCACGCTTGCAGATATTAATGTTTTGAGTGCCATTAAGTTGAGAACATTGTGTTTCCCTGTGTCATACAGCAAAAACTATCACTTCAATGTGATGCAGCTTGTATTGAATCAGGTGATATTTTCCATGTCACATGACATCTTCCCAATTTTACTCTTTACTCCCCTGCTCTTATTGAAATGGCTTTCCTCCAAAATAATTCTGAGTTAGTTTAAAAGCTAACAATGTAGGAACTTGCCTTATGTATACACATACATAACATAGACTGGCTGGAGAACACTGCGGGGTGATGCACATGGTGCAAAGCCCTACAGAAATAGTAATGAGAGGCTACAGCAAGTAGGATAATGCATAGAGTGGCATGCATTGTGGATTAAAGCGGTAAAGTTACTAGTCAATCAGAAGATAAGTTAGAAGAAGTAGAAGAATCAGATGACAAACTTCCTTCTGACACTTATGAGTCTAACAATTCAGAAAATGACACATTTACTCATAGGACTGGTGGAGAGTGGAAACCAAATTTCCTTCTGACACATTTGAGTCTAACAATACAGAAAGTGATGA
This sequence comes from Carcharodon carcharias, assembly GCF_017639515.1. Classification (NCBI taxonomy): domain Eukaryota; kingdom Metazoa; phylum Chordata; class Chondrichthyes; order Lamniformes; family Lamnidae; genus Carcharodon; species Carcharodon carcharias. The sequence continues at coordinate 40,449,375 of NC_054474.1, read as the reverse complement.
AGAAGGTGACACATTTACTGATAGAACTGGTAGAGAGTGGAAACCGGTCCAAGCCATCAATGCCAAAGATGGGCTGTAACAAGGGATATTCTTTCTGTTTCTTAGTACTGTTAAGTCAGCTTTGAACTTTTCTTCCCTGTGTGACATCCTGAAGGATATGAAAATAATGAAAAAGCTAAATATTATTTTGACTTAAGTCATTAATTAGATATAGTAGACTTCATGCTAACTTTATTTTTACACTTCTGGTTTCTGAGATACAACTGAGGTCAGTGAATGACTACATTAGCTGGGCCCCGAATCTCAGGAAGGATGTGCTGGCCCTGGAGAGAGTCCAGAGGGGGTTCATGAGAATGATCCCAGGAATGAAAGGCTTAACATATGAGGAACGTTTGAGGACTCTGGGTCTATCCTCAATGGAGTTTAGAAGGATGAGGGGGGATCTGATTGAAACTTACAGAATACTGAAAGGCCAGATAGAGTGGACGTGGGGAAGATGTTTCCATTAGTAGGAGAGACTAGGACCCTAGGGCACAGCCTCAGAGTAAAGGAAGACCTTTTAGAACAGAGATGAGGAGAAACTTCTTTAGCCAGAGACTGGTGAATCTATGGAATTCATTGCCACAGAAGGCTGTGGAGGCCAGGTCATTGAGTGTATTTAAGACCGAGATAGATAGGTTCTTGATTGGTAAGGGGATCAAAGGTTACGGGGAGAAGGCGGGAGAATGGGGTTGAGAAACTTATCAGCCATGATTGAATGCTGGAGCAGACTCGATGGGCTGAATGGCCTAATTTCTGCTCCAATGTCTTATGGTCTTATGGTATATTTCTTTCCAACAACAATAATGATAGGACGGGGACTTCTGTCCATCCTTTCAACCTACATTGTAACCCCAACTCATTTATCTGGGTCTGGGTGGGTTCATTGCCAGGATTCCTGACACTAAAAGAGAGACCTCTAGAGTTGAACAGGAAATTGAGGCAGTGTTGCAGCGAGGACATCACTGAAACATCACGTGAGCTAATGAGGGACCTTCAAGGGTCAAAAAACAGAGAATAAAGCAGGAGCTATAGCTTTGTAAACCTAAGGCTGACAAAGGCAATTGAGTAGGAGAAAAGTTTAAGGAAGAACAAGCCTTCAAAGGGCCCTCCATTTCTGCATAGGTCCTTTCTGTCATCCTGGGCTTACTGACACCCACCATCAGGTGGTCCTGGGGAATAGTGATTAGAGGGGAGGATGGCATAAATCTAGATCTGTTGCTGTTGACATTTTAACATAGCCAGTCAGAAACAGATGACAAACAGCATTCCTGACAGGGAAAGTTAAATAAAAAATTGGGATGGGGAGGTGTCAGTGGGCCTCACTGCCTCTTTTTCTCATTGTTTGCAATTTCGGATGGGGTAAAAGTCCTACATCTTATGATTTGCCAAAGAATATATTATTGCCATAGAGCAGCATGTCTTGCGGTTCTGATGGTTTTCAGAACTCACTCAGCCTTTAGTCCTGTGGTTTATGACATTGGAAATCCTGAATAGGCCTCAGCCTTGTCATAAACCATCTTATCAGAGGGAAAGAAACAGTTAAAAAAAAAGGACCAATGGATCAAAATTATTCTAATACAAAATGATAATCTTAGTAAAATTCACTCTGGATTTTATTGCGTTGTCATCAAAACCATTGGCATAGTTTCCCTATAAATTGAAGCTAAGCTAATTGACAATACTCTCTGGATGAGCATTTGACTAATGTACTTATCTTAACTCCCTGGAACATTTGCAACTGTAGCAGACTATTTATAAGGCGTAACTATGGCTAAAGCAGTGTTTATAGTTTAGATCTTCCAATCCTCTTCACCTAGAAGACTGCTGCATTGTAATGAAGTGACTCCTTTGCCCAGACAATGAGAAACAGTGATCTTTTATTAAAAGTAAATGCATAAACATAAAGGGCTGATTCTTCTGGCTGACGTGCGGGTGGCAGAGCCCGCACATCAGCGCTTAAAATGTCGTGTGAGCGTCCTGACGTCAGTGTGTGGCATCACGATGTTTCAGTTGGCGGGCACGCTATGCAGCGCGACATGCGTCCGCCATTAATTAAAGGCCTTGTTAAGGCCATTAAGTGACCAATCAACCAGGATTTTGAGGGGCCCGTGCGAACTTCGGGTCAGCGCATGGTCCCAACGGGCAGGCGGGTAAGTGATTTTTTTCACAAACCTCATCCAGTGGCGGGATGAGGTTTGATTTTGGTTTTAAAAAAGTTTACTAAAGCGTTTGTGTTCTTCACTAACATGTTCCATCTCGTGTGACATTTTCACATGAGAGGGACATGTTAATGATTTTTTTCTTTTTCTATTTTTAATGTCTCACAGTCTTTCAGCAATCTCCCTGAGGCAGCACTTAGCCTCAGGGAGGTGTGCGCTCTTTCGTGCACATGCACGAAAGAGCGCACTCTCGCAGTTGGGGAATCCCCCACTTGCCACCCCACAGGAAGCACATAGAGCTTCCCGTCAGAGGGCCCATGTAAAATGGTGGCGGGGCCATTTTCGGTGGTGGTGATCGGCTGCCTGCCCACTGCTTCGGGCCCGCCCGCCCATCAAGGGCAAAATTCTGCCCAAAGAATCTCTTACTCTGAATCAGACCTCTGGTTTGAATCCACTCCAGAGAGACATTTGAAAGTCTCTCTCTCTGCCAGCTGTAGGGCTCTTAAGACACAAGACTGGTCAGTCTCAACCCAATTCTTGGTTGGTGCAGCTACTGCACAAGACTGGGTACAGGGTGACACTAAACAGGCAACTCCAGATATCATGAGTGTGTTGATATATAAAATGGAAATGTTATACCAATGGTGCTATTTTGAAGTTGGCAGCAAGGCACATTTTTGTGTGAGATTTCCTGAGGTTTGCCAGAGTGAGCTTTACTGTGAGCTAGCAGTGATATACCTGGCCTGGAAATCTTTGACATTGATGCTGGGAGCAAAAATAGAAAAAAAGCTCCATTTCCCAGTGCTGACAGCCTTTGCTTTGAGTAGCACAGAAACTATCAATTCATCCCTGCCTGTAACAAGATGAAGAATCAACTTCAACCCTACTTGCAGAAACTGGGCAGATGCGAAGCTAAAAATGAGAGTTATTTACTCACTCAAACTCACCTGCTTTGGGCCATACTGACTTGCAGCATTGTGCAGGCTGAATACGCACTTGCCTAAGCCAAGCAGGGGCCTCATAAATCAGTGCAAATCAGGGTGCTGTTTTAACAAAATAAGTCTGTTGCATTTAACTGGGGCTGAGTGGCAAGTGGGATTGGCGGGGTACCATTGTGGCTTTCTCACCCTGCTGAAGTAGGAATGGAGCTGACCTGCAGACAGAAAGTGAATGTTGAACTTTCCTTTGTGGGGTCAGGAGGTGCAGGTGTCACCACAGGCTTCACAAGGAAAGATCGCAGCAACCCCCCACCACCCCCCCACCCCACCCCCGTCCTGATTCCACCTCTAATCTCTTGCAAAACCCTTCCCAAACCCCCTCCCTGTGACTGGTCTGGCAGACAAACTTTCCTTTACCATTGACCAGTGGCTTCCAGCAGCCCGGGCTGCCTCTTCTCCTGCCTTCTGTCAGTCTCGGCAGTAGCCAATTGGAAGCATATGGGTGAGACCTGGGAGATAAAATGCCCCACAATCTACTTGAAACCCACTCGGGGTTAAAATTCATTCCTAAATGTCAAATGATATGTGCATGCAACTGCTTGGTCTTTGCATCAGTAACCTTTATTCTTCCTATAGCTAAATTATGCAATATCAGAATATCTCAATATAACTATACCCACTCAGATGTTTCAATGATATGCTAAGGTATTGCAACATTGTGGTCTGATAAACACATTTCTTTATAGGGTTGTCTTACAAATTCTTATCTGTTTTTCATATGCACAGTGTTATCTTCCATCATTTTATGTCAACTATGCTCAGTGGGAGCAATCTTGCCTCTGGGGTAGAAAGTTGTGAATTTGAGCCGCGCTCCAGGGTTTGAATCCTTAAATCAAGAGTGCTGTATTGTCAGAAATGCTTCTGAATGAATGTTAAACTGACTTAAAACTGCTTGTTTGGTGGTTCAAGTGGATGCTAAAAATCTTACAGCACTATTGAGGGAGTGAAGGAGGTTTTCCTGGCCAATATTCCTCCCTCACATAATAGCACTGAAAGCAGATTTATTAATGCTTGTGAGCATTGCTGACAAGGCCAGTATTTATTGCCTGCCCCTAGTGGTTCTTGAGGAGGTGACAGTGAGTAGTCTTCATGAACTGCTGGAGTGTGTGTAGTGTAGACACTTCCACAGTACTGTTTGTTAGCAAGTTCCAGGATTTTGACCCTGTAGCTATGAAGTAATTGCGATATACCTCCAACTCAGGTGGGATGTGAATTGAAGGAGATCTTGCAAGATGGTGGTGTTCCCAAAGTGATAGAATAAGTGCCACATTCACTTACAAAACTATAGCCACTACACTTGAAATTAAATATAATTATTTTATCTTGGGATACAAGTGATGCTGGCAAGGCAGTTTTTGTTACCTATCCCTAGTTGCCCTGAAGACATGGATAACCACATAACACAGCACCAAAACCAATTTAGGTCAGAACAGTTAAGAGGTGACAGATATCCTTTCCTGAAGAACATTAGGACGATTTATTGTTTGTGAATTGTTTTGAGATATTTTTGAGAGCTATATGTGCTATATAAATTCAAATCTTTGTTTTTGTATTCAAAGTTTATATTTTTAAATAACCATGAAATATTTATTTCATCCACAGATTCCCACAATAAAACCCAGTGAAATCAGCAACCCTGCAGTAACAAGATGTACTGAGGATGGTGATGTCAGCTACATTATAAAGAACCCGGTGGGTACCGAATAGAGCCAGAAACTGAGATTCAGTCAAGAACAAACCAAGTCTTGTTCGAAATGGTAGGTTTATAAAAGAGAGATTAAATTATGATACAACTTCCAAAGGAATATTGTATTTCAAAGAAAAATAGGTTAAGAAATATAGAAAATAATAGATATCTGAGAGTGAGTTACATGCTGCATTTGATAGGAGGGTTCACATAGCTTAGAAAACAATATCTAATAAATATTTTTAAAGTTTATTTCTGGGAAATATTATTCCCTATGAGTAGTTAAGTATTATCAATGAAATAAAGCCTTTTTATTATTTGTTAGTGATGCAAGGATGTCTTGCCACACAAAGGTTCCGTCTATTGAGAAAGGATATTATGAACAAGATGTAAGAGTTTTACCAATATAATTACAATTCCAACCATTGCAGCATTGCATCATTAATAGTGGCTCCAATAGCAGTGGCAGAAATATGATAATGCACTATTTAAGCCAAATTACCATTACAACAACACTAACCCTGCACAATAATGCTACTGTAATCCTAGCACTACCATAAGAGAGGTGTCACCATAACAATGACACTGCAAGAGCAACACCACAAGCCCAATAATGCTATAAAAATGATGACAACATCATTGATATAAGAGTGATTTTATTGTGATTATCTTGTCATTGCTGCACCAAGCAATGGGCGACCAGCGGCCATAGTTATACTGACCATATACAACATATGGAATAGTGCTTTAAGATACAGAAGTGAATCTAATAGTTACTAACTTTTGATTAGTATGTCAAAATTGCACTGTCTGCTATTATTAATAAAAATGTTAATAAAATACTATGAAATTCTGGGCCTGATTTTCGCCATGATGGAGAGACTCTCAGTTCCCACATCTGCAGGGTTTGTGCATGAGTGGTTCAGGAGGCAGCTGGCCATTTAAATCATCAGCTGCCTCCAGTCAAATCAGATTTTGGCATCCGTGTATTGTGGAACCTTTCCTGAAGAACATTAGCACTATTTATTGTTTGTGAATTGTTTTGAGATATTTTGCTAAATGTGCTATATAAATTCAAGTCTTTGTTTTTGTATTCAAAGTTTATATTTTTAAATAACCATGAAATATTTATTTCATCCACAGATTCCCACAATAAAACCCAGTGAAATCAGCAACCCTGCAGTAACAGGATGTACTGAGGATGGTGATGTCAGCTACATTATGAAGAACCTGGTGGGTACCTAATAGAGCCAGAAACTGAGATTCAGTCAAGAACAAACCAAGTCTTGTTCGAAATGGTAGGTTTATAAAAGAGAGATTAACTATGATACAACTTCCAAAGGAATATTGTATTCCAAAGAAAAACAGGTTATGAAATATAGAAAATAATAGATATATAAGCAGATCAGATCAGAGCAGGTCTGCTTGTTGTGCATTTCCTTGACAAGCCAGGGTAGCCCTTTGGTGAGGTAAGATACCCCTGTAGAGTTATCTTCAAATTTGTATTTACGGACCCAGAAGTGTCAAGAGCTTAACTCCAACTATATTCTCATCACTTAAGAGAGTGGCAGGGTGGGACTGCAGGTCTTCCAGGACAATTTTTTGTTGCCCCTCCTGACTCTTTCACCCAAAGTGCCACCCCCCCACCCCCCTTTTGCCTCAGTGCAGGCTGCTCAGTTCTTGGTCTGTGCGATATTGAGGAGCATGGTGGCTGGCCTCATTGTGCAGGCGCCCACTGGGGGCCTACTTCAGACTAGTCTCCGCATGGGCAGCAATGGTCATTGGCACATATGAAGCAGATGTGGGCTCTGGTGGAAGGGCTGGGGAGGCGGAAGAAGATGAGGATGTTGAGAAGATTTTGACACCTTCACCCTCCTCAGACATCTTCACAGCCCTTGGTTGGTCTTCAGGTGGGGTTGGTTGCTGCAGCCGTCTATTCCAGCACCACTGAACTAGCAGTGCGATCATCCTGTTAAGGGTACTCAGCTCCTCATGTATTCCACTCCAAATGTTGCTGAATGTGTCTCTCCACGAGATTGGCTAATTTCTTATGGTCAGAGCACATACGATTGAGCCCCAGGGCAATGTGGAGCTCATGACAGCGATGAGCTCCTCCAATCACAGTCCTCAAGCTCCCACTGACTTAGGGATGTCCACAGATCAGTTCCTGATTGGACAAATATTATGCCCCAAAAGGTGAATCCTGAGGCTCTATTTTCCTGAGCATCGTTAAGACTTCCTGCCCTCCTCTGACGGGCACCGTGCACAGATGTCTCTGACTCTTACACCTTCTCCTGTATTCTGGTGCAGTGTCATACACCCTGTTCCACTGACTCAACATGTGCGCTACATCTCTCTAATGTGCTGGTATTTGAGTTGGTGCATGGACTAATATGATGTAATGCTGTGTCCTCAGATATCTGTTCCTCCTCTTAATGCCCGAAAGATGATCTGGCCTGAGATGGTGAGTGACCAGAGCTGGGAGCTGTGAGAGACACAAAAGGAGTCATTTAGGTATAGCCCTTCTCCCAGTGAAAGCATGCTCTAGTGCACACCATTGCCTTAACCACGTTGACACTGCCTTCATGACATAATTCTATCCTTAATTGCCCTCTCATGCCAACGTCCCATTGTGCTCAGCAAAGTGACAGCATGACCTCCACCATTACCACCATGTGCGAAGGTAATCTCAACACCTTCTTCATCACCAGCACCAACAGATAGCTGTTCAGGTACCCTGGCAATCTCCATGACCATCTGTTGCACAGTATGTACAGGCCTCAGGTAGGCTAACTCACCAACTGTCCAGGCCATTACGTTCTTTCCCTTTTTCTCTGAAATGATAACAGGAATTTAAGTTACCCTCATATATAGTGCGGAGATGTTGCTCTTCACTGTGTCTGTGCATCACAGTGCCTATTCACATCTGTTTTATGCACAGCTACATTAGCAGTTCACACATGCAAGCCTCAATGCTGAGGGAGAGTTATATGCCAACACCTTATTTGCAACATGCTGATGTAACCCTTCCCTTGACTTCCATGTGGATGAGCCAAGCTCCTCACCTTGCCAGAATGTGGCAGGTCACTGAACTGTTTTGTGGCACTGAATCCATGAGCCGTAATGGTCTCTTGCAGTGCTCACTGCATCTGCCATTTCTACTCAGGCCTACCTAGTTGCTGCAGGCAGATTCTGATGGCCAGCAGGGCATATGACTGTTCTCCTCTGAACCTCCTCAACTAAGACCTGAAGGTCTTGATCTGAGAATTGTGGGGCTGCTGGCCCCACCCCTTTTCCTGCAACTCCTCTGTGCGACATTCTATTAATGAGAATGTAAGACGAAAAGGATCATAAACAATTCAGAATACGTTGCTCTCATTAACTTTTCTGTTCAGTAACCATTTTTAACTTTTCATTAATGCATACAGCTCATAGTGTGGTGGACAGAATGGGCCCAGACAAATACTTGGTGCCATATTTGTTGTGGCTGTGACTCTAAGGTTGCACGCACTGCCCAGCAACGATTGACGGCCTTACTGGCTTACTGCCTCTTGGTCAGACTGTTAGGCCATGACAGTAAGCAGGTGTCAGGTACCAGGTGGCAACAGGGCAGGTGGATGGGATAATGAGCATGGTACTGTTCATCATTCATCGACTGAGTTTAGCCAGCTCAGCTACAACACTGCATATTATCTGCACCAGGTAGTTGTGACAAGACAATGCAATCGCCATGGCCATGTCTTGAGATTCCACTCAGTGGTTTAGTTCAATACACTTCAAAAACAGAATTACCTGGAAAAACTCAGCAGGTCTGGCAGCATCAGCGGAGAAGAAAAGAGTTGACGTTTCGATTCCTCTTGACCCTTCAACAGAAGCTGCCAGACTGCTGAGTTTTTCCAGGTAATTCTGTTTTTGTTTTGGATTTCCAGCATCCGCAGTTTTTTGTTTTTATTTTAGTTCAATACGCTTCTTTGATTCAGCAACAGCAATTACATTTCTGTCATAGGGAAAGCCCATGATGTGCCATCAGGGTCAGCTAACATTTGGAGAACACTTTACAACTTTGACATAGACCTGATCACCCAAACATGTCTCCTCCAAGGTTCAGGAAGTATAGCATTGATGATCAACTTCTCAAACAGATCTTTCAAAAGGGTCACTTTTTATATGCGCCCAAGTCACCCAACCTGTACCAGGCCTGACTCTGACCCCTCACTAATTCTGGGGTCGCCTGGCCCGACTTCGAATCTGGCCCACACTGCACCTGCCAACACCCACCACCCCCACCCTCCCACCCTCCCCCACACTGATCAAAAATCGCAAGGATGGGCAGGCATTTTTAAAGGTCTAGTTCACAGAACTGGGAGTTCTCCCAACTCTGTGTGCCCAACATGGGAGCAAAAAACCTGGGCCAATCTGTCCACTCTTTTAATAATCAGCAAGTATTTAAACCACTGTACCAGCAAAAGGAAAAATTACAAATAAAATGATAAGAATTCCTTGTAAATGTTGGATTCTTAAATAGTGAATAATTATGCCAATCATTATTAAAAATAAAAAATGTTTTAATAAACTGATTTGCCTCCCTGCTGAACCAACTTACCAAAACGTGATCATTGTGAGGTTTGGTTCTGGCTTTTTCATTTAAAGCAACATTTAATTTTACTGAGTTATAGATATAAAACATTCAAAACATTATTTATACAATAGAGTATATGGCAAGTAGCAGAGATAGGAAAGACACTGTACACAGGTATAGATGTTGACAGGACTTACCAATGCTTAGTTCAGGCAAGTATATCTCCTCTTCCTTCAGACACACAAAAAAACTGTTTGGAAAACACTATTTTTTGAAGATAGGTTCATTTACATTGTATTATTAGGAGGGTAATGAATATTTCTATTTCAAGGTTTATATTTCCTAATGAATCAGCTGCTGGTTGGCACTCAAAAATTGCTTGAAAAGAAAATAATTTCCCAGTTTTGGAGTTAACAACGGTGCATGATTATGAAATGATTTAACAAGAATTATTAGATTATGATAATTGGATTTGTATGGTTTTTGCGTACAACATTACGAACTTGCAGTCTTTCCTGCAAGCTGATTTAATTCTCTGGAGTGATGCCAGAGAATATATTCAACAGGAATCTTCTCTAAACAAACTGCTGACTGTAGCCTTTGTTGAGATAGTGGAAGGCTGTAAAAGTGTAATGGCCAAGGCAATGACATTACAGCAGTCTAATTACTGCTTTAGGTACACTTGTTTTAAAAAGAGTTTATAGAAAGCTTAATCTGACTAGCGAGAAAGGAAATGGGTTAAGGAAAAAGAAAGCAAGCTTTGCTGTTCACAGCAAGCACTCGCTTTATATCTGAGCTAAACACATTTTTCTTTTTTTATTACTTCTATTTTCAAAATGTCTAAATTTTTCATAATATAGATTTTAAACAGCAATAATCATGCAATAATACATTAGCAGAAATAAGAATAACCGTTATTCTTACTTTAAAATTTATTTTATGTATATTTTCTTTTAAAGTTCTTCCTTGGTCTTGGTCTCTTTCCTTGACCATGAAAGTTATTAAATCAACTTGCTCTCCATCCTCTGGTCAATGCCATTACAAGACTGAGAGAAAGTGAACTTAAGAGTCTGTTCTTACTGTTTCCCCTTTGACTTTTTGGGGAAGAACCTGATCCTCTTGGTTTCCCTCCCTCAATGACACAAGTAAGATCAGGAACTCAGTGCACAGGGAAAAATCATTGCTAGGAACATGCATGCTGTCATTCCACATTGGAGCTAGTAAGACAAGGCTGTCGAAAAAATGCAAGAACATGGAAAGATGGGAATCTCACATTGTGGTGGGTTTGAGCCCCATGCAAGGAGTTTGTCATAATCTAAGTTGACAATGCTCAAGGAGCTCCGCGTTGCAGGACTTGCCATTGATTGAAATCTTAAACTGAAGTCCTATTTATTCCAGTAGTTTGGGTGGGTATAAGGCAATTAAGGATCTCATTGCACACTATGAAGAAGAGTAAGAGTTCTACTGCTGTCCAGACCAACATTCCTGACTCAATCAAAACCATCAGAAACAGATTAACTGATTCTCTATTTCCGTGATGTTTGCAGAATCTTGCTTTACAGCAAATGGCTGCCATGCTCCTCCCACATAGCAGCATTCACTATACTTCAAACTAGTTTGTTATATATGAAGCATCTAGAGACAGCTCTTTGATATATTAATATGCACTAAATAAATAGAAGTTTTTTTCTTATATGGGACCAGAAGACACTACTGGGATCTATCTGCTGATTCCCAAAGTTTGAGAAGTACCACACATACTACACGTTCTTTCAATCCCCTAGTGAATTTGTCTGCCAAATATCTGTCTAGTTTTCTAGCTATCTTAGAAGAAGACTACTCTGAAAAAAGATAAAAAAATGCTCTGTTTTGATGTTGTGTGTTCTTAGAAAAGCCAAGAATAGAAACAGGTTGGCTGACATGATTCTGAGCCATCGATTTTGAAGTATTTCTTCAAATGAAGGAAAGATAGAAACAAACACTGGGCCAGCAATGACAACAAATTAAAACAATCTGGAAACTACAATCAAATTCAATTGCCAGTAAAAAAGAAGCAAAAGAACAATTTGCTGACAATGGCAAGAAAGCCTCCAGATTATAGTGTCATGGCACAATTACTCTGCACTTAAATGGCAGTGAGAGAAACACAGCATTTTGGCCCATATTTGGTAGTTGGAACAAATGTAAGCAGTAAATTGGACGTGCTCAGGAGTAATAGTGGGTTAAATATGATAGCCTCCGGAAAATGGATATGGGGATTGCAATGCACAATGAACCCTTGTCCATTCGATTTAATGCCAACTGCATATAGGCTGCTCTCTTGAATGATTGGTGCATGCGGCCAATGCTAGCTGTGCAGTTCGCTAGCTACAAATATCAACAAAGGGCCCAAAATCACGACTTCCTAACACCAATTAAAACATGCTCAATTGAACATAGAATGTGGTCATAAAATGACCAGAAGACCGGTTTGTTCGCACTGACCGTAAAATGTTGCCCGTTATAACAAGCAAGAATTGACTGCTGAACATATGCTGCTTTACCATCAAAGCAACAACCTCAGATTCCCAATTGAAGATCTTACAATCTCCAGGTACTTTTTGAACAACGGTTTAAGAGGTCTAGGATCCTCTTTTGAAATGTGCAGCCAATGAATTGCACAGTTAGCAGCACTGTCTGCATGCACCAATCATTCAAATCAGGAGGTTACATGAAGTTGTCACTACATTGGATAGGCAAGGATTAAGCGTGCATCATGACCACCACATCCGTTTTTAGCGACTATCAAATTTAACCCAATATGACTCCTTTACCATTTAGTGATTGTTGTATTCCCAATTTTCTGACAAAGTCCTACATGCATTCTGGTTCATATTAACAGTCCTGATTTACTTCTTTGAGACTAGATTCTTAAGTGTGCTAAACTCTTTTAATTGGATTTGAGAGCTAGATGTCCACTCGATATGACAAGGGAAACATTATATCTTAACATCAATTTTTTAAAAAAATCCATTGGTTTTCCACCAATTTGATTGTCCCATCTCATTTCCACACTTCCCCACTTTGCTGAATTTCAATCTGTGCAGTTCTTTCCTTTGTACAGATAAAAGTAATGCATGCCTTTATTTTCGGTCAAAATCCTGAAACTCGCTCCTCTAACAGCACTGTGGGTGTACCTACACCGCATGGACAGCAACGGTTCAAGAAGGTAGCTCACCATGACCTTCTCAGGAGCAATTAGGATTGGGCAATAAATGCTGGCCAAGCCAGCAATGCCCACATCCCATGAAAGAATTAAAAGAAATTAGAATTATGATCCTTGATGGCAATGTTAGGGCTCGTCGTCAGTCACTAGTCAAATTCACACTGCCTCCTAGAACAGGGCTTTAATTAAACTTAAATTTGAGGAGAAAATTAGATCAGATTAATATGAAATAGTGACATGATATTTTCATTTCATGAAACAGAGAATAAAATAAACTGCATCGCCAGAAATAGGGGATCTTTTTAAATATTGGTTTCAAATTCATCATTTTTAAGTGTATTATTTTGCAATATCAAATAAATGAATAATGCATGCTGCTAATAACTTAATTGATTGAGAGATACTAAAAGGAATATACATAATTTAAGTTCAAGCTTATTAAATTACATTTTACCGCATAATGGAACTATTATCTAAAAACTGAAACAGAATATAGCTTACAACTTAAATTTGTAAATTTCAGTTTATTTTTCTTCATTATCTTTTAAAAAGACTCGTTATAATTTCAGTGAGAAGTGAACACAGAAGGATTTGATGAAAACATTCTTATTCAAGACCTTTACCTTTGAAGTATTAATTATGGGCTGAAATATTCTCTGACAATTTTATTTAAGAAAAGCACAGTGGAATAGATTTCTAATATTGAGGGTGAGCCATGAATCTATCAGCACTTTAATACAAAGTAAAGGACCATTTGCTTCTCCATTTCCCTAGGATATTTTTAGCCCCATAGTACTTGAAGTTCTTTTTAATTTAAATTAATTACTAATTTGTCTTTCGAGTGTTGTACCTCGAATTCTTTACAATATAATCATAGAAGGAAAAAGATGATCACTTTTTCACACATTCCGCATCAATCAGGTGACTGACAGTTTACCTTCTATTCTCTATAAAATGAAGTTGGGATGGAAGATTTGGTACATTTTCAGGCTGGATGAAAAGAACTAATCAGGAAAGGAATCAAATTAAATTGACTCCATACCATTCACACCCCCACACTGTTATAATGATATTTCAAAATCTTCACTAAACTTACCAACTCCATGCTTGACTCAAGATAATATATTTCTTTTTCAATTTGGTTGTAGCTGAAGATCATTTTTTTTAAAATCTTGTGAATGATGGCATGCAGTCCTCAAGCAGTGGTATGTGAGGATTGACAGTTAACTGGGAGAGAAAATGATGATTCAACCTTTTCCACCAAGGAATACACTTCAATATAGCCAATATATATATGTGGTATTTTGTATTGCACCATTCACAACTATGCCAAAAATCCATTAACTCCATCCTTTGTAATACAGAGCATTGGAAAGTTAATTAGTTGGTCACAGAGGCCTGAATTTTTGTGCACAGAGCCTGCATGAATATCCCATCAGAGCCCCGAATCCATAATCCTACCACCGAACCTGGCCTCTGCCGTTTTCACAGGGGTGGTGAGGAACATGGGCAGGTTCTAAATAACACATCCCTGGTTCAGTGACACAGCTGACCATATAAATCAGTAGCTGCCTTCACTTGTATGATTTTGGTGAGGTAGGTGTCTGAAATCCAACGTGTACAGATTAAACCTGGCAGGAGCAGGTCTGAACTTTGTGGTTTCATTTGGAGAGCCAGGGTACCCTTTTGGAGAGGTAAGGTACCCCTTTGGATATGGTCTCGGGACACCTTTGGGAGAGGTAAAGCACCCCTTGGGAGATGTAAGGCACCTTTTGGCAAAGGTAAAACATCCTTTGGGCAAGGTTAGGTGTGCTTTGGCATTGTTAAAAGTAGACAGGATTGTGTGTAAGAAGTACATAAACTCATTAGAATTGTCCACGCTGTCAAAGGTCTGCCCAAGCTGTCAATGAACTGTCCTAGCAGTTAAAGAACTGTCAAGGAACTATAAAAGCTTATTGGAGCTGTCAAAGCTGTTGAGAGGTTTAATTCTGCTGGCCTTTACATTTTTTAAAAATGTGTGGATTTTAAAAAAATCAGTGCTTGAAATTTCACACTACCTATTGACATAAGCCTAAGGGTTTTATCATTATGGGATTTGTGCTGCATGACTAATTTTACAACCTAACATCATCACAGTAGGGTGCCTGTTAAGTGAGCCATTTAATTGACAGCTCCAACTGGTTATGGAATAGAAATGATTGTTTTCAATAGAGATAAGCTGAAGGAATTTCAATGTATTGAATATTTTCCTCTTATTAATGAGAGTTTTTTTTTAACTAGGGACAGCATCAATAGATACAGAACTTTATTTTATGTCAGCATGGCTCCTGAGGTTTGCCCTTGATGGATACTAGGTGAGTTGGTATGGAGCAGGTAAGGCAATGGGTGGTGGGTGGGGACATGGATTGGCATGAGTTGGTACTAAGTTGGCATAGGGGCTATAAAGGGCCAAGGGGATGAGCAGAGACATGTGTTGGCAAATGAGAGGTAGAGGGCGACATTGGGAGGGATCATAGGGGTTGGTTAGAAGGGCATAGGAAGTAGGATGGGCCATAAGGGGTGGGTGGGGGCTTAAACTAGTATGGATGGGGATGGAGAATGTGGGGTGTGAGGGGATGAGAGAGGTGTGGGCTGTTCCTTGTTTTGTTCATTTTTTTAAATAAATTCAACAAAGTGCTGAAGCGCAGAGGCAGGCCCAATGCCCAGACCACCTCTGCAACCCGCCGCCTCTGCACTCGTTCCGGGGTGGCAGGCCCAACTTTTAATCCAGTCTGACTCCCCATGGGAATGAAACATCCAACTTCCAGACCTCTTTCTCAGGAGTCTGGTTTGCCAAGCCAGGAATTAGCCTATCTCTGTGCTCTTGACCCGGGAGCCAAAATCCAGGCCAGAGCTTCCCTTCTCTGCGGTCTCTGTTCCATTTTTCAGTTATGTTGTGGAGCCATAGAGACACTGCAGCTACAATCTCCATTTCTCCTGCAGACTTGCTAAGTACAAGTGACTAAATCCTGTGCACTTCCTGAATGGGTGCACCAATTCACCAAAAGACCTCCCAAAACAAGTCACTGTACTTCCAAAAACATTGCCACAACAGAATTAAGTTATAAGCACCTCACCTCCAGTTGGATTAGTGGCCCTCTAAATAACACTAGTGGAGATCCTCATATAACTGTACACATGTTCACTTATGAGCACAATGGAGTTTAATGTAGAGAAGTGAGAAGGGATGCATTTTGATAGGAAGAATGAAGTGAGGCAACATAAACTCAATGGTGCAATTTTAAAGCAGGTGCAGGATGAGAGAGACCTGGGGGTATACACTGGTCTTTGAAGGTGGGAGGACAAGTTGAGAAGGCTGTTAAAAAGGCATCTGGGATCCTTGACTTTATAACAAAAGCAAGGAAATTATGCTAATCTTTTATAAAACACTGGTTAGGCTTCAGCTGGAGTATTGTAACCAATTCTGGGTGCCACAATTTAGGAAGGATATCAAGGTCTTAAAAGAGTGTGCAGAGATGATTTATTAGGATGGTACCGGGGCGAAAGGCATCAGTTTCTCAGGGATGAGAAAAACTGAGCATTTTCTCCTTAGGGCATAGAAGGTTAAAAGGAAAAACGATAGAGGTTTCCAAAATCATGAAGCGTTTTGATACAGTAAATAAGAGAAGTGGTGTCTCATGACAGAAGGGTCAGCAGCCAGAGAACATAGATTTAAGATGGTTGGTAAAAGAAGGTGACAAGAGGAAAACATTTTTTATGCCAAATGAGGTGCATTCATAGAATGGTAAATATTCAGAAAAAAATGATTATATTGGATACATGTTAACTGAGTGCATCCAACAAAGTATTGTCTTTTCAATACCATGAAGAAAGGTCGGGAGGGAGTGGGGTCTTGTGTTCAGAGGTTTGAAGTTTTCTAAACAAATCCCTCTCCCCACACTCTTAAAGTTGGGATTTACATTTCACAGCATTCCTACTTGTGACACTAACCATTCACAACAACTGGTGCTTTGACAGAGGTGACAATTTCATTATAACACAGCTCCACTGCAACCACTCCCAATAGATCTTCGGCAACACTACTGCAGTCCTCACCTCAAGAGTTCCACCAAATGTTCAGTGCGGTCAGAATGGTGTGAAGCAAACAGGACTTAATGTACTGAACCTGTGAAAACCTCTGCAAATGATTTCTTGTCCCTCTTAAAGAGCCCCCCACCTATCTGTATTTTCTGTCTCTTAAAGTGCACTGCCTTCATTAACATGTAATTTGAGAATCTCCCCTTCTCTGATTTGTTTACAAACACATAATCAATGGCACAAATTGCATCAAAGCGTATCATAATTTGGTTTTATTATGGTGAAAATTATTCGTACCTGACCTGACCCATTCTTTTATTGCCATCCTTTTTAACAGAAATTGCTTACTTCATAAATTTGCTCACTTCTTTATTTTTTATTTAGTAGGAATGTAAGCTATAGCGAGTCTCTGTTACTGTTTGTAATACAACTCTTCTGTGGCTAGCTATAGGCAAACATGGGGGCAGACACTCAGTAAGGAAAGGTCCTTGCAGAAGTGCTACTAGGCCATGTTCAAAGCTATCAGCACACATCAAGCTTGCTAATGGCTGTGCTTTTGCTGACCTCCTCACTGCTATAATAGCTACATTGCATGCATCCCTTTCATACTATCCTTTATTAGAGAAGCCTCTTTATTTCAAGAAAGCTGCTTGACCTGATGGAAGGGATTGATTTTTTCCCCTTTCTCTTGCTTCCTCTCTCTGTCTCTGTTTTGTTTCAATCGCTGAAGACCAACATATATCAGTGAATCACCCACTTGTGATGTCTAACCACAAATACCATTAAACACTTACCTGGCCTTAGAGACTGACATTGTGTTGTAACTCAGGTCTACCTCCGCACTTTGCACTGTGCCTCAGTCATCAAAGCAGTTTCACTATTAAACATCAATTCAATCCATTTCCAGTTAAAAAGAAATCAATACTCCTCAACCCCCTCATTTTCTCAAACACTTATGTGCTTGACAATTAAGTAAATAAATGGATAATTGCGCTATCATTTTCTTGAGAACCTGGAGCTTTAAGCTTATAATTAAAAGAGAAAGAAATTGGTTAACAACAATTAAAGCTACTGAACTAATTTAAAAATTCCATTGTCTTCAGGATAAAGCTCTAGGCCCTGAATGTAAACTCAATAATGGCTACATGATGACCATCAGTAAATGCTTGAAATGAGTCCCATATTTATAATATTTGCCGCCTTGCTTTAGTGTTAAAGTAGTGATTTTGCTTTTCCAGAGATTTTACAAATTTATTTAGGAAGAAGCTGAGCCATAAAGACCAGGAAATCTCTGTGATCTGTGTGGAGTGAGCTGATGTCAGAGCGGTAGGGAGCTTTTAACACCACCTCCAGTGCTTCACAGTTAAGGAGGTAGATTGGTTAGCATTCCGGCTCTCAACCACCATTCAGCGATGACTCCTGCTGGAAGTTAGCATCTGTGAATTTTATGTGAGAACAGATTCAGACCTCCTTCAAATGGCTTGCTGGCAGTGATACTGGGAAATTCCTAGGGGTTTTCCCTGATTGTCCACCATAACTTTGGTGGAAGATCAGTTGAAACTCCAAATGCATATGTTAATAGGATTTTCACCGACCTTCCACCAAGATTATGGTGCTGAATTAGGGGAACATTTAAAAATTTCCAGGCATTACAGTCAAGGTCATTCTGGTGAGGCATTGGAGGATATCTGGTGCCGATGGAACTGTACCATGCTAATAGTAGTCTCGAGAAGAAGAGGGGAATGGAGAGCAAAGCTGGGGAGAAAAAGAGACAAAATGAGAAGGAGGCCAGGATCTTCCAGCCCCGTTGTGGTGGGACTGCTGCTGGTGATTCGACGGCCTAGCCAAAAGTCCATTGGCTTTCAGCGGGACCAGATGATCCCGGTGGCGGGCGTGGCTGGAAAATCCTGCCCACTGTCTTGACAAAACAAAATATCTAATCAAACTTTTGTTTACTTGTAAAGATACAGTATGATGATGTAAATCATATTGCTTGTGATATCATCATGATAAAATAATACCCAGGCCTTCTTTGGTAAATTGGAAGAATCTGTCAAACACAACACGAGATTTTTACCTTGACTCTTTTTGCTGAAGTTAGAAAAAGATTTATATGTCATCTCAGAATGTTGATACCCTACAGTTGACCCCAGTATATTTTCTCCCCAACATGCTTTTCAAACCTGTCCTCACATACTCTTCCTCAAACAAGTGAATAGCAGAGATCCTGTGCCCTCTTCTTCATGCTGCCAAATAACCAGCTACTGTGGAGTTGTGCAGAG
Organism: Carcharodon carcharias; assembly: GCF_017639515.1. NCBI lineage: Eukaryota > Metazoa > Chordata > Chondrichthyes > Lamniformes > Lamnidae > Carcharodon > Carcharodon carcharias. Next base: position 40,430,346 of record NC_054474.1, on the reverse strand, counting down.
GGCCTGGGTTGATATGCCCTCCAATTTTTCGCAATTCAACCACCCTTCTTACCTTGCTGAGAACCAGCTAGCTTCCGCTTGGCAGTTCCCTCCTCCACCAATGGCATGCATGAGATTGGAAATGTACTGCATAGGAAAGGAAAAACTATACTTGTGCCTGAATGGTTTAAGCTCATAATATAAACTCTGGTTCAGCTCCCGGGTAGCCTAATGGGTAAAGACACCATCTGATGTGGTACTGAGCTATACAGATTTATTCCCCATTTATTCCGGCAGTCTCTGCTGACCTTAAACTATGAGTGCTACTGTAGGTCTGAGCTCTCAAGTGTGCACGTGTGAATATCAAATGAGATTATGATTGGCTTTGATACCTTCCGTGGTCGCAGAGGCACTCTTATAAGATAAAGTCATTCTTGTCCAACACACAATTTTTGCCAAGATATATTTTGGCCTGAACTAGGGATTCTGTGATATGGGACAGGATGAGATTGCTCCAATTTGGATCAAATGCGCCTTTAAGCAAAGACTCTGTTCATGTTTCCTTGAACTTAGGTGCACTGAACAAATAAATATTTTGGACTATTCACCATCACAATCAATTCTGACAGTCTGGTATCCGTTGAGCTGGAAGGTGTGAATTGACCAGGGCCTAACTTTGCTGGGTTTTATTTTAATTTCATGGCTATTTATTGATGTATAAGCTCCATTCTTTTAAGGTATTTTATTTTCTTTCCTCTTGGGCAGTGTAGTGCCACACATCATCCCCAGACAATGGAGAGTAGATGACCTACTTCCAGGCCTGCCCTACACTAGACTTAAACCAGGCCTGTAAAGCTTGTGTAACTGCCTTGGAGGTAACACCTCCTCACCACAGATTTTCTAACCTTGTTCCATTGGGAGATAGCTGTGCTGCTCTGGAGATCCAGGTAAGGTTAAAAATAAACTGAGGGCATGGAGCAGCATCTTCACACTTCATGGTGTAGCTCCTGTTGCATTAAATCCTTAAATTGGGACTAGCAGGTGGTAGAGAGTCAGATGACTGAGAAAAACCTCCCCTGAAAATTGTAGCAGCTTTAAATTAAGTGCGATCTTTTACAAAGCAGCCAAGGAATTCTTATTACAAAAGAAATACTTCAAGATATTAGTAAATCTGAAGGTCAAAATGCAATCATTGACATAACATAGCACCAATTGTATGAAACAGTTTCTTACACTTCCAGCACAGACCTCCAGGACCTGTATTTTGTGATCCTTTGAAGGCCCATAACTAATCATAAGGGTGTCCTCAGCAGTATAAGTCCCATTAGGGTTATTAAGAGATGAACTGGTTTGGCATCTATCAAGGAAGCTCAGGGACTCTCCCAGCCACCTCTCTTTAATGTGATGAGGGAAAGGGGTGAAAGCAAGATAAAGATCTGTCCACACAGGAATTCTCCAGTCTTCTCAGAATGGTTGGAGTCCCAGCAGGAAACAGTTTTGCGCCATTGTCCGTCCCAACCCAAGCACTTATGGCAGAAATGCACCTCCAGCCAGTTTAGAATTTTAACCCTAATATGTTTTTAGCAGCTGGAATCTGAGGGGATAGTCAAATCACTCACAGCTTATGGAAGACAATGCCTACAGATTTGTCTTGTGGTCAGCTACAGTGTTTTCAGTTTTCTAGATTGTAAATATGTGGTTGCAGATGCAAACGTGACCCATTGCTGGGCGATGGCTTCTGCTCAACTAGGAGAGAAAAGCACATTTGCTACAGCACTTTGTGCTGTATGGTTCAAACAAACACCTTGCCATTCCATCAGCTAACTGGCCGTCTCCGTGGTTCCTCACACTTCCTCACCTCCTTCAGCAGTTAATTCAGTGCAGATGTTGTTCAGGTGAAAAAAACACACAAAAAATACTGTCTCTGCATTTTCCATTGGTAAACCACAGCATAGTTTAACTTCACATAACTGTACTTGCTCAGCAGCTCCAGCTTGCAAAGGCTGTGCTCTCCGTTTTCGTGTTGTCTATAGCGACCTGTTTGCCACAGAGAGGAGGCAGCTTGTGAGGAGATCAAGGCCTGATAGCAGACTTCCACAACCAGTGCTGAGGCAGCCACTGCCTCGCTGTGCAACTGTACAAAAGGGACCTCGATCATGGGGGAGGGAAAGGGTGGAGATGATTCTGTCACATCTGTTCAGATCCCATCACCTTTGACACAACGGACAATGTGTCAGGGAGGGGTTTATGTAAAAATATATAACAAAAGGAAAAAAAATGTTCAACAAGAGACCACACTGCTCCAACCTGTCTCTGATGAATGAGACATTTATATAATTTGTGTGGGTTGGTGTTTGGGTTTGGCTGCATGAGTTTTGCATGAGGGTCTACAACTGATGCAACATGATGAAGGTCTAATTCAACATTTCCTATCCACCCCTAGATATCTGGGTATCTCTTTGCAAATCCAAACAGCCAGTGAATATTTACACAACTTTTACATATAATATTTGAAAACACTTAGGTTTTTAAATATCAAAATATAGACAGGAGTATTTGGCAGGTTCCCAAAGAATGTGTAAAATAACTTCATTGCAACATAATTCACCTGGATCTTTTTAACTGAGGACTATCTTCCCCACTTCCACTGACTACCACATTTGGGACTGCAGTTTCATTGACACCAAATATTCACCGGCTGTTTGGATTCGCAAAGAAGGTTGCTACCCAGGTTTCTAGGGGTGGATGGGAGATATTGAATTAGACCTTCATCACATTGCATCAGTTGTAGACCCTCATGCAAAACTCATGCAGCCAAACTCAAACACCCACAAATAAAGAGGAAACACATAATTCCCCAATTGTTCAGTAGTAACTTTGCTTTTCAATCCACAGGCTATGGAGGTCCCAAGGCCTGATTCCTGACTGTTCCTGACTGCTATCCAGTGAGCTTTGCTGGAGAATGTGTGTATGGATATTGGATTAGGCAAGATAGGACTTGTCTGTTAATTCCCCTCCCACAACAGTTATATAGTTGGCTTATAATGTTTGCCTAGACTTAAACAGGAAGGCACATGTTCCCTTAAGGTACAGGATGGCTGTACTCTAACTTAAATCATTTGCTTCAGGAGAGGTGAAAATTAGAAACAGAAGCACTAAATACTGAGTGAAGGTTCAAATCAGCAAGCCAGCCAGAAATGTGCCTCTGGGTTATGGAGTTCAAGGATCTAGTGACCAAATGAATTGACTGCCTTGTTTTGCCTTGAACAGGAGTATGTCTAAAGTCCTTTATAATCCCTTTCAAAATAATTCTGAACTATGAACTGGAGTGCCCACCTTCAAAATGAAACAAATCATTATTGGATTTATTTTTAATGACCGTTACATTTATTAAAAAATATTTCAAAACTATACTGCCAATAGGAATATTTCTAAAATGCTTGGTCTTCTGTTCTGCTTGCAATGTTAAAAATACCAACGATTTTGCAAGCAATGTGCTATTTTATTTTTAAAGCTTATTTACAGATACCTAGCATAACCTATCATAACAGAGCACACTAGCTGTAGACTGGCCAAATGTAAATTGCATGCATAATATTCCATCTGTGAATGAAACAAATTACATATACTACACATTCTTGTCCTTTAATACAGGAACACCCACAGTACTCACATAAGGCTGGTAAGAAATAAATTGTATATTTAATATACCCTTCACATGGGCACACTACCAACACCCACTGTAGACCGGTAACCAGTGAACCACTCTTTAAAAATGCCTCTGTGGGCTTCCCTTTGAGAGCTGTAATTTAGTAAAGCTGTAATTTTAAACCATGAAGAACTAAATTCATTTTAAAACTACAAAGTCATCTCTTTAACCCACACCTCCCCCCACCCCCACCCCCCACGAACCCCACATCATCACCACCCTCCCATTCTAGTCCCATCAGAATCAGACTGTGGGCGGTTTCTGTCATACAGATGTCCTGGTCTTTGACTTCATTTGATGTACATATCATAAAGTTTATTACAAGCTTTTATTAAACAGAGAATGCTGCAGAACTCTTGATTGTTTGGGTTGCTTTCAAACCGCCTGGCTCCAGCAGATTCCTATGGTTTCTACCACAGCGTTTGTCCACTTACTCTACCAACAAATAAGCTATGGGCAGAATCAAAGTGCAGTAGCGGGCAGGAAAAAAGTTGTTTTACCCACTGGCTGTAATGGCAGGTTTTCACGCCTTATGGTCCCATTCCTGCCTCATTAAATTTACAGCCACAGGAAACATGCCGTCTTGCTGGCGGGCAGCCTCCGATTTGCTCGCTATGCCGTTATCTCGCCACTTCCTCATGCAGGGCACCATATTTAAACTGCAGCCGCATGCAAACTTCTCAATGTCTGCAGCCCAGCACTGCACGGGTGAAGACATGGCCCCAAAAACCAAGAAGAGTGCAGCCCCCTGATTCAGTGACACATCCCTGGGATGCCTTCTGAATGCTGTGGAGGCCTGACGTGTTGTCCTCTAATCCCGATCTAGCCACGGGAAGCCCATCAGTCTTACCACTCCAGCTTGGGATGCAGTGGCAGAGGTGGTCAATGCCAATGCTACATACAAGAGGTCGGCCATCCAGTACAGAAAACGGATGAATGATCTCATCTGTGCCGCCAGGGTATGGCAACCATCTCATCACTCTAAACTCACACACTCACAAGGCCATCACACATTCACTGGCATCTCGCTCACTGCCAGCTCAAGGGACATCACCACTCAGTCTCTGACACACACCCTCACATCTCCACCTGGTCTCATCTCCTCTGGAGATTGCCTCCTCAGTCCTCACCGTCTTGAGGCCACTTGCACAGATCAACATGTGCCCCTACACATGCCCTGGGTTACGCCCCTTTCCCAGTACAGCCCTCGCCCTGCAGCCTCTTCCCTTGCCTGAGGCCACTTCTCTCCCTTCCCCAAGCAAGCCCTTGCCCTGCAGCCATTAAAAAGCCTAATGGCTGATTTGGTAGGTAGAGACCTGCCTGTGAGCCCCCCCTAAAAGTGATGTGGTGCTGTCTGTGAAGCCTGGCGCTGATGACTGTGAGTGCTGCCTGAAGCAAGGTAGGCAAACAAACCTCGAAGTCCCGAGTGAAGCGCAGCTCCCTAGGTGCATGTCGCTTATGTACAGTTGTGAAACACATCAACGTAATTGCATGCTGACATTCCTAGATGATCCAGTGTAGGGGGGGGATGATTCCTGCGAGCAGGGCTTATAGTGAGATGCTAAAGAATTGAAATTAGTTTCTTGACGCGCGGCAGCAGGAAACATGGCCTGCCAATGAAGGGTGAAGCGGACAATCACAATCTGGCTTCATGGTGCCGCGAAACCAATTTTTGGTCTTCCCGCCATATTGTCTCCCCGCCGCCCAGCATGATGCCCGGTGCCAATGGGGCTGGAAAATTCCGGCACATGGAATGAATCAGGGAAGCTTCAGAATTCTTGTGCGACAACAGTGCACAGATTTCGTTTATTACCCCTTCCCTCCCTCCCTCCCAAGGTAATTGTGAGGGAAGAAAGATAAAAATTGCTGATGTTTGATTGTTCATTCATTAATTTCTTAAAGATATTCTCCCAACCACTTTTTCCCTATTCTCCTCTCTCAAACTTGACTACATTATAGTCTACATGTGATCCAATATATGGTCAACCTACTCTCACAAGTCTGGTAATGCTCTTCTGTCATATTCAATACTCGAAGGTTGTGTGAGGAGAGTCCCCAGGTAAAATTTTCTCTCCTTCCTAAGGGGCTCCTCTGTGTGGAAATGTCAGGCTTTCCTAACAGTAATGTCACTGAAACTGGGTACTCAGTGGAGTTGGGAGACGGAACCTGTATCCCACTGTTCTATGACATCGCCATTTGGTGAGGTAACACAATAAGCCCTGTAACAGCTGTTTTATTCTCTCTCCTGTTACATGTTCACACAAATCGAGTAGACTAGGTAGGGCTGGGAGTGATGAAGTGAGTGGAAAACTGCAAATGAAAATATTGTACAGACACAAGTTGAGATTATGATCTCCTCCGTGTTTTAATTAAATATTTTATTTTTAGTACTGGTGCCATCTCTAATTTCACCGGCCAGGTTTTATCACAGGCCTAGCATTTTATAGGACTCCCTGGTGCTCGCCCGCCCAACCCCAGCTAAAAATTTAGAGGGGGAAGGGGGGTGCCCTGCCCCTTTATCCTGACAGCTGTGTCGCAGCAATTTAATCCTGGGAGCAGCGTCAAATATTTTAAGGCAAGGCTTCTGCCCCTTTCTCAGGGGGAAGTCCTGCCTTAGAGAGCTGCTGGCCAATTGGAGGCCACAAGATGCCTTCCTTGCATCGATCACCCTGTATAATTTCAGGTAGGTTAGGGGAGGACGGGTCAGCGGTGGGAAGGCCACCCGTTGGATTTTATGTGCCCTCCCCACCCCACCTTCAAACCCACCGGCAGGGCAGCTTAAAATCCAGCTGATAGAGCCCTGAAAGGTTGATTACAATTTTTGCTGGTTGACACCTAAACGAATTTCAACTATGTTGCACCATTCCCAGCGGTGCAATTGGGATCCTTCCACTCTCTTGCTTTTTGCCAGTTCCCATGCAATTCCAATTAAAACTTAAAATACAGGCAGTGTGCACGGGAGACACCTGTGATTACACAGTGGGGGAAGCTCTTCAGTGGTGAAACCAGCTGTCAGCTGACAAAACTGCAGGTAATGGCGGGTTATAGAAGGACTCGAAACAAAAACAAAAATTGCTGGAAAAACTCAGCAGGTCTGACAACATCTGTGGAGAGAAAGACGGAGTTAATATTTCAAGTCCAGATGACTCTTCTTTAAGTGTACTTCCCACCGCCGACCTGTCCTCCCTTAACCTACCTGAAATTATACAGGATGATTGATGCAAGGGAGGCATCCTGCGGCCTCCAATTGGACAGCAGCTCTCTAAGGCAGTTCTTCTTCCTGAGAAAGGGGCAGAAGCTTCGCCTTACAATACTTGATGCTGCTCCCAGAATTAAATTGCTGCGACACAGCTGTCAGGATAATGGGGCAGGCGCCCCCCTGACATTTTAGCTGGGGGAGGGTGGGTGGGGACCATGGAGTCCTATAAAATCCTAGGCCTGTGATAAAACCTGGCCGGTGAAATTATATACGCCACCAGTACTAAAAATAAAATAGTTAATTAAAACACAGAGGAGATCGTAGGTGTTGATCACAATCTCAACTTGTGTCTGTACAATATTTTCACTTGCAGTTTTCCACTCACTTCACCACTCCCAGCCCCACCTAGCCCACTCAATTAGTTAAATTTGACCTATTGACTCTTAGTGCCCAAAGGGTCTAAAAGATACCATGAAATATTGCACTCTTGATAATCCAAATAATCTATCTGCTCTCAGCAAAAAGATGAATGATGCTTACTGGGTCTAAAACTGATCTGTCATTGCACACTGCATGAGTTAGTGAGCAGTCTGTTCTTTACTGTGAAATTGGCACCATATTAGCTCATCTCCTCCCCAGCTTGGCATACAAATAGAAGAACTGAGCAAGAAAGTGACCTTAATAGGAACACATTTAGGTTCTGATGAAACATTAGTTCCGTTTCTCACTCCACTGATGCTGCCAGACCTGCTGTGTATTTCCAGCACTTTTTGTTTTTATTTCAGATTTCCAGCCTCCACAGAATTTTGCTTTCCTATTCTGACCTGTCAGCTACCCGAGTACCTTTAAGAATTGATATACTCAATTAATCTCAGAAAAGTCTGTGTGCTGTCTAATAGCAGTTCGCTTCTGAAATGCTTCTTTTTATCCCTTAATATTTTTACAGAGACTTTAGAGAACATGGGTCTGGTGTTCCAAACTTGTCTACCTATACCCACCTCCTAGACACTTTGGCATTCCATTTGCACTTACAACTAAACCCTTACGGCTTCTAGATATTTAAACTTTGACATAAACATCTTATTTTTAGTTAACAGCTCTATTTACCCAATACCAAGGTACTCCCTCCCTTAGTGGGAGCCGAGTGGTGTGCATGTTTTAAAGGAACAAGTGGTTTTTATGACCGTAGCATGGTCACACCACAAAATACGAGGTGGAAAAACTCAAGAGCATCAGGATTCTGCAATCTTGTTACTAGATGCAAGGGTGGGGCTTTTATTGTATCGCTGTTCAGAGAAGGTTAACCTCACTGGAAAAAAAAATTAAAACGCACATAATATTAAATAATGCTGTGTGCTACATCACCTGTGATTTTTACCAACCAATCAAGTGGTGCTTCAGGGGGAAACAGTGAGAGAGAGAGAGGTGAAAGTGATAACTGAAAAAAATAGGGAGAGCAAGGATGGACAAAAGTCAGATAGAATGGGGCTGAAGTTCCTGAATTTCCTATATTTTTCCTAAAATTATCCATAAGTAGAATATAGTATCCTGGCATATTTACTCATGTACTTCCTGACTATAACTGGCTGATCTCCTGCTATGTTGCTCACATGGAGTGAAGGTAGTTGGATATTCCAACAGTGGCTTACATGCCCAGCTGGGTCAAAGATCATATAGGACAAGTGGCCTGAAAGGCAGAGGGAAAACAAAATTACTTCTGCAAGGGGATAAGAGCAATGTTTACAGAATTAAAACTGGTGCAGTGGTAAAGAACAATGTGAAAAGGAGCTCTGGGAATAAAGCAAGGAGTCGGATGAGATTACTCAACAGTTGTAAATGGCTTATTATGTTCTAAATATTATTCAGTAGGTAAATGAGCAGGTAGGTGAGAAAACAATATAGCCTCTACTAACTTTTCTTATCTGCCAATATTACCTGAATGAATTACATGGTTCTCTGAGTGTGGCAGTTTTTCTGTACTATGGGCCCATTTATAGTGCAAGACATACCATAAGCAAGACTTTTAATTATGTTGATAGATTAGCTAAGACAGGAATTTCCGCCCCAGGGTAAAAGAGAGACTAGACAAACTGAAGCTGGCAAACTGTAAGATCATACATGTAAGTGAACAATTACATGCACTTTCTATAACGTAAACCTTTTTTTTATATTTGAGGTAAGCCACATTCTAGGCAACTTTTGCTTATTTTTCTTTTTATTTCCTTATGAATCTTTTTGCTCATTATGGCAGAGGATTTCAGTGTTATAAAACTGATCATTTTTCCAGTTTTTGCAACCAAGTGACAGCATCCAGTGTACCAAGGAAGGCATAGCAAGGTTGATTGCCCAGTAAAGCTCCCCCTACAGTTTCCATTAAGCATAGCCAGGTCAGTTTTACTCATCTTTCTAAATATCAGTGATATATTTTATTCTTTGATATAAAGAAACACAGGTACTCCCACCATACCATTCTATGAATGAATTAAAAAAGAATTTTAGTTGACAAATAATTATCAATAATTGCTAAGTTTCAAATGACCAAAACACATTGACATATAAAGATCCTCAGTCATTCATGATTGGGCCCAATGAAGCTACAGTAGTCATGTTACCCTGTTCGGAAAGCACACTGTTTCTGTTGATTATAAGAACAAACACATTTTTTAACTACATAACTGAAGGTTTTAGAATCATAAATACAGAAGATTACAATTTTTACCTCAGAGGTGATGCAGCAAAAACTGCCCTCAAATGGGATGGAACTTAAAAGCTCAGTGGGTAAATGAATGTATGTTATAGGGACATATAAACCAGTGAAGGTCCTAGATTTATTTCTTGATCTGTGCCTTGTTTGTCTAACCTTGTTCTGGATGACTTTGAGAATACTATAGTTAATCTCAGTGTACCTGAATGACGGTGGAAAAGTATTAGCAAGACTTCCTATTCCTAATTGCTATCCAACAACCTTTATTAGAAGTGCAGATGATGAGCAAAGACAGCATTAGACTCAGCTACAATGGATCCAGAACATGATTTCTTATGCCATTCATGATCCTCAGCTGACCATCTGCATGGACCAATCTTCTATGGGCACAATGTAAACTGAAAAAGACCATTTGGCTCATTAAGACTCCTATTCACTATGTATAATGTACTTGATTTTGAACTCTCTGCAACTCATTTCATCTCCCAAGGAAACATTCTCCATAAAGATTGTTTCTGCCTTTGAAAGGTAGATTGAACGAAATTCCAAGAAGCCACCTAACCTTAAAATCTATGTTATTTCCAATACTGTTTTCTTCCATGAGATGATATTTTTAAGATCGTAGCAGTTCAGGAATCACCTTGTTCCAAACTGCTTGGATGTTTAATTATCCTGATAACCTACGGTTCTAGTCCTGACCAATTTTTTACCTTCGCCTTAGAGACAAATATAAATACAATCACTGACTGGAGGATACGGTCATGATAAGTAATATTCTTATTAACTCTGCTATGTCTTTCTGTAGATTTGATTGATAAAAGGCATTTTTTATTCATATGTGCTGCTCTGGTTTTCAGTGAATCCCCTAATTTAGGAGCTGTAAGGGATAGCTTGGGTGAAAGGAGCTACTGTAAATCTTTGATAGTTCTGAAATGTGAAATAAGTACCTGAAAAATGCAGTGGTGGATGCACTGTCTTCGATTGAGCATTCCGAGTTTTCATTCAAGTGCAGGACTAGTCAAAACATGAACAAACTGCTCATCATTCAACCAGCTGCTTGGTCAGGGTTACTCATTTTAGACCTGTTTACATAAGTGTGGTCTCCGTGGCAGCGGTACGAGATTCAGACCGCATGTGTGCTCCAGATGAAATGAAATATTGTTTTACCTCAAACAACTTTTTTTATTCATTCATGGGAAGTGAATGTCACTGGTAAAGCCAGCATTGATTGCCCATCTTTAATTGCCCTTGAGAAGGTAGTGGTGAGTCACTTCTTGAAAGGCTGCAGCCTGAATGGTGTAGGTGTACTCACAGTGCTGTTAGACAGAGTTCCAGGATTTTGATCCTGTGACATTGAAGGAATCCATTGCAGTTCCAATGGTGTGTGACAATGAGAGGGGTCTGCAGGTGACGGGGTTTTCAAACTCCTGTTGCTTTTGTTCTTCCAGGTGGTAGAGGTCGTGGGTTTGGAAGATGCTGTCCAACGAGCCCTGGTAAATTGCTGCAGTGCATGATTAAATAGGACACAATGTAACCATGGTGTGCCAGTGCTGAAAGCAATAAATGTCTAAGGTGGTGGATGGGGTGCCAGTCATGTGGGTTGCTTTGTCTTGGATGGTGTTGTGCTTCTTCAGTGTTGTTGGAGCTGCACTCATCCAGGCAAATGGACAGTGAGTTGAGAGTGACTACCCTTGACATCAAGACAGCATTCGACCTAGTGTCGCTTCAAGGAGCCCTAGCAAAACTGGAATCAATGGGAATCAGGGGAAAATTCTCCGCTGATTGGAGTCATACCTAGCACAAAGGAAGATGATTGTGGTTGTTGGAGGTCAATAATCTCAGTTCCAGGACATCACTGAAGGAGTTCCTCAGGGTAGTGTCTTAGACCCAACCATCTTCAGCTGCTTCATCAATGACCTTCCTACCATCATAAGGTCAGAACTGGGGATGTTTGTTGATGATTGCACAATGTTCAGCACCATTTGTGACTCCTCAGATAATTAAGCAGTCCATGTCCAAACTCAGCAAGACCTGGGCAATATCCAGGCTTGGGTTGACAAGTGGCAAGTAACATTCACACCACACAAGTGTCAGGCATTGACCATCTCCAACAAGAGAGAATCTAACCATTGCCCCTTGATATTCAATGGTATTACCATCACTGAATCCCCCACTATCAATGTTCTGGGGGTTACCATTGACCAGAAACTGAACTGGACTAGCCATATAAATACTGTGGCTACAAGGGCAGGTCAGAGGCTAGGAATCCTGTGGCAAGTAACTCACTTCCTGACTCCCCTAAACCTGTCTACCACCTACAAAGCACAAATCAGGAACCACTTGCCTAGATGAATACAGCTCCAAAAATACTCAAGAAGTTTGACACCGTCCTGGACAAAGAAGCTCACTTGATTGGCACTACATCCACAAACATTCACTCCCTCCACCACTGACGCACAGTGGCAGCTCTGTGTACCATCTATAAAATGCACTGCAGGAACTCACCAAGGCTCATTAGACAGCACCTTCCAAGCTCACGACCACTAGCATCTAGAAGGACAATGACAGCAGAAATATCAGAACAGCACCACCTGTAAGTTCCCCTCCAAGCCACTCACCGCACTGACTTGGAAATATATTGCCATTCCTTCACTGTCGCTAGGTCAAAATCCTGGAACTTCCTCCCGAACAGCACTGTGGACGTACCTATACCATATGGATTGCCATGGTTCAAGAAGGCAGCTCACCACCACGTTCTCAAGGGCAAATGGGGATGGGAAATAAATGCAGGCTTAGCCAGCGACACCCACATCCCATGAATGAATAGAAAAAACAACATCCAGGCTTGGGCTGATAAGTGACAAGTAACCATCGTGCCACACAAGTGCCAGGTAATGACTGTCTCCAACGAGAGAGAATCTTGATGCCATCCAGGACAAAGCAGTCTGCTTGATCGGCACTCATCCTCCATCTTCAACATTCACTCCCTCTAACACTGATGCACACGGCAGCAATGTAAACTATACACAGATGCACTGCAGCAGCTCACCAAGTCTCATTTGACAGTAACTTCCAATCCTGCGACCTCTACCATCTAGGAGGACACATGGGAACACCAGTACCTTCAAGTTCCCTTCCAAACTACATACCATCCCAATTTGGAACTATATTGCCTTTCCATCATTGTCACTAGATCAAAATCCTGGAACTCCCATCCTAACAACAATGTGGGACTCCCTGCAGCCAGTGCACTGCAGTGGTTCAAGAAGGTGGCTCACCACTACCTTCTCAAAGGCAATTAGGGATGAGCAACCATGCTGACCTTGCCGGTAACTCCTGCATCCCATAAGAGAATTAAAAAATATTAATGAAGGACACAGTATTGTTGGGGCTTTCAGGATGCAACACGGAAGACCCTAATCTCAGTTGTTGGCCTAAATGGAACTAGCTGATCTCACTGTGCTTAATTAGTCTCAGCACCAGTGAATGAGGGAACAAAAAAAAATCAGCCTGTGTTCCAGCTGCTGATCACCATTTTGTGATCTCTACTGTGAATGCCAGGAGTGGATGGGATCCAGCTCGTCTGTAACAGTCCAGCTAGCCCCTGCCCAGCTTGCACAGTTGAATGACTCGCTCCCACTCGCTGTCTAAATTCATACGTGAGGAATTGTCACTTGGGCCAAGTATTGGAAAATGTCTGCCACCAGTCCAATTTTATCCCAGCTAGAGCTACCCCTTCAGAAGAAGAACAGGGCAAATAATTGGGAAAACATATAACCTAACACTCAAGTAACTGGAAAAAAATGGTGAGCTATTTTTATTTACAGTTTCCCAAAAGTATATTTTCACTTAATTGAAAGGATTGGTGAGAGGACGAAACAACATTATGCTGTGTGGTGGGGATGGTGAGAACAAGACTGAGTTTCTGAAGAACTGGAGAAAAGGACTGGAAACAGGGGTATGAAGATCAGTAGACCAAAAAGCCAATTTATGGACGATCAGTTTGAACCTAAGGAGGAGGATCAGAATGAAGGTGTAGAGATTATGGATGAAGTCTTGGAGAAAGTGAATAGATGCAAGTGCCTGGGGTCAGTGGTGGCAATGAAGCAAAGGATTAGCTCTGGTTGAGTAACTGGAAGAACTGCAGTGAACTGTTACGTGATAGAAAAGTATTGCAGAAATTGAAAGGAAAAGTGTACAAGATGTTTGAGAGACCAGTATTATTATATAGTGCAGAAACTCGGGCAACGTCAAGAAGAGAGGATCATGGCTGGTTACTCATGAGATGCAAATGCTGTGGTGTGTGTGTGTGTGTGTGTGTGTGTGGGGAGTAATGAGAATGGACAAAATCAGGAACCAGCACAGCAGGGGGTCAGTGAAGGTTGTGGGAACATTGAAGGAAGTAGCCGAGAAGACATTCAAATGGGCATGGTCATGTGTTGCACATGGAGAAAGGAAATGTGGTGAGGCAAGTGATGGTGATGGCACTGCCTGGAAGAAGGAGAAGAGGAAGACCTAAGACCAGATGAAAAAATGCGGTGGTGAAAGACTTCAACGAAGTGGGATTGAATAAGGAATGGGTGACTGACAGGAGGAGATGGAGAAGAAAGATCAATCACCTTTGTGGTGACCTCCAAGTAAAAAAGGAGAAACAGAAAGAAGAAGATTAGTGAGAGGAATTTTACATGTCTGGAGTTTACCTAGCCATTAGGGGCCCCTCAAAATGTTGTTACCAATCATTTAGATAGTAATGACAATGTAGGTAGGAACTAATTTAATGGCATACTGCAATATAACATCCACAGATGCAGACATTTAGGTCAGCATTTGAGAACAAAATTAACAGTGGGGATGTATTGCCTCATATGTTAGCCACTGTGGAGAGCTAGTTTGGCCTGGTCGCTCTGTTTTTCCTAGATATGATGGATTCTTCAATGTTGTGTGCCCCATTTTGGCTTCTACTTGCCTATCGTGTTGGTTCCTGTACCTCTCTCCAGTTTCCAATCTTTGCCCCTTCTCCTCTCAGCTCCTTGTCTCGCATTAACTGTTCACTTGAGTGGAATTATATGGAACACTCGGTGTGTATATAAAACAATATTCTGGTGTGCTATAGTGACAAATGTAGCATCTTATACATAGATGTTATTACTTTAAAACAAAAATAAAAATACCTGGAAAAACTCAGCAGGTCTGGCAGCATCTGCAGAGAGGAACGCAGTTAACATTTCGAGTCCGTATGACTCTTCTAGTTCTGTTGAAGAGTTATATGGACTCAAAACTTTAACTGTGTTCCTCTCTGCAGATGCTGCCAGACCTGCTAAGCTTTTCCAGGTATTTTTATTTTTGTTTTGGATTTCCAGCATCCACAGATTTTTGCTTTTATTTTTGTTACTTTAAAAGCTGGACTCCGGCATTTTGTTCACCTTTGAAATATTTCAGTGACTGGAGCTGAATGGGTGGCAAGCTGGTACCTAGGTCAAGGGCTATTGTTAGATACTCAGTATCTAATTGATCAGTAAGGTTGATTCTTCTTTTAAAAAATATTCACATCATGTCTTTAATGTACATACTGATAACAGTAATAAGAATGACTAAACTTGGTAACTATCATTGTTATTTTGTGTTTCATCCCCAGCTCTTTCATCCTGGTGACATTAAATTTCTACATTTCCCTGAGCTATGTAGGCGGGCTCCCTTCTTGAATGTGCAATATGGAAAATTCAGATAACTCTGAATGACTAAAACATGAATACACAAATTGTTCCTTTACTATGCACACTTTGTGTTGTCATAACAGGATGTTGCTATAGCAAATTTATGGACTATATACTGCTTTCTCTTTTGCTTTGTCAGTGGGTATTCATCGCTAATTTTTGTTACTGTCTCCATCAAGCTTTTCTCCTCTCCCCTCCAGAAGCAATGACAGATATTATAGTGTATTTATAAAGGTGGTGGTTGCCCTCCATTGACTGAAAATAGTCTTTTTGTATGTTTCTTGAATATGAGACTTGGCAGACTATTCATCGTGGAGGGCATCATATGGCTACAAGAGCAGAGGCTAAGCAATCTATGGTGAGTAACTCACCTCCTGATGCCCAAAACCTGTCCACCATCAACAAGGCACAAGTCAAGGATGTGACGGAATATTCTCCACTTGCCTAGATGAATGCAGCTCCAACAACACTCAAGAAGTTCAATGCCATTCAGGAAAAAGCAGCCTGCTTGGCTGGCACCCCATCCAGCACCTTCAACATTCACTCCCTCCACCACTGATGCACAGCGGCAGTAGTGTGTACCATCTACAAGATGTACTGCAGCAACTCACCAAGGCTCCGTAGACAGCAGCTTCCAAACCCACGACCTCTACCACCTAAGAGGACAAGGGCAGCAGATGCATGGGAACACCACCACCTGCAAGTTCCCCTCCAAGTCACACACCATACTGACTTGGAAAAGTATCACTGTTCCTTCACTGTCACTGTGTCAAAATCCTGGAACACCCTCCCTAACAGCACTGTGGGTGTACCTATGCCACATGGACCGCAGCAATTCAAGAAGACAGTTCGCTACCACCTTCTCAAGGGCAGTTAGTGATGGGCAATAAATGCTGGCTCAGCCAGTGATGCTGCACCTCGTGAAAGGATAAAAAAAGTAGTTGAATTCAATCCAGTCCTCCTGAGATAAGGTCACTTCCAAGGAAGATCTCCAGAAAGCAATCGATACTTTTCACTTTTCTATCCTAGGGCATTGAGATCAATTGTAGTACCTTCACCATTGAGATAATCTAACTCAGCAAAGGCCAAGGGTTCAAATCTTCAACCCTCTGTTGTAAAGGAGGTACTGTACCCATAAACAGTTTTATAGTTACTATAGATAATAGGTGGATTTCACAGCTGCTAAACAGGATGGCTAAGTCCTGCCGCCATCGGTGTGCAACTGACTCTCAAGTTACAGAAATAACAAGATACAAACAATGGAAAAATCAAGTATAAAAATAATAAAATGAAAAAGATTAAAGTTACAAAGTAGCAAAGCAATTTTGTTGCATAATTGGTGTTGGTTACAGTTCGTTAGGTCTGTAGAATTCTTCCTAGTTATACATAGGTTAACTATAAGTCTTTATTGACCCTTAGAACTGTTTACAAATATACAGTAAAGGGTACAAGCAAGGAGCTGTTTCCATGCTAGCTGGTACACACGGCTCTCTGCAACCCTGAGTGCAGGTCATGTGCTCTCGAACATCACTGTGTGGGTGGTACTGTACTCAGTTCCACATTAACCCTATTTGTGCCAGACTCTTATACTACAATGGGTAGCAATGGCTATCATTACACTTTACTTAAATGCTTATAAGAAATCTGTTGGGTTCTAAAACCACACAATATGGAAACTCTGTGATGGGGTCAAATTGGAACATTCCTTACAGTATTAAACATTGTAATCCACACCCTACTAATTTCAATTTTAATTGTGGTTATTTGAGCCAGTTCAAAGACGCAACATGGTGCTAATGTTTGGAATTATTTAAAATATTGTTACAATATAAATGACTCGATTTTGAAAAGTATAAATGAACAAAGAGACCTTGATGTCCATATACACAAATCCTTAAAGGTGGTATGGCAAGTTGACAAGCATATAGGGGAGAATCTTCGGCTTGGCAAGTGGGGGCGGGGCCCACTTGCCGAGGTGTAAAATGATGCGGGTGACATCGGGCGTGCATCCCGACGTCGCTGCGTGTCATTTAGGTTTTCAGTTTGGCGGGCACACGGCCGACTCAGCCCAGGTGGCCTTCGCATTTTTCATGAAAGGGTTTATAAATTAAATACATTTTTTCATTAAAGTTCATTGACATGTCCTGGCTCATGTGACACTGTCACATGAGGGGACGTGTCTTAAATTGTTTTTTCTTTATTAAAATTTTTAAAACTTATCTCCCTGTGCCTCAGGGTGATTTCTGCGCTTTTTTGCGTGCAGGCACGAAAGATCGCACTCCCGGCTCAGGGAATCCACCCCCCACCCGCACAGGGAGCACACAGTGCTTCTGGGCATGCGTCACGCTGGGTGGGCCTTAATTGGCCCGCCCACGTAAAATGGCAGCACGGACCTGATCGGGGGCGCTGATCGGGTTCGCGCCCGCCCCCACACAACCCGCCCAACAGGAGGAAAATTCTCTCCATCGTTTACTTGGGTTTATAAATAAGGGAATAGAATATAAAAGCAAAGGGATCATGTTAGATCTTAACAATCACTAGTTTGACCTCAGCTGGAGTACTGTGGGCAATTCTGGGCACCACATTTCAGAAAAAATGTAAAGGCCTTAGAAAGAGTACAGAGGAGATTTACCAGAGTGCTACTTTGAGGAGACTACTGGAAAGGTTAGGACTGTTCTTGGAACAGCGAAAGTTGAGAGGTGAGTTATTAGAGGTTTTGATGGATTGAATAGGGAAAACCTATTCCTTCTGGCTAGTGGGTAAATACCCCAGAGGTCATATATTTAAAAGCATTGGCAAAAGATCTAGAGGGGAATTGAGGAGAAATCCTTTCATTTGGGGTTGTTGGGATCTGGAAAGTTCTATCTGAGAAAGTGACGGAAGCTAATTCCATAAATAATTTGAAAATAGAATTGGACAGGTACTTGAGAATGAGGAACTTAAGGGTTACAGACAAAAAGCAGTGAGGAGGGACAGTGTTTTTTCAAAGAGCCAACGTAAATACAATTGGCTGAATGGCCTCCTTTTTTGCTGTAAGTTTCTACAATTCTATGAACTCTACCAGGGACTCTCCACTTTGGATATCCTGGGGATTTATATTTTTCAAGATAACACAGCCCTTTAATTATACTAATTTAAAGGTAGGCGAATTTGTTTATATTTTCTGACAAGCATGTGGGTTTGCATACAACAATAGACTGTTGTCAGGCCTGAGTGTGAAGAGCTAGCTGTGAAATATGGCACTTCTAAAGATAACAAACAAAAAGCTGCTGTACTATACCTCAGTAATTCAACAGAAATAGAAGGAGATTTCCTTTTGATGGGTGCTTTAGAATGAAACAAAGAAAATTGCTTTCAAAGATTAATTTGCCACTTAACACATTGCTTGAAATCCAGTCTTAGATTCTGCTTCACTAAATGTTATGGGTAACTGTGGCTAGACAGCAGATAATATTATACAATGTAAGTAAATTTATTTCAGTTTTTGACTTAATTCTTCGAAAATTTATTACATTGCTTTGCACATTTTACCTCTGGGATTCAAATCTAACCAGTGCGCAACTGCTTTCTCTTGCGCAGTTAAACAAAATGGAACCAGCCTATCGTGTGTCCCTATATCACAAGAATCTCCCCATGATACCTTTTCTTAATGAGGCACAGTCAATTATTAAGAACACTTCTGGCTTCAGTAAATAAATGTGATGTAATGGTGTCTTACAGCCAGCAAAAACATCACGATCGTGATCTTTTGACTTATACTGTGGGTTTTCTTCAATAAAACAGCTGAAATGTTTTTCTAAGACCTATGACTCTATTTCTGTCGACCTTCTACCTCTCAAATTTCTTTCCCTTCTTCCATGAATTCCACTCACTGAATGAGATTCATTTTAAAGCACTTGTGATTTAAAGCTGATTCAAATCAGCCCTCTGGAGTAAACTGTTTAAATCCGAGTAGGATTTCTGGCTGGCATCTCAGAAGTCAACATTTTGTTTGCAGCAGTTTTTTGTTTTCATTCTACAATCTCCCCTAAGACTAGGCAGCATTTGGAACCAATGAGCCAGATGGTCAGCAAATGAAGATTGTCCTGTTCTGTCCTGTCTCTATACTAACAGACCAATTTCAGGACCTGGTCTGGCAACAGCCTATGCTATCTGCACATGATGATGAGCTCCAGTGTACCTACAGGGAGAAAAATATCAAAGAAAGACAGAAAAACGAAATGGAACATGCTGAACAAATGGCAGAAGAGGCAGGAGAGCTGGACGTCCTTCATCTCTTGCTTCAGCTTCCCAGATAATATAGCGACTTTGCAAGTTACATGTGCCATTCAAAGCATTTAATGGCTGATCAAGAATTTGGGACACATTAAACAGATATTTTTACAAAATATCACCACAGCAAATTAGCTCTTTCAAGAATTTTCTTCATGTTTTCGCTCATTGGCGTAAACGAACTGTATAGAAAATAATGCAAGATACATGAAAAGTTATCTATTAATTGGAGCCACTGGGTTTGATTAGGAATACACAGGTATTTACATTTCTCACTAATTATACCATGAAAGAGAAGCCAGAATCTACATTTCCAATCAAGAACACTTAATCTAGACAAGCTTTAGCTGTCTTGGGCAGCAGGTTCACAACGACTAGCCATATATATACCTATAGAGGTACAGGCAATTGGTTAGCCTTTACACCACATGGCGCTATTCTAGGAATCTATCACAAAGGCAGCTGTTACTTCATAAATAGGAATTCCTCTTGCTACAATAGGTTCGAGGGCCTTGGCTAAGCCGAGCGCAATGCACATTCTTATTATGGCCTCAGTTGAAGCTATGAGTTTTTAAAGTTCCTTCAGACCAAGTTTCAGGCAGAGCTGCCAATGTCAAGGACGTGTTAGAACTGAAATGTGTGATCAAAAGAGATTGTTTGTAAACACATTTAAATATAGGGTGGAGTTTACACTTTGGGTGCAGTTGGCAACATAGGAGCATATTGTGCTCAAAATTGTGCTGGTTTTCCGAAATGCAGTTCTGGTTCTAGTTTCTGAACTTTCATAAACCAGCAGAATAAGACAACATTTTGGAAGGTAACTGTTTATTTCCACTTGCATTAAAAATATTCCTTGACATATTTAAGAGCAGTAACCTGGCACATTTCTATTAATATAGCAGAAAATGGGGTCATTACAAAAATAAACATTTGTTAGTACCTAGTGAGTAATCTGATTTTAAATAACTGAAAATGACTTTAATAAACTGTACAGGTCTGGTTACTAGCTGCGTTGGTGCATGCTAGTCAGTCTGTTAGTAAAGTAAATTTTTAAAAACTGTTAAGAGGTGCCTATTAGTACCTTGTGCTGAAAATAAATGTTAATTTTAAGAGCCTCCTCGAAGGGCTGCAAACAGATACAATTGGCAGAAGCTCTCCATGGTGATTAATTTGTTATGGGAGTACGGCCAGTTTTGTGAGTGTGGTGTTTTACACCAGCGCAAAAGATCACAAAAACTCAACTTGCATTGGGCATGACTTACACTTGAAATTCAACCCAGCAGAATCCCTAACTCACAGTATATCCATTTTTAAGAATAAAATATGTCAAATTAAGTGACTTTTTTATAGAACATAAATGTTTTACTGTAAATTATTGAGGCCTAATAGGTCAGATTACAGCTGCCACTGTTTTTCAGTCAAAAGGCAGCTAAAATTGTTAAAAAGGAAATGAAAGAGAAAGTGATATGAATGGTAAATGTACCATGCAGTGATATTAAACCATACAGACAAAAAGATCTCTGCTCTGGTGCCTGGCCTGAACATGCCAATTTATCTCGGCCTGTACAGCAAAGGCGACTGTCCTCAGTGAGGATTCCTGGTACTAAATTACTATCTGGTGATCCATTCTGGAAAGGGCACTTCTGTAGCTATGGTACAGACTTGATGAGACTTGATTTTGATACTTTCCGCATTCAAATAACAGGTGACATTCCAGGTTCATACTGAAAATTGTGAATTTTTGTGAGATATCTGAGGAGGCCAGTGCCCATTAATCTGTATGCCAACACAGTAACAACAACTTGCATTTATATAGCACCTTTAACGTTATGAAACATCTCAAGAAGCTTCACAGGAGCATTATCACACAAAGTTTAACAGCCAGACACAAGGAGAAATTAGGACAAAGACCAAAAGTTTGGTCAAAGAGGTAAATTTTATGGGGTATCTTAAAGGAAGAAAGTGAGGGAGAGAGGTACAGAGATTTAAGGAGGGAATTCCAGAGCTTAAAGCTTTGGCAGGTGAAGGCATGGTGACCAATAGTGGAGCAATTAAAATTGGAGATGCTCAAAAGGTCAGATTTGGAGAAGCACAGGGATCTCAGGGGGTTGTGGGGCTAGGGTAGATTACAGAGATTGGGATGGGCAAAGCTATTGAGGGATTTGCAAAAAAGGGTGAGAATTTTAAAATCAAGGCATTACTTAAACAGGAGCCAATGTAGGTCACCAAGCATGTGGGTGATAGGTAAATGGGGCTTGCTGTGAGTTACGATACAGGCAACAGAGGTTTGGATGGCCTCAGCTTAATGGAGAATAGAATGTGAGAGGCCAGTCAGGACTGTGTTGGAATAGTCAAGTAAGAGGGAACAAAGGCATAGATGAGGGTTTCAGCACCAGATGAGCCGAGGTAGGGGCGTGGTTGGGAGATGTTATGGAGGTGCAAATAAGGGATCTTAGTGATAGCACAGATATGTGGTCGGAAGCTCATCTCAGGTTCAAATATGAGCCCAAGGTTGAAAATAGTCTAGTTCAGCCTCAGACAGTTGCCAGGGAGAGGGATGGAGTTAATGGCAAAGGAACAAAGTTTGTGACAAGGACCAAAGACAATGGCCGGGATTTTCTGGACCCGTGGGAGATTCAGCGGCTCTGCCAAAAGTCCTTTGACTTTCAGCAGGACTGGGTGATCCCGGAGGCAGGCAGGGCCAGATAATCCTGCAAACGTGGCTTTGGTCTTCCCAATATTTAGGTGGAGGAAAGCTTTACTCATCCATCACTGGACATTAGACAAACAGACTGACAATTTCCAATCTTCTGACGTCTTCAATCTTTAAGAAATAAGAGGAGAAAATTGGAGGAGGGAGTTAAAAAATATGTATCAATACAAAGACTCACTGAAATTTTTAATCAAGGGTGGCCAAATCCTTAGAATATTTTGTTCTCTTTCAGAGTGGAACAAAATTTTCCACTGCATATTGCTGAAAAACAGAGACATTTTGTGAAAGCTTTTCATCTTGCACTCATCAGGACAGCTCGTGTTAGGAAATAGAGATAGTTTAAGCCGGTTTGATTGCTTTTTGTAGGTGTTAGGAATGAGTTTTAGGTTTAAAGTTTAAGTTTGATTTGTATTTCTGTGTCTGTGTGATAAGAAAGATCAAATGGAGTATTAGTTTCACTTTAAAAGAATGCTTGCATTTCTAATAAGGATTTTTATAACTTTTGCAGATAGGTTAAACAAACAAGGGTAGAAGAACTGAACTGTTGCCTAACAAACTGGGGCCAGAGAGGCAGGTCCCTCCCATAGACACACACTCAAAAGAGAATCAGCAGTATTTATTTGGAAGCTGTGGAGTTCAGCTGTTTTTTTTTGTAAGTTGCTGCCTGGAGAGACTGGAGAAAAGGGGACAGGTAGCCAATCCCAAGCAAAAGAAAACCCCAAAAATCCAGGGGAGTTGAAGAGGGAAAAGTCCAAAGAAGACCTCCTAGTCAAAGGAAGGACAGGAACCTGGAAAAGATCCTGTTAAGTGAAGTGAAGAGTGAGGGGCAGAGAGAAAGGCACCAAGCTTCAGATTTAAAGAGAGAAAAGCTGCAGAAAGCAGACTTAAAGCGAGAACAGTTTACAAGAGGCAAGAAAGTCCATACAGATGGCTGAAGGTTTATAATTCTTTGCTATGGGCATGTGCAACAGTGGTGTACTGTTGATGGCTGAGCTAGTGAGAGGGAGTGCCTGGAAGACAGCTTGAATGCATGTGGTGACCTAGGGAAGAGGAACATCGAACGGAGATTTTGAAACCCTGGAGGTGAACCCTTGTGAAAGGCATCTGGGAGAAAGTGTTGGTTTGGGAGAAGATTCCTAAGTGTGTTTTTGGAGAGTGGAGATTGGAAACCCTTGTGTGAAAGACGGAGTTCAGTGAGACTGGTTGGCTCATGGTGTGACAAGTGTCTGGTGGGAGTTGAGGAGAGATCCACAGCATGTGTTGAGGTGGCATCTGTAACTTGGTTTCAGAGTGTGATGTGTCTGACCACAGCGTGCCTATTGGTATACGGACTGTATATTTACTGTGGACATTAAAGTGTAAGATAATTTTTGTAATTTGTGTTATCCTTACAAATCTGTATATATCTGTAAAGGTATAGTTCTGGGTGACGGATATTGTAATATAGTTAATCCTTCCTGATTGATTAAATGTTTTATTCTTTTGTTAAAAGTTCATCAGCTGACTCCTGTGACTTTGTCCAGTAGCTACTCTCTATGTATCTAAACAAACAAATAAAAGTTAGGATCTATCAAGCTGGGTTCCACCCTGGTATCAGGCTTGTCCAGTGGCAACCTCAGCCGGGGATCACAATGCTCGCAAGAAGACATTGTAAGGGAAAGCAACAAATTTATACTGTATGAGAAGAGAGTGCTGACTGGTTGGAAAGTAGACTCTGATTGGTAGAGGTCACTTGCCAACCAATCAGCACTCTCTTCTTATACAGCATAAATTTGTTGTTCGCCCTTACATTGTTTTTTTGTGAATTGTCCTGATGAATGCAAGATGAAAAACTTCGACAAAGTATCTCTTTTTTCAGCAATACTGAAGTTCTGTACAATCAAACGACTATTTTCCACTGACTCCAAAACGGTCAATAGGTTTGGACCAAACAGAAATTGTATTTGGTGTTTGGTATACAAGTGGAAAAGCCAACAATTGGAGAATCATGGTAGGCTAATTAATTTGCATTAATCATGCCATCTGTATGACATATTGCTTCATGGGGTGAGGCCAGTTGGCTGTCATCCCAAGCAGTTGGTCGTGGCAGCCACTGTTACATTCATCTAAGGGGAGAAGTTAATTCTGGATGAATGCTCCAGGTTGCTGGAAAATGGAATTAAAATTTCATTTTTCTTTTTCATATTTTGTTATCTTATTTGGATTATGGCTGAAAAATAACTTTGTGGGCATATCTACTTTTGCCTGCTTAGAATGGACTATAATGAACAAGGAAGGATGGACTGGTAGAAGCATCAACAAATTAAATTATTTCCCAAAACAAAAACAGAAACAGAAATACCTGGAAAAACTCAGCAGGTCTGGCAGCATCGGCGGAGAAGAGTACAGTTGACGTTTCAAGTCCTCATGACCCGAAGCTGATACTGCCAGACCTGCTGAGTTTTTCCAGGTATTTCTGTTTCTGTTTTGTTTTGGATTTCCAGCATCCACAGTTTTTTGTTTTTAAATTATTTCCCAACTCAATTGTCAATGAACTTGAATGTTAAGATGCACATGGATCGGTCAAGTCCAAGTAGAGGGGTATCTGACTAAATAAGACCTCTCCCTGCAGTTCACTTCCTAAAAATGCACGGAGGTAGGAATTGAGGGGCTCTTATTCATCCCCATAGCACAAAACTCAGTATCAGTTTTGTGCATGTTTGTTCTCTAAGGTTTACTTTATGTACCAATTGAACAGGCATGAGATGTAAGGCTGAGCACACAGTCTTGGTTGGTACAGCTACTGATTGCAAATATTTTTTATCTCTTTATAACAATTGTCGAGGGCTGCACATTTGCTTTGTATCCCACTCCCTACTGATTCTGAGACTAATGAAGGGCAAAATTTCAAGCATCTATCCATGCTTTGACAGAAATTATTTGCAGAATCCTGTGAATAGGAGATAACTTTAAAATTTATCACATAAAGCTTAGCCATTAGGAGCACATAGCTTAGACAATGCTAGATTTCAAACTATCGATGCTTAAATACCAAGCATTGTTGCTTGTTGTCAACAACACTTCTTATAACTCCATAAGAACCCACTGAGAGTAAAAGCATCTCCAGGTTCTATATATTTTACACTCAAATCTGGTAAAATCACATTGCATGTTTAAGATAAAATTGTAACATGAGGCGATTTATACTCTTAACGGATTTCCTCTCCTCTCACCCACACCTGCCTTTTATTGATTAAACATTTTTAAGCTCATTAACAAGCTCTAAACAAACACAACTGCACAGGTACATCTCTTCATAAAAAAAACTTCCCTCCTGTAAAAATATAGAACACACAGTAAATAAAATCTGAAATAAATGGTACTACATAGAGTAAATATTGTAACTCAGAAGCAACTCTGTGATGTCTCTGGGGTATCTTTTGACAAAAGGTTAAAATAGAAGTGCTTTTTCATTTTAGTAAAATATCAAGCTTCAGAAAGATTTGCATTTATGTAACACCTTTCATGATCTCAGATCCTTCTAAACTGCTTCACAACCAATGAAGCACTTTTGAAGTGTGGTCACTGATGGACTGTAAGGAAACATGGCAACCAGTAAGCACATAGTAAGGTTCTACAAGCAGCAGTGAGATAAATGACTAAGTAATCTTTTTAGTGATATTGACTTAAGGACAAATGTTGGCCTGGACAGCAACAGTGCCAGAAGAACTCCTTTGCTCCTCTTCAATTAGTGCAGCGGGATCTTTTATATTCACACAAGGCATTCAAGATGGCATTGGATGATTATCTAAATAGAAACAATGTGCAGGTTTATGGGGAAAAGGCAGGAGATTGGCACTGTTAAAATGCTAGGAGAGCCGGTGCAGACGTGATGGGCTGAATGGCCCCCTTCTATTCTGTAATGATTCTATGATACTGTGACCTGAGGGAGCAGATGCAGCCTCGGTTTAATGTTTTATCCAAATGGTGCATCTCCTACATTGCAGTATGCCTTCAGTAGCATACTGCAGTGTCAGTTGAGATGATGTGCAGGAGTCTCAGAGTAGGGCTTGGAACACATGATGTTCTGAGATGCGAGTGCTACCACTAAGCAATAGCTATCAAACTTTAAATCCTTCACGTCAAGGCATGCCAAAAACACCCAAAATAGAGGTTCCCAAACCGTGAGTCAAGATAATGGGCTGCGAGCTCCAATGCCATAACGGAAGCTGTAGAGTGGAGACTCTGTCAGGAAAGCCCTGGAGCCCACTCCAAGGCCCCATGATATGTGCACCTGATTTTATTTCCCCAGCTTGAAGTTCGCTGGGAGGGGAGTGAACAAGCTTTGCTCAGGCAGTCTCTGTCTACCATGAGGGCACCTGATTTTTTTTTGGCTCATTGGTTGGGGACGGGAGTTAACCTTTAAGTGACAGAGTCACATCAATCAATGATCATCCTGATTGGATGATCAGTCAGGTAATGCTGCAATTGGAGGTTTGGATGAGGGGGCAAGGCCAAAAAGTAGCCTTTGTGTCCATAAAATTCCCGAATGCCTCATTGGCATAGGCCAGGATATTTTGGATGGTGGAGTTTCCCTTCCCACTATTTGAGCCATCAGCAGCAAACACATTCCCCCCACCCCCCACCATACTGGCTGCCCCACAGACATTCCACGCTCCAATAAGCATTAATTGGCTGGAGGTGGCACTTCTGACCCAGAGAGCTGCCGACCAATCTGATTGGCGAGCAGCTCTCTAGTCCCTGCAGCGCCAGAAGCTGCAGTGGACAGCACTGGCAGAGCCTAAGTCCTGGGAGTCCAGGACCTGATAAGTTTTGGAGTGCTCAGGGTGGGGAGGGTGGGTGATGCCTGGTGGACGGTGGATGGGGGTGGTAAACAGGAGTTTGGGGTGTCAGTAAGGAGGCTAGGGGGAGGGAGCCCTCGCAGGGGTAAGACCTCTTTGTCGGGGGAGGGCACCTGATGTTAAAAGGAGACTGCTGACGGACGCGCCCCTCCCACCCCGCCTTCCCGGCCAAGGCCTGAACTGTGTTAAATTTCAGGTCTTCCCCCTACACCTGAACCCCTCCCATCAGCTGTACAGGGCCTTGGTGGGGAGCATTGTGTGTAGTTTTGGTCTCATTACCTAAGAAAGTATATACTTGCCATAGAGGGAGTCCAGCTAAGGTTCACCAGGCCGATTCCTGGGATGGCAGGGTTGTGGTATGAGGAGAAATTTCACCAACTAGGCCTGTATTCACTGGAGTTTAGAAGAATGAGAGGGGATCTCATTGAAACATATAAAATTTTGACAGGGCTGGACAGACTGGAAGCAGGGATGATGTTTTCTCTGGCTGGGTTGGGGTGTCTAGAACAAAGGGTCATAATCTCAGGATAAGGGGTAGGCCATTTAGGACTAAGATGAGGAGAAACTTCTTCATTCAGAGGGTGGTAAACCTGCGGAATTCTCTACCACAGAAGACTTTGGAGGCCAAGTCACTGAATATATTTAAGAAGGAAATAGGTGGATTCCTAGACACTAAAGGCATCAAGGGGTATGGGGAGAGAGGGGGAGTATGGTGTTGAGATAGAGGATCAGCCATGATCATACTGAATGGCAGAGCAGGCTCAAAGGGACAAATGACCTACTCCTGCTTCTATTTTCTATGCCATCATGAGTAGTGAGGCTGGGCAGGAAATGGCTCTGAAGTTGTCAATAATTGGCCAGTTAAGGACGTCAACTGAGGCAAGGGAGGACGGGCCAGCCTAGGCCTCGCCTGACCCAATGTAAAATTGCAGAGAGGCCAGGGAACCTGATGAGAAGGCCATCTGAGAGAAGTTTTACCATAATATAAAAACAAAAAAACTGCGGATGCTGGAAATCCAAAAAAAAAACAGAATTACCTGGAAAAACTCAGCAGGTCTGGCAGCATCAGCTGAGAAGAAAAGAGTTGACGTTTCGAGTCCTCATGACCATTCGACAGAACTTGAGTTCGAGTCCAAGAAAGGACCCACTGCTCCTGACTACTAATCCGCTGGCGGGAAACGTCAAGTTCATTCCATGGTGTTTCTCTAATTTGGAGCTGAATAGGCTGAGAGTTTTTGATAATTACCAGCAACATGCAGGTCACAGCGCAGACAAATTCTTATGCAGAGCTTCTACCTCTGTTGGGTCCAATGAATAAGATTACATTTTTGCAAATAGTTTAAAATTCAAAAGCACAGATTTTTGTATGCTTTAAGTTTAAAGTGTGAACTTTAATAATTAGATATTGAAGGTCACTATCCCGTTGTTTTGTTCAATTTTGGCACCCATCCCCTCCCCACTTAAACCACTCCCACCATCTTGCTCAACAATCTCGTATCCCCCACATTTTCACTCTGGGGTCACACAAAGCCTGAGGCATTAAAATGGTGTCACATTTGGAAAAGGTTTGGGAAGCATGGTACAGTCATGCTCTTTCTTTGCAATTAATCGTGAAGCAAGAAGCATGTAACTGTGTCCATATTATGGTGTCATGCATGAATGACGTGATGGTGCAAGAATATGATTAAAGTGATGACCGTGTTTTGGAATTTGGCAACATTTTACCAACAAGGAGAGCGATGTACACCTCTGCAATATTTCACAAATCCTGCATTCTGGATTCCTCCTTGCTGATTACAAATAACTTTGTAACATGCATGGAGGTTTACCTCTGATTCTTCTTGATTATCATTTTTAAATTTTAGAGGGGCATTGTGACTGAATTATGGAGGTTTTATGACCCACTTGGGGCAGAATTTGGTCAGCATGGTGGAGGTCCCAAAGCCGAGCTGGACAGCTGTGGACAAGCCCACCCCAGCCACTTAGGGGATCTCTGGCCACATATTGTGGCACTTCAGCAAGTAATTGCCTGGCACTGAGGCGCCCGTCCATTTGAAAGTCAAGAGTCTTCCCCAAGAGCTGCTGGCCAATCAATGGGCCAGGAGCTCTTCAGTCTCAGCAGCGCCACTGGGAGCGATGGCCATTGCTGGGACTACAGCTATCAAAGATGGCACTGACGTCCCGACAAGGTAAGTGGGGTCAGGTATCGCCAAGGCCAATCAGACGGGTCTCATTGACGTGGGGTTGGGGGGAATGGTGAGGACAGGGGGATGTTTCCATGGGACGCCCTTGCTGCCAGGGGCTCCCTCAATCAGCCACATGGAGCCCAATCAAGAGGGCCACTGATCCCACTGGGAGGCTGCCAGGTTTTATTGGGTGGGTAGAATGAATTAAGTGTTGAAAGCTTAGGGAATGAAAATTGATGTAAAAAGGACAAAAGTTATGAAGATTGGAAGAAATGATGGTGGTAAAGTAACACAATTTAAGTATCTGGGAAGCATCTTGTCAGATAGTGGTGGCTGCCATTAAGAAATCAGAGCTATGATAGCAATGGCAAAAAATGCATTCTTCAAGCATACAGAATTGTTCAGCATAGGAATGAGTAGAGGCCTTAAGAGGAGAATTATCAAGGCTGAGATTTGGAGTGTCATGTTGTACAGCAGATATGAATCTTACAAATAAAGTTGTTTTTTTTTCCTTTGCCCACAGCCTTTCAATTAAAATGTGTTTTAATGCTTAAATTTGTCTGCTCTGGTTTCAGAGAACACTCTACTTTGTGCCAAGTTGAATAAGTCTTTTATGCTTTCTCTAACTTTTTTGTTTCCAACCTCTCCCTTCTGCATATAGGCCAAGAGTGTCAGACTTTCCAGTAGCTTCTTATAGAGCTGTTTAGTGCATATATAGAACAAGTTACCTGATTTCCCCACTTTTTTCCAACTGCCCCCATGCAAAGGTAGATTGCCTAGCCCTCAAAGGTGGAAACTGGGGTCAAAGTTAAATAAGGTATACCCACACTGAAAATGAGGAAGGACACATATATTACAGAAGGCGGCGAAAGTCATATTTTTAAGTCTCTCAGCGTGGATCACCAATAAAATACCCGATCACTGACTTTGCCTCTCAAGTTCAATTTTAATGCTGTTTTCCCAAAAATATTTAAAACTACAGCAGCATTCAAAGCTTGGCTTCATGCTGGGCTCTGATGATCCCTGGCAGCGACACAAGCCATATCATCCACTGTTTAGAAATAATCATCAAATATGCATCATAATAGCAAAGCTAAAAAAAAATCCAACGTTCAAAGCCAATATGAAATACTTGATGTGGCTAGTTTTAACATATTTAAAATACAGAGACTATTTCCAGTCTCTATTAGCATAACCATTCTGGAGAAGCCTGTCTCTAAGGCTGAGCTTTTCCCTTTCATGTTTCTCTTGATACACCACACACAGCAATAAACTCACAAACAGCTCCACGCTCAGATGGGTTGCAATACAGAATGGAGGTCCTTTTGTAGGGCTTTGCTCCCTGCCTGGAGCCTTGCTAGATGGTGTTATACTCCTGACTCTTGACCTGTGTGTCCATTTAGCAAAGCACCACACTGGGAAAAGAGCCTCACAGAATGATCCTTAAACTCAAACCCTGGAAACATGGGAGGCTGCGCTTTTCACCAACTAATGCCCAGGCACAGGAGGAACATGAAAATTGTCTCCAACAGACCTAGTGGAGTGTGACCTTTCCCACCAATCAACCAGGTGGGTCCAAAATTACCGTTTTGTTTGGGCTGTTGAAGTAAGCCTGTCTGAACACTTTCTGAAGAGGCCAACGATGCTAACAGTAAATCCGCACCAGTTGTCAACCTTGCCAAAAACATGAACAAGTATGACTTTTGTGAAAATGGAAATGATACATTTGTGAAGAAATTCTTCTGAGACTAGGTTTACGGCAAATAATGAAACAGTAAATGGGGAGCTTTGCACTGCATTTAATCCATGCTTTTCAACCACCTTCAGCCAGCAGTGCAGTGTGCATGATTCTTCTCAGCCTCCTCCAGTGGTCCCAAACAACACAGATATCATTCTTCAGACAATTTGATTTCCTCCAAATGATTAAGTGCACTAATACGTTAAAGGCTACAGGACTGGGCAACATGTCAGCTGCTTTGCTGAAGATCTATGCTCTAACTCTAGCCAAACTAATCCAGCTCATCTGCAGCACTGATAAAGTATAAAATTACCTAGGTATGACCTGTCCACAAAAAAAAGGACAAATCCAATTCAGCCAATTACTTAACCATCAGTCCACTCTTGGTCATCGGCAAAGTGCAAACGGAGTTGTCAATAGTGCTGTTAAGAGGACGTTACATAGCAATAACATGCTCGCTGATAACATGATCACTCAGCTTCAGGCCTCATTATAGCCTTGATCCAAACGTGAAAGACAGCTGGATTTCAAAGGTGAAGCTGTCCTTGGCATCAAGGCAACATTTGACACATTGTAGCATCAAGGAGCCCAAGTCAAACTGAAATTAGTGGGGATCAGGGGCAAATTCCCCACTGATCAGAGTCATACCAGCACAAAGGAAGATGGTTATGGTTGTTGCAGGCCAATGATCTCACTCTCAGGTCATCATTGCAAGAATTCCTCAGGTCATAACCAACCATTTTCAGCTGCTTCATCAATAACCTTCTGTCCATCATAAAGTCAGAAGTGGAGCTAAGTACTGGTATTGTATAACATCAGTTCCATTCATAATGCCTAACACAATGAAGAAACCCATGCCCACATACAGCAAAACATGGACAACATTAAGGCTTGAGCTGATAAGTGGCAAGTAACATTCATGGTCTACAAGTGATCATCTCCAGCAAGAGAGAGTCTATACACCTCCCATTGACATTCAATGGCATTGCCATCGCTGAATCAATCACGGCCAACATCCTGGGAGTAGGCATTGAAAAGACACAATTGGGCCAGCTACATAAATGCCAAGGCTACTAGAAAAGTTACAAGTTGGACATTCTGCAGCAAGTGGCTCACCACCTGGCTGTCCAAAGCCTTTTCACCAACTACAGGCTGCAAGTAAGGGATATGATGGAATACTCTTCACTTGTCTGGATAAGTGCAGATTCAACAACTCCCAAGAAGCTCAACACCATTCAGGACAATGCAGTCCACTTGAACCCATCTGATCCACACCTTTATATTCACTCCCTCTGACAGCAGAGTACCATAGATGCAGCATGTACCCACTAAAGGATGTACTGTAGCAAGTTGTCAAAGCTTCTTTGACAGCACCTTTCAAACCCATGACCTCTACCACCAAGAAGAACAAAGGCAGCAGCTGCATGGATCACCGTAACTTTCAAATTTCTCTCTATTTCACACACTATCCCAACTTGGACACAACCTTTGAAGACCTGACCCAACACCACAGTTGGAATACCTTAAAGCAGGCGGCTGACTCCCAACTTCTTAAGGGCAACTAACGACGGCCAATAAAATAAATACTGGTCTTGTTAGTGACACAAGGCACCCCAATCCCCAGAATGAATAAAAAGCAGGATAGTGAAACCTTAACCCCGTACCTACTCTGTTCTAAAAATGTTCTAACACTGAGATGTTGTCCCTTGACGAGACCATTATGATGGAAATGTCAGTCAGGGTTCCAGTTCCTAAATATTACCCAGTGTTCTCTCCTGGGAATGGCATTTGTGTGGATGTCAGGGATAGTTTCTGCTATGTGATGACCCTTTGGTAAAATGATACCCACCTCCCATTCTCTCAGCTCAAATGTGAAGAATGGTCAATTGAAGAAGGCACTGGAGAGAATCTTTTAAAAATAGAAAGACGCCTCTTTAAAGACTTCACATTGCAAGATGAAGGAATAGAAAAAAAAAGGTTGCCTCCCTCATATTAAATGGTTAGCTTTGGGCACTTGGCTTCAACTTGTTTATGTCTGGTTACTGAAATGGCTAAGAAACACACACCAGGTGTTCCTGTGGTTACAGATATTCTCACTGTTCGATGCAGACTCCCCATCTCAACCACACTGTCATGTTCTGCATGTTGAACCCTCCAAACAAAAAAAAACAAAATCAGATAACATTATCTCAGTTACATTTGCTCTCACTCCACACACACATGAGATTCGAGCTTTCCTTGAACATCGGAAAAGACGGTTCTCATATATTTCAGGGCTTTAGATGAAAAACCACACCACTGAATGGCCTCAATTCACTTATACTCTTTCCCCTACCAGGCTCTACAGAGTTAATGAGGCAACCTCATTGAATCTATGTGCTGTGTCATAAATCAAAGCATTTACTGCATTTGTGTAAATCAACGTCCACTTGTTCCTCTGCAAGTTTGATCTGAATGTTTTATGCATCTTTTTTTCAAATCTCAGAATGAATTTTTAAGGTGATCTGTTCCTCTGGTACAAGCTTAAAAAAACCCAGAAACACTTAAAATGCCCTAAAAGAGTGAAAAAGAAAAGATACAGCACATATAGTAATGTTTTACATAGTTAAAGTGCTACCAAGACTTTGTATGAGATCTACAACAGTACAAACTTGAAAAATAGGGAGAAAATATGTTGTGGCTATTAGAATGGTTTATTAGAATGCCATTAGTTATGCAGGCACAGAAAAACTCTCTAAACACCTAATTTGTTGAATAAATGTGAACATAATTAAGTTATTTAGCATAATAACTGTGCTAATTATTAAGGGTATAGACTCATGCTTGGGCTAGTTCATAAAGGCACTGCTTGGTGGAACACTAGGGATATACAGCCCCCATATCCCAACTTCAGTTTGCTGATCTCGACCAGGACATCTGATACTGTGCCATAATCAACTTGCCCTGAACTAGAGAGAGGAAATAAATCAGCTAGGATTCTTGTTCCTCATTGCCATCTGGTCCTTTTGTGAGCCTGAATAATCCTAAAAGCCAATGCCTTGATTAATATAGTTCCTCTAACTGGACAGGCAGCAGAAAGCCTATAAGCTACACTGTTTTAGCTGGTTAAACTCCAGCCGTGTCCTTGCATATAGCATACAGCCATAACTTTGCCAACCTGTGCTTAATCTCTCTGGATTTAGGTAACTGGAGTGTGAGGTAGAAGCGTATGTTTTTTTGGGCAAGCAGGCATTTATATGTGTAGAGTTTTTAGTTAATGATTTGAAGGTTTGATGGGTTTCAATGCATGCCAGGCATCTCGATGATCACAATAAATCACCATACAGCCTTGTGGACACTGTAAGCATGGCAACTGTCCATGCTTCACTTGGGCATTCACTGTTAGGAATTACAGCAGGTGAAAGTCAACTTTGACGATAACACAAAATGGCATTGGAGCTGGCAGCCACAGCAGCCAAAAGGTCAATGGAGAAGAAATCACATGGGCACTAAAGGAGGCTCTGCTCAGGGGAAAGATGATGGCACAGTGGTAATGCTGCTGAAGTGGTAACCCTGAGGCTAGTGTTCTGGAGACATGGGTTCAAATCCCCCTTAGCAGCTGTGAAATATAAATTTAATTAATAAATCTGGAATGTAAAGCTAGTGTCAGTAATGGTGACCACTATCACGGATTGTCATAAAAACCCATCTGGTTCACTAATGTTCTTTAGGGAAGCAAATTTGCTGTACTTATCTAGTCTGACCTACATATGACTCCAGACTCTTAAATGCCTTCTGAAATGTTCAGTTCAAGGGTAATTAGGGATGGGCAACAAATGCTAGCTTTGCCAGCGATGCCCACATCCCGTGAAAGAAAGAAAAAGGTCAAATTTCTTCCCTTTTCCCCCAGTTAAAGCTCTTCTCACCTCTCCCTTCAGTTCATGATACCAACCTACCTCCTGCTCTCCCTAAGTTCACACTGACACTACTCCTGCTCTGCTCCAGTTCATGCTGGCGCTCATCTCTTTACTTCCTCTACCGTCAATTCACATTGGCACTCTTTCCTATTTACTCCCCTCAGTTCACATTCAGGCTCATCTCACTTCTCCTTACTCCTTTAGCTCATGCTGGCACCTACCTTTCCTTCGCCTCCTCCCAGCTCATGCTTGCACTATTCCCTCCCTCAAGTCAAGTTGGCACCCTTCCTGCTCTCTGTTCCTAGTTCATGCTGGAACTTTTCTTCATTACTTCAGTTCATTCTGGTATCTTTCTTCCCTCCACTCCCTTACACCATTTACGGTTTCTAACTGATGTTGTTGTTTTCCTGGGGAATAAAGTTTTTCTATACACTGTAGGCTTGAATTCCTTGTCCCACAAAACTATCCTGGGAAATCTTGCTCCCAACTCCATCTTCTAGAGCAACAAAAGCTTCAGGTGAGAGCTAGGAGCAGTGGTGAGAGGCAGAACCAGGAATGGTGATGACATTTGTGTCACTAAGACAACCAGATGAACAATTCCAAAATAATTTAACAATCAAATTTATTGACAGAGCACTAACATACAAACAAATGACATCCCACAATTTGGATACCAATCTTTACAAATGCTGGATAGACCTGAAACTTAAGTTTTGACAAGCCTATGGCTTATCTGTATAATCACATGACCCAGGCCCACATTCAGGATCACTCTGAATTGTCAGCTTTTCTGAGACTTTTATTAGTTTTCCTAAATTAACATGCATGTATACATGTGTAGACGTCAGTTAAACACAGTGTTTGGTGCTTGATTGTAATACCTTCCAGTTTGCTAATAGTCACTGCCTTGAGTGGAGAATTACTATATACTTAAGTGATGGTTAAATATACAAATATTTGGGAGGAAGATTTCCTCTGTTCGCTATGTCTATGAAATATGCAACTAAATCTTCATATGCAATTTCCTTACAAGTGGCAAATGGAGAAATCTACCCCACGGCTTAATAATATGTATATGCCTGGAATTTTTGTATGGGATATCCTAAACTTCTGCTGCCATTTCTGTGGAAAATCAGCAGAGCCCCTAAGGAAATGACGTTAATGGCTAAAAATTACCGATTACACTGTTCTCCTGGAGGTTCCACTGATCATTCACCAAGATCACAGGAACTGATTAGGGAACTCCACAGAAATTCTGCCCCACAATTTCTTTCAAATATTGGTAGATTGTAGAGTTATAGTAACTCTTGCCTCATAACCTACTAAAATTCTAATTGAATGGAATTAAGATGGTTGCTGCTGATGTCATCAGCGGTTTGACTGTGCAGAAGTTTCACTTGTTGAACTCTCCTGGAACAGTTTGCAGATCTGTTCAGGGAATTCAGTACTTCTACTGGGCTCCAACTTAATGTTTCACAATGTGAGTCTTTAATGGAGTTCACCACGTGAAGAAATAAGAATGTAATTGTTTACAGACTTAGTATGTTTCTAATCTATATTAAAGTATAATTGAAGTTAGAGTGGTAGCTCTGTTGTGAAGCAAAGCAAAATCAACTCTTACACTGGTACAAGCCAAGCCTTATAGTTGAACAAACATCAATCGACTTTCTGATATATATTTCAGTTGCTTCTTCTTTTGAAGCTGGAGAGATCCAGCAATAAGAGCACTTAGCTCCTACAATTACACAGACAATGAACTTTGCAGCTGTGCCAGGATTGTGCCCTCAAGCACTGACCATTGTAAACATTTTCACAGTCAGTGGGAGGGCAACTCATTTGTATGGGGCAGGTGAGCACGAGTGCCATCAAGGTTCTTTGGATAGCACCTTCTAAACCCCCGACCTCTACCACCTAGAAGGATAAGGGCAGCAGTTGCATGGAAACACCACCAACTGCAAGTTCCCCTCCAAGTCACACACCACACACCATCCTGTCTTGGAACTATATCGCCATTCCTTCATTGTCACTGGGTCAAAATCTTGGAACTCCCTTCCTAACAGCACTGTAAGTGTGTCTACAACACATGGACTGCAGTGATTCAAGAAGGTTGCTCACCACCACCTTCTCAAGGGCACTAATGGATGAGCAACAAGTGCTGGACCTGCAGTGAAACCCACATCCCATGAAATTATAAAGAAACTTCCCATCAGAGAGGAATAGGTAGATGCATTAGGTGGTGTGATATGGAATCATTCAGATCAGTAAAGGTCCCATGTTCAATATATAATTGGGCTGAGTTAACTGTTTTCAGCCAGAGACAGTGATGAGAATGTTACAATTGGTTTTCAAGTAGGTTGACTGAGGAAGGAATAAATCTAACAAGATTCCACTGTCTCTGTGGAACACATCATAGAAATTTATGAAATATTCATCTGCTTTAAACATCAATAATAATTTCTAGAGTCCTATTTTTTCAGCCTCAGCTTCCTGGCCTCCTCAAACCTAGGTTACATTACTGAAAGCAGTGAATCCTGACAGTCATGACTGATTAAGGAAGCATCAAGAGAGAAATTGGGTTATTGCCAGGGACCAATGTGAAATTGGCAATATTTCAAAATATGTGGCCAAAGATGGAAGCCTAAGGTTTGCTCTGAATTGGGCCTCAGGAGTCCTTTCCATCATCTGAAATACTTTGCACAGTTTTTGCACAATTTGGCATCAAAGTCTAGAGTCTTGACTATGTAGATAACCTTTGGGCCTTCTGTACATTTTAAAGGTTTAGCTTTGCACAGTTTGCCATAGTGTCCAATCCTGTTGCATTGGAAGCATTGGGCTACACTCTAACTTGTGGAGGTACTTCACTACACAGCGTTGGCACTGTCGTTCTACTGACTGGTTCAAGTATTGTTTTCCTTGATTTAGAGTGACCTGTGTCTTTGTTGCTTAACTAGCTGGACTGGGGGTTGGCCTCTGCACCATGATTTATTCTCTCCCCTTAAAATGGTATTTGTCTCCTGATTAGGATATTCAAAGGGCCTGATACGAGCTTTAGGCAGTCAAGATTGTGTCTGGAAATTGGTCCCCCAGTGTCTGTTTTGGTGCCCATAATTCTGATGTGCAGGGGCCAGTTTCTCCCCCATCTATCAGGTTTTGTATAGGCAGCAGTCCAGATCAGAATACATTACGTTTTTTAAAAAAATATTTAAATAGGGTAGGTATTTATTCTCAAATCCTCGGGGTTTTTATCTTGCAATATTCCACTCAATGTTTTATCAGTAAATTAGCTTAGACCATTAGGAACGGATTATTCAAAATCCATTTGCATGGTACCTGCTTTCAGTTCAGAAAAAGCAGTTCTGGTTCATCTCTATGGGATAAATGACACAGTAAATGGCATTCTTTGCACAAAGTTGTGCATCAAAGAACTTTGTTATTTCAGCTCCAAGTGTAATATTAGGATGATTTTTTTTTTCGTTCTGTCCCCTAAAGAAGGAGTCAGCAAGTAAGGAAACCAGCAATTTTATTTTTGAGCGTTAAAATCTGAGACCTTTCCTCCAAGAAAATTGAAAGTGTTAAGGGACACTCAAAATACTGGCAGTGGAAAAGATGTGGCAATAGAATAGAAATAGAATCCATGTGGGTAGAGATAAAAGGTAGCAAAGTACCAACCACAATACCCGGGGCAGTCCACTGGCCAGCAAATAGTGGAGGGGACAAAGAGAAATAATTATGGTCATAAATTAGGGAAGTCAGTAGAAAAAGAACATAAGATAATAATTATGGGGCGATTTCAAAATTAATTGGCCAGAAGAGATAGGTAAAGGGGATAAAGGGATAGAGTTGGCACAATGAGTACAGTATATAAGTCTAACAAGGGAAGATTCACTATTGAATTTTATAATGGGTAGTGAACCAGAATAGTTAAGAGATGAAACATAGGAGAACATCTAGGCAATTAGTGACCATAACATAACAAGCTTTAAGATGATAATTGAAAAAGACACAAGCATAACAAAGTCTGTGGTAATATGTTAGAGAAAAGACAATTTTGAGAGGCTGAGAATAGAAATTGAAAAAACTGAAATAGGCATCAGTATTGGCAAACAATGATGATAAGCAGCAATGGGAAAATACTTAATATGGTATTCAACATGAGTCCAAGAATAATATATTCCACTAAATAAACAAGAACAAATTAAATACTGATGAGGCACCATGGATGAATAAAGACATAATGAGAAAATTGAGGATAGGGAAAGAGGCCTATGCTAAACACATGGATAGCAAAGAACAGCATTACAAGGAAGAATACTAACATACTGTGGGGGATTGGTTACCTCAGTTAGCTAGATGGCTAGAATGTGATGTGAAATGATACTGACAGCGCAGATTCAATCCCCATTCTGGCTGCGGTAGCTCATGGAGGTCTGCTTCCTTGCATTGTCCCACACTTGCACAGTGTGTTCTTAAGCTATATGTAACTAATTGTCTCTCTCTAATGGTGAGGTGCCTATAATCCTTTGTGGACTATTGCTAATTACCTTAATAAAATATTAGAAAAGAAGACAAAAAACAAGTAGGAAATTAAATAGAAAGTAAATTATCAGCGACCATCAAACATAAGAGTCAAATATTCTGCAGGCACATAAATAATATAAAAAAGAAAGTCAGGATGGGAATAGGGCCACTAAGAAATGAATAGGATAAAATGACAGGCATTGGGAAATGTCATAAATACTAAATATTATCTTTCAGTACTTACCATGGAGACATTTAATGTAGAAATCAGAGAAATATTAAATAAAATACTCAAACACAAATAGGATAAAATGCCCAGTTGGATTGCATCCATTTTAAAATAATCTAGAGAAGAGATAGCAGAGGCACCATTACACACACATAATAATTTATTTTAATGCCAGAGCTCTAGTGGCTAGTCAACGTTATACCTATACTTAAGAAGGGAGATTGAACATGTCCAAGGAAGTATAGACCAGTCAGTTTAACTTCAATTTGTAGGAAAATTATGGAATTCCTACTAAAGGAGAAGTGGTAGAACATCTAGAAACCAAAAATATAATTATGAATAGTCAGCATGGATTTCAAAAGGGAAAGTTTTGCTTGACCAACCTCATTGAATTAGTTGAAGAGGAATCAGAAAGAGTAGACAAAGGTAATGTAGTAGATGTAAGTTACCTAAATTTCTAAAAGGTCATAGATAAGGTGCCACAGAATATACAAATCCATAAGGTCAGACAATGCAGAGTCAGAGGACAAGTAGCAGAGTGGATAGCTAGCTGCTTTGACAGAAAGTAGAGAGTAGGGTCAAGGGTAGCTATTCAGAGTGGTAGAGGTGGAAAGCGCAGTCCCACAAGGATCAATGTTGGGGTCACTGTTGTTCACAATTTAAATCAACAACTTAGACTTTGGAATAAAAAAGCACGATTTCTAAATTTGCTTATAGATCCAAATTGAGGCAGATAGTCACACTGAGGAGTAATGCAACAAATTACAAGAAGATATTTATCAAACTTACAGAGAGAGCATTTAATTATAGATAAATGTGAAGTATTTGCATTTTGGCAAGAAAAATAAGGAAGTGGCTTATTACTTAGAAAATAAAAATCTAAATGGGGTAAAGCAATACATGGATTTGGGAATACAAATACACAAATCTCTAAAAGTAGTGACAGGTTAACAAGGCCATTAAAAAAACGAACCAAAACTCAGGTTTGTTTCTATAGCTTTGGAATTGGAAAGTAGAGCAGTTATGCTAATTTTGTATTTAGACTTGGTTAGACTAGACTTGGGTTATGGTGTATAGTTCTGGTTGTGATAGTATAAAAATGATGTAGGGGTACTGAAGAGGACCTCCAAAAAAATTACAAGGAAGACACAAAGAACTGGCTCTTACTGGGATGTAGATTCACAGTCACTGGCAGACCACCAGTTCTTCATTCAAGCTGGCATTCTAGCGAGCCTAGGCAGTGAGATTGACAGGCTAGCTAACTGTGAAAAGCTTCACACCCAATGCATGCACCTGTGCTCTCTCTGGCACCAGTGGCTGAACAACATTAAGAAACAGGAACCCATGGCTGATATTCCCCTTTCCACCCCAAGACACTAAAAAGATAAAAGACTTCAATTAATATAGTGCTTTTCATGATCACTGAACATTTCAAAGTACTTTACAGCCAATGAAGTACTTTGTGAGTATAATCACTGTTGTAATGTACTGGGGTTAATTGCAGTGCATTTCTTGCTAAC
This sequence comes from Carcharodon carcharias, assembly GCF_017639515.1. Lineage (NCBI taxonomy): Eukaryota > Metazoa > Chordata > Chondrichthyes > Lamniformes > Lamnidae > Carcharodon > Carcharodon carcharias. The sequence goes on along the minus strand of NC_054474.1, from coordinate 40,389,128 downwards.
TGGTTTGGAACAGTTTACTCAGCATTGTGCAAAAATATTTTTTATTAACACTTTACCTTTCCCTGAGTACACCTTGTAACACACGGTCCTGTATATTTATGAGGTAGGTGGTGGGGAGAAGAGGCAGGGAGGTGATGCTTTAGTGGTAATGTCACAGAGCTAGTGATCCCGAGACCCAGGCTAATGCTCTGGTGACATGGGGCAGAAATTTCCCTCCGTCAGGGGGGGTTGTGAGGGGGGTGGGCAGGGGCAGACGTGAACCCGATTAAGGCCTGCCCACTGTGACGCTCGGCTGGAAGCGTTGAGCGCTCTCTGTGCAGTTGGGAGGGGGGAGGGGATTCCCTGAGCTAGCTCCCTGAGGCACAGAGGTGCCTCAGGGAGATTAGTTTAAGGTTTAAAAATTTAAGTGAAGAAAGGAAAACATTTTAAGACAAGTCCCCTGATGTGACAATGTCATATGAGCTGGGTCATTTCAATGAATTTTTTCAAAAATTTTTATTTAATTAATAAACCCTTCATGAAACTTCATCCCGCCTGTGGATGAGGTTTCATGAAAAATGTGAAAGCCGCCTGGGCTCTTTGACTGCCCGCCAACCTTAAAGTTGGATGGGCAGCATTCTTAACAACTTTAATTACTTTCTTAATGGCCTTGATAGGTCTTTGACCGTTCAGTGGATGCGCCGAACTGACAATCTAAATGAAGCGCGGTGACATCAGGATGCACGCCCAATGTCTCTGTGCGTCATTTTATGTGTCGGCAAGCGGGCCCCTGCTCGCCAAACTGAAAATTCTTCCCATGGATCCAGCTAGTGGAATTTAAATTCAATTAATATATGGAAAATAAAGGTAGTCTCAGTGATAGTAACCATGACAGCTATCATTGATTGTTGGGAAAACCCATCTGGTTCCCTTTAGGGAAGGAAATCTGCCATCCTTACCTGGTCTGGTCTACACGTGATTACTGACCCATAGCTTTGTGGTTGACTCTTCAAAAAGGTCTTTGCCAGCAACACCCTCATCCCATGAAACAATAAAAAAATGGTGGTGCTGGGACAGGATCCTTGCAGAGTACAGCTGCTAATAGTGTTTGAGCTCCACATAGTTAGACAGCATTGTGGTCTGATATGGTGTGGAGCAGAAGGCTTTTTAAATGCTTAAAACAGCCATCATTGTTGTTTTGCTGCATCCATGTGAATGGATGGCAGGCGGCTGGGGGCAGGGAAGGGCATGATTTTTTTTTTCATTCATTCATGGGATGTGTACGTCACTGGTGAGACCAACATTTATTGCCCATCCCTAATTGGCCTTGAGAAGGTGCTGGTGAGCAACTTCCTTGGACCATTGCAGTCCATCTGTTGTAGGAACATCCACGGTGCTGTTAGGAAGGGAGTTCCAGGATTTTGACCCAGCAACAGTGAAGGAACGGCAATATATCTCCAAGTCAGGAAGGTGTGTGGCTTGGAGGAGAACTTACAGGTGGTGGTGTTCCCATGTGTCTGTTGCCCTTGTACTTCTAGGTGATAGAGGTCATGGGTTTGGAAGGTGCTCTCAAAGGAGCCTTGGTGAGTTGATGGAGAATTACTTTACAAAGTAAAGCAATTGACTGATAAGCATGCTCACATATAGAATGGGACTCATTGGTTACTATGTGGATTTTCCTCTCACTCACTCACAATGTATCTGTTCCAATGAACTGCCATCCAGAAGGGAAAAAACAGTTTGGACCAGTACTCTTAATTCCCAGTTTGTACTGGTGTTCCATTTTAAGATACACAAACCAGTTCAGACCAATATTCTTATTTCCCAGTTTTTATTGTTATTTTCATTCTGGACAGGCAGTCTTCATTCCTATAATATGGGGTAAGTCCAGGCAATTCAAAGTGTTTACATCTTTAACACTATTGGGCACAAGGTGATCAGTACTTTCATCCAAACTATTTCCACTTATTTGGTTAGTTTGTTAAACAAAAACACTAACTTCAACTGCACTCAAAACTCCCAGTCCCAATTTCATACAAAACACAAATCCTGTACTCAGTTTGATTTTCAACGCCTTCATGAGGAAAAGATCAGGCAAATATTTTCTTAGTTGAGGAAGGAAAGAAAACAGTGATATCATGTAGCCTTTAACTAATTTTCAAAATGGATGCCAAGTTCCTGACCATCACTCAAGATTAACAAATTAACTTCACATTGTCAGTGTCATGTTGTCGTAAACATATTGGGGGAAAATTTGGGCCTCACGTTATTAGCTTTGCAGGTGCAAAATGAGGGAGAAAGGAGAAACTTAGCAAAATTGGGCCAAGGTCTCCTAGACCAGAGTTTGGTGGCCATTATTGATTGAATAACTTTAATTTGCCCGGCATGGCTGCCTAAAATGGGTACTAAGCCCCATGAATCTTGTAACCAGGTCCCGATGCACAATTGGACAGAAACCAAGTGGAGCCTGCTTGGCTCAGTTTGTCCAGGTCAATGGTGGCACAGCCAGTGGCTAGAGGCTACAGGAAAAGCAGTAAGTTTTTCAATTATATTAATGTGGAGACAGGAAGAGCAGGAGCACTGACCCACTATTTACATTAGCACTGCAGGCCTCGGCCAGTCAATGCTCACCCCACCTCAGGACCCAGTGCCACGAGACTCATCTATGGGCCATCTCAGCATCAAGCTTGCCAATTTTTGGAAAGTCTTGGCCAGTCAGTAGTAACAGGATACCTAATGGGCATCCATAGCTGGCCAGCACTGTACAGATAAGGCCCAAATTCCACTTTGGGGCTGACCTCCTTCTTTGGGCATGCATTTTAACATAATTAATTTCACAAAGGTACTCTAAAAAAAATTCCTACTCTCTCCAATAATCCACAATCAAATATCTAATATTATTTTCTGATCTTTTCCCAGAAATAAGGAGCCTTTGTAAATGATCATCATTGTAATTTGGGCAGACTTGGTTTAGTCAGGGGTTCAAGATACCTCAGGATATTTTTCCTGCATTAAACATGCTGTATAACTGCCTGGTTGTTATTGTTGTTGTTCTCGACTCTCAAAATCTGGTAGGGTCTCAGATTTTGATGTGTTGGTCATTATAAACAATCATCTTAAATAACTATATATGTTTTAAATCATGTCTCATAACTATATTGCTAACATTGTTCAAATTGTTTTGAAAAAACAAGTGTGGTAAGGTAGTATGATGATGGGAGACAGGAGGCTTATGGGGCCTTGTATATGAGAGGGTATTGGGCCATGTTCATCAATCTGGACAAAACTGCTTTAGGTCTGCATTTGGTTCAGGAGACTTTAACTGTTTCAAATATGATCTCTCTAGATTCAATCCATTGGATTTGTCATCTGAAACTACAAAAAAATATACTATCAACTTGTCCTAAAAGAGAGGAGAATAGTTACTTTACAAGTGACTTATAGAGACATCTCACTCTCTTAGTCAAGCTAAGCCATGCCATACAGCTCGTCCTAGAGTGAGGTTGAAAAGTGTGACTGCTTTTATTTTATAGATTATACAGCATCTCTGTTACAGGCAAAAGTAACCGGTGGTACTCTCCACCCACCTTCCCACCTTGCTCTGCCTACCTGACCATTTTGATGAGCTCTCAATGTTAGTGGCAGAAATTGAAGTGGTGCTGAACAGAAGCAAGATACAGTCTGTAAATTTGTGTGTGGGTGTGTAGAGGGACAAGGCAGGTGATCAGCATGGTGAGGAGAAGTGGGCTGGGGAGAGGGTGGTAGTGGCACTCCATGGGAGGCATTTTGGATTGTTCATATGCACTCCTCTGCCTATTGGCCTCATTGCCCAATTTCATTGTCAGGGACTAGGGTCTGCCTGCCCTCAGTATGGGGTGACAAGCAGCAGAGAAGACTTATGCAGGGAATCAAATCACTAACTGTTAATAACTCACCTGTATAACAACACCAATTACTTATGATCGTGAATCTCTTCAGACATTGGTGAATGTTACGCTGGTTGGTAAAACATTTCACTGCTGGAAACAAAAGACTTTAAAAATCTTTTGCTGTCTATTTTCACCCAGCAACATGCATTTCCAGGCCAGGGATATCATGCATCTAAAGCTCTAACTGCTTTGTACCAACAAGAGGCCTTTACCTCAACCTTAATAAAACAACCTCCACTGGAGTAGTGTAACGATTCCATCATACCAGCCATTCTTACCTCTCCTTTCAGTGATATTTACAATTTAGTGTCAATTTATACAAACTCATCCTATTTTGTGCTGGGAACTCACATCCATTAGGAATGAGGTTCAGACTGCCTCAAACCCAAACACCAAAAGCCCTTTTGTCAGGAGAAATGCTGCACGGCATACCTCAGTATATTCACGCATTCACTCATGTATGCTCTGTCTGAAGACAGGTCCTTGGCTCATTGTCTGCTGATGCTTCATCCTGATCTGTTTCCTTGGCAGTTTTTGTGAGTGGTGGAGTGTGATCATTGCCTTCCACTCACAGGGGCAGGGTGAGGGTGAGGAGGCACGTCCCAAGTCTACTTCAGACAGAATGGGAATCAAAGCCATGCTGTTATTCTGAACTATACACTAACCACCTAGCCAACTGAGCTAACTGCCCGCCCCCCCACACCCCTACCACAGTATAAAGATATTTGATAAATGTTGCAGTGAAACAAAATACTACCTAAAACCCATGATAATTGCTTTTCTTCTGCTGTTTAGCGGCAACTGTGGTTTGTTGAATGAATTTAAAAGTGTACTGCGATTGCCAACTGCTATTTAATAACACATAGCGGAATTGAAATACAACTTTAATGATATGCACCCTGTATAAATTAAGTTTTGTAAACCAGTTTTCACAAAAGTGGATAACCATATCTATTTTGTATTTCATGGACAGACATATGAGCTGTGATTTTTTGACTTGTTTCAAAAGGTATTTTTCCATCATCTAAAGACTGTATATTGAGACAGTCACACCATCAGAACTCCTTTTAAGCCTTAGCTGGCTAGCATTCTCAGGGAATTCCAGGGTATCTCAGATAGCCATTTATAGCAAAAAGGTTTTCAACTGGATCAGCATATTGTTGGACCAAACTGTAATAACCACTCTATTTAGTCTTTTCCCCTAAGGCTTATATTGGAGGTGGCACTGATTTCATTCAAGTTTGGCCTTGAACTAAAAACTGGATCCAAAGGCAGGTTTCTAGCCAATCCTGACTCGAGGATTTAAAGATTGACATGACTGATAACCGTGTTTGGTGCAATTTCCAAGTTCCAAACAGAAAACACTACCATTCTTACTTATCTTGTCACCAGCTCCAGCAGTATAATCACTGTCCAGAGATAAATCATTACTGGAACGCCATGGGTTAAAGGTCAAAAAGTTACACAAAAAATTGCCAACACTCTGTTTATGCTATTGCTTTGGGGGTATTTTTGTTTAAATTGCATTATTTTTATGGAAATTAGCTTTGTAGATCTATTGGGGCTGATGGTGTGAGGGAATTATATTAATTGTGCCCATCTTGAAACATCCATAGTTAAACCTGCCTGTGCCTACTAACAGTACCCCAGCTTTTTCATTCTATCAAACTTAGTATCTCATCTGAGAATAAGTTCTGATGATAGTATCTTCAATGTTCACTGTTCAAACCAAAGTATTTACCAAAACACAAAACAGAAATAGGCAAAGTAAAGAAGTCAAATTATTCAGTTCTTTGTTTAACTATTTGATTCTAAAAAGGAGCACCAGCGGTGAAACTACCTCATGAATGAGATTTCTGACATCTCATGGCTGTCAGTCTATCAGAAATAATCAGGGTGCCTTATTCACAGAAACTTTGAGAACTGTAAGCAGTTATTAAATAGTCATGCCATTTTTTCCAACAGTGCCTGTGTTATGTTACTAAGTAAGCTAACAAGAAAGCTTGTGTCTGATCTAATACCACCCACCACCTTCCCCCCACCAACCCTCCCTCCTCCCCCCACCACCTGCTCACCGCCCCACTAGCCCTCCAGCCCTCAAGCAAACCTATCTTTACTGAAAAGGTTTCCATTTGGCTCCACTGTAAGAGAGAGAAAACACGACCACTCAAACCACATTGCACAACAGTGCAAGAGGCAGAGCACAACAGCACATTGTGGAGGTTTGAGCTTTTGGATAGAAATGCTCAACAGGACATCTACCTGATGTCAGATAAGCAAAAATTTTTGTTAAAAAAAGGAAAACTGACTGACTGACAGCTGCTGGTTGCATGGTACCTGTTCTTCTCATGCGAGACTGTGGAACAAAAGCCATGTCTCTCACAAGTGTTTGCAGCATGGTTGTCTGCAGACTTCATAATCCTTTCTATCAATGAGATGATTCGGTAGGCAAAAAAAGTAAGACAGGGTTCTCTGATACTTTCTTACTTAATAAAAGTGGCTTCTTGACTAATCGGTGATCACATACGCCATATTCGTGTAATACATTTTTATTTGAAAACCTGACGTATTTTATGCTTCAAGGAACTGCTTTCTTTCCAGAAAGTGACTTCCTTGTCAATTTCCAAGTAATTTGTCTCGCGTTGAATTTTAGAACATTACTCAGAAAAGTGCTGATTCCTTGATTTAAATGTTGACACATCAAGAAGGCGGCCCGGTGGGATATTACTTTGAAATGCAAATCATTTCAGGCAATGCACGAATATTTCAACACCACGGTCTGAATTGGTTAGGAATGATTACTACAAATTTTTTCTGTGGCACGGACTTATTGTGTGTAAGTTTTTTTTTGTTGAAAGGAGCTAGATATCACTTAAAAACATCCGGTTTATCTTCTCTACTTTTGAAATGTGTATCAATATCATTTTGGGTTCGATACTGGTAAATAATTTTTGAGAAGACTCATTGCTTAAAACTGAAACGAATAGGGAAGAGCATTTTTTCCAGGTATGAATAAGTTTCACTTTTCGCCGGGAAAATGATGGAAATAAGTGAGACCTATAATACAGCCGCCAAAATATTTCTTTTTTTTTCAAATCTCCAGCTGTCGTGAAGGTGCATTTCTCGGAGTTGCTCCTTGTTTATTCTATTGCTGGTCCCCGGACAGCAGTTTTCGGCCCGTTGCAAAAGAAGGCTCCCACCCAACTTCGCAACGTTGCTAACTTTCGAGAAAACAGGAAATATTGTGACCGTTTCCTCAAAAATTAAAAGAAGGATTAGGAGTAGAGAATGACCCGAAACCAACTGTCCTTTCCTCCCCCCCACCACAACACCCCCGACCCACCCCCCCCCCCCCCACCCCAGACAAAACTACGAATTGACAACTCGACAGTGACAAACCTCCAGCATTTGTTTACTCACAGCACAGCAGCAAAAACAAACCTAGCAAATGATGACTACCTTTCACCAGGAACAAGGCGGCAACCACAAGAGATGCATTTTATCCTGTTTTGACTGATATGCAGTGTCGAAAGACACCCCTGACTGGGAAAGATTCCGTAAATTTGAGTAAGGTGTTAATCAAACAAGAAAAGTTTAAACAGTATTTCTGAGATCAGCAACTCAGAGAGAGAGAGAGAGAGAGAAAGCCCTCATCCCCCCAGAACCCAGACACTGAATTTAGCTTCTGAATGAGCCGATGACTGGTTGGTGATGAACATTTATCTCCTGCAATAATATCACTAATTCCCCCATTCCCCTTCCTAAAGACAATAAGTCTGAAATAATGAGACTGGGATGTACAATTCCTGCAACGTGCATACGTGCCCAGGACTTACAGATGGAGAGAGGGATCCATTGGGCAGGTAGGGGTCCTGGAGCATCAGAAAGTGGGGATACCCCGAGTAGGCTGTCCCTTTGAATGTACCACCATCTTGACGCTGCTTTATAACTGCATGAGAAAGCAAGGGGGGGAAAAGTTTTAATGGCTACTTGACATTTACAAACTTAGTTGTAAACGACTGGCGGATAAAGGGAATGAATGAATTAAGGATTGTTTTAATGGCGGGTCTACACAAAAAAAAAATCCAAATGCAAGCAAGCCAACCTACCGTCATCGATGTGACCTCTGGATTTGTCTTGGTAAATTCTTTGATTGTCCTGTGAGCGTCTAATCGCCTGTTCGGGATCATGTGAAAGAAGAATTTGCATGAGATGGGATTTGCCTGTGTTGTATGCACGTGTGTGTGTCTTTCTTAATAGACTGGAAATTCATTAACTGGAGAAAACATCAAACTCTTTCACTCACCCCTGGATCGGATGGAGGATTTACGTTCTGGTTAGTCTCCGACTCGTTGACTAACGATGACTTCACGTCTGCTAGGTCCCTCTCTGTGAGAGCGTTCTCGGAGATTTTCTCCTCCTGCTCCCCTTCGTCCTTAAAGGAGATCATTTCATCGTTCGCCCCCAGATCATCCCCTCCACCGCTGTTCAGCTGCGGCATTTTCCTCAGGATTTTTTTTCCCTCTTTCCCCCCCCCCCAACCCCCCACCCACCCCACCACCCTACCTCTCCACTCCTTCACTTTGCACTATTCAAAGTTACTGACCGGGACTTGTGCCGCTTGTTGGACACTATCGAATTAATGCAATGGAAAGTTGCAGTCAGTTGGAGCAGGAGAGGAAGAGAGAGAAAAGATCTCGGTGAAAGTACGGCAGCAGGGGGAGAAAAAAGATCTGAAGCAGTTTGTGTTTAGGACCAAGGCGACGGCTCCTCAACATCAAAGGGTACCGCCTTTTGATTGACAGCTTCATTGACGGGAGGGGGGATTCAATTGTTTCATCAACGAAACACTTTAAAATCATTATTATTTTCGTAATACGTCCATGTCCTTACAATCAGCACCCCCAGCACTTTTTAAAATATCATTCCACGCAGCTGTTTTAAAATCTGATATTAATATGCGTGGAAAGAAGCATTGACCCCGCGCCTTCCCTGACAAATAACTATTTACTATACATTTTCTCAATACTCATGTTAATTAAAGCGAAAGTACCTCCTTTACGGCTTCCTACACCGTAATTCAGTTTGATCAATAGATCATGTAACTTTTTTTTCTGAATTATGTAAATTATTTAACGTGTCAGTTTTCTATTAGTAAATTGAAATACTTAATTTTTGGACTTTCTTTTGCTGGGAGACGTAAGGGTTAAAATGGACTGAAGAGAATAATGTACATTTGGTTCAAGTATGAAAGGGTCTCCCAATCAAAGAATGCTCACAGATATATATATATATGTATATACAGATTATATATATAAATATGTCAAATATATACACAGGTATACACACATAATGGAGACATATAGATATCTTCACACACAAATACATTTATCAATATTGATAGCGTGATACATACTCAGTTTAATACAGATATGCACCGGCACAGATATAAATATACATAAAGACAGATATTGAGGCACAAATACAGACACAGATATGTACAACTGCATACACAGGCATTAAAAACAGACACAAACTTAAACACAGACACACACATACACAAATGCAGACACACACAGACATAATCAGCCAAAAATGCAGTCACATACTCAAATACAGATATCCATAGGCACAAATAAAGCCAAACACTCAGGAAGATACAGATATATTAAAAAATCAAACTTTCACACCTGCACTTACACACAACATGCACTTAGAAGGGGCCATTCACATTGTGAAATATCCAAGACATTTCACAAAATGGGTGCATTAAAATGAAGCAGCATCTATGAGAAGAATTAGTTCAACTAATTAGATTTGAAGTATGTTTTTGGTAGGAAGTAGGAAGAGATGAGAAAGGGATTGGGGTGCTTAAGAAACAACTTATGGAGTTCAGAGCCATGATGGTGGAAGTCTTTGCCACAGCTGGCAGAGCAGAGAGACAGGGAAGCACAGGAGACCAACTTTGCAAGAGCAGGGTGTGGGAGCTGCAATGTAGGGCTGCAGGAATGGCCAACATAAAGGCAGGTAAGATTGTGGAAGGATAAGTAATCAAGGGCGAGGATTTTGAAATTGATGTGTGTGTGGTATGGTGAGCTAGTGTAACTCTCAGTGTGGACCATGGGAGTGGTTGTCCAACACTCAGTATAGGATATAATGCAAGTGGAAATTTGGACAAGTTGGAGCTTGTGTAGACTGGGGTTTGGCAGGGTGAGGAAGAGAGCTTGGGAGAAGTTGACCCTACAGGGTGACGAAGGCACAAAATAAAGTGTCTGTGGTAGTTGGGAGCAGGAATAAGTGATGTTACTGAAGTGGAACTAGTATTCTTAGTGATAACTGAATATGGATTTCAACCTCAGGTCAAAATCGAAGAGCACACTGAGATTGTGCACTGAGGGGCCTTCAGAGAGTCTGGTTGAAACCAAACATGAGCCTTATAATCTTGCCAGTATTACATTTCAGAAACCCTTGGCTCATTTGTAACTTGATGTTGAACTGTTTAGTCACATTTGTGGTTTCAGGAAAGTAAATCCTGGTGTCACACCTATACATGATAATGGATAATGTTCCTCTGAGGCAGCTTCTATGTGGGGAAGAGGAAAATAACAATGATGGAGCTTTGCTAGAAGTAAGGTGCAGAAATGGGAGGGGGAATTGCTGTCGATGTCCTGGCTACATCGGAACATGTAAGATTGATGAGATGGTGCTACCACAGAGGTGATCTATCTCTCTTCTCTTGGCTGGAATCCAAGATGGGTTGTGTCAGGACTAAGATGGTCAAGAAAGCCGCCCGAGTGATCATTGAGAAATACTACACCCGCCTTGGCAATGACTTCCACACCAACAAAAGGGCCTGCGAGGAGATTGCCATTGTCCCCAGCAAAAAACAAGGTGTATTCTGTTCTACTTTAAACATTTTACTGCATAACTGATAGATGTTCAATCTAATAAAACAGGAAGAAAAGAAGTGACATTTGCATTCATCCATTTTTGAGAGATATCCAGCCTCAATCACTTCCCAAAAATTAAGCTGACCAGTCACTTCCCTCCCCACTTCAAGGAGGCATATTTCTTCTCCAACTCCTCCCACTTCAGAGGCATTCTGCCCTCCAAGAGGCTCCAAGTTCACAAACATATTTTCCCTCCATGATGATCATTTCATTGTTGCCCCCAGCTGCAGCTTCACTCTACCAGCAAGCTCTCTGCTGTTGACAGAAATTATTCAAAAAAAGTAGAGCAACAGTGATTCTTTGTCAGCTGCCTAGGAGCAGCAAATCTTCAACTTCATCTTGAATTTGTCGAATTTCTGTTCCAGGAATTAAAAAGCATTTGCAAACACTGCATACATTTAAACATGCCCTTTGATGCAGAATTTACACTTTTGCAGTGAATTTCGCAAAACAAAATGTCAGAAGACACATTCATATACAAGTAGATCAATGCCACAGACACACCCACACAGAGACACATTCATATAATCACACACATCCATTTTCATGCATATGCATAAATGCACAGTTGCACAGACACATTCAATATGTATGTACATACGTTTACCTTCAATTTACACTTAATATACTTAAGTTGCACTTGCTTAGTGTCACTTCTAACAATATGTCCCAATGTGCTCTCTCATACAAGTACAAGACACACACAATCTGTGGCTCATAATCACAGATATAATCACACATATATTCACACCACTGACACATTCACACTCATATGTCTTTATGTACAAATACATTCTTGTACATATATATTTTGACATCCAACTGACAGTCACATGTAAATATAGATAGAAATCCAAATATACACTAATTTACACAGACTTACACAAACATTCATACAGACACAGACTTATTCTCATATTAAAAGCTGTGAACAGAATTACATAGAGATACTCCTAAGAACATAAGAAATAGGAGCAGGAGTAGACCACACATCTCCTCACATCCACTTTTCCTTTCAATACAATTATGGCTGATCATTTGCCTCAGCTCCACTTTCTGGCCCACTTCCTATTTCCCTTGATTCGCTGAGAGAACACTGATCTATCTTAGCTCTCAATATATTCAAAATGGAGCATCCACAGCCCTTTGGAATAGAGGATTCAAAAGATTCACAACCCTTTGAGTGAAGAAATTTCTTCCCATCTCAGGCCTAAATGGTCAGCCCCTTATCCTGAGACCGAGCACCTAGACTCCTTAGCCAGGGTCTACCCTATCAGGCCTCTTCAAAATCTTTTATACTTACACATTCACACATATAACTTTCACATAGTTGCACAGATAGGTTTTGATAAGTAGACACACACAGAATGTTCACAGATATATTCTCACATGTTCACATAGAAAGGCACAGAAACACAAACCAGTCATTTTTTAAAAAAAACTTAAGTTCCTGTGGTTTGCAAAAATTTGTTGATTCATCCATCATTTAGGCTTATTAAGTTTTAATGAAAGAACTTACATTTGTAGAGCACCTTTCATGATCTCAGGAGATTCCAAATTTGGCTAATGAAGTACTTTTGAAATACAGTCACTTTTGTAAGGCAGGTAAATCTGCAAGCAACTTGCACATTGCAAGATCCTGCAAACAACAATGTGATAAATAACCAGATAATCTATTTCAGTGGTGATTGTTAAGGGATAAATATTAGCTAGGATACAGAGGAGAGCTCCCCAGCTTTAAAACACGTTACATTATGTTTTATTTCTTTCTTCCAAAAATCACAGATGTGGGGTCAGGCAGTGCACAGTAAGACATTCTGTTCAGCCTTGTACAAACCCCAGCTCTGGTAATATGGAACAAAAACAAAAATACCTGGAAAAACTCAGCAGGTCTGACAGCATCTGCGGAGAGGGATACAGTTGACATTTTGAGTCCGTATGACCCTTCATCAGGATTTCCAGCATCCGCAGTATTTTGCTTTTATCTGGTAATATGGAGTTGCCTTCAACCCAGCTGAGGGCTACTATAAGGTTCTGGAATCATGCTGCAAACTATTGTCATTTCGTTGTAATCAAAATTTTTTTAAATGCCAGATTTATCAGCAGTTTGCTTCAATCTGCATCTGTAGTATCAGAAATCATAAGAACACATGAAATAAGAACAGGAGTAGACCATTCGGTCCCTTGAGCCTGCTCTGCCATTCAAAAAGATCATGGCTGATCTTCTTGTGTTTCGATTTCCACATTCCCATCTAACCCTGATAAACTTTGATTCCCTTGCCTAAGAAGAATCTATCTACCTCTGCCTTAAAAATATTTCATGACCCTGCCTCCAATGCCTTCTGAGGCAGAGTCCTCACGTCACACAACCCTCTGAGAGAAAAAAATTACCCTCGTCTCTGTCCTAAAAGGGCGACCCCTAATTTTAAAATGGCCCCTAGTTCTGGACTCACCCACAAGAGGAAACATCCTTTTGACATCCACTTTGTCAAGGCCGTTCAGTACCTTGTATACTTCAATCAAATCACCCCTCACTCTTCTAAACCCCAGTGGAAACAAGGCCAGCCTGTCTAACCTTTCCTTATGAGACAACCCATTCTTTCCAGGTATCAATCTAGTAACAAAAACAGAATTACCTGGAAAAACTCAGCAGGTATGGCAGCATCGGCGGAGAAGAAATGAGTTTTTCCAGGTAATTCTGTTTTTGTTTTGGATTTCCAGCATCCGCAGTTTTTTTGTTTTTATCCTTAATTTTATGTTCAATCCCTCTCGTAATAGAGGATAGCATTCCATTAGCCTTCTTAATTACTTGCTGTACCTGCATACTAACTTTTTGTGATTCAAGTTTCCTTTACTTGCCAATGCCTATTAAAATTTGTATTATTATTACTTTCTATACATGGAATAGGACCCAGGCAGAAATAACTTACTGCTTGGTGTATAGATACCAATGAAAGGTATCGTAGCATTTTGCAAAATAAGTCATTTAAAGTATAGTGTGAGTTAATCAACGTGGAAACCAGATAAAGTTGTGCATTTATATATATTTCTATGTTACACTAATTGTGGATCTTTTTTTTCCCTTGATTTTCCCAGAATCTAAAAGATTTCCAGCCCTCCCACAAGGAACAGGAAAAAAAGCATTCCCTCATTGGCAATTGTGAGAAAACCTGTTGCATCGCAGCCAGGAAACAAAGAGTCTCATTAATACACGGGCTGAGATCGCTTTGATGTAGCCGCCAGTTCACGCCTTTACTGTACTAGTTTCCCCTTTCCCTAATATTGGGGGGGAGGTGGGGGATTTGCGGGAGTCTAATTGCAGAACTTTTCATCGGAATAAAGGAGATGATTGTGCTGCATTTAGTACGGAATGTATAGGACTGCGGAGGAGCTGGAGCTTGCGTGTGGCGTGAGAAAACGATCGGGTTGTTGTCATGTTTTTAACCACAAGGATGGGATTGGAAAGCTGCAGACGGCGGGTCCCTTTGATCTGGCGGCTCGGTGGCCTTTATGTGACCATATTTGGAAATGCCAAGTTGCCACGTGACCGGAAAAGTAGGGGTGACCCCCCCTCCGGTATAAAGTTCATTTCCTTGTATGTTTGTGTAGCTGTGCATGGTTGTGATGTGAGATTGCATTGCTCACGTTGCAGAATGAGTGGAGCGTTAACAATTCAGCATTGCTAGACTCAATGATAAGGAATTAAAGCCCCCAGGGCTGTTTGCAAGCAAGGCCCTTGCATGCAGGCTAACAGGCTTCATATTGTAATATTCTACTGAGTAATACTCTACTGAGTATTATCTGGGCAAACTGTTCCTGAAAGTATAACTCTTATATACAGCAGGATGTCTTACATATGTAGATAGATTATCAGCATCAGTGACATGCTACGAGTGGCATTGTATACTTTCTTAGGGTGACAGAGATTTAAACATATGAGATTGTGTTTATTTTAACAAAGGTTAAGGAAGCTTTATCATTGGTATTACTTTAACAGCCTAACAGCAGTTGTAATCGGTTTACAATAAACCAGGATTATTTTAATGCCTCTGGTAACCCATTTGAAATACAAGGGCTACTGCTGACATTAAAATAGCATGGATCTGAAAAACTAAGCTACCAGTTCCCTTGGTGGCCCAGTGACTTTATACAGTGAGCTGATCCCAAATCTGATCACCAGCCTTTGCCAAATTATCTGATCCCAGATGGGTAGAGGTAGGAGCACTGTAGTTGGCTTCAGTTTCCCATTTTAGGAAGGGAATCACCAGCCAGATCGTTCTACCGATGATCCAGTGATCTCAGTGAGAAGTATGCCGAAGTGGATGTCATAGGAAGGTAGCATCAAGCTTTATTATGATGTCTTTGTGGTCAAAGAGCCCGCTGGACATTCACTATCTAAATTCAGTGAATAGAGGATATTTGGATGATGTACCAGAGGATGACTGGCACCTGTGAATGGAATTCCAACATGAAGTCAGAACCTTCAGGCGTGAAGGGGTGAGGGGGTGGTGTGGGTGTGGGGGTTGGGGAAGTGGAAAATATCAGTGAGAAGAGAGAACAATTATATAAAGAAGGAAAACATGAAATCCTCCAATGACCCAGTGAGTAGATTAACTGTGAAGAATCATCTTGAAATTGTCAGATTAGAAAAGTGCTAAATTTCATCCCCACTGACTTGGCTGATTAAAACTCAGAAGGCAGGCCAGCAGAGATGCTACAATTAGGCACAATGTGGCTGGAACAGGGATAGGAAAAAACAATCCTGATCACTGTCAAGCAACTTCTACTCAAAAGAGCATGTCTGTAGATGTTGGGAAAGGACACAATTAGGATTGGGTACGAAGCCCAGATTGGAAACCTGTACTTCCCATAGTGTTTGTAGGCAGTGTGCATTTGAATTTTCAATTTGTGCTGCTGATATGTAAGGCACCTTGCTGACAGTGTGGACTTATAAAATTACTGCTAATACTTCTATCTGCCATTCTGTAGTGTACTTCCTGGTGTTTCATTACATAAAAATGTACCTGCCAATGATCTCCTCACTACGTCTGTTTGCAATTCTGTGCTGTTTTCAAAATTTATTATATCTTCTCCTTTGCTAGTGTCATCTGCAAACTTGGGTTTGCTCCAGTCCATTCCTAAATCTAGGCCATCATTTATATAGAATAAAAAGTTGGGGCTCCAATCCCTTGGCAATCCCTTGAGATAAAAACAAAAACAAAAAACTGCAGATGCTGGAAATCCAAAACAAAAACAGAAATAGAAATACCTGGAAGAACTCAGCAGGTCTGGCAGCATTGGCGGTGAAGAGTACAATTCCGTACTGTTCTGTTGAAGGGTCATGAGGACTCGAAATGTCAACTGTACTCTTCTCCACTGATGCTGCCAGACCTGCTGAGTTTTTCCAGGTATTTCTGTTTCTGTTTTTGTCCTTGTCAATCCCTTGTAAGCTTCTCCCCTTCACCAATCCATAGTTATCATTGTACCTCTGGTATTGTACTCTCTTTCCTAAATGTGATGACCAAAACAAAATATTTATTTAACACCTTTACCATGCCCTTATCCTCTACCATTATCACATCAAAATCTGTATTTTAATGTTCTCATTTCCTCTTAGAACTCTCTGTTGTACATGTTTGTGCACCTGTTCTTTTCTTACTATTATTCTTGATGCCAATCACAATTTCTTTTCCACGCATTTTTTTTTGCCATATTATTTTCCTGATCCCCTTTTGTTGCTTTGTATAATCCTCTCCTTCCCTGACAGCATTCTTCACTCCTTCCTGTGTCTTCTCATTTTTTTTAATAACAGATCTGACCACTCACATAATCAATTGTTGCATCACTCCTGAAGCATACCTTTGCCTTTCAAGGTTTCAAATACTTGCTTTTTAGTTCATTAATTATAATCTTGAATAGATTTAGAAAAATATGTTTTAACTTAAACTCAGAACAGGGCACCCCTTGCACCAATATTCCACATAAGTAATCTTTACAAGCTCTCTGAGTGGTCTCTTTGAGTAAGATTGCCAAGTTTTGCTAAGGGTCACCAAAAATGGATGAAGATTGCACAATAGGCATTCTGTATAAGAGGTATATAGTCAGCAGAGAGGGCTGGATTTGAAGCAGCAGCAAAGCAAAAGTGCACAAATCTATTGTATGCACAGTCTCCTGAAGTTTGGGTATCATTTGGGTATTAAAGTATCAATTTTAGCAGTGTCAGATATCTGCTAAATGATAAAAAAAAGCAATAAATCCCAGGCAGACTGCTTTAATAGATAATGGAACCAATGGCCCAGATTTTTGCCATGATGGAGAGCCTCTCTGTTGTGGCGAAAATGGCAGAAGTGGCTGAAAATCATAAGTCCCGCCCTGGAAAATGGCAATTCCCATTTTCATGGGATCGGGAATGGGGCAGGCACATTTTGCACATGTGTGTTTTAAGGATGCAGCTGGCCATTTAACTCAGTTATCCCACTCAAATGCAATTTTGGTAGCGTTGAAGTGTGAAACCCGAAACGTGCAGATTAGACGTGGTAGGAGCAGGTCTGAGCTTTGTGGATTCATTTGGATAGACAGTGTATCACTTTAGAGAGTTAAGATACCCCATTGGATTTGGTCCCGGGACACGTTTGATGGAGGTCAGTTGCCCTTAGCGCTAGGTCAGGTACCTTTTGGGGGAGGTAAAGTAAAGTAGGCTTAAATGTATTTTAAAAGTGCATAAGTGCATTATTGTTAAGCTCATTGGAACTGTGAACAGATCTGTCAAAATCAACTGTCAAAACTATCAGAAACACCTGTCAAAGGGGCCTGTCAACAATGTCAAGAGGGTCTGTCAAGAGAACCTGTCAAAAGCATCTGTCAAAGGGAGCAATCAATAATTTAAAAATCCTGCTCTTTAAACCTTTGAAAAAATTGTCTGGGATGATTGCTTGCTATTTCACTCTGCCTGTTGACATAAGCCTGAGGTTTTCCCATAATGGATTGGTGCTGCATGACTGATTTCACAACCATGCATTATCACTTTAGGTGCCTGTCATTTCACAATATGGTTGACAGCTACAAGTGGTTATAGACTCTTTGAGTTCCAATGCTTGTTGCTATAAGGGATTGTGCACTTAAATGAAATGTTTGTTGTTGTAAAGCTTTTTTTTGGTTGAAGGAATGTAAATATAGTTAATGGGTTTTTATGAATGAGATTTTTTTTTTAATTTAGCAAAATCTGCAATTGACACTTGGAACTTTATTTCATAGAACTTTATTTTATCTCATCGCTTTGTGGGTCCTGAGGTCTGTCATGGTGAAAACTGGGTGAGTTGGTATGGTAGGTGTAAGGGCAAAGGGTGGTGGGTGGGGGCATGAGTTGGCATGAATTGGCATTAAGATGACATAGAACATATAAAGAGCCATGGGGGTGGGTGGAGGGACATAGGATAGTATGTGGAGGTATAAGGGGCCATAGGGGTTTGGTGGAGGGGTATAGATTGGCATGGAGGGTATGGGGGCTATGGTGGAGGGGAAATGAGGTGGCATGGGTTGGCATAGATGGGGTGTGTGGGGGGTGGGGGCGGATGGGAGTGAGGGCTTGAGGGACATTTCATGTTTTATTCTTCATTTTTAAATTTTAGACACAGTGCTGGATCCCAGAGGCAGGCCTTCCGCCCACCCCACTGCCTCACTCAGCAACCTCCTCAGTTCTTCCGAGGTTGCCATCGTCTTCTAATCTAGCCTGCTTGCTGTCTCACCCCACCCACCAATCCCCATCCCAGAACAAAATCCAAAACCTGGACAGCCATTTTTAAAGGTTGGGTTCATGGAGCCGGGAATTCTCTGACTCTGCGCACCTGACCAGGGAATAAAAATTGGGTCAACATATCCTAGTAATGTGAAGAAAAAGAACATTATATGAATACTGGGCATCTAAAATACTTTATAGTCAGTGAAGTACTTTTGAAGTATAGTCACTGTTGTAATGTAGAAAAGTTGGCAGCCAATTTGGGCTCAGCAAACTCCCACAAATAGCAATGTAATATTGACCAGGCAATATTTCTTTTTGTGATGTTGATTGTGTCAAAAAAGCCAATTACAGCCATGAATTATTTATGGGCATATTGAACTTTTTAAGGAAGATGTGTGTGTTTTTAAAGAAATACAAGCAAGGACACTGTGCAAAAGATGGCTTGATAATATAAAGTGACCACTTGCAGAAAAATTTTATGTGAATTATACTGACAGACCTGTGCTGGGAGAACATGGAATGCTGCACCTGAAAAGGTGTCATGGGCTTCTTCAAGCAGAGACACTTGAAAGGGAGATAGGAAAGATGCAAAAGACTGAACTTTAATCTCCTGTGGTTGCAGAGACAAAGACTGATTACCATGTCTCAGCAGTCACCTAAAGTTCATCTCCTGTTGATTTATATCTCAGAATGTATAAAATGGCTGGAGATGAAAGAAAACAGACTCTGGGCACAAGACATTATTTTTCCCCTTACAGGAATACGCAGGGGAAAATGGGTTAAAAAGCTATCTGCAGAGCAGTGCAGTGTGTGCTGGTGTGCTGTGTGCATGACAGCACAAGAAGAACTACTAGTCACCCTGAAGCTGCAGGCAAAGTCTCTCTCTCTCTCTCTCTCTCTGTTGCTGGAGGCAAGGCTCAGCAGAAGCCACAATCAAAAAGGAAAAGGGGCAGCCTTTTCAGCCAATCTGCAGAACTAAGGGTCTCCAAATCAACTGCAAAGCCACCAAAGTAAGCTCTACTGAAATTACCCAAACTTAATGGCTGCAATGTATCGCCATCTACACTTCACAGACAAGCCAAAGGCTGATTTGTATATCTTTTTAACCTGTATTTGGACTCTTAACTTCTCGTTTTTGATCTGTGTGTATTTGTGTTGTGCTTTTTTATTATTTTTCTTGGGCTTTTAGTAACTAATAAACTTACTCTTTCTTTGACTCAAGAAAACCTGGTTAAAGTGGCTCCTTCCAAAAAATAAATGCATTTGGACTGGGGAAATGTATCCATGGGGGAAGGGATCCCTTTTGAAATTAACCTTGTTGTAACCAACTGAAGGGGTTGAATAAAGAAGGGAGCCAGCTCATTCCTCCTCACCTGCGAGCATAACCAAATTGGGGTCCCATTTGTGAAGTTAACAAATTGAGGGACCTTGCCCAGGGACCAGTCATATCAAATTGGGGGCTCAGAGCCGAGATGCTTCCCACAGACAAAAAAAAAGAATTAGAGCGCAGAAAGTAAATTGTTCCTTTGAAGCCAATTTAAAAAAAAACTACTGAAGTGTAAAAACGTCCACGCTTGGTGCCAGTGTTTTTACAAAGGGACATTAGTTATGAAAATTTAACAGTTCAGTCCCTCAAAGAGTTAAAAGAGCTAACGAGGCACTTAGGATTAGAATGTTGCCCGAAAGCCAGAAAACCTGAAATTTTAAAGGGAATGTCCGACAGTCTATATGTGGAAATAGAGGACGATGAAACAGATAGAATAACAGTAGAGATTTTAAAATTGGAGCAGTGGTAATTAAAGTTTCAGGAAAGAGAAATAGAAAGGGAAAGAGAGAGAAGGGAAGAAGAGGAAGCTTTCCAAGAGAACGGAAAGAGAGACAGGAAAGAGAAAGGGAAAGGGCAGAATGTTTCCTAAGAAGACTGCATGAACTGGAACCGGAGACAGAGGCCACCAATGCATCACATAAAATAATACTCCTGGGCAGTCAGGAAAAATCACTTGAGTCAAAAGAAATTGAAAGGGCTGGAGAAAGCCCAGCTGGGATCTGTAGGAATATAGGGAATCCAGAATGGTTCAGAGGCCTTAAAGGGGGAAAAAAAAACCTAAAAGGTTTGGAGTGGCTAGGCAAAGGCTACTTGCAATCAAAGAGGCAGGGAATGCACAGCCAAAGTCTGCAGAGATGCAGAGAGAGGAAGAGTGGTCAGGGGCTCAAAGGGTGGTAATAGAACCAGTGAGGGTTGGAATAGTTAAGAAACAGCTTTTAAATTTAAAGGGCCAAGGTTAGGTCTGTAGAGTTAATGAGGGTCCAGAAAAGCCAGGTGGAATTTAAAACAGGCAGAGAGGATGACCTGGAAATTGAGTTAGGAGGTACATTTTTTGCCGAATTAAACAGGTATCAGAGGTATTCCAAGACAAATAAGGAGACAGTGAGAGAAGCGCCATGCCCAGTTGCAGAGCCACTGGAAGTTAAAAGAAGTAAAGATAGGCCTGCAGAAGTACAAAGAAACAAAGTAGAACCTGAGCAAGTTAAAAGGATCAAAGCTAGATCAGCAGAAATAAAAGACGTCCATGAGGGACATGTGAAGGTTAAAAAGGAGGATAGGAATAGGCCAACGATCTGTTTGGCAAACAACTTTATGGCAGATTTAAATGAGGATGAGGGGAGTTCCCAAACAGAAAAGCAGATAGTGAGGGAGATGCCTCACTTGGTTGCAGAGCCACATTGAAGTGCGGCAGGAGCTGAATGTCTGCTTGGAGGTGGAATGTCCACCTGGAGATGTGGAACAGGGTAGGGGAACATAATTTCCCAAGATAACGGAGGGTGCTAACGAGCAATGTTCTGCCTGATTGATAACTTTGTGGCAAATTTAAATGGGGAACAGGGAAATTCACAAATAAGCCAGGGAAGAGTGATGGTGATGCTTCACTTAGCTGAGGAGCCACAGAGCACAGAGCCGAAGCTAGCCCAACCCCTGTGAATGAAAATATCCTCAAAGATACAGGACAGAACAGGATGAAAAAGGGTTCCCAAATCAGACAAATGTTTTAAAAAGAAAGAAACCTGCATCTCCGTGGTATGTGCCAGGAGTCTGGCTAGCCCACAACATTTTTCCAACTTTAGAGAGGGAACAGGGAGGGTCCCAAGTAGACATGCAGATGGTGGGGGAGATACTTCACCTAGTTGATGAGCTGCAGGGCAGTGCCGCAGGAACTGAACCTCAACCTGAGGGCAGTAGTGTCCTAGAGCATGTGGGACAGTCTAGGGGAAGGTCCCCTTCTAAAACAAAATAGGAAGAGAAGAGAGTCAGCCCTAAAGAAGGCAAAACCTGTGGAAACTGCAAAGGGTGCACCAATGAAATCTGTGCAGAGTTACTGTGCAGAGTTATTGGTAACTCAAATGAGAAAGTTTTGATGCTAGACCCCAACAAACTCCACAGTGCCAAGGCAGAGTCCACAAAAGGGGACGTACCAGGACTGAGCTCAGACACTGTACCAGGGCTTAAACTTGAGTTACAAGCCACTTCCACTATAGGAATCAGATTTGCACAGGAGAAAGGGAAGGTAACCTCCCCCATAGCAGCTAATACTTGTGGAGATCACAAGGAGATTAGCAGGGAAACCCATGCAGTGGTAAACCCTAAACAAAAACAAAAATACCTGGAAAAACTCAGCAGGTCTGGCAGCATCTGCAGAGAGGAATACAGTTAATGTTTCGAGTCCGTATGACTCTTCACCAGGGGTAAACCCTGATCAACCAGATGAATCAAAACATGCTTTAGACCTCACCAGAACACTGTTGAAGAAAAACTAATTAACCATGAAGTACCTGAACCAGAATCCTTACAGGAGGTGAAAGTCAAAACACACCCACTAACCTCCTGACAATTAGACCTGTACAAGTGCCTGGGTTTGAGCCAGTAAATTCATGGATTACAGAGATAGGCAAAGAGTTAAACCTGACAAGGATATCTCAGTACAGCAACCAAACAAATTTGCATAGTAACAGCCTTGTAGAAGACGGCATGGGGTCGGTAAAACACCCAAACCCCATTGATGATACTTAATCCAACATTACGGCACAGGGTTACTGACCATAGAAATACAGCAATTTTGAAACCTTGATACCAAGCTATTCTGTAAGTGAATGTAACCAACTACCAAAAGGATAAAAAGAACCAATGCAAGCAGGTTATCCAGGGCCTTAAACAACTTCGGGTCATCTGGGGATTGACCAAGGCTAAGAGGATGAATGAGATTGTGTGTGTGTTTGTTTGTATTATATTCTTTTCCTTTTTGCAATGAAATGAGAATGCATCTCATTTCTTTTGTGGTGTGGGGAAGTGTAATGAAAAGCCGATTACAGCCATAAATTACTTATGGGCATATTAAAGTTTTCAAGGACGTGTATGTTTTTAAAGAAATATAAGCAAGGACACTGAGCAAAAGATGGCTGATAATATAAAGTGACCACTTGCTGGAAAATTCTTATGTGGATTATACTGATAGACCTGTCCTGAGTGAACATGGAATGCTGCACCCATGGCCTTCTTCAAGAGAGACACTTGAAAGGGAGATAGGAAAGATGCAAAGGACTGAACTTTAATCTCCTATGGATGTGGAGACAAAGACTGATTACCACATCTCAGCAGTCACCTAAATCCATCTCCAGTTGATTTATATCTCAGAATGTGTAAAATGGTTGGAGATGAAAGTAAACAGATTCTGGGCACAAGACATGTTTTGTTTTTTCCTTACGTGAATATACAGGAAAAAATGGTGAAAAACCTAGCTGCAAGCAGTGCAATGTGTGCTAGTGTGCTGTGTGTGTGACAGCACAAAAAGACCAACTAATCACCCCTGCAGTTGCAGGTGAAGTCTCTCTCTCTCTCTCTCTCACTCTCTGTTCCTGGAGGCAAGGCTCAGCAGAAGCCACATTCAAAAAGGAAATGGGACAGCCTCTTCAGCCAACCTGCAGAGCCAATTGCCTCTAAACCAACTGCGAAACTGCTAAAATCAGCTCTATCGCAATCACCCAACTTCATGGCCGCAACATATTGCCATCTATGCATCACAGACAAGCCAAAGACTGATTCATATACCTTTTTAAACTTCTATTTGGACTCTTAACTTCTCATTCCTGATCTGTGTATATGCGTGTTGCTCTTTTTTTAGTATTTTGCTCGGGCTTTTAGTAACTAATAAACTTATTCTTTCTTTGATTCAAGAAAGCCTGGTTAAATTGGCTCCTTCTAAAAAATATACATTTTGACTGGGAAAAGTATCCATGGGGG
The DNA here is from genome assembly GCF_017639515.1 of Carcharodon carcharias. Taxonomy (NCBI): domain Eukaryota; kingdom Metazoa; phylum Chordata; class Chondrichthyes; order Lamniformes; family Lamnidae; genus Carcharodon; species Carcharodon carcharias. The sequence continues at coordinate 40,365,239 of NC_054474.1, read as the reverse complement.
AAGGGATCCCTTTTAAATTAACCTTGTGACACCAACCAAGGTGATTGAATAAAGAAGGGGAGCCAGCTCATTCCTCCTCAACCGGGAGCATAACAGAATTGGGGTCCTATTCGTGAAGTTAACAAATTGGGGGACCTTGCCTGGGGACTGGTGGTAATAATTGAGGGCTAAATATTGGCCAGGACACCGGGGTAGTTCCCCTACTTTTCTTCAAAGGAATGCCATGTGATCTCTTTTGCCTACTTAAGCGAGTAGGTGGAGTTTAATGTCCCTCCAGAAGGCATTACCCTTATCACTCCCTTAGCACTCCGTTGAATGCTGTGCTCAAGTCCTGAAATTTGATTTGCAGCCACAACCTTCTGACTCAGAGGTCAGAATGTTACCAACTATTCCACAAATGACATGCAATGTATGCAATGTGCTAAAAGATAACAAACATGGAAAGGCAGAATGTGTCAGCAATGGAAATAATGGTAATCACAACAGCATCAGAAAAAAGCTCTGGTAATCTAAACTTGTAAGGTGACAGGTCTGGGAATTGTATAGGATTTTACAGTTTTACAGAGGTAAATCTTAGGCCGTATAGAGAGAGATTAAAATGTTCTTGTGGAGAAAATGCAACAGAGGAGTGTTGTAATATGTGGGGAAATAGAGAAATTTCCCTTGTAAATGCTGTGATTGTGGGATTTGGGATTGCAGATTTCATTTTACAGCAGGATCCCACTTTTTTGCATCTTCTCAATGCCTCTAGGTCCTTTTCATAAAGCAGAGACAAGAACTCCAAGGACAAGGACTCCAAGTCTGGTCTAACCAATGTTCTATAGAGGTCTAACATAATGTCTAGCTTTTCAGTTCTTTCCCTTTAGAAATGAACCTCAATGCTTTATTTGCTTTTTAATGGCCTTATTAACCTTTTACCTTGCTAACCTATTTTAGTGATTTTTGTACCTGTACCCCAAGATCCCTCTGCTCCTCTTATCCCATTTAGATTATTATTTTCCAAGGAGAAGTTGACCTGCCTATTCTTCTTACCAAAATGCACCACCTCATATTTATCTACATTGAAGTTCATTTACCACTCATTCTGTAAGTTTATTAATGTCTGTCTGTGTTTTGACTCGGTCCTCCTCTGTATTAACTATACCCTCAATTTGGTTTAGTTCAAAATACTAAAATTGCAATTCCAATTCCCAAGTCCAAATCCTTTATGTAAATGGTGAATAACAGTGGTCTCAGACTCTTGCCTGTGAGTCACCGCTTCCTACCTTTTGCCAGTCTGACTAATTACATTTAAACAGTACTTTGCCTTTTCTGTTTGGTAACCAGCTTGCCATTCATTCTGCTACTTGTCCCCTGACTCCACCTGTTCTGCACTTAGTTATGAGCCTATTTTGTGGTACCTTATCTAAGTTTGAAAATCCAAATATATTATATCTATTGAATCTGCCAGTCAAGCATGACTTTCCATTTTGAAATCCATGCTGACTACGCTTTATTACATTTTCAATTTTTAGACATTTTCCTGTTACATTTTTGAGTAAGAGTGCCATCATCTTTCCTGTCACTGCCAATAAGCTAATAGGTCTATAGCTCTGTGGACTCGTTCTATCTCCTTTCTAAATGTAGGAATCACGTTAGCTGCTCGCCAACCATCTGGCACTATTCCTTTTGCTAAGTTCTTTTAATATGTGCAAACTCAAATATTCGCATCCAGGATTTTATCCTCGTTAAGTTTAACTGGTTTATTAATTATCTTGTTCCTTTCTCTTTTAAATGTACTGTACCTATATCTTTTTTAAACACTTCTTCTAATGCCATGCACACCATGTTAGTTGCCTAGTAAATACTGAGGCAAAGTAATTATTTAATATTTGGGTCATTAGGCAGTCATTACCTATGAGTTTATTGTGTGTGGGGAGATGGTGGCATAGTGGTATTGTCACTGGACTAGTAGTTCAGAGACCCAGGGTAATGCTCTGGGGACTCAGGTCCAAATCTCACCATGGCAGATGGTCAAATTTGAATTCAATAAAATCTGGAATTAAAAGTCTGATGACCATGAAGCTCTTGTTGATTGCTTTAAAGGACCATTTGGTGATGGTTGCTGGTTGCCCTTTAGGATTAGAATGTTGCCCGAAAGCCAGAAAACCCGAAATTTTAAAGGGGATGTCCAACAGTCTATATGTTGGAATAGAGGACGATGAAACGGATAGAGTAACAGTAGAAATTTTAAAATTGGAGCAGTGGTAATTAAAGTTTCAGGAAATGGAAAGGGAAAGAGAGAGAAGGGAAGAAGAGGAAGCTTTCCAAAGAGGACGGAAAGAGAGACAGGAAAGAGAAAGGAAAATGGCAGAATGTTTCCAAAGAAGACTGCATAAACTGGAAACGGAGACAGAGGCCACAAATGCATCACGTAAAATAATACTCCTGGGCAGTCAGGAAAAATCACTTGAGTCAAAAGCAATTGAAAGGGCTGGAGAAAGCCCAGCTGGGATCTGTAGGAATATAGGGAATCCAGAATGGTTCAGAGGCCTTAAAGGGGGAAAAAGAATCTAAAAGGTTTGGAGTGGCTAGGCAAAGGCTACTTGCAATCAAAGAGGCAGGGAATGCACAGCCAAAGTCTGCAGAGATGCAGAGAGAGGAAGAGTGGTCAGGGGCTCAAAGGGTGGTAATAGAACCAGTGAGGGTTGGAGTAGTTGAGACACAGCTTCTAAATTTAAAGGGCCAAGGTTAGGTCTGTAGAGTTAATGAGGGTCCAGAAAAGCCAGGTGGAATTTAAAACAGGCAGAGAGGATGACCTGGAACTTGAGTTAGGAGGTACATTTTTTGCCAAATTAAACAGGTATCAGAGGTGTTCCAAGACAAATAAGGAGAGAAGCACCATGCCCGGCTGCAGAGCCACTGGAAGTTAAAAGAAGTAAAGATAGGCCTGCAGAAGTACAAAGAAACAAAGTAGAACCTGAGCAAGTTAAAAGGATCAAAGCTAGACCAACAGAAACAAAAGAGGTCCTTGAGGGACATGTGAAGGTTAAAAAGGAGGATAGGAATAGGCCAACGATCTGTTTGGCAAACAACTTTATGGCAGATTTAAATGAGGATGAGGGGAGTTCCCAAACAGAAAAGCAGATAGTGAGAGAGATGCCTCACCTGGTTGCAGAGCCACATTGGAGTGCGGCAGGAGCTGAATGTCTGCTTGGAGACGGAGGGTCCACTTGGAGATGTGGAACAGGGTAGGGGAACATAATTTCCCAAGATAACGGAGGGTGCTAATGAGCCAATGTTCTGCTTGATTGATAGCTTTGTGGCAAATTTAAATGGGGAACAGGGAAATTCACAAATAAGCCAGGGAAGAGTGATGGTGATGCTCCACTTAGCTGAGGAGCCGCAGAGCACAGAGCCGAAGCTAGCCCAACCCATGTGAATGAAAATATCCTCAAAGATACAGGACAGAACAGGATGAAAAAGGGTTCCCAAATCAGACAAATGTTTTAAAAAGAAAGAAACCTGCATCCCCGTTGTATGTGCCAGGTGTCTGGCTAGCCCACAACATTTTTCCAACTTTAGAGAGGGAACAGGGAGGGTCCCAAGTAGACATGCAGATGGTGGGGGAGATACTTCACCTAGTTGATGAGCTGCAGGGCAGTGATGCAGGAATTCAGTAAAGTTAGTCAAGCATGACATTGATGTGGGTCTGGGCTTAAACGTAGACCAGACTAGGTAAGGGTGGCAGATTTCGTCTCTGACTGACTTTAGTGAATCAGATGGATTTTTAATACCAATCCAGTATTAGGCCACTCATCCGTAGTTGCAGACTTATGGTTGAACTTTTCTGTCTGTTTTTATTAATTCACTTAAGACTCAGCTATTCTCAGTATTTGATCCATTTAAATCTTGAATTGCATTTCTGAATAGCCACGATTAATTCTTTCTTGGAACATGATCTCATTTACAATCATTATCATTGGTGGCCATCAAACTGTCAAGTTAGCTTTTTCCTCAAATGATATCATAATGCTGCAGATTTTTGACATTTGTTGCATCTTTGATTACAGGTTAGATAGCTATCTACTTGACTGTGGCTGCATTTGCACTATATACAGATACTACCTGGCTCAGTGAAATTCTCTCCTTGTGAGATAATTTCAATTCTGTCCTACCCATGCTTAAATTGTGACTTTCATGAAACCTCTTACACATCTTTAGCTTGTCTCTGATCTGTTGACTGATATTTTATCACCACCAAGAGGTCTCCCATTTGGAGGGTTGTATCAAGGGTCCACCTGATTCAATTTGCAGTTTTTATAACAGCAATAGCAACCATAATCCAGTCCTCAGTGCCACATTATTTACGTGATACAAATTCACAATGTTCAGTTAGGTCATAAAAATTTTGTGCAAACAATCATACAGTTAGTGCTATTTTCTGACTGGTGGAAGAAATGAAGTTACATATTGAGATAAGTAGTTGAGAAATGTATGCGTCACTGGCCTATATTTGTCTAAAATCTGCAGCCCTGCAACATACAGTCATGAATGGTGCTGGACAATTAAACAACTAACTAGAGGAGGAGGCTCCACAAATATCTGCAACCTCAGTGTAAAAGACAAGGCTGAAGCATTTGCAACCAGCTTAGCCAGAAGTGCTGAGTGCATGATCCATCTCGGCATCCTCAGGAGGTCCCCAGCATCACAGATGCCAGTCTTCAACCAATGCAATTCAATCCATGTGATATCAAGAAATGGCTGAATGCACTGGATACTGCACAGGCCATTGGCCCTGACAACAATCTGGCAATTGTAGTGAAGACTTGTGCTCCAGAACTTGTTGCGCCCCTAGCCAAGCTGTTCCTGTACAGCTACAACACTGACATTTACCTGGTAATGTGGAAAATTGCCCAGGTATGTCCTGTTCACAAAAAGCAGGACAAATCTAACCCTCCAAATTTATCACCGAATGTAGCTCAGGTTCTGGAGCATATGGACGTGGACTGCTTCATTGCCCCAAACTGAGCATCAGTGAGTAGGTTATTGCTGAGTAAGTGCTACTTGATAACACTGCACTTTCCATCACTTTACTGATGATCAAGTGTAGGCTGATGGGGCGGAATTTGGCCGGGTTGGATTTGTCACAATCCTGACTTGTGCCTTGTAGATGGCGAACAATGTTATCAAGCAGCACTTAGCAATAACCTACTCATTGATGCTCAGTTTGGCTTCTGCCAGGGCCACTCAGCTCCTGAACTCATTACAGCCTTGATTCAAGCATGGACAAATGAGTGAACTCCAGATGTGAGGTGAGAGTGACTGCCCTTAACACCAAGGCAATATTTGACCGAGTGTGACATCAAGGAACCCTAGCAAAATTGGAGTCACTGGGAATCGGGGAGAAACTCTCCATTGCTTGGAGTCCTACCTAGCACAAAGGAAGATGATTGTGGTTGTTCGAGGTCAATTATTTCAGCTCTAGGACATCACTGCAGGAGTTCCTCAGAGTAGTGTCCTAGACCAAACCATCTTCAGCTGCTTCATCAATGACCTTCCCTCCATAAAGTCAGAATTGGGGATGTTTGCTGATGATTGCACAATGTTCAGCGCAATTCGTGCTCCTCAGGTATTGAAGCAGTTCATGTCCATATGTAACAAGACCTGGACAATGTTCAGTCTTGGGCTGATAAGTAGCAAGTAACATTTGTGCCACACAAGTGCCAGGCAATGATCAGGTCCTACAAGAGAGAATCTAATCATCTCCCCTTGATATTCAGTGACATTACCATTGCTGAATTCCCCACTATCGACACTCGGAGGGGTTACCATTGACCAGAAACTGAACTGGACCAGCCATTCAAAACTGGGGCTGCAAGAGCAGGTCAAAGGCTGGGATTTCTGCAGTGAGCACCTCATCTCCTGACTCCTCAAAGACTGTCCACCATCTACAAGGCACAACTCAGGAGCGTGATAGAATATTCTCCACTTGCTTGGTTGAGTGCAGCTCCAATGCCACCCATGAAGTTTGACACCACCCACGAAAAAGCAGCCTGCTTGATTGGCACCCCATCCATCACCTTAAACATTCACTCCCTCCACCACCGCTGCACAGTGACAGCAGTGTGCACCATCAACAAGATGCACTGCAGCAATTCACCAAGGCTCCTTTGACAGCACCTTCAAAATCAGGACCTCTAACACCTTGAAGGACAAGGGCAGCAGATGCATGGGAACACCACCACCTGGAGGTTCCTCTCCAAGCCACACAACATCCTGACTTGGAAATATATCGTAGTTCCTTCACTGTCTCAGTTCAAAATCCTGGAACTCCTTCCCTAACAGCACTGTGTGTGTATCCACACCACATGGACTGCAGCGGTTCAAGGAGGCAGCTCATCACCATCTTCTCAAGGGCAATTAGGGTTGGGCAGCAAATGCTGGCCTAGCCAGTGATGCCCACATCTTGTGAATGAATAAAAAAAGATGAGGAAAGACAGAGAAACAGCAACACAAATTTTGGAATCCATTATTAAGGAAGTAATAATGGGGCATTTGGAAAGTTGAAATACAATCCATCGGAGTCAGCATGGTTTTATGAAGAGTAAGTCGTGTTCGACTAATTTGCTAGAGTTCTTTGAAGATGTGACAAGCAAAGTGGATAATGGGGAACCTGTAGATGTAGTATATCTGGACTTCCAGAAAGCCTTTGATAAGCCGCAGAAAAGATTACTACACAGGATAAGATCACATGGAGTTGGGGGTAATATATTAGCTTGGATAGAGGATTGGCTAACCAGCAGAAAGCAGAGATGCGGGATAAATGGGTCTTTTTCTGGATGGCAAGCTGTAACTAGTGGGGTGCCACAGGGTTTGGTCCTTGGGTCCCAACTATTTACACTCTATATTAATGACTTGGTTTCAGGGATAGAAGGTACTTTAGGTAAATTTGCAGACGACACCAAAATAGGTGGGAAGGTAAGTTGTAATGAAGAAATAAGAAATTTACAAATGGATATGGACAGATTAGGTAAATGGACCAAAATTTGGCAGATGGAGTTTAATGTGGATAAGTGTGAGGTTATCCATTTTGGTCAGAAGAATAAAAAGGCAACTTATTATTTAAATGGAGAGAAACTTCAAAATGCTTCAGTGCAGAGGTATCTGAGTGTCTTCGTGCATGAATCGCTGAAAGCTAGTATGCAGGTACAGCAAGTAATAAGGAAGGCAAATGGAATTTTGGCATTTATTGCTAAAGGAATAGAATATAAAAATAGGGAAGTGTTGTTGCAACTGTACGAGACATTGGTGAGATCACACCTGGAGTACTGTGCACAGTTTTGGTCCCCTTACTTGAGGAAGGATGTAGTTGCATTGGAGGCGGTTCAGAGGAGGTTCACTAGATTGATTCCAGAGATGAAGGTTTGTCTTATGAGAAGAGATTGAGCAGTTTATGCCTAAAACCGCTAGAGTTTAGAAGGATGAGAGGAGATCTAATTGAGGTATATAAGTTGCTAAAGCAGACAGACAAAGTAGACGTGAATGGATGTTTTCCCTTGTGGAGCATTCTAAAATCAGAGGTCATAGTTTTAGGCTAAGGGGTGGTAGATTTAAATCAGAGATGGGGAGGAATTACTTTTCTCAAAGGGTCGTGAATCTGTGGAATTCACTACCTCAGAGTGCAGTGGATGCCGGGACAGGATTTAAGGAGGAGATAGACAGATTTTTAATCAGTAATGGGTTGAAGGGTTATGAGGAGATGGTGGGAAATTGGAGTTGAAGCCGAAATGAGATCAGTTATGAATGTATTGAATGGCAGGGCAGGCTCGATGGGCTGAATTGCCTACTCCTGCTCCTAGTTCTTATGTTCAAAGACATCAGAGTCAAGAAAGAGAATGACTATTCTCTGACAAATTGGGTTGAATTTTGTCAGCCTGCCTTAGATCCCAGCAGTGGTACCGGTACTGGGTGTCATTACTGCTCGTGAGGAATCTAGCTGACCAATCCCGATCACATGATGGCTAGCCACTTTGCATTAATGATGCATGGGGCCCATCCTATCGTATGACATGAGAAGGCAATAAAGCATCGATTGTGGCGTGAGTGAGCCAGAGTGTTGGCGCTCTGCCATCTTTGAAATACTGACAGCATGCTCTATAAAGCCAACTATTGCTGGAGCCTCAGTGACTGTTCCTCTGCTTATGTTAGCACCCCTTCTGCAACTCTGCCAATGCAGTTAAGGTGAGTCTGGTTGACTCTTTGCCGTGGATATTCCCTTCTTGCTGCTAAGAGCTACTGCCTCTCCCTTGGTGTGGGGTTACTAGATTGCTCAGAAGGTAGAGTTGCAACTCTGGCTGGACATAGTCCAGGAGATATTAGTGGAATGATGTCACGGAAAGCTTTCGGAAGTGAAGTCATGGAAAGCCGGGGCTGTGGCATGAATGGGTGAAATCAAGGAGGAGGTAATAATCTTAAAGTTAGAGTTATACCCACCAGAAGGGCACTCCACTGCAATATACCGGTTTCAGATAGTCAGTTTTCACACCGAGCCAGTGACAAATAAGGCTTCTTGGCAGAAATGCTCCCATTAAAGTGTATGTTGCTGCGCAGTAGCTTGGAAGGTACAGCACAGGCCTTGTTCCATGTTAAATACAGAGTGTGAGCAGCCACGCAAAAATATTAAAAGATACCACACAGGGCACGCAGAACAACGCTCGGGAATGCAAATAGATTAGCAACGAGTCTCCATCTGACCTCATCAAAAATCTTTGTTTGAAAGAAAACAACTAATTACTTTTTTTCTGAACAGCCGCCAGCATCCCCTTTAAGAATGTTTGCAGTTGTTGACACAGCAAACAAAGTGCTGTGGGAGTTGGCCCCTCACTTGGGCACCCGCAGTGTCAGCTATCCGCATTAAAGATGATGCAGACCAAGCAAACACTGAGAAGACAGCTTCCCCCCTGTTTCCCCTGCTTCCTTTGCCGCTGATGTGGCGGTGCATGGTGAAATCATCGCACACATGCGCAGGATGGATACTGGCAAACAGGGAAGCAGACACACTCCAATCTCCCAGAATGATTTCTTTTACCACTGGGAGATTGATGCCGATTCCCGTAGACGCCCAGTCATTCCAGGAGTGTTGGCAACCCTATCAGAAAGCCCCTGGGCCTGCTTCCCTCTCAGCTTCTGCTGTACACCACGTGGGTCTTCAAAGATTGGGGGCGGAACTTTCCATTCTGGAGACTAAATCCGGTGCCAAGCACGAAAGGTGGCGTGATTCCTGCTGGGCGGCGGGGCGGGTGAACACACGTAATCTTCTGCTTTTCAGCTCAGTAGTTATGTACCTGTGAGGTGCTCGGCAAATCTCATGGCAGGGTGAGAAGGAAGTCGCTCGCCCCGCCGTTACCTCATGGGGTCAAAGGTCCTGGTGCCATATTTAAAGAGTACCTGGAGAGACATTAACTCTTTGCAGGCCAGGCACTCCACATTACTCCTCCAGTGTTATTGCAGCTGCAGTTCATACTGGAGAAGCTGGCAGTTGGGACCAACCACATCCCAGAATATCCGGCATTGCCTTTTGCCCATCTCTAGATATGAGCACTGCCGATAATACACCCATGGTCTGGCCAAAGTTTGCCATGTGGTGCATGTTGGACACAGCTCGACCTTATAGAGGCCCCGCTACCTCTTGCTGGTCAGGCTCTTGCTCCTCTTGGTCCTGTGCCAAACTGCGATGGGCTCTCCCTCTCCTCATCTGGATCAGAGCCATTACCAAGGCAGGGTTGCTTGCAGCCTGCATCATTGATACTTCGGTGGATGTGTGAAAGAATTAAAGTGATATGTTAAGTGCATGTCCTTTACAGGTTTCCCTCCATTTCAAAGCCAGCAGGCGAGTGCTAAGCCCTTCGCCTGGCCTCTGTCTAGACATGGCATCCCCACCCAACACCTTCCAGGTAAAGGACATTCTGGAGGACCAGAGATGTGTGTTCCTCCCATTCATATGTGAACGCTTGTGGAGACATTGCTCTTTGACCAGGGTGATGTGAGTCATGTGCAAGAAGCCTCAAGTGGACACTTTTCCGCTCGTTTCCACTACCCTCGAAACTCTATAGAGAGATCATTGCCTTGGCAGCATAGAAAGACTAACCGCATGATCCCTTGTCAGCCATCACCATTCACCTGGGAGGATGGAGGTTTGGAGTCACAAGTTGGCTGCCGTACACCAGCCGTGCCCTTTGGAGGCATCCTCCCTCCCTCCTTTCATCCCCGTCTCTGACTGCAGCAGCTGGCAGAATGAATGGCAGCTCCACACCTTGCTGGGATCTTGATGATTTGAGACCCATGAGTTGGGACCAAACCTGCTGCAATGTGGGCTTCACCATAGTGAGGAGAACACAAGTGAACACGGTTGACATCGAATTGCCTCATAAGTATTAGGGTGTCCCTTTAGCCGGCCACATGTGCTGTCATTGAACTCCACCCATCCGAAAATACCTTCCCCCCACTTCTAGGGAACTCACTAACTGCGTGGTCAAGGTCAGTTTGGAAATATGGTGCGTGTCACCTTTGAAACTCACTCCACCAGCCATCAAAGTCGGGAGAACAAAATTCCAATTTGATTTCCTGCTGGCAGGAAGCTGGCTTATTCCATCATGTCAAACTTAGTGCCCCAAACTGCCATGATTCCCATCACTGGCAGGAGCAGAAAGTTCTCCCCTGGGGGCTATTTTTTATGTTCATTCATGGGGTGTGGATGACGATGTTGCTGGCTGGGCCAGCATTTATTGCCCACCCCTAATTGCCCTTGAGGAGGTGCTGATAAGCCTTCTTGAAATGCTGCAGTGCATGTGTTGTAAGTACACCCACAGTGCTGTTAGGAAGGGAGTTCCAGGATTTTGACCCAGCAAGAATGAAGGAATGGCAATATATTTCCAAGTCAGATCGGTGAGTGACTTGGAGAGGAAATTCCAGATGATGTTCCCATGCACTTGCTGCCCTTATCCTTCTAGGTGGTAGATGTCTTGGGTTTGGTCACAAGGGTACTAGCCCTGTGACCTCTGGTCTCTCCCCCTTCAATAAGACCATAAGACGTAGAAGCAGAAGTAGGCCATTCAGCCCATCGAGTCTGCTCAAACATTCAATTAGATCATGGCTGATCTGATAATCCTCAACTCCATTTTCCTGCCTTTTCCCCATAACCCTTGATTTCCTTACTGAGTAAAAATCTGTCTACTTCAGTCTTGAATATACTTAATGACCCAGCCTCTACAGACGTCTGCGGTAAAGAATTCCACAGATTGATTACCCTCCGAGAGAAGAAATTTCTCCTCATCTCTCTTAAATGGGTGCCCCCTTACTCTGAGATCATGCCATCTGGTCCTAGACTCTTCCACAAGGGGAAACAGCCTCTCAGCATATATGCTGTCAAGTCCCCCTAAGAAGCCTATATGTTTCAATAAGGCCGCTTCTCATTCTTCTAAACTCCAATGAGTACAGGCTCAACTTACTCAACCCTTCCTCATAAGAAAATCCCTCAATCCCCAGGGCCAAGCTAGTAAACCTTCTCAGGACTGCCTCCAATGCCAGTATATCTTTCCCTAGATAAGGGAACCAAAACTGTTCACAGTATTCTAGGTGTTGTCTAACTAGTGCTTTGTACAGTTTTGGCAAAACTTCCCTATTTTTATACTCCATTCCCTTTGAAATTAAGGCCAACATTCCATTTTCGTTACCTATTACAGCTGACCTTGCACACTAGCCCCCTGTGACTCATGCACGAGGACCCCCAAACCCCTCTACGCTGCAGCTTTCCTCAGTCTTTCTCCATTTAAATAATATTCAGCTCCTCTATTCTTCCTACCAAAGGGCATAACCTCACATTTTCCCACATTATATTCCATCTGCCAAGTTTTTACTCACTCACTTAACCTGTCTATATCCCTCTGTAGACTCTTTGTGTCATCCTCACCACTTACCTTCCCACCTATTGTTGTGTCATCTACAAACTTGGTGATAGTACATCCATTTCCCTCATCCAAGTCATTAATATATATTGTAAATAGTTATGGCCCTAGCACTGATCCCTGTGGAACTCCACTAGTCACAGGTTGCCAATCTGACAATGCCCATTATATCCCAACTCTTTGTCTTCTATTAGTTAGCCAATCCTCTATCCATGCTAATACACTACCCCCAACATCATCGGTTCTTATTTTATTAAGTAACCTTATCCCTGCAATGACCCTTGAAATTGGACCTTGCCGTTGCTATCTTCACCTTGCCACTCAAATCATCTGAGAATATGCTGATAGCCCCTCTTTGCCCATCCTTGTTGTGAATGCAGCACTTCTTCCTTGTCTACCTTTGCAGCGTATGTAGCACCACCTTATAGTAACCAGCCTTGCTGTCACTTAAACATCATTGTCGAACAATGTTTGCCAGGCCTTCTGCTTCCCTTGCTGCTTTCACCCAGTGCTCTCCATGACTGCCTTCTCAGAGTAATAAAGAGATCTCACCTCGGTATTGCCCTTTAACCAGGAGTAGATCAGAGGCACATGATCAGCATGTGCTGCTGATAAGATTTGAAACGCCTGTTAAACTTCAGTAAGCACCACCACCTTCTCAGAGGCAATTAGGGATGGGCAATAAATGCCGGCCCAGCCAGTGAAGCCCATATCCCGTGAATGAATTTTAAAAAAATTCATGGTAAGTGCCTGATTAGTGATTCTAATTGCAGTCCTGTCACATGCTGGTGACAAAACCACCTTGGGATTTTCCCTCCGCTGTTCAAATCAGATTCAACAGGTTTTCAGGCAAGCTCGTCCCACTGCAATTTGCTTTGTCCTCCTATGCCTCCCAACCCATTTGTCTGGGCTGCACAAAATTCAGCCAATCATCTGCAATCTATTTTCAATTTTTTGATGTGATTTGTATCTGTGTATGAGTGTAGTAGGTAGGTCTTGTGGTGCAGTGGGTAGCATCCCTGTCTCTGAGCCAGAAGCTCCAGATTTAACTCCCACTCCAGGACTTGATGGTCACGAAAAGTGTGTTCATAATGTAGCCAAACAGGTTAATCATCAACCTGCAAATGCAAATGAAATAGGAGCAGAAGTATCCTCCAATAGCAGCTGGTAAGAGTGGGAGAGATTCCTGGTCAGCCATGGGATAGACAGAAAGTTAGAGCCTCACAGCTCCAGACTACAACATGCATGTAAAAAGTACATGCTGCCATTGCAACACGTGAGTTTAACAACTTTGGAACTAATCAGAAATGTTATTTGTTTAAAAACAAACTTATTGATGTTAGAGTACAAAGGATAATTTGGATAGTTTTGCACAATATTTATTTATTTTAATGTTCTGAATGTTGTTAGGATGTCATTTATTAATGATTAACATTGGATGGATAGAATTGCTGCATGTTCCTACTCAGAAATAGGCAGCTTGCTAATACAGGAAGTATGGAGATGGACTGAAATGATGACTTGGGAAAAGTTGACTGAACACACTGCAATTGATCTGACAGGTTGCTTGATGTAGCTGTATTTGAAGATGGTTACACCATCCAACCAAGCATGGATAGAGCTTAGGAAGAAGAGGAGTCATTGGCATATAGTTGAAGGGATCTAAGTTTACCAAATCTTTCAAAAGAGAACTTATTTGATTTGGAATAATAGCTATGAATTGAGGGCATTGGATCTTAACAATAGATGGGGGTTGTCTACAACATTTGTTTACTAAGCAGAGCGACCTTGACAGACCACTTCTTGATTTCAAAATGCTTATGTATCCATCCATAAGAAAAGTTGTATTATAAAAGGTATTTTTATCAGCTTTTCAGTAAACGTTCCAGCTGATCTCCATTTGCAGCATTTAGCTTTACTTTGTTAAGCAAGGTTATTCTGCTCTGGTGGCACAATTACTCAACCAGTGATTGAAATAGGCAGCAATTAATCTTATAACCTTTGCTAATTCCCAAGGAACAGAAAATTAGCATAACACTACCAATGCTAAGATTTGCACTGATTCCTGATAATTCAGGTAACTGTTTATCTAACATAGGGAAACAAATATTATCACCCAAAAGTGAGGATTGTCTCAAAGCATTCGCTGGCCATAAAAAGACCTTGATCTAAATTTACCATTTGTTTTCTCCACTTATTCACAGAATCATAGAGTACTGAAATGCAGAGGAGGCCATCAAATCTGTGCTGGCTCTTTTGAAGTGTAATCCAGTTATTCCCACTCTCAGTGGTCTTCCACCTTTCAACCATTGAAAACACCAGGCAGGGTTTACAGGCGCTGCTGAGATCAGGGTCCACATGCCAGTTTTCCCATCCATTCCGAGAACTGGTCATTTTAGGCGAGGCGAGTTCAAGACTTAGCAAGGCTGCCCGGCCCTCGAGAATTGGAATTAGAACTGTTAAGAGCCTTGTTAATGATAAGTGGTGGAGGCTAACTGTGATTTTCCAGTTGGCCTCCAGTTTCCTGACATGACCAGGGACAGTTCAACTGTCTGAATATACTTTATTCATATAATTTATGAAAATACATTACATGACTGTTCAAAGTTGACATTGCATAAACTTGCAAGTACTGTATGCTATTTGTTAATGTTGGAATCATGCTACAATGGAGTGCATGCTTTAAGTGGCTACCAATTGAAAAAAGATTAAGGAATTATTGCAAGTGTATAAAAACTGTTCACACTGGGTGTAGGGGGAAACAAGAGGAATCAGTGATTCTGTAATGTTGGGAATAAACCTAGATTAAGGAAAATACTGGCTTCAGATTCAAAAACAAAAAGTGCTGGAAAAACTTAGCAGGTCTAACAGCATCTGTGGATTCTCTTCGCGGATGCTGTCAGACCTGCTGAGTTTTTCCAGCACTTCTTGTTTTTGTTTTGGATTTCCAGCATCTGCAGTACTTTGCCTTTATCTTAGGCTTCAGATTCATCCTTTCCTTAATGTTTGAGCAATGAGTTTAACACTATTCACCATGTTTACAATTAGCTCGTAGTCCTAGACCTTGGAATTTGTCAGTCTGCAGCACTTGGTTGTGGACAACTCTTTGCACTGGAAGACCTGTAACCCAGAAGGAAAAAGCAGTTCAGACCAGTACTCTTATTTCCCAGTTTTTACTGGTGTTCCATTTTAAGGTATACAAGATCAGTTCGGACCAGTATTGTTAATTCCCAGTTTTTAATGTTTTCTCCTTCTGGGAACTTTCGGGCAGACCAAACTGTCTTTCACTGGGTTGATGATCCTCCAGCCGCACTTGATATTTATCTCAAAGTATATCCTGGAGTTGCTTAGGATGAACCTCGACAAAAGCCACCATATCCCTTCCCAGACCTTCTTTGCAAAGGCATGTTCCAGAAGAAGGGAGGCAATGGTCTCTTTGCCACCACGGACCCTTTCGAGGGAAACATGCAGAGGGAGTTGAGACTCCAGACATGTAGATGCGGAGGGCCTTTCTCACCACCAGCCACTTTTATGTCTTGGTGCATATTTGAAATTTCTGGCACTGAGGCATTCTGCCAAATTACTTTGACAGTCTACTCTGGGAACCACCTGACTGGATCTGACATCTCTTTTACCCCCAGGGCCTCTAGGACTTTATGTGTGGACCTCTGCCTGATGGACTTGTGGTCAAAGGTGTTTTCCTGCATAAACTTCTCCACAAAGGACAGGTGGTGTGGCATAGCCCAACAGCTTGGTTTGTTCCACGGCAACGTAGCCAGGCCCATCCTTTACAACGCCTGTGACAGGTAGAACCTCAGCATGTAATGGCACTGGGTGTTTGCGTACCTAGGATCTACTCACAGCTTGATGTAGCCACACACAAAAGTGGCTATCAGGATGAGAGCAATGTTGGGTATGTTTTCCAGCCACCACCATCACCAACCCGCCACAGCCCCTAGTCTAAAGACTTATACATCATGGGCAGGATATTTGGGATGGTGGGGTTTCCCACCCCGCCACCTGAAGGGTCAGTGGAGAATGCGTATCTGATGACACTGGCTGCTGAGCAGCCATTTAACATTTGGCAGAGTATTAAAAGACTAAAGGCAAGACTTCTGCCTCCAACTGGGGAGGAAGTCTTGCTTTAAAGAGCTACTGACCAATCGGATGGCCAGCAGCTCTGTAGTCCCTGCTGTGTTAGGACTGTGTGGTGGTCACTGCTGGACCATAGTCAGTCCCCAAAGAAGAAGAGCTAAGGGAGGTTGGGCAGAAGGTAAGTCCAGGGTATTGGCGGAACTGGCTATTAGGCCCCAGCAAGGGGAGTGAAGGTGTTGGAGTCAGGTTTAAGAGGCCTGAGGGGAGGGTTAAAGGGGAATATGACCTTGGAGAGTGCCTCCGATGGACACAGGGATCCCAAAAGGAGGCAACTCCCCCTTGGTCAACACCAGCCCATGCAGCTAAAGTTGCTGGGCTACCTGGTTGGTGTTGGCAAAAGTACTGGGTAAAATAATGGTGAGGGTGGGATGAAGCACTTAAGTGGCTATTAACTGGCCATATAACAGCCTATTAGGGTCCTGTTTGGGGCCATTAACATTTGAAGAGAAATCCCACTATCTCATTTTAACCATTAGAATTATATCACAAGATTTCACATTTTTTAACAAAATATAAATGTTATTGTATATAGCACAAATTAAACAAAACAAATACAATTAAGTTAACATTATAGCTTATACCCACATATGTCAGGCCCTTAGGTTTACGTCTTAACTTCCCCCAACAGTTCTCTCATCTGTTACGATATCTTAAAGTAATTTGCTCCTATAGGGAGCAAACGTAAGTATGACACAGTCCTCTGGAAACTATCTTTAATTCTCCTCAGCTTCAGCTTTTTTCAGAGGTGAAACTTCCATTTGCCATCTCTTGACTATGGATACCTCAGTTGCTTGTTCTAGTTACTTCTCCAATACTTCCAACCTAACCTGCTGGTTGCTTTCTCCACCACAAGACTTTGTGGGGGCCACTGTAGGTTCGTCCACTAGTTTCAAACTGGCAATCTTCCACCTTCTGTTCCCTCACAAAATTCAAACTGAGATTAAGTCAGCATTCCACATGGTGAATGATAAAATTAGCTTTACACTCTGCTTCCAGTGCAGGTCTAACTGTCAGCTACATTGGCTATCTTCTCTCAATGAGCTGCAAACTGCATGCACCAGTTCAAACCAGCAACACCTACTTGGATGGCCCTGCATCTCTTTATAGTGCTTCAACAAGTTTCAGTCTGCCCAGAAGTTTTGGGGTGGAATTTTTCATGTCCACTGGCGTTGGACATGTTCAGCGGCATGAGCAGACAATATGGCAAGAAGGCCAAAAGTCAATTTCACGATGTCATGAAACCAGTTTGAGATGGTCCACTCAGCCCATTGATGGCAGGCCGCGTTTCCCGCCATCGGACATTGGGAACCTCAATGTAATACATCTGCATCTCATTACATGGACAGCCCGCCAGCCTGCTGGATCATCCACCCACATTGGCATGATTGCAGGCCAACGTGTTTCACAACAGCATATTTAATGCGTGCATTTGGCGGGCTGCATTTTGAGGGGAACTCAGAGGTGAGTGCACAGAAACGTTGCGCAGCACTCGTGAAGGTTGCCTGTTGGATGTCAAGGTTGAGGCGACTTGTGCGGAGGGTGGCAAGGGCTGCCCTGTGGTTGAAATGCATCGGGGGGGGGAGGCGGGGAACAAGGGCTGCCCTGTAGTTGAGTGGTGTTGTTGGGGGGTGGTGCAAGGGCTGCCTTGTAGTTAAAGGTAGTGCACAAGTGCATGCAGAATGGGGGTGGAGGGAAGCGGCCACGCATTAGGGAAACCTTGTATAAAGTGACCATTCCTCTGCAGCTGAGACAATTCAGATGCAGCCACATTGACATGCGTGGAGTTGGGTGTCTAGCTTACCCGCCCACTCAAGCAACGCAGAGGCATGAAAGTGCCACCAAGTGCTCCAGAGCTTTTCACCCCTCAGGCACAGACTGCAAACTAATGAGTATTTTAGTGGACTGCAGAACATTTGGATGACTAGGCACGTTGTACAATATCCTTGCTAAAGCTAGCCATGGAGCAGTCACTAGTGGAGGTGCTCACAGCCCCTTGCAATGCCCTCATCCTTGTTTGGATCAGTTTTCCCCATGGTTCAAGCTAACATCACAGCCTTGCTGTGTAAGTTAGGAGAATGCCTGCACCTGAGCTGAGAGCACAGCGTGCAGTCTAGTGGGCGAAGCTGCCACCAATCGTTCAGGCGGAGTGGGGCGGAGATAGCTGAGGTTTTGTGCAGCCATGCAGCGCATTAATCTCTGGCCATTCAAGTGGTGGCCAGCACTCTCTGGGGTGCGTTAAAGGGCCTTCAGACTTAACCAAGACGGTTCTTAGAACACCCAAGCTAATCATGTGTCTCTCTTTTTCATCCTGCAGGAGGAATACATCAGGAGCATGGAGCCTGGTGAACTAGCTGTATGCCACATGGTGTACAGAGGGTGAAGACAACTGAGAAGAGAGTGACTGAGGTGCCTGGCCGCACAGAAGCAGGAGCAGTACCCTCAGGAAGAAGGGGCAGCTGGGCATCCTGCACATGGCTCCGAAGCATGACAGCGAGGAGTTGCTGGTTGGCGCCTAGCTAGACCCAGGGTCTATAGACACTGCCTTTCATACCTTCAGATGACCGAGTACCAGTGTCACTGGAGACTGCGCATGTCTAGGGAATTGGCTGGTCACATCTACCAGCTACTGCAGGATTTGGTGCCATGAGAACATGAAGGGCATCTACTGCCAGGGGCTCCTTTCAGGGCTCCACAGGTGACCTGTCAATTCTTCACCCACAAATGCATCCATGAGGTCACAGATGCCATCTTCACAAGGGCACACAACTTTGTGCATTTGCCCAGGACCAGGAAAACCAGGATGCAGGAGCGATTGGATTTGCCCAGATCTTGGGTTTCCCATAGGTGCAGGGTGCAATCAATTGCACTCACATGGTGCTTAGATCTCTGTCGCAACATTATGTCAACTGCAAGGGCTTCCATTTGCTGAATGTGCAGCTGGTGTGCGATCACCACAAACCCATCCTGCAGGTCTGTGCATGGTTTCCAGGGACCGTCCATGACTCCTACATTCTCAGTCAGCCATAGATTCCTGACATCTTCCAGGGTCCACAGAGGCTGCAGGGATGGCTCCTCAAGGACAAGGCCAAGACTGATGACACCTGTGTGGCGGCCTCAGACTGCAACAGAGTGAAGGTATAATGAGGTTCATGCTGCAATTCACAACTTGGTAGAGAAAACCACTGGGACGCTGAAAATGAGACTCCGGCACCTGGACCGGTCTGGTGGAGCCCTGCAATATAGTCCACAGAGGATGTCACACATCACCTTCGTCTGCTGTGCCCTTTACAATCTGGCGCTGCAGTGGGGAGAGGAGCTGGCCGAGGAGGAGATGGATTAGCTGAAGGTCTCCTTTGATGAGGAGGATTTCAATGGTGATGAGGGTGAGGAGGTCCTCAAAGGTGATGATGGCGGCGATGAGGCCCTCACACTGGCCAGACGGGGCAGTGCTCCATTGGCCATCATAGCTGCTAGATTTGTGGAGGTTGATGACAACATGCAGTGAAGAGACACCATGGATCCTAACATTGCATCAATGAATGTTCGATTCCAGTCTGGCTTATGCAGCGCACATACCCTCTGTGATAACGCTCCTGTCATGGAAATGCAGTGGAGCCCCTAATAGTCGCTCGATTGCAGGAGGAACACGCAGTGAGAGCACTCCACTGATCTTCAGACAGCCTCTGAGAATGTCTGACTCCTGTCTGGCAGCGGGCAGCTTGTGTGCGCTCTGTGATCAGGGTCACATCATGGAGATGCAGTCATGAAACTTTAAAAGCACCTGATCCTTTGTCCCGCTTCAGCACTTGACCCTTCAGGAGCACAGTGTTACTGGTCACAGATGCTGAAGAGATGGGGCCAGAGCCATCTTAAAGGTGCTGAGAGCACACAGAGAGAATGACAGAACTCTGTGACGCCTGCCCACAATATTCTGGCAGCAATGACAAGCACCATTGAGGTTCAGGCATCAGTAATGTGTCCAGGGAGTGTGAAGCTAGATCATCACGTTGGTCTGAAGGCTGCACAAAGCACAGGGAAGAGGCCCTGGACTGAGACACCTGCCTTTATCTTGTGCAGAAATGTTTCATACTTGAGCGGCATGAGCACTGCTCATCAGAACAAGGAGCTACAGGCAGGGAGACATTGTTGAGAGTTTATTTACAATAGTGAACATTATGTACAAGTGATTAACACCCATGCCCAGGCTGTGCACTTCTTCTTCTTCACTTCCCTAACCCCACTGCTATGTCTTGGTTCTCCCCCAATATCCACAGCAAAGGTGGAGGCAGCCTATTGACTGCTATGCCATGTCTGTGATGACCTTAACACGCATCCTCTGGAGGGCCAAAACCTGGAGGGCCCCAGCCTTTTAGGATCCTGCCTTGTGGTAGTGGCACCCTCCTCAACCTATGGAATTGGAGCTGCTGGGGTCACAGGAAAAGGGGATTCAGGTGGGCTGGACACTCCCAGAGTCACCTGAGTGGATGGCCCCAGGCTGTGCACCTGCTACTCCCCCTCCCTATGGGTGCCGCAGGGCCACGGCTGACTCCTTGAGAAGAAGGGGAAGCTGGAGTGAGATCGAGCTGCCCTGTGGCCCTCTCGCATACACACAGTTGGAGGCCGACTGTGGCACCAGCGATGGAGTTCAGCCCATGTGGCTGTGGCGGAGCGATGTCCTGGACCAAGGTCTCCATGGCGGCCACCATCCTACCAGTGCTGACCTCAGTGTGTTGGCATGCCAATGCTATCACCTCAGCCTGAAGACAGACGGTCTCCTCCATCGTGCCTTGCAATCTGAGGAGTGCAGTGGATGTCCCTTCCTGATGTTCCCAAGCTTGCCTTTGCAGCTCCAGCAACTGTGACATGACTGAATCCAAAGGCTCGTCATCTGACTCAGACTCATCAAATTTCTGGTCTCCAGCAGCCCTTCGAGTGCCGTGGATCTGGGAAGTCCCTGCCTCTGTCTGCTGTGGATCAGACAGTGCGATGTGCTCACCAGATTGTGATCCCGAGGGTTAGAAAGTAATTCAATTAAATGTTTTTAAAAATCTCTCATGAAAACAAACTGTGCTTCCAACTCCAAAGGGCAAAAGGCCAAAGCCTTTTCTGAAACCTGCCTCCCCCCATCAAAAATAAATGAAACCCAAAAAACCACAAACTTACACTTTTCCTGGGAGAACCACCTTCATGATCATGGTTTCTGACCCTGGCAGGTGGTGACATCATCCAGCAGCAAGCTGAGTGGTTACAGTCCAGACAGGCTTAGAGGCCTTCCTGTCTGCCCACCCACAGCCCCTAATTATACAGTACAGGAAATCTGCCACAATACCAATGAAGGGGGCACCCCAGTCAAAGTCCTGAAGAATGACTTTTTTCCTCCAGGGATGTGTTTGGGACCCAGAAACAGCACCAGCTCCTATTTCCACCCCCACAAAGTGAAAATTCAGCCCCCTGTCTCTTTATTTACTCTGCCTAAACCCTGAAATACTTTAAAGGGGTTTATCAAATGCACTCTTAGCCTTTTCTCCTCTAAGAAGAACAAGCCCAGCTTCTCCAGTTTATCCATATAACTATAATTCCTCAGACCTAGAAATTTTCTAATACATTTCACCTATACCCTCTCCAAAGCCTTCACAACCTTTCTAACATATGATGATCAGAATTAGACACAATACTCCAGCTAAGGTTGAACGAGTGTTTTGTATAGATTTAGCATGACTTCCTCACTTTTGTATTCTATGCCTCTATTAATAAAGCCCAGGGTCCCATTTTATTAGCTGCTTTTTTTAACGTATCTCGTCAGCTTCAAAGATTTATGAATATATGTCCCAGGTCTCTCTTCTTCCAAATCCTTTAAAAGTGTGCTATTTAACATGTATTGTCTCTCCTCCTTCTTCCCACCAAAATGTATCACCTCAAAATCTTCTGCATGATCTGCCAAGTGTCCACCCATTTCACCAGTCTAGGTACTCTTGAAGTTTATGACTATCTTCCTCAGTGTTTACTATACTTCCAAGTTTCTGTCATCTGCAAAGATTGGAGTTGTGCCCTATAATTCCCACGTCCAAGTCATTAATGTATATAGAAAATAGCAGTGATTTTTGGACAGAACTTTGGGCTACTCCACTGTATACGTCCTGCCATTCTGAAAAATATCTCTACTCTCTGTTTTATATCCCTTAGCCAATTTGTCTCCATACTGCTGCGGCCCCTTTTATCCCAGGGCCTTCAATTTTGTTGACAAGACTAATGTGTGGTACTTTATCAAATGCCTTTTTAAAGTCCATAAATACAACCACAGCTGTACTGCCCTCATCCACCCTCTCTGTTACCTCATCAAAAAAACCAATTTTGACAAACATGCCCTTAAAAAATCTGTGCTGACTTTCCTTTAGTAGTCCATGTTTGTCCAAGTGGCTTTCAATTTTCTTCTGGATTATTGTTTTGAAAAGCTTCCCCACCACTGATGTTAAACTGACTGACCTGTGATTGCCCGGTTTATCCTTCTCCCCTTTTTGAACAATGGAGTAACATTTACAATTCTCCAGTCCTCTTGCACGACTCTTGTATGTAAAGTTTGGAAGGTTGTGGCTTATGCTGCAATTTCTACTCTTCCAATCCTCTGCAACCTATGACGCAATCTAGATAGACTGGGTGACTTATCTACTTTAAATACTGCCAGACTTCCTCATACCTCCTCTTTATCTCTTTTTATGTCATCTAATATCCCAACTACTTCCTCATTTATCATAGTTTTGGCAAAGTCCTCTTGTTGATAAACGCCACTGGTGAGTACTCATTTAGTACCTCAGGCATGCTTTCTGCCTCCACCCGTAGGCCTCAATTCTGCTCTCTAATTGGCCCCACTGCTCCTCTGATAACCCTGTTACTGTTAATGTGTCTTTTGAAGACATTGAATTCCCTTTTATTTTAGCTGCCAATCCATTCTCATATTGTCTCTTTGCCACTCTTATTTCTCTTTTCACTTGCCTCCTGTATTATTATATTCAGCCTTATTCTCCCTTGTATTATCCTTGACTGACCACCATTGACTTTGGGGGAGCTTTTAACATCAAAAGTAACAAAAATTGGACATCGATGTCCCTAATTTATGGATTTTCTTTCCATGTTGTGTTTCTTTACTTCAATGGATTATTTTAAGAAAGATATCCTCAATATAACATCTGCAACTGCATCTTGGGGGTACAGAAAATAAAGCCATTTAAGAGAATGCATCAGAATAGCAACATATGTAGGCATCTGGGTAAACAGGGACCAAGTGTTGGAAATGATTTACACATATACAGTAACTGGGCAATTAATCAAAGGCATTAAGTGATCAAAATAACACAGTTTGCTGTTGGGAAACCCCACAAATTGCTATCAGTAACCCTTTTGTAAGTGTGTTGGAGTATGCTGTGCTAGTTTGAGTAAAATGCATTCATCATGCAGAGTGATATATCAAGGTAAGGATATATTTAAATGGATTTATGGATCTAAGAATCCAACATTTCTGATGTACTAGCTGGCCATGATTTTGGCCCAACTGTAATAAGCCTGAGGGCAAGTTGCATTCCATTTGACACCTACAAAAATCCTGAGGAAGAACCAGGATCAGGGAGTGATTCTGCTTTAAAGAATCACTTTATCCATATTTTTTCATGATAAGGATCAGCTTAGAAAGCCAATGAGAGGAATGCTACTGTTTACCTCTTAATTGAACTAGATTAAAGCTGCTGTATTTTTGGATTGTTTTTAACAATAGTCTGTTACTGCTTGCTTGAGCAAATGGCTCAATTGGTGAAGAAATCTGTGGTAGTTTTTTTATGCTATGGAATGGCTGATTTTAATGGTTTTCTGAAGTAACAGGGGTGTGTAGTGGAAATCACATACGTTAATTTAGAGACAATAAACAGGTCCATGGTTTGACCTGGGCTTGCTTTGCACATAGAAAGGTCAATTTTTCTGTCACTTAGCCCTGAAAAAATATCCATTATTTTGGGCGCAAAGGTCAGTAAAAGGGGCAGAGGCCTAGTTCATTAACTCCCTGCCCCTTTTACATAATGCTAGCATTTCCTGGGGTTTGTTTGTGTGGGGGAGGGGTGAGCTTAGTCTGTGTTTACAATAGGGTACAGACCAATTGGACTATGTCAATGGGGTCGGAAGGGTTTTCCAGCTTCTCCCTCATTTTCTGATAGGAATGCTTGCTGGAAACCCAGTGCATGGTAGCCCAGAAAGCAAGGAGTTGTGGCCTATCCCTGTACCCCAGCTGACCAGGTCTTCTAGACCAGGCCAAAGACCTCTAGGTATATCAATTTGCATAATGTGAAACACTCCTCCCAGGGTCTTCAAGTCAAACTGGGAGCTTCTGGCTGCCAATCTCTATCAGCAGCAAAAATCAACAACTCCTCACACACACTGCTCATTTTTTGCTCAGTTTGTTTGAACGCTACAGCTCACCTAAAATCATAATTTATGATGTTTTTTTGCTACTTTTTAAATTCATTTTCTCTCTTTAGATCCCTTTTATTGCCCATGGTTTCCTCACCTGGGAAGGTCAATACTAGAGACCTGCTTTGCAGCTTTGCCAGTATCGCTGTTTAGTTCACATTCCTACTGTCATCTTGGTTTTTGCTCTGCACCTCCTAATGACACTTTACAGCTGAGATAATGGCACTTAGGGCCACAGCACCATCCTAAAGCTATTGCTATTTTTTTTAAAATTACCTGTTAGCGATATTAACTGATTTTTAATTGTTTTTCATAGGATGTCAGTGTCGTTGGCTAGGCCAGAATTTATTGCCCATCCCTAATTGCCCTTGAGAAGGTGGTGGTAAGCCACCTTCTTGAACTGCTGCAGTCCATGTGGCTTAGGTACACCCACAATGCTGTTAGGAAGGGAGTTCCAAGATTTTGACCAGTGCCAGTGAAGGAACGGCAATATATTTCCAAGTCCAGATGTTGTATGGCTTGGGGACACCTTGCAGGTGGTGGTGTTCCTGTAAGTTTGCAGTAGAGGTCACAGGTTTGGAAGGCGCTGTTGAGGGTGCCTTGGTGAGTTGCTGCAGTGTATCTTGCATATAGTACAAACTGCTGCCACTGTGTGTTGGTGATGGAAGGAGTGAATGTTTAAGATGGTGAATGGGGTGCCAATCAAATGGGCTGCTTTGCCTTGGATGGTGTCAAACTTCTTGAGTGTTGTTGGAGCTGCACACATCCAGGCAAGTGGAGTGTATTGCACCACACCCCTGACTTGTACCTTGTAGATGGTAGACCAGTTTGGGGTGTCAGGAGGTGAGTTAATCACGGCAGAATTCCCAGTCTATGATCTACGCTTGTAGCCCCAGTATTTATATGGCTGGTTCAGTTCAGGCCCTGGTCAATGGTAACCCCCAGGATTTTGATAGTGGGGAATCCAGTGATGGTAATGCCATTGAATATCAAAGGAGATGGGTAGATTCTCTCTTGTTGGAGATGGTCATTGCCTGGCACTTGTGTGGTGCATATGTTACTTGCCACTTATCAGCCCAGGCCTGAATATTGTCCAGATCATTCTGCATATGCACAGGGATTGCTTCAGTATCTAAGGAGTTACGAATATTGTGCAATCATCAGCGAACATCCCAATTTCTGACCTTATGATGGAAGGAAGGCCATTGATGAAGCAGCTGAAGATGGTTGGACCTTAGACACTACCCTGGAGAACTCTTGTAGTGATATCCTGGGACTGTGATGATTGACCTCCAGCAACCATCTTCCACTGGTTAGGTATGACTCCGACCAGTGGAGAGCTTCCTCCCTGATTCCCATTGACTCCAGTTTTGCCAGGGTTCCTTCATGCAATATTCGGTTAAATGCTGCCTTGATGTCAAGGGCAGTCATTCTCACCAGATCTTTGAATACAGCTCTTTTATCCATGTTTGGACCAAAGCTGCAATGAGGTCCGAAACCAAGTGGTCCTGGTGGAGCCCAAACGGAATATCAGTGAGCAGATTATTGCTGTGTCAGTGCCTCTTGATAACACTGCCCACGACACCTCCATCAATAAGCTGATGATCATGAAAAGGCTGATGGGATGGTGATTGGTTGGGTTGGATTTGTCCTGCTTTTTGTGTACAGGACATACCCGGGCAACTTTCCATATTGCCAGGTAGATGCCTGTGTTGTAGCTGTACTGGAACAGCTTGGCTAGGGACGTGGCTGGTTTTGGAGCACAAGTCTTCAGTACTACTGCTGGAATGTTGTCAGGGCCCATATCCAGTGCCTTCAGCCATTTTTTGATATCACATGGAATGAACCTGTGATGCTGGGGACCTCAGGAGAAGGTTGAGATGGATCACCTTCTCGGAATTTCTGGCTGAAGATGGTTGCAATGCTTTAGCCTTGTCTTTTGCATTGATGTGTTGGGTTCCCTCATCACTGAGGAACTGGATATTTGTGGACCCTCCTCCTCCAGTTTTGCAACTGTATCCCTCACCTTTGTGACTTGAAAATGTATTTGATAACCAGTTTAGTTTAGTTTAAATATTGGGAACATCTTCAACTCTCTATGCTCCACAATGGCCTCCCTAAAACCCTTTGCATCTCACTTTTCTACTTTAAGACCTCCTTTAAGATCTACCACTTTGACCAAACTTTTTATGAGCTTTCCTAATATTAGTTTCTTTGTCTCAGTAACCATTTTTTTCTTTACACTGGATCAGGAGTAAGTCATTTAGACCTGAAGCCCTTTTGCACCATTCAATCAGGCTAAACTGTACCTCAGTTCAATTTTCCTGCCTTTGTTCCTTGATAACTTAACCTAACAAAATTCTGGCAACTTCAGTCTTGAAAATTTCAATTACCTCAGTATTCACCGCCTTTTGGGGAGAGATTTCCAATACCCTTTGTTTTAAAATCCTGCCTGTTTTGACTCCTAAATGGCATTTCTCTAGCTTTAAAATTAAGCCCTCTTGTTCGGAATTCCCCCTCTCTTAACCTGAGCAATTACTTTCTCTATATCTGTACCCCCAGTGAATCCCTTAATCATTTTAAGCACCTTGATTAGATCATCCCTCAAATTTCTATACTCAAAGAATACAAGCCCAGTTTAAGTAAACTATCCTCATAATTTAACCTCTGGTATAATTCAGGTGAAGCAGCTGTAAATCTTCCAAGGCCAGAAAATCTTTCCTGAGGTTCAAAGCTATGGGCCAAGTGCTGGTAAATGGGATTAAGTAGGTAGGTAGGTCAGGTATTTCTCACATGTCGGTGCAGACTCAATGGTCTGAAGGGCCTCTTCTGCACTGTATGATTCTGTGATTCTATGAGGTTTGGTGCCCAAAGCTGAACACAATGGCCTGAGTTTTTCAGGCGGTGGGCGGGCTCGGTGAGGGAGCTCGCAGAGCCGATCAGACTGAAAACTCCCGCCCAATATTTCAGTTGTGGTCTGACCAATGCTGTGTACAACTGAAACAAAATTTCTTCACCTTTGAATTCCAATCTCCAAGCACCCTGACAAATATTTACTGCATGAAAGGCATAATATTAATGCAAGCGCTTGTCATTTCTAGGCTTATGTGTAAATCTAACCAGGATACGTATATCCTGTTAGAATAAAAGAACAACCTAATTCATTGAACCATTATTGTGTGGAAGTCTATGGTAAATAAAAAATGACAAATTTGAGATTAATTGCAGTGGTAGTAGTCAGGAATTTGCTGCTGTTGGTGCTAAGTTTGACTAAGTTTGCCTATTGCTTGTTGAGTGAAGGTTGATGCATGTATTCTTCAATGCTATAAAGGAATACCTTGTGTTCGGAAGTGTTTGGAAGCAGTCACAGGGGGAAGGCAATATACTCCAGAACGTCTGCTTATGCTACTCTGAGGAAAGTGAGAGTGGTCCACTGATTTCAATACACATATTGCCTATGAGGATATGCCTTATGTTCATTGTGTACTTTGTCATAAATATCTGAACAAAAATATGATTTCAGGTGTTTTGGGGATTATGGGTATGAATCCATGCCTTCCTCCATCATGGCACCATATAATGATTCTCCAAAACAATGGGCTGAACTTTACTGGGATGGCGGGAGTCCTGTTGCCAGGGCCGAAAATTACAGGCAATCTTACTTCTGCCAGTGGTGGGACCCAGGGAGGCATGTTATTGGTGGTGGCCAATTAGAGTCCGCTGCTGGGGCTGCTGTCCAATTAAGGATGTGGGCCTGCCGCCAAGGGCTGCTGGTCCAATCAGATGCTCAGTAGCTCAGCAGCTCAATGCTAGCAGTGATCATTGCTGAAGGGAGAGGGTGCCCCAATGGCCGAGTCTCTTCAAAGAGGGGTAAGGTGGATTGGGAGAAGTTGAGGCTAGGCAGACAAGTCCTGCAGGTGGGGCGGGGTGGGAAGATGTTCGTTATGCACCAGTGGCGAGGTCAGAGCCCTTGGGGGAAAGGCCCTCCATGGGGAATGGAGTTCTTGGGGAGATGATGGCATAGTGATATTGTTGCTGGACTAGTAACCCAGGGACCCGGGGTAATTGCTCTGGGGACCTGAGTTTGAATCCCACCATGGGATGAAAATCTGGAATTAAAAGTCTAATGATGACCATGAAACTTATCTGGTTCACTAATGTCCTTTAGGGAAGAAAATCTGCTGTCTTTACCTGCTCTGGCCTACATGTGACTCCAGACCCACAGCAATGTAGTTGACTCTTAAATGCGCTTTGAAATGGCCTAACAAGCCACTCAATTGTATCAAACTGCTGCAAAGTCTCAAAAAAGGAATGAAACTGGATGGGCCACCTGGCATCGGCCTAGGCACCGGAAACGACAACGACGAACTCAGCCCTGTCACCCCTGCAAAGTCCTCCTTACTAACATCTGGGGACCAGTGCCAAAATTGGGAGAGCTGTCTCACAGACTAGTCAAGCAGCACCCTGATATAGTCATCCTCACGGAATCATAACTTACAGATAATGACCCAGACACCACCGTCATCAGCCCTGGGTATGTCCTGTCCCACCGGCAGAATAGACCCAGCAGAGGTGGCGACAAAGTGGTGTACTGTTAGGAGGGAGTTGCCCTGGGACCCCTCAACATCAACTCTGGACCCCATGAAGCCTCATACCATCAGGTCAAACATGGGCAAGGAAACCTCCTGCTGATTACCACGTCCTCTCTCAGCTGATGAATCAGTGCTCCTCCATATTGAACACCACTTAATGGAATCATGAGGGTGGCAAGGGTGCAGAATGTACTCTGGGTGAGAGACTTCAATGTCCATCACCATGAGTGGCTCGCTCGCACTACTGGCTGAGTCCTAAAGGACATAGCTGCTAGACTGAATCTGCAGCAGGTGGTGAGGGAACCAACAAGAGGGAAAATCATACTTGACCTCACCAACCTGCCTGCCTCAGATGCAATGGTCTACTCCTGTTCCTATTTCTAATGCTCTTATGTTCTTAACATTCACGCCACATAAGTGCCAGGCAGTGACCATCTCCAACAAGAGAGAATCTAACCATTGCCCTTGACATTCATTGGCATTATCATCACAGAATCCTCCACTATCAACATCATGGGGGTTACCATTGACCAGAAACTGAACTGGACTGGCCACTGGACTGGCCATATAAATACTGTGGCTACAAGGGCACATCAGAGGCTAGGAATCCTGCGATGTGTAACTCATCTCCTGACTCCCTAAAGCCTGTCCATCATCTACAAGGCACAATTCAGAAGTGTGATGGAATACTCCCACTTGCCTAGATGAGCGCAGCTCCCACAACACTCAAGAAACTTGACACTGTCCAGAATAAAGCAGCCTACTTGATTGGCACCACATCCACAAACATTCACTCCCTCCATCACTGATGTACAGCAGCAGCAGTGTGTACCATCTGCAAGATGCACTGCAGGAATTCACCAAGGCTCCTTAGACAGCACCTTCCAAACCCATGACCACTACCTTCTAGAAGGACAACAGCAGCAGATAGTTGGGAACACCACCATCTGGAAGATTCTCTCCAAGTCACTCACCATCCTGACTTGGAATTATATCACTGTTCCTTCACTGTCACTGGGTCAAAATTATAGAACTCCCTTCCTGACAGCACCATGGGTGTACCTATACCACATGGACTGCAGCGGTTCAAGAAGGCAGCTCACCACCACCTTCTCAAGGGCAATTAGGGATGGGCAATAAATTCTTGCCCAGCAGGCAAAGCCACATCCTGTGAATTAATTTAAAAAATAGGAGGCCCCCAACCCACCAGTGCCCACTGGGAGGTCGCCAGGTTTCATTAGGTAACTCTATATGGTACCGGGCCCCTCCTGATGTGGGAAAAATGCTACTGGGGACACAATTGAATTCCTGCTGAGCAGCAAATCTGCCAGTTGCTGGCAAAATGGCATGACATGGGTAAATGTCAGGCACCCCTTCCCCACCATCAACATCTTCCTGCACCATTTTACCTGTCTTCCCACCTTGCAGCCTGTACTCAAAGGCCTCAGAAATTTCTGGGCAATATGCTTCTCCACTGTTCCACCTCCCTGAAGTTGTTTTTTAAAATAGGTCCTTTAAAGAATCATCGTACCAGTTGGAGTGGGGCAGCCTGATTTTTCAAAACAGGTGGAGCCAACTGTAATATAATTAAAAAGAACTGGACCAATATATGCAACTACCAATGTAATTATATGAAATGATCTACTGCTACAAATGGCAACAGTGCCACTTTCCATCTCTAATATTTTCATGAGCTTAATCTTTTGTTTCAACGTAGAATTATTTTTTACTTCTTTTCATTCAGGCTCACATCGCTTCATGGGCTATTTCTGAAATAATTGACCAAAAGATATTCAGTCCAAGCCAGGCAAACATTGTTTCGTTCTCATTTGTCAGTGCTTAAAATGCAGTTTTGGGCTTGATTCCCTGTGAAGTTAATAAATATTCTTCTCCTTTTAACTTTTCAGTTGCCTGATGTTGTGACAGGTTGGGGGGAGGGGGGTTGGAGGCACTCTCTGGAAGAAAGAGATCTTTATAACCTTTTTGACACTGCCAACAAAATGGTGCTTACATTACAGTTGTATGCCATGTTTTAACATATTCAGCGTATTATTCAGATTAAGATCAGCATGCATCCGAGATGGTGTTTGAGCAGTAGTAGTCTTGTGCTCTATTATTTTCCTGTTGACTTGCTGATATTTTAATAATGGTCAAGTGTTTCAGGATGACTTCCAGTTTTGAAGTGGGAAATATTGAAGAAATTGGGAGACACAGTTTGCCAGCTGGAAATCTTAAGCCAAACCACCTGTAAGGTAAATGAATGGGGGAAGAAAATCAGATTGGCTGGCAGAGACTAAGCAAACACAGCTGTAAAAGAACAGCTGTGGAATAAAAAGGATGAAGAATAAGAAGGATAAAAAAGTGCTGTTTGAGAAAAAGTAATGTAACGGAGAGAAGGAATGGAGCCCAATTAAGATTAAATCTCAAAGGACAGCACGGTGTGATAGAAATGACTAAAATAGAAACAGCAAAAAATGGAAGTGAGGGGGGATATAGAGCAAAACCATCTTTATAGAAACAGCTTTGCGTATTCAGATACACGGAATGAATTTCAAACATTATTTTGTACCTACAAAGATTATCAGAGTTCCGCCTTGGTTCAGAATTGCTCTGGCATTCATAACAACAGCTTCAAGATAGGAGGAGTTGGCATCTCATCGGTGCTGAAGGAAAAATGTCTCAAATAGTAATGGTCTATAATCATGGTTTTTTTGTCCTTTGCAGGTGGTGCGGTGCTTTATAAGCATGATTGACGTCACCAATAAGCTTGTAACTATAAGTGGAAATGGATTGTGGACTATTGTGGTCAATTATTCATTCTGGATCAGGAGAAACAAAAAGATAATTTTTTGTTGAAAATATGTGCACAAATGCTTCAGCATCTTGGTTGGGAAATCAGATTCTACATGTATTTAGTGACTGCAATTCAACAGTAAGACTGCACTAAGCAATGCACATTAACCTGAGAAATATAACTCAACCAGTTTGCTTTTTAGATGAACTATTTAGTCAAGTGATTAGTTTTTCATCCTGATTCATGCAGTGTTCCCTGTCTGAAGTGCAGATATGCAGCTTGGTCATTTTGATTCTTGAGATGGAGGAGAGTGATCTGTTGTGACCCTCAAGTTGTGAGTCCATTGTGTGTTACCCCACCCTGTAAAGGAATAGGTGAGCTTTGAAATTGTGCATAATCATAGGACCGAACCTGTGTCCACAGTTCATTGTGTTGGGATACCAGTACTCTCTGCACTCTCTGAACCTCAGGCAGGTACTTCCATAAAATATCTTGTAGACAAGATACCTGGTTTGCAAATCAAATCAGCAATCATGATACAGAAGATAATGTGAAGTCATTGAAAATTCAGTTAGAACAAATAAATTTATTGAAATTTCAAACAAAAACTAAAATAAAAATTCCAAAACTGTAATGAAAAAGATTATTCGGGAAGATGTGAAGTAAGTATACCTCAAGAATATGTTGGTGGTTGCAAAAAGCTTTGACATGTACTGAGGTTGTGAAAGATGCTATATAAATGAAGATCTTTTATTTGAGGTGTAACGTACAATTGCCTGGAGACCAAACTGGCTGCATTTCAACAGAGCTTTCAAAACTCACTGGCACCCATTTTAAAGTAGTGGGTTGGGTAATGTGTATGTGATTCCTCAAAGTGGGTGGTGCATCTGGGGAGTCTGGGGATGCTGAAGCCAGGTCAATCTTAATCTTCAGTCTTCATCAGAGTTCTACCTGAACCCAACCAAGTGCACCAACTGATTGCTGGGTGGGCGAAAGAAGATGACAGGCAGGAGGTCACCTACAGCCAGCGAGCCACTGGATCGATCCCTGACAGTCAGGTAAGTGCTAAAGGGATCGGGGGGAGGTCGAAGGAATTGGGGAGGGAGAAGGGAAGTCCAGCATAAGGGAGGCCCAAAACTTCCTTTTTGGGCCTGGCAGATCCCTTCTGTTTCATCTAGCCCACAATAAGCCTAAATTTTTGAAAATTATCTCCAGCGTCTCTTCTGCCGCACAATCCAACTCCCAGTTGCTATGGCCTATAGGGGAAGCTGTTACCACTCTTGCACTTAGACCTACACTAAAATTGTAGATCGGGCCCCTACCTGCATATTTAAGCATAACCTCATTGCCTTCCTGCAGGAGTAATGCTTGACTGCTTATGGAATTGCAGACTAATATTTGGACCCATCGGGCAGTGTTATTGGAAGGGACAAATTGTTCCCCTCATTTTAATTGCACCCCCCCACTGCTTTCAACAGGTAGGGGCACTTAATATCAGGGCAACTATTACAAGATCAGAACTTAGTTTAAAATTCTCCAGTTTGACCACCATGCTACCACAAAGGGCTAATTTAGCTGATGTCTCCTTTCCTTATGGGTTGGTTGCTGGATTCCCCCAATCCGAAAATAAGGTTGAATGAGTCTGACATAGAACACCTGATTTAGAAATGAAGTGACAAACAATTAATGAGACACCAGTTGTTAGGCAGTTGACTCATAATACTCCCACAAAAAATCCACCTCCTTGTGTCAATATTTTCTGGGGTTAAGATAATTCAAAAAAAGCCTCAAAATCTATGTGCACATATGCATTGGAAAGAAAGAACTTGATAATGCACATTTCACAAACTCAGAATACCCGAAAGAACTTCCTAGCCAATGAAGGACTAATTAAATACATTTTTCTGATTATTGTTCATTAAAAACAGCGTGAAATAATGTAATCAGCAATGTGATATGTGAGGAATTCCATTTTTAATGGGGTTGTGCTTCAGATTAATTCTGCAGAGTCAGGTAGGTGTCATTTAAATGATGTCTGTTTTCATTATCAGAGATGGGTAAAAGGCAGAAGTGCTGTCTTTTCACTATAATGGTGTTGCCTGTAAATAGTGCAATGAGATTTTTGCAATGCACCAGTGAGTTTTGGTGCAAATTCTATCATTCCATGTGTGCTTGACAAGCAAAGTGAATAGGATTACCAGGACCCTCCTGAGGAAGAAGACATCCTGTCACCAAAGTTTTATAATGTTCTTGAAGAATCAACTAATTAGTAAAAATGAAAATATGGTATTTATTGATCTTTACTGGCTACTGCGATCTTTAACAGGTTATTGCCTACATAACAAGGTGCTATGCAATTGCACTTTGTTGTTGTTGTTTGGCAAACCTATTTTTGTTGGTTGTAGAATGAGGAACATGAGCCAATTGCCATGTGTCATATAAGTGGCATAACAATACATTTCAATCTTCCTCTTGCCATCAAATTGGATACTTGTAAACAAACAAAAATTATTTGATTAATACTTTCTCGTGAGGGTAGAGTCCCTGTTAGATTATAATCATTGCCATTGATTTATTTATAGAAAAGGAAGTGGTTAATTAACCCCTGAGAACTTGAATTGCATTTGCGAACAAAACAACATAACAATGATGGGGGAACAGATGGAGGTACGGTATGTTGGCGGACTACTGATTTGAGTCACAGAATGGTTGCACCCGGCTTTGCGCCCACGTTCTTGATCTCAGTTGGGCTGGAGAATGTGATGGCATTGACTCCCAGTGTGACAAGGGGCCGATCAGAGGTTTAGTGCACCAGCGCTTGATGTTACACATCTCCTTCCATTGTTGCCACCCCTAGGTTGTACAGTGGCTCAGGCAGAGGTGTAAGAACAGGCTTACCTTTCTGTCTTTCAGCTGAAGAATGACACAGGTTCGAGGGATAGCCTAAACTTAAAAAGAGAGAAAAAGAAACTTCAATGAGAGAAAACTATCTATACATACGTTTGTTTTGTGTTCAAAGTTTAGTATGATGTATTGAACTGTCCTACATTGCATTTCTTAATAGTTTCTTTAATTATGTATTTTCCCTGAGAAGCTTGCTAGCCACTTTGTTACAGTTTTGAGGACTCCAGGTACTCAGTAGAATTACTGTGGTCCTGATGGGCAGATGAGTGACCCGCACGCAGCAGGAAGGTAGCTGGTCAAGAACCTAATTTTTTTTGATGCTGGCTTTGCTGTGGCTCTTTACCTCAGTCATGATATTAGCGTTCTACTTCTGGGCTTCCTGACTGTTCAGAGAAGGTGGGAGGGATTACATGCCAAATCTGTCAAAGGAAGGATTTCTATTTAGAAGCATACGGGCAGGGCTTCAGCAACCACAATAATGGAAAATAAATCTGGGAAGGCTGCTCCCTGAGCCTTGGACTCTAGAAGTCCTACCATGGGATCTGAGGGATTGAAGTCAGGTGTTGCATGAGAACAATGGGTGGGTGGGGCGAGACTCAAGCAGGCTTGAATAGAAGTGGCAAAGGAAGTGGGCAACTGGAGTGTGGTCCCTCAAACCTGGCAACAGTACCATACACCTCTGGGAAGACGTACACTGGTTGTCAAAGCCAGAAATCTGAGTTAAATCCAGAGTTAATTGGGAATTTAAATATTTTAATTACTTAAGTGCCACTTACACAGCGGTTCCGTCTTGTCTGAAAATCCACCTGGGTTAAAGCTGGAAGTGGGCCGAATCAAGTTTGGTTCCCAACTTTTTGAGACTTTAAGCCCTGGCTGCACCTGAACCTGTTCCGACCCTGTGGTAGTTAAAATGCCTTTTGTATAATGGCATTTGAATATATTTAAACAAGTATGTATGGTGACTAGAGCAATTTTTGCTCTATGAAGAAAGTCAAAGGAATGGGGTGGGCCAAGGAGTGTGGCCAACAAGGAAGAGAAGAACAGAAGCAGAAAGAGAAAGAATGGCAGAGAAAAAAAGAAGCACAGGCTGGGGTTTTCTGGCCCTGCTTGCCGGCGGGATCCTCTGCTCCCGCCAAAGCCAATAGACTTTTGGCTCGCCCGCCACATCCCCCATTGTGGGACTGGGAAAATGTATGGACTTGCCACGGTGGGGCTGGGAAATCCTGGTCACAGATACTGCAAGAAGTAAAATACAGTCAGAACCAAAAAGCAGCAGTAGGTAGTTGAAAATAGGTCTGGAGAGAAGCAATGTGAGAATAAGTTCTCCTTACATGGCCATAGACCATCCATCCACTCGGGCCTGAGGCAGGGCTGGATGGAAACTTTCTTGGAGGTTTTACTTGCCATGTCATTAGGTTGAATTTTCAGGACCTTGCAAATTTAGGAATGGAAATGGGGGCCCCTGAAAATACTAGCGCCAGTGGTGTGTCAATTTCAAGATGTTATTCCTGATGCCAGCAAGTCACTAGGCCGGGGGCGGGGGGAAGGTGGGATGGGAATCCCATTGTCCCCCCAATTGAGGCCAATTTAAACAGTTAAAAAGCTTTATTACGAGCTGATCTTTAGGCTGACAAGTTACCAGGTTCTTCAGAAATGACCAGCTGAAAAGAGGCTGCCATGGATGCTCTAGGGTATCGTGCCGGCTCTACAAGGGGGCCTGGAGGGAAAAGGGGGATTGGAACTGCACAGATGGCAGGGAGAATGGGCATTTGGTGTCTATCCTTTGGATGTGGTCAGCACACATCTGGCATCGCTGAGACAGAAGAACAGGGGCACGGCTGCCAAGGAAAATTGGGTGCCCAAAAGGAAGGCTGCATTTGGCAGTGGGGGCTCAATTGTCAGATTTGGGGTCCAGTGGTGATGAGGGGCAACACCCTCCATAGAAAGGACAGAACCCCAGGCATCAGGAGGGCACAGAAAAGGAAAAGGGGGCAGGAAGGTAATGGAGGATAAACACTCAACATAGGATCTACTGCCTAAGACAGATCTATCTGGAGATGGCCAAGAACCAGTGTCTCAGGAGACTGTGACTTTCCAGGCAGATGGTCACAGGCAGCTGTGAACACATCTCCAGAGACTTCAAACCTTGTAGCACTGGTCACCACATCCTGCCAGTAGCTGTCAAATTGACTGTGACCTTGAACTATTTTGCTTCTGGCTCTTTCAAAGGATCAACAGTGGACATTAGTGGCATGTCAAAAATGGCTGCACAACTCTGCATCTCGCTGGTCACCAATGCCCTTTTTGCCAGGGCTGCACAGTACATTCATTTGATGATGAGCATGCCTTTGGAGGGACAGAGGGCATTGGGTTTCTCTGCCATCACTGGATTCCCCCAGATGCAGGGGGTCATCAGTTGCACCCAGGTTGTCATCAAGACACATAGTGACCAGCCAGTGAGATGCATCAACAGGAATGGTTTCCACTCTCTCAAGTCCAACTGATTTGTAACCCCAAGATTTTCCTCCATATGTGCGCTCACTTTCCTGGCAGCTGCTATGATTCCTTCATCCTCTGCCAGTCCAGGTTGCCTCAGATCTTGACCAAACCTGAAAGCGCATTGATGGATCCTAGAGGACAAGGACTGTCCCCTCAAGAGATGGCTACTGACTGGGAGCCCCAGACAGAATCACAGAGGTGATTCAAGCAATGCCAAGTTCTCAGTTGGACAACCAGTGAGCAGGCCATTGGGCTTCTGAAGATGCAATACTGGTGTCTGGACCAGTTGGGTGGTGCCTTCCAATATCTTCCTGTAATGGGTTATGGTCATTGTGGTGGCATGCTATGCTCTCCATAACATGGCCCTCCAGAGAGATGAGGACCTCGAGGATGATGAGTTCGTGGAAGGAGACAGTTCATTGGGGGAATTGTAGGAAGAGGAGATGAGAGAGGAGGAGGAAGAGGAGGCATAGGAAGGTGATGTTGAACAGGGAGGTGCCTCTGCTACATGAAGGGATGGCCCCTGCCACCCTCTGGGGAGAGGACATCCCTCCTTTCCCTCATGGCCTCCAGCATTGGATCCAGGTCGATGAAGCGAGGGGCAACCCTGTCCCTGTGCAAAATCTCAGGCTGTCCTATGGCATCTTGCTTCCCTCTCGCGCAGTGGAAGGCTTTGTTGCAAAGCACAGATCTCTCCATCAGAACAACCAGCAGCCTCAATGCTGGCTGCCAAGGGAGTCTAAGTGAATACCACAATTTATCTGACCCACCTCCATTTCCACCCCCACTAGCTCTAATTGAATGGGAAACCTGTCTCCATACCAATTAAGGGCATCCCCATGTAAAAATCTGAGTGCTAATCCATTTTCCACCGGGATACGAGTATCTTTCCCAAAAACAGACCCAGCTCATGCTTCCTGCCTCTATGGTGGAAATTCAGCCCGTTGTGTTCACTCTCCTCTCTTGGTTGCTGAGTGGACCCAAGGACCAAAAATGTGGATGGGCACAGATCTGTACATGCTCAATTCAAATTTGGGCAGTGTGCCCTCTGTTATGGATGTTGCCAATCACTGGATACCTGGAAGGGTCTGAGAGATATAATTGTCAAGGGGCATGTGCTAGTCTTGCCAGAGTGTATGAGAAGCACACAACTTTACTATAAAAATCATTTGTTTGAGGCAAGGATTATGTTGGGGTGGGAGGTGGGTGGAGCGGGGGGGGGGAGAGGAAATTAAAGTTGAGATCCAACCAGATCAGCCATGATCTTATCAAATGGCAGTACAGGCTTGAAGGGCCAAATGGCCTACCCTGGATCCTCAGTCCTATGTGTAGTATAAAGAAAGGTCTGACATATAAAGGATTCATGTGGGACTGAGTACAGCACTGCCCATTTGATGATGTAAGAGAACACATGACCTGCACCTACAGGTCAGCGTAGCATTGGACAGAGCCATGTGTAGAAATGGCGCTAGCTCCTAGCTTAATAAGACCTACCAAACTACGCCCAACATCTTACAACATGGTGGCAGCAAATGGAACAGCTCAAAACCCCGCATAGACTGCAGAAGAAAATTAAAATCCTGGAAAACTGAAGGAAAAATCAAAGAAGAATACTGACCTGAAGGAAAGCTCAAGAAGCAAAAGCGCAGAAGGAAATCAGCAGAGAAAGACTCCAAAAAAAGGCACGGAAGCTGAAGGCAGAAATTAAATTCCTCGCTTCCACAGAAGACTCCACTGAATCCCAACTTCAATACTCAGAGTGTTCAGAATCAACAGGGGTGAGCTAAAAATTCAAAATTCCTGGATAACCCAAGTCCTAAAAGAAAGTTAAATTTTGCAGCGGTCTGAAATTGCTGTTGAAATCGTAGTCTGAGTAACCCGATTCCCAAGTCAGCGCCTGAGCACGTGTCAGTTGCTATCAATTTAAACAAAGGGAAATAACAATTAAAAATTAATTGTGATTGAGTAGGCAGCTTTAAAAACACAGGAAAAGCTGGGATTCCAAGCTTCCAAAACCCAGGAACTTTGGTCTACAGTGAGGAAGTCTCTAACCCAATTGATCCAGACAGCCATTTCTGAAAAATGTTAAATGCTGACAGTGCGAATGCCATTACTGTGGGAATCCACCAAAATCAGCAAGCATGGGAAAACCCTTTGGGCAGAAGTGTATGGTGGTGCCATCTTGAATTTTTGGAAACTTCTTAAAGCTGAACTTGCAATTTAAAAATTTTAACCATGGATCAGAAATCCACTCTTCCAGATCAATTTGGACTTATCTGAAGCCCAGATCAATCAGGAAATTGGAGACTCTGGAGAAAGAGATTTCTTACATAGGTAAATGCTTCAGGTCTGGATAAAAAGACAGAAGTTGAACAAGTTAACACGCTGCTTTATGAGGTAGGCCCAATAGCTGATGATATAGTAGATAGACAAGGAATCAATGAATCATCTACAAAATTTGATGACATTTTATTTTAACTTCAAAAGTAAAAGAATCCTTGAAGGGGCTACATTTAATAAACATGTCCAGCAGCCAGGGGAACCTGTCAACTCCTTGCTGCTCCCAATGCAGTCTCCCCTACATTGGAGAGGCTAAACACAGACTGAGTGACCGCTTTGCGGAATACCTTCAGTCTGTCCACAAGCATGACCCAGACCTTCCTGTCGCTTGCCATTTCAACACTCCATCCTGCTCTCATGCCTACATGTCCATTCTTGGCCTGCTGCAATGTTCCAGTGAAGCTCAACGCAAACTGGAGGAACAGCATCTCATCTTCCAGTTAGGCACTTTACAGCCTTCCGGACTTAACATTGAGTTCAACAGCTTCAGATCATGAAGTCTCTCCTCCACCCCCAACTCTTTTTGATCCCCCTTTTTTTGATATTCATTTTTATTTTTTATTTTTTAATGTTTAATTTTTATTTATTTACATATATTTTTCCCCACTTAATTTCATTATTATTATTTTAAAAATTTGTTTCCATTTTTATTCATTGTTTTATCTCCAGCTTTTAGCTTTTCAATCTTTTTTCCCACTACCGTCCCCTCCCCCCACACCACCCCCGCTAGGGCTATCTGTCTCTTTCAAGAGTGCTTACCCTGGTCCTGCCATTATCACATTCTGCTTTCCATTCTTTATGTCACCATTAGCACCTCCTTTAGCCAGTTCCACCACTATTAACAATCCTTTGACCTTTTGTTTATGACATCTTTCGCTATCTCTTCTTTGCCTCCACCTATCGCTGGCCTTCTATCCAGCTTCACCTGTTCCACTTCCCTTAAACAGTATAGGGAGAATTTTCCCCATGTCGGGTGGGCCAATTGAGATCAGGCGTGGGTGAACACCGCCCATGATTGGGTCTGTGCCATCATTTCACGCTGGCGGGCTAATTAAGGCCTGCCGAGTGTCCTTCATGACTCCCGTGCATAGCCTTGGAAAGGCTGCTTACAATGGCTGGGCGAAGGGCTCTGCCGATGGACAATGGAAGTGACACAAGTCCGGAGGGTAGGCCATCGGGGCAGGCCAGGCTGGAAGGTAAGCCAGCAGGTGAGTGTGCGCCTCGTTTTTCAGACGAGTGCCTTTCTGTCTTCCTGGAGGAGGTGGCAGAGCGGTGGGAGGTTCTTATTCAGAGGGACGGGGGATGCGGAGCCTCCCCACCTAACCAAACGTGCGTGGGAGGAGGTGGCCGAGAGTGTTAGCTCCCATGATATGGTGCGGCCTACGTGGGTCCAGTGCTGTAAAAGATTCAATGATCTCCTGCGCTCGGGAAGGATGAGTACCATGTTGCCTCAAATCACTTAATTCAGCCGTCACCCTTTCCCCCCAACCACCACCCCCACACCCCCACCAACTCTGAGTACTGTAATGTCATTGAATCCCTCATGGCATGTACCCCTTGCTGGGTGTGCCAGCAGAGATTGCCCATGCTCAGTTCACCCTGAGAGGGTTGAGCTAGGATGTGATCTGCACCCACAGCATGTGTGACACTGACACCCAGAGTATAGAATGAGGTTGAAAGTCAATGGTCTGCACCTAGGCAGAGTGCTGGAACTGCAAAGCATGTCAAAGTCAGGGTGCTAACATGCTGGGAGGGGAGCTTCCAGTTGGCGGAGCACCAATCCATCATTTGGTGTTTGCGCTCCATGTGCTTGTGCCTCCTTGCTTAGCAAAGTGACACCTTGTCGTGCCACATGTGAAGGAGGTATCATTTGGGCAATGGGGGGGGTGGGGGTTGGGGGGGTTGGGTGGGTGGGGGGGGGGGGGGGGTGTCGGGGGTGGGGGGGGTGCGGCGGTGGGGAGGAGGCGGTCTGCCCTAGCTTGTTTGGGTGAGTGTGCAGCAGCTGCAGGGTGATGAAGAACTGGAGTCCTGCAATATCCCACTCTGGCTGGGGATGCAGAGATGCGATGGGAATTCAGGTGCAGGCTGGACTAATCAATGCTCCTCTCTCCTTTTCAGGAAAAGACTGCGCACAACGCATCAGAATGAATGTGGACAGGCGGAGGGCAGACCCAGCTGGCCATTCTTACGCCTTTCGAGCGGCAGGCCATGGATCTTGAGAGGCGCCATGCCCCCAGGTCCACCAGTGGCAGTGAGGCTGGGGTGCGGCGGGGAGGTATGTTTGGCATGCATTCAGGTCACCATGTGTGTCCCAGATGCCATGGCACTACTGAATGCTCCGTAATTGAAGTTAGCAACATGGGTTTACCCTTGGTAACGGAAGGATGAGCGCATAATGATCTGGCATGCAAATTGGCATTGTCTGCACTGTAACTAATCAAATGTCCTTTTTCTTCCTTTCAGCATCACTGGAGCAGGGCCGGGAGG
Organism: Carcharodon carcharias; assembly: GCF_017639515.1. Classification (NCBI taxonomy): domain Eukaryota; kingdom Metazoa; phylum Chordata; class Chondrichthyes; order Lamniformes; family Lamnidae; genus Carcharodon; species Carcharodon carcharias. Next base: position 40,323,072 of record NC_054474.1, on the reverse strand, counting down.
AGGAGGCAGGGGGGCCACTTCTCACATCTGAAGCTCCCGGACAAATCCACTCTCCAGTGTCGCACCATCTCAGCCAAGCAGGCACCAGCCCAGGTACTAGAACCTCAGTGGGAATCAGATCTTCGGCTAGTGTCCCGGGGCACAGCAGTGAGGGCACTTCACACTCGCTTGAGGTGCGAGCAGAGACAGAGGGTGCCCAGGGTGCCGGCAGTCAGAGGTCTGCTGGGGACCAGGAACATGCTCAGTCGGTGGCTGATGATGTGCCTCTGGAGTCGTCCGTGAGGCAGCGAACGCTGGAAGTGCAGCAGGGTACGCAGGAGGATGTGGCGGAGAAACATGAGGCAATGTATGGCATGGTGCCCGTGCTGGAGGAGCCCACGTGGAGCATCACTGATGCAATGAGCCGCATGGCTGAGAGCCATGCTTCCTGCTTGGAGAGAGTGGCAACTCTTGTGGTGAGGCACCTCCAGGAGAATAATCAGGTCCTCCTGGGGTTGTGCTCGAACCTGCAAGCCCTCACAGTGGCATTGGCCACAGCAGGTCAGTGCCAGTGTGAGAGATGGTCTGGGCACCAAGTATCCCACCTCGGTGCCCATCAATCTATGGTGAGCAGGGAGGTCCGAAGCGACCTCACGTTGGCGCAGCAGCTGTCTGTCATCTCTGCAGGCTCCTCTCAGGGCATTCTGGATGAGGGCAGCAGCTCCTCCGCAAACACTTGCCCGATGTCACCATGTGTCATTTTATGCGTGCGTGTGCGGGGCCCGTCTCTGCATGCCAATGGAAAAGTTCTGGCCTATATATTTCACCACGTTTCTACTTCCCTTTAGCTCTGAAGAAGAGTCATACGGACTCGAAACATCAACTCTGCCTTTCTCTCCACAGATGCTGTCAGACCTGCTGAGCTTTTCTAGCATTTCTCGTTTCTTTGTTGAACCTGTCAACTCTTTCATTAATGTGCTGTACAGGATAGCTGAAGACCATAATTACAGTGTAAGTTGTGAGAAGGATGCAAAGAGACTTCAAGGGAATTTGGAGAGGCTAAGTGAGTGGGAAAAAATTTGGCAGATGGAATACAATATGAAGAAATGTGAGGTTATCCACTTTGGTAATAAAAGTAGCAATTTGGTGTATTTCTTAAATGATGTGTGAGGGACTAAGACCTCACACAGTGGGTGGAATTGTCCCAGATTTGCACCAAATGCGGTAGTGGGTGGGAAAAATGACAGTTCCGGGATTTTGACCTCGCATCAGTGAAGAAACGGTGATATATTTCCAAGTCAGGATGGTGAGTGGCTTGGAGGGGAACATGCAGGTGGTGGTATTCCCATGTGCCTGCTGCCATTGCCCTACTAGAAGATAGTGATCGTGGGTTTGGAAGGTGCTGTCTAAGGAGCCTTGGTGAGTTCCTACAGTGCATCTTGTAGATGGCATACACTGCGTCGGTGGCAGAAAGAGTGAATGTTTGTGGATTTGGTGCCAATCAAGAGGGCTGCTTAGTCCTGGATGTTGTCAACATTCTTGAATGGTGCTGAAGCTGTGCTCATCCAAGCAAGTGGAGACTATTCCTGACTTGTGCCTTGTAGATTGTGGATAGGATTCAGGAAGTCGGGAGGTGAGTTACTTAGCACAGGATTCCTAGCCTCTGACCTGCTCTTGTAGCCACAATATTTATATGGCTAGTCCAGTTCAGTTTCTGGTCAATAGTAACCCCCAGGATGTTGATAGTGGGGGATTCAGCGATGCTAATTGAATGCCAAGGGGCATTGCTTAAATTCTCTCTTGTTGGAGATGGTCATTGCCTGGCATTTGTGTGCCGTGAATATTACCTACCACTTCTCAGCCCAAGCGTGGATATTGTCCAGGTCTTGCTGCATTTGGACATGGACTACTTGAGTTGTGAACTCTCTTTGCGTGTTTTGAGTGTATGCAAATAACTAACCCTTCGAGTTCATCCTATCTCGAGTTTACTGTGGGGTTATTAATAGAAAATTGGATTGCACCAAAACCGAGGGGTTGGGAAATATACCACCACTTATAAAGAGGAAAACAAGTCAAAAAACCTTTCTATTTATGGTGGTGAGAAGAGAAATTAGTGCTGTTTAACTTAACCCCCTCTTCTGCCCGTAACAAGTGAGAGGCTGGGAAGTGTTGAACTTCAAAGGGACTTGGGTGCCCTTGTTCATGAGTCACTGAAAGTTAACTTGCAGGTACAACAAGCAATTAAGAAGGCATATGGTATGTTGGCTTTTAGTACAAGAGGGTTTGAATATAGGAATAAAGATATCTTACTGTAATTATATTGAACCTTATTGAGAATGCACCTGGAATATTGTGTGTAGTTTTGGTCTCCTTAACTAAGCAAATAGTTACTTGTCATAGAGGGAGTGCAATGCTGGTTCACTATATTAATTCCTGGGAGGGATTGCCCTCTGAGGAAAGATTAGATAGAATGGGCCTTAATCCTCTGTACGAAATCAACTTGTAGATCTAAGGATACATCTTCTGTTTTTGCTTCGTTAGGCAATCGGCTCAGTGTGTCTGCTATGGCCATCAGGTTACCTGGTTTGTACCTAATCTCGCAGTCATAATCTTTAATCTTTATCAAGAGATGTTGTAATCTTGGTGGTACACTGGTCATGGTTATCGCCAAATTATCTTCAGTGGCTTGTGATCAGTCTCTACCACAAATCTTTTGCCAAATAGATAGGTATGAAAATGTATGGTTCCAAATACTAAAGCTAATGTTTCTTGTTCAGTGTTGAAGTAGTTGGATTGTGTTATGGACGGAGATTTTGAAGCAAATGCAATTGGTTTGCCTTTTTGTAGTGTGCATGCTCCCAGACCTTTCTGTGAGGTATCCATCTCCAGGGTAGTTGCCTCCCTAGGATTGTAAAATTGCAATGTCGATGCTTCTGATAATGACTGTTTCAGTGCTTCAAAGAAGTGTTGGTCCTCTTCATGCCACAGGAAAGGCCCATCCTTTCTCAACAATTCCCTTAGCAAAGGAGATTTTTGAGCAAAATTGGGAATTTATGGAGATAAGAAATTAAAGAGATGGAGACATCTTCCAAAATGGTCCTTATCTTGAGGAGTTGGCATGGCTTTAATATACCCTATTTTACTTGGATCAGGATGTATGCCAGCACTGGAATAAATAGAACTGAAGAAATTGATCTGCTGCATGTTGATGGCACATTTCAGACTATTGACGAGCAATCCTTCATTACGTGCCACTTGCATCAATAAGTGCAGATTATGGTCATCTTCTTGCTTTGTTCTACCCAGAGCAATGTGATCGGTGATACAGATGCAACCTGGCATAGCGCATGCAATGCAATCCATGTAAGCTTGAAAGAGACTCTGGCTAATGGATAGACTGAAAGGAGGTCTTTGAAAACAGTATCGTCCAAATGGCGTACAAAATATAGTAAGCTCTTGGGACTTCTCTGCGACATTTATTGACCAGTCGCCGTGTTTGGCATCAAGCTTCAGGAAGGATTTTGCACCTAAAAACCTTGGATTTAACTCTTCTAACATGGGTATTTTGTAAGGGCAAAGTTTCAAATCTGTGTTTAAACGTCGTGGATCGAGGCATACTCTTAGGCCAGGATTTTTCAGTCAGCGTGCGAGGGTGGGCCCGACACGCCGGCATGTAAAGTGACATGTGATGACGTCAGGCATGTGTCCCGACATCATCGCAATGTTTCGTTCGGCGGGCACGCGCCAGAGTCGGCTTTATGCCCGCCAATAATTGATTGGCCTATTAGGGCCATTAACGAAGTAATTAATGTTAAGTTTACGCTGCCCGTCCAACCTTACATTTGGCGGGCAGGCAAAAAGGGCAAGCGGCCTTTACATTTTTTAGGAAACCTCATCCACGAGTGGGATGAGGCAGGAATAGGTTTCACAGCAGTAGGTTTCGCCATGGCCTTCCAAGTCTGTGGATACATGTCTTTTAGAATTCACAATGGTAGTATGTTGGCATTTTCCCCTGTGTCAACCTTGGCCAACTTTCTTAGAGCAGATAATTTGAATCTTGGCAAGAAATTCAAATGGCGAGACGGCATCTATGTTTTTCACAAGATTGATGGTGTGAAGCATTTATTCACTGCTCATTGTCTGGTCTTGCACATCATTGTCATTTTCTGGTTTGCCAATCATCTCATGTATATGTTTCTTATGGGTTACCGAATGGTTGTTTTTATGGCTTGACCGTGGTGTACGGTCTGTTTGGATCAGCTCTTTGTAGCTGCATCAGCCTTTCCTCTAGTGCACTGCCGCTGCCGATCATGCTTTCTGCCACACGCCTTGCAGAATTGCTGGAAAGCTAGGCATTTCCTTGGTGCATGCAGAAGGCCACACATTCCACATACCTTGCTATATTTAGGTGTTCTAATGAATATGTCAACAATTGTGGTTGCACTTTGGACCTGTAAGTTTCGTCAACCTGCGAGGATTGTTTTGTACTTACGTCCATCATTGAGTAGCTCTGCAATGCTACACATTTTGGGCTTGTCTAGCAGATCTTGATGGAATGTTTCCACCGGAGTTTATGCAATCATCAACTCAACAATTGTATCTGCCAGCTCTGCATTTGAAAATTAACAGTACATACTCTTTTCTCTGCACCTGCTGACAAGGTGGTCTATGGATTTTGCAGGCTTTTGTTGGAATGATATGAACTCTAATCGATGAATACAGAAGTTTAACCTGATCCTGAACCAGCCTTCCAATATAACCATATCTTTTGGAGATTCTTTGGCTCTTCTGCTGTTAATACTGACAAGTGCAGCCTGTGTAGACCTTCATTCTCAACTTTTATGGTTTGCTTTTCTGGTTCATATATACCTGAATCAGGAAGCCACAGCTCTGTAGGCTGTTTAAACATTTTGAATTCAGATAGAAGGCCAGCTACATCCCAATTCAAACTGGGAAATTTTGTGGACATTTTGACAATATCCCTTTTCACCTTCCTTCTCCTGAAGTACCTGATATGAGTGTTGCTGTAGCCACTTTCACGTGCTTTTCTGAAGCTCCGCCCGTTATAATTGCAACCTTCTCTGGCCTGATTTTTAGGGTTTTTTGTTTGATTCTCCTTTGCTCGCTATTGATCCAGCCCATGACCTGGTCACTCGTCATCCCCGCCTGAGTTAATCCGGTGCTGGTCCTATTGATGCATTGCCCTACTCACCACGAGGGATCCATCTGCTTCCCAGCTTTTTATTTGAGCACTATCCCTGCACTGTGTCTTCAAAACCTTTCTGTGCAGCACTATGCTGTAATTTCAACACTCTCCGATGCTGTGGCTTTGTTACAGTCTGACCAGAGCGTGGAGGGTCGTCTCATGTAGCATGATCTAAAACTGTCCACCATGCTGTAGCTATACTTTAATCTTACTTCCAGGCTGAGTACTTTGTCATTTAGAAGGAACTACTGCTGTGCATTATGGGCAGAATATTGGGCAGGCCCAACATCCTGAAGCATAAAATGATGCGAGATGATGTTGGGCGTGCATCCCGACATCATCGCGCGTTATTTTGTTATTTCATTCGGCGGGCGCACTCAGAGTTGGCTGCGCACCTGCTGAACTGTCAAAGGCCTATTAAGGCCATTAAAAAAGTAATTTACCTTATTGGCGGCCAGGTGAAGAGCCCAAGCGGCCTTCGTGTTTTTCAGGAAACCTCATCCATGAGCGGGATGAGGTTTCCTGAAGGTTTTATAAAATAATTAAATAAATGTTGCTAAATTCACAAACATGTCCCAGCTCATGTGACACTGTCACATGAGGGTACATTTAAGTAATTTTTCACCTTATTTATAAAAAAGTTCTATCATCAACTCTTGCGCACACGTGTGAATGAGCGCAGGCCCCGACTCTCCCTCCTCCCCCCACCCGCACAGGTTGCGCTGAGTGCTACTGGGCGCACGTTATGCTGGGCGGGCCTTAATTGGCCCGCCCACGTAAAATGGCGGCAAGCAGCTGATCTCGGGCGATGATCAGCTCATCACCCACCCGCGCCAGCTCCCGGACAGTCCGCTGGCCATAGGAAAGACTTACCCCCATGTCTTGTGCGTTATAGTGACATAAAGGCACCAATCACTCATAGGGGATCATGCCAAATTTATCACCATGGTGACATTCAAAGCCACTGGAAATGCTGTTCTTGTCCTGCTCTGAGGTTGCAGTTGTGGCTGCAGCAGTTGACTGATATCAGTGAGGTTGTCCTTAGTTAAGTACAGATGTCCACACATTGTCCCTAACTGAAGTTCAAGTGGGAAAATTGTTCCCTGAATACCCTGAGTGAAAACAGCCTCTTGCTGAGCACCCTCCTTCTTCTCTTCCTCCTGCCTCCCTCTTCTAATAGCTTGTCCTGTTCTGCATGGTCCTTGTTCATTCTATAACTCATGCTGTATTGCAAGGGGAATGCCTACTGATGCAATCATACCTGGGAGCAACTGGTTTGTGCAAAGACCTTCAAGTCAACAAAATGTCCTTCAGCACCTGTCCACCCACTCCCTGTTGACTTTTGCAACTTGAAACAACTGAAGAAAGCACCAACATTTATCGAATTAAAGTAACAGCCAGAAGAAATCAACCAACGATTAACCAGTAGATCATTGATGGTCATTTCAAAAAACACTAGTAGGTTGTCCTTCATTTCATGAATATGGGTTCAGCTGTGTGATGATAAGACAGGGTGATAGCTGGGCCATTGGATGCCAAAACTGCACCACTGCCTTAAAGTCAATATTGCGCACTGATTGACGCCATATACTGCCTGCTCTACGTACTCCTGGTGGCTGTGTCACTGTGCCCTCACCAATGTGCATCTGGTACTATTCACTTCAAAAGTGTGCGCACACCATGGACATCATTTTGAAGCTCTAAGGCTGACTCATTGCATCCAAAAGATAAATGCAAACATTCCCAATTTCTTGCCATAAGCTTCATCTGGTAGATCCACTGAATTCAACCTTTGGAATGAGATTTGAAACTGAGAATAATTTCTGAACTGTTGCCCCTTAGTTTCAAAATAGACAGTAAATGTGGAAAGTACAGATTATGGTTCAAGAATAATTCATGTTACATTATTGGAAATAAAATAAAATCTAGTAAAAAGACAATGGGGAAAGAACAACAGAGAAAGTAGAAACTGTATCTAATTCAGGAAACTTTTTAAGTATACATTTCACTCATGCAATATTACAGCGATAAAAGTCCCTGACATCTGAATGGGATTATTACAGTAATACTGTTTTTTTTAAAATTTCACCTAAAATGTTATTTTAAAAAACCTTTCTGCCCCAGCAGCACAGATTTCACTGGAGCTGTTAGCCTTCTGAGCGTTCAAGTGTTATCTTGCAGTCTATTTAAATTGGAGGACTGTTTCCTAAAGCAGTTTCCCATTGGCAGTGCCTAATCCTGTAATAATACCTGCTGATTCACTTTAAATAGTAGATGTGCCTGTGTGGACCTTCTACAACAGCTGTATAAGCTCCCATTCAAGCCAAAAGGAAGCTAAGTTTCTTTACTGGCTGTACAGGCATGGGAACCAGTGAAGTAACTTACTGGCAGCCATGTCTTTGAATACCTCTAGTCTAACAGCTTCATTTACCTCAGAACCTGTGGTTATTCTGCCTTAAAAGCAGCAACTTCAATGTTTCTGATGGCAACTACACTGCTCTGTTATGTTTGTTAGTATCTGGGATGTACCATCGGCAGAAATTTGCAAATAAAAATGAACTAGTGGATCAAAACAGTTTTCCTTATGTAGACCAATGAGACAGAGAAGCCCTGGTTTTAACCTGGGATAGGGAATGAACTGAGAGCCAAATCTCTCTGACCTTGGTAGTGTGATGCCTGGGTGATTTCAGCTCCTGCATCTCGTTGGCAGGTGGGAATAGAAGTTGGGGCAGCCAGAGGCCACCAGCTTGCACAATAAGGTAGGCTCACTAACAACAAATTAAGCCATTGGATAATGTATTGGGTGGGTGGGGTGTTGGTGGTGTGGGAGTGGATCTCGGGTTGGGGGGCAGTGGAGGAGCTGGGGCTTTGACTGGCAGGTTTTCCACTCGATTCACTGACACAACAGGAAACCTGCCCATTTTTGGTGAGAACGTTGTTGTGAACCTGTATTCCTTTCTGTCTGATTTTGCAGTTTTATTGCTGGAAAAGAAAATTGCCCAAAAATGAGTCACAGGAAAGTCCCCATGTTTGCTGAAGGTCTTGTTGGAAGAGTTCAGAGTAATTGGAAAAAGGATCCTGAAATTTAAACCGTACAAGGCATGGAGAAAGAATCCGGAGATTGTCAGCTTCAGGAACTTCATGCCTAGGACATGGGATCCAGTTCATGAAATGCTTCAATTACTTCACAAGAGTAGCAGGCGAGTACAGCTTCTCATTTCTCAATCTCTCTTAAGAGAGTGAAGCAAAAAAAAGTACCTATGATAAGAACTTAGTGTGTAATGAAGAAAAACTGGACACAATCAACCTGCCCTTTCAGGTGGCTTCCCCTGTACACCTACACTTGCTTCTGTTTTTATTTATTTTTGTGTTTCTTCCTGGTGGAACCTCAACATCCTGGGAAGTGTTGTCTCCTCATGGTCTACAAAAGGGTCATTCAATTCAGACTCTTAAAAGTTTCATTGAAGAGGCCTTCTGCTTGACCTCTTGACTTAGATGGTGCATGGAATGCAGAGACTAAAAGTGGGGGCAAGAGCCTTAAAAAGGTAAACGAATATTTAAACCGTCAGGTAAATCACTTCAAGCATGTAAGCCGATTAAAAAAACCCAAGAGAAATAGTCGACGAGAATTAGCAGATGATGAATGTAGAAATTGGCCAAGCGCAGGCCCTTCTCAAAAATAGCCCTGCCACAACTAGAGGGAAATAACAACAATGAAATAAATGTTTCTGATTTTTGTGATTATGAGCTTCACTAAAGGTAATCATTAGATTTTTCATTCTTTTGGACATTAAAACCATGATTTAAAAAAATTATTTGTATTGCAAACCAATTGCACCATTGTGCCTCTTCAGTTCACAATCATACCAAAGTAACCATAGCAACAATGGCCCTTGAAGCATTGCTGAGAATCTATGACAAAAGTGCATGGTAGTTGTGAAGGAAGTGATGGTGTTAGAGAGAATGTCATGAACTGTGTCCAAGTCCCTCTGTTCATACAAAAAGTGTTTTTGCCACCTCACTAACATGAAGTAATATCTGGCAAGAGGGAGCTTCAGGAGTTTGTGTTGTGGAGCTCATAAAGCTTAAGTCCACATCATAAAATAACTAATTAGTGATTTGTATTTTCTTGACCTAGACCACATGGCAGGCAGTCTCATTCACCTTTTACTGTAAATCATTGTTCCATAAATGTGTAAATCTCTTATTGTTTCCAAACATCCCACAACAGGGACACATGTAAATAATTTCAATAATGCTAATGATTCATTCTTATAAAAATGTCTGTGGGTGTAATGGAAAGGGCCAGTGCAATTTTTGACAATTTGCTGTTTCAGTATGGTGTATTGTTTTACACCAAAGGCCTCAACACAGGTGGCAACAATTGTACGAGGGTCAATATTTTCCAAGTCTAATCCACTGTGTACAGCTACATTTTTCTACCATTTATACACAAATGTCAATTTAAAGATTGGGTAAACCCATTGATTAAGGCCTTATAGGCTTTGGGTTTGAGTCTAGTCAAGCCTGATACAATCCTTATTCTCCCATCTGCAACAATATGTCCATGGGCGGACAGGAGAGTTGCAATGAATTATACCAATTGCTGCGATATTTCCTTCTACAGCCTTGTTTTTTTACTAAAGCTCTGGGGGTGGGGAGGGGGGAGAAATTTGCTTGGGTATGCACTGATTCCTGGGGGCAGGCGGTGCTGTGGAACCTTCCATGTAAATTTCTGCAGAAGCCATCAGAAGGGGTTCTATGCAAATTAATTTCTCCTCCCTTGACTTCTTGGGTTCTCTGGTCAATTCTTTAATGCTTCAAGCCCAATGCGTACAAATTGAATTAACCAGTTCTGAGCAGGATAAAAATTCATGGTATAAAACTGCAAATGATAATAATTTTACTCAGATGGCCTCCAAAATTGTTAGTGTGTGAAATGGGGAAAAAAATAACATTGGTAAAATAAGGAATGATTTCTGAAGTTGAGTGCAAGGCATAAGCCTAGATTTTTGCAGGGGTTTAAACTGGTAAAAACTGTTCTGACTATCCATTCCTTCCAGAATTTATATTTGGAATTAGAATAAGGCATGTAATACATCCACTTAAATACGGTTGAAAATATTATGACTATTTGCAAATAATGCAAAATATGTCATACAATGTATTTCCCAACAGCAAGTTAGCAACAGTTCCTTTGTGCCCCTTGTGTCTAATGATGCAATGAGTAACAAAAGGTGGGGTTGAGGGGATGGGGTACAGCTTGGGGTGGGGGGGGGGGATTAAAATTCTTATTCTTCTTAGGCAATCCCTTGGGATCTTGGATGACTTGCTTCCACTCCTATTTGATGAGTTCTGTGATGGTGGGTAAGACAATGAGAGGAATTTTCCATGCTCATTGGCATTGTGCGTCATTGCGAGCGTGAGCGGACAATATAGTGAGAAGGCCAAAAACCAGTTTCATGCCATTGTGAAAAGAATTTGCAATCGTCTGCTTGGCCTGTCAATGGCAGGCCACATTTCCCGCCGCTGGACATTGGGAACTTCATTTTCATATATCTGCATATCATTATTAGTCCTGCTCACTGGAATCATCACCCCATGCCGGATCATCTGGGCACGTTGGTGTGCACAAATGTACGTAAGCGACGTGCACCTGGCCAGCTTCTCTTCGCTCAGGACTTTGAGGTTTATTTACCTACCTTGCGTCAGGCAGCACTCACGGTCATCAGCACCAGACATCGCAGGCAGCGAGGGGATTCGCCTGTCACAACCGAGAACTGAGTAGAACAGTTGCTTTGGGAGTCTACTGTCAGGCATGTGAACCACATGTCCTGTCCAGTGGAGTTGGTGTCAAGTGATTAGTGCCTTAATGCTGGACATGTTAGCTTGGGAGAGGACTCTTGCTGTTGGACCATCTTTCCTGCCACTGGATTTGGAGAGGGTTAAAATTAAAGATCCAGGGAATCTACTCAGGATAATTAATTGCCAACAATGCGACACTTTGTAAGAAGGAAAATGTCCTTCTTTGCACAGAAGCTACAGACCATATTTTGCTGAGGCAGATTTCATTGTCTGCTGTGATGGATCTTCTAGTACCCTCTATACAGACTATCCAGGGTGAGTTTGGCTGTCTGCCTAAAAATTCCAAATAACTTGGTCAATTAGCTAAAGTGAGTGGTGCATCCCTGTGGCAAAAGGCAGATATCTTAGCATATTGTTGCAGCGGTGTAGATAAAGCTTTGCTGTATATAGCTTATCCCAAAGCTGAGGTAGGTACTAAAAGTGAAAATGTTCCAGTAGTAACATCCATTAATCGATAATCAAAAAATAAACTCAACTGGGCCAAACCCCTTCCCATTTGCTCCCTTCATACAGAACTTCATGGGCAGGATTTCCCCTTCATTGGGCGGGCGCGGCAAGCAGGCCTGGTAATAGCCGCAAAACACACCACTGCCTACGATCAGGCCTCGACCGTGATTCTACACTGGCAGGTCAATTAACGGCCAGCCAGTGTGAAAGGCGTGCTGAAGTGCTGAGTGCTGCCGGGGTGGGGGCAGGAGGAGGGTGAGCATGGAAGTCTGCACATGTGCAGGGGAAACAAGTGCTGACAGCTCCCTGAGGGCACACAGCTGCCTCAGGGAGTTAAGAATTGGGCACTGGCCAATAAAGATTTTACGAATGATATAAACATGTTCCCACATGTGACTCAGTCACATTAAGAGGGACATGTTAAAAAATGTTGAAAATTTTAAATTTTTTTTAAAGTTACTGCCGGAAACCTCATCCCGCCCATGGATGTGGTTTCATAAAAAATCCAAAGGCCGCCTGGCTGATTTGCCTGCCTGCCTGCCAAACATAAGGTTGGATGGGAGTGAAAAATAGTATTCAATTATTTGATTAAGGGCCTTAATAGGCCTCTTAATTGTTGGCGGGTGCGCTGCTGACTCTCGCACACTCCTGCTGCCTGAAATATCACACTATTGTGCAATGACATCGGGACACTCGCCTGATATGATCACATGTGATTTTATACCTGATTGGGTTGGGCATGTGCCCACCCAGTACATAAAATCTTGCTCCATGAGTTGCCGATTTCTCAAGCCCTTTCTTTCCCAGTCATTCTAAGGCATAAGATTCCAATAAGATGCTAATTTTGGAGTAGGATACCAGATTTGTGGGTTTAGATTAAATGCTTTTCACATATTAGCAATCTTTAATAATGTTATTTATTGAATTTAGTTATGTTTAAATGGTAGAGAATAATTATTTCCACTTTTGCCTCCAGCGTCAACATGCAGTACTGCCTGGTCAGATGCGGACAAATTCTTCCTTTGCTCTGTCCCAAGAATAATCTTAATACCAATTTGTATTATATTTTCATTTCCCTTATCAACCATCCTTGTAGCCTTTTGGAGTTTGTTAATTTCATAGCAGATTGTGGGCATTTTTGTGCAGCAGGCTTTGCTCCCACTAAGTTGTCAGCTGCAACTGTCGAAACCTGGATCATTTTTGGTCCTTGTACCTAGTAGTAGGAGAAAACTTTAATCATGACAGGCTGGACGCTTGATTCAAGCCTATCAGTGAGATTTTCTGCACTTGCCCGCCGCTGCGATTGTCCGGTCCTGCCACAAGTCAATGGAATCCCGGCCTAAGTCTCAGAAGTGAAAGAGCAGTACCTATAGCTCTAATCTGCTCTACAAGCCAGTCCTAATGGCTTGATGAAAGTTTCAAGATCAGTGAATTTGACTAGCAGCCCAGTAACTGTTGTTAGGCACAGCCAGGGCTGCCATCATTCGCTTTGATGGGAACATTAATACAACAAAGTATTAGGGCAAATGATAAGTTCTTTTTGTATTAACAGAGTAGTCACAATTATGGAATCAGTGTGAAGGGCTGCAGATGTTAGATAATCCAAATCAATTTCATGCCTATGTTTTCATAAATGTTTGTCCAAGATATTTTTCCCATGGGATGGGAATATTATTTCAACTGAGTTGAAACTTTGCACTTGTGTTTGGATATAGGTTTGTGCAATATCTATGCAACTGGAGGTGGCTATACACACAAATCATTTTCTCTCCTTGACCCTTTTCTATGGCAACACTTCTGCACACATTTCTACATAAGGTGAGAAAACTGTCCCTTGTTTTCTCCCATTCTTCGGATTTGCAACAATGAATTTTTCACCCCCCCAAAAAAAACCGTTCACACAGGAAATTCCTTCCCCACACTGTGGTAGAAAGTCTCCAGGGGAAAAGCTTCCTGTGTGAAGACACTTTCAACTGTTCTGCAACTACAGTTACCAACTTCAAAGTAACAGCAAACTGCTCTCATCTGAACTAATATTGTCATCCAAGTGGTCAAACAGTAAGAAGCTGACCATAGTGCAAAATATATCAACGATATGTGAAAACATTTTTGTTTTTATCAAGATAAGGCAATATTGGAGAATTGAACATTGTTCTTTTTACCCCAGTGTTAATACTTACATAAAAATACAAGCCTTGCCATTGAATGTTTAACCTTGCTAGCTCACGTTTTAGTTCAGTAAGTCTACTGCCTAACGAAGGGTCCCCATTATTAGCAGAGCCAGGTGCTGCAGGACTAGAAAAAAAACTTTTGTGTTTCAGTTTTACACCTTCTTTCATTTGTAGCTACAGATAATTGTTCATTATCTACTGTTTCAAGTCAAAATGAGGGGTGGGGGGTGGGGGGAGGTGGGGGAGAGAGGGGAGGAAGGTTTGTGTCAGCAGTGTACAACAAGGTTTGAAAATGCCCATTACTTTTTTTTGTCTTTATTTCTCAGAATGAGAGATGGGAAGATCTAGTAAATGACAGCTTGTTTTTTCAGTATAACGAAACAGGGGGATTTCTGGTGCATTTTAAACTCTTGACTTTAATGGGCACAGTGTGGTTAGGGTCTTTTTCTGAACTGCAAACTGAAAGTGTGAGGAGTGGGTGGTCAAAGGGAGCCTCACCCACATCACTATGATTTTCCAGTGTATGAGAGCCTCACCACTTTCTGGTGCTAAGTTCTGCCACTGTCTGATAACATGGTGGAGCTCATATTGTTTGCATGGTACAGGTAACATGTGTCACATGTTACAAAGTCACATTTCATGGCACAAAATAAAACAAGATCATTTGTTACTTCTGTTTATTGCCGACACTGGGCTTTGTTTTCTGTTAGTTTTTGGCATTTTTGGAAAGCCAAATATGTCCATTTGCGTAATGCCTTTTCCAAATGGATGTTTGATCAGAACAATAAGGGAAATAAATCATTCAGGTTCTGAAAATAAAATAAAGAGTGATTGCCAAAACTGGTGGTATTCACATAGCATGAGTCACAAATTGTGATGACTGGTTAATACTGTTGGTATTTTTTTTCTCTGTGGCAACACAAGAATTAGTTTACTAGATTAAAAAAAAAGATGGACTTTGAACTTATCAAGGTGAGTGCTACTTATTTTAGATACCATAGCTTAGCCAATCTGTCCTTATAGCTAAGGTTCTCCATTTCTGGCAACATTGTCATAAATCTCCTCTGCATCCTCCCTAGTGAGATCACATTCTCCCTGTATTGTGCTGACCAGAATTGTATGTAGTCCTCTAGCTGTGGCCTAACTAGGGTTTTAGACAGTTCTGACATAACCTCCCTGTTCTTACACTCTACACCTCAACTAATAGAAAAGTATGCCATCTTCACCATTTTATCTACCTGCTTGGCTACTTTCAGGAATCTGTGGACATGGACTCTGAGGTCCCTCTGTTGCTTTACTATCCTACCATTCATTTTGTATTCTTTTGAATGATAAATGCAAAAATAGCTCTTCTCTCCCCCCAGATAAAGGGTTTACCAGATGCAAGAAGACCCTTTAACAATTGACCAAAAGCATTATTCTCAATGTTCCAGCTCATATCTTTCATTGTCTACTCTCTACCTTTCTTGCTTGTCTATGCACACATACCAGCAGCCCTTCAGTCCTTTGCAAAGGGCGATATGTGCAAAGATCAGGGTTTGCAGTAGCCCATCAGTCCCAGATAACAAACTATGAATCAGGGTACCATAAAGGTCCCCTATTTGAGTTAGTTGATCTTAGCATGGGTTTGAGTATGACTGTTAAAGTTGGACCTCAGTGTCATAGGTAAGAAAGGGGAAAAATCAGCCAAGTTTTCCGCTTCTAATCAGTATCCAATGATACACTACAGAAAAGTGTGTGGCTGTCTGCTGAAGACAAAGTCAAGCTAAGTTATGATATCCCTACAATATAAGCCAACACTCTCTGTTGAGGCTTGCATACAAAAAGGTTCCTGAGGGATGCTGATACCCATGCTACCATAGCGCAGTGTGAGTCACTGTTTAGGAAACAAGAGAGAAAGAAGAAAGACTTGCATTTATATAGTGCTTTTCTTGACCACCGGATGTCTCAAAGAACTTTATAGCCAATGAGGTACGGTTTGGAAGCACACTGTACTCTCCACAATTATGTCACTAAAGCACTTTACATTCCTCGGTATATCAAATCTTGCAGGATCTAATTTTTGTTGGTTAAAGGTATCAAGAGATTTGGAATTAAGGCAGTTCAATGTATTTGAGGTACAGATGAGCTATGATCCAATTAAATGGTGGAGCAGGCTTGAAGGGCTGAATGGCTAACACCTGTTGGCATTTTTATAGTAACACTGGTGTCATTTTAAAAGGGGTTATTGGCTTCACCAAAAGAAATAATTGTATTATGATATCACGTAATATCATCACAAAAAAATGAAGCGCAACTCTTTAGGTTTTCCTCTTCCTTCGATTATAAATGGGTTCCTCCACTGAGACAGAGCTTTTTAAATGTGTGATATTGAAATTGTAGCCTCCGGGCAGTAAATTTTGAAATTCAACATTCCTGTTTAATCACAGTGATTAGTCTAATTGTATGTGCTTCTCTCTGCTAAGTTGCTCTCTACTTAGACCTGCGATTTGCCTGAGTTCCTTAGGGGCACATACTTATTGGCAGACTTCTGCAGGATTATGGCTGGAGCAGTACTATAATATAATATATGCTACTTTTCATGATGAGAAAGTATCATTCTGCTCATAGTCAGGGATGTAGCTGTGCAACCAAACATTGTGTAGCAGGAGGAAAGTCTGGCAGTCATCAAGTTAATGGTAATTTGGAAGACAAAGTTTTGAACATTTCTGCATAAAATGTTCAGCATTAGCATTCATTTGAGACATTTCTTTACTGAAGTGCAGGATCCCTGGAACACCTGTTTGTGAAGGAAGAAGGCAGGAAAAAGTGGAAAATGATCTTCGTCTAGAGGGGCAGGAACATTCCAAGGCACATTACTTGCAACTTTTGCTTTACAATATTGTTTAGCTACAATTAGAAGGGCCATTAAATGCAACTAGCCAGACTAAGATTGGAGAAGCTAGGTCTCAGGCACCATGTATGATTTTTCTAAATTATTTGTTCATGGAATACTGGCATTGCTTGCAAGGGAGCATTTATTGCCCATTCATAATTTCTCTTGAGAAGGTAGTAGTGAGCCGCCTTCTTGAACTGCTGCAGAACATGTAGTGCAGGTATACCAACAGTGCTATACCCGGAGCATATGTTAAGCTGTGGGAATCCATGTTTGCTGGAGCACACACTAAATAGGAAACCTGCTGCCAGTTGGTTTCCCAGTACAATCTCTGCAAATTGTTGTGTGCCCAGCAATTACAATTGCTAAAATGGGAGCATGGAATTTATCACCTAAAATTGCCATAGGCGACAGATCTTCCCCCACCCCCCACCATCCTCCCGCCACCAACACCTGCCCCCCACCACCAAACCAACAGACTTAATTTTCTAGAAGCTGCACTCTCCCAACATTGGTTTAAAAAGCTTCTACTCAACAAAAGCTTCAGTTAATTTTTCCATTTTCTCACAGATTTCTTGGCTGCTTCACGTGACATCAAGTTTTTGCGTTACTTTCCAGCACCACAAGCTGACAAGATTTCTCTGGGTCTGTTTAAGTCAGAAGGGAAAATTGATTTAGAATGTGTAAAAGATCTTATTTGTGATAATTCATCAAATTTTCTAAACAAATATCAGTTGGTACTGGCCTGTGGGTGTCATAATTACAAAGCTAGCACCACTCAGTTTATCTCGCAATCAGTTTGAGTTCTTAAGATATGCTAGAGATGGGAAAAATTCCACTTACTAACTTACGATAGAGCTGGGACATATAGCCAGGGTCAATGAGCTGGAAAACAAAGCAGCTCCCTGTCTGCACCAAAAGTGTATTTTATTCCTTTTATAAGATTTATTTCCCTTAGTTCAAATTCAAAAACATTATTTGGCGAACAAAAAAGGTTAAATTAGGTGAGTTTAAACAAAAGTGCTACTAAGCAAGTGATAAGTGAGTCTTTATGCTTTCCCCATCACTGATTGTATTATGATCTGAGCAAGGATTTGGAGAAAGACTATAACAATGAGCTTTTCAGATGACTCAATGGGTAAGGATATGGCTTGGTTTGGAATCTGTCTTTCTTCAGTTTACTAACCACAGCAAATATGGGAAAAAGTATCAATTGTGGCTCCTGATCCTGGTCACTTTCCAGTAAATGCTGATACCCTTGGTTTAAAGAGCAAAAAAATTACCAAAAATACAAAAAAAAAATTAATTTGATGACTTTTTTCCCGTTTAATCACTCTAAATTTGATTGGAATTCCATCTCCTAGAATACTAAAATGTTTATTTTTATGATAGGCTGTAAGCATGCAAAAAAGAAATTGTCAAGAACTGCGTTAAATTAGTTTTGTTTTCTTTTCCTTAATAAAGCCACACTGCCTCCTCGCCATAGCGTAAATGTAAAAACCTACAACAACGTTGGGACATGACATAATAATTCAACAGGCGACAGTGGAGCTGGATATCGAGCCAGCGAATTACACCACAGTGCACTTTTGCAACATTTCTTTTCCCTTGTCACCTGCAATTCTCTTGACCTGAGAGCAGCATGCTGACCTGGAACGTGAAAGGATCAGCCGCTTAGTTAAACCACACGGCTGTAGAAAGCAGCCAATCATAACCTCTCTGTATCCCTACCTGGCATTCAATAGTAAATAATTTCACTGGCTCTGATATACGGTATTTTTTAAAAAACAAGTGCAATAATTCCTGTTTTATGTCAAAATATAATTTACTCTTGAGACTGATTACAAAAGAAAGTACAAGGTGTGCCTTGTCCTTACTACAGATCACATGATTGTAGCAGCAAATAATTCACCACCTCCAAGTTTCAGTCTGTGTAACCCTTTCATTTGGTTATTTTCTTGCGATCTTGTCCCCTTCCCTGTAAATCGAATTTTTATTGCACAGCAAGTATCTTACCAATAACCTGGTATGTCACCTAAAGAGGAAAACTTACCATAGGACACCATAAGAGGGTCAATAAATCAAGGCCTCAGTTAAAGAGGCTTCAATACCTGGAATACTTTTAAATAGAACATCACTTTTGGAAACCTCTTCAAAAAGTGAGTTTCACCTTTTGGAAACCATTTGGTCACCAATTGAAACTCTTGTCAGGAGAGGCAGTCTCAATATCAGGGACCATTTGAAATGATCTTTTCCCCTTTGCTTTTACAGGCTTTGTTGCTGGTATACGGTTCAATGGGTGCTGGCAGCACTTCAGTCCTGTGCCTCACCTGCAAGGTAATTCTTTCTATATCTAGCTGGGAAAGAATGACCCTGAAGATTAGCAAGCCGTTGATTTTGGCATAGCTGCTGGTGACCATCCACGGATGTTGCAGAGTGGTTATCTAATTTAAATATTGGGAGCGAGTTTCATTACTACCAGCAAAATATCTTGACTGCTTTCCTGCAAAAAAATGGCCAGTCATTTTCACCTAGGGTGCTGGAGTGCTAAGGCCCAGCCAAAAATATAAACCACTGCCCAGGCCTGAAGGAATAGAAAGGCCTAATTCCACCATCTGAAATATCTGAAGGCAGATATTTCAAGAATCACTGGTTAGTCTACAGCTGGAGTATTGTGTCTAATTCTTTACTTTAGAAAGGATAGCAAGATTTGGAGAAGGAGAGGAGATTTACTAGAATGGTATCAGAGATGAGAGGCAGCAGTTATGTGCAGAGACTAGAAATGTTGGATTTTCTCCTTAAAGCAGAAGAAGGTCAAGAAATATTTAATAGAGGTTGTCAAAATTAAGAAAGGTTTGTTAGAGCAACGAAGGAGAAACTGTTTCCACAGGCAGGAGAGTTGGTATTGAGTTTTTTTTATTTATTCATGGGATGTGGGCATTGCTGGCTAGGCCAGCATTTATTGCCCATCCCTAATTGCCCTTAAGAAGGTGGTGGTGAGCTGCCTTCTTGAACCGCTGCAGTCAACCTTGTGTAGGTACAACCATAGTACTGTTAGGAAGGGAGTTCCAGGATTTTGACCCAATGACAGTGAAGGAGCAGCAATATATTACCAAGTCAGGATGGTGGATGACTTGGAAGGGAACTTGCAGGTGGTGGTGTTCCCATGCATCTGCTGACCTTGTCCTTCTAGATGGCAGAGGTCACGGGTTTGGAAGGTGCTGTCAAAGGAGCCTTGGTGAATTGCTGCAGTGCATCTTGTAGATGGTACACACTGCTGCTACTGTGCATCATTGGTGGAGAGAGTTAATTTTTAAGGTGGTGGCTGGGGTGCCAATCAAGTGGGCTGCTTTGTCCTGAATGGTGTTGAGTTTCTTGAGTGTTGTTGGAGCTGCACTGATCCAGGCAAGTGGAGAGTATTTCATCACACTCCTGACTTGTGCCTTGTAGATAATGGACAGGCTTTTGGGAGGCAGGAGGTGAGTTACTGTCTGTAGAATTTCCAGTTTCTGACCTGGTCTTGTAACCAGAGTATTTATATGGCTGGTCCAGTTCAGTGTCCAATAAATGGTAACGTCTATGATGCTGCTGATCTAGCTTTACATACATACATTTAAGACAATTGATGAAAGAATCAGAGGCTACATAGTCTAGAATACACTGCTGAAAGATTGGTGGTATGATTTATTAGTAACTGTCAAAAGGGAACTGGATATATGCTTGATGAGGAAAAGAACTGCAGAGCTATGGGGAAAGAGCTGGGAAAAGAAATGTTGAGTGGGGTTAATGGCATGTGACTAACTGGATAGCTCTTTCAAAGAGTGAGCTTTGATACAATCAGCTGAATGACACCCTTGTATGTTGTATGATGTAATGGATGGAATCCTCCGCTCCCACCAGTGGTGGGAATTGTGGTGGGCGGGGACTTAATTTGGTGGGAGGCAAAAAATCTGTTTCTTAGTTGTGGGATAAACTGTGCAAATTTTGTTCTCTCGACTTTCAAGGTGGGTTAAAGGTAGGTCAAGTTTCCTGATGAACAATGTTGGAAACCTCATGTGCATTCATTAGCATCTCATACATGCAAATTAAAAAGCCACCTCACCAGAATTAGGCTTGCCCTCCAAACTAAGTTCCCTTCTGGCAAGAATTTAGAATGCTCTGTTTTATGACTGCACATAGGTGGCATACACCTGATGAGCTTCATCTCTTCCCTTGAGGTCTGTAGATGTTGCTCTTTCCTTCTTGGGGACCTCACATAACTTCATTTAAGTACTGTTAGCAAATGCTGTGCCCAGGCAGGACAAGGGAGGCAGGTGGAGGCTGGAAGGCAGGATGGGAGTGGGGTGGGGGGGCGGGGGGCGGTGTCAGTGGGTGGTGGTGGTGGTAGAGGAGAAGGATGGAGCGAAACACATAAGAACTTAAGAACTAAGAGTAGGAGTAGACAATTTGACCCCTCGAGCCTGCCCCGCTGTTCAATATGATCATGGCTGATCTCATTTCGGCCTCAACTCCAATTTCCTACCCTCTCCCCATAACCTTTCAACCTGTTACTAATTAAAAATCTGTCTATCTCCTCCTTAAATTTATTCAGCATCCCGGCATCCATTGCACTCTGAGGTAGTGAATTCCACAGACTCACCACCCTTTGAGAAAAGTAATTCGTCCTTATCTCTGATTTAAATCTACCACCCCTTGGTCTAAAACTATGGCCTCTCATTCTAGAATGCCCCACAAGAGGAAACATCTGCTCCATGTCTACTTTGTCTACCCCCTTTAGCATCTTATATACTCCAATTAGATCTCCTCTCATCCCTTTCAACTCTGGTGAGCATAGGCCTAAACTGCTCAATCTCTCCTCATAAGACAAGCCCCGCATTCTCTGGAATCAATCTGGTGAACCTCCTCTGAACCGACTCCAATGCAACTACATCCTTCCTAGAGTAAGGGGACCAAAACTGTGCACATTGGTGTGGTCTCACCAATGCCTTGTACGGTTGCAACAACACTTCCCTATTTTTATACCCTAATCCTTTAGCAATAAATGCCAAAATTCCATTTGCCTTCCTTATTACCTGCTATACTTGCATACTAACTTTCAGCGATTCATGCACAAGGACACCCAGATCCCTCTGCACTAAAGCATTCTGAAGTTTCTCTCCATTTAAATAATAAGTTGGCTTTTTATTCTTCTGACCAAAATGGATAACCTCACACTTATCCACGTTAAACTCCATCTGCCAAATTTTGGCCCATTCACCTAACCTGTCCATATCCATTTGTAAATTTCTTATTTCTTCATTGCAACTTACTTTCCCACCTATTTTGGTGTCATCTGAAAATTTAGATATAGTACCTGCCATCCCTGAATCCAAGTCATTAATGTAGATTGTGAATAGTTGGGGCTGAAGGACCGAACCCTGTGGCACCCCACTAGTTACAGCTTGCCAACCAGAAAAAGACCCATTTATCCTGACTCTCTGCTTTCTGTTGGTTAGCCAATCCTCTATCCAAGCTAATATATTACCCCTAACTCTGTGTGATCTAATCTTCTGCATTAACCTTTTGTATGGCACTTTATCAAAGGCCTTCTGGAAGTCCAGATATACTACATCTACAGGATCCCCATTATCTAATTTGCTTGTCACATCTTCAAGAACGCTGGATAGATGAGGCAAGCTTACTGAGGAAGTGTGTGAAGATTAACCGGGGAAGGGCGGGGGAGAGTGTCCAGGGAAAGGGGGTAGAATGCATGGGGAATTGGAGTGGGGGTGGGGGCGGGTGGCAGTAGTGCATAGAGGGTGAGGTCGGCGGTGTCAATGTGGGGTCATGAGTGGTGAACTCAGAGTACTATTGATAGGGTGGAACAGTCACAGTCAGAGGGGGGAGTGGGATATAATGGGGTGGCAGGTCCAGGATGAGAGCCTGGTAGACGAAGGTCTCACTGGGGGAGGGGGTGTGGGGGTCACGAAGAGGGAGTAGACAGATAGCTTGGATAATGGGAGGGGGCAGGGTCAGGGTGAGCATGAGGATGGGAGCGGATGTCGGCACTGAGGGAAGAGAAGGCATGTGGAGATGGATCGTGATAGGGTCCAGGGTAACGGGGGATGTTCAAGGGTGACAGAATGGAGAGAAAAGGCGATGTTGGGTGGGTCTAGGGTGATGGGGGCAAGTTGAAGGTTGACAGGGGAGGATGGAAGGTGGTGGAGTGAGTTTGAATGGTAACACACACCATTTTCCAATCTGACATTGACCACGCAGTTAGTCAGTCAATGAGACCCCTCGAGGTGGGAGGAGGGTCTTTTCAGGTGGGTGCAGTTCAAAGTCAGCACAAGTGGTAGACTAAAGAGACACCCTAATAATCATGAGGCAACTGGATGTCAACCACACTCAGTTGTGTTCTCCTCTCTGTAGTGAGGCCCACATTGCAGCAGGTTTGGTCCCGACTCATTTGTCTCATAACATTGAGATCCCAGCAAGGTGTGGTGCTGCCATTCATTCTGTGTTATTTGTCATTGGCTGCAGTCAGAGGCTGAGATGAAGGGAAGAAGGAAGGTGGATGCCCCTAAAGAGCACAGGTGGTGGAGGGTAGGCAACTTGTGACAAGAATGGCAGCCAACATAAAGGGGAATCCCAAAGTCTTCCATCGGCACATAAATAGTAAGAGGGTGGTAAAAGGAGGAGTAGGGCAGATTAGGGACTACAAAGGGGATTTACACATGGAGGCAGGTGCATGGATGAGGTGTTAAATGTATACTTTGCATCTATCTTTATCAAAGACGCAGATGCTACTGAGGCCATGGTGACAGAGGATGAAACTGTCACTAGAAGGATTCACAATTGATAAGGAGGAAGTGTTGGATAAACTGTCATTACTTAAAATTGAAAAGGCACTGGAACTTGATGAGATGCATCCAAGAATATTGAAGGAATTAAGAGTGGAGGTTGCAGGGGCACTGGCCATAAACAGTCTTCCTTAGACTTAGGGGAGATGCCAGAGGACTGGAGAATTCTAAACATTATGCCCTTGTTCAAAAAAACTTGTAAGGATAAGCCCAGCAATTATAGGCCTGTCAGTTTAACTTCAGTTTGGGGAACTTCCAGAAACAATTATTCGGGATAGAATTAATAGTCACCTGGAAAAATATGGGTTAATTAGAAAGAGCCAGCATGGATTTCTAAAGGGGAAATAGTGTTTAACTAACTTGCTGGAGTTTTTTTGAAGAGGTAACAGAGAGGGTTGATGATGGTAATGCTGTTGGTGTGGTGTACATGGACTTCCAAAAGACATTTGAGACAGTGTCACACAACAGACTTGTGAGAAAAGTTATAGCTCATGGAATAAAAGGGACAGTAGCAACATGGATATAAAATTGGCTGAGTAAAGGGAAATGGAGGGTAATGGTCAATGAATATTTTTCAGGCTGGCGGAAGGTTTGTAGTGGAGTTCCCCAGGGTCGGTATTAGGAAATCTTGCTTTTCCTGATATATATTAATGATCTAGATCTTGGTGTTCAGGGGACAATTTTGAAGTTGGAAGCATTGTAAGCTGTGAGGAGGACAGTATAGAACTTCAGAAGGACATAGATAAGTTAATGGAGTGGACAGATAGGTGGCAGATGAAGTTCAATGCAAAGCAGTATGAGGTGCTGCATTTTGGTCGGAAGAACATGGACAGATAATATAAAATAAGAGGTACAATTCTTAAGGGGTGCAGGAGCAGAGGGACCTGGGTGTATGGGTGGAGAGAGCAGTTAATGAAGCATTTGGTATCCTGGGCTTTATTAATAGTGGCTTGAGTACAGAGTAAGGAGATTATGCTGAGTTTATATAAGACACTAGTTAGACCTCAGCTAGAGGGAGCATTGTGTACAGTTCTGGGGACCACGCCATAGGAAGAATGTGATCGCATTGGAGAGATTGCAGAAGAGGTTTACAAGAATGGTTCCAGGGATGAGAAAATTCAGTTATGAAGATATATTGGAGAAGTTGGGACTGTTCTCCTTGGAAAGGGGAAAGCTAAGAGGAAATTTGATAGGGGTGTTCAAAATCATGAGGGGGCTGGATAGAGTAGATGGGGAGAAACCGTTCCTGCTTGTAAAAGGATTGAGAATGAGAGGGTACAGATTTAAAGTAATTTTCAAAAGAAACAAATGTGATGTGAGAAAAAACTTTTTCACTCTGTGAGTGGTTCAAGTCTTGAAAGCACTGCCTGGAAGTATGGTGGAGGCAGGTTCAATCGAAGCATTCAAGAGGGCGTTGGATGATAACCTTATTAGAAACAATGTGCGCAGGTACGGGGAAAAGGCAGGAGAATGGCACTAAGCCATAATGCCCATTTGGAGAGATGGTGCAGACATGATGGGCCGAATAGCCTCCTTCTGTGCCACAACAATTCTGTGATTCTGTGGCTGAATGGTCATGGCTGACAAGGGATCATGCAGCTAGTCCTTCTATACTGACAAGGTAATGGTCTCTCTATAGAACTTTGAAGGTAGGGGAAACAAGCATTACCCTTGTCAAAGAGCAATATCTCATACATATTCATGTATGAGCAGGGGGAACACCTGCCTCCTGCCATGTGTAGATGGAGTTTGGGAAAATTAGGACTGGCCTGCTGGCTTTGAGATGTAAACAATATGCTCACTAAATGTATCACTTCAATTCGTTCATACATCCACTTGAGGCATTGATGATGCAGGCTGCAGGCAACCCTGCCTTGGTAATGGCTCTCATCCAGATGAGGAGAAGGACGGCCCATCACCATTTGGCACAGGCTCAGGAGGAGAAAGGCACTGAGCAGCAAGAGGCAGCATGGCCTCTGGAAGGTCAAAAGGCTGGAGAACATGGACCACTGTAAGGGCGGTGATTGGCCTTACCATGGGTCTCTTGCAGTTGGTACTCTTATCTAGAGATGAGCGAAAGGCAGTGCCGGAGGTGCCATTGTACATCCAGTGATGTGGTTGCTCACATCTGCGAGCTTCTCTAGCATGAGTTGTGGCTGCAAGGACTCTGGAGGAGTAATGCAGAGCTCCTGGCCTGCAGTGATTGAATGTCTGTCCCGGTGCATTTTGGAAATGATACCAGGACCTTCGGCCTCATGTGGTAATGGCGGGGCAGGTGACTTCCTGCCTGCCCTGCCACAAGATTCACCAAGCTTCTCATTGATGCATAATTCATGAGTGCAAAGCAGAAGATCACGCACATTCTCCCACCCGCCACCCTGTGGAATCATGCCGAATTTCCCACCCGCAACCGGACTTAGTCTCCAGAATGGAAATTTCCGCCCTGTGAAGTATGCCTGTTTCACTCAGTTTACTGGCTGCCCAATGTTCTGTCAGGTTGAGGATGAGGTATGTCCCAGCCATACTCTTCGCAACTGACCTCAAGGTCTCTTACACCTGTATACTTGTTTGAGGCAGCTAGAGGTTATTGTCACTAACAAGCCCTGTGAAAACTCTGCAGTGTGGGGTGTAAAGGGGGGAAAACCAAAACATCTCATATTAGGCCTCGACCTAATATGCGCCCATTCAGCCACTCCAGTTCTAGACTTACAGTAGGAGTGCACTAGAAGGACCTCAGAGTTTCAGCCTCATGTCTCTGTGAGGGTGAGGGGAAGTTTAAGAAGTAGTGTGTGTGGGAACTTAGGGGCATTTGGAGGGGAAAAATGGTGCCTCTGGGAACTGGGCAGAGGTTTTGTAAGGCATGCATCTCTCTCTAAACTTGGACAGTTATGAAGTTGGAGTGGCTCTGTGAGTTAGGAAGAAGGAACTACTTGGGGAACACCTCTGTGGAAGAGGAAAGAAGTGCCATTTTTATGGGCCGAATGACTGTTGAGGTAACATTTGGGGAAGTGATTGTCGGGTTGATCTGTATGGATAAAGCCAATTGTTACTTAATTTTCATACGCTTGTTAAAATAAAAATATATCAAATGCAAGATAAAAAGCATTAAAAGTGAAACAGAATTGAGCATTTTAATGTAAGATTTCTAGGTTTTTAAGGCAGCCTGTCCCTGCTAGAATTGTAGCACAAAGGGCACATTTCAAATTCCTTCTGACCAAAAAAAGGCCAGAATTTGGGAAAGGTGAAGGATGGTATAAATTTACTGTGAATATCTTTGTGGAGCCTTAAGGACATCAATGCTCTATCTAGAGCCCCTTGAGGTGAGAGTAGTAAAATTCAGCCAGAATTGGGATTATACCCAGAATCTTGCTAAGTTATACATCAGTGTCATATCATGCTATGGCTCCCAATTTCCTGGAGGGTTGCACTGGACTCTTACCATGACCCCAGTGAGGGTCCAGTGGAACCCACCAGAGAATGGCAGGGACCAGTTGTGCCGGATCCCTGCTGACTTGAGTTTTCCCAGTTGACCTTGTAAGGGATAGAACTGCTGTATACACATTGCAAGACCTATCACATAAGGCAGTTGAGCTGGAGAACATGCTAGGAGTTACCATTTTCCTGGCTCAATTTATTTCTAGAGACTGAGTTGGATGAACTCCTGGCACAAGTGAGATCTGGCAGCAATGGAGATGGCCTAGACCCCCCCTTGCACAAGGGCTGATGGGAGCATGATGAGCCCACAAGGGGGTGGCCTGAGCAACTCTCACCCGAATACTGAAGAGGTACTGAATTTACCAACTGCATGCTCTCCACCATTGGGGTTTTTCTTGTGTCATATCTGTGACTCTCTTGTAGATGAATTGATAGAGAATGACTGCTATGATTAGTCAAAAATTCCATTATTGTTGTTGCACTGTATGTGAGAACCAGGGAAGTAACAGGCTGAATTGTGGTCTCCTTTGGTCCAGCAATTCTCATTGACTCTCTAAACTCTGGCAGGGTCAGAGGTGTGATCCCACTCTAATTGCAAGGGATTGTGGTCAGGGAATCGATGCATTTATCACTGTGCATTCAAGATTGTTGGTTTGTTAAATAGTAAAACTTAACATTTGTTTCAATTTTGTACATTATTTACACATTGGTCTGAATTTTCCTGTTGGTGATTTGGGGGCGGGGCCCGCTCACTGACTGGAAAATGACGCGGGATGACGTTGGGAGGAACCCCCGACGTCATCCCGGTCCCTTTAAATTTTTAGAAAGGCGGGCGGACAGCAAAATCAGCTGTCCTCCCACCGACCTGTCAATGGCCAATTGAGGCCATTGACAGGCTAATTAAGATAAGTAAAGACCTGCTCGTCCAACCTTAAGGCTGGCGGGAAGGCCAGGAGCCCCAGCGGGCTTCTGATATTACATGAAACCTCATCCACTGGCGGGATGAGGTTTCATGTCCGTTTTAAAAAACTTTAATACATTTTATGTGATATTTATTAACATGTCCCATCTCGTGTGACATTGTCATATGAGGGGGACATGTTTAATAATTTTTTAATTTTTCTATTTTTAGAGTCTACTTACCTCTCACTAATCTCCCTGAGACAGCACTTTGTCTCAGGGAGCAGTGCATTCTTTCACACGCATGTCCAAAAGAGTACACTTTGACAGCTGGTGATTCCCTTCCCCCCCCGCCCCTCACAGGAAGCACATAGCGCTTTCTGTTGGGCAGGCCGCTGGGTGGGCTTTAATTGGCTTGCTCACTCAAAATGGCAGTGGGCCCCGTTTTGGTGGCGTGTGTCGGCTGTCCGCCCGCCGCCGAGCCGGTGGGGCCCACACGCCCACCAAGGGCAAAATTCTGCCCATTATATTTAGTTAAACCTAACATCTCACAGGCCTGATTTTCAATTCATCTTGTCTGCTGATTTTCCTGGGGACACATACTAGGTGGCTGTAGTCAACAGCTCTGTATAAATTATGCCTCAGGCATATGCATTCAGGTACAGGGCTTATTCCCCGTGCCTCTGCAGCATTTCTAAGCCTGCTTTCA
Organism: Carcharodon carcharias; assembly: GCF_017639515.1. NCBI lineage: Eukaryota > Metazoa > Chordata > Chondrichthyes > Lamniformes > Lamnidae > Carcharodon > Carcharodon carcharias. Next base: position 40,294,643 of record NC_054474.1, on the reverse strand, counting down.
CTCCCATGTCATCACTTACTTGTCACGTCCCTTTAGTTTTCTCAGTAGTCCTTTAAGCGTTCACAGTGTGTACTATTTCCCAATCCTCCCCACCTTCTCCCTTTAGTGAGTTTCCCATTTTTCCTGGAGTCAGTATAAATAAGCATGGGTTCAACAACCGTAAATCCTAGGAGACTGACTGCTGAAAACTGGCAAGTATTGTCAGAGAGGTAGAGATAGACACAAAGACAGAAAGAGTAAGAGACAATGAAAGACATGCACAGAGATTTAGACAGAGACATATAGAGGGAGACAGAGATACAGTTAGAAATAGGCTGGTAAAAAGCCAAAGGGAGTGGAGACAGAGGAATATTTTCGTTGAGAGAAAGAAGATTTACATAAAGAAAAAGAAACAGAAGGAAGAGGGAGAAACGAAGAAAAGCAGACAGAGCAGAAAGAGTTAAATAATGTCTTTCTGTCTTTTTTCTTCATTCTGGCATCTTGTCAGAGCCATTGGAAATTTGAACAGGTTCAAGGTGATTGAAATGAGGATAAAGATCGACCAAGTGGCAATGATCAATGGGGAAGAAGAATAAAATATAATGTACTGGGACTTTTTGGCATCCATCCACAGATTAACAGGAGCAAGGATACAGCAATTCAGGTACTTTTTATATCAGTTCTTGTGTTACACTATCAAGCATTAATATTGTTGTCATTCTATTTTGTTGAATTTATTAACAACGTGGATTTAATCCGATAAATTAAGCTTCCAAAAACACTTGTGATATTTTACTTAATGATACACAATTTATTAAAGTAGCAGTGGCTCCTGTGTAAGGGGTTTTGCTATATTTTCTTTGCTATACTTACAAATATGGGCACAATGGCATTATTCACATAATAATGTTAGAGAAATATCATCATGGTACATTCACAGCAAGGACATTCAGTCTTTTTGGGCTCTTTCCTCCTTCCAAGGAGAGTAACAGTCTACCCATTCACATATGCCGATGGAGGAAGGTCACAAACCATGTTGACTTAACATAGAAACATTCATATAAAGGAGTGGAAATTCATCTGGGCTGCGCTCATCCACATTCATTGAAAATGATGAATACAGACCACTTGTCTCATTAACTTCAGCCTGAAGCTTAATCCCAGGGCGAGTATTTGATTAGGTTATGTCAGAGACCATAACAATTATGGCATCAGGTGAGCATTCCTGCCTCTCTTGGATCCATGGGAAGATTTTTTAAAAAATCAATATAAAAAACTTACCTTTCATTGGTGGCTGCAGGAGCCACTGCAGAATTCTGACTGGGCTTGGCCTGATGTCAATCCCACCCATCGCTGCCCCATTCCTGTGAGGGGTCTAGAAACAGATATTAGGCCCCTCATTTACAAATTTAATGAACATAGCTCTATTTTCAGCAACTGCCAGGGAAGCCTGGAAAATATTCCAACCCAATTTCAGTTCAGGTGCTTTTCCTTGGGGTGCAGAATGATAATCCCTGAAATTGGGCCACGTAATTCCCCAATTTTTGCAATAAATTGGGTACAGGGAGTTCTGATTTCTACCCCAAAATGTTTCAACTTATGTCCTGTGGATGTGACCAATGAATGCATTGCCTGGCACATCTGTTGGGTACAGGTTTGTGGTATAGTTAACATCAGCTTTTTGTTATGTGTATGTATCTATTTATTTCAGAATTGAGGCATGTTTGCTTGATGAGCAGTACAGCAAGTTTCAGACTGTGCACTGAGGCTACTTTTGATATTTGTTTTTTCACTGTTTGTTGAGTTTACTATGTGTGTTGAAGCCTTCTGTGCCTTTATGTCCTGGTATCTGTATGATGTGGTTTGGTGCAATGCTTACCACCTGCAAGGGTTTTTATAAGAAATGTTTTCTCACAAAGTGGTTGGCGAGACATGCACCTGCTCTACATCTGCACCGGCGAGCAGTATGTTTGTTTTTTTTTCTTATTTGCTCTAGTTTCTTGACACCCAGTGGTTAGGCCTTCTTGTCATTACTGTCCATGTTGTGGTACACTTACGCTTCTCTCAATTCGAAGGAAAAGGTGAGGTATCTGCTTTCAATGCTATCTCATTTTCTTCTCTTTCTTTTGTACAACTTGTGAGCCATTATGGAGGAAGACAGGAAGCTTTGTTCTTTGTTTTCATGGGCAGAGTTTTTTGTCCCTCGGGTGAGTGCGCGCCCGACCCGAACTGGAGTGAAATAGTGCACGATGATGTCGGGCGAGCATTCCAATGTCATCACGCTCTCTCGCGATCTTTCAGCCGGCAGGCATGGGCGAGAGGCAGCAGCGCGCCGGCTAACAATTAAGAGGCCGGAAAGGCCCTTAAGTAATTCATTAGGTAGCATTTTTTGCTGCCCGCTCAACCATTTGGTGGCGGGCAGGCAAATAGGCCAGGCGGGCTTTGCATTTTTCGTGAAACCTCATCCACGGGCGGGATGAGATTTCCAAAGGTTATCAAAAAAACAATAAAAATTTTATAACATCCTTTTTCACATGTCCCTCTTTATATGATTGAGTCACATGTGGGGACATGTTTATATAATATGTAAAAAGTTTATTTGTGTGTTTAAAATCCTTCAGCTGCCTGAGGCAGCTCTGTGACTTCAGGGAGCTGTCAGTGCATGCTACCTCACGCATGCGTTCACTTCAGTGCTTGCACTCCTCCCACTCCCACCCTGGCAGTACTGAGGCTCTTAGCGTGCCTTTCATGCTGGGTGGCCGTTAATTGTCCTGCCCCATTTGTGCTGTCATTATTGCATGTGCCTCTCTGACATTTTATCTGCTTATTGCCTTCGTTTTGACATTCAGCAGAACATTGGATACATATTTTCTGTGCTTTGCTCATCCTTCCACAAATATTTTATCATCTCACTGTCAATTTCTTGGCTCTGGATAGCCTCTCATTATGAAGTAAGGCATGTGTAAGTGCAGGTCAAATTGTTAAGCTAATAGCAGGGTGAGTGACTGCCCAGTTTTTCTTTCCACATAGCTCTCCATGAGTATTTTCTTTTATGAGTTGCTCTGCTAATTTTCTCTGGTTCTTTCAGTTATTGAGAGTTTTTATGTCACTTTGGTCATGTTTTTACATACAACAGTGCAATTGGCACAAACAGTATTCTGTTCCATTTATTTTGCTTCTATATATTATAGCTCCAGTGACTTTTAGTATAAATGTATTCTCAACTCTGGTGTGTGCCTTTCCCATATATTAGGTATTATATTCCTCATTGTGGTAACATCATGTTACCTTTTGTTACCTGTTTACTTTTGAACGGGTTTTTTTGAACCATTTTGAGCTACAAACTATTGTTCCTATGGACCTTTGGTGTATGCTATGATGTCAGTTCAGTGCGCTGGGTTTAAATGGACACATACTTCCTGGGTTTGCCAATAGCTTTTATCATGAAGGTGTTGCTCCTTTCAAATCCCATCTTGTAAGTTTATATTCTTGTTATTTTCTGCTGTTAGTTTCTTTCTCTGCCTACATTTATCTAGTACTCACATGAATCATGCTGCAAAGGTTGTTCTTTTTGTTGCAATGTTCACACCTGTTGAACATGCAATGAATGTAGCAAATAATGTTCTCCTTGGATTAGGCATCCCACATAAATGGAAGTGAATTGGAATGGTGTCTTGGAGTCCTTCCATTGGGCAAGAATTACACTTGGATCAGGTTTGCACTTCTTTAGTGTTGGATCCTGTGGATCCTTGTTGCCAGTTTGTTGTGAGTGGTGGCCAAATTGGTACTAGAGATAGAGCAGATCCGTAGACACTTCTTAGGTGGATAACTTTATGTTTATTTACAAGATACATAGCAGATATTACAGGTATGCTTTCTTCTCAAACTCTGTCCAACTACTAACTACATACTGCAGACTACTGACTATTGAGGTAGCCCACGCTACTCTCCTATTGGATACAGAAGATCATGTGATCTTCCTTTACAAGCATTATCCTTAAAGATATGTTCACACTAAATAAAACCACAACTATCATATCCCTCCCACTGTACTCAGATATACATTTTTCTCAAAGCAACAAAATATTTACACTGGTAGTAATTTACAAGTTCAGTCTTCAGTAGAACATCTCAGCTCCACAACCTCAGATTCTTTGTCAGGAACCTCCTTTTCCGGGGTTGCCTGAACATCAGGTTCTTTGGTAGGTACTTGCAGTTCTGTATGCTCAACTCTTACAGGAACATCAGACGTGTCTGTCCTGGGTAGGATATTCTCAACAGGAATTGCCAACCCAGTTGTCGCATTGTGGAATCATTTCTCTCTTCTTTAAATGATTTGCATGTCCCCATATGACTCAGCCTTCCACCTCCACGTGGTAAGATAGAGGTCCAGTCAGTTCACCCGGTAACCACTTTGGTCCTTCTCCTAAGTTGTTCATATATACCAGCTCTCTCACAGTAAATTTCCTCTCATGACTATGCCAGTTGTGTCTAGTTTTCTGGCTTCCGTGACTCTTTTCCAACTTCCCCTCTAAATTGTGCATTATTAAACTCAATCTTGTCCTGAGATGCCGTTTCATCAATAATTCCTCAGATGTGACACCTGCTGTTGTCTGAGGGGAGGTCCTATATTGGAAAAGAAAGCATGCTAGATTGGTTGTTATGGAATCTCCAGTTAGCTTATTCATGCCTGTCTTGAATGTTTGAACCTTTGGCCAGTCCATTTGAGGAAGGGTGGTATGGTGAAGTTTTTACATGAATGATACCGTTGAGGCTGATAAACCATTGAAACTCAGCACTTGTAAATGCTGTGCCATTATCAGAAATGACTACTTCTGGTAGTCCATTAATGGCAAAACTTTGACGTAGCTTCTCAATTGTAGCAGTTGATGTTGAAGACTTCACCTGATATTTGTCCATTCATTTTGAGTGGACATCAACAACGAGCAGAAACATTGTTCCCATGAAAGGTCCGACATAGTCAATGTGTAACCGCACCCATGGTCTTCCTGGCCACTCCCAAGGGTGTAACGGAGCTGTTGATGGTAAACTTTTGCAGTTGTTGACATTGCACATAAATCTCTGCAAACTCTCTATTTTGGCATCCATCCCAGGCCACCATAGGTAGCTGCGTGTTTTGGTCATCATTCGGGAAAATCCTGGATATGTACTGTGTAGTTCAATTAACTGTGGCTGCCATCCTTTTGGAGGTACTATCACTTGTTCTCCCCATAATAAGATGCCATCCTGGATGGTTATTTCATGTCTTCTGTTAAAGTACGGTTTCATTTTGTCAGATACAGGCTCCTGTGACCAATCACGTAGAACTTGTTCTCGTAGTAGGACTGGGTCCTGACTTGTACAGTTTCTAATCTGTCATGCGATACTGGCGAGGAATCTCAAAAAGTTAACAGCTAAACAAGTTCTTGTGGAGCTGGGATGTCCTCATCATTTTCTTGTAAAGGCAAATGACTAAGTGCATCAGCGTCTGTGATTTGATTGCCAGGCCTATGTATGAAAGTTTTTTCATGTGATGGCAGGATCTAAAGTCCTATTTGTGTTTCTGTGTCTTCTTTCTTCGTGCTTTCTTCTTTCTAGCACTGACTTTAATCTCAGCCTTCTTGTCGACTTCAATATTGGCCAGACTACTCTCAGATGCGAGCTCAACTTGTCTGAGCTGAGTGGTTGAGTCCCCCAAAATTTCATCATCTGTCTGCTTCTTAGAGAATTCGGTGAATTTCGCTTCCAAAGCCTCTCTGGCTTCATGTAGCTGATTCTTCAGCTCCTCCACTTCCTTTTTGAATTTGTTTGTTGCCTCCTGGAAAATTGAACATTGTTGTGTCTTCTCTGCAAATTCATTCTTCAGTTCGTTTAGAGATGTGTTGAATTCTTTCTGTTTCTCTTTGTACTTTTCCAGTGGTACAAACTTAGACCTGAGGGAACCTTGTAGTGTGTGAATGTCTTTCAGCAGGTTTTCTTTCTCCTTTTGAAGAATGCTCACCTCGTCTTGAACTCTGTCATCAAGCAGGGTCTCTTTGAGTTCCTTCTGCTGTTCTACCATGTTTTAGTTTAAGACAGCCTGCACTTCTTCAGGTTGTTGTGTCCTTACACACTCCTTTTCCAAAACACATATGATTCTAGCTTCCTTTTGGAATCTGAGTGGCTAGTCAAGGTTGATTTCTCTTAGCCAGTTTCACCCTAGAAGGCTTTGTGCTCTGCCTCTCAATACCCACACTTGTACCAATTGGCTTCCATTGTAGACAGTTACCCTACTTAAGCCTTTGACTTGAATGTCTTCACGCGTGTATATTTTTAGTTTGGCAGATGTTGCTTCTAAATATAATTGATGTTCACCACTATTCAGACATCTGTAGGCATGTTCCCTAATTATTGTAGCGGAAGCTCCTGTGTCCACTTCCATTTAAACAGGTCTGCCATTTACTTTTACTGTTACAAATATTGGTTCTGTTTTTCCAACCTTCAGATTAACTAATGAGTAGATATCTCAATTTGCTGTTTCAGGCTCTTCTACATTGTAGATTTCACTGGGTTTTGCTTTTGTTTAAAAATCTGTTGAATCTTTCCTTGCACTATCTCATTATATGTCCAATTCTATGGCAATGATAACATTCAATTTTTTAAAACTGCCAGTCATTAAAATACTGCTTGTTTCCACCCCAATTGAACTTATCCTTTGATTTTGCTGCTAATTTTATTTTCCTTATTTTCTGACTAGCAGGGCTGTTTCCCGCTTCTTGGCAGAGTCTTGCATTTGCGTGCCCTTTTTAGCTGGGGTCTCCCACCTGATGTGGAGGATGGTGCCATTTTCCACATCCTGTATGGCTTTTGAATCTCTCTCTGCGCTTTCCATGGCCAATTGATCTCTAGCGCCTTCTTGAAATCCGAATTTGCTTCGGACAATAATCTCTTCTAATTGTGCCCTCATTCATACCACACACTAAACAATCTCTGAGCATGTCATATAAAGATATACCAAACTCTCAATGTTCCATTAACTGCTTCAAACTTGCCACATAGCATGAGACTGTCTGCCCCAAGGCTCTATTTATTGAATTAAACTTGAACCTTTGCATCGTTACTGAGGGCTTTGATTGATAATGACCCTTCATGAGGTCCACAAATGCATCAGAATTTTTTGAATCTGAGGCACTGGGTACCATCAAACTTTGAATTAAGCCATAGGCTTTATTCTCACATGTACTTAAAAGCTTCACTCGCCTCTTCTCTTCCCCCATAATCTCTTTCGCTTGAGAAAAGAACGTGAGATGTTCAATGCAATGAGACCAATCGCCCGTTGCTGGACCGAAAGGATCAATTTTTCTGAATTGCGACATTTCAAAAGGGAATTACTTCACTGATTTGAATGGAAATTTCTACTTACACTCACTGCTCGAAGTACACGGTGCCAATTTCTTTTTACTTGATATCTTCTGTTATACGTGATATATCTTCATTGCCAGTTTGTTGGATCCTGTAGATCCTTGTCGCTAGTTTGCTGTGAGTGGTGGCCAAGTTGGTACTATAGGAAGAGTAGATCCGCAGATACTTCTTAGGTGGATAACTTTATGTTTATTTACAAGATTCTCAGCAGACATTACAGGAGTGCTTTCTATTCAAACTCTGTCCAACCATTAACTACAGACTGCAGACTACTGACTACTGAGGTAGGCCAAGCTACTCTCCTCTTGGATACAGAAGATCATGTGATCTTTCTTTACAAGCATTATCCTTAAAGGTATATTACACACTAAATAAAACCACAACTACCACATATAGATTCCGGCGACTGGCGATTCCAAAGTTAAAATGCAACAACATTTAAAAAATACTTCTGAGCACCATTTTGCCCCACAAAGTTGTGGATATTTGGGAATAAAAAATCTGCATTGAGCTACTTTACCTTTGGCTTTTCCACCAACCTAATGAGAGGAGGAGGTAAAACAACACCTGGGCAACATTACTGAATAGCATGGCCTGAATTTTGCATTAAGCATGCCATTTATACCTGAATGGTGGTTTGGGGCATATTCCATTGTGAACTGTTTGCATACAATTTTCCAAGGTTGGCTCTAGGTGCAGTTTGAATGGATGATGGTGTGTACAACTGGCAGGAGTGGAAAATTGCTTGTAAGGGAAATTTCAGAATATGCAGGAAAAATTAATTAGAGTTTTAAAAAGCATCAAATTCTGAACTTGTCAGTGGCCCTTGCTGAGACTGAAGAGGTTGACAGATAAAAATGAATGGAAAGGAAACTCAGGGTGCAGCCTTGGGCCTGCAGGCAAATGACAATGCAATACAATTCCTGAATTCCTCTTTAATGACTTCTGAATTAGGAGTGGTCTACATGAGATGATTATGATGAGGGTGGCTCTGTTTGTGACTTCACTGCACCATCCTTGGTTAAGTCTGCAAGGAACTGTAGATGGATTGGAGGTCACAGCTGAGTGATATTCTCATTGGCTCTTGCTATTGGCTATTGTGCATTGTAGCTTCAGGTGTCCAAGCAACAAATGTCTCAGCTGTTCATCCAAATTTCTGTTGACCTGGGCCACAAGAGGACAGTTCATCATAGTCATCACCAACCAGGAGCACCAATGCCTTCTCCATAGTTCACAAGCCTGTTTGTCCATTTCTTGAGGCTTTGACTGGAATGTGTCACTCAATTTCAGCAATGGCCTTGAATCTACAGAATACAGATCACTTCAAAATTTCTAACTTATCAAGAATTGACAGAACAGAGGACCATTGGTCTACGCAATTCAAAATGGATGATACAAATGTGAGCAATAAGTCTGTGTTGGAAGAGCCTAGAATAAAAATTGATTTTGCCAATTACAGTTCTATACAATATAAATGATTGGGCAGGAAACTACTGAAATTGTGCACAATGGTGTTAAATAGAGATTCAGTCCATCAGAGTACAATATACAATAGGAGTGAATAGGAGGGGAATTCTATGCTTGGATCAGATATGCATTTATCTGAAACCACCTCTGCTATGATCAAAGTAATAACTTGGAGCTTGCTTATTGGTAATGTGATGACAAAGCATGTACTTAAAGCAGCTTTTTAAAACCTGATTTTAAACTCATACTCTGGCTTTTAATCTACTATTTCATTACTAAATCAGAAAGCATAACCATTATCACAACTAGCACAAAGAGTTTAGAGATGCACGTGGGGTTTCTGTAACATGTTTTCAAGAGAATGTGCAGATGTTCTTTCCATCTAAATTTCAGCAGTGTGTATATGTAATCTTCATAGCACTTCACTGGTGTATCATCAAAGTCAAGTACCAGGAAGCATGTCAATCCCAGCTGAAAATAGTGACATCTGACAAATATCACTTTCATCATTTGAGCATCTTGTAGGTGTCTAGTAAGATGCTTTCTGATCCTAAGATTTCATCTCTCAAAACATAGTTAACAATTTTTGGAGAAATGACTCCATTTCAGAATAGTATTCTCTGTTCAAAGAAAGTCTTGTGATTTGGTTGCCGAATGAGGAAAAGTTTCCAGGATCTTCTGTTGTCTTTGCAAATCCTTAATAACATCTGGGGGCTTGTGCTAAAATTGACATAGACTAGCCAAACAACAGCCTGATGTAGTCATACTCATCGAATCATACTTTACTAACAATGTCCCAGACATCACCGTCATCAGTCCTGGGTATGTCCTGTCCCACCAGCAGGATAGACCCGCCACTGTGCAGTCAGTAGGGAGGAGTCCTGGGAGAACAAAATCCTGTCTTCACATTGAGGATACCCTTCATTGTGTGGCATGGAACTACCATCCATGCTGAATGAAATAGATTTCTAGCAACTCAAAATTAGGTATCCGTGAGGCGCAGTGGGCCATCGGTAGCAGCAGAATTGTATATAACCACAATTGGTAACCTCATGGCCTGGCATATCCCTCCCACTCTATCATTACCACCAACCCTGGTTCATTGAAGAGTACAGGAGGGCATGCCAAGAGCAGCGCCAGGCACACCTAAAAATGAGGTGTCAACCTGGTGAAGCTATAACACAGGGCTGCTTGCATGCCGAACTGTGGTGGCAGCATGCAATAGATAGAGTTATGTGATTGCACAGCCAATGGATCAGCTCTGCAGTCCTGCCACATCCAATCGTGAAAGGTGGTGGATACTTAAACAACTAACTGGAGGAGGAGGCTCCACAAATATTCCCATCCTTAATGACGGGGGAGCCCAACCAATCAGTTTAAAAGACAAGGCTGAAGCATTTGCACCATCTTCAGCCAGAAATGCTGAGTGGATGATCCATCTCGGCCTATACCTGAGGTCCCCAGCAACACAGATGCCAGTCTTCAGCCAATTCGATTCGCTCCACGTGATATCAAGAAACGGCTGAAGGTACTGGATACTGCAAAGGCTATGGGCCCTGACAATATTCCAGCAATAGTACTGAAGACTTGTGCTCCAGAACTTGCCATGCCCCTAGGCAAGCTGCTCCAGTACAACTGCAGCTCTGGCATTTACCTGCCAAGTGGAAAATTGCCCAGGTATGTCCTGTCCACAGAAAGCAGGACAAATCCAATCCAGCCAATACCGCTCATCAGTCTACTCTTGATAATCAACAAAGTGACGGAAGGGATTGTTAAAGATGTTATCAAGCGGCACTTATTGAGCAATAACCTGCTCACTGACACACTTTGGATTCTGCCAAGGCTGCTCAGCTCTTGGCCTCATTACAGCCTTGCTCTTAGCATGGATGAAAGAGCTGAACTCTGATGGGGTAGATGAGAGTGACTGCTCTTGACATCAAGGCATATTTGACCGTGTGGCATCAAGGAGAAAACGAGAAAAACTGAAGTCAATGGGAATCAAGGGGAAAGCTCTGCATTGGTTATAATCATGCCGAGTACAAAGGAAGATGATTGTGGTTTTTGGAGGTCAAACATCTCAGTCCCAGGCCATCACTACAGGAGTTCCTCAAGGTAGTGTCCTTGGCCCAACCATCTTCAGCTGCTTCATCAATGACCTTCCCTCCAGAAGTCTGGATGTTCACTGATGATTGGAGAATATTCTGGACCATTCATAACTCCTTAAACACTGAAGCAGTCCATGTCCATATGCAGCAAGACCTGGACAACATTCAGGCTTGGGCTGATAAGTGGCAATTAACATTTGCACCAGACACATGCCAGACAATGACCATCTCCAACAAGAAAGAATCTAATCATCTCTCCTTGGCATTCAATGGCATTACCATCATTGAAACCCTCCACAAGCCATACAATACTGAGACTACAAGAGCAGGTCAGAGGTTTGGAATTCTGCGGCGAGTAACTCACCTCCTGACTCCCCAAAGCCTGTCCACCATCTACAAGGCACAAGTCAGGAATGTGATGGAATACGTTTCACTTGCCTGGATGAGTGCAGCTCCAACAACACTCAAGAAGCTCGACACCATCCAGGACAAAGCAGCCTGCTTGATCGACACCTCATCCACCACCTTCATCATTCACTCCCTCCACCATTGACGCACAGTAGCAGCAAATTGTACGATCTACAAGATGCGCTGCAGCAACTCACCAAGGTTCCTTTAATGGCACCTTCCAAATCTGCAAACTTTATCACCTGGAAGGAAAGGGCAGCAGACACATACAAACACCACCAAATGCAAGTTCTTGTAAGTTCTACATGCAAGTTCTAGTAGGTAAATTATTGGAAGGTATTCTGAGAGATCGGATATATAATTATTTGGACAGCCAAGGGCTGATTAAGGATAGTCAGCATGGCTTTGTGTGCGGTAGTTCGTGTTTAACGAACCTTGTAGAGTTTTTTGAGGAGGTTACCAAGAAAGTAATTGAAGGAGAGGCTGTGGATGTTGTCTACATGGACTTTAGTAAGGCCTTTGTCATGGTCCCGCATGGGAGGTTAGTTCAGAAGGTTCAGACACTTGGTATCCATGGAGAGGTTGTAAACTGGATTCAAAATTGGCTGTGTGGGAGAAGACAGAGAGTGGTAGTGGATGATTGCTTCTCAGACTGGAGGTCTGTGACTAGTGGTGTGCCTCAGGGATCTGTGCTGGGACCATTGTTGTTTGATGTCCTTATCAATGATTTGGATGATAATGTGGTGAATTGGATCAGCAAGTTTGCTGATGACACTAAGATTGGAGGCGTTGTTGGCAGTGGAAGGCTTTCGAAGCTTGCAGAGAGATCTGGACCAACTGGAAAAATGGGCCAGAACATGGCAGATGGAATTTAATGCGGAAAAGTGTGAGGTGTTACATTTTGGAAGGTCAAACCAAGGTAGGACATACACAGTAAATGGTAGGGCACTGAGGATTGCGGAGGAACAAAGGAATCTGGGAGTTCAGATACATAGTTCCTTGAAAGTGGCGTCACAGGTAGACAAGATTGTCAAGAAAGCTTTTGGCATACTGGCTTTCATAAATCAAAGTATTGAGTATAGGAGTTGGGATGTTATGATGATGTTGTATAAGACATTGGTGAGACCAACTTTGGAGTATTGTGTGCAGTTCTGGTCGCCTAACTACAGGAAGGATATCAGTAAGATTGAGAGACTGCAGAGAAGATTTACTAGGATGTTGCCGGGTCTTAAGGAGTTGAGTTACAGGGAAAGATTAAACAGGTTAGGACTCTATTCCGTGGAGCATAGAAGAATGAGGGGAGATATGATAGAAGTTTACAAAATTATGAGGGGTATAGACAGAGTAAATGCGAGTAGGCTCTTTCCACTTAGATTAGGAGAAATAAGCACAAGAGGACATGGCTTTAGGGTGAAAGGGGAAAGGTTTAGGGGGAACATTAGGGGAAACTTCTTCACTCAGAGAGTGGTGAGAGTGTGGAACGAGCTACCATCTGACCTGGTAAATGCGGGCTCACTCTTAAGTTTTAAGAATAAATTAGATAGATACATGGATGGGAGAGGTCTGGAGGGTTATGGACTAGGTGCAGGTCAATGGGACTAGCAGAATAATATTTTGGCACAGACTAGAAGGGCCGAATGGCCTGTTTTCTGTGCTTTAGTGTTCTATGGTTCTATGGTTCTATGGTTCTCCTCCGAGCCACACATCATCTGCACTTTGGGTTGTAGCGCCATTCTTTCATTGTCACTGGGTCAAAATCCTGGAACTCCTAACAGCACCGTGGTGTACTTGTACCACATCAACTGCAGCGGTTCAAGGAGGCAGCCCACCACCACCTTCTCAAGGGCAATTAGGGATGGGCAATAAATGCTGGCCTAGCCAGCAATGCCCACATCCCATGAATGAATTTTTAAAAAATCGCTTAGTGGACCTACACCACATGGACTGCAGTGCTTCAAGAAGGCGGCTCACCACCAAGTTCTCTAGGGCAACCAGGGATGGGCAATAAATGCTGGCCTGGCCAGTGATGCCCACATCCTGTGAAAAAAAAATAAAAATTATGTTAATATGGGAGCATTGAAATGTTCAATTTTTGCAGTATTAAAGAGCAGATATAAAAACCACACTCCTCAAATGTTTCAAAGGTATTGTGAATAAGAAACTATGTTATTAATACTGTAAAGTTGAATTTCTTGTCCACACTGCCTATTAAGTCTCAGTGGTCTCTGTTGGATTTCTGGTTCACTTTGTCAATTTATTTTCTCCTTCTTCCCACATTGCTTTTCCAAAGGCTGCATTAAGGTGGGAAAAGACCTAAGGCAAAAACAAGGGAATAAAATTCCAATGAAGGCATGAAATGCTGCCTGTGGATTGCAGGAAATGATGGAGTAGCACAACCCCAGGTCTCCTGTTTGAGAAGCTTTTAAAGTAGAAGCATAGTTCCATAATACGTTCAGTTGTCCTATAATTGTTAGCCTATTAGCCAACACCAGCACAGCTATATACTTTCCAAAGAATTCTGTTGGCTCTGGTATAGGGGCCGCATTTCTCAAGCTTTTTATATTTTTGGGCTGTAAATATGATGGGAACTTAAGTTCCAATAGGAACTGTAGTATGCCTTTCTGCCTGTTTAGCCTGTTCAATGTGATCTCTGTTAGTATGAATCTCAATACCATTTACCCTTCTTTGCCCAAATGCTTTGATACTTCTAACGATCTTAGTCATGAAAATCTCAATTGATACAGTGTCTATAGATTTTTGAAGGAGATAGATCCAGATTGCATGAAAAAGCTTATGAAGAATATTCTGCACAGACACAGGCTATTTGGCCCAACCACTCCATGCCCTTATGCTCCATTTGTGTCTCTTCCCATCTTTTCTGATCTAAATCTGCCATTGTAATCATGTATTCTCTTCTCCCTCAGGCTTGTCTAGTTTCCCCCAAATGCATCTATACTGTTCACTTCAACCACTTCCTCTGGTAGTGAGTTCCACATTCTCACCACTCTTTGGGTGAAGAAGTTGCTTCTGAATTCCCTATTGGATTTATTGGTAACCATGACCGAGATTTTCTGGTCCCATCCACTGGAGGACCAGAAGTTGCCGCCCAAAGTCAACAGACCTTTGGCTGGTCCATCAAATTTTCCATCCTGCCCATGATGATTCCTGCCGTGGGCAGGACTAGATAATCCTGGCCTATCTTATATTGAAGGCCTAAAAATAAAAACAAAAAAACTGCGGATGCCGGAAATCCAAAACAAAAACAGAATTACCTGGAAAAACTCAGCAGGTCTGGCAGCATCGGCGGAGAAAAGAGTTGACGTTTCGAGTCCTCATGACCCTTCAACAGAACTAGTCAACAGAACTTCAACTAGTTCTGTTGAAGGGTCATGAGGACTCGAAACGTCAACTCTTTTCTTCTCGGCCGATGCTGCCAGACCTGCTGAGTTTTTCCAGGTAATTCTGTTTTTGTTTTATATTGAAGGCCTCTAGTTATGGTTCTTCCCAAGAGGAAATGTTGTCTCTGTATCCACTCTATCAAAGGTTTTCAGAACAAAGCCTCTGTTAGGTCACCCCTCGGCCTTCCTTTCTCAAGAGAAAAGAGACCCAACCTCTCTATCCTTTCCTATATATACATATAATATGTAACACATATTTCTGGTATCATCTTTATAAAACTTCTCTGCATCTGCTCCAGTGCTTCTATATCCTTTCTATAATATGGTGGCCAGAGCTGCATGCAGTCCTCTTAATCAAGGTTTGATACAGGTTTAGCATAAACTCTATCCTTCGAGAATTAACAGCAACACCAGTGCTTACTGCTTTGTTTGCTATTTTTATGGCCTTGCTAACTGTGGCAGAACTTTTAGTGATTGATATATTTGTATTCCTGGATCCCTTTGTTTCTCTACCCCACCTAGACCTTGCACTTCCAAGTAATAAGTGATCTCCCTATTCGTCCTACCAAAATATACTACCTCACGTTCATCGATGTGTTGAACTTCATTTTGCCAATTATTTGCCCATTTTGTAATGTCGTCATATAGTTACTTGCAGCCCTCTTCAGTATTGACCGTTCCCCCAATTTGGTGTCATCCGCAAATTTAGAAATTGTCAAAGTCCATATTGTTAATATAAATTGTGATCAGCATTGATCCTTGTGGAATACCACTTCTCACCTTCTGCCACTCTGAATGACTACCCTTTACTGCTACTCTCT
Organism: Carcharodon carcharias; assembly: GCF_017639515.1. Classification (NCBI taxonomy): domain Eukaryota; kingdom Metazoa; phylum Chordata; class Chondrichthyes; order Lamniformes; family Lamnidae; genus Carcharodon; species Carcharodon carcharias. Next base: position 40,279,064 of record NC_054474.1, on the reverse strand, counting down.
GCTTTTTGTCTTGGAGCCAGCTAGCAATGCATTCTGCCGCTTACCCCCTGACTCCACATTCTCTGACCTATGCATTAGCCTATCATGGGGCACCTTATCAAAGGCATTTTGAACACCCAGATAAATCACTTCATCAACGTGGTTCTTAATTTCACTCCTAAATAGCTTAGCTCTAATTGTAAAATTGTGCCCTCTTGTTCTGGATTTGTGGTTTGAGTTTTGAAGGCCAAAAAAATGGAGGAGGAAAGAAAGTGTAGCCCTTCAAGAAGAAGAGAACTACCAGCATCAAAATGTTAAATTATTGAGGCAGGCATTCCATTAGCAATTTTTGAAAATTGCATGCTTTGTAGCCAGAGAAGCACTGGAGGTCCATTAATATTGTTGAGGGCTTCCTTCATTTGAATAGTTTTCAGGACCTTAATGAGCATTTTGTGCACAATTTCTGTGCAGGTTCTGAGCTTAGGCAACACTTTGGGCTCATATTGATGGTGGAGGGTGGGGGCAAGGGGATGGGGATCTGAGCTCATCATGTTTGTGGTAGGCCTCAAGCCTCCCTGCAAATAAAGGCATCCACCATCATGTTATCAACCCCAGTGTCTTTGGGACAAGTAGTTTTTCATGGCTCACATGCTGTACATGAGAAATCGTATGAGATGATTTACACCCCACGAATTGGTTGACCTGATAACTTATAGGCCAGTTGCCAGTGAGTTACGGTCATTACCACAAACAGGAAACAGATCACATCCCACAACTCTTCAACTCTCATTCTCTTTATACCACAGTTTAGTCAGAAATATCAACCAACAGATAGGAAAGTTTACAGCTTACATGCAGGCAAAATGTAGCCTTTAAAGAATTACATTAAGCTTTACAGAAATTTACAGTGGTAATACTGTAAAAATACATCAAATGGCAGGAAGGTATCACATGAAGATTACCTGAAAGGCTGTTGCCATTTTATTGTAGGGCACCATTCATGCACAGGATTTTCACTCCGAATCTGCTGTTGGCTTGAATATTTATATACTTTTAAATCCTGAATATTCATACAAATTTTAATTTTGCAAATGTTATGGAATTAAAAAATAATGTAATTACCATCTTACTGCTGGGCTGGAGCCCCTGACTAAATTCCTCTATTTGGCCCTTGAGATCTAATGAAAAGCTCAGCAGGTTTTGCTATTAATGAATTTGTTCAGACATTGTACTTTCTCTTTCTAAATTGTAGCTTAAGTCTATGGTTGTTAATTGCTCTATGTATCCAGGCTAATGCATGCAAAATTGAAAAGTAAAAGAGGAGATTTTAACTTCCTCTTCCCCAGTGGAAATAGTAATTAAAATTGAGTGTCTCTGACTGACCAAACCAAGGAGACTACCATGCTGGCTGAGGCATCCATTTGAACCAGGCAGATAATCAGGGTACTAGGACTCAGATAGGACCCAAGGCAATTTGGACAGCCCACTGCTCAGAGCGGCTATTGATGGCATATGAACCAGACATACTTAAAAGATAAATTTTAAAAAATCCTTGTGAGACTGGGGAAAGCAAGAGTAATCTTTGAGGCATAAGAAGGAAAAATTTGGGCCTCTGCAAGACCAGGCTTCCCACCAGCAGAACTCTGTGGAACTCTTTCACCACCCAGCCACCGCCATACCACTGTCCCCCACCATATAATTTACCTCAGTAAATATAATTATGCAAGATGGTCATTTATATTGTTTTTTGACCTGGAGCTAGAAACTCAAAAACATCTTCAATCTGCAAAAGTCGTTCACCAAATTGCAATTAAACTCTGATTAACTTTGGGCTGTGTTTACACAGCTATTAAGCATTAAAGGAAGAGAGCTATTTAAACAGAGAATACAGTAAAATCCCAATGAGTCGAGTCTCAGGGGCTATGCCCACAAATTCATGCTAAATGGAGCTCTGTGATAGTCGAGGAGGCCCCATTCCCATGTGAATACATCTCTATGTGACCCGATATGCATACAAACAGAGTAAATGTCGAAAACAGTAGATTCAAATGTCAAATGAAAACACAGTAATATAGTAAATGTGTGAAAGTCTTTATCCAATTTGTTCACACCTTAAAATGGCCTTAGGGCTGGAACTTTGCATTGAAAAATATTTACAGTTAGCTTCAGAAAAACTTCATAATCTTTCTCTGCATAGTGTGCTATCTTCGGATGTGTGCGATACAGTCCACCATGTCCTCAATGCGGTTGAACATGTTTTCGGTATTTTCATGCCACAATGCAAAATCCTGGAGCATCTCTATGATCTTTGTAGCATCGGCCAGGGAAACAGACAGGTGAATGGCCGGGCATTCATCGGACTCTTCAGAGTCATCAGCCTCTTTGAGCTCCTTGGTTGAAGAACGTACTGCATCTATGATTGCATCATGTATCAGTTCAATTATGCAGCATGCGGCATTGTCCACCTCCGTATAAGTTTCCATGGTTGTCTCTGTTGGAATTTCCATACTGGCCTCTCGCAGGTAAACAAAAAGTACTCATCATTGGGTTGGTTGGCCTCACCCTGCTCCTCCTTGTTTTCAATGTCCTGTGGAGTCATAATCTGTTTGAACGCAGTGTGGTGGAAGCAGTTGGCAATTGTGGCTTCCGTCACCACCTTCCACACCTTCTTCACCATGAGCATGGCCTTGAGTACAGTTGGATTGTACTTCTGCTTCTTACTGATGGCCTTGATAGCCTGAGAGTTTCAGGTTCCTAATCACAGCCTGAACCACTGGCTGGAGTTTGGCTGTGGTGTTGAACATCAGTTTGGCGCTCTCAAGGACAGTGATGTCGGGGTACACGGGGCAGTTGTCTGTAATGATGACAATCTTTCTTTTCTTTCATTTTGTCCACTTTCCTGATCCACCTCAAAAATCCCAAGGTCATCCAGGTGGTTTTCTTAGCCTCATACTGTGTATGTAGTGTCTTGTCTTTCGTGAGGCAACGCGGCTTTTTGGACTTTCCTATCACAAGAAGCAGCAGCTTTTTGGTGCCATCCATGTTGGTGTAGACCATAGCAGTGAAATGCTCTTTGTTCTGCTTTACACCATTGTATGATTCACCTTTAAACATCAAAGAGTGATCTGGCAAAAGATGGTAAAACAGTCCAGTTTTATCCGCATTAAAAATATCTTGTGGTGTTTACTCATTCCACATGTAGGCAACACCATTTTGGAGCCAATCATCTGTCATTGCTGCCATAACTGCTGCACCCTCACTACTCATTGCGCAGAAAAGGATGCTGTGCCTTGTCTTGAATTGGTCCAGCCATCCATCGCTGCAAGTGATGAATTGGCCCAGCTTCTTTGTCAGGGTGACTCCCCTTTCCTGCAGGATTGGATCGGAGGTGGGAACTTTCCCTGCTAGGCCTGTCTTGAACCATGTTCGTAGAGCTTCTTCAACAGCCATTCTCATCCTCTTGCCTTGCTGGAGAGAATCCCGCTTGTTAAACTGTTCCAAGATAGTTGCCTTGTGTTTCATAATAGTGGACAAACTCGATGGTGGAATCTCCCACTGCTTCATGATGTCCACTTTCTGCTTTGTGCCACAGTTTTCCACTTGCTGTGTCAACTTCACCTTCTCTCTGATTGACTAAACTTCTAACTCTCATAGGTTTAGCCATTCTTGTGGGTTTTGCACATCCTTTCACAGGGAGATCTCAATGTCAAATGAGGCTTGCCCAATGCTCCATGATTGTGTGCTCTTGTATGGTCTAATTCCATTCTGATTGATTGGTCGGTGCAATCAGATGACAAGCTTAGACAAGTTTGGCTAATCCGGAGTTACCAGTGCAAAATTTTGGCTTATCACATGTTTCACGCTATGGGATTTGCTACTCTTCCAGCGAGAATGGTTGACCACTTTGACATAACTGGAATTTCATGTCATCCGAGTTTGGCTCATCGTGATTTTACTGCAGAATATCCTGCATTTTCTGTAACATCCTATAATTATAAAACAACATGGGATGAATTTTCCCCCTATCAGGGGGGAGGTTGATGGGCGGGCGCGTATAGGCACACTTCCAATGGGTGCCCCCAATCGGAGGCGCGGTGCCATTTTACATTGGCTGGCCAATTAAGGCCCACCCAGCGTGACATCCACAGGCAAGCGCTATGCGCTCCCTGTGTGGGCAGGGGGGGATTCCTAAATTCGAGAGTGCGCTCTTCCATACATGCACACAAAAGAATGCCCTCATCTCCCTGAGGCTAAGTGCAGCCTAAGGGAGATTGGCTGTAAATGTGAAAAAGCTCAAAATAGAAAAATAACATTTCCCTAACATGTTCATAATTTCCAAAAAACTTTATTAAAATTTCCTGTGGATGAGGTTTCATGCTTTTTCTAGTTCGCACCAGGGCACCTGGCCTGCTCGCCAACCTTAAGGATGGACGGGCAGGTCCACTAATTACTTTAATTGCTCTGTCAATGGCCTCAATTGACCATTGACAGGTCGGCGGGTATGCAGCTGATTTTGCTGTGGCCCCGCCTCTCTGAAAATTTAAATGGAGTGTGATGATATCGGGAGTTCCGCCCAATGTCACCGCACGTCATTTTACGTGTCAGCGAGCTGGCCCCGCCCCCGCTCACCGACGGTAAAATCCAGCTCCATCTCACTCAATTGCCCACTTCCTTCAGCTCACATTTGGTAGCCATGCCTATGGTTGTCAAGGTCCTGAGCCCTGGAATTTCTCCCCAAGCCTCTTCAACTCTCTTTCCTCCTTTAGAATGCTCCTCAAAACCTATTTATTTGACCAAGCATTTGGTCATCTGTTCTAATGTCTTCTTTCTTGGCTTGATGACAGGTTTTGCCTGATCACACTCCTTGGCTGGAATTTTCCAGCCCCCCCTTGGAGGGTTCCCCTGCGACAGGACTGGCAAACCATTGAAATCTCTATTCACATGGACGGGACTGAAAGATCCCGCTGGCATGAGGGGCTGCAAAATTTCGGCCCTTGGGTCATTGTACTACGTTGAAAGCTCCGTAGAATTGCAAGTTGTTGTTGTGATGTTGTATTCCGTGCCTCCATTTACTGATCCACCTGAAAATCAGCAGGCCATGGCCATCCAAGTGGTGGTCAAGATGATAACGTCCCCAGCCCACTCAACATCACCATACCCCACCCAACACCCACCCCTCCATGATTTTCCACTTACGCAGCTTGTTTCTGAGATGAGGGATCAATAGACATCAGCTGAAAATCATCCCCAACATAGAATGAATCAGGCAAAATGATACAAACTCCCAATGCTGCAGAGATGGGTTAGTGGTGCCTGCTGTGGATTTGAATGATGACAAAATAAATGATCATCTTCCTTAGGCGGGATGAGGTGGTAATACCCAACAGTGGTAAATTGAAATCATGTTAATTCCGTGCCACACACAGTAATTGACACTCAAGGCATGCAGTGCTGTTGGGCATTGTTGATAATTTGACCAGCTAGCCCGGCTTACTGATAGGACCTAGAGAAGCTAAGATTCATTCAATAGACTTGAAATAACCTGTTTGATCAATCCCCTAATTAATAAGAAATTCCTAAATGTACAAGCAATGGAAAGCTTATCATTGCTCTGTGCTGATAAGCTCTGTGATTTTAGTTGATTAAATGCAATATGACTCCTTTACTTGCTTAATTGGGGGTTCCACAGCCTTTACCTTTACCAAACTTTGCCTAAATTCTTGGAATTATATTGATGGGGTGCATCCTATTACAGAGTTTGAAGTCCATGTTGGGCAAACAGGATTGTAATGATGTGGAATATTTTTCCAAGTGTAGTTGACACTTAGCATAACGCTAAGCAGCACAGTGGTCAGTTTTATTCTCATAAACCAAGATGGGCAAGGAAAAAACAAGATTGGGTTTCTCAGAGGGATAAACGGTGTATAATCCCTCGAGATTGAATGATAAAAGGAAGAAATTAAACTTCTGAGTTGCAGAGCAGGTCAGCAGACTGTCCTATCAACTCTGGGATCTAAATATGAATCCCAATTGAACTGATTACTGTTAAGGGTCCTACATCAAATACCAAGGGAAGAATTTTCTGGTCAGTGAGCGGGGGCGGGTCCGCTTGCTGACGCGTAAAATGGCATGCAGTGACATCGGGCGAGCGTCCTGACGTCACCATGCATCATTTAGATTGTCAGTTCGGCGGACCCACAGCCGTATCGGCTGCTCGCCCACCGAACTGTCAAAGGCCTATTAAGGCCATTAAGAAAGTAATTAAAGTTGTTAAGAATGCTGCCCGTCCAACCTTAAGCTCATGTGACAGTTTCACATGAGAGGATCTGTCCTTAGATTTTTTTTCCTTTATTAAATTTTTCAAAACTTAAACTAATCTCCCTGAGGTACCTCTGTGCCTCAAGGAGATGTCTGAGCTCTTTTGCGAGCATGCACAAAAGAGCGCAGGCCCCGACTCAGGGAATTCCAACCCCCCCTCGCTCCCCCGCCAGCACAGGAAGCGCTCAGCGCTTCCAGGCGTGCATGACGCTGTGTGGGCCTTAATTGGCCCAACTGTAAAATGGCGGTGCGCGCCCGATTGGGGGGCGCCGATTGGGTTTGCGCTTGCTCCCACCCACTCCGCACAACCATCCCCAACAGGGGGACAATTCAGCCCCAAGTTTCTGGTGAGCCGTAGCACAGTGATAATGTTGCTAGTAATTCAGAAGCCTGTTGGGATTCTCTCAGGATTGAGTTCAAATCTCACTATTGCTGCTTGGGGAATTCAAATTCAATTAATTAATCAATCTAGAATAAAAAGGCTAGAGGGGAATCTTATGGGACCTATAAGAATGGGGAATGTGGCAGGTGGGTGACTTAATTAAAAGCTGAAATTTTGCCGAACTGATGGTGGGCTCAAATTTAGAGGTTAAGTCAGCAGAGTGCTTGTGGTGAATCGGACCTCACACTGTTCCACGGCAGGCTCCTTCTTTCAAGGTTAAGTCAGCAGCGCACGAGAATTTCATGGCACCCTTTTCACGTTCACTTAAAGGTGGTGTGCAATAGTTGTCTTTGTGCAGTTGTGTCTGAGGTCAGTGTTTTTCCTTATTGAACTCTGCAGCACAGGGGAGGAGAGCAGGAGAATGCAGCTTGCAAGGAGGCCTGGGCCTGGCAAGGACGAGTAAGGTTTGGTGGGGGGGGGTTGTAACGTGGGATCGGGGGCATGGAGGAGAGGAAGAGGGATAGGCCTGGCATCCCGGGTGGTTGGGAGGGTGGTGAGGTCAGTCAGTCAAGGTAAAAAAATGAGGGGCCTAAAGAGCAGTGTCAGTACTGCCCACATCTGGGTCCATCCCAGGGTGTTTGTTGACAGCATCATCACAGTGCTCTGAGTTCACCTATAAGATTTCAATTATCCTTGCTGAGAGTCATCTTGGACAATCTCCTTTACAAGGCATAGAAGGGATGGCCACCTGAACCAGCAAGTTCAGCCATGTCCCACAGAGCGGCAAGAACAACACGAGACGCTAACATGAACATTCAATAAAAAGAAAATGCAAAAACACACCATAGTTTCTTCCACATTAATGAAATGTCCCTAACTCCCCTGTAACCATCAATGTGTGCCAACCATGAGCTGTGCCAGTACAATGAGCTCTCCTGACTAAGCTAGACTCAACAGATAACTATGATGCCCACATAAATAAAGTGAAACCAATATAATGTGAAATATTTACAAGTGAAATTTAATCCTTTGTGCTGTCAATAAGCCTTATGTTAATTGGTAATGGCGTTTGGCAGTAAAATTTTGGCCATAGTGCAGAGCCTCCATGTTTGTCTAGGAGGCTCTTTTCTGGCCTGCCCATGCGTCTTGCATTGCCAGCTGATGGTGGGCTTCATCACTGATAAGCTTCCCCCACCGTGTGATCACATGTGTCTCCCATGCTCGCTGCTGACACTTTAGATTTTCAAAAGAAATGCGTGGGAACCAGTAAAAAGTAAGACAGCAGAAGCGATCCCTCTTCTGATTCAGCCAGCAGAAATGTCGTGTTGTGGTTAAAATTCCAACCCCTGTTTTAGTGTTATGACCATGAAACTACCAGATTTTCATAAAAACCCATCTCATTCACTAATGTCCTTCAGGGAAAGAAATCTGCTGACCTACATATGCCTACAGACCCACATTAATGTGGTTGAGACTTAGCTGTGCTGTGAAATAGTTTAGCAAGCCACTCAATTCAATTAAGACGCTATAGAAATATCAAATAAAGCCAGATGGACTGCCTGGCATCGACCTAGAAACCCCAAATGACAAGGGCATACTCAACCCAGATAACCCTGCAAAGTCCCCCTCACTAATGTCTGTGAACATGCGAACATTGGGAGAGCAATGGCCATCTTCAACAAAGGAGAATCTAACCATCTTCCTTAATGTTCAATGGCATTACCATCATATATATATTCCCCACCATCAACATTCTGGGGGTTAGCATTCACCAGAAACTGAACTGGACCAGCCATATAAATATTGTGGCTACAAGAGCAGGTCAGAGGCTGGGAATTTTACAGTGAGTACTCACCTCCTGGCACCCCAAAGTCTGTCCACCATCTACAAGGCACTAGTCAGGAATATAATGGAATACCTTTGCACTTACCTGGATGAATGCAGCTCCAGCAACAATCAGGAAACCCGACACCATCCATAACAAAGTAGCCCGCTTGATTGGCAAGCCATTCACCACCTTAAACGTTCACTTTCTCCGCTACCACTGCTCAATGGTAGCAGTCTGCACTGCAGCAGCTCGCCAAAGCTCCTTCAACAGCAACATCTTAACCCCTGACCTCTACCACTTCAAAGAACAAGGGCACCAGATGATGGGAACAGCATCAACTGCAACTTCCTGTCCAAGTCACACACCTTCCTGACTTGGAATAATATCACCTTGCTTCACAAAAACAAAAATACCTGGAAAAACTCAGCAGGTCTGGCAGCATCTGCGGAGAGGAGAACAGTTAATGTTTCGAGTCCGAATGGCCCTTCAACAGAACTAAGTAAAAATAGAAAAGAGTTGAAATATAAGCTGGTTTAAGTGTGTATGTGTGGAGGGGTGGGGGGGGGGAGGGGAGAGGTGGGGTGGGGGGGTGTTGGGGGGGTGGTGGTGTGGTAGAGCTGGATAGAGGGCCAGTGATAGGTAGAGATAACCAAAAGATGTCACAGACAAAAGGACAAAGAGGTGTGGAAGGTGGTGATATTACCTGAGGAATGTGCTAATTAAGGGTAGAAAGCAGGACAAGCAAGATACAGATAGCCCTAGTGGGGGTGGGGTGGGGTGAAGGAATTGAAAAAGGCCAAAAGGTGGAGATAAAACAATGGATGGAAATACATTTAAAATTAATGGAAATAGGTGGGAAAAGAAAAATCTATATAAATTATTGGAAAAAAAACGGGGGTTGGGTAGGGTGGTAATCGGAAAGGGGGTGGGGATAGAGGAGAGAGCTCATGATCTAAAATTGTTGAACTCAGTATTCAGTCCGGAAGGCTGTAAAGTGCCTAGTCGGATAATGAGGTGCTGTTCCTCCAGTTTGCGTTGAGCTTCACTGGAACAATGCTATTTTTATTTTTGCTTTCACCTTCCTTCACTGTTGCTGGATCAAAATTCTGGCACTCCCTTACTAACAGCATTGTGGGTGTACGTACACCACATGGACTGCAGTTGTTCAAGATGGTGGCTCACCACCAACTTCTGGAGGGCAATTAGGATTGAGCAATAAATGCTGGTCTTGCCAGCAATGCTCATATCCCCATGAAGTATTAAAAAAAAACACAACATTTCTCATAATCTGCCATGAAATTGATGATCTCTCTGGGCAGTTGGTGTCTGAAGTTACAAATTCACATTGGTGCAAGAGAATGTACGCTTCTGAGATTTGAGTTTGAAGGCACAATGTTGGGAAAGAGTCGCTAGAGTTTAGTCCCATAGCTGACTGCTATATTTACTTGGAGGGCATTGGGTGGGGTAAACAAAGAGATATAGGGCAAGATTTCCCGTTTGGTGACCGGGAGTGGGGGTGGCAGGGCCCGCTCACCGATGCGTAAAATGACGCGGGATGATGTCGGGCGGAACTCCCGACATCACCCCGCCTCATTTCAATTTTCAGGTCGGCAGGGGCTCAGTCGAATCAGTTGTGAGCCCGCTGATCTATTAATGGCCTATTGAGGCCATTGACAAAGTACTTATGGTTAATAATGGACCTGCCCATCCAACCTTAAGGCTGGCGGGCAGGCCGGGAGCCCTGGTGGGCTTAAGAAAAAGCATGAAACCTCATCCTCGGGCGGGATGAGGTTTCATGTAGGTTTTAAAATTTTTATTATAAGTGTAACTGAAAGTGATGGATATGTCCTAACTCATGTGACAGTGTCACATGAGGGGACATGTCAGGGAAATTTTTATTTCTATTTTTAATATTTTTTAATGTGCAGCCGATCTCTCTGAGGTGGCACTGAGCCTCAGGGAGATGAGTGCACTCTTTCCCACACTCTTGGCTCAGGAAATTCCCCCCACCTGCACCGCGCTCCCTTGCGGATGTCATTGCTGGGCAGGCCTTAATTAGCCCACCCATGTAAAATGGTGGCACGCCCCCTATCGGGGGTGCCACTTGGAGGCGCGCCTCCATGCGCCTACTCCAGAACTTCTCCCTCAATGGGGGGAAAATTCTGCCCGTAAAAAAATTGGGAAAAAATGTTCCATTCCACAACACTAACATTTTCACCATGATGAACACATAAATTCATCCTTAAATAGAGAAAGTGAGTTAGAAGCAGTAATTTCATCGCCAGTTCTGGTGGAGTTCATTAACGATTTAGGCTTTGATCTGATGATTTATCACTGCATCTGAACCTCTTGATCAATTGACTGACTTGTAAATCCCTTTATGAATAAATCCCTCTCATTTCTTCTTAATCTCTCTGGTCTCATATTAACTATAGCTCAGTTCCCAGGTCTCTTCCAATGCTGCTGCTTCAACCTGAATGAGGTACACAACAGAAACCCTATGCAACCTCCCAGCATCATTCTCTGCTTTTCGAGTCTCATTGTACCTCCCTCCTCTGTTGACCTGATGGCATCCAGAGTTACAACTTAATGGTCTGGTGGATTTTGATCTGTCCCACCTCTTCATCATGCAGTGTCTTGGTACTCCCATGTGCTTCACCACCAGGCTTCCTATACACTGCCATAATATTTCTAGCCACACTTTGGCACTTGGTGCAACCCACCAAACACAGCTCCAATTCAGAATGGCTTTGAAGTGGAAAGTAATCACACAGTACCGCTTCAATGGATGCTGAACTTCTTTGTAGTGCAAATTCAAAGAAAGAAAAATAACATTATAAATGGTTATGCAAGAAAGAAAAAATGCCATAATTTGTAAACTATTCACTAACTCCATTAAAAATGAGGAACAAGTTAAACATGCCCACACTGTTATTCTATTTTTGAAGTTCAGCATATTACCCAAAATTATATTTCAAACACCATATAAGCTTCAGATATTTTGCAACAGACATCAAACACTGAAATCACACATTTTACACACAAGCGATATTGATCTTTCTGCTTCTTGTTTCCTCATGATGGCTCAGTGGATCAAGGCGCATCAAGGGACAAACCTTTAAATGGCTGCGGAGGCAGAACCACAGGTTGATGGGCCCTCAATTTCCCAACACTGGCTGGCATGCCGGTGTCCCGCCATAGTGCCGGCTCCGAGACATTTATGCTCCAAGAGGATCGGGGGCTTGGGGAAGAGGCGGTGACAGCAATCCACTCACAAACTGTGGGCAGTTCATTAGGCCAATTAAGGCCGCTCTGTAGGAGCTGACTGGAATTTTCCAGTTGGCATGCAGTCCCCCACTGAAGCTGAAAGATGGAGCAGGGGAATAGAGATGGCCTGCCAGCAGCAGACCGGCAGGGGTGGGTTCCTTCCCTGCATTTCTTCCTGACAGCAGACCAGGATTCACAAACGAAATTTCAGCCACTTTTGTATGCCATACAGATCAGAAGTTAACCTAACTACAATCCCAAGGTGTAATGGGATGAATAGCCTCCTTCAGTTTTTATTTCTTTAATTCTAAATGGCTTCCTCGCTCACATTTTGTCCCCTTCTATTTTCTACATTTAGGAGTTTTTAGTGCAGATTATGTATCAATTAGCTCCCTGACTATCTGTAGTAAAAGGCCTTCCAGTTCCTCCCTACCTCCCACCCCCTCCTCCCATGTACTCTGCTGTTTCAAGGCTCCAGTGTGTGTCTATGGTTGAAAAAGCATAAAATGTGCACCAAATGTAGCCAGCAGCTTTGGCCTGCCAGGCTACATTGTGACTAAGCCAGCCACACTGATCTTTTCCACATGTGCCTAAACCTGTGTGATTGTAGCATTGGCCAGGATTTTCGGGTCCCGCCAGTGGCGGGCATTGTCTCGGGTGGGACGGAAAAATTTGGAGAGCGGCTAAAACTCCCCAAATTTTCCCATCCTGCCCATGACGATGCCCGCCAATGGCTGGGCCGGAAAACCCTGCCCATTATCTCCATTTTAAGCCCATGTCAAAGTGGAAAATGCTGGCAATGGAATAATTTTTCCTCCACCTGAGGAGGCAGGCTGAACTTCAGTTTAATGTCTCGTTCAAAAGATGAAACCTCCAACAGTGTAGCACACCGACTACACTTAAAATGGATTACATGTGCAAATCTCCAGGATAGGGTTCTAACTCATGACCTTCTGTCTAACAGGCAGGGGCGTTAGTACTAACCCAAAACTTAAAAGCTGAGTGAAGTTATTGTGTAAAAGTTCCCTCTCCACTCAATGAAATCTGTGGTTTTTTTTCATTCTTTTATGGGATGTGGGCATTGCAACCAAGCCAGCATTTGTTTCCCATCCCTATTTACCCTTGAGAAGGTGGTGGTGAGACATCCTTTTGACCGCTACAGTCCATCTGATGCAGGTATACCTACAGTGCTGTTAAGGAAGGCAGTTTTATTCTAGGTATCCTTGTATGCCCTGAGTGAGATTGGCAATTTAGATCACAATTGTTACTGTATTAGGGACAGTCTTAAGCTGCAGATTTGTACCAGGAAGAATTATAAACTGTTAAACTCATTTCACGTAGGACATTCACTTGACTGTCAGAGACAACTTTCATACCAATGGACTGGGCTAGGTTTAACCAAGTGCAAACAGTGATCAAGGATACCGTTGAGACTCGGTTTAGGTTTCTTTGACCTTCTTTTACAAGAAGAAGGTGGGGGAGACAGTAAGGTGGGATTCTATGGAGCTTGGATTGGAATCTTTTACCCATGGCCCTGAATTTTTCGCTCGTTGGAGCGCGATCAGTGGGCCTAGGAGCAGACGGGAAATGGGCCCCCAACCGCGATTAGCTCCCAATCGTGATTTCACACTGGCTAGCCAATTAATGGCCAGTCAGCATGAAATGCACGCTGGTGAGGGCGGGAAGAGGGCGAGCGCCGACAACACCGTGGATGCTGGTGAGCGCTTCCACTGAGCTCCCTAAAGGCAGACAGGTGCCTCAGGGAGCTGCAGACCTCCACAGAATAAACAGAACAATAAAAATGCTGCCAAAAAAGTCCATGCAGCAAAATCAAGCACCTGAAAGCATCCCTCATTAAAAAACAGTCCCCAGATATCTCTTTTTTATTTTATTTCCCCACAGGGATTTCATCCCGCCCTGGATCCAGGTTTCAGCAAAAATGTGGGGGCTGCCCGGGAGAATGGCCCATCTGCCAACCATAAATGTGGGCCATGAAAAATCACTTTCAAGTGCCTCCTTAATGGGCTTAATCTAAGCCTACTTAATTGTCGGTGGGCGTGCTTCCGACTGCTGCGAGATATCGCATGAGTGCGCGATGACGTTGGGATACTCACCCGACGTCATCTGGTGCTATTTCATGGCCAGACAGGTCAGGTGCACGCTAGCCCATGGGCCGTAAAATTCTGGCCTTCGAATTTTTTATACAAATCGCATCAAAACATGAATCATGTGAAGTGTGATGAAATTTTTATGGAAACAATGCACCTTTCTTTTTCTAAGCAACTTCTAAAAAATAGAGTGGTCAAAACTGCTCACAGCAATTTTAACACATGGACTTTATGAAAATGTCTCCCAATAGAGGGAGAAGAGTATCCTGAAAGTGTGACACCCCAATGTGAATGTAATACATCTGCATATGATGTTGCAAAGCAAAATAAATAGTTTCTCCTTCCTCACTATCCAAGGTTCCAGCATCCCAAAGTGACAATCCCCTCTGAAGCACACTGGCCCACGCCTCTATCACCCCCAATACCCCGGCCCCCTCTCACGGCACCTTCCCATGCAAGTGTATGAGATGCAACACCTGCCATTTTATCTCCTCTCTCCTCACTGTCCAAGGCCCCAAACACTCCCATCTTTCGATTAGGCACTTCACCGCCACCTGGACTCAACATAAGTTCAACAATTTCAGACCTTAATCTCTGCATCCATTTTGTTTCCTTTTCTTTATGGTTCAATCTTAGTCTTGTTTTTTTGTCTCTTTCTTTTGCTTTTGGGTGGCAGCTTTTCATTATTCTGCCATTCGCACATCCTCTGTACACTTTAGTTTCACTACTTGTCCAATTACTACCCACTTTGGCTCTTGCCCAGCAATTTTTTTTTGTCATTTAATGTCTCCCATCTTCCGCCCTTTCACAGGCCTTCCCTTTTCTTCATTTTCCACTTACCCCATTTGACGTTCTTAAAATGTATTACCTTTCTAACTTTGCCCAATTCTGATGAATGGTCATCAATCTTAAACATTAACTTTCTTTATCTCTCCACAGATGCTGCCTGATCTGCCCAAGTATTTACGATTTTATTTAAAATAAATGGCTTGTTGGCTGAATATAGCCGACTTAATTGATTCAAAAATATCTAAATTTCTATCACTTAAACACTGTGATAGGAGTAGCAAGCCTTTGGCTTTGTGACATTCATAGAATCATAGAATTATATGATAGTTATAGCACAGAAGGGGGTCATTCAGCCTGTCATGTCCATGCCAGCTCTCTGCAAGAGGAACTCAACTAATCCTAATCCCATTTCCTTAAAGCCCTGCATTTGTTTTTCCATTCAAATAGCTTTCCAATTCCCTTTTGAATGCAAAGATTGAATCTGTCTCCACCACACTCTCAGGCAGTGCATTCCAGACCACTGGCTGCATGAAAAAAATTCCTCATGTTGCCTTTGGTTCTTTTGTTTTTGATCCTTCAGTCAGAAGGTACAATGTTTGAACTCTGCTCCAGTCAGTATTTGTGCTTAGAGACTGGAGCTCCGCCTCTGAATTCTGGACTGACATCCAGTGGGAGAAGCATGTCTGGCTCTATAGGCGTGGGGTGGGTGCTCCCCTCTTCATCGTATGTGATTTGAAAGCCCACAAAACCCTCCCATCCTATAGGACTAAGCACCTATTGGCTGATATAATGATGGTTATGACTATGGAAGGAGTGTCCACATTATGGTGTGTCTGACTGCTATTCGGCAATTCAGTTGGATATAAAATTTACTCAGTGGGTATTGCCCAACAAATTTTCTGATTACTGAATATTACTTTCCTTTCATTCACCTCCTCCTAAGCAATCCTCCTTTTGAGAGGTATTAGCAAACATTCATCTCCTGAGCCTCTGCCTGGTACTGAGACTGATTCTGAAGCAGTGAGGATATTTCCAGTGTGACATTCTCCCTTTTCCATTTTTCAACTGAGATTTTAACCAAGGCCTTCTCTACATGTTCAGAGAGATAAAAGGTCATGTGCCACTTTTTGAAGAAAAAGAAATGAGTTCCTCCCCGTGACCTGATATAAAAACCATAATTCAAAATAGCAGATTAACAGCTCACCTCATTGCTGCTATCAGACGGCAGAGTACACAACTTGCCTTGTTTGCCTCCAAAACAAGAGACACTTCGAAATTCATTGACAGTGTAACACTTTAGGGTGTCCTGATTTTATGAGAAAGGCAGGACTTTATGGGGAGCGAGCGGGTGCATGGGCAGAAGCAGAAGTGGGCTCGCACCCAACCTGGTCATCTGGCAGCAAATTAACATCTGTCAGGTCATTAATTGCTTAGTGGTGAGATTTTTGTTCCCACCTGAGAAGGAAGTCCTGTCAAAGGCTTACTACTCCTACCGCAGTGCTTAAGTGATAGAAATTAAGATATTTTTGAATCAATGAGGTCAATCACATGGCTGGCAGGTCTCTGGTCCCAGCAGTGCCTCCAGGAGTGTTCCCCATGAGGATCGTTGCTGGAGCCACATGGAAAATTAAATGGGGAGAAGGGGTTATCACCAGGATTAGGCTGGCAGGCCATAGCAAAGAGAACAAGGGAGATCGGATGGGGGCTGGGTTAGACAAGGAAGGGCAGGATGGGAAATGTGGGATTGATCAAAGCATTGAAGGGCCTCCAATGAAATAGGGGGCCCATAAACAAGGAAGACACCCCTTCCCATCATATGACCGATCAGTGTTACAGCCATGTATCCCAAACTGTCGCCACCTCAGCCTGTTGCTCATCAGATAGTGGTGGAGGTGGGAAATGGCCCTTAAGTGGGCATTAATTGGCCACTTAAGGTCTCCATTGACATAAGGTGCTGCACCTGACCCCCTCCCTGCCGGGAAAGGCAACAATGGTATTTTCCGCCCCCTCTTCCCCCGTCATAAACCTGCTCATAGTGAAGCGTAAAATTCTGCCTTATATAAATTTGAGTTCCTTTGTTAACCTTTATTGTGCACCTTTTCCCACAATGAAATTACAAATCACCACATGCAAAATCATCGATAAGAACTTACTTTCCACCTCCCATGCATTATCGATGTCACTTCAACAACCTGTTTTTGTGTGCCATGCCAATAAGTATTCACATGGTGTACTTGAAAGCATACTTCAACCTTACAGGATGCAATATTCCTCAATTTCATTGGTAGCTGTGGTGTTGTCATGGGAATGTTTGAGAAGTCAAGCCATGTAACTTGTGAGATATGATCTACATAGTGCCTTAAAAATAGATAATAATCTAATACCCCTACATGAAAACAAAATAATCTTACTAAAGTTAGATCTCAAGAGTATTATCTGATGGTTTGAACAATGCATTCCATCTTATAAAAGCAGAATATGCAATGGATCAGTGTGAAAGACCTATTTATGTTCACTGGTGCGGATCAGCTACTCAAATCCCTTGTGACTGTGTCACTCATGAGTTTTGAGGCAACCGCCCTGAAGCAATATGGGTAGATATTTCATATGACCTACTCCAGCCCCTCTGTACATTCAAAGGATGTCACTGATGGTTCCTGTGTCTGGAAAAATGACAAAAAGTGACATTAGAAATTGTATTAAAATATTTCCCAACTACAGTTAATAAGTGACTTTGAGCAACCTGTTCCAGAATGTTTGAATTAAATTAGAATTTTAAAGATCATTGATACGTTAGAGTTTTTTCCCATTATGACAAATCTTTATATAACATCTCCATGCCAGTGGTATCCATGGCTTTATGGGTCTGTCATGTTTGT
This sequence comes from Carcharodon carcharias, assembly GCF_017639515.1. Lineage (NCBI taxonomy): Eukaryota > Metazoa > Chordata > Chondrichthyes > Lamniformes > Lamnidae > Carcharodon > Carcharodon carcharias. The sequence continues at coordinate 40,261,514 of NC_054474.1, read as the reverse complement.
GGCATGAAATATGTAATGGAGATGTTACATTTTGTTATGTATGTATACAGGGAAACCTCATTAGTACAAATTGATGAAAACCAGCAAGGTAGTTCCTAAAGTTTTATTTAGATTAATTTTTTCTCTCTTTGAGCTGTGCACCATGCTGTTGGTAGGTTGGGCAGACACCTGCCCTAAAACCTTATTCCATGACTGGCTGCTTGAAGGGGAGTGAATGGCTATCTGAATTAATTAGCAAAGCGATACTTTTTCTTTTTGTGGAGGAAGTTCATCACCACCTGTCACATCAGCATCACTCACTCATTTTCTGCCTCATCTCTGTCCTGTGGCTTCTCTGGGCTCAATGCATCTTCTTTATGGTCTGTCTGAAATGTGGGATACAGAGCAAGGAAACAATCAAGTTGAAAACTCATGTATCAATGCCAATGGGTGCCTCGTTGAAGGCAAAAGATTTGTGACTCCTTTGTGAGAGTAAACACTTACTGGGCGCTGGGAACCCACATCCACCACAAGCTACTCTGCTTCTAACACATGTCACATATAAAATACCTGAAACTAGTTTCATTCTTGGTGTAATGAACACTTTCTGTCAAGAAAAATGGTGAAAAGATAAAATCAAAATGATTGAAAAGCCTGTGAACAAACAAATACATGAGCACAGTAAATATTTTACTCAGATTATTGGAGCATAGCTTTGTTTGAATTCCTAATTAGAAATTGTTCTGAGATCAGATATTGGAAAATGCAAAAAAAAAATGGTGGCTTATAGTTTGGCAGAGTGAAGATTAGATGGTGCATGTGAGAAAAATGCATGCAGTAACTGATGGGAGATCATCAGCTGTCTCAACAGGACAGCAGAAAATTATGATTGAAAATAATTAGCGATTATACCTGTTTTGTCCCCAATTAATTAACGTGAGTAGAAATGGATAGTTTGTATTTTTATAATTTGTAATGTTACCTGAAGAGATTTTATCATTGTTTTCCTATTATAGCAATGATACAGAGACTAAAATTAGACTTTTAAAACTGGGTAAGGTCCAAAGTTTTATTTTGGCTTGAAAAAACTGTTTAGGAAAGTGATAATCTATGTATTGCTAAATGAAAGTTTGGATTTCTTAGGGATTTGTCTTTGGAAGTCCTACCAATCTAGACTATTTGTGAAGCTAAGTCTGGAAATCGAATCACGACCTTGTTCATTCCTTGTGTTCCCTAAAACACTGGAGGCAATAGGTCCATACACACCTCTGCAATAGTGTGGCGAGAATGTGGATACTTTGTCCATCTCCAGATTATTTGACTTGTAACATCAACGTTGAACAACACATAAATATTCCAGAGCTGGGGTACAATGGATCAGATGTCTCTCTCCCCACTCAGTAAATCAGGAAAATGAGCATATGATGATTGGGGAGGGATTGGGAAGCTTCTCGAAGACCACCATGGGAACCAGATGCATATCAAACTTCCTGGGCTTGGGCCACTAGACAATGTCTGTAAGGAAAATAGCCCTAACTACGAATGGCATCCATTTCTATTCTTGCCATGAAAGAGAAAAAATATACATTGGAGTAATTCAAAGGTGTGCACATGTGCACAAGGCCACCTTTAAAAGACATCCTGATGTTGAAACTTCCTGTTTAAACCTTAGGTTACTAGTAGTTCCAAGAACACCCAAGCCCCACCCCACCCACACTAACTTTTTTCACTTAAGTTTCTACCCCTTCCGCCTTGAAGTAGCGATTCATCCCTAATTATGACTTTTTTTTCCTCCAGTATTTTCTTCAATCGTGTTTGCCCTACCAGTGAGTATCGGAAGGTTATTAATACTGCAGTCCACCTCAGCCAATGTCTACACAAACTTTCTTTTCGGCAGAGATAATGATCAGGAGTACACACTTTGGCTGATTGTTCCACTCTTTAGCCTGAGGACACCAAGGCCAATCATGGCATTCTAATTTATTGCCCCTGCCTGGCAGAGTTGGCACCATCTAGCTCGATGGTTCATTTTACGTAGGCAGGTAAGTCTCATATTCATACTTTACCCAAAATTCTTCAAAATGTTGGCACAAAATCTTTCTATGAACTGTACCCAAAATATTTCTTTAGAAGTGTTGAATATTGGAAAGAGAGCAAAAGGATGAAAGAGGCAGGAGAAATATAAAAGGAAAATACAAATTAAAAATAAAAGAGATACATACAGATTATGGCAATTACATTTAAACAAAAACAGAAGTATGGAAAAAAGCAAATGAAGAATTAGGTCATTGAAAAAAGTATTTTCAATCTTTGTGAATTTTCTTCTGTTTCGACCACTTTATTTCTACAGCTGACTTGATAAATTTCTGAAGGCACTCAATAATCCTAAAATCAGGGAGAAGAGTGTAATTCTTACCTGTACTGTTGGCATACAATTGAAAATGCATGGAAAAAGTTCAAACGCTATTCTTATGAAGGCTAACACATTGTAAATAATTTTGCATGTTCAAAAGATATAGTTTACCCCATGCCTCTTAGGTGGAGCTTTCTGATTTCTAAAATCAGTGTGTCGGATGCTCAGGTGCCATGCTTGTGGGGTTCTCTGACGTCTAGTGTCAGTGTAAAAAGTCTATTGGAAAGATCTCTGGTTTCTCATGTCCATGTGAGAACTGTACAGCACATCTTTGAGGGGAAGATATCTGATTTGTAATAACTCTAATGAGAACCTTTGAGGGAAAGTTCTGTGATTAATTATGTGCCTTTCTAAATCTAGACAAAAGATCTATGTGCACCATTTTGTGAGGTCTGAGTCATTCTAGTGAGAGGCCTCCCAACATCACTAAAACCGATTAACTGCTCATTTACCTCCTTTGCTGTTAGTGCCACCTTTCTGTGTATAAAGTGGCTGTGGCATTTGTAATGACTGAAGTTCAAAAATAATAACTTGTTGGTGGAGCATCTTGTGACATTCTGAGGACATGGAGGTGGTACATAAATCCTTCTTTCTTTCGCTTCTTCTTCTTTCCTTCCTCTGTTCCTGGGAGGAAATATCTGACTAATATGTAGCATCTCTCATAATAATGTAGCTGAGCCCATGGACTTAGCAACTGGTTGAGCTGAAGAGAAGAGAAATTGAATTTGCACCCCCCTGCCCCCTCCCTTGTTCTTTCATGATATTGCTCTAGGTAATGCCTCCAAACCAAAGGTGCAATTTTCCATTAATGAGACTAAGTGCGGTGGCAGGCAATCTCAGCAGCGCCCATCCCATTGGCTGGAATGGTGGGAACTCGGACCCAATTCCGCGCTTGGAGGGTCATTAATTATGCAAAGGCATGTATCAGTCCAAATCACCAGGCAGGTCGGGAGCAGATTTATCTGCTCACCATCAGTTGGTGGGTTCGAAGGTCTGGGCACTGTATTTAAAGACCAGTCCAACACATAATCTCACTCTCTCCAGCCCACCAGAAATGTCTCGCAGCCAGAAGAAGGCAGAGACGCTCAGGAAGAAGGCTGCAATTGGAGGCACATCAGTGTGGCTGGTAACCGCGCCTGAAATGTCAACCAGTGCAAGAAGGGGATGAACAATCTCATCCTCTCCGCCAGGGTAAGTGTTCCTTCAACTCCCTCCAACATTGAGATCTCATCATGGCATCACGCACTCAAACAATTACTTTCTTCAGGGATCTCATGATACCATTAGTGCGGGACTTATTCTCTCAATAAGACTTTCACATCACCACCATCTCATCTATCATGTTGCCCAATCCATCCTCTGGCCTATCTGGGGAGGGCTCACCACACACAAGGAACATGCATCTCACCCAACCTCTGCTCCATCCCTTCACATCGCATGCCTTTCTTTCTTCTTCATACAGGCCAAGCTGGTGCACAACAGGCACGATGGAGCACAGACCAGGGGAGGGATGGCCAACCTCATCACCCTCTGTGAGTTTGAGGATTCTGCAGCTGAGCTGGCTGGACAGAACCTGTCACTGCTGTGAGGAAGGGGAGATTAGCCTCTCCCAGCAACCTAGTACGGATCACAGCTCCATCACTTCAGCAAATCCTGACAATCACAGTGAGTCAGATACAGTTTTATTTAGCTCATGCTCATTAGCTGAAACTTTATTTTCTATTTTCTAGGCACCAGCAGATCGAGGCCCCCAAGACAGTCCAGCATCAGTGCAAGCTCCCAGACTACACCCGAAGAAGCAGCTCTGGAAGAACCATCATGGCACTCACACACACCCTTCACCAGCTCAGAGACACACACGTCGGTGGGGCACAGGTGTAGATTAGTCTCTGGATCACTTTTTGGAGAACATCTCACTGACACATCCCCAGAGCAGACCGATGCAGGGATATCCCAGCTCTCTGGCAACCGGAGGGCTGCTGGAGACCAGCCACCCATTCAGTCTGAGTCAGATGATGAGCCTCTGGAAGTGGCCGCCAACTCAATGCTGGAGATGCAACGACAGGTGGTGGAACATCAGGCAGAAATTCAGCAGTCACTCAGCAGACTAGAGCGAATGGTGGAGGAGTGCGTCCGTGTTCTGTCTGATGTCACGCCTCAAGGTCACCATGGGAAGGCTGGCAACCACCATGAAGAACATGGTCTAGCAGGTCTTGCTGTATTTGTGCTAGGCCCTGCACCCCATGGCCACACACCCTGGTGGGCACCATCAAGATGTAGGCAACATGGGGACAAACCACTTTGACCTCCCTCCAGGTACACCATCTCCTGAAGGAGTCAGGGCGGGGTCCTCAGGCACCCACAGGGAGGATGAGCATCAGACGGACTTACCGGGGGCCTTCTCTCGGGACAATCCAAGGGCGTCCAGCCACTCACAGCCCCCTCTCCCTGTGACTCCATCCACTCAAGCTTCTCAGGCTGCCGAGGGCACTTCTGCCTCTGAGCAGGTGACCCTGATCAGGCCTCCACCAAGAACGTCCACCAAGGTCATCACAGACATCAGGATGTAGCAGTCAGCAGGCTGCCTCCACCTCTGCTGCGGATGTTGGGGCTGCACCCTGGCATAGTGCTGGAGTCAAGAAAGTTGAGAAAAATTGATGTCACCTTTGGATCACGGGCGTGCTAGACATGTAAAGGAATTGCACTTTTGCAACTACATATGATGGCTATGTGAATGTTCTTGGCAACTGAAGATGTTGTGATTTTGTACTTTGGAATCTTCCTATTTCGAGGTTTAGCAATTCTCCCACTCAGTGATAGTGTCCCACCGTGATGTCAACCTCAGTTGAACTAGTCTCCGCACCACTTGTGTGATGTCAGGGAGATGTGTTTAAATCTTTATTGGAAGTGCGTGATGTAAGCGTTTCTAACCCTTCTTCTTCAAAGAACACCATTGAGTGAGGGCAGCTCTTCAGCATTGATATTCTAGGGGCATTTGTGTCTCCTCAATGGCAGTGGCAGAAGAAAAGCCAAACACAAGAGGAAGAGATCGCTAGGCATGTCCACCTCTCAGCCGCAGCAATGCTGGCATCGATGGATGGCGACGAAGGTTTCAAGTCTTCTCACGCATCTATCTTGTTCCTAAGTGGGCTCTCAGCTCTCAGACTGAGCTCACTCACAGAGTGCCATGAACCAAAGCAAAGATCATGGTCTGGCGATTCATGAGACCAGGATGCACAAGTGTGAATGCAGGACCTGTTCCCGTTGCAAGTGGATGGACATCCCCTGAGATGAAAGAAGATGGCATTGAGGGCTAGGAGAGATATGTGGCCATATTCCCTCACTTAGCTTTATTCTTCCCGGAACCTGTCAACAATTAACGCATCATGGGCATGTCTCCCACATCTTCCTTCCTCCATGGCGTGATTGCGCTCATGCTGACCCTCAGCAGCTTCCTGAGGATCCTGGGCCTCCAGATCTTCATCCTCCAATGAGCTCTCATCCCCCTCCAGGTCGTCCTCTGGCAGGGGTTCACCTCTTTACATTGCCAGATTGTGAAGGGTGCAATACACAGCGAGATGTGGGAAACCCTGTCGGGAGTGTATTGGAGTGAGCCACCAAACATCTGAAGTGTATCTTCAGAAACCCTATGGTCTGCTCTATAAGGGAGTGTGTGGAGCCAATAGCAGTGTTGTACCTCTGAGGGTGATGCACTGGTCTCATCAGCCAGCGTTTCAGTGGGTGCCCCTTATCCCCAAGCAGCCATCCCTTCAGATGTAGCAGTCATGGCAACTCCCAGGGTACTGTGCAAAAACGTGCAGTATGTGCTTCCAATGATCACACAACAGTTGTACATTGATGAAATGATAGCCCTTGTGGTTTACAAACATTAGGGCCTGCTGCCATAGAGCCCAAATATACACATGGGTGCAGACTATTGCACCCTGCACCCTTGGATAGCCTGAGATTGTGGCGAAGCCTGTGAATCTCGCAGCCTCGCTATCTTCGTTCAGAGCAAACTTGACATAATGATGAGCCTTTCTTTAAAGGGCATTTGTGACCTCCTTTATACATCGATGTATTGTGGACTAAGAGATGCCACACAGGTCCCCTGTTGATCCTTGGAAAGGTCCAGAGGCCAAGAAATTGAGTGCAGGTGGTCACCTTCAGAGCCACTGGCAGGGATACCCTCCAAGTCCACGTGGCGACAGGTCTTCACAAAGGATGTGGCATGTGTGATGTACCAGAGCTTGGGACAAGCGCAGATGTGCAGGGCATTGTCTCTTGCTCATTTTTAAAAAGGAGACGAGGTTAGACCTCAGTTGTCTGGGTCTCTCCTTCTGACCCTCCTGTTCATGCTCTGGCTCCAGTTGACCATGTCCCTCCAGCTGGAACTGCACACGGAGTTGTCTCTCCCACCTTCACCTCCTCCATTGTATTAGGATCCTGACAAAGGCAGCATTTAGCCTGGATCCATATCTGCTTTTGCCTTCTCTCTGAAAGGAAACATTGAAGACATCATTGATTCAAGGAGCAAGAAAGTGAAGCTCAGAAGATGACACGTTTGGAAACTGCAAGTGTCCATAGTTTTTCATACCCTACTTGCATGGTGACTGATGCCTCCTTGTCCCTGAGACACTAGCACACACTTTGAGGTGACCAAGATGGCAACACAGATAGATAACATCTTGAGCCCTGCGTGGGATGCTAAAGTTTGTTTGAGATGAGTTACCCAACCTAGCTCTGTGCTCCAATCTCTGATGTGGCATATTAATGGCTAATCAGTTGCTCATGGTTAATGGGTGGATGCCCTTTGGCCTGTTAGGAGTGTCCAATCTGGTGAACATGTGACAGGCCTTCATTGATGGGATGCCATATATAATACAGCTGTGGCTCCTTCACTATTGCCTGCCTTCTCAAATTCTATATTCCTATGTGTTATTGTTGAGATGCAGCAACTGTGATGTGAAACCACTGAGTTCTGAGTAGTCCTTTAACTTGGCTAATGAAGCCATTGGCTTTAAGTGGCTTTTGTTGCAAGGAGGTCTTCCTTCTTTCTTTCTAAGCAGAATCTGCTCACTCCTGCAGCAACAAGAATTTAGAGGGCAACCCCAGAAAGGCCCCCCTAGTGTTCACCCCTCCCACTGACTGCCATTTCACAGCCTTCCCTCCTCGTTGCCCTCCTTGTGTTCGTCCTTCCCCCTGACTGCTATTCCACAGCTTTCCAATCCCGTTGACCCCTTCATGTTCATCAACCCCACCCTCACAGCCCACCCCCGGTTATAGTGTTTCTGGAAGCAGAGGCCTGCATGAGTACCACAGCACAGTGGTGCTCTTTGGGACAATGTGGGCAAAGAGCAGGAGCAGATCAACCCTATAGCCCCAGCAGAGTGGCGTTCATCACCACAAGACTGGTGCAGAGCCATGGCAGGCAGGCTATGTATGTTCCACTCACCTTGAAGTTACCAGCGAACTGAGGTGCGACTTGTGCACACCATCACTTTTCAAATGGGTTTGAGGCCGACGCAATTTCCTGCTGACATGACGCAAGATTGGAAGGCCTGACAGGATTCCAGCGAGCAGCTGTTTTAATGAGCATTCATGACATTTTAATGAATGCAAATTGTGTTCACCCCACTAGTCAGTGGGATAACCGACCTGCCATAAACATACCATCGGGCAAATTGCAAGCTGTTTTTACGCCAGTGGATTTTTGCCTGCTGCTGGATGCCCCGCTCCTGCCCAGCACGAAACCAGCTGCAGGCAGGATGGGAAAATTCCCCCCAAAGTGTCAATCTCTCCAAATCAGAGTGAGGGGTAAAGAACACAGTTTTTAGGTACATCTCTATGAAATATGCTCCATCTTTATGGAAAACTAATTTTTAAAGCATTTTTCATTAATAATAACTGTTTTACTTCCATGAGTATGCTCGTGTTTGTTTGCCTGCAGTCTCATGGTGTAAACAATACGGCGGACAGCATTTAACCTGACCCAATGACCTGACAGTTATAACATCGTTTGCCTGCTATGTGATGAGCCATTGGTTGCGAACAGATGGCTACACACCTGGTTGATACTTTATTGAAAAATTACCATGAGCTTCAAAAGAGCTAGGTTACAATTAGCATTTTTCTGAATGTTGTTACGGTATGTTACAATAGACTGAACTTATATTGGCTTCCAAAACAAAATTACCTGGAGAAACTCAGCAGGTCTGGCAGCATCGGCGGAGAATAAAAGAGTTGACATTTCGAGTCCTCATGACCCTTTGACAGAACTAGGCAAATCCCAGGAAGGGGTGAAATATAAGCTGGTTTAAGGTGGTGGGGGGGTGGGGTTGGGGGGGGGAGAGAAGCGGAGGGGAGTGGTGTGGCAAAAGCAGTGATAGAAGCAGATCATCAAAAGATGTCACAGACAGCAGAACAAAAGAACACATAGGTGTCGAAGTTGGTGATATTATCTAAACAAATGTGCTAATTAAGAATGGATGGTAGGGCACTCAAGGTATAGCTCTAGTGGGAGTGGGGGAAGCATAAAAGATTTAAAAATAGTTTACAACAATGGAAATAGGTGGGAAAAAGAAAAATCTATATAATTTATTGGAAAAAAATCAAAAGGAAGACCTAAAGTTGTTGAATTCAATATTCAGTCCGGAAGGCTGTAAAGTGCCTAGTCGGAAGATGAGGTGTTGTTCCTTCAGTTTGCGTTGGGCTTCATTGGAACAATGCAGCAAGCCAAGGACAGACATGTGGGCAAGAGAGCAGGGTGGAGTGTTGAAATGGCAAGTGACAGGGAGGTTTGGGTCATTCTTGCGGACAGACCACAGGTGTTCTGCAAAGCGGTCGCCCAGTTTACGTTTGGTCTCTCCAATGTAGAGGAGACCGCATTGGGAGCAACGAATGCAGTAGACTAAGTTGGGGGAAATGCAAGTGAAATGTTGCTTCGCTTGAAAGGAGTGTTTGGGCCCTTGGACGGTGAGGAGAGAGGAAGTGAAGGGGCAGGTGTTACATCTTTTGCGTGGGCATGGGGTGGTGCCATAGGTGGGGGTTGGGGAGTAGGGGGTGATGGAGGAGTGGACCAGGGTGTCCCAGACGGAACGATCCCTACGGAATGCCGACAGTGGGGGTGAAGGGAAGATGTGTTTGGTGGTGGCATCATGCTGGAGTTGGCGGAAATGGTGGAGGATGATCCTTTGAATGCGGAGGCTGGTGGGGTGATAAGTGAGGACAAGGGGGACCCTATCATGTTTCTGGGAGGGAGGAGAAGGCGTGAGGCCGGATGCGCGGGAGATGGGCCGGACACGGTTGAGGGACCTGTCAATGACCGTGGGTGGAAAACCTCGGTTAAGGAAGAAGGAGGACATGTCAGAGGAACTGTTTTTGAAGGTAGCATCATCGGAACAGATGCGATGGAGGCGAAGGAACTGAGAGAATGGGATGGAGTCCTTACAGGAAGCGGGGTGTGAGGAGCTGTAGTCAAGGTAGCTGTGGGAGTCGGTAGGCTTGTAATGGATATTGGTGGACAGTCTATCACCAGAGATTGAGACAGCGAGGTCAAGGAAGGGAAGGGAAGTGTCAGAGATGGACCACGTGAAAATGATGGAGGGGTGGAGATTGGAAGCAAAATTAATAAATTTTAGGAAGTGAGAGGAGTTGAAGGAGAAATTGTTCAGTGTGAGAACAAGTTCAGCCAGACGGAGGAGAGTAGTGGTGGATGGGGATTGTTCAGGCCTCTGTTCGAGGAAGAAGCTAAGGGCCCTCAGACCATTCTGGTGGGAGATGGAGGTGTAGAGGGATTGGACGTCCATGGTGAAGAGGAAGCGGTTGGGGCTAGGGAACTGGAAATTGTTGATGTGACGTAAGGTGTCAGAGGAATCACGGATGTAGGTGGGGAGGGACTGGACAAGGGGAGAGAGAAGGGAGTCAAGATAACGAGAAATGAGTTCTGTGGGGCAGGAGCAAGCTGACATGATCGGTCTACCGGGACAGTTCTGTTTGTGGATTTTGGGTAGGAGATAGAAGCGGGCCTTCCGAGGTTGGGCGACTATCAGGTTGGAAGCTGTGGAAGGAAGATCCCCATTGGAGATGAGGTCAGTGACAGTCCTGGAAACATTTTCATCAAGCCATTGTTTCCAGGACTGTCACTGACCTCATCTCCAATGGGGATCTTCCTTCCACAGCTTCCAACCTGATAGTCGCCCAACCTCGGACGGCCCGCTTCTATCTCCTACCCAAAATCCACAAACAGAACTGTCCCGGTAGACCGATCATGTCAGCTTGCTCCTGCCCCACAGAACTCATTTCTCATTATCTTGACTCCCTTCTCTCTCCCCTTGTCCAGTCCCTCCCCACCGACATCTGTGATTCCTCTGACACCTTACGTCACATCAATAATTTCCAGTTCCCTGGCCCCAACCGTTTCCTCTTCACCATGGACTTCCAATCCCTCTACACCTCCATCTCCCACCAAGATGGTCTGAGGGCCCATAGCTTCTTCCTCGAACAGAGGCCTGAACAATCCCCATCCACCACTACTCTCCCCCGTCTGGCTGAACTTGTTCTCACACTGAACAATTTCTCCTTCAACTCCTCTCACTTCCTAAAATTTATTAATTTTGCTTCCAATCTCCACCCCTCCATCATTTTCACGTGGTCCATCTCTGACACTTCCCTTCCCTTCCTTGACCTCGCTGTCTCAATCTCTGGTGATAGACTGTCCACCAATATCCATTACAAGCCTACCGACTCCCACAGCTACTTTGACTACAGCACCTCACACCCCGCTTCCTGTAAGGACTCGATCCCATTCTCTCAGTTCCTTCGCCTCCGTCGCATCTGTTCCGATGATGCTACCTTCAAAAACAGTTCCTCTGACATGTCCTCCTTCTTCCTTAACCGAGGTTTTCCACCCACGGTCATTGACAGGTCCCTCAACCGTGTCCGGCCCATCTCCCGTGCATCCGGCCTCACGCCTTCTCCTCCCTCCCAGAAACATGATAGGGTCCCCCTTGTCCTCACTTATCACCCCACCAGCCTCCGCGTTCAAAGGATCATCCTCCATCATTTCCGCCAACTCCAGCAGATGCCACCACCAAACACATCTTCCCTTCACTCCCCCTGGTGGCATTCTGTAGGGATCGTTCCCTCCGGGACACCCTGGTCCACTCCTCCATCACTCCCTACTCCTCAACCCCCACCTATGGCACCACCCCATGCCCACGCAAAAGGTGTAACACCTGCCCCTTCACTTCCTCTCTCCTCACCGTGTAAGGGCCCAAACACTCCTTTCAAGTGAAGCAGCATTTCACTTGCATTTCCCCCAACTCAGTCTACTGCATTCGTTGCTCCCAATACGGTCTCCTCTACATTGGAGAGACCAAACGTAAACTGGGTGACCGCTTTGCTGAACACCTGCGGTCTGTCCGCAAGAATGACCCAAACCTCCCTGTCGCTTGCCATTTCAACACTCCACCCTGCTCTCTTGCCCACATGTCTGTCCTTGGCTTGCTGCATTGTTCCAATGAAGCCCAACGCAAACTGGAGGAACAACACCTCATCTTCCGACTAGGCACTTTACAGCTTCCGGACTGAATATTGAATTCAACAACTTTAGGTCTTGACCTCCCCCCTCCATCCCCACCCCCTTTCTGTTTCTTCCCCCTTCCTTTTGATTTTTTTCCAATAAATTATATAGATTTTTCTTTTTCCCACCTATTTCCATTATTTTAAACTATTTTTAAATCTTTTATGCTTACCCCACTCCCACTAGAGCTATACCTTGAGTGCCCTACCATCCATTCTTAATTAGCACATTTGTTTAGATAATATCACCAACTTCGACACCTATGTGTTCTTTTGTTCTGCTGTCTGTGACATCTTTTGATGATCTGCTTCTATCACTGCTTTTGCCTACAACCACATCACTCCCCTCCACTTCTCTCCCCCCACCCAACCCCACCCTCCCACTACCTTAAACCAGCTTATATTTCACCCCCTCCTGGGATTTGCCTAGTTCTGTCGAAGGGTCATGAGGACTCGAAACGTCTACTCTTTTCTTATCCGCCGATGCTGCCAGACCTGCTGAGTTTCTCCAGGTAATTTTGTTTTGGATTTCCAGCATCCGCAGTTTTTTGTTTTTTGTTTTTATATTTGCTTCCAGTCTATTCCAACTGGACGCCAATATAAGTAGATTGGAGAGATACACTCATAAGAAACCTGGACAAACAGCAACAGTTGCCAATGGGAAGTTGGAACCATGTGTAATTGATGGTATTTTTTATCACTGGTACACTTCCATGTCTATGTATAAGCAATGATTAAAGGAGCGTTTGAAGACACAGAATCTGGCATTAAGAAAAGAGGGGTGGTGGGGTGGGTGGGGTAGTAGTGGAATGATAACATCAGTTAGATTTGCAAAGCATTTGTTGCAAGCGCAGAACAATTATTATAAGAAACAGGAACCAGTAGTTGGACTAGTAACAGGAGGTATGAACTTTGGAGTGAAAGTGAACATTGGCAAAACCAAAGTGATGCACATCTCAAAATTACAAAGAAATACTCACATATTAAGGAAAAGAACTAGAACAGGTGCAAGAAATCAAGTATCTAGGAAGCATAATGTTTGGATCTTTTGTTTGTTATGAAAAGGGGGGATGTTTGGGTTTTGAAAAGCAACAATATTACATGTCCTGTCTGGCTTGCTGTAGTCAGGTGATCTCTGCCATGAGGGAAGCTCTGTAAGCTGTCATCTTGCAATCTGTTCAATGAATACCTCTCACCGAGACAGACACTGAGAAAGCACTGCAGTCTTTAAGCTCCATAAAACACTGGGTGAGGGAACAGCTCCTTTCAAAATGGCAGAACTCCAATTGCAATGGCAAAACTATGAATTTGCAACAGGTTTAATTAACAAGCCAGAGCTGATTAGAATAGCCACACTTCTAACACTGCTGGGGAGAGGGACTGCTACAAATTGTATTCCACCCTAAATCTATCCAATGAACAAAGGAAACAGGTGGACAGAGATTTTGAACACCTTGAACACACATTTTGAACCCCAAATGAACATGACTTATGGACGCTATGTATTCAACACCAGAGTTCAAGGTACAAACAAGCCCATTGAACAGTACGTGACTGCAGTAACACAGCTTGCAGAATCATGTGAAATTGGGCAGCTAAAAGATGATCTAATTAAAGTCTTTGGCATACGAGACCCCTCAATGAGGGAAAATCTACTGGAAGAGGAGAAACTTATGCTCAGGAAAGTGATAGACATGTGTAGAAATGCAGAGCTTGTAAAACATCAGCTAAAGCACATGTATGACAGATGGAGATACAATATGCTGCGAGACATTCCAAGCCAAAAGGGCCAGATGCCAATACTGCGTACAACATAATACAAAAGAAAAGAAGGATTGCCTAGTGTGGGGAAAGCAATGTTTTAACTGCAAGAAGCCAAATCATTTCACACACAAGTGTTTGGCTAGAAAGAAGCAAAACAAACTTTTACAGATGGTCACTGGTGAGATATCGGCAGAAGAATCTGATGAAGCACTATACATGATAAAACAGGTTGGTTCTGTCAAGTCTAAACATGATAAATAGTTTATGACTGGTACAATGATGACCACAGAAGGAGAGCATCAAAGTGAACAAAAAATGTCAGATTGGCACTGGTGCAACACAGACCTGTGTGAAGTGGCTCAATGTAGCAACTCAAAAATGAAGCCCTTGAAAATAAGGTTGAGGCTATATGATTACGTGATACTCATACCGAGAGAACAAATTAACCTGAGAGACCAATGGAATAGCAAAAAGGAAGATCTAGAATTCCAGATCATAGATGGGATGCAACGGCCACTCATCTCAGCTGAAGCAAGCCTGAAGTTTGGACTGCTAACCCTAAGTGTGCTGACAGAGATTCAACATGAAGCAGCAGCTTGACATTATTTGGAAGTCATCAACCCAGCAGAGATGTTGATTCTGACAGACAAGTGCCTTGCTCAAGCCTAGAGAACCAACCAATATGTGCAGCTCTCCAAGTGCTGCAATAAGTAGTGATGAAAGGATGGTCTGAGAGCATCAAGGACACACCTGTGGTCACAGAGCATATTGGGCATTCCTAGGTGAATTGACAGCCCAAGATGGCATCTTTCACAAAGAAAATAGAGTCATCATCCCTAAGGAGATGAGAGGAGAGATGCTGAAGCACATCCATGCAAGCCATCAAGGAATTGAATCGAGCCTGAGAAAGGCAAGAGAAGTGCTCTACTGGCCAAACATGATTAGCTTGTCACAGTAGACTACTATTCTGACTACTGGGAGTTAGACCAGCTGACTCCAATAATGACAAAAGAGAAATAGTGGAATGCCTGAAAGCACACTTCAGTCGTTACAGCACTCCAGATATTGTGATGGGCAACAATGGCCCTCAGTGCATGAATGAAGAATTCAGCCGATTCACAAAGGATTGGGAAACTCAACATTACATGATCATCTCCACACTACCCCCAGTTGAATGGAGAGGCTAAGGCAGCAATGAAAACCGCCAAAGTAATCATCAAGAAACCGATCAAATTGAGCACAGATGGAGATGAGGCAATCCTCGAGTGGAGAAACACACCGACTGAAGGCATGGAAAGTAATCCCGTCCAAGACTAATGTCACACCACATGTAAACCACTCTTCCAATAGAAAAAAAGCTACTGAAACCAGTGGTCACAGGTGTGAGTGAAAAAAATATCAAGGTGAAACGGCAGAAAGCCAAATTTAATTTTAACAAGACTGTCAAACCACCGTCAGACTTGAACTTTGGAGCGCCAGTCGGGGTACAATCCTTCAATAGTCTCAACAGGAGTCAACCCATGTTGAAACTTGGGACATGTGTAGAGAAATTATCACCTTGATCATACGCAGTGGATGTGAACGACCAAATATACTGGTGCAACCACAGGCATATACTAATAGCTAGCAAAACTGGTCCTTTACTGCAGATTGCCAGTCAGGGAGAAGGGATCTCTCCAGCTGTACAGAGTACAGAACAACCATCACTCCCAGAAGTCCAATTGTTCCCAATAATGGAAGTGGAACAACATTAGGTACCAGGCAACAAGTGCCATGGGAACGACCCCCTCAGGACAAGGAACATCACCCAGACGAACAGCCAATGACAACACGCACGTGTACTATTTAGAGACCTGCACAGTTTAAAGATTATGTATGCAATGTAACTGCAGAGATGGACTACAGAACAGATAGTTGTTAACACATGAGAACAGTGGGTGAATAGTGGGTAACTTGCGTAACATGTAGTTACACATGATCGAGCACATAAATGTGTCTTCTATTCGTTAGGAAAAGGGGCTGTTTAGATTTTTTGTTTTTATGAAAAGGGGGGCATTTGTGTTGTGAAATACAGCAGTACTACATGTCCTATCTGGCTTGATATGGTCGTGTGATCTCTGCCATGAGGGAAGATCTGTAAGCTGCCATTTTGCTATGAGCTCAATAAAGACCTCTCACTGAGACAGAAACTGAGATAGCACTGCAGTCTTTAAACACGAAACACATAATATCTGCGGGTGGAAGATGCACCAAAGAAATAAGAACAAGGATAGCAATGGGAAAGGCTGTATTTGTTAAGAAGAGATGATTGCTAACCAGAAAGCTGAATAAACAACTCAAGAAGCGCCTTGTAAAGAGCTTGCTTTGTATTGCTTTGTATTGATGTCAGACTTAGAGCTTACAGAAGGAGGAGACCAATTGCTACATAGTGTTGAAATGTTGGTTTGGAGGAGAATGGAAAAGATCAGCTATAAGGACTGAATGAACAAAACAATTTGCTGAATGTAATTAGGAACAGAGATTCTGGGTAGGGCAAATTGTAAGATGGGGCTGACTTGCAAGAGACAATATGGAGGGAAGATTTCAAGGAAAAAGAGGAAGGAAGAGAATATCAGTGCTGGATGGCTTGAAAATTGAAGGAAGATATTGGTACATGAAAAGACTGTCACAGGATAGAGAGACATGGAAAGACTACTATGAGCTAAGCGCCTGCTTTTGGGCAGGACACACATGATAATGATAATGATGTTGGCTTACAATTAGTTACCTTTTTTGTAAAGCACTGATCGAAGAAACTGATTAACCGTTTGAAAGGGGGAAACAACTTTGTAGTAGTAGTTAAAATGTAATCGTTTATATTATAACTGTTAGTTGGCTGTGTTCACTGCCCACTGCTTCACTACATTGCCAATGACAACCAAGCTGTTGCAGAGAGGTGCAGTGTTGGTGCAAAGTGAGTACATAGTAGTTGTTCATGAGGGGAGGAGAGGAAAAATTGGAAGATAAACAATCATTCTGTGCCTCATATATACCTCCAGGTATGTGACTGTAGAGTAGCACAGAAAGAAGCGTGGGATGTTGACACTTAACTTCTTGGCTGCAATTGATGTGCAACCTGGATGGATTATGGGAAAGAAAATGAACTTTGATTAAAGAGGAAGGTACATCTCATCAAAGATATAACACATCAGGGCACCAATAGCAGATTTTTGCTTAATTAAATAACCGGATTAGAATGAAAGTAAAAATGGAGCGAGTTGTAAAACTGGCTGTCAATTTGCAATCATATGCTAATGCACAAAGTCAAAATCTACCCCATTGCATGTTTCTTAGATACTTCAATGATTGAGAATGAAACATTTTGCATTTATATAGCAACATTCACAGCCTGAGGACAAAAACAAGTGTTTAACAGCCAATTAACTATTTTTGCAGTTTTTGTTAAGGAGGTCACCAAAAGTCAGGAAGCCACCCTATGGTCCACAAACAAAATGTGCCTTCTTATTTCTGACTTTCATGCATCCTGAACTAAAATAGTCAAACTGGTGAATAAAATGTCCCATGCTACTAGGGATACTGAAAAGGACAAAAATAAAATCTAACCAATTCCTGCACTAATGGAGGCATATGAGTTGAATTTTGGAAAATAAGAAATAAAATAATACAAACCATAGAACACATGAGTGATAACTATGCAAATTAGCTCTTTCAAGCATAATCAAGAGTGTTTTCCTTATTGTCCTTTGATGCTTTCTTGTTTGCATTCTATATGTATGACAAGTTGTTTCCTCCATTAGTCATTGTCATCCATATTTAACAGTGAGTGGCCTTAGCTGTTTCAAGAGTGTAGGGCATCACTACGGGAAAAAATGCTGTCCACCCCACTTTGAAACTCCAGTCAGGGCAAAGGATAAAAGTCTCTATTGGGAATAATGCCTAATTATTCCAATTTTTTAGGGTCACTGATGTCAATTGTAGAATCCTCTTCTGAGGTCAGACAAGGCAACCTGGAAGAATTTTTTTTTATAAGCAACTTCACCTTGTGATTTCAGGGGAATTAAAGAAACATGTCTTGCTGCAATGTATAGAACCTTGATGAGACTGCACCTAGAGTATTGTGTACAGTTTTGGTTAGGTGAGGAATGATGCATTTGCCATAGAGGGAGTATAATGGATATTCTACAGACTAAAACAAAAACAGAATTACCTGGAAAAACTCAGCAGGTCTGGCAGCTTCGGCGGAGAAGAAAAAAGTTGACGTTTCGAGTCTTCATGACCCTTCCACAGAACTGAGTGAATATAAGGAGAGGGGTAAAATATAAGCTGGTTTAAGGTGGGGGGAGGGTGGGGTGAGAGAAGTGGCGGGGGGGGGGGGCGGTGTGGTGTGGTTGTAGGGACAAGCAAGCAATGATAGGAACAGATAATCAAAAGATGTCACAGACAAAAGAACAAGAGAACACAGAGGTTTTGAAGGTGGTGATATTATCTAAACGAATGTGCTAATTAAGAATGGATGGTAGGGCACTCAAGGTACAGCTCTAGTGGGGATGGGGTGGAAAGTCTAGCAGGGCATAAAAGATTTAAAAATAATGGAAATAGGTGGGAAAAGAAAAATCTATATAAATTATTGGAAAAAAACAAAAGGAAGGGGGAAGAAACAGAAAGGGGGAGGGGATGGAGGAGGGAGTTCAAGATCTAAAGTTGTTGAATTCAATATTCAGTCCGGAAGGCTGTAAAGTGTCTAGTCAGAAGATGCGGTGTTGTTCCTCCAGTTTGTGTTGGGCTTCACTGGAACAATGCAACAAGCCACAGACAGACATGTGGGCAAGACAGCAGGGTGGAGTGTTAAAATGTCAAGCGACAGGGAGGTTTGGGTCATTCTTGCGGACAGACCGCAGGTGTTCTGCTAAGCGGTCGCCCAGTTTACGTTTGGTCTCTCCAATGTAGAGGAGACCACATTGGGAGCAACGAATGCAGTAGATTAAGTTGGGGGAAATGCAAGTGAAATGCTGCTTCACTTGAAAGGAATGTTTGGGCCCTTGGACGGTGAGGAGAGAGGAAGTGAAGGGGCAGGTGTTGCATCTTTTGCGTGGGCATGGGGTGGTGCCATAGGTGGGGGTTGAGGAGTAGGGGGTGATGGAGGAGTGGACCAGGGTGTCCCGGAGGGAACGATCCCTACAGAATGCCACCAGGGGGAGTGAAGGGAAGATGTGTTTGGTGGTGGCATCTGCTGGAGTTGGCGGAAATGACAGAGGATGATCCTATGAACGCGGAGGCTGGTGGGGTGATAAGAAAGGACAAGGGGGACCCTATCATGTTTCTGGGAGGGAGGAGAAGGCGTGAGGCCAGATGCGCGGGAGATGGGCCGGACACAGTTGAAGGCCCTGTCAATGACTGTTGGTGGAAAACCTTTGTTAAGGAAGAAGGAGGACATGTCAGAGGAACTGTTTTTGAAGGTAGCATCGTTCCCTCTGCTTGCCATTTTAACACCCCACCAGCTCTCTTGCCCACATGTCTGTCCTTGGCTTGCTGTATTGTTCCAGTGAAGCCCAATGCAAACTGGAGGAACAACACCTCATCTTCCGACTAGACACTTTACAGCCTTCCGGACTGAATATTGAATTCAACAACTTTAGATCTTGAACTCCCTCCTCCATCCCCATCCCCTTTCTGTTTCTTCCGCGTTCCTTGTGTTTTTTCCAATAATTTATATAGATTTTTCTTTTCCCACCTATTTCCATTATTTTTAAATCTTTTATGCCCTGCTAGTCTTTCCACCCCTCCCCCACTAGAGCTGTACCATGAGTGCCTTGAGTGCCCTACCATCCATTCTTAATTAGCACATTCGTTTAGATAATATCACCACCTTCAACACCTCTGTGTTCTTTTGTTCTTTTGTCTGTGACATCTTTTGATTATCTGCTCCTATCACCGCTTGCTTGTCCCTACAACCACATCATCCTCCAACTTGTTCCCCCCCCCACCCCCCCCCCCCCACCCCGCCCCACCCCACCTTAAACCAGCTTATATTTTACCCCTCTCCTTATATTCACTCAGTTCTGTGGAAGGGTCATGAGGACTTGAAATGACAACTCTTTTCTTCTCCGCTGATTCTGCCAGACCTGCTGTGCTTTTCTAGGTAATTCTGTTTTTGTTTTGGATTTCCAGCATCCGCAGTTTTTTGTTTTTAGTTCTACAGACTAATCCTTGGGATGGCAGGATTGTCTTATGAGGAAAGATTGAGGACATTGGGAGTGTATTCTCGAAGTTTCAAAGAATGTGAAGTGACCTCACCGAAACTTATAAAATTCTTACAGGGCATGACAGGGCAAATGTGGACAGGATGTTTCCCCTGGCTGGTGAGTCTCAGAATGAGATGAGGAGGAATTTCCTCACTTAGTGGGTGGCGAATCTTTGGAGTTCTTTACCCCTGAGGGTTGTGCAAGCTCAACCCTTAAACATGCAAAAATACGGGTATACAAACAGGGGCAGGCCACTCGGCCCATCGAGCCTGCACTGTCATTCAATAAGATCATGGCTGATTTGATTCCTCCACATTCCTGCCTACTCCTTATAACCTTTCACCCTATTACTTAACAAGAATCTATCTACCCCTACCTTTAAAATATTCAAAGACTCTGCTTCCTCTGCCGTTTGAGGAAGAGAGTTCCAAAGACTCATGATTTTATCTGTGAGAAAGAATTTTTTCTTATTTCTATCTTGACCACTTATTTTCAAACAGTCACCCCTGGTTCTAGATTCTCCCACAAGAGGAGGCATCCATTCCAGATCCACCCTGTCAGGACCCCTCAGGATCTTATATGTTTCAATCAAGTCGCCTCCTTACTCTTCTAGACTTCATTGAAGACAAGCCTAGCTTGTCCAATCTTTCCTCATAAGACAACAGACCCATTCCAGGTATTTGTTAAGTAAACCTTCTCTGAACTGCTTCCAAGGCATTCACATCTTTCCTTAAATAGGGAGACCAATACTGTCGAAGGGTCATGAGGACTCGAAAAGTCAACTCTTTTCTTCTCCGCCGATGCTGCCAGACCTGCTGAGTTTTTCCAGGTAATTCTGTTTTTGTTTTGAGACCAATACTGTATATAGTCTCACCAATGTCCTTTTTAACTGAAGCATAACCTCCCTACCTTTGTACTCAATTCTCCTCACAATAAATGATAACATTCTATTAGCTTTCCTAATTACTTGCTATATCTGTATACTAAACTTTTGTGATTCATGCACTAGGACACCCAGGTCCCTCTGCATCTCAGAGCTCTGCAATCTCTGACAATTTACTTCAGCTTCACATTGTACTCCATTTACCAGGTCTTTACCCACTCACTTAACCTATCTATGTCCCTTTGTAGGCTCCTTATATCTTTTTCACAACTTACTTTTCTACATATCTTTGTGTCATCAGCAAATTTAGTAATAATATCTTTGGTTGCTTCATTCAAGTCATTTAAATAAATTGTAAAAGGTTGAGGCCCTAGCTCTGATTCCTATGACACACCATTCATTACATCTTGCCAACCAGAAAATGATCCATTTATGCCTGACCTCTGTTTCCTGTTAGCTAGCCATCCAGGGATATAGAGATAGTGGGGAAAAATGGTGTAGAGGTAGATGATCAGCCATGAATTGTTTGAATGGCGGAGCGGGCTCAACGTGCTGTATGGACTACTCCTGTTCCTATTTCCTACGTTCCTAAATGATCAGATGTACTGAAAAGTTATAGAATGAGTATACCATGATATTGTGTAAAGCCAACAGTAATTACAATGGCAGCATTAGGGGTGCTGACATTATTTATTATTTTCATGTTTATAGAACAGAGAAGGGCTTTCTGAGTAAGTGATCCTCATATAAGGTGGAATTTACTGTTGGCGACATGGATCTCACCCACCATCTAGACAACTGGTGGGAGACCCATGCCACCTTCATTGGGGAAGACCCACTGGAATTAAGTGCCCAACTGGCTATCATTGGATCTTCCCCAGGATTTAGGATCCTGAGGACAGAATTCCTGCCCTTCTTGAGATCTCCAGTCCCATTGGAAACGGTGACTGCTGCTGCTAATGCACTCACCCAACCTAAATTCGATGAGGCTACAGGTGAGCGTAGGATAGGAGTTGTAGGGAAGGGGTGACTAACTGATGGGAAGGGATTGGAAGAAAGGGCATGGTGTGGCTCTCAGCGGGCCCCCTCATTCCCAATGCCATGTCCTCTGATCAAGCAATGAGTGCTTTTGAAAGAGAGGCTGCACCCTGGAAGCTTTGCTTCTTTGGGCTTTTCAAGTAGTTGAATACCAGCGTCAGTGGGGTGAGGTCCTTAAGTGGGCATAAGGTTGTCACTTAGCATTAGGACAGTTAGGCCATCCATGGGAGATTCATTTATATCTCTAATTTTTAAATATGATTTGGTTAATAGAAAAGTGAAGGAAAAAACAAAAAAAAAACTGGGAAATAAAGGTGTTGGTCCAAACTGGTCTTAACATGGAAAACCAGTTTGGACCAGTACTCATTTCCCAGTTTTTATTGTTTTCTCCCACTGGAAAATCACTCTAAAGTATTCTTAGCCCTTGGGTTTGTTTTAAAAGTGGCAGTTTGCTGAACACATGATGAATGGAGAACAAATGATTGAAACAAACAGAACTATGTTGTGCAAACAGTAAACAGAGTTCACAATGTTTATAGCAGCACTGTGAGGGTCACCATAATATTCTAATCAATCTTATGACTAAAATGTACAAAAGCACATTGTTCAAAATGGACTGGTTATTAATCTTCAACCATTTGGGCACCCTGACCGATTGGGCATATGCCAAGAATATCACTCGAAATAAATGGTCTACGGCAACATCATCTAAAAATTATAAACACTTTAAAATAATAACTAAGCATGCATTTCATACTTTAACACAAATATCGTAAAATGACCAATTATGCCAATGTTAGATTAAGCATCAGTCCTCTCTGATCTTTGCCTATAAATCACACAGTGCAGGATATTGTTTGAAATTGGGATGAGCATCAGAAGTTCATGCTAAAACAGGTGCAGCTTGGCCTAAATAGCCAAGTGGTTATGGTACTGGGTTTATAACCCCAAGATCAAGAGTTCAAATCTCACAATGGCAAACTATGAAACAATGTAACTTCATCTGAAACAGATGGAAACAGGTTTACTCAAAAGAGTATCAAGAGTTCAAATCTCACAATGGCAAAACTATGATATCAGCCAGTTTTAACAAAAAGAAACTAAAACAGGTGCATACAAATTTCAACAGGGCATTATTGCACACTTTTTCCCAACGTCTGGATGTATAGGATGTCAAGCACAAGGCATAGAGGGAATGAAGAAGAGGCATAGGCAGAGCCTAGCAGGTCAACATTTTGGATATAGCCTCTAAGGGATTTTATTTTAAATTCAAGTTATGCTATTGCTAAAATGGTTAGATTGATTTTATAAAGCATTAAATCCCAGAAACCTCCAAGCAATTTAGAATGCTGATTAGAATTGTATAGAGGCTACAGCCAAGAATCATTTGACCCGATTGGTTTCTGCTGGTGTTTATATTCCACACCGACTCCTCCCAAGCTAATTAATTAATCCCACCCTGCAGCCAAAACCTCTCCATTCCATTCTCCCTGATATTATGCATCATGTGTCTCTTAAATGCGCCAATGCTGTCCCCTTCAATGATTCCCTGTAGCAGTGAGATTCAGAGTCTCTCCACCCACTGTACCAAGAAATTCCTCCCAAATTCTTTTCTTCATTGGTTATATCAATTCTATCAGATCTCCTCTTACTCTCTTTTCCAGCCTACTCAGGCTTTCTTGATTATTGAATCCTCTCATTTCTGGTTAACATTCTTAGGCTGATTTAATGCAGCCCCTCACAGCAGGAAACATGGCAGCCAGGTCCACTTCATCGTGGGAGAGGCCCTGCGTCATTCTCTCAGTGAAACCTTCCCCAATTAAATGGGAAGCAAAAGCGCTGTCACCAGATTCCTAGCCACCAGTAACGGGATGTCAGTTAGTCTAATTAATTAGCATTTAATCGTGCCTCAGGGATCAAGTGGGAGCTGCACGGCTGACTCAGGCCCTGGGAAGGCTGCCCAGCAAATGCTTTCCAAACTCCTCACCCCTCCACCTTGTGACCCCCATTCCACCCTCACTCACCTTTGGCCTGGGGTTCCACAAGGTTCCTGAGCCTCAGCTGGGTGCAGAGCTGCCAGCAGCCCCTGCTCCCTCTGGCACTGGCACCAATGATGAGCTGCAGGCATTTGATTGGCTAGCAGCTCTTGGCAAGCAGGGCTTCTGTCCCTGGGGACCTCAACTGTGGAAGGTTGCCACTTAAGTGCCTGATGGGCACTTGATTCCATCGGTCCTTCCCCACAGAACTGATAGTGGTTCCCCGTCGGTTTCCAACCAGTGGATGAGAACCCTGTCAGCTCCAAAAAAACAGCCATTGCAAATCTTTCCTGCATTTTCCCCAGGTGCTTTAATATCCTTTTTTGTAGTGTAAAGAGTAGAAATGCACATAGCAACCCAAGTTATGAACTAGCTAAGTTTCTATACATGATGGCTTGGGACTTTGTAGTAATTATGGTTTTATTTAGAGTGTGATGTACCTTTAAGAGTAACATTAGTTAAGGAAGATTGCATGATCTGTAGTAACCAATAGGAGAGTAGCATGGGTTGCCTCTGCAGTCAGTGTAGAGATAGAGTTGGAGTTGAAAGCACACATGTAGTTGCTGCTGAGTACGTTGTAAATAAACATAATGTTTCCACCCTAGAAGTGTCTGCAGTTCAACTCTATTATTAGTAGTACAACTTGACCATCCTACAACAACCAGGTGACGAGGATAAAACAGGATTGTACAGAAGAAATCAGGTACCTTGCCCAGTGATTGTAAATATCAAGCTCCGTAATAATTGAAGAAGTTATCCGCTCTCAAAATACTACAATTTTGGAGAATTGATCCTTTTGAACCAGCCACAGATGATTGGTCTCAATACATAGAATGCTTCACATTCTTTTTTCAAGTGAACGAGATTACGGGGGAAAAGAAGAGGCGAGTGATCCTCTTGAGTACTTGTGGGAGCAAAACCTATAGTTTGATTTGAAGTTTGATGGCACCCAGTGCCCCAGATTCGAAAAATTTCGATGGATTGCTGGACATCATGAAGGGTCACTTTCAACCAAAGCCCTCACTCACGATGCAGAGGTTCAGGTTTAATTCATGAAATAGAGCCCTGGGTGAGACAATTGCATGCTATGTGACAAATGTGAAGCAGCTAACAGAACATTGTGAGTTCAATACGACTCTGAACGATATGCTCAGAGATCGTTTAGTGTGTGGTGTGGAAGAGGACACTATTCAGAAAAGATTATTGTCTGAAGTGAATCTGGATTTCAAGAAGGTGCTAGAGATAGCACTGGCCATAGAAGGCACTGTAAGAGATTCACAAGCAATACAGGATATGCAAAATGGTGCGTCCTCCTCATGGGCAGGAAACCTTAGCCGAAAGTGGCGTGAAAAAGCGACACTCTGCCGAGGAGCGGGAAACAACCCCGCTAGCTGAAGAATAAAGAAAAATAATTTAGCAGCGAAATTGAAGAATAATTTTAATAGAGGTGGGAACAATCAGTCTTTTAGCAATTGGCAGTTTAAAAAAATCGAATGCTACTATTGTAACAGAAATGGACATATGATGAGACAATGCAAGGAAAGATTCAGGCAGGCTTGTAAACAAAAGAAGAAGCCCAATGAAATCTACAATGTAGAAAGCCTGAAACAATAAATTCTGACATTTACTCATTGTTTAAGCTGAAAGTTGGAGAGCCAATATTTGTCACAGTGAAAGTAAATGGCAAACCTGTTAAAGTGGAAGTAGACATGGGAGTTTCCACTGCAGTAATTGGGGAACATACCTTCAGATGTTTGAATAATAATGAACATCAATTAAGTTTGGAATGAACAACAGCCAAGCTAAAAGCATACATGGGTGAAGACATGCAAGTAAAAGGCATAAGCAGAGTAATTGTCCATTATAGAAGCCAATCAGCAAAGCTACCAGTGTTAGCATTGAGAGGCTGAGGGCCAAGCCTTCTAGGACGAAATTGGCTAAGGGAAATCAAACTTGATTGGCTACTGGGATTCCAAAAGGAAGCTGTTTTGAAAAAGGAGTGTGTAAGGACTCAACATCCTGAAGAAACGCAGGCTGTCTTAAGCCAAAACCTGGAAGAACAGCAGAAGGAAGTCAAAGAGACCCCGCTTGAAGACAGAGTTCGAGACGAGGTGAGCAACCTTCGAAGGGAAAAAGAAAACCTGTTGAAAGAACTTCGCACACAACAAGATTCCCTCAGATCAAAGTTTATACCTCTGAAGAGAAACATAAAGAAATCAGC
Organism: Carcharodon carcharias; assembly: GCF_017639515.1. Classification (NCBI taxonomy): domain Eukaryota; kingdom Metazoa; phylum Chordata; class Chondrichthyes; order Lamniformes; family Lamnidae; genus Carcharodon; species Carcharodon carcharias. Next base: position 40,235,356 of record NC_054474.1, on the reverse strand, counting down.
ACTTCTCTGAATAAACTAAGAATTGAGTTGGCAGAGAAGACACAATAATGTTCAATTTTCCAGGAGGCAGCAAACAAATACAAAAAAGAGACGGAAGAGCTGAAGAATCAGCTAAATGAAGCCAAAGAGGTTTTGGATGCAAAAGTTGCAGAATTTTCCAAGAAGCAAACAAATAATGAAATTTTGGGAGACTCAGCCACTGAGCTTAGTCAAGTTGAGCTTGCATCTGAGAGAAGCCTGGCCAACAGTGAAATCAAAAAGAAGGCTGAGATTAAAGTCTGCGCTAGAAAGAAGAAGGCACATAGAAAGAAGATACAGGAATACTAATAGGGTCTTAATTCAGGCAGCATACGAATACGCTTTTGTACGTAGGCCTGGCAATCAAATTGCAAACATCGAAGCCCTTAGTTGTTTGCCTTCACAAGAAAATGACTAACATGTCCCAGTTCCACAGGAACTTGTCTTACTGTTAAATTTCTTAGATTCCTCACTGCCATGTGCTCAACAAATCAGAGACTGGACGAGTCGAGACCCAGTCCTATCTCAAGTACGAGAAGAAGTGCTACATGGTTGGCCTCAGGAGCCCATACCTGATGAAATACCTACTTCAACAGAAGACATGAAATAACCAGCCAGGATGGCAGTTTATTGGGGGGAGCATGAGTGATAGTTTCTCCAAAGGGAAGGGAGCCACTTTTAATTGACCTACACAGTGCCCATCCAGAAATTTCCCGAATGAAGACTATAGCATGCAGCTACCTATGATGGCCTGGGATGGATGGTGAAATACAGAGTTTAGTAAAGCACTGTGTGCAATGTCATCAACTGCAAAAGTTGCCAGTGACAGCTCCATTACACCTATGGGAGTAGCTAGATAGACCCTCGATGCGGTTACACATTGACTACACTGGGCCTTTCCTGGGAACAAAGTTTCTGCTCATTGTCGATACCCATTCAAAATGGTTGGACATAAATGAAGTGATATTACCAACATCAAGCGCTACAGTTGGGAAACTACATCAGAGTTTTACCATTCACAGACTGTCAGAAGTAGACATTTCTGATAATGGGATGGCGTTTACGAATGCTGAGTTTCAGTGGTTTATCAGCCTCAGCAGTATCACTTATGTGAAAACTGCACCGTACCACCTTTCCTCAAATGGACTGGCTGAAAGGGTGGTTCAAACATTCAAGGCAGGCATGATAAAGCTAACTGGTGATTCCTTGGCAACCAAGCTAGCATGCTTTCTTTTTCATTATCACAGCTTCCCCTCACACAACGACAGGTGTCATACCTGTGGAATTATTGTTGAAATGCCGTCTCAGGACGAGATTGAGTTTAATAATGCCAAATTTAGAGGGGAAGCTGGATAAGAGTCAGGGAAGCCAGAAAATGAGACACAACTAGCATAGTTGTGAGAGGAAATTTATCATGGGAGAGCTGGTATACTTGAAGAACTTTAGGGAAGGATTAAAGTGGTTACCTGGTGAAATAAGTGCGTGACTGGATCTCTATCTTACCACATGGAGGTGGAAGGCTGGATCATCCGTAAACATGTGGACCATTTAAGGAAGAGAGAGACAAATCACCAAGACTTGGTTTCAACAGTAACCATGACTGGGTCTGCGTTTCCTGTTGAGGATACTCAACCCAGGACTGACAAAAGATTTGAGGATACAGAACTGCAAGTGCCCACCGAAGCGCCTGACCTGCAGGTAACTCCGTAAAAGGAAGTCCCTGAGAAAGAATCTGAAGTTGTGGAGCTGAGATGTTCCACACGTACCAGGAAACCACCTTAAAGACTGAACTTGTAAATTCCTTACCCAGTGTAACTATTATGTTGCCTTGAAAAACATGTATTTTTAAATGTAATATGTATAGCCGAGTTAAAGGGCGATGAATGTAGTAATTATGGTTTTATTTAGTGTGTAATGAACCTTTAACAATAATACTTGTTAAGGAAAATCATATGATCCGTAGTAACCGATAGGAAAGTAGCTTGGGCTACCTCTGCAAAGGTAGAGTTGGAGTTGAAAGCACATGCTGCTGAGTATGTTGTAAATAAACTTGATGTTTCCATCCAAGAAGTGTCTGCAGATCAACTCTATCACTAATAGTATAACTTGGCCATCCTACATCAGTGTTCATCCTCATGATGGCCTTTGGGGGGTGGGGGTTGGGGGTGGGGGGGGGGGCGGGCATGAGGGGCCATAGAGTTGTTTGGGGGACATACCTTATTGACAGAGGGAACATGAGGAGGGACCTTTTGAATTTACCTTCCAAAAGGTTCCCCCATGCAGGCTATGGTTAATGATACCTCTAAACAACGACTCTTTAAAAGTTTGCCCAACTCCATGAAAATTGTGGAGGACCAGGAAATGTCTATCCCTCAATGGAGCTGGCCATATCGGGAGTGCAAGATGTGGGCTTTTGACCCAAACCAGCCCTCAGTGCTCTGCGTCTCAGTTGGTAGCATGCATGTCTCTCAATTACAAGATTCTTGGTTCAAGTTCCACTCCAAGGCTTGAGCACAAAAATCAAGGCTGACTCTCCAGTGCAATACTGAGGGAGCACTGCACTGTCAGGCGTGTTGTATCAGATGAGACATTAAACCAAGGCCCAATTTGCCTGCTTGGATGAATGCAAAAGATCTTGTGTCTATTTTGTAGAAGATCAGTGGAGTTATCCCTGTGGCCTGGCTAATATTTATCTTTCAATCAACATCACACAAAGCAGATCTTCTGGCCATTATCATAGTGCTGTTTGTTGGAGCTTGCTGAGTGCACATTGGCTGCCATGTTTCCTACATTACAACAATGACAACATGTCAAAAAGAACTCGACTGGCTGTAATTTGAGATGTCTGGTTGTCGTGAAAAGTGCTATATTAATGCTAGTCTTCCTCTTTTCTTTCTTTCGATCTCATTGCTCCTCCATCCCATTTAGTTTCTTGCTTTTCAAGTGACCTTCTAATTCATTCTACCCAAATGAACCACCTTACACTTTGTTACATTGAACACAATTTGCCATTTATCCACCCATTATGCAAACCTTCCACTTATATAAAACCTGGCACATTTATTTTGATGTGAATCATCACTGGATTTAACAATTGTGCTAAATTTTAACTTGGTGCAAAGGAAGTGAATGATTAAAATCTTTCCCTGTATCTCAACTTGTAATAGTTCAGATCTATAATGGTCAGCCTCCTTCAAATCTGATTGTATCATTAGTACTTGTGGTTTTAGCAGAGTCAGAGGAAAAGGAAAACTGAACTGGACAGCACAAAAAGATGTTAAAAGTAATTTTGATTCATTGTAACTAGGTTCATGACAGTGAAACTGCACTTTCCAAATAAAATCTGTAAACTCCAATACTTAAAAGCAAATTCATCCAATAGGATATGGAAGCACTACTTTATAGCAGAAAACATCCTTGGTTTATCATATGAAAGGTGGAATACTTCACAAGTTTACATCTGGACATATAATTAATTTGATCTACTCTATGGCCATTTACTATTTCAGTGTATAAGCTGCAAAACACCTGTTGAAAACATAACCATGGTTCAGTTGGTAAAACTCTCACTTCTGAATCGCAAGGGATCAAATCTTCTGGTCTCCAGATTGTCGCAGACTGGACGTACAACTGAGATGCACATTGGGAACCTGTGGAAGTCCTGACAAGCAGATCTCCACAGGAATTGCCCAGAAAGTTTCAAACTCTGTTGGGCAATTTCCCTGTTCACTGGGAACCTCCATGGATGTCTGTGACTCTGAGCTAGAGTTGGAAATTTGGGAGAGATCCGCAGTACCTGAATATTAACCCAAACAAATTAAAACCTAGTCTAATATCTAACTAACCACAAAACTAACTCCCCAATCAGCCCCCCTGACCCCCGTTACTACCCCCTCTGACCAGCAACTACTCACCCAATCACCCAAATATGCCCCAATCTGACCACCTGACTACCCAACCCATCCTGACCCAACCAGCCCCCCAACACGACCAAAACCCCAACCAGACCCAACTAACCCCCTGAATCAACCCGACATGACTACCCACCTATCCATCTATCCCCTACCTCCTACACACTTACTGACCTTATCCACTTACCCATTTACCCACCTACCCCCACGTCCTACCCAGTTACCCACCAACCCCCTACCTTCTACCCAGTTACCCACCTCATCCACCTCACCTCCTTACCCACCTCATCCACCTTGCCCACTCACCCACCTACCCAAACCCACCTACCCACCCTACACACTTACTCACCTAACCCGCTTACCCACCTCACACACTTACCCACCTCACCCAGCTACAAACTCACCCATTTATCTACACTCTACCTCATTCGCCTGGCCCACATACCCACCTCACCAACATACCCACCTATCCACCTCACCCATGTATCCACCTCACTCACTGCCCACATACCCACCCTACCACCTCACTCACCAACCGACCTCAGCCACCTTACCCAATATACCCACCTCAGCACCTACCCACATACCCACCCTACCCACTTCACCCACTTACCTATCTCACTCACTCACCTATTCGTCCATTCACCTATTCATCCACTGACCCATTCATCCATTCACTAACATTCAAACTGGGACTTTAAATTTACCATAAGGCAGCGCATGTTGTATGAAGGTGTAAAAGTGTCTTTTGCACTGATCCACTTCGCATGCCTTTGCGTGGATTCATGTGCTGAAGGAGTTCTTCATGATGCTGCATCAGAAGTTAGACCCTTTTAAATGTAACCAGGTAAGTGTGCAGATTTCTGATTGATCAGTCTCGGATGCAGCAGTTCGGATGCTGATCAGGAGATTTGGGCTTAGGTTTTTAGTTCACATCCCACTCCAGGAATTGAGTGCAAAAACTACGGTTGACACACTAGTGAAGTATTGAGAGAGTGCTGCACTATTGAACATGCTTCCTTTTGGATGAGTCGTTAAGCCAAGGCCCAACTGCCTGCTCTGCTGGATGTAAAAGGTCCCATATGGCACCATTTTGAAGAAGAGCAGGGGAGTAATCACCGGCGTTCTAACCAATCAACATCATATCATGATAAACAAATTATTTGGTCATTATCACATTACTGTTTGGATTTGCTCTGCACAAAATTGGCTTCTATGTTTCCTACATTACACCAGTGACTACACTTCAAAATACTTCATTGGCTGTAAAATATTTTGAGAGGTCTGGTGGTCATGAAAAGCGTTATTTAAATGCAACCCTTTCCTTTTAATGATTGGATACAATATTTTTCACACAGATGTAAATAAAGCCATAACTGCTGAAAGATAAAATTGCAGAATGTGACCCCCAAAACTGGGCTAAATATCCTGAAATTGCATAGATTAAAACCATGATTTTACCAATAGCGGTGATTATTCTGGAATTTGTATGTGAAAAGTTGTATGACTGTAGCATAGAATTAAAGATCAATGATATATAACTTCTGTACTTTAAAAGGTGCTAGAAATCCTACTTGGAGGTCATAGGAATGATTCAAACTTATTTGAGTTGATTAGTTCCAGCCTAATTTAAGCTATTTCACCTATTTGTGTCCTTTACCAGTCTAAGAGGTAAATCTACTTCTTCAAGACTTGTTTGCCATCCCATTGGCAGTTCCTCTTCAGTTCCTATGAAGCATATTAGAATGATTAGGAGGAATTACAGCCAAGATCAGGATTTGTGTTGGATATAAAACCATATGCTTCTATGGTGCAGCACAAATAATTTGCATATGGAGTCACAATAAAGTGAATCTCTCCTCCCTTCAATTACTTCATTTCTACATACAATTTTATTCCATTTGCTCAGCACCCTCTTTCAAGAAATAAAGCTTCCTTTTATATATTCAGGAGGCATCAGTTTGTGTGTTTTCATTCATTTAAAAGTATACCATAAATTACTGCATCACCTCCATGTGAGAGCATCACAGTAAAAACAGGCTACATGTCCACTGCTTCTCCTCTCTCCCTACAAAACTAATGTTGTCCCAAGAAGTTTTAGATGAGGATGATGTCTTGTAAAAGAGCAAATTTAACACTTAATATTAAAATGAAGATGTTTGAATATTTATGTAGGATGAGGGAAGATGCTTGAAGCTATGTATCTGTATACTTGATGCCACCTGTGCATTTTATTGCTTATTGAAAGAAACAGTTGCAGTTTCTGCTTGTTCAATCTAAGAATACCTCAAACGCTTTCATCCTGTTTATCATCCTTGACCTGAAATCCTCCTGCTTCCTAATCCCGCTTATTGTGTGCAGTTTACATTCCACATTCCTGAGTAGTTGAGGTCATTGCTGTAATTATACTGCACTTAGAAATCATATTACATACTTCCATAGTTACCTTGAAATTGTTTTCTTATTCTGCTTGTTAGTTTGTTTTCCAATTCAAGAAACTCTGTGTGTGTGTGTGTGTGTGTGTGTGTGTGTGTGTGTGTGAAGCTTTAAATGGTACATTTCATGATTCTTGGTTATTTTACTTCAGAATGGGTAGTTCTGCTTTCAGGCAGTTTTTGTTCCCCTACCCTCATGCTATCAGTGGAATTTTCTTCCGAACAAATTCAACCCTACTGTCAAACAATTATGTAAAATATCAAGAGCTAAAAGTTTTTTTTCCAGCTATCCAAACTCCCACAGCTGCATGGCATTTTTGGACTGCTTTCACTTCTCACCAAACAAAGATTTCTGCTGAAGTCTGTGGCCTTTATTATTCACAACTGGAAGGCTTCCCTTAGCAGGAAAGCTATCACATGCGTGAGGGAGGGCACAAATAATCCACACACACGTGTGTAATATCTCTCAGGGATTAGAAAGGAAAGATTTGCATTGTTGAATGCCTTCTATCAACTTTCTCAGAAATAGGCCAAAAAGCTTCACATAGAATGAAGGACATTTTGTGACTCCTGTTTACAACATAAAGGAATACTCCAGCAAAGACGTGTAAGAATCATACTTATGCGCCAAACCTCAAGTTGTCATGTTCTTTCTTTGAAGATTGAAGTTTAACTTTCCTTTTCCTTGCAATTAGATTTATTTTTCTGTATAGAGATAGATTTTTCATATGCATCAGCATGTATCTAGAGTCTGTCTAGAATTATTTTTGGAGAACCGAAACATTCAATATTTACACAATTATGTTAAGGCTCTGGAGTCCAATGTCCTGCATTCTTCAACTTTGGCTGGGTAGGAATTTTGATAAAATCTTTTTAAGAAGATTGCACTTCTAAACAATGTTGTAATTATGACACGATTTTATAAAAAAATACTTCAATCTTCAAATTCCTATAGATTTGTTGCGAAGGTGGGTTAACCGGGGCACAGCAGGACTTAATGCTAACTAACTGACTTCCTTGAGCAGGGGACTAAGGAATATTGCTACAGCATTCTTGGCTCAGAGCGCTCAAGTATTGGATCCATATTTCAAGACCTTTCCTTCTTTCTGCTGCTGATTTATTACTTTTTGAACCTGGCTTACAGCTTTTAAAACCCTTCCCCCATTCCCACAAGTCCTAACAATGCTAGACTCAATGAACATGTATGTGTTCTCTGGCTTCCAGCCTTGTTTAGCATACAACTGAGGGAAATACGTTGCATGAAGTATTTCCCATATTTACAATGGATTATTATATGTCTGTCAGAATTTTCAACAGATCTAGAAAGGAGTATAACCCTACCAACATTATCCTCCTGCAGAAATTACACCATGAAACTGTCTCCCCAACCCTTAGCATTTTGGGCTGTTGTTTTACATTGGGATAACTCAACTTGTAAGTTGGGAACAGGAAGAACAAGTGAAAGAAGACTCTAAATGTCACACAGAAAGTTCCCAAAGCATGATTGCTTTAAGAAGAAGACTTAATTACACCAGTGAACATGTTAGGATGCAATCCAGCAATAATGGGCTACACACTTTGTGTAGAACAATGCAGCTGGGTTCAAGAGTAGCTTGACAGGTGGCTTCTCTAGTCAACCCTACTCACCATAAAGAGCAACTCTTTTCTCCCTGATTTCTGCTGGAAATGTTAATGTATCTTTCTTTCAGATACTCATTTATTAAGTGATCTGTGCACATAGACAGGATTTCCTGTTTTATATTTCAAATTTCCAGCATTCTGTTTTCCCTCTTTTCCTTAACATCTTGCTAGGAGATGGAAGAAAAAAAGGAAAATGAAGGAACTTGCATATAGCACAAAATCTGTCTCTCAAAATCATCCTAAAGCACTTCATGTGCAATTAATTAGTTTGAAGGTGTAAACACTGATGTTATGAAGGCAAATGTGGGAGCCACAAATAACAAAGAGATAAATTATCAGTCTATCTTTGATGGTGTTGAGGGAAGAATGCAGGACACCATGAGAATCTATCTAAAATGAGGGCAATCATTTCCCCTCTCTGATCCCATTGGCTTCCCATTGTGTCCCATTGTTAACCTGCTCGTTGGTAAGCAGGACATCCACAGGAAAGAAGCAAGACCTTTCATTAAGTATGGAGATCAGATCCCAATGTGATGATCTCCCCATTGTGTGACCTTTTTATAGTCTCCAGACACTTCGAGAAGTGTTGTCCTTGAATGATCCCATTTCATTAAATTTGGCTGACATATAATTTCCCTCTCCCACTAACCTGCTCCCTAGAACCATCTGAGCTTGCATCTATTACTGCAAATAGTAATGCAAGTTAGGTTTACTTTAAAGAATTGAGTATCATTAGCACTTGAACTTGTGAATGGAATTTACATAATTTCTTAACCATTTTGAAGAAGCTCACACTAAAATTCGATGAAAATCAGACAAATTGAAGTGAAATTTAACTTTGGCAATTTTCTACAAGATGGGTGATGACAAATTATTCACCCTGTCTGACTTTCCTTTTCATTGCATTCACCACTGTCCATTTTGCACTACCGCCGGAAATGATTCTTATCCCCATTGTTTTTTGTCAATTGGAAGTGGCTTTAATGGGGTCTACGCCTCTTAAAGGACATGACTGTAAATCGTGCCATCTTGGTGATATAATAAGGAAAAAGATAGAATAAAAGCAAAATACTGCAGATGCTGGAAAGAAGTAGACTGCCCTATTGTGTAGTAAACAGTTTGGTAGTAGTCCAAAGAAGAATCAAATTGGCTCAAATATCTCTTAATGCCAACAACAAAGATTTTCTTATTCGTTCATGGGATGAGGGTGCCATTGGCTAGGCCAGCATTTATGGCCCATCTCTAATTGTCCTTGAGAAGGAGGTGGTGTTCTGCTTTCTTGAACTGTTGCCATCTGTATGGCGTTGGTGTGGTGTTAGGGAGTGAGTTCCAGATTTCTTACCATAGCTTTAAAATGGAATCAGCGAAAACCCAACAAAAGAACGTGCATAGATCCATTTCTTCGCTGTTTCTGCCATTTTTCCAGAGGTTTCCATATCTCCCACCAGAGAACCCCTGCAGAATTATCAGATGATTGCTCCTTTCTGATAAGACTTCTGAGTATTAGATTGATGGAAATAGTTACATAAGTTTTGCATAGTAAGACTTGTTCCACCCAGCCAGAGATTTGCATTACTTACATGACCCAGTAATGATGAAGGAAGGGTAATATATTTCCCAGCCAGGATGGCATGTGACTTGGAGGGGAACTTTCAGGTGGTGGTGTTGCCCTTGTCCTTCGAGGTAATAGAGTCTGGAAGTAGAAGAATTGGTGAGTTGCTGCAGTGGTGCATCTTCTAGATGGTACATTCTACAACCAAGATGCACCTGCGGTGGAGGGAGTGAATGTTCAAGGTGGCGGATGGAATGCAGATCAAGTGGGCTGCTTTGTTTTGGGTGGAGTTAAGCTCTTTAAGTGTTTTTGGAGTTCCACTTACCCAGGTGAGTGGAGAATATGCATCACGCTTCTGAATTGTGCTTTGTAGTTGGTGGACAGGCTTTGGGTGTCAGCTGGTGAGCTACTTGCTTCAGGATATACAGTGTCTGACCTACTTTTGCAGACATATTATTTATATGGTTGGTCCAGTTAAGTTTCTTGTCAATGATGACCCCCAAGATATTGATGGTGGGTGATTCATGGATAGTAATTCTGTTGAATGTTCAGGGGAGGTGGTTAGATTCTCTCTTGTTGGAGATGGTCATTGCCTAGCATTATGTGGCACAAACGTTACTTGCCATTTATCAGCCCAAGTCTGAATGTTGTCCAGGTTTTGCTACATGTGAGCACGGACTGTTTCATTGTCTGAGGGGTTGCAGAAGTTATGGAGCATTGTGTAATCATCAGTGAACATCCCCACTTCTGACCTTATGTTGGAGGGAAAGTCATTGATGAAGCAGCTGAAGATGATTGCATCTGAGAAACTCTTACAACAATGTCCTATGGCTAAGATGTTTGGCAGCCAACAACCACAACCATATTCCTTTGTGCTGTGTGTGGCTCCAGCCAGTGGAGCATTTTCCCCCTGATTCCCATTGACTTCAATTTTACTTGAGCTCTTTGATGCTACTCCCAGTGATGCCTGAAGTTTCCTGGGGCTCTCCAGATTTCTTACCATAGCTTTAAAATGGAATCAGCAAAAACCCAGCAAAAGAATGTGCATAGATCCATTTCTTCACTGTTTCTGCCATTTCTCCAGAGGTTTCCATATCTCCCACCAGAGAACCCCTGCAGAATTATCAGATAATTGCTCCTTTCTGATAAGACTTATGAGTATTAGATTGATGGAAATCGTTACATAAGTTTTGCATAGTAAGACTTGTTCCACCCACCCAGAGATTTGCATTACTTACATGCTTGTCCCTTTTAACATTTGAAACCACTTAAACACCTTGAGATTTGAGTTAATAGTTCATTATTAATAAAGACCGACAACAAATTATGTTTAGCCGCTTTCAGTTGTGAGCCAAATGTCGGAAATTGAGATTTACTGGCATATAGAACCTGTCTGTTAGACACAGTGGTTAGATTACAATTAAGATATTTACCAAGATGTTTTTGGCTTCAATCCCAGAGGAGAATGTTCAAACTCATTGTGCTTTGTCCTCTCTATCACTGAGGAACTAAAATTGTAAATCCATGCTACCTGAAGTTGTAATGCACCTTGGAACCTGGTTCTAAATTGGTTTTGGCAAACACTTGAAAAAAATTGATATGACTGTGTTCTTGGTTGGAAAACAGTATGGGGTTGAGACAGAAAACGTTTTTTATTAACTAGAGGAAAAATAATGTTTCAAAGTGTATTTTATTATGGTCTTTTTAGTGTTTGCTTTGTATCCAGCTGGAAAGATAGGTGCATAACCGTTTCCCAGACTTCTATCAATGCCATTCTGTGGCCAGCATCTGAGGTTTCTGAGGTGGTCATGTGTGGATTGTCCTCCAGCTTTAACACTTCCTTGTCCTTTACTCCATTCACTCCTTCCTCAATTGTAAAGCAGTTGTACGTATCAAGCATGGTCACCGACCAGCATTAAGCTTTATAGACGCCCAATGCATTGTGGCATCATTCTGCCATTAACAAGAAAAAGAAAAAGAACTTGTGAGTATGATGAGCTATTTCAGGTTTCCGGATAGGAGGATGATTTCCTATTAATTTGTGCTGATAATACATTTGAAAGTAGGATTATAGACCATTGCAGAACCACAGACATGCTTAACTGATATTTTTGGAATAAATTGAAAACACATATTATCTTTTCATAATGTTAATATTTGTTTTGCATCTTGCCCTTGCTGGGCCCCGCCTGTGCCACACATACCACCTTGGCCAGGAGACCTTCTCTGCCTGTATGCAGGCAGGAGACCTTCTCTGCTTCTATGTGACTGGTACTCTGTTACAATTAATCTCAAATGTCCATGATTTCTTTCTCCAGCTTTATGAAGAAAGCACCTTGTCTGTGTTCAGCTTGAATCGAAAGCAGGAAAATAACACATGAACATGACACCAAACCATAACCCTTTATGTCAGATGACAAGCAACACCTGAAGTAAAAATAAAAAATGCTGGAAACACTCAAGAAATCAGTCAGCGTCTGAAAGGGAAAAAAACCGATTGGGGTTTTGACAGAGTCCTTCTGAAAAATACCAGCCAAATCATTAACTTATCATTTAAATATCAACTGGCAATTCAGTACTACAACTCAGATGGAACAAAAGAAGGGAACACAATTACAATGAGATTGGCCTTCAGGCACTCTGTGCAGCCTTATGTTGCTGAAGTCTAGGTGGTGTATCATTAATGTAGATCTGAACTCAGTGATAAATCCACAGCAAATAGGAACTCAAGAATAAATTTTGCACATTTAAGCAGAACATACTTTACAAATAATTGAAGTCTCTAGAAGAACCGGATTGGTCATCACACTACAAAATCTGGTTGTTTGATTTTGCTTGTACTGGATTAATTTATTGGAAACCTACACCCCAATTGCAAAATGGTGGGTGTTTGAAGAACATTAATTGTCAAATTATTTAGAGATGCTTACAGCATTGAAGTTCTGTAGTGATGAAAAATAGGAATGAAACATGTGCCTTGTTTACATGTGTAAATGGGACTTCTGCTGAACTTCTGTCAATGTTATAGCAGTGGAGGAAGAGAAAGCCTGAGGAATTTCCCAGCAAAAGTAATTTTCTATTTATCAATTTAATTAATAGAATGTTGAGATGGTTAGACAGAGACACACAGGCAACATACACGGTGAAATCAAATTGCATTGTTCTTAGTTTCAAAGGAAAGAATTTAAAAAGCTGAACAAATTTGAACAACAGGTGTCAATGGAAAAGGAGATCAGGCTGAGTGTAAAATGGACAGCCAGTTTGTTATCATCTGCTGAATGCTACCGTGCATGGCCAGACCCCCAGTGAATTTTGCTGCATGGACATTTCATCTGTATTGGTAGCACTACAACATCTCGCCCAGTTAACAATTCTTTATATCTACTACCTGGGCAGTGACTGTCATCAGGTTATCTAATGTGGTGATTTTCACAGATAAGTCTAGCCATGTCCTCATCATTCTCCACACTGCATGGTTCACTGCACAGCATTCAGGAGCCGTACTTCCCTGAACTGATTTTGTTTCTTCCCAAGCATAGGGATTAAATATTGCACCACCACCAGCAAAAATCTACAAACTCAACACTGAACAAAGCTTGCATCCTAGCCTATATGTATCAGTGGCTACACCATATGCTGCATTTAGAGAGGAAGGTTCCGTTGTAATATGATCTCATAGGAGTAACCAGCGTGACATCAGCGCTGTAATATTGTCATGTCAGTTGCTATCACACTGGTGAAATACAAATCTTATTCGCAAAATGTCATAAGTTATATCATAAAGTAAGTTGACTTATTTTCCTAAAATGTTACTAATTTAAATTGTTTTAATTCCACTGAAGCTTTATTGACTGCTTACTTCAGGGCCATGTGTGCACTAACCCAAATATGAAGCTGAGGACTGCATGTTTGATGGCTTGTTCTGCTCAACTCTCAATCTCCACCATTCCAATGAGGAGTGTGCATGAGTCATCACCCTACTGTGAATGAGGGACAATGGAAGGGAGAGAGAGTGATCGCCAAGTCACTTTCTAAAACGCAATATTGGCACAGGCCTAAGAGAATGTTGTCTGCCTGCTCTCTTAGTTGCAGATAGCATATGACAGAGTCAGATGTGTAAGGCAGGATAGAGGAAAATAAAGGACTTTCATACACTTAAACAGAACATTTCAGTGCCACCACTTGAATTCTGTGGTCAAGCTCACTGACAGCGATATGTTTATCAGATGCCAGGGTAGACTGTGAGAAACCTTATGTACATTTTATTAATAAGAAACCACCATTAGCAATAACAGATAAGTGTAGTCAGAATGGTGTGAAATTTTAAATCCCCACTTGATAAAGTAGTTGGAGAATAAGGACATGGTCAGTTTTAAATGTCTCAGAATGTGATTCTTAAAAAAGCATTAGGAATGGGAAGAATGCTTGCACTTGACAGGGAAAAGATTCGTTCATAAAAAATGCTTTGGTTTACAAGATCCAGTTGATTCCAAGTTGACCAGCTCTACCAGAGACGATTCATTTAGAATGTCTGAAAGTACCTGATCATTGATTAGAGAATCAATTTGGCAGTAATCAACATAGAATGTTGATCTCAAAGCTAGAGCATTCAAAATAATATTGACAGCACACAGACACATGCAAGGTTCGATAAGTCTAAATAAGGCACTTAAAAATTTTTTGTTTTTGTTTTTGATAGCGGATATGTAAAGCTGTTGAGAATGCCTTCCTTTGAAATCTTTTCAACGAATACCACATTTTCAAAGCGGACAATGTCAGATCAAACACCCAACTAATCATATTTGATTTTTCTGACCTGTTCACTAAATGTAAATTTTGTAACAGTCCAAGCGCTAACAATCTCACATTCTCTTCAATAGAAGGCAGTGTCACAAAGATTTTAAACTTCATCTGCGTTAGAGAAAAAAAAGTGAGAAACCTACAACCGCAATCTACCTTTCAAGTCGAACAAGATCTGAAGTTACTCATACCTTCCAGTACCTTTCAAAGTTTAAACAGGAAGCCAGGTTTTTCCTACAATGTCAACAAGTCCCGTAAGAGTTCCGTTTCACAAAAAGCATAAAAAGTTAAGTTTCTGTTTTTCAATTCCTGTGTACAATCTGCTCTATAGCTATGACACATTGGGCCCGATTTTAACTCTGTGCGAGGGGGTGGGTTTTGAATGAGTTAAAATCTCGCCCATTGTCTGCCTATAAGAATAAGAGTCGTCACTTGCCATCTTCTTCCTCTCTCTTGAGGTTTATTTGTGGTGCAGCTGGAAATTTCTGCTGCTTCGAGGAGAGAAAGGAATCAGAGGGCTGTACTCTTCATCTTTCGGGACGCTGTTTATACAAAGAGTGAATTTAATGTAGGTGATGGTGGTCTCATCTGCCAGATGGAGAGCTGACAAGACCCCTATTTTGTCTCTTTTCAGAAAGACTTGCAGCATTAAGTGCCAAGTGTATTAAGTGATTCCCCAGAATCAAGAACCACAGGGGCGGATGTCCCACCTGCAGAGCTGTTGCCCAATTAGAGACTGGCAGTTTTTCATTCTCAATAGTGCCACAGGGCAGGCAGTGGCTGCTGCCAGTAATGCACCAACCCAAGGCCCAGGATCACTGAAGGAGTGATGGCAGAAGGGGAATTGTGGGGTGGGGATCCCAGTGGAGGGGAGGGGGTTGACAGTAAATGGCGGGTGACTCCTGGTCCTTCCTGATGCTGATCCCTAGATGAGGCACAATTAGTTTTGCACATGGGCCCCCCACCCCGCTCCAACTCCCACACCGGAAGCCCGCAAGCAACCCCAAGTGGTTTGCTTTCCATGCTCTCTGCATGTCAAAGTCCCCTGCCCACCGCTGGGTGCATGCCAGCATTATTGCCTCAGTTGGTGGTGGGGTGGGAAGGCCATCCATGAGCCATCCTGCCATGGACTGAATCATAGTACAGGCGGGAAGGCAGTTGAGTCCCCATCAGCCATCCTCCCGCCCAGTTAAATGCTGCTCGTCCCACCAAACTCACCACTGGGGAGGACAATATCTTCCATCCACAGTGATCATGTTAGCTTGTCAGTAATGGGATGTTTTTGATCTCTTTGACTCCCGTCATTCATTGCTAGTTTCTCTGTGTTCACTCTCCTGTTTCAAATTCTGTGCTGTATGCTGCAGCTCTTTACTGCTTTATCCATAGATGAGGTTTACTTACTTCTTACCTTTATGGATTAATTTTGTCTGGTTAAAATTGAAATTACAGGCTCCAACAATAGCTTGGGAGGTGAATGCGCCCCACAGTGTTATAGTTAACTGTACAGATCAGGAACAGCCCAGATTTAATCACAGCCAGGACAGCGATGGAAGCACTAAAACTAATTCCAGTGCCCTTGGAGAAAAACAGTCAAGAATCTCATTCCTGATTGCTATTCAGTGACACCTCCTGCAAACAGTAATAGAGACATGGGATTGGCTATGATTCTTCCCATAGTTAAGTTTATGCAGGCACTCAGGTGAGACCACCATCACCTACATTCAGGATGCTCATGGAGCATCCTTCTCTGGTTCGTTGTTTAAACCACCATTAATTACTGGATGTCATAGGACTGCAAGGTTTTGATCTGATCCGCTGGTTGTGGAATCACTTAGCTCTATCTATTACATGATGTTTCAGCTGTTTAGCACACTTGTAGTCACAGAATCATAGAATTGTTACAGTGTGGAAGGAGGCCATTTGGCCCATTTTGCCTGCATTGGCTCTGTGCCAAATTAGTGTCAATCTCCTGTCTTTTCCCCGTAACCTTGCACATTGTTTCTATTTAAATAAGCATCCAATGCCCTCTTGAAAGCCTCAGTTGAACCTCCATCCACCACACTTCCAGGTAGTGCATTCCAAACCCCAACTATTCACTGTGTGAAAAAGTTTTTTTCTCACCTCGCATTCGGCCCCTTGAGTCTGCTCCACCATTCAATAGAAATCGTGGCTGATCTTCTGGAGTTTCGATTTCCACATTCCCATCTAATCCCTATAACCTTTTGATTCCCAATCTCGTAAACCTTTTCTGCACTCTCTCCAATGTGTTCACATCCTTCCTATAGTGTGGTGTCCAGTGTATTAGTTTCACCAGGTTGGCACTTCATTTTCAGATAAGCCTGGTGCTGTTCCTGATATGCTCTTCTACGCTCCACATTGAACCAGGGTTGATCCCCTGGCTTGATGGTAATGGTAGAGTGAGGAATATGCTGGGCCATGATTGTAGTTAAATTCTGCTGCTGATGATGTCCCACAGCACCTCACTGATGCCCAGTTGTGAGCTTCTATACCTGTTCTGAATCCATCCTACTTAGCATGGAGGTAGTGCCACACAACACAGCACCATCAGTGAGAAGATGGAAATTGTTCTCCACAAGGACTGCTGGTCATTCTACTTGTACTGTTATGGATATCTGTGATAGGTAGATTGATGAGGGTGAGGTCAATTAGGTTTTCCCCTTGTTGGTTCTCTCACCACCTGCTGCAGGTCCAGTCTGGCTAGCTCAGTGAGGGGTGTTGGTACCAAGCCACTCTTGGTGATGGACATTGACATCTACACCCAGAGTACACTCTGTCCCTTTGCTACCCTCAGTTCTTCTTCCAAGTCGGGCTCAACATGGAGGAGTACTGATTCATCAGCTGAGGGAAGGTGATGGTGGTAATTAGCAGGAAATTCCTTGCCCATGGTTGATCTGATGCTATGAGGCTTCATGGGGTCTGGAGTCATTGCTGAGGAGTTCCAGGGCTACTTCCTCCTTATTGTAATAAAAACAGAAAATGCTAAAAATACAGGGGTTAGGTAGCACCTGTGGAAAGAGGAACAAGAGTTAATGTTTAGGTTTGTGACATTTCATCAGAATTCACCTGACTGTATACCACTGTGCTGCAACCTCTGGTGGGCCTGTCTTGCCAGTAGGCAGTAATGGAGGAATCTGGGAAATTGGTTGTATGGCATGATTTTGTGAGTATGATTATGTCAGGCTTTTGTGTGATTAATATCTGCGACAGCTCTCCCAATTTTGACACAGGTCCTCAGATGTTAGTGCGAAGGACTTCACAGGATCATCTGGACAGGATGTGTCTTTATCGATTCTGGTGTCTAGGTCAATACAGGTAAATACCGGATGGTCATAGAACCATAGAACCATAGAAAAGTTACAGCGCAGAAGAAGGCCATTTGGCCAATCTTGTATATGCCAGCCCAAGGACACCCAGGTGCCCTTTCTAATTCCATCTTCCTGCACCCAGCCCATAGCCCTGCAGCTTACAGCATTTAAGGTGCAGATCCAGGTACTTTTTAAAAGAGTTTAGAGTTTCTGCCTCTACCACCAACTAGGGTAGTGGGTGTCTGGAA
The DNA here is from genome assembly GCF_017639515.1 of Carcharodon carcharias. NCBI lineage: Eukaryota > Metazoa > Chordata > Chondrichthyes > Lamniformes > Lamnidae > Carcharodon > Carcharodon carcharias. The sequence goes on along the minus strand of NC_054474.1, from coordinate 40,217,425 downwards.
TTCGTTGCCCAAGTTGGTGCAGTGTTGTACAGTGGCTTGAGACAACTGAATGGCTTATGAGGTCACTTCAGAGGACAGTTAAGAGTCAACCACATTGTTATGGGTCTGCGATCACAATAGGTCAGCTCAGATAAGGACAGCAGATTTCCTCGCCTAAAGGATGTTAGTGAACCAGGTGGATTTTTACGCCAACCCAGTAGTTTCATGATCATCTTCACTGATACTAATTGGGTAAATTAAATTTCCACCAGCTAACAGGATGGGGCTTGAAACCATGTCACCAGAGTGTTGGTCAGGACATCTGATTACTAGTCCAGAAACATTACCACTATACCACCATTCCCTTAATGGTATTATGACACGTAATATGTATAATATAAATTGCATAGTAATGAGTTTCAATCCAAGAGCATACTTTGATGTGAATTACATCATTATTTGAATTGTGGCAAGTGAAACTGGCTTGCCAAACACAATTGTATCAAATGTCCTCCCTTGGTTAAATGATAATAGTTCACCCTTCAATATAAGATAGAATCCTGAAAATTTCTATGGGCTAGATCCACCTCATTAGTGCAGCAGATCAGAACTTGCCTCGAACATACGAACAAGGAGCAAGAGTATGCCATTCTGCCCCTCAAGCCTGCTCCGCCATTTAATATCATGGCTGATCTGATAGTAACTTGAAATCTGCATCCCACCTACCCCGATAACCTATCACCTCTGTCTTAAAAATATTTAAAGACTCTGCTTCCACCACATTATCAGGAAGGGAGTTCCAAAGACGCAGACCCACTGAGTGAAGAAATTTCACCTCATCTCTGTTTTAAATGGGCAACCCCTTATTTTTAAACTGTGACCCCCTAGTTCTAGGTTCTCTCACAAGAGGAAACATCCTCTCCACATTCACCCTGTCAAGACCCCTCAGGATCTTATGTGTTTCAATCAAGTCACCTCTTACTATTCTAAACTCCAGCGGATACAAGCCTAGTCTGCCAAACCTTTCCTCATAAGACAACCACTCATTCCAGATATTAGTCTGGTAAGCCTTCTCTGAACTGCTTCCAACAGATTTACATCCTCCCTCCCCACTTGCTTAAGACCAGAGATTCTGCCCCAATGACCAGTGGGAAGGGAGGCTATATTTCATTGCTGGGTCAAGTTACCAGTGCCTGCAAGGGCATATCCGCGTTAGCTGCTTCAATCTGAGCTGCTGCTCTACTGCAAGGAAGACTGGAGTCCTCTGGTGGCCCAAAAAGGTCAAATAAATTTTCTTTTAGGATTCGGCATCTGCTGGAGTCATTCCAGCTGAAGAAAATAACTGATCCCAATGCACAATCAATTATTTTAATCTAGGGGAAGTCCATCTCTCTCTCTCTTTCGTTCTTTCTTTCTCTCTCTGATTCTTTAATCTCTACAGATGACCTCCAAGGACTCATTCCGAGACTCAAGTCAAGCATTTCAAGGATTAGAAAGGGAAGAATTCCTCAGCAAAGTCTTGGAGATCCCTTGAAATGGGAAAACCTGACAAAGCCTCCCTGACCAGCATTTAATAGTCCAATCTAAATGGGATGGAATCCCAGCAAAATTGGGATCTAGCCAAATTCCATTCCTCTCCATCCCCATCCATCCCACCAGAAATTCCCTTTACAGTTCTTGTGTTTTGGAGGAACACACTTATTTATGCAACCTATGTTTAAAATGCTCTGTAAGAAATTGGATATTGTAGTGAATTGGACACTGGCCTTTCACTGCTGGAAACGGGATTAAAATCCAGCTCAGATTGTTAGAATGAAAGTCAATTAGTTGGAATTGTTTTACATGAGGTAAGTTTTGTCAGTCTTAATTCAGCTCCTAATGAGTGTGGCCTAAGCAGAAAGCTGTTACTAATTTTGCACTAATTGGCAATCTCACTTGGGAAGGGCACAGGATGTGGCTGGCAAAAAAAAATATTGCTATGATAGAGGGTGTTCTTTTGAGATTGAGGCTGAGGCATGTTCTTGAGAGAGAACAAAAGGAACTTTATTTCGAGCTGGTTGTACTATACATGAGTTCAGAGTATTTGATGCTGGCATAAATGTCAAAACTCTGAGATGCTAAAAATAGAAGGCTCTAGTACATGGCATGGAGACAGAAGAAAGTGTCCCCAAGTCATTCTCCACCATTATCTGCCTCAGGTCAGTTGAAAAATTGACAGTGGTCAGAAGTGGGGGATTGATGGTAGGCTAGGTGGGCTATCCAAGGCATTTAAAAAAAAAATCATTTGTTATGACCTTCAGTTTGGAAAACTGTTATGACCAGGTTAAGAGAAGGAGTGAATTGGCTCCCCTCTATTCAACGTCCTCGATTGGTTACAATGAAGGTTTAAGTTGTTTTTGCCTTTATCAAATCAGAATGTATTTAACTATTTATACAGTGAGCAAAAAGGAGCCAATCAAACAAGCTTTTCTTGAATTAAAGAAAGAGCAAATTTATTACCCACTAAACCCAAGGGAAAAATAATAAAAACATGACATTACACACTCACAGGTATCAAAAATAAGGGAAGTTAGAATCCAGCAAAAAAGTAAAAAGAATGCATGGTTAAGTGTCCTTTGATTATCCTCGCGGCATAGATTTTAAAAGTTGCTGATGATTTACATTAGCTGCTTTCTTGGATGCAGCCAGATGTAGAAAATATTGAAATTATTCTGAGATCTCGGTTTGCTGGTAGGTTTCTGATAGTTGCCTTCTTGAATCAGGTGACATACAGTTTTTTCAAAAGAGAGAGAGGGAGAGAGCATAGTTTTTCAGCCGGTTCCTCTGCTGAAAACTTTCTTGACACTCCCTGTGTCACTTGTGATCTCTCTGCAGTGGCTGTTATATTTTACCCACTGTATTTCCAAGGAATTTAGGTAGGTCTGTCTATGGCAGCCATTGTTTCAGTATCCAGAACTTTGCATTTTAATGTCTCTTCCTTATATAGTGATGAGCTTCGTTGGATCTTTGAATTACCGGAAATGTCTCTGTCTTCATATTCCCTTGAGCGTGCCTTGTTTGCTTTTTCACCTTCATCTTGGAAGATGGCCTTGCATTTTTAAGTAGTTTGTTCTGTCTCATTTCAAATTGCAATATTTCCAGTCAGTTGAAAATTGAAAAGTCATATTTTCAAAAATAAAGGGGCAGAACCTCATGACAATACACCTTGCAGAATCTGTGTCCTGTGATCACAAATAATCCGAATATTCATGGAGTGAAACCCTTTCTGTTCACAAAGGTACCTGGCTAAACTGCTGGTGCCTTGGTGGCCACATGAGTATAGTCTATGGCACCCTGAATGCGTGGGAACCCAGCAATTGCTGCAAAGCCTCTGGCTCACTCAAGCTGGCTGGCTTCATTGGTGTCAAAATGAATGAAGGTCATGACCTGTCTGAAGAGAGCATCAGTGACCAGCTTGATGCAACTGCGGGCAGCAGATTGGGACACACCACATAGATCCCCCAATGACCCCTGGAAAGAACTGGAGGCGAGAATGTTGAGGGCTACTGTAATCTTTATAGCCACTGGCGTAAGGTGGCTGCCTACACAATTGGAGGCAATCATCTGGCATATAGAAGTTACAGTTTCCCCAAGAGAGATGGAGCCTCCTTCAGCACTGTACCTCAGGCATGTTGAGTAGCTGGAGCACTGCCTGTAGACTTTAGATGCAGGATAATGTCATCTTCTGTGGACCTTTCCACCTTACACTTCCTACTGATGCTGCACCCACTGTGGCTGTGCCTCTCTTCCCACAGGTCACTCTCTGGGACGCTGCCTGCCAACACCTGGCCCTCTCATCCTCTTCAGAGGAGGTCCTGCCAGTTGAGTATACAATTCCCATTTGCAGAAATGCAGATGGCACAGTCTCATGCTGTTATGACTGATGCAGTTGGTAAAGCAGAGTTATTCAAAATTCCCAGAGGGAAACTTTAAACAACTGTCATAACCTATAATGTTAAGTGTTATGTTTGAGATGTTACTCTAAATTCAGGAATCAGACCATCAATTCTTGAGGTTTTACATTAAACTAATTGAAACATTTTAATAATTTACACAGGGTAAAAGAAAATTTACACATGGCTACAAATTACTACTATCATAACTTTTAACAAATTCCCAAACTAATCTCCATTAAGGCAACAGCAACCCATAGACTTAGCCAAACATCAGGCTAAGCATTTTCACCTACAAATTCAAAATGAGGTTCTTTCATTGTGGAGCCAGTTCCAGGCTTGCAGCTGCCTCTGATTGCACACCCAAAAACTGCTGAAGTTATACCGACCACCACTGATTGAATTCAAATTCTCATTGTCCCACTAATCTCTTTGAACTTTACCTTTTAACAATGAAACCCCATTCATTGTCCCAAATTTTATTAGTGATATAAACATATTGCTTAGCAGCTGGTAAAAAGGCATCAAGTTTTCACCCCACTTCTTGAATGCTCTATTCAAAAAACACAAATACACTCTACCTCTCTGTTTACATCTCAAGCTAGCACATATCAAAAGACTCAGACTAGCTGACTTTAAACCAATTAAGACACACCCATAGACTATTTTAAAAGAAAAAAGAAAAATGTTTTCCAAAATATTATATACATTAATAGCTTCATTGCACTGAAGGGTGCACTTGGCAGAAAGCTGCCAAGAAAGTATGTAAGCCAAACAATCCTGAAAAAAAGCTAGAAAGGCAAAGAGACCTCCAAAAAACACTGGAAATTCTATCAGCTATCAGGAATCAACCCAACAGCAAACTCTTACCTAAACCCTAACTACTCACATTGCCCTAGATGGGGAAACCAATAAAAACGGGATGTTGCCCATGTGCCGACTGCTAAATTGCACGGCAACATAAAATCGTAAACAACTAGATATTAAAGTGGCTTAATTGCTGGATTAATTGTCAGCGGCACACTTCTGACTTCCATGTGCGCCCGCCAATCGTAACTTTGGGTGATGTCCTCATGACATCGTGACATCCGCCTGATGTAATCTTGCGCAATTTCACACTCATTCGGGTTAACCGCGCACCCATTCTGGAACATCAAATTCTGCCCATAGAATTGCACAGCAGTCATTAAGCCCATCTTGTCTGTGTTGATTCTTTGGAAGAGTTATCCAATTAGTCCCACTTTTCTGTTCTTTCTCCATATTCCCTTGCTCCTGCTTGTAGCTACTCTTGCCAGGAGATCTGCTGTCATGATATGCCACATTTGACTGTCTTGCGCCATCCTCACACATCTACTGTAGCTCATCTGCAACCACCCTGTGACATACATTATTCAATTATGTCTAGGTCAAACCTTCTTTCTGATGCCCCCCATTTTGCTCTCTAGAAGAGGTCTCTGCAGCTTTTCAGCTCTGATCAAATGGCCAAAATACAGACGTTTTCTTTTCTGGAAGTTAATTTTTAAGAGTTCTTTTTGCTCTTTCAACTTCAAGTACCTCTTCATTTGTCTTATGGCCTTGTAGATGGAATTCTACGCTTGCGTCTTAACAGCCACATTTCAAAGACCTTTATTTTCTTCCACGGATCTTTCTTTATTGTCCAGGTCGCTGAGGCATACAGGGAAGTAGACAGAATGTAACATCTCATGAGCCTTTTGCTTGCCACAAGCTTGAGTTTTCTTGTTGTTAATATATTGTTCGTCTTCACAAATTTGCTTCTGGCTCTCTCTATCCTTCTTCTGACTTCAGTATCACTTTATCATTTGTCCTAAGTAGACAAACTTATCTACTTGCTCCAGTGTGGACCCTGTCCACTTAAATCCTCACTCTAGTTTCATCAAATGTATTCCTTCTGTCTACCATTGTTTTTGTCACTTTGGTGATCAGACTTAATCCCATTCTAAGCTTTGAGATTTTTCTCCCTATAGCCCAGCATGTCCTTTTCCCTCTTTAATTAATGTGTTAGAGCTCCAAAATATTATATTGTAAAATATTGAAATAAAATGTTTTGATTCTCATATTCATTAAATATAAATGTAATAAAAGTGTATCACGGGCCAGCAGTCACCCCATTGCCTGATAGAGGCACCACTCTGACTGGCTCTGAGTGCCTGTTTGCAAAGGCACCACCCCACAACCCCACCTCCCAGAGGTCACTGGAAAACCCAACAGGTTTGACTGGTCTTCTGAAGGCACGAGAGACCTGTGCAACCTCCAGTTAATCCCTGAGCAACCAGTAAATTATGAGGTGCTCAGGGTTAATGAGTGTTGATTGGCTCATTAACGAGTGTAGTTGACATCCTGCCACTGTTGGCCAGGAATGCTGCATCAGCCCCTTCTGCGCTCCCACTTAATCGGGGACATTTGCCTGCCACCAGGAGACTGACTCCCACAATTAAGAGGGCCCAGCCACCATGATTCCTGCCGCAATGACCACTGCATAAAATCCCACCCATTAACCCTGCTTTCTGGCCACCAATCGCTTCAATCTACATGGCCACTTGTTCAAGTTTTTCTCACTTTTATAATATTAGCTGTCTTCATCACTGCCATACTCCCACTGCCACAGAACACCTTATCCATTACTCCAAATTATTCAGAGCTCAGTTAAAAAAAAACTTGCATTCATATGGCAAATTTCATGACAACTTTGCACCTCCATCTGTTTTACAGCCAAAGAAGTAATTTTGAAGCAAAATCACTGTTGTGATGTGGAAAGGAGGGGCAGTTAAGTTGCGCACAGCAAACTCCCAACCAGTGCCATATTAACCATAATCTGTTTTTGTGATTACACTAGGCAGTAGCTTCCACTTTTTGACCAAATCCTCCGACCTGTTCAATCCCACTACAAGCGAGAGACTTAATCTCTGTTTACGATCTTTCTCAATTTGGTATTGTTACGGACAGGAGAGAGAGAGGCAAACTACATATTTCTTCTCACCACCTGCCTGTAAGCAGAAGGTGTTTTGAAATATTTTTAAAGGACACCATGATGTGTTTTCCCAAACCCTCACTTTGTATGATCCAATTTATTCATAACCAGCAGCAAACTCATGTTATGATTAACTCTGAAGATTAATTTAATTCTACATTCAATACCTGGGGAGGAGTGTTTGCAGCTTTCCACTCCACACATCCCCAACCACCCCCACAACCCCTGACACACTACCCCCCGCCCCTGCACACCACCCCCCCCCCCACATACGCACACCTACCCAGCATCCCACCCCCGCATACACACACAAACACACACACACACACACACACACACACACACACACTATTTGGGGGATAGGAAAAACAGATATGCAACGATGGATAGCAACAGTCCAAGCACCACAGAAATGATCAATTCATGTGATGTCCAGTGTCAGAGTCCAATGGGGAATTCTTTCATGTTGGAGTTCGAGTTCAGCTGACTTATCATGAAAATTTAAATCATTTTCATAATATTATTGTGATTTATTGTAAAAGTGGGAAATAGTGGGGTTTGGATTAGTTTCCCTCTGGGCAGGTTTTTCCGGTCAGTGAGCAGGGGCGGGGCCCAATCGCCGACATGTAAGATAACGCGGGGATGCGTCGGGCGTGCGTCTGGATGTCACCCCGTGTTATTTAGATTTTCAGTTTGGCAAGCAGCCGTGTGCCTGCTGAACTGTCAACAGCCTATTAAGGCCATTAAGAAACTAATTAACATGATTGATGGACCTGCCCGTCCAACCTTAAGGTGGGCAGGATGAGGTTTCATGAGGGTATTTAAATTATTAAATGTTTAAATAGAAGTTATGGACATGTTCCAACTCATGTGACAGTGTCACATGAGGGTTCATGGCAGGGAAATGTTTTAATCACCTTTATTGAAAGTTTTAAACCGGAGCCGATCTCCATGAGGCAGTACTTTGCCTCAGGGAGATCAGTGCGGTCTTTCACGCGCATGCTCCCGGCTGAGGGAATCCCTCCCCGCCTGCACAGGGAGCACATAGCGCTTCCTGCCAGACGTCACGCTGGATGGACCTTAATTGGTCCGCCCACGTAAAATGGCAGTGCGCCTCTGAGTGGTGGCGCCGATCGGAAGCCCGCCCGCCCGTGCCTGCTCCCCAACGGGGAGAAAATGTTGCCCCGTGTGTATGTGTGTGTGTGTGTGTGGGGGGGGGGATTTAATTCATTTGGAGACAGCTGGTCTGGAGGCTTTGAGTTATCAACAAGAAGCTAGGTTTAAAATGCTAAAAGTGTAAACGTAGCTGAAGTTTTAGAAGGTGAGCTGTGAGGAAAATTTGCATTTCTATATAAACTAGGGTAGTTTGAATTTCAAAGAGATGGTAAGATATTACACCTAGCCAGAAGAAGCCAGGCAAAACAGTATGTTTATCTTTCCCAATGTTTACTGATAAAATTAGTACTATGAAAGATTTATATTATGAGAAAAGTAAAGTTGCAAAAACATATGGGAACAATGGGAAACGGGTGTAATGGAGCTGAGGCTATGTGTCAGAAGAGAGAAGGCATTTTAAGATCTAACAAGTGTGAAAAGCCTCTAGCCTCTGTGCATCAAGTTGCTGTCTACAGGAACCAATGCTGAGAAAACTCACTTTGAATATATTGTCCCGGATATCGTGTTGCTTTGCCTGGATCTGTTTAAATCTATTTGTTTATCTACTGTTGGCTTAATGGAGGTGTAACTGGGAGCCAGATTAATTAGGGGTTTTAGGAGTTATATAGTAGTAATTTGTAGGCCTATGTATGTGCTTGAAATCTTTTCTATTGTTAATAACTGTTTGGGCTGAATTTTCCCCCCATGGGGGTGAAGTTGAATGATGGGTGCACACAGGCGCACTTCCGATCGGCGCCATTTTACGTGACAGGGCCAATTAAGGCCCGCCCAGTGTGATGTCTGCACAGAAGCGTTATGCGCTTCCTGTGCAGGTGGGGGGTGGGGGGGTGGGGGGCGGGGGGGAATCCCAAAATCGAGGGTGCGGTCTTTCGCCCAAGCGCACGAAAGAGCGCACTTATCCCCCTGAGGCTAAGTGCCCGCCCGCCGACCTGTCAATGGCCAATTGAGGTCATTGACCGGATCACTAAGCCAACTAAAGGCCCTGCCCATCCAACCTTAAGGCTGGCAGGCAGGCCAGGAGACCCAGCGGGCTTCTGAAAAAACATGAAACCTCATCCACTGGCAGGATGAGGTTTTATGTCTGGTTTAAAAAAGTTTAATAAAGTTTTTGTAATATTTATTAACATGTCCCATCTCATGTGACATTGTCACATGAAGGGGACATGTTAATAATTCTTTTATTATTCTATTTTTGAAGTTTGAAACACTGTCAACGCTCTCCCTAAGGCAGCACTTAGTCTCAGGGAGATGTATGCTCTTTCATGTGCATGCACGCGAAAAAGCGCACCCTGACAGTTGGGGAATCCCGTCAGGCGGCCCGCTGGGTGGGCCTTAATTGGCCTGCCCACTTAAATGGTGGCGGGGCCATTTCGGCTGCGGTGATCAGCTCCACCCCCCACCGCCGCCGAGCCGATGGGGCCCACCCGCCCATCAAGGGCAAAATTCTGCCTAATGTCACATGAGGTGGGACATGTCCATAATTTTCACAAAAACTTTATTAAAATTTTTAAAAACCTGCATGAAACCTCATCCTGCCAGTGGATGAGGTTTCATGTTTTTTCTACTTCCCGCTGGGGCTCCTGGCCTGCCCACCAACCTTAAGGTTGGACGGGCAGGTCCTTTAATTACTTAATTGCCTCTGTCAATGGCCTCAATTGGCCATTGACAGGTCGGTGGGCAGGCAGCTGATTTTGCTGAGCCCCCGCCTTCCGGAAAATTTAAATGGGCGCGGTGACGTCAGGAGTTCCACCCAACGTCACCGCGCATCATTTTGCGTGTCGGTGAGCAGGCCCCACCCCCCTTCGCTGACGCGTAAAATCCTGCCCTTTACTTCAGTTTTCTAAAAACCTCTGAAGTCATGATAGTCTTATTACTTATGAATTCAGGGGATGCATCTTGAAATAAAATACAAATTGCAAAACAGTTGTGGCCATGCGATCAACTCTCTGTCGTGGATCTGATCCACCTGCCACACATCATCTGCCATGTCATAACATGGCTGAAGACCAGAGTTGTAGAGTTCACTTTACAGCTGATGATGATATCACAAGATAAAGTAGGTACACAGAGACTGGGTCAGTTCTACAGGCGATGGTAGGAAACTTTCCAGCAGACACAGGGTTTGTGGAGCAGGCTGTTGTTCTGCTTCTTCAGGGGTTCACCAATTAAATGTTAAACAGCACCCCGCCTGTGAGGCCAAGGATATAATGTTAAAACTGTCCAAAAGGCCACAGGCTTGGGTCATGTGACATGGACCATTAATGATTAATTGCAGCTTAACAATCGGTTTCTGTGCTTCTGGCCAGAATTCCATTGTTCCTCCTTAGGAGAGAAATGATATGGTTAGTAGCATCTCTTCTGGTATAATGAATTTCTATCTCTCTCTTTTGTGATAGTTCCGGTTGGGGCAGCCAGTTCGTCAGCATTTCCTGTGCTTTTGTTGATTACAAGGGGTCTGTACAATGAGGTGTGAGATTCCACTGGCTGAAAGAGGAATTATTCTGTCTTGTAACTCCTGGTGGTAGATCCCAGAACAAAGGGCCAGTCCTCTGGTCATGTGACTTGTAGCCACCATCTTTAATGGTTCAGCAGAAAGTCCATTTTTTTAACATGACAAAAGAATAACATTTGGATTTATTTTCATGTCATATGGACCCAACATTATCATCATGAAATTAGGAGTGCTTTATTACAGTCCCTACCTTCAAATTATTTGAAGTTCCAGAGTTGATTGTTGCAACACACTGTTAACAAATTCTTTCATAATAGATGCTGCTCCCTTCATCTTTGCATGATCTGACTTAACCAGTTGGTTATCCACTTCAAAAACTTTCTCCATGCTTTTACACTTTGTAAAATCATTTTCTGCATGATACTTTATCAAAGGCCTTGCTAAAGCCTTAGTAAACGAAACTTACTAAGTTCCCCTTGTCAAATAAGTCAGTTGTATCCTCAAATATCTCGAGTAGATTTGTCAAGTAACTTTTTTTATCGTTCTGAATTTCCCCCGAAATTTCAATCTTCACTTTCTTCAAGATACTTATTATTGCTATTGAACTACCAACGGCAGTTCACAGGCAGTAGCTTCCAAAGTTAGTCTTTCATCCTTTTTTATAAATTTGCCTTTCATCTGTCTTTTGACAGAACTTCAAAATTTGGCATTTTCCTTAAAGTCTCCATCAAAATTTGACTGATTCCACTTGCCAGATTTTTTAATATTTGATTTTAATGGGTAGGTATCTCACTTTATTTTAATGTCTTAACTTCTGGCTCAGACCCATGGAGGAGCTGCCAGATTTTCAGTTACCCTCCCCAGCAGGTGACCTGCCTGTGAGTGGGGTTCACCATTCATATCCATCAAGATGGCTTTGGCCTCTCACAGAGGGCATCAGGCATATTGTACGATCGCTCCTCCCAGTATCTGCTAATAGTAAAACTGTCCCCTTTACTTCTAAGTAACTACTTCTATTTCTTTACACCTTTCTTTTAAAAAATGTGGCGAAGAACTCGGAGTGTGAGTCTTGAAACAGACAGCAATTGTGGGCTAGGAACATCACTTTCATATTACAAGGAAATAGTTTTTCTTCATTGGGATTGAAAGTTATTAGTATCAACCAGATTATTTGAGAGGTGTTACTGGAGCAAATCAGATCACTTAATGGTGATAGATAGCTATGGACTTAGATTGGGAAATTTCTCAGAAATGCTTCTGCATTGCTGATGTTACTTTAATGGAAATGAATCGGAAACCCTGTGGAATTTCCCAGCCGAAGTCTAAATATGAACATGGACCTAGATATAGCTATAGACATAAACATGGAAAGACTTATAAGTGTAGACATAGACAGGTACTCCTGGGGCAGAATTTTGACCTCAGTGGGTGGGCTCGACGGGGGCGGGCAGTAAGCCAACTGTTACCCGCGATCAAGGCCGGAAGGTGATTTCATGCTGTTAAGGCCCGCCCAGCGTCAAACGCGAGCAGCAGCGTTCATCGCTGCCTGTGTGGGGATGGGGAGGAGGGCGAGCGGGGCGAGCACGAACTTCACACATGCGCACGTGCGCTCGTTTGAGAATCTCCATGAGGCACAGAGCTGCCTCAGGGAGATGAAGAGTTTTCAAAAGAAAAATAAAGATTTGAAAAATGTTACAAAATATGTCCCCACTCTGTCACATGAGTAGGGACATGTTATAAGTGAAATTTTAAAAGCTTTATTTTATTTTTATTTGATGTTGGAAACCTCATCCTGCCCGTGGATCAAGTTTACAAAAAAATGCAAAGGCTGCTTGGTTTTTTCACCTGCCCGCCAACTGTAAGGTTGGACGGGCAGCGAAAAATGTAAGCTAATTGATACTTTAATGGCCTTATAGGTCTCTTAATTGTTGGCAGGTGTGCTGCCAATTCCCGCGCGCGCCCGCTGACCGAACTATCGTGCAACTCCGTGTTGACGTCGGGACGCTCGCCCAACGTCAATGTGCATCATTTCACGCATGAGCGGTTCGAGCGCCCGTCTGCCTGCCGAGATGAAAATTCTGCCTCTAGTATCAGAATAGAAGCATTTAGAAAGAAGGCCCTTTAATCAAAGATCATTGCACCTCTTTTGAGACAGGTTGCCAATTATTGTCAAATTATGATCAGGCCTGTGCTCTGGGCCAAATGGAACAGGTATAGGCTTTATACCACCATCCCACATTGTCTGAGCTGAAAGTATCATGGCAAAACAACCATATCACTTGGTCCCTGCGTGTTTATTATAAATTAAGTTTTACTGGTTTTTGAAAGGTGTTCAATAGTAGGCAATATATGAAAGGAACAAGGCATGGAATCACGGAACAGGTACTGTTTGCACGCACTTCGGTCAGAAAGTATTGTAATACAAATGTGAAGCTTTTAATTACTTGCTTTATTTCTTTACCTTAGTTTTTATTGTAAGTTTGTATAATTTGTACTGCACAGCAGATAGGGATTAACTGCAACTCTTAAACTCATTCAGTTCTCATTAGCTGTGAGAAGATGTTCCTATAATATGATAAGGTAGTCCTTCCAACTCCAGATATGAATGTATGAATGTGTAGATCAGATAGACACTGGGGCAGGACTTTTTGGTCCTGATGGGGGCAATTGCAGAGGCTGGCAGGCTCAAAGCTCCATGCTGCCTGCTGGCATGCCCGTTTTCATGCTCCATGTTGCCCCCAGATCATTTTCCCAAAGGTGGGATTGGAGTCAGCAGGGCTAATAGTTAAAGGCCTTTTAAGGCCCATTGACAGAGACCAACTAGAATTTTCCAATTGGTATGCCAGTCCCCAGGAGTATCAAAGATTAGGCCAGCTGCCTGGAAGTGGTCCCAGTGCAAAATAATCACAACCTGGCTGCTTAAGACATTTTAAAACTTAAAGCTTGCAAAAGTCAGAGAAGGTTTATCAAAATTGAGGCACCCTCTCTCTCTCTCTTTCTTACCCGAACTGCTGCTCGGAGGGCTTCCTGTTGACCTTGCAGCTTTGAGAGGCCACCCACTATCCTTAATTAGACAGGGAGCCTGCCCTCAGGCCACTAATTGGCCAATTCAGGGAAAATCGCTGCTGGGTGACTGTTTTCCACAGAGTGCGGGATTGTAACCCCCATTTACCTGATGTTGGGTCCTGACCTGAAGAGCAAAAACCTGCCCTTGACAATTCTAGGCAAGAAACACACTATCAGGACCAGCAACTGGATACGTGTCAAGTTCAAATGCCATTAAAAACCTTAACCTGCCTGTCCACCTGGCAAGCAAGACACCCCAATCCCACCTATGCCACTAAGCCTGTAGTCTCCTACCTGAATACTGTCCAAATGTATCAGTACCTAACTATCGACTGCTGTCTATATCTCAAAACAGGTACAGAAAATGCTGGAAATACATTGCACCTGTAGAACAAAAATACAAGTTAGCATTTTGAATAGAAGTCATGTCAATCAATATTCCTGTTTGTATTTTGAACACCATATGATTTAATATAGATTTAATTCATCTAGACATGTAAATGCTGAAAATAGCAGTAGTGTTCTGAAAGGGGTAATGAATTTGTGATGTTTCACATGATCAGTGATTTGGATGGCATAATCATGTCATTTCTCTTTTCTCTCTGTGAACATGGTAAAATGTTTTGTGAGACTTATTTACAACTCAAACTCCTCTTTAGCACCCATCCTATATTCTTTCAACTAAAGAGTGCCTAAAAAAGGAACATCCCAAATGTCAGAGAATGTAGGCCTGTGCTTCAGTGATAACAGGGTGCAAAAAGTATTATTTTTCCACAGTATAGCTGCCACTGAAAAAAACTAAAAGCTGGGAGCCCATTTTCAGTGTTCGAGAAGTATCCCACTGACTGGCCATGCCTCATGCCAAAAAGGAATGAAATTGGTCGGACCATCCTAGGCATTGGATTTTGTGATATGACATGCATGCACCTTTAAGGAGGCATATCTTAAACTACTGTCAGGCATTACACATCTTGACAGGATATGATGTATTAGTCCCATGACCTGTAGTTAGTCTGAAAGCAGCAGTGGTAGAAATCAGATGTACTATACTTAGACTCCTAATTAACTCCTTGAGTATATAGTCTTAGCTCCAATTACTGTTTCACCAATCCTTGTGTATGATTGGTACATTTAAGTTGAAGAGAAGAAAAATGTAACATGCTGGCAGGGTGGAAGCCTGGTCTTGAAGATTTGATTTAACAGAGTACAACCCTCAACCCTTCCAAATCCTGCAGAAGAAAAGAACAGTTGTGAAAATGAAACAACTATCAAAACTCACTGTGTAAGTGATTCTGTAGGAATCCTACACACACTGTTCCTTCATTCTGGGATCGCATCTTGCTCCAGGCAGCATATACCAGATCCCGGTAAGATAGTTCAAATCTGGGAGAGCTTATAAGTCCACCTGTTGCGAAGTTTAAGCAGGAACAGAAATTAAACAGCAGACTCCAGCTGGTCTTGCTTGAAGCAGAGCCCCACAAACAGTAGAATTCATTTTTAAAATTCATTTACAGGGCATGGGGGTCGCTGGCAAGGCCAGCATTTATTGCCCATCCCTAAATGCCCTTGAGAAGATGGTGGTGAGCTGCCTCCTTGAACTGCTGCAGTCCATGTGGTGTAGGTATACACACAGTGCTGTTAGGGAGGGAGTTCCAGGATTTTGACCCAGCAACAGTGAAGGAATGGTGACATAGTTCCAAGTCAGGATGCTGAGTGACATGGAAGGGAACTTCCAGGTGGTGGTGTTCCCATGTGTCTGCTGCCCTTTGTCCTTCTAGATGGTAGTGCTCATGGATTTGGAAGGTGTTGCCTAAAGAGCCTTGGTGAGTTTCTGCAGTGCATCTTGTAGATGGTACACACTGCTGTTTGTCAGTGATGGAGGGAGTGAATATTTGTGGATGGGGCCAATCAAGTGGGTTGCTTCATCCAGGATAGTGTCAAGCTTCCTGAGTGTTGTTGGAGCTGCACTCATCCAGGCAAGTGGAGAGTATTCCATCACACTTCTGACTTGTGCCTTGTAGATGGTGGACGGGTTTTATGGAGTCAGGAAGTGGGTTACTCGCCATAGGATTCCTAGCCTTTGACCTGCTCTTGTAGCCTGTGATTTATATGGCTAGTCCAGTTCAGTTTCTGGTCAATGGTAACCTCGGGATGTTGGTAGTGCGGAATTCAGCGATGGTAATACCATTGAATGTCAAGGGTTGATGGTTAGATTCTCTCTTGTTAGAGATGGTCATTGCCTGGCATTTGTGTGACGCGAATGTTACTTGCCATTTGTCAGCCCAAACCTGGATATTGTTCAGGTCTTGCTGCATTTGAACATGGACTGCTTCAGTGTCTGAGAAGTTGTGAATGTTGCTGAACATTGTGAAATCACCAGCGAACATCCCCACTTCTGACCTTATGATGGAATGAAGCAGCTGAAGATGGTTGGGCCAAGGACACTATCCTAAGGAACTCCTGCAGTGATGTTCTGGATCTGAGATGATTGACTTCCAACACCCACAACCATCTTCCTTTGTGCTAGGTAGGACTCCAACCAGCAAATTTTTCTCCCTGATGTCCATTGACTCCAGTTTTGCTGGGGCTCCTTGATGCCACACTCGGTCAAATGCTGCCTTGATGTCAAGGGCAGTCACTCTCACCTCACCTCGGGAGTTCAGCCCTTTTGTCCATGTTTGAACCAAGGCTGTAGAACACAAACTGAGTGTCAGTGAGTAGGTTATTGCTAAGCAAGTGCCTCTTGATAGCACTGATGATAACTTTACTTTATCATCACTTTACTGGTGATGGAGAATAGACTGATGGGGCAGCAATTGGCCGGGTTGGACTTGTCCTGCATTTTGTGTACAGTATATATCTGGACAATTTTCCACATTGACAGGTAGATGCCAGTATTATAGTTGTGCTGGAACAGCTTGGCTAGGGGCACAACAAGTTCTGGAGCACAAATCTTCAGTGCAATTGCCCAAATATTGTCGGGGCCAATAGCCTTTGCAGTATCCAGTGCCTTCAGCTGTTTCTTGATATCACATAGAGTGAATCAAACTGGCTGAAGACCGGCATCTGCGATGCTGGGGACCTCCGGAGGTGGCCAAGATGGTTCATCCACTCGGCACTTCTGGCTAAAGCTTGTTGCAAATGCTTCAACCTTACCTTTTGCACTGATGTGCTGGGCTCCTCCATCAATGAGGATGGGGATATTTGTGGAGCCATCTCCTATAACGAGTTGTTTACTTGTCCACCACCATTCACTACTGCTTCAGCTTACCAGAGCACTAGTGAGACCACATCTGGAGTACTGTGTACAGCATTGGTCACCTTATTTAAGGAGGAATGTAAATGTGTTGGAAGCAGTTCAGAGACAGTTCACCAGACTAATACCTGGAATGAGCGGGTTGTCTTATGAGGAAAGGCTGGACAGGCTAGGTCCAGCTGGAGTTTGAGAAGAGTAAGAGGCAAATTTACTGAAACATATCGGATCCTGAGGGGTTTTGATAGGGTGCATGTGGAGAGGATGTTTCCTCTTGTTGGAAAAACTAGAACTATGTGTCACTCTTTAACAGGCCCATTTTAAATGGAGATGAGGTGAAATTTTTTCTCACAGAATGTTGTGAGTCTTTGGAACTCTCTTCCTGAAATGGCAGTGGAAGCAGAGTCTTTGAATATTTTTAAGGCAGAACTGGATAGATTCTTGGTAAGCAAGGGAGTGATAGGTAATCAGGGGCAAGCAGGATGCAGATTTGAGGTTACTATCAGATCACCCATGATCTTATTAAATGGCAGAGCAGGCTCGAGGGGCTGAATGGCCTACTCCTCCTTATTCGTATGTTCAACTGGATGTGGCAGGACTGCACAGCTTAGAACTTATCTGTTGATTGTGGAATCGTTTAGCTCTGTCGATCACTCGTTGCACATGCTGTTTGGTATGCAAGTAGTCCTGTGTTGTAGCTTTGCCAGGTTAACATCTCATTTTTAGGTATGCCTGGTGAAGCTCCTGGCATGTCCTCCTGGACTCTGCATTGAATCAGGGTTGACCCCCTGGCATGGTGGGAATGGTAAATGGGCGATATACCAGGCCATGAGGTTACAGTTTGTGGTTGAGTACAATTCTGCTGCTGCTAATGTCCCACAGCACCTCATGGATGCCCAGGCTTGAGTTATCAGATCTATTTGAAATCCATCCCATTTAGCATGATGATAGTGTCACACAACATGATGGGGGTATCCTCAATGTGAAGACAGGACTTAGTCTCCACTATGACTGTGTGGTGGACAGATACATCTGTGGCTGGCAGGTTGGTGAGGATGAGGTCAAGTATGTTTTCCCTCTTGTTAGTTCCCTTACCACCTGCTACAGACCCAGTCTGGCTGTTATGTCCCTTAGGACTCAGCCAGCTCAGTCTGTGGTGGTGCTAAGAGCCACTCTTGGTGATGGACATTGAAGCCCCCAACAAGAGTACATTCTGTGCCCTTGCCACCCTCAGTGCTTCCTTCAAGTGGTGTTCAACATGGGGGGAGCACTGATTCATCAGCTAAGGGGGAACATATGTGATAATCAGCAGGAGGTTTCCTTGCTCATGTTTGACTGCTTATTGTCACTACAAGAGGTCTGGGGAAGTTAAAACACTGCACATTGTCTGAGAAAAACAATCTATCTGGTTACAGCCTGTAAAAAAGGAAACCTGTGAGAAAGCTTTATTTATTGTTTGCTTTCACTTTTGAAGCTCTGCAGCCATTTTCCCACTTAAATCACTGCTTTGTGAGGGGAGCTTAAAGTAAACCTGGCAAAAATCAGAAAGAGTTCAATAAGACAAATTTGACTGAATTTTTTGAGGAGGTGACCAGGTGTGTAGATGAGGGTAGTGTAGTTGATGTAGTTTATATAGATTTCAGCAAAGTCTTTGACAAGGTCCCACATGGGAGGCTTATAAAGAAGGCAAAGGCACATGGGATACAGGGTAATTTGATAAGGTGGGTTCAAAATTGGCTTAGTTGTAGGAGGCAGAGGGTGATGACAGAAGGATGCTTTAATGACTGGAAGCCAGTGTCCTATGGCGTACTACAGGGATCTGTGCTCAGTCCCCTATTATGTGTCATTTATATAAATGACATAGATGTCTATGTGGGGGGTAGAATTAGTAAGCAGATGATACAAAAATTGGCCAGGTGTTTAATAGTGAGAAAACAAAAACAGAATTACCTGGAAAAACTCAGCAGGTCTGGCAGCATCGGCGGAGAAGAAAAGAGTTGACGTTTCGAGTCCTCATGACCCTTCGACAGAACTTGAGTTCAAGTCCAAGAAAGAGTTGAAATATAAGCTGGTTTAAGGTGTGTGTGTGGGGGGCGGAGAGATAGAGAGAGAGAGAGGTGGGGGTGTGGTTGTAGGGACAAACAAGCAGTGATAGAAGCAGATCATCAAAAGATGTCAATGACAATAGTACAATAGAACACATAGGTGTTAAAGTTAAAGTTGGTGATATTATCTAAACGAATGTGCTAATTAAGAATGGATGGTAGGGCACTCAAGGTATAGCTCTAGTGGGGTTTTTTTTTATACAATGGAAATAGGTGGGAAAAGGAAAATCTTTATAATTTATTGCTCCTTTTTTTTCCAATAAATTATAAAGATTTTCCTTTTCCCACCTATTTCCATTGTATAAAAAAAACCCCCACGAGAGCTATACCTTGAGTGCCCTACCATCCATTCTTAATTAGCACATTCGTTTAGATAATATCACCAACTTTAACTTTAACACCTATGTGTTCTATTGTACTATTGTCATTGACATCTTTTGATGATCTGCTTCTATCACTGCTTATTTGTCCCTACAACCACACCCCCACCTCTCTCTCTCTCTATCTCTCCGCCCCCCACACACACACTTTAAACCAGCTTATATTTCAACTCTTTCTTGGACTCGAACTCAAGTTCTGTCGAAGGGTCATGAGGACTCGAAATGTCAACTCTTTTCTTCTCCGCCGATGCTGCCAGACCTGCTGAGTTTTTCCAGGTAATTCTGTTTTTGTTTTGGATTTCCAGCATCCGCAGTTTTTTTGTTTTTATCTCTGTGTTTAATAGTGAGGTTGAGTGTCATGGGCTGCAGGAAGATATTGACGGGATGGTCAAATGGGCAGATAAGTGACTGATGGAATTTAACCCTGAAAAGTGTGAGGTGATAAACTTTGGAAGGAGTAATTTGATAAGGAAGTATTCAATGAATGGCATGGCACTGGGAAGTTCTGAGGAACAAAGGGACCTTGGTGTATGTGTCCACAGATCTCTGAAGGCAGAGGGGCATGTTAGTGGGGTGGTGAAAAAGGCATATGGGACACTTGCCTTTATCAATCGAGGCATAGATTACAAACATAGGGAGGTCATGTTGGAGTTGTATAGAATCTTGGTGAGGCCACAGCTAGAGTACTGTGTGCAGTTCTGGTCGCCATATTATAGGAAGGATATGATTGCACTGGAGGGAGTGCAGAGGAGATTCATCAGGATGTTGCCTGGGATGAAACATTGAAGTTATGAAGAGAGGTTGGATAGACTTGGGTTGTTTTCGTTGGAGCAGGGAAGACTGAAGGGGTGACTTGATCAAGGTGCACAAGATTATGAGGGGCATGGACAGAGTGGATAGGGAGCAGCTATTCCCCTTAGTTGAAGGGTCAGTCACAAAGGGGCATAAGTTCAAAGTGAGGGGCAGGAGGTTTAGTGGGGATGTGAGGAAAAACTTTTTTACCCAGAGGGTGGTGACAGTCTGGAATGCACTGCCTGGGAGGGTGGTGGATGTGGGTTGCCTCACATCCTTGAAAAAATACCTGGATGGTCACGTCATAACATTCAAGGCTATGGGCCATGACCTGGTAAATGGGGTTAGGTAGGTAGGTCAGGTGTTTCTCATATGTCAGTGCAGACTCGATGGGCCGAAGGGCCTCTTCGGCACTGTGATTCTGTGAAGACCATCATTGCAGTTAATTAACCTATGACCAGCAAAGGAAGTGGCCACTACAGGTACTGCAACTTACAGCTAAATTAACTTAAAAGAGCTGGAGGAAATTGGCACAGCTGTCAAAAGCTCCACATAGCATTAATAAATCCTGAAAAAAGTTAAAAGATGATCACAAAGTTTCCAACACGCAATTGGAAGGCAATGGATCTCCCCTCTGGGATTACTTTGTTCCAACAATGCATCAAGCTGTGTTTTCTGGCCCTCATTATATCCAAACCAGATAAGCAAGCCTTTAAGATTAAAATTGCTATCGGTAATGAAGGCTTCTACAGATTGAATACGTAAGGTCTTTCTGATAACCATCTGAAAAGTTCAACAAAAATATGATCAATGCTATGAGATCAATTATGACTGAAGCTCTACTTCACAATACACTGTCTGGAGTTCATATCTTTTAGGTAACAGCCGACAGGGACCATTGATCAATTCATAAATAGATGCAGAGGCAAGGTGCATGATTGCAACTTCATGGCAGCAGAACTAACCGACAGAATAATTGAGTTTATGGTATCATCACCCCAGAACTAGTGGAATGGTGTAACATATGGTTTGAACTATAAAATCCCTAATCATGAAGTCTCGTCAAACAAAATACAATCTACATGTGGCTATGTTGCACCTCAGATCAACAATGTCAGTGTGATTGTTCCCTCACCAGTGGAAATGCTATTCTGCAAACAAGCACAGAGAAACCTCCCAAGTCATCACTTGTCAATACTTCCAGGAGTGCATGATGCATTAGTTGAAAAACAGGGCAAGATGAGAGATGCCTATGACTGACATGCGGGTAATGCATTACCCAACCTGAACATCGGAGAGAAAGTTTGAGTACAACACCAAACTGATGGCACATGGAATTCAGCAGAAATTGAGAGAATGTGCCCAGAACCAAAATCATTTCAAGAACAAACACTAAATTGCATGATAGTGTGACAAAATAGATGCCAAATCAAAACAATACCACAATCAGAAACACTGAGCAATCCTAGTGCGAACAGAACAGGGTCGAAAATGCAACACAAACAAAGCAATCCTAACCAGCATTCAGAAAACATACAGCAGCCTCCAACGAAGATCACCATGGCTAAAGCTGGACTGATATGCAAATCACCCATACATTTCAGAGACATGTAAACTTATTGCTCTATGTTAAAGTACATTCAGACAAAATGTTATTTTCTTTGATTTTCATGCAAATAATTTGATTCTTTACGGGTAAACTTATAGTTTAGAACCAAAAAGGAGGATGCTATGATACAATGTGCATGCACCTTTAAGGGAGTGTATCTTAAGCTACCATCAGTCATTACACATACTGATAGTCCTTGTAGTTAGTCTGCAAGCACAAGTGGTAAAAATCAGATGTACTAAACTTAGCCTCCTAGTTAACGCTATGTGTATATAGACTTACCTTCACATTAAGAACCCACATTATTGTTTCACCAATCCTTATTTTAAGATTGGTATGTTTACATTGAAGAGAAGGAAAATGTAACACTGGAAAACTCCCTTCCTAACAGCACTGTGGATGTACCTGCATCATGGACTTTAGTGGTTCAAGGAGGCAGCTCAACTTCTCTAGACAACAACGTGCACATCCCATGAAAGAATAAATTTTAAAAAGGCCATAAACAAAGCTATGTGAAATAACATGGAACCACTACAATTGGTTTCCAGGAAATGGAGTTTTAAACTGGATCAATGTTTACATTTCTAGTCTCACTGATGTCAAAAAGATAATTTAAGTGCTTATTTATGTAATGTAAACAGAAGAAAAAATTCTGCTTGAGAAGCAATGCACAATTGTAATTTGAATTTTGCTTATGCTCTGAATCATATATTAATTTAAAAAATAATGATCAGTTTTTATAAAAAATATGGAGACAGATATCCACGGGTTATAATCTCAGCATTTATGTCGGCATCCTCCAGTACTGACCCTGTCCCAATTATCAGGATCAGTTGGAGAACACCTCATTTTAATGCAGATATCAGCAGCCCACACCATTATGGACAAATCTCGTGTGCCCACCTACCCCATTTTGCTGGAAACTTTGGTGCCCATCAGCTATCTAGGCAAGTATGAAAGTTCTTTTGCTCCTGAGCTGAAATGTTTTAGCCTCCTTTTCTCCCTGTGTAAGGTGGACAGTACTCAAACCTTTTTTTAAAATGAGTCTTCATTATATAGCCTCATATTTGCCCAAGTAATTCATTGGAAAGTTAAACATGCTGCAAATTAGGCTATGTATGGCTATGCATGACAATATAAGGATGGCAACATAAGGCTGTGTCTCTTTTTACTGACCTACACCTGTTACGCTTCTCAAAAATCACTCTCTATTTAAAAATAATATTTAGATGTGTTCACAAAGAGCCTCTGTTCCAACTCTCTGTCCCACAGCTAGATGGAACATGAGAAATTGAGATAACAAGGGTATAATGGTGAGAATTTCTGCCTTATTTTGTAAAACAACATTAGAAAACATGAAGTCTGGAAAGGACCAATCAGCCCGTTAAGACCATTCCATGCATATGCCCTGTACAATTTGGTCCATGCAGAGTTCAAACGCATTTAATCTCCAATGGGAAAAAAAGGTACAAACTTTCTCCCAGTCCTCAAAGATAAGCACAACAAAACAAGGCTCCAGTATCTATATTGAATTTACATTCTACTTCATGCACTCTATAGCTAAACAGCATGGCAATTCAGCAAGCCCAGCAGCTTAGTAGCTATTATAATCCATGTCACAGTCAAGCATTTCTCTCTTATCCATCTAATGCTCAATACTGTTCCTAATCAGATATTTATCAAACTTAGTTAAGGTGTTTAATCAATGCTATATTAATTGCTTTAGCTGAGAGTCTGTTATGCATATCAATGACTGTCAAGAAAATCCTTTTAATTCATGCCTTAGGCCTTTAATTTTCCCTCCTAAATGAAGTTTTAATAAAAGACATATGCTAAAGTAAACAGTCCCCTTAATCACAGTTGTGATCATTTCCAAGAGCTTATCAGAAAGTCATGAAAGTTGCTTATGAGTTTATAGATTTTAAAAACAGATACTCATTTGTAATTATTTAAAATTATAGCACTGCTGCAACTCAAAACAACTGCACTCAAAGAAACAGTGTATAAGAAACAGTCAAAGATATTTTGTGTTATTTGAGAGGAGAAATGGTCCCTGGAACACATATTGCAGGAGGTGGGTCCCCATAACTAGAGAAGAACAATGAGACAAAGAAAGGGAAATGTTTGACTACCTGTTAAACACTTGATTTATATGAGGTGAGGTTTCAGGTAGAGACAGTACAGGAAATGCTGGGGCTCTAAGTTGTTGGCTAGGAACAGAGCGCTTCATACTTACGATTCCACAACCAACAGATCAGATCTAAGCTCTGCAGTCCTACCACATCCAGACATGAATGGTGTTGGATAATTAAACAACACACTGCAGAAGGAGATTCCACAAATATCCATATCGTCAATGATGGAGGAGCCCAGCACATCAGTGCAAAAGATAAGGCTGAAGCATTCGCAACAATCTTCAGGTAGAAGTGCCAAGTGGATGATCCATCTTGGCCTCCTCCAGAGGTCCCCAGTGCCACAGATGCCAGTCTTCTGCCAATTTGATTCACTCCACGTGATATCAAGAATGTCTGAAGGCACTGGATACAGCAAAGGCTATGGTCCCTGACAATATTCTGGCAATAGAAGATTTGTGCTCCAGAACTTGCCATGCCCCTAAACAAGCTGTTCCAGTACCACTACAACACTGGCAAGCAGGACAAATCCAACCCAGCCAATTACTGCCCCGTCAGTCTACTCTCCAACATCAGTAAAGTGATGGAAGGGGACATCAAGGGTGATATCAAGTGGCATTGCTTAGCAATAACCTGCTCACTGATGCTCCATTTGGGTTCTGCCAGGTTCAGTCAGCTTCTGTTCTCATTGCAGTCTTTTTTCAAATATGGACAAGAGAGCTGAACTCCCGAGGTGAGGTGAGATTAACTGCCCTTGACATCAAGGCAGAATTTGACCAAATGTGGTATCAAGGAGCCCTAGCAACACTGGAGTCAATGGGGATCAGCAGGAAGAGTCTCCACTGGTTGGAGTCATATCCAGCAGAAAGGAAGATGGTTGTGGTTGTT
Source organism: Carcharodon carcharias (assembly GCF_017639515.1). Taxonomy (NCBI): domain Eukaryota; kingdom Metazoa; phylum Chordata; class Chondrichthyes; order Lamniformes; family Lamnidae; genus Carcharodon; species Carcharodon carcharias. Next base: position 40,192,672 of record NC_054474.1, on the reverse strand, counting down.
GGAGGTCAATCATCTTAGCTCCAGGACATCACTGCAGGAGTTCCTCAGGGTAATGTCCTAAGCCCAATCGTTTTCAGCTGCTTCATCAATGATTTTCCTTCCATCATAAGGTCAGAAGTGGGGATGTTTCCACAATGATGATTGCACAATGTTCAGCACCATTCATGACTCCTCAGATGCTGGAGCAGTCCATGTCCAAATGCACCAAGACCTGGACAATATCCAGGCTTGGGCTGACAAGTGGCAAGTAACATTCGTGCCACACAAATGCCAGGAAATGACCATCTCCAACCAGGGAGAATCTAACTATCGCCCCTTGATATTCCATGGCATTACCATCACTGAATCCCCCACTGACAACATCCTGGAGGTTATCATTGACCAGAAACTGAACTGGACTAGCCATATACATACTGTGGCTACAAGAGCAGGTCAGAGGCCAGGAATCCTGTGGCAAGTAACTTACCTCCTAACTTCCAAAGTTTGTCCACCGTCTAGAAGGCACAAGTCAGGAATGTGATGGATGAACTGCACTCATCCACTTCCTGGATGAGTGCAGTTCCAATAACATTCAATAAGTTTGACACAATCCAGGACAAAGTGGCCTACTTGACTGGCACCCCTTCCACAAACATACACTCCCTCCACCACTGACAAATAGTGGCAGCAGTGTGTACTATCAACAAGGTGCACTGCAGAATCTCACCAAGGCTCCTTAGACAGGACCTTCCAAATCCACAACCACTACCATCTAGAAGGACAAGTGCAGCAAATACATTGGAACACCGCCACCTGGAAGTTCCCCTCCAAGCCATTCACCATCCTGACTTGGAAATCTTGCGTCTTTCCTTCATTGTTGCTGTGTCAAAATCCTGGAACTTGCTTCTTAACAGCACTGTGGGTGTACCTACACCGCATGGACTGCAGCGGTTCAAGGAAGCAGCTCACCATTACTTTCTCAAGGGCAATTAGGGATGGGCAATAAATGCTGGCCTAGCCAGCAACACTCATATCCGACGAGTGAAATTTTTAAAATGCAGGCTAGGAGACAGACACTCGAAAGTGTAATCATGAGCAAGTGGCTATCCAGGAGAAAGAAATGATGTGTGGAAAAAAGGCAAGTGGTAACTATGGGAATTCCAAAGTCCCAAATGATCTGTTGACCCCCATTGGCACAAAGGAGTGAATGAAGAGGAGGCTGGAAGATGGGGGCAGGGTATTCAAAGGTGGTGAAGAAATCAGGGTTTCAGATTTCTCAGAAGGTGTTCTGGGGTAGGAGAAGTTCTACACACAGAATAGGCTTTATCTAAACTCAAACTGTGTCAATGCCCTTATGTAGAGGGTAAATAGAGCCCCAGAGGAGGACTTAATGAGCAGGGAGCAATAAAATCTTACAGTACGTGGCAGATGCATTAAGAATAAGGGCCAAAACTGTCAAAAATAGTATGGCCGAGGGGAAGGAGTATAGAGAGACATATCATAGATTGGATAGGAAACAGGATAATGAAAAGTGCTGTGAAAGAAAAAAATGAATGATAGAGGGTGGTGGGGAGGGTTTAGCTAATCCACATTCAGAAATCCAGGTGAGACTTTTTGGTTCTACGCTTCTAACATGCAGTTGGTATGCATGTTGAGGAAATGCACTGGGACAGCCTATAATTTTCCACCCTATAATAATCAATAGGATGTGTGTCTCTACGTAAAAATAATGGATCCATTTCCATTGTGTGGTAAATTAGAGAAAGGCAATACATTTTTGTTAAACTGCTGACAATTTACAAAAGGAACCAAAGAAAATGGGACTAATTTTGACATTAGGTGAAAGTGTAAAATATCAGATTAAAGATTGTTCTCATTGGCTGTCAAATCTATAATAAGGGAGGATAGGAGGAAGTTGAAAGACATTTTTCACAGCATGTTACAAGGATATGCTTAACCATAAGTAGTTATTGAGACTTTGGGGTTAATTTTTCAAGTTAATACTTTGAGACAGAACATTGCTCACTGCGAAGATCTATAGATTTTCAGAGCAGGAGATCAGAGTAGCATTTTCATATTCCTTCCTAAATTGCCAGTTATTAATTATAATGATTAGGATATCAGGAGCGTGGTAAATTGGGTGCACTGACCTCTGCACCTAATTATCTGATCTGTACTCACTGCCAAGCCAGCTCCATGTCAGGGGAACAGACTTGTAAAATTTACTCTCTACCTCACTTAAAAGGGAATTGTTAATTATTTGAAAAGGATGACTCTCAAAGGATTTGGGCAAGTGGAAGGACTAGCATTGGCACAGGCCTGTGTACTGCTCTGATTCTATATGGTGGCAAGAACAACATGAAATACAGAGCAACATGAAAATCTGTAGAACACAGAGATAGGCAGAGATCTATAGAAGAGAAAGATCACCAGTAATCTGCAGAACTCTAAACCAACTATGACCCTATAGCGTAAAGAGTTAGACAATGACACAATAAATGTAGAAACACCAACGTCAACTTTACTTTTAATAAGTTTCTGCCACCAAAATCCAAATTGATATTACCAGATTGTGTGATTATCCCACATTTTCTCATATTCACAGAATTCCCGGATGTTCTTTTGCATAGATATCTGGCCAATTTCACGTACTGCAGCGTCCTTTTCCAAGTGAGGCCAAAGTCCTTGATATGAATGCTAGGGCTATTCCTAGCCAGCTGTTGGGGGAAGGGGAACAGCGAACAATGGGAATTGCATTTAATATACTTGAAATCTGGAAGAAAACTTCACAGTTCGCAATCTCCGATTTCAAACTGATTATATAATTACATTTTCCCTTCTGGGTTTTGTGTCTCCAAGTTGACGGTGGGCATATTACACAACACCGTGACAATCTCAGATTCTCAAAACAACTATTTAAAGGGCCATGGAGAAAAATAATTTGGAGAAGCTGGGAGGTTTTGGAAGGAATTAGCGAAAAGTACTTAACCTGGATTCACAAGGAGCAGGACCAGCTCCCAGATTTAATACTGCCATTGACCTACTGCTGGGTGCAGTCAGGAGCAGGAGGGAGATAATTTCTTTGCCAGAAGTGGGGCTATAAACATACTGCTATTACCAAGATGTTAAGGTGTGCAGCAGAAGCATTGTGCCCCAGTCTTGAATGCAGTACAGGAAGTATTTAGTGACCTAACAATGTCAGGAAAAGTGAGTACAGTTGCTCATTTCACTGGTTTAAGGATCCCTTCCTCAATGCCACTCTGTCTTGCCGAGTGTAGTCCATCACATCAATCCTCGCACCCATTTAATTTTCAACGATATTCATTCTTCACTTCCCAAGTGCGTCCTCACCTCCTAATTTATTTAATTTTTATTCATTTGTGGAATGTGAGAATCACATGCCAGCATTTGTTGCCCATCCCTAATTGACCTTGAGCAGGCGGTGGTGAGTCGTCTTCTTGAATCACTGTCATTCATATGGTGTAGGTGTTCCCACAGTGCTTTCAGGGAGGAAGCTCCAGGTTTTTCACCCAGCGATAGTGAAGGAATGGTGATATGGTTTGAAGTTAGGGTGGTGTGTGGCTCAGAGGGGATCCTGCAGGTGGTATTGTTGTCATGTGTCCATTCCCCTTGCTCTTCTCGGTGGTAGAAGTTGCAAGTTTGGAAGGTGCTGTCAAAGAAGACTTGGCAAGTTGCTGCAGTGCATCTTGTAAATGGCACACATTGCTGCCACTATGCACTGATGGTGGAGGGAGTAAATATTTAAGGCGGTGGATGGGATGCCAGTGAAGCATTCTTTGGCCTAGATGGTGTCGAGCACTCATCCTGGCAAGTGGAGAGTATTCCATCATACTCCTTTTGTCTTGTGGATGGTAGACACAATTTGGGAAGTCAGGAGGTGAATTACTTGCCTCAGAATTCCCAGCCTCTGACCTGCTCTTGTAGCCACAGTATCTGGGTGGCTGGCCCAGTTATATTTCTTGTTAAAGGTAACGCCCAGGATGTTGATGGTGGGAAATTCAGTGATGGTGATGTCATTGAATGTGAAGGAGGGATGGTTAGATTCTCTCTTGCTGGAGATGGTCATTGCCTGGCACTTGTGTGGTAGAATCAGCCCAAACCTAAATATTGTCCAGGTCTTGCTCTATGTGGACAGGGACATGCTTCAGTATCTGTGGAGTTGCAAGTGGTGCTGAATATTGTGCAATAATCCGCGAACATTCCCACTTCTGACTTTATGATGGAGGGAAGGTCATTGATGAAGCAGCTGAAGTTCAATGGGCCTAGGACACCACCCTGAGGAACTCTTGCAGCAATGTCCTGGGATTGAGATGATTGGCTTCCGACAACCACAACCACCTTCCTTTGTGTTTAGTGTGAGTACAACCAGTGGAGAGATTCTGCCCCACCCCTCCATCCCATTTCCCATTGACATCAATTTTACTAGGACTCTTTGATGTCACACTTGGTCAAATGCTGCTCTGATGCCAAGGCAGTCACTCTTACCTCTTAAATTCAGCTCCCAGGCCACAGTGAGGTCAGGAACTGAGTGGCCCTGAGCGGAATCCATACTGAACTGGTGAGCAGGTTATTGGTGAGTAAGTGCAGCTTGGTAGCACTGTCAATGACATCTTGCATCACTTTGCTGATGATTGAGAATGGATTGATGGGTGGTAATTGGCCTGACTGGATTTGTCCTGCTTTTTCTGAACACGTCATACCTGGACAACTTTCCATATTGTCAAGTAGATGCCAGTGTTGTAGCTGTACTGGTACAGCTTAGCTAGGGGCGCAGTTAGTTCTGGGGCACGTCTTCAGTACGTATGCTGGGATGCTGTCAGGGCCCATAGCCTTAGCAATATCCAGTGCTTTCAGCTGTTTCTTAATGTCACATGGACTGAAATGAATTGGTTGAAGAGTGGCATCCATGATGCTGGATTAAAGGAGAAGGCTGAGGTGAATCATCCCCTTGGCACTTCTAGCTGAAGACATGCCTTGTTTTGTGTTTTGCACTGAGGCTCTCCCATTATTGAGGAGTGGGATATTTGTGGAAACTCCTCCTCCTAAGAGCTGTTTAATTGTCCACCACTGTTCATGATTGGATGTGGTAGGACTGCATCCAACCACTATGGCAAGTCACGCCAATCCTTAAGCAATATCTGATAATCACTTTTATTAAATGTCTCCATTAGGTTAACATGTGACTTCCTTCATAGACTGCTTTGTTTCTCGCTCCTTGTAGGAGAAGAGAGCATGAAACAGCAGGGAGAGGGAGAGCACTGGAGTTAGGCCACCATAAATTGTTTATTTTAAATTCATTCATGGGATGTGGGTATTGCTGGCTGGGCCAGCATTTATTGCCCATGCTGAATTTTCCTTGAGAATGTGGTGGTGAGTTGCCTTTTTGATCCGTTGCAATCCATGTGGTGTAGGTACACCCACAGTGCTGTTAGGGAGGGAGTTCACGGATTTTGACCCAGCGACTGTGAAGGAACAGTGATATATTTCCAAGCCAGGATGGTGTGTGGCTTGGAGAGGAACTTCCAGGTGGTGGTGTTCCCATGTATCTGGGGCCATTGTCCTTCTAGATGGTAGTGGTCATGGATTTGAAAGGTGCTGTCTAAGGAGCCTTGGTGAGTTCCTGAAGTACATCTTGTAGATAGTATACACTGCTGCCGCCACTGTGTGTCGGTGGTGGAGTGAGTGATTGTTTGTGGATGGGGTGCCAATCAAGCGGGCTGCTTTGTCCTGGATGGTGTCGAGCTTCTTCAGTGTTGTGGGAGCTGCACTCATCCAGGCAAGTGGAGAGTATTCCATCACACTCCTGACCTGTGCTTTGTAGATGGTAGACATGAGACTTTGGGGAGTCAAGAAGTGAGTTAGCCAAGGCAGAGTTCTTAGCTTCTGACCTGCTCTTGTAGCCACAGTATTTATATGGCTAGTCCAGTTCAGGTCCTGGTAAATGGAGATGGTCATTTCCTGGCACTTATGTGGCAGGAATGTTACTTGCTACTTGTCTGCCCAAGCCTGGATAGTGTCCAGGTCTTGCTGCATTTGGACATGGACTGCCTCAACATCTGACGAGTCGTGAATGGTGCTGAACATTGTGCAATCATCAGCGAACATCCCCACTTCTGACCTTATGATGGAGGGAAGGTCGTGGATGAAGCAGCTGAAGATGGTTGGGACCAGGACACTACCCTAAGGAACTGCTGCATTGATGTCCTGGAACTGAGATGACTGACCTCCCAACCAGTGGAGAGTTTTCCCCTGATTCCCATTGACTCCAGTTTTGCTGGGGCTCCATGATGTCACATTCGGTCAAAAGCTGCCTTGATGTCAAGGGTAGTCACTCTCACCTCACCTCTGGAGTTCAGCTCTTTTGTGCAGACCATGGAGGAGGTCATGGAAATAAGTGACACATCGGGATTTCTGGCAATCTATGATGGAGAGACAGGAAACTTGCCGATGACAGGTGACAGAATTCAAAACATCGCTGACACACAGGTTGTCTATCAATGACTAAACTATAAGAAGACTGAATATGGTGATTGTCAGGATCATTACTTTGCCACAACTAATTCAAATCCCTTTCTTTTCTGCTACAGGGCCTTCATGTCTCGAGAAACTGCCTGTGGACATTTGTGACAATGCATGACAATGATTCATCAGATGACCTCATTCCTCACTATCACAGGATATGCAGCCATACACTGTCACAGATACTCGCACTTCGCTGTGTCCACTAAAAGAGTTATGATTTATGATTTGCAAGTGAGCACAAGCAGACATTGGTAGTTGGAACATCTGTGAAGGGTTCATGTCAGAAGGTGCAATCCTCTCCAAGCTACATTTAGCTGGATATGGATGCTAAACCCCAGTGGGTTTCACCAAGAAGGAGAATGATAGACGTATATCAGGAACTTTAGTGGAGAGATTATAAGATCATTAAAAATAGGAGCAGGAGTGGGCCATTCAACCCATTAAGCCAGTTCTGCCATTTGATAATATCATGACTAATCTGATTGTGCCCTTAACTCCACTTTCCTGCTTGTCGCCCATAACCCTTAACTCCCTTGTTAATCAAAAATCTGCCTAATTCAGCCGTAAATGTATTAAATGATCCAGTCCACTGCTCTCAGAGGAAGATAATTCCAAAGACTAAGAAACCTCTGAGAAAATAAATTCCTCCTCATCTTAAATGACAGACCCCTTATTTTTAAACTGTGCCCACTAATTCTAGATTCCTCTTCAAGAGGAAACACCCTCTCAGCATCTACCCTGTCAAAGCCCCTCAGAATCTTATATATTTCAATAAAATCACCTCTCATTCTTCTAAACGCAAATGAGTTTAAACCCAACCTGCTCAACCTCTCCTCCAACCCAGGAATCAGCCTAGTGAACTTTCCCTAAACTGCTTCCAATACAATCATATCCCTCTTTAAATAAGAAGACCAAAACTGTACACAGTAGTCTTGGTGCTGTCAAGAGGATGAAGAAGTCCAGCTTTAAAAATAGTGGATTGATGTTGCAGGTAATTGTAAAAATGACTGCCATGGAAATGGTGGCCACCTTCATGAAGTTTCGAGCATGGTTCTTAAATTACCAGAGCCATTCAGGCTATATCTGTCACCATGAATAGGATAATAGATACCTTATCTACAGCCTTAGACTGCGCAACAGATCTACAACAAGCTGCTCTCCAGCAGAGTGGTAGCAGTGATGTGCCACTGGCTCCAGTGAGGACTGATGGAAAAAGTAGATCTGAAAGTGAGAATTCCACACAAAGTGCTTCCATTTCTTATACATTGACCACAACCCTACCCCCGCCCCATACCTGTATGTAGTGCCCAAAATTTTGCCACATCTCCTGATGGCCAATTTGACCCCTGCACAAGTGCAAGTGCCGCTCTCTTTGATGGCATCCTAAGAGGCTCCAAACCCCAGAGGTCATAGGTCAAAAGCATCACTGCAGTCAGGGTATATCTGAGCAGCCTGTCTCTGCCTCTGCTGAAGCCACAAGAAATTCACCACGTAGAAGCGGTAGGAAGTGCTTCTTCATACAAAACCAAAGATTTCATTTTGAATTTTTTCTGTCTGAGTCACTAGCTGAACCTTCATGCTATTAGGGCATCCCTGGTATCCTGGCAACAATATGCACAGCAGGTCTGCCGATGTGTCATTCATCTTCATATTACTCATCTCTCCACTCCTCTTGAATATTATCAAAAGATGAGCGATGAGTGCCTTGATCACCCTTCATCCTGATTCTCTCTGCTGCACAGCTTTGTGCAGGATCATAATGATTCTATTATTCACACCACAATTATTTTGGGCACCCTCACTGCTGGGTATTGAAAGGCCCTCAGGACCTATCTAGGTACCTGATTTGCTCAATGATATACCTGGTGGTCATGTGGATCTTATAATCTTGTATTTCAAGAGTGGAGTTCTGTTATGACACAGCAGATGATAAATGTTGAGCTGTTCAAACCCCAGAGGGAAATTTGAAACAATTGTCACAACTAATTTTCAATTTGTATGTTTCGAGATGTGGTCTTTGAATTCAGTAATAAGACCACCGAGTTTTAAGAGATTTTTATAAAAATAAATTAACTATTTATTAATAAGAGAATTGATTTTAAATATGTACATAGATCTACAAATTACTAGTATGATACTTCTAAATCCCCTAATCAATCTAACTCCCAGTTACACTTTCGTTAAGGCAACAGTAAAACACATAGATCTTAAAAGACCCAGGCAAAGAAACATGATACCCTAAACAGTCGGATTCAAAGTGAGTTCTCTTGGCTTCAGTCCCTGGAGGCAGCAATTTTGTACTTACAGGCTGCAGGTTTTTCACACTTGTTGGATCTTAAACTGCCTCCCTTACAAACAGTCTTCTCTCCTTTATACATATTTTCCTCTTTGAATATAAATTCTGATTGTTTCACTATGTCTTTTGAACTTTACCTCTACTTTAAAAAATCTAACATAGCACTAAGTCTTACCAATGATCTTTAGGAAAAATAAACACACTATTTCTTACTACTTCTGCTGGCTATGTATACATTACACCCCCTCTTTTCCATTCAAGCCACTATAGTTTGTTTAAAAATGCAAGTATTTCCTTTATGCTTCACATTCTCAAACTTCCCATGTTTAACATTTCAAACCTAACTTCCCTTCTCACATCAAAGCCCCCAGACTAGCTGCTTCTAATTCAATTAAGTCACACACACGCACACACAGACACACATAGACACATGCCACTATTGCTCTATTTTACAACAGATTCCAAAAACATTATGGAAATTATCATATCTTCCTGAAAGTTTCCTAACAGGTGGCATGAACCTGGATTTTAAGAGGGTATCCTTAATCTCCTACAAGGTAGCCCTTATCCCTGCTTCCCAGTGCAAAGAGGTATGACATGTTATACTGCCATGGTATAAAAGCATCATAACAGCGCCCAGGGGATCTGGGATAACCTGCAATAACCTCTTCTTGTGGTTGCACACCAGCTATACATCGGTGGAGTGAAATCCGTTGCAGTTGATAGAACCCTTGGCTCATTTGGTGATCCTCAGATTGCCATGTATGTGCAATTGATAGCACCTTGTATCTGTGGGAAGCCCACCAGGTTTGCAAATCTGATTGCCCACTCATTTGGGGAATCGTTGTCTTAAGGGATGTTGAGATAAGTCAATGTCCTGGAAACAACTTATCTGTGACTTATACATTTACGTGTAGCCAACCGAGAGCTTCTTCAGATGTCTTTGGTGATGCTCATGAAAGATTTAGAGGCAAAGAAATTGATGGCAGTGGTGATTTTCACAGCAACAGAGATTGGGTGGCAAACCATTTTAGCTGGGATTAGGAATTTTATGTGCGTAAACCATCAAATGTGGCAGGCCAGGTTAAGAAAGTGGTTAATAAGGCATACGGGATTTTGGGCCTTAGAAACAGAGCACAAATGCAAGGAAGTTATGGTGAACCTCTATAAAATACTGGTTCGATCTCAACTGGAGTATTGTGTCTGATTTCGGACATTACATTTTAGGAGAAATGTGAAGGCATTATAGAGGATGCAGAAGACATGAGAATGGTTGCGGGCTTGAGAAACTTGAGATACTTGGATAGATTGGAAAAGGTGGGGCTGTTTTCTTTAGAGAATAGAATGCCGAGAGAAGATTTGATAGAAGTGTTCAAAATCAAGAGATGTCTGGACAGCATAGACAGGGAGAAACTGTTCCTATTGACAGAAGGGTTGAGAGCCAGAGGACACTGATTTAAGGTGAGGACATGAGAAAAAACATTTTTATTCAGTGAGTGGTTGGGATCTGGAATGCATGGCCTGAGAGTGTGATTGAGGCAGTTTCAATCAGATTTTCAAAAGGGAATTGGACAATTATCTAAAGAGAAAGAATTTGCAGGGCTATTGGGAAAAGGTAGGGGATTTGGACTAAGAGTAACTCGCACAGAGAGCCAGCAAGGACAAGATGGGTCAAATGGCCTCTATGCTGTAACTATTTTGTGATTCTGTAACTCTTTTTGAGAGGATGCTGTAAATACCTGCAACCACCTGCCCTGTCAATCTGAGTCTGCAGGAGCTCTGCTGTTCAGATAGGTTAAGGAAGCTGAGGCTCTGGTGGTAGACCTTCTCACATGGGTAATGCCTCCTGTGACCTCTGTCCCTCAGTTGCTCCCCTTTTTGCCATTCTCCACTCTATTCTCCTCTCTGCTTTTCCCCACGCTGTTCTCCAGATCTATGTTCTCCAGATCTATGTTATCCAGATCTATGTTATACTCCTGGAATTCCCACCATAACATGATGAACCTGCCATGGATGGTGATTGTCTTCCTCGTCCGATGTCCTATTAAAACATCCATAGTACCTCCCATCCTAAGACTGTCTGTTTGAAAGTCTCCAAACTTCTGAAACACTTTTATGATCACAAGAACTCACAGCAAAATTATGTCAGAGGAAACTGAGAAAGAAGCTGGAAGCACTGTACTTTTATTCATATTGGACAATCAGAGATATAAACACCGTCAGGAAGTGCCATTCAGTTGCATTTCTGTTCCACTGGCGAATTTTTTCAACCTTGGGAAACCTGCTCTGGAGGTGTTAAATTCAAATACCTGTTGACATCTCTTCAAGTGCACTGTATTATCATGTGATAATGATCAACCAGCCTGTGACAATGATCGACCCAAGGATGATTGGGGTTTGAGAATTTTACTATTTATCTTCTCACTCGTCCTCAACTCAACCCGCTCCAAATTACACACCCCCTCCCCACACCACCCATTCTATCCACCCATCCCCACGCTGTCCATTTCTAGCTCTGTATTGCTGTCTCTAAATCTATCTACATTCCGGCTGTACATAACCAAAGGGCTGATTTGTATACTTCTTTGAACTAAGCTACCATATAATTAGGTATATCAAATTAGACAGATCAGTAATGACGTGCAGACATACATAAGAGAGAATTTTAAAATAACCTGTTATTTATTGAACAGCAATTTGAACTGAGAAAAAGAAAACAGAAATTCCTAATATTCTATATTCATAACATTCTGTCTTTCACTGCAGTGTAGAATATAGTGTTTAAAAGGACGCTCTTATCTATTCTAATTTGCACCTATCTATTTTTTCTTAAATTTTTGAACATTATTGAAACTGTGAGATGGTTGCCTTCCAGATCCAGTTTCTGAAGGGTTTCATCTGCACAAGTTGGTTGATGCGCTCACTCAAGGCTGCAGTGGTTAGCCTTGGTGCACGATTGACCATGCATCAAAATATTACAGGAGAGGTTTTTATAGATGAGTTATTAAGAAAGGCCACACCAGGGATCAGCATATGCAAGGAGATCCCGAGACCTAGAGGAGGAAAGGGCCAGAATTGTCCCTTTGTCGGTTTGTACATGCCAAGATTCAACAAACAGCAATGTGATAATGATCAGGTGATCTGTTTTCAGTGATGTTGGTTGGGGAATAAATATTAGCCAGGATTCCAGGGGGAAATACCCCATCTTTTTTTGAGAAGTGCCAGAAGGATTATTTACATCCATCTGAGACAACAGACAGGGTTTCAGTTTAACATCTCCTTTGAAAGAGAGCCTCTCTGGCAACACAGCATTGCCTTAGAATTGCCCTGGCATGGGACTTGCACTCACAACCTTATGAATCAGAGGCATAAGTGCTACCACTGAGCCAAGGCTGACACTTAATATAGGGGAAGGCAGTGGTAGATGTAAGAGAGAACACGTACCAATTGGAGTAAACCTTAAGATGTGGTGATGAAAACATAAATCAACGTTTAACCAGTCTAATTCTAATGACAGTAGAAAAACAAAGTAAAAATGTTAAAAAGTAAATGACAAAGGTTTTTGAGCTGTGCTTATGTTAATACATGAAGCCTAACAAATACAACATGTGATCTTGATGATACTGTAGGGATTGATCATTTGAAGATCATTAGTATGATGAGAGGTGGTGGCATAGTGGTATTGTCACTGGACTTGGCAGAGACCCTCAGGGTAATGCCCTGGGGATTCAGATTTGAATCCTGCCATGGCAGATGGTGAAATTTGGATTCAATAAAAATCTGGAATTAAAAGTCTAATGGTGACCATGAAACCATTGTTGTAAAAACACACCTGGTCCCTTTAGGGAAGGAAATCTGCTATCCTGACATGTGACTGCAGCAATGTGGTTGACTCTGAATAGATGTCCACATCCAATAAACAAATCAAAAAAGAAAGATATGGTAGAATGATTCCAATCAATAAGATGGTCTCCTGGGAGGAGGAGATAGGCTGTTTAAGAGTGACCATATCATGAGGAAAGGAAGTTGTGTTGTATAATATATAACCTCCATCAATGAGGCACAAAAGATGCTGTTCCTTTTAGGGAGAATTAATAGTTGGGGACAGAGGTTAATTATTACTGCAAGTAAGCAGTAAGATGAAAGCCTTTATCTGGAACTGTGGAATGAGATAAGGAAGGTGACTAATAAGGAGCTAGCTGCATCAGGTTTGAAAACTTCAACTTAGCAGAAATGAACTGTTGCAATAATTTATCCATTGGTAAGACAGGAAGGAATTTCTAGAGTTAATGGAAGGCTATATATGGCTCAATTTATGAAGGAGTGAAGAAGAGAAGAAAATCTAGACTTGATTTTGAGTATTACAGGCAATCCAACACAAGGGCAGAATCATCCCAGATTTGCATAAAGTGCTGTAGCAGGCAGGAAAAAGGATATTTTACCAGCCGGCTGTAATGGCGGGTTTACGCGCTATATTGTCCCATTCCCAGTGCCTCCCGCCTCATTAATAGTGCATTCCTGGGGGAAATGCTGGATTGCTGGCGGGGCAGCCTCTGATGCACCTGCCCTACCATCACCTCAGCCCTTCAGTAATCCAGACTCCATATTTAAAGAGCACCCCTGCACAAAGCTAGCACTCTCTAAGTGATTGGAAGCTGCTAGAAAGTCATGGCTGCCAAAGGGAGGAAACATGCTGTCCCTAAACTTAATGACACCTCCTTTGAGTGCCTACAGGACGCAGTGGAGGCCCACCATGAAGTCCTTGACCCTTGCTCTGGGTGAAGACCTGCAAGCAATGTCACCAATCCAGCATGGGAGGCGGTGGCAGTGGTGGTCAGTGCCAATGCCTTGCAAAAGAAGACAGCCACCCAGTACCAAAAGAGGATGAATGATCTCCTCTGTTCCACCAGGTAAATCACTCTTCTCATCACTCTCAACTCACACACTCGCAAACCCATCACAGATCCACAGGGACCTCACTCACTGCCAGTTCAAGGGACATCACCGTTCACTTTCTCACGTACACCTTCATCTGCACTCAGGATCATGTCCTCATTCCATCCATGGCACCACTCACCATCCACACATGCCACATGCCAGGCATCCTTCTCATCTGGCAGGCATCCTGCTTACACTCTCTCCATCTGTCTTCATGTAGGACAAGCTGGCACACAACAAAAGGGGGAGGTCACAAACTGGTGGAGGAATGCCTGAAATCAAGGTCCTCACAGACTTTGAAAATAGAGTCATCCAGCTGGCCAGCGATGATCTGGACCATTCCTGCCCTGATGGTGAGGTTGACAGTGCTCAACCAAGTGAGGATCCAGCAAACAACATCCATCAGACAACAATGGTGTGAATGAGTTCCCCTGTTCCGCAGCCCCCTGCCATGCACTAATTACCTCTCCTTGCTTTCACAGGCACATCTGGAAAGCAGTCGAGGGGGTCCATGAGCCAGATCCTGACTCAAGCCCCGAAGACACCTCTGAAGAAGAATATAATGAGACCCTAACTGAAGAGCCGTCACTGTGCTCAACCACACCCTCCACCAGCGCAGAGACACACACCTCGGTGGGACCTAGTTCTAGAGTAGCCTCGGGGTCACAATGTGCTGAGCACATTGCACTGTCTGATCCATAGCAGGCAACGGCAGGGATGTCCCAGGTTTCCACCACATGGAGGACTACCGGAGGTCAGAAATCTGCTGAATCTGACTCAGATGAAGAGCCTCTGGATTCGGTCATACCTCAGTTGCTGGAGCTGCAAAGGCAAGCTTAGGAACATTGGGAAGGGATATCTGCCGCACTCCTCAGATTGCAAGGCATGATGGAAGAGTCTGTCTGCTTTCAGTCTGAGGTGATAATGCACCAAGGTCAACACTTGTAGGATGGAGGCTGCCATGGAGACCTTGGTCCAGGACATCACTGCTGCACTGCTGCGCGGGCTTAACTCCATCGCTGACACCATAGTTGGTCTTCAACAGTGTCAAGTGAAAAGGGTGATCAATCTCACTCCAGCTTCCCCTCCTCCTCAAGGCATAGCCAGGGCTCCTGGGACACCCATAGGGAAGAGGATCAGCAGGTGTGCACCGAGGGGTCATCCACCCAGGTGACTCCAGGAGCATCCGGCCCATCCGAATCCCCTCTTCCTGTGACCTCAGCAGCTTCAGCTCCACAGGCCAAGGAGGGTGCCACTGCCACACAGCAGGACCCTGAAAGCAGGCCAGGCCCCCCAGTTCTCGGCCCTTCAGAGGACACTGGGCAAGGTCATCACAGACAGGGCTTAAGAAGCTGCCTCCACCTTTGCTGTGGATGTTGGCGGAGCACCAAGCAGCAGGGTTAGGAAGGTTAAGAAGATGTCGTTTGACAGCCTGGGCATGGGTATTAATCACTTGTACATAATATTCACTATTGTGAATGAACTCCCAAGAATGTCTCCCTGCCTATGGCTCCTTGTTCTGATAATCAGTGTTCTTGTCACTCAGATATGAAACCTTGGTTCCTGCACAAGATAAAGACAGGCATCTCAATCCATGGCCACATCCGTTTGCAGCGAGTGACCTTCAGACTAAAGTGATGGCCTGGTTTCACACTCCCTGGACACATTAGTGATGCCTGCACATCAACGATGTTTGTTATTGCTGACTGAATGTTGTGGGCAGGCATCACAGAGTTCCGCCATTCTCTCTGTGTGCTCTCAGCACCTTTGAGGTGGGGCTGGTCTCCTTCTCTTCAGCATCTGTGACCAGTGATGTTGTGCTCCTGAAAGGGCCAGGTGCTAAAGGCTGACAAAGGATCAGGTCCATTTGTTTCATGCCTTGTCTCCATGATATGACTCTGATCACAGAGTGCAAGCGAGATGCCCTCAGCCAGACAGGAGTCAGACATTCACAGAGGATATGTGAAGATCTATGGAGTGTCCTCACTGCATGTTGTCATCATTCTCACGGAATCTAGTGATTATTCAGGCCTCCGCTGCATCTCCATGACATGAGCCTGAGCACTGAGGGTATGTGCGGTGCCATCAGCCACACAGGAGTCAAACATTCACAGATGCAAGGTGAGGGTGTCAGGACTGTCCTCACTGCATCTCGTCATCATCCTCTACAAATCTTAAGGGTATGAGGACTTCCTGAGCTTGCCTGCCATGTCTGTCCAGTGCGATGACCTCACCGCTTGCATTCTCACCATTGAGGACCTTGTCATCACTATCCCCTTCAACACCCTCCTCATTGGAGGATATGTTCTACTCCTCCATTTTCTCCTCGGCCAGGTCCGCCCACTGTTGTAGTGCCAGGTTGTGTAGTACACAGCAAGATAGTTTGACGTGTGACACCCTCTTGGGACTGTATTGCAGTGTTCCACCAAATCTGTCAAGAACTTCATTATCAAAATTTCTATCTGCTTCACCAAAGTCCAGGTTGCGACATGACCCTCGTTATACTGTCGCTCTGCTGCAGTCTGAAGCTGTCGCATGAGTGCCATCAGCCATGTCCTTTGTGGGTAGCCCCTGTTCCCGAGAAGCCAACCCTGAAACCTCTCTGGACCCTGGAAGATGTCAGGGATCTGAGACCTGCGAAGGATGTGGGAGTTGTGGACGCTACCTGGGAATTGTGCGCAGACCTATGTTTGTGGCAGTCGCACATCAGCTGAATGTTCAGCAGGTGGAAGCCCTTGTGGTTGATGCAGTTGACTGCTTGTTGCCACGGAGATCTAAGTGCCACATGAGTACACCCTGCACTGTGGGAAACCAGAGATCTACCCAAATCCCAGCACTCTTGCTTTTGGCTTTCCTGATCCAGGTTGAAATGCACAAAGTTCTGTGCCTTTGTGAAGTTAGCGGCCGTGGCTTCCTGGATGTACTTGTTTGGGCAGACTTGCAAGATCCCGCACATGTCACCTGTGGAGCCCTGGAAGGAGCCACTGGCTTAAAAATTGAGCGCCGTGCTCACTTTCATGGCCGCTGGCAGTGGATGCCTTCCATGTCCCCCGTGGTGCCAAATCCTGCAGCAGGTAGCAGATGTGATTGACCAGTTCCCTAGGCATGGGCAGTCTTTGGCAACACTGGTTCTCAGTCATCTGCAAGAATGACAGGCGCTGTGTATAGACCCTCGGCTTAGCAAGGCACCTACGAGCAACGGCTC
Organism: Carcharodon carcharias; assembly: GCF_017639515.1. Classification (NCBI taxonomy): domain Eukaryota; kingdom Metazoa; phylum Chordata; class Chondrichthyes; order Lamniformes; family Lamnidae; genus Carcharodon; species Carcharodon carcharias. The sequence continues at coordinate 40,175,711 of NC_054474.1, read as the reverse complement.
ACTATGGATCATTAGCTGCATGCAAAGCAGGCCCTGCTGCCCTTTCATTTTGAGGGAGGTGCTCCTCCCTTTGCCGAGGCAGGCACCTCCACTGCTCTCTTCTTTTTCTTCTTTGGTCTCTGTAAGCCATGAGGCAGACCGCCAAATCACCAGGCTCCATGATCCTGATGTTCTCTTCCTGCAGGATCAAAGAGAGAGACATGTGGGTTAGCATAAGTGTCCTAAGAACCTCGCTTGGTTAAGTCTGAAGGTCCCTTCATGCATGCAGGAAAATGCTGGCTAGTGTGCAGTGTGTTCACTGGCTGTCCAAAACCCCATCCACCTCCTCCCAACTCCACTTGACCAATTGGTGGCAGTTTCAGCCACTAGTCTGCACACTGTGCTCTCAGCTCAGGCATAGGCATTCTCCTAACCCGTACTGCAAGGCTGTGCTGTTAGCCTTAATCATAACGGATACTGGTCCAAACATTAATAAAGACATTGTAAGGGGCTGTGAGCGCCTCCACCAGTGACTGCACCATAGCCAGCTTTCGCAAGGGGATTGTTCAACTTACCCAGTCGGCCAAGTGCTCTGCTGCCCCCTAAAACACACATTAATTTGTAGTCTGTGCCTGAGGAGCGATAAGTACTGGAGCATTTGCTGGCACTTTCATGCTTTTGTGTTGCTTGAGAGGGCAGCAAAGCTTAAGAGACCCAACTCCAAGCATGTCAATGGAGCTGCAGCTGAACTGGCTCAGGTGTGGAAGGATGCTCACTATTGACAAGCTTCTCCAAGTGCATGGCTGCTTCCCTCACCCCACCTCCCCCAACTCCAGAATGTACTTGAATATTTCCTTCAGTCAGTGCTGCCTTGACCTCCACAACTGCCCCTCACCCCCCACCCCACCGCCACCCCGGCCTGACCCACACTGGAATCCTTGACCCGGCACCGCATTGAAAGCCAGCCGGGAAAAGGTGACTTGCCTGTGTGTCCCCCACACGACTGCATGGCTTCGCTTCCTTAATGTCCTACGGGCAATGCTCATGAGTGCTGAGTGCGCACTCACCTCTGAGCTCCCCTCAAAGATCAGGTTGACAGGTGCACACCTTTTAAAGACAGCCATGAAGTACACTGTTCCGTGGTCATGCCGAAGCGGCTGGTAAATTTGACGGGGGTGGTGGGGGGGGTGATGATTCTGGCAAGCAGGGCTTATAATTAGCTGCAAATGTATTAAAATTATGTTCCCAATGTGTGGCGGCAGGAAACATGGCTCGCCATTGACGGTTGTAGTGGACGATCGCAAACTAGTTTCACGACAGTGCAAAATGGACTTTTGGCTTTTTCGCCATACTGTCCTTCCCCCGCCTGCCAGGACGCCAAAGGGGCTGGACATTTCCAGCCAAGGGGTGAGGCTTTAAGTACCAGTGACTTTACAAAAATTGGAGAGTATATTAAAATCCAAACAAAATTGCCTAATTTGAATAGACAAATTTGAATGTGAGCTTGACAAGTTTGCATTCTTTAGTAGAATGGACAGAAGAAAGAAATTAATTTATATAGTGCCTTTCGTGACCTTAGGATGATCCAAACCGCTTCACAGCCAATGAATTACTTTTGAAGTGTAGTCAGTGTTGTAATATAGGGAAATGTGACAGCCATGTAGACAGCTAAGTTCCATGAACAGCAATTAAATAAATGGGCAGTTGAACTGGATTTAGTGTCATGAATTTCTTGATGTCCACCTGAGAGGACAGAAAGAATCTCAGTTTAATTTCTCAGCCTAAAAATGGCACCTCCAATTGTGCAGCATTCCTTTAGCACTTCAGAAAGGTGAATTTGAGTGATATGGGCCAGCTGTACCTTGCAAAGAAAAGATATTGGGCTGGATTTTATGCTGACCAGGCAGGTGTGTGTCCGACCCGATTGGGCGTGAAATCACACAAGATGACGTTGGGTGACCGTCCCAAAGTTATCCCAATGCCCGCGCAATATTTCAGTTGGCAGGTGCACGCGGAAGCCGGAAGCCTGCCCACCGACAATTAAGAGGCCAATTAAGTCTATTAACGGTGCAATTGTCTGTCAGATTACCTTACCTGGATGAGCAAATCAGCCAGACGGCCTTTACATTTTTCATCAAATCTCATCCAAGGGCCGGATGAGGTTTCTGTTATTAAATAAAATATAAATAGAAATCTGTGGCCAGCATTTTTATAATCCAAATGTTCAGGTGCCTGATTGTGATCCTTGGACATTTTTTCCTGATTTCAAAAGCTTTATTTCCTGGGTTTTGGGTCTTCAGCTCCCTGAGGTAGCTCTGTGCCTGCAGGGAGTTTTCTGTCAGCGCCCGCCTGCACCCGCATTGACGTCATCGCCTGCCCTCCTCCCCCCACCCCGGCAGCGTTGTGCTTTCCAGCACGTGTTTCACGCTGGCTGGCCGTTGATTGGCCAGCCGGCGTGAAATTGCGGTCGGGGGCCGATTGCGATCGGCGGTCCGTTTTCCGACTGCTCCCGGGCCCGCTGATCGCACCTGCCCGCTGAGCTGAAAATTCAGGCCATTAAGATCAGGAAACCCTTATTCAGGATAAGATCATGGAGCACCTGGATATGGTGTACTTGGATTCTAGTAGGGCCTTTAAAAAAGATTCTCTGGAAAATCTGGTAATTATAATAATAAAGGAAACTGGCATCAGTGGAAATATGCTACCATGGTTATGTTAGTTTGTTAACCAACAGACAGCAGAGGGTGATGGCTAAGTTTGCAAATAATAAAAAGCTAATAAAGGACTACAAAGCTGAATAGGATATGCTACTGGAGGACTTGAACATACTTGGGAATTGGACAGGCAGGTGGCTGATGAAATTCAATGTACAGGAATGCAAAGTGCTTTACATTGGAGCAAAAAATCTAGGAAGGGGTTGTTACTTAACTGGAAAAAGCAATGTGTATAGAAAATGAGAGCAGTCTGTGGGTCCTGATGGACAATAAATTTAAATCCTTGCAACAATGCTCAGTGGCAATGAGCAAAGCTCTTCAGATGTTGGGATGTATTAAGAGGCTGATATAGTGAGGTAATCCTGCCTCTTTCTATATCATTAGTGTTATTACACTCAGGATACTATAGGAAGGATGGATTACACTGCGGAGGGTGCAGAGGAGATTCACCAGTGTTGCCTGGGCTGGAGTGTTTCAGCTGTGAAGAGAGACTGGATAGGCCAGGGTTGTTTTCCTTAGAGCAGAGAAGGCTGAGGGGGGACCTGATAGAGGTATACAAAATTATGAGGGGCATAGATAGGGTAGATAGGAAGAAACTTTTCTCCTTAGTGGAGGTGTCAATAACCTGGGGGCATTGCTTTAAGCTAAGAGGGAGGAGGTTTAGAGGGGATTTGAGGAAAAAAAAATTCACCCAGAAGGTGTTTGGAATCTGGAACACACTGCTTGAGGGGGTGGTAGAGGCAGGAACCCTAACAACATTTAAGAAGTATTTAGATAAGCACTTGAAATGCCAGAGCATACAGGGCTATGGGCCAAGTGCTGGAAATTGGGATTAGAATAGATAGGTGCTTGATGGCCAGCATGGACACAATGGGCTGAAGGGCCAGTTTCTGTGCTGTATAACTCTATGACTCTATAAATCTCTGAACATTACAGTATAAAAACAATGTTGAAGTGAAACTGAAGAGGGCAACCAGAATTATTGGGGTGATGGGAGGGCTTGAATTATGGAGGGAGTGAGTACATAAATTAACATGTTCTTACTGGAAAAGAGAAGGTTGGGAGGTGATTTGACGCTGTTTTTAAGATTCGAAAGTGACTAGATAAATGTAGACCATGATTAGCTGTTTCACCTTGTCCAGAACAGTAAAATCATAGGGCATGGCCTGAGATCAAAGGGGGACAAATTCAGTGCTAATCTGTGGGATCATTTCTGTGAGCAAGTGGTCAATCAGTGAAATATGTTCCCTAAGGAGATGGTGTTGATCCATTCAAGTGCAAATTAGATTTTTTCAGAAAACAATATTTCGGGATACAATATGTGAGTAATTTGGAACAGGACATGGCGTGAAGGTAGCATACTTGGGAAGAATAGGAGATTTGGAACTAGAGTTCCCAAAGTTTTCCACCAAGGGTTTTTCTTGCCTCATGTCTGGGTCTGTTATAGACTAATTGCTGGAGGCTGATTGCCATTACTTGTGAACAACTCCACTATTGTTGCACAATGGGACCATCATGATGGTAGATGACGAGCTAGATGGATCTTGATCTTTTCTCACTTAACAAAGCATCTCATTACAGCAAAGAAGGAGACCATTTGGACCATTGTGTCTGTGCTGGGTCTCTGCAAGAGCAACTCACCTAATTTCATTTCCCTGCCTTCTCCTTGTAGCCCTGCAAATGTTTCCTTTTCAGATAATGACCCAATTCCCTTTTGAAAGCCATAATTGAATCTCCCTCACCATACTCACAGACAGACAGTGCATTCCAGGTCCTAACCGCTCTCTGCACAAAATGGTTGACATTGCTTCTTTTGCCAATCACCTTAAATCTGTGTCCTCTGTTTCTTAATCCTTCCGCCAATGGAAGCAGTTTCTTCTTATCTACTCTATCTAGGGTACAATTTCTTTTTCTTCCATACATTACTGTCTTTTGCAATACATATTATTTAAAATTAAATTGCTTCCTGATGTCTCAAAAATGTATTTAGCAAGCAGTGGAGCCATAGAGACTTTGCAGATCCCTGGTTTGATCTCGTCAGTGTTAAGTTAACTAATGTCAGCCAGGTCATAGGGATAAGAGAGGGGGAAATCAGTTAAGGTTCTTGCTCCAGTTCATTTGTCAGTGACCCTTATTTGAAATCATGTTTTTGTATTTCAGTCAGTTTTGGGCTCAGCTACATTTTGCTCCATAGTTTAATAGCTTGCATATATATACTGGTAAGCACGACACACACATTGTTTTGTTGTGTGGTCAGGGTCTAGGCAGGGGTTTTGGGGATTTTCTATTCTCCTAAAGTATGTTCTTTGAGTCTGTGATTTCTCAAAACTATTGCTCTTTACTTATAGCAAATATTTACACTTTAGGACCTCTACATGAGGTTGGAGCTTCTCCTCCTTCCAGATCTCTTACTTCTCAGTCATGTGATCTGACATCATTATTACATTAGCATCATGTATGCTTCTGATGTTAACCCTTTACTCTACACACATGAATAATGGTTACTTGATCAAGATGTATATAGGAGATCTTGTGGCACAGTGGTAGCTTCCCTATCTCTGGGCTAGAAGCTCTGGATCCAGGTCCAGGACTTGTTCACCACAGAAGGAACGTCCATGAAGAGGTTCGATGGGCTGATAATCAGCCTGGGAATCCTTGCACCACTTCCCCATTATTCCCCTCAAAAAAGATTAAAAATAAGTGTGAAGATACACTAAAAAAAAAATCAAGATCCATGAGGGCGGAAAGGATTGAGTGAAATGGGTTTGTTAAATACCTGTGAGGGGACTTCAGTGTTCACTTAACATAAGCAGACATTACAATTGTAGCTCCACTCATATCATTTCAAAATGCTTATATTGTGAGGCAACCTGAACTAGGTAATTGGGTTGACAACAAGTTAAACGACTGAAAAGTGATACAGTAACATATATGTGCAGGGTCTAGTGGAAATCTAGCAAGCCCTCACCTATTAAACACTCATTCTTCTGGATGGTGTAGCATATTATAGACCCAGCTATTTTTTGTTATTACCAGCCCGATACTTGGCAGCCATTTCGCATGAGGAAGGAGGAAGGGCAATGGAGTACATAGTTCATATTACTAAAAGCTCCCTTAGCCTCTCCACTTCTCCCCCTACTTTAACTACACTCCATGAAACATACCTATTTGACAAAGCTTTTGGTCATCTGTCTTGAAATCTGCTTATGTGGCCCAGTGTCAAATTTTGTTTGCTAACACTCCCGTGAAGCACATTTGAATGCTTCACTATGTTAAAGACACTAAATAAATACAAGAAGTTGTTGTTATGTGGATTGGCAGTGAGGAATTACTCGCAACAATATCATTGTGGTTTTTAAAGATCATCCAATGCTTGTGACATCTATCTCTGTATTTACCTGTATTTGAAAAGAATAAATAGCATGGGACACTCAAAGTTTTCCTCCCCTCTTTCATGCAAATAAGATTTTTGTGTCCATGAGCTAAACCTGACTACAACTCATTCATGGCCTTATTGTTTGTAGTATTGTTTATGTTGGTGGGGTAGTGGTAATGTCACTGGAACATAAGAACATAAGAACAGGAGTAGATCATTTGGCCCCTCAAGCCTGCTCTGCCATTCAATAAGATCATGACTGATCCTCTTGTGTTTTGATTTCCACACTCCCAACTACCCCCCAATAACCTTTGATTTCCTTGCCTAACAAGAATCTATCTATCTCTGCTTTAAAAATATTCAATGACCCTGCCTCCACTGCCTTCTGAGGCAGTGAGTTCCAAAGTTGCACAACCCTCTGAGAAAAAAGATTTCTCCTAATCTCTGTCCTAAAAGGGCAAACCTTAATTTTAAAACAGTGCCCCCTAGTTCTGGAGTCACCCACAAGAGGAAATATCCTTTCCACGTCAACCTTGTCAAAGCCATTCAGGACCTTGTATACTTCAATCAAATCACCCCTCGCTCTTCTAATTGCCAGTGGAAACAAGCCCAGTCTGTCCAACCTTTCCTCATAAGACAATCCACTCATTCCAGGCCCTGTATAACTGAAGCATAACATGCTTAGTTTTATGTTCAATCCTTCTCGTAATAAAGGATAGCATTCTATTAACCTTCTTAATTGCATGCTTTACCTGCATACTAACTTTTTGAGACTCATATACTAGATCCCCCTGCACCTCAGAATTATGCAGCTGTTGTCCATTTAAGTAATACTCTGCTTTTTTGTTCTTCCTGCCAAAGTGAACAATTTCATATTTTCCCACATTAAACTCCATTCGCCAGATCTTTGCCCACTCACTCAACAGCAATATGGTTTGACTCTTAACTGCTCTCTGAAATGGCCTGCTGGCAAGGCATTCAGTTCAAGGGTAATTAGGGATGGGTGACATATGCTGGCCCAGCCAGTGATGCCAACATCCCATGAAAGAATAAAGAAAAAAATCTGTACCTCCTGTAGCTTTGGATTTTAAAAAATGTGAACGTATTTTGGATACTTGTGAAAATAAATACACAAAATTTGACACAGCGATAATACACAATTTTTAAGCAACACCTCAAATATGCCTGATTTGGATGCCTTATTAGAAATCCCATGAAGAATAATTTGGATTGATGAATGTGACTGTTTTTAGTTAAAACTTTTGGCTCCAGAATTAAGTGGTATCACCCAATATTTTCTTAAAAACAAGTTTATTACTTTGCCCTCATATTTTTTTTAAATCAGGGTGAAACAAACCTACTTTGAAATTGATTCCATTCCATCCTTTTTCTTGGGTCTCTCTGCTTCATGACCCTTGGTCAAAAAGGTTGGGTGAGCAACTTACCCCTCGGCCTCTCCTAAATACCGATCTGAAATTAACTGCTAGCAGATACAGTTAAGTAGTGGATTTGACTTTCAGATTTTCCTCCTCATTGGAAGATGCCCAACATCATTTCACAGTGACACAACAGAGGTCAAAAATTCTGTGTGTGGGACCATCACTAGTATTTATAAGCAACATCTGGATATAATATTAATAGTATTACTGAGTATTGAGTGAAAAGTTCTGTCAAACCTCATGATTGTCAATTTGGAACTGTAACCCTATATATCCCTGTATATGTGGTGGATTTCCAATATGCAATTGAAGCATCACTGATGACAGGGAGTACAGATATACATAGCTGTTGAGCATAAAGAAGCCTTTTTAAAAATAACAATATTTAAGCAGGTGGTGTAAATAGTACACTCCCTGGATACCAATGATACTGTTGCAATTAAAGCATCTGCCTTTTACAGTAAAATATAGAAAACTTTTCAAGATTATTTTTTTAAAGATTGAGATCACTACTGAGTCATACAGCTAAATGTTTTAACTAATACTGTAACCAAGTTAAAAAAAAAGTTCTATTTGAGGCTGTAACTGCCCACTTTCTTTGACAAAAATGATAGGGGATTTTCAATTTGGATGCAAAACATATCTAAATATAGGCAGATGTAATCTCTGGTGAGTATGGGAGTGCTGAAGCAATAGGCAGAAAAAGAAAGGAAAAATTAACTGAATGATAGAGACAAAAAAAGTTACTGAAAAGTTTTGTGAGATGGAAAAAAGGCTTCCAGAGACAATTTGCTGCGCATTGCCTCCAATCCAACATGTTTTCTTTTATATTTTAAGGACCTACATAAAGTTTAATAAATGTTTAATGAACTCAAGTCAGTGGAGAGCAATGAGATCCCAAATGTGGCTGAAACGTAAGTAGGTGAGACAGAAAGAGGGAGGTGCAAGAGACAACAGAGAGAGAGAGAGCGAGAAGTGAGAAGAAAACAGGAATGCATGAGAGAGAGAGTTTGGTGACGCAGAAAAAATAAGGAAAGCACGAGGCAGAAATGGGCACAGTGATAACTATAGAGGTACAGGCAAAGGCTGGGGTGGGGTGGGGGAGAGTAAGGGTGGGGGGGGGTGGTGGCGGGTGTGGAAACAGACAAATAGAAGAAAGGTGACCTCCAAAAGTAAGAGAATGAGAAAAAAACCAAGAATAAAAGAGAACAGAATGCAAACGGAAAAGGAAATGACATAATGGTGGTGGGGCAGTTCAATTTTTCCATGTTTCTTAGCACACCACTTGCAAACATAAGGAATAAACATCTCCAATAATGGAAAACAAGTGAGACTGGTTAGACTGTAGTTATTTTTCTATGATTTCCTGGTGATTCTCTTGTGTAGCTTGCTGTATACACTGGAATGATAAAAGCACTGTGATTATAACTAGTAACACATCTGGTGCTTTACTAATAAGTGAGGTACAACTAGGCAGCTGGTACCTGTCAACACGTAAATAGCACCATCAGTGTCTTCAGGAGAGATAGGGAGGAAAGTAAAAGGGTTATCTCACAGAAAGATTAGCATGACTAATAAAATAAATTAATATAATGATCAACAAAGGAAGTTTTAACTAAAATATTGTGTGTTTAATAAGATTGCAAGTTTGTATTCATTGTAATTAGTCTTCATTCATTGTTTGACTACTAATATGGCATCATGTACATAATATAATTTTAAATCTGAATCATGGAATATTAGCAGCATATTTTTCAAAGAAATAATAGATTTGTGGATTGACTAATTGGCATAATAAAATATAAAAGTTAATTATATATAACATTAAAGTTTGATAAGTCCATTGCGTTGACATTCTGATATTTTGTTTCTCCCCCAGTACTTATAGGGCATAAATTTTCACTCCGTGGGCGAGCGCACGCCTAACCTGCTCGAGCGTGAAATGACACACGTTGACGTCGGCTGAGTGTGCCAATGTCAATGTGCATTTGCGCGATAGTTCGGTCGGCGGGCATGCGCTGGAGCCGGCAGCACATCCGCCAACAATTAAAAGGCCTGTTAAAGTCATTAAGTAATCAATTAAATTAAAATTTTCACTGCCCATCCATCCTAACGCTTGGCGAACAGGCAAAAATGCCAAGGGGCCTTTGCATTTTTTTTGGAAACTACATCCACGGGCAGGATGAAGTTTCTGAAAGCAAATAAAAGTAAAATAAAAACTTTAATTTTTCATTAATAACCTGCTCATGTGACAGAGTCAGAGGGACTTGTTTCATTACATTTTTATTATTTTTAATCAATGTTTTTCATACCTCTTCATCTCCTTGAGGCAGCTCTGTGCCTCAGGCAGATTATGAAGTGCTCGCTCGCACGCATGCGTGGAGTTTGTGCTCAGACCGCTTGCACTCCTGCTCCCCGCTTACACAGGCAGCGCTTGGTGCTGCTGCTCACGTTTCACGCTGGCTGGGCCTTAATTGGCCTGCCAGCATGAAATCGCGGTATGGTGCCAACCACCTCCGCCCACCCCTGCCGAGCAACCTCACCAAGGGCAAAATTCTGCCCATAGTTAAATAAAAATCTTAGAAGTTAATATCCCTTGATGTCTTTACATCTAGATACCTATCAATCTCTGTCTTGAATATGCTCAATGACTGAGCTTCCACTGCCCCCTGAGGTAGAGAATTCCAAAGATTCACCTTCAATGTCCTCCATGGCATTGCCCACTCCAATTCAACAACTTCTTTTAAACCTATATCCTAACTCATACCTTTCACTCCGCTGACACTGATCTCCTGCCCTTTCACATCATCACTTGTGGTTTCTCTTTCAGCCCCTGTCCCCTGGAACTATCTCTCAACACTTTTTCAGTTTACACCATTACCCCTCTTATCAAAAGCATATTAAATATTGTCTTTAACTCCCATTTCAGCACTCTCCCCTATCTCTATTTCATCTATTCCTTTCTCTCCCAATATGCCCACTTCATTCTCTGAACTGGAAAATGCTCTGGGACATCTTTCCAACTGCAGCTGTGCTTTATAAAAGGAAGCTGCCATTGAGCATCAAAAGTATCAATTTATAAATGTATTGTAACTTCTTCGTCCTGCTCTTTAGGGTAACATCAGGAATGGTTGGTGAAATAATCATATCTTTAGGTTTTATGTGCTGATTTAAAAACAAGTAAAATGATGAGTCAACTTCAAAAAGCTTATCATGCCAGGGAGAATTTTGGTGTGTGACAAAGTCAAGTACAAACCAATCATTGCCATAATTTAATAAAATTGTCTTTGTGTTTACTATATTAGTCAGAGCTCTTACAGATTTCTCTGCATCTGCTGCAAATCACATTATGAATATTTCAACAGTGCAGTACAGCAGTGTTATGTGTGTGTGTGTGAGAGAGAAAGAGACAGGTATGTATATATCTGTGTGAGTTCATTTGATGGGAACTATCAAATTTGAGAATTGAAAATTTGCTCTGTGTGTGTCTGAGCGTATTGCAGTTCTCAATTTTAAAAATTAACACATTAAATAAAACTATAATAATTTAGAACAAAGTAAATCACATTAATTTTATCTCCTGTGCAATTACGTCATCCATGGCAAACATGGAACTCTGACCTGAAGATATTTCAGGTAATATATTGCCAATGATTCACGGGGTAAGTATACCATAAGACCATAAGACATAGGAGCAGAAATTAAGCCAATTGCCCATTGAGTCTGCTCCGCCATTCAATCATGGCTGATAAGTTTTTCAACCCCATTCTCCCACCTTCTTCCCGTAACCTTTGATCCCCTAACCAGTGAAGAATCTATCTATCTCGGTCTTAAATACACTCAATGACCTGGCCTCCACAGCCTTCTGTGGCAATGAATTCCATAGATTCACCACTCTCTGGCTAAGGAAGTTTCTCCTCATCTCTGTTCTAAAAGGTCTTCCCTTTACTCTGAGGCTGTGCCCTCGGGTCCTAGTCTCTCCTACTAATGGAAACATCTTCCCCCATGTCCACCCTATCCAGGCCTTTCAGTATCCTGTAAGTTTCAATCAGATTCCCCCATCATCCTTCTAAACTCCATCGGGTGTAGACCCAGAGTCCTCAAACGTTCCTCAAATGTTAAGCCTTTCATTCCTTGGATCATTCTCGTGAACCTCCTCTGGACCCTCTCCAGGCCCAGCACATCCTTCTTGAGATACGGCGCCCACGACTCATGGTACCCAGGCAGAAAGGGCTATTAAGGACACAAAAACAAAAATTGCTGGAAAAACTCAGCAGGCCTGACAGCATCTGTGGCGAGAAATACAGCGTTAACATTTCGAGTCCGTATGACTCTTCATCAGAACTAAAGAGAAATAGAAATGTGGTGAAATGTAAGCTGTTTAAGGGGGTGTTGGATAGGTGAAGCTGGATAGAGGGCCAGTGATAGGTGGAGGCAAAGGAGAGATTGCCAAAGAAATTATTTTTAAAAAAATGTATTTTTAATTTAATTTAATTCATTGTTTTATACCCACTTTTTAGCCTCTTTCGATCCCTCCCCCCACCCCACCCCCACTAAGGCTTTCCACCCTTAATATCCCCATTAGCATATCCTTTAGCTAATATCACCACCATCAACACCCCTTTGACCTTTTGTTTATGACATCTTTGGCAATCTCTCCTTTGCCTCCACCTATCACTGGCCCTCCATCCAGCTTCACCTGTCCAACCCCCTTAAACAGCTTATATTTCACCACATTTCTATTTCTCTTTAGTTCTGATGAAGAGTCATACGGACTTGAAACGTCTTTCCCGTCTTTCTCTCCACAGATGCTGTCAGACCTGCTGAGTTTTTCCAACAATTTTTGTTTTTGTTTCAGATTTCCAGCATCTGCAGTATTTTGCTTTTATCTAAGGGCTTTTAAGGACTGAGTTAGCTGATTTCAGCCTTAAGGTATCAGTGAGGGCACTACAGTGGATTCAGTGTCCTTCATGCTAAAGAGGGAAGGAAAAACAGTCAAGGTTCTTCTGATTATCCAGTGATGGTAAAACAGCACAGCTTCACTGTTGGCTTACTCATCGGGCAATTAAATGGTTACTTCTTTGAAGTTTCAGAGGGCTGCTTGTATCCATAGAACTGTGTGCCAATATGAACCACTGCCTCTGGGAGAAGCTGAGGGGAGGGAATCAGAGGGAAATAAAAGGAACAAAATAGAGAAAGAGATATCTGTACATTGCCAGTGACTCTCAATCTTTTTCCCATGTTTGCTATACAAAGACTGCTGGTCAGAACTAGTCCAAGAGTATATTGTGTAGAAACAGATGACACCAAATTTTACATTTAATATTTTTAAAAATCCCATGACTGGCACTGTCAAGGGTGTTCCTTCATGAATCGATATTTCCTTCTTCACAACAGATTCACCATTTCAGAAAAAAATAACTTTACTAGTGATTATAATGTGTGAAAACAACTCTTCAATCTCCTGGTGATTTCGTACAATAGAATCAAACAATGAGACAACACAGAAGGAGGCTAATTCAGCCCATTTTGCCTGTGCTGGCTCTTTGAAAGAGCTATCCGATAAGTCCTATTAACCTGCTCTTACTCCATCACCTTGCAATTGCCCCCCTGGTGTATTTGTACAATCTGACAGCTCCTTTTCTATCTACTTCCACCATCCTTCCAGATCATGACAACTTGCTGTGGATAACATCAATCTCCTCACCCCAATTCTGGTTCTTTAGCTAATTACATTAAACCTGTGTCGCCTGGTTAACGACTCTACTGCCACTGGAATGTTTCTCCTTATTTACTCTTTCAAAATCCTTCATGATTTTGAACAACTCTATGAAATCACACCTGAACCTTCTTTACTCTAGAAGAACAATACCAACATCTCTAGTCTCTCCACATAATGCAATTCGTTTGACCATAATAACAATATGGTAATTTTCCTCTGCACCTCTCCAAGCCCCTGATAGCATTCCTCGCTGTATCAAAATAAAGACTCATTGCACAGCACCTTAAAATTGTGTGTGGAATTTTACTGGCCCCATGGTAACAGGCTTGAAGGCGGCGGAGGTGGTGGGTGATGTCAGGGTCATGTGGGACATCCCTTGCTGTCCTCCCACCACCAAACAAGTTTCCCAGGGGTGATAGGTTAATGGGATTGGGGACATGCAAAACCACGCTGGCATTTGAGACTGTTAAGAAGCTAATTGACACTGATTTTGCAGTGCTTTTGAAATTTTCCAAGGGACACACAAGTCGCATGGAATGTGAGTGGCTCACTTGCTCAAAAGAGGCGAGAGCTCAGTGGCAAGTGAATGTGGGCTGAATATGGCAGCCATTGAGTTCAGCTGCAAGGTGAACCAGGGAAGCTGAGGTTCAGATAAGTGGAGGTTTGTACATTTGGAGGGATTGCAGAATCTAAGGCCACAGGGGTGGGAACAGTTAGTGGAAAGGTATCTCCTAGGTCCACTGCAGGGAATGCAGGCATCACTAGTAGGTTGAGAGGCATTGTGTTGTAAAGACTCCAAATCTCAAAGGATGCTCTGTACTCTGCACTCTGACTGCTCCAGTGAGGCGAAGAGTCAGAGAGAGATACGGAATCAGCCACAAGGACCAGGGCTGCAGCAACCAGAGAAACACCAGAAACATGAGGGTGCAATGGGAAGTGGACGATGAGGGCAGAGGCATTAAGGCAGGCATATGTTCAGAAAAAATACAACCCAACTGAAAGGATTTGCAGACAAAGTTTCAAGGAGATGTAGCCGAACGCAGTGTCTCCAAAGAATGCATCCAAACAAACAAATGGTAGCAGACCTGTGTGGAATGCTGGAGGATCGCCACTACACTCTAAGATTTGTGGCTGCTGGAATCTAGTGGCCATCCATTGCCCATGGCTGTGAACATGGCACTTAATTTTTCACCTCAGACTCAGGGATCGTCTGAAGATGTATGTGGGATCTCACTGCATCAAGCAGCTGAAGGACGCCATGTACTAGAGGACAGGGAAATACATCAGGCATTACATCATCAGCTCAGTCAGGCTGAGAAAGCAATTGGATTCAGGGCCGTGGTTGGAATCCCCTCAGATGCAGGGGGTAATCGACTGCAGTGGTCATTAATGCTCCCTTAGAGCAGCCAGGCGCCTTCGTCAGCAGGAAGGGTTTCCACTCATTGAATGTTTGATTAATCTGAGACCACTGTAAGAGGATCTTGTAGATGCATTCACAGTTCCCAGGAAACTGCCATGACTGGCAAATGCTCAGACAGCATCGGGTGCCCTGGTTGGTCAGCCCATCTGAATGCCTTTGTAGATGGATGACAAGGGGTATATATTAAAGACAATGGGCAAAATGATCCCATATTTGCACTAAGTGTGGCAGGGAAAATGACGTTTTACCTGTTGGGCACAATGGCAGCTTCTCACGCCATATCATCTCAAACCCGCCACAGGCTCTCATTCGTCTGCCATGCCATCACCTGGCTGCTTCATCACACTGGGCACCACATTTAAAGTCCAGCCGCACACACACCTCTCAGTACATCCAGCCCAGGAATGCCGAATGGAAAAATAGGATGGCCCTGAAAGGCAAAAATGCTGCAACCCCCTGCTTCAGTAACATGTCCCTCAGCACCTATTAAACACCATGAAGGCTCGCTGTGATGTCCTCTTTCCCCCCCCCGCCCCCCACCTCCCCCGGCTCTGGCCGCAGGTTGGCCAATCCCACATAGGAGGCGGTGTCAACGATGGTCGGAGCCAATGTCCTGCAAAAGAGGACAGCCACCCAGTGCTGCTATAGGATAAATGGTCTCATCCGTTCCGTCAAGATAACTCACTCTTCTCATCACTCTCAACTCACACACTCACAAACCCATCATGCATCCACAGGGATCTCATACGAGAAGGGACAACACCACTAACTCTCACACACACCCTCTCAAGCTCGTGTCCTCATCCTGTCCATGACTCTGCTCACTACATAAACATTCCTCGCAGTGCCATGCATCCTGTTCACGCTCTCTCCATCTGTTTTCATGCAGGAGAAGCTGGCTCAAAACAGCAGGGAGAGGTCCCAGGCTGGAGGTGGAGCGGCCCACATTAGGCCCCTCACTTACTTTGAGGAGCATGTCATTGTGCTGACTGGTGAGGATATGGACCGTGTCTGCGGTTACAGTGAGGTCGGCAGTGAACACTCACTTGAGGATCCTGCACCACGTCATCCCTCTCTCAATGCAAATGTGAGTGCTCTCTCTCCTGCTTTTGACTCCACTGACATGCACTCATTATCTCTACTTTGGTTCACAGGGAGCTCTGGCAAGCAACCGACACCCTCAGCCAGCCAGTCCCTCAGCTCCTTCCAGGTCCTAACCTCCAGCCAAGAGGATACCTCCTCCACTGAAGAGCAGGAAATAAGCAGCCTGGAAGACCCGTCACAGCGCTTACCCAGATCCTCCACCAGGGTAAAGACACACACCTCGGCGGGACCTAGATCTGGAGCAGGCTCGGGTTCACAATCTGGTGGTGACTGCATGGACACATGTCAGCAGCAGGAGAAGGCAAGTTCGGCTAAGCTCTTCGGCACTTGGAGGACTTCTGGGGAAGAGGCATCTGTGAGATACGAGTCAGATGACTAGCCTCTGGATTTGGTCTTCCAACTCATCCTGGAGAGTCAGCAGAAGGCTTGGGAACTCACGCAGAGCTGTTGGAAGCCCTCAGCAGAGTGGCACACGAGTTGGAGGAGTGTGTCCGCCTGCACTTTGATGAAATGGTGCCCACATGTCTGATATGGAGCTCTCCATGGGGAGGATGGTGGATGCCATGGAGACCCTGATCCAGCAGAAAGTGGAGATGTGTGCAGACCTGCACTCCATCGCCATGGGTGAGTTCCTGCAATGGCAATGCAAGAGGGAAACGGGGCAACTTGACATCCCTCCAGGTGCTCCTTCCCCTCAAGGAGTCAGGCTGGGGCCCCTGGGCACCTGAAGGGAGGAGGAGTGGCAGCTGGACACCCCTGGGTCATCCACGCAACCTCAGAGGCTGTCCTCTCCCTCTGAGTCTCCTTTGCCTGTGAGCCCCTCAACCTCATCTTCTGTCACTACAGAGGAAGCAACTGGCCAACGAGTGATTCTGGAGGGAGAGGTACGTGTGTGGCAGGGCCTTTCGGAGCCACGTGTGAGCACTCTCCCACGCATGCAGATCCTTCGCATATCACAATCACCTCAATGTCCTGAATGTTTTGAATGCTGCCTGCTGGGGTTTGCTTTCAGTTGTCCATCTGAGCTGACCTGCATCTCTGCCCACCCAATGATCACACTCCCATGCAGCACTTGATCTCGCCCACCACGACTGTCGTTTCACTTTTGATTTAGACAGCATAGTCTGGATTCGGTTTTTTGTGTGCTTCCCCTATCTTTTCCCCTCCCCAATCACCCCATTCCTTTCCCCCATCACTGTTGACCCCTTCTGCCTTCCACTTACCCTCAGTGACCTACCAGCCACAATCCTTTTCCTCCGGGGATGTCCTGGTGAACATGCATTTTCCCAAAAATCCCATCCCCATCCATATTCACCTCCCTCATCTCTTCATTCCCACCCCCACAGTCCATGTCTGCCTCCAAGTCCCCATCAACTACCCTGGCCGTCCTTCTACCGCTATCATTGAACTCTCACCCTCCCACCATAACACCTCACTCTGCCTTTGGTCATTCTCACCATTCCCTCATTCCACGCCCACCTTCAGTTCGCTCCCCAGGAGGCAGTCATGGACTTAACAGAGCCCTCCCTTGTATGTTCGCCTGGACATCCCCCCCTCCAGACTGCTTCCCCCCTTGGAACGTCTTCCCTCACCACCCAGACTCCACCCCCCTTGGTCCTCGCCCCCCCACCCCCCCATCCCCTGGACTCCACCCCCACTTAGTCCTTCCCCCTCCCTGACTTCATCAAACACCCTTACTTCTTCCTCCAGTCTTACTTCTTCTTCGGCCTTACTCCCTCTCCCCTCTGCACTCCTTCCTCTCACTGGACTCCCTCCCCCATCCACACTCCTTTCTTTCTCCGAGCTCCTTTCCTTACACCTTCCACCCCCTTACACCTACCTACCCAGTTGCTGTCTTCTCCCCATTATCCCTCCTCCCCCCTGTACTCTCTCCCCCCCACCAACCTCACCCCATCCTGACACCTCTTCCTCTCCCAGTCAATCCTAGACCTTTCTCTTCCACCCCACGGTAAACCTTCTTCTCCCAAACACAGCTGGACCTTCCTCTCCACCCCCTCGATCATCTGTTGTGAGCAGACCCTCAACGGTGACTTTCCAACTTCTGTGGGCTGCTTTGCAGCAAAGCCATGTCCATGAGAATCCACCCAGCATCCATGGACATTCCTCCAGTGCGTTGTTGCTGTCGGGCTCCAGCATCTTCTGCTCCTCGGATGTCCGCGAACTGAGCAAGACCCTGGCAGTAAGTCCCGGCTTCTGCACGTCACACTTGTCAAGGCGTGTTCTGCACCAGCGTGCAGGCACGCCGACGTGGGTGGACGATCCAGCCGGTGGAACGATTCCGGCAGGCTGGCCTTATATGCTGGTGTATTACAATGAGGTTCCCGATGTCTGATGGTGGGATAAGCGGCCCACCATCAATGGCCTGAGCAGACGATCACAAACTGGTATCAAGATGTCATGAAACCGATTTCTAGCCATCTCACCATATTGACTGCTCATGCCGCCAAGCATGCTTGACACCAGTGGGCACGGAAAATTCTGCCCAAAGTTGCTTACAGCTGCGCCGGACCCTACTGCTGTGTCAGAGGACACCTACAGCTGCTGCCATGTGACTTAAAGGGGGACCATCAAACATGTTATTGGCCTTCTGAAGATGTGGTTCAGATAGTTGGATAGATCTGGCGGAGCCCTGCAATATGCCATGTCGTAGGTGGTAGAATGCTGCAGTCTGCAGAATCTGATGCTGCAGAGGGGTGTTGTATTGGAGACAGACAACTATATTGAGCATGCTGCTGCCTCCTCCTCTGAGAGGGATGAGTTGGAGGAGGTTCGTAACTAGGCAACCAATGGAAATGCATCCATGGGTTCGATGTTAGCAGCATTGATACGTGCGCCAGGAAGATGTGCAATTCACTCACAAGCATAAATTTCTCCTTGTGATACCGTTAAATGCCCCAGAAATTATTCAGTTTTCTCCCTGAGGAAGCCTTGGTGACCTTTCATTAAACACAATTACCATCTGATTGGCCCCGCCATTACAACATTCCAAGGACTGCATTTGCCATTAGCCCTCATTCTAAGCATACCTCACTTTCAAGGGCTCAACGTCAGGAAATGGCTCACTGGTGCCAAAATGAACAGACGAACTATTAAAATATGCATTACAAGGGCGTTAAAGCCACACAAAGCTCTATGCATTCAGCAAATAAAAAAATCCCAGCGAGACACTAAGTGTAACTTGGTGTATTTACAAATGCTTCTGGGTACTCTTATGTTGTGCTCTCCTGGCACTTGCAGTTGAATAGCTTTTTCTGTTCCGGAGCATGAGATGACCATGCTTGTGTGTGCCTGAAACCTAGGAGACGTGGCACATGTCACTGAAGCTTCATGCAATATTCATGTCACTGTTAAAGGGGCTGGGGATCTGGCTTCAATGCAAGGAATGCTATGAGAAGAGCCACTTTTTGAACTTTTCAAGGTCTATCTTCCCTTGTCTGGAGTGGCTGATTGCCTGGCTACAGATCCATGCGTATTGGGGCCATTTCACCCACCCATTGCCCAACACAGCTCATGGATGATGCCAGACTGTGGAGGTGGGTGAAAATTTTCTGAATCCACTGGGTTGTATGCTGTATGTGGATCTCCATGAGTGTCGCCACTCTCTCAGTGAATGAGGCCACATGCTTACATGCCAGAAATATGGCACCATTGATGGCATGGGTGGACTCCTCTGTCGTATGTGCAACGAACTTCTAGGGACACTGACAGATATTTGCACCTATCATGCTGCCGGTCCAGTATCTGGCACTTTGCTGACAACTCCTCCGGTATGCCAATGCAGGAAGCTGAGCATTGCTGGGCACCTTCCTCAGTGTTCTGATAGGCTGTGGCTCCAGCTGTCACTATCTATTACTTGCTTGTGCGAGACTGCCATGTTTGCCAGCTAGTGCCACCTTCTCTAAATGCATGTCAATGCCCCCCAATTTGCGCTAGTGGCAGGTGCGCTGGACTGATTGGCTTTATTGCCTCAGATGATGTATCCTGCCTGAAGGTCTCACATGGTCCTGCAGCTGTTGTTGGTGCCTCATCTGATACTGAATCTGCAGGAGAAACAGAAAGTTTGATACCCGCCTCCACCACTTTACTCACTTTCTGTGAGCTCCATATGCATCTCACCTTCAACAACAGGCTACCCACTGTAATCCATTCTATCTCCATTGCCTTGTCCTCTATCAGTGTCACCATAGCTATGAAGGATATACCGCCTCCCATTTGTCTCTGCTCGCAAGGATTGTGAGTACACTTCCTCTGCAATCGCATACATACACAGTGTCACTCTTGCCTCATGGCCCAGCTAGGTCATCATGGTTGTGCTTTGTTATATGTCCAGCATCATGTTATTAGAAGGCCTGCTGCAAGTGGCCCTTCATCCTTGTTAATGCAGTGATCAACTCTGACTAAGGGCCTCAGCTGTGAGGCAACGCTACATCTCACTGTGGACACTGGTCCATGGTCATGCCCGGTGCAAGGGTCAACCACCTTGCCACAAATCTCATGGGCACCATTTAGGACATGCATGAATACAAACTTGCAACTATGAATTCCACTCAACCTTTCTAGACCATACCAGGTCAATGAACCTCTTCCTGCACCCATGCACCCATGTTTGTATGACCACCCAATGGCTGCTTTTCTTCATGAGGTTCCTCCATCCACTGGGAAGAATACCTCTCTCTGTTCCCGTGCTGCCTGCAGCAGCACCTACTGGGAGGTATCGCTGAACAATGGAGCCCTGACCCTTCCTCTGACTCCACCCATTCCTCCACAGGTTGCCCTGTTCTGTAGGCCTTTCAATTCCCTCTATGTGCAGCCTATATGAAGGTGGCTGCCAGGTCTTTAAAATTGGCGCCTTCCATTTGACCTGCTCAACTACCTTCTGCATGCCACTTGTTGTTTGCTGGCTCCATCGCCTGCCAGATCAGAAGATCACCGAGCTGCCAACCGAGCATGTAGCCACACAACCTGTATGACATGATCTCGGCATCAGGATGTCCACTCATGTGGCAAAATATGGGTCAGCTTGGGGTTAATTTTCAGATTAATTTTCAATGTTGCCACCTGGGCATTAATGTGGCGAAGCAGATTGACTGCCTGTTGCACATTTATCCAATTATCATGCCGTTGATATGAGATGAAATTCGGATGAGTTCTGCAACAGGCAGGTGGTCCACTCCACCAAATTACCACCCAGGCAGTGAAGTTAAAACTTGTTTCCATTTCTCTTTCAGTCACGGATCTTCCTACAGGCTTTTATAACTCAAGCTTAGCATTGCATATTCATTACTCCTCCAGTCACGTTTTTTATTTTATTTTTCAATTGTTTTAATTAAAGAATCAGAATTTCACACCACCCTTTTCTCAATTTTTTGGCCTGCTTGCCTATCAGGTTGCTCAATGGTTCCACCAGGGATAAAGAGAGACTGGAGAAGTAAGTGCAAACACAGAACACATGCTATTCTTTCAAACAAGGCCAGCAGAACACTGAGGATCCAAGAGAGCTGTAAACAGCACTCCCTCCTGGAAACAGGCTGTATTAACATGAGCCACAAAAAACATTGAGCCATTATGGTTCCCTTACATCTTGTTTGTTTACTGCATATTTTCTAAGTCCACATGAAAAGAAGTCAGACAATTTGGCAATATTTCAGCTGACAATTTACCACATCCCTGAAGTTGTATGCAAACTCTGATGTGACTTACTCGAGTGCTATACTTTATTGAATATCATTATCAAAAAGCTGTTGACAGTTTGAGTCTGTTTCCTGAGGCAGAATGAAAGTTTTAGAACTCAAGAAACTATGCTTCATTAAGTAATTAAATGAAATCAACCAACTTTCATCCCTAGTATCTATTTGCTGCTCCATACTGATCATAGTGTTTTGCACATAAAAGATGTTTTAACCTACAAAGCATATATAAACATGAAATGTTGGTTATAATTACCACATAACTAATTTAAATGGTTATATTTCTTCTTTGAAGAGTCATGTGGAAGACATATACTTATTGAAAAAGATTATACGTTAAAATTAGGTATCAATACAGCTCCTTTTATGCTGCCTATGTTTGATGTCTGAAGTTATCCAACTCTTTTTTGCTGAAATGTACTCTTTGATTCATGGCTTTGTCCATCCACTTGTGAACATGCATCAAGGTTGGAATTTCCAAAAGCTAAAATGAAATTTAGAGAAATACGGTTGTGTGGGTAATTAATAATGTTAGTTAAATATTAATAAGGATCCTATCTCATGATAAAAGTGCTTGATGAATCATTTCTTTGGTTTGCAAGATGCTACATGATAAGCATTGCATCACATCACATTGTCACAGCAGTTGGAAGTAACATCATTGTGACGAAAATGACATATGGTTGTTCTAATTCATTATGTGATCCATGAACAATTATAAACTGCACTGGCTCCAGTGATACCAATTGGACCTTTTTGCTAAAAGCGCTTGCTCAGTGTCATGCCGACATATTCAATCCTGTGCAGGGAGACTGTCAGACAATGATACAGAAACAATGATTTATAAATCATATGTTTTAGAAGAGAAATATCTTGTTATTGACAGTCTTGGTCTAGCAAATGTAAAGGCTTGCCTGCTATTTATACTGTCACACCTACTACAGGGTGTGGGACTGAGCAACACTATAAATGGCCTGTGCTCACAACTAAATCCCAGCTGCAGATGTCACAGTGCAGTATAAAAGTTCTTCAAGTCACTTGGCTAGAAGGAAGAAATTAATAAAATTCAGTGATCCATGAGGTTACCTGGTTAGGATTAGATCAAGTTCACCTGGGATTTATTTAATAATTAGATCAAAGGAAGTGACTTATAAAGATGTCAGAAAAAGTGGTAAGCCTGAGGATTGGGAGCAATTCAGAACACAGCAAAGGAGAGCCAGGGAACTAATTAAGAAAAGGGAAAGAGAATATGTACACAAACAAGCAAGGAACATATAGGTGACTGTAAAAGCTTCTTTAGGTTCATGAAAAGGAAAAAATTAGCTAGGACAAATGTAGGCCCATTACAGGTGGGGACAGGAGAATTTATAATGGAGAACAGGGAAATGGCAGAGAAACTAAACAGTTGTTTTGCGTCTGTCTTCATGGGGGAAGATACAGAAAATCTCCCAGAAATACCAAGCGACCAAGGGACTTATGAAACTGAGGAACTGAAAGAAATTAGTATTAGCAAAGAAGCAGTGCTTAAAAAGTTAACCAGGTTGAAGGTTGATAAATCACCTGGAACAAATTACCTTCATCCTAGAATGTAAAAGTAGGTGGCTAGATAGTGGATGCAATGGTAGTTATCTTTCAAAATTTGATAGGTTCCTGCAGGTTGGAAAGTAGCAAATGTAACTCCACTAATTAAGAAAGGAGGAAGAGTGAGAATGGAGAACTACAGACTTCTTAGTTTGACACCAGCAATCGGGAAAATGTTAGAATATACTACAAAGGGTGTGATAACTGGACATTTAGAAAAGAATGGTAAAATTGGGCAGAGTTGAATGAATTTATGAAAGGAAAATCATGTTTGACAAACTTGTTAGAATTTTTTGAGAACGTTACTTCTAAGATAGATAAAGGAGAACCAGTGGATGTGATATATTTGGATTTTCAGGAAGCTTTTGATAAGGTCCCACACGGGATGTTAGTAAATAAAATTAGAACACATGGGATTGGGGGAAATATACTAGTATGAATTGAGAATTCATTAACAAACAAAAAGCAGAATAGGAATAAATGGATCATTCTCAGGATGGCAGGCTGTTACTAGTGGGGTATTGCAAGGATCAGTGCTGGGGCCACAATCTATATAAATGGTGTGGATGGGGGAACCAATTGTAATATTTTCAAATCTGGTGATGACACCAAACTGGGTTGGAATGCAAGTTGTGAGGAGGATGTAAGCAGGCTTCAAGAGGCTTGGACAGGATAAGCGAATGGACTTCAACATGGCAGAAGGAATATAATATGAATAAGTGTGAAGTTATTCAGTTTTGTAGAAAAAACAAAAAGACAGAATATTTCTTAAATGATGAGAGGTTAGGAAGTGTGGGTGTCCAAGAGGACCTGGGTGTCCTTGTTCATGAGTCACTAAAAGCTAGCATGCAGGTGCAGCAAGCAATTAGAAAGATAAATAGTATGTTGGCCTTCATCATAAGGGGATTTGAGTACAGGAGTAAGGATGTCTAGCTGCAGTTATATAGAACCTTGGTGAGATCTTTTCTGGAGAACTGTGTGCAGTTTTGATCCCTTATCGAAGGAAGGATATACTTATTATAGAGAGGTTGCAAAGGAGGTTCACCAGATTAATCCCTGGGATGGCGGGATTGCCTTATGAGGAGAGATTGAGGAGACTAGGTTTGTATTCCCTAGTGTTTCAAAGAATGAGGGGTGACCTCAATGAAACTTGCAGAATTCTTACAGGGCGTGACAGGGTGGATGTGGATAAAATGTTTCCCCTGGTTGATGAATCTAAAACCAGGCAACATAATCTCAGGATGATGGGTAGGCCATTTAAAACCACAGAACCATAGAAAAGTTACATCACAGGAAGAGGTCCTTCAGCCTATCATGTCTGTACCGGCTGAAAAAGAAAAAATAAACAAAAACTAGCTGCCCATTTTAATCCCACTTTCCAGCATCTGGTCCGTAGCTTTGCAGGTTGCAGCAATTTAGTTGCAGGTCCAGGTGCCTTTTAAATGAGTTGAGGGTTTCTGTCTCCACCACCAAACCAGGCAGTGAATTCCAAACACCCACCACCTCCTGGGTGAAGAAGTTTTTCCTCATGTCCCCTTTAATCCTTCTACCCATCACCTTAAATCTGTGCCTCCTGGTAATTGACCTCTCTGCCAGGGGAAACAGGACAGCCCTGTCTATCTAGGCCCCTCATAATCTTGTACACCTCAATCAGGTCACCCCTCGGCCTCCTCAGTTCCAAGGAAAACAACACCAGCCTATCTAATCTTACCTCATAGATGCAACTTTCCAGCCCTGGCAACATTCTTGAAAAATCTCTTCTGTGCTCTCTCCAGAGCAATTATGTCTTTCTTGTAATGTGGCAACCAGAAGATTGAGATGAGGAGGTATTTCTTCACTCAGAGAGTGGTGAATCTTTGGAACTCTCTGCCCCAGAGGGCTGTGGAAGCTCAATCATTGAGGATGTTCAAGAAATTGATAGATTTCTGGAGACTAATGACATCAATGGATATGGAGATAGCACTGGAAAGTGACATTGAGGTAGATGATCAGCAATGATCTAATTGAATGGCAGAGTAAGCTTGATGGGCCAAATGGCCTACCTCTGTTCCTACGTTCCTAATTGAATTAAGTACTGATAATCATTGTCTGGGTTTAAATATAGGTAATGGTTGCTTATGTAATTGCCTTGAGGCTGCTGGGACTGACAAAATAATATCCTGCAGAGCAGGTTCCCAAGCTTTCTCATGTCTTGTTTCCCTTGATCGTAAAGATACAAATGCTTAGGAATATTATTTAAAATTGGATTTCAGAATCAAAAATATCAAACCAAGATTTTTTTTACTGTGATACTTAAGCTCTAAATTAATTCCCCAATCAGTATCAGTTAATGTTAAAATAACTATTTAGTGTAATCAGTTGTTTTTCAGTTGTTATGTTAGGGTTCTGCTATCTTTAAACTCCAGCAAGGTAAATTTATTCAGCCGAATTTATCATAAGTTTAAATTCCCAGTTAAAAGAGTTTTAAAATCATCATTAAAAGCTTAAGTTAGCTACGCTAGCCATGGACTTGGTCTTAAGATGAAATTCTCTCTCTCAGGAGTATTTAAGCTAAACAAAGGTATCTTAAAACAAAACATACACTTTATAGGTATATTATGGCAGAAATGTGTCTATTCAAGAGTTTTACCTCTCCCAGAACATAGACTTCACAATTAGAGAATCCCAGAAGAGTTGGAGGTCTTGAGCTTTTTATAATGATTACTTAATAATGCTTTATTATAAGCTCAAATCTTGGATTACATTCTATTAATGTTTTGAATATTATGGAGTGTAAATGCAAGATAAACTAATCCATCAATTTATAAATACAAAGTCCAAGTTTACTTAAAAGTAAGTGAAAGATTCAAATCCACTTAGAAAATAAAAATAGGATATTCAAACAAATAACAATTAGTATTTTTTATTTACAATCAAAAGTATAAAGTGTCTTTCTGCTGTCTTTGTCTCAGCTTGCGAGGAAACCATATTAGGTCTTGATTCCCTGATGGTCGGGCAAAGCTGACTGACTTGTTTGCCTAAGTTTCTAATTTAAAGAAAATCTGTTGCATTTGAATAACATGACTATTGTCAATTATATTTCTGAAGCTCTTTGACTGAGAATTCTTGAAAACCAGAACATGTTTTTCCCTGTATTGCAGCTGCAATGTTATCAGCTTAAGCCTTGTTCCTTCTGGAAAAGCCTCTCCTCAATGCCTTTATATCTGTATGTGTGTGTGAAATTAATGTTGTCTCTCTCTGCTTTTTTTGCTAAGGATTTTTAGCTGTACTTTTAGCTGAGTTAAATTTTTAACCCTTTCATAGACTGAGTCAAATCCTTAACAGTTAATTATGTTGTTTCTGACATTGGTTTAACTCATTCTTTCCTCTCCTGAGCAGGCTGACTTATATTACATTCTTGATGGTGTTTTCAGATCAAACTACAGTTTTACGCAGCAGAGTGACATTGAAGAAAGTTCACATTGAAGAAACCTCTCATAATAATGAACTTTCTGGTTTAGGCAGTATCTTTTGTGTAGCCAACAAAGAAATTCTAATTCAATAAGATGGAATCCAATCCTTCATAAATTGTAGCAATGAAATTGAGAATTTACCTTGTCACTTATACTATCTGCATATCACCAGCTTCCACAAAAATAGGAAGGCAAATTTAATATGCATTTATGTTCATTTTTTAAAGTAAAATGTCTAGGAGAGGCTAGTTAGCTCAGATGCAGCAGACAAATAAAAAGATGAATCAGAAAAATGTTATGAAAATTTCTTTATGCAGTTGTCACTTCTGTATCAATTTCTTCAGTTATAAAATCCCATGTTCACAGTTATCATGAAAAAGCTATCTGTTAATCAGATCCTAAGAACATCAGGAGCATCTCTCACAAACACTCGCACTGCCAATGTACAGGCCTTAAACTCCAGTCTGCAAAGGCTCTATTGTCCATCTTCAACATGTTAGAGGATCAGATTGAGAGTATTCGAGGCAGTGAATTAAAGATCTCATGTCTGTCACATTCTCACCGGAGGTCATGCTGAGGAAGAGACCGGCACCAGGGGCATGGCTGAAGGAAACACGAATGTGGACAATCTCATGCAGAGTGATACCCATCCAGCCTCTCTGTGCATGAAAGTAGAGGCTAGATTCAGGTGGAACTTGGGGTATGATAGACAATGAAGATTTTAACACGAGGTGAGGGAAGTGGATGGGGCAAAGTAAGGAGAAGGCACTATAAGGATCAATGGCAGAGGTAAAGATGTGGTTTGGTGCTAAGGACAACACCTCCACCATGGCAGTATAGGTAGGACAGGAGGGGAGAATTCAGAAAGAGGCAAGCTCTAAGCTCTAAGCCAGGTTTCATGGGGAGATGGGGAGGCTTGCCTTAAGGGGAGGTGGTGGCGTAGTGGTATTGTCACTGGACTAGTGACCCAGGGTAATGCTCTGGGGACGAGGGTTTGAATCCCACCATGGCAGATGGTCAAATTTGAATTCAATAAATATCTGGAATTAAAAGTCTAATGATGACCATGATGTCCTTTAGGGAAGGAAATCTGCTGTCCTCACCTGGTCTGGCCTACATTTGACTCCAGAGCCACAGCAATTTGGTTGACTGTTAAAAATGCCCTCTGACAAAGGGCAATTAGGGATGGGCAATAAATGCTGGCCTAGCCAGCGATGTCCACATCCCAAGAACAAATAAAAAAAAATCAAAAGCTAGGGTGAGAAAGCAATCTTGCACAATAAGATCATGGATAGCAAGAGTTAGTTCTAAGTGAACAGGCATTCTGGTGAGACATGCAGAAAGGATCAGTGGATGCTCAGCTGTAGGCAGAGTCTGAGGGCATTGGATTGATTGAGTGAGGTAAGGAGGTTGATGAGGCTAGCCTGCATGGACCTGCCATCAGCAGAGAACTCAAAAAGAAGGAACATTCAGCCTTTCAAGCCTGCTTTGCCAGTCAATTATAGCCTTGCTGATCTGTACCTCAGTTTTATTTCCCACCTTTGCTCATATCCCCTCAAACCATTACCGTGCAAAAATCTATCAATCAGCCTTAAAAGTCCAAATTTTTCACAGCCATTAGGGGCAAGAGTGTTCCAAATCCTTAATCCCCTTTGAACGAAAAAGTGCTTTCTGAGTTCACTCTTGAATGGTCTAACTCTAATTTTAACATTAAGTCCATTTGCTATTGAGTCCCCCATGACAGGAAATACTTTCTCAGTATCTACTCTATTAAATCATTTTAATATTTAAAATACCTCAATTGGATTTTCTAAAATTCTCCTTTTTGAGTTCTCTGCCCAATGGCAGGTCCAGCCCACTGTACTGTGATCTCCATCATGGGTGGGGCAAGGAGGCAAGAGAACATTTGTGCTCATCCCTTGAAAAGGGGGTGATGAGCTGCCTTTATAAACTATTACAGTCCATGTGGTGTAGGTACACCCACAGTGCTGTTAGGAGGTCTCCTCAGATGAGGAGGACGCCGATGTGGATGACGGTGATGATGACAGGGATGAGGCTCTCACATGAGACGAGGCAGGCACACTTGGGAGGCCCTCATAGCCCTCAAATTTGTGGAGGATGATGACAACATGCAGTGAGGTGTCCCCATAGGTCCTCATATTGCAGTTGTAAATATTTGACTCCAGTCTGGCTTATGGCAGTGCCACTACCCTGTCATGGAGATGCAGTGGTGTTGCTAATAGTTGCTTGATGGCAGGAGGATGATGGCAACATGCAATAAGGACACTTCATAGATCTTCACATAGCCTCTGAGAATGTCTGACTCCTGTCTGGCCAAAGGCAGCTCGCTTGCGCTCCATGATCAGGGCCATCTCAGAGACGTAGTCATGAAACTTTAGATGCGTCTGATGCTGTGTCCACCTTCAGCACCTCAGCCCTTCAGGAGCTCGTACACAGCATCACTAGTTGCAGATGCTGGTGTGATGGGGGCCAGCCCCATCTTAAAAGGTGCTGAGAGCACACAGAGAGAATGAGGGAACTCTGTGGCGCCTGCCCATGACATTCTGGCAGCATTGACCAGCTTTGCCGAGGTGCAGGCATCAGTAATGTTTCCAGGGAGTGTGAGGCTGGGCCATCACTGTGGTCTGAAGGCCACACAGAGCACAGGGAAGAGGTCCTGCACTAAGATGACTGCCTTTTATCTTGTGTAGAAAGGTTCCTGCCAGTGTTGACCTCGGTGCGTTGGCATGCCAACGCTATCACCTCAGCCTGAAGATCGGCAGACTCCTCCATCGTGCCTTGCAATCTGAGGAGTGCAGTGGACATCCCTTCTTGTTGTTCCCTAGTTTGCCTTTGCAACTCCAGCAACTGTGACATGACCAAGTCCAGAGGCTCGTCATCTGACTTCGACTCAGCAATGTTCTGGCCTCCAGCAGTCCTCCGAATGCCAGGGACCTTGGAAGTCTCTGCTTTCGCCTGCTGTGGATCAGAAAGTGCAATGTGCTCTTCATCACCAGATTGTGATCCTGAGGCTACTCTAAAGCTAGGTCCCACCGACGTGTGCATCTGCAATGGTGGAGAGTGTGGGTGTGGGTGAGCGCTGTTACGGGATTTCAGGTAGATGCCTTCAGAGGTTTCTTCGGGGCTTGACTGGAGGTTCTAGGTTATGGACTCTGTTGGCAGTTTGGCAGGTGTACCAGTGAAAGCAAGGGGAGATAATTAGTGCATGGCAGTGGCCTATGAAAGAGGACTTGTCACTCACGGCATTGTTGTATAATGGACGTTGCATTGCTTGATCCTCACTTGCTAGAGCAGTTGTCAACCTCACCATCAGCACAGGATGGGTCCTGGTCATCGCCGGCCAGCTGGATGGTTCTATTTTCTTATTCTGTCAGAACTTTGATCTCTGGCATCCCCCACCTGTCTACGACCTTTCCCTCCTGTTGTGAGCCAGTTTGTACTGCATGGATAGAGATGGGGAAAGTGCATCAGGATGCCTGCCATGCTAGATGATAAGTATGCCTGGCCTGTGTGGGTGGTGAGTGGTATAATGGATGGGCTGAGGACAATGCAGGTGTGTGAAAGAATGTCCCTTGCACTGGCAGTGAGTGAGGGCCCTGTGGATGTGTGATGGGCTTGTGAGTATCTGAGTTGGGAGTGATGAAAAGAGTGACTTACCCTGGCGGAACGGAGATCATTCATGCTTATGCAACACTGGGTGGCTGTCCTCCTCTGCAGGTCATTTGCACTGACCACCACTGCCACCACCTCCCTCATCTGGGTGGGGACTTTGCTGCCCATCCTTCAGCCAGAGCGGGGGTAGAGCATATCCCGGCAGGCCTTAAAGGTGCCAGCAGTCGCTCAAGGGACCCATCATTGAAGTGGGCATCTGCAGTCTTTTTTCCTTTGCTGTCTATATCTCCCGGGCAGCAGTGGAGGGCTGGTGGCAATGAGCGCTGTGCTGGCAGCTGCCTTTTAAACATGACAGCTGGTGTGAGGCAACAGCAGGGTGATGGCGGGCGGGTGAATGAGACCCCGCCCACCATGGAAACAGCATGTTTCGTGGGAGTGAGTAAATAATGAGGTAGGCTCTGGACAATATGGCATGAAAACCCGCCAAGGACTCCATTTTACCTGCTCCTTAATGCAAATCCACCCATTATGTCAACAAACTTGGGTAGTGATTTATAGTTTAATATGGATTGTACTACCTGTGTCAAGATAGGGATGGTAAGGTGTACAAAATAGATTTTTTTTGCTGCTTTTTGTCTTGATTTGGTCCTCTCCCTCTCTCTCCCTTGTAGATTGTCTTGTTTGCTCTGGATGGTTTCTCTCTCTGTACCATGCAGAAGGCAAACTCAAGGTATCCTTTATCCAGCCTTTATCCAATTAACCCCTCCCTCAACACATCATCTTCAGCCCAATGTGTGAGGGTACTTGCCTTGAATAGTTTATGTGGCTGTCGCTAACCTTACATATTTATTTGACTACAGTACCTCAGTGCTTTTGCATGCCATGATTCCTTACCTGGTAGAGAAAGTCATCCACTCCATCTCACACAAGCAGATTTTCAGACAGCATTCAGGGTCTTGTCCTTCTTTCTGTGAATAAGTTATTTTAAAACTTGACATAAACTCCCAAAATCCCTCTACCTTGGAATATTTTTCATATTGTGCACTACTTCTAAGTTTTCTCACTTTACAATCCTGCAAAGCAGAGTATCTAATAAAACTGTGTTAGTAAACTACAAGGTTAGGTGTTAGCTTCTAAAAGCTAGATTTTAACAATTAGAATTCTTGTTAGCAATCTAACAATCATACCATATTGTTGGAGCTGCATTCATCCAGGCAAGTGGAGAGTATTCTATCATACCCTTGACTTGTGCCTTGTAGTTATCGAACAGACTTTGGGGAATCAGGTGGTGCAGAATTCCCAGTCTCTGACCTGCTCTTGTAGCCACTGTATTTATATGGCTGGTCTAGTTCAGTTCCTGGTCAATGGTAGCCCCAGAATGTTGATGGCAAGGGATTCGGGACTGGTAATGCCATTGAATGTCAAGGGGAGATGGTTAGATTCTTTCTTGTTGGAGATAGTCATCACCTGGCGAGGTGATGACAATCTCTGGTGTGGTGCGAGTGTTTATTGCCACCTACCAGCCCAAGCCTGAATTTGTCTAGATCTTGCTGCATACAGGCACAGACTACTTCAGTATCTGTGGAGTTATGAATGGCACTGTGCAATCATCAGCAAAGATCCCCATTTCTGATCTCATTATGGAGGGAAGATCATTGATGAAACAACTATGAAGATAATTGGGTCTAAGACACTACCCCTGTGGAACTCCTACATGATGTCCTGCAGTTGAGGTGATTGGCCTCCAAACCTTCTCACTCCCAATCTCAATCCTTTGATTGCTGCTCTCATTTTGTGTTGAAGGGCACTTGAAAGTTTCATTGTTCAAGGAGGGTTTTGCACACCATTCCTAGTGGCCGTTTTCTGTTGGATTATTACTGAGAGCCCTTTTTCATGCTACAAGCTGTCTTTCATTTCGCACCTGCCCTGATTACAACCACCAAACATCTGGTCAACTGCGCAATAATAATTCAAAAGAAATGCAAAGCTGGAAGTCACTTTCAACGAATGGAGCAGATAAATATGTTTGGTCCTGTTCTGTGCTTTATGGAGGTGGCTGAACCCGTAATCCTGAAATGTCAGCATAAGTATAATCATTTCTGCATAAATGCTGCATGTTTCATGGAGTTGACATGGATGCAATCTTATCACTGGAACCATTGTTTTTAAGAACTTGATTAAAGAGAGTGATACTACAGAGAAAAAGTTGGAACCACATTTCTAGGCACCTTTCACGGCTCCATGATGTTACATGGCACTTCACCAATGATTATTTCTTAACGTCGTCTGTTTCAGTAGGCAAATACAGTGGCTGACGTTTAGACAGCAAGGATCCACAAACTACAAATGAATGACCATTTATGCTGCTTTTGGCACTGTTGGATAAAGGAGGAGTATTGGCTGAATCCCAGAATAACTCCCTGCTCTTTTTCAGATCATGCTGAGATCTCCATCTGGACAGCAGCTGAGGCCTCGGTTTAACATCTTAACAAAAAGGTGCAACCTCTAAAAATGTAGCACTTTTTCACTGCTGCACTAAAGGTGCTGAGTATCAGTCTAGATTATATGGTACAAGTTCTGAATCCTCAACCTTCTGAGGCAGACAGAAAAGTTATACCAACTGACACTAACAACATTCTTCTTCATATAATCATCTTCACACATTGTTGGAAGAAAACCCAGATTGACTGGCTTTTGGGAATCCACAGGTCTGGTATGAAAATATCACCAAAAACATACTAACAGGTGCCCAACCCTCCATAATATAAAGGCACCTATTCTCTCACAAGCTGAGCAATTGAAATATTCAGTGGCATTGATCTATGCAATACACTTCATGCACCGAAACGGGCTAAGTGGCTACATAATTTGGACAGTGGTACACATTTTCTGACTGGAGTACAGTTGAGGTTTGAACACGATGTACTCATCCAGCATTCCAGAATAGACTATTAGCACAGGCACAGTGCTGTGTACTGTGGAATTGAGGAATGGAGAAAAGAAAAATAACAGGTAGAGGTGGAGGAAAATAATATGGAAGAGCAGTGATACATTAGCAAAATTTGAGAACAACAATTGGACAAGTCATTACTGTTATTCACTGTCAAACAGCATATTGACTGATAATCCTTTTGAGGTTTAACCCTTGTTGAGTAACACCTTAATGTTATTTAAATGTAGAGCGTATAGAGGAGGAGGATTTCAGTTAATTGTGTTGCAGAAGGTATGCTCCTTATGAAGTGAGATAAGTACTGACTGTTCATGGTGGGGTTGTAAAAATTTCTGTTTAAGAGGTATCTTAAGAATTGAGACCATAAGACGTGGGAGCAGGAGGCCATTCAGCCCATTGAGTCTGCCCACCATTCAATGAGGTCATGGCTGATCTGATGATCCTCAACTCCACTTTCCTGCTTTTCCACCATAACCTTTGATTCTCTCACTGATTAAAAATGTCTACCTCAACCTTGAATATATTTAACAACCCACCTTTTACAGCTCTCTGCAGTAAAGAATTCCACAGATTGTCTACCCTCAGAGAAGAAATTCCTCCTCATCTCTGTTTTAAATGGACTGCCCCTTATTCTGAGATTATGCCTCTGGTCCTAGACTCTCCCACAAGGGGAAACACCCTCTCAGCATCTGTCAAGCCACCTAAGAATCTTGTGTTTCAATAAGGTTCGCCTTTCATTCTTCTAAACTCCAATGCGTACAGGCCCAACCTGCTCAACATCTCCTCATAAGAAAATCCCTCCATACCCAAGATCAACCTAATGAACCTTCTCTGCACTGCCTCCAATGCCAAAATATATTTCTTCAGATAAGGGGACCAAAACCATTCACAGCATTCTAGGCATGGTCTAACTAGTGCCTTTGCCAAGGCTTCCCTATTTTTATACTCCTTTCCCATTGAAATAAAGGCCAACATTTCATTTGCCTTCCCTATTACCTGTTGAACTTGATTCAGGGTGAAGCTTCTGGAAGGAATAATCTGGATGATAGTGAGCCTTTTAGGTGAAGACTGCTAATAAAGGATGGAATCTAGTGAGTAGTAGTGAGATGATAGATATTACATCAAAATAGTAGATACCACTGAATATGTTGATTCTGCAATAATTGAAAATCATTAACATTGAAATTAGTGCAGTTTTCTATCTCAGGCAGGAATAAGAGTCCAAGGCAGTTAAATTCCTTTTCCTATTGCAATCAGTGAGCTGCCTATGGGGCAGACTGGTAACAGCAGCTCACCAGTATTACAACAAATGAGGCCAACAGACCAACTTGAAATGGTTCCGCC
The DNA here is from genome assembly GCF_017639515.1 of Carcharodon carcharias. NCBI lineage: Eukaryota > Metazoa > Chordata > Chondrichthyes > Lamniformes > Lamnidae > Carcharodon > Carcharodon carcharias. The sequence continues at coordinate 40,141,289 of NC_054474.1, read as the reverse complement.
AGCAGCCTTATTAGGTATGCTGGGCAGAGATCATGCCCTATTTCAGGACACGTCAGCTCCTAGAGTGGAGTTCAAACAAGTAGGTCAGACATGGACCAACTGGACTAAGCTGAATCCACTCATCTCATTTGAAAATTTAGATTCATTTCCACTTTATAATGCATCTTAGAGAAACTAATTAGAGCAATTAAGTACAATTTCTTACACAAGCATTCATCCATCCAATAACAACAGGAAGAGGTCAATAACCAGAGGGTGCGGCATGTCGGGCTACAATATCACTAACAAGAGACTCGAGGAAAATTTTAAGCTCCTAATACGAGTCAATATGCATATTGAATTGGTAACAAGTTCAACTTCCAGTTATAGTTAGTGAGCTTCAGATTATATACTGAGATGTCCTACAAGAATTTAAAACTTGGTCTGCTAGTAAGCTTAAAGGTTTCCTCGAGTCTCTGTTAGTGATAGTGTAGCCCAGCAAGCCGCACCCTCTGGTTATTGACCTCTTCCTGTTGTTATTGGATGGATGAACGCTTGTGTGAGAAATTGTATTTAATTTCTCTAATTAGTTTCTCTAAGATGCATTATAAAGTGGAAATGAATCTAAATTTTCAAATGAGATGAATGGATTCAGCTTAGTCCAGTTGATCCATGTCTGATTTACTTGTTTGAACCCCACTCCAGGAGCTGACATGTCCAGAAACGGCATGATCTCTGCCCAGCATACCTAATAAAGCTGCTGGCAGAACCATGTCAAGTTGGTCTGTTGGCCTCATTTGTTGTAATACTGGCGAGCTGCTGGTACAAATCTGCCCCATTGGCAGTTCATTGATTGCAACAGAGAAAAGAATTTAACTACCTTGGACTCTTATTCCTACCAGCTTCACAATAAGGCAAGTACAAATGTTGAATCTTGTCTCTTTCGGTAGAGGCTTCACAGGATCCTTCCTAAAAGCCTCTAATGTTAATTTTAAATTGGTGAGCTGAGGGTCTTGCAGAACAAGCAAAGAAACAGGAATTTTGATGGCCAATCAATTCTACTTATTTGCATTAAACAAAGGTCTCATTAATTCTGTGCAAAATAGCACATGTTGAACACATAACTAATACAAGGAAATTTTAGGATGCACGTAACAGTAAGGTTCTAGTAAGGTTCTGAACTTGCAATCTTCTAGCTCCCAACTCAGTTTCTAATGGTGGTAAAAATTCCTGAAAGTGAAAGTATGTCTTTGATGCTATCTTTTTAAAAGGCATTGAGACACTTAAGCTCTTACAAAATAAATCAAGATCTGTTGCTTCTCCTTCTAGAATGGATGCTGGCCAGGATAGTGAGGGCGCTTAACTGAAAGAGGCTTTGCTAGGAAAACATTTAATTATTTTTTTAAAGTCAGGATGTAATCCATTTTTTAAAACTGTCCCTAATGGTAAGACCCCTTGAGGGGGTCTTATGGGAAAAATTCTTTCCAAGGGTGACTAATGCTAGATTTTTGCTTAGAATTTGATCATTCTCACCTTATGGTTAACATTCCATTTTCCAATTGATGAGTAGAATGTATCACAAATGATACATGTAGTAATCTTGTTCAAGGGAAAAATGCACCACAATTAGAGGTGACGGTTCTAAATAATTAAGTAACTTAATTTAAAGAAGCAAAGAACTTAATTTTCACCATTGAATTGGTAGAATATTCTTGAGAAAACCCTGCATCTCAAGATGAAAAATAATGCATCTACATCAAAAATGACAAGGACCATTAACTCTTGTGTACATAAAGTCTTGCATTATTCAGCAGCTTGCAAAGAAGAAAATTCTAATATTGATCCATTAAAATTTAATGGTCAAAAATGTTCCAATACCATTGCTCAGTTCACCACACCCTCATCACTCAACTACCAACAATCTCTATCAGGACTCATACCTAACTTGGATATGCTTCACCTCGCCCTCACTTACAAGAGCTGAAAACCTCAAACCCACATCGCAAAGCTTGCAAATACTAGCAGCTAGTCAACCATGACAACCACAACAGCTAGATACATTGCATGACACTCAATGACACTCTTCCTTCTCTCTTGCAGAAGGTGACACACAATCTGAGGCAACAGGAATTAACCAGAGAGGGAAAGGCACACCTGAATGTCCTAATTCCCTTGCAAGAAACAGTGTTGGCCATTATGGAAAGGGCCATTGCTGAGGACTTAGCCAGTACTGTGGCTGAAGATGTTGAAAGTAAGTGTTTCTGCAGACTTGATCCTCTTTCTCACATCCCACTACTCCCCACTGTACAATTTCTTCTGACTGAAAAACTACTAATGATGTAAGTACTTCTTATTTTCTCCTCTCCCCTCAGCTCTACCCTTATCCCTTTTTCCTTTCATAAAAAATACAACCTGCCCAGGCAATGGAGGAAGAGCAAGATGACATTGAAGATGAAAACATACCATCATCCTATTCCAATCATAGTCAGCCAGTTCAGATACTGGCACTGTGCATAATTTAGAAGATAGAATAGAGGTGGGATCTGTACATGGTGAGACATCAGGCACAAGTGTGCTGCAGCCAGAGCAAGTGGAAGATAGCAAAGGTCCCAGCTTGGAGGGCAAGGCCGTGCACTTGTTCTGCTGCAGACTCTGATGATGACTTTGATAGGCCAGGCTTCAGAAGGTTGATGGATTACACACCAAAATGCTTGGTGCACTGTAAATCTTGCCAGAAAGCCTGCATTTAAAGTTGAGTGTGGAGAAATCTGGTACCAACTTGGCACAAGATTTTCTGGGAAGCCATCTTTTCCAACATGAAATGGGTGATCACCAATGTTCCCTCTAAGCTGTGTGGATGCTGTAAGTTCTTGTTCAGATCGAGCATAATTCAGTCCCGTTAAGTTACCTTGCATGCATGGCCCTGCAAAAAAAAAGTTAAGGGCTCACACACTTAACTGAATAAGCCACACACACAACAAAAAAAAAAATAAAGGGAACAGAGTGGCCACCTTTGTCAACACACCTGTAGATGCCATGATGCACAATCTGCTGGTTGATGTCTCAGATTCAACAGCAGCACAAGCAATATATACTCACATCTGAGTGCTGCAGTGGATTTGTGTACATGTGTGTGAAGGAGCTTCCAGAGTGTCACAACACTCCTGAAATCTGTTCTGTAACACATCTGCTCCCTAAAGAGCTTCTGCCATTATGGCCTTCCGTTGAGAGCCCTTCTCCCCATCCTTCGAGCAACTTGTCCTATTGCGTATGGCCTCTGCTCATCCTTCCAGTCCTGCTAATGTCAAGGGGAAGGCGTATGAGGCAACCTATCTCTGGGAGCATTTTTGTGCACAAGCATTTAAGTCATCAAAAAATACTTCAGCACCAACTAGACCAACCTGTAGATTAGTGAAACTTGAAACAATTATAGAAAAGTATGTGATATGCATAGAACTGCAACAGAGGAACTAATTCAGCAACTAACATGGAAGTAGTCAATGACTCTTTTAAATAGCATTGGGTGCCTCACATTATTCAATGCATGTTCAGCTGTAGAAGGTTCAGTGTAGGCTGGAGCTCCAAAATAGCAGTACTGGTGTCAAATCAGCGTAGCAAGCTGATCAGCATAATGATCTGATTGCTCTCCGCACTTCTGGTGGACACTAGTGCAGGTGCTAATCCCTTTACCAATATGGTAACCAGCACACTTCAAATCAGTGTGCGGCACGCTGTGGATGCCATTTTGGAACTTAAGAGTACATTTGAAAAAAGGTGTTACTGAGCCCAATTTGCCCTCTAAGATGTGCATATTGCACATCTTTTACAGAATACACAACTTCTTGTGTCATGGTACTAAGCCACTTAGCTAGTAAATAAGCATTTTCCAAATGAACCAGCTGCTGTACCCTTTTTCTATAGCTAATTGCCATTTTTTTCCTTCAGTCAAATCCAAAGCAGTAAATATAACAAATATAACAATTCACCCTTCAGACCAGTGATTTTCATTTCCTTGAGCTTGTGCCTTTCCTTGAATAAAAATTGAATGCTGAAAGGCAACCATATTCACAAAGGTATAAAAGCTGTATTTCCATTAAATTGTTTGCACTGCTTGTTCCACATGTTCATTGTAAATAGTAGACAGTCTTTAAAAGTGAAATACATAAAATAAAATAATCTTAAGTGTCTTAAGTACTGATGTCAAATCCAGGATGACAAAGAAAATAGGAAATTTTCAAGTATTTGATCATATTCTGTACAGGAATAATAAATATTCTATCAAGGAGTGAGTTTGGAACTGATTTTAGCTTTTCTGCTAATTGAAAGCAGCAGCAAAGTAACACCATAGGCGACACATCTGAGTTATCAATATTGCACCACAAATAAAGGAGGCAAGTTAGAAATTGGCATCTTAGGCAAAATAAACAGTCAACATAGTATGGATTGTTAGTGAGTTCTAATGGATATAATATTGAGGGAGGATAAAAAGATAGAGACTTCCTTGTCTGTATTGCAGATTCTAAACCTTGAAGACGGTGACTCATTTCAACAAGTAGTTTATCGCTTGACAGGAATGATTTTAAAAGGATCTGGAGACAGTGTTAGGCCAAACTGGCCGATCATATTTGGTACATCACTGCCTTCAGGAAGTCTGAAGCAGAATGATTGTAGGAGGGTGCTGAAGATCAGGAAGAGTTCCATCTTTGCCATCTGCTCTCCCATACAGATCCGTTTTCCTAATCAAAGAAACAGAACAGATCAATATAAAGCACCCTGGTATTGTATCATAGAACACCATCCTTAGTCATCCACAGCATGCATTATAATATAGCTCCACTCCTATCTCTGCTGAAATGCATCAGATTTCTTTCTTAACACACACTGCCCTTCATAACGTGTGGACACCCACTAAACACACCAGAGAAAAAGTTCTTGACTCTTCAAGTGCAAGTGAGTTTTTAATTCCACAGCAGCAAAAGCCACATGTACTCAACATCTGAGTGTTGCAGTGGAAGTTCAGACTGCTGCCTTCATGGTTGTGGGACAAGTGTGCAAAGGAGCTTCCAGAGTGTCACAGCATTCCTGAAATCTGTTCTTTAACAAATTTGTTCCCTAAAGAGCTTCTGCCGATATGGCATCTTGCTGAGAGCCCTTCTCCCCATCCTTCTCCTCCTTCTAGAAGCCTGTCCTACTGTGTATTTTAGTTTTACTGCCAAACAACATCATTGGCACTGAAAATTAACTTTAGAAATGTGGTGTCTCATTCCTTAGATTTTAATTATTGTTGAAGATTTTTCGCTCTATTGTCTCTCTCAATCCCATCTTTCTTTCTGTCCCACTGTTTCACTTTCTGCGCATAATTTGCCAATGAATTAAATATTTTAATATCCGGTTCCTAGTTTGGCTCTGCATGTCTTAGTAAGGATTAAACAATCTGATTGGCTAAGGAAACACACCATTGTTTGCCCTACTCACACAGGTCCCTAAACTCCTGCAAAGGGCACCATGTTGTTTTAGCTCTCTAAAACTGCATGTTCCAGTGCAAAAGTCCACAAAGTCTGTGGGCAAGTGTAAGTGGCTGCGCACTGCTTATTTGTTGGTGCCTGAAAAATGTTGCCCAATGTGTTATATGAAGTGTTGTATCACAAAGTGTCTTAGCTCCACTATAATATAATGGACTTGGATCATAAAATAACGCTACAACTATCTACAGTCAAATGTATTCCCTAGAGGTAAAGAAACCGTAGGAACCTTAGGTTGTTTCTTCCTATAACATTCAGTTACTGTATAAAAAGCTGTACTAGTCCTATGCCTTAACATTTCCTTGTTTTCTCTTGCTTGACAGCAAGAGAGGGAGAGAGAAAAGCACCCCAGTTTTAAAACATAGGAACAAAGAAGGACTGAAACACTGGCAAGTACATAATATTTCTCTTTTTACCATGTAGAATGGCATAGCAATTGAAACAAATACAGCTTTTCATTTATATAGCTGATTGTGAATAGAGTTCTGTACTGACTGAGTCAGCTGACAATATGTTGTAGACACTTGTTTCATATTTTCCTAATGGCTAAATTAAACCCACTATCATTTTAAAGACACACAGCGATTCATTTACTGAAATCAAAAGGAGTACAGCAATGTTAGAATGTCCCATTGTCTTGAGGTGTCCCATTTTTCCTCTGTACTGGATTGCTTTATGCTGCATTAGATGAGAGGAGTGTTGAATTCACATCTTAAAGTGATATTACTGTTAAGTACATAGGATAGTCTCAATTAACACAACACGATAGTTTTTAACTAACACAAATAAAGACAATGACAATGAAAATGCCATTCCATTCCTTCAGAACCAAATAATTAATATTATTCCCAAGTCTTCAACACTTCAAAATGCAGCTTTTGAAGTAAACATTGCCTGAGAGACGGAAAATAGAGAGTAGTTTTCTCCCCCCAGACTGAAGGGATATATACTGTGTTTTTTCCCAGGAAACAATATTAAGACCACTGCTCTTTTTGATATATATCAATATCTTGGACTTGGATATAGGAGGCATAATTTCAAAGTTTACAGATGACACAAAACTTGGAAATGTACTAAACTGGGAATATGATAGTAACAGACTTCAGGTCAATATGGACATGAACAGAAGTCAAAATAAGGCAAGTAAAAAGAAATTATGAGTTGGATTACTCAAGAATTAAAACAACATAGTAAAATATTTTATATAAATAGAAAAAGGAAAGTTAGCATGGATATCATAGAATGGTTACAGCAAAAGAGACCACCATTTGGCCCTAGCTCTCGAAAGCAGCAATTCACCTAGTGTCACTTCCCACCTTCTCTCCTTAACGCTGTATGTTCCTCCTTTTCAGATAATAATCTAATTGCTTATTGAATGCCTTGATTGAACCTGCCTCCACCAAACTCTTGGGCAGTACATTCTAGATCCTAACCACTCACTGCAAAATGATTTTTTTCATGTCGCCATTGCTTCTTTTGCCAATTACCTTAGTGCCCTCTGGTTCTCGATCATTCCACCAATGGGAACAGTTTCTGTCCAGACCCTTCATGATTTTGACTACGTTTATCAACCTTCTCTTCTTCCAAGGAAAACAGTCCCAACTTCTCCAGTCTATGTAACTGAAGTTCCTCATCCCTGGAACCATTCTTGTGAACCTTTTCTGTGCTCGCTCTAATGCCTTCTCTCTAATCCTTCCTAAAGTGTGGCACCCAGAACTGGACACAATGCTCCAATTGAAGTTGAACCAGTGTTTTACACAAGTTTAACATAACTTCCTTGCCTTTGTACTCTATACCCCTATTAATAAACATAGGATGTTGCATGCTTTACTTAGCACTCTCTCAACCTGTCCTGCCATCTTCAATGATTTATGCATGTATACACTGAGGTCCTTCTGCTCCTGCACGTCTTTAGAATTGTACCCTTTACATTATATTATTTCTCAGCATTCCTTCTACCAAAATGAGTCACTTCACATTTCTCTACATTGAATTTCATCTGCTATTTGCCTGCCCATTCTATCAACTTGTCTATATCCTTTCAAATTTCTGCACTATCTTCTTCACAATTCAAATACTTTCAAGTTCTGTTGCTGCAAATTTTGAAATTGTACCCTGTACACCAAGGTCTAGGTCATATATATATATATATTAGGAAGAGCAGGTCCTAACGTGGATCCTTGGGGAATTCCACTATAAACCTTCCTCCAGTTTGAAAAACATTAATTAGTAACTACTCTCTGTTTCCTGTCACTCAGCTAATTTTGTATCCATGTTGCCACAGTGCCTTTTATTCCATGAGCTTTAACTTTGCTCACAAGTCTTGTGCAACACTTTATCAGATGCCTTTTGGAAGTTGACATATACTACATCAACAACCCTACCCCTCATCAACTCTCTTTGTTACCTCCTCAAAAAACTCAAGCAAGTTAGTCAAACACAATTTTTCCTTTACAAATGCATGCTGACTCTCCTTAACTAACCCACATTTGCCCATATGACTATTACTTTTGTCCAAATTTATCATTTCTAGAAGTTTTCCCATCACCAAGGTTAAACTGACTGTCCTGTAAATGCTGGGCTTATCTTTACACCCTTTTCGAACAAGGGTATAACATTTGCAATTCTCCAATCCTCTGTGCTGAAAAATGGCAGTGAGCTCAAATTGCAGAAACGTGAAAAAAATGTTAAAGGGGGATATTTCACAAAAAAAAAGCTCTACCTATTCCAAATGGCATAAATGCTTCATTTTTCACAATATTTCCATCTGCATCCAAGAAGCGAGAAGGATTAAATTCATCAGGATGTTCCCACATGCTTGGATCTCTATGCACTGACCACAGATTTGCAACCACTATACTTCCCTTGGGTATAGTATAATCTTTAAAGTCTGGAAAAAAAATACAAATTAGCATCATACACGAGGGAGGGGATTAGTAACAGAACTTGAATTCAATCTGATTTTTATTTCTTTTAGTCCCATTTTCCCTGTCTGTTTAACATTTTATATAGTTATAAATTAAAGTTGGTAATTTCTAGTTTCAGTACAAATATATTTAAGAAAATATATATATTTTAGATTTTATTCTTTTTCCCGCCCCCATTTTATCCTCTGCTGCCCTCATCGGGTGTTCCTGCAATATTAGTTAAGAGATGGCCACATGCATCCTGGAGTGGTTCAAAATAGTTCAATGACTGTTGAAGCTTACTAGGAGTGCTAGCCCAAACCGTTCAAAAGCATGGCTCTCATTAACGGCACTACAAATGTGCAACAAAATCACATCAGCCTTTTGAGTAAACTGTTGTCTGGCCAGGGAAATGTACAGACTCGAATATGCTTGCCAGTTTCCTTTTGCATCTGAGAAGTACACAGGGTTTTAAGATTGCAGCAAAACATGATATAGAGGGTGTTGAGATATGGTTTTAACATATTACTAATTGATCTACTATAATATTGCACTTCAGAGGTTGGAGGATACTGTTTATATGGAAATGTCTTATGTAGCATTATGATAAATTAGCAGATGCACTGCTTGGGAAAATGGGACTAATTTGTAAGGATTCACAAGGGGATTCAAGATGGCTCAAAGTGAGCAGGGCAATTGTGTAAATTTTTGGAACTTAGAGGAGTATTTGAGGATTAGGGAGAAGTGGTCATATACACCGGATAAGTAAGTAATTAAGGGACAGAAAAACATATCGAGTAACAGATTAAGTACAGAATATGGGTGGGCTGGGAGGTGGGGAAGGTATTGATGTCGTGAGCACTTCAGGTAGGGTGTGGGATGGGTAGGGTGAATTTGAGTTCATGGCTATGGCAAGGGAACATTTGTAGTGTCAACATTAGCTGTGGGGGTGAACTATTCGGGGAAAGTTATTGAGAACGGGGGTAATAAATAATTGAGATGGGTAGTTACAGTGGGACAGTTGAGAGCTGACTAAGCAACATAAAGGGTGAATAGTGGACACATGCAGAGCGGTCAACAGCTGGAAATGTGAAGACTTGGAAATGGGCATTTGGCAAATAAAATACTGTAGAATACAAGATGCAGACCAATTTTTTTTAACCCACTGCATGTTGACAAATATTTAGTACAGATAAAATTAACTGAACTGCTCACATTATCTATCAAGGAAAAATAGGGTGTAGCAATTAAAGCTAGGAAGATTTCAAAATTGATTCATTGAAATAAGTTATATATGTATTCTTATTTGGAGAAACAAAAATTAAGACAACAAAAGTTAAGACAGGTTCTTTCTATCTGTCCCTTTCATCTAAATAAATAACTGAAAATTTACCTGAAAAATTCTACAGCTAGCTTTCAAATCATTTAGAAAGAAACCAAAAGTTCCTTCCTGCACTGAGGAAATATACCCTTTTTGGAAGCAGACAAAATGTCAGCTATCCCATATGATGGGACATGCTCAAACTGCCACCTCCCTGAAGCTGATGAGAGCAATAATCTGGGGCAAAATATCAACATCAAGCCTAAGTTTTTGAGAGGTGCTAAGACCCTGACAAGAAAATGTTAATGAATCTACTAAAAGGCTCAAAATTCATCTACATAGATAAGTTTAATTTAATTATTCTGAAGTATGCCTTTTTATATCCTATACTAAACATTCTATTTTGGACGTTAGAAACTTCAGTCACTGAGGGAAAAAAACCTAACTGGTGTATTACTTCTTTGGCAGATATATATAGGCCTCATAGTTACAGGTAAATCTGGATCGAGTTATGCTTTGTCCTTCTTTCAACCAAAGCATGGTCCATGATGGAGCACTACACACATGAACCACAAACTATCTTTTCTTTTTTTAATATATTAATAATATAGACTAGATGACGGTGCACCTGAGGCTTACTACCATCCAATGACCTCTGCCCTGAACCTTCCTTGTAATTTCTAAACAATTTTAACAGCCAGGCCTCATTTCCATAAATTTACTACAGCCCAAACCCAAACAAATCCACTACCTAGCTATTGGTGGGGGGAATTTAACAGCAGGAGGCCACAGCCAGGAAACAGTCCCAGCAGTCACAAGTAGTTGTGGGGGTGCTCTGGCCCCGCAGGTGGGACTGGCAACAAGGTATCAAAACTTGCCTTGCTAGGCCCTTTTTGCTCATGCTCTGACATCTGGTCTCCAACTAAAATTCAAGATCAGGTCCCAATGACATAATTAGATCCAATCTGCATATTTAAAGAAAGACTCCACAGCCTTCCAGCTGAAGGATCCTACTCGTCTGCTCAAAGAAACACCTTAACATGGGAACATGGCAATAAGGCAGCAGGATCAGAGGAGGGAAGCCACTTCTATCACTTAAACCACCCACCTACCCATTTTCCATGCTGGGGGTGGGGCTTAGAATCAGGACCAGAGAGTGAGACAGTCAATCTCACGATTATTTTGAGTATGTTGTTAATTTCTGTCAGATTAATAATATTAAAAGTGTAGCACATAGAATATAATTTGGTTAACTCTGTCCCTGTTTCAACATAAAATCTGGCGGATCTTTCATGAATACCTTTAGCATGTTTAATAACTGTTAATTCAGCAGCACCCTTACCAACAGTTTCTGATGCCATATGTGGAATGGCAAGTGGAACCACCGTGGTCATCCGCTGAATTTCCATTATTGTTGCTTCTGTGAAGGGCATATGAAGTTTGTCTTTGAGAGAAGGTGGTCTAGACTCACCAACAACAATGCTGATCTCTCTTTGAACCTTTTCTACAAAAAAAAATTAAAGTCATGTTTACGGAACGTTCCAACACTCTGCATTAGAATACCTGGCTACACATAGTCTGGGAGCAGACATTTTGTTTACGAAGCCATAAAAATTTTGCTCCAGTTAGATTATGAATGAGAGTAGATTGACAGCAATGTAATTATGACCTTACTGGAACAAAAAACCATAATGATTTAAGAATAAGTTCTACACAAAATGTCTGCTTCCAACAGCTAAAAAGCTTTGACAAACAGCTCTAGAGTTTAAAATAAAGACAATCAAGGGTGTTTCCTATCATCTTTGGGCATAACATTTGGAATTGTATGGCGAGTTATATTTGCTTTTTAAAAATGCAAGTCTCTAAAAAGTCTGTCCTCCTCAATAAAATAATTGCAACACTATTGGGCAAAATTGCTTGACAAATCATTGCAGTTCTGCTGTCATGCCATGACAATCAACACTGTCTCATTACACATGGCCACAAGAATTAGGAGTTGGCCATTCGACCCCATTCAGCCTGATCTACCATTCGATAAGATCATGACTGATCTTATTGTAGCTTCAACTCTACATTCCTGTCTGCCCCATAACCCTCACTCCCCTGTCAGTCAAGAATCTAACTAACTCAGCCTTGAATTTATTCAATGACCCAGCCTCTACTGCTCTCTGGAGAAGAGAATTCCACAGGCGAACGACCTCAGAGAGAAAAAAAATTCTCCTTATCTCTATCTGAAATGAGAGACCCCTAATTTTTAAACTGTGTACCCTAGTTCCAGATTCTCCCACAAGTGGAAACATCCTCTCAGCATCCACCCTGTCAAGTCCCTCAGGATCTTATATGTTTCAATAAGATCACTTCTCATTCTTCTAAATTCCAAATGGTAAAGTCCAAACCTGCTCAACCTTTCCTCAGAAGATAACCCCTTCATCCCAGGAATCAGTCAAGTGAACCTTCTCTGAACTGCTTCTAATGCAATTATATCCTGTACAAAACTGTACACGGTACTCCAGATGTGGTCTAATGAAGGCCCTGTGCAGCTGCAGCAACACTTCCCTACTTTTATAGTTGAATCTCCTTGCAATAGACAACAACATTCTATTTGCCTTCCTAATAACTTGCTGTACCTGCTTACTAACTTTTTGTGATTCATGTACCAGGGCAACCAGATCCCTCTGTATCTCCGAGTTCTGCAGTCTCTCTCCATTCAAATAACATACTGCTTTTCTCTTCTTCCTGCCAAAGTGGACAAGTTCACATTTTCCCATATTGTACTCCATTTGCCAAATTTTTGCCCACACACCTAACCTCGGTAAATCCCTTTGTAGACTCTTTGTCTTCTTGACAATGTACTTTCCTCCCTATATTTGGGTCATCAGCAAATTTAGCTTCATGCAAGTCATTGATATAGATTGTAAATTGTTGAGTCCCCAGCACCTATCCGTGGCATTCCACTATTAATAGCTTGCCAGCCCAAAAATGACCCATTTATCCATATTCGCTGCTTCCAGTTAGCTAACTGATCCTCTTTCCATACTAATATGTTACCCCCTACACCATGAACTCTTATTTTGCATAGTAACCCTTGATCTGGCACCTTTAGCCTCTAATCAATGCTGCTACCCTACTCTACTCAATACTGCATTCAATATTTCTCAGTTCATGAATCATCAGTCTATTTCAGCATAGCATGGTAAAGCTCAGCCCCACATGCTGCAAGCAACAATTGCAATTTTTCTTAATTATAACTGCTTTGTCATTTTACAACAAAGGACATTAAAGAAAGATTTAATAGAGACCTTAAAATTATTAAGGGCTTTGGTAAGAGTTAAATAAGATCATCAATTTCAGCGAGAGAAGGGTCAATAACTGGGTGACACAAATTTAAGGTAATTGGGAGAAAAAGTACAGGTAAGATGAGGCGAATGCATTATGATCTGGAATGACTGCCTGAAGGGGTGGTGAAAGCATGTTCAATCATAACTTTCAGAAGGGAATTTGATAAATAATTAAAATGAAAAGTTTTGCAGGGTTATGGGAAAAGGGCACGGAAACAGGACTAATTAGATAGTTATTTCAAAGAGCCGGCACAGGCACGATAAGCCAAACAATGTCCTTCTGCACTATATAATTCCATGATACATTGCCCCAGAGTTTAAAAACATCTTGTGGGGCAATTAGCAAGTGTATCATGTAGCTTGACACAAAGCAGTGTCACTGCACTGTGCCACATATGGATACTTATATGCTTTAAAAAGAATTGGGAAAAACAAAGTTGGGCAAGTTTTCATATGTATTGAAAAGCATAACTGTGTTACTTGTACAAAATAAATATGATCTTTCAACCCATTATTTACAAACCTTTTCCCAGTGATCCCCTGTATTAAGCATATTGAATCAGTTATGTACCTTGAATTTCCGGATGTGCAGCCATAAAGAGAATAGCCCACAACACAGTGTTGGATGTCGTGTCTGTCCCTGCTACAAAGAGATCCCCAATTATATAAAATAAATAATCTTCACTGAAGCTTGTATTTTGGTTTCTTTGTATTTCATAGTCTACTTCTTTCAGGTAAAAATCAACAAAATCACGTGGGTTTTCAGGGTCCATAGTCTTTCGGTGCTGAGCAATAATGTTTTTCAGGAACGCAGTTACATCTTTTACTGTTTGGGCAACCTCCTTGAAAGGCCCAAAGGGTAAATACTGAAGTAAAGGAATTATATTGATGAGCATTGCAGGGCTGTTTGATGCTAATTTCATCCCTCGGACAATCAAACTCAACATGGTTCTAAATTCCTCATCTTCATAATCAAACCGTTTCCCAAAACACATTGAGCAAATGATGTTAGACACAGCATTATTAATGACATGAAAAGGAGAGAAGGCTGTTCCCACTGCTTTGGAAAACTCCAACTTCACAAACTGCAGTTCCTCTATGATTTTAGGCTCTAGATCAAGTTTCCCGAAACCAAAGTGTCTCAGTGTCGAGAGGGAAAATTTTCTTTGTTGCTTCCAGACCACACCATATGGTGCAAAGACTATCCCTGAAAATAATCACAAAAGTACTTATTATTACTTTAAAGAGCACTTGCAATCTCCTAAATGGTTACATCATCTTAAATGTTCCGAAGCCAGATGCTTGTGCACTGCTTACTATCTTTCAGTTGCACTTCATGTTGTTTCAAAACTGCTATTTAAAGGGAACTTGGGAGTACACATTTGGGCTGGATTTTCATTCTCAAGGCAGGTCACAGGAGTCGGAAAAATTCCTGGCTCAGCCTGCCTGCTTCAGGAGAAAGTGCCAGAAGAGCTGGGATTTTCATTCGGGGGGCGGGCAGGCAGGTGTGGGCTGCAGTTGGACCAGCCGACCAGGGAAAATGTTTAAAGGCAGCCACAGGGTGGTGCTGAACTGTTTCAACAGTGTGATAGATTTCTGGGCTCTCAGCCAAGCCTCATTATATATTCATGGCTGAGAGCCCAGAAATCCATTACAGCACTGAAACAACTGAGCCCCAGGGAAAACATTGTTTGATTGACAGCTCTGCTTCTCTGATCTCTTCTGTCAGTCAACCAATGTTTATTTACACAAGATAAAGAGATTTCAAGTGCTTTCAGTGCCTGCTATTGATACATTAAGTGGTCTGGATGATTGGCATTTTTATTGGCCTGCGGTAAAAAGGAGTTTTTTTTTAAGGAAGTGGAAAGTTATCAATAAGTGACTGTTTTTAAAGTGAAAGCAAAATAAAGTAGATGCTGGAAATCTGAAATAAAAACAAAAAATGCTGGAAAAACTCAACAGGGGAGATTCTGGAGGGGTGAAAATGGCAGCAGGGAGCCAATTCCGGATTCCTGACCATATTCCTGGGATTTCTGATTTTTAGTAGAGTCTTTTAAGGGTGCAGGCAAGCTCGGGTTGCAAGCCTGCATCCTGCACTCCCAACCTGGCTGGCTCCTTGTAGAGATAGGCATGTCTTGGTCCTCCGCAATTTTCATGGAGCTGCGCCAACTTTTCAGCATCTGTGGAGAGAGAAACAGAGTTAACGTTTTGAAGAAGTCATTTGGACTCGAAAAGTTAACTCTGTTTCTCTCTCCACAGATGCTGCCAGACCTGCTGAGTTTTTCCAGCATTGACTGTTTTTAAAGCTTTTTTTTTCACACATCCTATTGTCACTATAAGGTTAACTGCTTCTATACAGTGTATAGTGGCTGAGTGGGCATGGAAGTGTAATACCTTGATATGGGGTGCACATGAGGGGCCATAGTGGGTTTGTGGGGTTACACCCTGGCTTGGGGAGCATGAAGAGAACCTTTTGAACTTGCCTTTCAAAAGGGTCTTTCATCCAGACTATGGATTGTGGAACCTCTGAGGTACCATGAACCACAACTCTTTGAAAAGTTGGCGCAACTCCACGAAAATTGCGGAGGACCAGGATATGCCTATCTCTACAAGGAGCCGGCCAGGTTGGGAGTGCAGGATGCAGGCTTGCAACCCGAGCCTGCCTGCACCCTTAAAAGACTCTAATAAAAATCGGAAATCCCGGGAATATGGTCAGGAATCCGGAATTGGCTCCCTGCTGCCATTTTCACCCCTCCAGAATCTCCCCAACTCCCATGAAAATCCAGCCCTTTGTGAAAAAACTCTTCTTTAATGACATTACAAGGTTGTTCCCAGCAATTGACAGTCATTACTTGAGTGGCACTTTGTTAAAGCAGGGATGTCAAAATAGTAAAACTGAGTTCTGAAAACGAGCGCAAAGGGTTAACTGAGTCCAATAGTATGTATATACTACACCTTCATAACATCTGATTGTGACTTTTCAGTTGAATACACTTTCTCTTTAATACTTAAATAATTGCTGACCAACAGGACTGAAGAAGACATTAACAAATGATTTAGTAAGAGACAAGTGATTTACAAGCTTCTTGACATCATGAATCATGAAGTGTTTTCCAGTATCATAACATGCAACAGTTAACATTTCCATTATAGAGTATTTTTTGGTGCACATAGCTCCAGATACATTACAATTTCAGTAATAGACAGAAGTGCTGAATGGATGATCATCATGGCCTTCTCCTGAGACTCCACTGTCACAGAATCAATTCACTTCCCTCCACATGATACCTAAAACAATGAGTGCACTGAATACAGCAAAAACTCTTAGCCTGAACAACATCCAAGCAGTACTGAAGATTTGTGCTCCAGAACTAGCTGTGCCTCTAGCTAAGCTGTTCAAGTAATGCTACCCTAGTGTCTACCCAACAATGCGGAAAATTGCCCAGGTGTATCCGGTTCACAAATCAAGGCAATCCAATCCAGTCAACTACCAACTCATCAGTCTACCATCAATCATTGCCCTTGTGTGAGCCATGTGCAAAATGCACTGCAGTAAACTCATCGTGGTCCTTCAACCACACCATCCAAAACCTCGACCTCTACCAGCCAGAACAGGGTTGTCCAACATGCAGCCCGTGGGCCACAATCTGGCCTGCATACTCACCGTTCAAGATGCAGGTAAGTGGAAGTAACAGATCTGCAAGGAACTGCTCCTCTAATCACAGGCCGGTTCTCTCCCGTTTTTTTTTTGATATCAGCAGCAAATGCAGGAAAGTCTGCGATTGGAGGAGCAGTGAGCACCGTGAAAGTAAATGCATTCTCTCTCCGCCTTTGGCCACCTTCTCCCTTACCCTCCTGTGTAGGTGCCAGGCCCCTAAAGGAGCACAAGATGGTAGAGAGGACCAAAGAAGCCATGAGGAACAGCACTCACAGCAACAATGCCCACCGAGCCTCCAGATTGGAGCAGCTGGATTCTCCGACAGGGCGGAGTGAGGATGCACACCTTGACAGCCGTCCCGGATTCCTCATTAAAGGTAAAGTGTGCAAACTTTCCAAGCCCAGCGGGGGTTGAGTGGGTTTGCGTGAGTGTGCGTGTGAGTGAGCGAGTAAGAGAGAGAGCGAGAAAGTGAGTGTGAGGACCCTAAGACTGGGAATTAACCAGACACACACACACCCCCTTCCCCTCCTCCCTCCCCAAAAGCCTTTCTATAAAGCAGGCTGCTGGAGAAGGAAAACCCAGGTTGAAAGGCAACCCGCTTCCAACCCCCACTTTCATATGAATTCTGCTGAGTCCAGTTTGAAGTGTGTGCCACCACAGGTAAATGCAAAGATGGTGTTACTTAAACCCAACTCCTTAACTTGGCCCCGGTCCCCACTCCCTTCCTTGGGGATCATGACATGGGGCCCACTCTGTCTCTCTCTAGCTCTGCTTCTTAAGTGGAAAGGCAAA
Source organism: Carcharodon carcharias (assembly GCF_017639515.1). Lineage (NCBI taxonomy): Eukaryota > Metazoa > Chordata > Chondrichthyes > Lamniformes > Lamnidae > Carcharodon > Carcharodon carcharias. The sequence continues at coordinate 40,123,773 of NC_054474.1, read as the reverse complement.
AAAGGCTTCACTGGTTAGCTCTGTTGCTTTGCACTTTTTAATGGCTATTCTAATTAAATACTTCTTTAAATTATCAATTTATTGCTTTGATATTGATTTTTAAAAATAAATTCATGTTTAATGTTGTGCCAAACCTTATTTTTCTGAAATTTGCTTATTGGCCCCTTGAGTGAGAAAAAACTGAAATATGGCCCCTCATACGAATAGGTTCGATAACCCTGACCTTGAAGTTTAAGGGGAACAGATGCATTGGAACGCCACACCTTGCAAGTTCCCCTCCAAGCCACACACCATCCTGACTTGGAACTATATCACCATTCCTTCACTGTCGCTGCATCAAAATTCTGGCACTCCATTCCAAACAGCACTGTGGGTTACCTGCATCAGACAGACTGCAGCAGTTCAAGAAGACGGCTCACCACCATGTTCTCAAGGGCATTTAGGGATGTACGATAATGCCCACATACTATGATGGAGCAAAATCAACAGTAAAGTGATGGAAGGGGTTATGGACAGTGCTACCAAGTAACATCTACTCACCAATAAACTACTCATTGCCAGGACCACTTGACTCCAGATGTTACAGCCTTGGTCCAAACTCGAGTGCCGAATGTCAGAGGTGACCGTGGCTGCCCTTAATATCAAAGCAGCATTTGACCGAGTTTGGCATCAAGGAGTCCTTGTAAAATTGAAGTCAATAGAAATCAAGGGAAAACTCTTCTCTAGCTGGAATCATACCTAGCAGAAAGTAGCACATAAAAAGATGGTTGTTGGAGGCCTATTATCTCAAGCCCACAGCACTGTTGCAGTAGTTCCTCAGAAAAATGTCCTAGGCCCAAGCATCTTCAGCTGCTTCAGCAATGACTTTCCTTCCATAGTGGGGATGTTCACAGATGATTGCACAATGTTCAATTCCATTTGCAACTCCTCAGTCTGTGCTTGCATGTCATAAGAGCTGGATAATATTCAGAATTGGGCAGATTAAATGGCAAGTAAAATTCATGCCACACAAGTGCCAGGCAATGAATATTTCCAACAAGACAGATTAATTACACCATAAATGTAGATTGTAAATAGCTGAATCCCAAGTACTGATCCTTGCAATAGGCTGCTAGTAGGAACCTGCCATCCTGAAAATGTCACTTTTTTCCGACAGTTTCTGTCCATTAACCAATTCTCAATCCATGCTAATACATCACCCCCAATCCCAGGAGTCCTAATTTTGTGTAATAACCTCTTGTGGCAACTTAGCTTCACAGATGCTACCGAACTTGCTAAGGCATTTTCAATCTTTCATTTCAGATTTATAGCATCCGCAGTATTTTGCTTTTGATCAGGGATCCTATATAGGGTGAACTTCACTGAACTAGCTAAAGCTCAGTGTAGCTCACCTCAACATGCAAGTTCAAATGCAAGTGCTTCACACATTGACAGGCAGAAACTGGAAGTGTTACACAAGCACAGGGCCAATATTTAAAAGTACCCCATGACATCAGAGTTGATTGATGCAAAACTTTTATAATCTTTTAAAAGGATGTTCATGGACATAATTTGTCCCTTGCACATTGGGTATAATTTGGGGAGAGAGTGCGGGGGTGAGGTGGATCACCATTGCACTCGTTTTTTTGAGCAAAATATTTCTTGGGTCCAAACCCCATCAAAACGTACACAAACTGGAAGCCAGCAACTTCTAAGTGTTCAAGGCATCTGCCTGAAATAGGTATTACGCACCATGAATATGAAAATTAAGGTCCTAGTGCCTGTCTTAGAATCCTGCTTCAAAGAACATGGTCAGCTGGGCACAGCATGTGCCACTCAGCTTTTCAGCATCCACAGCAGGCTAATCAGCAGACCAAAAAGGAACTGCTGGAGGCAGACTACAAACACGTAACTAACTTCTTTATACTTTTATTTCTGTAGAACAAGGAACAATAGTGCTTCTCTTGACTCCACTGAAATACGACAAGCTATTTTGAAAAATATATCTTAAATGCTCATTGGCCTGAAACGTTAACTCTGTTTCTCTCTCCACAGAAACTGCCTGACCTGCTGAGTATTTCAACCACTTTTTGTTTATGTTTCAGATTTTCAGCATCCACTGTAAGTTGTCTAGAGAAATATAGGCCTGGATACAAGGAGAGCTCCTTGCTCTTCTTCACTGCATGAAGAAGTCTGTGCGATGTTTATAAATGCACACATGCAGGCTGATATGCTCAGCCAGAAAACTGTACCTCTGACCATGTAGCACTTCCCTGCTGCCCAAAAGTGTCAATCAAAATCACATAATCAAGTCCCATGCTAGGCTATCCATATATAACAGGTTTTGATTTGTAGGTGACTTAGTCTGTTTATGGAGAGCCTTTTTATTCGTTCAAATTAGGAGATAACTGAACTATCTCTGCAGCATGTTGGTACATTAAGATGTGCCACCGTGATAGCACAAAACAACACTACAAACAGCACTTTATTATACCCTTTATTTCCAACATGCCTTTGCACCATCCTTACAGCTTCACCCTCTCCCAACTGTCAATTTGATCTATGCTGCGTGACGAGGCACTTTCTTTCTAACCACAAATGGAGAACTAATCTTTGTCAGACATCGTACTCAGCAACCAGGCTGAGCAGTAACATGGCTCGTGACTTGTACTTTTATTGGATGGAGCAACAGTTCCAGCTATGACTACAATCTGCCCCCACAGTACTATCTTCAAACTATTATTACACCAAGTCATTACAGAATTAGTTTCACAAGAATTTGATTCTAATCTGTTCTGTAAATTACCCTGTGATTTTATACAGTGTCAGTTCTTTATCAATTTTGATTCTTCAGGAACCAGACAATATTTTTGAGGCAGGAGGTGGGTGAAGACAACTTTATTTCCCTTTAGGTTTATGAGGGGAGGCCACTGGAATTTTTTTTCTTTTTTTTACATTTTGGGTTTTTTCGTTGGGGGAAAGGGGCTTTTGCTGTGTTTTTTTTTTGTCCCTTTGAGGACCTTTCCTTGTGTTGTCTCTCCACCTTCCAGTTTTTTTCTGTCTTTTTAAGTGAACAGTGCTCACTGTTCTAGCCTTCATGGTTTCAATTATTCTATTTAACTGAAGTGTATAGCATTTTATGCAGTAACCATTTATAGTCTTTTCAGAGCTAGCAGGCTGACCGTGTTTCTGGCATTTTCAGCTTTCATTTCAGAGCTCTTGTAAATATAGGAACAGAGGTGCATGAATGCCACTAGGAGTGACCCTTCTTTCCAGTTTCTATCTTTCCCAGTTAGGAAATCCTTAACATTTCACTTAGTACTTCCCCATGGTTGCAAAGCTAAGATGAAAAGCTCATCTTGCAGAGAAGATCAAGTAATACAACATTTGTCACTTACTGTTTCTCCCTCAGCTTTTGTTACTGTTTTGAAGCCATTTTTTTTTGTTTCTGTCTTGTTTCACTCTTCCTTTCCTTACTTCCCTTAACACTCCCTGAAGAGCCAATGATTAAATAGCATACTGTATAAAAAGAAAAGGAAGGCGATGGTGTAGTGGTATTGTCGCTGGGTCCCAGAGACCCAGGGTAATGCTCTGGGGTCATGGCTTCAAATCCTGCCACAGCAATGGTTGAAGTTGAATTCAAAAAAAATCTGGAATTAAAAGTCTAATGATGACCATGAAACCATTGTCATTGTTGTAAAAACCCCATCTTCACGAAGGAAATCTGCTGTCCTTACTGGTCTGGCCTACATGCGACTCCAGACGTACAGCTATGTAGTTGACTCTTAAATGCCCTCTGAAATGGCCTAGCAAGCCACTCAGTTGTATCAAACTGCTACAAAGTCTCCAAAAAAAAGTGAAACCGGACAGACCACCAGACATCAATCTAGACACCGGAAACGACGTGACAAACTCAGCCCTGGTGACCCTGCAAAGTCCACCTTACTAACATCTGAGGCCTAGTGCCAAAATTGGGAGAGCAGCCTTACAGGCTAGTCAAGCAATAGCCCGACATAGTCATCCACACAAAATCAATACACTCAACAACCCAGGGTATGTCCTACCCCGACAGTGGCGGCACAGCGTATACAGTCGGAAAGGAGTTGCCCTGGGAGTCCTCAACATTGACACCGGCCCCCACTTTGGTCTCATAGCATCAGGCCAAACATGGGCAAGGGAATCTCCTGCTGATTACCACATACCACTCCCCCTCAGCTGATGAATCAGTACTCCATGTTGAACACCACTGGGTGGAAGCACTGAGGGTGGCAAGGGCACAGAATGTACTCTGGATGGGGGAGCTCAATGTCCATCACCAAGAATGGCTCATTAACACCATTACTGATTGAGCTGGCCAAGTCCTAAATGACATAGCTGCTAGACTGGGTCTGCTGCAGGTGGTGCGGGAACCGACCTTGATATCATCCTCAACAATCTGCCTGCCGCAGATGCACCTGTCCATGATAGTATTGGTAAAAGTGACCAGCGCACACAGTCGTCATGGAGGCAAAGTCCTGCCTTCACATAGAATACCCTGCATCATGTTGTGTGGCACTACCACTGTGCTAAATGGGATAGATTTCAAACAGATCTAGCATCTCAAGACTGGGCATCCATGAGGCACTCTGGGCCATCAGCAACAGCAGAATTGTACTCAAACACAATCTGTAACCTTATGGACCGGCATAACCCCACTCTACCATTACCATCAAGGCAGGGGATCAATCCTGGTTCAATGAAGAGTGCAGGAGGGCATGCCAGGAGCAGCACCAGGAATACCTAAAAATGAGGTGTCAACCTGGGGAAGCTATAACACAGGACTATTGCCTGCCAAACAGCATAAGCAGCAAGTGATAGATGGAGCTAAATGATCCCATAACCAACGAATAAGATCTAAACTCTGCAGTCCTGCCACATTCAGTCGTGAATGGTGGTGGGCAATTAAGCAACTCACTGGAGGAGGAAACTCCACAAATTTTCCCATCCTCAATGATGGGGGAGCCCAGCACATCAGTGCAAAACATAAGGCTGAAGCATTTTCTACAACCTTCAGCCAGAAGTGCCAAGTGGGTGATCCATCTTGGCCTCCTCCGGAGGTCCACACCATCACAGATGCCAATCTTCAGCCAATTTGATTCAATCCATGTGATATCAAGAAACGGCTGAAGGCACTGAATACTGCAAAGGCTATGGACCCTGACAATATTCCAGCAATAGTACTAAAGACTTGTGCTCCAGAACTTGCCACGTCCCTAGCCAAGCTGTTCTAGTACAGCTACAACCCTGCCATCTACCCAGCTATGTGGAAAACTTCCCAGGTGTGTACTGTCCACAAAAAGCAGGACAAATCCAACCCGGCTAATTACTGCCCCATCAGTCTACTCTCGATCATCAGTAAAGTGATGGAAGGGATCAAAAACAGTGCAATCAAGCAGCACTTGCTTAGCAATAACCTGATCACTGATGCCCAGTTTGGGTTCCGCCAGGGCCACTCAGCTCCTGACCCCATTACAGCCTTGGTTCAAACATGGACAAAAGAACTAAACTCCCGGGATGAGAGTGACTGCCTTTGACATCAAAGTCACATTTGACCGAGTGCAGCATCAAGGAGCCCTTGCAAAACTGGAGTCAATGGGAATTGGGAGAAAACTCTCCACTGGTAGTCATACTTAGCACAAAGGAAGATGGCTGTGGTTGTTGGAGGTCAATCACCTCAGTTCCAGGACATCACTGCAGGAGTTCCTTAGAGTAGTGTCTTCGGCCCAACCATCTTTAGCTGCTTCATCAATGATCTTCCTTCCATCATAAGGTCAAAAGTGGGGATACTCGCTAATGATTGCACAATGTACAGCACCATTCGCAACTCCTCAGATACTGAAGCAGTCCATGTCCAAACGCAGCAAGACCTGGACAATAGCCAGGCTTAGGCTGATAAGTGACAAGTAGGACTGGCTGGCTGGCAGGAAGCAGAGTATGCATAAATGGGTATTTTTCGGATTGGCAGGATATAATGAGTGGAGTCCCACAGTGGTCTGTACTGGGGCCTCAACTTTTTACAATTTACATCAATGACTTAGATGAGGGGAGTAAAGACATAGTAGCTAATTTTGCAGATGACACAAAGATAGGTAGGAAAGTGTGTTGTGAAGAGGACATGAAGAGGTTGCAGATGGATATAGATAGGTTGAGTGATTGGGCAACAATCTGGCAAATGGAGTTTAATGTAGGAAAATATGAAGTTGTTCACTTTGACAAGAAGAGCAAAAAAGCAGAGTATTACTTAAATAGAGAACGGCTGCATAATTCTGAGGTGGAGGGATCTAGGTGTTCTAGTACAAGTCACAAAAAGTTAGTATGCAGGTACAAAATGTAATTAAGATAAAAGCAAAAAATTGCGGATGCTGGAAATCTGAAACAAAAACAAAAATACCTGGAAAAACTCAGCAGGTCTGGCAGCAGTTAATGTTTCGAGTCCAAATGAGTAATTAAGGCACCTAATGGAATGCTATCCTTTACTATGAGGGATTGAACATAAAAGTAAGGATTGGCTCTACTCTGAAGAGTCATACAGCCTCAAAATGTTAATTCTGTTTTTCTCTCCACAGATGCTATTAGACCTGCTGAATTTTTCCAGCATTTTCTGTTTTTGTTTCAGATTTCCAGCATCCGCAGTATTTTACTTTTATTATATAAAAGTAAAGATACTATGCTTCAGTTATACAGGGCATTGGTGAGACTGCACCTTGAATACTGTGCAGTTTTGGTCTCCTTATTTAAGGAAGAATGTAAATGCATTGGAGCAGTTCAAAGGAGGTTTACTAGATTGACAACTGGAATGAGTGGGTTGTCATGAGGAAACGTTGGACAGACTGGGCTTGTTTCCACTGGAGTTTAGAAGGGTAAGGGGTGATTTGATTGAAGTGTACAAGATTCTGAACGGCCTTGACAAGGTGGATGTCAAAAGGATGTTTCCTCTTGTGGGTGAGTCCAGAACTAGTGGGCAATTGTTTTAAAATTAGGGGTCACCTTTTTGGGACAGAGATGAGGAGAAATTTCTCTCAGAGGTTTGTACGACTTTGGAATTCTCTGCCTCAGAAGGTGGTGGAGGAGGTGTCTTAGAATATTTTTAAGGCAGAGGTAGATAGATTCTGAAGAAGGAGGGCCATACAGGCTTGAAATGTTAACTCTGTTTCTCTCTCCACAGATGCTGCTAGACCTGAGTTTTTCCAGCATTTTCTGTTTTTTTTCAGATTTCCAGCATCCGCAGTATTTTGCTTTTATCTTAAGATTGAGACCCTTGCCTAATCAGAATCTAAGGTTATCGGGGTTAGATGGGAGAAATCGAAACACAAGAGCATCAGCCATGATCTTATTGAATGGCGGAGCAGGCTCAAAGGGCTAAATGGTCAACTCCTGTCCCTATTTCTAATGCTCTTAGGTTAACATTCACGCCACACAAGTGCCAAGCAATGACCATCTCCAACAAGAGAGAATCTAACCATTGCCCGTTGACATTCATTGGCATTACTATCACGGAATCCTCCACTATCAACATCATGGGGGTTACCATTCACCAGAAACTGAACCGGACTAGCCATATAAATACTGTGGCTACAAGGGCACATCAGAGGCTAGGAATCCTGCAATGTGTAACTCATCTCCTGACTCCCTAAAGCCTGTCCACTATCTACAAGGCACAAGTCAGAAGTGCGATGGAATACTTCCCACTTGCCTAAATGAGGCAGCTCCCACAACACTCAAGAAACTTGACACTGTCCAGAATAAAGCAGCCTACTTGATTGGCACCATATCCACAAACATTCACTCCCTCCATCACTGATGCACAGGACCAGCAGTGTGTACCATCTGCAAGACGCACTGCAGGAATTCACCAAGGCTCCTTAGACAGCACCTTCCAAACCCACAACCACTACCATCTAGAAAGACAACAGCAGCAGACAGATGGGAACACCACCACCTGGAAGATTCTCTCCAAGTCACTCACCATCCTGACTTGGAAATATATCACCATTCCTTCACTGTCGCTGGGTCAAAATCCTGGAACTCCCTTCCTAACAGCACCATGGGTGTACCTACACCACATGGACTGCTGCGGTTCAAGAGGCAGCTCACCACCACCTTCTCAAGGGCAATTAGGGATGGGCAATAAATGCTGGCCCAACCAGCGAAGCCTACATCCTGTAAATGAAAAAAAAAATACACACTCATCTGGGAGAACTTAGGTGGCAGTGAAGATGCTAATTTAGAAAACATTAATCACTTGTCTGTATCTGGAATGTGGAATAATATACAAGATTCATGACTATTTTTTATTAAAATTGCATAAGACTGTGGGGTGAAATTCTATTTAAGATAATTTTTCTCTAATTACAAACTAATTAACAAGTTCAGACAACTGCACAGCTTTAAAAATGCAGGCTTAATAAGGTTCTGTCGAAGGGTCATGAGGACTCGAAACGTCAACTCTTTTCTTCTCTGCCGATGCTGCCAGACCTGCTGAGTTTTTCCAGGTAATTCTGTTATTGTTTTTGTTTTGGATTTCCAGCATCCGCAGTTTTTTTGTTTTTATAGGCTTAATAAGGATGCAATTTTGTTATCAAGTCATCAATTGCAGAAGAAAATGGACTACTGCACTGTTTTTTTGTTGTTGAGAACTTGCACCTCTTCATATGTCCACCTAAATATATATACATTTTGTAACAGTACATTGCATTTATTTCATTCACAAGCAATATCAAACATTCAACAAACATTCACACCACATAAACACTTTGATGCGCACTCAACTTTTATGTGTGTTGTCCTACTCTGACCTTGGCCCACTATACTGTTCTAAAGTTCAAGGAAAAGGGCATCATTTTTTCGATTAAGACAACATTTGAGTTCAACAATTTTAAATCATAAGAACCACTCCCAGTTTTTTTCACAGCAGCTATCGGTAATGATTCGGCCACTGTCATCTCATCCAAGCCCATCTTTACTTGCCCCATAGCATGCATCATCCTTTTTTCATTTAGTCTCTCCTGCATTCCACCCTCTCACAGACATTCCGTATTTTTTCCCTCCCCTCACTCCAATCCCTGCCTGCGTATTTGGTTAAAGCCTGTAAGATCCCTAACTTTTTCCCAGTTGTGATGGTAGGTCACTGACCTGAAACATTGACTTTGCCTCCCTCTCTCCAAAGATGCTACCTGACTTGCTGAGTATTTCCAGCTTTTCCTGTTCTTATTTCATATTTCCAGCATCTGGCCTTTGTATTTGGCTTTTTTCTATTTAATCAGTGGGTATTCTATCATCCACTGGTACTCTTTTTCTATAACCAAGTGATACTGTTATCCCCTGGCGCACTCTTTAGTCGGTCAGTGCTCTTGTCACCCACTGGCATTTTCCTTAGTTGGTGCTGTCACCCTTTAGCACTCTCTTTATCCAGTTAGTTTCTGTCACCCACTGGCACTCTTTAATCGGTTGGTGCTCTCTTTCTCTCTCTCTAACCTTTGCGCTGGGTTATGATGGTGATCAGAGGGATGGTGGGTCTGTCGGAGAACACCTCGGCGTTGCGCTGTAGCGCATCTCTAACCATCTGGAAGCCGCTGAGGACGACCAGGAGCCGACTGCCCAGGTGCAGGCTGCAAATGTCGCCATACGCCTTGCCCAGGGCGGTGAACTGCAGGTGCGGCGGGAGTTGAGCCCCGGAACCGGTTCTCCAGGAGGGCAGCGTGCCGATCAGGGGCCAGCAGGGCGGGCCGGGGGGCAGCCTGTGCCGAACCCGGGTCCTGCGCTTCAGGAGGTAGCGGGTCAGCAAGAGAGCAGCAAGCGCCAACAAGACAGGCGTTAGACATTGACCGGGGGACTGACCCGCCACCGGGGTTTGATCGGCTCCCAGACTCTGACCGGCTGCCGTTGCCGCCATTTTGTCGTCGTCGCCGCCGCCGCCTGGCTCCGCCCGTGACGTCAGCGGCAGACCGGGGTCAAAGTGCAAAGATGCCTTTTCATCATCAGGAGACACTGGGTTTGGCCTCGTGACAGCAGATAGAAAGGTGGGGTCACAATTAATGAAGAACTAAACTACAAAACAAATCAAATTAAAATAACTTGGATTAAATGCATGTAATCCTGGTTGCCACACACCAGGAGAGCCTCCATGTGCACGAGAGGGACATACAGCGGAGAGCAACATTAATAATCTCAAGTGGATCAACCACGAGGAAAGAGGCATAAACTCTGCTGTCTAAAGTATTAAAGTACCTGAAACTCAAAATATAATTTTAAGGTTTATTGGACTAGTAGAACAGGAAAACCAGAAAGTTAAATTAGTTAAACTTGAAACAATTTAGAAAAAATATTTATTCAAAAGTGATAAATATTTGGAATTATCTAGTGGAATCAAAAACTGGCTCAAGATATACTAAGCATCTTGATTTGCGGTACGAGACAAAAACAAAACTTTATTAATGTCAAACCTTGTACCTTAATTCAGGCCTGCTCAGTAGTTATCCTTCCATAATGGCCTGGATTTGCTTTGCTAAAGTCTCAATTTTTCTGGTGTTATCCTCTGGCAAATAATATGGGAGTGAGACACCTTCACTCTCTCCAAAATTGGCCAGCATGATTTCCTTCCCATGTCACTGTAAAATGATCTGTCTCAATGCATGCAGGTGAAAGTGGGGAACATAACTTAGTTACCACAGAACTTCCACAATTTACCATCCATGATTTACCCTCAGAAATCGCTGCCACTATAAAAACCTAACAGTATTGGATCAGATCAGTGTCTAGGTGGAAAGAAAGAACTGGGAAGGTCAAGTTGTACTGGGTAGTAATTCTACAACAGCACTTTGCTAGAAATGATTTGCAATCTTTAAAGACAGTAAAATCTCTGTTGAAAGATATTGCTGAATTTTGTTGGCAGATTAAAGAGTTGTTTAGAAAAGCTATGGATTTCCCTTGAAATTCAAGGTTCTTATAGCTTGTATAGATGGGAGAGGAGCTGCAAGGTGGATGAGCGAATTAATCACTGTAGTACAGGGAGCCATTCAAGTGGGGGGTGTAAATAGGAACTTTGTGGTAATAGGAGACAGTATAGTTGGGGGATGGACACAATTTTCTGTGTAGCCGAGAGTGAAAGTCCAGAGGCTTTGCTGTCTGCTCAGTGCCAGGGTTTCGGACATCTGCTTGGGGCTGGAGAGGAACTTGCAGTGGCAGGGGTAGGATCCAGTTGCTGTTGGTCCCTACATGGACCATGACATAGATAGGACTAGGAAAGAGGTTCTGCAAAGGGAGGGAGGGCAGCTAGGTGCTAAATTAAAAAGAGAAACTCAAGGATAATAATCTCTATATTATCAACTGAGCCACAAGCAAATTGGCGTAGGGTAAATAAGATTAGGGAGTTAAATGCTTGGTTCAAAGATTAGTGTGGGAAAAATGGGTTTTGATTCATGGGGCACTAGCACCAGTTCTGGGGAATGTAGGAGCTGTACCATTAGGATGGTCCTCACCTGAACCATGCTGGAACTAGTTCTGGGAGTCATATATCTAGGGCAGTAGAGAGGGCTTTAAACTAAATAATGAGAGCGAGGGATCACGTGAGGGAAGATATGGTAAATTAAAGAGAAAGGACAAGTCAAGAGAGCAAGGTTGCAATAAGGATAATGATAATCAGAGTGTGGCAGGAAGGGACAGAGCATACAAACTTAAGAGTGTGCCAGCAGATAATGCCAGAGTTTGCAAAAAATGGTAAATAGACGGAACTAAAGGCTCTATATCTGAATGCCTGTTGCATTTATAACAGAACTGATGAATTGTCAGCTCAAATAGAAATAAATAAGTATGACCTGATAGCCATTTCAGAGTCATGGCTAAGGTGACTAAGGCTGGGACCTAAATAATCAAGGCTGCTTGACATTCCGGAAGGACAGGAAGCTATGAAAAGGGGGTGGGGTAGCCCTGTTAATTAAGGATGACATTAATAAAATAGTATGGGATGAGCTTAGTTTTAAAGATCAAGAGGTAGAATCCACCTGGGCAGAGATAAGAAATAGAAAAGGTGAGAACTAGTTTATAGGCCCTCTAACTGTAACTACACTGTAGAGCAGGGTATACTGGATGAAATAATGGGGACGAAAACAAAAAATGCTGGAAAAGCTCAGCAGGCCTGGCAGCACCTGTGGAGAGAGAAACAGAATTAACATTTTCGAATCTCTTCTTCAAAGTCATATGGACTCAAAACATTAACCCTGTTTTTCTCTCTCCAAAGATGCTGCTAGACCTGCTGAGATTTTCCAGCACTTTCTGTTTTAGTTTCAGATTTCCAGTATCCGCAGTATTTTGCTTTTATCTTAAAGAAATAATGGGGGCTTGGAAGAAAAGTACTGTATTAATCATGGGGGATTTTAATTTAAACATAGATTGGATGAATCAAATTGGCAAAGGGAGCCTTAAAGATGAGGTCATAGAGTGTTTTTGGGATAATTTCTTAGAGCAGCACATCCTAGAGCCACCAGAGAGCAGCTACTTTAGATCTAGGAGTGTGCAATGAGGCAGGATTAATTAATCATGTCATACTGAAGGAACCTCTAGGTAGCAGTGATCAAAATATGGTTGAATTTTGCATTCAGTTTTGAGAAAAGAGTGGGTCTAAGGCTAGTGTTTTAAACTTAAATAAAGGCAATTATGGGGTTTGAAGACAGAGCTGGCTAAAATGAACTGGGAAATTAGGTTAAAGGGTAGAACTGTAGGGGTGCAGTGACAGACATTTAAGGATATATTCCATAACACTCAGCAAAGATACATTCCAGTGAGAAAGAAAGACAATAGGAGAAGGATGCACCATCTGTGGCTAACTAAGGAAGTTAAAGATAGTATCAAATTGAAAAAAAAAGCATACAATTCTGCGAAGATTAGTGGTAGGTCAGAAGATTGGACAGAATTTAGAAACCAGCAAAGAATGACTAAAAAAAAGAGGAAGAAAGAGTGTGAGAGAAAATAAGCTAGAAATATTTAAAAAAAAATATAGTAAGAGTTTTTACAAGTATTTAAAAAGGAAAAGTAACAAAAGTTAACATGGGTCCCCTAGAGAGGGTGTCAGGGGAATTAATAATAGGAAATAAAAGAAGGCAGAAGTGTTGGACAGATATTTTGTGTCTGTCTTCACTTTAGATTACACAAATAACATCCCCAAAATACTTGCCAATCCAGAGATGAAAGGGAGGACGGATCTTAAAACAATTGCAATTACCAGTGTAAAGAGAATATAATTTTCCTTAATACTACTGTGGGATGCTGTGAAGCAGTCTCATGTGTGTTGTGTGTGTGACTAATTTAATTGAACTGAAGACAGTCAGACAGCAAGGTTTAAATCATCAAAAGGGTTAGGTGTAAAAACAGGCATTTTGAAATGGAGATGGACAAGTTAAGATGAGATCCTAGTAGATGCAGTATAAATTGGAATTTGCATTTGGAGATAAGCGAGGAGTGAATTGTTAGCTGTTGAATTTCAAAGAGGCATAACAAGAAGTTTTAGAACTGGCAAAAATTGTGAATAGATAAGGCAAAGTTATTAAGTTGATTTTTTTCTGACAGAGCTGGCCATAATTACAATATGAAAGATTTTTATATTCATGGAAAGGTAACTTCCAAAGCAAATTAAAATAATGGGCTTTAGGATCAAAGGAGAGAAAATAAATTTGAGGAAGGATTGAAAGCTGTATGGGGAGTGGCCATGTGAGATGTTGAAAGGTGGACTATACAAAGACAGACCTGTGAAAAGCAGCCTCGAGCTACCCCAGTGAAATGCTTGCTTGTTCTAGAAAGCAAGATTTTGTTTTAGCCTTGGATTTCCTTTGTTGAGTGAGAAGGAGAAAGGAAGGAGAAGGAGAAGGAGAAGGAAACCCTGTGAAATACCTCCTTTATTGCAACAGCGGGTGCCTTGCAGTAATATTACTGGATGTTTTATAGATTAAGAATGTATTTGGACTGTAACCTGGAAAAAAGAGGTTTATTTGTGAGTCTAGCTAAGTAGAAATCTTTTGTGAAAGTTAGAAGACTAAATTTAACTGTGTGTTGAAGTTTTTTTTTTGTTAATTAAGGTTTTAATTTAATATTTAAAATCACCAAAAGTAGTAGTGAAATCTTTACTTCTGACTTTAGTGCACATACCTTCTTGTAATAAAATATAAATCATTGTGATAGCTTGGCCAAGTCTCCCTTTGGGATTTGGTCAGCCTGACAATTACCACTTGCCATTTATAACACCAGGGAAAGTGTACTGAGCAAATAATAGAACTAAAGGCTGAGAAGACCACATGACCTGATGGACTTCATAATGAGGTCTTAAAGAAAGGGCTGCTGATATAGTAGATGCATCGGTTGTAATTTTCCAAAATTCCCTAGATTTTTGAAAGGTCGCATCAGTTTGGAAAATAGTGATTTTTTTTAAATTCATTCATGGGATGTGGTCTTTGCTGGCTGAGCTAGCATTTATTTCCCATCCCTAATTGCCCTTGAGAAGGTGGTGGTGAGCTGCCTTCTTGAACCGCTGCAGTCCATGTGGTGTAGGTACACCCACTGTGCTGTTAGGAAGGGAATTCCAGGATTTTGACCCAGTGACAGTGGAGGGACGGTGATATATTTCCAAGATAGGATGGTGAGTGACTTGGAGGGGAACTTCCAGGTGATGGTGTTCCCTGAATGCAACTCAAGAAAGAAGGGAGACAGAAAGCAGGATATTACAGGCCAGTTAGCATAACATCTGTCATAGGGAAAATGCGGAAATCTACTATTAAGGAGATTATAGACTTAGAAAATCTTAATGCAATCAGGCCAAGTCAACATGGCTTTGTAAAAGGGAAATCATGTTTAATTCATTTATTAGAGTTCTTTGAGGAAGTAACAAGTTATGTGGATAAAAGGGAAGCTGAAGATGTGGAGTACCGGATTTCAAAAAAAGGCTTTTGATAAGGTGGCAATTATTTACAATCTATGTCAATGCTTGGATGAAGGGACCATGATTGCTAAATTTGCTTATGACACAAAACTAGCTAGGAGAGTAAGTTGTGCAGACTCCTTAAGTGAGTGGGCAAAAATTTAGCAGATGGAGTATAATGTGGGGAAATGTGAACTTGTTCACTTTGGTAGCAAGAATAGAAAAGTAGTATATTATTTGAATAGAAAGAGATTGCAGAACTCTGTCGTACAGAGGAACCTGGCTATTTTGATACATGAATCTTAAAAAGTTAGTCTGGGTACAGCAAGTGATTAGGAAAGCAAATGGAATGTTGTTGATTATTGCAAGGGGAATAGACGATAAAAGAAAGTTTTGCTACCATTCTACAGGGCATTGGTGAAATCACTGGGTACAGTTTTGGTCTCCTAACTTAAAAAAGAATATAATTGCTTTCGAAGCAGTTCAAAGGTTCACGACTGATTCCTGGGATGAAGGTGTTATCTTAATGAGGAAAGGTTGTCCTGTATCTGTTGGCATTTAGAAGATTGAGAGACGATCTAATTGAAAAATATAAGGGGCAGAATTTTACGGCAGCGGGATTTTACGTTCCCACTGCAGTTAATGGGAATTATAACGGCCCGCTGCATTTTACGGCCCTGTCCCCGCCGAAATGGGGCCATAAAATTCTGCCCAAGGCCTTGAGGGACTTGACAGGGTAAATGCTGAGAGAATGTTTTCCTTTGTGAGGGACACTAGAACTAGGGGACACAATTTAAAAATAAGAGGTTCCACTTAAGAAGGCGATGAGGAGACTTTTTTTCCCTCAGAATGTCGTTAGTCTGTGGAACTCTCTTCCACTAGAATGGTGGAGGCAGGGTCATTGAATCTTTCGCCCCTATACCAAGGTACCGATTTGCACGTCAGGATTGCTACGGGGCGGGGGAGGTGATGTTGTGGTATTGTTGCTAGCTGAGTAATCCAGAGATCCAGGGTAATGCTCTGGGGACCCGGGCTCGAATCCCGCCATGGCAGTTGGTGGAATTTGAGTTAAATAAAAATCTGGAATAAAAGCCCTGAATTAAAAGCCTAATGATAACCATGAAACCATTGTCAATTGTTGTAAAAACCCATCTGGTTCACTAATGCCCTTTAGGGAAGGAAATCTGTCGTCTTTACCTGGTCTGGCCTGCATGTGACTCCAGACCCACAGCAATGTGGTTGACTCTTACATGCCCTCTGAAATGGCCTAGCAAGCCACTCAGTTGTATCAAATGTTACAAAGCCACAAAAAAGGACGGACAGACCAACCAGCATCGACCGAGGCACTGGAAATGACAATGGCAATCAGCCCTGTTGACCCTGAAAAGTCCTCCTTACTAACATCTGGGGGCTAGTGCCAAAATTGGGAGAGCTGTCTCACTCCCCAGTCAAGCAACTGCCTGACATGGGCATCCTCACTGAATCATAGATTTCAGATAATGTCCCAGACACCACTATCACCATCCCTGGGTATGTCCTGTCCCACCGGCAGGACAGACCCAACAGAGGTGGCGGCACAGTAGTATACAGTCGGGAGGGAGTTCCCTGGAAGTCCTCAATACTGACTCTGGACCTAATGAATTCTCATGGCATCAGGTCAAACATGGGCAAGGTAACCTCCTGCTGATTACCACGCACTGTCTTCCCTCAGCTCATGCATCAGTGCTCCTCCATGTCAAACACCACCTGGAGGAAGCACTGAGGGTGGCAAGGGCACAGAATGTACTCTGGGTGGAGGACTTCAATGTCCATCACCAAGAATGGCTCGGTAGCACCAGCACTGACTGAGCCATATAAATACTGTGGCTACAAGAGCAGGTCAGAGGCTAGGAGTCCTGTGATGAGTAACTTACCTCCTGACTCCCCAAAGCCTGTACACTATCTACAAGGCACAAGTCAGGCGTGTGGTGGATTACCCCCCACTTGCCTGGATGAATGCAGCTCCAACAACACTCAAGAAGTCAGACACCATCCAGTACAAAATAGCTTGCTTGATTGGCACTCCATCCACAAACATTCACTCCCTCCACCACTGACACACAGTAGCAGTAATGTGTACCATCCTCAAGATGCACTGCAGGAACTCACCAAGCTTCCTTAGACTGCACCTTGCAAACCCATCACTACTACCAACTATAAGGACAAGGGCAGTTGATGCATGGGAACACTACCACCTGGAAGTTCCCCTCCAAGCGACTCACCATCCTGATTTGGAAATATATTGCTGATCCTTCCCAGTTGCTGGGTCAAAATCCTGGAACTCCCTCCCTAACAGCACTGTTGGTGTAGCTCTTTTAAAGCCAACCAAATAAACTAAATTAACAAAATGAAGGATAAAATAAAACACAGCCCCTAAGTTAGGGTCACTGCAAAACCAAAGACAAAAGTTAAAGGAAACTTACAACATCAAGCCAAAATGTGATTAACAGGGTTAATAAAGCACCCGAGCTTCCACGGTGCCCGCTGGGCATGGAAGGCCTCGATGGTGCCAGCAGACACCGCGTGCTCCCTCTCCTGAGACATCCAGCGGCGAATGTAGCCGCAGAAGAGGAGCAAACAGTTGGGTGGGACGACCCCCTCGAGCCCCCGCTGCCTGAACCTGTTAATGGCTAATTTGGCCAAGCCCAGGAGCAGGTTCACGAGGAGGTCCTCCTCCTTCCCGGCCCCCCTCCGCACTGGGTGCCCGTAGATCAGGAGCAGGGGACTGAAGTGCAGACAAAATAGTAATAAAAAGTTCTTTAAATAACTGTAAAGGGAGTGCAGCCTACACCACATGGACTGCAACGGTTCAACTAGACAGCTCATCCACACCTTCTTGAGGGCAATTAGGGATGGGCATTAAATGCTGGCCTAGCCATTGGTGCTCACATCCCGTGAATGAATGAAAAGTATTTTCAGGTTAGTATAATCCAATGTGATCACTTTGTCAGTCCTTCTGTATAATGAGCGCAAAGTGGGAAAGGCCCATTTAAAATTGAATACTGGTTTATCTGATTAATCGCAGTACTGTCATCCCAAGGTTCCAGGTAACTGGCATAGTAAACATATTGCATATCATTTTCTTTGTTTTTTGTCAAAAGTATGAAAGAGGGTGTCTAGAATAGTAAACATTTGGTTTCTGATTGATCTTGTCCTTGTTTTAACCAAATGATTTTGGATTAAAACTCATTGATGTGCCGCCTTGGCAGAGAATTGGGACTATTCCAGGACATGAAAGAATATATGGAAATACATTTGACATATATAATCTTCTTCCTTCACATGTTGAAATCATTGCACATTTTGGCTTTAGATTTCCATTCATAGCAGGGCATCCTAGTGGGAGGAGGAAATCTATGGATGCATTCTAGCAACTGGCCAGCCAGCATTTAATGCCCATCCCTAATTGCCCTTGAGAAGGTATTGATGAGGCCAAAACTATTCCTGTGGACGGGTTTTCATCCACACTGATGGTCCTAACAACAGTGGGCCTTCCTTAAGTTTAAAATATTCAGCAAGCTTCCATTTTGAGGTGCCTTCACACTCATCTTTCTTCCTCAGCAGCACCACCCTCAGCCGGTAGAGCTACTGGCCGGTAAGCCAGTATTGCAAACCCTCTCATTAAACCTCCCACCTCATGGTTCTATCTGCCATCCTTATTTGGACAGCGAAAGTGGTGGCAACCAATTAGGAGATCAGCTCCCACAAAATTGCACTGGCAAATGTCTAGGTGACAAGAGCAGACTCGGCATCCGCATATAGTCCCAACGTCGGACTCTCACGGGAAAATTCAGCCCAATGTGCGCAAGTTGAGATCTGGATACAGCTGAACTAATTTAAACAGTTGCACTTTGATGAGCTTGGCAGAGGTTTCACACTTTTTTTATGACTGTAATTACTCTTGAAACAACCATTTTACAGCTCATGCAGTGATTGACTGTGAATGATCTGTCAAGCTTGCATAAAGTAGGAAGACAGAATGAATAGATGAACAAGGTTAGTAATGAGTTACATTGTAAAAACTTTTGAGTATTTGACTTTGCAACTTACTGTATTATTAAGGTTATAAATTGTGATGGCTGTGGCCCAGCTGGTGGCACTCTCATTTTGAGTCAGCAAGTTCAAGGCCCAGTCTAAAGACTTGAATCTATTAATTGAGGCTGACACTCCAGTACAGCACAGAGTGCTGCACCATTGGACATGCTGTCTTTTGGATGATGTCAATCCATCTGGCCTATTAGCTAAACATATAAGATTCTATGGCACTGGTTCAAAGACAAGCTGGGGACTTCTCTCCAGTATCCTGGCCAATGTTAATCGCCCAATCAGCATCACTAAAAAACAGATTATCTGTCTTTATCACACTGTTGTTTTGTGGAAACTTGCCATGTGCAAATTGACTGCTGCATTTCCTACTTTACAACAGTGACTACACTTCAAAAGTACCTCATTAGCTGCACCCCTCTTAGGGACAGCCTGATTTTGTGAAAAGCATTGTATAAATGCAAGTTTCTTTCTTTTGTTTCACCGACATAATGATCCACTTTTCCCTCATCAAGCAAAATGTTATCAAAGATTTTTCACAAAGACCAATGACAAAAATGAAGCATGAATAATTTTATTGATCACAGAATATGCAAGATTAATTTGGTTACTGTTGCTGATTTCCTCAGATGCAGAAAGCAAACATTATAGTTTGATTGCAGCAGGGCCACTTTAGAAGAAGTATTACCTTCTGCCCAACAGCTTAGAGC
The DNA here is from genome assembly GCF_017639515.1 of Carcharodon carcharias. Classification (NCBI taxonomy): domain Eukaryota; kingdom Metazoa; phylum Chordata; class Chondrichthyes; order Lamniformes; family Lamnidae; genus Carcharodon; species Carcharodon carcharias. The sequence goes on along the minus strand of NC_054474.1, from coordinate 40,104,060 downwards.
CGGTCTATTCAATTTGATCAGCTCAACACCTCCACATGCTCCACACAAGCCTCCATCCATCCCTTTTCACCAAACCCTAACAGGATATCCATCTATTCCTCTCTCTCATGCTTAACTAGCTTATATGCATTTATGCTATTTGTCTCAACTATCCCTTGTGATCATGCATTCCGCATTCCTACAACTCTTTAGGTAAAGAAGTTTCTCCTGAATTTCCTGCTGGATTTATTAGTGACTATCTTATATTTCTGTCCTCTAGTTTTAGACACCCTCACAAGTGGAAACAGTTTTCTACATCCAGCCCTATGAAACCCTTTCACTATCTTAACGACTCCTATTGGGTCACCCCTCAGAATTCTTGGACAGAATTTAATGGGTGGTGGGGTTTCTTGCCCTGCCACCCAAAGAGTCAGTATGAACACATCCCTGCTGATGCCAGCTGCCACTCAGCCATTTAATGCCCATGGAGTGTCAATTGGCTGGAGATGAGACTCCCGTCCCTCACCTGGGCAGAAGTCCTGCCTGAGAGAGCTAATAGACAATCTGATTGATCAGCAGCTCTGTAGTCCCAGCAGTACCACCTGTAGCATAGGTCACTACTGGGACTACAAGCAGTCACCAGAGTCTAAGCACTGGAGTCCAAGACCAGGTAAGTGCGGAGTCTCATGGTGGGCAGGGGAGGTGAAGCCCGGAGAGGTTGGGGAGAGGGAGATGGAGGTCTTGGTGGAGAAGCCAGTGGGAGAGAGGAGCGAGCCGCTTTGTTAGGGGGTGCTCCCGATGTGGAAAAGGGACCCTGAAGGGAGGTGCCCCCCACCCCACCACCAAGTGCGAGCAGGGTAACCTGCTGGGATTCCCATCTACCCCTCCCAGATTTATACCTCACCTGTTCCCCATAAAATTGAGTACAGTTTTAGGGCAGGTAGAAGAATGGCAAGAAGGCTACCAGGTGATTTAATGGCCCTCTCGCCAATGCAAACTGTTTAATCTTCTACCAGAATTCACCACTTCGCTCTTAGCTATATGAAATAAATTTGCCAATTAGATGCGCACTCTACAAGTTTATTGATGTCTTCCCGTATTTTGCTACGTTCTTCCCTTGTATTAACTATACCTCCCAATTGGCGTTGTCCACAAGTTTTGAAATTGTACTTCATGATAATGAAAGATACACTTATAATGTTCTTTGGTCCTGTGTATCTTAAAATGAGCTTGTATGATATACCTGGGAGAACGCAGCCTCAATCAGTCTGAGGTGGTCAAAAGTACAAAGTAAATCAGAGTGTCTGTGACAGCAATTCACCACTTCAGAAATTAGTGACTGTACTTTAAGAATCAATTTTGTATTGAATGTCATCACAGGAGAAGCAACTTGGTTTTTCCATTTGGAAAAGATTACTAAATTTTATAGTTTTAATTACTGAAACTATGTACTCTTTCATTTACCTGATGAATATTAAATAAGTGTCTCTGTTGGTTTATAGCCTAAGCCTCAATCTGATGAGTGTAAATTCATTCACCTACCAAAGCTGAGGATTACACAGATACAAAAATCAGCCATTTTGAACTCAAGGACAGCTTTAGCATAAAAACCAAAAGGAACTGGGGATAAATTGTAGTCTTCCCAACTTGGAAGATAATCTGATGGAGTGGATCACCCAACCATGATTTTCATTCCAAAGATTTTTTTTACATTCATTCATGGGATGTGGGCTTCGCTGGCTGGGCCAGCATTTATTGCCCATCCCTAGTTGCCCTTGAGAAGTGGTGGTGAGCTGCCTTCTTGAACTGCTGCAGTCCATGTCGTGTAGGTACATCCATGGTGCTGTTAGGAAAGGAGTTCCAGGATTTTGACCCAGCGGAAGTGAAGGAACGGTGATATATTTCCAAGTCAGGATGGTGAGTGACTTGGAGGGGAACTTCCGGGTTGTGGTGTTCCTGTCTGTCTGCTGCCCTTGACCTTCTAGATGGTAGTGGTTGTGGGTTTGGAAGGTGCTGCCTAAGGAGCCTTGGTGAATTCCTGCAGTGCATCTTGTAGATGGTACACATTGCTGCCATTGTGCGTTGGTGGTGGAGGGAGTGAGTGTTTGTGGATGTGGTGCCAATCAAATGGTCTGCTTTGTCCTGGACGGTGTCCAGCTTCTTCAGTGTTGTGGGAACTGCACTCAACCAGGCAAGTGAGGAGTATCCCATCACACTCCTGACTTGTGCCTTGTAGGTGGTGGACAGGCTTTGGGAAGTCAGGAGGTGAGTTACTCATTGTAGTATTCCTAGCCTCTGACCTGCTCTTGTAGCCACAGTATTTATATGGCTAGTCCAATTCAGTTTCTGGTCAATGGTAACCCCAGGATGTTGATAGTGGGGGATTCAGTGATGGAAATGCCATTGAACGTCAAGGGGTGATGGTTGGATTCTCTTTTGTGGGAGATGGCCTTTGCCTGACACTTGTGCGGTGCAAATGTTACTTGCCATTTGTCAGCCCAAGCCTGGATATTGTCCAGGTCTTGCTGCATTTGGACATGGACTGCTTCAGTATCTGAGAGTTGCGAATGGTGCTGATCATTGTGCAATCATCAGCGATCATCTCCACTTCTGACCTTGTGATGGAAGGAAGGTAATTAATGAAGCAGCTGAAGATGGTTGGGCATGGGACACTACCCTGAGGAAATCCTGCAGTGACGTCTGGAGCTGAGGTGACTGACCTCCAACAACCACAACCATTTTCCTTTGTGCTAGGTAGAACTCAAAGCAGCAGAGAGTTTTCCTCCTGAGTCCCATTGACTCCAATTTTGCTAGGGCAACTTGATGCCACACTCGGTCCAATGCTGCCTTGATGTCAAGGGCAGTCACTCTCACCTCACCTTGGGAGTTCAGCTCTTTTGTCCATCTTTGAATCAAGGATGGAACGAGGTCTGGAGCTGGGTGGCCCTGGCAGAACTCAAACTGGGCATCATCGAGCAGGTTATTGCTAAGCAAGTGCTTTTGATGACCCCTTGCATTACTTTACTGATGATGGAGAGTAGACAGATGGGGTGGTAATTGGCCGGGTTGGATTTGCCCTGCTTTTTGTGGACAGGAAATACCTGGGCAATTTTCCATATGCCTGGGCAGATACCAGTGTTGTAGCTGTACTTGAACACCTTGACTAGGTGCACAGCAATTTCTGGAGCAAAAGTCTTCAGTTTTATTGCCGGAATATTGTCAGAGCCCATAGCCTTTGCAGCATCCAGTGCCTTTAGCCATTTCTTGATATCACATGGAGTGAATCGAATTGGCTGAAGACTGGCTTCTGTGATGCTGGGGACGTCTGGAGGAGGCTGAGATGAATCATCCACTCAGCACTTCTGGCTGAAAATTGTAGCAAATGCTTCAGCCTTATCTTTTGCACTGCTGTGCTGGGCCCCTCCATCATTGAGGAAGGGGATATTTGTGGAGCCTCCTTCTCCAGTGAGTTGTTTAATTGTCCACCACCATTCAGAACTGGACGTAGCAGGACTGCAGAGCTTAGATCCGATCCGTTGGTTGTGGGATCACTTAGCTCTGTCTATCACTTGCTGCTTATGATGTTTGGCACGCAAGTAGTCCTATGTTAAAGCTTCACCATGTTGACACCTCATTTTTAGGCATGCCTGGTGCTGCTCCTGGCATGCCCTCCTGCACTCTTCATTGAACTAGGGTTGATCTCCTGGCTTGATGGAAATGGTAGAGTGGGGGATATGCCAGGCCATGAGGTTACAGGTTGTGTTCGAGTACAATTCTGCTGCTCCTGATGACCCACAGCGCCTCATGGATGCCCAGACTGGAGTTGCTAGATCTGTTTGAAATCTATCCCATTTAACATGGTGGTAGTGCCTAGGACACTACCCTGAGGAAATCCTGCAGTGACGTCTGGAGCCACATGTAGGCCAGACACAGTAAGGGTGACAGGTTTCCTTCCCCAAAGGACATAGTGAACCAGATGGGTTTTTACAACAATCGACAATGGTTTCATGGCCATCATTAGACTTTTAATTCCAGATTTTTATTGAATTCTAATTCCATCATCTGCCGTGGTGGGATTCAAACCAAGGTCCCCAGAGCATTATTTTGGGTCTCTGGATTACTATTCCAGCGACAGTACCACTATGCCATCAACTAAGAGAACTGGGCAAAGAACACTGTGATTAATTGGCACCTAGTTTTCTTGATGATTGGATAAGGTATAATATCACCAGAAGAGCTGGGTTGTAATGAAATACACCGCAACATACTGGGACCCCACTATAACCAGGTCTATATCTCAAGATCTTGTTATCGGGAGGAATGGGTTATTACAATGTCCATTCAAAAGCACCAAGGCAGTAGACAGGATAATGCAGAACAAAGATATACTGGTTAAAATGGCCTCATAAATTAACAAACCATCTGATGTAAACAAAGTTAAGACAACCAGTTCAAATTTTATTTCTTCTGGTAACAGAAATATGAATATTGATGTATTCTTTAAATCCACAGATGATCATTAGCAGATGGATGTGTGTCGAATAAATTGGTAATTTTTAACTGTTCATGTTTACGCCAAGCGTTTTGCTAATTAAAGGATGTTCTGAAGTTGTTTCACACTTGCAACAGTTGATTTTTCATTAGCTTTCAACCATCTCAGTGATTTTTCTAGTTAGTGGACGATTGTATGGGATGATAGCAGTGGCTTGATCTCAGCATTGTTGTCATGATCATCATCATCATCATATTCAATTTGCTGGACGTTTTGTGGTCTATTACACTGGCCAATATCGCATCATCTGTATCGTGTATATGCTTTGTCAGTAGGTGTGTTGGCATTTTGGGCTTTCCTTCTTGCTTGGCTTTCATCCATCTCCATTGATACCCTTCTCAACTTCTTGTCATCTATAAGCCACCCATGAAGCATTGATTCGGCGATCCGCATTCTTTGCAAAATGAATGCTTGCATAGCACCTTCTTGATTAGGGCAATAATTTTCAGGTTCTCAATAATGTGTAAGATTTTCTGGTTCATGATTCAAAATACTTGGTGGGAATGTGAGCAAAGAGGAGGGTGTTAAGAGGCTGCAAGGTGATTTAGACAAGTTGAGTGGAGTGGGCAAATACATGGCAGATGCAATATAACATGGATAAGTGTGAAGTTATCTACTTTGGCAGGAAAAACAGAATGACAGAGCATTATTTAAATGGTGATAGATTGGGAAATGTTGATGTACAAAGGGACCTGGCTGTCCTTGTACACCAATCACTGAAAGCAAGCATGCTGGTGCAGCAAGCAGTTAAGAAAGCAAATGGTACATTGGCCTTCATTGCAAGAGGATTTGAGTACAGGAGCAAGGATGTCTTACTGCAGCTGTATAGGGCCTTGGTGAGACCACAGTTGGAGTATTGTGTGCAGTTTTGGTTTCCTTACCTAAGAATGGATATACTTGCCAGAGAGGGAGTGCAGCGAAGGTTCACCAGACTGATTCCTGGGATGGCAGTATTGTCATATGAGGAGAGATTGGGCTGACTAGGCCTGTATTCACTGGAATTTAGAAGAAAGAGCGGGGATCTCATTGAAAATGTATAAAATTCTGACAAGGATGGGTAGACTGGATGCAGAGATGATGTTACATCTGGCTGAACAAGGGGTCACAGTCTCAGGATAGGTCATTTAGGACTGAGATGAGGAGAAACTTCTTCACTCAAAAGGTGGTGAACCTGTAGAATTCTCTATCACAGAAGGCTGTGGAAGTCACTGAATATATTTGAGAAGGAAATAGATTTCTGGACTCTAAATGTGTCAAGGGGTATGGGGAGAGAGCGGGAGTATGGCGTTGAGATAGAGGATCAGCCATGATCATATTGAATGGCAGAGCAGGCGCAAAGGGCCAAATGACCTACTCCTACTTTCAATGTTTTTCTGTAACACATGATTCCACATAAATTGTTGTCTGGATATCAGTGCAATTTCAACCAGTATTAAATAGAGAAAAATGACACAATAATTAGTAATGAAGCAGCTATCTCTGTGGCTACTTCTAAGTCATTTGTGGAGCATTTGAAATGCCTTCTGAAAGCATAAATTTAATTGAAAATTTTGGGGTCCAAGACATACCCACATTATACTGAGTCCTGTGCTATAAAACTTATTATGCAGGTACAGCAAGCAATTAAGAAAGCCATTGGTATTTTAGCCCTTATTACAAAGGGATTGGAGCATAAGAGCAAATTGTTTAAGAACTTTGTGAGGCCACAATTGGAGTACTACATACAGTTTTGGTTTCCTTACCTAAGGAAGGATATACTAGTCTTAGAGGGAGTGCAACAAAGATTCACTAGACTGATTTGTGGATTAGGATATTGTCCTGAGGAGAGATGAGTCTATATTCTCTGTATTTTAGAAAGATGAGAGGTAACCTCATTGAGAGATATAAAATTTTTAAGGGACTTGATGGAGTAGATGCTGGAGGATGTTTCTCCGGGGCTGAGCAATCTAGAACACCAGGGTCACAGTATCGCAATAAGGGATGGACCATTTAGAACTGATAAGAGGATAAATTCTTTCATTCAAAGGGTCGTGGCTCTTTGGAATTCTCTACTCCTGAGAACTGTGGATGCTTAGTCGTTCAATATATTCAAGAGAATGATTGATAAATTTTTGGATATGTAAGGGACATGAGGATAGTGCCAAATTGAGGCAGAAGATCATCCATCGATCTTAAAGTTTGAGCAGATTCAAAATGGCCTACTCCTGCATCTGTTTCTTATGTTCTTGTCTTCAGCATGATGATGGTTTGTTCAGTGGCACTTCTGGTGATGAAATTGCATTCATGGTATTGCATCAGGGTCTCATTTGTTAGTTTCTATGAGGTGTTGTTCATCACATTTTAAGTGGGTATCCCTTGTCTTTGAGCAGCTAGCTGCTTTGAGGTGCTAAGAGATCGGCGGGGAGAGGGGGTGGGGGGTGGGCTGCCACAAGATGAAAGCACCACAGCAGCAGCTCGAGAATCTCATGCCTACCTGCATAAGATCTTTTAGTGGTTGCACACCAACCACACATTGATGGAGTGGAAGTCCTTTTGATGAATATCCCTGAGCATTATGGGGTTGCATTATTTGTCACATGCAGGCAGTCAATGTTGCCCAGAAACTTTGGGAAGCCAGCATAAGCTGCAAACCTGATCACTTGCTCATTCTGACTGGCTTCATCACAGACAAAGTTGGCAAACTGGCAGCCCTGGCAAACAAGCCAGCATTGACCTGTCCGAGGTATTTTTAGGGTGTTAAGTGTAGGATCCGGCAAATGTCTCTGGCACTGCCCTGGAAGAATCCAGAAACAAAATTTTTGAGGGAGGTGGTTACCTTGACAACTAAAGCATGTCCACCAGGTCCAGTTGGGAGCAGATCTTGTTTCAGCCGACTGAAAATGTCTGCCACCACCTGACACGAGATCCTGAGCCTGGTGTTTGGACATGTGGTGGACGTTTATCCTTTGCCTGGGTGCCAAGTATTTTTTTTTTTTACATATTCTTTCATGAGATGTGGGAGTCACAGGCAAGGCAAGTATTTGTTGCCCATCCCTAGTTGCCCTTGAACTGAGCAAGGGCAGTTTTGAGTCAACCACATTGCTGTGGGTCTGGAGTCACATATAGGCCAGATCAGGTAAAGACAGCAGATTTCCTCTCCTAAAGGACATTAGTGAACCAGATGGGTATTTATGACCATCAGTGATAGTTTCATGGTCACCATCACTAAGACTTCGCTTCCAGAATTATTAACTGAATTTAAATTCCACCAGCTGCTCTGGTGGGATTTGAACTCCTGTCCCAAGAGAATTAGCCAGGGTATCTGGGCTCCTGAAAGCTGCGCCTCTCTCCTGTGGAGTTGTGGGTGTGTGAGCAGCTGGTTGCTGCTGTTGCTGCTCCTGCTGGTAAACTTGGTCCTCATCTGAAATCCAATCTAACACAGAGTAAGCGGCCCCCATGCTGATTTTCATAGATTAGATCTCCAAATTGTAGCTGACAGCTCTAAGGTGTGTAAGGTGCTTCCAAAGTGTGTAAAGTAACCTCTCAGCACAAGTACTGTCCACAAATCCTTTCACACTTACAGCTAAGTCAGCAGCTTTGAGGCCTTCAACACTTATTGCCAGCTGTCTTTATTATGTCTTCAATTCCCTTCATTGTCACAGTGGTCTTCCCTTGTTTTCACTGGTGAGTTCCAGGAAGCTCAAGAAACCTATCGACCCAAAGTTAAAGTAGAGATTCCATGTCACTGTCACTTTAATTGAGGGATTAACATTCATCAACCTGCCCTTCCCTAGGTGGTTGTGTGCATGCTGTTTAATGCATTGGAGTGAAGTGCAGAAGTTGGTGGAATGGTGTCTACTCCCTCAAACACTTGTATTTTCCACCTATTTACCACCAACTAACATGTTCTTCCAGTTTAAAATTCCCCACAGTGTCTCATAGCATATACAGGAATATTAAAGCCACTAGCATAATATAGTTAAGAGCATTATGCTCTAATAATGGAGGTCACACAGAGCAGGAGAAGGAAGAGAGAGGAGGGGGAGTGGAAAGAGGACCCTCAGCAGGAGGCCTTATCTGCTCAGAGTGATCAGGGAGCGTTTTTCTTAACTGCACATCAGAAACGAACAATATGTGAGACGTCTGCACCTAAGTAAGGATGGTCACACTGAAATCTGCCACCTGCTGCAACCACAAGTGCAACCTCAGGGCAAGACAAGGACTGCACTCTGAACATGACCTTGACAATTAACTTTGGCTCCTTTCAGGCTGGATCTGGAAATATTTGCAGCATTTAACAGTTTGCTATCCACTGTTGCATAAGGGACTCTTCTGAGGCTTTTTGCTCATTGAGAGCTAACTGCATTTCATTCTCTCTTGCCAGAGAGAAAGAGGTGGAGCAAGCACATGGCTTCTCCAGGATTGCAGGGCAACATTGACTGTAGGCACATCACTTTGTGGATGCTGCATGTCAACACTGTCCTATATTGGATTCCACTCGTCAGCATCCAGCTGATGTGTGACCATAGGCAGAAGATCATGCAGGTCAATGCCCGTTACCCTGGCAGCAGTATTAATGTCTTCAAATTGCAGTATTCCTCTGTGCCAGCTGCATTTGAGCCATAAAGGGTGGCTAATGGACAACAAGGGCTGATGACATAGCTGATGGCTCTAATGTGCAACCCATGCTTTTGTGTACAGGATGCATAAATTAAAGCCATGCTGTCACATTACATGTGATAGAGAAGACCACTGGTATGCTGAAACAATGTTCCTGCTACCTAGGCTGCTCTGGAGGAGCTGTGCAATGTACTAGGCAGAGTGGATGTCAAAATTTGTGCTGGTCTTTTTTTAATCATGCATGGGATGTACACACTATTGAAAAAGCTGACATTTATTACCCTAGTTGCCCTTGAGAAGGGAGAAGTAAGCCACTTTCTTGAACCACTGTATCCAGTGTGGTAAAGGTATTCCCATAGTCCCACTAGGTGGCCCAGTGACAATGATGGAATGGCATCATATTTCCAAGACGGGATAGTGTGTGACTTGGAGGGGAACTTGCAGGTGTTGGTGTTCCCATGCATCTGCAGCCCTTGTCCTTCTAGGTGGTAGAGGTTGTTGGTTTGGGAGGCACTGTTGAAGAAGCCTTGGTGAGTTGCTGCAGTGCATCTTGTAGATGGTACACACTGATGCCACTGTAGGATCCTTTGTCCTGGATAGAGTTAAGCTTCTTGAGTGTTGCTGGAGCTGCACCCATCTAGGCAAGTGGAGAGTATTTCATCACACTCCTGATTTGTGCCTTTTAGATGGTAGACAGGCTTTGGGGATGCAGGAGGTGAGCTATTCATTGCAGAATCTCCAGCCTTTGACTTGTTCATGTAGTCACAGCATGTATATGGCTGGTCCAGTTAGGTCTGCTGGATGCTTCTAAGCTCACCATCATAAGGGAGGTGGTGGCATTTCGGTATCGTGACTGGACTGATATTCCAGAGACCCAGGGTAATGCTCTGGGGGCCTGGGTTCAAATCCCACCATGGCAGATGGTGAAATTTGAATTCAATAAAAATTTGGAATTAAAAGTCTGATGACCATGAAACCATTGTTGATTGTTGTGAAAACTCATCTGGTTCAACTAATGTCCTTTAGGAAAGGAAATCTGCTGTCCTTACCTGGTCTGGCCTACATGTGACTCCAGATCCACAGCAATGTGGTTGATTCTTAACTGCCCTCTGAACAAGAGCAATTAGGGATGGGCAATAAACGCTGGCCTAACCAGTTACACCCACATGAACAAATAAGAAAAAAAGGGGATAGCCCTTGCCACCAGTCATATGATGAGTAGCAGTAGGCGGCGGGGGGAAGAGTGGAAGGGAGAAGGAAACCTTGACAGCCCTTTTCTGGCCAGGTTATTCCAAGAGGAAAGTGAATTGATATAGTTTTAAATATTTTGAGCATTCAGTCTTCTGTTTCTCCCATGTTTCACACTATATAACTATTAGTCACAAGCAATCTATGGATACATACTCTGTAAGATCAATGACATTATGTTTGATCTCCGTCAATGACAGGAATATGTGCACTCACTTTTATTCCATTCACAGTGCAAAGGCACTTCTTCACAGATTGATACTTTGTGCATCAACAAAAACAATAATTTATATTTTTGACACCCTTAACGTAATGCTCTAAGGCTCTTCACAGGGGCATTATAAAACAAAGTATGACAACATGCTATGCAAGGAAATATTAAGTTAGATGACCAGAAGCTTGGTAAAAGAGGTAGGTTTAAGGAGTGTCTTAAAGTAGGAAAGTGAGTTGGATTGGGGGAGAGGTGCAGAGAGAGGGGATATTCCAGAGTTTGGGGCCTAAGGCAGCTGAAGTCATGGACACCTATGATGGAGTGATTAAAATTTGGGAATGCTTAAGAGACCAGGATTAGAGAGGCACAGATATCTCGGAGAGTTGTGGGGCTAAAGGAGATTGCTGAGATAGGAAGGGACGAGGCCATGGGGGGATTTAAAAATAAGAATGAGAATTCAAATATCAAGACATTGCTTGACCGGGAGCCAGTGTAGGTCAGTGAGCACAGGGGTGAGAGGTGAATGGACTTGGTGCAAGTTAGGACATGGACAGCAGAGTTTTGGATGACTTCACATTTATGGAGGGAAAAGTGTGAGAGACCAGACAGGAGTGCACTGGAATAGTCAAGTCTAGACGTAACAAAGGTATGAATGAGGTTATCAGCAACAGATGAGTTGAGACAGGGGTGGAATTGGATGATGTTATGGAGGTGAAAATAAGCAGTCTTAATGATGGCATGAATAAGTAGAAAGTTTATCTCTGGGCCAAATGTAACACCATGGTTGTGAATAAACTGGTTCGTCTCAGACTGTTGCCAGGGAGAGTCATGGAGTTGGTGGTTAGGAATTGGAGTTTGAAGCAGAGACTGAAAACAATGGCTTCAGTCTTACCAATAATTAATTGGATTTTTGATGAAATTTTTAATGAAATTTCTGCCCATCTAGTTGGATGTTGGATAAGCAGTTAGATAATTCAGCAAAAATGGAAGAGTTAAGAGAGGTTGTGGTGAGGTAAAACTGGGTATCATCAACAGACATGTGAAAACTAACACTTTGCTTTCAGATGATGTCACCAAGTGGCGCATGTAGATGAGAAATGGGAGGGAGCCAAGTTTAGATCCTTGGGGAACGCCAGATGTAATGGTGTGGGGAGCAGGAAGAGAAGCCTTTTCCTAGTGATACTCTGGCTACGATTAGATAAATAAGAATAAAACCAGGTGACAGCAGTCCCACCCAGCTGGATAACAGTGGAGAGGCATTGGAAGAGGATGGTGTGGTGAACCATCTCAAAAGCTGCAGACAGGTTGAGAAGGATGAGAAGGGATAGTTTACCTTTGTCGCAGTCACATAAGATGTCATTTGTGACTTTGATAAGGGCCATTTCAGGACTGTGGCAGGGACAGAAATCTGACTGGAGGGATTCGAACATGGAGTCCTGGGCAATATGGGAACAGATTTGGGAGACAACAACACATGCAAGGACTTTGGAGAGGGAAGAGAGGTTGGAAATGGTAATTTAGTAGGACAGCAGGGTCAAGGGTTGCTTTTTGGAGGAGGGGTGATGATGGCTGATTTAAAGAAGAGAGAAACAACACCTGAAGAGTGGGAACTGTTAACAAGGCTAGTTAACATGTGCAACATATAAAAACTTAATACAGTATTTTATTTTTGCTTTCAGGGTATCATTTGATGACCAGATGGGGATTTATTTATTGGGTGTTATGGGACTATCATAGCTTTAAAATACTGAAAGGATGGATGATGTAAGTTATTTATACTAGGTTGAGAGCAAATAATTAAAATTTAATGGTTAAAAAATAGTGCACAGTACAAAATGCATTCACATTTCTAATGTGTTTCCAGTGGGCAAGGCTGTCTGCATAGAGCTAAACTGAGTAAATAATTAACAAGCCACTAGCAAAATTATAGGCAACTATTATTTTTTCCTCAAAGGATTAGTAGATTAGATATCCATCTAAAGAAATAATTGCGATGTCAAGCAAATCCTTTGAAACAGATCTGGATCAATACCTGACTAGGATTGGAATTAAGGTTTACAAGGGTAAGTACAAAAGGTTAATGAATGCAGTGTATGGCACAATGATTCCTGAAATGCTGAATCCTTGGAAATATATGTCATGAAAGGCAATTTATCTAGATGTACAATGCCAGAATTTTTCTGAAATTTTTCAAAGCAAGTCTCAGAGTCCACAATAGAGAGGATTGATTGTACATGGTCTACTGAGGGAATAGGCTTAATGCTTCTCGCTTTCATATTGAACTTTAGGAAGAGCACTGTAATGGTCAAGTCAACTCAGTCAGCATTTTGGATTTTTATACAAAAGGGAGGTGAAAGATGATTTTACACTACAGTCCTATTGATAGAAAATAATTAGGGGATAAGGATTTGTATTGCAATGGAATGTTATTCTAAGAGGGTCTATTAAAAATCTGTTTCTGAAACTGCATCAGGTGTCATGACGTACACTGAGGATGATGAGTAATGTTTATAACTGTACACACCCTGAGTTCCTGCTTTTGTGGGAAGGTTATGGATATATGGCCGGAAGCTAAACATTTCCCAACAAAGAAGAGAAAATACAGTAAAAGAGTTGCCCCTGGCTGATTCTACTTCTTGGAAGTAGATGTGAGACCTACAAAATGTTGAAGAGGAAAATACTTTAAGACAGAAAGAAAAGCTTTACTTTTGATAAGAAGTACAAATAAACTACCAAAAAAAGTCAGGTGATTATTCAGACCCAGGTTATTTGATGAATGAGAAATGGCTGGGCTTGGTTATATGACTTTAACAGATTGAAAATTTAGTGACACATTCTGTTTGAAGCAAATTTTCAAACCATTCAAAGTTTGCTCTCATATTCACACTCCTGAATAAACAAATAGGTGATGATTGTTATGACAATATGCTCATTGCACATGTATGCACCACACACCCTAGTTGACCCGTTGACACTTCACCCACCAGCAGATATCAGCTTTAACATTTGCAGAATGTAAGCAGAGCAGTCACCAAGTAGCTGGAGGACATAAAGGTACAATCATCAAAAGTCACAAAGCAAGGCTTATAGGCAGAAAGAATGCATAATAAAGCATAGCAAGAGATTTATGCTCAATTCAAAAGAAAACATGGACCAATCCAACTCTGGGACAGTTTCCAAGTTCTGCCTGTTGTTTTAGTAGCTCTGCTGTAGTAAGAGCGCCATCAAGTGGCAGGAATATGCTAATAGCCACTTTTAAACTGGCTTATACACTTGCTGAAAAGGAAGCTTGTCATTTCTTGCCTTTCCAAGTCACTTACGTTCCAATGGGGAGCCCCATGTTTACATTTCAAAAATAAGAGTAATAAAATGGGTGTAAAATGCCCAGTAGCACCAGCGGAACATCTGAGAGGAAGCAAATGAAAATTAATTTGCACAAAAAAATATTTTCTTGTCAAACTCCAGAGTCCTTTTTTTAAGGAAAGTCTGCATTCTCTTTACTCTTCTTGAAATGTTGGGCACCCAATTTCAATGGACAGTACTTGCACTGAGCATATTTTGATACAAAAGTACAAGTGCTGCCTTCAACAATTCATTTTATTGCCTATTATATTAAAATCAATATATTGCCAATTTTAGGTGAGACTGCTGAATCTTAACTTAAAAACTCAACTGGAAGTGATCAGGAGCACAAAATAGGTGGGAAACCATCATTGCCCATATTTCACCGATACTTCTGGCCTCCAATGCTGACTTTAGGCAGAAATTGCAAGCATAAACCAGGAAATTCTACACAATCAGATAAAATGAAACTTATTTGTTTAACAAATCAGAGAATCACAATATTATAGCATGGAGGAGGCCATTCAGTCCATCGTGCCTGTGCCAAATCTCCAAAAAAGCTGTCCACTTATTCCTAAACCCCTGCCCTTTCCTCATAGCAACCTTTTCTATTAAGGCATTCCATGTTCTAATAACATATGAGCCAGATTATGCTGGAGCTGGGCAACTTCCAATGTGCTCTGTTAGTTAGATTTATTTGTGCATGCTTATGTTTTAAAATCTCTTGCCTGAAAATTTGATGGCAGTCTGAGCTAATAAAAGCACAGCGAGGGAACCAGGACATCTGGGCCTTTGTTATCAACTGTGTCCAATGTGATGGTAGCACAGTGATGATGTTACTGGACTAGTCAACCTTAGACTAATGCTATGGATACATGGATGGATACATCGTGGCAGCTGGGGGAGATTTAAATTCAACTCATTAATAAAGTTAGAATAAAATGCTACTGTCATTGGTAATGATCATGACACTACCAGCTTGTTATAAAAACCCATCTGGTTGAGTAAAGCCCTTCAGGGAAAGAAATCTGCCATCGTAACCTGATCTGCCTTACATGCTACTCCAAATCCACAGCAATGTAGTTGACTCTTAACTGCCTTCTGAAATGGCTCCATTTCTTTGTATCAAGCTGCTACATAAAAAAGCAGTGTGTGTATACCTACACCACATGGACTGCAGCAGTTCAAGAAGACGGCACATCACCACCTTCTCAAAGGCAATTAGGGATAGGAAATGTAGGCTGACCTTGCCTGCAACAATCAACATCCCAAGAACAAATAAAAAAGGGCCAGTGTGTCATCTTAAACAATGAGGTTAAAGGATTGAGAAATAAACATTGCAAAGAGTGAGAAGGAATGTGAATTACCAAGGGTAAATTAGTGACAAATTAGTTATAGAAAGAGAAAAAAAGAGAAGGAAAGAAATAATGGTTAAGAGATTGAGTAAAAAAAGAAACAGAAAGGAAAAGAAAAAACTGTAAAATTTAAAATTTGGCATTTTTAAAAATTTTCTAAAGCAATTCACAACCTGAAGGCATGAGACTCCACTTTTATAATTGATTACTTTATGGGCATGAGAGATTGACTGGCAGTAATTACCAATTATCATGTCATTAGAAGGGTACTAATGCCATTAACTTTTTGTGACCAGTCAAATTGGCAATTAACATGCAAATATAGTACATCATGACAAGGGGTGGTTAAGTGTTAACACCATTTCCACAAAGTTAATGCTGGAGCAGCACAAATCAGCCAGCAACTTGTTGCTATTCTCAATTCACAGGGTATCTTTTCCTCACCACAAGTAGCTGGCTGATTTGAGCTTTAACTGCATCATTCATATGCTTTTAAATTCTCAGCAAAATCTGACTCTCAACATAAACATCTCTTTCCCACTCTTATTGTTCTTTTGGAAGATATCAATCTTATGGCCTAAAGTATGAAACAACCAGTAGAAATAGTATTTCCCAATTCACCCTATCAAAACCTCTCCTAATTTTGAATGCTATCAGATTTCTTATAACCTTCTTTGGTCTAAAGAAAAGATTCCCATTGTTTCTAGTCTTTTCAGAGCCTCTCATTCTGGTTAACATCTCCTGCACCTTCTCCCTGCTCTTCCATCCTTCATGGTTTCTCATTGGACTCAGACACTAAAATTCCAGTGACTATCATATTTCAAACACTTTGTCCAGACAACTACAGAAATCAGTTTTAACATGATTTTATTAAAGAAGAAATATCTGAACATTGGATGGGTCAATGGGTTTACCCAATTAGGTTAGGTGGTCTTTCCCAGCTTACATGTCTGTCCTGAGCTTTCTGGTATTAACCAGAGTGACAGTAAGGACTTTATAATTGGTCTCCATCCCCTTTGGGTTAGGGACAGGTAGAGGATTCCTGCTCTTCATCACTGTTAATTGTGTCCATGCCAGAAATTGACATACATGAACATTCATGGAGGATGGGATAAAGCTCAACTGTGTTATCCCCTCACAACCAAATGAGATGCAAAAATTTGACTGTCAAATCACACGTATGAAGAATGCAAAGTTATTTAGTCAGTTCTGATTGAAAACAAGAGGCGGCCTTAACTTTCCTTGTTGAGCATAGAGGAGCACTTCTGTTCCCCCGGCCTCAAATTGTGAAGTAAAAAAAATTGCCTGGAATACAGGAGCATGTGAAATAGATAACCTAATGAGCTGTTAACTCTTCAGGAGAGGAACTGAGAAGTGAAAATCGAATATCACCACAACAACCAAATACCTGTGACCAATAATTGTCCTGGATTCGGGGAGAAATGAATGATTAAAATTTCCTGTAAAACAAATATATACGGAGATGCAAAGCTGTTGGAATGACACAGCTGCACTGTCATCAGAAGCTCTGGCATTGACAAACGTGAACAATCATGAGTCCACCGAAAATTCTTACAACACAAATATTTCTTTCCATTAATATTTTCATTGCTCTTCAAGGTTTTCTTGGTTGATTGACAGGCAATACCTTTCCAATGCTTACCTGTATCACTTTTCATTTGACCATGTTAGCACATGAAAGAATGCCAGGGTGACACCTGATTTCCATACTGTTGATGAAACAAAAAGCAGCCACTATTTCAACACACTCAAAATTATTAATTACTTTTTTGAAATTTCTGCAAGTATTTCCTATTGCTAATGCATTTTCATTTTCATTTTACTTACTTTGTGGTATGTGCTAGTTGGTAGTTGCTGAATTACAAGATAATAATCCAATAAGGTCATTTTATACTGAGTGAACTATGATTCTTTATTCCTTATCACTGGAATACAGCACTGTAATTCACAGCAAAGTGACTTGTGACATTAAAATATATAGAAGGACAGCAAATTTCTAATGGTTTTAGTAAATAGTTGCCTTGATGCATGGGTTTTGCATAGGATGCGGCTTAGCGTATGCTCTTGCAAGGTGTCAAGTTATATTTAACAGTGAATTGAGTAGTTACTACCCTCAACCCATTACATATTGTGCAACAAGAGTTTATCTAAATATTTAAAGTTAATATGAGAAGAACATTTTTCAAGGAACCAATGGATATTTTGTGGTATAGCTTGAGGAGAATTTTTTTTCCCTGAGGGTCATGAGTCTTTGGAACTCTCTCCTTCAAAAGGCAGTGGAAGCAGAATCTTTGAATATTTTTAAGGCAGAGGTAGATAGATTCTTGATAAGCAAGGGGGTGAAAAGCTATCAGGGGTAGGTGGGAATTTAGAGTTCAGGTTAAATCAAATCAACCATGATCTTATTGAATGGTGGAGCAGGGTCAAGGTGCTGAGTGGCCTACTCCTGCTCCTAATTCATATGTTCATATGTTTAATAAGTCAGATGAAATGCTGTTTTATTAGAACAGCAGCATTATGTCACATGCCACGATTATACTGCTGCTATGGTGCAGCTGTATTTTAAGTTCCAGTTTTATTTTCTCCCCTCTTCTAGATGACCCAACTGAGGTACAGTTCCTTGGTCACCAATAGCCATCCAATACCTTGGCCAAGTAATCATTTATTAATTGTAACCTAAACAGCAAGTCTCAGCAGGCAATTCCAATCAAAGTGGACATCAGGCAGAATTGCACATGCCTGACCCAATCAGACGTGAAACCATGCGATATTTCGGTCGGCGGGTGCATGCAAAATTTGGAAGCGACAATTAAGAGGGTAATTAAACTTATTAAGGAAGCAATTGACTCTGATTTTTAGTGGTCTGTCCAACCTTATGGTTGGCGGATGGGCGACTTGGCCAGGCGGCCTTTACGTTTTTCATGAAACCGCGTCCAAGGGCGGGATGAAGTTCCCGTTATGAAATAAAATAAAAATAAAAATCTGTGGGCAGTATTTTTATCATCTCCATGTTCGGGTGCCTGGTTGTGATGCTTGGGCATTTTTTTTTCTGGCTTGTTGAAACTCTGTTTGATGATTTTCGGGTCTGCAGCTCCCAGAGGCAGCTCTCTACCTTGAGAGAGCTCTCTCTCAGCACTTGCCCGCACCTGTGTTGACATCATCCCTCACCCTCTTCCCACCCCCGCCCCGGCAGTGCTGAGCCGTTAATTGGCCAGCCAGAGTGAAATCGCGGCCGGAGGCTGATCACAGTTAGTGGTCCATTTCCCAGCTGATCCCAGGCCCACCGATTGCGCCCGCTGAGCTAAAAGTCCAGGCCATCATTATTGAGGTAGATTTCTATCTCCAGTTGATAATCATACACTTGAGAACAGTGAAGACTGGAAACCATGGTTGATTTCCTTTACCATAGCCTGAAACTAATTAATGTCACAGATGAACTTAAATTGGCAATACAGATCAAGAAATGAATCAGGGATTGTGTCTGTATGGTCTGTTACTGATCCACTTGGCTGAGCTATCCCTGGGCAATTGGGGAACAGTAGTCCGGCCCATCTCCCACGTATCCGCCCTCACACCTTCCTCACCCTCCCAGAAACATGATAGGGCCCCCTTGAACTCACCTATCACCCCACCAGCCTCCACATTCAAAGGATCATCCTCCGCCATTTCTGCCAACTCCAGCATCTTCCCTTCACCTCCCTGGCGGCATTCCACAGGGATCGTTCCCTCCAGGACACCCTGGTCCACTCCTCCATCATCCCCTACACCTCCACCCCCTCCCACAGGCACCTTCCCATGCAACCGCAAAAGGTGCAATACCTGTCCCTTTACTTTCCTTCTCCTCACCATCCAAGGGCCCAAACACTCCTTTCAAGTGAAGCAGCATTTAATTTAGTCTACTGCATTCATTGCTCCCAATGCGGTTTCCTCTACATTGGAGAGACTAAACGCAGACTGGGTGACCGCTTTGCAGAACACCTTCAGTCTGTCCGCAAGCATGACCCAGACCTCCCTGTCGCTTGCCATTTCAACTCTCTACCCTGCTTTCATGCCCACATGTCTGTCCTTGGCCTGTTGCATTGTTCCAGTGAAGCTCAACGCAAACTGGAGGAACAGCACCTCATCTTCCAACTAGACACTTTACAGCCTTCTGGACTGAATATTGAGTTCAACAATTTTAGATCATGAACTCTCTCCTCCATCCCCACCCCCTTTCCGATCCCCCCTTTTTTTCCAATAATTTAGATAGATTTTTCTTTTCCCACCTATTTCCATTATTTTTAAATGTATTTCCATCCATTGTTTTATCTCTACCTTTTAGCCTATTTCGATCCCTTCCCTTCCCTACAAGGCTATCTGTACCTTGCTTGTCCTGCTTTCTACCCTTAATTAGCACATTCCTTAGATAGTATCACCACCTTCAACACCTCTTTGTCCTTTTGTCTATGACATCTTTTGTCTATCTCCACCTATCACTGGCCCTCCATCCAGCTTTACCCTCCCCCCCCCACTTAAACCAGCTTATATTCCACCTCTTTTCTATTTTTCCTTAGTTCTGTTAAAGAGTCCTATGGACTTGAAACGTTAACTGTGTTCCTCTTCGCAGATGCTGTCAGACCTGCTGAGTTTTTCCAGGTATTTTTATTTTTGTTTTAGTTTTATTTATGGTTGTCATCTATGAAGTCCTTCATTAATCCCTGATTCCCCCCACCCACCAGCATCCACCCCCCCCCCCCCCCCCCCCCCCCCCCCCCCCCCCACCCCCCACCCCCAACAACCACAAAACATGTTTAGGTATTTCATCTTCATTTGATATTATTCACAAAGCATAGCAGATTCACAAAACCAGAAGGAGAGGATTATTTAACCTGGCTACTAAACTTACAGCAAGGGTGGTTCTGCCCATATCCATTTCCTTAATTCCTCATAGCCTGATAAATGCAGATAAATGTTAGGAAAAGTTGTGAAGATTACTGTGGGTGGCAGATTTGCACTTGTCTAAAGCAACCCTCCTAAAAACTAAGAGAGTTAATGGTTGTTGTACCAGTCAAATGCTCTTTGGTTTTAAAAAAAAGTAGCCCCTGCTGGTTGGTAACAATACGGATCTTCTCAGCAAACTCTCAACCATTTACGGATTGAAATGTCCAGTGCACATCTGCCACATAATGGACATAATAAACATTGCTTTAATTTATGAATCAGTATAGCTTTACCCCCCAAAGGATGAAAATCAAACAGTGCACAGCATTCTTGTCTGTGTCCTATTTCAGA
This sequence comes from Carcharodon carcharias, assembly GCF_017639515.1. Classification (NCBI taxonomy): domain Eukaryota; kingdom Metazoa; phylum Chordata; class Chondrichthyes; order Lamniformes; family Lamnidae; genus Carcharodon; species Carcharodon carcharias. The sequence continues at coordinate 40,083,482 of NC_054474.1, read as the reverse complement.
GGCATGTGGAGAGTGAGAGTCCATGAGCATTGCCTCCTTTGAAAGATGAAACAGCAACGACTTTAAGTAAATTTGGGACAGGGTGTTAAGTGAAATTCAATTTTCATGCTGCACATCAATGCATTTTTACTAGAAGGTAGTTTCCTATCATTATTATTTTACTCAGGATATTAAACCTTGAGTCTCTAATCTCAGTGAAGAGCATGAGAGGGGGCTGGATTAACTAATCTTCTGAGTTTCCCTCCATAACTATGGTCAAGTTCCTAACATCCATTCAGTATGAACCGGGGGACAAGGGTTCAGTTGGGATTATAAACTATGACAGTAAAGTTTAAGCAATTTTCAAACATCATCAGGATCCTGAAATAAAATAACAGCCTTGAAATCAATCTGATCTGTTCCTTTTTATAGCACGTGTATATATAGCTCTTGAATTGCAGCTTGAAATTTCTCTGCTATTTTAGTCGAGGTGTTTTGCATTCATTTTAACTGGATTAATATTTTATGGAGAGAGGAATTTCAGATGAGCATACTGAGCATTTGTACGTTATCACACAACATAATTTCAGGGAGATAGAGTATGTTTTGTTGGGGCTGATTTTATGTTGTTTGGATCTGGGTGGAATAATTGTAAATACTTTTCTTAGCATTTTATTGGAGTCAAGTAGTCCAGTCGCAAAATGATAAAATCAATTTTGATGCACAAGAGATTTTCAGATCAAAAAGCCATGAAATGTGGTTTATGAATGAGTAAAGGCAAAAGTCGGAAATCAACTCAGCACACTTTCTTTATTCATTCATTCCAAAAATATGGAGAGCAATTTTCACCAGCTTATCATCCTAGTTTACGATATGAGCTGTGCAGCAGACAGATTAAACAATGATTTAAATGCCCTGTACACAAAAAGCAGGCCAAATCCAACCCGGCCAATTACTGCCCCATCAGTCTACTCTCGATCGTCAGTAAAGTAATGGAAGGGGTCATCAACAGTGCCATCAAGCAGCACTTGCTTAGCAATAACCTGCTCACAGACGCCCAGTTTGGATTCCGCCAGAGGCACTCAGCTCCTGACCTCATTACAACCTTGATTCAAACATGGACAAAAGAGTTGAACTCAAGTGGTGAGTGAGACTGACTGCCCTTGACATCAAGGTGACATTTGACCATGTGTGGCATCAAGAAGCCCCAGCAAAATTGAAGTCAATGGGAATCATGGGGAAACTCTCCACTGCTTGGAGTCATATCTGGCGCAAAGGAAGATGGTTGTGGTTGTTGGACGTCAATCATCTTAGTCCCTGGGGTTTCGCTGCAGGAGTTCCTCAGTGTAGTGTCCTAGCCCCAACCCTCTTCAGCTGCTTCATCAGTGACTTTTGCTCCATCAGAAGTGGTAATGTTTGCTGACGATTACACAATGTTCAGCACCATTCACAACTGCTCAGATACTGAAGCAGTCTATGTCCATAGGCAGCAAGACCTAGACAGTATTCAGGCTTGGCTAAGCGGCAAATAACATTCATGCCATACAAGTGGCAGGCAATGATCATTTCCAATGAGAATCTAACCATCTTCCCCAACATTCAATGGCTACCATCGCTAAATCCCCCACTCCTTAACATCCTGGGGGTTACCATTGACCAGAAATTGAACTGGACTAACCATATGAAAACTGTGGCTACAAAAACAGGTTAGAGGCTGGGAATTCTGTGGACAGTATCTCATCTCCTGACTCCCGAAAGCCTGTCCACCATCTACAAAGCACAAGTCAGGGGTGTGATGGAAGACTCTCCACTTGCCTGGATGAGTGCAGCTCCAAAAATATTCAAGAAGCTCAACAACATCGAGGACAAAGCAGTCCACTGATAGGCATTCCATCCACCACCTTCAAGAATCACTCCCTCCACCACGCACACACTTTGGTAGCAATGTGTACCATCTACAAGATGCACTGCAGAAACTCACCAAGGTTCCTTCGACACCACCTTCCAAAGCCACGACCTCTACCATCTAGAACAACAAGGGCAGCAGATGCATAGGAACACCATGCCCTACAAGTTTCCCTCCAAACCACAAACCATGCTGACTCAGAAATATATTGCCATTCCTTCACTGTCACTGGATCAAAATCCTGGAACATCCTCCCTAACAGCACTGTGGGTGTACCTACACCACATGGATTGCATTGGTTCAAGAAGGCAGCTCACCATCAGCTTCTCAGGGACAATTAAGGATGGGCCTAGCAGTGCCTCCTGATGTCTGTTTGATTTGATTTTCCAGCACTCCTCAAAGCAGATAACCGTCACCCTAGCTTCCACACCAACCCCCCAAAAAAGGTGAGAGTCTTATTAACATTATAAGAACAGGGTCCTGATTTAAATGTTAGGACCCCAACACCATTTTGGTCTCCTTCTGGCTGGAGTGGTCAACGCAGCAGTTCTTAAAGGAACAGCAGATGTTACAAAAATATTCCTACACATCTTTTTCCAATCATTTTTGCAGAACTGGGAGGATAGCCTACTCTTCCTTCCTATTGGTGAGCTGTGTCAGTGCTCGTTCTGAGCTGGTAGCTCACTGATATTATTCAAATGAGACCTAACCACCATACAGTTGGATCCATGAAGTTTGGCTCCTGCAAATGATGCTAATACTAACTTTTGGGCCTGATGATCAAAACAACTTCAGTCAGGATCCAACAATCATCAAGGGGCCATATGTGGCAGAATCTTGTCCATCTCTTCTTTAGATACACACAGTAAAACAACATACTTCATGTGAAAATGTATCATTGTGCCACATATCTAAATGATTTCTCTGTCACTTCAAATAAAGGAAAAGGAAAGTTGTCCATTTCAGTCAGGACACCATTATCTCCTTGATTCATGCAGTGAAAAGAGTTTAAATACAATCTGCAGAATTTTAATGACCTCTAGGTAGCGGGCTGGGATGTGGGGGGTGGCTGGGGGTGGCTGGTAAAATAGCGGGGAGCCAGGTCAGGACATCTCCCTGATGCAGTTCCGCTGCCAAGACTTTTTCCCAGTGGCAGGCAGGAGAATGGCTACGGTGACCTGCTCCAAGGAGGTGGGTAGCCAATTTGCATAGTTAAAGGCCCCATTAAGGATCATTTTATGGGGCCACTGGTGTTTTGTTGACAGGAAAGCAGTACCCCACAATATGCCAGGTTAATGGAGACAGCCCCGAGGCTCCTGCCTACCTCATGTCAATGTTGAATTTGTGTTACAATGAAGTGTGTGCTTTAAATTGGTAATTAAGCACAGCTGTCCCCCAACTGGGGAAGGATTAAGGAATCATAATAAGAGCATATAAACCAGTTCACTCTGAGAGTCTGGGAAGAACTGGGAAGAGTCTGTGACTTTACTTTGCTGTCTTGGAAATAAACCTGTTTTAAGGTACAGGCTAGCTTCCTGAACATAACATTATTGGAATTAACACTTCAATAGCACCCACCTCTCCCTGTGGAGCTGCTGAGGCTTCTAAGCCGCCATCCCTCTTATCTGGCTGGCAGGAGCAGGAGCCTGCCTGCTGTCCTTAATTGGATGGCGGGCCCACAGGTGACCAATGAGGAGGCCACCTGTGGTAAATTGACTGAGTCAGTCCCACTGTCAGCAATTGGAGTCTCAAGACTCGCTTTTCATTCTGATGTTGGGGTCGTGAAGCCCACAGTAGAATATCAAGGTAATGAGTTAGTTATAAAAAGTTCAAAGCCTTATAGACAAATCTAAGGGCCAACCACTCAATGGCCTGGAATCCTAAAAAATTAGATCCGTGAGATGCAAAAGGTCCAGCTGGTTTGGTCAATATCCAGAAAGGATTTAAAAACAGAAATTGCTGGCAAAGATCAGCAGGTCTGGCAGCATCTGTGGAGAGAGAAGCAGAGTTAATGTTTTGAGTTGAATAACTTCTTCAGAACTTTTTTTGAATTAAACAAATGTGGTGGACAATAGTTCCCTGGTGCATACTCCATGGCAATGCCTCGACCAATCAGGATCGACTTGCCAACCAATCAGTACCCTTTTCTCTTGCAGTATAAATTGTTGTTCCCTTTGAAATTTGGCATTCTTGCTTCTGTCCTGGTGAGTGTAAGATTTAACAGCATGTCTCCTTTTTGAGCAATACTCAGGTTCCATACTACCAAGCGAGTATATCTAAACCAGTAATACCACTGACTGCTATGAGCTTTGTTGAGGACATCAAGGGATAATCAGCTCCTAGTTGTTTCTAAAGATGGGCAAAACTGCTGCTAAAGCTCAGTGAAAAATTATGGGGAAATGCTTCAAAATCTGCTTATTCTGTTTGTATTTATTGAAAGCCAAACCGGAGAGTGACTGCCCTTGACATCAAGGCAGCATTTGACCGAGTGTGGCATCAAGGAGTCCTAGCAAAACTGGAGTCAATGGGAATCACAGAGAAAATTCTCCGCTAGTTTTAGAGTCATACCAAGCACAAAGGAAGATGGCTGTGGTTGTTTGAGGTCAATCATCTCAGTTCCAGGACATCACTGCAGGGATTCCTCAGGGTAATGTCCGAGGCCCAACCATCTTCAGCTGCTTCATCAGTGACCTTCCTTCCATCATAAGGTCAAAAGTGGGTATAGTCATTGATGATTGTACAATGTTCAGCACCATTTGTGATTCCTCAGATACTGAAGAAGTCCATGTCCAAACGCAGCAAGACCTGGACAATATCCAGGCTTGGGCTGACAAGTGGCAAGGAATATTCATGCCACACAAGTGCCAGGCAATGACCATCTCCAACAAGGGAGAATCTAACCATCGACCCTTGACATTCAATGGCATTACCCTTGCTGAAGCCCCCACTATCAACATCCTGGGGGTTACCATTGACTAGCCATATTCATACTGTGGCTACAAGAGCAGGTCTAGGCTAGGAATCGTGCGTTGAGTAACTCCCCAAAGCCTGTCCACCATCTACAAGGCACAAGTCAGGAGTATGATGGAATACTGTCCATTTGCCTGGATGAGTGCAGCTCCAACACTCAAGAAGCTTGACACCATCCAGCACAAAGCAGCCCACTTGATTGGTACCCCATCCACAAACATCCACAAACATTCACTCTCTCCACCACTGATGCACAATGGCAGTAGTATGTACCATCTACAAGATGCACTGCAGAAACTCACCAAGGTTCCTGAGACAGCACCTTCCAAACCTATGACCACTACCATCCAGAAGGACAAGTGCAGCAGACACATGGGAACACCACCATCTGGAAGTTCCCCTCCAAGCCATTCACCATCCTGACTTGGAAATATATCGCCATTCCTTCACTGTCGCTGGGTCAAAATCCTGGAACTGCATCCCTAACAGCTCTGTGGGTGTACCTACCCAACGGTTCAAGAAGGCAGCTCACCAACCAACAACTTCTCAAGGGCAGTTGGGGCTTGGCAATAAATGCTGGCCCAGCCAGTGATGCCCACATCCTGTAAATGAATTAAAAAAAGATTTGGCCCCAATTTTGTGAACTATCATACCAAACTCCGCAAACCAGCGGAAGGTAAGAGCTCAAGGAAAAGAGACTATTTCGCAACACATTCACAGATCTGATCCCTTCCGTTTGTCAATTAAGTCTTTTCTCAATAGAAATTGCAGGGTTAAAACATATTTTGTTTATTGTTGGATTTAATGTGGCAACTTTTCTTACCCTACTCCCTGGTGCTGTTCACATAACGTGGAACCAAATGTGCTCCATCTGAAATGACCTATCTTTCCAGCTTTAGGTCATTTACACAGGACAGATGGTCTCTTGCTGTGAGCCAATCCTCTGACAGAACCTAAAATCTGGAACCAGGATAGGAAAATCAATTACTACTGCTGGACTGAGTCCATTATAACAGTAGTAGAGACTGCCAGCTGTAGGTCCTTCTGACTGCTCTCTTAAAAAGTAGCAGCCAGTAGGCCTCCAGGGTCAATCATATTCTTCCTATAGTTGCAAAAGAAATTACTTACCACAATCATGGTTCAAAAAAGTGGATCCCAGTCTCACGCAGCTTCTCCAGGTTCAAGGCTTAAAGCATAATTTGTCTGCACGTTCCTCCAAATGGATACGAAGTTGGTGTTCTGAAGAAGATTGAGCAAAAGGGCTTATGCGTCGAGTCATCGGATAGAATTTTGCCGACTCCTGGGTGGCAGGGACAGAGACAGGGGTGTTGACAGAGTGGATGTGAAGAGGATGTTTTCTCTTATGGGAGAAACAACTAGATTTGAAAATAAGGGGCTGTTCATTTAAAACAGAGCCGAGGAGAAATTTTTCCCTCGGGTCTTTGGAACTCTCTTCCTCAAAAGGTGGTGGAAACAAAGCCTTTGAATATTTTTAAGGCAGAGCTAGATAGATTCTTGATTATCGAGTGGGGGGTTGGTAAAAGGCTATTGGGGGGCAGGTGGGAGGCTACATTCAGATCAGCCATGATCTTAATGAATGGCAGAACAAACTTGAAGGGCCGGGTGGCTTACTCCTGCTCCTAGTTTGTATGTTTGTAAAATTGTGGGGAGCTATGTCAGATCAGCTCCCAGACCATGTCCCACTGTCAGGGAATTTTACTGACAGTAGTACCAGAACTGGACAGGCTGTCCATCCCATTTACAAGGCCTTATTAAGGGCCATTTTATGGTGCCTTTGGCATTTTACCACTGCCCCACCACATCATGAAGCCACCAACTAAATGGAAGCAGCCTCCCATCAACAACTGTTGTGGGGGGCGGTGCAAGGAGTGGGGGGCACTGGTTGGTCATAGTGGAAGCTTTTTTAAAGCAAAAAGGGGGCCACGGGCAGGGAAGGCAACACCCGTGGTCTCAACAATATCGTCAGAGGGGTTCCCCCTCCGATACTCAGCCTTGGAATGAAAAGAAAGTTGCCTATCTTCTGTTGGCTGCAGGGCATTCGCCCTCCTCAGCAATGCCCACCATACCTGATGATGTTGCTGACGCTGCTCAGCTGCATGCCCTCTGGTTGAGCTGGTAGCTCTCAGGGGTGGGCAGCCACTTAATTGGCTGTCACCTGTAAAATTCAGAGCGAAGGCTCGCCGACCACCCATGCGTGCTGGCGACACACGTTTCCTGCTGGTGTTGGGTCATCTGCCCAAACGGCAAAATTCAGGCCACAGACTCATTACAGCAGAGAAGGCAGCCATTCAACCCAGTGGCTTCTTTTATTAGAAAGAACCTGTTTGTGCTTGATGTGTGCATGACCATTCCATTTACACCCATCTTCCAGAAACCTGTTCAATCTCCGGCCAACAAAGGAAAGGGCCGAGACCCATTATAATGGATTTCCACCCCTTATTTGCTCTCGATCACACCTGGGTTTGCATCCTGGAACTAAACATTCCCCAGAACAGGGGAATTTCAACCCTGGTATCTTCACTTTCTACTGCCATTAAGGCCATAAAGCTCATTCTTAAGGCTTCACAGAATGGGATTGGAAAAGGAACTACTCACATTAGTGCACCCAATTTCATAGTGATTTAATAATAATGGTGAAGGATGAAATACACGTAATAATTTCTTGTAATTAATACAAAAAAATCATGAGAGTCATAGAGACATAGAGTCAGAGAGGTCTACAACACAGAAAAAGGCCCTTCAGCCCATTGAGTCTGCACCGGTCAAACAAGTATCTAACTATTCTAATCCCATTTTCCAGCACTATACAAGACCCATAGCCTTGTATGCCATGGCATCGCAAGTGCACATCCAAATACTTCTTAAATGTTACGAGGGTTTCTGCCTCTACCACCCTTTCAGACAGTGAGTTCCAGATTCCCACCACCCTCTGGGTGAAAAAATTCTTCCTCACATCCCCGCTAAACCTCCTGCCCCTTACCTTAAATCTATGCCCCCTGATTATTGATCCTTCCACCAAGGGGAAAAGTTCCTTCCTGTCTACCCTATCTATGCCTCTCATAATTCTATACACCTCAATCATGCTCCCCCTCAATCTCCTCTGCTCCAGGGAAAATAACCCCAGTCTATCCAATCTCTCCTCATAACTAAACTCTCCAGCTCAGGCAACATCCTGGTAAATCTCCTCTGCACTCACTCTAATGCAATCACATCCTTCCTATAATGCGGATTCCAGAACTGCACACAATACTCTAGCTGTGGCCTAACTAGCATTTTATACACTTCCAGCATAACCTCCCTGCTCTTATATTTTATGCCTTGGCTAATAAAGGCAAGTATCCCATATGCCTTCTTAACCACCTTATCTACCAGTCGTACTACCTTAAGGGACCGGTGGACATGCACACCAAGGTCCCTCTGATCTTTGGTACTTCCCAGGGTCCTACCATTCATTGTATTCCCGTGTCTTGTTTGTTCTGCCCAGGTGCATTACCACACACTTATCCAGATTAAGTTCCATTTGCCACTGATCAGCCCATCTGACCAGCCCATCTATATCCTCCTGTAATCTAAGGCTATCCTCCTCACTATTTACCCACCCACCAATTTTCAGGTTATCTGCAAACTTACTGATCAACCCTCCTACATTCAAGTCTAAATCATTTATATATATACTACAAACAGCAAGGGACCTAACACCGATCCCTGTGGAACCCCACTGGACACAGGCATCCAGTCACAAAAACACCCCTCGATCATCACCCTCAGCCAATTCTGGATCCAGTTTGCCAAATTGCCTTGGATCCCATGGGCTCTTACCTTCATTATCAGTCTCCCATGCGGGACTTTATCAAAAGCCTTGCTGAAGTCCAAGTAGACTGCGTCAAATGCATTTCCCTCATCTACACACCTGGTCACCTCTTCGAAAAATTCAATCAAATTGGTCAGACATGACCTCCCCTTAACAAAACCATACTGACTGTCTTTGATTAATCCCTGTCTCTCCAAGTGTAGATTAATTCTGTCGCTCAGAATTGCTTCCAATAGTTTCCCCGCCACTGAGGTTAGACTGACTGGCCTGTAGCTCCCTGGTTTATCCCTTCCTCCCTTCTTGAATAACAGTCCCGCATTGTCTGTCCTCCAGTCCTCTGGCACCTCTCCTGTGGCCAGAGAAGTATTGAAAATTATTGCCAGCGCCCTTGCTATCTCCTCTCTTGCCTCAGTCTGCCAATGTTTTTTCATGTCCTCTTTTTGCTCTCCTGATTTCCTTTTTTAGTTGCCCCCTACACATTTTATACTCCTCTAGGACTTCCACTGTTTTGAGCCCTCGGTCTCTGCCATAAGCCTCCCTTTTTCTCTTTATCCAATCCTGTATATCCCTTGACATCCAGGGGGATTGTTGTTCCGACCCTTTACTTTATGGAATATGTTGGCCCTGTACTCTCCCTATTTCCTTCTTGAATGAGACCCACTGCTCTGATGCAGATTTACCTAAAAGTAGTTGCTTCCAGTCCACTCTGGCCAAATCGTATCTGATCTTATTAAAATCGGCCTTCCCCCAATTTAGAACTCTGATTTCTGGCCCATCCTTGTCCTTTTCCATAACAACCTTGAATCTAACAGAGTTATGATCACTATCTGTAAAATGCTCCCCCACTGATACCACTTTCCCAGCTTCATTCCCTAAAATTAAGTCCAGGACCGCCCCGTCTCTTGCAGGACCTTCTACGTACTGGCTTAAAAAGCTCTCCTGGATGCATTTTAAGAATTCCATTCCCTCTAAACCTATCACACTATGACTAACCCAGTTAATGTTGGGGAAGTTGAAATCCCCCACTATTACTACCCTATTATCTTTACACTTCTTTGAAATTTGCCTACATAATCTGCTCTTCTATTTCTCTCTGACTGTTTAGTAGTACACTCCACAGCAATGTAATTGCTCCTTTTTTGTTTTTCAGTCCTACCCACATGGTTTCATTTGAGGAGCCTTCTAAGATGTCATCCCTCCTTACTGCTGTAATTGATTCCTTGATCAATATTGCGATACCCCCTCCTCTTTTACCTCCTTCCCTGTCACGCCTGAAGACCCCATATCCTGGAATATTGAGCTGCCAATCCTGCCCCTCTCTCAACCATATCTCTGTGACAGCAATGACATCATACTTCCATGTGTTAATTTGTGCCCTCAACTCATCTGCCTTATTCTTCAGACTCCTTGCATTAAAATAAATACCATCCAATCTTGCCAAACTCCCAATGCTTTAACTGGCCTAAAATTGGAAGACTTTGATGACTTCAATATGCATGTGTGATAAGCAATATTATGAATGGCAAGTGGCAACAGTCACTCAGCAGACATTCGTCTTAAGATGAGAGTGATCGGTTCCCACCCAGAGTAGGGTTGCCAACTTGGATAGGGTGTATTCCTGCAGGCTTCATCACATAACCTGTCAATTCACTACCTGGCCAGATCAAACAGCTTTCCCCTACTGCCCATCGACAGTCTTTTATATATTTAACAAGTGTTTGAAGGAGCTTTTTTTTAAAGAAAAGAACATTTTCTTTAATAACCCACAATCTTTCTTTCAGAGTGCTCACTGCAGTGTCCAGGAGATTCCCGGAGACTTCAGGGCAACCCCGGAGGGTTAGCAACCCTACCCAGAAGCCTTCCTGATTGAAAGACTTGGTTCCTAGTCAGATGTGGCACTGGCGGAGGCTGCAAGACCAGAAAAGGTCATGCTGGGGAGGGACTTTTTGCCTTGGCAGGGACACGAAGGAGGAAAAGGCAGGGGGGGGTCAATAAACAGCAAAAATGGGGAGGGAGATGGGCCAGTCAAGAGGGAAGGGGGTCAATCTTGGGGCAGCTGCATCCTGTGGTTGGGGGGAGGATGGTCAGAAGTCTCATGAGGAGACAGAAACATAGATCTCTGCAGATGAGGATCAGAAGCCTTGAGGAGAGGTCGATGATCTGACAGGGAGGTCAGAGGCCAGGGGTAGGGTGGGGTTTGGTGGTGGAAGACTTCAGGAAATGGGGTTCAGAGGCCACATTGAAAAAGTAATGGGGAGCAATCACAGGGGTTTGCTTAGGCTGACACACTGGACCCAGGAGGTAGATGCAAAGGTACTCACAACCTGCATCTGGCAAGTCCTTCCCTGGATGTAACAATGGATTAAATTTGAATGGCAATGAGACTCAGAGCCTCATCATCATATTTAAAGCACCAGCCTCCATCCTTGGAATGGTATAGCTGCCCACCAACCTTCCCACCTCTCAGTTAAAGCCTAAAGTGGCCAGTTGAAGGCAGGTTTGCCTCAGGAATCTGACTTTTAATACTTAAACCCCTTCATTTGATTCCACAACCCACCTGATTTACTTTGATTAAAATTCTCCCAAAGTCTGTGTACTCAACTACTTTTGATACCCAAGCAGACAACACACCTTTTGCTCAAGCTTTACTTAAGTCAGGTGTAATTCTGATGTAAATGGAAGAAGTGCTGGCACAATGCTTTGCCCTCAGTATCCTGCTATTTGCATACATGGTAAGGTGGCAGGCACACCTTACCCATAGCCAGTACTGTACAGAAAGTTAACATATATTTTAGAACACATATTAACTGGTGGCACCCCAAATTCCGATGCACTACACTAGAACTACATCGCTTTTTCTCCAAAGCATTTCAATTTTGGGACCAGACTGTTCAGCTCCTTGCAGGAAGGACTGATCACTTGGCTGAAATCCTGGAGGACTGCTGCATTCCCAGAATTCAACCCAACCAATCACTGTCTTAAGGAAAGACAAGGAGAAAATAGGAAAGTATACTATTAAAAAAAATGGATGAGCCAATTTTACAATGTAGAAACTGTAAATCCATTCCCACTCTCTTATTGAGTCTTATACAGAGGGGAAATCATTGGTATTGTTTGCCTAGATTTTATTTTTAAGGAATTAACCAGCTTCCACATGGTAGGAAAGGCCACAGTAAAAGCTAGTGGTATAATGGTACTGTCACTGGATGGCAGATGGTGAAATTTGAATTCAATAAAAATCTGGAATTAAAAGCTTAATGATGACCCTGAAACCATTGTTGATTGTTGTGAAAACTCATCTGGTTCAACTAATGTCCTTTAGGGAAGGAAAATCTGCTGTCCTTACCTGATCTGGCCTACATGTGACTCCAGACCCACAGCAATGTGGCTAACTCTTAAATGCTCTCTGAACAGGGGTGTTTAGGGATGGGTAATAAATGCCCACATTTCATGAATGAATTAAAACAATCAAATTGCATTGGAAGAAGCCCCAGAAACTGGCGCTGTGGAGTTGGGGAGAAGCGGCTGCTGCTGTTGCCTGAATGAATCTGGGTTGGTCTCAAGTGGTCAAGTACCACACACTTAGAGGGGCGGGGAGACACAGGGCAGCTATTCCCAACCCTATTTATAAAGTAAGATGGAAATATCGTGATATGGCAAATCATTTTTTTTCCAACAGTGACAGACTGTATAACTGAACTTAAACGGTGCTGCAGCTAGATTATTTCGGCTGATCGACTGACATCTGTATTTTTAATTGTTATATGTTAAATTATTTAGATCTAGAGTAAGCGGAAGGTAAAATTTTGAAAATGGTGCAGGGGAACGGTTGTTGCAAATATTTGCTGTTTTGTTTGCTGCTGAGCTCGTGCTGGGTGTCGGGGGAAAACACTTCCAATAGAAATTCCATCAAAAAGCCAGAAAGTGAAGGGATTCCACCGATCCAAGCCAACACTTCGAGAGAGATTCAGCAGGAAGACAACAGCAACAAAGCTGCTGACATCCAGGTACCTCACTTTGCAGATTTGTCTAAAAGATTAAAAGATATTTTATTCTCAACATTTTATTGACAAGTAGTTTTCTTACTTTACCACCGCGGCGAAACTTCAAAAAGTGCTTCATTGGCTGTAAAGCGCTTTGAGATGTCCAGTGGTCATGAAAGGCGTAATATAAATGCAAGGCTTTCTTTATTATTTTATTTATTTAAATGCTGATCTCATTTGGGGAGTGTACCATTAAACACCAGATTAAATTATATCAAATAACCCTTGTGTTTATAATTTGGAAAATGCATAAATCGAACTGAGTCGCGTTTCGATTTTTATTTTTCTCTCATTAAAGTGACATTATCAACCTATTATTTTCCTTGGTGGGACAGTTTGTAGTTTAATTTGAAATCTAAAGTCTTTTCACAACTGAGTTGATACTACTGTAAGAAGCTCGAGTCTGCTACAACTACCGCCAAGTAAAAAATACTTGATTTTTTTTGTAACGGCTTTCCCTTCACTCTCTACAACTTCTAAATAAAGTAATTCAATTAGTTAGATTATAGAACATTTAAATCTAAAACATCGTAAACCTAAAAAAATGTGAATTCTATTTTATCAGCTCTAGAGAATCAGGTTACTTATCATTGCAACTATTAATATTGTGAAGAACATTCGATTGCTATGTGATGATTATCGGAAGAGAGACTACTATCATTCCTGGTTCTTCAAATACTAATGAAATAGGTATTTGGATTCCGTATTTATTTCCACCCAAAACAGGAGCAAATTTCCAGCATGGCAGTGTTTTGCTCTTCGAACAGATGTGACTCTTTTTCGTAACAATCGTTCATATCCAAAATCAACATTTTATCGTTTATATCCAAGTTTAAACTTTTTAAGAGTGGAAAATTCACATTTTTTTAGGTTTAGGATGTTTTAGATTTAATTGTTTTATTATCTAACAACTTGAATTATTTTATTCAGAGAGAAGAGAGTGAAAGAAAAGCAGTTACAAAAAATATCAAGTTTTTTTTTGGCGTGTTATTGCCTGAACAAGAGTACACGTTCCCGTTAACGGCGTTGGGTTGAGCGAATGATTGAAACCCACATTAAAGCAGAGATAATTAACTCGCAGCTGAACGACCCCTGAGTTTGTGACAATGCTGGTGGAACAGAACAGAAAATACATTAATGTTAATAACAAAATAACCGACCATTTTTAATGTTTCGATGTTAGTGAGACTCCTCTCTAATGGGAAACATCACCCTGAGAGGTACTTTAAAGGCGAACTTTTACCCCATATAGTAATAATTGAAGAACCTTCTCAGAGTAGGATCTTCCCACACGGCTCAGAAAGATCACAGACTGTTAGAAGTTTCATTCTTGAACAATTCCTCGGTTGTCTGAGAAGTAATGAACTTTGGATCAGCACCAAGATCTAAAAAAGGGCGCCAAACCCTACTATTGCTGCAGAGGTGGAACTGAAGTCAGCTTGTGTACATGTCCAAGAGATGGTCAGAAAGGGGATTAAAGGCTAAGAATTTTCTTAACAGAGGACACAGCTAATATTTTCCCTCTGACGAAAGGGAGTACTTATTTTCAAATTATCCCATTGCTCACAGTAATACTCTGCTGTAAGGAACTGAATCATGCTGCCGACCCAATTCCTTGAATTACCAACAGACTTTTAGAATGTGTACAATTAGAAACAGGTTTAAGCTATTCTGTCCTTGTGCCTGTACCTCTGTTCAATGAAACATGGCTGATCTGGATCTCAACTCTGTTTACTCCCCTTTAGTAATAATCTGCTTTACAAAACTTATGGTGCCTTCTGGCAGTCCATGTAGACAACATTCATTGACACCACCATTTATTATATAAGTCCTAAGAAAAATTAAATAAATTGAACGACCTACTTTTCACAAATTTATGCTGCCTCTCCTTGATTAGCTCACTCTTGTTAATAGTTAATAAAACAGAAAATGCTAGATATATGCAGCAGGTCTGGCAGCATCTAAGGAGAGAGAAACAGAGTTAACATTTTAGATGGATGACTTTTCATCAGGAATCATAGTTCTGATGAAAGGTCATCAACCTGAAATATTAACTCTGCTGTTCTTTGTACAGATGCTGCCAACCTGCTGAATGTTTCCAGCATTTTCTGTTTTTATTTCAGATTTTCACAATCCACAGTATTTTATTTCCTCTATTAGAGCTTATTACTAAGTTACTTGCTTTCTATTCTTCACTAGCTTTCGTAAAATAATAGGAGTGATATTTGCAATTTTGCAGAGGCACAATTATTGAATCTAGAGAGTTTTGGAAAATTATGACCACTACAATTTCCTTGTCTTGAACATTGCCTACCTTAAGTTCAAATATTTGCTCCATTACCATGTTTTAAAAATGTATATTAAATCCACTATGTTCCTCTACTTGATCTATTTTTGGTTCCTTGCACCAAAATCTATTTTCTCATCGTTCTGCACTGTGGAAATGGATATACCATTCTCATTTAACAAGTTTGCCTTTTCCTTATTGTTAAGTGTAGTCTTTACTGCAACTGCCTTTAATGGGCACAAATTTATATTACCTTCTCCTTTGTAGATAATCTGCTCCACCGAATGATGACTTGAGCAGAAAGATTAGTGCAGCTGGGATTCAGCTCCTAATTCAATCTTATAGTCTCCTAAAATAGGACTATACATGTGAATGTGGAAGTATAATTGAAAATATGTACCTAAGATTTTAACTTTACAATATTACAGTTTTAGCATTTCTCATTAGCTAAAATCCATTTTTAACTAAAAACTGAAAATTCACTCCAGTAAAATAAAAATCAAGAAGCAATTTAGTTCTTCAGTCAGAGACAGAATTCCATCCTATTACAAGGTTAACTGAATGTTACAATCAAATTCATGAGCTTGAGAATCCAGTAATTCCTGACAATGCTACAGAAGCTGGAACAACCAGGATTCTGTATTCCTTGGCTCCATTGTTCAGAATAGCTGTCAAAAATCAAATGAATTCTCATTTTTTTCTGCATAGCTTTAACTTTCAGTAATGAAGAGTCATGCAGAGAATGAATACAGAAAGAATCTCATAAAATGTTGGCCATTTGAAACTTTGTTTAGGATTTAGTTTAGGATTTAAAGGATCAATGTTACAAAGACATTTTGAAATAATCTAAGTTATCTGGATTTCTTTGTTTTACCCCCTGGAGCAATTAAAAAAAGGTAACTGCAGTTCCTTATTTTGTTTGTAATACAAGTACAAGCAATTTGTACAATGACATCTGCTGTAAAGTAAGAAGGAGATACCTGTGTGAAACTGAATTTGGACAATATAGGCTTTGAAAATAAGTGCTTCAGAGGGAAGGAATGATCTTGAAACCTGGGAAGGGTGAAAAAACCTGATAATTTTTTTCTTCAGGGCATTGCCTGCGAAGCATTATAGCACTCTGAGTATGAGCCACTGTGAAAGAGAGGTGACTTCATTTCATTCCTATTTAGGTGTGCACAGCAGATGAAGATTGTGGGACCAAGAGATATTGCTCCATATCCCATCAGAGAAGACAACTATGTCTTACATGCAAAAAGCAAAAGAAACGATGCCACAGAGATGGGATGTGTTGTCCTGGAAATCATTGCATTAATGGTAGGGATAAACCTAAAGAGAGAAGGGCATATCTATATGCTATGTGAGGGTACAAATGTGTTATTTATAAATGTATTCAGGATTTCACTACACATAATGCACAGAGGAAACATTCAAGATATTTAAGTATCATATCCTATTGCAAAATGTGGAGACATTTGAGGTGTAAGAGTAACTCTTTCTCTGTCATTAGTAAAAGCTCGAATGAATCATTATTTAATCAAAAAGGGTAATGTTAAATTACATTACCGACTTAAACGTATCACAAAAGAGAGTAACGTTACCAATGCATAATAAATATACTGGTTACTTTTCAAAAATCAACTACAGATGAAATTTTTGTAATTTGCAGTGGTAACATCACAAATTTGTTTCTTCAGTAAAGCCATCATTATACATTAACTAAATGGAGCATTCTCTCCATTGTTGTTTGCCTTGATAACCACTGTGGGTGGGTGTGGGAGCAGTGGAATCAAGAGGCCAACAATTGATCAGACCTAATTTTACAATGCAAACCAAAACTGCTCTATATATCATAATAGGGACTGGGTGTCAGTGACTATGGTGGAAATGTTCTGATTAAGGGAGTAGACAATATAAACCGAGAAGAAATCTCTAAATGAAATTACTTTTTTTTACAAACAATTATGGATAAATGAAACTACATTATTACTCTATCTTCCAATTGTCATCCTTTTGGAACACAATGTTTGTAATCCCATGTTAATGATAATTTTACCCAATATGCCTAACATCAGCAACACAACATAGGGTCATCTCAACATTGTAAAACTCCCATTAAATACTTGGGTTTATATCATTTCTGCTGCCAGTCTCCACATACCCAACCTTCCTACTGCTAGCAAAACTATTTTTGTCACTGCCAGCTGTACCAATCTTATCATTGCTAGAGATTGAATAATCGCACTGAGAGGAAAGTTCTTGTGAAAGTAAAATAATTTGTCCATTGCCTTTGTAACTATTCCTCTCACTGTTATTAAAACCATTCTTCCCACTTTCCAAATGCCAGAACTATAACCGAGAGGTTAGACCTAATCATGGTCAGAATTGTCCACTACGGGGTGTGCAGTTGCACGTGTATATTTACACTTCACCAACTTTTTTTCTCTCTTTGTGAGGGAGATAGTCAGCCTTCTTGGCACCTCATCAGATTCCACAACCTATGATCCCATTGCATTATGTGCTTGGACTCCAATACATTGTGTTGTCACATCGTGTGTAAGTGTAACTTTTACATTTAACTATTTATTCAGCTTTTCTTTAAAAGAAATTAAGGGTGAGGTTTTATGCAGAATCAAATGAATTAGGATAACCTAACTTAACTCTTCCAAATACAACTTTTTGTGCAGTTATCTGGTGTGCTACAAGTGATAGATCATGTGCTGCTCACTTGCACTTCCCTACAATTGATAGGTTAAATAGATGGCAGCTACTTCTTGTCTTGCATCAGCGAAGATGAACATTATGACAATCTGTTAGAAGATGCATACATTTGTTACACCATGTTTCAAACTGCATTGAGAAAGTAGAAAAGTCAGACAGCCATTCATCATTATGCACAAATACCATGGATATCTTTCTGCAATGCTACAAATTACATCTAAATGTTTGAAAAGGATGCCTCTGAGTATACTTCAGTATCAGAATTTTACACTGCAAATGCAGTGATGGTGAAGTTAGGAAAAAGGGCTTGGTAGACAAAAGGATTAATTCTTCTAGTGTAGTACTTTTTTTTGGTGTGTAAAATCCTAGAGGGATATTTTTTTCCCAAAGCTGAGAAGCTGTAAAAGCCATTTTATGCCTTTCTCGGGTCAAATAAATGACTGATACAAGGAAGGAGTTTTCATTTTATTATTTAACATTTATGTAACAAAGAAATCAGTCAACTGAGCATGTCCATCTCTTAATTCTCATTTGATTAGTGCCCCCAATATCCATTCTGATTTTAATTGTATCATCTTACAGAGAGGCAGTTAAACAAATAGACTATTTTGGGATGAGACTCCGGCACTTTCACACCTTTTTCTTTCCTCAAACTTGCTCACAGTTCTCCACAAAAATTGCTTTGAAACAATTACTAGGAGATTTCCCAAGAATGTGTTTTGTGGTGATTCATACTTTTCTTAACAATGTAAAGTTAGCAGATCTCATGTGATGTTACCCACAACAAGTTGGAGATATGTTGTATTAGGGTAGGAGCTTTATACTATGTAAAATAAAAAACATTATTTTGTGGCTAAGGTGGAGCTGTGAATAAATTCTCTATCCCTAAAAGTCTAACTTCTTGAAAAAGGTATGCTTTAAGAAAACAAAGAGCAATTGGCCTAGAAATTGTTTTATGCTAGCCTGCTGGTGCAACCTGGGCACAGAGAATATTGTGCCAGCCTTGGCCCAGTGGTAGCAGTCTTGCCTCTGAGTCAGAAAGGTATGAGATCCCCAGATAACTAGAGTGCAAAACCTAGGCTGACACTTCAGTGCCATACTGATAAATCAGAGGTTCAAGCTTCTGAAAGACATAACATCAAATCTCCCGATCCAAGTAGATCTAAAAGATCCCATTGCACGAATTGAAAAGCTGGGGAACTTTCTATGTGTTTGCTAACACTTATCTCAATAATGTTTGTATGATCCTGCTGTGTGCAAGTTGGCTGCCACATTTGCCTACTTTGCAACAGTGATTACTCTTCAAAAGCATTTCTTCAGTTGTGAAACATTATTGGCTGGGTATTCTGTGGCAAATGACTCACCTCCTGACTCTCCACCACTTACAAGATCCAAGAGACGAGTGTAATAGAGTGTGATGGAATACTTTCCACTTGCCTGGTCTTTGCAAGAATTGACTTTAATGTGAGTTGACATACACTGTCCTATATCAACATACACAGTGGCATATCCTGGGGGAGTAACAATAGAACTTCCTTATGACCTGCACGCTGCATTTGGCCTATGGGCCAGATCTTGGACATCACTGATTCAGAGGAACTACTGAAAGGAAAAAAGTGGGGAGGAGGGGTGCTAACGTATACAATGTTGATAAAAATGTTAGTTCTCTTCTGGATTTTAAAGCGCATATAGCAGCGATGTTGATACCTTCCTGCCTGGAGAAACAGTTGCAAATGTATAATACTCTCAATAATCTCCTGGAAATAATGTCAAAAGCTTGTTAATTCTTGCTCCAAAATATTGTCAATTGCCCAAAGGGAAACAATATTAGCAGTGCGGCTATTTTGTTTAAACAATCATGGAGGAACAGAAATAATAACTTGGTAAGTCAGCAAATGTAAACAAATATAGGAAACTGGTGACAGGCAAGCAGTATTCTCTGAAATTCACAGACTCATTGCAGAGCTCCAAGGGCCAAAGACCACACTTTGAAAATCTGTAATTTAATATAGACATCTGATGTAGCCAATGTTTGTATGTTTACCAAAATCATATGAAATAATAGCCAATAATATTTCCCCAAAGAAAGCATTTTTAGTATTGATATAACTTTAAATATCTAGATTTTTATTTTTATTTTATTTTAGCTTTCAGGCATACCTCATTTAATTCATCTTCTCAGTGGGAATTTAACTCAGCTCTCACTACATATTGGCACTGAATGATGCAATTTGACCCATAATCCCTATTTTTCACTTGGCAATGAAATCTACGAAAAGCATGATGCTTCACAAATATTAGGATAACAATTAACAAATCATTAATTGACACAGCACATCTAACAAAAAATAGCAAATGATAGATCTTGAAATCTACATTGGCCTTTTAAGAGGTTAAGGCATAAAATCACAAGAAATAGGAGCAGGAGTAGGCCATTTGGCCCATTCAATAATATCAAGGCTGATCTGATGGTAGCCTTAACTCCACTTTCCTGCCTGCCCCCTATAAGCCTTGATTCCTTTGTCAATCAAAGATCTCGTCTCAACTCAGCCTTGAATAGATTAAATGACCCAGCCTACACTGCTCTCTGTGGAAGAGAATTCCAAAGACCTTAGTTTCTGAGAGAAGAAATTCCTCCTCATCTCTGTCTTAAGTGGGAGAACTCTTTATTTTTAAACTGTGCCCCCTAATTCTAGATTCTCCCATGACAGGAAACATCCTCTCAGCATCTACCCTGTCAAGTCCATTCAGAATCTTATATGTTTCAATAAGATCATTAAATTCAATAAGTATTGCTTTCAGAGTCATACCAAATGATTGTAGAAATGTTGTTTCTGGAGCTAAGATTCCAAAATGACAGATTCTGTAAATGGTTCAAAAAGATAAACCAATAAAATATTTAATTAGTTAAAAGTTACTTTAAAAGGTCTACTATGCTAAACATACAAAACGGTCACATCAGGGTTAATACTAACATACAAAGATTTATTTAAGAAAACAAGCTTATTCCCTTGATCCTAATGACAAGATTTTATTTGTCTGTCCTTAGAGAGTGAAAAGGTAACTTGGCAAGATCCAGCTTATCTAGTTAAAGGCAAAATACTGCGGATGCTGGAAATCTGAAACAAAAACAGAAAATGCTGGAAAAACTCAACTGGTCTAGCAGCATCTGTGGTGAGAGAAACAGAGTTAATGTTTCAAGTCCGTATGACTCTTCTTCAGCTCAGCAGAGTCACACGGACTCGAAACGTTAACTCTGTTTCTCTCTTCGCAGATGCTGCTAGACCTGTTGAGTTTTTCCAGCATTTTCTGTTTCTGTTCCAGCTTACCTAGTAACTGTTAGACTCTCCATCTCTCTACACTTGCTAAAATAATTTTGTTTTGGTGCTTGAAGACCCACCACATAAGTATCAGGTAATAGGATCTTTACCTCCCTTCAGACAATTGTCCAAACATGGTTATGTATATGCTAATAACTGGTAACAATATAAGTCATCAACTGTAATAAGACTTCACCTTTTGTCAGTCCATCTGTTTGTCTCTCAAACTCCACAGAACTTTCTGGGTTTTGTTCACATACCCAACTTTCTATATAATTGAAAATATGTTTGTATGTAAAAAACCGGAGCTACTTGATATATTTGTTGCAGGTATTTGCATAGTGGAACTTCAAATAAGTAAAATGATCAGAACCATACCACAGACACGAGCATCTGAAGCTGGCAGCCATTCAGCCCTGCCCACATGGAGTAAGAATGACTCCACTGTACACATAGCAATCACAGCCAAGAGAGGTAACCAGCTGAGCATATGAAAATGATGTCATCATATATGATTTAGAAGTGCTGATATAACTGCAACAGCCGGCGAAACAACTTTGAATATTTTCCCTGGCCTAATAATCTGATACACAAGCAGGAGCCAATCATCCCTTGTTTTTTATCCCTGCTGCTTTACTATTGGCAACAATGGATTTCCCAATGGCTAGCATCAATCTCTAGCTTTCATGTGGAAGAACTGAAAGCATGGCAAAGTGATTTTATGCAGGTTAGACTGCGCCAGAAGTACCTTCAAATGTGCAACTACAGATGGAGACAAAGGTAACCCACCTTATCACAGAGTTAGTGTGTAGAGAGACACCAGTTCACAAAACAGGTTGTGACTGCAGACCCAAGGAGTACAAAATGATACATAACTGCTTCAAAGTACAGTTTGACAATTACTTCCAAATAGCCTAATCACGATATTCATGCTTACAGTGAAATAAAGGCATTCTAGAGTGATCAGAAGCTTTCATGGCCTGATCAGATGCATCCACCAGCATTCCACCAAATATGCCTCCAGGCTTTACATAGAAACATAAAAAATAGAAACAGGAGTAGGTCATTTGGCCCTTCAAGACTGCTCTGCCATTCAATATGATTGTGGCTAATCCTCTACCTCAATGCCATACTCCTGCTCTCTCCCCATACCCCTTGATGTCTTTAGAGTCTAGAAATCTATTTCCTTCTTAGATATATTCAGTGACTTGGCCTCCACAGCCTTCTGTGGTAGAGAATTCCACAGGTTCACCACCCTCTGAGTGAAGAAATTTCTCCTCATCTCAGTCCTAAATGGCTTACTCCATATCCTGAGACTGTAACCCCTTGTTCTAGACGCCCCCAGCCAGAGGAAACATCATCCCTGCACCTAGTCTGTCCATCCCTGTCAGAATTTTATGTTTTCAAGACATCCCCTCTCATTCTTCTAAACTCCAATGAATGCAGGCCTAGTTGACCCAATCTCTGCCATAGCAGGAATCAGTCTGGTGACCCTTCACTGCACTCCCTCTATGGCAAGTATATCCTTTCTTAGGTAAGGAGACCAAAACTGCACACAATACATCAGATGTGGTCTCACCAAGGCCCTGTACAGCTGCAGTAAGACATCCTTGCTCCTATATGCAAATCCTCTTGCAATGAAGGCCAATATACCATTTGCCTTCCTAACTACTTGCTGCACCTGCATGCTTACTTTCAGTGACTGCTGCACAAGAACACCTAAGTACTTTTGTACATCAACATTTCCCAATTTATCATCACTTAAATAATACCCTGTCATTCCGTTATCCATACCAAATTGGATAACTTCACACTTATCCACATTATACTGCATCTGCTGTGTATTTGCTCACTCACTCAACTTGTCTAAATCGCCTTGAAGCCTCTTTATATTCTCCTCACCACTCACATTCCCACCAAGGTTTGTGTCATCAGTAAAATTGGAAATATTACATGTGATTCCCTCATCCAAATCATTGATATATATTGTGAATAGTTGGAGGCCAAGCACTGATCCCTGCGGTACCCCACTAGTCACCGCCTGCCAGTCTAAAAAAGACCCATTTATTCCTACTGTATGTTTCCTGTCTGTTAACCAATTCTTAGTCCATGCTAATACATTATCCCTAATCCCAAGTGCTTTAATTTTGCACAGTAACCTCTTATGTGGGACTTTATCAAAAGCTTTATGAAGATCCAAATACACCACATCCACTGGCCCACCTTTATCTAGTCAACTAGTCAAAATACTCTAGTAGGTTTGTTAAACATGATTTCCCTTTCATAAATTCATGCTGACTTTGTCTAATCATGTTGATAGTTTCTAAGTGTCCCATTATCACATCCTTAGACTCTAGCATTTTCCCTACTAGTGTAAGGCTAACCGGACTGTAATTCCCTGTTTGCTCCCTCCCTCCTTTATTAAACAGTGGGGTTACATTTGCCACCCTCCAATCTGCCGGAACTGTTTGAGAACCTACATAATTTTGGAAGATGACAACCAATGCATCCACTATTTCCATGGTTGCCTCCTTTAGTACCTTGGGATGTAGATTATCAGGCCCTGGAGATTTATTGGCTTTCAGTCCCATTAATTTCTCCAGCACTATTTTTTTAGTAATACTAATTTCCTTCAATTCATCTTGCTCTTAGGTTCCCTAGCATTTCTGGGAAATTATTTGTGTCTTCTTCCATGGAGACAGAACTAAATTAGTTGTATAATGCTCTGCCATTTTCTGTTCTCTATTATAAATTCTCCTGTTTCGGACTGGAAGGAACTTACATTTGTCTTCATTAATCTTTTTCTTTTTACACACTTATAGAAGCCTTTACAGTCCACTTTTATGTTCCTTTTAAGCTTATCCACATATTCTATTTTTCCCCTCTTAATCTCCTGGTCCTCTTTTGCTGAATTCTAAACTGCTCCCAATCCTCAGGCTTGCTACTTTTTCTAGCAACTTCATATGACTCTTCTTTGGATCTAATACTATCCTTAATTTCTTCTGTTAGCCATGATTGGGCCACTTTTCCTGTTGTGTTTTTTGCGCCAGGAAGGAATGTATACCTGTTGCAATGCATACATTCCTTAAATATTAGCCATTGCCTATCCACTGTCATGCCTTTTAATGAAGTTCCTCAATCTATGGTAACCAACTCACCCCTCATATCTTTGAAGTTTTCTTTGTTTAGATTTCGGCCCCTAATTTCGGATTGGACTACTTGACTTTCCATCCTAATGAAGAATTCTATCATGTTGTGGTCACTTCCTGAAAGGACCCTGCACAACAAGATTATTAATTACCCCTTCTCATTGCACAATTTCAAATCTAGGATAGCATGTTCCCTAATTGGTTCCTCGATGGATTGGCCTAAAAAGCATCTCATACACTGTCCAGGAATTCATCCGCCACAGTATTATTGCTAATTTGGTTTGCTCAATCTATATATAGATTAAAGATGATTACTGTAGCATCCTTGTTACACACATCTCTAATTTCCTGTTTAATGCCATCCCCTATCTTACCACTATTGGTTGGAGGCCTATAGACAACTCCCACTAACGTCTTGTTGCTTCCTAGCTCTACCCAGACTGATTCTCCATCTAGATTTTCTAGGCAAACATCCTTTCTCACTATGCACTGATTTCATCCTTAACTAACATCGCCACTGCCACCTGCTTTTCCTTTTTGCCTGTCCTTCCTAAATATCCAATACCCTTGGATGTTCAGTTCCTAGCCTTGGTCACCCTGCAGCCATTTTTCTGTAATCATAATCATATCATACCTGTTTACACCTATATGTGCTATTAATTCATCTACTTCATTGCAAGTACTCCAAGAACTCAGATACAGTGCCTTTAGACTTGTCTTTTTAACATTTTTACATATGTATTTTACTGTATTGATGTGGAAAAGACAGCGAGGTACTATGTTCGGAGTGTAGAATGCAGAGGTGTGCCATCTGCTGTACGGGTAGCGGTAACTACTGTACATTATAAAATCAACATGGCTGTACCAGACAACTAGGGCTATAAAACTGCATCATCTCCAACTGGAATCAGAAGCTGCGGCAAACAGGGCCACCCTCCTCACAACTACCTCATTCATACACCTTCCCTTCAGCAGCTATCTGAAAGGGGTCTGGTGTTGGAATTATTGATCACTTACCTGCAGATTTATTCCTGCCCAATGGGTTTCCTTTCACTTCCTTTGGGTTTGTTAGCCCTCCTCCACGTCAAACTTTAACAAAGGCAGCCAATGGCTTGAAATATCTTGGAGGGATTTGGAATACAACCTGACATCCGTTCCCATCATTAGTGTGATCCCTACATGCAACCTAGCCAGCACCTTAATTATGGTAGAGTGAGGACAACAAAAAAATTGCATACAAACAGCATAATTAATTTTGGGTAAGCTTTGGATATATTCTGTTCCATTTAGGAGTAAACTAGACCTTTTATTTTAGCAAATCTGCCCTTATATGTTATCCTGAAATTCAACTGACAATTATATTATTCCAAATTTGTTTCCATGGTTGTTGACATCCTGAACATGTCCTCGTTAACAGTACTGATTTATAACATTCTAGGGAATGTACTACTCTTATATCATTGTTCAGGTATCCAATTCTCTGTATGCTGTCGTATCTAGATATTCATTCTAATATATATATACATATATATATATAAATACTGCTGTATAGACCCTTATTCTTGTAGCAATCACTTTTTCCTAAGTACAGGTTGTTTTCTCTATATTCACTGTCACGTATCAATTATTCTCCATGTAAGTATTAACTATCAAGTGCTTAACATGTTCATTTGCAATTGTTTTACACGCTATTTTAATGTAAGTGTTGGGGTTAATATCTCCATTGAAATAATGGACAAATGAATTGCATATGAACTCATATAAACATTCTTACATTAATGTTCACTGTGACATTTCAAATCCCATATTATTCTTTGTGTAATATTTGGTAAGATCACTATACCTGAAATATAGCTCCTGCATCACCCAAAGCTGGATGAAGATGGTGTAGACAATGATTGGCAAAGAAAAGAAAGCAGGAGAAGGAAACAAATCGAGTAAATGGAAAAGGATATCTCGGCATCACTCAATACAATGGTTTGTTAAAATACTGTCCTTGATTATTCCCATACAAACAGAATCATAATAATGCCCTTTCTCTTGCGGTGACTGCAAAATGGCAGGCAGTAGATTTATGTCCACAATTTCTCACAAGCTTTCTCTATCTGAGAAATGCGCCAAATGCTTTCCCAGAGAGAGGGAAAATTCACGTGGAAAGTTACTCTCCTGCACTCCTCTGCTCCCTGGAGTCATCTGTAAATTCGTCGTTTACAGAAGGTTCAAGCCTGTGCTCTTGACCCGGTGAAGCTGAGGAGACAGTTACGTGGCAAAAAATGCAATTCCTCTTACCGTCAACGCTCCTAAATAATGTGTGTTAATGTTGCATAGTCAGTCTTTGAGGATAGAGGCAAGAGGTGACATTGCGACATAGATGGGGTCATGGTCTTTTGCTAAGTTTGGGCTGAAGCAAGGTTGCTGTTGCTGAGAGGAAGGGAACACAGACTCAAACTTTACGCTTTTTTTTAAAAGCAGGGCTTGAAGGAGATTTCTGCCTCCGGTCATCAGACTGTGCTGAAGGATTCTGCTGCAGCCGACACCTCTGGAGCAAAATATGTAAACCGTTGCTCCTAATGGACGAAGTGTGCACGAAACGCAGGAGAAAGGGCGCTCGTGGTGCTGAGATTTACGAGCGCTGCGAGTGTGAAAAGGGGCTTATTTGTCGGTCTCTGAGACACCCGGGAGCAATCAAGAAAACACGACTCAGTACCTGTCAGAAAGTGACAGTGTAACCTCTGTTTATTGTACTGCTCCTTCTCAAGACCCTGCGTGGCATGATTTAGATCATTTAATCAACAGACGTACTTACAGCCAAATAGCAAGTAACCGAGTCACTGTTATCCAATCCGAGGTAAATATGTAAAATGCGTGCTTTTGGTAGCTACATGTATACTGTAGGGAACTTATTCACTGAAGGGGATTGGGTGATGGGGGTGGAGGGGGTGGGTGGTATTGAGGACAAGGGCAGAGAGTTGGAGGGAAAGGAAGATAAAGTGATTAGCGCAGTGGATGAGGGAGGAGAAGCCAAGGGAATGAAAGATCCAAGGCGAAGAGGAGACACCAATGGAGAAGCGTATAGTTTCGATCTCAAAGGATGTGGGATTTACCCGCCACAAGCACTGATGACGCTGAATCTGAAAGAACATTTAGTGCAGACCCGAAATTTTCAACACGGAACTTCTCTGGACTCCTGATTAAGCTTTAATATAACATTCCCGTTTGAATTTAAGCACCTTCCCGTGTTCTGTCAAATATTAAATACACTCAAAATTATGGAAACATACATTACTATCTCAATTTTGATAAATAAATATTTGTTTCAGAGCTAGTTCACTGAATAGATATTATCCTTCCAGAACATCCACAGCCCTTTGGTGCCGAGTTTCATTGCTAGCATCCAACTAATTTTGGAAGAATATAGCTTTCCGGTTGACTGAGACCACTGGTCTAAAACAACTTGTTCAAAGGTAATGGAAAAAAGGGGATCATGTGTTGTACTTCTTTTGATCTGCAACAAATTAATTGTATCCCAAGGGAACATATACTAACACAAGCAGCCTGTCCTTAAACATCAAAGCTCCGTCTGCGTCTAAAGGGTGTCATCCCTTCGGGCTTTTTCTTTGCCTTATTTGACTCGAGCTTTCTCAATTTCCTGGGCTGCCAATACACTTGTCAGCTCTCTGTTGAGATATACTTTTCATTTACAGTTCTTTTTACAAAGCTGTTGGTATACTGCACGAGGATGCAAGTGATAGCCAGCGGTAAACAGAAATTGTATTGCATGAGTGAGGCTAAGGCCATCAGTTTTTATAATCAATTTCATAGGCAAACAATTAACTATAGAATGAACAAGCATGTTTTTAATGCCATTTTTAGATTCATTATTTGTGCATTTAAAAAAAAGTACCGTTAACAATCCTCTGGAGATGGAGGGGTATTTAACAATTCCAATTAGGCTGAACAAAAGAAAACCAGCTAGGTCCGGCCCAGAAACAGATCTGGATGGCAAAGTGAGCTGGATAGCCTAAAGAAGCCATTTTGTTCTGAAATCATTCTGTACTTACTAATGCAGCAATCAACCCTAAAGAGAATAACCCCTTTAAAATCAGATCGGTTTCCAGCCTTTCTTTCCCCATGCATAGTGTACCAATAATCAAATAATTATCCCAGTGTCATCTATAGTACCTGGCACATTAAAGTTCATGCAACAACAAAAAAAAAATCACTTTTGACTCACCATTGGATGGCGCAAATAAAATGTTGCCCTAAATATGTTTAACCTTTTTGGCCCTCAAAGCTATATTTCAGCTTTCACAATGCACATATTTTACTTCAATTTATATTATTAAACATTTTTTACAACCACTAAAAATCAGGATTAATATATAGTCGGATTCTTTCATGATTGATGTTCTTATGACAATAGGAGCACAGACAAAAGATCGCAAGATAATTACAAATGAAGCATATTCAACACATTTTAATCAATTAAGTCAGGCGAATCCTGACATCTACACTTTGCAGCATCCAATTAATGCTGAAATGATTCTCAGGTTTTTGCCTTCATGACCATATCTGGAAATCTAATATGCATGTTGATCACTATTTGTGTGAGGAAGAATTTCCTGATATCAGTCCTAAAATGACATATTATTTGAATTTGTTTCGACTTAGTTTACTCCCAGTTTAATTTAAAATAATATTCCAGGTTAATTGTTTCCCATTTTCAACTGAAAATCCTACATTTCTACTGTTTTGCCTCATGAGTCAGTTCTTTGACATTAGGGATCACCCTTATCGTTCTTCTCTGCAGTGTTTAATATAGCTTTTGTTTCTTGGTTATCAGAACTGCACCAATATTCAAGGTGCACTTTAACTAGATTACTATTAAGTTTTATCATTATGATTTTTAAAAATTATGTTAGCTATATATTTCAACATACTATTGTTTTTTTTATTGTTGCTCAGCATTGGTTGGATGTGTTTCATGTTAAGTCTCCCAGGACTCTTAGGCTTCATTCAGTTTCATCCTGAGCTATTTCACCACCATTCATGGAATATTATATACCTGTCATCTATTTTTCCTTCCTGTTTGTAACACTGAAGACCTGTCTACATTAAATTTCATCTGTCATTGTTCTGCACACTTATATATTGTGTCCAACTCACTTAATTTTTTTAGCTGTTTCTTCTGATTCCTCCTATAGTTTTGTATCACCTTCAAATCTGAACACTTTGCATTGAGTTTCTGTATGCAGGTCATTTATGTAAGTTTGAAACAGCAGTGGTCCTATCATAGAGCCCTGGCATACGCCACTTAATACTTAACCAAAATCTGATATTACTCCTCTAACAAAAACTTATTGTTTCTTTTTCTTCAGCCAGTTTCTTATTCATTTGCAGGGTTCATCCTGAACCCTTCCAGCTTCGAATTTGATTGAAAGCCTTTTGTGTGGGTCTTTATCAAAAGCCTTTTGGAAATCTTGGAGACCACATTTTTTTTATTTGTTCATGGGATGCGGGCATTGCTGGCAAAATCAGGATTTATTGTCCATCCCTAATTTCTTACTGATGATAGTGAGCCTTTCCACAGTCAACTTTGAATATTGCTTCCTGAGGAAAGTCAAGAGGTTTGTTCAGCCAAGAAAGTCCCCTCAGTATCCATGTTCACTGTTGTTTACTAGATTATTATTGTAATATCATGCTCAGTACAAGCATGAAGACATTGATATTATGGACTGTAAGGTCATACTTTGTGAAAGTGGCCACAAAACCTGTTAAGAAGACAGCGACTTAACATGCGACCATTCGCATTTAAAGTGTGGACAGCATTCAATTCAGTTGCCAATATTTAGTTGAACAGGAACCTGAATAAGGGTACTTCACAGCCACCTGTGAAGTTTAAACATCTTGTTTTTTAAGGATGAACCAGCATTTGAGGAATATGGGATCTATAGACTGTTGGGGCAGAATGATACGTGTTGGTGGGGAGAGGTGGTGGTGGGGGGCACTCGGCATGTCCCCCCTCCCCCCAGAAACCACATTGGCATGAAGCTGACAACTCCACACCAACAAGCCCCACATCAATAAAGTGCTGCGGGGCTCATTAACAAGGGCTGAACTGGACTTCTGCCGCTCTTTGCCTTCCAATCTGATTAGTCGGCAGCTCCATCGGTCCTAGCAATATCAGGAAGGCATCACTGGCAGCTGCCAGGACTGCAGCTGAAGAGAGGAGCCCAAGACCCAGGATGCCTGGAGCAGCCAAGTTTGGGTTTCGGCCAGGGAGGTTTGGAAGAGTTAGGGAGAGGGGAACATATGAAATATGAAATAGGAGCAGAAGTAGGCCATTCAGCCCCTCGAGCCTGAAGTGGAAGGGGACAGGGTGGGTTTAAGAGAGGGAGCAGGTTGGAAAGAGGGAGTTTCAGTCTAATGTTGGCCACCCCGTGATTGGCAAAGGGCAGCCCCCAAAGAGCCTCCCTTCCTTCCCGCCCTTTAACCACTTGAGGTTAAAAATCTGGCTTCCTACTCCCGCACTGCTGCCCATGCCAAATGTATTATGGCCCAGGCAGCGATAACAAGCTTGGGTGTGATAACAAGTCTAATTGACCCTTAATTATCTTTTTAATATGACAGGCAGGCTGCCAATTTTGGCACCCGCCCGCCCTCCTGTGTTATGGGGGTGGGCAGGAAGGTGGTGGGATGGGCGCCTACCTCCCTGCAGGAATCATGCCTGCAGGGGGAAAGTAAAATTCAGCCCTTGGTGTCCGAGTGCTATGTTGAGCAAAGGAGAATATTTGAGCTCAATTTGGGGCAAAGATAAGAGTGTATGACCATTGTCAACTGCTATTGTATCATGGTGGTCTGGAGCCCAGGAGTGTTAACCCTACAGTCACGTGACTGAAATTAACTTTTAAAAATGCAGTTTAAAATATCCTGAACAAAGCAATGGAAACATCTGAAATGCCAGAAACATCCAAAATATTTGAAACAGCTGAACCATCATAGCGGAATGTCTTCTACTACAGCTGAAGTACTGTACTTGTTCCAGCTTCCAAGTCCACCATAGAACCAATGTCCTGGCTATTCATCTGCAAGAGAATCTTTGTTTCTAAAAGACCTTCTTTCCAACCAAAGGATCAATTCAACTAAGAAGACACCAGGCCCGCATCAACATAGAGACTGAACTATAAGTTCAATGTTTATAGAATTGCGGCTTTAACTTCATCTGATTCTAATATTTTCATGTGTGAGAGAGTGAGTGGGATGAGTGATTGAGAGTTGCGTTTCAAATATTTGGGGCAAGTGTGTGATAATAAATAACCTAATTTATTTTTAAAATTACTAAAAGGCCTGCTGCTGGAATTTATTTTAAAATAGGAAAAATCGCTCTGAGGGTAAGGAAACACACACGCCTTACATACAAACATCCTGATTATGGACTGGAAGGGGCTACACAAACTTTGTCTGTAACAGCAGTGTCAATCTTTAAGCCAAAAAATCCATGAGCTCCATGCACTTGGTGTTAGAATGAAGTCAGATGGGGCAGGGCAAGTGAGTTGGAGGAGGCATTTCGTCATCATTGAGTTTGGATTATCCTTGACCTCCTGGATGATTCTGTTCTAAAAGGAGGATTTGGCTATGGAAAGGGAGCACAATATTGCTTCAATGGCAAAGCTACTTCTGGGAGTGGACAACAACAGCAGTCATGGGCTAGGTACATTTCAGTACGTTGTTCTCAGATCTGAGAGCATGAAGGTGCATGGGAGACTGTATGAGGACCAGAGCATTGAAGGCAAAATCAAGGGAGCTGCTGATCAGGTCCACAGCAGTATAAATGTCATGTCAAGGTTCTGGAGAGTTGGAGAGGATGTTGGGGGAATCTTTTTCCTGGATAAGAGAGAGAGAACTTCTAGTATTTTATGCAATTGAATATTTGAATCTTGAGAAAGTTCCTCAAGCCAAGACCTAATGTATTGACGGTTGCTCTTAGAATCACATTATCTGACCTAATGGATGAGCAGTTACAGGTTAAAGGATGGTTAAATGGTTGTCTTGACCTGCAGCTTGAAAAATCTACTTGAGTTACAATCCATCTTGCCTCTTGTGTGCCACTAGGAGGAGAAAATATTAACACGATCTAAATGCAAATCCTTTGACTATTCTTTGCTGTGATAGCTATCACTATGAATATCAGTTAAGCTGTCATCAATACACTTTTCACTTGTCACATACATTAAACTTTTCCCTGCCGCTGGGACTAGAAATTGAGAATGAACGTTTCTTTTGTAGTATATGTAACACTAGTGAAGTAAAGCATGGTGTGAAAGTTTAAGAGCCTGCAGAACTGAAGAAAAGAATAAGATCTGCAAGGTCCTGCAAATACAATTAATAATCACATTAAAGGTTCATAGCTCTCATTTTAAAATGGCATCTCTCTTAGCTTGGTAACATATAGCGCTGTTTGTACTGTCTGTATTGTGACACAGTGATATACAGCAGGGGAACCAAACAGTGATACATAATGTAAGATTGTCTAATGATACGCAGCATGCATAATGACATACATGACACTTTAGCATACGGTATTGGGTACCGTACAGTGAAATGTAATAACATTTAGCTTGAAAGAAGGGCAGGTGACATACACTGTGTGACGAGATTCCCACTGTATAGCAGAGGAACGACAAAGATGGTTTGAAATTATCCCTGAAGTCTCGGCTAAACAAATAAGGTATTATGTAATTTAAACAATTACATCGTGAACTAGAAATTACATAATGAAAATAACAATTGTGAGGGAGGATAAACAGACTGCCAATTTGCTTTCACCTGCTTTATGTCATTGCATGATGTCAAAATTACTCTCTATGTCTCAGAAGGAAGGATGATAACAATAACTTATATTTATTATAGCACTATTAACATAATCGTCTTGAGATGATTGAAAAAAAATCTGATCATAAGCTGTGCCATGAACATTATTTTCCTATGAGAACGAATGAAAATATGTTGTTAATGCTTCTAAAAAACCCTTAAGAACCAAGGGTACAGCTGATATAAGGCTATTGTCTCTGTGCAGTGTCATCTCGAATTTGCACAAGTAAAATGTGCTGACTGCACATCACCAATTGTTCAAGGGCATTGCACTGAGATCCAGATCAGCCTTGGAGGGAGGGCTTGCTCTCTTAATGGTATTGTTTAGACAAAGCTTGCAGGGACGGTCTCTGTGTTTCTGCTCAATGGAATGGGTGTAAGATTTACTAGTTTACCAAATTGCAATGTCAGTTCAAAGATTAAATACTTCATCTACCAGACTGGGAAATAATAAATTTAACGTCATTGTACAAAGTCATTCACCTTTTCCCTTATCAACACAAACTTACATTTAATTTTTGAACAAATTGTCTTTCCATGGCCATCTTTATTCATGCTGGCATCTGCTGTTTACAATACCATTTCAGTCAATGCGTTATATCTTGTGAACATAGTGGGTTTGGAAATTTCTTCAGCTGCATTTTTGGGCCTGAAAAAGGAGTGCACACTCCAACTGAGAGACTCAAGGCCTGTCCAAAATTGACCTTAGTTGTACCACGATTATATCTGTAAAGCAAGTGCTATGAAGACCAGTTTCTACCCCAGTGAGTACAATTTTCCCCTGTGGTGAAAATGTTAAAAACATAATCTTATATGGCACTGATTCATATGGACCAGAAAGACACCTGTTTTAACCGCTTGCCTATGTAGAATTATCAGATTAGCAGTCTGACCGATACAAATGGACTCAACATTCTGGGAGGAACAATCTGTGAGCATTCCTGTTCTTGAACCCAGTGACTCCCCCACCCCCACTGAAATGTGAACATGTGCAGATGACAGCAAGGAACAGGACTAGTTTTAGATGTGTTACTCTTGCAAACAACTTGGTTAATACTCACTGTCTAGGGTCACACTTGCAGGATGACAATTTGAGCAATAGAATCACATCCCATCATTAGTTACGATGCTCATAGAGGTGAGGAGAAAGTACTGAAAAGGAGTCTATTTGACAGAAGATTCACTAGTAAAAATAATACAATCCAAGGTCTCTTTATTAATAACAGAATTGAATTACAGTAGTTTATTTTCTTTTCTCTTTTATTATATTTCCTGTTAAGCCTGAAGGTACACATCTGGGTATACTAAACTAAGTGGATTAACGATAAGCAGTTTCATATTATCATAGAAATTTACGGCAAGAAATAATGCCCTTTGGCCCATTGTGATCCAACACTTCCTTAACTGTTTCGGGGAAGTAGTCCAATATCTAGTCAGTAAAAAATAAATTTCACTTGACAGTCTTCTGTTCATCTAAAAAAAATGGAAGAGGGCAGGCAGCAACATAGATTTTCAGAAATGACTCAAAATTGCATTTTCTTTAGGAAATCAGGGGCAGAATTTTCCCCCTGTTCTGGAACGGGCACGTGCAGGCACACCTCTGATCGGCGCCTCCAATTGGGGGCGTGCCACCATTTTATGTGGGCGGGCCAATTAAGGCCCATCCAGGGTGACATCTGCCTGGAAGTGCTATGCGCTCCATGTGTGGGTGGGGGGGGGGGGGTAGTCCCTAAGCCGGGAGTGTACTCTTTCACGTATGTGCATGAAAGAGCACACTCATCTCCCTGAGGCTAAGTGCTGCCTCAGGGAGGTCAGCGCCAAATTCAAAAATGTTAAAAATAGAAAAATGAAATTTCCCTGACATGTCCTCTCATGTGACACTGTCACATGAGTTGGGACATGTCCATCACTTTTAGTTAAACTTTTATTAAAATTTTTAAAACCTACATGAAACATCATCCCACCCATGGATGAGGTTTCATGCTTTCACTGAAGCCCGCCAGGGCTCCCAGCCTGCCCGCCAACCTTAAGGTTGGACAGGCAGGTCCTTTAACTACTGCAATTACTTTTCAAATGGCCTCAAAAGGCCATAGACAGATTGGTGGGCTCACAGCTGATTCGGTTGAGCCCCTGCCAACCTGAAAATGGAAATGATGCGGGGTAACATCGGGAGTTCCGCACGACGACCGGGAAATCCTGTCCCAGGTAAAACCCCAAAGCCTTTTGTGCAAAATCTGCTAAGGTTGAAATTCTACATTTTTGTGCAATATAGTAAAATCAACCACCAAATACATATAAAGTTCAATAAAAAATAATGGATATAGGCAACAGTCCTGGTATGGTGTATTACAGTATAGATACTATTATTGATTTTAATTACGCTGCTGTGGACCCCCTAGTGGCTGAGTCTAGAATGGCAATGAAGGAATCCTATAAACAGAAAGAGCTCTTAACATCTGCTTTTTTAAATTGTTGACATTTACGATAAGTAAAGATAACATTCTTTAATTGGAGTCATTTAAGCATATGGACATTCATGATATTGCAAAACCGTATATGTCAAGATAGATTACTTCATATTTTGTAATTCCTCCTGTCCTATTCTACTACTAGAAGTATAGAGTAGTGGGAATCCCACTTTTCCACTTCCTGCACCCCTGGCTCTATGCCAGTCTATGCCAATCCCACTTTAGCAGTATTTACAACAGCCACCTCCACCATTTGTGGTATGAGTGGGGTGCAACCTAAAGTGCAGAGAGGATAGAAACTTGCTGTAGCACTTTGCCACAGCATATATGGGCTGGTTGTGCTAACCAGAATCATTTTTTTAGAACTGAAAAATGTTGACAGATGGGAAAAAGGGAAGAGAACCAGGAGACATGTTCCCACCCTAACTTCTGCCTCTGCCTATTGAGTTAAGTGTTTTCATGGAATTTTGGCAAAAAAAAATATGGTCCCATGGCAGATGTCATACATTCCAAAAGTTCTTAAAATGATTGCAGAGTTTTTGCCACCACTGCTCTACATGGAAGTATATTCTATATGTCTTGTTTGAAGAACTTCCTGATATCAGTCCTAAATGAACCTTTTCTTGTTTGAACCTGTACTCCCTTGTCTGACTCACTTTGTTTGAAATGATTTTCTGAATTAAACTTTCTAAACTAGTTATGATTTTCCGTTGCCAACTTCCAAAACTAAAACATTTATTCAATCGTCCTCCTCTGATGCTAGGAATTAGCCTTTTTAATTCTTCCCAAAACAGAATAGCTCCAGTGTATCTTCAGTGACCAGAGTTGAACATCGCAATGAAAGTGTTGTCTAATTTCTCTGACTTGTATTTTCTTATTTTATATATAGCTCAGATTCTATTTACTGCATTAATTAATGTTCTGTTGTGATGTAACAGAATTTGAATCTGACACCAAACATGGTTTGCAAATTAAACTCTTAATTGTGTTTGGTGGGAGAACTGGAAGTAAGTCTGTCAGGGACTTTTTTAACCCAGCCACTGCATTACCATAACATTCTGGATTTCCTGGCTGATTTTTTTTATTAGTTCATGGAACATGAGTGTTGCTGGCAAGTGCCAGTGTTTGTTGCCCATCCCTAATTTCCCTTGAGAAGGTAGTGCTGAGCCATCTCCTTGAACCATTACAGTCCATGCGGTACAGGTATGCCCACAGTGCTGTAGGGAGTTCCTAGATTTTGGCCCAACACCAGTGAAGGAGCAATGATATAGTTCCAAGTCAGAATGGTGTGTGATTTGGAATTAAAGTTGCAGCTAGACAAGATAAGTTTATGGGCAATGGTAACCTTCAGGATGTTGATTAAGGGGGATTCAGTGATGGTAATGCCGTTGAATGTCAAGAGGAGATGGTTAGATTCTCTCCTGTTAGAGATATAATTTACTGTCATTTTTGTGGTGTGTATGTTACTTGTCCCTTACCAGCCCTAGTCTGAATGTTGTTCAGTTCTTGCTCCATGTCGGCACTGGCTGTTTCAGCATCTGAGGAGTCGTGAATGGTACTGAACACTGTGCAATCATCAGCAAACATCCTCATTCTGATGTTATGATGGAGGGAAGATCATTGATGAAGCAACTGAAGATGATTAGGTCTAGGACACTAAATGAGACATTAACCTAATGCCCTATCTGCCCTCTTAGCTGAATGTGGAAACAGAATGGCACTATTTTGCAGAAGGGCAGGGGAGGTATTCCTGTTGTCCTGGCCAATATTTATCCCTCAATCAACATTACAAAAAAAAACAGATTATCTAGTTGTTATATCATTGTGGTTTGTGAGTATTTGCTGTGGCCAAATTGGTTGCCATGTTTTCTACATTATAACAATGACTATACTT
The DNA here is from genome assembly GCF_017639515.1 of Carcharodon carcharias. Taxonomy (NCBI): domain Eukaryota; kingdom Metazoa; phylum Chordata; class Chondrichthyes; order Lamniformes; family Lamnidae; genus Carcharodon; species Carcharodon carcharias. Next base: position 40,046,042 of record NC_054474.1, on the reverse strand, counting down.
CAAAAGTGCTTCATTGGCTATACAGCAGTTTGATATGTCCAATGGTCATGAACAGCGCTATATTAATGCAAGTCTCTCTTTCAAAAGGGCCCTGTCTATTCAGTCTTTCCCGATGGATATACCCTCTCAGTTCTGATATCATCCTTGTATGTCTTTTTTGTATCTACTCCAATTCCTCTATACCATTTTTATAATATGGAGACTAGAACTATGCACACTACTCTAAGTGTGATCAAACCATGATTAACATAAAAAAAGGCTGCAGAGAGGCATTGACAGGTTGAGTGACTGGGCAACAAGGTGGCAGATGAAGTATAATGTGGGGAAGTGTGAGGTTATTCACTTTGGTTGTAAGAATAGAAAAGCAAAATATTTTTTTAAAAGGTGTGAAGCTTGTAAATGTTGATGTTCAGAGGGACTTTGGTGTGTTCATACAAAAAACACAAAAAGTTAGCATGTGGGTACAACAAGCAAATTAAGAAAACAAATGACAAATTAGTGTACAAGAATAAAGAAGTCTTGACACAATAGCACAGGGCTTTGGTGAGACAATACTTGGAATACTGAGCTGAATTTTTTGCTTTGTGAATGGGAGCCTTTCCCGCTTCATGGACTGTATTACATGGTGTGATGATGTCAAGTGCCGTTCCTGACATCACCACGCCGGCTTTGAGTAATACAAAAGTGAGCAGCTCAAAAGGTCAGGCACCTGCCCGTGTTATTCAAATCTCAATTTATATGCCCATAAAGGTGATTTACAAGCACTCAGAGTACAATGATATGAATGGAAGGCAATAAAAGGCCTTCAAGATCAGATTCACGTCAGGTATGAAAGCTATTTTTCTTGAGGGCAGGCTTGTTGGGACTGCTTTTTAAACTGCAGCTGAGAGCAGAGCTTCAGCCTTGCAGTTTCAAAAACTCTGACTGCAGGGAGTGCTCATTTGACTGGGCATTGAAGAATTTGGCATTTTGTATCTTCAGGAGGACACTCCTCTCATTAAGGGGGTCATCTGAAACCTCATTTAACATTCTCTTGGTCAACCAGGGGTGAGTGGTGTCAACTCTCATACACAGATGGGCATTGTGGTCGCAGTAGGAGGTACAATCTCCAGCGAGGAGAAGAGGAGGAATAGGAAGAGGAGAAGGGTGAGAGAAGTTAGGGATCAGAGGGAGTGGGTCCTTATGATGGGGACAGACTAGCACCAGGTTGCAATGGTCAGCAGTAACCTCAAGAGGCTCCTTCAGGGCACTGAAGACATTATGCTGTATCGAGGGTGTACAGGCAGCGATTCAGCTACCTCCAAATGAGTGAAACTCTGTGCCAAAGAAGGCTGAAGCTCTCAAGGGGAACTGTCACATCACGTTGTGAGATGCTGGCTGGAGAGATTACGTCAAGCTGCCTTGGGGGCCACCCAATGCCTGTTGCCCTGAAGGTTACAGTGGTGCTGAACTTTTTCACTACAGGCTCATTTCAGATAGCATCCGGCTACCTGACAGAGATAACCCAGTCAGCTGCACAACACTGCATCAAGGTGTTTATGGATGCAATGCTCTGGAGGGCTGGCAATTACATAGCTTTCAACACTGATGCCCAAAGCAAGATAGAGAGCGTCTGAGGATTTGCAGCCATTGCTGGTTTCTCCAGGGTGCAGGCAGCCCTGTGTGAACATCAACAGAAAGGGATTCCATTCAATTAATGTTCAGCTTGTCTGCGATCACATATGGTGGGTTATGCAGATGTGTACCAGATATCCAGGTGGCAGCCATGACACATATGCTCCCAGGAATTCACAAATTCTGGCTCTTTTTACCGGTCCAGATGCATTGGAGGGTTGGCTTTTGGGAGATAAGGGCTATCCTCTCAAAAGATGGCTTCTGGTGCCTGTGAAGGTCCCAAAATCAGAGGGAGAGAGGAGGTTTAATGAGAGTCACGACAGCACCCGGGCCAGAGTGGAGCAGACAACCGGCCTCCTAAAAATGCATTTCAGATGCCTGAACCGATCAGGGGATGCGTTGCAGTACTCCCCCTCATGGGTCCCTATGATGGTTGTGGTCTGCTGTGTCCTCCACAACATTGTTATACAAAGAGGAGATACTTTGGAGGATGATGTGAGGCCAGAAGGGGACCAGTCATATGAGGACAATGGTGAAGATGAGACAAGGGAAGACGGCAATGCCACTGTGAATGCCCCTGGCCACGAGGGGTAGATGGCCGTGACACTAGGGATGCCTTAATACACCAACAATTTGTGTAGAGCCTCACAATACACCAATTTAACAGATGTCAATAAATATATCCCTCCACTTTGCATTTACAGTGAGCAACTCCTGAAGACATTAAATGCCACAATTCTCCACTCGCCGACAAGAATACACTTGTACTCCAGCCCTCCGTCAAATTTGGAAATCCTAGCTTCACCTACAGACACTAGTCACACATTTTGCAGCTATGAAGAAGAACTAAAGCATCAAGAAATGTGAATTTGGGGCCTAATCACAATGATTAACAAACAAAATACCTTGTCAATAACAGTTCTGACCTGTGTGCCCCATTCATGACTAATGTGAATATGGCCAAAAAAGTGCTCCGGTGCAGTGTTTCCCCTTCACTTGTGGTTTCACTGGACAGAGGCATCTAATTTTCCACCTCCTTTGCCCTGGATGACTTCGACAGGCGTCATCTGCACGGCTTAGGCCTCCAGGTGCTGGCCGCATCAGGAGACTCTTGCACAGTGCATGCGAGTCCTCAGTCGCCATGGCAATGGCCAGGGCCTGTGTCAATGGCTGTTGGATAGAGGATATGCTGCCCCCCTCACAAGTGCCATGAGAAAACTCACAGATGGAGGTTGCAGCTGCTCATCCCCCGCCACTAGGACCGGTTGGTCCTCCCTGCCAACCGGTGAGGTTCCAGGAGCTGGGTGGGTGACCAAGCTCTCAGTCCCCCTGTTGCCCTGGGCCGGAGCCCATGAGTTCAGAGCTAGGGCAAAGTTGTGGAGGCTACAGCTCATCCCAACAATTGCATCTGTAATGCACTCAGTTTGTCTCTCATGACAGTCACCAGTCTGTCCATGGTGGAGGCTTGGCGCTCTGAAGAGTGGGTGATCACAGTGCACATAGCCTGGATGGACACTTCCACAGTCCAGTATACCAGACATACCTTCATGGACCTCGTGCTGCACATCCAGCATCTTCTGCCTTATGGACAACTCCAGAGGCCTGTCACCTGACTCTGAATCAGCTTCTGGATCATCCCGGATGCTCCTCCGACACTCCGAGACCTGCTCCACCACACTCTCTGGCAGCTGCACTTGTGAATGTGAAGTTCTCTCACCAGTGTATACATGACCCCTGGCCAATGAACTACACCCTGCAGAAGTGCCAGTGTCTGCAATGGTGCTGGGTGCTGAGAGTGGATGCGACGGTGCACCCTCCGAGGGTTCCTCAGAGGAAGAGGAGGGAGATTGCTGGATTGTCTCTGATGGAGGCTGAGCTGAAGATGCTTCTCCTGTAACAAATATAAATCATTAAGGTGGTGTAATTGGTTTTCATATTACTTATCACATCATATCTAACTCTTGACTCACATATACCTTTTCACGACTGGACAAACATGAATGAACTCCATAGAACCAATGAATCCATGAACTTCTGATCATGCTGCTTGTCAAGGGGCCAGAATGTGCAATTCCAGTACCAAACACAATGTAATTTTTCATTACACCTTTAAACCACATTGACCATCTCATTTATCACCCATTGTGATACTTTTGCCATCTCACCAGAAGCAGGCGTCTCTTCAATCTCACCATTGTCTATACCCCATGAAACTCTCTTTGTCGATGAGGAACAGCACATGTTCCTCAAATTGCGTAAGGATATTCTGTCTTGCCATTCCACCACCTGTGTGGGAGGGCTGGCAAGCATTCTTGGCTTGCTTCACCTGAAAAAATTTGACATGGAGTTGGCATCAACAATCTCAACTAGTCACATGTCATGCCTCAACACCATTATCAGGTCAACGCATGGCTGGCTGAAGCCTATGCTCAGGTGTCAGAATGTCATCATGCCAACCACCCACCATTCAAATTAATACCTGCGTTAAATGCAAAAAAATGCTAGTAGAAGTCAGTAGATCTTGCATCATCTCTGGCTAGTGAAACAGAGTTAATGTTTTGAGTCTGTATGACTCTTCTTCAGAACTCTCAAAGCATCTAACTCTGTTTCCCTCTCCACAGATGATGCCAGGTCTGCTGACATCTGCCAGCATTTTCTGCTTTCATTTCAGATTTCCAGCATCTGCAGTATTTTGCTTTAACATTAAAACTGGTTGGAATGATCCATGGCAAGGTTCAGGATAGCTGTGCAAACATGGATGAGCTGAGAATCTTGAACACATACTGCATTTGCTTTCTATGCCTATCCCACACTGGACACATTTTGCTCATACTGATGTCATGCTCATCCTTGCTGGCCTCACAAGGTCATTGAAGCTTTTATGGCACTGTGACCAGCTCCTCTTGACTGTATCAACTCTTGAGACGACCTCGGCCATCTCCTCCCACGCAGCATGTGTTTCCCTCTGGTTCCTCCTCTTCCCATCGCATGGAATAAGCTGGCCACTTTGGGTCTCCCCTTCATGGAGGAGTGCACCAAGGGCAGTGTCGGTTAACCTGGGGGCAGCTTTTCCCCTCCTGGAGCAACTCTCCCCTTGCTCCAATGGTGCAAACATCTATGCATTGAAAGATATAATCAATGCACAAGTGTGTAATGTCTAAAGCTGGCAGACTTACTGAGGCTGCAGATGATTGACAGACATAAGGAGCAATTAACATTTACTTACCTGGATACACTTGAAAGGACAAAAATCCTCACTGATAAAAACTTTGTTCTCCTGCAGGATGGTTTGAGGACTCACCTGAAACTGACTGCTGACAGGGAACCCTTTAAAGAGGTGGCTGTGGCTTGGTTCCAGGTCACGGCCTTGAGCGTCAGAGCTGATCTCCCGTCTTCAGGAACTCATTGGGTGGGATGATTGTCTGTCAACCATCCTTTCCACTAATTGACAGCAACTAACAGTTTATTGCACATGCAACGATGGAGAACCTGGAAGTTGGAGCGCCGCTGACTTCTGGGTGTGGGATCCGCCATCAGCACACCATTGTAAATGCCAGCCCACTGTGCACATTTTTGGTCTCTACAGCTTGTAGTTTTGTTGCTGGGAAAAACGTGTTTGTTTTATTACCAGTATTGGGTGAATCATTAAAGGCAATGTTTAGTGGGCCTTACAGGGTTGAAAAGAAACTGAGCGAAGTGAATTATTTAATAAATACTCCAGATAGAAGAAAACAGAGGGTGTGTCAGGTAAATATGCTTAAAGAGTACTTTGACAGGGAAGAGGACCAAAAGGAGGTATCAGTGGTGGTAGATAAGGAGCAAGAGATAGAAATGAAAGATTCTGAAATTGATTTTCCTCTAATCAAATTGGATAATGAGGGGGTACTTAAAAATGTAAATGTAATATTAAGTTACCTTCCAGAAAAGTGTCAAAGTGTTTTGGAGAAGCTATTGCAGTCACACAAAGCTATTTGTGGGAATAAGCTGGGTCGGACAAGTTTAGCTACACATGATGTAAGTGTAGGGGATTCAATTTCAATAAGACAATATCCTTATAGATTAAGTCCAGCGAAGTTATCACAAGTACAGAAAGAAATTGAATTAATGCTTCAAAATGACATTGAGTCTAGTTGCAGTAACTGGAGTTTGCCTATTGTGATGGTACTGAAACCGGATGGAACACAAAGAGTGTGTGTGGATTATCGAAAAGTGAATGCGGTGACAAATGAAGATTCATAATCCTCTACCACAGTTGGAAGATTGCATTGAGAAAGTGGGACATTCAATGTTTATCACAAAGATAGACTGGCTGAGAGGATATTGGCAAGTACCATTATTAGAAAGAGCAAAAGAGATATCAGTTTTTGTGACGCCAGATGGACTATATCAGTTTAAAGTCATGCCATTTGGTATGAAAAATGTACCAGCAATATTTCACAGACTGAAAAACAGAGTAATTGCAGGGCTGAGCAATTTGTGAGTTTTCAGTCTGACATGGGAGGAGCATTTACAACATCTCGAAGAACCATTTAATTGACCCCAAGAAGCTAATTTGGTGATGAATTTGGCTAAAGGTGAGGTTGCAAAAGCACAAGTTACATATCTAGGCCATACCATTGGACACGGTAAGGTGGCTCAGAGAGATGTGAAAGTCAAAGCCGTCTTGAATTTACCCGTGCCTACAATGAATTTAGAAGTTTTGATATTACTGGGCATGAGTGGGTTTTACCAGAAATTTGTACCAAATTTTAGCAACGTGGTTGCTCCATTACTGAACTATTAAAAAAGAACAAGAGGTTTCAATGGACACAGGAGTGTCAGAAGGAATTTGACAGTTTAAAAACTGTATTGACCATGACAACAGTTTTGGCAGTACCTAATTACGCCAAGCAATTTAAGTTGGCCATTATCTCAAGTAATGCAGGCATTGGTGCTGCACTGTTGCAAGAAGATGAAACTGGAATTGGGAAACCGACAAGAGTATTTTTCTCGAAAGCTGAATGTACAACAGAGGAGATATTCAACGATTGAAAATGATACTCTGGGCGGAATTTTCTGTGCCCACTGGCAGCGGGCTTGATAGGCGGTGTGAGCAGACAATATGATGCGATCAATTTTAAGACGGCGGGAAGGTAGATCACGATTGTCCGCTCAGCCCAACGACAGCAGGCAGCGTTTCTCGCCATTGGTCACTGGGAACCTCACTGTAATACATCAACATATTATTATCAGGCCATCCTTCCAGGCTGCTGCACTCCCGCTGGATCGTCTGTCCACGTCAGCAGGAAAGCATGCCAACATGTTTCACAACAGCACAGAGGCTGTGTCCTTGGTGGCCTGCACTTTGGATGAACTGGAGATGAGTGCACAACAATGTTCTGCAGAGCTCACCAGGTTGCCTGTTGCTTTGCAGGCTTCAGGGGTGCTGGAGGACTGGGGTTAAGTGCTGCCCTGCCTCAGAGGTGACTTTTGAGGGTGAGGAGGAGTTTGGGGGGGGGGGGGTAGTGGGGTGGTGGGGGGTGGGGGGGCAAGTGCAGCCCAGCCTTGGAGGCGGCTTTTGAGGTTGAAGGGGAGTGGGCGGCAGGTGTAGCCCTGCCTTTGAGGTGACTTTTGAGGGTGAGGGGGAATGGGGTGCAAGTGTATCCTTGATGTTGAGTCGACTGGTGGCGGGGCGGGGGAAGTCAAGGGCAGTCCTGCTGTTCATTATAGCACATAAGCATTTGGGGTGCGGTGAGGCAAGTGGCCATGCATTCGAAGAACCTGTAGAAAGTGACCATTCATCTGAAACTGAGACAGTTCAGGCGCAGCCACATTGATTTGATTGGGGTCGGGCTCCTGGCTTACTCTGTCCACTCAAGCAACGCAGAGGCATCAAGGTACCACCAAGTTCTCCAGAGCTTCCCTCCCCACCACCCCCCAACAACCCTTTAAAGTTTCTGGACAAATTTCAAGACAGAAGTGCAAGGCTGTTCAGATGGAGTTTATTACTGCAACTATTTAATTTACAGATTATACATGTGGCTGGATGAGAATATCGAATTCCAGATACATTGTCAAGAGTTTAAAAGTCAAAGGGAAATTGGACATTTAAAACCTGGACACTGGACTGAAATGACCTCTGTTGATACAAAAGGATTTGTGTATATATTATGTTAATACATGCATATAGTAATGCAATAGTTTAGGTATATATGTAAATATAGTAAGTAGTGTAAGGTGGTATGAGAAAAATAAGCCGTCTTATAAAATTATGACAGTTCATTTTTCCATAGGATGGAGGCATTACGAAAGTATAATATAATTTTCTTAATATTTTTCTGGTTTATTGTAAAGTAGGTTTAGTAGGGTGACTATAGTTAAATCTGTCTGTATGATTTAATTACATTTGAAGTCAAGTAGACTGCAAGTTTGAAATCATCAAAAGAAGCAAGGTGTAGAAATGTGCTTGACATGCTAATGAGTAAACATGTGATGCTGGCTTAGCATGTAAGGTGTGATGGGAATTTGTATCTTTTTTAGATAAATGAAGGGATTGTTTAGATTTCAAAGGGATGTTAATCTGTTTACAACTAGCCAGAAAATCAAGGCCAAGGATTATTTTTCCTAAAGGTTACTGACAATATTGGCAACATGAAAGTTTTTATATTATGAGGAAGATGCATTTTATACTAAATCCTATACCTATCTATATACTTACATTGTTACATTACCAGATGCATGCATTAACATACCAATATATATACAAATTATTCGTGTCAACAGATATCATTTCAGTTCAGTGTTCAGGTTTTAAATGTCCAATTTTCCCTTTAAGCTTCAACTCTTGATAATACATCTGCAATCAAATTTTCTCATCCCATTACATGTATAATCTGTAGATTAAATGGTTGCAGTAATAAACTTCATCTGAATAGCCTTGCACTTCTGTCTCCAAATTTGTCCAGAAACTTAAAAGAATTATGGTCTGTATAAATAATTGTTTATGATGAATTGTGGTCTGTATAAACAATTGTTTCTGACAAATTGTTTGCAACATAAATCTCAAAATGCTGCAAAGCTAACGCCAAACCCAAAGTCTCCTTTTCAATCTTCTCTGCTGTACATTCAACTTTCGTGAAAAATACTGTATCGGTTTTTCAATTCCAGTATCATCTTCTTGTAATACTACGGCCCCAATGCCTACAATCACTTGCGTCAACAGCCAACTTAAATTGCTTGGCGCACTTAGGTACTGTCAAACCTGGTGTAATAGCTAATACAGTTTTCAAACTGTCAAATGCCTTCTGACAGTCCAGTGTCCACTGAAACTTCTTGTTCTTTTTTAATAGTTCAGTCAGTGGAGCAACAACACTGCTAAAATTTGGTACAAATTTCCAATAAAACCCACTCATGCCCAGAAATCTCAAAACTTCTTGTTTTGTTGTAGGCACAGGGGAATCCACGATAGTCTTGACATTCACATCTCTTGAATCTACCTTACCATGTCCAATGGTATGGCTAGATAGGTAACTTTCTCTTTTGCAAATTCAATTTTAGCCAAGTTCACCACCAAATTAGCTTCTTGTAATTGAGTAAATAATTCTTCAAGATATTGTAAATGCTCCTCCCACATCTGACTGAAAGCTATCAAGTTATCAATATAAACATCACAATTGCTCAGACCTGCTATTACTTTGTTAGCCTTTGAAATGTTGAAGGTGCATTTTCATATTAAACAGCATGACTTTGAATTGATATAGTCCATATGGCATCATAAAAGCCAATATCCCATTTGTTCTCTCCGAAAATGGTATCTGCCAACATCCAAGTGGATAGTACCAAGATAAAGGAGAGCCTGAAGAAATGCTGTGCTTGGATTTCCAGAAGGCATTTGATAATGTGCCACAACAAGGATTATTACAGAACATAAAAGCGCATGGTGTAGGGGGTAACACATTAGCATGGATAGAAGATTGGCTGGCTGGCAGAAAACAGAGAGTATGCATAAATAGTCTTTTTCTGATTAGCAGGCTGTGTTGAGTGGAGTCCCATAGGGGTCTGTGCTGGGGCCTCAGCTTTTTACAATTTACATCAATGACTTAGATGAGGGGAGTGAAGACATGGTAGCTAAATTTGCAGATGACACAAAGATAGGTAGGAAAGCATATTTTGAAGAGGGCATGAGGAGGTTGCAGATGAATATAGATGGATTGAGTGAGTGGGTAAAGATGGAGTTTAATGAGGGAAAATGTGAAGTTGTTCACTTTGGCAGGAAGAACAAAAAACAGTATTACTTAAATGGAGAATGACTGCATAATTCTGAGGTGTAGAGGGATCTAGGTGTTCTAGTACATGAGTCACAAAAAATTAGTATGCAGGTACAGCAAGTAATTAAGAAGGCTAATGGAATGCTATCCTTTATTACGATAGGGATTGAACATAAAAGTAAGGATGTTATGCAATGTACAAGACATTGGTGAGACCGCACCTGAAAAACTGTGTGCAGGTTTGGTCTCCTTATTTAAGGAAGGATGTAAATGCAATGGAGGCGGTTCAGAGGATGTTTACTAGATTGATACCTGGAATGAGTGGATTGTCTTTTGAGGAAAGGTTGGGCAGGCTGTGCTTGTTTCCACTGGAGTTTAGAAGAGTGAGGGGTGATTTGATTGAAATATACAGGATCCTGAATAGCCTTGACAAGGTAGATGTGGAAAGGATGTTTCCCCTTGTGGGTGACTCCAGAACTAGTGGGCACTGTTTTAAAATTAGGGGTTGCCCTTTTAGGACAGAGATGAAGAGAATTTTTTTCTCTCAGAGGGTTGTGCAACTTTGGGACTCTCTGCTTCAGAAGGTGGTGGAGGCAGGGTCATTGAATATTTTTAAGGCAGAGGTAGATAGATTCTTCTTAGGCAAGGGAATCAAAGGTTATTAGGATTAGATGTGAATGTGGAAATCAAAATCAAAGAAGGTCAGCGATGGTCTTATTGAATGGCGGAGCTGGCTCAAGGGGCCAAATGGTCTACTCCTGTTCCTATTTTTTATATTCTTATATCCTTATGTTCATTTCAGCAAGTCAACCTTTGTGATAAGTTTTGAGTGTCTCACTTTCTCGATCCAATCTTTCAACCACAGTATAGGATATGAATCTGCTTTTGTCACCGCATTCACCTTTCAATAGTCCACACATAGTCTTTGTGTTCCATCTGATTTCGGTAACAGCACAATAGGTGATCTCCAGCTACTGCAACTAGCCTCAATCAGGAGAATTTTCTCCCCGTTGTGTGGGCTAGGTGGGATCGGACGGGGGCGGATGTCATTTTATGTGGGAGGGCCAATTAAGGCCCGCCCAGCATGATGCACGCCTGGAAGCGCACAGCGCTACTTGTGCAGGCAATGGGAGGAGGGAGAGGCGGGGCCTGTGCTCTTTCGTGCATGCGCATGAGCGCGAAAGAGCACAGAAATCTCCCTGAGGCAAGAAGCTGCCTCAGGGAGATTAATTTCATTATGAAAAATGGAAAAAAAGAACTAAAAAAGTGTCACATGAGCTGGGACATGTTTACGTGTTGCAATAAAATTTTTTATTTAATTTATTAAGTCTTCATGAAACCTCACCCCGCCCGTGGATGAGGTTTCATGAGAAATACGAAGGCCGCTGGGCTTTTTGCCTGCCTGTCAATCTTAAGGTCGGACAGGCAGCCCTGTTAATGATTTCAGTTGGTATTTAAATGGTCTCAACAGGCCTTTGACAGTTTGGCGGGTGCGCAGCTGACTCCGGTGTGCGCCCGCCGAACAGAAGTTTGGAATTATGCATGATGACGTCGGGATGCATGCCCAATGTTACCACACGTCATTTTACATGTCAGCGAGTGGGGCCTGCCCCTGCATGCCGACCAGAAGATTCAGGCCAATGATATCATTTTGAAGCATGAATTTGATTTCTTTCTGTCCTTGTGATAAATTTGCCAGATTTAATCTATAAAGATGTTGCCTTAGTGAAGATGAAACTTCTACAGACATATCATGTATAGCTAAATTTGTCCTCCCCCAACTTATTTTCATGAATAGATTCTGTCGCTATCATTTCTCAGCAGCCCAGGCTCAAAAAACTTTGAGTAATAATCTATGGCTAGCAGGTACTCACTGTTGTCAAATGTGAACAAGTCCACTCCAATTTTCTGTCAGGGCCTCGCTGGAACCCTGTGGGTTGAAATGGTTCTTTTTGTTGTGATTTACTGTACTTTTGGCACACTGCACATACATTCACCATTTCCCCAATTTGTGCTCTTATTCCAGGCCAATACATTACATCTTGAGTTCTTCTCCTGCGTGTTTCTATGCCGAGGTCTTTCATGTATGTGCTGCAGCACTTCTTTCCTCAGTGTTGCGGGGATTAAAATCTTTTCTCCCTTGAAAAGTATTACTTCTGATACATGAGGTTCCTCACAAAAGTTCCAGTACTCTTGTACAGCAGAAGGGGCTCCGCTCCGATGTGTGGGCTAGCCAGTTTGGACAATCTGCTGCAGTTTTCTCATGGTGTCGTCATTGCTTCCCTGATCTCATCCAGTTTGGTTACAGCCACAGGTAAGTTCTTTGTCACCAGTGTGAACCTGTGTTTCCATTTCTTCATCCTCTTCTGCTGTGATGGGTAGGTATGCACGCAACAGTGTGTCTGAGATGTACATTTCCTTGCCCGGTTTGTATATAACTCTGACTTGGTACTTCTACAGATGCATCAGTAATCTTTGAATTCTTGGTGGTGCACAGTTGATGGTTTTTTTAAAGTATATCTTCCAAAGGCTTATGATCAGACTCTACCTCCATGTCTTTGCCATATACAAACTGATGGAAGCGTTCTAGGCCAAACACAACTGCTAGTGATTCTTTCTCTATTTGGGCATACTGCTGCTGTGTTTCATTCATTGCCTTAGAAGTGTATGTCACTGATGCCTCATTTTGCAAGAGGACAGCTCCCAGGCCAATCTTTAAAGCATCCAGTGAGATCTTGACCAGCTGACTGACATCGTAATACTTTAACACTGGCGCCTGGTCAGTGTTTTCTCCAGACTGGTCAAAGCTTCCTGGTGACTTTGTTCCCAGTGCCATTCCACATCATTTTGTAGAAGTTCTCTGAGAGGTGCTGTCAGGTCTGACATATTCGGAATGAATTTTCCAAGAAAGGTCACCATTCCCGAAAACTTCTTCAAGTCTTTCTTACATTCTGGGGGGTGCCATGTTCACGACTGCTCGATTTTACTCAGGTCCGGCTTCAGTCCCTCACTTGTTAGCACATGTCCCAAGTATTTAATTTCATGAAGATCTATTTTGCACTTTTCCTTTTTCAACTTGAGGTTCCTTTCTCTAGCTCTGGCCAGCACCTGCCTCAGTCTGTGGTCGTGTTCTTCTTGTGAGGCTCTGCAGACTAGCACATTGTCGATGTAGGTTTCCATGCCCTCTAACCCTTCAAACAGCTGCTTTACTGTTCTGTGGAACACCTCTGGAGCTGAATTAATACCAAAAGGTAAGCGTAAAAACCTGTACTATTGTATGGTGGTGTTGAAGGTACAAAGATAGGAGCTGCGTTCATCCAGCTTGACCTGCCAGAAACTTGAACTCACATCCAAGACTGAATAGTATTTAACATCAGCTAGTTTACATGTGATCTTGCCTGCTGGTAATGATCTCTTTGTACTGCCTGGTTTAGGTCTCTGGGATCCAGGCAGCCTCACAAATTTCCATCTGATTTTTCTACAATTACAATTGGATTAATCCACTTTGTCAGTTCTTCAATTTTCCTGATGATGTGAAGTTTCTCCATTCTGTCCAACTCTGCTTTCAGTCGGTCACTCAACATTACTGGCATTTTCCTCGGCGGGTGTATTTTGTGTGTTACAGATTCGTCAGTCTTGGTGTGTTCTCCTTTTAGGAAACCAGTCCCCTGGAATACATCTTTATACTCGCTCATGATGCCATCAGTGGTGACAGTCACAGTCATTTTCCTCTTGATTAGCTTCAGATTTTCACAAGCTTTGATTCCAAGAATGGGTTTTGCATCAGTTTTCACCACTATGAAAAGAAGTGCTTGAGACTGTTTTCTTGTAGTTACTTTAAGTGTGCACTTGCCTTTTACTGCAATTTTTTCACCTGTATCAGTATACAGCTTCACTTTTGTTTTAGTTAGTTGTTTTTCTTTGCTTATCTTATGATACAGGCTTATAGGAATGACATTTGCTTGGGCATCTGTGTCAAGCTTGAAATTCACCATCATGTTGGCAATTTTTAAATCAACCTTCCATTCGTCTTCTTTCGAATTTGTTCTTATTGCACTTGAAAAGTTCAGTTTCAGTGTCTCTGTCATCATTTGCAATTGTGTGCACTTTCTTCAATTTACACATCTTAGCAAAGTGATTTAGTTTATCACAGTTCTTACACTGCTTTCCAAGGTTGGATAACTACATTGTAAATACTCTGTTACGCATCGGCTGCATTTAAATATTTTAATAGTAGCTTTATTCTTTTTACATTCAGATTGTCCAATTGTTCTTTCCCGGGGCTGTTTCTGTTTAACTGCATCTAATTGCTTGACTGTGTACAGCTTATCATCTTCTATCATCTATTTAATCTGGCATTTTGTTGTCTCTGCCACTCTGCAGATATTTATTACTTTCTCCGGGGTGAGATCAACTTCTCTCAAAAGCTATTCTCTCAGAGTGTCATTTCCAATTCCGTAAATTATTCTACCTTGGATGAATGATTCTCCAAATTCACATGATTTAGCTCATTTTCTCAGCTCAGTTACATACTGACTAATGTTGTCACTGCCTTGTGTGCACATAAAAAAGTTGGTATCTTTTCTAAAAGATTTTTTTTTAGGGCTGCAGTGGGCTTTGAATTTTTCCATTATTTCTTTCAAGTCGTTTTGTTTCTCATCACTTTCAAACATGAATGTGTTAGACTTCTAGGGCTGCTTTCCTTGCTACATGAAGACAGCAACTGAGGGCCTTTTTTATCACTGTCCGTTGCTAGGTACAGCTCGAATTGCTACCCGAACCTCCTCCAGCTTTCAGCGAGATTGCCTTCCAAGCTGAGCTGTCAATGGTTTCAGGACCTCAATGTTGCATTTAGTTTACTTCTGACACCATGTCTTGTTTTTTGTTTCAATGATGCACACAGGCCATTGATATTGTAGCTGAGCTAACTTTATTAATAACACATTTTCCTAACATAAACATATATCTGCAGTAACTGAATTCTATCAAGACAGGTTCCAACATGTGCTATAACAGAAAATGCTGGAAAAACTCAGCAGGTCTGACAGCATCTGCAGAGAGAGAAACAGAGTTAATGTTTTGAGTCTGTATGACCCTTCTTAAGAGCTAAAGAAAAGTACGAAGGTGATGAAATTTATACAAAAACAGAATTACCTGGAAAAACTCAGCAGGTCTGGCAACATCGGCGGAGAAGAAAAGAGTTGATGTTTCGAGTCCTCATGACCCTTCGACAGAACTTGAGAGATTGACAAAGATGTCATGGACAAAAAGACAAAGGGAGTCTTAATGGTAGCGGTAAGGGCTAAAGGAGTGCTGATAGTGGCATAAAGATAAGAAAGCAGAATGTGTTAATAGCAGAACAAGATTAAGCACTCTGTGAAAGGATGTGGAACAAGTAACAGATGGCTCTTTTGGGGGTGGGGTTGGGGGACTGGGCAGTGGTTAGGGAAAAAGGATGGTAAAAGGGATAAAAAGATAAAAAAGGGGGCATAAAACAATGAATAAATGAATAAAAATGAAAATAATTGGATAAAAAATAAAAATAAATTTTAAAAAGGGTTTTAAAAAGTGGGTAAAGATTGAGGAGAGTTCATGGTCTGAAGCTGTTGAACTCAATGTTAAGTTTAGAAGGCTGTAAAGTGCCTGATCAGAAGATGAGGTGCTGTTCCTCCAGTTTGTGTTGGGCTTCACTGTAACATTGCAGCAGGCCAAGGACGGACATGTGAGCATGAGAGCAGGGTGGAGTGTTGAAGTGGCAAGTGACAGGAAGGTTTGGGTCATGCTTGCGGACAGACCGAAGGTGTTCCACAGAGCGATCACCCAGTCTGTGTTTGGTCTCCCCAGTGTAGAGGAGACCGTATTGGGAGCAGTGAATGCACTAGATTAAACTGAAGGAGGTGCAAGTGAAGTGCTGCTTCATCTGAAAGGAATGTTTGGGCTTTTGGAAAGTGAGGAGGGAGGAGGTAAAGGGGCAAGTGTTGCACCTTCTGCGATTGCATGGAAAGGTGTGGTGGAAGGAGATGAGGTGTTGCAAGTGATGGACAAGTGGACCAGGATGTCCCGGAGGGAACAGTCCCTACGGATTGCTGACTGTGGGCAGGGAGGCGGGGGGGGGTGAGAGGAAGTTGTGTTTGGTGGTGGCAAAATACTGGAGTTGGCGGAAATGGCGGAGGATGATCTTTTGAATGCGGAGGCTGGTGGGATGAAAAGTGGGGACAAGGGGACCCTATCATGGTTCTGGGAGTGAGGCGAAGGTGTGAGGGCAGAGGCGCGGGAGATGGGTCGGACACAGTTGAGGGCCCTGTCAACCACAGTGGGTGGGGAACCTCGGTTAAGGAAGAAGGAAGACATGTCAGAAGCACCATTTTGGGAAGTGGCATCATCGGAACAAATGCGACGGAGGCGAAGGAACTGACAGAATGGGATAGAGTCGTTACAGGAAGCAGGGTGTGAGGATCTGTAGCCAAGGTAGCTGTGGGAGTCGGTAGGCTTGTAATGATAGAGAGTCTATCACCAGAAATGGAGACAGAGAGGTCAAGGAAGGGAAGGGAAGTGTCGGAGATGGGCCATGTGAAGGTGATAGAGGGGTGGAAATTGGAAGCAAAATTGATAAATTCTTTCAGGTCCAGACAACAGCATGATGCTGCACTGAAACAGTCGTCGATGTACTGATAAAAAAGTTGGGAGTGGGCCTGAGTAGGACTGGAACCAGGAATGTTCCACATAACCCATAAAGAGACAGGCATAACTGGAACCCATACGGATACCCATAGCCACACCTTTTATTTGGAGGAAGTAAGACAAGTTTAAGGAGAAATTGTTCAGTGAGAGAACAAGTTCAGCCAGACAGAGGAGAGTGATGGTGGTGGATGGAGATTGTTCGGGCCTCTGTTCAAGGGAGAAGTGGAGAGCTCTCAGGCCATCCTGGTGGGGGATGGAGGCATACAGGGATTGTTTGTCCATGGTGAAGAGGAGGTGGTTTAGGGCCAGGAAACTGGAAATTGTTGATATGATGTAGGGCATCAGAGGAATCGCGGATGTAGGTGGGAAGAGACTGGACAAGGGAAGAGAGAATGGAGTCAAGATAGGAAGAAATGAGTTCCTTGGGGCAGGAACAGACTGACATGATGGGTCTACTGGGACAGTCCTGTTTGTGGATTTTGGCAAGAAGGTAGAAACGGGCTGTCTGGGGTTGGGACACAATGAGGTTGAAAGCTGTGGAGGGAAAATCTCCAGAGGAGGTAAGGTCAGTGACAGTACTGGAAACAATGGCTTGATGTTCACCAGTGGGGTCATGATCCAGGGGGAGGCAGGAAGAATTGTCTGAGAGTTGGCACTCAGTCTCTGTGAGGTAGAGGTCAGTACACCACGCTCCTGAGATCCACGCTTAGTGCCATGCACCGCCACATGAACACACTTGACCTCTCCCTCCAGCAGCACCGGCTCATTCTAAGTCAAAGCTGTCCTTTTCCCTAGTTTCATTTTAATTTTTGTCTCATCCAACACCTTAACAAGAAACTTTCTTTCTTTCTTTCAGGTGTTAAGAAACGCAAGCTCCAACAACTTATTGATACCAATTCTCATCCAGGACCCTCCACCCCTTCTCGTCCCTCTGACCCCATCCCTTCTTCTAACTGCAGCCCTTGCTGTGTATTCACCACACCTTCTGACCTTCCCCTCTCTGATGCTGAACAGTCTGTACTTAGCAAGGGACTCAGTTTCATACCCTAACACCCTCATCGCAATGAATTTCGGGTTCGGCATGATGCTCAACTCTTTCTTCGGCGCCTACGTCTCCTTGGTCACTTATTTGAGCAGGAGTCCTCCCTCCGTTCCACGGATGCTTTCACCACTACCACAGTATTCTCCATCCACCTGGAATTCTCCCTCTGACCTCTTATCTGATCTTGATGTTTTAATTGAGAACTGTCGGCGTGACATCGGCCATCTCAATTTCTCTGCTCCTCTCACCCACTCTAACCTGTCTCCTTCTGAACTTGCTGCATTCCATTCCTTAGGTCCAACCCTGACTTTGTTATCAAACCTGCCGACAAAGGTGGTGCTGTTGTTGTCTGCCGTACTGACCTCTACCTTGCAAAGGCTGAGCACCAACTCTCAGACACTTCTTCCTACCTCCCCCTGGACCATGACCCCCCACTGAACATCAAGCCACTGTTTCCAGGACTGTCGCTGACCTTATCTCCTCTGGAGATCTCTCTACAGCTTCCAACCTCATAATTTCTCCTTAAATTTGCCTCACTTCCTCCAAATAAAAGGTGTGTCTATGGGTACCCACATGGTTCGCAGTTATACCTATCTTTTTATAAGGTACGTGGAACATTCCTTGCTCCGGTCCTGCTCAGGCCCCCTCCCATAACTCTTTTTTTGGCACATCGATGACTGCTTTAGTGCCGTGTCATGCTTTTGTCTGGACCTGAAAGAATTTATCAACTTTGCTTCCAATTTTCACCCATCGCTTTCACATGGTCCATCTCCAACACTTCCCTTCCCTCCCTTGACCTCTCTGTCTCCAATTCTGGTGATATACTGTCCACCAATATTCACGGCAAGCCTACTGACTCCCACAGCTACCTCGACTACAGCCCCTTACACCTTGCTTCCTGTAAGGACTCCATCCTATTCTCTCTGTCCCTTTGCCTCCGTTGCAACTATTCCGATACCACTTTCCATAATGGCTCTTCTGACATGTCTTCCTTCTTACTTAACTGAGGTTTCCCACCCACTGTGGTTGACAGGGCCCTCAACCATGTCTGACCCATCTCGCATGCCTCTGCCCTCAAACCTTCCCCTTGATCCCAGAACCATGATAGGGTTCCCCTTGTCCTCACTTTTCACC
This sequence comes from Carcharodon carcharias, assembly GCF_017639515.1. Classification (NCBI taxonomy): domain Eukaryota; kingdom Metazoa; phylum Chordata; class Chondrichthyes; order Lamniformes; family Lamnidae; genus Carcharodon; species Carcharodon carcharias. The sequence goes on along the minus strand of NC_054474.1, from coordinate 40,027,325 downwards.
CCACCAGCCTTCGCATTCATGGGATCATCCTCTGCCATTTCCGCCAACTCCAGCATTATGCCACCACCAACACATCTTCCCCCAACCTCCATCAGCATTGTGTAGGGACCGTTCCCTCCGGGACATCCTGGTCCGTTTCTCCGTCACTCCCCAACACCTCATCCCCTTCCCACAGCACCTTCCCATGCAATCACAGAAGGTGCAACACCTGCCCCTTTACCTCCTCCCTCTCACCGTTCAAGGGCCCAAACATTCCTTTCAGGTGAAGCAGTGCTTCACTTGCACCTCCTTCAATTCGGTCTACTGCATTCGCTGCTCCAAATGCAGTCTCCTCTACACTCGGGAGACCAAACACAGACAGGGTGACCCAGAACTTCTTGTTGCTTGCCATTTCAACACACCATCCTGCTCTCATACCCACATGTACGTACTTGGCCTGCTGCAATGTTCTAGTGAAGCTCAACGCAAACTGGAGGAGCAGCACCTCATCTCCCGATTAGGCACTTTACAGCCTTCTGAACTTAACATTGAGTTCAACAACTTCAGACCATGAACTCTCCTCTATCTTCACCCCTTTTTAAATCCCCCCTTTTTTACCTACATATTTTCATTTTTATTCATTGTTTTATGCCCCCTCCACCCACCCACACCAAAAGGGCCATCTGTTACTTGTTCTATGTTGTTCTCTCACAGAGTGTTTACCCTTTTTCTGCTATTAACACATTCTGCTTTCTTACCTTTATACCACTATCAGCACCTCCTTTAGCCCTTACTACTATCATTGACACTACCTTTGTCTTTTTGTCCATGACATCTTTTTCAATCTCTCCTTAATCCCCACCTATTGCTGGCCTTCAATCCAGTTTCACCTGCTCCAACCCCTTTAAACAGTATAAATTCCATCACATCTACTTCTCTTTAGCTCCGAAGAAGGATCATACAGACTCAAAACGTTAATGCTGTTTCTCTCTCCACAGATGCTGTCAGACCTGCTGGACTATTCCAGAATTTCCTGTTATTATTTCAGATTTCCAGCATCTGCAGTATTTTGCTTTTCTCCAACATGTGCTATCTGACCTTCAGACCCATATTTAGTAGAGTACCGTAAAGTATCTAATAGTGGAGTCCACTACCACAATCAACTATTATCATGGCAGTGAGAATGTGTAACTCACGACTACAGCGAGTGGTTGAAGCAATTCATGTTGATGCATTTAAGGGGAAGTCAGGCACATGATGGAGGAGGGAATAGATGGTTACGTTGGTAGACTTAGATCAGGGAAGGCAGGAGACTCCAGTAGAATATAAACGCCTGCATAGACTGGCTGAAAAAGGTCGACGCCGTTTATCGTCATGATCCTCTGCAGAATCTGACGCTTCGCCTCTTTCATCACACACACTGTCCCTCACCCTCTCTGCGCGCAGGCGCCGCCCCTCGCCCTCTCTGCGCGCAGGCGCAGGCGCTGCTCCTCGCTTAACTCCTGAGTGCCGCGCATGTGTAGCTCCTCTCTCGGCCAGTGTTTGCTGCTGAGTGTGTTTCGGTTGGCGATTCTCGTCTGCTGGATCTCCCTCCCCTCCCAGTCGGTGTGTGCTCTTCAGCGGTACGTATGGGCCAAAATACTGGAGTTAGGTGGAAACCTCACAATATATTCAGGGATAGGGGATGGGAGGCACTAGTGCTTTACTCGGGAGGTTGCTGAACAGACTTTTATTTGAAAGGCCGGGGCCATGAGTAAGTAGATGGCATCGTGTTAGCCTGTTCTTACCCAGGGTTGCGGTACATAACCTTTCCCTCTGCCTCGAGGTTGAATCCTCGAGCTGGTTAAAGGTATTATAAATTTCTGCAGTAGGGATCAATGTGTTCGGCTGGCTGGAGTGTATTGGATGGCGGATGGACTATGACCTTTAAGAGCATGCAAGGTTGGGACGCTGACAGCTATTGCATGTCCCTTGGCCAAAGGCTTTGTAAAATTGTAAGTGCTTTTAAGTAGTGCCGCATTTGCAAGTACGTCTCATTCCTGCTGTGTTCACAAAACCTGCCTTTGAGTTTAACGATTTACAATTTATTTTACTTTTATTACGAACTCTACTTTTAAATATGCTCGATTCTGTTCGTTTATACCTAGTGTATTGAGTCTTGTCACTTTTTTTTGCAGCATGCGAAAGAAAGGTCGTACCAGCTTGTAAATAGCTCCCCAGATGTGGTTGGTTGGGTGGGTTAGGATGACATTTGCAAATGTGCATGTCTGAATCTCGGACTAAAACTTTGGGATGAAGAAATTGCACAAAAACTGTAAAAATGCTGTTCATAGAGAACACACCTTGGAAAGCAAATATTTTCATACCCTCCTTAGGGTGGTGAGTCCTCAGACTGATCAGTACAGATTTTTCTTTGGTAAATTTAAGTCAATACTTTGTGACAGAGATCTTCAATTGCTCACCTAAATCATTTCCATCTCCATAACATTTTAGTTAGACGTTATTCTTGGTATTATAAATGTGAGGAATGCTGCAAAGTGCAGTGTTTATGATATAATTGGACATGACCTTCATAGTTTTGTGTCATGGAGGGTGTCCCCCCAAATGTTGGTCTTTATTTTGCAGTTTTTAAATAGAGAAAGTTAACAAGGGAAGAAAATATCAAGCATCAGCACCAATTTGCATGTCCTTTTAATGTTTTAGGCTTGTTTAACATATCAGTAGAATTTATTTTAATTTGGAAAGTACAATCTACATTGGTTATTTGCAGTGTTGGGATGTTGTATTTTTTTTCTAAAACCTGAGATAAGCATTACGTGAGATGGGAAGTGATACTTGTCCTTGAGTCAGCAAACCATTGTAAAATTCTTATTCATGAATGCATTCAAATATTAATAAGAGTTTTCTGTATTTGTATCCTCCATTGGGTTTGCTTCCTTGATGTAAAATTGCAATAAGACTCTGCAGTGCGACTTGAAATTTTTAGAATGTTGTGTGGAGGTACTCCATAGGCTTCCCTCGGAAATATGATTTTCATGCAAAAGGGGAAGTTCAGTAGTATCATTGTGAGCTGACTTTATGAGCCATATCTAAATCAGTAGAAGATACATGTGATTATCAGTGTACATCATGTTGCAACTAGCCAAGTTGCAGCATTAGTTTGTTTTTTATCCTCTGGTGTGGGTGTCACTATCTAAGCCAGCATTTATTTCCTTTATCTACTTTTCTGGGAAGGTGATGATGAACTGCCTTTTTGAAATGCTACATGTGATTTGATTCAACTGTGTGACTTGCTAGTCCACTTTGAGGGCAGTTCAGAGTCAGTCATCTTGGTGTGGGAGGGATTGGAGCCACGTATATAAGTCATTCCAGCTAAGAACAGCAGGTCTCTTTCCCTAAAGAACATTGCTGAAACAGTTAGGTTTTTACTACAAAACAGCAGTGTCATGGTCATTTTTACTGAAACCAGCTTTTTAGTTCCATGTTTTTATATAAACTGAAGGTGTATTCTTAAACTGCTGTCAAGGTATTTGAACTAACGATCTCTGGATTATTACTCCGGGGTCCTAGACTACTAGTTCAACACCATAACTACTATGCTACCATACCCAGGTATGTTACTGTACTGCAAATTTCATGATTTAAATGAAACTTCATATAATGCAGATTAACTCAGCAGTTTTTTTTTTAGTAAAGTACTTTTGTACCTCTGGATTTTCTCTGTTTAGATTTGTTTTCTTTCTACTGCATGCCAACCAAGGGTTCAGGAAGGTGACTTGCACTATGTCAGTATAACTCTATAACCTGCTGAATGATGCATAAAAGTGTCATGGGATTTTTTTCCATCTACTTGGGAGGGCAGATAAGGCCTCAGTTTAACAAAAGCTGGCGCCTTCAACGGTGTAGCATTCGCTCACTACTGCACTGAAGTGTCAGCTTAGATTATGTACATAACATATGAAATAGGAGCAGGAGTAGACCATTCAGCCCCTTGACCCTGCTCTGTCTTTCAGTACAGTGTTGGCTAATCTGATTGTACCCATAACTCCACATTCCAACCTGCGCCCCCCCCCCCCCCATAACACTTTGTCAATCAAAAATCTGTCTAACGCAGCCTTGAATATATTCAATAATCCAGCCCCCAGTGCTCACTGGGGGAGAAAATTCCCAATACTGATGACCCTCTGGGAAAAGAAATTCATCCTTATCTCCATCTCCTTATTTTTAAACTGTGCCCCTTAGTTCTAGAAACCACTCCCCCCCCCCCCCCCCCAACCATGACAGGAACCATCCTCTCAGCATCTACCCTGTCAAGCCCCCTCAGAATCTTATGATACAATAAGATCACCTCTCATTCTTCTAAACTCCTATGAGTATAGGCCTAACCTTTCTCCATAAGACAACCCCATCATTCCAGGAATCGATCTAGTAATATAAAAGCAAAATACTGCAGGTGCTGGAAATCTGCAATAAAAAAATGAAAATGCTGGAAAAACTTAAGAGGTTTGGCAGCATCTGTGGAGTGAGAGTTAACGCTTCATGTCCAATATGACTATTCTTCGGAACGGTTCCTAAGAGGAGTCCTATTGGGCTCAAAAGGTTAACTGTGTTTCTCTCTCCACAGATGCTACCAGACCTGCTGAATTTTTCCAGCACTTTGTTTTTAAATCAGCCTAATGTACTTTTGAACTGTTTCCAGTGCAAGTATGTCCCTACTTTAACTAAAATGACCTCTGTGTGGTCTCACCTGTGCAGTTATGGCAATTCTTCCTTACTTTTATGCTCCATCCCCATTGCAATACAGGCCAGTATTCCATTTGCCTTCCTAATTTCTTGCTGTATCTGCATGCTGACTTTGTGATTCATATATAAAGACACTCAGATCCCTCTATACTTGCAGCATTCAGTAGTCTCTTTCCATTTAAATAATATTCTACTTTTCTATTCTTCCTGCCGAAGTTGTCAGCTTCACATTTTCCCACATTGTACTCCATCTGCCAAATTTTTGCCCACTCACTTAATCTACCTGTATTCCTTTGCATACTCTTTGTATTATCCTCCTCACAAATTACTTTCCTCACAATTTACTTTCCTACTTATCCCAGTCGTTAACAAATTTGTTTACAATACAGTCAGATACAATACAGATGTGTTCAAGTTTCTGGACACCACTCTGTTGAATTAGGCAAAAGAGCTACCACTGTGCCAAGACTGGCAATATTAGCTGTGGAGTTATTCTGTAGTTTTAAGAGAACTATCAGCCTGATATATACTGTGGTAAAACATAAGACCATCATTTATTATCTGACTAATTTGTTTGAGTTATGTGATTGGCTGACTGTTTATGAAACTTGGTGTTGTTAAGATATGTAGTACTTGTAGTTTTTTAATTGCTATACAAATTTAAGAGAATGAATAGGATAACAAGCTAATAAATTGAGAAAATCGCATTTCACTCAAGTTCTAATGAAACAGGTCACTTGAGAATTTATGGGAGGCATCACCAAAAATAAGTGACTGCCACAAGTTGTTAGGTGCAGTGTAATGATGGACAAGAGTAAAAGAACTAATTAAATTGACATAAGGGGGAAAAAAATCAAAAACCCACTCTCTTTTTATGTGATAGAAAACTTAACGGCCTCTTCAGACCTGGTGGATACTTCACACAAAGTGTCTGATTGCAGGTATGGAAAGGAGGACCCAGTGCTAGATCAGGTGAGATAAACTGTTACATTGATCAGGACATGTCTTTTAGACTTTCAGACTAATGCAGCAGGCATGAGACTGTATAAAGGATTGTATGAAGGGAGGACACCTGATGGTGAACCTAATGGTTACTTTGAGTGGTCATTTTTAACTTTGTACTCTACCAATCAGTCTTTCTGGACAGAAATAGTAAAATTAGAATTGAGCAATAGAATCATGGTAAATGGCTTGTTGCACAGCCCACTAATACAAACCCTGTGATAAAAGCAAAATACTGCGGATGCTGGAAATCCAAAACAAAAACAAAAATACCTGGAAAAACTCAGCAGATCTGACAGCATCTATGGAGAGGAACACCGTTAATGTTTCGAGTCTGTATGACTCTTCAACAGAACTAAGGAAAAATACAAAAGAGGTGAAATATAAGCTGGTTTAAGGGGGTGGTGGGACAGGTAGAGCTGGATACAGGGCCACTGATAGGTGGAGATAACCAAAAGATGTCATAGACAAAAGGACAAGGAGATGTTGAAGTTGGCGATATTATCTAAGGAATGTGATAATAGGTGACATTAAGGGTAGAAAGCAGGATGAGCAAGGTACAGATAGCCCTAGTGGGGGTGGGGTGGGGGGGGGAAGGGATCGAAATAGGCTAAAAGGTAGAGATAAAACAATGGATGGAAATACATTTAAAAATAATGGAAATAGGTGGGAAAAGAAAAATCTGTATAAATTATTGGTAAAAAGGAGGATCGGAAAGTGGGTGGGGATGGAGGAGAGAGTTCATTATCTAAAATGGTTGAACTCAATATTCAGTCCGAAAGCCTGGAAAGTGCCGAGTTGGAAGATGAGGTGCTGTTCCTCCAGTGTGCATTGAGCTTCACTGGAACAATGCAACAGGCCAAGGAAGGACATGTGGGCATGAGAGCAGGGTGGAGTGTTGAAATGGCAAGTGACAGGGAGGTCTGGGTCATGCTTGCGGACAGACCAAAGGTGTTCTGCAAAGCGGTGACCCAGTCTGCATTTGGTCTCTCCAATGTAGAGGAAACTGCATTGGGAGCAGCGAATGCAGTAGACTAAATTGAGGGAAGTGCAAGTGAAATGCTGCTTCACTTGATAAGAGTGTTTGGGCCCTTGGACGGTGAGGAGAGGGGAAGTAAAGGGGCAGGTGTTGCACCTTCTGCAGTTGCATGGGAAGGTGCTGTGGGAGGGGGTTGAGGTGTAGGGGGTGATGGAGGAGCGGACCAGGGTGTCCCGAAGGGAACGATCCCTGCGGAATGCCGTCGGTGGGGTGAAGGGAACACGTGTTTGGTGGTGGCATCATGCTGGAGTTGGCGGAAAGGGCGGAGGATGATCCTTTGAATGCGGAGGCTGGTGGGGTGATAAATGAGGACAAGGGGGACCCTGTCATGGTTCTGGGAGGGAGTGGAAGGTGTGAGGGCGGATGTGCGGGAGATGGGCCGGACACGGTTGAGGGCCCTGTCAACCACAGTGGGTGGAAAACCTCGGTTAAGGAAGAAGGAAGACATGTCAGAGGAACTGATTTTGAACAGATGTGACGGAGGCAAAGGAACTGAGAGAATGGGATGGAGTCCATACAGGAAGCGGGGTGTGAGGAGCTGTAGTCGAGGTAGCTGTGGGAGTCGCTAGGCTTGTAATGGATATTGGTGGACAGTCTATCACCAGAAATTGAGACAGAGTGGTCAAGAAAGGGAAGGGAAGTGTCAGAGATGGACCATGTGAAAATGATGGAGGGGTGGAAATTGGAAGCAAAATTAATAAATTTTTCCAGGTCCAGACGAGAGCATGAAGCAGCACTGAAGTAATCATCGATGTACCAGAGAAAGAGTTGTGGGAGGAGGCCTGAGTAGGGCTGGAACAAGGAATGTTCCACATACCCCATAAAGAGACAGGCATAGCTGGGGCCCATGCGGATACCCATAGCCACACCTTTTATTTGGAGTAAATGAGAGGAGTTGAAGGAGAAATTGTTCAGTGAGAGAACAAGTTCAGCCAGACAGAGGAGAGTAGTGGTGGATGGGGATTGTTCGGGCCTCTGTTCGAGGAAGAAGTGGAGAGCCATCAGACCATCCCAGTGGGGGATGGAGGTGTCGAGGGATTGGACGTCCATGGTGAAGAGGAGGCGGTTGGGGCCAGGGAACTGGAAATTGTTGATATGATGTAGGGTGTCAGAGGAATCATGGATGTAGGTGGGAAGGGACTGGACAAGGGGAAAGAGAATGGAGTCAAGATAGCAAGAAATGAGTTCTGTGGGGCAGGAACAGGCTGACACGATCAGTCTGCTGGGAGAGTCCTGTTTGTGGACTTTGGGTAGGAGGTAGAAGCGGGCCATCCGAGGTTGGAAGCTGTGGAAGGAAGATCTCCAGAGGAGATGAGGTCAGTAACAATCCTGGAAACAATGGCTTGATGTTCAGTGGTGGGGTCATGGTCCAGGGGGAGGTAGGAAGAAGTGTCTGCGAGTTGATGCTCAGCCTCTGCGAGGTAGAGGTCAGTGCGCCAGACAACAACAGCACCACCCTTGTCAGCAGGTTTGATGACAATGTCAGGGTTGGACCTGAGAGAACAGAGTGCAGCAAGTTCCGAGAGAGACAGGTTGGAGTGGATGAGAGGAGCAGAGAAATTGAGATGACTGATGTCAATACAAACCCTGTGACTGACTCAAATCAATTTCACATCCCTAAAACACTTGTGATGCCATGGCATACAAGGCTATGGGCCTGGTGCTGGAAAATGGGATTATAATAGTTAGGTACTTGTTTGACTGGCGCAGACTTGCTGGGCCGAAGGGCCTTTTTCTGTGGGCTGTAGACCTCTATGACTCTTTTTTTAAAAAAAAATTAAAGTTGGTTTGCTATTTCTATTTCGTTTGCTGTCATCCATGTTCCTAAGATATTGATTGAAGATCTATATGAGAACAAAATTAGGGAACTTTTTGTTACATCAATGTCCATTTTCTACTAGGCAGGTTACCTCTAATATTAAGCTAGATAATGGAGTTTATACTGTCGTAATAAATCTAGTTGACGCTGCTCATTTGCTGACCTGTGCCTGTAGCTGTACATTTCAGGTGCTGGTTACTAGGGTTTTTATTATACAGAATGCTGATAGCATTTTAGTCAAATATTTCAGCATTTAAAAATAAACATGCTGCTCTTAAGGTTCATTAGTCTAGCCTGGGAAGCTCTCAGCTTTTGTTAATGGTGCTGCCATACAGTTCTGTTATTCTAATAAAAGTTTGTATTTCCATAGCTGCCTTTCAGAGCTGTCTCAAAATGCTTTACAGAGTACATAGCAAACTAGAGGGGAGCAAGCTTGGGGCATGTGAATAAATTGAATAGTGTGGATTGTGGGAGACTTTGATGGAAAGGACAAGGACAATGTAGAAATGCTGGAGGAGAGAGATCCAGATGATAGTGGCTCAGTGACAAAAGAGAGAGCCATTAATGAAGGAATTTAAAGTGTCAGATGAGTGGTGAGTCTCTGCTGAAATGTTCTGATAGAGGAAAATATCTGATGTTGGATGGAGCAAAGCAATGGTTGGAATGGAAAAAAAAAAATCTTGGTCAATTAGATGGAGTATAAAGATCCAATGAAGCTCGATTTTAAAAATGCAAGATGGTGGCATGGACAGGAATGTGAACTCTCTCATTTTGGATGAGTCATAGTTTCTAGAGACAAGCAAGATGGGGAAAAGATCAGAGAGATTGTGCCTTAAGCTATAAGGTGTAGATAATGGTTTCTACTGAAGGAGGAGAGTTACGGACAGATGTAGGTGATAGAGGCAAAAAAAAGGCTTTGATATATTAAATGTGGAGAAGAAAGATCATTTCAGGGCTAAGCAGTGTACTAACATTTGACATTTGGACTGAGACACTTTGGTATGTCCTGAGATTACGAAAGGTGCTATGAAAAATAGCTCTTCATTAATTAGTTCATAAAGACCATACCACATGGACTGCAGCAGTTCAAGGAGGAAGCTCACCACCACCTTCTCAAGGGCAACTCGGGATGGGCAATAAATGCTGGCCTAGTCAGCGATGCCCACATCCCGTGAACGAATAACAAAAAAGTTGAGAATAATGCATTGCAGAGGGTGATTAAAATGTTGTAATGAAGAACTTCATAGAGTCATAACTGTACAAATAGTGGCCATTTGGATGATGGAGTCCATAGTGACTCTTTCTAGAGAAATCCAATCACCACCGTTCTGCATCCCCATTGCCTTGCAAGCTATTTCCCTCATATGTCCATCCAATTTCCTTTTGAAATCACTGGTCAGCTTCGCTTTCACCACCTTCATGGGTAGCGAGATCCAGTTCATCACTACTCATTGTGTAAAAGTGTTCTTTCTCATATTTCCACACGCACCCACCCCCCCCCCCCCACACCCAATACCTCTTGGCCAAAACCTAAAATTTGTGTCTATCAGTCCTTGTACCATCAGTAAAGGGAACAACTTTTCTCTGTCTACCTTATCTAAGCTTGTTATAATCTTGTACACCTCTATCAGACTTTCCCTCAACAACTTCTGCTTCCAGGAGAATAGCTGCCAGTTTCTCCAACTTCACCTTGTAGCTAAATTCCCTTATATCTGGAACCATTCTGGTAAATCTCCTCTGCACACTCAAGGGCCTTCATATCTTTCCTAAAGTGTGGAATGAGATCTCAGTATAATAGTCTAGTTGTGGCCTGTTCAGAACTATATACAGATGAAGCATAACTTCCCTGCTTTTGGGCACAATCCATTTGTATATGAAGCCCAAGACCCCATAAACTTTGCTTACTACTCTCTGACCATGTCCTGCCACTTCAAAGATCCATTCACATGAACCCATAGATCTCTCTGTTCCTGCATGCTTTTTTGAACTGTTCCATTTTTTCCCCCAAAATATACTTTATTCATAAAATTTGTAGAAATACATTACATGACATAAACTACAATACAGATCAGTTTTTTCCAGTACAGTGCATGAAGTGCCTCATTACACTTTACAGGTTCCATTTAAAATGTCCATTGCATGTCAAAATTTTTTTTATTCATTCACGGGATGTGGGCATCGCTGATTAGGCCAGCATTTATTGCCCATCCCGAGTTCCCCTTGAGAAGGTGGTGGTGAGCTTCCTCCTTGAACTGCTGCAGTCCATGTGGTGTCGGTACACCCAGAGTGCTGTTAGGAAGGGAGTTCCAGGATTTTGATCTAGCAACAGTGAAGGAACGGTGATATATTTCCAAGTCAGGATGGCAAGTGACTTGGGGGGGGGAACTGCCAGGTGATGGTGTTTCCATCTGTCTGCTGCCCTTGTCCTTCTAGGTGGTAGTGGGCGTGGGTTTAGAAGGTGCTGTCTAAGGAGCCTTGGTGAATCCTGCAGTGCATCTTGTAGATGGTACACACTGCTGCTACTGTGCGTCGACGGTGGAGGGAGTGAATGTTTGAGGATGTAGTGCTAATGAAGCGGACTGCTTTGTCCTGGACGGTGTCCATCCTCTTCAGTGTTGTGGGAGCTGCCTTCATCAGGCAAGTGGGAAGTATTCCATCACACTCCTGACTTGTGCCTTGTAGATGGTGGACAGACTTTGGGGAGTCAGGAAATGAGTTACTCAGTCGCAGGATTCCTAGCCTCTGATGTGTGTACTCTTGTAGCCGCAGTATTTATATGGCTAGTCCAGTTCAGTTTCTTGTCGATGGTAACCCCCAGGATGTTGATAGTGGGGTATTCAGTGATGGCAATGCTACTGAACATCAAGGGTCGATGGTTAGATTCTCGCTTGGAGATGATCATTGCCTGACAGTTGTGTGGCGTGAATGCTACTTGCCACTTGTCAGCCCAAGCTTGGATATTGTCCAGGTCTTGCTGCATTTGGACATGGACTGCTTCAGTATCTGAGGAGTTGCGAATGGTGCTGAACATCGTGCAAACATCCCCACTTCTGACTTTATGATGGAAAGAAGGCTGTTGATGAAGCAGCTGAAGATGACTGGGCTGAGGACACTACCCTGAGGAACTCCTGCAGTGATGTCCTGAAGCTGAGATGACTGACCTCCAACAACCACAGCCTCATCCTTTGTGACTCCAACCAGCAGAGAGTTTTTCCCCTGATTCCCATTGACTCTAGTTTTACTAGGGCTTCTTGATGCCACACTCTGTCAAATGCTGCCTTGATGTCCAGGGCAGTCACTCTCGACTCACTTTGGGAGTTCAGCTCTTTTGTCCATGTTTGAACCAAAGCTGTAATGAGGTCAGGAGCTGAGTGGCCCTGGTGGAACCTAAACTGGGCATCAGTGAGCAGGTTATTGCTAAGCAAGTGCTGCTTGATAGCACTGTTGATGACCCCTTCCATTACTTTATTTGATTCTCAGTAGACTGAGAGAGTAGCAGTAATTGGCTGGGTTGGATTTGTCTTGCTAATTGTGTACAGGACATACCTGGGCAATTTTCCTTGTAGCTGGGTAGATGCTAGTGTTGTAGCAGTGCTGGAACAGCTTGGCTAGGGGCACGGCAAGTTCTGGAGCACAAGTCTTCAGTACTATTGCCAGAATATTGTCAGGGGCCCATAGTCTTTGCAGTATCCAGTGCCTTCAGCCATTTCTTGATATCACGTGCAGTGAATCGAATTGGCTAAAGACAGACATCTGTGATGCTGGGAACCTCCTCCAGTGAGTTGTTTCATTGTCCACTGCCATTCGCGACTGGGTGTGGCAGGACTGCAGAGCTTAGATCTGATCCACTGGTTGTGGGATCACTTAGCTCTATCACTTGCTGCTTATCCTGTTTGGCACTCAAGTAGTCCTGTGTTATAGCTTCACCAGGTTGACACCTCATTTTTGGGTATGCCTGGTGCTGCTCCTGGTATGCCCTCCTGGACTCTTCATTGAACCTTTAAGTCTATATAGCCTCTCTTTATCCCTTTTGCCAAATTGCATCACCTAACACATATATCTGTACTAAATTTCAGCTGCCATTTGACTGCCCATTTTGCTAGCCTATCTATGTTCTATGTCACAGTCTGAGGATATGGGGTAGACTATTTAGGACTGTGATGAGGAGAAATTTCTTCACCCAGAGAGAGTGGTGAGCCTGTGGAATTTGTTACCACAAAGTAGTTGAGACCAAAACATTGTATGCTTTCCAGAAGGAGTTAGATATTCCTTATAGGGAGAAAGTGGGAGCAGGCTATTGAATTGGGTGATCAGCCATGATCATAATGAATGGCAGAGCAGGTTCAAAGGGCCAAATGGCCTACCCCTCCTCCTATTTTCTATGTTTCTATGTCCTGTTGCAATCCATTGGTCTCATCCTCTTAGTCACACTTTCAAGTTTGGTATGAGCAAAAAATTGAAGTTTTACTCTGTATTTCTATATTCAAGTCAATTATACATCAAAAAAGTAGCTGTCCCAACACTGACCCTTAAAGAATACTGCAGTCTACCATCCTCCAACCATTTACCATAACTTGTTGTTTTCTGTCCTTAAGCCAATTATTTTATCCAGACTGACACTCACCCACCTCAATTTTGTTAATCAGCCTTTTATGTGGTACTTTGTCAAATGCAGACAACATCCACCACATTGCCTTCATTAATCTTCTCTGTTAATTCATCAAAAAATTCAATTAGATTAGTCCAGCACGACCTGTCTTTTACAAATCCTTGCTGCCTCTTAATTAACTCAAACTTCTCCAAGTGAATGTTAATTTTTGTCCCTGATTATTGTCTCTAAGACTTTACCTAACACTAATGTTGAACTACTCTAGGCACATTTTTTTTTCTTGCCCCCATCATCGTTCCCTTTGACTCTGGAAGATTAACTCTTCAGTCATTCAATTTCTCTTGTTTTGAAGGAGGTGGAGGTGGAAGTAGGAGGGGGAGATGGAGTGGGGGGGGGTGGATTTAGGTGGGGGAGACGGGGTGGCGGGTTGGATTTAGGAGGGGAAATGGGGGCAGGGCTCAGTATAATACTTATCCAGGAGTTACAAGTGGTTTTAATCCTTTTAACTTTACCTGGGTAACTGTTCTGCTAAGAGAGTCAGAACCATCTGAATTCTCTGGTTTAGCTCGGAGTTTTGGAAGGTTTCAGGTGCAGGGTAATGCTCAATAGAAGTTTTAACTTCCAGGGCAATTCCCATGCAGTGCTTGCGTGGGGACTTCCAGGAGGTCCCCTTGCACATCTTCTGGGGTATCTCTGGGGTTCTATCCCCCAGAGAACAGAAGTTCTGGGCCCTTATTTGTGTGGTTGGCTTAAAGTGGCAACAGGAAGCTGCAGTTCACCTTGGAATCTCTGGGCTAAGTAGAATCATTACCCCGTGTTTCCCTGTTGAAAATGCACATATGTTGTTGGGAAGGACAAGATTGGGCTCAGCTGTGATGCTCTTAATTTTTGCAGTTAACACTCGAATGCTTGCTGAAGTAACATGCTAAAGACAAAAACAGAAATACCTGGAAAAACTCAGCAGGTCTGGCAGCATCGGCGGAGAAGAACAAAGTTGACATTTCGAGTCCTCGTGACCCTTCAACAGAACTAAGTAAAAATAGGAAAGGGGTGAAATATAAGCTGGTTTAAGGTGGGTGGGGTGGGGGTAGAGAAGGCAGGGGGGAGGTTGTTGGGACAAGCAAGCAGTGATAGGAGCAGATAATCAAAAGATGTCACAGACAAAAGAACAAAGAGGTGTTGAAGGTGGTGATATTATCTAAAAGAATGTGCTAATTAAGAATGGATGGCAGGACACGCAAGGTACAAATAGCTCTAGTGGGGGTGGGGTGAAATAAGACTAACGGGCATAAAAGGTTTAGATTTAAAAATAATGGAAATAGGTGGGAAAAGAAAAATCTATATAAATTATTGGAAAAAAAAAAGGGAGGGGGAAGAAACGGAAAGGGGTTGGGGATGGAGGAGGGAGGTCAAGATCTAAAGTTGTTGAACTCAATATTCAGTCCGGAAGGCTGTAAAGTGCCTAGTCTGAAGATGAGGTGCTGTTCCTCCAGTTTGCATTGAGCTTCACTGGAACGATGCAGCAAGCCAAGGACAGACATGTGGGCAAGACAGCAGGGTGGAGTGTTAAAACGGCAAGCGACAGGGAGGTCTGGGTCATTCTTGCAGACAGACCGAAGGTGTTCTGCAAAGCGGTCGCCCAGTCTGCGTTTGGTCTCTCCAATGCAGAGGAGACCGCATTGGGAGCAACGAATGCAGTAGACTAAGTTGGGGGAAATGCAAGTGAAATGCTGCTTCACTTGAAAGGAGTGTTTGGGCTCTTGGATGGTGAGGAGAGAGGAAGTGAAGGGGCAGGTATTGCATATTTTGCGTATGCATGGGGAGGTGCTGTAGGTGGGGTTGAGGAGTGGGGAATGATGGAGGAATGGACCAGAATGTCACGGAGGGAATGATCCCTATGGAATGCCGCCAGGGAGGGTGAAGGGAAGATGTGTTTGGTGGTGGCATCATGCTGGAGTTGGCGGAAATGGCGGGGGATGATCCTTTGAATGCGGAGGCTGGTGGGGTGATAAGTGAGGATAAGGGGGACCCTATCATGTTTCTGGGAGGGAGGAGAAGGCGTGAGGGTGGATGCTTGGGAGATGGGCCAGACACGGTTGAGGGCCTTGTCGACGACCGTGGGTGGAAAACCTCGGTTAAGGAAGAAGGAGGACATGTCAGAGAAACTGTTTTTGAAGGTAGCATCATCAGAACAGATGTGATGGAGGCGAAGGAACTGAGAGAATGGGTTGGAGTCCTTACAGGAATTGGGGTGTGAGGAGCTGTAATCGAGGTAGCTGTGGGAGTCGGTAGGCTTGTTATGGATATTGGTGGACAGTCTATCACCAGAAATTGAGACAGAGAGGTCAAGGAAGGGAAGGGAAATGTCAGAGATGGACCATGTGAAAATGATGGAGGGGTAGAGATTGGAAAGAATTAATAAATTTTTCCAGGTCCAGACGAGAGCATGAAGCAGCACAGAAGTAATCATCGATGTACCGGAGAAAGAGTTGTGGGAGGGGGCCGGAGTAGGACTGGAACAAGGAATGTTCCACATGCCCCATAAAGAGACAGGCCTAACTGGGGCCCATGCGGGTGCCCATAGCCACACCTTTTATTTGGAGGAAGTGAGAGGAGTTAAAGGAGAAATTGTTCAGTATGAGAACAAGTTCAGCCAGACAGAGGAGAGTAGTGGTGGATGGGGATTGTTCGAGCCTCTGTTCGAGGACGAAACTGAGAGCCCTCAGACCATCCTGGTGGGGGATGGAGGTGGAGAGGGATTGGACGTCCATGGTGAAGAGGAGGCGGTTGGGGCCAGGGAACTGGAAATTGTTGATGTGACGTAAGGTGTCAGAGGAATCACGGATGTAGGTGGGGAGGGACTGGACAAGGGGAGAGAGAAGGGAGTCAAGATAACGAGAAATGAGCTCCATGGGGCAGGAACAGGCTGACACGATTGGTCTACCGGGACAGTCCTGTTTGTGGATTTTGGGTACATGGTAGAAGCGGGCTGTCCGAGGTTGGGCGACTATCAGGTTTGAAGCTGTGGAAGGAAGATCTCCAGAGGAGATGAGGTCAGTGACAGTCCTGGAAACAGTGGCTTGATGTTCAGTGGTGGGGTCATGGTCCAGGGGGAGATAGGAGGAAGTGTCTGCGAGTTGACACTCAGCCCCTGCGAGGTAGAGGTCAGTGCACCAGACAACAATAGCACCACCTTGTCAGCGGGTTTGATGACAATGTTAGGGTTGGACCTGAGAGAACAGAGTGCAGTAAGTTCAGAGAGAGACAGGTTAGAATGGTTGAGAGGAGCAGAGAAATTGAGATGACTAATGTCACGCCAACAGTTCTCAATGAAAAGATCAAGAGAAGGTAAGAATCCAGAGGCAGGGGTCCAGGTGGAGGGAGAATATTGGAGGTGGGTAAAAGGATCCGTTGAATGGGGAGAGGACTCCTGCCCAAAGAAATGAGCACAGAGACGAAGGCGGCGGAAGAAGAGTTCAGCATTGTGCCGAGCCCGAAATTCATTGAGATGAGGATGTAAGGGTATGAAACCAAGTCCTTTGCTGAGCACTGAACGTTCAGCGTCGGAGAGGGGAAGGTCAGGGAGTATAGTGAATACACGGCGGGGGCTGGGATTGGAAGATGGGGTGGGGCGGAGGGACAGGCAGGGGTGGAGTGTCCTAGATAGGTGTTGGTGTCGATGAGTTGTTGGAGCTTGCGTTCCTTAGCACTTGAGAGAAAGAGAAAAAGTTTCTTGTTGAAGCGTCGGATGAGATGAAGAATAAAATGAAACTGGGGGCACGCACAGCTTTGAAAAAGGTTACGGTGGTGCTGCTGGAGGGAGAGGTCGAGTGTGTTTGTATAGCGGCATATGGCACTGAGTGTGGATCTCAGAATGCAGCGAGAACAGCAGTCCGAGAAACGTTTTATGTCCCAGAGATATCTGTATTCCTGGGTGGGTTCGAAACATGAGGGATGGAATTTCAGTTGAAATCCACATGCGGTAAGTCGGAGACAGTCACTGAGAAAGGAAATATGGCTGTGAAAGCGGGTTTTAGTAAACACCTTGTCAAACACCAAAACTCCTCTTCACCATGGACGTCTAATCCCGCTACACCTCCATCCCCCACCAGGATGGTCTGAGGGCTCTCAGCATCTTCCTTCAACAGAGGCCCGAACAATCCCCATCCACCACTACTCTCCTCCGTCTGGCTGAACTTGTCCTCACATTGAACAATTTCTCCTTTAACTCCTCTCACTTCTTCCAAATAAAAGTTGTGGCTATGGGTACCTGTATGGGCCCCAGCTATGCCTGTCTCTTTATGGGGTATGTGGAACATTCCTTGTTCCAGTCCTACTCCGGCCCCCTCCCACAACTCTTTCTCCGATACAACGATGATTACTTTGGTGCTGCTTCATGCTCTCGTCTGGACCTGGAAAAATTCATTCATTTTGCTTCCAATCTCCACCCCTCCATCATTTTCACGTGGTCCATCCCTTCCTTTCCTTGACCTCTCTGTCCCAATCTCTGGTGATAGACTGTCCACCAATATCCATTACAAGCCTACCGACTCCCACAGCTACCTTGACTACAGCTCCTCACACCCCGCTTCCTGTAAGGACTCCATCCCATTCTCTCAGTTCCTTCGCCTCCGTCGCATCTGTTCTGATGATGCTACCTTCAAAAACAGTTCCTCTGACATGTCCTCCTTCTTCCTTAACCGAGGTTTTCCACCCACGGTCGTTGACAAGGCCCTCAACCGTGTCTGGCCCATCTCCCGCGCATCCGCCCTCATGCCTTCTCCTCCCTCCCAGAAACATGATAGGGTCTCCCTTGTCCTCACTTATCACCCCACCAGCCTCTGCATTCAAAGGATCATCCCCTGCCATTTCCGCCAACTCCAGCATGATGCCATCACCAAACACGTCTTCCCTTAACCACCCCGGCGGCATTCCGTAGGGATCGTTCCCTCCGTGACATTCTGGTCCACTCCTCCATCACCCCCCACTCCTCAACCCCACCTACAGCACCTCCCCATGCATACGCAAAATATGCAATACCTGCCCCTTCACTTCCTCTCTCCTCACCATCCAAGGGCCCAAACACTCCTTTCAAGTGAAGCAGCATTTCACTTGCATTTCCCCTAACTTAGTCTACTGCATTCGTTGCTCCCAATGCGGTCTCCTCTGCATTGGAGAGACCAAACGCAGACTGGGCGACCGCTTTGCAGAACACCTTCGGTCTGTCTGCAAGAATGACCCAGACCTCCCTGTCGCTTGCCATTTTAACACTCCACCCTGCTGTCTTGCCCACATGTCTATCCTTGGCTTGCTGCATCGTTCCAGTGAAGCTCAATGCAAACTGGAGGAACAGCACCTCATCTTCCGACTAGGCACTTTACAGCCTTCCGGACTGAATATTGAGTTCAACAACTTTAGATCTTGAACTCCCTCCTCCATCCCCACCCCCTTTCCGTTTCTTCCCCCTCCCTTTTTTTTTCCAATAATTTATATAGATTTTTCTTTTCCCACCTATTTCCATTATTTTTAAATCTGAACCTTTTATGCCCGTTAGTCTTATTTCACCCCACCCCCACTAGAGCTATTTGTACCTTGCGTGTCCTGCCATCCATTCTTAATTAGCACATTCTTTTAGATAATATCACCACCTTCAACACCTCTTTGTTCTTTTGTCTGTGACATCTTTTGATTATCTGCTTCTATCACTGCTTGCTTGTCCCAATAACCTCCACCCCCCACCTTAAACCAGCTTATATTTCACCCCTCTCCTATTTTTACTTAGTTCTGTTGCAGAGTCATGAGGACTCGAAACGTCAACTTTGTTCTTCTCCGCCGATGCTGCCAGACCTGCTGAGTTTTTCCAGGTATTTCTGTTTTTGTTCTGGATTTCCAGCATCCTCAGTTTTTTGTTTTTTAAGATGTTAAAGAGCTGCTAACAGCTGTACTCCACTATAAAGAAATGCCTTAAGAAGCAGGAAGAAAAATGAGTTTTTTGTTGTTTTAAAGGAAACCTATAATTTGAAAATGCTCTTGTTGTCATCTGTAGACTTGGATAAGATCTGCGACATAAGTGTGTGTGCAAGATTGAAAGCAAGATCAGCTTTTGGTGTAATGCCTCCATAGTTGAACAGCATTTTAATACTTGTTGCCAAGCTCACTCAAGAATATCAACCTGGTTGATGTATCAGAGGGCTGCTACTGCCTGTGGTCCCATAATCCAGTGTAAGTTTCCACTGATTTCAAGAAAGGAAGAAAGAGATCTATTTGAAATCCCTGTGTTTTTGAAACTTTGGTGACTTAGTTTGTTCACTTATACAGTATACGGCCAAGGTCTATTGTATCTGTCTTAGGACTGGTACCTAGAAAATAATTGCCAGTAAGTTCACCAAAACCTGACCAAACTGTAACAATAAGCGTGTCAAATTTTTATCATATGCATACAAGAAGGTGAGAAATTACCAACAGCCCACCAAGCCACCCTGCCCTCCAATCCAGTCAACAATGCAACTTTACATAATGTTCACAGACCTGCTGAACCTGAAAGGCAACATTTTTTTTAAATAAAACTTTTAACCAGTACAGAAGAAGAATTTATTATATTTCTTTTGCAACATTGTGAGACAATCTAGAAAGCTCAGAGTTTGTGGTTGTTGCATTTTGCCACAATTACAGCTGAGCAGCAACCAATAAGTGGAATTCCTCTTCTTTCAGAAAGTTGTCCCCATTTAAAAGGCTGTAGTGACTCTCAATTCAGTATATCTCTCAGCAGTTTACAGAAAGTCATTGACCTTTGGCTGCTATCTCATCTAAATTTTCCATTTCATTTTATAGGTGTCACCTCTAGTCCTACCATCCATATCCATTTTCAAGCAACCTAATTATCCCTTCCTCATTTTCAAAACTGCACTCCCATTGCTTCTTAAAATGGTTTACCAATTCTGGTTGGAGGCAATCCTGAAGGTCTGACGACATCTGACTATGATGACAGCTTACTCTGACTTCTGCGAATGTTATTGCACTTACCATATAAAGATTAGGTTCCCTGTAGTTGAGTATCTTTGTTCCTAGTATTGTACAAACAGAAGTTGAGTGAGGAACAGGGGTCAAAATAATTTATTTTTGAGGGCTCTTGAGATTTCCCAGAGGGCTACCTTTTGGTTTTCGGGTGCTCCTTTCTCATTCGCACTAACTCCTTTATCAAGTGATGCAGTCATGTAGTAACATTACCTTCTGTATTTGTGTTGATTTATTTAAGATTTCCTTCTTTAGATAGTTAAGGTAACACAAATATCTGTCCGTCTCAGGAGACAGTGGACTGCGCCTGGGGTGTATGTAACTTCTGTATTGAATATCATTAGTTGTGGCTGTCGAGGCCAATTCACGAGTGGCAGTCCCTTCCGCAGCTGGCACAGCTTATTTAAAAAAATGCTTTTGTTAATTTATTATAAATAAATCTGCCATTCTCCTTTTTCCAAAATGAAAATTGTAACTTATTGAGAACGAGGCTTACATCTGCAGCCCATTTAAAACATTAATTGCAGGCAAATTGCACTCTCCAGCATTCTTTGGTTTTGTTCCATCAATTTCAAGTTTCTATCCCCTCAGCGCTTCTGTTTAAAATTGAGTGCTGACAAACACAAGAGGATGCTGACTTGCAAAGGCCCAACTGTGCAATAATCAGAATACACAAACATTAATTCTTCAGCACAAGACTAGCCATCAAATAATCAACTGTTTAGTGAAATGTGAATTATATGTGAATTAATTTTCTTTTTCCAAGCCTTATATGATCACCCATTCTTTAATGAGATAAAGATTGGGGTCCTTAGCACTGAAGTGCCCAGTTACATTAAAGATACATACCACTTCATAGAGATGGTTAACTCACTAACCGTAACCCCCCAATGCCATACTTTTTACGTAGACACTGAAAGCCTGCACACACATATGGAAACAGACAGACATATGGCTGTCTGAAATATCTATCATAAATTTCCCCATCTTGACAGACTAGATGAAGTATAATCTGCTAACTACACAGTTTTAACAAAAGACAGCTTTGAATTCAATAATGAGTTTTATCTCCAAATCGAAAAGCATAGCTATGGACAAGATCCAGTAGGCCCCGGCCTATGCAAATATATACATGGCAGAGTAGGAAGAGAGTATATTTAAAAAGTGTCCCAGGCTCCCTATGTGTTACTACAGATAATAGTCTTCTTTCCCTGCCGCACCCTGGAGCTTCTCTCTCTCCGCTGCCTTCTATGGAATGCTGCTCTCTCTTCCTCCCCCCGGGGTGCACCTCTCTTTCCCTTTGCTGTGGTGCTTGGGTTATTGTGCCACTACTCACTTCTTGCTGTTCCTCCAATCACATGCTAACAGGCTCACTAGTGAGGTGCAGATGAGAAACAACTTTTTATTGGGGGGATCAGCTTCCTACAGACTCTGTCACTTCCATATACAGGGACGACCTTTGAGGAATTTGATTCCACCTGTAACTAATAGTACTTCATTGAAATTGCATCAATGGCTAATAGTAAGATTGGTAACACTGAATTCCCTTGACAACCAACTCTACATCTAGCCATTAGTAATTGCCCTAATATCCTATCTAGGAAACAAGAGTAATCTTGTAACCTGCTGATATTCACCCTGTAATTATAGCCAGAATTCCCCTGAACTGCACAGTTTGGTCAGGCTTCTCAGTTATGCTACTTTTAACAGACCCCAGCACCCCATCTAGCTCCTTGGACTCTGGTTTGTTCCAACTGTTGTGTGAATGACTATGAACTGGAAGCCCCAATCAGGCCCAACCTGTAATCTGTATTAGATTTCACAAACACAACTGCACGGCACAGACCCAACTGGAACCACACCTAGTGATTGCACAGAAGACAACAGGCTCGGTGTTTGGAGCGCTTGCCATATAGCCACATCATTATAGCTTAGATCAGCATCAATATTTCAAACCACTTCCTGAACTCAGATTGAATAAAAGAGTTTTCATAGAATGTTTTAAGGAAGAGGCTGTTCACCCTCCCAGTGCCTGTAACCCCATTCCAATCCACAATCCCATTATATTCCTCTTTTTCAAGTACTTACCCCATCCCTTTTAAAATTAAAATAAAAACAGAAAATGCATCCATGAAGTGAGGAACAGAATTTCAGGTCCATGACCTTTTGTCAGAATTTTGAACTCTCTTAAATTACCTAGTCGCCGCCTCAGCTTCCACTTGTGACGAAGCATCCCATGGACTTAATTGTGCTCAATTCTAAAGCTTTTCTCCTTTAGTTCAGTGAGAAGTGTCAGTCTTTGTCTCCTGCACCTCACTCAGCAATAAGTGATATCACTCATTCCACTGACAAGTTCCCAGCTTTCACTCCTTTCAGTAAAGCTAAGTTATTTAAAAATCCCAGAGGGAAACTTTAAACAACTGTCACAACCGATAGCTTTGTATGTTCGAGATGCAACTCTAAATTCAGGAATCAGACACCAGTTCTTGAGCGGTTTTATATTAAACTAAATAAAACATTTTATAAATTCGCACAAGTTAACTATATACATATGACTACAAATTACTACTAGCTTTTAACAAATTCCCAAACTTAATCTCCATTAAAGCAACAGCAACCCATAGGTTTAACCAGACACCGGGCAAAGCATTTTCATCCTATGAATTCAAAATGAGGTTCCTTTCACTTTGGTTCCTGTGGAGACAGTTGTAGGCTTATAGCTACTTTGATCTTGTGTTGCCTCTGCCCTGCACACACAAACTGCTGAAGTTATAACTAGCCCAGCTCATTGAATGTAAATTCTCTTTGTATCACCAGCTTCTTCTAACAATAAAACCCCATTCATAGTACCAGTTTTATTAGTAATATAAACATATTGCTTGGTCTCTGCTAGCTAGTTGCCACATTTCACTCGCCTCCTTGAATGCTCTATTCAAAAAAATGCAAATGCACTGTGCCTCTCTTACATCTCTAAACTAGTACACATCAAAGCACCTAGACTAGCTGGCTTTAATCCAGTTAAGACACACCTGCAGTCTAAAGCTCTATTTTAAAAGAAAAATATTTCCCAATAATATATACATTAATAACTTCATGACACTGCCACCTTCTCTCTCTCTCTCTCTCTCTCTCTCTCCCTCTCCCTCTCCCCCCCCACCCTTTACTGGCTGTTGCTCTCCTGGTGCCATTTACTATCTCTTGGTTCTGCTGGAAATGGAGGGCCTCAAGCCTCAGTTTCCCCCTCTTTTCTAATCCCCCCCAATCCTTGGTAACACTTTCTCCCCCACCTGCATGACCCCCAGTCTGCCAAACCCCATTTCTCAGCCTTCCTTTTCCCCTGGTGTTTAATAAAGCCTGTTCCATTCCCCAGTCTCTCTCTGCCTTAGGCTCCTCAAGAATTCCAAAATCTGGAATGCTTTATTTGGTTTTGTGCCCAATTCCAGTGATCATCAATGCAAGTATTTACTAATGTGAATGGGATTGGTGATATTATTTGCTATTCACATGGAAGAAGGTAATATGAAGATGGTGGGGAAACGGTGGCATAGTGGTAATGTCACTGGGCTAGTAATCCAGAGGCTAATACTCTGGAGGCATGGGTTCAAATCCCACTACGGCAGCTGGTGAAACTTAAATTCAATTAATAAACCTGCAATATAAAGCTAGTTTTGCTAATGGCGACCATGGCATCTATCTTTATTTATTGTAAAAACCTATCTGGTTTACTAATATCCATTTAATTGGGAAAGAAATCTGCCATCCTCTCCTGGTCTAGCCTACATTTGACACCAGATCCACAGCAATGTGGTTGACTCTTAACTGCTCTCTGAAATGCCTCAGTCAAGGGCAAATAGGGGTGTGAAACAAATGCTGGCTTTGCTAGCGACACCCACATCCAATGAAAGAAAAAAAAATCAAGTGGTTCTGTAACAATTATTTAGGAAAAAAACTTGCAGCCTATAAAATGTAACAATATGTATCAATATTATCCAATGTACTAGCTGATTAATCATGGGGATGCATTAAAATTGTACTGTCAGTTGCAAACCAAAGTGTGTTATGCTTTTGGGAATGTTAACCATGATCTTGGGGTTACTACTTGCTTTTAGTGATTAATGTCATGGTATTTTTACTACAAGGATTCAGTAAAAGAGGCTGTGGTTTAATGTTTAATGTTTAAGATGGTGTCTTGACCGTAATCAGTAGCAGGTTAGCTTCAAATGACCGTTCTCATTTGAATATGAACAGCAAGTTCGGATTGTGGTTATGATAATATATATAAGTTGTTTTTATAACTGACACATCTGATTGTTAAGCACAATAATCACTGAAGTGAGTGTTACTACTGTGTATTCCTTTTCCAGATAAAATGGCAATTCCACCAACTTATGCAGATCTTGGAAAAGCAGCCAGAGATGTTTTTACCAAAGGCTATGGTAAGGAATTCAATATTTATAAGTATGGTATAGTTTTTGGCAGAAATTGTCTGCAGTAGCTGCTTGTCGTCAAAGTTTGTGTGTGGATTATTGCACCATGAAAAGTGGGGTGTTGACCAGTGCACTTTGCGATATGCCATTGTTAAATTCAGTTGCATAATGAGACACGGTGTACTGTAGTTGATTTTTGGCATCACCCCTGAAAGGGGAGAGGGAAATGGCCCGAGGATCACTCTCATTGTCTGAAACAGTTTGTGCGCTGAAATCCAGTTTCCTTAATTAAGTCAAATACATGCGTGCAAAGTTTGATGTGGCTGCAAAGTGGTAGCAAAGCTTTTTTGTAATGAGCCATTGTTTAAAGGTTATGCTATGCTTAATTACATATCTAACTATAACTTATTGAAATTTTGATTTTGCTTAATTGGTAAATATTCTGCAAGTAATGTAGCTATACAACTAAAAATAAGTTTCATGAATGAAATCTAAGCATCTTAAATTTATCTTCGATCTCTTGATAGGATTTGGTTTAATAAAGCTTGACTTGAAAACTAAGTCAGAAAATGGGCTGGTAAGTACCACAGCTAGAAAAGTAACTGGTAACCCTTTTCCATTTTATCCCATTCTATCAAATCTTCTTGCTTCATAGCATCATGCTGGTAACCATTAACCTTTCAGATCTGTGCATAGTCTGTCAGTAGAATAATGTTTCCTTCTAAGAACTGTGCATTGCTGTTTTTATTTACATAATACAATGCATCTGGTTCCTAGATTTATTGGCTTGTTGAGGCGAGCAAGAGGAAAATTTTCCACAGTGGCAGAGTCATCTATATGCTTTAATACTTATTTGTTCAATTGTGATTAAAAACCAATTGCAAAGAGGTGGAAGTTATGCTAAACTTGGTGAAACTCTGGATAGACTGCATCTGGTAAATTGTTTTTAGTTCTGGGCACTACAGCTCAGGAGGGATACATTATACTTGGAGGAGGAGCAGTGCAAGCTCAGCAAAATAATACTAGGGTTCTAAGGGTTAAGTTATGAGGACAGGTTGCATAGACGAGGCTCATATTCCCTCAAGCAGTGATTCCCAAATTTCATTTATCTTTTCCAGATCTAACAACTGCCTGTGGACCAGAATGCAGTTTTAATATTTCAATCCCTTTACTGCCCAAACATTGTACAAAATGTACAAATTATAATACAGGAACAATGCCATAATAGTAGTACATGCCAGTAATATGATGAATGAAGTCATTTGTTTGAGCAAAGGCTTACAGTGCTTGGAGTGATAGGTGATAGTTTGAGTGGCAAATTGTTTCGATACAAAATTACTGAAAATACTTTGATTTTAACAATGCCTTGTATTTATATTAGTGCGTTTAACACATTGCAATGTCCCAAGGCCCTTCATGGGGGTATTATAAAATAAAGTGTGATACTGAACCACATAAGAAGATAGGGCAGATGACCAAAAACTTGGTCAAAGAGATAGGTATGAGAAGTGTGATGTATAGAGAATTAGGGAGGGAATTCCAGAACTTGGGGCTCAGACAGCTGGAGGCACTGTCACCACGGGTGGAGCGATGAAAATTGAGGATGCTGAAAAGGCCAGAATTGGTAGCTATCTTGGAGATCTGTGGGCTGGAAAAGACTACAGAGTTGGGGAATGGAAAGGCTATGGAGGGGTTTAAAAAGGGTGAAAATTGTAAAATTGGTTCCCAGTTAAGCAATGCCTCAGTGTTGATTAGCGAACATGGGTGATGGGTGAACGGTACTTGCTGCATGATTCTACCAGAATTTTGGATGATACCAAGTTTATGGAGGGTACAATGTAGGAGGATAGTCAGGAATGCATTGAATAGCCATGCCAAGAGGTAACGAAGGCATGGAAGATCACTTCAACAACAGATGAGCTGAGGCATGGTAGAGTTGGTCGCTGCAATGGAGGTGGAAATAGTGATGGTCTGGAAATGTGGTTGGAAGCTTATCTCACTGTCAAATGTGTCACTGAGGTTGCAAGCAGTCTGGCTCATCCTCGGACATTTACCAAGGAGAGTGATAAGAGTTTGTGGCTAGGTAGTGGAGTTTGTGATAGGGACCAAAAACAATGACTTCAAGTCCTCCCAATATTTGTGACTTTGATAAGAGCCATTTTGATGCTATGGCAGGATCAGAATCCTCACTGGAGGGACTTAAACGTAGAGTTCCAGGAAGGATGGATCCAGATTTGGGAGGTGACAGCCCATTCAAGAACTTTGTAAAGGAAAGGGATGTTTGTGATAGTTTGCAAGGATGGGAGGGATCAAGAATTAATTTTTTTAACGAGGAGGGTGATGACTGAAGATTTGAAGGAGAGGGAGACAGGCCCTGAAGAGAGAACCATTAACTGTATCAAACAACAAAGGAGTCAGGAAGGGAATTTGAGTGGATGCAGTTAAGTCAGATAGTCTTGGGGTAGGAGGTCAGTCTCATGGACAAGATCAGCTCAGGGCATGAGGAGAGAAACTAGAGAAAAATGCAATTTAAGGTCTAGGGCACGGGAGAGCTTTAGAGCAAACTTCCCATTAGTCTAGTGGAAGGAAGGGAAGTGGCAGTGGCAGCTGATTGGATAATCTCAGTCTTAGTGACAAAGAGGTCCATGAGCTCCACCCACTTGTTGTTGGTGAGGATGGAGGAGATCAAAGGGGTTTAAGACAATTAATTCATTTCAGTGAGTGATGAAAATATACTTTCACACAACTAAGTTGCAGTAAACAGGATCAAAACCAAAATTTGGGAACGGCTCACATTTGGGCCCAAAGCTCAGCCAATTGCTTTTGTTAGAACTTAATAGAACCACAGAAAAGTTATGGTGCAGAAAGAGGCCCTTCAGCCCCTTGTGTCTTTGCCAACAATCTTGAGTCTGGCAGCAATTGAGATTTCCAAGAGGTTCTCTGTTCTTCCATTGACAAGTCTTGTGGCTGGAATGTTGTAGAAAAAGTTACAAAGTTTAGTGGACCCAGCTACTTGTGTTTCACTGAGTACTGAATAAACCTCTCCTGCCAGTTTTCCCTAAACCTAGGATGCTAGATGTGAGTTTAACATGAATCTGCCATTAATAACTAAGGCACCATTTGATTATTATCATTCATTCCTATTTGACATTTCTCAAAAACATCTTTGACACTTCAAAGTTCAAGAATGTGAAGGGTTTTTCTGTTCCCAGAGTAAACTTGCCCCATGCAAGTTTTAGTACAGCCTTTCACAACTTCCTTGTTCACGTTTTTACTGACCTGCACTTTGCACTTTGTACACTGCACCACCCATCACGTGAGTAATGTTTGCTCATCTGTGTTTTCTTCGCCCCCTGTCCTCTTTCCCGAGGAGGTTGCAGCCATGACTGTGCAGAGCCTGGAATGGTTGCAGCTGAAGTGCAGTCTGAATGAAGGGATTAACCCAGAAATGTCCAAATCTCGCAGTCCAGAACTGCAGTAATGGTTCTGTTCAATTTTGAAACCTTCACCGTTGTATTGCTCAGAGGCTCCCCCATCTGTCGTATACAGGTACTGCACCACAATTTGCTGTACAGTAACTGACCAAACCATGGCTGGAACCTATTTCATGGAGTCCCGTTGAAAATCATGTTCATTTTTCGTGGTTTCGCTGTTTGTGAAGTTTTGAGGGAATTTAAACGTTCCCCCCACCCCCACGAGTGAAGGAACTTTACTGTGAATTCAGTTCTCAGCACTAGGTATCTTTCCGTCTTGTAACCACTGTACCTACAAAATGTCTACTTTTTAAGTGATCTCTTCTCTTCCTCCAACTGCAATATTGTTAATGCATCCTATTGTACTTAACATCAAATATATCTAAAAATAAGACTGCTTACGCAATTGCTTTGACCAGTTTGTTTCCTCTAAGCGTTAACATTTTAGGTTTTAAAAATTCACGTTTTAATGTCTGTGTTTTTTCATCAAGCAATGTGTTTCAGATTTAAATTGAGAACAGCCCATACTTAATAAAAATCAACAATTTATCAGAAACCAGAGCAGTCCGCATGTGAAGATTGTGAAAATAAGTCAAACATTTTCTCAAAATGACTGTTTACAAAGCATAAAATAATTTGAATTCCTCTCTTTTAATAAAATGTATACAAGTCAAAATCACGACCTTGAAAGATAGCGGAAAGGAGAAAAGGACAACAACCAACAAAGTTTCGATTTTGAAAGCTAAACATATTAGCCCAAGGAATATTCCAGCACATTGTGACATGCCTGCACCACCACCTGTAATGTCTGGTCAGTAGTGACCTTGGTAATGTCCTTAATTGCAATTTTAAAAAATTTTAAACTATGTTAACAAAGCAAGTGGCAGTTCTGCTTACTAAAATGTTTAAACTCAATCAAATGCTGTCAGCTAACTCCAAAGACCCTTTTATTTAACTGCCCATAGCGCCATTAATGCTGGTGCTTCTATTTCAATGCAATTCGCAACAAATTCAACTGAAATGGGAGAAAATATTCTACTTTCTCTCCTATGAATAAAAACAAAATGCTGAAAATACCCAGCAGGTTTGGCAACATCTATTGAGAGAGAAACAAAATTAATCTTTCAGCTTGTTGACATTTCATCAGAACTATGTCCTCCATTCAGCTTCACCTAGATTTAAAGTAAATTTTTTGGAAACCTGCTCTAATCACCTCCTGATAGTAAAATTGCACAGTGGTTTATATGGAACATGGGACCGGATTTTCTTCTTGGAGGTTGGATTAATCTCATCATCGTGATCCTACCTCTGGCGCCAAGCTAGTAGGAAACAGGACTTTCTAGGCAGCCACTGGCTTAATTGGCCTGGAGCAAGTGGCAGGCCCAAGGCAAGGACAAAAGCAAAATGATTCTGGAGCAGGCAGGTTAAAATGCCTGCCTCTGTTCCCAAAAAACATTGAGCCCGTTCTTTAAATGGAATTAATGGCAAATATTGAGGTGTATCAGGAAGACCTTTCAATCTATAGAAATTTAAACCTAGTGGTCAATTTAAAGCCCGTCCCCCAACCCCGTCAGCCCCCTTAGCTCATCCATATTTGATTTTATGAACAGAACTCACAAACCCTAATATAATATTTGGACAGCCTATAAGTCTCCCCAAGTAAACAAACTGACTCTTCAAACCAGCTGTGCAACAAAGTCAAGCATATATAAAATGATTAGCCAGTTGGATTGCAGCTAAAAGCTCAAAGCTTCCTGACTAAACAAACTGACTTCAGAACCGGTATCTCAACAGATGTCTAAACTGAATACATAAAAGCAATGGGAAAAGCTTAAGCAATTTGACATTGTTACTTTTAATACAGTAAAATATACACTATCATTTTGTCCATTTCATGAACTTTTTTAATTCACCTGAAAACTTTTCCACATTTATAATGTTGATCTTTTACTTGACAGATTGCAGTTGTTTAATGGGTAGTTACATATTTCAATCACAATACTGTCGTGACTTACCTTAGTAAAGATAGATACAATTCATACTATAGCATTTCATGATGAACCGTAAAGGAGACAGCCATTTTACTTACCTTTTAAACTCCTACTGCCTCCAATCCATGATTCAAGCCTCTATGCAGCTGGTGTAAAACCCGACAGCTGCTAAAGACCGACTACCTCTCTGTAAATTAAAATAAAACATACCTGGGGTGGGTTCTTAATGAGCCTACAATGATGTTACGTGGATTTTTAATAGGCATGGATCTGGTTTCTGGCCACGCCCTTTCCCGTGCTTCACAAAATGGCGCTGGGTGGAAATGAAGGCTGGATTTCTAGTCGCCCCACTTGGTGACCATTTTATTGCCATCCCGCCTCCATTGGTCCTGTCTTGGACTGCAAAATCTGGTCCCTAATGTCAGAATAACTGAAGAGTGCACATCTCTGTAGATAGAGAGCAGTGTGAGAGTGAGATTTGGAGAACGTGTGTGAAAGTGAGGGGAGGAAATATGAGAGCGAGTGAACCAAAGGAGATAAAGGATGACTTAGGTGAGCACCTGAGTGGAGGCAATGCAAGAGAATCTACTATTAGACAGTTTCCCCTTCCTTGCATCCAGAGATGTCTCGCAAAGCACAGTTGGGCAGTCCTATGTTAAGGGATTGATACACTGATGTCAATTCTGTAAATAGAGTTCTTTGCTGCCTTTTAAATAATTGTTTCCTGGTGTAGGAATTCACAAGTGCTGGTTCTGCCAACATGGATACTGGAAAAGTCACTGGTAGCCTGGAAACAAGGTACAAGTGGGTGGATTATGGACTGACATTCACAGAAAAATGGAATACCGATAATACTTTGGGAACTGAAATTACCATTGAAGATCAGGTAACTAAGCAAAAATGATAAACGTTAATCTTATTTTGCCTTTCAAGCCAAAATGCAAACGGCACTTCTTTTCTGTTTAGCTTCTGAAAGGTTTGAAGATTGGATTTGACTCTTCGTTTTCACCTAATACTGGGTGAGTAAGAAAAGAGAGAGCTAAAAAAAATGACAAGTACTTTTTAAACTTAAAGCAATAGCTTTACTTCTTTCAACATAATATAACATTCATGAATCTAGTGCATTTAACTTTTTTTAAAAAAAATTATTCTCTTTCACCTTTTCCTAACCACCCATTGTCTCTGGTAGAGAAGATGGTTAGATAGTATCCTTCCAGACTCTGCCAGTGATGCTTTATAACTAGCAAATCAGAGATGCTTAAGCAATCAGAGACGTTTCAATTTTCTCTTTTGTGAAGAAGCACCTGGCCTCAGTGCACCTTTCCATAACAGCGTAAGAACTTAAGAACTAGGAGCAGGAGTAGGCAATTCAGCCTCTCCAGCCTGCCCTGCCATTCATTACGATCATGGCTGATCTCATTTTGGCCTCAACTCCAATTTCCTTCCCTCTCCCCATAACCTTTCAATCCATTACTAATTAAAAATCTGTCTATCTCCTCAAATTTATTCAGCGTCCCGGCATCCACTGCACTCTGAGGTAGTGAATTCCACAGATTCATGACCCTTTGAGAAAAGTAATTCGTCCTCATCTCTGATTTAAATCTACCACCCCCTAGCCTAAAACTATGGCCTCTCATTCTAGAATGCTCCACAAGGGGAAACATCTACTCCACGTCGACTTTGCCTACCCTGTTTAGCATCTTATATACCTTAATTAGATCTCCTTTTATCCTTCTAAACCCTAGCGAGTATAGGCCTAAACTGCTCAATTTTTCCTCAAAAGACAAGTCCCACATCTCTGGAATCAATCTAGTGAACGTCCTCTGAACTGACTCCAGTGCAACTACATCCTTCCTTGAGTAAGGGGACCAAAACTGTGCACAGTACTCCAGGTGCGGTCTCACCAATGCCTTGTACAGTTGCATCAACACTTCCCTATTTTTATACTCTATTCCTTTAGCAATAAATGCCAAAATTCCATTTGCCTTCCTTATTACCTGCTGTAGCTGCATACTAGCTTTCAGCAATTCATGCACGAGGACACCCAGATCCCTCTGCACTGAAGCATTCCAAAGTCTCTCTCCATTTAAATAATAAGTTGCCTTTTTATTCTTCTGAACAAAATGGATAACTTCACAGTTATCTGCGTTAAACTCCATCTGCCAAATTTTGGCCCATTCACCTAACCTGTCCATATCCATTTGTAAATTTCTTAGCATGACTAGAATGAGTTCCATATCTTGTCATTTGGTAGTACAGTTTTAAAAGCTTTGAGTACTCTGCTTAGCATTTTATGAATTTAAAATTATTGCCTTAATAGAAACAATAAAATAGCCTTTTTAAAAAAAAAAGATAAGATTTTCAGGAACTTTTTAAATTTGTGTACTTCAGAAAACAGAAAAATAATTGAATAAGTAGTATTTTTGAAAGTAATAAGGATAGGATAAGTTTTAATTGTTTTTGCTATTTTATTTTTAACACAGAAAGAAGAGTGGAAAAATCAAGAGTGGCTACAAGAGGGAACACATCAACTTGGGACTTGATGTCGACTTTGATATTGCAGGGGCTGCCATACGTGGAGCCTTTGTGTTTGGTTTTGATGGGTGGTTAGCAGGATATCAAATGACCTATGAAACTGCAAAATCTAGGGTCTCCCAGAGTAACTTTGCTGTTGGTTACAAGACAGAGGAATTCCAGCTCCATACAAATGTGTAGGTATACACCCAGTACAATCCTAAAGATAGGAGATATAATGAGGTTCCAACAGATAATGAACTATCTTGGAAGCAAATGCATCTTATAAGTTTCCAAAGTCACATCACAGTGCTACTGATTCATGCAGCTTTTGATATATTAAAATGCTTTAATATAATATTGAGTTGGTAAATGGGGAAGCAGCTTTGATGTCCACCTCTGTTACATTTCCCACCTAGCATTGCCACCACTTACGTCACTCTCCATGAAAAGAGGAGCAGAAATACAAATGTCTTTTTCAACTTACAGCTTTCTGGTATTCAGAAAATTGGGTGGATGAGGAAAGAACTTGCATTATCACATCATCTTTTATGTTCTCAGGATGTCCCAAAGTGCTTTGCAAGCAGTGAAGTACTTCTGAAGAGTAACCACTGGTGTAATGTTGATGTAATGTATCTGCATTTTCGAAAGGCCTCCGATAAGGTGCCCAATAATAGAATAATGAATAGGGTTACAATGATCAATTTAGATGAGGAAAGATGGGAGGAAACTTGAGTGGAGCATAAATGCTGGCATGGTTGGGTTGAAAGGCCAGTTTCTGTGCTGAATATCCTATATGAAATGCAGTAGCTAGTTTGCACACAGCAAGTTCTATAAACAACAGTGAGATAATGACCAGATAATTGAATTAGTGATAAAAAAGGTAACTACTGTGGATGCTGGAAATCTGAATTAAAAACAAAAATTGCTGGAAATGCTTGCAACCGTGGCAGCATCTGGAGAGAGATACAGAATTATTTTTTCAGGTCAGTGACCTGTGTTCCGCCAGACCTGCTGAGGATTTTCTGCTTTAATCTAATTTATGTTTATTGAAGAATACATTTGGTCAGGACATCAGAGAAAACTTCCCTGCTCCTCTTCAAATAATGCCTGGAGATCACTTGCATTCATGCAAATAGGGCCTTGATTTCATCTCATTGGAAAGCTGGCAGTTCTCTCAGTACTGCACTTCAGCGTCAACTTCAATCTGAAATGAAAGATCTTTTTTACTCGTTCTTGGGATGTGAATGTTGCTGGCAAGGATTTATTGCTGAAGCCTATTTTCTCACCTGCAACTGAGTGGCTTACCAGTCCATTTCAGCAGGCAATTAAGAGTCAACTCCACATTGGTGTGGGTATGGAGTCACACATAGGTCGAATTGGATAAACATTGCAGGTTTCCTTTTGCTGAAGGGCATTAGTGAACTAGATGGGGTTTTACACCAATCCAGTAGTTTCACAACCATTGTTAATTTATTAAGTGAATTTAAATTCCTCCAGCTGCAGTGTTGGTTGAACACATGCCCCTAGGTCACTAGTCCATCCTCTGAATTACTGGGAAGAACATCGCCCCCCGTCAGAGGGAAGTTCAGGAGCAGGCGCGTGTGGGCGTGCTGCCATTTTACATGGGTGAGCCAATTAAGGCTCCCCCAGCGTGACGTCCGCCAGGAAGCACTATGTGGTCCATGTGTGTGTGTGTGTGTGTGTGGGGGGGGGGGGGGGGGGGGGGGGGGGGGTTTGGCGGAGTCCCTTAAGCCGGGAATGCACCTTTTCGTGCACGTGCGCAAAACAGCACACTCATTTCCCTGAGGCTAAGTGGTGCCACAGGGAGATCGGCGCTAAATTCAAAAATGGTCAATGCACAAAAATATCATTTCCCTGACATGTCACATGAGTTGGGACATGTCCATTACTTTTATGGCCCGTGGATGAGGTTTCATGCTTTGTCTGAAGCCTGCCAGGGCTCCCGGCCTGCCCGCCAACCTTAAGGTTGGACAGGCAGGTCCATTAACTAGTTGAATTAGTTTTTAAATGGCCTCAATTGGCCGTTGATAGGTTGTCAGGCGCCCAGCTGATTGGGCTGTGCCCCCGCCATCCTGAAAATTGAAATGACCCGGGATGACGTTGGGAGTTCCGCCCAACGTCATCCCATGTCATTTTACACGTCGGCAAGCGGTCCCCCCACTCGCCAATCTCAATATCCTGGCCACTAGTCCAGTAATATTACTAGTATGCTACTCATGAGTCATAGCTGACACCATGATGTTTTGTTGCCTTTAGCTTAAGCGATAGAATAAATAGTGTGTGAAATTTTAATAGGAAAAACTGAGAGTAAGAATAAAAAAAGTGAAGCATAATCCTTAGAGGGAATTTTACCTTCAATTCTGAAAACTGTTAACTAAGGATAATGTCTCAGATGGCTGCTTTGCAATTTTCATGGGAAAAAGAACAGAATCACAGAGCACAGTTCCTGGAATATTGGCTTTAAAACTCCAGAATTCAATTTAATAAACAGATTTGACTTGGTTAGTCAACATAAAGAAGTGCCCCTGATGGTTGCCCCATTTTAAACTAAGTAAATTCCATAAGTACTTTATTGACTGTAAAGCATTCTGCTATATTGAGGTTGAGAAAAGCAAGTTATTTTTCTTCACTATGCATGCGTGCTTGGCTCTAGTCACTTTTTTAATAAGTTGCTCCTGGTAAACAAATGCGCACTCACTTGATGGCCAGGTTGGTAAGTTCACTATCTCTTGTGAAATCTGCTTCATACTGACCAAGAAGGTGTTACATGTGATCTTTGGCCATCTTTTTAAAAAATGTTTAAGCAGTGATTGTAAATTCAGCTTCTGCACACTGATCGATCCAGAATGCACCTCCAAAATCAGTTTCTCTTTTATCACATCAACATGTGCTATTGAAGGAGACATCTCCTTCGCAAACATTGTTCAGATTTTTTATGTTTGTAGGCAAAAGTCACATCAATATGATGACAAAAAAACAAGTGCACAATGCACATTTTGACTGCCACTCCAGACCCGAGGTCAATGTTTCTACCTTTTTTTTTTCACTCCTAGCCAATCCCTTCTGACTTCTCCCCTTTCTGTCATCTAGTCATGCTACCTTTCATTTCTCACTCTTGGATATTTTGTCCATCTAGTTCTTCCCCAATCTAACACTTTCTGTACCTTCCCATTCCTCAGCTAGTTGTATCTGCTTTTATAAACCTATGGGTACCCATAACATTTTGTATTGAAACCTTTAAACTTCAAAGTTAATTTTTGCTGTTCCTTTGTTATATCTGGCCAGCCCTGTATGTTGAAGTAACATGTAATTGTATCATGACTTGAACTGATGTAATTATGCTTTGTCTGAAGGATGCTATACCTTTAGATTAGAAAGTATTTCTGTAAAGTTAGACATAGTTGCTTAGTGTGATTACATTAAACATAGTTTTGACCTGTAATTAATGAGTAATCCAGTGTAAGGGTCTAAGAGTTGGGGGTAAGGGCGCAGGTGGGTGGTAGTGAATGAAATAAGCCATGAGGCACAGCCATGTTCACTAGTTAATGGCAACAGCTGAATTGTTCCACAAATGTGAGTGAGGTTGATAAGTGGTGGTCGCTGTAGAAAGTTTTCAACCCATGAAGTCCAGTCTGTGAATATTAGTGAACTAAGAGTATATGATTAAGTATTTTGGGCTTCTGTAAAGCATCCTGGTAGGGAAAATGCTAGAGTCTATTATGAAGGATGTGATAACAGGACACCTAGAAAATATCAACGGCATTAGACAAAGTCAACATGGATTTATGAGAGGGAAATCATGTTTGACAAACCGACTGGAGTTTTTTGAGGATGCAACTAGCAGAATAAATAAGGGAGAACCAGTGGATGTGGTGTAGTTGGATTTTCAGAAAGCTTTTGATAAAGAGGTTACTGTGCAAAATTAAAGCACATGGGATTGGGTAATATATTGGTATAGATTGAGAATTGGTTAGCAGACAGGAAAAGGAGAGTAGGAATAAATGGGTCTTAATGGGTCTTTTTCAGAAAAGCAGGTGGTGATTGGGGCATACTGCAGGCATCAGTGCTTGGGCCCCAGCTATTCACAATATATATCAATGATTTGGATGAGGGAGCCAAATGTAATATTTCCAAGTTTGCTGATAACACAAAACTAGGGGGCAATGTAAGTGGTGAGGAGGATGTTAAGAGGCTTCAAGACGATTTAGGCAAGTTGAGTGAGTGGGCAAATACATGGCAAATGCATTATAACATGGGTAAATGTGAAGTTATCCACTTTGGTAGGAAAAACAACGGCAGAGTATTATTTAAATGGTGATAGATTGGGAAATGTTGATGTACACCAATCACTGAAAGCAAGCATGCAGGTGCAGCAAGCAGTTAAGGCACATGGTATTTTTACCTTCATTGCAAGAGGGTTTGTGTACAGAAGCAAGGAAGCCTTACTACAGCTGTACAGGGTCTTGGTGAGACTACACCTGGAGTATTGTGTTCAGTTTTGGTCTTACCTGAGAGAGGATATACTTATCATAGAGGGAGTGCAGTGAAGATTCACCAGATTGATTCCCAGAATGACAGGATTGTCGTATGAGGAGAGACTGGGCTGATTAGGCGTGTATTCACTGGAGTTTAGAAGAACGAGAGGGGATCTCATTGAAACATATAAAATTGTGACAGGGCTGGACAGACTGGATGCAGGGATGGTGTTTCCTCTGGCTGGGGGGTCTAGAACAAGGGGTCACAATCTCAGAATACAGGTAGGCCATTTAGGACTGAGATGAGGATAAACTTATTCACTGAGAGGGTGGTGAACCTGTGGAATTCTCTACCATAGAGGGCTGGGGAGGCCAAGTCACTGAATATATTTAAGAAAGAAATAGATTTCTAGACTCTAAAGATGTCATGGGGAGAGAGCAGGAATATGGTGTTGAGATAGAAGATTAGCCACGATCATATTGAATGACAGAGCAGGCAGGAAGGGCTGAATGACCTTCTCCTGCTTCTATTTTTTATTTTCTATCCCCAATAATTTGCTAAGAAACTGGGTATCTGACAATGCAGTATTTTTTTCTGTTGCTTCAGTAAATCCAGGCTTATGAGTCTATTATATTTATATTTTTTTCTAGAGTGAGGACTGTGTTCAGGGAGAGAAAGAGGGTGAATAGAGCCCCAAGACTCTTCGATATTTTCTAGGGTCTGGGTTACAGAGTGACATCAGTAGAGGCCAGTAAGTAATTGAAAGGTTGTAACAGCATATGACTCTGAGTGAGCTAAAGTGGGATATATAAATAATTGGAGAAGAAAATTTAGGTTATTAATCCATTCATTCTTTTGTATTTTTTTGAAAATAGTGATATTAGTGACTTTCTCCTCATTACAGGAATGATGGTACAGAATTTGGAGGATCCATTTATCAAAAAGTCAGTGAAAATCTTGAAACTGGCATCAACCTAGCTTGGACAGCTGGGAATAGCAATACCCGATTTGGTATTGCAGCAAAATACATGATTGATGATGACGCAACGTGCTCGGTGAGTATTTACCAAATTAACTTTATTTTTTTATAAAAGCAAAAAACTGCAGATGCTGGAAATCCAAAACAAAAATAAAGATACCTGGAAAAACTGAGCAGGTCTGACAGCATCTGCGGAGAGGAACACAGTTAATGTTTCGCGTCCGTATGACTCTTCAACAGAACTAAGGAAAAATAGAAAAGAGGTGAAATATAAGCTGTTTTTTTGGGGGGTTGTTGGTGGTGGGACAGACAAAAGGACAAAGAGGTGTTGAAGGTGGTGATATTATCTAAGGAATGTGATAATCGGTGACATTAAGGGTAGAAAGCAGGACGAGCAAGGTACAGATAGCCCTAGTGGGGGTGGCGTGGGGGGAAAGGATCGAAATAGGCTAAAAGGTAGAGATAAAACAATGGATGGAAATACATTTAAAAATAATGGAAATAGGTGGGAAAAGAAAAATCTGTATAAGTTATTGGTAAAAAGGGGGATCGGAAAGTGGGTGGGATGGAGGAGAGAGTTCATGATCTAAAATGGTTGAACTCAATATTCAGTCCAAAAGGCTGTAAAGTGCCTAGTCAGAAGATGAGGTGCTGTTCCTCCAGTGTGCGTTGAGCTTCACTGGAACAATGCAGCAGGCAAAGGACGGACATGTGGGCATGAGAGCAGGGTGGAGTGTTGAAATGGCAAGTGACAGAGAGGTCTGGGTCATGCTTGCGGACAGACCGAAGGTGTTCTGCAAAGCGGTGACCCAGTCTGCGTTTGGTCTCTCCAATGTAGAGGAAACTGCATTGGGAGCAGCGAATGCAGTAGACTAAATTGAAGGAAGTGCAAGTGAAATGCTGCTTCACTTGAAAAGAGTGTTTGGGCCCTTGGACGGTGAGGAGAGGGGAAGTAAAGGGACAGGTACTGCATCTTCTGCGGCATGCCAGCATGATGTCACCACCAAACACATGTTCCTTTTACCCCCCCCTCCTCCGGCGGCATTCCGCAGGGATTGTTTCCTCCGGGACACCCTGGTCCACTCCTCCATCACCCCCTACGCCTCAACCCCCTCACATGGCACCTTCCCATGCAACCACAGATGGTGCAACACCTGCCCCTTTACTTCCCCTCTCCTCACTGTCCAAGGGCCCAAACACTCTTTTCAAGTGAAGCAGCATTTCACTTGCATTTCCCTCAATTTAGTCTACTGCGTTCGCTGCTCCCAATGCGGTTTTCTCTACATTGGAGAGACCAAATGCAGACTGGTGTCCGCTTTTCGGAATACCTTCGGTCTGTCCGCAAGCATGATCCAGACCTCACTGTCGCTTGCCATTTCAACACTCCACCCTGCTCTCATGCCCACATGTCTGTCCTTGGCCTGCTGCATTGTTCCAGTGAAGCTCAACGCAAACTGGAGGAACAGCACCTCATCTTCCGACTAGGCACTTTCCAGCCTTCTGGACTGAATATTAAGTTCAACAATTTTAGATCATGAACTCGCTCCTCCATCCCCACCCGCTTTCTGATCCTCCTTTTTTCCAATAATTTATATAGATGTTTCTTTTCCCACCTATTTCCATTATTTTTAAATGTATTTCCATCCATTGTTTTATCTCTACCTTTTAGCCTATTTTGATCCCTTGCCCCCACCCCACCCCCACTAGGGCTATCTGTACCTTGCTCGTCCTGCTTTCTACCCTTAGTGTCACCTATTATCACATTCCTTAGATAATATCACCAGCTTCAACACCTCTTTATCCTTTTGTCTATGCCATCTTTTGGTTATCTCCACCTATCACTGGCCTTCTATGCAGATCTACCTGTCCCACACCCCCTTAAACCAGCATATATTTCACCTCTTTTCTAATTTTCCTTAGTTCTGTTGAAGAGTCATACAGACTCGAAATGTTAACTGTGTTCCTCTCCGCAGGTGCTGTCAGGCCTGCGTATTTTTTGTTTGGTGTGTGCATAACTATGTAATGCGGGTGGAGGGGAATAGAATTATTTACATTCCAGTGTGCATATCATGCAGATAAAATAATGCAAAGTTCACAGTTACTTTAATTTTTGGAGAATTGTTATTAAGAGTTTGTTCTTTTTATCTTTAACAGATTAAAGTGAACAATTCAAGTCTGATTGGACTTGGATACTCTCAAATGCTAAAACCAGGTGAGCCACATTTGATCTTAAACAAATGTAGTCTTGTTCAAGAATAATTTTGCAAATATTCTAAAGCAATCATGAGGATGAGAAATAGGACTTTCCAGTATACTCTCACCAGGAAGTGCTTTCCATAATAGGTTTATTTTTTAACATCTTTCCCACTCCTCCCTTCTTGTGGAATGCCCTACAAATGTAATATTCCCTAAGGTGCTGACGTCGCTTTGGTGCTCCTGATTCTTCCTGTGAGAGTTTGCACCTCAAGTATTATCTTGGAGGCCTTACCCAAACCTGTGCTTAGTTGACATTCATCAACACTTGGTTTCATAGGCATGGCTATTAATACATTGATGGTCAGTGACACTGATGCCACTATGTCCTCATTGCCACCCAGCTGAGTCAATGATCAAACTTGGGATGGATCTGAGGTTCCATTAGTCTATTTGGTTCAATAGCACAAAGCAATACAGTTGCATCCATTTAGCCACTGAGGAAACTGATTATATTTTTGCATTTTAAAAAAGCTGTGTTCTTTATGGCCTAATAAATAAAGATAACACTTGGATCAGAACAAAGTAATCAAAATTAGAAGATACTAGGTTTGATTGTTAATTGTGTTAAGTAGGGATGCAGCTGGAGTTCTGTAATAAGCTTCAGTGCCTCTGGCCCAGGGAAGGAAAATATCAGTTAGCACTCCCATTTTTAATTGATAGCCAGTGAGTTCATTTATGTGTGGACTGCCAAATAATCCACTGATTCTTCCTGTCATATGTTTAAAAAACTGACTGTCTTGATAAAGCAATTGTGGGCTACTGGTAAATCTAAATTAGACACTAGTTAGAATCAGTGCCTCTAGAAAAGAGGCAAATGGAAGAATTGAGGTGAGAATATTATGTTGATTAATTTTAAAAGAAGATGGATGAATGTGCAGTTCAGAATAGTATTGGAAGTCATTGAACATAAGTATACATCGAGATGATCAAATGCTCTGGAATGCTATAATTTTGATCCTTCTTAGGCCATTGAATCATCTGTGAAATATAACCAATCAGAGTTGTAATAACGTAGTTTGTAATGTTTGTTTGAATTCTGAAGTTTTGTTTGGATCACCTTTAGTGTTCAGAGAGAAATTCCAGTTTGGTCTTTCCGCTCATTCATTTCAGTTGAGAAAATAAATAAGTTTGGGAATCTCCTTGATGGCGCAAATTGTACATGGCCTGTTGAAAGAATGGGATCAATAAACTAGGTCGCCTTTAGTCTAAGTGTTCTTACCTACAGCTCTACTTTAAGCTTTAATTCCTACTTCTGGCTTCTTTTACTTGGTCTTGATTAAAATAGTTACGGGGTCTACCTGTGGTCATTTCCACTGATCATCCTTCTCAGTCTGCTGATAAGTACATTTAAGTGATGTTAGAAGGGACACTGGTAACTTTTTTTTTTACTTTAGATAATTAATAAAATGTCTCTTAGAACCTGAGTGTGATTGTCTATTAATTGAGGCCAATTTCACCTGAATTTTCTTTGATATTTTAACACATCTTCACTGTGATCATTTTCTTTAAAGGGCCAAGTTGAGGTCGATAATGGGTAGGAGCTAAGCTTCAAGGACATAATAAAGGCAGGGGACAAATAACAACCCCCCACCCCTCTCCTTCTCCACACAACCTCAAATAAAAACTCACCTGCTCTTTTCAAGAATACATAGTTCTGAACAGAAATGTAACATTGCACACAGAAACTTTTACCCAATATGTTTTGACCATTTGTCCAATCCATGATTATTCAATGCAAGCAGCAAAAATGTTTTAATCTGAAGGTGGGTAGAGGTTACACTCTTCATACACTATATAAATGAATGTAGGAACCGGGATGTTATTTATAATAAATTGTAAGGTTACAGCAATAATGTTGGAGTTTACCTGGGATTAAAGGAATTCTCAGTTACAGAAGTAAAACCAACTGATAACCCAGTTCTTACTAACTATACATTTCGTATTGATCATTTTATGAATATGCCCTTTTGGATAAAAGTTCACTATTCACATCGTCCTTTTCTTTGAGAGAGATATGCAATGAGAACTACATGGCTTATCATTTTTCTCCTTAGGTATTAAGTTAACCCTTTCAGCACTGCTGGATGGCAAGAATATTAATGCTGGTGGACATAAACTCGGTCTTGGATTCGAATTTGAAGCATAATCCCGGAAATGGGGAAACCTACAATCAGTAAATCCCAAATATTTCCCAGTGTAGCAACCCGAAGAATCTGCTATTCAATTTTTTTGTTGAGCCGTGTGTCCAAACAATGTTGTAAAATCAAATTGTGTTCTTCAGATACGATCCTTTGAAGAACAGAATGCATTATCAAAACACGTCATTATGACTATTTATTGTATCCCTTAAACACTTGAAATTCACCTGTACATGTCTTTTTTTCCCTGGTGAAGACTGGTTGTATGTGGCATAAAAACAAATTACACACTTTATTACTGTTGGTTGAAATAGTGGTTCCCTAACCTGTGCATCAATGAAAAGGTTGATACGACACAGCCATATGGAGAGATTTGTATGTTT
This sequence comes from Carcharodon carcharias, assembly GCF_017639515.1. Classification (NCBI taxonomy): domain Eukaryota; kingdom Metazoa; phylum Chordata; class Chondrichthyes; order Lamniformes; family Lamnidae; genus Carcharodon; species Carcharodon carcharias. The sequence goes on along the minus strand of NC_054474.1, from coordinate 39,984,459 downwards.
CCAGCTGGTGTTCGTGATGGTTGGGCTTAATAGAAAGTTTAAAAAAAAAACACACACACAAAAGAAATTTAGTGTACAGTCTTTTTGAAAATTTGCCTGTTGTGCATTTCTTAGCTTGAAATAAATATTGTCTTCCATGTTCTAGGCCTAAAGTTAAAGGAAATTATGTAGCCTAATTTGTCCAGTTCTATCAGCCCTGAAAAGAGACATATTTAACATTACTTTGTGGTTGTCTTGTTAAAGTCGACAAAAAAAAACACTACATCAGCTGATGTTCATTATGCAAGGAAATGGTGGAGGGCCCATCTACAGGTATCAGCCATATTCATTTAGCTTGAATATGCCTTTTAATTTCCTGGATCTTTTAAACACTGAGTCCAAAATACCTCACTCCTGCAGCAATGGAGTTAGCAGCAGCAACCTCCACTCCCCAATCTACCATAAGTATACAGTGCCAGAGCTAAGTCATGCCAATATAGGTGCCATCGTGGGCATTTGCGAGGGTGGGGCAGGTGGAGCAGGAACAACAATACTGACAAGCCAGTCAGTGATAGGCCAGAGACACTGATGCATCAATTTATTGCTGTGCCAATCAGCCTCTTTTACAAGGGCCAATATTGACTATTTCTGGATTAAGGGGGATATTTCTGACCATTGAAAGGACCTGTGTCAAGGTATTTGGAGGCCAAGACCGAGGAAATTCCCAATGTGGGAACTCCTGGCTGCGCCCTTTCTGATTCCAAATGCTGTGTTTGGGCTGACAGAAGCTCCACCTGCTGGGAGCTTTTATAAATTTGGTGCAAGGATAGGGTCCTGCAGAAAGATTCAACTCCATTTAACTTGCATCACAGGATTGTTGTTAGAAGAATTTTGGTCCCCGTGTATCTTTTGGTTAAATCTACTTTCTTGCTCCAAAATAAAAACAGAAGTCAGTGTAATCTGGCATTATCCTTAGATGAAGTTATCTGATGCTTGATTTGTAGTTAAAATATTTACAATATTTGTAATCTGTATGCAAAGAATTTTTTAACAGACATGAAAATGTGAAAAGAAGTAATGAATTTCACATTCATGTGCATCTGCGTTGCATTTTAGCAGAAGCAATTCTTTTAAAAATAGGTACTTTTTAAACAAAGTCTTACTTTTGTTGCCTATGTCATTAATGCAACATATGTGCTGATCACTCCAATAGACTACATTTCTTGCCCCCGACCACCCTCACAAGGTGTACACTTTTACAGTTTACAGAATTTTCTGTGACATCTCCATGTGCTTAAGTATTGATATCTGAATTCATTACTTGGGGTCTGCAAGAAAGTATTAGATATGCCAAAAATAATTTTCACACGTGGCTGGCCTAAACTGTTTAAAAATATTTCACTTGTTTTGCAAGTTAAGACTGTCGTGAATAGTTCCAAGAGAGCTTTCTTTGGAATGGACACGTTAAGTTCTAAGTTTGCTTTGATACATGTTAACTCAATTTCTTTTTTTCAGCATTGTTTGTAAAAAGTCAGAATTCTCTGTAAAACCATTTAAAAAGGCATGCAGTCTTTGCATGCATGGAAACCATTTTGAGTTACTGCACCATTCTCATTGTAATGTATAATGTAGAACTCTAGTTCTTTGCTTAAAGTCTTATCTTTTCATTTTCTATTGGTATAATTGTTATAATTTTTCAGGCTTTACATTTCTGTGGTGGTGTAAAACCAAAAAATACAGTAGAGTTCAACTAAGTTAAGATTGTTTAGCTGGTGCTTAGAAGTGCAAATAATGTGATACTGAACACCCTTTCTCCCCAAAACGTAAACGCAAATCTCCATAAAGGTACCTGATGATAGATTAAATATTTCAATTAATCTGCTTTTTTAGCTTATTGAATAATTTCTTTTTCCATGAGTAAATTAATGACCTGTAGCCATACTTTAGTTTTAGGTACTTCTGTGTATGATCTCTTAGTGATTCTTTCCCACTTTACAGCTGTTAAGAATTCCATATAATGTTTAAAAAAAACAACAAAATAATGCAGTTACAAGAAATCTGAAAGAAAATAGAAAATGCTGCAAATACTCACCAGTTTTAAATAGGATCTGTAAAAAGAGGACGATTGTGTTAATGCTTGAGATATGTGATCTTTTGTCAGAACCAGTTCATATGCTGCCTGACCTGTTAAGTGTGGTCAGCATTTTCTGCTTTTATGCAAAATAACAAAGTTATCATATTTAAAATGGATATAAATATAGAATTTTATAAATCGGAAAGATAATGTCATTTTTGAACATTTTGGGTTAGCTTTCAGGAGATTTTAATGTGCACGTTTATTCCTTTCAACAGTTAGGCCATATGATTTTAGGGCTTGACCTAATGAAACTCAATAATTGCCCCAGAAGATGACTTGCTAAGCTTTTCCTCACAAATCCTTAAATACAAAGTCCTGAAGCTAAATTGTGTTCTTCCTGTCTCTTTCTTATCATGATTCATGGCATGTGGTATATGCACCTCTCCTTTGCAAAATTACAGTTTCAGTTCATTGCCCAGAATTGTACTGATTAGATGTTTTTTCACTTTTAACTTCCCAATTAAACCCAAAGTGTTCTCTCAAAAAAACATGTTGCCATATTTTTGTTCCTAAAAAGCACATAGTTGCTTGTAGCTCATTTCTTACATTTTTTAAATCTAAAATTCAGTAAAAAAAATATAAAAGGCAGATGAACAATCTACAGTGTAACCCGAGAGAACCTCCCATGATATTTTATTGGTTTCCTGTTCCTGTTTTCACAGGTCTCCAAGTGAAGTCATACGACATTGTACTTTGGCACATCCTTTGTCGTTGCTTCTGTATTTTACCTGTGCAACTTAATTCTTGTTGCTTAAAGTCTATCTAATGAATCAGAGTATAGTTGCACCTCAATGTGACAAGCCTAAACCTGAGTTGATCCACAAGTGGGTGAGGTTCCCAATTCACACTTATCTAGTTTAGACTTGCTTTAGTATATTTCATACCAGTTTTGCAGTAAAAATATTTGTATGGTGAACTGTATACCACAGTAGTGTTATACCCAACATTGCTGTGTGTGTACTTTCTGTGGGAGTTATGCAATGTAGTACCTCTGGAAACCTCCGCACAAATATTGACTCCTCTGTCAATACAGTTGCAGACCACTCAAAGATCTGCTCTTGTCATACAATCAATTGTATAAAAGCATGAGCAATACACTACAAGATATAGCTGACTTGTCGGCTCCTATGTAGTATGTATTTCATTGAAGTGTTGTTCTGGCAATTGCAGTATTTGAGGAAAGGTTTCAATTCTAATGCAAAATACAACAAAAGTTGTAATGGGAGTGTTACCTTTGTTACAATTTCTGATGCACAACCGCTAACGTATTGAAAATACAATAAATTTTCTTTTGTGTGCAACTGAACTGCTTCCTTCTCCCCAAAAACCTCTTTTTTCTTTCCTTCTCGTGAAACCATTGATTTGCTTGTGCGTCTGTGTTAACCTAGAGTGTAAGCTTCAAGTTATTTCACCATAATCTGATGCATTTACTCACAAGAGATCCAGATAGTGATTTAGAGCAAGAAATTCAGAGCTTTGTCTCTTGACCAAATAGTTTTGCCCCTACTGCCAACCAGGGTAAGATCAGCTCGTTTGTATGACTCAGTATCACATTCAAGGACTGCATTTACTCTACCAAAGCCAGCAATTATTTTTAAATGAAATGTCCTTCTGTTTTTAAATCATTATTTTACTGCTTTTCAAATCCCTTTGGCCTTGTTCCTCCCTATCTTTGTAACCTCCTATACCATGCCAAAATCTCTGTACTCTAATTCTGGCATCTTGCACGCCCTTGATTTTTATTGCTTTACCAATGGCTACTGTGCCTTCAGTCGCCTGGGCCCCAAGCTCTAGAATTCCCTCTCTCTTTTTCACCGTCCTTTAAAATGCTCCCTTTGACCAAGATTTTGGACACCTGTCCCATGATGTAGTGTGGTGCCAAATTTGTTAATGCTCTTGTGAAGCACCTTCAAATGTTTTACGACATTTAATGTATAAATGCAAGTTGTTGTTGTTGTTTGGGCACAGTTTATGATAGATAAGATGAGACTTGAGTTATTTTGTAAACAGTGTTGAAACATTGTTCCCTCACTTGCAAATGTACCATGGTGCCAGTTGTCATACAGTTCTTAATATCAATGGACAAAAAAGATTTTATGGGCAAGTTCTCACGAAGCTGACATCTCTTCGAGAGTTTAGAAATACAGGTTCAAATCATAATTGAAATTAATCCAGAACATCGATTTGGTAATGAAAACATTAAATGGCGCATGCTTTGTCAATCATGAAAGAAAGAAACTCAAGTGCAGACCTCAAATCAAAGAATATGAGCTTGAAACTAGCAACTACAATGAATTTCAATGATTTTGTGAAAATTGAAGGATTTTAAACAAAATTTGGTGAACACTGCTTTGAGTGAAGGATTAAAAAAGTATAGCAGTTTTGCAATTTATTTTTCTCTACTCTGAAAAGTCTTAATTCCTTGTTAAGATATAGTGCCATGATGGAGGTTGCTCTCAAGTACCTTGCCCAAGTGATATTATGTATGAGAGAGCCAATGTAGTCAATGTCAGCAGGGCATTTTAATGCAAGGGACATCTCAAGCATGCAGGAGACATTGGATAATTAGTTCACCAATGGGCAAGCATTGGTGCGCATGCCCACTCTGCTCTGACTGCATTTGGCGGCACATGCAAAATTTCTTCCACAAATGACATTTTATGTGGCAACTATATTCTATTATGGGGATTGAACCTTATCTGACTGTTGAGAGATTACCTTATCACAGTTTTATTTCACGTCATTCTAGCAGTGTAAAAGGTCAATTGTTTGGCAAAGTAAATGTTATTTCCTTCCTATTCTGGTCTGACTGGAGTGCAGAAATTTCGTAGTTTAATTGTCGTTTGGGATTTAAAACGTGTGAAATAATTGCTGAGCTGGTGTCTAATTATTTTCCTTTACAACTTTCATCCTTTTTTTTGTTGGCCTTTATTGTATTAGAATGCTTAGAATCAGGAGTTGTTTCAACAGGCATCCCCACAATGTACGTTGGTAACTGAATTGTTCAAATGGAGAGGTCTTAGCATTCATTTATAAAACATTTTTGAGGTCAGGAGCCAAAACGCATTACCATCTCCCCCACCCCCCCCAGGACGGTCTGAGAGCTCTCTGCTTCTTCCTGGAATGGGGGTCCAACCAGTTCCCATCTACCATCACCCTCCTCTGCCTGCCTGAACTTGTTCTTAAATGTAACAACTCCTTTAACTTCACTCACTTCCAAATATAAGATTGTTATGTTGGGTCCTAGCTAAGCTTGACTTTTTTGGTAAGGTATGTGGGATATACATACCATTGTTCCAAACCTATTCTGGTCCCCTCTCACCTCTTTCCAGTACATTGTCTGTATTGGTGCTATCTCTTGCTGTCACCTTGAACTGGAAACTTTCATCAACATTGCTTCCAATTCTACCCTTCCCTCCCTTCACGTTCCATCTCCGGCTCTTCCCTTCCTCAACTTTGTTGCCCCCATTTCTGGGATTAAGCTATCACCCAATATCTGCTTATCACCAGGACACACCTTGACCCAAAACCCACTCCTGGCACTTTCTCCTCCTTTGATTATCTCACTTTGTTGCACCTCTCTCACCTCTCTTTCAAAATAATCGTTCTTTATCACCCAAATACAATAAAAGTTTTCTCCCTCAGCCTTTGCACTGAATGACTTCTTTACTCAGCACAAAAGTAAGATACTGCAGATGCTGAAAAGCTAAAGTAACAGAAAATGCTGAAAGTACTCGGAAGAGCAGGTAGCATCTGTGAAGAGAAAGTTGATTCACTCAGATGCTACCTGTCCTACTGACTTCTCATTCTCTGATTTCAGCACCCATCTCAACTCTCATTCCCTCTCCCCAGAGTCCAGCTTTATCCTTCCAAATCTCTCTCTCCATGTAAATTCACCAACCAATTTCGCATAATACATAAGAACTAGGAGCAGGACTAGGCAATTCACCCCCTCGAGCCTGCCCCACCATTCAATACGACCATGGCCGATCTCATTTCGGCCTCAACTCCAATTTCCTGCCCTCTCCCCATAACCTTTCAACCTGTTACTAATTAAAAATCTGTCTATCTCCTCAAATTTATTCAACGTCCCGGGATCCACTGCACTCTGTGGTAGTGAATTCCACAGATTCACAACCCTTTGAAAAAAGTAATTCCTCCCCATCTCTGATTTAAATCTACCACCCCTTAGCCTAAAACTATGGCCTCTCGTTCTAGAATGCCTCACAAGGGGAAACATCTGCTCCACATTTACTTTGTCATTCTCCTTTAGCATCTTATATACCTCAATTAGATCTCTCATCCCTCTAAACTCCAGCGAGTATAGGCCTAAACTGCTCAATCTCCTCATAAGACAAGCCCCACATCTCTGGAATCAATTTAGTGAACCTCCTCTGAACCGCCTCCAATGCAACTACATCCTTCCTCAACTAAGAAGACCAAAACTGTGCACAGTACTCCAGGCGCGGTCTCACCAATGCCTTGCACAGTTGTAACAACAACTATTTTTATACTCTCTTCCTTTAGCAATAAATGCCAAAATTCCATTTGCATTCCTTATTACCAGCATACTAGCTTTCAGCAATTCATGCACGAGAACACCCAGATCCCTCTGCACCGAAGCATTCTGAAGTTGCTCTATTTAAATAATAAGTTGCCTTTTTATTCTTCTGACCAAAATGGATAACCTCTCTCTTAAACTCCATCTGCTAAATTTTAGCCCATTCACCTAACCTGTCCATATCCATTTGTAAATTTCTTATTTCTCCATTGCAGCTTACTTTCCCACCTATTTTTGTCATCTGCAAATTTAGCTATAGTTCCTTCTATCCCTGAATCCAAGTCATTAATATAGATTGTAAATAGTTGGGGCCCAAGGACCAAACCCCATGGCACCCCACTAGTTACAGCTTGCCATCCAGAAAAAGACCAATTTATCCCAACTCTCTGCTTTTTGTTGGTTCACCAATCTTCTACCCAAGCTAATATATTACCCCCAACTCTGTGAGATCTTATCTTGTGTATTAATCTTTGGTGCGGCTCCTTATCAAAGGCCTTCTGGAAATTCAGATATACTACATCTACAGGATCCCCATTATCCACTTTGCTTGTCACATCTTCAAAGAACTCTAGCAAATTAGTCAAACATGATTTACTCTTCATAAAACCATGTTGACTGATGGATTGCATTTTGACTTTCCAAATGCCCCATTACTGCTTCCTTAACAATGGATTCCAACAATTTCCCAACGACAAATGTTAAACTAACTGGTCTATAGTTTCCTCCTTTCTGCCTCTTTCTCCCCCCTCCCCCCCAATTTTGAATAAGGGGGTTATATTAGCAATTTTCCAATCCACTGGAACCTTTCCAGAATTCAGGGAATTTTGGAATATGATAGCCAATGCATCCACTATCTCCACTGCCTCTTCCTGTAAGACCCTCGGATGTAGGCCATTAGGTCCTGGGGACTTGTCACCCTTTAATCCTAATAGTTTGCTCAGTACTTTTTCTCTGGTGATGGTGATTGTTCTAAGTTCCTCCTCTGTACCCTCTGCACTACCTGTTACTACTGGGGTGGTACTAGTGTCCTCCACTGTGAAAACTGAGGCAAAATATTGATTTAAGCGTCTCTGCCATTTCTGCTTTCTCCACTTTAACCCCCCCCAGTCTCATCCTCCAAGGAACCAACATTTACTTTAGCTACTCTTTTCTTTTATATACTTGCAGAAGCTTTTGATACCAGTTTTTACATTTTGCGTTAGTTTTCTTTCATAATTTACCGTTGCTCTTTTTATTATTTTTTTTTAGCAACCCTTTGTTGATCTTTAAAAGCTTCCCAATCTTCTATGAGATCATTAATTAATCCCATCTCATTACACAAAACCAAATCCAGAATAGCCTGCTCCCTGGTTGGTTCCACAACATATTGCTCCAAGAAACATACTCTAATACACTCTCTGTTCATGGCCACCTCCTTGATCTTGCCACCTGGCATGGCTTTGCAAGTCCCATTTTATCAATTACAGATAAGGCAATCTCTGATCATTCACTTCCTCATATCACTCACCACCTACATACCCCTCCCATGATCCTTCTGTATCCATCCCTGGAAGATAAAACTATCTCCCAATTTACGTGGAACTACACTTGCAAAATCTCAAATGTTTAGCCTCTGGCCCTCTGTTTGCCACAACTTCTGCAGCCATTGATTTGCTCAACAGCATGCTCATCACCTCCTTTGTCCTAATTCCCAATAAAACCATTGCACTATCTCTTACCCTGATCATTCCTCCTGGTATGGCCCTCATCTCTGCAGTTTAAGTCAGTGGGATGCAGACTTGAAAGAAGATGGCAGACAACTGGTTTGGCTATCTTCCACCGGTTCTGGCTGGACCACTTAAAATGTTATTTGGTCCAGCTCTCATCTCTTAAAACTGCTCACTATTCAAGGATCATTTTGGAATGCAAAAATAACACCCCAGCTTCTTTTTCTCAACTGCAGACTGTTTTCTTAAATCCCTCATCCCTATTCCTTCCACTCCCCTCCAAAAAGATGTGCGAAAGGTTCAAGGTATTTTTTATCACAAAGTTCGAGACCATCTTATAAGCTGCCTTTGTCATGTTCCCTGCCCTTCCAGTAGCCCATGTGGCCAAACTTCCTCTGTCCCCTCCATCCACATTAATCCTTGGCTTACATCTCTCTATCCCATTTCCACACATGCATTCTCTCAGCTCATTTTTCCATGAGATTCAGGCCCTGTTCTCTTGACCCTATTCCCATGAAATAACCGACTTGCCCAATTTCCCCTCCTGGTCCTTATGTTAGCCAATATTGTTAAGTGCTGTCCTTTAAATCTGCAGTCATCACCCCTCTCAAAAAAAAATCCTTGCAAACTACCCTTATGTTTCCATCCTCCCTGTTCAAAGTCCTTGAACATGTCATCTAAATCCATTCCATCTTTCCCAGAATTGCATGTTTGAATCCCATCTGGTTTCTGCTCCTGCCAAGGTACCGAAGCAATTCTTACCAAAGTCATAAATGACATCCTTTGAGACCTTTACAAAAATTAACTTTCTCTCCTTATCCTTGACCTGTCTGCAGCCTTTGACATGGTTGAACAAACCATCCTCCTCCGATGCCTCTCCACTGCCATCCAGCTGGATGGGTATACTCTCATTTTGGTTCTATTTTTACCTAATTGGAGCCAGAGAAGGTGCCACACAGGAGGCTGCTCAGTAAGATAAGAGCCCATGGTGTTAGAGGCAAGGTACTAGCATGGATAGAAGATTGGCTGTCTGGCAGGAAGCAGAGAGTGGGGATACAGGGGTCCTTCTCAGGATGGCAGCCGGTGACTAGTGGAGTTCCGCAGGGGTCAGTGTTGAGACCACAACTTTTCACTTTATACATTAATGATCTAGATGAAGGAACTGAGGGCATTCTGGCTAAGTTTGCAGATGATACAAAGATAGGTGGAGGGACAGGTAGTATTGAGGAGACGGGGAGGCTGCAGAAGGATTTGGACAGGTTAGGAGAATGGGCAAAGAAGTGGCAGATGGAATACAACATGGGGAAGTGTGAGGTCATGCACTTTGGTAGGAAGAATAGAGGCATAGACTATTTTCTAAATGGGAGAGAATTCAGAAATCTGGAGTGCAAAGGGACTTGGGAGTCCTAGTCCAGGATTCTCTTAAGGTTAACTTGCAGGTTGAGTCGGTAGTTAGGAAGGCAAATGCAATGTTGGCATTTATTTCAAGTGGACTAGAATATAAAAGCAGGGATGTGCTTCTGAGGCTTTATATGGCTCTGGTCAGACCACATTTAGAATATTGTGAGCAATTTTGGGCCCTGTATCTCAGGAAGGATGTGCTGGCCATGGAGAGGGTCCAGAGGCGGTTCACGAGAATGATCCCCGGAATGAAAGGCTTAACATATGAGGAACGTTTGAGGACCCTGGGTCAATACTCGATGGAGTTTAGAAGGATGAGGGGGTATCTGATTGAAACTTACAGAATACTGAAAGGCTTGGATAGAGTGGACGTGAGGAAGATCTTTCCATTAGTAGGAGAGACTAGGACCTGAGGGCACAACCTCAGAGTAAAGGGAAGACCTTTTAGAACAGAGATGAGGAGAAACTTCTTTAGCCAGAGAATGGTGAATCTATGGAATTCATTGCCACAAGGCTGTGGAGGCCAGATCATTGAGCGTATTTAAGACCGAGATAGATAGGTTCTTGATTGGTAAGGGGATCAAAGGTTACAGGAAGAAGGCGGGAGAATGGGGTTGAGAAACTTATCAGCCAGGCTTGATGGGCCAAATGGCCTAATTTCTGCTCCTATGTCTTATGGTCTAATTGTATGCAATGGCTTCTCTTGTTCTGGCACTTATCAATGGTTTTCCCAAGGATCGATCCTTGGCTCCCTCCTATTTCTTATCTACATGCTGCCCCTTGGTGACATGATCTGAAAGCACAGCATTAGTTTTCACATGTGTATTGATGACATCCAGCTCCAACTCACCAAAACCTCTCAACTCTTCCATTGTTGCTAAATTATCCAACTGCTTATATTACATCCATTTCCATATCAGCAGAAATTTCCTCCGATTAAATATCCGGAAGACTGAAGCAGTTGTTTTCGGACATCCCTCCGTGCTCCATTCCATAGCCAGTGACTTCATTTCTTTTTCTGGCAACAGCCTGAAATTAAGTCAATCTGTTTGCAATATTTGTGTCACATTTGACTTTGAGGTGAGCTTCCAACCTCATATTTGTGCTATCACTAAGAACACCTATTTCCACCTCCGTAACATTGACCAGATTCTCTGCTGTCTCAGCTCATCTGCTGAAATCCTCATTCATGCCCTTGTTACCTCTATACTTGACTATTCCAATGCACTTCTGGCTAGACTCCCATATTCCACTCTTTAGAAATATCCAAAACTCTGTTGCCAGTGTCTTAAGTTACACCAATTCCTGTTCACCTATCACACTTGTGCTTGCTGACCTATATTGGCTCCCAGTCAAGCAACACCTTGATTTTTAAACTGTCATCCTTGTTTTCAAATCCCTCCATAGTTTTGCCCTATCACTGTAATCTACTCCAGCAGCACAACCCTCCGAGATATCTGTGCTTCTTTAATTCTGGCCACTTGAGCATCCCTGATTTTAATCATTCCACCTTTGGTGGTATGCCTTCAAGTACCTAGGCCCTAAGGTGTGGAATGCCCTCTCTACACCTCTTTGCCTCTAACCTTGCTTTCTCCTCTAAGACAGTCCTTAAAATCCACATCGACCCAAACTTTTGGCCATCTGACCTAATATATCTTATGTGTCTCAGTGTTATATTTTTGTTTCATAATATTCCTGTGAAGCACCTTAGGACCTTTTTATTACTTTAAAGGGACTATATAAATGAGTATTGTATAAACTCACTGACTCTCACAGATACTTTGACTACACTTCCTCGCACTGTTTCCTGTGAGGACTCTATTCCATTCTCTTAGTTTCTCCGTCATCTTCACATCTGCTCTGACGAGGCAACCTTTCATATCAGCAGAGATAAAAATAACCTTTCATATCAGCACTTTGGCTAGGTCGTCCTCCTCCGAGGTGTTACATATAGAAGGGGGGCCAGTTTAAACAGCACTATTTTCCTCTTACCGCCTGTCCATAAATAGGTGTTTTGAATTAGTTTGTTTTAAAGAATAAGCGGTGGTGTATTTTTTTTCAACCCCTCGATTTTTTTTTTGTGTGATCCAATTTTACTAATAATCCACAGCAAACTTGAGCTTGGATTAACTACAGAAAGTTAGTTTATTTCACACATTCAAAACCTGAAAGGAGTGTCTGCAACATTCCACTCTGCAATCACACATTAAAGGAGGGATAGAGGAAAGGAGGTTTACGGTACAAGGGCCACAGAGAAACTGAAAATGTTTCACGTGAGTTCCAGAGTTCCAAAGTCAGAGTCCAATGAGGAATTCTTTCACATGGATGTTTTGAGTTTGGCTGGCTGGAGCCTGGTATTGTAAGATTCACTTGTCAGGTGGTGTTGATGTTGCATGATGAAGTAGGCACGCAGAGGTTGAGCTAGTTCTGTAGGCAATGGTATGAAATCTTCCAGTAGAGTCAGGTTGGATAGTTTCCCTGTCTGGACAGAGCCGGCATCTTTGTGGCTTGCCAGTCAGATGATAAAACAGCAAATTGAGCCCAAGAATGGAATATTTAACTGTTCCAAGGACCAGAGTCTTTGATCGTATGACCTTTCTCCTCCACAATGACTTTAAAAGGGATGTTTATCCAGCATCTGGAATTGGCTTTGTTTTCAGGACTTAGAATGTCTCAGCCACTATGGGTTGAAAAGTGTGCCATTTATGTTGAGGGTCTAGCATTTGTCTCAGCAGACCCACTGAATCCACTAGCAAAAATAAAAGCAAAATACCGCAAATGCTGGCAGTCGGAAATAAAAACAGAAAATGCTGGAAAAACTTAGTTCTGACAGCATCTGTGTTGAGAGGAACAGAGTTAATGTTTTGATTCCGTGTGACTGAGTTTTCCAGCATTTTCTATTTTTATTTGACTCCACCAGCAAGGTTGGCTTATCAACTGCAAATGGCATTACTGTAGCTCCCTTTGAAATTGGTCTGAACACTCCCAGATTGCCTGTTAGCAGCTCGCTAGGCATAATGAGATGTAACATTCCAGAAACTAAGAAAATTATTTTGTTCTGGAGAAAAAGTCGTTTTAAAATAAAAAAAAAAGCAATAAGGATAAAGTTTTAAAATATATAGTGTTGGGTTTCTTTTCATTCTGGAGGAACCCAACAGTCCTTCCCTCCCACCCCCGCGAAGAATAAAATGAATTGTATTTCCTTTTCTTCATGTGGTCTTGTGAAAGAAAACCAGGAAGTAATGAGACAAGCAGTCATTCTCTCATTCACACTGGAAAGCATTTCTGGAGTTTAAATTCAGGATAGAACATCTGTCCTTTCCTGTGATGTTGGTAGTGTTTAGGTTGACCTGGGGCATTCAAAATCAGCATTGGGGAAAATCTATTCGGGAATAGACTCAGAATTTTTCTCTGGTGAGGTTCAGGTGTAAGCAAAGTCATTGTTTTCAGAACTCAACGCCCGTCTAACTCCTGATATGTGTCTTCTAAAGGGCCTGGGGTTTTTACATGGTGGTTAGCATCCAGGTGGTTAATAATGTTCAAGCTGTTTTGGGCTATCTGCAGGGGAATTCTGGATTTCTCCCTGTGAATGCAAGGTTTTTTGAACATAGGGTTGGGTGGCTTTGGCCCAGCTTACTCTTCCCTGTCCATCTTGGCAACTTGTGGAATCGGTTGCTCAAACCCAGGCACTGTTGTCAAGCTGATTGCCAGGTGATTGATGTTTTTTAATGCGATTTTGGTCTCTTAAGGATTCCAGTTCAGTGTCCAGTTTGGGCATGAGCACAACTGGGGTGTTCCAGTTACTGTTGCTAAGTGCTATGGGTAACAGATGGGTAATCTTCTCCTGAACATGGGTCAGCTGTTCTGGGCCCAGGTGATAGTGAAGATGTCTTATAGAAGAGAGGTAGAGCTACAGTGACGCAACCTGGTATGTTTTTACAGGTTGTTATAAATGCAGTGGCCAGCTCTGTCAGGTTGCCTCGTGATTCTGCATTAAAGTGGGTGAGTGTGGAGTCCAATCTTGTTGTAATGTCTGGTCAGTCAGATAGTAAGGGGTTCAATGTGGGCTTCACCTACGTTTCCCTGTAATTCATTGTTACTGATCCTCGCTTTCTCTTTTGCTTTGGAATGGGGTTTACCCTAAGCTGTGCCCCTGGAATACTTCTGCCCTCCTGGTGGATGGTCAGCTCCCACTGGACTTCCCTGTTGCTTTTCAACTAAGTGAAGCATCACCTTCACTCTTTCTGGGTCTATATGGGAACTTTCCTGGTCCCCATTTAAGTTTGCCATAAAGTTATTGGCCAGACCAATCATTGGCTCCATAGCCCGTGCCTTTTGCTTGGGAGTGGGCTCTCTCCTAACATGTTCCATGTTCCCTAGAACACTTCAGCCCTCAAGTGGATCTTCAGCTCCTGTATACTCCTTGTGGCTCTTCAACTAGGTGAGACATCCCACTCACTATTAGTTTGTTTGTTTGGGGACTCTTTGTCCCTATTTAAATTTGGAAAGAGGTTTCTACCAGTCATACTTCAGGCAATTCCTTGAGCTTTATCTTTCTCACTTTAATGACTTGTCTTCCTTGAGGCTTTTTGACTATGTGGGGCATCTTCCTCACTATCTCTTTTCCTGCTCTGGTATTTCTCTGGTCCCTATTTAATTCTGGGATATTCTGTGTTTGTTTTAAATTCTATTGGCCCTTCCTGAACCTCTCTTAACTCTACTGGCTGTACTTCAGCCTTGTTAAATTCAAGCAACTCTCGTTCAATTGTTATGGGTTTTATTTAATCCTTTAGGGCCTCAGAACGTCCTCCAGCTCTACTCTCTGCATTCCTGCAGAGTTCTGCTGACTGATGTTGGCCTCTTGTCTTCTGCTGGCCACCACCTTGCTGCCAGCCAATTCGTTTCCAAGGAAGAAATCAATTCCTGGTACTGGTAGTTTGGGGACAATTCCTACCTGAAATTAGGTTACACTCTAGGTGGACCCTATGGAGGGGGAGGGGGGGGGGGGTGGTGCAAAGACTGATCCTCCTCCCACTCCACTGTTTAGTGCCTTGGCCGTCAGGGAGGACCTGGGGGTGGGATGTAGGCATGGGTTTATGTTTCCTCCAATTTGGCTGATGTCTTAAGATTTGGGCTCTGATCAAATTCAAATGGGTCAGCCCTGATGAGCCCCCAGTTTCTATAATGGACAGAAGGGGGTCAGTTCAAAGAGCACTGTTCTCCTCTTACCACCTGTCCAGAAACAGAAGGTGCTTTGAATTAGTTATAAAGAATATGCGGTGTATTTTTTTTCAACCCCTCAATTTTTGTTTTGTGATCCAGTTTTACTAATAATCCACAGAAAACTCTAGCCAGGAGGAACTCAGAAGGTTAGTTTATTTCACACATTCAAAATCTGTGAAAAGAATCCCCGTAACGACCTACTCCGCAGCCACACCGTAAAGGGGGAAATAAAGGAAAGGAAGTTTACTGTACAAGGACCATAGAAAAAACTGAATATTTGGAACTCACGTGAACCGAGTCCCAAAGTCAGAGTCCAAAGAGAAATTCTTTTACATTGGGGTTTTGAGTTCGGCTGGCTGGAGACCGTTGTAAGATTCACTTTTTAGGTGGTGTTGATGTTGCAAGATGAAGCAGGCATGCAGAGATTGAGTCAGTTCTGTAGGAAATCTTCCAGTAGAGTCAGGTTGGATGGCCAGTTTTCCTGCCTGAACAGAGCCAGCTTCTTTGTAGCTTGCCACTCGGATGGTAAAAAAGTAAACTGGGTTTGGAGCCCAGCAACGGAATATTCAACTGTTCGAAGGACCAGAGTTTTGGGTCATCTGACCTCCTTCCTCCACCATGACTTCGAAAGGGATGTTTATCCAACATCTGGAATTGTCTTTGTTTTCGGGGCTGATAATGTCTCAGCCATTGAGTTGAAAGGGTGCCATTTATGTTGAGGGTCTGGCATTTGGGAAGCCATTGTCTTGCTAACAGAGTCAGTAGGTATACCGAGGTTGGCTTATCAAATGCAAATGGCATTCCTGTAGCTTCCTTTGAAATTGGTCTGAAGAGTCCCAGGCTGCCTTTTAGTTTCTAGAATGTCATTATGCCAAAGGAGCGACTAAGACAATTCTTTTGCTCCAGAGAAAAATTGCAGTTCAAAAGATGGTGGTATCCATTTTATACTTTTATTTTTGAATGGCAGCTCTTGGCAGTGTTTTTCCCATTTAGATCGTGAGACATATTGATTCGTTACTTGTCCCATTACCAGTCTTGCCTTGCACCATCACCCCTTTTGCCATTTAAACAATCCAGTCTTTCATCCAATACATCTTCCCTTTTGAGTCCTCACACCACCTGCCCTTACCTGCCTCTGTTTTTGCTTAAAACACAGAAACATAGAACATAGGAGCAGGAGTAGGTCATTTTAAAATTTATTCACAGGACGTGGGCTTCGCTGGCTGGGCCAGCATTTACTACCTATCACTAGTTGCCCTGGAGGAGGCGGTGGTGAGCTGCCTTCTCGAACCGCTGCAGTGCATGTCGGGCAGGTACACCCGCAGTGCTGTCAGGAAGGGGGTTCCAGGATTTTGATCCAGCGACAGTAAAGGAATGGTGAAATATTTCCAAGTCAGAATAGTGAATGACTTGGAGGGGAACTTCCAGGTGGTGGCGTTCCCATCTATTTGTTGCCCTTGTCTTTCTAGATAGTAGTGGTCATTGGTTTGGAAGGTGCTGCCTAAGGAACCTTGGTGAATTCCTGCAGTGCAACTTGTAGATGGTACACACTGCTGCTACTGTGCATCAGTGGTGGAGGGAGGGAATATATGTGGACATGGTGCCAATCAAGGGTGTTGCTTTGTCCGGGATGGTGTCAAACTTCTGGAGTGTTGTGGGAGCTGCACTCATCCAGGCAAGCAGAAAGTATTCCATCACACTCCTGACTTGTGCCTTGTAAATGGTGGACAGGGCTTTAGGGAGTCAAGAGGTGAGTTACGTATCACAGGATTCCTAGCCTCTGATCTGCTCTTATAGCCATAGTATTTATCTGGCTAGTCCAGTTCAGTTTTTGGTCAATGGTAACCCCCAGGATGTTGACAGTGGAGGCTTCAGTGATGGTAATGCCATTGAACGTCAAAAGGTGAGGGTTAGATTCTCTTGTTGGAGATGGCTATAGCATTACACTTGTGCAGCACCAATGTTAGTTGCCACTTGTCAGCCCAAGCCTGGATATTGTCCAGATCTTGCTGCATTTGGACATGGACTGCTTTAGTGTCTGAGGAGTCGCGAATGGTGCTGAACGTTATGCAATCATCAGCGAACATCCCCACTTCTCACCTTATGATGGAAGAAAGTCATTGATGAAGCAGCTGAAGATGGTTGGACCGAGGACATTACCCTGAGGATCTCCTATGGTGATGTCCTGGAGCTGAGATGACTGACCTCCAACAACCATTACATCTTGCTTTGTGCTAAGCATGACTCCAACTGGAGAGCTTTCCCCCTGCTTCCCATTGACTCCAGTTTTGCTCGGGCTCCTTGATGCCACACTCTGTCAAATACTGCCTTGATGTCAAGGACAGTCACTCTCACCACACCTCTGGTGTTCAGCCCTTTTGCCCATATTTGAACCAAGGCTGTAATGAGGTCAGGAGCTGAGTGGCCCAAACTGAGTGTCAGCGAACAGGTTGTTGCTAAGCAAGTGCTGCGTGATAGCACCGTTGATTACCCCTTCTGTCGCTTTACTGATGATGGAGAGTAGACTGATGGGGCGGTAGTTGGCTGGGTTGGATTTGTCCTTTTTGTGTATAGGACACACAGACAGACAGATGCCAATGTTGCAGCTGTACTGGAACAGCTTGGCCAGGAGCACGGCAGGTTCTGGAGCACAAGTCTTCAGTACTATTGCCGGAATATTGTCAGGGCCCATAGCCTTTGCAGTATCCAGTGCCTTCAGCCATTACTTGATATCAGGTGGAGTGAACTGAATTGGCTAAAGACTGGTATCTGATGCTGGGGACCTCCAGAGGAGGCCGAGATGAATCATCCACTCAGCATTTTTGGCTGAAGATTGTAGCAAATGCTTCAGTCTTCTCCTTTGTGCAGATGTGCTGGACGACTCATCCTCTAGTTAGTTGTTTAATTGTCCACCACCATTCACAACTGGATATGGCAGAACTACAGAGCATTACAACATCCGTTGGTTATGGCGTCATTTAGCCCTGTCTATCACTTGATATTTATGCTGTTTGGCACACAAGTAGTCCGGAGTTATAGCTCCATCAGGTTATCACCTCATTTTTAGGTATGCCTGGTGCTGCTCCTGGCATGGCCTCCTGCACTCTTCATTGAACCAGTGTTGATCCTCCTGGCTTGATGGTAATGGTAGAGTAGGGAATATGCTGGGCCATGAGATTACAGATTGTGCTCGAGTACCATTCTGCTGCTGCTGATGGCCCACAGTGCCTTATGGATGCCCAGTCTTGAGTTGTTAGAGTAGTTTGAAGTCTATCCCATTTAGCACAGTGGTAGTGCCGCACAACACGATGGAGGGTATCCTCAATGTGAAGGCAGGACTTTGTGTGGTGGTCACTCCTACCAACACTGTCATGGACAGATACATCTGCGGCAGGCAGGTTGGTGAGGATGAAGTGAAGTATGTTTTTCCCTCTTGTTGGTTCCCTCACCACCTGCCACAGACACAGTCTAGCAGCTATGTCATTTAGGGCTCGGTCAGTGGTGATGCTACTGAGCCACTCTTGGTGATGACGAAGTCCCCCACCTAGAGTACATTCTGCGCCCTTGCTACCCTCCGTGTTTCCTCCAAGTGGTGTTCCCAAACCCACCACATTATTTATGTATTCCTGGGAAACACACTGTTTCCATGGTGGGTGGGCTCTCATTCACCTGCCGGCTATCAACCTGCTGCTGCATCACGCCACCATATTTAAAAGGCTACCACCCGTACACTGTTTATTGCTACCAGCTCACCACTGCTGCCCGGGAGACATGGCCAGCAAAGGAAAAAAGACCGCAGCCCCCCGCCCCCCCTGGTTTAATGACTGGTACCTCGAGCAATTGCTGGATGCCGCAGAGGCCCAGTGGGATGCCCTGTACACCCGCTCTGGCCGTGGGATGGGCAGCAATGTGATCAATCTGGCTTGGGAGGTGGTGGCAGCGATGGTCAGTGCCAATGCCCTTCAGAAGGGGACAGCCACCCAGTGCTGGAAGAGGATGAATCATCTCCTCTGTTTCGCCAGGGAAAGTCACTCTTTTTTCATCAGTCTCAACTCTCATACTCAGAAACGCAGCATACATCCACAGGGCCCTCACTCATTGCCAGTTCAAGGGATATCACCATTCACACACACCTTGATTGCCCTCAGCCCATCCATGGTACAACTCACCACGCGCACAGGCCAGGCTCATTTATCATCTGGCCTGGCAGTTGTCCTGCTTACACTTTCTCCATCTCTATCCATGCAGGACAAGCTGGCACACAGAGAGAGGTTGCAGACCGGTGGCAGAATACCTGATACCAAGATCCTCACAGACTTTGAAAACAGAGCCATCCAGCTGGCTGGCGAGGATCTGGACCAGTCCTGTGCTAACGGTGAGCTCGGCGCTGCTCTCCCAAGTGGGGATACAGCAGTGCAACATCCATCAGACAACTATGCCATGAGTGATGTGTCCTCTTTCACAAGCCACTGCCATGCACTAATTATTTCTCCTAGCTTTCGCAGGCACATCTGCGACATAGCCAACAGAGTCCATGACCCAGGGCCTCCAATCAAGCCCCAAAGAAACCTCCGAAGGGGAAACTGAAGGCATCCTCCTCAAGTTCCGTCACAGCGCTCACCCACAGCCTGCACCAGTGCAGAGACGCACACCTTGGTGGGACCTAGCTTTAGAATAGACACTGGCTCAGAATCTGGTGAGTCCATAACACTGTCTGATCCACTGCAGGCGGCGGCAGGGACTTCACAGGTCCCCAGCATTCGGAGGACTGCTGGAGGCCAGAAATCTGCTGAGTCCGAGTCAGATGACAAGCCACTGGACTCGGTCATGTCACAGTTGCTGGAGTTATAGACTCATAGAGGTCTACAGCACAAAAAAAGGCCCTTTGGCTCATCAAGTCTGCACCAGTCAAACAAGTACCTAATTATTCTAATCCCATTTTCCAGTACCAGGCCCATAGCCTTGTATGCCATGGCATCACAAGTGCACATCCAAATACTTCTTAAATGTTATGAGGGTTTCTGCCTCTACCACCCTTTCAGGCAGTGAGTTCCAGATTCCCACCACCCTCTGGGTGAAAAATTTCTTCCTCACATCCCCTCTAAACCTCCTGCCCCTTATCTTATATCTATGCCCCCTGGTTATTGATCCCTACACCAATCCTTCCTGTCTATCCTATCTATGCCCCTCATAATTTTATACACCTCAATCATATCCCCCCTCAATCTCCTTTGCTCCAGGGAAAATAACCCCAATCTATCTAATCTTTCCTCATAACTAAAACTCTCCAGCCCAGGCAACATCCTGGTAAACCTCCTCTGCACTCTCTCTAGTGCAATCACATCCTTCCTATAATGCGGATTCAGAACTGCACGCAATACTCTAGCTGTGGCCTAATCAGCGTTTTATACAGTTCCAGCATAACCTCCCTGTTCTTATATGCTATGCCTCGGCTAATAAAGTCAAGTATTCCATATGCCTTCTTATTCATTTTTTCAACCTGTCCCGCAATCTCAAGGGACCGGTGGACATGCACACTGTCCCTCTGACCCTCGGTACTTCCCAGGGTCCTACTGTTCATCATGTATTCCTGTGCCTTGTTTGTCCTGTCCAAGTGCATCACTTCACACTTAGCCAGATTGAATTCCATTTGCCACTGATCAGCCCATCTGACCAACCCACCTATAGCCTCCTGGAATCTAAGGCTATCCTCCTCACTCTTTGGAGTCAACCAATTAAACTAAATTAACAAAATGAGAAACAAAATAAGCACAGCCCCTAAATTAGGGAACTGCAAAACTAAAGACAAAATTTAGAGGAAACTTACAAACATAAAATCAAAAAGGGGTCGATAAAGCACCCCAGTCCCCATGGTGCCCACCGAGCACGGAAGGCCTCGACAGTGCCGGCAGACCCTGCGTGCTCCCTTTCCAGTTACACCCAGCCCCGAATGTAGCCGCGGAAGACCCCCTTGATTGCCCACTGCCTGGACCTATTAATGGCTAACTTGGCCAGGCCCAGGTGCAGGTTCACGAGGAGGTCCTCCTCTCCCCACCCCAACCTTGTCCCCCTCCGCACCGGGTGCCCGTAGATCAGGAGCGTGAGACTGAAGTGCAAACAAAACATCAATAAAAGGTTCTTTAACTAACTCAAAAGGGAGTGCAACCTACAACACCCTATATACATGTGGTCCACGGACTCCACAAGGCCACAAAAGGCGCAGGTCACTTAGGGGTTCGTGAATCGACACATCCTGCGGTTGTATGGGACTGCTGCGTGCAACACCCTCCACCCCAGGTTCTCAATGGAAAGCGGGAGGACACCTCCATGGAGGGGCCCCCCAACGGGACCTCCACCACCGGACAGCAACAAAGCATGCCAGGGCGTGTCCAGGCGGCGGGCGAGGGCAAGTAAGCGAAGGGTGTGCAGCAGTAGCCCGTGCAGGAAACCCCCTTCACGCTGTGCTAAAGGACACAGAGGGTATTTCCACAAGGCGACTCAGGTTGCGGGGCACGAGCTCCCGAGGGAAGGTTCAGGGCCAATGAGGAATTCCATCCAAACGGGTACGCTCAGATGGAAGACCACCATGCACCTGCACCACCTCGAGGCCCAATATGACGTCAGGGCTGAGCATGACTGTCCTAAGGTCCTGAATGGCATTGGCTGCGAGACGGACGTCCATTGACGCGTGATGCGCCAACTCCTGTGGTAGCATCCAGCCCGCTCCTCCGTCACCCAGCATGTCCCCAATCCTGGTTACCCCGGCAGCCACAGCCCTCTTCTCTGCCAGCCACTGAAATGGAAGAAGGGGCAGATTCCTGAGCAGCGGCTCTCTGATGATAGCCACTACTCCTGACAGGGGAGAGCTGCGTCATGAGGTGACCATGTTCCAGACTTTGATCAGGTCCTGGTAAAAGATGGGCAACGCCTGCAAGGAG
This sequence comes from Carcharodon carcharias, assembly GCF_017639515.1. Lineage (NCBI taxonomy): Eukaryota > Metazoa > Chordata > Chondrichthyes > Lamniformes > Lamnidae > Carcharodon > Carcharodon carcharias. The sequence goes on along the minus strand of NC_054474.1, from coordinate 39,962,514 downwards.
CTACCAAGGCCCCTCTGCTCTATAAACAGAAGCTGCACATCATAATTCAGGCTGTGCACCTGGTGGAAGAAGTACATTGCCAGGGCACACCATCTCGCAGGGGGCTAAACGTAAAGGTATCGCTGTAGGGCCTGAAGGCGGAAGGTCACCACCTGGTTGCATCGGCACACCAGCGCCTGACTGTTCTCCCTAAGTGGGAGACTGAGAACCTCAGCAGCGACCCAGTGCAGCCTTTTGTCCCAGAAGAAGTCGACGAGCGTTCTCTGGATTTTTGTGACAAAGTCTGGGGGAGGGTCAAAGTGACCAGCCAGTACTAAAGCATGGCGGCAATCAGCTAGTTTATGACCAGAACTCGACCCCAGTAAGACAGCACTCGGAGCAGTCCTGTCCAGTGCCGTAAGCGAGTGGTGACTTTGGTGTCCAGCTCCTGCCAGTTCACTGGCCAGGATTCCTCAGCAGGGCAGAGACAAAGCCCCAGATAGACGAGGCTGGTCCTGCTCCAGGTGAAAGTCCTGAGCTCCTCGGGTAGGGGATCCATCTGCCACGGGCCAACCAAGAGTCCAGAACATTTGCCCCAGTTGATCCTGGCAGAAGACGTGGCAGAGTAGATCTGGCACTCGCGCATTCTCCGCAGGTCAGCCGGGTTGCTAAACATGAGGAGCACGTCAGCGGTATAAGCCGAAAGGACCGGCCCGATGCCCGGCCCATGCAGAACCAATCCCGACAACCTCCTCTGCAAGAGGCGCAGGAAGGGCTCCACGCAGATAGAATACAATTGGCCAGACAGCGAAGAGGCGCCGTCAGGGACCTGTTAATCTTAACGAGACACTCTCTGGCAGCATACAGAAGTCAGATCTGGGCGACAAAATGCGTCCTGAACCCGAATGCTTGCAGAGTCCCGAGTAAATATTCGTGATCCACCCTGTCGAACGCCTTTTCCTAGTTAAGAGACAGGAAGGTGCTCGAAAGACCAGTCCTCTGGGAAAAATGAATGATGTCCTGGAACAGATGGATGTTATTGTAAATAGTACAGCCCGGGAAGGTGTAGGACTGGTCAGGGTGGATCATGTTGTCCATCACAGTGCCAAGGCGAGAAAACATGGCCCTGGCAAAGATTTTATAATCTGTGCTGAGGAGGGAGACCTGCCACCAGTTTTTGAGCAGGTGGAGATCCCCCTTCTTAGACAGCAGGGCAATGACCGCCCTGCGCCACGAAAGGGGCATCTCCCCAGTTGCAATACTCTTCCCCAAGGACCCCTGCGTAGTTGTTCCCCAGGATGTCCCAGAATGCCCTGAAGAACTCCACGGTCAGCCCATCCAGTCCCCGGGATTTGCCCCTGGAGAGGCTGTCGAGGGCACCGGTCAGCTCCTCCTGACTTACAGGCGGAGTCAAGCTTTCCGGCGCCCTCCGGGCTGACCTGCAATAGGTCCTCCCACAAAACTCTGTGAGCATCCTCGCTGGACGGATCCGGAGAGAACAGGGCAGTGTAGTAGGATTTGGCAATAGCCCTGATACTTTCTGGATCTGAGACAAGGGATCCGTCTTCGGCCAGCAGCGTAAGGAGCTGCTGATGGACCCCGTGCCTTTTTTCCAGCGAGTAGAAAAAGGGGAAGCCACGGTCCAGGTTCCGGAGGAACCGGATCCGCGACCTCACGAACATGCCTCAGGACTCGACTAGTTGCAGGTCCCGCAGTGCCTCCTTCTTCTCATCGTACACCAGCCACAGGGCCGGGTCCGCGTCGGACTGATGGAGACATGCCTCCAGGTCGAGCACCTCCTTCTCCAATTCCTCGACCCTAGATTTCCGCCTCTTTGTCGACCCCCTCGCGTACTCCTGACAGAAGATGCGGATGTGAGCCTTGCTCATGTCCCACCATAGTCTCAAGGAGGGGAGGCCTTCCCGCTTCCTTCTCCAGCCAGCCCAGAAATGATGGAATGAGTCCAGGAATCGCTCATCCTCCAGCAGCAGGTTGTTAAAGTGTCAGTACGCGGACCCCGTCCAAGCGCAGAACGGAGCATGCTCCGCGCACACCAGATGGTGGTCTCTGCACAGCACCCACTGCACAGAAGGCGACGGAACGCAGGACACATACGCCTTAGAAACGTAAAGGCAGTTGAATCTGGATGCTCCAACTCCAGGTGACGTGAAAGTGAAAACACTGGTGTCAGGATGGAGATGTCGCCAGACGTTCACCAAGTCGAAGGACCCGACCAGGTCCCGCAATTTACTCACACCTAGTGTGCGGTGCTGGGCACCGTGACGGTCCCTCCCCCCGCCAAGGACGATGCACTCGTCCATGTCAATGGAGCTGAGATGAGTGGACACTTCCTCAAAGAAGCTCGCTTGCTGCTGTGCACCCAGGGGAGCATACACATTCACAAAGTGAAGCGCTGCACCCCCCCCCAGGCACACAGTAAGGTGCAGCAACCAGACTAGCACCAGCTCCTTGACCCCAAGATCTCCAGCTGAAAATGTAGGGCCAACAAGACAGCCAACCCGCTATCCACCACCTGGCCGACAAAGACTCTAAGTCGTCCTCAGTGCTCACTACTGAAACTCTGTCCTCCTCCAGGTCATCGCTTCCAATCCCTCCCTTGTATTGATCCCACCCCCAGGATCAAAGCCAGAGGGGTCCTCTCTGGTCTCCTCTTGGGGATTGGGGTCAGAGGGTGGCAGCGGCTCATAGCCCCAATCCCCCCCTCCATCTCCTCCTCAGCCAGCTCCTCCCCCCATTGGAAAGCCAGGTTGTAAAGGGCGCAGCAGCCAACGACAATGCATGACACCCTCTGTGGACTATATTGCAGGGCTCCACCAGACTGGTCCAGGCACCAGAACTTCATCTTCAGTATCCCGATGGTCTGCTCCACCAAGTTGTGAGCTGATGCATGAGCCTCATTATAGCATCACTATGCTTCAGTCTGAGGCTGCCGCATGGGTGTCATCAGCCACAGCCTCAGTATGTAGCCCTTGGCTCTGAGGAGCCATCCCTGTAGCTGCTGTGGACACTGGAAGACTCCAGGGATCTGTGACCAACTGAGGATGTAGGCATTGGAAACTGTGTGCATACCTGCAGGATGTGTTTCTGTTGGTCGCACACCAGCTGCGCATTCAGTGAGTGTAATCCCTTGCGGTTGATGTAGTCCATCGAGTGTAGCGACAGAAACCTGAGCGCCACATGGGTGCACCCTGCACCTGTGGGAATCCTGAAACCGGGAGAATCCAGTGGCCCTTGCATCCTGGCTGACCCAGTCCCGGGCGAAATACACAAATCTGTCTGTCCTCATGGATGTATTTGTGGGTGGTGGCTTGTGATATCCCACAGAGGTCACCTGTGGAACCCTGAAAGGAGCCACTGGCATAGAAATTGAGTGTCGTGGTCACTTTCACAACCACTGGAACTGGATGCCCATGTCCCCTTGGCGCCAAGTCCTGAAGTAAGTGGCAGATGTGAGCGACCAGGTCCCTAGACATGCACAGTCATCGGTGACACTGGTTCTCGGTCATCTGCAGGAAAGGCAGGCAGCGTCTGTAGACCTTGGGTGTGCTAGGCGCTGACCAGCCAAGGCTCGCTGTCACTCCTGGGCAACGTGTGCGGGAGCCGCAGGAGCCCCAGCAGCCCCTCCTTCCAGAGGCTGCTGCTCCTGCCTTTGCGCGGCCAGAAGCCTCAGTCACTCTCTCCTCCATCTTATTTGCTTCCTTTAGGCTATCAGACATACAGCGAGTTCACCAGGCTCCATGCTCCTGATGTGGTCCTCCTGCAGCATGAAAGAGAGAGAGAGACCTGGTTATCAGGGGTGTACTTGGCACCTTTCCTGGCCCTTTAGTGACGGCCCCTTAGTGCTTCCGGGAGAGTTCTGGCCACCCCTCGGATGGCCAGAGATGAGTGCGCTGCATGGCTGCCCTGTCAGCTTGCAACACAGTGGAGACAGCTCCTAACTGGATTGCTGTGATTGCAAGGGGCTGTGAGCGCCTTCAGCAGTGACTGCTACATGGCCAGCGTTGTCGAAGAGATTGTACAACGTGTGCAGTTCAACTGCTCCATGGTCGTGGGCTCGTAGTCTTTGCTGGGGGTATGGGGCTGGGGGGTCAGTGTACGGTCTGGAGTACTTGGTGGCACTTTGGTGCCTCTGCGTTGCCTGCATGGGCAGGCGGGCAGGCTGGGAGCCTGACCCCAATCACACCACTGCGGTTGTGCCTGAACTGTCTCAGTTGCAGAGGAATGGTCAGGAAAACGCGGCCCACTGTTGGCCGGCTGAGCGGAAGATCACGACCTGTCTTTCCGCCATCGTGAAACCGATTACGCATATTGCCTGTGCACGCCACCTATAATGCCCACTGCCAGCGGGCACGGAAAATTCTGCCCCAACTCTTTTCTCTTTCTAGATGGTCCCAGACATCCTGAGTATTTTCAGCATCTTTTGTTTCATTTCAGATTTCCAGCACCTGCAGTGATTTGTTTCTGTATTCGCACTACCCAGTTCTACTAGGCATGGATATGCAACACAAAATTACCACAATTTGACATTGTGGACAATCTCTCACTTTAAAGCAGACTGTCTAATTCTTCTTTTGGATGTGATTTGACAGCATTTCTTGAGGGTAGAAATACTGGGAGTCTTGCTCAGAATATTTGGCAAATCTCCTTTGAAGGGGTCGATGGGGAGGAAAGCCATCCATCAGTTTAATCACACTCAAGTGATATGAATATTCAGTTTCTACCATTATCTTGTATGTTTCCAAACTTTTTTGTTCAAAAATACTTTCTCATTGAGTTGTGTGTGGAAGTTTTCAGTCAAATTCATTACATTTCTTTACAAAGAACATTTAAGACCCTTACTGGTAATAAAATATTACTGCATATTTTACCTTGATATGCTGAAAATGCTGAAATATAAATATAGCAATTTGAAATCCTCTCTCAGATGGTGATTCCCTGTACCATATCTGGGGTTTTACATTTGTTAGCTGGATTGTCTTCCTAAGAAAGACTTGATTGTAGTTATTTTTTTCTCCACAATTAATGAGATATAAGTTTTTAAAATAATGTATATTGTTTTATATGTATCTCGTAAATGTTTTACAAATTATTGCAGTACCTTAAACATATACAGCTTAGAAAGGGGTCATGATATTGAGGTATGAGATGGAGCATGAATGTGATGCACATATTGATGCCATGACATCTCAAAACATGTTTGTTCATTAAGAGGATTTTATTAGAGTTCTATGTAGCCTACATATAACAGAGGAACAGTTATTGTCCTTTACTCATGTTCTGTTGTCCTCAAGTGGGAGATGATTCTTAAATAAGTGGTTGTCGCAACATTATCTCATCATGCACAATTTTTTATAGACTTTTGTCCAGTCACAATGTCCCTTTGTAATGTCCTACTCCCATCTCCATAATGTACTATGTCTCTTAACATTGTCACCTGCAAACTTACTAAATAGCTCTGTGTACATAATATTTAAATGTAGGACTCTTATTCAGAACTTCCTCTCCAAGTTTGAAAAAACAAGTCCTTCCAGGACTTTCCTCATTGAAGTTAATTTCTTTGTCTTATTTTGTGTTCGTTTTTAGCTATCATAGTTACAGATATATAACATGCAACCACCCCATCCAGTCAGAATACAATGCAAAGTAAACGAAGGATGACTACATTTCAAACGTTAAGTTTTGATTGGTACACGATACGTGGATGACTTGGGAATACTCAGTGCTGCCATTAGGTGCAAAAATTGAAAAGATCTTGATTTTTTTTCTTTTATGATGAATACAAAAACTGATCTCTAACAATAACCAGGCCTTAAAAAATATTTCAAATGAACTGAGGGTGTAGCATGTTTTATTTGCATGTGTAAGTCATAAAGCAACAGTGGTTATTTTCTATTGACCATTACATGATATTCTAGAAAGAACTTGCATTTATATAGTGCCTTTCACAACCTCAGGATATGCCAACGTGCTTTACAGAGTGAGGAAGCATAGAGTGATTTGGGAACTGAATGCTTTCATGACAGTTTCCTGAAGCAATATGTTGTGGAACCAACTAGGGATAAAACTATCATAGATCTAGTATTTCCAATGAAGCAATGCGAATTAGTAATCTCATGGTAATAGATCCTCTGGGAAATAGTGATCATAATACAATTGAATTGCATATTAAGATTGAAGGTGACATACGCAAAATCAAGAATCTCAAACTTAAAGTCTAGTACACAGGGGTGGGAGGGGCTGGCTAAGATTGATTAGGTAAATATTTAAAGAAAGAATTCAAAATGTATTTTCCATTGAAAAGCAAAAACTCAGAAGAAAGATCCACCCGTGGATCACTAAAGAAGTTAAGGATAGTATTAGATTAAAAGAAGAGGCTTATAATGTTGCAAAGAATAATTGTAAGTCTGAGGATTGGGCATGTTTTTTAAAAAAAACAGCAATGGGTCATCAAAAAGTTATTAAAAAGGGGAAAAATAGAATAAGTAAACTACCGTGGAATATAAATACAGATTGTCAGAGTTTTTACAAGGAAATAAAAAGCAAGTGAGTAGCCAAAGTAAATGTTGGTTCCTTAGAAGCAGTGACAGAAGTACGAACATACAAATTAGGAGCAGGAGTAGGCCACTTGGCCCCTTGAACCTGCTCTGCCATTCAATGAGATAAAGAATGTAACTTCCACTCTACATTCCTGTATACCCCTCTTAAACTTTCACCCTCTCGTTAATCAAGAATCTACCTAGCTCTGCCTTAAAAATATTCAAAGACTCTGCCTCCGCTGCCTTTTGAGGAAGAGAGCTCTGAAGACTCAGGATCCTCTGAGAGAAAAAAATTCTCCTCATCTCTGTCTTAAACGAGTGACCCATTGTTTTTTAAACCATGACAACCAGTGCTAGATTCTCCCACAAGAGGAAACATCCTCTCCAGATCCAATCTGTCAAGACCCGTCAGGATCTTAAAGGTCTCAAATAGATCACTTCTTACTCTTCTAAACTCCAAAGGGTACAGACTTAACTTGTCCAACTTTTCCTCTTAAGACAACCTGCCAATTCCTGGTTTTACCCTAGTAAAGCTTCTCTGAACTGCATCTAATGCATTTACATCTTTCCTTTAATAAGGAGACCAATACTGTACACAGTACTCCAGATGTGGTCTCACCAGTGCCCTGTGTAACTGAAGCTTAGCTTCCCTAATTTTATAATCAATTACCCTCACAATAAATGGTAACATTCTGTTAGCTTTCCTAATTACTTGATGCACCTGCATACTAGCCTTCTGTGATGCACTAGGACACCCAAATCACTCTGAATCTCATGGATCAGCAGTCTCTCATCATTTAGATAATATGCAATTCTTCCTGCCATAATGGACAGTTTCACATTTTCAGTTTCACATTTTTCTCACATTTTATTCCATTTGCCAGATTTTTGCCCACTCACTTAACCTGTCTGTCATTTTGTAGCCTCCTTACATCCTCTTCAATGACCATCTCTAACGAGAGAACTTAACCATCGCTCCTTGACATTCAATTGCATTACCATTGCTGAATCCCTCACTATCAATATCTTGACCAATATTGGTCAGAAACTGAACTGGATGAGCCATATAAATACTGTGGCTATAAGAGCAGGTCAGAGGCTAGAAATCATGTTGCGAGTAACTCATCTCCTGACTCCTCAAAGCTTGCCCACCATCTACAAGGCACAAGTCAGAGTGTGATGGAACACTCCCCACTGCCTGGATGAGTGCAGCTCCCAAAACACTCAAGAAGCTTGACACCATCCAGGACAAAGCAGCCCGCTTGATTGGCACTGCTTCTACAATCATTCACTCCCTCCAACACCATCGCACAGCAGCAGCAGTGTGTACCATTTACAAGATGCACTGCAGGAATTCACCAAGGCACTGTCGACAGCGCCTTCCAAATCCATGACCAGTACCATCTAGAAGGACAAGGGCAGCAGATAGATAGGAACACCACCACCTGGAAGTCCCTCTCCAAGTCACTCACGTTCCTGACTTGGAAATATATTGCCGTTCCTTCACTGTCACTGGAACTTCCTCCCTGAAAAGCCTGGAACTTCCTCCCTAACATCACTGTGTATGTGTACCTACACCACATGGACTGCAGTAGTTCAAGAAGGCAGTTCACCATCACCTTCTCAAGGGCAATTATGGATGGGCAATAAATGATAGCCTAGCCAGTGATGCCCACAGCCTATGAATGAATTTTTTAAAAATCACAACTTTCTTTCATACCTATCTTTGTGTCATCAGCAAAGTTAGTAACCATACCTTCAGTCCCTTCATCCAAGTCATTTATATAAATTGTAAAAAATTGAGTTAGAATAAATCACACTCACCCCCACCCCAACCCTGGCTTCAATACATCACACTCACCCCCACTCCCACCCGGGCTTCAATACACCACACTCACCTCCACCCTCATCCTGGCTTCCCCAACATTGATCCCTGTAGCACACCACTCATTACATCTCACCAAGCAGAAAATGACCCACTTGTACCTGCTCTCTGTTTCCTGTTAGCTAGCCAATCTTCTATCCATGCCAATATGTTACCCCCACACCATGAGCTTTTATTTTCTGCAATAACCTTTGATGTTGTGCCTTATCAAATGCTTTCCGGAAATTTATGTACAGTACATCCACCACTTCCCATTTATCCATAGCACATATGACTCCTTCAAAGAACTCCAATAATTTGTTAAACATGATCTCCCTTTCACAAAACCATGTTGACTCTGCCTGATCATCTTGAATTTTTCTAAGTGCCCTGCTATGACATCCTTAATAATAGCTTCTAACATTTTCCCTGTGACAGATGTTAAGCTAACTGGCCTGTAGTTTCCTGCTTTGTATCCCTTCCTTTTTGAATAAAGGAGTTACATTCAATATTTTCCAATCCAATGGAGCCTTTCCCAAATCTAGGGAATATTGGAAAATTAAAACCAACTCATCAACTATCTCACTAGCCACTTCTTTCAAGACCCTAGGATGAAGTCCATCAGGACCTGGGGATTTAGCAGCTTGCAGCTCCAACAATTTGCTCAATATCACTTCCCTGGTGATTGTAATTTTCCTGAGTTCCACCCTCCCTTCCGTTTCCTGATTTACAGCTATTTCTGGGATGTTGTTTGTATCCCCTTTAGTGACGACCGATGCAAAATATCTGTTTAATTCACCTGCCATCTCCTTACTTCCTATTGTTAATTCCCCAGATTCACTTTCTATGTGATCAATGCTTACTTTTTAATCCTTTTCTCATTTAAATATCTATAGAAACTCATATTATACATCGTTATATTTCTAGCTAGTTTCCTCTCGTATTCTAATTTTTCCCTCCTTATTAAACTTTTTGTCATTCTATGTTGTTCTTTATATTGTCCAATTTTCTGACCTGCAACCCATCCTTGCACAATTATATGCTTTTTCTTTCAGTTTGATACTGTCTTTAAAGTTTTTATTTAACCATGCTTGATGGGTCTTCCCCTTGGAAGTTTTATTTATCATTGAAATGTATCTATTCTGAAATACCTCTTTAAAAGTCAGCCACTGCATCTCTATTAATCTATCCCTTAACATTATTTGCCAGTTCACTTTAGCTAGCTCTGCTTCCATGCCCTCATAATAGCCATCATCTAAGTTTAAGATACTAGTCTTGGACCCACTCTTCTCTCCCTCAAACTGAATGTAAAATTCCATCATACTACGATTGCTGCCCCCTAGGCATGCTTTACTATGAGGTTATCAATGAATCCTATCTCGTTACACAATAGTAGGTCTCATCTAGCCTGTTCTCTGGTTGGCTCCAGAATGTGCTGTTCCAAGAAACTATCCTAAAAACATTCTATGAACTCCTCATCTAAGCTAACTTTGCCCATCCGATTTTTCCAGTCTATATGTAGATGAAAATCATCCATGATTATCACTGTACCTTTCTGACAGGCTCCCATTATCTCTTCCTTTCTACCTTGTCCTAACATGTAGTTACAATTAGGAAGCCTGCACACTGCTCCCAAAGGGGACTTCTTGCCTTTATCATCTCAACCCAAACTGCTTCTACATCCTGGTTTCCTGAACTTAGATCATCCCTCTCTAATGTGCTAATACCATCATAAATTAAGGCCACCGTCCACCTTTTCCTAACTTCCTGTCCTACCTAAATTTCACGTACTGGTCAACATTCAGGTCCCAATCTATGTCAACTTGTAGCCATGTCTCTGTACTGGCTATCAGATTGTACTTATATGGTGTTGTGGTATTGTTGCTGGACTAGTAATCCAGAAGACCCAAGGCAATGCTCTGAGGACCCGGGTTCAAATCCCGCCATGGCAGATGGTGGAATTTGAATTCAATAAAAATCTGGAATTAAAGTCGAATGATGACCACGAAACCACTGTCAATTTTTGTAAAAAATACATCTGGTTCACTAATGCCCTTTAGGGAAGGAAATCTGTAGACCTTACCTGGTCTGGGCTACATATGACTCCAGGCCCACAGCAATGTAGTTGACTCTTAAATGGCCTCTGAAATGGCCTAGCACACCACTCAGTTGTAACAAACCGCAACAAAGGCACAAAAAAGGAATGAAACCGAATGGACCACCCGGCATCGACCTAGGCACCGGGAAAACGACAATGGGCCATCAACAGCAGCAGGTTTGTATTCGAACACAATCTGTAACCTCATGGCCTGACAAATCTCCCCACTCTTCCATTATCATCAAGTCATGGGGTCAACCCTCCTTTAAGGGGGAGTGCAGGGGGGCATGCCAGGAGCAGCACCAGTCAGACCTATAAATGAGGAGTCAACCTGGTGAAGCTATATCACAGGGCTATTGTCGACCCTACAAATCCTTCTTACTAATTTCTCAGGGCCAGTGCCAAAATTGGGAGAGCTGTCTCACAGACTAGTAAAGCAACAGCCTGTCATAGTCATCCTCACGGAATCATTCCTTACAGTAAATGTCCCAGACATCACCATCACCATCCCTGATTATGTCCTGTCCCACCGGCAGGACAGGCCGAGCAGAGGTGGTGACATAGTGGTATATAGTCAGGAGGGAGTTGCCCTGAAGTCATCAACATCAACTCCGGACCCCATGAAGTCTCATGGCATCAGGTCAAACATGGACAAGGAAACCTCCTGCTGATTACCACATACCGCCCTCCCTCAGTTGATGAATCAGTGCTCCTCCATGCAGAACATCACTTGGAGGAAGCACTGAGGTTGGCAAGGGTGCAGAATATACTCTGGGTGGGGGAACTTCAATGTCCATCACCAAGAGTGGCTCGGTAGCGCCACTACTGACCGAGCTGGCCGAGTCCTAAAGGACATAGCTGCTAGACTGGGTCTGTGGCAGGTGGTGAGGGAACCAACAAGAGGAAAAAACATACTTCACCTCACCCTCACCAACCTGCCTGCTGCAGATGCATCTGTCCATGATAGTATCGTTAGAAGTGACCATCGCACAGTTGTTGTGGAGACGACACATCTCCTTCACATTGAGGAGACCCTCCATTGTGTTGTGTGGCACAACCACCGTGCTAAATGGGATAAAATTCAAACAGATCTAGCAAGTCAAGACTGGGTATCCATGAGGTGCTGTGGGCCATCAGCAGCAGCAGAATGGTACTCGAACACAATCTGTAACCTCGTGGCCCAACATATCCCCCATTCTACCATTACCATCAAGCCAGGGGATCAATCCTGGTTCAAGGAAGAGTGCAGGAGGGCTTGCCAGGAGCAGCATCAGTCATACCTAAAAATAAGGTGTCAGTCCGGTGAAGCTATAGCACAGGACTACTTGCGTGCCAAACAACATAAGCAGCAAGTGATAGACAGGGCTAAGCGATCCCACAACCAACGGATCTGATCTAAGCTCTGCAGTCCTGAATGGTGGTGGGCAATCAAACAACTCATGGTGGTGGATGCTCCTCAAATATCCCCATCCTCAATGATGGAAGAGCTCAGCACATCAGTGCAAAAGATAAGGCTGAAGCATTTGCTACAATCTTCAGCCAGAGGTGCCGAGTGGATGATCCATCTTGGCCTCCTCCGGAGGTCCCCAGCATCACAGATGCCAGTCCTCAGCCAATTCGATTCACTCCACGTGATATCAAGAAACGGCTGAAGGCACTGGATATTGAAAAGGCTATGGGCCCTGACAATATTCCGGCAAAAGTACTGAAGACTTGTGCTCCAGAACTTGCCGAGCTGCTAGCCAAGATGTTCCAGTACAGCTACAACACCGCATCTACCCGGCTGTGTGGAAAATTGCCTAGGTATGTCCTGTACACAAAAAGTAGGGCAAATCCAACCCGGCCAATTACTGCCCCATCAGTCTACTCTGCATCATCAGTAAAGTAATGGAAGGGGTCATCAACAGTGCTACCAAGCGGCACTTGCTTAGTAAAAACCTGCTCACTGACACCCAGTTTGGGTTCTGCCAGGGCCACTCAGCTCCTGACCTCATTACAGCCTTGGTTCAAACATGGACAAAAGAGCTGAACTCCCGATGTGAGGTGAGAGCAACTGCCCTTGACATCAAGGCAGCATTTGACAGAGTGTGGCATCAAGGAGCCCTAGCAAAACTGGAGACAATGGGAATCAGGGAAAAACTCTCCACTGGCCAGAATCATGCCTAGCACAAAGGAAGATGGTTATGATTGTTGGAGGTCAGTCATCTCAGCTCCAGGACATCACAGCAGGAGTTCCTCAGGGTAGTGTCCTAGGCCCAACCATCTTCAGCTGTTTCATCAATAACCTTCCTTCCATCATAAGGTGAGAAGTGGGGGTATTCGCTGATGATTGCACAATGTCCAGCACCATTCGCGACTCCTCAGATACTGAAGCAGTGCATGTCCAAATGAATTAAGACCTGGACAATATCCAGGCTTAGGCTGACAAGGGGCAAGTAACATTCACGCCGCACAAGTGTAATACTATGACCATCTCCAACAAGAGAGAATCCAACCATTGACCCTTGATGTTCAATGGCGTTACCATCACTGAATCCCCCACTATCAACATCCTGGGGTTTTCCATTGACCAGAAACTGAACTGGACTAGCCATATAAAGACTGTGGCTATAAGAGCAGGTCAGAGGCTAGGAATCCTGTGGCGAATAACTTACCTTCTGGCTCCCACAACACTCAAGAAGCTTGACACCATCCAGGACAAAGCAGCCCCCTTGACTGGCACCACATCCACATATATTCACTTCCTCCATCATTGTCGCACAGTAGCAGCAGTGTGTACCACCTACAAGATGCAATGCAGGAATTCACCAAAGCTCCTTCGACTGCACCTTCCAAACCCATGACCACTACCATCTAGAAGGACAAGGGCAGCAGATAGATGGGAACACCACCACCTGGAAGTCCCCATCAAGTCACTCACCATCCTGACTTGGAAATATATTGCCGTTCATTCAATGTCACTGGGTCAAAATCCTGGAACTCCCTCCCTAACAGCACTGTAGGTGCACCTACACCACATGGACTGCAGCAGTTCAAGAAGGCAGCTCATCACCAACTTTTCAAGGGCAAATAGAGAGTGGAAATAAATGCTGGACCAGCCAGCGAAGCCCACATCCCGTGAATGAATAAAAAAAAATCACTGGGGATAGTGCACTGTAGTATCAAGTCCCACTGCTCCCTGAGCCGAGACAAATGTGAGAAGTTTAATCAGACTACCAGATTGCCCCAATTCTACCTAACTGTTTAATTTAGGTTAAAAGAATATGAGCATTAGGTTTGTAAACTTAACTAGTAAATAACTGTTTATTAAACAAATAACCAGTGGCAAAAGAAAGAAATATGAACTGCCAACATTTAACTCTACAACTTAAACTCTACCCCTTCTTAAACCCCTATACACAAATACACGCATACACATAAGACGCACAAAACATGGATTTTAAGGGTGAGATAAAACAGTTCAAAAGCACCAATCCGGAGTTCAGGATTAGATGGGTTGACTTTGATTGCTTTCTTCCAAATTCCTTACAGGTTGTAGTGGCTGACATTAAGTGATCTCCTGACACTTTCTGTCTGTGGTTCTCTGGTTGAAACTTGCTTTTAATGTCTTTACTGGTGATTTTTCCCCTTTTCCTCCTGACAGAGATCTCTCAAAGAAAGCAGGATACAGTGATGTGAGGGATAGTCAACTAGCTACTATGGCAGGATTACTGGAATCTTACAAAACACAGGAGATGTTTCAGGTCTTTCCTCTTTTCAGGCTAGGAGCTGATCTATTGCACTATCCTTACACAGAGCCTGGCCACTTGGTCAGGAGTCAATCAAAATGCCGTCATTAGGCAGTGCCCTCTTAAACCAGGTCTCCTTTCCAGTACCATTCTGTCCAACCTGGCACACACTGTTCCAGAAGATAGCAACATTGTAGATTTTCTTCTTCCTGCCCCAGTGAACATCTCTTTTAAACTGCAGCCCATGGTAATTTTAAAAGCCATAGTCCAAGTAAAAAATAAAGATATGTCCTTTATATTGTTTGCTGATTCACTCTTAGATTTGTACTTTCTGTCCCCTTCTGTCATGTTCTGTTTATCATTTCCCATATTAGTAACTTTTTTTCTTGCCTTGTCCCTATTTATTAGTTCACCATCTTCCCAAATTTGATCCCTTACTCCCACTATTTACTTTAATGTCCTCTCTACTTCCCTAGTTATGTGGCATGCTATAACACCAGCCCCAGCACAGCTCAGGTATAAACCCATCCCAAAGGTACAGCCCCACTTACCCCAGTACTGGTGTCAGTGTCCTAAGCACCAGAACCCACTTTTCCCACACTATACTTTGAGCCACGCATTCATTTCTGTAATCTTATTTGCCCATGGGGAATCATCATGGGTAATGATGGAGCAGAATCCTTGGAAATTAATCTTTAATTGTTCGAAACTCCAATGTGGAGTTGGGAGCAGAGAGATTCAACAAACACGATGCCTGTCTTCACAGTAGAAGACACAAGTGAGATAGAATACGAGATATAGAGGGTAACCTAGTGCTAAAAAGTGAGGATATTAAGGTAATTAATATCAGCAGAGAAAATGTACTGGAGAAAATTAAGTGGCTAACAGCTGACAAGTACCTGATGGCCTACAGCCTATGGTTCTAAAAGAGATAGCTATAGAAACAGTAGATGTGCTGGTTATGATTTTCCAAATTTCCCTAGATGGTGGAAAGGTCATAGCAGATTGGGAGTTAGAAAATGTAACATTGCTATTCAAGAAAGGAAGGAGAGAGAAAACCGGGAGTTACAGGCCAGTTAGCTTGACATCAATCATTGGGAAAGTACTGGAATCTATTATTAAGTACGTCTTAACAATGCACTTGGAAAACCATAGTATGAACAGAGTCATGGGCAGAAATTTCTGTGCCACTGGCAGCGGGTGTGATAAGTGGCATGCGCAAACAATATGGCACAATTGGTTTCACAATGGTGGGAAGGCAGGTCGTGATCATCTGATGGCAGGCCACATTTCCTGCCAACGGTCATCGGGGACCTCGTTGTAATACATCAGCATCTCATTAAAAGGCCATCCCGACAAGTTCAACCTCAGAGGCGACTGTTGTCGGGGTAGGGGGCAACTGCTGCCCAGGCTTGGAGGCAACTATTGCTATTGTCGGGGGGGAGAGGGGTTACTGCTGCCCTGGTGTTGGATCCCGCGCACATGAAATCAAGGCGGGGGGCAGGGCAGATGAGGGAAGTGACCACGCAGTAGGGGTACCTGTATATACTGACCATTCCTCTGCAACTAAGACAGATCAGGCGCAGCCACAGTGATATGATTGGGGTCGGGCTCCTAGTCTGCCCGCCCATGCAAGCAACATGGAGGCACCAAAGGGCCACCAACCGTGCCAAAACTTACCCGCGCCCCCCAACCCCCTGGGCACAGACTGCGAGTCCCTTGACAACGCTGGCCTTGTAGCAGTCACTGCTGGAGGTGCTCACAGCCCTTGCAATTTCAGCATCACGGTTAGGAGCTGTCTCCCCCATGTCGCAGGCTGACAGCGCACTCATCTGCGACCATCCGAGGGGTGGCTAGCACTCTCCGGGAAGCGTTAAGGGGCTGTCATACAGGTCTGGGAAAGATGCTAAGTACACCCAAGCTAACCACGTCTCTCTCTGTTTTATGCCGCAGGAGAACCATATCAAGGGCATGGAGCCTGGTGACCTAGCTGTACCTGATGGCCGACAGAAAGCGAAGAAGATGGAGGAGAGTGCGACTGAAGCATCTGGCCACGCAAAGGCAGGAGCAGCAACGTCAGGAAGAAGTAAAAAGGGTTGTCCAGGAGTGATAGCGAGCTGTGACTGGTCAGTGCTGCTAGATTTGTGGAGGATGATGACAACATGCATGAGGTGACCCCGTAGATCCTCACAGTGCACTTGTGAATGTTTGACTCCAGTCTGGCTTATGGCAGCACGAATACCCTCTGTGAAAATGCTCCTGTCATGGAGATGCAGTGGAGGCCCTAATAGTCGCTGGATTGCATGATGATGATGATGACACGCAATGAGGACACTCCATAAATCTTCACATAGCCTCTGAGAATGTCTGACTCCTGTCTGGCTGGAGGTAGCTCGCTTGCGCTCCGTGATCAGGGTCATATCATAGAGACGCAGTCATGAAACTTTAGAAGCATCTGAAGCTTTGTCTGCCTTCAGAACCTAGCCCTTCAAGAGCTGGAGCACAACATCAGTGGTCACAGATGCTGAAGATATAGGGGCCAGCCTCTCCTTAAAGGTGTAGAGCGCACATGGAGAGAATGAGAGACTTTATGGTGCCTGCCCATGACATTCTGGCAGCAATGACAAGCGCCGCTGAGGTGCAGGCATCAGTAACGTCTCCAGGGAATGTGAGGCCGGACCATCAATTTGGTTTGAAAGCTGCACACAGCACAGGAAAGAGGCCCTGGACTGAGACATCTGCCTTTATCTTGTGCAGGAACGTTTTACATCTGAGTGACAAAAACACTGCTCATCAGAACAAGGAACCATAGGCAGGGAGACATTCTTGAGAGTTTATTGACAATAGTGAACAATATGTACAGGTGATTAACACCTATGCACAGGCTGTGCAACTAATTCTCCTTTACTTTCCTAACACTGCACCTACATCTTGATGCTTCTGGACATCCACAGTGGAGGTGGAGGCAGCCTGCTGAGTGCGATGCCCTGTCTGTGACGACTTTGCTGTGTGTCCTCTGGAGGGCTGAGATTTGGTGGGCTCTGGCCTACTTTTGGGGTCCTGCTGTGTGGCAGTGGCACCCTCAGTGGCCTGTGAAGCTGGAGTTGTTGAGGTCACAGTAACAGGGGATCCAGGTGGGCCGGTCACTCCCGGAGTCACCTGGGTGGATGAGCCCAGAGTGTGTACCTGCTGATCCTCCTCCCAAAGGTGCCCACGGACCCCTGGCTGACTTCTTGAAGGGAAGGGGTAGCTGGAGTGAGATCGAGCTGCCCAGCACCCCTCTCACATACACAATGTTGTAGGCCAACTATGGCATTAGCGATGGAGTTGAGCCCGCGCAGCAGTGCAGGAGTGACGTCCTGAACCAAGGTTTTCATGGCGGCCGCCATTCTACTATTGTTGACCTCGGTGCGTTGGTGTGCCGGCGCTATCACCTCAGCCTGAATGTGGATGGACTCAGCCATCTTGCTTGCAATCTTAAGAGTGCAGCAGACATCCCTTCACGATGTTCCCTAGCTTGCCTTTGCAGCAGCAGCAACCGTAACATGACCGAGTCCAGAACTTATCATCTGACTCAGACTCTGGCTTCCAGCAGTCCTCCGAATGCTGGGGACCTGGGAAGTCCCTGCCGCTACCTGCAGTGGATAAGACAGTGTGATGTGCTCACCAAATTGTGGTCCCATGTCTATTCTAAAGCAAGGTCCCACCAAGGTGTGCGTCTTTGCGCTGGTGCAGGGTATGGGTGAGTGCTGTGACGGCACTTCGAAGAGGGTGCCTTGAGATTCCTCTTCAGAGGTTTCTTCAGGCACTGCACCTACATCTTGATGTTCCCGGACATCCACAGTGGAGGTGGAGACAGCCTGCTGAGTGCGATGCCCTGTCTGTGACGACTTTGCTGTGTGTCCTCTGGAGGGCTGAAATTTGGTGGGCTCTGGCCTACTTTTGGGGTCCTGCTGTGTGGTAGTGGCACCCTCTGTGGCCTGTGAAGCTGGAGTTGTTGAGGTCATAGTAATAGGGGATCCAGATGGGCCGTTCATTGGAGGCCCTGGGTCATGGACTCTGTCAGCTGTTTAGTAGATATGCCTGCAAAAGCAAAGAGAGATAATTAGTGAATGGCAATGGTCATTCACGGCATGGTTGTCTGATGAATGTTTCACTGCTGGATCCTGACTCGGTAGACCAGTGCCGAACTCACCTTTAGCACAGGACCGGTCTGGATTCTCGCCGGCCAGCTGGGTGACTGTTTTCAAAGTCCATGAAGACCTTGATTTTGGATATTCTGCCACCAGTCTGTGACCTCTTTCTTGTTGCGTGGCAGCTTGTCCTGCATGGATAGAGATGGAAAAAGTGTAAGCAGGATGCCTGCCGGGCCAGATGGATAAGTGTGCCTGGCCTGTGCGGTAGTGAGTTGTCCCATGGACGGGCTGAGGACAATGAAGGTGTATGTGAGAGAGTGAATGGTGATGTCCCTTGAACTGGCAGTGAGTGAGAGCCTTGTGCATGTGTGCTGGGTTTATGAGTATGTGAATTGAGACTGATGAAATGAGTGACTTACTCTGGGGGACCAGAGGAGGTCATAGACCCTCTTGTGGCACTGGATGACTGACTTTTCTGACCAATGCTGCCACTGCCTCCCAAGCCAGATTTGTCACATTGCTGCCCATTCTGTGGCCTGTGCGGGGGTACAGAACACCCCGGTGGTCCTCCATGATATCCAGCAGTCGCTCGAGGGACCCAGCATTAATCTGATGGGCTGTGGTGTTTTTTTCCTTTGCTGGCCATGTCACTCAAGCAGCGATGGTGAGCTGGTAGCAATGAGGGGTGTGCTGGTGGCTGCCTTTTAAACATGGTGGTCAGTGTGATGCAACAGTGGGATGATGGCGGGAGGGCAAATGCCAGCTCGCCTGCCATGGAAGCGGTGCGTTTCTCAGGAATGCATAAATAATGAGGTAGGTTT
This sequence comes from Carcharodon carcharias, assembly GCF_017639515.1. NCBI lineage: Eukaryota > Metazoa > Chordata > Chondrichthyes > Lamniformes > Lamnidae > Carcharodon > Carcharodon carcharias. Next base: position 39,943,331 of record NC_054474.1, on the reverse strand, counting down.
GGGATGATACGGCATGAAAAGCCCCCATCACAGCCGGTGCGTAAAACATCGTTTTACCTGCCTGCTACCGCACTTTGTACAAATCTGGGAAAATTCCCACCGTTATGGTTTTATGTAAAAAAAATGGTGTTTGACAAATATATTAAGAGTTTTTGCAGATATAACTAGTAGGGTAGATAAAGAGGAACTAGTGGATGTGGTATACTTGGATTTCCAAAAGGTATTCAATAAAGTGCTACATAAAAGGCTAATATGCAAGATAAGGGTTCATGGAGTTGGGGCTAATATATTAGCATGGATAGAGGATTAGTTAATGGACAGGAAACAAAGAGTAGGGACAAATGGAACATTTTCAAGTTGCAAGGCTGTGACTAGTGGAGTGACACAAGGATCAGTACTAGGACATGAGCTATTTGCAATCTATATTAGTGACTTAGGTGAAGAGTAATATATCTAAGCTTTCTGATGATACAAAGATAGATGGGAATGCAAGCTGTGACGTGGGCACAAAGACACTGCAAAGAGATATAGATAGTTTAACTGAATGGACGACAAGATGGCAGATGGAGTATAATGTGGCGAAGTATGAGGTCATTCACTTTGGTCATAAGAATAGAAAAGCAAAATATTTTTAAAAAGGAGTGAAACTTCTAAATGTTGATGTTCAGAGGAACTTGGGGGCACTTGTGCAAGGAACACAGAAAGTTAGCATGCACTTACAGCAAGCAATTAGGAAGGCAAATGACATGTTGGCCTTTATTACAAGGGGGTTTGGTGAGACCATACCTGAAAAAATCTGGCAGTTTGGTCTCCATACTTAAGGAAGGATATCTTGCATTGGAGGCAGTAGAGCAAATATAAAAACAAAAAAACTGCGGATGCTGGAAATCCAAAACAAAAACAAAAACAGAATTACCTGGAAAAACTCAGCAGGTCTGGCAGCATCGGCGGAGAAGAAAAGAGTTGACGTTTCGAGTCCTCATGACCCTTCGACAGAACTTGAGCAAATGTTCATTAGATTGGTCCCTGGGATGAGAAACTGAGTAAATTGGGTCTATAGTCTCTGGTGTTTAGAAGAATGAAAGGAGATCTCATTAAGACATACAAGATTCTGAAGGTGCTTGCCAGAGTAAAATTGGAGAGGTTGTTTCCCTAGGCTGGGGAATCTAGAACAAGGAGGCACTGTCTTAGGATGAGGGGACAATTGTTTAGGAATGAGATGAGAATTTTTTTCACTCAGAGGTTTGTGAATCTTTGGAACTCTCTACCCTGGAGGACTTGGTGTCCCATCATTGACCATATTTAAGGCTGAGATAGACAGATTTTTGCTCTTTTGGAGAATCAAGGGGTATGGGGATTGGCGGGAAAGTGGAGTTGAAGCCGAAGATTAGCCATGATCACATTAAATGGTCTACTCCAGCTCTTATTTCTTTGTTCTTTGTTCCACTTGGATGATAAAATGAGTAAACCATAGTTTATTTGGGAACTTCATCTTGGTAAAGTGTGCACTCAGCCTGTCTCGGCTTTACTACATTCGGCTGCAAGAGGATCATCCATTTTACCATCATCCAGCTGCAGAGTCAAGATGCTACTGTTTCGTGGCTGGCAAACGCATACTGTCATCTATCGTACACCTAAAATGTTTTAACTGAAGCAGATAGTTCATGAAAACTCAAGCTTATAATTTTTTTGAAATCGTACACGTTTTCTGTAAAAGCTTTATGTTTTGTGGTACGCAGTGACCTTAAATGCAGGAAAAAGCCTGTTTATGTGCAGTATTCTTTGTAAATACTTACATAAGACGATTTATTGCTCACATATTTAAAAATAAATACTCATCAATCAGACGCGCTCTATCAAGAAAGAAAAAGAGCTTGGAACCGTCACTAAGATTCCCGGATTCGGGTGTAAACCTGACCATTTCATCGATACAGCGTGAAGGGAGTGGGCGGGGCAAGGCAGCGGAGTGGGCGGGGCAAGGCAGCGGAGTGGGCGGAGTGGAGAGGGGGGTTGGATAGGGCGGGCCGATGACGTCACTGGCCAGGTTGCACGCATTGTGGAAGACCAGTAAGATGGAGGCGCGAGCTGGGCTTGGGGTGTCGGGGACGACGCGCGCTCTCACGCTCCTCTTCATCATCGTCACCGCCGTTGCTCTTGTCGTGCCCGAGACTGATCAGGGAGGCAACGGTGAGTGTGAGAGAGGGGAGGCTCGCGCTGCCAATTCAACGTCTTGGGGTTCGGACGTTAGACGGATGGTGGGGGTGGGGAGAGTTTGCTATGGTGTGGGTCGGGTCAGATCCTTTTTAAGGGCTGAATAGGTGGGGAAACCTGGACAATCACTTTTGCAGCCTGAAATCTCTGACTTGAAATGTTGAATCTTAAAAAGAAGAATTTTCTTTTTAACTCTTCCCAAACCGGATTATTTTGGGGGTTGTGTACATGTTAAATCAGTGCTGACTTTATGTGTTGACCCCCCGTTTGGTGGTAGAGGCAAATTATCTTTCAGTGAAATATGGGGTGAAAGCAAAATTCTGCAGATGCTGGAAATCTGAAATAAAAGCAGGAGATGGTGGAAATGTTCAGCAGGTCAGACAGTATCTGCGGAGAGAGAAACAGAGTTAACGTTCTGGGGATGTTCTGATGACGGGTCGTCAACCTAAAATGTCAGTTCTGTCCCACTGAGCATTTCCAGCATTTCTTGTTTTTATTATGGGGCGAAAGCAGATTGTTATGAGAACATTTGACAGCACATTGTTTCTTTCTTGTTTATGGGCACATTTACTGTGATGGTGTCACAATCAATCTTGTCAGCAATGACTGCAGGGAAAGAAATGAGACCAACAGCAAAAGATGGAGTGAAAACTGTGTGACCTCCACACAATATTGGAAAATAGCTCAAAGTCTACTCATTGAACCCTTGTCAACTTATGTATGTGCCAAAGCGCAAACAAGATTCAGGAGTGAAATTAATAACGTTTGTTCAGAAATGTTTTGTGCTGCAACATATGGTACTGCTAGAATTAAAATAATAGTCTTATTTGTATACAAGTGGAGTTGTTTCACATGTGGCCGCATGCTAATTTTGGCATACCAAAATTAATTGTTGACACTTCTTTAAAAGATAAAATAAACTGGGATGACTAATTACCGTCAGCATACCCAATTAAGAAAAAAGTATCTTGTTTTCAATGAGTGAACTGAGCTGGAGGATCCATTAATACAAAAGCAAAATACAGTGGATGCTGGAAATCGGAAATAAAAAAGATGCTGGCAATACTCGGGTCAGGCAGCATCTGTGGAGAGAGAAACACAGAGTTAACACTTTCATCGGAATAAGTCTGTAAATATTTGTCGTTTAAATGAAATAAAAAGATTTATAATGTTAACTATCTCAAATTTATTAGCGTATTTTAATTTTTTGATACCTATCAAATTCCAATTGGAGTTTTGTGTAGATGTGTTAATATATTGGTTTTTTAATATGACCTAAGCCAATAAGATTCTTTCTCCAAATTGTCTTTTTTAAAATCTGCTTACCATGTAGGGTAAATTGGCAGAACCAAGATTATTTTCCATCCTTACTCCCTTTTAAAAGGTGACAGTAGGTCAGTGTAAATCATTGTAACCATTGTGATGGTTTCTCCATAATAGTGTTGAATAGCACATTTTGGGATTTTGACCCAAGGCTGAAGAAGGAAGGTGATATATGTCTAACAATAGCTTGCATTTATAGAGTGCCTTTAATATAGTGAAACATTCCAAGGTATTTCACGGGGCAAAAATTGACACCGAGCCAAAGAAGGAAATGTTAGGATGGTTAATCATTCAAAACACTACTGCCTGTATCCTAACTCTCATTAATTAGAGTATGGCATCAAGGAGCCCTAGGAAAACTGGGGTCAGTGGGAATCAGGGGGAAAACACCCTGCTGGCTGGAGTCATACTTAGCACAAAGAGAGATGGTTGTGGTTGTTGGATGTCAATCATCTCAATTCCAGGACATCACTACAGGAGTTCCTCAGGTTAGTGTCCTAGGCCCAATCATCTTTAGCTGATTCAGCAATGACCTTCCTTCCATCATGAGGTAAGAAGTAGGGATGTTCGCTGATGGCTGCACAATGTTCAGCACCATTTGTGACTCCTCAGATACTGAAGCAGGTCATGCCCAAAAACAGCAAGACCTGGACAACATCCGGGCTTGGGCTGACAAGTGGCAAGTAACTTTTTGCTACACAAGTGCCAGACAATGACCATCTTCAATAAAAGAGAATCTAACCATCGCCCCTTGGCATTCAGTGACATTACCATCACTGAATCCCCCACTATCGGCGTCCTGGGGTTACCATTGACCAGAAACTGAACTGAACTAGCCATATAAATACCGTGGCTATAAGAGCAGGTCAGAGGCTAGGAATCCTGCGGCGAGTAACTCACCTCCTGACTCCCCAAAGTCTGTCCACCATCCACAAGGCACAAGTCAGGAGTGTGATGGAATACTCTCCACTTGCCTGGACGTGTGCAGCTCCAACAATACTCAAGAAGCTCGACACTGTCCAGGACATAGCCTGCTTGATTGGCACTCCCTCCACCACTGACACACTGGCAGCAGTGTGTACCATCTACAAGATGCACTGCAGGAATTCACCAAGGCTCCTTAGACAGCACCTTCCAAATCCATGACTGCTACCATCTAGTAGGACAAGGGCAGCATACATATTGGAACATCATCACCTGGCAGCTTGCCTCCAAGCCACTCGCCATCCTGACTTTGAAATATATTGCTGTTCCTTCTCTGTTGCTGGGTCAAAATCCTGGATCTCCCTCCTTAACCGTACTGTGGATGTACCTACACCATGTGGCCTGCAGCGGTTCAAGAAGGGAGCTCACTGCCATCTTCTCAAGGGCCATTAGGTATGGACAATAAATGCTGGCCTAGCCAGTGGCACCCACATCCCATGAATGAATTAAAAAAATTACGTCCCATCCACTCATCAACCTTGTGTTCGCTGATCTAGGTTATCTTCCAGATCAGCAAAGCCTCAATTTAAAATCCTCATCTTGTTTTTAAATCTTTCCATGGACATGCTCCCATCTTATCTCTTGAACCTCCTCCAATCGAACGCCCTTCTGAGATCTCTGCATTCCTCCTATGATGGCCAATGATTTTAATCATTTCATCATTGGCATCCGTGCCTTCAGCTGTCTAGGTCCTAAGTTCTGGAATTCCCTCTGCAAACCTTTCTGTCCCCTTTAACTCTCTCCACCTCTCTCTCTCCTTTTACAGTTGCTCCTCAAAAATCTACTACTTTGACTGTGTTTTTGGACACTTGTCTTAATATCTTATGTGGCCCTGTCAAATTTTGTTTGATAAAGTTCCAGTGAATATGTTTTGACATTTTACTATATTAAAAATACTATTTAGGGTTTAGGGAGGGATTTAAGAGTTTGGCTGACATGGCTGTATTGCCCTTGTTGGAGTGAAGGATGCAGAACAGAGTTGGCACGCACACGGCTTTTGAAAGGTTGCAGAGTCAGAGGAGTTTACAGCGACATGTAAAGGGGAGACTTTGGGCGCATTTCAACATGTGGATGAGAATTTTAAAGTCAAGGCCTTGGACCAGGAACCAGTGTGGGTCAATGAGCATGGGTGATGGGTTCACAGAACCTGGTGAGAATTTGGATAAAGTTAGCAGAATTTTGGATGAAATTAAGTTTGTGGGGAGTGCAAGATAGTAGGTCAGCCTAAAATAGTTGAATCTGGAGGTAACAAAAGATTGGGTGAGAGAGCACTTGGACTGAAGCAGGGGTGAGATGGGAAATCTTACAGACTGGAAGTGGATGATCTTGTTGCTGGGGAAGCTGTGGTGTTGGAAGTTCAGCTTGGAGTCAGATATGACTTTGAGGTTCCAAATAGTCTGGTTCAGCCTGAGACAGATACAGTCTGAGGGAACAGAGTTTGTGACGAGGGCTAAAGACAATAGCTGCAGTCACCCCATTGTTTAATTGGAGGAAATTTTGCCTCATCTGGGATTGGATGTCGAACATGCAGTCCGAGAACACAAGTGGTAGAAGGGTCAAGAGGTGTTGGTGAGGTAGAGCAGGAGGTCATCAGCATCCTGTGGAACCTGGTACTGTGTTTGACTGACTTCATTGAGGGGCCAGCATGTAGATGAGATATAGGAAGGGGGCCAAAGCGGCGGGGGGAGAAACTATTGCAGGAAATTCTCTAGCTATGATTAGGTAGTGAAGAGTGAAAATAGAGAAGGGCATTCACACTCATTTAGACAAAGAAGGAGAGACATTCAAAGAGGATAGTATGGTCAAATGTGTCAAAGGCTGTAGACAGCTTGAGAAGAATGAAATGGGACAGTGCACCACTGTAATAGTTGCACAGGATGTCATTTGTTAATTAGGATTAGAGCCTATCATGTGGTGTGGGACGGCCGAAACCTAATTAGAAAGGTTCAATCTTGGACTTGTGGGAAAGATGGGCATGCATTTGGGAGGTGACAATATATTCAAGGACTTTGTGGAAACTTTGAAAGGAAATTTAGAGATGGAGTGTTTGCAAAACCAGAATGGTCAACATTTTTTAGGGGAGGGGATTAGAAAGGGAGGGGAATTAATACCTGAGGAGCCGGAGCCATTCAATATCTGACAGTATGGGGACCAGAAGGAAAGTTGGGTAGACAGCCATCAGAATAGTGTGTCTGGTCCGCAGCATCGAGAATGCAAGGATTATTTTGTTAACCATCTTGGGTCTTTTTTTGTTTGCTGAGTATCCTGTATTTGTTTATGTTTTAACAAGTACATTGTGTAATGGGACCGAAGCCAATCACTCTTTAAACCATCAGTACAACTCATTTATCTAGTGCTGTGCTGCAGAGAAATCTCCTGTCGCATATCTCAAGAAAATCTAAATTCAAAAGTAGATGTGGTGGAGGGGGGATATTTTTGTTCTGACTTTTATGTTAGTGAAGTCAAGTTTTAGTCTTTCTGACCTAAAGCCAATAATCTCCCAGTGGTAAACTTTTAGAATGTTCTTACCAGGCCAACATTGGAGCACACATTTCTTAATGTCATGATATATAGTTATCCAACTGGGTTCTCAATATTTGAAATCTGAGAGTCTGTTACCATTTTGCAAAGATCCATCTTCCAGTTGACCTAGGTATAAGCTTGTATGTTCTGAAGATCTACAATAGAAATGTGTGTTTCCCATTAATTGGCACTTTATTCTTTACATAACCATAAAATACAGGTACAATATAGGCATTAGAGTTCTGAAATATCAATACTGTGAATATAAGTTTAATAAAGCCACTGGAATGTGCACTTTGATTTCTTTCTATTGTTTGTGTAACTATTGTTTGAACTCTATCCACTTGTTTGTAGTACTTTTATAGGCTTAGAATTTGATGGGAAAAGCTGAGCTTAATGTCCGTGCTGTTGTTAATGTGTAAATTGTTGAGCAATTTGTGGGGAGGGAGAGACAACATAGAAAGACTCCCATTTCTGGAGCACCTTTCATGACCTTGGGACATCGCAAAGTGCCTTACAGTCAATGACATAGTTTTGAATTGTTGTCATGTGAGAAATGTGGCAGCCAATTTATGCACAAGATCCCATTAACAGCAACGTGATAATGATGGAATAATTTATTTTTTAGTGAAGTTTGTTGTAGGATAAATATTAGCCAAGGCACAGAGGAGAACTCCTCTGTCCTTTGAAATAGTACCATGGAATCTTTTACATCTATCTATGAGATCAGACAGGAACTTGGTTTTTGCATCTAATTTGACTCATTTACTTCAATGCCTTCTCTGTCCCACTGTTTCTTTCTCCATCCTTAAATCTCCTTGTTTGAGATGGACTGTTGGTCCCATGATTCACTGCGGTGCCGGGTGTCCTATTCCCGACACTCAATCCCAGTCACTTGCAGCATTTTTCGAGCTGAGCAGTGAGGGAAAAGTCTAATTAATGTGGCAACATAAGAGGTGCCACACTCCAGCAAAATCTGGGCCATTATGTACTCTTTGGAAATACCAAATGACAGAATGTACGCATATTGGGGGTGAAGTTATAGGAGTCCTGATCTTTTCTAAAACATTCCACTTACATTTCTTCTCGACTTTAGAGAATTGATGACTTACTCAAAAAGTCGATCTGCTTAATGGCTTGTGTTTATTTGTACCCGGAATGCCAGGTTTAAAAAGGGCACAGATTTCAAATGATTGCAGAAAGTTAAAATGCTTACAGAAAATGATTACCAATTTAACAGACTGAGAAAAGAAGAGGACAGATAATAAAAACAAAGATAGCAACTGCTTTGTTACTTTACTTCCAGCACTCTGATATCTCATATCAGAATGTTCGAATATGTTATATACTCCCAGCATGTAAATACTTTGTCAATATTGAGCTCAAATATGCTATTAACTGTGGTCATACAATCATCCAACGTGACCAGCTCCTCTGGTTGTGGACTCTTCTCCTAGTCAGGCCCTCTTTTTGAGATCTCCTTCTGATGATTAGTGGAAACCCCTGTCTTCGACTGCAGTAAAATTCTCTGATGTGTTCAATCGTTTATACCCTTCTTCATGGGATGAGGTTAGTTTACTATGTTGACAAGCTACACTGTCCATTGAAACATTACCCAGTTATATTCTGCAGCCTTTGTTTAAAACGTAATTTGAATCTGCCCAGAAAATTGCCCATGTTTCTTTCGCTTTCTGAGGTAATTTCCCATTATGTGTAATGCCAAATAGTCAATTTTCCAGGTAAAGTTGTTTGTATTTGCTGGAACACTATGTTTCATCTTGTCTCGATTCAAGGCCGAGACTTCATATACTAAAGCATTAGTGTTTTTAGCTGGTCTGTATTATCTGTTGTTTCCCTGATGGCACTTGTTTCAAGTCATGGTAAATTCATCAAGTTTAATTTTGAAAGACGAATAAACAAGCAGCTCTTCATCAGCACTTTTCCCATCTTCCAAGGCATGCGGGTTGAATGCCAAGTTGAAAATTATTTCAAAAGTTTTTTTTTGTCCTACAGGTTCATAATCAAGCCCTTTGAGCTATCTATACCTTGCTCGTCCTGCTTTCTACCCTTAATGTCACCTATTAGCACATTCCTTAGATAATATCACCACCATCAACACCTCTTTGTCCTTTTGTCTATGATATCTTTTGGCTATCTCCACCTATCACTGGCCCTCTATCCAGCTATACCTGTCCCCCCCTTAAACCAGCTTATATTTCACCCCTTTTCTATTTTTCCTTAGTTCTATTGAATAGTTATACAGACTCGAAACATTAACTGTGTTCCTCTCCGCAGATGCTGTCAGACCTGCTGGGTTTTTCCAGGTATTTTTATTTTTTCCTTTGTGTGCCTTGTTTGGTAACAGTGCAGACTATAGAATTATTGTTACAACTGAATTAAACACTGGAGTTAATGTTATTCCCATGCTTAAAAGTCTTGTAACACAAATATCTTTGTTGTGCATTGTTAAAGTTAGAGGAAAAAGAAAGACTTGCTTTTGGGCATTTCATGGCCTCCAGACATCCCAGAGCACTTTACAGCCAATGACGTATTTTTGATGTGCAGTCACTGTTGTATTTTAGGAAATATTAATAGAAACCATGAATTGATATTGTATGTTACTTTATGTCTCAAGTTAAAGGCACTTTTGGTTGTGTGATCTCTAGCGACCCAAAGAAGAGGAAATTTAATTGAGGTTTTTATAAGAATAAATAAGAATAAACTGGCAGGCAGGTCAGTAACCGGAAGACACAGATTTAAGATACTTGGCAAAAGAACCAGAGGGGGGATGAGAATTATTTTACTCAGCAGGTTATGATGATGGAGTGATTAAAATCATATATGCACAAAATATCAGAGTTGGAGGCGCATAGTGATTCTGAAGGATTGTAGGATTTGAGGAGGTTGCAAGGTTAGGGTGGGCAAGGTTATGGAAGGATTTAAAAACCAGAATGAGGATTTTAAAATTGAAGGATGGGGAGCCAGTGAATGTCAGCAAGCATAGTGAATGAGATCTGGAATTAAAATATGGTTAATATGATTAATAAGTTAATATACTTGAAAAGGAAACATTTGCAGGGCTAAGAGGGAAGGGTGTGAACGTAAGACTATTTAGATAACTCTTTCAAAGAGTGGGCTCAGGCGTGATTGGTTAAATGGTCTCTTTTCTGTGCCACATGATTCTATAAAGACATTCTATTCAGTCTTTTTAAAATTAATTTGTTTTAAAAATCAAGACAATCCTTGGGCTTAGTCATGTAACATTACAAAATTAGAAGCTTAAAGAACTTTCAGCAGGGTGAACCAGCAAGGCTTGAAAGTTGAATTCAGTGCTGATTTGTGTTTTTTTTACTGCAGTTGTTGAAGCATAATGACCATTCTAAAATATTCTAATTCCTATATGTTTGTTTCTGGGCATGTGATTCTTGGAATTTTAGACTCCCTGTGCCAGCATTGTGCTCTGGCAAAGGAATCTATTCTTGGCCCCCTTCTATTTCTCCTGACATGCTGCTCTTCATGATATCATCAGAAAATATAGCAATGCACGCTGAAGACTGCCAGCTCTACCTTGCCACCATCTCCCTTGACTCGTCCGCTGTCTCTAAATTATTAGGCTGCTTGCCCAACATCCAGTATTGGATGCTCAGAAATTTCTTCCAATTGAATATTGGGAAGACTGAAGCCATTGGCTTTGGTCCCCACTGTAAAGTCCACTTCCAAGCCACCAACTCCACCGTCTCCCTGGTAAATGTCTGAGGCTGAATCAGACTGTTTTCAACCTTGGTGTTATATTTGACCCTAAGATGAGTTTCCAACCACTTACTTGCATCATCACGACAACCTCCTATTTCCACCTCTGTAACATTTTTCTAAACCATTCCTGCCTCAGTTTATCTGCTGAAACCTTCATATTTGTTGCCTCCTAGATTGGACTATCCGAACCCACTCCTGGCCACCCTCCCATGACCTACCCTCTGTAATGCCTCGATTTTCAAATCCACATCCTTGTTTTCGGTCTTATCTCTCCCTATCTCTTTAATTTCCTTCAGATATGCCTGCAGATACACTTGCGCTCCTCTAATTCTGGCCTCTTCATCATGCCCAATCTTAATTGCTCCACTATTGGTGGCTGTACCTTCAGCTGATAGGCCTAATCTCTGGAATTCCCCCCTTAAGCTTCTCTGCCTCGCTATATCCCTTTCCTTTAATACGCTCTTTAAAACCCAGCTCTTTGACTAAGTTTTTAGTCATCTTCTGTAATAGTATATCTCATGTGGCTCAGTGTCAAATTTTGCTTCATAAGGCTGCTGTGAAGTGCATTGGGACATTTTGTTATGTTAAAAACACTATATAAATACAAGTTGTTCCTGTTTCCCCAAGTGTCAGTCTGCCTCACCCCAACATTTTTATTTCTGTAGCCCTGTTCAGTTACTCACTGACCTGGCAGCATTTCTAGCTGTTTGTGTTTTGAACTACAAAGAATCCAGAGAATGATTGTTGTGCAGTTCTGCTCAGAGCTCATTAGTACTTGAACAGCTGAGCAGCATCCACAAAAAGAAGCAAGCACAAAATATAGACACTCACATCCTGATCGGCATACAAAGTAGGAGGGGCTGAGTAGTTCTTAGTGTCATTCACACTTTATAGGCCATGAGGTCAACTATGCACAACAGCAGATATTGCTATCTTCTTGTATATTTAGCATTTTATAATATATTATTTGGGCTGCTGGCAAAATTTCACTTTAAGTGAACTCCACAGCATTAGTAATTCTATTAAGTAAGCTGAATTGCTCTTTTAAACTTATTTGTGCCTTATGCAGTTTATTAAACTGTAGGCCAGTTGTTTTATAGTCCATCTCCCTTCCAATCATTTGGTTCTAAAAGGTGCTTTTTTGAAAGTGAGTTGTTTAATGTGATTGTGGGCCATTCTGCATGTTTCTGTAATACAAGGCCAGAATTGTGGAAGATGATTAAGCTAGCACAAGCACAGATGATTCAGAGTGAAAATATAGGGTTACATATTTGCCACTAATTTTAATGGTTTATGTTTTGTGAAAGACAGGGGAGAGAGGCAAACTGAACTCTTTTATTTTTCTTGCCATCTGTCCGTAAGCAAAAGTGTTTTAATTTTTGAAATAGGCTGTGGTGTGTTTCCCCAAACCTTCTGTTTGTGAAGTCAATTTTGAAGTGATTCACAGCAAATTGGGGATGGTTGTCGCAACTACATACACACACCCAAGCACACGCGAAGGAAATAAGAAAGAAAAGATTTTTACAACTAGGAATAACTTTATAAAAAAAACCAAAGATATGGATGTCAATTCACCTGAATATCAGAATCCAGAATGTTGGGGTCCAGTGAGTGTTCCTTCGTGTAGGAGTTGAGGTTCAGGCGGGTTCAGCTAGCTAAAAGCAAGAGTTGCAGAATTCTTTTAATGTTGATGACGACGCAGCATGGTGAGGTTGGTATACAGAGACTTGGTCCACTCCACAGGTGATGGCAGGAATCTTCCAGAGATCCAGGTTTAGAGGAGGTTTAGACTTGAGGCAGGCTTTGTTACCAGCCTGTCTTGCTTTGGTGTTGACAGGCTGGGTGTTAACAACAGACTACCCTGGGAGTCCAGGAATATAACTTTTAAACTTTCCAAAGGCCAGAGGAGCTTAAGTCATGTGGTGTTGCCTATTGATAAGGTTAACAATCAGTTTCTATGTCTCTGGTCAAAATTTATTGTCACCTCAGGAGTTAGATGATGGTTCTTAGTATCTCCGCAGGTATAATGTGTTTCAACGGCTGTCAGTTTGCTATATGTTGAGACTGGGGAGACAGACCATCTGCTGTTCCCTTGTTTCATATAATGGGTCCATACAATAATATGTGAGATATTCCACAAGGATGAAGGTTGAGCTTTGTTCCAACGTTACTGTTGGAAGTTTGCAGAACTGTAGCCAATTTGCAAATCACGTGACCTGTAGCAATCACGTGTTTAGTCCAGCAAAGTCAATTTTTAAATAAGCAGAAAGTAAGGTTTGAGTCAGTTGTGATCTTTTTCATGTCTTATGGACATGACAGTTTAAAATGTTGTAATACAGTTGTATGGATTATGATGATTTTATAAATTGCTGGAAGAAAACAATATTGTGCAGGGCATTGATGAGATCACATCTAGCGTACTGTGTTCAGGTTTGGTCTCCTTATTTAAGAAAGGATAGAAATGTGTTAGAAGCAGTGCAGAGAAGCTTCACTCAACTGATACCTGGGATGGGATGGGAGGGAAAGGATGGATGCTGAAAGGATGTTTCCCCAGACAGAGAAGAGGAGAATTTTTTTCTCTGAGGGTTGTGGATCTTTGGAACTCTCTTTCCCAGAGAGCGGTGGAGGCAGGGTCAATTAATATTTTTAAGGCAGAGGTAGGTAGATTCTTGACTAACAAGGGAGTCAATGGTTATTAGGGTTAGGCAGAATGTGGAGTTGAGGCTACAATCAGATCAGCAATGATTTTATTGAATGGCGGAGCAGGCTGAAGTGGCCAAATGGCCTACCTCGGCTTTTAATTTGTATGTTCGTATTTTTGCTAGTTTTGTGTGGGGAAGGGTTAGGAAAGTAGATTTAGGTAGCTTGAACACTACTTTTCTGTATTGAAATGGTAGTCTGTCACTGGATATGTTCAGCCATTAGTGCTGTTGAAATAGGCTCAAATATCATGCAGTCTGTCTCAAGCCATACTGTTACATAAATAGGGATGTTTTCATAAAAGGCATGAAGTAAATAGTTGTGGTCTATACCAAGGTCTAAAACTTATTGGCAATGCATGAATGAGTTTATTCAGCTCGAGCAGTAATATACTGTGCTATGTGTGAATAGCTGTGTAATGCCAATTTTTTACTGCACTGGGGAATAATCCTGTATAGCGCTAAAAGGCGCCAGCAAGCCTTACTTGTCAGTGTCTGAACATTTGGTGTACTGTAAAAGCTGAGGTAATGCAAGGAAAAAAACCTTGATACGCACAGTCCTGAATCAAGCATTATGGAAATGGATTGCTCAGTAGTGTATGCTTATTGAAATCAATCTCCTCACTTTACAACAGTTTCAAAGAAAACTGAATGCACTAATCTCTCACAAAGGACTAGACGGATTCCATTACAAGTCAGTCACTTCTTTTGCTGACTATCTTGGATAAAAAGGAATGCTTTGCATCAGAAATGTTTCTGGTAGTGCCTTGTTGATCTGCTTTTGTAAGCTGAAAGAGTTATTTAATGAGCTGGCGTTGATATAGTAATAAGGCGTGCCAAGGATCATTTGACGAAGCTTTTGGTCATCTGCCCTAATATGTCCTTATGTGATTCCGTATCAAATTTTGTTTGTTAACACCCTTGTGAAGCATCTTGGGGCAGTTCACTCAGTAAAAGCTGCTATAAGCAAGTAGTTGCAGTTTGATTGAAAGGGTTTCTTTCCTTCTAGCTCCCATCCCTTAGGATAGGGGAAAAGAAGAGTTTGTCATATGAATAAATGCTGGAAATGCAGGAATGCTTCTTTGGGTCACATACCCTAACCTATTCTCCTATTCACACATTTTTTTCTTTCTCTGTCCAGGATTAATTGCTTTACATCTTTTAGCTTTCCCTGTACCTGACTGTTATGCTAGTCTTTGCTTTGGAATTATTATTTATACTAATTTTTCCACTTGAGCCCTCCATGCCATTTACTAGTTCAAAAACCTCATGACAGTCCTATTTATCCTTCTCAATAGGATTCAGACCCAGCCTGGTTCAGGTAGAGCCTGTTCCAACAGTACAATGTCCCATGAAATGGAATCTCTCTTTAACACACCACTCTTTCAGGCACCTCCTTTATTGCATGTCCCTGTTGTTATGATCGGGATGGGAGAAGTGCGCAGAGTATCTAGCTCTACTACTTCTTGGGTCGCACTATTATTTTAAAAGTTAAATTCACTCTCCAAAATGGCCAATTTATTCACCCTCACTATTGTTAGACACAGAATAATAGAGAATTTAACCAGGCTTATTTCAATGAACTCAGAATAATTGATCAATTACAAAACAAAACTTCAAACAAGTTGCAAGAACTGGTTAATACACAATTGTAATCTGCAAGTATAACTATCGTATTTAAAATTCTCCAGCGCGCGCATGCGCACGCACACATACAAACAACAAAAAAATAGGGGTCTCTGCAGAGATGGATGGTTAAAGAGTAGACTTTATAAAAAAAAAGATAAAGTTTGCAGGGTTTTGCACTGTCGTCTTGGTGTTTTCTCGTGTGAAGGCAGATCGCTAAGTCCTAGCAGAAGCCTGGAGGTTCTCACCAATAGAGCTTCGGCGTGGAGGGAAAATAGACCAGGATGAATCCTTCTCGTCTTGATCTCTCAGATTTCCAAAGGTAGACAAGTTCCACTAAGATGAGGATTTTTAGCTGGATACTGACAGTCTCACAGTTTCAGGCAAGGCAAAGAGTTTGAGCTGGGCAGCTTTTCTCTTTCTCAGTTGATTCCCAACTAAATTCAAAAAGGCAAGCTCAAAACTTAAAGCTCATCTCTGTCATGTGATTTCCAGTAAATCACTTACCTTTGCATTTAAACCAGTTTTATTCCCATTGCTTAAAATAATCGCAGTGCAAGCAAGCAAACAGCTCCCCCCCATCAAGTACCATGCTGATCAGGAGATTTCTTGGAAAAGACATGCTTGCTCCCAGTCCATAGGTGAACTTAATGACCTTTTTTTAAACAAATATTGCAAGTGTCTAAATAAGGCAATGTTGTTCCATAGCTTTCAGGACAATATTTTCTTTTAAAATATGATTCTAACATTGTGCCAGTTTGCACATGGCAATTATAACCCTTGAGCTCCTGTTTTTTTATTGAGCTCCTAGTTTTTGGTACTCACCAGATAGGACCTCTTGCCTATGTTGTTGGACTACCGCAACTGGATCCTCTCCCTCCCTATCCAATGTCCTTTCAGGCCAGCTTGAAATGGCCCCCCCCACCCGGCATCAGGTAGGGAACAAACCACATGGGACTACAGATCCTGCTTACAAAGGATGCTATCTGTTCTCCTACTAATTGAACCCCTAACAACTATTCCCTTGGGCTTCTCCATCTCCCCCTGCACCAAGGTGCCATGGCTGTGCATTCTGACTGCTCTTCTGACAGTCTTTATCCTTATCTTTTCAGGTTGCAAATACTTAGCAGAAAATTCCCACTTGCACCAAGTTCCCAACTTCAGTACTCTGTTAACACTGTGCTCTTCATGATGTCTCTGTGTGATACACCTTTGTGATGAAATTGATTTTTGTGTGTTAAATTAGATTTTGTGAAGTGGAATGTTTTGCAAGAGGTTGCAGCAACATCCTGAATGCACCAGTTCAATTCAAGTAGTTTACCAGCCACCTTTACCCCAAGCTGTGTTGTTTTCATATTCCATTTTATTTCTGGATAAATATATATAGATGGATCTTTGGAAAAAGGTGTATTCCCGGTATATATTTTTTTGCAGTCAGATTTAATGTGGAAAGTGATGCATAGCAAACTCGGGAAATTACATCGTGATTTGGACAATTTGCTAAAAAGATTAGCATGCCTTTTATGTACTACAGCTGTTAAATGTTGATTGTTTGTCATTGCATTGGTTAGGCTGGATGCTATATATAAGCTTGAAATGTTGAAAAGTATGCAGAACTGCTTTGTGATCATTACTGTGGTGACCAGTCTAATTTACTTTTGTTGTATTTTGTGACCTTTTCACAGCGACCAGTAACAGCACACCTTTAGGAAACTTAACAGTAATTACTGAAAATGAACAAGCCAATATTCCCATCGATGTGACGTCACAACGACTTGAAAGTAAAAAGACAAATCCAAGCATGACTACTACATCTCCGACCACTAACAGTACACCTGCAACCACTCCGAAACCTGCTCCAACGAAAATAGTGGGAATTGCAACCAAGAGTACTGTACACTTTACAAACACAACACACAAAGTAACTGCTGGCCAAAGTACTGACCAAGTGAGACCACCCTTAAAAGATGCATCAATAGTGAAAGATAACATGAATGGAGATGGACAAGATTCAGAAATAATGGTAATTGACACAGATATTGAAGGGGATGAAACCATAACTTCTAATACAGATCCAGAGAGGATGGATGAAATGACAGATAACCAATTGCTGCTTGTTGAACAAGGTAATTCTCCATCCTATTATGAATCAGATGACGACAAAGCGGCAGAGGAGTATTTTGATATGAACCAAGAAGATGAGAATGATCTGGAAAGTGAAGATGTGGGCGAACCTCCTGAGCTCCCTGATCAACCAATATACTCCTCTGCGCCTGAAGAAGATAGTCACTTCTTTTTCTACCTGGTTGCTGCTGCTTTTCTGATTGCTATTGTTTACATTACATATCACAACAAAAGAAAGGTGAGTTTCTGCAAAAATATACAGGGTAAAACTATCAACTTCTTCAACTCGAAAGATTAATTCTTCTGTTCTTTTCACAGAGGCTGTTTTATCTTCTGGGTGTTTCTTGTATTTTTGTTTTTGTTACACTTATAGTACTGTTTGATGAAGAATAAAGCTCCCTCTACACTGCAGCACCATTGTGCTTCAGTTCCAATGTCATAAAAACACTCATTCCCAAACCGGCCACCCCATGATTGGGAACTAGTGCTGAATTAGGGCTAGTTTGGTGCTGAGGGCCCTTGCTCTCTAGCAATAGGAGCAGCACAGCCAGACTTTTCTGTTACTTAACACTCATAGTCAGGAGCATGTGGAGTTTTATTTGTCATTATGGATTAGATTTCAATCCAGGCATCAGATTAAACAGCCAGTGTCTAACCCACTGCACTACCTAGTCTCTCCTTTTTACTGCGACCCATCCTGATACCATTTGTATTTTCTTCCAGATCTGTATTATCTGCAGTGAACTAATGCAGAAATTTAACATAGCCCATGACAACCTGGTAAATATTTGAGGCTGATTTCTAATGGAAGTTCCTGGCTGCATTAATTTAAAGAGAACTGACTAATTTCTTCTGAGAGGTGAAATGGCTTCACACAGAGACATTCAATGTGTTGTTGAGAATGAATCACTGAAGGAATAACTCTGCAAATCCTGTTGCTGTTTCAAAAAAAATCTTTTCTGCTGTAGAAATTCCTCTGTGATAAACTGATCCATTAAAAAAAACACTACATGAGCAGTTGTTTTGAAGTCACAGGAGGTGACCTTCCTGTCAGCCAAGAGTTCCAAAACCACTTGTTGGTCTGTATTGGGTAATCATGAAGTGGCTCATTCACTCATCAATCTGGTAGTTTAAATAATGTGACTGCTTTTGGTAAGCTGCTTTGGATTTTTGTTACGGAAGGCCTTTGGAGGCATGGGCAGACTGCCTCTGACAGCAAAACTGTAATTTCCTTTATAATGGCTTGCCTCTTACGCAAGAGCTGTTATTGATGGTAACACAGTAATGTATACATTTGGATATTAAAACTTCTGATAACAATATTCTTAACTGAAATCAAATTCCAAAAGCAAGGTACTTTATCATCATTAAATGGAATATTTACTGAAATTGCTGAAATTAAAGTTTAGTTCACTAATAAATGGGACATGTGACACATGTAAGTTTTTGGGGGAGGCTTCATTATTCATGGTTAAACTTCAGTTTGACTTATCACAGAATCATAGAAATTTACCATACAGAAGGAGGCCATTCGGCCCATTTAGCCTATCCTGGCGGAGAAACAGCTATCCAGCCTAATCCCACTTTCCAGCTCTTGGTCCACGGCCTCTTAGGTTGAAACACTGTTGGTGAATATTCTCTATGCAAAGGTTTAGAATCTTGAATTTAGGAATAAATTACTTAACTTTGGCTTGTGAAATCATTGATATTCATTGGTAGTTCTCCTTTCCTTGCCCCATCTCTCCAAATTTTCTCCCTTCCTCTGGAAGGTGATGACTTATCCAAGAGTATGTACGAGTTAGTCTTGCCTATCTTTATCTAAATAGTTATTGATTTGAGCTCAGTGAATGCTAGATGGCTATTCCACTGTGGGATTATCATAGCTCAGCCTTGCCCTCATTCAGTAATTACATGTGTAATTCCTACTTGAACCTGAACCTCTGTAGAAGATCTGTGAAGCCCAGCGAATGGCTTTTTCTTTTGTGATGCAATGGCTGAGATTACAGCTGCCTTTTTCTGTTCTCTCTAATATACAGAAAGTATATATTTAAGTGTTTAACCATAAATGTTCTATTTTTATAACTACTTTTGCTGATCCTTTCAACCCACTATGAAAAGGCTGCTGAAAATCAATATTTATACTTCCCATATTACTTCCTTCTTTACTGTAATGAAAATGAAGACTTGTTTGCAAATCTTTGATAATTGTGTTCTTTTCTCCCTTTTAGATTTACATTCTCTTAGTTCAAAGCAGACGATGGAAGGATAGTCTGTGCTCAAGGACAATTGAATACCAGCGGTTGGACCAAAACATACATGATGCTATGCCATCACTTAAGATTACAAAGGACTACATTTTCTAAATGCATTATTTCCAACTTTATATTAAAAAGTCACTGCAGTTGCATTTGTTTCATTTTTTAAAATAGTTTTGCTGAAGGAACAATGCAAATCTAAACTAAAATATAGATTATGCATGCTCCCCTCTTTAGCATTAAAAAATTCTTCACACTTTCAAAAAAAGTCAAATCCAAAAATAATGAAATTGCTAGTCTTTAAGAACACACCTAAAAGAATAGTTTCTGAAATGGTTCTCTGAATCATTGTACCTATTGTCATTGCATCAAAAATGCTTTGGATGGTGGCTGCTGAGATCAGAGTGGTTAGGAAAAACAATCTACCTTAAGTTGCCGATAAATGAATCATATCTGAACTATATTTTAAATCAAATGCTTTGTTTTTTGCCTTTTAGGATTTAAACGTTCATAAACTCTAGTGTCTGAAAACTGGACAGCTGACTGTCACCAGCTAGCTTAGTAGAATTTTACACATGATTAGTATTTACATCCAATTCAGTTTTCTTAAAAAAAGGTTCAATGGGTAGAAGTTACATACCTACTTTTTAGTAATGGGCTGTTGATTGTTTAGTAAATTTAAAAGGTTTCGACTAAAATTGGTACATAGTCATGAAAAGTGATGACAAAAGTGAATTCTTTGGGTGTCATATCACTGTTTGTCTTAATACCCTTTGCTATTAAAATATTACCTGTAGCGTTAAATGATACACCAGCCAATACCAGGGTAATATATATATTATAATATCTAAAATATATATATTACCTGGAGCCTTAGCAAAATGCCTCAATTTGAAAATGCTTATTGCCCCTCCCCATCATTCCAAAGTACCTATGTATTGAAATGTGAAAAACATTTTATTAGCTTTTTAGAATATATCGTTAGCAGCATGGTACTTTAGTTTGCAATATTCAGTACATTCTCTTAAATTGTGTACTTAATTTTTAGTTTACAAAGTTTTTTTTTCCTTGTGTAGATACGTGTTTCAATGCAAGAAGTATGAAACGGTTAACTCAGTACACTATCTGTTTGGTTCAGAAAACTTTTTTTTACTGAAAATGATTTCTGGGATAGGCTACTATTACCCATGTGACATTGTAAGTTTTCATTTTGAAAAATATATGATTCAGTTAACTAAATGTGTATTTAAGAAATTGTCAAATTTTTGATGTAAGATCAACATGGCAGTAAAATTGGTTGGCTTAAAATGATTGCAGTGGGTGATTGGGAGGTGATGGTTGCTGAAGTGTTTAGTCTGCTTTGATCAGTGTTTACATGCACATTTGACCTTTTGGTGTTTGTGAGAAGCATTGAGAAAAGAAGCACAATGAATCATAAGTTGTTGAAATATGGTAGCCTTTTTGTACCTAACTTCTGTATGGTTTAATAAAGTTTCTGAATTATTGCTATGATGTTTGGTGGTTTAATACTTAATTACTTAAGAAGCAATTCAGGATCCCATCAAGAAATCAGGTCCTAGATTTGGGGACTAGGTTAGGATTTATAGTTGGGAACATACAACTCTGTTCATTGGTATTTTTTTGGGCATACCAATGGGATTGGTTTCGGATTTTACTACCAAAAATCCAGCACAGCCACGTTTGACCAAATGGTGTTTCCTGCATTGTTTAACTTCTAAGGTTTTGGGTTACTTCATGATGTACCATTGACCTTCACTTTACTTTCCTTCTACTGTTCATTTTCTTGCCCTATAAACAGTTGACATAGAAGTTATATAAGTTAATGTTTTGGATTTATTCTCTTACTGTCTCTACTTTTCACTGCAAGAGAGAGGCTCTGTGCAGGAGATTGCTGATCCATCTCATAAAAAGATAAGTTATGAGGAAACCTAAGAAACTTGGGATTTTTAGTCTGGATGGGAGGCTAATAAGGAGTGATCTTTTTGGCATACATGACATAGTAATGGTATGGAAAAGTTCTGTCGAAGGGTCATGAGGACTCGAAACGTCAACTCTTCTTCTCCGCCGATGCTGCCAGACCTACTGAGTTTTTCCAGGTAATTCTGTTTTTGTTTTGTATTTCCAGCATCCGCAGTTTTTTGTTTTTTGTTCTTTAAATATACTCTGGTAAATCTAACTAACTTTGGTACCAAACACAAAAAAACTTAAATGTTTTTAAATTTTAAATATAAACCAATAGAATTGCTTAAGTTTTACTTGTCTAATGTTTGGAATTTATTCACTTTTTACCCCTGATTTAATTCCTGGATGGCATTGGACCTCCTATGCATCTTTTATAAATACATTTTTAGGCTTTGACCGATGGCCTTACAGGATGCCGTCAAGCAACTCTGGCCTAGAAGGCTTGGCTTTGGACTGCACCACCTCGGCATAGGAGACAGTAGTTTTGGCTGGCTAGCTGGCAAGTTACAGCAAGGGCAGTGGCAGTGCTGGGAGGACAAATGCTATCATCCTGAGAGAGGACAGTAGGTTCATGACCCATGAAACAATTGTCACTGTCACTCACCTGGGGTGGCGCCTCAGCAATCCTAGTAATCTGTTGGAGGCTGGATTGCTAGACTGCTAAGAGTCTGCAAAGCCCTTTGAGCAGTGGTATATGCAGCCAAGATAGCAGCTATCTAGGACTGCCTGGCACCAAGCTGAAATTGCGCAACCTCATTCTGAGCTTTCACTGCAGCCCTCATTGGGTGACTCCTTGTACTACAATGGAAACCGACATTGGCCATCAGATGCTGTCATTGTGGGTGTGCAGGTGTTATAGAGTCATGAAGTCATGATTATGGCAAAGAAAGGTGTCGTTTGGCCCATAGAGTCCATGCCAGCTCTCGGTAGAATATCCCAGTCAGTCCCTATTTCCTGAAAAGAGCTGAATACCTGCCCCCTCTATGTTGTTGGTACCAATGCGTACCACCACTTTTGGCCCACTTCCCCTACAGAATATTCTACACCATCTCTGTAACATCTCTTATCCTGGCACCAGGAAGGCAATATGCCATGGAGGACTTAGGGTGATAGTATGGAAATGCCTGTCTGTTCCCTTAATGATGGAATCACCTGTAACAACCGCAATTCTCTCTTTGCTGTTCCTTCCTGTGCAGTCCCTTGTCAATGGTCTGATTAGCACTCCTTTAATGTGTTGTCACTCCCAAGAGTCTCCAATGCTGAATGTTGGTTTGAGAGCAGCACGCATTCCAAAGACTTGTACACTTCCTGCCTCTTCCCATTTGCTATCCTGAACACTCTCTGCCTATGGTTAGACACCCTAATATTTGCTCCCTTGTTTCCCTTAGCTTGGGATACATTTCATCTGGGCCTGGTAATTTATCTTTCAAAGATGTTAAACCCCTTAATGTTTCCTCTCTTATTATGTTCATCCCATCCAATACTTTATGCTCCTCTCCCTTAACTATAATTTCTGCATTGTCTACTTTTGTGAGGACAGATGTAAGTATTCAACATTCCTCCACATATTGGTCTTTAATAGCTCCTACTCTTTCCTTAGTTATCCTCTTGCCCTTTATGCATTTATAAAACACCTTTGTATTTTTGTTCATTTTACTTGCCAATATTTTTTCATGCCCTCTCCTTGCTTACCTAATGTTCTTTTAAATTTGACCTCTGCACTTTCTATGCTCCTCCAGGCTTTCTACAGCATTGATATCTCAGTATCTGACATAAGCTCCCCCTTTTTTTTCGCCTTATCTCACCCTGACAATCAGTGGGGCTTAGAGTAAGGAGTCCCGCCCTTTTTTTTGTAGCATCATCTTTGCTTTGAAATCTCACTATACATGCTTCCACTGCTCTGACATTGATTTATCTTCAAGTAGTGCTTCCAGTCCACTTTGGCTAAGTCACATCTCAGCTTGATAATAAATTAAGCTATTCCGCAGAGTCTAAGGCAGCAAGCGGAGCTGCATTGATCACTGGATATTCCTATGTTGACCCAGGTTAGTGTGGTCATCCTTCCAGATGGAAGTAGCTGCAGTGACATTATACAAAGCAAGTATTGTCCTTTGTGATATATTTTAGATCTGCTTCTGTTCTCTCAGCTTACTCAATGGACCCATGTCTCTTACAATCATAAGCTTTTGCTACTCAATATTTAAAATCTTCATTGCATTGCATCAGGGAGGTGGTGACATATGATGAAATTTTAATCTAATAAAAATCTGGAATTAAATGTCTGATGATGACCACAAAACCATTGCTGATTGTTGTAAAAACCCATGTGATTCACAAATGCCTTTTAGGGAAAGAAATCTGCTGTCCTTACCTAGTCTAGCTTACATGTGACTCCAGGCCCACAGCAATATTGTTGACTCTTAAGTGCCCTTTGAACAAGGGCAATTAGGGATGAGCAATAACTGCCCGCTTAACCAGCGCCACCCACATCCCATGAACAAAAAATAATAATAAAAACCTGAGCGTGTACAATGAGACCTACTTGTTATTGGAACAGGGTATCGTGATCCATGCACTTCATCTTCTGAATGGCACACTGATAAATATCTTAGATGACCCCAGATACAACACATTAAGATATTTTATTTTACGTCGCTAAGTGAATAAATAATCGCAAATTGCACTCATTTCAACTTATCTTTAGTCTTGCCACACTGACCCTTTCAGCATGCTAAAAATCATTTGATATTCTTGGACGGTGTTTTTCCATTGAATCCTCAGTTGATTTTTAAGTTTAGGCCGGCTTTCTTCTTAAAGGGCTATAAGTAACAGGAGAAAGAGTAAACCATTTGGTCCCTCGAGCCTGCTCCATATTAAATGGATCCAAGCCAGATGTTGAATTATGAAACAAGACACTGATCTCTTTCCTCGTTGTAGGTTTATTCACAGTATGCTGCATTATAGATCTCTACCTCCTATTGTCACAGCTAAATCTCTTTATATGCGCCCTCAGTCCTTAATCAACATTGCCCACCACCCGTGTATATTTAACAACGTAATCGACCATCCACTAACAGATTCCCTTTTGTTTTATCAAAAGTTTTATAACATACTTAAATAAACATTATGCAATCAAAGGAAAAAAATGGTTTTCCATATTTCTTACAACTTGTAACATACAATGTCCCTCTTCAAGGACTTCTAACAATTTCTTGAAGCAAGCATTACTCTTTGGAAAACAGTATGATAGTTCGTGACTTACATCTACCCATTTTAATCTAGAGATATCTTCTGTCCAACATTTCCTTCATACTGGTAAGGTCAATCCTCAACTTTTTCTCAGTGACACTCTTTGTTGAAGGAATATTATCCCAAAGAGGATGGTTATCCACAAAGAGGATGGTTATCCACATGATTTTCAATAGGCAAACAAAACAATTTCCTTCAGAATGTTAAATAAGTACAACCCCATATCTATTGCTTCCACCAGTGCCAATATTTCTGCAGAGAGGGTACTTCTAACCACCATTTTTATTTTCTTGGCATCCCAGACCAAGGGGCAATGTTTTCCATTTTCACCCACCAAGAATATGATAAACCGAGCTGTACTCAAATACCCATTCGGAAGATTGCCATGGGAAGCATCATGAGAAGGGAATGTAAGATGTCAGGATCTTGACCATTCTGAAAACCACAGGGTTCAGACACTGAATGATTTGATGATCAAAATGAGTTTATTAACATGCACAAGTTGTACTTAATAAATGGCAGTAGTCTATCATCAGCCTCCGGCTCTTGCTTCCTAGAGTCACTGGGGTGCTATGTTCTTCTGCATCTTGTCCAGCCTTGGGACTCATCTTCAAATCTTGCCAACAAAGCCTAAAGCTTTTCCTCTTTTATCCTCTCAAAGAGCCACTAGCCTTGCCATCAGGTAATTTAATTGGTTGACACTAACTTCGTCATTAACCCAAATATCATCAACAGTGCAACACGTACACCTGGCAGATGTTCCCTGCTTTTCATCTTAGCAACAACCTTAGAGTCTGCATTTTGACCTTGGCCATCCGGTTTTCGCTTACATTGTAACAAAGTTTCAAAACAAGGTTCATAACAAACATTACAGAAGGTCACATCAAAAGCTTAATTCACTCTATTTTAAGAGCTTATTTCATGATATAATAAGTACAGTAAGAAAGCACTTTTGAGATCTTAACGCTTTCTGAAAGCTTACTTCACTATGCCTTACAGGACCAACTTCATGTCTTTCGGATCACCCAAGACTGGAAACTTGAGTTCACATTTCTCTGAATTTAATTTCTTTAATGTTTTATTTGCCTTCAGAACCTTCTCAACTCTAGCATCTTTCATCATAGTATTAAGTTCTAATATGTCATAACTGGCATCAGGTCTTAACTGACAATCAAGCTTCTTAACTGCTCTGTTCATCTTTGGATGTAGGATCATCTTTCTGTGAAGACTTGGCCCAATTTATTGGTATATGATTAATACTTTCTAGGTTTGATTGTTGACTCAAGGTTACGCCTGACCTATTTTGCTTAATGTCTAACCCTATAAGGTTTATTTAAAGGCCCTCGAAGCCTGACTTCCAATCTTAAATTCCCCTTTTACCTTACCTATAACAAATTGCTCAAATTCTGCAACATATAGAAAATCATTGATGTACATCATAAAGATACCTGTGCCTTCCTCTTTGTGATACCAATAGAACGTTGCTGGGTCTGCTTTCAGCTGAAAACAACCCACTTTCAACAAAACAGACCTAGCTGGGAGATAACATACCACTGATGCATCATTCAATTATAAACACATTTGTTTAATTTCCGCAGATTCCATTCTACATCACTCACTTTTTTAGGTGGTTTCAAAAACATCTCTGAAGTTTTTCACCCTACTAAAATGAGGCTTTTATATTGATCGACCTATATTTCCATGAATATATGGCTATGAGAGCTAAGAAAATCTTTAGAATCACTTTTCCTGCTGTGGGGCGATCCACTCTAACATCTCAATCACCAAGTGTTTTTTAAAACTCCCAGCCATTGGTCTTGCTTTAGTTTTATATGTTCCTCCTGGAGTACTTTTTCCTTACATATCCACTTGTGTGATAAGGCTGGCTGTCCCCTATCTAACACTGCAGAGTAGACACCAAATTCTTTCCAACTATCCAACTCTTTTCATTTTTCCTCTCTTATTTATTTTTCTTCTAATTTGTTTGTGGCTGCCAAAACTTCCCAATCATAAGGGTTTTTGCTTCAAGTGGTGTTTCTCCTTTGTTCTATAGTCCTTGTTCTAGTCAAACAATGACCTCTATTTGATCTTCTATCTCTTTCTGGATGACTGCTTTATGACCTCTCCCTCCCATATTCAGAGGTTCTGTTGCCAATATGTGATCATTTCCAAGGGCCAGAGTCACTTTCAGATTCAAATATGGGAACTTACACTGTGTTTTCCGGCTTTCCACAAGTTTACCTCATTTTATCAGTCCATAGAGCTTACCTCTTGTCCATCATCTTGAACATTTAGCCAATGTTTGAATTTGCTGGTGGCTTCCCATGTTTTCCCTACAGTAATCATATCCCTCCATTCACTAGACTGTTCTGGTATGTATGTTACGCTAATACCTACTGTTGACAGTTGTCCTTTGGGAAAAAATAGCCCTATCCCGTGCATCTGTATCACTTGTCTCTCGCCATTCAGCCTTTAGTTATCGTATTCTGTTCCTTATAACTCTCAAACATCTGAGTATATGAGATGCAGGGCACCTCATCACCTTCTACTAATTGCACAGATTCTGTAAGCTTATAATCAATCCCAATTAACCCAGACGAATGTACCCTAACAATCTGACCACCATGTGGGAGAATTACTCTCTTTCCATCACACCACATCACTTTATCCAGACCTTTCCACTCTCACTGACCCTCTCTTTTGTAGTATACTAAATCCCCAGGATTAAAGTTAATCTCTGACAGTTTTATACAATGCTATAAGGCTTGCTGAATTTTCACTGAGACTTCTGCCTTTCTCCCTGCAATGTAGGTCACTGAAGGGTACAGAAAAGGTGGGATTTATTGTAGTTCCTTACAAGGCCAGGGAAGATCACACATCACGAAAGATATTTTTGGATTCCTCCCATAGACCAATTGGTACTGATTATAGCCTGCAACTATATGAAGTAAGTTCTTTGCATGGACTACCCATGCCACGGCACATGTTAGTTTTCAATTTGGTTGGTCAGGTGATTTCTTTCACAAAGCCCGTTACTAAAGGAACTTTCAGCTGCAGTGTTCATCACCACAATGTTTATATTTTTGCACGTCTCTAAATTTGTCATTGGCAAATTTCTGCTCATCGTCAGTTCCTAATTTAGCTGGTGCTCTCAGGCCTGTCACTATCAATTTTTCCATGATTTTATCTACAATCACTCTTTTGCCTTTACCATGTATTATTGTATTCAGTTTGAATCTTGCTGTCATGCTTATGAAATGTACAATGAAAATGTTTTATCCTTGCCCCAAACCTTTAAATCTATAGCTACTACTTCATTAAAGTCTCATATTAATAGGAGACTTACAATATGCCATGATGGTATCCGCTGATATTTTTTGCTTATATCACATTTTTCACTAACTTTTTCCATAAGCTTTGTGTACTAATTATCAACTACGCCTGCATCATTTAGGAGGATTTTTAATCTGTGACAAGAGAGATGAGTAAATTGTTGATGTAGCTTTAAGACAATTTGCTTTTTTTTCTCTCAAATTCCTGTCCCCTGATGCTATTATCACACTTTTTAAACATTCTGATTAGAGGTGTTAGGCTTTGGATGCAATAATGTCCAGAATGAGTAAAGTGCAAATCTACTGACTTCCAAAGTCATTTGCTTTATCATGTTCCATGTCAAATCCCATTTGCGCCTTCTTCATGGATGGCTTGCTTGGCAGCAAGTGTCTCTCACTAGATATTACATCTGTACTAATAAAGTGGCTTAACCATTCTATAGAATCACCATTCTTTTCAGTGACTTTAATGTGTTAACATCCCTGAACCTGAAGCAATTAGAACTTTCATATTCCTTGACATTACTTTGATCTTTAGTACTGACTGAGGCCAAATATCATTTCAATCACTCCATTCCACATACTCTGGATATGCAATCAGTGTCCAATGTGGCTCCATTAAATGAATACATGACTGGTCCACACATTACTGGACTGAAGCTTCTTGTGACCAGTACAATTCTCTCAGATTGATCAATATCATCATCTTCCCCTTTTGAAACTTCCATGCTTTACATCGCCTCGAAAAGCCTGTTGTTCCATTCTGGATAATTTACCACATAATGAAATTTTGAATCACATCTGAAACTCCTGTTTATAATTCCCCAGGCAGTCCTGGGGTTCATTCTTGTGTTATTATTACTCTATTCCTGTTGTCCGCCGGGTCTGCCAAAAAGGTATCCATCCTCAATTCTTTTGCCTATGATTCCTGTTTTATATTGGTGTCTGTGTGTCATATCTGAACAGTCTTGAAATGCCACAGGCATTGAATCCTCCGTCTTTTGTGATACCACTGAATGTCCAAGTTGTGCCACGAAGGCCACAGGAAATGACTGCTTTCAAAGGAATTTTTTAAAATCCTCTGTCGTTGTACCAAAAGCATGTCTCTTTCTGCAAATTTAACTCCAGTTAAGACCAGGAGCCACCTGCAACACTTTAGCACAGTGCAACAATTTGAAAGCAAGCACTGAGCCAGGAACTTCCAAATAGAATTTCTGCAATCTTTTGCAGAGTCTGTTAAATCCTATGGTATGTTACTCAGTGGAATAACTGTCCGTCTTCCTAAATTTATTAAAGTCTGACCAAACCCCATATACATTTAATAGATCATCTTTCTTACAAATTTCATCCATAAATTTTAACAGATTATCCAACAGATTGTCAGTGTCCAACTGACAAGCCTCTATACCTGAAAATACTTTGATCCTGCTTTTGTTAGGGAGCAACAGTGTCAAGGCCACACCTTGTTTTCTCTTCAGGAAGGATGCAACTCATATCCATATGTCTACTTCATTTTTCCATTGGTCATAAAGTTCAGATTCAGAGAACATTGATGGGAAATCATACCCTGACAATTTACACTTGGCTTCAGCCATTCTTCACAAAAGTAATTCCGATTACAACTTTTTGCCTGAAAAGAAAATTTTTTAACTCCCACTCTTCACCTTTAGGCAACCATTCTCTGCAACTGTGTTAAATGGACCCAAGCCAGATGGTAAATTATGAAACAAGACACAGATCTTTTTCCTTACTAGTGTGTTTATTCACAGGACATTCATCCAACAGTGGTGACCTTCTGGAAAGTACATTTGCATCTATCCATCCACCAAAAGTGGCCATCAAGAATACTAGCAGCCAAAGGAATCAAGAACCAGACATGGAACCAAGCCACATAAAGTCAGTCCTTTCTATGTGGGAAGAAAGTGAACTTATTGATATACCAGTTCCGCTGAATTGTGAGGGAAACCAAGACATTGATCAGGTGGAATTCCTCACAGCTTCCCATCCTACCCAAAGAATTACCTCCAGGACTAGAAGTCCAGGAATATCTGAGAGTTCAAGAATGAAAGACTGCAAAGGGTCAATGTTCCAGAAGTAAGAAAGGACAGAAAATGACCAAACAAAAAGAGGTCAAACTCAAGAAGCAAGGATAAGGAGCATCTGAAATGCAAAGAAACGGATAATCCTGAAAATCAAATAAAATGAGAGGAAAATGTGATCGAGAAAAGTATAACAGTAAAGAGAGGAAGAAATGGATCAAGTCCAGATCCAGAAGTCAGATCAAGGGAAAGGAAGAGTAATGTGCAAGAGAGATGACAATCAACAGAGACCTTATTTAGTACTACTTCAGAAGGTACTGTATGTAGAAACTGGAGGAATCTTATTTCTATTCAGCAAAGATGACAATCAGTCATGCCAGAAGTTGAGCCAGAAATTAATAAAGAACCAGATGCTTCAAGGCTCAATGAAGACTATCCAAGTCAAGAAAAAGGAGCTCAGAGAGAGACTATTGATTTTCCAAGTCTGACAGGAACACAATCAGGGAGGGTTGTGAAACCACCTTTCACTTTGCATCTGCATTGTCAAAGACTTGGGGGGAGATGGAGTAGCATATAAATATATATGTAAAAAATATGGACAAAGATTTGGGGGAGATGTAGTATTTGGAATTAATGTGTAGGCCTGTGTAAATTGCACATCCAAAAGTGATGACGTAGGAAAACACATGTCTAGGAGAGGAGGAAGAATGTTCATGGCTTCAGCAGTGTAACACCTATATATGGATAGCTGTACATAGTTCCATTGTATAAATAAACCAGTTATTGTTTGAACATACAAACACCTCAATAATCATTCCGAAGCTGGACTAACCAACATACAACAAGAGCTCACTCTGAACCCTCAGCTCTCTGAGCTCACTCTGAACCCTCAGCTCTCTGAGCTCACTCTGAACCCTCAGCTCTCTGAGCTCACTCTGAACCCTCAGCTCTCTGAGCTCACTCTGAATCCTCAGCTCTCAGAGGTCACTCTCAGTTCTCGGCTCTGTGAGGTCACTCTGAGTCCTCAGCTCTGTGAGGTCACTCTGAGTCCTCAGCTCTCTGAGGTCACTCTGAGTCCTCAGCTCTCTGAGGTCACTCTGAACCCTCAGCTCTCTGAGGTCACTCTGAACCCTCAGCTCTCTGAGGTCACTCTGAACCCTCAGCTCTCTGAGGTCACTCTGAACCCTCAGCTCTCTGAGGTCACTCTGAACACTCAGCTCTCTGAGGTCACTCTGAACACTCAGCTCTCTGAGGTCACCCTGAACCCTGAGCACTCTGGGGTCACTCTGAATACTCAACTCTCTAGGGTCACTCTGAACCCTCAGCTGTGGGGAGGATCATGCCAAAACATCAGTTCTATACCTGTTGGTAGCTCTACATCGCTGCTGCATTTGCTCCAGAGATTCTTGGTGTCAATCTGCTGGAGGCCATTGATATCAATGAGATGCTCTGCCCATTTCTGTGCTTGCATGGAGAGTTCAGAGTTCAACATCAGTGGCTCTGACTTGTGTAGGGCTCATAAACTGTTGTTTCTTGAAGCAGTTCAGCACATAAAGCTTTATCCTCCTTGTCTGCAAAACACCAGATGTTAATTGATATCTTTCGCAGAGCATTACTGAGGCTGCTATGTGACATAATGTCCATATTGCTATGTCATGGGCCTGAATATTTCAGTCGGCGGGCGGGCTGGCGGGAGCAGGCGGTGGTGGTTGGGAACCCAACCGACACCCACAATCGGGGGCGCAACATTATTTTACACGGGCGGGCCAATTAAGGCCCGCCCACAGTAATGCGCATCTCCCGAGAACAACAGGAAGGGGCTGGGGGGGATGTGGGAGGCCAATGTCTGCAGGGTCCAATGGCGACTCGGCAGCCTATTCAAAAATGGTGCATCCTAAGGCTGCCATTGACTTCGCAGATCAGTAATGCAGAAAGTCATCGGCGAACAGGGCAGGCAGGAGGGCAGGTTGGCAGGGCAATCGGCACTGAGGTTTTCCAATGAGTGCCTCGCTGCCTTCCTCGAGGAGGTGGCAGCACGCGGGATATCCTTGTCCCAAGGGACGGGAGGAGGAGCCCCCCCCCCCCACAACCTAACCAAACATGCCTGGGAGGAGGTGGCAGCCAGGATCAGCTCTCATGATGTGGTGAGTTGCACATGGGTGCAGTGCCACAAGCGCTTTAATGACCTCCTGCAATCGGGAAAAGTGAGTGCCACGTTGGCATGGGTCACTTAGCACAGCAGTTGGGAGCTGCTCACCCCTGAGGGCACGGATGATCTGGACGCACCAGTGTCATACCCTCTCAGCCAGGCAGGCACCAGCGCAGATACCAGCGCCTCGGTGGGAATAAGATCATCGGCTAATATTTTGATGCACAGCAGTAAGGGCACTTCACACTTGCTTGAGGTGCAGGGGGAGGCAGGGAGTGCCCAGGGCACTGGCAGTCGGAAGACTGCAAGGGACCAGGAACATGCTCAGTCGATGGCTGATGATGTGTCTCTGGAGTCGTTCCTGAGGCAGCAGACGCTGGAAGTCCAGCAAGGTGTGCGGGAGGATCTATCCGAAATACACAAGGGAATGCATGTTATTAGGGGGAAATTAAAATGCTAAATGAGAACACTGTAAGAATTTACTGAAGAACACTTAAAATCTCCAAGCAGCCCTGGATGCTAAACCTAATGACAGTTGAGGGTAAGCCGATGTATATTGCACACAAAGGGACCTTGAGTTTGTGTGATTTACACAGTTCCAAGAGATGAGCTAATGTCCAATCACAGGCAGAACCATTCAAGTGGTGCAACGATGTGGTGAAGCCTTGAGAGCTGGACTGGAGATAAAACATAACATAAAGTTAGACTAGGTATACTCTCTCAGATAGGGACAGGGCAGATGGTTTAATTTAGATATGGAAGGACATACAAAGACAAGAGAGGTCTTTGATGAAACACAAACAGTTCTGAGTTATGAGAATCAAGGTCTTCGCGTACGTGTTTTAATTTTGATTGGATAATATAATTATTTATACACCCTTTAGAATAAACGGTTAGCAGAATCACATGTTTATGTAATCAATAGGATAGTTTTAACATGGTACCTGTGTGTAGGTTACCGATTGGATATATTCAAATGTACTCAAATGTATTGTGATAAGAAAAAGTACAAAAGTAGTGAAATGTAATCAATCAGGGAGCTGCTGGGTCTTCCTTCTTAGGGAGGATTGCGGCTCCCTTGAATATGCTGAATAAAACTGATAAAAGAAGCCTGAGTCTCTGTGGTCGTTGTGTGATCGGGGATTGTAGTTTCACCTCTTCAACTGGCCTATGTGGTAGTTGCTGGATGGGAGGAAATACCCTCTTCAATGTCATGGTCTCCATAATGGAGGAGTCCATGCAGAGCACAAGCAATGCAATGACCCTCATGGCCGAGGGCACTGCTTCCGCCATGGAAAGAGTGGCGACTCTCATGGAGAGGGTCCTCCAGGAGGTCAATCAGGGCTTCCTGGGGATGAGCTCGGACCTGCAATCCCTCACACTGGCAATGACCTCAGGTGGTGTGGGAGATGGATTGGGCACCCAGTACCCCAGCTAGGTGACCATCCCCATCAATGGTGAGCAGGGAAGTCCAAAGCGACCTGATGTAGGCGCACGAGCTGCTTGTCATCTCTGTCGATTCCCCACAGGGCACTCCAGATGATGGCAGAAGCTCCTCCGCCCCTCTGCCAGTGACCGTGGCATCCGATGAGGCCATCCATCCCTCCCTGGCGGGGCCAGCAATGGCTCCATGAATCAGAGGACTCCTGCCAAGGTATCAAGGCCAACAGGCCAACTGGACAGCAGAGTGAGCAGGCTGTCTCCAATGCCCGTACCAGTGAGGGAGGAGTGCATAAACATAGGACCTGCAAATGTAAATGTAAATCGCCTTAGGCGCATCATGGCCTAATCACTGGTGTTTTACTTTTGCCCTACTTTTGTGTTGTTTTTAAGTTGGTGTGATGTTGAATACCTTTTCATTTATTTTGATTTATGTATGTCAGGCTGCAAGGCAGTAAATGTGTTTGTTCTCAACAACCTTCTGGGTGCTTCATTAGTTCCGCAGGCAAAGGAAAACCCATGATGTTGTAAGTGACTTGTTTGTCATTGAGCTTTATTGAAATGACACATAGATCATGTTGCTGATCAAGCACATGTTGCTCTCAGGTATCGCCTGTGGAGCCTGCAGCCCTGGCATGTGGTGGTGGTTCATCTTTGGTAGGCTAGCTGAAGGAACGTAGGATCAAAGCCTCCCGGGTGTCCCTCCCTGGTCAGTGTCTGTCCCCTCAGCATTCTCGTGTGCTTGCTTGTCCTCGGACTCACTGCTGGACTAATCGTCTGCAGCCAGAGCAGCTGCGTACTGATCTTCTCACCCGCTGTGGCCCCCCTTTCCGGAGAGTGCTGCATGCAACCACCATCAGTGACACACGATCTGGGGGTTATTGCAGTGCGCCCCCTGAATGGTCCAGGCATCGGAAGCACATCGTGAGGAGGCTGATGGTTCCCTCTACCACCATCCTTGTGGAGGCATGGCTCCTATTGTACTGCTGCTCGGCCTCTGTTCTTGGATGGCAGAGAGGAGTCATGAGCCACCTTTTGAGGGGATAGTCCTTGTCACCCAGCAGCCATCCATCCAGCCGGGCTGGAGCACTGAAAAGCCTCGGCATCTGGGAGTGCCTCAGGATGTAAGCGTCATGGAAGCTGCCTGGGTACCTTGCACAGACTTGCAGAATCTGCATCCTCTGGCACATACTATCTGCATGTTCATGGAGTGGAATCCCTTCCTGTTGGTGAAGGCTCCTGGCTCACCCGCTGGCGCCTTGAAGGCCACATGTGTGCAGCCATTTACACCCTGGATGCGGGGGAACCCAGCAATCGCAGCAAAGCCTCTGGCTCGCTCTGCCTGGCTGGCGTCATTCATGTGATAGTGAATGAAAGTCAATGCATGCCTGAGCAGAACATCTGTCACCAGCTTGACACAACTGTGGACGGCTGATTGGGACACTCCACAAAGATCACCCACCAACCCCTGGAAAGTGTCGGAGGCACAGAAGTTGAGGGCCACCGTGACCTTCAGCGCCACTGGCATGGGGTGTCCACCCACACTGTTGGAGCTGATCTAAGGGCCAATCATCTGACAGCTGGAGGTCACTGTCTTCCTTGAGAGATGGAGCCTCCTTCAGCATTGCACCTCAGACACATTGAGGTAGCTGCATCGCCGCCTGTAAACCCTGGCAGCAGGATAGTAGCGTCTTCTGCGGCCCCTTCTGCCTTGGACTTGCTGTTTGCCCTACGCACCTTGTGCCTGCGCCTGTCTTCCCACAGGTGGCTTCCCTGGAGGCTGAATAGGGACACCTGGCCACCTCCCCCTTCTGGCACTCTCTTCCTCCTCAGAGGAGGTGCCTCCGGCAGAGACCACAATCTCCATTCCTGGGGTAAGGGTAGGCTGCCTGATACCTGGAAGGTCCCAAGTGTTATGACTCCTTCAGAGTCCTGAACTGAAGCCTGTTATTTCTGTTAAAGCAGCTCTGAAGTGAAATGAAGTTGTCCTCTTCACACAAGCAAGTAGCAGTAAGTAATAATCTAAAGTTCTAACAACTCGCATTAGTGAGCCCACTCACCCCTCTTATCCTGCCCACGGATGGGGTTTTAAAAAATGTGACCTACCCGCCTGCCTGTTGCACCTGCGCAAAATTGATTTCAATTGCTGCCTCAAGGGCCTTAACTGGCCCGTTAATTAATGGTGGGCACGCTATCATAGCATGTCCGCCTTCCAAAATATCGTGATGGCATTCAGTGACATTGGGATGCACGCCCGACATTATCACGCGTCATTTTACGCTCGTGTGTCGGGCCTGTCCCCGCACGCCAACTGTGAAATTCTGCCCATGGATTGACATCACTAAGAATGCTACTGAAACTTAAATTCAGCATTTACATATGTAGAATTGCCCCACATTTACAGCACAGAAACAGGCTATTCAACACAACAAATCTGTGCCAGTTTTTGTGCTCCACAGAAGCCTCCTCCCACCTTGCTTCATCTAACCTGATCAGCATACCCTCCTTTCTTCCTCATGTACTTATCTAGTTTCCCCTTGAAGGCATCTATGTGATTTGCCTCAATCACTCCTTGTGATAGCGAGTTTCACATTCTTACCATTCTCTGGGCAAAGAAGTTTCTCCAGAAGTCATCAAACAGAGAACCATTGAAGGTCTGCTAACGTTGTACCTTAGTTTAAAAGGGGAACAAGGGACAGGTTGAATAATCACAGGCCAGTCAGTCTAACCTCGGTAGTCAGCAAATGATCAGAATCAATTATGAGGAACAGGATAAGCACTTTCCCTGAACAAACTCATGCTGGATGTCCTTGATTAACCCTTGCCTTTCTAAGTAACTGCTTATCCTGTTCCTCATAATTGATTCTGATCATTTGCTCACTATCAAGGTTAGACTGACTGGCCTGTGATTATTCGACCTATCCCTTGTATCCTTTTTAAACAAAGGTACATCGTTAGTTTGTTCAGGGTAGGTCGTGTCTGACTAAGTTGATTGATTTTTTTTTAGAGAAAGTAACAAGGAGGATTGATGAGGGTGGTGTAATTGATGTGGTCTACATTGGATTTAACAAGGCTTTTGAGGCGGTCCCACATAGGAACATCGGAGCAGGAGTACCTGCTTAATGTGGGAATAATCAAGAAGTTTGCAGACAACACAAAAATTGGCCATGCAGTAGATAGCAAGGAGGATTGCTGTAGACTGCAGGAAGATACCAATGGACTGGTCAGGTGGGCAGAAGAGTGGCAAATGGAATTCAACCCAGAGAAGTGTGAGGTGATGCATTTGGGGAGGTCAAACAAGGCAAAAGATTGCACAAGAAATGGGAGGATACTGAGGGGAGTCGAGGAAGTGAGAGACCTTAGAGTAAATGTCCAGAGATCCCTGAAGATAGCAGGACAGGTTGATATGGTGGTTAAGAAGGCATATAGAATCTTTTCATTTATTAGCCAGAGTGTAGCATATAAGAGCAGGGAGGTTATGCTGGAAGTATATAAAACATTAGTTAGGCCACAACTTGAGGACTGTGTGCGGTTGGTCACCTCATTACAGAAAGGATGTATTTGCGTTAGAGAGGGTACAAAGGAGATTTACGAGGGTGTTGCCAGGACTGGAAAATTGCAGCTATGAGGAAAGATTGGATAGTCTGGGGTTGTTCACCTTGGAACAGAGGAGGCTGAGAGGAGATTTGATTGAGATGTACAAAATTGTGAGGATAGAGTGGATGGGAAGGGCCTATTTACTTTAGCAGAGAGGTCAGTGACTGGGCAGCACAGATTTTAAGTAATTGGTAAAAAGAATAGAGGGGAGATGAGGGAAATCTTTTCACCCAGCTGGTTGTTGGGGTGTGAACCTCACTGCCTGAAAGGTTAGTAGAGGCAGAAATCCTCAACTCATTTAAAAGGTGTCTAAATATGCACCTGAAGTGCTATAACCTGCAGGGCTACGGACCTAATGCTGGAAAGCGGGGTTAGGCTGGGTGGTTCGTTTCTCGGCTGGTGCAGAGGTTATGGGCCAAGTGGCCTCTTTCTGTGCCATTCATTTTCTATGATTCCATGATGCAGCATTACAGATCTCTGCTTCCTAATAACCAACACAGTGTCCCAGCTGATTCTCTTTATATGTGCTCTCAGTCCTTAATCAAATAATGCCCATTACCTGTGCATCTTTGACAATACAATCAACCAACCACTAACACCCTGCCATGCAATAAGACCTTGGGTGATCTGATTGTGGCCTTAACTCTGCTTACCTGCCTGCTCTCTATAACTCTTGACTCTCTTGGTAATCAAAAAATTGTCTAACTCAGTTTTGAATATATTCAATAACCCCGCCTCCACTGCTCGCTGTAGAAGAGAATCCCAAAAGACTAACTATCCTCTGAGTGAAAAAAAGTCTTCTCATCTCAGTCTTATTTTTCCTTTTAGCTGTGCCTCCTAGGCCTAGATTTCCCCATGGTGGCGGTCGGGGGGGTGGTGGGTGGGGGGAAACATCCTTTCAACAT
This sequence comes from Carcharodon carcharias, assembly GCF_017639515.1. Taxonomy (NCBI): domain Eukaryota; kingdom Metazoa; phylum Chordata; class Chondrichthyes; order Lamniformes; family Lamnidae; genus Carcharodon; species Carcharodon carcharias. Next base: position 39,905,139 of record NC_054474.1, on the reverse strand, counting down.
CTATCCTATCAAGCCCTCTTAGAGTCTTATATGTTTCAATAAGATCGCTTCTCATCCTTCTAAACTCCAATGAGTTAAAACCCCAGCCTGCTCAACCTTTCCTCATACGACAACCCTTTCATCCCAAGAATCAGCCATTTCGGAATTGCTTCCAATGCAAATATGTCCTTCCTTAAGTAAGGAGACTTCACACAATATTCCAGGTTTGGTCTTACCAATACCCTGTACACTATTAGCAAGACCTCCCCATTTTTGTACTCCACTCCCCTTTCAATAAAGGCCAACATTCCATTTGCTTTCCTAATTATACGTACCTGCCGCGTGCCCCATTCGGAAGCATTTGTTGGATTGTGCTTGAACATATGTTTCATGTTTCTTTTATTCCCTGTCTTCACAGGAAGTTGAGGGTTTTAATTATGAGACTTGCTTTTGTCCAAAGTTTGGTCATTAAAGTTGCCAGCTAATGCGGGATGTGGATTTCTTCAAAACCAGAATCTGGAAAATCTAAAATGATGTCACGTTCCAATCTTGAATGTGTAAATATTTGCTGCAAAGTTTTTATTTGACAGTCCAATATTTGAAGCCATGTGGACAGACCCTTTGCCTAACATTTGTTGCAACCTGAGCACATGAATGCCCTGAGAATTTAACGCCTTCAAGGAAGGCTTTAATTTAAAATGTTAATCTAAATTAGACAAAACTGCTTCTCCTGTGATTAAAGAACTGAAAATCTCAAAATGATTGGCAAGTATTAGATCCACACCACATGTACATGATTATATGGGATTGGGTTATTAGAGATGCCTCCACAAACTGAGATGAATCCCAGAATGTAATTCAGGCCAAGTCATTGAGAATATTCTTATGACTCAGGAGAGGATTGCTGACATCATTTAACTAATGGCAGGCCAGCAAGAAAAGACAGTATTCATGATGAATTGTTAAAAGGATATGATACTTAGCAATGGATTCTGTTTGAAGTGTGCGTGATATTAATTTTCTTGTTCTTGTTTAATTTAAAAATGCAATTTTAAATACCACAGAAAAATGAAATTTCCACTGTCATTAGTTATCAGTTAGTACAATTCTCCTCACAGAGTTTTGGAGGAAAGGTATTTGGGCTATCTTGGGATCACGTTGATTAAGAGTTGTGATCCTTAGCGATGAAAGGTTGGCACTAAGTCAATCTTCCATTCTTGGTAATCCACGAACCAGCAGTCAAGACTTCAGCACTTCACACACTATTGATTGATTGGTCAGCCAGTTGAGTTCATTGAGGGACCTAATGGGATGTTACAGATTGCAAATTTGTTCAATATTCGTTCAAGCCCAGCAGTGTTGATTAAGTGGCTCACTTTCAGGACTGTGCCCAATATGTAATTAAAAAAAATTTCCTGGGATGTGAGAATTGCAGGCAAGTCAACATTTATTGTGTTATGATCCCCATGGGGGAACTGAAAACCAAAATAACCAAATTTACTGAATGACCACCATATGAAGAAATTACCAAAAGATTCCTCTTTTTGTAGCTTTTACCTTAACATGAGTAATTGTTAACACAAGCGTATTGTAATAGTCAATACAACAAAGATATGTCTTACATAACCACAAGCATTCCACTTCAGCATGCATGCATTGTGTAGTGTAAGATTTAGGGTTTCGAGGTATAAAACCCTTTTAATTAAAATCTCTAAGTTCTGAATTCTTAATTTCTAACACTAGGGTCCTCTGTTGTGTCTGACCTGACAAGGTACGAATAACCTGTATTTATGAATAAAGTATAATTTGATAAACAAGATTTTACATATACTTAACAAAAACAGTGAAGGCAACATGGAAGTTCCTTATTCCTTAAGTTCCGAAGATTCTTTCAACATTGCTAGCACAGGCAATGTCTTTCTCTTCTTCTATCTCTGAAGTGGTGTTGAAGTGTATCCAGAAGCCCTGATAACATTGTGCCAACAAAGACTCCAATTTTCCATCTTTTTTCCCCACTTCTCATTATTCTGGAATCCCTTATTTGGAAATGGTCCAAATTCACCTCTTCCTATTGGCAGGGGGTGCGAGCCATCTCATGTCACCCCATCTCTGTAACTAGAGTGATGTAGGCTAAAGATAAATGTCCATCCCTTGTTTCCCTTTGGCCTTTAGAGTTTACATTCCATTGTGAACAAATGATACGTTTCCCTTAGTTACAACAATGTCACATTCTCTTGCCAATATGATACCTATTGTAAACATTCACATCAATGTGCTCTAATCCATTCCCACAAATACTAAAGCCATTAAGAACAAATGTTTAAAACGTTTCCTGTCATAATGCCAGAAAATAAAGTTTCTCTCTAATACAAATGTTCTGCCCTACAGATATGGTTAATCAATTAAATCAATGCATGGATTTTATTTAAAGATCATATCAACATAAGTAAACTGCCTTTCAGCCATTTCTTCAAACATACAGCTGCTAAACCCAGGCTCTCAGGCAACTTAAAGTCATAAAACCATTAAGTGAATTTTCTCACAAACTACAACAGTAGTTTGTACAACAGTAAAGTATCCCAACTGCCCTGTCTGCCCATTGTCTCACGAACAGAAATTCAAACTAAACCATTTAACTTAAAAAGTGGTTAACAATAAAAACCATAGATGTTACAAATCAACACCCAAACAAATCCTAAAAATTGGTAGTATTATCAAAATTTTACAGGAGCTACACAGTTTCATAATATACTGTTCTTTATTCATGTAGGGTGGGCCAGGAATCCTATCCAACAACAACTTTCACCTCCAAGCTTCATGGGGACGATTATCATCGGCAAAGCACACCTCTACAAACCCTTTCTCCCTTAGGTCACAACAATCCTGATGGTGCAGTTGCCAGAGTTCCTTGTCAATCAGCTAACCAATAACACCCAGTTCACAGCTTGGCCAATTCTAGGAAAACACCTAGCTCTTCAGTGTCTCTGAGTTATGAACAGAGCTTTCCAGGTTTTAGACCTTTTTTAGCCAGCTCACAATAAAACTACAAATTCTGGAAATCTGAAAGCAACATAAACGCAGAAAATATAAACTTGGTTCCTTTTCTGCTGAACAGAAAAATTGAGCTCTTTGAAAGAGATTTGCTTCTTCTTCTTTAAAGAATTTGTTGTGTTCCTCTTTCTATCTCTGTTTTCTTTCTCTTTATGTCTGTATCTGGGCCTTCACTCTCCAGCTTCCCTGCTTGTAGCTCTCCTTTGTGTCTGCAGCTCTCCTTTGTGTCTGGCCACATGGTGTCTATATCTTAATTTGCTTCCTGTTGGTATTGCTTCCAGGTCAAAGGGTGCCAGGTCACATAAGAACATAAGAACTAGGAGCAGGAGTAGGCACTTCAGCCTCTCGAGCCTGCCCCGCCATTCATTACGATCATGGCTGATCTCATTTCGGCTTCAACTCTAATTCCCTTTCGTTCCCCATAACCCTTCAACCCATTACTAATTAAAAATCTGTCTATCTCATCCTTAAATTTATTCAGCGTCCCGGCATCCACTGCACTCTGAGATAGTGAATTCCACAGCTTCATGACCCTTTGAGAAAAGTAATTCCTCTTCATCTCTGATTTAAATCTACCACCCTTTAGCCTAAAACTATGGCCTCTCATTCTAGAATGCCCCACAAGGGGAAACATCTGCTCCATGTCTACTTTGTCTATCCCTTTTAGCATCTTATATACCTCAATTAGATCTCCTCTCATCCTTCTAAACTCTAGCAAGTGTAGGCCTAAACTGCTCAATCTCTCCTCATAAGACAAGTCCTGCATCTCTGGATTCAATCTAGTGAACCTCCTCTGAACTGACTCCAGTGCAACTACACCCTTCCTCGAGTAAGGGGACCAAAACTGTGCACAGTACTCCAGGCACGGTCTCACCAATGCCTTGTACAGTTGCAACAACACTTCCCTATTTTTATACTCTATTCCTTTAGCAATAAATGCCAAAATTCCATTTGCCTTCCTTATTACCTGCTGTACCTGCATACTAGCTTTCAGCAATTCATGCACAAGGACACCCAGATCCCTCTGCACTGAAGCATTCTGAAGTTTCTCTCCATTTAAATAATAAGTCACCTTTTTATTCTTCTGACCAAAATGGATAACCTCACACTTATCCACATTAAACTCCATCTGCCAAATTTTGGCCCATTCACCTAACCTGTCCAAATCCATTTGTAAATTTCTTATTTCGTCATTGCAACTTACTTTCCCACCTATTCTGATGTCTTCTGCAAAGTTAGCCATAGTACCTTCCATCCCTGAATCCAAGTCATTAATATAGATTGTAAACAGTTGGGGCCCAAGGACCGAACCCTGTGGCACCCCACTAGTTACAGCTTGCCATTCAGAAAAAGACCCATTTATCCCAATTCTCTGCCTTCTATTGGTTAGCCAAAACTCTATCCAAGCTAATATATTACCCCTAACACCGTATGATATTATCTTGTGTATTAATCTTTTGTGCGGCATCTTATCAAAGGCCTTCTGGAAGTCCAGATATACTACATCTACAGGATCCCCATTATCCACTTTGCTTGTCACATCTTCAAAGAACTCTAGCAAATTAGTCAAATACAATTTACTCATCATAAAACCATGCTGACTCTGATGGATTGCATTTTGACTTTCCAAATGCCCCATTACTACTTCCTTAGTAATGGATTCCAACAATTTCCCAATGACAAACGCCTAACTAACTGGTCTATAGTTTCCTACTTTCTGCCTCCCCCCCTTTTTGAATAAAGGTGTTATATTAGCATTTTTCCAATCCACTGGAACCTTTCCAGAATCCAGGGAATTTTGGAATATTATAGCCAATGCATCCACTATCTTAGCTGCCACTTCCTTTAAGACCCTGGGATGTAGGCCATCAGGTCCTGGGGATTTATCACCCTTTAATCCCAATAGTTAGCTCAATACTTTTTCTCTGGTGATAGTGATTGTTCTAAGTTCCTCCTTCTCTATATCCTCTGCACTACCTGTTACTATTGGGGTGGTACTAGTGTCCTTCACTGTGAAAACTGAGACAAAATATTGATTAAGCATCACTGCCATTTCTGCGTTCCCCACTATTAACTCCCCAGTCTCATCCTCCAAGTGACCAACATTCACTTTAGTTACTCTCTTTCCTTTTATATACTTGTAGAAACATTTACTATCAGTTTTTACATTTTGCACTAGTTCTCTTTCATAATTTACCTTTGCTCTTTTTATTATTTTTTTAGTAACCCTTTGTTGATCTTTAAAAATTTCCCAATCTTCCAGCCTGCCACTGACCTTTGCAATTTGGTATGCCTTAGTTTTTGCCTTTAAGTTATCTTTAACTTCCTTGCTTGGCCATGGATGCTTTTCCCCCTCTTACCATTTTTCTTCCTCATTGGTACTTGGGAGGAATTGAATATTTCCTTAAATATCTGCCACTGTTCATCAACTGTCCTACCTTGTAGTCTTCCTGCCCAGTCCACTCGGGCCAAATCTGCCCTCATGCCTATGTAGTTACCTTTGTTTAACTGCAGAAAACTAGTATGGGACTCAAGTTTCTCGCTCTCAAACTGAACTTGAAACTCTAGCATGCTATGATCACTCTTCCCTAGAGGATCCTTTACTATGAGATCATTAATTAATCCCATCTCATTATACAAAACCAAATCCAGAATAGGCTGCTTTGTCCTTGGTGGTGTCAAGCTTCATGAGTGTTTTGGAGCCACACTTGCCCTTTTATGTGGTGAATGTTCTATTACCCTCCTGACTTGTGCCCTGTAGTTGGTGATTAGCATTTGGGGAGTCTTGGGGAGTGCCCAGAATATCCAACCTCTGACCTGTTCTGTATTTATATGGCTGGTCCAGTCAAGTTTCTAGTAAATGATGACCTCCAGGATGCTAATGGTCTGAGACTTGATGATTCTGTCAAAGGGAAGTGGTTAGAGTCTCTTCTGTTGAACTTTGTCATTGCCTGGTACTTGTGCAACACAGATCTTACTTGGCATTTATTAGCCCAAGCTTGGATGCTGTTCAGGTCTTGCCTGTGAGCAGGATTTCTTCAATATCTGAAGAGACATGAACGGTACTAAACACTGCGCAATCAACAGCAAACATCCACACCTTTGACCTGATGTCATAGAGAGGCCATTGAAGCATCTGAAGATGGTGGAACCTCTGATATTGCACTGAAAAACTTCTGCAGTGGTGTTCTAGGGCTGACACGATTGACATCCAACAACAACATCCATGTTCCTTTGTGCTAGATATTACTCCAAACAGTGGAGTGTTTTCTCACTGGTTCCTATTGACTTCAATTTTGCTGGGAATTCTTGGTGCTGCACTCGATCAAGTGCTTCATTGCTATCAAAGGCAATCACTCTGACCTCACCTCTGGAATTCAGTTGTTTTTTGTTTATGTTTTAACCAAATCTGGAGCCAAGTGGCAAAATTCCAACAACATTGGTGAGCACCTTACTGATGAGTAAATGCTGCTGGATAGCACTATCAATGACCCCTTCGATCACTTAGCTGTTGACCAACAGTAGACTGATAAGCAGTAATTGGGCAGATTGGATTTCTCCTGAGTTATGTCTAGCGTACCTGAGCAACTTTCCACATTGTCAGATAGATATCAGTGTTGCAGCTGTACTGTAACAACTTGGTTAGATCCTTGACTATTTCTGGAGTAGAATTCTACAACACTATAGCTGGGATGTTGCCAGGCCTCATAGCTTTAGCTGTATCAGGTGTGATCGGCTGCTCCTTGTTACCACGCGGAATGAAGTGAATTGGCCGAAGACTGTCTTCTGTGATGCTGGGGACCTGGGGAGAAGGCCAGAATGACAGTTGGGACTTTTGGCTAAAAATGACTTCAAATAGCCAACCTTGGGCGGATCATCCACTCCCGTTGGCGCCAGGCGTGCTTGGTGGCATGAGTGGACAATATAGCTTCCAACATTGGGGATGTAATTTTAATGCATTTGCATCTCATCATCCTGCTGGCCTGCCAGAATCATTCCCCCACGCTGGATTGTCCAGGCACATCGGTGTGATTGCACGCTGACGTGTTTCACAATTGAACATAAGCGACGTGCACCTGGCGAGCTGCACGTCACTCGGGACTTTGAGATTTGTTTGTCTACCTTGTTTTGGGCAGCACTCGTGATCATCAGCGCCAGGCTTCCCAGGCAGCACCACATCACTTTTAGGGGGGCTCATGGGCAGGTCTCTACCTCCCAGACCAGCCGTAAGTCTGCTGGCTGCAAGCTAGGTCTTGCTTGGGGAAGGGGGAGAAGTTGCTTCAGGCAAGGGAAGACACTTCAGGGCAAGCACAGTACTGAGGAATGGAGGGTATCCCAGGATGTCTGTGGGGACCCATGTGCAAGTGGCCTCAAGAGGGTGAGAGCTGAGGAGGCAGACTCCAGAGGAGGTGTGGCCAGATGGAGATGTGAAGGTGTGTGAGAGCGTGAGTGGTGATGACCCTTGGTCTGGCAGTGAGTGAGATTACAGTAAATGGGTGATGGCCTTGTGAGTGTGTGGGTTAAGTGTGATGAGATGGTTACCTTACTCTGGTGGCACAGATGAGATCATTCATTCTCTTTCTGCACTGGATAGCCAACCTCTTCTGTGCAACTTTGGCACCGGTCACCGTTGCCACTGCCTCCCAAGCCGGGGTGGTGACACTGCTGAGCCTCCTGTGGCGAGAGTGGGAGGAGAGGACATCACATCAGCCCTCCACAGCTTCCAAAAGGTGTTCCAAGGGTGTGTCAGAAAAATGGTGGGCTGCAGACCTCTTGCCTTTCAGGGCCATGCCTTCTGTACAGGAGCCCTGGGCTGCAAGAACTGACGTGGCTGCAATTCTAATATGGCGCCTGGCTTGAGGTAGCAACAAAGTGACAGCATGGCGGGCGAATTGGAGGAAGCTCGCTAGCGAATCAGCATGTTTCCCATGATGCATAAATAATGAGGTGGGAAGGGGATTTTAGGGCACCAAAACTTGCCATTGCGGCCAGTGGGTTGTTTTACACGCCCGCTACCGCACTTAGCGCAATTCTGGGACGATTCCGCCCCTTGTCTTTTGCATTGACATGTTGGGGTCCATGATCAAGGATGAGAATTTTCATGGAGCTGCCTTCTTCCATTAGTTGTTTAATTATTTACCACCATTCACGACTGAATGTGGCAAAGCTGCAGACCTTTGATCAGATCTGTTAATTGTGAGATCATTTAGCTCTGTTAATCAGGATTGTTCAGTTGCTTTGTTTTACAGATTGCAAGCTAACAGAGTAACAGTTAAAGCAAATCTCAACATTCTTCTGTCCTTGAAAAAGTAACAAACCATAGCCCTTATTCCATTTGTGCAATCGATTTTCTTGTTTTTGGCATTACTTTTTTCCAGATAACTTTTATTTCATACATTGGTCTTCTACATCTTGCAAACCCAGTGTCAGGCATGTACCTTGCAGTCTCCTATTTAAAAACTCATTGACTGTGCAAATGCCCCACTTCCAGCCAACACACAACCAAACATTTCTCCTTGTGTGAGGACTGCTCTCCTTCGGCATTTAGGGATTCTTCAGTTGGCCTGACAACCAACCCAATAACTTGCAGTCCCGAGGATTCATAGCAGATCCCTCATTCTTATTATCTCATCATTTCCCTGTGGCTGTTTTGACAGACTATGGAATCAAAGGGGTAGATGTTTCCGACCGGGCGATAACTAGTGTTCTAGATTGCCTACTTGTTATAGGAATTGTCCAGTGAAATCAATGAAATGTAAATTGAATGATTTTATAAGAGGCAGCTAGTTCACAATGCCAATTTTATGCCCATGCAGCAAGTTGAAAATCTACCACCAGATAATGAATTGATTAACATCCCTATCAGCACTGACAACAATGAGGATAGTTAGTTTATCACACCATTCAATCCTCTGTGGGTGGAATCGTCCCAAATTTGCACCAAGTGCAGTAACGGGTGGGTGAAACATTTTACTGGCTAGCCACGATGGTGGGTTTTCATGCAGTATCATCCCAAACCTGCTGTATCACTTACGCACTCCCAGGAAACACACCATTCCCACGCCTGCCAGGCCATCACCGTGTTGCTGCTTTACGCCGGGCACCATATTTAAAGTTCAGCCACACATACACACTTTTCAATGCTTCCAGCCCACGACTACTGGAGAGAAGATGTCCATGAAAGGCACAAAGACTGCAGCCCCCAGGTTTAATGACATGTCACTGGAATGCCATTTGGATGTCATGGAGGCTCACTGTGATGTCCTCTACCCCCACTCTGGCCGCAGGATGGGCAGCGGCATCACCAATCCAGCATGGGAGGCGGTGGCAGTGGTAGTCGGCGTCAATGCCCTGCAAAAGAGGACAGCCACCCAGTGCCGCTGCAGGATAAATGGTCTCATCTGTTCCACCAGGGCAACTCCTACTTCTCATCACTCTCAACTCACACACCTCACAAACCCATCACACATCCACACCTCAAGGGACAACACGACTAACTCTAAAACACATCCCCACATCTCCAACAGGCTCTTATCCTCTCAAACTCACATCCTCATTCCTGTCCGCTCACCACACAAACATTCTATGCAGAGCCATGTGTCCTGCTCACACTTTTTCCATCTGTTCCCATGAAGGAGAAGCTGGCTCACAACAGCAGGGAGAGGTCCCAAACTGGGGTGGAGTGGCCCATGTTAAACCCCTCACTCATTTTGAGGAGCGTGGCATTGCGCTGACTAGTGAGGACGTGGACCCTGCCTGCGGTGATGGTGAGGTCAGTGACAAATACCCGCCTGAGATCCTGCACCACATCATCCCTCTCTCAATGCAACTGTGAGTGCTCTCTCTCCTGCTTTTGACTCTGCTGCCATGCACTCATTAACTTTTCTTTGGTTCATAGGGAGATCTGGCAAGTGACCGACACCCTCAGCCAACCAGTCCCTCAGCTCCACCCACATCCTCATTGCAGTCTAGAGGACTCCTCCTCCATTGAAGAGCTGGAAATTAGCCGCCCGGAAGACCCATCACAAAGCTTACCCACACCTTCCACCAGCGCAGAGACACATACTTCAGAGGGATCTAGATCTAGAGCAGGCTCGGGTTCACAACCTGGTGGTCACTGAAGGGACATGTGTCCACAGCAGGAGGCAGGTTCAGCTAAGCTCCCCAGCACTCAGGGGACAGCTGGGGAGGAGACATCTGTGAGGTCCGAGTCAGATGATGAACCTCTGGATTTGGCCTTCCAACTCATCCTGGAGAGTCAGCAGAAAGCAGGGGAACATCATGCAGAGCTGTTGGAAGCCCTCAACAGAGTGGCACACGAGTCAGAGGAGTGTGTCTGTCTGCTCTCTGATGCACTGGTGCCCACATTTGCATGCAGGGGCGTCTCCAAGGGGAGGATGGTGGGTGCCATGGAGAGCTGGTCCAGCAGAACGCAGAGATGTGCGCAGACCTGTACTCTATCCTGGTGGCCATGGATGAATTTCTACCTAGGCAACGTGAGAGGGAAAGGGGGCACCTCAGCATTCCTCCAGGTGCTTCTTCCCCTTAAGGAGACAGGCCAGGGTCCCCGAGCCTCCGAGGAAAGAAGGAACAACACTGGAGACCCCTGGGTCATCAGAGGCTGTCCACTCCCTCTGAGCGTCCTTTGCCTTTGACCCCCTCAACCTCATTCTCTGTATCACACTCACCTCAATGTCCTGAGCATTTTGAATGCTGCCTGCTGGGCTTCACTTTCAGTTGTCCATCTGAGCTGACCTGCATCTCCGCCTACCCAATGATCACACTCCCATGCAGCACCTGATCTCACCCACCACAACTCTCATTTCACTTTTGATTTGGATAGCATGGTCTGGATTTGCTTTTTCGTGTGCTCCCCTGTCCTTTCCCCTCCCCCAGTCGCCCATTTCCTTTCCCCCATCACAGTTGACCTCCCCCGGCATCACTTTTCACCTCCCCTCCATGACTTACCAGCCACAACCCTTTTCCTTCGAGGGTGTCCTGGTGAACGTGCACGTTACCTTCATTCCTGAAAATTCCACCCCCATCCAAATTCAGCTCACTAAGCTCGTCCTTCCCACCCCCTGGGTCCACGTCTGCCTCTGGGTCCCCGACAATTACCCTCGCTGTCCCTTCAATTGCTACCTCCAATCCTCGCCCTCCCACCCTACCGCCTCACTCTGCCCTCGGTCATTCTCACCCTTCCTCCATACCACATCCACCCTCAGTTTGCTCCCCAGGAGGCAGACAAGGACCTATCTGACCCCCCCTCTGTGCATGTTTACCTGCACATCTCCCCCTTTGCACCCCTTCTCCCCATTGTACCCCTCCCCACCCTGCGCAACCCTTCATACCCCTTCCCCCCTTGTACTCCTTCTCCCCGGAGCCCCTACCCCCCAGGAACCCATTGCCCCCCAGCCCTCCTCCCCCCCACCCCCCTCGCACCCCCGTCCCACCCCACCACCCACCTTTGGCTTAGTCCCTCCCCTTCCCTGACTCCTTCCTCCACACTTACCTCTTCTGTAACCCTTAGTTCGTCCCCCTCCTGACTTTTTTATCTCTTCCTCCAGCCACACTTCTTCCTCCAGCTTTACTCACCCCCTTCCTGACTCCTTCCTCCTTTCCACATCTTCTTCAACTCTTACCCCCTCCCCTCTCTGCACCCTTTCCTCCCCCTGGACAGCCTCCCTTCTCTGCTTCCCCCTCCACACTCCTTCCCTCACACCTTCCACCCTCCGTTACACTTACCTCCCCAGCTGTCATCTTCTCCCCGTTACCCCCTCCTCCATCGTTCTCCCTCCTCACCTCCCAACCTCTCCTGACATCTTCATTCCCTCCCCTCCCAACCTCAAACCCCCTCACGCATTCATTTCCTGCCTCCCAACCTCACCCTGCCAACAACTCTTCCTCTCCCAGCTGGTCCTAGACCTTCCTCTCCCACCCCCTTTGACCATCATCCGTTGTGAACATCAACAGTGACCATCCAACTTTTGTGAGCTGCTTCGCAGCAGAGCCATGTCCATGAGAATCCACCCAGCGTGCCATGGACATTCCCCATGTGTGCCGCTGGTGCTGGGCTCCAGCACCTTCTGCTCCTCGGATATCTGCGATGTGAGCAAGGCCCTGCCTGGTAAGTCCCGTCTTCTGCACGTCACATTTGTCAAGATGTGTGCCACACTGGTGCGTTTTCCCATGGTTGTGAGTGGACGATCTGGGGGATGGGGGGGTACGATTCCGGTGGGCAGGCCTAACAATGATGTATTACAACAAAGTTCCCGACATCCAATGGCGGGGAACGTGGCCCGCTATCGGCGGGCTGAGTGGATGGCCATGAACTGGTTTCACGCTGTCGTGAAACCGATAGCGCCATATTGTCTGCTCTGGCCGCTGAACACGCCTGACATTGGCGGGCATGGAAAATCCCCGCCTTTGGCTCAGTAGCTGCAGTGTATGGCTTTTTAAGACTTTGTAAATACTCCTTCTTTTAAACCACAGCACTTTAACAACAATTACTCCTAAATCTTCACTCTGAACAAATCAGATGATCATGAACCACAAAACGTGGCAAGGAGTAAAGCTGTTATGGGAGGCTGGGGTTCTTCTCACTTGGCTCCATTTGGCTGGAAGCCAATTCATGGTTTTGGCTGGCTGAACTCTAATAATGTCACTGTAATCACCTCTAATCCACAGCCACTACCAATCAACATTTATGCTGTATGGATTTAGGTAAATTGAGGATTGTCTAGGTTTTATTTATATTAAAAATGGTGGCCTGGGCAAGCTACTGAGATTACCAGAACTGTATCTCAGCAAGTGTTGTTAAAATTGAGCAGTGGGTGGGCAATGGTGTAGAAACATCAATGCATTGCCGCACAGCTTAGAGGGATGCATATTCGATCCCCTGCTCTGCTGATTTCCTTGTTTCAGTTGTACTGCTGTGGAGAGAATTCTTGCACGTACTAAATAATGCCAGAAAATAATTAAAAGGAATGCCTCTGATCTCATGCATCTTCTAGTTCCTGGGATAAGCAGAGGCCCAGAAAATAGTTGCCTCCGCCTTAGGAGATTTGTGGCTCAGGAAGATGAAAGGGGGCTTAAATTAAATGCATAATACTCTTAAAAACAAAATGAAAAATATGTAAGCATATTTACATGCTTAACATTAACAATTACAATTCTGTAATTGTTCACTAGATGGCAGTCTAACAACAGCAAACTGAGCAGTCTTCAATAATGAATTTACATCCCTTATTGTAACTTAGTCAATTTAAATAAGTAAAAGTTATTTTTTGTTGAATAAATTACAGAGTAAAGAGCTTGCAAGCTTTCTCAAGACACGGTATGGTTCTAGCAGATGCATGGACTGAGGATGTTACATAATTCTGTATTCTTCAGTGACACTACACATTGGCAGGTCTCAGCATCCAATTTTGGCAGATGTTTTAAATGAGATACTATTTGAAAGAAAGAAAATTATTGTATTTCAGTAGTACCGTTACATCCTCCAGATGGTCCCAATGTGTTTCAGAAGCAATTAATTAATTTTGAAAAGTAACTGTTATGAAGGCAACAACCGCAGTTGATTTGTGCCACAAATTTCTACAGTCAGCAAATGAGAAGTACCAACTTAATCTGTTGTTGGTGATTTTGATTGAGGAGAAATCTCAGGTAGCACAATAGGATAATTTCCTCCTCCTCTTTGAACAATGCAATTGGATCTTTCTATGTACACTTGAACGGACAGATAGTACCCTGGTTTCACTCCTCATCTGAATTACAGCATTTTGAACAATGCAGCCTTCTCTCAGTACTGCACTGAAACATGTATAAACTATATATTCTCAAATCCTGAAGCGAGCTGTGAGAGTACTATCAGATGAAGCAAATTGACATTTATCATGGCATTTGGTTGGTGTTGGACTGCTTCTCTGTTCTATTTTGTTTTGTTACTTTAAACACAGACATCAGTTATAACAACCACAATTTCAGACCTATGTTTTTAATAAGCTCATGTAACACAATCCAGCATGAATGCTCAGTCAAACAAAACAACACAATTCCAGAATTATGATATGATTCTTTGTTAATGAGCTCACAATTCACTGTAAAAACACAGGTATCATGCTTCACAATTTCCACCAAAATGTATACAGCAATTGTGCCTTTTAACCTCTACATTCCATGCATACCAAAATAGAATACATACAAAGATACACAGTCCAGATATACCATGTGCAACATGGAGTGAAGAAGATACACTTATGTCCTCAATCTCTCCCAATGGTTCTGTTACCATGGTTATATGGTCCACTCTAGCTCTTTAATTAATCTCTTACTAGAAACTTTGACCAAACAAAACTTCTTAGGTATGAATGAGATATGACCTTCAACTTCTCACGCTTGTCTTAGGCCTGCTCACAAAGCATCCATGTTCAGCAGAAATCAGTTTTAACTCATCGAGTACTGATCACATAAACAGTCTAAGGCATTGTGATGCATGAGTAGTGTGAGCCCACAGACCCACAGTTGGAACCATAGTCCTTATGGGTGCTTAGATGGACAGAAAGGTGCTATTTTAAAGTATGTGTTTTATCTCAGTGTTTTAAAGGAAACTTTAACCCTGCATCACTGGTAAACATACAGGCCATCTGGCAGTTAAACCAATGGGACTCACTCATTGGCTTTCCTCACTGATTCTGCAGGCTATAATTTTAACCTGCAGGTGTAAGGAACACCCATCAGAAACTTGCGAGTCCTACTTTAAATTTGCAGATTATGCTCCAGCGCATCACTGGGGCTAATCTGCCTTTTTAATTGTAGGAATGTGCACTGAAGCAGTTGTGACTTTCCCACCAGTTCAGTGGAGTCAGTGCCAGAAGGAATCCCAAAAGATGAGGTGTTTAACCTCCTTTTCATTGTTCTTGTGGGACATGGAGGAACAGGAGTGTTGAAAGATAGCAAGGCCACCCTTGGCCTCCCCCCCAAGTCAAAGGCAGTGGTGAGATCAAGGGCAATGATAATGTATGGTGGTCCATCACAGAGAATATTGCTCATGACTTTGCTTAGGGCAACGGGAGGGACTGGAGAAACCTAAAGACGAACAAGAGCCTCGATGAGCCCTTGGGAAAATGCTGAGAGAAGCTCAAAGAGCAGCCGCAACTGAAGGAAAATTCTGGCTTAGGAAGTGGTTGGCAAACATGGAATACAGGGGGAGAATAGAAAAGTAGGGAAGCAGAAGAGGCTTTGGTAGAAATCAGAACAGAAAATAGAAAAAGGCCTGAGTGGGAGAAATGAAATCTGGCCTGGTCAGGTGACAGGAAAGGGAAGAGAGTTGGGGAAACAAGAGAAAAACGTTGCTGTAGTCTTCAAAGGGCCAAGTTGAACATTCAAAGGTAAAAGCAAAATACTGCGGGTGTTGGAAATCTGAAACAAAAACTCAGCAGGTCTGGCAGCATCTGTGGAGAGAGAAACAGAGTTAATGTTTTGAGCCTGTTTGACCCTTAAGAAGGGTCATACGGACTCGAAACATCAACTCTGTTTATCTCTCCACAGATGCTGCCAGACCTGCTGAATGTTTCCAGCATTTTCTGTTTTTGTTGTTGAACATTCAAAGGGTTAAGAGTAGAAGAAATTGCATACAGGTCAGCCCCAGATTCATACAGATTTATGTATGACACCAGCTCTTTCACAGTTCTGTGAGTTGTTTAGCATAATACATCTTAGCTAGTGAAGGAATTCATCTGGGTAAATCTGTTAATGAATGAGATTCTCCCTATCTGAAATAATTACACAGCTCACACTTCATCCACATGCAGCTTCTTCAAGATTGAATAATAACATGTTTGTTACACTATGCTATTTCTCAAAAAAAGAATTTAAAATCTGCACATTACAGACAGGCCTAAACGCACACTATAATTTACTTCACAATAAATCAAAGCCTACCCTCTGGTTTTGGACACATCTGTCAAACAAAAGACAATGAGATTTGACATTGTAAATTGATAACCAGCAACTTGAAGGCAATTCTTAAAAGTCTACATAAAGTAGGTGTGAAGTTATTCACACCAGGGGGATGAATGTTTGATTTTTTTTGAAGAAAGTAACTTAAACCTCACATATGCACTGGGAATTGTTTTTTATTTCATTCATTTTCTTCAGTGCATACATTTGTAAGTTAATCATGGACAAAGTGTGGAGAATATTGAAGACCTCCACAGATCACTGCAACAGCATGAATTGTCTTAATCCCTGGCTTTGGCTCTATGAAGCCATCCTCTCAATTTTGGGATCTGGGTTCAAGTTCAGCTTGAGTTGATGGTACGAAAGTAATAAAAGGATCACTCCTGGACATCCCATCTCCAGTTAGGCAAGTATTTTTTTTAAACTCTTACCTTTTTGATGGCAACTTACAGAGTAAACCATGTTTCCTTAAATGCAGCTGGTTTTTAGTTGGTCTTGAGGAGGTGGTGGTGGGCCTTCTTCTTAAACCGCTGCCATGGTGAAGCTACTCCTGCAATCTTGCTTGGTAGCAAGGCCCAGGATTTCAACCCAATGCCAATGAAAATATGGTGATATATGTGCAACTCAGGTTGGTGTCTGAGTTGGGAGGGGAACTTGGTGGTGGTGATGATGTGCCCATTGCACCTGTTTCCCTTGTCCTGCTAGGTAACGGTGGTATTGGTTGTGGGTTTGGGAAGTGCTACTTGAAGAGGCTGTTTTGAGTAACTGTAACATATTCTGTAAATAGTCCACAGTGCAGCGACCAAATGCCGATGGTAGAGGGAGTGGATGTTGGGGCTATTAAATTCAACTTTGAGAAAGTAACCAAGATTATTCAATGTAATAAAAGCAAAATACTGTGGATGCTGGAAATCTGAAATAAAAACAAGAACAAAAAGTGCTGAAGAAACACAAAAGGTCTGGCAGCATCTGTGGAGAGAGAAATAGAATTAAAGTTTCGAGTCTAATCTGACTCTTCATCAGAACCGCTTCACCAATTCTGATGAAGAGTCATATTAGGCTCGAAACGTTAACTCTGTTTCTCTCTCCACAGATTATTCAAAGTAAAATGGACGTGTCAGATGATTTGCAGTAATTTAAAATTTGAATCATAATTAGCAAAGCTTCTGAATAATAAAATGATGGGGCTGGAGGTTGGCTAATCAAAGAAACTTTGTTTTGCAACAAACATACATCAGTGCCTCATTTGTGTGATCATGTCTGGAGAATAAAATGTGTTGAGCTAATCCACCCCATTTGCCTTGAAGAGGTAGCTACAAAAAAGCTTGGCTGCAGTTTTATTTTACATTCACCTCACAGCTCAAAACCCCAGAGGAAGGCTGAAGTTATTCCACCATGCTGACACAGGCTGTTTGGCGTTCACTGGTGCATGTGTACATCTGATACAACCATAATCTACAATGTATTGCCATCACACAACTAGATCACTTTGTTCTTAGACAGTTCAATGTGAATCAGAGACACCTGAAAAGGCAAGAGGTTAATTGGGGATCAAATTTGTCTAACCTGACTCACTGCCGTGCAAACAGGGCACATTGTGACTTAACTAGGTCAAGCTTTTAATCAAAGCACATTTTCAACACAAGATAGCAGTCGCAGAGTATAGTGCTTCTTTCAAATAAATAATTCCATTTCTACAGTAGTGGGATGGGAGAGCTGCTAGACTCCTACTAAATTTCCTGGAGGCAAACTGGGCGTAGGAGACCCACTACCTAACTCAGTAGCATGATAGATTCCAACCTGTTTATTCAGTGGAGGCACCTATTGTGCTAGAATTATTCATTTTATTTAATTTTTCCTCCCATTTTCTCCGTCCCTCCCCTTTCCTGATATGTTGCTCTTGCTGCTTCAAAGACACTGGTTCTGTTGTCCAAAAGGCCATTCTTTGTTTGTGAATCTAGCCTATCCGTAAGTGTTGCCAGTCGTTTAAATGTGGGGTAGCACTGTGAATTTAACCCTGTTAACACCATATACTCGCATTCTTATTTCCAACCATTGGACTGATTTCCCCCTCAATAGCCCAGCGACACTGAAATCAGCTAACTTAGCATCGATCAGGTATTGAACCTCTGTCCGCCCTTGTCTGTATCAAGCAGCACACTTTGTCACCAATTTATTGACAGAGCTAATGGAAGTGCTGACTTTAATCCCTCAAATGATAGATTGTATATTTGTTAGCTGAGAACTGTACAAGTGCCTGCTCAGAGTTTTAGGGAGGGAACATACTTGGGATATTATTGGCTGGATTTTCAAATGCCTGCAGGACACGGGACCTGGTGGTGGTTTGAAAATCACATCCCAGAAAGTCGCCTCAGGATCCTGATGCTTCTGTGTCACTTCAAATTTTCAAATGGCTGGTGGTTGGGAGGATAGGAGGGAGTGTGGTGGGGTAAGGGAGCAGGGAACTTACTCACCTCCAATTAATGGCCCATTAAGCTTCTTTAGGAACTTGTTAAGGGGAAAGGCATTTGGAAGTCAGGTTTCAAATCTGATTTCAACAAACCCTGTTAGGCAAGGGATGGGAATGTGGAATTCAAAACACAAACAGATCAGCCATGATCTTATTGAATATCGGAGCAGGTTTGAGGGGCTGAATGGCCTACTTCTGCTCCTTGTTCGTATGTTTGTAACCCGAAGAGCATGATGTCTGTTAGTGCGCAGCCATCAGGGCAAAAGAAAAGTTCTTGTGTTGTAAAAGATATTGGGTTCTCAGTTAATCTGCACCAGAATGTGCACATTACTTCACTTTGGCCGCTTTGCCCTCAGGGAGGTGATGGCGTAGTGGTATTATCATTGGACTAGTAATCCAGAGACCCAGGGTAACGCTCTGGGACCTGGGTTTGAATCCCATCATGGCAGGTGGTGGAATTTGAAATCAATAAAAATTTGGAATTAAAAGTCCATGGTGACCAAAAAACCATTGTCAATTGTTGTAAAAACCCATCTGGTTCACTCATGCCCTTTAGGGAATGAAGTCTGTCCTACATGTGACTCCACATCACAGCAATGTGCTTGACTCTGAAATGACCTAGCAAGCCACTCAGTTGTATCAAACTACTACAAATACCCAAAAAAGGAATGAAACCGGACAGACCACCTGGCATTGACCTAGGCACCGGAAATCACAAAGGCAATCTCAGCCCTGTTGACCCTGCAAAGTCCTCCTTGCTAACATCTGGGGGCTAGTGCCAAAATTGGGAGAGCTTTCTCACGCCCTAGTCAAGCTACAGCCTGACATAGTCATCATCATGGAATCATACCTTACAAATAATGTCCCAGACACCACCATCACCAGCCCTGGGTATGTCCTGTCCCACCAGCAGGACAGAGGTGGCAGCACAGTGGTATACAGTCAGGAGGAAGTTGCCATGGGAGTCCTCAACATCAACTCCAGACCCCATGAAGTCTCATGACATAGGCCAAACATGGGCAAGGAAACCCCCTGCTGATTACCATGCACTGCCCTCCCTCAGCTGATGAATCAGTGCTCTGCTATGCTGAACATCACTTGGAGGAAGCATTGAGGGTGGCAAGGGCACAGAATATTCTCTGTGTTGGGGACATCAATGTCCATCAGCAAAAGTGGCTTGGTAGCACCACTGCTCACTGAGTCCTAAATGACGTAGCTGCTAGACTGGGTCTGCAGCAGGTGGGGAGGGAACCAACAAGAAGGAAAAAATTACTTGACTTCATCCTCACCAACCTGCCTGCTGCAGATGCATCTATCCATGACAATATCAGTAGGAGTGACCACCACACAGTCATTGTGGAGACGAAGTCCCACCTTCACATTGAGGATACCCTCCATTGTGTTGTGTGGCACTACCACTGTGTTAAATGGGATAGATTTTGAACAGATCTAGCAACTCAAGACTGGGTATCCATGAGGCACTGTGGGCCATCAGCAGCAGCAGAATTGTACTCGAACACAATCTGTAACCTCATGGCCCAACATATCGCCCACTCTACCATTACCATCAAGCCAGGGGATCAACCCTGGTTCAATGAAGAGTGCAGGAGGGCATGCCAGGAGCAGCACCAGGCATACCTAAAAATAAGATGTCAACCTGGTGAAGCTATAACACAGGACTACTTGCATGCCAAACAGCATAAGCAGCAAGTGATAGACAGAGCTAAGCGATCCCACAAACAACACATCAGATCTAAGCTCTGCAGTCCTGCCACATCCAGTCATGAATGGTGGTGGACAATTAAAAAACTCACTGGAGGAGGAGGGTCCACAAATATCCCGATCCTCAATAATGGAGGAGCCCAGCACAGCAGTGCAAAAGATAAGGCTGAAGCTTCCGCAACAATCTTCAGCCAGAAGTGCTGAGTGGATGATTCATCTTGGCCTCCTCCGGAGGTCTCCAGCATCACAGATGCCAGTCGTCAGCCAATTCGATTTGCTCCACTAGTTATCAAGAAACGGCTGAAGGATCTGGATACTGCAAAGGCTATGGGCCTTGACAATATTCCGCCAATAGTACTGAAGACTTGTGCTCCAGTACTTGCTGCGCCCCTAGCCAAGCTGTTCTAGTACAGCTGCCATCTACCCGGCTATGTGGAAAATTGCCCAGGTATGTCCTGTACATAAAAAGCAGGACAAATCCAATCCGGCCAATTACCACCCATCAGTCTACTCTCGATCATCAGTAAAGTAATGGAAGGGGTCATCAACAGTGCTATCAAGTGGCACTTGCTTAGCAATAACCTGCTCACTGACACCCAGTTTAGGTTCCGCCAGGGGCACTCAGCTCCTGACGTCTTTACAGCCTTTGTTCAAACATGGACAAAAGAGCTGAACTCCCGATGTGAGGTGAGAGTGACTGCCCTTGACATAACGCAGCATTTAACTGAAAGTGGCATCAAGGAGCCCTGGCAAAACGGGAACCGGGGGAAAATTCTCCGCTGGTTAGAGTCAACCTAGCACAAAGGAAGATGGTTGTTGTTGTTGGAGGTCAGTCAACTCAGTTCCAGGGCATCACTGCGGGAGTTCTTCAGGGTAGTGTCCTAGGCCCAACCATCTTCAGTTGATTCATCAATGACCTTCCTTCTATTATAA
The DNA here is from genome assembly GCF_017639515.1 of Carcharodon carcharias. Classification (NCBI taxonomy): domain Eukaryota; kingdom Metazoa; phylum Chordata; class Chondrichthyes; order Lamniformes; family Lamnidae; genus Carcharodon; species Carcharodon carcharias. Next base: position 39,884,024 of record NC_054474.1, on the reverse strand, counting down.
GGTCAGAAGTGGGGATGTTCGCTGATGACTGCACAATGTTCAGCACCATTCACGAATCCTCAGCTACTGAAGCAGTCCATGTCCAAATGTAGCAAGACCTGGACAATATCCAGGCTTGGGCTGAAAAGTGGCAAGTAATATTCGCGCCACGCAAGTGTCAGACAATGATCATATCTGACAAGAACAAATCCAACCATCACCCCTTGATGCTCAATGGCATTACCATCACTGAATCCTCCACTATCAACATCCTGGAGGTTACCATTGACCAGAACCTGAATTGGACTAGCCATATAAATACTATGGCTACAAGAGCACATCAGAGGCTAGGAATCCTGCGGTGGGTAACTTGCCTCCTGACTCCCCAAAGCCTGTCCACCATCTACAAGGCACAGGGCAGGAATGTTATGGAATACTTCCCACTTGCCTGGATGAGTGAAGCTCCTACAACACTGAAGGAGCTGGACACCGTCCAGGACAAAGCAGTTTGCTTGATTGGTGCCACATCCACAAACATTCCCTCTCTCCACCACCAATGCACAGTAGCAGCAGTGTGTATCATCTACAAGATGCACTGGAGGAATTCACCAAGGCCCCTTAGACAGCACCTTACAAACCCATGACCACTACCACTAGAAGGACAAGGGCAGCAGATAGATGGGAACATCACCACCTGGAAATTCCCCTCCAAGTCGCTCACCATCCTGGTTTAGAAATACATCGCCGTTCTTTCATTGCCGCTGGGTCAAAGTCCTGGAACTCACTCCCTAACGGTACTGTGGGTGTACCTACACCACATGGACTACAGCAGTTCAAGAAGGTAGCTCACCACCGCCTTCTCAAGGGCAACTAGGGATGGGCAATAAATGCTGGCCTAGCCAGCTCAGCCCTCATCCCGTGAATGAATAAAAAAAAAAATCAATCATTTATCCTTGTGGCCCTCTGATGAGCTCCCCCTCTAATCGATAAGGCAGCGGCAGGCCCCAACATGTCTTTGTTGCTGGCACTGGGCAGGCAGCTCCTGCACCAACACTTGGTGTCACTAATTGGGTGCAGAGCTCACCTCTTGCCTGATTAGGTTATTAGCATTTAGTAATAGTGTTACAAAAGTGGTGCAGTTCAAGTGCAGGGTTGGACCTGAAACTCGTCTGAGTTTTGTCGGGTTCCCGCCTCTAATTTGAAAGTCCAGCCCTATGTAACAGCATGCACATTTACGCCTCTTTTATCGTGGTGGAAACTTGAGAGACTAACTACTTTGCAGCATTAAAAAATATATATTTTGCAAACCTTGATAATTAGTAGAATCTAATTCTTTACAAAGAATCAAAGTAAGTTTCAAGTTGCATTTCTCCCTGCTGTATTTTTATTGAATTTCTGGAATATTCATGGACTAGGATTTTCTGGCCCTGTTATGTTGGGGGGGGGGAGGGGTGTGCCTGTAGGGGGGGGACCCGCCAATGGCGAGGCAGTTCCCCAGCCAGAAGTCCATTCACTTGTGGTGGGACTGGAAGATCATGGCAAAGGGGAGGTGCGGAAAATCCCGCCCATGATATTTTTATATGAGCTTACCTTGCCAGTGTATTTTCCTTGGATGCTACTCTGATGCCAAAAATGCAGCACCAAATGCATATCCTATTGCTGGTCATAAGGCCATCAAGAAATTAATTTATATTAATAACAGTGCACTTTGGTATAAAAGGAGTTAGTATGAAACATCTCCAAAAAGCCTTACTTAAAGAGAAAGTCACATCTTAATGTTTGAAAAGAGCTTAGTGATTCATCATCACTCTTTTCAGTCAGTCAGAGCTAGGTGGCAGCACTGCATTTGTATATTTGAATATGTATGTGTGATATTCCTAACTTCATAATGATAAGAAAGCACATCAAAAATGCTGTGGGAATAAAGCCCCCTGGTGTAATAGCAAAGCAGTTTTAAATTTACTGCCCTTTTGAATCTTAAGAGAGAGTATATTATCAGGAATTTAATTTTTCTGCTATTTGAAGCCATTGGGGGGTAATTTTTGACTCCTCTGCCTAAACAGTTACCTGGCAGAATATTTTGCCTGCTCATTGTGGAAGATGCTCAATCTTCATCCAAGTGATCCACTCTGTCAGGTTCCCGCCCAGGCAACAATGTTGAAAATTGCCACCATTTTCATTGCAAGCTTTCTAGTGCTCTCTATAGTAGTCACCTGATACAGCATAAGTACATGGCCCTCACAATCTCAATCGTTAGAAGACAGCTATTACTGGTTACTATTTTCCACATCAATAATTCTCCTGGTTCCGCTGTTGTGCTGATTACTGATAATTGTGGGACAATTTTTGTGCTGGGAACCCATGTCCATTAAGAACTAAGTTGAAATTGACCCAAATCATTTCACTTGTTGCTGTTGCTAAGCATCTATTTATTTTGCTGAACTTAACTTGGTTTTAAATGCAAGTGGAAGAACAGGGTGCTAAATCACTGTGTCAGTCAGTCCATTTTTAGATTGGCTCAAAAGGCTTCAGAAGCTTTGTACTCCTAGCAGTTCACATTTACTAACTGCTCAACTGCACAGATTAATTTCTTCTGATTCCCTTGCCAGACAAAGGGAAGAAACTTAAACTATCTAAAGGGAAATATCAGAGTACCTTTGCTGATAATATGTGAGATATCACAACCATCACATATGGTATGGATTTCCACATCATTTTTTCTAAACACTGTTTTTGATTTTTGAATTTCTGAAAGAAGTTTAAGGGGCAAAATTGGGTAAGGCCTGAAAACGGGTGTAGAAATTTTGATGTGCAATCAACTCCTGCCTGTTCATTCTGATATAGGCAGAATGCAAACTTTGTGTTGCTTGCTCATTTTCATGATTGCAGTGGTACAACCAGTGTTGAGCACACTGATGAGTGACTGCATGCCTGGGTGTGTCATTCAAAACCATGAGAAGCCAGCAGGAGTTCAAGTTAGCCTGAGCTACTTAAAAGCAAGCTGCACCTCTCAAAGCAGAGGTGCATTTTGATTGGAACAGGTGCTGGAATTCATTAAATAGGAATTCATTACACGCTTTGATCTGGCTAAGATACAGAAATTGCACACAGCAAAGTTTACAAGGTTTTTTTTATCACAGCACTGGAGGCCTTGGTGAAGGGGGTCAGCAGAACAGGGCAGGTTCTCTATCCACAGGGAGTGGGGAGACCAGCCAGACTAAGTTGAGAAGGGAATTGGTGCAGACAGCCATGCAGGTCAATGCTGGGAGTGTAGCCTTGAGGACCTGGATGCAGTGGCAAAAGGAATTCAGTCGTGTCATATAAGTGGTCAAAGTGAGTGAATGCATCTTCAAATGCTACATTCCACCAACTCTTGCACTAGAGTCACAAACTGCTCAAAGCGTCACATCCCATGTCTCACCTACCTATAACCTCCATCAATCACAAGTCATACCTAGTCTCATCTTACCCACACGCACCTAGCACTGTTGCAAGCCTCACACTCTTATTTCACAGGTTGTATGCATTACCAGCTATTCAACCATGACAACCAGATCACCAAAAGCACATTGTAGTGCAGTAACATTCACTGACGTTCTTCCCTCCCTCTTTCTGGACTAGGTGGCGCACATCAGAAAGTAGTTGTGGGAGAGTCGCGGGAGAGGCTTCACTCCGATGGAAGAGACAGCACTTATTATAATTAGAGTGGCCATGGTGAAGCCTTTGTCTGTGGTGAAGCTGAAAGTGTTGAAGGTAATGGTATGCTCATACCTACTCTTTTTTCTCACATGCCGTCTCTCCCTCATCTCACAATCTTTTCAGATTCCTAAGCTGCACATGGTATAAGGTTCCAAATCTTGTTCCCTCCCATCCTTTCTATGGGAGGGAACAAGAGTTGGAAACTTATACCATGTGCAGGTAGAGCTGCACTACCCTTGTATCTTTCTCTTTTCCAATGCTCAAGAACTGTCACCTGGCCAGGCAGTGGTGCAGGAACAAGAAGTTGAAGAGGAGGAAGAAACTGATGATGATGAAACACCATCACTTGACCTCACTCTTGCTCAGATACTGGCACTGTGTGCTCTTTAGAAGGTAGCAATGTGGTGGGATTAGCACATTGTGTAATGACATGAGCTGGGAAAAGCTTGTATTTTCTTTTGTGTGATGTCCCTTTAAGACCAAAGTGGGCTGGGTGGTATTTCAAAATAGGGCTAATTGGTTTCCTGGTTATGACATCATTAAGTTCCAAGAAATGCCCATGTGACTGGAGGTTGCCATGGGGTTGAACAGCTAAGAAGCAAATGGGAATAGGCATGGGAATAGAGGGATACGGACCCCGGAAGTGCAAAATGTTTTAGTTGACAGGCAATATGATCGGCACAGGCTTGCAGGGCCGAAGGGCCTGTTCCTATGCTATACTTTTCTTTGTTCTTTGTGTTCTTTGTTCAAAGGTTAAATAGAAAGCTAATTGCAGTGGATTGTGTCAGCCTTGTTTTTTTTTTGGTGGTTCAGAACACACTGAGAACTCATGCAAAGAGGAAGCAAACAAGTTCACTCTAATTGAAACATTTTCTGTTTGTCAGCCTTCAAACAGATCCTGGTGTTGAAGCAGGTTTCTGAGAATAGAGCAGAGACTATGATACTTTGTATGTGGTATGCAGTTGGAAAGAGTGGAGAGCTGAAGACAGGGTGGGCAAGGAGTTATGGATTGGAGAAGACCCATTGCTGCTGTTTCAGTGTTGCAAGAGCCCACCAGACTGTTTAAAAGATAAGAGAAAGGAGTCTCTGGAGATCTTGTGCCCTCAGGACTGTCATGAACTAAGTGAGAGAGGGTTCATAGACGTCGACCATGTCTGGGGATGTTGGATGAAATGTTGCTGCTGGTAAATGCAACTCAAAGGCTGAAATGATTGAGTGGGAAGTGAGAGGCCCTACATAGCAGAGGCTGAGATTGAAAGACTGTGAGGTTGCACATGGTCCCGCATTTGTGTGGGAAGTAATGTGAGTGCTTATAACTACGTGAGGCATATCTTTGCTTTATTGACTATTTAACGTGAAATTTACCTTTTTATTTGAAATATCCTTCACCTGTTAATTTAAGTTTGAATTATGTTGGTTTTAGTTGGTTTATTGCAGTAAAAGTTTTAAAAAGTGAAATCTTGTCTGTGGGTTTTCTTTCCTTTGGCTTCATGGGGATTCCTTTCTTTTAAAAGTTACCAGTCTCTATGGGTATATAACAATGGTGAGTCATGGGGCATGAGTGGCCTGCAGTCAGGGCAGGAGGAAAGAGTAGCACAACTTGCTGGAGGACAATGTTGTACATAAGTGGTTGCAGAGGACTCAGATGAAGACTTTGACGGGTGGCATACAGCAGAAGGCTAATGGATGTGCAGACAGAAATGCTTTTGCATTAGCAGGCATGCCAGAAAGACTGCTGTCACTGTCAAGGAGAATGGAATTGTCTGGCACCAACTTACCACACGGCTTTATGCAGAGTTTGGAGCCCAAGTGGTGGTCAACTTGATAAGCCCACATGCAGATTCAACCATGATGCTAAAAGATGCTGGAAACCTGAAACAAAGACAGAAAATGCTGGAAAAACTCAGCAGGTCTAACAGCATCTATGGAGAGAAAAAGACAGATTAAACGTTTCTAGTCCGTATGACTTATCCTCAAAGCTTTCCTTCAGCTCTGAAGAAGAGTCATATGGACTTGAAACGTTAACTCTGTTATTTTCTCTCCGTAGATGCTGTTAGGCCTGCTGAGTTTTTCCAGCATTTTCTGTCTTTGTTTCAACCATGATGCAATGCCTGATTGCCAATACCTCAGTTTTCATTGCGTTACAGGTAGAAGCCATCCAATGTCAAATTGCTGCAATGGAAGCTCTGACTGAAGTCCTGCAATCTCTGTTTATTGCCATGCAAGCACAGTTTGTTACCATCATGACTGTGAATTATAGTGTGAAAAGGGGCTTTCAGGGTTTCACAGAAGTTCAGCAATCTGTCCTCTAACAGATTTACAAGATTACTGAGGTGCTAACCTGTGGGAGTGGCTGAGGATACATGGAGTACAAGCCTGCTGTCCTCTGTTAGGATGATAGCAATCACCTTCCCACCACCGCTGGTGTCTTTGCTGTCACCTGTCAGCCAACCAGCCCAGGTAACTGACACCCATGCCTAGGTCGTGCAGTCTGAAGTTGGGCCAGAGCTACTTGAGGGCATCCTGTATGGCCATTTGCAATCTCCCCCACTGTAAGTCAGCAAACTTCCACCAGCCATACCACAGCCACTGGGGTAACACTGCACAGGAGCATTGGGATAGGCAAAGACATGTGGAAGATAGGCACTAAGCGAAGGTAATATTGGAAGGTTTGTTTGATAAAGTTGGTTGGAAATGTTTGCTTTGTGGTGGCTTTTCTTTCAGTATTGTGGCCAAGTGAAAGCTGTGATTGTCAGTTACAGAGGGAAGGCAAGGTGACCATGGATAGTCTGAGCAGAAAGGGGGTATGTACTTGACTCCTTCCTTACTCCTCCTCCCCTTCTTCCTCCTCCTCCTTGGTTGCTTGCTGTATCCCTAGTGGCAAGTGGTATGCCTTCATGATGATGAGGTTGTGCAGGATACAGGATACCACAACAAATCAGGAAACAGCTGGCAAATATTTCAGTGATCTTCCAGAAGAGTTCAGGCATTGGACCCCAATGGTCTGTTCAGTGGATTTCCCTTGGCACCATGACACTCATTATATTCATGAGGCCAATGTGCGCTTGTGCTGTGCATTAAATTTATTATTCACGTGGGTAGCAGATGGCCCAGCTTTGAATAAGGGTAGAAACGAACAAACATTTCTACAAACTCAGGACCAATCAATGGTAATCAATCAGCAACTAAACTGAAATAGTTAATGGCCCTTTTAAATAGCATTGGTGTGGGGATATTTCCTGCTGCTGAACGCATGTTCAGCTGTGTGAGGTTAAGAAAAGGCATTGAATTTAAAAATGGCGCCATTACAGTCAAATCCATGTTACACACTGACTGGCATCAGGACCTGCCTACTCTGCACAACTTGGACCACACTACTAACACCCATGCTAATGCCTTCACCAAATGGCATCTGTGCAGCTCATACCAAAAGTGTGTGTGCGCAGCATTGGCACCACTTTGCACACAAATGGCATCCACAGCCATGGCATAGAACCAAATCTTGTGGCCTCAGTTCTTTAGCTCTGTAAACTTTAAAAAAAATTGTGACTTTTGTAAATCTTCATAATTAACAAGGTTTAATCCATGAGTTATAAATAAATTTATTGATGATTCTGTTTTATTGTTAAAAATTCACATAGAACTGTACCCAGTTCTGGAAACAAAAGAGACATTTAAGCGTACGTGGCAGTGCAGAGAAGAGCCACAAGACTGATCATTGAAAGCTCTGAATTATGAGAAAATACTGAAGAAACTTGAGTCTGAAAGTGAGAATAGGAGTGGTGATCTTGACAATATAATTTAGAGAATGGAAAAAGTAAATTCGGAATATTGCTTTTACTTTAAATTAAATTGTGAGAACAGGACAAAGAAATACAAATTCAAACTATTAAAAGTTGAATTGAAAATTGGTATCAGGAAGTTCATTTTTACTCACAAAGAGTGATTAACAGATGGAAAGGACTTCCTGATAGGCCAGTGGAAGCAATAACCCTGAAATCATTTACGAAATGATTGGATGACACAATGGGGAGAACAAAGAGCATTTCTGGATGGATGAGCTAAAATGAATTAAATGATCTGTTTCAACAGTATTTAACTTGAAAGAAGAATAGTACATCTGAACGTGAATGAAGGGAAATCAACAAAACGAGGATGGAATTACTTGTGTCAGTGCTGGCAAATGATATTATCAAATGAAGGCAAATGGGCCTTCCTGATCTGATAACTAAAATGATATGATTCTTAGTGTTTATTTCGACTTACAAGAAATAATCAAATCTTTGCACTGTTTAGAATCCGTAACACAATGTCTAAATAACCAGTATAATGGAAAAGATACTTCTATGCATATTTAGTATATATATTGGTGTAAAAAATGAACTGTAATTTTCAAAACTAAAAATCCGTGCATAGTTATGTTCTATACTTGCATTGCAGTCTTTTACCTTTTGTAAACCCAGTATTTCTCGTCAATCCATGAAAATATTTACACCCACAAAAATATCACCGTAAAACAATAACACTATATCAGCTTCTCTCAGCAAGACCTTGCTGCATTCTGGTCAATGTATTTTACACAAAATTTTGTATAAAATATCAATTTAGAGAACAGCAAATTCTCCTGTTTTGACTGTGAGGAGGAAGAATGCACCAAGAGGAAGCACTTCTCCACTGGGAAGGATGAAAATATTAGAATGTACATCATCCATTGCCAGAGGCCTGGGGTTAGGTTATTTATCCTTTCTTTTTGTGAGGCCATCAGCAGGGAATTAGGAGAAAAAGCCAAAGATACAGTGGAAAGATCCTGGTTGCAAACTTTGGTTGCATAATGCCCATTTTTCGGCACAACAGGAACCTTTCTTGTTCCAAAGTAAAATCTGCATCGTGTGTGTACTTCTGGTGTGTATGTGATGTCAGATGCAATTCTGTGCAGGACATTAGTGTGGGTACAGAGAACATGTAACTCTGATTTGACACCAGTGCTACTGTTTTGTAGCTCAAGTCTTCAGCTAATACGCTTTTAAAAAATTTGTACAGCTGAGCTTGCACTCAGCAGCAAGAAGGTACACTCCCCTCCCTCTCACCTCCCATCAATGCTGTTTAAAGAGACCCTTAATGACTTTTAAATTAGTTGTTGATTAATTTTTTTGTTGCATCCTAGACACTGGTTTGTTGGATCCTATTCACATGCTTGTTGTAAGGGGTGGCCAATTTGGCACTAATGATTGAGTTGAGTGGCAGACACTTCATAGGCAAAAACTCTGTGTACAAAGGTACTCAGCAGCAACTAAACATGTGCTTACACTTCAAATTCTATTTCTATACTCCGCTGCTACAAACTATTGACTACAGACTACTAACTACAGAAGTAGCCTATGCTACTTTGCTATTGGATACTAACATCATGTGATCCTCCATTATAACATTCTTCTTAAAGATATCTTACACATCAGATTACCACATCCCTCCACCTTGACTCAGAAATACATTTTATATTTACAATTACAATTTTCTCAAAATAGTAAAATACTTACACTGGTAAGTAATTTACACATTCAGTCTTTCTGGGGATTTCTTTAGGCATGTAGAACGTCTCAGCTCTACAGCTTCAGATGCCTTGTCAGGAGCCTCCTTTTCTGGAGTTGTCTGAAAATCAGGTGCTTTGGTGGGTTCCTGCAGATCTGTATTTTCCTCTCTTGAAGGAATAACAGATACTTCAGACACATCTGTACTAGATTGAGTTCTTTCAACAGGAAATGCTGACCTGGTAGCGAACACTGGTGGAATCATTTCTTGGTGCATAGTTTCTCTCTTCCTTAGATGATCCACGTTTTCGTATGATTCAACCTTCCACCTCCACATGGTAAGATAGAGGTCCAGTCACTGCACTTATTTCACCTAGTAACACTTCAGTGCTTCTCCAAAATTCTTCAGGTATACCGTTTCTCCCACGATGGCATTGAACGGCTTATAGGATACCTATCAAGGACACTCACCACAGTGGAAAAGGGATACTCACAGATGGAAAAAGAAGGCCTGTCAACCATCCTTGGTGTAAAGAAATTTCACCAGTGCATACACGGCCGTCATTCTACAATTGTTTCAGACGACAAGCCATTGCTAGGATTATTCAGTGATGACAAGGCTATACCACCCATAGCCTCAGCAAGAATACAATGATGGGCTTTAATCCTTGCAGCATATGAGTATACTTTCATAAAAGAATGAGAGATGCTCAATATAGTGGGACCAATTGTCCATTGCTGGATTGATAGGATCAATACTTCTGAATTGCGGCATGCTATGAGGAAGTTACTTCGACGATCTGAATGCTGTGTGAGGTATAGTGCCAATTTTGTTTTTCTTGTTTGCTTCTGTTTAACTTATATAATCCTCGTTGCCAATTTGTTGGATCCTAGACAATGGTTTGTTGGATCCTGTTCGCAAGCTTATTGTAAGGGGTGGCCAATTTGGTACTAATGATAGAGTAGCAGACACTTCATAGGTAGAAACTCTGTGTTTATTTACAAAGATAAAAGACAAAGATCAGCAGCAACTAAACATGTGCTTGCACTTCAAACTCTATCTCTATACTCTGCTGCTACTAACTACTGACTACAGACTACTAACTACAGAAGTAGCAACTTTGCTATTGGATACTAAGATCATGTGAGCTTCCATTTTAACATTCTTCTTATAGGTATATTACACATCAGATTTCCCCATTTCTAGTGGTTATTTCTGACTTTGTAGAGTTGTTTGGAGGCGTGCTCTGTTGTTTAAAGTTGTGGAAGTCTGCTGGAATCAATGTGATAGGTGCTGAAGGCCTTAGCCCTGACTGCATGGGTTCTGAACAAAACAGTTGTTCCTTTACATGGCTGCTGTAGTTACTTTCTTACTTGATATGCAGCTTAACAGGGAGAATGAACAAAGACGACACACAGACAGGTTGCTGGTGAGTAGTGGAGAGAAAATATCCACCTTGGGTCTCCAGGGAGAAATTCTCCCACCTCAATCTCAGCAAAGGGCAATGTGTCAGATGTCCCTGCTACATTGAGGAGGTCCTCACTGAAATTGTGCATCTGCTGCAGCCACGGCAGGGCAAAGATGGCATTCCCAGTGACTGTGAAAGTGACCATGGCCATGAATCTTTATGCATTGGGCTCCTTCTAGAGTAGAGTAGGCAATATTTGCAATATCTTCAACTTTGTAGTTCACTGTTGCATGAGGGAGGTCACTGAAACTTAATGAGAGCTGATTGCAGTTCATTCTCTCTGGCCAGGAGGAACCAGGTGGAGTGAGTGCAGTGCTATGCAAGGAATGCAGCCTTCCCTATCATGCAGGATGCCATTGATTGCACATACACTGCTTTGTGCTTGCCACACGTGAATTCCAGAAAGGATACCATGCCCCTAATGTCCAGCTGATGTGCAGTCATATGCAATGTATCATGCAGGCCAATGTCCAGTATTTACTGTACCATCTGCATTTCAGCCTCCATGACAAACCAGAGAGTGGTTAAAGGATGACAAGAGCTAACTGCTGACCACATGGCTCATGACTCTAGTGCACAACACAAGAACATGTGGCCAGCATGCATATAAGGGTAGCTATGCTGCCACATGAAATGTGATAGAGCAGAGCATTGGGGTGCTTGCATAACACATCTGCTGCCTGGGACACTCTCGTAGAGATCTGCAGTACTCAATAGAGCATGTTTCAAGGTGGAAAAAGCATAGAAGATCATATAAATAGAGGCTTGGAATACAAAAGCAAGAAAGTAATGAAAAACCTTTATAAAACTCTAGTTTGACCTTAACTAGAGTATTGTGCCGATTCTGGGCACCACATTTAGGAAGAATATGAAGACTTTAGAGAAGGTGCATAAAAGTTTTATGAGAATAGATCCAAGGATGAGGGACTTCAGTAACATGGATAAATTAGAGAAATGGGCTGTCCTCTTTAGAGAAGAAGAATTCGAGAGAAAATTTGATAGAGATGTTCAAAATCAAAAGGCTCCACTCTAGGCAGAGTAGATAGAAGGAAATTGTTCCCATTGGCAGAAGGGTGATGAAGAAGAAGATATCGATATAAGTTGAATGGCAAGGTGAGGAACAGCTTTTTTACACATTGAGTGGTTAGGATCTGGAGTGCATTGCTTCACAGTGTGGTTGAGGCAGATTCAACTGTGAATTTCAAAAGAGAATTGGATATGCATCTGAAGAGAAAAAGTGTGCAGCGCTACAGGGAAGAGGCATGGGAGTGGAATTAGCTGAGTTCCTCTTACAGGGAGCAGGTCTGGTCATGCCTGCTGATTGGCCTCCTTCTGTGCTTGAATTATTCTATGATTCTAGGAAAAAAAGAAAGGCTTTTATTTATTTGGCACTTTTCACAATCACCAGATGTCTTTACCAGTGCTTTACAATGAATTAAACACTTATGAAGTGTAGTCACTGTTGTAATTTGGGTAATGATTCTTAGTTGTCTGCTGCATCCTGCACATGCCTTGCCTTCAAGAGGGCACAGCCTGTACCAGTGGGGATTTGGTAACCAGCTGAGGAGGAGGAAGAAGAAGGAATGAGGAATTCAATGCATCCCCTTTTTGACTGGGCTGTCTGTGATCGACACATGCAACTGCAGTACCAGTGACGACAACCCAGATTTCCATTCAACAACAGTTCCACAACTTGCCTTCCCTCTGCTATTAACCATCTCTGTGTCCTCTTGGTCACAGTGCTGAAATGAATGCTACAAAATAACCCTTCAAAATCAAATGTATTATTCAAAGCATTCTATACCAAATCAACTAACCTTCCTCGTGCTTTACATTAGTGCCTGTCTTATGTGTATTTTCACCCATCTGAGTGCTCCTACATAGTACAATGGCTGCAGTATAGCTGGTGGCTGGTGGAAAGCTGTTGATTTTGAATGGGAAAGATAATAGCCTTGCAAGATGATGTTGAGCAATTCTAGTCCTAGAAGGGCCAGCTTTGGACTGCAGGATCTTGGCATGGCTGCAGCTGTCTGGCTGGCTGGCAGCAAACAGCAAAAAACGACAGCAGGGTTGTGCCCCATTGAGGCTATGTGTTGGAGGATAGAATACTGCACTGCTGTGACATCTTGCATGCCCCTTTGCACAGTGGTAACCACAACCATGATGGCAGCAGTCTGAGCTTGTTGGGCAGAAGTTGGCCTTGCATGACTTCAGTCTGAGCTTCCACTGCAACACTCAGCCATTGGGTGACTTCTGCTTGTGTTACAATGGAAGCTGAGACATCGACCATCAGACATTGCATGATGGTTAGATCCACCAGTTTTCTCATGGAGTTGGCCACTACTTCTACTCTTGAAAGTATGGGTTCCAAGCTCTGCCCAAAGTACTGTGCCAAGTTGGTGCTGGACTCCTCCATGTTCCTTTACATTGCAGGTAAGCTTCCTGGCAGTCTTGCCAATGCACCAAGCATTTAATTATATATACCCACCTGCATTCTATGGTAGACCGTCCCTTTGAAGTTCTCATCTGAGTCCACTGGAGCAGAACTCGTGGCCCTTCAGTGAGCTGACACCTGCGCTACCCTTGTCTTGTGCCTAGGCTGCAGGCCACTTGTGCCTGATGTCTTATCATGTGCAGATCTTACATCTCAGCTATCCTCTAGATTATGTGTAGTGTCTGAGCTGATGGTTGTGAGTGTGACAGTGAGTGACAGTGTTTCTTCTTCATCACTGTCTTTCTATTCATTCACCTCTTACTCCTCAATTACTGCCTAATCAAATGGCAGCTCTTGGATATCTGAAATCAAAAAGGCAAAATGGTAGAGTTATAGTGAGACGAGGGGGCAGGCAGAAGCAAAAAGTGCATGTTTACACCATTCGCAGCTTGTAAACCAGAGAGGCTGTGGGATGAGAGGGAATTAATAGGTGAGGAAGAGGATTAGGCATAAAGATAGCATCACCTTCAATGATTTCAGCCCCTTTGCTGGACACACTCTTTTTCTGGGCTGCTCCAATGATGGAGAGCACCATCTCTTCCACTGGGGCACCTGTCCCTCCCTGGTTAGTTGTTGATTGTGCCATCTTATCCTGCAAGAGATAGGGTAGTGTGCTATTTAGTGTGGGTGTTGTGTCTGCCATGTGCAAGCTAAGAGATGTGGGCATGAAGTTTGCAATGGTGCCAAGTGTATGATGTGAACTAGAGCTATGAATATGAGGCATGAGTTGTGATTGATAAAGATTGCTGGTAGGTGAGTGAAAGGGAGGTGGTGGTGGATTCAGCAGTGTCTGAGGCTGGTGATTCAGTTTTAAGGATATGCAGTTGAAGATGAATTTACAGACCTTGACCACTCGTGTGAGGACATTAAACTTCTTATTACACTAAATTCAGGTTCCTAGTGCTCACTGCTTGCTTTGGGTGCATGACTATATTCTCCCATTTACTTCTCAGAATTTAGCCTGACCCCTTGTGGAGAGAGCACATCTGGCCTCCTGTCCACTTCCCATATCAAGGCTTTCAGTGCTATGCCTGAGAACCTTGGAGTCCACTCTCTGCTCTGTTGCACTATTGGTTAGTGTACTTCCTGCTCAAGAATGTCTTCCTCACCACTTCCAATATCTGTGCCAGCCAAAATGTATCTCCCTTTTGTGGGGTACAGGCTGAGTTTAAGTAGTACTATAAGTTGTGCTAGCCTCATGTTTAACACTAGGCTGCATGCTTCTATCATTTAAGTGAGCAGGCAGAATGAAATGTGTCTTCTGCTTGCAACAGAAGGGGCAGGCGTGGGTTAATCTTGCATTACGATACCCAGGTCAATTTTCAGGGCTTATCCAATTTTTTAACCTGTTTTAATTTGCAAATTCAGTTATTATACTAAATTTCCATTTTTCATTTACAATATTAGTTTCTCATGAATTCAATTTTGTAAATAATTTCAAAAATGTCTCGGAAATTTTGTGGAAATGAAATTACAAATTTTAAATAATGTATAGTGTGAACATTGTTTTAAAGTATCTTCAGGTATCTTTTTGCTAATTATTTTGTCCCCAGCTACTTTTTACCAATACTGCTTTGGAAATCATCATTACAAATTGAACTGACAAACAATACCAACTCTAAGACCCATAGTTGCCACGGGTTAGTTTATCCAGATCCTTAATGAGGCGACAGGGACAAATATTGAGAACCAAACAGTATTGAGGAATTATATATTAAAGCCCGTTTTTACCTATGCTTAAAATTCTTTTCCAGTAGGTCATTAGCATGCAAAGTAAAAGAAATGAATTTGCTTCTTAATAATCAAAACCAGTTCTATTAATTGGATAAACATAATGATGAACTGTCATGACAAACTCAGTATTCAACAGCAAGACTGTTTGGGTTGATAGAGCCAAATATGTTCACAGTCAGTAGACTGTAGAGGCTTTCATATCATCACTCATGGTCGGCTTTGAACTTTGGCCAAGAGTGTGCTAACTTACTCCACCGGCCAGTACCTGAGAACTATTTTATTTGTTTGGGAAATGGATGTTCACATGAACAGATCATTATCAGTACAAATAAAAGTATTATAGATTAAGGTCATTAATAGAACATCGGTAAATGTGGCTGAACTGTGATTGCAGAACAAGAGTACACAAATTTAAAACTAACAAGCCCCAAATGGATTAGAAAATAAGCAAACATTTAGCCCACAGGTTACAGATATAAGGAAAAGATTCACAATAAAAGTAGTTTCTGTTGTGTTAACTGCTTCAAATAATTGCCCTGTCTGTAAAGAACCCAACACGTGGAGCTGAATCAGCTGGGCTAGGAACCATCCAGATTACTTGATCTCATCCAGTGGTGTTATAATTGGTCTCAGCCCCTTATGCTAGAAAAAAATCAGGTTCCTGTTTCAAGTTTAATGCTCCCATGTTGAAGATCCTGATGGAATTCACTGTCACACATGGCACTTCAGCTGAGTGCCAAAAGGTAGCTGATACCCTTGGAAATTGCTCGCATCCAAGATCAGTGCCTCCAAAAAAGGAAAGGAGAAAATTAGAAGGGTTGCAGAAGTATTCGGTTAGGAATAGGCTTGAAAATTCTAGAGTTAAGTACAAAGGGTTATAATTTGATCCTCTTTGGAATACAGTAGTACCTGTGGGGCAGCCCACATTAGAAGTGGTTTCTATGAAAAGAAACTAGCCAGGGTTCAACAGTGGAGATCAGTCTATGGATAACATTTCTTTTTAATTTTCATTGAATGGGCACAACACTGTGCTGAACTCCCTGTGTCAATGACCTAGTTTGCTGTATTTTCAGAAAACATGGACTGGATTTAGCATGAAGCGTGGAATGGATGTGCATAACTGCTGTTCAAAACAGATCTGATCCCTGATAATCTGATTTACAGAGCAAATATAAGTTAAATGATGAGTAATAGAGTTGACCTTATATCAATATTACAATGTTATCTGTTGAGTACAAAATGTTAGGTATTACTGAGTGCAGCTTCGCAAATAACTTTGAACATTTAACCCTGCTTCAAGACCAAGGTTCAGCGGAAATATGATTCCCATCACAGGTTGATGTGAACATTGAAGAGAAAACAGCAGAGCCTTGCTATGGGCTTTAAGGAATTTCAAATGAACTTTATATTAAGTTTGCTATCCCATCTGAATGTGGGTATAAAAAGATTAGATTGATTGTGAGGAGGCTTGAATTATGACAAGAAGAATGCACTAATAGGACATTATACAAGGCAGAAACATCGGTCTCCGTTCCTCAAGTAGACAGGACCTTAATGAGAAGATAGTTATCTCCTTAGGGAGGGGGTTGAAGTTTTAGTATCACAAGTTCATGTGACTTCTGCTTTATAGGTTCATTAGTTAGGTAAAAAGAATAAAAATAGCCTGAAGGAACCACTGAATATGTTCAAAGCTGTTTCGCATTTTCAGATAACTACTATTTTCTGAGCCTCCAATATAGTTTTGACACCTGTGCACTTAAAGTAGTTAACTAAGGATTTTTCCACCTGATCAATTTCCAGTGACCTTGCTGATGAATGAATGGAATAAATTCATGTGGGTGGTCTAATGGCAGCAGCCTCAGCAAATCTCAAAGTCTCAAAAAGTAGCAGAGTACAATCAATTCATCATGCACATTTGGTAAACTTCCATATGATATGTTATAATTAAACTTAATAACAGGGATTGAGAGAAAACCTAGGTACAGAAAAAAATTGGCTGAAGGGTAGAAAACAATGAGCATTATTTAAAGAAGTAAAGTCAGGTTGGGGCACAATATTCAGCATAGTGCCCCAGAGCTCAGCATTTCTAATTTATCTTCAATGTCCTAGATCCTTAGACAATGCAAATTGGTCAAATTTGTAGAGGATACCTACCTCGGGGGTGTGGGGGGTTGGGGGGGGGGTGGTGGGGTGGGCAGAGGAATCGAAAGAAGCAGCTCAGAAGTTACAGAATGAGCTGAATAAATACATCAGTGGGATGAGCAATGACGATGGATGTAATATCTAAAGTCTAATTTCCAGTAATAGATGAGCAGAAATTTCCTCCAATTAAATATTCAAAGTCCAAAACCATCATCTTTGGTCCCCATTACAAACTCAGCTCCCTAGTTACTGAGTCTATCCCTTTCCCTAACCACTGTCTGAGGCGGAACCAGACTGTTCACAAATTTGCCATCATTTTTGACCACAAACTGAGCTTTCAATACAATATGCTCTCCATCACTAAGATGCCTACTGACACCTCCATAACATCGTCTATCTCTGCTCCTTCCTTGGTTCATGTACTGCTGAAACATTCATCAATACCTTTGTTAACTCAAGTTTCAACTATCCAACACACTTCTGATCACCCTCGAGTCCTATGCCCTCTGTAAACTCGAACACATCCAAAACTCTGCTGGTCTGTGTTCATACTTGTACTATCAACATCCCAGGGGGTTACAATTGACCAGACACTGAACTGGACTAGCCATATAAATACTGTGGCTGCAAGAGCAGGTCAGAGGCTAGGAATGTTGCAGCAAGTAACTCACCTCCTGACTCCCCAAAGCCTGTCCACCATGTACAAAATACAAGTCAGAAGTGTGATGGAATACTTTCCACTTGCTTGGATGAGTGCACTCCAACAACACTCAAAAAGTTTGACACCATCCAGGACAAAGCAGCCTGCTGATTTGTACCCCATCCACAAACATTCATTCTTTCCACCATGAGGCACAGTGGCAGTAGAGTGAACCATCTATAAGATATGCTGCAGCAACTCACTAAGGCTTCTTAGTCAGCACCTTCCAATCCACATGACTACTACCATTTGGAAGGGCCATGGCAGCAGACATGGGAACACCACCACCTACAAGTTCCCCTCCAAGCCATACATCATCCTGACTTGGTAATATATTACAATTCCTTCACTGTCGCTGGGTCAAAATCCTGGAAGTCACTCCCTAACAGCACTGTGGGTGTACCTACACCACATAGACTGTGGCGGTTCAAGAAGGCAGCTCAGCACCACCTTCTCAAAGGCAATTCTGCATGGACAATAAATACTGGTCTTGCCAACAATGCCCAAATCCTTTGAATATTGATATAAAAAAAGGGCAGATCACCAAAAACTAATATCTCCTGGAGAGGCTCAGTGTCAAAATTTGTTTGATAATTTCACCCATGAAGCATTTTACCATGTTAAAGGTGCTATGTAAATGCAAATTTTGTTACCTTTACTGTGAGACAAAGAAACATATTTAATGAGTGTGCAAGAGTGATGTTAACATTGAAACATAAACATAGAAACATAGAAAATAGGAGCAGGAGTAGGCCATTCGGCCCTTCGAGCATGGTTCGCCAATCATTATGATCATGGCTGATCATCCAACTCAATAGCCTGTTCCCGCTCTCTCCCCATATCCTTTGATCCCTTTTGCTCTAAGAGCTACATCTAATTCCTTGAAAACATATGATGTTTTGGCCTCAACTATTTTCTGTGTTAATGAATTCCACAGGCTCACCACTCTCTGGATGAAGAAATTTCTCCTCATCTCAGTCCTTAATGGTCTACCCCGTATCCTCAGACTGTGACCCCTGGTTCTGGACTCCCCCACCATCGGGAACATCCTTCCTGCATCTACCCTGTCTAGTCCTGTTAGAATTTTATAGGTTTCTATGAGTTCCCCCCTCATTCTACTGAACTCCAGCAAATATAATCCTAATCGACTCAATCTCTCCTCATATGTCAGTCCCGCCATCCCAGGAATCAGTCTGGTAAACCTTCGCTGCAATCCCTCTATAGCAAGAACACCCTTCCTCAGATAAGGAGACCAAAACTGCACACAATATTCCAGGTGTGGTCTCACTAAGGCCCTGTATAATTGTAGCAAGACCTCTTTGTTCCTGTACTCGAATCCTCTCTCTATGAAGCCAACATACCATTTGCCTTCTTTACTGCCTGCTGCACCTGCATACTTACCTTCAGTGACTGGTGCACGAGGACACCCAGGTCTCATTGCACATTCCCCTCTCTCAATTTATAGCCATTCAGATAATAACCTACCTTCCTGTTTTTTCTACCAAAGTGGATAACCTCACAGTTATCCACATTATACTGCATCTGCCATGCATTTGCCAACTCACTCAGCTTGTCCAAATCACATTGAAGCATCTCTGCATCCCCCTCACAGCTCACCCTCCCACCCAGCTTTGTATTATCTGCAAATTTGGAGATATTACATTTATTTCCCTAAATCATTAATATATATTGTGAATAGCTGGGGTCCCAGCACCGATCCCTGCGGTACCCCACTAGTCACTGCCTGCCATTCGGATAAAGACCCGTTTATTCCTACTCTTTGTTTCCTGTCTGCCAACCAGTTTTCTATCCATCTCAATACACTACCCCCAATCCCATGCGCTTTAATGTTACACAGGGAAATGGTTAACCAGTTGGCACGCTAATCTCTTATGTGGGACTTTGTCGAAAGCCTTCTGAAAGTCCAAATAAACCACATCCATTGGCTCCCCCTCATCAACTCTACTAGTTACATTCTTGAAAAATTCCAGTAGGTTTGTCAAGCATGATTTCCCTCTCATAAATCTATGCTGACTCTGTCTGATTCTGCCATTGTTTTCCACGTGCTCAGCTATTAAATCCTTTATAATGGACTCTAGAATTTCCCCCACTACTGACGTCAGGCTGATTGGTCTATAATTCCCTATTTTCTCTCTACCTCCCTTTTTAAATATTGGGGTTACATTAGCTACCCTCCAATCTGTAGGAACTGTTCTGGAGTCTATAGAATCTCGGATGATGACCACCAATGCATCCACTATTTCTAGGGCCACTTCCTTAAGTACTCTGGGATGTAGATTATCAGGCCCTGGGGATTTATCGGCCTTCAATTTCATCAATTTCCCCAACACCCTTTCCCTACTAATACTGATTTCATTCAGTTCCTCCCTCTCACTAAACCCTGTGTTCCCCAACATTTCTGGTATGTTATTTGTGTCCTCCTTTGTGAAGAAGGAACTAAAGTATGAATTTAGTTGGTCAGCCATTTCTTTGTTCCCCATTATAAATTCCCTTGTTTCTGACTGAAATGGACCTACATTTGTCTTCACCAATCTTTTTCTCTTCGCATACCTATAGAAACTTTTACAGTCAGTTTCTATGTTCCCCTCATACTCTATTTTGCCCTTCTTAATCAATCCCTTGGTCCTCCTTTGCTGAATTCTAGAGTGCTCCCATTCCTCGGATCTGTTGTTTTTTCTGGATAATTTGTAAGCCTCTTCCTTGGATCTAATACTATCTCTAATTTCCCTTGTAAGCCATGGTTTGGCCATCTTTCTTATTTTACTTTTGTGCCAGACAGGAATAAGCAATTGTAAAAACAAAAAAACTGCAGATGCTGGAAATCCAAAACAAAAACAGAATTACCTGGAAAAACTCAGCAGGTCTGGCAGCATCAGCGGAGAAGAAAAGAGTTGACGTTTCAAGTCCTCATGACCCTTCAACAGAACTAGGTGAATCCAAGGAAGGGGCCCCAGCTATGCCTGTCTCTTTATGGGGTATGTGGAACATTCCTTGTTCCAGTCCTACTCCGGCCACCTTCCACAACTCTTTCTCCGGTACATCGATGATTACTTCGGTGCTGCTTCATGCTCTCGTCGGGACTTGGAAAAATTTATTAATTTTGCTTCCAATCTCCACCCCTCCATCGTTTTCACGTGGTCCATCTCTGACACTTCCCTTCCCTTCCTTGACCTCTCTGTCTCAATCTTTGGTGATAGATTGTCCACCAATATCCATTACAAACCTACCGACTCCCACAGCTACCTTGACTACAGCTCCTCACACCCCACTTCCTGTCAGGACTCCATCCCATTCTCTCAGTTCCTTCGCCTCCGTCGCATCTGTTCCGATGATGCTACCTTCAAAAACAGTTCCTCTGACATGTCCTCTTTCTTCATTAACTGAGGTTTTCCACCCACGGTCGTTGACAGGGCCCTCAACCGTGTCCGGCCCATCTCCCGCGCATCCGCCCTCATGCCTTCTCCTCCCTCCCAGAAACATGATAGGGTCCCCCTTGTCCTCACTTATCACCCCACCAGCCTCCGCATTCAAAGGATCATCCTCCACCATTTCTGCCAACTCAGCATGATGCCATCACCAAACACATCTTCCCTTCACCCCCCCTGTTGGCATTCCATAGGGATCGTTCCGTCTGGGACACCCTGGTCCACTCCTCCATCACTCCCTACTCCTCAACCCCCTCCTATGGCACCACCCCATGCCCACGCAAAAGATGTAACACCTGCCCCTTCACTTCCTCCCTTCTCACCGTCCAAGGGCCCAAACACTCCTTTCAAGTGAAGCAGCTTTTCACTTGCATTTCCCCCAACTTAGTCTACTGCATTCGTTGCTCCCAATGTGGTCTCCTTTACATTGGAGAGACCAAACGTAAATTGGGCGACCGGTTTGCAGAACATCTGCGGTCTGTCCGCAAGAATGACCCAAACCTCCCAGTCGCTTGCCATTTTAACACTCCACCCTGCTCTCTTGCCCACATGTCTGTCCTTGGCTTGCTGCATTGTTCCAGTGAAGCCCAACGCAAACTGGAGGAACAACACCTCATCTTCCAACTAGGCACTTTACAGCCTTCCGGACTGAATATTAAATTCAACAACTTTAGGTCTTGAGCTCCCTCCTCCATTCCCCACTCACTTTCTGTTTCTTCCCCCTTCCTTTTTTTTTCCAATAAATTATATAGATTTTTCTTTTCCCACCTATTTCCATTATTTTTAAATATTTTTAAATCTTTTATTCTCCCCCCACCCTCACTAGAGCTATACCTTGAGTGCCCTACCATCCAATCTTAATTAGCACATTCGTTTAGATAATATCACCAACTTTAACACCTATGTGTTCTTTTGTTCTGTTGTCTGTGATATCTTTTGATGATCTGCTTCTATCACTGCTTGTTTGTCCCTACAACCACACCACCCCCCTCCACTTCTCTCCCCTAAACCAAACCCCCACCCCCCCCCCCACCTCCCGCCCCTCCTGCCCCCCCCACACACACCTTAAAGCAGCTTATATTTCACCCCTTCCTTGGATTCACCTAGTTCTGTTGAAGGGTCATGAGGACTCGAAACGTCAACTCTTTTCTTCTGCGCTGTTGCTGCCAGACCTGCTGAGTTTTTCCAGGTAATTCTATTTTTGTTTAGGAATAAGCAATTGTTGCAGTTCACCCCATGCGCTCTTTGAATGTTTGCCAGTGCCTATCTACTGTCATCCCTTTAAGTAATGTTTCCCAATCCATCATAGCCAACTCGGGCCTCATATCATCATAGTTTCCTTTATTAAGATTCAGGACCCTAGTCTGAGAATCAACTGCGTCACTCTCCATCTTGATGAAGAATTCTATATCATCCCCAAGGGGCCTTGCACAACTAGATTGCCAATTATTCCTTTTTCATTACATAATACCCAGTCTAGAATGGCCTGTTCTCTAGTTGGTTCCTTAATATATTGGCCCAGAAAACCATCCCGTATACAATCCAGGACTTCCTCTTCTATGTATTGTTGCTAATTTGATTTGCCCAATCTATATGCAGAATAAGGTCACCCATAATTACAGATGTTTCTTTATTGCATGCGTCTCTAATTTTGTGTTTCATGCCATTCCCAACATCACCACTACAGTTTGGGTGTCTATATACAACCCCCAGTAATGTTTTTTGCCCCTTAGTGTTTCTCAGCTCTACCCATACAGATTCCACATCGTATGGGTAGAGCACTTCCACATAAAATAACAAGATGATTCAAAAGAGATCTAGGCATCTAACTAGACTCAGGCCCAACTAATAAAGGTTGACAATCAACAAAGTGAATAGAATGTTGAATTACACAATCAAAGCAGTAGAATAAAAATAAGTGGAAAGCATAAATAAATTGTACTGTGCTCTGATCAGACTGCACCTTGTGTGCTGTGTTGAGTTATAGGCACCGAGAAACAAGGGAGACATTCATGCATTGGAGATGGTGCAGAGAAGAGCCACGAGACTGATCCATAGTTAGAGGGGTCTGAGTCATGAGGAAAGAATGGAAAATCTTGGGTGTTTTGGCTTGGAAAGGAAGCACCTGAGAGATTATCTTATAGACCCGTCTTAAATTCAACGGTGCGAGTAAGACATGGGACATGGGTTCAAACTGGTAAAAGGTAACTTGTCAAGACCAGTCCTGGGCAAGGCACCCAATTTGTTAAATTCCCGGACAAGATCCCCAATTTGTCAAATTCCTGGATGTGATCCCCAATTTCTTACGATTGGGAAGGGATCCCATTTTTGTTAAGGTCCTGGGTGAGGAGGAATGAGCTGGCTCCCCTCTTTGTTCAACGCCCTTCGTTGGTCGCAACAAGATTAGTTTAAAATCCTTTCCCTGTGGATAACTTTTCCCTGTCCAAATGTATTTACTTTTTGTAAGGAGTTAATTTAACGAGGCTTTCTTGAGTCAAAGGAAGAGTAAGTTTATTAGTTAGTAAAACTCATGTAAAATAATAAAGATGCAACATACACATACACACACTGATCAGAACTGAGAAGTTATAAGTCCAAATAAAAGTTTAAAAATATACAAATCAGTCCTTGGCTTGTTCATGAGGTGTAGCTGGTGGTATGTTGGGGCCATTAAGTTGGGTGGTTCTGGTAAAGCTGATTTTGGCAGATTCGCAGCCTGTTGGAGATACTTGTTGGCTTGTCCCCCGGGAAGAATCCTGGTTTTGCAGGGTAGCTGAAGAGGCTGCCCTATTTCCTTCTTGCTTGTGGTTCTGGTAAAACCTTGCCTCCAGCAAGAGAGAGGGAAAGAGAGAGAGAGACTTCGCCTGCAAACGTAGGGGTGACTGCTTTTTTTTCTTGCTGACACACTCACCATACTAAAGGGAGGACGAGGCAACCATGGCTGATAAGGGAAGTCAGGGACAGCATAAAAGCTAAAGAGAAAGCATACAATGTGGTGAAGAGCAATGGGAAACCAAGGGACTGGGAAGCCTACAAAGACCAACAGAGGACAACAAAAAAAAGAAATAAGGAGGGAGAAGATTAAATATGAGGATAAACTAGCCAGTAATATAAAAGAAGATTGCAAGAGTTTTTTTTTTAGATATATAAAGGGTAAGAGAGAGGCAAAAGTGGACATTGGGCCGCTGGAAAATGACGCTGGAGAAGTAGTAGTGGAGAACAAAGAAATGGCGGAGGAACTTTGCGTCAGTCTTCACAGTGGAAGACACGAGTGACATCCCCAAAGTTCAAGAGAGTCGTGGGACAGAGGTGAGTATGGTGGCCATTACCAAGGAGAAGGTGCTAGGAAAACTGAAAGGTCTGAAGGTGGATAAATCACCTGGACCAGATGGATTACACCCCAGAATTCTGAAGGAGATAGCTGAAGAGATAGTGGAGGCGTTAGTGGTGATCTTTCAGGAATCACTGTAGTCAGGGAGAGTCCCAGAGGACTGGAAAATCACTAATGTAACCCCCCCTGTTTAAGAAGGGAGTGAGGCAAAAGATGGGAAATTACAGGCCGATTAGCTTGACCTCGGTCATTGGTAAGATTTTAGAGTCCATTATTAAGGATGAGATTTCAGAATACTTGGAAGTGCATGGTAAACTTGGGCAAAGTCAGCATGGTTTCATCAAAGGCAGGTCATGCCTGACAAATCTGTTAGAATTCTTTGAGGAGGTAATGAGTAGGTTAGACAAAGGAGAGCCAATGGATGTTATCTACTTGGACTTCCAGAAGGTCTTTGTCAAGGTGCCGCACAGGAGGCTGCTCAGAAAGATAAGAGCCCATGGTGTTAGAGGCAAGGTACTAGCATGGATAGAAGATTGGCTGTCTGGCAGGAGGCAGAGAGTGGGAATAAGGGGGTCCTTCTCAGGATGGCGGCCGGTGACTAGTGGAGTTCAGCAGGGGTCAGTATTGTGACCACAACTTTTCACTTTATACATTAATGATCTAGATGAAGGAACTGAGGGCATCCTGGCTAAGTTTGCAGATGATACAAAGATAGGTGGAGGGACAGGTAGTATTGAGGAGGCGGGGAGGCTGCAGAAGGATTTGGACAGGTTAGGAGAATGGGCAAACAATTGGCAGCTGGAATACAATGTTGGGAAGTGTGAGGTCATGCACTTCGGTAGGAAGAATAGAGGCATAGACTATTTTCTAAATGGGGAGAGAATTCCGAAATCTGGAGTGCAAAGGGACTTGGGAGTCATAGTCCAGGATTCTCTGAAGGTTAACTTGCAGGTTGAGTCGGTAGTTAGGAAGGCAAATGCAATGTTGGAATTTATTTCAAGAGGACTAGAATATAAAAGCAGGGATGTACTGCTGAGGCTTTATAAGGCTCTGGTCAGACCACATTTAGAATATTGTGAGCAATTGTGGGCCCCGTATCTCAGGAAGGATGTTCTGGCCCTGGAGAGGGTCCAGAGGAGGTTCACAAGAACGATCCCAGGAATGAAAGGCTTAACATATGAGGAACGTTTGAGGACTCTGGGTCTATACTCAATGGAGTTTAGAAGGATGAGGGGGGATCTGATTAAAACTTACGGAGTAGTGAAAGGCCTGGATAGAGTGGACGTGGGGAAGATGTTTCCATTAGTAGGAGAGACTAGGACCTGAGGGCATAGCCTCAGAGTAAAGGGAAGACCTTTTAGAACAGAGATGAGGAGAAACTTCTTTAGCCAGAGAATGGTGAATCTATGGAATTCATTGCCACAAGGCTGTGGAGGCCAGATCAATGAGTGTATTTAAGACCTAGATAGATAGGTTCTCGAGTGGTAAGGGGATCAAAGGTTACGGGGAGAAGGCGGGAGAATGGGGTTGAGAAACTTATCAGCCATGATTGAACGGCGGAGCAGACCCGATGGGCAGAATGGCCTAATTTCTGCTCCTCTTTCTTATGGTCTCATCAACACTGGTCTGCAGCCAGCTTTTTAACCCATTTTTCTTGTGAATTCCCACAAGGGTAAATAGTTGTGCCTTGCGCCCAGAGTCTATTTTCCTTCGTTTCAGACCTTTTTATACATTCTGAGATATGAATCAACAGGAGATGGATTTTTGGCTGACTGCTGAGACGTGCAAATCAGCCTTTTGTCTCCACAACTACAGGATATTAAAGTTCAGTCTTTTGCATGTTTCCTATCTCCCTTTCAAGTGAATCTGCTTGAAGAATGCCACGATACCTTTTAGGTGTGACATCCCGTGTTTCTCAAGCCAGGTCTGTCAGTATAATCCCCGTAGAAATTTTTCAGAAAGTGGTCACTTTCCATTATCAACCAGCTTTTGATCAGTCTTTACTTGTGTTTCTTTCAAAAACACAGGTCTTCCTTAAAAAAAGTTCAATATGCCATATGTAGTATGTCGCTGTAATCTGATTTTCATGACAAACTTTAGGATTGATATCAGGAGGTTCTTCTTCACACAGAGAATAACCAATGCTTGGGAGTGAATTCATGACAACATGGTAGAGGGGAAAACCCTGCAATTATTTAAGAAGCATCTCAATATAGCAATGGGCCAACTGTAGGGTTGTTGTAAAATGTTGGGTTGATTTACCTCATCCAGAAGTATTTTAGGTCTTGTGAATAACCGATTTAGTGCTTCAATGGTAAAATGCAGGTAAGGACATGTTTGAGTTTGGATGTATTGCCCTCCACGCTGAAATCCTTATTGATGTTTAATGGACAGATTTTCTTCATTGGGCATATAACATTGAGCAAGTTTGGACTTGGAGCCCTCTCTATTTTCATTCCATTTAAACTAATGGACAGAGAATTGGATAGACTCCAATGAGCATACTTGTTTTTTATTTATTCGTTCTTGAGATGTTGGCATTACTAGCAAGGTCAGCGTATATTGCTGAACCCCAATTGCCTTTGAGAGGTGGGGGTTTGAGAAGGTGGTTCGCAAACCAATGTTCCCCTATTACCTTCATCAGGAAATCTTTATACCCAATTGGAATAAGAGGAAAATCTTCTTTAGGACGAAGAATGAAACTTGGAGAAGGGCCATATCACAGGATCAGTCTGCATCTTCAAGCTGAGGTAAACAAGTTCATCCAAAACTCTGCTGCCCGTATCCTAACTTGCAACAAGTCCCATTCATCTGTCACCCTGTGTTCGCTGATCTACATTGGCTCCCAATCTACCAATGCCTCAATTTTAATATTCTCAATCTCATTTTGAAGAGCCTCCATAGCTTTATCCCACTCTTTCTCTGTAACCTCCTCTATCACTACGCCCCTAAATATCTTTGCACCTCTCCAATTATGGACTCTTGGCACAGCCACAATTGTAATTGCTTCATAATTTGAAGAAGTATCATAACTGTCTAGGCCCCAAGCTCTGGAATTCCTTACATAAACTCTCTACCTCCCTCTGCTCCTTTAAAATGATCTTTAAAGGTGTTGGTCATCTATCCCTATATTTCCTGATGTGGTTTGGTGTCCAATTTTGTTTGGTGATGCCCCTGTGAAGTGCCATGGAATGTTTTATCATGTTAAAAATGCTGTACAAATGCAAGTTGTTTGTTGCTGAGGAAAAAAAAATAAAAGTAGCAGATTCTGTGCATAAAACATAATATTTCTCAGTTGGCTTTTATTACCATGGTTCTTGTCAAAGTTTTATACTCCCAGCAGGTGGAACTATTGTGTTAATGTGTGCATCCATCCTGTGGTCATGGGCATGGTGACATGCCAGTCACAAATTTTATGGTGAACCCTGATATATAAAATATTCCCTTGAGGAATTCCTGGAACCTGCTGTCTACCTAATCAGGGGCAGAATTTTCCCATTGGTGTGCGGTGATGTCAGGCGAGTGTCCCGATGTCACTGCGCACCATTGCGATATTTCATTGGGCTGACGCGCGATGATCTCCGATGCATGCTCGCCATTAATTAATGGACCACTTAAGGCCCTTGAGGTGCCAGTTGACTGATTTTTCGGCCTCTGTGAAATCTTCGGGTCATCTTACAGGCGCGATGGGCAGGTGGCAAGGACACATTTGTATAAACCTCATCCATGAGCAGGGTAAGAGGGCTCAGTGGGGTCGCGAGTGTACTCTGTCAAATATTTATTTTTCAATGTTATGGACACTTGCCTGTGTGATCTGCAATACTTCAAAATGCATACCAGCTGCTTGGACTGGACTCACAACGTTCAGGTCAGCACTCTGCAGTGAGGAATCGTTTCTGGGCTTGCAGATTTCAGGAAGCCTTCCCTTAGCCTGGGAATGGGAATTGAACTCTCCACTGGAGGCACCTCCTCTGAGGAGGAAGGGAGGGCTAGAAGGGGGGGAGGCCAGGAGTGCACATTCCACCTCCAGAGGAGATAGCTTTGGGCAGACAGGGGCAGGCACAAGGGGTAGAGGGCCAAGAGGTAATCCAAGTTGGAAAGGGCCGCAGAAGATGCCACTATCCTGCTGCCAGGGTACACAGGCGATGAGGCAGCTACCTCAATATGTCTGAGCTGTAGTGGCAAAGGAGGCTTCATCTCTCAAGCGAGACAGTCAACTATATCTGTCAGATGATTGGGCCTGAGATCTCTGCGAACTATTTGGTTGGACACCCCAAGCCAGTGGCTCTAAAGGTCACAGCTGCCCTCAACTTCTATGCCTCTGGCTTATTCTAGGGACGGTGGGTGATCTTTGCGGTGTTCCCCAATCAGCTGTCCACACTTGTGTCAAGCAGGTGACAGATGCTCTGTTCAGGCATGTATTGACCTTCATCCAATACCGTTGGGACCAGGCAAGCCAGACACAGTGAACCAGAGGCTTCGCAGCCATTGCTGGCTTCCCCCATGTCCAGAGTACAATAGACTGCACACATGTGGCCATCAAGGCACCAGCAGATGAGCCCAGTGCCTTCATCAACAGGAAGGGCTTCCACTCCATGAATGTGCAGATAGTGTGTGATCACAGGATGCTGATTCTACAAGTCTGTGCAAGGTACCCAGGCAGCTCCCACGATGCCTACATCCTCAGACACTCCCAGGTGCTGGGGCTCTTTGGTGCTCTGGCTTGGCTTGATGGATGGATACTGGGTGACAAGGGCTATCCCCTCAGAAGGTGGCTCATGACGCCTCTCCACCATCCAAGAACAGAAGCTGAGCAGCGGTACAATAGGAGCCAAGTCTCCCACAAGGGCTGTGGTGGAGAGAGCCATCAGTCTTCTCAAAATGCGCTTCCGATGCCTGGACCCCTCAGGGGGTGAACTCCAGTACCCCCCAGATCATGTGTCGCTGATAGTGGTTGCATGCTGCGCTCTCCACAATCTTGCAATGAAAAGCGGGGACACAGTGGACGAAGAGGATGTAGATGCAATGGCTGTGGCTGCACATGATGAGTCCAACAGTGAGTCCGAGGATGAGCACATATAGGGTAATGCTGAGGGAGTTGACGCTGACCCGGGCATCCTCCAGGGAGGCATGGACATCCGGGAGGCTTTAATCCAACAAACCTTCAGCTAGCACATTAGATATGGACCTCCAGGACAAGCCTGGGCTGCAGGCTCTATACTCGACACTTAAGTGCCAAATCTGCCTGGATAGGAACATTAACTAAGGGCCTTATTAATAAAGCTGAATGTCCCACATATCACTCATAACATTATTGGTAACCATCAGCCTGCAGGAGAAAAGAGGCACCCTCAGCCATGGTGACGTCTGAATTTAATATTATAACGAAAGGACCTTAAGAAAACAAAATGACTAAGGTGTTCAACATCACACCAACTCATAAAGACCTCATTGCAGGCCAACACAAAAGCACCAGTGATAAACCTATGGGGTGCCTAAGGTGCCTTACTTTTATGTTTTCGGGTGCTATGTCTCGGTGCTGCCCACTCGCTGGGACTGGCATCTGAGACAGCCTGCTCATTGTGCTATCCTGTTGGCTTCAATGACCTTGGCGGTCATCCTCTGGCTCGTGGAGCCTATGCTGGCCCCACCTGCATGGGAGCTGCCAGTTCCACAGCTGGCGTCTCCCCCGTCAACTCAGCCTCATCGGATGCGATGGACACTGGGAGAGGGGCGGAGTTGCTGCTGCCCTCATCCGGAGCACCCTGAGAGGAGCCTGCAGAGTTGACAGACAGCTGCTGCGCTGAGTTGGGAAACTTGGTGCCCAGACCATCTCCCAGACTGGCACTGACCAGCTGAGGTCAATGCCGATGCAAGGGCTTGCTGGTCCAAACGCATCCCCAGGAAACCCTGATTGGTCTCCTGGAGGATCCTCTCCACGAGAGTCGCCACTCTCTCCATGAAGGAAGCATGGCGCTCGGCCACGAGACTCATTGCATCGGCAGTGGTCTGTGTAGACTCCTCGACCACGTACACCAAGACAAGCATAGCCTCATGTAACTCCACCAGATGCTCCTGCACACCCAGCCGCATTTCCTCCATTTGCTGCGTCACGGACGACTCCAGAGGCACATCATCAGCCACCGACTGAGCATGTGCCTGGTCCCCAGCAGTACTCCAACTGCTGGTGCCATGGACACTCTCTGTCTCCGTCAGCCCCTCTAGCGACTGTGCAGTGCCCTCATTGCTGTTCCCTGGGATATTAGCTAATGTTTAATTCCCACTGAGGTGCTAGTATCTGCCCTGGTGCCTGCCTGGCAGACTTGGTGTGACTTTGGTGAGTCCGAGACTTCATGACACTTGGGCCCTGCTGCTCCTCCTCCCGGCCCTGCTCTGCTGATGCTGAAAGGAAGAACAAGGACATTTGGTCAGTTAACGTGGAGCCAATGTCAGTGTGGATCTCTGTCCCTGTGTGGATCATTATGCGCTCATCCTTCCATAAGCAATGGTCAAGCCATGTTGCAAATTTCAATCACTGAACATTCACCACTGCCATGGCTGTTGGGAGAACAATGGTGACCTCAATGCTGGGCAAACATACCTGCCTGTGGCACCCCAGCCTCACCGAAACCAGTGAACAGGGGCGCATGGCGCCTCTCCAGATCTGGGGCCTCCTGCTCGAACCAGTTAAGCATCACCATCTGGGCCAGCCCTCTGCCAGTCCTCACCTGCTCGGTGGCATATGTGCATTCTTCTTCTGAAAAAGAGAGAAGAGCATTGATTGGCGCTACTTGTACCTGGATTGTCTTCGCAGATGGCCCACACTAGCCAGAATGCGACATTGCAGGGCTCCAGTGCCTCCTCACCCCACTGCTGCCAAACGCTCCACCCCACCCCTTGGCCAAATGCTGCTTAGATCACATTTAGCACCACATGGTCTAACCTTCCATTGAAAGGAAGTGCAAGCATGTGGAGCACAGAGGGAAGCAGATCGATCAGTGCCATGCCACCTTGAAGCTCCCCTCCCAGCATGTCATCACCCTGACTTGGACATGTCCTGGAGTTCCAGCACTGTGCCTAGGTGCATCTCCTCCAGTTTGCCCCCAAAACAGTAATGTGTGTCTCAATGTACCACATGCTACGGGTGCTATGGGAGGGCCTTAATTGGCCAGCTCGTGTAAAATGGTGGCACAGACCCGATTGTGGGTTGAAATTGTGTCTGCACCCACCCGCGCCCACTCCCGCTCCGCCTGCCCACCAGCCTGGAAATTCTGCCCCAGGTCTCAATGTCAATTGTTAATACACAATTAGTGACTAACCTGCTGGGGATAAGGCATAAAAGTAAGACAGCAGGACCTCTTTGGGTTGAAGTTGGTTCCAAGAATACTCTAACCATATGGGGCATTGCGAGACCAGTTCAGCACCTTTACTGTTGCCTAGCTGGGATCAGCTAATGTAGCACATCTCTGCATTAGTTGGCCTTCTCTGGAGATTTAGGGCAAGACTTCTGAGGTGTGGCAATCACAGTTGGATAAATTCTGGCCTTGCCAGTAATGCCCACATCTCATGAATTAATAAATAAAAATGCGCTTCTTTTTACTTCCTCTGTCAGGATCTGCGCATTTCATGCCCAACCTTCCGAGTTGGACATCCTCTGAAATGTGCAGCTCAGTGGGTTCCTGAGACCTTTGGTGCAGGGCAGCAGGATTGGGGGAAGTGGAGCCACACCCACTTTTTCCAGCACTGGCTGCTGTAAAGCAGGTAAGTTTAAAGGTCCAAGCCACTTTTAAGAAGCCAGGGAGAAGGTAAGCCTGAAAGGTAAGTGAGGAGAATGGAGGGGTGGGGTTGGGTGGTCAGATGGGAGGGGTAGGACAGGTTGGGGAGGGGGTTCGTGTGGTCAATTGGCAGGTGTTGGGTGCTTGTTCAGCAGGTAAGATAGGTCACAGGGGGTCAGCTGGTCAGTCAGAGGAGTTGGGTGGTCAGTCAGGGATAGTTGAATGGTCAGTTGTTGGGGGGGTTAGGATGGGTCAGGTAGTCAGTCTGGGGTGGGGGGTGGTCTGGGGAGGGAATGGTAATCGGCAGATTGGGAGGGGGTTGGGGGGGTGGAGGGATAGTCGGGGGGGGTGGTATTCACGGTTGGGGGGAGTCAGGGGACTGAGGGGGTGTAGTCGAGGGGGTCTAGTGAGGGGGGTTGGGGGTCAGTAGTTGGGTGGGGGAGGATTAGTACTATAGTTACCCAGGATTTAAAAGTGGTTTTAATCCTTCTAACTTTTCCAGGGTAAGTATTCTGCTAAGTGAGTCGGAACCACCCGAAGACTGTGATTTAAATTGGAGTATTGGATGGTACCCAGTGCATGACAATTTTCCATTGGAAGCTTGAACCTCCTGGGCAATTCTCGTGCAGTCCTCGCATGGAGATTTCCAGGGATTCCCCCAACGCATCTTTTGGAGTACCTCCCAGATATGACCCTCCAGAGATTAAACGTTTCGGCCCTTAGTTATCTAATATCTGACCCAGGAAAATCCACAATCCTTCAGGGCACTGTTGGCATTTGGCCAGCCAATATGGATCATTGATGTCATCTTAAGAGGTAAATATGTCATGGGGTGGAGTGATTAATTTCTTCCCAGTCAGCTCCAAACAACACTACAAGCTCATGCCCTATTGGTGAACATAGTCAAAGCCAGGGAGCTTCCTAATGTTCTGTGTTGGTAAGCTGCAGAGTATTAGATGCTTAAACTCCTTCTTAGCCCTTGTGCTTACCTTGTGAAGTTAAGCCTTAGTTGTTACTAACCTGTGCCTGAGTTCTCTGGGCTTAGGCAGGTGGGATGTAGATTCAGCTGTATAGGGAGAGAATAAACACTTTGTCATCAGGTAAACAGTATATGGATTTCTCATTAGTCAAGTATGATGGTGGACCATGATGCACCAGGTAAGCAACTGACCAAAAACATATGTCCATAAGACCATAAGACCTAGGAGAAGAAATTAGGCCATTCGGCCCATTGAGTCTGCTCCGCCATTCAATCATGGCTGATAAGTTTCTCAACCCCATTCTCCTGCCTTCTCCCCGTAACCTTTAATTCCCTTATCAGTCAAGAACCTATCTATCTCAGTCTTAAATACACTCAATGACCTGGCTTCCACAGCCTTCTGTGGCAATGAATTCCATAGATTCGCCACTCTCTGGCTAAAGAAGTTTCTCCTCATCTCTGTTCTAAAAGGTCTTCCCTTTACTCTGAGGCTGTGCCCTCGGGTCTTAGTCTCTCCTACTAATGGAAACATCTTCCCCATGTCCACTCTATCCAGGCCTTTCAGTATTCTGTAAGTTTCAATCAGATCCCCCCTCATCCTTCTAAACTCCATCGAGTATAGATCCAGAGTCCTCAAACGTTCCTCATATGTTAAGCCATTCATTCCTGGGATCATTCTCGTGAACCTCCTCTGAACCCTCTCTAGGGCCAGTACATCCTTCCTGAGATTTGGGGTCCAAGATTGCTCACAATATTCTAAATGTGGTCTGACCAGAGCCTTATAAAGCCTCAGCAGGACATCCCTGCTTTTATATTCTAGTCCTCTCGAAATAAATGCCAACATTGCATTTGCCTTCCTAACTACCGACTCAACCTGTAAGTTAACTTTAAGAGAATCCTGGACTATGACTCCCAAGTCCCTTTGCACTCCAGATTTCGGAATTCTCTCCCCATTTAGAAAATAGTCTAAATGTTGGCAAAGATTGACTGCTTTAGATCATGTCAACACCTGTTCCCACCATTAAATCTTTCTCTGGGTGTTGCACGTAAATTTCCATGTTCATTTACTGTTCCTATGTTTTAGCATTGTTTGCTCATGTATGGAAACACATCATCCAGAATAATGTTAAATTTGCATATTAAATATATATATTAGACTGTTAAAATTATATAGTGAAAGTTACCATTGGTAATTATAATTTAGACATTTACAGTAATGTGTTCGTATCAAATTCCATTCTTCCTTATTTAACAAGAATATGAAACTGTTTACTTTAAATGAAGTCGCCACTGAAATAGTGTAGAGGGAAATTTAATACATTGGAATTAAATATTCATACAATAACGCCGCTGAATGTAATTGCCACCTTTATTTGATGTAATTTTCCTTCCCATTTCACTCTTCCTCACTGGAAACAAAGGAAATAATTATGTATGCTTGTCGTCTATTGCTACAATATCCTTCATACACTTCAGAGCTGAAGTGCAAGTTCTTCTTTAAACGTTCTGGACAAGAAATTGGCCTCAGTAGCATCTTTGTTTTGGGAGTTACGTGTACCATTAAAACTCCAAATAGGTCCGAGATGTGCAAGCACTTGTAGACATGAATGCACTTGTAGACATGAATTTTGACTGACGCTTACTTTGATGCAGACATTAGATACCTGCCGGGAGTGTGCAGAGTAAGCAGATCATTATGTCAATCAGCTTGCAATGCTTATTTTATGTCAGCATTGTCATTGTAGAGCTCAATGCTGCAGTCAATGCTTTTCTTTTAAGCTAGAACATTTAAAGGGATCATCAAATACTTCCAGGTTAGTTCCTGGTTGATTTCTTTGAGCTTTTGCTAGACTTCTACATGTTTTTGGTGCTTTGCAGGGTTGTTTCAAATTTCAATTAGTTTACAGGGAGTCATATAGCAGGCACTGAAGTGCTTTGCTGACTTCAAGGCTTTTACACAAACAGCAGCTCTGAGACATGGGTGCATTAGAAGGCCTTATTCTTGGAATATAGCATGACTAGGAGAATGAGAGATCACAAAAAGATGGTGTCTGCATTTTTAATCAACAAGCATGTGTTAATTAGGATCTCTGTACCTCTTTTTCAGGAACTATCAAATTTGATCCAATCATTTTGTGATTTTTTTTGGAAGTTAAAATATGATTCTTTTCTTCCGGTGAACACTGATCAAGCAGATCAAACCTATTTACAGATTTGTCCTCTTGACGATTGTTTAACAGCATCGTTTTATTTCCTATTAATAGTAACAATCCAATGAACAGTTTTAATAATCTTTGATATCACAATAGCAATTCTCTTTGTAAGACATGTTCCTTGTTGTTTCAGTGCTTTTAGGAAGTAGACCCCTGGTGCAAAACACCTCGACTGCAAAATTTGGCTCTGTAGCTCCCGTATTTTCGGTGCTATAGGTGCTGTTTTGGTAGCAAAATGGCATCCACGTTGTGCATGCACGCTTCCAGCATGGCCTGTGCCGGACTCCATTTTGGTGAGAGCATTAATACGGGTGTTAGGAGCATACAATGGAAGTATACAAAATAGGCAGGTAGTGACGCTGCTCAGTTTGTAATGCTAATTTGACCCCATTGCTGCCATTTTCAACCTCAGTGCTCTAATACTACCCTCTGTTAATCTCAGACAGCTGAATTTGTGTCTAACAGCAGGCAGAACATTCCCCCTCCTCATAACTAGCACCACAGCTATTTAAAGGGATGATAATCTTCTTTCAGGTTGGTTGCTGATTGATTTCTATTGGCTCTGCCTGAATTTGTGGAAGTGCTGTGAGTTTTCTACTGCTATTTAAAGTCAATGAGGTTGCCAGGGAGTGTGTTGCATGTGGTGCAAGGGCTCTGCAAGGGTTTTGGTCAGACCACTTTCTCCCAATCCTGGGTTGTAGACTCATAGCCACCTACAGCACAGAAGGAGGCCATTCGGCCCATCGTGTCCACGCCGTTCAACAAAGATCTGACTACACTAATCCCATTTTCCAGCACTTGGCCCATAGCCCTGGAGGCTATGGCAACACAAGTGAATATCTAAATACTTCTTAATTGTTACGAGAGTTTCTGACTCAAGCACCCTTTCAGGCAATGAGTTCCAGACTCTTGCCCACCCCCTGGGTACAAAAATTTCTCCTCAACTCCCCTCTTAGCCTTCTACCTTTTAACTTAAATCTATGCCCCCTCGTTATGGACCCCTCTACTAATGGAAAAAGTGCCTTCCTATCCACCTTATCTATGCCCCTCATAATCTTATACACTTTTATCAGATCCCCTCTCAACCTTCGCTGCTCCAAGGGAAACAATCCCAGCCAGTCCAATCTTTCCTCATAGCTCAGACCATCCAGCCCAGGCAGCATCCTGGTAAATCTCCTCTGCACCCTCTCCAGTGCAATCACATCCTTCCTATAAATGTGGTGACCAGAACTGCACACAGTACTCCAGTTGTAGCCTAACCAGCTTTTTATACAGTTCCAGCATAACCTCCCTGCTCTTGTATTCTATGCCTCAGGCAAGTATCCCATATGCCTTCTTAACCCCCTTATCTACCTGCCCTGCTACCTTCAGGGATCAATGGATATGCATACCAAGGTCCCTCTGATCTTCAGTACTTTCCAGGGTCCTACCATTCATTGTCTAATCCCTTGCCTAGTTAGCACTCCCCAAATGCATTACCTCACATTTTTCTGGGCTGAATTCCATTTGCAACTGCTCTGCCCACCTGACCAGTCTTTTGATATCCCCTGCAGTTTACAGCTATCCTCCTCACTATTTACCTCCCTACGAATTTTTGTGTATCCGCGAGCCTCTTGATCATACCCCCTACATTTAAGTTCAAATCATTTATGTACACCACAAACAGCAAGGGTCTCAGCACTGAGCCCTGCAGAGGCCCACTGGAAACAGACTTCCAGTCACAGAAACATCCCTCTACCATCACCTTCTACTTCCTGCCTCTCAGCCAATTTTCGATTCAATGTGCCATTTTGCCTTGGATCCCATGGCTCTTACTTTCTTAACGAGTCTGCCACGAGGAACCTTATCAAAAGCCTTGCTAAAGTCCATGTAGACCACATCAAATGCATTACCCTCATCAACACCCCCTTATGACAGGGAAATTGAGTACAGAGAGAAGAGGATAAGCTGCTTGCAGAGGCAGGAGAAAGGGGGGATGAAGAACTCTCAGCAGGAGGCCATTTCCACCCAAGTTATCTTCAGGAAGCATTTTCCCTACCTCCCTCAGTGAGAACCAGTGTGTGTGATGTCTTTGTTTTACAAAGGAGGTCCTCACTGAAATCTGCCATTTGTTGCAGGCAGACCCATAACCTCAGAGCAGGGTGAGGACAACACTGCCAGTGACTGTGAATGTGACTGTGACCATCCTTCAATCCTCCACAATCCTTGCAGGCTGGAGCAGGTAACATCTCTAACATCTCCCAGTTTGTGTCCACTGCTGTAAAAAGGAGGTGGCTGAAGCTCTTTTTGCCAAGACAGAGAAGTACAAAAGAAAACCAGGTGGGTCATGCATTTGGCATTGCCTGGATAGAGGAACCCCATCGTGCAGGATGCCATTGAAGGACAAATGTAGCTTCATGGGTGCTGCATGTGAATGCAGATGTGTACCACAGCCACAAAATGTTCCACTTTCTCAGTGAGCAGTTGGTGAAGGCCCTGCAGTAGCAGTTCAGGATGCCTTTATTCTGTGTCAGTCCACCATACATCAGTATTTGAGCTGCCATATCACAGCAGAGGGTGGCTACTGGGTGACAAGGGCTTTATCCCCAACCACGTGGACGGAATGCATATAATGAAAATCATGCTGTCTCATGAAAAATCATTAAGTACACCAATAAGAAGCTCAAGTAATGGTTCCATTGACTGGACCTATCTAGAGGAGACCTGCAATATTCATCAGAGCTTGTGCAATGATTTAATGAGGTCTACTATATCCTGCATAACCTTGTCATCATGTAGCCACTGTCCTTGCCACCAAGTATATGGCAAACAACTGAGGAGGAGGAGAAGGAGGAAGCTGGCTGTCTGTGATTGCCTCATCCAACTTCTGTTCTAGTGAACACAACCTCAATTCCCCATTCTATAACAATCCCACACC
The DNA here is from genome assembly GCF_017639515.1 of Carcharodon carcharias. Taxonomy (NCBI): domain Eukaryota; kingdom Metazoa; phylum Chordata; class Chondrichthyes; order Lamniformes; family Lamnidae; genus Carcharodon; species Carcharodon carcharias. The sequence continues at coordinate 39,845,618 of NC_054474.1, read as the reverse complement.
TTCCCTTCCCCCTGTCACTGACTTTCACAGTGTCCTCTTGGTGACAACGCTAAAATAAAAGCCACTGCAAAATAACCATTCCAAACCAATTTTAGCAAACAAACCATCCTACATTCCATGCAAAAAAATCAAGTAACCACCCTTGTGTATTCCCTTAGTGCCTGTTTTGCAGATGCCTTTCTCTGGCTGATTGCTCCTATGCAGTGCCATCCTAGTGGCTGCAGCAAAGCTGGTGGAAGGTTTTTAACTTTCACTGGAGAAGACCACTTTCAGGACTCCCCTGAGCAACTCTAGCCCTAAAAGACCCAACTTTGGACTGTGCCATTGTGACATGGGCAACAGCAGTTTGAACTGGCTAGCTGACAAGCAGTAGCATAGGCATTAAAGGAGTGGCAGGGGTTGGATGATGAATGTTGTCTTCCTGATAGAGGACAACAGTTTTTTGTTCCATGGAACTACTGCCACTGCATTGGGACGGCACCTCAGCAACCCTAGTAACCTGAAATTTGTGTGCCACCTGCATCAAAAGGATCAGGTGTGGATTAATCTCACATCTTGATTCCCACATCCACTTTTGCGTCTTACCCAATCTTTCCCACTAATCTTGGGCAAAAGGCTTATTACTGTTTTTGTCTATCACATTTCAAATCTGTACTTCCTTATTGCATTTTAGGCAGGGTAACCATGTTGACTCTGGTGTTTTCTGGAACCTCAGAAATACTTGAAAAAGTTGCGTGCAAAAAGGCCAGCCATCCCTAAGCGACAACAATATCTTGGACACAATTCCATATGACAAGAAGAACAATGTGTGAAGATTGACTCTGACATTTGGTACTGTTATGACTGAGCAGTTGGTAAAGCTGAGTTATTTAAAAAAAATCCCAGAGGGAAACTTTAAACAACTGTCATAACCTATATTTTAAGTGGTATGTTTGAAATGCAAATCTAAATTCAGGAATCATATCACCAGTTCTTGAGAGGCTTTATATTAAGCTAAATGAAACAATTTATTAATTTACACAAGTTAATGTATACAAATTACTACGATCATGGGCAGAATTTTCTGCCTGTCAGGTGGGCGGTGTGGGAGCGGGCGCAGGCGGGCATGGGCCCAATTGTCACCCGCAATCAGTTCTGCACCACCATTTTGTGTGGACAGGCCAATTAAGGCCCGTACCAGTGTGAAATGTGGCTCCCAAGGTAAGCAGTAATGGGCGGGCGGTGCTGGGACTGCAATGACCACTGGGTCCAATTGCGGGAAGTGCTCGTACCCCAGGACAGGAGGAGGAGGCCCCCCCCCCATATGACCAAATGTGCCTGGGAGGAGGTGGCGGAGATAGTGAGCTCCCACGATGTGGTACGATGGACTTGGATCCAATGCCGCAAGCGCTTCAACGACCTGTTGTGCTTGGGAAGGATGAATACCATGTTGGCATTGGTCACTTAACCCAGCAGGTAGGCTTTCCCCCTGGCGCCACCCCAACTCCACCCCACCCCCCCGCAAGTCTGAGTGTAGTGACTGTATTGAATCATTGATGGCATGTGTCCTTCGCTGGGTGGGCCAACAGATATTGCCCTTGCCGAGGTCACCCTGAGAGGGTGGTGATGAGATGGGTTCTGCCCCTGCAGCATGTGGTACACTGTGACCCACGTTACTGTTTTGGGGGCAACCTGAAGGAGCTGCACCTAGGCGCAGTGCTGGAATTCCAGGACAAGTCCAAGTCAGGGTGATGACATGCTGGGAGGGGAGCTTCAAGGTGGCGTGGCACTGATCGATCTGCTGCCCTCTGCGCTCCATATGTTTTGCTATGGAAGGTTAGACCGTGTGGTGCCTAATGTGATGTATGCAGCATTTGGCCAAGGGGGTTGGGGAAGGGGGACAGGCCTAGCATCTTTGTGTGAGTGTGCAGCAGCAGCGGGTTGAGGAGGCACTGGAGCCCTGCAATGTCCCACCCTGGTTGGGGTGGGCCGTCTGCGAAGAGAGTTCAGGTACAAGTGACACTAATCAATACTCTTCTCTCCTTTTCAGAAGAAGAATGCCCAAGATGCCGCCAAGCAGATGAAGACTGGAGGAGGGCCAGCCCAGTTGGTGATTCTCAGCATCTTCGAGCAGCAGGCCCTAGATCTGGAGAAGTGCCATGCACCCAGCTCCACCGGTGTCGGTGAGGCTGGGGTGCCACTGGCAAGTATTTATGCTCAGCAGTGAGGTCACCATTGTTCTCCCAACAGCCATGACAGTACTGAATGTTCAGTGATTGAAGTTTGCAACATGGCTTGACCATTGCTTATGGAAGGATGAACGCAAAATGATCCGGGGGACAGGGATGCACATTGACATTGTCTCCACGTTAACTAATCAAATGTCCTTGTTCTTCCTTTCAGCATCAGTGGAGCAGGGCTGGAAGGAGGAGCAGTAGAGGCCCCCTCTCACACCAGAGAACCTAGAAATCATGGATTCACCAGAGTCACACCATCTCAGCCAGGCAGGCACCAGTGCAGATACTAGCACCTCGGTTGAAATGAGAACATCAGCTAGTGCCCCGGGCACAGCAGTGCTGGCACTTCACAGTCACTGGAGGAGCTGGCAGAGACAGAGAGTGCCCATGGCGCCAGCAGTCGGAGGACTGCAGAGGACCAGGCACATGCTCAGTCGGTGCCTGATGATGTGCCTCTGGAGTGGTCTGTGACACAGCAAATGTAGGAAATGCGGCCGGGTGTACAGGAGAATCTCAGGGAGATACATGAAGCTCTGCTTGGCTTGGTATCCGTGGTGGAGGAGTCTACATGGTCTATCACCAATGCAAATAGACTTATGGCCGAACACCATGTGTCCTCCATGGAGAGAGTGGCGACTCTTGTGGAGAGGATCCTCCAGGAGACCATGCAGGGCTTCCTGGGGATGAGCTTGGATCAGCAAGCCCTCACATTGGCATGGAGTTCAGTTGGTCAATGCCAGTGTGGCAGATGGTCTGGGCATCAAGTTTCCAGCTCGGTGCCCATCCATCCATGGTGAGGAGGGAGGTCCCAAGTGCAACAGCTGCCTGTCGTCACAGCAGGCTCCTCTCAGGGCGCTCCAGGTGAGGGCAGCAGCTCCTCCGCCCCTCTGCCAGTGACCGTTGCATCCTGTGAGGCTGCAATAACTGGGGAGATGCCAGCTGTGGAACTGGCAGCTCCCTCCCAGGCGGGGCCACCAAAGCTCCACGGACCAGAGGATGACGGCCAAGGTCATCGAGGCTAACAGCACAGGCGAGTCAGCAGGCTGTCTCAGATGCCACTCCCAGCGAGGGGGCAGCACTAAGATATAGTACCTGAAAAAGTAAACATAAGGCACCTTAGGCACACCACGGGCTTATCACTAGTGCTTTTCTATTGGCCTACAATGAGGTCTTTATGAGTAGGTGTGATTTTTAAGACCTTCGTCATTTTGTTTTCTTAAGTTCCTTTCATTATAATATTAAATTTCTCCTGCAGGTGGATGGTTACCAATAATGTTATGAGTGATATGTCGGACATTCAGCTTTATTAACAAGGCCCTTAGTTAATGTTCCTGTCCAGGCAGATTTGTCACTTAGGTGTCGAGTATAGAGCCTGCAGCCCAGGCTTGTCCTGGAGGTCCATATGTGGTGTGCTAGCCGAATATTTGTTGGATTAAAACCTCCTGGGTGTCCCTGCCTCCCTGGAGTATGCCTGGGTCAGCGCCTATCCCCTCAGCATTTCCCTGTATGTGCTCATCCTCGGACTCACTGCTGAACTCATGGTGTGCAGCTGCAGCCACCGCGTCTACATCTTCTTCATCCACAGCATCCCACCTTTCCAGCGCAAGATTGTGGAGAGCACAGAATGCAACCACTATCAGCGACACATGATCTGGGGGGTACTGGAGTGAGCCCCCTGAGGGGTCCAGGCATCGGGAGCGCATCTTGAGAAGACCGATGGCTCTCTCCATCACAGCCCTTGAGGAAGCGCGGCTCCTATTGTACCGCTGCTCAGCTTCTGTTCTTGGATGGTGGAGAGACATCATGAGCCACCTTCTGAGGGGATAGCCCTTGTCACCCAGCAGCCATCCATCCAGTCGGGCTGGAGCACTGAAGAGACCCGGCACCTGAGAGTGTCTGAGGATGTAGGCGTCATGGGAGCTGCCTGGGTACCTTGCAGACTTGTAGAATCAGCATCCTGTGATCATACACTATCTGCACGTTCATGGAGTGGAAGCCCTTCCTGTTGACGAAGGCACCGGGCTCACCTGCTGGTGCCTTGGTGGCCACATGTGTACAGTCTATTGCACCCTGGACACGGGGGAAGCCAGCAATGGCCGCAAAGCCTCTGGCTCACTGTGCCTGACTTGCCTGGTCCCAGCGGTATTGGATGAAGGTCAATGCATGCCTGAACAGAGCGTCTGTAACCTGCTTGACACAAGTGTGGACAGCTGACTGGGAGACACCACAAAGATCAACCATCGACTCCTGGAAGGAGCCAGAAACATAGAGGTTGAGGACAGCTGTGACCTTTAGAGCCACTGGCATGGGGTGTCCATCCACACAGTTAGCGGAGATCTCAGGCTCAATCATCTGACAGATAATGTTGAATGTTTCCCTTGAGAGAGGGAGCCTCCTTTGGCACTGCACCTCAGACATATTGAGGTAGCTGCTTCGTCACCTGTATGCCCTGGCAACAGGATAGTGGCATTTTCTGCAGCCTCTTCTGCCTTGGATTACCACTTGGCCTTGCACGCCTTGTGCCTGTGCCTGGCCTCCCAAAGGTGGCTCCCCTGGATGCTGAATGTGCACTCCTGGCCTCCTCCCCCTTGTAGACCTCCCTTGCTCCTCTGAGTGGTTGCCTCCAGTGGAGAGTTCAACTCCCATTCCCAGGGAAGGGAAGGCTTCCTGAAACCTGTGGGCCCAAAAAACATTCCTCACTGCAGCGTGCGGACCTGAAGGTTGCGAATCCAGTCGGAGCAGCTGGTATGTGTTTTGAAGTATTGCAGATCACACGGGCAAGTATCAGTAACTTTGAAAAATCAATATTGACAGAGCACAATCGCTGTGCCCTCTGAGCCCTCTTATCCTTCCCGTGGATGAGGTTTATACAAATATGTCCTATTCGCTTGCCTGTTGCGCCCGTGTGCCGACCTGAAGATTACACGGGTGTCGAAAAATTGCCATCGACTGGCACCTCAAGGGCCTTAAGTGGCCTGTAAATTAATGGTAGGCGTGCATTGGATATCATCACGCACCCGCCCAATGAAATATTGCGATGGCGTGAGGTGACGTTGGGACGCTCACCAGATGTCACCGCATGTCATTTTACGTGTCAGCGTGCCTGTCCCTCCCCCGCATGCCAACAGGAAAATTCTGCTCCATAACTTTTAACAAATTCCTAAACTAATCTCCATTAAGGCAACAGCAAGCCATAGACTTAACCAGACACCACACAAAGCATTTTCATCTTACAAATGCAAAATGAGGTTCTTTTCTCTTTGGTTCTTGTGGAGACAATTGGAGGCTTACAGCTGCTTTGATCTCACATTGCCCCTGCTCTACACACACAAAACGCTTGTCTTGTTATACCTAGTGCAGCCCATTGAATGTAAATTCTCATTGTAACACCAGCCACTTTGAACTCCACCTCTCTGACAATAAAACCCCTTTCAAGTACCAATTTTATTAGTAATATAAACATATTGCTTGGTATCTGCTAGCTGGCTGCCAGAATTCACCCACTTCTTGAATGCTCTATTCAAAAAAATGCAAAGGCACTCTTTTTCTCTTACATATCAAAACTAGTACACGGCAAAGCACCCAGACTAGCTGGCTTTAATCCAATTAAGGCACACCCACAGACTAAACCTCTATTTTAAAAGAAAAATATTTTCCAATAATATTATATACATTAATAGCTTCATGACAGGTACAGACGTTTTGGATGCAGAATATTAGAGACTTCACTTGTTCTTGTTTGTGGCATAATCATGAGATCTGACTTAAGCCTCTCTAAATATTAGTGTTTCCTCTTGTCATAACTTTGTGATAGGCTGGCCATAGCAGCCTGATGGACTCTGGAGCAAACAACCCTTATCTATTCCACAGCTTTGTATGACTTTGCACTGTGCTGAGTACAAGAGAAAGAGATGGGTTATCTCTGAAGCTGACAAGTGGGCTATAATGTTCTGTCAGAATGTAAATATAATTTTCAGAGAACATAGAAGCAGGCGAGGTTGCGAGGACACTTGAACCTGCAGAAGTGGTTAACATATTCTCAAAAGAATTATTGACTTAGTCATAGAGGTCTACAGCACAGAAAAAGGCCCTTTGGCCCATCGAGTCTGCACCAGTCAACAAGTACCTAACTATTCTAATCCCATTTTCCAGCACTAGGCCCATAGCCTTGTATGACATGGCATCGCAAGTGCACATCCAAACACTTCTTAAATGTTATGAGGGTTTCTGCCTCTACCACCCTTTCAGGCAGTTTTTTCCCAATTCCCACCACCCCCTGGGTGAAAACATTCTTCCTCACATCCCCACTAAACCTCCTGTCCCTTACCTTAAGTCTATGCCCCCTGGTTATTGATCCCTCCACCATGGGGAAAAGTTCCTTCCTGTCTACCCTATCTATGCCCCTCATAATTTTATACACCTCAATCATGTCTCCCCTCAATCTCCTCTGCTCCAGGGAAAATAACCCCAGTCTATCCAATCTCTCTTAATAACTAAAACTCTCCAGCCCAGGCAACATCCTGGTAAATCTCCTCTGCACTCTCCCTAGTGCAATCACATCCTTCCTATAATGCGGATTCCAGAACTGCATGCAATACTCTAGCTGTGGCCTAACCAGTGTTTTATACAGTTCCAGCATAATCTCCCTGCTTTTATATTCTATGCCTTAGCTAATAAAGGCAAGCATCCCATATGCCTTCTTAACCACTGCATCGACCTGTCCCACTACCTTAAGGGACCGGTGGACATGCACACCAAGCACACCATGCACACCTCTGATCCTCAACAAAAATAGAATTACCTGGAAAAACTCAGCAGGTCTGGCAGCACCAGCGGAGAAGAAAAGAGTTGACATTTTGAGTCCTCATGACCCTTCAGCAGAACTGAGTAATATTAGGAGAGGGGTGAAATATAAGCTGTTTAAGGTTGGGGGTGGGGGGTGGGGGTATTGGGGGGAGAGAAGTGGGGGGGGTGGTGTTGTAGGGACAAGCAAGTAGTGATAGGAGTAGATAATCAAAAGATGTCACAGACAAAAGAACAAAGAGGTGTTGAAGGTGGTGATATTATCTAAACAAATGTGCTAATTAAGAATGGATGGCAGGACACCCAAGGTACAGCTCTAGTGGGGGTCGGGTAGAAAGACTAACAGGGCATAAAAGGTATAGATTTAAAAATAATGGAAATAGGTGGGAAAAGAAAAATCTATATAAATTATCGGAAAAAACAAAAGGAAGGGGGAAGAAATGGAAAGGGGGTGGGGACGGAGGAGGGAGTTCAAGATCTAAAATTGTTGAATTCAATAAAGTTGTTGAATTTTCCACTCCCTTTCCGTTTCTTCCCCCTTCCTTTTGTTTTTTCCAATAACTTATATAGATTTTTCTTTTCCCACATATTTCCATTATTTTTAAATCAATACCTTTTATGCTCTGTTAGCCTTTCCAACCCACCCCCACTAGAGCTGTACCTGGAGTGCCCTGCCATCCATTCTTAATTAGCACATTCGTTTAGATAATATCACCACCTTCAACACCTTTTTGTTCTTTTGTCTGTGACATCTTTTGATTATCTGCTCCTCTCACTGTTTGCTTGTCCCTATAATCCGCCCCCCCCACTTCTCTCTCCCCCCCCGCCCCACCCCCACCTTAAACAGCTTATATTTCACCCCTCTCCTAATATTACTCAGTTCTGCTGAAGGTTCATGAGGACTCGAAACGTCAACTCTCTTCTTCTCCGCTGATGCTGCCAGACCTTCTGAGTTTTTCCAGGTAATTCTGTTTTTGTTTTGGATTTCCAGCATCCGCAGTTTTTTGTTTTTATCCCTCTGATCCTTGTTACTTCCCAGGGTCCTACCATTCATCGTGTATTCCTGTGCCTTGTTTGTCCTGCCCAAGTGCATTACCACACACATATTCAGATTAAATTCCATTTACGACTGATCAGCCCGTCTGACCAGTCCGTCTATGTCCTCCTGTATTCTAAGGCTATCCTCCTCACTTGCCTGTGTGATTGTTAGCAGTTCAGATCAATTTCCAATAGGTTTCTCTGTACTTTGAAGCTTCAGCTCACCAGCCTGCAGACAGTAACCTTTATCGGGCCTGCAGCTTTCCGGAGGCCTGAGTATGGGTTCTGACATCTCCACTGGAGACAGCTCCTCTGAGGAGTAAGGGAGGGATAGAATAAGGAGGAGGCCAGCAGTGGACAATCAGCCTCCAGGGTGGCCACCTTTGGGAGGCCAGGCGCAGGCACAAGGGGTGCAGGGCCAAGAGGTTATCCAAGATGGAAGGGGCTGCAGAAGATGCCATTATCCTGCTGCCACGGTATACAGGCGGCAAAGCAGCTACCTCAATATGACTGAGGTGCAGTGCTGAAGCAGGCTTCGACTGTCAAGGAGGACAGTGAATATATCTGTCAGATGATTGGCCCAGAGATCTCCCCTAACTGTGTGGGTGGACACCCCATGCCAGCGGCTCTGAAGGTCACAGTTGCTCTCCACTTCTATGCATCTGATTCCTTCCAGGGCTCGGTGGGTGATCTTTGTGGTGTCTCCCAATCAGCTGTCTACACTTGTGTCAAGCAGGTTACAGATGCTCTGTTCAGATGTGCATTGACCTTCATCCACTACCGCTGGGACCAGGCAAGTCAGGCACAGCGAGCCAGAGGCTTTGCAGCAATTGCTGGCTTCCCCTGCGTCCAGGGTGCAATAGTCTGCACACATCTGGCCATCAAGGTACCAGCAGCTGAGCCCAGTACCTTCATCAGTAGGAAGGGCCTCCACTCCATGAACGTGCAGATAGTGTGTGACCACAGGATGCTGATTCTATAAGTTTGTGCAAGGTACCAGGGCAGCTCCCACGATGTCTACATCATCAGACATTCCCAGGTGCCGGCGCTCTTCAGTGCTCCAGCTCAGCTGGATGGTTGGCTGCTGGGTGACAAGGGCCATCCCCTGTGAAGGTGGCTCATAACGCCTCTCCGCCGTCCAAGAACAGAAGCTGAGGAGCACTACAATAGGAGCCACGGCACCCGGCACCATAAGGGCTGTGGTGGAGAGAGCCATCGGTTTTCTCAAGATGCGCTTTCGTTGCCTGGACCGCCCAGGAGGTGCACTGCAATACCCCCCAGATTGCGTCTCTCTGATAGTGGTAGCATGCTGCGCTCTGCTCAATCTTGCGCTGGAAAGGGGGGGATGCAGTTGACGATGAAGACCTTGACGCAATGGATGCGGCTGCACACGATGAATCCAGCAGTGGCTCAGAGGATGAGGAAGCACAGGGCAATGGTGGGGGGCAGCACACCGACCTGCTACTACACCAAGGAGGCAGGGACATCTGGGACACTTTAATCCAACGAACCTTCAGCTAGCTCCACACACATGGATCAGCAGGACCAGCATTGCCTGGCGCTTCCACATGTGGCACTTAGGTGCTACATCTTCCACCTCATCAGCTGCAACTAATGGCTTAGTACATAAACATCAATGTCCACTCAAACACTCATGATATGTTTGTGAAACATACAAATGCAGCACAAAGGAAACACCCTCAGTCATTGTCAGAAAAGTGGACTTTATTGCTACCAAAATAAACAACAAACGTCGCTCTGACGCAGATAATGAAACATTCCCTAATCTAGGGCCAATACAAAATCACCAGTGACATACCCGTGGAGTGTCTAACGTGCCTTATGCTTTTGTTTGCGGGTGCTATGTCTAGCTGCCGCCCCATTGTTCGGAGTGGCTTGTGAGACAGCCTGCTGACTCTGCTGTCCTGTTGGCTTCGAGGACCTTGGCGGCCTTTCTCTGGTCCGTGAAGCCTGTGCTGGCCCCGCCTGGGAGGGAGTGGCCAGTTCCAGAACTGGCACCTCCCCAGTTGTCGCAGCCTCAACAAATGCAACGGTCACTGGCAGAGGGGTGGAGGAGCTGCTGCCCTCATCCGGAGCGCCCTGAGAGGAGCTCGCAGTGACGACAGGCAGCTGCTGCACCGATGTGAGGTCACATTGGACCTCCCTGCTCACCGCAGATGGATGGGCACCGATCTGGGACACTTGGTGTCCAGAACATATCCCACGTTGCGAATGACCTCCTGTGGTCTTTAGCGCTGTGAGGGCTTGCAGGTCAGAGCGTAACCCAATTAGAAGATTCTCAATCTGCTGGAAGTCCCTCTCCATGAGAGTCACCAATCTCTCCATAGAGGAAGTCTGAAGCTCTGTCCTGAGGTTCATGCCATCACTGACACTCTGCCTGGATTCCTCCACCACAGAGACCAAGTGAAGTGCACCCTCATGCAACCCTGCCGGATGCTCCCGTGCACCCAGCCGCTTGTCCTGCAGCTGCTGCATGGCTGACATCTCCAGAGGCACGTCATCACTGCTGGACTCAGCATGTGCCTGGTATCCTGCGGTCCTCTGGCTGCTGGCGCCATCGGCACTCTCTGTCCATGCCACCTCCCCCAGCGACTGTGAAGTGCCCTCTCCACTGTGCCCTGGTACACTAGCTGATGTTATAATCCCCACGATGTGGAAGTCGCTGCGTTGGTGCCTGGCTCACTGAAATGATGTGACGCAAGTTGCAAGTGATGCCCGTCAGGTGTGGAGGGGGGGCTCTGGACTAGTTCCCGGCAGCCATGCGGTGGTGATTCTGAAATTAGCAACAAGGACAGTGCATTAGTTAGTGTTCAGTCAGTAACACCATTCATCCCTCTGCGTACTAATTTTGGATTTTCCTTTATTTTACCTGCCAATGTTTTTTCATGCTCCTTTTTGCTCTCTTAATTTCCTTTTTAAGTTCCCCCCTACACACTCTATACTCATCTTGGGCTTCCACTGTTTTGAGCCCTGGGGATCTGCCATAAGCCTCTCTTTTTCTCTTTATCCAATCCTGTATATCCCTCGACATCCTGGGTTCCCTGGATTTGTTGGTCCCACCTTTTATCTTTACTGGAATATATTGGTCCTGTACTCTCCCTATTTCCTTCTTGAATGAGTCCCACTGCTCTGACGCAGATTTACCTAAAAGTAGCTGCTCCCAGTCCACTCTGGCCAAATTGTATCTGATCTTATTAAAATTGGCCTTTCCCAATTTAGAACTCTAATTTCTGGTCCATCTGTGTCCTTTTCCATAACAATCTTGAATCTAACTATCTGCAAAATGCTCCCCCACTAATACCTCTACCACTTGCCTGGCTTCATTCCCTAAAATTAAGTCCAGGACCATCCCTCTCTTGTACTTCGATGTACTGGCTTAAAAATCTCTCCTGGATGTATTTTAAGCATTCGGCTCCCTCTAAACCTATCACACTATGACTAAACCAGTTAATGTTGGGGAAGTTGAAATCCCCAACTATTACTACCCTATTATTTTTACACTTCTCTGAAATTTGCCTACATATCTGCTCTTCTATTTCTCTCTGACGGTTTGGTAGTATACTCCACAGCAATGTGATTGCTCCTTTTTTGTTTTTCAGTCCTACCCACATAGCTTCATTTGAGGAGCCTTCTAAGATGTCATCCTTCCTTACTGCTGTAATTGATTCCTTGATCAATATTGTGATACCCCCTCCTCTTTTACCTCCTTCCCTGTCTTGCCTGAAGACCCTATGTCCTGGAATATTGAGTTGCCAGTCCTGCCCCTTTCTCAACCATGTCTCTGTGACAGCAATGACATCATTCTTCCATGTGTTAATTTGTGCCCTCAACTCATCTGCCTTATTCGTCAGACTCCTTGTATTAAAATAAATATCATCCAATCTTGCCAAACTTCCTTATGCCTTAACTGGCTTATAATTTCTGTGCCTTCCACACTCACTTGCTCTCTCTTCTAATTCTGGCTGTACATCTCCCCATGCTGAACCTCCTTTCAGGATCCCATCCTCCTGCCAAGTTAGTTTAAACCCTCCCCAATAGCACTCGCAAACCTCCCCAGGAGGATGTTGGTCCCATTCCGGTTCAGGTGCAATCCTTCCACCTTGTACAGGTCCCACTGCCTCCAGAAAGGGTCCCAACATCCCAGAATTCTAAAGTCCTCCCTCCTGCACCATTTCTCCAGCCATGCATTCATCTGGACTAACCTCCTATTTCTATTCTCACTAGCGCGTGGCACAGGAAGTAATCCAGAGATTACTACCTTTGAGGTCCTGTTTTTTAATCAGCTTCCTAGCTCCCTAAACTCGGCTTGCAGGACCTCGTCCCTCTTTCTACCTATGTCATTGATACCAATATGTACCACGATCTCTATCTGTGTCCCCTCCCCCTTTAGTATGCCCTGCAGCTGTTCAGTGACATCCTTGACCCTGGCACCAGGGAGACAACATACCATCCAGGAGTCACGTCTACTGCTGCAGAAACGCCTGTCTGCTCCCCTTACTCTCGAGTCTCCTACCACTATTGCTCTTCCCCTCTTTTTCCTCCCTCCCCTTGTAGCTGAGCCACTCACAGTGTCATGAGCATGGCTGCACCTCCCCGCACGAATGATCACTCTCACTGTTTTCCAACACAGAAAAACGGTCCTCGAGCGAGATGCACTCTGGGGATTTCCTGACCACCCGCCTGACACCTTTCTTCTGACTGATGGTCACCCTTTCCCTCTCTGTCTGCACTTCCGTAAGCTGTGGGGTGACCATGTCTAAAAACGCACTCTCCACGAATCTCTCAGCCTTGCAGATGCACCTCCGTGCCTCCAGCTGCCACTCGAGCTCCGAAGCTCAGAGCTCAAGTAGTTGCAGCCGGTGGCACTTCCTGCACACGTGGTCGGTCAGAGTGCAAGAAGCAACTAGGACTTGCCACATGTTGCAGGCAGTACATAACATGGTGTTCTCAATTCTGTGATGACATGCCATTTGTCTGCTCACTGCGTGTCAATATCTACCTATATCTCATTTGTATATATATATATATATATATATATAATTTGTCTCTTGGAGGAAATATTCACCATTTTGTAGGAGATGATGTCATGCACAAACAGGATAACATCAGTTATGATAACTCCCATCTTTTATAAATACGAGAAACAATTTGTGACCTAATGTACTTTCCTATGGGATTCCTGTATAACCTGACAAGCCGATACTGGTGCTTTTCTGTGTCACGTGAACCTCCTACCACTAAATAGTTTTCCCCATCCTGATTTGTATCTAATCATTTCCCATTGAGGTGCTTCTGAAAATTGTTATCACTGAAGTGGCTTACAATGGCATGAGACCTCACTTAAGAACCCCAATGCTGCAAATTAATGTTTAAATAAAAAAAATCGTTGAATGTATATAAAAAGCAGACACATTTTGAACAAAAGCACTCCCCTTTGGTTTATTTTTTTCACATTAGGTAAATTATTCCAATGTTATTGATTTTCCTTTTAGTTATGGCTTGTAATGATGTAATTTGTAAATGGTAATTGATCCTACTTCATGAGCATGTATTAATTCAATACAATCCCTAATTTGCTATTTGAAGGTGGCAATCTCTTCAATGTAAATGCCCCAACACTGGGGCATCAATTTGCACATAATCCAGAGGAGTGAAATTTTTTCAGCAGTAAGTAATTAAAAAATAATGAAACGTTTCATAACTTTCAGTCTGTGTTTACAGTACACAGAATACAGGAAGATATTTAAAGCTACACAGCAACAGACCAGCAAAGCATATTAGAAGATTAATTAGGTATAAGAGTGTTCTGACATGCAAATGGACTGTTCAGTGAGTCTGAAAGCAAAAAAAATGCTCTATTAAGGGCCGTAATGTTGGATGTCACTTCATATTTTGCTAAGGAAATTATAACCCTTCATATCCTTGATACTTAATTAAAAGTGTGCTGATAACCTCCTCCCAACCCTCGCCATTCCCTGCAATGGTCCATGAGACCAAAAATCCTTTCAGTAATAGCTTGTTGGGACAAATCCATTGATAAAATATACACTTATCCCAACTCCTCAAGATTCAAAAGAAAATTCTGTCCTGTGACCTTTGAGTGGGCCAAAATGTAACAGTGCTCATGGGGAGAATTTTCTCCCCATTGGGCCGGTGGTTTGGGAGCGGGCGTGTAGCCGATTGCTGCCCGCGATCAGCTACGCGCCACCTTTTTGCATGGGTGGGCCAATTAAGGCCCGCCCAGCATGATGCGCACCCGGATGCACTTAGCGCTACCTATGCGGGTGGGGGGAGGAGAGTCGGGGCCTGTGCTCTTTTGTGCATGCACGTGAAAGAGAGCCGAAATCTCCCTGAGGCACAGAGCTGCCTCAGGGAAATTAGTTTAATAATAAAACATTGTCAAAAAATAAAATGTAAAATTACTCGGACACGTTCTAGCTCATGTGACATTGTCACATGAGCTGGGACATATTTATAAATTTTCAGAACACATTTTATTTAATTAATAAACACTTCATGAAACCTCATCCCGCCTGTGGATGAGGTTTCATTGAAAATGCGAAGGCCGCCTGGGCTCTTCGCCTGCCCGTTAATCTTAAAGTTGGACGGGCAGCCCTGAGAATCAGATTAATTAGTTAATTAATGGTCTTAGCAGGTCCTTGACAGTTTGGTGGGCGTGAGGCCAACTCTCGTGTGTGCCCGCTGAACTGAAGATCGGAATGATGCACGGTGACTTTGGGACGCATGCCCAATGTCACCACACGTCATTTTATGCATCGGCATGCTGGGTCTGCCCCCGCACACCGAATGGAAGGTTCTGGCCAATGTGTACTTCTGCTGTATCTGATTATTAGGGAAATGCTGCCATATCTGCATTAAAGTAACCAAATGTACCATTAGAGAGAGCTATATGTTTATATTGATTAACTTTCCTGCTCTTTAATTGCTGTCCAGGGACTTCTGCTAGAAATGCATGTCTGCAGTTGACAGGTGCAAATAGATGCTGTGTTGCTCCCCATGTTCAACATTCAGTATTTTAATTCCCCTCCTGTGGTTGGCAGGGCACATGAATGTTTCTGTTCCATTTCACGGACTTCTGCTCTCACCCTTTCTACTCGCTCCCCGAATCCTTGGCCTCTACCCTCGACTTCAGCATATTCCTTATTCAACTGAACATCCTTTGCTATTTCTACCCTCAATAGTGTGATACCATCACCAAACACATCTTTCCCTCCCCTTTCAGCATACCAACAAGATTGTTCCATCTGTGACACCCTCAATTATTCTTCAATCATTCCCAACACCCCCTCCCCTTCACACAACAACTTTCCATTCAAGCACAGGAAGCGCAACACCTTCCCTTTCACCTCCTCCATTCTTACCATCCAAGGCCCCAAACACACTTTCCAAGTGAAACAACAACTTACTTACACTTTTTTCAAGTTACTGTATTGTAATGTGGGAAACACTTCAACCAATTTACGCATAGCAATCACCCACAAACAGAAATATGATAATGACATGAAATGTTTTACACCCACCTGAGATGACAGATGGGATCTTGGTTCAACATCTCATCACTTCCTCAGTACTGCATTTAGGCCCTTGAACCCATGACTTTCTGATCAGAGGACAGAACATTACCAACTCAGCCACAGCTGGCACTGAGATTTTGAGAGCCATAACTCAGCATATTAAATGCAGGATGTAAAGTTTGGTGTACTACAGTCCTGCTACTTTGGTGCTAGGACAGAACATTTTTTATTTTAGTGCCTATTTTATCTCTTAGAAATCTTCAAGCAACCACAAAAAGGCAAAGTGTCTGATTCAAAAATGAACATTTTCAACTTATGCTGCTTCCCTCCACAACAACAGTACACCGGCTGTCAATGCATCAGAACTATTGCACTTCATGAACTTTTTTGACCATTTTAAATAACACCTATCTTTACAACCTTTAATTCTGTTTCTATCAAGATGAAATGACCAAGTGGCACATCTATCCCATTCATTTAATTGATCAAGTTTGATCTATCCCATCCTACACTCTGCTGTAACAAAAACAAAAATTGCTGGAAAAACTCAACGGGTCTGACAGCACTTGTGGAGAGAAAGACAGGGTTAATGTTTCAAGTCCTTATGACTCTTCTTCAGAACTAAAGAGAAGTAGAAATGTGGTGAAGTATATACTGTGTAAGGGGGGTGGGACAGGTGAAGCTGGATAGAAGGCCAGTGATAGTTGGAGGCAAAGGAGAGATTGCAAAAAATGTCATAAACAAAAGGTTGAAGGGGCATTGGTGGTGGTGATACTGGCTAAAGGAGGTGCTAATGGTAACATTAAGAATAGAAAGCAGGATGAGCAAGTGACAAATGGCCCTATTGGGAGTGGGGTGAGGGGTGGGGACGATTTGGGAAAAAAGATCGAAATAGGCTAAAAGGTGGGGATAAAACTATGAATGGAAATAAATTTTTAAAAATAACAATTGAAATAGGTGGGAAAATATATATATAAAAATTAAAAAATAAATACTGAAATAAGGGGATCAAAAAGGGGTGAGGATGGAGGAGAGAGTTCATGATCTGAAGTGTTGAACTCAGTGTGAAGTCCGGAAGGCTGTAAAGTGCCTAATTGGAAGATGAGGTGCTGTTCCTCCAGTTCTTCTGATTAGGCACTTTAGCACACCGGCTTTAAAGCTCTTCTGTGAGTGTTCATATAGCCAGCAACCATATTTTGCATACCCTTATTATATTAACTACAACTGCAGAGCCCAGGGGTGGAGGGTTGGGGCAGGGGGAGTGGGGAGGAGGGGGGTTGCAAATTCAGTTCACAAAATAAAACCCCACTGATAGGAATTTCCAAAGTGCATGTTTAAAATAATTTGTTGCTTTGTATATTTTGTATTTGTCATTTGAACATATATCTGTGTGAGGTAAACAGAGTAGTATTCAATGCCCATGTTCTAACAGAATAACATAAATTGAATAGTTCTATCTTCAGCAATTTTTGTAACTTCATTCCAGTAAGTGTATGTCTTATTACCCAACTTGTATTAGAAAGGAGGGAAAGGAAGGAAACTTGGAATTTCCAAATGGAATTCTAAGGATATTGCTTTCAACTTTCTCTTATTAGTTCCTTTTTGGAATGTTTAGATAAACGGTTCATTGATTAATTCCTGAATGGAGCATACATGTTCCCTTCATCAAAAGTGACCCTGTTTTTTGGGAATGATGGCACATTAGGATAATTTTTGATCTTTCATATTCTAAGCATTGGATTTCAATGCTGATTGATAGGGTGAAAGTGCTCCCTTCCTCTCTGTTGGTTGAAAGAATTCAAAGGGAAATGAGAACAGAGATGTGTCAACCTTGTTCCTGATGAATGTAATTTCACACTACAGACTGCCTATAATTCAGCATTAATTGACACAAAATTAACAAGCTAAGTCAAAGAAGCCATCTGGGTGGCAGGTGTAGGATGTAGCAATGTACACTCGTGCATTAAAGATGCTCTCCTGAGATTGAGTCAAGGCATGTTATTGAATAAAACACAAGAAACTTTACTCTGGATCTAACTAGATCTGTCATTTTATGTAACAAGTGGAAAAGAGTTCCATCCCCAGTCATAATGTCCATCAATATAATGAACAAAACCATTCATGAATAATTTAAGGAGAACAAAAGTTGACCAGTAAACATGAGGCAACTGAACTGGGGTCCACTTTTGACATGAGATGGAGTCCGAAATGACTGGAAGTAAATGAGTGACAAAAACAAAAGCATTGCTTGTTGAGGATGGGCTTCAGAATGTATGGAGGCAATTGACAAATTAATACTGTCACTAGTCTGCATTCCAGTACAACTGAGGAATATGAAACATGCTGGCAAGCCACACTGCACTTGCTTACTCTTCATCAGTCCCTATTTCTCTGCTCTTTCATCATCACTACCTTGTTCTTCTATACACAAAAAGTTATCCTACTGAAGAGGGGCAGGAATCAGCGAGAAGACAACAGGGCATAAAACAGCACAAGGGAGAGTGAGAGTTCACAGTGAGAGTGGCAGGAAGGAATGAAGACATAGTGGGGTAACAGATTGCACGGGAGAGAGCATAAGTCCACCATGAGAGCAGCAGGAAGCAGTGAGAACATAGCAGGGCATAAAACAACTATTCCACAAGAACCAGCAGCAGTGTTTGAAATGAAAAATCAAGATGTGACATCACAGGAAAGCAGGTAGGTGATTGGCTGGTGAGTATTACCTATTTATCTTGCCTAAATTAGGGAATAAACCGGTGAGTCTTATATTTCCTTTTTTAAAGTAATCTTTATTACTAATAGTAATGTATAATAAATATTAGTAGGGTTTATCAGTATTAGTAAGATTTATTAGTGTTGGTAAGGTTTATTAGCAGTAGTAAGGTAAATTAGCAGTAGCAAGGTTGTTAACTAACAAATAAAGGATTGGCAGGGCTGCTCCAACCTCTAGAATGCACATCCTGTGCTATGTGGGAATTCCAGCACACTTCCTGTGTCCAGTATAATGTTTTGTGCAGGAATTGCTGTCAGTTACAGCAGCTTGAGCTCTGGATGTTAGAACTTGATTTGCAGCTGGCATTACTGCAGCTCATCTGTGCTGTTGAGAGCTATATGGGTAGCACATTTACAGATGTGGTCATCCCACAGCTTTAGAGTATGTAGGGAGAGAGGGAATGGATGGCCACCAGACAGTCAATAGAAACAAGCAGGTAGTTCCCTGAGCGCATCCACTCTCCAAGCAGTATTCAGTTCTGAATACTGATGAGACTGATGGTTTATCTGGGGAGTGCAACCAGAGCCAAGTACATGCTGTACAGGGGGGTACAAGGAAGGCTGGAAAGGCAATCACGATAAGTAATTCAATAGTTAAAGGAATAAACAAGCATTCCTGTGGCCACAGACATCAATCCAATGTCATGTGTTGCCTCCCTGATGCCAGGTTCAAGGATGTCACTGAGCAACTGCAGAGCACCCTGATGGGTGGAGGGTGAACAGCCAGCAGTCGTAGTCTACATTGGTTTGCACGATATAGGCAGAAAGAAGGATGTGATCCTGTAGTCAGAATTTAGGGAATTAGGTAGGAAATTAGCAAGCAGGACACCAAAAGTAGTAATCTTCGGATTACTCCCAGTGCCATGTACAAGCAAACTTAAAAATATGAGGGTGGAGCAAATGAATGTGCGGCTGGAAAACTGATGCAGGATGGAAGGCTTTAGATTCTTGGGACACTGGGACCGGCTCTGAGGGAGATGGACCTGTAAGGCTAGATGTGTTGCACATACATAGAACCAGGACTGAGTTCCTTGTGAAAAGTTTTGCAAGTGCTGTTCGGAATGCTTTAAGTTAACTTGGCAGGGACATGACGGAAATATCAAAGTGGAATACCAGGGTGACAGAATACCTGGTGAGATAGATAACACTAGAGTAGAGAATAGTGAGCTGGGGTGGGGTCTGAGTAAGGGATAAAATAATAATGTTTAAATTAAGGTTAAAGTACATGTGTGTGAATACAAGGAGCTTGATTAATAAGATTGGTGAGTTACAGGTGCAGATTGACATTTGGAAGTATAATGTTGTGGCTATAACAGAGACCTGGCTCAAAGAACTGCAAGACTGGGTACTTTTGAATTATGTCTTCAAGTGGGCGACTAGACAGAGACAGTGAGGTGATAGTGTCACTGACTGCCACTTCTCTTATTGAAGAACTTCAGACCAGTGCCAGAAAAGTTCAATGGCCTGATGAAAGGAGGCAAGTTGTCACAGTAACTCTGAAGCCTGGAAGCCCCATTGGTAGAGGTGGGTGTTGCTGAGGCAGGTCAGAGATCGAGAAGGCAGCTTAAAATGCAGGCACCCTTGGAGAAGTAAGAAAAAAATTAAAACTCGGAGAAGCCAAGCAGGAAGGCCCTTTGGAATGGTCCATTGGTGCCATGGGGCTGCCTTCCTTGCCCATAGCCACCTCATTGGCGCATGGAGCTTCTGGCTCCAATGGCGCCACAGACAGCTGCAGGGAGGCTGCCTCCATGAAGCTGGTGGCCTCCCCACATGGCGAGGGGGAAATTGGGCCCTTTATAGGGCCTTTAAATATTTAAATTGGCTGCCACCCCCATTCAGCAGGCAGTTGATTTGCAGTCGCCCCTGCTGCTGGGAAATTTCCCCAATGGTGGGATTGCGTCAGGAAGCTATCCTGAAGTGGCTCTCCACTATTTCTCCAGTCCACCTGTCTTCCAACCTATTATCCCGAGGCCAATAAAGTTCTTCCTTAAGGGTGAAGGTTACCAACTGGATAATTCAGAGAACATGTACAAATCAGAGGAGTGGATGACATGCACCATCTTTACAGCAGAGGCAAAGGACAAGTCTGCCTATGTCTTCATGGAATCCAGATGGCATAAGTACTCATTAAAAAGGAAGGCTTTGAGGTCAGTCTTAAGGATATATGGCAACTGACATGTGTGGCTCTAAACCCCTCATTTGGGGAACATTGAGAATCAATGGAAAACCTGGCAGTTTCATTAGATATAATAATTTCACTAACTCAAGCTTCATTTCAGATGTACAATAATTACAGATTCCTCAACCTGATTAATCACAAGTGAAAACTGATTCATGTGCATTTCATGTGCATCATACCATTATGTGATTAATTCATGTTTCTACATGTTATGTAATTCAGAAGCAACACTTACGACCAACACTTAGGGCCTTTACGCAAGAAAATGCAATTGAACCAACCACTAATTTTGGAACATGTTTATTTAAATATTTGTTCAAGAGACAAGATCAGTTCAGAGCAAGAAAGATGTTTCAATATTACCAGTAAACGATCCTACCTTTTTCAACGTTGATCACAGTCAGAAATGTCAATGCTGTACATTCAAAACAATGGGCTAAAAATTTATCTGCACCATTTTTATTAGTGTGTGGGTTGCGATTCATGACCTTCTCATGTTGAGGTGGAGGTAGGCAGCACGTAGATTTCATGCTGCCGCCTCATTAATCTGATTGTAATGTAGGACCAAGCATTTCCTGTGCTGCTGGCTGCCTCTGCACTCAGTGGGGAGCCAAGCAGCATATCCTATAAGTGTATGCTGCAGTCAACCTTCCGTTCTTAAAGGCAACCTGCCGTTTTTAAAGGGAAGCTGCACTGATTTGTAGGACGTTTTTGAAAATTATTGCTGCAGTTGTAAACAAGGAAAATGGAATACCAGGACAGAGAAAGGGTTTTCAGGATGATGGATGTGGTGCTAGAGGCCTTCGAGGTGGTGGTTGACAGGAGGCCAGTTGCCAAGGTTCTCTGGGGTTCGGGGGGTGGGGGGCGCAGGCGGGCAGCATCAGTTCTTCAAGGACCACCCTCAGAAGGGATTGGGAGCAGTTGGGCAGGAAGGTCAATTGCTGGGACATAATTTTTCCCTTGTTGGGCATGCGCAGTGGGCGGGCCCGGGAGTGGTCGCAAAGCCGGCTGCTGCCCGCAATCGGGCCCCGATGTTGATTTCACGCAGGCTGGCCAATTAATGGCCAGCTAGTGTGAAATGCACACTGCAGTGCTCAGCGCTGCTGGGGTGGGCGCGGGAGGATTGCAAGCACGGAAGTGTGAGCATGCACGGAGATGCATGCAGTAAAAACTCACTGAGGCACAGAGTTGCCTCAGGGAGCTCAAGATTTTTAACAATAAAAATAAACATGTTAAAAACAATGAAAACATGTTCCCTCATGTGAATCTGCCACATGAGCAGGGACATGTTAAATATGAGTGTTAAAAGTTTAAAAAAATTTTTAATCATTGGTCGACACCTCTTCCCGCCAATGGATGAGGTTTCGCCAAAAAATGCAAAGGCCACTTGACCTTTTTGCTTGCCTGCTGACCGAATGGTTGGACAGGCAGTGAAAAATTCGAGTCCGTTAGCTCATTAAGGGCCTTAATAGGTCGCTAAATTATCGGCGGGCACACTGTCTGAAATATTGTGCGAATGCGCAATAACATCATTGCTCATTATTTTATGCTTGTCCAGATCTGGCCCGCCCAACGAGGGTAAAATTCTGCCTCCGGTATTTGGTCCTGAGGATCTGACAGCAGTGCCATAAAAAATCTAATGATCTCATGTTGAGGTGTTGAAGGCCAATGGAAGAATCTTCACATGACATCTCTTACCCATCACTCCATCAGCCTCTCACACTGCTCAATGCACCCCACTCTCATCACTCACCCAGCACCAGCCCTTCACACTCAAAATGCACACTGAACCTCCAGATCTTCCACCTTACCCTTGAAATTTGTGCCAAACGTGAAATGAATGTTATGGAGTGGCTGGGATGGTGGTGGGGGTCGGCGGGGAAGGTGGGGTTCTGAGATTAGTGCGGCTCCAAGGCCTGAATGGTGGAGGTGGAGACCTCCAATTCGATGTTTGTGGATGGCACTTGGATTCTTCATGCTTGCTGAATAATTTCTGTGATGGAAGGTGAGTTGTAGAATCATTGGTCAGAGACATGAGAGGCGCTCGCATGTAGTTTTGCTGAATTGGGTTTGGAGTCACATGTACGCTAGACCAGAGAAGGATGGCAGATTTTCTTCCCTAAAAGACATTAGTGAACCTTATGTGTTTTTACAACAACTGATGATGGTTGAACCGAGTGCAGACCTGTAAATTTTGCTTCATGTAGCCATAGACCAGAGGAACATAGAATGAGTGGCAACCTTTTCTGTTCAGGAATCTGGATGGCTGGGCTATCAGTGCCTTGATGACTGTGTGGGTGCATTTATAGATAGCTGATTCGTGTGAGGTACACCTGGTGCCATAGGTAGTGTTGTATTGCTGTAATGATGTAAAGGCACCAATCACTCATAATGGATTGTGTAAACATGTTGTGGGTTCATTTATTTAGACTAGGCACATGAGAACATTTATACATAGGTAGAAAACTTGAAGACACCAGCAGCAGAGCTTTGTTTGTGTGTGCTCTGCTCAAAAGCAAGAGTGAAACTAAGATTGGATTGCATGACACACTTCCTTTCTAGTGATATCATGCTGCTATCCTTAAAGCATATTACAACATACCCCTTCTTTTTAAAGATACTTTCCCCCTTCCAAAGAAGTGTAATTATTTACAATACACTTTCATATTAATTACCATTACATGAGTGCATAGGACAGTGATTCTATGAGTCCCTAAAGCGTAAAGGTAATCTGCTAGTATGCCCAGATCTTATAATGGTAACCTTGTCTGGGGGTTTCTTTAAATGCCCACAGTGAGCTGTGGGATTGTCATTCTAGGATGTTGTCCCTGGTTGTGTTTGGGATGTTGTCCTCGATGCAATAGGATCGTACAGTGGTTGAGGAGTTGGAATGAATCTGGTCTATCCTCAGTTATACCTCACCATTGCACCTTCATATGTAATGACTTCAGAGGATCTTGGTCCTGAACAATTCCTTGTCACCTCAACTGGTTGCCAGGTACTTTCTGTGGAATCCTCGAAGCAAACTAATTGTCCCAACTGTAAACTTGGCAGTTCTGTACCTGCATTTTTACCATGCGTGTTGGTCATCTTCTCTTGCACTTTTAAAAGTTGATGCCTAGTTTCTGAGAGAGTAGAATGGGTAGTGTAGGTAGACTGGTACGCAACTGTCTGCCAAACATGAGCTCTGCCCGTGATGGAATTATGGCACTTAAAGGTATCGCTTTCAGATATAACATTGCAATGCGTAGATCTTTCTTGGTATGTCTACGTTTGAGAATTAGGGATTTCACAATGCAAATCATTCATTCAGCTAGGCCATTAGATCTAGGGTAATGAGGAGATGTAATGTGATCTATATTCAACTTCTCATACATATCCTGAAATAGTTTACCAATAAATTCTTACTGATCCATACTGATCTCTCTAGGCACACCAAATAAACTGAAAATGGCACTGAGAACGTGTGGGACAGTTGTGCTTGACGTATTGCACAATTGTCGAATAATGGGGTACTTGGTAAAGTAGTCGATGATGACGATGAAGTCAGTGCCATTGAATTGAAAGTGGTCAGACTTGATTTTGGACCAAGGTAGGAAATTCATGTGGAATCAGTGGTTCTTTGTGCTGACTTGTAATGTGCTCTTGACATGCCTCACACTTCTTAATGAAGACTTTGTTGGCCAGGGGCTGCAGCTGAACTGCCAGACACAGGCAAAAGCAACTTTTGACCTGAAGTAACCTGAGTTCAGTTGCTGGCCTGACTTTTGAAACCTGACTCCAGTCACTGGGTCCAAACTGGTTGGAACCAGTTCTGAAGTAGCTGACTGTCTTGAAGACAAAGGAAATGTGATGAGTCCTTATTTAGAAAAGGGGGAAACGAGGTGATCCTGCAAGTCTTGGAACAGAGCCAATGTAGAAGATGCCACAGATCAGGCAAGCAGGCCTAAACCAACGGGAAGAGAGACAGCACAGCTTGAAGAGATCCGATTCAGTATAATACTGAGAGGATTTCGGGCATGGGGCAGCGAGACTCCGGAGACCAACCATCGCAGAAGCGGAAGAACCTTTGTCAGCAACGTGGAGACACAAGAGAGAGAGAGAGAACGGAACGCCTGGCCAGCGTCAGCTCTCCTTTTCGGGTATTAGCTTTTATATTCTGTGAGCACTCAGGGGGTGTCAGAGAAACCCAGTGGATGTGCGTTTAGATTCTAGTTTTGGGTATAAAACTGTATAACCTGCTGTAAACTGCATGTCTATATTTGACCAGACATATAAGCTTTATGTAGATGATCTAACGACATGAATAAAGCGAGTTTAGAGTTAAGAGAGAATTGACTCTTCTCCTCTGTGTACTAAGCCAATAACCATTACCGGTGACCTCCGGCAACAAATTTGGCGTCTCTGGGTGGGCTCGAGGATAAATCTCTCCGTTGAGTCAGCGGGAGACTGGAGCCGAACCAACTTGGCAAAGTACACAGAGAGCAGGAGTTTGGGTTAATACATTGCTGTTAACATAAGATGATGAATCAAAGGGAATCTCCAAGCCCTGGGGCCTTGGACTGTTTCGACTGGAAGGGACTCCTTCAAAATACGTAATAGGGAAGTGGCCGCAATACGGGGAGTATGCAAGTCTCATTGGTGACAAGGGAAAACCCGCTGGGGAAGCCCTTCGGAGAATTGCGCAATTATGTCAGATAAGAAAATGAAAAAGGTACAGAAGCTAGCCTGATAGAGTTGAACGCCGGACGAAGAGTAATGATTAGAATACATCAACCCACCTAATTCTTGAGTCCAAAGTTTGCTGGCCCCTATGAGATAGTAGATAAAGCTAGCCCATCTATATACAAGATATTAACGACACCAGATAAGAGTGGCTGGTATCATATTAATCAGCTAAAGTTTGTGTGAGAAAAACAAGATAATCACCATTAGCATGTGCTGCTCAATGCTAATGATGTTCCGAATCCCGAAGGTCAGGGAGATCAAGAATAGAACCAGCTGCAAAACAAAGAGGAGGTGATTGAAAATAAATTTGATACTGTCCGTTCACATGCAGAGGTGAATCCAGGGGAAAAAAAGAAAGAAAAATAAAATAAAGAGGGGAAATAAGTGGGTTAGGAGAAACGGACGGTTAGAATCTGAAACAAATTGGGAATAGGATATGGACAGTCTGGCTCAGTATATAGAGAGACTGGACTTAAAATAGTACTCAAAGGAAACTGTAAATAAGAGCAGAAATTACACTTGTTCATTACAGGTCCAGCCTAAAATGAAAGGGGTAATGCATTTTGTTGCTATTGGATTGACCATCATCAGAACTGCGGTTGAACCTGCCTTGGAGCCGTCACAATGAATGAACGTATCTGAAGCTGTGTTGATGGCGGAGGGATATCTCAAGACCAGGAACAATGTTGCTCTGCAGAATAAGACAGTCCGAACCAATAAAGGGAAAAGAGAGGACTTAAATTTGTATTATATGGGAATGGATGGGTTAATGTGTGTGGGAAAAACTTTAGGTATACCGGAGGGAACGGGAGTACAGTTTTCATGCAATAAAGTTCTAGAGGTGACATTGTCGGTAATCCCAGAGGGAAAAATGAATAGTCAATTTGTGGGTCCATTTATTGAGCGACCATCGGGGAGCGATGGTCGAGGTAAAATTATGGTCCACTGGGACCACACCTATGTGAATATTGACCGGGGTAACGACTCATACCAGAGATGTCCATTCTGCCTATTAACAGCCAGTCCTTTTTACAATATGCCCTTGTGGGATAAACGTATTACATAGTCACAGTGGCTACGAACTATAGCAAAGGATGGAAACAGTGCCCTCTAGAAGGACACAATGTGGCCATTAACAATGTGACCTTAGACCTGGTTATCGGTGGACAAAATATGTTCCTACTGAACTACCACCTATTCCGCACCTGACTGGGGATTGGACACAAATAGCAGAGGAAGCCAATGAGATAATTCATCAATGGACTAAACATACTAAAATAATTAGAACTCATGCTGATAAAGCAGAGGAACTGCTACGGGAACCCGGGTTCTGGGATAAGTTTTGGAATTGGGGATCTAATGTTCAAATACATCCATGGGTCAGGATTTTATCACATGCTGCTGTAGTTGTGATCATATGTGCTTTAATACTTGTCATATTGAACATATATCAGCTTAGAAGGTGGAAAATTGAAATTTTGCACGGTTTGAATGTTAGTGCTATAATGAAACAGAAGAAATGATTATCAGTATAAGGACACTGTGAAGTATATTTTATATACGCTTCGCTTTTATATTTTTTATATACCATATGATTTCACAAATGTAACATGCCCATTGGGAGATAATAACAACTTCAGGAGTGGTAGACAGAAAGGGAGAATAATGGTCCTAAGATAAGTATCTTTGGATCAAAAGGGGGGAGATGTTGGCCAGGGGCTGCAGCTGAACTGCCAGACACAGGCAAGAGCAACTTTTGACCTGAAGTAACGTGAGTCCAGTTGCTGGCCTGACTTTTGAAACCTGACTCCAGTCACTGGGTCCAAACTGGCTGGAACCAGTTCTGAAGTAGCTGACTGTCTTGAAGACAAAGGAAATGTGATGAGTCCTTATTTAGAAAAGGGGGAAACGAGGTGATCCTGCAAGTCTTGGAACAGAGCCAATGGAGAAGATGCCACAGATCAGGCAAGCAGGCCTAAACCAACGGGAAGAGAGACAGCACAGCTTGAAGAGATCCGATTCAGTATAATACTGAGAGGATTTCAGGCGTGGGGCAGCGAGACTCCAGAGACCAACCGTCGCAGAATCAGAAGGACCTATGTCAGCAATGTAGAGACACAAGAGAGAGAGAGAGAGAACGGAACGCCTGGCCAGCGTCAGCTCTCCTTTTCGGGTATTAGCTTTTATATTCTGTGAGCACTCAGGGGGTGTCAGAGAAACCCAGTGGATGTGCGTTTAGATTCTAGTTTTGGGTATAAAACTGTATAACCTGCTGTAAACTGCATGTCTATATTTGACCAGACATATAAGCTTTATGTAAATGATCTAACGATGTGAATAAAGCAAGTTTAGAGTTAAGAGAGAATTGACTCTTCTCCTCTGTGTACTAAGCCAATAACCGCAACAACTTCAATGTCATTGTTCATACCCAGCCAATAGGCTGTCTCTCTTCAAATCTTCTTGTCTGATCCATGACCATGTACGAGTGATGAATCGTTGATGAAGATCAGGACGCAAAGATTCTGGTATGATGACTTGTCTGTCTTTAAAAATGACTCCCCAGGAGATGCCCAGTTCATTCTGATCAGGCCAAAATGGTCTCATGTGTTCATGGACATGCTGAATTAAATCAGACTAACTGTCAATGATGGTTTTCCACAGTTCCTGCAGTGTAGAATCTTTCACCGTTTGTTCTTGTAGCTGCTGGCATTTGTGTTGTGCAAAATATACCAGATCAATTGACAGACTTGCATTCCCCTGCAAGGAAAAAATGCAGCTCCTTGAAAATGCCAATTTTGTCAAACCTTTCTGGATATTTCGATGTCAGATTGTGAACTGAGGTTGATCTGCTGTATAAGGCCTGACTAATTCCATGGATTCTCACTAGTACAAGGACACAGCATGCCAGTAGACCCACAAGCACTGGGCTTTTAGTCTCCATGATGTAGAACATCTATGATACCCAGGAGGATTGATTGTACTTGACTATGGATCTTGCACCTGGAATAAGTGAATGTTTTGCACTGAAAGTTTCACAGTGGTTTTACAGTGGCCTTCCATGTCTCTGGATACATGTCTTTTAGCGTCTGCAGAGATAGTATGGTGGCACTTTCCCCTGTGTCAGTCTTGAAAATAATGAGTAGTTACCAATTTTCTTAGGGCAGGTAATTTGAGTCATGGCAAACGCTTTGGATGGTGTGATGGCACCTAAGCTTTCCGCGGGATTGACAGTGTGAAACATGTGTCCACCCCTCTTCATCTCATCGTGAACACCATTATCATTTTCTGGTTTGTCAATAGCCTCATGTGTATGTTTCTGAAAGGATACCTGACAGTCATTCTTATTGCTTGAAGGTACTTTTGTGTACAGTCTGTTTGGATCAGTGCACTGCTCTTTGTAGTCTCATCAGCCTTTGCTCTAGTGCACTGCCATTGCCAATGTCCCTTTCTGTGACATGCTCTGTAGATTTGATAGAAAGCTGGGTGCATGCAGAGCACCACATCTTCCACCTGTCTTGCTAGGTTTGGGTGTTCTGGTGAGTGTGTCAACAATTGGACGAGTACTTAGGACCTGTAATCTTCGTCCACCTGCGAGGATCACTTTGTATTTACGTCAATCCTTGAGTAGCTCTTTGATGCTACCCATTTTGGGCTTGTCTAGCAGATCTTGCTGGAATACTTCTGGAAGTTGATGTAATCACCAATCCAACAATTCTGTCTGCTAGCTCGGCATCTGAAAAATCACAGTACATACTCTTTTCTCTGCATCTGCTGATGAAGTTGTCTATGGATTCTGTAGGTGTTGTCGAAATGACATGAACTCTAGTAAATGAATACGAAAGTTTAACCTGATTCTGAACCGGTCTTCCAATGTAGTCCATGGCCAGGGTTTTACGGCCCCTCCTGCCTGGCGGGATATTATGGTCCCGCTGAACTGAATGGAGATTTTAAATGGCTCGCTGCATGTGCTGGGGGGATACACGCCACAGCGGGACCATAGAATCCTGGCCCAAATTTTTTGGGGATCCTTTAGCTCTTCTTCTGTTAATCATGATGTGTTCAGCTTGTGTGTACCTTCATTCTCAATTGCTGGCAAATTTTTATGGCTTGCTTGTCTGGTTCAGACACACCTGAATCAAGGAACCATAGCTCTGAACACTGTTTGAACAATTCAAATTAGGAAATATTGTAGACATTTTGACAATATCCATTTGACCTTCCTTCTCCTATAATACCTGGGATGAGTGTCGCTGTAGACACTTATGGGCGCTTTTCAGAAGCTCCACCTGTTATTATCACAAACTTCACTGGTCTGATGTTTATGATGATTTTTTGGTTTTAGTTTTGCTTGTCTCTCCCTCGCTTGCTATCAATCCACCCACACCCTGGTCACTCGCCTTCCCTGACTGAGCTAACCCGGTGCTGGTCCTCTTGATGCACTATCCCACTCACTGAACTGACAGGCTATGCATTTCAATTTCACCACAAGGGATCTACCTACTTACCAGCTCTATCTCAGCTCTGTGTCTTCAAAGCTATTCTGTGCAGTCACCATGCTGTGATTTCAATACTCTCCAATGCTGCTACTCTGTTGTGGTCTGAACAAAATGTGGATGGCTGTCTCATGTTATATAACACAATGTAAGGCTGTTTACCATGTTTTACCTGTACCTTATCTTCTGCCAGGCTGTTTAACTACCACTGAACACCACAGCGTGTTGTTGTAATGATATAAAGTCACCAATCACTCATAAGGCACTATGTAAACGCACTGTGGGCTCATTTATTTAGACCAGACATATGAGAACATTTATACGTAGGTAGAAAAGTTGAAGACATGAACAGCAGAGCTGTGTGAGCTTGGCTCAAAAACAAAAGTGAAATTAAGACTGGATTGCATGACACTCTTCCCTTCTGTGATGTCATGCTGCTATCCCTTAAAGGCATATTGCAACAGGTAGCACCTCTTTGCAGCCCCTTATATGCACTTCTGGCTTCCTGCTGACCAGGAAGATGCTTCTGCTGAAGCTCCGCTTCACTACTCTATGCAGAGTAGTTTGCTCCCATCTCAACTCCCTCAGCTGTTGATTGTTTATTCAATAGGAGTTACTCTACCAACCTCTGTTGCCCAAGTGATACCAGTAGCCTCTTGCCATTCTCAGGAGTGACTTTTGGGTCTAAATCATCCAAGTAGGAACCTTTAAATTGGGGTTCATCCTTGATAAATCTGCAAATGCCAATGGAGGCAACAGGTGAACTTTAGCCTTCATGATTATAGGCCAGTGGATAGCCATGGGCACTCTGAAGATGCCTACCTCTCACTGTTGACAAATACAAGCCTCTCAGCACCAGTGATCAGTAACTCGATGGCACTGGATGTGAAGCTGAGCATTATTCTCCCTCTTTAAATGAGTTGAGCAGTGTATACATTTGTCCTCATGGCTCCCCACTGTGTGCATGCCAGCTGCATCCTGTCGCATCCCAGACACTGCATGTTCTCTGTGTCTGTAAATTGAAAATTTGAAACTTCCTCTGAGGCATGTTATTGAGCTCATCAATGAGCTCAATGAGCACTTAATTGGACATGAGCAAGTTCCCTGTTCCCCCACCCTCTGAGAAATTGCTCATAATGCCCAACCTCTGTGCCTTCCATTAAACTAGTTTTTAAATACAATTTGCAAAGCTTTGCCTAATTCAATAACACTTAATTTTCTCCATTTGTCTTTTGTGTGGTACCATGTCAAAATATACAACATACACTACATTTCCCCCAAGCCACACCCCCTCCCATATATCTGCCATATTTGCTGTGCCTCAAACGGTTATCAAGCTTAATATTTATTTCTACTGTATACATTAGCTGCTTCTTATTATGCTCAAAACAATCGCTAAAGGGTTTAGTTTTTTAAATTCTCTTGTGGGATGTGAATGTTGCTGGCAGAGCAAGCATTTGTTGTGCATCCCTTATTGCCTTGAGAAGGCGGTGGTGAGTCACCTTCCTGATCCATTGCAGTCCATCTGTTGTAGGCGCAACCACTGTGCTGTTAGGAAGAGAATTACAGATGACTCCCATTATTGTTTGATATGACATTCTTTTCAATATTTCAAATAAATGCATTAGCTCTTAGGTAAAGAATTGGATTTCTTGATCAATCTTTGCAAAATTTAAATTAATTTGAACATTCTGCTTTTTGAAAGTATTAGGTATGTATGTATGCTGCTGAAGGGTAGGGTTGTTGCAAAGTTCAACAACTCTACCCAAGCGGGAGAGGTGAAATTTTACGGCCCCGTCTTGGTGGTGCAGCGAGCCATTCAAAAGTCCATTGACTTTGGCGGGACTGGAAAATCCCACTGGTGGGTGGGGCCATAAAATTCCGTCCTAGTAGTTTGGAGAGTAGCAAGCAATTAAAGAACACCAGGAAGGGCAGAATAAAGGAAACAAATAATTATGGGGAAAATAACAAGTGAAACATCAGAGGGAAAGAAAAGAAATACAGCAATCACAGGAAAAAATTCAAACAATTAATTTTAAAACTCGAGCATGCACATGACAGGACCACAAAGTAAAACAAGTGAAACTAGCTCGATTTTTAAAATATATTTATCAAATTTAAATGTACTGAAAAGCAAATGAAAGAAAAAAATCAGGGAAATATGGTAGAAAAGTTTGATGTGGAATCAAGTCTGCTGATGAATGTAGAAATATCAATAATATAGCACCAGTACTGCTCTGTTCCTTTGTCTTGTGTCTCATACTCCGGCGCTCTCAGCCTAATCATATACTCTTCTCACTGAAGTGCCCTAATAAAAGAGCACGGTATCCATGCATGTGACCCTTAGTACCAGTACTAATCTGATGCACAGCGTCTCCATTCACAATCTTACTCCTAATAATTGAAAAATAGGGCAAGGGCTGATCTCCTCTCCTCCAGAAACATGCAGTCTGCCGGTGAGTGATTTCATTTTGGAAAGATGTCTGAAATTTGCTTTATTTTTGATCCCACCGTAAGGAAAATTGAAAGCCTGGAATTGCTGATAAACAGCAATTCTTGAATGAAACGATAAAGTTGTCAATTGCCATGTTGCTGCTGTTAAATGAAAAGAGAGAAAGAACAGGAGAAAGTGGACCACTCAACACTGTGGGCAGAATTTTGCCCTTGGTGGGCGTGTGGGCCCCACCGGCTTGGTGGCGGGCGAACAACCAACACCCGCCGCCAAAACGGGCTCCGCCGCCATTTTGAGTGGCTAGGCCAATTAAGGCCTACCCAGTGGCCTGCCCGACAGGAAGCACTATGCACATCCTGTGCTGGGGGGAGGGATTCCCCAACTGTCAAAGTGCGCTCTTTCGTACATGCGCACGAAAGAGCGCACTGCTCCCTGAGACAAAGTGCTGTCTCAGGGAGATTAGTGACAGGTTAAAAAACTTGAAAAATAGAAGAACTGAAACTTTATTAAAGTTTTTAAACACAAACATGAAACTTCATCCCGCCAGTGGATGAGGTTTCTCGTTTTATCAGAAGCCCACTGGGGCTCCTGGCCTGCCCGCCAGCCTTAAGGTTGGACAGCACAGCCTTAAAAGATCTTAATTATCCTGTCAATGGCCTCATTTGGCCATTGACAGGTTGGTGGGCAGACAGTTGTTTTCGCTGTCCACCCGCCTTCCTAAAAATTTAAATGGACCGGGATGACGTCGGGGGTTCTTTCTGACGTCATCCTGCATCATTTTCCCGTTGGTGAGCAGGCCCTGCCCCCAAATTGCCGACAAGAAGATTCTGGCCTGTGTCTCAATGAGCTGAATCTTCCAGTGAGTGACAATACTGCATGAATTGCTGCTGCCTGCTAGGATTTTCCGAACTGACATGCTGCGCATTTATTCTAGGATCTTCCGATCCTGACTAAAAAGAAATATGCAGCATAGTGTGTTCCGGGTAATTCCAGTGGATCACAGTACAGTCGGGAAGAGAGAGGACATGCCCCTTTTTAGGGCACTAGCTGCCTTATTCTGGTACTTAAACTTCAGTCCTTTAATGAATGAATCCGGGTTAGTGAATGGATGAATGAGTTAGTGAGTGAATGGATAGGTGTATGAGGTGGGTAGATGGGTGACGTAGGTAGGTGGGTGAGGTAGGCAGGTGGATGAGTTGAGTAGGCAGGTGAGTGGACAGGTGAGTGGGTTGGTGATGTTGGTAGGTGGATAGTCGGGTCGGGGGAGTAGCTGGGTTGATGGGAGTAGTTGTGCTGGGTTGTGAGGGTAGTTGAGTGATTGGGCTTAATTGGAACTGGTGAGGCGGGGAAGTCGGGTTGGGGGAGAGTTGTGCGGTGGTCAGGGAGGTGGTTGGGTCCAGTCGTGTGATAGTTGGGTTGGTGGATAGTCGAGTCAGGGATTTAGTTGGGTTGGGTCAGTGGGTTAGTTGGGTGGTCAGAGGGTAGTTTAATCTGGTGATTGGAGTAGTCGGGTCTAGTCAGGGGGAGGGCAGCATTCTGATCAGGGGGTGAGTTGTGTCCAGTTGGGTATGTAGTCGGGCAATTGGGGTGTCAGTCAGGGAGGTTAGTTGCTGGTCGAGCGGGTAGGCGGGTGGTCAGGGGTGGGGAGTGGGGGTGGTTGGGGTGTAGTCAAGTTGTTGGCTGGGTAGCCGAGTGATCAGGTGAGTAGTCGGGCGGTTAGGGGGGTAGTGACATGGTCAGTGAGGGTGGTTGGACAGATGTGGGAGTGGGTGGGGGGGAGGAGTTATCCAGGTGGTAGACCAGGTTTTTAACTGTCTAACGTTTCCAGGGTAGCCATGA
The DNA here is from genome assembly GCF_017639515.1 of Carcharodon carcharias. Lineage (NCBI taxonomy): Eukaryota > Metazoa > Chordata > Chondrichthyes > Lamniformes > Lamnidae > Carcharodon > Carcharodon carcharias. Next base: position 39,811,542 of record NC_054474.1, on the reverse strand, counting down.
AGGTAAGTTGTGTGGATCTGTCACAAGTCTCCGCCTCTAGCTCAGAGTCAGAGACAGGGTCCTGGGCAACAGGTAATTGCCCATCAGAAGTTAAAACTTCCCTACCAATTCCCACATAAGTCTGCGCATCAGGATTGCTGCAAAGTCCTGTTACTCATCTCTGTCGTATGTCTAGCCTCTGACAATCGTTTACAAATGCTGCTATAGCTCTACAGATAAACAGCGTTTTGGGGCATCTGTTTGATAATGGCTATATTGGTGTAATATCTGATTGCAATATCCCCCTTGGGCTGTGTGGAATCTTACCTGAGATGCTGCGATCTTATCTGAAACATATGCCAATTTAGCTCTCTTTATATACTATAGATACAAACATATAAATATTATAACTATGTAAATATTCATGTTATTTTTTTTCAAAAAATTACAGAAATGCAGACATTAGAATATGTTTTAATACTACTTATTGCATGTTACTTCCCAAAAGAACAATGCAATTCATTGTAGAAAAGTTGCTTCCTAGCACACACTAGCTCCTTGCTCGGAAAACAAAATAATTGAACATAAACTTCAAAAATATTTTTCTAGATTTATCTAGCATAAGGATTTTCCCTGTATCGACAAGTTTAAAATAGAATCAGTATATTTTCTTTATCACTCCCTGCCACAGTGGCTCTAAGGATTTGGTGAGAAATGAGTTTGACAGCCTCAGTCCCGGTCCTACTGGGCATGGACCACAGCAGAAAATATTACTAATTCAGCACCAACCTGTCAATTTTATTTCAAGAGACCTAATTATGTGTCATGCCCAGTAAATACTTATACCTTTAAATGTGGACTGCGTTCCATTGGAAGCTTTTAGAACTGCCTTCATTTATTTAAAAATGGAGACTGATGGACTATTAAGATGGCTGCCAGGAAGGGTCAGGTGACCTTTGTAAATTCAACCCGCCCTATCAAGCTTCCGGAAAGTTTTGAAATGAACACGGGGGTCTCCTTGAACGGATATGCCAAGAAAATACTCCTTTGTGGAATTCATGCCTGCCATTGTTTGAAGCTTACTCGAAAACACAGAGCCAATGGACTCCTAGACTCTATGGCAGCATTTTACGGCCCTGTCATGGCGAGGGAGGGCTGGGGCTAGGGCTAGGGCCGGAAAATGAGGCAAGACGTTCAAAGGTCCATTGACTTTGGTGGGACCAGAAAATCCTGCCCGTGGGAGGGGTCGTAAAATTCCGCCCAATGTCTCCATATTTGCAGTGTAACAAAGGAAAGCTGACAAGATCAGTTATCCACAAGTTAAGTGTGGAACATCACTAACTGCCTTCTATTTTATACCAATGACCATTGACCATGTGACTAAAACTAGCCCTTTGACACTGAAATCCTTTTGTCCCAAACTCAGAAGAGACCTGGGGCAGTCTGTAGAATAACACCAACAAGACTATAGCAGCAGATAAAGGCTGTGCCACCCTTGCCTTTTAAGAACCAAGAGGCTTAACAGTCTTAAAAAGCCTCTCAGCCTGATTCCAAGGCTTTGAGTTCACCTGTAAAGAAATTGGACCTCCTGATACACCAGGCAGGAGTTACTGACTTCATGACCTGCTAAACCTCCTCCTCTTTGAAGTAATCCTGATAACCGACCCCCAGCTATCTTGACCTTGTCGAAACTACCTTTCAAGATTGGGAAAAAACTTCCTTCTTCACTGGACTTGCAAAGACACCTGAAGTGTTAAGTATTCTTTTGGTTTAAGACTTGTACAAATGCATTATCATCTTTAATTGTAAGTTTCTTGAGTCTTCTTCTGCTTAGGCGAGGATGACCTTCTTCCACTCAGGAGTTGTGAGTCCTGAGGTGACTAAAAAGTCCAATGCTGGATCCGCACACTCTGCCACGGGTGGTGCAGGTACTGTTTGATGAGGTGGGTGGGTGGGATGCTCCTTCTGCTGTTTGTGCTTGGCCTCCACCTGGGTCTGTCGGAATCGTTCAAAACGGTTGGCACCTTTGTGGATGCTTCTTCTCCAGTTTGTGCATTCCCTAGCAAGAGAGTCCCACATATCGATGGGATGTGCATTTTTTCGGGGAGGCTTTGAGAACGCCCCTGAAATGTTTCCTCTGTCCCCCTGGTTACTGCTTGCCATGACGAAGCTCGGAGTAGAGAGTTTGTTTTGGGAGTTGTGTGTCAGGCATGTGGACGATGTGGCCTATCCATCGTGGCTGATTAACCATAACCAGTGCCTTGATACTGGGGATGTTCGCCTGAGAGAGGACACTGATATCGGAGTGCCTATCTTGCCACTGAATTTTCAGGATTTTGTTTTATCACTGGTGATATTTCTCCAGGGGTCAATGATGTCTGCTGTCCATTGTGCATATCTTTGACACATTCACAGGGCTGGTAGCACTGAAGCCCTCTAGACCATGAGCTTGGTGCTGGGTTTCAGGTCTTTGTCATCAAATACTCAGACAGCTGAAGGCTGCGCAGGCACACTGGAGGTGATGTTAAGTTTCATCACTGATGTCTGTCCTCACTGAGAGGAGGCTCCCAAGTTATGAGAAATGATCCATGTTGTCCAATGGTTTGCCATGGATCTTGATTGTCATGGGCAGTGTTGGGCAGCAGGAGCAGGCTGGTAGAGGACCTTTATTTTCCAGATGTTTAGCCTTAGTCCCATTATTTCATATGCCACCATGAATGCATTGACAATAACCTGGAACTTGGCCTCTCAGTGCACATATGCAAGCATCATCAGTGTATTGCAGCTTGACAACAGAGGTGGGGTGATCTTGGTTCTGGACTGGAGACAGTGTAGGTTGAATAACTCCCCACTCATCCTGTAAAGTATCTCCACTCTGGGGAGAGCTTCATGGAGATGGTGTGGAAGATGGAAAAGAGCGTTGGTGCGATGACATCTTTAATTGTAAGTCTCTTGAGTGCGTGGTGTGTGACTGACATATAGACCTATCCTTGTGAGTTTGTGAAGATAAATCCTCTTTCTTTAAACCTACAAATCTCTGCTGTTGGTACTTATAAAAATGACCACGTGCTAACAGGAGATTAGAAACATACACATCTACCTTTTCAAAAAATTAACCACACAGATTATGGACCGTAGGAAAGGGAATGGGGTTGTTTCAGTTTATCTCTCCTTCCCTGTCCATAACATATAGTTGGTGTGCAATAAAGAAATAATGAAGTCACTGTGTAACAACCGGCATGTTCCTCCTAAATTGATACTAAAACAAAATGTTGGGATTGAGTTCTAGAAGTATTAATTGGCAGTTTGTTTGGCTATACATCGCTGGCTGATGTGGTGAATCCAGGACTGCAAGATTGTTCTCCATAATGCCACAAGTGCCAGTGTAACAGGGCCATGCCATCTCCTTCAGAAGGGTCTGTTGACTCACAACAGGGTGAGGATGGGGCTGCTGGTGGCTGGCAAAGTTTCCATTGCTCTCAACTTCTATGCAACTAGATCCTTCCAGGTGGGAGCAGTCAACATTGCAAACATACCCTACTTCACCATTTATTGTTGTATCCGAGAAGTGGCAAAGGGTATGTATGTGAGGAAGTGTGAGTTCATTGTTTTCTTTCTAACTAGGGAGAAGCAGGGTGACTGAGCACATGACCTTTTTTAGGATAGCGAAATTCTCAATGGAGCAGGGAAGCATTGACTGTATGCACGTAGCTGTATGGCCCCACATGCCAATAAGGAAATGTGCTGGATCCATAAAGGTTGATATGCAGTTGGGTGTGACTATGTCCATACAATCATATTGCTTTTTTTTATTCATATGACTGAGGAGCAGTTATAGTTCGATGTTTGAGGTTAACTATCGGCTTCAGCTGACACAGTGTAGGCGGAGTTCTCCCACCCGGGACTAAGTCCTGTGGTGGATGCAGGGACAGGGAGTGTTTCCTGCTGCAGAGGCCCACGGGGAATCCCGTGGTATCTTGCAACTCTGCAATAATTAATTATTCAGTTAGGGGTTTCCCGACATCTCGTGCAGTGGGGCAGGCAGGATGGTGCCATACTAAGTTACATTCAAGTTACTGACAGGGCCCATGGAGATGGCAGAAAGGGGACAGGGACCTCCTGTGCCTAAGTTCAGTGACACATCCCTGCAGGTCCTTCTCGATCAAGGAGGAAGTTCTTTACCTTGTTGATGGGAGGAGGAGCCGAGCAGGGAAACCAGTCCTGCATGGGCACAGGTTGCCGATGTTGTTAGTGCCCAGGCTACTGCAGTAAGGGTCTATACATGGAATAGAAACCTAAGGGCCAATGGTGCCTCCATGTTGGAGGCAGCTCATGCTGTCACTCACTTTCTCCTCTCTCACTTACAGGTGCCACCAGGAAGAGGCCAAGGCTTCAGCACTAGGCCAAGCCTGGAGAGGAGCAAGGAGAGAACACAAGAAGAGAGATGTGTAACTGTAGAGGTCTCACAACAGAGACCTGCATCCTCCACCAGCCCAATGAAACACACCTTGGTTGGTATGAGCTGTAGCGCAGGAAGGGTCTCACACTCTGGTGGTCATCTCATGAACACTTGTCTGAAGCAGGACGAGGCAGGGTCAGCTCAGCTCACCAGCACTCAGAGAAGGCTGGGGAAGAGGCATCCGTGAGGTCCGAGTCCAATAATGAGCCTCTGGAATAGGCCTTCCAACTGCTGGTGGGCAGTCAGTAAGAGGCGGGGGGAACATCAGGCAGAGGTGTCAGAGGCCCTGAACAGGGTGGCATGCAAGTTGGAGGAGTCCATCCAAATGATGGAGTGGTGTCAACATGTGCATGCATCGAGGTATCCATGGGAGGGTGGCAGGCTCCATAGAGATCCTAGTCCAGCAGTTTTTGCTGGAGACGCGCACAGACCTACACTCCACTGTGGTAACCATGGAGGAGCTTCTGCAGTGGCTACGCGAGAGGGGAACTGGGCACCTCAACCTCCCTGCAAGTGTCTCTCCCATTCAAAGAGCCAGGCAGGGGTCCTCGGGCACTCAAGGGGTGGAGGAGTGGCAGCTGGACACCCCTGGGACATCCACTCAGGAATCTCAGAGGCTGTCAGGCCTTTCCCAATCCCTTTATCCTGTGACCCCTTCAATCCCGGCCTCTGTCACCACAAAGGGAGCAGTTGGCCGACAGCAGGACAGCCAGAGTAAACGAGAGCCCTCCAGGCCTCAGCTCTCCAGGGGACGGGTGCCAAAGTCATCCAGGGCAACAGGGCTAACTAGTCAGGAGCTGCCTCCACCCCTGCTGTGGATGGCGAGGCAGCACTTAGAAGAAGTAGCAGGCCAAGGAAAATCAAGAAATATTAAATCTCAACTGGTTGTACGGGTGACAATTGAATGTCACAATTAGAGAACTTCTGTAAATATAATTACTTTCACTTCAATGATGTCTATTGTCTTGTTTCAGTGTGGTCCTTAAGGCTTCCTGATTTCCCCTCCCCGCTTCATCAGCTTGCCAACAACCAATCCCTCCGAATGAGGCATCTGCAGGGAGTCAAGGGTATGTACCAGGGCCCTTGCGGGCACTGTCCCGTGCACGTTGAGCCTTTACCTTTCAAAGTCTCATGTGTCTCAGACCCCTAGCATTGTCAATGCTACATGCTGGGGTTCCCTTTCAGTTGTCCAGTTAGGATGGCCTGCCTCTCCTCCCACCCACTGACCCAAACCCATGCAGCATCTCGAGATCTCCACCATGAGGCTCTGCATCGTTTTGACCACACCAGCAATAGTAATAGTCACATTTTCGTTGAGCTCCAACACCGTTTGCCCTCCCTCAGTCACTCTAAGCCTATCCAACATAACCATTGACATCCCAGCATTACTTTTGACCTCTCCACCATTACTTTTCAACCCTCCGCCTTCTCTGTTGACAATGTTCAGATCAACCTTCTCCCTGCAAATCCCATCCCAGTTACCATTGACTTCACACTCACCCCTGAGTCTATGTATATCTCCGCGTCCCCACCAACAACTCATGGCACCCCTTCACGCAACATTGTTGCATCCTCACTCTACCCAATCCCTCTGGCCCCTGTAACGTTCACCATGCCTGCTTACCATGGCTACCCTCAGTTCGCACACCAGGTGTCCACAATTGACTCCACCAACTCCTCCCTGTGAGCCCCTTCATACCTCGCCAACCCTCCACATCTTGACACACCCCGAAGTCCCTTGAGGCATGACAACACCCTCCCCTCCATCCAGAACCCACCATGGCCCTTTCCACCCTCTCGCTCCGTTCCACCTAACACCTTGCAAGACCCCTGTAAAACCCTTTTCCCAGAACCGCCAACAACCCACCCACAACCCCCCAACCAGGCCTGAACCCACGCACCACCTCTTCATTTCTCTCCTACCCTTCTTTCAACTGCACCTCTGCCCCCAATAGACCCTTGCTGCCTAATAGTACATCCTGCTGTCTTCAGCCTGCAGGTGGGCGATTCAATCCTATGATGAATTCCTTGGAAGAAGGTCCAATCCCTGGGTGAAGTCTCTGGAAGAAGGTCCGAAGCCTGGGTGAAGTTGCTGCACTCAGAACAACCACCTCCTGGATGCTACTTCATGGAGAAGATCCATGCGGTTGAAGCTCCACTCACCCAGTGTTGAAAGTGGTGCCCCAGGGCCGGGTCACTGTAGGCCTCCATCTTCTCCTCGGTTCTCCACAAGCTGCCCTAGGCCTTCTTAAGGTAAGTCCCGACTTTTGCACGCCACATTTGTCCAGATGTGTTCTGGATTGGTGTGATTTCCTGTTGGTGTTGCATGTGATCAGGCCTGACGGGGGAGAAGATTCCAGTCAGGCCTTCATCTGCATCCCCTTAGTGGGATGCAAATCAGTTTCTTGCAGGCCACGGGTGGGAATTGCAACCCGTCATGGCGGATAGTAGTGGCAGATTCCACTGTCACTTCACGCTGGTGTGAAGCTGATTTTTTTGGACCTCCCAATGAATTCTCCCTCCCCTGCCCACCATTGAACCCGCTGGTGGGGGTATGGGAGAATTCCATTCTGTGGATGGTTGTGATAGCACCAGGAATGGATTTCTCAGGAAAAAGGTTCAGCATGTGGATGATGATCTGACTTGGATGGCAACGATCACAATTGGAACTCCTCATATTCCACTTGAGGAGCAAGTGACCACATCTTCCCTGACTTGTCCTCAGGTGGTTGAGGGTCATCCAGATTTTCCACGGAAGTTTGAAACCTGGGACTTCGCCGCTCGGGTCAGTTACCATGTTGTGGTTAATGATTTTTGCAGTCAGCCAGGAGGTGTGTCATCAAGAGGTGGGGATGGCATCATTCTGTACGGTGTAGAGTGTATCCCAGTAGGGGCTGCAGGGTTTCAGATGAGCGCCAGGGTTTCTTGAGGTCCTAAATCAATAGAAGCTGCCAGGAAGTGTTGTTCTTTGAGGAGGATATTTTCCCTGCAGACATCAAGAGTTTCAGTATGTGCTAACACAGAAAGCCACTCAAGCTGCGTTTGCCTCAATGCTCCAGAAATAATCCTCATGGCTTCCTGGAGGTAGATATTGTTGTGTATTGCACTGACTAAGGCTAGCACATGGTCAACTGCAGGCAGCCATTATTGAACTAACTTTATTGATTGGGGCTGTAACACTGATTGATTTGTCTTAATCAAAGACCCTGGCTCACTTTGTTCAATTGGTGGATTCTGTGATATCGGCAAACTTTCAGTTTCTTTCTGACTTTCACTTGGGCTGTTGGAGGAATTTGGTTTTTCCAAGGTTTCAGAGATGCCCACATCCCATGAAAAAATAAAGATGACAAAAAAAACAATTGCTGGTTCCTTTGGCAAGCTGGTATCCATTCGCATTTTCTGGTTTTGCAGTACAGAAAGCATGTTTATATTTGACAAAAATGATCTTCTGCAAAGCGATGACGGTATTGAAGTGATATTCTTGTATTTCAGGCATTGTAGTAATAATGAATATTAATTTTGTACATTTACATACATCGCAGATGGATACACAGATGCTCATTATAGCATAGAAAAATTAATCTATCTACTAAAATAAAGAGACTGCTGCATGATGTGTCTGAAATAGCAAAAGTCAGTTAAATCTGTTTTTTTAAATGACATTTGCCCAAAGATGTATAATTTTTGTAAAGTAGAATTTTGAGAGGCTGAATTCTTCAAAGCAAATTGCTTTACATTGTAAATACAAAAATCATTACATTTTACAATCAGTTCAAAAGTGTTCCCCAAAGTAACTGCAAATATGTGTCCAATTTAGTTAGCTACAGAGATGTAGTATTCATGACTGATATGGAGAACAATATAGGAAACATGTGAGAATAATAAGATATCCATTTGAAAAGTTAAAAAAAGAAAGCATTTGTGTGTGAGTATTGACCAGGCACTGAAAACAATAAGTCAATATGAAGCTGTTATCAACCAGAAGAGTCAAGCAATGTTCTGTATCTCAAGGGCACTTGGCTATAAACAAAACAAGCTAGCCTAACCTTGAAAGAAAGACTTGCACTTATATCATGTCTTTCATGACCACCAGATGTCTCAAAGCACTTTACAGCCGATAAAGTCCATTTGAAGTTTGCTCACTATTGTAATGATGAAAATGCAATGGTCAATTTGCACTTAGCAAGCTCCTCCAAAGAGCAATGTGATAATGATCAAGTAATCCATTTTTGTGATGCTAATTGAGGGATAAATATTGGTTAATTGAGGGATCAATATTGGCTAGGTTATCAGGGATAATGCCCCTGCGCTTCTTTGGAATAGTGCAGTGTCCATCAGAGAAAGCAGACTGGGCATCAGTTTAACATTTCATCCGTGGACAGCACAGCACTCTCTCAGTACTGCACTGGAGTTCCAGCTTTGATTCTGATGCTCAAGTCTTGGATTGGGACTTAGGATCCACAACCTCCTGACTCAGATGTGAGAATGCTACCAACTGAGCCACAGCTGAAATCTTGTGAAGATCACTGATGAGGTAATATGGTGCATTTTTGCTTTCTTCTAATTCCTTCTAATTTGAATGCCCTATTTCTATCAAAACTGGCTATTAAGTATTTCTGGAATCCAAAGCCAATTTCTCTAACTCAGTTAGCTGCTCAGTCATAAATTCTATAACGTAAGCATTTCCTGTGCTCTGGAGATCTTTGGTTCCAATGTACAGCAGTCTGTCTTGTTTGGATTTATCCTCTTGGGAAATTAGATTGGGATGGCAACTAACCGGGCCCTCAATAATCTCATTGCTGCCCAGTGGCTTGTTCTCACCCAAGTCTTTAGACAGATTGTGTAACCTATGGTTCCAGAGTAAGGAGGTACTGAACCATCTTCATCCATAGAGGGGCCAATTAACACAGTAGTTATTCACCTCATTTCTTCTGGCAAGGGAAACACTTGTCAGAATGTAAATGCAAGAAGTAGAACACAATTAGGAATTAGAAGACACACTTCAACAAAGGGGTAAAACTCATTGGCCAGAATTTTCCTGTTGGTGTGCGGGGGCGGGTCCCACACGCCGACATGTAAATTGATGCACGGTGAGCATCCTGATGTCACCAAACACCATCATGATATTTAGGTGGGTGGGCGCGCGATGTTCTCGGATGTGCGCCTGCCATTAATTATTCATGTATTTAAGGCCCTTGACTGCAATTTTTTGGGGGTTCATGTGATCTTCAGGATGTCGCAAGGGTGCAACGGGCAGGCAGTAGGAGACACTTGTATGAACCTCATCCACGGGTGGGATAAGAGGGGTGAATGGGGCCGCGAATGTTATTTGTCAGATATTTAATTGTGAAGTTACTGATACTTGCCTGTTTGAGCAGGAATACTTCAAAGTTCATACCAGCTGCTTGGACAGGAGTAACAGCCTTCAGGTCAGGACTTTACAGTAGAAATCACTTTTGGGGCCTGCAGCTTTCGGGAAGCCTTCCCTTAGCTTGGGAATGGGAATTGTGCTTTCCACTGGAGGCACTCTGAGGAGGAAGGGATGGCCAGAAGTGGGAGGAGGCCAGGAGTCCACATTCAGCCACCAGGGGAGCCACCTGTGGGAGTACAGGTGCAGGCACAAGAGGCACAGGGCCAGCAGGAAGTCCAAGGTGGAAGGGGCCGCAGAAGACACCATTTTCCTGCTGCCAGGGTATACAGGCGGCAAAGCAGCTACCTCAATATGTCTGAGGTGCAGTGCCGAGGGAGGGTCTGTCTCTCAAGGGAGACAGTCACCTCCATCAGTCAAATGATAGGCCCTGAGACCTGCGCAAACTGTGTGGGTGGACACCCTATGCCAGTGGTGCTAAAGGTCACAGCTGCTCTCAACTTCCATGCCTCCAGCTCTTTCCAGGGGTCAGTGGGTGATCTTTGCGGTGTCTCCCAGTCAGCTGTCCACACATGTGTTAAACAGGTGACAGATGCTCTGTTCAGGCGTGCATTGACCTTCATCCACTACCGCTGGGACGACGTCAGCCAGACAGAGTGAGTCAGAGGCTTCGCGGCCATTGCTGGCTTCCCCCACGTCCAGGATGAAATAGACTGCACACATATGGCCATCAGGGCGCCAGCAGGTGAGCCCGGTGCCTTTGTCAACAGGAAGGGATTCCACTCATTGAACGTGCAGGTAGTGTGTGATCACAGGACGCAGATTCTACAAGTCTGTGTGAGGTACCCAGAGAGCTCCTACGATGCTTAAACACTCAGACACTCCCACATGCCGGGGCTCTTCAGTGCTCCAGCCTGGCTGGATGGATGGCTAGTGGGTGACAAGGGCTATCCCCTCAGAAGGTGGCTCATGGCGCCTCTCCTCCATCCAAGAACAGAGGCTGAGCAGTGATACAATAGGAGTCACGCCTCCACAAGGGCTGTGGTGGAGAGAACCATCAGCCTACTCCAGATGCGCTTCCGATGCCTGGACCGTTCAGGGGGTGCGCTCCAGTACCCCCCAGATCGTGTGTTGCTGAAAGTAAGACATGAGAGCTTGCTGCGCTCTCCACAATCTGGCACTGGAAAGGGGGGGCGCTGTGGATGAGAAAAACGTAGATGCAGTTACTCCGGATGAGTCCAGCCGTGAGTCCGAGGATGATCACGCACAGGGAATGCTGAGAGGGTAGACGCTGACCCGGGCATACTCCAGGGAGGCAGGGACACCCGGGAGGCTCTAATTCAATGAACCTTCAGCTAGCCTACTACAGATGGACCTTCAACACATGCCAGGATGGCAGGCTCCACACTCGATACCTGAGTGCTAAATCAGCCTAGATAATAACATTGAGCTTTATTGACAAGGGTCTTAGTTAATGTCAGACAACTCACTCATAACATCATGGCTTCCCGTCCACCTGCAGAAGGAAGGAGTCACTCTGAGGCATGGCAACATGTCAAAATTTATTAAGATAACAAACATAACTTCATAAACCAAAAAAAAAGTGTTGCACATCACACCAAGTCTTCAATGAACTATAATGGGCCAAAACAAAAGCACCAGTGAGAAACCCAAGGTGTGCCTAAGGTGCCATAAATTTATGCTTACGGGTGCTATGTCTAGTTGCTGTCCCCTCGCTGCCACTGGCATCTGAGACAGCCTGCTCACTGTGCTGTCCTGTTGGCCTTGATGACCTTGGTGGCCATCCTCTGGCCTGTGGAGCCAGTGCTGGCCCTGCCTGGGTGGGAGCGGCCAGTTCCACAACTGGCTTCTCCCCAGTCGCTGCAGCCTCATTGGATGCAACGGTCACTGGCAGAGGGGCGGAGGATCTGCTGCCCTTATCCAGAGCGCCCTGAGAGGAGTTCGTAGAGATGACAGGCAGCTGCTACACTGATGTGATGTTGCTTTGGACCTCCCTCTCACCGTAGATGGATGGGCACTGAGCTGTGAAACTTGGTGCCCAAACCATCTCCCACATGGGCAATGACCAGCTGAGGTCGATGCCGCTGTGGGGGCTTGCAGGTCTGAGCACAATCCCAGGAGGCCCTGATCTCCTGGAGGAACCTCTTCACGAGAGTCGTCACTCTCTCCATGGAGGAAGCATGACGCTCAGCCATGAGGGTTATTGCATTGGTGATGCTCTACATGGGCTCCTGAAGCACGGGCACCATGCAACGCATAGCCTCATGTGTCTCCGCAGATCCTCCTGCACACCCTGCTACATGTACAGCTGCCTCACACACAACTCCAGAGACACATCATCAGCCACCGACCAAGCATGTGCCTGGTCCCCAGCAGTCCTCCGATTGCTAGTGCCCTGGGCACTCTCTGTCTCTGCCTGCACCTGAGTGTGAAGTGCCCTCACCGCTGTGCCCTGGGACACTAACCAAAGATCTAATTCCCACTGCGGTGCTAGTATCTGAGCTGGTGCCTGCCTGGCAGAGATGGTGAGATGCTGGTGAGTTGATTTCCTCTGTGCCCTCAGGTGTGAGAGGTGGCTCCTCTGCCTCCTCCTCCCGGCCCTGCTCCGATGATGCTGAAAGGAAGAACAAGGAAATTTGATTAGTTACAGTGCAGACAGTGTCAGTTTCCATGCTGGTCCCCCATATCATTATGCGCTCATCCTTCCATAACCAATGATCAATCCATGTTGCAAACTTCAATCACTGAGCATTCAGCAATGCCATGGCTTTTGGGACACACATGGTGACCAGAGTGCTCGGCCAACATCCCTCCCCGGGGCACCGCAGCCTCGCAGCCACCGGTGGACCTGGGCGCATGGCGCCTCTCCAAATCCATGGCCTGCTGCTCAAAAGGTGTCAGGATCGCCAACTGGGCCTGCTCTCTGCCAGTCCACATCCACTCTGTGGAATTGTACGCAGTCTTCTCCTGAAAAGGAGAGAAGAGCATTGATTAGTCCAGCCTGCATCTGAATTCCCATCACATCCCTGTCGACCCAACCAGAGTGGGCTTGAGTTCTTCGTTACCCTGCAGCTCCCACACACTTACGCAAAGAAGCCAGGGCTGACCCTACCCTTGCCCAAATGGTGCCTCCTTCACATGAAGCACCACAAGGTGTAACTTTGCTAAGCAAGGAGGCACAAGCATGTGGAATGCAAAGACCAGCAGATGGATTGGTGCCCCGCCACCTGGAAGCTCCCCTCCCAGCATGTTAGCACCCTGATTTTGACATGCTTCCCAGCTCCAGCACTCTGCCTAGGTGCAGATCGTTGAATTTCACCCACATTTTATACTCTGGGTGTCAGTGTCACACATGCTGTGGGTGCAGAACCCATCTTAGCTCAAACCTCTCAGTGTGAACTGGGCATGGGCAATATCTGCTGGCACATCCAGCGAGGGATCCATGCCATGAGGGATTCAATGCCATTACTGTACTCAGAGTTGCTGGGTTGGTGGGAGGATGGGGGTGGTGGTTGGGGGTGAAGGGTGATGGCTGCATTAAGTGACCTCAGTCAACCTGGTACTCGCCCTTCCTGAGCGCAGGAGGTCATTGAATCTCTTACGGCACTGGACCCATGTGCGTCACACCACATCATGGGAGCTCACACTCTCAGCCACTTCCTCCCATGTATGTTTGGTCAGGTGGGGAGGCCTCCGCCTCCCGCCCCTCGGAAGCAGGACCTCCCGCCATGCAGGAGGGCAGCTAGGCACTCAGCCAGGAACCAAGGGGCACACTCACCAGCTGCCCTACCCTCCAGCCTGGCCTGCCCCACTAGCCTACCCTCCGGACTTGTGTGCTGCACAGTAGCCCTCTGATGTGCTCTTCTGCCGGCCATTGTGAGCAGCCTTGCAAAGGCTGTCAGGCCTTAATTTTAACCAAGTCGCCATTGGACCTGGTGGTCTGTGCACGCCCACCGCCAGCCGCCCTCTCCTGCTATCCTTGGGAGTCAAGAAATACGCTGGGCGGGCCTTAATTGGCCTGCATAAAATGGCGGCGTGGACACGATTGCAGGTGGTGATTGGGTCTGCGCCCGCTTCCGCTTGGCCCGCCCGACATGGGGAAAATGCGCCACATTGAACACACTTGCACTGCATATTATTACGGTGAATAAAATTTAGTTTACCCGATATGCTAATTTGATTCATTTGGGATGAGACAGTTTATGATTGTTGTAAAGAAATGTATGATTCTTGATCTAAACTTGACTGACCCTCTTTTTTGCCAGGGTATTGGGCACATGTGCAGACTTTGTATTGCGCGATACAGGCACTAAACTGAAGACTCTTGATGTGCGAATGATACGACAATAATCTTTTTGGTTTCTAGCTGAAGCCCTCGTCCCTGGTTGAGATATTCAAGGCTGAGTTAGACAGACTTTTGATCAGCTGCAGAGTAAAAGATTATGAGGGACAGGCAGAAAGAAAGGCCACAATCAGGTTAGCCATGATCTTGCCAAACGGTGGAACAGGCTTGATGGGCCAAATATTCCTGCTCCTATTTCTTATGATCTTATTACTCTTTTTGACCTGCTGCATGGCATTATCCCTTTGCAAACAATAGTTTTGTAAGGTGCAGTAAGCTACACTAATCATTCACTGTTAAACTTACCCCATTGTTGAAAAGAATTCTGATTAATACTAAACTTTTTATTTTTACCATTTCTGGATTTGGAAACTTGTTTTAATGTGTGCTGATGACATGAGGCAATTGCAAGGTACTGAGCTTCACGAGATGGAGCTGCATCAGTAAATTCAGTAATTAACATAAAGTACTGATAGGAAAAGTTATTGAGCATAACAATGTGAGAAAACTTAATTAATATCAATAGAGGCAGTCATTCACTCAGACCTGTTCAACAATATTGTAATTTCAATTAAGTGTGTCAGCTCAGCTCCATTATCGGTCAGGCTCAGTAACCCATTTCAATGAAGTTTTACTTATGAATGTTATTAGCTCACAAAATTCAAACAAAACATTGTGAATCAAAGATATTGTCATGGCTAATGCTATTGCAGACAAAATCATAGAATCATAAAATCCTGCTGCACGTGCAAATTCAGCCCACATGCCAGTGCCGGGTCTTTGAAAGAGCTGTCCAATTTAGTCCTAGACCCCAGCTTTCTCCCTATTAACCTTACAAATTAGTCCTCTTCAAATACTGTCCATTACCTTTTAAGAGTTCCTATGGAAACTGATTCCACCATCTTTCCAGATAGAGTGTTCTAGATCTTAACAACCCTCTGTGCAAAGTAATTTCTTCTCATTATTCTTTTGTTCTTTTGCCAATTATATTAAATCTGTGATCCTTGGAGCTTGATTTTCAATTTTGTGGGAGGGGAGTTTCAGATGCAGGCGAGCTTTGAAAACAATAGTCCTGGATGGTGTGTCAGTGTCCTGGAGCCTCCGGAGCATGCTGCTGTTTTCAAAGTGAGGGTTGTGGGGGAGTGGGGGATGAGGGTGTGGGGTGAGCCAGCAACCCACTTGGTCACGTGTCTGCACCATGAGACTGTTGACCCTCTGACATCCTGCCTCCTCTGTTCTATAAGGCAACCATAAGCTCAACCGTGGCTGTCATCTGCCTTTGAGAATTGCACTCACACTTCCTGGCAGCGGTCAGTGCCACAAATTGACGCTGAGCTCACCTTCAGCCCAATTAGGGGATCTGCATTTAAGCTAACAACATCATGTCAGCAGCATTGATGCAGCAAGGGGTCAGAACCCGGATATGATCGGGGTGGGGGGTGGCTGGTGGCTGGTGGGTTGGGGGGGGTCAGACTCCTGATCCTGGAGTGAAAATCAAGACCAGAATTTTGACATTGGTGTGCGGGGGCGGGCCTGGCACGCTGGCGGGTAAAATGATGCAAGATGATGTTGGGCGTGCGTCCCTCCATCAGTGCGCGTCATTTAGATCTTTTGTTCGGCGGGAGCGTGCCAGAGGTGGCTGCGCGCCTGCAGAACTGTCAAAGGCCTGTTAAGGCCATTAAAGCCCCAATTAAAGTACTGCTCATCCCTGCCTGTCCAACCTTAAGGTTGGCGGGCGGGCAAAGAACCCAGTTGGCCTTTGTGTTTTTCAGGAAACCTCATCCATGGGCAGGATGAGGTTTCCTGAAGGTTTTATTAAATAAATAAATATTTTGCCACAATTCATAAACATGTCCCAGCTCATGTGATACTGTCACATGAGGGGACATGTCTAAATAATTTTTATCTTTCTTTATTTAAAAAGTTCAGTGTGAACTTAATCTCCCCAAGGCATCTCCGTGCCTCAGAGAGATTTATGCAGATGAAAGAGCACAGGCCCCGACTCTCCCTCCTCCCTCCGCCCACACAGGTAGCACTGAGCGCTACCGGCTGTGTGTCATGCTGGGCAGGCCTTAATTGGCCCGCCAACGTAAAATGGCGACACGCAGCCGATCACGGGTGGCGATCAACTCCTTGCCCGCACCCGCCCGCTCCCAACCGGCCCACACGACAAACAGAAAATTCTCCCCCAAGTCCCTGACTACCAACCCAATTGCCAGAGGAAATAGCTTCTCCCTGACTGCTCTACCAAAATCCCAGATCACTTTGAGTAACTCTATTAGGTCTTCCCTTGACCTTCCCTTCTCTAAGGAGAACAATCCCAGCTTATCCAATCTCTCCACATAACTGAACTCCCTCATTCCAGTTATTATCTTGGTAAACCTTCTCTGCATCATTCCAGGGCCTTGACATCCTTCTGAAAGTGTGGAACCCAGAAGTAACTGGAGATTTGTAAAGGATCAGCATACCCTGTTTTTATATTCAATGCCCCTATTTACAAAAACAAGACTTTCTTGACAGGCTTCTCAATTTGCCCTGCCACCTTCAAAGATTTGTGAATGTATACCACACGTCCCTCTGTTTTTCATACCCTCAACATAAACATTATTTAGGTGATCCTGCCTCTCCATATTGTTTCACCCAAAGTCAATTATTTCACGCTTATCTGCATTAAATTACACCGACCAATTGCCTGCCCTTTCACCAATCTGTGGGTGTAATTTTGTAGAGCCCCACCCCTGCCCCTGCTGTGGGTTTAATGGTGGATGGCTGGGTGGGGGGAAATAATGCGGCAGGAGCAGAAAAATTGGATTCCCGCCAGTGTGAAATGACAGCGGGAAGGTGAGCTCCCACACGTTATGGCGGGTTCCTGCCGGTGTGAAATGACAGCAGGAAGGTGAGCTCCCACCCGTTATGGCGGGTTGCCATCCCACCAGAGGCCTGCGTGAAGTCGTTTTGTATTTTGTTAATGTAATGCAGATGAAGGCCCGATTGGAATTGACCCCCTGTCTGATGTTCCGCACTGCCAGTGGGATATCACTCCGGTCTGCAACACACCCGGACCAACGTAGCATTTGGGACTCAGCTAGAACACCACGTGCAGCAGCGGGTGGCTGGAGCATCTACCATGTGGATCTTCTCACTGCAGCAGCTTCCAGGAGGTGGATCTTCACATTGCCGGAGCTTCAAGAGTGTGGATCTTCATGCTGAATGGGCATTGGGGGGGTGTCCAGGTGTGAATGGACATGGGGGCATTGTGCAGGTGTGAATGTACATGGGGTGTGTGTAGGTGTGAACGGGCATGGGGCGTTTGCACATGTGAACGGACCTGGGGGGAGGGGGGTTGCGTGTGCAAGTGTGAGCGGGCATGGGGTGTGTGCAGGTGTGAGCGGGCATGGGGAGTTCTGCTAGAATGAACAAGTGTAGGAGGGTGCTGTGCAGGAATGAACTGGCATGGGGGGGGTTTGTGCAGATGTGAACAGGCATGGGACAAAGAGGGGAGAGGGATTCAGAGGGAGGGGTCTGTGGTGTCAACTGATGAGTCCTGGGGGGCATACTGAGGGAACTGTTGATGGGAAGGGATGATGAGAGTTAAAGGGAGCATTGGGAGCCAGTAGGGTGGGAGGGTGTGGGTCTGGCAATGACGGGTGAAGGGAAGCTTAGGGTTGGTGGAGGCGGATTCTGGAGTTCAGTAGAATGCAGGAGGGGCACATCTACTGTCATGGGGTGAGCTCCCTTGGAAAGGTTGGGGATATGGAAATTTACCTGCAGGGGATGGAGGGTAATTGGGGCGGGTTGGAGGGTAACCGTGCGAAGGTCAAATGTTACATCTGGAGGGTCAATGGTTATGGGGCAGAGAGGGTCTGGGCCATGGGGGAAGGGGTAAAGGTATTGGACTGCACATTGAAGGATGCAACAACCATGGCTGATAGCAACTATGCAGAGCCTTGAGGTGGAGTTCTTGAGATGCTGCATGACAGTTGGTTCGTTGGGGGAGGGCGAAGATGCAGGTTATCTCAATTGGACGACTGAAGGGGAACCCCAGCATGCAGTACTTACAATGCTGGGGCGTTGGAACAAATGAAAGTGTGAAGGGCAAAGGCTGAGTGTGTGCCGGAGGCTGATGAGGGCCCTGGAAAAGACCTTTGACTCCCTGCACATGCATAATTCTGGGGTTATACACCAAGCCTGCAGTGTCACTCTGAAGGGGTTGAGGAAGGTGGGGGAGGCACAGATTTAAGGACAACGAATCACAAATAAACCACATCAGACCCCATTAAAATGCAAGTGTAGTCTATTTACAAATGTGTCATAACATTAACAACCTCAGTGCACCCGTGAAACCACATGTGAAATCAAAACTTCTTAATTCTGCGTTACCTATCACTTCTTCTAGGTGCGCGCCCAGCATCCACAGCAGGGGTGGAGGCAGCCTATTGACCAGTTTGTCCTGTTGTCTTGGATGACCTTAGCGGGTATCGCCTGGAGGACCCTGGCTTACTTTGGATGCCCTGCTGAGGGGCACTGTCGTAGAGGATGAAGTTGGAGGGGTTACAGGGACAAGGGGTATTCCAAAGGGCTGCACACCCTCACAGACCCCTGAGTCGAGGTCCAAGGGGTGTCTAACAGCCACTTCTCCTAGCTTTGAGAGGAAGGGGCACCTGGACAGAGGTGGAGGTTCCCTTTTTGCGCAGCTACTGCAAAAGCTTACTCATAGCTACAGCAATGGTGTGCAGGTCTGTGAGCATCTCTGGCAGAAACTAGACGTTCTGCTGGACCAAGTTCTCCATGGCGTCTGCCCATGGAGACCTCGATGTGCACATATGATGGCACCACTTCATCAGCCAGCAGGCGGATAGACTCCTCTGCCTCACGTGCCACTCTGTTGAGGGCCTCTAACGCCACTGCCTGATGTTCTTCTGCCTCTTGCAGCGTCCCCAGTATCTCGTGCAGGGCCCATCCCAGAGACTCGTCATCTGACTTGGACGTCGTGGATGTCTCCTCCCCAGCAGTCCTCCGAGTGCTGATGAGCTTGGCTGACCCTACCTCCTCTTGCTGTGGACACATGTCCATGTGGTGACCACCAGAATGTGAGGACTTGCCTGAACTACATCTAGCGCCCATTAAGGTGTGTGTCTCTGTGATGTCTCCACCGGTGCACTTTCTTCCTCCACCCCAATGTCCTCAGTCCTCTGTGGGCTGGAGGTACTGCTGGACAAGGCTTCCTCTTCCTGCCTCCCCCACATCCCGCTGGCACCTGTAAGTGAGAGAGGAGAGAGTGAGTGACTACATGAGCTGCCTCCAACATGGAAGAACGCATGAACCTTAGGTTTCTATGTGACTACATTATACACAGACACTTACTGGATGGAGGCTGCTCACTGACCTCTCCATCTCGCAGGCTCGGTCAGGTTCCTCACCTGCCAGCTGGGCTGTCTGCTCCTCAAAGTCAGTGATGTTCTTGAGATCAGACCAGCCCCCTCCTGTCTTTTCCTTCTCTCTCCTGTTGTGCCATAGCTTCTCCTGTGCAGAGAGAGAAGATGAGGCTGAGAGCAATTAGGTTTCAGGTATCTTTCTCATGCTTCCAGTCTTACAAATAACCAATTGGATTGTGTGCCATTTGATCGATGCACTGCAAGTTGTCCACAAGGGCTCTGGGGCAGCACCCTCCAGAGCAGTGAGCCCATACAGATAGAAGGATAAGGCTCACAGAG
Organism: Carcharodon carcharias; assembly: GCF_017639515.1. Lineage (NCBI taxonomy): Eukaryota > Metazoa > Chordata > Chondrichthyes > Lamniformes > Lamnidae > Carcharodon > Carcharodon carcharias. The sequence goes on along the minus strand of NC_054474.1, from coordinate 39,791,659 downwards.
GCATGTTATTAGTGATGTTTGCTGTTGCCCTCAATCCCTAACCGCTTCCTCCCTCTCAGCCCTCCCAGATAGATATGCAGGGCAGACCTCTGGTGGACGCCGTGGACACTGACCACCCTGGAGACTTCATCTCATGCAGGGTTGTCTGACGGCTCGGCATCATCTTTCCATCCTTTGGGTAGAGGAGGGCCCTCCCGGCCTCCTCTGCATTGAGTAGGATTTCCAGGGATGCAAACCTGGGGGCCAGAGGCCTCTGTGGTCAGCGAGACATGTCCTCCCTCAACGGTTCCCGGATATGGTGGTGGGGCGTTCGCTATCCAGCCCATCCCACCGCGCAAAATGTTAGGAAGCTGCTGACTGAATAATTAATTAGGCCAGCATCAAGCGACATGGTGTGAATTTCCATCGGCCTCCATGACGGGAAATGCACCAGGTTGCTGTCTCTGCCACGGGGCTTAGTCCTGGAATAGAAAAGTCTGCCCTGCGTATTCATGAAGTCTGCTACTATCATATTCCTTATTTACAACGTTGCCAAGTTTTGTAACATCTACAAATTTCAGATCCAGGTCATTTATGTGTAACAAGAAAGGCTGGTGTTCTAATACTGAGTCATGGGGTCTCCACAGCATATGTCTCACCTCCAGAAAAACATCTGTTCACCACTAAATTCTGCCTGTACTCCTTAGCTACTTTCGTTCCCAAGTTCTCATCATCTCTTTGAAACCATGTGCTTATGTATTCCTAATACCTTTATTATGTGATGCTTTATCAAAAACTCCACCTAATTCTGCAACTGTGAATATACAAACCTCTACTTTTCTATAAAAGAGTCCAGTTAGTGGTCTGAAGGACCATTCAGATAATGCATATTGGTGTATGTACAAGAAGAAATTTATGTTAAGGCCCGACAAATTTGAAGAGTCCTTTTGAGCCTGTTCAGAAATGCTTGGGGGTGAGATCCTGATAAAAAGCATTTGATTCTGCAGAATATCCTCAGAAAGTAAATACTTTTCCCTGCTTTATTAACCTCAAAGTTTCCCTTTGACACTTAATGTAAAGGATGGATTCCAATCTATTTCTGAGGACTAAGATTGTTTTGGAGAAATTACATTTACCATTTCAAGGAGATTTTAAGTACTGAGCCTAGTGCTGAAGGAATTTACTGAGGGATTAAATGGCTCAGAGCAATTTACTGCCTCTTCTCTTTGGCTTTGTATCATTGCCGAAGATTCACACCTACTGCTCATTTGTTGTGAGTCTTCAAGTGGATGAAGAGCTCAATTTGAGCAAGGCATTGTCGATTGCAGTGGGGACATGGAATGAGACCATTTGCTGATGCAGGGTCGAGTGCTGCATGTCCCTGCCTGTGATGGCAGATTTCTGTGGCAATTTGAAGATGTAGTTCTTCAAATTCCTGTGCTCCAACATGCAGTCTTCAGTGCCAAGTGCTCCAGTCCTATGCAGACAGTTGCCAAAAAAAGTCAATCTGGCATGAAAAGAAGTTTCGCTTGCAAGAATCCTTGTATCTTAGTCTTCGCCATCCAACAGGTCTACTTAGCACCATCAAGCTCTCCATTCAGCGCATCCTTTGGTTGGCAACCATCATCCATTCTAACGCCGAGGCCTAGTCAAAATCGCTTAAGCATTGTCATGATACTTTCTGAATTATAAAGCTGCAGTACTTCTGTGATCCCAATGGACTCAAGGATTTTTCTCAAGCAACGCATATGAATTGAATTCAGTCTGTGCTCCTGCTTTTGATTTATAGCCCAAATTTCAACAGCATACAGCAGCATACTTAATATGCAGATATTATAAATTCTCAGTAATATTGTAAGTCTGTGTTTGGGGTTTTTCCTGGCTCTTGCCTAAAGTTTTCCAAATGCTGCAGCGGCACTACCAATAGGAGCTGATATCTCCTCGTCAAGCTTCATTTCACTTGAAACAGTTGACCCCAGATAGCAGAATTTCTCTAATTTTTCAATTCAGTGTTGTTTAGTATGCTGCTTCAGACTGACCACCTCAAGTCATTGTTACTGTCTTTTGTAGGCTGATCATGACCCAAAATTCCTTTGCAGCAGAGGGGAAGGCACTTTGAATTGATTGCATGCGGATTACAGCTGAATGCACCACTGGGGTTGCATCATCAGCAAACAGGAGTTCATGTATCAGATTATGTCTCACTTTGGTCTTTGCTCTCAATCTGGACAGGTTGAACAGGATTCTGTCTGATCTTGTGTATAGTAATATATCTTTCTGAAATCTTTAACCTGGAACGCATACAAGAGAAGTCAGGAGAAGAAGATGCCGCACAAGAGTTGGTGACACAATCCTTTAATCCACTCAGTACTGATGGGGGGTTGGGGAAAAGGCCTAGCATATTTGTGTGAGTGTTTGGAAGCAGCGGGGTGAGGAAACATAGAAACATAGAAACTAGGAGCAGGAGTAGGCCATTCGGCCCTTCGAGCCTGCTCCGCTATTCATTATGATCATGGCTGATCATCCAACTCAATAGCCTGCTCCCGCTTTCTCCCCATATCCTTTGATCCCTTTTGCCCCAAGAGCTACATCTAACTCCTTCTTGAAAACATACAATGTTTTGGCCTCAACTACTTCCTGTGGTAGCGAATTCCACAGGCTCACCACTCTCTGGGTGAAGAAATTTCTCCCCATCTCAGTCCTAAATGGCCTACTCCGTATCCTCAGACTGTTCTGGATCCCCCACCATCGGGAACATCCTTCCTGCATCTACTCTGTCCAGTCCTGTTAGAATTTTATAGGTTTCTATGAGATCCCCCCTCATTCTTCTGAACTCCAGCGAATATAATCCGAAACAACTCAATCTCTCCTCATACGTCAGTCCCGCCATCCCAGGAATCAGTCTGGTAAACCTTCGATGCACTCCCTCTATAGCAAGAACACCCTTCCTCAGATAAAGAGGCCAAAACTGCACACAATATTCCAGGTGTGGTTTCACCAAGACCCTGTATATTTGCAGCAAGACATCCCTGTTCCTGTTCTCGAGTCCTCTCGCTATGAAGGCCAACATACGATTTGCTTTCTTTACCGCCTGCTGCACCTGCACGCTTACCTTCAGTGACTGGTGTACGGGGACACCCAGGTCTTGTTGCACATTCCCCTATCTCAATTTATAGCCATTCAGATAATAATCTGCCTTCCTGCTTTGCTACCAAAGTGGATAACCTCACCTTTATCCACATTATACTGCATCTGCCATGCTTTTGCCCACTCACTCAGCTTGTCCAAATCACACTGAAGCATCTTCTCACCTTCCTCACATTCACCCTTTGTGTCATCTGCAAATTTGGAGATATTACATTTATTTCCCTCAACTAAATCATTAATATATATTGTGAATAGCTGGCATCCCAGCACCGATCCCTGTGGTACCCCACTAGTCACTGCCTGCCATTCGGAAAAGATCCGTTTATTCCTACTCTTTGTTTCCTGTCTGCCAATTAGTTTTCTATCCATCTCAATACACTAATGACAATCCCACGCGCTATAATTTTACACGCTAATCTCTTACATGGGACTTTGTCGAAAGCCTTCTGAAAGTCCAAATAAACCACATCCATTGGCTCCCCCTCATTAACTCTACTAGTTACATCCTCGCAAAATTCCAGCAGATTTGTCAAGCATAATCTCCCTTTCGTAAATCCATGCTGACTCTATCCAATTCTGCCACTGTTTTCCAAGTGTTCAGCTATTAAATCTTTTCTAATGGACTCTAGAATTTCCCCCACTACCAACGTCAGGCTGACTGGTCTATAATTCCCTGTTTTCTCTCTACCTCCCTTTTTAAATAGTAGCTACCCTCCAATCTGTAGGAACTGTTCCAGAGTCTACAGAATCTCGGAAGATGACCACCAATGCATCCACTATTTCTAGAGCCACTTCCTTAAGTACTCTGGGATGTAGGTTATCAGGCTCTGGGGATTTATCGGCCTTCAATCCCATCAACTTCCCAACTTCATTTCCCTACTAATACTGATTTCTTTCAGTTCCTCCCTCTCACTAAACCCTGTGTTCCCCAACATTTCTGGTATGTTATTTGTGTCCTCCTTTGTGAAGGCAGAACCAAAGTGTGTATTTAGTTGGTCAGCCATTTCTTTGTTACCCATTATAAATTCCCCTGTTTCTAAGGAGCCTACATTTGCCTTCAACAATCTTTTTCTCTTCACATACCGATAAAAACTTTTACAGTCAGTTTTTATGTTCCCCGCAAGCTTACTCTCGTATTCTATTTTTCCCTTCTTAATCAATCCCTTGGTCCTCCTTTGCTGAATTCTAAAGTGCTCCCAATCCTCAGGTCTGTTGTTTTTTCTGGCCAATTTGTATGCCTCTTCCTTGGATCTAATACTATCTCTAATTTCCCTTGTGAGCCATGATTTGGCCACCTTTCCTGTTTTACTTTTACACCAGTCAAGAATAAACAATTATTGCAGTTCACCCATGCGCTCTTTGAATGTTTGCCATTGCCTATCCACCGTCATCCCTTTAAGTAACATTTCCCAACCCATCATAGCCAACTTGCGCCTCATACCATCGTAGTTTCCTTTATTAAGATTCAGGACCCTAGTCTCAGAATCAACTACGTCACTCTCCATCTTGATGAAGAATTCTATCACATTATGGTTGCTCATCCCCAAGGGGCCTCGCACAACTAGAATGCCAAATATTCCTTTCTCATTACACAATACACAGTCTAGGATGGCCTGTTCTCTAGTTGGTTCCTCAACGTGTTGGTCCAGGAAACCATCCCGCATACACTCCAGGAATTCTTCCTCTATGGTATTGTTGCTAATTTGATTTGCCCAATCTATATGCAGATTAAAGTCAGCCATAATTACAGATGTTCCTTTATTGCATGCATCTCTAATTTCCTGTTTAATGCCATTCCCAACATCACCACTACAGTTTGGGCGTCTATTTATAACTCCCAGTAACGTTTGTTGCCCCTTAGCGTTTCTCAGCTCTACCCATACAGATTCCAAATTGTCAGAGCTAATACCTTTCCTCACTATTGCATTAATTTCCTCCTTAACCCACCACCTTTTCCTTTTTTGTCTATCCTTCCTAAATACTGAATACCCCTGAATGTTCAGTTCCCATCCCCGGTTACCCTGCAGCCTTGTCTCCGTAATCTCGACTATATCATACCTGTTTATGTCAGTTTGCGCGGTTAATTCATCCACTTTATTGTGAATGCTCCTCGTGTTAAGGCACAAAGCCTTAAGGCTTGTCTTTTTATCATTACTGGTCCTGTTCCCACTATTTTTCACTGTTTGATTCTTGCCCTTGATTTCTCTGCCTATCACTTTTCTTATTCCCCTTTCTGTCTTTTGTTCTTGTCCTTGATTCCCCCTCCTCTGACTCCTTGCATAGGATCCCACCCCCCAGCCATCTTAATTTAAACCCTCCCCAACGACTCTAGCAAATATTCCCCCTCGGACATCAGTCCCAGTCCTGCCCAGGCGTAACCCGTCCAGTTTGTACTGGTCCCACCTCCCCCAGAACTGGTCCCAATGTCCCGGAATCTGAAACCCTCCCTCTCTAATCATCTCTTCAGCCACGTATTCATCTGATATATCCTGCTATTTCTACTCTGACCAGCACGTGGCACTGGTAGTAATCCCAAAATCACTGCCTTTAAGGTCCTACTTTTCAAATTACATTCTAACTCCCCATATTCTGCTCTTAGGACCTCATCCCTTTTTTTACCTATGTCGTTTGCACCAATGTGTACCATGACCACTGGCTGTTCACCCTCCCCCTTCAGAATGTCCTGTAGCTGCTCTGAGACATCCTTGACCCTAGCACTAGGGAGGCAACATACCATCCTGGAGTTTCGTTTGCGGCCAGAGAAACACCTATCTTTTCCCCTTAAAATTGAATCCCCTATAACTATGGCATTCCCACACTTTTTACTCCTCCCCTGTGCAGCAGAGCCAACCATGGTGCAACAAATTTGGCTGTTGCTGCTTTCCCCTGAGAGGCCATTCACCTTAACAGTATCCAAAGTGGTATATCTGTTTTGCAGGGGAATAGCCACAGGAGATCCCTACACTGCCTGCCTAGTCCTCTTGCTCTGCCTGGTGGTCACCCATTCCTTTCCTGCTTGTGGAGTCTTAGCCTGTGGTGTGACCACCTCTCTATACGTGCTATCCACGATGGTCTCCACCTCCCGGATGCTCCAGTGTCCCCAGCCGCCACTCAAGCTCCGAAACCCAGGCTTCCAGGAGCTGTAGCTGGAGACACTTGCTGCACACATGCTGGCCTAGGGCACTGGAAGTGTTGCTGGCTTCCCACATAGAGCAGGAGGAGCACACCTCAGGCACTGGAGCCCTGATATATCCCTGGTTGGGGTGGGCCGTGCGTGAAGAGAGTCCATGTGCAATTTGCATTAATCAATGCTTGTCTCTCATTTTCAGGAGAAGAATGCTCATAACGTGGCAGAGCGTGCGAGGACTGGCGGCGGCCAGGCGCAGATCGCCATTCTTAGCCGCTTCGAGCAGGAGGCCCTAGATCTGGAGAGGAGCCGTGTGCCCAGGTCCACTGGTGTTAGTGAGGCTGGGGGTGCCACGGCCAGTTATTTATGCCCAACAGTGAGGTCAGCATTGTTCTCTGACCAGCAAGCCCTCACATCGATGTTGACCTCAGATGGTCTGTGCCAATGTGGGAGATGGACTGGGCGTCAACTTTCCCAGCTCGGTGTCCGTTCATCCATGGTGAGCAGAGAGGTCCAAAGAGACCTCACATCGGTGCAGCAGCTGCCTGGCATCTCTGCAGGCACTCCTCAGGGTGCTCCAGATGAGGGCGGCAACTCCTCCGCCCTTCTCCCAGTGACCGTAGCATTTGGTAAGGCTGAAACGACTGGGGAGATGCCAGCTGTGGAACTGGCAGATCCTTCCCAGGCGGGGCCAGCACTGGCTCCACGGGCCAGAGGAAGACCGCCAAGGTCATCGAGGCCAACAGGACAGCAGAGTCAGCAGGCTAACTCAGATGCCACTCTTAGTGATGGGGCAGCACCAAGACGTAGCACCCGGAAACGAAAACATAAGGCACCTTAGGCACACCACGGGTTTTTCACTGGTGGTTTTATGTTGGCCCGAGATGAGGTCCTTATGATTTGTTTTGATTTGTAACACGGTTGTAATTTTTTTTGGAATAAGTTAGTTTGTTTGACATATTAAGTTTAGATATGTCACCATGGCATATGGTGCCATACTTCTTTACTTCTGCATGCATATGGTTTCCAAAACTGTAATGAGTGCTTTGTTGGGCATTCAGCTTTATTAACAAGGCCCTTAGTGACTGTTCCTAACCGGGCAGGTTTTGCACTTAGGAACAGAAATTTCCCACCATTGTGGGGGTTGTGCGGGGGTAGGCGGGGGCAGGCACGAACCCAATCAGTGCCCTGAACGGGTCCGCGCCACCATTTTACGCGGGCGGGCCAATTAGGGCCCGCTCGTTGTGACCCACACCAGGAAGTGCTGAGCGCTCCCTGTGCGGGTGGGGCAATTCCCTGAGTGGTTCCCTGCCTGTAAAAGAGCGCAGAGATCTCCCTAAGGCACCTCCGTGTCTCAGGAAGAATTGCTTAAGTTTTGGAAATTTGAATTAAGGTGGGAAAAAAATTTAAGGACATGTCCCCTCATGTGAAACTGTCACATGAGCTGGGACTTGTCCATTATTTATTTCAAAAATTTTTATTTAAATAATAAACCCTTCATGAAACCTCATCTCGCCCATGGATGAGGTTTCATGAAAAATGTGAAGGCCGCCTGGACCCTTCGCCTGCCCGCCATCCTTTAAGCTTGGACGGGCAGCTCAGTTAATTACATTAATTACTTTTTAACAGGCCTTAATAGGCCTTTGTAAGTTTGGTGGGTGTGCAGCCGACTTGGCTGTGTGCCCGCTGAACTGAATATCTGGATGATGTATGGTGACATCGGGATGTCCGCCCGACGTCACCGCGCATCATTTTATGCGTCGGCGAGCGGGCCTCGCCCCCCACTTGCCTACGAGAAAATGTTGCCCTTGGTGTCGAGTATGGAGCCCACAGTCTAGTCTTGTCCTGGTGATCCACGTGTGGTGGGCTAGCTGAAGGTTCACTGGATTAAAGCCTCCCAGATGTCCTTGCCTCCCTGGAGTTTGCCCGGGTCAGCGTCTACCCCCTCAGCATTTCCCTGTGCGTGCTCATCCTTGGATTCACTGCTGGTCTCATTGTGTGCAGCTGCTGCCACTGCGTCGATGTCATCATTGTCCACTGTGTTGCCCCTTTCCAGCGCAAGATTGTGGAGAGTGCAGCATGCACTCACTATCACCGACACACGATTTGCAGGGGACTGGAGTGCGCCCCCTGAGTGGTCCAGGATAGTCCTTGTCACCCAGCAGCCATCTATCAAGCTGAGCTGGAGCACTGAAGAGCCTCAGCACCTGGGAATGTCTGAGGATGTAGGCACCGTGGGAGCTGCCTGGGTACCTTGTACAGACTTGTTGAATCAGCATCCTGTGATCACATTCTATCTGCATATTCATGGAGTGGAAGCCCTTCCTGTTGACGCAGGCACCGGGCTCACCTGCTGGCACCTTGATGGCCACATGTGTACAGACTATAGCATCCTGGACACGGGGGAAGCCAGCAATGGCCACGAAGCCTCTGGTTCGCTGTGTCTGGCTTGCCTGGTTCCAGTGTAGTGGATGAAGGTCAATGCCTGCCTGAACAAAGCTTCTGTAACCTGCTTGACACAAGTGTGGACAACTGATTGGGAGACACTGCAAAGATCACCCACCGACCCCTGGAAGAAGTCAGAGGCATAGAAGTTGAGGGTTTCTGTGACCTTCAGAGCCACTGGAATGGGGAGTCCACCCACACAGTTAGTGGAGATCTCAGGCACTATCATCTGGCAGATATAGTTGACTGTCTCTCTTGAGAGATGAAGCCTCTTTTGGCACAGCACCTCAGACATATTGAGGTAGATGCTTCACCGCCTGTATATCCTGGCAACAGGATAGTGGCATTTTCTGCGTCACCTGCGGCCCCTTCCACCTTGGACTACCTCTTGGCCCTGTGCCCCTTGTGCCTGCACCTCTCCTCCCAAAGGTAGCTCCCCTGGAGGCTGAATGTGCACTCCTGGCCTCCTCCCTCTTGTAGCCCTCCCTTCCTCCTCAGAGGAACTGCCTCTAGTAGACAGTTCAGCTCCCATTCCCAGGCTAAGGGAAGGCTTCCTGAAACCTGCAGGCTCAATAAAGATCACTCACTGCAGAGTGCTAACCTGAGGGAAAAAGCAGTTGGTTTCCGTTTTGAAGTACTGCAGGTCACACAGGCAAGTTTCAAAAACTTTCAAAAATAAATATTTGACAAGCACACTTGCGACCCCAGTGAGTCTTCTTATCCCACTCGTGGATGAGGTTAATACAAATGTGTCCTACCTGCCTGCCCATTGTGCTCGTATCCTGGCCCGAAGATTGCACGGACGCAGAAAAATCAGCATCGATTGGTGAGTCAAAGGCCTCAAGTGGCCCGTTAATTAATGGTGGGCGCGTTACATCTGTAATACTTTTGTCGGGCATTTTGGGATTATTCCCTCAGTTGCGTTGCCCAGTGTGTCCTAGTACTGCCCTCTCGCCTTCCTCTTTAATGCAAACATTGGACCTAAGTCAACTTCATAACTTTTGAACCATTTGAGATCATTTCCTTTCCTTACACCAAGGCTTTCTCTTACTGTTGCACACATTATATCCCAAAGTGATGTTCACTCCTCTTCTAGATTCTGAGATTCACTTGGAATGAATTTTTCAGTGAAGGTAGTTAATGCTTGTTGAAGTTCCTCTCTCTTTTTCTTATCCTTGAGGAGTTACACATTTATCCATGGTTTAATGTTTGTGCTTTCTTTTTAAATAAAATGGAACACTTTCAATAAACAGGAGCTTGATCAGTTCCATGACTGACACTATGCATAGATCTAGAGACCTGGACATCCTCCACGTCCTGACATGGATGATAATGGAATCAAGTTAAAGGAAGGCGGTTGCGTAGTGGTATTGTCACTGGACTAGTACTCCAGGTACCCAGGGTAATGCTCTGGGGACCTGGGTTTGAATCCCACCACAGCAGATGGTTAAATAAAAATTCAATTAAAAAAATCTGGGATTAAAAAGTCTAATGATGACCATGAAACCATTGTCAATTGTTGTAAAAACCCATCTGGTTTGCTCATGACCTTTAGGGAAGGAAATCTGCTTTCCTTACCTGGTCTGGTCTACATGTGACTCCAGGCCCACAGCAATATGGTTGACTCTTAAATGCTGTCTGAAATGGCCTAGCAAGCCACTCCAACCTCAAGGGCAATTAGAGATGGGCAATAAATGCTAGCCCTGCTAGCGATGCCCACATCCCATGAACTAATAAATAAAAAAATGTTGATGCGAGTTGTGGTGTTGCCATGTTACTTTCCATTGAGTTTCATTAGAAACAATGTGTTTGTGATGACCAAGTTGTGATTGCTGCAGAACTCTACCAACAGCTGACCATTCAAATTCATAGCTCCAGTATCATTTCACCCAGGTTCAGATGACCATGAATCCAAGTCTTTTCCAACATTTATACTCAAGTCTCTTAAAAGAAATATTTTGTAATTTTTTGGGACATTTGTCAACGATTGGTCAAGTTCATGATGGATGATTTTCTCTAACTCATAGGACATCATTGCAGTGTAGGCAATGATGAAAGTACCAAAACCTGCTGGATTTATTATGATGCATACAGACATGAATCTTTCTGAGTGACCCTTGGGTTCATCAATTGTTTCAACCTATTTGTTTTTGATGGTGAAGCCTACTCCATGCTCATGCCTCATCCTAAGACATTACCCAAACCAGTAGAATGTGTAGACATTTTCAGAGAATGAACTAGTCTTTGTAAACTGTGTTTCACTCAGTGCTATTTGGATGTTCATACAGGACAGCTCATAATTGTGCACCATCTTTCAAGGGAGTGAACATCCCTAGTATTGTCCGTGAGGATTCGAACCAAGATGTGAATTAATATTTTTTGTCAGCAATCATAGGCCATTGGGTTGTTTTATACTGGAAGGAAGCAGAAGTGAAACTAAGCAGTCGTCTGAGGACCTGAGCAGCTCTTTTCAGGATCACACTGCTTAACTCCCTAGTACGAGGAATAGACTAGAAAAAGTACTCTAAACATTGCCTGCTTCACCTCCCTGGCCAGCAGGCCTCAACTGGCAGGGCTATCATCAACATGTTCGTAAGTGAGTATTGAATAAGAAATTAAAGGTGGCAGTGGTCACCATTGGTACTTGGAATGTGCATAAGGTTGGCACAAGGGTATTTGCCACCCTAGGCGAATCTTCAGCCAGCCACCCCACACATATCGAAAATGAATTACTCATGGGTAGTCGTTATCCATGGCCTGCCCTCCTCCAGTCTCAACCTCCCATTGTTCTGCAGCATCATGTTACCTCAGTGCTGCTCATTATATTCCCACATTCTGCTCCCGCACCGGCATCCTTGATTAACCAGAATCATCCATTCCTCACGCACGCTGAATAGAAAAGCAGCTTTTAAACAATAAAAAAAACTTTAAAATTAAATTTTTTGCTTTCATATCACACAATGATTTAAAATAGTGGAAATTTGGAATTTGGGAAAGACATTAATGTACTAAACAATGATGAGATTTACAATCTTTATAATGTTCAAATATACAATTGAAAAATATCTGTATCATCACTGAGAAGTTCAAATTAGAGCTGATGTTTATGAAAATATCTAGTAGTTTTAAACCAGTGTTTTGAGATATAACCTGAAATACTCCAGGGACGATTTCTCATGCATCATCTCTTCCTTTACAATCGCGATGAAATCGTGTTGCTAAATGCATCAATCACCCAAGTTGTCTCAATCATTGCTATTAAACATGAAAATGGCTATTACATCTCTAATATCTGAAACTACCCCAATATGTTCACTTGTGATTTTTCTTTTTTATAGCCTCACCGTATAGAACATTATCATGCCGTGTGCAGCCATTTCAAAATATTTGCAACACTAAAAATCAATTTGACTGTGACGAATTCTGAATTGTAATTCGAAGCTATTGATTTTGTGGTTTCAAACGTGGACAATCCTGTCTCCCTTACTCCTAGTAAAGAATTCTGGCTGTTTCTTATATCTTAATTGCACTAATATGACATTGTGCCAGGATTTCAAAACCCCTTTGTGGAACAAAAGATCCAAATGGGAAATCAATAATTGTTCTAGTACAAGTAATAAGTTAAAAAAGACCCCAAAATATTTATAAATTCAAAAATGCTTCTGCCTGACTAGATTGTTGGTGCAGAAATTGTGATACCAAAGAATCTTGAACCTAGACAGAAAAATGTATCTCCACAATGCAATGTCCAAATGTTACACTGCATCATCATCCAGCAAGTGAATATATACTGGCAACTATGCATGCAACAAATGCAACAAATTTTAATATGGTAGTTAAGCTGGATTAAGACGCAAAGGGTTTATTGCCATTTAATAGGCAATCTCAAAATGTTGTATCAGACTTGCCAAGTTTTTATTCATTGATAGGAATTGGGGTGTCGCTGGCTAGGCCAGCATTTATTACCCATCCCTAGTTATCCTTGAGAAGGTGGTGGTGAGCTGCCTTCTTGAACTGTTGCAGTCCCTGTGGTGTGTAGGTACACCCATAGTGCTGTTAGGGAGGACGTTCTATGATTTTGACCCAGTAACAGTTAAGGAACAGCGATATATCTCCAAGTCAGGATGGTGTGTGGCTCGGAGGGGAACTTCCTGGTGGTGGTGTTCCCATGTATCTGCTGCCTTTGTCCTTCTAGATGGTAGTGGTCGTGGGTTTGGAAAGTGCTGCCAAAGGAGCCTTGGTGACTTTCTGCAGTACAGCTTGTAGATGGTACACACTGCTGAAACTGTTCGTAGATGGTGGAGGAAGTGCATATTTGTAAAAGCAAAATACTGCGGATGCTGGAAATCTGAAACAAAAACAAAAATAACTGGAAAAACTCAGCAGGTCTGACAGCATCTGTGGAGAGGAATACAGTTAATGTTTCGAGTCCGTATGACTCTTCAACAGAACTAAGGAGAGATAGAAATGAGGTGAAATGTAAGCTGGTTGAGGGGGGGTGGGACAGGTAGAGCTGGATAGAGGGCCGGTGATAGGTGGAGGCAAAGAAGAGATGACCTAAGATGTTATTGACAAAAGGACAAAGGGATGTTGATTGTGGTGTTATTAGCTAAGGAATGTGCTAATAGCGACATTAAGGGTAGAAAGCAGCATGAGCAAGTGACAGATAGCCCTAGTAGGAGTGGGGTGGGGGGAAGGAATCGAAATAGGCTCAAAGGTGGAGATAAAACAATGGATGGAAATGAATTTAAAAATAGTAGAAGGTGGGAAAAGAAAAATATATATCTATTAAAAAAAAATGCATGAAAAAAATGATAAATTATTGGAAAAAGGGGGATGGGAAAGGGGGTGGGGATGGAGGAGAGAGTTCAGGATCTGAAATTGTTGAGCTCAATATTAAGTCCGGAAGGTTGTAAAGTGCCTAGTCGGAAGACGAGGTGCTGTTCCTCCAGTTTGTGTTGAGCTTCACTGGAACATTACAGCAGGCCAAGGACGGACATGTGGGCATGAGAGCAGGGTGGTGTGTTGAAATGGCAAGCGACAGGGAGGTCTGGATCATGCTTGCAGACAGACCGCAGGTGTTCCGCAAAGCGGTCGCCCAGCCTACGTTTGGTCTCTCCAATGTACAGGAAATCGCATTGGGAGCAGCAAATGCAATAGGCTAAATTGAGGGAAGTGCAAATGAAATGCTGCTTCACTTGAAAGGAGTGTTTGTTTGTGTTTGGGGTGCCAATCAGGTATGCTGCTTTGCTCTGGATGGTGTTCCATAAACACTGCACCAAGACAATAACCACTCAAAATTGCTGATCTGTCTTTAATGTTATAATTTAAAAAATGTTGCCATTCAGTTGCTAGACTTTGATTTCTTGTCAAAAACTTAATTTAAAATATTTGCATTTCATTTCTGTGTCATGACAAATTCAATAACATTTGCCGCTATTGTGCTAATTTGTCCCAAATCTCCCCCCATGCTATGGGTGGGATTTTCCGGTCTCACCCGCCATGGGACCAGAAATTCCCACTTGAGGTCAACCGACCTTTTGCTGGTCCGTCAAATTTTCCGACCCCCTCACAATGATTCCTGCGGTGGGTGGAACCGGAAAATCCCACCCTACGTTTTGGAACAGAAATAAAATACAAACGCTTGATTGCGTTTAACAACAGAGGCACTTAAAAGGCAATTCAAGATGGTTTAAATCTGTATTTATCAGAGTTTTGTATGTAGCCTGCATTACACTAACTGCTTTTCAATTGTGCATTGACTATAACTAAAAGATGCCAAGATTCGTACCTAATTAAAGGACGGTGAGTGCACTAGTACATTGTCAAAATGACCATGCTAGGTGGCCCTGTCGGCGCCATAACTCATTTGAAAAGGCTATTAAAACAGTGATCAAGGTAAAATGTTACCACGATTTCTAAAAGGCAAACACAGCTGGAGTAATGGATATAATCCCTTCCTTTCAGTCTGAATAACCTAATCTGCTGAAAGTGAAAACAAATTTGCTATTCGCTCTTCAATACAAATCTGGCTAGCATTCAGTTCTGTTTTTCTAGAACAGCTGGCAGATTTTTGCCACTACCCCCAAACTGTGCCGCCCTAGCCGACCACCTAGTTCCCTTAGTCGGCGTGCCAGCCGTGAATGTGGGCACTCTCATGGACAAAGCCACAGCCGACAGACCTGAGAGATGAACTGCTCTTGTCAGTAGAGAGCAGGCCAGGTACAATGTCTAGATTGCCGGCCTCAGTGAGACTTGTCTACCTGAAGAGGGTCAGCTCAAAAGAATCGGTGCAGGTTACTCATTATTTTGGGGTGGCCTTGGAAAAGAAGAATGGTACAAAGCTTGTGTAGATTTTGTTGTTATGCACCATCTTGGCAGTAAGTTGACTTGCCTTCTCAAGGGTGTTAATGACTGATTGATGGTGCTTAAACTCCCCCTGCACAGCAACAGGCAAGCAACTCTCAACAATGTGTGCACCCCTCCCATCACAAACCCTGATGAAGTCAAGGATAAATTCTATGATGACCTCCACTCCTTGATTACTGCTGTACTAGAGTCATTATTCTTTGTGACTGCAACATAAGAATTGGTGCAGATTACCAAGCATGGGAAGGGGTCATTGGAAAAAAATGGGGTTGGTGGTTGTAACATCAATGGCCTCCTCTTGCTGAAGATGTGCACTAAGCATGAGCTCTTAATTACCAACAGTTTTCTGCCTCCCTAATTGTACCAGGACGTCTTGGATGCACTCCTTTTGTGTGGATTGGGACTTAATCGACTATGTCACCACCAGGCAGAGGGACAGGTAGAATGTGCATGTGACGAAAGTCATGCGTGGCACTTAATGCTGGACTGACCACCACCTTATTGTTTCAAAGCTAGATATCAAGATCTATCCCCCTAGACACTCCCAGGGCATGAAGGTACAAAAGCATCTCAATGTCTCAAGGTTCTACCAGGCAGTCATGAAGGAATCTCTCTCAGAAACTCCTGTGTATAGTGAAAATGGACACTCACTGAATTGAGGATGATTAGATGCCCTGCAGGGATATAGTGTACACCACTGCTCTAGAAACCCCTGGCCCCACATCTTATAAGCATCAAGAGTGGTTTGATGAAAACAATGAGGTAATCAAGAAACTACTGGAGGAAATGTACCACCTATACAGTGTTTACCTCAAGGAAAAGTCATCACTATCCAATCAAAATGCCTGCTGAACTATCCACAGGACTGTCCAATGCAAGAGTAGAGAGTTGCAAGACCTTGGCTGAATCAGAAGTCAGATCAAGTCCAGTCATATGCAGACCACAATAACTGGAAGAATTCTACGATGCTCTAAAATCTGTCCATGGGCCTCAGTCTACTAGTTCACCACCAATCCTCGGTGCTGATAGGTCAACGCTGCTCACAAAAAAGCCCAAGTTCTAGGAAGATGAGCAGAGCACTTTAACCACATCCTCAGTTGGCAACAATCAACAGGCTGCCACAGGTTGCCTGAACTTCTCTCTTGATGACCCTTCAACATTATTAGAAATGACAAATGCAATCAAACTCCTGTCAAGCAGCAAAGCCCCAGTAACGATCCTAACCCAGCTACAAGGCTGAGGTCAATGCCCGGTCAAGAAGCTTATTGAACTATTTCAGTTTATATGGGAGCAAGGAATCATCCTGCAAGAATACAAAGATGCCTCCACTGTCCACCTGAACCAGGGAATGCTTAATTGGACAGTGTAAAGGGATTTTCATCCTGTATTTACCCCCTATCTTATACTTAAACTTGCAAGTGCTTAATACTGACATTTTGGATGGCAAAAGGTGAAAGTATTTCAATGCTACTATTTTCAGCTCAATGAAAACAAAACTTTAAGCTCTCCTGCCCTGGTCACAAAAGGCCACAGAGCACACGAAGATTAGAGTGAGAGACTTTCCTGTGAAACGTTGACCTATCAGAAATGAAAATAGAAAATGCTGCAAATTCTCAGCAGGGCCTGTGGGAAACCCATTCATCAAGGTTTCCTGACCTCCCCATTGCCAACCAGTAGCTGCCCGCCTCTAAGTAAAAATCTAGTTCAAATACCACTAATTAGCAATTTGACCAACAAGAGCACAACGATATAAGAGAGCACAGGGTTATCTGCTATGAGATGCCATTTACTCATGAACCTGATTACATGTATTGAACCTGTATTGAAGCATCTTAGAGTGCAACATTATGTATGTTGATAACCCCAATACCATTGCACCATCTGACTATCTGTAATGAACGTATTGAAATGACTGTAATATTCATTGATTGTATTGAAGCACCCTGTGATCCATGTGTAAAAGTTGAATCTGATTGCACTTTTTGTGAAGGCAATTTAGAAATGTTTTGTAATGTTCTCTCAGATATTTTTTGAATAAGTATATTTTATGAATAAAAAAAAACTTTATCCTTGATCATGCTGTTACTTCCATGAATTGCAAAATGTTATATATGGGTAGACAGCAACTATTCATTCTGTCAAAAAAATAGAAATAATATTAATTACTAACTATACTATATGGTGTTATACAATACTGCCCATTAATCTGAATAACTGATAATTAATATTTCTGTATCTGGAATTGCAATGGAAAATCACAAAATATTTTCTAATTTTCTTCCACACATAACTTGCTTCTTGACTAACTACAGTTGTTAATTGTTGTTAATTACTGAATATATTTCCCCTATCCTTAATTTATACATCACATCACTGGTGAAAGAATGACACTGTGATTGAATATTACAACATTGTAAATCCCTGGAAATATAGTTAAAGCAGAACCAACTGTGACAGCTGATCTTGCAGTTGTTCATCTGATGTTAGACGTTTCAATATTTCTCATTATTATAAGCACAATATTACATCTGACAACAATATCTTTTTTACATTAAAAAATAACCTTGTAATCTAATGTCAATAATAATTTACAAAATGTGTATATATCAAGTTTTTTTTCAAAATAGCCCCAGCTGCAGTAAAGCACGTGGTCCTTATTATCCTGTTATCCTACTGCCCTTTATTGCAGCTGTACACTATCCAGTCTATAACAAGGATTAATTTTACACTCAGCCCAACGCATTTCAAATTAAAAAAAAATACAGAACTGTTAATACATTGGAAATCTTTCATTTCTGCTAAATATATCCTGAAATTACTTAAATAGTTTTCATTAAAAACTACAAGCGCATTTAATGGAAGGGAAGGAAATCTCTTAGCAGAATTAATTTTCAAAAAGGCTACCGATGCCAAAATGTGTTTGTAGTGGTTTTACAAAGGGTAAGAACAACATGCAATGTTTATGGCATTAAGCTTGTAAAAATAAATTGTTCATAAAATATTATCAAAGTTACATAAGTGGCAATCTTATTGAAAATAACAGACTACACGGAACCACAATTAATCAAACAGCCCTCTGCCTGCCTTCCGGGGCAAAATTTGTTTCATTTTATGAAATTGCCTTAAATGATTTTTTTTTTGTAATATTAGAATACTAGAGTAGACCAAATGAAAATTCTACAGTAGGTGGCAGTGTGTCAATCGATTTCTCTTTCAAACTGCTAGAAATACCCTTCAAAGCAGTGCACAGGTATCCATCTGAAAGCAGAGATATCTGCAAAATTTGGTAGAGATTTTTGTGGAAGGGAAAGTGGTAATGTAAATCCATGACCAAAAAAAGTGTCTGAAAACTAAAACTTATGCCAGCATTGTGCCCCTGAGTGACTTGTGCCTGTCACTCCTCTGCATTGCTGACCCTGCCATGATTTGTGGGTTTTGCTCATTTAAATATTTATTGGTGGTTCAGTCACATATATATCAGGTAAAACTGGACCAGTGTGCTGGAAGGCTTGGAAATTTGATTGCTGCCTTTAGAAAGCCAAGAATGGCAGAAGATTTCAGCAACAAGTTGGGGAACAGTTCAGTGGGAAGGTGTTTGTCTCTGTGAGTTGATTCTTGCACATCTGTAGTGCACAGCACATATGTGATTTTGTGCTAATGTTAAAAAATACCTTTCATCTGAGGATCTATAAGAGGTCCAAAAGAAGAAGGAGGGGGGCATTGCAAGGAGGCAAAAAAGTAGAGCACTAAATTTTAAAAAGGACAATCTATAACGCCTCCCAGATGAGATGCAATAGAGGAGGTACAAAATATTGGTCACAATCCTTCTGCCATTGGATTTAGTTTCTCCCTATTTACGCTATCAAACCCTTCAAGGTTTTGAACACCTCTATCAAATCTAATTGGTAATACCAGGACTATGGCAAAAGAGTAGGACCGTGGACCTAATGGATACCTTGCAATGATCCAGCATAGGCAATATAAACTGAATGATCTGTGCTGTATCATTAGTCTTGGGAGCCTAGATAATTCCCAACTTCTTTTCTTCGCTATTGCTATTTCTTGAAAACTTTCTTCCTTGCTGCCTCTACCCTCGCCTCCGACAACCCTAGCCTTGAATCTGTGTAACTCTAGCTTCCCCGCCGTATTTCTTCATACTTTCTCTGAACACATCTCATCCCTTTTACCCTTGACCACATTACCAATAAATTGTGAACCACCCAATTTCCCATCCTGGCCCCATGCTCGCTGACTTTGTAAATGGCTGCCGTTCAACAAAACTATGGCACTATCTGCCTCCTCAAACTATGCATGGGACTTCTTTTCTTTTAAATGTGTCTCTAAAATGTATTTTCTCTCCAATGATCCTTGATTATGTTGTTGCCGCCCAAATGTTATACCTATCTCCCCCACAACTAAATTTCCCCAAACAGTTTTCCATTCTGGCCACAGCACCAACCAAAATCATGACTGATATTTTCTATGATTGTGACCATGATGGATTATTCTCCTTATCCTTCTTGACCTCTCCATGGCCTTTGATAGAGTTGCCCACAATCCTATTCTAATGCCTTCCCTCCATGTCCAGCTTAATGGGCATGGTCTCACTTAGACCTACATTTTTCTATCTGAACATCTCCAGCAATGGCATATCTACTTGTAGCTGCTCTATTCCTCTAGAATTCCCCCAAGGATCAATCCTTGATTCATTCTACTCCTTTAACTACATGCTTTTCCTTGGCGAGATAATTCACAGATATGAGTTCAGCTTTCCCATTTATGCTGATGTCATACAGTGTTCTAATTTGCTGCTCATTCACTGAACAAAGGAAGAATCTGGAGCCAGTCTTCCCTTAACCTAGGTTTATTCACATAACCCAAAGAACACAGGCACAGATTCCCTCTTCCTCTCTCCTCAAAGGTAAAAACTAGTTCTTATATATACTTAAAAATAATGCGCTAACCTTTCCGATATTTGTAACAGCTGCTCTCACTTACAACTAGAGCGTGCACTTCATTGTGACAGGATTGCAATATTAACATATAACACTTAACTCACCACCTGTCTCAATTTACATGTAATACTGTATGTAATTTTGGTTACCATACTACAATAAAGATATTTTGGGTTACTTTTTTGGAAGGATAACTTAACAGGTTAAAGTAATTCAGTGCATATGTGAGGTTAGGCATTGATAGCAGGAGAGGCAATGAGAATTGGAATATTTATGCCTGAGAACAGAAGGCTAAGGGGAAATCCTATTGAAGTATTCAAGTTCTAAGAGGCATGCAGAAAATGAACCATGAAAATGCATTTGATATATCAAGGGGAATTCTTCTTTATGATCCTGCCCTAAATCATGCAAGGCTGCAGTGGAGAATGCCATAATATTTGTATGGGAAGATCTATCACTGCCTCACTGTTCTAAATGGAATGTCCCTCTTCTTGGACTGTTGCTGAGCAGTACTCCCACCTCCTGCATGTAAATGGTAGTGGAGGGTCCGCAGTGGGCATAATTCAGTTCCTAAAGGATTTTCCTTCTTTCTTCCTTAGTTTATTTATTTATCCCTCAATTAACATCACTAAAACAGATCAGTTATTATCATAATGCTAAACAAAAACAAAAACAGAAATACCTGGAAAAACTCAGCTGGTCTGGCAGCATTGGCGGAGAAGAGCATAGTTGACATTTCGAGTCCTCATGACCCTTCAACTGTTGAAGGGTCATGAGGACTCAAAATGTTAGCTGTGCTCTTCTCCGCCAATGCTGCCAGACCAGCTGAGTTTTTCTAGGTATTTCTGTTTTTGTTATTGTTTTGGATTTCCAGCATCCACAGTTCTTTGCTATTATCATAATGCTGTTTGTTGTGTGCAAATTGGCAGCTGCATCTACCTTACAGCAATGGCTACACTTTAAAAGTACTTCATTTAGTTGTAAAGTACTTGGGGCATCCTAATCTTCTGCTTCTTCTAGTTGCCATGACATCCTGAGGCCACCACTGGAGCAGGTTTGAAGATTTTACCCTCATACTGACAGGTTCATTCTTGACTGTGGGATTCCCACAGGGAACAAACTTTGCATCTGGAATGAACCCCAACCAAGGAAAATAAGCTGGGTCTGGCTGTGCTGGGAAGGATATGGAGGGCAGGTGGAAGTACCTGAAGTCCCTGTATTTACAGTCCACTAGCTGTCATCTTATCCTGCACCAACATGGACTATCATTTGGAAATCAATGTTTAAATGAATACGTCTGGAAACTTCAAAATGACATTGTTAGATATCTTTCTGCCTGTGTGTTTTTGTCAAAATATTTGTTGAGATATCCAAATTTCTACCAGTTCTACTTGTAACTTATGGCTGGACTTTCTTTTCAATTGAACCACTTATATTCAGTGCATGCACAACATAAAAACCTAAGCACAACTAGGTTTTATTAACTTTTATTAACACATTAATAGTGGCCTGCACAGTGCCAGTAAATAGCACCAGGCAATTAAGTCATTAACTACAAAGCTCTGAGGGAGTGTAATTTTTTTTCCCAATTGATTTTTATTGTAAACTTAAAAAATAAGATGAAAAAGCAGATTTTGAAGTAAGCGCTGCAGAAATGAATACTGACTAGCTTCATGAAAGTTCTACTTTCTAACTTATAATTTTGGGACTTTTGGTTTTCTAACCTTTAAATCATTGAAGATTCTCTGAGGTACAATGATAGCTCATTATAATTCTAACATGCTGTGACACTAGCTGGTGAGATAGTTCTCACATGTACTTCAATGCACAGTGATTTTCTGATCTCAGATGACCTGCTGTGGGAGGCACAAAGTAGACACCAGTGGTCCCCTATGAGAGGCTGAGAAAATTTGACCTATCCTTGGGCTACTGCTGTGTGCCTCTTATAGTGACCTCTTAAAAAGCAGTATCAGCAGTTAGCTGGTAGAAGGTTGCTTACCTGCTGGTCAGCCTCAGGATGTTCATGATATTAGTTCAGAATCCCAGAGGTCTACTTAATGATTAAAATTAATTTAATT
Organism: Carcharodon carcharias; assembly: GCF_017639515.1. NCBI lineage: Eukaryota > Metazoa > Chordata > Chondrichthyes > Lamniformes > Lamnidae > Carcharodon > Carcharodon carcharias. Next base: position 39,769,559 of record NC_054474.1, on the reverse strand, counting down.
GAAAATGGAGAAGCAGCTAAATTGAACCGTGAACTTAATTCCCTCCTGAAATATTGTTTATTTATGGTCCTTAGGTGCTAAAGTGATTATTTGTATCGCTTTTATAGATAATTTTTGTGGTGACATTGGGTCTGCTTATTCTTGCTTATTGTTAGTTAATTTTTTAATATAAGATGATTTATTCATGTTACATTTTGTTCACACAGAGCTAATGGTAAATTTTGCATTGTCACTGTAGAAAGGTAAATAGAGCTTGAACAAGCTTTGTGTTTCAATAGATTTTACTGTTTAAAATAGGAAAGCTAAGGCTATGATAGATCTAAAATGTCTGCTGGGGTCCGACATGTCTAATATGTTGGAGATGGCTTTTGTTTTCAACATTCATTGCCTTCAAGGGCAACTAGGGATGGGCAATAAATATTGACCATGCCAGAGGTGCCCACATCCTGTGAATGAATAAAAAATTTCCTTATTCTGCTGCTGAACCACTGTGCATATGGAATAATGTCGCTTTTGAGCAAAATATTAGCGTAAGCGCCATGCCCACTTTTAAGCTGTGTAGTTTTTTTTCAATCTTCATTGCGGGTTCATTGGAACTTTCAGGCACCCCTCTGTGGATCATCGAATTAGCTCTGTTGTCCTTTGCGAAATACTTTCCTGCATTTACTGTTCTGAATAGCCTGTAAACTTACATCAAAAATATTGAACACAACAGGGTTCAAAGTCATATCTTTGGTGTTTTATGCCTTTTTAAAAAGTTTTTTTAAACCTCTTCACTGAAATTGACACTTTATTTTTTGTATTTTTGAATGGTTTTGTGAAGGGTGGGTTTGTATGACTAATTGTTTGAGGAGGACATTAACAAGGTGATCAGGGAGTCTCGATTGATGTTGTCTATATGGAATCTAGAAGGCATTTGATTAAGTTTCACATAAGAAATTATCGGCAAAGCACAGCTCATGGAATTGGAGGATGCTCATTCCTCTTCAAGAGCCATGCCATGATTCAGATCCTGCCACACAGGTTGTGGAGAATGACCACTCTCTTGAAGATGCACCATCGTTGACTCAATACATTCTAATCAACAGCGCAGAAATCCAAATTCTGGCTGGGATAGAGAGAGGTCTGCAGAGGGTGAATCACTCACCAGTAGTAAGAAGATGATTTCATCTGCAATTCCCCACTTCACAGGCTGTGGGAGAACTTTCAATTCATGAACATCAGCAGTTCAAGGCAAAATCCCACCCCCACCGTCTTGGGGCAAGTAGGGGTGGGCAAAGTGAAAGTGGTTGAGTTCCTTGGCATAATGTCAAAAATGCAAACACCTTCAGTTGAGCTGCCTTTGGAAGCTCTTGAAGATCAGATGGCAGGACAAAATACCAGACACTGAATTAGCTCACCTGAATTAGCATGGCACATATTTACACCATAATGAGACAGTCAGAGCAGAGTTGGGCTGGTCATGTAACCAGAATGCCTGACACTTGCTTACCAAAGCAAATCTTCCATGGGCAGTCTGGACTGCACTCTCAAGGTGGTCAAAGGAAGTGCTACAAGGACACTCTGAAGGCTTTGCTTAAGAGTTTTGATATTGATTTTGAGTCCTGGGAGAAGCTCGTGCAGGACCGTGCACCTGGCACAACCAAGTAAAAAAGGGATGCGGCCTTCTTTGAAATCAAATGCATATGAAAGGCAGAGAGAAAATGCAAGGAGAGGAAATCCCAAGCCAGCAACTCATGTAAAACTCAATTGTCTGTGGTATCCTGTCCTATTTGCAGCAGAACCTTCTGGGTGCAGATTGACCTTAGCAATCACCTCCCTGCCCACTGGAACCCTACCAAACTCCCGAGATGATAAACATGATCACATTTGCTTCAAAGAACGGACAGCAGGGATGGACAATAAATGCAGACCTTGCCAATGATATTTACATCCCAAGAACTAGGTATAAAAAGTTGCACCTAATATTTAGTGATGGGATAGATTGCTTGTAAACTGTGCACCTGGTGACAGCTGGCAGGCAAACACACAAAGATTTGTGAAATAAAAACACTGATTGCTAATGACTGGAGACATACCAGACATCAAGTCTAATTATTTAGATGAAGCAAAAGTTGTACATAAATTGAAAAGTTATGTACAATGAAGCTAATTCAAAATGCTATTTTAACAAAGCTACCTATAGAATTAGGAACAAAATGACACTTGTAATTATGTGCATTTATTTCCACATGCAAAATACACTCAAATCTGAGCAGCTGGTTTTGTATAAAATGCCTGAACGAAATAGGTCACTTTTCTTCCCTGGGAGCATTCCATTTCCACCATTCTTCTCAAATAATTATAATCCCCTGTGAATTGTATATTAATTGTATTTAATTGTATGCAGGTGGTTGACACTAATTAGGATTTCATTTGAGAACATATAAAGAGACACATTGAAACAGTGGAGTTGTTGAGTTAGGAAGTGTGTGCTTGTAATGTTTAGCTCTGTAAATAAATGCAAGATTGAATAATGATTGGCCCCAGTATAGACAAGCCTAGGCTTTCTTCATGTGCTGCCTGCCTACAGAATATTTTGTGTACTGGAGGCTTCCACCATGAAATTGCCCCTGTTTAATCTCTAAAAAAAAATGATTTCTGAGGGACCAAAATTGGTCAGTGTCACACTGCCCATTTGTCTGTGGTCATTTTCAAAGTGAGCTTTCAATTAGGTAGCTAGTGTAGCCACTGAAATCAGCAAATGCCTATTTAAGCTTGCTAATTAGGGTCCTGCACTTGTTTTAGGGCTCAAATTCTTTCTGCGCTGACATCGTCTTCTATTGAAGTTTATCCATCCTTCTCCTCTACTAAAGAAAATAGTTTGTAGCTAGAGGTAATGGTTTATCATTGCAAAACAGTGATTGCTGAGTGTACAATCAGGCAGTGATGTATAATGAGTAACTGCATGGTTATGAAATAAGAGAAATATATTGTTATAGAGCCATATACCTTATAGCACTCTTCCTCCTGCCTCAGCTCTGAAATCTTCACTAAGATCACTTATTTCCAACACGGCAGCATTGCTGACTCTGTGCCACATCAAGCTTACCTGCTGATAAAACTGTCATCCACACCTCTGTTACCTCTGGACTTGACTGTTCCGAAACACTCCCGGCCAGCCTCCCACATTCTACCATCCCTAAATTTGAAGTCATCCAAAACCCTGCTGCTCGTGCCTGAACTAGCAACATGTTTCGTCCACCTATCACCTCAGTGCTCACTGACCTATATTGGCTCCCAGTAAATCAAAGCTTTATTATAAAAATTCTCATCCTTGATTTCAAATCCCTCCATGGCCTCATCCCTCCTGATCGCTATAATTTTCTCTAGCCCCACTACCCTACAGGATATCTGCACGCATCTCACTTTTGCCTCCTGAACATCTCCAATTGTAATTGCTCCACCTTTGGTGGCCATACCTTCAGCTGCCTAAGCTCTGGAATTCTCTTACCACACCTCTCTGCCTTTCTATTGCTCTTTTCTTCTTTAAGGTGCTCCTTAATACCTTTGACCAAGTTTTGGCCCTCTGCTTTAATATCTCCTTATGTGTCTCAATGTCACGTTTTGCTTTGTAATGGTTCTGAGAAGCACCTCGTGATATTTTATTAGGGTAAAGGTATTATATGAATACAGGTGTTGTTGGTAATGTTGAAATTACTCTGTTTCTCCCTCTGCCCATGATATCCATAACATCTTTATCAGCAGATAAATTCGTACCATTCCCCCTTGTTATGTGGGTTCTCTGCCCTGGCATTGTATGCTAATTTGTCCTGCAAAAGAAAATAATTTGTTTTGAACATTTGTATGTGGGGGTTGAACAGTCTGTTATGGTGTTACGAAGGAGCATCAGTTATGTCAAGAAAGTGCATTCATTCCAGAAATTGCTGAATACTGGAGGATTGGAGAAAGACCACAACAAACAAAAGGTGGCAAAGGTGATGCCCTTTGCCATAGGTTCATTACATTCACCTGAGAAAGCAGATGGATGTTCAATTTAACCTCTCCAGCTCCAACAATGCAAACCTTCTCAGTACTACACAGAATATCAACCGAGGTTATATGCTGAAATCCTACTCTGCCTATTTGCATCTTCGTGAAATTGGGAGACGCAGGGTTCAAATACACACATGCAGTGCTGCTCACTGGCTTCCAAGAGATACTGTTGTTGACAGGGCTTCCCTTTTTTTGTGTCTCTTCCCATAAAATACCAAAATGTATGACTCATTGGTAATGATAACTGGAGAAAATCAGTGGCTTGCATTTCTCACTTGGCGTGCGTGCCAAGTCAGCGGGCCCGGAAGCAGATGCGAAATGTGCTTTGACCCACAATCGGCCTCTGAAAGCAATTTTATGCTGGCTGGCCAATTAATGGCCAGCCAGCATGAAAAGTGCACTGAGAAAGCCTCAGCGCTGCCAAAGGAGGTGGGAAGAGGGCGGGCGCCGGCAAAAGTGAGGGTGCGGGTGGGCGCGTCTAGTGAGCTCCCTGAAGGCAGTCAGCTATTGCGATGCTGCTTCAGGGAGCTGCAGACCTGGACAGATTAAATGAGAAGAAAAAAATGCAGCAAACTGTGTCTATGCAGCACATTCAAGCACCTGACAGCAGAACTCAAAAAAGATCAGTCCCAAGACATAATTTTTTATTGTATTTCATCCTGGACACTTCATCCCGCCCTTGGATGAGGATCACCTGGTTGTTTTGTCTGTGCACAGGCAACCTAAATTCACGGACAATGGAGTCTTTAATGGCTTTAATTGGCCCTTTAATTGTCAATGGACATGGCTCCGACTCCCGTATGTGCCCACCAACCTCATTATTCTAGAGTGCATGACAATGTTGGGGTGCGTGCCCAATGTCATTTTGCGCAATTTTGCGTGCTTTCGGGTCGAGTGCCTGCCTGCCCAATCAACATAAGATTCTGGCCAGTGTTTTGGAACAGTCACATCAGTTGTAATAGGACAAAAATCTCAAAATGCAACACAACTGACCATCCCCTATACCTCATTCATTAGGCGCAGCTTGACACTTTGAATTGAGTTGTTGTGAGGCACTGTTGAGGTATGCCTGAAACACACTCAATGGCCTGAATTTTACTCTTGGCAGGTGGGCGCATTCAGTGGGCCCGTGACCAGTCAGTTAACGGGTTGCCACCCGCGATCGGCCCCTGACTGCGATTTCACGCTGCCTGGCCAATTAAGGCCTGCCCAGGGTGTAACATGCCTTCCCAATGGTTGGGAAGGGCTGGGAGGGTTGGGGGCCTCTTGGCCGCCGGGTCCAATGGCAACCTGGCAGGTGGTCTAAAAATGGAGGAACATTTCTTCTGCAGTCAAGTTCAAATAAACAAACTATCTCCTAAACTCCTCACTACTCACATTGGCAATGTTGCTGACTCTTTTTAACCCACCTTCGGATGAGGTTTTGCAAAGTGTGGGCTGTCCGCCTACCTGTTTTGCCAAGCGACAAGTGCAAAATCGCACAGGCAACTTAAAATCGGGTTGAATTGGGTTTTTAATGACCTTAAATGCCCTTTTAATTGATGGCGGGCGTGGCTCTAACACCCGCGCGTGCCTGCCGACCTAAAGATTGCGCACGTGTGGGATGATGTCAGGACGCTTGCCCGAAGTCTTCTTGCACAATTTTACACCCGATCAGGTCGGGCGCGTGTCCGCCCGCAAGGCATAAAATTCTGCCCAATACATTTTATAAGGCAACTCTAGCATGTAGAGGAAACAATATGGACTTGTTGTAACCCCATATTGAAATATTAGTGGACCGTCCAGGCATAACCCAACCAAGACTTCATGTTAAGCGTTCTGCTCATTTGGGTTCATAGGTTGATTAAATGTGGTGGATTTAGGCAACAAGCAAACAATTTGTATTTTAAGCTTTAAAACATTATTGAAATAAAAGCATTTTAAACGATGGAGGATTTTCTTGTGTCATCATGAGCCATGTGGTGGTACAGATTTGAGGCATTGGAGGTTGTGGTTTGATTGTGGTTAATGAAAAGATTGCTGTTGATTTACTTATGATGTCTTTGAGAGCGTTTTGAGGATTTTTTCACATTTAACTTTATTTGTGAAATTCATTGTGAAAGATTTTTTTTAAAGCCTTTCCCAAACTGATGAAGTTCGATGGTGTGATATCACATTGCCTCATATACCTTGCAATTGTTGCAAAAGGGGAATCATGTAGGCTCATCACAATACTGTTAATGTTACACCCTATAATTCAAATGGATCATGGCTATGTAATCATTGTGAACACTGGGCAAAGAATTGTGCTCCACAGCACCTATTTTTTGGCCTCTTAAGCTACATAAAGGAGTTAGCACAAGCACCAAATGAGCATAGAATTGGAAGATCCTGATATTAATTAGCATGTAATGCTGTTGCCAGAGCTGCCATTTTGGAGCTCCACTCTCCAGCCTCCACTCTCTCTGAACACAACATTAAATGGCTTGAAGCATAACTCTACCAGTTCTATTTGAAGGGATCAAAGATTTACAGGTTAGGAGCTGAATTATTTCTTCTGGCTGTTATATAGTCATTCAGCACTTGAATAGTTTACCGGGAGTGGTCTGGTTGATCCGGAAATACATTTTGGTGACTTAAATGTTTGTACACAAACCAGTTGTTTCCATACATTGGTGACCTACAAGGGCTTTCTCTTGGCATTGTACATGACTAGAAGAAGAACAGAGGTGATGTGGAGCAGGACAAATTGCTAGAAGAGGAAGTAGGAAGGGGAGAATGGCTCGCAGAAATACTTCCTCCCATAATGCTAGCATTGCCTCTTCCAAGGGTATTAAAGCATGCAGGCATGCCTTTCTACCTCCTGTTAACTTCTTTTGTCTTCTATTGTGCATCACCTTCTCCTTCAAGAAAGCGGGAAGTGCCTCAGTGAGTATTGTACAATATGTTTAGGTAATGTGGCTGTTATGGTTGAATAGCTGCCAGTGTGTGCAAGCTTTGAGATGTGGGTGTGAAGCTCATAACAGTGCTAAGTATGTGAGGGCAAAGTAAGGTATATGACTTAGGTATGAATCTTGAATGAGGGAGGTTGTTGGTAGGTGCTTGATTCGAGTATAGTAGATTGAGCGGTGTTTGAGGCTAATGGTTCATGCACTGAGCTTGACAAGTCAGGCAGGATTTTCAGAAGAGATCAGGGTTGCAATAGGAGGTGAGAAGTATGCATCCATATTGGTTCCCCGCTACAATCTTGAGCTCGAACCATTTCAAGAGAGGCTGGCTTGGAGCTGGAGCAGCTGCCTATTGGCAAGAGAGGCAAGTGATGGATCAAAGAGGGACCCACACTCCACCAACCTTCCCCACCCATCACCCACCCACTGCCACTGCCCCCCTCCACCCTACCCCGCCGACCCATCCTGCTCACAGGCTACAGTTGTGGTTGCTGGCCAATCCTGGACGGTTTGCCCCTCCAAGGTTATGGCCAGGCAACTGTGACATTTGAAAGAAAAACTTCCCCGCCCTTACCCCTCATTGCCTGCATCCTCACATTGGAATCTCCCAGATCAGCCAGTGGAGCTGCTGATCTCTTCGTGCTGGAGGACCTCTCATTGGCCTTTTAGTTTCAGGAAATCACCCACCATCCCTGATTGGATGGTGAACCCACTCCCTGGCCTTTAATTGGGTGAAGTTTTCCAAATCATGTTGGACGTGTCAAAAGCACACTGTTCGGGGTTTGGGAGCCAGAGCCATCTCTCATGTCTGATTCCTGATCCCTAATTAAAATTCCGACTCTCATGTCAGATCATTAAACCTCCTCCTGCACTGCATTCAGGTCACTGAAACTACACCCTTGGCGTTAACTTCATCACTTTCTCATGCCACTGTCTTCTGAGTGTGTGCCTGGAGGGGCTCTTGACCCTCTAAGGGTAGAGGGCATCTCTCCTTTTCAAATCTTTTACCAAGATCTCCAGTGTGGCATCTGAAACCCTTGATGCATGCTCACTGTCCCATGGCCAGCCCCTGTGCTGATTCTTCCAAAGTACAATATTCGGAATCATTTCTTCACTACCAACAATGTCACAACGCCCCTCCCCTTGAAGAGGTTAAGGCTAGCTTTAAAGTAATGCCAGGTATTCATGATATTGGTCCCCAGTGGAATCTTGCAGCCAATGAACAGTGAATGCTGACAGCACACAGTCAACCATGGAAACCATGGGGATTATCAGGAACTAGGAACTAAATTAAAGAACAGGTCCTCAAGGGTTATAATCTCCGGATTACTGCCCGAGCCACATGCAAATTGGCATAGGGACCCGAGAATAAGGGAAGTAAACACGTGGCTAAAGGAGTGGTGCAGGAAAGAGGGGTTCCATTTTGTGGGGCACTGGCATCAGTATTGGAAGAGGAGGGATCTGTACCGTTGGGATAGTCTCCACCTGAACCAATCTGGGACCAATATTCTAGTGAAAAGGGTAAATAGGGTGGACAACAGGACTTTAAACTAGAAAGTGAGGGGGGAGGGAAGGGTAAAACTCCAAGAAGTATGACTAATGGGAAACAAAGCAGCAGGTTAGTGTGTGGGGGAGGTGGATTCAACTTCATGGAAAATTATGAAAAAAACTGAAAAGAAAGGAGAGCCCAGGAGAGGCGATTAAAGTCCCCAGAACACAAAATAGGACAGAGTGTTTGGAAAGGGCAAGGAATCTAACTTCAAGCACATCAGATAAAGGGACGACAATGAGAAAGGGGACGGGAAATACAGGACTGAAGGTGTTGTGTCTGGATGCACGCAGTATACGAAATAAAGTAAATGAGCTTGTGGGGCAGATTGAAATTGGCAGGTGTGATGTGGTGGGCATCACGGAGACATGGCTGCAAGGGGATCAGGACTGGGAGCTAAATATTCAAGGATATACATCCTATCGAAAAGATAGGCAGGTTGGCAGAGGGGTTGGGGTTGCTTTGTTAGTAAGAAATGAAAATAAATCGATAGCAAGAAATGACGTAGGGTCAGATGATGTAGAATCTGTGTGGGTAGAGTTGAGGAACCGCAAAGGTAAAAAAACCATAATGGGAGTTTTGTACAGGCCTCCGAACAGTAGTCAGGATGTGGGGCATAAGATACACCAGGAGATAGAAAACGCGTGTAAGAAAGGCAAGGTTACAGTGATCATGGGGGATTTCAATATGCAGGTAGACTGGGAAAATCAGGTTGGTAGTGGATCCCAAGAAAAGGAATTTGTGGAATGTCTACGAGATGGCTCTTTGGAGCAGCTTGTGGTGGAGTCCACCAGGGAACAGGCAATTCTAGGTTTAGTGATGTGTAATGAGGCAAATTTGATAAGGGAGCTTAAGGTGAAGGAACCCTTAAGAGCAAGTGACCATAATATGATAGAATTTACCTGCAATTTGAGAGGAAAAAGCTGGAATCAGATGTAACGGTATTACAGTTGAATAAAGGCAACTACAGAGGCATGAGGGAGGAGCTGGCCAGAATTGACTGGGAGATGAGCCTAGCAGCAAAGACAGTGGAACAGCAATGGTAGGAATTTCTGGGAGTAATTTGGGTGACACAGCAAAAATTCATCCCTAGGAAGAAGAAGCATGCTAAAGGGAGGACGAGGCAACCATGGCTGACAAGGGAAGTCAGGGACAGCATAAAAGCTAAAGAGAAAGCATACAATGCGGCGAAGAGCAGTGGGAAACCAGGGGATAGGGAAGCCTACAAAGACCAACAGAGGACAACAAAAAAGAAATAAGGAGGGAGAAGATTAAATATGAGGGTAAACTAGCCAGTAATATAAGAGAAGATTGCAAGAGTTTTTAAGATATATAAAGGGTAAGAGAGAGGCAAAAGTGGACATTGGGCTGCTGGAAAATGACGCTGGAGAAGTACTAGTGGGGAACAAAGAAATGGCGGAGGAACTGAATAGGTACTTTGTGTCAGTCTTCACGTTGGAAGACACGAGTAAAATCCTCAAAGTTCAAGAGAGTCGGGGGGCAGAGGTGAGTGTGGTGGCCATTACCAAGGAGAAGGTGCTAGGAAAACTGAAAGGTCTGAAGGTAGATAAATCACCTGGGCCAGATGGATTACACCCCAGAGTTCTGAAGGAGATAGCTGAAGAGATAGTGGAGGCGTTAGTGGTCATCTTTCAGGAATCACTGGAGTCAGGGAGGGTCCCAGAGGACTGGAAAATCGCTCATGTAACCCTCCTGTTTAAGAAGGGAGTGAGGCAAAAGATGGGAAATTACAGGACGATTAGCCTGATCTCAGTCGTTGGTAAGATTTTAGAGTCCATTATTAAGGATGAGATTTCATAATACTTGGAAGTGCATGATAAAATAGGGCAAAGTCAGCATGGTTTCATCAAGGGCAGGTCATGCCTGACAAATCTGTTAGAATTCTTTGAGGATGTAACGAGTAGGTTAGACAAAGGAGAGCCAATGGATGTTATCTACTTGGACTTCCAGAAGGTCTTTGACAAGGTGCCGCACAGGAGGCTGCTCAGTAAGGTAAGAGCCCATGGTATTAGAGGCAAGGTACTAGCATGGATAGAAGATTGGCTGTCTGGCAGGAGGCAGAGAGTGGGGATAAGGGGGTCCTTCTCAGGATGGCAGCTGGTGACTAGTGGAGTTCCGCAGGAGTCAGTGTTGGGACCACAATTTTTCACTTTATACATTAATGATCTGGATGAAGGAACTGAAGGCATCCTGGCTAAGTTTGCAGATGATACAAAGATAGGTGGAGGGACAGGTAGTATTGAGGAGGCGGAGAGGCTGCAGAAGGATTTGGACAGGTTAGGAGAATGGGCAAAGATGTGGCAGATGGAATACAACGTGAGGAAGTGTGAGGGCATGCACTTTGGTAGGAAGATTAGAGGCATAGACTATTTTCTAAATGGGGAGAGAATTCAGAAATCTGGAGTGCAAAGGGACTTGGGAGTCTTAGTCCAGTATTCTCTTAAGGTTAACTTGCAGGTAGAGTCAGTAGTTAGGAAGGCAAATGCAATGTTGGCATTTATTTCGAGAGGACTAGAATATAAAAGCAGGGATGTGCTGCTGAGGCTTTATAAGGCTCTGGTCAGACCACATTTAGAATATTGTGAGCAATTTTGGACCCCAAATCTCAGGAAGGATGTGATGACCCTGGAGAGGTTCCAGAGGAGGTTCACGAGAACAATCCCAGGAATGAAAGGCTTAACATATGAGGAATGTTTGAGGACTCTGGGTCTATACTGGATGGAGTTTAGAAGGATGAGGGGGGGATCTGATTGAAACTTACAGAATACTGAATGGCCTGGATAGAGTGGACGTGGGGAAGATGTTTTCATTAGTAGGAGAGACTAGGACCCGAGGGCACAGCCTCAGAGTAAAGGGAAGACCTTTTAGGACAGAGATGAGGAGAAACTTCTTTAGCCAGTGAGTGGTGAATCTATGGAATTCATTGCCACAGAAGGCTGTGGAGGCCAGGTCATTGAGTGTATTTAAGACCGAGATAGATAGGTTCTTGATGGGTAAGGGGATCAAAGGTTACGGAGAGAACGTGGGAGAATGGGGTTAAGAAACTTATCAGCATGATTGAATGACGGAGCAGACTCGATGGGCCGATTGGCCTAATTTCTGCTCCTATGTCTTTTGGTCTTATGCTCTTATGCAAATAAGCAAGAAGCATGAATTTAGTATCCTGTCTGCAAATGCCATCAACGGGTGCAGGTTAGTCGCACCTCAAGGTCCCTGTGTCTGTTTCTGGGGTTATCCAATTTAACCTCCATTGAATTTAGAATTTTATTGTGCCCTCTGCATACTTTTCTGTAGTTATTCCATCACTTCCTGGTGCTATTGATCAGCATTTTCCTTTGTAATCTGTGCATTATTTTATTAATGAATTTTTCCTGTTCTGGATCCTTCAGGACACATGGTGCAACCTACACAATGAATTGTTCGGATCTGGAATTCTGCAGCAAGTTGCTTGGATGTTGAATTGCTCAGTGAGTCATTAGGGTCTGGAATGCAGTGCCTGTGATTGTGATTGTGGTGGAGGCAGATTCAAGCATGGCTTTCAAAAAGAAATTGGACAATTATCTAAAGATAAAAGATTTTCAGGGCTACAAGGAAAAGGCTAGGGAGTGGGACTAACTCAGTTGCTGTTGCAGCGAGCTGGCACAGATATAATGGGGCAAATGGCTTCCTTCAGTGCAGTAACTATTCTTAAGATTCTATGATTATTGTGAGGGGCAATCATTTTTCAGACGTCTGCCGGTGCTGTTTTAAAATTAGCCACTAAAAGGGCAAATCTATTTAAATGGTACTGTGAAAAGAAATTGGCTATATTGTTCAAAGTTTAGGAATCATACTGGTATTAAGAATGAGTTTCACTCTGGGGAACCATGTCTTCCCTCCTCACATCTGCTCTATTTTCTGTATGTGTTCTTGAGACAAAGTATACGAAAAAAATAATGCTGCCCATTTGTCAGCTACTACAACTTGCTTTATGTAGCATCCTTAATACACCCTTAATGTAGAAAGACATCTCAAAACACCATGAGTGCTATGAAAGGAAAAATAGGCACATAGCAAAAAAAATGAGTTAGTAGGAGCGGTGACCAAGAACTTTAGGCAAGGGTGGAATTTAAAAAGGAAAGGGAAATGGAGAGGTAGAAGGGTTTGAATGAGAAGTCCAGAGGTTGTGGCCTAGACAACTGAAGACATTGTCATTAATGTCTGGGATGAAGGAAGGAGGAAATACATGATAGACTGGAGTCAGGAACCATGTTTGGAGTGTTAGAATGTTGGAGGAGGTTACAGGGATAGGACGATGCAGAGCGGAAAACTTTGATGCATGCCTTCTTGCCCATTGTAGCTTGAAGTTAGGCCAGATATATATTTCTAATGTGTCTTTTGTCACTTTTTTTTCATCCCCTGTGTAATCATTCTCCATCTAAAACTAAAACTCAATGATTATTGTAGCTTATTGCACTCTTCTTGGGATTTGAGCTATCGGCTATGTCTGCCTGTGCTTATGCATCATTCCATCTGTCCATGGAAGCAAAACAGATGTTGAGGGAAAGAAGGAACAGGTGGCTCCTTAGATTTATCATTTTGGATTTGATCAAATTGTTGTCAAATATCTTCAGTAATCTTTAATTTGCCCAAAAGAGGAACTGGAGAAGAATTTCTCTGATGGCTTTATGTAGCAGTATTTTGAATGCTTCAAAAAGAACATCATAATTTCTTTACACATCCATTCAGCTAAGAATTCTAATGAGCTTTCTCAATCTATTTCTGTTGATTGTTTTCAATATTTTATATTTCTTCTATTTTAAATAGTTATCGTTAATCGTGTGGTTTAGAGAATTGCTTGGTGAAACCCACTGCACATAAATAGTTACTGAAAATGCTAAGATTATCAGAGGTCACTGGGTAAAGGCTCTCGGCAATGAAACTTAATCCAGCTTTGTCTGCCCATCTGGCTCAGTAAATGTTCCCAATCAGAGCTGAAGCACCAAAGTCTTTATACAAGTGACACAGGATGGCAATGTGTATGGTGCACTCTGAGGGCAGGATTTTCGGGTCATGGGGCGGGTATGGCAGGTGGGTCCGGGAGCAGCCGGGAAACAGTCTGCCACCTGTGACCGGCCCCCGACTGTGATTTCATCAATTAATGGCCGGCCAGCGTGAAAGGTGCGCTGAGAAGCTCAGTGCTGCCGGGGTAGGGGCGAGAGGAGTGTGAGCAGTAAAGTCTGCGCATGCGTAGGGGTGCGCGCACTGAAAGCTCCCTGAAGGCAGGGAGTTGCCTCAGGCAGCTGAAGAATTTTAAAATCAGAAATAAAGCTTTTGAAAACGTGAGAAACATGTCCCCACATAGGACTCACTCACATGAACAATGACATAGTAAAAACTCTGTCAAAACATTTTTATTTTTCTTAAATTAATGTTGGAAGCCTCATCCCGTCCGTGGACAAGGGTTCCTAAAAAATCCAAAGGCCACCTGGCTGATTCGCCAACCGTAAGGTTGGACGGGCAGTGAAAGATAGCTTTTAATTAATTGATTCATGCCCTTAATAGGCCTCCTAATTGTTGGCAGGCGCGTTGCCAACTCTCGCGCTCGTCTGCCAACTGAAAAATCACGCGAGTGCATGGTGACGACAGAACGCTAGCCCGAAGTCATCATGCGCTATTTTATGCCTGATCACGCGCCCCCCCGCAGGACGTAAAATTCTGCCCAGAGCGATGGGATGGTGTGTGTGTCTGTGTGTGTTAGAATCAATGCATTAGGCAGTGCTGTGTGTTACATAGATATGGTTTCACGTTTGCCACATTAGTTTTCCAACACACTGTCACTCTGACCTCTTTGTCACAGCCTCCTATGCTCTTACAGTGAAGCTCAATGCAGGCTGAAGGAACAACAGTACAGCCTTCACATTGAACAACTTTAGATTTTGACCACAGCTCCCATTTTTCCTCAGACAGTAAGTGCTAGGAATGTAGGATGAGCTCACTTGGGCTTTTGGAATGGCAAAAGTGTGAGATCATTCTTGGGATAGCGGTTCCCTTATAGGGTATATAAGTGGCAGGTTGGTCCCCACCTCTGATTTCTACCTTGCTTTTCCTTCAACTCGCAGACCATTCCCTTAATTTTTTCTCCCATTTTCCATTTTCCTCGGACTGCTCCTCCTTATGAGTTGTTCATTTCTAACATCTTTCCGTTCTGGTGAAAAGTCACCATCCTGAAAGGTTAATCTCACATTCTTCTTTCAACAGGTGTTCACTAAGCTGCTGATTGTTTCCGCCAATGCTTCTATTTCAGGTTTTCAGCATCTACAATATTTTGCTTTGTGTTCAAATCAAGAGGAGCAGGCCATTTGTACATACAGACACAAAGTAAGACTACAAGTGCAAAAACAAGAAGTTCTCATGCAAGATTGAAGTTGTTTACAAATGCACCATCATGGTACGTGATGAACACATCACATCAATAAATCTGTCAATCCTATCCACAAGTACCACTTTAATACATTCTTCACTAACCTCTCACTAGTTCCTCTGGAATAATGTGCAGGGTTAGATCTGCATCATAGGTGAAATTATAGTTAGATGACATACCTTACTTGCATCTCTGTGGAATCATATTTAATAGAAACTGTCACCTGACTAGTCATCATTTGAAAGAGAATCTCCAAAGACCACCAAACTATAGAACATCCCAAATTACATATAAGTGTACCTATGCATTATCACCATGCAAAACATGGCCATTTCCTGTACATTCACAGCAGCTAATTTCAAACCCAAAAATCATTTGTCATTTACCAGCTACAACTTAAACATTGTGCCATTAGAAATGTGCATGTAGAGCAATATTGTACATGTGCAGAGAGAGTCCTACATTTGTACCTACACATCTGTTAATTATCTAGGCTGCAAAAGGGAATGGAAATATTATAGGCTTAACAAAATACCTGACATCCTCATTCATGCACACTACTGTCAATGCTCATTTCAAAGTAAAAAAGAATCTTGTTAATTTCAAGAATCTCAGAATGAAATTGGTAACTCGATGTATAATTCTGAAAGAAAATGTCATTTGTTATTAGTCAAACACTAGACAGTGCTCATAAGATAGAATTCAATTTTGTAATGATGTTTGTGTGAAGTGCTCACCCTCCAAGAAGGGTGGTTTTTGCAAGCAGTGAGAGAAAATGAGAAAAGATTGTGCTGAAAGGGAGACACAGTGAATGAATAGGAGATTGAGTGAGTGATAAAAAGCACGATTGAATGAGGCAGTCTGAAAGAGAACTGAGGGACAGATAAGAGGAGATTGAATAAGCATGTGACCACACAAGAGGTGCAAGACTGAAAGGAAGAAATTTGTAACATCAAAGTCATAATACAAATCAGGATAAATACATCAGGAGGTAGAGCTAACGTTATTACTCTGACACAAATACTGCTTCATGCTGTTCTTTATGTTCTGGTATGGAAGCGATTAATGAATGCAGTGGGATTATGTGCAAGAAACGGCCACCTTCAGTAACAAAGAGAAACCAACCGCTGAGGTTGTGTGAAGAAGCAAACAGAGCAACCTGGATGTGGTCAGTGATACCCTAAATCTGGGGAATGTAAACACTGAAGCCTTATCCTAGGTGATTCTGGTCAAAAGGAGAAAGTGATGAAAGATTTTAATCTAGAAAATATGGCTCAGTTTCTTACCCATTAACTGATTGATGCACCTTATATCACCTGAGGAGGTAGCGACAAAGAAAATTAGGGCTGTGGTATCGAGACACAATATGCATTACCATCGATGAGTTTGAGCACACTGGAACAGGAAGATGACCAGTCATAGGTTTGGCACTTCAATTCCACATAAAATTTTGATTGGAAAGATTTAGAATCATGAAAGGTTCATGCTGTGTTAACCTTTCCTTCTGTAAGAACAGCTGACACCTGTTCCAGGTGTTGTCTATATGATATCCTGCAACAACTGCTGCCACTGCGGTAGGCACTGTTGTGAAGGCAGCAAAGATAGACCTAATGGATGGAGAATATGCAGCAAAATTCAATCTTAAGCACAAAGGCCTTCTTAAGTTGCCTGTCACTTTATTTGCATCTAAAAATGAGGCAGGAACAGGGCCAAAGTTTTTTGCATCATTGACTGGTTATGGCACAGAAGGAGGACTTTTGGCCCATTGAGCAACTTGACAAAACAACCAAAAGTAACCTGAGGGGAAGCTTTTTTTATGCAGAGTGGTTTGAATCTGGAATGCAATGCCTGAGAGTGGGGTAGAAGCTGGCTCAGTCATGGCTTGCAAAACGGAATTGGATTAGCACCTGAAGAGGACTTTGGGGGAAGACTGGGGAAGAGGGACTAGTTGTGTTGATCTTGCAGAGAGCTGGCATGGGCTCAATAATGTTTTAGAAGGTACTAGCTCAGGATTCTAGCAAGGAGGAGTCACAGGCGTATCAGGGTAGCTACTTACATGCTAGTTTATTTGCACTATTTACAGCATGTACACAGTGAGTTATCAGGAAGGCACATCGCCCCTCAGGGCTGCCCATTTGCTCCCTGCAGTACCTAGAGCATGACTGCCTGACGTCAGCGCCACATCATCATGTGCCCCATAGATTAGCATACCCATTCTGTTAACCCTTTATACTACACCTCCCTCCAAGTATACTATCTTCTTTTTAAAAACAATATGAAACTCTCTCTTTCACTGTTTACATAACTTTTGTTTTTAAAATATTTACATTGCTGTGTCCTTCTCCCCACCCTAAGTCCCCCAGTTACATATTGAATCTCCAAGGAGCCTTCAACACTCTGCCCAAGTATGCCCTGGTGACTGCTCCACTGTGTTGGAGGATGAGGAGTGTGTCCTGGGATGAGTCAACAACCTCGGAGCATCTGCAGTGTTGCAGGGGTATCTGGCCACATCTGATGGTAGTTAAAACACTGTGGTATGGTGGGGGTGAGTGCGAGGAGCTGCTCTTCAGTTTCTCTAGATAGTACCAGACAGCATCAGGACCAAATATGAGCATGGATGTTCCATGTTAGTGAGAATGAGGCCTTTTTCCGTCTCGGATCCAGACTCGCTGGTCCGGCATCATAGGTGGTAAAGCTTCTGTTCTGTATCTGGCATTGTGGCATTGGTGTTGTTTCACCCAGTGGTTCAACTCCTTTGTCCTCACTGCATTATGGTCAGTGGGGGTGATATGTGGCTGAAGGCTCGCAGGCAACAAAGGAACCTGCCTTTTTAAATGACGGCCTATGAGGAGTTCAGCCAGAGAGAAATTGTTGACCAGGGGAAAGCGCACTACAGCATGAGAGCTGCATACCAATCCAAATTCTTGAACATCAGGTCCTCACAAGTGTGGACAGCTCACTTGCTTCCCCATTGGCTTGTGGATCAAAAGGAGAGCTTGTGACATGTGAGATCCCATTATCAACGGTGAACTGCCGGAAGTGCTCATTGGTGAATTGGAGCCGGTTATCTGAAATAATTTCACCCGGGAGCCTGTGGGTGTAAAAAATGGTCTGCAGCACTTTTGTGATGAACTCCGCTGTGGCTGTATTAAGGCTGATTATCTCTAACCATCGAGAATAATAATCAATAACCAGGAGATATGTCTTGCCATGAAAGTCAAAGAGGGTGAGGCCTAACTTCGGCCACGGGTAGTGAGGAAGAACAGATTGCATCAGGGGTTCTGTTGATGTCAGAGTGTGAATTCGGCAAGTGTGGCAGGATAGGACAAATCCTGGACCGCTTGTGTGATGCCCGGCCCCACACTGATTGTTTGGCTCTCGCTCTGGATTTAGCGATGCTGAGGTGTCCCCCGTGGAAACTGTGAAGAATGTCTTGTCACATGGCATGCGGAATGACCAAACAATGGTCATAAACTAGGAGGCTGTCCATGACAGTCAAGTAGACTCTATGCTCATTGTAATTGCGGATAAAACAATTAGTAGGGTTGGACCACCCTTGGAGACAGAACTCATGCACTTTAACGCATTTGGCATCCTCTTGTTGAGTGTGTCGAAAATCCTGGAACTTCATGGGCAGCAGACTCATGAAGGTGGAGGAAAATGCTTCCACTTCTGACACCAAAGTAGATGTAAGGGCGGCATTGTGGTCGACCAGGGCTCTGGGGAGATCATCAGCGTAGATGTAGACAGCATATTGGTACCGCATCAACTGGAGGGGAAATTTTTGAATACGGATAGGCAGCTTAAAAACCTCTGCGGAATTGAGGAGTGTTACGAGGGGTTGGTAGTCTGTTTTTACCTAGAAGGGTAGCCCCATCGGGTAATCAGAAAAGTGCTCGGCTGTCCATGTAACTGCCAGTGCCTCTTTCTCAATAGTGGAATACCTTTGTTCAATTTCCATAAGAGCTCTCAAAGCAAAATAGACAGGTTTTCTATCACTGTTCTTTTGCTGCTGTATGAGAACACCACTAAGGCCCTTAGGGGAAATGTCTGCAGTCACAACTGTAGCCAATGTGGGGTCATAGTGAGCCAGGACATCTGAGGACACCAGCCGAGTTTTGATGAATTGAAAGGTCTTGATTTGTTTCACGTCACAGAACCACTGTTGGCCCTTCCACAGGAGATCTCTCAAGTGTGCCGTGAATGTGACTAAGTTGGGAGAAACTTCCCGACCTGGTTTACCATTCCCAGGAAAAGTTGAATATTGGTGTTGGGGAAACTCAATAATGGCCTTCGTTTCTGAAGTTTGACCGTAATACCATGCCACTGGATGATCCTAGGAATTTTATGTTGGTTGTGATGAACTCACACTTGTTGTTTAGCATGAGACCTACTTCCTGGAGCACCCCGAGGACCTCTCGTATCCTATGGTCATGTTCGGCACTTGTGGAACCATGTACGAAGATGTCGCCCATATGGCAGACAACCCTTTGTTTCCCCTCGAGGATTGCTGACTTGTCTGTTGGAATATCTCAGGGGCAGGCAAAATGCCAAAAGGGAGGCGGTTGAAACAAAATCGACCAAAGACCTGATAAAGGTCGTGAGGAGCCTAGATTCCTTGTCAAGGAGTAATTACCAAAAGTTGCTGTTCGCATCAAGCTTCATAAAAAGGACGCTATTGGTGAGTTTGGCCAAACTATCGTCAACTGATGCGATCAGGTGGACTTCCCGCTGTGCTGCTTTATTAAGCTGCGTAAGATCCACACAAAGCTGGAAGTGGTCATTAGGCTTGGGAATTGTGACAAAACCAGAACACCAGCGGATTGGCTCTGTTACTGGGGAAATAAGGAAATAATGCCCCTGTGTAACATACGGTCAAGCTCCTCCTTAACCTTGGGTATTGGGGGTGTGGTGCCAACCTAGGGGTGAACAAACAGATTGGCATGGTATCTGGGAGTAGAGAAATATGATATTTGGCCTTCAGCTTCCCCAGCCCTTGAAAAAGTTGTGGAAATTCTTGACAGAAGATGACCCTGGTGTCAGATGGAAGAATCTCACTGACTTTTTGCATAATGCAGGCATCTTAAAGATAGATTGATAATGCATAGTTTTTATAAAGAGTGCTTTTTCTGCTTACTGTTGAATTTTGCTGCATATTTTTCATGCATTATCTTGCTGCCTCTGCAGTCCAGCACAGAGTGGTGGCAGTTGTTTCAGGACATCCTACAGGCAACACCTGGAACTGGGGCTTGCTGTTCCCACAAAAGTAAATGTTAATACAGTGTAAATTTTTCATGCTACTATGTCCTTCCAATCCATCACAGGGTACATCCACTACTTCAGGAATTCTGCAGTGCACCACTGTTTCAAAGTATGGTTGCGTATTTGATATAATGAAAGAGCATATGCAAAAGAGCAATGGTTCCATATGATGGGTGAAGTAATATCTCCATTTGGCTGATTTAACTCCAAACTTAGATTTAAACTGATTTTACTTAGATCTTACTTCCTCTCTCCTCACCGTCCAAGGGCCCAAACACTCCTTTCAAGTGAAGCAGCATTTCACTTGCACTTCCTTCAATTTAGTCTACTGCATTCATTGCTCCCAATGCGGTTTCCTCTACATTGGAGAGACCAAACGCAGACTGGGTGACCGCTTTGCAGAACACCTTCGGTCTGTCCGCAAGCATTACCCAGACCTCCCTGTCGCTTGCCATTTCAACACTCCACCCTGCTCTCATGCCCACATGTCCGTCCTTGGCTTGCTGCATTGTTCCAGTGAAGCTCAACGCAAACTGAAGGAACAGCACCTCATCTTCCGACTCGGCACTTTACAGCCTTCTGGACTGAATATTGAGTTCAACAATTTTAGATCAAGAACTCTCTCCTCCATCCCCACCCCCTTTCCGATTCCCCCCTTTTTTTCCCAATAATTTATATATATTTTTCTTTTCCCATCTATTTCCATTATTTTTAAATGTATTTCCATCCATTGTTTTATCTCTACCTTTTAGGCTTTTTTGATTCCTTCACCCCACCCCACCCCACCCCACCCCCACTAGAGCTATCTGTACCTTGCTTGCCCTGCTTTCTACCCATAATTAGCACATTCCTCAGGTAATATCACCACATTCAACACCTCTTTGTCCTTTTGTCTGTGACATCTTTTGGTTATCTCCACCTATCACTGGCCCTCTATCCAGCTCTAACCCCTCCCCCCTCTTAAACCAGCTTATATTTCACCCCTTTTCTATTTTTACTTAGTTCTGTTGAATGGTCATTCGGACTCGAAACGTTAACTGTGCTCCTCTCCGCAGATGCTGCCAGACCTGCTGGGTTTTTCCAGGTATTTTTGTTCTTTGTTTTGGATTTCCAGCATCTGCAGTTTTTTGCTTTTATCTTAGATTTGAGCTAATCAGGCGTAGAAAAAAATTCTGAGCAAGGAGTTTAATTTTTCCTGATACTGGCGTGCTAGACTTAGCAGATGTAACATCTCAAATTACTCTTGCGTTTTATCCCAAATTGTTATTTTCACAAAGAAATGCATCTAATTTGCATTTGAATGGTCAGTACTCTCTGCCTCCATTGTCTCCCTTGGGAGTCTGTTCCAGAGGTTGATCACTCACTCACTGAAATATTGTATTCGGAGATTACTTTTGAATCCAATTGAAATAGCTTGTCATGGTCTCTGTTATCTAGCCCCTTTATAATCCTAAAAACAGCAATCATACCACCTCATTACCATAATCCAATCCTTCTATTCTCTCAATTCTTCTGGTTGCTCTCTTTGGTATCGTTTCAGGTAGAGAATTTTATCAATAAATTCAGTGTAACACTCATAATGTGCTGCTGGCACTAGTGTGACTGCATCAGAGCCAAGAAGGTCCCTTTTCTCCCATTATTGGAAAGTTAGAGCTTAAATTCAAAAAAGTCAAAAACACCACAGCAATTATAAGATTCAAGATTTCAAATGTTATCAAGAATTTTCACGAACAAGCAAATAACTCTAATCCTCATGAATGATTTATTTCACCTCAGTAATATCAATATGTGTGTTCAAATCATTGTGCAAGCATAAAGCAACAATGTTACTTAAAACAAATAGACAAAGAAAACCAATTAACCTTTTCCTCCTCAGCTTTGTCTTTCCGACATTTAAGTAATCTAGACATTTGGAACAAAAGAACGAGTACACATCATGAGAGTTAATGCCAGAAAGTCATGAGTAGGTGCTTTTTAGATACTTTTTTTCTCCTATAATTTACAGCCCACACATACAACTTCACTTAATGTAAGTCACTGACAGCTATTTAGTTGCCAATGACCTGTGAATATCTGGTTCTGAAATGCCAGATTAATGGGGCAAGACAGATACATAGCATGTTGTTTTTAGTTTGGAGTTGACTTCAATTTCTCTAGGGCTTCTCGATGCCACACTCGGTTAAATGTTTCCTTGATGTCAAGAACAATCACTGTGGCCTCACCTCTATAATTCAGCTCTTCTGTGCATGCTTGGACCAAGACTGTATTGAGACCTAGAACATGGAGGCACTCAAACTGAGCATCGTCGAGGAGGTTGTTGCTTAGTAATTGTTGTATGATAGCACTGTCAACAGCACCTCCTCTCACTGCTAATAATTGAGAGTAGACTGATTGGATGGTAATTAGCCAGATTGGATTCAACCTGCTTTTTGTGGACTGGACATATTTGGTCAAAATTTTCCACATTGCTGTGCAGATGTCTTTGTTGCAGCTATACTGGAATGGCTTGGATAAGGATATGGCTAGTTCTGGACCACAAGTCTTCAGTCCTATATCTGGAATTCATGACTCACTGGAAATAAATTATCAACTCATTTTCAAAAGATGCTAATTATTTTATTTGACCAATGTGCCATGATAGCTTTTAATGCAGAAGTGAGATGATTCCATTGTAGGGCATACATCAGAAATTGTTCTGATTGATATATGTGTGTTTCTTCAACACTATGCGATGATGATAGGGATTGCATTATAAAAAGTATAAAACAGCTCTCTTTTCTTTAGATAATAAATGAGAAAAGCCAGAAAGCCATTTGCCATTTTGACACAGTGACATCAAACACAGATTCCGTAATTTGGCATATTTGATGCAATTTTCATGTGAACATATGAGATAGGAGCAGAAGTATGCCATTCAGCCTACCCCCAATAACCTTTGATTCCCTTCCCTAACAAGAGTCTATCTACCTCTGCCTTAAAATTATTCAATGACCCTATCTCCACTGTCTTCGGAGGCAGAGAGTTCCAAAGTCGCACAACTCTCTGAGAGAAAAAATTCTCCTCATCTCTGTCCTAAAAGGGTGGCCCCTAATTTTACAGCAGTGCCCACTAGTTCTGGAATCACCCACAAGAGGAAACATCCTTTCCATGCCCACCTTTTCAAGACTGTTCAGGATCTCATACACTTCAATCAAATCACTCCTTACTCTTCTAAATTCCAGTGGAAACAAGCCCTGTCTGTTCACCCTTTCCTCATAAGATATCTTGCTCATTCCAGATATTAATCTAGTAAACGTCCTCTGAACCGCCTCCAACACATTAACATTTTTCCTTAAATAAGGAGACCAAAGCTGCACACAGCGTTTGAAATGTGGTATCACTAATGTCCTGTATAACTGAAACATAACATCCTTACTTTTATGTTCAATTCCTCTTGTAATAAAGGATAACATTCCATTTGCCTTCTTAATTACTTGCTGTACCTGCATTCTAATCTTTTGTGACACATGCAGTAAAACACCTGGATCCCTGCGCACTTCGGAATTCTTTTTTTATTCATTTATGGGATGCAGGCATCGCTGGCCAGGCCAGCATTTACTAATTCCGCAGTCATTCTCCATTTAAATAACAATCTGCCTTTTTATTCTTCATGCCAAAGTGAACAACTTCACATTTTCCCACATGATACTCCATCTGCCAAATTTTCGCCAACTCACTCAACCTATCTATATCAGTCTGCAACCTCCTTATGTCCTATCCACAACATACTTTCCTACCTGTTTTTGTGTCATCTGCAAATTTAGCTACAATGCCTTCACTCCCCTCATCTAAGTCATTGATGTAAATTGTAAAAAGTTGAGGCCTGGCACAGACCCCTGTGGGACTCCACTTGTCACATCCTGCCGATCAGAGAAGGACCAATTTATGCACACTCTCTGTTTTCTGCCAGACAGCCAATCTCCTACCCTTGCTAATACATTACCCCCACACCATGGGCTTTTATTTTCTGCAATAACCTTTGATGTGGCCTTCTGGAAATCCATGTTCAGTACGTGTACAGGCTACCCTTTATCCACAGCATGTTATTTCTTCGAAGAACTCCCATAAATTGGTTAAACATGATTTCCCTTTCACAAAACCATGTTGACTCATCCCGAATATCTTGAGTTTTTCTAAGTGCCCAGCTATAACCCCCTTAATGATTGATTCTGACACCTTCCCCATGACAGATGTAAAGCTAACTGGTCTATAGTATCCTGTTTTCTTGCTCCCTCCTTTCTTGAATTGAGGGATTATATTTGCTACTTTCCAGCCTGATGGAACCTTTTCAGAAGATAGGGAATTTGGAAAAAATTAATACCAACACATTACTATTTTGTCAGCCACCTTTTTTAAGACCTTAGTATGAAGTCCATTTGGACCTGTAGGCTTGTCAGCTACAGCTCCATCAGTTTGCTCAGTACCACCTCCCTAGTGATTGTAATTTAACAGACTAAAGAGATTAAAGGGTGCTAAGTACTGACCATCCGGCAGGATGTCTTCAGGAAATATGTTCATCTTTCAGCAGAATGTCTTCAGGAAATATGTTTTATGTTTTTAATAAGGATCATCATAAAAGGCCAATGTTGAAGGGTCTGGCACCACAGTCAGCAGTGCGTCACCTTGAATCAAGCCTACTTTCAACACTGGACGGACCAGTGGGGATTCTAAGTTTTTTCAGCCATATCATGGTGATATTGGCTTGAAGGTTTTGAGTTGCTGTCAAGGAGGAGGGTCAGGAACAGTCAATCTGACTCGCGGACCTACAACTTTCGCCGGAAGAACCAACTGTGCTTGGAGTTGCAAGTTATCAGCCAAATCTGAGGGGCATTGGGACTGAGGTTTAGTAGGTAGTTTGAGGGTAACAGCCAAATCCTAAGGGTGTTGGGTTGAATTGAGGAAGGTTTTGGGTAGAAACATGAGGCTTTGCCTGTGGTTTTCTATAGAGGCTTTTTCATAAGGCATGGTTTCTTTTGTGTCTTTACGGGAAGCTGAGGTTAAATAATGGGGGGATTTAAATCGGGCTAACCAATTAAGTGTTGTGTAGTGTCATTTACACTAGTTTAGAACTCTTGTATCAGGGCAATAGGAGCGTTTTGATAAATGAGTTTGTGGTTGAGCCAAGCCCCACGTCTGTAATTTTGTCCTTTATAAAATCCTTGGGCAGAATTTTGCCCTTGGTGGGTGGGTTCGCTGGGGCCGGCCGGAAGTGGTTGGGAGGCTGACCACTGCCCGCGATCGGCACCGGTCTGCAATTTCACGCTGGTGGGCCAATTAAGGCCTGCCCAGCGTGAAACACGAGTGGCAGCGCTGAGCACTGCATGTGCAGGGGATGGGAGGAGGGTGAGTGGGCCGAGGGCAGACTTTGTGTGTGTGCACGAGTGAGGGCTTCATAATCTCCCTGAGATACAGAGCTGCCTCAGGGAGATGAAACGTTGCTAAAAAAAGAAAATAAAGAAAATGAAAATGTAGTAAAACATGTCCCCTCGTGTGACTCTGTCACATGAGCAGGGACATGTTATTAATTCAATTGTAAAACTTTTATTTTATTTTTATTTGCTTTTGGAAAGCTCATCCTGCCCATGGTGGTGCTGCGAATGCTGTCTGAAGCAAGATAGGCAAACAAACCTCAAAGTTCTGAGCAAAGTGCAGCCTCCCAGGTGCACGTCACTTTTGTGCAGTTGTGAAACACGTCAGTGTGACTGAACGCCGACATTGACGGATGATCCAGCAAGGGAGGATGAGCCCGGCTGGCTAGCCTTATAATGATATGCAGATGTATTACAATGAGGTTCCTGACATCCGATAGTGCCCCAATTCTAATATAACCTGCTGTCTGGCTGGTTCCAGAAAATGCTGCGCTAAGAAATTATCGCGAAAGCATTCTATGAACTCTTCATCCAGGCTACTACTGCCAATCTTGATTTTTCCGGTTTATTTGAAGATTCAGATCACCCATGTTTATTGCCACCCCTTTATCACAAGCACCTAATATTTCTTCTTGTACACTTTGTCCTAAATTGTGGTTACTATTAAAGGGCCTGTAGACCACTCCCAGTAGTAATTTTTTTCCTCTAATATTCCTCATCTTCACCAAAACCTATTCTACATCCTGATCTGCTGAACCAAGGTCTTCTCTAAATATTGCACCAATGCTATCCTTGATTAACAGTGCTACCTCTCCACCTTTACCTAGCTTCCTCTTCTTTTTGAATGTCATACACCCCTCAATATTCAGGGCCCAATCCTTGTCATCCTGCAGCCGCATCTCTGTAATGGCTATCAGATCATATTTATTTACTTCATGTGTGCTATCAGTTCACTTACTTTGTTATGAATGCTATGCGCATTCAGATAAAGGGCCTTTAGTTTTGTCTTTTTGTTATCTTTGTAACATCTAGTCTTGACTGTTGATGCATTTTTAGGTGTTTTCTCTCTGTCCCTTCCTGCCATTCTCTGCCCCTCATTTCCCATATTACAATTTTGCTCTCCTGGCTTGACTTTATCTCTTGATTTGCTACATCTACCCAAGCTTGATCCTTCATGCCCCCTAGTTTAGTTTAAAGTCCTCTCTACTTCTCTAGCTATATGGCTTGCTAGGACACTGGTCTCAGCATTGTTCAGGTGTAGACCATCCCAATGGTACCGCCCCCACTTTTCCCAGTATTGATGCCAGTGCCCCATAAACCAGAACTCACTTCTCTAACATCAATCTTTGAGCCATGCATTCGTCTCTCTAATCTTATTTGCCCTATGCCAATTTGTACATGTCTCAGATAATAATCCAGAGATTATGACATTTGGGTTCTGTTTTTTAATTTGGTACCTAGCTCCTCATTCTGACTTTGCAGAATCTCTTTCCTTGTTCTGCCTATGTTGTTGGTGCCTACATGAACCACAACAACTGGATCCTCCCCCTCGCACACCAAGTTCCTCTCTAGCCCTGAGCAGATGTCCTGAACCCTGGCACCGGACAGGCAACACAGCCTTCTGGACTTTTTCTCTTTGCTTTAGAAAATAGTGTCAATCCCCCTCACTATATTGTCCCCTACTACCACTATGTTCCTGTTTGCTCCCCCTGCTTGAACGGCTTCCTGTACCATGGTGCCATGGCCAGGCTTCTCATCCACCCTCCAGACCTCACTTTCATCCACACATGTGCTTGACAGTTGCAAAGACTGAGGCTCCTCCACCACTTCCCTCTACCTGCATCATTTGCGGTCACATCTTCCTGTCACTCACTGCTGACCAAAAGAGATGACCCTGTTCTAAGGAGTGTGACTATATTCTGGAACAAAGCATCCAGGTATTTCTCCCCCTCCCTTATGTTGCACAGTGTCTGCAGTTCAGCTTCCGGATCAATAATCCTGCTCCGGAATTCCTCTAACTGCTTACACTTTCTGCAAATGTGTTCGTCATAGGTCGCCTTGGCGTCCAGATGCTTCCACATTCCACAGCTGCAAAATTACACCTGTCCTGCCATTGCTAGCTATATTCTTTGGTTAATTTAATTTAACTACCTTCTTAATTAACTTAGAATAATTCTAATGTAAACTACACCTCTTTCCCCTGTGCACCTAATTCCCATGTGAACCTAATTCGCTACTTACTATGTCTCCGTCTCATTCAGGCTTGGTTTCCCGTCTCCTCGCACGCCCCTTACTGGCTGTTGAATTTGTGTTTTTAACTACGAAACTAGCTGCATATTAAATACCTTTTTATTAAAAAGGGCTCCTTTAAGAAGAAGGATTAATTGGCTGTCATGCAGCCATTTTTCACTTTCAGCCTGATATTTTCTATTCTACTTCACTGTGCCAACTCCTGGCATGAAATATGGTCTTAATATAACCGAGCCTGTTCACAAATAACTAGTGAACACCCACAGGTGATTGGTGAGGATATCTGAGGTGCATGCAAATATGGGAGGCAGCTGATGCCAGGGACAGAAGTCAAGCCTTCAAACAATTACTTTTTACATAATCGGCAATCAATGTTGACCTTGTCACTGTATTTAAAAATAGGCATTTCAATATTTTGCACAGTAACCATTTAAATAATGTTTAGATCTAAAGCCTCTTAAACTAAGTGACCTTGGGAAAGAATTCTTCTCACCATAGTGAAACATATGAATTATGCAGTGTATTGAAGCACACACAGGCTGCATATTCACAGACCCACACACATGCCTGCATACACATGGATGTGGCACAGAAATACATGCAATTAATTTTTGCTTCATTTGGAAGTGGGAACATGTTGTTCCTTCAACCTAGGTGGAGGAGTAGGTGTGTTGCCATTAGGGCCTTTACTACAAGGTGCTGTGTACAAATGGCCTTTCCTTTCAAGGCTGATCACATACTTACCGTGCTTTCCCTCCACACTTGCAGTTGAGGATTCTGTTACATTGCTGCCATTTGTCAGCAGCTTCCTGGCAGATCCCTGAAAGATCCCAACATCCTCATATTCAGCAGCTCAGAAAGTGTCCTTTTTTTGTTAAATAGAGATCTAGGTCCCTGAGTTACCTATGAAAGGTTTTATCTCCCCCTAGCTGTTTCTGTCTGTGGAGGGCAGTGCATCACCTTCTATACTGCTTTTAAATTGACAATATAAATCATCCAGGCAGAGATGGGTCATGGGTCACTAGCTCTATTGCTGGCCAATGCCTCTCTCGAGGCCCTCATTCCTGAATCCTGAAACACTGCTGAAAATGACAGCAAAATGATTTGATAGCATGGTAATCCAATGCTGCCCCAGTATGACATTATATACCAATGTTTTGTCAGTTTGCATCCCAGTGGTTCTGTGACAATGTTGGATAGATTGTAAACAAAGAATCCATATGAAGGAAACCCTTGTGATAAAGCTCAGTCTCCTGCTTTCCCATGTCTGGTGAGTTCATGCTTACTGCTACCTTAAATATCTAGGGTTTGCTTCTGCCACTGGCAAAGAGCAGGGAGGAGTCTAGCTCTGACTTGGCATGGGGTATTGCATAAAGCTTGCACTCTCTAGAGCCTCTGCTCCATTTCCCTGTCATGCTCCTGACCCAGGGACTCTGCTACTGCAGCTCCCATACCTGCTGCAGCTTTTGGGCTGGATTTTACGTTTCCACCCAGTGGGTTTGAAGGTGGGGGGCCTGTAAAATCCAGCAGGTGGCCTTCCTGCCACCACCAGCCCCTCCCCAACTTTTCTCAAATTTTACAGGGGCAGTGGAGGCATGGGCGGCCCACCCACCCCTGGACCTGTTGAGGCCTAATTAATAGTCACTTAGCAGCTTCATCTCACCCAATTGCTATTTTACCCCGGCAGGGAAGGCAACGCCCAACGGGTAGCCCAGCAGCTTTAGCTCTTGGGAAAGGTGTCAGGCTAGGGAGGAGAAATACCTTCGTGTGCCTCCCGTGCCCATTGGAGGCATTCCCTCACCACCCACCAAGATCACAGTTCCCCCTTTATCATTTCCCTGACCTCTCAAACCCGGCACCCCACCATTCTCACCCCCTCACCCTGGCCTGCCAGCCTGACCCTGGCAAAATCCCCTCACTTACCTTGGTGTACGGTTTCAGCAGCAATCTGCACAGGGGACTGCCTGCAGTCCCACCAGTGGCCACCATTCCTGCACTGTTGGGAAACCCTACCTCCTACCTATTAACAGCCAATTAGCCATTAAATGACAGAGGGGCAGCTGTTTTTCTTGTGGGTGGGCTCTCTACCAAATTATTAGCCGGAGTGCGAGCACAGAAATAGGAGGCTAGCGCAGATGAATATGTGGCTTAAGAGTTGATGCAGGAGGGAGGGTTTTAGATTCCTGGATCGCTGGGATCATTTCTGAGGAAGGTGGGACCTGTACAAACGGGTCAATCTAAATCTGAACCAGAGCAGGACTAACATCCTTGTGGGTGGGTTTGCTAGTGCTGTTGGGAAGAGTTTAAACTAATTCAGCAGGGGGAGGGGGACACAGAATGTTAGCAGGATAGGAACACATCATAATTCAGTAAAACAATCAATTCAAAGAAAGTACAGCTGCAATAAGTTTCAAGGGAGTAAGGCAAGGCTGGATGGCCTCTACTTTAATGCCAGGAATATTAGAGGTAAAACAGATGAGTTCAGGGTGAGGATTGACACATGGAATTATGATATAGTAGCCATCACAGAGACGTGATTGAGGGAGGGGCAGGGTTGGCAGCTCAACATTCTGGGATATAGGATCTTCAGGCGAGACAGGGGAGGGGGTAAAAGAGGAAGAGGCGTTGCTTTATCAGTTAAGGAGTCAGTTACTGCAGTAAGGAGAGGTGATATCTTGGAGGGGGCATCGAATGAAGATTTGCGGGTAGAGTTTAGGAATAAAAAAGAGGCAGCCACATTGTTAGGTGTTTCTTATAGACCCCCAGCGGAAAATTGAGGAGCAAATATGTGCATAATTCACAGAGATGTGTAAAAAGAATAAAAATAGGATAATTATATTAAGTGATTTCAACTTTCCCAACATTATTTGGGATAGACATAGTCTTAAGGGCTTGAATGGAGTGGATTTCTTGAAATGTGTACAGGAGAACTTTTTGGGTCAATATGTAGAGGGTCCAACAAGGGACAACGCAGTGCTGGACCTAATTTGGGTGAATGAAGCTGGACAGGTGGCTGAGGTGGTGGTGGGGGAGCATTTTAGTGATAGCGACCACAACTTGGTACAATTTAAGCTTGTTATGGAGAAAGAAATAGACAAGTTGCAAAAAAAAAATTTTGGGTTGGGGGGAGAGCGGATTTTACTAAAATAAGGCAGGATCTGACCAAGGTAGACTGGGAACAGCTATTTGTCAGGAGATCTACAGAAGAACAGTGGCAGGGGGTGGGGGGGTCACTCGAAAAGGAAATGGGGAGGGTACAGGCTCAACATGTTCCCTCTAGGGTGATAGGAAGGAGTGACAAGCCCAGAGAACCATGGATGTCCAGAGATATTGAGGATACGGAAAAGAGTGGCTTTTAGCAGGTACAAGGAGAGCAAATCAGCGGAGGCATTAGTGGAGTAAACAAGGTGCAGGATGGAGCTTAAGAAAGCAATTCGGAGAGCAAAGAGGGGATATGAGAAAGCTTTGGCTGGTAAAAGTAGGGAAAATCCCAAGATATTCTATTAGTATATAAATGGGAAGAGGATAAGCAGGGAAAGAGTAGGGCCCATTAGGGACCAAGGGGGCAATCTATGGGTTGAGCCAGAGGACATTGATAGAGTGTTGAACGAATACTTCACATCTGTCTTCACCCAAGGGAATGAGGATGAAGTTATGGAACTTGGGGAGAGAGACTGCGAGGTTCTTAAGCAAATTGATATAGTGACAAGGTATTGGAGGTGTTGGCAGACTTAAAAGTGGACAAATCTCCAGGTCTGGATGATTTGTGTCCCAGACTGCTGAGGGAGGCAAGGGAGGAGATCGCAGGAGTTCTGACCCAAATTTTCAATTCCTCTCTGGCCAAGGGGGAGGAGCCAGAGGACTGGAGAACAGCTAATGTGGTTCCGCTATTTAAGAAGTGTTATAGAGATAAGCCAAGGAACTACAGGCCAATGAGTCTCACATCAGTTGTAGGGAAACTATTGGAGAAAATTCTGAAGGAGAGAATCTATCTCCAAATGGAGGGGCAATGTTGATCAGGGATAGTTAACATGGCTTTGTCAGAGGGAGGTCATGCCTAACAAATTTGATTGAATTTTTTGAGGAGGTGACCAGGTGTGTAGATGAGGGTAGTGCAGTTGATGTAGTTTATATGGATTTCAGCAAAGCCTTTGACAAGGTCCCACATGGGAGACTTATAAAGAAAGCAAACACACCTGGGATACAGGGTAATTTGATAAGGTGGATTCAAAATTGGCTTAGCTGTAGGAGACAGAGTGTGATGACAGAAGGCTACTTTAGTGACTGGAAGCCAGTGTCCAGTGGCATATCAGAGGGATCTGTTCTGGGTCCCCTATTAGTTGTTATTTATATAAACAACGTAGATGACTATGTGGGGAGTAGGATTAGTAAGTTGGAGGATGACACAAAGATTGGCCGGGTGGTTAACAGTGAGGTTGAGTCTTGGGCTACAGGAAGGTATAGACGGGATGGTCAAATGGACAGATAAGCGGCAGATGGAATTTAACCCTGAAAAGTGTGAGGTGGTAGTATTCAATGAACGACATGACATTAGGAAGTTCTGAGGAACAAAGTGACCTTGGCGTGTGTGTCCATAGATCTCTGAAGATGGAGGGGAATGGTAGTGGGGTGGTGAAAAAGGCATATGGGACACTTGCCTTTATCAATCGAGGCATAGATTACAAAAGTAGGGAGGTCATGTTGGAGTTGTATAGAACCTTGGTGATACCACAGCTGGAGTATTGTGTGCAGTTCTGGTCACCACATTATAGGAAGGATGTGGTTGCAATGGAGGTGGTGCAGAGGAGATTCACCAGGATGTTGCCTGGGATGAAACATTTAAGTTATGAAGAGAGGTTGGGTAGACTTGGGTTGTTTTCACTGGAGCAGAAAAGACTGAGGGGCAACCTGATCGAGGTGTACAAGATTATGAGGGGCATGGGCAGGTTGGATAGGGAGCAGCTGTTCCCTCAGTTGAAGGATCAGTCACGAGGGGACACAAGTTCAAGGTGAGCGGCAAGAGGTATAGGGCCGATGTGGGGAAAAACTTTTTTATGAGAGGGTGGTGACAGTCTGGAATGCGCTGCCTGGGATGGTGGTGGAGGTGGGTTGCCTCACATCCTTTAAAAAGTACCTGGATGGGCACTTGGCATATCAACACTTTCAAGGCTATGGTCCAAGTGCTGGTAAATGGGATTAGGTAGTAGGTCAGGTGTTTCTCACGTGTCGGTGCAGACCCGATGGGCTGAAGGGCCTCTTCTGCACTGTGTGATTCTGTGATTCTGTGACCATAGTGTCCCATAAAATCCAGCCCTTTGTGTGAACAGGCCAGCAAATGAACTGCTCCCCTCTGCAAAACACCCGCTGGCAAATCCAGGAACTTGCAACTGCACCTCCAAAACCACTCCACAATGCTTACAGAGACTGTGTAATGGCAGAGGCTATTCTGAATTACCTGACCTGCAAGTTGGAAGGCTGGCCCTTTAAAATTACGTGAGTGCTGGGTTCCACTTGCAGTAGAACACATGTTCTTTAGTGAGTGAGAAGCGAAAACATTGAATGCACCTGCATGATCCTCCTTCACAAATCGTGCGTCAAATCAGCTGGTAGGGTTGACTGATGTAATGGTATCATTTGTTGGAAGCTTTTGACACACACTGGGGATGTCTCTCAGCATGGGGTGCCACATGGGCCCCAAGGGAAGTGGCTGGAGGCGCTGTGGGGCCTACTCAGAGGGTCTCTGGCTTCCACAGCGCCATCGCCAGAAGGGCTACTAATCCGAATTTCACATCCGAAATATTTGGGAAACTGTTTTCTAAAGCTACACATCTTTATTTGCAGAAAACCTAACGGAAACTCATTGGTGATGCTTTTGGGCATTGTAGGATGGATATCCTGGCCTTGGTGGAGTACAGCACAGATTCACCAGAATTATGCCAGGACTTTAATTAAAAGGATAGCTTGGATAAACGTAAGTTGTATTCCATTGACCTTCAAAGGTTAAAGGGTAATCTAATCAAAGTATTTACAATAATAATGTGATTCGATAATGTTGATGCAGAGAAATTATTTTCTCTTGTGGATAATCTAGAGTAAGAGGGCAAAAATGGAAAATTAGGCTTAGGTCATTTAGATGTAAACTAATGCAGTTCTTTTTCACACAAAGAATAGTAGAAATCTGGAGTTTCCTATCCAGAAAGACTATGGCCAGGATTTTCAGCTCAGTGTGCAGGCATGTACCCAACGCATCTGAGCGTGAAATAACACAACGACGTCAGGCAAATGTCCCGCCGGCAATTAAAAGCACTATTAAGGCCCTTAAGCAGGTAGTAGATTTATATTTTTTGCTGCCTGTCCAACCGTTCAGTTGGCGGGCTGGCGAATCCGCTAGGCAGCCTTTGGGTTTTTTATGAATCCTCATCCACCGGGAGGGATGAGGTTTCCATAATTAATTAAAAAAAACAATGTAAAACGTCATTTTAAACGTGTCCCTCTTCAAGTGAGTGAGTCACATGTGGGGACACATTTCTCTCATTATTAAAACGGTTTGCATCCCCAATTCTTCAGCTCCCTGAGGCAGCTGTGTGCCCTCAGGGAGCTTTCAGCACGTGCTGTCCTGCGCATGTGCAGACTCTGCACTTGCGCTCCTCCTGCCCCCACCCCGGCAGTGCTGATCTCCTCATGACGCATTTCACGCTGACTGGCCGTTAATTAACCAGCCAGTGTGAAATCGTGGTCAGGGGTGGTGGACCGTTTTGTGGTTGCTCCCAGGCCTGCCCACCGCACCCGTCTGATGACCAGAAAATCCTGTCCTATATGAATTCTGGGCCATTTGAACTTTTCAACACTTAGATCAACAAATCGGTAAAGCTATCAAAGGATATAGAGCAAAGGGAGTTGAGGTACAAATCAGTCATGATCTAATTGAATAGCGGAACAGGCTTGAGGGACTGAATGTCCTCACTCTTTTTTAATTGTTTTATGGAATGTGGGCATTGCTGGCAAGGCTAGCATTTTTTGCCCATCCCTAATTGCCCTTGACCTGACTAGCTTTACCACACCAATTTAGAGGGCAGTTAAGAGTCAATTACATTGCTGTGGTTCTGGAATCACATGTACGCCAGATCAGGCAAGGGTGGCAAATTTCCTTCCCAGAAGGACATTTGTGAACCAGATGGGTTTTTATGACAATCAACAGTAGTTTCATGACTGCCATTATGAGACTAGCTTTCAAATTCAGATTTATTAATTAATTGAATTTAAATTCAATGGTTTACTTTCTCTTTTCCAGCATACTTGTTCTCATCAATGGGATGTTTGTCATCTGTCCCCGTTATATCATGGCCCATGTAAAAGTCTCCCCAGAACAGAATGTTAACACACCGTTAAAGGATTGTTAACCAGTCAACACACCATGTACCACAGAGTCCCAGACACACAGAACTCTGGTGCACAGTAGTTCTGCCTATTGGTTACATGCTGTTCCCACAAGTATAATATTGCAGAGAGTCATATTCCTGCCAGGAAGATTTATGGTTACCTTTGACTTCAGGTAAGGTAATTATTCAATGTCCAATTTCCAGCACCACTGCATAAACTGGAATCATATTTTACAGATTGGTTGAATGGAAGTATTTATCTTTGAAAGTAGAAAGTATGAGTTTTTATGCACTATATGCATAGTCTTTCCTGTTTATCGGTAAATGAATCTGTTTCATTGCAAGTTTTTTGTAACAGAAGCCATCTTTAAACTGTGTGTGTGTGTGTGTGTGTGTGTGTGTGTGCTTTAGTGCTAGTTAGCCACATACTGGACTGTGTTGCCTGCCTGAGGGTTCCTCTTTGGGCCTTGGAATTTTCAAGTCCAATGGTCCTTCAGGCTGCCACAGGGAGGCTGCCTCCATGAATGCCCAATGCAGCTTCCCTATACTGCCACCTGCCACCAATCATGTCATGCACCAGCTGGTAAAATTGACTTTTGGAGAGGAAAAAGGGCTTGGAGAGGAGAGAGATTGAATATCTTTTTAAAAAGAGGAATGAAGGGAAGTTAGGTGATCGGCAATTTAGTGGAAATGGGGTCTTAACAGTTGTTCTCAAGATCACCGAGTGTCAGTTGTGACCGGGTGTTCACCTGCAAAAATCTTTGAAGGTGACAGGAAAAGTTGACAAGGCTATTAAAAAATGCAAATGGGATCTTAGATTTTATAAATAGAAGCAGAAAGTACAAAAATAAAGAAGTTATGCTAAACATTTCTAAATCACTGGTTAGGCTTCAGGCAGAGTCCAATACATGACACCAACCCTTAGGAAGATGTCAAGGCTTTGAAGAGGGAGCAGCAGCTTTATTAGAATGGCTCCAGGAATGAGGGATTACTGTGTGGACTGAGTAGAGAAGCTGAAATTGTTTATCTTAGAGCAGAGAAAGTCAAGGGAATATTTAATAGAGGTATTCAAGATTATGCAGGGCTTTGATAGACTGGATAGGGAGAAACTCGCCCCAATTTTAGTTTTGTGATGCACTGGGAGTGAGGAGGTCCAATAGCTGATATGAAACCGAGAATTTCATGCAGCATGTCAGTCCATAGAGTTTTAACTCAACCACACCATTGTAATTTTACTTCTGGTGTTCCCATCCAATCAGCGGCAGTGGGCATGATGTGGACTCACATGATGCATCTTAACTCCAGTATTTAAAGGGACATTCCAAGTATGCAACTTGGAGGAGTTCAGAGTTGAGAACAAAAGAGAAACAAGAAGCTGATTGGAATTCAGACAGCAAAGGCTGATGCCTCTCTGGATGTGTTCTTGGGGGTTGTGAGGAGTTAGAGGGAGATAATCCTCTCTACCAATGGAAGGAAGGAACTTGCAGCGGAAACTAAGAAAGAGTGGTTGAAGGCAGTGGAACAGATCAGCGAGGTGTTTCTAGATTCATGGCAGATGATACTTGAATAATCTAGGCAAGTAAGGAAAGTTAAGAGAAATGGCACACCACCCGGGACAAGGCAGCCCGTTTGATCGGCACCCAATCCGCCACCTTAAACGTTCACTCCCTCCACCATCAAAATACGGTGACAGCAGTGAATGCCATTTACAAAATGCGCTGCAGCAATTCACCAAGGCTCTTTTGACATGACCTTTCAAACCTGCGACTTCTACCACCCAGAAGGACAAGGGCAGCAGATGCATGGGAAGTCCACCACTTGCAAGTTCCCTCCCAAGCCAAACACCAACCTGACTGCACTATAAGGGTGTCTGATGTGAGACTGGGAAACAGTACCGCTCACAGTGCGATGTAAAGAGACACATGACCTGAGACGAAAACCAGTTGTGGACTGGACGGAGACCTGTGTAGAAACAAGCATGGAGTTAGCTCATAGTTTGGGCTACCCCTGTGTATATGTACATAGTTATGTGTTATCAATAAGCACTCTATGTTCAACCATACAAGACTCAGAACCTCTTCGTGAGACCTATTGAACATAAAACACACGACACTGACTTGGAACTATATTGCCTTTTCTTCACTGTTGCTGGCTCAAATTCCTGGAACTTCCTTCATAACAACACTGTGGGTGTTCCTGCACCAGATGGACTTCAGCAGTTTAACAGATAACTCACTACCATCTTCTGAAGGGCAATTAAGGATGTGCAACAAATGTTGACCTAGACAGTGACATCCACATCCTCCAAAAGAATAGTAAAAAATACAGACTCCTGCATTCTGCTGTGCACATGATCCACACCCTCTTTCTGTCCTGTCAAGTCTATTCCATCACATTATTCCTCATAGCCACTTACCTTGCAGCCGCACCCTTCCCTCTCTTTCTATGCATTTCTTCACTTCTCCATTAATCCATTTATCATTTCCAATCATCCTTATGCAATCTTACTATTATTCCTCATGGTTACCTTCACCAATACACTCCATACTTTGCGTGAACACATGTATTTATTATCCCTCATGAGTCTGTTCTTTCCCTCACTGCAGGAGAAAGCGTAGAAAGGCAGGGAGAGGGATAGAACGAGAGGATACCCTCCAAAAGTCTTGCAGCTGCCAAATGCTGATGTGGAAGCTCTGGAGATCCATGGAGTTTGACATCCCCGGCTGTTACAGTTGGAGGAACTAGAACCTCTCAGCCACCTGATAAAATTAAATAAAAGCCATAAATGTCAGAGGGCACTCAGTCATGCTGACTTAATATCAAATGAAATATGGGGCAGGGTTTTACATTGTGCTGGAGTTCTCATGCCATCAGGCCCCATCACAGAAAAAGTCAACATTGAACCCTTCCCTGCTCCGGCAGGTTGCCCCGCAGCCATTTTAATGCTCGGAGGCAAGACTTCCATCATCATCTGGGAAAGAAGTCCCGCCACCTAGAGTTATCAGCTAATCAAATGGTTGACAGCTCTCTGGTCCCAGCTGCATCACTAATGCTGGGACTGCATCCGGTCCCCAAAGGATATCTTCACTGGAGCCAGATGGGGAGGTAAGTTGGGGAGGGGGGAGGGGTTGGGGATTTCAGTGAGGTCTGACTAGGAGGCCCCATTGAGTGGGTGTGTGTGGGGGCAAGGTGTACCAGTGGAGAGGAGAAATCCGGAGGGGGTTGGGGCAGATCTTTCAGGAGGGCATCCAAAAGGCCTAGGGAAGCCGGAAGTGAGGAACACCCCACTAACCCCACCCCCTCCCCCACCAAACCCCCCCAACCACCCCCCACATTTTCCCCACCAATACCCGAGGAGTGGGACCTGGCAGGCTTCAAAATTGGCTCCCCCCCTCTGTGTGCTGTGGGAAAATTGTGACAGGATGGGAAGAGGCCCTTAAGTGGCCATTAATTAGTTTTGGAAATGCTGTTGGCAAGGCGATGGAGGAAACCTCCAAAGTGTAGAAAGTAACTTCAAATTATAAAATAACCTCTCAGCAATAGCACCCTTTTCCACAAACAGGTAAGAAAATGGTTGTTGGTACCGAGTATTGATCGGCACCTTTGCCTGATATTGGTTCAGCCCCACAAGAATCAAGTTTCAAGAGGCCTGGGGAACATGAGAACCAGGCATTAAAAGTGGAAACAGTATGTCAATAATACTTTATATGAGTGCCAAGTATGCAGACAGCCTAATGTGCTGGAGTAAAATGTGGAAGTCAGAGGATTAGAGCTAGTTTGCTGATACGCTGTTAATTTAACCCCTCAGCTCTCTTCCTCATTAAAATTCAGCCCACTGTTTCTACTGGCAGTAGAGTCAATAAGCAGAGAACACATTCTGGATAATGGCAACAAGAGCTGGTGTGAGGGAAGTGGGGTTGGGTGTTAGAGGCAATGAGGAGAATTTCTTTTAACATAATGTGTTGTTATGATCTGGAATGCAATGCCTGAAAGAGTGGTGGAAGCAGGTTGAACTGTAATTTTCAAAAGGGAATTTCATTTATACTTGAAAAGAAAACAGTTGCTGGGCTATGAGGAAAGCGTTTGGGAGTAAGACTAATTAGCTAGCCCTTTCAAAGAGCTGGCAGAGGCACGATGGGCTATGTGGCCTCCTTCTGCGCTGTAAGATTCCATAATTCGACAAGGACAAGTTCTATTTAGTTTCCTCTCACAAATGAATTTGTTTAAAAACTGACACCCTTGGACTAATCATGCAATAGTGAGAAATTGAAAGCAAAAAGGGTTTTCAACAGGGTGTACAAACCAGGTTTTGAAATTTAATTCAAAGCTGAATGTTTTTTACTGCAGTTGTCAAAAAGTATGATATGTATTTTAAAATATTTTAATTTATATATGTTTATATCTGGGCTTGATATTAATGGAATTTTGACTGCACATGACTATTGCAAACTTGAGCTACGCTTATTAGCATAACTTCCTCCAATATGTACATTACTTTCCACAGATTACAACTACAGTTTCATTTATGAAGTGCTAAAACCTATAAGGAAAATAACAATACAAGTGCCAGTCAGCTCTAGTATTTCTGAAAAAAAATAGGATCAATCTCACTTTCACATATATCTGCATAAACCGTAACATTTTTAACACATTAGAACACTTCAGATAACAAAGAATATCATTCTCACTGCCGCTAACATATGCTTAAATCCTACAGAAAAGTTTCAATAAATGCTGTCTTTTGGCATGAGTTCTGTGAATTTGATACAGTAAGGCTTATTTGCATATAGAAAGAATTTGCTGTGTAGGCGTTTTGTTTAAGAGCTTAACGTTTGGGGAAATGATTGAGCTATGTACTTCCCATTGGTTCAGTCCATGTAGTAGTTAAATGGTTCAATTATTGACCAAGTACAGCATTAGGCACAATTTAAAAATAGAAATGCCTTGCTAAGTTTCAGATGATGATATTTCCAACATATGCAAAGGGTTATTGTGCTTGTAAAGAAAATCTTATAGAAATCAACATCACTGAAATGAATCAACTTATTGCAAATACTAATGGTCATAGAGTTAATAACATGAGGGTGTTTTCTGTGCAGCTGTCTCATCAATTCAAAAGTGAGTTTTAATGACCAAAGGACACAGTGGAGGTAAAGTGAGATGTTGTAGGGCACCAGAGATGAAAACTTCTGCTTAGTGGTATGAAAACTGAAATGGTTGAATGCATTCTTTCCAATTTTAGGCAAAGCCATTTATCTGTAAGGGTAGATTTTCTGAGCCTTTGCATGTGGCAAAGCACCTGGCATCAGAAAATTCTGGGCTCACAGCCTGTGACTCTCTGATAAGTGCTCATGCTGCTAGGTCTTTAGAACATTTACAGTATTTTGGATATTAAATGGATTAGGGATCTTCCTTTCCTTGCTTAACTTATTTATTCTTTAATTTTCTCACACAATTTGCTGCATATCAATATAACATGTTGCAATTTTTTGTAATGCGCAGTTAAATTTCAAGTATCACAAATTTTGTGAAATATGCTTTTCTACTCCTTCAGGTACCCAGGAGGTAGTCAAGGTGAGTGTATAGCTAAAACTTTGCACTTTACAACACTTGTATCAACAACTCCTATAGTGGCAAGCACATCACAAATATATCTACTTGGGAAAGAGTGTTTATTATAACTTGTAAAAAGCCATTTCATCACTGAAGAATCCTGCTTTGGACACCATGAAGTAGGCTTTGTAGTCTTGATTATATTAACAACTTTATAAACAACTCCTAACTATGTACACATTTACCATAGAGAGTACAAGTATGAAGCTGACTCCAGTCTAAGTCTTTACCCAACTCTGTCCATCTCTAGATTGACCCTGGCTCTGGGTGACATGCCTTCTTACAACACTGTGTGAGCGGTACTCTACTTAGTCCTACATTAACCTTTTATGTACCAGACCCTATGACTACAAACGCTACCCAAGCTTCCTTCAGTTGCAGAACGTTTTTTGTAACCAGATTCTCCATAGCTCAGTGGGGTGGTTATACAGCACTGAACAAATGTGGGTCCTAGGTTCCTTTGTGGATGCCCACAAACTGTACAAGCTGCAAACCAATTTCTAAAATTACTTGATGAAGGACTGCTCCAGGGCCATATACAGTGAAAGATTCCTTGGCTAAAGTTTTAAGTTCAAGCTTAGCTTATCTCTCGGAGTATCAGGTTAAGACAGCGATAATGCAGGATTTGATCGCTGTACAGTTGTGTACCATCCTAAAGTTCCCTGGCCATGGGAAAGAGTGCCCAGCAGGAGTGAAATAGCAGAGGTTGGCTCAGATGTTAGAAATATCACTCAGGATAATTCTACATCTCAACACCCTCACTCAAATAATTACAATTGAGTTGCTGATCATATAAGTGCCAGCAACCATTTCATGACTATCGTGATGTCTTAAGTTGCAGAGCCATCATTGGAACCAGCAGGAGGGATAAGGTGGCTCTCATCCTTAGAGGAAAGTGCTGCGGTCCAGTAAGCTCCAATTCTCCCTATCCTATCCCACCAGGAAAACAGTTGGAAGGAGAACAAGGTTAAAAAGTAGAAGCCACATACTGTCCATTTTGACTGAGGAGAAACAATGGGACAAAACATATTGATCAGAGAGAAACATCATACAGTGAAATGATTAATGTGAGTTGCTTTAATTGGTACTTGTAGTGATTGTAAGTAAAACTTTTCATACTGTTTTGGGAATCACATGACTGTATAGACGTGGAGCTTTCTAGTCTGGACATGGTTCAAGCATGTAGCTTCATCAGGAGCTCTGTAAATAAGGTTTATTGTTTCCAACAAGAAACCTGTCCAGTATGCCAAGTTTATTACATTACTAGAATGTAACCTGGCAGTTCCTTCAGTATGAGACTGTTTCTGATAGGGTAAATTGAAGTATAATTGGGCCCAAAGGTTAGAATGCATAAATTGAGACAGAGATTGGGCACATGTGGAGAGGTATTGGTTGGAAAAGCTATTAATAAGTGGATTGGGAGATCCTATCCCTTCTGATTGCTGCAACTCCAGAACCAATTCTGCCCCTTCACAATCTGCCTTGGCAGCTTGTTCCTTCTGCCTTTGTTTCCCTAACTGCAGTCAACAATAAACTTTTGGCTATCCAGTTGCATTCCTCCTGACTGATCCCAGCAACCGAATCGCTGAAGGCGTCTTCTACGATACCGTGCCTGCAGCAAGTGTGAACTGATGTTTATTAAGTAAGGAGACACTTGTGTACTTGCCTGCCATTTAAAAGTTCAAAGCATTGGTAAACTTAACAACTGTGACAAATCCTGCAGTATCTGTGCTGGATCTGGTCTCAGGTACACAATGGAATAGACAATCACACCACAAACAGTGTTTGCTATATTAAAGGCGAATATAGCATCTTCCCCAGTCTTCGCACACTTCAACCCATGTGTGGAAATGTATGTCACAACAGATTCATCAGGAAATGTGATTGCAGCTGTGTTCTCACTGTGCATCGAAGGAAGCGAACTATTGATTACTTATGCATCATGACTGTTGTCGGAAACTGAATGCAAATACTCAATTGAAGAGCTGGAAGCACTAGCCCGTATCTTTTTATCATTCATTCACAGGATGTGGGCTTCACTGGCTGGATCAGCATTTGTTGCCCGTCCCTAGTTCCCCTTGAGAAGGTGGTGGTGAGCTGCCTTCATGAATTGCCGCAATCCATGTGGTGTTGCTACACCCACAGTGCTGTTAGGGAGGGAGTTTCGGGATTTTAACCCAGTGATAATGAAGGAATAGGTATATATTTCCAAGTCAGGATGGTGAGTGACTTGGAGGGGAACTTCCAGGTGGTGGTGTTCCCATCTATCAGCTACCCTTGTCCTTCTAGGTGGTAGTGGTTGTGGGTTTGGAAGGTGCTGTCTAAGGAACCTTGGTGAATTCCTATAGTGCATCTTGTTGATCGTACACACTACTGCTACTGTGCGTTGGTGGTAGAGGGAGTGAATGTTTTTGGATGTGGTGGCAATAAAGTGGGCTGCTTTGTCTGGATGGTATCAAGCTTCTTGAGTGTTGTGGGAGCTGCACTCATCCAGGCAAGTGGGGAGTATTCCATCACACCCCTGACATGTGCCTTGTAGATGGTGGACAGGATTTGGGGATTCAGGAAGTGAGTTACACGTCACAGGATTCCTAGTCTCTGACCTGCTCTTGTAGCCACTGTATTTATATGGTTAGTCCAGTTCAGTTTCTGGTCAATGGTAACCCCCAGGATGGTGATAGTGGAGGATTCAGTGATGGTAATGCCATTGAACATCAAGGCACAATGGTTAAATTCTCTCTTGTCAGGGATGGTCATTGCCTGGCACTTGTCTGGCACGAATGTTACTTGCCACTTGTCAGCCCAAGCCCAGATATTGGCCAGGTCTTGCTGCATTTGGACATGGACTGCTTCAGTATCTGAGGAGTTGCGAATGGTGCTGAACATTGTGCAATCATCAGTGAACATCCCTACTTCTGACCTTCTGATGGAAAGGAGGTCATTGATGAAGAAGCTGAAAATGGTTGGGCCGAGAACACTACCCTGAGGAACTCCTGCAGTGATGTCCTGGAGCTGAGATGACTGACCTCCAACAACCACAACCATCTATGCATGTGAACATTGTCACATGTATCTCTTGGTAGAAAGCTCAGTCTCCGCACTGATCACCAAGCACTGACTACGTTAGCTATGTTAGAATCTGGTCATCAACCGTTACACATCTACAGATGGTAAGATCACCTTCATCAGTATAACTTTGAGTTTGAGTATCTCAAGGGTTCACGTAACTGAGTAGCTGACATACTTACTACTATCATACACAGTGTTAATGATAGTGAAGTAACTTGTGACATTAAAGAATATGTGATTGCGGTGATTTTGCACGCAGTTGTGAAACTTGTTGTGCACGAGGAGAATTGGCAAAAGACAGTGTATTGCAGAAAGTAAGCCAGTACCTATAACAGGAAATAGATTGTATTGCACACGGAACTTGAGCAGTTATCCTGAAAGCACTGCAACAACATGTACTGCATCTTGCCCATGAAGGATATTGGGTGTTGTTAAAAT
The DNA here is from genome assembly GCF_017639515.1 of Carcharodon carcharias. Classification (NCBI taxonomy): domain Eukaryota; kingdom Metazoa; phylum Chordata; class Chondrichthyes; order Lamniformes; family Lamnidae; genus Carcharodon; species Carcharodon carcharias. The sequence continues at coordinate 39,725,205 of NC_054474.1, read as the reverse complement.
GAAACAACAATCCTGTGAAGCAGTCTGATGGCTAGCAATAGATCATTGTGTAGAAGAGTTCATTAGAACCTGTGCAGCTTGTACATTTGGTTAAAAACCTGTTAAACCATGTCCTGCCTCTTGACAATAAACCTCATGGCCAACAAAACCATGGCAACAACTCTAACTTGATATTTTTGGAGAAGTGCAAGCAGCCGTTAAGGAATCAACAATTTTTGTTTGTTGCTCATGTTCTACATAGCAAATGGCTGGAAATTGCTACGACAAATTCCATTCACATCACTTTGATCAGTGATATTCTAGGCAAGTTGTTTACAAAATGGGATTTGCCAGAGACTATCACTAGAGACAATGGATCAACAGTTTGTTTCCAGTCAGTTCATGAACTTCCTAGCAAGCTATAGAATTCACCACCATCTGACATCGCAATGCAACCTGCAATCAAATGGTGGCTTTGAATGATTCAACAGGATGAAAGGACAGTGTGAGAGTGAATATGTCAGATGGGAAAATGTTTGAACAATCAATTCATATCATAGTTTACACATATTGGTCCACCCATACTCTCTGATCAGAAAGACACCAGCCAAACTTATGATGGGTTGTAACTTTCACATGCCATTGACCATTCTTAAGCCATCACTGCTATCCAATAAGAATGTCAGAGCGAAAGCAGTAGAAATTGTAAAATGAAAACATAAAGCAAACTTTGACAAGCAATCAAGTGCAAGGGAGCAATTCAAAGTTGAGATTGGATTTGCATCAAACAGCCAACTTGTAACTACAAACTTGCATCATCTCTATCTGTACCAAAGCAGATCAGGTGGCTGCTTGTTATCAACGCTTATCTGATAGATGACATTATATGGAATGTGAGACACTTGATAGCAAGCAGTCTAGGATATTTCAAGGACAGTGATTATGAAGATCCATTTTATTTTCTGATGAGCTACTGTGATGTTGATTATCTGTCTTATCAAATTGATCTCACAAAACCACAACCTCAAATTTAGAACTTAGCATAGTCATCAGAGACCTTCATATCTCGAAGACTATTTCTGTACTTAGACAAAATTGGCATGATAAAATCTAAGACATGATTCAATATTCACGTTTGTTGTTAGGGTGGTTTAATTTAAAATAAGGCCTTTACTTTTACAAGGGAATAGATTTTAGCTCCCAGGTAGGGTCACAGAGTCAGGAGAATTCCCAGCACCACAAACCTAACCTTTAAAAATGGCTGCCTGGATGTGGGATTTTGGTCCCTCCCCACACACTCCCCAAGCCCCATCCAAGCTAACCTGTCCTCCTCACTTAACCCCCAAACCTCTCAATACCATCATGCCAACCTATGCTGCTCTGCCCACCCACTATGGCACCTCATACCTCCATGCCAACCTAAGTCACTCCACCCACCCACTATGGGTCTTTATAGCCTCAATGCCAACTTAGTGCCAACTCATGCCAACCCATTCCCTCCACCGACCACCCTCTGCCCTTACACCTATTATGTCAACCATCCAGTATCCACCATGGGCAGACCTCAGGCCCATGCAGAGATCAAATAAAATAAAGTTTTATAAAAAAAAAGTTCTAAATGTCCATTGCAGACTTCACTATATTGAAAAAAAACACTCATTCACAAAATCCCATTTATTACATTTATATTCCTTCAACTGCATAAAACCTTATAACAACAAACATTTCATATGAACAGATGAAGTGAAATAGCAAGCAATCATTATTTTTAACAATCTAGACAGTTTCTTAAAAGATTTAAATGGCAAGACTTTTAAATACCTTGACAGCTTGACATCTCTCTTTGACAAGTCCCCTTGACACTTTTGCCTGGTCCCTTTGACAGATGCTTTTGACAGTTTTGACAGTTGATTTTGACATGTCTGTTGACCATTCTAATGAGCTTAACAGTAATGCGTTTATGCACTTTTTATGCATATTTATGCATACTTTTAACAATTCCACAGGTTACCTGACCTCCACCAAAAGTGTCCCAGGATCAGATCCAAAGGGGTACCTTACTTCTTTAAAGCGGTACTTTGGCTAGCCAAGCAAATCTACAAGGTTTAGACATGCTCTTACCAGGTCTAATCTGCACACTTCAGGTTTCACACTCCAAGGCTACTAAAATCCCGCTTGAGAGGAGATAGCTGATGATTTAAATGGCCAGCAACCCCTGTAAAACGCACATATACAAAAGACACCCCATCCTCATTCTCACCCTTACAAAAGTGGGAATTGCTGTTTTCTGGGGTGGGACTAGCAATTTTCGGCCACTTCTACCATTTTTGTCACGAGGGAGAGGTGAAAATCTGGGACGTAGTCAATGGTTCAATTGTTCTGTGTTTGATTATGTACACCTGTTTACTATTGATGTTTAATTAGTTAAGCCTAGGTGTTGGACTCAGAGAAAACTAAACAAACTGTAGAACTTGCAATAAGTAAAAAGCTGTAAGCATGGAACAGACATTGTAAAGCACTGTGAATAAAACCTGTGATGCACATAGAAACTAGTGTCACCCTGCATAGCCCTGAGATATAACATATACAACTGTGATTACAGCTCTTCATTAACCTCTTTTCTCATAGACACATGGCAGCAGAGCTTCACCCCTTCCCCAGCACCCTGGATAATTTCCTTTCCTTTAACACTTCCTTTAACACCAACCAAAGGAAGCTAAGATCACTCCTCATTTGCAATCCAAGCACATGATCTCCCCTTCCTTGTTTCTTTTACACCAGCCACTAAAAGCATTTTCCTCTCATATGGTAGTCTTTATGGAATAGAAACATAGAAAAATAGATAATAGGAGCAGGAGTAGGTCATTCAACCCTTCGAGCCTGCTCCCCCATTCAATATTATCATAGCTGATCTTCTATCTCAATGTCATATTCCCTCTCTCCCCCCATACTGCTTGATGCCTTTAGAGTCCATAAACCTATCTATTTCCTCCTTAAATATATTCAGTGACTTCATCTCCACAGCCCTCTGTGGTAGAGAATTCCACAGGTTCACCACCCTCTGAGTAAAGAGGTTATTCCTCATCTCAGTCCTAAGTGGCCTACTCAGTATCCTGAGACTGTGACCCCTTGTTCTAGACCCCCAGCCAGAAGAAACATCATCCCTGCATCAAGTCTGTCCATCCATTTCAGAATTTCATATGTTTCAATGGGATCCCCTTTCATTCTTCTAAACTCAAGTGAATACAGGCCTAGTTGGCCCAATCTCTCATCAAATGACAATTCTGCCACCCCAGGGATCAGTCTGGTGAACCTTCGCTGCACTCCCCCTATGGCAAATCAATCCTTTCTTAGGTAAGAAAACAAAAGCTGCACACAATACTCCAGGTGTGGTCTCACCAAGGCCCTGTACAGCTGCAGTAAGACATCCTTGCTCCTGTACTCAAGTCCTTTTGCAATGAAGACCTACATACCATTTGCCTTCTTTACTGCTTGCTGCACCTGCATGCTTGCTTTCAGTGATTGGTGTACAAGGACACCCAGGTCCCTTTGTTCATCAACATTTCCCAACCTATCACCATTTAAATAATACTCTGCCATTCTGTTTTTCCTACCAAAGTGGATAACTTCACACTTATCCACATTATACCGCATCTGCCATGTATTTGCTCCCGCAATCATCTTGTCTAAATCGCTTTGAAGCCTCTTAACACCGTCCTCATCACTTACATTCCCACCAGGTTTTGTGTCATCAGCAAACTTGGAAACATTACATTTGGCTCCCTCATCCAAATCATTGATATATATTGTGAATAGCTGGGGCCCAAGCCCTGATTCGACTCAGACGCTCTTAGCACTTTTATATTATTATGGACAATTTAAGCCTCATCTCTCCAACAGTCTGTGAATTCTACATGAGGTTCTGAAAAGAAAGGTTCCCCTTAGTCAAGAAACTGCAATGAAGCATTTCTTAAAAATAGAGCTTATATAAATAGTAAAGTTTGAGTTCACGACAGGAAACAATTATATTTACCACCATTTGTCAAATGGAGTTGGTAGTGTAATTTCTCATGTGGTGGGATATGGAGAAATGTGGCCAGTTGCTTTTGCTCTCTGAATATTACAAATGGTAAAACATGTTGAAAAATAGTCTAATATTTTGAATTAAGAAGTTTCACAAGGGTTTAAATTCACTTCAGTCATTGATCCTAAACTATTAATGGCTATTTTGAGATTCGAGCCGACTGTTTGTCCTAATAGGACAAGAGAATTAAGATGTCTGTGGACAACAACAAACATTAAAGCTTCTGTGGAATATCTGGGGCAGAGCAAGGGCAAATGATGTGGTAACAATAGAAATGGTAATGAAGTCCATTCCTCAAATCTATGAGTGACCTCTTAGATTTCCCATGCTAATAAGCCACTAAATTTGTTTAAACTTTGGACTGGATACGGGAGTGTTTGGCAAGCTACACTATTTTTAATCACTGCCTTTGGTAACCTCCTGCCCCTCATTTCAAAGAGAGTGCTCTACTTCACTCACATCTACAAGATATTCTCCAGCTTACTTAGCAGCAGAATGACTGAAGATCATCCTTGCTTCTATTTTTAATTCCTCTTGCAGTATTGTCCTGCTTGAACCTTAAAACTGTTTTAGGAGTTTTAATCCTGCAGTAGCATAAGGTCCACATCCAATGCAAGAATACTTTCAAGCATCATTCTGAATAAGTCCAATAACATTTAAAACAGGTCACGCTAGAAAATTGTCCAGGGTCATTGATGTACATGTGGGATGTGTGCATTGTTGTCTCCCTTTCTTTCTAATAATGGGTGTTAGTAGTAGCACTTTCATCTCTGTGTCAAAAGGCCAGTTTTCCAAATTCAAATCCAGAGTTATGGGTCCTAAATATCCCGCTTTCAGGTTCCCTGGTCAATCAGAGGAGGTGGGATCACACACCGGATCTAGCAAAGGAAGGATTTCTAATTAAAGGGACCCTGACATGGGTTAGAACAATTCACCAACACTTGAATTTCTGAAGATGCAGCAACCACAGGAAAGGAGACGAATCCTGGGAAGGCTGCCCTCCAGACCTCTCACTCTTACCTGGAAGTCCCACTGTGTGATCTGAGGGACTGAAATGAGGTGATCTTTCCCAATGATGGGAGGAAAGGACAACCTCACCAACCAAGCAGGCATGAATGGAAGTGGCTGAGAAAGTAAAACTGGAGACAGTGCACGAAGAGGACTCAGGACCTCAGAAGGATAGGATAGGTGAGTGCCATAATACGGTCAGGTGCCAAGCCCCACACTCTGACTTTCCCAGCATTCCCCTGCAGAACATTTCTTAGACAACTCGTCTTATAGCTCCATTCATTCTTCTCTCTTCAGGCAATTCCTCTCATCCCCATCCCTTGACAGTTAAGATTCTGCCCTTTATATCAGTGAACATTTACTTATTGAATATAGCACTTCCATTCCAGTCATTGTGTGTAAATACTTTGATCTCTTATGAGACACAAACTGAACACGCCTCTTGCTTGCAATAATTACAACTCAGAAATCAATTAATTAGCAATTAATTACCTGTTTTCGTGCTGCCAATAAAGTTATTATACATGTTAATAGACATCATTTCTTCAGTAAAAACAATTACTGGATACCTATAAATCACATTAGATCTGCATGAGATTAGGAAGAAACAGTGGTGATTGACTTAGGTTAAGAAACAGCAGAAATCTTATTCGAATGAAATCTGGTGGAATTCTGGCATCAGGGCATTGATTTAGCTATATAAATAACTATGGTTTGCTTCATTATGTTCCATTGATTAAACACTTTCCTTGTTTGCTCTTTCTATTGATTTCTTCGCAGAAAATACATCAATTACCTACAATCACATTATGAATAAAATGTCAAGTGCACTGAAATATGCAATATGAACTTAATTCATATTTGCGAACATTCAATATTAACTTCTCCCATGGCTTGATTGTCTAAAAGAATGATTCAGAAACTCTGTAGAAAGTAATTATCTCAAACAATGCCAGTTGGTTCTGTACATTAGAACAAATTCAAATTCCCTGCTAAACTTTGCATTTCATTATGCTCGAAGCAGCTTTATAGAATTTAACGGTGCGTTCAGTATCTGAAGTTTATGCACGTATAATTATGATTAATGGTTATGGTTTTCTTAAATAAAATAGGATATTACAAAAATAAGAATGATTTATTTTAGCTGGCTTTTAATAAGCAAAGCTGTTATACTGAAATATAAGCATTACACTGAATTAAAGAATGACTATTGAAGGCCTCAGAGGCTTAAATAATTGTCAAACTTTTCATTAAATAGATTAGCCTAGACATTGTTGTTGGCATACTATTTGGGGGTTAACTATGGGTTACAAAGCTTTTTGTGAGAGCTCTTACTTGTCATTTATCCCAGATATCACTGTTTTAGCTGCATGTGTAGACATTTGATCTGCCTCTGCAGTTGCTGTCAAATGGAGAATTGGCAATGATTAGCAGTCACAGCGGTAGTTGGATGGCTTCAGCAGGTGTCTAAATACCTAAACCTGTACCATAAAATTGTGGCTGGCATAATGAAAATTGAATGACCAAGAGTTGGAGGTATTGATGAAATGAAATGTAGGAAAGGAGTGCTCTCCTTTATGGGAGAGATAAGTACTCTGCGGTTGTCAACTCTAGTTGAAATGACATTTCTGGCAGGCTTTTTCTGCTCAACTTCATCTGCTGTGTCAAGGACCACTGAAAGCAATCCTCGTTGTTGTGAAATTTCTATACAAAGCTGTATGAAACTGTAGCAATTCTCTGCTGCGATGAAGCCAAGCAGTGAATGAGCATTTACCTTGCAAGCCAGCAACTGTAAAAGTGTTGTTATCTACGATACCGCGAATTTTTTTCTATCATCGGAGTTCTGTTCCTCGTAAGATGTAACTATGTCTGACATTGATTTTACCTACATGTTTAAATTGAACTTCTTTAGTTAAATATCATTTGCCAGAAGGCAGGCTCATTCCCTCAAAACATCAATATCTGCTTTCAGTTGATTAGCCTCTTCTGCAGTTGTAGTAACAGTGCAAACCTTTGTATAATTTGCAAACTTGTGGATTATTATCCAAAACCCTCACATGGTAATTAATAAAGATAGTGAACATCTAAGGTCCTAACACCAATACATGTGGGACCTCAATGGTATCTGAGGATTCAGTCACTGTGAACAAATATATACAGCCAATTCTTGATTGACTTCAGCAGCTTCCCATTAATTCTACAAGGCTCTAGTTTGTGGTATAACCTATTATGAGGCACCTTTTCAAATCCTTTCTGAAAATCCAAATAGACAGAACCTTTCAGGTTACTCTCATCCCCTAACCTGGTGACTTCCTTAAATATAAAATCAAACATTAAAATTTTGAAATGGGGTCTCATACAATGAGTTGGAAGCATTATTTACAGCACCACTGTGCCCCCACCGAGGTCAAGTTTTGAAATGAGCCCAAGAAAAGAGGATAAAGGTTCTGTGTCACTCTCAATTCTCATGAGTCCCAATTACAAAAGATTTGACAGAAACAATCCCAATGGGTATTATTCCACAGCTTGAATGGTTCCACATATGACACCTACTTCGACCTACACATTTCATATTCATGAACCAGGGTTTTGATGCACTAGAAACAGAACTTAGTTTTCTCTTTGATTTCCTAACAGTTTACATGTTCCAAGGTTGCATCAAGTCACGCAAAAACAGGAATTGCATTTACAGTCCTATGTATTGTGTTCATTGATCATAAATACAACATATCGTGGCTTGTGGTACATCAATTCGGGTCAGCAGCTTACATCCACATGATGTGTGTACTTTTACCTTAAACGACTACTGTGGTTCTAAACTCATTTATTGATAAAGAAAGTACTTTGTAAAGATGATTGAGGAGGCAATTGAAGACAATTTTAGAAGCAGTACTTTACAAGCAGCACACGGGCTACACTGGGAGGCCAAGGACTGGCAGCTTTTAAAAGGCGGCAAAGGGGTGGCAGTTGTTGGTGTTGCTGCACTCAGCAGTTGTTCACTGAGGCATTTTCCTTTCATTACAAGGAATGAGAAGGGCAACTATTGTCTGGCCTCGAGACTCCTTGAGCAGTTATTCCCCTGGCATAGGTTTTATTGGAGAGGGAGCTAAGAGGGTGGGTTCACTTGTGGCATATCAGCAACCATTGGAAGGGTGCCCCAGTATAGTGGCATTCCCCAGGTGAAATGGGCATTGTGCATTTCAGAGGAAGTTCATTCAGCATCAAGGACAACCTGAGAGGGAGGGAGGAGCAGGAAAATCGAACCAAGTAGTACCAACCTCCTGACTATCTGCTGGGGAAGTGACAGGAGGCTGTAAAGGGACTGGGTGTAGAGATCGGCAAAGAGACGAGAGTATCCAGTGACCACGGTGTACTGGCAATGCAAGAGTTATCTCCAGAGGATGGATGGGTAGTGTCGCTGAAGATTGTGCCTGTCCTGGAAGACCATGGCCGATCTGTGAGTTATGATGGCGGAGGAAGTGAGTTTTCTTGGCATTGGTGGGCATCCAATGCCAGTGGCTCTCAAGGTCGGTGTGGCCCTGAATTTCTATGCTCCATGGCCTGTATGGCTGCCTGAGGCCTGGAGGGTCCTGCTATGCTGAGGAGCTCCCATACAGGTGCAGGACCCTCCTCTGTTATCATGACAACTTGAGGCACTGGTGTTACTGGCAGCGAGGTTGTGCAACCACTGTCCATACTCAAAGTGCCTGAGAGGAGCCCCCAGATGTGGAAGGCAGTTCCTCCTTTTATCTTGAAGGCACACTTGTACCTCCCTGCTAACCTAAGAGAGGCAAGGAGTTGGTGGAGACTCCAGGTGGCTTATTGTCCCTCTTTCACCTTGCCACTTGAGCTCATTTTCAGTGTGATGGTATACTGGTCGCACACATCTTCGGTATCCACTGTCTGGTCGTGTCTGCTGGATGTGGCTCTCCCTGACTGTCGCCAATCTCCCAATGGAAGAAACCATATAAGCAGTCAAGAGGGGGCCTGCAACACTCATGGCCTGGATGGACACCTCCAGTGTTCAAGCCAGGTCACAGATACCTCTGGAAGATCTGCCAGATCTTCACGTGCCTCACGCTGAACCTCCAGCATCTGCTGCCTTACAGACAACTCCAGAGGCCTTTCATCAGCCTAGGGCTCAGCATGGTCTGACCTCCCAAACTCCTCCGACTGTCACTGTCCTTGGCTGTCACAACCTCCAACAGCTAGTCAGGCACTTGTGTGGTATGTGGTGTGTATGGAGTATGTGGTGTGTGGTGTATGCGAGGGGTATGTGTGGGGTATGTGGTGCGTGTGGGTTTCGTGTGTGTGTGTGTGTATGTTTGCTCGCGTTCATGTGGTGCTTGAACCGGGTTGTGACCCGAAATCCAATCCTGAGCGCAAACACATGGGGGTGATAGGATCTGAGCTGTTGGAGGATGGGGATCAAATAAGTGATGCTGTGTTCTCGGAGGTCCCCTCCTCAGAGGTGGGTAAATGTCTCTCGGAGATGGGAGCTACCTGGCCCTGTGATTGACTTGCATGCAAAGAACTGAATGATCAGATCAACTTGAGCCTCCAGAAATTCTTGGACCATTTCTCCTGTAGAAACACAAGAGAATTCGAACTAGAGCAAACATTGTGCCAGATTGCTTTGCGTGGGCCACACTGGACCGTCCTTGCATGTTACGGCAGTGTCAGGCTCACGCTCCCTGACAGATGCAGCCAGTTTTTTCTCAGGGGATGCTGCAGCCTCAATCCATAGCCACTGAAATGGTTGTCTCTCCCTCCTGAGTGTCAGCTCCTTCACGCTTATCCATTTGCTGGAAGCTATTCACGCTTCCCAAAAGGTGCTGAGGTTTGAAACTCACCCTGGCAGAATGAAAAATGTCGTTGACTCACTTGCAGCGCTGCAGGAGTTCACAGGATGACCTCATGGCTGCTGACTTAGCTTCCCTGATCCTTGGTATAAGGCAGATGGGGGCTGGCCTCAGGCTGAAAGGGGCAGATCTCTGGTTTAAGGGGCCTCGTCTCAGACTGCAGGCTACCTGCTGGCCACAGTTTGATTCAGAACTCGGGTGTTGGTTTCTCATTAAACATAGTGCCAGTGTCTCCTTCCATGTTAGGTGACGATGCATCCACCACCTTAAGTCCCACTTCCAGAATCAGAGTTGTCAGTGACACCACCTTCTGGCTATTAATTGCCTGGCCAGCATGAGATTGATGTACAAACGGAAGTCAGAGGGAGGGCTTTCACCACCTGCTTCAGGTTCCATCTCCATGACCCTGCTGGTTCATGAAAAACTTTGGCCATAAAGGTTGTGAAGTTGCTGTACTTGCCTACTAGTTACCCACTAAATACATCAGAAAAATTTAGGGCTTATGTATTCAGGTGTAAGTGACTTTTTAATTGCATAATAAATCTTAATTACTACCATAAAACCTCACTCATCAAATATTGAAACAAGCCCAAGAAAAGAGGATCAAGATTTTGAGCATAGCATTGGAAACTTACCCTTATAAATGCTGAGTTTCAGTTCTTCACGTTATAATTATACTTGGAGCTGTTTTATTAAAAAATAAAGATTAAAATAATTGAAATGAAAACTTTTTCGTTGTTTCAATTATTTCTCTACCATAATTTCATCCTTTTACTCTTCACTTTATTTTAAGTAGAAGTAAATGCAGCAAACTTGTCAGCCGCTATTTAACTCAGCTACCTCATTATCACTTAACTTCTGGGTTTCCAGTCCTATCAGTGGCTGTGAACATGATGTGGACCCATATGATGCAATCTCAGCTCTAGTATTTATAGGGACACTCCAAACAGGTATATTTGAGCTGGGAACAAGTGTTGCAATGGAGTTGAGATAGGCAGAGACTGTGTCGCACTTCACAGACACCTCCCTGCTGCTGTGTGCAGTGAGGACCCACAGGGAGATACTCTTCCCTAGTAACTAGAAGTGTAGCAGTTTGATATAGCTGAGTTGCTTGTTAGGCCATTTAAGAGTCTACGACATTACTGTGGGATCGCATTTAGGCCAGGCCGACAGATTTCCTTTCCTAGATGACATTAGTGAATCAGATGGCTTTTTACAGCAATCCAATTGGTTCATGGTCACCATTACTGAGACTAGCTTTTCATTCTCGATTTTATTAATTTTTTTTATTCATTCATAGGATGTAGGCATTGCTGGCTAGGCCAGCATTTATTGCCCTTTCCTAATTGCCCTTTGAGAAGGTGGTGATGACCTGCCTTCTTGTACTTCCGCAGTCTATGGCCAGATTTTTTTCACCCCGTTGGAGGAGGGGTGGTTGCAGGCCTGACCTGAACGGGAGTGAAATTGTGCACCATGATGTTGTCCCGTCGTTATCGCACATTCGTGATCTTTCGGTCGGCAGGCGTGTGCGAGAGTTGACAGTGCGCCCGCTGATAACTAAGAGGCCGATTAAGGCCTTTAAGCAATTAATTAGGCAGTATTTTTTGCTACCCGCTCAACCCTTTGGTTGGCGGGTGGGCGAATAGGTCAGGCAGCCTTTGCATTTTTCACAAAACCTCATCCATGGGCGGGATGAGGTTTCCAACAGTTACTAAAAAAAAATAAAAACTTTGTAACATCAGCTTTTAACATGTCCCCCTTCAGGTGACTGAGTCACATGTGGGGACATGTTTATATAATTTGCAAATCTTCATTTTTGTATTTAAAATTCATCAGCTCTCTGAGGCAGCTCTGTGCCTTCAGGGAGTTGTCAGTGTGTGCTTCTAAGTGCGTGCGCACACTTCAGCACTCGAGCTCCTCCCACCCCCACCCCGGCAGCGCTGAGGCTCTCAGCATGCGTTTCATGCTGACTGGCTGTTAATTGGCCAGCCAGCGCGAAATTGTGGTCGGAGCCTGATTACGGGCGGCGGTCGGTCTCATGGTCGTTCCTGGTCCTGCTGGCCGGATGAGGGGTAAGGTTTTGTGGTGTAGGTACGCCCACAGTGCTGTGAGGGATGGAGTTCCAGGACTTTGACCCAGCAATAGTGAAGGAACGGCGATATATTTCTAAGTCAGGATGGTGAGTGGCTTGTAGGGGAACTTCCAGGTGGTGGTGTACCCATGGGCAGGATTTTTCACACCCGCCCACCGCTGCAATCTTCTGGTCCTGCTGCAAGTCAATGGACTTCTAGTTGGGGCGCCGCCTTGCCCATGGCAGGTCCCACCTGTGACGGGGCCAGAAAATCCCGGCCCATGTGCCTAGTGCCACTGTCCTTCCAGATGGTAGCGGTTGTGGGCTTGGAAGCTACTGGTATTTGAATTTGTTTCCCCAGAATGTTAATGGCTGTGGCTTGATTATTACTCCAGTAACATTGCCAATACAACAACACCTCTCTTTCTTCCATGGATAGAGTGCCCACACAAGTGCTTGCTGGCCTTCACCAATAGCTTGCACAAATGAATGCCTCCTTACATTGAACAAGTAATGGCTTGGCTTTTCATTATCCCACTGGTCTCCAGCAAAGTACTCTCCAGCACATTGCTGGCAGGGAAGTGTGGCTGTGCCATGAGAGGGATGGTAGTGAAAAGGAACATGGGACTGAGGACTCGATTAACAGTGCTTCCATTTCTCTCCAGTTGCTCTAGCCCACCCACCTCCTTTCCCCTACCTCCAGTCAGTAACCTACATGCAGACTGGTGCAGAAATGCTGAAATCTGCCCCTGTAGGTGGAGCAGTCATAAGATCCAAAGCCGAGAGATGTCATACAAGAGCTACTCAACATTTAGGGCTGGTACCTGAGCAGCCTGTCTCTATCTCTACTGAAGATATAGGGGTTGCACCATGTCGAACCATTAGGAAAAAGAAAAATAAAGATCTGTAGTTGCATAAAGATATGCACATGGGTGCATTACTCATAGATGGCTACAATCCTCTCATTTATTTGAAGCTTATAAATATTATTCTTTTGCATCACTGACCCATGTTGCTTCATCTTTGTTGCTGGGTAATTAGTGCCCTTTTCAGTTGCTTGATAATGAATGGGAAGACAAGAATTGACAGCGACTAATGGGGAACTGTTAAAGTGGTGTTTCATTGTTTGCAGGACTGCCTTGTGTTAGTGGCAGATGGATGGGATTGGCTGGATGAGTGCTGGAGGGTACAAAGGTAACTTTTGCATGTGGCTGTTAGATAGTTGCACTGGTGGATCCGAAGCAAACCATGCAATTATCAAGGCATCCTGAGCAGCAATGTGTGCCTCTGGTGGTGGATTGCCTACATCGCCACCTACCTCCTTGTCCTCCTCCCACTCCTCCCCATCTTCCCCATCTTCCCCCTCATCTTCCTCCTCCTCTTTCTCCTTGGAATCTTCCACAAAGGCTCCATGCTTTGTGCCTTTTTCTTCATGCAGGTCCAAACCTCACTGTTCACAATGTTGTGCAGAGTTACGACCATTCTGGAGATCCTGGCTGGTGCGTAGTGAAGGGCAATGCTAGAATTGTCCAGGTACCTGAGCACATCTTCAACCAGCCAACATTCAGTTAAACATCTGGGAGCCATCTGGCATTCCTTGTAGCGTATCTGGGCCTCATTGCTCAGGTTTCTGAGAGACAGTATCAGTCCTTGTCTTCGCGCAGCCAGTCGTTAAGACTGATACAAGATTAAAGCATCATGGCAGCTTCTCTGAAATCTTGCTCACATCTAAGGAAATCTCTTTTTGTGGCTGCACATTGATTCAGTGTAGTTGATGAACACTCCTGAGTGATCTTTGGATGCCTCATTTGTCACACGTGTTCAATCAGTGGTGCCCTGCACCTGTGGAAAGCTAGCCAGAGCCACAAACCGAGGCCTCACTCTCCTTGACTGACATCTTCACGAATATAGTTGGTATAATTGCAGCCCTGGCAAACAAACCAGCATTGACCTATCATGCATTTGTGTGTTGTTGACCCTGCAAATATCTCCAGAGTGGGCCCTGGAAGAATCCAGAGGTAAAGAAGTTGACAGCAGTAGTGACTTTGGCAGTAAAGTGGCCATCAGGCCTACTTGGTAGCAGGTCTTGTTCCTGCAGATTGCAAATGTCTGCTACAATCTGACATGAGCCCCCTGAACCTATTGAGACACTGGTGTTCCAACATGTTCAGGAAGCATTGCCTCTGCCTATGGATGCTGTGTTCCGGTTATGTCCTCATGCAAGCTGCACCCCTCTGCTGATCCCCTCTCTCTTGTGGAGTTTAGGTCTGTGAGCATCAGTCTGTTGCCTACTGCTACTGCTCCTCTTGCTGGTTCTGGTGCTGATGTTGCTGCTGCTTCATCAGCATTTGATGGCTAACATGAGGCAATGTAAGGAGCACCACGATCTGATAGATCAGAGCTCCAAAGTGTAGATGACACCTCCAAAGTGTTGAAGAAATCTCTAAAGTTGGTAATTTCTCAGCACAAGTACTGTGAACAAATCCTTTTCCACAAGTAGGTAAGAAAGCAACTGTGAGTGTTGAGTACTTATCAGTGTATTTCTCTGACATGGCTTCAGCTCCCTTGCTGTTGTCTTCTCATAGTGCCTTCAATGGCAAGATGAATGACAGGAAGCTTGGGAAACTCATGGAGCCAAAGTTAGAGCAGAAATCCCAGGTCAACATCACTCTAATTGAACAATTAACGTACCTTAATTGGTGACCTGCCTTTCTTGGGGTAGTGGGCTGGGGGTTGTGGCAGGGGGGCGGTGGTGGAATTGCTAACACGCATCCTAACTTGCTGCAGTGAAATGCAGATGTGGTAGGTTGGAGCTGGCACCCTGACACTCTGTCCGCTTTAAAACCTGCGCACCCCACCCCCCCCAACCCCCACCCCAAACAGCTGCCAATCCTACGCACTCTTGCAGATTAAAACTCAGGCCTGCTTGTGTCAGTAAGGATTCTTCAATTCTTCTCTTCTGATTGAAGAGAAACATTGTCACTTGCCCTGCTAATACATGCCACACACCTGGAGAGGATATCACACTGGAAAGGGCCTCTGGTAACCATAATCTGCTGTTCAAAAGCCCACAAAAAGTCTGGGGATAAGTCTAATGCACAAGGAGTGTAAAACATGGTCCAAACAAAGCAAAGCTCAGTATATCAAATCAAAATTGTCTCTATATTACCAAAGCAAAATTCTGCGGATGCTGAAAAGCTGAAATAAAGACAGAAAATGCTGAAAATATTCAGCAGGTCAGGCAACCTCAATTAAGAGAGAAACAATTTAACATTTCAAAGTTAACATTTCAGTTAAGCATTTTTTGTTTTAGTTGTCTCTATATTGTTAATTTTATTAGGGAGCGATATATGAGACACACTAAAGATCATTGCTGAGGATGTTTAGATGAATGTTAAAAACAAGGCAGCAATACTTGAGCTTTGATTTAACAAAACATTTCCAATTTCAAATTTCAAGGGTGCGAATCAGAGTTTTGAAGCAATGATCTAACCAATTACAGTTTTAACTAAGATGACTGTAGAATTGCAAAGGCAATTTTTTGGTCAATTTCATATCTTTGAAAGCAACAAAATCAGTGAGCTTGAGGTGATATTGCAGGCAGATTTTTAATTATTTCAATGGATGGAAAATTGGAAGCAGTGAACCCACAATTTTCCAATTTATGTTTGCAATGTTGATGGATTTGAAAAATCTACCCTTAATTATGATTTTTTACAAATAGGAATAATGTTGATTTGCTATATTGACTTCGAACTTTGCTTTGTTTAGGCAACAGGGAGAGGCAAGGTAAAATATTAAGATGTCAATGTAAAGTATGCAACCAGGAAAGTCCATTCAATCCATCAAGCTTCTTCTTGCCAAAAAGCACGCAGTCACAGACTTTTTCCAAACTGGTTTAGTTTCCTCGCAGATGCAATTAATATAAGTAAAATTTATAAGAAGAGAGATCTCTCCCTGAAACTAAAGCTATTTGAACAATGAACTCCAGAAGCGTGGGTAGAATTTACTGTTGGTGACGTGGGTCCCACCTGTGGATCTGGAAGTGGGCAGCAATGTCACTTGGGTTAGAAGCGGTTGGACAAATGCAATCACACAGCAGCTGGCCCAGCGAACGAAGTGATTGGGGCGGGCAATAAAGCAGAAATGCTGGCATCAGCTGATGACAGAACAGTGGCTGGTGCCATTTTTAAATGCCAGCCAGAGCTGCCTGCAGTGTTTCCAAGGTTGCTGACAGTTTTTCTGACGGCGGCTGAGAGGAGTTGCTGTGAAACTCAGATCTTCAGTTCCAAGCCAGAAACAGTTGTGAAGGGTGACCTCTATCCATTAGGAGCCACTAGAGCATCCTGCATCTTCAACGTCTGCAGCCTCTGGTGAAGAAAGCGAAGCAAGAGGCTGATAGCTGGGCAATGGCGCAGGTCTGACAGAGGATGGCCCCACGGTTCAATGATGCCTCCCTGCAGGTTCCTCTCCAGGTGGCAGAGGAATGACGGGAAGTCTTGTTCCAATTGCCTGACCAAGGAAGACTGCTTGGAGGTCAAAATGGAGGTTGCAGCCATGGGGTCCAACAGTACAACTGGGTACAATGCCTGAAGTGGGTCAATGGCCTCATCTGCAGCACCAGGGTGAGTCTGACTGAAAACTGTGTGTGCTGCGGCTACCAGGTGGGGAATACACATTTGGTCTCAATGTGGGGAGGATTGGCTGGGTGGATGAAAGAATAGTATGCCTCAGCAGCAGCTGCCTCAGGTGGGTGACAAGCATCTGCCTCTCAGCGTCAGCCTTCTCCCAGCTGCACAAAGGTGGACATGTGAGAGAGGGATACGAGAAGGCCCATCTTGCCCTCAAGGGATGCGAGGTGAGGAAGAGGCCAGCTGATCATTACCTAGAGACTCACTTTCCCCTTTTGCCTGCAACACCAGGGAAAGGGTGAAGATGGGTGGATGGGTGCCAGACCTGAGAACTCTGACAGCCGATGGGGTAGAAGCTCCCAAAACAAAGAACAGGGTGGCCAGGCAATCACTGATGGGAAGTTCAGAGTGATGGTCAATGAGAGATAGGAGGTCTAGAATGTGGTGTCCACCTTGGGCATTCATGTGGCCTGGCATACATGAATGGGAAGAGGGAATGGGAAGGCCGAAGACCGAATTGTTTATGTTCTCCCATGCAGGTATCTATACTGCCTCAGATGATGTTGAGATATTTCTTTTTCTTGCATCCCCCACCAGCACAGATACATTCACCTCAATGGGTCTGTGGTCATGAATTGGTCTGCGGTCACAAGCTGGTGAGCACCTTACTGAAATGCAGGAGCAACTGATGGAGGTGGTGACAGCCAAGGGCCCTGATAGTTGGAGGTCTGTTGGAGGCCAAGTCCATGCTGAGCCCCAGGCTGATGATGGGTTTCTGGTGTCAACTGCATTGAATGCACTGGAGTTGCATCCTGGAATGGCAGGATTGTCGTATGAGGAGAGATTGGGTCGGCTAAGCCTGTAATCACTGGAATTTAGAAGAATGAGAGGGGATCTCATTGAAATGTATAACATTCTGGCAGGCTGGACAGATTGAATGATGTTTCCTCTGGTTGTGGGACTTGAACAAGGGATCACAATCTCAGGATACAGGGTAGGCCATTTAGGACTGAGATGAAGAGAAGATTCTTCACTTAGATGAACCTGTAGAATTTTCTACCATAGAAGGCTGTGGAGGCCTTGTCACTGAATACATTTAAGAAGGAAATAGATAGATTTCTAGACTCTAAAGGTGTCAAGGGGCATGATGAGAGATCAAGAGTATGGCTTTGGGATCGTGGATCAGCCATCATCATATTGAATGGCGGAGCAGGCTCGAAAGGCTGGATGACCTACTCCTGCCCCTATTTTCTATGCTTCTAACAGGGGAAAATCTGCTGGTGCTACCAGAGGCTAAGCACTACCATGTGCAGACGATGGAGGAGTCCATTCAGGCCCTGAGTTCTGCCATGTCTCAGGTGTGTGAGCGCATGGATTCCTCCATAGAGAGCTTGGTGAGCTTGGAGAACCTGTACCACTCAGTGGCTGCAGGGTATGTGCGCAGACGTGCATACCATTGCTTTGGCCATGATCTCCAGGCCTCAGTGGCCAGGCAAGCAGGGAATTGTGCACCTGGAGCCCTGTCCTTTTCCCTCTCTATCTCAGTTAAGGAGGGAGATGCCATTGCACACCAAGGGGAAGGAGGTGCTGCAACCTGACACATCTAGGAGCTTGTCTCAGGTGCTTTAAAGGTGGACAAGTGCCCCTCAGCCCCTCTGCCAGTTAACCGACCACCTCCAGTGGAATCAGTCACATAAGCTCCTGCACTGATGCAGGATCTCCTCAGCATGCTGGGGCCACCCAGGCCTCAGGTATCCAGAGGACAGCTGCCAAGGTCACCACAGGCCATAGGACATGGCGTCCAGCAGCCTGAGCTTCAGATGTCTGGGCCACACCTCCTCGCAGCACATAGAAGCACATTTGACAGAGCACTTCCTTACACATGCCAGGATGGCTCATACCTTTAATGTTAGTTAATGGTTACTATGTTTCATTAGATTGTGTTTGCGCAATTATTTATGCTTCCTTTATTCAGTGTCTTATTGCTGCTGTATAACTCTGGCAACCCTTAAACCCTTAACTATCTGTTTGTAAGGGTGAAGGCAGAGTGTGGTCATCTCCATGTATGGGGCATTGGGCATGGAGAGGCTGGTTGATTGACCATGGCAAGTAATATATCTGATGAGATATGAGGGAAACGTGACTTGTTGGTAGTGTCTGGCAACCATTTCAGGGACTTGATGCCTGATGGAAGCAGCTGTCAATCCGGTTGTCAGGACCCTCCCTGGCGTGTATAAGCAAAGGCTTGGCTTCAGGTGCAGGTGGCTGATGTTGCTGTCCTGCCTCCGCAGCCTCCTATTCCACATCCTCTGTGTCAGGAGAGAGGTGAGTCACCTCCATGACCTCTGGATGCAAGGCCTCCTCCTTCTGCTGTGCAGCAGATGGTAATAATCCTGGAAACACTCCCAATGGATTATATTTTAGAGCTCCTTCGGAACGGTCCAGGCAACTGAATCTTATCTTGAGCAAGTCTATTGTCTTGTGGCACAGGTCGACCCTTGCAGGCATTGCATCATCCCTCAGCTACAGTGCAAGCTTCCTCATCACAGTCAGTAACCATACCTTGTGAGGTTATCTGTCATTGTGGATCTATCCATTGAGGGATGTGAGGAGCTTGGACGACTGTGGCAGCTAGGAGTGCTGGAGCATAGAGGTATCATGACTGTTTCCTGGGAAATGGGCACGTACTTGCAGGATTCACTAATGTTTATAGAGTAGAAGCCCTTTTGTTGATGAAGGCCGTTTGCTGGTGAAATGGACCTTTGATGGATACATGTGTGCAATCCATTAGACACTGCATGCATGGGAAGCCTGCAATGGCCAAAAAGCTGATAGACCTCTCAGCCTGGTGATTGGGATCAGTGCAGAATCGCACAAACTCTGCAGCTCTCTTAAACAGTGCACTGGTCACTTCCCCGATGTAGCCATTTGCGACTGCCTGGGATATCCAGCACACATCCCCAGAGGATCCTTGGAAAGAGCCAGAGGTATAGGAATTCAGGGCTCTGGTGATTTTTAGTGCCACTGGCATTGAGTGCCCACCCAATCCCATTGGGCACAGGTTGTCCTGCAGCTTCACATAGGGGGTGGTGATGGACTCCCTTGAGAGGCACAGTCTTCTCTGGCATTGGTGCCCCGAGACTTGCAGGTAATTATGCGACTTCTGAAGACTCTGGTATGTGGCATGAGTTGGCCCAGCCACCTGCTGCACCTTTTGCTGCTCCTGCTGCCCTAGTAATGGTGCCTCTGGATACTGGTGCAGACTTCCCCTATGCTCTCCTCCACCACTCGTGGGTCCATGAAAATTAGGTGGGTCAGTCCCAACTGTCGATCATACCCACTTCACTGGCTGCTGTCCTTGGAGGCAGTGTCCAGCTGCTGCCCCTCAGCTTCTCAGATCTGCCCCTCAGTTTCCAGACCAGCTCCACCCCTTCACAGTTCTGCCCTTCTGCTTCTCAGAGTTGCCCCTCTCCTTCGTGTTTTCTTTGACCTCCTTTATCCTTTTGATGAAAGTTTGCATTCCAATGGAAGGCAGTTGCAGAATGGTTAACCTTCTCCTCGGAACTTGAGACTTTACCTTGACACCTCCACTTTTTAATGGTTGGGTATCTGACAGCCTGTGATCCCTGTTCACCACTCGTTAAATTTGGAGAGCAGCATTTAATTCCATTCAGAGGTATGTTAATTTGAGTTAATGACCTTTTATAGTGATCTGAATGAACTTCCTGTAGCTTGCATGCGGCATTGCTGCCTTGCTGCCTCCCCCAACCTGGGTGATTCTGCCCAGAGTTCCCGATGCAGGCCTCCAGCTCTCAGTCTCCCGCATGATTCTATGGCTACCCCACCATGGATTCTGCTCCAATGGGCTGCATTACATTCCTCCCAACTAATCTATTGTCACAACCTATATTATGTTAGAAGCTATTATTAAAGATGTTAGAGCAGGGCACTTTGAAAAATTCAAGGCAATCAGGCAGAGTCAACATGGTTTTGTGAAAGGGGAATCATATTTAACCAATTTAATGGAGTTCTTTGAAGGAGTCACATGTGCTGTGGATAAAGCAGAAACAGTGGATGTACTGTACTTAGATTTCCAGAAGGCATTTGATAAAGCGCCACATCAAATGTTGTTGCGCAAAATAAAAGCCCATGGTATAGGGGACAACATATTGGCATGGATAGAAGATTGGCTAGCCAACTGGAAGCAGAATTGGCATAAATCAGTCTTTTTCTGGTTAGCAGCATGTAACAAGTGGTGTGCCACAGGGATCAGAGATGGGGCCTCAACTTTTTACAATTTATAGAAGTAACTTTGATGAAGGGACATAAGGAATAGTTGCTAAATTTTTGGACAACACTAAGATATGTAGGAAAGTAAATTGTGAAGAGGACATATGGAGGCTACAAAGTGACATAAATGGGTTAAGTGAGTGGGCATAGACCTGGCAAATGGAGTATAATGTGGGTAAATGTGAAATTGTCCAGGAAGAATAAAAAAGAAGCATATTATCTCAATGGTGAGAGATTGCAGAACTCTGAGATTCAGACACCTTTTCCCAGCAACAACCTTCAGATTCAACTTATATTACATTGATTCAAATTTAAATTCCATTTTCATGTTTCGGATTCATTCACAATCATGGAAAACCACTAAGCACTTTTCAGCCTTCCAGTTTTAACATTAAGTATAATTACTTTAGACCTTAATCACCACTTCCTTCTCTTGGATAATGGTTGCACCAGAGCAGGTGGGTTTGGAGGAGGTGTAAGCTGGTGCTTAGGGTTGGGATCCCTTATATGCCCATGGGGTTGTCCATGCACCTGGGGTGCACCTGCTTTTCTCTGCCACATTCCCAAACCACAGGGACCTTCTTGTCAATTGCCAAATGTTTCATGCTACCCCCACCTCCACCATATCCCTTCTATTCTGCTGTGACAATTTGTACCTCCTCTGGATCCTCTTTTGTTTCAATACTTGTCTCATTCTCATCTCCTTTTGTCCTGCACCATCATCATCATCATCATCACGTTTGTCATTTAATCACTCTTGCCCCTTACCCCTATCACAGACCTTTCCTCATGCCGTTTTCCACTTGTTCTGTACATGCTGTTTACCTCGAGTATAGAACATAGAAACATAGATAACAGGAGCAGGAGTAGGTCATTTGGCACTTCGAACCTGCTCCGCCATTCAATATGATCATGGCTGATCCTCCATCTCAAGGCCATATTCCTGCACTTATCCCATACCCCTTGACATCTTTAGAGTCCATAAATCTATCTGTTTCCTTCTTAGATATATTCAGTGACCTCACCTCCACCGATTCCATAGGTTCACCACCCTCTGAGTGAAGAGGTTTCTGCTCACCTCAGTCTTAAATGTTTACCACATATCCTCAGACTGTGGACCCCTTGTTCAAGATCCTCCAGCCAGAAGAAATATCAGCTGCATCCAGTTGTCCATCCCTGTCACAATTTTATACATTTCAATGAGCTCTCTTCTCATTCTTCTAATCTCCAGTGAATACAGGCCTAGTCAGCCCAATCTCTCCTCATATGAAGATCTTGTCATCCCAGGAATCAGTCTGGTGAACTTTCACTGCACTCCCTCTATGGCAAGTATTTTTTTATTCATGGGAAGTGGGCCTCACTGGCTAGGCCAGCATTTATTGCCCATCCCTAATTGCCCTTGTTCAGAGGGCATTTAAGAGCCAACCATGCCTGAGTCCCATGTAGGCCAGACCAAGTAAGGACAGCAGATTTCCTTCCCTAAAAGGCATTAGTGAGCCAGATGGGTTTTTGGAACAATCGACAATGGTTTCCTGGTCATCATTAGGCTTTTAATTCCAGAATTTTATTGAATTCGAATTCCACCATCTGCCATGGTGGGATTCAAACCCAGGTTCCCAGAGCATTACCCTGGGTCCACTAGTCCAGCGACAGTACCACTATGCCATTGCCTCATTGCCTGGACTACAATACTCCAGGTGTGGTCTCATTAAGGCCCTGTACAGCTGTAGTATGGCGTCCTTGCTCCTGTACTAAAGTCCTCTCGCAATAAAGGCCAACATACCATTTGCCTTCTTAACTGCTTGCTGCACCTGCATGCTTGCTGTCAGTGATTGGTGTACAAGGACACCCAGGTCCCTTTGCACATCAACATTTCCCAATCAATCACAATTTAAATAATATTCTGCCATTCTGTTTTTCCTACTGAAGTGGATAACTTCACACTTATTCACATTATACTGCCATGTATTTGACAACTCACTCAATGAGTCTAAATCGCCTTGAAGCCTCTTAACTCCCTCCTCATCCCTCACGTTCCCACTAAGTTTCCTGTCATCAGCAAACTTGGAAATATTGCATTTGGTTCCCTCAACCAAATCATTGATATATATTGTGAACAGCTAGGGCCCAAGCACTGATCCTTGCGGTACCCCACTAGTCACTGCCTGCCACTCTGAAAAATACATATTTATTTTTACACTTTGTTTCCTGTCTGCTAACCAATTCACAATCCATGGCAATATATTACCCCTAATCTCACGTGCTTTAATTTTACACACTAACCTCTTATGTGGGACTTTATCAAAAGCTTACTGAAAATCCAAATACACCACATCCGCTGGTTCTCCCTTATCTATTCTTATAGTTACATCCTCAAAAAACTTCAGTAGGTTTGTCAAACATGATTTCCCCCTCATAAATCCATGTTGACTTTAATATTTTCTAAGTGTCCTGTTATTACATCCTTTATAGTAGATGCTAGCATTTTCCCTACTATTGATGTTAGGCTAACTGGTATGTAATTTGCTGTTTTCTTCCTCCCTCCTTCTTTAAATAGTGGGGTTACATTTGCCACCCTCCAGTCCGCCTGGACTGTATCTCCTGGTTCTGATAAAAGGCCATCAACCTGAAACTCAACCTGTTTTCTGTTTTTCATCCTGTTTCCTGGTATCCAAACCATTACACATTTGGTTGCGTCTTGAAACTTTATGGATTACTGGACCTAAGAGAGGTTTCCTGGGACAAAAGGGCTAAATTTGTCTCTGATTGCCTACGAGATTGTGAGGTCCAGTGGGATAATTTACCCCTACTAACAGCAAGAGATACTGTATTGCAATTAAGCATGAATATGAGATTCACAATGACCATTATAATGGGGAAGGAGGAAGAGCAGCAAGTGAGAATAGATGAAAGAGAGTAACACCGTAGTTCAAAATGTTACTCTCCCTCCCCCAATAAATTCAGAAGCTACACAGGCCTTGTCCAGTCTTTAGGGAGAGGTTCTGTTCTAGAAAAGTATCCTTCACCAAAGACAAAATAAAGCAGTTGCGCCAGCTACACCATGAAGTAAATAAAACATGAGGATCTACAGATATTGCTTTCTGCCTGGACAGATTTTGTGGTGGCTTAATTACCAGTCACAATTACACTCAACTTTTAAGCTATTGGATCATTTTGGGCAGCCATAAGGAATCTCTGCAATATCATCCAGGATTCCATTTAGACATGAACTCATTAGATAATTGGTACTCTTTTCCAGAGAACTCAGGTGTTCATCCATTTTGGCATTGCAGTAGGGCAGCAGGAATTTGTTAAGTTTCCTAAAATGTCAGAGATAAAAACAAAAAAACTGCGGATGCTGGAAATCCAAAACAAAAACAGAATTACCTGGAAAAACTCAGCAGGTCTGGCAGCATCGGCGGAGAAGAAAAGAGTTGACGTTTCGAGTTCTCATGACCCTTCGACAGATCTAGTTCTGTCGAAGGGTCATGAGGACTCGAAACGTCAACTCTTTTCTTCTCCGCCGATGCTGCCAGACCTGCTGAGTTTTTCCAGGTAATTCTGTTTTTGTTTCCTAAAATGTCAGCTGAGGTGGCATTCACATCGCCATACGGGCTCCCACAATTAATCTCTCTGTTCTCTTAACAGAAAGAGCAATCACTCACACAGATTCATTGTGAGAACATGCAGAGAATCCTCCAAGTTAATGCAATTTTTGCAAAAAGTTGCCAGGATACAATTATCCTTAGAAATTCCATGCTACCTGAGCTCTTCAAGGGAAGTAATCATGGCTCAGAATTACCTGGAAAAACTCAGCACGTCTGGCAGCACCGGCGGAGAAGAAAAGAGTTGACGTTTCGAGTCCTCATGACCCTTCAACAGAACTTGAGTTTGAGTCCAAGAAAGAGTTGAAATATAAGCTGGATTAAGGTGTGTGTTGGGGGGTGGGGGGGGGGAGGAGGTGGGGGGGGGGGGGGGTGGGGGGGCGGAGAGAGAGAGAGAGAGAAAGAGAAGTGGAGGGGGGGGGGTGTGGTTGTAGGGACAAACAAGCAGTGATAGAAGCAGATCATCAAAAGATGTCAACAACAATAGAACAAAAGAACACATAGGTGTTAAAGTTGGTGATATTATCTAAATGAATGTGCTAATTAAGAATGGATGGTAGGGCACTCAAGGTATAGTTCTAGCGGGGGTGGGGAGAGCATAAAAGATTTTAAGATATTTAAATAGGTGGGAAAAGAAAAATCTACATAATTTATTGGAAAAAAAAGGAAGGGGGAAACAGAAAGGGGGTGGGGATGGGGGAGGGAGCTCACGACCTAAAGTTGTTGAATTCAATATTCAGTCCAGAAGGCTGTAAGGTGCCTAGTCGGAAGATGAGGTGTTGTTGCTCCAGTTTGCGTTGGGCTTCACTGGAACAATGCAGCAAGCCAAGGACAGACAGGTGGGCAAGAGAGCAGGGTGGAGTGTTAAAATGGCAAGCGACAGGGAGGTTTGGGTCATTCTTGCGGACAGACCGCAGGTGTTCTGCAAAGCGGTCGCCCAGTTTACGTTTGGTCTCTCCAATGTAGAGGAGACCACATTGGGAGCAACGAATGCAGTGGACTAAGTTGGGGGAAATGCAAGTGAAATGCTGCTTCACTTCAAAGGAGTGTTTGGGCCCTTGGACAGTGAGGAGAGAGGAAGTGAAGGGGCAGGTGTTGCATCTTTTACGTGGGCATGGGGTGGTGCCATAGGAGGGGGTTGAGGAGTAGGGGGTGATGGAGGAGTGGACCAGGGTGTCCCGGAGGGAGCGATCCCTATGGAATGCCGATAGGGGGGGTGAAGGGAAGATGTGTTTGGTGGTGGCATCATGCTGGAGTTGGCGGAAATGGCGGAGGATGATCCTTTGAATGCGGAGGCTGGTGGGGTGATAAGTGAGGACAAGGGGGACCCTATCATGTTTCTGGGAGGGAGGAGAAGGCATGAGG
Source organism: Carcharodon carcharias (assembly GCF_017639515.1). NCBI lineage: Eukaryota > Metazoa > Chordata > Chondrichthyes > Lamniformes > Lamnidae > Carcharodon > Carcharodon carcharias. Next base: position 39,699,310 of record NC_054474.1, on the reverse strand, counting down.
GCGGATGCGCGGGAGATGGGCCGGACACGGTTGAGGGCCCTGTCAACGACCGTGGGTGGAAAACCTCGGTTAAGGAAGAAGGAGGACATGTCAGAGGAACTGTTTTTGAAGGTGGCATCATCGGAACAGATGCGACGGAGGCGAAGGAACTGAGAGAATGGGATGGAGTCCTTACAGGAAGCGGGGTATGAGGAGCTGTAGTCGAGGTAGCTGTGGGAGTCGGTGGGTTTGTAATGGATATTGATGGACAGTCTATCACCAGAGATTGAGACAGAGAGGTCAAGGAAGGGAAGGGAAGTGTCAGAGATGGACCACGTGAAAATGATGGAGGGGTGGAGATTGGAAGCAAAATTAATAAATTTTTCCAAGTCCCGACGAGAGCATGAAGCGGCACCGAAGTAATCATCGATGTACCAGAGAAAGAGTTGTGGAAGGGGGCCGGAGTAGGACTGGAACAAGGAATGTTCCACATACCCCATAAAGAGACAGGCATAGCTGGGGCCCATGTGGGTACCCATAGCCACACCTTTTATTTGGAGGAAGTGAGAGGAGTTGAAGGAGAAATTGTTCAGCGAGAGAAGAAGTTCAGCCAGACGGAGGAGAGTAGTGGTGGATGGGGATTGTTCGGGCCTCTGTTCGAGGAAGAAGCTAAGGGCCCTCAGACCATCCTGGTGGGGGATGGAGGTGTAGAGGGATTGGACGTCCATGGTGAAGAGGAAGCGGTTGGGGCCAGGGAACTGGAAATTGTTGATGTGACGTAAGGTGTCAGAGGAATCACGGATGTAGGTGGGAAGGGACTGGACAAGGGGAGAGAGAAGGGAGTCACGATAATGAGAAATGAGTTCTGTGGGGCAGGAGCAAGCTGAGACGATCGGTCTACCGGGGCAGTTCTGTTTGTGGATTTTGGGTAGGAGATAGAAGCGGGCCGTCCGAGGTTGGGCGACTATCAAGTTGGAAGCTGTGGGAGGAAGATCCCCAGAGGAGTTGAGGTCAGTGACAGTCCTGGAAACAATGGCTTGATGTTCAGTGGTGGGGTCATGGTCCAGGGAGAGGTAGGAGGAAGTGTCTGCGAGTTGACGCTCAGCCTCCGCGAGGTAGAGGTCAGTGCGCCAGACAGCAACAGCACCACCCTTGTCAGCGGGTTTGATGACAATGTCAGGGTTGGACCTGAGAGAATGGAGTGCAGTAAGTTCAGAGAGAGACAGGTTAGAATGGGTGAGAGGAGCAGAGAAATTGAGACGACTAATGTCGCGCCGACAGTTCTCAATGAAAAGATCAAGAGAAGGTAAGAATCCAGAGGGAGGGGTCCAGGTGGAGGGAAGACGGCGGACGAAGAGTTCAGCATCATGCTGAGCCCGAAATTCATTGAGGTGAGGGCATAAGGGTATGAAACTAAGTCCTTTGCTGAGCACTGAACGTTCAGCAGTTCTGTTCTTTTCTGCGACAAGATTTCCGTTCCTCTCTTTTGCCTTGCTCACCTTCATTGCTTTCCATTTCCCTCCTGGTGTTTGACAAGGTGTTTACTAAAACCCGCTTTCACAGCCATATCTCCTTTCTCAGTGACTGTCTCCGTCTCCGACTTACCCCATGTGGATTTCAACTGAAATTCCACCCCTCATGTTTCGAACCCACCCAGGATTACAGGTATGTCCGGGACATAAAACGTTTCTCGGACTGCTGTTCCCGTCACATTCTGAAATCCACACTCAGTGCAATGCGCCGCCATATGAACACACTCGACCTCTCCCTCCAGCAGCACCGCCGTACCCTTTTTCAAAGCTGCGCGTGGCCCCAGTTTCATTTTATTCTTCGGCTCATCCGACGCCTCAACAAGAAACTTTTTCTCTTTCTGTCTCAAGTGCTAAGGAACGCAAGCTCCAACAACTCATCGACACCAACACCCATCTAGGACCCTCCACCCCTGCCCGTCCCTCCGTCCCCACCCCATCTTCCAATCCCAACCCCAGCCGTGTATTCACTATACCCCCTGACCTTCCCCTCTCCGATGCTGAACGTTCAATGCTCAGCAAAGGACTTAGTTTCATACACTCACGCCCTCACCTCAATGAATTTCTCCTCTCACCCATTCTAACCTGTCTCTCTCTGAACTTACTGCACTCCATTCTCTCAGGTCCAACCCTGACATTGTCATCAAACCCGCTGACAAGGGTGGTGCTGTTGTTGTCTGGCGCACTGACCTCTACCTCGCGGAGGCTGAGCGTCAACTCGCAGACACTTCCTCCTACCTCTCCCTGGACCATGACCCCACCACTGAAAATCAAGCCATTGTTTCCAGGACTGTCACTGACCTCATCTCCTCTGGGGATCTTCCTCCCACAGCTTCCAACCTGATAGTCGCCCAACCTCGGACGGCCCGCTTCTATCTCCTACCCAAAATCCACAAACAGAACTGCCCCGGTAGACCGATCGTCTCAGCTTGCTCCTGCCCCACAGAACTCATTTCTCGTTATCGTGACTCCCTTCTCTCTCCCCTTGTCCAGTCCCTTCCCACCTACATCCGTGATTCTTCTGACACCTTACGTCACATCAACAATTTCCAGTTCCCTGGCCCCAACCGCTTCCTCTTCACTATGGACGTCCAATCCCTCTACACCTCCATCCCCCACCAGGATGGTCTGAGGGCCCTTAGCTTCTTCCTCGAACAGAGGCCCGAACAATCCCCATCCACCACTACTCTCCTCCGTCTGGCTGAACTTCTTCTCTCGCTGAACAATTTCTCCTTCAACTCCTCTCACTTCCTCCAAATAAAAGGTGTGGCTATGGGTACCCGCATGGGCCCCAGCTATGCCTGTCTCTTTATGGGGAATGTGGAACATTCCTTGTTCCAGTCCTACTCCGGCCCCCTTCCACAACTCTTTCTCCGGTACATCGATGATTACTTCGGTGCCGCTTCATGCTCTCGTCGGGACTTGGAAAAATTTATTAATTTTGCTTCCAATCTCCACCCCTCCATCATTTTCACGTGGTCCATCTCTGACACTTCCCTTCCCTTCCTTGACCTCTCTGTCTCAATCTCTGGTGATAGACTGTCCAACAATATCCATTACAAACCCACCGACTCCCACAGCTACCTCGACTACAGCTCCTCTCACCCCGCTTCCTGTAAGGACTCCATCCCATTCTTTCAGTTCCTTCGCCTCCGTCGCATCTGTTCCGATGATGCCACCTTCAAAAACAATTCCTCTGACATGTCCTCCTTCTTCCTTAACCGAGGTTTTCCACCCACGGTCGTTGACAGGGCCCTCAACCGTGTCCGGCCCATCTCCCGCGCATCCGCCCTCATGCCTTCTCCTCCCTCCCAGAAACATGATAGGGTCCCCCTTGTCCTCACTTATCACCCCACCAGCCTCCGCATTCAAAGGATCATCCTCCGCCATTTCCGCCAAATCCAGCATGATGCCACCACCAAACACATCTTCCCTTCACCCCCCCTATCAGCATTCTGTAGGGATCGCTCCCTCCGGGACACCCTGGTCCACTCCTTCATCACCCCCTACTCCTCAACCCCCTCCTATGGCACCACCCCATGCCCACGTAAAAGATGCAACACCTGCCCCTTCACTTCCTCTCTCCTCACTGTCCAAGGGCCCAAACACTCCTTTGAATTGAAGCAGCATTTCACTTGCATTTCCCCCAACTTAGTCCACTGCATTCGTTGCTCCCAATGTGGTCTCCTCTACATTGGAGGGACCAAACGTAAACTGGGCGACCGCTTTGCAGAACACCTGCGGTCTGTCCGCAAGAATGACCCAAACCTCCCTGTCGCTTGCCATTTTAACACTCCACCCTGCTCTCTTGCCCACCTGTCTGTCCTTGGCTTGCTGCATTGTTCCAGTGAAGCCCAACGCAAACTGGAGGAACAACACCTCATCTTCCGACTAGGCACCTTACAGCCTTCTGGACTGAATATTGAATTCAACAACTTTAGGTCGTGAGCTCCCTCCCCCATCCCCACCCCCTTTCTGTTTCCCCCTTCCTTTTTTTTCCAATAAATTATATAGATTTTTCTTTTCCCACCTATTTAAATATCTTAAAATCTTTTATGCTCTCCCCACCCCCATTAGAGCTATACCTTGAGTGCCCTACCATCCATTCTTAATTAGCACATTCATTTAGATAATATCACCAACTTTAACACCTATGTGTTCTTTTGTTCTATTGTTGTTGACATCGTTTGATGATCTGCTTCTATCACTGCTTGTTTATCCCTAAAATCACACCTCCCCCTCCACTTCTCTCCCTCTCTCTCTCTCTCCGCCCCCCCACACCTTAAACCAGCTTATATTTCAACTCTTTCTTGGACTCGAACTCAAGTTCTGTTGAAGGGTCATGAGGACTCGAAACGTCAACTCTTTTCTTCGCCGCCGATGCTGCCAGACCTGCTGAGTTTTTCCAGGTAATTCTGTTTTTTTTTGGATTTCCAGCATCCGCAGTTTTTTTGTTTTTATAAGTAATCATAGCTTGTTGGTGACTCACTATCATGGAGGATGGCTACTCTAAGAGTTGTAAGAACAGCAACTGAGGAAAACCCTAAGAAGGCACAAACCTCTGCCAGAGTGGTCATTGACTATTGGGTGTTAAAGGGGTGTTTCTGCTGGTTGGGTTGTGCGATATACTCCAGATTACGTCTCCTGCATAGTTGTAATGCATGATGCCCTGTACTGCCTTCTCTTTCAAAAACCTGGAATATCATTCCTGAGGAATAGGCCTCAGCTGCTTTATAGAAAGAACAACATAGAAGGGAACATCAGGAATGCTGCAATTCCAAGGGCTCCTACTAATTGCTCCAAGAGGCATGAAAATACAACTTATTAATTAAATGTTTTCATTTATTTAGTACTAGCTTTGTGACAACTCCCCAAAATCCTTCCCTCCACCTTCAAATAAATTGCAAATCCATCACTCCTCTATTCTCTAATTATAGCATCAAAACTAACTTCTTTGAATCTACATGGCCAACTAACTCACCTGATTGAATAACCAGAGCGTGAAATAGGTGAACCTTCATCTTTATTACAATCAACTCATGAGTGCAGAAAGGCCATCTTAATATCTTCTCGTGCTGGGGATCCCTTTCTCCTATTTCAGTGCTTCCCGAGGTGAATTTGTAGGTCAGTACTCTGAGAGGTGGTTGGTTGCTCCAGTGCAACAAAAGACTCATGTCAATGTCAAGGTGCCTCATTTGGCACCCTGCTTCACTCGAACATTGTGTGCAAGTCTATCCTAACAAGAACAAGTCATTAGGTTTTGACTGGTATTTTGGGATGTCTCTCAGGTGGCATTAGACAACTGAAGTTACATATTTGGTGGTATCACTCTGTCAAAATGGATGAATGGGTATTATGGTTCTGCTGTTAGTGGAAATTGCATAGGCTTTAAATTTAAATGTTGATTCTGAGGCTGAAAAGAGAAAGTGACCAGTGCATTACTTTGCCTACCCTTGTCAGGTCATTGCTCTAATATGCAAACCTGCATGGAACTTAGGCCAATACCATCTCCTTCTACAGAACATAAAAAAATTGTTTTTTAAGGTTTTCTCTCATGTATGCTCAGAAATCTGTCAGCATCTTGTCCAGGAGGGTTTGTAGGTAGTTGCCTGTGAAACTTTGAGCCCTTGATCTATGCTTTGCAATTCTCTGCACTCTTCTTTAATGTCTCTGTCAGGTCTTTCATTTGAAGATGTACTTTGTATGTGACACAGAATCTTACATGAGCCCTTGTACTATATAGTTGCTGATTACCTAGGCCTGAACTTTTCGGTTGTCGGGCTCGAGCAATCAGCGGGCCTGGGAGCGGATGGGAAATGGGCCACCAACTACGATCGGCCCCCTCCACCACCATTTCACACTGGCCAGCCCTGAAATGCTCAGCGCTGCCGGGGTGGGGGCAGAAAGAGGGAGGGTGCCGACGTAACCGAGGGTGCTGGTGAGCGCTTCAAGAGAGCTGCCTGAAGGCAGACAGCTCCCCAGGGAGCTGCAGACCTTCATAGACTAAAGGACATGACAAAAGTGCTGCAAACTATGTCCATGCAGCACAGTCAAACACCTGAAAGCATACCTCATAAAAAACCAGTGCCCAGATATCTCTTTTTATTTCATTCCCCCACAGAGACTTCATCCCACCCTGGATTGAGGTTTGAGCAAAAATATGAATGCCGCCTGGGAGAATGGGTCATACGCCAACCATAAATGTGGAGGGGGCCATGTAAAGTTGCTGTTGATTGCATCGTTAATGGGCTTAATTGCCCACTTAATTGTCGGTGGGTGGGTTTCCAACTGTTGTGTGTGCTCGCCGAGCAAAATATTGCATGAGTGCACAATGACATTGGGATGCTCGCCTGACATCACCTCCATTTGGGTCGAGTGTGTGCCTGCCCGTGGGACGTAAAATTCCGTGGTAAGTAATTTACTGCTCATCTGTTGGTCCTCCAGCTTGCTAACATCTGTTGTGTAGCTATTCTGTTAGTTTTCACCTTCCTCCTGTGCAATACTTTGGTGTTGCATGGAATTAGTCTAGTGGAGCACCAAAGGGCTTGCAAGCAATGTCTAATATAGGCTAAAATTACATAGTACTGGTAGACATAAGTCCTGGCTGAGGGCTGTAACACCAGCTTAAATGGTAGTAAATGGATTTCAAAGGACTGAACAGACTTTCTGATGAATTGCACTCAACAAATAAAAGCAAAATGGATGAAATTGATTGGACAAGTGGACATCATTCCGAATTTCGTCTCATTTTGTTTCACATTCAATATTGTGATCAAGTCTTGTACTGATGCCATAGCCTTGCCAGTTTGTAGTTTGTCATATTATCACTTGGCCCTAATGATGTAATTTGGACATCGATGCTAGCACAGTTATCTACAAAATGAGATTTCAGGCTGCTACAGAGTTGTTTACAGAAACGGATTGAAAGAGAATTTTAGTTAGATTTTAAGCAATGGATAGAAGCTATTTCTAAATCTTCTTCCTTTTATTTTTGTTATTTTCCTGCTTCCACTTAATCAGGATGTTTCAGGGTAAATTCTATGTTTTCAGTCTGTAGCCATGTTCGAAGATACGTGGGTTAGGGCTACATTACTGTAACACTGACCTGATAGAGCCAAAAGATGCACACTGTGGAGCTGAACCTCCAGACCAAAGAGGGAGACCCACATTTCTTTACCCAACAAAAGTCTTCACAAAGGTTGAAATGCAGCTTGTTATCTATAAATGGCTGCAACCTTTTAGGTAAACAGGTTAACCCTGCAAAATCAGATACAAAATCAGGATGGTAATAATGAACTATAATACCTGACTGGAGGCCTGATTTAGTAAATCTGCTTTGACCTAATCTTTGTTCAGCAGTTATATAGCTGCCCTAGCACAATTTGAATCAAAGTACCATTCATTAAATATTCTTGCCATGCCATGGCATTCTCAAGAATTAAGTATCACCATTTACTGGAGAATTTAAGATACTGACGGGGTGTCATTTTTTTTAAATTTCAAAAACAGACTAGCAGTGCATGAGAAATTAATCTGAATCATGTACATAATCAGTGACAATACTCAGTCAAAGCAGCAGTCACCAATAAGTGAAATTAATATTTGACCTTTACTGCAAAAGGGGCCAGCTTTAAGGGCAGCTTGCAACTTGACAAGTTTTCTTTCCCATATATGGTGTCACAAGGCTATGCCTCTCTATTTTTCAAAATATGATTTTTCAACTTCCAACTGATTGGAAATGTTGCAATTTGAAATTAGACAGAACAAACTACTTAAATCCAAGGTGAAGGTGAAAAACAAACAAATGACCCTCAGGGGAGGGTGAAGAGAGAGGCATCTCCTATAAGTCAAAGGCCCACCAAAACTCATCGCTGTCCAAGGAAGAGACATTAAAATGCAAAGTGCTGGATATTGAAACAAGGGCTGCCACAGACAGACACACCCAAACCCTCTTGGAAATGCACAATGGGTGGAATATTTCAAGCTCAGGCTGCAGGTACAGCAGAGAGATTGCATGAAAACTTTAAGCAGAGGAAACAGGCTGAAAGCTGGGCTCTCTCTCTCCCTCTCTTTTAGAAAAAATGTATTATCCAGTTTGGATGCCAACTTTACTAGAAATCTACCAGAGAACCAAGATCTCCTAATAATTGTGACGTCTCCTACATTTGACTGCATCCATGAAACAAACTAATCCAAATCACCTGCAAACATATACGCCTCAAAGACAATCAAAGGACACTTGACCGTATATTCTTTCAACTTTTTTTAACTTGTCTCTAATTTCCCTTATTACTGATACCTGTTTGTGTGTGATCTCACATTTTTATTTTTTCCCCCAGAGGTTTAGCTTTTCATACATTTGCTTGTTCTTTGACTCAAGAAAGCCTTGTCCGATTGGCTCCTTATTGCTCACAGCTTCAATAGTCAAATACATTTGGATTTGGAAAAGGCATATCCTCATGGAAAAGCCACTTAAACCTTTGTTGTGACTAACCAAGGAGGTTGAATAGAGGGGAGCCAGTTCATCTCACCTGGTCATAATAATTTTCTTGACATTGCTTATAAATGTGAATGTGAAGTCTAATCTCTTCAAGATGGAGCTTGTCATTCATGGTAATAGGTTTTGATTTACAAGGTGCTCTGCACCATGGATTATGGGAATACCCTCCGTTATTATATAGAAACAATTAATGACATTGATACATCTTACTAAGGTGATACAGTAGTGTTTCTTTTATACAGCATTGTGAGCAAGGTACTACCTTTTGCACTGCTCATTCATATGGTGAAGCTTAAAAGATAGACCACATATGTGAGCATCTAAATTCAGAGAGAGTGCTTTAAATTGGGCCATAACTTTTTTAATGACTGGAAAGTGCTAAAGGAATAGCTAATGTTATAATTTGTGCAACTTATCAATTCTTTCTGCTGGAACACAGCATCCATATGTAAGCCCATGCTTCATTTGAACAGAAACGCATTATCCACTCAAGATCTAGGTTGACATTGTTGAAAGAAAAACAATGAACTCTTTCCACAGTAGAAATAATAAAGACTGCATACTGTGATCTCCAAATCTAAAACAGCTGGAAAATACCATGCTGTCAAATCATGCAGCTGAATGGAAAATATTAATTTATATTTCTTAAAAAAATTGCAGAATGGCCACAGCTCAGTGGATAGGCTTAACAAACACTTCACTTGTCTTAACTTTATAACATCTGTTCCAAACTAATAAAATACTTAAAACTTATTAGTTCTTTTCATAACTTTTAACTATGAATCCAGGATGAAAAGCTTTATACGAGCAATGACTTCAAAGAATCCCTCATTAAATCTCTAATCCATTGGTGACACAGCGGAATAGAAACATTGACCACCATACTGATTATATGGCTCTCTTTTCTTTTGATGTCTGAGCTGGCAGAAAGGGAGATAAAAAAGATATTATTCACAATTAATCAAAACTGTCAGTCAAAGATAGATTTCAAAGATGGCCTCTCAGGTATAGGGTTGTCAATCCAACCCAGCATCAAAGACACCTGTACATGTTACAAGCTGAATTGAATATAGACCCACTTCTCATTTACATCTTGCATATCCAATTAAAGACCTGACAAGACATAACAGATTAGCCGAGGGGATGGCTGGCTGACCTGTTAAACAAAGCATCTGGGCTGCATCTTGCACACTGTACAATACTGGCATCAACTTGCCAATAAGAAAATGAGAAAGCTTCCATCTACTAAACTTAAAACTCATACAAGTTTCATCACTTTAAATTCAGGTGAGTGAAGAAAATATCACTCTTTCAATGATTACACTATTTGATTGTGCATAAACTGGAGTCCGAACTTAGACAAGATGATATGGTTCCAGTATATTGGAGCAGCCTGCCTTCCTTCTACTGCTTTCGCTGTCTCATCTTTGTTGTGAACCTCCTGTATATTGAGACCAGCCCCCTTGTTCTCGCCAATGCCTGCCCACATCTGCATCTTCACTTTCACTGTGGGCCTTCTATCTATGGATTTACTCCTCCTCCTCCACCACAATTCAATTGAAACCCAACATCCTCATCCACAGTAGTATCAGACTAAAGGGCATTGTCTTTGAGCATTCTAGTGCTGTCAAATTTCAGAAACTCCATCATAATTCTGACAAACACTTGGATCAACACAAGAACTACCAGAGTCCAAGATTGCTCTCATTATTACCAAAATCCAGCAAAACTTTGGATGTATAGTAAACTCCATCTCCTCTTTCCAGTATTCTTAAATATCCAGTACCTACCTCTAACCTCTACCTCTAAGGTGCATGCTACTTTGTTTCTCAGTTCTAAAAATGGTAATTACAAACAAATAAACAAAAAAGTCACTAGAAGTTATGCATAGATGTTGGCCATGATTTAATTGGTAACACTCTTGTTTCTTAACAACAAGGTTCTAGGGTCAAGCCCATTACAAAGGGTTGAGTACATTACTCAAGGCTGACACTCCAGTGCAGTGCTGAGGGAGTCCTTTGGATGAGATGTTACACTGAGACCCCATCTACCTGTTCAGGTGCATTTAAAATATCCCATGGCACTATTTTGAAGAGCAGGGAAGTTATCCCTGATGTCCTGGCTAATATTCATCCCATAACCAGTAATGTGAAAACAGATTATGTGGTCATTATGGCATTGTTGTTTGTGGAAGTGTGCAAGTTAGCTGCTGTGTTTCCTCCAACACAACAATGACTGCATTTAAATAGCACTTCATTGGTTGTAAAGCGCTTTAAGACATTCAGTGGTCATGAAATGCATATTAGCAATGCACGTCTTTTTTTTAATTTAAGGTTTTCATAGAATGATAGACAGAGTGTGGAATTTTACTCTCAAAGCAATGGTAAAAATCCCAGATAATTGTGTAATATAAATGGAGTTTGATGTACTGAGCCATCATAAATCAGTGGCCCTGATAAAGCCTGATTTTCGCTTGCCAAATCTAGGGAATGCCAATGCCAGTACTGCCAACAAAATTTGATTTAGCTAAATCATCATGTTTTGTGGAGGAAACAAGTCTTTTGCCCACCTTTAGTGAAATCTGAGCCCACTTCTGCAAGCAACATATAAATGGTCCTTTATTTCTCACAATTTGTTAATTGCAAGGTGTTTTTGTATTCAAAGAGTTAAAACTATTTTGGTTAAATTCGCAAAGTCTGTTGTTCCAATTTTTTTTCAATAATAGACATATATGAACTCGGATAACCTCTATAAAGACACATAACTCACCAGTATGAAGCTTCCCATGGGGCCTAATTTAATGTAATATACATTTCCTGGAGGTTCATCTAGGCTAATGTAGACAAGAAAGTGAAAGTTTTTTTTAAAAAAAATGAGCAATTCATTTTTTCTTTTGTCGAACCTCCACTTTGGTCATAAATGTATAGAGCTAACAGCACAAAACTTTGGCATTGTATGAAAGCAAATAAAAAGAGCTCAGGTATAGAAAACTGTAGGCTGAAAGAATACGCTCAGCACAAATTATGAGGTCCAAAATGTAAACATAGTTTACATTTGAAGCTTGTATGGGGTGTGGAAGTTAATCAGAAATGGTGCATGAAGCCCAGAAATAACCTCAGCTCTGATTTAAACAGTGCAAAGGGAGACAAAAGATAGATTTCTGAGCCATTTGCAATCATATGAGGGAGTCCTTGAACCCTAGGAAGGTATCAATAAATTGGAAACAGCATTACAACTAAATAAATGTAGGCAATTTTAGATCTATCAGTCTTACTTCAGTACTGTGTAAAATAATGTCCGAAGTTATTAAGTGTAAATTTGAGGATTATATGTATGCCATGTTTCTGGATTTTTTTGACCATTTTTCCACAAATGGAGTTGAAAAATGAAAAAAAAAATGCAATGTTTATCCTAATTAGCAATTGATTCTCCCAGGGACTAAACAATAAGGAATTCAGTAGTTAGTTTAAATATGCAGCCTTGGTCCAAACATGGCCAAAAGAGCAGAACTCAAGAGGTGACTTAAGGCAGCATTTGACTGAATGTGATATCAAGGAGCCCTTGCAAAACTGCAGTCAATGGGAATCAGGGGGAATTCATACCTAGCACAAAGGAAGATGATTGTGGTTGTTGGATTCATCTGAATCCTGGAACATCACTGCAGGAGTTCCTCAGGGTAGTGTCCTAGGCCCAACTATCTTCAACTACTTCATCAATGACCTCTCCGTCACAAGGTCAGAAGTAGGGGTGCTTGCTGATGATTGAAAAATGTTCAGCACCATTCATGACTCCTCAGACATTGAAGCAGTCCATGTTCATATGCAGCAAGGCCTGGACAACAATCAGGAACTGGACCAGCTATACAAGAGGTCAGAGGCTTGGAATTCTGTAAAGAGTAACATACCTCCTGACTCCCCAAAGTCTGTCCACCATCTACAAGTCACAAGTCTGACAGAATACTGTCCACTTGCCTAAATAAGTGCAGCTCCAACAACAGTGAATAAGTTTGACACAATCCAGGACAAATCAGCCTGCTTGATTTGCACCCCATCCACCACCTTCAACATTCACTCCCTCCATCACTGATGAACCATGGCGGCAGTGTGTACCATCTACAAGATGCACTGTTATAACTCACCAAGGTTCCTTCAACAGCAGTTTCCAAACCTGTGACCTCTACAATCTTGAAGAACAAGGGCAGCAGATGCATGGGAACATCACCACCATCCTGACTTGGAACTATGTCTCCCTCTTTTTCCATCACTGGATCAAAATCCTGGCACTCCCTCCCTAACAGCACTGTGGGCACTCTTACAGCACATGGACTGCAGCAGTTCAAGAAGGCAGCCACCACCTTTTCAGGGACAATAAATGCTGGCCTAGTCAGTGAAGTCCACATGCCGTGAAAGAATAAAAAAAACTCAGGTAACTATCATGATTGTGTTGAAAAACTTTTTAACCTTGGTTGATTTATGATCAGGAGGTTGGATAATAATGGATATTTTACATAGTGTCAGAAGCTTTTAAATTGGTGCATATAGGGCAGTTTGAGTCAACTGCTGTTAAAGTAAAATATGCCGACTACTTATAGGACCCTTGAAGGTATCTGTGGCAGACCTTAATTTGTTATAACAACAAGCTAGTGAACAGTAGTCAACATGATCTCAGAAAAAACTCTGACTATTATCCATGGCATTCTTGGAAAGTAACATCCTGGAAGTAGGTACCCTGGTCCTACCACCTGGTGTGCCTAGATTTTATATAAAGCATTTGCCAAAGTTTCACATGAAAGACTCAAAGCAACAGATAAATTAGCTGAAAGTCCTTGTATGTGTTGCTGCCTCCTAAATCTGTGCCTATCTTTCCCAGAACTCCATCTTTGAATTCCTCCATTCAGATTCTGCTCACCTGCCTGCCACAGAACCGAAATGGCTCACAAAATGACATCATATGTGACGCGTCAAATGTAAACTATCCCTCCTCATCCTTCTCGACCTGTCTGAGACTCTTGACATTGTTGATCACACCATCCTCCTCCAACACCTCTCCAGCTGGATGAGACTGCTCTCACCCGGTTCCATTCTTATCTATCTAATTGAAGCCAGGGAATCACTTGCAATGGTTTCTCTAACTTCTCCTGCACCATTAACTCTGCTGTCTGCAAGGATCAATCCTTGCCCCGCACCCCCCTGCCATCCTGTTTCTCACCCAGCTGCTGCCCCTTGATGACATCATTCAGGAGTACAGCATTAGTTTTCACATGTAAGTCGACGACACCTAGTTCTATCTAGTGACCATCTCTCTCGACTTCTCCGCTGTCACTAAATTATTAGATTACTTATCTGACACCTCATATTGCATGAGCAGAATTTTTTTCCATTTAAATATTGGGAAGGCTGAAGCCATTGTCTTCAGTCCCCACGATCCCTTATATCCATTGATGCCATCCCTCCCCATGGAAACAATCTGAGGCTAAATCTTGTTGTTATATTTGACCTTGAGATGACCACATATCCACACCATCACTAAAACTACCTATTTCTACCTCCACAGCCTGACTTTGCCTTGCCAGAACTTGTCTGCTGCTGCAAACCTCAATCATGTCTTTGTTACCTTGAGACTCGACTATTCCAATGCACCCCGAGATGTTTTCCCACATTCTACCCTCTATAAACTTGAGGTCATCCAAAACTCTGCTGCCCAGCCTTACCCACAATAAGTCCTGTTCACCTACCACTCCTGATCTCACTGACCTACATTGTACTTGTCAAGCAACACCTTGACTTTAAAATTCTCAATCATCCCAATTTTGCACTAAATGCGGTAGTGGGTGGGTAAACCGATGTTATAACCACCGACTGCAATGCATATGCCATATCACATGCCGTATTGTCCGAAATGCGCCACATTAATTATGCGTTTTCGGGAAACATGCCGTTTCCATGGCGGGCAGGCTGTCATCCACCCGCCAGGCCATCACCTCGCAGCTTCATCAAGCTGGGCGCCATAGTTAAAGTCAGCCGCGTACACACATCTCAGTGCCAATAGACTGCTGCAAAGAAGACATAGCCCATGAAAGGCAAAAACGCAGCCCCCTGGGTACAATGACGCATCCCTCAAGCACCTTTTAGATGCAGTGGAGGCTCACAGTGATGTCCTCTAACCCCGCTCTGGCTGCAGGATGGGCAGCAACCTCACTAATCCAGCTTAGGAGGCATTGGTAGAGATGGTCACCACCAAAGCCCTTCAAAGGAGGACAGCCGCAGACTGTTGGAGAAATGCCTAAAAGAAAGCTCCCCATGGACTTTGAAAACAACCATTCAGCTGGCTGGCGATGATCTGGACCATTCCTTTGATGACGGTGAGGTCAGTGCTGCTCTACCAAGTGAGGATCCAGCAGTGCAATATCCATCAGACAACCATACTTTGAGTGATGTGCCCTGTTTCACAGGCCATTGCCATGCACTGATTATCTCCCCTTGCTCCTGTGGGCACATCTGGGAAACAGCTGACAGAGTTTACAACCCAGGGCCTACAATTAAGCACCAAAGAAACCTCTGAAGAAGAATCTGGAGGCACCTTCCTTGAAGTCCCGTCACAGCGCTCACCCACACCCTCCACCAGGGCAGAGACACACACTTTGGTGGGACCTAATTTAAGAGTAGGCTCAAGATCACAATCTGGTGAGCACATTGCATCTTCTGATCCAATACAGGGAGACCGGGACTTCCCAGGTATCCGGCACTTGGAGGACTGCAGGAGGCCAGAAATTTGCTGAGTCCAAGTTAGATGATGAGTGTCCAGACTCGGTCATGTCACAGTTGCTGGAGCTGCAAAGGCAAGCTCAGGAATATCAGGAAGGGATGCCCACTGCATTCAGATTGCAAGGCACGATGGAGGAGTCTGTCCATCTACAGGCTGAGGTGATAGGGCTGGCATTCCAATGCATTGAGGTCAACACTGGCATGATGGCAGCCCCCATGGAGACCTTGGTCCAGGATGTCGCTCCTGCACTGCTGCCACCACTTACGCCATAGTTGGCTTCCAACAGTGTATTCGCGAGAGGATGTGCGGGGCAGCTCGATCTCACTCCAGCTACCGCTTCTCTTCAGGGAGTCAGCCTGGGTCTCTTGGGCACCCACAGGGAGGGGGATCAGCTGTTGTACCCCCCAGGGCCATCCAGGTGACTCCGGGATTGTTCAGTGCATCTGAATCCCCTTTTCCTGTGACCTCAACAGCTCCAGCTTCACAGGCCGAGGAAGGTGTCACTACCGCACAGCAGGACACACGCTAAGATCATCACAGATAGGGCGTAGCAGTCAGCAGGCTGCTTCCACCTCCACTGTGGATGACAGAGGAGCACCAAGGCACAACGGCAGCATGAGGAAGGTTAAGAAGATGTAGTTGCATGGCCTGGGCAAGGATGTTAATCACTTATACATACTGTTCACTATTGTCAATAAACTCCCAAGAGTGTTTCCCTACCTATGGCTCCTTGTTCTGATGAGCAGTGTTTGTGTCACTCAGATGTGAAACCTTTCTGCACAAGGTAAAGGCAGGTGTCTCAGCCCAAGGCCTTTTCCCTGTGCTCTGTGCAGCCTCCAGTCCAAAGTGATGGTCTGGCCTCACAATCCCTGGAGACATTACTGATACCTGCACCATGACAGTGCTTGTCATTGCTGCAAGAATGTGTTGGGCAGGCATCATAGGGCTCCATCATTCTCTCTGGGTGCTCTCAGCACCTTTCGGATAGAACTGGGCCCCCATCTCTTCAGCATCTGTGACCAGTGATGCTGTGCTCCTGAAGGGTTCAGTTGCTGAAGGTGAACAAAGGATCAGATGCTTTTAAAGTTTCATGGCTGCGTCTCCATAATATGACACTGATCACAAAGCGCAGTGAGCTGCCTTCGGCCAGGCAGGAGTCAGGCATTCTCAAAGGCTATTTGAAGATCAATGGAGTGTCCTCACTGCACATTGTCATCATCCTCCTGCAATTGAGTGACAATTAGGGCCCCTGATGCACCTCCATGACAGGAGCATTATCACAGAAGGTATGTGCGTTGCCATAAGCCAGACTGGAGTCAAACATTCATAGTTGCGATGTGAGGGTCTATGGTGTCTCCTCTTTGCATGTCATCATCATCCTCCACAAATCTAGCACCCATGAGAGTCTCCTGAGTGTGCCTGCCTCATCTGGCCAGTGCAAAGGGCTCCTCACCATCATCATTGCTTTTGAGGACCCCTTCACCCTCATCTCCATCAGTGACCTCCTCATCGGAGGAGACCTCCCGCTCCTCCATCTCCTCCTCAGCCAGCTCCTCTCCCCATTGCAGCGCCAGGTTGTAAAGTGTGCAGCAGACAATGACGATGTGGACACCCTCTGTGGATTATATTTCAGGGCTCCACCAGATCAGTCCAGGAACTGGAACTCATTTTCAGCATCCCGATGGCTTGCTCCACCAAGTTGCGCATTGCAGCATGAGCCTCATTATAGTGTCACTCTGCTGCAGTCTGAGGCCGCCGCACAGGTTTCATCAGCCATGTCCTTTGTGGATAGTCTTTGACCCCGTGGAGCCGTCCCTGCAGCCTCTGTGTACCCTGGAAGACGTCAGAGATCTGTGACTGACTGAGAATGTAGGAGCCATGCACATTCCCTGGAAACGATGCACTGACCTGCAGGATGGTTTGTGGTGGCCACACACCAGCTGCACGTTCAGTGAATGGAAGCCCTTGCAGTTGACATAGTCGACTGTGTGTTGCGATGGAGATCTGAGTGCCATGTGAATGCAGTCGATGGCACCCTGCACCTGTGAGAAACCCAAGGCCTGGGCAAACCAATCCTGGTTGTCCTGGTCCTGGGAAAAATGCACAAAGTTGTGTGCCCTTGCGAAGATGACATCTGTGACCTCATGGATGCATTTGTGGGTGGAGGCTTGTGAGATCCCACAGATGTCACTTGTCGAGCCTTGAAAGGAGCCATTGGTGTAGAAATCGAGCATCACAGCCACTTTCACGGCTACTGGCAGTGGATACCCTCCATGTCCACATGGCACCAAATCCTGCAGTAGTTGGCAGGTGTGACCAGCCAGTCCCCTCGACATGCGCAGTCTTTGGCGCCACTGATTCTCGGTCATCTGCTGGAATGAAGGGCAGTGTCTATAGATCCTGTGTCTAGCTAGGTGCCGAGCAGCAACAGCTCGCTGTGGCATGTGTGGGAGCCCCAACCCCCCCATTCTTCCTGAGGGTGCTGCTCTTCCCTCTGCACAGCCAGGCACCTCCATCACTCTCTTCTCCATTGCTTTCATTCTCTGTAAACCACGACGCATACAGCTAGGACACCAAGCTCCATGATCCTGATGTACTCTTGCAGGATGAAGGAGAGAGATGTGTGGGTTAGCATGGGTGTATTAAGAAACTATCTTGGTAAAGCCTGAAGGCCCTTTAATTCACCCTGGAGAGTGCTGGCCACCACTTGGATGGCCTGAGTTCAGTACGCTGCATGACTATCCAAAACCCCGCCTTCCTCTGCCGCACTCCACCTGATTGAATGGTGGCAGCTTTACCCACTGGACTACATGCTGTGCTCTCAGCTCAGGTGCTGGCATTCTCCTAACCTGTATTGCAAGGCTGCACAGTTAGCTTGAACCATGGGGAAGGCTGGTTCAAACTCGAATGATGACATTGCAAGGGGCTGTGAGCGCCTCCACCAGTGACTGCTCCATGGCCAGCTTTAGCAAGGAGGTTGTACAACATGCCCAGTCGTCCAACTGTTCTGCAGTCCACTAAGATGCTCATTAGTTTGCAGTATGCATTCGAGGGGTGAAAAGCACTGGAACACTTGGTGGCACTTTGACGCCTCTGTGTTGCTTAAGTGGGAAGATAATCTATAGGCCCAACTCCAATCGTATCAATGCGCCCAGGCTGCCTCGGCTGCAGAGGAATGGCCACTTTATACTAGGTGTCCCTAATGTGTGGCCGCTTCCCTTGCCCCACCCCCCACCCCACATGTGATTGTGTGCTACCTTCAACTACAGGGCAGCCTTTGCCCCTCACCCCCCACCAACGTGCCTCAACATTGAAGTCCAAAAGCCATGTCTCGTGAGCGCTCCGCAACTTTACTGTGCACTCACCTCCGAGTTCTCCTTAAAGTGCAGCCCACCAAGTGCATGTCTTTTATACGCTGTTGTGAAACATATCAGCATGAGCGGATGATCAAGCGGAGTGGATGAGTCTGGTGGGCTAGCTTTATAATGACATGCAGATATATTATATTGAGTTTCCTGACGTTCAATGGTGTGAAACGTGGCCCACCATCAACAGGCTGAACAGACGATTGCAAAAACTGGTTTCAAGATGTCATGAAACCGATTTTTGGCCTTCTTGCTAAATTGTCCGCTCGTGCCATTGAACACGCCCGACGCCAGCGAGCGTGGGCGATTCCACCCATTGCTTTGCATATGTTTCATGCCATATGCCTGAACCAAAAGGGATTCCACTCTCTCTGTGTGTGACCATAGGCATGAATCATGCAGCTCAATGCCCGGTATCCTGATAGCAGACAGATCGTTCATTCTATAGCAATCTGCTGTGCCAGTTGTATTTCAGCCAGCTTGGCAAACCAGAGGGTGACTACTGGGCAGCAAGGAATATCTGCTGATGACATAGTTGCTGACTCTGGTTTGCAATTTGCTCACAGGGTGAAATGTCATAAGAAATCTGATAGAGCAGACCATTGGCATCCTGAAGCAACTGTCCTGCTTCCTGGACTGCTCTGGAGGAGGCTGCAGTCCTCAGCTCAACCCCAATTCCTCATTCACCACACGCCTTACCTTCCCCCTGTCACTGACAATCACTTCGCCCTCTTGTTTACAAGGCAAATGTAAAAGCCAACACAAAATACACGATCCAATCTGAAATTATAATTACTAAAGTAAACTTTCCTTCAGTGCCTGTCTTCTGTGACTCTTTGCCAGTCCTAGAGCTCCTCAGTGTGATCCCTGTGGCTGCAATATAGCTGGTGGAAGTGCAGTGGGGGAGACTGCAGAAGACCTTGGGGGCTGACCTTGAGAAGAACCAGCTTTCCACTGCCTCATCTTCATATGGGTGGCAACTACCTGAGCTGGGTAACTACCAGGCTGGGAGAAGACAGCAGGTTCTAGCTCCATGGAGCTACTGTTACTCCTCTGGCATGGCTCCTCAGCAATCCTAATAATCTGATGGTGGACTGATTGATGGACTGCTGTGACCCAATGCAAGCCCTTTGATCACTGGATTCCCTGGGTTGGATTTTAGGCATCAACAGCATCCTCCAGACCCCAACCTCATTCCCAGCCTCCGGGTGTGTTTTCAGTGGGGGGAGTGGGCTAGCCCACTGCCTTCCTGCCCATCCCCAATCCCAGTGGCAGGGGTTGGGTGTGGCGGGTTGGATAAGGCACCCACTTGTCTGTGCCTACCCTTAGTTCCATTGAGGCCCTTAAGTGGCCAATTATTGCCCACTGAAGGCCCTCAATCCGCCTCCATTGCCATAATATGCCGGGCATTGAAAGGTTGGGGGGCGGGGGGGGGGGGTTGGTGGTGGGGGCGGTGGCAATAGTGAGAAGGCCTTTATTTTAACAAATTTAAAGGTGGGAAGGAAGGGGGCTATGTCCTTCGGAGTAGGGGGTTGTGCCCTGTGCACATCAGGGCCACCTGGGACCCTCCCCCCAAGATGTTATCCACCATCCCCTTTGTCCTCTCTGTCTGGCCTCCAAAACATGCCCCCACACCCCACTCACCCCCTTCCCTAGTGTGCCCCATCCCTCCCCCCAAAAATCCTGGGAATGACCTGGGTCCGGTGTCCATCTTCGACCTCTGTTG
The DNA here is from genome assembly GCF_017639515.1 of Carcharodon carcharias. Lineage (NCBI taxonomy): Eukaryota > Metazoa > Chordata > Chondrichthyes > Lamniformes > Lamnidae > Carcharodon > Carcharodon carcharias. The sequence goes on along the minus strand of NC_054474.1, from coordinate 39,678,946 downwards.
GACTGCTTGTAATCACTACTCTCTTCTGGTGCTGCTGGGACTGCAAGAGCTACTGGCCAATCAGAATGGCCGCTAGCTCTTGAGGCTGGGACTTCCTTTTCACTGAGGGGCAGAAGTCCAACACTCAGCTTGTTTGGGCCACTGGCAGCATGTTATTGCTGTGGTGCAGCCTTTTTTAAAGTTGGTCGGTTTCCAATTAATTTTTGTCCAGGAGGGAGAGCAATATGCATCCCTTCAGCCCCATGCCCCCTATCCTGTAAAATTCAGCTCTATATCTACATCTCCAAGCTAAGTTAGGAGTGCTAACTTGCTAAGATGGAACACTCTACAATTGTCTGGATAAGTGCAGCTTCGATGACACCTCAAGAAGCTTAACACCATCCAGTAAAAATAAGCTGCTTGATTGGCACCTCATCTATCACCTTAAACATTCATTCCCTCCACCGCTAGAACATAGCGGCAACAGTGTGTACCATCTACAGGATGCACTGCAGCGACTCACCAAAGCTCCTTCGAAAGCAGCTTCCAAACCCATGAACTCTACTGCCTAGAAGGACAAGGGCAGCAGGCACAAGGGAGCATCACCACTTGCAAGTTCCCCTCCAAGTCACATGCTGTACTGACTTGGAAATGTATTGCCATTCCTTCATCGTAACTCAAATCACAATCCTGAAACTTGCTACCTAACAACAATGTGGGAGTACCAGCACAACATGGATTGCATTGGGTCAAGTAGTCAGCCCACCACTTTCTAAAGGACAATTAGAGATGGGCAATAACTACTTGCCACATCCCATAAATGAATAAAAAAAAATCCTGGGTTCTAATGGCAACAACCTAAGTTTCCACCTGAGCACCTGAGTGTTGGCTAGCTGCTGTTTGTGCTGCAATGAAAGCTAAGACATTGGTCAACGGATGCTGCATCATGGTTGTTTCCACAATTCCACAAGTATTGAATGAGTTAGCCACTAGTTGCATACTAGCATGGGTGGGCTCCGAGCAAAGCCTTGTGCCAAGTTGGTGTCAGACTTCTCCATGCTTCTTGACATTGAACTCAGGCTTTCTGACAGGCTTCCCAATGAAGCAAGAATTTGGCACCACTTACTGTAGCTTTGCCCATCAAAGTCCTCCCCTAAGTCTTTTGCAGCAGAACTTGTGTGGAACCTTATCCTCCAGTAAGCTGGCACCTGTATTATCCTTGTCCTCTGCTCTAGCTGCAGCAGATTGTTACCTGGTACCTCACAATGTGCAGATTCTGCCTCTACCAGATCCTTTAAAATACACAGTGCAGTGTCAGTATCTGAGCTGGTGGCCCTGAGTGTAAAATCAAATGTTGGTGTGTCTTTTTTATCACTGTCTTCTTGCTCTTCCATTGCTGCCTACACAGGTTGCAGTTCTTGGGTATCTGAAATGAAAAAGGGCACAGGGGTTGGCTTCTGGCAAGGAAAGAGGAGAATGTGAGAGGTGCATGTTTACACCATCTGCAATTTGTAAATCAGAAGAGAGTTAGAGTTGAGAGTGGGTTGTGAGAAGGAGGATTAGGTGTTGTTAGGAACTAGAGATGGTTTACATAAAATGTATTTGTATTTGTGTGTGCTAGGAATGTGTTTTAGCTTTAATGTCTAAGTTTGATTTGCATTTCCGTATTTGTGGGTTAACATATGAACATACGAATTAGGAGAAGGTGTAGGCCACTCGGCCCCTCAGGCCTGCACCGCCATTCAATAAGATCACGGCTGATCTGAATATAACCTCAACCCCACATCCCTGCCTACCGCCGATAACCTTTCACCCCCTCATTAATCAAGAATCTATCTAGCTCTGCCTTAAGAATTTTCAAAGATTTTGCTTCCACCGCCTTTTGAGGAAGAGAGTTACAAAGACTCACAACCCTCTGAGAGAAAAAATTCTCCTCATCTGTCAAGAAGATACAATGTCTATAACGTTTTTGGAAATTATTTTAAGAGTTTAGTGGTGGCTGTGTCCATGTGTGTGTATATGTGTGTGTATGTGTGTGTGTGTGTGTGTGTGTGTGTGTGTGTGTGTGTGTGTTTTAATTGGATTAAAGCCAGCTAGTCTGGAGTCTTTGATGTATAGAAGAGAAGTAGCTTTGATATGTTAATTAGGTAATAATTTGGGTCATTTTGCATTTTTTTCAAACAAACTTGTGTGGTTTGGATTCAAAGAGAGGGAGTGAAATGTTACACCTAAACAGGTGAAGTTCAGAAATAGTGGGCAGAAATTTTTCCTCGGTGGGTGGGCACACCCGCGTCCGACCCACTTGAGTGTGAAATGATGCACATTGATGTCGGCTGAGTTTGCACAGTGCACAGTCGCGCGATAATTCAGTCGGTGGGCTCGAGCCCAGTGACAATTAAAAGGCCTGTTAAGGCCATTAAGTAATCAATTAACTTAAATTTTTCGTTGTCCATCCAACCTAACAGTTGGCGGGCAGGCAAAAAGGCCAAGCGGTCTTTGCATTTTTTGAGAAACCTCATCCATGGGCGGGAGGAGGTTTCCAAAAGCAAATAAAGATAAAATAAAAGTTTTAAAATTGAATTACCAAAATGTCCCTGCTCATGTGACAGTCACATGAGGGGACATGTTTTATTACATTTTTATTTTCTTCATTTTCTTTTTTTTAACAAAGCTTCATCTCCCTGAAACAAAAACAAAAATTGCTAGAAAAACGCAGCAGGTCTAACAGCATCTGTGGAGAGAGAGACACAGAGTTAACGTTTTGAGTCCATGTGACTTCTTCAAAACAGAAGAAGAGTCATTCGGACTTGAAACGTTAACTCTGTCTTTTTGTCCACAGATGCTGTCAGACCCACTGCATTTTTCCAGCAATTTTTATTTTTGTTTCAGACTTCCAGCATCCACAGTATTTTGCCTACATCCCCCTGAGGCAGCTCTGTGCCTCAGGGAGATTATGCAGCACTCACTCATGCGCATGCATGAAGTTCATGATCGCCCCACTCGCTCTCCTCCTCCGCCCACACAGGCAGCACTGAGTGCTGCCGCTCACGTTTCTTGCTGGGTGGGCCTTAATTGGCTCTGCCTTCATGATCTCATAATTGCCCTTATTTAAGTTTAAAATACTAGTCTTGGACACACTCATTTCTCCCTCAAAATGAATGTAAAATTCAATCATATTATGATCGCTGCTACCTAAGGGTGCCTTCACTAGGAGGTTATCAATTAATCCTATCTCATTGCTCAATACCAGGGGGAGAATTTTCTCCCTGCCAATGGGCACGCAGCCATTTTACGTGGGTGGGCCAATTAAGGCCCGCCCAGCGTGACGCACACCCAGAAGGGCTGAGTGCTCCCTATGTGGATGGGGGGAGTAGCCTGAGTTGGGGCCTACACTCTTCATGCATGTGCATGAAAGAGCACAGAAATCAGGGAGATTAGTTTGATTATCAAAAATTTTAATAAAGAAAAAGAAAATTTAAGACAAATCCTCTCATGTGACACTGTCACATGAGCTGGGACACGTCAATGAACTTTAGTAAAAAAATTATTTGAGCTACAAATCCTTCATGAAACCTCATCCCGCTTGTGGGTGAGGTTTCATGATAAATGTGAAGGCTGCCTGGGCTCTTCGCCTGCCGGCCAACCTTAAGGTTGGACAGGCAGCTCAGTTAATTACTGTAACTAGCTTTAAAATGGCCTTAATAGGCCGACTGCTGCGCGCCTGCCGAACTGAAGTTCTAAATAACGTGTGGTGACGTCAGGAAGTACACCCGACATTACCATGCATCATTTTACATGTTGGCGAGTGGTGCCCGTTCCCGCATGCCGACCCGAAGATTCTGGCCCAGGTCTAGTATAGCCTGTCATCTGGGTGGCTCCAGAACATGCTGCTTTAAGAAACTATCCCGAAAATGTTTTAAGAACTCCTCATCTATGCTACCTTTGCCCATCTGATTTTTCCATTCTATATATAAATTAAAATCCCCATGATTATTGCTGTTCCTTTCTGGCAAGTTCCCATTATCTCTTCTTTTATACTCTGTCCTACTCTGTAGTTACAATTGGGGGGCCTGTATACCACTCCCACAAGTGACTTCTTGCCTTTATCATTCCTTGTCTCAACCCTAGCTGCTTCTATGTCCTGATATCCTGAACTTAGGCCCTCCGTCCCAAATGTACTAATACCATTATTAATCAACAGAGCCATCTCTCCACCTTTTCCTAACTTCCTGTCCTTCTTAAATGTCACGTACCCTTCAATATTCAGGTCCCAATCTATGTCATCCTGTAGCCACATGTCTATAATGGCTATCAGATCGTACTTATTTATTTCTATTTGCGCTATCAGTTCACCTGTTTTGTATCAAATGCTATGTACATTTAGATACAGAGCTTATAGTTTTGTCCTTCTATTATCTTTGCAGCATCTAGCTTTATCTGCTGATTAACTCTTAGATTTTTACTCTCTGTCCCTCCCTATCATAGTCTATTTATCATTTCCCATTCTCTCTTGCCTCGTCTCTACTCCTTGGTTTACCACATCTGCCCAAATTTGATCCCTTGCCACCACTATTCAGTTTAAAACCCTCTCTACCTCCCTAGTTAAATAGCTTGCGAGGACACCAGCCCAGTATGGTTTCAGTGTAAGACCGTCCCAGTGGTACAGATCCCACTTTCCCCATTACTGGTGCCAGTGCCCCACAAACCGAAACCCACTTCTCCCATGCCAGTCTTTGAGCCATACATTCACTTCTCTAATCTTATTTGTCCTATGTCAATTTGTACGTGGCTCAGGTAATAATCTAGAAATGATTACCTTTGAGGTTCTGCTTCTTAATTTGATGCCTAGCTTGACATACTGACTATGCAGAGCCTCCTTCCTCATCCTGCCAATGTCGTTGGTGCCTACATGGACCATAACAACTGGATCCTCCCTTTCCCACTGCAAGTTCCTCTCCAGCCCTGAGCAGATATCCCAAACCCTGGCACCAGACAAGTAACAAAGCCATCTGGACTCTCGCTCTTTGCTACAGAGAACAATGTCACTCCCCCTTATTATACTGCCCCCTACTACCACTACATTACTTTTTGCTCCCCCTGCTTGGATGATTTCCTGTACCACGGTGTTATGGGCAGTTTGCTCATCTAACCTGCAGCCCCTGCTCTCATCCAAACAAGCTGAGAGAACCTCAAACCTGTTGAACAATTTCAGAGGCTCACAGTCCTGCATGCCTGCCCTCTGGGTCCCCTTACATGCCTCACTCACGGTCACACATCTCTGTCCCTGGCCACTGACCAAATCAGGAGATGCTATCCTAAGTGGTGTGACTACTTCCTGGTACAAAGCATCCAGGTAACTTTGCCTCTCCTTGATGTGTTGCAGAGTCCGTAACTCAGCCTCCAGCTCAATGACTCTGAGCCAAAGATCCTCGAGCCACAAACATTTACTGCAGACGTGTTTGCCCTGGATCACAATGTTATCCAGGAGCTCCCACATGCTGCAGTCTTGACACATCACCTGTCCTGCCATCCTTAATGTGTTTTAAACAATTACATAATTATATTAGTCACTTATGTATGTTGCTTTCTTATATTTTTGATTAACCTTACCACCAAATTGTGTATTAAATGTTTGGGATAGAATAGAACTTACCCACTTACCAGGTACTCACCAAAAAGCTAGCTCCTTTCCCTAGAATAGAGCAACAAACAATTTCTGTGGGGTGAGAAAGATAGAAAGAGGAAACAAACAATTCCTCCTCCCCCGAACTCCCCTCTCACCAAACTCCAAGGACTGAATTTTCCCACTGTCGGGCGGGGGAGTTGATGGGCAGGCGCGTACAGGCGTGCTTCCGATCGGGTGCCCTCAATTGGAGGTGCACCGCCATTTTACGTGGGCGGGCCAATTAAGGCATACCCAATGTGAAGTCTGCATGGAAGCACTGTGCGCTACCTGTGTGGGCGGAGGGGAATCCCAAAAGCGAGAGTGCGCTTTTTCGCGCATGCGCATGAAAGAACGCACTCATCTCCCTGAGGCTAAGTGCAGCCTCAGGGAGATGGCTGTACATGTAAAAAAGATAAAAAATAGGAAATGTCCCCTCATGTGACAATGTCACATGAGTTGGAACATGTCCATAATTTTTACAAAACCTTTATTAATTTTTTTTAAGGCTCCATGAAACCCCATCCCTGTGGGACGAATGCTCCGGTCGGCAAGTGGGGGTGAGGCCCACTCGCCAATGCATAAAATGAAACATGGTGATGTCAGGCGGGCATCCCAACATCACCACATGTCACTTAGATTTCCAGTTCGGCGGGCGCGCTGCCAACTCGGCTGCGCACCTGTCGAACTGTCAAAGGCCTATCAAGGCCTGTTAAAAACTAATTAAAGCAATTAAAAGAGTTGCCCGTCCAAAATTAAGGTTGGTGGGCAGGCGAAGAGCCAGGTGGGCTTCACATTTTTATGAAGCCTCATCCACGAGCGGGATGAAGTTTCATGAAAGGTTTTAAAATTCAATAAAAATGTTTAAAATAATTATTTGACATGTCCCAGCTCATGTGACAGTGTCACATGAGGGGACATGTTTTAAAAGATTTTCAGTACTTTATTTCAGGTTTTAAATGTCAAGCTGATCTCCCTGAGGAGATCCTGGCCCCGCCAAGCCCTGCACAACTCCCCTGACGGGGGTGGGGGTGGGGGTATGGAGTTTTTCCTCAAGTCTTCACTCAGTTTGTCAGGGCTGCACTAAAGACCCTGAATTTGTAGTAAACTGAACTGCGGCTACAGTAACCAGATTCAACCAATTAGCTAACTAAATATTCAGCTCCTACAGCTGGGAGTGAGTTTACCCTGTTTGAACTGCAAGAAAGAAAGAACTTAGTTTGCTTACACCTCACTTTCCAGCTACTGTTAATTACAGATTAGGTTAGATTTTAAGAGCAAAATTTAAGAACAAATTTAACATTTAAAACTCCCCTCTCACCAAAATCAAGGGGAGGAATTTTCCCTCATCCGACCGGCTCAGCGGGTACGGGTGGGGGCGCTCGGGAAGCCGACCGCTGCCCGCGATTGGGACCGGACCGTGATTTTACGGCTAGCAGGCCAATTAAGGCCCGCCTAGCGTGAAATGCTTGCGGCGCCAGTCAGTGCTGCCTGTGTCGGGGGGAGGAGGGCAAGAGCGCAAGTCCACACATGCGTGCGGGTGTGCACTGGAAAAGCTCCCTGAGGCACAGAGCTGCCTCAGGGAGATGAAGAGTTTGGAACATTAAAATTAAACATTTTTAAATGTTATGAAACATGTCCCCTCATGTGACTCTGTCAGACATGCAGGGACATGTTGTTAATGAAATGTTAACATTTATATTTTATTTTTATTTGCTGTTGGAAACCTCATCCCACCCGTGGATGAGGTCTCCTAAAACATGCAGCTAGGCCTTTTTGCCTACCCGTCAACTGTAAGGTTGGGCGGGCAGTGAAACATTTCTTTCAATTATAACTTTAATGGCCTTAATAGGCCTTTTAATTGTTGGGCACCCGCCGACAGATATATCGTGCGAGTGCGCGCTGAGGGAGGGCGTGTGAGTGCGCGCTGATTGAGGGCGTGCGAGTTTGTGCTGACGGAGGGCGTGCGAGTGCGTGCTGAGGGAGGGATGCTCACCCGACATCGTCGCGCATCATTTTACGCTCGGTCGGGTCGGGCGTGCTCCCGCCTGACAAGCCTTATATTCTGGCCCAAGTCTTCACTCAGTTAGTCAGCTGCACTCCTGAAACCTGAGCTTTAGTTTCACTTTAAAAGATGCCCGTGTTTTTAATAAGTTTTGTGAATTGGAGACATGTGTTATCAAGGGGAGTAGTGGTTTAGGGAAGTTAAAACAAAGTAGAAAAAAATGTGCTGTTGCCTAACAACAGGGATCCAGAGAGGGAGGCCCCCCACAAACACACAGACAGAGAAACAGAAAGCAGTTTGAGTTCTGTTGGTCAGTGTGCTCTAAAGTTGAAAGGAGCGGGAGAGGAGGGAACTGCAGGAAGCAGGTTTCCCCAAAGAACAGAAGAGGGAAGGCCCCAAGACCTCCTAGTCAAAGGGAAAGAACAAGAATCTGGAAAATGCCATGTTAAAAGAAGCTAGAAGCAAGGAGCAGAGAGGAAGACTCCAAGCTTAAAGGGAGAAGCTGCAGGACTTAGATTTAAGGCCATATAGGCATATGAGTAGCCAGCAAATCCAAGGAGACAGCTGAAAAGCTGTAACTCTTTACTATGGACATGTGAAGCAGTGGTGTTCTGTTGGCATGGCAGAGTCAGTGAGAGTGCGTGGAAGGAAGGTTGAATGCATGATCCAGGAGTGCTTGAAATCCTGGAGGTGAACCCTTGTGGAAGGCGTCTAAGAGAAAGCGTGGTTTGGGAGATATTTCCAAGCAACTTTTTCGAGAGTGGAGGTTGGAAACCCTCGTGTGAATGAAAGGGCTCTGTGAGATTGGTTAGCTCACGAGGTGACAAGCGTCAGGGGGGAGTTGATGAGGGATCCATAGCATCAGTTTGGGGTGGCATCTGTCACTTGGTTTCAGAGTGTTGTGTGCCTGACTACAAGTCGCCCATTGGTTTACATGGACTGCACTTACTGTGAACATTAGAGCGTAAGATAGCTTTTGTAACTTGTGTTATCCTTGTCTGTTTACATCTGTGAAGGTACAGGGCAGCATTTTCCCCCCGTCAGGGGGAATGTGCGGGAGCGGGTGCGAGTGGGCAGGCTCCCGATTGGTGCCCCCGGTCATGGGTGCACTGCCATTTTATGTGGACGGACCAATTAAGGTCTGCCCAGCGTGATGTGCGCCCGGAAGCGCTGTGCACTACCTGTGCTGGCGGGGGAGGGATTCACTGAGCCGGGAGTGTGTGCTTTTGTGCATGGTGCGTGAAAGAGCGCACAGATCTCCCTGAGACAAAGTGCCGCCTCAGGGAGATCGGCTCAAATGTGAAAAACAGATTAAAAAATAGAAACATTTTCACTGACATGTCCCCTTGTGTGACACTGTCACATGAGCTAGGACATGTCCATAAACTTTATTTGAAGAGTATGTTAAAATTTTCAAACCCTCATCCCGCCCGTGGATGCGGTGTCATGTTTTTTCTGAAGGCCACCTGGGCTCCTCGCTTGCCCACCAACCTTAAGGTTGGACAGGCAGGTCCTTTAAGTGTTTTAATTACCTCACTAAGGGCCTTAAGTGGCCGTTGACAGGTTGGCGGGCGTGTAGCCGACTTGGCTGCGTGCCCACCGAACTGAAAATCTAAATGACGTGGGGTGACGTCAGGAAGCACACCCGGCGTCACCCTGTGTCATTTTACGCATTGGCGAGCGGGCCCTGCCCCCACTAGCCAACCACAAAATGCTGGCCATGGTCATGGATGAAGGAGAATTGTAATGTAATTCCTGTGTCTCTGTCGGTAGCCACTCTCCACGTATCTAAACAAAAAATAAAAGCTAGAATCAATCAATCTGGGTTCCACCCTGGGATCTGACATCAGCTGGGATCATAACAGTATTAAGATGCCATCATCTTCAGTGAAATCAGCCCTGTCGCTTTCCACAGCCTCAGCAATGGCCTTTCTCATAACAGCCAGCATTATCCACTTCCAGCCAGGACATGGAAGCACATCTCTCTTTCTCTGGTTAGTACCTGTTGCCTCCCATTTTGTATCACCTCCTCCTGCCGGCGAGAGGAAAATGTGAGCGAGTGCTGTGCAATATGTTTATGTGATGTGAATGTCTTGGTTGAATAGCTGGAAGTGTGACCAAACTTTGAGCTGTGGGTGTGAGGTTTGCAGCAGTGCTAATTATATGAGGAAGAGGTGTAGCATGTGAATACTGATTGTTAGAGATCGTTTGTGGGTGAGTGAAAGGGTGTGGTGAATTGAGCAGTGTCTGAGACTAGTGGGGCCGTTGATGGCATTTAACATTGGAAGGTGCAATCACTGACTTTGAGGTATGAGGTCATGGGGCGTCTTGGTGCTAAACTCCTGGGGCAGAATTTTATGGTCTCCCATGGGTGGGTTTGCATGTGGGAAGGGCCCATAAAATTCACGGGTTTCCTTTTCTGCCGTCTACCTGTCCGCCCCCAACCTAACAATGATTTTATGGGTGCCAGGCATGGCCTTGAGCAGCATGCCACCCTTGCGCCAATTGAGGCCCTTAGGTTGCTAATTAATGGCCACTTGCCGCCCAGCTGCAATTTTTCAGCCGGCGGGATGAGGTTGTTAACCGGTGGGAAGCCAGTAGGTTTGCCTGCTTCGGCCATGGGAAAGAAAGTGGGGCGTACCTCCTTCTCAGGCCCCCTTTTCCAATCGCAGTCCTCCCTCCCAATCTCTGCCCTCTCTGGTCCTCCTGGCCTGTGTATCCCAGCCCCCATTCTCCTTAGCCTCCTCTCTCTCCTGGTCTTGCCAAGAACACGCCTAACTTATCTGTCATTTGGCTCCTGATTTTTCCTGGACTGGAGGCAGCCCCAGCAGTAGCCACTGCTCCTAGTGCTGCTGGTGGGACCAGAGAGCTATCAGCAAATCAGATTAGCCAGCAATTGTCAGTGGTGGAACCTCCTGCACAGGTGGGGGTGGGGAGAAAATCTCTCCCTGAGCCACTGAATACTCTTCCAAGTGTTAATGGCTTTGGGGCAGACCACTGTAGTGGGTGTGGGGGGGTGGCTTCAAGACGACTTTCAGCAGCAGGGTGGTAAACTCCACCATCCATGAAATCCTGCCCTGCAAATGACCTCTGCTGCTCCCTGTTCCCACTGCCTTCTCGTCGTGTGTTTGCAGGTTCCCTTGCCCTCCGCCACCTCGGACTGTCTTCCTTTTCCCCTCTTCCACCAAGACCTCCAATCCTTTCTTCAAAAACCCAGGAGCTTGCTCTCTCCAATTATCAGGCATTCTTCACTTTTTCCCCAGTCAGGTTCAGTTACAGAACAATCCCAGTACCTGCTCCAACCACAATACACCTCCCTTTTAACAGGTCCATGCTAGATTTAAGGAACGTTAAGTTACGAATGACAATGGGCCTCCTGATGATGCATGCAGCCAACAGACAGCATGGGTAGCGCTAGCTTTTACAGTCAGCAACCGGGGGCAGGCCTACCTCGCCAGCAAATAAAATAACATGCGATGATGCGGGTGTGCGTCCCTATGTCACCGCGCTGTCTCGTGATATTTCATTCAGTGGACAGGGCATGTACGCCCGCTGACAATTGATAGGCCTATTAAAGCACGGTTAGCGGGCAGGCTAAAAGGTCAAGAGGCCTTTATGTTTTTTAGGAAACCTCATCCACGAGCGGGATGAGGTTTCCTAAAGCTTTTACAAATGAAATAAAAAGTTTTTCTGAAAAATAAAAACATGTCCCATCTCATGTGAAACAGTCACAGGGGGCACATGTTTCAATAAATTTTTATTACATTTATTTATGTTTTTCAAAAGCGCTTCAATCTCCCTGAGGCAGCACCGTGATGAGCAGGCTACACGGAATTGGCCTGCTGCCTGCATTACACTGAACGGGGGCAGGTTAATCGAGCATTGCAATTCCTGCCCCCTTCTTCTCATGTTAGCCTATTTAACACCCCCCAGTAATTTCAACATTTATCTTTAGTGCTGTAAATGAGCTCTTTACATCTACCACACTTCCTCATTTCTAGTTTTTCCATTCTAATACAAAGGACGGTTAGCTCATTAGCTTGTAGACTTTTCTGGTCTAAATCTCCCGAGCACATCACACACTGAACTTCCCCACTGAGCCTTCAGAGGATCTCATACAGAAATTCTCGTTCCATTAGCAGGACACTACATCTTAATTATTAGATGCATCTATGCGTCTTCAGACTCAAGTTATGACACGAGAGATGAGAATACCTCTAATCAGGTACTTTCTAGATGCCATATTCATGCTTCAATACATGTATTGAGTATGCAGAAAACATTAAGATAAAGCATACTTCACAAAGTTGAAGAAAAACATCACGAAATGCAATCACTCTGAATGATCCACTGGGATTGCAATGAAAGTCCCAGGTCAATCTATTATTCTTGGATGTTTCTGAGAGGAATAGTGAGTTTCCCGCTGAGATATCATGAATAATTTTATACAGAAATTTGTTACTACCTTACAGGATAGCCCTGAATGAGCTAGGCTTGTTGGAAAGTAACATTTTTACACATGAGAATTAAAATCAGTACGTGTAGAGCTAAGTCATATTGCCTATTGTCAGTTATGCTCTGTATGCCATGAAGAGTGCTCTGCCTATGAGTATGTAGACAGTTGCACAGACAGTGATCTTTTTATGTTTTGTTCAGCACAACCGCACCAAAGTGTTAAAAAAAACTGACTCTGCGGGTAAGTTTATAAAAGTGTCCAAAAAACCAACAGGTAGTTTAAGGATTTTAAAAAATATCTGGCCAAGACTACACTGGAGTTGTTTGGCACATGGTGCCAAGGAAGAGTAATGTAATATCACTTCTTGAATGAGTAACGCACCACTTGTCAATTCCGCGGTAAGGTGGAGATCTGACTCTGCAGCTATGATGGCAGTTTCACGCACAGCTGAAACTGCAATGCATCAGTGAGAAAGTTTCAGCATAGCTATACCCTAAATTTGTTGGAATAAGTAGTTTGCCTGTATTTGAATAGAACTGAAATTGTTGGTTTCTTCATTCTAAGTGGTGCACAGTTTGATTTATGCCTCTTTTACTAAATGTAAACCTTCTATCCTTTCAATTTTATTGGTGGATGTTAGTGTTCATAATGACTGCTAGTGTTGAGCAACAGAATACCTTCCCATTTGAGGCAGCAACAGTTTGCATTCCTGTGAGAGCGTAGATGTGAATTAATACTGGAGTAATATGTGATGAAAGCAAATGATTCCTCTATATTAAATGCTGCCTGAGAATTTGTATTCCTTTGCCAAAAAACACTGGAGAGAAGTGAGGAATAAGTCTGACGATTGCCTGTTGAGGTTAGTGAAAAATATTTAATGATAACTTTTGCAGCATTTTTTAGCCGCATAGAAGAACCAAGAAGTTTGTATTTTACTAGGTCAGCACTGAAATAATGAATGTCATAAAACTGACTTCGAAGTGTCAACATTGCAGTAAAAGGAATGAATAGTGTAGAGGAAAGAACACTGGCCAGGATTTTACAGTTGGCATGCTGGGGCAGGCCTGACACACCAGCATGTAAAATGTGATGATGTCGGGTGTGCCTCCCTACACCATCGTGCTGTCTCGCAATGTTTCATTTAGCTGGCGGGGCACGCACGCCCGCCGATAATTGAAAGGCCTATTAAGGCACGGTTAGCGGGCAGGCTAAAAGGTCAAGAGGCCTTTACATTTTTTAGGAAACCTCATCCACGAGCAGGATGAGGTTTCCTAAAGCTTTTACGAATGAAATAAAAAGTTTTTCTGAAAAATAAAAACATGTCCCATCTCATGTGACACAGTCATATGAGGGGGCATGTTTCAATAAATTTTTATTACATTTATTTGTATTTTTCGAAAGCGCTTCAAACTTCCTGAGGCAGCCCCATGCCTCAGGGAGATTGAAGTGCTCTTTCATGCGCATGCGCAAAAGAGCGCTGCACCCGACTCTACCTCCTCCCCCGCCTGCACAGGCGCTACCATTCGCTTATTACGCTGGGTGGGCCTTAAGTGGCCGGCCTGCATAAAATGGGTGTGTGGAGTCGATCGCAGGTAGTGGTCGCCTCCACGACTGTCCCCACTGAGCCTGTCCGACGTGGGAAAATTTCAGGCCATGACAGACTAATGCAAGAAAGCAGGCTGGGAGAAAAAAGAGCATTGAAAATGAATGTTTTGCACCAGGTACTATGCCAGAAAGCAACTACCTTGGCTTCATAAAAGAGCACTGACTGAGATGTGACTGATATGAGTCACCTACTCTGCTGAGTCCTGCATGGAGAATCAATTATTTGACATGCATTTGATTACCACTAATTTCAACATTTGTGCCACAAATATCTACCTAATTACTCACAGATCATTTATATACCACCTTCAGTTTGCAGAAATACCCCTTTGCGTTCGCAAGAGAAGATAGGAAAATTTATGTTGGAGAGTTGAAAGGTGATCAAAGACTTAGTTGACAAAATGGGTTTTAATAGCTTTAGGAAGGGAAACTACTGAGAAACAGAAAAGTTGAAGGAGGGAGTTCCACAGAGTAGGGCCTATATGGCTTATTCGCCAATGCTGAAGATAAAAGGGGGTTAGGTGCACAGAAGGCCAGAGTAAGAGGGCCAGAGACCATGGGAAGTGGAGGTAAAGTTAGAGGAGGTTTCTGAGGTAGCAGGGGGTAAGACCATAGTTTTAAAAAGAGCGCAGAGTGCGAGGAAACTTCAATTTGATAGGAACGGGAGACTTCATTTTAAAAAGAGCGCAGAGAGTGTAAAAAGAGTACGGAGAACAGGAAAACTTCATTTTAAAAAGATTGGGGAGACCAGGGAGATGTCAATTTAAAAAGAGCGTGGAGAGCAGAGAGACATCATGTGATGGGGTGATGTTACAAACCACAACATGATATGAGTGCAGGGAAAGCAGCTGATTGGTGAGCAGGATTGGTGAGTATTTCTAGTTTTTAAAGTAAAGGTAAGGTCTTTAGTTTGTCTTTAGGTCTCTCTTCTTTTTTTCTCTCTTTTTCTTAAAAATAGCTTGTTAAGTATAAGACCGATACTAGTGTAAAAAAAATTACAATAAAGTGTAAAGAGCGGGGATACTAGAGTAATTAATTAATAAATTAGATAAAATATGATAGTTATGGCAGGACAGGTAACGTGTTGCTACAGCAACATATGGGAGCTGCTGGACACCAAGGTAATCCAGAGTGAACACATGTGTACCAAATGTTTGCAGCTCGAGGAACTTCGGATCCGAGTTAAGGAGCTGGAGTCCGAGCTGCAGACATTGTGACAACTCAGGGAGGGGTGATGTTACCTGGACACTTTGCTCCAGGAGGCAGTTACACAGCTCAGATTAGGTAATTCAAATTTGGTCTGTGATCAGGACCAGAGGGTGTGACTGCAGATGAGGCAGGTATGGGGACCCAGGGGGTAGCATTCGAGGAACCTTGGCCCCTGCAATTGTCCAACAGTTACGAGGTTCTTGCAAGCTGTATGGATGAGAGCGGGGACTGCAGAGAGGATGAGCGAATTGACCACGGCACCATGGTACAGGAAACCATTCAAGTGGTGGAAGGAAATAGGAATGTAGCAGTGGCAGGGGACAATTAGGGGGATAGGTACTGTTCTCTGCAGCTGTGAGCATGAGTCCTGAAGGCTGAGTTGTCTGCCTGGTGCCAGGGTTAAGGACATCTCCTCAGGGCTGGAGGGGAACTTGGAGTGGGTTGGGAGGAATCCAGTTGTCATTGTCCACTTTCATACCAATGACATTGATAGGATTAGAAAGGAGGTTCTGCTGAAAGAATTTGAACAGTTAGGAGCTAAATTTAAAAGCAGAACCTCCAAAGTAATAATCTCAGGATTACTACCTGAGCTACGGGCAAACTGGCACAGGGTAAATAAAGTCAAGGAGTTAAATGCGTGGCTCAATGATTGGTGTGGGAGGAATGGGTTTTGGTTCATGGGGCAATGGCATCAGTACTGGGGTAGAAGGGAGCTGTACCGGTGGCTTTAAACTAAATAGAGGGGATAAGGGTTCTGGAGAGGGGATATATAGGCTTACAAAGCAAAAGAATATGGCATCATTGCAGGGCAGCTATTAGGTAATGATACCCAGAGTTTGGCAATGTATACAAACATAAAGAAACAGCAGCATAAAGGGTCAGAATGGTAAAAAGGCAAAATTATTGGCTCTTTACTTAAATGCACATATTATTCAGAACAAAATAAATGAACTAACAGAACAAATAGGGGTTATTAGATATAATCCAAAGCCATTATGGAAACATGGTTACAAGGGGATCAAAACTGGGAGCTAAGGCCAAGATTTTCCAGCTCTCTCACGGGCAGGACTTACGTTTTTTGAAAGGACAGGCAGGAAGGAAATGGTGGTGGGGTAGCTTTGTTAGTATGAGATGGAATAAGTATGATAGAAAGAAATGATCTTGGATCAGAAGATGTAGAATCCATATGGGTGGAAGTAAGAAATAACAAGGGGAAGAAGACAGTAGTGGAAGTAGCCTATAAACACCCTAACAGTAGCTATACTGTAGGACAGAGAATAAATCAGGAGATAATGAGGGCATGTAAAAAAGGCAGTACATTAATCATGGGTGACTTTCAAATTAATGTAGATTGGGAAAGTCAAATTTACAGAGGTAGCCACGAGCAAGAATTCACAGAATGTACTCAGGACAGTTTCCTAGAACAATATGTTGTGCATCCAGCCAGAGATGAGGCTATTTTGGACCTGGTAATGTGTAATGAGGCAGGTTTAATAAATGATCTCAGAGTGAAAGATCGCCTAGGAAACAGCAACCATAACATAGTAGAATTTAGCATTCAGTTTGAGAGTGAGAAACTTGGATCTGAAACAACTGGACTGGGAAAGGAGTTTCGCTGTAAAGATAGTTGATGAACAATGACAGACGCTTAAGAAAATAGTTCATGGCTCATAACAAATATATAATCCAGTGATGAAGAAGCATTCTAGGAAGGGAATAAACCAACCACAGTTAACCAAGGAAGTTAAGGATAGTATCAAATTGAAAGAAAAGTCATAAAATGTGGCAAAGATTAGTGGTAAGCCAGAGGATTGGGAAAGGTTTAAAAATACACAAAAGGTGACCAAAAAAAAAATGAGGGAGAAAATAAACCCTTTGAAGGTGAACTAGCAAGTAATATAAAAATGGACAGTAAGAGCTTCTTTAAATATATAAGGAGGAAAAGAGAGGCCAAAGTGAATATTAGACAAAACCTAGAATATAGTAAACAGTTTTGGTCCCCTTATCTAAAGAAAGATATACTGGCATTAGAAGCAGTCCAGAGAAGGTTCACTAGGTTATTCCTTGGTATGGAGGGATTTTCTTATGAGGTGAGGTTGAGTAGGTTAGGACTGTACTCATTGGAGTTTAGAAGAATGAGAGGCAACCTTATTGAAACATATAAGATTCTTAGGGGGCTTGACAGGATAGATGCTAAGAGATTGTTTCCCCTCGTGGGAGAGTCTAGGATCAGAGGGCATAATCACAGAGTAAGGGGTCGCACATTTAAGAGAGAGAATGTGGAAGAATTTCTTCTCTCAAAAGGTAATGAATCTGTGTAATTCTTTACCGCAGAGGGCTGTAGAGGCTGGGTCGTCAAATATATTTCAAGGATAAGATAGACAGATTTTTAATCAGTAAGAGAATCAGGGATTATGGGAAAAGTGGAGTTGAGGATTATCAGATCAGCCATAATCTCATTGGTTGATGGAGCAGACTCGATGGGCTGAATGACCTACTTCTGCTCCTATGTATTATGGTCTTACGGAGCCAATGTAAATAAGCAAGCACTAGCATAATAGGCAGGTGGGACTAAATGCACCTTAGGCTGTGGGTGATTGAATTTTGTATAAGTTGTGGTTTACAGAGGGTGGAAGTTAAAGAGAGTATTGGAAGAATCAAAAGCAGAGGTGATGACAGTAAAATAGGGATTTAGGTGACTATTTTTTTGAACAAGTGACATTTTATTTTCTGTTCAATATTACACTGCAGCATATAGCAGACATGGATAAAGTCATTCTGCTATGCTAAGTGTCATGCCAATACAGACAGGAAGATATTGCAATTAAAAAAAAACTGTTTCCTTTTAAAATGGACCCTGAAGAACTGTTAAGATGGTTGCAAAGAGGGTCAGGTGACCTTTACCAACTTCAACACATTAACAAGCTTCTGAAAAGTTCCAAATTGAACCATAATGGGCGGGTGTCTCCCCTCTGAATGGACATGCCGAATCAGCCCTCCTCTGTGGAATTTCACACCCGCTATATTCTAAGTTTAATATAGAAACAATAGATTCCAAGGGCTGAAAAATACAGGGGGTGGGGTGGCAGAGGGTGCGCACTCACCTCAGAAACCACGTCAGCATGAAGCTGACTGACTCCATCCCTGAGCAGCCCTGCAGCCATAAAGTACTGCAGGGCTCATTATCGATTGGCTGGCAGCTCCATCAGTCCCAACGGTGCCAGGAGGGCGTCAGTGGCAGCTGCCGAGAATGCAGCTAAAGAGAGGAGCCAAGGCCGAGGATCCAAGGGCAAGGCAAGTCCGGAGTCTTGTGCTGGGAGGGTTTTGGAGTGTTAGGGACAGGAACAGTGGGGAGAGAGGATGGGTTTAAGAGGAGCTGGTAGGAAAGAAGGCGGCATTCCGTCTAAAAGGAGGCTGCCCCATGAGCAACAAAGGGCAGCCCTCGAAGAGTGACCCCCTCCTCTTCCTTCCCACCCTTTAACCATTTGAGGTGGAAAATCAGGCTCCTTGCTCATGCCTTGCTGCCCATGTCAAACGTATTATGGCATTCTCAGCATATTATTAGATTCAATAGGCTTGGTAACAAGCCTAATTGACCATTAATTGGTCATTTAATATGGTGGCTGGGCTGCAAATTCTGGTGCCTGCTGGCCCTCCCACTGATCCCTGCCCTTCACCCCCTCCCCACCTCCCCACACTATAGGGGTGAGCTTGGGAGTGGGCAGGAAGGTGGTGGGATGGGTGCCCACACCATTCTACCTGCCCCCACATTGGAAACACGCCTGCAGGGGGCACGTAAAATTCAACCCATAGATTTTATGACTTCAGGTTTGTTTATGTAACAAAGGAAAGCTATTGAGACCAGCTATCGACAAGTGAAATAAAAAAGACCACCACTTACTGTCTAATGAATGTCATTGGCCTTTGACTATGTGATTAAAACTAATTATTTGTGACTGAAAGATCACCATTTGCCTTCTATTGTGTATCAGTTGCCATTAATCATGTGATTGAAAATGTTCTCAGATACTGAAATTTTTTTATTCCAAAGCCCAGAAGAAACCCAGGCAGTCTGCAAACCAACATCAACAATAGCTGCAGAGAAAGGTTGTGCCATCTTGCCTTTCAAGAACTGCGAGGCTTAAAAGTCTTTTAAAAAGTCTTCTCCAGTCTGTTTCTGAAAAGCTTCAAGTTCACCTGTAAATAAATTGGACCTCTGGTCTACATGACCTGCTGAACAGTCTAACCTTCAAAGGAGCTGTGCAGTTAATCCGGATCTAACTCTAGCCATCTGAATTTACCTGAACCACAATTCGAGACTGGGAAAATCTCCCTCCCTCACTGGACTCTGAAAGACACATGAACTGCCAACTATTCTGCTTGGTTTTAGTACTTGTAGAAGTGCACAATCTTCTATAATTGTAACTTTCTTAAAGATGTGTGATGCGTGATTGACATAGTGTTAAACTTTCCAAGGTGAGTGTGTGAATAAACAATCCTCCTTGTTTAAATCTATGAAAGTCTATTGCTGGTGACTTTTAAATGGTGACTGCACATTAAAGGGTTTGGGAACACACTGATTACAGACAGAAGGGAACGGGCATTGGAGGTTTCAGTTTATCTCTCTCCCCTGTCTGTAACAAAAGCTAGAGTGTATGGGATGAATTTTTTGGGCCCCACAGAGACAGGCATGGAGGCAATAGGGATATAGGGATCATTCCCTGATGCTGACCAACTTCTGGGTGACTTTCCCAGAATTGGGCTGCCATGGGAATTAGCAGCCTGCTCCATGCAGGAGTGTAGGGAATGAAGTCAATTAAGGCCTCTGTCTAGGGCCTTTTCTGTCAGCTCTGCAAAGCTCTGGGCATCTGATAAGCACTGCACTGTGTTGAGAGCCCAACAACTCTGTGGAGATGGCATCTTACCATGAGGTTGGCAGGCAATAATCATCAGCAACAGGGAGCCTCAATACATATGAACATACAAACTAGGAGCAGGAGTAGAGCCACTCAGCTCATTGAGCCTGCTTGGCATTCAATCAGATCATGGCTGATCTGACTGTAACCTCCTGCCTACCCCTGGTAACCCTTCACCCTCTTAATCTATCTACCTCTGCCTTAAAAACATTCAAAGACATCACTTCCACTGCCTAGTGAGAAAGGGAGTTCCAAAGACTCACTACCCTCTGAAAGGAAAAAAATCTTCTCATCTCTGGCTTAAATGGACAAGCCCTTATTCTTAAAGTGACTCCTAGTTCTATATTCTCCTATAAGAGGAAACATCTTCTCCACATCCACCCTGTCAAGACCCCTCAACATCTTATATGTTTTAATCAAGTTGTCTCTTACTCATCTAAACTCCAGTGGATACAAGCATAGCCTGTACAATCTTGCCTCAAAAGATAACCTGCCCATTCCTGGTAATAGTTTAGTGAATTTTCTTTAAACTGCTCTTAACACATTTACATCTTTCCTTAAATAAGGAGACCAATGCTGTACAAAGTTTTCCAGATGTAGTCTCACCAATGTCCTGTACAACTGAAGCATAATCTTGCAACTTTTGTATTCAATTCTTCTTGCAATAAACAATAACATTCTATTAGTTTTGCTAATTACTTTATTCTTAGTTACTAAATGATAACATTCTATTAGCTTTCCTAATTACTTGCTGTACCTGCATACTAGCCTTTTGCGATTCATGTACTAGGATACCCAGATCTCTCTGAATCCTAGAGCTCTGCAATTTTTCACCATTTAGATAATATGCTTCTTTTTTAATCCTCCCTGCCAAAATAGACAATTTCACATTTTCCCACATTAAACTCCATTTGCCAGATTTTTGCCCACTCACTTAACCTATCTATATCCCTTTATAGCCTCCTTATATCCTCTTCATAACTTACTTTCCTACCTAACTTTGTATCATCAGAAAATTTAGCAACCATACCTTCAACCCCTTCATCCAAGTCACTTATATAAGTTGCAAGAAGTTGAGGACGCAGCACTGATCCCTATGGCACACCAATTATTACATCCCGTCCACCAGAAAAAGACCCATTTAAGGCTACCCTCTGTTTCCTGTTAGCTAGCCAATCTTCTATCCATGCCAATATATTACCCCCTACACCATGAACTTTTATTTTCTGCAATGACTTTTGATGTGGCACCTTATCAAATGCCTCCTGGAAATCTAAGTACAGTATATCTACTGGTTTGCCTTTATCCACAACACATGTGACTCTTTCAAAGAACTCCAATAAATTGCTTAAACATGATTTCCCCTTCACAGGGGGAATGTATACAGGGATTCAGGAACAGCCGCAGACACTTTTCTGGAGACATTAACCTTCAGTCCTGAGGGCCCTCACAGTGCTTGTCACTTTTTTCACCACTGAAGTGGGAGGCCTTCATGACACCTCCAGTTTCAGGCTCCCCCTAGGTCACCCTCTTGCCTAGCAGTGCTTAGCTCTCCCAGTG
This sequence comes from Carcharodon carcharias, assembly GCF_017639515.1. NCBI lineage: Eukaryota > Metazoa > Chordata > Chondrichthyes > Lamniformes > Lamnidae > Carcharodon > Carcharodon carcharias. The sequence continues at coordinate 39,657,554 of NC_054474.1, read as the reverse complement.
AGCCTGCCATCAGGATATTGCTGCAGCACCCCAACCCCCCCACCTCTGTTGGGTCACCTGCTTTTCTGGTCTGCCTGCCTTAAACAGATGGTGAATATGGAGGCGGCCCATTTGCAGGCCGGCTCACATGAAGTTGCTCCAGTGGGTGCGCTAAGGCCATGCACAAGCTCAGGATGTGCATATGCTCCCAACTTTGGGCTCTGTACCGCAAATTTATGGTATGTTTATTCCCATCCATGTCATTGTGTCTCATTATACGCTCCTAGTAAATTATTTCTTAGCTAAAGCAGTATCACAGGTGAGTTGCAAAGAACAAAGAAGATCCCAACTTTTATTCAACTAAATCTCACCAATCTGCATCAGTAGAAGAACCCCCATGCAGGGATTAAAATCAATGGACGGAATTTTCCAGCCCCATTGTGGTGGATTCCCCTGCAGTGGGACAGATGAGCCATTGAATTCTCCATTCACACTGATGGGACCGGAATTCCCACCAGCATGAGGGGCTGGAAAATTCTGGCCAATATTCTTAAGGAAACATTAAACCAGACTTTGATAAGCATATTATTTTTATTTAAAAATAGGAGTCCGTATTGAATAAAACGAAAATCTGTAGACTTATCTTCCTTTCAAATTCCTTATTAATGATTTTATTTTAGATGAAAAATTCACACTTTATGAAGTGCAGACTCTTATATGTCACAATAATGAGCAACTTCGACCTTACACAGCACTTCCAAGCATTGGACCTAAGGTTGCAGAATTAAATTCCTATCATGCACCACTATATTTGAAACAAAAACAAAAATAGCTGGAAAAACTCAGCAGGTCCAACAGCATCTGCGGAGAGGAACACAGTTGACGTTTCGAGTCCATATGACTCTTCATCAGCAGTCAGGAAATAGGGAAATGAGGTGAAATATAAGCTGGTGCAGGGGGGTGGGGCAGGTAGAGCTGGATAGAGGGCCAGTGATAGGTGGAGGCAAAGAAGAGATTGCCAAAGATGTCATAGGCAAAAGGACAAAGGGGTGTTCACGGTGGTGATATTAGCTAAGGAATGTGCTAATGGGAACATTAAGGGTAGCAAGCAGGACAAGCAAGTGGCAGATGACCCTAGTGGGGGTGGGATGGGGGGAAGGGATGGAAATGGGCTAAAAGGTGGTGATAAAACAATAGATTGAAATAAATTTAAAAACAGTTGGGAAAAGAAAAATATATTTTTTTAAATTATAAATTATTGGAAAAAGGGGGATGAGAAAGGGGGTGGGGATGGGGGAGAGAGTTCATGATCTGAAGTTGTTGAACTCAATATAAGTCCGGAAGCTGTAAAGTGCCTAGCCGGAAGATAAGGTTTGTGTTGAGCTTCACTGGAGCATTGCAGCAGGCCAAGGATGGACATGTGGGCATGAGAGCAGGGTGGTGTGTTGAAATGGCATGCGACAGGGAGGTCTGGATCATGCTTGCGGACAGACCGAAGGTGTTCCGCAAAGCGGTCACCTAGCCTATGTTTGGTCTCTCCAATGTAGAGGAAACCGCATTGGGAGCAGCGAATGCAGTAGACTAAATTGAGGGAAGTGCAAGTGAAGTGCTCTTCACTTAAAAGGAGTGCTTGGGCCCTTAGATGGTGAGGAGGGGGGAACTAAAGGGGCAGGTGCTGCACCTTCTGCGGTTGCATGGGAAGGTGACTTGGGAGGGGGTTGAGGTATAGAGGGTGATGGAGGAGTGGACCAGGGTGTTCCAAAGGGAATGATCCCTGCAGAAAGCCGCCGGGGAAGCGGGGGGGGGGAAGATGTGTTTGGTGGCATCATGCTGGAGTTGGCGGAAATGGCGGAGGATGATCCTTTGAACGCAGAGGCTGATGGGGTGATAAATGAGGACAAGGGGGACCCTATCATGGTTCTTGGAGGGAGAGGAAGGTGTGAGGGCGGATGCATGGGAGATGTGCCAGACACGGTTGAGAGCCCTGTCAACCACCGTGGGTGGAAAACCTTGGTTAAGGAAGAAGGAGGACATGTCAGAGGAATTGTTTTGGAAAGTGGCATCATCAGAACAGATGCGATGGAGTCGAAGGAACTGAGAGAATGGGATGGAGTCGTTACAGGAAGCAGGGTGTGAGGATCTGTAGTCGAGGTAGGTGTGGGAGTTGGTTGGCTTGTAATGAATATTGGTGGACAGTCTATCACCAGAAATTGAGACAGAGAGGTCAAGGAAGGGAAGGGAAGTGTCAGTGATGGACCAGGTGAAAATGATGGAGGGGTGGAAATTGGAAGCAAAATTAATAAATTTTTCCATATCCAGACGAGAGCATGAAGCAGCACCGAAGCAATCATCAATGAACCGGAGAAAGATTTGTGGGAGGGGGCCGGAGTAGGACTGGAACAAGGAATGTTCCACATACCCCATAAAGAGACAGGCATATTTGATTTGTTTTCTGAAAGTGAATACATTTTCAAACACATTGATGGCAGATAGGAAAGCAGCCTAGTAAGAGTCCAGCCGGTTAGGGGTGGCAACTGGAGGCCCTGTCTTTTTGAACAGCCAGGCCTCATTAACATGCTGCTGGTTGCAGCAACAAAAATGGCTGTGACGTAGGCACCAAAGGATAGAAATTCAGACAGCTCTGATGCCAGTCTTTGGGGAATGAGAATTGTAAGGTGGTCAGTCGTTCAGGTAGTGGAAGGGAATCTGGGCAAAGGAGGCCCACACCGCTTGTGTGATCTGGTGTACTACCCTTGCTCCTCCTGCACCACAAATGGAAGTTTTACACTCACCTTACAGGGTCTCTTTGTTGTTACCATCAAGTTGTTGCTGTCAAGGTAGCAGTTGTAGTGGCTGCTCTTCCCATCAGGTTAACATGTCTTAAGGCCCTATTTAAAATAGGAGCCCAATTTGCATGAATGTATGAAGCTCCTGCCTGACTTGGCTGGGCACCTGTTACAGAATCACAGAATCACAGTGCAGAAGAGGCCTTTCGGGGTAGGTAAAAATCTTGAGCAGGAACAGAGTGATATTTTATCCATTCCGTTTTAACTGCCTCACCATTTGAGTTCCACTGGATGGACATTTCTCACTGCCAACAATGATTGATGAATTTCTATTAATTCAGATCTTTAGCTTGTTTATTATGCACTGCTTTGTAACTGTCCAGGCCTGTGATATGCTATTATGGATGCTTTGAGTTGCTGTACTCATGTAAGGTGTCTGATGATGCAGAAAATGATGATCAGGGAAAAAGCCATCATCCCTAGACCAGTCTATGCATGCTAGAATACTGTGTATTGTTGGAAACCCATTGACTCCAAAGAATGCATCCCCTCCTGGAGGAAGATTATAATCTCATAATTGAAGAAATATGTTTATCTTCTGGTTCTTATTTTCATTTTTCTGATAAGTACACTGTGGCCTGAACTTTGCCATGCTAATAATGGAAAGGCTGTCAGCATTTACCACTATTACTAGGTAAAATGAACAGCAACTTCTGCAGTCCATACATACACAGGTAAACCTGGAAATCCATAAAGTGTTGCCAGTGATACCCTGCTAGTCCACAGGCTACACTGCTGGAATCTTTATCAATGAAATGTGCAGAGAGACCATTGTCATGCCATGAATTAAGGCATATTACCTACTATTATTGCACTTAAGACAAATGAAAAACTCAAGTCTTGTTCTTTCAGGAATGAGAATTTAATGGTAGATGAAGTCAGAATTCCTGTTGAACAGTCTTCTGGCCTGAAAAACTAATTTTACCAGTATGGAATCTCATAGATTTTATTTTTAAATTGTGATTTCCTCTTTTATGTTTTTCACTTAATTTCATTGTTTGACTCAATCTTCATACAATTATTTAACTGTAATTTACATTTCCTGTTTTTTTTACTTCCTGTGTTGCTGTCGATGAGGATCCTTCAATCTGATTGGCTGAGAAGCTTCCTGCTGTTTGTCCTGCTTGTCGATGTTACAGATCTCCGGCAGAGGGTGCCAAGTTAAAAAAAAAAACACCAGGAGAGCTATAGCCTCCACTGATCAGCCCACTAAAAGTCTGTGAGCAGTTGTACATGAGCTGAACAGTAGAATCTGTGCCCTTGTTTACGCTGCACTCTTGTACAAATACATTAGCAAGTGGATTTTTTTAAAAAGTCATTTATGGGATGTAGGCATTGCTGGCTAGGCCAGCATTTATTGCCCATCCCTAATTGCCCTTGTGGGCAATTAATTACTTATGAGGTTGAGACACAATTTCTTTTCTTCATAATGTGCAGGGCATCAAGATACAGATTAAAGGATAATAAGATTGGACAATATGATAGGCCGGGGTGTTATGAGTTAATCAGGAATCTGGTGACTAACTTGAGTAATTTGATAAAACCTGCTTATTTAGTACTGTTATCCTTTCCTTTTGATAAGTTACTGAATAGTGTCAACATTTAATTGATTGATTATGAAGCACGTTGATTATGTAGAGTGTAAGAAATAACTAATCCATGCCCAATTACTTTTCCACAATTGTGTGAAAGAGGGATATTTGAGCAGATATCCCTTGGATGGGAAAATGATAAGTGAATGGATAGATTATGTAAAAGGTTCTTGCCACCAGAGGTTGATAAGATTGCTGAGGTTACCTTTACTAATTAAATAAGCATATTAGAATGCAACATCAACATTTGAAAAAGATGTACTAAAGCTAAAGTTAGCATGGAGTGGGTGTACGAGAGAGATATAGGATGAGACAGACTGGGTCTGGATTCGGAACAGATCTAGAAGTTGATAGATTCCAAATGATGAGAGTAACCGGAGATAGAAATAACATGTCGGGCGATGAGGTAACTGGTATTTACTGATGCCAATTGCAAGGACACCAGGGAGTTATCTCAGCAGAAGGGCACCATATGGTTAGAGACTGTCTTAATGCGATGAAGCTCATATAAAGCCTGGCAAACAAGCAGAGTTGAGTCCAGAGCAGAATGCTGGATGCCACTGAGCAGTAGTAAGAGAGGATACACAAAGGAGATAGTCTGCACCCAGGCAAGGAGCTGCAGTGAACCTCCATAGAAATAGAGGTATTAATTGGCTGTGTTCCTATAATTTTTTTTATTGTTTCAAGGGATGTGGATGTCACTGGAAAGGCCAGAATGGCCTTCTCTGTGCTGTAAACTTCTATGATTCTATATTTGGTTGGGATCAGAGTTTATTAAAACTCTACTGCTGTACTCTCAATTAATAATGTGAACAAGTTATTTTCCACCAATGCTAGATGACTGATCATCTGATATCTATCATGTACAATTTGGCATACTGCTTGCAATGTCACATATTTTTATCACAATGATTGGGAATATTAGACTTAATCACCCTCATCATAACTTCGTAATGATTACTTTTGTCTTCAACACAAATAAAAGCAAATTTATAAATTTATTTTTAAGGTGATAATTAGAGTGTGGGATGAGGAGGAAAGGAAATAATATTGATAAGAAGCACTTGATAGGATCTATTATAATTAAAAGCTAAATAATTAAAAACATGTTAGAATTGCTGCACTGTATTTTCATGACTCTCTCCTGGTCCCACCAAGGTTGTGTTTTTTTTTGTCTGCACTAGAGTGCTGCTTTGGGCTGCATTAGAGCACTTCAGCTGGATTTTGGTAAGGGGGTAATTCAGTGAAGAGGGAAGGGCAGATCCTTTCATTTTCTACCTTTTCTCAGTAAGAAGAGCGGCGGCCTTGGTATGTAGGATATGGTAAGTATTTCTTCTGTCCTTAATATTCTCTAAACTAGAGGAGGTAAAGGGAATAATTTAAGGGTAAGTCATGACAGGGCAGCTCGGCCAAGTGGACTGCTCCTTGTACGTGATGCGGGAAGTCATGGACACTTCCAGCGTCCAGGGCGATCATGAATGCAGGAAGTGTCTCCAGCTGCAGCTACCCAAAACCCACATTTTGGAGCTGGAGTTGTGGCTGGAGTCACTGTGGAGCATCTGCAAGGATGAGATCTTCGTAGATAGCACATACAGTGAGGTGGTCATACTGCAGGTAAAGCATGCACAGGCAGAAAGGGAATGGGTGACTGCCAGACAGAGTAAAAACACTAGGCAGATAGTGCAGGCATCCCCAGATCCATCTTCCTCTCCAACAGATTTTCCATTTTGGGTGCTGTTGGGGGAGATGGTTTCTCAGGAGAATGCAGCAAGAGCCAAGTCCATGGCACCATGAATGGCTCAGCTGCACAGAGTGGAGGGCAATAGTGAAAGGGGATTCTATCATAAGGGGAACAGATAGACATTGGGATATCAATGGGATGGGACAAAGTCAACATGGATTTATGGAAGGGAAATCATGTCTAACAAACCCACTGGAGTTTTTGAGGATGCAACTAGCAGAATGGGTAAGGGAGAACCAGTGGATGTAGTATATTTGGATATTCAGAAAGGTTTTGATAAAGTCCCACATAAGACGTTAGTGTGTAAAATTAAAGCACATGGATTAGGAGTAATATATTGGCATGGATTGAGAATTGGTTAGCAGACAGGAAACAGAGAGTAGGAATAAATCTGTCTTTTTTGGAGTGGAGGCAGTGACTAGTCAGGTACCACAGGGATCAGTGCTTGGGCCCCAGCTATTCATAATATATATCAATAATTTGGATAAGGGAAACAAATGTAATATTTCTAAGTTTGCTGATGACACAAAACTTGGTGGGAACGTGGGCGATGAGGAGGTTATTAAGATGCTTCAAGGCAATTTAGACAGGTCGAGTCAGTGGGAAAATACATGGCAGATGCAGTATAACATGGATAAGTGTGAAGTTATTTGCTTTGTAAGGAAAAACAGAATTGCACAGTATTATTTAAATGGTGATAGATTGGGAAATGTTGATGTGCAAAGGGGGCTGGGTGTCCTTGTACACCAATCACTGAAAGCAAGCATACAGATGCAGCAAGTAGTTAAGAAGGCAAATGCTATGTTGGCTTTCATTGCGAGAGGATTTGAGTACAGGAGCAAGGATGTCTTACTGCAGCTGTACAGGGCCTTGGTGAGAGCACACCTGGAGTATTGTGTGTGGTTTTGGTCTACTTATTTAAGAAAGGATATACTTGCCATAGAGGATGTGCAGCAAAGGTTCACCGGACTGATTGCTGGGATAGCAGGGTTGTCGCATGAGGAGAGATTAGAATGGGTAGGTTCAGAAGAATTAGAGGGGATCTCATTGAAACATATAAAATCCTGACAGGGCTGAACAGCCTGGATGCAGGGATGATGCTTCCTCTGGATGGGGGATCTAGAACAAGGGGTCGCAGTCTTAGGATATGGAGTAGGCCATTTAGGACTGAGATGAGGAAAAACCTCTTCACTCGGAGGGTGGAGGCTGTGGAGGCCAAGTCACTGAATATATTTAAGAAGGAAATAGATAGATTTCTGGACTCTAAATGTGTTAAGGGATATGGGGAGAGAGCGGGAGTGTGGTGTTAAGATAGAGGATCAGCCATGATCTTATTGAATAGCAGATCAGGCTCGAAGGGCAGAATGACCTACTCCTGCTCCTATTTTCTATGTTCCAATGTGTCTGAATCGTGCAGCTAAGAAGGAGGTCATTACTTCCATTGTACCTGTGCCAGTGCTTTGGTAGAACATTCCAATTAACCCCACTCCCCTGCTCTTGCCCCATAGCCCTGAAACATTTTCCTCTTCAAGAATATTTTTTTATTTTTCATGGGATGTTGGGGTCACTAGTTAGGCCAGGATTTATTGCCTAGTCCTAATTGCCCTTGAGAAGATGGCTGTGAGTGGCTTTTTTGAACTGCTGCAATTCATCTGGTGCAAATAGACCCCAGCACTCTTAGGAAAGGAGTTCCAGGATTTTGGCCCAATGACAGTAAAGTAATAGCAATATAGTCCCAAGTCAGGATCATATGTGGCTTGAAGTGGAAGTTGCAGGTGATGGTGTTCCCCTGGCTGTTCTGCTTTTGTCCTTTTAGGTGGTAGAGGTCATGAGTTTGAAAGGTGCTGTTGAAGGAGAGTTGATGAGTTGCAATGCATCTTGTATCTGGTGCACACTGTTGCCACTGTGTGTCGGTGATGGAGGACTGAGAGTTTAAGTTGGATGAAGACGTACCAATCAAGACAGTTGTTTGGTCCTGGATGCCGTCGAGCTTCTTGGGTGTTGTTGTTGGGTGTTGTTAATCAGCCAGGCAAACGGCGAGTATCCCATCACACTTCTGACTTGTGCTTTGCAGATGCTGGACAGGTTTTGGGGAGTCAGGAGGTGAGTTACTTTCCTCAGACTTCACAGCCTCTGACCTGCTCTTGTAGCCACAGTATTTATATGGTTGGTCAAGTTAAGTTACTGGTCAATGGTAGCCCCAGGATATTGATAGTGGAATTCAGTGATGGTAATGCCATTGAATGTCAAGGGGAGATGGTAAGACTGTGTTGGAGATGGCCATTGTCTGGTATTTGTGTGGCGTGAATGTTATTTTCCATTTATTAGCCCAAGTCTAAATGTTGTCCAGGTCTTGCTAATATGGACATGGGGTGCTTCAGTATCTGAGGAGTTGCGAATGGTGCTGAACATTGTGCAAGCATCAGTGACCATCCTCACTTCTGACCCTATGATGGAGGCTGTAATGAGGTCAAGAGGCTGTGAGTGGCCCCGGCAGAACTCAAACAGATCATCAGTGAGCAGTTTATTGCTGTGAAAGTGCCGCTTGTTGGCATTGTCAATGATATCTTCCATCACTTTGCTGATGGTTAATCGGGCAGTCATGACTGGGTTGGATTTTTGTGGACAGGATATACTTGGGAAATTCTCCATGTTGTTGGTTAGGTTCTAATGTTGTAGCTATACTGTTAACCATTGTACAATAGCTTGTAAGTAAAATTATCCTATAATAGCAGGTTCTCATACTATTAGAATTAATGATGCTGTATAGTTGCATTTGGAATCCTATCGCTAAACATGTAACAAATTTGTAAGGCCTGAATCCAAAATGTTTATTGTGACGTTTACTAAATTACAGTTCCCCATTGCTGCATAGAAAATGTTTCTTTAATGATTGCTGGGCTTTCCCTCAATAACTTTTCCAGAAATTCATTCCAATTATTGATCACTTTTTGCTTGAATCATCATAACTCCCCGATAGTGGTGCTGCACTCAGTTGACTCTCTGTCTGCTTGTCCTAGTCCCGCTGATTATTTTAAATTTGTATTCAAGATTAAGCTTTCTGATATCAACATCACTAAAACAAAGTATTGCATCAAATATCTCATTGCTGTTTATGGGACTTGGTTGCACCCAAATTAGCTGCTGGGTTTCCTTACATTAACATTGACTACACTTTAAAAGTGCTGAATGGGCTGGACAGTTCTTTGGGAAATCCAGAGGTCATGAAGATGCTACGCAAATGCAAGCTCTTTTCTATATTAAGATGCCTAGGTCTCCTTTAACTTCATTCAGAACTAATTCAAAATATTCCTTGAACTATGAAAGCTGCCCATTTTTCCTTCATATGCACAATGCATGTTTGCTATGTTAGGCCAATTCACATGTTGTGCTTAACTACTGAAATGCTAACCATTGTCGCAGGGCATGCAACTTATTACAGGGTGGTAGAGAAAAGTGGATGAGGAGATGAGGAGTACCTACAGTACCTCTGAATGCTTGGCTTCACAACTGTGGATACTTGTGAATGGGTTGCCTGTTTAATTGTGCACTTTGTTTTGGCTAGTTAGGTTGTAAGAAGGGAAAAATAGCTTTACTTTAAGAAAAGAGAACATCCAACTCCTGAAAAGTTAATGTCAACGCAGCCTGAATTTTCTTCAGTGCTGCCTGGACTGTCTTAATTTTTTCAACGCCCACCTCATTCAATTAAAATCATTCAACTGCCTCAAATATTTCTGGTGTTTATTCTTTAGGGGATAGCCCACAAAAGTATGTAATTATTTGTAATAAATTATAAATAAATCATTAACACATTTATAATCTGTGGGACTATTCCCTGTGATCTTGCACACCAATATTGTGAAGTCAGCTTCATTTGGGTTCCAATAAATACCCTATTGGGTTTACTTTTGCATTCATGATACCATCTTTTATCTTCAAGTACCATAACCTCTTTCTTTACTGCTAATAAATTATTAAACATTTCATTTTTTTCCGATAACTATGCTCTGTAAATATTGTAGATGATGGAAATTAAAATAATATTCCCCTCCTTGAACTTGTCAAAGAGGATTAAACATGTTTTAATAGATGATGTTAGAAACTTGTTAAATGTAGTATATGACTTCTCATGGACCAATGAGGCAACTTTAATATGATTTGAACATCCTTGATTTGAAAAGTCATCAATCATGGTGAGGGAGGAGTTGACAAAGTCTGCTCTCAAAGGGTTTGTTTTACAGCCTTATTAATATATACATTTTACATCAGATTTCCTGATTCCTCATTTATTTTGCAATACATGTGTTGTAGTTGTGGTGTCACAGTGACTGATTTTTAATTTGGAATGTCATTCTGATGACACAGAGGGCCCTGCAAAATATCATCCATGCTGAGAGCTGCTGTCATTGCAGTTATAGCCTCAAGTGAAATGAAACAGTCCCAAAGCATTTATAGTAGATATTTTAAAAATAATTAGAAAGTAAGTACCAATCTCAGAGTTTAGGGATTGTACATTTTGGCGCTTTTACTTGTCTGGTCTGTCAGGGAATTATTTTACATTATGATTTGATCTTGTTATGTTAGATTCAGGTTCCAAGAGGTTAGATCCCATGGGAATGCAGTATCCTTTTGACTTATCACTAACTAGCAGTTAATACTAGTGATAGATGGTAGGTAGAACCAACTTGGCCTTTGTGATGTCATTTTAATCCTTCAGTCAGACTGAGTATACAAAAAATATGCTAAGTAAATTGATACTTTACAGTATTGCTTGATTACCTTTTATGAATGGGTGGAAATCTTACAGAACTTTGCCTTTTTTGAAGGATTACCTGAGTTATTTGCCTCCCTCAGGAGATTAAGTGAACTGCTTAATTCCATGATAGCAGAAACTCTACAGGAGGAATTTTCCATGCAGGCTGGTGTTGGGTGTGTTCAGCAGTGTGAGCAGATAATACGGTGAGAAGGCGAAAAATCGGTTTGATGATGTCATAAAACCAGCTTGTGATCGTCCACTCAGCCCGTCAATGGCGGGCCATGTTTCCCACCATCAGGCATCCGGAACCTCATTGTAATACATCTGCATATCATTAAGAGGCCATCCTCCCACATTGGATCGTCGGAGCACATCAGCATGATTGCACACCAACGTGTTTCACAACAGCATATATAAGGCATGCATTTGGCAGGCTGCACTTTGAGGGGAACTCGGAGGTGAGTGCACAGTAACATCCTGCAGCACTCATAGGGGCTGCCTGTTGGGCTTCAAGATTGATGCGGGGTTGCTGGGGGGCAAGAGCTGCCCTGCGGTTGAAGTGATTTAGGGGTGGGAGCAAGGGCTACCATGCAGTTGAAGATAGTGCACAAGCACGCGTGGGTTTGGGGGGAAGGGAAGCGGCCATGCATTAGGGAAACCTTGTATAAAGTGACCATTCCTCTGCAGTGGAGACGGTTCATACGCAGCCACATTGACATGAGCAGAGTCGGGGTTCTAGCTTACCTGCCTACTCAAGCAATGCAGAGGCATGAAAATGCTGCCAAGTGCTCCAAAGATTTTCACCACTTGGGTACAGACTGAAAGCTAATGAACATTTTAGTGGACTGCAGAACAATTGGATGGCTGGACATGTTGTACAATCTCCTTGCTAAAGCTGGCCATGGAGCAGTCACTGGTGGAGGTGCTCACAGCCCCTTAAAATGTCATAGAAACATAGAAGCATAGAAAATAGGAGCAGGAGTAGGCCATTCGGCCCTTCGAGCCTGCTCCGCCATTCATCATGATCATGGCTGATCATCCAACTCAATAGCTTGCTCCCGCTTTCTCCCACTTTCTCCCCATATCCTTTGATCCTTTTTGCCCCAAGAGCTATACCTAACTCCTTCTTGAAAACATGCAATGTTTTGGCCTCAACTACTTTCTGTGGTAGCTAATTCCACAGGCTCACCACTCTCTAGGTGAAGAAATTTCTCCTCATCTCCATCCTAAATGGTCTACCCCGTATCCTCAGACTGTGGCCCCTGGTTCTGGACTCCATCACCATCAGGAACATCCTTCCTGCATCTACCCTGTCTAGTCCTGTTAGAATTTTATAAGTTTGTTGGAATTTTATAGATTTTTATAGGTCATCATCCCAGTTTGGCCCTGTCTCGCTCATCGTTCAAGCTAACAGTTCAGCCTTGCTGTGCGGGTTAGGAGGATGCCTGCACTTCAGCTGAGAGCACAGCATGCTGCCACCATTTAGTCAGATGCAGTGGGGCGGAGGTGGTCGGGTTTTGGGCAGCCATGCAGTGCACTAATCTCTGGCCATCTAAGTGGTAGCCAGCACTCTTCAGGATGCATTAAGGTGCCTTCAGATTTAACCAAGAAAGGTTCTTAGTACACCCTGATAACACATATGTCTCCCTCTTTCATCCTACAGGAGGAGTACATCAGGAGCATGGAGCCTGGTGAACTAGCTGTCTGCCTCATGGCATATATAGATGAAGACAATGGAGAAGACAGTGATGGAGGCACATGCCTGTGCATAGGGTGAAGCAGCACCCTTAGGAAGAAGGCGCAGCTGGGGCTTCCTCAGAAGCTGCTGAAAAGCCACAGGAGACATTTCTGGATGGTGTCTAGTTAGACCCAGGGTCTATAGATGCTGCCTTTCATTCCTGCATATGACCGACAAACAGTGTCACCAAAGACTGCACATGTCTAGGGAGCTGGTCGGTCACATCCGTTAGTTACTGCAGGATTTGAGTCCTAGCGACATGGAGGACATCCATTGCCCATGTCTGTAAAAGTGACTGCATCACCCAATTTTTATGCCAGTGGGTCCTTTCAGGGCTCCACAGGTGACCTCTGTGGTATATCGTAAGCCTTCACCCACAAATGCATCCATGAGGTCATGGATGACATCTTCGTGAGGGCACACAACTTTGTGCATATCATTCGGGACCAAAACAGCCGGGATGCAAGAGCGCTTGGATTAGACCAGATCTCAGGTTTTCCACAGGTGTAAGGTGTGATCGACTGCACTCACATGGTGCTCAAACTCCCTTAGCAACAAGCAGTCAACTATGTCAACTGTAAGGGCTTCCATTCGCTGAATGTGCAGCTGGTGTGTCACTACCACAAACCCATCCTGCAGGTCTGTGCATAGTTTCCAGAGACTGTCCATGACTCCTACATTCTCAGTCGGTCACAGATCCCTAACACCTTCCAGGGTCCACAGAGGTGGCAGGGATGGCTCCTGAGGAACAAGGGCTACCTGTAGTGGATATGGCTGATGAAACCCATGCGGCAGCCTCAGACTGCAGCAGAGAGAAGGTACAACAAGCTTGCAAGTCTCAAAGTGGTGAAGCAAACCATTGGGATGCTGAAGATGCATTTCCAGTGTCTGGACTGGTCTGGTGAAGCCCTGCAATAGAGTCAACAGAGGGTGTCACGCATCATAAGTCACCTGCTGCGCCCTTTACAACCTGGTGCTGCAAAGTGGAGAGGAGCTGGCTGAGGAGGAGATGGAGGAGCTGGAGGTCGCCTCCGATGACAAGGCTGTTGACGGGGGTGAGGATGAGGATGTCCTTGAAGGTGACAATGATGGCGATGAGGCCCTCGCACTGGCCAGATGAGGCAGGTGTGCTCGGGAGGCCCCTATAGCTGCTAGATTCTTGGAGGGTGATGACGACATGCAGTAGGGAGACACCATGGATCCTCACATTGCATTTATAAATGTTTGACTCCAGTCTGGCTTATGGCAGCGCACATACTCTCTGTGATAATGGTCCTGTCATCGAGATGCAATGGAGGCCCTCATAGTCGCTCGATTGCTGGAGGATGATGACAACATGCAGTGAGGACATTTTGTAGATTCATAGATCTTCACATGGCCTCTGAGAATTTCTGACTCCTGTCTGGCTGAGGGCAGCTCACGGCGTTTTGTGCTCAGGGTCGTAGCGTAGAGACGCAGCCATGGAAATTTAAAAGCACCTGATCTTTGGTCTGCCTTCAGCACCTGATCCCTTCAGGAGCACAGCATCAACGATCACAGAAACTGACAAGATGGGAGCCAGCCTCACCTTAAAGGTGCTGAGAGCACACAGAGAGTATGGTAGAAATCTGTGATGCATGACTACAACATTCCGGCAGCAATGACAATCACCATTGAGGTGCAGGCATCAATAATGTGTCCAGGGAGTGTGAAGCTGGACCATCACTTTGGCCTGAAGGCTGCAGAAAGCTCAGGGAAGAGGCCCTGGGCTGAGACACCTGCTTTTATCTTATGTAGGAACCAAGATTTCACATTTGAGTGACATGAACAAGGTGCCATTGGCAGGGAGACATTCTTGGGAGCTTATTTACAATAGTGAACATTATATGCAAGTGATTAACGCCCATGCCCAGGCTGAGCAATCACATCTTCTTAATCTTCCCAGCACTGCTGCTATGTTTTGGTGCTTCCCGGACATCCACAGCAGAGGTGGAGGCAGCCTGCTGACTGTTACATCCTGTCTGTGATGACCTTGGTGGTTTTTCTCTGGAGGGCCGAGACTTGGAGGGCCCTGACCTGCTTTCAGGATTTGGATGGGCCGGCATCTCCCAGAGTCACATGGGTGGATGACCCTGGAGCGTGCACCTGCTGATCCTCCTCCCTATGGGTACCCAAGGGCTCCTGGCTGACTCCTTGAGGATAAGGGGAAGCTGGAGTGAGATTGAGCTGCTTCACCTCCCTCTTGTGTACACACTGTTGGAGGCCAACAATGGCATCAGCCTGCACAGCAGTGCAGAAGCAACATGCTAGACCAAGGTCTCCATGACGGCCATCATCCTGCCAGTGTTGACCTCAGTGCATTGGCATGCCAATGCTATCACCTCAGCCAGAAGACGGATGGACTCCTCCATCGTACCTTGCAACTTGAGGAGTGAAGTGGACATCGCTTCCTGATACTCCTGAGCTTGGGTTTGCAGCTCCTGCAACTGAGGTATGACAGAGTCCAGTGACTTGTCACCTGACAGACTCAGCAAATTCATGGTCTCCAGCAGTTGTCCGAGTGTCCAACACCTGGGAAGTCCCTGCCACTGCCTGCAGTGAATCAGAGAGTGCGATGGGCTCACTAGATTGTGATCTCAAGGCTAAAGATAGGTCCCACCAAGGCATGTGTCTCTGCGCTGGTGGAGGGTGTGGGGGAGCGCTGTGATGGGTCTTCAATGAGGTGCCTTCAGACTCCTCTTCAGAGCTGTCTTCGGAGCTTGATTGGAGGCCCTAGGTCATTGACTCCATCGGCTGTTTGGCAGATATGCCTGCGAAAGCAAGGAGAGATACTTAGTGTCTTAGAGTCTGTGGCCTCACTCTGTTGTTGTGTGCCAGCTTGTCTTGCATGAATAGAGATGGAGAGAGTGTGAGCAGGACGCCTGCCAGGCCAGATGATAAGTATGTGTGGCATATGTGGGTGAGTGGTCCCATGGATGGGATGAGGACAATGATGGTGAGTGTGAGACAGTGAATGGTGATGCCCCTCGAACTGGCAGTGAGTGAGGCCCCTGTGGATTTGTGTTGGGTGTGTGAGTGTGTGAGTTGAGAGTGATGAGAAGAGTGACTTACCCTAGCTGAATGGAGGAGGTCATTCGTCCTTTTTCGGCCCTGGGTGGCTGTTCTCTTTTGAAGGGCATTGGCGCTGACCACAGCTGCCACTGCCTCCCAACAGATTGGTGATGGTCCTGCCCATCCTGCGGCCAGAACGGAGGTAGAGGACATAACAGTGGGCCTCTACGACGTCCTAAAGGCACTCAAAGGATGCATCATTAAACCTGGTGCTGCAGTCTTCTTGCCTTTCGGGGCCATGTCTTCTGTGTAGAAATCCTCAGCTGGAAGCACTGAGAGGTGTGCATGCAGCTGCACTTTAAAGATGGCGTCCGGCGCGAGGAAGCTGCAAGGCGATGGCATGGTGGGCGAATGAGAGCCTGCCCACCATGGAAACGGCGTGGTTCCTGGGAATGCATAATTAATGTGACGGGATTGGGACAATACGGCGTGAGAGGCAGCCATTGCAACCGACAGGTAAAACGCTGTTTTTCCTGCCCGTTACTTCACTTAGTGCAAATCTGGGGTGATTCCACTCCACATTATCTTAAAAGATTTAGTCTTCAGAGGCGAATGGTGTTTTCTCATTACATATTTTATGTTCTAATCATACAGAACAGCACAAAAAGATCGAGGAATTTCAACAGCAAGTTATACCCAGGGGAAAATGAGTTTCTGTTTTGATTTAAAAAAAAATATTGCGCTGGAAGCCAGCTCCACCTAGAAAACTGACCACACGTCCAGAATGAATTAATCACCATGGCAAGTTTCTCCTAATTGAGCTCATTTGTGGACTTTTGAGGGGGCCATTTACATCAAGCGGTTTTTATTTAGCTGCCAGGGCTCTACTCAGCACCTCTTATATTAAATGAAGTATTAAATGAAATAATTTACTAAGAAACTGACTACTGTACGCCAAAGAAACTAATAAATCGGTCTGTAATTTTAATGTAATTTTCAGCTATTTAAGATTAGGTTATTTATAGATTCTGGATTAGACACTCTTATTAAAAATTCTCACTTTTGCTATAAACCAATTTTTAGCTTTCTCCAGAAAGCTGTACCGTGTTATCACTCTTACATATTTATCAGGGAATATTTGTTAATTCAAGAAAGGAGATAATGTTCTAAAGCATTGTCCAATTCTGCTGGTTCATTGAAGATTTGATGTTTGTGCTTATGCAAATGAGTTTGAGTGGAAGTTTCCACGTTGCTTCACTTTGGAATACACGTGAAATTTTGAGGACAATTTGTGCTGAGATTGGTGATTGAGCCCATGGCTGAAACCTTACTGCATTATGTGGGACGAGTTTTGGGATGCTTCAACCTGATTTCAGGGAATACTTGTTTGCCCCTCAAAACGACCTGTGATCTAGTACAAGCTTCTGATGTTAGTCAGAGCCTAGAAGGATTCATGATGTGGGAAATGGCAAAGACCTACCAGAGGACTCTTCCTTCTGAGATGTGTTCTTTCTCATTTCAGAGCATGTGGACACACCGTACTTTGGTCACCACCCCTTGCATGAATTTTAAATCTGATCCCCACCTTTCCTGTTTACAACCTCTCCCATCTTCTTGCCTTTACCTTTGACTTTGCTCAGCCTTAGACAATGATTTTGTTTCTTAAACGTCTTTAATTTCTAAGATGTTACTTCCTGTTATTTGTCAAAATCATATATCATCCACAATCATTATGCCCATATTTCCTCCCTGTAATTTGTTAACTATTTACTTTCTCCTCCCTATTGCTATGCTTGTTTGTTTCTTCTGAAGAAGAAATGTTGGCTGTTCTTGCACAGCTGCTGCCTGATCTGATGTTTGTTTCCAGTATTTTCTTGTTGTATTTATTAAGTAGGGGTTTGGAAAACAGCAAGTAGGACTACAAAAGGCATAAGGGCATACGAACTAGGAGCAGGAGTAGGCCACTCGGCCCTTCAAGCGTCTCCACCATTCAATAATGTCATGGCTGATTTGATTGGCACCTTCCACCTACCCCTGATAACCTTCCCCCCACTTGTTAATCAAGAATCTATCTAGGTCTCTCTTAAAGATATCCAAAGACCCTGCTTCCACTGCCTTTTCAGGAAGAGAATTCCAAAGACTCACAACTTTCTGAGAGAAAGAATTTCTCCTCATCTCTGTCTTAATTGAGCCACCCCTTATTTTTAAACCATGACCTCTAGTTCTGGATTCCCCCACGAAAGGAAACATCCTCTCCACACCCAGTCGGTCAAGGCCCCTCAGGATCTTTAAGGTTTCGACCACGTCACCTCTTACTCTTCTAAACTCCAGTGGATATATACCTAATCTGTCCAATCTTTCCTCATAAGACAACCCAGCTATTCCTGGTATTTTGGATTTCCAGCATCCGCAGTTTTTTTGTTTTTATTCCTGGTATTAGCCTAGTAAACCTTCACTGAACTGCTTCTAATGCATTTACATCTTTCCTGAAATAAGGAGACCAATACGGTACACAGTACTCCAGATGTAGTCTCACCACTGCCCTGTACAACTGAAGCATAACCTCCTTACTTTTGTATTCAATTCCCCTCACAATAAATTATAACATTCTATTAGCTTTCCTAATTACTTGCTGTACCTGCATAATGTCTTTTGCAATTCATGTACTGGGATACCCAGATCCCTCTGGATCTCAGAACTCTGCAATCTCTCAACATTTAGATAATATATTTTTTTTAATTCTATATGCCAAAATGGACAATTTCCCGTTTTCCCATAATATACTCCATTTGTCATGTCCTTGCCCACTTACTTAACCTATCTATGTCCCTTTGTAGCTTCTTTAGATCCTATTCACAACTCGTTTTCCTACATATCTGTGTGTTATCAGTAAATTTAGCAGCCATACCTTCAGTCCATTCATCCAAGCCATTTATATAAATTGTAAAAAGTTGAGGCCCCAGCACTGATCTCTGTGACACACAACTCGTCACGTTCCACCAACCAGAAAAGACCCATTTATGTCTACTCTCTGTTTCCTGTTAGCTAACCAATCTTCTATCCATGCCAATATGTTAACCCCTACACAATGAGCTTTTATTTTCTGCAATAACTTTCGATGTGGCTTCTTATCAAATGTGCCTTCTGGAAATCTAAGTATAGTACATCCGCTGGTTCTCCTTTATCCACAGCACATGTGACTCCCTCAAAAAACTCCAATAAATTGGTTAAAAATGATTTCCCTTTCACCAAAACCATGCTGACTCTGCCTGCTTGCCTTAAACTTTTCTAAATGCCCTGTTATAAAACCTTTAATAATAGCTTCTAACATTTTCCCAATGATAGAGGTTAAGCTAACTGGCCTGTAGCTTTCTGCTTTCTGTACCCCTCCCTTTTTGAATAAAGGAGTTATCTTTGATATTTTTCAATCTAGTAGAACCTTCCCCAAATCTAGGAATTTATTCTTTTTGTCATTCTTTGCTGTTCTTTATATTCTGTCCAATCTTCTAACCTGCCACCAATCTTTGCACAATTACACATTTATTCTTTAACTTTGATACTGCCTTAAAGATTTTTTGTTAACCACGGATAGTGGGTCTTCCCCTTGGAAGTTTTCTTTCTCATTGGAATGTATCTATTCTGTGTGTTCTGGAATACCTTTTTAAAAGTCCGCTACTGCATCCTGATGGAGCTATCTCTTAACCTCATTTGCCAGTTTACACCAGCTAGTTCTGCTTTCATGCCCTCATAATTGCCTTTATTTAAAGTTGAAATTCTAGTCCTGGACCCACTCTTCTCTCCCTCAAACTGAATGTGCAATTAAATTATATTATAATCGCTGCTACCTGGGGGTGCTTTCACTATGAGATTATCAATTAATCCCATCTCATTGCACAGTACCAGGTTTAATATAGCCTGCTCTCCGGTTGGCTCCAGAACATAATGTTCCAGGAAACTATCCCAAAAACATTCTATGAACTCCTCATCTCAGCTACCTTTGCCGATCTGATTTTTCCAGTCTATCTGTAGCTTAAAATCCCCTATGATTATCGCTGTACCTTTCTGGCAAGCTCCTATTATCTCTTCCTTTATACTCTGTCCTACCATTGTTGTAATAGAGGTAGTTATATTGGTATTTGTGAGTATTAAGAATGAATTTTAGCTTTAAAGTTTAAGTTTGATTTGTGTTTCTGCATCTGTGTCTTAAGAAAGTTCAAATGGAGTTTTAGTTTCACTTTAAAAATGTGCTTGCATTTCTAATGAGGAGTTTTATGACCCCCAAAGATAGGGTAAACATACAAGGGTAGAAAAATTTGATTTTGCCTAGCAACAGGGGCCCGGGAGGTAGGTCCCTCCCAAAGACACACACACACAGAAGAAGGAAAACAGTTGGTTGTTTTGGAAGCTGTTTGAGTTCAGTTGGTTTGAAGACAGCTGTGAAGCAGAGGCAACCTAAAAAGGGACAGATAGCCAGTCCCAAGCTAAAAGAAAACCCCAAAAATCCAGGGGAGTGGAAGAGGGGAAAGTACAAAGAAGATCTTCTAGTCAGAGGAAGGACAGAAACCTGGGAAAAGGTTCTGTTAAGTGAAGTTAAGAGTGAGGGGCAGAGAGAAAGGCTCCATGCTCCACATGTAAAGAGACAAAAGCTGCAGAAAGCAGATTTAAAGTGAGAACAGCTTGCAAGAGGCAAGAAGATCTAAAGAGACAATTAAAGGTCTGCAACTCTTTGCCATGGGCATGTGAAGCAGTGGTGTACTGTTGATGGTTGAGTCAGAGAGTCAGAGTGTGCGGAAGACAGTTTGAATGCAGGTGGCGACCTAGGGAAGAGGAACATCAGAAGGAGAGTTTGAAACCATGAAGGTAAACCCTTGCGAAAGGCATCTAAGAGAAAGCGTCAGTTTGGGAGAAGATTCCAAGGTGAGGTCTTGGAGAGTGGAGATTGGAAACCCTTATGTAAAGGATGGAATTCAGTGCAACTGGTTTGTTCAGTGTGTGACAAGCATCTGGGAGTAGTTGAGGAGAGATCCTTAGCATCTAGCTGAGGTGGCATCTGTCACTTGATTTCAGAGTATGGTGCATCTGACAACAGGGTGCCATAGATTTATATGGACTAGGTACTTACTGCGTTCATTAGAGTATAAGCTTTTGTGTTTTCCTTACAAATCTGTATACATCTGTATAGGTATAGTTGTGGATGAAGGAGTATTGTAATATAGTTCACCTTTTGTTGTTGAATAAATGTTTTATCCTTTGTTAAAAGTTCATCAGCTGACCCCTGTGCCTCTGTTCAGTAGCCACTCTCCACATGCCTAAACAAACAAATAAAAATGAGGATCTATCAAGCTGATTTCCACTCTGAGATCAGGCTTGTCCAGGGGTAACCTCAGCTGGGATCGTAGTTACAGTTAGGTGGTCTGTACACTATAGCTAACTATGATCAATAGAACTTTAGGTTTTATAAATATGGGAATGCAGTAGAAAAGGAAATAATAGGGAGAATTTTCTCCCCCTTGGGAGTGCTGATCGGAAGCAGGTGTGGGCGGCCACGCAGCAGATTGCCTGCGCACCGTCATTTTACGTGGGCAGGCCAATTAAGGCCCGTCCAGTGTGACGCGCACCCGGAAGCACTGAGCGCTCCCTGTGCGGCTGGAGGGAGGAGGGAGAGTCGGGGCCTGCACTGTTTAGCACATGCATGAAAGAGCGCAGAAATCTCCCCAAGGCATGGAGCTGCCTCAGGGAGATTACTTTGATTATTATGAATTGAAGTAAAGAAAAAAACATTCAGACATGTCCCCTCGTGACAGTGTCACACAAGCTGGGACATGCCAATGAATTTTAATAAAAATTTTTATTTAATTTATAAAGCCTTCATGAAACCTCATCCTGCCTGTGGATGAGGTTTCATGATAAATGTGAAGGCTGCCTGGGCTCTTTGCCTGCCCACCAACCTTAAGGTTGGGCAGGCAGCCCTGTTAATTATGTTAATTAGTTTTTAAATGTCCTTAATAGGCCTTTGACAGTTTGGCGAGCAGGCAGCCGACTGTAGTGCACGCCAGCCGAACTGAAGATTGGAATGACGCGTGGTGACATCGGGACACATGCCCGACATCACCACGCATCATTTTATGAGTTGGCAAGTGGGGCCCGCCCCCGCACGCTGACCAGAAGATTCAGGCCAATGAATAATTTGTGCACGACAATGGTTGGCTCACATTTAGAGTGCTCTGTGTAGTTTTGGTACCCTGTTATAGAAAGGACGTTAAATCCAAAGAGAGTGTGCAGCATAGATTTGCCACGGATATGCCAGGGATAAGAAACCATAATTAAGCGAAGAGACTTTTGATACTTGAACTGTTTATGTTGGAGCAGAGAATGCCAAGAGTGATTTATGAGGAGCTTTTAAACTTATGAAGGATTTTGATAGAATGAATGGACAAGGACTATTTCCTAGATTATTCCAGGGTTGGGGATTAATGATAGCGGACTCACAATTTAAAATTATCGCTAAGAGAGTGAAGAGATATATTTGTAGGAATTTATTTTTGCAAAGAATTATTACAACACAGATGCTTTGCCACAGAGTATAACTGAGCAGAGATGATTGCATCTTTTGAGGAGAGAATAGAGAAAAATGTGAAGCAGAGGACGATATAGAACTAAGAGGAGAGAGCAAGGCAGTAAAATTAATTTTGGAATAATGTAGAAAATAGTTGTCCCAGATATTATGGGTCGATTGGCCTCCCTTTGTGCTACAGCTTTTTTTTGACTGTGTTCTGACATATCTTGATAATCAAACTGATTGTTTTAGCCAGTCAAGTAAGACAAAAGTTTAAAAATACATTACAAACATTCCTAAATTCAAATCATATACTCCTACACATATTAAATCAATTTAGTTTCCAGCCATGAATTTGATGTATTCCAAACATCTGAGACTATACAATTAGATGTACTTTAAGTTTATATAAATTAGAGTAAGTTTCTTTGGTCAACTTTTCATGGCTACCACATAGAGTTTCCATTTACATTGAAGACTGAAATAGTTAGAGATAATTTTGCCATTGCTGCCAAAATATTATAAAACAAATTTCTATTTGCCCCTGAAATGAACTTCCAACCACATAGCTGCTTCATCACCAAGATCACCTACTCCTGCTTCTGTAACATTGACCATCTCCAACCCTTCCTCAGCTCATCTGCTGCTGAGACCCATACTTTTATCACCTCGAGAGTTGACTATTCCAGTGCTCTCCTGGCTGATCTCCTACCTTCCATCTTCGATAAATGAACTCTTCCAGAACTCTGCTGCCTATATCCTACCTAACAGCAAGTCCCATTCACTCATCGGCTGGGATTTTCTGGCCCTGCCTGCCACAGAACTGGAAGTTCTTGCCCGAAGTCAACGGGCCTTTGGCAGGTCGATCAAACCTTCCGCCCTGCACTCTACGATTCCCACCATGAGCAGGGCCACAAAATTTCGGACATCATCTCTAGGCTCGCTGTGCTATATCGGCTTCTGGCCCAGAAATGCATTAATTTTAAAGTTATCTTCCTTGTTTTCAGAGCCCTCCAAGTATTCAACCCTCCCTATCTCTGTGACCTCCTTTGGTACTACAACCCCTTGGGCTGAACTTTCTGGCAGGCAGGTGTGGCGGTGGGGGGACAAAGCAGTATCAGGCGTGGACCCGATCGTCTGCGCCACCATTTTATGCAGGCGGGCCAATTAAGACCCACCCAACATACTTCACGACTCCTTTGCATAGTGGGAGTGGGCGGGCGGTGGTGGGCACGCTCAGCCTACCGGGTCAAATGGTGACCCGGCGGCCTGTATAAAGGGAAGTCTGACAGCCTTGGAAAGGCTGCTTACAATGGCTAGGCAAAGGCCTCTGTAGAGGGGCAATGGAGGTGGCGCAAGCCCGGAGGGTAGGTCATCAGGCAGGCCAGGCCAGGGGGTAGGGCGGGGGCTAGTGTGCCCCTCGTTTTTCTGATGGTTGCCCTGCTGCCCTCCTCGAGGGGGTGGCAGCATGGTGGGAGGTGTTGGTTTCCCAGGACGGGAGGAGGAAGCACCTCCGACATAATGAAATGTGCCTGAGAGGAGGTAGTGGAGGTGGTGAACACCCACCATGTGGTGCGGCGCACCTGGATCCAGTGTCACAAGCGCTTCAATGACCTGTTGCGCTCTGGAAGGGTGAGGGCAATGTTGGCATTGGTCACTTAACCCAGCAGGTAGGTTTTCCCCATTGGTGCCTCCCCACCACCTTCGCCCCCCCCCGCCAACCCTCGCAAGTCTGGGTGTAGTGACTGAATTGAATCATTGACGGAATGTGTCCTTCGCTGGGTGGGCCAGCAGATATTGCCCATGCCAAGGTCAGCCTGTGAGGGTGGTGAAGAGATGGGTTCTGTACCAGCAGCATGTGTTACACTGAGACCCACATTACTGTTTTGGGGGCAACCTGGAGGAGCTGCGCCTAGGCGCAGTGCTGGAACTCCAGGACGTGTCCAAGTCAGGGTGATGACATGCTGGGAGGGGAGCTTTGAGGTGGCGTGGCAATGAACCCTCTGCTGCCCTCTGTGCCACACATGCTTGTGCCTCCTTGCTATGGAAGGATATACCGTGTGGTGCCCAATGTGATGTAGGCAGCATGTGGCCAAGGTGGGGATTGCGGGCTGGGGACCAGGCCTAGCATGTTTGTGTGAGTGTTTGAGTGTTCAGCAGCAGCGGGTTGAGGAGGCACTGGAGCCCTGATATGTCCCATTCTGGTTGGGGTGGACAGTTCTTCTCTCATTTTTAGGAGAAGAATGCTCATAATGCTGCAGAGTGGGTGAGGAATGGTGGCAGCCAGGCTCAGTTAACCATTCTCAGCCAGTTTGAGCAGGAGGCCCTGGATTTAGAGAGGTGCCATGCGCCCAGATCCACTGGTGTTGGTGAGGCTGGGGTGCCATGGCCAGGTATGTTTGCCCAGCAGTGAGGTCAGCATTGTTCTCTCAACAGCCATGGCAGTGCTGAATGTTAAGTAATTTAATTTTGCAACATGGCTTGACCATTGCTTATGGAAGGATAAATGCACAATGATCCAGAGGACAGGGATGCACATTGACATTGTCTCCACGTTAACTGTTCCAACGCCCCTGTTCTTCCTTTCAGCATCAGTGGAGCAGGGCCGGGAGGAGCAACAGGGGTCTCCTCTCATACCTGAGGACCCTGAAGTCTCACCAGTGTCACACCATCTCTGCCAGGCAGGCACCAGTGCAGATACTAGCACCTCAGTGGGAATTAGAACATCGGCTAGTATCCTGGGGCACAGCGGTGAAGGCACTTCACAGTCACTGGAGGAGCTGGCAGAGACAGGGAGTGCCTATGACGCCAGCAGTTGGAGGATTGAGGCAACCAGGCACATGCACAGTCAGTGCCTGATGATGTGCCTCTGGAGTCGTCCGTGACGCAGCAGAGGCAGGAAATGCGGCTGGGTGTACAGGAGCATCTGGGGGAGATACATGAGGCTATGCTTGGCTTGGTGTCCATGGTGGAGGAGTCTAAGCAGACGATCGCCAAAGCAATGAGCTACATGTCAGAGCGCCATGCATCCTCCATGGAGAGAGTGGCGACTCTTGTGGAGAGGCTCCTCCAGGAAAGCAATCAGGGCTTCCTGGGGATGCGTTCGGACCAGCAAGCCCTCACATCGGCATTGACCTCAGCTGATCAGTGGTAGTGTGGGAGATGGTGTGGACACCAAGTTTCCCAACTCAGTACCCATCCATCCACTGTGAGCAGGGAGGTCCAAAGCGACTTCATGTCAGCACAGCCGCTGCCTGTTGTCTCTGTGGGCATCTCTCAGGGTGCTCTGGATGAGGGCGGCAGCTCCTCCTCCCCTCTCCTAGTGACCATAGCATCCCGTGAGGCTGCGAGGACTGGGCAGATGCCAACTGTGGAACTGGCAGCTCCCTCCCAGGTGGGGCCAGCACAGGGTCCACGGGCCAGAGGACGACCACCAAGGTCATCGAGGCCAACAGGACAGCAGAGTGAGCAGTGAAGGGGCAGCACCAAGACATAGAACCCAGAAACGTAAACATAAGGCACCTTAGGCACACCATGGGTTAATCACTGGTGGTTTTGTGTTGGCCTGCAATGAGGTCTTTATGATTTGCTTTGAATTGGAACACCATTGTCATTTTTTTGGATTAAGTTTCTTTGCTTGTGATATTAAATTCAGACATGTGACCATGGCTGAGGGTATCTCTTTTCTTCTGCATATGTATGGTTTCCAAAAATGTTAAGAGTGCATTGTAGGACATTCAGCTTTATTAACAAGGCCCTTAGTTACTGTTCCTAAGCCGGCAGATTTTGCACTTAGATATCGAGCGTGGAGCCTGCAGCCCAGGCTTGTCTTGGAGGCCCATACGTGGTGTGCTAGCTGAAGGTTCATTGGATTAAAGTCTTCCTGCCTCCCTGCAGTATGCCCGTGGACCCTGTGCTGGCCCCACCTGGGAGGGAGCTGCCAGTTCCACAGTTGGCATCTGCCCAGTCCTCGCAGCCTCACGGGATGCTACGGTCACTAGGAGAGGGGAGGAGGAGCTGCCGCCCTCATCCAGAGCACCCTGAGAGATGCCCACAGAGACAACAGGGTCTACCCCCTCAGCATTCCCCTGTACGTGCTCATCCTCGGACTCACTGCTGAACTCATGGTGTGCAGCTGCAGCCACCGCATCTACATCTTCTTCGTTCACAGTGTCCCCCTTTCCAGCGCAAGATTGTGGAGAGCGCAGCATGCAACCACTATCAGCGACACATGATCTGGTGGGTACTGGAGTTCACCCCCTGAGCAGCCCAGGCATCGGAAGCGCATCTTGAGAAAACTGATGGCTCTCTCCACCACAGCCCTTGTGGTGCCCTGGCTCCTATTGTACCACTGCTCACCTTCTGTTCTTGGATGGCGGAGAGGTGTCATTAGCCACCTGCTGAGGGGATAGCCCTTGTCACCCAGCAGCCAACCATCCAGCCGGGCTGGAACACTGAAGAGCCCTGGTAGCTGGGAGTGTCTGAGGATGTAGGCATCGTGGGAGCTGCCTGGGTACCTTGCACAGACTTGCAGGATCTGCATCCTGTGATCACACACTATCTGCACGTTCATGGAGTGGAAGCCCTTCCTGTTGACGAAGGCACCGGGCTCACCTGTGGCGCCTTGATGGCCACATGTGTACAGTCTATAGCACCCCGGATGCAGGGGAAGCCAGCAATGGCCACGAAGCCTCTGGCTCGCTGTTTCTGGCTTGCCTGGTCACAGCGGAAGCGGATGAATGTCAATGCACGCCTGGACAGAGCGCCTGTAACCTGCCTGACACAAGTGTGGACAGCTGACTGGGAGACACTGCAAAGATCACCCACCAACTCCTGGAAGAGCCAGAGGCATAGAAGTTGAGGGCAGCTGTGACCTTCAGAGCCACTGGCATGGGGTGTCCACCCATACAGTTAGCGGAAATCTCAGGCCCAATCATCTGACAGATGGAGGTGACTGACTCCCTTGAGAGATGGAGCCTCCTTTGGCACTGCACCTCAGACATATTTAGGTAGCTGCTAAGTCTCCTGTATACCCTGGCAGCAGGATAGTGGCATCTTCTGCTGCCCCTTCCACCTCGGCCTACCTCTTGGCCCTGCGCCCCTTGTGTCTGTGCCTGTCCTTCCAAAGGTGGCTCCCCTGGAAGCTGAATGTGCACTCCTGGCCTCCTCCCCCTTCTAGGCCCCTCCTTCCTTCTCAGAGGAGCTGCCTCCAATGGACAGTTCAGCTCCTATTCCCAGGATAAGGGAAGGCTTCCTGAAACATGCAGGCCCAAGAAACATTCCTCACTGCAGAGTGCTGATCCTGAAGGTAGTGAGTCCAGTCCAAGCAGCTGGTATGCATTTTGAAGTATTGTAGATCACACAGGCAAGTTTCAATAACTTTGAAAAATCAGTACTTGAGAGAGCACACTTGCGACCCCAGAGAGCCCTCTTATCCCTCCCGCAGATGAGGTTAATACTAATGTGTCCTACCCGCCTGCCTGTTGCGACTGTGCACTGACCCGAAGTTTACATGGGCTCTGAAAAATCGCGGTCGAGTGGAGCGTCAAGGGCCTCAAGTGGCCCGTTAATTAATGGTGTGCGCGCATCGGAGAGCATCGCGTGCCCACCCAATGAAATATCGCGATGGCGCACGGTGACATCGGAACGCTTGCCCAATGTCACTGCGCATCATTTTACGTGCGTGCGTGTGGGGCCTGCCCCTGCTTGCCAATGGGAAAATTCTGCCCCCTGAGATGTTGTGCTCTTCCAATTCTGGCCTCTTGCACATTCCCAATTTTAATCTCTCCACTTTTGGTGGCCGTACCATCAACTGCCTATTCGTTAGCCTCTGGAATTTCTTTCCTCATGTTCTTCACCTTGCTCTCCTCCTTCAAGAAACAATATTTTGGTCACCTGCCCTTTTGTTTGATTATGCTTGGGATATTTTACTGCGTTAAAGGCACCACCAAATGGAGCTGTTATTGTTGAGATGCTGAACATGATGCTAGAAGATGTTAACGGATCAGTAAAAATCTGGACCTGTTGCTTTGGCAGAATTAATCCAATTTAAATTAATGGTTGACCTCAAATATGGGGCACCATTTGAGGAGTAAGAATTTAAATGCCAGTTTTCTTTACTGATTATACAATATCCAAACTTTCTCAAGCAGAACTCTAAATTCATCTCCTGTACTCTGAAGGTAACAACAGGAAACTGGGAGATAATCTGAAGCTGGCAGTTTTGTCAGATTCAACATAGATTCCAATTTTAAGGCCTTTTAAAAATAGTGAGTCAAATATTTCACAAACTATTGAAATATTTGCATTGGTTTGTTACGTATAATTAGGAGCTTACTAATTACTGTATTTAACAGATTCCAGTTTCCTGGCCCTAACCACCTTCTTTTCACCATGGACATTTAATTCCTTTACACCTCCATCCATCATCAGGACAGTCTGAGGGCTCTCTGCTTATTCCTTGAACAGAGGGCTAACAGTCTCCATTCACCACCAGCTGCCTCTGTCTGGCTGAACTTGTCCTCATATTGAACATCTCCTTCAACTCCACTGCTTTCCCCCAAATAAAATGTATCACTATGGGTACCTCCATGAATCCTAGCTGTGTCTGCCTTTTTGTGAGATATGTGGATCATTCCTTGTTCTAGGTCTACCTAGGGCTGCTCCCTCACTTCTTTTTGGAGTACGTTGTCTGTTTGGTGCTATTTTTTGCTCTTGCACTGAAGGGGAAAATGTTATTGATTTTGCTTCTAATTTCCACCCTTCCCTCATCTTCACATTGTCTATCCCTGACTCTTCCCTTTCCTTTCTTAGCTTCTCTGTCTCCATCTCTGGGGAAAAGCCTGTCAACCACCCCCTTCACTTGCTCAAAACCTATTACCTTCTAATTTAGCTCCAGTTCTGATGAAAGGTCACCATCCTGAAATGTTAACTGTTTCTGTCTTCCCAGATGCAGCCAGACCGGCTGAGTATTTCCAGCATTTTCGGTTTTGTTACCATGGAAATGTGCGCTGTTTTCTGCCGGTGATTAAGAACAACCAGGACAGATTGAGTTCATCTGTTGTGCTTGAGTTATTTAAATTAGGTCTGGCAGCATCGGCGGAGAAGAAAAGAGTTGACGTTTCGAGTCCTCATGACCCTTCGACAGAACTTGCGCAGAGAAGAACAGAACTTCTTCAAGGAGCTAGGCATTTCTTGAAGAGCAGTGGCAGTCAATTAAACACAGAGATAAAAACAAAAAAACTGAGGATGCTGGAAATCCAAAACAAAAACAGAATTACCTGGAAAAACTCAGCAGGTCTGGCAGCATCGGCGGAGAAGAAAAGAGTTGACGTTTCGAGTCCTCGTGAACTTATCCCTGTGTTTAATTGACTGCCACTGCTCTTCAAGAAATGCCTACCTCCTTGAAGAAGTTCTGTTCTTCTCTGCGCAAGTTCTGTCGAAGGGTCATGAGCACACGAAACATCAACTCTTTTCTTCTCCCCCGATGCTGCCAGACATGCTGAGTTTTTCCAGGTAATTCTGTTTTTGTTTTGGATTTCCAGCCTCTGCAGTTTTTTTGTTTTTATCTCTGTGTTTAGTTGACTGCCACTGCTCTTCAAGAAATGCCTAGCTCCTTGAAGAAGTTCTGTTCTTCTCTTCGCAAGTTCTGTCGAAGGGTCATGAGGACGCGAAACGTCAACTCTTTTCTTCTCCGCCGATGCTGCCAGACCTGCTGAGTTTTTCCAGGTAATTCTGTTTTTGTTTTGGATTTCCAGCATCCACAGTTTTTTTGTTTTTATTTAAATTAGGAACAGCTAAACCATGTGACAGAATACCAACTCAATTGCCTGGATTTTATGAGAGTGCATCAACAATGAGCAGTCAGCATTCGCTGTCATTACCCATCTGAAACTAACTGCAGCTTCAGGATGTGGGGCATGCACAGGGCCTCATAGAAACCCTGAAATTGTGGTTGTTCACTCAGGGTTCTGACACAGCCTTTGCTGTGGACCCTCCAGGGCTGGCAATCACTGAAACCAGCAATGATTTCAAATGTCCTGCTTCTACATCACTGTTAGAAACCCATAAAAAGTTAAAAGTTGTTCAATCCGGTGCAACTGGGATTTCTAACAGCAATATGTGATTAATAAATTAAAACAGAAAATGCTGGAAAATGTCAGCAGGTCTGGCAGCATCTGTGGTGAGAGAAACAGTGTTAAGGGGCAGAATTTTCCTATTAGCGTGCGGAGTCAGGCCCCGCAAGCCGACACGCAAAATGACGCGTGGTGATGTCGGGCGAGCGTCCCGACGTCACCACGCGCCATCGCGATATTTCATTGGCCGGGTGCGCGATGATCTCTGATGCATGCCCTCCATTAATTAAGGGGCCACTTAAGGCCCTTGAGGCACCAATTGACGGCGATTTTTTGGGGCCCGT
The DNA here is from genome assembly GCF_017639515.1 of Carcharodon carcharias. Taxonomy (NCBI): domain Eukaryota; kingdom Metazoa; phylum Chordata; class Chondrichthyes; order Lamniformes; family Lamnidae; genus Carcharodon; species Carcharodon carcharias. Next base: position 39,626,897 of record NC_054474.1, on the reverse strand, counting down.
GTGATCTTCAGGTCGTCGCACGGGCGCAACGGGCAGGCGGGTAGGAGACATTTGTATAAACCTCATCCACGGGCGGGATAAGAGGTGTCAGTGGGGTCGCGAATATGCTCAGTTACATATTTATTTTTGAAAGTTACTGATACTTGCCTGTGTGAGCAGAAATATTTCAAAACTCATACCAGCTGCCTGGACAGGATTCACAATCTGCAGGTCAGCACTCGACAGTGAAGATCCTTTTTAGGCCTGCAGGTTTCAGGAAGCCTTCACTTAGCCTGGGAATGGAAGTTATGCTGTCCACTGGAGGCACCTCCTTTGAGGGGGAAAGGAGGGCCAGAAGGGGGAGGAGGCCAGGAGTGCACATTCAGCCTCCAGGGGAGCCACTTTTGGGAGGAGAGGCGCAGGCACAGGGGCCGCAGGGCCAAGAGGTAGTCCAAGGCAGAAGGGGCCGCAGAAGACAGCACTATCCTGCTGCCAGGGTTTACAGGTGGAAAAACAGCTACCTCAATATATCAAAGGTGCAATGCCAAAGGAGGCTCTGTCTCTCAAGGGAGACAGTCACCTCCATCTGTCAAATGATAGGTCCTGAGACCTGCACAAACTTTGTGGGTGGGCACTTCATGCCCGTGGGTCTAAAGGTCACAGCTGCCCTCAACTTCTATGCTTCTGGCTCCTTCCAGGGCTTGGTGGGTGATCTTTGCGGTGTCTCCCAATCAGCTGTCCATACTTGTGTCAAGTAGGTGACAGACGCTCTATTCACGTTCATCCACTACCGTTGGGACCAGGCAGGACAGACACAGCGAGCCAGAAACTTTCTGGCGATTGCTGGCTTCCCCCATGTCCATGGTGCAATAGACTGCACACATCTGGCCATCAAGGTGCCAGCAGATGAGCCTGGTGCCTTCATCAACAGGAAGGGATTCCACTCCATGAACATGCAGATAATGTGTGATCACAGGACGCTGATTCTACAAGTTTGTGCTCTGTACCTAGGCAGCTCCCATGACACCTACATCCTCAGACACTCCCAGGTGCCTGGCTGGATGGATGGCTGGTGGGTGACAAGGGCTATCCCCTCAGAAGATGGCTCATGGCGCCTCTCCACCATCCAAGAACAGAAGCTGAGCAGTGGTACAATAGGAGCCACGTCTCCACAAAAGCTGTGGTGGAGAGAGCCATCGGTCTTCTGAAGATGCGCTTCTGATGCCTGGACCGCTCGGGGGGGCGTGTGTTCGTGTGTCGCTGTTAATGGTTGCATGCTGCACTCTTCACAATCTTGCACTGGAAAGGTGGGATGCTGTGGATGAAGAAGATGTAGACGCAGTGGCTGCTGCTGCACACGATGAGTCCAGCAGTGAGTCCGAAGATGAGCACACACAGGGAAAGGCTGAGGAGATAGAGGCTGACCAGGGCTTACTCCAGGGAGGCAGGGACACCCGGGAGGCTCGAATTCAATGAATCTTCAGCTAGCACAACACATATGGACCTCCAACAAAAGCCTGTGCTGCAGGCTCCATACTCAATTCCTGAGTGCTAAATCTGCCTGGATAGGAACATTAACTAAGGGCCTTGTCAATAAATCTCAATATGACACAACTCACTCATAACATCATGGGTAACCATCCACCTGCAGAGGAAAGGAGTCACCCTCAGCCATGGTCACATGTCTAAATTTAATGATTTCACAAAATGATCTTAAGAAAACAAAATAACAAAGGTGTTAAACACCACACCAACTAATCATGGCCTAATTGCGGGCAACACAAAAGCATCAATGAGAAACCCATGGTGTGCCTAAGGTGCCTTAAATTTACGCTTTCGGGTGCTACATCTAGGTGCTGTCCCCTCGCTGGCACTGGCATCTGAGACAGCCTGTTCATTGTGCTTCCTGTTAGCCTTGATGACCTTGGTGGATGTCCTCTGGCCGATGGAACATTTGATGGCCTCACTTGGGACTGGGCGGCCAGTTCCACAGCTGGCATCTCCCCAGCTGCTGCAGCCTCATCAGATGCCACGGTCACTGGCAGAGGGGCAGAGGAGCTGCTGCCCTCATCCGGAGCACCCTGAGAGCAGCCTGCAGAGACGACAGGCAGCTGCTGCACTGATGAGAGGTTGCTTTGGACCTCCCTGCTCACCATTAATGGATGGGCACTGAGCTGTGAAACTTGGTGCACAGACCATCTCCCACACTGGCACTGACTAGCTGAGGTCAATGCCGATGTGAGGGCTTGCTAATCTGAGCACATCCCCAGGAAGCCCTGATTTTTCTCCTGGAGGAACCGCTCCATGAGAGTCGCCATTCTCTCCATGGAGGAAGCATGGCACTCGGCCATGAGGATCATTGCATTGAAAATGGTCCATGTGGGCTCCTCCACCACGAAGACTATGTCACGCATTGCCTCATGTAACTCCGCCAGATCCTCCCGCACACTCTGCCGGACTTCCAGAATTTGCTGCCTCAGGGACGACTCCAGAGGCACATCATCAGCCACTGACTGAGCATGTGCCTGGTCCACTGCAGTCCTCTGACTGCCATGGGCACTCTCTGTCTCTGCCAGCTCCTCCAGCGACTGTGAGGTGCCCTCACCGCTGTGTCCCGGGACACTAACCGATGTTCTAATTCTCACCGAGGTGCTAGTATCTGCGCCAGTGCCTGCCTGGCAGAGATGGTATTACGCTGGTGGGTCAGAGACTTCAGAACTCTCAGGTGTGAGAGGGGGCCCCTGTGCCTCCTCCTCCTGGCCCTGATCCACTGATGCTGAAAGGAAGAACAAGGACGTTTGATTAGTTAACGTGGAGACAATGTCAACGTGCATCCCTGTCCCCCAAATCATCCTTCCATAAGCAATGGTCAAGCCATGTTACAAACTTCAATCACTGAACATGCAGCACAGCCACAGCTGCTGGGACACTAATGGTGACCTCAGTGCTGGGCAAACATACTTGCCCGTGGCATCCCAACCTCACTGACATTGGTGGGTGCATGGCACCTCCCCAGATCGAGGGCCTCCTGCTTGAACCTGGACATGATGGCCAACAGGACCAGGCCTCCGGCAGTCCTCACCTGCTCAGCGGCATTGTGAGCATTCTTCTCCTGAAAAGGAGAAAAGAGCATTGAATAGTATCACTTGTACCTGGATTCTCTTCACTGCCGTCCCACCCCAGCCAGACTGGAACATTGCAGGGCTCCAGTGCCTCCTCACCCCGCAGTTGCCACACACTCACTCAAAGGTGCCAGGTGTGTCCCCCAACTCCTTGGCCAAATGCAGCCTACATCACATTTGGCACCACAAGGACCAACCTTGCAGAGCAAGGAGGTGCAAGCACATGGAACGCAAAAGGCAGCAGATGGATCGGTGCCCCACCACCTGGAAGCTCCCCTCCCAGCATGTCAATGCCCTGACTTTGACAAGTTTTGCAGTTCCAGCACTACGCCATGGTGCAGATCCTCCAGGTTGCCCCAAAACAGTAATGTGGGTCTCAGTGTAACACATGCTGTGGGTACAGAACCCATCTCATCACCACCCTCTCAGGCTGACCTCGGCATGGGCAATATCTGCTGGCCCACCCAGCGAAGGACACGTGCTGTCAATGATTCAATGCAGTAACTGCATTCAGAGTTGGGAGGTTGTGGGTTGCGGCCAGGGGGGAAAGCCTACCTGCTGGGTTAAGTGACTAATGCCAACATGGTGCTCACCCTTCCAGCGTGCAAAAGGTCATTAAAGTGCTTGCGGCACTGGATCCAGGTGCGCTACACCACGCCGCAGGAGCTCATCACCTCCGCCACCTCCTTCCAGGCACATTTGGTCATGTGGGGGGGGTTCTCCTCCTCCTGTCACTCGGAATGAGGACCTCCACCGCACAGCCACCTCCTCGAGGAGGGCAGCAAGGCAATCGTCTGAGAAACGAGGGTCACAGTGGCCCCCTGCCCTACCCAGCTGCCTGGGCTCCTCACCAACAGCGCTCTGGGGAACCTTTGTTGGCCATGCTTTACAGCCTTTGCAAGGCTGCAGGAGCACTTTTAAACAGGCCGCTGGGTCGCCATTGGACGCGGTGGTCATAGCAGCCCCGCTGCCGGCCTCCCATTCCCGTTGTCCTCGGGAGCCATGTTTCATGCTGGGCGAGCCTTAATTGGCCTGCCCACCTAAAATAGCGGTGCGGACCTGATTGTGGGCGGCGATTGTGTCCGCAACTGTCCGCATCCACTCCCACATGGCCCACCTGACAGGCAGAAAATTCTGCCCAACATTTCAAGTCCAAATGACCCTTCTTCATGACCCTGTGATTAATAAAATTTGTTGAACAACAGAGCTGGTCCTGAAAAAATAATACTATATTCATGGAGTGCAGTTAAATGATTAATAGATTTTCAAGTTTAATCATTTTAAACAGAGTAAAAAGATACATTTTGACCATTTTGTTAAAGTTTCTTCAGAATATTTCAGCCTTTACTGTCACCCCATGTGTATGTTCCAATCTCTAATTTGCTCCATATCAAAATTTTAAGAAGTGATTCTGCTTTTTCTTTCCTGTTTGGATATCTGTGAAAATCCTTAAATGTGATTGGCTGCTGGGTCAGCCTGATGGGGTCACTCCAGCTCCATGCTGGGAGCCCCTAGTAAAGAACATTACGGTGGCATAGTGGTTGTGTTGCTGGACTGGTATTCCAGAGACCTGTGATTTGGGTTCAAACCCCACTACAACAGATGGTGAAATTTAGTTCAATAAAAATCTGAAATTAAAAACTGACTATAAAACCATTGTCAATTGTCATAAAAACCCATCTAGTTCACTAATGCCCTTTAGGGAAGGAAATCTGCCATCCTTACCTGGTTTGGCCTACATGTGACCCCAGACCCACAGCAAAGCCCTCTGAACAAGGGCAGTTAGGGATGGGCAATAAATGCTAGCCTAGCCAGTGATGCCCACATCCCATGAATGAATAATAAAAAAAAAGGTACAGTACCACTTCATGGCGATAGAGGTGAAATTCTTACCAGAGAGATTGCTAGATCTCACAGTAAGGCTTACCTCATGGTCAACTGTGCAAACTCCAGGCCACGATGTATTTTATTGCATTATTGATTCAGCAAGGGCATTAGCGTAATCTTCACTGGGCACCAGGGGTCACACTGGCAACTCTCAATTGGGCTTCAATGTTCTTAGATCACTTTTCTCATACACATAAATGGATACACGGTAAACTATTTAATAGCCTCTCATGTTCTGCTCAGTCTCTTTAACCCACTTCCCTTGCATCCCTTAACTGAGGATGTCATTCTTCTGTGTTGAAATCTTAAAGTTTGCAGATAAAGATCCATGTCAAAGATTACCATTATTTTAAATGAGTTCTTTGCTTTAAACTGCACATAGATGTGGCAATCATTTTCAAACTTCAAATGCAATTGAATATAGTTGATTTCTGGTGTCAGGATTTAAAAGTTTGAATTTACAAACCCTAAAGCATTAGGCTTTATTTCTAGAGGAATAAAATTGAAAAGTAAGGATGTTATGCCAAACTTGTATTGAATTTGGGTTGGGCAACAGATGGAGCATGCAGTTTTGGTCACTATATTATAAAAGGAATAGAGAGGCCCTGGCGAGGGTACAAAGAAGATTTACAAGGTTGATAATAGAAATGAATGAGTACATATATCAGGAAAGGATTGACAGGCTGGGTCTCTTTCACTTGAAAAAGGAATGTTGAGAAGTGACATAATAGAAGGTTTTAAATTATTGAAGGTTTTGATAGAGTGGATATAGAGGGTATCTTTTCTCGTGTTGTAAAGAACGTAACAGAGGCCATCCATTCGATAGAGAATTCAGAAGAAACTTCTTTACCAAAAGAGTGGTAAGAATGTGGAACTCACTACCAAATGGAATGGCTGAAGCAGATAATATAGATGAATTTAAGGTGAAACTAGAAAAGTATTTGAGGCGATATGGGAATAGAGGGTTAGAATGATAGATTTAGATGACAAAAAATGGGAGGAGGCTCAGGTGGAGCATAAATGCCAGCATGGCGGCTTCTTAAAATCCATCTCTTTGACTAAGCTTTTGGTCATCTGCCCTAATAGCATCTAATGTAACTTAGGCTTGAATTTTCGCCAAAGCAGAGAGGCCTGAATCTGGAAGTCTGTCTTCCGAACCCAGTACCCACTATTTTTACCAGGGGGTGGGGGGAAACAGGGGTGCATTGTAGTTTGCACATCTGCGATTCACAGAGACATCTGCACATGATAAAGTGGAGCTGCCTTCAATCAGATTCAATTTTCGCTAGGGGGATTCCCAAAGCACAACTTTTGGCCTTTAGCTCTGTCAGGAGAAGGTCTAAAGTTGCTGGAGTTCTTTGCAGATGTAGGGTACCCTTTTTGATAGGGCCAGGGATACCTTTATGATAGGCAAGATGCCATCCAAGAGAGGTCATGAGCCCTTCAGGAGAGGCCAACTGCAAACTTTGGAATTGTTAAAAGTAGATACTCACAGTGCTGTCAGGAAGGGAGTTCCAGGGTTTTGACCCAGCGACAGTGAAGGAATGGCAATATATTTACCAAGTCAGGGATATGGGCTATAAAGGGCCACTGAGGGTGGGTAGAGGGGCATAGATCTCATTCAATAAGATCACGGCTGATCTGAATGTAACCTCAACCCCGTATTCCTGCCTACCCCCAATAATCTTTCACCCTCTTGTTAGTCAAAAATCTATCTAGCTCTGCCTTAAAAATATTCAAAGATTCTGCTTCTACCGCCTTGTGAGGAAGAGAGTTCCAAAGACCCACTACCCTCTGAGAGAAAAAAAATCCTCCTCATCTCTGCCTTAAATGAGTGGCCACCTATTTATAAACAATGACTCCTGGTTCTAGATTCTCCCACAAGAGGAAACATCCTCTCCACATCCACCCTGTCAAGATCCCCCAGGATCTTAAAGCATTCAATTGATCCACCTCTTACTCTTCTAAGTTCCAGTGGATACAAGCCTAACCTGTCCAGCCTTTCTTCATAAGACAACCCGCCCAGTCTAGTAAACCTTCTCTGAATTGCTTCTAATGTATTTACATCTTTCTTTAAAGAAAAAGACCAGTGCTGTAGACAACACACCACATGTGGCCTCACCAACGCCCTGTACAACTAAAGCATAACCTCCCTACTTTTGCATTCAATTCCCCTCAAAATAAATGATAACATTCTATTAGCTTTCCTAATTACCTGCTGGACCTGCATACTAATCTTTTGTGATTCATGCACTAGGACACCCAGACCCCCCTGAATCGCAGAGCTCTGCAATCTCTCACCATTTAGACAATAAGCTTCCTTTTTATTCTTCCTGTCAAAATGAACAATTTCACATTTGCCCACATTATACTACATTTTCCAGATCTTTTCCCACTCACTTAACCTATCTATGTCACTTTGTAGCCTCCTTACATCATATTCAAAATCTTCTTTCCCACCTATCTTTGTATCATCAGCAAGTTTAGTCACTATTCCTTCAGCCCCTTCATCTAACTTCCTTCATTTAACTTCCTTCAGCAATTAACCCCTTATAAAAACAAGTATTTGTATTCATAGCCCTACTTCAAGACTTTCTAAGCATTTGGAGCTGTTAATCAAATGGTGAACTGACTACCACCCCACTGTGATGATAGGCTGTGGAGTCAGGAATTCAGCACAAATCCTAGAATGATAACCCTCAGGCTTGTGTCAACTGAGTGAGTTAAATAGCTAACACATTTTTTTCAACTGCAGGCAGTTTTTTTTAATTCAAAGGCCAGAAGATTAAAATGCTTTGAGAGCTTGACAGTTCCCTTTGACAACTTGACCACTCCAATCAGCTTAATAGTTCCAATGAGTTTATCCACTTATTATGCACATTGAACTGCAGCAGTTCAAGAAGGCAGCTCACCATCACCTTCTCAAGGGCAACTAGGGATGGGCAATAAATGCTGGCACAGCCAGTGAAGACCACATCCCGTGAATGAATAAAAAAAATGCAGGGCAGGCTCGAGGAACCGAGTGGCCTACTCCTGCTCCAAATTCATATATTTGCAAATGTAGTGAATGGGTTTTTGTCAACGAGAGTGTTTTTGTTAATTGTGAATTCATTAAAAGGTCCTGAAGAACTTTATTTCCTTTCATCTCAGCGTGGGTCCTGAGGTCTGACCATGGTAACACTGGATGAGTTGGCATGGAGGGTGTAAGGGCAAAGGGTGGTGAGTGGGAGACATGTGGGTTGGCATGAGTTTGCATAAAGTTGACATAAGGGCTATAAAGGGCCATTGACGGTGGGTAGAGGAACATAGGCTGGCATGGAGGATATAAGGGACCAGGGGAGTAGGAGGCGCATGGATGGGGCATAGGCGGCTGGTTGAGGGGCTTTGAGGGATAAGGGCTGGAGGAATGTTTTTCGTTTGACTGCTTTTCTTACAGCTGGGATAAAGTCCTGGACCACCTAGCCTGGCCTTTCGCTCAGCCCACCCCGACACCCGGCAGCCCCTGCGGCTGCTTCCAAACTTTTTCTGGGGGCAGTGGGCCTGACACATTATCAACCATCCCCCTGAACCAAAATCCGACTCTCTGGAGCACTTTCTCCCGAATCAGGTTTGTGGAGCCGGGAATTTTCCTCACTGTGCTCCCGATTAATGAGCAAACATTCAGGCCTTTTTGCGAAATTTTGCTTTATAACATGCCTGTCTTGGGATGTTTTATGACATTAAACATTCTTAATAAATACAAGTTGTTGTCAAACTGAACTTTATGCATAATAACTAGGGGTGGAATTTTCCACTTTTGCAACTAAGTGCCGTGGCAGGCGCGTTCTACGGCGTTGTTTCCCATTGGTTGAAAGCTCATTAATTACGCATAGGTAAGTAGCTCTGCGAATCACATGATGGGTCGGGAACTGATTCATCTGCCCCGTTGTTACCTAATGGAGTCAAAGATTCAGACCTTTGGACACCATATTTAAATGCCCCCTGAGCGCACACCTATCACTCTCTCTCCAACCCAGCTGTCTCTTGGGAGACCTGTAGAGATGTCTGCACAGGAGAAGAAGAAGAATGTTACCCCGAGGTTTAGCCATGACTCCCTCCAGGCTTGGTGAGGAGTACTCCAATACCAGGATGTGCTTTACCAAAAGGATGGCTCCAGCCTCACCTCTCTGGCCTGGGAGGCAATAGCAAGTCAGATCAACGCAGCTGGTCATTGCCCCCACAAGGCCATCAAGTGCAGGAAGAGGATGAACGATCTTATCGCTCCACCAGGGTCAGTCAACCTTCAGCTCGCTCCAATCTCACATTCTCATTGTGGCGTTGTGCACTCAAAGGGTTACACTCTTCAGCAATCGCACACAACATTAGCAGGGGACACATAACAGAACTGATTCTCTCATGGAGACTTTTACATCATCACCTTGTCATCCATCATGCTGCACAAACTCCATCCTCAGCCCTTCTCTCATCACATACCTTCCTTTTGACTTCATGCAGTCCAATCTTGTCCACAATAGAAGGGAGGGATCCCAACATCACAGAACTGTCAAAATTTGAGGAGGTTGCTACCGAGCTGGCTAGGGAGGAGAGGAGTCACTCCTGTGGGGAAGGTGAGATTCATCACTGCATTCACCTGCACCCTCCACCAGTGCAGAGCCACACACCTCAGTGGGTGATAGCTGTAGATCAGGCTCGGGGTCACTTTCTGAAGCACACCTCCCTGACATGTCTCCGCAGGAGTTGGAGGCAGTGACAGCCCACGCCTCTGGAACTCAGACGATTGCTGGAGATCAGGCACTCTCTGAGTCCTGGTCAGATGATGAGCCTCTGCAAGTGGTTGCCAAGACAGCGCTTGAAATGCAAAGGCAGGTGGAGGAACAGCAGGCAGAGATGTGAGAGTCACTCAGCAGACTACATAAGAACATAAGAACTAGGAGCAGGAGGAGGCAATTCAGCCCCTCGAGCCTGCCCTGCCATTCAATACGATCATGACTGATCTTGTTTCAGCCTCAACTCCAATTTCCCACCCTCCCCCCCATAACCTTTCAACTCATTACTGATTAAAAATCTGTCTATCTCCTCCTTAAATTTATTCAGTGTCCTGGCATCCACTGCACTCTGAGGTAGTGAATTCCACAGATTGATGACCCTTTGAGAAAAGTAATTCCTCCTCATCTCTGATTTAAATCTACCACCCCTTAGCCTAAAACTATGGCCTCTCATTCTAGAATGCCCCACAAGGGGAAACATCCGCTCCACGTCTACATTTTCTATCCCCTTTAGCATCTTATATACCTCCATTAGATCTCCTCTCATCCTTCTAAACTCTAGTGAGTAGAGGCCTAAACTGTTCAATCTCTCCTCATAAGACAAGACCTGCATCTCTGGAATCTAGTGAACCTCCTCTGAACTGACTCCAATGCAACGACATCCTTCCTCAAGTAAGGGGACCAAAACTGTACACTGTACTCCCGGTGTGGTCTCACCAATGCCTTGTACAGTTGCAACAACACTTCCCTATTTTTATACTCTATTCCTTTAACAATAAATGCCAAAATTCCATTTGTCTTCCTTATTACCTGCTGTCCCTGCATACTAGCTTTCAGCGATTCATGCACGAGGACACCCAGATCCCTCTGCACTGAAACATTCTGAAGTTTCTCTCCATTTAAATGTCACCTTTTTATTCTTCTGACCAAATTGGATAACCTCACACTTATCCACATTAAACTCCATCCACCAAATTTTGGCCAATTCACCTAACCTGTCCATATCCATTTGTAAATTTCTTACTTCTTCATTGCAACTTACTTTCCCACCTATTTTGGTGTCATCTACAAACTTAGCTATAGTACCTTCTATAACTGAATCTAAGTCATTAATATAGATTGTAAATAGTTGGGGCTAGTGCGAAGGGTTGAGGAGTCTGTCTGTGTTCTGTCTGATGTCTTGGCTTTGACATGCGAGCACCTCGAGGTCACCATGGGAAGAGTGGTGGCTGCCTCGGGCACCTTGGTCCAGCAGATTTTGCCAGATTTGTGCTCGGACCTATAGGCATTGGTGAGGTCTATCAGTGGCTAGGTGAGAGGGGGGCTGGGGACCTTGAACCCTCCCCTTCCAGGTGTCCTTTCTCCTCATGGAATCAGGGAGAGGCCTTCAGGTATCCACAGGGAGGATGAGCATCAGTCTCACAAGCCAGGGACCTCCACACAGGACACTCCAAGTGTGTCCAGCCACTCAGAGTCCCTACTACCAGTTACCCCATCAACTCCAGCTGGTCAAGCCAAGGAGGGTACATCTGCCCCTGAGCAGGAGGCCCTTATCAGGCTGGGCCCTCCAGGTCTTGGGCCACCAGTAGATGTCCACCAAGATCATCACAGAAAAAAGGGGCTTAGCAGTCAGCAGGCTGCCTCCACCTCTGCTGTGGATGTCGGGGCTACACCCAGGCGTGGCGTTAGGGTTAAGAAAATTAAAAACTATTAACATCACTTATGGGTCACGGGTGCTCAATCACTGTATAAACGTTACACTTTTGTAAATACATTTGATGCCAATGAGAATGGTTTGTTCATTTGAAGGCATCATGTATATTAAGTGCCCTCCTATTGTGAGAGTGAGCCATCCTCCCACTTAGTCATCGCCTCCCTTTGTGAGCCTAACACATTCATGTGATGCGAAGCCCATTCAAGATAGTTACCAGACTCTTGTGTGATGTCAGGTAGATGTGTCAAAATCTTTATTGGAAGTGTGAACTTGTAACCCTTAATGCTTGCGAGACAACATTGAATGAGGGCTGCTCAGCAACCTGAAGGGATATCTGCCATTGTGTCTCCCCAGAGGTGGTGGCAAAGCACAAGACCTGACAAGATGATGATATCTCCAACAATGCCCTCATCTCACTGTCCACTGTAGTTTCTCATTAAGTGACAGCCATTTGCTGAGTCATTCCTCAGGGCAATGCCTTCACCAATCAAGGTCAAGCTGCCTGGTTTAAATTTCAAACAATGCATGGCAGTTAACTGTCAGTGACCATCACTGATGCATTCTCCACGGCAACGCCTCTACTAATCAGAATTCACTTGCTAACCAATGAACAGTCTCTTCACATAATATAAATTGTTGTCTTCACCCATATTGGTATTCTTGTGAAGTGTCCTGATGAGTACAAGATGAAAAGTTTTGATGTTTCTTTTTTCAGCAATATTTATATAATTAAAAAAGGAATTTTTTTTTTAAAAAGAACATTTTTCTTTAATGACCCTGATTTTTCTCTCAGGTTGCTCAAAGTAGTGTTCAGGAGATTAATCTTCAATTCCTGGTAACTCCAGGGAAATCCTGGAGGGTTGGCAACCCTGCATGTTCTGCACAATTTTGCTATTAATACAGGAGAGGGCTAGAAAAGAAACTTGCAGCTTTGGTGGAAGAAGTGATTTATGCTTATGCATGCTCAAGCAGAATGACGCACAATAGAGTCAGGATCTTCATTTTAAAGCGGCCCTGAACTTCTCCATAAATATTCCAGAAGTATTTGGCCCCAAACCAACCTACTACACAGTCAGTGTGGGTACACCTACAAATACCTGTGGGGAGGCAGTGGCATAGTGGTATTGTCTAGTCTAGTAATCCAGGTACCCAGCGTAATGCTCTGGGGACCTGGGTTTGAATCCTGCCATGGCAGATAGAAGAATTTGAATCCAATCAAAATCAAGAATTAAAGTCTGATGATGACTGTGAAATCATTGTAGAAATGCCTATCTGCCTAAATCTATTCCACCTTTACCTAGTCTGGCCCACACGTGACTCCAGACCCACAGCAATGTGGTTGACTCTTAACTGCCCTCAGCAATGATATCAAACTGATTAACAAGTTGTCCTTGGTGCTGGGAATTACAATGGTAAACTAACATCTGGGGGCTTATGCCAAAATTGGAGATCAAGCCTGATGTAGTAATACTCATGGGATCATACCATACAGATCACCATCCCTGTCTGGCAGGGCAGAGGTGACAGTACAATGGCATGGAGTCAGGAGGGAGTCCTCAACATGAAATCTCATGGTATCAGGTCAAACACGGACAAGGAAGCCTGCTGCTGATTACCATGTATTGTCTCCCCTGTATTGATGAATCAGTACTCCTCCATGTTGAACATCACTTGGAGGAAGCACTGAGGGTGGCAAGGATGCAGAATGTACACTTGGTGGGGGACTTCAATGCCTGTCACCAAGGGTGGCTCAGTTAGGGCCATTTTTTGGCCTCATCAAAGAAATGTTTTTTTTGAAGCTGACTTTAACTCTTAAATCACAAGGATATCTCGCCATTTTAAGTGTATGACTCTTTTTACCATTTCCTTCAGTGTGATGCAAAAATGTGATTACTTCAAATTTGCTCTAAATTGTAAACTCAAAAAATAGGCTTATGATTTTGGTACATATGGTATAAGGAGGAAATTGCCCCTCTTTCATCTTAGGTACTAATATTTCTTTATATTTAACTATTCGGCTTGAACCTTCAGTTGAGCGAATTAAAAACCAAGGCAGCGACCTGAAATACACTCAAGATAATTATTTTAACAATGTGCTTAAGAAGACAGACTGAGAATTTCAGAAGTACCAGTTGTAAAGAATTCTAGTGCATTGGCTACATTTCTGTTTGACATTGCATTGCTATCAATTAATAAAAAGATTTGAATGTTCTAGCCTTCAACAGTATTTTAAATGTTTTCCAGTGACATAATTTCATGTTTTCACCAAGTGCAGCAACTTTTTTGATTATTTTTAGCAGCTTCAGGTCTGAGGTGCAAATAAAGATTGCAATGTGATGAGTATCTTAAACAAATAAATAACTGGATCTGTTTTTACAAAATAGTGGGGGCAGCTTGTCAGTACAGAGCTGGAGTTATATTGGAAAGAACCAAGACAGCAACAAAGAGAAAAAGTTTGAATTGTGTAATATAATTTTTGAAGAATAATGCATCTACCCAGCAAAGTGGAAAATTACCCAGGGATGTCCTGTACAAAGAAAAAGGGTAAATCCAGGCCAGCCTGTTATTGCCCCATCAGTGTACTGTTGATCATCAGTAAAATGATGGAAGGGATTGTCCACAGTGCTATCAAGCAGCACTTGCTTAGCAATAACCTGCTTACTGACATTCAGTTTGAGTTTTGCCAGGGTCACTCAGCTCCTGACCTCATTACAACCTTGGTTCAAACATGGACAAAAGAACTGAACTCCAGAGGTGAGGTGAGAGTGACTGCTCTTGACATCAAGGACGCATTTGACCGAGTGTGCCATCAGGGACCCCAAGCAACACTGCAGTCAACGGGAATCAGGAGGAAAGCTCTTCACTGGTTGAAGTCATACCTAACACAAAGGAAGATGGTTGCGCTTGTTAGAGGTCAGTCATCTCAGTTCCAAAACATCACTGCAGGAGTTCCTCAGGGTAGTGTCCTCAGCCCAACCATCTTCAGCTGCTTCATCAATGACCTTCCTTCCATTGTAAGGTCAGAAGTGGGGATGTTTACCAATGATTGCACAATGTACAGCACCATTCACAACTCTATAGATACTGATGCAGTCCATGTACAAATGCAACAAAACTTGGAGAATATCCAGGCTTGGGCTGGCACATGGCAAGCAACATTCATGCCACACAAGAGGCAGGCAATGCCCATCTCCAACAAGAGAAAATCTAACCATTGTCCCTTGACATTCAATGACATTACCATCACTGAATTCCCCATTATCAACATCCTGGGGGTTACCATTAACCAGGAACTGAACTGGGCCAGCCATATAAATACTGTGGCTATAAGAGCAGGTCAGACACTGGGAATTCTGCTGAGAGCAACTCACGTCCTGACTCCCCAAAGCCTGTCAGGTTCAAGTCAGGAGTGTGACGGAATACTCTCCACTTGCCTGGATGAGTCCAACAACACTCAAAAAGCTCAACACCATCCAGGACAAAACAGCCTGCTTGATTGGCACCCCGACCACAAATATTCATTCCCTCCACCACCAATGCACAGTGGCAGTAGTGTGTACCATCTACAAGACGCACTGCAGGAACTCACCAAGACTTCTCAGGCAGCACCTTCCAAACCCACGGCCACTAGAAGGACAAGGGCAGCAGATAAATGGGAATGTCACCACCTGGATTTTCCCTCCAAGCTACACACCATCCTGACTGGCAAATATATTGCCATTCCTTCGCTGTCACTAGGTAAAAATCCTAGAATTCCGTCCCTAAAGCACTATAAATGTACTTACACCACAAGGATTGCAGCGGTTCAAGAAGGAAGATCAGCACCACATTGTCAAGGGCAATTAGGGATGGATAATAAATGCTGGCCCAACCAGCGACGCCTACATTCATAAATGAATCTTAAAAAAGAACTAATATTCACTCAGATTCTATCAAAATGATAACCTCTTCCAATTATGGAATGATTTTGAGCACTTCTTGGTAGAACAAACTTTGTGCAAAATATAAAAATATTAAAAACAAATCAAAATTGGAGCTATTTGCTTTTATGGAAAATAGCAAGTTATTTTCTGCAAAGTATTCAATTTTCAATGGAATGTAAACCTGGCATTACAATCAAAGCTAAATGAAAATTTATTTTATTGGAGCAGAATACTTTTAAACTTAGGCATATTCCATAATGATATCAGCAATAAGTATAACCTTGCCCACCTGGAGGGTACAGGATTGGCCTGTGGTTCAAAATGATCCACTATGGCATTACCATGCCACACTTCCACCCAACTTAAAATCAGGGCTTAATTAATTGCACAGTGTTCCAATTTTCATGGTAAATTGTGGTTTTGTCTGACAAAACAGTGATCCAGTGTAAAATATACATCTTTATTAATCCATTGAAATATGGATGTTTTTACATATAAGATGCTTCTTGGTGAATTGATGTGTTCCTTGTTACTTACCGCGAATGATAAGGAAACAATCCAACTGGAGTAAAATATTACCAGAAGCTGAGAGCAAGCCATACTGATCATTATTCAGTTGATCTCCCATGGTGCTGTACATGGGGAAGGGCACTTTTCAGAAGAAGCAGGATTACGGAGAACTCAACTAAGATAGAGGACCCAGATGGAATAGGGAAAGGGTAAAGTTTAAGAATAGCGTGAGGGAGGTTAGGGATGTGTTGATGAGCAGAAGGATTTAAGGAGATTAGAAGAGCTGGAAAGCGCAAAAGAGATAGCAAGAGGAAGAATTGGAAGGAAAAGGGAAGAGAGGAGAAGTGAGTTAAGAGTGTGTGGGAGTAACAGGAGGAAGGGAGTAGGTGGAAAGATGAGAATGGAGGTTGCATTGAGGCGGGGCTGGATGGAGAGATAAAGGAAGGAGAGGGAAAGAATGGGTAACGAGAAGGTTGAGCAAAAAAAATGTGGCGGGGAAAGAAAAAAGATCGAAGCAAAGAGTTGGGAAAAGTGGAACATATGGAAAGGGATAGGTGGAGAAGGTAATCCACAGAGGGAGTGGAACATCTATTGTTGTATGAATTGCTACTTGTATTGGTGTGAAAGGTACAGATTATGCATTTAAGGAATGGCGAATGACAATGGGCAGAAGCTTGTGGACTTATTCCCTGCCTCATGCACCCTCGATGCCAGTGAGCAAATTTATGCCCAAATAGAACACGAAGCATTGTGCTTGACTTTTGGAGTAAGAAAATTTCATAAATACTTGCATGGTCGCAGTTTCATAATTGAAACTGATCATAAGCCACTGATGGCTATTTTGAATCCAAAGTCCCCAGAAACCACTTGAGCAGCAGTCCAAAATGAAAAGATGGGCTTTGATTTTTTTCTGCTTATAAATGCAACATTAAGTACAGAAGATCATCGTAATGCTGATGTGGTGTCTGGATTACCATCCCCATCAGAGATAGAGCCCAACACGGAAGATGTCTTTGTCTTTTCACATGTTAATGAGTTGCCAGTCACAGCAGATGACATGGGTAGAACAACTTGTAGAGATCCTGTATTGGCAAGGGTGTACACTATATTACAAATGTGTGGCTAACACGGATTTAGCAGATTATTTTATGCATAAGAACGAGATGTCAGTTGATAGAAGTTGTGTAATGGGGGAACTGAGTTATAATTCCTGAAAAGTGCAGGTCGCAGTTGCTATGTGATCCTCATGATTAATACTTAAGGATGAGCTTGACAAAGAGTCTAATGAGAAGCTATCTTTGGTGGCCAGGGTTAGATAAGGACATAGGAGACACAATGAAATGGTGTAGAGCATGTCAATCTGTAGAAAAGAAGCTACCGTCGGTACCTTTGCAACCATGGAAATGGCCAGCTAGAATGTGGCAGAGGCTTCACGTTGCTTTTGCAGAATTTGAAGGGGAACCGCTATTCATTGTGATAATCATTCAAAGTGGGTTGAGGAGTTCCCAATGAATCAAACAACAACTAGCAAAACTCTAGATATAGTTTAATAAAAGCAAAATACTACGAATGCTGGAAATCTGAAATAAAAATAGAGAATGCGAGAAAAGCTCAGCAAGTCTGCCAGCACCTGTGGAGAGAGAAACAGGGTTACTGTTTCGAGTTCATATGGCTATTTTCAGGGCTGTATCTAGTTTGTTTGCTGCTCATGGGTTCCAAGGAGAAATTGTGCCCAACAATGGACTGCAGTTTTGTTCAGAAGTGTTTGCAAATTTCATGAGAATGTACAGGGTAAAACAAACCAGGTTCCACCATATCACCCTGCTCCAAATGGAGCAGCAGAACACACAGTACAAAGTGTTAAGTATGCTCTTGTTAAGCAAATTCCAGATCACATTGGAAGAAACATCAGTTGTTATTGGCTCACAAGCTGGCATTTTTTTGTTTATTTATTGGAACAGACCTCACACTACTACCTGCTTATTTGTTTTTTAGAAGGCAGCCTAGAATTAGGTTTTCATTGCTGAAGACACATTTAGCGCAATCAGTAGAATAGAAACAATCAAGATAAAAAGAGAATCACCTTAGGGTAGAGTAAAAGAAAGAAATCTGAAGTTGAACCAGAAGATTAAGGTGAAAGATCATCATCATACATGCTGGAAGTGACTCACACATATTTGGTCAAGATGTTTGGTAGTGGAAAGGTTAGGTTTGTACATATAGATCATGTCTTACCGAGGTTCATGAAGAAGAAAGGAGTTGGGAAGGATCAAATAGATCTGATGAATTGGATAGTTGGGATACAACTAGGGTACCAATAGTTGCTCCAACACAAGTCACGCCTGAAATCAGTTCAGATCCAAGTCAGAGTCAGACAGACATGACTGATGAAGTGGAAAATTCAATTGAAGGTCAAAGTCAAAATCAACCCTTGTTGGAGAAAACTTCTCCCCAGACTCAGGCCAAGATGGGTCAAGGTCCTTCCCCAAATTCTGAAAGTTTGGATCAAGAAACAAGGTTTCCTCTTAGAAATAGGAAACCAGTGGTTGAGTTTGATTTGCAAATAAATGAAAAACAAGAAATGTATATAAGTTATATGGAACTTGAACATTGTGCAACTTTTCATTAAGGAGGGTGGAGTGTAATAGTACACTCTTGTGGCCATTTGTTCATGTATGTTCATAAAACAAAGTTGGAACTAAACCAGTTCAGTTGGATTCTTGAACTCCATGTGGCTCACAGACTATTTTTGTTCTGCAAAGGTATCGCAACCATACTGTACCCATACTTCACCCCCACTGTCGGCATTCCATAGGGATCGTTCCCTCCGGGACACCCTGGTCCACTCCTCCATCACCCCCTACTCCCCAACCCCCACCTATAGCACCACCCCATGCCCACGCAAAAGATGTAACACCTGCCCCTTCACTTCCTCTCTCCTAACCGTCCAAGGGCCCAACCACTCCTTTCAAGTGAAGCAACATTTCACTTGCATTTCCCCCAACTTAGTCTACTGCATTTGTTGCTCCCAATGCGGTCTCCTCTACATTGGAGAGACCAAACATAAACTGGGTGACCGCTTTACAGAACACCTGCGGTCTGTCCGCAAGAATGACCCTGTTGCTTGCCATTTCAACACTCCACCCTGCTCTCTTGCCCACATGTCTGTCCTTGGCTTGCTGCATTGTTCCAGTGAAGCCCAACGCAAACTGGAGGAACAACACCTCATCTTCCGACTAGGCACTTTACAGCCTTCCGGACTGAATATTGAATTCAACAACTTTAGGTCTTGAGCTCCCTCCTCTATCCCCACCCCCTTTCTGTTTCTTCCCCCTTCCTTTTGTTTTTTTTTCCAATAAATTATATAGATTTTTCTTTTCCCCACCTATTTCCATTATTTTTAAATTTTTTAAATCTTTTATGCTCCCCCACCCCCACTAGAGCTATACCTTGAGTGCCCTACCATCCATTCTTAAATAGCACATTCGTTTAGATAATATCACGAACTTCGACACCTATGTGTTCTTTTGTTCTGTTGTCTGTGACATCTTTTTGATGATCTGCTTCTATCACTGCTTGTTTGTCCCTACAACCACACCACTGCCCTCCACTTCTCTCCCCCCACCCAACCCACCCCACCCACCCCCCCACATTAAACCAGCTTATATTTCACCCCTTCCTGGGATTCACCTAGTTCTGTCAAAGGGTCATGAGGACTCGAAACGTCAACTCTTTTCTTCTCCACCGATGCTGCCAGACCTGCTGAGTTTTTCCAGGTAATTCTGTTTTTGTTTTGTATCGCAACCATAATCAGGTAAACAGAGATTTCTTCAAAATTGTTCAAGCGCACAATGCTGCTGAATGCACCTTATAAAAACTGACATTGAAAGTATGGAGAAATGACACATTAGTTCCACATACAAGAATAATGCAAGACAGAAGAACAGACTCAGAGGCTCTAGTATCTAAACGATTGCTGCAGCAATGAGTGCTGTCTTTTCCATTGTTGAAACCGTGTACCCTTCTCTCTAATTTCAGTTCCATTATGAGTGGAGATTTATTTTTCTCACTCCACTTTTGGGACTCTGTAATTTAAAGAAGTTACAAATAGGGTTAATATTTGCCACCATTACGTCCAGCTGGAGCACTTCGCTTGCCACAATCACTTTTTGGAATGTGGATACACACTAGAGCACTCCCCAGCACCCAGGTCATAAGACAGAGATGGAAAATTGTGGCTGTAAGCCCAAATCCTTGACATGTACCATGGACATGATAAGTTCCAACATGAAAAGAAATTACCCATGTAGTGTCTGAAGAACATATTTTTGATTCATTCACAGGATATGGTGTCACTGGCAAAGCCAATATCTATTGCCCATCTATATACATAGGAGAACAAGGTCATTTTAGACCTCATTGTGCGATCATCTCTGGCCATTTGCGAGTCACCCCAGGCCCAGGTAAGGGACTCATGCTCAGGGTTAGGAGCCATGGCCAATGGTGGAACAAGCAAATGTTCAATGGTGATGGAGGAAGAGCTAGAACTTCAAGAAACAAAAGTTGTTTACAGATGGAGGAGGATCCTTTGGGAGGAGGACTTGTGTTTCCTTTAAAGGCAGATGAAGAAGGCAACGGGAAGCCACCTTGTGCATTCTTTTCCTTAGACATATTGCTCATTGAAATTGAAGATTGGAGGCTACTACAAACAACTGAAGAGGAAAGCCCAAGACTATGAGATGTGGAGAAAGAAGTAAAGCACCTACCCTTAGGTAGGTTACATATTCTGCTGAGTAGTTTGCCATGCCATTATCAGGGGACAGTTTAGAGACAACCACATTGCTATGGGTCTGAAATCACACGTAGACCAGACTGGGTAAGGATGGCAGATTTCCTTCCCTAAAGGACATAAGTGAACAAGATGGGTTTTTACTACAACCCAGTTTCATGGTCACCATTATTGATATCTTTTTTTATTCCGAATTTATGTCATGAACTGAATTTAACTTCTCCAGCTACCACAGTCTCCAGATCATTAGTCTAGGCTACTGGATTACTAGTCTATCAACATAATCACTGTACAGTTTGCATGATACAAATGCAATCGGTCTCTCCTCACCACTATACAATGCATGAGACATTGTAGCATCTACTCCGTGTGGAGAGGCATCACATACTAACTTAATCTTTTTGGACACATTGTAATATACAAGCATTGTACCATCTACCAGTATGAATTTATCGTAGTAATTCATTTGAGCCAAAAAAAGATCTGAGCGCAGAGATATTTTGAGGGTGCGGTGCATTTCTTATAACTTGAACCTTACTCTTGGTAGAATGTAACCCATCTTCATCTACCCTGTGACCCAAATACTCTACAGAGTTTTGAAATATTTTACATTTAAGTGCCTTCACCTGAATTCCATGCCGTTCTCACTACTCCCTGAATTCCTTACAAAATTTGTTTCATCACACTTGGAAAATCGCAGTGACTGAAGAAACACTAAATGGCAGCCATTAAAACTGCAATAGATCCATGGCCAGGATTTTTAGAATGGTGGGGTTTCCCTTCCTGATATCCAAGGAGTTGGTGATGAACACAATGCCACCGATGCTGGCTGCCCTGCAGCCATTAAATACTCCAACAAACATTAATTGACTGGAGATAGAACTTCCGCCCACACTCTGGAAGAAGTCCAGACTCAGGGAGCTGGCAGCCAATCAGATTGGCTAGCAGCTCCCTAATAGCAGCAATGCCAGAGTTGCAGTGGACAAGGCTGGAACTACAAGCAGTCCCGCAGTCCCAGGAGAGAGTGACAAGGTAAGTGTGGGGGTCTCAGGATGGGGAGGCGAGGTGAGGCCAAGGGGTTGGGTTGAGAGTGGGTGTTATTGGAAAGGCCAGGAGGAAGGGAGCACCCGCAATATCCAGACCTTTTACGGGGGTGTCCAATGTTGAAATGAGGCTATTGATGGAGGTGCCCTCCCCCACCTTCCTGCCCGAGGCCTGACCTTGGTCACTTTTCAGGCTTCTCCCTGTTCCTAAAATTTTCTTGCTAGCCTGAAAATTGAGGCTGGGTGGGAAATGGCCTAGATCTTGCCCGTTCCACTGTACAATTATGGAGAGGTTGGGGTGGGTGGGAGCCTGGTAGGAAGTCCATCCGAAAAATTTTACGGCCCCACCCCTGCCTACTAACCTGCAGGTGTGGGAATGTAAAACCCTGCCATAAGAGTCATTTTAATAGTCAAATATGACTTAGATTCATCATTGAGCTCAAGTTGCAGATAAGCATTTGTCAGATCTAACTGAAAAGATTTGGCCTCCTGACAATCACCAACTTCGACACCTATGTGTTCTTTTGTTCTGCTGTCTGTGACATCTTTTGATGATCTGCTTCTATCACTGCTTTTGCCTACAACCACACCACCCCGCTCCACTTATCTCCCCCAACCCAACCCCACCCCCCCACCACCTTAAACCAGCTTATATTTCACCCCTTCCTGGGATTCGCCTAGTTCTGTCGAAGGGTCATGAGGACTCGAAATGTCAACTCTTTTCTTCTCCGCCGATGCTGCCAGACCTGCTGAGTTTTTCCAGGTAATTCTGTTTTTGTTTTGGATTTCCAGCATCCGCAGTTTTGTTTTTTGTTTTTACATTGTGAATCATGTTTGGCAAAGTATCGGTTGAATTACAATCCAGTACCTGATTTACAGTTAATTTATAATCACATATTTTCTTACACTACAGTTGGATTATCATGACCATCAATGATATTATTAGCAGTGAAAAACATCTTGAGCCACTCCACATACGTATCAAAAGACTCTTGGTCACAGCTGTACTCTTCCAGTCACCCAATAATACCTGCTGACGCAGTCATTTTTGAAAGTCAGTTCATTCACATGTACAAACAGCCTTTTCTTTAATACTGGATTTGTCATTGATAAAAAAAACCTCTCAAGTTCCTCTGCTGGTTTGCTGGAAGCTTCTCCAATCCAAATTTGTTCAGCTAGACAACCTGTAATCTGATCCTCATTGCCAGACTGTGTTTTCTTTGCAGGACCAAACAGAGATGGTGGGCCACCTGAAGTTCAAGTGCTCAACTGAACTATTTTATTCTGGTTTTGGTTTTTGTTAGAGTTGATCTTCAGACAAGTTTTCTTACTGGAAACATTTGGTTTTATTTATAAGACAGCAGTAGCAACTACTCGCGTCCATCAAACTCCATAACTAATGAAATACTCTACTTTGTAGAGGTTCCTGCACTGCTAACACATTGGTTTACACAGATCACGTGATCTTACATCACAGGATTATTCTTAAAGCTACAGTTCAACATTTCCCAAAACTATAATTACTACATTCCTCCCCCTTTAACTTTTCTGTACATTTTGTATTTACAAGGATATTTATCTCATGACATTACAATATTTACACAGGTCATGAAATTACAAGTTCAGTCTTTCAGGTGTTTTCCTGATCCGTGTGGAACATCGCAGCTCCACAACTTCAGATTCTTTTGCAGGAAACACATTCCCTGGAACTGCATTAACCTCAGGTACCTCATTAGGCACATGCAGTTCAGTGTCTTCCACTCTGACATCGTGTCTGTCCTTGTTTGAGCAACTTCAATAGGAGCCATTGGTTCAGTAATGGTTACAGGGTGGACATCATTTTGTTGGGGTGCCTCTCTTTAGCTTGACTGATCCACATGCTTACAGGTGATCCAGCCTTCCAGCCATATGGTACGGCAATGGTCTGGCCACTGAACTCGCTTTACCAGGTAACCACTTCGGTCATCTATCGAAATTCTTTACATCTTCTGCTTCTTCAACAGTAAATTGTCATTCATGATTATGCAAATCATGAGTCCCTTTTTGGTTCCTTTGACTTTTCTCCACCCTCCCCTCCAAATTGGGAAGTATCAGGCTTAGTCTTGTCTGAAGAGGGCGCCTCATCAGTAATTCTGCAGATGTTGCTCCTGTTGTCATGTGGAGAACTGTTCTGTTGTGAAATAGAAAATGAGCAAGTTTGGTCTTCAACGAATCACCTGTTAACTTTTTCACTCCTGCTTTAAAAGTCTGAACTGCCCTTTCTGCCAGTCCATTTGATGACGGATGGTCGGGTGCTGTCTTCACATTGATGATACCGTTGAGGCTGATAAATTGTTGGAACACAGCACTCATAAATGCAGCACCATTATCCAAGATGATTACATCTGGCAATCTGTGGGTGGTGAAGCTCTGGTGTAGTTTTTCTATAGTAGCGCCTGACGTTGGCAACTTTACCTCATAAACGTCTAACCGCTTGGAATGAGCATTCAAAATCAGTAGAAGCATGGTTCCAAGGAAAGGATCTACGTAACCTATGTGCAGTTGCACCCAGGGTCTACCATACCACTCGCATGGGTGTATTGGAGCTGCCACTAGCAACTTTTATAGTTGTTGACATTGCACACAGTGTTTTATCACATTTTTAATATTGCCATCCATCACCGGCCACCAAAGATAACTTCACGATATCATCTTCATTTGGGAGATCCCTGGATGGGCACTGTGTACTCTACTAAAAGTGGTTCCCTTTCTTGTGGAAGAACTACTATCCATGCACCATCTTGACTGCTCATCTTGTGTCATCGGTTGAAAAATGGCTTCAATTCATCAGAGACTAGTTCCTGGGACTAACCATGTAACACTTGTTCTCTCAATCAAGACAGGACTAGATCACGATTCATCCAGTTTCTTATCTGCCCGTAACAGACTGATAAGGAATCTAGAAAATGAATCACTAACACGAGCTCCTGTGGGATTGGGACCTGTTCATCATTCTCTTACAAAGGAAGGCGGCTTAGGGCATCAGCATTTGCTATATGAATCCCTGGTCTATGTACAAAGGTGTATTCATATGCCGCCAAAATTAGGACCCATTTTTCTTTTTTACTGAGGCTATGGGAGGTATAGCCTTTTCCTCACTAAACAGACCCAAAATTGGTTTGTGGTCTGATTCTATCGTGAAATGTCGCCCGTGCACGTATTGGTGGAATTTTTTTACACCAAAAATAATTGACAGACCTTGACCTTTCTTTTCGATCTGAGAATATCCTTTATCAGCTGTGGTAAGTGCCCTGGATACATAACCTATTGTCACCTTTCTGTGCCGTCGTCCATTTTGTGAGCTAGTACCACTCCTACTCCACAGGGGACACATCGAAGGTTAGCACCAATTCCTACATCTGGTCATAATGCATTAATGAATTTGAAGAGGGTAAGAACTGTTTTACTTTCACAAAAGCTTCTTTTTGGGGTGCCTCCCTAAACCAATGCTGTTTTTTTCTTAGCAGTGAATGTAGAGGGGCCAGAACTGTGGATAAATTTGGTAGAAATTGTCCATAATAATTTATCATCCCTAAAAATGATTTAACTTCAGAGGTGTTCTTGGGTACAGGTGCCTCTCTTATTGCTTTAACATTCTCTCCAACCAGGTGTAATCCTTGGGCATCTATCCGGTGGCCCAAATAAATGACTTAATTTACTTGAAAAGTGCATTTTTCCTCCTTCAGGCACATTTGTTTCAGGACTTCCTCTAATTTAGCCAAGTGTTCCTTTTCCGTGAATACGGTTTTCAGTACATTGTCCAAGTAGACCACAGCCCGAGGTAGTCCCTGTAGTAAGCTCTCCATTGTCCACAGAAAATGGCACTGGCTGAGGAAACACTGAAGGGCAGACGTGTGAATTGCTATTACCCTATGTGGGTATTTATGGTGACGAATTGAGGGGAGGCATCATCCAGCTCCAGTTGCTGATATGCGTGACTCATGTCAAGCTTTGTATATGTTGTCCCTCCTGCTAGTTTATCATATAGGTCTTCAATCTTGACAATAGGGTACTTGTCCAGTTTGGCTGCTCTGTTGACCATTAGTTTATAGTCCCCACAGATCCGGACAGTCTGGCCTGGTTTAAGGACAGGGACTATGGGCGCTGCCCACTCTGAGAACTGAACCGCTTTTATGACACCCAGCATCTCTAGCCTGTTCAGCTTAATGCCAACCTTGTCTGTCAGGGCATGTGGCACCAGTCTTGCTTTCAAGAAGTGAAGGGTTGCTTCTGGATCCACATAAGTCTTGGCCTGTAGGCCTTGGATCTTTCCAAGTACATCCTTTTCGTATTTCTTTAGCAGCTCTGGTAGTCCATCTGCTCGCAACTGGAACATTTTGGACTAATTTAATGTAATCTCCTTCAACCAAACACACCCTAGAAGTCTTGGCCCTTCGGCTTCTACCACCAGCACTGGTAGCTGTGCCGATTGGTGTCTTTGATGAACAGTTGCTCTGGTGATACCTTTTACTTTGATTTCTTCACCTGTGTACGTTTTCAACTGGCAAATGTTCCAAATTTAAATGTTGATCACCTTTATTTAAATATCTGAAAGTGTATTTTCCTATTACAATGGTAGAAGCACCTGTGTCTTCTTCCATTTTTAATGGTTTACCATTCACTTGCACTATAACAAATATTAGCTGTTTTCCCAGCTTTCATGTTGGATAATGAATAAATTGGACAGAATTGGTTGTTTCTGGCTCTTCTACACTATAGACTTCATTGGACTTTGTTTTTTGGGGGCTTCTTTAAACCTTGTTTAGCTCTGTCTCATTATGTGTCCAATTCTGTGACAAAAATAACAGTCTACTTTTTAAAATTGCCAATCGCTAGAAGACTGATTGTTTCCATATCGACGAAAGTTTATTTTCGATTTAGTTGCTAAGCTGTTTCCTCTCATTTCTTGGTTAGTGGAAGCTGTTTCTCACATTGCAGCAGAGTCCCAGCTTTTCGGGCCACTTTTGGCTTCCTATTCCCACTCAATTTGGAGCACGGTGCCATTTTGCGCTCCTTGAATTGCTTGTGAATCCCTTACAGCATTTTCCATCACCAATTCTATTCCTAACCCTTTCTTAAAATCAAGATTCATTTCAGCCAGCAACCTTCACTGAATAGTGTCTCTCTGCACGCCACATACTAAATGATATCTGAGTATATCATCCAGGGTTTCACCAAAATAACAATATTCCATCCGTTGTTTTAATTTCGCCATGTAGGTAGCAGTTGTCTCACCCAGAACTCAATTCCGTGAATTGAACCTGAATCTCTGCATTGTGATTGAGGGCTTGGGTTAAAAATGTCCCTTAATAAGGTATACTATTTCAATGAAAGTCTTCAAATCTGGTGCACTGGGGGCTGCCAAGCTTTGAATTAAACTGTAGGTTTTGCTTCCACAAATGCTCAGGAGGATCTCTCTCATCTTTTCTTACCCCATGATTTTGTTTGCTTGAAAGAAGGACACAAGAAATTCTATATAGTGAGACCAATTGTCTGTGGTTGGCTCAAAAGGATTTATTCTGCCAAAATGTGACATTTCGGATGAGTAAATCCTCTTTCATTTTTAATGAACTTAGATACTCACAATCACCAGGCGAGATACAGCACTGAATCTGATTTATCCTCGTCGCCAGTTTGTTTTGGAGTTGATCTTCAGACAACTTTTCTTAGTGGAAACATTTGGTTTTATTTACAAGACAGCAGTAGGAACTAAACACGTCCATCAAACTCCATAACTGAAGAAGTATTCTGCTCTGTAGAGGTTCCCATGCTGCTGCCACATTGGTTTATGCAGATTATGTGATCTTACATCACAGGATTATTCTTAAAGATTAAAGCTACAGTCCAACATTTCCCAAAACTATAATTACTACAGTTTTCTACAAAGATACACAAATCACTACAAGTGGATGCTATTACAATGACCATACAAAAACACAAAAGGCTTATTGGTGCAGAGGTGAAAGTGGTATAAAAGTCTATATAATGACATAGATTAACATACAGGGATTGCGAGAATGAGGTGGAGAGAAAAGTCATTCTGGTTGGGTGATCATTAGAAATGATCAAAAGCACCCTGGTAGAGGAAAGATATAGAAATGATAAGCTGGTGTCTAACATATATGATGTCAAGGGCATGACCCTGATGAAGGTACCAAAGTTGAAGCTGTTTTTTTTTGTGAAAAAATGCCCAATGAGAATATTATACATCAGTTGAAAGGACAGAGCAAAAGACACTAAGGTACTGAAAAGAAATTGCCTGCGTACTATGGCAAAGTGTGCAATGGTGAGAAAATGATGATGGACAGGGTAGGTTTGCCATATGGCTGAAGATCAGAATCTTTTAATTATGATGGAATAGATCCCAGCTGGGAAAAGGCCACACAGAAGACCAAAGCTGAGATAGTGGGATTGTATATGTAAAGATCTCAGTGGAAGAGTGACAATGAGTAGACAGCTGTGGGAGCTGGCAGAAGGGTGAGCACGATGGTGAGATATTATGACATCTGTGGCCAGGCAGATTATGATTGCTGGCTGGCTGATTCAGTTTTTAAGGTGCTCAAAACAATTGAGGGAGTGCACAGGGAGCAGGTTTGGGAGAGATTACTGTCAATGATTCAGCTGCTGATTTTGTGTCTGTGCCAAGATTCCCATCCATCCGCCTTTTGCAGATATTGAGGCTGAAAATGCCATGTGGTTAATCAAAGAGCAGAATATATGATGAGTCTTTTAGGTGCATCTATATCAGTGTACATACAAAAGTCCATGCAATTGGAGATGTTAAAGCAAAGCTAGAAACAAGGGGAGGGTCTTGGATGGATGCGGGGCAGTTGGCGTTAGTTTTACAGGCGGGGAGAATGATCAATGAGATACAGTATGTAAATTCACAAGTTCTGTGAATAATGTGAAGATTCAACCAAAGGATAAAGCCGAACAATCCTATTCAAATCAATGAGCAAAAAATCCTGTAATACAAGTCACATCTTTCCCTAACAGCTGACAGTTTTAAATGATTTATTTTCTGACGGTTTATTGGGAATATAATTCTTTTAGATGAATACGTATGCAGAACATCACCATCAAAGTGCCGCAGAAACACAAGAACATGTCAGCCTGGAAAGGTGACCCCACTTTATTGTATTGACCTTTGGAGTACATCAATAACTGGAGAAAAAAATTTAAATGTGTTTTGGGAATTCAGTGGTCTTAGGTTATATATTGTTTGCTTTGTCTGAAAAGTGATTGGACAAAGGAAAAAAAATAGCAGGATGGACAGTGTGTTTTCCTCTACATATTCCTTGCTGAATTCACACCAAAGATGACCCTTCTAGCTTTCCTGGCAGTTTGTTAACAGTTAGAGTAGAGTGCACTTCTAGGACTGGTTTTAAGCAGCCCGACATGACGGGAACCATGGTGGCTGGGTCGACTCAATGGTGGGAGAGGCCCGGCGTCAGTCTCCCAGTAGTGGGAGACCAATTAAGTCGGAGGGTGGAAAGGGCTGATGTAGGATTCCTGGCCTTCAGTGGCAGGATATCGATTACGCTCATTAATGAGCTAATTGGCACCCATTATACCTGAAGCCACCGCAATTTTGTGGATTTAGCGGGACCCGCAAGGCTTTCCGCACCCTCGGAATGCCACCCACCAAAACCTTGGGTTTGCCAATGGACCCCGGTAGGGGGTGTGGGGGGTGCTCCCTCATTATCAGGCCTGATTGGGGGACTCGGCATCAGTCAGGTAAGGGGAGGTGAAAGCCACTACCCATCCTTGCCTCCAATCCCCATGCTCCCTGTGTCTCCCAACTCACCGGACTTCCCCGGCCGGAGAACTCAAGCACATGGGGAGGCCCAGTGGCGGCCACCTAAGTGCCTGCACCAGAAGACTAGAGAAATTCTGGGCATCTTCTCATCATAAAGTTACAGACACTGTTAATGCTCCATAGAGGAGCCAAATGGATTTTTTTTCTGCAAGTAATTGAGCAAGATTATTTTCAGCTACCTTCTGACAAAGAATAATTAGTTTTTAACTTCAGGTATTAGTGCTGGCACTGGGATTTTCATGTGGTTGTCTTTGCATTTGCTTCCTCATGTCCCTCTTGAATGAATGCACAATGTTATGCTCTGTCTAGGGTAAAACAGCAATCAGAGCAACAGTCCAGGGGCAGCCTTGGGGGGAGCTGGTAGGAGGGTGGTGTGAGGGGAAAGCAGTCAGTGCAAGTACAGGGATATCAAATATGGGTGAAAGGAATGGTGCTGCAGAAATACTTCATGTGGCATGGAGCAGTTGTATGGTCAGGGAAGCACGGGTGGGGCAGGTGGGGCAGACTCTACTCTGTTGCAGGGAAACAGATGGTTTGGAGATGGCCAGGCAAATGGTGTAAGCAGAGGTGTCCAAGAGATTTGTGGTGGCTCCCCCTTGTCTATCTCCAAATAAGTTCATTAGTAGCAGGTCTAGTGGCACAGTATTGAACACAGCTACCAAGTGTAAAATCCTCACAATTCTGTAACAAGTACAGAAGCAGCAAAACTTCTTTTAATTCAAAAAGTGAAAAATTGTGAACTCTCTTGGCAATACCAGGCAGTGTGTAACTGGCAGCTGTGGAGTCAATAGTAGCAGTTTTTGTTTTTCTGGGAATGGTTTAACCATGAACTATGAATGTATAGATATCTGACATGTAGTTTACATTCCTGCACCCTCTTCAGGTGCCGCTACTGGAAAAGTCATAGAGGAAGTTTGGATGCAGTGCCCTTCAAGAACAGAATGGGATCAAAGCAGTAGAACTCATTTGTCCTCTGCCTTGCATCCACCTATTCTCTGCAATTTAAGAACAGGGTACAGGGCCTATTGGGAAAACTAGTAAAACAAGTTTCTGAGATATATTTTATTACATAATGAAGCAATATAAAATTTAATTATGTCCCAAGGAATTAATTATCACTTGTCATTTGCATATTGTACACAACTCATTACATCACTTTAAGGTTCAATAAGCGCAGGCAGTTATTTTAGAAATGGGCAGAATTTGATGGGCAAAAATAGGAACTCAAAGTACAGAGATTGCGATTTTCCCATTTTCCTCGCAGTTTGTTTTGGTTAGATGTTACAAATGCCATCAAAGCAATTTAGAAATGTCAAAGTTTAATTATTATCATTAATTCAGACTGCCTTATTATGCTGTTGTAGTGCATTGCAAGCAACATTGTTGGTTTTATCAATTTAGTGCCAGGTTATGGACAGTTGTGTGCTGACGATTTACACCTACTAACAAGTGGGTCAAGGTTCTTCAGAAATACATTTTCATGTAGATGGTCCACACTTGTTCCTTTGCTCGGTTTGTCCCCTTTAGTTCCACTCCTGAAGATAACAACTATGACTCAGTGTATAGGCATTTACAGTTCTCTGGGTACCGGCTTAAACAGTCTGTTCTTCATATATAAGCCACAACTGCTGTTTGAGCTTTCATTCAGGGGACATCATTGATGAACCTGTGCTTGTTCTCATCCAAAGTCCATGCACATATACTTTTTCAATGGGGATCATGGAATACTGACAAAAGAGGAATTGTGTTTTTATTTATATATTCTTTCATGGGACGTGGGCATTGCTGGCAAAGCCAGCATTTTTGCCCATCCCTAGTTGCCACAACTGAGTGGCTTGCTCCGCTACTTCAGAGGGTAGTTCAGAGTCAACCACATTGCTGTGGGTCTGGAGTCACATGTAGGCCTGACCAAGTTAGGACAGCAGGTTTTCTTCCAAGAAGGGCATAAGTGAATCAGATAAACCTTTAAAGCAATCACTGATAGCTTTATGTTCATCATTACTTACCTATTGAATTTAATAGTGGGATTGGAACATATGCACCTAGATTCTCTAGATTACTAGTCAAGTGACATTACCACTACACCACCATCTCACCTAATGCCATAGAGACCAAATGGGACAGCATCTATCATTGATCAACCTAGGTTTTGGTCTTTTTTGGTTCAATACATTATTGTGGTCCTTCTACCAACTAATCAACAGGCTCTAAATATTTCTTATCCTTCCAGGATTTGGATACACTTTTTCACTTTTTTTTCTTGACCAATATAATTATTTTTATGGCAGCTTAAACATTGCTGGAAATATATTACATGCAAATGTGATCTGTCAATAGAATTTCAAATTAGGTCTGAATATAAATATTTATTGCCCTCCAGAACTGTATTAAGAGATCTAAATGCTAAATTGCCACAGTAATCTCAGACTAAGTACCTCTCCTATTTGTCAGAGAAAGCTGTTACATTTCTCAAACATGGAGGTAGAAATATTTCTCTGAATATTCATATCTTGGTTGTTAATCTAATTTCAGTTTTATCGGAGCCCTAATCAGTAATTTTTCTGTCATTTTTTTGTGGGAATGACAGATGTATATAGTTAACATTGTAATGACCTTCCTTGAGTTGGCTCCAACAAAAAGGGCTTAATAAGGAAATAATCCATCATTTGTGACAAGTTTATTTAGATCGGTGGGTTAGCTTGTCTCACCAGCTTACACAGTCACTTCCGCACTTTGTCATTAAGTGTAATGTGCCAGTGGTGTCTGGTTATCTAATGAGAAATTTAGTTAAATCCTGATCCTCAAAATATAATTGTAAAAACGCTAAGAGCCTTGCCTCAATCTACTTAAATGGGAATTAAAATCCGTTTAAATTAATCCGACCAGTTTTAGTGAAATATGAGCATTGGCTCAAGCAGACTTCCAAAGTTAATACGAACATTTAATGTGAAAGTTACAAAGTATTTCTATGAACACTTCGCTCCAATTTTTCTTGAGGCCTCAGGGCACCTGATAGATGCAGCATACTGGAAGTGCTTGTGCTGTTAGGGGAGAGATGCTACAATTTTCTGACTTGGCCAATCTTTGGGCCTTTGGAAAGCCCATCAATTGAAGGAAGGATCCTTCAATCCACAGATTGAACAGCCTAGCGATCAGGTTTCTTTCAGTGCTTGCCCACCTGGGCACCTCATCCCTGAGGTGGGGTGATGTAAAGATCCCATCTTGCCCAATTAGCACGTTGCTAACCTCAAGTGTAGGCCCAATTATATAGATCTGAGAAAGCCCAGGAAATCCCAAGGCAGTGTTGTGAGGTCAGGCACTTGATAGAATGGAGTAGGCAGGCGGAATAGAAACAAGGACCTTGATTATTATGCAGTCCTGGCAAGTTAGAGAGGATCAGAAACCAGTTAAAAATGAAGCCTGCACTCCCAGCCTACTGCCAACAAGCCTGCCGCCATTTTTATAATGGTGGATATTGTGCATATTTAAATGAGACTCTCACAGTGTAATGGGGAGCTTGATTTAAATTTAATAACCGCCAGCCAGGTTTCCCAAGGCTCGGAAATCTGGCAGTAAAAGGGACATGGGAGCTGTTGGCTTGTCCTTTACAGAAATCCTTGTGGGCTAAGAGAAGCAATAAATTAACAGACTTGCATCTTTTCAGCACCTTATTACATCTTCAAAACGCCTAAAATGTTTTACAAGCAATTTATTCCTTTTGGTGGCTGAATCCTATCGGCCCTCTGAAGTGGCCAGCAAGCTACCCAGTTGTCTATTACAAAGAAGGTGACCCCCCTGCCCCACCCACACCCCCCCCCACCCACCCCCAACCATCACTTTCTCAGGGCATTTAGAAAAGGGGAAATAATTGCTAGTCCTGCAATTGGAAAAGTTACTTAAGTGACGAAAAGAACGTGGTTTGTTGTGAGGCCTCAGATATTGCCCTAAAGAACTGCTGCAATTTGGATTTAACTTCACTATAGTTGCATGAGGGAGAGGTTTGTTACAAACAACAGATCCACTATTTGCAGGGAGATGTATAGGAGGCTGAGACTGACGAAAGAACACAGGAACACAGTGTTCATGCTGACTTTGAATGCAGGCTCTCATTAATGTCTTATAGCCCCTTTTCCCACCTGGCAGCTGGTCAAATGGACAGCCTGGCCAGCAGGCAGAAGGAAACAACAGCAGCACAAGGCCATAGCATGGGTTCCTGGGGGATAGCCTCAGCAATTGGGAAGTTGGAGAAGTGCAGTAATTGAAATGAGGGTGGTGAGAGATCCCAGTGATCTCTCAGGTGAGTGAGGGAAAGTGAGCCCCGTGACTGGGGGCTGGGGGTGTGGGGGTGGGCAGGCAATAGTACACAAGGAGGAGTGATGGTTCTGGAGGGGAGCACGGAGCTACGATGGGTAGTGAACAGAGAGCCCAACGATCGGGTGAGGGGGCAGTTGGGGGAGGGAGAAGAATAGAGTCTGGTGATCGTCTGAGTGTGGTGTGGGGGAAGGGTACAAAGTGTGCAGGTAGAAGAAAAAAGCCCTGTGACTAGCGGGCTACTGGTGGGTGGAGAAGAGAGACCTGTGATTGGGAGTGGGGATATCATGGCTGGAGGTGGAGGGCGTTCCTATTTTAACTACCTCACAAGCTGTGCTGAAACAGGAACTTACCTTGTGGAGCTTTTACTGACTCATTTCCAGACCCCTGTCTAATCTATGTGGCAATAATCAATTTTATTTATGTATATATTAGTTACACGTTCTGCCTCTCCATGGCGGAACAATTGAATGCCATAATAACCACCACTGTACAAAAGGCACAGGGCATCTGTTGGAGTCGCTACCTCCACATTTATCCATCCAACCCCCCCATCACAACTCTCTCCCACCTGTCATGGCTAATATTTTCAGGCACTTTTTTGGCTTTTGCTGATTTGAAGTCCAGACTTGCTTCTTCATTAAATGCGCATTGCCAAGGCAGCTTTGGAGGATTCACTGGACCATTTTTGTCACTGTTTGTATCAAATAAAAACAAACAAACATTAGATTCCTAGTATATATCCAGCTCTCATGAGGGAATGGGTCTGTGCCAAAGTATCTGCCAGACTTTATACCATCAAAGCCTGGATTAATTTCAAGATGTTAAGGGCAGGGAGAGACTTTGACATCCCGTCTGTTCAGGTGCTTTAATCATTAAAGCAATCCATTTGTCACTCAAACTTCTAGTATTGTAACCGCACACAGATCATCAAGTTCACCCATCTTTTGTAGATTATATTTATTGGTGTCCATCTGTTGTAGGAAGGATTTGCTTCACAGAGACAGCTGTCAGAGAAGCTAGATCATAGTGAATACTGAACTGAAAATGAGACTGATAATAAACATTTGCCATCATATCATATTAGGAGATAGATTATTGAATTTATTGGCTGATGGAGCAGTGACGAATACACTATGAAAGGCTGCAATCCTAGAAAATCTCAATTGGTACATTTCAAAATTTATGTCAAAATCAATCTAATAATGGCAGAGATGAATCTCCCAGCACATCTTATGTCTGAGAAGGGGCTCTGGAGTTGATTAACGCACCGAATGCCATGTAGATTAATCAGCTCATTTACCCTGTTTCCAACATGAGAGATGCTGCAACATTCATCAGTCCAGCATAAAAATATGCTTTAATGAACAGCTTCCTGCCAGATATAATAATGAATTAAATCTCAGCCATCTTCTCTACGTTATGTGTAGTACTGAGGTTTTGTAAGCAACTTCTTGTTGTTTTTTGCTCCAACGTGGAAAAGCTTAATTCTCAACACCACGTTGGGTTCTGCCCATCACTTCTTGATCCTTTCCACTGACCTTTCTGGCAATGCCATGGGAATGGTTAAGCCTCGTGTCTGCTTTACATTCTGAGGCAACTCTGACAAGACTTGGGATGGAATTTATTTCTCCCCTCAGAGGCAGGCTAGAAGGTGGGGGGACCCATTTAATTGAGTAGAAAGGTGTAAGGTGGAAACCCCGTCACCTTCCCAACTCTGCCCGGTTAAGCCGGGGCAAGAAGGCTCAAGGATGGCCTTCCCATCCAGAAGCTAATTGAGGTCCTTAAGGACCACTTAAGGGTCTCATCCTACCGCTACTGGTATTCAACCAGCAGCAGACCAGGGCAATGCCACGTGGGCAATCCGCCAGGTAAATCGTGGCAAGTATGCCTGCGGCCTCATGGGAGGTGGTGTCCTTTCTACCTAGGCAGCCTGTGCCCAGCAGAGAGTTGGTGGAATGGGTCACCCACAGCCCTCCTTGCCTTAAAAGTTAATATCCCTATCCCTCCCCCACCTTTTCCAGTTATATCTGACTAATCCCAGTGAGTTCCCACCTCTTACCACAGCAACAATCTTGCAGCCTGGACCTACTGCAGTACCAGCAGTGGCTACTGCTCCCGTTGTCACTAAGTCATGTCAGGGATGAGGATGAGGCCCTCTTGTGGCCATATAAGGACCTCAGTTGGCTTTTGGATGAGAAGGCCATCCTGGAGCCTTCTTCAGAATGGCTGCAGCATGGTTGCCTTGAGCATTAAGTTCCACCCTTTGTTTTTGGACATGTTGGGGTCATTTTGAGGCCTCCGGCATAGTGGGACTGGAGTGGTAGCACCCTGAAAATCAGAGGGAAGACCATACTGCCCTGTTCCCACCAAAAACTGTTGCCATCTCTATTTTGGCCTGGGAATAGGCAGTCCATGCAACTGCCTGAATCAAGGGTGCAGCTAATTTATCATGTAAACCAGGGCTCCGTGGGTATTCTTGAACAAAACAGGTCACAGAACACAGTGTGCATGTACTGCCCAGCATTAGCTTGAGATTGAGAAGCCCAAAGTTTAGTACTTACAGTAGTTATTTTTTCAGGCCTGAAGGGGCAAGAGTGCTCCTCTGGGTTTCTCAAAAATAACTAGGGTCACTGCCACACTAGATCCCTTTAATATCGCAGCCCAGTCACTGCTGAGGCCAGCTGGGGATTCCGAATTTGCAGCAGCAGCAGGTCCACCAGAATACCACTAGGACAAATTAGCTGCCCTGTGCGCTGCAAAGTGGATTTGGGCCTTAGTTGACACTATCGGATGGCTGATCACCTGCCTGAAAATTGCACAGAGGGAAATGAGGAAAACAAAGGCCAAGATCAGAAGCTCTGAAGTTCTGAAGAAGAGCCATATGGACTTGAAACATTAACTCTGCTTTTCTCTCCACAGATGCTGTTAGACCTGCTGGGTTTTTCCAGCATTTTCTGTTTTGTTTCATATTTCCAGCAGTATTTTGCTTTTATCCTGGTATAGAGATACTGGGCCTAGAACGGGTACAGGCAGAGTGTCTAATCACATAGACAGATGAAGCAAGATTGGTCAGTGGTCTTCGTTATTATTCAGTAGATGATTGTGTGGGTGAATTGTGCTGCATGCTGGCAGCTTACCTAATCGGGAATTTATTGAGCATAATTGGCATCATTTAAAGGCAGCCAACATTTGCTAAAGGAGTACATATTTTGGCAACAGCCAATCAGAAAGCAATTTCTAAACATGGCAGACCAAGGAGAAGTTTCAAGGTTTCTCCCCCAAGTTGTTTCTCAATTGCAGCTTTGGTGGTTGGAATGGAAGATGGTGTCCTTCAGCAAAGCTGACCCAGTGCCTTTGTTGGTTTTACGCAGCCAGTTGTCCTAGTTTGATCCAGCCAAGACACAGCCATCCGCAGCTGAGCTTTCGTTGGCCAAAGCTGCTTAAGCTCAGCCACCCATGGTCACCTCGAGTGTCCTTAGTGGATGATGCAGGCTCTTGCACTGGGGGAACCAAGCACTAGGATAGTTAAACCAGCACAGAAGCCAGGTACTGAGCGATTAAAGCTCAATTTTAAGAGAAGGAAAAGTTGTCAAGAGCAGAATGTACGGGATTTAAAGTTAGAGTTCATTAATGTCAATCGTTATATTAGTTATTAAAAAGGAAGGCTCATAAAATAGTAATATTGGAGAGCAATAAGAAGGTGGATGGAAGAACTGGTTCAGATGGTGGGTGTGATTGTTGATATATCGGAGGAGGGTTTACTTAAGTAAATCTCTCGCAATAATTGGGTGCCTTACAGCTCTGGATGCTGCAGGTACTGCTTTGCCTTTGTTTTCTTCATTGCCTTGTACTTTCTCATCACCTTCAAGATTTTCCTTCTTCACTCCTTCTTCCTCTGGTGTCTGCAAGGGTTGGACAATTTGAATTGTGTAACTGAGTAGCGTGTAGCAAACCATTATAAATCTGGAGACTAACTTGCTCTGTACTCAAGGTGTGCACCAGATCAGTTCAGACACATTTGCTTGACGATGCCTATGGTTTGTTCACTGAGAATGCTTGTTTTTTTGGTTCTCATTGCATAGACCTTCGTTCCTGAATTCCTGATGGCAGTCATTAGCAAGGTGTGGAGAGGATACTCCATGTCTCTGTGTCAGGATTGAAATCAGGTGCATCTTGGGGACTGGCACAATCTGTATCTGTCGTGAAAGTGCGCACAGACCTAAAAACAAAAAAACTGCGGATGCTGGAAATCCAAAACAAAAGCAGAATTACCTGGAAAAACTCAGCAGGTCTGGCAGCATCGGCGGAGAAGAAAAGAGTTGACGTTTCGAGTCCTCATGACCCTTCGACAGAACTTGAGTTCGAGTCCAAGAAAGAGTTGAAATATAAGCTGGTTTAAGGTGTGTGTGTGTGCGGAGGTGGGGGGGAGGAGAGAGAGAGAGAGAGAGAAGTGGAGGGGGGGTGTGGTTGTAGGGACAAACAAGCATTGATAGAAGCAGATCATCAAAAGATGTCAACAACAGTAGAACAAAAGAACACATAGGTGTTAAAGTTGGTGATATTATCTAAACGAATGTGCTAATTAAGAATGGATGTTAGGGCACTCAAGGTATAGCTCTAGTGGGGGTGGGGAGAGCATAAAAGATTTTAAGATTTTAACCTGCATTATCTTCTGCCTGCACTCACACACCAGTTCGACATTCAAGAAGTGGAACCTTTTTGTTATAAAACATGGTTGGTTCTCAAAGGAAACAATGCAGGGCAATATATGTGCAATCAATAAGGTGAAATCCAGGAATGTGACAAAATTCTGACGACTCTCTCCTTCTAAACAAACAGCCTACATGAGAAAATGATGTATTTCTGTCTCTTTGTGAAGTGGACATCCTATACCCCACTCTATAAATTGTTTAAAATAAATGACAGTTAAATTCTGAACTGTGTAAAATTCTATTGTCGGTGTGTTTAAGTTAGGATTTCCCTATTTAGTTCCCACCAATGTTCTTAAACCATGTGAACTTCATTGTTTTACGACATTTTAACCTTTCAAAAAAATTACTGTCTTTTATCTCTTTGACAGATGTTTAATGTGCATTGTGTGTATACTTTGCATTCTGTTCACAAATGTGCAATGAAAAAAAGTTTGTTACAAAATTCATATTTAAGATAAAGCATGTAATAGATTTGAATAGTGTATAAATATGACAAACCTTGCAGGCTCCCTATTGAATAAGAATTTAATCTCTGCAGCACTGGTATTCAAACATTTAAACCTCAGTAGATTCAGTCATTGTCTCAACCAATTCACATCACTGATTTTCTGGCCAGCAGTTTTTCCAATTAACTTGCTTTTTTCATGTAAGACTGGTTGATATGGCCTATAGATATTTTGATAAAAGGAAATCAATGGAAGACTGTGAGTCATTCTGAGATCAAATGAAAAATTGCTACCCATCCCTCCCAAACATGAAAAGTATGGAGAGTTGGGCGGTGGGGGGGAGAAATTTTGTCTTTGTAATCCCCCAGCATACTCAAAGCAGGCATAATCATTGCACCAGTATATCCCACCCACAGGACTGTGTAGTTACGATGGCTTCATGAAATGTGTTGCAAACTTGAGAAACAAATGTCAGTGTTTTCATTTTTATTCCTCTTGTTATCATTTGCAAAATTTAATTCTGGTGTGAGGCTAGAACTTCAATACCCCCACCCTCACGTCTTACTGTCCCCACGTTCCTTGGTCTTGGCAATTTATGACATAGCTCTTTCTGTTCAACAAAACGATAGCCAATGCCGAATTAAGTAACCAACTGGGATTGTAAATGTTATTGAAATATAGTTCGAAATAAACAACACCACTTTTAAGGTCTGCTTATTACGTCCCAGTGAGTTTATTCATTTAGGGATATCCTTGGCCTCGCCTATTCTGGATGTAATTTAGTTGTGCTGATGCGGGTCCTGATGGCAGACTCAGAAGTGGCCAGCACTGTTGCTCGTAGCAGGAACAGCTGGGCCATCTGTGATTATGCGCGACAAGCCAATAAACATGGTAGATGCCCAAGGACTGGCCAATTACGCGGTGGGGGCGGGCAGTAAGTCTGCTGATGGGGCCGAAGGTCCAGGCGCCATTTTTAAGTGATACTCTGGCATGTCTGCAGTAGCTACAAGGCAGCAGCATCGGTGTTGCAGAGGCTGATAGGCATACAACTCCCGACCCAACCTCCAGACTCAGCCTTGTTTGTCCTGATCTCTGATCAGCCTCAAAAATAGAGAGTCAACCTAGTGCATGACTCAGAACAGACAGTGTGGCCCCATGGTTCAGTGGTACCTCCCTGCAGGTTCTCCTCCAGGTTGCCCAGGCACAGTAGAAGGTGATCTTCCCCATAGATGTGCCCACCTGATCAATAGCGGAGCCTGGACAGAGATTGCAGCAGAGGTTAGCAGCCGGAGGCATATTTGAGTGAGGGGGGGCAACAACCTGCTCCACAACCCCAGGGTGATTATGACAAAATTGATAGAAGAATGTGGCTCTCATGAGGGCAACAAGCAATGTGGCTCAGCCAAGGGAGGACATAAGAAGTTGTGCGAAAGAAAGAGTAAGGCACAGCAGCAGATGCATCATGAGGCTTGGGCGTGGGAGAGAAGTTGCAGCTCATGGTTCCATCATTGTTTGAGTGGTGTAAAAGTAGGTGCGTATTCATGTTACCCGGAGGGGCCATTATCTGTCAGAGGAATGCATGCTGATAAGCAGGTTAGTTATCGAGGAACCGAGACCCATTCTCCCCATCTGTCTGCCGGAAAAAATGCAAATAACACCAGACAACAGGCAAAGATGAGTGGAGGAGTGTCTGACATTAAGAGGCTCACACCTGTAGAGTAGCAGTTATTGGAATTGGTCCAAGAGCAGGGTGACTGGAAATTGTAGATGATGAAGCAGGATTACAGAAAGAAGAGAGTAAGAACACACTGGGCTTGGTGTCGACTGGGCAGAAAAGAGGATTGTGTTCTCTAATGTAGGTCTGCATATTCCAGAGGAATAGCCTGCACCAACATCCATGACTCATCAGCATTGCCATCCCGCTTTCTCCTGCTGTCAGAATAATTTGGGCTTGAATCAAAACGCCGCAGAGAGTGGTTCACACCCAGTTCAACCCACCTCACTCCTCTCTTCCTCGGAGGGAGGGTAGGAGGCGAGGGGCCCCTTCTAATCAGGCAGGACAGTACAGGATGGAGACCCTGTTGCCTTCCTGACTCTCCCCTCCACCCCGATGAAGTCTGGGAGGGAGGGTAAAGGGCGGCCTTCCTGCCTGGAAGCCATTAGATGGCAAATTAAGGGTCTTATTCCACCTCTGCTGATATTCATCCAGTGCTAACACTGAACTAAGGTTCACAAATAATTTACTGCTTTAGTCTCTTTCTCCCTCCCTCGCCCCTCCTTTTTAAAACACTCAGTAAATGCACCACTTTGGTTCTGTTGAAGGGTCATGAGAACTCGAAACGTCAACTTTGTTCTTCTCCGCCGATGCTGCCAGACCTGCCGAGTTTTTCCAGGTAATTCTGTTTTTGTTTTTGATCTCTTGGTCATTTCTCCCATTATTTTGGTATCCATTTATTTCTGAGGCACCCATGTAAAGTGCCTAACTGGGATTTTTTCTTTGTTTAAAGATAAATACAAATTGTTGAAATGCCTCCTAATGTGATGGAAACCAAAGCTGGGAATATAGTTCGTGCTGGGTTCACTGTATACTGAGTCTGACAGCTTCAGGACTAAGCAACATCGGAAAACTTGTAAGAAACTGACTAATACGTATTGTAAACAACAGATATTTGGAAGTCAATTTTTGAACAACTTTACAGTTCCCTTTTGTTAACCAAAAGCTTCTGTGCACTATTTGTACACTGAGTTTGAACAAAATCTGCAATTTAAAGACAAATTATCAGTCATTTGCTTTCCTGAGTTCAGGGGCCAATCTGTTCATCTGGAAAGGTCTATGTGAATGTGGAGGGGTGGAGAGGTCGCTCTGCGCAGCTTTCAGCTATGAAACTTCTATCTCAAATGCCACTTAAGACAAACATGCATGTTTCTATGCCTAAACAAATCCTTTACTCCAGTGTCAGTCCTTCTTTCCCCTTAATGCTGCTCTGGCACATCAGGTTGCCTTGCAGCACGACCTCAGGCAAGTTTTTCAAATCTGTCTAATACATCCTTCTTAACCAGTGTATGCATCATCCCTAGAGTGTTATACAATTGGATATATTTTTTAATCCCCACTGATACTCTTACACTACATCAATAGTGGTAATACTTGCACTTTCTAAGTCTGCAGCATTGCCCAGCAACACTGTGTATGTTTCTTAGTTCCTGTTGAATCCATGTATGCTTAAACCGAAAGCCCACCTATAACAAATCTATATAGAGTACAGCATGCTCCTTGCCCATAGCCTTTGATTTATAAGACACAACTGCTTCATGAAAATGTGTTTGGGGAACCTTTTTTTCTTTCTTAGAAACATAGCATACTAGGATGTAGTTTGCATCAATCTATCATCAAATCATTTGAGTGTGATAAATAAGACATGGCACTTCTGGCCTTTATCCCTTGACCCAATTTTTTAAAGTAAAAATAATAGCCCTTTGAAACAGGAGAGATGGTGGCTTTATGGCAATGTCGCTGGGACTAGTAACTCAGAGACCACGCTAATGCTCTGGGGGCATGGGGCAGAATATTACACTCGTGCAATATTTTGGTCAGCGGGCATGTGCAGGAGTTGGCAGCGTGCCCACCAACAATTAACAGGCCTATTTAGGCCATTAAAGTTCTAATGAAACAAAATTTTTTGCTGCTCGTCCAACCTCATGGTTGGCAGGCAGGTGAAAAGGCCAACTGGCCTTTGGATTTTTTGCGAAACCTCATCCAGTCATTAGTGATTAAAAAAAATTAAAATTTTTCAAACTAATTTCCAACAAGTCTCTGCTCATGTGATAGAGTCACATGAGGAGCCATGTTATTCACATTTTTAAATTCTTAGGGAAGAATTTTCCGGTCGGCGAGTGGGGGCAGGATCCACCCGCCAATGCGTAAAATGACATACGGTGACATTGGGCGAGGATCCCGACGTCACCGGGCGTCACTTAGATTTTCAATTTGGCAGGCGCACAACTGACTCGGCTGCGTTCCCACCAAACTGTCAAAGGCCTGTTTAAAACAAATTAAATCAATGAAATGAGCTTAAGGTTGGCGGGCAGGCAAAGAGCCCAGGCGGCCTTCACATTTTTCATGGACTCTCATCCACAGGTGGGATAAGGTTTCATGAAGTGTTTATAAATTAAATAAATGTTTAAATTAATGTTCCGTGACATGTCCCAGCTCCTGTGGCACTGTCACATGAGGGGAAATGTCTTAAAATATTATCAATTCTTTATCTGACTGTTTGAACCTTAAACAAATCTCCCTGAGACACAGAGCTACCTCAGGGAGCTTTTACTGCGCGCACCCCGGTGCATGCACACACTTCCGCGCTCACGCTCCTCCTGCCCCCACCACAGCGCTGAGCACTGCAGCGCGTGTTTCATGCTGGCTGGCAGTTAATTGGCCAGCCAGCATGAAATTCATGTCGAGGCCTGATGGTGAGCAGCAGTGCTCCCGGGCACACCTGCTGTGCCTGCCTGATGAGGGCAAAATTCTGCCCATGGGCTTCAATCCCACCATGGCAGCTGGTAGAATTTGAATTCAGTTAATAAATCTGGAATATAAAGCTAATCTCAGTGGTAATGGCCATGAAACTATCATTCATTGTCACAAAAAAAAATCCATCTGGTTCACTAATGCCCTTTAGGGAAGGAAATCTGCCATCTTCACCTGGCCTCACTTACATGTGACCCCAGGTGCTTGGCCTAAATAGCCAAGTGGTTATAGTACTGGGTTTGTAACCCCAAGATTGAGAGTTCAAATCTCACAATGGCAAACTATGAAACTATGTAACTTCATCTGAAACAGATGGAAACGGGTTTGTACTCGAAAGAGTTACATGTGACCCCAGACCCACAGCAATGTGGTTGACTCCTAACTGTCCTCTGGAGTGACCTAGCCAGGTCAATTCAAGGGCAATTAGGGATGGGCAACAAATGTTGGCCTTGTCAGTGACTCCCGCATCCTATGAAAGAATAAAAAAAATTAGAGAAATAATGCCTTTTCAATATTTTCATAAACCATTGTTCAGCAAATCTGTTTATTGCAAAATTATCCTCATGATTTCATTGTGGGGTATTTTGAGCATTTTTTAATAAGATCATTATGAAATAAACATCCAAAAGCATTATGATTTATGTTTTTTTAATTCCTTTTGTCTCAGCATCTTGTCATTACAAGAGGTGATTGGGCAAAAAATTAGACCATTTTATTCCCATA
Organism: Carcharodon carcharias; assembly: GCF_017639515.1. Classification (NCBI taxonomy): domain Eukaryota; kingdom Metazoa; phylum Chordata; class Chondrichthyes; order Lamniformes; family Lamnidae; genus Carcharodon; species Carcharodon carcharias. The sequence continues at coordinate 39,582,583 of NC_054474.1, read as the reverse complement.
AAAAGGCTGTGCTGCAGAGATGTTTGAAAGATATTCAATCCAATATTGGGGCATTTTTCAGGTGGCCAGGATAGTTGCCTAAAGAAGGCATTGGTATTTCTTTACATATGCCGGTCTGGGGCCGAACACCTGTTTTATGACCCTCTCAGTGAAATTGGGCTTCCCTAAGTAGTCCAAGTGTTGGGCTAGCAATATTCAGGTTATCTAGGCATGGATGTGCCCAAGGAAGCACCCTCCATGGCATGTGATGTGAGGCCAGAAGGAACATGGTTGTTGCTTACAGCTGTGCAGCACTCCCAATAGGCTGCTGTCAACCTGCGACTGTCCCCTTCTGGGTAAGGCAAACAGCCCAACATTCATAATAATAAAGTGGAAGAGCTGTTTGTGGAGGCGCAAGAGATGCCCAAGGCTTGGTCAAATAATGTTGTTGATCAAAACTGAATTTCAGGCCAGCCTTTGGGGGCTAGGGAAATGTGTTGGAGGCTGGTGGCTGGTGGGGAGGGGATGTGGTGGTGTGGAGGGTGGATGGGTGTCACCTGCAGCCGGAAGAAATTTACACCTCAATGTGTGCAGTTTGAGATGGAATTCTTAAAAGTACCAGAGAGAAAGAAGAGAAGCATCTTTATAAAGCTTGTTTGGCAAACCCAATCAAAACATTGCGACAATGTTGTATAAAACTTAAAGGCGAAAAGGAGAAATTTGTTTACATAGCTTCCAGCTGCGCTACTTACACTTTTCTGATTGTGCAGTGACAGACAGTTCTGCAGGTCATGCAGGAATTGGCTGGCAATGCTGCCTGTTCCCCAGGAATCGTCGTAGGCTACATGAACAAATCTTTCCCCTATGTCTATGGATAAAGGCTGAAATACTCAATCTCATTTCATTAAATAAATAATTTGGGTTTTAGGTCTCGGACAAATCTTCAGTGACAGGCTGTAAAAACTTTCATGCTAGGCGGCCTGTGGGGTAGCCGATGTCATCCAATCATTTTCTTTCACATGCATGCCCACTCTGCAGAATAAGATTAAAGAACGCCAGCATTATTCTAGAAACTGTTTGTTTTTGCCTCTGTGGAATGGATAATGCACTGACTAAATTGGTTAACTTTGCATGTCCTTTTCCTTCCCCTAGTCCAAAACTGTACAGCAAAATGATGAAAGGCATCATTTTCAAATGTCAAAGTACATTAATTTCCTCCTTCTTTCCCTTGAGCATTCATGCAACCTTTGATAGTCCCTAATGGGAAATTAAAATGATCCTGTGTCTGATCCTCTTTCCGGAAGTAGTGTCTGTGAGTTCCACATTCCGAATGCAGTTTTCTGTCTACTTCGTCTGCAGTCTAATTAATTGGCAATAGGGAAAAATGGTTTTTTAATCTTATGTGAACCTCAGCTCCTGAAGCACTGAGTTGCATCATTTTACCAAATTGAACCATTTAAACCATTCTGAAGATACTCAAAGGCACGTGTAATGAGCTGGTGCTTCAGAAAGGGTAAACTTCCACTCATCTCATGTGGCTAATTTATTACTGCAGTGATAGAGCTCCAGATGGAGTGATGTACTGTTAAATGTAATCATTTGATTAAAGTGCTACATTTGCACTTGTTAGCACACACAGATGAATTTTAATGTTATAAAGACTCTTTTATTAATGATCCTCTTTGGCCTGATACAGCTCCAATGTTGCAATGGGGAGTTTTGATAATTTTGTGATTTTATTTTAAATGTATTCTTCAAATAGAAAAGATCACCATAAATTCTTATCATGGAACAATTTCTGTGTTATACATGTAATTAAAAAATGTGGACATTAAGATTACACTGTCATTTGGGGGGTCACAAACAGAGGGCTAGAGAGGAAATAGATGACCCGCTGTATTAAGAAACGTCCTTAAGTAAAAAGTTTAAAAACAATGGGCGGAATTTTCTGAGCACGCTAGCAGTGGGTGTGATAGGTGGCGTGTGTGAAAAATATGGCAGGACCCACTTCATCACGGATGAAGACAGGTCAGTCTTCCGCTCAGCCCACCGACAGCAGGCCACATTCCCTGCCATCAGTCGGTTGGGAGCTAATTGTAATACATTAGCATATAATTAACAGGCCATCCCGCCAGGCTCTTGGAACTCCACCGTATCGTCCGTCCACAGCAGTGGGAAAGCATGGCGACGTGTTTCACAACAGCACACAGGCAACGTGCACTTGGCGGCCTTCACTTTGGGGGAACTGAGGTGAGTGAACAGCAGCTTTCTCCACAGCTCACCCGTTGTTTACAGGCCTCAGGTGTGCCAGGGTAGGGGGGTGGGGGAACGGATGTCTGGCCCCACAGGTGATAGCCGAGGGGTGGGGGTGTCTAGGGGCAAGTGCTGGTCAGCCTCGGAGGTGGCTGCTGAGGGCGGTGGGGGTCAAGTGTTGCCCTGGCGCTGCATCCCGCGCATAGGAGGGGGAGCAGTGTAAGCAAGTGTAACCTATATAAACTGACCATGCCTCCGCAACTGAGACAGATCAGGCGCAGTCACAGTGATATGACTGGGGTCAGACTCCTAACCTGCCTACCCCTACAAGCAATGCGGTGGTACCAAAGAGCCACCAAGCATTCCATACCTTAACCCACCCCCCACCTGCCTGCCACACCCTTGGCTCAGACTTCAAGTCCGTCACCACTGTATTGGACCGCGGAGCAGTTGGACTGCACATCTTGTACAATCTCCTCGTCAACGCTGGCCATGTAGCAGTCACTGCTGGAGGTGCTCACAGCCCCTTGCAATCTTAGCATCCCTGGATTGGACCAGTGTCCCCCATGTCTCAGGTTGACAGGGCAGCCATGCAGCGCACTCATCTCTGGCCATCCAAGGGGTGACCAACACTCTCCAGGAGGCATTAAGGGGCAGTCACACAGGTCCAGGAAAGATGCTAAGTACAGCCATGATAACCATATCACTCTCTCTTCCATGCTGCAGGAGGATCATGTCAGGATTATGGATCCTGGTGACCTAGCTGTGTGCCTGATAGCCTACAGAGACCGCAGAAGATGGAAGAGAGAGCAACTGAGGCACCTGGTCACGTAAAGGCAGGAGCAGTGACCTCACGAAGAAGGGGCAGCAGGGGCTTCTGCTGTCCAGGAGTGACAATGAGCCATGGCTGGTCGGTGCCTAGCGACACCCAGGGTCTATAGGTGCCCCCTGCCATTCCTGCAGATGACTGAGAACCAGTGTCGCTGACGACTGCACATGTCTAGGGACCTGGTGGCTCACATCTGTCACTTACTGCAGGACTTGCTGCCAGGAGAACATGGAGGACATTCACTGTCAGTGGCTGTGAAAATGACTGTGGCACTCAATTTCTATGCTAGTGGTTCCTTTCAGGGCTCCACAGGTGACCTCTGTGGGATTTCACAATCCTCCATCCACAAATGCACCCATGAGGTCACAGATGCCATCTTCTCCATGGCACACAACTTTGTGTATTTCACCCGGGACCAGGACAGCCAGGAAGCAAGGACCATCGGATTCACCCTGATCTCGGGATTCCCACAGGTGCAGGGTGTGATTGACTGCACTCATGTGGTGCTCAGGTCCCCATCACTACACTCAGTGGACTTCAACAACTGCAAGGGCTTCCTCCAGAAACACATCTTGCAGGTATGTGTACGGTCTCCAGGAATTGTGCACGATGCCTACATCCTGAGTCGCTCGCAGATCCCTGCAGTCTTCCAGGGTCCACAGAGGTTGCAGGGTTGGCTCCTTGGGGACAAGGGCTACCCTTAGAGGCCATTGCTGATGACACCCATGCGGTGGGCCTCAGACTGCAGCAGAGTGGCGCTATAATGAGGCTCATGCAGTAGCTTGCAACTTGGTGGAGCAAACCATCAGGCTGCTGAAGATGCGGTTCCAGTGCCTAGACCGGTCTGGTGGAGCCCTGCAATACAGTCCACAGAGGGTGTCACGCTTCTTCGTCATCTGCTGCACCCTTTACAACCTGGTGTTGCAACAGGGAGAGGAGCTGGCTGAGGAGGAGATGGAGGAGCTGCATGTCTCCTCCAATGAGGAGGATGCCGACGGTGATGAGCGTGAGGGGATCCTCGGTGGTGACAATGACAAGATGAGGCTTTCACACTGGCTAGGCAAGGCAGGCGCCCTCGGGAGGCTCTCATAACTGCCAGATTCGTGGAGGATGATGACAACATGCAGTGAGGTGCCCCATGGATCCTCACAATGCAGTTGTGAATGTTTGACTCCAGTCTGGCTTATCACAGCGCCAATACCCTCTATGTGAATGCTCCTGTCCTGGAGACACAGTGGAGGCCCTAATAATCGCTTGATCGCAGGAGGATGATGACAACCTGCAGTGAGGTCACTCCATAGATCTTCACATAGCTTCTGAGAATGTTTGTCTCCCGTCTGGCCGAGGGCAAGTCACTTACGCTCCATGATCAGGGCCATCTCAGAGACGCAGCCATAAAACCTTAGACGCATCTGATGCTGTGTCCGCCTTCAGCACCTCAGCCCTTCAGGAGCTGGTGCACAGCATCACTGGTCACAGATGTTGGTGTGATGGGGGCCTGCCCCACCTTAAAGATACTGAGAGCGCACAGAGAGAATGAGGGAACTCTGTGGCACCTGCCCACTACATTCTGGCAATAATGACCAGAACTGCTGAGATGCAATCATCAGTAATGTTTCCAGGGGATGTGAGGCTGGACCATCACTGTGGTCTGAAGGCTGCACAGAGCACAAGGAAGAGACCCTGGACTGAGACACCTGCCCTTTATCTTGTGCAGAAAGGTTTCACATCTGAGTGGCAAGAACACTGCTCATCAGAACAGGAAGCCATAGGTGGGGAGCCATTTTTGGGAGTTCATTGACAATAGTGAACATTATGTACAAGGGATTTAACACCCGTTCCCAGGCTGTGCAGCTAATTCTCCTTAACTTTCCTAATCCTGCTGCTATATCTTGGTGCTCCCTGGACATCCACAGAGGAGACGGAGGCAGCCTGCTGACTGTGACGCCTTGTCTGTGTTGACTTTGGTGTGTGTCCTCTGGAGGTCCAAGGCTTGGTGGGCCCCGGCCTGCTTTCAGCGTCCTGCTGTGTGCCAGTGTCACCCTCCTTGGCCTGTGAAGCTGGATATGCGGAGTTCACAGGAAGAGGGGATTCAGGTGAGCCGATCACTCCCAGTCACCTGGGTGGATGACCCCGGAGCATGCACCTGCTGATCCTCCTACCTGTGGGTGCCCGAGGGCCCCTGGCTATCTCCGTGAGCAGAAGGGGTAGCTGAAGTGAGATCGAGCTGCCCAGTATTCCTTTCATGTAAACACTGTTGGAGGCCAACTATGGCAATAGTGATGGAGTTAAGCCCGCGCAGCAATGCAGGAGTGATGTCCTGGACCAAGGTCTCTATGGCGGCCGCCATCCTGCCAGTGTTGACCTCGGTGCGTTGCAATACCGGTGCTATCACCTCAGCCTGAAGGCGGATGAACTCCTCCATCGTGCCTTGCAATCTGAGAAGTGCAAGGACATCCCTTCCTGTTGTTCCCGAGCTTGCCTTTGCAGCTCCAGCAACTGTGACATGACCGAGTCCAGAGGCTTGTCATCTGACTTGGACTCAGCAATGTCCTGGCCTCCAACAGTCCTCCAAATGCCAAGCACCTGGGAAGACCCTGATGCCACCTGCTGTGGATCAGAAAATGTGATGTGCTTACCAGATTGTGACCCCACGGCTACTCTAAAGCTAGGTCCCATCGAGGTGTATGTCTCTGCACTGGTGGAGGGTGTGGGTAAGCACTGTGATGGGACTTCCTGGAGAATGCCTTCAGGTTCGTCTTCAGGGTTTCTTCGGAGCTTGCTTGGAGGCCCTGGGTCATGCACTCTGTTGGCTGTTTCCCAGATGTGCCTGCGAAAGCAAGGGGAGATAATTAGTGCATGGCAGTGGCCTGTGAAAGAGGACACATCGCTCATGACATAGTTGTCTGATGGATGTTGCACTGCTGGATCCTCACTTGGTAGAGCAGTGCTGACCTCACCATCAGCACAGGACTTGGTCCCGGTCATCGCTGGTCAGCTGGATGGCTTTGTTTTCAAATTCTGTCAGAACTTTAAATTCCAGCATCCCTCCACCTGCCTGCGACTTTTCCCTCCTGTTGTGAGTCAGTTTGTCCTGCATGGATAGAGATGGGTGAGTGTATCAGGATGCCTGCTGGGCCAGATGATAAATATACCTGGCCTGTGTGGGTGGTGAGTGGTCCCATGGACAGGATGAGGTCAATGACGGTGAGTGTGAAAGAGTGAATGGTGATGTCCCTTTGCACTGGTAGTGAGTGAGGGCCCTGTGCGTGTGTGATGGGTTTATGAGTGTGTGAGTTGGGAGTGATGAAAAGAGTGACTTACCCTGGCAGAACTGAAGAGGTCGCTCATCCCTTTGAGGCACTGGGCGGCTGTCCTCCTCTGCATGGCGTTCACGCTGACCACCGCTGCCACCGCCTCCTAAGCCAGGTTGGTGACGTTGCTGCCCATCCTGTGGCTAGAGCGGGGATAGAGCACATCCCGGTGAGCCTCCACGGCATCCAGCTGTCGCTCAAGGGATCCATCATTGAAGCAGGGGTCTGCAGTCTTTTTTCCTTTGCTGGCCATATCTCCCAGGCAGCAGTGGAGAGTTGGCGGTGATGAGCACTTTGCTGGCGACTGCCCTTTAAAGATGGCGGCCGGCCTGATGCGACAGCAAGGTGATGGCGAGCAGGTGAAACGAGAGCCCGCCCACCATGGAAACGGCATGTTTTGTGGGAGTGAATATACAATGAGGCGGGCTTGGGAAGATACGGTGTGAAAACCCGCCAATTTCATCAGTGGGTAGGATTCCATTTTACTCACCTGCTACTGAACTTAGTGCAATTCTGGGAAAATTCAGCCCAATATCTCCCAATTGCATAAAGGATAATAAACTGATACATTATTTAGTGAACCGAACTATACAACATGTGGACAACTTGCCACAAATAAGAAATGTCAGGCTGTTAATTTCATAGTGAACCTAAAGCGGTCTTGAGTAGAGGATGGGATTTCTTCCATAATGTTAGAGAGGTTTTGAAAATGAAACTCTCAATTTCCTCAAATGGTTTGTAACCACCTGGGTTAAGTGCGAGCCTTGGGTGCTTTGTGTGTGGTACAGGATATGAGTGGATATTTGAATTATAAATTATATTACATAAATGGCATGATAAACTTTCTTTTTAAGGAAATAAAGTGTGGTTGGTGATGAACTGCCATGGCGACTATAGTTAGAAGATTTTTTTTCCTGCAATGTGGTGGAAAAAGGATTTGATAGGGGATAAAGGTCGTGATGAATAATGAGAGTTAAAAAAAGAAATAAAAGAACAATAGAGACTTAACCCATGAGGAGAGTATATTGACCAAAAGAAGCAAAATATTTTCCCATCCTTTTCTCACAATATTATTTGGAATAAGAAGGTTCAACAAGATGGTCTCATATGTTCTCAATAGGTTATTGGTTGGTAAATTAAGAGCTCTCATATGTACACATGGCTGAGAGCCCAGGCATCCATTTTTGCTGTTGAAACAGCTACACCCACAGGGAAAACATTGCTTAATTGACAGCTCTGATCCCCGTGGCCAAGTTCACAAATATTGATACTTTAAAGGGTCTGAATGATTGATACTTTTATTGCCCTGTGGGGAAATGCCTTTTTTTTAACATACGGAAAAGTAATGAATGAATGGATTTTTTTTTTTTTTTACACATCCTGCTGTCATTACAGGGTTCATTGACCCACTATACACTGTTTGGAACCAATGGCATGAAAGTGCCATAGCTTGGCATAGGGACCATGAGGGGCAATGGGTGGTGGGTGAAGGGGCTTTACCTTGGCATAGGGGGCATGAGGGACCATGGTGGCTGGGTGGAGTGCCATAACCTGGCATAGGGAGCATGAGGGGCCATGGGGTGGATGGAGAGTGATTGTTTGGCATAGGTGGTTTGAAGGGCCATGGCAGATGGTGGATAGGCCTTACCTTGGCATGGGGTCATGAGGAGGATCTTTTGAACTCACCTTTTAAAAAGTTCCATCATGCAGACTAGGGTTCATGACTTCTCATCGAGGCTCTGTGGAAACCTGGCCTGTTTCCATGAAAATTGCAAATGGGTAGTACATGCCTATCTCCGCAATGGAGCCAGCCAAGCTGGGAGTGCCAGGTGCAGGAATGTCGTTGGGAACCCTGGAATCGGGACTCATATGGACGTATGAACATATGAATTGGGAGCATGAATAGGCCACTCGGTCCCTTGAGCCTGCTCCACCATTCAATAAGATCATGGCTGATCTGATTGTAACCTCCGCTCCACATACTGCCGCCCCCTTGTTTATCAAGAATCTATCTAGCTCTTTCTTAAATCTATTCAAGGACTCTGCTTCCACGGCCTTTTGAGGAAGAGAGTTCTCTGAGAGAAAAAACTTCTCCTCAACTCTTTATTAAATCAGCAACCCTGAATTTTTAAATCATGATGCCTGGTTCTATGTTCTCCCAAAACAGGAAACATCCTCTCCACATCCACTCTGTCAAGATCCCTCAGGATTTTAAAGGTTTCAGTCAAGTCACCTCTTACATTTCTAAACTGCAGTGGATAAAAGCCTAACCTGTCCAACATTTCCTTATAAGACAACCCACCGATTTCTAGTATTAACCAATTAACTGCTTCTAATGCATGCACATCCTTCCTTAAATAAGGAGACCAGTATTGTACATAATACTCCAGATGTGGTCTCACCAGTGCCCTGCATTACTGAAGCATAATCTCCCGCTTTTGTAATCAATTGCTCTCACAATAAACAATAACATTCTATTAGCTTTCCTAATTATTTCCTGTGCTTGCCTGCTAAACTTAGGCAATTCATGCACTAGGACATTCAGATCCCTATGCAGTTCAGAGCTCTGTAACCTCTCAATGTTTAGATAATAGGCTTTTTTTTTTAATTTTCCTGCCAAAATAGACAATTTCACATTTGCCCACATTATACTGCATTTGCCAGCTCTTTGTCCACTCACTTAATCTACCTATATCACTTTGTAGCCTCCTTACATCCTCTTCAGAACTTACTTTCCCACCTACCTTTCTGTCATGAGCAAATTTTGCAACCATACTTTCAGTCCTTTTATCCAAATCACTTATTTATTTGTTAGAAGTTGATGCCCCAGCACTGATCCCTGTGATATTTCGTGATGTGGCACCTCATCAAATGTCTTCTGGAAATCTAAGTACAGTACATCTACTAGTTCCCCTTTATCCACAGCAAGTGTGATTCCTTCAAAGAGCTCTAATGAATAGGTTAAATATGATTTCCCTTTTACAAAGCCATATTGACTCTGCCTGATTACCTTGAATTTTTCAGAGTGCCCTGCTACAATATCCTTAATAACCGATTCTAACATTTTCCCTATGACTGATGTTAAGCTAACTGGCCTGTAGTTTCCTGCTTTCTGTCTCCCTCCTTCTTTGAATAAAGGAGTTACATTTACTATTTTCCAATCTAATGGAAGTTTCCCCAAATATAGGGAATTTTGGAACACATCATCTATCTCTAGAGATAAAAACAAAAAACTGCGGATGCTGGAAATCCAAAACAAAAACAGAATTACCTGGAAAAACTCAGCAGGTCTGGCAGCATCGGCGGAGAAGAAAAGAGTTGATGTTTCGAGTCCTCATGACCCTTCAACAGAACTAGGTGAATCCAAGGAGAGGGGTGAAATATAAGCTGGTTTAAGGTGTGGGGAGAGAAGTGGAGGGGGGTGGTGTGGTTGTAGGGACAAGCAAGCAAGTAGGGACAAGCAAACATCAGCTATCTCACTAGCCACTTCTTTCAAGATCTTAGGATGAAGCCCATCAGGGCCCAGAGATATGTTAGCTTTCAGCTTCAACAATTTGCTCAATACCACCTCTCTGGTGATTGTAACTTTCCTGAGTTCCTCCCTCTCTTCCATTTCCTGATTTACAGCTATTTCTGGGATGTTACTTGTATCCTCCATCGTGAAGACTAACGCAAAATACCAGTTCAATTCATCTGCCATCTCCTTATTTTCCGTTATTAATTCCCCAGACTCACTTTCTTTAGGACCAACGCTCATTTTTTTAAAGCTCTTTTCTTATTTAAATATCTATAGAAACTCTTACTATCCATCTTTATATTTATAGCTAGCTCCTCTTGTACTCAAATTTTCCCTTTTTATTAATATTTTTGTCCTTCTTTGCTGTTCTTTATATTCTGTACAATCTTCAGGCCTGCCACCACCTTTGCACAGTTATATGCTTTTTCTTTAAGTTTGATACTGCCTTTAACATTTTTAGTTAACCACAGATGGTGGGTCCTCCCCTTGAAAGTTTTCTTTCTCATTGGAATATATCCATTCTCTATATTCTGAAATATCCCTTTAAAAGTCTGCCACTGCATCACTATTGACCTATCTCTTAACTCATTTGCCAGTTCACTTTAACTAGCTCTGCTTTCATGCCCTCATAATTGCCCTTACTTAAGTTTAAAATACTAGTCTCAGACCCATTCTTCCCTTCCTTAAACTAAATGTAAAATTCAATCATATTATGATTGCTGCCACCTGGTGTGCCTTCACTATGAAGTAATCAATTAATCCTATCTCATTGCACAATAGCAGGTCTAGTATAGCCTGCTCTCTGGTTGGCTCCAGAATGCATTGTTCTAAGAAACAATCCTGAAAACATTACATGAACTCATCATCTACGCTACCTTTGCCCATCTATATGTAGATTAAAATCCCCCATGATTATCATTGCACCTTTCTGACAAGCTCTCATTATCTCTTCCTTTATATTCTGGTCTAACATGTAGTTACAATTAGGAGGCCTGTACACCACTCCACAAGTGACTTCTTGCCTTTATCTTTTCTCATCTCAACCCAAACCAATGTGCATTAATAGCTTTGAATAGACAAATGTAGCTATGAGAAGTCTTTCTAGGCATGATGGGAAATGTAGCCAATACTTTAGGTGTGATGGGGTCCTTGGCCAAGGGTAATTCCAATGTTGGTCAGCCCAGCACTTGTAACAGCTTTCACAGACATTCATTGCTGAACAGGACTAGGAAGAGATAAAGGGGGACTGAAGGCTGTACCCAAGGCTAACGGGTGGGATAATGAGAACTTTTGCTGATAGAATTGTATATTAGTTAAGAAATTAATGAGAAATATTATAATGAAAACTAGGAAAATAAGCATTATAAATATGTGCTACAAATCCTGTATCATAGAGACAGGCACCATAGCACACTGTGGTTATCTCTCTCCAGTATATGCTTCAATAAAACCTTTACTTACTTTAAAGATCACCGATTTGGATTGGTTGTTTTTACCACAACATCATCAATAGTACGTTTGCCCATGTGATTTTTCCAGTCTATCTGTAGATTAAAATCCCCCATGATTTTTGCTGTACCTTTCTGACAAGTTCTCATTATCTTTTCCTTTATACTCCGTCCCACTTTGCGATTACAATTAAGTGGCCTGTACACCACTCCCACAAGGGACTTTTTGCCTTTATCATGTCTCATTTCAACCTACACCACTTATACATCCTGGTTTCCTGAACTTAGGTCATCCCTCTCTTAAGTGCTATACCATCATTCATTAACGGAGTCACCACTCCACCTTTTCCTGACTTCCTGTACTTCCTAAATATCATGTACCTTTCAATATTCAGGTCCCAACCTATGTCATCCTGTAGCCATATCTCTGTAATGGGAATCAGATCATACTTAATTATTTCTATTTGCGCTATCAGTTTATCTGTTTTGTTTTGAATGCTACGTGCATTTAGGCTCAGGGCCTCTAGTTTTGCCCTTTTATTATTTTTGTAATATGTAGCCTGGTCTACTGAATTACTTATAGATTTGTACTTTCTGTCCCTTCCTGTCATGTTCTGTTTGTCATTTCCCATATTAGTACATTTTTCTCTTGCCTTGACTCTACTCTTTTGTTTGCCACATCGTCCCTAATTTGACCCCTTGCCTCCACTATTTTGTTTAAATCCTTTCTACTTCCTTAGTTATGTGGCTCGCTGGAACATCGGTCCCAGCACGGCTCAGGGGTAGAGCATTCCAGTGGTACAGCCCCACTTTCCCCAGTACTGGTGCCAGTGCTCAACAAACTGGAACCCACTTCTCCCACACTGGTCTTTGAGCCATGCATTCATTTCTCTAATCTTATTTGTCCTATGCCAATTTGCACGTGGCTCAGATAATGATCCAGAAATTAATGCCCTTGAGGTTCTGCTTCTTAATTTGGTGCCTAACTCCTCATACGGACTATGCAGAATCTCCTTCCTCATCCTGCCTATGTCATTGGTACCTATATGGACCACTGTAATTGGTTCCTCCACTCCCACTGTAAGTTCCTCTCCAGCCCTGATCAAATGTCCTGAATCTGGCACCAGGCAGGCAACAAAGCCTCTGAACTCTCGGTCTTTGCTACAGAAAACAATGTCAATCACCCTCACTATACTGTACCCTACCACCACTGTATACATTTTTGCTCCTCCTACTGTACCATATTGCCATGGTCAGTCAGATCCCTCACTGTGTAGTCACCGTTCCCATCCAAATAAGCTAAAAGAATCTCAGACCTGTTGGACAATTGCAAAGGCTGACACTCCTGCACTCCTGTGCTCTGGGTCCCCTTACTTGACTCATCTGCACTTGACACAACTTCCTGTCCCTCACTACCTTCCAAATCAAAAGATCCTATCCTACAGGGTATGACTGCCTCCTGGTACAAAGCATCCAGCTAATTTTCCCCCTCCCTGATGTGTCGCAGTATCTGCAGCTTGGCCTCTAGCTCAATGACTCTGAGCCGAAACTCCTCAAGCTGCAGACACTTACTACTGCAGATGTGCTTGCCCTGGATCACACTGGCATCTGGGAGTTTCCACATGCTGCAGCAATGACACATCACCTGGCTTTCCATCCTAATGTGCTTTAATTAATTACTTAATTATTTTATTCAAGTATTTATTTTCTTTTATGCATCTATTAATTTTACCACACATTCCTGGGTATTTTAATCCTAGGAATTGAGTAGACCTTAACCACTTACCAGATAGTTATCAGATACTCTCCAAAGAGTTAGCTTCTTCCTTGTAGGAACATGAGAACTAATTCCTACAGGGTGAAAAGGTAGAAAAAACAAAGGAGTACCTCCTTCCCCTCCTCAACAAACTCCCTTAGCTCACCAAACTTCCACACTCCGTTGACATTGGACTGCAGTGCTGGTTGTACTGAGAATGTCTGGATTTATATGTTCTGAAATAAAGGGACTGAGCCCAGGTACAGAAATAAACCAGTTCTAGCTAGTTCCTTAATTAACTATTTTAGCTGCTTCCAGTGGATAGCTTCTATCTCCCCACTTAGGTCCTTGGCTGAGACTTAGTATTTAAACAGCACTTGCAGTTAAATGTTAAATGTTAAACACAAACAATATTAGATTTTAGATTTAAGATTCACTCAGCTCACCAAACTCTAATGCTCCATTGAGATCACACTCCAGTCATTTTTAAAGGGGTCCCAAGTCATCCTGACTCAATGAAAATCTAGGCCTTTGTATCTGTCTAGACAAATGAGGGGGATGATACAGGTGTTGTAAGTTCAGGAGGAAGAGTGTGAAACATCAGATGGGATAAACATAGGGAGAGAGGACATATTAAGGTGTTTAGCATCTTTGAAAATGGATAAATTATTAGGCCCAGATGAAATGTATTCCAGGCTGCTTATAGAAGCAAGGTTGGAAATAATGGAGGCTTTGACAATCATTTTTCAATCCTTACTGTCTACAGGCATGGTGCCGGAGGACTGGGGGACTGCTAACGTATAACTGTTGTTTAAAAATGGAAGAAGGCACAGACTGAGCAATTGATGGCTAGTCAGCCTACCTTTGGTGGTGAGTACATTAATGGAAAAATTTCTGGGAACGGTTTAAATAATCATTTAGAAAAACAGGACAATCAGTATAGATTTGTTAACAGAGGGTCATATCTAACTTGATTGACATTTTTGAGGAGCTAACAAGGAGTGTCGGTGAGGGCCACATGTCTGATTGTAGTTTAATGGCAAGGCTTTTGACAAGGTCCCATGTGATAGACTGATCAGAAAAGTAAGAGCATGGTGGAATCCAATAGGAAGTAACAAGTTGGATTCAAAATTCACTCAGTGGCAAGAAGCAAATAGTAATAGTCGATAGGTATTTTTGTGACCGGACAGCTGTTTCAGTAGGGTTCCAAAGGACTCCGGTGCTAGGATCTTTTTTTGTGGTATATCAATGGTTTAGACTCAAATATGATTTAGAGTATTAAGAAGTTTATAGATGATGTTTTCTTTTTACTTCCCATGACAGAAAGAAAGTTAATAAACCTGTTCACTGGTGGTCTTATTTAGCCATGTTTGCCCTTTGTAATTGGCTTGATTGTTGTGTTGCAGTATTGAAATGGGGAAAATGTACATTTGCAAAAAAAAAGGCCATTCATGTTAAACTAATAGTAACAATTCCACATTTGACAATTTCACTTAAGGCGGGATTTTCCTCTCTGCAGACGAAGTGCGACGGTGGGTGGGAAAAGTGGTGTTTTCCCCATCGGCTGCATGGCAGGTTGTGCCCATTTGTCCACTTCTCAGCTCATTAATTATGCATCAACGGGAAACATATCATATCGTGGGTGAGTGGCCTCTGATTTTCCCCGCCCACTGTGACCTCAACGGATCATCGCTCCATATTTAAACCGTACCTGTGCGCAGCTTTCTCAATGTCTGCATCCCAATACTGTTCCAGGTGAGAGAAGGCCCTCAAACCAGAGAAGTCTGCAGCGCCCAAGATCAGTGCTGCCTCACTGGGTCGCCTTCTAGACGCTATCGAGGATCGCTTGAAGGTGCTCTACACTGTGATGGGGGAGGTCTGCAATCCTCACAACTGCACTCGGGAGGGGGTGGCCACTGCATGAGTGCCAACTCCACATAGAGGAGATCAGCCATCTGGTGCAGGAAGACGATGAATGATCTCATCCTTTCCGCCAGGGTAAGCCAACCATCCCGCCACTCTCATCTCACTCTCACAAACCCCTCATACATTCTCAGGATGAAACTCCACAGGGATATCCCACACCGCCAGCTCAAGGGAAATCACTAACTCACACACACCTTCACATTTTCATTTGGGTTTATATCCTACATACCTCGCCTCCTCATCCTGTATACGGCTCCACTCAGAACCCACACAAACCAGGCATTCTTATCATTTGTGTCGGCATGTGTCCTGCTCACACTCTCTACATCTGTCTTTATGAAGGACAAGCTCAACCACATTAAAAGGGAGAGGTCCCAGACCAGTGGGGGGATGCCTGAGCTCGATGCCCTTGCATCCTATGAGGAGTTTGCTATTGAGCTGGCCAGAGAGGACCAGGACCATGCTTGCGGCAACAGTGAAGTTGGCGGCACAGACCCAAATGAGGACCCTGCGCCAGATGATCCTTGCCCTGGCGCTCAAAGCTATAGCCTTAACTTTTTCTCATCTTGGAATTGGCAATCATCAAAAAGAACTGATGCAGTGCTGGCCCATTCATTCTGCTTAGCCTCCCCTCCCCTAAACATTCGCCGAGCTCAGAGACACTACATCCATATGGAGAAATGTTGTGGTCAATGGATCAATGGAACCTTTGAGAATGGTTTTGATGCTCATATGTTAGCTTGATGGGAAAACAATGCTCGGGGCAGAAAGGGGCTAGAAGGTAAGATGTAATACAGCTGATATGTGCTCTTTATCATCAACAATGTGGACCTTGAGGGTTTCATGGTGTGTCTGCATTTTCAGAGTTGCAAAGGCCAGGGCTGACCATTATGGGAAACCAATAGTGTGCAAAAGGAGGCTCTTTCATGTCTGTCAGGCAAATATGTGAAGATGGCCATCATGAGGTGATCTATATCCATTGAAATGTCAGGCTAACTGGAGCCCCACATCCTTAACTGAGAGTGGAGGGTCTCAATGTGCTGGGGATTAAGTCAACACTGATGATTGAGTGCTTTGAACATGTGCTAACACCTGTTGAACCTCCTCTCCTGTCTTGGTCCACTTCTCACCTAGCAATATCACCATCAAAGTTACACATCAGGCGTTTTTCTGTTGCTGGGGATCCCTTGAGGCGTCTTTTCATACTGAAGGTACACTGCCATGAGTCCACAGAGGACTGCAGTGCAACTGGGATGCTCTGCAGAAATATTGAAAGAAATATGTGAGCGAGCATCAGCCTCCAAGGGTTCTCTTTCTGTCGCTGGCTATTGAGTGACTGTGGGTTCAAGGGCTTGGTTACAGTCTAGGCACCTATTAACCTATACAATCCTGGCCCTCACAAAGATGGCTCTCAGTGTCACAGTGTGCTTCCTCCCCCACCCCCAGCCCCATATCAGTAGACCTACTGCTATGGGATGGATTTGGCCAGGCTCTCGGATGTTCTGCATTTATTTGACATGATAGATTACTCATTCAGTGGACTCTATGACTTCATCATTTGGAATACACATGAGGGCACATGCTCTGTGAGGGGATGAGATATTTTTAAGGGACCTGGGGGTTCCCATGTCTGAACCTGGCAGCTGCATGGTTCTGAGGTGGGGTTTCCAAGAGACTTCTCCTGTTGTCTAGATGCCCACTTGTTTTTGGAGTCACTATCATGCTGGGGAATTACCATGAATGGTACAATGGGTTATTGCAGGAAGATTGATGATTGGAACATATCAAAATTAACCTTACATGAAAGTGCTATTACACTGAAGGCTCCAGATTGCCTCTAAAGTTATTGAGATGTTCCTATTATCTGTCAGCTGTGCATTCTTCTTCATTTAGCAATTCAGATTCCAGGTGGGTGCATCTTTAATTGGTCCCCAGTGCTGTGATTCACTCCTCCAGAAGCCCTAACATCCCTCCCCAGCAGCGTTTTTTTTTAGTTTCACTTCCTGCTGCGCCATTGCTTCAGGTTCCAAAATGGTGGTCCTCAGGTTTTATTACCAGACCAGCTTCGACCCTCCCTGTCTGACCTTGGAAATCCCTCCCATCATCCTGGAGGAACATAATGTTCAGGTTTCCCTCCTTCCCGTTATTCTCAGTCCTCCCTGTGTAATCCTTGATCCCATTATAATTGTGGTAGATATCCCTGTGTTACCCGCTAAGCTTATGTCCCATTTACACCTTACCCCTCCTTGAGCCTTGAGGCCTTCTGTACTGTCAGGGACACCCATATAGGGACATCCATCCATGAGACCATCGAGTGCCAACCCCTGCACGTGTTCCCGATCTACAGGCTGCAAATGCCTCCCTTGAATGTGACTGTGCCACCTGCAGCTGAGGACTATGTCAGAAAACCCCCAGGCCACTGTGCATGAAGTGATAACCACACCCAGCGCACACTATGCTGGGCACAACTGACTTTAGATTGTCATGCCCTCCCCTCACTGGACTGGGACAAGGGCAGTTTTGGAAGCTCAGAAATGTAAACTGAAGCGTTTCTCACAATTCCAACTCCGACTTACTTGTGTCTTTCTGTAAGAGACTCTCTCCCAATTCTGGTCCACAGGGCACTTGCCCCTTCCTCAGTCTCCCACCCTCCCCTCTCATGTGTCTGAGTGCAACCTTCCCCAGTCTTCACCCTCCCGTCAAGCCTTTGCCATCCAGCCCCTTCCCTTGCCTCTGTCTTGTCTTCCCTCTGCTCCTCCAGTCAAGTCCTTGCCCTGCAGCACATTACAGCCCATCCTCGCCTTACCAATGATCTGGTATATACAGCCTTGCCTCTGTAACCCCTCCTCTTGACAGCAATGTGGTGCTGCCTGCAAAGACAGTGTGGAGTGGGAAGTGATGCGAGCACTGCACGATGCAAAGTGGCGAACAGACCTCAAGGTCTCAAGTGAAGTGCAGGTTGCCGGGTGCCCGTGAATAATGCCGGTCTAATTAAATACCAGCGTGCCCTTTTGATCCAGCATGGGGGTGTGATTCCGGTGAGCTGCCTTGATAGTGAGCATTCATGATATTCTAATGCATTCAAATGGCGTTCCTGACATGGCGAGGCGGGAAAATGCACCACCATTGAGGGCAGGAATGCACGATCGCAACTTGCTTTCACGCCTTCATCCAAATCACAAAACCAAACTCAGTGTCATTTTCATTTCCCATCTTTGTCGCTTCTTGGAATGAAACTAACAACTTAATGCCTTTTCATTGTTTGCAAACATGAAATACCAATTACACATGAAAAAAATATTCTAAAGGAAACATTCCCATTATATGACTAATAGTGCCAGATTCACACTTTTAAAGTGGGTCTTACTGGTTTACTGGTGTCAACCATCATTCTGTTTGTAGCACTCTTGCTTGTGAATCAGAACGTTGTGGGTTAAAGTTCCACTCCAGCAGCACAAAAATCAAGGTCTAAATTTTTCAGGTGGCGGGTGGGCTCGTCGGGAGCGGTTGGGGGGCGGTTGCGGAGTCGATTGCCGCCCGCGATCGGCTCCATGTTGCCATTTTATGTGGGCAAGTCAATTAAGGCCCGCCCAGTGTAAGAGGTGAGCGGTAGCACTCCGCTACCTGTGCAGGCGGTGGGGTGGAGAGAAAGAGTTGGGGCCAGCGCTCTTTCACGCATGCACACGAAAGAGCACTTCAATCTCCCTGAAGCACAGAAATGCCTCAGGGAGATTGAATGGTTTTTAAAATTATTAAATAAATGATTTAAAAAATTATCTAAACATGTCTCCTCATGTGACTACTTCACATGAGATGGGACATGTTTTATGTCTAGGAAAATTTTTTAATTTAATTAATAAAAGCTTTAGGAAACCTCATCCCACTCGTGGATGAGGTTTCCTAAAAAATGCGAAGGCCATTTGGCCTTTTCACCTGCCCGCCTATCGTAAGGTTGGACGGGCAGCGTCAACAATTACCTTAATAGCTTCCTTAATGGCCTTAATAGGCCATTTACATATTGGCAGGTGCGCAGCTACATCCGGCGCTCGCAACGAACGAAACATCATGCGTCATTTTACGCGTTGGTGTTTCAGGCCCACCCCCGTACACTGACTGAAAAATCCTTCCCCACGTCTGACACTCTATTGCAATACTGAGGGAGTGCTGCACTATTGGAGGTGCTGCCTTTCAGGTGAGACTTTAAACTGAGGCCCTGTCTGTCCTCTCTGATAGATATAAAAGATCCTATGGCACTATCTTAAAGAAGAACAGGGAGTTATCCCAGTGTCCTGGCCTAATATTAATTCCCAATCAATACCACAAAAACAGATTGGCCAGGATTTGAAGAGCGGGCACGCAGAGGTGTGCCTTTGATGGGGGCGTGCCGCCATTTTACGTGTGTGGGCCAATTAAGGCCCGCCCAGCGTGACATCCGCACGGAAGCGTTATGTACTCCCTGTACAGGCGGGGAATGGGGGGGGAGTCCCTAAGCCTAAGAGTGTGTTCTTTTATGCATGCGCCGAAAAGAGCGCACTCATCTCCTTGAGGCTAGGTGCTGCCTCAGGGAGATCGTCTCTGCAGTAAGAAATGTGAAAAATAGAGAAAAAAAATTCCCTGACATGTCCCCTCATGTGACACTGTCACATGAGTTGGGACATGTCCTTAACTTTTAAAAACACTTTAATAAATTTTTTAAAAACCTACATGAAACCTCATCCTACCCGTGGATGAGGTTTCATGCTTTTTCTAATGTCCACCAGGGGTCCTGGCCTGCCCGCCAACCTTAAGGTTGGACGGGCAAGTCCATTAATTACTTCAATGACTCTTTCAATGACCTCAATCAGCCATTGACAGGTCGGCGGGTGCACAGCTGATTTTGCTAAGTCCCCGCCTACCTGAAAATTGAAATGGGGCGCAGTGACATCAGGAGTTCCGCCCGACATCACTGTGCGTCATTTTATGCATCGGCGAGTGGGCCCCGCCACCCCACTTGCCGATGGGAAAATCGTGGCCATTATCTGATTATTATCATAATGTTGCTTGTAGGAACTTGCTGTGCACAAATTGACTGCCACAATTCCTACATTACAAGAGCGACTGTGCTCCAAAAGTAAATCATTAGCAGTCACGTGCTTTGGGATGTGAAAGTTGCCATATAAATGCAAGACTTCCTTTTTTTGCGCAGTGACATTGATTAGCTTTGTGAAATTTCTCAGGCCTTCCTGAGTATCTATGACAAAACAGAGTGACAGAATTTAGAAAAAGGAATTGTGAGACTGTAAGAGAGTAGGAAGATAGAGGCATGCAGAATTAAAGTTAGACAGAAAAAAACAGGCTGGCATCTAATCAACTGATTAGAATGTTATAAGTATAATTATAATGAGGTCTTTTGGAATGAGTTTAGATTTTAATTTACAAAGTAAAATCAAGGGTCTAGGTGTTTAGCTATAGTCCAAAACAATAGTAAAATAACAAATATATTTATTATGGGGTAAAATTGCTGGGGCAGAATTTAATGCCTCCCACCTGGTGAGTTCTGGGCCGTGTTGTTGGGTATGAGGGTGAGGGGTTGAAATCCCACAGGCTTCCCACCTTCCTCCAAACAAGTCTGGGATGGAAATGCTAGCAGGTGGCCTTCCCATCTGGATGTCAGTTAGGGCCCTTAAGTGGTAATTTAAGGGCCACTTCAGGGCCTCATCCCACCTCTGGTATACAACCAGCAATGGGTGGTGGCCTTGCAAATTCTGTTGGGGTTTCCAGCAGCCTACACAAGGGATCTCTCATTCAAAGACGCTCTATGCCTGATCAAGGGACCTGGCATTGGGAAGGGGGGCCAAGAAGAAAACCGGCCTCTGTCCTTGCTTCCAACTTGCTTTCCCCAGCCCTTGTTAGTGACCCCTTCCACGTGACCCCCATCCTGCCCACACTTATCTCTATCTGGGGATCCATTGGCAATTCTCATGATAGGCTCCGAGTGCACTGCCAGTACTGGAGAGTTGCCAGCCTCTGACTGGCCAGTGGTTTTCGGGAACAGGATATCCAGCCTACCTGGGGCTTAACTAGATGAGAGGCCCAACAGCTGCCCAGGTTAAATGCCTGATTAGAATTAAATGGTGAAAAACAGTGCAAGGCTCCCACCAGTTCTACAACCAGTGGGCAAGACCCCCATCACCCACATTAAATCCTGGCACTGGATTAGTTTCATATCTGGTGGAAAAGCTGGCCAAGAGTCCAAGTTTCCAGTTTGGGTGAATCAGCAATCAGAACACTGATTGTGCTAATTTTCAGGAGCCATATTTGTTCCACACAAACTCATTTGGATATTGGCAAATGCAAAATCTTCCCAGGATCAGCAGGATCAAACAAGTTTTAGAATGTGATGTGTTTGAAATTTTGCAAAAAGCATTCCTTTCCTTGATATATTTAAGACTAATGACATCAGTAGTAGGCAAAATGCTAGAATCTGTTCTTAAGAATGTAATAAAAGGGCAGTTAGAAAATAATAATATATATTGGCAGATTCATTGAAAAGGAAACTGTGTTTGACAGATTTGTTAGGTTTTGAGGGTATAGCTACTAGGGTGATATGGGGGAACCAGCGGATGTCATGTATTTTGATTTTCAAAAAGCATTCTCTAATGTGCCAAGCAAGAGGTCCTTTTATTTGCTAATGGAATTTTTTGTTACTGCAGACCAGCATTTAGTGCCCATTCCTGATCTCCCTTGAGAAAGAGTTAGTCAGCCAAGTTCTTGAACTGCTGGTTAGGCCACAGCTAGAGTATTGCGTGCAGTTCTGGAATCCGCATTATAGGAAGGATGTGATTGTACTAGAAAGAGTGCAGAGGAGATTTACCAGGATGTTGCCTGAGCTGGAGAGTTTTAGTTATGAGGAGAGATTGGATGGACTGGAGTTATTTTCCTTGAAGCAGAGGAGATTGAGGGGAGACATGATTGAGGTGTATAAAATTATGAGGGGCATAGATAGGGTAGACAGGAAGGAATTTTTCCCTTTGATGGAGGGATCAATAACCAGGGGGCATAGATTTAAGGTAAGGTGCAAGAGGTTTAGAGGGGATGTGAGGAAGAATTTTTCACCCAGGGGGTGGTGGGAATCTGGAACTCACTGCCTGAAAGGGTGGTAGATGCAGAAACCCTCATAACATTTAAGAAGTATTTGGATGTGCACTTGTGATGCCATGGCATACAAGGCTATGAGCCTAGTGCTGGAAAATGGGATTAGAACAGTTAGGTACTTGTTTGACTGGCGCAGACTCGATGGGCCGAAGGGTCTTTTTCTGTGCTGTTGACCTCTATGACTCAAAGTCTCTATGCTGCAGTCTGTGTGATATCAGTATAGCCACAGTGCTGTCAACACAAAATTAGGGTTCAAGGGATGGTGGGGGGGTTGGGGGGTTTGGGGGGGATGGTGGTAGGGGGAGTGGTAATATATTAACATGGATTGTGGATTCATTAATGGGCAGAAAACAGAATGGAAATAAATGGGTCATTTTTGGGTTGGCAGGTAGTAACTAATGGGATACCAGAAGGGTCAGTGCTTGGGTCTCCTTTATTCACAATATATGCTGACAACTTAGATGATGGGGTCAAATGTAATGTGTTCAACTTTTCCATTGGTAATAAGTTAGGTGGGAAAGAAGGCTGTCACGAGGTCACAGAGAGGCTGCAAACGCAGTTAGACAGGTTGAATTAGTGGGTAAGAATGTGCAGATGGAATGTTCTCCAGAGAAATGTGAAGTTAACCACTTTGGAAGAAAAAATAGAAAAGCAGAACATTTTTTAAATGGTTAGAGACTGTGAAATGTTGGTATTCAGAGGAGCATAGGAATAACAATAAACCATTTAGCCTCTTGAGACTGTTCCATCATTGCTGATCGAGATGTCCTTGCACATGAATCACAGAAAGTTAACATGCAGGTACAGCAAGCAATTAGGAAAGCAAATGATTTTTTTATTCCAAATGGATTGGTGGGTAAGAATAAAGAAGTCTTACTACAATTGTATAGGGCCTTGACAAGTATACATGTGAAGTACTGGCATTGTTTCGGTCTCCTTACACAATTAAAGATTTACTTGTCTTGGAAAGCGTGCAATGAAAGTTCACAAGACTGGTTCATGGGGTGAGGTGATTGGGTAAACCAGGTCTATATCCCTTAGAATTTAGAAGAATGAGAGATGATCTAGTTGAAAAATATAAAATTCTTAAGTGACTTGACAGCAACAAAGTCTTGCATTATAAAGCACTTACCATGACCACCAGAGGTCTCAAATCACTTTACAGCAATGAAGTACCTTTGAAGTGTAGTCACTGTTGTAATGTAGGAAAGCCGACAGCTAATTTGCTCTCAGCAAACTCCCATAAACAGCAATGTAAAACTGACCGGATAATCTGATTTTTTTTATGATGATCATTGAGGAATAACTATTGGCCAGGACATGAGGATAACTCCCCTCCACTTCTTTGAAACAAAGTGATGGCTCCTCATCCCATACGCAAAGACCTTAGCTGTCTGAACTCCAGGGGCGTGTAAAGTCACAACACAGGGTGTTTATCGATCTAACACACCACCTTATTTGAAAAAGGAATTTTGATTATCACAGGTCACATGGGTAAGGCAGCCATGTTTGCTACCTGCTTTTTACTCTATAACAGCAAAAGCTCTTCTGAGACAGATACCATCAGTAACACCATTGAACCAGCTGCAAGACAACTACACAGTCAAGGTAATATACAGCTATAACTTGAAAAGAGGAAAAAGACTCTCCCATCAACCTGTTTCAACTTTAAATTTACCTGAGAGCCAACTTGCTGGCAATTCAACTATAAGGAGCTTCACAGCTTACTGAGAATCCTCTGCTTTTACAAGATCTCCATTCCAGCTAAAGCATCAATTCATACTAACGACTACAGGCCTGCAATGAAAGAGACTGAAATAATTCCAGATTGCAATTGTTTTGTTTTGTTTTCTTCATCTGAATCTAATCTTTGTGTGTGTGATAGTTTGTGAAAGACGTTTCGTTTAAACCTCCAGGGCAAATATGTGCTACTAAACAATCTTCTTTATTATCAAATTCAGAAAAACTTGCTGCTGTAAATCATTTAAATTGGGACAAATTACTCTGTGGGTAAGAAAACACATTAATCTGACACATTAAAACATTTTGATCACAGACAGCAATAAAAAAGCATAAACTCTGTCCATGATAAGTACCATGGAGTCTTTTATGTCCGCCTGAGCAGAAGATGGGGCACACAGATCAGGGTTCTGAACCTTTAGAATGATTTAGCACTGAGTGGTGTGGATGCTCAGACATTGAATATGTTCAAGTCCAGAGATCAATAGATTTTTGGATGTGAAATGAATCGAGGGGTATGGGGATAGTATGGGAAGGTCTAGCTGATGTATAAGATCAGACTTGGTCTTACTGAATGACAGAGCAGGCTTGAGAGGCAGAATGTCCTACTCATGTTCCTATTTCTTTTGTTCTTCCCTGGTACTGTTTATTAATACAGCAAAAAGTAGGTTTATAACAAAAATAAATATTTTAATCAGAGCCACGATCTGTGAATAGCCTGATTTTAAATAGCAGAAAATGACTTCAAAAAGCTGTGCAAAATCGTTAAATAGTTACATTGGTGTGCAGTGATCAGTTTCTCAGTAATTTTTTAAAAAGTAGAAGTTTTAAAACACGCCTGTTAGTACCATTGTGTCTTTCTAAAAGTAATCATTTTAAAAGCCTCCTTGAATTAATTTGATCTGGGGGCATGGAGCAAGTTTGTAGTACTTTTACAGAAAGTAGCTCAAAAGATTGTGGAAACTGAATTTGTGCTTGAAATTCCTGTTTCCTTTGTGCTGATTTGAATGATCTGTGCTGAAAAAAAAAACATTGCAACCTAACAGAAACTTCAGTTTGCTATCTGTGATTTTACAGGTATTCATATTTGCAATGCTGCCTTTTATAAAACATTATCTGAATATTTTACACATTATTCAAATCATTTGACCTATATGTAAACAGGGTTGCAGTAGGTTAACACTGGACTTGAATCTCTGAAAACTTTATTTGCAACTAGATCAGCCTAATGTAATGAAAGTTAAATTAATTTGAGGAAGTCTCAATCCAAGTTTTAGCAAGCTCAAGTCTACAGCACTAACCTGCCTGTAATTTGGCATAAATTAGCATTGCATTTTATGGTTGATTCTCTGATTATGCATTCCCAGCAGGGAGCAGAATGCACTGGTCAGGAAATGTCTGGCCCAGTCCTTTTTTTTCTGTTTATTAATTAAAATGATTGGAAAAATCAGGATCTGGAGGCTCATAATTCCCTGATTGCCGCAACCTGTGATCTCACTTGGAACACCTAAACAGTGAATCAGGCCTTTGAGAAGATCTTGGATTGGTTTGGCCAATGAGAAAGGCTTAATGATGCAAAACAAAGGAACAGGAGTGGGCCATTCAGCCCCTTAACTTTGTTCCACCATTTAATTAGATCATGACTGACCTGTATCTTAACTCCATTTGCCTGTCTTGGTTCCATGAACCTTAATACTCTTGCCTAACAAAAATCTATTAATCCCGGTTTTGAAAATTTCATTTCACCTAGCTTCGACAGCTTCTTGGGGAAGGGAGTTCCGGTATGGAAAGCTCTGTTGCTAAGCTAAAGGGAAACTGTTTTGACAGAGTAGGTGGAGTTTTAGCCTTCACCTGATGGTGCTGAATGGCCAAAGTGAAAGGATTTCCTTGCACTGCTAGTCTTCATTGTGGGCACAATTTGATTGCATTTTCTTACTTTCTCTGTGAACAGTAATGGGAGACTTTGGAGACAAGCAAAGAACTGGGAATGAGCCAGATTCTGCAAATATGGACAGGATCAGGTGGAGTGGAAGAGCTCTCTTCACACCTTTCGTGATGAAGGCGAGGTTCTTGTCAGGAATTAACCAATGCTAGTTGAATTTTGGCCAGTTTCCCCAGTCCCATGGAGGGCTGCTGGAGACCACTCAGTTGTACTTGACTACATCCAAAGATAAACAGGGTGAAATCTGATTACTTTGAAGCCTTACGCTGCTTATATCACTCACGCTCCTAGAATCAACCATCGAATGTGCCATTCGATGAAAAAAAAACTTGAACAATAGGCAATTAAATTAACTTGAGAGTTTTCATTCCAATAACAAAGACTGAAGAGTAAAACATTGATTTGAACTGGCAGGGCCTTCAATAAATGTGTGAGGTTCCCAGAAATTTCTCTCAGCAGTGGGTCCTCCTACTGATTTACGAAGAATACAGAGCTGTCAATCTGATCTCCTGCTGCAAGCATTAACTGGTAATTTATTGTCACTCTGTGCTGTGAGAGAACAGAACAAGAGCAGTAACAAATAATGACAGAATGGGCAACTACTATTATGGAAAGTTCTTTGCGTAGAGGCAAAGAAACAACAGGAAGAAAAGCTATTAACTATTTGCTCTCAAGTAAATATTCCTGGTTTTGTCACACTTGATTTTGTAGTAACTAACAAAAAAGAGATCGCAAATGGCTATTGAATGTGAAAATCTGATACAGCTAGGAAATGGTGTGTTGTCTTGTCATTAAAGCCAGTTTTAATTTGTAGTTTGTATGCTTAGGTGCTAATTTAAAACCTATCTGGACTTATGACAGCATTTGCAAATAGCACAATTGTTTTATTACTTTTATAAATGTCTCTTTAATGTGGAAATCTGGCATCAATAGAAAATTACACACCTTTTAATAAATATAAACAAACATAATGAGGCTTGACTGAGAGCACATACATCCATTACTCTTGTTGAAACAGCTGGTCCCCAGAGAAAATGTTGCTTGATTGATAGCTCTACTTCTCTCATCTCTGCAGTCAATTTCACAATGTTTACTTACACAAGATAAAGTGGTTTCAAGGGCTTTGGTTTCTGTTACTGATACTTCAAAGGGTCTAGATGATTGACACTTTTAATGCCCTGTAGTGAAATGAATTTTTTTAACATAGTGGAAAGGAATGAATGAATGTTTTTTTTTACACATCTTACTGTCACTATAGGGTTCATTGGTTCTAAACAGTGTATAGTGGGTCAATGGGCATGCAAATGCCATTGCTTGGCATAGGGGTCGTGAAAGGCCATAGGAGAATGGGTAGAGGGTCATAGCTTGGCATAGAGCACATGAAGAGCCATAGGGTGTGTGTGGAGGGGCATAACTTAGCATAAGGGGCATGAGGGGCCATGGGGGGTTCGTGGAGGACATGAGGATGCATGAATGGGGCAAGCGGAGTGTATGGAGTGTGATGGTGTGTGAGCAGCGGGGGCTGGTGGGCCTTTCTGTTTTTATTTTAACTGGGATGAAGTCTTACAACACTAAGGCAGAACTTTTAAACAACCCGCCCCAGCACCAGCCACCCCTGTGGCTGCCTCCAGCCTTTTTCCAGGATTGGCTGGCCTGACCCCACCCACACCCACACCCACCCAGAGCAATGATGAACCCACCTTTGCGGGCACTTTATCCCGAAGTGGGCTGGCTGGTCTGGGAATCTTCTCAACTCCCGCTACCTGCCTCGGTGATGAAAACCCAGGGCCGTGAAACGCGGCGAGCCATTCTAAGCTCCATTGACTTCGGCGCTGCCGTAAAATTCTGCCCCAGGCCTAAATGCATAGCAAGAAAATATCTCTCTTTTCTAAAGTACCAAAAGGCAAAATTTACATGCTCATGGGTGAGATTGTTCTGAGGAGAGGGTCTGGCAGTGCCAAAGTGGCAAAGTTCCTTGCATTCACCTCATACAGCTGGATGCCCACTTTGCCTATCATTAGACAGGACGTTGGAGGTTGCATTTATCTGTAATTAGCCCGTGGACTCTTTTTTCTGCCTGTACATGATCTCTTTCATGTTACTTTTGGAAGGCAATTTCTTCCCCAAAGCTAACAACACTTAAATACTTTGTAACAACTGAAATCATATTTTTCTTCATGCGGCAAAGGCTACGAGTCCTTATTAACATCCTGTCTTTAAACCTGGAGAGCCATGCATCGCTTCCCAAAGTAAGCTATTCCAGCACAGCTATGATACTATTTCACTCAACAAAAGAAACTTTCAGGTATGTTTTACCCAATGGATAAATTTAACCTGGCAAATCACTGCCATGTCAACCTTACCATAATCATCAGTGTAATGGAATTGTTCCATCAATAAAATGCTCCTTGCTGCTCAGTTCATGTTCCACCAGAATTACCTGACTCCAGACTTCTTCAGAACTTTGCTTCAGAAATGAATGGAAGAGCTGAATGCCAGAGGCGGGGTGGGGGTGGGGGGAGGTGGTTAGAACAGCTGGCCTTGCCATCAAGGCAGTATCTGAGTAAGGATAGCACCAAGGAGACCTAGCGAAACCAAGGTAGATGGAAAAAGGAAAAAAGGAAAAATCTGCAGTAGCTGCACTTATACCAGACAGGAAGGAAGATGGTTGTTATTGTCAGAGTCTAATCTTTGTTATCTAGGATTTTGCTTCAAGAGTTCCTCAGAGCATGTCCTCAGCTCACCCAACTTAGGCTGCTTCATTATTGACCTTCCCTCCATCATAAGGTCAGGCGTTCAGTCTATTTCATTAACTCCTCCAATAATAAAGCACCATTTGAGTTCATAGTAGGACCTGAGTAACTTTGACTGACAAGTGAGAGCAATGTCACTTAACTGCCAAGTAATGATTATCTCGAACAATGGAAGGCTAATGCATCAACCCTCATTACTGCCCAAAGCACTGATTTTAACAGTGGGGAGAAAACGCTTTCTGAGGCCTTGGAGGGACTAACATCCTACTATGAAGAAAACCACCTTCGCGCAAACCCATCAAAGATGCAAGTTTGTGCATTCCACCTCAGAAACCATGAAGCCAAACGCCAGCTTAAAGTAACCTGGTGTGGAGCAGCACTGACGCATTGCGAGCACCGTATCTACTTAGGATCACCCTTGACAGATGCCTCACCTTCAAGAACCACATTGAAAAGACAAAGGCAAAAGTGAGCGCATGAAACAACATCCTGAATAAGCTCACTAACACAAAATGGGGATCAAGCTCGAAAACATTGTGAACCAGTGCACTTGCTCTTTGCTATTCTACTGCCGAATACATCTGCCCTGCATGGGAAAGGTCTACTCATGCTAAGAAGATGGATGCCATTCTGAACGCAAGCTGCCGACTTATCACAGGTTGTTTAAAACCAACAAATACCAACAGCCTATATATCCTGGCGGGTATCGCTCCCCCTGATATAAGAAGAACGGTAGCCAGCAAGAAAGAGCAACTCCGTCAAACATCAGATGAGAGGCACCCTATACATGGTCATACACCTACACCCAGCCACCTAAAGTCAAGGAACAGCTTCATGAACAGCGTTGTTCCATTACAATCAACCCCATCTGAAGCC
This sequence comes from Carcharodon carcharias, assembly GCF_017639515.1. Classification (NCBI taxonomy): domain Eukaryota; kingdom Metazoa; phylum Chordata; class Chondrichthyes; order Lamniformes; family Lamnidae; genus Carcharodon; species Carcharodon carcharias. Next base: position 39,553,116 of record NC_054474.1, on the reverse strand, counting down.
CGCATCGCCTTGCGGAAAGCCCGGCTCGCCAGTCTCGAACAACCCCCAGCAATGGCATTCTACTGGATAAAAGCCTTCCCCCAGGAGCTAATTGCAACTGGGCAACCTGGAAGTGCCTAAACAGACATAGGACTGGTGTAGGTCATTCAAAGGTGTCACTAAGCAAATGGGGATATACAACCAGCCCGACAACTTGTGAATGTGGAACTGAGCCACAGACTATGCAACATCTCCTGCAATGCCTATTCTACACTGTTGCGAGATCTTGCTGAATTCAACAACAAGGCACAAAAATGTGTCCAGTTCTGGCTGGGCCATGTATTGATTGTCCATAGAGATCTTAAGAAGAAGGCTGACCTGATCGTGTGCGGTTGCAACAACATTCAAGAAGCTTGATACTATCCAGGAAAGAACATTTCACTTGATGGGCACCCCTGTCAACATGCTAATTATCCATCACCTCCATTACCTGCATATGATGTCTGTAGTATATATGACATATAGGAGTCACTGCAGGAAGGTTACTTTAACACCATTGCCTTTTCTTTGTGGCCTCTACCCCTGAGAAGGACAGAGAATGCATTATGATGGGAGCACCATTACCTCCAAGTGCCATCTATGTTATTTAATTGAACATAAATAATCATTCCTTCATTTTCACTGGGTGAGCATCCTGGATTTTCCTACCTAACAATATTGTGAGAGCATGGCCAGCATGAGCACTGTAGCGGGTCAAGGAGAAAATCCACTTCCACCTTCTCAGGGCAACTAAATATGGGCAAGAAATTCTGGTCTTGCTTGTGTTGTCCACTATCCAAGAACAAATATATTAAATATCTTAAATTGCTAGCCAGAATTTCTGCATCCTTATTGGGAGCTATTTACTGAAATGAGCTGATACTGGAAAATTGTAAGTGGTTAACAGCAGCTGCAGACAGAGAGGAGCATGCCTTGCTTTGGCATTACAACTGATGCACTTGGTGAAAGCAGCTTCAAGCCTCTCACAACAAACTCTGTGCAACCATAATTTTAATGAAAACTTGCCCTGAGCGTTTAATGTTTCTTACCATTGTACTTGTCCTTGTTTGGAGAAGGCATTCATGGTCATAGCTCTGAACTTGTCCTGTGCCTCCTGGATTGTGGTGGATATTCAGTAGAGCTCATTTGTCAGCATGAAACTTGTAGTCTGAGGACATGTCTGTGTACCAGGCAATCATTTTCAAAGTAAGGTTTTCAGTTAGGGGTTTTCAATGTAAAGCTGTGAGTGAAAGAACACTTTCAAGTGAAGACTGGGGGTATATGGGCATCCTATTGTCCCTCCAGCACTGACACCGCTGAATGTGAGGACTTAAACAAAGTTGTTGTGAAACACACTTGTATTGTGAAACTTTGAAAGCTGAGGTTGGCTGCTTTTACTTTGCTCTGGAAGTCATCAACTTTCTGCTGCACTGCCAAGCATGAAGTTATGCCATTAACATTGACTGCACTGGCTACCACCTTCCACTGCTTCATTGTCATTCTTGTTAGGGCACTTTACCAAGCGGGACCTTGCTGCTTTACCTGACTGCCTTCAGCAGAATTTCCATAGCTGCACTAAAGGAGTTGATGGTTTGCTGCCCTTCTGCATTAACTTTTCAACAGAACCTTGTGCTGAGAATCTGCTTTCCATGTGTCCATCTGTCTAGCTGATAAAGGCCTTTAAATCCTATGGGAGAATATTAGTTCACTGCTCCAGTTGGTGGCATGCCTGGAATTTATGAAGAATGTTTTAATTAAGCTGATCATGGAAACTAGAATGGATTCTGCCTACTTCACATCAGGTTATTTGAAACTAAATTCAAATTCTCAACTGGTTGCTGGGAGATTTGAACTCTCTCTATTAGTCCACTCCTCTGAGTTATTATACCAGTAGCAAACCATTACACTACTGTTACAATTCCCTGCCGAGCAAGGGGACCAAGGAGTTATAACAAATCCTCCTCAGCAGCATCAGGTTCTGCTTCGAACTGTAAGTCACTGAAGGCTCTGCAGGCCAGAAATAGAACTGTTTGGAAGGCAGCTACGCTCATTACGATACAACCGTCATGCAAATATCTGGAAATAAAACAATGCTACCAGTAAAAGTGTCTAATGAGTTTCATAAAAACCCAACTGGCTCACAAATGTCCTTTGGGAAAGGAAACCTTTTGTCCTTACCATTTATGTAACTCCTCCAGCCCTAGACTAATATGGTTGCCTCTTAACTGTTCTCCTGTGACCTTGCAAGGGGCGGGTAGGGGGTTGTGTGCAATATATTTCACGTCCTGAGAACTTAAAGTTGTCCAACTTCCACCTGGGGTTTCAACTGAGCAGAGGATCTATTCCACAAAGTGCCAAGGGAATTGTTCTCTTAGGACACAGTACTTAGGAATGCTGAAAGCTCAGCACCCAAATTTGCATTGTCAGTTCAACAGATTAAGGGCCGATTTTTCTGTACCCTTTGGTGTCGGGTGTCATGGCAGGCAAGAGTGGACAATATGGCGGGAATGCCAAAAATCAGTTTCACAACATCGTGAAACCAGTTTGCAATTGTCCACTCTGCTCATCAATGGCATGTCAGGAACTGCATTTTAATACATCTGCAAAGCATTGTAAGCCCTGCTCGACGGAATCATTCCCCCAGTCTGGATCATCAGGACCCGTCAGCGTGATTGTGCTGAATCAGGGTAGGGGAGGCTGGGTCTGCAGTCTTCTTGCCTTTTGGGACCATGGATGGAATTTTCCATGCCCGCTGGCATCAGCCCTGTTTGGGGGAGTGAGGTTAGGAGGGGGGGAAACCAAGGTGTCAGGGGTATGAAGTTGGGAGGGGGGAAAATGAAGGTGTTGGGGGATGAGGTTGGGGGGGAGGGAGTTTGGGGGGAGGAAGGAGTGCAGAGAGGGGAGGAAGCCCAGGGGGAGAAAGCTGGTGGAAGAAGTAAGGGTATCAGAAGGAGTCAGAAAGGGGGAATCTGGGGGGCTAGGGTGAGGGGTTCCAAGGGGGGAAGGGGTCCAGAGGGGGAAAGGGGTCTGGGGGTTGGGGGTAATGTCTAGGTGAGTGTGCAAGGGAGGGCTCTGATGAATCCATGTCTGCCTCCTGGGGAGTGAACAAGGGAATGGTGAGAATGACCGAGGGCAGATTGAGGCAGTAGAGTGGGAGGCTGAGGTTTCGATGGTAATGGTAGAAGGGACGGTGAGGGTAGTTGGTGGGGACTCAAAGGCAGACACGGACCTTGGGGGTGGGAAGGAGGAGGTCGGGGAGGTTAATGTGGATGGGGGTGGGATTTTCAGGAAGGAAGGGAACGTACATGTCTTCCTGGACATCCCTGAAGGAAAAGGGTTGTGGCTGGTACGTCATGGAGGGGAGGTGGAAGATGATGCCAGGGGCCAACTGTGATGGGGGAAAGGAAATGGGTGACTAGGGGAGGGGAAAGGATGGGGAGCAAATGAAAACCTGAATCATCACTGTGCTGTCTAAATAGGAAGTGAAGCGACAGTCGTGGTGGGTGAGGTCAGGTGCTGCATGGGAGTGTGATCAGTGGGTAGGCGGAGATGCAGGTCAGCTCAGATGGACAACTGAAAGCAAACCCCAGCAGGCAGAATTGAAAAAGCTCAGGACACTGAGGTGAGTGTGATACAGGAAGGATCCGTGTGTGTGGGAGAGTGCTTGCACGAGGCCTCGAAAGGCCCTGCTACACACAAACTTGTCCCTCTAGAATTATTGGTTGACCAGCTGCTTCCTCTGCAGTGACAGAGGATGATGTTAAGGGACTCACAGGCAAAGGGGGCTCGGAGGGAGAGGACAGCCTCTCAGATTACTGAGTGGATGCCCCAGGGGTGTCCAGGTGCAGCTCCTCCTCCCTTCATGTGCCAGGGGGCCCTGGCCTGACTCCTTGAGGGGAAGGAGCGCCTGGAGGGATGTCAAGGTGCCCAATTTCCCTCTCGCATTGCCACTGCAGGAACTCACCCATGGCTCCCATGATGGACTGTAGGTCTGCATGCATCTTCACAATCTGCTGGACCAGGGTCTCCATGGGGTCAACCGTCCTCCACATAGAGACCTACATACGCATTTATGTGGGTACCATGTGACACATGTGACTCGTGAGCCACTCTGTTGAGGGCTTCCAAAAGCTCTGCGTGACGTTCTCAAGTATTCTACTGACTCTCCAGAATGAGTTGGAAGAACAGATCCAGAGGTTCATCATCAGACTTGGACCTCACAGATGCCTGTCCCCCAGCAGTCCTCTGAGGCTGGGAAGCTCAACTGAACCTGCTTCCTCCTGATGCGGACACATGTTTGTGCAGTGCCCAGATTGTGAACCTGAGCCTGCTCTAGATCTAGGTCCCACTGAGGTGTGTGTCTCTTGGCAGAGCTCCCTGTGAACTAAATTAGAGATAATGAGTGCATGTCAGCTGAGTCAAAAGCAGGAGAGAGAGCACTCAAATTTGCATTGAGAGTGGGCTGATTTGGAGCAGGATCCTCACAAGGGTGTTCACTGCCAGCCTCACCATCACCACAGGCATGGTCCATGTCCTCACCAGTCAGCACGATGGCACGCTCCTCAAAGTGAGTGAGTGACCTAATGTGGGCCACTCCAACCCCAGTCTGGGACCTCTCCCTGCTGGGGTGAGCAGGCTTCTTGTTGGATCTTGGTCACTAGTTTAGTTGGACTAATGGATCTGAGTTGCACACTTGTTTTGGGAAAACCGAGTTGGTACCATAGACAGAGTAGATCAGCAGGCAGTTCTTATGTAGAACACATTCTATTTATTTACAAAGGAACTCAGCAGTTACTCTTGTGTACTTATAACTCAAACCCTGTCTCTACATTACAGACTCTAACTCTAGACCACTCCTACTGACTACTGACTACTAAGGCAGCCCGCGCTACTCTGCTATTGGATACTAAGGTCACGTGATCTTCTGTTATAACATTCTTCTTAAAGGTATATTACACATCAGATTACCACACTTCTCCTGCATGGAAATAGATGGAGAGTGAGAGCAGGACACAGGACACTGTATGGAATGTTTGTGTGGTGAGCGGAGCCATGGACAGGATGAGGATGCGAGTTCCAGAGGATATGAGCCTGATGGAGATGTGAGAGTTTGTGTGAGAGTTAGTGGTGTTGTCCCTTGAGATGTGAGATCCCTGTGGATGAGTAGTGGGTTTGCGGGTGTGAGCTGAGAGTGATGAGAAGAGTGACTTATCCTGGTGGAATGGTTGAGGCCATACATCCTGTAGTAGCACTGGGTGGCTGTCCTCTTTTGTAGGGCCTTGGCACTGCCGCTGCTGCCATCACCTCCCATGCTGGATTGGTGATGCCGCTGCCCCTCCTGCGGCCAGTGTGCGGGTAGAGGACATTATGACGAGCTTCCACAGCATCCAAAAGGTGCTCAAGGGACGCATTGCTAAACTGGGAGGCTGCAGCCTTATTGACTTTCGGGCCATCCTGTCTTCTGTGCAGCAGACCTCTCTGGAAGTACTGAGAGGTGTGCGCATGGTTGCACTTTAAATGTGACGTCCAGCACAAGGAAGCAGCGAGGGATGGTGTGGCAGGCAAATTGGAGGCTGCCCGCCAGCGAAACCGCATGTTTCCCAGGAATGCATGATTAATGAGGCGGGATGGAGATGATATGATGTGAAAAGCCGCCATTGCAGCCGGCGGATAAAACATTCTTTTTCCCACTCACTACCGCAACTTTGTGCAAAGCTGGGATGATTCTGCCCTAAAGGTTTTACTGCTTTGTACAGAATGAGAAATGGCATTGTATAGAAGAGGGATTCTCTTGCAGAGAAAGGTTCACGTTGCTGCTTTCTTACCAAGCTCATTAGACCTGTTTAATTTTTAATGAGTGTACCCTGCAAAATGTTCACTTCCTTCTGTCTGGCTTTCTCTATCTCGAACAGAGATAAATGTAATAAATTTGGAGTTGGCCTTGGATCTTATTTTGATAATCTTCAGTAATGTTTTTCCATTGAAATATTGTATAGATAGGAGTTGTCAGAGAGATAAGCTCCAAAGTTGTTCCAAATCTGGATTGATCAGCAATGAAACCCATTTGTATCTATTGCAGATGATAGGCTCCAGTGGACTGTATTTGTACTTGGGCAATACAGATAGCCTGTTTCCGTAGTAACAGACTGTAGCAGCCCAAGATGCTGACAATACATTGTGGAATGTTATTAAAGTAATTTAAATAACTCCTGCTGTGCCTGATGTCTTTAACACCTAAAGGTTGAGTACATAGCCTAGAGAATCCACTAGCCAGCACCTATTTGTGACACAGCAGCAGCAAATGCAATTGTGATCCATCACACAGGATCTCTATCCAGTTTACTGCCTGCTCCATTTTCCACTGCTGTTGCCTGCGGATGCCCTTGCCCATTTTTGGGCATAAGGTGATAAGTACAATTATATCATACTTCCCATTTTGCCCATTTCCACACATTTGCGCTTCTTTTATAGTCATACCAATATTGAACAGGCCTCCAGGATTGTTAGATGTCTCTGAAGGAATGAAAGAGAATTTAAAAGGCCTACTTTTGAGGTTAGCAGGTGCAATTAATAGCGTATTTCTCAAAGCCATTTTTCTTTTGCTGTTGCAATTATTATGTCCCCTGCCTTGTGCCTTTCTTTTCAGAGGCTGCCTTTTTGTTCGCCGTTTTAATGCCTTTGGGAATTTTCTTTCATATTGCCGTAAAGAAGGGGCAATAGGAGATGCCAGACTTGTGAGGCTACCACCTCTTTGCTAGTAACCCATCACAGAGTACACAGGCAGGGGTTTTCCTGCCATCATTTCGCCCATTAACAGTGCCGGCAGAGGCATCATTCTTGCAAAGGAGCCAATTGCTGCATTGTTACATTCTGCGAACGATCCTACAGTCCACCTAAATTGTGGATGCTGCATCACTTGACTTAATTCTGACGCCACAGGATTATTGCAAGGTCTCACTGGGGGAATTCAGCCAAACAGCTGTGTACATATGCATTGAACAAGCTTTCGAATCATTGTTCATTTGTTATAAAAATTGAATCTCATTTGCCATAGACAAATGATAACAAAATAACAGGCTACTGCTGTTTTGCAGAATGGCAGGACTCAGGTCCCAGGAATCATAGATTACACCCATTTACCCATATGTACTTACTTTGATCAATGCTTATGAATTAGTTATCAGGGAAGGATTGTAAGCTCTCAATTTGAAACTTATTTGCAACCAGTGGAATACCATTGTTCAAGCTTGCTCTGTTCAGACCTGCTACAACTTCTACATTTTAATGCAGTACACCATTCCAGAACTTTCTCAGAAAGATAAGCCCTTGACACCTGGGAGATTGCAATTATCTCTAATAATGACTAATATTAGATATCAGGATATCAGATGAATTGGGATAATAAAGCTAATTCATCTACCATAGTCATTATTGGGCAGACCGTTGAGATGTTGAAGGGTACTTCAGATGCCTAGATTTATCAAAGAAGGGAGCGTTCACAGTAGTGACTAGGGCTTTGTATAGCTGCAGTATGACTTCTACCACATTTGTATTCTAGTCTTCGAGATATAAAGGCTAGCATTCCATTAACCTTTTGATTATTCTCTGTATCTGTCCATGACATTTTAATGATAAATGTACATGGATCATCAAGTTCTTTTGGGACTTCCATTGCTTCTAGTTTCCCCCTTCTAGAAAATACTCAGTTCTATTCTTTTTAGGTCCGAAATCACAGTTGCCTACATTGAAATTAATTTGCCTCAGTTTTGCCAATTTGCTTAATCTAATAATATCTTTGTAATGATACACTTCCATCTACATTGCTATGTAATGTTACACTGCTTATAATGCTGCTTGCCTTTGTGTCATCAGCAAACTTGGATATATGGCTTTCTATTCTATCATCTAAATTGTTAAGTCCCCAACACAGACCTTTGCAGGACACCACTAATTGCATTCTGCCAGTTTGAACCCCTGCCCACTATCTCTATTTTCTGTCTCCTGCTACTCAACTAATTCCAAACCAGGTCAATAATTCGCTTGAATTCCATGAGTGTCATGGAGTGTTTCTGTGATTATTGTCTGTGATCAAAGTTTTTTTATATGTGTGAGGTTATTTTTTAAAATTCATTTACGGGATGTGGGCATCACTGGCATTTTTTGCCCACCCCTAACTGCTCTTGAGAAACATAGAAACTAGGAGCAGGAGTAGGTTATTTGGTCTTTCGAGCCTGCTCCATTATTCAATATGATCATAGCTGATCCTCTATCTTAACACCATAGTCCCACTCTCTCCCCATAGCCCTCGATGCCTTTAGAACCTAGAAAGTTATCTATTTCCTTCTTAAATACATTCAGTGACTTGGCCTCCACAGCCTTCTGTGGTAGAGAATTCCACAGGTTCACCACCCTCTGAGTGAAAAAGTTTCTCCTCATCTGTCCTAAATGGCCTACCCCCTATCCTGAGACTGTGACCCCTTGTTCTAGACACCCCAGCCAGAAGTAATTTCATCCCTGCATCCAGCCTGTCCAGCCTTGTCAGAATTTTATGTGTTTCAATGAGATTCCCTTCTCATTCTTCTAAACTCTAGTTGACTAAACCTCTCCTCATACTACAAGCCTGCCATCCCAGGAATCAGTCTGGTGAACGTTCTCTGCACTCCCTGTCTGGCAATTGTATCCTTTCTTAGGTAAGGAAACCAAAACTGCATACAATACTCCAGGTGTGGTTTCACCATGGCCCTGTACAGCTGCAGTAAGACATCCTTGCTCCTGTACTCAAGTCCTCGTGCAATGAAGGCCAATATACCATTTGCCTTCTTAACTGTTTGCTGCACCTACATGCTTGCTTTCAGTGATTGGTGTACAAGGACACCCAGGTCCCTTTGTACATCAACATTTCCCAATCTATCACCATTTAAGTAATACTCTGCCATTCTGTTTTTCCTACCGAAGTGGATAACTTCACACTTATCCACATTATACTGCATCTGCCATGAATTTGCTCACTCACTCAACTTGTCTAAATTGCCTTGAAGCCTCTTAACATCATCCTCACTACTCACATTTCATCAGCAAACTTGAAAATATTACACTTGGTTCCCTCATCCAAATCATTGATATATATTGTGAATAGCTGGGGCCCAAGCACTGATCCATGCAGTAGCCCACTAGTCACCACATGCCACTCTGAAAATATCACTTGCACAATATTTCATTCAGTGAGCACGAGCAGGTGCCTGAGCGGCACCCACCATTAATTAAGAGGCCACTTAAGACCATTAACAGTCCAACTGATGGTGATTTTTCATTGCCTGTGCAATTTCGTGCTTGTCACACAGACAAAACGGGTGGGCAGCCTGCCGATATTTTCAAAAACCTCATCCAAGGATGGGATAAAAAGGGTCAGCAGCATTGCTAGTATGAATAGTGAAGAGTTTTGGAGATAGTTTGCTGCTGGTTGCTTATTGGTACTTGGCAGCTTCATCTCTGTTTGGGGCCTCATTCTGAGCATTTCCAGGCTTAATTTCAGAACTCATTGGTATCTGCAAGGCTGCTGGAGGATTCAAACCATGTGGGCCCACTCAGGTATCAGACAGCCTACTGTTACCCTGGTAATGGTGATTGTGGTCTCCGCTGGTGGCATCTCCTCTGACGAGGAAGAGAGGGGCAGAAGGGAGAGGAAGCCAGGTGTTCCAATGCAGCTTCCAGGGAAGGGGCCTGTGGGAGGAGAGGTGCAGGCACAAGGAGCACAGGGCCAGCAGGAAGTCCAAGGCATAAGGGACCACAGAAGGTGCCACTATCTTGCTGCCAGGGTTTACAGGCAGTGATGCGGCTTCCTCAGTATGTCTGAGGTGCAATGATGAAGGAGGCTCCAGCTCTGAAGGGAGGCCGTGACCTCTATTTGTCAGATGATTGGGCCTGAGATCAATTCCGACTGTGTGGGTGGTCACTCCATGCCAGTGGCTCTGAAGGTCACATTGGCCCTCAGCTTCTATGTCTCCAACTCTTTCCAGGGTTCAGTGGGGGATCTTGTGGAGTGTCCCAGTCAGCTGTCCACAGTTGTGTCAAACTGGTAACAGAAGCTCTGTTCAGGTGGGTATTGACCTTTATTCTTTACCTTATGGACAAGGCCAGCCAGGCTGAGCGAGCCAGAGGCTTTGCAGCGATTGCTGTGTTCCCCTGGGTCCAGAGTGCCAGCGAACAAACACGTGGCCATCAAGGTGTCAGTGGATCAGCCCAGTGCCTTTGTTAACAGGAAGGGCTTCCACTTCATGAAAGTGCGGATAGCGTGTGATCACAGGATGCTGATTCTGCAAGTGTGTGCAAGTTACCCTGGCAGCTCCCCTGATGCTTACATCCTGAGTCATCCCCAGGTGCTGAGGTTCTTCAGTGCTCCAGCCTGACTGGATGGATGGCTGCTGGGTGACAAGGGCTATCCATTGAAGAGGTGGCTCATGACACCTCTCCGCCACCCAAGAATAGAGACAGAGAAGCATTACAATATGAGTCATGGCTCCACAAGGGCAGTGGTAGAGTGGACTATAAGTTTTCTCAAGCTTCTGATGCCTGGACCATTCGGGGGGAGCACTACAACACCCCAGAGTGGGTGTCACTGATCATGGTTGCATTCTGCACTCTCCACATTCTGGCACAGGCAAGGGGGGACCCACTGGAGGAAGAGGATCTTGATACAGCTGCACAAGCCACAGATGATGAGTCCAGTACGGAGTCCGAAGATGTGCATGGTGAAGAGAACGCTGAAGGCATGGAGCCAGAGCTCAGTAACCTTCAGAGACAGAGACACCTTGATCCAATGTTCCTTCAACTAGGTACCAAAGATCACCTTCAACCGAATGACAGGGTTGCTGCTTCCATCCCGGATGTTTGAACTGACCCTTCCATTTGAACACAAGGAATACTCAGTGTCTGTGCAATAAATTTCAGAGCCACCTACATGCAACATTACATACTGGTGTACCCTGCACCAATCAAGTAAAAAGGTGAAGCGTAGTCAGGCCATGATGACAAAACAAAATTGATCTCATTTTGACAATTCCAAACTATTTACATAAACTTCTTTGGTCTCCAATCCTAGGTCAGTATAGATAAAGCCAACATAAATGAAAACAAATCCATGACCTGTCCCTCTTGTGCTCATAATGCCTTTAACTTATGTTTGTGAATACTACATCTTGGTGCTGCCCCTTCGCTGGCAGTGGCATTCAAGACAGCTGCTGATTCTGCTGTCTTTTTGGCCTTGATGACCTTGGTGGTCATCCTCTGGCCAGTGGAGCCTGTGCTGGCCCTGCCTGGCAGGGAGCAGCCAGTGCCACAGCTGGCATCTCCCCAGTCATCGCAGCCTCACCGGATGCAACGGTCAATGCCAGAGGGGCAGAGGAGTTGCTGCCATCATCCAGGGCGCCCTGAGAGGAGCCCGCAGAGATGACAGGCAGCTCGTGCACCAATGTGAGGACGCTCTGGACCTCCCTGCTTGCCATTGATGGACGGGTGCTTAGCTGGGATACTGGGTGCCTCATCCATCTCCCACACAATCACTGACCACCTGAGGTCAGCGCCTGTGTGAGGGCTTGCAGGTCCAAGCGCAACCCCAGGAACCCCTAATTCTGTTCCTGGAGCTGCCTCTCCATGAGAGTTACCACTCTCTCAATGGAGGAGGCAGTGCGTGAAAGCCATGAGGGTCAATGCAGTGCTCATGCTCCGCATAGACTCTTTCATAACAGAGACCATGGCACTCATGGATCTCCGCCAGATCCTCCCACACTTTTTGTTGGACATCCAGTATCTGCTGCCTAATGGGCAACTCCAGAGGCTCATCATCAGCCTTCAAGCATCATCCTGGTCTCCAGCAGTCCTCTGACTGCCGGAACCCTGGGCACTCTCTGCCTTCGCCTGCACCTCAAACGAGTGCAAAGTGTCCTCACCAATATGCCCCAAGACACTAGCCGCTGACCTAATGCTCACTGCAGTGCTGGTATCTGCGCTGGTGCCTACTCAGAGAGCGGGTGTGATGCAGCTGCAACAGAAGCTGGATGATCCTCTGGTATCAGGAGTGGACCTTCGGTGTCTGCAGATCAGACGCCTGCTGGCAAACCTAAAAGGGAGAAGAAGGACATGTCATTAGTTAAATTCATCACACTGTCACTGTGCATGCTAGGCACCCTGCTGAGGCAATGGGCATCTGCATCATGGTGCCATCATCGTTCAATGGTCAATGGGGACTCCAGGTTCGAGGTTCATATCAATGAAGAGACTCACTAGAATGGTTGCACAATCTGAAACTCTCATCTCTGTGCACTGCACTCTTATCTTCGTCTGACACCCCGGTCTTTCCACACCTGGTTGCAAGTGGAGCGTGCTGGCTCTTGAGCTCCAGGGTATCTTGTTCAAGCCTGTTGAGCAGCAGGAGGTTGGATGCCTTCCACCTGAACATGACTTCCCAGCTTGGTTTTGGCTTGTCTTCTCCTGAAAGGGCAGAAGAACATTGATTAGTCTACCCTCTACCTGCAGCACCATTGCAGCCTGGCCAACTTACCTGAAGAACACCTTGAAAGTTACATCCAAGTTGTGGCCCTCGAGCCGCAAGGTCAGCCAGGGCTCACCCCCTTGGCCAGCTCCAGCGTCATTGACAGTTGCCACTCAGACTCTAGCACCCCTGAGGTCCACGGGGGGATGGCCAGACCTTAATGCTTCTGCACATTGATCCATGCCAAAACAGTACTCACCCTTCCTGAGCATAGCAAGTCATTGAAGCACTACCAGCACTGAACCCATATGCACCGCACCACATCATGGCTACTCACCATTCTTCCACCTCCTCCCCTGCCCTCTTGGTGAGGTGAAGTGGCCTTCTCCTCCCATCCTTGGGGACAAGGCAGCCACCTCCTCCAGGAGGACCGCGAGGCATTTGTCAGAAAAGCGCCGGGCCGAGTGTCCACCCAACCTGCCCTCCCACCTGCCATGTCCAGCTGCACTGGACTCCATTGGGAATGCTGAACACATGACCTTCCATGGGGCTGCCTGGGCTGTTTTTAAACTGGCCGCTGGGTCTCCATTGGACCTGGTGGTCAACAGGTCCCCGACCCCGCTCGGCCATTCCCAGCTAGTGTGGAGCCGTGTTTCACGCTGGCTGGGCCTTGATTGGTTAAATCGTGGTTGGGGCACGATTGCAGGTGGCGCACCATTTTCCAGCCACTCCCAGACCTGCACTCCGCGCCCGTGTGAGGACCTCATAGTCCTGCCTGTGGTATTTCTCTGATACAAACAGCTTCTCCTGTAACCTTTAAAAGCAGATACAAACATGTCTGCCTTAACCATGTGACCTATACAAGTCCAAAGTCCTTTCCTAAGTAAGGTAGCGGGTTGGACCAATAAACATCCTGGGCAGAATTTTGCCCTTGATGGGCGGGCGGGCCCCACTGGCTCAGCTGCGGGCGGGCAGCCGATCGCCGCCGCCGAGATGGGCCACGCCACCATTTTGAGTGGGCGGGGCAATTAAGGCCCACCCAGTGGGCCGCCCGACGGGAAGTGCTTCCTGTGCGGGTGAGGGGGGGATTCCCTAACTGTCAAAGTGCACTCTGTCGGACATGCGCGGGAAAGAGCGCACATCTCCCTGAGACTAAGTGGTGCCTCAGGGAGAGCACTGAAAGTTTTATAAACTTAAAAAATAGAAAAATAAAAGAATTATTAACATATACCTCTCATGTGACAATGTCAAACGAGATGAGACTTGTTAATAAATATCACAGTTTATTAAAGTTTTTTAAAACAGACATGAAACCTCATCCTGCCAGTGGATAAGGTTTCATGTATTATCAGAAGCCCGCTGGGGCTCCTGGCCTGCCCGCCAGCCTTAAGGTTGGACTGGCAGGGCTTTTAATTGGCTTTATTATCCTGTCAATGGTCTCAATTGGCCATTGACAGGTCAGCGGGTGGACAGCTGATTTCGCTGCGCCCTCGGCTTCCTGAATATTTAAATGGGGCGGGGTGACATCAGGGGTTTCCTCCGAGAACATCCCGTGTCATTTTCACGACAGTGAGCAGACCCCGTCCCCAAATCGCTGATAGAAAATTTCTGGCCCCTGTGTTGTGCCCTTTCACACTTTGAGTGTTTTGAGACAGCCAGGATCTTTGTGTTTGAGATAGGAACCATCACAACACAAGAAAAGGTCGATAAGACTCATTTCATATTTGTCTAACACCCATTGAGGTTCGATGTCTCTATTGTCCATGGTGAGACAGGAAGACAAATCGGCTGGTATATCATACTCCTGTTTGTTTACAGTCCATCCTTAATAAAAGGATCTATGAGCTTCACAAGTACTTGGGACTGTTCATATTTTATAGAGGCATTTGCTTGAGTTTCAGGTCTTGTCAAAGTCACACGGTGTGTTGTCAGCCATCTTAAAAAATATGGCTTTAAAATTTGTAATATCTTCATGGCTGCACTGAGCATGACATGAGTTACAACTTTAGCTAATAATTGCTACTTGTGAGGGTCTTTATCAAATGACTTTGGAATCCATATAAATAACATCCCCTAATTCAGTCACCTCTTCAGAAAATTCAATCTGATTCAACATGCATGATCCAACTTTCACAAATTTATGCTTGCTTGCTCTGATCACCTGAACATTTTCAACATGTTCTGTCTCTATCCTTAATTATAGTCTCAAATAATTTCCTGACAACAGATGGTAGGCTAACTGATATATATAATTTGTTTGTTTCCCTTTCCCACCTTTCTTATATAGCAGAGTGTCAAGAGCAATTTTGCAATTTAAAGGAATTGCCAAATGAAGAGAACTTTGCAGATGTCTTAAATGCAATCTTCCAATGTCCTCACACATTTTCTTTTAAAATTCAATTTGCACAAAGCTTGGGTAATAATTCAGAGGATATAACACTTGAAGTCCTATTCTTTAATTTAGCTCCTAGTTCCTGGTGCTAGGGATCCTAGAACAAAGGTTCAGCTATTCGGGACTGAGATGTGTCACAACCACGTAAAAAGCGTTTCCTTAAAGTGGTCCATGAGCTGTGTGTGTGTGTGTAGCCCCCTTTTAATTTATGAACGGTTCAATTTTAAAAATCAACCAGCAGACAAGCTTTAGTCTTGAACCAGATGAAGGTTAGTTTTTTTTTAATGAAAACTACTGCTGACAGTTACTTAGGTGAAAGTGATAGTTATTAACTAACATACAGACACAAGGATGAAAAGCAGATAAAGATAAAAAGATACCTAAAGATGAGATTTAAAATCTGCCTCTGTGCAATATCGTTGTAGGTTCATTGCTTGAGCTCCTTCTTTCCAAAGTGAAGGGATTGAAATGAGGTTTGGTTTATCATCTGTGATGGCTTCTGCAGTCGACCAGGCAATGTTTGCATTTTTCAGGTCAACTCAACAGGTTTTTGGGAGAGATAAAAATTTCCTATTCCTTACCAATTCTGCGGCAATGGCACTTATAGACAGCTTGGACTTTTTCTAGCAGAAGCAGCAGTTGATTTCTTAACACCTTCCTCTTTGTTCTCCTTTGGCCAAGAACCCTCTCTGAAGTTGTTTTCTCAGAATTCTTCCTGCAGTTCTTGCACTCTACAGGTTGTATTTTCTTGCTATATCCTTAGCAGAGAGCCAAGAAAGCTGCTGTATCATGTGCCAAGTCATCTCCCAAATTAGGTAAGTGGTAATCCCATTTCGCAATCCAAAATCTCCTTATCAGCTGCAGTGTTCAAAAGGGGCCAACATTTTCACGCCTTCGGGGAAAGTCTTTATCTGTTTGAAGACTCATTGAATTTCAAAATTCTTTTCATATCTGAATATGTGTGCCTGCAATCCACTTGAAGCTTTTTGGAAGCTTGAACACATTGCGGAGGAAAAGGTCAGGTGACTTTCAGCAGCCATCTTTAAGGCTTCTTGTGTCCATTTAAAAAAGAAAGATGAGCTTTTTTTTTTTACAAATATCACAACTACATGTTTGTGACAGAGGAGCAGAAATTTCTTCATTCAAAGAGTTGAGAGTCTTCAGAATTCTCTACCACAGAGGTCTGTGGATGTTCAGTTGATGACCATATTTAAGTCTGAGATCAATAGATTTTTGGACACCAAGGGCAGGATTTTACGTCCCGCGGGCGGGCGCCGCCAGACCCGATTGAGAGTAAAGTAGCGCATGATGACATTGCATGAGGTGACTTTTGCACTCACACTCTTCCTGCCCCCCCTACCCTGGCAATGCTGTGGTTCTCAGCACCCCTTTCACGTTGGCTGACCGTTAATTGGCCAAGCCAGCATGAAATCGCAGTTGGGGGCCAATCGTGGGTGGCGGACCGTTTCCTGGCTGCTCCCAGGACTGCCCGCCCAACGGCCCAAAAATCCTGCCCTTGAGTCGACCAGGAAAGTGAGGTGAGGTTGAAGATCATCCATGATCTTATTGAATGGCAGACCAGGATCAAAGGGCTATAAAACTACAGAATGGCACAGCAGTACATTATTTAACCAAAGAGAGACTGCAGAACTCGGTCGACAGAGGGATTTGGGTGTCCTGGTACATGAATGACAGAAAGTTAGTGCAGCAAGTGATCAGGAAGGCAAATGGAACATTGGCATTTATTGCAAGGGGATTGGGATATATAAGTAGGGACGTTTTACTGCAGCTGTACACGGCCTTGGTGAGATCACGTCTGGAATACAGTGCACAGTTTTGGTCTCCTTATTTGAAAAAATATATAATTGCTTAAGAAGCAGTTCAGAGAAGGCTCACTCGACTCATTCCTTGGATGAAGGGCTTATCCTATAGAGAAAGGTTGGACATGTTGAGCCTATACCCAGGAGTTTAAGAGTTTAGAATAATGAGATGTGATCTTATTGAAACATATAAGATCCTGAGGGGATTTGATAGGGTGGGCACAGAGAGGATCGCTCCACTTATAGGTGAGACGAGAACCAGGGGACATAGTTTAAGAATAAGAGGTCGACTTTTAAGATAGATATGAGAAGAATTTTTTTTTCTCAAAGAGTCACTAGTATGTGGAATTCTCTTCCCCAGAAAGCAGTGGAGGCTGGGTCATTGAATTTATTCAAGCCAGAATTAGATGGATTTTTGATAGACAAGGGAATGAGGTTATGGGGGCCAGACGGCAAAATGGAGTTGAGACAACAACCAGATCAGCCATGATCTTATTGAATGGCGGAGCGGGCTCAAAGGGCTGAATGGCCTACTCCTGCTCCTAAGTCCTATGTTTCCTACAATACAGCACAGAAGGAGGTCATTCTTCCCATCGTGTCTGTGCCAGCCCTTTGCTAGATATATCCAATTAAGCCCACTTCCTTGTTCTTTCTCCATAACCCTGTATTTTTTTTTTCCTTTCAAATGTTCTCTTTTTTGAATATTACTACTGAATCTGCTTCCACTACCCTTTCAAGTAGTACATTCCAGATCACAATAATCCATTATGTTCTTTAAAAAAATCCTCATGTCACCTCTGGTTCTTTTCCAAACACCTTAAATCTGTGTCGTCTGATCACTGATCCTTCTGTCACTGGAAACAAGCTCTCCTTACTTACTTTGTTAAAGCCATTCAGGATTTTGAACAACTCATCAAATCTCCTCTTAACCTTTTTTGTGCTAAGGAGAAAAAGCCCCAGCTTCTCCAATTGCTCCACCAAGCTGGAGTCCCTCAGTCCTGGTACTGTGTTAGTAAATCTCTCCTGCACTCTAAGACCAAGACATCTGTATGGCCCTTTCCCTTATTTCTTAAACAGGGGTGTTCATGAGGTCATAAACTGTCGCATGGTTATGTGTGGTAAGTTTTTTCTGAACTCCAAATAAGAATAATGTCAGAGGTGTGATGGAAATAGCAATGTACTGTTCTGTGAAATGATATTAAAAAAATGGAAATGTAACTGTTTATTGACTCTTTGTCCCAGCAGTTTTATTCCTTGCTGTTAATGAAATGTGTTATACTAATTGTGTTGTTTGCTGGACTAAATCACCTTTGTAGTTTTTACTGAAATCAAAGGCAGAATCGTCCCAGATTTGCACTAAATGCGGTAGTGGGCAGGCAAAATAGCATTTTACCCACTGGCCACAATGGCGGGTTTTCACGCTGTATCATCCCAAAACTGCTGCATTATTTATGCATTCCCAGGAAACAAGCTGTTTCACTGGTGGGCGGGCTCTCATTCGCCTGCCACGTCATCACCTCACCACTTCATTACACCAGGCACCTTATTTAAAGTCCAGACGTGCACACACACCTCAATGTTTCCAGCCCGGGACTACTGCAGGGAAGATGTCCACAAAAGGCAAAAAAAGAATGCAGCCCCCAGGTTTAAGGACATGTCACTGGAATACCTTTTGGATGCCGTGGAGGCCTGTCTCAATGCCCTCTACCCCTGCTCTGTCCGCAGGATGGGCTCAAACCTTGAAGTCTTGAGTGAAGTGCAGCCTGCCAGGTGCTGTCGCTTATGTGCTGTTGTGTAACACGTTGGCGTGTTTTCCCACTGATGTGGGCAGACGATCCAGCCACTGACTGGCCTTATAATGATATGCAGATGTATTACAATGAGATTCCGAAAGTCTGATGGCAGGAAACCCCATTGGTGGGCTGAGTAGAGGATCTCAAACTGGTTTCATGCCGTTGTGAAACCGATCACGCCATATTGTCCGCTCACACCACCGAACATGCCCGATGCCGGCTGGCATGGAAAATCCCAGCCCAAGGCAGAATGGAATGGTGTTTAGGGTGAATTGTTGAAACGTGGCTAAATGACATGGGTCTTCCTGAAACCTGTGACTCAGATAAAGACATACGAAAGCAGGGATTCCTGAACAGCTGCAGTTGCGGGCCGATCATTTGGGGTCCTGAGCTCCAAGGCAGCAATCGCAACTGTTGAGTGAAGGCTCGGGCTGGGATGTGAATTTTTTTCCGAATGCTTTGTCAATGGGACAGCTTTTTGTTGCCCTAATTGGTCCTTCTTTGAATGCCCTGATTGGCTGTTCAGTTCAGTGCTACAGTTGGCTAATCAGGCACTTCCTGGATGCACTTGTAATGAAGGAAGTACTTTGAATGTGCACTGCAGCGAATGGGGTCATTGCTGAGATTCCATTACATGCCCGTGCATGATTTTGAGCTCACCAGCGTAGCAGAGTCTTTAAAACTCTTGTGGACAAAACCATTTGCCCCCCTCAATAACTCATGGCATCCCTACTCAAGGACTCCCACAACCACACAACAATTCCTCACCCTGCTCAACAACTCCCCCCACCAAATAACTCCCTCTCCCTACTCAACAACTGTTTAATAATTTCCCCCCACCATCCACACCCACCCCCCACCGACTTTATCACCTGCTCTCTACTCACACTCTGGGGTCGCACTAATTTCCAAGCATTAAGATGGGGTCACAGTGGGAAAAAAATTTTGGAAGCACTGTCCTAAAGCTGACAAACATGAAGCAGAGGCTTCTACTTTGTTAACAAGAAGGCATTCCAGCAGAAACATGTGTAATGAAAGGTAGTTTGACCATTGCCTAGATCTTTCAGCAATGGAACAGGATACTGGTGTCGTCAGAACCTTTGTGCAGTAATTAATGGAGGCGGCAGGGGTCTCTCCCACCAGCTGGAGACCCTTTAAGATTCCTGCATCATCTCTTTTAGGGAAGGACTGCCGAAATAAGTGCCACTCAGGCACATAACTGGATAGTGGTGTGCCTCAGCCAGCAACTCCAGTGAAAGGTGAATGGCAGCGCCACTACGGAGGTGATGGTTGCTGCTGGTATGACACCCACCCAAGGCCCAGGATTGACCTGGACCCACACACACAGGTGTATGATGGTGGGAGGGGAGTCACGGGCAAGGACTCACAGGGGAGGCGGGAGGGGATTCAGCAGCCTGGACAGTGTGCCACACCCCTCCCCAATCCCAGGTTCCTTGGTTAGGCACTGAGTGCCTTTGAAGGAGGGACTTCCCATGGAGTCAGCTGCTTGTAGTGCTCCCCACATGGTGAAACCCCCACCTGCCACTGTGTTAATACCAGCGGTGGCAGGATGAGGCCCTTAAGTGGGCATTCAAAGGGCTTCAATTAGCGGCGGGATGGAAAGGCCAACTATGGGCCTTCCTGCCACAGAATTGGTCAGGTGGATGCAGGAAGGCAGCAAGATTCCCACCCCCCACCCTCCCAGCTGATTAAATGCCTCCCACCAACAAACTTGCCACAGGAGAGGGCATTAAATTCTGCTCCCAGAATCATCTACATTCAACAATTTGATAACTGAAGGGCCATAAAAGGATCATAAGCTGAAACCTGCTGACAAATGAATTGAAAGTCACAAACATATCCAAAGAAATGCATATTGAAAAAAAAATGGGGAAAAGTTCATAAAATTTGTCATTTTGTAATAACAGCAGAAGCATTTGAACCCAGCCGAGTATCCCAAGTGTGAGCATGCGATCAAATACATTAATTACAACATGTATTAGGGAGGTCTGATACACTCTTGTTAATTGACTATTAATGTACCCTGTCTAATTAATTTCACATGGACTTTTGACTAAAGTAATATGCTGAACTGACAATTCATGAGTAATTAGAACTGGAATCTAACACTAACATTAATGAAAGTGCAGTAGCTCAACAAATAATTTATTAATCAGACATAGTTTGATTTTTAAAACAGTTGCAGTTTGTTTTTGCCAGACACAACTGAAAATTTGCTTAGTTCTGCTTCTCCCATTTATTTCACCATGTCTCCATCCACCAATGTTCTAGTGTTGCTGTACCACTGCTGGAGTGGCAGCAGTACCCCAAATGGACCTCATGCCCCTACAGCCAGCCTTGAAGGGAGAGCAGTAGCAGTGCAGTGAACATGATAAGGATTATGTGGAACGAGAGTATGAAGAATGATGGTGAAGGATGAGGAGCTGGGTTTGACGGTGAGCCCTTGTTTTATTCCAGCTGTATGGTCAGGAGTGGAGGAACAAGGATCCCTACTCTGGGATACAGCAGTAGTTGTATTGTCTTGAAAGAATCCCAAGTGAATCAATTTAACAACTGACAAGGGAACATCTGGTTCTTTTCACTTGTCTGCCTCCAAATAAACCATATTGCAAAAGATGGTGAGGTGGTGCAGTTTTGAATACTACCTCCATCACTAAATATTAAATGCTAACAGCTTTCTGCTTTAAGCCCTGAAGCAGAAGGAAAATACTCTTCATCTTAAAATCAAGAATAACTAAATATTTACACAGTATCACCCAGCACTCATGGCACCTAAACAGCAGCTCAAGAGGCAATAGCACCAGGACCTTCAGAGAAGCAGTTTTCATGCAATCTGCACCCAATGTTATTGGGGTCAATCTGAATAGCAAAATGCTCTGACAGTTACTTGCCTGCATTTTACATTGCCATGCCCTGTTCAGGCAGGGTGAGGCATAGACACACAGGAATAGCTTTAGACGAAGATCAAGTGCAGATCTTCTGAAGAGTTGAATGCAACAAAAAAGCAAAAACCCAGTTAACCTCTCTGTTAAACCCATTTTTTTGGTAACACTTTCTAGGAGGGCAAAGTTGGTCCCCAGGACAATTTCATGAACAATATTTTAATTGTGTGCTTTAGGAGGCATTATACAAGATTAAGTTTGAAACAACTGTGGGAGCAGCAAATTATACTCCGAACAATCCTGCTAGGATATCAGTGAGCAAGACACTTCCAGTAGCATAAAACACGTTCTAATAACTCTGATTCTACAGGCAATGGCTTACTTTCTATTTGAACTTCTGCATGCCAGAGAGGGTTCTCAGCAATGAATAAAATTATTTGTGAAAGTGTTTCACTGGCAGGAGAAGTGGTGCGTGAATTTCCGCTGCTGGTATTTGTGCAGATATGATTTGCTGAAACATGACTGGATTTTTTTTATATAAAGGAAACAGTTGAAATTTCAGGCTTATGACACTTGGTGAACTGCAGTCAGTGAGCTTCAGTGATGAGTGTTGCATAAGGCAGCCAAGCAAAGACCTTCTGTCCCACAAACTGGTGAATAGTGGGAGGGGGCAGATGAATGATTTGGAAAATTGTTATTCACGCTCTTGCATCTTGGAGTAGACTGACCTTTTAGTTAGTACGGGAGGCAACCTCGTGAAAGCTTTCATGTTAATTTGACACCCAGCTGAGCTCTTGATCTAACACTGCAATCTTGTGCAGTGACACGGTTGTAATGCCTTAACTCCAGTCAACCAAGAACAGCAAGTTATTGCTCTATTTCAAATAGTTATCAGAATTTGTATTCTGCTTTTGCCTATCTATTATGATTTCTCCGAAATGAGGGCCAAAGAAAATATTTTGTTTCCAATCACCATAACTCCAGTAAGTCAGACATAAAGCTAAGCTCATATTGTAGTCAGCCTTTATTGCCAATGAACAACAATATTGCAGAGCTCTTTTGTTCTCCTGCAACAACCTAGTTGCTTTATTTATCCAAGTCAACTAGTTTACAATCTATATCAATGACTTAGCTGAGGGAGCCAAGCGTAATATAACCATGTCTGCTGACAATACAAAGTTAGGCAGGAAAATAAGCTGTGATATAGATGCAAAGAGGCTGTGAACAGATATAGGCCAGCTAGGTGATTGGGCAAGAAGGTGAAAGATGGGTAAAAGTGTGAAATTATCTACTTTAAGAGGAAAAAAGAATAAATCGATTTTTTTAAAAAAGAAGCTGGAAAATATTAGTATTCAGGGAGATTTGGGGGTCATTGTAAATGAAGCACAGAAAGTCAACATGCAGGTATATCAAACAATTAGCAAGGCAAATTGTATGTGATCTTTTATTGCAAAGGAGTTGGAGTAAAAGAAGTTGGAAGTCTAGCTGCAATTATAAAGGCTGTTCTGATGAAGAATCACCGACCTGAAACATTAACTCTGTTTCCCTTCACAGATGCTGCCTGACATGCTGAGTATTTCCAGCATTTTCAGTTTATATTGCAGCAGCATAGGGTTTGATAAGACCATACCTGGAGTACTGTGAACAGCTTGGTCTCCTTTCCAAAGGATACACTTGCCCTAGAGGGGCATAAAAATGTTCAATAGATTGATTTTTTGGATGAGGAAAGGTTCAGTGGAATGAATTTATATTCTCTGCCATTTATAATAGTGATTCATTGAAAAATATAAAATTATTAGACAGTTTAACAAGCTTGGTACTAAGATGCTGTTCCCTCTGGCTAAAGGATCAAGAACTAGCGATCATAGTCTCAGGGTAAAGTGCTGGGCATTTACGACTGAAACTAACACAGAGGACTGTGAACCTTAGGAATTCTGTACGCCAGAGATAATGGATGCTCAGTTATTGAGCATGTTTAAGATGATAGATTATTGAGCACTAAGGGAATCGAAGAATATGGAGAATGCTGGAAAATGGACTTGATTTAGGATTTCAGACATGACCTTATTGAATGATGGAGCAGGCTTGTGGAACTTTATTGCCTATTCCCGTTTCTACTCCCTATATCCTTGCTGCATACAGGTAGTCAAAACCAACGTCTGTTGGTCAAGTCAGGACAGTTGAGATGCAGGAGATAATTGGACCAAGCTAGAGGAAGGGGGATTGAAGAGGTGAGGAAAGGAGAGGGAGGCAGGGGAGTAGGGAGAGAATGGTATTGTGTAGGACACAGGAAAGAGATATAAGCTAGAGTTAGGGAGAGTTAAAAAATAACAACAGTATCTCAACAGGCAAATGGTTGAGTGAAAAAAAATGAACTCAGTTGGATGAAGAGGAAAACTAGCTCGGTGGGGTGGAGTTGGAATTCTCCCTCTGGGATAAGAAGGTTGATAAGGAACCTCAATAAAATTTTGATGAAGGGTGATCGACCTGAAACATTTGCTCTGTTTCTCTTCTGAGATGTTGCCTGACCTGCTGAGTATTTCAACCATGTTCTGTTTTCATTTCAGAGTTCCAGCATCTGCAATAGTTTGCTTTTGTGAAAAGGTACTATGGTGGATTATCGGAGAGAAATTACATCAATAGGATTGTGTTGGGAGTGGGGGAGGTGAATGTAGGAGGTGTTGGAAAAAGTTCTCAATGGAAGGTCAGGATGGATTGCCCAATGATCAAGGTTGGAGTTAGAAAATCATCGCAATCATTTAGAACTCGGAGAAATGCCTCAGCGGGGGGAGTGAGAAAGTGCTTCAGTGGGGAATGGGTCAGAACAGTATCCCAAGTTGAGGAAGGGGGTAAAGGTGAATTTCGTAGGCTCCAAATTTATCCGTTATAGTACCTTCTTTGTTTCATGAAATACCTAGGCCCCAGTTTTCCAAATGACAATGTTTCAATATTTCAAATTTGAAAAGGCCCTGATGCCTTGTGAAAAACAGAGCAATGTCTACCTGCACTGATGCAATTTTTTCATTTCTGAACAGGCACCAATTTGTCTCTCAGATAAAATGTTAACGGTGTTACTAAAGTTGGCAAAGCATAACGCTAAAGCTTCACTTACAGGCATGAGAGGCATGCCGGTTAATGTGGGCACTTCTATAATGGGTTTATCCATAAAACCTGATGGACATGGGAATTTTCATCGCTTTTTAAATGGAATGGTGTGGCTTACCTATTGTTTTTTTTAAAATAACTAATGACACAGTTCAGGAAGAATAGATTAATTCATCAGGAAATTCTCAATTTTGATCAAGGTCAGCTACATAGGTGTGCTGTTGTCCACTGTCCTTCCCTCCAGGGTTCCTGTTAATCATAATCACGCAAGAAAGCAGTTGGAATTAATGAAGAGGTCAGTGGAATTAGTGGAAAAATTATCCACAGGTGAAATTAATTCCTAAAACAGGAATAACATCTTCATGAAAAATGTTTGCCAAACGTTTTTTCATTTGGCTTTCAACATGGAACCCCTACTGCATTTCAAAACACATCATTAGTTGCATATGGTATCTTATTGAAGCTAAAATTACTGTGCGCTCCTTAAATGGGACACAAAAGACTTGCCTAATACTTTTTCCAGGAAGCCAGTGTTCTTTTAAAAGTTCACTATGGAGTGCTAGAGCAGGTTTCCTTTGTGGAAAACTGGAGCAGCTTGCCTTGAAATGTCGGGTGCCATGATGCCATGTTAATAACTGTGGTAATTCCGTGTCACCAGGGTCTATAGGATAAATTCTGCAATCCTATATTCCAGGCACGGGGTCCCTGCTGATGGAAACACAATCAGAGAATTGGGGCTGGCACGTTGTAATCATATCTCTAACCTGTACTCCCTTCATATATGGCTTCTCCACTTAAAGCACAGAGTCACTGAATTTACCATATCTATCAAGTTAAAATAATTTATAGTATTGGAGATACGTTGGAAGATATGGCAATATCATATATCCAATTGTATTATTGGGGACTGCTGTTCATATTTTCCAAGGTAAATTATAATAACAACATCGCACCTTCTAAAATGAGGTTGTGGGAGACACAATTATGTTTAAAAGTGAAGTTTCTGACAACTAAGAAAATGCATTGACAGAATGTAGCATGTCAAATATAATTTATAGGGAAGGAATCTGCTTGTTGCTCCTTTGTTGTACAGACATAAAGGCCTGGATTTTCATCCTTGAGGCGGGTAGTGGGAGTCAGGAAAATTCCCAGCTTGGCCCACCTGCCTCAGGTGAAAGTGCCTGCAAGGAGGGATTTTCATTGTTGGGGGGTGGGGGAGGGGAGGGAGGTTTATTGTGGAGGGGCCAGGGTTGGGTGTAGGCTGAAGTCAGGCCAGCTGACCCAGGAAAGTCTGGAGGCAGCCACAGGGCATGCTGGATGCCAAGGCAGGCTGTTTAAAAAATCTGCCTAGGTGACATAGGACTTCATTTCAGTTAAAATAAAAACAGAAAGGCCCTCCAGCCATCACCTCTCAAATTCCTTCACACCCCATGTGCCCATTCACAGACTATATACTGTTTAGAAACAATGAACCCTATAGTGATGATAGGATGTGTAAAAAAATAAGCTTTAAAAACAGTAACTTATAGATAATTTTCCACTTTCATAAAAAAATCTCCTTTTTACTACAGGTCAATAAAAATGACAATTACCCCAACCTTTAAAGCTTCAATAGCTGAAACTGTAAGCACTTGAAATCTCTTTATCTTCTGCAAATAAACATTGTGAGATTGGCAGAAGAGATCAGAGAGCCATAGCTATCAATCAAGCCATGTTTTCTCTGGGGCTCAGATATTTTAGTACTCTAATGGATGTCTGGGCTCTCAGCCAAGAATATGTAATGAGGTTTGGCTAAGACCCAAGAAATCCATTAATCTGTTAAAAATCCGTTACCCTTAAAAGGCACTCATGAAAATTGGAAATCCTGGGAATGGGGTCAAGAATACTGGAATCAGGTTTCAGCCACCATTTTTAAAGGACACCTGAGTTATCCCGACTTTGTGAAAATCTAGGCCAAAATACTTCAATGAATCAATTTTCAATAGAAATATCTATTCATTCTTAATCTCTTAATATAGAATACATGGTTCATTACTGATGATTCAGAATTGCTTAAATTAAATTACTGGAAAATTGAAGCCTCTAGTGCATTGCTGATGCATTGGTTTGAATTAGTGAATTTCTGGATAATACAAATTTATACATAAAATAATTCTGAATAAGTAGGGGTAGACTGTACTTCAAAACAGTTTCTTATGCACCAACTGATATGTTCAGTATTAAATTTTACTGAATCCTTCTCTCTGAGACATTTCAAACTTTTTGCGCACACACGTAAACATATATGCAAGCACATACATACATGCACACTGCACCTGACTGGAAACATGGTTAAAAAGTAAGTGTGAATCATGCAGGGCCAATGTCAGGTATAAACTCTAGGGGTATTACCTGAATTTAATTGCTTGAATTGGCACAATTAGATCTATCTGTAATTATTTGACTTTTCTGTATTCAAAATGATTTAAAGCCTCACTAATTTTCTGTGTTGTTATGTCTGTTTGTGGAGTGGAACAGCATAATTAAAGTGATGGAGGCCTGTCATGACAGGTTTCTGTCTCCTTGGCATTTTCTAATCACCATATAGTCAAGCCAATTGGGAAGGTGAACACATGGCTAAAGGAATGGTATGGGAAGGAGATGGTCCATTTTATGGGACATTGGCAACAGTAGTGGTACAGGATGGAGATATGCTAATGGGATCAGCTAATTCTAAACTGGGCTGTGATCAACGTCCTACCACAAAAGGTAAAGAGGCTAGTAAAAAGAATTTTAAACAAATCAATATTGAGAGGACTCTGTCGGCTTACTAGAGTAAAATAATACATCAACTTTTTTTTAAAAGACTGGTAGAACATAAAACATAAGAACTAGGAGCAGGAGTAGGCAATTCAGCCCCTCGACCCTGCCCCACCATTCAATACTATCATGGCTGATCTAATTTTGGCCTCAACTCCAATTTCCCACCCTCTCCTCATAACCTTTCAACCCGCTACTAACTAAAAATCTGTCTAACTCCTCCTTAAATTTATTCAGCGTCCCGGCATCCATTGCACTCTGTGGTAGTGAATTCCACGGATTCAAGACACTTTGAGAAAAGTAATTCCTCCTCATCTTTGATTTAAATCTACCACCCCTTAGCTTAAAACTATGGCCTCTCATCCTAAAAGACCAGCGCTTAGGTCAAAAACAGTGATAGTGTTATACTCCAGCTGAAGGGAATACTAAAATAACTAACACAATTACAGCGGGAGTGACAAATAAGAAACAGGTTAAGTTGTTGATGTATGAAAGACAGCAATAGGGCAGGAGGACAGGTTAGGATCTCTTGTCCAAATAAGAGTTTTATATACTAACACATAGAGCATAAAAAATACATTGAGTGAATTAGAAGCTTAGATGGTTTCACATGGTGGCCATTACTGAAACAAAGCTGCAGGTCAGACATGGTTGGGAGTTACAAGAGAGTTGTGAACCTGGAAGAGGAAGAGGGTTAGTCTTATTGATTAAAGATACTATTACAACATTAGTAACAGCAGATATAGCTAAAGGAAAGCAAACAACAGATACTTTGTGGAAAGAATTAAGCATTAAGAGAAGACTTAAGGTTATAATGAGAGCTATATACAGGCCTCCTCATAGCAGAAATGAAGTGACACAATATATTAATTCACATATTATAGAGGCTTGTGGCAAGAGCAGTGTGGTTTTATTATGAGACTTTACTTTTCACCTCACTTGGGAAGAGCAGAGAAGCTCCATACAGAAAGGTAATGAGTTTCTTGATTGCATTCAAAATAGATTTCTGGAGCAATATTTTTTACAACCAACAAGAGGACAGGCCATACTAGATTTAGTAATGAGTAATAAGCCAGCCTTAGTTGTTAATCTAACAGTGAGGAAACATTTATGTATCGACGATCATAATATGATCAAATTCAATGTTAGGTTTAAAAGGAGCAACTGTGACTGTTGTGTTCGGATAGTACAGATGTTGAATGGAAATTTGTGGAGATGATGGGGGTCTTAACTGCTGGCTGGAGAGCCGGCAAGAGACCCATGTTATCTTCTTGGGGGAAGGTCTGCCGAATCACAAGCCAATTAGGCAGTTGTCAGGCCAGAACTGGGCTTTTCTCTGATCAAGACCCTGGGTCAGAAGTCTTGTCCACTGAGAGCTGTCGGGCAGCCTTTCAGCGGCCGGCAGCTCTTTTGCTCAGTAGCGTCACCAGGAAGGTGGTAGCTGCTGCCAGAATGACAGCCATTAAAGGCCCAGGATTGCGGAGCAACACAGGCTAGAGGTACGTAATGGCGGGAGGGGCTTCACTGGATGAGAATCATGGGCTAGGATATGTAGGGTCGGTTGGCAGAAGGGCTGAGGGGTAGCTCTCAGTGGCCGTCCCCCTTCCTGATGCCAGCTCCCTCGATGAGGTACTGAGTGCCTTTGAAGGAGGAATCCTCTGCCTCCCCTCTCCTGGGAGACAACAAGCAGCCTGCACAGGATTACTTGTCATGCACGCCACATGACAACAGGCCCGCCCAGAACTGGGTTAATACCCTCAGTGATGGAATGAGGCCCTTAAGTAGTCATGAATTGTCCACTTAAGGGCTTCATTTGGCAGTGGGGGTGAGGGGCGGAGGGGAGGGTGGTGGTAGTGAAGGTCGACCATAGTCCTTCCCACCCCAGATTTAATTGGGGCATAGGTGGGAAGGTGGCAGGGTGCTCATCCTCCACCCTCCCACCCAAATAAATACTCTTCCCACCTCCAGAAATGGCACTAGAGAGGGCAGTGGATTCCGCTCGCTGTGAGCAAGATGTGAGGCCTGGGAAATAAAGGCTACAATAGTGCCGAGAGTAGGTGGAGGAAGAATTAATGTGAAGAATAGTGCAGTGATTGTGGGACAGAGAAGGGAAACAGGGATGGAGGATTCTGAGTCATGAGGCTACAAGTGATGGAGGTGTAAGGAGAGAGTAATTGAGGTGAAAGATAGAGATCTTGCCTTTACAGCTTTGGTGAGGTCATTTAACTTTTTTCTGCATTGCAACGATGTCCTGGGAGCATTGACTTCCTCAGATAGTCTTTCCAACAAGTGTCAGAGGTTTGTCTGGAGACCTTTCCACTGCTTGGGAGAACAGACTGTCCCAAATCTTCCACCCCCAGGGTCCTTGATCCAACTGGACCAGAGCTTTCAAAGCTTGTGAAAATACCTGAGGGCTTTGATTAGCAGCTCCGGTAGCCATTTTGCTTCTTTGAAAGTATTCCACCTGTCTGCAGCCAGCATGTAACTACGCTTCCAATGAGAAAGGAAGGGTCCAATTTCTGCACCCCCCCCTCCAAAATGGAGGCACAGCCAATAAAAGTGTGGATCCCTTTTTGTTTTGTAAGGCTTCTGCAGTACAAAAATCACGTGGTCCCTCTGCCCGTGAAAACAGGTAGATTCTGTATGTGTCCAATCATTGCAGACCCATTTTTAGGAACAAGAAAATATCGAGACCTGTGACAACTGCTTCAGGCTATGTGATATGTTCAATGCCTCACTTGTGGATCATGAATATGATTTTGGTATGCATCCTAACCAATCCCACATTCCTATGTTCCTGTGTACTGGGATTACACTGTGATAATTGTGGAATTGTTGCACAAACTTCTTGTTTAATAAGACTAATTGAAGGGAAACTCCAAGCTATGCACCCAACTGACTTGAGTTGGTCCAAGTTGAGTGGAATGCCTGAGGTGGCGGCTGCAGCAAAAGGCGATGTGTCCTGCAAGGCATCGAAACAGTTGCTGACTAAAGTAACCAAGAAGCTGCCTAAGAAGTGGAGAAAATCTCGTAAGCAGAGCTATCCCACTTACGTGTACAGGGTGCTGACCCAGGTCCACCATTCCACCAAGACCTCGTCCAAGGCCATGATTTTTATGAATTCCTTTGTTGTTGACATTTTCGAGCACATCGCCTCCGAGGCTTCTCACCTCATTCAGTACAACAAATGCCACATCATCTCAGCCAGGGAGACCCAGAGCGTCATCCGCTTCATGCTGCCAGGGGAACTGGCTAAACACGCTGTCTCCAAAGGCACCAAAGCAGTCACCAAATACACTGACTCTGTTTAAGTTGATCATTCTAAAGATTATAAAAAACACAATTACACCTTATGCACTCCAAGCAACCTCCTGTCCTGGGAGCATGGTGTCCTAGAATTGGTCTTATGATGGAAATGAGCTGAGCTTTCTGCTTTAGTTCCATATTTAAATATTGGATTGAATTAGATAATGAGGCAGGTCCTGGCTTTAGATCAGAGGGGTAATTTTTTCAATTTGCATTCGAAATGGCAAGGCTCACCCTCCACTGTCAGCTTCAAATACTTATGGTTCAGACACTACACAGGTCGTTTGCATTTCAGAGCTCCCTCTACACTTCTCTATTAATTAACCTTAAACCTAACGTCAAAACAACTCTCTGCAAATGCATATAGCTTAATTCATTATTCATATTAGCCATCCCAACAGTACTTGACTTAAGTTGCTCAATCATTACAAATTATGGCTAGTATCATTGCTATGTCCTTACATTACCAGTAGTTGAACTGAAGCTACTTAAACAAATCTCATTTAAGACTCTTAATTGCCAACCCGAGGTAGGGAAGAATTCTAAAGGAAACAATCTCAGTCCTATCAGTTCAGGTTGATTTCAGACACAAGAGTGATATTTAATATAGGCAACTGGGTGTTGCTTGCCGGCTGGAGAGCCGGCGAAAGCCCCATGTTGCCTCTTTTTGGGTAGGCCTGCCAGATTAAGAGTCAATCAGGTACTTAACTGAGCAGCAGCAGCCCTTCCTCAAGATCAATGACCCTAGGGGTGGAAGTCCCCTTGTCAAGAGCTGCCAGCCTCTATTCATTCCTCAGCCATGCCACAAGCGAGGCTGTGGCTGCTGCCACCAATAGTCCCATCTGAGGCTGAGGATTGCTGATAGACCCAGGTGCAGGTAAGTGATAGTGGAAGGTCACGGGATTGAGGTTGTAGGGCTGGGAGGGAGAAGCGGGTTGCAGTAAGGGAAGTGGTGGGCTCTCAGAGGGCCCCCCTTCCAGATGCCAGGTCCCTCGATCAAACACTTTGAATAAGGGGACAGCCCACCACCCCCAAAACCCACAAGCAACCCCGACAGGGTTTGCTTTTTGGGCTTCCCGTTTGGCAAGTCCCCCACCCGTGACTGGGTGAATATCAGTGGCAATGAGATGAGGGCCTTAACTGGGTATTAATTGCCCACTTAAGGGCCGCAATTGGACAGCCTTCTTTTGCCACTAACCAGGGAAGTGGCAGGAAGGTGGCAGGGCCTTCACCTGCCACCCTCCCTCCTGATTAAATGCCCCCTGCCACCAAACTCACCACAAAAGAGGGCATTAAATTGCAACCAAAATCCCAAAGGTAAAGTGATATTTTTCTCACCAAGCCTCCTTTGACAACAATTTCCAAACTCATGACCTCTACCACCCAGAAGGACAAGGGCAACAGACAGATGGGAACACCACCACCTGCAAGTTCCTCTCCAAGTCACACACCATCCTGATGAGGAAATATATTGACGTGCTTTCACTGTCGCTGGATCAAAACCCTGGAACTCCCTACCTAATAGCACTGTGGGTGTACCTACACTACATGTACTGCAGCGGTTCAAGAAGGCAGCTCACCACCACCTTCTCAAGGACAATTAGAGATAGACAACAAATGCTGGCCTAGCCAGTGAGGCCTGCACCCCGTGAAACAGATTTTAAATATTTGTAGTCTCTTTTATTTCTGTGAAGACATACAAAATGATAATAATGATTATATGCGTGATTCATAAGATTATTATTTGTCGTTCACCTTTAGTTGTGCTTCACCATTTCTCCTGTTAAATAAATAGAACTTCACCTCTTTAAAAATTCCTTAAAGGTGGATAAATCATTAGTTGCTTAGCTGTTGTGGTTGGCTGATGTGGGTGGTGTGGTAGGCCCAACATGCCAAGAATTGAGTATTAATATCTGATGAGCATCCTCATTTGTAGAGTTTAATATAAATTAACTGCTCTGTTATGGATTCAAACTCTCCGAAAGTTTCATCAGTCTTCTGTCAGGTAAAGTCTTAAGGGGTTTTAAATAAGAATAACAAAAAAAAACTGTGATTTGAGTATAACAAACCAACTATGTTGGTGGAAATTAAATGTACATGTTTTCACTAAAGCCTGTATTGCAGAGCAGTGATTTGTGATCAGTGACACAACTTAATGAGCCACTTGGATGGCTGAGTGTATACTGAATACTTCTCTAGTGACATTTGTTTATACGGTACAATAATGTGAAGTTACACATGATTGAAATGTTCGAGTACTATAAATAAATAAAAAACTCATACTGTGAACAGAATGGATTTTCTAATTTTTAAAAAAACATTATTAACTGATGTTATACTTTGATTCACAAATGAATGCATGTGATAAAATTAATTTTAACATGGTAACCTTCTGAAGAAATAATGTACCTCTCAATGTAGTAATATGTATATTTCAGTTTAATAGCATGTTGGTAGGTGACTCATTAAGAGTTTCTGTAGTGACATTTCAGATTATTTGAGTGGGTGTTAGGTCCAGTTTAGAGTGACATATAACAAGCTGTTGCAGTTCAACAGGTTTGGGAATCACATTTTCACCAATCTAAGACAATAAATGTATCTTGCTTCTACAGGAATATTTTGATACCATGACTTCTATCCCCAGCAATTCTGGAACTGCTTAATATATGCCGGCCTGGAACACAAGCAAAATATGACCACAGCTTCAATAAAGTTCTCCACATCTGTGCTCCCACCAGCCCCTACCATATCCACCCACCCCACACTCCACCCCACCCCCTCCCCACCACCCACCAAAAAGAAAAAGTTGACAATTCAAGAATGGAAGTAAGTTTGTTACATTACTTCCAACCGTAACTGGGCTGGAAAAGTGTTAAATTGAGGGGAGAGGCAGAAGACTGCTAATAAGAACTGGAGGAATTAGGTCTTGGTGTCTATTTGTAACAATTGGACCAAATTTCTGATTGGTACCATTGGGGGATAAGACACACCCAACATTTTGTCTGGAATATGGTATTTGATCCTGTTATTGTCAGGCAAGAAACCGAGTTCAGAGTGCTGCTGTGATTGCACAATATGGCTGAGGAAGGTGCAAATAATATAAGGACAAAAAGGTAGTAAAATGTAGTTAGCTTGTGAAGATCCTCTTATCCAGTGTTCTGCAATTGTAATTATAGTTGTTCTTGCTGGTAAAATAACCAACTTTTAATTTCAATTAAAGGGTTAGATATTTCTTTCAATATCCCACCCAAGTGAAGTTCCCTGCCTGCAGGTAATTATACAACTGTATATTAGTGGCGTGCATCTAGCAAGCTTCACTTCATTCACATCTTTGAGGCCAGTAGATGCTGCTTTTGCCTTCCTTTTAAACCTTCACTGCTCCAAGCTACGCCAAGGCTGGGCACAGGAGGCACAACCAGTGGGGATGGCTGAGGTGGAGGCAGGACTAGGAGACAAAGGGCAAGGGTGAAAGATTGTTGGGGGATGGGGGCGGGGGCAGGTTAAAGAAGCTGTCCAGGGAAAGGTGAAAGACTGTCCGGGGTATGTTGAAGGGTCTGTTTGGGGAATGAGGCCAGACCATCAGGAGCATTTCAGAGGGCTCAGCATGGCACACATGTCTTGGTCCAGGCCTTGGGTGGAGGAAGGTTTCTCTAGGCAGTGATGATCACATAGACAATTGTGTGATGATCATGGTCCATCATCTATTGCATTTGGTTCTGGGGGTTTAATACATGTTACTGGAATGCAGAGGGCATAGTCACATTCAGAGGAGGCATTTGAATCCGGTGCAGTAGTAGTTCCAACGTCATGCTGGAGGTTGGTGGGTGGTCTCATGGGGGGTATGGGGTTGGGGTGGGATAGTCTCTTGAACAGTAAACATGCAGCTGGCCTCAAGAAGGAAAATGGTCAGATTAATGAGGGACATGGGGATGTCAACATTGAAAGGAGCAGTGGGGAGAACCAAAGTATCAACATAAGTAACAATGGGGTCAAGGGTATTGGGGGAGGCTGGATGGGTCACAGGAGGGAGTGGAATTAGGAGATGGTGACTGTGAAGAAGGATGGGAAAAACTTGGTGGATGACAGAGGGAGGTTGGAATGTCCTGAAAGCACTTACAAGTCTAAGAAGAACCATCTTCCACTTTGCGCAGTTGTGACACAGCTTGAAAGGCAATCAGGAAGAAAAAGCAATATGGGAGGGGTCTCAAAGCGGGTAGGAGGATTTTATGACTCCTCTTTTGGATCAAATGAAGGGGCAACATATTAATTAGTTGCTCGATCTATGGAGAACCCAGCTCAACTGAATACTGAGTACTGCTCTTGAGGTTCAAATGCCCATTGGAGAAGCATTGCCCATGAATAATGGGGCACATTGCTATGAGAATCAATTAAGCTTTCGAGATGGAGTTGAGTAGACTTGATTGGTCATCTTTTCCTGACAGAGGTATGAAAACAGGGATAGAAGTGACTTCATTCAAGGGGCATGGCTGCTGGACAGCAGCTAGATGCACACTCCAAGCCTCACTAATCCCAGGTAGACGGTCATGGCTGTCAAGGTATAATGCTTAAACTCTTCCCATTATGCCAAGGATATGTTCTCTCTACAGACTGTCTAGGCTCATGGAGGCAAACTGACAATTGCCTGGTGGAGGGTTCTCGCACATGGCTGTGATCACCCTGGTCAAGTCGACATGTCTGCGTGCCCAGTCATTTATGAAGGGGAGGAGCAGCCACCTGTGGTCCTCCAGGATGTCCTTCACCTAGAAGGGGTGGGCTGGAGATACCATGTCTAGACGGAGGCCAGGGAAAAGGCTTTGCAGTGGTCTGCTCTCTTAGAGATGGAAGGAAATCAGTTAAGCAAAAGCTTAATTAAGTTATCAAATCTATTTGTTGACAGATACAAAAAGATGTGCAGAATGCAGGCTGCAGGCAACCCTGTCTTGGTTATTGCTCTAATATGAATGGGGAGAAGAAGGGCCCGTCGTCAATTGGTGCAGGTCCAGGAGGATCAGCGGCCTAGACAGGGAAACAAAGTGGGGTCCCAAGAATTCCAGGATGCAAATGCAACAAAGATCAGTGGTCCGAACACAGGTATATTGAAGGTGCTGCTCATAGTTGGAAATGAATGAAAGACAGTGCCACAGGAGACTTCACTTGTCCAGGGATGTGGTAGGTCACATTTGCCAGCTTCTCTATGAAGTACAAACAAAGATTTGGAGGGCATTCCATGTGAGGGGCATTGGAAACAACCATTGCATTGAACATTTTTTGTCAGTGAATCCTTCCAGAGTTGCACTGGGGACCTTTGCTGCATTTCCTAACCAGCAACACACCAATGCATAAGTGAGGTGACAGACATCCTGTTCACTAGAGCTCCACAGTATGTCCAATTCCGCATGGATACCAAAAGCCAGTTTACTAGACATGTGGGATTCACAGCAATATCTGGTTTCCTGCAAGTGCAGGGTGCCACTGACAACACACATGTGGCCTTGAGAGTTCCCTGGCAGCAGCCTATGAGATTAATCAATTGAAAAGGATTTCATTCCCTGAGCATCCAGCTAATTTGTGATCACAGAAGGCAAATTCTGAATGTTTGTGCTCAGTATCCATGGAGCTCTCATGACTCTTACATCTTGATCCACTCACAGGTGCCACAGATCTTTGAGGGACTTAGGCACTTACAGGACTGGTGCCTCAAGCTCAAGAGATACCCCCAGAAGATGCAGCTGATGACATCCATGAACCATCCACAAAGTGCTGCTGAAGAGAGGTACAATGCTGCCCACGCTGCCACCAGGTCCATGATAGAGTAGATGATAGAATTCCTGAAGATGCGTTTCCGATGTTTTGAGTGCTCAGGTGGGGCTCTCCAATTCTCACCAGAGGGTGTCCCGGGTCATTGTTGTCTGCTGTGCACTGCACAACCTAGCACTGCAAAGGGTGGATGTCTTGCCTGAGGGAGACATGGAGGAGTGAGCAGTCTCATCCAATGAGGAGGACATTGAAAGATATAGAACTGACAAGGACCAGGATGTTGATGACCAACATGAAGAGGCCATAGAATGACCTGACAGACATGCCCCTGACAATCTGAAAGCTGCAAGATTCCAGGAGGGGTTACGTGCTGACACGTTCTCACAATTGTTTGTTTTTCTCATGTTTGATGTTGGGAAGGCCCCAGCATCTGTTTTGCCAGAGAGAATTTCTCTTGAAAGTTCCATGCTTTCTTAGGGATTAGGGAAATATCAGTACACCCTTGGAGTGTCCTGGGTGGATGCCTCTGGGCTGGCAGGCTGACCTGTGCATGCCCGATGGGCCCACCCTGTGTCCTTGAGGAGAAAGGGCACCTGGAAGGAGGTCAAGGTGTCCCATCCTCCTCTCGCCTAGCCACTGCTGAAGTGCACCCTCTTGCCGCCCGTCCATAAACGG
Source organism: Carcharodon carcharias (assembly GCF_017639515.1). Classification (NCBI taxonomy): domain Eukaryota; kingdom Metazoa; phylum Chordata; class Chondrichthyes; order Lamniformes; family Lamnidae; genus Carcharodon; species Carcharodon carcharias. The sequence goes on along the minus strand of NC_054474.1, from coordinate 39,516,061 downwards.
AAAGATGTTTTGATTTGCCTTCTCCTTTTTTAAGCAGTGGTGTGTTTCCCAACCCCTCAGTTTTGGCATGATCCAATTTTCTATTAATAACCTCACAGCAAACTCGAGATAGGATGAACTCAGAGGGTATTTTATTCACACACACTCAAAACACGAGAGGATGGTCACTATATAGCCCCCTGTGCACTCTTACAGTAAAAAAGGGATAGAGAAAGAAAGGTTTACAGGGCGAAGACCACAGAGAAAATTATTGTTTCACATGTGTCCAGAGTCCAGAATCAAAGTTCAATGGTGTATTCCTTCACAGAGGTTATCAGGCTGAACTGATGCACTTTTCCATTAGAGTTGACTTCCACTTTGAGATAAGCACGTGGAGGTGAATCAGTCTTGTAGTCGATGGTACAAAAGGTATAGTAGAAGCAGTGTAGATGGGGGACAAATATTCAGTCTGGCAAAGCTCCTTTTCTGTGCTGCTGCTAGGTAGATGGAAAAATGGCAAATTGAAGGTTTTCAGCACCACAAGGTAATATTACAGGTTCCACCAGCTATGGGTTCATGTCACATGATATCACTTCTCCACTCTGGCTTTGACAAAGGGTATATATCCCTTTGTCTTGGTCCCTGAGATTGTTAATATTCCAACCATTAAATCCTAAAGGGAGGATGCAGTGTCTTTTGTCCTAGCAGACGAATTGGCTCTGGTTGGCCTTTGTATTTGGTCTCTGCAGCCCACAGGGGTCATTAATGTCTCTTTGGAAATAACAAGGTGTAAGTTTCTGCGATACTGTCATATTAGCTCCTATTGTTCGAGGGACACAGAAAGACATAGCTTCAACCATTTCAAAAATGTCTTTGTCCAGTTTTTAAAATTAAAGAAGTTAGCTATGAAGATATTTATACATACTTGATAAATAGCTCATTCAGATAAACGAATGAGAATAAATAACCTTCTTTATTTTAAACTCTTGAAAACTTGCTGCTTAATTATTTAATTGGTATACATACTCTAAGAGTAAGAAAAGACACACCTGTTTCCATAGAAAATATGCTGATTATAGGCAGTAAAAAGTAATTCCATTCTATCCATGACACAAGGCTGAGTTGCAGAGATTTTTGATCTGCATAGGAGTTAAGGGCAAGAAAATTAAGTTCAGGCCACAGTCAGATCAGCCATGATCTTATTGAATGGCAGAGCAGGCTTGATGGGCCGAATGGCCTTCTTCTGCTCCTATTTCTTATGTTCTTTTGATTTTGGAGGTGGTACTACATTTTGCAAGTACAGGGAGGGTCAAGGATTTTTTTTGAGGAGAGGGCTAATGAGATTTAAAGGAGAGAGGGACAACACTGATGAGAGACAATTGTTTATTGGCTAACATGGAGGCCAGGAGGGGAAGTTAAGTTAACAGTTTAGTGGGAATTGGTTTGAGGGAACATGAGATAGGTCTCAGGCCTCATGGAGAAGATGAGCTCAGAGAGGCCATGAGGAGAGATAGCTGAGAAACCAGAGGAAGATGCAAGCTCAGAGCTAGGCATGGAGGAGCACTAAAGGAAATTAGGCCAGGTGGACTAGTGGAGAAGAATGACATGGCAGAAACAGCTGATCAGATTGTCTCAAAACAGAAACATTCATTAAAATAGGAAATGGAAAACAAGAAGTGCAATTACCCAATTGTGTCAGGATCTTGGGTGGTGCTACTTTAGTGGGAAGCTAGTAGGGGTTTACCTGCCAATAAATCAATGCATCTGTATCTGTGAGGTTAAGTGATTACTTGCAAGGCATATCAGTCCTTCTGCACCTGCACCCATGTAAGGGAGGACCTGAAGACCATTCGGCAGTATGAAAGTCACTTTGGGACAGCGCATGTGCACTCAATCAGTCTTGCCTGCACCTGCGTCTAGATGCTGGACAGCTGATTGTAGAGGATAACGTAAATGGGGCCTGCTGAATAATACTGCCTCACTGAAGCCTGTTTTGCTGCTTGCCTTACCCTAGTCTGAATCATGAAGCTGTTGTGCTACCTGCCTTGCCTGTGCCTTCCCTGGAGCCTAATGTTGCGTTCTTATGTTTAGCGCAAATAAACCAATCAAACAACAAGGATTGGTAGAATAATAATGTGGGTTCTATATTTGAAGATAAGTCTATATACATACAATGGTAACTAGGAAGCTATGTAGACACATCTGACCTGTAGGACTGCTGGTCTGTTCTGTCTACAGAATCATGGAACTACACGCCACATTCTGTTTCATGGTGGATAGTGATGGACAACAGTTTCAGATATACCCCTTAAAGGTACATCACAACATTCCCCTTTTTTCTAAATTATAGTTTTACACATAAAGAATCAAAAACTATTTATATTACATCAAAAAGAAATGATATTGTGTTTGAATAGGCCATCACACAAAGCAATGAACTTTTAAGCCTTCCAAGTGTACTAGTGCTTTACTGATACATCCAGATTTGGTTGTGGTGAACTTGGTTTGTGATTGCTGTGTTCTCATAAATCTGGTTGTCTGTATGGGTGTTGTTTTGGGTTTTGTCATTGACCATGTTCTACAAGCAATAGCCTTACAAGGTCTATCTGTTGTGGTATTGGTCTGATTTGACATCTCTTTTGCTGCACCGTCATGACTTTTGGTGTTTGCACTTGATACGATCTCAGCTCTGGACACATGCTGACAATTTCCACTGGATTTGATTGGGTATCAAACTTTTCATCTGACTTTTTTGCTGGGTGATTCACTGTCCACATGTCGGTGATGATCATCTCTCATCTCCCCCTGTTTTTCGATTGTACCCCTGGGGGTGCTGACGAGTGATTACTGAGAAGAGCGTACCAAATTATAATTCTGCAATAAGATGAAATTTGTAAATTCTGAATAGGTATACATATTCACTTTAAATTGTGCCACATAGTCTGTCGAATGATGACCTGCATTACAGAGTTAAGTAGCCTTTTACTGGTATGAGCATAGGGTTTCCGAGGGCAATCCCTGTGGCTTGTAGTCTTTGTCATTGTCTTGATGGTACCATGAATTGTGACTAGGGACACGTTTCTGCATGCCGGCAGGTCTGCAACTACTGGATCTGTGGTGTCCACTGCATAAAATATCTGAGGTGACAGGGTGAGTTGTTGTAGCGACACTCAACTGTAATGGATCCCAGGAACGGAATCTCCAAGACATTGCATCCATAAGTTGGGCAGTGGTTGGTTAAACATTCACTTGCCACTTCTGTGCATACATCTATTTCAGTGTGCAAAATGGAAAGATGTTTGCACCAGTAATTATTTTTGTCTATAATGTGTGTTGTCCCTACATCTGTGAGCATATAATCTGGATGGTGGCAAAGACTTCCGATGGTACCATTATGTCGGTACACTTTGATGTTCACCATATAGAATGCCTGCTCACCTCATTTATTGATATTCTTGTCATCCTCATCAACTGACCATATAGCTTGGCTAAACATTTCATGGCTCTTGTTTTGGTGATGTTTGGCATGCTGTCTTGGTTGGTTGGGATGCTGTACCTGTCAGGCCTCTAGTTGTGTCTTATGTGATGTTTAACCAGCTGTTCCAGTCTTGCTTTCTGTGTTGGTGCTTCCAGTTTTCTCTGGTATCACATGCCCTATATGGAAAGCTGGGCAATCTCTGGGTACATGTATAAGACCACACCACCTGTCTTGCTTATTGGGTTTGCCTGTGTTAACTATCATGCCAGTAGTGAACAAATTACACAAGCCTCTAGACTCTGTATATCCAGTAGTATGACTTCGTACTTGCATCCATTTTGTAGTAGAGCTTCCACGCTGTAGATTTTGGGTTGGTACAAGAAGTCTTTTTGGAAGGCTTCTATGGGCTCGATTATTCTGTCAGCCAGCTCTGCTTCCATCAAGTTGCAATTAATCCCCTTGTCTCTGCATCTGCTAACAAATTGATCTATTGTCTTTGGCTGTTGTCTAAAAGACATGAATGGAAGATGCTATATCCTGAAGCTGAGCTTCACTCTTACCTGAACTTCGAGTGATGAACCCATTTTGTTTGGATTTTTAAGGACTTCCTTACAGACCTGCAGTGCTCAGTTTATAGAGGCCTTCACTGCCAATAGCAATTTTAACCTGCTGCCTTCCAATTGAGTATTGCAAATATTGCGGTCATCTCCTGGCTTTTTGCAGGAATATCTGTGGCAGGAATAAATGTTCAGGCTTTCACAGCCCTTCAGGACTTGATTTCTGTGGGTCTCCTATCTTGCAGTTCCATGACTGGCCACAGCCTGATTATAGACTGTAATAGTCATGCTGTTGCTGCCTTCCCAGGCTTCCGAGAGGTTCCACCCAGAAAGCTGTGTTCTTGGCCCAAAAACATGCCCCAGGCCTGAAGAGGTAAATTTAATGATGAAGAAATCTTTTTACAGCCTTCTACAAGTCATTGAGAACTGTTGCTGGATGGACTCTTTCTTGGCCCAGTCGCGAATGTTTAAAAGCATCTCCCAGAAACCTCCTGAAGAGATGGCCTGCAGCTGCAGCTGCTTCTGTTTGTGGTGCTCTATCCTTCACTACACTCACTGGAGTTGAGTAACTAGTGGCTGTTCCTGCACAAACTTTTGCAGCAGGGAGACTCAGACTAATCACATTCTCCTGATTTTCAGCAACCTTACCCAGAGCTGATGCCTCCTCATTGGAGCTAGGTGCACTATCCCAGAATGGATGTAATGTGTAGAATTTTTGACAGTGGTTCAGAATCACTTACATGCTTCAATGGTGTGTGTGGTTGACAGTTGTTTCACTTCCGCACTAGGAGCTCTGTTGCATGTGAAAGAGCTGAGGCGTGTTTATTGTTCAGTCAAATCTTCAAATGTTACAGCAGGCATCACCGCTGCTACCACATTGCATTTTTCTGTTTAGCGCAAATGTATCAATTGTACAACAAGGATTGTTAGAACAATAATGTGGGTTCTTTATTTGATGTCATGTATCACTGGGGATAGTGCGCTGTAATATCAAGCCCCACTGTTCCCCAAGCCGCGACAACCATGAAAAAGTTTGATCAAACCACCAGATTGCCTCAATTCTACCAAACTGTGTAATTTAGGTTAACAGAATATGAGTATCAGGTTTGTATACTTAATAAGTAAATAACTGTTTATTGGACAAACTATTGTTAACCAGTGACGAAAGAAAGACATATGAACTGCTAATTTCTAACACTATAACTTAAGCTCTACCCCCTCCTTAAATCCCTATACACACACATACAAAACACATAAGACACACAAGTACATGGATTTTAAGGGTTGGATAAAACATTTCAACAGCACCAATTCCGAAGTACAGGATTTGATGGGTTGATTTTGATCGATGTCTTCCAAATTCTTTTCAGTTCTTGTTGATGACAGGAGATGGTCTTCCAGCACCTTAAGTATTTAGTTCACTGGTTGAGCACTTGCCTTTCAATGTCTCTAACAGTGATTTTCCCCTTTGCCTCTTGACAGGGGTTTTCAGAGAGAGCAGGTTATAGAGATATGAGGAGAAAAAGCCAGTGAGCTATTCTTGTAGAATTATTGGCATCTGTCATGCACAGGCAAAGAGGTTTTAACTCTTGTTCCTTTCAGACTAGGAGCTATTCTGTTCTGCTATCATACAAAACCTGGTCACCTGATCAGGAGCCAATTAAAATAATCTTGTCAGGCAGCTCCCTTGGTCCAAGACTCCTTTCCAGCAGCATTGTATATATCTCTTATCCTGTTCCAGTGGACATATTTTTCAACCTGCAGCCATTGTAATTTTAACCTACAGTTCCACAGAAAACAAAAAGATATGTTCTTTATAACATATGTTCTGTCGAAGGGTCATGAGGACTCGAAACGTCAACTCTTTTCTTCTCCGCCGATGCTGCCAGACCTGCTGAGTTTTTCCAGGTAATTCTGTTTTTGTTTTGTTCTTTATAACAGTCCAGCAGAAATAAAAAGATAAGTTACTTACATTGAAGATAAGACTACATAAATGTCTGGTCTGTAACATTTCTGTTCTGTCCTGTCTACAGAGTACACGGGTTTATACATCAAATCCTGAATCATGCTGGATAGTGATAGAGTGCAGTTTCAGATATGCCCTTTAAGTAACATTATAGCACCTGAAGCTGCTTGCTGCCAAAAGCATCTGGAGGCTGGGGCTTGAAATTTCTGCAATTGTGCTGGTCTCTGAAATTTCTTACTGCCTGGATCTTGGTGACATTGGCTGTTTTGTGCTTTGTAATTAACTTGAATAGTAATTCAAAGTGTTGTAGAATGCTTCTTTAATTAACCTCAGTAGCAATTCATAGAAGTGTAACTAAAAATCAGTCTTTGTGCTTAAATTGTGGGTTGATTGCTGCTTTAATCACAATCGTATTTCATGAGTTCATGATTACAATGTAGTAGGTAGCTACTAGTACAGTTGATGAGTTGTTCGCTTGCAATTCGTAGTGCCACACATGAGTCAATTGTGGATTGATTGCTGCTTTAATAACAGTAGTGCAACTAGGAAGCCACAAATCAACTGTACTAGTAGCTACCACAGGTTACTATTGAGGTTAACATGCAACCACTATGAACTCACAAAGTAAGACAATATTAAAGTAACCATCAATCCACAAAAGGCAAAGATTGATTTATAGCAGCACAATCTCAAAAGTAATTCACAGTGTTGGTAGATTGCTGCTTTAATTGTTTACTACGAATTATCATTGAGGTTAACTGCAAAGCATAGATAAAGACACTAAGATCTAAGCCACAAGCAATTTTAGAGACCATACATGCTTCAGGGTCCAGACAAGGCAGGCAGCAACAGTTTCAGGCTTTACACTCTTCAGGGTCTGGGCCAGGAACATATCTTTTTATTTCTGCAGACAACTCATCAACTCTTCTGGTTCCAGGCTTGGAATGGCAACATGTTTTGGTAGGTGTCTCTTCTGGTTTTCCCCTCCAATTGGCTCTCAGCGGTTTAGGAGTGACCAATTAAGTGCATGGGCATAGTCCCAAAATGATATTCAGGCTCCCCTCTGGGCATACATGCACAGAAGGAGTCATACACCTTGCAAGTAAACACTCTGGAGTGGTTTGAGGTGGCAAGAATGTTTCTGTGAATGGGTGGAAATTTAGGCAGGGCAAAGACTCTATGTATAATACCAAATAAAGGCCTTTAAAATTATGAAAGATTCTGATCGAGTGGATATAGAGAGAAAATTACCTTTTGTGGGTACTACAACTAGAGGCCATCAATATAAGATAGCCATCAAGAAATCCAATAGAAATTCAGAAGGAACTTGGTATTAAGAGTGGTAAGAATGTGAAACTTGCTATCACATGGAGCGGTTAAAGTGAAAAATATAGATACATTTAAGAGGAAACTAGATATGTATTTGAGGGAGTAGGGAATAGATTGTTAATGGTGGATTTAAATGAGAAAAGATGGGAGGAGGCTTGAGTTGAGCATAAACACCGGCATGGACTGGTTGAGCCAAATGGCCTGTTTCTGTACCAAATATTCTATCTAAACTAAAATAAGTGTTTTTTTCTCCACGAATTGGTCTAGGCATGTTGCATCTAAAAAGTGCTGTGATGTTTTCTTCACATTATCCCAGTTAACATAATTTGTTTGTTAAAACAGTTTAGATGTGAATCGTGCACTTCTCGCCATTTCTAAAAAAAAACTCCAGTGACAGAATTTTTGGATGGAAACTTGGTGAAAAAGATAGTTTGGCAATTTATTTTGATGGGTGACTGATGGGAGACTAAAGGAGCCATAATAACCAGCTTAGTTTCCCTTCGAAGTGCCTGCTTAACATAGTCCCATGAAGTATTTTGTGTGCTATTTTAATGCAGTTACTAACTCATTCAAAACAAATAGCATCATGCTGAATCATGCTGGATAGTGATAGAGTGCAGTTTCAGATATGCCCCTTAAGGTACATTACAGCACCTGAAGCTGCTTGCTGCCAAAAGCATGTGGAGGCTGGGGCTTGAAATTGCTGCAATTGTGCTGGTCTCTGAAATTTCTTGCTGCCTGGATCTTGGTAACATTGGCTGTCTTGTGCTTTGTAATTAACTTGAATAGTAATTCAAAGTGTTGTACCTTGGGGGTAATTTTGACTTTAACCAATCGTGAGAATCTGGCAATACTAATGCAATTGCCTGTTACACATTTTGCTTTTCATTTCTGAAAATAAAAATTGTAAGGGAGGTCTAAGGGGCACCTCAATCAATATCATCTAAAGTCAAAACTATCCCCCTTGAGTCATGGTTATCAATATGATAATGAAGGTAAAATTATTTCACTCTTTTTATTGCGTGTTTTGTATAACTTTTTAATTCTTTTAGAAACACAAGGCTTTGGAGCCACTTTCAAAGTGCTAAATGATATTTGCATACTTATTCTTTTTCAGATCACCATTCTTTCTGCATTGCCCACATAAAAGATATTTGTGGAAAATAAAGCTCTTTAAATGCAAGCATTTATTCTGATTCTCTTCACAGAATCACAGAATCACGCAGTGCAGAAGGGGCCCTTCAGCCCATCGAGTCTACACCGTGTCATGAGAAACTTGATCACTCAAGAAAGCTTCAGAGACATTAATTACAGGAATTGTATTAAAATCAATCACTTCACAATTTATAGGGCCTGTTTGAATGTTTCTAAGTCTGCTAAATTCTTCCCAATACAGCATTAATTAAGCTAAGGTTACTTTAACATATGAATCATACCTTCACCACCCAACAGAGATTACTACTGTTATACACTCTGAGAAATACATCTGATATTGCATTTAGCAAAATATTTCCTCAATCCTTTTATTGCACTGGCTGTGTTTGTAGTGTAGCTGATGTTGAATCTCCCCGGTGGTCCTAGCAGCTGCAGGCATTAATAAGTACTGGAAAGGTTATCCTCAATAGTTTACAGAAAATAAACATGTATTATTTATGAAGCCTTTCATGTGTTGTGTCTGGATGTTGCTGTTGCAATGCCGATTTTAGAGGTTGCTTTTCAACCTTTCAGCCTGTTGCACCTTGTCAGTATATCTGCTGAGACCTCTTGGGGATATTTGCAATTGCTTTACAGATCATATTTTTGCTTTCCAGTTTGATCTCCACATCTCATTATAAAGCTGGCTGTATGAAACCATATGAATCAGTCATAGCTATATTTAAAACCTGCATTTCTAAAAATTCACATTGGGCTTCCTGAGTTAGTTGCCTTCATCGAGGACAAATAACACACAAATAATCAAAATTTAATTTATTAGTAAGTTTGGTTTAAATTATTTAAAGAAAGGCACAATGAATTAAAAATGTTAACATATAGGTATATAACTTGGATCAACTTTATTGGGACAGAACAGAACTAAAACATCCATTAGACAAAGCCTATAGAACACTGAAGTTAGTAGGCAAGATAATAACTGTTGGATTTCAGTTTGCCAGTTTTTACACTCTGGCTTAGGAACTGTTTTTTCCTTTTCAAAGGATGTGGGTGTCGCTGGCTAGTACAGCATTTATTTCGCATCCTAATTGCTCTTGAGAAGGTGGTAGTGAGCTGCCTTGAACTGCTGCAGCCCATGTGGTGTAGGTACACCCTGAGTTCTGTTGTGGGGGGAGTTCCAGGAGTTTGACTCAGCGACAGTAAAGGAATAGCAATATAGTTCCAAGTCCGGATGGTGTGTGGCTTGGAGGGGATCTTCCAGGTGGTGGTGTTCCAGGTGCATCTACTGCCCTTGTCCTTCTAGATGGTAGTAGTCACAGGTTTGGAAGGTGTTGTCTAAGGACCCTTGGTGAGTTCCTGTAGTGCACTTTGCAGATGTACACACTGCTGCCACTCTATGTTGTTAGTGGAGGGAATGAATGGTTAAGGTGTGGGTGGGGTGCCAATCAAGTGGCCTGTTTTGTCCTGGATGGTGTCAAGCTTCCTGAGTGTTGTTGGAGCTGCACTCATCCAGGCAAGTGGAGATTATTCCATCACACACTTATGCCTTGTAGATGGTGGACAGGCTTTAGGGAGTCAGGAGATGAGTCAGTTGCTGCAGAGTTCCCAGCCTCCTACCTGCTCTTGTAGCCACAGTATTTATATGACTGGTCCAATTCAATTTCTGGTCAATGGTAACCTCCCAGGATGTTGATTGTAGGGGATAGAGCAATGGTAATGCCTTTGAATGTCAAGGAAAGATGGTTAGACTCTCTTTTGTTGGAGATGATCATTCCCTGGCCCGTGTGTGGCGCAATGTTATCCAGCTCAAGCCTAAATGTTGTCCAGTTCTTACTGTATATGGACACAGACTGCTTCAGTATCTAAGGAGTTGCAAATGGTACTGAACATTTTGCAATCATCAGTGGACATCCCACTTCTGACATTATGATGAATGGCAGGTCATTTATGAAGCAGCTGAAGGTGGTTAGGCCTAGGACACTACCCTGAGAAACTCCTGCAGTGATGTCTTGGAACTGAGATGATTGACCTCCAACAACCACAACTATCTTCCTTTGTGCTAGGTATGACTCCAACCAGTGGAGACTTTTCCCGCTGATTCCCGTCACCTTCAGTTTTCCTTGATGCCACTTTTGGACAATCGCTGTCTTGATGTCAAAGACAGTCACTTTCACCTCATCTCTAGAGTTCAGCTCTCTTGTCGATGTTTGCACCAAGGCTGTAATGAGGTCAAGAGCTGAGTGGCCCTGGCAAAATCCAAACTGAGCGTCAGTGAGGAGATTATTACTATTTCAATGCCGCTAGATGAGCTTTGCAGAAAATTACATGTAGGTTCTCACTGACAAATTCAAATTAGAGGCAGGCATAAAATTTGATGCAATTTCTATGTAAGTCTTTTCCAGGAAATTCCAAGCCATTATACTTATTTTTCACAGCCTCTATTGCTAGGAGTAATCATTATTGGTGTTATTTCTTCCTGGCGCTCTTGTTATTAAGGAATGCTTTCAGTTTTTTAGAATATCTCCTTTTTCACCTCTCAGTCCTCTGGTAACGTTGTCCATGAGTACTGTTCATTCTGTATGTGTGTATGGAAATACTAAGGCCTTGAAATTTTGGGGGAGTGTTGCTTTCTAATGCTCAGGCACCAGGTGAGGGGAAGGTGAATGGTACCTCGAACCACCAAGATTCTCTCTTTTTGGTTCTGTCAAAAATGGTGGCATTTTAGGGCAAGCCCAGAAATGGTACAAATGAAGCAAAAACATTGCATGGTGCAGCTCCCTCAGTTACACTCTTAGCAAAACTGGATGCAAAGGGATGGCTAAGTACCTCCGCTTTAGTGTTGCTAGTGGTGGGAACATTGTTGGGGAAGGGTGGGGGTTAGTGAGGGAGGAGAAGGAATATTTCAAATGCTGGTTTCACAAAGTAATCAATTGCATTGCTGAAACTCACATAAAAAGTACCATTTCATAACTTTTTTTTCTCTCTCTGTTAATAAATTGGGTCTGCCATAAATACCCTTACCAGGTTTAATGGTGCCAGTTGTTCCTTTAAATATTCTGTGGATTTTATTTTTATTCTCATTGACTCCCATTGCCTTATACCTAAATGTACGGAATAAATCTTCTTGTCACCTGATCTAGAAATCTGTGTCTTTTTTTCGATTTCAACCTTTCTAAAGCTGAAGTAAATTAATATTATATAAGCCCATGTTTGTTTTGAATCATAAGCTGCTTTTTTCTATAGTAAGGTGAAACACACATATCAGGCTCATTTAGTTCAATTGCTATAACCTAGATTCATATAATGACACAAAATATAGAGAATTAAGATGCTACCTTCACTTTATTTGGTTGTTGTATTTAGTGTAACCAGAACAATCTCCCAACATTCTATCCTACAGCACAAGCCAAGATTAATTCACTGCAGTGTACTGTCTTTCTTATAACCTGCTTGTTTTGTGTAATGTACTGCTTCCAAAAGCCTGACTGCCTTGGTATCAGAGTTCTGTTGTTAAAAGCCTCTTGTTTTGACAAAACAACATTTCTTTCATAGGCCCACAGAGATCAAAGGTTTCCTAACACAATCTGGGTAATTTTGACTTTGGGTAGTGGTGTAGAACAGGCAATAATAATTCGGATATATTAATCTCAAAGTCAAATGAAATCAAATCAAAGATATATAATGTGTGCTCGAATCAATATCTCCTGCTTTACACCACTCTCCAAAGTCAAGGTGATTCTCAATGGGTAAGAGCTGGTTTTTGGAATACCCAGACAAACTAATAGTCATTTATTGCTTAGTTTATTGCAGAAGCAACTGCCAATTAGCAGATCAAAGACCCTTTGTCTAGGCACTTCTGTTATTTTTCAAAATTGAGAATTGCTTCTAAAAGATGCACACAAAAAATAATTTAAAAACCCAAAATAGTCCAGATGCTGGAAATCTGAAATTAAAAAGAAAAAATACTGCAATTTTTAGCAGGTACAGTGGTAGGGAAAGGGGGAAGGGAGGGAAGAACAAAAGGGAGGTTCTGTGCCTGGGTGGAAAACCTAACAAAAGACATAAGGGCTGAAGGCAAAAGGGGGTGGTAGTATAACAAACAAAGAAACAAAAGATTTGCCTTGTTCATCCTTCAAGGCGAAGATGACCATATCATCATCTGTGGTGTTTGATAGGGTTCCAGTGAGTACGTAGGTGACTGCTAAGGCTGATCTGCACCTGAAAAGTTCTGTAGCAACTAGGACAGGACACCATAACCGATTGAGTTTTGGAAGAGTTGCTGGCTCGGGATTTCCTTTCATTGCATTTTCCCTCTCCCTCTGATGCGCTTGCTGATAAAGGAAACTACATTGTTTTTTATTTGGTGGTGCCAGGTACATGATCTTAAGTAAGCTTCTCCCAGGACTCAAAATTGATATCAGAACACCTAAGCAAAGCCTTGAGAGTGTCCTGTAATGCTTCCTTTGACCATCTTGACAGTTCGCCTCAGACTCAAGCTCTCTTTAGGAGGTTTGCTTTGGTTAGCGAGTGTCAGGCATTCTAAATACATGAACAGCCCAACTCAATTTTTGCATGCCAGCGGTGAGCACCTCAGTGTCTGGTATTCTGTCCAGCCATCTGATCTTCACGTGAAAGCGGCTGATTTTCTTGGCATGACGGTGGTATACAGTCCAATGCTCTATTGTGTAGAGCAGAGTGGCCAGGCCGGTTTCTCCATACACTTTCACTTTGAAAGGCAGACTTACATCTCTTAGTTCCCAGACTGATGTTCGAAGTCTGCTGAAGACTACTCTTGCTTTGGCAATTCTTGCATGTGTGTTTGCCAACAATATGAACAACTCGAGAGAGCGTGCTGCCAATATAAGCGATCTTATCCACTGCTGACAGATTCTGGTCATGAACTGAAAACTTGGGCTTGAGATGAGGCTTTCCTGGAGCAGGCTGGTGCATTATTTCTGTTTTCTTTGTGCTGATCATAAGGCTGAGGTTGTTGCATGCATTGGAGAACAAGTCCACATTACATTGTACGTCCAGCTCTGACAGGCAGGTAGTGCACAGTCATTGGCAATCAGGAAATCACAAAGTATGTCCTTGGATATCTTGGTTTTTGCCTGGAGCCATCTCAGTTTGAGCAGCTTCCCATACATGTGATATCTGATTTTGATGCCAGGATCACTGTCATGGGAGGCATCAGAACGCATGACAGAGATAAACATGTGGAAGAGGGTTGGGACTAGCATGCAGCCTTGCTTAACTTCATTAGTGACTGGGAATAGGTCAGAAGACTCACCATCACGCAGGGCACACACAAGCATGCCATCATAGAACTGTTGAACCATTGTGATGAATTTCTCAGAGCAGCCGAATTTCTCCATTACCTCCCAAAGGCCCTCATGGCCGACTGTGTCAAAGGCCTTGGTCAGGGGAACAAACATGGTGTAGAAGTCCATGTTCTGTTCTTGGCATTTCTCCCAGAGCTATCTAACTGCAAACAACATAAGGGTGGTTCCTCAACCTTTTCTGAAACTGCACTGACTCACTGGCAGCACGTCCTGGCTGAGATGTTGCACTAAATGATTCAAGAAGGTTCTGGCAAAGATTTTGCCGGCGATGGAGAGGAGTGAGATTTTTCTATGATGGTTGCAAGGTTGGCGTGTTCCTTTCTTCTTGTACTGTCAGATAATGGAGGCATCCTTGTATTCTGGCAAGATGGTTCCTTGCTCTCACATAGACTGAGTTCAGTGAGCTTCTTGACCAGGCATTGATTTCCAGCCCCAGCTAGGTTAGCATCAGCTCTTGGAGCTTTGCCACTAGTTAGGATTTGATAGCTTTTGTCATTTATAAACACACTGGAGGGTCATCAAAAGAACAATTGATGGCAACCATTGGCAGTCTGTTGATTTCATCTTCATTGACAGATGAAGATCAATTGAAGATGTGGTTAAAGTGCTTTGCCCATCTTTCTAGAATTTGGACTTTTTCTGTGAGCAGGTTGACTTTTTAAAACTGAGGATTGGCTATGAACCAATAGACTGAGGCCCATAGACAGATTTCAGAGCAGCTTAGAGTCTCTTCCAGTTTCTGTGGTTGGTATATGACTGGAATTGGTCTGGGGTGGAATTGTCCCAGATTTGCACTAAGTGCAGTAGTGGGTAGGTAAAATGACATTTTACCCGTTGGCTGCAATGGCTGCTTTTCACGCCATATCATCCCAAACCCACTGCATTAATTATGCATTCCCAGGAAACATGCCGTTTCCAAGGCAGGTGGGCTCTCATTCGCCATCACCTCGCTGCTTCATCACGCTGGGTACCATATTTAAAGTGCAGCAGCATGCTTATCTCTCATTGCTTCCAGCCCATGACTGCTGCATGGAAGACATGGCCCGGAAAGGCAAAGAGACTGCAGTCCCCAGGTTCAATGTTGCGCCCCTCGAGCACCTTTTGGATGCAGTGGAGGCTCGCTGTGATGTTCTCTACCCTCATTCTGGCTGCAGGATGGGCAGCAACATCACCACTTCGGCTTTGGAGGTAGTGGCAGTGGTCATCAGTGCCAATGCCCTGCAAAAGAGGACATCCACCCTGTGCCACAAGAGGATAAATGATCTCTTCCATTCTGCCAGGATACGTCACTCTTCTCATCACTCTCAACTCACACACTCACAAACCCATCACACATCCCCAGGGCCCTCACTGCCAGTTCAATGGGCATCACTATTCATTCTCTCACACACACCATCATTGTCCTTATCCCATCTATGGGACCACTCACTACCTACACAGGCCAGGCATACTTATCTAGCCTGGCAGATATCCTGCTTACACTCTCTTCATATCTATTCATCCAGGACATCTGGCACACAACAAGAAGGAGAGGCCACAGACTTGTGGAAAAATGCCTGAAATCAAGGTCTTCACCGACTTTGAAAAGAGGACCATCCAGCTGGCTGGCGATGATCTGGACCATTCTTGTGCTGACGGTGAGGTCGGTGATGCTTTACCAAGAGAGGACCCAGCAGTGCAACATCCATCAGACAGCCATGCTGTGAGTGATGTGTCCTGTTTCACAGGCCACTGCCATGCACTAATTATCTCTCCTTGCTTCCGCAGGCACATCTGGGAAACAGCCGACAAAAGTTCATAACCCAGGGCCTCCAATCAAACCCCAAGGGAAGACCAGAAGAGGAATCCGCTGAAACCCTCCCTGAAGACCCATCACAGCGCTCACCACACCCTCCCCCAGCGCAGAGACACACACCTCAGTGAGACCTAGCTTTAGAGTAGCCTCGGGATCACAATCTGGTGAGCACATCGCACTTTCTGATCCACAGCAGGCGGCGGCAGGGACTTCCCTGGTGTCCGATACTCGGACGACTGCTGGAGGCCAGAAATTTGCTGAGTCTGAGTCAGATGATGAGCCTCTGGACTCGGTCATGTCACAGTTGCTGGAGCTGCAAAGGCAAGCTTGGGAACAGCAGTAAGGGCGTCCAGTGCACTCCTTAGATTGTAAGGCACAATGGAGGAGTCCGTCTGCCTTCAGGCTGAGGTGATAGTGCCGCCATGCCAACGCACCAAGGTCAATACTGGTGGGATGATGGCCACCATGGAGACTATATTGCAGGGCTCCACCAGACCGGTCCAGGCACCTGAACCTCATTTTCAACATCCCGAAAGTTTGCTCCACCAAGTTGTGAGTTGCAGCATTACCCTCGTTATACCTTTGCTCTGGTGCAGTCTGAGGCCGCCGCACGGGTGTCATTGGCCACATCCTCTGCAGTAGCCCTTGTCCCCTAGGAGCCAGCAGGACACTGGAAGAAGTCAGGGATCTGTGACTGACTGAGAATGTAGGAGCCATGCACACTGCCTGGAAACCGTGTGCAGACGTGCACAATGTGTTTGTGGTGGTTGCACACCAGCTGCACATTCAATGACTGGAAGCCCATGCAGTTGACATAATTGACCGCTTGTTGCGACAGAGATCTGTGTGCCATGTGAGTGCACTCAATCGTACCCTGCACCTGTGGGAAACCCAAGATCTGGGCAAATCCAATTGCTCTTGCATGCTGGCTCTTTTGGTCCTGAGTGAAATGCACAAAGTTGTGTGCCCTTGCAAAGATGGCATCTGTGACCTCATGGATGCATTTGTAGGTGGATGCTTGTGATATCCCACAAAGGTCACCTGTGGAGCCCTGAAAGGAGCCACTGATGTAAAAATTGAGCGGCACGAACACTTTCACAGCCACTGACAGTGGATGCCCTCCGTGTGCCTGCGACACCAAATCCTGCAGTAGCTGGCAGATGTGACCGACCAGTTGCCTAGATACACGCAGTCTTCAGTGACACTGATTGTTGGCCTTCTGCAGGAATGAAAGGCAGCGTCTATAGACCCTGGGTCTAGTTAGACACTGACCAACGACAGCTCACTGTAGCTTTTCAGCAGTGAGTGCGGGAGCCCAAATCACCTCTCCTTCCTAAAGGCATTGCTCCTTCCTCTTTGCAGCCAGAAGCCTCTGTCACTCTCTCTGTCATCTCTACTCTCTGTACATCATGAGGCATTCAGCTTGTTCACCAGTTTCCATGCTCCTGATGTACTTCTCCTGCAGGATGAAAGAGAAAGATGCAGGGGTCAGCTTGGGTATACTATGAACCTCTCTTGGTTAAGTTTGGAGGCCCCCTAATGCATCCCGGAGAGTATTGGACACCACTTGGATGGCCAGGGTTTAGTGCGCTGCATGGTTGCACAAAACCCCAGCCACCTCCGCCCCACTCCACCTGACCAATTGGAGGCAGCCTTGTCCTTTGAACTGCATGCTGTGCTCTCAGCTCAGGCACATTCCCCTAACCCACACTGTAAGGCTGCACTGTTAGCTTGAACCATGGGGGAAGCTGGTGCAAACCAGGATGATGACATTACAAGCATCTGTGAGCACCTCCACCAGTGACTGCTCCACGGCCAGCTTTAGCAAGGGGATTGTACAATGTGCGCAGTCACTCAACTGTTCTGCAGTGCACTAAAACACTCATTACTTTGCAGTCTGTGCCCAAGGAGGTGAAAAGGTCTGAAACAATTGGTGGCACTTTCATGCCTCTGCGTTGCTTGAGTAGGCAGATAAGCTAGAGGCCCGACTTCACGTATGCCAATGTGGCCGCTCCCCCCCACCCCCCACCACCGCGTGCGTGCTGTGCACTACCTTCAACCACATGGCAGCCCTCCACAGCATGCCTCAACTACAAGGCAGCTCTTGCCCCCACCCCCAAGTTGCCCCAAGCCCAGGGCAACCCTTGTCCCCATGCCTCCAACATGTCTCAGCCTTAAATGCCAACAGGCAGCCCAGGTGAGTGCTGCGCAACGTTCCTGTGTACTCACCTGCAAGTTCCCCTCAAAGTGCAGCCCACCAAGTGCATGCCTTATATATGCTGTTGTGAAACACATTGGTGTGCAATCACGCCGATGTGGGTGGACGATCTAGCGATGATTCTAGCGGGCTGGCCTTATAATGTTAAGCGTTTGTATTACATTGAGATTTCCGACGTCTGATGGCGGGAAATGCGGCCCACCATCGACGGACTGAGTGGACATTTGCAAACTGGCTTCACTGAGCACACCCGATGCCAGCGGGCACAGAAAATTCTGCCCCTGATTTCTGATTCAGCCAAGTGTCTTACATCTCTCTGAGCTTGCATTGGACAGCCCTGAGGATACTTCAGCAGGCATCATGATTGGATTGTGATGACTCATCATTGAGGTAAACACTGTGGACGTGGTGTTTCTCCTCTCGGAGTTTCTGGATTAGCTCATTGTTTTATTGAACTAATCTTGTTGCTTATAAGATGTAGGGCCAAAGGCCTCTAGAGTAGTGATGTCCACTATATCTCTGCAGGTCATCCAGTCATCTTCAAGGCAGTGAGTGCCCATTTTTGCTGAGAAAGATTCCTTCATGATTGCCTGTTTGTACCTTGAAGCATTGACATGCTTCTGGACCATCATGGCCTGGGGGCGTCCAGCTGGATAGATCTTCATATTTAACTTTGAACTGATAAAATAGTTGTCAGTCCAGCAGTCAGTGTTGCACATGGCTTTTGTTACACGTACATCCTGCCTGTCCCTCTGTCTGGTGATGACATAGTTGATTAGGTGCCAATGCATTGAACTGGGGTGCATCTGAGACATCATGTTGCGATTAGGAATGCAGAAAACTGTGTGGGTCATTAAGAGCTTATGCCTAGCACACATCTTCAGGGAATGCACCTTGTTTTTTCCAATGGCCCCTTTTCAGTCCTGGTTGTGGATACCAGGAATGCTTAACTTGTCCGACTTTGGCACAACAGCAATCAAGGACTGGAGGTTATCATGGAATTTATCCTTAACTTCACCAGGCTTAATCATGGTAGGGGCGTAAAGGTCTAGAGGGGGTGCAAATGCCAATGGTAGAATCATTTAAAGCATCTGTTGTTCCAAACAATGAGGACAGTGGTTGTAAGGAAACTGTCAAACTCATTGTTGAATTCAGAAGCTTTTAAAATGCTTTAAGATGCTCAAACTTCCTTCTGAGTTCCATTAGAAACTGCAAGAGACTGAAGACAGAGAGATCAGAAGGAATAGACCAGAGGATTAAAGTGGCAAATGACCATGAGCTCAGGGTCAGGCATGTGGACAGAATTTTCCAAATTTATTAAAACAGAGTTCCCTTTTTCCAACTACTTTCCATGTTAATATGGTCAAAAAATTCCAAAAACCTTGTAGGCCTCGTAAAATTGAGATATGTTTTCTCCCCTTTCATCCCACCGCCTCACCCCACTTAGGCAACTACAGTAGTTGTCCCAAAAACAGCCAATCCAAAGTGTTTAAATTGGTCAAACTCCATTCTAATGTATGTGTGGTAGAGTGGAGTACCATGTACCTTTAAGAGAATGCAAGTGGACTAACCATGTGACAGTACTGACCAAATAATATACAGCGAGAGCTACCGGTTAACTTTAAGTCTAGAACTGGAGGTGGTTGTGGGAGCATGCAAAGATTTAGTGCTCTGCCTTCTGTTGCAAAAACAATCAGTTTGTTCTTATGTAGGTCTCTTTCCGTTATTGATAGTGAGCATCAACTAACAAGTGTATATGAAGGCGTGTAATTCAAGTTTACTTGACTAGTGAACTCATAGACTCAAAACATAAAAGTATGTGTATGTTATGAGCATGCACGGTGTGCAATGACATCATTAACCACGTGAACTTGTCATTGTGGCGTCCATCTTTCTGATGATTCATGACAATTTCTTGGTAATCATCAATAGTCACTTGAAGCGGATCAAAGTAAAGCACATGGGTCAAAACACCAACACGGAATGAATAATAGACATTATGATCTATTTTCGCTTGTCATGGATTATCTGAGAAGCTTGTCTCGGATAAGAGCCCTCAACTTTGTTCTGCGCCGCTACAACAAGTCATGAAGCAAAACAATATCAAACATGCCCTTACTCCTTGATAAAAACAAAAAAACTGCGGATGCTGGAAATCCAAAACAAAAACAGAATTACCTGGGAAAACTCAGCAGGTCTGGCAGCATCGGCGGAGAAGAAAAGAGTTGACGTTTCGAGTCCTCATGACCCTTCGACAGAACTTGAGTTCGAGTCCAGGAAAGAGCTGAAATATAAGCTGGTTTAAGGTGTGTGTGTGGGGGGCGGAGAGATAGAGAGACAGAGAGGTGGAGGGGGTTGGTGTGGTTGTAGGGACAAACAAGCAGTGATAGAAGCAGATCATCAAAAGATGTCAACGACAATTGTACAATAGAACACATAGGTGTTAAAGTTAAAGTTGGTGATATTATCTAAACGAATGTGCTAATTAAGAATGGATGGTAGGGCACTCAAGGTATAGCTCTAGTGGGTTTTTTTTTAATAATGGAAATAGGTGGGAAAAGGAAAATCTTTATAATTTATTGGAAAAAAAAGAAGGGGGAAACAGAAAGGGGGTGGGGATGGGGGAGGGAGCTCACGACCTAAAGTTGTTGAATTCAATATTCAGTCCGGAAGGCTGTAAAGTCCCTAGTCGGAAGATGAGGTGTTGTTCCTCCAGTTTGCGTTGGGCTTCACTGGAACAATGCAGCAAGCCAAGGACAGACATGTGGGCAAGAGAGCAGGGTGGAGTGTTAAAATGGCAAGCGACAGGGAGGTTTGGGTCATTCTTGCGGACAGACCGCAGGTGTTCTGCAAAGCGGTCGCCCAGCTTACGTTTGGTCTCTCCAATGTAGAGGAGACCACATTGGGAGCAACGAATGCAGTAGACTAAGTTGGGGGAATTGCAAGTGAAATGCTGCTTCACTTGAAAGGAGTGTTTGGGTCCTTGGACGGTGAGGAGAGAGGAAGTGAAGGGGCAGGTGTTGCATCTTTTGCGTGGGCATGGGGTTGTGCCATAGGAGGGGGTTGAGGAGTAGGGGGTGATGGAGGAGTGGACCAGGGTGTCCCGGAGGGAGCGATCCCTACGGAATGCCGATAAGGGGGGTGAAGGGAAGATGTGTTTGGTGGTGGCATCATGCTGGAGTTGGTGGAAATGGCGGAGGATGATCCTTTGAATGCGGAGGCTGGTGGGGTGATAAGTGAGGACAAGGGGGACCCTATCATGTTTCTGGGAGGGAGGAGAAGGAGTGAGGGCGGATGTGCGGGAGATGGGCCGGACACGGTTGAGGGCCCTGTCAACGACCGTGGGTGGAAAACCTCGGTTAAGGAAGAAGGAGGACATGTCAGAGGAACTGTTTTTGAATGTAGCATCATCGGAACAGATGCGACGGAGGCGAAGGAACTGAGAGAATGGGATGGAGTCCTTACAGGAAGTGGGGTGTGAGGAGCTGTAGTCGAGATAGCTGTGGGAGTCGGTGGGTTTGTAATGGATATTGGTGGACAGTCTATCACCAGAGATTGAGACAGAGAGGTCAAGGAAGGGAAGGGAAGTGTCAGAGATGGACCACGTGAAAATGATGGAGGGGTGGAGATTGGAAGCAAAATTAATAAATTTTTCCAAGTCCTGACGAGAGCATGAAGCGGCACCGAAATAATCATCGATGTACCGGAGAAAGAGTTGTGGAAGGGGGCCGGAGTAGGACTGCAACAAGGAATGTTCCACATACCCCATAAAGAGACAGGCATAGCTGGGGCCCATGCGGGTACCCATAGCCACACCTTTTATTTGGAGGAAGTGAGAGGAGTTGAAGGAGAAATTGTTCAGCGTGAGAACAAGTTCAGCCAGACGGAGGAGAGTAGTGGTGGATGGGGATTGTTCGGGCCTCTGTTCGAGGAAGAAGCTAAGGGCCCTCAGACCATCCTGGTGGGGGATGGAGGTGTAGAGGGATTGGACGTCCATGGTGAAGAGGAAGCGGTAGGGGCCAGGGAACTGGAAATTGTTGATGTGATGTAAGGTGGCAGAGGAATCACGGATGTAGGTGGGAAGGGACTGGACAAGGGGAGAGAGAAGGGAGTCAAGATAACGAGAAATGAGTTCTGTGGGGCAGGAGCAAGCTGAGACGATCGGTCTACCGGGGCAGTTCTGTTTGTGGATTTTGGGTGGGAGATAGAAGCGGGCCGTCCGAGGTTGGGCGACTATCAGGTTGGAAGCTGTGGGAGGGAGATCCCCAGAGGAGATGAGGTCAGTGACAGTCCTGGAAACAGTGGCCTGATGTTCAGTGGTGGGGTCATGGTCCAGGGAGAGGTAGGAGGAAGTGTCTGCGAGTTGACGCTCAGCCTCCGCGAGGTAGAGGTCAGTGCACCAGACAACAACAGCACCACCCTTGTCAGCGGGTTTGATGACAATGTCAGGGTTGGACCTGAGAGAATGGAGTGCAGTAAGTTCAGAGAGAGACAGGTTAGAATGGGTGAGAGGAGCAGAGAAATTGAGACGACTAATGTCGCGCCGACAGTTCTCAATGAAAAGATCGAGAGAAGGTAAAAATCCAGAGGGAGGGGTCCAGGTGGAGGGAGAATATTGGAGATGGGTAAAAGGATCCGTTGAACTGGGAGAGGACTCCTGCCCAAAGAAGTGAGCCCGGAGA
The DNA here is from genome assembly GCF_017639515.1 of Carcharodon carcharias. Lineage (NCBI taxonomy): Eukaryota > Metazoa > Chordata > Chondrichthyes > Lamniformes > Lamnidae > Carcharodon > Carcharodon carcharias. The sequence continues at coordinate 39,493,563 of NC_054474.1, read as the reverse complement.
CAAAGACGGCGGAAGAAGAGTTCAGTATCATGCCGAGCCCGAAATTCATTGAGGTGAGGGCGTAAGGGTATGAAACTAAGTCCTTTGCTGAGCACTGAACGTTCAGCATCGGAGAGGGGAAAGTCAGGGGGTATAGTGAATACACGGCTGGGGTTGGGACTGGAAGAAAGGGTGGGGACGGAGGGACAGGCAGGGGTGGAGGGTCCTAGATGGGTGTTGGTGTCGATGAGTTGTTGGAGCTTGCGTTCCTTAGCACTTGAGAGGAAGAGAAAAAGTTTCTTGTTGAGGCGTCGGATGAGCCGAAGGATAAAATGAAACTGGGGGCATGCGCAGCTTTGAAAAAGGGTACGGCGGTGCTGCTGGAGGGAGAGGTCGAGTGTGTTCATATGGTGGCGCATGGCACTGAGAGTGGATTTCAGAATGTGATGGGAACAGCAGTCCGAGAAACGTTTTATGTCCCGGAGATACCTGTAATCCTGGTTGGGTTCGAAACATGAGGGGTGGAATTTCAATTGAAATCCACGTGGGGTAAGTCGGAGACGGAGACAGTCACTGAGAAAGGAGATATGGCTGTGAAAGTGGGTTTTAGTAAACACCTTGTCAAACACTAGGAGAGAAATGGAAAGCAATGAAGGTGAACAAGGCAACAGAGAGATCCGGAAATCTTGTTGCAGAGAGGAACAGAACTTCTTCAAGGAGGTAGGCATTTCTTGAAGAGCAGTGGCAGTCAATTAAACACAGAGATAAAAACAAAAAAACTGCGGATGCTGGAAATCCAAAACAAAAACAGAATTACCTGGGAAAACTCAGCAGGTCTGGCAGCATCGGCGGAGAAGAAAAGAGTTGACGTTTCAAGTCCTCATGACCCTTCGACAGAACTTGAGTTCGAGTCCAGGAAAGAGCTGAAATATAAGCTGGTTTAAGGTGTGTGTGTGGGGGGCGGAGAGATAGAGAGACAGAGAGGTGGAGGGGGTTGGTGTGGTTGTAGGGACAAACAAGCAGTGATAGAAGCAGATCATCAAAAGATGTCAACGACAATTGTACAATAGAACACATAGGTGTTAAAGTTAAAGTTGGTGATATTATCTAAACGAATGTGCTAATTAAGAATGGATGGTAGGGCACTCAAGGTATAGCTCTAGTGGGTTTTTTTTTTAATAATGGAAATAGGTGGGAAAAGGAAAATCTTTATAATTTATTGGAAAAAAAAGAAGGGGGAAACAGAAAGGGGGTGGGGATGGGGGAGGGAGCTCACGACCTAAAGTTGTTGAATTCAATATTCAGTCCGGAAGGCTGTAAAGTCCCTAGTCGGAAGATGAGGTGTTGTTCCTCCAGTTTGCGTTGGGCTTCACTGGAACAATGCAGCAAGCCAAGGACAGACATGTGGGCAAGAGAGCAGGGTGGAGTGTTAAAATGGCAAGCGACAGGGAGGTTTGGGTCATTCTTGCGGACAGACCGCAGGTGTTCTGCAAAGCGGTCGCCCAGCTTACGTTTGGTCTCTCCAATGTAGAGGAGACCACATTGGGAGCAACGAATGCAGTAGACTAAGTTGGGGAAAAGCAATTTCTCGTTATCTTGACTCCCTTCTCTCTCCCCTTGTCCAGTCCCTTCCCACCTACATCCGTGATTCCTCTGCCACCTTACGTCACATCAACAATTTCCTGTTCCCTGGCCCCTACCGCTTCCTCTTCACCATGGACGTCCAATCCCTCTACACCTCCATCCCCCACCAGGATGGTCTGAGGGCCCTTAGCTTCTTCCTCGAACAGAGGCCCGAACAATCCCCATCCACCACTACTCTCCTCCGTCTGGCTGAACTTGTTCTCACGCTGAACAATTTCTCCTTCAACTCCTCTCACTTCCTCCAAATAAAAGGTATGGCTATGGGTACCCGCATGGGCCCCAGCTATGCCTGTCTCTTTATGGGGTATGTGGAACATTCCTTGTTGCAGTCCTACTCCGGCCCCCTTCCACAACTCTTTCTCCGGTACATCGATGATTATTTCGGTGCCGCTTCATGCTCTCGTCAGGACTTGGAAAAATTTATTAATTTTGCTTCCAATCTCCACCCCTCCATCATTTTCACGTGGTCCATCTCTGACACTTCCCTTCCCTTCCTTGACCTCTCTGTCTCAATCTCTGGTGATAGACTGTCCACCAATATCCATTACAAACCCACCGACTCCCACAGCTATCTCGACTACAGCTCCTCACACCCCACTTCCTGTAAGGACTCCATCCCATTCTCTCAGTTCCTTCGCCTCCGTCGCATCTGTTCCGATGATGCTACATTCAAAAACAGTTCCTCTGACATGTCCTCCTTCTTCCTTAACCGAGGTTTTCCACCCACGGTCGTTGACAGGGCCCTCAACCGTGTCCGGCCCATCTCCCGCACATCCGCCCTCACTCCTTCTCCTCCCTCCCAGAAACATGATAGGGTCCCCCTTGTCCTCACTTATCACCCCACCAGCCTCCGCATTCAAAGGATCATCCTCCGCCATTTCCGCCAACTCCAGCATGATGCCACCACCAAACACATCTTCCCTTCACCCCCCTTATCGGCATTCCGTAGGGATCGCTCCCTCCGGGACACCCTGGTCCACTCCTCCATCACCCCCTACTCCTCAACCCCCTCCTATGGCACAACCCCATGCCCACGCAAAAGATGCAACACCTGCCCCTTCACTTCCTCTCTCCTCACCGTCCAAGGACCCAAACACTCCTTTCAAGTGAAGCAGCATTTCACTTGCAATTCCCCCAACTTAGTCTACTGCATTCGTTGCTCCCAATGTGGTCTCCTCTACATTGGAGAGACCAAACGTAAGCTGGGCGACCGCTTTGCAGAACACCTGCGGTCTGTCCGCAAGAATGACCCAAACCTCCCTGTCGCTTGCCATTTTAACACTCCACCCTGCTCTCTTGCCCACATGTCTGTCCTTGGCTTGCTGCATTGTTCCAGTGAAGCCCAACGCAAACTGGAGGAACAACACCTCATCTTCCGACTAGGGACTTTACAGCCTTCCGGACTGAATATTGAATTCAACAACTTTAGGTCGTGAGCTCCCTCCCCCATCCCCACCCCCTTTCTGTTTCCCCCTTCTTTTTTTTCCAATAAATTATAAAGATTTTCCTTTTCCCACCTATTTCCATTATTAAAAAAAAACCCACTAGAGCTATACCTTGAGTGCCCTACCATCCATTCTTAATTAGCACATTCGTTTAGATAATATCACCAACTTTAACTTTAACACCTATGTGTTCTATTGTACAATTGTCGTTGACATCTTTTGATGATCTGCTTCTATCACTGCTTGTTTGTCCCTACAACCACACCAACCCCCTCCACCTCTATGTCTCTCTATCTCTCCGCCCCCCACACACACACCTTAAACCAGCTTATATTTCAGCTCTTTCCTGGACTCGAACTCAAGTTCTGTCGAAGGGTCATGAGGACTTGAAACGTCAACTCTTTTCTTCTCCGCCGATGCTGCCAGACCTGCTGAGTTTTCCCAGGTAATTCTGTTTTTGTTTTTTATGCCCTTACTCCTCCTTATTATCCCATCATCAAATAGAGCAGCAGAAAGATTTGTTGGGATAGAAAACAGTGCAGCACGGGTAGCTTTAAGTGTAAACTGCGGCTGTTTGTTTTCTGCTGAAGCAGAACCGCAGGGTATAGACCTGCTGAGCTTCTGATGAAAAGAAGGTCAAGGACACGTTTAAGCCTGCTTCCACCAAACTTGACTGTTGAAGCTAAATGCAGGCAGTTCATCAAAAATGTCATTATGACACAAACAAAGGGGAACATAGTTTCAGACAAAATGAACGCGTTCATGTTCTGAACACCACCCTCCTTCTCCCCTTGCCCCCCCACTGGCCACCCCAGCTGTACCCCCCCACCACCACCCCACCCCCCCACCTCCCAGGGTTTCATAAGCTATTAATGGTATTAATGGCTTCAGCTCAGCAAGTAAACTAAAGATCCAAGGATATTGACAATTCCAAGAGAATGTAATAGCAGAATATGCCTTTGATGTGGGCCAGGATTTTACAATGCCTCAGTGGCACGTTTTTTAAGTGGCGGGGAGTGTGTGAAATCAAAGGGACGGGATTCCCTCTGGGATCCCGTCCACCCTGGCCACACAGCGATTTTACGCTGGGGCAGGCAAAGCCTCTGACAGGAAGCCCGCCCTTGCCCCAGTTAAGTCCCTTAAGTGGCCAAGGGCTGTTTACTACCAGTCTCAATTTTTAGGCTGGTGGGAGGGTTAAAGTGGGGTGGGAGAAGCCTGAAAATCAATGGAGTTAGATCCCGGGTGAGAAACTTTGGGGGGGTGTTAGTTGCGCCTTTATCAGAAGCCCCCTACTGAAGTCGGGCGCACCTCCCCCCTCTTAAGGTCTGGTGAATAGTGACATCCCCCCGCACTCCGGTCTCCTTCCTGAGGCCATGATCATGCCCCCGCCCCGCCCCCCCCAGGCCTTTCCTACCCTCCCCGCCCTGGGACTCTTTAAACTTACCTGTGCCTCTACTGCCTAGACTTAGTTTCAGACATTCTCTTGCATTTTCTCACCACTGCAGCTCTTATCGCTGCAGCCACTCGGGAGCTGCCAGTCAACCAGATTGGCCGACAACTCCCTAAGGTGGGACTTGCTCCTTGAGCAAGGAGCAGAAGTCCTGCCTGTAGCCTCTTAATGCTCATTCGAGTGTGAAATGGCTGCAGGGCACACGAAGTTGGCGGGGGACTCTTCAAATGGTGTGAAGTGAGACCCCATCATCCGAAAAGTGCAAGCTGTGGTTTTGGGTTTGTTTACAAATCAAATAGGCACTTAAAGGATAAAATCTTTTTGCACCAGAGTGGCATTTTTTGCCAGTATCAATAATCATGTGTTTGAAATCAGGGTTTTATTGGACTGTTAGAGATTTAATTTTTTCCAATGATTTTAAAATGATTCTCATTTTTACTGCATGACTCCTAGAGACTGTAGGTAGTGGATATTGGGTGAGTGGCTATGAAGGGTATATGGGGGGCATGGAGGTTTTAAGGGCATACTGAGGAGGCATCAGATGGAATAGGGGATCTAAGAGGGCACTTCAGCTGACATGAGGAACTTGGGGGGATGGAATGGCATGGGGCTGAGTGGGTGATGAGGGACATGGTGCAATGGATGATCTGAGTTGGCATGGGGTGGCATGGGTGACTAGGTGCGTTAAGGGGTGAGGTTTAAGCAGCCTTTAAATGATGTTAGGTGCTGGGCTGCTCTGTTGGAGGACTAAGGCAGGGCAGCCTCTGCACCTACACTCCTTGCGCACAAAATGCACTGTGAACATGTCCCGTGTGAAAAGACAAAACTCCCAAGTAAAGACGCATATGTGCCAGACGTGCATATTGGAAGGTGCAAAAATGCACAGGTAGGTCTTTCCCAAGCCCATGTGAAAACCTGGGCCTTGGTTGAAATTGATGGTCTGGTGAGAAATGTCCATTTGAAAGATGTATCCTCAGCGAGGGATGAACCAAATCATGAACACGATCAACTTGATCACGTGGGCGTGTGAAGCAGTTCTGGGATAGAAACCTTCTTTGCGTATTGAACTGAAACCAAACAGTCCAAAACCTAACTCCACACCAAAACCTGCTCACCCACCTCCCTCACTCTGACACTGTTCACCCACCTCCCCAACCCTGACACTGTTCACCCCCCTCCCTCATCCTGATGCTGTTCACCAGCGTCCCCCACCCTGACGCTGTTCACTCACCTCCCCCACCCTGACGTTGTTCACCCACCTCCCTCACCCTGGCGCTTTTCACCCGCCACCCTCACACTGATGCTGCTCATCCCCCTCCTCCACCCTGACATTGTTCACCCACCTCCCTGACCCTATAACTGTCCACCCACCTCCCCCACCCAGTTATTGCTCACCTCACTTCTGACGCTGCTGTTTCCCTGTCAGGAACTTTAGTGGCCAGCCTCAGGCCTTCCACTGGACTTACGACCCCAGGGGTTGAAACCCTGCACCCTACCTGCCCCCACCCATTGAGTGTGGCTGGCTACTCAGAGGCAGGCACCTCTCCCTTGTGAACATTGATACTAGGATGGGTGGCTTTTGCCATTAATGCTCCCAGGCTCAGCCCAAGGAATACCACTGGATCCAAGGACACAGGTGTGTGGGTGTGGATGGAGGTTGTGGGGAGGTGGTCTCCAGGGGCATCCAAAGCAAGAGCAGGGGAGAGAGTTTCAGTGGCCACTCTCCTTCCTGCTGCTGTGTCACTGGATCAGGCATTGAGCTCCTGATAATGGGGGCCCCATCCCAACCCCCATGAGGCTGCAGAAAAAGCCAACAGGACAGCCTTCAGGAGGCACAGGAGAGTCATGTGCCTCTCATTAAATCCTTGAATCACCACTGAATTCCAGTGGGCACAGGGGAAATTGATGTCAAGTGGCTCATTAATGAGCCTAATTGACATTCTGCCATCAGCAGGCGGGATTCCCGCATCCAAGTGACTCCCATCCCTAACTTAATTGGGGAGATTTTCTGGCAATGGGAATCCAATGTGAGTTGTCCCATCCAATTAATCAGCCACCCTCCCCATCCTGCCTTAATGCCCACTCTGTCGAGATCAATTAAATTCCACCCATAGGCAGGTGCTTCCAACATGCTATGAGCTAAACAGTGAACAGTCAAATTAGAGACATACAGGCTGTTAAACAGATCTTTAAAGAGCATCATTTTCATGACTAATTAGCTATTTTTTTGTCTACATACAAATGCTAAACAGAATTATATAAATTATAGAAAAGCTTTGTTACATCAGTTGCTTATGATGTTCTACTAACGAACATGATGCACAGTTCACATCTGTCTCGATAAATGTTTTTAAAGTATTTTTTCATGCAGGCAGATAAGATTCCATTGGTAGTATACTTTTTTCAGGAAAACCATAATTTGAAATTGCAACTGTAGTTGTAGAGCAACTTTTTAACCAACTTTTTTTGCAAAATCATTGTGGGGCTCAGACTTGCACAGATTACCTCTACATTTGATAGGTTTCATCAAAAAAATATAACTAATATCCCCCCAGGTATCTGCAGTTCAAAATGAGGCACAACCTTTCAGAAAATGCTAAAATTCAAGGCTGAGTTTTCAGGTCCTGCTCGGTTTTGGAACAGAGTTGGGGGAGGGAGATGTTGTAAGATGCTGTGTTTAGTTCGGTAGGTCTCACGAAGAGGCTCTAAGTTTTGTTTAGTTTAACAATAAGTGTTCATTAATTACTAGTAACTATATACATATGTACTATATAAGGTGTGAGCTAGGAGTTGTCTCCATGCTTGCCTCTACACAGGTCTCAGTCCAGTACAAGCCTGCCATCTGGACTCGGGTCATGTGTTACTTTACTTCACGCCGTGGGCGTTATTGTACACAGTCCCATGGTAACCTTTTCTATGCCAGACCGTTATACTACAGGATATAAAATACCAGACACCAGTCGGAAAGTGGTTTCCCGATGCCATGAGAACTTGTAGAGAGACATTTGAAACTGGCATACCGGCTGATACTGGAATTTTCATCCCCCGCTGGCCTCTGATTAGTCTCTTCTTCAGATCCTCTGCTCTAATGTACTAATTTGAGTTTCTGGAGTTTTGCGGAATAATGAGTTTACCAACAAAAGTTGGTGCCTGCTACACCTTGACAAATCATCAGGAACTCTGTGTTCTGTCCTTCATTTTGAGAAGAACCCTTTCTAAGTTGTGTAGCATAATGCATTTTAGCATTCCCTCTTCTCCCTTGACCTCTGCCAAAATTGAAGGTGCAAAGTCTTTCATTTGCAAAATAGTCACAGATGTAATAGACTAGTCCTCAAAATAATAGCCAACAGGAACTTTATCATCACAGAGGCTGTTGAATATACAATCAACAGCCAATGTTAGATAAAAGCAAAATATTGCAGAAGCTGGAAATCTGAAACAAAAACAGAAAATGCTGGAAAAACTTAACAGGTCTGGCAGTATCTGTGGAGAGAAGAAGGATCATACAGACTCAAAATGTTAACTCTGTTTTTCTCTTTCCACAGATACTGTCAGACCTGTTGAGTTTTTCCAGCATTTTCTGCCAAAGTTAGATATTTACTTCAGAATATTTAGTCTAACTGGGGGCATGTCACTGTCTTCCAGAAAGAAACCCCTTCAATAATAGAGAGTAATCATATCAAGACATTGAGTCATCAGAATCTTCTAATATTCATTTCTCCAAGTGAACATAAATAGAGCTGCAACTGGCAGTGATAATTACTGATGTCATCATCTGGAGTCTGCCCAGGAGGATTCGCTGGCACTGATGATGTAGAGGAATTGGATTACCATCAGGAGAGATATATAATGACAGATGCAATCATTTACCCAGGGTGCTGGCTGTGAGAATTTATTGAGCCCAACAGCATGATGGAGCTGGATTAACATCAGTAGAGATAACAGTCATTAGCATAAAGAATGATTCATGTTGAACGTTCTTACACTGCTGAGCACAGTCTCCTCCAAGCAATTTCTTTGTTCAGCAATCATTAATTATGCAATGTTAAAGATGGCAGTAATTTAAAAAAATGTTAATGATCATTCGCTGTAACTTAAAAAGAACTGAAAGTGAGACATTGCGCGGAATTTAGTGGGGCTCTTAGGAGCGGGTTGGGAGACAGGGAGGGCCGTGGAATTGGAAGGGAAGGCGGGGAATGCAATGCACGTCAGCCTAGCAATGCCATGGAATTCTACCAATGACGGGGAAGGTGAAGGATGCCTTCTGCCCTGAGGCCACTTGAGGCCAAATATGAGCCATTTAATGACCTCTTCCCTCTGCTGAGGGTATTCTACCAGCGGTGGGATGTCCTCCACAATGTGGGGAGACTGCCTGGTAAAACCTGATAGCCTCTCTGCAGGCTCGGGTGGGTGGTGGTGGGGGTGGTGGTGGCTGTGGTTGTCCGTATGGTGGGATGGGGACATTGGAAGGTGCGGCCCTCCTGCTCAGGCTCTCTGCAACCCAGATGGCATTGGCTGTCCCTGCTGCAACACACCCTGCCACCACCATCCTGACTGGCCCCGGTGACCCAAACTCCACTTACTTACTTCCCAGGACAGCATCAATGCTGCTTTTCTGGGCTGGGTACAGCCCCAGCAGTGTTCATGGTAGCATTGCTGTGGCTGAAGAGCTGAAATGACCCTCCAATTATCTGGCAGATCTTCGGAGTGGGATCTTATCCCTTAATTATGGGTTACCTTATTGCTGCAGAGTCCAGTTAGAGTTTTGCAAAATGACCAAGGCAGTGTTGCCCCCTCTCTGACTTTCCAACCCACAATCAGGCTCACCTGACAAAATTCAGCCCACTGGGTGAAAAATCAGAAATGCTTTAGTGCCACTGAGAATATTTGAAGAATTGTTCAATAAAAAGCAAACAATTTTAAAGATGCTATGGGGAATGTATTGAGAATTTGTTTGGCGTTTCAAATTATATTATAGCTCAGTATCTCCAAGGCACGCCCCTTCACACTTTTTTCCCCATTAATGTGCAGATCAATACAAAACACTGAGTTAGCATGGATGTCAATGCATCCAACTAAATCAGTTCCATTGACTTCAATGGAATTGAATATCAGCTGGAGCATATAATTGGGAGCAGATGTGATACAACCTATTCTATGCTCCACCCAAAATAAAACACTCTTCTCCAAGGCAATGAGGTAGATTTTCAAATTGCCACCCCTTGTAGAAAATACCATCTGATTTTCATTTCCATCCAGGCCAGGCAGCAAGTTGAAAATTGTATCTTAACACAAACTCAGAAAAACACACCTGCTGATCCATGTTACGTTTATTTCCTTGTGCATGCTCTGTGATATTGTTATTTTAGTGGCACATTAAAGGCAGTCTTATGCTGATGGACCATGAGCATTGTGAATTGGGGTTAAATTACCCGAGGTGATTCACACAGGACCCTGAGCCAGCAGGGAGAGGAGAATTATTTCATCAATGTGTTCTGCAGTTGGAACCAGATCCTCATGAGGAAAAGACAGTGTGCAAACTGACTGTGCTACCCAAAATACCATACCCACAGTGATGCTGCAGCATTCCATACCTAGTGTAACTAAAACCTCATTATAAAATGTGTACTTATCACTAACTGGTTCTGACTAAATTTCCACTGTAACCAGTCAAAACTGCTTAGTAAAATAAACACAAGCAAATAAAAATGTGGAAACATTCATCAGGCAGAATTGGTCGAGAGAACAGAAGTTGATGTTTCAGATGTGCAACCCATCAAAACAACTGTATGATATGACCGATGAACAGCATTTAAAAAGGAACTGAACTAGGTAAAGGGGGAAACACAGAGTTTAGGGGGAAACACACACAGGAAAATAAATCAAACACCTTGTAAAATGTTTACATGGAGTAAAATAATTGGGTATATGGCAGAAATGATTGCAAGTGAGAAGTGGCACAGAGAAAAATAAAAGATGAACATGAGCTACAGAGTGAGTGAATGGCTGCAGTAAGAAGGATAGAATGAAAAGCATGAAAAGCTGGCAAAGCATTGCAGACTTCAGCAGTCCAGAAGTTTTGTGGAAGAGTACAGACAACCTCAGCTATAAGGCGCTCCATTTGAGGATTCCATGCAGGGCATCAAATTGTTACCCAGCACTAGCTCTGGAAACACATGGCATTCATCGCCTATTGTCAGCACCTACCTCTTTCATGTTGCCAGTATGGTCAATACCTTTAGGAAAAATAAACATACTGCTTGGCCTTGCTTATCTTGTTAGTTGTAAATATCCTATCATCTCTTTGAAACCCAAACAACACCTTCACTTATCTAAAAATGCAAATTTACTTCGCACCCTATATGCTAAGATCTTATCCATGTTTACTCATAAGCATTTCAAATGCCTTTTACCTCTAAGTTATTTTGATAATTTCAATCTTGCAGTCTATCTGACTCTAATTCAATTATATCACACAGACATCTACACTCACACCTATAAACCTACTTTACAATAGACTACAATAATATAATGAGAAAATATGTTCGTTTCATGACAAAGGCCAATGTCAGAAAGGTCAGTTCATGGGTAAGGTTGTAGTGGCATGGCATGGAACTTGGGACTGAACCTAGGGACTAAACAGAAATATTTATCAAATCTATCTAGGTTTTCCTAATGGAGTCTGAGCAGTGAATGAAAATATTCTCAGTTGAAGGAAGTGCATATAAATTCTGTCTCACCCAAAAGATGTGGTTGAGGACTTAGATGTTAGGGGAGGTAATGGGCGGATGTTGTATCTTCTGCACTTGCATAAGAAGCTGCTGGGTAAGGTGAGCAGGTGTAAAGGGTGATGGAAAAGTCAACCAGTATCACTGAGGAAGTAAAGTACACCTTGATAGAGTAAACAGTTTTGTTATTCCTCACATGTTTTTTTTAAACAATGGTTTTGAACCTGTTTGTATTCTGTGTCTACAGAAAGTTCTGGGATGACATGTATTCATTTATAACAGTTCTGAAGATATTGAAAGTGCTGTAACTAAGGAAGTCACTTGATTACTTGCAATGGTTGAACTTTTTATTTGGGTGATTTAAAAAAAAAATAATTCATGGGATGTGGGCATTGCTGGCAAGGCCAGCATTTGTTGCCCATCCTAATTGCCCTTAAGAAGGTGGTGATGGGCTGCCTTCTTGAACTGTTGTAGTCCATCTGGTGAAAGTACACCCACAATGCTGTTAGGAAGGGAGTTCCAGGATTTTGACTCAGTGACAGTGAAGGAATGACAATACAATTCCAGTCAGGATAGTGTGAGACTCAGAGGGGAACAAGCAGGTGGTGGTCTTCCCATGCGTCTGCTGGTCTTGTCCTTCTAGGTGATAGAACGGCAGAGTTGGAAGGAGAATTGGTGAATTGCTGAAGTGCATCTTATAGATGATACACAGTGCTGCCAGGTGGTGGAAGAACTTAATGTTTAAGTTGGTGGATGGAATGCCAGTCAAGCCATTTGTTTTGTTCTGAATGATGTTATCTGTTGTTGGAATTGCAATCATCCAGGCAAGTGGAGAGTATTCCATCACACTCCTGACTTGTGCCTTGTAGATGGTGAAGAGACTTTGGGGAGTCAGGACATGAGTTACCTGCTACAGAATTCTCAGCCTCTGACCTGCTCTTATAGCCAATATATTTATATGGCTGGTCCAGTTAAATTTCTGGTCAATGGCAATGGTGGAGTATTCAGCGATGATAATGCTATTGAAAGTCAAGTGGAGATGGTTAGATTCTTTCTTGTTGAACATAGTCGTTGCCTAGCACTTGTGGCGTGAATGTTGTTTGCCACTTACTAATCCAAGCCTGAATGTTGTCCAAGTCTTGCTGCATTCTAGCTATACATGTTAAGCATTGCTGAAAAAGAGGCATATCTAAACTTTCCGTCTTGTACTCATTAGGACACTTTCAAGTATACCAATATAAGGAGGTAAATGACAAGTTATATTGTATGTAAAGAGAGTGCTGATTGGTTGGCAAGTGGTGTTGCCATGGAGAATGCACCACTGATGGTGACTGACGGTTAACTGCCAAGCATTGTTTGAAATTTAAACCAGGCTCTTGACCCTGATTGGTCAAGATATTGCCCTGAGGAGTAAGTCAGCGAATGGCTGTCACTTATTTTGTTTAGCTGAAATAGGCACAATGTGTGCACATGTTCTTTCTATCTGCAAAGAACAGAGCCCCATGTATTAATATATGTAGCTTCCAGTACACGTAAGTATGCCACACTGCAAACCCAACTAACAATCTTAAACTGGTCATCAATGTAATTCATCGCACATTGAGGATTATTTAGCAAATGTTGTCCAAGCACTGAATCACATCTAATGTTGGACACTGTGTTTTGGGTTTTGCAAGCACGGCTGTTTGGGTATGGTCTGTACCCTACCCGTTGTGATCAGCATAAGGGACATGCTGTTTGATATGATCCACCAGTCTTTGGGATGTTCAGCCTACATACTTAGCATCACACTGGCACTGAAATTCATATACCACATTACTCATTTGTGTGATAGGCAGAACGCATTTTTGGCTTTTCAGAAGCACCCTGTTAGTAGTAACTACCACTTGTGTTGCTACTGCATAGTAGCAATGTGAAACATCTAGCTTCACCTGTTGCTCAAATTTTTGAGATTCCCTGCCCTTTAGGGTAATCTGAGGTAGACTGAGCACTTTCCAGGGCCAAAATTGACAGGCTTAGGCCTGTTTATGAGTTTGTGTGATATGCAGCGCAAAATGATTTGATGTCTTTGATGTGCCCTATTTCAGCATCAAGCTTGTAGGGTGAGCAAATGGCTCTGGATTATTTATGACATTGCTGATAAGACCAATCTTATAGCATATGGAACTGTAAGAATCCCAAGGTGTATATTGATCAGTGAAGGTAGGCTTGCGGTAGACCATGGTAGAAAACCCCCTGGCAGATTTCTCAACTAGTATGTCAAGGAAGGGGAGTTAATTTGACTGCTCCATTTCATAGGTGAATTTGAGTGCAGGATGGAGCCCATTAAGACATGTAAGTAAATGATACATTTGGTATATTTAAATCCACAGCTGCATGTAACAATTTCTTGACATGTCTTAATAGGTTCCATCCTGTGCTCAAATTCAACTAATCAGCAGTCTCTTCACATACAGTATAAATTGTTGTTTTCCCCCTTATATTGGTATTTTTGCGGGTGCCCTGATGAGTACAAGATGAAAAGCTGAAGCATGTCTCTTTTTTCAGCAATACTCAAGTTCTGTGGTACCAAATGACTATTTGTATACATGTTAAGTTCAAAGATGTAGAGGTAAATGAATGTTAGCATGAGAAAAGCCTGAAAAGATGGAGAAATGCCAAGTCAAAATGAGACAGTTTGTATAGCTTGGATGCTGGCTTCTTGATTATGCAGACAATCAATTGTTTGGAAATTCATTGAAACAGCCTATAGTTCCCAAACAGCAAAGGGCTTTGCTAAAGACCAAAAATATTTGCTCAGAACTTAGGAAGCAATTCACTGGTGGAGACTTTAGATTTCTGCTCTGATTAACTTCATAGTTGCGTTGTAACGTTTAGTGAAGTGGAAATGCATTTTATTCAATTACCACATGATTCTAAATATCACAGAACATGCTATTTGAACACGTGAGCCAAGTTTTCCAGACTTTGATAATTTCAGCAAAAGCATAGGTATGAGTAAACAATGCTGCCATATGGTTCAAAAATTTAAACAGACCATTTGGCTGTGTCGAGCATTGATGTGAGAATTCTCTTTTCTCCAACAATGTATTAATGAGCATTAGTGACAAGTGAGTAAATTGTCTGTATGTTTTTCCCTTGTTAAGAACCAGTCGAGGTTGTTAATGAGGGACTCGTGTAGTTTTATACAGCTATGCAATCAAATAGGAAAGTGCATATTTTACTCCCGAGACCTGGAGTTTAATGAGATGGAAGGATAATATTCCTTGTCATGCTTGGCAGTGGGGTGGCAGAGAGAATAATTACTTTATTTTGCGGCCAATATTTGCAACTGCAGTAACCAATCACTTGAGAGTGATAAACAGAGAAGTGTCTGAATCTTCTTCAGGAATAAATTTGGTGTAAACGCCAGAACGTTGTAATGGATAATGCTTTTATAATTATTTCAAAATATAAGGAATTGAAAATTAAACCAATTTTACATTTATAATAAATCAGTTTTAGAGGCTCCTCACTATGTTATGTGTTTTTAAATTAATACTTTTAAGATATTCTTACTGATTTTCAGATCCTCCACTAATCTTCTGTAACAGGCCTGTTGTGCAAATAAAGACATGCTAGCTGGTTAATATGAAAAAAGCATTTCAAGGAATTTTTAGTTTGAAGATAGTCAGACTCTTTTCATTGAAATAAAAAGTTCAATGGAATAATTACTTATGAGATTTGTCCTGTACAATTACACCAATTTTATTTACAGGGGTTAAAGGCCATGATTTGATAAACAGAAACATCAAGATTTTATTCATTCTGTACTGCCATCTCAGAGAAAACTAGGCATGTAGAAGTTCCTAAAGTGATTATATGTATGTAGGGCCTCATTGATAACTTGAGCTGCTCTATTTTGCACCACAATAGAATGGTACAGTGCAGGAGGGCATTCACCCCTTCGTATCTGTCTCATTGTTTCTCACAATACTAGTGTGCATTTTTGTCCTTGTTAAATCACATTTCTAAGAAG
The DNA here is from genome assembly GCF_017639515.1 of Carcharodon carcharias. Taxonomy (NCBI): domain Eukaryota; kingdom Metazoa; phylum Chordata; class Chondrichthyes; order Lamniformes; family Lamnidae; genus Carcharodon; species Carcharodon carcharias. Next base: position 39,478,299 of record NC_054474.1, on the reverse strand, counting down.
AGCATATTCTAAAATTGTCACTTCAGAGGAAATTCACAATGTCGCCAGAGGAAAGTTCAAAGTTTGGATATTCCCACAATATCTCTGAGCAACAGTTTGAAAACTTTAAATATGGGAGCAAAAGAGAACTGATAGTGGTGCAGAAGAAGTACAGGGCAGAAATCTTTGCTCGGCAGGTGGGCACACGCCTGACCTGCTTGAGAGTGAAATGACGCGCATTGACATTAGTCAAGCGTGCCGATGTCAATGCACACACGCAAGATAGTTCAACTGGCGGGCATGTGCCAGAGTAGGCAGTGCACCTACCGACAATTAAAAGGCCTGTTAATGCCATTAAATAATCAATTAACTTAAATATTTCACTGTCCGTCCAACCTAACGATTGCTGGGCAGGCGAAAAGGCCAAGCGGCCTTTGCATTTTTTTGGAAACCTCATCCATGGGTGGGATGAGGTTTCCAAAAGCAAATAAAAATAAAATAAAAGTTTTAAAATTGAATTAATAACATGTCCCTGCTCATGTGACAGTCACATGAGGGGACGTGATTCCTTATAATTTTATTTTCGTTATTTTCTTTTTTTAGTAACGCTTCATCTCCCTGAGGCAGTTCGAATGCATGAAGTTTGCGCTTGGCCCGATCGCTAACCTCCCCTCTCCCCTGCACAGGCAATGCTCAGCGCTGCCACTCACGTTTCACACTGGGCGGGCCTTAGTGAAATCATGGTTCAGTCCCGATCGTGAGCGGCAGTCGGCTTCCCGACCACCCCCGCCCACCTTCCCGACCGCCCCTGCCCACCCCCACCGAGCCTGCCCACCTCCGCCGAGCCTGCCCGCCAAGGGCACAATTTTGCCCCAGGTATTTGTAACCTTTAACTATTTTCATGCAATTCAAATTACCTTGCTCTTTTAAAAATTTGGTTAAGCACAGTTGTTTTGAATAGTTTTAATCTTGGGATGCAGGTTGATAGATTTGCTTTGTTCTGCAATGAATCTATGTTACATAGGCTTACATAGAATATATGGCATAGAAACATGTCTACCAGTACTTGCTGGTGTTTATGCTCCACTTGGGCCTCCACCCATCTTTCCTTTTCCAAAGCTAACATCTATTCTCTTCTATAATAATACAGAGATAAAAACAAAAAACTGCGGATGCTGGAAATCCAAAACTAAAACAGAATTACCTGGAAAAACTCAGCAGGTCTGGCAGCATCGGCGGAGAAGAAAAGAGTTGACATTTTGAGTCCTCATGACCCTTCAACAGAACTGAGCCTCATTGTATCCAAGTAGGTCTTGAACCCCAAAATCCATTGACCCCATGGCTTTGGTAGATCTACTAGTGAAGAAAGGGAAGGCGCTGGAACCGGAAATTTTAAACTATTCTCCATCTTCTTTGGCAATTATTGGACCGGATTGTCCCAGATTTGCACAAAGTGAGGCAGCGGGCAGGAAAAAGGTTGTTTTATCCGTCGGCTGCAATGACGGGTTTAAATGCTGTATTGTCACATTCCTGGCACATCCCGCCTCATTAATCATACATTCCCCTGAAACACACCAGATTGCTGGCGGGGCAGCCTCTGATTTGCCAGCCCCGTCATCACCTCAGGCCTTCAATAATTCGGGTGCCATACTTAAAGGACGCCCCTGCAATGAGCTAGCTTTCTCTAAGGGATCGAAAGCTGCTGCAAAGTCATGGCTGCCAAAGGGAGGAAACATGCTACGTCAAAATTTAGCTATGTCTCCCTCGGGCACCTACAGGATGCAATGGAGACCCATCGTGAAGTCCTCTATCCTTGCTCTGGGCGAAGACCAGCAAGCAAAGTCACCTATCCAGCAAGGGAGGTGGTGGCAGCGGTGGTCAGGGCTAACACCCTCCAGAAGAGGACAGCCACCCTGTGCCAAAAAGAGGATGAATGATCTCCTCCATTCCACCAGGCTAAGCCACTCTTCTCATCACTCTCAACTCACACACTCACAAACCCATCACACACCCACAGGGATCTCACTCACTGCCAGTCCAAGGAACGTCACCATTCACTCCCTCCCACACACCTTCACCTGCCTTGTGGATTGTGTTCTCATCCCATCCATGGCACCACTCAGCACCCACATCTGCTAGGCATCCTTCTCATCTGGCCTGGCAGGCATCCTGCTTACACTCTCCCCACCTATATTCATGCACGACAAGCTGATACACAGCAAAAAAGAGAGATCATAGACTGGTGGTGATAAATCAGACATTAAGATCCTCACAGACTTTGAAAACAGAGCCATCCAGCTGGCTAGTGATGATCTGGACCTTTCTTGTGCTGACAGTGAGGTCAGCGCTGCTCAACCAAGTGAGGATCAAGCAGTGTAACATCCATCAGACAACCATGTTGTGAGTGAGTTCCTCTGTTCTGCAGTCCCCTGCCATGCACTAATTATTGTTCCTTGCTTTTGCAGGCACATCTGGGAAGCAGCTGAGGGAATCCATAACCCGGCCTTCGATTCATACCCCAAAAACACCTCAGAAGAATGATCTAATGACACCCTCATTGAAGACATGTCACAGCGCTCACCCACACACTCCACCAGCGTGGAGGCACACACCTTTGTGGGACCTAGTTAGTTCTACAGCAGCCTCGGGATCACAATCCTGTGAGCACATTGCACCGTCTGATCCACAGCAAGTGGCAGCAGGGACATCCCACGTTTCTGGCACTCAGAGGCTGGAGTCCAGAAATCTGCTGAGTCCGAGTCAGATGAGGAGCCTCTGGACTTGATCATACCTCAGTTGCTGGAGCTGCAAAGGTAAGCTCGGGAATATCAGGAAGGGATGTCCGCTGCACTCCTCAGATTGCAAGGCATGATGGAGTCAATCTGCCTTCAGGCTGAGGTGATAATACTGCCATTACAACGCACCGAGATCAACACTGGCAGGATGGCGGCCGCCATGGAGGCCTTGGTACAGGACATCACTCCTGCACTGCTGCGCAGGCTTTACTCCTTCGCTGATGCCATAGTTGGCCTCCAACAGTGTCAACTGGGGTACTTCAGCTTCCCCTTCCCCTGAAGGAGTCAGCCAGCGGCTGTCGGGCACCCATAGAGGGTAAGATCAACAGGTGTAACCCCCGGAGCCATCAACCAGGTGACTCTGGGAGCATCCGGCCCATCCGAATCCCCTTCTCCTATGACCCCAGCAGCTCCAGTTCTACAGACTGGGGAGGGTACCGCTGCCACACAGCAGACCCTGAAAGCAGGCCAGGGTCCTCCAAATCTTGGCCCTCTAAAGGACGCCCGTCAAGGTCCTCACAGATAGGGTGCCACAGTCAGCAGGCTGCCTCCACCTCTGCTGTGGATGTCCGGGGAGCACCAAAACATAGCGGCAGGGTTAGGAAAGTTAAGAAGATGTATTTGCACAGTATGGGCACAGATATTACTTGCTTGTACTTAATGTTCACTATTGTAAACAAAATCCCAAGAAAGTCTCTTTCCCTATCGTTCCTTGTTCTGATAAGCAGTGTTTGTGTCAGTCAGATGTGAAACCTTTCTGCACAAGATAAAGGCAGCTGTCTCAGTCCAGGGCCTCTTCCTTGTGCTTTGTGCATCCTTCAGACCAAAGTGATTATCTGGCTTCACACTCACTGGACACATTAGTGATGCCTGCACCTTAATGGTGCTTGTTATTGCTGCCAGAATGTAGCAGGAAAGTGTCAGAGTGTTCCGTCATTCTCTCTGTGTGCTCTCAGTGCCTTTGAGTTGGGGCTGGCCCCCCATCTCTTCAGCATCTGTGACCAGTAATGCTGTGCTCCTGAAAGAGTCAGGTGCTGAAGGCAGACAAAGGATCAGGTGCATTTAAAGTTTCACGGTTCTGTCTCCATTATATGACCCTGATCATAGAACACTAACGAGCTGCCCTCAGCCAGACAGGAGTCAGACATTCACAGAGACTATGTGAAGACCAATAGAGTGTCCACACTGCATGTCCTCATCATCCTTCTGGAATCTAGTGACTACTGGGGCCTCCACTGTGTCTCCATGACATGAGCCTGAGCACTGAGCGTATGTGCGCTGCCAACAGCCAACAAGAATCAAACGTTCATAGATGCAAGGGGAGGATGCCAGGACTGTCCTCACTGCATCTCGACATCATCATCCATGAATTTTATAGGTATGAGGGCCTCCCGAGTGCGCCTGCCTCATATGGCCAATGCAATGGCCTCATCACCGGCATCCTCACCTTCAAGGACCTCATCATCGTCATTCCCTTTGACGTCCTCCTCATCAGAGGATATGTGCAGCTCCTCCATCTCCTCCTCAGCCAGCTCCCCCCAACCCACCAAAGTCCCTATCTGAGGCCAACGCGCAGGCGTGATCAGCCACGTCCCCTGTAGGTAGACCTTGTCCCCAAGGAGCCAACCCTGCAGCCTCTCTGGACTCTGGAAGATGTCAGAGATCTGAGACCTGCTAAGGATGTAGAAGTCATGGACAGTCCCTGAGGATCATGCACAGACCAGCTGAACATTCAGTGTGTGAAAGACCTTGCAGTTGATGTAGTTGACTGTTTGTTGTCATGACGATCTAAGTGCCATCTGAATGCAGCCTATGGCACCCTGCACCTGAGATCTGTGTAAATCCCAGTGCCCTCACTTCCTGGTTCTCCTGATCGCGGGTGAAATGCACAAAGTTTTGTGCCTTCGCAAAGATGGCATCCGTGACCTCCTGGATACTCTTGTGCCTGGAGGCTTGTGAGATCCCACACAGGTCACCTGTGGAGCCCTGGAAGGAGCTACTGGCATAAAAATTGAGTGGCACAGTCACTTTCATGGCCACTGGCAGTGGATGCCCTCCATGTCCTCACGTCACCAAATCCTATAGCAGGTGGCATGTGTGACCAACCAGTTCCTTAGACAAATGCAGTCTTTGGCGAGACTGGTTTTCTGTCATCTGCAGCAATGACAGGAACTGTCAGCTGACCCTGGGTCTAGCAAGGCACCTACGGGCAACGGCTCACTGTGTAACTTTAGCTGAGTGTGCAGCAGGCTCTGCCGCCCTTTCATCTTTAGGAGGTGCTCCTCCCTTTGCTGAGCCAGGCATCTCCACCCCCCTCTTCTTCTTCTTGGTTTCTCTGGCCTCTGTAAGTCATGAGGCATACCGCTAAATCACCAGGCTCCATGACCCTGATGTTCTCCTGCAGGATCAAAGAGAGACATGCATGGGTGTACTAAGAACCTCTCTTGGTTAAGTCTGAAGGCCCCTTTACACATACAGGAGATTGTTGGCCACCACTTGGATAGCCAGTGTGTAGTGTGCTTCATGGCTGTCCGAAACCCCACCCACGTCCGTCCCACTCCACTTGATGAATTGGCAGCAGCTTCAGCCACTGCACTGCATGCTATGGTCTCAGCTCATGCACAGGCATTATTTTCACCCACGCTGCAAGGCAGCACTGTTAGTTTGAACTATAATGAACACTGGTCCAAACCTTAATAAAGACATTGCAAGAGGCTGTGTGCGCTCCACCAGTGACTGTGTCAGGATTTGGTGACATGAGGGCATGGAGGGCATCCACTGCCAGTGGCCATGAAAGTGACTGTGCCACTCAATTTTTATGCCAGTAGCTCCTTCCAGGGCTCCACAGGTGTCCTGTGTGGCATCTCACAAGCCTCCAGGCACAAGTGTATCCAGGAGGACACGGACGCCATCTTTGCGAAGGCACAAAACTTTGTGCGTTTCACCGCGATCAGGAGAGCCAGGAAGTAAGGGCACTGGGATTTACATAGATCTCAGGTTTCGCATAGGTGCAGGTTGCCATAGACTCAGGTGGCACTTAGATCTTCTTGACAACAAACAGTCAACTACATCAACTGCAAGGGCTTTCACACACTGAATGTTCAGCTGGTGTGCGACCACCAAAAAAACACAACCTACAGGTCTGTGCATGATCCCCAGGGAGCGTCCATGACTCCTACATCCTTAGCAGGTCTCAGATCTCTGACATCTTCCAGAGTCCAGAGAGGCTGCAGGGTTGGCTCCTTGGGGACAAGGTCTACCTACAGGGGACGTGGCTGATCATGTCTGCGCGTTGGCCTCAGATAGGGACTTTGGTGGGTTGGGGGGAGCTGGCTGAGGAGGAGATGGAGGAGCTGCACATATCCTCTGATGAGGAGGACGTCAAAGGGAATGACGATGATGAGGTCCTTGAAGGTGAGGATGCCGGTGATGAGGCCATTGCATTGGCCATATGAGGCAGGCGCACTCGGGAGGCCCTCATACCTATAAAATTCATGGATGATGATGTCGAGATGCAGTGAGGACAGTCCTGGCATCCTCCCCTTGCATCTATGAACGTTTGACTCTTGTTGGCTGTTGGCAGCGCACATACGCTCAGTGCTCAGGCTCATGTCATGGAGACGCAGTGGAGGCCCCAGTAGTCACTAGATTCCAGAAGGATGATGAGGACATGCAGTGTGGACACTCCATTGGTCTTCACATAGTCTCTGTGAATGTCTGACTCCTCTCTGGCTGAGGGCAGCTCGTTAGTGTTTTGTGATCAGGGTCATATAATGGAGACAGAACTGTGAAACTTTAAATGCACCTGATCCTTTGTCTGCCTTCAGCACCTGACTCTTTCAGGAGCACAGCATTACTGGTCACAGATGCTGAAGAGATGGGGGGCCAGCCCCAACTCAAAGGCACTGAGAGCACACAGAGAGAATGACGGAACACTCTGACACTTTCCTGCTACATTCTGGCAGCAATAACAAGCACCATTAAGGTGCAGGCATCACTAATGTGTCCAGTGAGTGTGAAGCCAGATAATCACTTTGGTCTGAAGGATGCACAAAGCACAAGGAAGAGGCCCTGGACTGAGACAGCTGCCTTTATCTTGTGCAGAAAGGTTTCATATCTGGTTGAAACGAACACTGCTCATCAGAACAAGGAACGATAGGCAAAGAGACTTTCTTGTGATTGTACAACTTGCCAAGTTGGCCAGGTCCTCTGCTGCCCCCTAAAAAGCACATTAATTTGCAGTCTGCACCTGAGAAGTGAAAAGTTCTGGAGCATTTGGTGGCACTTTCATGCTTTTGCATTGCTTGAGTAGACAGAAAAGCTTCAGAGGCCCAACTCCAAGCATTCAATGGAGCTGCAGCTAAACGGTCTCATCAGTGGAAGAAGGTTCACTTTTGACAAACTTTTCTACTTCCCTCTACACCCCCCCCCCCTCCCCCTGGCATGTGCTTGAGTATTTGCTTCAGTATGTCTATGTTGCCCCCACCTCCAACAATAACATACCCCCAAGATCTGACCTGCACTGGAGCCCATGCCCAGCAGCGCACTGGAAGCCAGCCAGGAAAAAGCAATTAGCCTGGTCCTCCCTGTGAATGCACAGCGCCTCTTCCTTGATGTCCTGTGGACAATGTTCGCAAGTGCTGCGCAAGGTTGTGTGCACTAACGTCCAAGTTCCCCTCAAAGTTCAGGTCGCCAGTTGCACTCCCTTTAAAGGCAGTCGTGGAGTACGCCATCCTGAAGTCACACCAACATGGGCAGTAAATTTGATGTGGGGGCATGTTTATGGCCTTGTTAATCTATAGCGCAACTTTTAGTGATTCGTGTACTCGTACTCCCAGATCCCAACCCAGACCTGCATTTTTCAAATAATAAGTGACCTCCCCTTTCTTCCAACCAAAATGTACTACCTCATAGTTATCTGTGCAGAACTTCATTTTCTAATTATTTTCCCATTCTGAAAATTTATTGTCCTCCTGTTATTTGTTGCAGTCCTTCTCAGTATTGACTATCCCAATTTGGTATCGTCTGCAAATGTAGATATCATGCTTTTGATTACAAAGTCCAAATTATTAATGTAAATTCTGAACAGAAGTGGTCCCAGCACTTGTGGAATACCAATTTCCACGTTCTGCCACTCTGAATAACTACTCTTTACTCCCATTCTTCGGTTTCTGTCATGAAGTCAACTGGCAATCCATTCTGCCACTTGCTCCCTAACTCCACATTCTATAACCTTATTCATTAGTCTATTATGGCGCATTATTAAAAGCCTTTTGAAAACCCAGATAAACCGCATCTACTTCATTACCGCAACCTGCTCACTCTGTTACTTCCTCAAAAAATTTAATAAGATTTGTTAAGCAAGAATTTGTCTTCTATATTCCATCTATGGGGCCTGTAAGTACTTGATGTTAACACTAGAGCAGGATATTTCCTTGTTCATTATTTGTAGTGGCATCATAAATGTTGCTTTTATCAATCTCCTTTATCAATTCCTAAAAATAGCGCAGAATAGATCTTCTGCCCGGATATGCGACTATAATGCACAGAAAAAAGTCCTTGTTTTTAGAAAGAAAAACTTATTCAGTACCTTTAAGGACAGTGATCTCTCCTGATTTGATCTTTTACAAATGTGATTGATGAGAGACTTCCTTCACTACACAGCTTTCAGGCATAATCTTCCTATTTTATCTTCTTATCGAAAGAAATATTGGCTAGTCATGACTAGAGAAAATGCTATTGGTGCTTTTGATTTCCTTTATTGACCACACTGACTGCACTGATGGAAGACACCTTTGAAGTGATGTATTTGGAGCTGAACCTAACAACTGATGCTAAATTCAACCTCGTGCTTTGTCCTTTGGTTACTTCCCCCAGCTTTGTTAGCGAATAAGTGTTTCTGCTTGGGAATCAAAGCAAGCCTGTCTTGACTGAGCACACTAACGCTTCTGTTATTATTCATTGAAGACAGTTTTGACTCTTGAGTGAGCAGCCTTTGAAAATCCACAAGTTATTGAAATGCTACCTATTTGCAGAGGGCAGCTGCTGAAAGTTGACAGAAACCTAAAGTGACAGACAGCATTTTTTGTTAGATTGCACCTTCAGCTGGCTTTTTCAACAAGATTCTCAAATAATTTTGTCATTATCAAGGAGTGATGAACAATAGCAAGCAATTTTGTAGGGCCATAATTACCACATTCAATGGATACACGATAGAAGAAAGACTTTTATTTATCTAACTATACAATCTTTTTCTCAAATCTACTTGCTACAATGCAAGTGAATCCAGGTCCTATGATCTCCCTATAGGTTACCACATCAGCAGCAGAGCTTCATTATGCCTCACACACTTTTGTTCCACAGATTTTATTTTTATAATTAATGTGAATTTAAAATAGAGGTTGGTACCATTAATACAAAAACAAAGTATGGCACCTCCTCTAGACTCATCTTTTAAGTCTTTACTTGTCCCATTAGCACTCCGTTCAGCCATGCACCATTTGTCATTTATTGTCTCCTGCCCTCCACCCTATCACAGGCCTTGTCTTTTGTTCTTTTTCCAACTCTCCCCCTTTCATTTGCTGAAACCGATTACATTTCTAACTGTTCTCAATTCTGATGAAAGGTCACACACCTGAACTGTTACAAGTTAGTTCGTTGGATAGTGTGCCAAATTTATCTGTGGAAGCCAATTGCCACAATGCTCTCACGTTTTGTTAATTGGACTCACCGGTTCCCTGGCACCACTGGTGGAATGTATATTGTTTTATCATCACACTTTTCTTTGGCCCAAAGTATTTTTCAAGAGCACTTACAACTGTATCAAGACTAGATGTGTTTTCTGTGAGCTTCTTGAATATTCTTGAGCCTTCTGCTCCAAGACAATGTACAAGTATCACCTTCTTACAGATTGCTGCTACTTGCAGACTGTCCATCCCTGTAGCAATCAAGTAGGTCTTGAACCCTAAAACCCATCGAGCCCACAGCATGTGTGGATTTTCCGGCAAAGAAATGCTGTTGGGTCAGGTAAATTTAAACTTTTCTCAACCATCCTCATTGTGAATTTGTTGTATATTTTATATCTCAGATCTATACACAGATGACACTAGTTTCTATGGGTAGAATTTTCTGTGTAGTCATCAGCGCCAGGCAGCACCACGTCACTTTTAGGGGGGCTCACGGCAGGTCTCTACCTACCAGACCAGCCGCAAGGCGGGGTGGCTTTTCAATGGCTGCAAGGCTAGGGCTTGCTTGGGGAAGGGGGAGAAGTGGCCTCAGGCAAGGGAAAAGGCTGCAGGGTGAGGGCCATAATGGGGAAGCAGGGTACTCCAGGCTGTTTGTGGGGGCACAAGTTGATCTGTGCAAGTTATCTGAAGATGGTGAGGGCTGAGGAGGCAGTCTCCAGAGGAGATGAGACCAGATGGTGATGTGAGGCTGTGTGTGAGAGAGTGAAAGGTGATGCCCCTTGAGCTGGAAGTGAGTGAGATGCCAGTCAACATGTGATGGGCTTGAGTGTGCGGGTTTAGAGTGATGAGATGGTTCCTTACCCTGGTGGCATGGGTGAGATCATTCATCCCCTATCTGCAGTGGAGGCCAACCTTTTCTGTGCAACATTGGCACTGATCACCACTGCCATCACCTGCAAAGCCAGAGTGGTGAGGTTGCTGGACTTCCTTAGGACAGAGTGGGGAATGGAGGATATCAATAAGGGCTTCCGTGGGTCCAAAAGGCATTCCAGAGATGCATCACTGAATCAGGAGGCTGTAGTGCATTGCTCTGAAGAAGAGTCATACAGACTCAAAACATTAACTTGGTCTTTCTCTCCACAGATACTGTCAGATCTGCTGAGTTTTTCCAGCATTTTCTGTTTTTGTTTCAGATTTCCCACATCCGCAGTATTTTGCTTTTATCTACTAAGTCTTTATCCAATGTATTTTAAGTGAGTATGGTTTACCTTAAGTTTTACATTGTTATTACTATCATGCATTTACATTGTCATTACTACATTAACACTACCCTGTCTCCCTCCTTCAAGTCCTTGAATTCAAAGGTTCAGGTGATCTGGAGGCTTTTAATCCAGTACTTGACACCTTTCTGTAATTGTAGCAAGTGTCTGGTGCAGTACCTTCTGTTATAGGTGGAAGCTTGCTTCTGCTCCTAAGACTGCTTTCTTGCCTGGTTGTCCTGGTAACCCTTGGTTATGAACCATGGTATGAGTTTTTGCGGCAGGATTGGAAGTTGTATGCCCATCAGGGGTTTGGATGGGGAAAGGCCATCATTGTAAAGGGGTTGATCTATTTGTGAACAGTGCTGTGGGGAAATCCTTGTTCTTTTTTATGAGGGCTTTTGCTGTACGGGACCCTTCTTATTTGACTGTGGGTATCTTGGGTAGCTGGTGCAGTGCTGGAACCTGGATGTGGTGGCAAGGTGCACAAAGTGCTTATTTGAAAATTGTGGGCTGGACACGATCTCGTCCAGGATGCCATGGCTGGCAAACATCTCTTTTAGTGCCTTAATTTCTGCCTCTGTGGTAGTTGTATATAGTTGCTTCACCTCAACCCATCTGGAGAAGTAGTCCACCACTATAAAGAACGATTTGTTGTTGCAGACGAACAGGTCAATGCTCAGACTCTCCCATGGCCTGGTTGGGAAATACATGGGGATGAGGGGCAATGCACAAACCTGGCAATTTATAATGGCGTCGTCAATCACCGTTGAAATGTCTGACCATCAGACAGCAGATTGTCATGTGCTCTGCGCTTGGTGACACCCAAGTGGCCCTAGTGCATTTTTCAAGGATCTCTGGCTGCAGGGAAACTGGGATAATCAGTCACTCATTGTACACCAGCAAGTCATCTATAATCATTAAGTGTTTTTGTTGTTTGAACCAAGTTTTCATGGTCCCTCAGTTTGGTCTCTGCTGAGACCATCCATGTTGACAGTATCTGCGGATGTGGGCGCACTCTTTATCGTGCATTTGTTCCTGGCAGATCTGTTGGAGTTTATTTGTGTTCTCTGGCAGGTGTCTTCTTGTCAATTGGGGGTAAGCTTCCAGTTGTTTGATGAGATTGACATCCTGTTTTGTCAGGAGGCCCATGTAGCCCTTGAAAGTTTATCTGCTGTTGTCTGGTTTTTATCTTGGATGTATACCTATCAAATATTTAACCCATTTGATTCAGTTAATGAAAGGTTTAATTCAGCTAACAAAACAGCTAAAAATCTTTTGCGACAAGCAGAAAGTCACACACATTAATTTCACACTCATATTCAGACACAAAGGCCTTGAGAAGAGGCTTTCCCAGACAGGGTTACAGGTGATAATGCTGCAGCTGTGTTTAAGAAAAGCATGTTTTTTGATCCTCAAGAAACAAAGACAGAACTCTAACAGTAAGACAATGGTTAGGTTATTCTAAAGGCAACAGGTTTTCTTTAAATCAGAGACTTCGGTAAACAAGTCAGTCAACTTTGCCCGACCATCAATGAGTTGAGGCCTTAGATAGGTTTCCTCATAGCTGAGACAAGACAACAGAAACTGTGCTCTACACTTTTGATTGTGAGTATAAACTAATTGTTTGTTTGAATATCCTGTGTGTATTTGTAAGTGCTTTTGCCTCTTTCATTTACTTTTAAAGAATTTTGTACTTTGTATTTATATTTAGATTGTCATGAAATAATTGAACTTTGTGTCCCTAGGTGACAAATTAGCAGTCCGTGGAGATTGTAATATTTAAGGTACAGGATATTCCAATGCTTGTTACATTTATTCCTGCCTAGTGACAAAGGTGGGATCCCATGGGAGTGTTTCAATTGGTCAACAGATCAGTTCAATGGTCAATGAACAGCTCTTCTGTTGGGCAGTCAGTCAATTTCATGGAGTTAGTCAGAAATGTCTCAGGCATGGCTCAGGGGAGCCTGGGAATCAAAGAGGGCTCTGCGGAAGCCATTGTAATTGAAGAGGGCTCAAAGGAAGCCCTGGGAGTCGTATCTAGCTGGATACAGCCGTGAGACAGGAGTTTGGAGAAACTCAGGGGCAGTGCCAGCTCAGTGAAGCTAGCTGTCTAGCAAAGAGCTGAAACTATGCCAATAAGTAGAAGCTGAAGTGCAGACTTGGGAATCCAAGGAGAAGGAATCTTGGACGGTGAGATTGAAACCCTCTGGTGGGCCACTGTAAAAGCCATCCGAGTGGGAGCAAATTTTGGAGAGAATTCCAAGGACAGATCTTCAAAGGTGGAGATTGGGAACCCTCGTGAGAAAGACAAAGGCCAGAATTTTCCTATCGGCGATTTGGGGGGCGGGGCCCACTCGCTGACGGGAAAATGACCCGGGATGACATCGGGAGGAACCCCCGACGTCATCCTGGTCCCTTTAAATTTTTAGGAAGGCGTGCGGACAGTGAAATCAGCTGTCTGCCCGCCGCCGAGCCGGTGGGGCCTGCCCGCCATCCGAGGGCAAAATTTTGCCCAGAGTTTCAGTGAGATTGGCTGACTCAGTGGGACTAACATCTGGGGTGATTTGTTGAGAAATATATGGAATCTGTTTTGTTTGCATTTGTTATTTACTCTGCAGTGTAGTGAGTTCAACCACAGTTCATCTGTTAACTCACATGTACCTCATACTTATGCTGAATGTTAGAGTATCAGATAGTTACTGTAAATTATTTTATATTTCTGACCTTGAATAGTAAAGTTTATTTTTGTTTATCCAAAACCTGTGGAATCCTGTAGCTTTACTCCAAAAGCAGGTGTCTTGAATCTCAACATTATCTACTTTACACAAAATGTTATTGGCCCCTAATCAGATCTCCCCCACATTCTGGGATCTGGCCAAGGATCATAACATAAATTGGGGACCTTGGATCCACAGACAAATGCAAGTGCTGATACTTGGTTGAGATTAGGGGGCTGCATCTTCTGGTCGGCGAGTGGCGGAGGGGGCTTGGCTTGCTCGCCAACAGGTAAAATGACGCAAGGTGTTGTTGGGCGGGCGTCCCGATGTCACCCCGCATCAGTTACATTTTCAGGTCAGCGCGCGCAGAGCCGAGTCGGTTGTATGGCCTCCGACCTATCAACGGCCACTTAAGGCCATTAATAATGTAAATGAATCAATCAATGGACCTACCCGTTAAACCTTAAGGGTGGTGGGCAGGCTGGGAGCCCAGGCGGCCTTCCGAAAAAACATGAAACCTCATCCACATGCGGGATTAGGTTTCATGAGGGTATTAAAATTTGTATTAAATGTATAAATCAAAGAAATTGACATGTCCCAGCTCATGCGACAGTGGCACATGAGGGGACATGTCAGTAGTTTTAAAAAAAATCCTTATTCAATGTTTCAAACCTGAGCTGATCTCTCTGGGGCAGCACTTTGCCTCAGGGAGATCTATGCATTCTTTTACGCACATGCACAGAAGAGCACACTCCCAGCTCAGGGAATCCCCCCTGCCCGCACAGGGAGTACATGGCGCTTCCTGGAGGATATAACGCTGGGCGGGCCTTAATTGGCCCGCCCACTTAAAATGGCAGCGTGCCCCCGACCAGGGGCACCGATCCAGAACCTGCCTGCCCGCGCCCGTTCCCGCACATCCCCCCTGACGGGGAGAAAATGTTGCCCAGGGTTTATAAGATTTCCACGGTGAATTTGACTGTACTGATTGAAAAGCAGAATAGCATTGTCAATTGCTAAGACATTTCTGGAGAGGGAAGATTTATCCCTGTATGATTTGCAACAATTAACCAAGGCTAGGTTAATTGCATTAGCAGAAAAGTTAGAGTTAGAATTAAAAGCAGAAATAATTAAGGTAATAGCATAGCATCTGGGATTGGAAGAAGCAAAAGTGAATCCAGATATTTTAAGACCAAGTTAATAGCCTTCATGATGATTTAAAATCTCTTTTAGTTGAGAATTTAAACTGTCAATAAGTTCAACTGAATAAATTTACTTTGGCGGAGGGTAAAGATAGCAGGACCTAACATACTATCTCTTAGGTAAACTTTATGAGATGCAGATGAAACATCTGGATTCTGGGAGACAACTTTGCTAGCTCATTTGCAGCTAGCTAATAGGGAGGTGATGGCATAGTGGTATTGTCACTGGGTTGATAGATTAGGGGCCTGGGTTCAAATCCCAGCCATGACAGAAGGTGGAGTTTGATTTCAATAAAAATTGAATGATTATCATAAAAGCCCATCTGGTTTACTCATGGCCTTTAGGGAATGTTTGTTCAAAACCTCTGGAGTCTTGCAGTTTTATTCTAAAGGCAGGTGTCTTGATTCTCTGTTTTACAAAAATTGTTATTGGCCTCTAATCGGATCTTCCCCAAATCCTAGGACCTGGCCAAGGATCGTAACATAAATTGGGGATCTTGGATCCACAGACAAATACGGGTGCTGCTGTCCTTACCTGGTTTGGCCTATATGTCACTCCAGATCCACAATAATGTGTTTGACTATTAAATTATGGCTGGGCAATAAATGCTGGCCTAGCCAGTGACACCCACATCCACATCCTGTGAACAAATAAAAAAAAAGATGCTTGTGATCCATTTTGATTGTAACCTCGAGACAGATGATATAGTCTGAAAACTTCTCGCATGACTGTGAGGGCTTCCTATTCTACAACAGTGTATCTTGTCTCCATGCCCAATAGCCCTCTGGGGCGTGTCATACACAGCAACTTCCATCCAGTGGTTCCTGGAACAAAACCGCTCCCAAGCCTGTGGACAAAGCACCCATTCCTATGGTGGGTGGTGGGTAGGGCTGGGTCATAGCAGGCCAGGATGTCTGTGGAGAGCAACATTACCTTGATGCGAGTGAACGTTTGCTCTTGATGTGAGTCCCAGCACCATGCTTGGTCTTTCTTAAGTAGATGCCTCAAGGGTTCTATAATCTGTGCCAAATTTAGTGACAATTTTGCCAGCTGGTTTACCATCCCCAAGAATCGCTGGAGGTTTGGAATTGAGGATGGGGTTGAGAACTCGCTAATAACCTTGGTTTTTTGTGGGTCTGCTGTGATGACTTTATCACTGATGAGGGGCCCAGGAATCAAATTGATGTTTTGGAAAACCTGCATTTGTCATTTAGCATCAGCCCTGCTTCCTGCAGGCGCTTTAGAATGCTGTGAGTCTCTTGTCATTTTCATACATCATTGCACCATGAATCAATACATAATCCACATGACAAGTGACCCCCTAAAGACTTTGCAAAATGGCTGACATTGTAGGTGGGAATGTTTCTGGCATCAAAGTGATTCCAAATGGCAGGCAGTTAAAGCAGAATCTGCCAAAGAGGGTAATAAATCTTGTTAGCAGGCTGGACTCTTCATCAAGAGGGAGCTGCTAAAAGCCACTGTTTGCATCCGGTGTTGAAAATACCATGGTCTTTGGCTTTTGTCCACTGAGAACATGGGTTGTACTTCCCTGACTATGGATTTATTGAGCTGTGTCACATCGATGCAGAGACGGATGGACTCATTCGGTTTTAGGACTGGGGCCATCCCAGAGCACCATGTAGTTGGTTGTGTGACTTGGGGAGATGACTCCTACGTTTGTCATCTCGTCTAGCTGTTTCTGCATCTGCTTCATGAGTGGATGGGGGATCTTATGTGGTGTGAAAGGGCACGCGGGTTAAAGCATCCTTTCTCAGTGTGATCCTGTATGCGTTTTTCAGTCACCCTAGTCCTGCGAAGAGTTTCAGGAACTCATATTTGTACTTGGAGCCAGGCCCTTGCTGGCTGACCTCGTCAATCTTCCATAACAGGTTAAGCTCAACACAGGTTTTGGGGCTTAGTAGTGAACAATCCTGGTTGTGGATCACAAAGAGGGTCACACAGGTTGTTTTATTCTTGTATCTTATTGTTGCGTGCAGGGTGCCTTTCACTGGGAGATTTAAACTTACTGGCCTGTATACAGTTGTGGTGGGTGGCATCAGCTGCTGGGTCACCAGCTATGGTTTTTTGCCCAACCTGACTGTTACGCAGGCTCCTGTGTCTAATTTAAAATTTGTTAAATGGCCATTGGCTGAAATGTCCACATTCCAAAATGAGAAACCAAGATTTTGATCTCACCCAAGGAGCATGGCTGTGTCTCTTCCTGGCCCCGCAGTCACAACTTTGTGGATGATCTTTTGGCCTTCTGTGCATTTCAAAGCTTTTGTCTTGCACAGTTTGCCAGTTGCACAGAACGCATTGGATTGAAATTGCAAGGGCATTGATCTCAATGGTGGGGGTGCTTTGCTCCACTGCATTGGCATGGTCGCTCTGCTGGTCGGTTCGGGTATTGCTTTCCCTGGCCTGGAGTGTCCCTGTGTTTTTGTTGCTTAATTGCTAAACTGTAGGTTGGCCTCTGCATCATGGTTTCTTTTCTCCCCTTAAAATAGCCCTGTACATCTCACGGAGTTCTGAATGCCTCACTATCCGAATTGCCTTTTCCAGGGTTAGATCTTCCATTGGTTGCCTGAGGTCAGAGAGTGCTTCATCCACTACTCCTCCCACTATTCGGTCTCCAATGAGTTCAAATTTAAAGTTTCCATATTCGCAAACTTCTGCCATCCTGTACAGATCATTGATGAATGGATCAATAAATTCTCCGGGCTGCTGGACTCACTTGTTAAATTTAGCTCTTTTGAGTATTTTATTGCTTCTTAGATTGAAATAAACATTGAATAATTTTAGTACTTTTTCAAATTTACCAGATGATTCCTTGACTCGCTGTTTTGCAATAATGTTGTCTGCAATCAGGCCTAATGAGTAAAGCAGTGTGTTCATCTGTTCTGCAACTGACTTTTTGTCTAAACCTGAAGCGAAGCTGTATCTTAAGAACCTTTTCCTCCAAAGTCCCCAATAATATGATTGATCAGGGCCTTGGATTATTCCGAATTGATTTGGAAGTGTGAAATTATGATCCATTATTAAATTTTTATAAGTATAGGTCCTGCTTTAAGAGCTTACCCAATTTCAAGATGATGTTGCTGTTCACTTGGAGACAAAAGGATTTCCCACGCTTTCTGGTTTTGGCAGGCTCTGCTGCAATGGCAAACATATTCAGCTTTGAAAGTTTCTAATAATGGCTACCTGGATTGACTACCTGCAGTGTTCTCTAGCTCAGTGTTTTACTTTAAAGTCGTGAATTAGTTTAATCCTGGTTTTTCCTTTCTCTCAGCTGAGTTTAGAAGCCATGATTCTCCTGGATTATTTTATTATTTTTTTTTCCATTTTGGAGCAAATTTTCATCAGTGCCCCTGCTCTTGGAACTTCTTTTCAGGTCAGACCGCTTTACTGAATTTTTTCTCAGATTTCCAGCATTTCAGTTTCTCTCTGCATTTTCTGTGAGGTCTTGAGTTTTTCTACAAGCTGCCACCATGTTGTGTGGTGGTGGTTACAGTTTGTAAGTCTGAAGATGTCTTCAGTCATATCTAGGTTAACTGTGAGTCTATATTGACTCTTAGAACTATTTACAAATGTTCAGTAAAGGGTACAAGTTGGGAGTTGTCTCAATGCTTGCTGGTACACACGGCTCCATCCAACACTAGACTGACCCTGGGTTGGGTCATGTGCTCTCTAACATCACCATGTGGGCGGTACTGTACTCAGTCGCATATTAACCCTATATGCGCCAGACCCTTATACTGCAAGAACAATTGAACACCATAGCAGAGTAGAGAAGGATTAGCATTGTTGAGACTGAAGGAGGATATCGCAGGGCTATGAAGAGGAATTTTACCATTGAAATGCTAGCGAGGCCATTACATTTTTTTCTTGTGCTGCATCCATCCTAGGAACTGTGCTGCTGGCTAATCGGCTGAGGCACCTGCTGTCCATTTGAGGACCTCCTTCCTATTTCTCACTCGCTCCACAGGGTTCCCCATGACCATTTTAGTGAATCTGGCCTAATGTTGTGGTGCCTCAGTGACTACCATTGGAAAATTGCACCTCCTCTTTCAAGAGCTGCAGGCTTCACTTAAAGTGGCAGCAAATTGACATGATTTCCACTTTACCAAAGGGCAAACCTGTGAGTAGTGCAGTTGGTGATGGAAGCTTGATTTTTTAAACTGGATGAAGCCCAACCACCAACATTTTGTACTAACGTCTTCAAAGTGTTGGAGCAGATGCCCTGCCCATGGCTAGTCCCATCTATGTTCCACATTGACTTTTAAATGTTTTAAACTTACAAGGGCTTTCTACTTACAAGGGGTTTACCGTGTCTCAGACACTGTCCTCAGCAGCTCCACAATCATAGTACAATGTGCATATAATGGCACAAGTTATTTTAAAGACTGGGTTTCAACTAACAATGCTTCCATCACAGTTAAGGCAATACTATACTGAGCTGAAAATCTGGATTAATGGGGAGAATTTTCTCCCTGTTGGGCAGGCCAGTTGGGAGTGGGCACGGAGCCAATTGCTGCTCGCGATCGGCTGTGCGCCGCCATTTTACGTGGGTGGGCCAATTGAGGCCCTCCTGACGTGACACGTGCCCGATAGTGCTCAGCTCCACCTGTAGGGGGAGGAGGGAGGAGGGAGGAGGGGGAGTCAGGGCTGCCTCAGGAAGATTAAGTTCATAATAAAAATTTGAACTAAAGAAAGAGTAAAATGATTTAGACATGTCCCTTCAGTTGACAGTGTCACATGAGCTGGGACATGTTTATGAAATGTGAATAAATTATTTATAGATATTGTTAAACCTTCAGGAAACCTCATCCCACCCGTGGAATGAGGTCTCCTGAAAAACGCAAAGGCTGCTTGGGCTCTTCGCCTGCCCGCCAACCTTAACGTTGAACAGGCAGCGTTAATTAGTTCAATTGACTTTTTAATGACCTTAACAGGCCTTTGACTGTTCAGCGGGTGCGCAGCCACCTCTGGCGTGCATCCGCTGAATGAAAGGCCTGAATGACGCGCGGTGACATCGGGACACACGCCTGATGTCACCGCGTGTCATTTTATGTGTCAGCGTGGGGGCCCCGCCCTGGCATGCTGATGTGAAAATTCTCCCCAATGCTTTATTCATCAGTGAATACATTTTGAAATAAACTTACTATTTACAGAAATAAAAACAGAAAATGCCAGAAAATCTCAGGAGGTCTGACAGCATCTGTGGGGAGAGAAACAGAATTAACGTTTCGAGCCCGTATGACTCTTCTGCAGAGCTGTGAGGAAGACTCGTATGGACTTGAAATGCTAACTCTGTCTCTCTCTCCACAGATGCTGTCAGACCTGCTGAGTTTTTCCAGCATTTTCTGTTTTTATTTCAGATTTCCAGCATCCACAGCATTTTGCTTTTTATATTATTTACAGAAATGAAATTGACTATTGCTTCTGGCACTAAACTGAACTTCAATATTTATTGGCCTGCAATGCTTCATTCCTCTGGCTCATTGTGGAATGCCAAAATTTTTGAAACATTTTTAAAAAGCAAAAAAAACGAGCTAAATCACAACAATTGGTACATAATATAACATTTATTTAATGCCATTTTAACAGCAAGACTATAGTTTAAAGCCAACCAGTGCTTCTTTTCTTTATTTTGAGCGTTATGACAGAGATATTTCATTATTTCCCAATATTCTCCTGGCAGCAGGGGCCCAGAGTATTCAGAATGTCTCTCAAGTATCACACCCGAAATAGCCATTCTTCACACATAAAACCTGGCAATGATCATTGGCAGACTGTTCAACATTAGGGGTATGAAAGCTCAGACACGATCCTGTCATTGCCTCTCTCCTGCACACAGATATCTTTCAGCAGGAATCACTGAATAATGATCTGAAGCAGCAGCCTTGGGTGCTTCTATTTTTCTGTCCTAGCCTGGAACCACTTCGGTCAATCATAATATCCCCACTGCTGCCCAACTGAAGTCAATGCAGACTGAATAACTTCTTGGCCAGTATGGCTGGTCATCACAATATGTGATGTATTTACTCACTGATCTGTAGAAGGAGGCAAATCCACAGTAGTAACATTTCATTGTTATATTTCCTCAAGCAACAGTCAGTAATTTTATAGCATGATATGAAATTTAGATAATAGGCTTTGCTTGTTTACAACATTTGTAAAAATATAAACGTATAATGTCTTCAGAAAGAAAATCCAATAATACTCTCAGCTCGATGAGCTGTTGGGCAGTTAGGGTTTAAGTCATTTCTTACCCCCACAAGAAGAACATATGAAAATAGATAATCTGCTTAGAAGTATGGGTGCCAGACATAAGGCCTTTATTTTTATCTGCAGATCCAGTGAGTAACCTTTTTTCCTTTATTCCTTTCTCTCGAAGGCAACAATCATGCATTGGTACCAAACCGTTTAACAGACTTCTGCTTTTTTGCTCAATTGTCAATGCTTCATATCTGAGCCTATGGATGAGTCTTGAAAGGCAGTTCAACTGTGGAAAGCACCAGTGCCACTCCCAATCCTGTTCTCACCCAGCATCTATATCTCCACAGTTCCCGTGCAGCATGAATTGCACTAGGAAGGAAAGGAAATTCTGTCTAACTTTTCTTCTCATTGGAATACAGACCCTCAGGTCAAATGTAGCATGGCTGATTGCTGGCTAGCTGAGATCAGATAACTTAAAGCAGAATTACCTGGAAAAACTCAGCAGGTCTGGCAGCATCGGCGGAGAAGAAAAGAGTTGACGTTTCGAGTCCTCATGACCCTTCGACAGAACTTGCGTTCGAGTCCAAGAAAGAGTTGAAATATAAGCTGGTTTAAGGTGTGTGTGTGGGGGGCGGAGAGATAGAGAGACAAAGAGGTGGAGGGGGGAGGGCGGTGTGGTTGTAGGGATAAACAAGCAGTGATAGAAGCAGATCATCAAAAGATGTCAACGACAATAGTACAATAGAACACATAGGTGTTAAAATTAAAGTTGGTGATATTATCTAAACGAATGTGCTAATTAAGAATGGATGGTAGGGCACTCAAGGTATAGCTCTAGTGGGGGTTTTTTTTATATAATGGAAATAGGTCGGAAAAGGAAAATCTTTATAATTTATTGGAAAAAAAAGGGAAGGGGAAACAGAAAGGGGGTGGGGATGGGGGAGGGAGCTTACGACCTAAAGTTGTTGAATTCAATATTCAGTCCGGAAGGCTGTAAAGTCTCTAGTCGGAAGATGAGGTGTTGTTCCTCCAGTTTGCGTTGGGCTTCACTGGAACAATGCAGCAAGCCAAGGACAGACATGTGGGCAAGAGAGCAGGGTGGAGTGTTGAAATGGCAAGCGACAGGGAGGTTTGGGTCATTCTTGCGGACAGACCGCAGGTGTTCTGCAAAGCGGTCGCCCAGTTTACGTTTGGTCTCTCCAATGTAGAGGAGACCACATTGGGAGCAACGAATGCAGTAGACTAAGTTGGGGGAAATGCAAGTGAAATGCTGCTTCACTTGAAAGGAGTGTTTGGGTCCTTGGACGGTGAGGAGAGAGGAAGTGAAGGGGCA
The DNA here is from genome assembly GCF_017639515.1 of Carcharodon carcharias. Classification (NCBI taxonomy): domain Eukaryota; kingdom Metazoa; phylum Chordata; class Chondrichthyes; order Lamniformes; family Lamnidae; genus Carcharodon; species Carcharodon carcharias. The sequence continues at coordinate 39,456,108 of NC_054474.1, read as the reverse complement.
GTTGTTACATCTTTTGCGTGGGCATGGGGTGGTGCCATAGGAGGGGGTTGAGGAGTAGGGGCTGATGGAGGAGTGGACCTGGGTGTCCCGGAGGGAGCGATCCCTATGGAATGCCGATAAGGGGAGATGTGTTTGGTGGTGGCATCATGCTGGAGTTGGCGGAAATGGCGGAGGATGATCCTTTGAATGCGGAGGCTGGTGGGGTGATAAGTGAGGACAAGGGGGACCCTATCATGTTTCTGGGATGGAGGAGAAGGCGTGAGGGCGGATGCGCGGGAGATGGGCCGGACACGGTTGAGGGCCCTGTCAACGACCATGGGTGGAAAACCTCGGTTAAGGAAGAAGGAGGACATGTCAGAGGAACTGTTTTTGAATGTAGCATCATCGGAACAGATGCGATGGAGGCGAAGGAACTGAGAGAATGGGATGGAGTCCTTACAGGAAGCGGGGTGTGAGGAGCTGTAGTCGAGATAGCTGTGGGAGTCGGTGGGTTTGTAATGGATATTGGTGGACAGTCTATCACCAGAGATTGAGACAGAGAGGTCAAGGAAGGGAAGGGAAGTGTCAGAGATGGACCACGTGAAAATGATGGAGGGGTGGAGATTGGAAGCAAAATTAATAAATTTTTCCAAGTCCTGACGAGAGCATGAAGCGGCACCGAAGTAATCATCGATGTACCGGAGAAAGAGTTGTGGAAGGGGGCCGGAGTAGGACTGCAACAAGGAATGTTCCACATACCCCATAAAGAGACAGGCATAGCTGGGGCCCATGCGGGTACCCATAGCCACACCTTTTATTTGGAGGAAGTGAGAGGAGTTGAAGGAGAAATTGTTCAGTGTGAGAACAAGTTCAGCCAGACGGAGGAGAGTAGTGGTGGATGGGGATTGTTCGGGCCTCTGTTCGAGGAAGAAGCTAAGGGCCCTCAGACCATCCTGGTGGGGGATGGAGGTGTAGAGGGATTGGACGTCCATGGTGAAGAGGAAGCGGTTGGGGCCAGGGAATTGGAAATTGTTGATGTGACGTAAGGTGTCAGAGGAATCACGGATGTAGGTGGAAAGGGACTGGACAAGGGGAGAGAGAAGGGAGTCAAGATAACGAGAAATGAGTTCTGTGGGGCAGGAACAAGCTGAGACGATCGGTCTACCGGGGCAGTTCTGTTTGTGGATTTTGGGTAGGAGATAGAAGCGGGCCGTCCAAGGTTGGGAGACTATCAGGTTGGAAGCTGTGGGAGGGAGATCCCCAGAGGAGATGAGGTCAGTGACAGTCCTGGAAACAATGGCTTGATGTTCAGTGGTGGGGTCATGGTCCAGGGAGAGGTAGGAGGAAGTGTCTGCGAGTTGACGCTCAGTCTCCGCGAGGTAGAGGTCAGTGCACCAGACAACAACAGCACCACCCTTGTCAGCGGGTTTGATGACAATGTCAGGGTTGGACCTGAGAGAATGGAGTGTAGTAAGTTCAGAGAGAGACAGGTTAGAATGGGTGAGAGGAGCAGAGAAATTGAGACGACTAATGTCGCGCCGACAGTTCTCAATGAAAAGATCAAGAGAAGGTAAAACTCAAAGCAGACTAGGAATCAAACCTGTGACCTTGTGTACAGGTTGAATTACTTTTTTGCACACCGGGAGTTTTGCTTATCAAAGGGAGCTCAGACACAATACGACGTCGCTAATGAGATAGTTTGAAACTTAACTAGAATAATTAAAATATTTTAATTCAGTGCTGATAATGGTAAACTCTGCCGGGTTTTTTTTAATTAAACGTAACACCCAGGTTACAATGTGCTCAAAGGCAGGAACCTGTTGAAGAATTGGTGCAATGTCACAAACTGTGACAGATTCCATTACTACTGCTCCTAAGTCAGTAGCAGAGGAGCCTGGTGATTATCCCCCTAATTTCCGACCCTCATTTTTTTGGTGAGAAGAATGTGAATTGTCACTGCTTTCTCTATATTAGGGCATATTAGAGCAGGAGATTACAGAGTGCAAATCTGTAGCCCATTACTCTGTGGTGCTGAAACATTGATGCACCTGTAAGGAATGGGAATCCTACCCTGCTATCCAAATGCTCAGGTCAGTTACATTGTTCCTGGCTTTTTTTCATTTATTTGTTCACGGGATGTGGGCGACACTGGCTAGACCTGCATTTATTGCCCATCCCTAACTGCTGTGCAGCTGAGATCAGCAAACTCAGCATAGATCAGCAATAAAACCTAGAACTTGCATGGGCACTCCAATGAATTGGGAAGACGTCTTGCTCAGATGAATGCTTTATTGGACATTATTGAAATTGAGGTGGGCAATTCAAACTCTGAAATTACATTACTGCACTTATATATACTTTACCTTGAATTTCATTAAATATTTATCACTTAATATCACGGTATTGATTTCTTAATGGCCTAAGAATTGAATATGGGATTGTCAAGGACAGGAGCACTTAAAAGATTGTGCTAATTATTTTTCTGTCTACTTTATTTCTTAAACCATTAACCCTTCCATTGGCAGTTTATTTGAGTTTGAATTGCAATCTTAAATTTGTGTAAATAATGCTTTATGAATAAAGTGGAAGTAATTCAAGTGGTCTAACATCTTGTGGTACTTGTGAATTTTGTCATGGTTTGGCAGGACCTCCATCATTATCCCCCCACCACCTTTTGCCTCACCTTTGGATTTTCTGATGACTTCCAGCCAACTTTGCATATCTCCAGATAGCTGGTCTAAAGTGATATTGCCAGAAGCCTCGTGATTAGGATGGAAGAGTTTTGAGGGAACTGAGAAGGTGAGGGGTGGTAGGAACGCAATTCAATTAGAAATTTAACAAAATGAAAAATTAACAATTTTCAGCAAAAGATACTTTTACAGCAATGAGAATTTAACAGCTAAGTAATTCAGTATCATTACTGTCTCAGAATAAATGGGTGTCAGTGTGTAAAAGCATTAAGCTCATTTTCGGTCCCTACTGTTTTCTTTCTCCTCTTCCATTTTAAGGCTTGATTGATGGAGTGTGCCAGAACATTGCAGTTTCACCATTTTAATTGTGTTTGATTGCCTGCAATTATTTACATTCTCCCACCAACTTCATTTCACATTTCTGAAAGACCACTGTCAACTACTCGAAAGAAAATAGTGTCATTTGTTAAAGTATTGTCAATTACATTGTTGAGGGTTGTTAATGTCATGTCAATTACATTGTTAAGATTAAGATAAACAGGTGATGGGTATGAATTGTCTTTGATCACAGTAGATAGGGGGTAGCTGGGACACTAGGTTGAGAAAAGCTCTGTGTTTTGCTTTTGGCTTCATCAACTGGCTTAGATCCTATTAACATCATCTTTGTACCTTAAAAAAGAAAGGTGTTAAGTAAACAAATGAAAATATGCATAAAACTGAGGAAAGGCCAACAAAAGTCTGCTGATCTTGGAAATGCCCAACAACCAGGTACCCCACTCTGAAATCTTCTGGTTTCTGCACTCTGTCATTCTTCAGTTTTGGTCAAGTTTAGAGGAATGCTGCCTTCACCAGTCCTGAGCTGGGATTATTTGATCATGACACAAAAGAATAGGTCTTATGTATTTATGTTTGTGATACAGATCTTTGTGCTGGAATTGTTTATTGGGAATTGAATTGTGGAGAACCTTAAAATGCATGGATGATAATTCCTTTGAGGCTTGCTGATTGCTGCTCCCAACTTTCTGTTATTCATTCATGGAACATGAAGCTCCATGCCTGGGGCTCAACTTTCTTAAAATCTATTCATATGGGTACTAAAAATTGGCAAAAATGTTCAACTTTACAACATTGCTATCATTTTTTTTAAAATCAGGATTGAGGTAATATTTGGAACATTTGAATGTTATAACCAGGACAGTACTGTATGGCTGAGTGAGGGACAGATGTCAGTACATAACGTAGAACCATGCTTGACATTTTGAATTTTGCTGGCTAGAGGCTAAAAGCTAATGTAGTACTTTAAAGACTTAATGGCATTTCACCTAAATTAAAAATCTAACTAAATCACTATCTTTAAATTTATTCTGCTTCAAATTCTAATGGATTGGGCTTGGAAAACATCATATCAGCCAAGAGCAATGCTCAGGCTGCTTATAATTCTTGCATTTTTATGCTTCTTTCAGACATAAGGTGACATTGCTGCTTTGTGGATGTGCACACTGTGCCTTTGCCCAGCCTACTCTTTTCCAATATTAACTTCAGTAAATCAGGCAAAGGGAGCCTGCTGGTAGTTGACACATCCTATGCATTTTTCAATACTAGCAGTTGACCAAAGTTAAAGAGCACCTAGAAACTGATTTTACTATATTTTTGGCAACTTCATTATTATTGATCTCATTGGACGGCAGAACTCTTGTCCACAGTTTGAGTGGACTTCAGACATGAAGATAAAGACATCAGTGGAAGGTATGTGACACTGCTTTAGACAGCCATCAATTGAAACTTCTCCGAGGCGTTGGCAAAGCCTTTGTGCTAAAAGATGCTGTGAGCATTCACAAAAGGATTTAATAGCATCACTGGTATAATGATCCAGCAATCTGGATGGAGATGGATAAGGTGGTTATTATTGAGCCAGAGCAATTGAATAGAAACAGTAACAGGAGCTTGATTGCTTTAACCAAACTATATCTGGGCTGAAATAGAACATTAAAACCACACAGAGCAGTGAGGCCACATTAATACAAAGAGCCTATGAACATTTAATCTCCACAGTCTTGCTTATGGGGCAGAATTTTGCGCCTCGTAGGTGGGTGCGCGCCTGACCTGATCAGGCATAAAACAGCGCGAGAAGATGTCGGGCGAGCCTCCCAATGTCATCCCGCACGAGCGCAATCTTCAGGTTGATGGGAGCGTGTGGGTGTCGGAGCCGCGCCAACCATCAATTAAAAGGCCAATTAATCCAGATTTTACACTGCCCATGCAATTTTACACTCATCACATGGGCAAAGCGGGCAGGCAGGCAGCCCACATTTTGCAAAACCTCATAGAAGGGCAGGATAAAAAGGGTCAGAAGCATTGGCAGTGTGAGTAGTGAGGAATTTAGGAGATAGGTTGCTTATCTGAACTTGACAGCTTCATCTCAGCTGAGCTTCATTCTTAGCATTTCTAGGCCTTATTTCAGGACTCATTGGTGTTTCCAAGGCCCCTGGAGGATTTTGACCGTGTGGACCCTTCCGGGTATCAGACACATTTTGTAACCCTGGTAAAATGGATTGTGCTTTCTGCTGGAGGCACCTCCTCTGAGGAGGAAGAGAGGGGCAGGAGGGAGAGAATGGCTTCCAGGGGAGAAACCTGTGGGAGGAGAGACACGGGCACAAGGGGTGCAGAGCCAACAGGAAGTCCAAGGCAGAAGGGCTGCAGAAAATGCCACTATCCTGCTGCCTGGGTTTATAGGCAGCGATGCAGCTACCTCAATATGTCTGAGGTGCAGTGCCAAAGGAGGCTCCATCTCTCCAGTGAGACAGTGACTTCTGTTTGTCAGATGATTTAGTCTCAGATCACCTCCAACTTTATGGGTGGAAACTCCATGCCAGTGGCTCTGAAGGTCACAGTAGCCCTCAGCTTCTATGCCTCCGGCTCTTTCCAGGGGTCAGTGGGGGATCTTTGTGGAGTCTCCCAATCAGCTATTCACAGTTGCGTCAGGCTGGTGACAGAAGCTCTGTTCAGGCAGGTAATGACATTTATTCATTTCCGTACAGACGAGGCCAGCCAAGCTGAGTGAGCCAGAGGATTTTCAGTGATTGCTGGGTTCCCCCGCGTCCAGGGTACAATCGACTGTACAAATGTGGCTATCAAGGCGCCAGCGGGTCAGCCAGGTGCCTTCGCCAACATAGAGGGATTCCACTCCATGAACATGCAGATGGCGTGTGACCACAGGATGCAGATTCAGTAAGCCTGTGCACGGTACCCTGGCAGCTCTCATGACGCTTATATCCTGAGACACTCCCAGGTGTCGAGGCTCTTCAGTGTTCCAAACCAACTGGAAGCAGCTCCTCAGCCTCTCTGCCAGTGACTGTTGGGTGACAAGGGCTATCCATTGAAAAGGCGACTTATGATGTCTCTCCGCCACCCAAGAACAGAGGCAGAGCTGCATTATAATAGGAGTCATGCCTCCATAAGGGCAGTGATAGAGAGGACCATAGGTCTTCTGAAGATGTGCATCTGATGCCTGGACTGTTCAGGGCTTGCACTACAAAACCCCCCAGAGCAGGTGTAACTGATGGTGGTTGCATGCTACACTCTCCATAATCTGGCACTGGCAAGGGGGTCCCACTGAAGGAAGAGGATCTTGAGGCAGCTCCACAGACCACAAATGATGAATCCAATAGTGAGTCAGAAGAGGAGCATGGTGAGGGGAACACTGAGGGCATGGAGGTAGACTTCTGGATCCTTCAGGGAGACAGGTACACCAGAGATGCCTTGACCCAATGCTCCTTCAGCTAGGCTACCAAAGATCTGCTTCCACCTCATGCCAGGCTGCCGCCTCCATCCAGGATGTCTGAAATGACCCTTTCATTTGAACCCAAAATCCACTCAGTGCCTGTACAATAACATTTAGAGCCACTCATGTCCAGCATTACATACTGGTGTACCCTGTACCAAAAAAAGGTAAAGCATACTCAGGCCATTACGACAAAAACAAAATTTATGTAATTTTCACAATCAAATCAAGTTAACATTACCATCTCTGGTGTTCATTTCCACACCAGTAAACATAAACAAAACATTGCAGAACAGAAGATCACCCATGAACTGATCCTCTTGTGCTCATATGGAGCCTTATACCTAAGTTTACGAGTGCTATGTCTTGGTGCTGTGCCCCCCGCCTTCTCCCCCCACCCCATCTCCACTAGCATAGGCATTGGAGGCAGCCTGCTGACTCTGCTGTCTTGTTGGCCTTGATAATCCTGACGGTCGTCCTCTGGCCAGTGGAGCCTGTGCTGGCCCCGCCTGGGAGGGAGTAGCCATTGCCATGGCTGGCATCTCCCCAGTCAGTGCAGCCTCATCAGATGCCGTGGTCACTGGCAGAGGGGCCAAGGAGCTACTGCCATCACCCAGAGCGCCCTGATAGGAGCCCGCAGAGACAACAGGCGCTCAAGACCTCTCTGTTCGCAATTTGATGGACGGGCACCTAGCTGGGATACTGGGTGCCTCATCTGAGGTCATTGCCTGTGTGAGGGCTATCAGGTCTGAGCACAACCCCAGGAATGCCTGATTCTGCCTTTGGAGCTGCCTCTTCATGAGAGTTACTACTCTCACAATGGAGGAGGCAGTGTGCTCGGCTATGAGGGTCAATGCAGTACTCAAGCTCTGCATGGACTCCTCCACAACAGAGGTCATGGCGCACATACCCTCATGGTTGGCATCGTTGCGACCATCCAGCTCTGAAAACAGCAAGCATAAGCCAGAATTTAACTGCTTTGTTACTCGGCAAAGTAAATCGCTGAACTAAAGAAGTCAGGAGACAGCCAATCCAGGCAGCCATTGTTAGAAACTTTTTTTCAAGAAGCACACCATTACCATTTTGCGAATCCCACCAAAAGCAAGCGCAGGAAATCTCTGTCTCCGAGCCAATGGCTTGAAATTCTGAAAGCTCTTAAAGGAACTTTAAAAAATTTTAACATAGATCACAATTCCACACTTCCAAGTCAATTTGGACCAAACTGGGGACTTTGGAAGAAAAGATTCCCAAGGTACAGCATCGCTTCAGGTTTAGTCAAAAAGTCAGAAGAAGAGCAGGTGAACACGCTGCTTTACTTAAATAAAAGCAAAAAACTGCGGATGCTGAAAATCCAAAACAAAAATAAAAATATCTGGAAAAACTCAGCAGATCTGGCAGCATCTGCGGAGAGGAACACAGTTAACGTTTCGAGTCCGTATGACTCTTCAACAGAACTAAGTAAAAATAGAAGAGAGGTGAAATATGAGCTGGTTTAAGGGGTGTGGGACAAGTAGAGCTGGATAGAGGGCCAGTGATAGGTGGAGATTGCCAAAAGATGTCACAGACAAAAGGACAAAGAGGTGTTGAAGATATTATCTAAGGAATGTGCTAATTAAGGGTAGAAAGCAGGACGAGCAAGGTACAGATAGCCCTAGTGGGGGTGGGGTGGGGAGAAGGAATTGAAAAAGGCTAAAAGGTAGAGATAAAACAATGGATGGAAATATATTTAAAAATAATGGAAATAGATGGGAAAAGAAAAATCTATACAAATTATTGGAAAAAAGGGGGGGATCGGAAAGGGGGTGAGGAGGGAGGAGGGAGTTCATGATCTAAAATTGTTGAACTCAATATTCAGACTAGAAGGCTGTAAAGTGCATAGTCGGAAGATGAGGTGCTGTTCCTCCAGTTTGCGTTGAGCTTCACTGGAACAATGCAGCAGGCCAAGGACAGACATGTGGGCATGAGAGCAGGGTGGAGTGTTGAAATGGCAAGTGACAGGGAGGTCTGGGTAATGCTTGTGGACAGACTGAAGGTGTTCTGCAAAATGGTCACCCAGTCTGCGTTTGGTCTCTCCAATGTAGAGGAAACCACATTGGGAGCAACGAATGCAGTGGACTAAATTGAGGGAAGTGCAAGTGAAATGCTGCTTCACTTGAAAGGAGTGTTTGGGCCCTTGGACGGCGAAGAGAGGGGAAGTAAAGGGGCAGTTGTTGCACCTTCTACGGTTGCATGGAAAGGTGCCGTGAGAGGGGGTTGAGGTGTAGGGGTGATGGAGGAGTGGACCAAGGTGTTCCGGGGGGAACGATCCCTGCAGAATGCCGCCAGTCGGGGGGGTGAAGGGAAGATGTGTTTGGTTGTGGTATCATGCTGGAGTTGGTGGAAATGGTGGAGGGTGATCCTTTGACTGCGGAGGCTGGTGGGGTGATAAGTGAGGACAAGGGGGACCCTATCATGTTTCTGGGAGGGAGAGGAAGGTGTGAGTGCGGATGCACGGGAGATGGGCCGGACACGGTTGAGGGCCCTGTCAACCACTGTGGGTGGAAAACCTCAATTAAGGAAAAAGGAAGACATGTCAGAGGAACTGTTTTTGAAGGTAGTATCATCAGAACAGATGCGACGGAGGCGAAGGAACTGAGAGAATGGGATGGAGTCCTTACAGGAAGGGGGGGTGTGAGGAGCTGTAGTCGAGGTAGCTGTGGGAGTCGGTAGGCTTGTACTGGATATTGGTGGACAGTCTATCACCAGAAATTGAGACAGAGAGGTCAAGGAAGGGAAGGGAAGTGTCAGAGATGGACCATGTGAAAATGATGGAGGGGTGGAAATTCGAAGCAATATTAATAAATTTTTCCTGGTCCAGACAAGAGCATGAAGCAGCACCAAAGCAATCATCAATGAACCGGAGAAAGAGTTGTGGGAGGGGGCCAGCGTTGGACTGGAACAAGGAATGTTCCACATACCCCATAAAGAGACAGGCATAGCTGCTGCTTTACTTGATAGGTCAAATTGCAGACAACATCATTGTGTGACAGGGAATTAATGAATAATCCGCCAAATTTGAAGAGGTACTAAAATCCTTCGACATTTATTTCAACTTAAGAAGCAATAAAATACTAGAAAGAGCTAAATTCAATAGGAGAGACCAACTGGAGGCACTAGAGAGAGTACAGAGGAGATTCATTAAAATGGTTCTGGGGATAAGCAACAGTAACTATGAAGATAAATTGGAGAGGTTGGGTTTGTTTTCCTTGGGGAAAAGAAGGCTGAAAGGAGACTTGATAGAGGTATTCAAGATCCTGAGGGACATGGACAGGGTAAATAATTAGAAACTGTTCCCACTCACGAGTACATCAAGAACTATAATGGGCAAAAGGAGTAGAAGTGATCTGAGTAAAACCTTTTTCACCCAGAGGGTGGTTGGAGTCTGGAACAAACTTCCTGAAAGGGTGTTGGTGGCAGGTTTGATTGAGGTATTCAAAAGGGAATTGGAATGCTATCTGAAAAGAAAGAATGCGCAAGGTTACAGAGATAACGCAGGGGAGTGAGACTAGGTGGAATGCTCTTTCATCCAGCCAGTGCAGAGTCGATGGGCCAAATGGCCTCCTTCTACACTGTAAGTATTCTGTGATTCTGTAGCACTCCACCAGACCCTCCCACACATCCTGCTGGACACCCAGCATCTGCCACCTAATGGATGACTCTAGATGTTCGATATCGACTCAGCATTGTTCTGGTCTCCAGCTGTCCTCTGACTGCTGGCCCCCTGGGCATTCTCTGCCTCCGTCTGCACCTCAAGAAAGTGTGAAGTGCCCTCACCACGGTGCACTGAGATACTAGCCAAAGATCTAATGTCCACTGAGGTGCTGGGATCTCCGCTGGTGTCTGGTTCAGAGAGCAGGTGTGACACAGGTGCAGCTGAAGCCCGGTGATCCTCTGGTGTCACACGTGGCTCTTCGGGGTCCTGTGAATGAGAGCCTGCTGGAGAATCTAAGCGAGAACAATGATGTCATTAGTCTAAGTCATCACAATGTCACTATGCATGCCAGACACCCTGGTGAGACAACAGAGATCTGCATCAGGGTGCCATCGTCTTTCAATGATCAATGGGGACTCCAGTTTTGAGGCTCCCAACCATGAAGAGACTACATAACAACATTTGCACAATCCAAAACTCTTACCTCTATGCACTGCACTGTTACCTTCATCTGACACCCCAGCCTCTCCACGACTGGCTGATTGAGGAATGTGGTGACTCTCCAGCTCCAAGGCGTCCTGCTCAAATCTGCCCAGGATTAGGAGGTTTGGGGGGGCCTCTGCCTGTCCATGACCTCTCAATGTTGTTATGTCTCGTCTTCTCCTGAAAGGACAGGGGAGGATTGATTAGTCCACTATATCTGCATCGCCATTGCAGCCTGGCCAACCCCACCTAAGGAAACCTTGCAGGGCACATCCGAGTCACAGCTCTCAAGCCGCAAGGCGCTCAGTCCAAGCAGCTAGGGCTCACCCCCTTGGCCAGCTCCAGCATCGTTGGCATTTGGCACTCAGACTCTAAAACCCCTGAACTCCACGGCAGGGATGGCCAGACCTTAATAATTCACCACACTGATCCATGCCAACATGGTATTCACCCTTCCTGAGTGCAGCAGGCAGTTGAACCTTTTGCTATACTGCACAATGCCATCGCTGCTGACCTGGGCTGCCACTTCCTCCAAAGCTTTTTTTGTCTGATGTGGTGGCCTCCTCCTTCCATATCTGGGGATGAGGGTGTCCCTCCTGGCAGCCACCTCCTCCAAGAGCACCATGAGGCACTCATATGAAAACCAAGGGAAAGAGTGCCCACCTGACCTGCCGTCCTGCCTGGCATCTCCAGCCACTATTGCTGCCATAGCTTCGGCCTCCAGAATGCAGAAGATATGTTCTTCCCTGGTAGCCTTCAATGAGCTGCCTGGGCTGTTTATAAACTGGCTGCTGGGTTGCCATTGGACTAGGTGCCCAACAAGCCCCCAGCCCCACCCGACCCTTCCTGACCATTGGGAAGACGTACTTCACGCTAGGCGGGCCTCAATTGGCCAGCCAGCACGAAATCACGGTTGTGGGCCAATTGCAGGCGGGGACCTGTTTCCCGACTGGTCCTGGGTCCACCGATCACTGCACCTGCCAAGGGTAAAATTCAGGCCATGATTCACATAGCGATAGATAACTTTTTAAAAAATGAGAATTCCCAAATCACTAATGGAAATAACTGAAGGACAATACTTCACACATTAAGGCTTTTGCTGTCACAAACTAAGATCATCCCAGGTCAAACATTAATTAATAGGCAACTAATACACCAAAGTAAAGAAAAGCTGCTTTAGTATTAACTTACTAATGCAATTAAGATATGTCTTCCTTTCACTTTCGCTGTGTAACTCACTTTCGGCAGATGTGTAGCATTTCAAGAACAAGCCCAAAGTTCCACCTGGTTCTCCAGCAGGCTCACTTCTCCCTGCCACACAAGGTTGAAACTTGCAGTGTCCTTCAAAATTGTTCCACTCAGTCTGAGTCTTCCAGATTTGAGTTTCACCAACAAGGCCCGCCTCAGTGACTCCATGTTCCTTAAATCTGCAATAGTCCCAATGGTTCTGTCCACTTACTTTCAAACTTAAAATTAACTTAAAATTAACTCTCACAAGCATCCAGCTTGGTTGTTAACACAAACAGTTCTTCTCTGCTCTTCACAACAGTGGCAGCTTTGCTTCACACAGCAGTATCTGCTTTGTCTCTCTCCCTCTATGTCTCACAGAGCAGCTGTCCTGTGAGTTACTGTGGGAAGGCATGGAAACTGTCACTTAGGGCGGAATTTTCACAAATTTGCAGTAAGTGCCTACCTGTCAACGTGATACTGTATCATCCCAAACCCACCACATTATTTATGTATTCCTGGGAAACATGCTGTTTCCATGCTGGGTGGGCTCTTATTAGCTCTCCCACCATCACCTCAACATTGCATCACGTTGGCCGCCATGTCTAAAAGGCAGCTGCCAGCACACTGCTGATCGCCACAAGCTCACCATCGCTGCCCGGGAGACATGGCCAGGAAAGGAAAAAAGACCACAGCCACCCGGTTTAATGACGGCTCCTCAAGTGACTGCTGGATGCTGTGGAGGCCCGCTGGGATGTCCTGTAACCCCGTTCTGGCCGCAGGATGGGCAGCAATGTGACCAATTCGCTTGGGAGGCGGTAGCAGCAGTGGTCAGCGCCAATACCCTTCAGAAGAGGACCCAGTGCCGCAAGAGGATGAATGACCTCTTCTGTTCCGTCAGGGTTAGTCATTCTTTTCATCACTCTCAACTCACAAACTCACAAACCTAGCACACATCCACGGGGCTCTCACTTACTGCCAGTGCAAGGGACATCACTATTCACTCCCTCACACACACCACCATTGTCCTCAGCCCGTCTATGAGACAACTCACCACCCACACAGGCCAGGTACACTTATCATCTGGCCTGGCAGCCATCCTGCTTACACTTTCTCCATCTCTATCCATGCAGAACAAGCTGGCACACAAGAGAGAGAGGTTGCAGACCGGTGGCAGAATGCCCAGAATCAAGGTCCTCACGGACTTTGAGAACAGAGCCATCCAGCTGGCTGGCAATGACCAGGATCTGTCCTGTGCTGATGGTGAGATTGGCGATGCTCTACCAAGTGAGGATCCAGCAGTGCAACATCCATCTGACATCCACAGGGAGTGATGTGTCCTGTTTCACAGGCCGCTGCCATGCACTAATTATCTCTCCTTGCTTTCGCAGGCACATGTGGGAAACAGCCGACAGAGTCCATTACCCAGGGCCTCCAATCAAGGCCCAAAGAAACCTCTTAAGGGGAATCCGAAGGCACCCTCCTTGACGTTCCGTCACAGCACTCACCCACATTCTGCATCGATGGGAACTAGCTTTAGAATAGACACAGGATCACAATCTGTGGCTGGATTTTCCATACCCACCCATTGCTGTGATCCTCCAGTCCCACTGCAAGTCAATGGACTTCTGGCTGGGACGCCGCCTTGCCCGCAGCGGATCCTGCCCGCGATGGGGCCAGAAAATCCTGGCCCTGGCAAGCACATCACACTGATCCACAGCAGGCGGCGGCAAGGACTCTCCAGGTGCTCAGCATTCGGAGGACTGCTGGAGGCCAGAAATTTGTTGAGTCTGGGTCAGACGACAAGCCTTTGGACTCGGTCATGTCACATGTCTGGAACTGCAAAGGCAAGCTCGGGAACAGCAGTAAGGGATGTCTGCTGCACTCAAATTGCAAGGCACGATGGAGGAATCCGTCCGTCTTCAGTCTGAGGTGATAGTGCCGGTATGCCAATGCACCGAGGTCAACATTGGTAGGATGACGGCTGCCATGGAGAAATGCATCACTCCAGCATTTCCGCGTGGGCTCAACTCCATCGCTGATGCCATAGTTAGCCTACAACAGCGTGTACGCAAGCGGGGTGCTGAGCAGCTCGGTCTCACTCCAGCAATCCCTTCCCTTCAAGGAGTCAGCCAGTGGCCCGTGGGCACCCAGGGAGGAGGATCAGCAGGTGCACACCCCAGGCCCATCCATCCAGGTGACTCAGGAATGGCCGGCCAATCCGAATCCCCTCTTTCTGTGACCTCAGCGGCTCCAGCTTCACAAGCCGAGGGTGCCACTGCCACACAGCAAGACCCCGAAAGCAGGCCGGGGCCCTCCATGTCTCTGTTCCCCAGAGGACACCCACAAAAGTCATCACAGACAAGATTTCGCCATCAGCAGGCTGCCTCCATCTCTGCTGCAGATGTCCGGGAGCACCAAGGCATTGAGGCAGGGTTAAGTAAGTTAAGGAGAATTATCTGCACAGCCTGTTAACGGGTGTTAATCATTTGTACATACTGTTCACTATTGTCAAGAAACTTTCAAGAGTGTCACCCTGCCTACAGCTCCTTGTTCCGATGAGCAGTGTTCTTGTCACTCAGATGTAAACCTTTCTGCACAAGATAAAGGCAGGTGTCTCAGTCCAGGGCCTCTTCGCTGTGCTCTGTGCAGCCTTCAGACCAGAGTGATGGTCCAGCCTCACACTCCCTGGACAATTACTGATGCCTGCACATCGATGGTGCTTGTCACTGCTGCCAGAATGTAGTGGGCAGGCACCATAGAGTTCTCTCATTCTCTCCATGTGTTCTCTGCACCTTTAAGGAGGGGCTTGCCCCATCTCTTCAGCATCTGTGACCACTGATTCTGTGCTGCAGCTCCTGAAGGGCTCAGGTGCTGAAGGCGGACAAAGCATCAGATGCTTCTAAAGTTTCTTGGCTGCGTCTCTATGATATGACCTTGATCACGGAACACAAGCAAGCTGCTCTCAGCCAGACAGGAGTCAGGCATTCTGAGAGGCTATGTGAAGATTTATGGAGTATCCTCACTGCATGTTGTCATAATTCTCCTGCAATTGAGTGACAATCAGGGCCTCCACTGCATCCTGCACCTGTGGGAATCCCAAGATCTGGGCAAAGCCAATGGCCCTTGCATCCTGGCTGTCCCAACCCCAGGCGAAATGCACAAAGTTGGCATCCGTGACCTCATGGATGTACTTGTGGTTGGAGGCTTGTGATATTCCACAGAGGTCACCTGTGGAGCCCTGAAAGGAGCCACTGGCATAGAAATTGAGTTCTGTGGTCTCTTTCATAGCCACTGGCACTGGATACCCTCCATGTCCCCTTGGCACCAGGTCCTGCAGTAAATGGCGGATGTGAGCCATCAGGTCCCTAGATATGCGCAGTCGTCGGTAAGACTAGTTCTCAGTCATCTGCAGGAATGGCAGGCGGCATCTGTAGACCCTGGGTGTTGCTAGGCGTCGACCAGCCACAGTTTGCCGCCACTCTTGGGCAACATGTACAGAAGCCCCA
Organism: Carcharodon carcharias; assembly: GCF_017639515.1. Lineage (NCBI taxonomy): Eukaryota > Metazoa > Chordata > Chondrichthyes > Lamniformes > Lamnidae > Carcharodon > Carcharodon carcharias. The sequence continues at coordinate 39,440,748 of NC_054474.1, read as the reverse complement.
GCAGCCCCTTCTTCCTGATGTCGCTGCTCCTGCCTTTGCGCAGACAGGTCCCTCGGCCGCTCTCTCCTCCGTCTTCTTTACTATCTGTCAGCCATCAGGCATACAGCTTGGTCACCAGGATCCATGCTCCTGATGTGGTCCTCCTGCGGCATGAAAGACGGAGAAAGACGTGGTTAGCATGGGTATACTTAGCACCTTTCCTGGCCCTGTGTGACTGCCCCTTAATGCTTCCTGGAGAGTGCTCGCCACCCCTCGGAAGGTCAGAGCTGAGTGTGCTGCATGGCTGCCCTGTCAGATTGTGACATGGGGAAGACAGCTCCTAACTGGGTTGCTGAGATTGCAAGGGACTGTGAGCGTCTCCAGCAGTGATTACTAGATGGCCGGCATTGGTGAGGAGATTGTACAATGTGTGCAGTCCAACTGATCCGCGCTCCTGTGAAATGATCGTGGACTCTCAGTCTATGCCGGGGGGGGGGGTGGTCTGGAGCGCTTGGTGGCACTTTGGTGCCTCTGCGTGCTTGCATGGGTGGGCAGGCTAAGAGCCCGCCCCAATCATATCACTGTGGCTGTGCCTGATCTGTCTGCGTGCAGAGGAATGGTCAGTTTATACAGATGTCCCCACTGCTTGGCCACTTTCTTTGCCTACCCCACTTCCCACATCAATTTCTTGCACGTGGCATCCAACGTCAGGGCAGCAGTTTCCCACCCCCTGCCCTGGACAACAGCAACAGTCACCTGCATGGCAGGATGGCACTACAACCAGGTACCCCCTGCTGTCCCTGAAGCCTGCAAAGCAACAGGTGACCCTGGCGAACTGTAAAAACTATGCTGTTCACTCACCTCTTTTGCCCCAAAGTGAAGGCCGCCAAGTTCACGTCACCTGTGTGCTGTTGTGAAACAAGTCGGCGTGCTTTCCCACTGAGGTGGATGGACGATAGGCCAGGGTCCAAGAGCCTGGCAGGATGGCATTTTAATGATATGCTGATGATATGCTGATGTATTACAATAAGCTCCCCAATGACCATTGGCGGGAAATGCGGCCTGCCATTAGCAGGCTGAGCGGATGATCGTGCCCTGTCTTCGTGCCATTGTGAAACAGATCACGCCATATTGTCCGTGAACACCAACTATCACGCTCGCTGCCAGCAGGCATGGAAAATTCTGCCCTCAATGTTTCAGTCGGTTTTAGTTTGAGCTTTTTACCGCATGGCACCTGGATTACATGGGTCAGTCTCCAAGTAGAGGTGTTTAGTATGACCTCACCATCCCCTTTCCAAACATTCTGTTTTACCTCTAAGTTAAAGGAGACATTTTAAAACATAATCATCTTGTAAAGTCCAACATTCATAACAATCGGTATTAAATAAATTGAACTTTTCCATTTTTATGATTTTCATGTGAATGAGTTTCACATTTTGATTTTAACAATTTTCACCCCACAAATAAGAAAAGACTCGTGATGGAAATGGTTAAAATCAAATTATATAACATTTCCACAAATAACCAATTGCTTCTCTATATTTGTAGGGAAAGAAAAGCCCAGTTGGCCATTTATTACATGAGCTATAAACTGAAATAATTAGACATATTATGTCTGCACATTGTTGAAGGACTTCTGTGATTAACTCCAATGGACTTACCAAATGGAACAAATGGATTTCTGTACTAGACTGTGTACTGAAGGATTTAATATATAAATTGTGGACATTTAATGTTTTCTAAAGCTATCTGTATCACCTAAGAAGCTTTAAAATGCAGTCAGAAAATTATTAATCAGATCTTAAAGAATTCTAAAAGAATATGCAATTTAGAATCTCAAATGTTTTTAAAATATGGCTCATTAACTTTTATTCCTCTGCCAGGAAATCAGAAGCAGATAAATAAACAACTACAGCTCTGGGAGATATTTAATTGGTAGGAAAACCGACATTAAATAAATTAATTCATATTAGACTGAGCATACATCATCCACAGGCTATCTGGCCCAGCTGTTAGTGCTGAGAAAGTCTGTTTCATAAAAGCAAGGTATTATGAGGTGACAATGGACAGATCAGATAAATCATAGGTGTATGTTCTCAGAGAACAACAAAACCAAAGCCCTTTTAAGGGCTTTCATATAGCTCTCTTGAATTTAAAGGATATGGTCCAAATAAGAATATGTTTGAGAAACATTTAATGTTATTACATCTAATTGTACACAGATATATCATGCAGAGGTACTTTGCTACATCGCTTTGATTTTCATGTAATCATGAAAAAAGTGACACATTGCTCTTATGCTCCTTTTCTCGCCCTAATCGAGAAAACATTTCAAAGCACTTTCATTTTGTGAACATAATATTTTATGCCTATAAATCACAGGTTTGGGGTTGTTTCTCAGTAAATCTTACTTTTGTAACTAACTCTCTATGAGACCTGCTTCTTTACCAACTAGACAAAATTGTCATAACTTGTCAGGGGGTTCAGAATCCATATTCTTAAGAGCACTTTAAGCAGGAAGTATTTGTATATCTTATGATGTCGATCCTGTTGGAAATCACAACTATTAAAGATTTTAAATAGTTATTTGCTTGTATCGATATAATTCAAACCAAATTCATTGAAGCGAAACAATTTTCTCATTTACTTTGCTCTGTGAACTTTCTCTCTGGCCTCCAAAACAAAAGTTCAGTATACCAAACGAATATGGCAAGAGAAGTTATTCATCTTTGACTAGCCACATTCCACGAGTTCCATTTCTATGGTTTGAACATTATGAGAACTGCCCCTGAGAGTGGTTTCTGTAGGAAATTAAAAAATAGAAAATGCTTGCCTTGTCCTAATTTCCCTTTGTATTCGGCATTGGCAAAAATGCTCCTTAATACTTTAATTCTAGTGAAGAACCTCATCCAAAATGTTACTCTTTTATCTTTCAGAAGCTAATTGATTTGTACATTTTTCAACATTTATTTCAAATTTTCATCATTTCAGTTTAGTTTTGGCTTCAGTTATTTCCTTCCTCTGTCCATTTGTATTTCTGCAGGTTACATGCTATTCATAGCCAGAACGCTGGCCACTCATCTTCATCAAGTTCTCCCCATTTCAGTCAGAAAGCAGCTCACAGGAGAAATGCAAAATTAGACCAAGAGCAGAATTTTGAGTTCGGCTGACGGGTGCGGTCAGCAGGCCCGGGATCGGCCGGAAAACAGGCCACCGCTCGCGATCGGCCCCTGACTGCGATTTCACGCTGGCTGGCCAATTAACGGCTGGAATGCTCAGTGTTGCCAGGGTGGGGGTGAGAGGAGGGTGACCGCTGAAGTCAGCGCGGGTGCGGGCGAGCGCTCACAGAAGGCTCGTTCAAGACAGAGAGCTGCCTTATGGAGCTGAAGACTTCAAAAATTTTAAACAAAGAATTTAAAATTAGAACAAAAATATCCAAGCATCACAAACAGTCACCTGAACACAGGCATTATAAAATTTCTGTCCATAGATTTTTTTTAAATTTAGTGATGGAAACCTTATCCTGCCCTTGAATTAGGTTTCCTGAAAAAGCAAAGGCTGCCTGGCCGCTTCATCCACCTGACAACCATAACACTGGACAGGCAATGAAAAATCTCCATTAATTGCGCCTTTAATTGGGCGTAATTTCCCTCTCAATTGTCAGTGGGCACGATTCTGAGTTTAGCGCGCGCCCACCGACTGAACTATCGCACAAGTGCGCAATGACATCGGGATGCTCACCCAATGTCATCATGCGCTATTTTATGCTCGAGCAGGTCGGGCAAGTACCCACACGCTGAGCTAAAAATTCTGCCCCAAGTTTGGCTCCTACTCATTTTCTTTCTCCTATGTGAGATGTGCTCAGTTTATTTCTGGTCCTCCAACATAGCAACATGCGTATGATTCCTCAATGATCACAGACATGACTCTGCATTCAGCCTTAGAACTTTGGTGTTCCAATTTGTTATGATAGTGCTATGATCCCAGATGATGTTAATACTGGATAGGTCCTAAAGTCCAAGTCCTAAATGACATAGCTGCTAGACTGGGTCTGTGGCAGGTGGTGAGGGAACCAACAAGACGGAGAAACATACTTGACCTCATCCTCACCAAAGTGCCTGCCGCAGACGCATCTGTCCATGACAGTATCGGTAGGAGTGACCATCGCACAGAAGATGAAGTCCCACTTTTACATTGAGGATACCTTCCATCGGGTTGTGTGGCACTACCATCGTGCTAAATGGGATAGATTTTGAATAGATCTAGCAGCTCAAGACTGGGCATCCATGAGACACTGTGTGCCATCAGCAGCAGCAGAATTCTACTCAAACACAATCTGTAACATCATGGCCCGGCATATCCCCCACTCTACCATTACCATTAAGCCAGGGGATCAACCCTGGTTCAATGAAGAGTGCAGGAGGGCATGCCAGGAGCAGCATCAGGCATACCTGGTGAAGCCACAACACAGGACTACTTTTGGGCCAAACAGCATAAGCAGCAAGTGATAGAGCTAAGTGATCCGACAACCAACGGATCTGACCTAAGCTCTGCAATCCTGCTATATCCAGTCATGAATAGTGGTGGACAACTAAACAACTCACTGGAGGAGGAGGCTCCACAAATATCCCCATCCTCAATGATGGAGAAGCCCAGCACACCAGTGCAAAAGCTAAGGCTGAAGCATTCGCAACATTCTTCAGTTAGAAGTGCCAAGTGTATGATGCATCTCGGCCTCCTCCGGAGGTTCCCAGCATCACAGATGCCAGTCATCAGCCAGTTCGATTCTCTCTATGTGATATCAAGAAACAGCTGAGGGCACTGGATACTGCAAAGGCTGTGGACACTGACACTATTCTGGCAATAATACTGAAGACTTGTGTCCAGAACTTGCTGCGCCCCTAGCCAAACTATTTCAGTACAGCTACAATGCTGGCATCTACCTGGCTATGTGGAAAATTGCCCGGGTATGTCCTGTGCACAAAAAGCAGGACAAAAACAATTGGGCCAATTACTGCCCCATCAGTCTACTCTCCATCATCAGTAAAGTGATGGAAGGGATCATCAACAGTGCTATCAAATGACAATTGCTTAGGAATAACCTGCTCACTGATGCCCAGTTTGGGTTCCGCCAGGGCCACTCAGCTCCTGACCTCATTACAGCCTTGGTTCAAACATGGACAAAAGAGCTCAACACCCGAGGTTTGGCGAGAGTGACTGTCCTTGACATCGAGGTCACGTTTGACTGAGTGGGGCATCAAGGAGCCCTAGGAAAGCTGGAGTCATTGGGAATCATGGGGAAAACTCCACTGGTTGGAGTCATACTTAGCATAAAGGAAGATGGTTATCGTTGCTGGGGGTCAGTAATCTCAGCTCCAGGACATAATTGCAGGGGTTCCTCAGGGTAGTGTCTTAGGCCCCATCTTCAGCTGCTTCATCAATGACCTTCCTTCCATCAAGGTCAGAAGTGGGATGTTCGCTGATGACTGTGCAATGTTCAGTCCCATTCATGACTCCTCAGACACTAAAGCAGTCCATGTCCAAATGCAGCAAGGCCCAGACAATATGCAGGCCTGGGCTGACAAGTGGTAAGTAGCATTCGCACCACATAAGTGTCAGGCAATGACTATCTCCAACAAGAGAGAATCCAACCATTGATCATCACTCAGAGGCTAGGAATCGTGCGATGATTAACTTGCCTCCTGACTCCCCAAAGCCTGTCCACCATCTACAAGGCACAAGTCAGGAGTGTGATGGAATACTCCCCACTTGCCTGGATGAGTGCAATTCCAACAACACCAAAGAAGCTTGACACCATCCAGGTCAAAGCAGCCCGCCTGATTGTGGACGTGGTGCCAAACATTCATTCCCTCCACCACCGATGCATAGTAGCAGCAGTGTGTACCATCTTCAAAATGCACTGCAGGAATTCACCAAGGCTCCTTCAACAGCACCTTCCAAACCCACGACTACCATATAAAAGGACAAGAACAACAGATAGCTGGGAACACCACCATGTGGAAGTTCCCCTCCAAGTCACTCACCATCCTGACTTGGAAATCTATCACTGTTCCTTTGCTGTCACTAGGTAAAAATCCTTCCTAACAGCACTGTGAGTTTACCTACACCACATGGTCTGCAGCAGTTCAAGAAGGCAGCTCACCACCACCTTCTCAAGGGTTAACTAGTGATGGGCAATTGCACAATAAATGCTGGCCCAGCCAATGAAGCCCACATCCTGCGAATGAATTTTTAAAAAAGGTCAGTGAAACCTGGCTTGGTAGGTCCTAATTTTGTTCTTTTTTTAGAAACCATGGAGGTCAGTTATTGAACACGTTCACAAGAGTCTGCCAGTATACTGTTAATGCAAAGAATAAAATGTTTATTAACTAAGGAAAAATGAATTATATCACACTAGACAAAAATGTTGGAAAGATTTCAATGTGGATGCCAGAAAATGATTCAAACTCACACTACTCCTTTTATCCCAGCAGCCTTTACAGGCACAAAACCCCAGTGAAGATTTATCACTGTCTCAACACCAAGGTTTCTTGCTTGGGTTAGCTCAGTTTCAAAAAGTTTTCTTCTGGTGGGTTACTGAGCATTCAGTAGATGTTTTTCTTCAGCTGGTATCTCTCCCTGAGATATCCAAAAACCGTAACCCAAACTCACTATTACTTCAACTTCAGAGCAAACACATAGGTTCCCTAAACTCAGTTTCCCAGCAAGCTTGTAGAATTTCTTTTTAGAGAAATTAGACCTTCTGCCTGCACTCTCTGGTATATACACACTAACTGACCACCACCCTTCTGTGTTTCCTTGTCTCCCTGCGTGTCTTTGGACGCTTTTTGCTGGGCAACAGCAGCTTTTTCTATTTGTGTTTTTTTAACTTAATTAAACTACTAACCCCTTGGTAACTGTCCTCTTTGCTTCAAGAGTTGTAAAACTTCATTAAAAACGCATGTGTACAAACAGAGCCGCAGACTTTCTGGCTTCCTGACTTTCTAGCTCACAAAAACCTCTAAATGAAACTAAAACCAGGTTTCTCCTTTCTTAACTCCCAAATGGAAAGTATAAACTAAACTTAAAGTTATACATTGTTCCTAAAAATACCATGCCGCCCCCTCTTAATATCATCCATAACTCTGAACATTTGGTGAGCTGAGAGTGTGATCAGACACAACAAACTGATTATATATCACTAGACATCGTGAGATCTCTTATGTGGATCAGCAATATTACTTGCCCCATAAAAATTATTAATTCTAAAATGGATGTTAATATTTTTAACCACAATGTAAAGGTAACTATTTGCTTCCTTTACAAATGGACAAATGATATTAGCAAATATTTTTATTTTTATTACCTCTAATTTATCAAGTATTTCAAAGCTGTCAAAACCCCCCTTGTGCAGATATGAATCATTGATGGTCTCTTAGGATCTCTTGAGAGAATCAGAACTTTATATTTTAAAAGCTGCCTATTAAAAATCCCCAACTGTGCATTTACAAAATTAAATAAACCTATTACATATCTCGGGAATGGAAAGAATGCCAAGGGCGAAGATTAAATGTCTATAATCATGAGAAAGAGTTGGCTGCTTGAGTACATTGGATTCTTAATATTCTTATTGGACTGTGCAGTTAAGCACCCTCAACTGGAACAGACTGCCAAAGGATTGTTTATTGTTGCATATGAAGTTTACCATCTGCCTTCTGCCCCTCTTAATCTTCTGGCCTTCATTTTTTAAATAATTAATTAACCCATCTATCTAATGGTGAATAGAGAAATGCTAACATTTTGATGGCTACTGGAATTCCATCAGATAGTCTTTAATTTCCCAACGTGAATGTCATTATGATCTCAAAATGTGGTTAAAAACACAAGAACATAAATTATGGAATTTGAAATATCCACTTGACCTATCAAACCTGCTTTCAACAAATAACATTTAAAATTTGTCTCATCATGGAATTGTTTAATTGCCTCGTTTTTTGAGAGAATGTGACAATCATTGTTAAAGCATCTGGAAAGGGAAAGTTTTTGTGCAATTTCAACTCTTAAAGATTCTCAAATGAAAGGTGAAGTTACCAATTAATCAAACAACCCACGATGGTCAACTATGACCAGTTGTTTTTTTTGACAGATCTTTCATGCATGTTCAGAGCCACACGTGAATTCTTGTGTTCTTTAGAGTATCTTATTATCCATTTCTACCCTTATACTTTCCCATTTTTTAACTTTAATATGCAGATATTCATTGGATTCAGTCAGTTTGCATTATGTTCATTCTACTCTCTATACATTGATATCCTGCAGATGTGTATTGAATGGATTGCTAAGGTTCTTTATATTTAGATTATCTGCAGAAGAATCATGTATCACCTGTGGCTCAGTTGATAGCACTCTTGCCCCTGAGTCAAGCATTCTGTGGGTTTAAGTCCCACTGAGGTACCAAGGAAGTACTGTACTGTTGGAGGTGCTGTCTTTTGAATCAGACATTAAACCAAGGCTCAACTGTCCTCTCAGGTGAATGTTAAAGATCCAATAACACTATTTTGAAGAAGAATGGGGAGTTATCACTGGTGTCCTGACCAATATTTATCCCAAAATCAACATTAAAACAATAAATTATCCAGTCAACATCACATTGCTGTTTGTAGGAGTTAGCTGTGCGTAAATAGGCTGTGCATTTCTTCCATTACAGCAGTGAATACATGCCAAAAGTACTTCATTGGCTCAAAAGTATTTTGAGACATCTGGTGGTCATGAAATGTACCATGTAAATAATTTTCTTTCTTTCTGTGCCTCTGTGAAGAAGTGGGATAGGTGGTTTGTTATGTTGTGCTGGATTGCCCTCCAACTATGGGGAGAGTGGGTTGGTGCTATTGTCTGCCCTAACTGTGCTAATTGGTAACTATTTTATTGGAGATGATGTGTGTTACTAGGTGTGGTCACCCCGAACATGTGGTTGGGGGCAGGATTAATAATATCTGTCAGGTAAGTCAGTCATAATCCACCCACATTGCAGGAACTCGATGACACTTTTAACCATATCGTTGCTGAGATTGTTTTTTTATAATTTCTGCAGGGCCTATTATGTGTTATTTTTGACATAAATGAAAATGTCTACTTTTTATGCAATCCTTGAGAGCCTCCACTAAGTGTTTACTGAATTGTAATGTAGTTGATGCTGTATCAGAAGTTGTTAAATGTTTAATCCATAGATGAAGAGGACATGAGAGTGTAATAGATGAGCAATGAAGGCAGAAGTTGCACAGATGTCTTTTGCTTAAAAAATGTAGTGAACTACCATATTGTATTTTATTTTATAGTTTTCTAGTTTGATATTTTGTTGGAAATTAAACAGGAATTGCTTTATTGCTTCAGAGCTTTGGTCCAGTACAGTAATATTTTATTTTGCAAACACTGGAATACCAAATAAGTCTTAGCACCATTGCTATGGTGACAGGTAGGATGCTTGCAGATGCTGAGGCAATGTTTAAAATGCCCAATAAATTTCACTGATCCCTGGTACCTATGCAACAGAATGCTCTGTAATAGTGATTGGCACAAGTTGCCACGGTTACAACTAAGCACCAAACATTGGCTGCATGAATTTTGCTTCAATCACTGATGCTTTGTAGGAAATTGTCTTTTGGTGCATTATGTGGAATAAAATCTATCTTGCATATACCTAACAATTATTCATTGCAGCATTTTTGGCCACATAAGTTGCATAAAATAAAACAGAAGTTGTTACAAAAGGGGCAGAATATATAAATTAATTCCTATTAAGGAAACCCTTTGAAAAGACTTACAAAAATATCTGACTCCTGTGGATCCCACATACATGTAAAAAAAAGATTGAAGGTCACAGATAAATACTGAATTGATAACATGATTTTAAAAGTGAACTCTTAAAATATTGATTCACTCTATGAGAACTTGAATCAGTGAGATCTTGATGTTGAGTTGAAAATTCATCTATCTGTTCTGTATCAGTAGCAAAATGAGAAGAGGGTGATTTGACAATCATCAAGTTCTTAGATTTCTTGCAGATTCTGGGGGGAAAGAAATCAACTAGCACCTTACTATGGGTACCTGAAGAAATCAATCCAACGGTTGCCTAAAATTAGTCATTAAGCCTCATTATCATGAAACCGGTCACTGCTAGTACCAGTCGGGCATTCCAATGCAACTTACTGGTTGGGTTCAAAACAAGATCAGCCAATTCATTCCTGGCAATGCCTTAAGGTAGATCTTGCAGGCCTTAAGAGGTACAATGATCTTATTCGTTGATTCAGGTCTGATAAAAGTTGTATTAGTTAAGAGTGTACAAATTGGCTTGATTGGCACCCCATCTACAAACATTCACTCTCTACACTACCGCTGCACAGTGGCAGCAGTGTGTACCATCTACAAGTTGCACTGCAGGAACTCAGCAAGACTCCTTAGACAGCATTGACTGCCGTGCACGCCCGCCGACTGAAATATCGTGCAAGTGTGTGATGATGTTGGTACGCTCGCCTGACGTCATTGTGCATCATTTTACACTTGAGCGGGTCAGGTGTGCGTCTGTCCCCTCATCACAAATTTCTGCCCATGGGAACACCACCACCTGGGACTTGCCCTCCAAGTCACTCACCATCCTGACTTGGAAATATACCGCCGTTCCTTCACTGTTGTTGGGTCAAATTCCTGGAACTCCCTCCCTAACAGCACTGTGGGTGTACCTACACCACATGGACTGCAGCGGTTCAAGAAGGCAGCTCACCACTACCTTCTCAAGGGCAATTAGGGATAGACAATAAATGCTGGTCCAGCCAGCAATGTCCACATTCCATGAAAGAACAGAAGAAATGCTTAGATCATTCCCAAGACATTCCTTTATCCAACAGGTTAATACTTCAGTTTAACTAACAGCAAATGCAATGTCTGCAAATGTGTAATAGATATGTTCATTAATATTGCACACAGTAATTTCTAAGATAAAAGTGTTTCAAATTTCCTTAGCTAATGCTGCCAAGTAAGGCAATTAACAATAATCTGACTAAATAATCACCTCACAAAACTGTTGGTTCATTACAATGCCCCTTTGCTTATTGCATGTGTATGAAGTTGTGCTTGCTCATGTATTACACAGGACTTACTGCACAGCACCTGCAGGATTCCTAGTGTTATGCTATTGCCATGAAATTATCAGTTTCCATTGCCTTTGCTTGGCTATGTAATTTTGGTTCTAGTTGTTCAACATTTCCACAGATAAGTTTCCCATAGGTCCCTTTATATATTCTAATGTATGCTACTAGTTCAGCACCAGTACCTGCTGGCAGTAATAAAGAAAGAAATTGCATTTATAGTGTCTTTCATAACCTCACAATGTCTCAAAGCACTTTATAGCCAATGAAGTACTGTTGAAATATAGTGACTTATTGTCATATAGGACAAAAGCGGTAGCCAAATTGCACACAGCAAGGCCACAAACAGCAATGAAATAAATGACCAGATCATCTGTTTTGGATGTTGGTTGAGGGCCAGGACACTGAGGAAAAATACCCTGCCCTCCTTCATAAAGTGCCATTTTTATGTCCACCTAAAAGAACAAACTTGGCTTAATGTATCTTCCAAAAGATAGAGAGCTGAATTTTCTTGGAGGGACAGGAAATCAAGTTGTAAAGCTTGCTGACTTGGCAGGTCTATCTTCTTTAAAAGGGCACCCACCCGCAATATTTTTGTTCCAGGAAGGCAGGAGTGAGATGGTGATGGGCCTGCAGCCTCCTGAGACAGGTCCAAGGTGGCAACGGAGGTGGGCAGATGGCTAGGCCAGCAGGCTAGAACACCCACCTGCATTTCCTGGGATATCAGGGCAGTTTTAATGATGAGTTTCAGGCTCTCAAACCCTCACCCCCTGCACCTCCACTCACTCTCCCATGCTCCTATGTCCCTTCATATCCTGCATACCCCATTCATGCCCCTTTATATCTCCCATGCTGCCTCCATGCCCCATTTGATCTCACATGCCCCATCATTCCCCCACATACCCCCATGCCCTCTCATACCCCTCATGCCCCCTTGCTCCTTCCATGCCTCCTCATATGCCTCATGCCTCCTACATGTTCCCCATGTATCCTTCATAGCCACCTTCCCAGTGGGCAGACCGCAATGTCTTTGAAAAGTGCATTAAAAACAAATAAACTTTTAACAACCTAATCTCATTCAAATACACCACACTAAAAAAAATTCTTCTTCAAAAAAAGCCACTGAAAAACATTAAACCCCTCAAGGGGTTAGTCTGTTGTAAAAACAAACAAATATCTATTTCACTAATCACATCAGAAGCAGTTAATTCTTTAATAACATTGTTAGGGTGGATGCTGAGAGATTGTTTCTGATGGTCATGGAATCTAAAACAAAAGGGTACAGCCTCAGGATAAGGGGCCAATCATTTAGGACTGAGATGAGGAGAAATTACTTCCCACAAAGGGTTGTGAATCTCTGGAATTCTCTACCTCAGAGGGTTGTGGATGTTCCATCATTAAATATACTTAAGGCTGGGATAGACAGATTTTTCAACTCTCAGGGAATTAAGGGATATTGGGAGTGGGTGGAAAGTGGAAAGCCACAGATCAGCCATGTTCGTATTGAATCGTGGTGCAGGCTCAATGGGCCATGTGGTCTACTTCAGCTCATATTTCTTATATTTTTACTTCTTATAACCTCTTAATTCTGTCATTCAAAATGTCTGCTGAAATATGTGTTATGGACCTTTTGAAACTTAGCCAAGCATTCATAGGAGTCATAGCTGTCATAACAAACCATTCCAGCTCACAGAAAATGGACCCTATTCAAATTGCAAAAGCAGATGGCTAAGTATTTTTTAAGCTACACTAGATGTCTTATCAATCAAAAGTCCAGGAGCAGATAAGGCCTCTTTTATCTCTAATTGACAGCTGCTGAAGGTTTTTTTTTAAATTTTAAAAGGGCTCCAAGCATTCACATCACCTCAGGTTATTAAACTAGATATTCCAATCATGACAGTAAAAATACATCTAACTTACAATGTAGCATCTAACTATTGAAACTGAAAGAATTAAAGGTTTTTTTTTAATTAAACGCCTGTTAATGAAAGAATTCCAGGAGCCAGTGCCTGTACTTTTTTGGTTCCCCACTTGGGACGAGTGTTTCCTCATTGTTCATGGCTTCTCTGAGAGGCCATGAACCGTGTCTACTTACTGAAGTAATCCAACTCCACTAAAATTGAACTGAGGTTTCAAACTGCCCACTCCCACACTGGAGCCAGCAAGGACAGGAGTGCTGCGCATGGGAATACCTTCTGGGAAGAAACAGCAGCTTATTTTAACTGAAAGGAATTGAACAGTGAGGGTTACAAAATCAATTGCCCAGGTAATTAAATAAGTCAAAATGAGACTCCTATCATATGAACAATGATGATTCTTTCATTGATGTGGAATACCATGGTGCTCTTGACAGTTCTTGCTATTAGAACAAGAAGATGGCAAGAAAAGATTGTTACTTAGAATTAGAGTGAGCAGAACTATCAATTTCACACAGCAGGAATTGAAAACATGAAATGTCTTACTTGAATAAAACAAGGCGAAAGGGGTTGTTGGTTTGATATTCTAGAGATTTGCACAATTATTTTTGAAGTTGGACAGACATTTCAAAGTTTTGTTATCTGTGAAGCTTTACCTGTGGAGATTCACCTCAAAGGGCCATAAAGTCTTTTCTTCTTCCTCAGAATCATCCCAGATTTGCACTAAGTGCGGTAGCAGGCACAATGGCAGCTTTTCACACTGTATCATCCCAAAGCCACCGCATTAATTGCGCACTCCTGGGAAACACACCGTTTCCATGGCGGGTGGGCTCTCATTCACTTGTCATGCCATCATCTCACTGCTTCATCATGCTGGGCGCCATATTTAAAGTGTAGCCACATGCCCACCTTTCAATGCTTCCAGCGCACGACTGCTGCACTGAAGACATGGCCCCGAGAGGCATAAAGGCTGCAGTCTACAGTTCAATGCCACGTCCCTCAAGTGCCTTTTGGACACAGTGGAGGCTTGTGGTGATGTCCTCTACCCTAGCTCTGGCCACAGGATGGGCAGCAACATCATGAATCCAGATTGGGGGACAGTGGCAGTGGTGGTCAGCACCAAGCGGACAGCCACCCAGTGCCACAAGAGGATGAATTATCTCCTCCGTTCCGTCAGGGTAAGTCACTCTTTTCATCACTCTCAACTCACACACTCACAAATCCATCACACATCCACAGGGCCCTCACTCACTGCCAGTTCAAGGGACATCACCATTCACTCTCTCACACACACCTTCATTGTCCTCATCATACCCATGGGACCTGTCACCACCCACACATGCCAGGCATACTTATCATCTGGCCTGGCAGGCTTCCTGCTTACATTTTCTCCATCTCTATTCATGCACGACAAGCTGGCACACAAGAGAGCGAGACTAGTGGCAGAATGCCCGAAATCAAGGTCCTCGCAGACTTTGAGAACAGAGTCATCCAACTGGCTGGTGAGGATCTGGACCATTCCTGTGCTGATGCAGATTTGGCGGTGCTCAAACAAGTGAGGGCCCAGCAGTGCAACATCCATCAGACAACCATACCATGAGTGATGTGTCTTGTTTCACAGGCCACTGTCATGCACTAATTATCTCTCCATGTTTTTGCAGGCACATCTGAGAAACATTGAAAAGAGCCCACGACCCAGGGCCTCCAATCAAGCCCCGAGGGAAGTTCAGAAGAGGAATCCACTGAAACTTTCCCTGAAGACCCATCACAGCACTCACCCACACCCTCCACCAGTGCAGTGACACATAACTTGGTGGAACCTAGCTTTAGAGTAGCCTTGGGATCACAGTCTGGTGAGCACATCGCACTGGCTGATCCACAGCAGGCAGCGGCAGGGAATTGCCAGATGTCCGGCACTCGGAAGCCTGTAAGAGGCCATAAATTTGATAAGTCCCAGTCAGATGACGAGCCTCTGGACTTGGTCATGTCACAGTTGCTGCAGCTGCAAACAGAAACATCAGGAAGGGATGTCCGCTACATGCCTTAGGTTGCAAGGCATGATGGAGGAGTCTGTCTGCCTTTAGGCTGCGGTGATAGCGCCAGCATGACAAAGCACTGAGGTCAAAACTGGTAGGATGGCAGCTGCATAGAGACATTGGTCTAGGACATTGCTCCTGCTCTGCTGCATGGGCTGAACTCCATGGCCTCCAAGAGGTATACGCAAGAGGAATCTCTCTCCAGTTGCCCTTTCTCTTCAAGGAGTCAGCCAAGGCTCCCTGGGCACCCATAGGGAGGAGGATCAACAGGTGTATCCATAGGGGGTCAGGGGGTCATCCATTCAGGTGACTCACGGAGAGTCCGGTCCATCCAAATCCCCTTTTCCTGTGGCCTCAGCAGCTCCAGTTCCAAAGGCCGAGGAAGGTGCCACTGCCACACAGCAGGATCCTGAAAGCAGGCCGGGGCCCTCCGAGTCTCAGTCCTCAAGAGGATGCCTGCCAAGGCCATCACAGATGGGGTGTAACAGTCAGCTGGCAGCCTCCACCTCTGCTGTGGGTGTCCGGAGAGCACCAAGACATAACGGCAGGATTAGGAAAGTGAAGAAGATGTAACTCTTTCAAGTTAAAACAATTAAACTAAATTAACAAAATTGGGATAAATCAAGCACAGCCCCTAAATCAGGTCAGCTGTAAAACCAAGAACAAAGTTTAAAGGAAACTTACAACTTTAAACCAAAATGTGATTAAAGGGGTCAATAAAACACCCCAGTCCCCGCGGTGCCCACCGAGCACGGAAGGCCTCGAGAGTGCCGGCAGAGAAGAAGTTGTAACTCTTTCGAGTTAAAACCAATTAAACTAAATTAACAAAATTGGGATAAATCAAGCACAGCCCCTAAATCAGATCAGCTGTAAAACCAAGAACAAAGTTTAAAGGAAACTTACAAACTTTAAATTAAAATGTGATTAAAGGGGTCAATAAAACACCCCAGTCCCCGTGGTGCCCACCGAGCATGGAAGGCCTCGAGAGTGCCGGCAGAGAAGAAGTTGTAGTTGCACAGCCAGGGGATGGGTGTTAATCACTTGTACATAATGTTCACTATTGTAAATAAACTCTCAACAATGTCTCCCTACCTGTGGCTCCTTGTTCTGATGAGCAGTGTTCGTGTCACTCAGATGTGAAACATTTCTGCACAAGTTAAAGGCAGGTGTCTCAGTCCAGGGCCTCTTCCCTGTGCTTTGTGCAGTGTTCAGGCCAAAGTCTTGATCTCACACCCCCTGGACGTTTTAGTGATGCCTGTACCTCGGTGGTGCTTGTCATTGCTGCCAGAATGTGGTGGGCAGTCATCACGGTGCTTTATCATTCTCTCGGTGTGCTCTCAGCACCTTTAAGGTGGGGCTGGCCTCCATCTCTTCAGCATCAATGACCAGTGATGCTGTGCCCCTGAATGCGGGCAAAGGATCGGATGCTTTTAAAGTTTCATAGCTGCTATGATATGACCCTGATCACAGAGCACAAGTGGGCTACTCCTGGCCAGACAGGAGTCAGCTATTCTCAGAGGCTGTGTGAAGGTCTATGGTGTCTCCTCACTGCAGGTTGTCATCATCCTCCACAAATCTAGCAGTTATGATGGCCTCCCAAGCATGTCTGCCTCGTCTGGCCATTGCAAGGGCCTCATCGCCATCATTGTCATTGTCGCCTTCGAGGACCTTCTCACCCTCATCACCGTAGACATCCTCCTCACTGGAGGAGACCTTCAGCTCCTGCATCTCCTCCTCAGCCAGCTCCTCTCCCCGTTGCACCACCAAGTTGTGAAGTGCGCAGCAGGCAATGAGGATACGTGACACCCTCTGTGGAATATATTGCAGGACTCCACCAGACCGGTCCAGGCACCGGAGTCTCATTTTCAGCATCCCAGTGGTTTTCCTCACCAACTTACAAGTTGCAGCATGAGCCTTGTTATGCAGTTGCTCTGCTGCAGTCTGAGGCTGCCAATCATCAGCCACGGCCTCTGCAGGTAGCCCTTGTCCCCAAAGAGCTAACCCTGCAGCCTGGAAAACGTCAGGGATCTGTGACCAACTGAGAAGGTAGGAGTCATGGACACTCCCTGGAATTTGTGCACAGACCTGCAGGATACATTTGTAGTGGTCACACACTAGCTGCATATTCAAGGGAAGCTCTTGCAGTTGATGTAGTTGGCCGCTTGTTGCAAGGGAGATTTGAGCACTACATGAGGGTAGCTGATCACACCCTGCACTTGTGGGAAACCCGAGATCTGGGCAAATCCAATCGCTCTTGTGTCCTGGCTGTCTTGGCCCTGGACAAAATGCATGAAATTGTACATCCTTGCGAAGATGGCATCCGTGAACTCATGGATGCATTTGTGGGTGGAGGCTTGCGACATACCATAGGGGTCACTTGTGGAGCTCTGAAAGGCGTATAAATTGGGCATCGCGGTCACTTTCATGGGCATTGGCAGTGGATGCCGTCCATGTCCCTGTGGCGCCAAATCCTGTAGTAGCTAGGAGATGTGACCGACCAATTCTCTAGACATGTGCAGTCTTTGGTGAGACTAGTCCTTGGTCATCTGTAAGAATGAAAGACAGGGCCTAGCTAGGTGCTGACCAGTGATGGCTCACTGTGGCTCTTCAGTGGTATGTGCGGGAGACCCCGCCACTCCTTCTTCTTGAGGGTGTTGTTCCTCCCTTTGTGTAGCCAGGCACCTCCATCACTCTCTTCTCTGTCGTTTCTGCTCTCTGTACACCACGAGGCATACAGCTAATTCATCAGGTTCCATCCTCCTGTGTACTCCTCCTGCAGGGTGAAAGAGAGAGACATGTGTGCTAGCTTGGGTATTCTATGAACCGCTCTTGGTTAAATCTGAAGGCCACTTAACACATCCCGGAGAGCGCTGGCTATCACTTGGATGGCCAGAATTTAGTGGGCTGCATGGCTGCCCGAAATGCCAATCACCTTTGCCCCACTCTACCTGACTCTACCTGATTGGCAGCAGTTTTGCCCAATGGACTGCATGGTCTGCTCTCAGTTCAGGTGCAGACATTCTCCTAATCTGCGCTGCAAGGCTGCACTGTTAGCTTGAACCATGGGGGAGACTGATCCAAACCAGAATGATGACATTGCAAGGGGCTGTGAGCACCTCCACCAGTGACTGCTCCATGGCCCAGCTTTAGCAAGGAGATTGCACAAAATGCCCAGTCATCCAACTGTTCTGCAGTCCACTAAAATGCTCGCTACTTTGCAGTCTGTATTTGAGGGGTGAAAAGCTCTGGAGCACTTGGTGGCACTTTGATGCCTCTGCATTGCTTGAGTGGACAAATAAGCTAGAGGCCTGACTCTGCGCATGTCAATGTGGCTGTGACTGAACTGTCTCAGCTGGAGAGGAATGGTCACTTTATACAAGGTTTCCCTAATGCATGGCCACTTTCCTCCCTCAATCCTGCACGTGCTTGTGCGCTACCTTCAACCACAAGGCAATCCTTGCCCCCCCAAAATGTGCCTCAACCGCATGTCAATCCTTGCCCCCCATAACGTGCCTCAACTTTAGGGCAGCCCTTGCCCCCACCCCCAAGTTGTCTCAACCACAAGGCAGCCCTTTCCCCCATGCCTCCAATGCGTCTCAACCTTCAAGTCCATGCCTCCAATGCGTCTCAACCTTGAAGTCCGACAGGCGAATGCCGCGCAACTTTAATGTGTACTCATCTCCCAGTTCCCCTCAAAGTGTAGCCCACCAAGTGCATGCCTTATATATGCTGTTGTGAAACATGTTGGTGTGCAATCATGTCGACGTGGGTGGACGATCCAATGGGGCGATATGATTCTGGTGAGCTCATCTTATAATGAACCAATCAGGCAATGCAGCCTGCCATCGACGGTCTGAGCGGACGATTGCAAGATGATTTCACAATGTCGTAAAACCGATTTTTGACCTTCAAGTATGCCTGACGTTAGTGGGCACAGATGATTCCACCCATTGTTTGAGAATGGAACAAGCTATGGGTTGACAATGCAGCAATATTTTTTTGTTCAGGTCTCTAAAAGTTACATGAAGTATATATTTTCTGTGCCAGTGGTGTAGGTATCAGGATTGGGAAATTTTCTACTGAGCAAGGAATTCCAGTGATTGGCATATTACCTGAATCTCAGGTGTATCTTCTGGGTTTTTCATTTGCCCTCACTAATATTCATGAAACAACAAATTGAAAAAGGTTCTAATCATAAATCAATAAATAATTAGGAGTTGCCATTTTTGGAGAAGAATGGGGAGTTCAATACTATGTTTGGACGAACTCATTTGTTCAATCACTTCATTAGCACTGGGTCCAGATTAATGTACAAGTCCTAAATAAAGCATTTTCAACCTAGTTTCCAGTGTGTCTGAGTCTACTCCACAGTCTCTGAGTTAGAAGACTGTAGGTTCAATAACCATTCCAGAGACAAGAGCACATAATCTATGTTATCAATTCAGTCGCATATGAAAAAAATGTGTTACAACATGATATGTGCCAGATGGACCAAATCCACAAGCGAAACTTGGCCACACTATCACGATTTTGCAATTTGTATTTATTATGAAAGGCTTATGCACTGAATTCAGAAGAGTTGAGTCCACTAACACCATTAGAGATTTTAAAATTAAGTTAAAGGCAAAAAATAAACACATGCAAAATTAGTGTTACACGGTTATGTAGTCTTAGCAGTTCCTAAATTTCTCTCCGTTAACCCTATCAAATCCTTTCATAATCTGAAAGATCTCTATCTGGTCACCCCTCAGTCTTCTCTTGTCCACAGAAAAGACCCCCAGCCTGTTCCATCTTTCCTGATGGCTATAACTTCTCAGTTCCGGTATTATCCGTGTAAATGTTTTGCATTTTCATTGGTGCCTCTGTATCCTTTTTATAATAGAGACCAGAATTGTTTACCCTACCCTAAATGTGGTCTAAGATTCCACACAAGCTTAACATAACTTCTCTGCTTTTCAATTCTATCCATCTGGAAATGAACTCCAGTGCTTTGTTTGCCTTTTCATAGTTTATTAACCTGCATTGTTACTGTTAGTGATTTATGTGTCTTTACCACTGCCTACCCCATACCCCATACGCCAATGGAACCTGTCAATTCCTCTGCTTCATTTGCTCATTTAGAAACATCTTTGAAGGAGTATGTGACCTCTCCTTATTCCTCCTACCAAAATGTACAACCCCACACTTACCTATATTGAAATTAATTTGCCAGATACATGGCCATTCGGCAAGTTTATTAATGGCTTCCTGTATCCTATTGCAATCTTGCCTGCATTAACTATAAATGTCCTGCAAATTTTGAAATTGTACTTCTCATTCCTGAGCCCAAGTCATTTATGTAAATTGTGCACAATGGTGGCCACACCATTGATCCTCGTGAAATGCCATTTCCCACCTTTAGGCCAGTCTGAGTAACTAACTTTAACTCCCTACTGTATGTTTTCTGTTTTGTAGACAGCTTGCTATCCATTCTGCTACTTATCCTCTGATTTGTTTAGTTTTGATTCTAGTGTTGTGAATTATCTCCACAACTTCGCACAGCTAATTCATCTCCCTTATTCCAGTGGCAGAATTATACTTCTAATTTGTCTCCCAGAGTCTTACTCAAACAATGTGGCAGTCTAAAAGTTATTTTTTAAGATATACACCAGTGTCCATCTTTACACTATGCAATGTTCCTACTTTTGTTTCTATTATTCCACAGCTGTAAATAGTTTTGCTAAAAAAAAAACCACTCTGCATCTGAAATTCTTCATTCCTTTAAGGTGCCATATGACTTTGTTAGATTTTTCTACAGTGACACAGCTGGACCAAATATATGAATTATTTTTTAAAATTACATTACAATGAGGGTTGCTGAGTTGCCACAGCAGTTATACAGGTTGAATCATAAATTAATCCAATACCACATTCTAAATTTGGACTGTTTTGTTTAAATGGTGTTGTATAAATTGTGATAACAGGTCTCACAACACAAAACAAACTCAAGGAGTAGCTATACTGTAACACCTCATATTATATATCGAATGACCAAATTAATACAATGCCCAAGATAATTGTCAAGTGTGGTCGCTAATGTTCCAAAATGCTGTATGGAAATGTTTGGATGTTGCCTTAGAAAAGTATCACTAAGTTATGGAAATATTGCGCTGCTCTCTATGATATTGTACAAGATTTTCCAGATTCTCGCCAAAATATTTTTTAAAAATGTATTCGTTCATGGGATGTAGGCATCACTGGCTAGGCCGCAATTTATTGCCCATCCCTAATTGCCATTGTTCAGAGGCATTTAAGAGTCAACCACATTGCTGTGGGTCTGGAGTCACAAGTCACCAGACCAGGTAAGGACAACCGGTTTCCTTCCCTGAAGGACATTAGTGAACCAGATGGGTTTTTACAACAATCGGCTATGGTTTTATGGTCATCATTAGATATTTAATTCCAGATTTTTATTGGATTCACTGCCATGGTGGGATTTGAACCTCCGACCCCAAAGCATGACCCTGGGGATCTCCAATATTACTCCAATGACAATACCACTATACCAGCGCCACCCCAAAATGTTAAAATGCTAAAATGTTGGTCATCCCATTCAAAGTGTTTTGTCACTACACTGGGGATTTTGGGGAAGCTGAAGTTCCCGGAACAAACTGTGCTGAAAATTACCGAAACTGTAACGTTGGACACGTTTCAGATAAATTGCCAACTTACCAATATGTCAACTGCTTCAAAAAGGCTGCCAAGTGTCTCTTCGAATATCCTGATTATTTCTGCATATTGCACTGGCTACCATCCACGCCAATGCAAAGATTGAAATAAATGCTGCTGTATCTCTCAAGCTTTGGTGGGAGATAGGTAAAGAAAAGAGATTTTGACCCAGTGATGACGAAGGAACAGCAATATATTTCCAAGTCAGGATGGTGCATGACTAGGAAGGGAACTTGCATGTGGCGGTGTTCACATGTGTCTGCTGCACATGTATTATTCTAGCTGGTAGAGGGCGTGGGTTTGGAAAGTACAGTTTAAGAAGCCTTGGCAAGTTGCTGCAGTACATCTTGTAGATGATATACACAGCAGACAAGGTGGAATCACAGCCAATGCAGTATTTTTTGAAGTGTTGTTGTCATTGTAATGTAGGAAAATGCAGCAGTTGGTTTTCACACAGCAAGATTCCATGCACAACAATGAGAATATTGGCAAGATAATCTGCGTTGGAACGTCAGGAGAACACCTCTGCTGCTCTGCTTTTCTTTGAAAAATGTCTTGGGATCTTTTATGTCCACTGTTAGGATTGAAGGGGGCCTTGGTTTTATGTCTCATCTAACAGCCAAGATATCACGGTCCAGTACAAGGGCCTTTAACTTGGTAATTACCTAATAATAATGTTGTATTCAGTTTTAATACCATTGCCTGATTTTATAACATATGAAAGGTAATATTTATAATGTGCAAATGCTCTCATGATCCACAAAGCATAAAACAAAGGACAGACATGCCCTTTTCCTCGCCTTTGTTTGCTGACTCACCCTGTACAGTAGTTCATCACTCACCATCCTGTTGTGATGCTTCCTCTCTGTCTGAGTATTTTCCCCCTCAAAAATCAAGTATCCATTGGGTGAATTCTGAAAGCTGCACCAGTTGCAGATAAACAACTATTATTGGGCAAGCTGATGATATATAGGCTCATAAATTCCAAGATCCCCAGCGTCAGATTTGGAGGGCCCTGAACCCTGACACCACCGGATCTCTAACTCCCCACCTCCCAATGCGGCTGCCCCAGACCTCATACCCCCACACCACCACCCGCCCCGCCCCCAGGTCTCGGACCTCCCCTCCATGATTCCCCCAGACCTCTGCCCCTGACCTCAAAACCGCACCCCATCCCCGACCTCGGAACACACCCAACCCCCTGGACCTCCAACCGACCCCCCACCCCCACCCCCACCCCCAGACCTCTGCCCTCCGATCAACCTTGCCCCAACACCCCCTCTCCCCCAGGCCACCCCCAGACACTCCCAACCCCCAAATCCTAGCCCCTTACCTTTGACATTTACATTCCCCGGCCCTTTAAGCTTACTTGCTTTATGGCAGCAAGTGCTGTAAAAAAAGGGGCATGGCTTCCTTGAATACGTTGGAGCTGGACGTTGCTGGGGCCTGCGAGGAGTCTTTCAATGCAGGCCCCAAGCAGCTTCAGCGAACGGAAGCATCAATGTAATTTTCAAGACCAGGTAAGTAGGTATTTATTTCTTCTAATTTCCGACACTAGTTGGAAGTTATGACCCATTACATTTGTGTTCTTAAATTGCTGTACCACTGAATACAAGCACACAAGAATACAAGAAGTTGAAGCAGGAGTCGACCATATGGCCCACCAAGCTGGCTCTGCCATTTAGTATGATGATGGCTGAACTTGGGCTTAATTCAACTCTATTTTCCCACCCACTCCCCATATCCCTTAATTCCATAAGAGAGCAAAAATCTGTCTAGCTCAGTCTTAAGTGGTTTCAAAAATAGAGCACCCACAACTCTCTGGAATAGAGAATTCCAAAGATTCATAAGTCTTAGAATGAAGAAGTTTCTCCTCATCTCAGTCCTGAATGATTAGCCCCTTATCCTGAGACTGTATCACAATGTTCTAGATTCCCCGGCCAGTGGAAACAACCTCTCAGCATCCACCCTATCGAGCCCCTTCAGAGTCTGGTATGCTTCCAGGTGTAGGACATGCACATGTTTTGTACTTCCCTCTGCTGACCTCCTTCATGCTGTCCAGGAGTCGGACTGAGAAGCGGGCAGCAATTTCCTCTCAGGGAAAAGGAAAGGAAAACACACAGTCAGCTCTTAGCATGTATTTCCTGGTAGCACTGCAAAAGTGTAAGAACAGGCCTCTGTCTAGTATTTCAGCCTAGAGAATGAGAGGCACTGAGAGATAACTGAAAATAACATGACTGGGGTAAAATGAGTAATTGAATAATTAATAAGTTATAAGGACAACCAAGAACTACAGTGGAAGTGACATGATGTGACACAGAATCTTCACTTCATTCTGCTGTGATTCTGACCTTGGCTGCCATAATAAAATAAACGTTTTTCTCTCCATGAAATAGCTCCTGGGGGGCCCCTCTACTCTGACACCATGGCCAAGGTCGCCGTATTTCCATGTGATAAACTGTGCCTAAAAACGTTTATTCTCTACCCTGACTCAGAGTGAAGTTCCAAAGTACTTTGCCATTATGATTATGTTTCTACTATTGTGTAGAGATGTACTACCGAGAGGCTTCCTTATTTGAACAACAAACTTTATTTGCGGAGCTACAGGCCTCTAGCAAGGCTACAATACACATTCTAAACTAGAGAATCTCGGCCCTTATTAAATTCCCCGTGCTCAGTGCTGATTGGCTGTTCTGACCATGTGACCCTTACTCAGGCAGGCTGGCCTTAAAGCAACAATCACCACGTCACACCCCTTTATTTCCTTGTTTTACATTCCTTATTTACACTAATTACTTTATTCAAGTGAATAGAAAACATTATCAAAAATCTTAGAAATAATCATACTGGCACTTGTCATGAATTCAGATTATACACTTAGGTACATTGGTCCAGTAATTACAATCAAGTTGTTGAGGGGGTTTTCTGTTCGGGATAGAGCAGTGTAACTCTATAGCCCGAGACTCTCCGACATGCTCAACACTAACAGGAACTGCAATAACAGGTACCTCTTTTGCCACAGGCCATTCATCACTATTTGATTCCACGGAGACATCAGTTTTATTTTCATTCATTCACGGGATGTGGGCTTTGCTGGCCGGGCCACCATTTATTGCCCATCCCTAATTGCCCTTGAGAAAGCGGTGGTGATCTACCTTCTTGAACCAGTGCAGACCATGTGGTGTAGGTACACCCACAGTGCTATTAGGAAGGGAGTTCCAGGATCTTGACCCAGCAACAGTGAAGGAACGGTGATTTATTTCCACGTCAGGGTGGTGAGTTACTTGGAGGGGAACTTCCAGATGGTGGTGTTTCCATCTATCTGCTGCCCTTGCCCTTCTAGATGGTAATGGTCGTGGGTTTGGAAGTTGTTGTCGAAAGAGCCTTGGTGAATTCCTGCAGTGCATGTAGTAAATGCTATACACTACGGCTATGGTGTGTCAGTAGTAGAGGGAGTGAATGTTTATGGATCTGGTACCAGTCAAGCGGGCTGCATTTTCCTGGATGGTGTCAAGCTTCTTGAGTGTTGTGGGAGCTGCACTCAGCCAGGGAAGTGGGAAGTATTCCATCACACTCCTGACTTGTGCCTTGTAGATGGTGGACAGGCTTTGGGGAGTCACAAGATGAGTTACTCATTGCACGATCCTTAACCTCTGACCTGCTCTTGTAGCCAAAGTATATGGCTAGTCCAGTTCAGTTTCTGGTCAATGGTAACCCATTAGGGGGGAATCAGCGATGGTAATGCCATTAAATGTCAATCGGTAATGGCTGGATTCTCTCTTGTTGGAGATGGTTATTGCCTGACACTTGAATGGCACAAATGTTACTTGCCACTTGTCAGCCCAAGCAAGGATATTGTCCAGGTCTTGCTGCATTTGGACATGGACTGCTTCAGTGTCTGAGGAGTCGTGAATGGTGCTGAACATTGTGCAATCATCAGCGAACGTCCCCATTCCAGACCTTCTTATGGAAGGAATGTCATTGATGAAGAAGCTGAAGATGGTGGAGCCAAGGACACTACCATGAGGAATTCCTGCAGTGATGTCCTGGAGCTGAGATGACTGACCTCCAATAACCATAGCCATCTTCCTTTGTGCTAGGTATGACTCCAATCAGGGGAGAGTTTTCCCCCGATTCTCATTGACTCCAGTTTTGCTAGGGCTCCTTGATGCCGCACTCAGTCAAATGCTACCTTGATGTCAAGGATAGTCACTCTCACCTCACCTCTGGAGTTCAGCTCTTTTGTCCATGCCTGAACTAGGACTGTAATGAGGTCAGGAGCTAAGTGGCCCTGATGGAACCCAAACTGGGCTTCAGTGAGCAGGTTATTGCTAAGCAAGTACCATAGAACCATAGAAAAGTTACAGCACAGAAGGAGGCCATTCAGTCCAACTTGTCCATGCCAGCCCGAGGACACCCAGGTGCCCTTTCTAATCTCACCTTCCTGCTCCTAGCTCATAGCCCTGCAGCTTACAGCGCTTAAGGTGCAGATCCAGGTACTTTTTAAAAGAAAAACAGAATTACCTGGAAAAACTCAGCAGGTCTGGCAGCATCGGCGGAGAAGAAAAGAGTTGACGTTTCGAGTCCTCATGACCCTTCAACAGAACTTGAGTTCGAGTCCAGGAAAGAGCTGAAATATAAGTTGGTTTAAGGTGTGTGTGTGGGGGGCGGAGAGATAGAGAGACAGAGAGGTGGAGGGGGTTGGTGTGGTTGTAGGGACAAACAAGCAGTGATAGAAGCAGATCATTTCTGCCTCTACCACCAACTTGGGCAGTGAATTCCAGACACCCACTACCCTCTGCATAAAAAAGTTCTCTCATGTCCCGCCTACACCTTCTGCCACTTATCTTGAATCTATGTCCCCTGGTTCTAGAATTCTCTGCCAAGGGAAACAATTTTATCCTGTCCACTCTATCTAGTCCCCTCATAATTTTGTACACTTCAATCAAGTCACTTCTCAGCCTTCCTTGTTCTAAGGAAAATAACCCCAACCTATCCAATCTCTCCTCGTAGCTACACTTTTTTAACCCTGGCAAATTTCTTGTAAACCTTCTCTGCACTCTCTCCAGAGCTGTTACATCCTTCCTGTAATGTGGTGACCAGAACTGCACACAATACTCCAGTTGTGGCTTCACCAGTGTTTTTACAATTCCAACATTATATCTTTACTTTTATATTCTATACCTCTGCCAATAAATTCCATAAGCCTTCTTTACAACCTTGTCTACTTGAACTGCTGCCTTCAGGGACCTGTGTACTTGTACGCCAAGATCTCTCACTTCATCAACCCCTCTTAGTATATTCCCATTTATTGTGTAATCCCTGTAACTGTTTGACCTCCCTAAATGTATGACCTCACACTTCCCTATGTTAAAATCCATCTGCCACTTTACCGCCCACTCGACCAACCCATCTATATTGTTTTGGAGGTTATGGCTATCTTCTACACTATCCACTACTCGGCCAATCTTTGTGTCATCTGCAAATTTCCCAATCGTGCCCCCCATGTTCATGTCTAAATGGTTAATATATAACACAAACAGCAAGGGTCCCAACATTGCTTGATAGCATTGTTGATGACCCCTTCCATTACTTTATTGGTGATGGAGAGTAGACTGATGGGACGGTAATTGGCCGGATTGGATTTGTCCTGCTTTTTGTATATAGGACATACCTGGGCAATTTTCCAAATAGCCGGTAGATGCCAGTGTTGTGGCTGTGCTGAAACAGCTTGGCTAGGGGCATGGCAAATTCTGGAGCACAAGTCTTCAGTACTATTGCTGAAATATTGTTGGAGCCTATAGCTTTTGCGGTATCCAGTGCCTCAAGCCGTTTCTTGATATCACATGGAGTGAATCGAATTGGCTGAAGACTGGCATCTGTGATGCTGGGGACCTCCGGAGGAGGCACCTGGCACTTCTGGCTGAAGATTGTAGCAACTGCTTCAGCCTTATCTTTTGCACTGATGCACTGGAGTCATGTGATAGCTAAGAAGGAAGCTGAGATTTTGGTTTCCAGGGTTCCTCCAGACAATCTTTTTAGTCCTGGCTTAAAAATTTGGACAGCTGTCTTGGTGAGTCCATTTGATGCTGGGTGGTTAGGCTCAGCTCGGATGTGTTTAATGCCGTTTAGATTGGTGGAGTTTTGAAATTCAGCACTTGTAAATACAACTCCATTGTCTGATACAAAGGGCAGGATCGTCCCACATTCGCACTAAGCGCGGTTGTTTTACCTGCCGGCCGTGATGGCGGCTTTTCACGGCCATATCGTCCCAACCCCGTTACATTATTTATGCTTTCCCGGGAAACAAGCCATTTCGATGGCAGGCGGGGTCTCATTCACTTGCCCGCCATCACCTCGCCACCTCATCACGCCGGGCTCCATATTTAAAGTCCAGCCGCGCGCACAGATCTCAGTGCTTCCAGGCCACGACCACTGCAGAGAAGATGTCCACAAAAGGCAAGAAGACTGAAGTCACCTTTTGGATGCAGTGGAGGCCCACTGTGATATCCCCTACCCCCACTCCGTCCACAGGATGGGCAGCCACATTACCAACCAGGCTTGGGAGGCAGTGGTCAGTGCCAATGCCCTGCAAAAGAGGGTAGTCACGCAATGCCACTACAGGATGAATGGTCACATCCGTTCTGCCATGTTAACTCACTCTTCTAATCAATCTCAACTCACACACTCACAAACCCATCATGCATCCACAGGGATCTCACACCTCAAGGGACAACACCACTAACTCTCACACACACCCTCACATCTCCATCAGGCTCATATCCTCTAGAACTCACATCCTCATTCCTGTCCATGGCTCTGCTCACCACACAAACATTCTATGCAGTGCTATGTGCCCTTCTCAGACCATTTCCATCTGTTTTCATACAGGAGAAGCCTGCTCACATCAGCAGGAAGAGGTCTCACCGGGGGAGGAATGGCCTACATTAAGCCCCTGCCTCACCTTGAGGAGCGTGCCATTGTGCTGACAGTGAGGATGTGGACCCTGCCTGCAGTGACGGTAAAGTCGGCAGCGAACACCCACCTGAGGGGTCTGCACCAGATCATCCCTCCCTCAACGCAAGTGTGAATGCTTTCTCTCCTGCTTTTGACTCTGCTGCCATGCGCTACCTATTTCTACTTTGGTTCACAGGGAGCTCTGCCAAGGGATCGACACCCTCAGCCAGCCAGTCCCTCATCTCCATCCATGTCCTCATTTGCAGCCAAGGGGACACCTCCTCCAAAGAAGAGGTGGAAATAAGCAGCCTGGAAGACCTGCAGAGGGAGCAGCCGGCCCACGACTGATTCTGGAGGGAAAAGTGTGAATGTGGCAGGGCCTTTTGGGGCCTCATGCAAGCACTCTCACACACACGTGGATCCTTCATGTTTCACACTTATCTCCTGAGCATTTTCAATGCTGCCTGCTGGCGTTCACCTTCAGTTATCCATTTGAGCTGACCTGCATCTCCGCCCACCCAATGATCACACCCCCACGCAGCACCTGATCTCACCCACCACGACTCATTTTACTTTCAATTTGGACAGCATGGTGCTAATTCGGGTCCCTGCACATTTCCCCACCCCACCCCCGCACCCCTTCCCCCCCAGAACCCCCTCCCCACTTTGCACTCCTTCCTCCCTCCGCACCCCTTCCCGCCGGAACTCTTTCTGCTTAGTCCTCCCACCCCCGGCTCCCTCCACTGCTTAGTCCCTCCCCACTCCCGACTCCTTCCTCTAGCCTTACCCCTTCCTTCAGCCTTACTCCCTTCCCTCTCCGCACCTCTTCCTTTGCACCTTCCACCTTCATCACTCTCCCCTCCTAACCTGCCCCTATCCCGACACCTGCATGCACCCCCCCCCAACCTACCCCCATCCTGACGCCCCCTTCGTCTCCCAGCCGACCCTAGCCCTTCCTCTCCCAACCCTTCGACCATTGCCCCTTTGAGAATCAACAGTGAATATCTAACTTCTGTGCGCTGCTTGGCAGCAGAGCCATGTCTATGAGAATATATCCAGCATCCATGAACATTCCTCCAGTGTGCCCTTGATGTCAGGCTCCGGCATCTTCTGCTCTTCTGGTGTCCACGATGTGAGCAAGGCTCTGGTGGTAGGTCCCGACTTCTGCACGTCACAGTTGTGAAGACATGTTCTACACCAGCATGCTTTCCCACCCACATAAGCAGATGATCCAGTGGTGGGGGACGCTTCCAGCGGACAGACCTAATAATGATATGCTGATGTATTACAATGAGGTTCCGATGTCCAACGGCGGAGAATGTGGCCCGCCATGGATGGGGTGAGTGGACGATCATGAACTGGTTTCACGCTGTCGTGAAACCACTTGCTCCATGTTGTCCACTCACACGACCGAACACGTCTGAAACCAGCGGGTTCGGCAAATTCCAGCCAATGACTTTGGGCAATCCATGAGTCAAAAAGCTTTGTTGTAACCTTTTGATGTTAGCATGTGATGTAGGTGATTTCACCTTAAAAATCTCCATCCATTTTGAGTGTGTTGATTATGAGCAATAACATTGTGCCTAAGGATGGACCCACGTAGTCTATACGGATCCGCACCCATGGTCGGCCAGGCTATTCCCAAGGGTATAGTGGGGCTGCGGCCGGCAACTTTTGTTGCAGTAGCCACTGTTGACTGTGCTTGGCTGACTTCTCAATATCTATGTCTATACCATATGTAACTCCTGGCGTGCATTTTCATTTTAGAAATGCTAGGATGAGAGCTGTGTATATTGGTTAAGAGCAGTTCCCTGCCTGGTACAAGACTACTCTTGTTCCCCTGAGTGTGATGCCATCCTGACAACTCAATTTGTATTTGGGGGTAAAAAATGGTTTCATTTCCTCGGAGACTGGCTCATTTAACCATCCTGTAATTATCTGGTCTCTCACTTCGGACCGAAACTGATCTCGATTGGTCCAGTTCCTGATCTGCTTCATGCATTTGGGTGGTGTCTAAAAAATTCAAGGCAAGGAGGATTTCTTGGGGTACAGGAATACATAAGATGTTTTCTTAGAAGGATGTTCACATTTATTATGTGTATCCCAGATTGGTGCTTGAAAGTGTATTCGTAGGCAGACAGAATTAATGTCCATCACTGAATTCTTGTTGAGGCTATCAATGGGATAGCCTTGTCTTCTTTGAAAAGGCCCAAAAGTAGTTTATGATCTGAGAAAATAGTAAAGTGCCTGCCATGTAAGTACTGGTGGAATTTTTTAACTCCGAGGACTATTGACAGTCCTTCCTTCTTGATCTGTGAATAAACATTTCCGGCCACTGAGAGGGTTCTTGATATGTAACCTACTGGCCTCTCAGAGCTGTTGTCCATTTCATGGGACAATACTGCACCAACGCCATATGGAGAAGCATTGCGTCAATTCTTTTAAAGGGTTGAAGTGCACTAACAAGGTTGATGCGTGCAGCAGTTGTTTTACTCCATTGAAGACTGCCTCCTGTGGAGCCTTCCAGGAGCAACGATGGTGTTTCTTCAGCAGTATGTGCAAGGGGACCAGTCCAATCAATAAGTTGGGTAAAATAAATCACCTGTAGTAGTTTACCATTCCTAAAAATGATTTGAGTTTGGTGATATTTGTGGGGGAAGGTGCCTCCTTTATCGCCTTAATCTTTTCTTCCTCGGGGTGTAATCCTTGTGCGTCTACACGGTGCCCTAGGTGGGTAACCTCAGTGGTTTGGAAAATTAATTCCTTCTTCTTAGGCGGACTCCAGCTTCCAGAAATCTGCTCTAAATTTGCTTAATTCTTGGCCTTTGTCAATCCAGTTATGCTGACATCATCAAGGTATACTACAACCCGTGGTAATCCCTGTAGCAAGCTCTCCGTCATCCTTTGAAATATTGCACATGCTGAGGACATGCCAAAAGGTAGGCACATACACTGGAATAGGCCTTTGTGTGTGTTTATTGTGACATACCCCCTGGGTGTGTTATTTAACTCGAGATGCTGGTACACGTGACTCAAATCCAATTTAGTGTAGGATTTGACCTCCTGCCAGCTTTGTGTACAAATCTTCAATTCTTGGAATTGGACACTTATCCAACTTGGCGGCACAATTAACTGTTAGCTTATAATAGCCGCAAATGTGGACGGTCTATGCTGTTTCAGTACGGGGACAATAGGTGCTGCCCATTCCAAAAATTGAACAGGCTGTGTGATGCTTAGTTCCTCCAACTTGTTTAACCCAGCATCCACTTTTCTCTTAAGGTACATGGTACCGGTCTTGACCTAAAAAATCGGAGAGTTGCCTTTGGATCAACATAAACCTTGGCTTGCAAGCCTTTGATTTTTCCTAATTTGTTGCAAGACGCTGTTGTGTTTTTTTAAAACAATTCCAGCAGTCTTCCTGCCCACATTTGATAAATTTCGGACCAATTTAACTTGATTTCTTTTCGCCAGTCATGACCTAGAAGACTTGGTCCTTCCGCAGTCACTGTTATTACTGGGAGCTAAGCTGACTGCTGCTCACAGGGACCATGGCGGTGCCTTTTAATCTTATTGCTTCTCCTGTGTCAGTCTTCAACTGGGCAGTTCTCTCCAGGTTTATGGGTTGGGTACCTTCTCTCAGGTCCTGAAATATGCGCATACCCATCACTGCATCTGATGCCCCTGTATCCACCTCCATAACTAGAGGCTTCCTGTTTATGTGGAGTGTGACAGTAAAAGGGTTTGCCTTGACTGCTTTACGATTAAAAAGAGAATGAATGCCACAATTAGTTATTTCAGGAACTTTCACGTTATGTATTTCTAACATGTTTGCTGGCTGTTTACTTGACAGTGTGGACTTAGTTCTGCACTGCTTTATCAAATGTCCTATTTGGCAAAGGTAATAGCCCTCGGCCTCCTCACATCTACATGTTTCAGGAGTGTGGTTACCCCCACATTGGTAACATTTCAACTTCAGGGTCACTGTCTGATTGCCTCTGGTATATATTTTTGATTTCCGGGTGATTGGGAATGATTCCCGCTTCACATCTGCTTCTGCAGTTTTGGTGCCACACCTGGCTGCAGGTTCCCGCCCTAACTAGTAAACGGCATTATTTTGCGACCTTTGTAGCTCCTACGAATTTTTTTCAGCACTTTCCATCGCCAGGGCTATCTCTGTCGCTAGTTTAAAACTTATATCAACTTCTGCCAGCAAGAGACACTGAAGGGTGTCATTGCGCATGCCACAAACTAACCGATCCTGTAGCATGTCGTTCAAGGTCACTCCAAAATCAGAATGCTCTGACAACTGCTTCAACTTAGCAATATAAGTCATAATCGATTCGTCTGGGCCCCTCATCCTTGTATTAAATTTGAATCTTTGCAAAATGACTGATGGTTCGGACTGAAAATGGCCCTTCAATAAACCCACGAGCTCACTGAACGATTTGGAGTCGGGCGTGCTTAGGGTTGTGAGATTGTGAATAGGATCGTAGGTTTGACTCCTACAAACATTCAAGAGAATTGCTTTGCACTTTGCCTCTTCCCCTATTTCATTGGCTTGGAAAAAAAACCCTTGATGTATTGAGTCCAGTCCTCCATGGAGGAGTCAAATGGGTCGATCCTCCCAAATAGAGGCATCCTGGTGAATATATATTTTTTTCCTTCTTTAAAATGAGATACTTGCAGTTGTAGGGCGAGGGACAGCGCCAGGATCACTTATTCTTGTCGCCAGATGTAGAGATGTGCTGAAGAAGAGTCATACGGACTCGAAGCGTTAACTCTGTTTTTCTCTCCACAGATGCTGTTAGGCCTGCTGAGTTTTTCCAGCATTTTCTGTTTTTGCTACTGAAAGGTTTCTTCAGTTGAACAACAAACTTTATTTACAGAGTTGCTAGATTAGCTGCAGGCCCCTATCAGGGCTACAATATACACTATAGACTAGGAAAACTCTTGCCCCTTATAAGCTTCTCTGCACTCGGTGCTGATTGGCTGTTCCGACCACATGACCCTTTCTCGATAAGGCTGGCCTTAAAGCAACAATCACCATTCAATATTTTTAGTCATAAAAAATTTCCACATTAATCTGTTGATATAATTGGAAATATACGTTAAGCATGCATTTAATAATTATTTTAAATTAATTTATTAGCTTTGTTCACACAACATGGTATGATTTGCATACTGTCTGAAAAATACTTTTTTGAAAAAGAATTTAAAAAATCACTGATTTTTTTTTAATTATGGGGGGTGCCCTTTACGTTGTCATACACCCTCTATTTTATCTTTGGGTCATATGAACTTTCTGACTTTTACTAAAGATTTCCAGTGCCTTATTTAAGGCAGGCATTAAGATTCATAGAATGGTAGACTTGATTCACTAGATATTCAGCTACCACTCTTGGAATCGTAGAATCATAGCATGGTTACAGCACAGAAGGAGGCCATTTGACCCATATTGTCTGTGTGAAGGAATCCAGCCATAATTAGGGGTTATAAGGTGAAAAGTGTTACTTGCCTATGAATAAGAGCTCAAAGAAATTAAAAAGGATTCATTTTTCTGAATTAATATTATTTATACAGCATGGCCATGGGCCCCAGGGTGAAGGGGCCTTGTGTCATCTTAGAACCATAAAGGTAACTTCTGAGAGGAGGGATTCACTCCCAAAGTCACGATCATCACAGGACAATAATTCAGTTCTTCAAGCTATCACAATAAAATGATTTTATTCTGATAGCCCTAAAACACAATTAATTGAAATTTTAACAAAGTTAACCCAACCCAAACTGTATTGTAATCTTGATGCACAATTAGATGAATAATGAAAATTTAACCAAGCTGAGGTTCCAGCCTGCTCCTGTGCTGCTTGTCTTAGAAATTGAAGAAGGCTATATTCTTGCCTAAAAATGAACAGTAATACAGCCTTATTTGGGAAATAAAAGAAGATGTACTGAACTATCATTGAGGTACCACCCCCATATGTAAGAAATTAGTTATACAACCTCAGAAACAGAATAAATATTGAAAGCACATATTGAATTTTCAGTTTTTTGCTGGATTCATTTCAGTGCCTCTCATGGTGAAGGTACGACAGTTAGAGCTCAGCGATGTTTATTCTCCCCTTAACTGGGACAGAGGAATGTCGCTAACTCTGTAGTCTTCTACTTGGGAATTTAAGGTAAATGTTACTTTCATCATGAGAGATATGCTACTTAAATATTTTACGATAACAATATTTGGATTTAAAAATTGGATTCTCTACTAGAAATAGTATTGTATTTTCTATATTTTCCTAGAACTATTAACATTCTGATTGACTGCCTCATCACCTTTGAACTGCATATTGAGTTCTTTAATACACTTTTGTACATTTCAGAATTTGTATGGTCTAGCATAGGGTTGAATTTTAAAGGCCACCCACACATGGGAAAGCAGATGGCTAGACCTGTAAATTAAGGTGCCGTGTGGCACGCACCTGCCTCTACCCCCACTGCAATTTTATGAGCGATAGGGGAAGATGTCAGATGGGCTTTCCACCCATGGCCCCTCTTGCTATGCCGCCATGCCAATCAGAAGCCCCGCCCCACAATCTTGCCTTCCTACATCCACGGTCTACCCCACCTCGCCCTGTCCAACATGCCTGCTGACCAGCCCCGTCACCAGGACCTGTCAGTGTGTCACCAGCGAGGTCTTGGATGCTGACGGAGACCTACTTGGCCTGCCTGCGGCACCATCAGTGGCCACCGCTCCTGCTGGCACTATCAGTGTACAGAGCTGTCAGCCTCCAATTGACCGGCAGCTCTATGAGGCAGGATTACCAAGTGGATACAGACTTAAGTACTGCCTCAAACTAATTAAAAGAACATTTCCCAAAATAATAAAGCACGGAGAGACAGCTAAGAAGAGGCAGTCCCGTTGCTGACATTCATGCCAGTGTGTAGGGGGCCTGCAAGCAGCATATAATCCAGCCCGTAGTCTTCTGTATTGCTAACTTGTGAACCTGTCTGTGTATATTCTTTGGTCGGGAGTATTGTGGGGTGTTGGTTACAGATTAGTATGTCTTAAATAAGTCTTCCTTAGGTTAACACTAAGTCTTTATTAACTGCTAGAACTATTTACACATGGACAATAAAGGGTACAAGCTAGGAGTGTCTCCATGCTTAGGTCTACGCACATCTCTGCTCAACACCACAGCAACCTTTGGGTCTGGCTCATTGTTGTAGGGTAGCTGAGTTGTACTATTAGTAATAGAGTTTAATTGCAGACACTTCTTAAATGGAAACATTGAGTTTATTTACAATATACTCAGCAGCAACTACACTTCTGCTTTCAACTCCAACTCTGTCTCTACACTGTCTGCTGAGGTGGCCTGCACTACTCTGCTATTGGTTACTACAGATCATGTGATCTTTCCTAACAAGTATTATTGTTAAAAGTACACTACATACTAAATAAAACCATAATTACCACGGTCATGTGCATTCTTACATCAATGTATGGACAGTACTGTACTCAGTTACACATCAGCTCTTTATATGTGCCAGTCCCTTATACTACAGGGAGGTATGAGGAGAGATTCTGGAAATTCATAATACCCGAACTCTTATAATCTGACTGAAACTTGTTAAAAAGACTACCTGGAAGATGGTAATATTCTCAGCTGGTTCCTTTGGGGAGAGTTAAATCAATCTTTCAGGCTCATTCAGTGCCTGTCGGATCTGTCTTTCTCAACCTCAAATTGGGAGTGATCACTTGAGAGAAATGCTTGATTTTGGATAGTTCCAAAAAGTGTCCAGGATTACAGTTCACCACATCTTTGCTGGATCTCTTCAAGAGCAATTCACCCAGTGGCACTCCCTTCCCTTTTCCTCATAGCCCTACAATTTTTTTCTTTCAGGTAATGATCCAATTCTTTTTTCTTTTGAAAGCCATAATTGAATCTGCCTCCGCCACACTCTCAGGCAGTGCATTCCAGATCTTAACCATTTGCTGTGTAAAATGATTTTCCTTATGTTATCATTGTTTCTTTTGCCGATCAACTTAAATCAACGTCCTCTGGCTCTTGACCTTTCCACCAATGGGAACTCTCAGGTGTACCATCTTGGACAAGTGCCATATGGAGGTCAGACGGTTTCTACATTGAGAGAAAGGCACCTCAGTACACCCCATAGAAGATGGTGCCTTTTACTTCCTCTCACAAAAATTGGGCATTATTCATGCAAGCTGTCTGAAGTGAGCGAACTCAGAACAAAGCAAAGATTTCACCTGAGACATTCTTGGTCTTTATGACTGAGCTACTCACTGGCTGAACTCATTGATCTATTAGGTGGATGCAGGGGATTGGTTCAGGAAGCTTCGGGAAATGCATCAAAGCAGATTCACACCTGCACTTTCAACATTGAATAATGCTGTGGCAAGAAGAAAAGAGCGCATATCTCAAAAAGGAAGCTAATCCTTTTTGTGAAAGAAAGACCAGCACTATAATGACCGAGTGAAAAAAAAACTGACATCAAAAACATTACATCTTCCTTCTTCACTAGAGTGATTTAAGAACATTCATTCCTCCTTCATCAGAGGAATACATAATAATATGTTACATCGAGTTCTGTCATCAGTCTGAGAAATTTCTATTATGAAGGGCACAAAGATAGGGAGAGGTTTGCTATTGACAACCAATGAAACAAAATGTCAGTTTACTCTATGATGGATAAGGAAAACATAGGCATACAGAATGTTCATACTAACCAACTTAATCTCAGAATAATGAAACACAGAAGGAGGACATATGGCCCCATTGTGCCTGTGTTCGTTCCTTGAAACAGCTATCTATTCAGTCCAATCTCTCTGCTTTTTCCCCATAACCCAGCAATTTTTCCCTTCAAGTCTTATCCAATTCACTTTTGAAAGTTACTTTTGAATTTGCTTCCACCTTCCTTTCAGACAATGCATTCTAGATCATAACAACTCACGACATAATTTATTTTCCTGTTTTTTATTGCCATAAATCCATGTCCTCTGATTATTATCTCACCCCTCAATGAGAACAATTTCTCCCTATTTATTCTATCAAAATTTAGATCACCTGTATTAAGAAGAGAACAAAGCCAGGTGTGCAGGGGCATCCCAGAAATAAATTTATGATTCCCCTAGCAGCCCATATGTACATATTTTAAAATTCACAACTCCTTCTTGAGGAACCAATGCCTCAGTACATGTCAGGACCCCTAGGGATTCCCACATGTTCCATGAGGCAGTTTGGTATGCCTGCCTCAGTCAGCATATTCCTGCAGACACTGCACAAGATCCCTACGAGAGCCTGAAAAGTAAGAACTCCCAATGTAGCAGGTCCTTCCCCCTGATGTGACAACATCTCATACTCTGTCTCTTACCCTGAAGGCCTTGCTAGAGCAACTAAAGGCTCTGTTCCCAGAAGGCCTTCCTAGATACTGTTGCATAAGACCTAAGCTTGTGTATCTGCTTCCAGTCATGGTGGTGGAGGACATTGCTGAGGTTTTACCAGGAGTACAATGGAAAGGCCATGGAATGTCGGGATTACTCAAGTGGTACAGAATCTGAGCACGAATCTAATTCGTGACTGCCACCAGAGAATTAGGGATGCCATGAGAGATATCATGTAACTTTATCTGGTCACTGAGATAGCAGGGAATGGAAATAGTGGCACTATTGGGTGACATCAGCTTTAACATCACTAAATTTGATAGGATATGGGTTAAATTAATGCTGCAAACCAATATGCAGGCCCATGGTTGGCTCTGCACCGCCATTTTACACAGGTGGGCCAATTATGGCCTGCACAGCGTATGATGCAATCCGTAGTGCTCAGCGCTACCTGTGTGGGCAGGAGCAGGAGGGAGAGTTGGGGCCAGCGCCCTTTCGCACACACAGGTGGAAGAATGCTTCCATCTCCCTGAGGCACAGAGCTGACTCAGAGAGATTGAAGCACTTTTGAAATAAATGGTTTGAAAATTTAATTAAACATGTCCCCTCATGTGACGGTGTAACATGAGATGCGACATGTTTTTATGGGCAGACTCTCCTGGTCGGCGTGCAGGAGTGGGCCCGACACATTCCAACGTCACTGGGCGTTATTCCGATCTTCAGTGTGGCAGGCATGCACCTTAAGAGCCCGGGCAGCCTTCACATTTCTCATGAAGCCTCATCCACGTGCGGGATGTGGTTTCATGAAGGCTTTATAAATTAAATAAAAATGTTTACTAAAATACAAAAACATGGCCCAGCTCATGTGACACTGTCCCATGAGAGGATAGGTCTGAGTAATTTTTTTTTCTTTTTTGCAATGTTTTATTCTTAAATAAATCTCCCTGAGGCAGCTCCGAGGCTTGGAGATTTCTGCGCTCTTTCATGCACATGCAAGAAAGAGTGCAGGGCCCGACTCTTCCTCCCCCCCTCCATCTGCACAGATGGTGCTGAGCGCTACCGGGAGTGCATCACCCTGGGCAGGCCAATTAAGGCCCACCCACATAAAATGGTGGTGCGTAGCTGATCGCAAGCGGCGATGGGCTGTGCGCCCACCTGTGCCCGTTGCTGCTCAGCCTGCCCGGCAGGGAGAAAATCCTCCCCTATATTTCAGAATTTTTTTTATTTAAGCGGTAAAAGCTTTAGGAAACCTCATCTCGCTTGTGGATGAGGTTTCCTAAAAACATGAAGGCTGCTTGGCCTTTTCACCTGCCCGCCAACCGTAAGGTTGGACAGGCGGCATAAACAATTACATAAATTAATTTGTTAATGGCCTTAACGGGCCTATCAGTTATTTCTGGGTACACAGCCGACCGTGGCTTGATGCCCCTGAACGGAACATCATGAGACAGCGCAATGACATCAGGACGCACGCTCGACGTCATCACACATCATTTTACGTGCCAGCGTGTCAGGCCTGGCCCCGCGCGACAAGTATTGTTTAAACAGGAGCAAATGTGGGTCAACAAGCACAGGGGTGATGACTGAAGGTCAATTGGTGCGAGTTTGGACATGGATAGTTGAGCTTTGGATGACCTCAAGTTTACAGAATGTAGAAGATCAGCCAGGATTTTTTTTAAAATAGTTAAGTCTCGAGGTAATAAAGTCATGGATGAGGGATTTAGCAGTAGAAAAACTGAATAAGAACTGGAGACAGGCAATCTTACAGAGGTAGAAATATGTGGTCTTAGAGACAATGTGGGTGTATGGATGAAAGCTCATTCCTGGGTCAAATATAACAACAAGGTTGTGAAAAGTCTGAATCATGCCCAGAAAGGAAGTGTAGTTTTGGTGGGGAATTTCTGCATCAGGAGGTGGTTCTCTTCCCAGAGAATAGTCGCCTTCAGGAACAGGCTGCCAGCTAAGTCACTGGACATCAAGTTCCTTAAAGCAAGAGTTGGACCTGTTTCTGCCTGTGGCAAAGATCACTTGTTATGAAATGTAAATGCTGCAATGTACTATTGGGGCCAGTCTGAGCTCCTGGACTAATTTAATCATTGTGTGGAGCAGCATCAGAAAAGGATTTCCTGAATATTTTTCCCTCAAAATTTGGCTGGCCTTTCATCCAATATCCTAGCTTTCCAAGGATATTGTGTTCTTTTTGAGGTAGAGTGGTGTATCCACAAGTACTCAGGACTACAGCAGACAAAATTCATTACAGGTACTATGTGGAAGGCAAATTAAATGTCATTAGTGCATTGTGAAAGATGTAGCAATAGCTAGGGATGAAGTTGATAGAGATCAGTAGCAATAGTAATAATGGATTGTAATCCCGAAAACACTGGTCTTGAAAGCACGGGCAACTACTACCCATTAGTTTTACTTCCAATGTAACCCTGCTGAAAATATTTGAAAGACATCCCGCTGTTAACTTCAGCAGGATATTTGCATTTCTGGGTTTTCTGTCTGGAAATTTTCCCCTCTATTTCCTTCTTGACACAAGTAAGTGGTGGGGGTGTGAGCTCTATCAAATTAGAAACATGACTCAGCATGCCATTTTCTTTGTTAAATACTGCTCTGTAATAGCTGAATATGTCCAGTATAGGATTTAACATTACCCCCGGATCCCTGTCAACCGTACACCAGCTAATTCAATTCCATTCATTAAGCAATTATATCCCCTGTTTTGCTTTCAATGCATCACAATGCGGTTATCAATATTGAATTCTTCTGACTTGTACTCAACCGAGGTAGTAATATCATTTAGCATTCTGTTTATGTTGCTGCTCTACAGTGGCTTAATGTTAAATGTTGATACTATCACTACTGATCTCTATCAGCTTTATCCCTGGCTATTGCTGCATCTTTCATAATATATTTATGACATTTAATTTGCCTGCCACACTGTACCTGCAATGAATTTTGTCTGCCATAGTTCTGAGTACTTGCAGATGTTGGGTTAAGCAATCTGCTTCCACACTCCAATATTGTTTTGTATGTGGATAGGTTTATGCTAAGAAAATGAAAATGAGGCAAAACATGGTCTCGACAACCTTTTACATCATATACTCTCAAAGAGAGGGGTTAGGGGTTCAGTTAATTATGGCCGGGTTGGAGTCTGAGATCGGTGGCAGAAGGAACTGGAAGTGGGGGTGTGGGGAGTGTCAGAAATCATAGTAAACAATCATAGGATCTGTAAAGAGGTTATCTTGTTGGGCCTGGAGGAAACACTGCAGCCTCTTCTGTCCCTACATTAGATACTAGCTACCTGTTGTGCTTTCATGCCCAGTGTTCAGGAGTCGGAGGAGGGGGCACAGAGGCGGACAACACAGTCCTGCACAAGTCCCGTCAAGAAAGAGGAAGATTGTTCACATTTTCCTTTGCAAAATAGCTCCACTGCCAGAGTTGTGTGATACCTCAGCAAAAGCCAGGGACCCTGCCAGTGTTAATTATTACAGCACCAGAAAACCAGCTGCTTTTTATTGGCCCAATATTTAAGGTCGATGACTTTTCATTGACGACTTTATTGGCATCTACTGTGATATTTCTTGTAGTAATTGTTGCCTGAGTTTCCTTTTCCCCATCTTGTGGTATGGGCTGCCAGGATGGGGGCGGAAGGAGTGTAAGCGCAAAAGACTGGCTTGCACGGGGAAACACGCACTGAAAGCCCCCTGAGGCAGCTGAAGAATTTTAAAACCAAAAATAAAGCCTTTAAAAATCAGTAAAACGGTCCCCACATAGGACCCACTCACGTGATCATAAAAATAATAAAAATTATGTCGAAACAGTTTTTTTTTAAAATTAACATTGGAAACCTCATCCCACCTGTGGAAGAGGCTTCCTAAAAAATCCAAAGGCCGCCTGGCTAATTCGCCTGCCCACCAACTGTAAGGTTGGACAGGCAGCAACAAAGAGTTTTAATTAATTAATTAAAGGCCTTAACAGGCCTCTTTATTGTCAGTGAACACGCTGCTGACTCTCGCAAGCGCCCACTGATCGAAATATCGAATGTGTGCGGTGACGTTGTGACACTTGCCCGACATCATCACGCACGATTTTAGTACTGCGATTGGGTTGGACGCGTGCCCACCCGCGGGACATAAAATCCTGCCCGTGGAATATCTGGAAATGACTGACAGGCTATTGGATGGGAACACAGGGAATGTTGGAGATTGTGGGGTTTGCCAGGGGCAGGGTCTCAGTTGATTATCGGCGGGTTGGAATCTGAGATCCGTGGTGGGGGTGGGAACAGATGATGGGGATATAAGGAGTGTCATAAATCATGGGAACCAATCACAGGACCAGGACCAGTAATGAGGTTATCTTGTTGGGCCTTCCCTGCCTCCTTTTACCTGCCAGGTTTCCCAAGCCATGGGAAACCTTACCTCCATGGATTGAAAATAAAAATCCTTTTAAAAATGAGACACACAGCCCCCTTAAAAACTTTAACTGACTGACAAGCCTCCATTAAAACCAGAAGTGGGCAGTTGGAGCTGGGTGTGAGATTCAAACAATTTTGCTTCTCATAGACTCCCAATCATCAGGAAAAAAAACAGAATTGATTGTCATCAGTAAACCTGAGGGCTCAGTATTAAACCTGAGGACAATCCATATG
This sequence comes from Carcharodon carcharias, assembly GCF_017639515.1. Lineage (NCBI taxonomy): Eukaryota > Metazoa > Chordata > Chondrichthyes > Lamniformes > Lamnidae > Carcharodon > Carcharodon carcharias. The sequence goes on along the minus strand of NC_054474.1, from coordinate 39,397,960 downwards.
ATAACAATCTTGTGAACAGGAATCAACTTGGATTCACAAGAGGACAAGCCTCCTTGTCTTCTTTGAGAAATCCAAACTGACTATTGTATTGCTGATAATGTCTTATAATGAAAAAATTGAGAAGAAAATTGTGAGTATATTGCTTTTAATGTTACTTGTTATTCTCCGATGGCACTGCTCATAATTAATCAAAGAATACTATTACTCTCTTATCTGCCTCTCATATCTTCATGTTTCTCTCTGTTCCTTCTGATTTGCTCTGCTCTCCTATTTCGTGACTTTTCTGCTTCTCTCTCCTTAACAACAACAGCATATTTACCCAGCACCTTTAATGCAATGAAACATCCTAATGTGCTTTTCAGGAGTATTATAACATAAAGTATGACACTGAGCTGCAGAAAGAGATATTAGGTCAGATGACCAAAAGCTTAATCAATTGGGCCATAACTTCCGAGCTCCAGGGTTGTATATCTGAGGGATACCCAAAAGATGCACTGGGGAACCTCCCACCCCCGGATTGTTCCAACAGTGTGACATCAATAGTTACCCAGAAAAAATAGAAGAATTAAAATCAATTCTAGCTCCTGGGTAACCCATCATGCAGTTCCAGATTGACACTCACACCCACCCTGCAGGACTCCCTCCAACCCCACCCCCCACCCCCTGAAGCCCCAGGGGACTCCCCCCCATTCCCCCTGCTGCACCACCCCCCTCCCCACCGGCTACCCCACCCCCACGGGACTCCACCATCCTGACTAACCCCTCCCACGGAATTCCCCACATCCAAGGGAACTCCTTCTCCCAAGGCCCAACTCCCAACCTTCCCCCCTCCTCCTCCAAGGCCCAACTGCTGACCTTCCCCCACCACCACCTCCCCCACCGCATGCCCCTGGACTAGGCCCATCTCCCCTTCCCAACCCCCCAAGCCAGGCCTGACTGCCCTCCCCAATCCTGGCCAGGCCCAACTCCCCCCTACCCTACCGCAAGGCCCATCTGCTGACCTCCCCTCAACACTCCCAGATCCAAGCTGACCTGACCCAAGCCCATCCCCAACATATCCCCCCACCCCCCCACCAAATCGTACAAATTTCCTTATACACTCACCTTGTCTCTGACTTGTCAAAGATCTTTAAACCTGACTAGACTTTTAAACTTACCTGGTTTGCAGCAGCTAGTGCTGTGATAAAAGGGGGCATGGCTTACTTACCTGTGACAGAGCTGCCCTTGACGGTAGGCCCCAGGAGCGAGCGGCACTGCAGAGATCCGTCCTGGCCTGAGTTGGAAGGTCAGGCAATATAGGATCGCCTGGATTTCCTGGTAAGTATTTTTGAACGGAGTGGCAATTTGACTCAATTGCTACTACAATGTCAATAACAACTTGCACTTATATAGCACCTTTACCATAATAAAAATATCAATGCGCTTCACAGGAGCATTAGAAAGCAAATTGTGACACCATGACACATGATGAAATATTAGAGCAGATGACCAAAAATTGATCAATGAGGTACGTTTTAAGGACTATCTAGAAGGAGGAAAGAGAGATAGAGAGGTGGAGAGGTTTAGGAAAAGAATTCCAGAGCTTAGGGCCTAGGAAGCTGAAGGCACCAATGATGGAGCAATGATAGAGTGTGGATACTCAAGAGACAAGAATTAGATGAATGCAGATATCTCAGAGGGTTGTAGGGCTGGAGAAGATTACAGAAATAGGGAGGGACAAGACCATAAAAATAAGGATGGAAACTGAAAAAAATGAAGTGTTGCTTAACGAGGGGCTAACGTAGATTATGGAGAGCGGTGATGAGTGAATGGGTATTAGTGCATGTTAGGACATGGGCAACAGAATGTTGCATTACCTCGATTTATGTAATGTAGAATGTGGGAGGGCAGTGAGGAGTGCATGAGAATAATCAGGTCTAGAGGTGTCAAAGGCATGAATGAGGGTTTCAGCAGCAGATGACCTGAGGCAAAGCAGAGACAGGTGTCATTATGGAAGTGGAATAAGCAGTCTTAGTAAAGGTGCAGATGATACAGGATGTATTCATGTCAGATTCAACAGACATGAACCCATGTTATATTTGCAGGCATGACATAGAATTGGAAGTATATGAGTGGAATGAATACAGGTGGTTGGAGGCAGAGATGAGACAGGAACAACTGAATGCTTTCCTGACAACTTCCACTGTAAAAGCATCCTAAGCCAACGATGTCTCCTTTCACTGCCATAACCATGCTATACCATCCACTGCATCCATCAGAACAGAAAAAAAATAAGAAAAAGAGATGGGGTAGCAAAGGAAGGTAGAAAGAAAAGCAAAAAGAGTTAAGGATTTTAAAATTCCCACCCTTGTTTTCAAATTCCTTCATGGCCTTGCCAAATTCCTCCCTGGCTTTGCCCTTCCCTATCTCAGGAATCCCCTCCAGCCCCACAGTCTTCAAGGTATCCAAGTTTCTCTAATTCTGGCCTTTTGTGCATCTCAATTATAATTGCTCCACCACTGATGACCGTGCCTTCTGTTGCCTAAGCCCCAAGCTTTAGAATTCCCTCCTTACACCTCTTTATCCCTCTACCTTGCTTTCCTCCTTTATGGAATGGTTCCTTTCACCAACCCAATACCACCCATTACATTCACTGGAATAGAAAGGGATGGAGTATATATATGTGCATATGACATATTTAAGCATTTTGAGTTTTATTAATGACATATTTTAAGTATGCCAAAGAAGTCATAACATTGGTTACAGCAGTTAGAGAACAAAAGGATTTGATGCAACCTTGTCCAGAAACGAGATAATAATAATCATCACCTCCCTGGGAACTGTGCCATTCTGTTGTGCAGGATTCACCATAACCTACTTCCTAATGAGGGTTTTTAAAATTCTTTCATGGGATGTGGGCATCGCTGGTAAGGCCAGCATTTGATGCCCATAGCTAATTGCCCTTGAACTGAATAGCTTGTTAGGCCATTTCGGAGAAAGATATTAAGCCATTAAGAGACAACCACAGTGCTGTGTGTCTGGAATTACATGTAGGCCAGACCAGGTAAGGATACGAGATTTCCTTCACTGTTATAAAATTATAATCATTTTCATAACATTATTCTGGTTTATTGTCACGTAGGTTTATGAGTGTGAGTGCAGATGGTTTTGTCTGTATGATTTATTTATATTTGGAGTCATGGAGATTGCTAGCTTGAAGTTATCAGAAGAAGATAGGTGTAGAAGTGTACTTGAAGTGCTAATGGTGAAAACATGATGCTGTCTTAGTATTATGACTGATGTAGTTGGTAAAGCGGATTTATTTTAAAATCCCAGAGAGAAACTTTAAACAACTGTCATAGCCTATAATTTTAAGTGTCACATTTGGGATGTGACTCCAAATTCTGGAATCGGATCATCAGTTCTTGAGGTTTTACATTAAACTAAATGAAACAATTTATTAATTTACACCGGTTAAAAGGTGATATATACATGACTACAATTTACTACTATCATAAGTTTTAAAGAATTCCCACACTAATCTCCATTAAGGCAACAGAATCACAGAATCACACAGTGCAGAAAAGGCCCTTCGGCCCATTGAGTCTACACCTACACATGAGAAACACCTGACCTACCTACCTAATCCCATTTACCAGCACTTGACCCATAGCCTTGAATGTTATGACGTGCCAAATGCTCATCCAGGTACTTTTTAAAGGATGTGAGGCAACTCACCTCCACCAACCTCCCAGGCAGTGTATTCCAGACTGTCACCACCCTCTGGGTAAAAATGTTTTTCCTCATATCCCCTCTAAACCTCCTGCCCCTCACCTTGAACCTATGTCCCTTCATGACTGACCCTTCAACAAAGGGGAACAGCTGCTCCATGTCCACCCTGTCCATGCCCCTCATAATCTTGTACACCTCGATCAGGTCGCCCTTCAGTCTTCTCTGCTCCAACGAAAACAACCCAAGTCTATCCAACCTCTCTTCATAACTTAAATGTTTCATCCCAGGCAACATCCAGGTGAATCTCCTCTGCACCTCCTTCAGTGCAATCATATCCTTTCTATAATGTGGTGACCAGAACTACACACAGTACTCCAAGTGTGGCCTCACCAAGGTTCTATACAATCCAACATGACCTCCCTATTTTTGTAATCAATGCATCGATTGATAAAGGCAAGTATCCCTTATGCCTTTTTCACCACCCCACTAACATGCCCCTCTGCCTTCAGAGATCTATGGACACACACGCCAAGGTCCCTTTGTTCCTCAGAACTTCCTAGTGTTGTGCCGTTCATTCAATACTTCCTTGTCAAATTACTCCTTCAACCCATAGACTTAACCAAACACCAGGCAAAGCATTTTCACCTTATAAATTCAAAATTAGGTTATTTTCACTGTGGAGCCAGTTGGAGGCTTGCAGCTGCCTTTTGATCTTACATTGCCTCTGCCCTGTACACCCGAAAACTGCTGAAGTTATACCTACTGCCATTGATTGAATTCAAATTCTCATTGTCTCACCAGCCTCTTTGAATTTCACCTTTTAACAATGAAATCCCTTTCATAGTACCAATTTTATTAGTAATATAAACATATTACTTGGTATCTGCTAGATAGGGTAAAATCTTCACCCCACTTCTTGAATGCTCTATTCAAAAAAGCAAATGTGCACTCTCTCTCTTACATATCAACACTAGTACCCATAAAAGCACCCAGACTAGCTGGCTTTAATCCAATTAAGACATACCCACAAACTAAACATCTATTTTAAAAGAAAAATATTTTCCAAAATATTATATATATTAATAGTTTTATGACACTTAACATAACACCCTAAAGGATATTTGTGAAACAAATGTTTTTTTTTACAGTAATTGCTAATAGACTAGCTTTCATTTCCAGGTGTATTACTTAATTGAATTTAAATTCCACTAGCTGTTATGGTAGGATTTGAACCCATGTCCCCAGATCATTAGCCTCGACCTCCAAAAACTAGTCCAGTGATGCTACCACAATGTCATCATTTCCCCCTAAGCCTTCAAGTTTTATACCTTTCATATCACTGTTATGTGACTGTCAAACAACTCAGCAGCTGTATTACCTTTTGTCAGGCCTTACCATGAACTTTATCATCTTGGCCTGAGCAGATGTTCGCTCTTTTGCTGAAGCAACACTCTGGTGTTCTTGTGCCAGTAAACTTCATCACTTAATGCAGGCTTGTCCAACCTTTTCACGTGGTGGGGTGGGAAAGGGGCGCACATTTTAATTTTTTTCTCACTAAACGGGCCCATGATCAAATTTCAGTAAGATAAATTTTCATACATTAAACATGATTTTTTTTTTAAAAATCAATGACAAAGCAATAAATTGATAATCAATAAAAGAGTCATTAGTAAAAAGTGCCAAGCAGCAGAGTTAACCAATGAAACCTTTTTTTACTTTTCACTTAAGAAGTATAGCTAGAGAAACAGACTAAGCTCCAAGTGCTGGTCACCAAGGAAGGGGTGGGGACCGACACTCTGGTGCACACACTCTGTGCTTACCTTGGCAGAATTCACAAAAAAGGAGGGGTCAGAGCCAGTTGCTTTTCAGCCTGTGCTTTCCTCCTCTCTTGGCCTGCTTTATGGATAAGTTTTTAAGGAGGGAGGAGGAGGAGGGCAGGCGGTGTGTGTGTCCGGCTCACTTCCAGTCTCAGGATTCTCGGTCTCACTCACTCACACAGACTCACTCACTTACTCACACAGACTCACTCACTCACTCACACACTCACTCCCCAACCGGGCCTGGGAGGTTTGGACTCCTTACTGAGGGGGTATTCGGCACAATGTGAACAGACACACTTCCTCATTCCACCTTGTCTGGGAATCCAGCTGTCCCGGGCAAGTGGGTGCTGTTGCTGCAACTCTGCTATTCCTCATGGCCACCCTGCCTGCCTCTGCCACCTTGAGCCCTTTGTTTCTTTAGGGGGCCAGCACCTGCATGGGAGGAGGAGAGAGAGAGCATAATGAAAGGCAGAGAAGCCACTCATCCTCCCACTGCTTACAGCTCCTCCAATCAGAGGCTATATCTCTCCCAAATTTGCTGCTGAGTGAGCCTATCAGCAGCAAATGTGGGAGAGAACTGGCCTGTGATTGGAGGAGCAGCTCCTTGCAGAATCTTTTATGAACCTACCCACAGTTTGAACATTGGCTTCGCAGGCTGGATACATAGGCCTGGGGGGCCGGGTTGTGGCCTGTGAGCCAGGGGTTGGACAAACCTTACTTAAAGCATTCTTATTCAGGCTTGGGAGTCTGCTTCCATAGCTACAATGTGCTCTGTAAATTTATAATACAGAAACAAATCATTGGCAGGGCATTTGCAAAATTCACCATTTCAGTTCAGCTGTGGAAATTCTAATGCATCCCATTCTATTGTATTACTTTCACTTAAAGTTATGATCCAATGCACCATGATAGAGTGTGGATTGAGCTGAGTTCAAAGCTAGGAGTTTGATGAGTGAGATCTAGGGGAATCTAGTCTTGTCTGCATATCACATTTAACTGAAATTTACTGTGTAAGTAAAGTAAGCAATGTAAGTTTCTTCTAGCCTTAGGCAGGGATAAAGGAGATCTAATGGAGCAATTGTAATTAGTTAATTAGCTAACTAGCCTAATCTGATTTCTGTAACTGGAACAGAAATGGCTCTTCTGAGTTATAGGTAATATAAATATTGAGGTCTGTGTGTGCCTTGCACAGAGCGTGGCTTGAACTGAGTGAGAAGCTAAAAATTTGGTGCTTGTGGTGAGTTTGGTGAAGTGGGGAACGGGGTGTTCCTTTCTTTTTCTACCTTTTAAACCCTCCAGTTTCTGTTCTAACATCAGTGCAATGGAAGAGGTTGATTGTTGAGTAACTGGTAAATTATTCTGCTTCTAATAAAAAGCTTGTAAAGTTAAGGCATGCCGGGCAGTTCGGCTGAGTGGAGTGTGCCTTCTGTGGTTTATGGGAAGTCAGTTTTCCATTTGGGATACTAGCAAGGGCAATGGTTCTTCAGAGGAGTGCAATATCAGCCAAGTCCATGGCACCACGAGTGACTCAGCTGCACAGGAGGGCAGAAAGAAGAGTGGAAAGGCAAAAGTGATAGCCAATTTGTTAGTTAGGGGAACAAGCAGGCATTTCTGCAGCCATAGGCTTGACTCCAAAATGGTTGTTGCCTCCCTGGAGCCAGGTCAAGGATGTCACAGAGCAGCTGCAGGACATTCTCTTAACAGAGGGTAAACAACCAGGGGTCATAGTTAACATTGATACCAACGACAGAAGTAGGAAGAGGGATGAGGTCCGAAAAGCAGATTTAAGGAATTAGGGAAGAAATGAAAAAGCTGTACCTCAAAAGCACTAATGTCAGGACAGTGCCACAGACTAGTGAGCATAGGAATAGGAGGACTGAGCAATTGAAAATGTAGCTGGGGAATTGGTGTACGAGGGAGGGCATCAGATTTCTGAGGCATTGGGACTGGTCCTGGGGCAGGTGGGATCTATACAAGATGGACAAGTTGCATCTTAGCAGAACCAGGAAAAACATCCTCAGAGGGAGACTCGCTAGTGCTGTTGGGGAGGGTTTAAACTGGATTGCCAGGGGGAAGGAAACCTGAGAGGGAGCTCAGATTGGAGGGAAGCAAAGCTGATAACAGGAAGTAGCAAGCGAAATTAGAAGGCAGACAAAACAAAGGCAAGCATCAAATAAGATCAGGATGTGGAATAATGTCAAAAGGACAAAGTTAAGTGCATTCTGTCTGAATGCATGGAGAATCCACAACAAGGTAGACGGGTATGATTTAGTTGCCATCACAAAGATGTGGTTACAGAGTGACTAGGACTGGGAGCAGAATATTCAGGAATATTTGTCATTTAAGGAGGATAGGCAGAGTGGAAAAGGAGGTGGGGTATCATTGTTAATATTGGATGAGATCAGTACATTAGTGAGAGAGGATCTTAGATCGAAGGTGCAAGATGTAGAATCAGTTTGTGTGGAGCTAAGAACAGCAAGGGGCAGCAAACATTGGTGGGAGTTGTTTACAGGCCACCAAGCCATAGTGATAATGCGGGGCATGGTGTAAATCAGGAAATTAGAGCTGCATGTAACATGGGTAATTCAGTTATAATGGGTGACTTCAATTTACATGTAAACTGGGTAAACCTAATTAGCACTAATGCTGAGGAGGATGAATTCCTGGAACGTGTATGAGAAGGGTTTTTGGAGCAGTACGTTGAGAAATCAACTGGGGATTGGGCTATTTTAGATTTAGTATTATTTAATGAGAAAGGGCTAATTAATAACCTTGCTGTGAAGGAGCCATTAGGAAATCATAACCATAATATGATAAAGTTTTACAATAAATTTGAAAGCGATATAGTTCATACTGAAACTAGGGTCCTAAATCTGAGCAAAGGAAATTATGAAAGTATGAGGGTTAAGTTGTCTATGATGGATTGGGAAAATACTTGAAAAGATTTGATGGTAGGCAGATAATAGCTAGTATTTATAGAAATATTACATGGTCTACAACAAATATACATTTCTCTAGGAGGCAAAAACCTAACAGGAATAGTGAATCAACCGTGGTTGACAAAATAAGTTAAAGATTGCAATAGATTAAAGGAAGTGGCTTTTAAGATTGCCGGAAAAAGTGGTAAGCTTGAGGACCGGGGGCAATTTAGAACCCAGCAAAGGAGGACCAAGAAACTGATAAAGAAAGGGAAAAGAGAATATGAATGCAAGCTAGCGAGTAACGTAAAGGCGGATTGTAAAATCTTCTTTAGGTCTTTGAAAAGGAAAAGATTAACAAGGACAAATTTGGGTCCATTACAGGCAGAGACAGGGGAATTTATAACGGAGAATAGGGAAATGGCAAAGAAATTAAACAATTACTTTCTGTCCGTCTTCACGGAGGAAGATACAGAAAATCTCCCAGGAACACTAGGGAATGAAGGGACTAGTAAAAATATGGTCTCTCTGGCCTGTTGGTTAAATGCAAATTTATAGTTGCTCTATTCACTGTGGAACTGAAAGAAATTAGTATTAATAAAAAGGTAGCACTAACAAAATTAATTGGATTGAAATTTGATAAAGTCCCTGGAGCTGATGAGTTACACCCCAGAGTGTTGAAGTCCATGTCCCCTTGAAGCCTCCTTGTATCATCCTCACAACTCACATTCCCAAGTAGTTTTGTGTCATCAGCAAATTTAGAAATATTAAATTTGGTTCCCACATCAAAATCATTTATGTAGATTGTAAATAGTTGTGGCCCAGCATTGATCCTTGAAGTGCCCCACTAGTAACAGCCTGCCATCCTGAGAATGACCTGTTTATTCCTACTCTCTACTTTCTGTCTGTTAGCTAATTCTCAATCCATACCAGTATATTACCCCCGACCCCACTTGCTCTAATTTTGTTTATTAACCTCCTCTGTGGGACCTTATTGAAAGCTTTCTGAAATTCCAAATACACCTCATCTACTGGTTCTCTTTTATCTATGCTACAAGTAAGAAAAAAAACCAATAGGTTTGTAAAACATGATTCCCCTTTCATAAATCCATGTTGACTCTGCCCAATCATATCAATATTTTCTAAGCGTGCAGTGACAACATTCCAGCAATAGTACTGAAGACTTGTGCTCCAGAGCCAACTGTGCCCTTAGCCAAGCTCCCAGTACAGCTACAACACTGGCTATAATTATAATGAATGCATTGGTGATTATCTTTCAAAATTCTATAGATTCTGGAAAGCTTCATGCAGACTGGAAAGTAGTAAATGTAACCCCACTATATAAGAAGGGAGGGAGAGAGAAAATGGAGAACTACAGACGTGTTAGTTGACATCAGTGACTCCAACCATGGAGAGTTTTCCCCCGGATTCCCAGTTTTGTTAGGGCTCCTTGATGCTACACTTAAGCAAATGCAGCCTTGATGTCAAGGACAGTCACTCTCACCTCACCTCTTGAGTTCAGCTCTTTTGTCCATGTTTGAATTAAGGCCGTGATGAGGTCAGGAGCTGAATGGCCCTGGTGCAACCCAAACTGAACGTCAGTGAGCAGGTTGTTTCTGAGTAAAGGCCATTTGATAGAACTATCAATAACCCCTTCCATCACTTTGCTGATGATTGAGAGTAGGCTGATGGAGTGGTAATTGGCCAGGTTAGACTTGTCCTTTTTATGCACAGGACATACCTGGGCAATTTTCCACATTGCTGGTAGATGCCAGTGTTGTAGCTGTACTGGGACAGCTTGGCTAAGGGCACAGTTGGCTCTGGAGCATGAGGTCCTCAGTACTATTGATGGAATGTTGTCACTGCACGCTTAGAAAATATTGATATGATTGGGCAGAGTCAACATGGATCTATGAAAGGGAAATCATGTTTTACAAACCTATTGGTTTTTTTCTTACTTGTAGCATAGATAAAGGAGAACCAGTAGATGTGGTATATTTGGAATTTCAGAAAGCTTTCAATATGGTCACAGAGGAGGTTAATAAACAAAATTAGAGCAAGTGGGGTCGGGGGTAATATACTGGTATGGATTGAGAATTAGTTAACAGACAGAAAGTAGAGAGTAGGAATAAACAGGTCATTCTCAGGATGGCAGGCTGTTACTAGTGGGGCACTTCAAGGATCAATGTTGGGCCACAATTATTTACAATCTACATAAATAATTTTGATGTGGGAACCAAATTTAATATTTCCAAATTTGCTGATGACACAAAACTAGTTGGGAATGTAAGTTGGAAGGATGATACAGGGAGGCTTCAAGGGGATTTGGACTGGCTAACTGAATGGGAAAAAACATGGCAAATGGAGTATAAATGTGACGTTATCAACTTTGGTAGCTCAAAACATAAAGGCAGAGTGTTTATTAAATGATGAGAGGTTGGGGAGTGTTGCTGTCCAAAGAAACCTGGATACCCTTGTTCATGAGTCACTAAAAGCTAGCATGCAAGTGCAGCAAGCAATTACGAAAGCAAATGATATGTTGGCCTTCATCGTGAGGGGATTTGAGTATTTGAGTACAGGAGTAAAGATGTCTTGCTGCAATTGTATAGAACCTTGGTGGGGTCGCATCTGGTGTATTGCGGGGAGGTGGTGGAGTATTGTCACTCCAATGACCCGGGTTCAAATCTTGCCACAGCAGATGGTGGAATCTGAATTCAATAAAAATCTGGAATTAAAAGTCTAATGATGACCACTAAACCATTGTTGATTGTTGTAAAAACCCATCTGGTCAGGGAAGGAAATCTGTTGTCCTTACCTAGCCTACATGTGACTCAATGTGGCTGACTCTTAAATGCCCAGCAAGCCATTCAGTTGTGAAAAAAAATGCTACAAGTCACAAAAAAGGAATAAACCAGATGGACCAGCCGGCATTGACCTAGGCACCAGAAACAACAATGGCAATCTCAGCCATGTCAACCATGCAAAGTCCCCCTTACTAACATCTGAGGGCTAGTGCTGTCTCACAGACTAGTCAAGCACCAGCCTGACATAGTCATCCTCATGGAATCATACCTTACAGATAATGTCCCAGACACCACAATCACCATCCCTGGGTACGTCCTGTCCCACCGGCAGGACAGGCCCAGCAGAGGTGGTATACAGTCGGGAGGGAATTGCCTTGGGAGTCCTCAACATCAACTCCAGACCCCATGATGTCTCATGGCATCAGGTCAAATATGCTGATTACCATGTACTGCCCTCCCTCAGCTGATGAATCAGTGCTCCTCCATGTTGAATGTCACCTGGAGGACGCACTGACTGTAGCAAGGGAGCAGAATATATGCTGGGTGGGGGACTTCAATGTCCATCACCATGAGTGGCTTGGTAGCACCACTACTGACCGAGCTGGCTGAGTCCTAAATGACTTGGCTCAGGGGAGGGAACCAACAAGAGGGAAAAACATACCTGACCTCTTCCTCACCAACCTGCCTGCTAATGCAGCTGTCCATGACAGTATCAGTAGGAGTGACCACTGTACAGTCCTTGTGGAGATGAAGTCCCACCTTCACAATGAGGAAACCCTCCATTGTGTTGTGTGGCACTACCACCATGCTAAATGTGACAGATCTAGCAACTTAAGACTGGGCATCCATGAGGCGCTGTGGGTCATTAGCAGCAGCAGAATTGTACTGGAACATAATCTGTAAGGCCCAGCATATCTTCCACTCTACCATTACCATCTAGCCAGAGGGTCAACCCTGGCTCAATGAAGAGTGCAGGAGGGCATGCCAGGAGCAGCACCAGGCATACCTAAAAATGAGGCGTTAACCTGGTGAAGCTATAACACAGGATTACTTGTGTGCCAAACAGCATAAGCAGCAAATGATAGACAGAGTTAAGTGATCCCTCAACCAACGAATCAGACCTAAGCTCTGCAGTCCTGTCACATTCAGTCGTGAATGGTGGTGGACAATTAAACAATCACTGGAGGAGAAGGCTCCTAAAATATCCCCACCCTCAATGATGGAGGAGCCCAAAACATCAGTGTGAAAGATAAGACTGAAGCATTCGCAACAGTCTTCAGTCAGAAGTGCCGTCTGGCTGATCCATCTTGGTCTCCTCCTGAGATCACAGACGCCAGTCTTCAAGCAACTCACTACACCCCACATGATATCAAGAAATGGCTGAAGGCAATGGATACTGTAACGGCTATGGGCCCTGACAACATTCCAGCAATAGTACTGAAGACTTGTGCTCCAGGATTTGCCACATCCCTAGCCAAGCTGTTCCAGCGCAGATACAACACTGGCATCTACCCGGCTATGTGGAAAATTGCCCAGGTATGTCCTATACACAAAAAGCAGGACAAATCCAACCTTGCAAATTACATCCCTATCTACAAGATGCAGTGCAGCAACTCAACAAGGCTCCTTAGATAGCGCCTCCCAAACCCACGACCACTACCATCTAGAAGAACAAGGGCAGTAGATAGATGGGAACTCCACCACCTGGAAGTTCCCCTCCAAGTCACTCACCATCCTGACTTGAAAATATGTCGCTGTTCCTTCACAGTCGCTGGGTCAAAATCCTGGAACTCCCTTCCTAACAGCACTGTGGGTGCACCTACACCACATGGACTGCAGCGGTTCAAGAAGGCAGCTCACCACCACCTTCTCAAGTGCAACTAGGGATGGGCAACAAATGCTGGCCCAGCCAGCAAAGCGCACATCCCGTGAATGAATTAACACAAAAGTATTGTATGCAGGTTTGGTCTCCTTATTGTATGAGCCCAGCTGAGGTTACCCCTGGACAAGCCTGATTCCAGAGTGTAACCCAGCTTGATAATTTGGTTGTTTCGATACATGGGGAGTGGCTACTGAACAGAGTCACAAAAGTCAGCTGATGAACTTTTAACAAAAGAATAAAACATTTATCAAACAAGAAAAGATGAACGATATTACAATAGTCCTTCACCCACAACTATATTTTTACAGATACATACAGATTTGTAAGGATAACACAAGTTACAAAAGCTATCTTATACTCTCATGTTCACAGTAAGTACACAGTCCGTGTAAACCAATAGGCACACTGCAGTTAGACACGCCACACTCTGAAACCAAGGGCAGAATTTCAGGGGCAGGCATTGGCGGGTGCGGAGCCGATTGCCCAACGTGATTCGCCGCTCCTGAAGACACCAGGAGGGGGCGGGCAACGGTAGGACTGTAACAACAACCAGGTCCAATGGTGATCCAGCAGCCTGTTTAAAAAGTGCGCAGGCAGCCTTCCAAAGGCTGTCAACCATGGCTAGCAGAAGGGCTTCCAAGAGCACTGCTGGTGACTTATCCAGACAGGAGGGCAGATTGGCGGGGCACGGTACCCTTCACTTCTCAGACAAGTGCCTTTCTGCCCTTGTCGATGAGGTGGCAGCACGCCGTGAAATCCTCATGCTGAGGAATCGGGAGGCGGGGGCCCCCCCCATATGATGAAACATGCCTGGGAGGAGGTGGCAGGAAGGGTCAGTGCGCACGATGTGGTGCGACGCTCCTGGGTTCAGGGCTGCAAGTGCTTCAACAACGTCTTGTGATCGGGAAGGGTGAGTACCGTGTTGGCATGGGTCATATAGCATAGCAGTTAGGTTTGCCCCCCTAGCACCCCGACCCCCCAAACTCTGAATGTAGTTACTGCATTGAATCATTCATGGCATGTGTCCTTCGCTGGGTGGACCAGCATTTATTGCCCATGCCTAATTGCCCCTGAGAGGGTTGTGCTGAGTTGGGTTCTGTATCCACTGTATGTTGTGCACTTAAACCCACAATCATGTTTTGGGGGCGACCTCAAGGATCTGCACCTAGGCACAGTGCTGAAACTCCAAAACATGTCAAAGTCAGGATGCTGCCTGGCTGGGAGGGGAACTTCCAGATGGCGGGGCACCCATCCATCTGCTGCCCTTGTCTTTCTAGGTGGCAGCGCTTCCTTGCTTTTGAAGGCCATACAGTGTGGGTGGCAGCATCTAGGCAAGGGGGTCAGCCCTGGCTGCTTGGAGTGAGCGTACAGCTGCTCCAGGGTCACGATTCACATGAGCCCTGCAATGTTTCACTCAGGTGCGGGTGGCAGGGATGCAATGGCAAAGCATGTACAGGGTGGACTAATTAATGCTCCTCTCTCCTTTTCAGGAGAAGACACCCCACAATAACTCAGAGTGGATGCGGACTGGAGGAGGCCAGGCACAGTTGACGATTATAACCGGATACAAGCAGGAGGCCCTGGGGCTGGAGGGGTGCCATGCACCCAGGTCCATCAGCTGCGGTGAGGCTGGGGTGCCAGATAAGGGTGTTGTGCACTGAGGTCACCATGTCTATTCTTGCAAACATTCCAATTTTGACTGTTTATTGAATTCAGCTTTCAACATAGGTTTCCCATTGATTATGGAAGGAGGAGCGCATCCTGATCTGGGGGCCAGGCAAGCACATTGACATTGTCTTGATTTCAACTAATCAAATGTCCTTGTTCTTCCTTTTAGCCTCACTGGAGTAGGGCCGGGACAAGGAGGCAGAAGGGCTGCCACTTACACCTGAGGGCCCTGACGAATTACAAGCACCAGCGTCACACCGTCTCAGCCAGGCAGGCACCAGTGCAGACACTAGCACCTCGGTGGGGATTAGATCATTAGCTCGTGTCCCAAGGCACAGTGGTGTGAGCACTTCACACTTGCTTGAGGTGCAGGCGGAAACAGAGAGTGCCAATGGCGCCAGCAGTCGGAGGACTGCAGGAGACCAGGGACATGCTCATTTGGTGGCTGTTGATGTGCCCCTGGAGTCATCCCTGAGGTAGCAGATTCTGGAAGCCCAGAAGGGTGTGTGGGAGGATCTGGCGGAGATACATGAGGCAATGCGTGGCATAGTCTCCGTGATGGAGGAGTTCATGTAGAGCATCAGCAATGCATTGACCCTCATGGCCGAGCGCAATGTTTCCTCCATGGAGACAGTGGCAACTCTCATGGAGAGGCTCCTCCAGGAGAACAATCAGGTCCTCCTGGGGTTGTGCATGGACCTGCAAGCCCTCACAGCGGCATTGGCCACAGCTGGTTAGTACCCGTGTGGGAGATGGTCAAGGCACCAAGGCTCCCAGCTTGGTGTCCATGCATCAATGGTGAGCAAGGAGGTCCGAAGCCACCTGACACTGGCGCATTAGCTACCTGCCATCTCTTCAGGTTCCTCTCAGGGTGCTCTGGATGACAGTAGCAGCTCCTTCAGCCCTCTGCCAGTGACTGTGGGATCCGATGAGGCTGCAGCGATGGGGGAGATGCCAACCGTGGCACTGGTTGCTCCCTCCCAGGCGGGGCCATCACAAGCTCCACGGGCCAGAGGACACCCGCCAAGGTCATCAAAGCCAACAGGACAGCAGAGCGAGCAGGCTGTCTCGAGTGCCAGTGCCAGCAAGGGGGGAGAAGCTAAACATAGCACCGAAAAACATAAGCTTAAGGTACCAGGCTTCTCACTGGTAGTTTTATGTTGCCCAGGTATTAGTTGATTATAATTTGGTGTGAAGATCAACACCTTTGAATTAAGTTTCTCTTCTGTTTTATTTTTTACATTCATTAAATGCTTTATTTGTGAACAAGGCTCAGGGTGCTTCATTACTTCTGCAGGTGTATGGGAACCCATGATAATATGAGTGACTTGTTTGTCATTCAGCTTTATTGACAAGGCGCATAGTTAATGTTCCTAACCAGGCAGATGTTGCTGTCAGGTATCAAGTATGGAGCCTGCAGCCCTGGAATGTTTTGAAGGTCCAACTGTGGTGGGGCTAGCTGAAGGTTTGTTGGTGTCCCTACCACCCTGGAGATTGCTCAGGTTAGTGTCTATCCTCTCAGCATTCTCCTGAGTGTGCTCATCCTCGGACTCACTACTGGACTCATCATGTGCAGCCAGAGCATCTGCGTCTACACCTTCTTCCTCCACTGCGTCCCCCCTTTCCAGCGCCAGGTTGTGCAGAGCACAGCATGCAACCACTATCAGCAACACACGATCTGGGGGGTTTTGCAGGCTCCCTCTCAGTCTCCACCTGAATGGTCTAGGCATCAGAAGCATATCTCGAGAAGACCCAATGGTTTTCTCTATCACCACCCTCGTGGACGCGTGGCTCCTATTTTACCGCTGCTCAGCTTCTGTTCTTGGATGGCGGAGAGGCGTCATGAGCCACCTTTTGAGGGGATAGCCCTTGTCACCCAGCAGCCATCCATCCAGCCGGGCTGGAACACTGAACAGCCTGAGGACGTATGCGTCATGGTAGCTGCCTTGCACAGACTTGCAGAATCTGCATCCTATGGTCACATCTGCACGTTGATGTTGACAAAGGCACCTGGCTCACCTACTGGCACCTTGATGGCCACACGTGTGCAGTCAAGTGCACTCTGGATGCAGGGGAACCCAGCAATCGCAGCAAAGCCTCTGGATCGCTCTGCTTGGTTGTACTCACCCCAGAGGTAGCGAATGAAAGGCTCTGGACCATGCCTGACTAGAGCACCTGTCACCTGCTTGACACAAGTTTGGACAGCTGACCTAGGGTTTGACAAAAATCACCCACCGACGCCTGGAAAGAGCCGGAGGCAAAGGAGTTGAGGGCAGCCATGACCTTCCACGCCACTGGCATGAGGTGCCCACCCACACAGTTGGCACGGATCTCAGGGCCTATCATCTGACAGATGGAGGTCACTGTGTCACTTGAGAGGCGGAGCTTCCTTCGGCACTGCACCTCAGACATATTGAGGTAGCTGCTTCACCACCTGTAAACCCTGGCAGCAGGATAGTGGCATCTTCTGCAGCCCCTTCCGCCTTACACTTCCTAATGGCCCCGCGCACATTATGCCTGCACCTGTCTTCCCAAAGGTGGTTCCCCTGAAGGCTGAATATGGATTCCTAGCCTCCTCCCCCTTCTGGCCCTCCCTTTCTCCTCAGAGGAGGTGCCTTCAGTGGAGAGCACAACTCCCATTCTCAGAGTAAGGGAAGTCTTCCTGAAACCAGTAAGGCCCCAAGAATGATGTTTACTCCAGAGTCCTGACCTGAAGTCTGTTACTTCTGTCCAAGCAGCTGTGAAGAGATTTGAAGTTGCCCTGTTCACACAGGCAAGTAGGATTAAGTTTAAACATTAAATGTCTACCAAAGACGACTCACGGGCCCACTCAACCCTCTTATATCCCACCCGTGGATGAGATTTTTAAAATTGTGGCCTACCCGCCTGCCCTTTGCGCCCATGCAATGATCTGAACACCGCAAGGGTCCAAAAAAATCACCGTCTATTAATGGCTGAAGGGCCTTAAGTGCCCCTTGAATTAATGGTGGGCGCACATCTGAGCTCATAGTGTGCCCGCCCACCAAAATATCATGATGGCGCACCGTGACATCAGGACACATGCCCGATGTCACTGCGCAGCATTTTACAATTTACCGTGTCAGGCTCGCCCCCGCACGTTGACATAAAAATTCTGGCCCAAGTGACAGATGCCACCTCAGCACATTCTGTGGATCTCTCCTCAACTCTTCCCAGACACTTATCACACTGTGAGCCAATCAGTCTCACTGAACTCTGTTTTTCACAGGAGGGTATCCAATCTCTACTCTCCAAGAATTCGCTTTGGAACCTTTTCCCAAACCAACGCTTTCTCTCAGACACCTTCCGCAAGGGTTCACCTCCAGAGTTTTGAACTGTCCTTCCTCTCCCCTGGGTCACTACAAGCATTCAAGCTTTCTTCTGTGTACTGTCTCTCTCGACTCAGCCAGCAACAGTGCACCACTGCTTCACTCACCCCATGGCTAAAAGTTACAGCAGCCATCTCTTTGGACCTTCTGGCTTCTCAAAAGTATTTATATTGCTTAAAATCTACTCCCTGTGGCATTCGTCTCTTTAAGGTTGAAGCTTGAAGCCTTTCTCTGCTCCTCACTCTTCACTTCACATAACAGGAATCTTTTTCAGGTCCCTGTCCCTCCTTTGACTGGAAGGTCTTCTTGGGAATTTCTCCTATTCCACTCTCCTTTGGAGAGTGGATTTGGAAACTTTCTTCTTTAGCTTGGAACTTGCTATCTGTTCCTTTGCTCCAGTCTTTCCCTGGCAGCTACATTCAACCAGCTCTGGTTTGGGGACTGGGCTATCTGCCCCTTCTGGGTTACTTCTGCTTGGCAGCTGTCTTCAAACTGAACTCAAAACTGCTGTTTCTTTATTTTGTGTGTGTGTGTGGGTGGGGCTTGTACCCCTGTCACTAGGTGCAGTAGTATGTCATAAATGATCAGCTGTCCTTTCTTACTAACAGGCAGCTTGATGTTCATTCTTGATCATGCACAACTTAGAATTATCAGGCAACCGTGCAGTTTTTTTTCTACTCTTGTGTTTGCTTTCTTCCTCTTAGAGTCAAAAAAACTCATTGGAAATGCAGGCACTTTTTAAAGTGAAACTAAAACTCAACTCGACCTTTCCTTAGTACACAAATACAGAAATACAAATAAAGCTTAAACTTTAAAGATAAAACTCATTCCTAACACCCACAAATACAAATATAACTTACTTAAACTATTTCTATTTTATAACATTATCTAAGGAAGGATGTACTTGCCATAGAGGGAGTGCAACAGAAGTTCACCGGACTAAACCTTGTGATGGCTGAATTGTCTTATGAGGAGAAATTAAGGAAACTGGGCCTGTATTTTCCAGCGTTTCAAAGAATGAGAAGTGATCTCATTGAAACTTACAATATTCTTACAGGGTGTGACAGGGTGGATGTGGATAGGATGTTTCCTCTGCCTGGTGAGTCCAGAACCAGGAGACACAGTCTCAGAATAAAGGGCAGGCCATTTAAAGCTGAAATGAGGAGAAATTTCTTCACTCAGATAATGGCGAATCTTTGGAATCCTCTACCCCAGAGGGTGTAGAAGCTCAGTCACTCAGCATAATCAAGATGGAAATTGATAGATTTCTAGATACTAATGATATCAAGGAATAAATAATGTAAATGGGGAAAAATAATGTAAGAGATAGATGATCACCATGATCAGTTTGAATGGTGGAGCAGGCTTGATGGGCTGAATGGCCTACACCTGCTCCTATTTCCTGTGTCCCTACTACTGCTACTGTTTCTCTTTTGAACTGCACGCTCAGCTTCTGTATTCTATTTTCTCCCTCCCTTCACCGTCACTCAACACGCCTTGAACTCTCCATCCACTCCCAATTACTTTTTCAAGGCCAGTTGGCAAGAAGCCAAAAGTCCTCTTGCCCTTAACCAATTTCCACTTCTGATTTCTTCCTCACCTCCCTTTATATCTGCCACCTCGAAGAACCTTCATTTGCTTGATTTTTGGGGTTTGTTTTAAGTCAAATTAGAAGAAGGAAAGAAAATGCCTTCCTATGTGCATCTTTCTCTCTCTCACAACCTACACCCCCTTGCATTTTTAAACATACCTCTCTGAACTCACTGAGGAGAAATTCATTCCTGTAGTATCTCTACACATACCATGTCAATTTCCTGAGGGCAGATAAAACTTTGGGCCATTGCATCGTGCTCTTCAATTGTACACTGTTCAGGCTTGAAACAGCGCTAGGCAAACACATTTCTCCCTCTCAATCACTTTCAAACTCAATCCCTTTCTCCCAACCCTTGTTTGCAACCCACTTTCTCTCAAGTCTTTCTCTATATCTTCCTTAACATTCTCTCTCACCTCCCATCTCTCAACAACTGCCTCACTCTCAAATATAAAAGCAAAAAAACTGCAGATGCTGGAAATCCAAAGCAAAAATAAAAATACCTGGAAAAACTCAGCAGGTCTGGCAGCAGAGAGGAACACAGTTAAAGTTTCGAGTCTGTATGATTCTTCAACATAACTAAGTAAAAATAAAAGAGAGGTGAAATATAAGCTGGTTTAAGGGGGTGGTGGGAGGTGGGACAGGTAGAGCTGGATAGAGGGCCAGTGATAGGTGGCGATAACCAAAAGATGTTACAGACAAAAGGACAAAGAGGTATTATCTAAGGAATGTGCTAATTACGAGTAGAAAGCAGGACAAGCAAGATTCAAATAGCCCTAGTGGGGGTGGGATGGGGTGAAGGAATCGAAATAGGCTGAAAGGCAGAGATAAAACAATGGATGGAAATAAATTTAAAAATAATGGAAATAGGTGGGATATTGAGAAAAAAACAAAAAAAAAGGGGGATCGGAAAGGGGGTGGGGATGGAGGAGAGAGGTCATGATCTAGAATTGTTGAACTCAATATTCAATCCGGAAGGCTGTAAAGTGCCTAGTTGGAAGATGAGGTGCTGTTGATCAATTTTAGATCATAACTTCTCTCCTCCATCCCCACCCCCTTTCCAACACCGCCCCCCCACTTTATTTTTTGTTTTTTTTAATATCCCACCTATTTCCATTATTTTTAAATGTATTTCCATTGTTTTATCTCTGCCTTTTAGCCTATTTCAATTGCTTCACCCCACCCCACCCCAACTAGGGCTATCTGTACCTTGCTTGTCCTGCTTTCTACCCTTAATTAGCACATTCCTTAGATAATATCATCACCTTCAACACCTCTTTGTACTTCTGTCTGTGATTTCTTTTGGTTATCACTGGCCCTCTATCCAACTTTATCTGTCCCACTACCCCACCCCACCCCCTTAAACCAGCTTATATTTCACCTCTCTCCTATTTTTACTTCATTCTGTTGAAGAGTCATATGGACTTGAAACGGTAACTGTGTTCCTCTCCACAGATACTGACAGACCTGCTGAGTTTTTCCAGGTATTTTTATTTTTGTATTGCCTCACTCTCAACCTGCTTGCGCTCTGAGCCCCCTCTACCTTTCCCCTCTGTCTCAAAAAGTTGTTTCTCTTAGCAACTTGTAACCATTTGTCCTAATCTACGCAAGTTCACCTGTGCAAACATATACGTCAGCAATAAGAAAACAAAAATCATGGCAACGCATCTGTTGTTTGCTCATTATGCAGAGCAAGGTTGGACCTGGATTTTCACAATATTAACAAAAATGCTGGAAGTACTCAGCAGGTCAGGCAGTACCTGTGGAGAGAAACTGAGTTAATGTTTCAGGTTAATTACCTTTCACTGATGAAAATCTAAGTGTTTTTAAGCTATTTGAAGGGGGGAGGGCACAGGAAGAAATAAAGGGAAGGGTGGGGGTCAGGAGAGATTAACTAACAAAAGATTTCATGATGTAAAAATCAAAGAGAGCGATAATGGGTATTGTAAAGAAACAAAGATGAAACATGAAGGGCTATATAGCAGTTATCTGAATGCAACATGACAGCTAAAACAAGAAACAAGCCAGCAGGAAAAAAAGAACAAGATGGAGGCAGAAGTTATGATTTAAAGTTGTCAAAGTCAATATTGAGTCCAGTGGACTGTGGAGTACCAAGCCAAATGATGACATACTATTCCTCGAGCTTGAGTTGAGTTTCATTGGAACACTGTAGCAGGCCATGGATAGAAAAGCCAGAGTGGGAGCAAGGTGGAGAATTAAAATGACAAGTGACAGGGAGCTTGGAGTCTTGCTTGCAGGCTGAACAAGATGTTCTGCAAAGCAAAGTCTGTGTTTGGTGCCCCCAATTTGGAGCAGACCACATCATGAACAGCGAATACAGTATACTAAGTAGAAAGAAGTAAAAATAAATCACTTTTTTGTGGAAGGAGTGTTGGATGGTGGGCCTTGGATGTTGAGAAGGTAGGGGGTGAAAGGACAAGTGTTGCATCTCCTGTGCTTACACGTTGTCAGTTAATCTGTCCTGAATGGTTGCCAACTGTGATTAAATATATTCCTGGAGGTTTTATGATGCCCCAAACTCCAGCCATTAGTCGGCAAACACATCCATCCTTGTGCCAGACTGCTTTCCTATGCCAATTGGAAAGCAAAAAGGTTCATTATCCAATTGGATTATGCTTGACTGACAGCCTTTTTTCCCTATTTTCCATATTTTTCTATCTGGTAAAGAGAAAGGCTCAAAGAAAATTACAAAAATAATCCATCTTTTTTAATGCCCCAATGATGTTTCTCCAGGTTTGCACACAGTGGTGTCCTGGAGGTTGATCTTCAATTCCTGGAGACTGGAGGCCAATGCTGGAGGGTTGGCAATCCTACTCTCCTGTCCCCCACAAAACTCTCACATTTTTATGTTTCTTCAGTTCTGATGAAAGTTTTTCGAACTGAAACTCTATTTCCTTCCACAGATGCTGCCTGACCTGCTGATTATTTCCAGGATTTTGGTTTTTATTTCAGATTTCCAGCATCCGCAGTATTTTGATTTTGTATGTATTTTCACAACTTATTTTACATTACAGAGCAACAAATCGTCCATTTGTTTATGTGCACCTGTCCCTGCTAGTGAATGGATTTAACACAATTGATCAATTGCTGTGGAATTTTTAATGCTGCACATTTTTCTACTGAATTTGTATTAATGGTCATTTAAATACCATTGTTCCAATCAAATGTTAGATGCTCTGTGCAGTGAAAGGCAATATGTGTTATGCACTCTTAGACATTCATTTATACTAGTCAAAGACAGACTGAAAAACACCTTAATGAGACAAAACCTAGTGTGAATTGATAAGCCATTTTATTTTACAGACAGAAAGTGAACATGGAGAGTTACAATTATAAACAAATGTTGCCTATCTTACTCAATTTTCAATTAACTCCTTGAAAACATAATAAACTACATGACCTGTCCATGCTATGGACTGATTTACTTATGTTTAAAATTATCTTTATTTCCAGTTAACTTCTAACAGCAAAAAATGGGCCTCCTACATTTAACTTTCCAGCTCCAGGCTCAAACTGGGACCTCAGAATTTTCTTTAAATAACGCTGATTAACTCTCCAAGTGTTTTGATTCCCCTATTCACTGAGGTAGATCTTGACTTTGTGCAACAGTATGAAACAGGTAATGGCGAATAAATTGTCCACTTTACATCTCTCCTGCTTTTTGTTCCATTGAAGTTAATAGTACTAAAAAACACAGGAAAGGTGTAATACACACTGCCAACCTGATTTACATTATCATGCAAAGTCCAGATATATCCCTTTGTGTTTCCAGCACGTGAGAGTGCTGTCTCCCTCTCTGTCTTTCGGTGATTCATTAGCCAAAAATTTGTCTATTTCTTGTATGTATGAGATGCGAGAAACTATCTTCTTCTATTCCCAAAATGTCGCTTAATGAATCTTGAATGGGTAATTAGTTCTTATTGTCTCAGTTTGAAATAACAGTTGAAAAATTCATTGAACTGGCTCATCTATCCTTAACACACATTTTCAATTCTCAGCCTATTCAACAAATAAATTATGTGTATCAGTTCCTGCAGCATGTGGCTTTTTAACCTCATGTGAATTTTTGTTGTTTTAAAACATGACTTAAACATAACATATGTTTCCTGTGAAGAAAAATGTTCACAAATCCTAAAACATATCGTCCATGTTTATGATGGATACTATCTCACTAAACTTGCCACCTTATAGTTGCATTTTGCCTTGAATTTGGTGCAGCAGTTCTTCCACTTGTAGGAGGGTGTAATTACAAGCATGTAAAGTTTACGTAGGTAGTTTCATTATAAATATGGATACGGAAATTTATGACGAAAATGCTGACGAGAAATGCTCACTGACTATGATTTTTATTGTATTGTTAGGGCCAGGTCAGCGGGGTGAATTAACTTCTCTCCTTGTCCCACTCCTAAGTTAGTTCTAACAGAGTTTGAATTTACAAGGGAGACGATATTGCCAATTTAATATATATATGTAACTGTGTATAGCTCAGAGCACGAAGTAAACCAGCCAAGTTCCTTAAGTTAACAAGTAAAGCGTTAGTTTTATTGCTAAAACGCACTCAGGTAAAGATGGAAAAATTACTAACAAAAGGTTTAAATGTACAAAAATGTTCGGAGCAGCCTCAGGGAGATTAAGTTAATATTGAAATATTGAAGGGTCAGTCACAATGGGACATAAGTTCAAGGTGAGGGGCAGGAGGTTTAGGGGGGATGCGCGGAAAAACTTTTTTACCCAGAGGGTGGTAATGGTCTGGAATGCACTACCTGGGAGGGTGGTGGAGGTGGGTTGTCTCACATCCTTTAAAAAGTACCTCTTTGAGCACTTGGCACATCATAACATGCAAGGCTATGGGCCAAGTGCTGGTAAATGGGATTAGGTAGGTAGGTCAGGTGTTTCTCACGTGTCAGTGCAGGCTCGATGGGCCGAAGGGCCTCTTCTGCACTGTGTGATTCTGTGAAATATTTAAGTAAAGAAAGATAAAAATTATTTAGACATGTCCCCTCATGTGACAGTGTCACATGAGCTGGGACATGTTTATGAATTGTGAAAAAAATATTTATTCATCTAATAAAACCTTCAGGAAAACTCATCCCACCCGTGGATGAGGTTTCCTGAAAAACGCCGGCCAGCCTTAAGGTTGGACGGGCAACATTGATAATTACTTTAATTGTTTTTTTTAATGGCCTTAACAGGTCTTTGACTGTTTGGCGGGTGCGCAGCCATCTCCAGCCCATGGTGAACGAAAGATCTGAATGATGCGTGGTGACATTGGGATGCATGCCCGACATCACTGCGCGTCATTTTACATATCGGCGTGCCAGTTCCATCGCCACATGACGATGTGAAAATTCTGGCCATAGACGTCTACAGCACAGAAGGGCACCATTCGGCCCATCATGTCTGTGCTGGTCAACAAAGATCTAACGACACTAATCCCATTTTCCAGCCCTTGGTCCATAGCCCTGGAGGCTATGGCAACGCAAGTGAATATCTAAATACATCTTAAATGTTATGAGAGTTTCTGACTCAACCACCCTTTCCAGCAGTGAGTTCCAGACTTCCAACACCATCTGGGTGAAAAAATTTCTCCTCAACTCCCTCTTATCCTTCTACTTCTTACCTTAAATCTATGCCCTCTGGTTATTGACCCCTCTATTAATGGAAAAAGTGCCTTCCTATCCACCCTATCAATGTCCTTCATAATCTTATACACCTCTATCAGGTCCCCTCTCAACCTTCAGTGCTCAAAGGAAAACAACCCCAGCCTATCCAATCTTTCCTCATAGGTCAGACCCTCCAGCCCAGGCAGTATCCTGGTAAATCTCCTCTGCATCCTCTCCAGTGCAATCACATCCTTCCTATAATGTGGTGATCAGAACTGCACACAGTACTCTATCTGTCATCTAATCAGCATTTTATACATTTCCAGGATAACCTCCCTGCTCTTGTATTCTACACTTCGGCTAATAAAGGCAAGTATCCTATTTGCCTTCGTAACCATCTTATTTACCCACCCTGCTACCTTCAGGGATCTGTGGATATTCACACGAAGGTCCCTCTGATCTTCAATACTTTCCAGGGTCCCACCATTCATAGTGTAATCCCTTGTCTTGTTGGCCCTCCCCAAGTGCATTACCTCACATTTTTCTGGGTTGAATTCCATTTGCCACTGCTCTGCCCACCTGACCAGTCCATTGATATCTTCCTGCACTTTACAGCTATCCTCCTCACTATTTCATGTCATCTGCAAACATCTTGATCATACCCTCTACATTTAAGTCCAAATCATCTATGTACACCACAGACAGCAAGGGCCCCAGCACCGAGCCCTG
The DNA here is from genome assembly GCF_017639515.1 of Carcharodon carcharias. Classification (NCBI taxonomy): domain Eukaryota; kingdom Metazoa; phylum Chordata; class Chondrichthyes; order Lamniformes; family Lamnidae; genus Carcharodon; species Carcharodon carcharias. The sequence goes on along the minus strand of NC_054474.1, from coordinate 39,371,866 downwards.
TGGAGCCCCACTGGAAACAGACTTCCAGTCGCAGAAACATCCCTCTACCATCACCCTCTGCTTCCTGCCTCTCAGCCAATTTTGGATCCAACGTGTCACTTTACCTTGAATCCCATGGGCTCTTACTTTCTTAACGAGTCTGCCATGAGGGACCTTATCAAAAGCCTTGCTAAAGTCCATGTAGACCACATCAAATGCATTACCCTCATCAACACTCCTGGTTAGCTCCTCAAAAAATTTGATCAAATTTGTCAAACAAATCCATGCTGTCTATCCCTGATTAATCCATGTCTCTCCACAGCTCTCAAGAGCTGCAGTCATATCCCTTTATGACATACTGGCAGGGAGATCACATCTAACTACATTAGGGGTCACCCTCATCCTGTAGCTATCAAGATCACTTTTGCACTCAACTTGTTTACAACAGGATCCTTTCAGGCAGCATGTGGAGATCTCACTGGCATGACGCAGTCTGCTGCACACAACTGCATCAAGGTCTTCAATGATGCTATGTTCAGAAGGGCAGGCAATTACATTTCTTTCATAATGGACGGCCAGAGTCAACTCAAAAGAGCCAGAGGGTTTATGGCAAGTTTTCCACCATGGTCCACAAAGCCATTGACTGCACACACGTTGTCATAAAGGGTCCAGCTGGACAGATATGCACCTTTATCAACAGCAAGGGCTTCCACTCATTGAATGTCCAGTTGGTCTGTGATCATCATCGATGGCTGGATAATGAAGGTATATGCCAAGTACCCAGACAGCAGACACGACTCCCTCATTCTGCAAAACTCACAGGTGCCAGACCTATTCAGCAGCCCTGATGCCCTGGTTGGATGGCTTCTAGGCGAAGAGATGGCTCATGACTCCAGTGAGGACACCCAGAACAGATGCGGAGAAGAGCTACAATGACAGCCATGGGCCATCACCAAACAGGCAATCAGGCTATTGAAAATTAGATTTGGATGCATTGACAGATCAGGAGGGACATTGTAGCACACTCCATCATGTATGTCCCTCATGGTCATGGTGTTTTGCGCCCTCCATAACCTCGCTTGTAAGAGAAGGGATGTCCTTGAGGAAGACGGAACACCAGATAGGGGCCATTTATCTGAGGATGATGGCAAAGCAAAGATGAGGGAACATGACAGCGTGCAGGTAGAAGGCCCTGGATGTGATTGCATGGGTGGCTGTTACAATAAAGATGCCTTGATAAGAAGTTCCAATAGGTTATGACTGCCGACCTCACAAATGTGTGCATGGCACGTGTCCAAGTGTTAATCCAGGTGGAATGTGAGACTCATGTCACCATCCTGTCAACACACTTACCTTCACACTGACATTCGATGCATCCTGCTCTGCCTCAAACTGTTAAACCTAATGTCTGTTTCCCAAAGAAGTTCAACTGTGATAACATATTGTAAGAACTTTAGTATGACGGATAATGAGGTCAGAGTTTATTGGTACAATAAAGATGAGACATTTCATTAACAGTCATAATAAACACACTCATGTGACCCACCTAATGACTATGGTGGAGTTTTCTTAAAGTGTTCCCTGGTGCTCCAGTGCAGTGCTCCCTTGCTTGCAACTGCACTGGACACAGGCTCCTGATCTGCTTCTCTCCTTGCCCTGGATGACTTTGGTGGGTATTCTCTGTGTGACTGAGACCTTGTTAGACTAGCCACATTAGGAGACTCCTAATGAGTGGCAGGAGGAACTTCTGTCAACACAGCAGCAGGCGAGGATTGTGTCAATGGCGGATGGACAGAGGAGATGCCGCCCCATCAGCAGTGCCCTGTGAGATCTTCCAGATTGGGGCAGCAGCTGTTCATCCTCCACCATTATTTGGTCCTCCCTGCCTTCCTGTGAGGTCTCTGGAGTTGGCTCAGTGCCCACACTCCCAGTCCCTCTGCTGCACTGGGCCCCTGGGATCAGAGCCAAGATGGTGGTGTGCAGGTCAGAGCATATACCAACGACTGTGTCTGCAATATGTCCTGTTTGTCTCTCCGGCACAGTTGCCAGTCTGTCCATAGAGGAAGCTTGGTGCTCCGAAGAGATGATCACAGTGCATATGGCCTAGATGGACATCTCCGCAGTCCGGGCCAGAACATGCACCCCCTCTGGCATATTCGCCAAACCTCCATGCACCTCGCACTGGACATCCAGCATCTGCCGCCTTATGGACAACGCCAGAATTAGTCTCTTGATCACCTCGGACACTCCTCCCGCTGCCTGAGGCCTGCTTCACCACACTCCCCCAACAGCTGCACATGTGAATCTGAAGTGCCCTCACCAGATTGTGCCTGCTCTTGTCCCAATGCGCTAATCCCTGCTGAGGTGCCAGTATCTGCGCTGGTGTTTAGGCCTGACAGAGGATATGATGGTGCTTCCTCCGAGGGTTCTTCCTAATCCTCGGAGGGGAGTGACAACCCAGCATCGAGGTTGTGGTTAGTGGAAGAGGCTTGACCTGTGCCAACGAGACAAAAGTGAGGACGTTAGTGGTCTTCAAAAAATGTTCCACAGCTGCACAAGGTGTCAATGCTCAGCTACATTACAATCATATGCACCATCAGGTATGACATGATGCAGACTCTATACACACTTGCAGCAACATCAAAAGCTTTTGACTATGAAGCTTCCCTAAATTTTAGAGTCGGGCCAGGATTTATGTCCTTCATTGAATCCTGCCAAACATCAATCCACCTCCCACTTGGCCCATCGCCCCTTCTCCTGGTTTCAGCCATTTGCAACCTCACCAGACCCACGCTTTCCTCCAATCTCGCCTGTGTCAATTGACCTGGAGAATTCAGATGCAGAGAGCACAAGAACCTCTTCATCGAATGGCACAAGCATCACAAAGTCAGGTACACCCCCATCAGATCAACCTCTCTCCTGGGCATTGTGGGCACATTTCTCCTGAAAATTGCCGTAACGTTGCAATCACTAACGCTGTTAAGCTATTTGAAGTCATCCTGCCTGCACATGATCAGCACAATGCTTGGCAGCCAAGATGCTGTCCACCTTCCTCTTCTGCACAGGCTCCAAATCCCCAACCTGGACCAAAGTGATAAGTGCACACTGACATTGGTGCTAACATCTGACGCCTTTGCTGCATCATGCTGCTTTGGGCCTCCAGACAACCTTACAAGCCTCCAGCATTTGCAACGCTACCCTGTAGATTCCTGGCACAAGAGTACACATACTGAGGACTTACTCACCCTGGCCAACCTCAGGAGGTCATTGAACCTCTTCTGGCTTATCTAAGTACACTGCACTAACTCAACACTGCTGATGTCCACAGCAACCTTCTCCCAGGCTACACGTCTTACTAAAAGATGTCTCTTTTCCCCGTCCGCTGGTATTAGTTGCTCCCATTGGCTGGACGCAGCCCACAGGAGGGCACACAGAGCATCTTCATCAAATCTAGTGGCTAACTTGGCCCTTCTCCCCATCTTGCCTCCCACATTCACTTGCCCCGGAAATATTTGTAGTGAAACATGCAATAACTGGACAACTTCTCTACACTAAGATCTGAATATTTGTTAATGTTCAAGTTGAATGCCACCTGTGCTCAGTGGCAAGCTATGGACATTTCAGAGAAAGCTTAAACAGGTACACAATTACCTTAAAGACCTGCAAATATCTCCAGTTCAAAATGCTAAATATCTGTGCTGACTGTTCACTTTTTCTGAGTCACTTGCCAGGTGGCCCTTTAAATGATTGGCTGTGACCTCAATCTCTGGTGCCGGACACCCTGCCCTCCAGCACTAATTGGGCAGAATCCTCACTGTTTTTGGGTCTCAACCTGCCCTCCGCTCCCAATTTGTCTAATTGCTGTTTTATTCGATGTATTTGGATGGTGGGCCAGGAAGTCAGAAGGCCCCCTTCTTCCAGGGACGGGTCCCTCCCACTGTGCCAGAGCATATTATTCAGCCCGCGGAGTGTCCTGGGCTCACTTATAGCTAAAGGGTCCCAGTCCACAGTAGCTGCTGGTTCTTTGGGTTTCTCACTGGAGACAATGATGTTGATTCAGAATTCTCCTTTAAGAACTCTCAGTTTGCAGCAATGAGATCTTCTGGTGGGTTTTTCAAATCGCAAGCAGCTCAGCTTCGGTGAGAGAGGTTTCAGAAGAACGAGAGAAGGGGTAAGGCTGTTGCCCCTGTGGCAGTGTCTCTGTTGCCATCCTGGCAGTCTCCCTCTGACTATTCAAAATCCAATATCTTTATTACACCCAAAGGCTGGAGCACTTGACTTCTCGCTGAAAGATCCATAGATTCTATGTCTCCATAAAAGCGGCTTCTGTCTTTCATAAATGCAATGTAGTATCTGCTGTAAGATAATGTCCTTTGCTTAGCAAAAAGCGTCCTTTCTAAAAAAAGTTCAATACATATGTATGTCCAGCTGATGGCATTATGAAGTCATATTTTATATAACACATCTTCATAACTGTATTATAGATAGATGATGGGCAGTACCAAATCATTTGGACCTGATGAAGTAACTGTGCAGATGCACAATTACCATGCGCCTCTTCAAAATTTATTTATCTTGACCCTCAGAAATAGCCATATCCTACCAACACTGTCAGTCATATCTCCAGGAATGTTGAATTTTTCAAGAGAGACATGTTAACATGATATAGAAATCTATTATATGAGTGCTTCGATCATTTTTTACTGTTTCTTTTTTACCAGTCATTTCTCTTTACCTTCCTCCTTTGCATAATGTATAACCAGAAAATTAACTGCATTAACCACATAAATACTGTGCCCATATTAGCAGGTCAGAGGTTGGGAATTCTGTGGCAAGTAACTTATCTGCTGAGTCCCCAAAGCTTGTCCACAATTTACAAGGCACAAGTCAGGACTGTGATGGAATACTCTCCACTTGCTTAGAAAACTGCAACTCCAAAAGCACTCTGGAAGCTCAACACCATCCAATATAAAGCAGTCCACTTGATTGGCACCTCATCCACCGCCTTAAACATTCTCTCCCTCCACCACTGGTGGACAATGGCAGCAGTGTATATGATCTACAAGATGCACTGCAGCAACTCACAAAGTCTCCTTTGACCTCACGTCCCAAACAGCACCCTCTATCACCTAGAAGAACAAGGGCAGCTGATGCATGGGAACATCATCACCTGCAAGTTCCCCTGCAAGCCATCCTGTCTTGGAATTACATTGCTGTTCCCTCACTGTTGTTGTGTCAAAATCCTGGAATTCCTTTCCTAACAGCAGATGGACTGCAGCAGTTCAAAATGGTGGCTCACCACCACCTTTGCAAGGGTAATTAGGGCTGAGCAACAGATGCTGGTCTTGCCAGTGACAATCACGTCTCATGAAAGAATAAAGAAAAGCTTACTGCCAGGCTGAAGTCCCTCAGGCACCAGGAAGCCTGCACTACTGTTAGAACCATATCTCTCAAGACTGAATTCTTCTTTTACAAAATAGAAGGACGTGGCACGATCTGGACATTTGGATTTAAGCTGGGTTTTTTTTAAAAAGATCATAAGTTCACCTTGGAACTGTCAGCAAGCAGGCCTCTTCCAAGAGATCACCTGACCTTTATGGCACTTGAGGTAGATCTGGTTGTTTGTTTTGAACTGCAATCACCTTAATTGATGGGATAAAAGAATTGAAAAGGAAGGTTGGTAACTTACTGGAAGGAACGTGTGTGAGAGAAAGAAAATGTAAGTTGTGAACCTGTTTGTTTTGAAGGTAGTCTTGTGGGAGAACAAGCTGAGGAAGGAAGGTTATTCTAGCTGGCTCCCTCTCTCTACCTTGCCTAAAATTGTGTGTGGCTATCAACCTGTAGCCAGAGAACCTTCATTTGAGTGTAACTAGTCTGCATTTGGACCTGCAAAGCTGAGACCAATCAGTGGGAACTTCCAGACATCCACCAGGACCAGCATGAGAGTCTCCACAATAGAACTCCATGGTGACAGCATCAAGACCCTGCAGAATTTAACTTTTATTTTATCATGCCCATCCTCCAAAGCCCAACTCTGCAGAGAGACTCTTATCTGTTTGTCCTTTGTCTATGTGCATGTCTGTGTGTGTGCTGGGGGAATTCTTTAGGAGGAGATAGGTAGTTATACTTCGCAATTATAATTGTGTGTTAACCAGTACTTGCAACTTGCTAAAAGAAGTTTTGTTTTAAAATAAATTAATCATTCTGAGTTTTTAGAAAGAAGCCTGGTCAGAGTCTCTTTTCTTCTGGGTACTAGGGGTATAGGTACACAATTGGCCATTTCAGTAAGAAAATTAAATATTTAAATAAATGGTACAGCCTGTGGAGTAGTGGGGCTTGATGATTTGCGCACTCCTCCCATCCCGGTCATAATACTACCTTGCACAAGTACCCATTCTTCATGTTCATGGCCTCTTGCACATCCCCCAGTTTTAATCGCTCCACAACTGGCAGCCATGCCTTCAGCTACTTCGGCCATAAGCTGTGGAAATTCCTTCCTAAACCTCCTCACCTCCTTTAACTCCTTTAAAGTGCTGTTTAAAACCTACCTCTTTGATTTTTGATATAATATTTCCAGATGCGGCTAGGAGTCAAATTTTGTTTGATAACTTTCCTTGGGACATTTTGCTATGTTAAAGGCTCTGTATAAATTAAAATTGTTGTCGCATGAGCCAGTTCAGTGACTACAAGCAAGCAGATAACCACAGCTGTTGTTGCAGACTGATCTTGGTCTCAAGCTCATAATCACATTTGTTGTAGCGGACTGATCTTGGTCTCACCCAACATTCAAATTTCTGCACCACCAGCAGGGAGTCAGAAGCCCTGTGTAATTTTTGGCTTCCTAAACCAGAGGTGCTGAGGACTAATCGCAACCTTTGCAGATGAGATTAGCTAACTGTCCATGTCTATAACTTGGAACCTTCTTGTCTCTATTGCGTAGCTACTCACCATCTCAACCAGCTCAGCCATCGAGGCAGCTATAATGTGTTTTTAATCCGTTATAAATTAGCTCTTTTCTACAGTTAAGTACTTTGTAATCATCCTACTCATTCCTCATATGAAGGAATCTGATAGTCACAGATTTTCAGCACCTTGCCTGTAGGAAGACTAAAATGTATTTTCATTAACACATACATACATATTCAGTGTTCTACAGCACTATACTTTAAGAACTATAATTCAAATTCTTGGAGAAAGGAAGCTAGTTTTGAGATATTTTTAGGACCACCATACTGCAAACATTCATTTTTTCCCTTTGCAGATCCTCAGACTGTAATCTTTCCTACGTATCAGGTAGAATACCTAAATATTGGAATTAGAAAACGCTGGCAGAATTTTATCAGTCACACTACTGCCTTGCCAGCAGTGCCATTTGAAATTGTAATTATATGATCTGAGTAGATTTCCGGCCTAACTATGTGCCATTTAATCATGCAGTGTCAGAGAAATACAGTTTTGAGGAAATGAGGACGGATCAGTCCTGGGTCATTCTTATGTGTGTTTTTGGGTTGAAAAATACAAGTCATCAGCAGGGATAAGAGTTGTTTTATAAATTCTACTTTGTTAAGCTAAAAATGTTCAATGACAATTATCTCCTAAACTGTTGTGAAAATTTATTGGAGAGGCTGGGTGGTAAAGCTTCATAACCTCAAACGCAAATCTGGCCCAGATTTACTGGGTGAAAACTTTGACTTTGGTGGCTCCAAATGCTTAGGATGAAATGTGTCTGTCAATCTTAAACAACCTCAGAATGGGAAATGGGTACACAGAACAAAGCTATCATTAATCAGACCAGTTGGCAATCTGAAGAACTGATAAGGGGCAAAAGGTTATGAATGACTTAGCCAGCACTTACACAAAACCTGAATCCTAAATAACTCTTACATAGTACAGGCTTTCACAGGAGCTCAAGAAGTGATGAGGCCTCTAAGAAAATTTCCCTGGTGTTCAGCATTTAAAGACAAAATTAATTATGGTGAGTTCTGAAGTACCCTAACTGCAGTATTTCATGGTTGAAGTTAGAAAAGCTAAATGAAGGCATTACAGAGTGATTAACAGGCACCAGAGCCAGGCTGCCTGCACCCACCATATGCCACCAAAAGTATTTGCAGGCCCTGGAACACCTATCCAGCAAAGAGGAACTGAATCATTGGGCTACAATAGCGGTGATACTCCATGTGTAAGGACAGCTCTGAACAAACTGCACAACTACCAGTTTGTAGCTGGCCATTGACAGTCAAGGTATCCTCCAGCCTCAGTGTTTTTGTCACCATTCCTTGCAGGCTTGCTGCACTGTTGTCCTTTGAGAAGGTTGCTCTTGGGTGCGGAATGATCCAATCCTACTCACAGTCAGTTTCTGTAGCAGCACTTTGCTTTAACAGGAGCAACTCAAAACTAGGTATCCATGAGGTTCCGTAGGTCACCAGCAGCAGCAGAATTGAATTCAACCACAATCTGTAACGTCATGCCCTGGCATATCCCCCACTCCACCATGTCAGGAGCAGCACCAGGCATACCTAAAAATGAGGCATCAATCTGGTGAAGCTACAGAACAGCGCTACTTGCATGCCAAACAGTGGAAGCAGCATGTAAATAGACAGAGATAATTAATCCCACAACCAACAGATCAGATCAAAGCTCTGCAGTCCTGCCACACCCAGGTGTGAATGGTGGTGGACAACTAAACAACAAACAGGAGGAGGAGCTTGCACAAATATTCCCATGCTTAATGATGGGTGAGACCAGCACATCAGTGCAAAAGTCAAGGCTGAAACATTTTCAGCCATCTTCAGCCAGAAGTGCCAACTGGATGATCCATCTCGGCCTCCTCCTAAGTTCCCCAGCATCACAGATGCCAGTTTTCAGCCAATTTGATTCACTGCATGTGACATCAAGAAATACCGAAGGCATTGGATACTGCAAAGGCTATGGGCCCTGACAACATTCTGGCAGCAGTAGTGAAGACTTTTGCTCCAGAACTATCTGCACCCCTAACAAAGCTGTTCCAGTACAGCTACAACACTGGCATCTACCTGGTAATGTAGAAAGTTGCCCAGGTATGTCCTGTCCACCAAAAGCGGGACAAACCCAACCTGACCAATTACTGCATCATGGTTTACTATTTATCATCAACAAAGTGATGGGAGGGGTCATCAACGGCGATAAAAGTGCTATTAAGCATCACTTACACAATAAAACTTGTTCACTAAGGCCCACTTTGCATTCCACCTGCCACTTAGCTCCTGACCTCATTACAGCCTTGGTCCAAGCATGCACAAAAGAGCTGCTGGACAACTAAACAACTAACAGGAGGAAGAGCCTCCACAAATATTCCCATGCTCAATGATGGAGGAGACCAGCACATCAGTACAGAAGTCAAGGCTCAGGTGAGAGTGACTGCCTTTGACATCAAGACAGCATTTGATTGAGAGAATATGACATCAAAGAGTCCTAGCAAAACTGAAGTCAATAGGAATCAGAAAGAAAACTCTCTGCTGGTTTGAGTCATTCCTAGCACAAAGGATGATGATTGTGGTTGTTGGAGGTCAATCATCACAGTCCCACAACATCACTGCAGGATTTTCTCAGCCCAACCATTGTTAACTGCTTCATCAATGACCTTCCCTCCATCATAAGGTCAGAGTGGGGGTGTTCATTGATGATTTTTTATTCATTCATGGGATGTGGGCTCGATGGTAGAACCAGCATTTATTGCCCATCCCTAGTTGCCCTTGAGAAAGTGGTGGTGAGATACCTTCTTGAACTGCTGCAGTCCATGTTGTGTAGGTGCACCCGCAGTGCTGTTAGAAAGGGAGTTCCAGGATTTTAATCCAGTGACAGTGAAGGAATGGCGATATATTCCCAGTCAGGTTGGTGAGTGACTTGGAGGGAAACTTCCAGGTGGCAGTTCCAATATGTGCTGCCCTTGTCCTTCTAGATGGTAGTGGTTGTGGATTTGGAAGGTGTCGTCTAAGGAGCCTTGGTGAATTTCTGCAGGGCATCTTGTAGGTGGTACACACTGCTGCTACTGTGCATCGGTGGTGGAGGGAGTGAATGTGGTGACAATCAAGTGAGCTGTCATGTCCTGGATGGTGGCAAGCTTCTTGAGTGTTGTGGGAGCTGTTTTCATCCGGGCAAGTGGAAAGTATTTCATCACACTCCTGACTTGTACATTGTAGATGGTGGACAGGCTTTGGGGAGTCAGGAGGTGAGTTACTCGGCACACGATTCCCAGCCTCTGACCTGTTCTTGTTGCCACAGTATTTATATGGCTAGTCCTATTCAGTTTCTGGTCAATGGAAACCCCCAGGATGTTGATAGTGAGGGATTCAATGATGGTAATGCCATTGAATGTCAAGGGACGATGGTTAGATTGTCTCTTGTTGGAGATGGTCACTGCCTGGCATTTGTGTGGCACGAATATTACTTGCCACTTGTCAGCCCAAGCCTGGATATTGTCCAGGTCTTGCTGCATTTGGACATGGACTGCTTCAGTATCTGAGGAATTGTGAATGGTGCTGAACATTGTGCAATCATCAGCGAACATTCCCACTCCTGAACTTATGATGGAAGGAAGGTCATTGATGAAGCAGCCGAAGATGGTTGGGCCAAGAACACTACCCTGAGGAACTCCTGCAGTGATGTCTTGGAGCTGAGATGATTGACCTCCAACAACACAGCCATCTTCCTTTGTGCTCAGTATGACTCCAACCAGTGGAGAGTTTTTCCCCTGATTTCCATTAACTCCAGTTTTGCTAGGGCTCCTTGATGCCACATTCGGTCAAATGCGGTCTTGATATCAAGGACAGTCACTCTCACCTGACCTTGGGAGTTCAGCTCTTTTGTCCATGTTTGAACGAAGGCTGTAATGAGGTCAGGAGCTGAGCGGCCCTGGAGGAACACAAACTGAGCACCAGTGAGCAGATTATTGCTAAGCAAGTGCCACTTGATCACACTGTTGATTACCCCTTTTCCTTACTTTACTGATGATCGAGAGTAGACTGATGGGGTGATAATTTGCCAGGTTGGATTTGTCCTGCATTTTGTGTACAGCACATGCCTGGGCAAGTTTCCACATAGCCGGATAGATGCCAGTGTTGTAGCTGTACTGGAACAGCTTGGCTAGGGGCATGGCAAGTTCTGGAGCACAAGTCTTCAGTACTATTGCCAGAACATTTTCAGGACCCATAGTCTTTGCAGTATCCAATACCTTCAGCTATTTCTTGATATCACTTGGAGTGAATTGAATTGGCTGAAGACTGGCATTGATAACGCTGGGGTGTCCGGAGGAGGCCGAGATGGGTCATCCACTTGACACTTCTAGCTGAAGATTGTTGAAAATGCTTCAGCCTTACCTTTTGCATAATATTTGCACAATGTTCAGTGCCATATGAGATTCAGATACTGAAGTAGTCTGTGTCCCTATGCAGCAAGACCTGGACAACATTCAGGCTTGGGCTGCTAAGTGGCAAGTAACATTCATGCCACACAAGTGCCAGGCAATGACCATCTCTAACAAGAGAGAATCTGACCATCTCCCCTTGACATTCAATTGCATTACATTCACTGAATCTTGCACTGTCAACATCCTGGAGGTTACCATTGACTAGAAACTGAACAGGACTAGCCATATAAATACTGTGGCTGCAAGGGCAGGTCAGAGAGTAGGAATTCTGCACTGAGTAACTCACCTCCTGACACCCCAAAGCCTGTCCACCATCTACAAAGCACAAGTCAGGAGTGTGATGGAATACTCTCCATTTGCCCAGATGAGTACAGCTCCAACAACACACAAGAAGCTCAAAACCATCCAGGACAAAACAGCTTGCTTGATTGGCACCCCAACATTACCTTAAACATTCACTCCCTCCACTACCTGACACAAAGTGGCAGCAGTGTGTAGCATCTACAAGATGCAGTGCAGTAACTCACAAAAGCTCTTTCGACAGCACCTATCAAACCCACGATCTGTACCACCTTGAAGATCAAGGACAGCAGGCACATGGTAACACCTCCACCTGCAAGTTTTCCTCCAAGTCATTCACCATGCTGACTTGGAAATATATCAGCTGTTCCTTCACTGTCGCTGGGTCAAAGTTGTGGAACTCCCTCCCTAACAGCACTGTGGGTATTCTTACACCACATGGTCTGCAGGGTTCAAGAAGGCGGCACACCACCGCCTTCTCAAGGGCAATTGGAGATGAGAAATAAATGTTGCCCTAGCCAGCAATGTCCACATTCCATGAAGGAGTGACTAAAAGAAAAGGCGGTTTGAGTGTTGTATCACATTGCAAAAGGGTCAGTATATTTATTCTACTCTTTTTTCACCAGCCACAAGGTTTTGCTAGTCAATCTTGTTGCTTAAACAGCCTTTGGAAAGGTTGTACTACACATTTGAAATATTTATAGATTTTGTAAAGGCTAACTTATTCTTTTGTCTCCATAGTCAGTTACTTATCTTTTCCAGGAGATCAGCGCAGCTTGATACAGGTAAGTGTTAAGCTCCCTGTTCCATTAGATCACATTTTTTTAATCACCAAGAAAGCACCCTGTTATGGATTTATCTGAGATATAAGATCAGCAAAGAGTTGAGGGATGTAAAAAAAAATGCATAATTTTTCTTACCCACAAATTTCTTTGAAAATACTGAGCTTTGTAAAATTGGAGAAAATTATGCGGATCTCCACACATACTTTTAAAAAATGTTATATTTGGTTAAATATTCTTGGAGAAGAAAAAAGAGCTTTAGGGCTTACTCAAGTTACTCAGCTATGTTAATATCTACGTGTTCAGGGATCCCAGAGGGTTGAAGAATCGCTGCCTCCAGAGTGCAGAGAGTTAAGAGTAGGCAGGCAGAAAGATGGATGAATGAAAGGCAATTGTGTTATTAAAAATTAACTGTTCCTTATCCTTTATATCAGAGTTGAATTTAAAACAAGAACATAAGGAGGCATAATGCTCAGATCATAAGATGATAGAAAGAGATTCAAAACTTGAGGAGGGAAATTTATTTAAAAGAGCATTGTTTTCATCAAAAAATATTCAATAATTTTTATTTTGGTTTGCAAAGAATGAATGCAATGTCATATATATAGGAGAGGTTAACTCCAAGCAACAAGTAAAGGAAATTCGTGGAGGATGAGCACGGGGTTTTCATCACACAGGTGGGTAACGGGAGTTGGGAATATTCCAGGCTCGGCCTGTCGACCTGAGCAAGAGTGCCCGCAAAGGTCGCATCTTCATTGACAGGGGTGGGGTGCACGCTGGAGTTGGGCCAGCTGACTTGGGAAAAGCATCCGAGACAGTCACAGGGGCTGTCGGGTGCCAAGGTAGGCTGATTTAAAGACCTGCCTCGGTGTTGTGGGACTTCATCCAAGTTAAAATAAAAACAGGGAGGCCAATTAACGGCCAGCCAGCATGAAATATATGCTGAAAGGCTCAGTGCTGCCAGGGTGGTAGTGAGAGGAAGACCAGCACTGAAATGAACGTGGGTGCGGGGTAACACCGAATGAAAACTCCCTGAAGGCAGAGAGCTGCCTCAGGAGCTGAAGAATTTAAGTGCAATAAAAACAAATTTTAAAATCCGGAAAAAATGCCCACACGTCAGAATCAGTGACCTGAACAAGGTGAAAATTCTGTCCATACATTTTTTTAAATTTAAGAATGGAAACCTCATCCCGCCTGTGGATGAGGTTTCCTGAAAAAAACAAAGGCTTCCTGGCCTCATTGCCCACCTGTTAGCCATAATGTTGAATGGGCAATGAAAAAATCTCTGTCAGTTACAACTTTAATGCCCTATATACGTCTCTTAATTGTCGGTGGGCATGCTTCCAATTCTCGTGCGCACTCACTGACCGAAATATCACAAGAGTGCACAATGACGTTGGAATGCTCTCCCAACGTTATCATGCATTATTTCACGCTCGAGCAGGTCAATCACATGCCCACGCGCCAAGCAAAAAATTCTGCCCAATGAAAAGTAATGAATGAATGGCTTTTTAAAAAACTTTTTAACCATGCTACAGTCACTATGGGGCTCATTGGTTCTCTGTAGTGTATAGTGGGTCAATGGACATGGAAATGTGGTACATTGCCATAGCTTTGCATTGAGGGCATGGCGGTGATGGAGGATGGGTGGAAGTCCATAGCTTGGAATGGGGGCATGAAGGGCCATGGAGGTGTGGGTGGGAGACCTTACCTTGGCATGGGGGGCAAAAGGCGAACATTTTATAAATGTCCCCTCATGTAGACTGGGGTTCATGATGCCTCCAAGGGGCTGTGAATCATAATGCTTTAAAAACCTGGCCCGGCTCAATGAAAGTTGTGGAGGAGTAGAACATGCTTATCTCTGCAATGGAGTTGGCCAGGTCAGGTGTGCTTCATGCTAGCTTTTCACCTGAGCCATCCCGCACACTAAAGGCACTCCCAAAAATCAGGCAGCCCATGAATGGGGTCGGGAATCCCAGAATTGGGACATGTCAGCCATTTCTAAATGGCTCCCAAGTCATCCCGACTTGAAATCCAGGCCTAAGTCACAGTTAAATATAGGTGACTTGAAATTCTGACCATACCACTCTGCACCAGCAGTAAATTAGAAGAGCAAGATGGTTGGATAGTGTTAATGTTGTTTTTGTTGTAATCCAGAGGGCCAGACTAATGCTCCTACTGTCATATTATTATAATGATATAACACCTTGGGCTTATTTATTGTACAGCACACAAGACATCAATTGCTCCCGTGGGATTGGGTAAACACATTATGTGTTCATTTATAAAGACTAGGCACATGGGGGAGAATTTTCTCCCTGTCAGACGGGCCGGTTATGAGAGGGCGTGGGGCCGATCGCTGCCTGCAATTGGCTCCTAGCCACTATTTTACATGGACGGACCAACTAAGGCCCGCCCAGTGTGATGCACAGCCAGTAGTGCTCGCTACCTGTGCGGGCAGGGGGTGAGAGGGAGAGTTGACGCCTGCACTCTTTCGCGTATGTGCATGAAAAGCGTAGAAATCTCCTGAGGCACGGAGCTGCCTCAGGGAGATTAAGTTCATATTGAAATACTTAAATAAAGAAAGATAAAAATTATTTAGACATGTCCCCTCATGTGACAGTGTCACATGAGCTGGGACATGTTTAGGAAATGTGAATAAATTATTTGTAGATTTTATTAAACCTTCAGGAAACCTCATCCTGCCTGTGGATGAGGTTTCCTGAAAAATGCGAAGGGAACTTGGGCTCTTCGCATGCTCGCCAACCTCTAGTTTCTGAGAGAGTAGAATGGGTAAGAGCAAGTAAATTGGTATGCACTGGTCTGCCAAACATGAGCTCTGCCAGTGATGGAATAGTTGTACTTAAAGGTGTCACTCTCAGATGTAACATTGCAATGTGTAGATTTTCCTTGATCCATCTACACTTGAGAATTATGGATTTCACCATGCAAATCATTCATTTAGCTAGGACATTAGACTTAGGGTAATGAAGAGAAGAAGTAGTGTAGAAATAATGTTCCACTTCTCACACATATCCTGAAATGGCTTACCAATAAATTGCAGACCATTATCTGTAATGATCTCTCAGAGTATGCACATTGGGCTTGACATATTGTGCAATGGTCAAATATTGGATCACTTGGTAAAGCAGTTGATGACAATGAAGTTAGTGCCATGGACGTGAAAGAGGTTGGATGAGATTTTGGATCAAGGATGGGTAGGAACTTCATGTGGAATCAGCGGTGTTTTGTGCTGACCTAGCATATGCTCTTGACATGCTTCGCATTTTTTGACGATGACTTCAGTGTCATTGTTCATACCCAGCCAATAACTGTCTCTCTTATGATTCTTCTCATCCAATCCATGCCCGTATGTGAGTGATTAAATTGATTTGTTGAGGACTATCAGGTCACAAAGATTCCGGCATGATGACCTGCCTGTCTTTAAAAATGACTTCTAGGAGATGCCTCACTCATCTTGATAAGGCCAAAATGGTCTCATGCGTCCCTGGACATACTAAACTAATCAGGCCATCCTTCAATGATGGTTTTCCACAATTTCTGTAGCATCGAATTGATCATCATTTCTTCATGTAGCTGCTAGTATTTGCATGGCACAAAATGTACCTGATCAATTTGGAGAACATCTTCAAGTTCAATATCAAGAAAGTCAACTTGTAGAGCTAAGGATATATATTCTGTTTTCACATCTTTAGTCAATCTGCTCAGTGTATCTGCTTGACCATCAAGTTACTTGATTTGTACTTAATCTCACATTCATTACCTTGAATCTTTATCAAGAGATGTTGCAATCTTGGTGACGCACTAGTCAATGGTTTTTGCCAAACCATCTCCAGCAGCTTGTGCTTGATCTCTACCAGAAATCTTTTTGCCATATAGACAGGTATGAAAACATGATTCCAGGGTAGTTATCTCCCTAGGATTGTAAAATTGCAATGTTGATGCTTCTGATAATGATTGTTTCAGTGCTTGAAGAGGTGTTGGTGGTTTTAATATCACAGGAAAGGCACATCCCTTTTCAACAATTTCCTTAGTGATGACAAATTTTGAGCGAAACTGGGAATGCATGGAGACAAGGAATTAAAGGAGACCCAGACATCTTCAAAGATCGTCTTTATCTTGAAGAGTTGGCATAGCCATAATATTCTCTATTTTAATTGGGTTGGAATATAAGCCAGCACTGGAATAAATAGAACTGAAGAAATTAACCTGCTGCATGTTGATGTTGTATTCAGATTGTTGAACATCAATCCTTCATTATGTGCCATCTGCATTAATAAGTGCAGAATGTGGTCATGTTCTTGCTTTGTTCTTCCCACAACAGCTATGTCATCTCTGATAAAGATGCATCCTGGTACAGTGCATGTAATGCAGTCCATGTGAGCTTGAAAGAGATCCTGGCTAACAAATAGCTCAAAAGGAAATCATTGTAAACGGTATAATCTGAATGGGGTATGAAATGTAGAATGCTCTTGGGACTACTCCATGAGATATACTGACCCATAACCATGCTTGGCGTTAAGCTTCAAAAAGAATTTTCCACCTGCAAATCACAGATTTACCTCTTTTAATGTGAGTATTTTGAAAGGACAACATTTCAAAACTGCTTTCGAATGTTATAGATCGAGGCATACTCTCAATGATCTGTCCTTTTTTATGACACGTGATTGAGGTGCATCAATCTGTACACTCTTGCACTCTTCTAATGATGCCATCTTTCTCCATTTTGTCTAGTTCAACCTTCAATTTGTCTCATATGTGGATGCTGAACTTACATGGTGGATCAATTGATAGGCTTGCATTCTCCTCCAAGTGTAATGTTGCAGATCCCTTGAAGCTGCCAATTTTGTCAAAACAATCTGGATATTTTAATGTTCGGTCAAGAACTGAGGTAATGGGAGTAGTTTCTGAAGTTAATCTGCATGTGACGTCTGACTGATTCCAAAGATTGCTATAAGTGAGATGGCGTGACATGCTGGTAGACCTGCAATCTCTGGGCCTTTAGTTTCTATGATGTAGAACGTCTATGACACCCAAGAGGATTGGTCATACTTGCACTCTAGGACTATGGCTCCTGCACAGGGAGTTACTGATCCATTGTGTGCTGAAAGTTTCACAGTAGCAGGTTTTGCCATGGCCTTCCACGTCTGTGGATGCATGTCTTTCAGAATTTGCAAGGGTAATATGTTGGCACTTGTCCCTGTGTCACTCTTGGCCAATAATGAATAGTTACCAACTTGCTTACGTCAGATAATTCAAATCTTGGCAAACACTTTGACAGTGTGATAGTATCTATGTTTTCCATGAGAATGGTGGTGTAAAATATGTGTTCACCACTCTTTGTCTTGTCATGCACATCATTGTCATTTTCTGCTTTCTCAATCACCTCATCTATATGATTCGCGACAGATACCGACTGGTCTTTCTTATTGCTCAAAGGTAAATGTTCTTAACAGTCTGCTTGGATCAGCTCTTTGCAGTGCACCAGATTTTGTTCTTGTGCACTGCTGCTGCCAATGACACTTTCTGCCACATGCCTTGTACAACTGATGAAAAGCTCGGCATTTCCTCAGTGCATGCAGAAGGCCACACCTTCCACATGTCTTGCTGGGTTTGGGTGTTCTCATGAGTGCATCAACAATTGGGGTTGGTACTTAGGACTTGTAAACTTCACCAACCTGCAAGGATCACTTCGTATTTCAGTCCATCCTTGGATAGCTCTTCAATACTAAACTTTTCGGGTTTGTCTAGCAGATCATTCTGAAATGCTTCCATGGAGTTGATGTGATCACCAACTCAACAATTCTGTCTGCTAGCTCTGCATTTGAAAAATCATAGTACCATACTCATTTCTCTGCATCTGCTGACCGAGTGATCTATGGGTCACTGTTGTTGAGAAGATGTGAACTCTATTTGATGAATATGGAAGTTTAACCTGATTCTGAACTGGTCTTCCAATGTAGTCCATATCTTTTGGGGATCCTTTAGCTCTTCTGTTAATCCTGACATGTTCAGCCTTTGTGGACCTTCATTCCCAATTGCTAGATGAATTGTTATGACTTAGTTGTCTGGTTCAGACACAACTGAATCAATAAGCCATAGCTCTGTAAGCTGTTTAAATATTTTGAATTCGGATAGTAGGTCATTTGCATCCCAATTCAAACTGGGGAATTTTGTGGTCATTCTGCCAATATCCCTTCAATATTCCTTCTTCTGTAGTGCCTGGGAGGAGAATTTCTGAAGCAGCTTCCGTGCACTTTCCCGAACCTCTGCTCACAAAGACGAGTTGTGGTGGGAACCCATTCTTATTCAACAACTCCCAAAGCCGCTTGTTATAATTGCAAACTTCTCTGGCCCTATTTTTATGGTTGCTCTTTCATTTCTTTTTGTTTGACTCTCCCTTGCTCACTATCAGTGTGGCCCACACCCTGGTCACTCGCCCTCCCCGACTGTGCAAACCCAGTGCTGGTCCTCTCGACGTCCTCACAAAATTGACAGGCAATGTACTGCAATCTCAGCTGTCCGCTTACCAGCTCTTTACTTGAGCATTAGCTTGGCACTGTGTCTTCAAAGCTTTTCTTTGCAGTCACCATGCTGTGTTTACAACATACTCTAACAGTGCAACTTTGTTGTGGTCCAACCAAAAAATTAAAGGTCTTCTCATGCCATGTAGATGATCTAAGGCTGTTCACCATGTCGTACCTATATTTAATCTTGCATCCAACTGTCTCACCACTGCTGATCACCATGTTGAGTTATTATAATGATATAATACCTTGGGCTTATTTATTGTACAAGACATAAGGCACCAATCACTCATAAGGAATTGGGTAAACACGTTGTGGGTTCGTTTATTAAGACTCGGCACATGTGAACAGTTACGCATAGGTATAAAGCTTGAAGACATTAGAGCTATGTGTGTGCTCTTCTCAAAGTAAAAATGAAATTAAGTCTGGATCACCTGACACATTTCCCTTCTAGCGATGTCATGCTGATATCCCTTAAAGGCATATTACAATATTGGTGAAACCGGTTTAAATCCCATTATATGGTGGAGTTTAAATTCAATAAATAAATCTGGAATATAAGGTTGGTCTCAGTAATGGTCATCATGAAACTATCATTGATTATTGCAAAGACCCATCTGGTGCATGAATGTAGAGGAATCTGCTATCCTTACCTAGTCTGGCCTACATGTGACTCCAGACCTGCAGCAATATGACTGACTCTTAACTGCCCGCTGAAATGGCTTAGCAAGCCATTCAGTTCAAGGACGATTAGGGGATGGGCAACAAATGCTAGCCTTGCCAGTGACACTCACATTCCATGAAAGAATAAAGAGAAAAAAAATTCTGTGAATATGAGACACCAAGACTCAGGTCCAAATTGCAGGGACAGGTCATTTGCATGCTTGAGCTGAGTTGCCTACACCTATAGGCATAATCAACATCATTTTTCCCCGACGTGTCAGCAACTAAATCAGAATGGTGCATGCTGCTCTGAGGGTGTAAAGGGCATTTGGGAAGGGCCTAACACAAAGGTACTTTTAATCGAGAAAAGTGAAAGAAAGGATTGTGAATGCCCTATTGATGCAGTGATAAGACCTGGAGCTATTTATTTACTGGTTAATATACTTGTCTGCAGGTTAATGGCAATGACATCTACTGTTCTGAGTTTTCAGAATTGATCCACTATAGTCTTATGTGAGGTGAATACGCTTACCATCGTAGTCCAGCCAGATCTGATGATGAATGACTAAGCTAGCTGTATGCTGTAGTCGGTACCCCTTGGACTTGTTGGGAATAAAGATGGAGACCACGCCAGAGAGAACAAACAAGATGAGAAAGTGTAATGGTATTGCAGGAGCCAGAGCATTAAAGTGGAGCTGAGGAATAGTTGAGCAAATCAAAAGCTACAGAATTATCGTGCTGAAAGGAAGGCTAAAGGTTAGGCAGTTGGGAGTTTGAAAGTGCAGTTGTGAATGACTTGGGAAGAGGTCTTTTTTGGATTGGGTGAAAAAGAAACTGGGATTCTGGGATTAAAGAGGTTTAGGAGGATATGAGTAGTAAATGGTACAAGGGTGTGGTCAGAGGTGGCCTTATCAATGTTCTAGACTTTTGGAGTAAAGAGGCCACAGGAGGTGTAAGATCAGCAGGGAGAAGGAAATCAGGGGTAGGTAGACATAAATATTGGAGAGTTTATATAGGGAGATCTTTGGTGAAAGCAGGATAGTGAATTCAGAGGAAGGTTCAGGGCATTCAGTGTAGAAGAGAAAAGATATGACATGGAAATTCTTGAGCTGGACTTGGGATGTAGTAGACAAAATTTCAAAGGAGAGATAAAAGGAGTAGCATGAGGTAAGATGCTCAAAGGAGGAAAAGGAACCAGAATTGTAGGAAGAGAAACTAGGGTGTAACTTTGTGTCAGGACCACTCTGTCTCTATGTTTGGGTGGGACAGGTGGTGAAGTGTATAGCCAGCATGAAGGCTTCAGTGAGGAGAAATGGTCCAGGTTTCAGTCAAGGACCATGATGTCAATGTAATCATTAACAATGAGGTAATGGATGTTCAGGGACCAGTTCATCTCACAATGGACAAGCTTGAAGGAAATGTGGAGAGGGATAGCGGTTGATCCCCTGACAGATTTAAAGATGGTTGTGGAATGAGTGGTATGGGAAGGAGGTTAGTTCCCACAAGGTCAACTGGGTGTAGGGCAGAGAGAGAAAGAGAAAGAAAGAAAGATAAAGAAAATTGGAAGAAGATAGCGAAAGAGAGAGAGAATGAGAAATAGCGAAAAAATGAAAGAGAGACTGAAAGAGAGAGAATGAAAGAGAGGGGAGAAAGAGAGGGAGAGAGAGAAAGAAAGAGAAAGAAAAAGAGAGTAAAAGAGAGAGAGAGGGAAAGAGAAAGAACACAAGAAAGACAGAGGGAAAGAGACACAGAGAAAGAAAAAGAACACGAGAAAGAGAAAGAAAGAGAAAAAGAGAGAAATAAAAATAGAGGGAGAAAGAGAGAATGA
Source organism: Carcharodon carcharias (assembly GCF_017639515.1). NCBI lineage: Eukaryota > Metazoa > Chordata > Chondrichthyes > Lamniformes > Lamnidae > Carcharodon > Carcharodon carcharias. The sequence continues at coordinate 39,350,362 of NC_054474.1, read as the reverse complement.
GAGAGAAAAGAAAGAGACAAAGAAAGAGAGAGAATGAGAAAGAAAAGGGGAGAGAGAGAAGGAAGAGAGGGAGAGAAAGAAAGAAAAAAGAAATAAATAGAGAAAGATAGAAAAAATAAACAGATTGAAACGGAAAGAAAGAGAAAGAAAGGGAAAGAAAGAGAGAAAGAAACACTGACTTGCATTTATATCATACCTTTCATAATCACTACGCATCTCAAAACTCAAAGTGCTTTACAGCAATGAAGTACTTATGAAGTGAGGGATAAACAAGCTGGATTGTTGCTCATACAGAAGCAGTGACAAATTCCTTGATAGAACAATGTAACAAGCTACTGTGGGATTATCTAAATGCGATTCACTGCCCTGGGGCAGTGACAGGAGAATAGGAAGACAGAGCTATTGATAGTTTGATGTTGAGGTTAGGATGGCATGAGCTGGTCATAGGAAGAGAACATGTGGGAAGGTCGGAAATGAACAAAGAGAAAAAGAAAAAGGATATTGGAATAATGGGCTTGGGTCTTGAGCTGTTGTCAAAATGCTGACATGAATGGCAGAGTTTAGAAAGGATACGCCCATGTTAAACAGAGGATCTTCCCCTTAACTTCAGATGTCATGTATCAGTCAGTTGGATCAAAATTGTTTTGCTTGGTATACTCAGTATATTAATTCTCCAATAAAAGGTACAATATCTATTAACCAACTGTCAGTACACAGATACAAAACTTCATTGGATCAGCAACTGTTATAGAGTTGATTTTCCAGTTGATTTTCTTGGTGGAAACATAGAACTTTATTTACAAGACAGCAACAGTATCTACATGTGTGCATCTAACTCTATAACTAAAGAGCTCTCTCCTAAAGGTTCCCCACGTTACTAACTCATTAGTTTGCACAGATCATGCGATCTTACATACAGGATTATTCTTAAAGCTATAGTCCTATGTTTATCAAAGCTATAATTACTACATTCCTCCCCCTTTAGTTTTTCTGTACATTTTGTATTTACAAAGATATTTATCGCATGACATTACATCATTTATACAGCTCATGAAAAGTTCAATCTTTCAGGTGATTTCCTGATCCTTGTGGAATGTCATAGCTCCACGACCTCCGATACTTTAACAGGAACCTCATTCTTCGGAACCGCATTAACATCACGTACCTCATTAGGAACATGCAGTTCAGTACCTTCTGCTCTGCATCAGGCATGTCTATCCTTGGTTGAGCAACTTCAACGGAACCACAGGTTCAGCAATGATTACAGGTGGAACATCATTTTGTTGAGGTATCCCCCTTCTTCTTAAATGATCCACATACTTAAGGGTTATCCGTGGTGCAACAATGATAAAAGCAAAGAACTGCGGATGCTGGATAACAATGGTCAGGTCACAGAGCTTACTTTACCAGGTAACCACTCTGGTCCTCCACCGAAATCCTTTGCATATGCCGCTTCTCCAACAGTAAATTATCACTCATGAATATGCAAATCATGAGTCGCTTTTTGGTTCCCTTGGCTTTTCTTCGCTTTCCCTTCAAAATTGGGAAGTATCAGGCTTAGTCTTGTTCAAAAATGGCACCTCATCAGTAATTTTGCAGGTGTTGCTCCTGTCATTGTGTGGGTGGCTGTTCTGTGGTGAAATGGGAAACAAGCAAGTTTACCAATGATTCACCTGTTAACTTTTTCATTCCTGCTTTAAAAGTCTGTACTGCTCTTTCTGCCAGTTTGTTCGATGACAGATGGTATGGTCTTCATGTGGTTGATACCATTTAGGCTGACAAATCTTTGAAAATCAGCACTCGTAAATGCAGTACCATTGTCTGAGATGATTACTTCTGGTAATCCATGGATAGAAAAGCTTAAGCATAGTTTTTCTATAGGAGCACCTGATGTTGGCGACTTAACCTCATAAACGTCTGACCACTTGGAATGAGCATCTATAATCAGTAGAAACATGGTTCCAAGGAAAGGACCGACGTAACCTATGTGCCATCTCACCCAGGGTCTACCAGGCCACTCCCATCGGTGTAATGGGGCTACCACTGGCAACTTCTCTAGTTGTTGGCATTGCACAAAGTGTTTAACCAATATCTTCTCAATATCGCCATCCATTCCCAACCACCAAAGATAACTTTGTGCTACCGTCTTCTTTCTTGTGGTTCCCGAGAGGGCTCTGTGTAACTCTACTAATAGTGGTTCCCTTCTTTGTGAAGGAACTACTACACATGCATCCCATAATAGAATACCATCTTGAGTGCTCATTTTGTGTCTTCAGTTGAAAAATGGCTTCAATTCATCAGAGATTGGTTCCTGGGACCATCCATGTAACACCTGATCTCTCACTCGAGATAGGACTGGATCACAATTCATCCAGTTTCTTATCTGCCTGGCACAGACTGGTGAGGAATCCAGGAAATTCATCACTAATACGAGCTCTTGGGGAATTGGGACATGATCATTGTTCTCTTGCAAAGGTAGGCGATTTTGGGCATCGGCATTTCCTATATGAATCCCTGGTTTATGCACGAAGGTGTATTCATATGCCATTAAATTAGGGCCCATCTTTGAATTTGTGCAGAGGCTATGGGTGGTATAGCCTTTTCCTCACTAAACAGACCCAAAAGTGGTTTGTGGCCTGATACTGTCGCCCATGCACATATTGGTAGAATTTTTTACACCAAAAATAATCAACAGACCTTTCTTTTCGATCTGAGAATATCCTTTTTCAGCTGTGGTACGTGTCCTGGATGCATAGCGTATCGGCCTCTCTGTACTGCCGTCTGTCCTGTGAGATAGTACCGCTCCCATTCCGTAAGGGGACGCATCACAAGTTAGCACCAATCCCTTTGTCAGATCATAGTGCACTAAAAAATTTGAAGAGTGCAAGAGCCGTTTTACTTTCATGAGAGATTCTTCTTGGGTGACTTACGAACCCAACACTTGTTTCTCTTATCAGTGAATGAACCATTGATAAATTTGGTAGAAATTGGCCATAATAACTTACCATCACTAAAAATCATTTAAGTTCAGAGACGTTCTTAACTACAGGTGCCTCTCTGATTGCTTTCACCTTCTCTTCAACAGGGTGTTACCCTTGGGCATCTACCTGGTGGCCCAAATAAATTACTTAATTTGCCTGAAAAGTGCATTTTTCCTTCTTTTGGTGCACTCCTGCTTCTAAAAATCATTTCAGGACTTCCTCTAGGTTAGCCAAGTGTTCCTCCTCTGTGAATCTAGCTATCAACACAGCATCCAGGTAGACCACAACTTGAGGTTGTTCTTGTGGCAAGCTCTCCATCATCCTCAAAAAATGGCACAGGTTGAAGAAACGCCAAAGGGCAGGCGTGTGTATTGATACAATGCTTAGTGGGTGTTTATGGTCACAAATTCTTGGGAGGCATCATTCAGCTCCAGTTGCTGATATGCATGACTTACCTCAAGCTTTGAATACATTGTCCCTCCTGCGAGTTTGGCATAGAGGTCTTCAATCTTGGAAATAGGACCTATCCAGTTTGGCTGCTTTGTTGACAGTTAGTTTATAGTCCCCAAAGATCCGGGCAGTTTGATCTGGTTTTAGAACAGGGACTATGGGTGCTGCCCACTCTGAGAACTGAACCCAGCCTCTCTAGCCTGTTCAACTTTCTCTCTCAGGGCATATGGCACCGGTCTTGCTTAAAAGAAATGAGGCATTGCTTTTTGGTCTACGTAAATCTTGGCCTATAGGCCTTGGATTTTCCCCAGGTCAACCTTGAAGATGGTGTCATTTTTTTTAGCAGCTCTGGCAGTCACCCTGCTTACAACTGAAAGATTTCAGACCAGTTTAATTTAACCTCTTTCAACCAATCACAATCTAGAAGGCTTGGTCCTTCACCTTCTACCACCATCACTGGTATTTGTACTGTTTCCTGTCTATAATAAACAGGTACTCTGGTGATACCTTTTACCTGGATTTCTTTGCCTATGTACATTTTCAACTGGCAGAGGTTTGTTCCAAATTTAATTGTTCAGCACCTTTATTTAAGTATCTGAAAGTATGTTCTCTTATTACAGTGGTAGAAGTACCCATGTCAACTTCCATTTTTAAGTGCAAATTCACTTGCAATACAACAGTAATTGGCTCTGTCTTCCCAACTTTCATGTTGAATAATGCACAAATATCAGGATTGTTTCTGGCTCTTCCATACTTCTTTGGGGTTCATTTGTTGCCTGGAAGCCTGTTTCAATCTCACTTTGCAATGTTTCAATATGTGCCCACTTTTGTGACAAAAAAAACACTCCATCTTTTTAAATTGTAAATCAGTATGATTGTTTCCATGTTGAAAAAAATTAGTTTCTGAATTTGCTGCTAAGCTGTTCCTCTAAATTTTCAGTTAGTGGGGGCTGTTTCCCACTTTGTGATGGAGTCCCAGCTTTTCACGCCGCTTTCATCTGACCGTTCCTGCCCAACTAGGAAAATGGCCCCATTTTGTGCACCTTAAATTGCTTGTGAATACCTTACAGCACTTTCCATCGCAAGCACTATTTCTAACGCTTTCTTAAAATCAAGGGGAGAGTTTTTAGCTTGTCGGGCAGGCGCGCACCCAACCCAACCGAGCGTAAAATGACGTGTGATGATGTCGGGCGAGTGTCCCGACATCATCCTGCACTGGCGTGATATTTTGGTCAGTGGGCATGCATCAGAGTTGACAGCGTGCCCGCCAATAATTAAAAGACCTATTGAGGCCATTAAAAAGGTAATTGAAAGAAATTTTTCGCTGCCCATCACCCTTGCAGTGACAGGCAGATAAAAAGGTCAAGCGGCCTTTGCATTTTTTAGGAAACCTCATCCACAGGTGGGAGAAGGTTTCCAATAGTTAATAAAAATAAAATAAACATTTTTAAATTTCACTTATAACACATCCCTGCTCATGTGACAGAGTCACATGAAGAGACATGTTTTATAACATTTCAGAAATCATTACTTTTTATTTTGAAAAATGTTCACCTCCCTGAGGCAGCTCTGTGCCTCAGGGAGCTTTTCCAGCATGCACTCACGTGCATGAGCCAAGTTCAGGCTCGGTCTCCTCTCCCCTCCACACAAGCAGTGCTGAGCACTGCCGCTCACATTCATGCTGGGTGGGCCTTAATTGGCTTGAAATTGCGGTCCAGCCCTGATCGCTGGTGGCAGTTGGCTTCCCGGCCTCCCCTGCCCGCCCCGCCAACCCTGCCCGATGAAGGAAAAATTTCCCCCCCCCCCACACCCCCCACCCTCAAGATCCACTTCAGCTAGCAACATTCACTGAATAGCATCCTCCTGCACGCGACAGACCAAACGATCATGTCATTCAGAGATTCACCAAAATCACAATATTCCGATAGTTATTTTAATTTCGCCACGTAGCTACCAATGGTCTCCCCCCGGGGCTTTATTCTGTGAATTAAACCTGAGCCTTTGCATTGTGACTGAGGCCTTGGGTTGGAAATGTCACTTAATGAGGTCTACTAATTCACTGAAGGTCGTCGAATCTGGGGCACAGGGGACCATCAAGCTTTGAATTAAACTATAGGTTTTGCTCCCACAAATACTCAGAGAATCAGCCTCCTCTTTTCCTCTCCCGTAATTTTGTTGGCTTGAAAGTAGAAAACAAGACGTTCTAAATATTGAGACCAGTTGTCTGTAGCTGGTTCAAAGGGATCGATTCTGTCAAATGTGGCATCTCGGATGAGTATATCTTCATTTCTTTTTAGTTATCTTAGGTGCTCACAGTTGCTGGACAAGGGACAGTACCGGATCTGACTTATCCTTGTCGGCAGTTTGTTATAGTTTGATTTTCCAGTCTACTTTTCTTGGTGGAAACATTGAACTTTATTTACAAAAGAAAAACTCTCTCCTAGAGATTCACTGTGCTGTTAATTCATTGGTTTACACAGATCATGTGATCTTACGCACAGGATTATTCTTAAAGCTACAGTCCTATGTTTATTCAAACCATAATTACTACAGTAACCTTATCAGCGTTAAAGCTCTCCACAAAGTAAGGCTCACAACTCTAACCAAAGTTGTTTTTTTTTCCCATTAGTGGATAAAAGCACTGATCTATGCTCTGTCCTAATACCCTGGTGATTGTAATTGAGAAAGGCATAATCCCTGATCTATGCTCAGCCCCCAATGACTTAGTGGGTAAAGACACCAGTCCCTGTTTTGTTCTGATTCACTGACAGTTCAAACTTGAAACAATCCTCACTAATTACAGTGCCACCTTGTCACCCAGAATGGTTTATTATATTCAAATACTGCCATCCCACAACTCCAAATATACACTTGTAAATAATTCAACTCCATTTATTTGGGATATTTATGACAGGCACTTCTTTAACCTTAGTTTAATCCTTTTCATGTTCTAGTAGTTTAATTATGTTAATTTACTTTTAAATGGGAATGAAGATTCTCATGGTCTTGTGTATGTCTGATCAATGATTTTTGAAATATATTTGAAGCTGCTTTTTTCCCTGCAGCTCTTGAATATCTCGATCCTTGTGAAGTCCATCAGTATATTCTTAATGTGTCACTAGGGGTCATTCAGACAAACAGTTTTTAAAAGAATTTATTTTTGTTCATGCTGTGTGGCACCTCTCTCTGTTGGCTTTATTTCTGTAATAATTTATTAACGTATCATTAGCTAGGGACAGACTCTTTCATCTTTGAAGTGATACTGTTAAGCTAATGAGCTCTTTGATGTCAATTGATTTCAACATTAGATTCCTATAAAGGCTTTATAATGTAACTCTGTGTGCTACTTAGTACAGATTTCAGCCGCAGGTCAAGCAAATTGCTATTGTACAGCGTAGAGACTCCGAGTAAAGCTCTAAAATTTGGTAAATTCACTGCTGCATGTCATCAATAGCTGCCTTTACATTGCGGTTAAAGTATCAAACCGAGAACATTTCACATAAAATCCTTAACTTTATTTATTCAATTCAGTGGGCTCCAAGCGTACAAGCTAAAATTATAGATTTTAGAATGTTGTTGAGTTTTATTATGAGACCATTAAATGTCAAATGAATGGACCACCACAAATGGCTCAATTTTTAGACACCAGAAGGCTTCACCTTGCATGCCTACTCATTTTAGGCCCTCTGTTGAGTTAGCTTACTCAAGGAGGGGGGCAGTATCAAAGGTCTTGCAATTGCACTCAACATCCCAGTGCATGACAGGGAGAGGAAGCTGCTCAGGACCATTACTCAGGGTGACTACATGGATAGTCAGTGAGGGTGAAGAAGGGGCTTTCCCTCTCCACTTCCTTCCCCATATGACAAAATTGCCTTCCAAAAATCACGTGTAGAGAAAGACCCATTTCCGTTTGTCTAACGAGCCCATAGGTTATCTAATTGCTGTGCCTATATTAAAAAATGGTTGACGATTCCAGACTTTCAAAACTGAGTGGGTTTTTGTAGGCGTAAAGCCTCAAGTGGTGAAAGGAAAGCATATTTCTAGGGAACACAAGTGTACAATAAGGAGTCTTTGGGTAATCATAAGCGCATTACTGTATTTTTCTGTCTTTGATACTAAATACATTCGTAAACTAAGTAATGCAAATATGGGTATAAGTATGATCACAGATAATTATTCAGAAATTGTGGAATTACTGTCAACATTAGGGTGAGGCAGAAGGTCAGCAACATAAAATGCAATGCAATTCACCACCAAGCCTAGAGAAAGAAATGATGATTTGGCTGTGATTCAGTCCCCAACTCTCTGACACAGGAAGTTACCAGATGAACTCTATGATCCTCAAAGTCTTTTTGTTTCAGTAGTTGAGATATGAAGAATTGACAGCCAGAGCCATCTGGAGTTCACCAGAGTAAAAATGTCAAATATTTCATGCGGGAATCAATTAAAAAGACTATAATCTGTCTCTTACTTATGGGTGTTTGAAGATTCTGAAACTAGGTGATGTGTAAAATCAAGCAGAGACACTGCAGCCTGAGTATGTGATTAATAATCACATTTACTTTCTCCTAAAGGAGATGGTTATCAGAATTTGAAATTGACATAGCTAAGTGAGTTTTACCAACAGTTCACCTAGTGGCTTGTTATGACTTTATTAATGTGCTACTCACATTCCAAGAACTATTTTCTGAAAGGGAAATGTCTACCTGAACTTGCTGCACTGGTCAGGTATTAGATGTCTTTTAATTCTTAGGGCAATATTATCCGAGGCAGTGATGCAGCATTGAAATAGGACATACATCCATCAATGGTATTTATATCCACAACAGCCATTCTTGTGTCCACTTTGTATGTGTTTTTAAAAAAGCCCCGTTTTTTAAAAATTGGAAATTGTAAAAGTTCACCATTAAACCCAGGCTTTTGTCTTCTTTTGGCCTTCTCTACCTTCACAGCGGCTATTTGATTTAAATTGTCATCAGTTCTCCTCTTGGTTGCTTTCCTTCAAGACTAAAGACTCCTGTTTCTTCACCTTTTCATTGTATTTCAATCCTTCCATAGCAAGGATGATTCTTTTCCTCTTTACGCAACATGAATATTTCCCTTGGTCTTGGTAACAAAAATTTGAATACGTATCCAAGTTATGATCTCGATCAGGGCTTTATGCAGTTTCAGCACAACATCTTCTGACACTATCTATTGATCTCGGAATAGAATGCAGCATTCTATTAGTTTTGTTTATTGCTGCTCCCCTGATAGATAGAAATGGACGTATTTATTTCTTTCTGTATGTTGCATATATATAGGCTGAATTTTATACTGGGAAGGGTCCCTGCACCCTTGGTGTAAAGGTCAGTGGCAACCCCATCTCTGCTTGGCCAGCTCAGCCCTTGGTCGTTTAAAGGCTGTTAGGCCTTTAGTTTGCTTGAGGTGGACCGTCCGTCACCATCGGAGAGGAAGTCAAATTCAAGCACCGCTCAATGCACCACACTGTGCCACTCACGGATCAGCAATATCTAGCAATCAGAACTCAGACCTAACATTCAGATGCTCCACCTCACACACTTACCTATACTGTAAGCCTTACATCCACATCTCACAAATTCCGCATAGTGTCAACTGCTCAGCCAAGAGAGGCACATCACCCAAACACATTGTAATATACCCAATGATACTCTTTCCTCTCTCTTCCTTGTGAAGGTGGTGCATATTAGGAGGCAGTAGAAGAGAACCAACAGGGTACAGGCACACCTGCATCTCCTGAGCCCTTTGGAGGAGGTACTGTGAATTATTGGCTGGCAGTGACTGAGCCCGTTGAAATGACATCACAGAAAGCACCCAGGATGATGGCATGTTCCTGCTCTATGCACCTTATGTAAGGCTAAAAGAGGTTACAGAAATAGGGAGGAGCAAGACCATGGGGAAATTTGAAAACAAGGATTAGAATTTTAAAATTGAGTCATTTCTGAACTAGGAACCAATAGGTCTGTGAGTGCAGGGGTAATGTGTGAACATTCTGTGGTTTATGATGCCATCTGTACTTTCTTGATTGTGTTATGGTTTTCCAGCATGTTTCAACATCAACTTTTATCCTGGATTTAAAATGCAAAACAGAACTAGGACATCATGATGTTTAGAATATGTTTTGCATGATCAAAGTTCAAAACTATTAGACGAAGTTGTGCTCCTGTCATTTCAGCTCTAACTGTGATATTTGTACTACACCCTAGACTCATAAATGAAAAACAATGGGCATTAGTCATGTCTATGAACTGTGTAAATGTATGCTGACAGTAAATCTCCTTCCTGATTTCTGTTCTTTGATTTTGTTTAGAGGCTGTGGGGCAATTTATTATTGATAATCTAATCCAATTCATATAAATCACATCTTAAGGCAGGTTGACAGCTTCTCAATACAATAAAACTGTATGGTGGGTTCAAAGTATCTTTAATTTCCCATTTGCCCCAGCAGATGCTGTTCTTTTGTTGAAAACAACATGTTGCTTGTCTGGTCTTGTGGAATGAGTAGTATTCCACTGAGTATATGAAGATCATCATTTGTCTTCTCATTCTCATTGTCATAACACTTATGAGTGCAATGGAACTGTGACCAAAATTAGTGGAGTAATGCAGGAAATTGAATTAAGAGCAGAAGTTAAAGAAGTCAAAACTTCTTTTTATCTCTTGGGGCAGTGTATTACAGCCCTGTCGCTCCATGTCTCCCCCCGACTGATGAGGCGAGCCGTTTATATCTCCATTCAGTTCAGCGGGACCATAATAGCCTGCCGAGTGGGAGGGGCCATAAAATTCTGTCCTTCAACTCCATCAGCTGTGGCTCAATGGGTAGAACTCTGAGTCAGAAAGGTTGTGGCTGAAGTCCCTATCCAGAGACATCAGAAACATTCTAGCTGATATTCCAATGCATTATATTCAGAAATGACATCTTTCTGATGAGACATTAAATCAAGCTCCTGTCTGAACTCTCAAGTGAACAGAAAAAAATCTCGTGGTAGCATTTTGAAGAAAAACGGTGGAGTTTTTGCCATGTCTTGGCCAATGCTTATTACTCAACATCACTAAACTATATTATTTAGTTCTTATATCATTGGTTTTTGTGGGATCGTGCTTTGCACAAATTGGCTGGTGTGTTTCCTCTACTACAACAGTGACTACACTCTACAGACACAGTCCTAAAGGTTGTGTTGTCTGCCCAGTGCTAAGATTAAGGGCATCTCCTCACAGCTGGAGAACTTGAAGCAGGAGGAAGAGGACCCAGTTATCATGGTCCGATGTAGGAACCAGTGACATAGCTAGAACAGGTGTTATGAACAGGTGTTATGACCACAGCCAATGTTAATTGCTGCACAAACCAAATCTCAGAGGGAAACTTGGCTTATGGACCATACCCATTTTTTTGTATTCCGAAAAGCAAGAAGAAGACGCACTGATCTCAGCAGCAAGATGTCCAATGACACTTTTGGGATTTTAAAAATATAAAGTAAAAGTTTTATGGACAAGAATAAAAGAAAACTTAAGCACCCAAGATTACACTTGAACGGTTAGAAATTAGTCTTACAAAACATTACCCCCAAAAGACTCTCTACTTAGTCAGACCCACCAGTAAAGATCTTTCAGGCAACACTCCTTTATAGATGTTTAACTATAAACATCCAGTAATATTACCCAAGACAAACTGCTGTAGCTTTAATAAAGGCATACCATATGGCTTCTAACTCTCTTCCACTCTGCTGTGGAAAACCGACACTTCAGAGAAAGAATGCTTGTTGCTGCCCAAGGCTTTCTGGCTTGATTGGATGGCTGATTCAAATTCATCTTCTCCTAGCCTAGAGCTACGATTAACAGCTCCCAACAGCTCAACCAACTCCAGCTACAATAACTTTAAAATACCTTTTCCCCCCTTTCATCTCATGCTCTCACACCTTGTTCTCACACCTCTTTGAAACTTAAATGCTTCCAAATATAAAATAGTTCATGTTTCTACTTTGTCTTAATACATGGTCTAGATCTTGGTGTGCAGGGGAAAATTTCAAAGTTTGGGGAAGACACAAAACTTGGGAGAATTGTTAACTGTGAGGAGGACAATGTAGAACTTCAAAAGGACATTGACATTTTGATGGAGTGGGCAGATGAAGTTCAATGCGGAGAAGTATTAGGTGATGCACTTTGGTACAAAGAACATGGAGAGACAGTATAAAATAAAAGACACTATTCTACAATATGTGCAGGAACAGAGAGACTTGGTTGTATACGTACATAAGTCCTTAAAGGTGGCAGTACAGGTAGAGAGAGCTGTTTCTAAAGTATACAGTATTTTAAGCTTCATTAATAAGGGTATATAGTATAGCAGCAAGAAGGTTTTGATAAACTTATATAAGATACCGGTCAGACTTCAGCTGGAGTATTGTGCACAGTTCTGGGCACCGCACTATAGTGAACGCATTGGAGGAGTGCAGAAGAGGTTTACAAGAATGGTTCCAGGGATGAAACACTTCAGTTATGAGGGAAGATTGGAGAAGTTGGGACTGTTTTCCTTGGAGAGGAGAAGGCTAAAAGGAGAGTTGAAAGAAATTTTCAAAATCACAAGGAGTCTGGACAGAGTAGATAGGGAGAAATTGTTCCTGCTCATAAATGGACCGAGAACCAGAGGGCACAGTTTTAAAGTGTTTTGCAAGAGAAGCAAATGCAAGGTGATTAAAAAACTTTTTCACACAATTAGTAGTTAGGGTTTGGAATGCACTGCCTGGAAGTGTGGTGGAGACAGGTTCAACTGAAGCATTCAAGAGGGCATTGAATGCTTATTTGAATAGAAACAATGTACAGGGTTATGGGGAAAAGGCAGAAGATTGGCGCTAAATTAAAATGCTCAGGGAGCTGGTGCAGACGTGATGGACTGAATGGCCTCGTTCTGCACTGTAACAATACTGTGCTTCAGATTCTGTCTTTGCTTTTGAGTCAATAAAATTTAATATACTGCCAGAAGAATTTTCCCATTGGCAATTTGGGGGTGGGGCCTGCTTGCCAATGGGAAAATGACACGGGATGACGTTGGGAGGAACCCCCAATGTCATCCCGGTTCCTTTAAATTTTTAAGAAGGCGGGCAGACAGCGAAATCAGCTGTCTGCCCGCCAACCTGTCAATGACTAATTGAGGCCATTGACAGGATAATTAAGATAATTAAAGACCTGCCCGCCCAATCTTAAGGCTGGCGGGAAGGTCAGGAGCCCCAGTGGGATTCTGATAATACATGAAACCTCATCCACTGGCGGAATGAGGTTTCATTTCACTTTTTAAAGAGTGTAATAAAACTTATGTCCTTTTAATTATCATGTCCCATCTCGTGTGACATTGTCACATGAGAGGGACATGTTAATAATTTTTTAATTTTTCTATTTTTAAAGTTTTTTACACTGTCAGTAATCTCCCTAAGACAGCAATTAGTCTCAGGGAGCAGCATGCTCTTTCGTGCACATGTGCAAAAGAGCACACTTTGAGAGTTGGGGAATCCATTCCCACACCCCCAAACAGGAAGTGCATAGCGCTTCCTGTCTGGCAGGCTGCAGGGTGGGCCTTAATTGGCCCACCCACTCAAGATGGCGGCGGGCCACATTTCGGAGGCGGGGATCGGCTTTCCGCCCGCCGCTGAGCCTGTGGGGCCTGCATGCCAACCAAGGGCAAAATTCTGCCCTGTCTTTTATTTACCTATGGAACTTCTGCAAGATGCAAACATGTTTCTTGTTACCTCTGACTTCCCTTTGATATTCACACAAACTCTCAGCTTAATAAAAATGCAAATGTTAAATCCAACTTATTCACTTGTGCCTCAAGCCTAACACCTCGATCCTTTCATGTTCTAAACGCCTCCCCCCGCCCAAACCCCGGACAACATGTTTTCTATTACGCTTTGCCAACTTAATTAAATCATTTACACATGCACACACACACATGCATATGCACAGACTTCTTTACAGAATAACACAATATTCACCAAAGTTATCAAAAGAATAGCCTCCAATTCTCACATTGGAAATGAGGTTCTGCTGGGAATTTGAGGAGCTAGGGTAGAAATTAAAATACAGAACCTCTAGTTATACAGATTACAATTTTTGGATTGTTACCTGAGCCAAACACAAATTGGTATAAAGTCAAACATACGTTCATACAAATTAAGAGCAGCAGTAGGACGTTTGGCTCCTTGATCCAGCTCTACCATAGAACACAACAGCACAGAAAACAGGCCATTCAGCCCTTCTAGTCTGTGCCGAAATATTATTCCGCTAATCCCATTGACCTGCACCTAGTCCATAAGCCTACAGACCTCTCCCATCCATGTATCTATCTAATTTATTCTTAAAACTTAAGAGTGAGCCCACAATTGCCACGTCAGATGGTAGCTCGTTCCACACTCTCACCACTCTCTGAGTGAAGAAGTTCCCCCTAATGTTCCCCCTAAACCTTTCCCCTTTCACCCTAAAGCCATGTCCTCTCATGTTTATTTTTCTAATCTAAGTGGAAAGAGCCTACTCGCATTTATTCTGTCTATACCCCTCATAATTTTGTAAACTTCTATCATATCTCCCCTCATTCTTCTACGCTCCAAGGAATAAAGTCCTAACCTGTTTAATCTTTCCCTGTAACTCAACTCCTTAAGACCCGGCAACATCCTAGTAAATCCTCTCTGCACTCTCTCAATCTTACTGATATCCTTCCTGGAGTTAGGCGACCAGAACTGCACACAATACTCCAAGGTTGGCCTCACCAATGTCACAATTACATTCCAACTCCTATACTCAATACTTTGAGCTATGAAGGCCAGTATGCCAAAAGCTTTCTTTACAACCTTGTCTACCTGTGGCGCCACTTTCAGGGAACTATGTATTTGAACTCCCAGATCCCTTTGTTCCTTTGCTCTCCTCAGTGCCCTACCGTTTACTGTGTATGTCCTACCTTGGTTTGACCTTTCAAAATGTAACACCTCACACTTTTCTGCATTAAATTCCATCTGCCATTTTCTGGCCCATTTTTCCACTTGGTCCAGATCTTTCTGCAAGCTTTGAAAGCCTTCCTCGCTGTCCACAACATCTCCAATCTTAGTGTCATCAGCAAATTTGCTGATCCAATTCACCACAGTATCATCCAAATCATTGATATAGACAACAAAGAACAATGGTCCCAGCACAGATCCCTGAGGCACACCACTAGTCACAGACCTCCAGTCTGAGAAGCAATCATCCACTACCACTCTCTGTCTTCTACCTCACAGCCAATTTCGAATCCAGTTTACAACCTCTCCATGGATACCAAGTGCCTGAACCTTCTGAACTAACCTCCCGTGTGGGACCTTGTCAAAGGCCTTACTAAAATCCATGTAGACAACATCCACAGCCTTTCTTTCACCTACTTTCTTGGTAACCTCCTCGAAAAACTCTACAAGGTTCGTTAAACACGACCTACCACGCACAAAGCCATGCTGACTATCCTTAATTAGCCCTTGGCTGTCCAAATAATTATATATCCGATCTCTCAGAACACCTTCCAATAATTTACCTACTACTGACGTCAGGCTCACTAGCCTGTAATTACCTGGTTTACTTTTGGAGCCTTTTTTAAACAACGGAACAACATGAGCTATCCTCCAATCCTCTGGCACCTCACCCGCGGCTAAGGACGTTTTAAATATTTCTGCCAGGGCCCCTGCAATTTCTACACTAGTCTCCCTCAAGGTCTGAGGGAATATCATGTCAGGCCCGGGGCATTTATCTACCTTTATTCGCTGTAAGGCAGCAAGCACTTCCTCCTCTTTAATCTCTATATGTTCCATAAAACTACTGCTTGTTTCCCTTCCTTCCTTATATACTATGCCAGTTTCCTGAATAAATACTGATGCAAAAAAACTGTTTAAGATCTCCCCCATCTCGTGAGGCTCCATACATAAGACGACCACTCTGATCTTCAAGGGGACCAATTGTGTCCCTTACTATCCTTTTACTCTTAATATACTTGTAGAAAACCTTCGGGTTTACCTTCACATTATCTGCCAAAGCAACCTCATGTCTTTTTGCCTTCCTGATTTCCTTTTTGAGTATTTTCTTACATTTTCTATACTCTACAAGTACCTCATTTGCTCCTTGTTGCCTATACCTGCGAGACACCTCTCTCTTCTTCTTAACTAGATCACCAATATCCCTTGAAAACAAGGTTCCCTATGCCTGTTAACTTTGCCTTTAATCCTTACAGGAACATGCAAACTCTGCACTCTCAAAATTTTGCCATTGAATGCCTTCCACTTACTGAACACATCCTTGCCAGAAAACAATTTATGCCAATCCACTCTTCCTAGATCCTTTCTTATTTCCACAAAATTGGTCTTTCTCCAATTTAGAATCTCAACTCGAGTACCAGACCTATCCGTATCCATGATTAGCTTAAAACTAATGACATTGTGGTCACTGGGCCCAAAATGTTCGCCTACACATACTTCTGTCACCTGACCTGTCTGGTTCCCTAATAGGAGATCAAGTATTGCATCGTCTCTCGTTGGTATCTCTATATATTGATTTAGAAAACTTTCCTGAACACATTTGACAAACTCCAAGCCATTCAGCCCTTTTACAGTATGGGAATCCCAGTCAATATGTGGAAAGTTAAAATCTCCTACTATCACAACTTTCTGTTTCTTACATCAGTCTGCTATCTCTCTACAGATTTGCTCCTCAAATTCTCTCGGACTATTGGGCGGTCTATAATATAACCCTATTAGTGTGGTCGCACCTTTCCCATTCCGCAGCTCCACTCATCTGGCCTCTGTAGACCAGCCCTCCGGGCAGTCCCGCTTATGCACAGCTGTGATATTTTCCCTGACTAGTAATGCCACTCCTCCCCTTTCATCCCTCCCCCTCTATCACGTCTGAAACAACGGAACCCCGGAACATTGAGCTGCCAGTCCTGCCCCACCTGCAACCAAGTCTCACTAATAGCAATAATATCGTAATCCCACGTGCCAATCCACGCCCTCAGCTCATCTGCCTTTCCGACAATACTCCTTGCATTGAAATAGATGCACCTGAGAACATTTCTATCACGTACAGACCCTTGATTTCTCTCTATAGATGCATTCCACTCTTGACCTTTATCCTCCTCCACCTCACTATCTGCTCTAACACTCTGGTTCCCCTCCCCCTGAAAATCTAGGTTAAATGCCCCGGAGCAGCACCAGCAAACCTACCCGCAAGGATGTTAGTCCCCCCTCCAGTTCAGGTGCAAACCGTCCCGTCGGAACAGGTCCCACCTTCCTTGGAACAGAGCCCAATTGTCCAGAAACATGAAGCCCTCCCTCCTGCACCATCTCCTTAGCCACGTATTTAGCTGCATTATCCTCCTATTTCTAGCCTCACTAGCACATGGCACGGGTAGCACTCCTGAGATTGTAACCCTGGAGGACATGTCCTTCAACTTAGCACCGTACTCCCTAAACTGTCTTTGCAGGACCTCCTCCTCCTTCCTATCCACATCATTGGTCCCTACATGGACCACGACATCTGGCTGCTCACCCTCCCTCCTGAGAATACTGAGAACTCGATCCGAGATATCGCCAGGGAGGCAACAGACCATCCGGGATTCTCGATCTCTCCCACAGAACCTCCTATCTGTCCCCCTAATTATCGGATCCCCTATCACTACTGCTTTCCTCTTTTCCCTCCCTCCTTTCTGAGCTGAGGGTCTAGCCTCGGTGCCAGAGACACTAAAACTTGTACCTGGTAGGTCGTTCCCACCAACAGTATCCAAAACGGTATACCTATTGTTGATGGGAACGGCCACAGGGGTGCTCTGCTCTTTCTGTCTATTCCCCTTCCCTCTCCTGACATTCACCCAGCTGCCTGCCTCCTGACTTTTAGGGGTGACTGTCTCCCTGAAACTCCTGTCTATTACTGCCTCTGCCTCCCGTATGATCTGAAGTTCATCCAGCTCCAGCTCCAGTTCCCTAACTCGGCTTCTCAGGAACTGCAGCTGGATGCATCTTTTGCAGGTGTAGTCATCAGGGACAATTGTGCTGTCCATGAAATCCCACATGCTGCATTCGGAGCACTCGACTGCCCCAACTGCTGCCTCCATTACCTACTCCTAATTTACTTAAAGGACTTTACCTGGTTTTACCCCACTGGGAGCAAGCTCGTCCTCAGCCTCTGCTCGCTGAAGCCTCCCGAGCCAAAGCCTCAAAGCTCCACTCCTTCACTGGGCCACTCACACACTGGCAGCTCACAGGCTTGCTGCTCCTCTTCAGCTTCCCCTCCTTTTATTTTCAATTTCCACGCTTTTTTTTAACTAACCTGCCTTCAAGATCGGCGCTGTTTTTCAAATGTTGAGTGCAAAAGCCCTTCTCCTCAATTCCCTCCTGAGTCGTGGTGACTGTGCTGACTTCTCCCAGAATGCTTCAGTCACTTTTCAACAGCGCCCTCTGTTGGATGCTCTTCCTCCTGTTGAGTGCAAGAAACCTTCTCCTCGATTCCGCTGACTGCGCTGACCTCTCCCAGAATGCTTGTTTGTTTGGTTGGTTGGATGGTTGGTTATTGAAAATAAAAGCATCATGGCTGATCTGATTGTGGCTTCATCTCCACTTTCCTTCCTACCCCCTATACTCTTTGATTCCCTTGAAAATCAACAATTTATATACTAAGCCTTAAAAATATTCATTGACCCTGCCCGCACTCCTCTCTGGGGAAGAGAGTTCCACAGATTCACGACCCTCAGAGAAAAAAGTTCTCCTCTTCTCAGTCTTCTTTGGGAGACTCTTTAATTTAAACTGTGTCCCCTGTTCTAGTCTCTCCCACAATGGGAAACATCCTCTCAGCATCCAGATTAGAAGTTTCAATCTGTGGCTGAAAGAGTGGTGTTGGAGGTTCTGGCACCAGTGCTGGGGAAAGAGGGAACTGTTCCATTGGGATGGGCTCCACTTAAATTGGGCTGGGACCAGTGTCCAGGTGAATCAAAAAACTAGGGTAGTAGGCAGATGCCTATAAGAGGGTACAAACTAAGGAAACGGGGGTTGGAGGATACAAGAAAAGGTAAATTTTAACGCAATAAGAAAAGTTAAGGCTGTAGATCAGACTAGAAATTTGGGAAAAGTAAGCTGAGTGGGTCAGGAAGGGACATAGAGCTTATCAAAGATATTCAAGCATTACGGAAGACTAAGGTGACATTAAAGCAAAATAAAGCAAAAAAAAAGCTGAAGGAATGAAACATTCACAGATAGAAATGAATGGATTTTATCTAACAGCTATTACTGAGACATGATTGCAGAGTGATTACAGTTGGAACTTAAATATGTCCAGAATGCATTATTTTTAGGAGAGATGTGCAAAATGGAAAAGGAGGTGGGGCAACCTTGTTACTAAAGGATGGGATAAAGACAGTAGAAAAAAAGGAACTTAACTCAGAAAATCAAGAATTATATCAATTTGATTGGAACTAACAAACAAGTAAACACTTACAGTAGGCCCCCAGACACTAGCTGTACAGCCAAGCACAGTATAAATTAGGAAATTAGAGGTGCATGCTTCAAGAGTAAGATACTAATCATGGGAAACTTGATCTTAATATAGATTGAGGAAACCAACTTTGCAATAATAGTGCAGAGGACAAATTCCTCGAGAATATACAATGTAGTTTTCTGGAGCAGTATGTTACGGAACCAAAGAAGGAGCAGGTTAATCTTGATCTAGTATTGTACAGTGAGATGTGGTTAATTAGTAACCTTGCCATAATGGAGCCTCTCGGGAGGAGTGATTATAAGATGAAAGTTTTATATTGAGTTTAAGGGTGATTTTAGTTAAATTTGAAGCTAGTATCTTAAACCTGAACAAAGAAAACTACGTAGCTATGAGGAACAATTGGCTAAGGTAGATTGAGGAGGTTGTTTAAATGATAAGCCATGTCAAACATTTCAAGAATTAATTTACAATTTGCAACAAATATACATTTCCTTCAGGAATGAAAATACCACAAAGGCCCAACCATGGCTCACAAGAGACATTAAAGATGGTGTTAGATTAAAGGGAGACATTTATATTGATACCAAAAAATGTAATCCTTAACATCGTGACGATTTTAGATTTCAGAAAAGGATGATCACAAAATTGGTAAAGAAAGAACGTAAATAATGGGTGGAATTTTGTGCCCCCCCATGACAATTTTTGTAGCAGGGGGAATTTAATCAGGGACTTCTGCCACCCTCCTGTCTCCACTCAGATTAAGTCAGTGCTGGGTAGGTATTAACCCAACGGCAGGCGAGGGTCTCGGCACACGGGGAACACAACAAGCAAACCCTGGCACGTGTGCCTCAAGTGGTGAAAGGAAAGCATATTTCTTGGACACACAAGTGTACAATAAGGAGCCTTTGGGTTATCATAAGCACATTACTGTATTTTTCTGTCTTTAATACTAAATACATTCGTAAACTAAGTAATGCAAATATGGGTATAAGTATGATCACAGATAATTATTCTGAAATTGTGGAATTACTGTCAACCTTAAGATGAGGCAGAAGATCAGCAACATAAAATGCAATGCAATTCACCACCAAGCCTAGAGAAAGAAATGATGATTTGGCTGTGATTCAGTCCCCAACTCTCTGACACAGGAAGTTACCAAATGATCTCTATGATCCTCAAAGTCTTTTTGTTTCAGTAGTTGAGATATGAAGAATTGACAGCCAGAGCCATCTGGAGTTCACCAGAGTTAAAATGTCAAACATTTCATGTGGGAATCAATTAAAAAGACCATAATCTGTCTCTTACTTATGGTTGAAGATTCTGAAACTAGGTGATGTGTAAAATCAAGCAGAGACACTGCAGCCTGAGTATGTGATTAATAATCACATTTACTTTCTTCTAAAGGAGATAGTTATCAGAATTTGAAATTGACATAGCTAAGTGAGTCTTACCAACAGTTCACCCAGTGGCTTGTTATGACCTTATTAATGTGCTCCTCACATTCCAAGAACTATTTTCTGAAAGGGAAATGTCTACTTGAACTTGCTGCACTGGTCAGGTATTAGATGTCTTTTAATTCTTAGGGCAATATTATCCGAGGCAGTGATGCAGCATTGAAATAGGACATACATCCATCAATGGTATTTATATCCACAACAGCCATTCTTGTGTCCACTTTCCATATGTTTTTCAAAAAGCCCCATTTTTTAAAAATTGGAAATTGTAAAAGTTCACCATTAAACCCAGGCTTTTGTCTTCTTTTAGCCTTCTCTACCTGCTCAGCCACTATTTGATTTAAATTGTCATCAGTTCTCCTCTTGGTTGCTTTCCTTCAAGACTAAAGACTCCTGTTTCTTCACCTTTTCATTGTATTTCAATCCTTCCATAGCAAGGATGATTCTTTTCCTCTTTACACAACATGAATATTTCCCTTGGTCTTGGTAACAAAAATTTTAATACATATCCAAGTTATGATCTCGATCAGGGCTTTATGCAGTTTCAGCACAACATCTTCTGACACTATCTATTGATCTCGGAATAGAATGCAGCATTCTATTAGTTTTGTTTATTGCTGCTCCCCTGATAGATAGAAATGGACGTATTTATTTCTTTCTGTATGTTGCATATATATAGGCTGAATTTTATACTGGGAAGGGTCCCTGCACCCTTGGTGTAAAGGTCAGTGGCGACCCCATCTCTGCTTGGCCAGCTCAGCCCTCGGTCGTTTAAAGGCTGTTAGGCCTTTAATTTGATTGAGGTGGACCTTCTGTCACCATCGGAGAGGAAGTCAAATTCAAGCACCGCTCAATGCACCACACTGTGCCACTCACGGATCAGCAATATCTAGCAATCAGAACTCAGACCTAACATTCAGATGCTCCACCTCACACACTTACCTATACTGTAAGCCTTACATCCACATCTCACAACTTCCACATAGTGTCAACTGCTCAGCCAAGAGAGGCACATCACCCAAACACATTGTAATATACCCAATGATACTCTTTCCTCTCTCTTCCTTGTGAAGGTGGTGCATATTAGGAGGCAGTAGAAGAGAACCAGCAGGGTACAGGCACACCTGCATCTCCTGAGCCCTTTGGAGGAGGTACTGTGAATTATTGGCTGGCAGTGACTGAGCCCGTTGAAATGACATCACAGAAAGCACCCAGGATGATGGCATGTTCCTGCTCTATGCACCTTATGTAAGGCTAAAAGAGGTTACAGAAATAGGGAGGAGCAAGATCATGGGGAAATTTGAAAACAAGGATTAGAATTTTAAAATTGAGTCATTTCTGAACTAGGAACCAATAGGTCTGTGAGTGCAGGGGTAATGTGTGAACATTCTGTGGTTTATGATGCCATCTGTACTTTCTTGATTGTTTTATGGTTTTCCAGCATGTTTCAACATCAACTTTTATCCTGGATTTAAAATGCAAAACAGAACTAGGACATCATGATGTTTAGAATATGTTTTGCATGATCAAAGTTCAAAACTATTAGACGAAGTTGTGCTCCTGTCATTTCAGCTCTAACTGTGATATTTGTACTACACCCTAGACTCATAAATGAAAAACAATGGGCATTAGTCATGTCTATGAACTGTGTAAATGTATGCTGACAGTAAATCTCCTTCCTGATTTCTGTTCTTTGATTTTGTTTAGAGGCTGTGGGGCAATTTATTATTGATAATCTAATCCAATTCATATAAATCACATCTTAAGGCAGGTTGACAGCTTCTCAATACAATAAAACTGTATGGTGGGTTCAAAGTATCTTTAATTTCCCATTTGCCCCAGCAGATGCTGTTCTTTTGTTGAAAACAACATGTTGCTTGTCTGGTCTTGTGGAATGAGTAGTATTCCACTGAGTATATGAAGATCATCATTTGTCTTCTCATTCTCATTGTCATAACACTTATGAGTGCAATGGAACTGTGACCAAAATTAGTGGAGTAATGCAGGAAATTGAATTAAGAGCAGAAGTTAAAGAAGTCAAAACTTCTTTTTATCTCTTGGGGCAGTGTATTACAGCCCTGTCGCTCCATGTCTCCCCCCGACTGATGAGGCGAGCCGTTTATATCTCCATTCAGTTCAGCGGGACCATAATAGCCTGCCGAGTGGGAGGGGCCATAAAATTCTGTCCTTCAACTCCATCAGCTGTGGCTCAATGGGTAGAACTCTGAGTCAGAAAGGTTGTGGCTGAAGTCCCTATCCAGAGACATCAAAAACATTCTAGCTGATATTCCAATGCATTATATTCAGAAATGACATCTTTCTGATGAGACATTAAATCAAGCTCCTGTCTGAACTCTCAAGTGAACAGAAAAAAATCTCGTGGTAGCATTTTGAAGAAAAACGGTGGAGTTTTTGCCATGTCTTGGCCAATGCTTATTACTCAACATCACTAAACTATATTATTTAGTTCTTATATCATTGGTTTTTGTGGGATCGTGCTTTGCACAAATTGGCTGGTGTGTTTCCTCTACTACAACAGTGACTACACTCTACAGACACAGTCCTAAAGGTTGTGTTGTCTGCCCAGTGCTAAGATTAAGGGCATCTCCTCACAGCTGGAGAACTTGAAGCAGGCGGAAGAGGACCCAGTTATCATGGTCCGATGTAGGAACCAGTGACATAGCTAGAACAGGTGTTATGACCACAGCCAATGTTAATTGCTGCACAAACCAAATCTCAGAGGGAAACTTGGCTTATGGACCATACCCTTTTTTTTGTGTTCCGAAAAGCAAGAAGAAGACGCACTGATCTCAGCAGCAAGATGTCCAATGACACTTTTGGGATTTTAAAAATATAAAGTAAAAGTTTTATGAACAAGAATAAAAGAAAACTTAAACACCCAAGATTAAAGTTGAACAGATAGAAATTAGTCTTAAAAAACATTACCCCCAAAAGACTCTCTACTTAGTCAGACCCACCAGTAAAGATCTTTCAGGCAACACTCCTTTATAGATGTTTAACTATAAAAATCCAGTAATATTACCCAAGACAAACTGCTGTAGCTTTAATAAAGGCATACCATATGGCTTCTAACTCTCTTCCACTCTGCTGTGGAAAACCGACACTTCAGAGCAAGAATGCTTGTTGCTGCCCAAGACTTTCTGGCTTGATTGGATGGCTGATTCAAATTCATCTTCTCCTAGCCTAGAGCTACAATTAACAGCTCCCAACAGCTCAACCAACTCCAGCTACAATAACTTTAAAATACCTTTTCCCCCCTTTCATCTCATGCTCTCACACCTTGTTCTCACAACTCTTCGAAACTTAAATCCTTCCAAATATAAAATAGTTCATGATTCTACTTTGTCTTAATACATGGTCTAGATCTTGGTGTGCAGGGGAAAATTTCAAAGTTTGGGGAAGACACAAAACTTGGGAGAATTGTTAACTGTGAGGAGGACAATGTAGAACTTCAAAAGGACATTGACATATTGATGGAGTGGGCAGATGAAGTACAATGCGGAAAAGTATGAGTTGATGCACTTTGGTACAAAGAACATGGAGCGACAGTATAAAATAAAAGATAAAATTGTAAAATATGTGCAGGAGCAGAGAGACATATGTACATATGTGTACATATGTAAGTCCTTAAAGGTGGCAGTACAGGTAGAGAGAGCTGTTTCTAAAGCATACAGTATTCTAAGCTTCATTACTAAGGGTATATAGTAGAACAGCAAGAAGGTTTTGATAAACTTATGTAAGATACTGGTCAGACCTCAGCTGGAGTATTGTGTACAGCTCTGGGCACCGCACTATAGTGAACGCATTGGAGGAGTGCAGAAGAGGTTTACAAGAATGGTTCCAGGGATGAAACACTTCAGTTATGAGGGAAGATTGGAGAAGTTGGGACTGTTTTCCTTGGAGAGGAGAAGGCTAAAAGGAGAGTTGAAAGAAATTTTCAAAATCGCAAGGAGTCTGGGCAGAGTAGATAGGGAGAAAATGTTCTTGCTCATAAATGGACCGAGAACCAGAGGGCACGGTTTTAAAGTGTTTTGCAAGAGAAGCAAATGCAATGTGATTAAAAAACTTTTTCTCACAGTGAGTAGTTAGGGTTTGGAATGCACTGCCTGGAAGTGTGGTGGAGGCAGGTTCAATTGAGGCATTCAAGAGAGTGTTGAATGCTTATTTGAATCCAAACAATGTGCAGGGTTACGGGGGAAAGGCAGGAGATTGGCACTAAATTAAAATGCTCAGGGAGCTGGTGCAGACATGACAGACTGAATGGTCTCCTTCTGCACTGTAACAATACTGTGCTTCAGATTCTGTCTTAGACTTTGAGTCAATAAAATTTAATATACTGTCAGAAGAATTTTCCCATTGGCAATTTGGTGGTGGGGCCTGCTTGCCAATGGGAAAATGACACGGGATGACGTCATCCCGGTTCCTTTAAAATTTTAAAAAGGCGGGCAGACAGCGAAATCATCTGTCTGCCCGCCGACCTGTCAATGGCCAACTGAGGCCATTGACAGGATAATTAAGATAATTAAAGACCTGCCCACCCAATCTTAAAGCTGTCACATGAGGGGGACATGTTAATAATTTTTTAATTTTTCTATTTTTAAAGTTTTTTACACTGTCAGTAATCTCCCTAAGACAGCACTTTATCTCAGGGAGCAGTGCGCTCTATCGTGCACATGTGCAAAAGAGCACACTTTGAGAGTTGGGGAATCCATTCCCACCCCCCCCCAAACAGGAAGTGCATAGCGCTTCCTGTCTGGCAGGCTGCAGGGTGGGCCTTAATTGGCCCACCCACTCAAGATGGCGGTGGGCCACATTTCGGTGGTGGGGATCGGCTGTCCGCCCGCCGCTGAGCCTGTGGGGCCTGCATGCCCACCAAGGGCAAAATTCTGCCCTGTCTTTTATTTACCTATGGAACTTCTGCAAGATGCAAACATGTTTCTTGTTGCTTCTGACTTCCCTTTGATATTCACACAAACTCTCAGCTTAATAAAAATGCAAATGTTAAATCCAACTTATTCACTTGTGCCTCAAGCCTAACACCTCAATCCTTTCATGTTCTAACCCCCCCCCACCAACCCCCGGACAACATGTTTTCTATTACCCTTTGCCCAACTTAATTAAATCATTTACACATGCACACATGCACTTCTTTACAGAATAACACAATATTCACCAAAGGTATCAAAAGAATAACCTCCAATTCTCACATTGGAAATGAGGTTCTGCTGGGAATTTGAGGAGCTAGGGTAGAAATTAAAATACAGAACCTCTCGTTATACAGATTACAATCTTTGGATTGTTACCTGAGCCAAACGCAAATTGGTTTGGAGTCCAACATACATTCATACAAATTAAGAGCAGGAGTAGGACATTTAGCTCCTTGATCCTGCTCTACTATGTAATAAGATCATGGCTGATATGATTGTGTCTTCATCTGCACTTTCCTTCCTACCCCCTATACTCTTTGATTCCCTTGTAAATCAATAATCTATATACTAAACCTTAAAAATATTCATTGATCCTGCCTCCTCTCCTCTCTGGGGAAGAGAGTTCCACAGATTCATGACGCTCAGAGAAAAAAGTTCTCCTCTTCTCAGTCTTCTTTGGGAGACTCTTTAATTTAAACTGTGTCCCCTGTTCTAGTCTCTCCCACAATGGGAAACATCCTCTCAGCATCCAGATTAGAAGTTTCAATCTGTGGCTGAAAGAGTGGTGTTGGAGGTTCTGGCACCAGTGCTGGGGAAAGAGGGAACTGTTCCATTGGGATGGGCTCCACTTAAATTGGATTGTGACCAGTGTCCAGGTGAACCAAAAAACTAGGGCAGTAAGCAGATGCCTATAAGAGGATAGAAACTAAGGAAGAAGGGGTTGGAGGATACAAGAAAAGGTAAATTTAAATGCAATAAGAAAAGTTAAGGCTGTAGATCAGACTAGAAATTTGGGAAAAGTAAGCTGAGTGGGTCAGGAAGAAACATAGAGCTTATCAAAGATATTCAAGCATTACGGAAGACTAAGGTGACATTAAAGCAAAATAAAGCAAAAAAATAAAGCTAAAGGAATGAAACATTCACAGATAGAAATGAATGGATTTTATCTAACAGCTATTACTGAGACATGATTGCAGAGTGATTACAGTTGGAACTTAAATCAGTCCAGAATGCATTATTTTTAGGAGAGATAAGCAAAATGGAAAAGGAGGTGGGGCAGCCTTGTTACTAAAGGATGGGATAAAGACAGTAGGAAAAAAGGAACTTAACTCAGAAAATCAAGAATTATATCAATTTGTTTGGAGCTAAGAAACAAGAAAACACTTACAGTAGGCCCCCAGACACTAGTTGTACAGCCAAGCACAGTATAAATTAGAAAATTAGAGGTGCATGCTTCAAGAGTAAGGTACTAATCATGGGAAACTTGATCTTAATATAGATTGAGGAAACCAACTTTGCAGTAATAGTGTAGAGGACAAATTCCTCGAGCGTATACAATGTAGTTTTCTGGAGCAGTATGTTACGGAACCAAAGAAGGAGCAGGTTAATCTTGATCTAGTATTGTACAGTGAGATGTGGTTAATTAATAACCTTGCCATAATGGAGCCTCTCGGGAGGAGTGATTATAAGATGAAAGTTTTATATTGAGTTTAAGGGTGATTTTAGTTAAATTTGAAGCTAGTATCTTAAACCTGAACAAAGAAAACTATGTAGCCAAGAGGAGCAATTGGCTAAGTTAGATTGAGGAGCTTGTTTAAATGATAAGCCATGTCAAACATTTCAAGAATTAATTTATAATTTGCAACAAATATACATTTCCTTTAGGAATGAAAACACCACAAAGGATCAACCATGGCTCACAAGAGACATTAAAGATAGTGTTAGATTAAAGGGAGACATTTATATTGATACCAAAAGAAGTAATCCTTAACATTGTGATGATTTTAGAATTCAGAAAAGGATGATCACAAAATTGCTAAAGAAAGAACTTAAATAATGCGTGGAATTTTGTGCCCCCCCCATGACAATTTTTGTAGCAGGGGGAATTTAATCAGGGACTTCTGCCACCCTCCTGTCTCCACCCAGATAAAGTCTGTGCAGGGTAGGTATTAACCCAACGGCAGGCGAGGGTCTTGCCACATGGGGAACACAACAAGCAAACCCTGGCACTTGTGCTTGCCGGCTCCCAGGAGGTGGGTCCCTTATTCAAAGGTACTCAGTGCCTGATTGAGGGACCCAGCATTGGGAAGGAAAGGGTGTTGAAAGCCACTCCCCTGGCCTTGCTGTTGAACCACCCCTCTCCCCCACAACGCCCACTAATCAACCCACTTACCTGCCATCATTCACCTCTTCCTGGGCCCTTCTCTCAGCCTGAAGGTTTGGATGCATACAGTACTGGTAGCACCCTGGGGTGCATATAGTACTGGTAGCACCCTGGCGGAGCTACTAAGCACAGAACAGCTGGTCTCCTCTGATTAGCTAGCAGCTCTCCGCGGGTGGGACTTCCGCCCATGGGGTCCTTGATCTATGGGAAGGCCAGCTAAGTGTTTGAGGGGCATAAGATGTGGCAGGCCTTCCTGAAAATAGGCAGTGTGGGGTTCTCACTGGCTCTTCACCTGGCAGTCAAGACCCCCGTCGCCTTCACAAGATTCCACCCTATGTGAAAGTAACCTGGCAAAAGGTATAAAAACAGATTGAAAATGCTTTAAAAGATGTAATATGAAGAGGTTAGCGAATGTAGGCATGGGTACCAGAATCAGAAGAAGTTATAATGGGGAATAAGGAAATGGCAGAAACATTAGACAAATACTTTTTTTTTCTTTAATGGGATATGGGCAGCAATGGCAAGGCCAGCATTTGTTTCCAATCTCTAAGTGCCCTTGAACCAAGTAGCTTGCCAGGCCATTTCAGAGGACACTTACTGGTGAAACACATCAATGTGGGTCTGGAATTTCATATAGGCCAGACCAAGTATGGCTGGTAGATTTCCTTCCTTAAAGGACATTAGTGATCAGATGGGGTTTTAGTTATGATAGTCAGCATTACTGAGACTAGCTTCATATCCCAAATGTCTTATTAATTGAATTTGAATTCCACCAGTTATCATGGTGGCATTTGAACCCATATCACCAAAACGTTAGCCCAGGTCTCAGGATTATTAACCCCATGGTGTTACCACTTACACCACCATGCACCTCTCAGGTGAAGTTGAGGCACAAGATCAACTATGATGTTTTTGAATGGAGGAACAGGCTCAAAGGGCTGAATGGGCTACTCCTGCTCTTTATTATGCTCTTGCTTTACAAAAAACTTAATTGACTGTAAAGTGGATTGGAATGTTTTGAGGTCATGAAAAACGTTGGCCCACATCTACCGGTCTTCAAATCATCAGAGATTGGATGTATGACCCGAGATCACGCCAGGACCCCACCGAAGTCCTGACGTTGTGGCCTCCAAGTGAATTGCCTCGGAAGTTTTAATTCTGACTGGCAATTCCCCTGCTCCCCAGGACACTCTGCAAATGTCTCAAACTTTAAGTGAGAGTCAGAGACTTCAGACAGTTCTTCAGTACTTAGCTGGATAGTTACTCAGGAAATGTTAGACAGATTAAACCTAGCCTAACTCCTGGGTAACTACACAACTGATCCCAACCCCAATTACTCACGCTGAACCCCTGACTTATCCTCCCACCACCTCTCAGACACCGAAGCTTTCCCCTCAACCCCAAATTACTCGCAAACCTGACTTGACTACATCTCCTGACCATGCTACCCACCATCCACCTGACAAACCCTGACCAGACCTGACTACACCCCACCGCCCAACGACCCCCAACTCGACCTTGACTAGCCCCAACCTAACTATCCCTCCCAACCCAACCCAACCCAACCCATTTACTCACCTCACTCCACTGCCACTCTACTCACCTGACACCCTAATCACATTCCACCTCACCTACCTGCTCCCCTTCCCATTGACCGCCTCACCCATTTTCCACCCTTGTCTACCTTCCATCTCACCCTTCTGCTACCCTTCCCATCTACCACCTCATCCATTCTCCACACTATCTTCCTACCACCTCACCCACTTCTACCTCATCCACCTGCCATCCCACTCACCTGCCACCCTAATCGTGTACTGCCTCACCTACCTGCTACCCTTCCCATCCACCACCTCACCCGTTTCCCACACTATCTTCCTACCACCTCACCCACTTATACCTCACCCATCTGCCATCCCACTCACCTGCCACCCTACCCACCTACCGCCACAACCACCTGCCACCTCACCTACCCTACCCATCTACTCACTTTCCACTGACCTCATCCACCCTACACACTTCCACCTTACTGCACCCACCTGCCCACCCTACCACCTACCCATTCACTAACATTCACACTGGGCGTTTAAACTTCCGAGACAGCAGCTAGTGCCGTTAAAAAGGTGTGTTCTGTCTTCCCACTGACTCTATAGTGCTGCAATGGAAATCTTGGAGGGATGTTGCCCTTTGCATTTCTGGTAAAGCCAGGGTCAGGAGACCAAGTAAGGAATGCGGAGCAGTGTTGAGGAGGGAAAAATTTCAAGCAGAGCAGCAATCCAATGATGATTGTTACTCAGTGGTAGATCCAGGCCATTGCATAAATCGAAGTCTTGATTTTTATTGCACTTTACCCACTGGTAATTGCTGGGTCAAAATCCTGGAACTCCCTCCCTAACAGCACTGTGGGTGTACCTATACCACATGGACTGCAGCTGTTCAAGAAGGCAGCTCACCACCACCTTCTCAAGGGCAATTAGAGATGGGCAATAAATGCTGGCCCAGCCAGTGAAGCCCACATCCCATGAAGGAATAAAAAAACGGGGCAGCATTTTACATTTCCTTCCTCGCTGCTATGTTTGGCTTGTATGACAGATTAAAAATAATCAGGATCTTAAATATGATTCTTTTTCTATAAATGGTACAATATTCATAATATTATTAGTTAATTGCAGGGAGAGAGCAGTCTTTATCCTGCATGGTTCATTGGTTAAATATGAAAATTGATTTTAAAATATTCAAAAATATGTTAATTGAGTCATGGATATCAATGAGTTTGAAGATGAGTGATATTAGTAAATGCTACATTCACACTGTTTCAATAAGTTTAAGGCCCATGATTCCCCGGCAGTGAAGATCAAGGACATCACTCAGCAAAATAAACCACAAGCTATAAAAGGAAAAAATTGAAAGTGAAGTTTGTGAAAGAGCTTTCTGCTATATAAATAAAGTCAAATAAGCTGTCCTGTCATATTAGGGCCTTTGAATGGATTAATTCCCTAGTTCACTTAGCAGTGTTCTAATCAGAATGAATGATAATTGGACAAGGGAGATCTTTCAAGAATGGTCATTACACTTTGTGAAGACACTAATAAGGACACAGAAAATGCAGCAGATTGATGTATATCCCTAAATCAGTGCATAGTTTCAGGCTTAAGAATAAAAATCGTACAGCCTTTGTTTGTGCATTATGAACAATATTTGGTTGTGCATTTTTTTAGATTCTGGCTAAAGATCTAATGGGAGAAGATGATTTCTGAAGCTGAAAGATAATGTCAAATCTTTTGGACTTACAGGTTGCAGGTTATGTTTCAGGTATAACATGGCAAAACAACAAAAGATCCTCCCAACTCAAAATTCTCATCAAGATTTTCTCTTCCTTCAAATGAATTCTTGTATAGTGTTTTCCTGTCTGTTCTTTATTACCACTTAAAATGGTTGAGCTGCCAATAGCAGAATTTGGTGATGCACATTTACTTTGGCAGTGCCTTTCTCTTTGATGAGGTAAATCATGCCAATCATCAGACCTTTGCAAATTCGAAAGCTGGGTTTTGCAGGCAGCTTAAACCACTCTGGTGCCAAGCTTTTCAAAGTCCTTCCTACCTGCAATATAGATATTAGCAGCGAGGAAACAATTAAAGGTCATACTAGCTATAGAAAGATTAAGAGTAAGAAGTAAATATAAAAAGTAGGGATAAAAGACAAATATGAAAACATTCAAGTCAGCTATATGAAACTAACAATGTTAAGCATTGTTTTACTAGTGCTTTATGTTTAACATTAGAGTAATAAAACTATTACTGATTTTGAATAGCTGGTTCCTTTAGTTCTTATGTTATTCTCAGCATGATGGTGTGTGACCTGGAAACGTGCACATTCATCTGCTGAGAAAAATAGGAATTCCCTTGGCCCACTGCCAGTCTTAAGGGTTAAACACTTCCCTTTAGCAAAAGTACTTTTACTTGGTGATGTGTTAATATTAGAGTGTTAATATATACCTAGAAGCCTGAAGAAAGGTGGATGCTGCACTTTTGGAGGTTCCATGTTCCACACTGAATCTAAATCAAGCTGCAGGATTTTCCTCTCGGAGATTTGGGGGCGGGAAGAATCCCCGACGTCATCCCGGTCCACGTAAACATTCAGGAAGGTGTCAGACAGCTGATTTTGCTTTTTAAGGCCATCGACAGGCTAATTAACCTTGTTAAAGACCTACCCGTCCAAGCTTAAGGCTTAAGGGATGAAGCTTCATGTCGGTTTTTTTTTAATTTAATAAACTTTATGTGTTTCTTATTAACATGCCCCATTTTGTGTGACATTGTCACATGAGGGGGACATGTTAATAATTTTAATGGTTCTCTATTTTTTGACTTTTCTTACCTGTCAGTAATCTCCCTGAGACAGCACTTAGTCTCAGGGAGCAGTGCGCTCTTTCGCACGCATGTGCGAAAGAGTGCACTTTGACAGTTGGGGATTTCCTCCCCGCCCACCCCCACACAGGAAGTGCATAGCACTTTCTGTTGGGCAGGCCGCTGGGCGGGCCTTAATTGGCCCGCCCACTCAAAATGGCGGCGGGCCCCAATCGGCGGCAAGAGGTCTCACCTGTCCTCTCAGGTCAGTGTAAAAGACTAATGGCAATTTCTGAAGAAAAGCAAGGCATTGCCTTGGCTAATATGAAAACGAAGTACTATAGCTCCTGGAAGTCTGAAATAAAAACAGAAAATGCTGGAAATATTCAGCAGGTCAGGCAGTATCTCTGGATTGAGAAGTAGAGTTAATGTTGAAACATTTCTGCCTTCTCAAATACTACCTAAAACTACTGAATATTTCCATAATTTGGATTGTCCTATCACGATCATTCCTTAACCAACACCACAAAATACATTGGGCTGAATTATACGCTGAGGCAGAACCCTCCATGGCCCTGCTTAAATATTGAGTTGAGCTCGCTTCCTATTGACTGGCCTACAAGCAACCACCCCACCCCCAACCCTTTAATTTTTTGGGCAATTTTGTCTCTCTCCAGGAATGGATCCCACCTCAGAGAGCTGCAAGCCAATTAGACGTCAGCAGCTCTGCAGTGCCAGCAGCACCATCAGGAGTGATGGCCATTGCTGGTACTGCAGCTAGGCCAAGGAGGAGGTGTTCAGCGATGGACCTCCAGTAAACTCAGGATCTAGCCAGGACCAGGCTGACAGGCCTCAATGAGGGGTTGGAAGAGTGTTGGGGTGGCATTCTGGGGAGGGCGGGAAGTGGGTGGATGCAGGCAGGGAACACTTTGGGGAGAGGGCGTCTGATTGGCATCAGGGATCTTGTAAGTGTGCACCCCCATACCGCCCCCTCCGCCCCTCCACTGCCTTTCACTGACCAGTAGCCTTTAGGGACAAACCTGTTGGACTGCATGTCGGGCACAGGCCTCTCATGCCGGTCATTGAATCAAAACAGTGGTGGGATGAAGCCCTTCAGTGAGCATTAATTGCCCACTTAAGGGCCTAAAACAAGGGGACACAGTCTCAGAATAAGAGATAGGCCTTTTACGACCGAGATGAGGAGGAATTTTTTCAGTCAGAGGGTGGTGAATCTTTGGAGTTCTGTACCACAGAGGGCTGTGGAGGGTCAGTCATTGAATATGTTCTAAGCAGAGGTTGATAGATTTCTAGATACCAATGACATCAAGGGATACGGGGATAATGCAGGGAGATGGCATTGAGTTAGAAGATTAGCAACGATCTAGTTAACTGGCGGAGGAGGCTTAAGGGGCTGAATGACTTTCTCCTGCATCCATATTCCTATGTTGCTATTTGGGTCATGGGCAGGCAGTCCACCCTAGGCCTCCCTGGCTGCTCATAAAATCATAGCGGGATGGGGGCGGGGTGAGTGAGCCAGTGGTGAGCACAGTGCCAATGGCATGCACCCTGCTCTACAGATCCACACACTGTTTTTTCCCACCTATGGGTGGCCCATAAAATCCAACCCATTATCTGGTGAATCATCTCAATAACCTTTGAAAGACTCTGAAGTGTGCAGCTTGGTTCTTCTATTTGTCCACATTACATGAGTGATTACACTTCTACAAGTTCTTAATTGGCTGTGAAACAACTGTTCCTGTATATCTTGAGAATGTGAAAGGAAGTTTTTTTCAACCCAAATGTCAAATAATTCTCAAAGGGTGTGGCTACTTACTCATGCTCATCAGCACTTCTCCCCTTTTGATTTCCCTGTTCTAGATTCCCCAGCACATTCCACATACGCTTCATTAACTTTTAAGGGGTCACGGAAAGTAGAACATCATTTTTGTCATGTTGATGTCACACATAAGAGACACAAAGTGGGTGAATGCAATTTACTTCATTGTGTTACCATTGTAAATAAATAAAAGGAAAAAATTGGCCAAGCATTTTTCATTTGAAGGCTTCCCATTTAAGCTCTCAAGATTGTTCTAATTAACTTATCTGTTTCATTTTAATTTGTCTTTTCACTTCTACTATATTTTTGATTTTGTTTCTGTAAAGTGCCCTTTTCCTTTTTTATCCATCATATTTATCTGAGTTTTTTTGTGTTTTCACACCTCTCCTCATATGTCTAATCATAATGGAAATAGAGTTTTGGATTTGTCTCTCCCGGACAATTATAAGGGAAGGTGTTTGTGTCCAGTCTTGGAATGAAAGACTTTAGGAACCAGATCCAAGAAATGCCTGGCAACAAGAGGATGATTTTCTTTTAATATTTTATCCATCAGTTTCATCTGCAGAAAAAAATGATCTGAGGCAGAAATGATCCAAAAAAAGACATGTAGCCATTTGGGTAAAGCTGGGATATATGTGCAGGAATAAAAGGGAGTATTATTGATTTAGATTTTGGCTGTGCAGTAACAGATTAAAAATAGAATAAACCATAAATCTGTCGATAAGTCACATAAAAGGGATTTAGTGGGTAAACCAATGGAAGATGTCAGGTGCAGAATTATTTGGAAGTGTGAATGAAAGCCAAGTGAAAATGCATTCTGTCACAATCCTACCAGAAGAATGAATATTTAGGAGCTCTACAGCTGGAATAATGTGAGAAGAGGATAATAGTCATGAGCAAAATGGTATGAAATGATGTACAAATTCTTCAAAAAAAAAATTGGTGTTGAGACCTTGGAAAAGTGATTATGTCAAACCATTGAATGAATAATGTTGGATCATCTAAGATTTAGCAATGCATTTTAGCTCTAGTCAGCCAGAACTAAACGCTGTAACCCCACAATTAAAGGTTTACTTTATCTAAGGTCAATTCAATATAGGGCCTGCAATTTAGTAAGTAGGTACTTGCTGTGTTTAAAGAAAACACTGCCATAGTTCACATATTGAGAAAATTGAATAGAATTTTGGACCTCCTGCCTTCAAAAAGGTCTTTAATACTAGAGAGAATTTGGAGAAGAATGACAAGGATGGTTCCAGCCCAAAAATACAATAAAACCTTTAGTTAGTGAGGTTCCTGAGGAATAGATAGAACATCTAATCATAAATATAAACCATCTTCCAACAGTGGTTATGTAGAAAAAATATAACTTGATAAACTAACAAATTATAATTCACTCCATGACATCTTAGACTTTTTCCACCACTGAGTTTACTCAAGTAAATATGTAAAGTGCAACTGGCATGGGATTTATTGAGTTGTAAATCAATTGGAATTGGAAAACTGGTTTTGCCCTACACCATTCAATTCAGGTATTCATTGGCTAATTATTGATTAACGGTTACCTATTAGGTGAAAAGTTAAGTGAGACAGCTAAAGGTTAAGTGATACTATTGTAAATAAGTAGCATATGAGGGATGCAACCTTGAGCTGATAAAATATTTTCAGGAGCCGAGACTGCAACATGCACAATGACGCAATCTCCTCTGAGGTGCCCTTCTAATTGCCCACCTCTGCATCCACTGTCCAATTAAGAAAGGCAGTATGGTTTGCTTAGGCTGCAGGCCCAAGCAGAAGGCACACAACTGACAGCCCCGTCAGGAGAGGTGGACACTACTCAGGCCCCAAGGTGGTAGGACCATTGGAGTGAAGCAAAAGCCCCTCTGGAGGATTAATTTCAGACACAGGCACCAGCCTTTCATTGCCATGGGCCTGTCATTAGGACTCTAGCTCCAATGGCCTACCATTGGGAGACCACCTTCATGGAGCTGCTGAAATCCGTTCCAATGATAGGGAAATCAGGTAGAATCCTTCTCATCCCACTTGTGTGCTCTTAATTGGCAATCTGTCGCTGCCAGGTATGTCGATGCAGTCAATTTTAAAAATTAACAGGAAGCAGGAACGCATTGAGCACTGTTGCAAGGCCCTTATCTTCAATCTTGCTCTCGGTCCCACCTTCAAACCTGTCACCACAGCACAGGGAAGATTCAGCCGAAGGAGTCAAAGCATAAGCATGATAAGCTATTTTTGAACAGCTTAGCATGAGTGATTTTTCTAAATAAAGGCCACCAGATTAATTTTATTTTATACTGAATTCTATAAATATTATATTGAGATTGAGGTGTCCTGAAAATCTAGGCAGGCTTGCAGGATCTACATTCTTATGTTTCAGAATATATTTGGGGTTGCCAAAGAAACTGATCATAGTGTGCTACAGAATTCTAAGGCTGGATATATTGTGAATACAAAGTTAGAATTGCTGTACAGAATGGAACTGTGTCAATATTGAATTAAAACTTTGTATTGGTAGAGAAAGCAAGTACTTTGGCTATGTCCTATGACTTTGGAGGCACTTGTGTGACTGACTGTTATAATACTGATCTAAAATGGCAACATAGTAAAAAGCATACTTAGTTATCTGAGCAGTCCTTCTGATTTATTCCCAACTGGCATGTAATGACAAATGCAACATGAGACAGGGTTGTTGTCAAGCCTGGCTGATTCATTGGAGTTTTAAAAATGGCAGTCAGGAATGCATGCAGAACCCTTGGCCCCATTTTCAGCAGATCTCATTTTTTCCTGAAGGGGAAAGGAGGCAAGGTATGAATCGCACAGATGCAAAAAATGAATCTGCTTGGCCATTTGAAATTAGTGCTGAGTTCAAACAGACCCAATTTTCACTGTTTTAAGGGCCTTAACCCTTAGTGTGGGAACCATGATTTTATGGAGAAGGCATAAACGCTTGTGAAAGGTGGAATTACGGTCTGTTTAAGCATCATTATCTGAAGTGATTTAACCCCGCTTACCTGTTAAAATTTAAAAAAAAGTCTGCAGCCATCACTTAACATAAAAAAATACACACCAACAACTGGAGTGCCTTAATTGATAGGCCACCTGGTTTAGCTTAGTGAAAGTCCATTGCCATGTGTTTATAAAAGTTCAATAGACTCCAATTTTTACATTTCCTAAAGTTTATTAGTATAGCTCAGTCCATTATGAATAGTTGGCTCAGTTTCAAAAGGCTCAGAACCATTTATCTCAGCAGGGCTTTGCATAGACATTTTGATTGACAGTTTTAAGAGGTTATTAAAGGATTAATTGTCTTTGATGTGGTTAGTGAAATAGATGTTTGTCTGCTTTTACAACAGATTGCCTACTTGAGACGACTTACATTTTTGAATAGGTTTCATGAATGAGAGCTTCTTTCAGTATCAAGTGTTGCAAATATCTAGTTCATGGTTCATGTGTTTTAGAATATAACCTGTAGTTTTAAGGATTAAAGTTTTAACTGTAGAAAATGGGGTAAATGCAACATAAACAAGCTGGGAGCTTAAGACAATTAAAAGGTCAGAATAGAAGGGATGGTGCTATAAAACAACAGGTGGAGAAATTAAAACAATGTATGGCTTAACTGCAAACAGAAACTGAAAGTGGAAAAAGAAAAGAAAAATAGAAAGAAAACTGACACTCCTTGTTTCTAAGGAAAGAAAAACTGAACCTGAGATTTGGAAACCAAAACTTCATGGCATACTGAAACTGATTGAGGCTATATAAAGGGACTCAGAGCCATCCAAGCAGGTGTTGCAAGTTTGCACTGGTGTGTCAAGTTTGCAGCTCATTGAGAGAAGATAGCCAATGTACTTGAGAGTTAGACCTGCACTAGAAGCAGAGTGAAAAGCTTACTTCATCACTCGCCATGTGAAATGTTGGTGATGCTTAATCTCAGTTTTAATTTTGTGAGGCAACAGAAGCTGGAAGATTGCCCAGCTTGAAACAAGTTGAAGAATCTACTTTGGCCCCCACAAAGCCTTGTGCTGAAGAAAGCAACCAGCAGATTAGTTTGGAAGAATTGGAAAAGTAACCAGAACGAGGAACTGAGGCATCCATAATCAAAAGACGGTAAATGGAAGTTTTATCGCTGAAAATAGCTGGAGCTGAGGAGAATTCAAGTAGTCTCCAGAGATCTGTGGCATACTTATGGATGATCCCTACAGAAGTAAATAACTTTAAGATTACATGTCTTTTAAGAGAATTATTGGGGGAAGTAAGAAGTAAACCTGAATGCAAAACATACGCAGTTATAAACTATATGGTTAAGTTAATCATTAAATCAATTAGTTAAGTTAATAGTGCTTGTTTTGTTTAAGTATTTTATATACAGTAAAGTCTGTGTTTTTGTTTCAAAATGTGAAACCTTGTGGCATAGTTCTATTGGTTAAAGCGAGGTGTTCAGATTTCTCTTTAAATGTTGATGGTCCCTAAGCAGATCATAACACTAGTGTATTCGAGCAAGACTTCTAATAGATTGTTAGAAGTTTAATTCTTTGGCTCCTGATGTTTTCTCATAGTGGATACTGGGTGAGTGGCTATGGCTGATGCATGTGGGGCATAGAGGGAGCATGGGGAGTATGAGAGGGCATGGTGGCTATGGGGACACGGAAGAGCCATGGAGAATAGGAGGGAGCATGGAGGTGGCATGGGGAATATGAGGAGCATGAGAGGGAATGGGAGTGGACGGGGTAGTGAGGGTGGGAGGTGAAGAATGGGAACTAAAGGACCTAACAGCCTTTATTACAACTGGCCAGCGTCCTAGCGATCCGAGTTTTGCCTTTTACCCAGCAATCCTTGGCGCTCACCCCCCACTGCAGCCACCTCCAAACTGCTTCCGGGGTGGGCCAGTCTTGACCCTGCCCACACCTCCTTGGAATGAAAGTAGTGCATGCAGGGTCCATTCGTATGAAAACAGGTCCACCTATAAGGGAAAATCCAGCCCATAATGTCAGAAGTGGAAAGTATGTAGCAATTCCACCAGAATATTCTAAAAGGGGATCCAGATGGAAAAAGGAATATTTGCAAACAAAAACAATAGCTTCCTATAACTTGTGCTATG
The DNA here is from genome assembly GCF_017639515.1 of Carcharodon carcharias. Lineage (NCBI taxonomy): Eukaryota > Metazoa > Chordata > Chondrichthyes > Lamniformes > Lamnidae > Carcharodon > Carcharodon carcharias. The sequence continues at coordinate 39,311,357 of NC_054474.1, read as the reverse complement.
CAACAGATTGAAAGATTGAGATGAATAAATGGGTCCACAAGGGCATTGATTAAGAAGCTCCACAAAGACAAAACCACTGCATTAATTACCATTAGTGGCAGAGAGGGTGACACAGAAAATAATTGATGCTTTTCAGTGTCAGACAGATGAAGAGGAGAAGACATTGCTGTTCTCACCAAACTGGAAAATTACTGTCTTGGGAAACCAGTGAACTTTATGAATGCTCCAATTTCAACTATATTCTCAATGAAGGGTCTACGACGATTACGAAACAATGTTGTTGGTAGCATGTGCCCCCATCTCAACGCAACATTTGGCTGTGGAATTCTAGAGGAAATTGACTGGAAGTTATGACTAATATTTTAAATAGGGACCAAACAGGATGGGATGTTAGCTTGAAATTAGCTATAGTGTCAAATGTTAAAAACAGTTCTATTCTTCAGTAAAAATGCAGTAATTGCTCAGGAAAGTCATTTCGATGTTCAGCTTGCTACTGAAAGGTTAAGTTTAAGCTATTGTCACAGGAACTGGCTCATAAGTGTGTAATTAAAGGACAAAATTCGCTCCAAATATTTCCAGATATTCTTGAAATAACGTTAGCCATATCCACTCCAATTATACCCAGAGATATTCGAAACATTATGAGCCATACTCACTCCATTTTTTCCCAGAAATGCTAGAAATATTTTTAAGTATAAAGCTACCAGGAAGATTGGGGAAAGTTGGTTATTTCACTTAAAACTGGCAAATAATTTAGTTTCTGAAATCAAGGATTGGTGCATTTGGTGCTGGGGCTGAAACTGAGAATGGTTTGAAGGCTGAGTGCTGGTTCTGAGATGGTGCAACAAAACTGAGTACGTTTGTTTTAGTTCAGGAGAGTCAGGTTATTTGAGGAAACTGACGGAATTTTGGCTCATGAAAAGCAAAACCCAAAAAGACCATTTCTCTTAAATGAACTGGATGGAGTTCATTGAACCGAAATAATATAATTAACCTGCAAGTTACATTGGAATAACAAGTAAGATTGTAAATTAAGACAGGGATTGGACTCATTGCTGTCTAAGGTGGAAGATTGTGTGGAAAAGCATACTTAATCTGACATACAGAGTACGTTGGAACAGAAAAAAAAAAACAAGAGGCAAAACCAAAAAGCTTATCAGTCATTGTGTGAAGTGCCCCCACATTGTCTTCTGAGATATGTGAAACTATACATCTGCAAAACATTTTACCCACTAGGTGGAGTATTAGCTAGCCTAGTACAAAGCCTGAAGTCAGATCTTGTGTGTTGTACTTCATATGCAAAATTGAGATAGTCCATATATTCATGGAAAAATTTACAGCAATTGGAGCTCTTAAGACATTTTAATGACAAATGCAATTTTGACCCCACTGAAATATCGGGTGGAATTTAATGCAGGCCAGTGGAACGAGAACCATGGATGGGGTGAGCCGTCGAATTGCACGAGTGACATGTGTCAGAGGCCCAACATCGGAAACTGAGGGCTGAATCATGCAGGTGGTAGGTAGTTAATGAGGAGGGGATGCTACATACAAGCGATGGGAAAATAATTGAGATCATTAAAAAGGTCATTAAGTCGAATTAACATTCCTCTGACTGAAATTAAATGCTGCCCTTCAAATTTAATGATTCACAAATGAGGATCATGGACCACCAGATCTCTGACCATTCAAAGGTAGCAGTTTCCAGGTGAGATCGCTGACTCTTTGTAGAAGGTCAGTCATTCTGGAGTTGCATTTTATTGAAGTGAAAACTTTCCTCAAACAGAGAAAAGAGGCCAAAGAAGAGGGGCAGCTCAGAGAAGCAGAAGGCCAGAACTCTGAAAGGGCCTAGCTGCTCTGAGAAACTGAGGGTCAACAGCTGGACACTGCATCCAAGGACAGCAGCCAGTGAAGGAGGTGTCATCCAAAGATGGGACTCATCCAGCCAATCTTCCTGGACCCATGAGCGGTAGAGGGGAGGCACAGAGGAAGGGTGCATCAGGCACTAGAGGCACCATTACAGGGGCAGCTGCAGCAATAACATAGAAACTAGGAGCAGGAGTAGGCCATTCAGCCCTTTAAGCCTGCTCTGCTATTCATTATGATCATGGCTGATCATCCTACTCAATAGCCTGCTCCCGCTTTCTCCTCATACCCTTTGATCCCTTTCACCCCAAGAGCTATATGTAACTCCTTCTTGAAAGCATACAATGTTTTAGTCTCAACTACTTTTTGTGGTTACAAATTCCACAGGCTCACCACTCTGTGGATGGAGAAATTTCTCCTCATCTCAGTCCTAAATGGTCTACCCCATATCCTCAGACTGTGACCCTGGTTCTGGACTCCCCCACCATCGGGAACATCCTTCCTGCATCTACCCTGTCTAGTCCTGTTGGAATTTTATAGGTTTCTATGAGATCCCCTCTCATTCTTCTGAACTCCAGCGAATATAATCCTAATCAACTCAGTGTCTCCTCATATGTCAGTCCTATCATCCCAGGAATCAGTTGGGTAAGCCTGCGCTGCACTTCGTCTATAGCAAGAACAGCCTTCCCCAGATAAGGAGACCAAAACTGCACACAATATTCCATGTGTGGTCTCATCAAGGCCCTGTACAACTGCACTCGAATCCTCTGGCTATGAAGGCCAACATACCATTTGTCTTCTTTACCACCTGCTGCACCTGCATGCTTACCTTCAGCGACTGGTGTACGAGGACACCCAGACCTCGTTGCACATTCCCCTCTCTCAATTTATAGTCATTCAGATAATAATCTGCCTTCCTGTTTTTGCTACCAAAATGGATAACCTCACATTTATCCACATTATATTGCATCTGTCATGCATTTGCCCACTCACTCAGCTTGTCCAAATCACACTGAAACATCTTTGCATTCTCCTCACAGCTCACCCACCCACCCAGCTTTGTGTCATCCGCAAATTTGGAGATATTACATTTAATTCCCTCATCTAAATCATTAATATATACTGTGAATAACTGGGGTCCCAGCACCGATCCCTGCGGTACCCCACTAGTCACTGCCTGCCATTCGGAAAAAGACTCGTTTATTCCTACTCCTTGTTTCCTGTCTGCCAACCAGTTTTCTATCCATCTCAATACACTATCCCCAATCCCATGTGCTTTAATTTTACATACCAACCTCTTATGCGGGACTTTGCCGAAAGTCTTCTGAAAGTCCAAATAATCCACATCCACTGGCTCCCCCTCATCAACTCTACTAGTTACAACCTCGAAAAATTCCAGTAGATTTGTCAAGCATGATTTCCCTTTCATAAATCCATGCTGACTCTGTCCAATTCTACCACTGTTTTCCGGCAGCAGGTGGCCAGACAGACCACACCAGGGTGCCAAATGGAATGGCAGCAGAAGAGAGACTGAAGACAGCTCATGCTGCTAATCCCAGTCTTTAGAAGTCGCATGAATTACTTGCAGGTGTGGAAGCACTAGTGCCAGAGACGACTGAATTAGGGCTAGGGTTGCTACAACCAATGAGACAGATGAACACCTGATGCCAGTGGTGCTGAAAATCTACTCAGGCCTGAATTTCTACACCTTTTGCTCTTTCCAAGGATATCCCAGGCAAGTGACTCAGGTAAGTAACCAATGCAAAGTTTAAGAGGGCTGCAGAGTTTGTGTGATTCTGCACTATCCCTGATAGCCAGGCTGAGAGATCTATAGGCTTCCTATGTGTGCAGGGTGTAATAAATTGCACACTTGTGGCCATCAAAGTTCCATTTAACCATCCTGCAACCTTCATCAACAGAAAGGACTCTACTGCATAAATGTATAGCTGGTCTGCAACCACCAGAAGTGAATCCTGCAGATGTGTGCTTGTTTCCTGGGAAACAGTCATGATACCTATGTGCTCTGGCACTCCCAGCTGCTACAGCTGTTCAAACCCCTCACACGTCTCAATGGATAGGTCTTCAGTGACAGGGGCCAAGACATGGCTACTGATGTCAATGAGGAACCCTAGCACTGAAGCTGAGGGAGTGATATAATGCCTGCAAGGGTCAACCTGGGCCACAATCGAATAGACAATTGGCCACCTCAAGATGAGATTCCATTGCCTAGGCAATTCTGGAGGAGCTCTGCAATATGACCCAGCGAGGGTTTCTAGAACCATTGCCATCTTCTAGGCTCTTCACAACCTATCGCAGCAGAGGGGATTGGCCTCACATGCAAAGGATGTGGAAGAGACTGACTCCTCCTCTGATGATGAGGATATGGAGGAGGAGGCCAAGGAGGCAGGACAGCAACATCAGCAGCCTGAAAATGAAGCCAGAGCCTTGAAGTTACACAGTGGGGAGGCTCATGACAACCCTATTCACAGCCACTTCCAGCAGGCATAAGATCCTTGAACTGGCTGCCAAGAACCTGCTCACTGGTGCTCAGTTTGAGTTCCGCCAGGGACACTCGGCTCCTGACCTTATTACAGTCATGGCCCAAACATGGATGAAAGTGTTGAACTCTAGAGTTGAGATGAGACTGACTGTCCTTGAAATCAAGGCATTTGACTGACTCCGGCATCAAAGAGCTCTAGCAAAATTGAATAGGAATCAGGGGGGAAACCCTCCGCTGCTTGGAGCCATGCCTAGCACAAAGGAAGATGGTTGTGTTTGCAGGTGGCCAATCATCTCATTCCCAGAGTATTGCTCAGGGTAGTGTCCTAGGCCAAACCATCTTCAGCTGCCTCATTACCGACCTTCCTTCCATTATAATGCCAGAAGCAGGGATGTTTGCTGATGATTGCACAATGTCCACAATCTACAAGGTACAAGTCAGGAGTGTAATGGAATGCTCTCCACTTGTCTGGATGAGTGCAGGTCCAGCAACACTCAAGAAGCTCGCCACCATGCAAGACAAAACAACCCATTTGATTGGTACCCCAGCTACCGCCTTAAACGTTCACTCCCTCCACCAACAATCCAGTGGCAGCAGTCTGTACCATCTACAAGAGGCAAGCAACAATTCACCAAGACTCCTTCAAAAGCACCTTCCAAAACCACAACCTAGAAGGACACGGGCAGCAAGGAACACCATCACCTGTGAGATACCCTCCAAGTCACACACCATATACTGACTTGGAAATATCTTGCCATTTCTTCTCTGCCACTGGGTCAAAATCCTGGAACTCACTCCCTGACAACACTGTGTGCGTACCTACACCAGATGGACTGTAACAGTTCAAGAAGGCAGCTCAACACCACCTTCACAAGTGCAATTAGAAATGGGCAATAAATGCTGGCCTAGCCAGTGACAGCTATATCCTGTGAAAAAATAAGTAAAAAAAAAGGAAATCCTTCCACTCCTTGAATGTGCAGATGGTATGTGACCACATCGAGGTGTTCCTGACCATATGTGCATGGTACCGTGGAACTACCACAATTCTTTTATCCTGAGGAATTCACAACTGCCTCAACTTTTGCAGAGAGCAATACAGGTTCATGGCTACTGGGGGACAAGGTGTATTCCTTAAGGAGATGGCTGATGACCCCCTTTAGGCCGCTGTAAATGGAGCCCAGAAGGCATTATAACAAAAGCCAAATGCTGACTCGCATCACAACAGAGCAGGCTATTGGCATATTGAAGATGCAATTTAGGTACTTTGACCATCCTGGGGGAGCTCTATTGTATTTCCCTGCAAAGGTCTCCAGAATAGTCATTGTGTGCTGCATGCTACACAATATGATGCAGAGGAGAAGCCTAAATTCAGAGGGGAAAGAAGCCCCGGTCTATGGCAGAACATCTGAGGAAGATAATGAGGAAGATGAGGAGCAGGAGGAGGAGGCCCCTCTACAGACTTAATGGAAGAGGGGAAGGAAGGTGGCAATGGGAGATCGCTTGAGGGGCAGGCCCGTGTATCCACGGCTGTTTCTTTGCAGGATGTGATCATCGCCAGAAGCCTGCTAATCGAGAGTAGATTCTCCTAGGCTCTTGAAATGTCATCAATTATATCAGCCAGTCCCTGGTGAGCAGCTTTCACATAATCATAATAAACCTTTAACATGGAAGCTAAACTTCTTCAGGGAAATGCCTATTCCCAATGAGAGAAAAACAACAACACTTTATGAAAATCAATGCCATCAACATAGCTGAAACAATGACCATCAAAACCCTTGGCCTCAACATAGAAACATAGAAACATAGAAACTAGAAGCAGGAGTAGGCCATTCGGCCCTTTGAGCCTGCTCCACCATTTATTATGATCATGGTTGATCATCTAACTCAATAGCCTGCTCCTGCTTTCTCCCCATATCCTTTGATCCCTTTCGCCCCAAGTGCTATCTATATCTAACTCCTTCTTGAAAACATACAATGTTTTGGCCTCAACTACTTTCTGTAGTAGCGAATTCCACAGGCTCACCACTCTCTGGATGAAGAAGTGTCTCCTCATCTCAGTCCTAAATGGTCTACCCTGTATCCTCAGACTGTGATCCCTGGTTCTGGACTCCCCCATCATCGGGAACATCCTTCCTGCATCTACCCTGTCTAGCCCTGTTAGAATTCTATAGGTTTCTTTGAGAATCCCCCCTCATTCTTCTGAACTCCAGCGAATATAATCCAAACCGACTCAATCTCTCCTCATATGTCAGTCCCGCCATCCCAGGAATCAGCCTGGTAAACCATCGCTGCACGCCCTCTAGAGCAAGAACATCCTTCCTCAGATAAGGAGACCAAAACTGCACACAATGTTCCAGGTGCGGTCTCACCAAGGCCCTGTATAATTGCAGCAAGACATCCCTGCTCCCGTACTCGAATGCTCTGGTTATGAAGGCCAACATACCAGTTGTCTTCTTTGCTGCTTGCTGCACCTACATGCTTACCTTCAGCGACTGGTGTACAAGGACACCCAGGTCTCGTTGCACATTCCCCTCTCTCAGTTTATAGCCATTCAGATAATAATCTGCCTTCCTGTTTTTGCGACCAAAGTGGATAACCTCACATTTATCCACATTATACTGCATCTGCCATGTATTTGCCCATTCACTCAGATAGTCCAAATCACACTGAAGCATTTCTGCATTCTCCTCACAGCTCATCCTCCCACCCAGTTTTGTGTCATCTGCAAATCTGGAGATATTACATTTAGTTCTCTCATCTAAAGCATTAATATATATTGTGAATAGCTCGGGTCCCAGAACTGATCCCTGGGGTACCCCACTAGTCATTGCCTGCATTCGGAAAAAGACACGTTTATTTTTACTCTTTGTTTCCTGTCTGCCAACCAGTTTTCTATCCATCTCAAAGCATTACCCCAAATCCCATGGGCTTTAATTTTACACTCTAATCTCATATGTGGCACTTTGTCGAAAGCCTTCTGAAAGTCCAAATAATCCACATCCACTGGCTCCCCTTCATCAACTCTACTAGTTACATCCTCGAAGAATTCCAATAAATTTGTCAAGCATGATTTCCCTTTTGTAAATCCATGCTGACTCTGTCCGATTCTGCCACTGTTTTTCAAGTGCTTAGCCATTAAATCTTTTGTAATGGACTCTAGAACTTTCCCCACTACCGATGTCAGGCTGACAGGTCTATAATTCCCTGTTTTCTCTCTACCTCCCATTTTAAATAGTGGGGTTACATTAGCTACCCTCCAATCTGTAGGAACTGTTCCGGAGTCTATAGAATCTCGGAAGATGACCACTAATGCATCCATTATTTTTAGGGCCACTTCCTTAAGTACTCTGGGACATAGATTATCAGGCCCTGGGGATTTATCGGCCCTCAATCCGATCAATTTCCCCAACACCATTTCCCCACTAATACTGATTTCTTTCAGTTCCTCCTTCTCACTAAACCCTGTTTTCCCCAACATTTCTGGTTTGTTATTTGTGTCCTTCTTTGTGAAGACAGAACCAAAATATGTATTTAGTTGGTCAGCCATTTCTTTGTTCCCCATTATAAATTCCCCAGTTTCTGACTGTAAGGGATCTACATTTGTCTTCACCGATCTTTTTCTCTTCACATATCTATAGAAACTTTTACAGTCAGTTTTTATGTTCCCCACAAGCTTACTCTCGTACTCTATTTTCCCCTTCTTAATCAATCCTTTGGTCCTCCTTTGCTGAATTTTAAACTGCTCCCAATCCTCAAGTCTCTTGTTTTTTCTGGCCAATTTGTATGCCTCTTCCTTGGATCTAATACTATCTCTAATTTCCCTTGTAAGCTATGGTTTGGCCACCTTTCCTGTTTTACTTTTGCGGCAGACAGGAATAAACAATTGTTGCAGTTCACCCATGCGCTCTTTGAATGTTTGCCATTGCCTATCCGCTGTCATCCCTTTAAGTAACGTTTCCCAATCCATTTTAGCCAACTCACCCCTTATACCATTGTAGTTTCCTTTATTAAGATTCAAGACTCTAGTCTCAGAATCAACTACATCACTCTCCATAGTGCTCAAATACACCTTGAGAAGTCTTCCATCTGCTAACATCATTGTGGGTCTTAGCTTAGGTTGTCCTTAGTTAGGATTGATAGAGACTGCTGGAGGTAAGACTGTTGGCAAACTTTACCTTTTATTAAACATTCTTCTAACTATGTACAGGGTAAGAATTAGCATGAGGCTTCACATAGAACTATCTCTCAGCACTCTCTGTTTTCATGTGATCTTATGTCATTGTTGATGTAGGCTGTCTATTTACATGAACCCTTTACACTATGTTTCTCCCCAAGTCTCTGACTCTATTCAATACATTATTTACATTATCCCCCATCTTCCCCCAGTGTCCCTACCTTCATCCCTGGTTCACAGAGATGTAGTGGTTTCATCAATCTCCCCAAACTTGTGCTCAGTTCTCTCGGAGGATATATAGGATTCAAGTTCTTCATATTCTCTCTTGAACTTGGTGGAGTAGTACGCGAATCATCAGAGACTACCAGCTGGCTGTCTCCGTCAACTTCCTGATCTTCTGGTTAACTGTCCATTCCATTGATGTTCTTCTTCTTGTAGATGCAAATGCACTTCTGTTTCTTCTCTCTATTCCATTTTCAGTCTCCACAAGATAAGACTGCAGGTGTGGTGTTTTTTTCCAAAATCTGACCTTCATGATTTTGGTCATGAATCCATACTGACTCTCCTGCCTGGAGTTCTGGTAAGTTTTGTTCTATATGGCATTGATTATAGTTTCTCATTTGATTTGCACAATACTTATCATCCTCCTTCTCCTTCTCCCTGATTCTCCCTATATCTGTTGCTTTGAGGCATAAGTGTCCACAAAGAACAGGAAGTTGAGTCTGCAGTCATCTTCCATCAGAAGTTCGGATGGGGCCAGATCATTCTTGAGCAGTATGGCATGATAGTTCAACAGCATTAAGTTGGTATTGTCATTTTTCTTCAACAAATCCCTCACCGTCCTTACTCCTCATTCAACCTCCCCATTAACTCTGGGTGAGCTAGTCATGTGGACAAACCCATAGGCTTCTGTGGACTGCTTAAAACATTTGGAAAACTGTGGGTCATTGTCTGAAATGCTACATGGCAAAGATTTATTTTATTAACTTAATGGCACTTACTGTGCCCTCTCTTTCCTTTCCTGTTTCTGAGTAGGTGTGCTGTTAGTTTTGTGTTGTACAAACTGCAAAGTAAGTACTTTCTCAGCAAGAAATCTCCCTGTCTCCTTGAATAAATAAATGGCTTTACTTTCTCATTACTGCCTGCCTTATTAACTGCACGGCGTTTGATAGTGTTAAATCCTCCCTTGGCTGTAGAAAATCTGAAAAAGACTCCTCTAAAACTCCTACAACAATGTGATCCTGAATTAATTCACAATTGTGAGCTAGTCAATATAAACCATTAATGAAGGAATCTATGTTTTCTCCCGGTCTTTCAGTACATCTATTGAACTTAGCCCTTGCTATGATTGTTTTCATTCTAAAGCTGAAATATGTATCAAAAGCTTTTATAACATCTTTGTATGTCGCATTTCTTCATTTATGCCCTGTCTGACCATTATATTATCTGCATTACTGCCTATAGCATAGAGAAGGGTACTGACCTATTCCTTGGTAGGCTTCTTTGCCAGTCCTAAAGCAGTTCTGTACCTGATAAACCTACGATGCCAGTTCTTCCACTTCTTGGCTTGATTTGGGCCTTCCACATGTTCAAAGCTCTCTGTTAAGGTTAAGATGTCATCTATGGCTTTTCTCCACTCTAGCCTTTCTTTGAGATCTGTTAGCATTTATTCCTACGCTGTCCTTACATTGCAGTTTTTGCCTGTGATTTTTTCAGTCACTGCACCATTTATTCAGTGTTTTTTGCATTGTCTTTACTACTGTCACCACCTGTTATCATTGTTGTGGGTCTTAGCTTAGGTTGTCCTTGGCTAGGATCAACAGAGACTGTTGGAGGCAAGGCAGTTGGCAAACTTTAACTTTTATTAAACATTCTTCTAACAGTGTACAGGATAAAGCTTCACATAGGACTGTCTCTCAGCATACCCTGTTATCATATGACCTTACATTACTGATGATGTAGACTGTCTATTCACATGAACCCTTTACCCTACCCTTCACAAACTGGACCCTACGCATATGTTAGAAGCTGCCAATCAGCCAGAGAAACCATCATCTTTTGCCTAGTCAAACTATGCCCCCTATACTGAATGCCAGTAGGAAGCAGGACTTTACACCTATGAACTTCCGATATGATTGTATGTACAAACAGCACTGCAGCAACTATGCAGAGCGAGGCCACAACTGTGTCAGAACAACTCCTTCAACTACCGGCATCCAGTGTCAGGACTGTGTGACATCTGCAACATGCAAAGCTGCCAAACATCTCGGTTCCCTATGACCCCACAGCCTCTACCACCTGGAAGACAAAGATTCTAATTTAGTGGAGAAACCGCACAAGCATGTTTCCTTGGAACATACATGGCATCTTCAGATGCAAAAAATGTACTTAAGTCACTGTCTAACACTTACCTGTGGGTAACTGCTTTTGACACAGCACTCACGCTTGAGCTGCACCTGCTAAACTGATTTGATCTTTGAGTATGATCATTGATCTTCCCTTAACGACATTAATTGATGAACAAGAAATGCTGTAAGGAGCATCACAAATGGCAACCCTTGCTGTACAGCTACCTTATCTGAAGGTCTAGAGAAGGAAACAGCCTTCCAGTGTTGGACGTGCATGGGCACACGCTTGCCGCTGATGGCGTCAATGAGATGGAATTCAGAATGCAGTCTTCAGTGCTACTGGTTTGAAATACCTTCATTCTGTAAACATTCTCGTTGAGGGCATTACTGTACAAAAGCAGACCAAAATGTTTTTGTAATAGTAATTTATATTTAAAATGTGCTTAATTGTGATGTTGTTATGATGGGATGGGAGGAGTGTGTGAATTATCAAGCCCCACTACTCTGCAGGCAGTACCATTAATTTAAATATTTAATTTTCTCACCGAAATGGCCAATTGTGTACCTATACTTCTAGTACCCAGAAGAAAAGAGACTCTGAAGATGCTTCTTTCAAAAGACTCGGAATGATTAATTTTTTTTAAAACATAATGTCTTAACAAGTTCCAAGTACTGGTTAACATGCAATTGTAATCCAGAAGTATAAGTATCTATCTCCTTCTGAAGAATTCCCCCACATACAGGTGCACGCACACACAAAGGACAAACAGGGTCTCTCTGCAGAGATGGGCCTTAAAAAGTAAAGGCTGAAGTCCATAGGGTCTCAATGTTATTAACCTGGAGTTCCATCTGAAGATAGGCCACTGGTCCCAGTGGAGATCTGGAAGTTCTCACCAACTGATCTCAGCTTTGTAGGTCCAAATGCAGACTAGTTACACTCAGGTGAGGGTTCTTTCACTACAGGTTGATAGCCACACACAATTTTAGGCAAGGGAGCCAGCCAGGGTAGTCTTCCTTCAGCTTGTTCTCCAACAAGACTGAAAGCAAAACCACAGGTTCAGACTTAAGGTTGCCTCTGCCATGTGATTGCCTATTTCTTTTTCAGCTTTTCATTAATTACATGCTTTGCAGTTCAAAACAACAAAAAACTCCTTCTCAAGTACAATAAAGGTCAGGTGATTTCTTGGAAGAGGCCTGCTTGTAGACAGTTCCAAGGCAAACTCATGATTGTTAAAAAAAAATCCCAGGTTAGCATCCAGATGTCCAGATCATGCCATGTCCTTCAATTTTGAAAAAGAAAAAATCAGTCTTGAGAGATATGGTTCTAACAATATATGCAAAGTGATAGAAAATAAAATCATGATGAACACCTCAGTGATAGAGGCTAGATGGCACCCTGTGCTCGCAAACATTCCTATGTAGTGCTCCCATGTTGCCTCAAAGAAAATGGAGACAGGCTTTTCAACTATCGTGCTATCTGGTATTGAAGGAGCGTGTGGCTGGCCTCGTCACGCAGGGACCCAGTGGGGACCAGCTCAGACTGAGGCTTCTGCATTTTTCAGAGGAAGCCATTGTCACTGGGAAAAGTAGAGCAAACAAGGGCTCAGGCGCAGGGGCTGGGAGTTAGAAGGGGATGTGGGTGCTGAGATGCTCTCAGAATTTTCACCCTCCTCACTAACCTCTACAACCCTAGGTTGGCCTTCAGTTGAGTTAGCTAGGGCTAGTGCAGGGGGATAACAGTCATCTAGTCCAGCAAATGTTGTGCCACCGGTGCTAATGTCCTATTAAGGAAATGCCACTTCTCATGTATTTCATTGTTACACCATAGCAGTTGGTAAAGCTGAGTTATTTAAAAATCCCAGAGGGAACCTTTAAACAACTGTCATAACCTATATTTTCATTTTGTATGTTTAAGATGCAATTCTGAATTCAGGCATAAAACCACCAGTTCTCGAGAGGCTTTTATATCAAATTACATGAGACATTTATTAATTTACACAAGTTAAATATATATACATGGCTATAAATTGCCACTATCATAAATTCTAACAAATTCCCAAACTAATCTCCACTAAGGCAACAGCAACCCATAGACTTTAAGCAGAAACCAGGGAAAGCATTTTCACTTTACAAGTTCAAAATGAAGTTCCTTTCACTTTGGTTCCTTTACAGACACAGTGGTAGGCTTACAGGCTTTGATGTTACATGCCTGTACTCTGCACACACAAAACTGCTTTCTGTTATACCCAACACATCTCGTTGAATGTAAATTCTCGTTGTATCACCAGCCTCTTTTAAACTCCACCTCTTCTAACAATAAAACCCCTTTCATAGTACCAATTTTATTAGTAATATAAACATTGCTTGGCCTCTGCTAGCTGGGTACCAGATTTCACTCCCCTTCTTGAATGCTCTATTCAGCAAAATGCAAATGCACTCTACCTCTCTTACATCTCAAAACTAGTATACATCAAAGCACTCAGGCTAGCTGACTTTAATCCAATTAAGTCACACCCACAGACTAAACATCTATTTAAAAAAAATAATTTCCAACAATATATACAGAAATAGCTTAATGACATCCATGGATGTCAGTGCTCATACTTTGAGCAGAGAGCTCAGGCTATAAAGTGAGCCTTGTAAGCTTTGTAGGGAGTTACACTGCTCTTGCATCTACTCGCAGTGAAGCTGCATGTGTCTCTCCATGAGATTGGCTATTGTCTCATGGTTGGAGCTCATGTGGTTGAGCCCTCAAGACAAAATAGAGCTTATCACTTCGATAGAATCCTCCCGTTGCCATACATGAGCATGCATTGCCTCAGGGACTCCGCCAGATGCCCAGGCATCTGTTGCTGATGCTCCAAATACTGTGCCCCTGAGGCCCTACATCCATGTTTACTGGAGCATGATCTTGACTGCCTTCCCTCAACTGAGGGGGACTGTGCACAGATGACTCTGCCTTAGACACCTCCTGCACTCTGGTGTGAAGCTCTTCACCATATGCCACTGACTCTAAACACTTGCTACATCCCTTCGATGTGCTAGTATCTGAATTGGCAGAGTGTGGGGTAGTCAGATGTGATGCTATCTCCTCAGACCTGATCCCAGAGGTTGAGGTGACTTTGGAGGGGTAAGCTAGTAGCTCAGGGACCTGTGTGAGACACAAAAGAAGGTTATGAGATGTAGCCATTTACATTGTGAGAGCACACTCTGATCCATGCTATTGCCTTTAGCTTCTACCCACAATTGCCTTTATCATGCAAACTGTATATTAGGGTGTTCAAAATTGAAAGGGTTAATATGGGGCTGGGGAAAGAGTACTGCCCACATGATGATGTCAAGGGAGTCACATGACTAGTAGTCATTTTGTAGATGCCTGAATGGAGAAAACTCATGGCTTGAACTGAAGAAGTCTACTGTCTTGTACATCTGTGCATAGTTATGTTCCACAATAACTAGTTACTGTTCAGACTCTTTGACTCTGAACCTCTTCCTTAGACAATCACAACAACATACAACATGGCGGCAGCAGGTGAAGAATGACCCCCGAGATCTCCGAAAATAAAAATGGAAAAATCTGCAATCTGACCTGAAAAAATGTGCCACAATGGAAGACTTTGATGAGACAGCTGGAAATCATCAGAAAAGCCCAGGGGAAGTTTGCACTTCTGGGCAATTGCCATATAAACCTTACCTGTGAACTTCCAAAGGGGATACCCCAGCGCATCTTTGGGCTACCCCCTCAATCCGATGCTGGCGATCTCAGACATTACAGCAATGAAATACGAAAGACACTCTCGGGAAAAAAGACCATATGCAATTGAAACTCAAGATGGTGGTAAACCTGTGGCGCCAAAAAGCTTCACAGGTGCTAACAGTGTCCTGGAAGCACAGCAGAATGCTTCTACTGTAAAAGGCTGGGACACTTAGGGAAAATATGCAGGTCAACAACCTTTGCTGGGCTACCAGCAAATCTTCACACAAAAAGCCATCAATGAAATAGAAGAGTCACAGCAATACAAAAAGCAATGATGCTTCCTAGGTGAGATTAAAGATCCCAGGTATACCTTCTGGAATGCTGACATATGCATCAATGGACAAATTATTAATTTTAAATTAGACACAGAAGAAAGTGTGACAGTCTTGTTCGATAGAGAGCAGTGGATGGTAAAACAACCTCTGCAGCTACCTACAACATCATTGTACAGACCAGGAGGAATCAAGCTCCAGCTCAGAGGTACACTGCAAACAATGCTCCAATATAAGAACAAACAGATATGGGAAATGTGCTTCACAACCAAATATTTTCTCTTCTGAGCAAGAAAGCCTGTGTCAATCTCACTCACATCCAAAAGATCAAAGAGATCAATCAGCAAGGGTCTGGTTCTGATTTTAAAGAGGATTTTCCAAAACTATTCACTGAGCTAGGGTGACTGAAGATCGAATACAGCATAACAGTGAGAAGTGATGTAAAACCTGTGTGCCTGTTTACTCCATGGAAAATGCCTCATTCACTTATGAAGCAAGTACAACTGCAACGTGCTGAGACAACCAACATCTCCCCTGTCACTCAGCCAACAAACTGGTGCTCCAGGAGGGTCCCAGTTCTGAAAACAAACAGATCCATTCACATCTGTGTCAACCTGAACTAACTCAGCAAGGCTCTGCCGAGGGAAATCCACCCGATGTCCTCAGTGGACAACAGCTTGACCAAGCTCTCCAAGTGTACAGTGTTCTCGAAACTTGTTGCCAACAGTGGCTTCTGGCAGGTACTGTTAGATGAAAATTCAAATTGCTGACAAATTTTATCACCCCATTCAACAGATTTTGCTTCAATTGTTTGCCCTTCAGCATTACCTCGGCACCGAGATTTTTCAGTGCAAATGGTAGGCCATCTTACAAGACCTAAAAGGAGTCATCTGCCTCATGGATGATATCCTTGTCCACAGAACAAGTGTCGAGGAATGCAACATGTAACTCAATGCTGTCCTGAACAGCTTGCAGGAAGCAGGATTAACACTGAACAATAAGTGTGAATTCTCTAAGACCTCCATTCGGTTTTTGGGTCGTATTATCAGCAACAAAGGCATCATGGTTGACCCACATAAAACAAAGGAAATCAGTGAATTTCCAATTATGTCATCCATTCCAGAGCTCTAAAGATGCCTGTGCTTGGTAAACCAGCTTGTAAAATTCTTGACAAGTTACAGAGCCCTTGTTGCACCTACTGAAAAAGACCCAAGCAAGGTGTTGGGATGCACACCATTCTGTCAGATCAAAAACATGCTGCTCTCACCAAATATCCTAGCTCACTACAACCCATCCCTGCCAGCCACAATGACAGTGGATACCTCATCAAAAGGACTAGGAATAGTCCTGTTGCAGGAGCAGCTGGATGGATGACGCCATCTAGGGTGCTGTGAGACACAGTGATGAGATATGCAGGAACAGAAAAAGAGGCTCTTGCAGTCATGTGACCTTGTGAAATGTTCTCTGACTATATCAGATGTCGTCGAGACGGATCACAAACCATTAGTCTCACTACTGGACAACAAGGAACTCCCCAGAATGCCCCTCAGAATTCAGAAATTACACTTGAGTCTCATGCTCTTTGCTTACGAGACAGTGTATTTTGTTATGAGCCCAGCTAAGGTTACCCCTGGAAAAGCCTTATCCCAAAGTGAAACCCAGTTTGATAGATCCTAACTTTTATTTGTTTGTTTAGATACATGGAAAGTAGCTACTGAACAGTCACAGGAGTCAGCTGATGAACTTTTAACAAAAGAATAAAACATTTATTGAACAAGAAAAGATGAACTATATTACAATACTCCTTCACCCATGACTATACCTTTATAGATATGTACAGATTTATAGGGATAACACAAGTTACAAAAGCTATCTTAACCTTAATGTTCACAGTAAATACACAGACTGTGTAAACCTGTGGTCAGACCTATGGTAAACCTGTGGTCAGACACACCATGCTCGAAACCAAGTGACAGATGCCACCTCAAACAGGTGCTATGGATCTCTCCTCAAATCCCCCCAACCCAACAGACGCTGTCACAGCATGAGCCAACTGGTCTCACTGCATTCCGTCTTCCACATGAGTTCTTCCAATTTCCACTCTCCAAGAAATTGCTTTGGAACCCTCTCCCAAACCAATGCTTTCTAACAGATGCCTTCCGCAAGGGTTCACCTCCAGGATTTCGAACTCTCCTTCCCATGTTCCTCTTCTTTGGGTCATCACATGCATTCAAGCTGTCTTCCACGTATTCTCTCTCAGCAACTTAGCCGTCAACAGTACACCACTGTTTCACATCCCATAGCAACAGCATGTCACTGTTTCATATGTCCATGGCAAAGATTACACATAGACTCATAGACGTCTACAGCTCCAAAGGAGGCTATTCGGCCCATTGTGTCTACACCAGTCAACAAAGATCTGACAACACAAATCCCATTTTCCAGCGCTTGGCCCATAGCCCTGGAAGCTATGGCAATGCAAGTGAATATCTAAATACTTTTTAAATGTTACGAGAGTTTCTGACTCAACCACCCTTTCGGGCAGTGAGTTCCAGACTCCCACCACCCTCTGGGTGAAAAATATTTCTCCTCAACTCCCCTATTAGCCTTCCATCTCTTACCTTAAATCTATGCCCCCTGGTTATTGACCCTGCTACTAATGGAAAAAGTGCCTTCCTATTCACCCTATCTATGCCCCTCATAATCTCATACACCTCTATCAGGTCCCTCCTCAACCTTCCCTGATCCAAAGAAAACACACCCAGCCTATCCAATTTTTTCTCATAGCTCAGACCCTCCAGCCCAGGCAGCATCCTGGTAAATCTCCTCTGCGCCCTCTCCAGTCAATCACATCCTTCCTATAATGTGGTGACCAGAACTGCAACTTCAGTTGTGACCTAATCAACTTTTAATACAGTTCCAGCATAATCTTCCTGCTCTTGCATTCTATGCCTTGGCTAATAAAGGCAAGTATCCCATATGCCATCTTAACCACCTTATCTACCTGCCTTGCTACCTTCACTGATCTATGGGTATGCACACCAAGGTCTCTCAGATATTCAGTACTTTCTAGGGAGCTACCATTCATACATAATCCCTTGCCTTGTTAGCCCTTCCTAAGTGCATAACCTCACACTTTTTTGGGTTGAACTCCATTTGCCAGTGCTCTGCCCACCTGACCAGTCCATTAGTATCCTGCAGTTTACGGCTATCCTCTTCACTATTTACCACCCTACCAATTTTCGTGTCATCCACAAACGTCTGGATCATACCCCCTACATTTAAGTCCAAATCATCTATGTACACCACAAACAGCAAGGGCCTCAGCACTGAGCTCTGCGGAACCCCACTGGAAACAGACTTCCAGTCACAGAAACACCTCTCTACCATCACCCTCTGCTTCCTGCCTCTCAGGCAATTTGGATCCAATGTGCTACTTTACCTTGGATCCTATGGGCTCTTACTTTCTTGACCAGTCTGCTATGAAGTTCCTTATCAAAAGCCTTGCTAAAGTCCATGTTGACCACGTCAAATGCATTACCCTCATCAACACTCCTGGTTACATCCTCAAAAAATTCAATCAAATTTGTCAAACATGACCTTCCCTTAACAAATCCATGCTGACTATCCCTGATTAATCTGTGTCCCTCCAAGTGCAGATATATTCTGCCTCTCAGAATTCTTTCTAGTAACTTCCCCACCACCAAGGTTAGAATGAATGGCCTGTAATTTCCTGGTCTACCCCTTCCTCCTTTTTTTCATAATGGGATAACGTTAGTAGTCCTCCAGTCCTCTGGCCCCTCACCTGTGGCCAGAGAGGATTTGAAAATTACTGCCAGTGCCCCTGATTTCTCTTCCCTTGCCTCCCTCAACAGCCTGGAATACATTTCATTTGGGCCTGTGGATTTATCCACTTTTAAGGCCGCTAAGCACATAAGTACCTCCTCTCTCTCTACGTTAATTTCATCTAATACTTCACAGCCCTCCACCCCTTATGCCTATACCTGTGTTGTCCTTTTCCATTGTGAAGACCGATGCAAAGTATTCATTGAGGGCTGCACCCACATCTTCTGGGTCTGCACATAGATTACCTCTATGGTCCCTAGTTGGCTCTACTCTTTCCCAGTTATTTTCCTGCTCTTTATATATTTAAAAAAACTCCTTTGGGTTTTCCTTTATTCTATCCACCAATGCTTTCTCATACACTCTCTTAGCTTTCCTAATTTCCTTTTTAAATTCCCCTCTGCATTTTTATTCTCCTCTAAGAACTCTGCCATATTGAGCCCTCGGTATCTGCCATAAACTTCTCTTTTTTACTTAATCCTAACCTTTAAGTCCCTTGACATCTAGGGTTCTCTGGACTTGGTGCCCCCCCTTTGTCTTTACGGGAACATATTTGCCCTGTACTCTCTCTATTTCCTCCTTGAATGCCTCCCACTGCTCTGACAGTTTTATCTGCAAGTAGCTGCTCCCAGTCCACTTGGGCCAAATCACATCTCGTCTTAGTAAAATTAGCCTTTCCCCAGTTTAGAACTTATAGTTAAAAACAAAAAACTGCGGATGCTGGAAATCCAAAACAAAAACAGAAACAGAAATACCTGGAAAAACTCAGCAGGTCTGGCAGCATCAGCGGAGAAGAGCAAAGTTGACATTTCGAGTCCTCATGACCCTTCAACAGAACTGTTGAAGGGTCATGAGGACTTGAAATGTCCTGCTGAGTTCTGTTGAAGGGTAAGGGGACTCGAAACGTCAACTTTGCTCTTCTCTGCCGATGCTGCCAGACCTGCTGAGTTTTTCCAGGTATTTCTGTTTCTGTTTTAGAACTTTTATTCCCGGCCCAACCTTATCCTTTTTCATAAATATCCTAAATCTAACTGAGTTATGGATACTATCTCCAAAATGCTCCCCTACAGATACACCTTCCACCTGCCTGGGCTCACTTCCAAATATGAAGTCCAGAACTGCCCCCTACCTTGGTGAGCTTTCTATGTACTGGCTAAAAAGGTTCTCCTGGATGCAACTTAAGAATTTTGCTTCCTCCCTACCTTGCACACGAAAACTATCCCAGTTAATATTTGGGTAGTTAAAATCCCCTATTACTGCCTTATTATTCTTACATTTCCCTGAAATTTGATTACATATTTGATCCTCTATCTCTCCCTGACTGTTTAGGGGACTATAGTACATGCCCAACAGCATGCTTGCCCCTTTTTTGTTTTTTGCTTCTACCCCTATGGATTCATTTGATGATCCTTCCAAGATATCATCCCTCCTCACAGCTATAATTGATTCCTTGATCAATATTGTGACCCCCTCTCCTCTTCTATCCCCCTCTCTATCTCGCCTGAATACCCTATAACCAGGAATGTTGAGCTGCCAATCCTGCCCTTCAACTCAAGTCTCGGTCATAGCTATATCATTTCCCCAAATGTCTATCTGTGCCCTCAACTCGTCTGTCTTATTACTCAGGCTCCTTGCATTAAAATATATTCCATTTAGCCTTGCTAAACTCATTTATTTCTTATCTAGCCTATGTTTCCTCTGCTTTCCAGACTCACATACTATCGTTTTAACTTCTAATTCCATCTCAGCTTCTCTCCCCTCTGAACTACTTTTCAGGACCCCACTCCCCTGCCAACTTAGCTTAAATCCGTCCCAACAGCATTGGCAAACCTCCCTGTGAGGATGTTGGTCCTGTTCCTGTTCAGATGTAACCCATCCAACTTGTACAGTCTCACCTCCCCCAGAAATGGTCCCATTGCCCCAGGAACCTAACGCTCTCCCTCCTTCACCATCTCTCCAGACACACATTCATCTGCTCCATCCTTCTGTTCCTTCACTCACTACTGCGTGGCACTGCGAGTAATCCAGAGATTACTACCTTTGAAGACCTCCTTTTAATTTCCAACCAAACTCCCTAAAGTCTGCTTGCAGGACTTCATTTCTCTTTCTTCCTCAGTCATTGGTCCCAACATGGACCACAACCTCTGGCTGTTCACCCTCCCCCTTCAGAATGTCCTGCAGATGTTCCGTAACATCCTTGAACCTGGTACCTGGGAGGCAACATACGATCCTGGAGTCACGTCAATGGCTGCAGAAGCACCTGACAACTCCCTTCATTAATGAATCCTCTACCACTATTGCCCTTCCACACTTCTTCCTCCCCCTTGAGCAGCTGGACCACCCACAGTGCCATGATCTTGGGTCTGGTTGGCCTCCACAGAAGAACTGTCACTCTCATCGCTTTCCAAGGCCGAAAAACGGTTTGCAAGTGAGATGCACTCGGGAAATTCCCTCACTATCTGCCTGGTCCCCTTCTTCTGTCTGGCGGTCACCCATTTCCTCTCTGCTTGCATTTCCTTAAAGTACGGGGTGACTACATCCTGAAACATGTTATCCACGAACCTCTCAGCCTCATGACTGCACTGTAGTGCCCCTAGCTGCTGCTTAAGTTCCAAAATCTGGAGCTCAATTTGCTCCAGTTGGAGGCACCTCCTGTAGACATGGTCATCCATATTGCCAGGAGCAGCTAGGATTTCCCACATAGCACTGTGTAGGGGGTGGTGGTGTGTGTCAGCTTCACCTCTGACTCCTGAGCGGTTCAAATCGCTCCCACTCCCTGGGTTCTAGACCTTGGACATTATTTGGGGGTTGTAACAAAGTGCAGCAGACAACTGGTTTTGGTGCAAGAAAAACTGAGTTTACTGAAGTCACAGATGAACTTATAACATTGGGATTACACTGAGATTATACAGACTTACAAAGTACACTCAGTTAAGAATGGGGAACACACGGCATAACAAGGGAAAATCACACTACTAATCCCCTTAGCCTTGTCCCACGCCCAAAAATTAACTAAATTGAACTAGGAGAGGTGAGGGATCATGCTCATCAACCGAGGGTTTCTTGACAGTTCGGAATCCAGCCAGGTAAGCCAGTTGCAGTTTTGGGGTACACTCTTTCTGTCCTCTGGGGCCTGCCGTCCCCGCATGGTCTTGGTCTGTGGAATCTGCGAAGGTTCTTCAGTTGAGTGGAGGGCGCGGTTGTGGGTGGTCGATCTTCGAGGAGGGCTGCGTTTGCGGCCTTGTTGTCTTCGGTTGAGCCTGCCACCCCATGCTCCTTGCCGTGATGTTGCCTGTGGGCCTGCAAACCTCCAGATCTTCTTGTTTAAGCTCTGTTTCAACCATTTCAAAACATGCCACCCTCCTGCTAGCTGGTTTCTCTCTCTCCCTCCTTCATAACTGACTGGCCAGTTATACTGTCTTTCGAATTTCTTATCGGAATCCAAATCAAGGTTAGTTCTTTGTTTGATTTTGGTGGGCTTCCCCCAGTGATTATTGTCTCGTTGTTTTTAATGGGCTCGCATAATGTTTATCATTGTCTTCCAGCCCCCCGTAACTAGTTTTGAACTGAAAGCCATTGTATGTGTGGAGTATTGATGGTTTCGCATAATTGCATTGATTGTGCCTTCCTGCCTTAGTAGTTAGTAGCAATTATTTATGCAAGATTTTGATGGGCTTTAGTTTTGTGTAACATGAAGTCTTTCTCTGGTTTGATTGTTTTAAAGGGAAGAATGCATATTCTGTCTCCTCTTGTTTTCTGATTTCAGGGGAAAAAAAAACCACACTGCACTCAACAAGCCCAGGCATGTCCAGTTCCAGGCCTTCATGGGCCTAGCCTCCTGTCTGCAGGGTTTTACACTTAACTCAGCAGTTTAAAAGTCCATAAGTCATATCCTGTTGATAAAATGAAAAATGTGGGAATTTTGAGAGCCCTTCAGCTGGATGGGTAAATCACAGGACTGAGCTCTCCAGATATATCTTAACTAAATAGAATATGTACCCTGGCTTTTTTTTAACCCTTACTCCTGCTTGAGTATAGACCAGATACTAGATCCTCTAGATGCTGCTGATTGCCTGTCCCAGGGTTTTCCTCTCATACTCTCCTCTAGACACAGACCTTCAAATGTCTCTTTGGACCTTCTTGTCTCTTGCAAGCTGTTCTCACTTTAAATCTGCTTTCTACAGCTTGAAGCTTTAAACTTGAAGCTTGGAGCCTTTCTCTCTGCCCCTCACTTTTAACTTCACTTAACAGGACATTTTGCATGTACTGGAAGCTACATATATTAATATGCAGAGCTCTGTTCATTGCAGACAGAAAGAACATGTACACACATTGCGCCTGTTTCAGCTAAATAAAATAAGTCACAACCCACTTGTTGGCTCATTCCTCAGGACAATGCCTTGACCAATCAGGGTCAAGCTGCCTGGTTTAAGTGTTCAAACAATGCTTCGCAGTTAACTGTCAGTCACCATCAGTGGTACATTCCCACTGCAAAGCCACTTGCCAACCAATCAGCACTCTCTTCACATATAGTATAAATTGTTGTTTTCTCCCTATACTGGCATTCTTGCAAAGTGGCCTGATGATTCCAAGAAAAAAAGCTTAGACATGTTCTGTTCTCAGCAATGCTTAAATTCAATTCATAAATCAGGAATTGAAAGCTAGATTCAGTAATGGTGACCGTGAAACTATGATTGTTGTAAAAACCCATTTGGGTCACTAATGTCCTTTAGGGAAGGAAATCTCTTAGTCTGGCCTACTTGACCCCACAGCAATGTGGTTGAATCTTAACTACCCTCTGAGATGGCCTAGGAAACAATTCAGTTCAAGGGTAATTAGGGATGGGAAGCAAATGCTGGCTTTTCCAGTGATGGCACATTCCAAGAAAAAATTCTAGAGGTGTTTAGCATTTATTAATAACCAGTTATTAAAGACTTTCTTTAAGCTGCAAGCCCACATCAATACATTTCATTCTGGTTCCAAATCTCAAAATATTCATGTGGAATTGATTAGCTTCAGTTATTGATTAGAATGCCTTGAAGAATAATCTGAATGGCCAACGCCCTTTTAATCATTAAGGCAATTGCCAGAGATGATTGGAATATCAACATTCGTCACTGGACTCCACAGAATGGCCCGTCAGATCATATACACAGTGCTTTTATGGGCGCACGCAGCATATGGTCCCAAAAACCAGACCAGGTTCCAAATCCAAATATTTGTTGCTCAGTTTATATTTTTAAATATTTACAACCCATTGAGTACTTGGAATGTGGTAGTCCAAAATCAAGTTGGTGGCAACCTTAATCTTCCACTCATAAAATATAAAAGTCCAGCACTGGGAGCTACTTAGTGCAATATTTTAGTTTCTGCTCCTCTGTTATCTTGATAATTTTTCTCTGGACCTCCAGCACAAAACCACCCTCCATGTGCAACAAATTGGCTCTAATTTGACAAAATCTGATTCAGAGATCACAGTGATGGATAGCATGTGAAAAAGAAGTGTTGCAATATGTGGTACTGGACACTCCTGAGATTCAAGTTTAAAGCACAACTTTCGTTGGTGTACATGGAGTTTTATTCTGAATCTAGTCACAGCTAATCTGTCTCAAGAGTACTTGATGTTCCTGTGGGGTGCCACAAAGGATGATTATAAGTAGAAGTCAGCAGCTTGATCAAAGGACTTGACCTCCAAGCTTCCTTTTCCATCAAGTGATCCATCCTCAATCAGAGCCTCCTGCTTATTGCTTAAATGTAAAAGCTTAAATTAGTCTTCCAAGGTCAGAAGTTTAGGACACAATAAGTGGTGCATTAAGATAAGTAAGAAGTTGAAATAAGTCGAATGCTGGTAGTGAACTAATAAAACTTAGCTTACCGGAGGCCATGCTGATTTAATTGCAGAATCCAGTTTGTGTGCCAGTGAGAAGCATTTGCAATTCCTATTCAACCTTTAGCTTAGCATTAGAATTACCTGCTCTACCAGCTCAGGAGGTCGATGTCACTTTTGAGTGTTTCATTGAAATACTGCAAACCCTCTTCCCTCCTGCATCTCCCCAACATCTCCACCCAATCAATGTACAGGCACCCTCGTGCCCCTCTATTTTAAATGGCACAGGTTTATGGCTGTAGGGACAAAGGCATTAGTTTAGGATTGTTATAGTAAAGGACCGGTACAAACATATTACTTTAAATGAAGCCCTTATGTTGTGTAAACATTTGTGGTTCTATGGTTCATGAAAAATGTGTTTTCTAATTTCTGAATAAAAAATCATTTGCTAATCTTTTGTTTGCATTGTAGATGAACAATATCCCTCAGATTTTGAGCAGTGACTTGGTGCATCACCACCTTTCACATCTCTAAGATTCTCATCATGTAAAAATCAACCTCCTGCCATCCTGCATTAGTATGTTCCTTGCTGAGAACTCCAATCTATCCTCTCTCAATAAGAACAACTTCTGATTAATGGTCATGAATCCGCACATGAACACATCCCTGCTCCATCTCCCCTGAATTCTTGGAACTCTTTCTCATTTCAGCCTTAACATCTGCATTAACTTTCCTACTCACGTGTCTTGACCTTGGGTTTAAAAAAACTGCACACTCTCCAGGGTCACAATCTCAGACAGATAACTCAATTTTTTCCCCATACACATTTCCCCACCCGACTTCAGCTCCGAAATATTTTACATACCCTTGCGTCTCTGAAAACAAAACAACCCTTAAGTTGTTCAGTAGCCTTCCCAACTCCCATCCTCAGGCACCACGGACTTTGGGCAGAATTGTCCCAGATCTGCACTAAGTGCAATAGTGGGCGGATAAAACGACATTTTACCCGCCGGCCACAATGGCGGCTTTTCACGCCGTATCATCCCAAACCTGCCGCATTCCCAGGGTACACGTCTTTCTATGGTGGGCGGGCTCTCATTCAGCCTCCACGCCATCACCTCGCCGCTTCATCACGCTGGCCACCATATTTAAAGTCCAGCTGCATGCACACATCTCAGTGCTTCCAACCCAGGACTACCGTAGGGAAGATGTCCACGAAAGGCAAAAAGACTGCCGCTCCAGGTTTAATGACTCGTCACTGGAATGCCTTTTGGATGCCTTGGAGGCCCGATGCGATGTCCTCTTAACCCCGCACTGGCCGCATGATGGGCAGTGTTAGCGGTGGTCAGCGCCAATGCCCTTCAAAAGAGGACAGCCACCCAGTATCACAACAGGATGAATGATCTCCTCCGTTCTGCCAGGGTAAGTCACTCTTCTCATCACTCTCAACTCACACACTCATAAACCCATCACACATCCACAGGGTCCTCACTCACTGCCAGCTCAAGGGACATCACCATTCACTCTCTCACACACAGCTTCATTGTCTTCATCCTGTCCATGGGACTACTGATCACCCACATGTGCCAGGCATACTTATCATCTGGCCTGAAAGGTGTCCTGCTTATGCTCTTTCCAGCTCTATTCAAGCAGGAAAAGCTGGCACACAACAAGGAGAGGTCGCAGACCAGTGTAAGGATGTCTGAAATCAAGGTCCTCATGGACTTTGAAAACAGAGCCATCCAGCTGGCTGGTGAGGATCTAGACCAGTCCTGTACTGACGGTGAGGCCGGTGCTGCGCTACCATGCGAGGGTCCAGCAGTGCAA
This sequence comes from Carcharodon carcharias, assembly GCF_017639515.1. Classification (NCBI taxonomy): domain Eukaryota; kingdom Metazoa; phylum Chordata; class Chondrichthyes; order Lamniformes; family Lamnidae; genus Carcharodon; species Carcharodon carcharias. The sequence continues at coordinate 39,284,943 of NC_054474.1, read as the reverse complement.
CATCCATCAGACAACCATGCCGTGGCTGATGTGTCCTCTTTCACAGGCCACTGCCATGCATTAATTATCTCCCCTTGCTTCCGCAGGCACACCTGGGAAACATCCAAAGGCGTGCATGAACCGAGGCTTCCAATAAAGCTCCAAAGGCACATCAGGAGAAGAATCTGAAGGCACCCTAATTGAAGACTCCATCACAGCGCTCACCCAGACCCTCCACCTAGCTTTGGAGTAGCCTCAGGATCACAATATGATGAGCACATCGCACTGTCTGATCCACAGCAGACAAGCAGCAGGGACTTCCCAGGTGTCCAGCACTCAGAGGACTGCAGAAGGCCTGAAATTTGCTGAGTCCAAGTCAGATGACAAACGTCTGGACTCTGTCATGTCACAGTTGCAGGAGTTGCAAAGGTAAGCTCGGGAATATCAGGAAGGGATGTCCGCTGCACTTCTCAGATTGCAAGGCACGATGGAGGAGTCCATCCGCCTTCAGGCTGAGGTGATAGCACCAGCATGTCAATGCACCAAGGTTAACACAGGTAGGATGGCAGCTGCCATGGAGACCTTGGTCCAGGATGCCAATCCTGCACTGCTGCATGAGCTTAACTCCATCATTGATGCCATAGTTGGCCTCCAGTAATGTGTCCGGAAGAACGGTGTGGGGCAGCTCAATTCACTCCAGCTACCCCTTCACCTCAAGGACTCAGCCAGGTGTCTTTGGTAACCCATTTGATGGAGGTTCAGCAGGTGTACCCGCCGGGGCCATTCATCCAGTTGACTCCGGAATGTTCGGCCCATCCGAATCTCCTCTTTCTGTTACCTCAGGAGCTCTAACTCCACAGGCCAAGGAGGGTATCACTGCCACACAGAAGGACCCCAAAAGCAGGCCGGGGTCCTCCAGGCCACAGCCCTCTAGAGGAAGCCTGCCAAGGTAATCACAGAAGAGAATATCAGTCAGCAGGCTGCCTCCACCTCTGCTGTGGATATCTGGGGAGGGTCAAGATGTAATGGCAGAGTTAGGAATGTGAAGATTATGTAGTTGCACAGCCTGGGCATGGGTGTCAATCACTTGTATGTAATGTTCACTATTGTAAATAAACTCCAAAGAATATTTCCCTGCCTATGGCTCCCTGTTCTGATGAGCAGTGCTCCTGTTCACTCAGGTATGAAACCTTTCTGCACAAGATAAAGACAGGTGTCTTAGTCCAGGGCCTCTTCCCTGTGTTTTGTGTAACCTTCAGACCAAAGTGATGGTCCGGCCTCACACTCCCTGGAAACATAACTGATGCCTGCACCTTGATGGTGCTTGTCATTGGTGCCAGAATGTTGTGAACAGCTGTCACAGAGTTCCACCACTCTCTCTGGGTGCTCTCAGCACCTTTGAGGTGGGGCTGGCCCTCATGTTTTCAGCTTCTGTGACCAGTGACACTGTGCTCTGGAAGGGGACAGGTGCTGAAGGTGAACATAGGATCAGATGCTTTTAAAGTTTCATGACTGCGTATCTATGATACAATCCTGATCACAGAGTACAAGCAAACCCTCAGACAGGCAGGAGCCAGTTATTCTCAGAGGCAATGTGAAGCTCTATGGAGTGTCCTTACTACATGTCCTCATCATCTTCCTGCGATTGAACAAATATTAGGGCCTCCAATGCAGTTCCATGACAGGAGCATTATCACAGAGGGTATGTACGCTGCCATAAGCCAGACTGGAGTCAAACGTTCATAGATGCAATGTGAGGATCTATGGAGTGTCCTCACTGCATGTCGTCATCATCCTCCACAAATCTACCAGCTATGAGGGCCTCCGAGCACACGTGTCTTGTCTGGCCAATGTAGGGGCCTCATCGCCATCTTCGTCGTCTTCGAGGACCTCCTCACCCTTATCCGTGTCGGCATCCTCTTCATCAGAGGAGACTTCCAGCTCTTCCATCTCCTTCTCAGCCAGCTCCTCTCCCCATTGCAGTGCCAGGCCATAAAGGGCTCAGCAGATGAAGACGATGCATGACACCCTCTCTGGATTGTATTGCAGGGCTTCCACCAGTCCAGGCACCGGCACCTCATTTTCAGCATCCAAATGGTCTGCTGCACCAAATTGCGAGTTGCAGCATGAGCCTCATTATACCTTCACTCTGTTGCAGTCTGAGGCTGCCACACAGATGTCATCAGCCACAGCCTCTGTCCCTGAGGAGCAAGCCCTGCAGCCTCTCTGGACCCTGGGAGTCTTCAGGGATCTGTGACCGACTGAGAATGTAGGAATTGTGCGCTGACCTGCAGGATGCTTTCATGGTGGTTGCACACCAGCTGCACATTCAGTGAATGGAAGCCCTTGCAGTTGATATAGTTGGTCTCGTGTTGCGAGGGAGATCTGAATGCCACATGAGTGCAGTCGATGGCACCCTGCACCTGTGAGAAACCCAAGATCTGAGGAAATCCTATCACTCTAGCATCCTGGCTGTCCTGGTCCTGGGCAAAATGCACAAAATTATGTGCCCTCATGAAGATGGCATCCGTGACCTCATGGATGCATTTGTGATTGAAGGCTTGTGATATCCCACAGAAGTCACCTGTGGAACCCTAGCATAGAAAGTGAGCACCGCTGTCACTTCAACGGCCACTGGGAGTGGATGCCCTCCATGCCCCCATGGTGTCAAATCCTGAAGTAGCTGGGAGATGTGACTGACCTGTTCCCTATCATGCGCAGTCTTCGGTGACACTGGTTCTCGGTCTTCTGCATGAATGAAAGACAGCGTCTATAGACCCTGGGCCGAGCTAGGCACCGAACAGTAATGGCTCACTGTGGCTGTTCAGCGGTGTGTGTGGGAGCCCCAGCCGCCCCTTCTTCCAGAGGGTGCTGCTCCTCCCTCTGCATAGCAAGGTGCCTCTGTCGCTCTCTTTTCCACCGTCTTCTCCCTCTGTAAGCCATGAGGCATACAGTTAGGTCCCCAGGCTCCATGATCCGGATGTATTCTTCCTGCAGGATGAAAGAGAGAGACACGTGGGTTAGCATGGGTGTACTTAGAACTTGTCTTGGTTAAGTCTGAAGACCCCTTAATGCATCTTGGAGAGTGCTGGCCACCACTTGGAAGGCCAGAGATTAGTCCGCTGCATGGCTGCCCAAAACCCCATCCTCCTCTGCCCCACTCTACTTGACCAATTAGCGGCAGTTTTGCCCATTCGTCCGCATGCTGTGCCCTCAGCTCAGGTGCAGGCATTCTCCTAGGCTGCACTGTTAGCTTGAACCATGGGGACGCTGGTCCAAACCAGGATGCTGACATTACAAGGGGCTATAAGTGCCTTCACCAGTGACTGCTCCCTGGCCAGCTTTAGCAGGAGGATAGTACAACGTGCCTAGTCGTCCAACTGTTTTGCAGTTCACTAAAATGCTCATTAATTTGCAGACTGTGCTTGAGGGGTGAAAAGCTCTGGAGCACTTGGTGGCACTTTGATGCCCCTGCGTTGCTTTGGTGGGCAGAGAAGCGAGAGGCCTGACTCCAATCATGTCAATGTGGCTGTTCCTGAACTGTCTCAGCTGCAGAGGAATTGTCACTTTATACAAGGTTTCCCTAATGCACAGCTGCTACCCTCGCCCAGCCCCCCTCCACCCTGCACGTGATTGTGCGCTTCCTTCAACCACAGGGCAGCCCTTGCCCTACCCCCCACCAACGCTCCTCAACCTTGAAATCCAACAGGCAGCCTGGGCGAGTGCTCTGCAATGTTGTCACCTCTAAGTTCCCCTCAAAGTGCAGCCCACCAAGTGCACACTTTACATATGCTGTTGTGAAACACGTCAGTATGCAATCACGTCAACGTGGGCGGACAATCCAGCAGGGGAGGGGAGGGGGGCGCGGGGGATGATTCTGGCGAGCTGACCTTACAATTAAACACTGGTGTATTACAATGAGGATCCCGACATCCAATGGTGGGAAACGCAGCCCGTCATCAGCGGGCCGAGCAGACAATCGCAAACTGGTTTCACGACATTGTGAAACTGAATTTTGGTCTTCTCGCCAGATTGTTCGCTCACGCCACCAAACACATCTGACGCCAGCGGACACGGAAAATCCCGGCCATTGGCACCTTCATTATCTCTTCAACAGCTGCTTTTCCTCCCATTTCAGTGTTTCATTCCCACCACTGCTGCTGGATAAGAAGACTGCTCCATTGTCTCAAGCCCTTGGACCAGAGATGAGAATGAATGTAATGTGCAGCAGCTCTGGCTGCCTGTCATCAGATTAAATTTGGTCATTCAGCATAGAAGTCCCTTTCCAGGATGCACTGCAGAAACCAGGGTTACTTTGGCAGCACCTTCCTCCTCTCTGACCTTTACCACTGAGAAGGACAAAAGCAGCAATGTGAGGTAACACCTTCACCTCCACATTTCCTTTCAAATCACACACTATCCTGTCTTGGATAAAAGTCAAAGTAATATGCAGTCTTGTCAGAATCGCTTATGTCCAAGGAACAAATTTTAAAAAGAATTTATCTGGCTGCCTGCTCAGCTTGAGCCCAGTGCTACGCAATTACAGACTTCTGTGGAGCTCTGAGATGAGTTTTCTATCCAAACCTGATTTGCCAAGACAATCCAGAATATTATTGACCTTTGCTCCCCCCCCGCCCACCTCGTGCCTCCTGCTGCTAGCATCTTCATCTATTTCATCATTATTTTGAAGATAGATATTTCAAATGTTCTCTTCATCAGTCTCCCCATCTCCACTCTTCATAAAGTTCTTATAACTAGGAGTTTGTGGCCTGAATCGTCTCTCAGCCAATGCCCATGTTTATCATTCCACCCTCGCCCGACTGTTCTGACTCCCTGTATCCTACCATATCAACTTCAGGATCCTCACTGTCTTATGGGACTCTCCCTCAGTTTCACAGCAACCCTTTTTGGCTAATCAACAGTCTTATACTCTAGCCCTCTTCTTCTGCTCCTCTGAGTCTGGTTTGTTGTTTTTGTCCACATTTCTCCAGCCTGCAATGAGTTGCAATCATTGAGCAGCTGCGCCCTGTTCTCTGTCTTGCTGCCTGCTGCTGCTTTTGAAACCTTCATAAAAATTTATTTCATATTCTTTACACTTGCTCCTGGGGCCGAATTATGCCAACCCTATGGTGATGGGCTGGAAGGCAGGAGGAGTCACAAAAGACGGCAAGAGGGGTTCATATTGCAGCCGCATGGGCCACATGCTGAAACGCAGTAAAGTAATTAAGCCTATTTAACAAGCAATTGACTGTAATTAATCAGGGATTTTGAATTTTGTAAACTGTGCATGGGAACAACAGGGCTTTCAGAGCCTCACCATGTATAAGGAGGTCGTGGACTAGCGGGAAGCCAATGCTGACTCCAGACGGTATTCATTGTGAACATTAGCATGAATTGACAGGGAGGGTGGAACAGTGTGGGCTTTGGCAGCGAGAGTCAGGAGCAGGGACAAAGTTGCCAGGACAGTGCGGGCGTACTGCCTCAGAAGGGACACTTGTGTTAATAGAGCAGGGAAGTGCGAGGCCCTGGAAGTTGAGTGCAGCTATATCCACCATGGGCCTCAATCACTCAGGCTTTGAGAGCTTCAGTGAAGAGGAGCACCAGCCAGGGAGAGAGCTGCAGCCACAGGCAACAGGCCAGCAGGAACTTGAGGATAACCAGGAACTTGAGCCTTGTGCCTTTTTGTTAGGGGAATGGAGTGGGCAGGGGAGAGAGTGGGGGGGGAGGTGCGTGAGGTTGGGGGAAGGGTGCAAGAAGAGGGCACAGAAGGGTAAGCAACCAGTCTCTAAAATTCAGAGATGGTTACCCACCAGAGAGAGCCTATGGTCAGAGGCTCAGCTTTCTAAAAATGTTAGAGCAGCAGTGTCGTTGAAGACTGAACCTCTCCAGGGAGGTAATCATAGAGCTGTCTGCCATGATGGTGAATGAGTTGGGCCCCATGGAAAGTGGTGCCCACCCAATGGCCCTGGTGCTGAATTTCTATGCCTCAGGATAATTCCAGGGATCTGCTGGAAATATGTGTGGGATCTCCCTGTCTGCAGTTCACCACTGCATCCAGATGGTCATCAAGGCCATTTTCAAGAGGGCAAGCAAATACCTACACTTTCCTACCAATCCAGAAAATCAAACTGAGAGGTCCATAGGGTTTGGGGTCAATGCTGCATTCCCACAAATTCAAAGTGCCATTGACTGCATGCGTGTGGTCACCAAGGCTCCCACAGGAAAGTCTTCCACTTGTTCTATGTATAATTGATCTGCCACCACAGGAAGCATTTTCTATAGTTGTGTGTATAGTTTCTAGGAAGCAGTCTCAATGCCTAATGACTAAGACAGCCCTAAGTATCAGAACTTTGCACATCACCCATGTACCTTCAAACATGATTAAGGTCTGAAGTCACAGTTAATGATACCTTGAGGAACCCAAGCTCTGAGGTACAACACCTCAGGGGACAAGTCAAGTGACCACTGAACAGGCGAAAGCTTTTGAAGGTGCAGCTCATCTGTCCTTCAGTATGCCCTAGCAAGGGTCTCGCATATTATTGTAGTGTGCTGTGTTCTGCACAACCTGGTGCTATAGAGGAGAAAAGCTTTGAATAATGAAGACATTGTAGAACATGATCCCTCCTCCAGTGAGGAGGATATAGAGGAAGTTGCTGGCCAGGCACTGCATGATGAAGTACTCCAGAGAACACAGGCCAAGCACGACAAGATAGGCACAAGGGAGACTCACGATGAGCTAATACAGGAACATTTCAGATGATATTTAATGACAGATCCATGCAATTCAATAAAGCTACAGGCTCTGCAACCCTGGGCAGAATTTTGCCCTCGGACAGCTGACCCCCGCCACTGAAACGGGGTCCGCCGCCATTTTGAGTCGGCAGGCCAATTAAGGCCCATCCAGCAGTCTGCCCAATAGAAAGCGCTGTGCACTTCTTGTACGGGGGGAGGGAATCCCCATCTGTCAAAGTGCGCTCTTCCACGCATGCGCACGAAAGAGCATACTGCTCCCTGAGGCAAAGTCCTGTCTCAGGGAGATTCGTGAGAGGTAAGTAAACTCTAGAACTAGAAAAATATTAAAATTACTACAATTTTCCCCTCGTGACAGTGTCACACAAGATGGGATATGTTAATAATAAACACTTAAAATTTATTACATTTTTAAAAAACGGACATGAAGCTTCATCCCGCCAGTGGATGAAGTTTCATGAATAATCTGGAGCTCGCTGGAGCCTTAAGGTTGGATGGGCAGGTCCTTAATTATCTTAATTAGCCTGTCAATGGCCTCAATTGGCCATTGACAGGTCGATGGGTGGACAGCTGATTTCGCTGTCTGCCCGCCTTCCTAAAGATTTAAAGGATTCCTTCCGATGTCATCCCACATCATTTTCCTCTCGGCGAGCTGAGGGGAAAATCCTGGCCCCTGTTACCATTTCCTTTATTGTATTTACCAATTACCCGCACCAGTTAAAACAATGGACTATAGCATGGGGAATGCATTATTCTTATACACTGCTGTCTTTCCTATCTCATCTTTTGAGGGAGTCAGGGTACTGCTGAAGGCCCGGTGGCCTGGAAGAAATGGAAGCATCCCTTTTGCCTTGCAACATTCCACATTTATTGAAGAACAAAATTATTGGCACCCCTTTAAGTATGGAACCAGCACTTGCTGCCTTGATGTCAAGCCTCCTACGCGACCTGAGTTGGCTGGCTGCTATTGAAGCCCATTCTCTAGCATGGCCCCTGCCTTAGCAGCAGTAGCTCCCACTTCCAGTCCAGGAATAGGAGCTTCAGGTCTTTCCAAAATTCAGCCCTTTGTTTATATTTATTTCACATGGCATGTATCATTGCAAGTTGTTGTATCAGAAGCAATAAAGAGCATATGTGTATATATATTCAAAGTAGAATTCACATTTATGAATATACAATATGAATTGTAATCACAAGCTCAACATTTCAACATCACAAGAATTACAAAGAAATAAGAAATTCACGACAGCCAAATGGACAGAAATTTGAAAATGGCATCTTTTGGCTTTCTTAATGGGAAGAATGTGTATACAGTGAAAAGGCATTTTGCAATCAATTATGTAAGCATACTTTGAAAAACATTTCAACGAATTTCATCAGTGTCCCAACTAAAATCAAAATGACACAGATGTGACTACTAAATATGGAAGGGATGATCCCAACTCTCACTGATAAACTGAGATATTTGTCAGTCTGTTCAAGCAACATTTATATTGGAATTAATTTCTCCAAATATTAACATATTTACATAAAATCAGTAAACAGCTCTGTTATATTGGTGGACAAAGTAATTTGATATTAAATGCTCAAAAAGCCTACTTTTAAGACAATAATCTCAAATATATGATGCCCCACATCTGTGTCAACTAAGCAACATATGTGGGGAATGTTGGATAAAGAAGCAAGGATAGTCCTATTAAGAAAATTGTTGATGTATTCCTATAAAAAGAAATTAACCATCAAGGCTTTAAAGTGTGAAAGATTAACTGTTTTGTTCTGATTTCTTTACAGAATCACCATTTTAATCATTTTAAAGAATTGGGTTTCTAGTTGGCACTTTGAATCTTCAGTTATTAACAATTTGGCTGGAGCAATTTATGGAGAGTTCATCAATATTAAATTGTTTATTTACTCAATAGTATCATGAATGACTGTCACAAGAGTCTTAACACTTTGCTGCGATTCAGCCATTAGCATTGTTGGCAGTCTTATAATAGCCACTCAATATTGATTGATTTTGTTGCAGGATGGCATTGAAGGCTTTTTATTTTGCCTGTATTAATCATCAGCATATGCTTTAAATTCTCACTTTTTGTGGCCTCTTGATGTTTGAGTAGCTCCAATATCCTGCCAATTTAAGGTAGATGCTCTTTGGCATACTATTCAGAATGACAAACATAAGAAATCTTGGAACAGGAAAGGGCAATCTTGTTGCAGTTGCTCAGCTGTCTCCATTGTTGTTCAAGACATAATGGTAATCATTGAGGACATGCTTGTTCAAATGTAACATTATGATTGTTGTGAATGTATTGATTGAGAAGTTGCTGCAGCTCATGTTTTTCTCTTCTGATGAAGGGTCCACACCTGAAATGTTGATTCACCTATGCACTCTGCAGATGCTGACTATTCCAAATACTTTCTGTTTTTTGTTTTACGTTTTCATCTTTTTCTGTCATTCCTTACGTTACTGTTCCATCTGTTTATACAAAGGATATTTTCTTGCTATCCAGAGTTGATTTGATTTCCTTTGTGACGAAAGATCTGCCAGTTCTTATGCTGGCTCTTTCATTTCATCTTCTTTGACTCAGGGAAACTTGCAGGATGAACCGGCAAATCTGTGTGTTGGTTGTGGTGCAGACAGAATGATAGATTGGATTGTTGCAGAGCTAGCAAAATAGAAAGGCACGAGGACAGCATTATAAAATTGCTGGCACTTAAAACAGGCCTATATATTTATCCCAGAAATGCAAAAGCTACTGTAAAGCCCATTGACGTTTTGCATTAGTACAAGTCTTCATGGTTGTCGTGAAGCTATTAATGTATATTATATTATATTAATGTATATCATATATAGAATATTTTTATTTTGAAACAGAGGTTTAGTCTGTGGGTGTGTCTTAACTGGATTAAAGTGAGCTTGTCTGGGTGCTTTGATGGGTACTAGTTTTGATATGTAAGAGAGATAGCGTGCATTTGCATTTTTTGAATAGAGCATTCAAGAAGTGAGGTGAAAACTGACGCCTTTCTAGCAGCTGCCAAGCAATACGTTTATATTACTAATAAAATTGGTACTATGAAAGGAGTTTTATTGTTAAAAGGTGAAGTTCAAAGAGGCTAGGGAAACAATAAGAATTTGAATTCAATCAGTGCTGGTAGGTATAACTTTAGCAGTTTTTGGGTGTGCAGAGCAGAGGCAATGTAAGATCAAAAGACAGCTGCAAACCTCCAACTGGCTCCACAGGAACCAAGTGAAAGAACCGAATTTTGAATTCGTAAGGTGAAAATGTTTTCCACTCACGGTGGTTGACAGGGCCCTTAACCGTGTCCGGCCCATCTCCCATGCATCTGCCCTCACACCTTCCTCTCCCTCCCAGAACAAGGTCCCCCTTGTCCTCACTTATCACCCCGCCAGCTTCCGCATTCAAAGGATCATCCTCCGCCATTTCCAACAACTCCAGCATGTTGCCACCACCAAACACATCTTCCCTTCAGTCCCCCTGGCGGCATTCCACAGGGATCGTTCCTTCTGTGACACCCTGGTCCACTCCTCCATCACTCCCTACACCTCAACCCCCTCACACGGCACCTTCCCATGCAACCACAGAAGGTGCCACTCCTGCCCTTTTACTTCCCCTTTCCTCACCGTCCAAGGGCCCAAACACTCCTTTCAAGTGAAGCAGCATTTCAGTTTTCTCAATTTAGTCTACTGCATTCATTGCTTCCAATGCGTTTTCCTCTACATTGGAGAGACCAAACGCAGACTGGGTGACCGTTTTGCAGAATACCTTCGGTCTGTCCGCAAATATGACCCAGACCTGTCTGTCGCTTGCCATTTCAACATTACACCCTGCTCTCATGCCCACATGTCCATCCTTGGTCTGCTGCATTGTTCCAGTGAAGCTCAATGCAAACTGGAGGAACAGCACCTCATCTTCCGACTAGGCACTTTCCAGCCTTCCGGACTGAATATTGAGTTCAACAATTTTAGATCATGAACTCTCTCCCCCATCCCCACCCCCTTTCCGATCCCCTCTTTTTTTTTCCAATAGTTTAGATAGATTTTTCTTTTCCCACCTATTTCCCTTATTTTTAAATATATTTCCATCCATTGTTTTATCTCTACCTTTTAGCCTAATTTGATCCCTTCCCTTCACCCCACCCCACCCCCACTAGGGCTATCCGTACCTTGCCCATCCTGCTTTCTACCCTTAATTAGCACATTCCTTAGATAATATCACCACCTTCAGCACTTCTTTGTCCTTTTGTCTATGACATCTTTTGGCTATCTCCGCCTATCACTGGCCCTCTATCCAGCTCTACCCTCCTCCCCTTAAACCAGCTTATATTTAATCTCTTTTCTATTTTTTACTTAGATCTCTCTTTGATGAGTCATACGGACTCGAAACATTAACTGTGTTCCTCTCCGCAGATGCTGCCAGACCTGCTGAGCTTTTCCAGGTATTTTTATTTTTGTTTTGGATTTCCAGCTTCCGCAGTTTTTTGCTTTTATGTTTTGCCTGGTGTTTGGTTAAGTCTATGGGTTGCTGTTGCCTTAATGGAGATTAATTTGGGAATTTGTTAAACTTATGATAGTAATAATTTGTAGCCATGTGTATATCTATTTTAACCTTTCCTTCAGTTTAATGTAAAACCTTGAGAAATGATGGTCTGATTCCTGCATTTAGAGTCACGTCTCAAACATAACACTTAAAATTATAGGTTATCACAGTTGTTTAAAGTTTCCCTCTGGGATTTTGAAATAACTCCTTTTTACCAACTGCATCAGTCATAACAATGGTATATTAACAGCAGCATCTCACATCCCAGACAAAATCATCAAAGTTTGATCCTGTTCACAGAAATTAAAACAAAAGTTTGAATTTCCTCCAGGAATATATGCAACTGGGATGCAAGCCAGTTGTGCATCTTAGAAGATCAGGGAATTTTGGGCATAAGTGAATTAACTATAAAAATTCCAAAATCTTCTCAATATTTTATCAATTCCTGCACTTTCAACGCATCTCCACCCATAACATAGGTCCTGCTCCCAGTTGCAGAGCCTCATATAAGGGTTTTCTATTGTGATTCTTAGAGGCTCTCTATTAAAATTGCAGAATCTCAGGTGCAGTAGGAATCAATGTGATTCTTCTGGGATTTTACTGCTATCTTTAGAGCAGTTTTTAAAAAAAAAATCCTTATTTAGATCTGCACTTTTTTTAAATGCATTTTTATGGCATAAGCACAAGTTACATTAAAAATTGAAAAGCTTAAACATGTGTGCTGCTGTGCATGAATGATGAAAAAGTTGAAATGTTACTTTTCATACTTAAAGAAGGAACATGATACAAGTTTGATGCTTTCCTTGAGGCCCCTATATACAACGAGGGACTGTGATAGTATTAATTGATTTTTGATACAGCACAGGCCTGCTATTTCATCTCAATAAATAAAAAAATAGTTCTTGTTCTAACAGTGCATGGGTTCTCCATGATAGCTCAGTGGGTAATTGTCTTTCATGGATGGTATTCACCTATACAGACCAAAGTGCTTTCAAGTTAAATGTTGATTTCTTCTGATTTATCTAATGGCAGCTAGGATACTGGTGGGGATCATTGAAATTGGTTTATGCTCCATGGACTAGAGAAGGACAAAAATAGCCAAGCCTCATCAATTATTAATAGACTCAGTAATGAGTATTGAGATGAGAAGTGCCAGCTTGGCTCAATTGGTAGCATCCTCGTCTCCAGGTTAGAAAACAAAGGATTTAAGCTCCTCTCCAGGATTTGCGCAAAGGCCAAAGGCTGCCATCCTAGTGCTACACTGCCAGAGTGCTGCATTGTTGGGGATATCCTATTTCAGATGAGATGGCCCCCATTTACCTGTTAAATATTCAATGACACTATTAGCAGAAGAGCTGGGATTTCCTCTAGTGCACTGGGCAGGATTTCTCCCTCAATCAAATCCAGATGTATTTATTGTTTGTGGGCTGTGCTGTGTGCAAACTTAACCACGCTTTAAAAACGCTTCATTGGCTCTGAACGCTTTCAAGCATCTGAAGGCATGATCAGGTGCTGTATAAAATGGAAGTTATTTTTCCTCTGAAACTGGGATTTAAATGAATTCTTGTGACTGAAGCATGCAACTTGACAAACTGTAGGATCTCCAATACTGATGTAAATACCAACTGGATCAATTGCTCTGGTGGACAATTGGTGAGTGGAAGGAAATGCAAGAAAATAGTTACTAGATTGGTGACATTTTACTTGAGCTTCACTTTCATAATTTATGGCATTGGCTGAATCTCTCAATGTGATTACCTCATGTGATCACTCTAAATCCCATTATTTGAATATAGGTAGCAGGGTTCTTTTTAATGATAAATCTATCCTAATGCCATGCAGAAGATTAATATTTGAAAGCCACTGTCATAGCAGACCTTAGCTGAGTTACTTCATCTATTTGATCAGTGATAACATCCATATAGGAGGCTTAAATCTTTAACAAAATGACTACACGATTGAGATATAATATGTTGCAATTTATTGGGAAATAATACTGCTTTGTAGATTATAGTAATAAAATTTAAGTGTGTTATGTTAATTCATTTCTAAACAGAGTGCTTGTTTATACAATTTAATTCTTTAGACAATTCCTAAACTCTCAGTCAAATGTACATAACTCAGTGACTAGCCTCTGCTACTCTCTCTGGGGTTCTGTTTGTCTTTTACTATAAACTCTGGCTAAATAAATCCTCTGTAAAACTCCACAGTTTAAATCAATAACCTATGTTAATGGGGACTGTTTGGCATTGTGGATTACACTGCACTGCTCTTATGTCTCCAGAATCTGGGTGTGGAGCAATGCTCCATTTTGCTTCATAACAAGTATCTGGTTATATTTTTTTTCCTATGAGATCTTGGATAGATCAATACTTTTCAAATTTAAAGTTGACTTCAGCCACCAGTGCTTCAAGAAGAAGCTTTGTATTTGTAGCCCTGGGAAGCATCGTCACATTGTCTGGATTGAAGTCTTTGAATTCTGATTAATCAAATTTATTGATCTTTTGGAGAACAGTGGATGGCTTTTTAGGATTTCCAAACAGCTGGGCATATGGCTTTCATTGCTGAAAGGTGTCAAAGAACGCAAATTTCCAGACATGCTATTAGCAGGAATGGCTGAGCCATCAAACTTAAGCTTCATTCTATGGAGAAGAATGACAGTATATTGTTTAAATCATTAGAAGTGTCTAAGAAATGCAGGTGATAGGTTTAAGTTGCTTACTTAAGTACAAGTAAAATGTGCGTATCTCCCACAGTTGTGTATTTGATCTGGTTTCTGTTTTATTGGGCATATTGTAGAAACACTGAAATTTAAGCACAGAAGAAAATAATTTTGGCCAATGCCCCTGTGCTGATGCTAGCTTTACACTGGAGGCATCTATTACAGTTCAATTTTTCTACTCTTTCCTTGCACCCGGTAATATTTTCTTCATGCGCTTATCTAACTGCCTCCTAAATATTGTGACTGAATTGGCTTATTGGCCACGGTTTGTAATGGATTACCTATTCCAATTCCAACCTCCTCATTTCTGCTATTAATCTAAACTTATGTCCCTATTGTTGCCGAGTCACTGACCAATGGAGACTATCTTTCACTATTTAGGCTTTCATAATTTTAAATGTTTCTGTTAGATCTCTTCTTTGTCTTATCTGCTCCTAATGTTAGGTTTAGTTTAGGCTCTAACTTCAACATTGATTGTGACCTATGGCAGATAGCGAGGACATTACCTTGCCCTCGTGTAAACATCATAGCAGGAATCCTTGCAATTTATTGGGCTTTCTAAGGATTATGCTCTGAGAGGTGATTATTGAACTTTCCTGAACAGACTCAAATGTTTATGTTTTTTAAATAAGTGTACTGTCAGTTCCTTGCTGTAATTTTCTTTGCTTCTGTGTTATGCCCTAGGCCAGACCCCCAATTTATGTTATAATCCTAGGCCAGACCCACAAGGTTTTGGTAAGGTTTGGTTTTGAATCAATACCAACGTAGACAAAGTTTGAGATTTAAGATACTTGCTCAATAAATAAAGCCACAAGATTCTATGTGTTTTGAATAGACAAAGATAAACTTTACTATATAAAAGCAAAATACTGCGAATGCTGTAAATCTGAAATAAAAACAGAAAATACTGGAAAAACTCAGCTGATCTGACTGCATCTTGGAGAGAAAAACAGAGTTAACGTTTTGAGTCTGTATGACTTTTCTCCAGAACATTACTGTACTAGGTCAGAAAGATAAAACAATTTGCAATATCTATCTTGTACTCTAACATTCAGGGTCAATATGAGGTACATATGAATTAACAAATTGTGATCGAACAGACCACACTGCACAATAAACGCCAAATGTGACCAAAACAGATTCCAGGATTTCCAGATGTCAGTGACAACCAATCTCAGTGCAACTCTATCTTTCTCACAAGGGATTTCAATCTTTACCTTTCAAGACCTTGCAATTACCCCCAAAAGTCGCTCCAACTTGGATGACATCAATGATGGCCCACCTCACAATCTTTCAATTTTGTGTCCTGAGATTCCATTCCCTGGATTCCCGAGGATACACTCAAACAGCAACTCAGAAGCACAACCTCAGCTCTTTGGTTAAGCAGTTCTAAGCAGAACATAGAGATAAAAACAAAAAACTGCGGATGCTGGAAATCCAAAACAAAAACAGAATGACCTGGACAAACTCAGCAGGTCTGGCAGCATCGGCGGAGAAGAAAAGAGTTGACGTTTCGAGTCCTCATGACCCTTCAACAGAACTGATCTTTCTTTACAAGGAGAGGAAAATATAAGCTGGTTTAAGGTGGTGGTGGCAGGGGAGGGGGAGGTTGTGGGCGGGGCGGGTGCGAAGTGGAGTGGAGGGTGTTAGGATAGGAGCAGATCATCAACAGATGTCACAGACAAAAGAACAAAAGAACACAGAGGTGTTGAAGTTGGTGATATTATCTAGACGTATGTGCTAATTAAGAATGGATGGTAGGGCACTCCAGGTATAGCTCTAGTGGGGGTGAGGGAGCATAAAAGATTTAAAAATAATGGAAATAGGTGGGAAAAGAAAAATCTATATAAATTTTATGAGAAAAAAACGGAAGGGGGAAGAAACAGAAAGGGAGTGCGGATGGAGGAGGGAGCTCAAGACCTAAAGTTGTTGAATTCAATATTCAGTCCGGAAGGCTGTAAAGTGCCTAGTCGGAAAATGAGGTGCTGTTCCTCCAGTTTGTGTTGGGCTTCACTGGAACAATGCAGCAGGCCAAGGACAGACATGTGGACAAGAGAGCAGGGTGGAGTGTTAAAATGGCAAGCAACAGGGAGGTTTGGGTCATTCTTGTGGACAGACCGCAGGTGTTCTGCAAAGTGGTCGCCCAGTTTACATTTGGTCTCTCCAATGTAGAGGAGACTGCATTGGGAGCAATGAATACAGTAGACTAAGTTGGGGGAAATGCAAGTGAAATGCTGCTTCACTTGAAAGGAGTGTTTGGGCCCTTGGACGGTGAGGAGAGAGGAAGTGAAGGGGCAGGTGTTACATCTTTTGCCTGGGCATGGGGAGGTGCCATAGGTGGGGATTGAGGAGTAGGGGGTGATGGAGGAGTGGACCACGGTGTCCCGGAGAGAACGATCCCTACAGAATGCCAACAGGGGAGGTGAAGGGAAGATGTGTTTGGTGGTGGCATCATGCTGGAGTTGGCAGAAATGGCGGAGGATGATCCTTTGAATGCGGATGCTGGTGGGGTGATGCGTGAGGACAAGGGGGACCCTATCATGTTTCTGGGAGGGAGGAGAAGGCGTGAGGGCGGATGTGTGGGAGATGGGCCGGATACGGTTGAGGGCCCTGTCAACGACTGTGGGTGGAAAACCTCGGTTAAGGAAGAAGGAGGACATGTCAGAGGAACTGTTTTTGAAGGTAGCATCATCAGAACACATGCGACGGAAGCGAAGGAACTGAGAGAATGGGATGGAGTCCTTACAGGAAGCGGGGTGTGAGGAGCTGTAGTCGAGGTAGCTGTGGGAGTCGGTAGGCTTGTAATGGATATTGATGTACAGTCTATCACCAGAGATTGAGACAGAGAGGTCAAGGAAGGGAAGGGAAGTGTCAGAGATGGACCACGTGAAAATGATGGAGGGGTGGAGATTGGAAGCAAAATTAATAAATTTTCCCAAGTCCCGACGAGAGCATGAAGCAGCTCGGAAGTAATCATTGATGTACCGGAGAAAGAGTTGTGGAAGGGGGCCGGAGTAGGACTGCAACAAGGAATGTTCCACATACCCCATAAAGAGACAGGCATAGCTGGGGCCCATGCGGATACCTGTAGCCACACCTTTTATTTGGAGGAAGTGAGAGGAGTTGAAGGAGAAATTGTTCAGTGTGAGAACAAGTTCAGCCAGACGGAGGAGAGTAGTGGTTGATGGGGATTGTTCGGGCCTCTGTTCCAGGAAGAAGCTAAGGGCCCTCAGACCATCCTGGTGGGGGATGGAGGTGCGGTGGGATTGGACGTCCATGGTGAAGAGGAAGCGGTTGGGGCCAGGGAACTGGAAATTATTGATGTGACGTAAGGTGTCAGAGGAATCACGGATGTAGGTGAGAAGGGTCTGGACAAGGGGAGAGAGAAGGGAGTCAAGATAACAAGAAATGAGTTCCGTGGGGCAGGAGCAAGCTGACACGATCAGTCTACCAGGACAGTTCTGTTTGTGGATTTTGGGTAGGATGTCCTTGTCTGTCCTTGGCCTGCTGCATTGTTCCAGTGAAGCCCAACACAAACTGGAGGAACAGCACCTCATCTTCCGAATTGGCACTTTACAGCCTTCCAGACTGAATATTGAATTCAACAACTTTAGGTCTTGAGCTCCCTCCTCCATCACCACCCGCTATCTGTTTCTTCCCCCTTCCTTTTTTTTTCTCCAAAAGTTTATATAGATTTTTCTTTTCCCACCTATTTCCATTATTTTTAAATATTTTATGCTCCCCCAGCCCCACTAGAGCTATACCTGGAGTGCCCTACCATCCATTCTTAATTAGCACATTCGTTTAGATAATATCACCAACTTCAACACCTCTGTGTTCTTTTGTTCTTTTGTCTGTGACATCTTTTGATGATCTGCTCCTAACCTAACACCACCCCCCTTCACTTCTCCCCCCACACCACCCCACACCCCCCCACCTTCCCGCCCCGAACTTAAACCAGTTTATATTTCCCTCTCCTTGTAAAGAAAGATCAGTTCTGTTGAAGGGTCATGAGGACTCAAAACGTCAACTCTTTTCTTCTCCGCCGATGCTGCCAGACCTGCTGAGTTTGTCCAGGTAATTCTGTTTTTGTTTTGGATTTCCAGCATCCGCAGTTTTTTGTTTTTATCTCTGTGTTTAATTGACTGCCACTGCTCTTCAAGAAATGCCTACCTTGAAGAAGTTCTGTTCATCTCTGCGACAAGATTTCCGTATCTCTCTTTTGCCTTGTTCATCTTCATTGCTTTCCATTTCTCTCCTGGTGTTTGACAAGGTGTTTACTAAAACCCGCTTTCACAGCCATTTCTCCTTTCTCAGTGAATGTCTCTGTCTCCGACTTACCCCATGTGGATTTCAACCCCTCATGTTTCTAACCCACCCAGGATTATAGGTATCTGCGGGACTTAAAACATTTCTCAGACTGCTGTTCCCGTTGCATTCTGAGATCCACACTCAGTGCCATGCGCCGTCATATGAACACACTCGATCTCTCCCTCCAGCAGCACCACCGTACCCTTTTTCAAAGCTGCGCGTGCCCCCAATTTCATTTTATTCTTCGTCTCATCCGATGCCTCAACAAGAAACTTTTTCTCTTTCTCTCAAGTGCTAAAGAGCGCAAGCTCTAGCAACTCATCGACACCAACACCCATCTAGGACCCTCCACCCCTGCCTGTCCCTCCGTCCCCACCCCGTCTTCCAATCCCAGCCCCAGCCGTGTATTCACTATACCCCCTGACCTTCCCCTCTCCGACGCTGAACGTTCAGTGCTTAGCAAAGGACTTAGTTTCATACCCTTACGCCCTCATCTCAATGAATTTTGGACTCGGCACAATACTGAACTCTTCTTCCATCGTCTTCGTCTCCGGGCTCACTTCTTTGGGCAGGAGTCCTCTCCTCGTTCAACGGATCCTTTTACCCACCTCCAATATTTTCCCTCCACCTGGACCCCTCCCTCTGGATTCTTACCTTCTCTTGATCTTTTCATTGAGAACTGTTGGTGCGACATTAGTCGTCTCAATTTCTCTGCTCCTCTCACCCATTCTAATCTCTCTCTCTCTCTGAACTTACTGCACCCCGTTCTCTCAGGTCCAACCCTGACATTGTCATCAAACCCGCTGACAAGGGTGGTGCTGTTGTTGTCTGGCGCACTGACCTCTACCTCGCGGAGGCTGAGCATCAACTCGCAGACACTTCCTCCTACCTCTCCCTGGACCATGACCCCACCACTGAACATCAGGCCATTGTTTCCAGGACTGTCACTGACCTCATCTCCTCTGGGGATCTTCCTCCCACAGCTTCCAACCTGATAGTCGCCCAACCTCGGACGGCCCGCTTCTACCTCCTACCCAAAATCCACAAACAGAACTGCCCCGGTAGACCAATCGTGTCAGCTTGCTCCTGCCCCACGGAACTCATTTCTCGTTATCTTGACTCCCTTCTCTCTCCTCTTGTCCAGTCCCTTCTCACCTACATCCGTGATTCCTCTGACACCTTACGTCACATCAATAATTTCCAGTTCCCTGGCCCCAACCGCTTCCTCTTCACCATGGACGTCCAATCCCTCTACACCTCCATCCCCCACCAGGATGGTCTGAGGGCCCTTAGCTTCTTCCTTGAACAGAGGCCCGAACAATCCCCATCCACCACTACTTTCCTCTGTCTGGCTGAACTTGTTCTCACGCTGAACAATTTCTCCTTCAACTCCTCTCACTTCCTCCAAATAAAAGGTGTGGCTACAGGTATCCGCATGGGCCCCAGCTATGCCTGTCTCTTTATGGGGTATGTGGAACATTCCTTGTTGCAGTCCTACTCCGGCCCCCTTCCACAACTCTTTCTCCGGTACATCAATGATTACTTCGGTGCTGCTTCATGCTCTCGTCGGGACTTGGAAAAAATTATTAATTTTGCTTCCAATCTCCATCCCTCCATCATTTTCACGTGGTCCATCTCTGACACTTCCCTTCCCTTCCTTGACCTCTCTGTCTCAATCTCTGGTGATAGACTGTCCACCAATATCCATTACAAGCCTACCGACTCCCACAGTTACCTCGACTACAGCTCCTCACACCCCACTTCCTGTAAGGACTCCATCCCATTCTCTCAGTTCCTTTGCCTCCGTCGCATGTGTTCTGATGATGCTACCTTCAAAAACAGTTCCTCTGACATGTCCTCCTTCTTCCTTAACTGAGGTTTTCCACCCACGGTCGTTGACAGGGCCCTCAACCATATCAGACCCATCTCCCACACATCCGCCCTCACGCCTTCTCCTCCCTCCCAGAAACATGATAGAGTCCCCCTTGTCCTCACGTATCACCCCACCAGCATCCGCATTCAAAGGATCATCCTCCGCCATTTCTGCCAACTCCAGCATGATGCCACCACCAAACACACCTTCCCTTCATCCCCACTGTCGGCATTCCGTAGGGATCGTTCTCTCCGGGACACCGTGGTCCACTCCTCCATCACCCTCTACTCCTCAATCCCCACCTATGGCACCTCTCCATGCCCACGCAAAAGATGTAACACCTGCCCCTTCAGTTCCTCTCTCCTCACTGTCCAAGGGCCCAAACACTCCTTTCAAGTGAAGCAGCATTTCACTTGCATTTCCCCCAACTTAGTCTACTGTATTCATTGCTCCCAATGCAGTCTCCTCTACATCGGAGAGACCAAACGTAAACTAGGCAAACGCTTTGCAGAACATCTGCGGTCTGTCCACAAGAATGACCCAAACCTCCCTGTTGTTTGCCATTTTAACACTCCACTCTGCTCTCTTGCCCACATGTCTGTCCTTGGCCTGCTGCATTGTTCCAGTGAAGCCCAACACAAACTGGAGGAACAGCACCTCCTCTTCTGAATAGGCACTTTACAGCCTTCCGGACTGAATATTGGATTCAACAACTTTAGGTCTTGAGCTCCCTCCTCCATCCGCACTCCCTTTCTGTTTCTTCCCCCTTCCTTTTTTTTTTCCTCCAAAAATTTATATAGATTCTTCTTTTCCCAGCTATTTCCATTATTTTTAAATCTTTTCTGCCCTCCCCACCCCCATTCGAGCTATACCTGGAGTGCCCTACCATCCATTCTTAATTAGCACATTCGTTTAGATAATATCACCAACTTCAACACCTCCGTGTTCTTTTGTTCTTTTGTCTGTGACATCTTTTGATGATCTGCTCCTATCCTAACACCACACCCCCTCCACTTCTCCCCCCCACTCCACCTTAAACCAGCTTATGTTTCCCTCTCCTTGCAAAGAAAGATCAGTTCTGTTGAAGGGTCATGAGGACTCGAAACGTCAACTCTTTTCTTCTCCGCCGATGCTGCCAGACCTGCTGAGTTTGTCCAGGTAATTCTGTTTTTGTCTAAGCAGAACACTACTGCTCTATGAGGGCAACTCCACTCCAATTACCCGTAGCACAGAGTCGACAACCTTTAGGTGCTCTCTTCACTTAAATTCAGCTCCCCACAGCCCTTTTCCTGTTTTGAACCTGTTGCTTTGCTCTTTTGTAAACTGAACTGGGGCCTTTTCCTGTCCCTGCCCCATCTCTGAGATGCTTCCACTGGGACCTCTCACTGTGCACTCTCCCTGTCCCCTGCTTGGGACACTAGTCTTCCATGGCACTCCACTCCCGGTTACCTAACCTGGGTTTTTGCACCGTCTTTTCTCCCTGCACAGGCGTGCTAGGTCCAAAGAATGTGAAAATGTAGAATTGCACATGTGCAGCCTTCTCCTAGCCTGCGCTTGCACAAAAGCTTCAAGGTCCATTGGGGGTTGAAGTTCCCAACGTCTGCTCTTCATGTCAAGATAAGTTTGACTTTCATAACATGTGTACTCCAATTGCAAACCTTGTAAATAAGATTGATGTCGTTTTAGGCTAAAATGATATATATTTTTAAAATTCTTTCATGGAATATGGGCATCACTGGCAAGCAGCATTTGTTGTTCATCCTACATTGCCCTTGATAAGATGCTGGTAGGCCATCTTCTTAAACTGCTGAAGTCAATCTGGTGTAGGTGCACCCATGATGCGGTTAGAAAGGGCATCCCATGTTTTTGACCCAATGACAATGAAGAAAGGGTGATATGGTTCCAAGTCAAGATGATATGTGACTTTGAGGGGAGCTTGCAGATGGTGGTGTTCCCTCATGGCTGCTGCCCTTGTCCTTCTAGGTGGTAGAGATTGTGTGTTTGTTGTTCAGGAAGACTTGGTGAGTTGCTACTGTGCATCTTGTGGATGGAGCAGACTTCTGCCATAATGCTGAGTGGTGGAGGGTGTGAATATTTCAGGTGGTGGATGGGGTATGAATCAAATGGGATAATTTTGTTCTGGATGGTATCGGGTTTCTTGAGTATTGTTGGAACTCCACTCATCCAGGCAAGTCAGGAGTATCCCATCACACTCCTAATTTGTGCCTTGTTGATGGTGTACAGACTTTGGGGAGATGTGAGGTGAGTTACTTACCACAGAATTCCCAGCCTCTGACTTGCTCTTGTAGTCACAATATTTATCTGGCTGATCAGTTAAGTTTCTGGTCAATGGTAACCACAGGGTTTCAGCATTGGTAATGCCATTGAATGTCAAGCGGAAATAGTTAGATTCTCTCTTGTTGGAGATGGTCATTGCCTGGCACAAATGTTACTTGCCACTTAACAGCCCAAGCCTGGTGTTGTCCTGTTCTTGCTGCATATGGGAACATGGACTTCTTCAGAATCTAAGGAGACACTAATGATACTGAAAACTGTGCAATTGCCAGCAAACATTCCCATTTCTGACCTTATGATGGAGGGAAGGTTATTGATGAAGCAGCTTAAAGATGGTTGGGCCTAGGACACTACCCTGAGGAACTCCTGCAGTGACATCCTGGGCCCGCGATGATTGGCTTCTAACAGCCACAATCATCTTCCTTTGAGCAAGGTATGCTCTAAGAAGTGATATGGTTAATAATAAGATTTTTTAAGTCAGAAGTACATTATTATTAAACCCTACAATCTTCAGTGTGAAATTTTGCAATAAGAAGGGATTGCAGCACCACTACAATCCACTACAGACCAAGATGGCCAAACCCTTATGGACATAGCTGCTAGGCTGTGTCAGCGGCAGATGCTGAGGGAACCAACAAAAGGGAAAAACATACTTGACCTCATCCTCACCAATCTACCTGTCACAGGTGCATCTGTCCATGATAGTATTGGTAGGAATGACCACTGCACAGTCCCGTGGAGACAAAATTCCATCTTTAAATTGAGGATACCCTCCATCATGTTTTGTAGCACTACCACTGTGCTAAATGGGTTGATTTCAAACAGATCTAGCAGCTTAAGACTGGGCATCCATGAGGCTCTGTGGGCCATCAGCAGCAGCAGAATTATACATAATCACAAAGTGTAGCCCATGGCCTGGCATATCCCCAACTCTACCACTATAATCAATGGCGTATCAACCCTGGTTCAATGAAGAGTGCAGTAAAGCATGCCAGGAACAGCATCAGGCGTACCTAAAAATGAAATGTCAGCCTGGTGAAGCTATAACACGGGAGTACTTGCGTGCCAAACAACAATAACAGCATGCAGTAGACAGAGCTAAGCGATCCCACAACCAGCAGATCAGATCTAAGCTCTGCAATCCTACCACATCCAGTCGTGAATGGTGGTGGACAATTGAACAACTCACTGGAGGAGGAGCTCCACAAATATTCCCGTCCTCAGTGAGGGAAGAGCCCAGCACATCAGTGCAAAAGATAAGGCTAAACATTTGCAACAATCTTCAGCCAGAAGTACCGAGTGGACGATCCATCTCAGCCCCCTCCGGAGGTCCCCAGCATGAGAGATGCCAGTCTTCAGTCAATTTAATTCACTCCATGTGATATCAAGAAGTGGTTGGAGTCACTGCAAAGACTATGGGCATTCCAGCAATAGTACTGAAGACCTGTTCTCCAGAACTAGCTGTGCCCTTAGCCAAGTTGTTCCAGTACAGCTACAACAGTGGCATCTGTCCGGCAATGTAGAAAATTGCCCAGGTATGTCCTGTCCGCAAAACGCAGGACAAATCCAAACCAGCCAATTACCATCTCATCAGTCTACTATTAATAATCAGCAAAGTGATGATAGGAGTCATCAAGAGTGCTATCAAACGGCATTCACTCAGCAATAGCATGCTCAATGATACCTAGTTTGGATTCCGACAGAGCCATTCAGCTCCTGACTTCATTACAGCCTTAGTCGAAAAGAGTAAACTCCAGGGGCAGGATTTTACCGTCGGCAAGTGGGGGCGGGGCCCGCTCGCCGACGCGTAAAACGACGTATGGTGACGTCGGCTGGAATTCCCGATGTCACCACACCCCATCTAAATTTTCAGGAAGGCGGGGGCTCAGCAAAATCAGCTGCACGCCCACTGACCTGTCAATGGCCAATTGAGGCCATTGACAGATCAATTAAAGTAATTAGTGGACTTGGCAAGCGATGGAGCCCTGGTGGGAAGTAGGAAAAACATGAAACCTCATCCACAGACGGGATGAGGTTTCATGTAGGGTTTCAAAAATTTTATTAAAGTTTTTTTGGAAATTATGAACATGTCCCAACTCATGTAACGTTGTCACATGAGGGGACATGTAAGGGGATTTTTTTTCTATTTTTACTATTTTTGAAAGTAGAAGCGACCTCCCTGAGGCTGCACTTAGCCTCAGGAAGATGAGTGTGCTCTTTCAGGTGCATGCGTGAAAGAGCACACTCTCGATTTTAGGCATTCCCCCCCACCCGTACAGGGAGCGCATAGCACTTCCTTGCGGACGTCACGCTGGGCGAGCCTTAACTGGCCCGCCCACATAAAATGGCGCCACACCTCCGATCGGAGGCACTGATTGGAAGCGTGGCTGCACGTACCCACCTATCAACTTCCCCCCCAATGGGGGGAAAATTCTGCCCCAGAAGTAAGGATGAAAGTGACTGCCCTTGACATCAAGGCAGCATTTGACTGTGTGTAGTATCAAGGACCCCTAGCAAAACTGGAGCCAATGGGAATTAGGGAGAAAATTCTCCGCTGGTTGGATTTATACCTAGCACAAAGGAAGATGATTGTGGTTGCTGGAAGTCAATCATCTCAGTCCCAGGACATCGCTGCAGGCCTCCATCAGGGTGATGTGCCCGGCCCAACCATCTTCAGATGCTTCATCAATGACCTTCCTTCCATCATAACATCAAAAGGGTGGTTGTTCACTGATGACTGTACAATATTCAATACCATTTGCAACTCCTCAGATACTGAAGCAGTCCGTGACCATGTGCAGCAAGAACTGACAACCTTCAGCTGTGGTGAGAGTGACTGCCCTTAACATCAAGGCAGCATTTGACCGAGTGCAGCATCAAGGAGCCCTAGAAAAACTGGACTCAGTGGGAATCAGGGGGAAAACTCTCCGCTGATTGGAGTCATATCTACCTACTCCATCATAAGGTCAGGAGTGGTGATGTTCATTGATGATTGCACAATGTTCAGCACCATTTGTTACTCCTCAGATACTGAAGCATTCTGTGTCAAATGCAGCAAGACCTGGAAGGTATCCAGGCTTGGGCTGACAAGTGGCAAGTAACATTCGCGCCACACAAGAGCCAGGCAATGACCATCTCCAATAAGAGAGAATCTAACCATCGCCTTTTAACATTCAATGTCGTTACTATTGCTGAATCCCCCAGCATAACATCCTGGGGGTTACCATTGACCAGAAATTGAACTGGACTAGCCATAAAAATACTGTGGCTACAAGAGGAGGCCAGAGGCTAAGAATCCTGCAATGAGTAACTCACCTGATTTCCCCAAAGCCTGATCACCATCTACAGGGTAAAAGTCAGGAGTGTGATACAATACTCTCCAATTGCCTGAATGAGTGCAGCTCCAATAGCATTCACGAAGCTTAACACCATCCAGGACGATGCAGCCCGCTTGATTGGCACCCCATCCACAAACATTCACTCCCTCCAACACCGACTCACAGTAGCAGTAGTGTGTACCATCTACCAAGATACACTGCAGGAACTCACCAAGTCTTCTTAGACAGCTCCGTCCAAACCCACAACCACCACCATCTAGAAGGACAAGGGCAGCAATCACATGGGAACACCACCACCTGCAAGTTTCCCTCCAAGCCACTCACTATCCTGACTTGGAAATATATCACTGTTCCTTCACTGTCGCAGGATCAAAATCATGGAACTCCCTCCCTAACAGCACTCTGGGTGTACCTACACTAGATGGACTGCAGCAGTTCAAGAAGGCAGCTCATCACTACCTTCTCAAGGGCAATTAAGGATGGGCAATAAATGGTGGCCTAGCCAGTGACACCCATATCTTGTGAAAGAATGAAAAAATTGTTAACCTTGTCACACAATAATTCTGTTTATGACATAATGTATTGTAAGTTTCTATACTTGGGGACACGGATCTGTTCATGTACAGTTGTCTGGAAACATGAATAAAAAAATGCGGGAGAGCCTGAATTGTAATCCTGAACTTGAGTCTAGCTGAGACTAGACTGGGTCTTTTCTATTCACCAGCTGTGAAGGTACTAAGTGACATTAATTCATGGCTATTTCATTTTATTCTCTTCCAAGCATCAGTCCCTCGCACAAAACTAGCAATACCTTAATGCAGATTGTTGCAAAACTGGCCATCTTTTTCAGGCTGGGAAGAGAATCAAAAGTGTCATACTGATAACAGCAAGAACACTTTTCTAAAGTTGAGGCTAAGGCTTACATTCAGTGTGTTTTATTCTACATATTAGTAATACTATACCTGATCTGCAAGTCTTTACTGCTGACATTGGGTGACTCAATGGCAATGTTCCATTCCTCATCAATAATAATGCCTTAGCTTCAAAGAAAGCAATTTTTTCTTGTTCTTGATTCATAGAGTGCTGTATATTCCTCAATGAACCTCTTGATTAAGTATGAAAGGCATAATTGTTCATGGACAATAAGACTTGTAGAATCCAATAATAAAAATTAATGTTGTTTTACAATATAATTGAAGTGAGGTACAAAATGTGAATGGTTTAACAACTAACATTTATTCCACAAAATAATTTCTCACAGTCTGTCCGCTGATGTTCACACCCATCTGCTTGTTACTATGGTTACCTGAAAGAGGCCTCTAGTGTCAATTAATGCCCATGGGCTTCAGGTACATGTATAATGACAGACCTGTGATCACACTGGTAAACATCAAACCAATTATCAATAACCTTCTCAGAGCAATGTCCCTGGATAAATGAACAAGTGACTGAAGCTTTCCACCTTCCTAGCCAATTTTTTAGCTGGAGGCAGAAAGCAGCCCCAGGATGTGCCTTTGTGTGTCTGCACCTCTCCATTGTTTTCTGTTGGCCTGTGCCATTAAGAAAAACTGCATTCATTGTGTTTCATGCTAATAGCACTTCTCAGATGCTGGACGTACAGCCTATCTTGCAGAGCCAGGGTGGAGATGAGCAATATTACTGAAATACAAAAGTAAAAGCAAAATACTGCAGATGCTGGAATTCTGAAATAAAAACAGAAAATGCTGGAAAAACTCATCAGGTCTGGCAGCATCTGTGGAGAGACAAACAGAGTTAACGCTAAAATACAGTAGTGATTAGGGGTTCAGTTGTGGAGCAGGATGGGGCATGGATGGGAAACTGGTACAGAAAGTAAAGTAGCAAATTGGGATAAAGCAGATTTTAGAATGATAAGGAATAAGCCACCAAGGAGAAATGGGAGGAGAAATGTGCACATAGGACTGTTGAACAGCAGTAGCGATCTTGTTGAAAAGACATTGATAAAGTAGAGAATAAGTATATTAAATTGAAAAGAAGGAAATTACTAGTATCTTTAGAATACAACAGATCAATATTAAGTTTTAAAACCGAATAAAATTCAAGAGGACCCATGATGTTTATTAGAATAATAATAAAATAACATGAAAAATGCAAGGTTAAGAGCAGATTAAGGAAAGCTAAATATTTTACAAATATATCAGTTAAAATAAAATTGTTCAAAATTCGCTGTAACATCTTTAGAAAAGAGGATTGCTAATTTGTAGATAATTGTCAAAAATGGCAGTGGGACTTAAGAGTTTTACATTGATTTTTTTAAAGGGGTGGGCATTGGAGAGGAGGTGAATCCTGAAGTGATAGTAAGTAATTAGGATGGATAAAAGGAAATTTTTAGATAAGATGGTTATGCTCAAGGAAGACAAAGCACTAGGTCCCAAAGGAATACATTCTAGGAACTTAAAGGCAATGAGGGACTTTAAACCACATCTCTTAAATATTTAGTGTTATGAAAGTTTAATATATCCATTAAAATATCTCGTTTTAAATCTGATGCATCTTAGAAATTTCTATATATATTGGTAATATTTCTGTAAAATGTCATGGTGCAAAACAATTAAAAGTATAATAATTTACCTATTAAATGTATTTTTACATAAAATGTACACATTACAAAGCAGATAAGCTGCTATGGAGCAACTCTATTAAAATACTGTTATTACAAAAGTTGTTTCAGACAATGTTAAATGTGTAGATTATTGTGCTAAATATTTACACTTCCTGGTGATTCTTGTAATAGTTAAGATGAGGAGCAACATGATTGAAAATGGAACATTTTTTCACTATTTTTATCCAGTGTCAGTTTCAAATATTGTCAGACCAACTACAGGATATGTTAGATGCCAATTCAAACTGTTGCAACAATGGATTTTAATCCCAGCATCAGAAGAGCACTCCTTACTTTATTCAGGCTGGTATTTTCATTTTCCATACTAGCCATCCAGTGGTATCTTCAGGTGTGTTTAGGTTTTAATGCTGAAATGTAGGAAGCTTTGTGCTGAGGCACTCTTGTCAAATTGGAGCTTGAATGAGTTTGGTCAAGATCATTTTAAATTAGGGGTTTTATAACAGCAAATATGAATAGATTCTCAATATTCTACAAGGTCACAAACAGATCAGCAACACCAGAGTTGATAACGTTTCAACCAAATGTAATTTTTTTGTAAGATTTTTAAAATTCACTTACAGTATGTGGGCATTGCTGGCTAGGCCAGCATTTATTGCCCATCCCTAGTTGCCCTTGAGAAGGCAGTGGGGAGCTGCCTTCTTGAACTGCTGCAGTCCATATGGCCTAAGGAGGGAGCTCCAGGATTTTGACCCAGTGGCAGTGAAGGAATGACGATATATTTCCAAGTCAGGATGGTGTGTGGCTTGAAGGGGGACTTGCAGGTGATGGTTTTCCCATATATCTGATGCCCTTGTCCTTCTAGATGGTAGCGGTTGTGGGTTTGAAAGGTGCTGCCTAAGGAGCTTTGGTAAGTTTCTGCAGGGCATCTTGTAGATGGTATACACTACTGCCACTATGCATCGGCAGTGGAGGGAGTGAATGTTTGTGTATGGAGTGCCAATCAAGCATTCTGCTTTGTCCTGGTTTCTGAACTTATGAACTGTTGTAGATGTACCTCAACATCCTGGGCCATATTTTGGGCCATAGTGAGTGATTGCAGGGAGGATGGGGGGGGTGCGGGTGGGGTGCTGTTGGTGGGGCTTCCTTAGCATGGGGTGGCATGAGGGATCATAGGGGTGGGTGAGAGGCATACTTTG
Organism: Carcharodon carcharias; assembly: GCF_017639515.1. Taxonomy (NCBI): domain Eukaryota; kingdom Metazoa; phylum Chordata; class Chondrichthyes; order Lamniformes; family Lamnidae; genus Carcharodon; species Carcharodon carcharias. The sequence continues at coordinate 39,255,318 of NC_054474.1, read as the reverse complement.
GCAAGGGGGACATGAGGAACATCTTTTGAACTTACCATTCAAAAAGATTCCTCATATCGACTCTGATTCACAACTCCTCTGAGGTGCTGTGAACTGCGACTCTTTGAAAAGCTAGCTCAACTCCATTAAAATTGCAAAGAATAGGACATGCCTATCTCAATAATGGCGCAGGTCAGGAGTGCAGGTTGCAGTCTCATGACCTAAATAGCCTTCACCCTTAAAAGATACTTCTGAAAATCTGGAATGGGGTCAGGAATCCTGAAATCAGGCAGTGGGCATCATTTTCACCCCTCCAGTGAATCTTCCCAATGCCATGAAAATCCAGCCTTTTGTATCAATTCGATATACAAAATTAATAAAGTGCAGAAGGAATTCCTGCTGTCTCCATGATGAACCTGATAGCTGTGCATTAATGTTCGGGTTTGCTAAAATAAAGATTAAACATCGCATTGTCCACTGGACAGGCTCCTCATTGAGCTCCTGAAGGAGCTTAACGAGTCATTAATTGTCAGCGAGCAGGTTCCCTGTTCCCTCTTGCCTGTTGGTTGTTTTGAAAATTCCAAACCAACCTGGAGGCATTGGGATCCTGGGATGATCTCCGGTACCACAATTTTGAAACCAGGCCTACACTAGCTCGGACCTTGAAGGCATTTGAAAATCCAGCCAACAATGCCAAATCACATCATCACTGATTTGTATGTACCAATCTTTATTTCACTTTCTGTACAGAGATTTAAATGTGAAATATAACCTTTTCTATTTACCTGCCCATTTTCACTCTGTTTTGCCTCAAACTGCCAAGGATCTACACAAGTCATTTTAAAATTGCACAGCTCATTTTTTTTAAACGTTCCCTCTAAATGTTTTAATAGATATTCCTGTGATATATTTGTCTGCTCCCTGATGTGCGGCACTTATACTTTTCACTGTTATACATCTGAGAATTAATATTGGTTGCAGTTATGGTTGTTATATTTCTCATTGGATGTGCAAACTGGAAAAATAGAAATTTGTGCTTGCTGAAGCAATGTTGGGAAGTTGCTTTTCTTCTTTAATGCAACTGAAAGCCTTTTGAAGGGACACTGCACAGTCAATCACAAATGTGATGGGCTGGTTCCCATTGCATGACTCATGGCTAATACAGGAAAGTAGCTTGTAGTCTGATATAATATGGATTTTCCAGTTATTTGATTATGGATACCCATGCTGCTGATAGAATTTAGTAAGCTTTTTTGCAAGAGCCTTCACTGGGCTCTTTGTAAATCCTTTTCATGGCATCAAGGCAGCTTGCCTAGATTGCAGACTTCAGTCAGTTTGCTGTTGTTAGTACTCTTGCCTCTCCTTCAGAAGTTAATGGATACAAACCCCAATTTAGAACTTATTTTCCCTCTTGCACAGGATGTGGGCATTGCTGGCTAGGCCAGCCTTTATTGCCCATTCCTAATTGCCCTTGAGCAGGGACTGATGAGTAACCTTCCAAACCACTACACCATATGGTGTAGATACACCAAAAGTACTGTTGGGAAGGGAGTTCCAGGATTTTGACCCAGTGACAGTGGAGGAGCAGTGATATAGTTCCAAGTTTGCATAGTGAGTGGTTGGAGGGGAATATGCAGGTGGTGGTGCTCTCATGCACCTGCTGCCCTTGTCCTTCAAGGTGATAGAGGCGACGGGTTTGGAAGGTGCTGTCAACAGAGCCTTGCCGCAGTGTTTCTTGTCGATAGCACACATTGCTGCCACTATGCATTGGTAGTGGAGGGAGTGAATGTTGAAGGTGGTAGATGGGATGTCAGTCAAGCAAGCTACATTGTCCTGGATGGTGTGGAGAGTATTCCATCACACTCCTAACTTGTTCTTTGTAGATGGTGGACAGGATTTGTGGAGTCAGGAGGTGAGATAATCTCTGCAAGATTCCCAGCCTCTGACCTGTTAGTTACAGAATCACAGAATCAGAGTGTAGCCAAAATATTTATATGGCTGTTCCAGCTCAATTTTTGGTCAATGGTAACCCCAAGGATGTTGGTAGTGGGGGATCTAGCGATGGTAATGCCATTGAACGTCAAGGGGTGATGGTTGGATTCTCTCTTTTGGAGATAGTCATTATCTGGCTTCTGACTTTATGATGGAGGGAAGGTGATTGCTGAAGCAGCTGAAGATGGTTGGGCCTAGGACATTACCCTGAGGAACACCTGCAGTGATATCCTGGGACTGAGATGATTGACCTCCAAAAACTGAGCCATCTTCCTTTGAGATATGTATGACTCCAACCAGTGGAAAGTTTTCCCCTGATTCCCATTGACTCCAATTTTGCTCGGGCTGCTTGATGCCACACTTGGTCAAATGCTGCCTTGATGTTAAGGGCTGTCATTCTCTTCTTACCTCTAGAGTTCAGCTCTTTTGTCCATGTTTGGACCAAGGCTGTAAAGAGGTCAGGAGCTGAGTGGCCCTGGCAGAACCCAAATTGAATGTCAGTGAGCAGATTATTGCTAAGTAAGTGCCGCTTGATACCACTGTTGATGACATGTTCCATCACTTTGCTGTTGATCGAGAGTAGACTTGAACATGTAATCTAGCATGACATTTCAGTGTTGTACAGGAGGGGAGGTGCTGCATTACTGATGCTGCTACTCCTCAGATAAGATCGTAAAGTGAGGGACCATCTGCTTATTCCAGTGGTTCCAGTGTATCTATAAGTACCATAGCAAAAATAAAAAGAAATGCAGAGATTTCGTTTGAGCAATATTCCTTGCTCAACCAGCACCAATTCAGACTAACTTCTCACATGTTATGACATCTTGTTAGATGTAAAATGGATGCTGCATTTGCCTACACAACAACATTGGCTGTACTTCAAAACAATTGATTGTATGTGAAATTTGTTGATGTGTTAATACGCAATATGATAAGGTGTTGGACACACACAGACACACCAGCTTCAATTTTAACCTAATTCACCTGTTAGGACAGCTCAGATGCTGATTTTGTTCTCCATTAGATTCAATGGTGATCATAAGTAGTAGAGAGCCAAGGTGAATATAGAGAGTAAAGACGTGATTATAAGAATGGAATAACAGGTACAAAGAGAGAGTATGAGAATAGATTTGTGGCTAGAAAGTAAATCCAAAAGAACTTATTAGCATCTAAATAGTAAAACAGCAGGCAGGGGAAGGGTGGGGCTCATTAGAGTTCCAAAATAAGATGTACTTGTGGAGGCTGAGGTACTAATGAGTACTTTGCATCTGTTTTCACTAGAAAAGAGGATGGTGCTATTGTAACTCTTTCTGAGTCAAATAATTAAACTGGATTAGCAAAATGAGGGATAAAATAAACACAGCCCCTTAGTCAGGTCAGCTGTGAAACCAAGGACAAACTTTAAAGGAAAGTTACTAACATCAAATCAAAATGTGATTAAAAGGGTCGATAAAACACCCCAGTCCCCGTGGTGCCCACCGGGCATGGAAATGGTGCTATTGTAGCAGTACAGAAGGAGGCAGTAGCAAGATTGGATAGGATAAAATTGATAAAGAGAAGGCACCTAAAAAGTTGACAGTCTTCAAAGTAGAAAAGTCACTTGTCTTGATGCAGTGCATCCTAGATTACTGAGGAAAGAAAGGGTGGAGGTTGCCTCAATCCCCTTTGGATATGGGAGGGGTGCAGAGGTGAGGAGGATTGCAAATGTTACACGCCTGTTTTATTTTTTTAAAAGGAGGAGAGAGTTAAGCCTGACAATTACAGGACACTCCGCTTAATGTCAATGGTAGGTAAACTTTTAGACACAATAATCTGGGACACAATTATCTGGCATATGGAAAATTAAGGGGTAATAAATGAAAGCCAGCAAAGCTTTGCTAAAGGCAAAATGTGTTTTACTAACTTGATTCTTTTAAAAAAAGCAAACCGGTTTGATGAAGTTAGTGCAATTGAAGCTGTGCTCAAAATATCAAATAATAGATTTGTCAGTAAAATTAATGTTCATGCAGCAGTGGCAGCATGGATATGAAATTGGCAAAGGGACAGAAATAGAGAGTGGTGATGATTGGTTGTCTCTCAGATTGGTGGGAAGCATACGGTGGTGTGCTCCAAAGATTAGAATTCAGATCACTGTCTTTTTGATATATATTAATGACCTGAACTTGGGTATACAGGGCACAATTTCAAAGTTCACTAATGACACAAAGCTCAGAAATGTACTAAACAGTGAGTATGAGAGCAATAAACTTCTGGAGGACATAGACAAACTTGTAAAATGAGCAAACACATGGTCGATGAAGTTTAATCCAGAGAGGTGTGAAGTGATATGATTTTGGTAAAAAGAGAAGGAAGACTTGCATTTGGTGCCTATCGCAACTGTTGGATGTTTCATAATACAATACAGCCAATGAAATACTTTTGAAGTATAGTCACTGTTGTAATGTAGGAAAAATAGCAGCTATTTTGCACACTGCAAGCTTCCACAAACAATATTGTTATAATGACCAAATAACCTGTTTCCATAATGTTGACTGAGGGCTAAATATTGGCCTGAACACTGAGGATAGGCAGAATAATGAGAAGCAATATAAAGTACATAATATAATTTTAAAAGGGATGCAGGAACAGAGTCCTGGGGTGGGGGAGGGGTTGTTCTGTGTACAAGTCTTTGAAGGTGTTAGAACAGGTTAAGAAGCCTGTTAAAAATACATATGGAATGTGTGACTTTATTAATAGAAGTCCAAAATATAAAAGCAACCTATGATAAACCTAAATAAAACACTGGTTAAGCCTCAACAGGAATGCTGAATTCTGGGCATCACACTTTAGGGAAGATGTCATGACCTTAGAAATGGTACAGAGGACTAGAATGGCACCAGGGATGAAGGACTTCCGTTATGTAGAGATACTGGAACAGCTGGAGTTATTCTCCTTAAAGCAGAGAAGCTTAAGAAAAAAATCATGCATTTTTTTTGATAGAATAGATAAGGACAAACTATTTCCAATGGCAAAAGAGTCAATGCCAAATGATTTAATGTATTGCTGAAAAAGAGACATGTCTAAGCTTTTTGTTTTGCACTCATCAGATCAGCTTGGAAGAATACCAATATAAGGGAAAATAACAATTTACACTGTATATGAAGAGAGTGCTAATTGGTTAGCAATTGGCATTGCCATGGAGAATGTACCAGTGATGATGACTGACAGTTAACTGCTGGCTTGACCCTCAGGAATGAGTCTGCATTTATCTGTCACTTATTTTGTTTAGCTGAAACAGGTGTAATGTGTGTACATGTTCTTTCTGTCTGCAAAGAACAGGGCCCTGTGTATTAATATATGTAGCTTCTAATACATGAAAATGTGCCACACTGTGAGCCTAACTGACAATCTTAAATTAGTTGTCAGTGTAATTCTTAGTACACTGAGGGTTATTTAGCAAATGTTGTCCAATTGCGGGATCACATTTAATGTTGGACACTGTTTTTAGATTTGCAAGCACGGGCTGGTTGGGTACAGTCTGTACCCTGCTTATTGCAAGCAGTGGCTGGGACATGCTCTTTGATATGATCCGCCAGCCTTTGAGACATGCAGCCTATGTACCTAGCATCACAGTGGCACTGAAATTCATGCCATATTACTCATTTGTGTGATAGGCAGAATGTCGTTTTGACTTGATGACAGCATCCTGTTAGTGGTGAATACCACTTGTGCTGCTACTGCATAATAGCAGCGTGAAACAGCTAGCTTCACCCATTGCTTAAATTTTTGAGACACATTGCCCTTCTCAAAAATTTGAGTAACAGGTGAAGCTAGCTGTTTCACACTGCTACTATGCAGTAGCAACACGAGTGGTATTCGTCACTAACAGGTTGCTGCTGTCAAGTCAAAAAGATGTTCTACCTGTCATACAAATGAGTAATGTGACATATGAATTTCAGTGCCAGTGTGATGCTAGGTATGTAGGACATATATCCCAAAGACTGGCGGATCATATCAAACAGCGTGTCCCAGCCACTGTTCGCAACAGGCAGGGTACAGACTGTACCCAACAAGCCCATACTTGCAAAATTCAAAACACAGTGTCCAACATTAAATGTGATTCTGCAATTCGACAACATCCTCAGAGTGCTAAGAATTATGCTGACAACCAATTTCAGATTGTCAGTTGGGCTCACAGTGTGGCACATTTGCGTCTACTAGAAGCTACATATATTAATACACAGGGCCCTGTTCTTTGCAGACAGAAAGAACACAAATTGTGCCTGTTTCAGCTAAACAGAATAAGTGACAGCCATTTGCTGACTCATTCCTCAGGGCAATGACTTGACCAATCAGGGTCAAGCTGCCTGATTTAAATTTCAAACAATGCTTGGCAGTTAACTGTCAATCACCATCACTGGTACATTCTCCATGGCAACACCTCTTGCCAACCAATCAGCACTCTTTTCCCATACAGTATAAATTGTTGTTTTTCCCTTTTATTGGTATTCTTGCAAGGTATCCTGATGAGGGCGACGAAACGCTTAGACATGTCTCTTTTTTCAGCAATAGTCAAGTTCTGCACTCCCAAACAAAGATTTAAAGTAATTGTCAAAAGAACTAGAGGCAACATGCTGAAACATTTTTTCATGATGAGTTATGATCTAGAATCCATTGCTTGAAAGAGTGATAAAAGAGCCTTGATAGTAACTTTCAAAACAAAATTGGTTAAACCCTTGAATGGACAAGTAAGACTATTTGGGTTGCTTTACCTCTGAATGATATCTGTACAGTATTATTATATGACCCTAATGCAAAAGAATAATGGTTATATAACAACAATTTTCATTTATATAGCACCTTTTAATGTAGTAGAAAATCCAGATGCACAAACCAAATTTGACACTGAACTAAAGCAGGAGATATTAGAGCAAATGACTGAAAGCTTGGTCAAAGAGATAGTTTTAAGGAATGTCCTAAAAGAGGGAGAGATATAGAGAGACTAAGCTTTAGGGAGGGAATTCCCGATCTTAGGGTTTAGAAGATGAAGACACAGTAGCTCAAAGGCGGAGCAGTTAAATTCTGGAATACACAGGAGGCCAGGATTCGAAGAGCACATGATCCTTGTAGCATAGTAGGGCTGGAGGAGATTAGAGGTAGGGTGGAGAGACACCATTGATGGATTTGAAAACAAGAATGAGAAAATTCAATTTGAGGCAGTAAAACAACATTAGGCCAGAATTTGCCATGACACAATATCCAACAGCAGATGGTGTTAATTAGACTTGTCCCTGTACCTTTTAGTTGAAAACATTTTGAGTAAAGACTTGGACTAATTGCATGGTAGGTATAAATTAGACCTGCTGCACATATTTGCAGCAAATAATTAGCAATGTAAAAATCTTTTTAACAACATAATTGTTAATTACAATCAATCAACAAACTCTGAAACTGAAAATTGATAGAAGCAGGGTATATATATCTTCAAGTTTTTTTGAATTTTTCGGGAGCTTTTAAAATACCAAATTTTATTTCTTTTCTTATATGACTTCTATATCTTTCCTTCTCTCTCTCTCTCTCTCAAACCAACATTTGTAGCCTTCTCTTTATCTCTTTCTGTACCTGATTTGATATGTAATTCACCCCTTTAATTTACCCTGCTTCTCAGTCATTCCTGTGACTATTTTCCAATTCTTAAATCTTTTTGCTTAAGTGGATACCCAATGACTTCCCTGTTCACTTGACTACCAGAATCCTATTTCATTCACTGAGTCATTATCAGGTCACACTTTCAGCAGCTTTATAGGCAAAAGTGCTTTGAGCTGAGGGTGCAAAGATAAGCCTAACCCATAGCAGATACCATTAAATTCCATGCTACAGCAGATCTAGACTCCACAATATGTACTGTGTATCAGTGATGAAGGAGACAGTGAAATACTGTTTCTACAAAGCTAATAGTGGAATGGCGCAACTTGGGCAGCGACGTTTGGTTATTCAAATTCAACCACCGTTACGACCTGGTGAAAAGGGATGAATTGACTACCCTCTATTCAACCTCCTCGGTTGGTCACAACAAAGGTTTAAGTTTTGTTTTGAGAGGATACGCCTTTTCCAAATCAGAATGTAATTAACAGTTTAAGCTGTGATCAATAAGGAACCAATCAAACAATGTTTTCTTGAGTCAAAGAAAGAGCAAATTTATTAACTCCTAAACCCGAGAAAAAATATAAAAACGTGACTTCACGCATTCGGCTCTTATGCTGCCACTAGGGTGCACACAGAAAGAAAGGGAGTTAGAATCCAAAAACAAAAAAGTAAAAGAATATAACGCTAAGTGTCCTTTGATTGCCCTTGGGGCATTGATTTTAAACATTGTGTCTGATTGCTAATTTAGCTTATCTGGTTTCTTGGATACAATCAAATTAAGAAGATGTTGCAATTATTATGAGATCTCAGTTCGCTGGTAGGTTTCTGGTGAGTTGGCTTCTTGAACTGGGCAACACACTTATTCCCAAAGAGAGAGAGCAAGCAGCCCTCAGCTTGTTTCCTCTGTGGAAGGCTTTTTTGACACCACCTATGTCACTTGCAATCTCTCTCTAGTGACTGGGCAGCTTTGCCATGAAATACTTCACCTATTGTGTCTTTCCAAGAGGTTTTGAGTGGGTCTGTCTGTGTCAACCATTGTTTCAATGTCCAGTATTTTTAATGTGTTTGCCTTAGGCAGTTATGAGTTTTGATGGGTGTCTGGATCACAGGAAATGTCTCTTGCTGCACACTCCCGTGAGGGTGACTTTTTGGTGTCTCATCTTCAACTTGAAATGTGGCTTTGCACTTTTAAGCAGTTTGCTCTGTCTAAGTTCAAATTGCAAAAGTTCCAGTCAGTTGAAAGTTGAAAAATCATAGTTTCAAAAATAAAGAGACATAGCCTCGTGACATCACACATCTGCTCCTGGCTTGAAGTTATGATCGCATTCGTACATCACAGCAGCAAATGCTCTTAGCTTCACCATTATTTTGACAAAAAAAAATTGGCTAAATGTTTCTGTGACAGACTGGTGAGCAAAGGGAATCACCACAACCGCCTACTCAAACTTCTGTCTCTGCTCGTCTGCTGCTGAAACCCTCATCCATGTCTTTGTTACACTTAGACTTTACTGCTCTCACGCATTCCTGGCCAGCCTCCCATCTTCTGCCCTTCATAACTTGAGCTCATTCAAAAAATTGCTGTGCATAATCTAATTCATACCAAGTCCTATTCACCTGTCACTTCTGTGCTCGCTGACTTATATTGGCATCTGGTCCAGAAATATTTTGATTTTAAAATTCCCTTGTTTACAAATCCCGTCATAGCCTCGCACTTCCCAACCACTCCTGCTATCTCTGTAGCCTCCTCCAAGTAGGATCAACCCACCGAGATCTCTGAGTTCCTCAAAATCTAGCCTTTTGTGCATTTCCAACTCCTCTTGCCTCACCACTGGGGCCATATTTTCAGCTGCACAGGATCTAAGCTTTGGAATTTTCTCCACGAACCACTCCTCCTCTCTATCTATCTCTCCTCCTTTAAGACTCTGAAGACAATGTTTAAAAAAATGCCTAATTTCATATTTCATATATTGGAGGAATATAATTTTTAGTTTGGGGATTGAAATGTTAAATATAAGATGAATGAAAACCCCTGGTGAGAGACTGATAAACTGATTTAAAAGTTATTGCAATTCAAAGGGTGGCCTGTGTTTATTTGATAAGGTCAGAGTTAGAAGTAACATTAAATAATGGGTGGCCCCTCTCTGAGTCTTGCTGGAGACGAGGCACCTACAGTTGTCTTCATAAGGAGTTTAAATTATTCATATGGTTTCCCAGAGCAAAGGGAATGTTTGAGACTTGGAAATAATGAGTCTGAATTCTATCTGGGACATCCCAGGAATGTTACATTGCCAGGGGATAGATTGCAGGGAGGTTTTTTTGTCATTTTGGGTTATCTGTGTGCTTTCTCACCGGAGTTGGAGTTGGAGCCTAGGAGCAGCTTTGAGAAGCAGAGAGAAAAATCTGCCAGAAGCTGTAAATGATAAGCAAAGAGCTATCAAAAACCAAGGTTGTTTTCTGATTTTGGGCTTATTGAGCAAAAAAGCAGTGAGGCCCATGTTTGAGTTAGCATGTCCACAATTGTGAGGTGTTGGAGGAGAGTTGGAGTGTCGCCTAGCCGGATGTAATAGAAAGACCCCAAGAAATCCCATCCCTCAGAGAATAGCAGGAACACTGAGGAGAATCAAAGTGAACCCCTGAGAGCTGTACCACACCTTGGTTTGGTTTCAGTAGAAATGAGGGAGCCTTCAAGATCCTTGTAAAGTGTAGGTCAACTCCTGGTGTAAATAATGGTAGAACAGGAAGAGGTCTGCTGAGTTTTTCAGGTATATAATATAATTGTTTCTGAAATAGATAGTGTTAAGTTAGTAGCATTCACTTTGTTTAATTCTTGTACAGTAAAAAGTTTTGTTTAAAATGTCAAATCTTGTGGCATAATTCTTTCAGTTAATAACTGGGAATTTATTTTTTTTAAAGTTACTGGTCTCCTTTGAGATCGTAACAATGGCTTTTGATCACCTGTCTTGATATCTCCTCGTGAGGCCCAGTCTCAAATTTTGTTTGATTTCACTGTTAGGAAGAACCTTGGAATGTTTTCCTATGGGCCTGACTTTCCTTCCAGGGTTGGGAAGCCAATGTTGGGACCATTTCTGAGACCTGGTCCCATCCCCCCATCGCCCAGGTGAAGCACACAGGTCCCGCTTTTCACAGGGGCACCTGTTAATTGGCTGGAAGGTGGGTTGGGCAGCCAATTAGCGACCGCAGGGGCAGGAATGGAGGTGGGACTGAGAGAATATGGGCTTGATTTAAGCACACCAATGCAGTCATGGAACAGGAAAGACAGATGGTTGGAACCTGGGTCATGGTAGCTGGACAATGGCTGGAACTCGGGACAGGGCTGTCCCTCACTTCATGCACACTGACTTGGAGGTCCTCCTTGAGGTAGTGAGGGAGAGGAAGGCTGGAAGATGGCAGGAGAAGACCAGCCTGCCAAACCAATAAGGCCTGGATCAAGGTTACCGAGATGGACATTAGATGAAGCGTGCTGAGGAGGAACTGGATCCACTATGGCAAAAGGTTCAATAACCTTATTTATTCTAGCAGGATGAGTGCAATGATAGAGTCTCATGACAGGCCTCTAGCTAGTACCCTGTGGACACACCAGCTATGGACCCTATAGGCGAAAGTTGTTCCTGAAGATGGAATGAATGTGAGCCCAGGATACTTACTGACCCTATAGCAAGGCTCAGAGCCCTGGTGCTGCTGAAGACTTGCCAGCACTGATACATACAGCTTCCTATCTAGATGAGCCACTGACATTGGCTATAAGAGACCAGCACTGCCATATCTCTCTCTTACATCCTCACAGGAGAAAAGAGCTCAGAACACCAAGAAAAGCCACTCACAGGAGGAGGGCTGCTCCATTTATACATTGTGACTACCATGGAGGAGGGAGTCATAAAGATTGCCAGGGCAGCTCCCCAGGAGCAAGTCAGGGAAGGCGAGATGGGCATTCAAGATGCAGAAGGCGAAAAGATATTGCAAACAGTAAATGAAGAGAGTAAAGTGCACTCCACTCCATCCGAAAGCATGTCAAAGACTCAGCTACACTGGGAAGCCTCAGCATTGCAGAGACTTCTGCTCCCAAAGGTTAGTTCTCATAATCTTTTCTTGTGCTTCTCACAGGTTCTGACATTGATGGGGAAGGACAGATGCCTTTGTTTGCACCAGGCAAGCCTGGCATCAGAGCAAGCACCACCACATCTCACAAGTACATCCTCTGCCAGCTCAGATACAGTCAACTCAGTGGGTTCTCACACACGATTAGATTGGGTAGTGCTGGGTGAATAGCATATGATGAGTGAGCAGGAGGTGAGAAAGGCAGGGGTAGCTGTGGGCAGTTCCCTTCAGAGGATGGAGAACAGGCACAGCCCTTCAGTGCTGGGCACAAGTGCAAGACCTTGCAAGTCACAACTTTGACCAGCAGCAAGAGATGTGTACCCACAGGTCAGAGCTCTCTGAGCCAGTGTAGATCATTGGCTGAGACTGGAGGAGCCCAAATGCTCATGTGCATTCAAAATTAATCAATGATAAAGTAAGGGTTGATTGATTAATTAGTACAAATGCTAAAAACTGAATCCTATTTATAATTTATCATATAATTATAATCAGTGCTCAATCAGTTAATCAGATCTAGGGAATAAAGTTAAAATTAAATAACAAAGGATAGTAACACTAAAGGAGTCTGATTTTTTCAGGAAATTAAAATCCAAGGTTCTTAGATAATAAGAGTCAAGTAAAATATTTCAGTTAACCTCCCTGTATGATTCTCATGTCCTGGACAATCATGTTGAGTAAGTGTCATCGGCTGCAGAAGATCGAGCGTTAGGTTTTGGAACTTGAGCAGCAGCTGGCGTCACTGTGGCACATCCATTAAGTTGTGAACTTTTGGAAAGCATGTTTATAGATGTGGTTACCATGCAGGCAGAGAGTGAATGGGTGACTGCCAGGCAGTGAAGGAGGAACAGGCAGGTAGTGCAGGAGTTCCCTGAGTGCATCTCACTCTCCAACCAGTGTTCAATTCTGAATTCTGGTGAGCGTGATGTTTCACCTAGAGAGGGCAGCCAGAGCCAATGTCCATGGCACCATGGCTGGGTCAGCTGCACAGAAGGGCAGAAGGAAGATTGGGAAATCAATATTGGTAAGGGATCCAATAGCTAGGGGAACAGACAGACATTTGTGTGGTTGCAGACATGAACTTAGGATAAAAACAAAAAAACTGCGGATGCTGGAAATCCAAAACAAAAACAGAATTACCTGGAAAAACTCAGCAGGTCTGGCAGCATCGGCGGAGAAGAAAAGAGTTGACGTTTCGAGTCCTCATGACCCTTCGACAGAACTTGAGTTCGAGTCCAGGAAAGAGCTGAAATATAAGCTGGTTTAAGGTGTGTGTGTGGGGGGCGGAGAGATAGAGAGACAGAGAGGTGGAGGGGGTTGGTGTGGTTGTAGCGACAAACAAGCAGTGATAGAAGCAGATCATCAAAAGATGTCAACAACAATAGTACAATAGAACACATAGGTGTTAAAGTTAAAGTTGGTGATATTATCTAAACGAATGTGCTAATTAAGAATGGATGGTAGGGCACTCAAGGTATAGCTCTAGTGGGTTTTTTTTTTATTTTATATAATGGAAATAGGTGGGAAAAGGAAAATCTTTATAATTTATTGGGAAAAAAAAAAAGAAGGGGGAAACAGAAAGGGGGTGGGGATGGGGGAGGGGACTCACGACCTAAAGTTGTTGAATTCAATATTCAGTCCGGAAGGCTGTAAAGTCCCTAGTCGGAAGATGAGGTGTTGTTCCTCCAGTTTGCGTTGGGCTTCACTGGAACAATGCAGCAAGCCAAGGACAGACATGTGGGCAAGAGAGCAGGGTGGAGTGTTAAAATGGCAAGCGACAGGGAGGTTTGGGTCATTCTTGCGGACAGACCGCAGGTGTTCTGCAAAGCGGTCGCCCAGTTTACGTTTGGTCTCTCCAATGTAGAGGAGACCACATTGGGAGCAACGAATGCAGTAGACTAAGTTGGGGGAAATGCAAGTGAAATGCTGCTTCACTTGAAAGGAGTGTTTGGGTCCTTGGACGGTGAGGAGAGAGGAAGTGAAGGGGCAGGTGTTGCATCTTTTGCGTGGGCAAGGGGTTGTGCCATAGGAGGGGGTTGAGGAGTAGGGGGTGATGGAGGAGTGGACCAGGGTGTCCCGGAGGGAGCGATCCCTACGGAATGCCGATAAGGGGGGTGAAGGGAAGATGTGTTTGGTAGTGGCATCATGCTGGAGTTGGCGGAAATGGCGGAGGATGATCCTTTGAATGCGGAGGCTGGTGGGGTGATAAGTGAGGACAAGGGGGACCCTATCATGTTTCTGGGAGGGAGGAGAAGGAGTGAGGGCGGATGCGCGGGAGATGGGCCGGACACGGTTGAGGGCCCTGTCAACGACCGTGGGTGGAAAACCTCGGTTAAGGAAGAAGGAGGACATGTCAGAGGAACTGTTTTTGAATGTAGCATCATCGGAACAGATGCGACGGAGGCGAAGGAACTGAGAGAATGGGATGGAGTCCTTACAGGAAGTGGGGTGTGAGGAGCTGTAGTCGAGATAGCTGTGGGTGTCGGTGGGTTTGTAATGGATATTGGTGGACAGTCTATCACCAGAGATTGAGACAGAGAGGTCAAGGAAGGGAAGGGAAGTGTCAGAGATGGACCACGTGAAAATGATGGAGGGGTGGAGATTGGAAGCAAAATTAATAAATTTTTCCAAGTCCTGACGAGAGCATGAAGCAGCACCGAAATAATCATCGATGTATCGGAGAAAGAGTTGTGGAAGGGGGCCGGAGTAGGACTGCAACAAGGAATGTTCCACATACCCCATAAAGAGACAGGCATAGCTGGGGCCCATGCGGGTACCCATAGCCACACCTTTTATTTGGAGGAAGTGAGAGGAGTTGAAGGAGAAATTGTTCAGCGTGAGAACAAGTTCAGCCAGACGGAGGAGAGTAGTGGTGGATGGGGATTGTTCGGGCCTCTGTTCCAGGAAGAAGCTAAGGGCCCTCAGACCATCCTGGTGGGGGATGGAGGTGTAGAGGGATTGGACGTCCATGGTGAAGAGGAAGCGGTAGGGGCCAGGGAACTGGAAATTGTTGATGTGACGTAAGGTGTCAGAGGAATCACGGATGTAGGTGGGAAGGGACTGGACAAGGGGAGAGAGAAGGGAGTCAAGATAACGAGAAATGAGTTCTGTGGGGCAGGAGCAAGCTGAGACGATCGGTCTACCGGGGCAGTTCTGACATCTTTTGATGATCTGCTTCTATCACTGCTTGTTTGTCGCTACAACCACACCAACCCCCTCCACCTCTCTGTCTCTCTATCTCTCCGCCCCCCACACACACACCTTAAACCAGCTTATATTTCAGCTCTTTCCTGGACTCGAACTCAAGTTCTGTCGAAGGGTCATGAGGACTCGAAACGTCAACTCTTTTCTTCTCCGCCGATGCTGCCAGACCTGCTGAGTTTTTCCAGGTAATTCTGTTTTTGTTATGAACTTAGGATGGTTTGTTGCCTCCTTGGTGCCAAGGTCAAGGATGTCACTGAGCGGAACAAAATTAACAGCTACCAAATATGGATTAATTAAGGAAAGCCAGTATAAATTTGTTAAGGGAAAATCCTGATTTATTAATATGCTGAGGTTTCTGATGATGTAACAATGAGGGTTGTTGGGGGTCATGCAGTCGATGTGGTATACATGGACTTTAAAAAGGCATTTGATAAGGTGCTAGCTAACTGTTTTTGGATTGAAGGAAGATATACATTGGGGTTCCCCAGGTATCAGTGTTAGGACCACTACTTTTCTTGATTTATATTTATGTCCCAGATTTTGTTGTATTGGGCAGAATTTCAAAATTTGTGGATGGTGCAAAACTTGGAAGTATTGTGAACTATAAGCAGGATAGTGATAAACCTCTTGAGGACATCAACAGGCTGGTGAAATGGGCAGACAAGTGGCGGATTAAATTTAATGCAGAGAAGTGTGGAGTGACTCATTTTGGTAGTAAGAACAAAGACAGACAATCTAAATTAAAGGGTAAAGTTCTAAAGGGAGTGTAGTAACAGAGGGACCTGAGGGCACATATGCACAAATCATTGAAGTTGCTTGGAAAGGTTGAGAAAGCGGTTAATAAACGAGATATGGGATCCTGGGCTTTATAAATAGGGGCATAGAGCACAAAAGCAAGGAAGTTATGATGAACCTGTATAAGACCCTAGTTTGACATAAACTGGAGTATTGTGTCCAATTTTAGACACCACAGTTTAGGAAGGATGTGATGACAATAGGGAGAGTGCAGAAAAGATTCATGAGAATGGTTCCAGAGATAAGGAACTTCAGCTAATTTGTTAGATTGAAGAAGCTGGTTTGTTGCCCTTGGAGAAGAGAATATTGAGGACATTTAATAGAGGTTATTAAAGTCATAAGAAGTCTGGACAAAGTTGATAGGGGAAAATATTCCCATTGGTGGAAGGATCCGAGAACCAGAGGACACCAATTTAAGATGATTGGAAAAAGATGCCATGGTGAGATAAGGAAAATCTTTTTTTTTGCAGTGTTACAATCAGGTGAGGAGGGGTCGAATGGCTTCCCTTTCTTTCTCTTCTCGCATGACCACAACCAGTTTGTTGAAAAGGACATATTTGCTAAGTCAGTGAATGCTTAACTGTTAATACAATGCGATCAGACAGGTTTTCTTGCGTTTACCAAAGAGGTTAGCTTTATTATACTTAATCCAGTCTAAATAAAATATAAAATATGCTCCAACTTTCATACACACACACACAATCAAAGTTCACATACCAATAGGTTACAGAGCAGGGAAGGATAGATTTGTCAACTTAGAGTCCAGAGAAATAAGATGGTATACAGTCTGTAGTTCGGTGACTCGGCCTTTTGACTTTCCTTTGGTGGTCTCGATGTTTCTGATTTAAAGATGTAGATGGCTGATTTGGCTGTTCTCCTGGAGACAGTAGTGCTGGGTTGAATTCTTTCAAGAAGCCTCTATCTATCACAGGGGTGTCCCTGGATGGTCGCAGTCAGCAAACAGCATTCAAAGCTTACAAGATGGGTTGGACAGAGAGTGAGGAAGGAGGGACTCAATCGGGTCTTTTCTCACCAGCTTCTCAGCTGCTTGTCCTCTTACTGCAAGAAAGAAGAAGTTTAAACACACAAAGGG
This sequence comes from Carcharodon carcharias, assembly GCF_017639515.1. NCBI lineage: Eukaryota > Metazoa > Chordata > Chondrichthyes > Lamniformes > Lamnidae > Carcharodon > Carcharodon carcharias. Next base: position 39,238,517 of record NC_054474.1, on the reverse strand, counting down.
TCTTAATAAGTTCCTGTCTGAGAATCCTCTCTCTTAGCCAATGTCCCATTGTTCAAGTTATTGGGTTTAGTATATTCCCATTGTAGCTTGATGAGTTCATGTCTGCGAACCCTCTGTCGAATAACACAGGTGATTGCCTTCATATCTTACTAAAGGGGACAGTACTTGTGGCACACTGTATTCTCCTGAGGCCATTGTCCTTGATGGGCCTTTGCAGACATGGTGTCTCCATCTCTGTGGGTTCCAATGTGAAGAACACAGAGATGCAAATTGGGTAGCCATCTTTGTTACGAGCTCAAGTCACACATTTAGTGTGTGTTTTTCAAATGTTTCTGCTTTTAAAAGTTCTGTTTGGTTTTCCAGTCAATGGATTAAATTTCATTGTTTGGCATAATGCATGTTTTCATGACAGCTTGAATGGTTAGGATCTGGAATGCACTGATTGTGAGTGAGGCAGATTCAATCAAGGACTTCACAAGAGATAATTATCCAAAGTGAAAACATTTGCAGGGCTACAAGGAAAAAGTGGGGAGTGGGACTACATCAGTTGCTGTTGCAGAGAGCCGCAGACATGATGGGATGAATGACCTCCTTCTATACTGAAGCCATTCTATCTTTCTATGTACATCTCAGCTGAAACCAATGATAAGTGAGCAGGTTGTCTTCAACTCATCTGAGGCCACAAGGAGGCACCGTGGAAAAGTGACCAAGAGCAGAGGCCACTGCACGGGCAGAGTACTGAATGGGCCATTGGAGTTTTCTCACCCGTAAGTGTGCATTTCTCTTTTCCAAAATATATGGACAACTGATGTCAAACGTCATTTCATACTTCTCTAAATTTATTCCGTCACTTGTCCACCCATTTCACCAGCCTGTCTATGTTCTCTAGAGGTTTATCACTATCCTGCTTTCATTCTTTAATGGCAGGACAGAAGAAGAGTGAAGAAGTGCTGAAGGGAAGCAATTGTCCATAAAGCAGGGCAGTGAAACCCCTGGACAGATGTGCATCACTCATGACAGTAAGAGTGGAATATGACTAAGGTCAGAATTTTCCACTGCAATTGGCGGTGGGTATGTTTGGCGACATAAGCGACAATATGACGAGAAGGCCAAAAATTGGTTTTAGTCCATCATGGAACCAGTTTACCATCTTCCACTCCGCCCGTCAACAGCAGGCCACGTTTCCCACTGTCCAAAGTTGGGAACTTGATTTTAATGCATTTGCAAACCGGAATCATTCCCCCAATCAAATTTACTGCCCATGTTGGTGTGACTTCAGAATGGCATCATTCTTGACTGTCTTTACCTGGCGAGCTGAACTTCGAGGGGAACTCAGAGGTGAGTGCACACAACTTTGCACAGAACTCATGAAGATCGCCCATGGGACAACAAGGAGGAGGCACCGCACATTCGGTAGGGGGACACAGACAAGTCGCCTTTGCCCTGATGGCTTTCAGTGCAATGCCAGGGCAAGGACTCCAGTGCACGGGAGACTGGAGTGGGGGTGGGACCAAGGCAGCAAAGACTGTTGAAAGTCCATAAACACATTAGGGGCGGATGGGGGAGCAGGGTGGAGGGGGTGGTTGAGGGAAGTGGCCACATACTTAGAGAAGCTTATCAAAAGTGAGCATTCTTCTGCATCTGAGACCGGTCAGCAGCAGCTCCATTGACAAGCTTGGAGTCAGGCCTCTGAAGCGTTTCTGACCACTCAAGCAACGCAAAGCATGAATGTGCCACGAAATGCTCCAGAACTTTTCATCCTTCAGGGGCAGACTGTAAATTAATGTTTGTTTTAGGGGGCTGCAGGACAATTGGATGATAGGGCAAGTTGTTGAATCCCTTTGCGAAATGTGGCCAAGGGCAGTCACTGGTGGAGGTGCTCAGAATCCCTTGCAATGTATGTATTCAGGTTTGAACCAATATCCCTCATGGTTCAAGCTAACACCACAGCTTTGCAGTGTGGGTTAGGAGAATGCCTTCACCTGACCTGAGAGCAGACCATGCAGTGCAGTGGGGCAGAGGTGCATGGGGTTTTGTACATCCATGAAGCGCACTAAACACTGGCCATCCAAGAGGTGCTCAGCACTCTCCAGCATGGGTAAAGGGGTCTCGAGATGCAGCCAGAGCTGGAGACTCAACCAAGAGAGGTCCTTGGGAGACATATGCTAACCCTCGCATCTCTCTCTTTGATCCTGCAGGAGGACAACATCAGGATCATAGTGACCTGGCTCTATGCCTCATCGCTTACAGGGAGCAGAGAAGGAGAAGATTGTGACGGAGACGCCTGGCTCACCAAAGTGAGGAACACCACCCTCAAGGTGAAAGTGCAGCAGGGCACCCTCCACACACAGTTGAAGATCCACAGTAAGCCATTGCTCGTAGGTGCCTCGCTGGACCCAGGGACTATAGATGACGCTTGTCATTTCTTCAGATGAGCGACAACCAGTGTTGTCAAAGATTATGCAAGTCTAGGGAACTGGTTGGTCCCATGTGCCGCCTTCTGCAGGATTTAGTGCCACAGGGACTTGGAGAGCATCCACTGCCAGTGGTCGTGAAAGTGACAGCGGCGCTCAATTCTTATGGCAGTGGCTTCTTCCAGGGCTCCACAGGTGACCCGTGTAGGGTCTCACAAGCCGCCATGCACAAGTGCATCCAGGGGGTCATGGGCGCCATCTTTACGAAGACACTGAAATATGTCCATTTCAACTTGGGTCAGACAAGCCAGGAAGCAAGAATGCTGGGATTTGCGGTGATCTCTGATGTTCCATAGGTACAGAGTGTCATTGACTGAACTCAAGTGATGCTTAGATCTCCATGGCAACCAGCAGTCCAGTACGTGAACTAAAAGCGCTTCCACTGGCTGAATGTTCAGCTGGTCTGCAACCACTGTAGACGCATCCTGCAGATTCCTCAGGGTGCGTCCACGACTCCTGCATCAGATCCCTGACATCTTCCAGGGTCAACTGAGGCTACAGGGTTGGCTCCTCGGTGAGAAGGGCTACTCACAGAGGCCGTGGCTGATGACGCCCATGCGCCGCCCTCAGAATGCAGCAGAGAGATGGTTTAATAAGGCTCATGCTGCAGCCTGGACTTTGTTGGGACAGACGATTGGCATTTTGAAAATGTGGTTCCAGTGCCTTGACAGGTCTGGTGGAGCATTGCAATACAGTCCTCAGTGGGTGTCGCACATCATCATAATTTGTTGTGTACTCCACAGCCTGGTGCTGCAACTGGGGCCCGATGGTCCCTGGCTGACTCCTTGAGGAAAAGGTGAAGCTGGAGTGAGATCGAGCTGCCCTGCACCCCTTTCGCATTGACACTGTTGCAGGCCAACTATAGCATCAGCAATGGAGTTCAGCCCACACAGCAGTGCAGGACCGATGTCCTGGACGAAGGTCTCTATGGCAGCTGCTAACCTGCCAGTCTTAACCTTGGTGCATCAGCATGATTGCAATTACACCTTGGTCTCAAGGCAGATGGACTCCTCCATTGTCCCTGAGTGTAACCTGTGGAGTGCAATGGATACCCCTCTCTGATGTTCCCGTGTTTGTCTTTGAAGTTCCAACAACAGCTTGAGGACCGAGTCCAGAGGCACATCATCTGACTCGCACTCCGCAGATTCCTTGCCTCCAGCAGCCTTCCGAGTGCCAGTGACTTCGGATGTCCCAGCCTCCACCTGCTGTGGAACAGATTGTGTGCTGTGCTCACCAGATTGTGATCCTGAGGCTGCCCTACATCTAAGTCCCACTGAGGTGTGTATCGCTCCTCCAGTGGAGGGTGCAGGTGAGCACCATGATAGGTCTTCAACGGTGCTACCCTCAGGGTCCTCATCCAGGGCACTCTTGGCACTGGGTCTGGGTCAAGGTCACCTAAAGGCAACGTGCAGATGTCTCTTGGAGTGAAAGTGGAGATTATTAGTGCTTGACAGCTACGTTCCACACAGAACATTGGACTCAGAGTAGCGTTGAGAGAGGGATGACCTGGTGCAGGGTCCTCATGTGGATGCTTGCCGCTGACCTCACCATCGCCACAGGAACAGCCCATGTCCTCTCCGGCCAGCTCAATGCGTGGCTCTCGAATGGAGTGAGGATCTTTATGTCTGGCACTACACCCATGGTCTGGGACCTCTCCCGGTGATTGTGCGTGATCTTGCCCTACATAAACACAGATGGAAAGAGTGTGAGCAAGGCGCATGCCAGGCCAAATAAGATGGATACCAGGCATACGTGTGTGCTGAGTGGAGCCATTGACGGAATGAGGAGGCGATCTCCAGAGGAGATGAGGCCAGATGGAGATGTGAAGGTGTGTATGTGAGAAAGTGAGTGGTGATGTCCTTTGAGATGGCAGTGAGTGAGATGCCAGTGAATGTGGCATGGGCTTGTGCATGGGTGAGTTGAGAGTGACAAGATGGTTGACTTACCCTGGCAGCACAGATGAGATCTTTCATCCTTTTTCTGCACTGGATGGCTGACCTCTTGTGTGCAGTGTTGGCACTGACCACCTCTGCCACGGCGTCTCAAGCTGGAGTGGTGAGACTCTGCGGCCAGAGTAGGTAGAGGACATCACAACAGGCCTACACAGCATCCAAAAGGCGTTCTGGGATGCGTCCCTGAATCGGGGAACTGCGCTCTTCTTGGCTTTTGGGGCCATGTCATCACTGGAGCAGCCCTGGGCTTCAAGCGTTGAGAACTGTGCGCACGGCTGCAGTTTAAACGTAGCACCTGGAGTAAGGAAACAGCGAGATAGAAGTAAAGCTGTATTCGATATCACCATCCACAAAAGTGTAAGGGTCATTAAGTTCCGCAGGACCTTCGCCATGCTGCTGCATAAGTCTAGTTGGATCCAAATAATTAATTTCCTGGATGTGTATTTGTATCCTTTCTTCTGAAACCTTGAATCGTTTATGGGGACGTGGCAGGCAAATTGGAGGCCATCTGCCAGCGAGATAGCATGGCTCCTGTGACTGTATAATTTATGAAGTGGGAAGGGGACAATATGGTGTGAAAATTGCCACTGCAGTCAGCAGGTAAAACATTGCTTTTCAAGCCCACTACTATACTTAGTGCAATTCTGGGACAAATCTGCCCTATGTCTTCAATGATAGTGTTCTCAGGGGTGGGGGTGGGGATTGGAGGGGGTGTGGGGAGTTGTCATCTCTTCAAGGGATATCCTTTGACCCCAGAATCCGTCCACGGAGATTGTGAGGTAGAATGTAGAGTTGCAGCACCAGGGATGAAGGGCTTATGACTGCTGCCTGGAAAGTGAGTGCTTACATTCTTGTTGAGTGCTGAGGGAGTGGAAGCCCTTCCTGTTGCTGAATCTCATTAGCCAGTCACTGGGTGCCCTGATGGCCATATTGCAGGCGATTACATCCTGCTTCTGGGGGTATCCAGGAATTGAGTAAAAGCCCACTGCCCTTTGTGCCTGGGTGGGCCCATCTGTCTGAATTGAATCTCCCACCCAGCTCTTGCAAACTGGGCATTGGTGACCTGCAATGTCAGTGCTGAACAGCTGTTTGCAAGATTCCACCAAGGTCACAGCTAATCCTTAGAAGGATCCAGTGGTGAGGAAATTCAAGACCACAGTGGCTTTGACAGTTTCTGGCAGGGATGGCGAGCAATGCTGTGAGGTGTGGGATGTTTCACCATGAGGGCACACACCTCTCTGACAATCTGTGGACAGTCACAGTCTGCTCCTGTATTGCTTATCCAACATCTCCATGTAACTCTGTCCCAAAATTCGAGAGTTGTGCTCCCATTTGCTACCTGCGTTGTGTTCAGTTAGACTCTCAATATTGCCCCTGCAATACCAAGAGGGTGCTGACCCACTGTACTGCCCAAGCACATTTTGACCACTCACCCTGCAACCTGTGCATAACTGAAGGTAGCCATGTGCAAGTGGCTGAGTGCCCTTTTCAGCCATGCTCCCTTTTATGAGCCCAACTAATTTTAGTGGGTGACCGTGACTGGCTCCCAACTGTGCTGCCACCTCCATGCACCTTGATCAAGCCTGCAATTCATGCAACCACATCAAAATCCCAACTTGGTCGTCTATGGTCTCGCAATGAGTGCTTTAACTAGCTTAACTCACCATATCACCGGATGGGTCTGATGTCTGCTCCTGACCTAATTAAACTTGCCAGCAGCAGGAATGGCGATGGGGAACTGGCACACTGACTGGAAACACTATTTTCTATGCCTGTCTGCCTCCGTTCCTGTCTCCAGTGGAACCTAAAAGTTAGATCCTATGTCAATGATGCTATATAAATGCAAACTGTTGTTAAATTTAATAAGCTATCAATTATGTAGAATTCAAAATGCACTGTCTTAATTAATGCGGTCTCCTCTACATTGGAGAGACCAAATGTAAACTGGGCGTCCGCTTTGCAGAACACCTGCGGTCTGTCCGCAAGAATGACCCAAACCTCCCTGTCGCTTGCCATTTTAACACTCCACCCTGCTCTCTTGCCCACATGTCTGTCCTTGGCTTGCTGCATTGTTCCAGTGAAGCCCAACGCAAACTGGAGGAACAGCACCTCATCTTCCGACTAGACACTTTACAGCCTTCCGGACTGAATATTGAATTCAACAACTTTAGGTCTTGAACTCCCTCCTCCATCCCCACCCCCTTTCTGTTTCTTCCCCCTTCCTTTTGTTTTTTCCAATAATTTATATAGATTTTTCTTTTCCTACCTATTTCCATTATTTTTAAATCTTTTATGCCCCCCCACCCCCACTAGAGCTATACCTTGAGTACCCTACCATCCATTCTTAATTAGCACATTCGTTTAGATTATATCACCAACTTCAACAACTCTGTGTTCTTTTGTTCTGTTGTTTGTGACATCTTTTGATTATCTGCTCGTTTCACTGCTTGCTTGTCCCTACAGCAACAACCCCGCCTCCACTTCTCTCCCCCCCACCCAACCACCACCCCCCCCCACCCCCACCTTAAACCAGCTTATATTTCACCCCTCTCCTTGGATTCACCTAGTTCTGTTGAAGGGTCATGAGGACTCGAAATGTCAACTCTTTTCTTCTCCGCCGATGCTGCCAGACCTGCTGAGTTTTTCCAGGTAATTCTGTTTTTGTTTAGAATTCAAAGTTTGTTTTCCAGAAGCTTTATAGTATAACCTCACATATGAGGTTAATAGCAGCCAAGCCTGATTAACATATCGATCTGATTTTATTTAAAATTAATCAAATCTTTGTGTGAATTAAATACAGAGCACTGGTTAATAACTTATGCCTGACAAAGTATCAATTTTAATCTCAAAGTTTTATAAAGGTAGCTTCCTGAATCTTAAGTCATTAATTAAAATATGAAGTTGTTAATGGCAATACAATATTAACCCTTTACATTTCCTGCACCTTTCCCAAAGTCAAATGGTATATATTAACTTGGTTTGATAAGTGTAGGGATGGAACAGAGCCTATAAATTCTCTAATAATAATCTCTGTTCCACTACATATTGATAATAGTCACTGAATTTGTTGTAAATTGGTAAACTGATCCAAATTGGTTTGTAGTGGTGACTCAACCATATAGTTTTGTATTTATAGAAGGGCATTTTGTTTTATTAGTGAATCTCTGTTTTCAAAGTGAAGGATGTTGGTACTAGACATTGAAATACCTGCTATTTTTGTCACAGTATTGGGTATAACACGAGTTCAATACAGAACCAAGTCTCCTACTGCCTCCTTTAACCGAAAGGACAATATTTCAGAAATCCATTAGCATGTATTTTTTCATTGAAATTTCACAGGGTGATGTTACCAATTTGTGCCAAATTATGGCAGTTTTGTGCTCTGAATTTTTGTGGATTTGCCCAAATCTATTACAGGTGGGACATCTACAGCTGGATGAAAATGGAAAATTACATCTCATCTGTCTGGGCTGAATTGAATCAAGCTCCCAGGAGTGAAAAAGGACATTTGCTAAACTGCTATGTGACTCTGTTCTCTTGATCTAGATATATGATGATGCATTGATACCATACAATCAGGACAAGTAAATGAGCACATTTATTCAATTAATGTTGTCAAAATCAGAATAAAATGTCTAGTCCATCATGTGTTTTGTCTGCATTCTTTTTATACAAATAATTGCCTTTTTCTCCTTTTTCTTTTTTTAAATGCAGTGACTTATAGTAGAACACCTTGATGCTATTTGTTTTATAAGCAGAGTATCAGCAAGCTATCTAACTATTGGGGATTCAAAGCTGAAGTTGGTTATCTGTCTTTTGCTCAGTGGTAGCACTCTCGCCTGAACCAGTAGGTTGTCATTTCAAGAGACTTGAGCACATCATCTAGGATGACACTTCAAACTAGGCAAACTGAAGCCACATATTCCCCCTCAAGTGCACATGAAAGAACCTGCAGCACCATATAAAAAACAGTAGGTGAGTTCTTCCCAGTATCTTTGCCAATATTTATCCCTTCACCAATATCATCAAGACAGATTATCTAGCCAATTTCTTATTGCTATTTATGGAAGTTTCCTGGGTGCAAATTGTCTACTGTGTTACAGTGCATTACAACAGTGAATATACTTCAAAAATGTTTCATTGGATGGTAAGTACTTTGGGTTGTCTGAAGTTTTAATAGGTGCTATATAAGTTCAAGTCTTTCTTCCATGCAATTCTTTCACATTCACATTCTGACTGATGTCGAAGGATAATAATCAGTTCAAAAGCTGCCTGATACTTTCCCATCTCTTAGCCCCAGCAATATTGAGATAATTATTATGGATGAAGTTGCCTAGGATCAACAAACTCAACACAGAGCAGATCCTTCCTTGTTTGCCTGATTCCAAACCATATGGCTCATGTACTGTGCCACTAGTGGAAGTTCCAATAACATAGTAAACTTTTATTTAGTTTATTATTTAAAGAGCAACAATTTCCTTTCTGGCTACCATGACTCTACACATCCTTACATATGCACACCAGTTAGGGCAGCAACTTGTGATGGAGATTGTGCAATTTTAAAATTGCTCTCTAGTCATCCATCCCAGCTTGAGTCATTAACGTTGGGGAAGGGGGGGGGGGGGGTGGGGTAGACAATAAAAATGGAGGCAAATACACAAAGCAAGTTTACACAATCAAATGTAGAGTTGAAAATAAAACTATCGAAATTTGGGTTGAGAGTCAATCCTTGAAATTAGTAAAATTTCAGCATACCTGCCAATGGATATTTAGATGGTTTATGAATCAATAACCGAATATATTATGCATAATACACACAATTCTTTTGGAAAAATATACTTTATTCATAAAATACCTGAAAGAACATTACAACACATTTCAAAATGGCCATCACAAAAAGTGCAATGGTCTTCAACTTTTCCACATAGCTTCAATACAATGAACATCGCAGACAATTCAATATGGTCATTACAGACAGTCAGGCAGTGCAATGTGGATAGCAGAAGGTGCGAGTTAACCAGTCCACTCTCGTGTCCTGAGTCGTCGAGCTTCAACTCATCAAGGACTGACCCTAACGCCAGTGCCAGGTATTGGCTACAGGGCGGGCTATATGCAAATACAGAGTCGCGCAAGGCTCCGCAGTCATTGGTTGGAAAGAACTCGTGGGTGTGTCAGCGCTGTGTAGCGTGTTGGCATAAAGATGAGCAGGAGAGGTGGGAGCTGTTGGTGCCGGCGATGCAAAGCGTGGTGTTAATGCTAATTGTAATACCGATCCTGAGCCCAAAGCAGGTCGTTCACCGCCCACAGTTCTGTGTTGATCGCGGCACACTCCTTTTGGACAACAAACGAGGAATCATTGACATTGGCTTTTCCTCAGTTGTGACTGCACGTCTCGGATTTTTCCAGTGACTGCGGGCTGTTGCAGGTAAAACTCAGTCAATGCAAGTGTTACCGCTGCATCTGTTTTTTTCTCTGCGTTGTGGTTTAACGTGTTACTGTTACTCTATCGGAGCAAATTGTCACAATAGATTGCCATGTTTTAACCACCAGAGAACCTTTCTTTGACTTTATTGGACCCGAGACTGAGTGGAGCACTTGGAAAGGATATTTCTAAAGTCTAACTCTAAGCAGTTTTCATTCTCAACAGGACAGTGGAAACGCTTCCCTGAGCATTTAAACTATAGAGGACACTGCACTGCAGGCCATTCGGCCCACGGTGCCTGTATGGGCACTTAGAGCAATCGAAATAGACCCATTCCCCAGTTTCCCTGAAATAGTTAATTAAAGAGGAACCTCTTGTCTATAAAACTGTTTTTCTTCAGCATTGCTATATTGCTGTAAACAGTCTTCAAAAAGATGGCTTCAATCTTATTTACTTAGAACTGTATATTAAAACCTGGCCGTGATCCTAGGTGATTGATATAATTCGCGGCAGAAACGGCACTGCAGTTGCTGTCTGTTGGAACTCGGCGGTCTAATTATTAGTTCTGGCTCTGTCTTTAGATCGTGTGAGTTGGACTTTTTTGAAAATACATGACATTGGACCAGCGCGCTGGGTTTTATCCAGCTGCTTCCAGCAACTCATAGATTTAAACTATCTCAGAAATTGTGGCGAAGCCATAGAGTCTTCGTACTTTTCTTTTATTCATTCACGGGATGCCGGCATCGCTGGCTGGACCAGCATTTATTGCCCATCCCTTGTACAACGAAGTTCTAATGAAATAGAGCTTCAACATTAATGCATGTGTGCACATCCCAGTCTGGTGTAGGACAATCATTGACCTAAAAGCAACGTCCTTAAAGAGAAAAAATAAATAATCGGAAGAACTTCGAAGATGCCCTGCCCTATCGAAAATCGAAGTTGAGTCGCGATTTCTGGCGGACCAGGCGCATGTATCTATCCCCCAGCAAGCTGGCGGAAAACAGCGGCGTTTAACATTCATCATTCGATTATCAATTGGCCCCAGGGAATGCAGTAACTTTTCTGTCTATCATGCCCCCAGTGTTTCAATTTAATAATAGATGCGATGGTGAATACCATTTCTACATTTTAATATCTGCTAATGAGCTGTGAGAGTTCTCCTGTGTTTTGTACAACTTTTAAAAATAAAGTGTTTTAGTCCCACCAAAGGATTAAAGGATAGCCTTTCACAGTATTGACGTTTTCTTTCCAGTGCTTTGATCGATGGGCTGCGGTTAATGTTACTCGCACTTTTGGGGATGCTGTACTTTGGCGAAGCAATTCTCCGAGATGTGCGCAGAAACTGGCGCAATACCAGTTTGCACGTGGAGTTTCCTGTGCAGATATTGCCCTAAAGAGTATTGGGGAGCAAGTTAAGGAGACCAACCAGATTAAAATAAAAGGGGGGGGGGGGGTGGGGGGCAGGTATTCCATTATTTACGGGACTGAGTGGACATCTTGTCTGCAGATATGATCTCAATCCCAACAGCAAAGGAATAACTAGAATGAAATGCGATATGTAAAATCAAATTAGTCATGAACGCATTAATTTGAATATTAAGAAAATATGCAATCAGTTTGAACTTATTCACCTATTTGAGGGAGATTTTTTCAGTAGGATTAGTCAAGTGTTTCACGTGTAGGCGAATTTGATTTTGAATATATTAGGTCATCAGTTAAGTAGGTCCTGCTGGGTTAATTGTTACAGTTCCAAGGCAATATGCCTTCAAGCAACACGTGTGGAGCACCATTCAGCGTAGTATGTCCACCGCACCAAGTCTGAGTGAGTATTTCAATAGGTGAGCTGTCTATTGAAATTTACATTCAGAACTGGGTTGGTGTAACAGCCAAAGACCTATTATAGGTTTTTGTTTTGGACGGGGTGGGTTACTATATGAAAGTAGTGGCTTGGTGGAGTCAAGCGGTTAAGACAGTGTTGAGTAGTTGCAGCAAGGCTGAGCGCCAGTTCATACGGCTCTTGCGAGGCTATTGGAACGCAAATGAGCTGTCTTCGGATATCAGTGCTGAAATATACACTCGGCTCCAATTCAGTTAGATCAGTTCCCGCTTCAACAGCCCAAATGTCCATAGTCAGACTGAACACAGACACACTGCCATTGATTATTGAAACAAGACATTTACACTAAATTGCCACCCCAAGTCAAAGATTGCGAGAGCTATGGACCTTTGTGTAAGGGTATCTGTAGGCTTATGTGTATATCCATGTAAATGTACACCTGAATGCGAAATGTGTTGTTGGAAGAACATTTATGCGGAGCAACGTGAGGAGAGATAGCCGAGAGGCCGAAGTGGATAAAATATCATACCTGTGCCCACGATCCTGAATTGGACGTGAGTCACCATTAGATTGTGACTCTCGAACTCAGAAGCCAATATCATTTTACTCCACTTTGAAAATCGTTACCATCTTCCAACAGCCTCCTCCCTTTCAGAACACAGTCTTTCAAATCAAGTGGGATGTGTGTTAGTCTTTTTTCATGACTGACCATAATAAAAGAATTTCAGTGTTGTTTGACATTTTTCTACAACTAAAAGGGGGACGGCACTGGATTCCTTTGTCTTAATACGTTTCCGCAACACTAGAGAACAATATTAATTTGACGTGCAGTTTTCTTTTCATATTCTTTTCATACTTCTACCCACCGTTTAGCAAACCTAGTTCCTCGGCAACTCATGAACTGAAGTCCCGATGCTGTGGCGTTAAGTGGTGCCATTTAGTGGAGACAGACTGGGGAGCTTCCTGGTAACCAGGCAGCGATGGTTTGCCAATGTTTGTTTAAAATTATTTTAATAGCCCAGAATCAATTCTATTAACACTGCTTTTATTGCTAAGTTAAATGTAATAATTACATTACAAGATATTGGAGACCTGTTTTGGGGTGCTAACATCATCGTTGTTGCTAGTTGTAGTCTGCACGTTTTATTTAAAAACTAACGATAGCCAGACTAACCATGTAAAACAATCTGTTTGTCACAAAAAATAACAAATTCATTCTCTGCAGTCTTTCCACTATGATACCAGAATATGTTGATACTCAATCGGACGATTCACCTCATTGCTCAACCATTTTCAATGTAATTGGGCTTTCAATGGGTGATCCATTGAATGATTTTGATGTTCCAGCATGAAGCTAAGTAGCAGGTTAATCTGCTGATTCCCAGAAGTCTGAGGTATCAGTGCTGTATTTTTGTAATAAGTTTTTTCTGCTGTGGGATGCTCTTGTGAACACAAATTGAAACAAGAGAATTTAGGCCTACATGAACCGTTGGGAGAAAGATTATTTTCACATAGTAGCTGGGAGGTGTATGAGTGTTGAGAGGGCACTTGAAGAATTGAAGGTCTATCGCCTTCATGAAGTTTTTGGCAAATCCAGTTTGTTTACACACAGACAATGGTGGCATAATTCCTGTCGAAACCCATACATGTATCACTTGTGTTATTGTGGCAAAATGACATGACCTTCCTAGTTATTCTCTCCACACCCGCTCCTCTCTGAAAATGCTTTCTCATTAAACTATTTTAACAGCTGTGCCCCAGTCATCAGCATGTCACACATACATGTCTCAGCAGGGCTCAGTCATCAGGAATCAGAAATCTAGCTTGTTACCCCCTCCTCCTATGCTGAAGCCAATTATAGTGATCCCACTGCTCCTCTCACTGAGCATTGTTGAGAAGAATGAACAACCACCACTGAAGTTTAGTTGGAAAAGGTTTACCTCTTGTTATGTGACTCACATCACAGCATATTATGCTCCTTAGTTGCTGCATCATTGTGCAGCATTTATCTCACCTATTGCAATCATCATCTTCTGCAATCCTCTCTTTACATAACCATTAACTGCTTTATACGTCAGAGACGCTTACCATAAATTAGTTTATACTGTTCACCAGGCAATGATTTAACTTAATCAAGCCACTTAACTCTTTTTATATTCAAAAGATGTGACCAATTATGTTAGTAACTCTGACTGACTGGAGATACAACTGCAAAATAGTCACTTAGATACTCAGCTTTTAATGCAAACTCGTGTGTGTGTGCATGTGTATCAGAGTGATAAAGTGTGTATGTACATATATCACTTTTAATGAGGACCAACATCTTGAAGCGCTTCAGTCAGGAAGAAAGGAACCTTAGAGTGGGAATTATAAGAGGTGATGGAAAGCATGGCTGAGGTGATAGGTTTTCAAAAGGCTTTTAAAGACAGAAAGGCAGAGGGGTTTAGGCCACAATAAAGGGCATGGAGTTGGCCAAGAGAAAGTGGGTGAGATCATGGTCTTAAAGAATTTTTAAAAATATGCCACATATATAGCTTTATATGTGCCTATAAGCATTTTGTGACAATTTTGGTAGAATGGAGAAATATATCCTCCATTTATTTTGGTGCACAGTAGCCATATTGACTTTAAAACCCTTTTAGAACTGAAAAAAATGGACTTTTATATCAAAACATATAGAAGATGTATGTCATGCCACTGGTGTAAAAAAAAATTAAGTTCAGTTAGAACAGACCATATGCTTCAATAATACCATTGGATTATATATTGGCATCAACATAAATTATAATGCAAGTTATCAAATATTAGGATTTAAATTTTATTTAGAAATATGATAGTAGCTACCAAGGAGTGTTCTGAATGTTTCTGCCTGCATTAAGTTCACACACATCAAACCCATCATTGTCACACCCAGAGGCTTCTTATGCTGCAGTGAATCAATTTTACCATTCCCAAGATACTTGCTTCGCCCTAGCTGAATATCTACTCCAGTCATGCATCTCTGTTCGCACCCTATGTTTCTTGGTCCATGTTTACTGTTCATTTCCTGCTTCGTCTGCCGTGTCATCAGATCTTATTTTTTCAGTAATTCTCTCTAAACCCACTCCTTGCCAAATCCCTGCTGAGAAAGCAGCATAAGCTCAGCCTCTTCCCAACTCTTTACTTTCCTGTAAATGATAATTATTTTACCTGTATAATATTATCATTTTATTTGGTCAGCTTGGTATCTGATACACAGTTTATCATCATGTTTATGAATCCACAAATCAAACAATGGAGTAATTCACATCAGTAGGGCTTTTGGCTACATATAGATTCTAGCTCAAACTTCACCTCTTTATACTAACCTATATTCACTGATATCTCTGTGACATTCGCTATTCCTCTCACTCTCTGATATTCAGCATCCTTCTGGATCTATAACATTCTTCATTCCTTAATTTCTGTGCTATTCATTCTTCCTGCAATCACTGCTCTTGTCATTTTGTGTAATCAGCCTATTCGACCAATCCAGAGAAAGATTAATGCATGGGCCTAAAGGGTCCAGCCAAATGTATGACAATACCATGTTTCTGTGCTATTATGCAGCCCTCAGTACAGCCCGCTTGTACTTTAATGGAGTGTGTTGGAAGTGAAGTTGTATGGAGGGATCATGAATGTACTTGATTTCCAGGCCTGACACTTGAAGGGTGACTCTCTGTCACAAAACTGTGCTGCCGCAGCAGTCTGCGATCTTGATATTAGCCAGTTCTGTACTTCACAGGCTACTGCATTCTGTTCCACTTTGCCAGCTGCTGTTGGTTCTATTTCAGACCTGCCTTGCCTACCCCACCCTCCCTGCCACGTCCTTATCTATTCACAAGTTTTTACTGTCTCTTAAGTGCCTTTTTATTGTCATGCTTCTTCTTATCATTTTGTCTTATTATCAATTTGACCTTTTAACCATGTTCTGCTTTACTTGTTAGCACTTTACAAGTTATGCTACTGCCTTTAACACATATGCCTATATCCACCCTCCTCCCCTCTCTTTTGTTCGATTCCTTTTTAAATGCTGTTCATTGTAATCTTTCTCCAGTTCTGATACAGGCTTATACCTGAAACATTAACTTGTCTGGTCTTCCCCAGATGCTGTCACCAGCTGCATGTTTCCAGCATTTTGGTTTTGTTACATATTTCTGAATTGTGCAGATTTTAGCTCTTTAAGTAAAATTTCAGTTTGCCTGAGGTGGAAATGCACACTTTCTCTCTACAAGGTCATAGCCTGTTTAAGCCAGAGATTTTAGGTGCTGACTGGATAGGCTTAGCTTTGCATTGATATACAATTGAAATTAATCAGTTGAAACCCCTATGCAATTCACTAGCATTGGTGTACAGGTGCTTACATGAACATTAGGCAGGAACATTATGAATCCCTGTATGTCAGCACCATACTCCGTGTTATGTCTGTGGCTTATTTTTATCTGGATCTGAGTGAGAAAAAACTCAGTCTTCAGATACAGATAAACCTTTTCAGGTCCCCAGATCCGAGACATCAACAGTATTGTGAAGTACTGCAGAATTGCCTAGTAAAGATTACTGAGCTTTATGCTGAAAACAAGGATGCATTTTTGATTTCCTGCAATAATTGATTAATATGAGCAGTGTCATCGCATGTTTTTGTGTTCTCATGACCTCAGCAGGGCACCTGCCAGTATGTTGTTAATCTATTTAGTGAGTCTGAAGAACTCATAAGGAGGAGGGTTTTTTTTTGTTTAAAATTAGATAACTGGGATTTCTACAAATGTTCCCCTGGTCTCCTACTGTAACTTCAGCAGAGGATCAGCAGAAATGCTGGAGAAAAGGTGCAAACAGTGGTTTATTATAATTTTCCCAGGGTTTTTGCTGATCTTGCATCAACATCATGGTATCAAATTGGGAGATCCACGTAGAAATTTTCCTCATGAATGAATAGCACCACTGAACTATGACATATATTTGCTCCAAGATTTATTATAGAGCCAAAACATGAAATACATTTCAAAACTGATATTCCGATATTATTAATTCTATATACAATCTCACCTTGACTGAATGATACTGCACTCACCTCTGAGCCAGAAGGTCCTGGCTTCAAGGCCCATGATGTAAACAGATCATTAAGGCTGATGCCTCAGTGCAGTACTGAGATAGTGCTGCATTGTTGAAGGTGCCATCTTTTGAAAGAGATGTCTTCAGATGAATGTAAAAGAACGTGTGGCATTTTTTTCAAGGGAAGCTGCAGGGAGTTCACCTTTCCAACATTCAACCCTCAATCAATGATATGAGACTCATTGGTTGGCCTTTGATCATAATGCCATTTATTGATTCTTACTTGTGTAAATTGACTCTTGTATTAGCTTGGAAAGTAATTAATTGGCTGTGAAATACAGATTGGGATGTGTTATATAAAAATAAGTATATTCTTTTACACGGCAGTGAAATTTTGTTTCAGTAATACTGAAATTTTCTGATGTTCTCCTTCTGTGGGATTTTCAAGATGGCAGCACTCATAGTACCTTTCACAACCTTAGGGTGTTCCAAAGCATTTTACAACAGTGACTCCAAAAGCACTGCATTGATTTTAATGTAGGGGAAGCTACATAATAGGAGTCAATGGAGAATTTGTGCAGCTTATCCACAAAATATAATGACATAGCATATAGGAATTGCTCTGAAGATTGAGATGATCAAAATACAGGACTTACTGTGGTAAATTTTAACTTGCACCGGACAGGAAACTGGCAGGAGCAAATTGGCTGCACCCCCTGACTTTCCTTTTCATTGACGTCAGTATGAAGGAGATTCAAACAAAACATATAATTCCTTATCAGAAATCACCTGTTTTCCACCACTGCCCTAAAATTAGCCCTATTGTCTCTTTCACTAGGTGCAGTGCATGGACACCACATATTCCATTGCTGACTTGTCATTTTAACTTGCAACTAACTAGATAACAAAAATTCTGATAGATACAAAATAGATTCTTTATTCCATAATATTTCCTGGCAAATGTCCACTATATTATTTATATGCTTAGTTTTCACAATCTCGATGGAATGTCCAGCATTTGATATCGGGCCTTGTAAAGCTATTATTAACTACTTATGTATGGTTAATACTATAATGTATGTTTAATGTGTCAACTATGTCTAAACGCACAATCCTCGTAGTAAACAGCTATTACAGAAGACATTAAGATAAGCTAATCAAGGCAAGTTTCATTAAAAAGAAAATCTTGAAAAGAGTAACAACAAGTGACAATTGTTGTCTTGTTTCTGACAGACTTGATCCAATGAAGTCCAATGTGCCATGGTCATTTCTTTCCTTGCTTGGGTTGTGCTTGTTGATGGCAGAAGGATGGTTGGAAAAGAAAACGGCTAGAAAGCTTTATCTACGTGGCGTCTCACTCCCGCAAGAGGTAATACTGTTTTATGTAGCTAGCCATTATAGATTGACATATATATAATCTAGATTTGCCATAAATGAACAACCTCAAAATAAGAATCACCAGCACTGAAAAGCTGTTTTGCAAAACCCAGATAAATCACAGAATTGGACCTATAATGTTCACCAGTTTGCACATCATTTTTAGGTGCTGTATCATAGGACAATAATAGGTTAGTAAAGTTGCATGCTTTTGGTTCAGGATGTGGACAGCGTGATTTCCTTTATTTTTCACTTCCTTCCCTTTGTCTTTTAATTGACATTCAAACCCTGGAAGTATTGCAGAGAAGGTCCACTAATATGATCCCCAGTGCTAGATAGATGGAATGGAAGTTGGAAGTGTGTGGGTTTGGGGGGGTGTAGTGGAGGGGGGTGGTAGTTGGTGTGGTGGGTGGTGGCCGCACAATTTTACATGGGAAAACACTCCAACCAGTTAATATCCCATTTATCAGTGGCCATACAAGGTCTTCAATAATTTTAACTACTGGTGCTTATTTAAATGCTGCTGGTCCACTTCTTACCTGGCACAGAGCTCCTGGAGGCTACCAGGAAAGTGTTGTAGAGGGACCTTAGGGAGAGCCTTGCACTCCTGCTCTTTCCAGCCCAAAAAAGGAACATCTCTGACTAGCCTTTTGGCTATTGTCATCCTTTCTAATAACTACCAAACTGCATTCACCTGGTATGAAAGCTGTGATCACCGTCCCATTCATATGTTGGTTAAAAAGCAATCACTGCACTGTTTGACCTTAAAATGCTTACTTACGCCACTTTTATTTTTACAATGGGAGTAACCATTTATTGGCAGTTTATGAATGCATAAGCTTGACATGTACTTGCTGACAGAGAAATACCACAAATCAACAAAAAGTTGGCTTAATTCATTGTGAAATCTAAGCTATTGAGGTCTCTCATGATGAAGGCATGAGCTTAATAGTGTAGAAAACATCACAATCAAAAAAATCCAATTGACAGAGCCAGTATGATCATACACTTCAAAAATCCCATCCACAGAGCCAGTATGATCACACACTTCATACAAGGGTGGGTAATTGATCTCTGGATTAAAAACTAGTGTAAATTAGCAATTTTTGAAAATTCTGTTCAATTAACCACGGATGTTTATGTGATGAATAATAATATTGGTGCAGTGAAGCCTTACAAAATTTTATGGGAGGTACTTTGTGGAAAAATCCTCTAGCTTTTATAAGGACAGAAAGAAAAAGCGTGCATTAATGGATTGGGCTCTAAGCCTGGATGAATTACCTAGATTATACTGGGAGGGGCTATTTATTCATTGTACATTCATATTTGTATGTTGCATATCGTTAAAAGGATCATGCATTTACAGTAACATTTCTTGACATTTTTGGACACTGCACTTGTGTGTGCAGCTTCTGTCATTGGCTTAAAGGGGAGGGTGGACCAGAGAATCTGTTGCGGAGTTCACCAATCCCAATTTGAAAGCTTGCATTTTCCAGTCATTTATTTGGCTGACATTGTCACCTGATTCTTCAATTCTCCAATAGTGTGGTCTCTGCAAATGAACACTTCCTTGAATGTATTGTTTCAAATGCTGCCAGGTAGACGATTGAGACAAGAAATGTGTGTGAGCTAGAAGTCCTTTATTTACTTCACCTATTTCATCTGAGAGCCTGTGCAGATTTGAAACACTTTTTGTAGAAAAAAAGGATCCTTAGTTTCAGTAGCTGTCACATTATCAAAAATATGTTGATCAAAAATGATACCTATGTACCTGTTTAATGGCTATTAGACATTCAGATTGGAAAGCATATCAATACAATAAAAATGAAGGTTATTAGAATATTTTTGATTACCTATTGTTTTTGCAATACAATAACAATGTGTACTTGTATTTAGTCTTTATCATGGCAAGCCTTCCCAAAGTACTTCATAAAGTGAGTGATGATTGGGCTCATGCTAGAATAGGGGAAAAGCCAGATGTATAATGGTAGGTTTTGCAAAGACTTTTGAAAATGAGGAGGTGCAGTGCTTTAGGTAGAGAATTTCAGAGTTTGTTGGTGAGATGGAACTGTCCCTGTGCTTTAGGATGATTCTGGAGAAGAATTTGACTGCCGAAAAGAGAGGCGATATATTGTTTAAAGTGGTCAAGCTAAATCCATCAAAATAAGAATGTAAAAAGAAGGATGTTACACTAGGAGAACAGTGGGAGTGGGTATGTGGCAATTAAGAACAGAAGTTAGGACATTTCTGAGAAGGCCAATATTATGGTAACATGTGGGAGTGAGAAGCAGTTGGGAGTTGCACATTAAAACCATCTATTGGCAGAACATCATTATTGCAGCAACTCTGGGTGGAATTTTATGACCACGTCATTGCGGGGACGAGACCAGAAAAAGCAATGAGCCATTCAAAGTCCATTGACTTCAGCAGGACCGGAAGATCCTGCTGATGGGAGGGGCCGTAAAATTTTGTCCTGTTTCTACTAAGACCCTTTGGGATAGATGTACATTTTCCCACATCGATTTAAGACCAATTTCAATAGAAATTAAAATTTAGCAGTTTCTATAATCACAGAATCACAGAATTGTTCCGATGCAGAAGGAGGCATCTGGCCCACTGTGTCTGCATCAGCTATCCGCATGAGCAGCTCACCTAGTTCTGTTCTCCCGCCTTCTCTCTGCAACCCTGCACATTCTTTCTTTTCAAGTAACAGTCTAGTTCCCTTTTGAATGCTTCAACTCAACCTGCCTCCACCACACTCTCAGGCAGAGCATTCCAGATGCTCATCATTCACTGCGTGAAAAAGCTTTCCCCCATATCACTATTGTTTCTTTTACTAATTACCTTAAATCTGTACCCCCTCAATCTTGATCCTTACATGAGTGGGAATAGTTTCCCCCCACCTACCCTGTCCTCATGCTTTTGAAAATCTCTATCAAATCTCGTCTCAGCAGGAAAACAGCCCCAACTCCTCCAACCTATCTTCATAACTGAAATTCCTCATCCCAGGAGCCATTCTTGTGAATCATTTCTGCATTCTCTCCAATGCCTTCACTTCCTTCCTAAAGTGCAGGGCCCAGAACTGGATGCATTACTCCAGCTGAGGCCAAACTAGTGACTTGTAGAAGTTCAACATAACCCCTTTGCTCTCGTACTCTATGGCTTTACTAATAAAGCCCAGAATATTGTATGTTTTATTAACCGCTCTCTCAACCTGTACTGCCACCTTCAATGACTAATGCACATAAAAACCCAGGTCCCTCTGCTCCTTCACCCCTTTTAGTGTTGTGCCCCTTATGTTACTCCGTCTCTCCATGTGCTTTCTACCAAAATGAATCACTTCACATTTCTCTGCATTGAACTTCATCTGCCACCTGTCCACCTATTCCACCAACTTGTCTAAGTCCTTTTGAAGTTCTACACTATCCTCCTCACAGTTAACAATGCTTTCCAGATTTGTATCATTCGCAAACTTTGAAATTGTGCCCCGTACACCAAGGTGCACATCACCAATATACATCAGGATATCATGATCTGCAGCATCAGTTTTAGGTTTGCTGTACAACTTAAAATGCTAACACTTTAAATGCAGTATGAACACCTGAAAACTCGATAGATATCTGATTGAACTCTTGGGTTTCAGAATCCCACATTGAACAACTAATATCAGGTGTTGCATAATGGTGCTCACACAAAGAGCATTGGAAGTTTGACCTCTTTTCCACAAATTAATCTTTCCTTTTTAACTGAGTACTAATCTATGCAAATTCCCTGTACCAACCCTTAAGTTTGGATATTACGCAGAAGTTCTAAGGGAGGGATTTCAACTCATCCAGGTCGCCTTTTGATAGGAATTTATGCCCGTCACAGCATCTGGTTATTTCTTTAATGACTCCAGAATTTTATCCTTTCACTATCCTAATTGGTGTATCTTTGCTTGCAACAACAATACATTCTCAGCTGAGTAAGGAAGTTATGGGTTCAAGCCCCACTCTGTGAATTGAGTACATAACCTAGGCTAGCACAGTACAAAGAAAGTGCTGCACTGTCAGAGATGCTGTTTTTCAGGTGTGATGTCACGGTACAGGCCTATTTGGCTTTTCAGGTGGATGTAAAATATCCATGGAATTACTTGAAGAAAAGCAGGGGATCTCTGCAATTATAAGCCCCTCAGCCAACATTAACAAAAACAGACTAACTGATAATTTACCTCATTTTGCCATTCATGGGATTTTGCTGCATGCAAGTTGGCTGGTGCCTTTGCCTGCAGATTAGTGAGAGCACCTCAATAACACTTAATTTGAATGCTCAGGGTTAATGTTTCTTATTCCACTCAGTATCTTATATGCATTCATTATAGTTCCTTTTCATTCACCTTTATTCAAGCCTGAGCAGTCCCAAGTTTCTTTTTTAATAATTCCCTATAATTCAGTCTTCTGACATAAGGGATTAGCCTCATTCCCCTTGTATGCAGCGTTTCTAGGACCTCACTATTTCTCTTGTTCCTCATTGACAGTAAATATGATATTTATGGTGCGGCTTGACCAGTGGGTCTCCATACTGCTTCATCATGACGGCTTTAGATTTACATTGTACTGATTTGGCAATAAAGATTAACATTCTGTTTGCTTTGATTGCTGCTTTGTTGCGACTAAATCTGGTAAGAGTGCACTCAGACTCTTTGATCTCTTTCAGCCTTTTACCTAACTAGTTTGGTGCCAATCGTTCCTTTTGACATGTAAAATGATACACTTATTCCTATGACATTTTCAATTGGCCACTGGAAATCATTGGGGCTAATTTTAACTTTGAGCAGGGACAGAGAGTTAGAAGCTGCGGATTGGGCACTAAGATACACACATAGCTTTTCCATTTCCCTTAATGGAAAGGGAATTCAGGCAGGGTCTTAACGGGCAACCGTTAAGATGTAAAAATCCATTTTCCATTCTGTCGAAAATGCTAGTCTCCACAAGTCTAAATTTTAATATAAAAACAAAAAATTGCAGATGCTGGAAATCCAAAGCAAAAACAGAATTACCTGGAAAAACTCAGCAGGTCTGGCAGCATTGGCGGAGAAGAAAAGAGTTGACATTTCGAGTCCTCATGACCCTTCAACAGAACTAGGTGAATCCAAGGAGAGGGGTGAAATATAAGCTGGTTTAAGGTGGGGTGGGTGGGGGGGGTGGAGAAGAGAAGTGGAGGGGGGTGGTGTGGTTGTAAAACACCAGGAGAGATCTCCGTATCTCTCTTTTGCCTTGTTCACCTTCATTGTTTTCCATTTCTCTCCTGGTGTTTGACAACCACACCACCCCCCTCCACTTCTCTCCCCCCACCCAACACCCCTCCCCCCGCCCCTGCCCCCACCACATTAAACCAGCTTATATTTCACCCCCCCCCTTGGATTCACCTAGTTCTGTTGAAGGGTCATAAGGACTCGAAACGTCAACTCTTTTCTTCTCCGCCGATGCTGCCAGACCTGCTGAGATTTTCCAGGTAATTCTGTTTTTGTTCTAAAATTTAAATAGTTTGAGTGAAAATAAGGTGAATAAGATTTTCCTGTTGAACAGTAGATATGCAGAACAGACTTCCAGTAAAAGATATTGGTGACATGTCAATTAATTCTTTCAAAGGAAAACTTGATAAATTTCTGGTTAGGAATGGAATTATAAGTTTTACAGATAAATATGGACAGAGGTGATAAAATAGCTGTGCTGTGGCCATTAAATACCTGGCAAAACTATTCGGGCTTGAGTAATGCATCTGTAATAGAAATGGAGATTGTGGATTTTGCTTGGGTTTCTTTGAGGATTGCAGAAAAGATATGAAATTTTTATGCAATTAGTCATGCACAGTGCATGATGGGGAAAATGTGCTCTGTTGAGTGTGCCAACTGTCTCCTTCTAGTTGCATGCTTTCTCACATTCTAATCTATGAATTTCTGAATTTATTTTGATAAGTTTAATTATTGTCAGTAATTACATTGTTATAATACCATGTGATTACTTAATTAACTACATGATATACTATTATTGCTATAATGGTTTATGGAAAAGTTCCTGGCAATTTGTTGTCAGTGTGTGCAGAATCACTTGAATTATGCAATAATTCATGTGTCAAGGAAAATATAGGACTATGGCAAAGATGCAGGACAAGGAGAATGTGAAAACATTTCACAGTCACAGATGAGATATTTATTATTTGAAAAAAAAATGACTTTTTGGCTATGTGCAACAGAATTATGTTGATGACAATAAAGTTCATTAATAGCACAACAATATTATAAACATCTGCCTGGTTTACCTGTTTTAAATGGCTTTGTATGTGCTAACTAAGTTTGCCCAGTACTTTTTTTGTGTTTCAGTCGAAGTTCCGCTTATTTGACAGTAGCTGTTGTATAAATGATTTCATGATATTATACCATCCAGGCTTGCAAAGTGCAATTGAACCGGTTATGAGCATACATAAAATAGTTGAAAAAAGGTCATGTTATTAGCTAGCGCTTGTGAGGCTTGCACACTTATTTACAAATGTTATGAAATTAGTCATGTCGATGCTTTTTTATGTCCTTATTACATTTTGGTCTTGTTTTTTGATTTTCTAAGACATGCTTAAGTGGCTAATTTGATTTTAGATGGATGATACCTGTGAGACATTAACTTTTAGATACATAATCCATTACAAAGTTAGGACTTTATTACATCCTGTTCATGTGGCTTATCACCTCTCAAAATATTAGGATTTCCTAATGAATTACTACAATCTAATGAGCTGCAATATACAACAACTTGCATTTATATAGCATTTTTAATGTAATAAAATGTCCCAGGGTTGCTAAATGGAGCGTAATCAGACAAAATTGGACATATTAGACATAACCTTTTCAAAATGACAGTACAAATTGGATAAGCTGTCCAACTGACGCATATAAAGTGACCTAACATTAATTACAAGGATCACCGTGCTATGGGAAGTTGAAATTTGAAATTGCCCTCTAATCTTGAAAATAAAAGGGGTGGGGGTATTGTGCTTTGGATTATAATTCTGCTACAGCCTTTCTTAGATGAAGCTTGATTATAAAAGAACTGACTATAGTTAATGCCAAGAAATTGTATTGATGGGCTCATGATTTTATGAAATGAGACCCACAGGAATAATGAAAGGCAATACATAGAAAGAGCTTGTCTGCTCCATTTATCTGTGGTGGTGATCAGTGCAGTAGAACAAGATAACAGGCTACCATAAGCTCTAGGAATGTAAGATGAGTCGAACATTATTTTATCATGTGCTATTTTATGTGATTTACTCTTGTGGTAAATGTTTTATTTTAAATAAAATTGCAATATATAGTGGAAATGCTCAAGCTCTGTCAATTATGGCACACACTGGCTATGATTCACTAATCCAAGTAGGTATTAATGTTATATTAATGCCAAATTCAGCATACTGTCATAGCGAAAGACAATGGCCCGTAACTTGCGTGCTCCCCAGTGTCGGATTTGAGGGGTTCCCCAAAGATACACTGGGGAATCCCTCTGGCAAGTTCCCAGGTAAGGATTTGCACGGCAATCGCCCAGAAATGCTAACTTCCTTTGGACAATTGCAGTGCACTGGCAACCATCCGAAAATGTGATTGAAATCGCAAACTTCGATGGTTCCACCAGGCTTATACCAATAGTTACCCAGAAAAAGTTAGAAGAATTAAAATCTCTTATGATTTCTGGTTAACTGTTGTAAAGAGCCAGACCGACCCCACGGTACTAACCCAAACCCTGCACCCCGCGCCCCCAACAGGACTCGCCCAATCCCCCTCCGACATAACCACCTCCCCTCCTCCCTCCCCCCCACCACTGATCTTAGCCCCCACCCTCCACACACCAGCCCCCGCCCCAACATCGGACCCCGAAACACCCCCCCGAACCCTGACCATCCACCCGACTTCGGACACCCAAACCACCTCCCACCACTGAACTTGGACCCCCACCGCCCCCCTGACCTTGAACCCCATCCACTTCCCCCCCCCACACCCCCCTTGTCGCACCCCCGACCTTTGGAACCCCCACCCCAGTCTCCAGAACACCCGGGCTGACCTGACCCCAGACAACCTAGCCCCCCGACCCAATTTTGGATCCCACCCCGACCCAACCCGACTTCAGATCCCCTCCCGACCCAACTCACCCAACCTTGGACACCCCCCGACCCGATCCAACCTGAACTCGGACCCCCCCTTCTCCCGACCCGATCCAACCTGACCTTGCACCCAACCCAGCCCGACCTTGGTTTCCACCCCCAACCTCAGACCCCACCTCCCGACCTTCGGACACCCACTCACACCCCTCCGACCTCCGGACATCCACCCACACCCCCCTGACCTCCAGACACCCACTCCCATCCCTCTCCAGACCCCCACCCTCACAATCCCTCAACCTCCACACACTACCCCCACCCCCATCCAACCTCCAGGCACCCACCCCCACAACTTTACCACCCACCCCCCCCCACCCCCCCAACCTCCAGGCATACAGCCCACCCCGAACCCCCTCCAAACTCTGGACACCCAACCCCCACCCCTACCTCAGGAAACCCACCCCCACCCCCTCAACCTCCAGACACCCACTCCCATCCCCTCGACCTCCCGACACCCACCCCCATGCACCCCTCCAACCTCTGGACACCCACCACCCCCCCACACCCACCCCCACCCCGCTGACCTCCGGACACCCCTCACAACCCCTCAATCTCTGGACGCCCACCTCCCAACCCCCAAATACCCACCCCTGACCTCCGGAAACCCACAATCCCCAAATCCTATCCACTTACCTTAGACACTTACCTTCCCCTTGGCCTCTTAGTTTCCCTGGCCCTTTAAACTTATCAGCTTTATGGCAGCAAGTGCTGTAAAAACCGAGCGTGGCCTCTTTGAATACGCTTATTGGATGCAGATTTGGGAGGACTTGTAAGGTTTCTTTTGCTGCAGGCCCCAAGCAGGTCCAGCGAACAGAAGTGGCCACGCAAATTTCAATACCAGGTAAGTATGCATTTATTTCTTCTAATTTTTGCGGGCTAGCACTTTCCGATGCTAGTCGGAAGTTATGGCCCAATTTGAATTAGACATCAGTGACCCTGTGGAAATGCTGGACCATGTTGATCTAACCTTGTAATAGATGTACATTAGGTGGAATTTTCCTGCTAAACACCAACAATGCAGGATGGAAGGGTTAAGATGGCAAGGGGCTCCGTGCCATGTTTCCAATATAACTTTGAGCCCCACCATTCTAACTAGTCTGAAATCAGGCACAGGAAGGTGACTTTAGCCAGAGCAGAGCGTTCCTAATTTAATTGTAGGGAAAACGTTAGAAGCTATTATTAAAGAAGTTTTGGCAGGGCACTTGGATAAGCTCAAGGTCACCAGGCAAAGGCAACATAGTTTTGTGAAAGGGAAATCATGCTTAACCAACTTATTGGAGCCCTTTGAGGAAATAACATGCACTCTTGATAAAGGGGAACCAGTGGATGTACTGTACTTAGATTTCCAGAAGGCATTTGATGAAGTGTCACATTAAAGCTAATAGAATGTTATCATTTATTGTGAGGGGAGTTGAATACAGGGAGGTAATGCTTCAGTTGTACAGGGCACTAGTGAGACTACATTAGGAGTACTGTGTACAGTATTGCTCACCTTATTCAAGGAAGGATATAAATGCTTTGGAAGCAGTTCAAAGAAGGTTTACCAGACTAATACCTGGAATGGGTGGGTTGTCTTATGAGGAAAGGTTGGACAGACTAAGCTTATATCCACTGAAGTTTAGAAGAATAAGAGGCAACTTGATTGAAACGTATAAGATCCAAGGGGACTTGACAGGATGAATATGGGGAATATGTTTTCTCTTGTGGAAGAATCCAGAACTATGAGTCACTATTTAAAAATAAGGGGTCGCCCATTTAAAACGGAGATGAGGCAAATTTTTTTCACTCAGAGGGTCATGAGTCTTTGGAACTCTCTTCCTGAAAAGGTGGTGGAAGCAATCTGTGAATATTTTTAAGGCAGAGGTAGATAGATAATTGGTAAGAAAGGGGGTGATAGGTTATCGGCAATAGGTGGGATGCAGATTTCAGGTTACTATCAGATCAGCCACGATCTTATTAAATGATGGAGCAGGCTCGAGGGGCGGAATGGCCTACCCCTGCTCCTTGCTTGTATGATAGTTGCATCCGGATGATGTAATTGGCTGTATGGCATTATTATAGCAGGCCTGACTTAGGACTAGCAGTCTTAAACCCATCAGCATCTAAGAGAGTTATAAACATGACTGAAGGACCTCTGTCTTGGTAAGTTTTTGATTATGTAACAGGGAGGGTTGATGAGATTAATGTGGTTGATGTGGTGCACTTGGACTTCCAAAAGGCATTTGATAAAGTAATACATTACAGACTTGTGAGCAAAGTCGGAGCTCATGGAATAAAGGGGACAGTCGCAGCATGGATACAAAATCAGCTGAGTGACAGGAAACCAAGAGTAGTTGTGCATAGTTGTTTTTCAGATTAGAGAAAACTATGGATCCCCAGGGGTGCGGTTAGGGCTGTGCAGATCTACATTAATGACCTGAAACTTGCAGATAACACAAAACTTGAAACTGTTATAAACTGTGAGGAGGATAGCGATAAACTTCAAAAGGACAGACAAGTGACAGATGAAATTCATTTTGGTAGGGAGAATGAGGAAAGGCAATATAAATTAAAAGGGACAATTCTAAAGGGGTTGCAGGAGCAGAGGGACCTGAGAGTATATGTGCACAAATTATCGAAGGTAGCAGGGCAGGTTGAAAAAGCACACATTCTGGGCTTTATAAATAGGTCATAGAGTACAAAAGCAAGGAAGTTATGCTAATCCTGTAAAAAAAACTCAATTTGAGTATTGTGTCCCGTTCTGGGCACCAGACTTTAGCAAGGATGTGAAGACATTAGACAGGGTGCCGGAAAAATTCACAACAACGGTTCCAGGGATGAGGAACTTCAGTTGCATGCGTAGGCTTAAGAGGCTGAGCTGGCCTCCTTGGAGAAGAGAAAATCAAGAGGAGATTTGATAGAAATCAAAATCATGAGGCACCTGGACAGAGTAGATAGGGAGAAATTTTTCCTATTGGCAGGGGAAGGATGCATAACCAGAGGACACTGATTTAAGGCGGTTGGCAAAAGAAGTAATGGCAATATGAGAAAGATCTTTCTTATGCAGTGAGTGGTTGGGATCTGAATGCACTGCTTGAGAATATGGTGGAAATAAATTTAATTGAGGCCTTCAAAAGAGAATTAGGTAATTATCTGAAATGAAAAGTGCAGGGCTATGGAGTAAAGATGGGGGAGAGGGACTAGGTGAGTTGCTCTTGCAAAGGGTTAGCATGGCCACGATGGGCCAAATGCCTCTTCTGTGTTGCAACCATTCTATGATTCTATGAAGTCTTTCATACTGTGTGAGACTAGCTGACATTATATTTGTTTCTTCTGGAACTTTTTGACATGTTGCTAATGTTCAGCGACGGTATATATTTCTGCATATGAAATAGCACTTTAAATCTTGGAGGAGGGCACAGTTTCATTCCTACATGGAGTGATTTAATGAATCCCTTGTGAGTTAGTGTCCTGATGTACCTGTAGCATAACAGTGCCATAATGTGGGGCATAGGTCTTAATACACAGTATATCATGACCTTTGATTTAGTACCAATGTTTGTGGTCCCCTTAGTACTAGGGAAGCTATATAAAACATGCCTCTCATTTTAATAAACTGATTCTGTCATTATCAAAGAAAACAATTTACATGATTTGTAAGTTGTATGCTTCACAACGCCAGCATGTTTTATCATCTGAAAAGGGAATTCTGACAGAATACGTACGGCAAGAAATGAATGGCATTGCTACCCATAATGACTTAATGGGAAAATGCACTGCTTGGTATTGTACTATGAGGCTTGAACACAGACACCAAGGGCGGAATTTTCCCTGAATTGCGCTAAGTGTGGTGGCAGGCGTGAAAGAAGATTTCTTGCTCGCTGGCCGCAATGGCGGGTTTTTGCGCATATCATCTGCTTCCCAGCGTGTCCTGCCATCTTCTCAAGGGCAACTAAATGCTGGCCCAGCCAGTGAAGCCTGCATCCCACGAATTAATTTTTTAAAAATGCATGCACAAGAAACACACCTGGTAGCTGATGGGCAGGCTTGGATTTGCCCACCACACCGTGACCTCAGCGCTTCCTCGCTCTGGGCGCCATATTTAAAGCTCACCAGGGTGCAGCCTACTTCGTGTCTTCAGGCCAGAGGACTGCTCCAGGTGACAGATGGTCCCAAAAGAAAAGATGGCGGCTCCCAAATTAAGTGACGCCCCTCTGGGGCATCTACCGGATGCAGTGGAAGCCCATCACAAACTCCTTTACCCCTGCTTTGGGTGAAGACCAGCCACCAAGCTTGCCAATCCAGCATGGGAGGTGGTGGCATCAGTGGTGAGTGCCAACATCCTTCAAAAGAGGAAAGGCACCCAGTGCCAAAAGAGGATGAATGATCTCTGTTCTGCCAGAGTAAGTCACTTTTCTCATCACACTCGACTCACACACTTACAAATCTGTCACACATCCACAGGGTTTGCACTCATTGCCAGCTAAAGGGACTTCTCCACTCACTGTCTCCCAAACATCCTCATCTCCCCTGCCCATCGTGTCCTCATGCTGTCTATGGCATCACTCACTGCACACATGTCAGGCAACTGTCTGATCTGGCCAGGCAGGTCTGTTCCCTGTGCAGTGTGTAACCTTCAGAGCAAAGTGATTGTCCAACTTCACAAGCACTTGACACATCAGTGATGTCTGCACTTCATTGTGGCTTGTTATTGCTGCCAGAATGTTGTGGGGCAGGCATCACAGAGTTTGTGAGTTTCTTTGTCTGTTCTTAACACCTTTGGGGTGGGCCTGCCCCCCCACAAATCTTCAGCATCTGTGTACAGTGATGCTGTGCTCTTGAAGGTGTCAGGTGCTGAGGGCTACCAAAGGATCAGGTGCTGTTAAAGTATCACTGCTGTGTCTTGATGACATGAGCCTGATCACTGAGGGATGTGCGCTGCCATCAGCCAGACATAAGTCAGACGTTCACAGATGCAATGTGAGTATAAAAGCAAAATACTGCGGATGCTGGAAATCTGAAACAAAAACAGAAAAAGCTGGAAAAACTCGGCAGATCTGTCAGCATCTGTGGAGAGAGAAACAGAGTTGACATTTCGAGTCTGTCTGACCTGCTGCAATGTGAATCTGCAATGCCAGGGCTGTCCTCACACATGTCGTCGTCAACTTCCTCCATGAATCTTGTGGTTTTTAGGGTCCCACGAGCACGCCTGCCTCATCTTGCTGCTGTGATGGCCTCATCGCCAGCATCCTCATCTTCCAGGACCTCATCACCCTATCCCCTTTGACCTACTCCTCATTGGAAATGTGCAGCTCTTTCATCTCCTCCTCAGCCAGGTCCTTGCTCTGCTGCAGCGCCAGGTTTTGTAGCGAGCAACAAGCTACGCTGATGCATGACACCCTCTAGGGACTGTGCTGCTGTGCTCCATCAGGCCTGTTGACGCACTGGAACCACGTTTTTAAGATTTTAACCATGTGCTTCACCAAAGTCCAGGTTGCAGCATGAGCCTCATTGTACCGTCTCCCTGCTGCAGTCTGAGGCCTCCGCACAGGTGTCATTAGCCATGTCCTCTGTGGATAGCCCTTGTGCCTGAGAAGCCAAGCCTTCAGCCTGTGTGGACCCTGGAAGATATCAGGGAACTGAGACCTGCAGAGGATGTAGGAGTTGTGCATGCTCTTGGGGTATCGTGCACAGAGCTGCATGATGCATTTGTTGTGGTTGCACATCAGCTGAACATTAAGCGAGTGGAAGCCCTCTCAGTTCACATACTAGACTGTTTGTTGCCTTGGAGATCTAAGTGCCATGTGAGTGCAGTCGATGGCCCCTGCACCCGTGGAAACCAGAGATCGCCACAAATCCCAGCGCTCTTGCTTCCTGGCTTGCCTGATCCTGGGTGAAATGCACAACGTTTTGTGCCTTCCTCTGAGTGCACAGATGGTGTCTGTGACCTCCAGGATGCACTTGCGGATGGCAGCTTGTGAGATCCTGCACAGATCACCTGTGGAGACCTGGAAGGAGCCACTGGCAAAAAAATTGAGCGCCGCGGTCACTTTCACTGCCATTAGCAGTGGATGCCCTCCAAGTCCTTGTGGCCCCAAATCCTGCAGAAAGTGATATATGTGACCGATCAGTTCCCTGGCCATGCACATTCTTTGGTGACACTGGTTCTCTCTCATCTGCAGGAATGACAAGTGCTGTCTATAGACCTTGAGTCTATCAAAGAACCTACGAGTGACGGCTCGCTGTAGACCTTCAGCTGCGTGTGCAGGAGGCTCTGCTGCACTTTCATCTTAGGGGCATTGCTTCACCCTTTGCCAAGCCAGGTGCCTCTGTCGTAATCTTCTTCTTCTCTGCTCTCTGTAAGCCATGAGACATACCGCTAGATCACCAGGCTCCATGATCCTGATGCTTTCTTCCTGCAGGATCAAAGAGAGAGATGCGAGCGTTAGCATATGTCTCCTATGGACCTCTCTTGGTTAAGTCACTGGCTCCGACTGTACCTCACGCACGCCGGAGAGTGTTGGCCATCTCTTGGGTGGCCAGTGTTTAGAGCGTTTCATGGCTGTCCAAAACCCCACCAGCCTCCGTCCCATTCTACTTGACTGATTGGCGGCAGTGTCGACCACTCGACTGCATGTTATGCTCTCAGCTCACGCGCAGGCATTCTCTTAACCCGTACTGAAAAGCTGCACTGTTAGCTTGAACCATAATGGCTACTGGCCCCAACCTGAATAAATACATTGCAAGGGGCTGTGAGCACCTCTATTAGTGACTGTTCCATGCCCACTTTGTGTCAGGAGATCCTACAACTTGCCAAGTCATCTAGTTGTTCTGCAGCCCCCTAAAATACACATTAATTTGCAGTCTTTGCCTGAGGGATGAAAGGTTCTGGAGCATTTAGTGGCACATTCAAGCTTTTGCTTTGCTTGAGTGGGCAGGAATGCTTCAGTGGTCCAACTCCAAGCCAATGGAGCTGCTGGAAAATGGTTCCAGCTATGGAAGAATGCTCACTTTTGACAAGCTTCTCCAAGTGTGTGGCCGCTTCCAACCCCCGAACACCACCCCCCCCCCCCCCCCCCCCCCCCTCCCCAGGCCCCCCTGCCCACTCCATCCCAGCATGTACTTGTGTTCTTCCATCAGCCTGTGCTGCCGTGTCCATCCTTACATTAAAATTAAGTTCCCAACATTGGATAATGGGAAACACAGCCTGCCACTGAAGGGGGGAGATCACGTCCTGAATGTATGTAATTCAGAAACGTGACTGGGGCTATTTCGTGATGCCTGTCCTTTCAGTTGGACATAAAAGACCCCATGGTACAATTTCAGAGAAGAGTGAGGGAGTTTTTCCTGGTGTTCTGGCCAATATCTATCCCTCAACCAGCACCACTGAAAACAGATAATATAGTCAATTGCACAATGCAGTTTGTGCAACTTTGCTATATGCAAATTAGCTGCCATGTTTCCTATGCTCCAATGCTGACATCACTCTGAAAGCATTTAATTGATTGTAAAGGATTTCCAGACATCTGAAGGTGGTATATAAATGCAAGTCTTTATTTTCTTTATCTACTGACACTGCTGGTGTGGATGATTGATGAATGTAGGATCTGACAAGAGTGTGGTACTTCCTGTAATTGAATAACTTGTTGATATTCACTGTCTAGACTAATACACCAATAATGGCCACTTGGTTGAGGTACTGGAAGGCTGCATGTATCCTCTGAATATATCCGCACATCAGTTATGACCTTCAGGGGATAAGGAGAGAAAACTGTGAGACATGGGGAAGGAAAGACTAGAGTTTCTTGCCAAATATAATGCTTCCCACATTTTATTAATAGATGGCAAGAACATTTAATTTCCCATCTGAATATGTCAGCTTCTGAATAAATTTGAGCAACATTACTGAGCTTAAAATTGTCCTTTCCCCACTTAATTCCTCTGTACATGAATGTACTTATTCAAGCATGTGCCAAAGGTTCAGTAGTTTGAACTGGCAGTTAATTCATGAGTAAGACTGACTTATAGAGTTACATAATTGAGGCCTTCAGTTATTATAAAAAGTGTGAATAAAGCTTAAGCAATTCTTTAAATGGCCTCCGAACCCTAAAATTAGCCATCTTGCAATTTTCCCTTTCCTTGCCCTGTTTTTATCATTAAATTATCAGTTTTCTGTCTACAATGTTATAATGCTTTACTGGTTTACGGGAGTAGCTAAAATCCCTAGCCAGGGTTAATTAGGAAAGTCTGAAATAGCCCTTTCTATCTCCAGCATCTGCAATATTTTGCTTTTATTTTAGTTAAGAAGGTCAATGGGTGCAAATTTCAAGCCCATCTGATGCAAACAAGAACAAGTTTATGCTTTACCGGATTCACCAATAATACTCATTAATAATAACATTCAAATGTAGAATTTAAAAACACAGTGCATTGCTCAGTTAGACATGGAATGTCCAGAATGAGAGACAAGTATATAAAAGACAATGTCATGATAGACCTGGGTATATTTTTGGTTACTTAGGAGGGTGAAGCCAACAACAGGATTTTCCCTTCAAGCAATTAATGGATGAGTTCCACATCACCCACATCACACAATTCCTTTCAGGTCCAGTGATATATTGAGAGTGGCCCCAGTGGAACTACACCCCCTCAATCCCCAGAAGTTCATTAACATATCTATACTTTGTATTTTGTGCTCATCTCCACAGCAACAGTCAGTTCAGAGAGGTAAATGGGAGCATTCGGAGCGAAGCCCCAGGCCACCAACTAACAGAGGAAACATGGAAGAACTTAATTCCTGGCAACTTTTAAAACCCATCTATGTGCTGCCTTTTTTATTTTGATTTTTCATTGTGTTTGATATCCTTGAAGTTAGAATTGGTTTGAAGGTTTACAGATGAGATTAATTATAGCCTGAATTGTTGCTAAATCAAAGCTATGTCACTGTTTGCACTGACACATGATACATATCTTTATGAGACTGAACAGTTAGCTCACAAGTGGAAAACTGGCATGTCAGTAATCATCTACCTTTTGGATGGAGCCATCTATCATCTCAATGTCCTACTGTTATTTTTGCATTAAACATGTATCATTTTGATGCAGTGAAAAGAGCCTAAAACCAAGCTCACATTTTCAGAAGATATGTGATTTTGTTTCACAACATATGTGACTTTGCATTTGTTTAATATATTCCGATCATTATTTTCCAAACCAGGGGACATAATCTTAAAATAAGGGAAGGCCATTTAAGACTGAGATGAGGAGGAACTTCTTCACTCAGAGGGTGCTGAATCTTTGGAATTCTGTACCCCAGGGGGCTGTGGAAGCTCAATCATTGAATATGTTCAAAACAAAAATCGATAGATTTCTGGAGACTAATGACATCAAGGACTATGGAGATAGCATGGGAAAGTGGCATTGAGGTAGATGATCAGCCATTATCTAATTGAATGAAGAAGACTCGATGGGCTGAATGGCCTACTCCTGTTCCTATGTTCCAATCAAACATACATTTGGAGTATTTTTTTTTAAATTTCTAAAATAATTAAATATGTTTTATGTTTTACCTCTGAAGTTCAGAGAAAGACACCTTTGAAATGGAAGCTATTTTTGTCTCTAGTTTCTCTCCTCCTTTAAGCTACCTAGAAAGTGATGATTCATATTTGACTGTGATTCCACAGGCACTGGCTGTTCTTTAGTACTTCTCACTCAAATTGTTGTTCTGAGTCTAGACAATGCAGGGGTATACTTTACTTAACTGCTGGTTGAGAATCCTGTGGAATCGGGTGGAATGCTGGTTCTACAGTCTGCCCAATATTATCCTCCCGTGCCTTTTGAGTAAAATTGGGCAAGGTGTAAAATCAGAATTGCACCGGATCCCATCAGCTTCCTGGTCGGTAGTGGGTTAGGTTCAAATAGCTCCAATAGATGTCAGTAGGTTATTGATCATGGCCAAGCTTGGTCCCCTCCTCTTCAGATATCCACACATTTGCCTTCCAGTGGAGTTCATAGATAATGATCAGAGGCAATATGCTTTATTGACAACTTTTACCACCCATCAACCCAAAGAGTGTCCCTATCCCAGCCCTATCTGGGATTCATTAAATCAGCATGGAACACAGACCCAACTAAGGACCTTTCTGGTCTGACTGATTCTGTGCTGTGCTTACCTACTGATCTTAAAAATTGGGGGTGGTGGGGGTTGGGGTTTGGTGAGACAAGTGTTAACATTGTTTTTCCTGTTTGCATTTTGCTAAACTATGTTGATAATTCTATATGTTCTGAATATATTCTGCCTAGGCACACGCCAGTCTTTTATGCTTTTTAAACAAGCAAGCGCCTAGTATAACTGCTGCCAAACAGCTAAGGTTGGAGAACACAATCTCTTTTTGATATGTGTCATTGTGTAACTACTGTAGGCAAGGAATAATGGAAGTGAAAGTTAGGGTTGGATTTTTCTCTGCTATCCTGCCCAATATTGGATGTGATAGCTGTAAATAAGTAGTTTAAGGATCAGTCCCTGAACAAAGAGGCTCGAAGATATTTTTGTTCTAAAGTATAAAGGTTTTATTAAGTTACAGTACACATTAATGTAGAATAAGCCACTGAAATACCACCTAGCTTTAACATTAACAAGGCTTCAAACAGATCAATCTCAAATGACCTTGTGGTAACACTTGAGTGGTTCAACCTCGCACTGAGAGGTTTTAACATATACAATTACAGACTCAATTTGTATAGGTTAACGGTTCTTAGAGAACCTTGAAGCTGCTTTGGGTCCGTATGTCAATTAATTTCACTGCCTCAAGCCCAGCACCCATCTATTAAATCCTGCACACTCCACAACAAAGTATAAACAAATATTAACATTTCCCATGCCACCATTCCATGCATGTGAGATAAGTATTGGAGACTTAGACATGAAATAGGATCCCATAGTGCTGTTGATGCTTGAACTCAGAAAATGGTGGTCGGAACACTTCTGGTACAGCTGGCGCAGCACACGTTGGGGGTGCTTGGCGGTGTGAGCGGACAATATGGTGAGAAGGCCAGAAATCGGTTGCACAATGTCATGAAGCCAGTTTGCGATCGTCTGCTCAGCCTCTCGATAGTAGGCCATGTTTCCCATCATTGGACATCAGGAACCTCATTGTAATGCATCTGCATATCATTATAAGGCCAGCTGCCAAAATCCTCCCCCGACGCTGGATCATCCACCCGCGAACGTTGATGTATTTCACAACAGCACATATAAGGCTTGCACTTGTTGGGTTGCACTTTGAGGGGAACTTGGAGGTGAATGCACAGTAACGTTGAGCAGCATTTGCCCAGGTCGCCTGTTGGACTTCAAGGTTGAGGTGCATTGGAATGGGGCGGTGGGGGAGCAAGGGATGTCCTGTGGTTGAGGTGACATGGGGGTGGGGGCGAGGGCTGTCCGGTGGTTGAAGTAGTGTCCAAGCACATGCGGGTGGAGGGGGGGTTAGGGAAGCATCATTATGGAAACCCTGAATAAAGTCACCATTCATCTGCAGCTGAGACAGTTCAGGCACAGCCACGTTGACATATGTGGTCCAAGTCTCTAGCTTATCTGCCCACTCAAGCAACGCAGAGGCATGAAGGTGCCACCAAGTGCTCCAGAGCTTTTTACCCTTTAGGCACAGACTGCAAACTAGACGAGTGTTTTAGTGGACTGCAGAACAGTTGGACAACTGGGCACATTGAACAATCTCCTTGCTAAAGCTGGCCATGGAGCAGTCACTGGTGGAGGCGCTCACAGCCCCTTGCAATGTCATCATCCTGGTTTGGACCAGCCTCCCCCATAGTCCAAGCTAATAGTGCAGCCATGCAGCATGGGTTATGAGAATGCCTGCGCCTGAACTGAGAGCACAGCATGCACTGCAACGGGCAAAGCTGCTGCCAATCGGCCAGGTGGAGTGGGGCGGAGGTGGGTGGGGTTTTGTGCAGCCATGCAGCACGCTAAACTCTGGCCATCCAAGTGGTGGCCATCACTCTTCAGGATGCGTTAAGGGGCCTTCAGACTTAACAAAGAGAGGTTCTTAGTACACCCATGCTAACACGCATGTCTCTCTCTTTCATCCTGCAGGAGGGGTATATCAGGAGCATGGAGCCTGGTGAACTAGCTGTATGCCTCGTGGTGTACAGTGAGTGAAGACAATGGTGAAGAGAGCAACGGAGGCGCCTGGCTGTGCAGAGGGAGGAACAGCACCCTCAGGAAGAAGGGGCAGCTGGGGCTCCCACACACACTGCTGAAAAGCCATAGCGAGGCGTCACTGGTCAACGCCCAACTAGACCCAGGGCGTATAGACACCGCCTTTCATTCCTGCAGATGACCGAGAATCAGTGTCACCGAAGACTGCACATGTCTAGGGAGCTGCTCAGTCACATCTGCTAGCTATTGCAGGATTTGGTGCTATGGGGACATGAAGGACATCTACTGCCAGTGGCTGCGTAAGTGACCGTGATGCTCAATTTTTACGCCAGTGGCTCCTTTCCAGGCTCCAAAGGTGATCTCTGTGGGATATCACAGGCCTCCACGCGCAAATGCATCCATGAGGTCACGGATGCCATCTTCGCGAGGGCCACACAACTTTGCATTTCATCCAGGACCAAGAGAGCCAGGATGCAAAAGCGATTGGATTTCTCCAGATATTGGGTTTCCCACAGGTGCAAGGTACCATCGACTGCACCCAGGTGGCGCTCAGATCTCTGTCGCAACATGTGGCCAAATATGTCTATCTCAAGGGCTTCCATTTGCTGAATGTGCAGCTGGTGTGTGGCCACCACTAACGCATCCTGCAGGTCTGAGCGTAGTTTCCAGGGACCGTCCATGACTCCTACATTCTCAGTTGGTCACAGATCCCTGACCTCTCCCAGGGTCCACAGAGGCTGCAGGAATGGCTCCTAGAGGGCGAGGGCTACCCACAGAGGATGTGGACGACACCTATACAGCAGCCTCAGACTGCAGCAGATCGAAGGTATAACAAGGTTCGTACTGCAGCTTGTAACTTGGTAGAGCAAACCATCAGGATGCTGAACATGAGGTTCCAGTGCCTGGACCGGTTGGTGGAGCCCTGCAATATAGTCCACAGAGGGTGTCACACATCGTCATCACCTGCTGCACCCTTTGCACCCTGGCACTGCAACAGGGAGAGAAACTGGCTGAGGAGGAGATGCAGGAGCTGGAGGTCTCCTCCGATGAGGAGGACGTCGATGGTGATAAGGGTGAGGAGATCCTCAAAGATGATGATGATGGCGATGAGGCCCTTGCACTGACCAGATGATGCAGGCACTCAGCAGGCCCTCATAGCTGCTATATATGTGAAGGATGATGACAATGTGCAGTGAGGAGACACCATGGATCCTCACATTGCACCTACGAACTTTTGGTTCCAGTCTGGCTTATGGCAGTGCACATACCCTCTGTAACAATGCTCCTGTCATTGAGATGCAGTGAAAGCCCTAATAGTCGCTTGGTTGCAGGACGATGATGACAACATACGTTGAGGACATTCCATAGATCTTCACATAGCCTCTGAGAATGTCTGACTCCTGTCTGGCCGAGGGCAGCTCACTTGCACTTTGTGATCAGGGTCATATCTTGGCGACACAGCCATGAAACGTTATCCACCTTCAGCACCCGACCCCTTCAGGAGCACAGTGTCACTGGTCACAGATGCTGAAGAGATGGGGGCCAGCCCCACCTTAAAGGTGCTGAGAGCATACAGAGAGAAATACGAAACTCTATGACGCTTGCCCACGACATTCTGGCAGCAATGACAAGCACCATCGAGGTGCAGGCATCACTGATATGTCCAGAGAGTGTGAAGCCAGACCATCACTTTGGTCTGAAGGCTGCACAAAGCACAGGGGAGAGGCCCTGGACTGAGACAACTGCCTTTATCTTATGCAGAAAGGTTTCACATCTGAGTGACACGAACACTGCTCATCAGAACAAGGAGCTATAGGCAGGAAGACATTCTTGGGAGTTTATTTACAATGGTGAACATTCTGTACAAGTGATTAACACCTGTGCCCAGGCAGTGAAACTACAGCTCCTGCATTCTCTTAATCCTGCCACTACATTTTGATGCACTCCAAACAGTTGCAGCAGAGGTTGAGGCAGCCTGTTGATTGATACACCCTGTCTGTGATTTCCTTGGTAGGCATCCTCTGGAGGGCTGAGACTTGGTGGGCTCCGGTCTGCTTTTGGGGTCCTGATGTGTGGCAGTGGCGCCCGCCTCGGCCTGTGGAGCTGGAGCTGTTGAGGTCACAGGAAGAGGGGATTCGGATAGGCCGGACGCTCCCAGAGCCACCTGGATGGATGGCTCTGAGGTGGCACATCTGTTCGTCCCCCTCACTGTGGGTGTCTGAGGGCCCCTGGCTGATTCCTTAAGGAGAAGGGGTAGCTGGAGTGAGATCAGGCTGCCCTGCACTCCTCTCGGGAATACAATGTTGGAGGCCAACTATGGCATCGGTGATGGAGTTCAGCCCACGCAGTAGTGCATGAGCAACGTCCTGGACCAAGGTCTCCACGGCTGCCGACATCCTACCAGTTTTGACCTCGGTGTGTAGGCATGCCTGCACTATCACTTCAGCCTGAAGGTGGACGGACTTTTCCATCGTGCCTTGCAATCTGAGGAGAGCAGCAAACATCCCTTCTTGATGTTCCCGAGCTTGCCTTTGCAGCTCCAGCAACTGTGACATGACAGAGTCCAGATGCTCATCGTCTGACTTGGACTCAGAGGAATCCTGGCCTCCAGCTGTCCTCCAAATGCCAGCACCATTGGATTTCCCTGCCTCTGATGCTGTGGATCAGACAGTGTGATGTGCACATAAGATTGTGACCCCGAGGCTACTCTAAACCTAGGCCTCCCTGAGGAGTGTGTCTCTGTGCTGGTGGAGGGTGTGGGTGAGCGCTGTGATGGGACTTCAAGGAGGGTGCCTCCAAATTCCTCTTCAGAGGTTTCTTCGGGGCTTCCTTGGAGGTCCTAGGTCATGGAGTCCATTAGTTGTTTCCCAGATGTGCCTGTGGAAGCAAGGGGAGATAATTAGTGCATGGCAGTGGCCAATGAAAGAGGACACATCACTCACAGTATGGTTGTCTGATGGATATTGCACT
The DNA here is from genome assembly GCF_017639515.1 of Carcharodon carcharias. Taxonomy (NCBI): domain Eukaryota; kingdom Metazoa; phylum Chordata; class Chondrichthyes; order Lamniformes; family Lamnidae; genus Carcharodon; species Carcharodon carcharias. Next base: position 39,197,083 of record NC_054474.1, on the reverse strand, counting down.
GCTGGATCCTCACTTGGTCGAGCACCTCCAACCTCACCGTCAGCAGAGGAACTGCCCAGATACACATTGGCCAGCAGTTGCTCTGTTTTCAAAGTCCCTGAGGACCTTGGTTTCAAGCATTCCTCCATCAGTTTATGTCCTCTCCTTCTTGTTATGTGCCAGCTTGCCTGCATGAATAGAAATGGAGAGAGTGTAAGCAGGATGCCTACCAGGCCAGTTGACAAGTACGCCTGGTATGTGTGGGTGGTGAGGACAATGAAGGTGTGTGTATGAGAGTGAATGGTGATTCACCTTGAACCGGCAGTGAGTGAGAGCCTGTGGATGTGTGATGGGTTTGTGAGTGTGTGAGTTGAGAGTGATGAGAAGAGTGACTTATCCTGGCAGCACGGAGGAGATCATTCATTCACTTGTGGCACTATTTTGCAGGGCGCTGGCACTAACCACTGCTGCCACCGCCTCCCATGTTGGATTGGTGATGTTGCTGCCCATCCTGTGGCCAGAGTGGGGTAGAGAACATCACGTGGGCCTCCACGGTGTCCAAAAGGCTCTCGAGGGATGCATCATTGAACCTGGTGGCTGCAGGCTTTTTGCATTTTGGGGCCATGCCTTCCATGCAGCAGCCCTGGGCTCAAAGCACTAAGAGGTGTGCACGCAGCTGCACCTTCAGTATGGCGTGATGGGGCAGCTAGATGATGGTGTGGTGGGTGAGTGAGACTTCGCCTGCCCTCCATGGAAATGGCATGTTTCCCGGGAATGCATAATTAATGTGGCGGGTTTGGGATGATTCGGCGTGAGAAGCTAGGTAAAACGTTGATTTACCCTCCTGCCATTGCAATTAGTGCAAAGTTGGGACAATTTTGCCCACTGACTGTAAGGGCGCAAGCATGGGTATACCTTCTGTGAGCCAGAAACATGCAGAGTGGGCAAATTGTGACATCAAATAGCCTCTAATGCTGATTTGATGCACAGTTAGCCATTTCATACCATGCAAATCAAGTTACCACCTTTCAAACAAAACCAGAAATGCTGGAAAAACTCAGCAGGCCTAGCAGCATCTGTGGAGAGAGAAACAGAGTTAACATTTCAAGTCCGTATGACGTTAACTCTGTTTCTCCACAGATGCCGTTGAAGCTGCTGAGTTTTTTCAGCATTTTCTGTTTTTGTTTCAGATTTCCAGCATCCACAGTATTCTGCTTTTACCACCATTCAAACACCATTTCCTTCTTTCCAGCAAATTTCAAAAGCTTTTAAATTTTTAAAACTTCTGTCTGTAGGCTTCTGGTACTAACTCGCAGGCATTGAGAGCAGCATGCTTTACTCTGTCATAGTCCCCTAATTTTTTTAATTATTCATTTACAGGATGTGGGCTTCGCTGGCAAGGCCAGCATTTATTGCTCATCTCTAACTGCCCTTGAGAAGGTAATGGTGAGCTGCCTTCTTGAATCGTTGCAGTCCATGTGGTGTAGTTACACCCACAGTGCTGTTGGGGAGGGAGCTCCAGGATTTTGACCCAACGACAGTGAAGGAACGGTGATATTTTTCCATGTCAGGATGGTGAGTGGCTTGGAGGAGAACTTCCAGGTGGTGGTGTTTCCATCTATTTGCTGCCCTAGTCCTTCTGGATGGTACTGATCGTGGGTTTGGAGGGTGCTGTCGAAGGAGAATTCCTGCAGTGCATTTTGTAGATGGTACACACTGCTGCCACTGTTCGTTCGTGGTGGAAGGAGTGAATGTTTGTGGAAGGGCTGCCAGTCAAGCGGGCTGCTTTACCGTGGATGGTGTCAAGCTTCTTTAGTGTTGTTGGAGCTGCATGCATTCAGGCAAGTGGGGAGTATTCCATCACACTCCTAACTGTAGCCTTCTAGATGGTGGACAGACTTTGGCGAATCAGGAGGTGAGTTACTCATCGCAGGATTCCTAGCCTTTGACCTGTTCTTGTAGCCATAGTATTGGTTAGTCCAGTTCAGCTTCTAGTCGATGGTAACTCCTAGGATGTAGATAGTGGGGGATTCAGCGATGGTAATGCCATTGAATGTCAAAGGGCGATGGTTAGATTCTCTCTTGTTGGAGATGGTCAAAGCCTGGCACTTGTGTGGTGCGAATGTTACTTGCCGCTTGTCAGCCCAAGCCTGGATATTGTCCAGGTCTTGCTGCATTTGGACATGGACTGCTTCAGCATCTGAGGAGTCGCAAATGGTGCTGAACATTGTGCAATCATCAGCGAACATCCCCACTTCTGACCTTAGGATGGAGGGAAGGTCATTGATGAAGCAGCTAAAGATGGTTGAGCCTAAGGCACTACCCTGAAGAACTCCTGGAGTGATGCTTTGGAACTGAGATGATTGACCTCTAACAACCACAACCATCTTCCTTTGTGCTAGGTATGACTCCAGCCAGTGAAGAGTTTCATCTGGTTCCCATTGACTCCAGCCTTGTTAGGGCTCCTTGATGCCATACTTGGTCAAAGGCTGTCTTGATGTCAAAGGAAGTCACTTTCACTTCACCTCTGGAATACAGCTCTTTGATCCATGTTTGAACCAAGGCTAGGTCAGGAGCTGAGTGACCCTGGCAGAACCCAAACTGAGCGTAAGTGACCAGGTTATTGCTATGCAAGTGCCGCTTGATAGCACTGTTGATGATCCTTTCCATTACTTTATTGATGATCAAAAGTCAACTGATGGGGCAGTAATTGGCCAAGTTGGATTTGTCCTGCTTTTTGTGGACAGGACATACTTGGGCAATTTTCCACATTGCCAGGTAGATGTCAGTGTTGTAGCTGCACTGAAACAGGTTGGCTGGGGGCGCAGCAAGTTCATTAGTACAAGTCTTCAGTACTATCACCAGAATACTCTCAGGGCCCATAGCCTTTGCACTATCCATGCCTTCAGCCATTTCTAGATGTCATGTGGTGTGAGTTGTATTGGCTGAAGACTGACATCTATAAATCTTGGGAACACCAGAGGAACCCGAGTTGGATCATCCACTTAGCACTTCCAGTTAAAGATTGTTGCAAAAGTTTCAACCTTATCTTTTGCACTGATATGCTGAGGATGGGGATATTTGTGGTGCCTCTCCTCCCGTGAGTTGTTGAATTGTCCACCACCATTCACGACTGTATTTGGCAGGACTGAACAAATTAAATCTGATCCGTTGGTTGTGGAACCGCTTAGCTTTGTCTATCACTTGCTGTTTATGTTTTTTGGCATGCAAGCAGTCCTGTGTTGTAGCTCCACCAGGTTAACATCTCATTTTTAGGTATGCCTGGTGCTGCTGCTGGCATGCCCACTTGACCTCTTCATTGAACCAGCATTGATTCCCTGGCTTGGTGGTAATTTAGAGTGGGGAACATGCTGGGCCATGAGGTAACAGATTGCTTGAGTACAATTCTGCTCCTGTTGATGGCTTACAATACCTCATGGATGCCCAGACTTGAGTTGCTAGATCTGTTCGAAATCTATCCTGTTTAGCATGGTGATAGTGCCACACAACACGATGGAGGGTATCCTCAATGTGAAGGCGGTGCTTTGTCTCCAGAACAACTGTGCTGTGGTCACTCCCATCGATACTGTCATGGACAGATGCATCTGCAGCAGGCAGGTTAGTGAGGATGAGGTCAAGTATGCCTTTCCCTCTTGTTGGTTCCCTCACCACCTGCCACTGAACCAGTCTTTTAGGACTCAGCCAGCTTGGTCAGTAGTGGTGCTACCGAGCCAGTCTTGGTGATGGTCATTGAAGCTTCCCACCCAGAGTACGTTCTGCAACCTTGCCACCCTCAGTGCCTCCTCCAAGTGGTGTTCAACATGGAGGAGCACTGATTCATCAACAGAGTGGGGTGGGGAGGTGGTATGTGGTAATCTGCAGGAGGTTTCCTTGCCAATATTTGGCCAGATGCCAGGAGACTTCATGGGGGCCAGAGATGTTGAGGATTCCCTGGGTAACTCCCTCCTGACTGTATACCACTGTGCCACCACCACTTCTGGGTCTGTCCTGCCAGTTGGACAGAACACACGCAGAGATGCTGATGGTGATATCTGGGTCTGGGACCTGATCTGTAAGATATGATTCCATGAAGATGACTATGTCAGGCTGTTGTTTGACTGGCCTGTGGAATAGCTCTCCCAATTTTGGCACAAACCCTCAGATGCTATTCAGGAGGACTTTGCAGGGCTGAGATTGCCGCTGTCATTTCCTGTGCTAGGTCGATGCTGAGTGGTCCATCTGGTTTCATACCCTTTTTATTGGCTTTGTAGTGGTTTGATACAACTAGGTCATTTCAAAGGGTATTTAAGAGTCAACCATATAACTATGAATCTGGAGCCACAAGTAGGCCAACCCAGGTGAGGATGGTAGATCTCCTTCCCTAAAGGCACTAGTGAACCAGATGGGTTTTTACAACAATGTTTTCATGGCATCATCTGACTTTTAATTCCAGATTTTTTTTACTGAACTCAAATGCCACCATCTGCTGTGGTGGGATTTGAATCCAGGTCCCCAGAGCATTACCCTGGGTGTGTGGATTACCAGTCCAGTGTACCACCGCCTCCCCTAATTGCTCTTCTGAAAGGGATGACTAAACCTGCAAAGCTTTTCCTATGAAAGCTTTCTGTAAGAACACAGTCCAATTTCTTTAGGCCATTTCGTTTTTGTAGCAAGTTTCTCAAGTGACACACGGTACCTAAATTTGGTGAGGAAGGAGTAAAAATGTACCAAGTGAATACTCGTCACGAAATCAAAGGTATGAGGTGTTGGGATTTGTCCATCCTCACTGTTCCCCTTCAATGCATGGACTTTAAGCTTGTCTCTTTCCAACTCTCTCGTTCCTTACTCCTTTCCTCTCTTTCTTTCTACTCCCATTCTGATTCTAATTCAATCAGAATTATGCTTTCTTCTCTTTCTCCTTTGAGTTTTTTTCATTTCACTCTCCGTCTTTCCCTCTCTTTTAAATTTCATCTTTTTTTCTAATTCAATTTTTGCTAATTTGATCTGAGCATGAGAAGAGCAATCCTTTTCTCACTTAAGCTTCATGTGCTGAGCCACTACTTCAATGATCCCTGATTTTTTTAACCCTTGATTTCATGTCGACTCTTAACTCTTCTGCCAGACCTTTCAAATTAACCATTGTTAACCTTTCCAAGGCATCAATAGTTAACTCCGTTCTCTTCAGAAAGTCTGAGCATTAAAAGTGGCCATTTTGATTTCCAATGTACATAACAAAAATAAATGTGAAATCTTATTTGTTTTAAAGTCTGGAAAATTTCAGTGTACCCATTTTCATATCTTAGTGTTTCATGATCCCAGACATGCCCATAATTTGTTACAATCTCCCTAGTGACTGATAACTTCTTAAAAAGAAAGGAATCCTCATGACGCCGATAGAAAAAACCTCTGGACAAGATTTCACTTTTTAAAATGTTTACTGTAACAAACCAACTAAAATCAACATAATTCAAACATAAATTAACATGTGAAGGATATTTTTTGCAAAGAGGTAAAATCAATACAACAAAAATACACATCACATAGTTATAAGCACTCATGTTACTTCCCACACAATTTGGAACCATGTGCAATCTCAGTCTTTCCAACTTGGCCTCCATTGTGTAGGGTCTCTCATTTCCCACTCATTTGTTTCAGCCCTTGAGTTGCATTCACCAGCAGCCATATTCCATCCAATGTGGCTGGACATAGTCAACACCGAAAAGCTGCATGTCTATGAACCTTCTCTCACTCGGGTCACGATAATCCTGATGGCACAGAATTCCCAGACACTCCCTTCTCCAACCCTTTAAACAGTCTAGTGGGCTCTGGCAACACTGAAAGAGCACTATTGGGTCTTGTTCAGTCCGCCACCCCTTTCCCTTCCTGTCTTCCACTCTCTACTCTTTCTAACTGAATAACACACACAGTAACACAGCTTCTGCTCTATTCTCAGAGACCTGCTTCAATACCAGGATCTGTTTGAAGACTGTCAAACAGAAAACTGTTCCATTTGGAGAGAGCCTTGCTTGTTTCCTCTTTACACAAATTATTAGTGTGTTTTGAATTTCCAAACACAAAACATGATCTGACCCAACCCCACTGCAATATCTTTCTATTTGTTCTTTGCTTCTTAGCTGTTCATCCCCATGGCAATCTCTGCACACATGGGCGTTTCTTAGAAACTTTTGATGTCACAATCAGAAAACCAATTAACCCTCTTTTAAAATACTCCCCATTTCACCCTGGTGCTCAAGGAGACATCACATAAAAAGAAAATACAAGCTTTTCCCAGCAGATGGGTCATTAGAGGGGGATGCGGTATATCTGAATGTTAGGCATGAGTCCTGTTTAAGAAGATAAGAACTAGGAGCAGGAGTAGGCCATTTAGTCCCTTGAGCTGGCTTTGCCATTCAATAAGATCATGGCTGATCTGCTCGTGGTCTCAACCTCATATTTCTACCTGCCCCCCCATAACCCTCGACTCCCTGGTAGATCAAAAATACATCTGGCTCAGACTTGAACATATTCAATTACCCAGCATCCACAGCTCCCTGCAGTTGAGAATTCCAAATATTAATGAACATCTGAGAGCATAAATTCCTCCTTTTCTTCATCTTAATGGGGAGCCCCCTAATTTTTAAACTCTGCCCCATAGTTCCAGATTCCATCAAGAGGTAAAACATTCTCTCGGCATCTGCCCTGTTAAGCTCCCTCCAAATTTTATATTTTTCTAAAGGATCACCTGTCATTCTTCTACACTCCATGAGTATACACCCAACCTTTCCTTGTAAGATAACCCCTTCATCCTAAGAATCAACTGAGTGAGCCTTCTCTGAAATGCCTCAAATGTAAGTATCTCCTTGCTTGAATAAGGAGACCAAACACTGTAAGCCGCACTCTAAGTGTGATCTCACCCACACCCTATACAGTTGTAAAAGACTTCCCTACTTTTATACTCCAACCCCCTTCCAATAAAGGCCAACATTTAATTTGCCTTCCTTATTACTTGCCCTACCTGCATGCTAACTTTTTGTAATTCATGTAAGAGGACATCCAGCTCCCCCTGTATTGCAGAATTCTGCAATCTCTCCCCATTTAAATGATATTATGCTTCTCTATTCTTCTGGCCAAAGTGGACAACCTCACATTTTTCTACTGTAGACTCCATCTGTCAAGTTTTTGCACATTCACTTTATCTATATTCTTTTGCAGATATTTGTATCCTCCTCACAACTTGCTTTCCCACCTATTTTTGCTTCATCAGGAAATTTGGCTATACACACTCTGAGCCTTCAGCCAATCATTAATATAGATTGTAAATCATTGAGGCTGCAGGACTAATCCCTGTGGCACTCCACTAGTTACAGTTTGCCAATCTGAGAATGACACATTTATTTCTACCCTGTTTCCTGTTAGTTAGCCCATTTTCTATCTGTGCTAATATGTTACCTTCAACACCATGAGCTTCCTCTTGTGTAGTAGCCTTTTATGTGGCACCTTATAGTATGCCTTTTAGAAATCCAAATAAACTATATCTACTGGTTCCCCATTATCCACCCTGCTTGCTACATCTTCAAATAATTCTAATGAATTTGTCAAATACATTTTTCTTTTCATAAAACCATGTTGATTCTATCTGATTGTATTATGATTTTCTAAATGTTCTGTTACTACTTCCTTAAACATGGTTTCTAGCATTTCCCCGAAGATAGATGTTAGACTAACTGGCCAATAATTTCCTGATTTCTGTCTTCCTCCTTTCTTGAATGGGGCGTAATTTTTGCAGTTTTCTAGTCTGCTGGGAATCTATGGAATTTTGGAAGTATAGCGAGTACCTCCACTACCTCTGCAGCCACTTCTGTTAAGACCCTATGATGCAGTGTGTCAGATCCAGGATTGCTGATGAGTGCCTATTGGGCGTGTGTTGCATGGAGCTGTGTGAGATGTTGATGGAGCAATGAGTAGAGTTTGTCAATTGAAGATGCATTCATTGACCCTGACCACTCATTTTAGGTCATTGAACTTCTTTCAGCAATGCAGCCAATTGTTTGGGACCAGACTCCAGGAATTGATGTCTGTGGCCATCTGATTCCATTTCCTTCTCAGGGGATGCCTTGAGGACCTCCTGGTCCTTTGTCGGAACATGGCTTTTTTCCTCTTAACCCCACCACTAATGCCACCATTAGTATTGCCTCCAGTGCCTCATCTGAAATCCTGCCAGTCCTCTTCTTTGCCTGTTGCTCCATTTGTTCTTTTCTTTCCTGCACATCATACTAGGCAAGGTCACTAGGCAAGTGTACAATCACTCTGCAGCATGTTCCACACAGGAGAGCTTGCTGAAATCATTTAGATGAGGGGGCCGTGCAAAGTTTGCCTGAAACTTGCCTGGGACCAGGAACATGTTGTGGTTCCTGTGCCCAAAAACAGGCCTTCTTCAATTTTTCCACCATGGGAACACAGATGGATGCATCGAGGACATACTGTTATAACAGCTTAAGCTGAAGTTGACAATTTTCAACAGAAGCCCACATTCTACAGTCAATCCGAGAAATGTATTTTCTGACATATCCCATCAATGAGCCTCAGGACTATTTATCACTCAAGCTCATATGTCCGTCCAAACATTAGCTCACGCCATTGATAGGCAATAGAATGATTTGCATTTTATACATTGAGGGTGCTATATTATCTAATATATTATAATAATAGAAATTATGATAATAGAGTGGTTAAGGATTTAAACTTATGAGAATTCTAGCACAGTGATGCAATCCTACATTATACACTGTTTCCGTCATCTATGCTGTCCGAACTGTCCTATGGTTTTGCTTTGACTGCATTTTGTTGTAGGTCAGTTAGGTTGCGTCTGATGTGACCTTCCTGCCAAGTATAATTTTAAGACTTAGTGGTCAAATTGGACGTCAAACTCTGTAACAGCCTTTGCGTTTCCTTTCTTAAACTGGTTTCCTCCTAAATAATGTACCCCTGTAGCATTATGGGCGTTAATGAGGATCAGGACCAAGTCTGTAACAATGGTAAACAACATATGAACATACAAATTAAGAGCAGGAGTAGGCCACTTGGCCCCTCTTAGCCTGCTCTGCCATTCAGCAAGATCATGGCTGATCTGATTGTAACCTTCTGATAACCTTTCACCCCTTTGTTAATCAAGAATCTATCTACCACTGTGTTAAAAGTATTCAAAGACCCTACTTTCACCGTCTTTTGAGGAAGAGAGTTCGAAAGAGTCAGTACCCTCCGAGAGAAAAAAATTCTCCTTATCTCTGCCTTGAACGGGCGGCCCCTTACCTTTAAACAGTGACTCCTAGTCCTTAATTCTCCCACATCCACCCTGTCAAAACCCCTCAGGACCTTATATGTTTCAATCAAGTCGCGTCTTACTCTTCTAAACTGCAGCAGATAAAAGCCGAGCCTGTCCAACCTCTCTTCATAAGACAATCTGCATTCCAAGTATTAGTCTGGTAAACCTTCTCTGAATGGCTTCAACATATTTACATCCTTTGTTAAATAAGGAGACCAACAGTGTACACAGTACTCCAGATGTGGTCTCAGCAGTGTCCTGTACAACTGAAGCATTACCCCCTCTATTTTTATTTTCAAATCCCCTCGCAATAAACAATAACATTCCATTAGCTTTCCTAATTATTTGCTGCACCTGCATATAAGCCTTCTGTGATTCATGCACTAGGACACCCAGATCTCTCTGAATCTCAGAGCTCTGCAATCTCTCACCATTTAGATAATAAGCTTCTTTTTTATTCTTCGTGCCAAAGTGGACAATTTCACACTCACCCACATTATACTCCATTTGCCAGATCTTTTCCCACTCACTTAACCCATCTATGTCCCTCTGTAGCCTCCTTATGTCCTCTTCACCCTTTCCTACCTATCTTTGTGTCATCAGCAAATTTAGCAATCCTACCTTCGGTCCCTTCATCCAAGTCATTTATATAAACTGAGGAAAGTTGAGGCCCCAACATTGATCCCTTTGGCACACCACTTATTACATCCTGCCAACCAGAAAAGACCCATTTATGCCTACTGTCTGTTTCCTATTAGCTAGCCAATCTTCTCGTCATGCCAATATGTTACCCTCTATACCATAAGCTTCTATTTTCCTCAATAATCTTTGATATCCATTATTGTTACGTCGTATCAATTTCTCCCTGTATATCCGTATCATTCTTATCCTGATTTCTGCCCTTGAACACTAACAGTGTTACTAGGGGGAGCTAATCTTGGGTGGACACTTCTGAGTGACATCATACTGACAAATCAATGTTTCTTTGATCAGAGCATAGCAAGATAAATTTGACACTACCCAGGTTTCACCACTCTATACCAATATCTCTGGATAGTTAATCAATTCATTACGTATGCCACTCTTGAGGATGTCAGCGGATGCCACCTTGAAGACCTGGTGGCAGCTTCTGATCAGGTGGAAGATGTTGAGTTGCCATATAGTCACAATATAGCTCCATCCTTTATAGGAGCAATTTACTTGTTAAACACATACCAGGCACACAATATTGCATAAGTTTTCTCCAGCACCAGTCTATTTATCATGTTCCTACTTGCTTCCTATATCTGTTTCAAGTGAACGTCCCTGCTGTAGCCCCTATACACAGCCTTTCTGTTTTTCTCTCTGTCTCATGGTATATGTGGTGATATCCCTTGGAATTGCATCTGTATCTTAACCTGAATTTCTCTCCATAAACTGAGTTTTTCGGGCAACATTTGTTGGTAGAGCCTGTCCAGTTTTATTTCACAAACATGACTGCAAAGCAATTACTTGACCTCTTATCAGACATGCCTGAGGTCTACATATTCTCACAACGTCGCCCTTATCTTAAAACTTGGAACGTAAGCAGCTTTCAGCTGTCATTCTTAATTCTGAGGCGTTTTAACTTAGCTATTTAACTTAGCTTAACTTTAGCTACTATCCTATGATTCTTAGCTAGCTTATGTTTATAAGTATGTGCACTTTGTGTATTAGAATGCCTAATCTAAATTTGAGTAGTTTAGAGTTTAGAAGTTAAAAATTCCTAATCTAAATGCAAGTTTTACATGCAGAAGTAACAAATTCCTGACTGCTCACCCTTTAATCAAAGCATGCAATACCAAGCTCTGGATGTTCCATAACACTCTCTAACTGATCATTAGAACATTTGAACAAACTCATTGTACTGATTTAAAATATGAGGACAATTATCTGGACTATGACCAAACTCATTGATATTTTTTAGCCTGTGGGTGCTGAGCTATGTTGTAAACCATCTCCTACCATGCATAATTTCAAAGGATAAATCTCTCCTTTTTAATGACAGCATTACTTTGTTTCTATGCATTTCAGCCTTTGAATAATAGGTTATATAAACTACAAAAGTAATGAAAGAAATTGGTTTCCTTTGCTAGTTCTCTGTTTTAATTTCCAAAGGCCCCTGGTTGCCCTACATGGTCTTATCTGAGATCTTCAGCTTGTTAGGGTCACATACTTTTCTTGAGCCATTTTCTCCTTTACTCTAAATTAATTTAATTAATATTATACATCATGATACAGGCATAGAAAATCATAATATTCTTAAGTTGCAATGCACAATATTATCAAGAAATCATAGACATAAAGGGGGAGCTGGAGAATCCTTTACTACCATCCATCTTGTGGATAAGTCTTGCTGAGTATTGCTTCTCCCTTGCCCTCAGTTGTCCCAATTTCATTGTTAGCTCAAAGGAAATGAGACCTAAATTTTGGAAATCCAAATTTTGTGTCCCTCTTTTTAATTAGTCATTTTCTCTGTGGAGGATGTTTTAGTGCATTGATTTAAAAAGATTTTTTTATCACTCTCTTTAGCCCCACATCAACCATTTTATGTCATGCTGTCAAGCAATTAGCATGTCTAAGACACATTCTACAGTGCATCTTCATAATGCATTTCTGCATACTAATTGCCTCACATTTAATTTGAAATATTGTTACATTCATTATTATACAAAAGAATGCAGGGTCAGAAACCAAAAGATTTGTGTGTTACCGATTCCCCAAGATCTCGTAACTGATAAACTTTGAGATAAGGTCCTTGCACCACGAAAATGGGGTCTGTTTGAACTCAACACTGAGTTCAAATAGCTCTATAAAGTTTGCTTTTTCCACATTGGGAGTCATATCCTGCCCCCGATTTCCTGACCTCCAGCAAAAATAAATCGCGCCATTCAGGGCACTTTTTCCCAAGGCAGGTGCACCGAGCCGGGAAGTTTTCTGAGTTCAAGCTACCCAACTCAAGAGTGAAAATCTGGCCCAATGTTCCCATTTCTTCTTCTTTATTTCATCAGAGATTGATTTGTCCTTTCTCTCTCAAACTAAGTTTGAATCACTGGTGTCATATTTGCTATTTCACCCCATTCTGTACTGATTCAAAGCCTCAAGTGCACAGTCTATGTCCTTCCCAAGCCTGCTGCTTACTGTATAATTTTTTACACAGCTCCCATGTATCCAAAGGGAAGTGTTATGACCCACGGGAAAGGGGACATTGAGAATCCAATCGAGACCCCGCCCTTTTCCTAGTTCATCCTCTATGACAAATCTCACTGCTGATTTCAACATTGCATTTCTGCATCTCCCTTAGATCATGTTTGCAACTCCAACATTTTAGGTTTTCACTAAACATTTTAGCAGTTTTAATACAGCCCACTCCTACAGAAACTTTGACAGCTTTTGAGCAAGCTGTTCCCATCAGGATCATCTTTAACTTTTTCTGCTGGCTTCCCTTCTATTTCTACACCAGTCGATCTCATCTTCCATGGCTAAACATACTTCATTTTTTTCCTCAATATTTTCCTGATGCGAGGCCAAATGTTTTTAGGCAGGCTTTTAAAATGGCAGATGGGAAGTGATTAGGGATTCCCACCTCTATTCCCATCATCAGCAATTTTCATTGATACAGGAAAGGGGGCATGTCACAAGCCCACACCCAGCTATTCCGCTGTTAAGTGGATTCTGTTTTTAAGCAGTACTGAAGTACTGTTTGTTTATTTTGACAGATTTATAAACATCTCAAAGACTTCCTGCTGTTATTATAGGGCTCATGAGTTCTGTATGTATTGAATATTGGGTGAGTGGGTTTTTTGGGGAGTATGGGGGCAATGGGGGGTGAAGGGAGGGTTAGGGGGTGAGAGGAGTAGGGGATAAGCTTTACTGAGGCTCATCACCAGAACTGAGCCCTCATGCTCATCACTAGAACTGGGCCAATGTCTCTGCGAATGGAGGTGGGCTTTTTAACCTGACTGCATTAGCCCACATGCATCTCTGTCTCAAGGCTGTGAAAAGCAACGGCCCGAATATCAGCCCATTTCCGACAACCCACCGTGAAGGTAGTGTGGACGACATTGCCGGTCAGGAGGTGGTCTTGTGACATTGGAAAAGCTGCTGATTCCCGATTCCTGCCTCCAAGATGAAAACCCCACCCCATGGAGCCTGTGGGTATAATCTTTTACCACAAGTACTGTTCCTGAACTATTATGCAAGTCCCTCAAAACTAGAAACTCTTAATGCTAATATTAGCGTTAACATGTACAGCAAGCTAAAGGTTATAATGTACTTCATCCAAAATTGCACCTCCCACCCTTCATCGTGGAATCAAATGTAATTTATTTAAGGCTCAAAGCTTAAATGCTTTATTAAGCTTCAAACAAGAAATGAAGATGTTAATGTACAAATAAGATGTTGAGATATAACCTGGATTTGACATCAATGTTGTTTTGAGGTGTTCAATCTAGAATGTCTTTGTGATCCAGTGTTACTCCAGGAAATTTTCAAACCACACAAGCCCAATCTAGACTAACATACATTTTCAATTCTTATTGATCTTGAGCCTAATTTGGATCCATTAGTCAATCAATTTCACTGTTTCAAGCCCAATACCCATCTGCTGGCATCTTTAAATTCCTTAACAGTTAAGGCAAATAGCATAGATGTATTTAAGGGAAAGCTAGGTAAGCACATGAGGGAGAAAGGAATGGAACGATATGTTGATGGGGTTAGATAAAAAAAAACTGGAAGTGGTTCCTGTGGAACAAAAACACTGGCATGGATTTGTTGGGTCGAATGCCTGTATCTATGCTGTGTATACCTTGGTAAATTATTAACAGATAATAACGGGCAGAATTTTGCCATCGACATGTGGGGGTGGGCCCGACTCACCGATACGTAAAATGACGCGCGATGATGTTGGGCATGCGTCCTGACGTCACTGCGCGTCACCGCAATATTTCGGAGGGCAGGCATGCTATGAGTTCCAAGGCACTCCTGCCATTAATTAGCGGGCCAGTTAAGGTCCTTGAGGCAGTAATTGATAGCGATTTTTCACAGCCCGTGCGATTTTCAGTGCATCGCATGGGCACAGCAAGCAAACTGGTAGGTCACATTTTTAAAAGCCTCATCCACGGGCGGGATAAGAGGGGTGAGTGGGCTCACTGATGCGAGTTGTTAGTACTTTACTTTTTAAACTTACTGCTATTTGCTTGTGTGAACAGGACAACATCAATTCTCTTCAGAGCTGCTTTGACAGAAATAACAGGCTTCAGTTCAGGACTCTGGAGTAATCATAACACTTGAGGCCTTGCAGGTTTCAGGAAGCCTTCCCTTACCCTGGGAATGAGGACTGTGCTCTCCACAGGAGGCACCTCCTCTGAGAAGGAATTGGGGGCCAGAAGGGGGGATGAGGCCAGGAGTCCACATTCAGCCTTCAGGGGAGCCACCTTTATGAGGACAGGTGCAGGCACAAGGGGCATAGGGCCAACAGGATGTTCAAGGCAGAAGGGGCCGCAGAAGATGCCACTATCCTGCTGCCACGGTTTACAGGCGGTGATGCAGCTACCTCAATATGTCTGAGGTACAGTACCAAAGGAGGCTCCACCTCTCAAGGGAGACAGTGACCTCCATCTGTCAGATGATCGGCCCTGAGACCAGCTCCAACAATGTGGGTTGACACCCCATGCCTGTGACTCTGAAGGTCACAGTTGCCCTCAACTTCTATGCCTCCGCTCTTTCCAGGGGTCGGTGGGTGATCTTTGTGGAATCTCCCAGTCAGCTGCCCACAAGCTGGTGACAGACGCTCTGTTCAGGCATGCATTAAATTTCATTCACTACCTCTCGGATGAGGCCAGCAAGGCAGAGCGAGTCAGAGGCTTTGCAGCGATTGCTGGTTCCCCCACATACAGGGTGCAATAGACTGCATACATGTGGCCATCAAGGCGCCAGCGGGTGAGCCCGGTGCCTTCGTCAACAGGAAAAGATTCCACTTCATGAACATGCAGATAGTGTGTGACCATAGGATGCAGATTCTGCAAATCTATGCACGGTACCCAGGCAGCTCCCATGACACCTACATCCTGAGACACTCCCAGGTGCTGGGGCTCTTCAGTGCTCTGGCTCAGCTGGATGGATGGCTGCTGGGTGACAAAGGATACCCCCTCAAAAGGTGGCTCATGACACCTCACCACCATCCAAGAACAGAGGCTGAGCAGCGGTATAATAGGAGCCATGCCTCCACAAGGGCCGTGATAAAGAGAACCATCGGTCTTCTCAGGATGCACTTCCGATGCCTGGACCGTTCAGGGGGCGCAGTCCAGTACCCCTCAGATTGTGTGTCAGTGATAGTGGTTGCAGGCTGAGCGCTCCACAATTTGACGATGAAAAGGTGGGGGGGGGGTGCACAGTGGAGGAGGAAGATGCTCTGGCTGCAGATGATGACTCCAGCAGCGAGTCCGAGGGTGAGCACAGTCAGGAGAACGCTAAGGGGATAGACGCTGACCTGGGCAACATCCAGGGAGGCAGGGACACCTGGGAGGCTTTGATCCAGCGCTCCTTCAGCTAGCCTACCAAAGATGAATCTTCAACACATGAGAGGGCTGCAGGCTCCATACTCGATACCTGAGAGCAACATCTGCCTGGTTAGCAACATTAACTATGTGCTTTGTCAATAAAGCTCAATGACAAATAAGTCACTCATATTATCATGGGTTCCCGTCCACCTGCAGAACTAATGAAGCACCCGGAGGCTTGTTAAGAACCAAAACATTTAGCGATTGCATACTTGCATACAGAAATGAAAGTCCATTAAAAGGTATTGAACAGCACAACTACTGAAAAACAACTGAAATAGGAGTCAAAAGAAATCCACCAGTGATAAGCCTGTGTTGTGCCTAAGGTGATTTACGTTTATGTTTGCAGATGCTATGTCTAGGTTCTCCCCCCTCACTGGCACTGGCATTGGAGACAGCCTGCTCACTCTGCTGGCCTGTTGGCCTTGATGACCTTGGCGGGCATCCTCTGGCTCTTGGAGCCTATGCTGTCCCTGACTGGGAGTGGCCAGTGGCATGGCTGGCATCTCCCCAGTCGTCGCAGCCTCATCAGATGCCACAGTCACTGGCAGAGGGGCGGAGGAGCTGTTGCCATCATCCGGAAAGCCCTGAGAGGAGTCTGCAGAAATGACAATGTGAGGTTGCTTTGGACTTCCCTGCTCACCATTGATGGATGGGCATCCAGCTGGGATACTGTGTGCCCAGTCCATCTCCCATGCTGACAATGACCACCGGAGGTCAATGCCGCTGTGAGGGCTTGCAGGTCCAAGTGCATCCCCAAGAAGTCCTGGTTATTCTCCTGGAGGAGCCTTTCCATAAGAGTTGCCACTCTCTCCATGGAGGAGGCATTGCGCTCAGCCATTAACGTCATTGCATTGCTGATGCTCTGCATGGACTCCTCCATCACGGAGACCATGGCATGCATTGCCTCATGTGTCTCCGCCAGACCCTCCCACAAACCCTGCTGGACTTCCAGCATCTGCTGCCTCAGGGACGACTCCAGAGGCACATCATCAGCCACCAACTGAACATGTTCCTGGTTCCCAGCAGTCCCCCGACTGCCAGCAATCTGGGAACTCTCTGCCTCCGCCCGCACCTCAAGCAAGTGTGAAGTGCCGTCATCGCCGTGCACCAAGACACTAGCCGACCATCTTATCCCCACCAAAGTGGTATCTTGATGGTTCCTGCCTAACTGAGAGGGTGTGATACTGGTGCGTTTATACCTTCTGGGCCCTCAGGGGTCATCGGCGGTTCCTGTGCCTCCTGAGAGTGGGCGTGTTCCACTGAGGCTGAAAGGAAGAACAAGGACGTTTGATTAGTTGAAATTATTACACTGTTAATGTGCATGCCTGACACCTGGATCAGTATGCACTCCCCCTTCCATTATCAACGGTGATCCCATGTTGGAGGCTGAAATCAGTAAACAGTCAACAGTGGAATGTTTGCACTGACAGACATTGTGAGCTCAGCAGTCTTACCTCCCAGTGGCACCCCAACCTCACCATGGGCACTTGACCTGGGCCTACGGCGCCTCCCCAGCTCAAGAGCCTCCTGCTCGTATCTGGTCATGATGAGAAGGTGGGGCTGCCCTCCGCCAGTCTGCAGCCACTCAGCATCATTGTGTGCGGTGTTCTGAAAGGAGAGAGGAACGTTGATTAGTCCACCCTGTACCTAGATTGCCATTGCAGCCTTGCCACCCGCACCTGAGTGAAACATTGCAGGGCTCATCCAATTCGTGACCATGGAGCTGACGTACGCTCACTCCCCTTGCCCAGATGCTGCCTGCATCACATTTGCCACTCACACTCTAAGACCTTCCAAACCCATGAGCATTACCACCTAGAAGGATGAGGGCAGCAGATAGATGGGAACACTGCCACCTTGAAATTCACCTCCAAGTCACTCAGCATCCTGACTTTGAAATGTTTTGGTGCTCCACCACTGTGGCTAGGTCAAAATCCTGGAACTCGCCCCCAAACACTGCTGTGGGTGTATCTGCGTCACATTCAGCAGATGTAGAAGGCAGCTCAGCACCACCCTCTCAGGGGCAACTAGGGATGGGCAATAAATGCCGGCCCACCCAGCGATGGCCACATCTTATGAATGAATGAATGCAAAAACAAAATTCTGAGCCAAACTGCTGTGCTAAGTGACCCATGCCAACATGGTACTCACCCTTCCCGATCACAAGAGGTCATTAAAACATTTGCGGCACTGCACCCAGGTGCGTCTCACCACATTGTGGGAGCTGACCCTTTCTGCCACCTCCTCCCAGGCACGTTTTGTTATGTGGGGGAGCCTCCTCCTCCTGTCCCTTGATACTATGGTGTCATGCTGTGCTGCCACCTCCTCGAGGAGGGCAGCAAGGCACTTACCGAGAATCTCGGGGCACACTGCCCCGCTGACCTGCCCTTCTGCCTGGCCTACTCTCCAAGAGCGCTGTCAGACATCCTCCTGTGCGACATCGGTGGCAGCCTTCGGAAGGCTGGCTATGCTGTTTTTGGATAGGCCACCAGGTCGCCACTGGATCTGGTGGTCTTGGGAACCGCAATTCATGCTGGGCGGGTCTTAATAGGCCCCCCATGTAAAATGTCGGTGCGGAGCCGATCACGGGCGGTGATCGGCTCTGCGCTTGTTCGTGCCTGCTCCCGACCAGTCTGCCTGCCATTAGTAAAATCCTGGCCACCATTTTCCCATGCCACCATTCCATAAACATGAAATAAATAATGGAGTCAGGAAGCTGGATTTTCCCATTCCGACACAGGCCGAACAACATTGGGTGGACTTTAAAAATTCTGAGTGTGATGCAAATTCTGTGATTCCTGCCTCCCTTCCCTTTGCCAGCAGTTTGAATGGTGTGGGATGCGTGTGCAGGCGAGTGTGTCTGCAATTGTTCTGACATTGCTGACTCCATTGTGGATATGGGCATTTCAGACCCTTTGCAATTTTGATGGAGTCAGGCTTGCTTGGTTCACACCAGATCAGTGGTATGAAACATGGGGGATCCCTGTTCTGGAGTTGGGAATCTTTTTACACATAAATTGAGAAGTGGCAATTAACATTCGTGCCACTCAAATGCCAGGCAATGAGCATCCCCAACAAGAGAGAATATAACTGTCACCCCTCGATGTTCAATGGCATTACCATCAATAAATCCCCCACTATCAACATCCTGGGCGTTATCATTGACCAGAAACTGAAGTGGACTAGGCATGTAAACACTGTGGCTACAAGAGCAGGTCAGAGGGTGGGAATCGTGCAAGTAACTCACCCCCTCACTCCCCAAAGCCTGTCCACCATCTACAAGGCTACAGTCAGGAGTGTGATGTAATACTCCCCACTTGCCTGGATGAGTGCAGGTCCCACAACACTGAAGAAGCTTGACACCATCCAGGACAAAGCAGCCCACTTGATTGGCATAGCATCCACCAACATTCACTCCCTCCACCATCGAAGCACAGTGGCAGCAGCATGTACCACCTACAAGATGCACTGCAGGAATTCACCAAGCTGCTAAGACAGCACCTTCCAGACCCATGACCACTACCGTCTAGAAGGACAAAGGCAGCAAGTACATTGGAACACCACCACCTCGAAGTTCCCCTCCAAGTCACTCACCATCCTGACTTGGAAAAAAGTCACCATTCCTTCACTGTCCCTGGGTCAAAATCTTGGCACTGTAGGTGTATCTACACCACATGGACTGCAGTGATTCAAGAAGGCAGCTCACCACCACCTTCTCAAGGCAACTAGAGATGGGCAATAAATGCTGGCTCAGCCAGCCAAGCCCATATCCCATGAATGAAAAAAAACAAAATGAAATTCAGAATTGGCTGTGTCAGTTGTTCCTTTTGCTTCAATCTATACATCTAATTTAATCTCAGACATCCTTTTGACTGCTGCAAAGCTTGAACAGATGGCAGAGCTCTTTGAATGACTTCAAAGACTTTCATGTATTCTGCTCTGGAGATTTTGCTGACACAATTGTGCAATACAATCTTATCACAAATGCTTGCCTGAGCTCCAAATGCATTAATGAATTTAGCTCAGCATGGGTTGTTGATACAGCTATCAAGGGGACTGTGAGTTTGTTTATCTTGACACTTTTATGAGCTAATAGGATAATTTGCTGTAAGCCATATTGACTTTAAAGTTCCTCTGTTCAATTCTGTTCTGTGCTGAGTTTGCTGAACTGGTACACTAGTGTATGTGCTTCAGACAGGATTCCCACTTTACATTGTTGTCCAAGATCCTTGTTTGATGCTCATTGTTTAGGTTTAAATATGTCAAATGGACTTTCAATAGAGGTTGCTGCAAGCCAAGGAACTGCTTTGAGAGGAAGGGGGTAACTAAAGTTATAAGAACTTGAAAATTTACTTCTAACAAGCAAGCAGAGTTTCAGCTTTTAATAGAAAAAATTATGACACAGATTAATCATTTTAACCATGAGCAAAAGAAGCTTAACATTCCAGATAGAATGTTCTGCAGTCTACTAATTATCTTTTTAAGCTTGTGACAAGGAAGAATAGTGTTCACAAGGCAGACTGTTGATGTGCCTGTGACAACATCACATTAATGAAATAATGATCATGCCAGTGCTGGATATGTTAATATATTTACAATTATAGGTGCCAATAATCATCAGCTTTCTTTTATAGCATGGGATTCTAATCTATTCTAATTGTCCTTTGTGTTGGTATACTGCTAGCTGGTCAATCATGTGATTACTGCAATAACGACATATTTATATTGTGCCTTCACACAGATAAACCATCAGAACCAATGTAGGTCATCAAGGATGGGGAATAGATGAGCAGAACTTTGTGTGGTATAGCATAGGGGCAGTAGAGTTTTAGATGAGCTGTAGTTTATTGATGTGGAAGGAGAGGAGGTTGACGAGAGGAATATTGAAATAGTCAA
The DNA here is from genome assembly GCF_017639515.1 of Carcharodon carcharias. NCBI lineage: Eukaryota > Metazoa > Chordata > Chondrichthyes > Lamniformes > Lamnidae > Carcharodon > Carcharodon carcharias. The sequence goes on along the minus strand of NC_054474.1, from coordinate 39,176,305 downwards.
GTTTGAAGGTGACAAAAGAACAGATGAGGGTTTCAACAGGAGTTGGGATTGGGCAGGCGCAGCTGTAGGTGATGTTACAGTTCTTTGTGATAGAAAAGATATAGGAAGCTCAGTTCATGGTTGAATAGGATGCAGATATTGTGAAGGTTCAGCCCAAGATAGTGGCCTAAAGAAGAGACCCGAGCCAACAGTACAGAGTTAATGGCTGGGGAGTTGAAGAAAATGGCTTCTATCTGGCCAGTGTTTACCTGAAGAAGTTACAGCTTAAACAAGTCTAAATGTCAGACAATTTTTGTTATAATAGAGACAGTGATGGGGTTGAGAGAAGTGAGGAATAGCTGGAGATGTATATTGTCAGCGCACCTGTGGAATATGACTCCCATGTTTGCAATTATCACCAAGGGGCAGTATATGGATGAAAAAGTGGCATAAGAGTTTTAACTTGACACAATCAGTTGCATTAAACCTCTTTAATTGTCACAGAGCAGGGGTCACCACATTACAGTTTCTAAACAATAATTTACGGCTCCAAGCAGATCGTATATTACTCATTTGATTACTTGACAGAATAATGCAAACTGTTCCTTTCTTTTCCTCTTTTCTCTCCTTCCTTTACCTTCTTATTTTGTTAACTACGTGAATGTTGTTCTCCAGCCAGAATTTTTCTGCATATCCATTCATGGGATATGAGCCAGGGCAGTATTTAATGATTCTCCTTAATTGACCTTGGAAAGGTGGTGATGAGATACCTTCTTGAACTGCTGCAGTCCATCTGGTGTAGTCATACCCATAGTCCTTTTAGGGAGGGAGTTCCAGGATATTGACCATAAGACACAGGAGCAGAAGTAGGTCATTAGGCCGAGCAAGTCTGCTCCTCCAATCAATGAGATTATAACTGATCTAACACTCCTCAATTCCACTTTCCTGCCTTTTCCCCATAACCCTTGATTCCCTTACTGATTAAAAATCTGTCTATCTCAGCGTTAAATATACTTAATGACCCAGCCTCTACAGCCCTCTGCGGTAAAGAACTCCACAGATTCATTACCTTCTGAGAGAAGAAATTCCTCCTTATCTCTGTCTTAAATGGGTGATCCCTTACTCTGAGATTATGCCCTCTGGTCCTAGACTCTCCCATAAGGGAAACAACCTCTCAGTATTTACCCTGTTAAGCCCCCAAAGAATCTTATATGTTTCAATAAGGTCACCTCTCATTCTTCTAAACTCCAGAGTGTAGGCCCAAGCTACTCAACCTCTCCTCATAAGAAAAGCCCTCTGTACCCAGGATCAACCTAGTGAACCTTATCTGGACTGCCTCCAATGCCAGTATATCTTTCCTTAGATATTAGATAGTATTCTAGGCTTGGTCTTACTAATTGTTCATACAGTTTTAGCAAGACTTCCCTATTTTATGTATTCCATTCCCTTTCAAATAAAGGCCATAATTCAATTTGCCTTGCCTATTAGCTGCTGAACTTGTATGCTAGCTTTTTGTGATTCATGCACGAGGACCCCCAAATTCCCCTGTGCTGCAGCTTTCTGTAGTATTTTTCCATTTAAATAATATTCAGCTACTCTATTCTTCCTGTTAAAGTTCATAGTCTCACATTTTCCCACATTATTTTCCATCTGCCAAGTTTTTGCACACACAGTTAACCTGTCTATATCCCTCTGTAGACTCTTTGTGTCATCCTCACCACTTGCCTTCCCACCCATTTTTGTGTCATCCGCAAACTTGGCGATAGTACATTCACTTCCCTCATCCAAGTCATTAATATATATTGTAAATAATTGTGGTCCCAGCACTGATCTCTATGGCACTCCACTAGTTACAGGCTGCCATCCTGAAAATGCTCCCCTTATCCCAACTCTCTGTCTTCTATTAGTTAGCCAATCCTCTATCCATGCTAATATACTACCCCCAACACCATGAGCTCTTACCTTATTACTCAGCCTTATGTGTGGTACCTTACCGAATACCTTTTGGAAGTCCAAATATATTACATCTACATGTTCCCTTTTATCTATCCTGCTTGTTACCTCCTCAAAGAATTCCAATAAAGTTGGCAGCCATGATTTCCCCTTCATGAAGCCATGCTGACTCTGCTTGATTATGTTATGTATTTCTAAATGCTCTGCTATTATATCCTTTATAATAGACTCTAAAATTTCCCCAAAGACAGATGTTAAGCTAACTGGCCTATAGTTACCTGCTTTTTGCCTCCCTCCCTTCTTGAATAAGGGTGTTGCACTGGAAGTTTTCCAATCCTCTGGGACTTTTCCAGAACCTAAAGGCTGAAGTTTGAGGTTGTTGGGCGGGAGCGGCGGCCAGGAAAAGGTCTGCCACCCGCAATTGGCCCCTGACCTCAAATTCACGCTGGCCGGACAACTAATAGCTAGCCAGTGTGAAAGGTGCGCTGAAACGCTTAGCACTGCCAAGAAGTGGGTGAAGGAGGGCGAACGTAGAAGTCTGTAGATGCATGGAAGGGCACGTGCTGAAAGCTCCCTGAGGGCGCAGAGCTGCCTCAGGGAGCTGAAGTGGAAAAATGAAAATAAAGCTTTTAAAGATGATATAAACATATCCCCATGTGTGAATCTGTCACATGATGAGGAACATGTTTAAAATGATGGTGAAAAATATTTAATGGATTTTTGTTTACCGTTGGAAACCTCATCCCACCTGTGGATGAGGTTTCAATAAAAATGCAAAGGCCGCCTGGCCTACTAGCCTGCGTGCCAACCGAATGGCTGAGTGGGCAGCAAAAAATACTAATTAATTGCTTAAGTGCCTTAATTGGCCTCTTAATTGTTGGCGGGCATGCTTCTAACTCTTGCACACACCCGCTGACCGAAAGATCGCAAGAGTGCACGATGACGTCTGGATGCTCGCCCAAAGTCATCACGCCTGATTTTACACCAGATTGGGTCAGGCACACACCCATCTGACAAATGTAAAATCCTGCCCTAAGGATTCTTGGAAGATTACCACCAGTGTATCCTCTATCTTAGTAGCTAGTTCTTCTAATATCTTAGGATGCAACCCATCAGGTCCTGGGGACTTATCTGCCTTTAGCTTTAGCCCCATTAGTTTCCCAGTACTTTTTCTAGTGTTTTTTTTTTGCAATGTATTTATTTCCCCCACCCCTACCCCCCCACTTTTGTTCCTTGGTTATTTAGTATTTTTGGAATGCTATTAGCGTCTTCTACCATGAAGACTGATGCAAAATATTTGTTCAACTCCTCTGCCATTTTCTCATTCCCATTATTATTTTCCCAGCCTCATTCTCTAAGGGGCTTATGTTCACTTTGGCCTCTCTCTTCCTTTTTATACATGCAAAGAAGCTCTTACTGTCCGTTTTCATATTATTTGCTAGTTTACTCTCAAAGTTTATTTTCTCCTTCTGTATTTTTGTTTTGGCCATCTTTTGTTGGTTTTTAAAACTTTCGCAATGCTCTGGCTTACCACTAACCTTTGGCACATTGTATGTTTTTTATTTCAATTTGATACGATCCTTAACTTCCTTGGTTAACCATGGTAAGTTTATCCCCTCCCTAGAATGTTTCTTCCTTGCTGGGATATATGTTTGTTGTGAGCCATGAACTATTTTCTTAAACATCTGCCATTGTTCATCAAACATCTTTTCTGCTAACTTCCTTTTCTAGTCCACTCTAGCCAATTCTGCCCTCATTCCTTTGTAATTACCCTTATTTAGTTTTAGCACAGTTGTTTCTGACCCAGGTTTCTCACCCTCAAATTGAATGCTAAATTCTACCATGTTATGGTCACTGTTTCCTAGGGGATCTTTCACTCTGGGATCATTTTTTAAACCTGCTTCATTACACATTACCAGTTCTAAAATAGCCTGATCCCTGGTTGGATCCACATATTCTTCTAGGAAACTGCCCCAAATACACTCTATGAATTCTTCTTCATGGCTACCTCTGCGAATTTTATTTTCCCACTCTACATGAAGATTAAAGTCACCCATGATTAATGTACTGCCTTTTTTACATGCCCTCATTATTTCCTGACTTATTTCTTGTCCTACAGTATAGCTACAATTAGGGGGCCTATATACTACTCACACAAGTGTCTTCTCACCTTGCTATTTCTTACCTCCACCCATATGGATTCTACATCGTCCGATCATTTCTTGCTATCATATTTATTCCATCTCATAATAACAAAGCTACCCCACCACCCTTTCCTTCCTGCCTGTCCTTTTGAAAAGCCACATACCCCTGAATATTTAGTTCCCAGCTTTGATTTCCTTGTAACCATGTCTGCATAATGGCTTTAAGATCATACCCATTAATCTCTATTTGTGCTGTTAATTCATTTATTTTGTTCTGAATGCTACATGCATTTAAGTAGAGAGTCATTAATTTTGCCCTTTTATCATTTTTCCCCCTTTGACCCTATTTGCTGCTTTTTTTTTGTGTATGTACACTCTCTCTCTTCCTGTCACACTCTGGGTATCATTACCTAAAAGTAGCTGCCCAGCAATGCTGCTATATCCTTTAGCTTTGTAGGTCTATGTATCCCCTCTCCAGAACTTTCATCCCCTCTATTTAGTTTAGTGCCCTCTCCAAAGCCCTAGTTATTTGATTCGCCAGGTCACTGGTCCCAGTACGGTTCAAATGAAGCCCGTCCCACCAGAACAGCTCCCTTCTACCCCAGTACAGGTGCCAGTGCCTCATGAGCTGAAACCCATTCCTCCCACACCAATCTTTGAGCCGTACATTTAACTCCTTAACTTTGTTTACCCTATGCCAGTTTGCCCATGGCTTAGGTAGTAATCCTGAGATTATTACCTTGGAGGTTCTGCTTTTTAATTTAGCTCCTATCTGTTCAAATTCTTTCAGAGAACCTCCTTTCTAGACCTATCAATGTCATTGGTACCAACGTGGACGATGACAACTGGATCCCTCCCCTCCCACTCCAAGTTCTTCTGCAGCCCTGAGGAAATATCTTTAACCCTGGCACCAGGCAGGTAACACAGCCTTCGGGACTCACACTCATGGCTGCAGAGAACAGTATATCTTTTCCCTTAATTATACTGTTCACCACCATTACTACGTTCCTATTTCCTCCCCCCACTTGAATGGTTTCCTGTACCATGGTGCCGTGGTCAGTTCACTCATCCTCTCCGCAGTCCCCGCTCTCATCCACACAGCTTGCAAGAACCTCATAACTGTTGGACAATTGCAGGGACCGAGGCTCCTCAAATGCTACCCCCTGGTTCCCCATACCTGCCTCACCTGCAGTCACACCCTCCTGTCCCTGATCACAGAACAAATTTGAATTACCTAATCTGAGGGGTGTGACTGCCTCCTGGAGTAAAGCGTCTAGGTGTTGGGACTTGTGAATCCCAGTTGCATGCTTGTTGTGGGGTGACCAACCTGGTACTTTAGATAGAGTGGTTCTGCAGACACTTCTTAGGTGGAATGCATTCTGTTTATTTACAAAGTGTTCAGCGGCTACACATGTGTGCTTCTACACAAATTCTCACTAACTCACCAAATTCTCACTAAGTACAGAGTTAGCCCATGCTACTGTTCTATTGGTTACAAAAGGTCATGTGATTTTCCATTATAATATCCTTCTTAAAGGTATACTACACGTTACATGAAACCATAATTACCACACCAGGTAACTTTTCCCCTCCCTGATGTGGCGCAATGACTGCAGCTCGGCGCAAGCCCCTGTTGACCTAGTTGACCTAGCAACCATGAAGGAACAGAAATATAGTTCCAATTTAGGACGGTATGGGGATTGGAGCTGAACTTGCAGATGGTGGTGTTCCCATGTGTATGCTGCCCTTGTTTTTCTAGGTGGTATAGATACATCTGATACATCTGAATACATCTGCAACAGATAGGTCAGTGAGGATGAGATCAAGTCGGTTCTTCCCTCTTCTTGGTTCTTTCAGCACCTGCAGGCTCAGTCTGACAGGTACGTCCTTGCAGGGCTCAACCAGCCTAGTCGCTAGTGGTGCTATTGAGCCATTCTTGGTGATGCACAGCGAAGGCTCCCACCCAGAGTACATTCTGTGCTCTTGCTGCCTTCACTGTTCTTTCAAGTGGCATTCAGCATGGAGAGTGCTGTTTCATCAGCTGAGGGAGGGTGGAAATTGGTAATCAGCAGAAGTTTCCTTTCCCATCTACTCAAGCTAGGGCTCTTTTGATTGCCTTCTAATTCTGTTCTGTTTGTCAAAAATGCCCCATCCTTTATTTGCCATTTTCCTAGGCCATATGATGCAATGGATCCAATCATTTTCTCCTACTTAGGGCTTTTTACTGTGCAAAACCTCCCTGCGCATGTGTTTTTTCTCACTTCCCTTTTGCTTGTCTCACATCTTGCAGAGGTATCCTGTTTTTCTGCCTATTCAACATTTGGCCTTGGCTTATTTGACCCAAATATCATCCATTGTGACAGTTTGAGTTCATATTTGTTATACACAGTGGCAATTACTGATGCAGCATGGAAGTTTAGGTTAGTTAGCTATTAATCATAAACATGTCTCTGAAAACTTCAGCTTGTCTGGATAATGGGGTTTAAATGGTTCCTTGTCCAGACGTGTGGTTTAAATTTCTAAAATTGCTCAGATTACTATTCCATTGGCAATAGAGTCCCCTCCAGAAGACCAAATATTGGTAGATGAATCCATAATGCAGTTATCAGTAAATGAATTAAAACAGAATAACCTTACAGTGGTTAAAGATGCACCTGAGTAGGGACTTGCTTATTTGATCTTAAGAGAGATTTGAGAGTTAAGAAGGATCAAATACAACTTTGTTAAAGATTCCCTGAGTAAGGCTCTTTAGTTCAATGTACCATTTGCAACTATAAATGGAAGCAACCTTGTTTGGTGTCTCTTTGAACGAGGCGGGAGGATGGCTGGCACGCACTGACATCAGTGAGGCCATGGGCGAGCGCTAACAGAAAGTTCCCTGAAGGCAGAGAGCTGCCTCTGGGAGCTGAAGACCCGAAAAGCATTAAGTAAAGTTTTAAAATCAGGAAAAAAATGTCCAAGCATTGCAATCAGTCACCTGAACATGTACGTGATAAAAATGCTGTCCACAGAATTTTTTTTCATTTAATAACGGAAACCTCATCCCACCCTTGGACGAGGCTTCATGAAAAATGCAAAGTCCACCTGGCCGATTCGCCCGTCCGCCAACCATAAGGTTGGACGGACCACAAACAATTGGAGACAGTTGCACCTTTAATAGCCTTAAATGGCCTCTTAACTCTCGGCAGGCACACTTCTGACTTTAGCACGTGCCCACCCACCGAAATATCGCACGAGTGCAGGATGACATCAGAAAGCTTGCCCGATGTCACCTCGCGCAATTTTGCATCTGATCGGGTCAGCCGTATGCCCACCCGATCAGTGTAAAATTCTGCCTTTAAAGTGTGAGAGAGCCTTAACTCATTGCTGTCCTCCTAGTTGGAGCCTAAGAATGCAGGAATTCAATAAATCTCTTCCTGGTTGATGAATGCTGGAGAGATCGATGCTGGATCCAAATCTAATCATTTCAGACCACTGTCCTGACTGGCACAAAAACAGTAACCAATATTTTGATTTCCTCAGGCCCAAGCTAGTCCTGTTGGGGTTACTTCAGAGGGACACCTATATAATCTGTGGCCTAGCTCAAATTTCAGGATTAGAGTTGAGAAAGATAACTTTATTGCTGTAGGAATTATATTTCTCTGTTATGTTGAAAAAATATATTGACCTTGGAGGGACTGGAACACAGATCAACCAGAGGGATATCAGGGCTTAATGCATTAAATTATGAAGACAGGTTGGTTAAATTGTATCCCTTTGAGTTTAGAAGATTGATGGGCGCTCTAATTAAGATGTTTTTAAAATATTAAAAGGATTTGATAGGGTAAAAGACAGAGGAATTATTTTCTCCTCTGTGGGAATCAAGAACGGGTGGGGGGATGCATAAACTTAAAAACCTCCACTATCAAGGAGTGAAATCAGAAAACAATATTCAATATAAAGAGTAGTTGAAATCTGGAACACATTCCCATAGTTGTACCCCCTTAAAAGGCTGTGGATACCCAGACTCTTGAAGCTTCCAAGATTGAATGAAATTTTTGTTGAGTAAGGTATCAAGGGATATGAAACAAAGGCATGTAAATGGAGTTGACATACAAATCAGCCAAGATCTAATTATATTCTTTATGAAACAATAACACTATCATCAAGTCCAGAACACAACTCATACAGTGAGCAGGACAACAGAGAAACTGATTCCAAGTACCACAACAATAATGTTCAATTTAAGGATACTCTTTGATAAAGTATGATTGGCCTTGTGCATATGAAAATTGTGCCAATAGACTCATTGACCCAAATAACTCAGTAGGTCAGAAGGGTGCTGTTGGTTGGGGAAGGGTGGGGGGAGGGGGCTTTGGTTACTCAGGAATGCTTAATTATGGGTTTACCAAAAATCTTGACAAGTCAAATCAGAACCGAATTCTTTTACAAATTCTCTATTGTCTGGCTGCAACCGAACACATTGAATGTTGGCTGTCTGGGTGGTTAGGACTCTGGCTCCAGGCCACACCTGGGGATCAACAAAAGAGTTGGTCATTGGATGAAGTTCTGTCAGATTGTTCGGAGGGACGTCAACAGTTGGCCAGATCATGAGGTGGGCTCATGGGTTATTCAGATCTTGGGGGAAGTGACAGGAAAACCTATCCTACAGGTGTTAAAACTAAAGTGATGTTACAAAGTAGGCACGCAGTCTCCGGAAATGTTTTAAGGAGTGACTAGGGGCACTGTTTGAAAATTAGGAGTCGCTCTTTTAGAGCAGAGATGAGGAGAATTTGTTTCTCTCAAAGGGTCGTGTGACTCAGTCTCAGAAGGCGGTGGAGGCCAGGTCATTGAATATTATTAAGGTGGAGGCAGATAGATTCTTGTTAGGAAAGGGAATCAAAGGTTATCGGGGGGTAGGTGGGAATGGGGAATTCAAAGCCCAAACAGATCAGCCATGACCTTATTGAATGGCAGGGTAGGCACAAAGGGCCGAATGGCCTATTTCTGTCCCATTTCATATGTTCGTATGTCTTGGGAATGGATTGTTCGCTCACCCAGGACCCAGCAATTTAAAGATGGATGTGGGCAGTTTGGAGTCATGTTGCCCATATTTTTATTACCATCATTCCCAACCGTTCTGGGGTTAAAGTTACCCCCGTTGTAGCAAGGGGAGGCAGTGGTCTAGTGGTATTGTCACTGGACTAGTAATCCAGAGACCCAGGGTAACGCTCTTGGGACCAAATTAGTAACAAATAATTTTTAAAAATCAAAGAAAAAATAGAGAAGTAAGAGGAAGATAATATAGTGTAATGTGTAAGGGATCAGCTGTTACTGTCCAGTAAAAATTAAACAAGGTGGTAAAGTACTACTTAAATTTCAACAATTTGATTTACATTGTGCTTCAAAAATAGCCTGCCTTAATTTTCACACAGATTTAATCATTCACAATTTGCTAATTTGATTAATTTACATGAGGATTGTAAAGGTATTTCTTTTTCATGCCTTTTGTCTATTTATCCTCAATAATGGAAGAGCCCAGCACATCAGTGCAAAAGATAAGGCTGAAGCATTTGCTACAATCTTTAGCCAGATGTGTCGAGTGGATGATCCATCTTGTTCTCCGCTGGAGGTCCCCAGCATCACAGATACCAGTCTTCAACCAATTCAATTCACTCTACGTGATATCAAGAAAGGCTGAAGGCACTGGATACTGCAAAGGCTATGGGGCCTGACAATATCCTGGCAATAGTACTGAAGACATGTGTTTCAGAACTTGCTGCGCTCCTAGCCAAGCTGACAGCTACAATATTGGCATCTACCTGGCTTTGTGGAAAATTGCCCATGTATGTCCTGTGCACAAAAAACAGGACAAATCCAACCCGGCCAGTTACCACCCCATCAGCCTACTCCCTATCATCAGTAAAGTAATGGAAGGGGTCATCAACAGTGCTATCAAGCAGCACTTGCTTAGCAATAACCTGCTCACTGATGCTCAGTTTGGGTTCCGCCAGGGCCACTCAGCTTCTGACCTCATTACAACCTTGGTTCAAACAAGGACAAAAGAGCTGAACTCCCGAGGTGAGGTGAGAGTGACTGCCCTTGGCATCAAGGCCACATTTGACCGAGTGCTACATCAAGGAGCCCTAGCAAAATTGGAGTCAATGGGAATGAGGGGGAAAACTCTCCACTGGTTGGAGTCATACCAAGCACAAGGGAAGCTGGTTGTGGTTGTTGAAGGTCATCATCTCAGCTCCAGGACTTCACTACAGGAGTTTCTTAGGGTAGAGTCCTTGGCCCAACCATCTTCAGTTGCTTCATCAATGACCTTCCTTCCACCATTAGGTCAGAAGTGGGGATGTTCACTGATGATTGCACAGTGTTTAGCACCATTTGTGACTCCTCAGATACTGAAGCAGTCCATGTCCAAATACAGCAAGACCTGGACAATATCCAGGCTTGGGCTGACAAGTGGCAAGTAACATTCGCGCCGCACAAGCGTCAGACAATGATCATCTCCAACAAAAGAGAATCCAACCTTCGCCCATTGATGTTCAATGGCATTACCATCACTGAATCCCAACGTCAACATCCTGGGGGTTACCATTGACCAGAAACTGATCTGGGCTAGCCAAATAAATACTGTAGCCACAAGAGCAGGTCAGAGGCTAAGAATCGTGCGAAGAGTAGCCCACCTCCTGACTTCCCAAAGCCTGTCCACCATCTACAAGGCTACAGTCAGGGGAGTGATGGAATACTCCCCACTTGCCTGGATGAATGCAGCTCCCACAACACTGAAGAAGATTGACACCACGCAGGACAAATTCCCAGTTGATTGGCACCACATCCACAAACATTTACTCCCTCCACCACCGACGCACAGTAGCAGCAGTGTGTACCATCTACAAGATGCACTGCAGGAATTCACCAAGGCTCCTTTGACAGCACCTTCCAAACTCATGACCACTACCATCTAGAAGGACAAGGGCAGCAGATAGATGGGAACACCACCACCTAGAAGTTCCCCTCCAAGTCACTCACAATCCTGACTTGGAAATATATCACTGTTCCATCACTGTTGCTGTGTCAAAATCCTGGAACTCCCTTCCTAACAGTACTGTAGGTGTACCTTTACCACATGGACTGCAGCGGTTCAAGAAGGCAGCTCACCACCACCTTCTCAAGGGCAATTAGGGATGAGGAATAAATGCTGGCCCAGCCAGCAAAGCCCACATCCTATGAGTGAATAAAAAACAATTCTCATATTATAGACTGGTCAGTAATATGTAAATTAGAAGATATCAACAACACATAAGACCATTGGAACAGGAGTAGGCTATCTGTCATGAATCTGTTCTGTTATTCAATGAAATTATTGCTGACCTGTGACGCAGCTCCATACACCCATCTTTTTCCCTTATCCCACACCACTAATTTATCTATTTATTTAAGACTTAAAATTACCAATCAATTTAGCATCAACTGCTGTTTGAGGAAGAGAGTTCCAAAATTCTGTCAACCTTTGCATGTAGAGGTGTTTCCTAATTTCACTGCTGAAAGGCCTGGCTCTAATCTTTAGACTATGATCCCTCATCCTAGGGTCCTCAATCAGGACAAATAGCTTCTTTCTATTTACCCATTGGCTCCCTTCAATATCTTGGAAACTTTTATCAATCTTCTAAATTCCAAGGAATACAGCACTAACTTGTGTAATCTTTCCTCATAATGAACCCTGAGAATCCAGGTATCATTCTGGAAAATCAATGGTGCACTTCCTTCAAAGCTAATATATCCTTCCTAAGGTGCGGTGCCCAGGACTACTCACTGTACGCCTGGTGTGATCTAGACAGGGCTTTGTCTCGCTGTAACGTAGCACCTGCCCACTTGTACTGTGTTTAGATATAAAGAACAACATTCAAAGAGCCTTTTTGATTATTTTCTGTACTTGGTACAAATATTTTAATGATCTAGGTACATGGACCTCTAAGTTTATTTTGGACTTACATTGTTTCTAGCTTTTCACCATTTAGAAAGTACCCTAAGTACCCTATTGTATACTTTTAAGGTCCAAAGTGGATGACCTCACATTTGGCTACATTGAAATCCATTTGCCACAGTTTTGTTAATTCACTTAGGGCAGAATCATCCCAGAATTGCACTAATTGTGGTAGGGAGTGTGAAAAACTACGTTTTACCCACCAGCTGGAATGGTGTTTTTTCCTGCTATATCGTCCGCTTCCCACCTCATTAATTATGCAGCCACAGGAAACATGCCGTCTCGCCGGCGGGTGGCCTTTGAATCACCCACCACTCAATTACCTCACAGTTTGGGGTGCCATATCTAAACTGTGGCTGCACACACAGTTCTCAACGCTTTCAGCCCAGGACCGCTCCAGTGAAGACTTGGCCCTGAAAACCAACAAGAGTTTAGTGACCTGTCACTGGAATGCCTTTTGGCGGCCCGCCCTGATGTCCTCCACCCCCACAATGGCCTCAGGAAGTTCAGCAATCTCACCACTCTGGCTTGGGAGGTTGTGGCAGTGGTAATCAGTGCCAGTGCTGCACAGAAGAGGTTGGCCTTCCAATGCAGGAAGAGGATGAATGATCTCATCTGTGCCACCAGGATAAGGCAACCATCTCATCACACTAAACTCACACACTCACAATTCCATCACACATTCACTGGCATCTCGCTCACTGCCAGCTCAAGGGACATCATCACTCATTCTCTTGCACACACACCCTCACATCTCTACCTGGCCTCATCTCCTCTGGAGACTGCCTCCTCAGCCCTCACCATCTTGAGGCCACTTGCACAGATCAACATGTGTCCCTACACACACCCTGGGATACCCCACTTCCCCAGTACAACCATTGCCCTGCAGCCTCTTCCCTTGCCTGAGGCCACTTCCCCCCGCTTCCCCAAACAAGCCCTAAACCTGCAGCCATTGAAAAGCCCAGGGCTGTTCCTTACAGCTGGTCTGGTAGGTAGAGACCAGCCCATGAGCCCCCCCTAAAAGTGAGGTGGTGCTGCCTGCGAAGCCTGGCGCTGATGATCACGAGTGTTACCCGAAACAAGGTAGACTAACAAACCTCAAAATCCCGAGCGAGGTGCAGCTCGCCAGGTGCACATTGCTTATGTACAGTTGTGAAACTCATTAGCGTGCCCAGGTGATCCAGCATGGGGGGATGATTCCGGTGACCAGGGCTTATGTTGATATGCAGATATTAAAATGACATTCCCGATGCCTGGCAGCAGGAAATGTGGCCCACTATCGACAGGTAGAGTGAACGATTGCAAACTGGATTCACGATGTCGTGAAAACAATTTTTGGCCTGCCCGCCATAATGTCCGCTCACGCCCGCCATGATGCCCAATGTCAACAGGGACGGAAAATTCTGCCCTTAATCTGTTGGTACCTCATTGTAATTTGAAACTTCCATCTGCACTGCTTATAATTTGTCACTCTGGCAAACCTGGATATATGGCCTGCTACCCAATCATCTAAATCATGAATAAATACATTGAATAGCAGCTGCAACACAAACCATTGTGGAATACAAATGGTTACATCTCACCAATTAGAGCCCTGCCCGTATACCCCAACTCTCTGTCTCCTGCTGCTCAGTCAATTTTTTAACCAGATCAATAATTTGCCTCAATTCCTTGAGTTTCAAATTCAACTAATAGTCTCTTGGGATGGACTTTATCAAATGTATTCTGGAATATTAATAACATTCAAAGGCACATCTTTGTCTTGACTTTAGTCACCTCCTCAAAAAAGCAAGTCAGGTTTATTAGACAAGACCTACCCTTTACAAATACATGGTGGCTCATTCAGAGAAGTGGAACATTTTCAAGATGTTCAGATATTCTATCCATAATTTCTCAACAATAGATGTTGGGTTAACTGGACTAATTCCTGTGTTTCTTTCCTTCATCTATCTTATGTAGCAGAATAACATGCACAATTTTCCAATCTAAAGGAATGGTTTCCAATCAAGAGAACTTTGGAAGATTATAGTTCAGGCATGTGCAATGTTCTTATGTAGTACCTTTAAAATGTTGGGGTGGAAACCATTTGACCCTTGAGAATTTTTTTTTCTTTAATGCCATTATTTTCTGCATTGCTATTCTTTTGCTTACAGTAATTTTATTGAGACCCTGTCCCTAATTCAATATTAGCTTCTTTGGAAGGTCTGGAATGCTGACCTCTTCCTTTACAGTAAATACTGATGCAAAATAATTATTCAGCTGTCTTCCATTCCCTTATTTCATTGGCAATCGCTGGAATTTTCCACCCCCCGCCAGTGGCAGGGTTTGTGGCAGGTGGGAATTGGACAATACAAGGGGATGGAAAAAATGACGGGAAATGAAGGCAGGAGCTTGTGGTCCCGACTGTCATGGCAGGTCGCCATTCCCGCCAAAGGCCATCCAGTTAGCATCTCATTAATAGAATTAAAATGAGCAGCTGGCCGGAGTTCTCCCCCCTCCCCCATCCCCTCCAGCATATCATGCTGCCCACCAGCAGGAGTTAATGCCGATTGAAACACAACCAGACCAACATGGTGTTGAGATGGCAATAATAAGCCTGGTCCAAAGGGAGGAAGGTGTGCGTCGACCAGGTTGGTTGGGGGAGAGGTGGTGGGATCACTGGAAAACGAGGTGGGGGAAGCCAGAAGTGGATGGAGTATTAAGGCCTGAGCTGGGGGATCGAAAGGCCAGAGTAGGTAGGTAGATGAAAACATAGAGCCTTGCTGGGGGAGGAAGTGGAGAGGCTGTAGGGAAACAGAGGGCAGTGAGGAGGGTTGGGGTTTGATGGGGAGGGTTCAGGGGGAGGGGGAGGTGTTGTCGATGGTGGGGAGCAAACTGAGGGTACTGCTGGTTGGATGGCACTGTAACTGTTAGAGGGAACTGTGAGATGTGGTAGGGTGGGAGAGTGAGGGCCCATATGTGGTGGGGGAAGGACCGGTTTGGATGATTGGCAGGAATACAGAGGTGTACATGAATTTTAGGGGTGGGCAGGATCAGGATGGGCATGGGGACCATGACAGGTGTGGGCTCATCAGGGAGGGAAGACATGTGAAGGGATATGGTGAAGGGCTGAAGGGTGATGGGGGTTTGGGGTTCAAGGTTCACAGAGTGAAAGTAACACAGGAGGAGGGGGGTGGTTACTGGTGATTGAGGAGGCATGGAGGGTGTGGCTTACAGGAACATGTTGGAAATGGCTTGAAAGCTCACGTGCACCATCCTCATGCATTGAGTCCACACCCTCGATGACCAGCTCAAAAAATGCTGCTCGGGAAGAGCATCACCAGATAGAAGGAGCTGAAGGTCAGTTCAACTGGCCAACTGAAAGGGAACCCTGATAACCTGTCCTGACGAGGTAAAGGTCTCTCTCTCAACTCAGGAGGGTAGTAGAGGGAAAGGGAACAATGCGTATGGGAGGTTCCTCGCACCTGGCTCGCACAGGCATGATCCAAGGGGACGCCAACTCAGCCTGGGTTGCCCCCTGGATGTGGGGGAGGGGGGAGGCAATAACACGAGCAGCAGCAACAAAAAAATCCAGGTGAACTCTATCAGGCGTGATGATTAATATATTTATTTACAAAGCTGCAACAACTATTTACAATGGTCCTACACCCATGCAACCAGAGTGAACTTAACAATCTTAATTTTCCTTACTCTATCGCTATGCCAAGGTGCTTCCCCGACATCTGCAGCCGAGGTGGAGGGAGCTTGCTGACCACTTTGCACTCTTGTCTCTGATGATTTTTGTGGCCGTCCTCTGGAGGCTCGAGAGCTGGAGGGCCCTGGTCTTCTTTACATCTCCTGCTCTGGGACAGGTGCACATTCAGCGGTCTCATGGTCTGATGGGGTCACAGACAGAGGGGAGGAGGAATGCCTGGACCCTCTTGTAGAGTCCAGATTGGAAGCTCCAGGACTGTCTGCCTGATGCCCCTCTTCCCTTTGTGTGCCCGAGGGCCGCTCTCTGACTCCTTAAGGAGCTGAGGTACCTGAAGGGAGATCAAGGTGCTCCATACCCCTAATGCGTGGCCACTATGAAAGCTCATCCATGGCTACAATGATGGAGTACAGGTCTGAGCACACCCTCGACAGAAACTGGGCATTCTGCTAGACCAGTCTCCATGGCATACATCATCCTCCCCATGGAGATCTAAATGCACTCATGTCACTGCCACTACATCAGAGAGTATGCGGACACACTCCTCCACCTTGTGTGCCACTCTGTTGAGGACCTCTGGCGCCTCTGCAAGATGTTCTCCTGTCTCTCACTGATACTCCAGTATCTTCTCCATGGCCGCTTCCAGAGGCTCATCATCTGACTCGGACTTAGCAGGGGCCTCTTCTTCAGCAGTCCTCCGAGTGTCACAGACCTTGGCTTTCACAGTCTCCTGCTATAGACAAATGCCTGTGCAGTGACCACCAGACTGGAGCCCAAGCCTAGATTAGACATGTCACCTAACAAGGTGTGTGTGCTTGGGCTGGTGGAGGGCACAGGTGAATGCTGTGACAGCTGTACAGGTGAGAGGTCAGCCTCTTCCGAGGTCTCATGTGGGCTGGGGCTGATTTCTGGCATGGGGTCTTAGCTCACCCTCTTCCTGCTGGCACCCGGACTGAAAAGAAGAGAGGATCTGCAACTGCATATGCTGCCTCCTACACAGCACAGGTTCCAAGTGGCAGAGGTTAAGCATGCTTCCTCACTGGATGTTTGGGGAAGGCCAACCTTGTCTTCAGCATTTGCACAGTCACTGTCCTCCCTTGCCAGCTTGATAGCCTGCTGTTCATATTGTGTGAGGGTTTCGGACATGCCCCTTCCCGTCTTCTCCCTCTCACACCTGTTGTGCATTGTCTTCTCCTGCATAAAGGTAGATGGTTTATGAGCACTTTAAGATGCTGGAGGAAGTGACATGCTGCTAATTCTGTGGCTTATAAGTGACTTCGTAACTCCCCAAAGCCTGTCCACTATGTACAAAGCAGAAGTAAGGGGTTTGAGAGCATACTGTTCACCTGCCTGAATAAGTATATCTCCAATAGCACTGAGCAAGCTGGACACCATGGACTACGCAATCTGCTTGATTAACACCCCATCCTGCTCTCCCACTGAGTCCCTGCATCACCAACCCATTGGTAGCTGTGTGTGCCAAGTGAAAGATGCACTGCAGCTGATCCCCAAGGCTAGTTCGGCAGCCAGCTCCAGACCCAAGGGCTCTATCAGCTAGAAGGATAAGGGCAACAGAGGCATGGCATCAGCAGCATCTGCAGGTTTTCCTTTACTACAACTCCCGTACAATGGCTGTGCCTTCAGTGTGGCTGGCTCAGCAACCTGCATTTGCCCCCCCTATCAATGGACCACATGAACTGCAGTGGGACATCTTGTGAAGGGCTTTTGGGATGGTTAGCCCAGATGCTGGTCTTGCTATTGACACCCATGTCCCATGAGCCATGCAGAGACTGGTGAGGTGAGTATGAAGAGTAGAGGGTTCACTTACTCTGACAGTGTGGGTTAAGTCATTCATTCATTCCTGCACTGCAGGGCTGTTCTCCTCTGCCTAGCTATGGCATTGACCACCCTGGCGACCTCCTCCCAGGAAGGTCTGGTGAGTCAGGTGGGCCTCCTCCTCCCATCCCTGAGAAAGACAAGGTCCCTCCTATCTTCCACAGCCTGGAGGAGAGTCTCCAGTGAGGCGTCGCTGAATGTTGGGGCCCATGCTTGCTGCTTCCTGGAGGACATGTTGGTGTTGCAGAGTCCTGGTGCGATGATGAATGAATGTCCGGGTGCCTTTTAAAAATGGCACCCAGACATGACTATGGGGCGTGCGACTTCCTGCCCACCCCACGATTTGGCATCAAACCCCTTGCTGCATAATTAGTGAGGCGAGCAGCGTACGATTTGGCGTGCTCACCCGTCCTGCTCTCTGGCAGGAGTCCCTCTGAGTTCCTGCTCCCGCCACCGTTATCATTGGGGCCACACATTGCTTCTGATTAACCTCTTTTTCCTAATAAAATTTTTTTTAAATAGTGCTGATCCTAATATTTCTTCCAAGTTTCTTTTCATATTCCATTTTCGTTGTTCTTACTACCTGTTTTGTCACTCATTGATGCTGTTTGCATTTTTCCCTTTCACTAGCATCTGCGCTAATTTTTGCATTTTTCTATGCGTTTTCTTTTAGCTTTATGTTCTCTCTTGCCTCTTTGGTTTCCTATGGCTGTTTTTTTTTTGGTATTAGAGCTCTTTCCCCTTAAATATATGAATTGGCTCTGTTTCACTTGAAATATTTTTTTGAACACCTCCCCACTGTTAGTCTGTCATTCTACCCATGAACAGATTTGCCCACTTTACTGTGGATGGCCTCCATCTCATCAATAGAAGTCAACCATACGCAAATCTAGAATCTTAGGAGCTGTTTTGCAATTCTCCCACATTATGCTCAATCATAACATGATCATTATTAGACAAATGTTCATGAAAGTTAGGTTTCTAACTAGGTCTGGCTCATTCTTCATTACTGAATCTAATATGGCACCTGCCTTGTTGGATATTGTTGCAGAAAACTGTTCTGAATTCACTCAAGAAACTCACTACCTTTCTGACACGTTGGCCTGAATTTTAAGTCTGGATTTGGGAACCCAACTTTGGGACCATTTCTGGGTCCTGACCCCATTGCATCAGCGTCAGTCATATGATGTGATTTTCAATGAAAAAGTTCCTAATTGACTCAGAGGCGTGTTTAGCACATAATTAGGGGTGGTGAGTGCAGGGAGGAAGCAGGAACTAGTTCTGGGGGGTGAATTTAAAAGGCATGCAGTCATTAATTGTCTTGCCCTTCCCTTGAGGAATGGAGCATGTAGGAGAGCAGAGAGCCAGCAGCCTCAAGTTTCACACAAGTACCCAAACGCTTACTCCCCAGGAACTCAAACCACCTTGCTTAAGTGATGGCAACTTTGTGCTACTGCATGAGCACCTCAGTTTAGCTAGCCTTTTCTATACAAGATTTTTCATCAGCAGCCACAATCAATATTGACTTCCTGCTGTGCTCCTGACAGCTGTGCACTAAATTGACCCAGACCGTTTGCTCTTCCTGTTAATAACTTTGAAAATTTGATTCCATCCCTCTCCAGACTGTTAACACACTCTTCAACGAGCTTAACAGCAATTTAATTGGAGCCATGCAGCATGTGGTTACCCTGGCCCTCTCTTTAAAAAAATCCAGCATGTCACAGAGACTCC
The DNA here is from genome assembly GCF_017639515.1 of Carcharodon carcharias. NCBI lineage: Eukaryota > Metazoa > Chordata > Chondrichthyes > Lamniformes > Lamnidae > Carcharodon > Carcharodon carcharias. Next base: position 39,156,996 of record NC_054474.1, on the reverse strand, counting down.
GGAAGGCTGATGCCATCCTAGTGCGCGATTTTCAGAGCACACCCAATCTCACTCCCATGGATGATTGAAAATGTTGCCCATGTAATTTGCTTATCTCAATCTACATGAAAGTTAAAATTCCCTATTAAAACAACTCTGCCTTTGTTACATGCTTGTCTAATCTGTGCATTTATACATTCCACCACTTTATTGCTGCTACAAAGGGAGCTATATCTAATTCTCACTACAGTCGTGAAATCTTTTTGTAAGACGCAATTTAAGCACTTGGACTGCACAAAGGTTAGAAAACAAAGTTCATTTATTTCACTGGTGTCAAAGCGCTATCAACTCTCGTGGAAAAGGGTAACTCCAAGAAACAAACTATTTACAGAGAATATTCACTTTTTGAAGCCTTGGCTCCTCAACACAGTCACTCACCAAGCATGTTCAGGTTTGTCCTGTGGTCCAGCTCCTGGCTGCAGTCCTGTTCCCTCATTCTTTCACTCATGAGGCTTCTCAGACCCTCAGGTGCTCCAATCAGCTGGAATAGGTTTCCAATTCTCTTTCTGGCTCCTTAGCCTCCCTCGGGGGCTTCAAGCTGCTCTAGGCCCCAGCCACTCAAGCCCTGGCTTTGTCCTGGCTACGTTCTCCCTCATCACATGGCATCTTGTTCCACCACTCAGCTTGTCAAAGATACTGCTTCCTGCAGGGAAGGGCCCATAGGGGCTGACCAATTCCCCTCTTACTGCTCTCCACCAACATCTCCAACTGCTGCCAAAGGCCCCACCACATTTTCTTAATTCTACTCACAAAGCCTCCATTGCCTGCTTATCTCTCATTATATACTCTCATCATTAAATTAATTTCAGTGTTAATCACTTAGGCCTGAATTTCTCGCGTTTGTGTGCTCGGAGGGACCCAGTGCGGCTGGAAAACAGACCCCCCACTGCGATCGGCCCCCAACTGCAAGTTAACAGCCAGCCAGTGTGAAACACACATTGAAAAGCTCAGCGCTGCTGGGGTGGGGCAGGAAGAGGGCGGGTGATGGCGTCACTGCAGGTGCGGGTGGGCGCTGCGAGAGAGCTTCCTGAAGGCAGACAGCTGCCTCAGGGAGCTGCAGACCTGCAAGTAATAAAATAAAGTTCTAAAAAGCTGCAAAAAAAATGTCCATACATCACAATCAAGCACCTGAAAGCATTCCTCATAAAAATGCTGTCCCAAGATATTTATTTTTACTTTCTTTCCTAATGGAGATTTCGTCCTGCCTTCGGATGAGATTTCATCAAAAATGTAAAGGCCGCTTGGCCAGTCCGCCCATCTGCCAACTGTAAGGTTGGACGGGCCATGAAAAATCGCAGACAATTGCACTGTTAATGGGCTTAATTGCCTGCTTCATTGTTGGTGGGCATGCTTCTGACCCCCGGCGAGTGTGTGATGACGTCGGGACGCTCGCCCAATCTCATCTCGCGCAATTTTAAGCCCGATCGGGTCAGGCGTGTGCCCGCCTGTGGGACATAAAATTCTGCCCTTAGACTATTTCTCCTCCTCTACTATTTTCCCTCCCTTCCCTTTCAGTCTCATAATTTGGTATATTTAGTTCCCAGTCCTGACTGTTGCAGTCTTACTAATGGAATTCATTCAATTTGTTCCTTTATATTCCACCTGTTTGTAAAAACATTGCTTATTTCAGCCACACATCCTTACCTGTCCTTCTAATCTAATGTTTTACTCACACATTTCTTAATTCTCTCTCCTGGATTAAGTACTTTACACCTTTTAGTTTTTGTTTTTCTTTCACCTGTACAATTTCTGACTATTACTGTACTCTCTCCCTGTATGTTTGTTTTTGGCCTATTATTTAAATTACTTTTTCTACCTGAGACCTACTGCCATTTACTAGTTTAAAGTCCTTTTTGTTACTGTATTGGTCCTTTTTGCTAGGACCCTGGTCCTGACCTAGTTCAGCTGGAGTCACAAAGGTGGGCATTTTCCTGTCCCAGTTTTGGAGCCAGTATCTCATGAGATGGCATCCCTCTTTCCACTCATACCACTCCTTCAGCCATGTTAACCCTGGTTATGATCCTGCAGCTCCATGTCACTGAGCTCTGGTCAAGCTGTCTAGATTCTCCTTTCTTTTGCATGTCTCCAACTTGCAATCTAGCTCAATTACACTAAACTGGAGAGATTAAAGATAGAGCCATCTATTGCAGATGTGTTCCCTTGAGACAGTCTCACTGACCACAAACTCCCACATTACGCTGCAATTATTGTAGCAGCAGGTTGAGACTTTCTGTCGGGCTGAAATTGCTCAATGACATGTTACAGTGCTGCAGGCATGGTAACAAAGAGAAGTGTGGCAATTGCTTGCTGATAACCGAAATAAGAAAAAAAACATTAGCCCAAGCATATTTTGCTTTAGTTATCCACTTAGATTATAATATGAAGGGAGAGCAAGGATGTTAAATGCAATATACCAATGACAATTTGTGATACATTTGTCAGGAGCATGTACTTAACAATGAACCATCCATTTGAGATTTATTTTTAACAATCAATTGAAGTGAAAAGGTAAACTTTTGTTGAAACAGTACAGGCAGAAAATCGTATTAATGGCTGCCCTGAAAACAATATGCAATGGGAATGAACTTTACGAATGGCTGGCAAGAATTAACACTAATCCTAAAGCTTTTTCTTTGTATTCATTTCTGTTAAGTTTTATTGTTTCTGCTTTAATAGTGAGCACTGGAAGAATCGGCTTGAAAGAAGTGGAGCTTATTTTTTATGGAGCACAATTACCATTAATGTAAATATTAACTTGGAAATTACTGTTAATTATCAGTGTATGAATGCTAACGTACTCTTATGACTGTTAATTTCAGCTGAGGTATAAACCATCTTAAAATAACTTGCATTAAAATAACACGTTCTAATATCAGCAAAAGTAATTTCAAAGCTAGAATCTAAAGCCCAGCAAGAATTATTAAGGTATCAGTTGTGTAATTTCCTTTAACACCCTCACAAAGTTAGATCTCAGTAAATTAATAAAGCCAGTATCTGCATGATAAAAAAAATTAGCTGCTCCCACTCCATCTCTGTGACTTTGCCAGAGGTGTTTCAGAAACCCTGGACTGGATTTCTAATTGCCAGCAAGGATGGGAATGATTGAAGACACCACTTGAAAATCATGTTCCCAGATGCAGCACTGGATTCCACCACCTCTGGAATACAATATGATTTTCGGTGAGGGGGCGATTCTGAAACTTGCACACCTCAATTAACTGTTTGTTGATCTCATTGATGAGCTCATTAACAGGCCTCAGGGGAGCGGTTTTACATTTGGAACTGTCAGGCATGGGGGAACAGGTAGGCCTGAATTTTCACCATGACGGAGAGTGTTCCAGGCTTATTCAAAATGGTGCCGGAGACCTAAATCCGGAAGACCGGCCCCAAACCTGGCCCCCATTTTCACAGGGGGGGTGAACGAGGGTGGGTCGCACATTGGAAATGCATGTTTCATAGAAGCAGCTGCACATAAAAAGCTGCAGCTGCCTTCAGATCTGATTTTCGAAAGGAAGGAGTAGGAGATACAACTTCTGCACTTTAGAGCTATCAGGAGAAGGGCAAACATTTGAAGAGTTCTTTGGAGAGATAGGGTACCCTCTTGGATAGCCCCAGGGGCCTCTTTGGATAACTCTGAAAAGTTGCAGCAACTGCCACACATGTAGCAAAAAATCTATCACAGGTGTCTGGCATTCACCCAACAGAGTAGGACAGTGGGGCTACAGGACCTGGAAGGACAAAATGTTTTGCCTCTATTGAGTTGGGCACCCAGATGGCAGGAAGGAGAGTGTGGCAGAGATGGGAGCATTGCGCCAAAGAAGAGACTGAATGGGTGTGACACCTTCACACGTAGAGGCTAGTGAACATAACCAAAGTGAGGTCACCAGGCTAGGAGGTTGAGGCCACACAGCATGCAGCAGGAAGGAGGGCAACCAGATTTTACCCAGAAGTAAGGGTGTACTTACTTATGAGGTCATATTTCAATAGATGACTGGAAACTATTGCAGAAGGCTGCTGAGGTTAGGCTGAGCAGTGGTCACTGACATATGTGGCATGGTACAATGATTTTTGAATCATAGTCTGTCAGTCCTCATGAACTGTCAGTGACTGTGAAGGTTACTGTGGCTTTGAATTTTTATGCATCAGGCTCAGCAGGAAATCTCAGAGTCAGCCACATACATCTGCATCAAGTCACTGATGTCCTCTTTGCTCAGGTAGGGGATCACTGTAACCTTTTAGTTGATGTGGTGTTGCAGATTTTTTTATTGAATTTAAACTCCACCATCTGTTGTGGTGGGATTTGAACCCAGGTCCCCAGAGAATTACCATGGCTCTTTGGATTATCAGGTCAGTGACAATATCAATACGCCACTGCCTCCCCTTAATGTGGTGTTTCAAACACAGAGAGCCAGGCTTTTTGCACTATTAGCAGTTCCCCCCCCCACCTCCCCCCACCTCAGGTGCAGGGAGTTATCAACTGCACCTACGTCACCATAATGCCTCCAAATTATCAACCAGAACCAAAATTCATTCCTCCCCTAGGCAGTTTGTGAATACAGCAAGGTTTTTTTCACGTCTGTGCAAGGTTCACTGGCAGCTGCCATGACTCCTTCACACTGAGGAACTCCCATTACCTCATTTTTTTCAGCCACCTACACAGATCTGTGGATGGATTCTGGGGGAATAAGCCTCCCTTGAGGAGCTGGCTCATGACCCCCTTTAGGCAGCTACAAACTGAGCCCGAATGGAACTATAACAACAGTCATGTAGTAATCTGGAGTACTGTAGAGCAAGTTATTGGCGTTCACAAATGACGCTTCAGGTGCCTTGACTGCTCATTCCCCTACAAGGGTGCCTGGAATAGCAGTAATGCATATCTGCACACTCTTGCACAGAAGAGGAGAAAAAGCCATGCCCAGAGCTCCAACATCTGAGGAGGAGGATTTTATTGAATGATCTTATTCAATGGTGGAGCAGGCTCAAGGGGCTGAGTGGCCTACTCCTGCTCCTAATTCGTATGCAGATTTACCTGAGGTCCCGAAATCTCACACCTAGCATCAGCCAGTCCCTGGTAAGCAACTTCAACATAATAAACCTTTTCCATGGAAACCACAGTTACGCATCGAAATGCTCATCCCCGACAAGGGAGAAAAACAATGGCAATGAGTTTGACTCAATAACATAAATATGGCTGAAAACATCATCATCAAAATAGTATAACGATTGGGCTCAACATATTGCAAATACACAGCTTGAGAAATCCTTCACAACCTGGACCCTTCAGATTTCTGCCAATGGCTGCTGATGAGGCGACCTTGTGCATACTCAAACCATGCCTACTATGCCCTTGAGAGGGCCAACAGGAATCATGACCTAAAAACAAAAAAACTGCGGATGCTGGAAATCCAAAACAAAAACAGAATTACCTGGAAAAACTCAGCAGGTCTGGCAGCATCGGCAGAGAAGAAAAGAGTTGACGTTTCGAGTCCTCATGACCCTTCAACAGAACTTGAGTTCGAGTCCAAGAAAGAGTTGAAATATAAGCTGGTTTAAGGTGTGTGTGTGGGGGGGTGGGGTTGGGGGGGGTGGTGGGGTGGGCGGGGGGCGGAGAGAGAGAGAGAGAGAGAAGTGGAGGGCATTGGTGTGGTTGTAGGGACAAACAAGCAGTGATGGAAGCAGATCATCAAAAGATGTCAACAACAATAGAACAAAAGAACACATAGGTGTTAAAGTTGGTGATATTATCTAAACGAATGTGCTAATTAAGAATGAATGGTAGGGCACTCAAGGTATAGCTCTAATGGGGGTGGGGAGAGCATAAAAGATTTTAAAATATTTAAAAATAATGGAAATAGGTGGGAAAAGAAAAATCTATATAATTTATTGGAAAAAAAAGGAAGGGGGAAACAGAAAGGGGGTGGGGATGGGGGAGGGAGCTCAAGACCTAAAGTTGTTGAATTCAATATTCAGTCCGGAAGGCTGTAAAGTGCCTAGTCGGAAGATGAGGTGTTGTTCCTCCAGTTTGCGTTGGGCTTCACTGGAACAATGCAGCAAGCCAAGGACAGACATGTGGGCAAGAGAGCAGGGTGGAGTGTTAAAATGGCAAGCGACAGGGAGGTTTGGGTCATTCTTGCGGACAGACCGCAGGTGTTCTGCAAAGCGGTCGCCCAGTTTACGTTTGGTCTCTCCAATGTAGAGGAGACCACATTGGGAGCAACGAATACAGTAGACTAAGTTGGGGGAAATGCAAGTGAAATGCTGCTTCACTTGAAAGGAGTGTTTGGGCCCTTGGACGGTGAGGAGGGAGGAAGTGAAGGGGCAGGTGTTGCATCTTTTGCGTGGGCATGGGGTGGTGCCATAGGAGGGGGTTGAGGAGTAGGGGTGATGGAGGAGTGGACCAGGGTGTCCCGGAGGGAGCGATCCCTACGGAATGCCGATGGGGGGGGTGAAGGGAAGATGTGTTTGGTGGTGGCATCATGCTGGAGTTGGCGGAAATGGCGGAGGATGATCCTTTGAATGCGGATGCTGGTGGGGTGATAAGTGAGGACAAGGGGGACCCTATCATGTTTCTGGGAGGGAGGAGAAGGCGTGAGGGCGGATGCGAGGGAGATGGGCCGGACACGGTTGAGGGCCCTGTCAATGACCATGGGTGGAAAACCTCGGTTAAGGAAGAAGGAGGGCATGTCAGAGGAACTGTTTTTGAAGGTAGCATCATCGGAACAGATGTGACAGAGGCGAAGGAACTGAGAGAATGGGATGGAGTCCTTACAGGAAGCGGGGTGTGAGGAGCTGTAGTCGAGGTAGCTGTGGGAGTCGGTGGGTTTGTAATGGATATTGGTGGACAGTCTATCACCATAGATTGAGACAGAGAGGTCAAGGAAGGGAAGGGAAGTGTCAGAGATGGACCACGTGAAAATGATGGAGGGGTGGAGATTGGAAGCAAAATTAATACATTTTTCCAAGTCCCGACGAGAGCATGAAACAGCACCGAAGTAATCATTGATGTACCGGAGAAAGAGTTATGGAAGGGGGCCGGAGTAGGACTGGAACAAGGAATGTTCCACATACCCCATAAAGAGACAGGCATAGCTGGGATCATGACCTGTTTTTTAAATTCATTCATGGAATGTGGGCATCTCTGGTTAGACTTGCTTTTATTGCCCATCCCAAATTGCCCTTGAAAAGGTGGTGATGGGTTGCCTTCTTGAGCCTCTGCAGTAGGTACACCCACAGTGCTGTTAGGAAGGGTGTTCCAGGATCTTGACCCAATGACAGTGGAGGAATGGTGACATATTCACAAATCAGGATGGTGAATGGCTTGGAGTGGAACTTCCTGGTGGTGGTGTTTCCAAGCATCTACTGCCCTTGCCCTTCTAGATAGTAGTGGTCGTGGGTTTAGAAGGTGTTGTCTGAGGATCCATGGTGAGTTGCTGCAGTGCATCATATAGATGGTACACACTGCTGCTATTGTGCATCATTGGAGGAGGGAGACAATGTTTGTGGATGTGGTGCCAATCAAGCGGGCTGCTTTGTCCTTGATGGTGTCAAGCTTCTTGAGTGTTGTTGGAGCTGCACTCATCCAGGCAAGTGGGGAGTATTCCACCACACCCCTGAATTGTGCCTTGTAGATGGTGGACAGGCTTTGGGAGTCAGGAGGTGGGTTACTCGCTGCAGGATTCCTAGCCTCTAAGCTGCTCTTGTAGCCACAATATTTATATGGCTAGTCCAGTTCAGTTTCTGGTCAATCTTAATCCCAGGATGTTGATCATGGGGGATTCAGTGATGGTAATGCCATTGAATGTCAAGGGGGATGATTAGATCCTCTCTTATTGGAGCTGGTTATTGCCTGGCACTTATATCACCTAATATCCACAGATATGATTGCATGTGCTGACAGAGATGCACATAATGCACATTGTGCAGGACAAGGCCACAACTGTTCTAGACCAGCTCTTTGGACATCCTTCCACATTATCTGTAAAATTCCATGGTCCAGTTTCAAGAATGGGAGACAAATGCAGCATCCATTGCTGCCATAAACTTTGGCTCCCTTACGAACCACAGTCCTTGCCGACTGAAAAACTAAGGCTTCCAAAGTAATGGGGAGAGCACACAAGCACTCTTCACTGGAGCATACATGACATCTTGACTGGTGGAGCCTCCACTTAATTAACTACATGACAGTGGTGTGCAGATGTTTGAGGTGCACCTGATCACACAAATACATGTTGCCATAGATTTTGCTGCTGTCATTCCCAGATGGCATGCTGTGCTACTGGCCACTAACTCCCTCTGAGTCACACTGTTCTGCCTGCCAGTGTGCTACTGCAAGGGACCTGATCAAGGGTCAATTGAGTGTGTGCATCCTGATAGATGGCTAGCCTTAGGTAGATGGGCAAAGGACTGTGGCAATTGTAGTATGCACCAGACATCTTCTGAGGCAGAATAGTGACTTGCTTTAATTTTGCAGAAAGTCATTAGCAACCAGATAGTGTCATCTCCATGGCTTTGTCCTGTGATGCCTCTTGATGCTTTAGGTGGCTCAGTGTGCTCCTTCAATACAATGTGAATAGGCAGCAACAATGACTACTTTTTTCCTGTGGAAAGCCCATGATGGGCGATCTGTTCCAGGGTCAGCGTCCAGTTGGGCAACATTTAAAGAGTTTGCATTCCCCTGACTGCTCAGATGACATCTCCTCCAAGGCACAGTAACAACAGCATAGACTTCCTGGCTAAGTGGACCTCTTTACTGGCCAGCTTTTTAAACCCAACCGAGTTGCCCAACCCATGCTGGGCCCACCTCCGTCTCTACACTTCTTCTGGGGTCAGTGGGACCAACTGCCATTCCATCCTACCATTCCCCCACCAACCCTGGAACCAAAATCAGAGCATTCAGAGTACCTTTCCCTGGGTCGGATTTGTGGAGTTAGGAATTTGCCGTACTGTGTGCCCCCTACCTGGGAACGAAAATTCAGGCTGTAGTGTCTGGGACATGTGAGGGCAGCTGATGTGCAGACAGTGGGGAGCCATGAGGCAAATGGATACACTGCTCAACTCATTTAAAACAGGTAGAATAAAGCCAACTGCTCAACCAGTGGCACAGAATTACTATCGTTCACACTGACAGGCTTGTATTTCTCACCAGTGGAAGGTTGGTGTTCTGAGAGGGGCATCTATAATTTTGAGACACCAGCAATCTGAAGGGCTCCAAATGGGAATCCTGAAACAGCTTGCTGGGTTAAAGCTGGCTTCACCAGTATATATATATTTATCTTTAAAACATTATCTTTACTGTGACTATGATGTTTATTCATGCATAGATTATGAACTCGTTATCAGGGCAGCAGAGGTTGGCAGAAGAACCTTGCTGAACAGACGAGTGCCAGCTGAGGGAATGGAGATAGGAACAGATTACTCTGACATGGGACAACAGACTCATCCTCCTGATCAGGAAGAGACCAGAGGAGCACAGAGAAGGGCTGCAAGGAGAAGAAGGTGCCACCCAAATCATCAGGTGTAGTGCCCAGGAGTCAGCTATTTGTAAGTGACAGAGCGGGAATGCTGTAGGAAGCTGCACCTATCCAGGCAGCTCGTTTTGGACATTTGTGCTCTGGTCCATCAGTGCCTCAAGGCAGACATCAGAAAACTTTGATGCTACCCATAGGTGCCTTTGCATGCCAGCGTTTGCCCAATCAACACCCCCCTGCGACATCTCAGTGAATGGCAAGCCCAGCCATAGCTGCCGCTTGCTTTTTCAAAGGATCTTCCAGATCAGTATTCTGTCTCCAGGCTGCGCCCATAGCCACGGATTGGACGCTGAACTTGCTCCGTGCCAGTTGTGTGTTTTACACTATGCTGAAGCTGCACAATGTTGGGACCTAGAACCCCAGATTGAAAATCCAGCTCCCTGATTCCATGCATTTGCTGGATTTCCACTCTGCTTCTGTTGAAATTATGGCAATTGAGCATGAGCAGCTCTGATGAGTGATTTCCTAGCAGTGAGCATGTCTGTGTACTAGTTGACTCATAACCACCAAATCATATCTGGGTATTGAATTTGATATTGCCTTTTGGACCCACATGTGGAGTGGCCAGAAACCCATACCCGTGGCAAACAGGCAACTATAATTTTGAGACATCAGCAATCTGAAGGGCTCCAAATGGGGATCCTGAAACAGCTTGCTGGATTAAAGCTGGCTTCACCAGTATATATATATATTTATCTTTAAAACATTCTCTTTGCTGTGACAATGATATTTATTCATGCATGGATTATGAACTAGTCAGATTAAAATAATAACCCAGAATTTTCAAACGCTGGGCCATTATACAAGGATGTATTGTACCAAGAAAGAAAAGTGCTGCAGAACCACAAGGTTTTTTTTGTCCATATAGTATACCTTTTAACAGCTTTTTCTCAATTTTTTTTCATTTGTTCATGGGATATGGGTGTCACTGTCAAGCTCATCATTTAATACCCATCCTTAATTGCCCTTGAAAAGGTGGTGGTGAACCACCTTCTCGAACTGCTGCAGTCTGTGTGTAAGTACACACAGTGGTGTTAGGTAAACAGTTCCAGGAGTTTGACCCATGGACGATGAAGGAACAATACAATATCTCCAAATCAGGATGGTATATGACTTGGAGGTGCTGGTGATCCCATGTGCCAGCTGACTTTGCTTTTCTATGTAGTAGTGATTGTGTGTTTGGAAGGTACTGTTGAAGCAGCCTTGGCAAATTGCTGCAGCGCATTTTTTAGATGGTACACACTGCAGCCATATTACTCAGTGGTGGTGGTGGAGGGAATGAATATTCCAGGTGTTGAATCAAAGGGGCCATTCCTAGATTCAGTTGAGTTTCTTGAGTGTTGTCGGAGCTACACTCATCCAGGCAAGAGGGGAGTATTCCTTCACACTCCTGACTTGTTTCTTGTAGATGGTGACTGAGGAATCAGATTGAGTTACTTGCTACAGAATGCTCAGCCTCTGACCTGCTATTGTAGCCACAGTAATTCTAAGGCTAGTCCGGTCACATTTCTAGTCAATGGTGAGGGGGTTCAGACCTGCTGAGTTTATCCAGATATTTTTGTTTTTGTTTCCACTAGTGACTAAGTTGGACTCCTCCATCATCTCTGCTAATGTGGAGAGTGTACGTGGTGCATCTGTTAGTATCTGACTACACCGCTGATGCACTTTCCAGTATTTTTGCTCTCAACTCTGTTCATTGAATATCAAGGGGAGGTAATTGGATACTTTTTTGTATGTGGCCATTATGGCACATGTGTGTCATGAATGTGATTTGCCACTGACCAGCCCAAGCCTAAATTCTCTGAGGACTTGTGAATGGAACTGAACACTGGTGTGGAAGCAGGCTGTTCAGATGCCTGCTCTGACTGCTGAGATGCATCTGGCCAATGATCTCCGGATTTTGGAGCTTCTGAGGACCTTGCCAAAGACTGCTCCACCTGTGCAGAGCAGACTTGGTCATTGGGTAATGAGGCAGCATGTCAGGTACTGTCTGAGTCAGAGATGGCAGGATGGGTGGGGGCAGGGGAGCTGTTGGTAGAGACAGTTGGGTGCATGGTTGAGAAAGGGGGGGGTACTTTGTAATTCTCAGTTCCTGGTCCCCTTTCACTATCATTCCTAACCTGGACCCGTGCGACATCACTCCGGTACTGCTGCAGACACGATCGCGGAAGGTAACTGAGATGGCTAGGCAACGGACATGATTTCTGTCACCCTGTTCAAGGCTGCATACAATAGTATTTGAATTCTGCATGGCCTTGGTCATGGCCTGGACTCATTTGAGAACCTTGCTTGAAGCTCCATGATGGCAGACTCTCTATACCTGGCAGACATTCTCACAATTCACTGCACCTCCAATCCACTAGTGACCAAGATAAAAGCAAAAAACTGCGGATGCTGGAAATCCAAAACAAAAACAAAAATACCTGGATAAACTCAGCAGGTCTGGCAGACCTGCTGAGTTTTTCCAGGTATTTTTGTTTTTGTTTCCACTAGTGACTAAGTTGGACTCCTCCATCGTCTCTGCTAATGTGGAGAGTGTACGTGGTGCATCTGTTAGTATCTGACTACATTGCTGATGCACTTTCCAGTATTTTTGTTCTCAACTCTTAAGTGCCCTCTGAACATGGGCAATTAGGGATGGACAATAAATGCTGGCCTAGCCAGCGACATCCACATCCCATGAATGAATGAAAAACAACAACAGTCTCTGGAGGTCGGTATATTTGTTCAGCTGAATAGAGCTTGGAAGGGATTGCACCCCCAGCATGGTCTCTCCAAAGAGGTCTCTGCTACCAGTGTCTGCTCCTGCTCAATTTCTATATTAAGGAATTATATAGATGTCCTTAAAAGTTTTTTTTTAAATTTTGCATGATAATATTTATTTACTTGTTGCGGTGTGACTTTATGCCACTCAGAAATGTACCCTTCACAATTTCACTGATAATTCGGCTGAAAATGGCTCTTAGCCCTGTTTATATTGGCTAAATTACTTGTCCATCTGCCCTGGAGAAAGATATTAAATGAATTGAATGGTGTAGCTGTTGTTCTGCTTTCCTTCTGCTGTGTTGCAATGAATCTTGTTCTCTCCTAAATTAGGGCAAATATTGAGATGATTTAAATTTGTTTGAATTTGATGGAGGTTAATGAACCTCTTTATTTAAGTGTGCAAATGCAAAGCCACCTTTGGACATACACGAAAGCAGCAGTGTCCAGATTGTAATGGCAGTTACTTAAGTTGCTGTCTTAGAACAGATGTTTTACACCTGGTCCTGAGCAGATCCGGTAACCCAGATGAGCTGAGTGCTGCAATCCAGTGATTTGATGAAGGGCTTCTTTCCTTGCCAGCATATTACTTGACAGATGTAATGATTATAGCAGTTACTATTTTGTGGTTAATGAGGCTGAAAGAATCACCTACCAATAATAATAATGGTTACAATGCTTGCTGTAAAGCATCCATCATTATTAAAATAGTGAAACTATTTATGGTGCGTGGTAATAAGTAAATACTGGTAGGCAGAATATGTGAAAATGGTTTCTAATTGTTCTCTGCATCTAATTGGCAGAACTCGGTGTGTTAGTTAAAAGCTTCCACCATATCTACAGTGCACACAGCTCAAAAGCGGCCCTTGTAACTCGTTTAGATAGATGACCTGCCAGGCAAGGTCTTCTTCATACATCAAAGATATGCAGCCTCCACACCTTGTAGGTATAGAGAATAGCTGATAGATTCTAGAGAAGTGATGTATTCCCATATCTCCACCATTGCACCAGTTTGTTTTGACCACAAGCTACACTGAAATTAAATGACCATTTAACACCAATTTTCCTTCGTAAATGCCCTGTCATGACAGATGAGTGTGATAATGCTAAGCATTCTGCATTCTACACACATTGTAGTCCATAAGCTTTCAACCCGAGTCAATGGGCTGACTCTAGGTGGTTGGCAAGGAGATCCAGAGTGTGCAGGAGGGCATCATATAAGCCTCAACCTAAGGAAATGTGTAACAGTTACTGAGGTTGTTTTCAGTGAGAGACACTTTGTGGAACCGATTTTTCAACTTGCAGCATTTTTCTTACCATGGTGGGCTAGGGTTGAAGAGACTGCCAAATGCTGCAATGTTATTTTTTGTTTGCTCTTCATTGGCCCTGCATCGTGTGTTATTTGCTACCTAGTCTCCATAATTTCCCAAGTGGTATGGATGGGTTGTGTGGTGCATTTAGCTTTCTGATATAAAATGGCTGTTAAAGGTTGACCATATTCTGGCCTTTCAAGAAGTAATTTTCTGGAGGGTGATCAAAAAGGGCTTGAACAGGAATTGGCAACTATATTTGGCAATGCAGTCTACTTGGGAGGAACAGTCCTGCATCTTCCACCTCCATATTCAGGCAAGTACTTTTTTTAAGCTTACCTTTTTGGTGGCAATCCCAATTATCACTTTATGGTCTGAGGTTACCCTGCCTGCAGACCATGTTTTATTGCATGTGCCTGGTCTGACTGTGATATACTAGAGCTTAGCCACCTGTTTTACTGGTGGAGGGAGTGTTTAAGCTGGTGATGGAGTGTCAATCAAGCAGGCTGCTTTATTCTGGATGTTGTCAGTGTCTGGGTATTGTTGGAGCTGTACTTGGAGGGAGGTGATGGTCTAATGGTATTGTTAGTAGACTAGTGATCCAGAGGCCTTGGGGAATGGGCAGATGGTGAAATGTGAATTCAATAAAAACCTGGAATTAAAAGTCTAATGATTACCATGAAACCATCATTGATTGCTGTCAAAAACCCATTTCCTAATGCCCTTAAGGGAAGAAAATCTGTCATCCTTACCTGGCCTACATGTGACTCCAGACCCACAGCAATGTGGTTGACTCTGAAATGGACTAGCAAGCCACTCAGCTGTAACAATGAAAACCACCCGGCATCAACCTAGGCACCGGAAATGATAATGGCAATCGCAGCCATGTCAACCCTGCAAAGTCCTCCCTACTAAAATCTGAGCTGTCTCACAGTTTAGGCTAGCAATCATACCTTACAGATAATGTCCCATACTCCACCATCAGCATTCCTGGGTATGTCCTGTCCCACCGGCATGACAGGGAGGTGGTCTACAGTCAGATGGGAGTTTGCCTTGGGAGTCCCCACCATCGCCTCCAGACCCCATGTAGTCTCATGGCATCATGGCATCAGGCCAAAAATGGGAAGGAAACCTCCTGCTGATTACCATGTTTGCCCTCCCTCAGCTGATGGATCAGTGCTCCTCCATGTTGAATGTCACTTGGAGGAAGTACTGAGGGTAGCAAGGGTGCAGAATGTACTCTGGGTGGGGTACTTCAATATCCATCACCAAGCGTGGCTCGGTTGCACCACTGCTGACTGAGCTGACCGAATCCCAAATGACATAGCTGCTAGACTGGGTCTGCGGCAGGTGGTGAGGGAGCCAACAAGAGGGAAAAACACACTTGACCTCATCCTCACCAATCTGCCTGCCGCAGATGCATCTGTCCGTGACAGTAAACGGTAGGAGTGACCACTACACAGTAGCCGTGGAGATGAAGCCCTGCCCTCACATTGAGGATACCCTCCATCATGTTGTGTGGCACTACCACTGTGCTAAATGGGATAGATTTCGAACAGATCTAACAACTCAAGACTGGGCATTCATGAGGCGCTGTCGGCCACCAGCAGCAGCAAAGTTGTACTTGATCACAATCCCCCACTCTACTGTTACCATCAAGCCTGCTTCAATGAAGGATGCAGGAGGGCATGCCAGAGCAGCACGAGACATACCTCAAAATGATGTGTAAACCTGGTGAAGATATAACACAGGACTACTTGTGTACCAAACAGCATAAGCAGCAAGTGATAGACAGAGCTAAACGATCCCACAACCAGCAGATCAGATCTAAGCTCTGCAGTCCTGTCACATCCAGTCGTGAATGCTGGTGGACCATTAAACAGCTCACAGGAGGACGCTCCACAAATATCCCTACCCTCAATGATGGAGCAGCTCAGCACAGCAGTGGAAAAGATAAGGCTGAAGCATTTGCTACAATCTTCAGCCAGAAGTGCCGAGTGGATGATCCATCTCGGCCTCCTCCGGAGGTCCCCAGAATCACAGATGCTAGTCTTCAGCCAATTTGATTCACTCCACATGATATCAAGAAACTGCTAATGGCATTGGATACTGCAGAGGCTATGGGCCCTGACAATATTCTGGCGATTGTACTAAAGACTTGTTCTCCAGAACTTGTCGCGCGCCTAGCCAAGCTGTTCCAGTACAGCTACAACACTGCCTTCTGCCTGGCTCTGTGGAAAATTGCCTGGGTATGTCCTGTACACTAAAAGCAGGACAAATCCAACCCGGCCAATTACCCTATCAGCCTATTCTCGATCATCAGTAAAGGGTCATCAACAGTGCTATCAAGCTCCACTTGCAATAACCTGCTCACTGATGCCCAGTTTGGGTTCCGCCAGATTCACTCAGCTCCTGACCTAATTACAGCTTTGATTCAAATATGGACAAAAGAGTTGAACTCCCGAGGTGAGGTGAGAGTGACTGCCCTTGACATCAAGGCAGCATTTGACTGAGTGTGGCATCAAGGAGCCCAAGCCAAACTGGAGTCAATGGGAATCAGGGGAAAACTCTCCGCTGGTTGGAGTCATAAGTAGCACAATGGAAGATGGTTATGGTTGTTGGAGATCAGTCAGCTCAGCTCCAAGACATTACTGCAGGAGTTCCTCAGGGTAGTGTCCTAGGCCCAACCCTCTTCAGCTGCTTCATTAATAACTTTCCATCCATCATAAGGTCAGAAGTGGGGATATTCGTTGAAGATTGCTCAATGTTCAGCACCATTTGCAACTCCTCAGATACTGAAGCAGTCCATGTCCAAATGCAGCAAGATCTAGACAATACCCAGGCTTGGGCTGACAAGTGGCAAGTAACATTCGTGCCACACAAGTGTCAGGCAATGACCATCTCCAACAAAAGAGAATCCAACCATTGACTCTTGATACTCAATGGCATTACCATCACTGAATCCCCCACTATCAACATCCTGGGGGTTACCTTTGACTAGAAACTGAACTGGACGAGCCACATAAATACTATGGCTGCAAGAGCAGGTCAAAGGCTAGGGATTGTGTGACGAGTAACTCACCACCTGAGCCCCCAAAGCCTGTCCACCATCTACAAGGCTACTGTCAGGAGTGTGATGGAATATTTCTCACTTGCCTGGATGAGTGCAGCACCCACAACACTGAAGAAGCTGGATGCCACCCAGGACAAAGCAGTCCGCCTGATTGGCACCACATCCACAAACATTCACTCCCTCCACCACTGACACACAATAGCAGCAGTGTGTACCACCTACAAGATGCGCTGCAGGAATTCACCACGGCTCCTTAGACAGCACCTTCCAAAAGTACGACCATTACCAGCGAGAAGATCAAGGGCAGCAGATAGGTGGGAACTCCAGCACCTGCAAGTTCCTTTCCAAGTCACTCATCATCCTGACTTGGAAATATATCGCTGTTCCTTCACTGTCACTGGGTCAAAATCCTGGAACTCCCTTCCTAACAACACTTTAGGTGTACCTACACCACATGGACTGCGGAGGTTCCAGAAGGCAGCTCACCACCAGCTTCTCAAGGGCAACTAAGGATGGGCAATAAATGCTGGCCCAGCCAGCGAAGCCCACATCCCGTGAATGAATAAAAAGGAAGCGGAGAGTATTCCATTATATTCATGACTTGTGCCTTGTAAATGTTGGGCAAGCTATTGAAGAGTCAAGTGGCGAGCCACTCATCACAGAATACTCAACCTCTGACCTGCCTTTTAACCACAGTATTTATAAGGCTGGCCTAGATAAGTTTCTAGTTAGTGGTGACCTCCAGCATGTCAATGGTGGGGATTCAGTGATGGTAATGCCACTGAAAGTTAAGGGGAGGTAGTTAGGCTCTGTTGTTGGAGATAGTCAATCCCTGAAACTCATTTGGTGTAATGTTACTTGCCACTTATCAGCCCCAGCCAGAATGTTGTCCAGGCCTTGCTGCTTATGGTTACAGACTGCTTCACTATCTGAGGAGTCATGAATGGTACTGAACACTGTGCAATCATCAGTAAATACCGCTACTTCTGATGTTATGATGTAGTTAAGGTCAGTGATGATGGTTGGGCCTGGGATGCTATCCTGAGGAACTCCTGCAGCGCTGTCTGAAATAATTGGCCTCTAACAGTCACAATGAATTTTCTTTGTGCTAGTGGCGATGGAGAGTTTCCCCCTGAACTCCGTTGACTTCAATTTAATTCGGCTCTTTAACACTCAGCCAAGAGCTGTATTCATGTCCACGGCAATTACTCTCATGTTACCTCTGAAATTCTGCTCTTTTGTCCATATTTGAACCAAGGCTGTCATACGTTTTGGAGTTAATTGATCCTGGCAGAACCCAAACAGTGCATTGGTAAGCAGATTATTGGTGAGTAAATGGCGCCTGATAGCATTGTCGATGGCACCATCCATCATTTTTCTCATGATTGCGTGTAGACTAAGGGGCAGTTATTGGCTGCATTGGGTTTGTCCTGCTTCTTGTGGACAAGAAATAATTGGGCAGTTTTCCTTATTGTTGGGTAGAAGCCAGTGTTGTAGCTACATTGATGCAACTTGACTAGAGATACAACTAGTTCTAGAGTGCAAGTCTTCAGTACTACAGCAGAGGTGCTGTGGTGATGGCGGGGGAGAGGGGTGGTGATGGGGAGCAGGTGGTGGTGGATGGGGGATAGGGCAATGGGCTCAGCCATTTGTTGATATCATGCATTGGAGCTGCAGGTTGACAAATCCCTGGGTCCTGATGTACTTCATCCTTGAGTCTTGAAAGAAGTGGCTAGTGAAATAGTTGATGCATTGGTTTTAATTTTCCAAAATTCCCTAGATTCAGGGAATATTCTATTAGATTGGAAAATTACAAATGTAACTCCTTTTTTCAAAAAGGGAGGGAGATAAAAAGTACGAAACTACAGACCAATTAGCTTAACATTTGTCATAGGGAAAATGTTCGAAGCTATTATTAAAGATGTTAAAGCTGGATACTTAGAAAAACTTAAGGCAATCAGGCAGAGTCAAAATGGTTTTGTGAAAGGGAAATTTTAACCAGCTTATTGGATTTCTTTGAAGGAGTCACATGTGCTGTGGATAAAGGGGAACCGTTGGATGTACTGTACTTGGATTTCCAGAAGGTATTTGATAAGGTGCCACATCAAAGTATATTGCAGAAAATAAAAGCTCATGGTATGGGGAGTAATATATTGGCATGGATAAATGGTTAGCTAGCTAACAGGAAACAGAGGGTAGCTGTAAATGGTCTTTTTCTGGTTGGTGGGATGTAACAAGTGGTGTGCCACAGGGAACATTATATGAATGACTTGGGTGAAGAGACAGATGGTTTGGTTGCTAAATTTGCTGATGACACAAAGATAGGTAGGAAATTAAGTTGTGAGGAGGACATAAGGAGGATACTAAGTGAGATAAATAGGTTAAGTGAGTGGGCAAAGACCTGGAAAATGGTGTATAATGTGGGAAAATGTGAAATTGTCCACTTCGGCAGGAAGAATGAAAAAGAAGACTATTATCTAAATGGTGAGAGATTGCAGAGCTTTGAGATTCAATGGGACCTGGGTGTCCTAGTGCATGAATCGCAAAAGGCTGGTATGTAGGTACAGCAATAATTACAAATCTAATAGAATGTTATCATTCATTGCGAGGGTAATTGAATACAAAAGTAGGGAAGTTATGCTTCAGTTGTACAGGGCATAGGTGAGACCACATCTGGAGTACTGTGTACGGTATTGGTCTCCTTATTTAAGGAAAGATGTAAATGTGTTAAAAGCAGTTCAGACAAAGTTTACTAGGCTAACAGCAGGAATGGGCAGGTTGTCTTCAGAGGAAAGGCTGACAGGTTAGGCTTGCATCTACTGGAGTTTCGAAGAATAAGAGGTGACTTAATTGAAACCTTTGAGATCCTGAGGGGACTTTACAGAGTGGATATGGAGAGCATGTTTCCACTTGTGGGAGAATCTAGAATTAGGTGTCGCAGTTTAAAAATCAGGGGTCACTCATTTAAGACTGAGATGAGGAGAATTTTTTTTCTCTTTTTAAGTTCTGTGAGTCTTTGGAACTCTCTTCCTCAAAGGCAGTGGAAGCAGAGTCTTTGAATATTTTCAAGTCAGAGCTAGATAGATTCTTGATTAACAAGGGTTACTGGGGGCTAGGCAGGAGGTTCCAGTCAGATCAGCCATGATCTTACTGAATAGTGGAGCAGACTTGAAGGGCTGAGTGGCCTACTCCTACTCCATATATGTATGTTCATATGTGGAGTGAATCAAAACAGCTGAAGACTGATGATGAAGGTAGGTTTGAGGTTCAAGGCAAAATCAAATGAGGAAAGTGTTTCGACATTGGAACAAGTGACAGTGGAACCACATCTAATCCCCTGCTTAATTGTTGGCAAAGTGAGCATGTTGCTGTATAAAGAAGAGTCCTGTATGACACTTTAGGCTACTCTTTCTAGAGTATAGCAGTGCACTTTGTCTGTCAGGTGATGACAACCAACCCCAATGATCTGTGAAGTACATTAATGTCAGGTACTATGTAGCGAAACATTCTCCACCCTGTCAAGCTGATGGCCGCTTTTTTCACAGGCAGAGTGGTAAACGTGTTGTAGCAATGCATCTGTGGATAGTCAAATGACTAATCCAAAATTTACTCAACTTATGGAGTATAAATGTGAAAAGAAAAAAATTGTTTATATAGCATCTTTCACCACGAAGAATTCTTTTTACAGTTGACTTCAAATTCAGAGAGCATCTATTAATTTTGAAAAAAAAATCTCCTTCCTCTGTAAAAGCTGAAGTCTGCCTCATGATACCAAAATCATTGGAACTTCATCTTATCTCAGACAAATTCAAAGAACGGTGTGGTAGACAGAGGGGTGAAATACTGGAAACCAAATTCAGCACAACTACTTTAGCAATCTGATTTAATTTGGAGTAAGGTTTATGAAGGCAGAATGACAAAACTATTCTCTTCCTGAGGCGATATGGATGTGTAGCAGGTACACATCTTAAAGTAAAATACTGTGGATGCTGGAAACCTGAAATAAAAACAGAAAATTCTGGAAAAACTCAGCATTAACTCTGTTTCTCTGTCCACAAATGCTGCCAGACCTGCTGAGATTTTCCAGTATTTTCTGTTTTTATTATACATCTTTGTAAGAAAAGCTTGTGATATCCCAGATTTGCCATCCTGGTGCAGCATTCGTGCCACACAAGTGCTAGGCAATGACTGTCTCCAATAAGAGAAAATTTAACTATCTCCCCTTAACTTTCAACAGCATTACTATCAATGAATTCCCCAGCAGCAACATCTTGAGGATCACCATTGACCAGAAACTGAACTGGACTGGCCATGTAAATATTGTGGCTACGAGAGCAGGTCAGAGACTAGGAATTCTGTGGCGAGTAACTCACCTCCTGACTCCCCAAAGCCTGTCCACCATCTACAAGGCACAAGTCAGGAGTGTGATAGAATTCTGTCCACTTGCCTGGATGCGTGCAGCTCCAACAACACTTAAGGAGCTCGACACCACCTAAGACAAAGTAGCCAGTTTGATTGGCACCCCTGTCTGCCACCTTAAACATTCACCCCTTCCAGCACTGGTGTGCGATAACAGTAGTGCGTACCACCTACAAGATGCACTGCTGCAACTCACAAAGGTTCCTTTGACAGTACCTTCCAAACACATGACCTCTACCGCTTGAAAAAACAAGGGCAGCAGACATATGGGAACACCGTCCACCTGCAAGTTCCGCTCCAAGTCACATACCATCCTGATGTGGAAATATATTATGGTTCCTTCATTGTTGTTTAGTCAGCACCCTGGAATCGATCCCTAACAGTATTGTGAGTGCACCTACGCTACAGCTGTCGAAGTTGTTCATCTTGTCAAGGACATATTAGGGATGGGCAATAACTGCTGGCCTTTCTATTGAAGCCAATATCCTGAGAAGGAAGAAAAAATGTTTGCTTTATATTGTCAGTTTCTGTTGATTTGTTGATTTTATTTGTTAGGATCCCCTAGAGACCAATAACTTTAACGAAACATGAATTTCCAGTGACAGAAAGCATCACATGACAAGATTTCACGTTTTAAGACTTTACTGCAGCAAACAAATGAAAATCAACATTGGCTAAATGTTACTTAGTAGACAATTATTACACTAAACAACAGAAAAAGTACTTTCCCCATTAACTAATTAACACATCTGAAAAACGCACACCACATTTATACATTACACCACATTTTCAGCAGATATGTAACCTTGTGAATAAAGTCCAAATCTCTTCCAGTGTATCAACAGGCTCCCTTCTCCCTGTCATGTCAGGGCGAGTCTTCGAGTGTCCTTTTGAAAGTTGCTTCACTCTGTCTTCCAGCATTTTCAGCAGCAAGGCACCCTTTGGCGACTCCTTGGTCCTTTAATCTGCACAAGTTCTGAATCTTCGACCATTTCCTAATAGCATTCTGCTTGGGGCTAACACCATGACACAGTCTTTTTCTTCTGTTACTCACAGCAGCATCTCTCTTCTCTCTCTCACTCTTTCCAGGTCTCTGACAGTCTGACTGAGAGCCTTTGTCCAGCAAGACCAACTGCCCCTCTTGTGTCAAGGTGTGAAAACTGACACTTGGGTGTCAGTGGCTTTTGACCTGGACCTCTGTCCCCATGGCAACCAAAACACATAGGCCTGTGGCTCAGGGCAGAGTTCAGTTCAATCGCTATCCCCCATTCGAGACATTCTGTTTCACCTTAAATTAAAGGAGACATTTTAAAACATGATTGTCTTAAAACACCTCACCTTTGTAACAGTTTTCTTTAAGTATTAAGTGCTGGTGATCTCCCTGGACAAACATTTGCTGAAATGGGTTATTAATACTGGAGAGTCCATGAGCTGAAGTAACATCAATGGAGATACAGTTAATAACATGAGCATTTCAGCATTCCCTCTATGTGAATCTACCTCTCTCATAATCAGGCTTTTTCAAGCCAGTAGCCACCCCAAACTTTATAATGTCACCAGCAGTCAATATTCAAGCAAAATCATCCCGTAAAATAAAAAAATGTTGCAAGTAACCATTATTCTTTAAATTGTTTGATGGCTGGAGGCTTATCCTACTTTCTGATTACTCTGTTCTTATCCCCCTGTGTTTGTTTGCTAATGTTCCTGTTTTCTCTGTTTAATTTAGTTTATATAATTTAAATTAGATTCTGAGAAACAAATTGGAGGATACTGTTTGTGATCTGATCCAATAATTTCTTAACTGGGCTAGATTGATAGTTTGTACTAAAAATCCACACTGGACTCTATACAAAAGGGTGACTAGAATGAATATCCTTTCACCTGTTTCAGTAATGTTTTTCTGTATATAAATTGCCTGGATGATTGCAGATTACACAGCATGCATATCTAATTTGAAGGCATACTATTAAGCAAGGGTGAAGACTGTAATTTTCTACTGCAGACTTTTTGCCAAATGAGAACTTGGCAGAAAGAGAAAATGAGTCACTCGGAGGTAATGTTTAAAGCTGAATTGAATTTAAATCTTGGATGCTGAAGTAGGAATCCATTCAGAATCGTGCGTCCTAGGAATAATACTGGATCCAAAGAACTTCAGAATATAATAGTGATTTACCCCATATGATTTTTTTAACAGCCATTATAATACAAAATGTATTTTTACAGTTTTTTTTGTTATGCACTAAATGTTATTTTTCTTTCATTAACCAGATGTCCAAGGTGAAATCTTGTGTTCTTTCTGTAATATCCCATTGGAATGCCAGATGTTCATTGGATACTTAAATGTTTTAGCAGTGATTTAGTGCTAACAACGCCACAATAATTTGTTGTAAGGTACAAATTCTAAAGTTTTTATACCAACTATTTTGAGAGAAATTGCCTTCTGATTTTCAGTAATTCTATAACTAAAGAGAGCTTCTTTAACATTTTGGAACCAGGAGTCGCTCATAAATGCTGCAGTTTGGATGTTGAATTTTCTAATGGCATTGTTATACTGCACTGAATGATGTACTCTGGATCAGACACTTCAGTCGAATATAACTCTGGCTATATTAGCTGATTCCATTGCGGTTGAGTGAGGGAAGATAAAGATTGTGCACAGAATACTAATTCTCAGCTTCACACTGCCAAGAAGGTTTTTGACCATTTGAAAAGATTTGATAGGATAAGTGTTTTGTTTCAAAGATTAGAAATTGAAAAAGTGGTAATTTAAAATATAATGATTAAGAACTAGACTGTACATCTACTGCTCATTTATTATGTAACTCTTTCAGATGAACTTATTAATTACAGCGCAAAGACAGAAAAAAATTAAAAGGGGCTAATAATATTGTAGCAGGTGACCGATCCACTAAAGCATCTCTCAGGTTATCAGTTATGGAGGCTGCAGCACCTAAGTTCCCTAGTGTGGCTGGCCTGCACTATGCGCAAAGTTCTTTAGAGTTTATTAAGGGTCTTCTTAATATGACTGAAGAACCTGAATGGCAGCAGTTTGGAATTGATGCTGAATACAAGGTCCTAATCAATAAATACTTTACATTACCCTGGCTGTCCTCGCTTACGCCCCTCCCCCATTGCACTCTCACCCCTGTACACTCTGTCCTATGTGCAACCATGCCTCTCATAGAATCCTGCTGGTGCTTGTAGATTTGATCACACAACTATTGCTTCCAGTATGTCGTGTGCTATGTGCTAGGAGGGCCATAAAATATTAGTGAGCTGACCATACATTATGGAGTAATGTCAGCTTATTCATGTGCAAGCAGGCAGAGCACCTAATCAGTGCTATCTCCAGTGGCACTTTGTGGGAACCAATAAATACAGCACCTACCCCCATCCTCCAAACCCCCTTTCCTCCACCCATCAACAGTGTTTGGCTGTACTTTTGGTATCGCTACAATGGAAAAGGTCATGGTGCATCGCAGTCAAATGTCTAGTAAATGACTATATCATAGTTTGACATTGTAAATGTTTCCCTCTCCTCAGCTCCCATTTTTTCCTTCAATTAAGCATTGGAATCAAAAACATAATATTCAGTTCCTGCCAAAAACTCCATACCCTTGATACCTATTCATCGCCATCCCTAATACTGTCTTCTGCTAAACCAGATTGCTCATGACCTTGGCATCCACTTAGACTCCAAGCTCAGCTTTGAACTACATTTCATCTCCATCACCAAGGATGTCCACTTCCACATCTGTAACATTGCCTGTCTCTTCCACTGTCTTAGCCACCAGGTGTAACCCTCATCCACACCCTTGTCATCTCAGACTTGACTATTTCATTACTTTTCCAGTCAACCGTTGATCCTCTGCCCACAAGAAACTTCAAGTCATCCAAAATTCTACTGCCCATGTCATATCCTGCACAATGTCTAATCCACCCATTACCACTGCCTCCACTCAACTACGTTGGCTCCTGGATCCCAGTGCCTCCAATTTAAGATTGTCACCTTCATTGTTTAGGTTTATGGCCACCTTTATGGCCACACTCCTCCCTACCTCTGTATCCTCTTCCAGCCTTACAACCTCCCACTGTTAAGCTGTTGCTTAAACTTTGGTGTTTTGTTCGCCCCCTCCCTCCACTTACCCTGTGCCTAGGTCCCGTGCTCTTAAATTCCCTCATAAACCCATCTATCTCACCAACTCCATCTATATATCCCATCACTCTGATTAACCTTTTAAAAACCCATCCAGTTACCAATCCTTAGACTTGGCTTCCCTTTTTAATTACATGCCATAAAGTGTTTTTCTACATTAAAGATACCTTTAAAAGGAGGTTACAACTGCGTGATATAGCCATCCTTCAGGACAGTGGAGAATGTTAGATTTTCATTTGTCCCCTAAGGTTTCCAATTCTGGACGTTTTCTTGGAGGTTTTATCAAAGTATGACCGGCCTCCAACTGCCCTTCCCCCACGCTCCCAACATGTTCATCCTGTCAGCCTTCCCACAATAACTGGAAAGCAAAAATCTCTTAATTATCCAATCGAATGATTCTTGACCGTCAGTCAAACAGCCTTTTTCCCCAATCTTCAATATCTTTATAACTAATAAATGGAGGTGTGCAAAGAAACTAAATAAAGCACAACTTTGCTATTATGCCTGTATGATTTTTCTCCAGGGTGGCTTGCAACAGTTCTGCGGAGACTAATCTTCAACTCCAGGAGATGCTAAGCCAATCAGGGAGGAATGAAAACTCTGCTGTCTCCCATAGGGCACTGTATGGGATGTGGGATATGAGACCAAGTTCCTGGGAGCACTGTTCAAGGATGGCATCAGCAGTGGCGGCAGACCAGTAGTCTGTTGCCATTAGATGAGGGCCACCTCAGCCCCAGCACTTTTTTTAGTAGGATGAGGGACCAAACACTTCTTTGAATCCCAAGCCCTCCAATGGCACTTGGGAGAAAACTGCAATAAGTTGGTCCTAGGGAATGCCATATCTGTTCCTGAATATCCATGGCGCAGGGTACTGCATCGTGTGTGGGTGGCCGTCCAAACATCTGCTGTCATCTGACCCTCTGAAAAGCAGTCAAAAGCAAGTGCTAGTGCCTGTAAGCAGAATATAAAAAAGAGAATTGATTTTAAAATAAACATTTCCTATTTTAAAGATCTTCAATAAAAGTTCTGCAGGCTCTTTGATACTCTTCAATTCCATTTTTAGCAGTTGATCGTAACAGCTACTGTCCCTAATGGAAACAAATATAACTTACCCCCAGGTGACCAAATCCAAGTAGGAAACTGCTACTCATAGTTCCTCTGGCTCTCAGGCAACATATGTAAATGAAGTCTATGTGTGTGCTTAGGAACAGCCCCAGGAATGCCAGGAAATTTGGGTGGTGCAAGCATTTGAAAGTAATGTACAAGTATATTCTCCACTTTCCTGGAGTAAGTGAGGGAATTTCCCCACTATCTCATTGCTGTTTGTGGGAATATCTCAACAATATTGACTCCACTCTAAAAATATTTTATTGGCCTAGAAGTGCTTTGTGGAGTATTGAGGTCATGAAAGGTGCTATGTAAATTAAAGTTTATTGTTTTACAATGTTAGTTATGAAAGGGAATTGGGATTTTCTTTTCTCCAAGTCCATGGCCAGGATTTTCGGGTCATGAGGCAGGCGCAGTGGGTGGGTGGGGTAGGCCCGGGTGGGCCCAGGAGTGACCGGGAAATAGGCCTCCGCCCGCAATTGGCCCCCGATCTCAATTTCACGCTGGCTGGCTAATTAACGGCCAGCCAGCATGAAATGTGCACTGAAAGGCTCAGCGCTGCCAGGGTGGGGGCGGGAGGAGGGTGAGCACTGAAGAATGCGCGGGGGAGCATGCAATGAAAGCTCCCTGGTGGCAGAGAGCTGCCTCAGGGAGCTGAAAAGTTTAAAACCAAGAAATAAGGATATAAAAATGCAGAAAAAAATCTCCACACATTGGACTCTCACCTAAACATACAGGTAATAAAAATTCTGCCCAAACATTTTTATTATTATTTTTGATTGATATCAGAAACCTCATCCCGCCCTTGGATGAGGTTTCCTCAAAAATTGGAAGGCTGCCTGGCCAATTCGCTCGGCTCTCAACCGTAAAGTTGGGCAGGTAGTGAATAATTGCAGCTAATTGAAACTTTAATGGCCTTAATAGGCCTCTTATTTGTCGGCAGGCGCATTGCTGACTCTTGTGCGTGCCTGCCGACCAAATTATCGTGCAAATCAGCCAACATCATTGCTCACTATTTTACGCCCAATCGGGCCAGGTGCACAGCCGCCGCCACCCCCCCCCCCGCCCCCCCAACGGGACATAAAATATCTGCCCCATGATCTGTTAAGAAGAACTGCAAATTTAAAGCACATTGATTGATGATGTGTAGCTTTCATGAACTGTGGGTCAGGTGGCACTTTTAGGGGTGAATTTTACTGATTACTGGCAAGTTTCACAGTTGGGGCCGAAAGTGGGAAGCAGCAGGACCCAAGGCAGAACATTGCCACCAATGACCAGTTAAGAAGCCAGGGCTACTGTCCAATTAAGGATGGCTGTCCATCTCCAAGAGCATCAACCTTAGCAGCGCCACCACTCATGGTGGCCAGTTCTGAGGCTGCAGCTCCAGGGAGAGGCTGCCTCAATAGTAGGGAACCCTGAAAGTGAGGTGAGGTAGATTGGACAAAGCTGGGGCAATGGTAGGGGTCATGAAGCAATGGCTGCACTGGGGGCTCCCTCAGTGGGCCATGGAGTGCCCATAAACAAATGTTGCCATGCCCCCCTCCCTGCCACCCTGAGAGTGGCACAGCAGAGTGCTCTCCTGATGCAGGTAAAATGCGTGCAGAGATGGGAAATGGCCCTTAATTGGCCATCTGTTGGGTGTCTGCGGCCAAATTTCCCACTGCCAACCCATATGGAGGCACTGGATAATGCAAAGGCTATAGGCCCTGACAATATTCCAACAATAGTACTGAAGACTTGTGCTCCAGAACTTGCCGCACCCCTAGCCAAGCTGTTCCAGTGCTGCTACAACACTGGCATCTACCTGACAATGTGGAAAATTGCTCAGGTATGTCCTATACACAAAAAGCAGGACAAATCCAACCCAGCCAATTAGCGCCCCATCCATCTACTCTCGATCATCAGTAAAGTAATGAAAGGGGTCATCGACAGTGCTATCGAGCTGCACTTGCTTATCAATAACCTGCTCACTTATGCCCAGTTTGGATTCTGCCAGGGCCACTCAGCTCATTACAGCCTTGGTTCAAACATGGACAAAAGAGCTGAACTTCTGAGGTGAGGTGAGAGTGACTGCCCTTGACATCAAGGCCACATTTGACAGTGTAGCATCAAGGAGCCCTAGCAAAACTGAAGTCAATGGGAATCGGGGGAAAGCTCTCCACTGGTTGGAGTCATAATTTGCACAAAGGAAGATGGTAATGGTTGTTGGTCAGTCATCTCAGCTCCAGGACATCACTGCAGGAGTTCCTCAGGGTAGTGTCCTCTGCCCAACCGTTTTCAGCTGCTTCATCAATGACCTTCCCTCCATCATAAGGTCAGAAGTGGAGATGTTCACTGATGATTGCACAATGTTCAGCACCATTCATGACTCCTCAGATACTGAAGCAGTATCCACGTCCAAATGTAGCAATATCCAGGCTTGGGCTGACAAGTGGCAGGTAACATTCACGCCATACAAGTGCCAGGCAATGACCACCCCCAACAAGAGAGAATCTAACCATTGGCCCTTGATTTTCTATGGCATTACCATCACTGGATCTCCCACTATCAACATCCTGGAGGTTACCATCGACCAGAAACTGAACTGGACTAGCCATATAAATACTGTGGCTGCAAGAGCAGATCTGAGGCTAGGAATTGTGCAATGAGTAACTCACCTCCCAACACCCCAAAGCCTGCCCACCATCTACAAGGCACAGGTCAGGAGTGAGATGGAATAGTCCCCACTTGCCTGGATGAGTGCAGCTCCCACAACACTCAATAAGCTTGACACCATCCAGGACAAAGCAGCCTGCTTGATTAGCACCACAAACATTCACTACTTCCACCACCAATGCATAATAGCAGCATTGTGTACCATCTACAAGATGCACTGCAGGAATTCTCCTTTGACAGACCTTCCAAACCCACAACCACTACAATTTAGAAGGACTAGGGCAGCAAAGATGGGACCACCACCACCTGGAAGTTCCCCTCCTATTCACTCACCATCCTGACTTGGAAATATATCTTTCCTCACTGTTGCTGGGTCAAAATCATGGAAGTCCCTTCCTGATAGCACTGTGGGTGTACCTGCACTACATGGACTGCAGCGGTTCAAGAAGGCAGCTCACCACCACCTTCTCAAGGGCAACTAGGGATCGGCAATAAATGCTGGCCCAGCCAACGAAGCCCACATGCCGTGAATGAATAATTTTTTTAAATTGCCAGCAGTGGGATAGCAGCAGGTCCCCTCCTGATGCCTTCCCCCACCATTTTGCCAGAGCCTCTGCCTCCCAGCCTGCCCCCATGTGACCTGAAAAATTCAACCTTACTTTCCAGTGCTTATGTATGAATATTTTGCAGTGTGTTTCTGAACCTGTTTTATTACCTTTCTGTTTTCGCACACTGGCACTATGCTCTCTATTAAGTATGCGCAGAAGTTCAGCAGTTGTGGTTGTTGTTAATAACAATTTTTATTTGCTACAGGAGTGATTTCATAAATTATTAAATTACCTTTCATCCTCATTCTTCACCAAACACCTTTGCAACAGCATTCTATGCTACTCAAAAAGTGCTGTTTATAACATGCCTAAATTCAGAATTTTTAAGGCAGAGATCCCCAACCTTTCACCCATTGAAGTTAACCTTTTTCATGCTGTTCACCTGCTTGTGTTGTCTCTCAGAAACATAAACAGACATATACCAGTATAAGCGGTTTTATCACTGTAAACCCAACTGAACACATTACAAAACAAACAATAATGGCAACATTTCAGGTGCAAATCTTCACTTATAAAAATTCAATTTAGCGAGTTAGGATTAAAAGTAAAACACTCCGACATTTCTACTTAATGCAATCAAATTCCTTTGTTTATGTGTTGATTATCTATGGACTGATAAAGCATTAAAAGAAACAAACTCTCCCTTTATGCCATATATAGTCTGCTCTTTGTCTTGAGCTTGTGCCTTATCCTGAAGCTGCAGCAGGTTAACTGTAATTACTTATACACCTAATCTGATCTTCAAATGGTGGATTCCTTCAATTTCTGCAGCCTGAAAATTAACTCCAAACAGGTGTTTTTACAGGGATTGTAAATCTATTAAATCTCAAATTTTGTCATTGTAGAAATCCAGCTGCTGTCATCAACCCCCTAAAGCTTAATTTATGGATGTAAAAATTTGACAAATTATTTTATGACTAATATGTATCAGTAGCACTGAGATACAAAATTGTGTTTTCCTTATCTCTCTCCCCTCCCACCCCCATTTGAAAAGGTTGGTTTGCTTGAGCTAATATAATTCTAATCTACTCAATCCTTGTACTATAATGGAATCTTAATCGATGCATACGCGTTGAAAATGTGTCCAACAGGTTGATGTGATGCATCTAATGTGGGGGTGAAGAGAGTTAGCACTTTCCACTATTTGTATGCTGGTTTGCTTCTCATTTTCAGCCTGCACAGCTGGTGAGCAGCAATGGGAAGAATTTTGACCTTGGTGGGCGTGCGGGCCCCACCAGCTCAGCGGCGGGCGGACAGCCAAACCCTGCCACCGAAATGGGGCCTGCTGCCATTTTGAGTAGGCAGCCCAATTAAAGCCCACCCAGCGGCCTTCCGCTGCAGGTGGGTGGTGGGGGGGGGGGGTGGGGGGGAGGGAATCCCCAGCTGTCAAAGTGTGCTCTTTCGCACATGCGCACGAAAGAGCGCACTGCTCCCTGAGACTAAGTGCTGTCCCAGGGAGATTGGTGACAGTGCACAAAAGTTAAAAAATAGAAAAATAAAAATATTATTAACATGTCCCCCTCATGTGACAACGTCAGTGGATGAGGTTTCATGCATTATCAGAAGCCCGCTGATGCTCTTGGCCTGCCCGCCAGCCTTAAGGTAGGACGAGCAGGTCTTTAACGATCTTAATTATCCTGTCACAAAACAAAAACAAAAATACCTGGGAAAACTCAACAGGTCTGGCAGCATCTGCTGAGAGGAGCACAGTTAACGTTTCGAGTCCAAATGACCCTTCAACAGAAAATTCTGTTGAAGGGTCACTTGGACTCGAAACGTTAACTGTGCTCCTTTCCGCAGATGCTGCCAGACCTGCTGAGTTTTTCCAGGTATTTTTGTTTGTGCTTTGGATTTCCAGCATCCGCAATTTTTTGCTTTTAATTAGCCTGTCATTGGCCTCAATGGCCACGGACAGGTTGGCGGGAGGACAGCTGATTTCGCTGTCCACCTGCCTTCCTAAAAATTTAAAGGGACCGGGATGATGTTGGGGGTTCCTCCTGACGTTATTCCGCGTCATTTTCCTGTCAGCAAGCGGGCCCCGCCCCCAAATTGCTGACGGGAAAATTCTGGCCAATGTCTCTGTCAGTACACAGCTCTTCAACTGTGCCTTTATGTGGTGATTCATGGAAATTTGGCCCCTTGAGGCCCAGACTAAAGCTTCAGGGGAACTTGGAGGAGGCTTAGCTTCCAGCCATGCAGTGTGCAGGCCCACCAGTATGCTCTGGCACTCATGAACCAAATTCACAGTTATGGATGAATAGCTTCATTGCCTTCTAGATATCTTGGGAGGGTTGAAGGCTAAGGGAGTAATCCCTGACAAAAAAACCTGAAGTAGAGCCCAAAGGCAGACTGAAGTCTAAATTTGTCATCTCTCCAGCAGCACTTGCAACCAAGCTAGTGCTAAACATAGTACTTTGCGTTCCTTTGAGCCCAACCAGGGAGTTTGAGAGGGGGCCCTGAAGCATGGGCAGCCCAGGGTCTCCTTAAATTTTGCCCAGCTTATGCCCTGGAGAGGACACCCCAGTTTCACTGCAGAGCATTAACACAACATGGGAGACCACAGCTATTCATAGAGTTGACCACCAAGATGCAAACCATCATCTCACAAGATAGAAGGATGCCTGACTTGACACATTGAAAATCCATTGTTTTTTGTCAATGGGAGGATCTAGAATATCTGTTTATCTTTATACTCTCACTTCGTTCGCTTGCTTCCATCCCTTATTAGGAGACTGGGTAATGTTGCATCCTTCTATTTTTACAGTTGCAACACTTTGCTCAGTTTTATCATTTTTCATTTGACCTGTACATAAAAATACATAAAGATACAGATGGCCACATATTGTAACAAAGACCATTCAGAAGTTAAAACCTAAACATAACATTCCAATGGCTAAAAAAAATTGTCATTGTTGCCATTATGTAAAATTCAAGTGGTTGAGCTACTTTCCTATTCACTGCGCTTGTATAGGACCCCTGATCTAAGTGTAACAACAGGTTTTAAATGCTTACTATAACGACTGTCAATTCTCTTGTAAATTTCACTAAGGAGCAGATTTTATATGTGAAATCAATTGTGTGTTAATTGTTTTCTGCTGGTTTAGTTTAAGTCAGTGAGCTACATTCTATCAGAATTTTATGGCAGTCTTGATGTAAGTAGAATGTTGCTTAGCAAAAGAATGGTGTATTTTCAGGATTTCATTGCAGGGAGCCATTCTGAACTTCAGCACATCTGAGAATAGTGAAAAGGGGATGACTGTAGACTTAATTAGCTCAATTACTGTCAGTTCCCTTAAAATGCTATGAAAAACATCTTTCCTGCCTAAAATGATGGTATTTTTCTTTATATTGGGAGGCTGGAAACTGGGTGGCATTGTGGGTTAGAACCTGGCCTTTTACCTCTGGGACCAGGAGGGAGACAGCAACCATAATGTGACCCTCCTGTTAAAGTAAGTTTTCCAACCTGAAAATCTATGGGCTAACGCTGTCAAAAAAGCCACTGGGCTCCTTGTCCAAGTGGTAAAAACCCACTGGAAAATGACTTTTCTCAGGGACAACAACAGTGAGAAACAGGACCAGCAACAAGAATATACCAGCTCAATGTTGAAGGCCTATCCTGAGCAAAACATGAGCCACTTGCAAAATAATTACCTGACAGGAATGTGAACATAGTCACCCTGCAAGAAACCAACCTCACAGACTACTCCAGCTGTCAAGCCCACATTCCTGGGTACCAACTCATTGCAAGCAGGGATTACAAGATGTATGGCCTAGCCACCTACATCAAGGAAAGCCTCATCAAAGGTGCTGAAGACCTAAAATCAGATGGCTCCTACTTCATCTCTATCAAAGTAGGTAAGCTGATCATTCCAAATTTCAACAAGCCACCAAATGACCAATGGCCCAACATTGTAATACAGTCCAGCACATCTAACCATCCAAATTGCCAACTTCAACAGCCAACATTGCATGTGGGAGTTGTTAAAAAAAAACATGCTGTATATCAAAAATGACTTTAATTACTGGACTGAAACCACTTTTTGAGTTTTAAAAGCCTGAAATAGCATTCCAGAGACTTAACCCAACAGCTTCTAAGATGGCTGAACATTTGTGTGACTGTACTTTACATATTCCAAAGTCATTAAAATGGAGTCAGCCATTCTGGAAGAACCCATCAAAGACAATCACCTTGGAGGAATGTGAATTAGTCACATCTCCTGACCTATTCACAAAACATCCAGACAGCACATGGGTATTCAGTTGGGTGGGGAACAAGCCTTTAGATGTAATCACTTTGCACAATGGACTCTGGCTGAGAAAGGAACTCATCCAGCCATAATCCAACCATGTCTAAACCACGAACTTGGAATCAACTTGGAATGACTATATTTGTATAACTGGTCAGTTGGTGAGGGGGATCGTGTGATGACTTAATTAGCCCTCTTCTGTGCTTTAAGAAACTGTTTTTGTTCAGGTCACAGAACAGAAGTTGAAGAGACACTGAAGAAGTAAGACCCTGAGCAGGGCACCCAATCTCCCTCTCTCTATATCTCTCTCCATCCAGCCTGCAAGCTTGAACCCTGCCTGTGGTTTTGAACACCCAGATGCTGCAGGCATTTTTAAGAATCAACCTTATTTGCTGCTAACTTATCTATCTTCCCACTTTATAACTTGTGTGTGTGTGTGTGTGTGTGTGTGTGTGTGTGTGTGTGCGTGCATGTGAGAGAGAGTGAAGCCTTGAATGCATGTGTGTGTTAGCTAGACTGGGTACTAACTAATATTCTCACTTATTTTTACTAAAACTTAAAGGTAAACCTGTATGTGTGTGTTTTTTACAGTAACAGCACATAAACAGTTAAACACTCACTGAATTAGTGAGCATATCTTTTGTTTAAAAAAATACTTGTTGCAGTCAAACAAGTGGCCCTGATAGAGTTCATCTTAGAGTCTTGAAAAAAGTGGCTTGTGAGATGGTTGATACGTTGGTTTTAATTTTTCAAAATTCCCCAGATTTGAGGAAAGTTCCATTAGATTGGAAATTAGCAAATGTGACTCCTTTGTCCAATAAGGGAGGGAGACAGAAAGCAAGCCAGACCATCGCCCACATACTGAACTTCTGCCCTGAGAGATTTATTCCTGGTGGCATCATAACCATTCATACTGCATCAGCTGAAGCCAGTGAATGGATTGTTAACCAATATATTAAACCATAGAACTGCTACGTCAGCCATATGAATAAGTAAAAATGATCTCTGGGACCTGAATTTAAATCCAACCTAGACTTGTGAATGAACATCTCCTCTATCTATTTACTCTAAGTGGAGTCTTAATTGAGTTTCTAGTGGGCATGAATCTGCAACACAAAACTCAATTGACACTAGTTGGCATTGTCCTTTAGGTAGGTAGTTGGTGCAGGAAGTGGAAAATATGCTACATTATGCCACAGTTATCTGGAGGTTAGGGCCAGAGCATATTGCTCAGTCAAAAAAGAGGAGGTTTTGTGTTGCGCTGTATTGATTCTGGGAATGCTAAATACTGATACTGGATGCTTGAAATGTAAAGTAACCCATTCCCTAACACTGACATCCCTCACCTTGATGAGTCAAAAACAGTGGAGACCAGCAAAGACAGAGAAAAAAAAGATAGAAGGCAGTGTATATGCCTCTTAAAGCATTCTGTCAGCTAAGAATTAGTATCGTATGACCTTTATCTTTTAAGTACTGCTGTCGTTGTTCATCTCTTCCATTAGCATCCCTTCCAGTTTCAAATTGAATGGCAGGAAATACTTAAGAGATTGCTATTGGAAAATTAAAATGTGTTTATCCCCTCCTGTGTGTAAATAGCACCTAGATTTAAAAACACATTCACAGTTAGTGGGTTTATAACACTTCTGTGTGTATAATGTTTATTTATCATTGGCACATTTGAACAAAGGATTGTGATCTAAAATGCTGAAGGCTATTGCCATTGCAACACTGAGGTT
The DNA here is from genome assembly GCF_017639515.1 of Carcharodon carcharias. Lineage (NCBI taxonomy): Eukaryota > Metazoa > Chordata > Chondrichthyes > Lamniformes > Lamnidae > Carcharodon > Carcharodon carcharias. Next base: position 39,121,356 of record NC_054474.1, on the reverse strand, counting down.
AATCAATGTTGCACAACTGATATAAAAAATATTTTTAATCTAGACAAGAAAGCAATATATTATAAGATTTACTATTCAGAACCATATGGAAGATAGGCTGACATTTATTTCAAATGGGTTAAGTTTTGACTACACTTACTTGTTTAAACAACATTGGGGTGATTATTCATTTTGATGGTTCACTAATTTTAATAGTGAAATGGAGCTGGTTTTACACTTTTAATACTCAGTTAGTCCTGTATTTTGGGCTCATCATTTCCTGAAACCTGTGCTAAAATAATGGCAAAATGCCATTTTTTTCAGTGCAAAAGCTTGAAGAAATTTGGGCACAAGTCATTTATATAGGTATTCATCAGGTAAGAATATCTAGGGATATGGATCAAAGGCAAATAAATGGAATTGAGCTACAGCCAGCCATGATGCAAATGAATGGTAGAAGTGGCTCAGAGGGCTTAATGGCCTAGTCCTGTTCCTGATTCTTTGACTGGAAGTACATACCCTTTTCTTGACTCCTTGTAGAACAGGTCAAAGTAAATGGCTTATAACCTTGCCAGAAAAAGTGATAAGCCCGAGGATTGGGAGCAATTTAGAACCCAGTAAAGGAGGACCAAGAAACTGATAAAGTAGGGAAAAGAGAATATGAATCCAAGCTTGTGAGAAACATAAAGGTGGACTGTAAAGTCTTCTTTAAGTATGTGAAAAGGAAAAGATTAGCAAGGACAAATGTGGGTCCATTATAGGCGGAGACAGGAGAATTTATAACGGAGAATGGGGAAATGGTGGAGAAACTAAATTACTTTATGCCTGTCTTCACAGAGAAGATACAGAAAATCTCCCAGAACTAATTTGGGCAGGATTAACGGCCCGAACTAATGGCTAGCCAGTGTGCAACGCGTGCTGAAATGCTCAGCACTGCGAGGGAGGAGGGTGGGTGCTGACATATGCGCGGGTTTGGGGGAGCGTGGAATGTAAGCTCCCTGCAGTCAGAGAGCTGCCTCAGGGAGCTGAAGAATTTAAAAGCAATCAATAATGATGTTAAGATCCAGAAATAAATGACCGTGCATCAGAATCAGTCCCCTGAACATGTAAACGATGAAAATTCTATCCAAACATTTTATTTGTTTTGAATTTAAGAACAGAAACCTCATCCTGCCTTTGGATGCGGTTTCATCAAAGATGCAAAGTCCACCTGGAAGATTCACTGGTCTGCCAACCGTAAGATTGGATGGACCATGAAAAACTAGAGTCAATTAGAACTTTAATTGGCTTAATTGCCCTCTTAATTGTTGGCGGGCTGGCTTCTGACTTTTGTGCGTGCCCGCCGGCTGAAATATCATGCAAGCGCAGTATGGCATCGGGGTGCTTGCCCAACATCATCACACGCTATTTTCCACTCGAATGGGTGGGGCACGTGCCCATACGCTGAGCTAAAAATTCTGTCCTTGGGAACCAGGGGGCTAGTGAAAATGCAGAACTGGAAAGAATTAGTCTGAACAAAGAGGTAGTATTCGAAAAATTAATTGGATTGAAGACTGATAAATCCACTGAACCTGATGAGCTACATCCCAGAGTGTTGATGGAGGTGGCTAGATAGATAATGGATGCATTGGTGGTTCTCTTTCACAATTCTTTGGATTCTGGAAAGGTTTCTGCAGACTGAAATGTAGCAAATGTAACCCCACTATTTAAGAAGGGAGGAAGAGACAAAACGGAGAACTACAAACCTGTTAGTTTGATGGCATGAGTGTTAGAATCTATTCTAAAGTAAGTTATAACAAACACTTGGAAATTAATAGTATGACTAGGCAGAGGCAACATGGACTAACGACATGTGTTTGACAAACCTGTTGGAGTTTTTTGAGGATGTTACTTGTAGCATAGATAAAGGAGAACCAGTGGATGTGCTGCATTTGGATTTTCAGAAGGCTTTTGATAAGATCCCACACAGGAGGATGGCAAACAAAACTAGAGCACATGGCACTGGGGGTAATATACTGATTTGGATTGAGAATTGGTTAACAGATAGAAAACAGAGAGTAGGAATAAATGGACCATCCTCAGGTTGGCAGAATCTTACTAGTGGGACCGCAAAGATCAGTGCTGGGCCACAGCTGTTCAGAATCTGGATAAATGGTTTGGATGTGGGGACTAATTGTAATATTTCAAATTTGCTGATGACACAAAACTAAGCGGGAATGTAAGTTGTGAGGAGGATGCAAGGAGGCTTCAAGAGGACTTGGGCAGGCTGAGAGAATGGCAAGAACATGGCAGATGCAATATATTGCGAATAACTGTAAAGTTAGCCACTTTGGTAGAAAAATCAAAAAGTCAGAGTATTTCTTAAATGTTGTGAGTTTCTCAAGTGTTGATGTTTTTTCTTGTTCATTTATGGGGTGTGGGTATTGCTGGCTAGGCCAGCCATTTATTGCCCATCCCTAATTGCATTTGAGAAGGTGGTGGTGAGCTGCCTTCTTCAACTGCTGTGGTGGCTGTGATGTAGGTGCACCACAGTGCCTTCAGGGATGGAGTTCCATGATTTTGACCCAGCAACAGCGAAGGAACAGCGATATATTTCAAAGTCAGGATGGTGAGTGGGTAGGAGGGGAACTTCCAGGTGACGGTGTGCCCATGTGTCTGCTGCCCTGTCCTTCTAGAGGGTAGCAGTCGTGGGTTTGGAAGATGCTGCCTAAGGAGCTTTGGTGAGTTACTGCAGTGCATCTTGTAGATGGTACACACTGCTACCACTGTGTGTCGGTGGTGGAGGGAGTGAATATTTGTGGATGGGCTGCCAATTAACCGGAATACTTTGTCCTGGATGGTGTCAGGCATCTTGAGTGTTGTTGGAGCTGCAGTCATCCACGCAAGTGGAGAGTATTCCATCACACTTGTGCCTTGTAGATGGTGGACAGGCTTTGGGGAGTCAGGAGGTGAGTTACTTGCTGCAGAATTACTAGTTTCTGACCTTCTCATGCTGCCACAGTGTTTATATGGCTAGTCCAGTTCAGTTTCTGGTCAATGGTAACCCCCAGGATGTTGATAGTGGGGGATTCAGTGATGGTAATGACATAGAATGTCAAGGGGCAATAATTAAATTCTCTCTTGTTGGAGATTATTATTGCCTGCCACTTGTCAGCCCAAACCTGGGTATTGTCCATGTCTTGCTGCATTTGGACATGGACTGTTTCAGTATCGGAGGAGAATGGTGCTGAACGTTGTACAATCATCAGTGAACATCCCCACTTCTAACCTTATGATGCAAGGAAGGTCATTGATGAAGCAGCTGAAAATGGTTAGGCCGAGGACACTACCACTGCTGAGGAACTCCTGCAGTGATGTCCTAGAGCTGAGATGACTGACCTCCAACAACCACAACCGTCTTCCTTTGTGCTAGATATGATTCCAACCAGTGGAGAGTTTTCCCCCTGATTCCCATTGACTCCAATTTTGCTAATGCTCCTTGATGTCACACCTGATCAAATGCTGCCTTGATGTCAAGGGTAGTCACTCTCACCTCACCTCAGGAGTTCAGCTCTTTTGTCCATGTTTGAACCAAGGCTGTAATGAGGTCAGGAGCTGAGTGGTCCTGCTGTTTGTGTACAGGACATACCTGGGCAATTTTCCACATTTCCGGATAAATGCCTGTATTTTAGCTGTTGTGGAAAAGCCTGGCTAGAGGTGCGGCAAGTTCTGGAGCATAAGCCTTCAGTACTATTGCCAGAACACTGTCAGGGCTCATAGCCTTTGCAGTATCCAGTACCTTCAGCTGGTTCTTGATATTACGCGGAGTGAATTGAATTGGCTGAAGACTGGCAACTGTGATGCTGGGGACATCCAGAGGAGGCCGAGATGGATCATCCACTCTGCACTTCTGGCTGAAGATTGTTGTGAATGCTTCAGCCTTACCACTTGCACTGATGTGCTGGGCTCCACCATCATTGAGGATCGGGATATTTGTGGAGCCTCCTCCTCCAATGAGTTGTTTAATTGTCCACCACCATTCATGACTGTATGTGGCAGGACTCCAGAGTTTAGATCTGATCCAATGGCTGTGGAATCTCTTAGCTCTGTCTATCACTTGCTGCTTATGCTGTTTGCAAGTAGTCCTGTGTTATAGCTTCACCAGGTTGATGCCTCATTTTTAGGTATGCCTGGTGCTCCTGGCATGCTCTCCTGCATTCTACATTGAAGCAGGGTTGATTCCTCTGGCTTGGTAGTGATGGTAGAGTGAGGGATATGCCAGGCCATGAGGTTACAGATTGTGGTTGAATACAATTCTGCTGCTGCTGATGGCCTACAGCGACTCATGGATGCCCAGTCTTGAGTTCTATATCTGTTCGAAATCTATCCCATTTAGCACGGTAGTAGTGCCACACAACACAATATAGGGTATCCTCAATGTGAAGACGGGACTTTGCCTCCGCCAGGACTGTGCAGTGGTCACTCTTACCGATACTGTCATCGACAGATTCATCTGCAGCAGGCAGGTTGGTGAAGAAGAGGTCAAGTATGTTTTTCCCTCTTGTTGGTTCCCTCATCGCCTGCTGCTGATCCAGTTTAGCAGCAGTTCCTTTCGGACTCAGCCGGCTTAGTAGTGGTGCTACCGAGCCAATCTTGGTGATGGACATTGAAATTGCCCATGCAGAGTACATTCTGCGCCTTTGCTGCCCTCATTGCTTTCTCCAAGTGATGTTCAACATGGAGGAGGACTGATTCTTCAGCTGAGGGTGCAGGACAGGGGTGGTATGCAGTAATCAGCAGGAGGTTTCCTTGGTTTCCTTGCCTATGTTTGACCTGATGCCATGAAAATTCATGGGGGCTGGAGTTGATGTTGAGGACTTCCCGGCAACTCCCTCCCGACTGCATACCACTGTGCCACCATCTCTGCTGGGTCTGTCCTCTGGTGGGACAGAGCATTCCCAGAGATTGTGATGGTGGCGTCTGGGACATGATCTGTAAGGTATGATTCCATGAGGTAGCTGTCCCGATTTTGGCACAAGCCCCCAGATGTTGGAAGGAGGACTTTGCAGGGTCGACAAGGCTGGGTTTGCCATTATCATTTCCGGTGCCTAGGTTGATGCCAGATGGTGTGTCCAGGTTAATTCCTTTTTACTGACTTTTTAGCAGTTTGATACAACCGAGTATGCAAACTCAGAGAGCATTTAAGAGTCAACTACATTGCTGTGGGTCTGGAGTCACATGTAGACCAGACCAGGTGAGGATAGCAGATTTCCTTCCCTAAAGGACATTAGTGAACCAGATGGATTTTTACAACAATCAACAATGGTTTCATGGTCCAGATTTTTATTGAATTCCAATTCCACCATCTGCCATGGTGGGATTTACCCTAGGTCTCTGCATTACCAGTGACAATGTCCTTGTTCATGAGCCACTAAAAGCTAGCATACAGATGCAGCGAGCAAGTAGGATGGCAAATGGTATGTTGGCCTTGATCAGAAGGGGATTTGACTACACGAGTAAAGATGTCTTGCTGCAAGAGCCTTGTTGAGACTGCATCTGGAGTATTTTGTACAGTTTTTGTCACCTTATCTAAGGAAAGATATACTTGCCTTCGAGGGAATGCGACAGACATTCACCAGACTAATCTCTGGGATAGTAGGATTGTTTTCTAAGGAGAGACTGAGGGAACTGATCCTGTATTCTCTTGCGTTTTGAAGAATGGGAAGTGATCTCATTGAAACTTACAAAATTCTTACCGGGTGTGACAGGGTAGATGTAGATAGGATGTTTCCCCTGGCTTTTGAGTCTAGCAGTAAAACATCATACATATTAATTTGGAACATGCCAATGGAGATGTTCCAATACCAAACATCTTAAAATTACTGACACCCAGTCAGTTACCCAGCATCCTACCATGATTTCTGCTGGGAGTGTCTCCCAAAGACAATGTTTACCTGCCCTACCTAAAGTAGCTGCTGAAGAGAATAAAAAGTATGTAAGCCCCTAACGTAGTTGCATGTGGCCAAAAGAAGCTTTGTTGAGCTGCATTATGTGGCGACTTCGACACAGTATGGAAAGTTAAAATATTTATCAGCAAACGCTGAGAAGGGATAAATAAAAACACTTCAAGCTGAGCATTGGCAAGTATTTAACAGAGCTCTCCTGGTAATATCCTTGCTCCAAGTGGCTACCTGCTATTTTATTGCTATTTTGTTCAGTTATAATTCCACTTCAATATGCCAGAAAATAAAATCAGTTTGTCATCAGCAAATTCTGATGTGTGGACAGTACCTCTGAACTGCTGCTGATTGTATTAAATATACACAGTTGGCATCAATCTCATAACTCAGATGCCAGGCTCAAGCAGCCCCATGAGTCATCTCATTGGCTTCATGGAGGGTGGAAGATTGGAGGTTTGCCAAGAGAACATTGGAATAGTTGAGGGGAAACAAAGGCATGGCTGAAGGTTTCAACAGCAAATGAGTTGAGGCAAGGGTGGAGTTTGGCAATATTATGGAATTGCAAGTAGGTAGTCTTGGTGATGGTGCAGGTATGTGATTGGAAGCTCATCTCAGGGTCAAATAAGATGTCAAGAACCAGAATTTTTCATTCGTCAGGCAGGTGCACACCTGACCCGAACAAGCATAAAACGATGCATGATGATATCGGGCGAGCGTCCCAACGTCATTGCGCACTCGCGTCAGTCAGTGGGAGCGCGTGGGAGTTGGAGCTGCACCCGCCATGAATTAAGTGGTCTATTAAGGCCCTTAAGAACCCAATTGACTCAAATCTTGCACTGGCAGGCGAAAATGCCGAGCGGCCTTTGCATTTTTGGTGAAGCCTCATCCACGGGAGTGATGAGGTTTCGACCAGTGATTAATATTTTTTTAACTTTTAACATATGTTTAACATGTCCCCGCTCGTGTGACAGAGTTACATGAGGGGACATGTTCTCATTACTTTTAATATGTTTGTTTCTTTTGTTAAAAATCTTCAGCTTCCTGAGGCAGCTCTGTGCCTCAGGGAGCTTTTACTGTACACACCTGCGCACATGTGCACACTTCTGCGCTCGTGCTCCTCCTGCCCCATCCTGGCAGCGCTGAGTGCTGGAGCGTGTTTCACACTGGTTGACCGTTAATTAGCCAGCCAGCGTGAAACCTATGTCGGCCCCTGATCGCAGGCAACAGGCGGCTTTGTGTCCGCTCCTGGGCTGTGGCCGCCCGACAAGGGCAAAACTCTGCCCAACGTTGTGAACAGTCTGGTTCAGCCTCAGACAGTGATGAGGGAGAGGAATGGAATCAATAGCAAGAGAATGGAGTTTGTGGTAGGGACCAAAGTGATTTACTTGAAGGAAATTTCTGCTCATTCATAACTGGATGTCAGGCAAGCAGTGTGATGAATCAAACACCGTGGCGGGGACAACACAGGTGGTGGTGAGGTAGAGCTGGATGTCATCAGCATACATGGGCAAGCTGATGTTGTGTTTGCAGATGATACCTCATGACATGTGCAGCACGCAGATGGGAAATAGGCAAGAGCCAAGGATAGATCCTTGGGGGGGATATTGTAAGTAACATTGCTGGAGCAGTAAGAGAAGCCATTGCAGATGATTCTCTGGCTACAACTGGATAGACAAAAATGGAACCAGGTGGCGACAGTCCCATCCAGTTGAAAGAGGGTAGAGTGGCATTGGAAGAACATGATGTGGTTAACTGTGTCAAAGGCTGCAGACAGATCAAGAAGATTGAGGAATTATAGTTTAACATGATCACAATCATGTCAGATGTCCTCTGTAACTTTGATAAGGACCATTTCACTGTTGTGGCAGGATATAAAAGGTCCTATGTCACTATTGGGGGAAGAGCAGAGGAGTTATTCTGTTGTCCTGGCCAACATTTATTCCTCTACCCACACTCTGAAAAACAGATTCACTGATTATTTACCTTATTTGTTTGTGCTGTGCACATTTTGACAGCCATATTTCCCTATGTTTCAACAGTAACTACACTTCATTGGCTGCTCAAGCCCTTTAGCAATGCTTTGAGTCTATGAAAGGTACTATAAAAATGCAAGTTCTCTCCTCTTGCTTTTATTTCTATTACATAGAAAACATAGAAACGTAGAAACTAAGAGCTGGAGTAAGCCATTCAGCCCTTCAAGCCTGCTCCACCATTCAGCGTGATCATGGGTAATCCTTTATCTCAATGCCATATTCCCACTTGCTCTCCATACTCCTTGATGCCCCTAATATCCAAAAATTTATCAGTTTCTTTCTTGGATATACTCAGTGACCCAGCCTCCACAGCCTTCTGTGGTAGAGAATTCCACTGGTTGACCACCCTCTGAGTGAAGAAATTTTTCCTCATCTCAGTCCTAAATGGCCTGCCCCGTACCCTGAGACTGTGGCCCCTGGTTCTAGACTCCCCAACCAGGGGAAACATCCTCCCTGCATCTAGTCTGTCTAGCCCTGTTAGAATTTTATATGTTTCAATCAGATCCCCTCTCATTCTTCTAAACTCTAGTGAATACAGGCCAAATCGAACCAATCTCCCCTCATAGGGCAGTCCTGCCATCCCCGGTATTGTGTTGGGATGACAAATAGCAAATGACTAATAATGTAACATAATGAAAACAGAAAATGGTGGAAATACTCAACAGGTCTGGCAGCATCTGTGGGGAGAGAAACGGAGGGGAAAATTCTCCCCCCATTGTAGAGGAAGTGTAGGAGCAGGCGCGGATAGGCGCACCTCCGATTGGCACCCCCAATTCGGGGCGCGCTGCCATTTTATGTGGGTGGGCCAATTAAGGCCTGTCCAGCGTGACATCTGCCAGGAAGCGCTATGCGCTCCCTGTGCGGGAGTGGGAGGGGGGGAATTCCCTCAGCATGCGCATGAAAGAGCGCGATCACCTCCCTGAGGCTGAGTGCTGCCTCAGGGAGATCGGCTCCAAATTCAAAAATGGTAAGCAAATGATAACAACATTTCCCTGGCATGCCCCCTCATGTGACACTGTCACATGAGCTGGGACATGTCCATCACTTTTACTGAAAACCTTATTAAATATTTAAAAACTCTCATGAAACCTCATCTCGCCCATGGATGAGGTTTCATGCTTTTTCTTAAACCCGCCAGGGCTCCCGGCCTGCCCGCCAACCCTAAGGTTGGACAGGCAGGTCCATTAATGAAGTTAATTACTTTTTAAATGGCCTCAATAGGCTGTTGACAGGTTGGCGGGCGCACAGCTGACTCGGCTGTGCCCCCGCCAACCTGAAAATGGAAATGACGCGGGGTGACATCGGGAATTCCGCCCAACGTCAACCCAGGTCATTTTACACGTTGGTGAGTGGGCCCCGCCCCTGCTCGCAGACCAGAATATCCTCCCCAGATTTAACATTTCAAATTGATGATCTTTCATCAAATTGTAACACAATTCACTATTCCATCTACTTTTATTGCTAATTAGATTGGTTAATAAATGTTTCATACCTATGAGAAAGCTTAAAAGAGTTGCAGGCATTATACATTTTATAAGCAGGTTTCTGTTTTTTAAACAAAATAATGATTTAAATAGCAAGTGCCAATGATATGACCAAAGAGAACTGGGCTGGAGAAGCTACTGAAGGAGATAAATTAATATCAGTTGAATTATAGTCCAAACACGGCTGGCTTTGAAGAACTTGCCATTTCAACCTTACAATCTTAATACAGAGGGCTTATCATCAGCAAACTCCAACACACTGTGTGTGCCAGTTTAACAACACTGACTTAAAAATGAATTTTAAAAGACCACTACAAATGGCACTTTAATTTGGAGGTTTGGGGAGAGGGCTAATGGTGCAAAGTGTCACAGTCACACCTTAAGCTCTTATACTAGCTGTGACAGAGCTGCAGAATATGATCAAAAAATTTTAATTACTATAGATTGGCAGTAATAAGGTTGCAGTATACCTAAATTATTTTAATATTTTGATTACTCTATTTATTTTCTTTTACAGCAGAGTGAACCTTCAGACTTGAAGAGGAAAGGTAAGTGACTCTAACTTAAATATGCAGTATACAACTTTCATTCAGAGTCCTGCAATCAGGCTTAGGACCCTGATTCAAATATGCAAGTTGCCTAACATCTGTTTTACCTGAATGCCCTGTATACCTGAAGTTTCCAATTTAACAAACGGCACAATTCATCCCCCTATCATTCTTTTCTCATTCAGAAAATGGGCAAACCGATGTCAAGTTTCTCTCCCTGGTTGTATTTAACCTTTGCTCAGCACTCAGAGACTAGAGGCCTGATTTCAATCCAGTTTGTCAGGCTGGAACAAAATTTAAAGGAGGAAATGATTTGCCTCACTTTGGGTTATTGAATGGGAAACCTCTTTTTCACATTGAAATGAATACTTGGAATTAGGGGCAGGCTCTATGCTGGTGAGGTCTTGGGGTGTCCCACTTGCTCTATGTCCTGCCTGTCCTATATGTGCTCCGAGTTAAATTTGGCGTGTAGTGATCAACCTTGCGGTCCCATTTTACATTACTTGTGAGCTCAAATATTTCTCCTGTGCCTTGGTGGCCAGAATTGAATGTAATATTCAAAAGCACTGGATATTGCATCAGTGTGATATTCCCATTCACACCGGTTTTATTTGAGGCTTCTCTGAGTGAGACAGGCAACTTAGCACCAATTTGTGATAACCAAGAAAAAAATTGTGCTGTAAATTTGTGCACTTAGGAACTGAGTTGACAGTGCCTTCAGCTTGGTTGGCTTACAGCCATTAAAATCATCAGGTTGAAACTTTTGTGCTTTCATTCTAGATTAGGTTTACATCTCAGTGCCAGAGGTGAAAGGTATAATGACCAGCCACACCATCCAGCCATTGATTTTCCCCAAATGTTGTTTAGAAATCCTCCATTTTTAAATAGGTGGAAAGTCAGTCCTGATAGGATATTGGAAACGATTTGGTTTGGCAACAAAATCCTTTTTGGTGTGTGGATCCTACTTTTAATGTTAATATTTGAAGAGCTATTGCAGATATAAGGTTATCATAAACATAGCTCACAGGATCTGAAGGAATAACCATTCATTTCTCAGCCTGTATTAGTTGAGCATGGATATGGAACTTCTGAATTTTCTGTGCACATTTGAATCAGTTGAAAAGAAAAATATGTTGGCCGGTTAAAATGTGGAATTCTTTAATTAGGTGGTTGTCAATGACATTAGTTATGTTTAGAGTTTATCTACCTGCATTTCTTTCTTTTTTTGTCCATCATTCCACCTCTTCACTCCTTTATTTCTCTCCTGTGCTTATCTATCTCAATCAGTGACAATATTTCTTTCTTTGTCGTTTTACATCTTCACCACCATATAGTATATATAGTACCTATAATATATAGTAGCTATAATAAAGAAAAAGGTCATAAGCTGCATTACAGAATATTATGTTCAACTGTTAGTCAAACCTCTTCCTTCTATGGTTCAAGTAAGCATGAAATACTTGATGGTAGAGTTATTGATATATAGCATAGATGATTGATCAATACAGTACAATAAGTCCCCACTTAATATTGCCCCATTTCAATTTAATGTTGGTAAGCTAATGGGGCTTGTGTTCTTGTTTAACATTGTGAGATTTTTTAAATGTAGTTTTCTGCCGGTCTGACATAGGGCTGAGTGACCCAATCGGCATCATTTTGGAACGGCCTAACCCTCTAGCTGTTGAACTCCGAACCTGTGGCTTCTCCCTGACTCACCCTCTCACTGCCAACGCCCCCCCGCCCCTGACCCGCAGCCTCTCCCTCTCCCTGACTCACCCTCTAGCTGCCGACCCCCTGACCCACAGCTTCTGCTGCTCTCAGACTCACCCTCTTGCTGCTAAGCTCCCCAAACCTGCAGCCTCACCTGCCCCTTAAGCCACTCTTTCACTGATCCTTCTTTTCGCCAACCCTCCTGCTCCCCAACTGTCCCAGTGGCCACTTCCCTCTCCCGAACCCTCACTTTGAGCGTGGGCTGTGGAGGTGAGCAGCAAGAGGCAGGAGAGGTAAGTTCTCTTCAAGTGGGTTTGTGATCAGCTTCACCCCTTTTTGGTCAGAAATTTCCCTTCCCTCACCTGGCTAAGCTTTAAAGTCCCCAGAAGTGGCTCCCACATAGTGTGGGCGGAGGCAGAGTAAGTGAGACAGTTGGCCCATTTACCCAGTTTTGCCACGGTAGAGAGAAGTCGTAACCCGGCCTGATGTCCAAAACATATTCAATCCATTTTGTCTCATTGTTGGGATCAGGAATCTGTTACCAGGAGATTTCTGATCAAAAAGGGATGAAGCTGATGACCAGCCCACTTGAAGAGAACTTACCTCCTGCAAGTCAAAGCTGCCCTTTCTGCCTCTTGCCGTGCTCACAGTGAGGGTTCAGGAGAGGGAAACAGTGAATGGGAGAATGGGAGAGGGTCGGCAAGAGGGTGAGTCAGGGACCGACTTCCGACAAATCGGAAGTTTGGTGAGAGGAAGGGTCTGTAGCAAATGGGATGTATGGCAAGCAGGATAGGCAGAGGGTGGGAGGTACTGTAAGAATTACCGTATTTTTATATTTTTAAGTCTATTTTATTTTATAAGGTATTTCATTTACCAATATAGCACTTTAGGAATGTAAATTATTTCAACTTACAGGGGTTAATGTTTTAATGATTTTTTTTGCTGATGATGAAGGTCCTACAGAACCTAACTACAGCTTTTACATTGGTTTTAATGGTAAAATGTGATTCGCTCAAAGTCATTTAACATAAAGTAGCCATTTTCAGGAACACAACTACAACTTTAAGTGAGAGTTTACGGTATTATAAACAGAGAATGACTTTCAATTTCTGTATCATTCGAGCTCCACAAAGAACTATTGAAAACCATATACACCCCATTTGCATGCATCAAATGTGCATGTCACAAATAAGACCTCATGACACATTTGTTTCTGAATCTATTCATGTTAACAGTTATATATTCCAAAGCTATTTCACTAAAACAAGACTTCCTGGTTTATCTTTTCTTAAAATTGCTGAACAGTATTCCTCGTTAATCATTTTCTTTCCACACTATAGTTAATAGATCACTCTACTCAGGCTTATTATCCTAGATGTCATTCTAGTCACATTTCCTTGTGCAAGTAATTGCTGCAGATAGTACTCAGACATTTGGAGCAGAAGATAAGCCATGCTTCATCTCAGGGTTCTTTGAAGTCATTCTGTTTATATTGGAAAGTCCATTGCTCCAGGAGACAGACATTTGTTCATACACCAGTAACTCCTCACAATGTCCAACATACAACTTGTATTTACTGTAAACAAAATATCCTAAGATGCTTCATAGAAGAAAATTTGACACTGAACCATGTATGAAGATATTAGGGTTGATGATCAAAAGCTTAATTGGTCAAAGATATAGGCCTATAACTTCTGCGCTCCCCAGCGTCAGATTTGGGGGGTACCCCAAAGATGCGCTGAGGAATCCCTCTGGCAAGTTCCCAGGTAAGGGTTTGCATGGCAATTACCCAGAGGTGCTAACTTCCTCTGGACAATTGCGCTGCACTTGAAACCATCTGAAAATGCGATTTAAATCGCAAACTTCGGATGGTTCCGCCAGGGTTATACCAATAGTTACTCAGAAAAAGTTAGAAGAATTAGAACCTCTGCTAACTTCTAGGTAGCTATTGTAAAGACCCAGACCGACCCCACAGGACTCCCTCAACCAACCCCCCCCCACCAACTTCCGACAACCCCACCTCACCTTCACATCAACCTCAACCCCTGCCAACATCGGATCCCCGCCCCTGACCTCAGAACCACCTCCCCCCCACCGACGTTGGGCAACCCCCACCGATCTCCGGACCCGCCACCATCCCCTACCTCAGACCACCACCCCATTCCACGACCTCGGAGCCCCAAACCCCCCTGACCTCCAGTTCCCCCTTGACCCCCGGACACCTCTGACCCCCAATACCCCCACCCGCCCCCTGCTTCCAGAACCCCCTGACCGCCAGACCCTTCTGACCTCCTGACCCCCCCCGACCCCCACCCCCAAAGCCCCAGACGACCCCCGACCCCCATGACCCCCACACTCTCCACCACCCCAGCCCCGACCTCCGAACACCCGTTGAGCCCCATTCCCCCACCCATCCCCCAAGGTTGCCAAGATTTTGGTTCGGCTTCAGGAAGTTGCCTGGAAAAGGGATGGAGTCAACAACGAAAACAACAAATTGCATTTGTGTAGCACCTTTAATGTAATAAAACAATCCATGGCACATCACAGTGGCATTATTAAAAAAATGACATTGAGTCACAGAGCAGCTACTGAGACAGATTATCAAAAGTTTGTTCAAAGGAGTAAGTTTTAAGGAGTGGTTAAAGGAAGAAAGTGAGGAAGAGAGAGCAAGAGTTAGGGAGGGAATTCCAGAGCTTAGGGACTAGCAAACTGAAGGCTGGCAGTGGAGTGATTAATATCTGGGATGCCCAAGAGGCTGGAGTTAGTACAGCACAATGGATTGTAGGATTGAAGGAGATTACAGAGATAGCGGGGGGCAATGCCATGAAGAGATTTGAAGACAATGATGAGAGTTTTAAAAATGGGTTCATTGTTTAATTAGGAATCAGTGTAGGTTGAGGGAGGTGGTGGTGAGTTGGAGCTGGGTGCCGTCGGCGTATCTGTGGGAGGTTACATGTTTTTAGAAGATGTTGCTGAGGGGAGACATTTTTATGAGAAATAGGAGGGGGCCAAGGACAGATCCTTAGGAGGCATCAGAGGTAACGTTATGAGAATAGGAAGAGAAGCAATTGATGACAATTTCCCGGCCGTGAGTAGGTAGTTTAGAATGGATCAAGTTGAGTGGAGCCCCAACCCAGCTGGATGACAGTGGAGAGGTGTTGGAGGAGGATGGTGTGGTCAATCATGTCAAAGGCTGCAGAACAAGGACAAGAAGAGAAAGTTCACCTTTGTCACAGTCACATAGGATGCCATTTGTGACTTTGGTAACAGCCATTTGCACAGACCCGTAAGGAAAATGGATGCCGAACCAAAGAAAGAATGATCAGGAAAGATGGTTGAAAGCTTTATCAAACAGCTGAGGTTTAAGACATTAAAGAAGCAGAAGAAAGTGTAAGAACAGATGAATAAAAGCAAAATATTACGGGATGCTGGAAATTTGAAATAAAAACAGAAAATGCTGGAAAAACTCAGCAAACCTGGCAGCATCTGTGGGGAGAGAAACAGTTAACTTTTCGAGTCCGATCTGACTCTTCATCAGAACTGGAGAGAGGTAGAAGTTCAACAACTTCAGACCATGAACTCTGTTCATCATTTTAATTGATTTTTTTTCCAACTTCCTTTTCCAACCTCCCCACCAAGATGCTTGTCTGCATCTTGTTCTCATGTTTTGATTTCAGACAGCACGGAACCTTTTTCTGCTATTGACATTTTCCACTGTATTGCATTCAGACAGTGCTAACCTTTATTCTGCTATTAACACCTGCTATAGTCTTTAATACTATAATTACCATTCCCTTTGCTTTGTGTTCCATGACATCTTTGTCATTTAATCTCTCCTAATGTCTAATATATCCGTGACCTTCTATTTTGCTCCAGCTGCCCCTCCCCCCTTTTTCAACAGCTTAAAAACCCATCATATTTCTACATCTCTCAGTTCTGATGAAGAGTCATATTGGACTTGGAATATTAACTCTGTTTCTCTCTGCACAGATGCTGCCAGACCTGATGAGTTTTTCCAGCATTTTCTGTAGAAACAGATGAGTTTGGTAAGGGAATTCCAGAGAGTGGGTCCTATTTATTGAAGGCATGGTCATCAATGGTGATCAGAGTCAGAGGTATTGATAGATATAGATAGTCACAGCCAAGGGGCATGTGGGTAGATTGTAGGATCAGAAAGAAGTTATGGAGTTAAGGAGAGAGGCACAAATTAAGGTATTTAAATACACAAATGTTAATTTTATCTTTGTGTTTGGGATACTGGATCAAAGATGGCTTTGTGGTTCACCTCCATCTTAAATGACCAACAGCTTATCCGTAGACTATAGCCTCTAGTTCCGGACTCTCCAATGAAGGGGAACAGCCTCTCCACATGTACCATGTCAAGCTCTCTCGGAATCCAATGTGCTTCACTAAGATCATCTCTCATTCTTCTAAACTCCAGATAGTATAGGTCCATTCTACTAAATCTCAATAGGGCAACCCTCTTGTCCCACAAATCAAACTACTGAATCTTTGTTGCACTCGCTCTTGAGGCAAGTATATCCTTCCTTAGGTACAGAGACCAAAACTGTACACAGGACTCCAGTGGCCTCTCCAAAGTCCCGTACAATTGCAGCAAAATTTTCTTGCTCTAGTATTCCATCCAAACCCCTTGCAATAAAGGCCTGCATACCATTTTCCTTCCTCGTTCTATGTTTTAGGTACAAGGCCATCCAAATCCCTCTGAACACTAACATTTAATACTCACTGTTTTAGAAGATTCTAATTTTCTAGTCTTCTGACCAAAGAAAAGAACTTCACATTTCCCCCATGTTATACGGTACTTGCCAGCTCTGACCCACTCTGTATCACTTTGCAAACTCATGGCTTCTTTACAGCTGACTTTCTCATCTAACTTTGTGCCATCTGCAAACATTGACACATTACATACAGTTCCTTCATTTAAGTCATTAATCTAGTTTGTAAATAGCTTAGGCCTCACTGACCCTTACAGCACCCCACTAGTAACAGCCTGCCAACCTGACAAAGAACCGTGGGCAGAATTTTACAGCCCTCCCTGCCGGTGGGAACTTACGGTCCCACCGAAGTCAATGGACCGTTAAACTGCTTGTTGCATTTTCTAGCCCCACCCTAGCTGCGACGGGCTGTAAAATTCTGCCCCGTGAATTTTTCCTCTCTTTTTCTGTCCTTTAATTAATCTGCTATGCACAGAAACCCCATGAGTCCTCAACTTGTGTGGCAGCCTTTCACATGGCATTGTTTCAAAAGGTTTTTGAAAATCCAAGTATGCTCCTTCCACTGGTTTTTCAATTACCTATCTTGCTAGTTGCATTATTCAAAAACTCTAATACTTTTGTCAAACATGATGTCCCTTTCGTAAAACTATGTTGACACTACCGAAACATATTATGATGTTTAAGTGTCCTGTTGCCAATTCCTTAATGGGGAATTCCAACATTTTCCCAGTGACTGATGTGATACTAACTGAGGTAGTCCTCTGTTTTCTCTCTTCCTCTTTTCTTGAATAGCAGTGCCACATTTTCTATCTTTCAAACCGTGAGACCATTCCAGATCCAGGGAGTCTTGAAGATCACAGCCAGTGCACCCACTATTTCAACAGCCATTTCTTTTAGATCCCTAGTATGTAGATCATCAGGTTCAGGGGATTTATTGGCTTTTGGTCCCAATAATTTCTCCAGTACTTATTCTTTTCTACTATTCGTTACTTCAAGTTCCTCAATCTTAATTGACCCTTGGCATGCTTCTATTTCTGGTGTGCTGTTTGTGATTGCTACTGTGTCATGTCACAGTAGTGATTTGGCTAAGAACAGGTTCTCTGCTCATTTTTCCATGCCTCATGGTCTTGCACTTTTCTCTTCAGTTGCTTGTGCTTCCCACTTTCAATTTTAAGGAGCAATGAGCAATATGACACGGGCAAAGTGATACTTGAGGCGGTTTCTCTGTTGCCTTCCTCATGTGTTCTCAAAGGAAAGTCCTCTTCCTGAAGGAACCTCTGCCTATAAGAACTGTTATCCCTTGAGGCTCTAGCTCTTTCGCCATCACCACTAAAAATTTGCTGGTTCCACCAGATACAACAGATATAGATAGATGTGGACAGACACAAAATATTAGTTTAACGTCACTATTATCTTTTATTTCCTACAATAATTTCTTCTGTCTGAGTCTCTAAGGTACCCACATTTGCTTTCAGTACTTCCTTCCCATTTACACACTTCCAGAAGCTCTTATAATCTGTTTTTATATTTCTTGCTAGTTTGCTCTCATGTTCTACTTAGTTCTCTTTATCAATACTTTGTCTTTCTTTGCTGGTATCAAAAACTCTTCCACATCTCAAGTTTACTACTCTACCTGACAACATTATCAACCCTTTCTTTTAATCCAATACCACCCTTAAACTCTTCAATTAGCCACAATAGGATCACTTTTCCCATGGAGTTTTTGTTTCTCAATGAGATGTATACCCATTGAGAATTATGATATATTTATAGTTGGTTGGTAGTATAGAATTTGATTATTGCTGAAAAAAAAGACATTTTGTCAAATCTTTTTGTCTTGCACTCCTCAGGACAATTCACAAGAAAATACCAATATCAAGGGAAACAACATATTTATGCTGTATGATAAGAGAGTGCTGATTGGTCAACAAGTGGACTCTGATTGGCAGAGGCATTGCTATGGAGAATGCACAGTTGATTGTGACTTACAGTTAACTGCCAAGCATTGTTTGAAATTTAAAATCAGGCAGTTTGACTCTGATTTTGCCTGGGGAAAGAACTAGCGAATGGCTGTCACTTATTTTGTTTAGCTGAAACAGGTGCAAATGCGCCACACTGCTTGTAATGGAAGCTGCAGATAATAATACACAGGGACCTGTTCTTTGCAGATAGAAAGAACATGTACACACATTGGCCTGAATTTTACCCTTGGTAGGCATGCATGACCGGCGGGCCTGGGACTAGTCAGGAAACGGTCCCCTGACCACGATTGGCCCATGACTGTGATTTCATGCTGGCTGGACAATTAAGGCCTGCCCAGCATGAAACATGCCTTCCCAATGGCTGGAAAGAGCTGGGTGGGGAAGGGGCCTATCAGGTGCCCAGTTTAAAAATGGGCAGTTTAAAAACAGCAGAGGCAGCTCCTCGAAGGTTGCCAGGGAAGAATCATATTCTACAGTGTGGAGACTAAAGCTATGGCCTCAATAGATGCTGGAGGCACCGGGCGGGAGGGCAGGTCGGGTGGGCACTCAGCCGCCCCTGTTTTCGGATGAGTGCCTTGCAGTGCTCTTGGAGGAGATGGCTTTCAGGAGGGACACCCTTGTTCCCAGAGATGACAGGAAGAGGCCACCACACCAGACTGAAAAAGCTTGGGAGGAGGTGGCAGCCGAGGTCAGCAGCCATGATGTTATGTGGCACACATGGGTACCACAAAAGGTTCAACGACCTGCTGCACTCAGCAAGGGCGAGTGCCTTGTTGGCATAGTTCAGTGTGGAGGAGTGATAAGGACTGGCCGTCCCCCATTGGAACTGAGTGCCAACTGCCAATGACACTGGAGCTGGCAAAAGGGGTGAGCCCTGGCTGCTGGCACTGAGTGCCCTGCAGGTTGAGGGCCACTACTCAGATGGGGTTGGCCAGTCAGCAGTCATGCTGTAACCAATGTTCCTCTGTCCTTTCAGAAGAAGGCGAGCCATAGCCACTTTGAGAAGTCTAGGACAGGCGGAGGCCCTCCAAACTTCCTAATAGTGATCAGATTTGAGCAGGACGCCTTGGGACTGGAAAGCCACCATGCATCTCATTCAGCTTGTCGTGGAGAAGCAGGGGTCTCAGATGAAAGTAAGAGTACAGTGCACAGAGGTGAGAGTTTTGGATTATGCAAACATTCTTTGAGAGCCTCAAAACTGGATTCCCCATTGATCATTGAAAGACGATGGCATCATGATGCACATCTCCATTGTCTCACCAGGGTGTCTGGCACACATAGTGACATTGTGATGAGTTAAACTAATGACATCATTGTTGTTGCTTAGATTCTCCAGCAGGCTCTTGTTCGCAGGACCCTGAAGACAAACCCCTGACGGCAGAGGGCTGCCGGGCTTCAGTTGCACCTGTGCCACATCCACTCTCTGAACCAGGCACCAGCACAGATACCGGCAACTCAGTGGGCATTAGATCTTTGGCTAGAATGTCGGTGCACTGCAATGAGGGCACTTCACACTCGCTTGAGGTGCAGACCGAGGCAGAGAGTGCCCAGGGAGCACTGCTGGAGACCAGGATGATGCTGAGTCGAAGGCAGATGATGAGCCTCTGAAGTAGTCCATTAGGCGGCAGATGCTGGATATCCAGCAGAACATGTGGGAGGATCAGTGGAGATCCATGACAGTATGTGTGCCAAGGTCTCTGTTGTGGAAGAGTCCATGCGGAGCATAAGCACTGCGTTGACCCTCATGGCCGAGTGCCCTGCCTCCTCTATTGAGAGAGTGGCGATTCTCATGGAGAGGCAGCTCCAGGGACAGCATCAGGGGTTCCTGGGGTTGCGCTCGGACCTGCAAGCCCTCACACAGGCACTGACTTCAGGAGGTTAGTACCAGTGTGGGAAATGGATGAGGCACTCAGTATCCCAGCTAGGTGCCCGTCCATCAATGGTGAGCAGGGAGGTCCAGAGCGACCTCACATTGGCGCAGAAGCTGCTTGTCATCTCTGCAGGCTCCTCTCAGGGTGCTCTGGACGATGGCAGCAGCTCCTCTGCCCCTCTGGCATTGACCATGGCATCTGATGAGGCTGCGATGACTGGGGAGATGCCAGCTGTGGCACTGGCCACTCCCTCTCAGGACTGGCCAATATAGACTCCACTGGCCAGAGGACGATCACTAAGGTCATCAAGACCAACAAGACACCAGAGCCAGCAGCTGTCTCCAATGCTGCTGCTAGCAAGATTGGGGGTTGGAGGGAGGGCACAAAAACGCAACACTCATAAACATAAGTTTAAGGCACCATGAGCACAAAAGGGACTGTTCGCGGGTGATCTGTTCTGTAATGTTTTGTTTTTATGTTTACTGGTGTGGAAATGAACACCAGAGATGGTAATGTTAACTTGTTTTGAGTGTGAAAATTATTTAAGTTTTTCTTTTGTTATAATGGCCTGAGTATGCTTCCCCTTTTTTTGGTGCAGGGTACACCAGTTTGGAATGCTGGACGTGAGTGGCTCTAAACTTTATTGCACCGGCACTGAGTGGACTTTGAGTTCAAATGAAAGGGTCATTTCAGACATCCTGGATGGAGGCGGCAGCCCTGGGGCATGAGGTTGAAGCAGATCTTTGGCAGCCTCGCTGAAGGAGCATTGGGTCAAGGCATCCCTGGTGTCCCTGTATCCCTGAAGGATACAGAGGTCTGCCTTCATGCCCTCAGCATTCCCCTCACTGTGCTCCTCTTCTGACTCACTACTTGATTCACTCTGGCCTGTGGAGCTGCCTCAAGATCCTCTTCCTCCAGTGGGTCCCCCCTTGCCAGTGCCAGGTTGTGGAGAACGCAGCAAGCAACCACTATTAGTGACACCCACTCTGGGGGGATATTGTAGTTCTCCCTCTGAATAGTCCAAGCATAGGAAGCGAGTCTTCAGAGGACCTATGATCCATTCTATTGCATGACTTCTGTTATAATGCACCTCTGCCTCTGTTCTTGGGTGGCAGAGAAGTGTCATAAGCCACCTTTTCAATGTACAGCCCTTGTCACCCAGCAGCCATCCATCCAGTTGGGCTGGAGCACTGAATAGCCTTGGCACCTGGGGGTTTCTGAAAATATATGCATCATGGGAGTTGCCAGGGTACCTTGCACAGACCTGCAGAATCTGCACCCTATGGTCACAAACTATCTGGACATTCATGGAGTGGAGACCTTTCCTGTTGTTGAAGGCACCCGGCTGACCACTGGCGCCTTGGTGGCCACATATGTGCAGTTGATTGTACCAGTGATGCGGGAGATCCCAGCAATCGCTGCAAATCCTCTTGTTCGCTCAGCCTGGCTGGCCTCTTCCTGACGGAAATGAAGAAAGGTCATTACCCACCTGGGCAGAGCATCAGTCACCAGCCTGATGCAACTGTGAACAGCTGATTGGGATATTCCACAAAGATCCTCCACTGACCCCTGGAAAGAGGCATAGAAGTTGAGGGCCACTGATATTGGATGTCCACTCACACAGTTGGAGGTGATCTCAGGCCTAATCGCATGACAAATGAAGGTCACAGTCCCCCTTGAGAGGTGGGGCCTCCTTCAGCATTGTACCTTGGACATATTAAGGTAGCTGCATCGCCACCTGTAAACCCTGGCAGCAGAATAGTTGCATCTTCTTTCTCCTTGGGCTACCTGCTAGCCCTGTGTCCTTTGTGCCTACGCCTCTCCCCCCACAAGTCACTCCTCTGGAAGCTGCTGCCCCTCTCTTCCCCCTCAGACAAGGTGCCTCCAGCGGAGACCACAATCCCTATTCCCAGGGTTACAGAAGGCTGTCTGATACCTAAAAGATTCCACGCAGCCAAAATCCTCTGGGGGCCTTGAAGATACCAAAGACTCCTGAAATGAAGCCTGGAAATGCTAAGAATGAAGCTCAGAACTGAGATGAAGCTGTCAAGTTCAAATAATCAACCAGCAACAAACTATCTCCTAACTCCTCAATACTCACGATAGCAATGCTGCTAACCCTTTTTATTCCACCTTTGGATAAGGTTTTGCAAATGTGGGCTGCCTGTCTTGCCCGTGCGATGAGCGCAAAATCACATAGGCAAGGTAAAATCAGGATCAGTCGGGTTTCTAATGACTTAAGTGGCTTTTTAATTGATGGTGGGCATGGCTCCAACACCCGTGCATGCCCACCAACCTGAAGGTTGCATGCAGGATGATGTTGGGACACTTGTGTGATTTTACACCCGATCAGGCTGGGCGTGCGCCCACCCACAAGGCGTAAAGTTCTGCCCATTGCGCCTGTTTGAGCCAAACAAAATAAGTGACAGCCATTCGCTGGTTCATTCCCAGGGCATTGTCTTAACCAATCTGCCTGGTTTAAATTTCAAACAAAGCTTGGCAGTTAACTGTAAGTCACAACCAACTGTGCATTCTCCATAGCAAAGCCTCTACCAATCAGAGTCCACTTGCCAACTAATCAGCTCTCTCTTCTCATACAGTATAAATATGTTCCCCCTGACATTGGAATTTTCTTGCAAATTGTCCTGATGAGTGCAGGCTGAAAAGTTTTGACAATGAATGTCTATGATATATTTCTTTAAATACACACCATTTATTTTCTACTGTCATCCTACCTTACAAAAACAGCCCTAATCCATATGTAATTGACTTTATTTTAAGTTTAAGATTCTAGTTTTGGGTTTATGGACATCAATCCTGAATTCAAAGTGAAATTCCAGCATGTTATGATTGCTCTTCGCCAGTGGATCCCTTACTATCAGCTTATTAATGAACCTTGATTCATTACACAAAACATGATTTACAATAGCTTATTAAAAGCAAAATATCGTGGATGCTGGAGATCTGAAGTCTAAACATGAAATGCTGGGAAATCTCAGCAGGTCTGGCAGCATCTTTGGAGAGATGAACAGGGTTAACATTTCGAGTCCAATACGACACATCTTTGGAACCACAAAGAAGAAGTAGTTCCGAAGAAGAGTCACACAGATTCAAAATGTCACCTCTGTTTTTCTCTCTCCACATGTGCAACCAGATCTGCTGAGGTTTTCCAGCACTTTCTGTTTTTGTTTACAGTAGCTTGTTCCTGGGTTGGTTCCACAATGCATTGTTCCAAGGCACTTTCTTGAATGCATTCCATGAACTTATCCCCCAAAACACTATTGCCAATTTGATTTATCGGGCTGGATTGTCATGTTAGAGGCAGGTAGCTGAAGTCGAGAAATTTTTTGGGGTTCAGTGGGCCTTCCTTGGGAAAATGTGCCTCGAGAGGCATGCTTTTTATTCCAGGGAGGAGCGAGTGCACACTGGAGTCGGTCCTGCTGTCCCTATAAACAGCTTGGAGGTGGCCACAGATGCTGGCTGGCTAAAAGGCTAACCTCGGTTTTCTAGAACTACATCCCAATTGCTTTGTTCAATATTAGGCTTTCACCCCTCACATCCTCTCAGCTCTCCACCCACCCCCCATTCCCCATCAATGTCAACTCAGGCCAACCCATCCCCAATGGCATCTCATACTCCCCATGTCAACTCATCCCCCCCTACCCAGTCCCAATGGCCCCTCATGCCCTCCATACCAACCTATAGCAATTCCAAACCCCTTCACTGATTACACACTACTTTTAGAACAAATGAACCCTATAGTAACAATATCAAGTGTGGAAGTACTTAAAAAACCGCCATTCATAACTTTCTTTAAAAAAAATTGCTGTTACTGGTACCCTATAAAAGAGTCAATCAACTGACCTTTAAAGTTTCAAAAACAGAAATTATGAGCACAAGCCACCTCTTTACTTTGTGTAACTAAACTTTGGGCCATCGACAAAATAGATCTAAGAAAAATGCTGTCAGTCAAGCAGCATTTTCCCCTGTGTGCACTTTCCTGCCATACTCGGCTTATCTTTACCCAAATCACTGCACTGCTCTATGGCCTTGAATTTTCCCTTTAAATTTATAAACTTCCCATGACTTGAATTACTCTCCTTCCCTTTTTAGTTTAAAGTCTGTCTGCAGCCTAGTTATTCAATTCGCCAGGACAGCCCGATATAAGTGGGGCCAGTCCCAATGAAGCAGCTCCCTCTTTCCCAAATACAGGTGCCGGTGCTTCATAAATCAAAATCCCTGTCTCCCATATCACTCTTTGAGGCATACGTTCAAGTCTCATTTGTTTGATGATATTTGCATGTAGCCGAGGTGTTAACCCAAAAATTAATATATTTTTGATGTTCTGTTTATTAATTTGGACTGTAGCTCCTCAAACTCACTTCCTCAGCAGAACCCCATTCACAGTTCTGTCTATGTTGGTGGTACCTATATTGATCATTACAATTGGATCCAGTGTCCTTTTAAACAAAGTCCCCTTCATCAATCTTCCGAGCATAAGCGAGTAGTCTTGCAGTAACAAGGCACCCTATGGTGAGTCTTTGAATAGGGTTTTCCAGGACCGCCTGCCACTGAGATCGTCTGGTCCTGCTGAAAGTCAATGAATTTTTGGCTGGTCCATTGCATACCCTGCAGTGCGTCCCGCCATGGTGGTCCAGAAAATCCCGGCCTTTGTTCTTTAACTCTTCACAAGCTTTGTTTCTTCAAACTGGGAACCTGTCCTCACCAGCACTCTGCTTGGTGATTAACCCCAAAACAGTCCTTCTCTTCTGCTTGTCATAGCAGCACCTGTTGTGGGTCCTATTCCCCAAATCTCTATCTGATTGACTCTGATAGTCTGTGCACAGCAAGGCCAGCTGCTTCCTCTCTTGTGTCAAGGTGTTAAAACTTGCACCTCACTTTCAGTAAGTTTTGATTTGAGTTTCTGTCTCCATAATAAGCAGGTCACATGGGCTTGTCTCCAGGCATATTTAGTATAAGGTCACATGGGCTTGTCTCTGGGCAGATTTCATAGGAAGTCACTTCTCCCTCTCTAATCTGCTCCATTTTACCTTAAATTAAATGAGGCAATTTAAAATAAAACTGTGTTATAAGTCCAGCATTCATAACAACATTCCTCTCCTGTAGCCTGGGACCATTTCCTGCTGTTCTCTAGATTTAAAGAGTATTTGAATATTCATAACCCAGTCCAAGTGTAATAAAAATGTTGGCAAGACATGCAGTGAAGTTATTTGGGAGGGAAACAAAAGGGCCCAGCAATATTTCAGCTTTACCTTCTTGTTCCCTGATGTTCTGCTAAACAACACAAACAGAAGAGTATATTTAAAAAGCCCTGCAGAAATTTCCTACTGCTTCAGCTGCTTACACAGTTCCCACCAGTTTCACACCAATGTTTGCAGTAATTGGTTTGCAAATAAGCATACTCAAGAAACTTGCTTGTTCCTCCTTCTAGAGTCCAACAATGGGCCTAAGAATTTTATCTAAAGGTGCACTGAGGAAATTCCAGGTTAAATGTCTTCCTGATGCCTTTCACATTCTTCCTCGCTCTTTGTCTCCTTATCCAGAGAGTGGTTAGAATGTGGAACGTTCTTCATGTATTTTTCAACGTCATTATCTCAACAATGCTGCCTGTCATTTCTGTGGGGGTCCTTTCAATCTCCCACCATAACAAGTTTTCTTTTCTTTTTAATTTATAAGCCACACTGAAGTCACACAGCCACCAAACAGATTCATGTTAATTGTGTACGTACGCTATGAAAAGATTTGTTTACATGACTTAAGCCATGGTTGGCAATATCTTGTGGGGCTCCTCCCACTTCACAGTCATAATTGCATCAGAAATGAGGTTTCCGCAGTACTCTCACTGAAGTTTTGACATCGAAGTGGGAAGCCCCCAGGAAATTCCCAGCCCATGTATATCTTGTGTTTATTTGGGAGCTTGTTTATTGCAATTACTCTTGAAGTGAAACAATAAAAGCAGTTCAGAGGTGTCACTTTTTTTCCAGAGTTCTCCAGTCACTTAGCAACTGTGACGAATAGCGTTTAACATAGAGAAATGGTAGGGATTTAATTTCAGTCCTAAAATAGTACATATAATTACACAGCCAGGGGTATATCATTCAACAACGTTCACTAGGTCAAAAGATTTATCATGTGTCTCAATGTTCAACATCACTTCACCATAAGCTATCAATTGCCAAGGTGGATTGACTATTACGCTACACTTTTTTTAACACAGTAAATTCATTGGTAAGGCTGTATTGAGAAGGCTAAGGCTTGACTGTGGTCACATTTTGAATTTTATTCATTCCTGGAGACCACAATTATGCATTAAAAATTGTTAACCTAAGAAAGTATTGAATAAAGGAGCACATTGAGCCCCTAAACACATTCTTCCAAAGGCCATGAATGATAATCTCTAATATTAACTCAATCCATTTAATCTCGTGGTTACATACGTTGGTTATTCTGCAAATTTTCTTTCTGGTCCCCACAGATGAAGGTCCAGAATACTTATACAATATTACATCTTATTATTCATCTATGGCTGTTTGTCTTTCTTGGTATAATATTTGCACAGGCCCAGCATGTCAGGGCTCAAAGAAGAGCATTGAATGAAAACTTGTTTAAAGGCATGCTGAAAGAGATTGAGTGAACCTTTTCCTGTGTCTTTTCCAGATACACCACCTTACAATGAAAATCACAATGAAGCATCCTGTTTTATGTTTACATTTGAAATCATTGCAATAAACTTGATTAACGGCTCTTTTTCCCTATCCAACAACATTGACAGCTTGACTTAGATTCACCTTACAAAATGGCCGCATATACAGACTACTGCAACTTACAAATAGTTTAAATTATGGGGTGGAATTTTATGGCCCTTCCTGCTGGTAGGACCAGAAGGTCCTGCCAAAGTCAATGGAGTTTTGAAATGCTTGCTATATTTTCCATGATGGGGCCGTAAAATACTGCCCCTGAAGATTTTGCCCCTTTATTGCAATACAACTCGATCTTAAATAGTAGTTGAGATAGATTTGCAGTGGGTGCATGGCAAACCACTGGAGCTGGCAAGTAATGGGAGCACATGGATAGAACAAAGAAGAATCAAATGAGCAATTGGCAGGTAGGTGAGCTAAAGCAGTGACACATGCAAGCAGCAAAAAAGAAAGACTTACATTTATTTACACTTTTCAAGACCACCAGGCATCTCAAAGTTGACATCCAACTAAGTACTTTTGAAGTGCTGTAATTGTTATAATGTAGAAAGCATAGCAGCCAATTTGTACACAGCAAGCTCCTACAAATTACAATATGGTAATGATCAGATAATTTGTTTCTGTGATGTTGAGGAATAAGCATTGGCCAGGAAATCAGAAATAATCCCCCTGGTTCACTTTGAAATACCCATGCAGTGCAAAGAGATCTTTTATACCCACCAGAGCAGGCAGACCGTGCCTCACTTTACTGTCTCATCCAAAAGATGGTTCCTTTGACAGTACAGCAATCCTTTAATATTGTACTGGAGAATCAGTTTGATTTTTGTGCTCAAGCCTGAAGTGGAACTTGAATCCAGAACCTTGTAACTCAGCGTCAGAAGTGTTACCATCTGATCCACAGCAGCCAACAACTGAATTTTATTGAAGGCAATAAAAGGGGAGGTAAAGTCATTAAACACAGCGTAGAGCTAAGATTGAAATTAATCTTGAATGGATGTTACTTACTGGGAGATCTTGCTGAAAAAATAGCAAGGAACATTTGCGCTCTACAAGTGTCAGGCAATAACCATCTCCAACAAAAGAGAATCTAACCTTCGCTCCTTGACATTCAATGGTATTGCTATCGCTGAATCCCCCATTGTCAACATCCTGGGGGTTATGACTGAGAACTGGACCAGCCATATAAAAACTGTGCCTACAGTGCAGGTCAGAGGCTGAAATTCTGTGGAGAGTAACTCACATCCTGACTCCCCAAAGCCTGTCCACCATCTACAAGGCACAGGCCCGGAGTGTGATGGAATAATCTCCACTTGCCTGAATGAGTGCAGCTCCAACAATACTCAAGAAGCTCAACACCATCCAGGACAAAGCAGCCCGCTTGATTGGTACCCCAACTAGCACCTTAAACATTCACTCCCTCCATACCAATGCACAGTGAGAGCAATGTGTACCATCTACAAAATGCATTGCAGCAACTCGTCAAGCCTACTTCAACAACATCTTCCAAACTTGAGACCTCTACCACCTAAAAGGACAAGGGCAGCAGATGCATGGAAACACCACCACCTGCAAATTCCCCTCCAAGTTACACAGTATCCTGTTATGATACAGTAGATGATATATGCCAGGCTGACCAAATCTATAAGGGAAACTATCACAACAGTTTTGCAGTTTGTATTTATTACGAAAAGATTTGTGCACAGAATTCAGAAGTAATGAGTCCACTAACA
The DNA here is from genome assembly GCF_017639515.1 of Carcharodon carcharias. Lineage (NCBI taxonomy): Eukaryota > Metazoa > Chordata > Chondrichthyes > Lamniformes > Lamnidae > Carcharodon > Carcharodon carcharias. Next base: position 39,092,625 of record NC_054474.1, on the reverse strand, counting down.
CATTTGGGGATCTGAAAAATTAAATTAAAATATTTATTAACTAAAGAAAAGAATAAAACACAAACTCAAGATTACGCTTACATGGGTACTTAATATTATAACAATTCCCACAATTCCTAGTTAACCAGAATCCCAACTACACAACCCCTTTAAGGCAACAGTCCAAAATAGATTTTAAATTTATGTAGACAATCCAGCAAGGTTACCACAAGCACCCACTTGGCCGTGGAATTCTAAAGGTATTTAACACAACTTTGGTTAATTGGAATAGCAGACCACTGCAAAGGGGCTTTTCCCCAAGTCTCTTTCACACAGTGTACCTTTCAGATATTATGCAGCCACACACACATAGCCATCCAACCCTTCTTTAAATATATTTCTTCCTTTTTCAACTGTAAATCCCCCATGCTCCCCCATGTCTTTGGAATTTACTTTTCCTATAATATAAAATTATTTTATGTTGTCATTATGGTTAGCCCTTTTGGGAAAAATCAGCATAATAACCTGCCTTATTTATCTTGTTAGCTGTAAACATTCTACCATCCCTTTGAAAATCAAACACCTCTCCACTTACCGTAAAATCCAATTTCATTCACACACTATCTGCTGACTTTGCCCATAGCTCATTTATTAGCATTTCATTTGCCCTTTTCACCTAACTCTTTTGATAATTTTAACCTTGCAGCCTATTTGTCTCTAATTTAATTAAATCAGCCATACAAACAGAACCATCCACACACAGACAAATGTAAGCTTACTTTTTAATATCCCACAATAATTTTATGAAAAGTATGATAGTTTTGTGTTGCCTCTATCCTTATGGAAAAATGAACCATCATAATTTTAAAAGAAGACTTCATGTTCTCAACCCATCTTAAATTACCTATTACACTTATCTATATACACAAATGATTATATTACCAGGTGCATGCATTAACATAACAATCTATATACATCCTTTATATCAACAGAGGTCATTTCAGTCCAGTGTCCACGTTTCAATTTTAATTCCCAATTTTCTTTAAACTTTAAACTCTTGACAATGCATCTGCAATTAGATTTTCCAGCCACATGTATAATCTGTAAATTAAATGGTTGCAGGAGTAAACTCCGTCTGAACAGTCTTGCACTTCGGTCTCGAAATTTGTCCAGAAATTTTAAAGGATTGTGGTCTGTATAAACAATTGTTTCTGATGAATTGCTTGCAAAAAGGACAACCAACGGATCAGATCTAAGCTCTGCCACACACATGCCAGGCAATGACCACCTCCAACAAGAGAGAATTTACCAATTGCCCCTTGACATTCAATGGCATTACCATTGCTGAACCCTCCCACTATCAATATCCTGGGACTTACCATTGACCAGAAACTGAACTGCTCCAGCCTTATAAATACTGTGGCTACAAGAGCAGGTCAGAGGCTAGGATTCCTGAGGCAAGTAACCCACCTCCTGACTCCACAAAACTTGCCACCACTTACAAGGCACAAGTCAGCAGTGTGATGAAATAGTCTCAACTTTCCTGGGTGAATGCAGCTCCAACAACACTCCAAAAGCTTGACACCATCCAGGACAAAGCAGCCTGTTTGATTGACACCCCTTCACAAACATTCAGTCTCTCCATCACTGACACACTGTGGCAGCAGTGTGTATCATCTACAAGGTGCACTGCAGCAACTCACCAAGTTTCTTTAGACAGTGCCTTCCAAACCCATGGCCACTACCATCTAGAAGGACAGGACAGCAGATACATGAGAACACAGCCATCTGGAAGTTCCCCTCCAAGCCCTTTACCATGCTGACTTGGAAACATATTGCCGTTCCTTCATTGTCACTGGGTCAAAATCCTGGAAGTCCCTTCCTAGCCTCACTGTGAGTGTCCTACACCACATGGACTCTAGCAGCTCAAGAAGGCGGCTTCATCAGCACCTTCTCAAGGCAGTTAGGAATGGTAACAAATGCTGGCCCAGCCAATGACGCCCACATCCTGTGAAAGAATAAAAAAAAATGAATCAAATGATCATAGGGACTATGTTGGTAGAAGTTCACTGTAGTGCTCATGAATGAGAACATGAAGGGAATTAAATTTCTGTTCATAAACAAATAGATTGGCTGTAATGCTTTCCATGGTGCTACTAATTGTGGGCTAGTGTGTAGGCTGCTTCACCGCAGTTGAAAAATCTTTACTCCAATATCAGGCAACATTGTGGTCGTCTTGGAGGTGGAATATTTGAATCAGACAACTATTGACACCTGCAGAAATTCAGTATTAAAATCCATAATAAGTGTAATCAGGACATAAAGCATGTAATTTGTGCTTCCTATACAAACCAAAATACTATGTTATGAGGGAATTCAACTGTGACAGATTATATTTAATATGAGTAACCCAATCACAGACTTTTCCATTACTTCTTGTCTGGACTTTCATCTTCCTGGTTAATGTGTTTGCATACTGCATATGCAAGCATCAGGATATAATAAATGTGGATTGTCATTCTGAAAAATATCTCCATTATAATGTATTCTGATACTGATTCAGTTCTGCCTCTCTGGTGCACCAATGCAAAAGCAATTACTTTCATTGTGTTATGGTAAGTCCTTACCCTAAGTTGCCACGTTTTGAGTTATTTTGATTGAATGTTATGTTTCTAAAGGGACCTGATTTGTGATTAGTGTTATGGATTCACATTAACCTTGTTTCGCACCAGTTATGACGTAGGGCTGCATAATCTCATTGGTGCCATTTTGGAGCAGCCTCACATGCACGCCAACCCTCCCATTTTCTGACCCTCTGGCTCCCTGGCCCTTCTACTGGCCGCTGCCCTCCCAACCCTGAACCTCCCAATCCCGACTCTCCCGCTCGTCATCTCCCTCCTGGCCGCTGCCTCTTGCGGCTTACTTTCATGACACCACAACTTTAAATTGCTTTCATTCCATAGGTTGCTTTCTGTCCCGTGCTGCTCATCTCCTGAGACTTCACTCAGAGGGTCGGTGAGCGGGAGAGTCAGGAGCAGGAGGGTTGGCCAACGGGTGGGTGGTGAATGGTAGATGTGGCTGGTAGGAGGGTCAGGAATGGGAGAGGCGGCCAGTGGGAGGGATGGCAGGGAGTGGGAAAGTCGAAGAGTTGGAGGGTGGGGGAGCATGACTGGTGGTGAGCTGGAGGGTCGCGGAGTAGGAGAGGCAGTGGGTGGGAGGTAAGTAAAAACTGTTAGCATATATCTATTATATTTTTACATTTATTTTAAAAGTTATTTCATCTACAAATATAGTATTTTAGCAATGTATAGTATTTTATCTTACAGTGTTTAACGTTTTCACAATTTCTCTGACAGGAAAGGTCCTACAGATCCTAACCAATGTTTTTACATTGGTCGTAAAGAGAAAATCTGATTCACTTAACATTGTTTCATTCAAAGTTGCATTTTTCAGGCATGTAATTGCAATGTTAATTGAGGAATCACTTGATTCCTCAGTGATTTAAATATGGGCACAAGGGAAAGGCACAGACATAATAGATAAGACTTGTTTGTGCGTACCCCTGACAACCATATATGCTTCCAAATCAGTAGCAGGGTTCTGGGAGACTTCCCCCTTCCTATGGTGCTGAGACTACTTGTAGCACCTTTGTTGCTGTTGTCTCAGTTGAGACCAGGCACCACAGCTGTCTGCTCTGAATCCTTAACTTATTCACTGGATAAACTCTCTTACCCTATGTTATGGCACAGCCGACGGTAAATGCTGAGCTGCTGAAATCCCAGAGGGAAACTTGAAACAACTGCCACAATTGTTTTGCAATTTATGTAAATTTTCTGATGTGTGCCTTGAATTCATTAGTAATAAGACCAATGAGTCTTATAGGGTTTTTACAAAACTAAATTAAACCTTTATTACATAAATCTACAAATTACTACTATGATAACTTCTAAATCCCCTAGTTAATCTAACTCCCAGTTACACTTTCGTTAAGGCAACAGTAAGGCACACAGATTTTAAAAGACAGGTAAAGAAACATAATACCCTGAACAATCCAATTCAAAGTGAGTTTTCTTAACTTCAGATCTTTGTAGACAGCATCTTGAGACATAGATGCTGGAGGGTTTCACACTTGTTAGATCTTAGAATGCCTAACCTTACACACAGCCTTTGCTCATTTGTACATATTTTCCCCTTTAAATGTGAATTCTCATTGTTTCATGTCTTTGGACTTTACCACTCTGATAATAAAAATCCCTCAGAGTACCAAGTTTATCAGTAATCTTTGGGAAAAATAAACACACTGTCTCTAAACTTCTCCTGGCTAGGTGACACATTTCACATCCTCTTTTGAACTCAAGCTATTTAAAAATGCAGATGTTCCCTTTACACCTATGTTTACCTCCTTAACATTTCAAACTTAGTTTATCTTCTAATAAAATCAAAGACACATACATACACACAAACCCCTAGACACAGACTTCACTATTATTGTACTATACAATAAATTGAAGTAACTTTGTGAGAATCATTATATCTTCCTGAAACCCTAATCTGGGGTGATGTGACCAATTATAGATCCCTTACAGTCGCCCCAATTGAGATCAGATAACTCTGCACCAAACAGGAGTCAACCATGGAGCATTTAGACTGTTGTGGCTCAGATGGTGACTTTAGCTTAAATTCTGCTAATTGGTAGAAAATCTCTCCAGTCATTTCAGATCTTCTCAAAGATCACTTGTGTAAAATACTATCCTGTATTTTTCATAACTAACTGTTATAGTTCCTTCATTTCAGTTTCCCTATGACCACTGGAAGTTAGACTTTTGTTATATTCATTTTGGGATGTGAGCATCGCTGGCTGGGCCAGCATTTATTGCCCATCCCTAATTGCCCTTGAAGGTGATGGTGAGCCACATTTTTGAACAGCTACAATCCAAGTGGGGAAGGTACACCCACAGTGCTGTTAAGGAGGGAATTTCAGGATTTTGACTCAGCGGCTGTGAAAGAATTGGCAATATAGTTTCAAGTCAGGATGGTGTGTGACTTGGAGGGCAAATTGCAGCTCCTGGTGGTCCCATGCCTCTGCTGCCCTTGTCCTTCTACGTGGTAGAGGTCAGGGTACTAATCAAGTGGGTTACTTTGTCCTGGATGAGCTTCTTGAATGTTGTAGGAGCTGCACTTATTCAGACAAGTGAATCCCAAGTATTTCATCACACTAACTTATGCCTTGTAGATGGTGGTCACACTTTGGAGAGTCAAGAGGTGAATTACTCGCTGCAGAGTTCCAAGCCTCTGACCAGTTCTTGTATCCACAATATTTATATGGCTGGTTGAGTACAGTTTTTTGCCAATGGTAACCCCCCAGAGGATGTTTTGGCGGGGGATTCAGTGATGGTAATGCCGTTGAATACAAAGGAGAGATGTTGGATTCTCTCATGTTGGAGATTGTCATTAACTGGCATTTGTTTCGCACTTATCAGCCCCAGCCTGAATATTGACCAGGCCTTGCTGCATTCAGACATGGATTGCTTCAACTGCGAATGGTACTGAGCACTGTGCAACCATCCACAAACATCCCCACTTCTGACCTATGAATGTCATGAATGAAGCAGCTGAAGATGGTTGGGCCTAGGATGCTACCAAGTGTACCATGTTGCTTTGCTCAATACCACAACATGAAAGAATTCCACTTTTTCAGTGTACAGCCTGTTTGTGACCAGTAGCACTGAATAATGCAAGTGAATGCTAGGTTTGCTGACAGCTGTCATACTTTCTTCAACTTTAATGCAGCCCAGTGTGCCAGCATCCTGTGACCCAGGGCAGCAAGTTTCAGGTTGGTGTTGACCTTCTACAGCAGTATTTCAGGACATGAGCTGTATATTGCTGTGAGGTACAATAATTCACCTGTGTAATCATTGAGTGCACCATTGAAATATTGAAGGAATAAATGCGCAGGCTTGAGGGGCCGGATGGCCTACTCCTACTCCTAATTTGTATGTATGTTTGTTCCTAAGAATGTGGATTGATTTGGGAAACCTGCAAGATGGTCTGGCTCGGATATCAAAAATGTTGCATTCAGCTGAAATATTTTTCTTATCAGTCAACAATCCTTTCTGGTTTCATGTTTTAATGTTATAGTGAGGCTAAGCAGAAACAGTGCTTTATACCACGTCTTCGGCTTTTTAAAAAAAATTACTTCATTTGGATCAAGGTACTTGAGACATATAAATCTGTGTACAATCAATGTGAATCTCTGTGAAGCACCAGAATGTCTGGAATCTCCTTTCTTTCATCTATTGAAATGTCATTTCTGCAAATTGGATTGTGTTTCAGTCAGCAAATCATTATGCATTCAGAGAAACAGCTAAAGCAAATAACTGAAAAAGTGTTGTGAGCAAAGGCCTGCTCTTGGTCTGCCCTTAGAAGTCAAATATTATATTAAACAATATGACATTGTATTCATTACAGCACTGTGTAATGCTATGGAGTGGTGGAATACATGTTGCTAATCTTGATTAACCTATTCAATTATGACAGCAAGCACATGGATTTGCCACATGGAATCAGGGAAGATAACTCCCAGCCTGGCTGGTAGAAGCTTGGGACAGAATCACAGGCTGTCCTTTCATCAGTGGTTACTGAATGCCATTGACCAAGAAGAACTGGGGGGAAAAAAAGATAACACATTGTTCATAACCCATCAAAGGGGGTAGGGTGGGCAAATGAGTATTTATTAAGTGCTTTGGTTGTCGTAAAGAAATCTTTATGCTGGACAGTAGGTAAATTCTGACTTGCAGCATTTCTTCACATTTCCCTTCTTCAGTCCACACTAAGAATTGGTCCCTTGCTTGGAGATTGCTCTTTTTGGGGGGCAATTGTTTTCTTGTCAATTGAGGACTAATTGTTTTAGAAAACCAATTATTTAAAACCATTAATAGCATACTTGATGAAAAACATTAATGTCATAAAACATCCCTCCCTTCATGTAACATTCTTGTTTTCCGAGTTTTGCTAATCATTGCTTATGTCATGATATCACTATGAGGCAAGGTGAGGAGGCAGGCCCCAAGAACTACCTCAGCTGGTATAGGGATTGAACAAAAGGTTTTGGCATTATTCTGTGCCACGCTCTAGCCATCCAGCCAACTGGGCTAAGCGAATCACCTCCCCCATAAAATATCACGGGACTGAATTGGGCAATGTAGCGCCTATTTTTCTAGGCATATCTGACCACCTAACACTTTTAAAAATAGTGTTGGAGATGCAGGCACACAATTGATCTTTATCTTATTGTTTTTTTGTGCTTTGCTTAAGTTTTACTGTTATCTGGAATAAAGGCAGAGTGATGAACGTGAAGGGGTAATAAAGATGATGGTGATGGAATGCGAGGGTACGTGACATCATTTGATTGTTGATGTACTAATACCAGGATTTGATTCTCAGTTGCAGATGATTAAGACAGATGATTAAGTGCATTTTACACTATATATGGTATACACAACAAACAGCAAATATATAAATATGCCATGTGATCCATAATACAAAAACGGCATTATATAGGCAGAACAGGAGCTAATTTTCACAGAGTAAATTCTCACAAAAAACAAATAACAGGTTCATCTGTTTTGATGCTCTTTGGAGATAAATTTGGTCAGGATATCTGATCTTTGAAAAATTTGTGATAAATCCTTCTAGTTACATGAACAGGTTAGTACTGCACTGAAAAGCCAACATAAAATTATGGACTCAGGTACATCATGGGGCCCGAGCATACAAATTTTGACTCAGGCAAGAGTGCTACTGCTGACCAAGTTGGCACTAGAACAAAGAAATAACGCGGAATGATGCACCACACCCAAAATTTAGCCCCGTCTTACATTTTCAGAGATTGACTTTCTTACAGTGTATTTCAGGTTTTGTTTTTGTTTCAGATTTCCAGCATCTGTAGGTTTGCTTTCATTTTATTTGTTTTATTTTGCTGAAGAGAATGTACTGTAAATTTAGTTGTTGCATATCCAAATTATCAATATATGCTCCCACCAGGCAGGGCTCCTTACTATGAGTACAAAGTCAGGAAATTTTCCCATTTTCTATTCTTATTGAAAACTTCCCATGTTAGCAAAAAGCCTAGGAAATTAAGACCTATTAGAATTAAAAGTGTATGTATTTAGATGCAGTGGGTTGCCTTTCTAAAGCAAAAAGATGGGTAACCATCTACCTGTTGTAACGTTCACAATACAGATGCCATTTATCCTCACTTCACTGGGAGATTTCCCACTCCCCAATCCCAAGTTTTTGACAGCACCACGACAGTCACCAGGAGATGTGTGGAAATTGCTGAGAATGACTCTTCTCATTGCCTGTGATGGAATGTCTACCCCTACTTAGAGCTGATCTACATTAATCAAGCTGAGAGGGAGAAGTAAGGTAATGTGTGAATCTACATCCTCCCACCCTGTGGCACTGAATAGTAAAACCTGACTTTGTAACAAATTAAAATGTCTTGCAGTTATTGATTAGAAATTTAACTAACGTTTGTCTTAAACTGACTAAACACTAACCTAGGCCAACATTTCCCCCCCTTTGGGGTGGAGGAAGAATGGGTGCGGATGTGGGAGGCAGGCCTCTAATCGGCACCCCCGGTCATTTTAGTGGGCAGGCCAATTAAGAGCTGCCGAGCGTGGTGATGTGTGCCAGGAAGTGCGCATGCCTTCTCTGTGCGAGCGGGGAGGAAGTCACTCAGCCGGGAGCGCGCTCTTTTGCTCCATCCAATAACTCAGAATGTTGCTTAGCCCTGAACCATGCAGTCATAGAAAGTCCCCGTGCAATCATTGATCTGTTAGTCGATCTCAGCTGTGGCATTGGGGGAAAGGACAGTGGGGGAGATATTTCTCCCTGTTTGGGGGGGGGGAGGGGGGGGTGGGTGTTAGGCAGGAGCGGCACAGGTGGGCGCCATCATTTTAAGTGGGCAGACCAATTAAGGCCCCAGCGCGACGCACGCCCGGAAGTGCTGAGCACTCCCTGTGCGGGCGGAGGGTATAGGTTGAGTCGAGGAGTGCGCTCTTTTGTGCATGCGCGCGAAAGAGTGCAGAATCTCCCTGAGTTCTGAAAATATTAATGATACAGCATGAACAGCTGCCATTGTGGCCAGTGGGTAAAGCATTTTTTTCCCACCTGCTACTGCACTTAGTGCAAATTGGGATGATTCCACCAAATATCTTTGCCAAAACATAGGATTGTAAAATTCTCAAACTAATATTATTGAACTATGTTTCAAAATTAGCATACTGATAGCTGATGAGCAGGTGAATAACATCATGCGTCAGTGAAAAGCAAAACTTTCAAACTGATTTTGCTCAATTCAATTGTGTCCTCTTTTTATAAATACCCCACAGAAGTTGAATCCTTCCAATCCAGTTCATGTTTTAGCTTTTAAACTACAGGACAACTGGCCCCTTTCATCAAGCTCCCTGTCTTACTTTAAACTATGACATCAAAGGTTTACACAATTAGTTGTCGGGATAATGTCCACAAAGCTTAATCTTCCACACAGTACCCAGCCTTGCCCTTCAATCTCTTTACTTTAACCCACAGAAAAACTGGCACTTCCCCTCCAGCTTTAACTCGACCAGGAGACTAAAAGGTTATGCGTTCCCTGAACGATAATCACAAGCTTTCCTCTTACCCAGCCTAGCTGGTCCCTTCTAATCCTTGTTAACACCTAGAGTGCTGATCAGACACCCAGGGGGAAAGACCTAACTTCTGACTTGTTGGCCAATGGTTGGCTATACCACAAGGAACAAAGGAAAGCACGTCTTTCCTGTACCCTTCTGTACATGTGTTCAAAGCCTGTGGTGATCCGGGATTGGTTGCTCGCTGCATGGTCAGCTGTGTAAGTGGCGCCCATCACGGACAAAGTCCCCATGATCTGTTTAAAAATGCCCTTTTTAACAATTACAAGTCTCCCAAAAAGGCCTAGTCTCTTTGATAAGCACCACCCAAGTGTGTCTTCACACTGTTTCAAGGTTTTTTGCTCCCCTTACCACAATGATAATTTATGAGATGAGAAGTAGCTTCAAAATTTCCTTAATGAAGTCCCTCCTGTCAGAACTTTGATAATCATAAGTATTTGTACCATTGGAATGTTTGCAATAAGGACAAACCCATATCTGGCCTCTTATAATTACAGGCTTTTGGTCAATTAATTGCTTATATCCTATCTTAAGAATGCAGCTTATGCAGGACACAAGACATTTCAATCTGATTTCTGTTTGAGTGCTTGTTTGCACAGGCGAATTGACCATTACTATTTTCCACTCACTTAGCCCTTGAGTTCCCACAAAAATCAAGTTCAACAGTAGCCAATCCAATTTAAGATATCATGCCTTATGTACATTCTCACAGCTTAACAGACATAACCGTAGTCATGCTGTGCAACTGAAAATTAATCAGTTACATCATCATTTCAGGCTTTTCAGCCCATATTACAAACTCTTATTTCCCATCTTCTCATTTTGCATTTGCATAACCATTTCCTCACCACCTTTGTCCTTGCCTCCAGCAAAACTTCCATGGAATGACCCTCACCAAGTTCAAAAATAACATGCACTGTGACTGTAAACATGATGCATTGTCCTCTATCGCCTTTCTGCAGTCTTTGACACAATCAATCACACTATCTTGTTCGGCTCTATTTTCCAGCCCAGCGAAAATGGCCTTGTTTGATTATACTCTTGTCAATCTAATCATAAAGAAATAAATACCTGCTTTTATTTAGTGATTTCTCTGACTGCTGGACGTCTCAAAGTGCCTGACAGCCAATGTGATATTTTTTGAAGTGCAGTCACTGTTGCAGAAAACGCAGCAGCCAATTTGCACTCAGCAAACTCCGACAAACAGCCCTGTGATAATGACCATATAATCTGTTTTTTGTGATGTTGATTGGGGGATAAATATTGGCCAGGACACTGGGGGTAACTTCCCTGCCCTTCTTTGAAATAGTGCCATGGGATCTTTTACATCCACCCAAACATGGTTTAAAGTTTCATCCAAAAGAAAGCAACTCCGTCAGTACAACATTTCCCTGATACTGCACTGTAGTGTTAGCCTTAATTTTATTGCTTAAGTTTTGGAATGGGACTTGAATCCAGAACTTTGCGATTCAGAGGCATCGGTGTTACCAACTGAGCCACAGCTGACAAGCAATTTTAAGCCAGTGAAACCAATTTTTTAATCCAAGTTGACTCCAATTTTCCTATTCCACGAGCCCAATTTTGTTAACGAGACTTTAATACTGTACTTTGTCACTTCTTGAAAATTCCTATAGACAACAATCATTGCATCCCTTCATCAATCTTCTGTTAATTCATCAAAAAATCAGTTAGATTGGTCAAGCACAATCTGCCTTTTGCAAATCAGTGCTTGCTCTCCTTAATTAATTCAAAACTCTTTAAGTGCCTCTTAAATTTTTCCCTGATTATTGTTTCTAAGACAACCACTAATGTTAAATCAACTGGCTTGTAGTTACTACAACCTTGCACGCACCTTTGGCAAATATGCCACCCTTATTCAAGCAATCTCTAATCTCCTGTCACCTCCCCCATAGCTAGGGAAGATTAGAGGGTTATGGCGAGCCACCTGGGCCAGGCAACCTATCCACTCTAAGCATAGTCAGTCTTTCTTGTATATCCTGCCTATCAATTTTCAATTCATCCATTACCTCTACCATTTCCCCTTCTTCTGATATTTTATCTGCATCTTCTTCCTTATCAAACACTGATTTTTAAAAATAAATTGTTAAGCATATATCACCTTTTTTCCTTCATTGGCCCCACCCTACCTTTTACTACTTGCTTGCTATTCGCCTGCCTGTAGAAGGATTTTGGATTCTCTTTCATGTTAACCATCATTATTTTGGTAGTACAGAAGTTGAATATTGCTGAAAAAAGAGGCATGCTGTCAAAAGTTTTTATCTTGCACTCATCAGGACAGATACGGAAGAATGCCAATTGGAAAGGGAGCAACAATTTATACTGCATGAGAAGAGAATGCTGATAGAAACATAGGAAAATAGGAACAGGAGTAAGTCATTCAGTCCTTCGAGCCTGCTCTGTATTCAATATGATCATGGCTGATCCTCTACCTCAATGCCATATTCCCGCGCTCTCCCCATACCCCTTGATACCTTTAGAATCTAGAAATCTATCTATTTACTTCCTAAATATATTCAGTGACTTGGCCCCCACAGCCTTCTGTGGTAGAGAATTCCCCTCTGAGTGAAGAAGTTTCTCCTCATCTCAGTCTTAAATGGCCTACCTCCTAACCTGAGACTTTGACCCCTTGTTCTAGACCCTCCCTGCCCCCAGCTAGAGGGAACATCTTCCGTGCATCCAGTGTGTCCAGCTTTGTCAGAATTTTATACATTTCAATGAGATCCCCTCTCATTCTTCTAAACCCCAGTGAATACAGGCCTAGCTGACCCAATCTTTCCTCGTACAACAATCCTGTCATCCCAGGACTCAGTCTGATGAACATTCGCTGCACTCCCTCTATGGCAAGTATATCCTTTCTTAGGCAAGGAAACCAGGAGATTGGTTGGCAAGTGGACTCTGACTCCATGACAATGCCTCCATGACAATGCCAAGAGTCCACTTGCAAACCAATCAGCACTCTCTTCTCATGCAGCATAAATTGTTGGTCCCTTTGCAATTGGGATTCTTGAGTTCTTGCGTATCCAGATGAGTGCAAGATGAAAAGTTTCAATAGCGTGTTTCTTTTTCAGCGAAACTACCTTTATATTCTTATATTCTCTCTTTGCTGGTCTTATTTTCATCTTCATTTCCTGGTTCTTGCTTGAAGAATGTTCTCACTTGAAGAATTCATCTGACATGCAATATACACTCACTTTTTTGTTTCATCATATTTTTTATCTGCTTCATAATCCAAGCCGTCCTGGCTTTGGTTCCCCTATCTTTTGCCCTTGTTGGAATGTACCTAGCCTGTACTCAAGCATTTCCTCGTTAAAGATCGCTCATTGTTCCATTACAGTTTTTCCTGTCAATCTTTGGTTCCATTTTACCCTGGGTATGTACCCACTCATCCCATTGAAGTTAGCCCTCTTCAAACTTAGAAGTTCTACCTTAGATTGTTCCTTGCTCTTCTCCATTATTCATCTAAACCTCATTGTATGATAATCACTCTTACCCAAGTGTTTTCCCACAGATACTTGGCCCATTTGGCACACCTCACTCCCCAGCACCAGATCCAACAATGCTTCCTCCATGGTTGGTCCAAAAACATATTTGTCAAGGAAATTATCTTGAACACCTTTCAGAAATTCCTTCTTCTCCAAACATTATTTGAAGAAATTAAAATTCCCTGAGTCTCTATAGTTCTCTTATGTCTCTGTGATTTCCTTGCACATTTTATTCCTCTATCTTTCTGGAGACCCCAGCAGCATGATCATGCCCTTTTTGTTTATCAAAGCTAACAAAATGGATACTGTCATTACCCACCCAAGGATATCCTCTCTTTTCAACAGTGCATCTTCCCTAATCAGTAATTCTACCTAACCTTCCTTATCTGAACACTTTATATCCTTGAATATAAAGTGCCCAGGCCTGATTATTTCAAGCCACAGTTCCATTATTGCCTTACATCACATTCTCAACAGACATTTCTGCCTGCAGCTTGCCAACCTCATTGACCACAGTTTGTGTGTTTACGTAGATGTATTCCTTTATTTATTCTTTCATAGGATGTGGTGTCCCCAACTGCCCTTGAACTGAATGGCTACGCCATTTCAAAGGGCAGTTAAGAATCAACCACATTACTGTGGGTCTGGAGTCACATGTTGGCCAAACCAGGTAAGGATGGCAGATTTCCCCATTAGTGAACCAGATGGGGTTTTTTTTTAGCAACAATCAATGTTCATTTCATGGACTAATTCCAGATTTATTAATTGCATTCAAGTTCCACTAGCTGCCATGATGGGATTTGAATCCATGTCCCCACAGCATTAGCCTGGGTCTCTGGATTACTAGTTCAGAATTACCACTATGCCATTTCCCCTAAACCTGCCTTTGTCTTCTTTGTAGTCTCTCTTAGTCGGCTCCTAGTTAATATAGTACTATTTCCTTCTCTAGTACTATCCAACACTTCCACTCCTCTTTGCATCTTATTCCTCCTTTCTACTTCTGTCTGCTGGTGCTTTTGTCTCCCTGCCAATTTAATTTAAATCCTCACCAACCACACTAGTGAACCTTGCCATGAGCATATTGGGCCCAGTCCTGTTGAGGTGCAACCCTTCTCTTTTGAATGGGTGCCTCCTGTTCCAGAATGGTCGCAATGACCAAAGAATCTGAAGCCCACCCTCCTGCACCATTCCTCATGGCACACACTGATCCACCTTATATTCTTATTTCAACTCTCACTAGCACATGGCTCTGGGAGTAATCCAGAAATTACTACCTACGAGCTCCTAATTCTTTCCTCGCTCCTGACTAGTCTCAATAATTATACACAATATTTCTCTGCATGACAAAAGAATGTTTGTTATTGTCTGTAACAGACTGCTTTGTTTTGGCAATTAATTGACAGTTCTCATCACTTCTCTTATGAAATTACCATTGAGGTAATGAGGCTTATTATAGTAATATAGGGTTTGGTGAAACCAGTGTGGACTTATAGTTAGTGGGGCCCTGCGCTCAGCTTCATTTTCGGCCACCCCACCTCCACCGCTCCCGCAACTCCAACCCCACCCCGCAAAACTGGGACACCAAAGGCAAAGTCAAGGAAGTACACAGATTGATCAGTGCTTCTTCACTTGTAAAAACATGCCTGTATGAATAATTGCCTTGTTGAAATCCAAGCTTATCTGTAGTCTGGATGATGGTAAAGGTGGTAAATATTGCAATGTGAAGCAAGCAAACAAGGAACTTGCTGATGAGAAAGGCCAAAAACCAAGGACAAATTATAGGTAAAGAGAGAGGGAGGGAGAGAGTCTGCAGGTAGGAGAGGGAAGCTGACTAGATGCTCACTCGAAGATCGATATATCAGTCCGTTAGTACAATTTTGTTCAGAACTGGAGACAGCAGACTGGAGCCCTCAATGTCCATCGCCAAGAGTGGCTCCGAAGCACCACCACAGATTGAGCTGGCTGAATCCTAAAGAACATATTTGCTAGACTGTGTCTGGGGCAGGTGGTGAGAGAACCAACAAGAGGGAAAAACATACTTGAGCTCATCCTCACCAACCTGCCTGCCACAGATGCATCTGTCCATGACAGTATCAATAGGAGTGACCACCACACAGTCCTGGTCGAGACAAAGTCCTGTTTTCACATTGAGGATACCCTCCATCGCGTTGTGTGATACTACCGCCAGGTTAAATGGGACAGGTTTAGGACAAATCTAGCAGCTCAAGACTGGGTATCCATGAGGCACTGTGAGCCATCAGCAGCAGCAGAATTGTCCTCAACCACAATCTGTAATGTCATGGCCAAGCATATCCCCCACTCTACCATTATCACCAAGCCAGGGGATCAACCCTGGTTCAATGAAGAGTGCAGGAGCAGCACCAGACACAGCTAAAAATGAGTTGTCAGCTTGGTGAAGCTACAACACAGGACTACTTGCATGCCAAGCAACATAAGCAGCAAGTGATGGACAGAGTTAAGCGATCCCACAACCAATGGATCAGATCTAAGCTGTGCAGGCTTGCCACATCCAGTAGTGAACGGTGATGGACAATTAAACAACTCACTAGAGGAGGAAGCTCCACAAATATCCCCATCCTCAATGAAGGGGGAGCCCAGGACATCAGTGCAAAAGATAAGCCTGAAGCATTTGTAAGAACCTTCAGCCGTAAGTGCCAGGTGGATGATCCATCTTGGCCTCCTCCGGAGGTTCTTAGCATCACAGATGCCAGTCTTCAGCCAATGTGATTCACTCAATGTGATATCAATAAATGGCTGAAGGCACCTGATACTGCAAAGGCTATGGGCCCTGACAATATTCCAGCAATGATACTGAAGACTTGTGCCTGCTGTGCACTTAGCTGAGCTGTTCCAGCACAGCTACAACAGTGGCATCTACCAGGCAATGTGGAAAATTGCCCAGGTATGTCCTGTACACAAACAGTGGGACAAATCCAACCCAGCCAATTACTGCCCCATCAGTCTACTCTCAATCATCAGTAAAGTGATGGAAGGGGTCATCAACAGTGCAATCAAGCGGCACATGCTTAGCAATAACCTGCTCACTAACGCTCAGTTTGGGTTCCACCAGGACCACTCAGCTCCTGACCTCATTACAGCCTTGACTCAAACATGGGCAAAAGAGCTGAACTCCAGCGGTGAGATGAGAATGACTGCCCTTGACGTCAAGCTGGATTTGACCAAGTGTGGCATCGAGGAGCCCAGAAAAACTGGAGTCAATGGGAATTGGGGGAGAATTCTCTGCTGGTTGGAGTTGTACCTATCACAAAGGAAGATGGTTGTGATCGTTGGAGATCAATCATCTCAGTCCCAGGGTATCACTGCAGGAGTCCCTCAGTGTAGTATCCTCGGCCCAGCTATCTTAAGCTGCTTCATCAATGACCTTCCTTCCATCATAAGGTCAGAAGTGGGGATGTTCGCTGACGATTGCACAATGTTCAGCACCATTTGTAATTCCTCAGATACTGAAGCAGTCCGTGTCTAATTGCAGCAAGACCTGGACAATAGCCAGGCTTGGGCTGACAAGTGGCAAGAAACATTCGCGCCACTCAAGTGCCAGGCAATGAACATCTCCAACAAGAGAGAATCTAACCATTGCGCCTTGACATTCAGGCATTACCAACACTGAATCCCCCACTATCAACATCCCAGAGGTTACCATTGACCAGAAGCTGAACTGAACTAGCCATATTAATACTGTGGCTCTAAGAGCAGGTCAGGGGCTAGGAATCCTGTGACGAGTAACCCACCCCCTGAATCCCCAAAGCCTGTCCACCATCTACAAGGCACCAGTCAGGAGTGTGATGGAATGCTCTCCACTTTGATGAGTGCAGCTCCAACAATACTCAAGAAGCTTGACACCACCCATGACAAAGCAGCCCGTGTTATTGGCACCCCTTGCACAAACATTCATTCCCTCCACACCGACGAACAGTGGCAGCAGTGTGTACATCTACAAGATGCACCGCAGAAACTCACCAAGGCTCCTTAGGTAGCACCTTCCAAACCCACGACCACTACCATCTTGAAGGACAACGGCAGCAGATACATGGGAACACCACCACCTGGAATTTTCCCTCCAAGCCACTCACCATCCTGATTTGGAAATATATCGCAGTTCCTTCGCTGTCGCTGTGTCAAAATCCTAGAACTCCTTCCCTATCTGCATTGTACATGTACCTACTGCAGCTGTTCAAGGAGGCAGTTCACCGCCACCTTCTCAAGGTTAATTAGGGATGGGCAATTACATGTTGGCCCACATCCCGTAAATGAATTTTTAAAAGTTTACTAAGGCAAATAGCACTGACAACATAACTGTGGTCAAGGAGACCTGAGAAACATTGCATTTTACTGAGATCTCATCACTCACTGGAGAATCTCATAACTGTGTTGCTCAGTGGAAGAGCATGACAGCTGTTGTGGTTTCAGGCTGGCCCGCATTACAGCATCAATAATTCCACCACACTTGTAAACAATTCAGACCTTAATGACTCCAAGGAAATAAATATTGAATATCTTAAACATGTTTTCCTCAAATTCATGTCTGTGCGAGAATCTGAGGCCTATCAACTGGTGAAAGCAGTATCCATGCTACTTAACTTTACATGCGAAGAAGAGAACTTGCTAAAGGAATCCTTAGAATATAAGATGTCTTGGTTTGGATCAAAACCTACTCCTGAAGGCATTGTACATCCATCAATAACGGGCCGACCTTCCCCTCACTGGCAATGAACTAAGTGTAACATCTGGAATGTGCACAGAGAACTATGAACATAACTCATTTGATGAACACTACAGTTATTGATAATAAGATATCCTTAAATCAAAATCAAATTAAAACTCGGCTCGAGGTCCATATTTCAACCTCTGAACAAACTGGCCGAAGTTTTACTGAAACTCCTCTCCACATCAAAGCTTGCTGATCATTAAGAGAGAATGGGAATGTGTGAGTTAAGCTCTAGGACTGCCCAGCATCTTTTCTCTAATAGCTGACCACCGTCAATTTTTCAGTCCAGTTTCTGGTATCTCTCTGCATTGGACACAATGTCTGGAGTGAGAGCCAAGGAAAGATTGACTATGAAACCAGCTGATAAGATGTAGTCTAGAGCAGTGTCAGGCAAATCTGTCTCTATTTATTTCCTGTCATTGAGTCTAAATTGGCATTACTGAGGTAAGAAGCTAGTCGTAAGAGAGTGTGTGGACTACAGTTCCTCCTACCTCAGCATAGTCGGCTGGTACTTTTAAAACCACCTCATAGACATACCAAAATTTAAAGAGTTGCAATTATATAGCGCCTTTCACAAGCACCAGAAGTCCCAAAGTTGTACAGCCAATGAAGTACTTTTGAAGTGGGAATGTGGGAAATGCTACAACCAGTTTGCACCCAGTAAGACCCCACAAACAATGTGATAATGACCAGAATCTGTTTTGTGTGATGTTGATTGAGGGATAAATATTGGGAAGGACACCAAGGTAACTCACCTGCTCTTCTTCAAGGTGGCCTCACGGGATCTTTTACATGCAAAGGTGGCACCTCTAACAGGTCAGTACTTCCCTGGAATGCCTGTGTGGATGGGAGTGGGACTTGAATCCACAACCGTCTGATCCAGAGACCAGCCTGCTAGCACCGGAACCATCACTGATACCTTTAACCTGTGGCCTTGGCTATTCATTCAAACCACCAGTGAGTGAGCTCCCTACTTGCATTGGTGATCATGGGCTGAGGGGAGCAGATGGACTTCACTATTGTTGGTAAAGCGAGTTGGCTCACTAGTGGTGCCCCTAGTGCTCTGCTCTAGGCTTGTTAGCAAGTGGCACACCTTGTATCAGAGAGAGAATGTAAGTGGAGGGAGACCTGTCTAGATATTACTCTGTGCTGACTGTGATCAACCGGAGTTTACTGCATCACACTAGCCTGCCTTTAATGAAAGCGTGGGTATACAGGGCAAGATGTTCAACCCTGAGGATGTGACACTAGGAAGTGATTGATTATGAATCAATAGTTCTTCAATTGATCATTCCAGGTGTGGGTTTTTGTATGGTCAGTTTAGTAAATCAGGTAGCTTTCTGGGTATTGAAGTGAAGACATCTGACTTTTTATGTCCTGTTTCCTAACACAGGATATGAAGTGAAGCAAGACTGTAAGCCCCCAGCTTTCTCCGTCAAAAACAGACCAGCCATTGCCCATGAATGCTGCAAAGAATGTTTTCCCTTTTAATGGAACAGGCTAAAATGTGTTAAACATTTGCCAATATAACATTGTGCATTACAATCATTGCTTTTTAATTTACATTTAATTTGCAACCATTAATAAATACTCCAAGTCCATTTTGAAATCCGTTTATGCAACTCACAGATTGCCTGATTCTGTCTATATTGCCTCTGCAGTGACAAATATTGTCTTAAGTTTCAATTAACCGACAATTCAGTTTAAATTTGAAGGATGAGAGGATTGAGCGTTCAAGGTGTCCCACTGAGCTTAATATATAGATTATATATATATATAGATCCAAGCGGTGGGATCATTGAACGGTTACCTGAGCCTCAGATGGTTTGCGGATTTTCAGGCTGCAGAATCATTGATCTGACAACCTCAGCACCGCAGGAAGCGTGAGCAATTAGCATGAAATTAAATCAGCCTCATAAAGTGGAGCAACTGCAGCAAAACCAGAGGAAACATGTCTCGCAGCCCACTGGGTAGGAGAGGCTGTCGCAGCATTAGTTCGCGCACCCAGTTTGAACATTTTGAAACTCATTCATTTTGGGGCCCCCCTGTCATTTTGCGGGGTCCATGCCACGGCATAGTGTGTTTCATCCCTGGGTGAATCTACACCTGGAGTACTCTGTGCAGTTTTGGTCTCCTTAAGAAGAAAGAAAGACTTGCATCAATACATTACTTTCCATAACCACCAGCCATCTCAAAGTGCTCGACAGCTGATGAAGTACTTTTGGAGTGTTGTCCCTATTGTAATGTAGGAAATGCATACCTAAGGAAGGACATATTTATCTTAGAGGGAATTAAACAGAGGTTCACTAGACTGGTTCCTGAGATAGGGAATTGTCCTAGGAGGAGAGATAGAATAGACTAGGCCCGTGTCCCCTGGAGTTTAGAAGAATGACAGATGATCTAATTGAAACATATTAAATTCTTAATAGGTTTGGCTGAGAACATGTTTCCCCTGGTTGGGAAATCTGGAACATAGAGCCACAGTCTCAGAATAAGGGGTCATATAGCCAGTTAGGACTGAGACAAGGAGAAATCTCTTCAGTCAAAGGGTTGTGAATCATTGGAACTGTCTACCCCAGAGATCTGTGGATTCTCAGTTTTGACCATTTCATGATGGATTTTGGGGTACTAAGTGAATTAAATGATATGGCGATAGTATGAGAAGGTAGAATTGAGGTCTGGAAATGCCTCCAGTTCATCTATGATCTTGTTGATGATGGAGCAGGCTCAAAGAGCTAGCTCATTTTTCTAATGCTCTTATGACCTTTCTTGACCTTCTGGGGCATAAATCTTGTCCTGCATGGAAGTGGGATCCTGGGGAATAAGAAGTTAACACTTATTCACTATTTGTGTTACTTTATTTCATGCGGTGCTACCTGTTGTATTGACAAGTTTCATGCCACCCACTCTCACTGACATTCTCCTATGCCTATTTCCAATGAGTAGATGTTTTATATCACTCTCTGAGAAGTTTAATACACATTACTGTTGGAGTTATATGTTCACTTTCTAATTGCTGTTTTTGTTTCAAGAGCAGTCCAGCTTTAAATGCTGCAGAAGTACATCCACATATTCTTTAGCATTTCCAGACCTTCCAAGCGTAAATTGCTCATTAACCTCATGCCTTTTCTGCTGAGTAATATACTAATGACCTAACCCCATGATTTTTGACATTAGTCTGCCACTAGATATGCGGAAGTCCCAACTCATTGCACTTCTGGCAGAGGATCATGGGACTCAGAGTTCCTGAACCTTAGTTTTTAACCTTTTCAAACTTTGTCATCTGTTACGTTCACAGCTAAGCAAAAATGCACAATCAATAAATAAGTAATGCTTCATGCTCTTCATTTGCCAGCTTCTGTGAATGGATCTGCACTTTGTAAGTTTATACAATACTCTTATGCACTTAAGCATCAGTGGGTGAACATGCTGAGTTTCTGGTCTCAGCTGCACTGCTGGGATGCATGGAATGGAAGCTGGGGAGGAGAAAATAAATCATTTGCCTGTTCTGTGTGCCTTTTGGTAGCTGACTAGTTGCTTGATTGGTTTATGGCTACATCAAGCCGTTGCAGCACTTCCCCCTCAAATGCAAGGGATCCATATCCCAAAGGGAACCTTGTGAGGGTATCAAGAGGGTGGGAGGAAAAAGGCAGAAGTTTCACATCCCCATAGCTGTGCATACCTCAGAAAAGCAAAATCTGCATTTATTCGTAAAAAATGTTTTGATTTTTTCACTTTTAATTCAAAAATATTTGATTGCTTTGCAAATTTTGATCTCATGATTATATGATTCTCAAAGATGATCTTGATACTTGGTTCCTGGTAACTATAGTTTGAGATTGCAGTGATATACATCTTTCACTAGATAGACATTTTCTTACTCCTTTACCAATATAAAAAAATTTAAACCCATTAGAGGCAAAATTATGAACTCCCCACCCATGTTTTAGTTGCCAATGGAATGCTTAAAGTAATGATGTGTAAATCACCAGAGCCAGATGGATTGTATCCCAGGCTGTTGAAAGAAGTCAGGGAGGAAATAACGGATGCTCTGAGGATCATTTTCCAATCCTTACTAGATACAGGTGAGGTCCCAGAGGATTGGAAGTCTGCGAAAATTGTACCATTATTCAAAAAGGGTGCAAGGGATAGGCCAGAAAATTATAGACCAGTCAGTCTGACTTCGGTGGTGCGCAAATTATTGGAGCAATTCTGAGAGACAGGATAAACTGTCACTTAGAATGGCACAGATTGATCAGTTTTGGTAAGGGAAGATTGTGTCTTACTAACTTAATAGAATTTTTTGAGCAAGTAACAAGGAGGATTAATGAGGCTAGTACAGCGGATGTTGTCTACATGGATTTCAGTAAGGCATTTAGTGAGGTCCCGCATGGCAGATTGGGCAGGAAAGTGAGATCTCATGGGATACAGGGGAAGATGGCAGATTGGAGCCAAAATTGGCTCAGTAACAGGAAACAAAGGGTAATGATAGTTTGCAAGTGGAAAACTTTTTCCAGTGGTGTTCCACAGGGGTCAGTGTTAGGGTTCCTGCTTTTTGCTATATATCTTAATAATTTAGACTTAAATGTGGGAGGCATGATTGGGAAATTTGCAGATGACACAAAAATTGGCCGTGTAGTTGATAGTGAAGAAGATAGCTGTTGACTCCAAAATGATATCAATGGTTTAATTGAGTGGGCAAAGAAGTGGCAAATGGGTTTGAATTTGGAAAAGTGTGAGGTATTGCATTTGGTGAGGGCAAACAAAGCAAGGGGATACTCAGTAAACAGGAAGTTATTGAGACGGGTTGAGGAAGTGAGAGATCTTGGAGTGCTTGTGCACAGACCCTTGAAGGTGGCAGGACAGGTGGTCAAGGTTCTCAAGAAAGCATATGGAATGCTTTTATTTATTGGGCGAGGTATTGAATACAAAAGCAGGGATGTAATGATGGAACTGTATAAAATGGTGGTTATGCCGCAGCTGGAATTTTGTGTACAGTTCTGGTTGCCGCATTACAGGATGGACATAATTGCTCTGGAGAGAGTGCAGAGGAGATTTACAAGAATGTTGCCACGGCTTGAAAATTGCAGCTATGAGGAGAGATTGGATTGACAAGGGTTGTTTTCCTTAGGACAGAGGAGGCTAAGGGGTGACCTAATTGAGTTGTACAAAATTATGAGGGGCCTAGATAGGATAGACAGGAAAGACCTGTTTCCCTAAACTGAGGGGTCAATTACCAGGGGGCATAGATTTAAGGTGATTGGTAGAAGGATTAGAGGGGACATGAGGAAAATCTTTTCCACCCAGAGGGTGATGGGCATCTGGAATTCACTGCCTAAGCAGGTGGATAAAGCTGAAACACTCAACTTATTTAAAAGATACCTGGATCTGCATCTGAAATGCTGTAACCTGCAAGGCTACAGACCAGGTGCTGGAACGTGGGATTAAAATGAGTGGCTAGTTGGCTAGCTTCTTTTTTCTCTTTATGACCAGTGCAGACATGATGGGCTGAATGGTCTCTTTCTGCACTGTAACTTTTCTGTGGTTCTTTGGGATAATTATTGCTGTAAAATTATGATGTAATTATGATCTAACATTTATGACATAATTATAGAAATTCATACCTTGAACAATTGCTCAACTATGACTCAACTACAGGAGGTCTTGTAGCGCCGTGAGTAGCGTCTCTGTCTTTGAGCCAGAAGTTCTAGGTTCAAGTCCCACTCCAGAGGGAGAATTTTCTCCCTGTTGGGTGGGGGGGGTTGTGTGGGCGTAGGCGCAGGTGGGCGTGCCCCTGATCAGCTGGGTGCTGCCATTTTACGTGGCCGGGCCAATTAAGGTCTGCACAACGTGACGCGTGCCCGGAAGCGCTGTGCGCTCCCTCTCCAGTCTGGGGGTGTTGCCTGAGTCGGGAGTACACTCCTTCACGCATGCGCGTGAAAGAGCACAGAAATCTCCCTAAGGTGTGGAGGTGCCTCAGGGAGATTAGTTTTAAGTTTAAACAATTTAATAAGGTGCTGAAAAACATTTTATGATATGTGAAACTGTCGCATGAGCTGGGACATGTGCATTCATTTTAATTCATTTAATTTTTCTGAAAATCTTAAATCATTCATGAAACCTTATCCAGGCCGTGGTTGAAGTTCCCTGAAAAATGCGAAGGCCGCCTGGGCTCTACGCCTGCCCGCCAGCCTTAAGGTTGGATGTGCGGCTCAGCTGATTGCCTTAATTGCTTTTTTACAGGCCTTAATAGGCGTTTGACAGTCCGACTCAGCTGCGGGCCCGCCAAACTGAAAATCTAAATGATGCACGGTGACATCGGGACACATGTCCAACATCACCCCGCGTCATTTTACACCTCGGCGAGCGGGCCCCGACCTCATTCGCCGAGCTGAAGGTTCTGCCCCAGGACTTGATGGCCAAGGAAGCGTCGTTCATAATGTGACTAAACAAGTTGATTATCAACCTGGAAATCAATCCAATTCACACCTATGGAAGGCAGTAAAAGTGGGAGAGATTCCTGGTCAGCCATGTGTCAGCTTCTACCATAATTTTTCGCAGCTCGGGTCGATAACATGCATGCAAAATTGTATGTTGCCGCAGCAACCCAGACTGCTTTGGGCGCAGGTTGGCTCAGTTGACTTAAGGGCTGGTGTAGATAAGATTGATACCAATCTGACATGGGGTAACTTGGGGTTTGATCACTGTTTTGGCTGGGGTGGATTTGGGAACTGTCTTCTTGTCCTATCCGTGGAGGAGGTAGTGGCGCTGTGGGTCAGACCTGCCTCCAGATGAAGAAGTCTCAATTATGGCTAAATGAAAAGATAGTTAATTTCTACTAAGTTGAAACTCCACTGTATAACAATGCCAGCTTGGAAATTGTAACTTTTTTTGCTTTTATCATAACATTTTCAATTATGTTAATGACATAATCGAACCAATTTGTTTCTTTAACATTTCTAAAGAGAAAAAATAGTGTAGATTCTGAATGCAATTTTAGAGAATTGATTATCTTAGTCTACAGAGACAATAGCTCTGCTGGACCTTGAAAAATTATCTAGCCAATTTGTTTCATCGGACTGGAAATGTCAGACAGCTCAGGTGGAGCAACAGTGAGCCACTTTGTTGGAGTGTTCTTGCAGGCACCATGCACCTGCTTAGTCATTCAACTACTCTTTCCCAGAATTTAGGATGGGGCAGATGGGGTTTCCACTCTGCCACACTTGTGCCTGAGAACTTCAGGGTTCTTTGCTATAATAACAAAATTATAATATCAAATTAAAATAAATGTTAAGAAATGTAATTCAATTGAATTATGAATAGATTACATAAGTCAATCCATTAGAATCTACATGTGCTTGGAGACATAGCTAGAAAGGAAGCAAGCTGACAAGTAAAGCTGTTTAGTATTATTTGAACTAGAAAAAGGTGGTCAATTAGATATATTGACAATCTGACTGTTCCTCTGAACAGGATAGGTGCTTGATAATAATCCTTTGAAGTTAAATTATACGCCGTCATGTTCTTCTTAAATCTTCTCAGGACATTTTTTGCACTTCTGAAAAGTTGCAGTCTGTTTAAACATCTCATTTACATTTAAAACCATTAAGTGTAATTATAGTAAAGTGTCTTCTTTGTAATGACCCACTTTTTTGTCTTCACATTAATAATTAAAACTGTCAAGACCATTGAGACATAGGAACAGGAGTAGGCCATTCAGTCCCTGGAGCCTGCTCCACTATTCAATTAGATCATAGCTGATCTCTATTTCAATTCTCTTTGCTCCTTATCCATTGATACACTTACCTAACAAAACTCAATCAATCTCAGTCTTAAAAATTTCAATTGACCCAGCATCCATGGCCTTTTAGGGGAGAGAGTTCCAGATTTCCACTGCCTTTTGTGTAAAAAAAAAGTGATGTCTGGTTTCACTTCTAAATGGCCCTAGCTCTAATTTTAAGATTCTGTTCCATTATTCTAAATTCCCTACCAGAGGAATTACTTATCTGTATCAACTCTTTCAAATCTCTTAATCATTTTAATGATCTCATTTAGATTCCCTCTTGACTTTCTAAACGTAAGGGACTACAAACCAAATTTATGCAACCTGTCCATATAATTTATCCCTCTAAGACCTGGTAACATTTTGGTAAATCTGTGTTAGACTCCATTCAAGACCAATATATCTTGCCTGAAGCTTCAGTACCCAAAGTGGAATGCAGATTCCAGTTGGATTCTGAACAACTAAAAAAATGACTGCCTCACTTTTGTATTCTAATCTCCTTTAAATAAAGGGCAACAACCATTAGATTTCTTTCTGTCTGTGCACTGGCTTTCAGTGATCTGTGCACATAAACACTCAAATCCCTTTACTCCTTCGCTGCTTCTGTTTCATACCTCCCATGAGAGTGTCAATTTTGTAACAGTGGATTACATGTGGCAATAATAAATTATCTTCTGGCTTCAGGACATCCCAAAGTACGCTACAGGCATTTAAATGCTTTTGAAGTGTAGTTACAATTATCATGTAGAAAATGCTGCAATCAATTTGCACACAGCAAAGTCCCACAAACTGCATTGTGATAATTGTAGTTTAAGTTCCTGGCACAGAAAGTGTTAACATGGGGCTGAGTACAAAACCACCCACACAGTGATGTAAGAGAACACATAATGCACACCTAGGGGCCAGTGCAGTGTTGGACAGAGCAGTGTGTAGAAGCAAGCTTATAGCTTAGACTTTTGCTGTACTTATGTTTCTAGTCATTAATAAATACTGACTTTTAAACTACCTAAAACTACAAATACTTTTATATGACCCACCAAACTAAGCCCAACACCTTACAACATGGTGGCAGTAAATGGAACAATTCAAAAGGTTGCAGAGACTGCAGAAGAAAATTAAAATCCTGGAAAACTGAATTAAAAATCAAAGGATTCTGACCTGAAGAAAAGCCCAAGAAACAAAGGTGCAGAAGGAAATCACTAGAGGAAAGCTCCAAAGGAAGTCTTGGAAGCTGAAGGCAGAAATTAAATTGCCATTGAATCCCATGGAATTCCAGCTTCAATGCCCAGTGTATGTAGAGTCAGCAGACCTGGCAGGGGTGAGCTAAAAGTTCTTGGGCAACACAAGTCCTGAAAAAAAATTAAATAGTGCAGTGGTCAGAAATTGCCACTTCAATCGCAGTTAAGCTAAATAGTCTGGGGGAGGGTTCTGGAGAGGGGATATGTAGGCTAACAAAGCCTAAAGATATGGCAACATTGCAGAGCAGCTATTTAGGTATTGATATCCAGAGTGTGACAGGAAGGAAGAGAATGTACAAACATTAAAAAAACAGCAGCAAATAGGGTCAAAGGGGGAAAAATGGTAAAAAGGGAAAATTAATGGCTGTTTACTTAAATGCACATAGTAACAAAATAAATGAAATAACAGCACAAATAGAGGTTAATCATATGATCTTATAGCTATTACGGAGACATGGTTACAAGGAGATCAAAGCTGGGAACTAAATATTCAGGGGTATGTGGCAGGCAAGAAGGAAAGGGTGGTGGGGTAGCTTTGTTAGTATGAGATGGAATAAATGACCTGAGATTGGAAGATGTAGAATCCATATGGATGAAGGTAAGAAATAACAAATGGAAGAAGACACTGGTGAGAGTAGTCCATAGGCCCCCTAACTGTAGCTATACTGTAGGACAGAGAGTAAATCGAAAGATAATGAAGGCATGTAAAAAAAGCAACACATTAATCATGGGTGACTTTAATCTTCATATAGATTGGGAAAATCAAATTGGCAGAGGTAGCCATGAGCAAGAATTCATACAGTGTATTTGGGACACTTTCCTAGAATAATATATTGTGGATCCAGCCAAGGATCAGGCTATTTTGGATCTGGTAATGTGTAATGAGACAGGTTTAATAAATGATCTCAGAGTGAAAAATCTCTTAGGAAACAATGACCATAACATGGTAGCATTCAGTTTGAGAGTGAGAAACCTGGGTTGGAAACAACTGTGCTAAAATTAAATAAGGATAATTACAAAGGAATGAGGGCAGAGTTGGCTGGAGTGGACTGGGAAAGGAGTTTAGCAGAAAAGACAGTTGATGAACATGGCAGACATTTAAGAAAATAGTTCATAACTCACAGCAAAGATATATCCCAGTGAGAAATAAGCATTCTAGGATAAACCAACTATGGTTAACCAAGGAAGTTAAAGATAGTATCAAATTGAAAGAAAAAAACATACAATGTGGCAAAGATTAGCGGTAAGCCAGTGAATTGTGAAAGCTTTAAAAACCAACAAAAGATGACCAAAAAAAGTGAGAAAAATAAACTTTGAGGGTAAACTAGCAAGTAATATAAAAGCAGACAGTCAGAGCTCCTTTACGTATATAAAAAAAAGGAAGAGAGAGGCCAAAGTGAACATAGGCCCCTTAGGGAATGAGGTTGGGGAAATAATAATGGGGATGAGGAAATGGCAGAGGAGTTGAATAAATACTTTACATCAGTCTTCACGGTACAAGACACTAATAACATTCCAAAAATACTAAATAATCAAGTGGCAAAAGGGGGAGGAACTAAATACAATAACTATCACTAGATAAAAAGTACTAAGGAAACTAATGGGGCTAAAGGCTGATAAGTCCCCTGGATGTTATGGGTTGCATCCTAGGATATTAAAGGAAGTAGCTACACAAATAGTGGATGCATTTGTAGTAATCTTTCAAGAATCTTTAGGTTCTGGGAAAGTCCCAGAAGATTGGAAAACTGCTAATGCAACATCCTTATTGAAGAAGGGAGGCAGAAAAAAATCAGGTAACGATAGGCCAGTTAGCTTAACGTCCGTCATTGGGAAAATGTGAGATTCTATTATAAAGGATGTAATAGCAGAGCATTTAGAAATGCATAATATAATCAAGCAGAGTCAGGATGACTTCATGGAGGGGAAATAATGCCTGACAAATTTATTAGAATTCTTTGAGGAGGTAACAAGCAGGATAGATATATATTTGGATTTCCAGAAGGCATTTGATAAGATACTACATGTAAGGCTACTTAATAAGATAAGAGCCCATGGTGTTGGGGTAGTATATTAGCATGGATAGAGGATTGGCTAACTAATAGAAGACAGAGAGTTCGGATAAAAGGGACATTTTCATAATGGCAACCTGTAACCAGTGGAGTGCAACAGGGATCAGTGCCGGGACCACAATTATTTACAATATATATTAATGACTTAGATGAGGGAAGTGAATGTAATGTCGCCACGTTTGCGGATGACACAAAAATTGGTGGCAATGCAAGTGGTGAGGATGATACAAAGTGTCTACAGAGGGAAATAGACAGGTTAAGGTGAGTGGGCAAAAACTTAGCAGATGGAATATAATGTGGGCAAATATGAGGTTATGCATTTTGGCAGGAAGAATAGAGGAGCTGAATATTATTTAAATAGACAAAGAATGCAGGACGCTACATCACAGGGGGATTTGGGAGTCCTCGTGCATGAATCCCAAAAGGCTATTATACAAGTTCATCAGGTAATAGGGAAGGCCAATGGAATGTTGGCCTTTATCTCAAAAGGAATGGAGTAAAAAATAAAGAAGTCTTGCTAAAACTGCACAAGGCACTAGTTAGATCACACCTAGAATACTGTGAACAGTTTTGATCCTCTTATCTAAGGAAATATATACTGGCATTGGAGGCAGTCCAGAGAAGGTTCACTAGGTTGATTCTGGGTATGGAGGGATTTTCTTAAAAGGAGAGGTTGAGTAAGTTGGGCCTGTGCTCATTGGAGTTTAGAAGATTGAAAGATATGAGATTCTTCGGGGGCTTGACAGGGTAGATGCTGAGAGGTTGTTTCCCATTGTGGGTAAAGTCTAGGACCAGAGGGTATAATCTTAGAGTAAGGGGTCACCATTTAAGACAGAGATGAGGAGCAATTTGTTCTCTCAGAGGGTGGTGAATCTGTGGAATTCTTTACCACAGAGGGCTGTAGAGATTGGGTCGTTAAGTATATTCAAGGCTGGGATAGACAGATTTTTAAACAGTAAGGGAATCAAGGGTTATAAGGAAAAGGCAGGAATGTGGAGTTGAGTACTTTCAGATCAGCCATGATCTCATTGAATGGCGGTGCAGACTCAATGGGCCGATTGATCTGCTTCTGCTCCTACATCTTATGGTCTATAGTCAGAGAAACCAGATTCCCATGCCTGTACCTGGACAGGTGATAGCTGAGCTCGATCTGAACAACAAAAAAAAATTAAAATTAATCATGACTGAGTAGGTAGCTTTAAAACCCAGCAAAAGCTGGATTCAATGCTTCCATGACCTGAGAATATTGTGCTAAGTTTGGAAAGACACTAACCAATCAATCTAGGCAACTATTGTTGGAAAACCTTAAAGGCTGTGATTCCAAATGTCGTTACTGCAGGAGCCCACCAAAACCGGCAAGCGTGGGAAAACCCTTTGTGAAGAAGCATACAGTGGCGCCATTTTCGGAAACCTCTTAACGCTGAGATTGTAATTAAAAATTTTTAACCATGAATCAGAAATCAATTCTTCCAGACCAGTTTGGACTCGTGCAAGGGCTGAACCTCACACAAAATTGGGCCCCCGGAGAAGAACGTTTTTGAATTACTGGAGTGCATAAGGTCTAAGTAGGAAATCAAAAGAAGTCTGAATTAATACGTTCCTACTCTCATTCAGTGAATTTGCTGACAAAGTAATTTTAATGCACTGCATTGAAGAAGCCTCAGCCAGCTTTGATGAAATATTAAAAGCCTTTGACAAATACTTTAACCTTCAAGTTGTGGAGTGCACAAAGCTTAAAAAGAGGGATAGAAAACCCCCAGTAAGGCTATGAAAGGGAAAAAGGCACTACCCAAGCAAACCATACAAGGGTGCCAGAGAGGCAGGTAAACTTCTGGAAGTCTTAAAGATAAATCTGTTTGAAATTACTGACACATTTCCTAAACTGCAACAGCAGGTGACAGTGCTGAGCCAGCTGACTATGGTCGAAGGGGAAGTTGTGGACTGTTCCACGCTACAAGCAGATAATGAAGCCGTGTGCAGCACCATTAGAGAAGTGGAACAACTTAATACATCACCAGGGGCACACCTGAGACCAAAGTGAATGACAAGGACAAAGCTCTGTGGTAAGCCAAGAAAGAAAAAGCAGAAGTAAGATCAGAAAATGTTCATATCAAAGCTGAATGAAAAATTTGAAATGCAAGATTCAAGCTGAGTATGTACTTTGGAAACACAAGATAAACAAAGGTCTTCAATGAACCAAACTGTTCAAGATCTGAACAAATAAATTTCTGAAGTGTCACAAAGGCACAAAGGAGGATTTGAAAGAAACAGAAAGGTTGAAGGCTGAGAAAGAATTGCTGATGCATCAAAGCATTTGCTTGAAAGTAGAATTAACAACCGAAAATGATTGAATTTTTGAACTTCAATCCAATCAAAATAACATGCAGAATGAGATGTACAGTATGGAAAAACAAATCCAGCCTTCCAAAGCAGATAAGGAAAATTCTAAGAAGCATATTGACAATCTAATATATAAATTGAAAGAGTCCAAGGAGCAGTCAATAACCATGGAAGAAAGACTCTGAAAGGAACTGAATGCCTAGGCAACGTTGCTTAAATGATATAAGAGATCAGCAGATAATTCTGAAACTAAAGCGACTGAACGTATCAGAGTAGTTACAGAGCTAAATGCAAAGACATAAATTCGAAAAACAACTGGAAAATAAGAGAGTAATCAAAGATTTGGGTATAATCGTGAAACAAGTGGGAATGAAGGTTTCATGTTTGAAACATCAATCTCAACATGCATTGCACTGAGCCGCATGAAGGAAGAAAAAGAAAACACACTGTATAGATGAACTGAGAGTTCAGCCTCCCTGTAAAGAACGGGATGAACCAACGACTATACGTAACAGAAAATGGGGAATCAACAAAGAGCAATTCAATGCCACAGAACAGAAGAAGATGATGAAAACAAACCCAGATAACAGAACAACTTCTAATTCAACATAGTTTATCTACAGCAACAGAGCTTGCCGCTCCTCTGACAGTTATGAGAACAAGGTATGGAAGGGTTTGAGGCCTCCAGACCACCTGAATCTATGAAATCAGAGCCTTAAGGGGGGAGATGGAGTAGGAGTAATGATGTAAATGCATGGGATAAACTGGAATAACTTGTAAATTTGTAGGATAAAGACTTGGGTGGTGGTGTAGTAACAAGGTTCTGGTGCTAAAAGGGTTAACATGGGTCTGAGCACAGTAGCACCCACACAGTGATATAAGAGAGTACCTGACCCACACCTAGAGGCCAGGGAAGCATTGGATGGAGCCATGTGTAGAAGCAAGCATGGAGACAGGTCTGAACTTGGACCTTTACTGAGCCTATGCATATAATTTCTAGTGGTTAATAAATGCTTACTGCTGAACCACCTAAGACTGCTAATAGGACCTACCAAACTACACCTTACCACAATAATGAATGGATAACCTGTTTTAGTGATGTTGCTTGAAGGTTAAATATTGGCCAGAGCTCCCATGCTCTGCTTCGAAGCAGTGACATTGGATCTTTAACGTCCAGCTGAGAAGGCAGATGGTGCTGAGGTTTAACGTCTCCAACAGTGCAGCGCTGTCCAAGTGTCAGCCTAGATTTTGTGCTCAAGTCTTTGGCATGGCAAAGGCAAGACTGCTACCACTAAGCCACAGCTGACACCTTGAATACTAATCAAAACATCAGTGTTTGAAACCTGTAATTGGTTTAAGTATTTTTTGTTGCTTCTATCAAATTACATTGAACATTGCTTTCAAAGATTTTGTGTGCGTTATCACTGTAAATTTTGAAGGCAGAAGTGGATACTCTGGGGGTCCAAAAGCTCTATTTTAATCTCTTAAATCCTGTATTGTGTTAAAATATATTGAAGCTTGTAAACTATTTAAAACCAAAGCATTTGTGCTGACTGAAACAGACACTGCATAAATTACAGATAAATGTCCCTTGTTTCTGCTAAAAAGCCCTTTGTGCTGGAGAATGGCATCATTGATTGTGAAACTGATGCTATTCTGATCCTTTTTTTTGTCTTCAAGATTAGTCATGACATGTGAACAATTATCATTATAGTGGTACATAATGATTTGAGCACTTATCTTAAGCATTTTGTGTATGTTAGTCATACAGCAGTCCATCTTGGTAAAACACAACCTTCAGCTTTGAATAACGGAATGAAAGGGCCTGTTGCACTTTAGTTAGTTATGTTACAAATGGTGTTTTGTTTTAGTGTTAAATTGGCAATCTTATCCGGAGAGATCACAAGGACAGCTGACGTCATTGATTTACATCTGTGAGCCAGTGTCAGGATGGGTTTGTGCCTGAACGTGGTGATATTGCTCACTGCTTGAGCCCAAGGAGCCATCCTGCCTGCCACCTCCCACTCACTCCCTCTCCCTAGCCCTTGCTACCTCGTTCCTGAGACCTCAACACCCCTGACCACTTAACTTGTCAAAATATCTTTCAGTCTCCCAGCAGATCAAGCAGCTTTACAATCACATCTTGAAATAGTTTGTTCTAACAGTGAGCTCATGATCTGGCCAGTCTCAGGCAATAACTATCTAATACTCAATCTGCATAAGCATTGCCATTAGTATTAAAAAAGCAAGTTTTTTTAGAGAAGGATACAGAATAATTTACAGTTTCTGATTCAATAATCAATTTGGTTAAACACGGTTAATTGCAAAACAGATCATTAAAGATAACAATAATCAGTGTTTCTGTTTGAGTCCAACTAACAGATGAATAGAGTCATTGCCATCTCCCCTCGCTCTCTCACCCACTCCTTCCCTCCTTCTGCCTTAAATCTGCGCTACCTTTGTTGCTGGCAGTGAGAAGTTTGCTCTGCTATTGCAGTATCACCAAACTTGTGAAAAGTGAAAAAAAAGTGAAGAAATCGCAGAAGGAGGTGATCGGTAGAGGCTGGGGTGGTGGGGTGAAGTGTTGGCTCCAAGAAACAGCTTCATCCTGCACTCATTCTGTGTTGTACCTGACCTAGGAATGCTTGATATTATTTAAAGAAGGACTGTGTTGCATTCAGTAGTCGTGATATCTGTCACATTGATAAGCACAAAAATATCACCAAAAATATAGACTAAGTATACATCTGTTGTGTTGTTCTTCTTCTTGTGCTTACTGTTATAATGTGGCAGATGATGTGTGCCAAACAGCCAAATCCACAAGGTAAACTTGTACCATGCTATCACGGTGATTTTGCAATTTGTATTTATCACTAGAAGATGTGAAAAATGAATTCAGAATGAGTCCTTGACACCTTTAGAGATTTTAAAAACTAAATTAAAACATTTATTATCTAAATTAACCTGACTCCCAACTATACACCTCCTTTAAGGCAACAGTCCCAAAATAGATTTTAAATTGAAATAGACAAGCTAGCAAGTTTACCACATCATCCACTCAACAGTGGAATGCCAAAGGCTTTCCTCCACCTTTGGTTACTGGACAGAGCAGACTTATGCAAAAATAGCTAGGACCTTCTCCAAAGTTGTTTTACATGATCTTACATGGCCACCCCCCAACCCACAACATAATTTTCCATCCTTCTTTATATACGTTTCTCTCTCTTTAATCTGTAAATTCCATTGTTCGATATGTGTTTGGAAATTTACTTTTCCCATAATATAAAAATCTGTCATGTTTCCAATATGGCAGTACCATTTGGAAAAATAAACTTTGCCATGCTTAAATTGTTAGTTTTAAACATCCTATCATCCCTTCAAAACCCTTCACTTATCTAAAACTGCAAATTTCCTTCACACCCTACATGCTTAAGCCCTCATCCAGTTTACTCAATAGCATTTCAAATGCCTTTTACCCCGAACTCCTTTTGGTAAATTTAAGCTTGCAGTCTATCTGACTCTAATTCAATTAAATCACATAGATAGAACCATCTACACTCAGACCCATTTTACAATAAATCACAATAGTATAATGAAAAATATGATAGTTCCATGACATTACTTAGTAGATAAACTTCAAGGCATGTTTATTTATTAAGGTTCTGTGAAGTTGTTAGCAGTATTACAAAATTGGAGAACTTGTACATGTTTAAGTTGGTAGCTACCTCAGAACAAACTGCAGCTAAGTCTGAATCACATGATACATTCCATTATTCTCCTCCAGTAATCTATACAGAACATATAACTACACCCACTTAAAGGTGTGCCACAACAACATTGAGGTAGTTATTCTCAAGCTTCTGATTTTGACCGTGAGTTTTGTTGACCTCATGATGTATAGAATTATTTACTTCATTTGATAAGTGAAGGTTGCTGATTGTAACATTCTCTCAGAAATGCAGTTGTAAGGAGAATATAATTTTTCCAAGGGCAGAATCTCCCCCCGTTGGGGGGGAAGTTCAGGAGTGTGCGCGTGGAGGCTCGCTTTGATCGGCGCCCCCAATTGGGGGCACACTGCCATTTTACGTGGGCAGGCCAATTAAGTCTGCAAGGCTAAGTGCTGCCTCAGGGAGATCAGCTCCACATTAAACAATGTTAAAAACAGAGAGAAAAAAAAATTCCCTGACATGTCCCCTCTTGTGACATTGTCACATGAGTTGGGACATGTCCATCACTTTTAAAGTTTTATTAAATTTTTTAAATCCTACATGAAACCTCATCCTGCCCATGGATGAGGTTTCATGTTTTTTCCAATGCCCGCCAGGGCTCCTGGTCTGCCCGTCAACATTAAGGTTGGGCAGGCAGATCCACTAATTACATTAATGACTTTGTCAATGGCCTCAATAAGCCATTGACAGGTCGGTGGGCACATAGCTGATTTGGCTAAGCCCCCGCCAATCTGAAAATTTAAATGAGATGGGGTGACGTTGGGAGTTCCACCCGATGTCCTCCCGTGTCATTTTACGTATTGGTGAGCGGGCCTCACCGCGCCCCCCCCCCCCCACCCCACCCGCCAACCGGGAAATCCTGGCCCAAATATTACCGTGGGATGCTGTGTTGCAGGCTTGTGGGGGCCGCATGTGTGTGTGTGTATGTGTGTGTGTGTGTGTGTGGTGCATGTGTGTGTGCATGTGTGTATGACTAATTTAATTAAACTGAAGGCAGTCAGACTGCCAGGTTTAAATCAAGGGAATTAGCTGTAACAGCAGGCATTTGAAATGGGGATGGGCGAGTTAAGATGAGATCCCAGTTGATACAGTATGAATGGGAATTTGCATTAGGAGATAAGTGAGGAGTGAATTGTTCACTGTTGAATTACCAAGAGGCATAATAGTAAGTTTTACAACTGGCAAAGGACACAAATAAATGTTATTAGGTTTATTGTTCCTTTAAGTGCTGGCCATAATGACAACATGAAAGATTTTTATATTCTGGTAAAGGTAACTTCCAAAAAAAGTTTAAAACAATGGGTTTAGAGATAAAAGGGGAGAAAATATATTTAAGGGAAGATTGAAAACTGTATGAGATGAGTGGCTATGTAAGGTCTTGAAAGATGGGCTGTGCAGACAGGCCTGTGAATAGCAGCCTCTAGCCACTCCATTAAGGTGCTTGTTTGTACTACAATGCAACATTTTGTTTTAGCCTTGGATTTCCATTGTCAAGTGAGAGGGAGAGGGAAGCCCTGGGAAATGCCTCCCTTATAACAACAGTGGTTGCCTTGTGGTAATATTACTGGATGTTTTATAGGTTAAGGATCTATTTGGAATGTTGCTTGGAAAAGTATTTATTTGGGAGTCTAGCTAAGTTGAAATATTTTAGAAAATGTAAGACTGAATTTAACTGTGTAATTGTAATCTTGTGTGTTTAAATTTTCTTCTCTTAATAAATGTTTTAATTTAATAATTAAAATTTCCAAAAGTAGCAGTGGAATCTTTACTTCTGACTTCAGTGCACATACCTCCTCATAATAAAAATACAAATTGCAAATTGTTGTGATAGCTTCACCAAGTTTCCATTTGAGATTTGGTCAGCCCGGCAATTACCACCTGCCATATCATAATACAGTACACATGCAATGAGCTAGGATGATTAGAATAACTAGGATTCTACAGGACAAATATTTATTGGAATAAACTTTCACATTGAGTCTTATAAAGCGTGATAGATCTGTGCTGAATGGATCCTGATTTAGCATTCCAAATGCTAGTCCAGCAAAGGCAGATCTGTTTGTTCAATATAATGATGGCTATCAATCTAACTCCAATATTCTGGCTTGAGTGTTCCAGATCTTTTTTTTATCATAAAGCTTGAAATCATACACAAATGTATCTTTGGATGCATTTATTGTCATGATTGTTTCTAATTGTAACATTTTTTTTCGCAATTGCCCATGCCTCATCCAATATGAATCTTCAAATTAAATCTTGTCTCAGGCTGTTGGCTTTGCTATGTTCTACATTATTGCCTTCCTGTAAGATAGTTCCGTCTGACTTGCGTTGTTGCATCTCATGTCAGAAAGGAAATGCTATAATTTCCCTTGCCTTGCACACACTTTGCATCTCTTGTGTATAATTCATTTTATTATTTTTTCCTGGAATGTAGACAGTGGTAAAAGGCAACGTGTATTGCCATACCCAGTTGCTTTTAAGGCATTGAGAGTCAAGTGTGGAACTAGAGCCACATGGATCCCAGAGAAGGCTGGGATGGGACAGATCACAGAAGAGCCTTATTTAGTTTTTGTGAGGTTCTAGTGGTTACATTTTTGTTTCTTCCCGAACGAAATCATCATTATGAGGTCTCTGCCTGAAGGCAGGCCCTTCACAATTAATTACTGAATCACGGCTATATATATGCTGTGATTTTACTAAGGGTTGAGGCATGAAGGCAGTACCTGATTCCGCCTTAGCAAGCATAGGATTATTATTAATCTGAACCACACATTAACCATCTAGCCAACTGAGCCACCCCAACCACCACCCCCCACTTCCTATTACCAGCCATAAATTACCAGTTTAATTGAATTCAGGTTCACAACTTGCTATAATAGGATTTGAATTCACAATCTCTAAGTTGCTGGTTCAGTAGTGTGATTACTAGCCTACTATTCCTGAATCATCTGAATTGTGCTCCATTTTTCAATTTTTAGTCACACAGCATTAGTGCTTCCTATTTTGACCGTTAGTTTGGAGATTTTGTTAAGGGAAGGAACTGAAGTTGTACATAATTCTAAAGGAAGAAATTTGTAAACTTACTGGCTCCCCTCAGTTTTGCCTTGTTCCTGTGTTTTATGCTTCATAACTACTTCTCAAAGGAAATCTAGAAGGAGACTTTTAACTTGTAATTTTAACTTTTAGAGACTTTTAGTTTCTTTTTAATGACCTCATAGGTTGAGAACTGCTCCATGATCCCACCTGAAGCCAGTTGAGATGACTGCAGAAAATGAACAGAAATTCAGGAAGTAGAGCCAACTATCACCATCCACCCAACATGTATTTCCTTCTCCCGCCCCCACTACTTTCCCAACTGCTGTACAAGAATGAGGGGAGGGGCCTGAATCCTGGCCAGTTCTTCCTCATGGTCACCCTTGTTCCTGTCACTTTATGGGATTGCAAAGGGGAAGATGGCAAAAGGGCCCCAGGAAACAATGGCACTCAGGTGCTACCATTGTGTGAGAGGGCCTTTTGGTCATTCACGGGGTGTGGCTGTTACTGGCAAGTCTGGTGTTTGTTGTTTATTCCTAGTTAGCTTTGAGAAGGCGGTGAGCCTACTCCTTGAGCTGTTGCTGTTCTTTGTAGTGAGTTGATACAAATAAATGGCTTTCTTATAGGCCACTTCAGAGGATAGTTAAGAGTCAGCCATGTTGATGTGAGATTGGAGTCACAAATTGTTCAAAGTGAATCAATTGGTATTTTAATGGCAATCTGACAAGTTCATGATCTTCTTTACTGCTATCAGCATTTTATTTCAGGCTTTTTAAGGAAAGATTAAACTTTTAAACTATTTCAAATTCCTCAATACCATAATGGAATTTAAGTGTGCATTCTCTGCATTGTTAGTCTAGTAACACTATACTATGGGTCGAGTATCCTTTACTCGTAAATCCAAAAACCAAACACATCCAAAAACTGCCCTTCTTTTGAACCTCATTGGCCTTTAGCGCGGAAATCCCTGATCTGAGCTGACATGACCTAAGTCAACACGAACCAAGCCAACATGAGCCTTGCGGACTGCACCAACCTTTAGCGTGGGAAGTCTAATTGTTTGTTTGCGCCACTTACCTTGTGTAAGCTCTCCTACAAGTAGAATTTCAGATGGTTCCATAGGTGGGAACTTATTACAAGTGCCCTGTATTTATTATTCAGTAATACATCTTAATTTTCCAGCCATTTTATTTACTTTAGACTATAGCTAGCCTAGGCTTTGGCCATTGTAAAGTAATTAGGTCTAGGCTTTTATGTGGTATCCGAAAACCAAAATTATCTGAAATCTGAAACAAGGGCCCCAAGGGTTTCAAATAAAGGATACTTGACCTGTACCATATCCTTGTAGTGCCTTCTCGTCCCCAATTCCGCCCAAGTACCTATGTCCTGAAGATCAGTTGATCCTGGTCATCAGGGTGCTTCTGCCCCTTAACCAGTGCTCTTAGCTCCCCTGTGGCAGCAGGGGATTTGCCAGGATTTTGTGTCCTCACAGCTGCAGGCTTCCTCTTGGCAGAAGCGATTCAGCCAGGAGGCCACACTGCATAGGAAATGGCCACCAACTGGGTTGGCATTCTGGCAGTGTTGGAGACCCTGCCACTGGAAGGAGGATCTCAGCCCTTGATTCTTCTGTCTCAGGCAAGGAGCATCATGAATGGGTTGAAGGGTGTGGGTATTTCTTACAACCTAAAGAGCAAAATGGAACAGTTAGAACTTTTCCAGCTATGAAACAGCATGTAGAAGATTCATCGGGGGTAAATTGGCATCTTCACCATCTGTGTTGTCGTCAGACTGAGCGGTTTGCTTGTCTGTCATTGAAGTCTTCCAATTTTCATTTAAATGGGGTGAACATCAGGCAAGTTCTCCAATGGCTGGTGTGATTCCCTCCACAAGATTACCCCCAGATGGTGAAGACAATAATCTTCCCCATTATGTTAGCTTTCTGCTCTGGAGAAGAAAAGCTGCTCAAGTAACAGATTAATTGGATTTGACAACAGGCGGCTCTCATTATGCTGAGGACACGGCAGCATTCATTCTAGTCTTAGATTGTGGCTCCTAGAGCTCAAGTACACTGAAAATATACACATCCAGACTGTAACATGATGGATTTCCAGCAAGCTGCCAATAGTTAGAAAGGTTCAAATGCAGCATCCAAGAACTATTTTTAATCAGCTTTGTTGAGGAAAATTGCTTGGCAGTGAAAATTCTTGGTCCACTCTCAGAGCCTGATTAAAAAGTCTTGGAGTCCTGGGTGTCAAGACCATTCAGGACCTATCTGCAAACCCTGAATGACCTCCACCCTCATTCCTCTTATTGCTAACCAAATGTGAAAAGGACAGAGCCTTCAGTATTTAGATTAGGTTGTTTGCTGCTCTACATTATCTCTGGCAAATAATTTATGTACATTCTCAGTTTAACCTGCTGCCAGCCAGCACTCTTATGCTAACATAACACATTTCAGTTAGTGAATTAACAGACAAATGCATCCTACAAAAAACAAGTCAATTATGCCCACTTTTAAGTCACAACTGAATTTACTTACCTACAAAATAATAGGTAATTCAAGAGGTTGAAGAAGAAAAGGAATAAATCAAGGTTATTGTCACACTTCATGAGACTGGGAACGATCCACAGGTGTGATGTGCAAATTCTACTTCCAGATTTTCTCCCAGATTTTTCACTCATAGCAGTTCCTGCAAGGTCACAGGACTCCATATTTGACTTGGTCGCCTGGGTACATGCTTCTGACGGTACATATGTTAATCTTCCCGGTCCTCTCCAACAACGTGCTGCACTTGTCCCAGACTTCTGCCAGGATGGAGAACCCCAAAAAACGGCATTTCCTATTTTCATGCGGTTGGGACTGGAGTCAGGTTGGTGTTCATGCATGCGCGGTTTATGGAGGCAGCTGGCCATTTAAATCACCAGATGCCTCCACTGAAGTGGGATTTCAGGAGTGTGAAGCCTGGGGTGTGCAGGTTAGACCAGGTAAGAGCTAGTTTGAACTTGGTGAATTTGTTTGGATAGTCAGTGTACTCCTTTGGATATGGCCCTGTACACCTTTGTGGAGAGGTAAGGCATCATTTGGGATTGCTAAAGGTAAACATGGCTGTGTGTAAAAAAATGCAAGCTCATTGGAGCTATCAAAGCTGTCAAGGAACTGTCAAAGGATACAAAGTGAGTTGGCGTTGAGGGGGTAAAGGGTGGGTGGGGTAGCCCGCTGAGAGCCAGCCATTTGCCTTTACTGCTGACCTCCATGATCCACCTTCCCCCCATGACCCTGACCCTGTGACCCGCATCTTACCATTGCTCTCCTGTAGCCTGAGGTCTGGTGATGATACTTCGCCTTGGATCGGTATAGTACTGGTGTCACTGTCGTTCAGTAGAGCTGATGGTCTCTGATTGGCTGGTGGGACTTCCACCCCAGGGTCCTTGATCCCAGGGAAGGCCCTCTGCTGTCCAGCTAAGTGCCTGAGTGGCACTTAATACGACGAATCTTCCCTAAAAGAGGTGACATGGGGCTCTTACTGGCTCTCTGGCAGGCGGGCGAGACCCTCCACACCTCCATTAAATAACACACATAGAGAGATTTGAAATATGTGAACAAGAAAGAGAAAACAAGAAAGAATTGCATTTATATCTATAACAAATTTAAAATCTTAAATCTGTACATAATTGTTGACTGCATAACATTACTGCTGCTTAAAGTATCAAAGAAGAGTTATGTTGGACTCAGCATTAACTCTGCTTCTTCCTCCACAAATGCTGCCAGACCTGCTGAGTTTTTCCAGCACTTTGTTTTTGTTACATCCTGTTATATTTTTGGTCTTGAATCTCATGTAGAGCACCATGGAAGACCAATAACGAGTTAAAAACTATGGCCAGGATTTTGTGATGGTAATGACAGAAAAACTGTCCGCCTTTGCCACCATTACTCCACTGAAACTGACAGAAGCTCCAGGAGTCCACACATGTGGAAATCAAAAAGTTGCTCTCAATGGTTCTATGCTACTACAGGGCCAACAGTGATAGTGGAGGTCACCCCAGAGTGCAATCTCTAAGCAATCAGTTAATTTATGAAAACCTCTCCTTCTACACTGTTAGGTTTGCTGTAGAAAACATTGAAAAAGTTGCACCTTTTTGAATGAGGGTTTTTTAATGGAATGCTATATTCATAATTACTGCTAAGCACCCTCAATGGCTTTGAAGACCTAATCTTATATTTGAAGAATATCAAATTTCTTCATTTTGTTTAAAAATTCCATATATTTTTAATTTTCTTTAGTTTGTTTATGATATTTATCTTCAATGTTAATCATAGTCATTTATTTTTCTATCTGAAAATTAAAATTAAAAGTGAAGGGATTCACCACTTTTATCTTCCTGGTTTGCTGTCTATGAGAATGCTTCTCTGTGATTTTCTACTTACCCTGCTTGCTGACATCCCTGCTACTGGATGCCTGGAGATCCCCTTGACTTGGTGCCAGATTTAAACTGCCATCGGGAAAGGGGAAATCCACACTCCAGAGATTGCGAGATCTTTGTGGCAGTTTTCTTTAAGGTCAACAGTGAGCACTGTTACTTTGCAGCTGACCACAAAATCCAGTCCTATGTTGGGTCGTTGATCCCTCTTAGTCAAAGAATGGA
The DNA here is from genome assembly GCF_017639515.1 of Carcharodon carcharias. Lineage (NCBI taxonomy): Eukaryota > Metazoa > Chordata > Chondrichthyes > Lamniformes > Lamnidae > Carcharodon > Carcharodon carcharias. Next base: position 39,049,869 of record NC_054474.1, on the reverse strand, counting down.
ATTGAGCCATGAAGACTAAGAATATATCCATTTTAATCTCCAGTCTGTGTTGAATTAGCTGAGCTTAGCTGGAGTGGTGATTGGGTTCTATAATTAGCGTTAGTGCTGCAGGGCTCAGAAAGGAAAGTATCAGCCAGAACTCTGATATTTACTGATCTCCACAACACGTTGGCAGAGATGGTGCAGTGAGAATTTCGGCTCCAAGGAGGAAAGATTCCCTCATGACTTGACCTCAAAATGGCCCTGCAGCATTCTGCAGTACAAACAGAATGGGCAGATCATGTGGTGCAGTGACTGGAAGTTACACCTGCAGAATCTGTCAAAACCACATTGCTGCAGTATCTGTTATGTTATAAAGTTAATAGAACAAAACATTGAATCAGATTAATTTAACCAGAATCATTTTACAAAATCATTTACATATATACATATTTTTAAAAACTGAGATAAATTTGTTCAGAATCATTTTAATAAATCATAAATTAATTCATATTTTTAAAAAGCCAGCTAAAACATCTAAAAAGTGATATCCATTGAAACATTGAAAAAGTCTGAAAAATCATGTTAAAAAGTGTTATATATTAAAATATTTTAACAGACAGATTATTCTTGTTAAAGTCATTTGAACATTTAAAAAGTTTAATAAATTAAATTTGTGGAGATTGTCAGATCTACCTGTATCTGATAGCCATTTCATATGTTCTCTTCAAATGCCGGCATGCTCATTAAGTATTCATAAAATGAGAGGGGGGTCCTAATGCCTTGAAATACCAGCCCTAAAATTTTTTCGATCAGAATAATTCGTTGTTAGTGGGCAGTCAGCCTGATTTCTCACTACTGCAATCTCTTGTTTTAATCAGCAGGTCAGTGACTGATCCAGCAAAGTCACAACACCACCAGAGATTGGCCCACTGCAATTTTGATGCCTATGCACTAAAGTGTAAGCACAAGAAGTTGCTGGGCCTCTCCACCATGCATAGTGAAGACTGAAAGCTTTGCCTTCATAACTTATGCAGAATTCAGGCCAATGTATGGCAGCTGAGGACAGAATCAAACTCAACTGTGATGCCTCTTTGCCTTAGCCTGATGGCCTCTAACAATTACTAAGTAGATACTGGGAGATACCAATGACACCATCAGCACCTGTAAATGTAAGAGGCAAATTATAAGAAAGAAATTACTTGTAACATGGGCAATTCACTCCCTGCATAGACAACACATGACTAAGTCCTGCCAAATTTGAATTTTAAATGCCAATAGATTATAAAACAACAGGATTGTTCCAATTCTGAGATTCGGAAAAGAATAAGTTAGACTGAGAAACAACACGATAAATCATGTTTTAAATATAGTGACAATTCAGGGAGGAGGCAGAGCAGGTTAGCTTATTTGGAATTTAAGGGGAATTAAGAGAGCAAGAAATTTCAGAGAGAGAAAGTAACATGAAAGTTTGTTAGAGGAGAGAGTGTGATTGGAGGCTAAGACTGCTTTCCAGATGGCTCAGGTTCATGCCAGATTGATGTGGGGAGAAGTTCCTCTCTCTATCTCTCTCTCTCTCTCTTTCTACTAGCTGTATCAGCTCAAAATAAAACAATTTTGGCTCCATCTCAATCTCATTCTTACCAGGTACAAATCCAAGTGCAAAGTTGACCAAAATTTAGCAGTAAATTGCTAATCTAACTGATAATGAAATCATAATAATAGCCAATATGGATAATGTGACATTGATCAGTGTTTTTCTGATGACCAATTAAGCCACCCTGGGCTGGATTTTCTTTCTTGAGGTGGAGTAGTAGTGGAGCAGGACATCTTCCTGCACCTCCACTCCTGCTGAAGTTCCAGTGCACCTTCCTCCATCAGGGTAACTTGGAGTCTGCTTTGCAAGACCAACTGGATTCGTGTGATCAGTGCATGCTCCTGGAACACCACTGCAGCACCCAAAGAAACTGCCAGGGACTCTAAGACAAAAGAGACACCAAAAGAAAGTAGCTGTAATTTTTCTAGGACTTGGCCAAGACTGAGGCTTAGCGTAGCTACATGGGGCTAAACTGGGGAGAGAGGAGATCAATACTACGCCCTCACCATCAGTTAGCTAACAATGAGACCTTGGATTTTCAAATGCTGATGGGAACAGTGGTAAGAAGGTAAGGAAAATCTATTCTTTTGTAGCTCAATCAACCTCAGGCAGAACACGGTGGGTCACTGTTATTTATAAATTCAGACTGAGTTAAGTGCTACTGAGCAGCGTCTGAGCACCAGCAGCTCATGACAACTATGCACATTTGAATATGGTCAACAATTATTGACAATGGAGCACATGGGGATTCTAAAAGTGTGGCAAAGAGATTCATGTGGAATTCTCAGGCCTCTGTTTTTACCAAATATAAACAGGGCAATACACTACAGTCCTTCTCTGAAGAATGTCTTAAGCCAGTCATTTTCTTGGAGCTGCTTCTTTTCAGCTGTTACGTAACTTTGTTAGAAGTGCAGAAAAATCCCATTTAAGAACGTAAAAGAGTTTTCCATCATAAATTTGATGAAATTACAATGACAGAGGAGCTGCGAGAAAATTGCTAGCCATGGTCTACTGAATCCCCACTCCAGGAGATTTGTTGAAGCTCTGTGGAAAGGGTAGTGAGATTAGCAACATCAGGAGCAGCGGCTTTGGAATTGTTAATGAAGGTTTATTGATTCATTCCCACTGTGCAGCTCCACAAGTATTGCCTTCTGTTCTGAACATTTTAAGTCGTCTGTTCCTGATTGATATTCCTCCAATGAACCAATTGAAATAATTGAAACTGCACAAGAAAAAGCTAATTCGCTTCTATTGTCCACTTGCAGTTCTCATCAATTTTAAGTATTTATCTATGTGCACTATAATGGAGGGTATTTGGGGCAGTTTGCAGTTGATATACACTATAGGTAAGTGTCATCTTTGAAAATGCTCATTTGTAAATAACTCATGAAAATAGGGTCATTCAGCTAGTCATTCTTAAAGCCTGCCACTAGAAATGGTATAAGGTATTTCTGAGAGTTTGAAGTGCTTTTTTGCTAGTGCTTATTTAGGTTGGCATTTGAACCAGCTCCTGGTATTTATACCGGACTATGAAGTCCCACTCCCTTATCCCAGGAACCAAATTATAGTCCAGTTTACTTCCAGGCTAAGGGAGATGATGGATTTAGTAATGTATTATAACTCTTTCGAGTACAAACACGTTTCCATCTGTTCCTATTCAGATGAAGTTACATTGTTTCATAGTTTGCCATTATGAGATCTGAACTCTTGATTTCTGAAATTGCCACCTGCTCGAGAATTTCTAAAAACGCCGGCAGGGCTCGTACGGGACTTGAACCCAGAAAAACTGTAACTCTTTCGCGTACAAACCCGTTTCCATCTGTTTCAGATGAAGTTACATTGTTTCATAGTTTGCCATTGTGAGATTTGAACTCTTGACCTTGGGGTTACAAACCCAGTACTATAACCACTTGGCTATTTAGACCAAGCAATTTGTTGTAACTCTTTCGAGTACAAACCCGTTTCCATCTGTTTCAGATGAAGTTACACTGTTTCATGGTTTGGCATTGTGAGATTTGAACTCTTGATCTTGGGGTTACAAACCCAGTACCATAACCACTTAGCTATTTAGGCCAAGCAAATATAAGCTGGTTTAACTCTTTTGAGTATAAACACATTTCCATCTATTTCAGATGAAGTTACATTGTTTCATCATTGTGAGATTTGAACTCTTGAGCTTGGGGTTACAAACCCAGTACCATAACCACTTAGCTATTTAGGCCAAGCCAGTAATGTATTGTACATGGAGTAATTCACAGATCCCAATTAGCCCATACCTTGGCCTAAATAAGTGGCAGTGTGCTTAATTTTTTTTATTCATTCAAGGGATGTGGGCTTCACTGGCTATGCCGCATTTATTGTCCATCCCTAATTGCCCTTGAGAAGGTGGTGGTGAGCTGCCTCCTTGAATCACTGCAGTCCCTGAGGTGTAGGTACATCCATAGTGTTGTTAAGGAGGGAGTTCCAGGATTTTGACCCAGTGACAGTGAAGGAACAATTGTATATTTCCAAGTCAGGATGATGAGTGGCTTGTAGGGGAACTTCCAGTTGGTGGTGTTCCCGTGTGTCTGCTGCCCTTGTCCTTCTAGATGGTAGTGGTCGTGGGTTTGGAAGATGCTGTCTAAGGAGTCTTGCTGAGTTTCTGCAGTGCATCTTTTAGATGATACACACTGCTGCTACTGTGTGTCTGAGGTGGAGGGAGTGAATGTATATGGAAGGGGTGCCAATTGAATGGGCTGCTTTGTCCTGGATTGTGTGAAACTTCTTGAATGTTGTTAGAGCTGCATTCATCTAGGCAAGCGGAGAGTATTCCATCATATTCCTGACTTGTGCCTTGTAGATTGTGGACAGATTTTGGGAAGTTAGGGGGTGAGTTACTCACCTCAGGATTCCTAGTCTCAAGCTTGCTCTTGTAGCCACAGTATTTGTATGGCTAGTCCAGTTCAGTTTCTGGTCAATGGTAATCCTCAGGTTGCTGATAGTGGGGGGGTTCAGTGATGATAATGCCATTGAAAGTCAAGTGCGATGGTTAGATTCTCTCTTGTTGGAAATAGTCATTGTCTGCTATTTGTGTGGTGCGAATGTTACTTGCCACTTGTCAGCCCAAGCCTGGATGTTGTCCAGGTCTTGCTGCATTTGAACATGGACTGCTTCACTATCTGAGGAGTCGTGAATGGTGCTGAACATTGTGCAGTCATCAGCGAACATCCACAATTCTGACCTTATGTTGGAAGGAAGGTCATTGATGAAGCAGCTGAAGAAGATGGTTGGGCCTAGGACACTACCCTGAAGAACCCCTGCAGCAATGTCCTGGAGCTGAGATGGCTGACTTCCAACAACTACAACCATCTTCCTCTGTGCTCAGTATGACTCCAACCAGCGGAGATGTTCCCCCCAGTTCCCATTGGCTCCAGTTTTGTTAGGGGTCCTTAATGCCACAGTCGTTCACATTTGGCCTTGATGTCAAGGGCAGTTACTCTCACTTCACAATATTGGTACCATTGTGAAATTGCATATCACAGGTAGTCCTGGCAGAAACAGTCCTTGTGAAATCACAAAACGGGTTGTGCTCCTATTCATGTTGGCTTCATTCAGATATGTTAGTCAAAAAACACAGCACGTTCACCTTCCTGATGCATTACAACCAGCTCCTCTCAATAAGTGGTTAATTGCTGTTAATAATTACCTTGCTGTGATTCCACATGTTCCCACAGTACTTAGATCTGCCTCACCTACTGAAAATAGTGCAATAATCATCCTTATCCAGGCACCCTCAAATGATCTCACCCCAGTATTATTTACATATTCCTTACTTTTCTTTTGTCACATATTTTTCAAAGCTCTACCCCTCTTTACAGCCTTCCACCATTGAAGGTATAAGTTTGCCTTGGAATATGTTTGTTTATTTTTTCTTAGTCATCATCTTTCTAGGCTTTATGGCTAAACACAGGCCAGATATAGTTTGATGGATGGTTTTAATGTAAACCAGAACGCCAATTTGATTGCCCAGATAGAAACCTTATGCATCATAACACTTAATGCAAACATATTTACTCACTACAGATCCCTGAGCCAATGCATGATATCTTACAGATAGAAACTTACTACCATTCCCTATTCACTCACTTGTCCAAAATTCTTGAGCCACGTACAACATTTAAGCCGTTTTTATGTTGCAATTGGGCTTGGTGGCAATGTTAAGAATGGAAAAATGCCCCCCAAAAAAGTCCTGCTAATTCACAATATAAGGCTTGGTAGTTAATTTTTTAGAGTACGTTTTATGACCATGCATCTGTGAGAGTGCTTCACACCAACTTTTTTTTGCTGAAGATGCAATTCTAAAGGACATCCCCTAACACTCCCAAAGATGAATACAGCAAGAGCCTCCTGTGCTGCAGCATGTACTCATTGGAAAACCCAGGGCTGGAGTAAAATGAGCACAAGAAAATTGAATTTTAGCCACAATACTGAGCTCCACTCAGAAGTAAAATTGGCCAGAAGCCAATTTGCTACATGCCAGCCCACTGCGCAATCATAACATGCTGCAGGTGGGCTAAATTGGTAGAGAGTGGGACTTCTGCCCCACATTTGGGAGGATGCCCTTCCATCGGGAACTGCTAGCCAATCTGATTGGCCGGCAGCCCACCAATCCAGGCAGTGCCAAAGCTGAGTTGTGGGCGCTGCTGGGACTGCAGGAAGAAGGTCCGAGGAGGATCATGGCTGCCCTGAGAAGGTAAGTCATAGACTCAGAGATGTTTAGAGCACAGAAGGAGGCCATTCAGCCCATAGTGTCTGTGCCGGTCAAAAATATCTGACTATACTAATCCCATTTTCCAGCACTTGGCCCATATCCCAGAGTGAATATCTGAATATTTCTTAAATGTTACAAGAGTTTCTGACTCAACCACCCTTTCAGGCAGGGTGTCCCAGACTCCCACTACCCTCTGGGTGAAAAAAATTCTCCTCAACTCCCCTCTTATTCTTCTACCTCTTACCTTAAATCTATGCCCCCTGGTTATTGACCCCTCTACTAATGGAAAAAGTGCCTTCCTATCCACCCTATTTATATCCCTTATAATCTTTTACACCTTTATCAGGCACCCTCTCAACCTTTGCTGCTGCAAGGAAAACAGCCCCAGCCTATCCATTCTTTCTTCATAGCTCAGACACTCCAGCCCAGGCAGCATCCTGGTAAATCTCCTCTGCACCCTCTCCAGTGCAATCACTCTTCCTATAATGTGGTGGCCAGAACTGCATGCAGTACTCCGGTTCTGGTCCAACCAGTGTTTTATACAGTTCTAGTATAACCTCCCTGCTCTTGTATTCTATGCCTCAGTTAATAAAGGCAATGTCCCAAATGCCTTCTTAACAACCTCATCTACCCATCCTGCTACCTTCAGGGATCTGTAGATATGCACACCAAGGTCCCTCTGATCTTCAGTACTTTCCAAAGTCCTACCATTCATAGTGTAATCCCTTGCCTTGTTAGCCCTCCCGAAGTGCATTACCTGACACTTTTCCGGGTTGAATCCCATTTGCCACTGCTCTGGCCACCTGACCAGTCCATTGATATCTTCCTGTACTTTACGGCTATCCTCCTCGCTATTTACTACCCTACCAATTTTTGTGTCATCCGCAAACTTTTTGATCATACCTCCTACATTTAAGTCCAAATCATTTATGTACACCACAAACAACAGGGTTCCCAGCACCGAGCCCTGTGGAACCCCACGGGAAACTGACTTCCAATCACAAAAACATCCCTCTATCATCACCCTCTGCTTCCTGCCTCACAGCCAACTTTGTATCCAATATTCTGGGATCCAACATGCCACTTTGCCTCTTTGGGCTCTTACTTTCTTGAACAGTCTGCCATGAGGCACCTTATCAAAAGTCTTGCTAAATTCCATGTAGACCACATCAAATGCATTACTGTTATCAACATTCCTGGTTACCACCTCCAAAATTTGATCAAATTTGTCAAACACGATATTACCTTATCAAGTCCATGCTGATTATCCCTGATTAATCCATGTACCTCCAAGTGCGGATATATTCTGCCCCTCAGAATTCTTTCTGGTAACTTCCTCACCACCAAGGTTAGACTGACTGGCCTGTAATTTCCTGGTCTATCTCTTCCTCCCTTTTTTAATAATGGGACAACGTTAGCAGTCCTCCAGTCCTCCGGCACCTCAACTGTGGCCAGAGAGGATTTGAGAATTACTGCCAGGCCCCTGGTATCTCTTTCCTTGCCTCCCTCAACAGCCTGGGATACACCCCATCCGGTCCTGTAGATTTATCCACTTCTAAGACTGCTAAACCCACTAGTATCTCCTCTTTCTCTAAGTTAATTCCTCCTAATATTTCACAGTCCTCCACCCTAATGCCTATACCTGTGTCATCCTTTTCCATTATGAAGACCGACATAAAGTATTCATTGAGGACTGTACCCACGTCTTACGGTTCCATTACCTCTATGGCCCTTAATTGGCCCTACTCTTTCCCTAGTTATTCTCTTGCTCTTATATATTTAAAACCCTTTGGGTTTTCCTTTATTCTACCCACCAATGCTTTCTCATGCACTCTCTTAGCTTTCCTAATTTCCTTTTTATTTCCCCATTGCACTTTTTATTCTCCTCAAGGGAGTCTGCTGTATTGAGCCCTTGGCATCTGCCAAAAGCTTATCTTTTATTCATAATCTTAACCTTTATGTCCCTTGATATCCAGGGTTCTCCGGACTTGATTCCCCTCTTTTGTCTTTATGGGAACATATTTGCCCTGTACTCTCGCTATTACCTCCTTGAATGCCTCCCACTGCTCTGACACAGTTTTATCTGCAAGTAGCTGCTCCCAGCTCACTTGGGCCACATCATATCTCATCTTAGTAAAATTAGCCTTTCCCCAGTTTAGAACTTTTGATCCTGGCCCAACCTTATCCTTTTCCATAGCTATCCTAAATCTAACTGAGTTATGGTCACTATCTCCAAAATGCTCCCCTACTAATACGCCTTCCACCTGCTCGGGCTCATTTCTAGAAATTAGGTCCAGAACTACCCCCTCCCTTGTTGGACTTTCTGGTCCTGGCTAAAAAAGTTCTCCTGGATGCAACTTAAGAGTTTTCCTCCCTCCCTACCTTGCACACTAAAACGATCTCAGTTAATATTTGAGTAGTTAAAATCCCCTACTATTACTGTTTTAATATTCTTCCGCTTCTCTGAAATTTGATTACATATTTGATCCTCTCTCTGTCCCTGACTGTTTGGGGGCCTATAGTACATACCCAACAGTGTGTTTGCCCCTTTTATGTTTTTTTACTTTTACACATATGGCCTCATTTGTTGAACCTTCCAAGATATCATCCCACCTCACTGCTATAATTGATTCCTTGATCAATAATGCAACCCCCCCTCCTCTTCTATTCCACTCTCTATCTCATCTGAATACCCTATAACCAGGAATGTTGAGCTGCCAATCCTGTCCTTTTAGCTAAGTCTCGGTCATAGCTATGATATCATACTCCCTATGATATGCCCTCAGCTCATCTGTCTTATTCCTCAGGCTCCTTGAAATAAAATATATTCCATTTAGCCTTGCTAAACTCACTTCTTTCTTATCTAGCCTATGTTTCCTCTGCCCTCCAGACTCACTTACTAGCGTTTTAACTTCTAATTCCATCTCAGCATATTCTCCCCTCTGAACTACTTTACAGAATTCTATCGCCCTGCCAATTTTGTTTAAATCCACCCCAACAGCACTGTCCTGGGGTTTTAGGGTGGGGAGGGATCCCAAAGACCAGGACGAGGGAGGGCAAGGCGGGAGCGGGGGTGGGGGCACCAGGTTCATCCGGGCAGGTAGTGCAGGAGGAAGGGGGGAGGTGACATTTTGGGGCCGGTGCACTCAATGTGCACAGGGCACACCCTGAATAATGTGCCCCCCTTTCCTTCCTGCCTTTGATCATGTAGGCCTTTAAAAACATCCTGCTCACTGCTGCCTGACTGCCCACACCAACTGTATTATCAAGTGAGCAGCATATTATTCAGGTCAATAGGCTTGTTTAGAAGCCTAAATCACCATTAATTATTGATTTGCATATGGTGTGCTGACTGCCAATTTCTGCGCCTGTCCACCTAGCATATTATAGGAAGGTGGTAGGCTTGGCCGCCCAACCTATTTTACGTGCCCTCTTGCCCACAGACAACATGCCCAGCGGGTAAAATCGAGCCCATTGTTTAGATGATCAGGAATCACTTCGAGAAATTGATCCCTTAGTTGACAGACTCTTTTGATCTGTTGCTTTCTACTCCTGTAACAATAATTTCAAATACCACTGGTCCTATGACAACATTTCTGTAATTACCAGGTTAACCTTTCCGCATCATCTGAAATCTTTCTCAGGCATCAATTTATATGCAGTAAGGATAGCACATTTTACATTTTCACGGTTCATCCTGTCCACTCGCAAAATGTTTTTTGCGTTTTTTGCGAAGTGATGGCATTCACCTTTCAGGCCAACCTGCTTTCTTCCACTTTGCTAATCATTCCAAAACCTTAAAGAAATGATTGATGTTGTCCCCTCTTTTAATACCTGTGTTACATGTGGCTCACTTATCTCTGATAAAAACAAAAAAACTGCGGATGCTGGAAATCCAAAACAAAAACAGAATTACCTGGAAAAACTCAGCAGGTCTGGCAGCATCGGCGGAGAAGAAAAGAGTTAACGTTTCGAGTCCTCATGACCCTTCGACAGAACTTGAGTTCGAGTCCAGGAAAGAGCTGAAATATAAGCTGGTTTAAGGTGTGTGTGGGGGAGGCGGAGAGATAGAGAGACAGAGAGGTGGAGGGGGTTGGTGTGGTTGTAGCGACAAACAAGCAGTGATAGAAGCAGATCATCAAAAGATGTCAACAACAATAGTACAATAGAACACATAGGTGTTAAAGTTAAAGTTGGTGATATTATCTAAACGAATGTGCTAATTAAGAATGGATGGTAGGGCACTCAAGGTATAGCTCTAGTGGGTTTTTTTTTTTATTTTTTTTTTATATATATAATGGAAATAGGTGGGAAAAGGAAAATCTTTATAATTTATTGGGAAAAAAAAAAGAAGGGGGAAACAGAAAGGGGGTGGGGATGGGGGAGGGGACTCACGACCTAAAGTTTTTGAGTTCAATATTCAGTCCGGAAGGCTGTAAAGTCCCTAGTCGGAAGATGAGGTGTTGTTCCTCCAGTTTGCGTTGGGCTTCACTGGAACAATGCAGCAAGCCAAGGACAGACATGTGGGCAAGAGAGCAGGGTGGAGTGTTAAAATGGCAAGCGACAGGGAGGTTTGGGTCATTCTTGCGGACAGACCGCAGGTGTTCTGCAAAGCGGTCGCCCAGTTTACGTTTGGTCTCTCCAATGTAGAGGAGACCACATTGGGAGCAACGAATGCAGTAGACTAAGTTGGGGGAAATGCAAGTGAAATGCTGCTTCACTTGAAAGGAGTGTTTGGGTCCTTGGACGGTGAGGAGAGAGGAAGTGAAGGGGCAGGTGTTGCATCTTTTGCGTGGGCAAGGGGTTGTGCCATAGGAGGGGGTTGAGGAGTAGGGGGTGATGGAGGAGTGGACCAGGGTGTGCCAGAGGGAGCGATCCCTACGGAATGCCGATAAGGGGGGTGAAGGGAAGATGTGTTTGGTAGTGGCATCATGCTGGAGTTGGCGGAAATGGCGGAGGATGATCCTTTGAATGCGGAGGCTGGTGGGGTGATAAGTGAGGACAAGGGGGACCCTATCATGTTTCTGGGAGGGAGGAGAAGGAGTGAGGGCGGATGCGCGGGAGATGGGCCGGACACGGTTGAGGGCCCTGTCAACGACCGTGGGTGGAAAACCTCGGTTAAGGAAGAAGGAGGACATGTCAGAGGAACTGTTTTTGAATGTAGCATCATCGGAACAGATGCGACGGAGGCGAAGGAACTGAGAGAATGGGATGGAGTCCTTACAGGAAGTGGGGTGTGAGGAGCTGTAGTCGAGATAGCTGTGGGTGTCGGTGGGTTTGTAATGGATATTGGTGGACAGTCTATCACCAGAGATTGAGACAGAGAGGTCAAGGAAGGGAAGGGAAGTGTCAGAGATGGACCACGTGAAAATGATGGAGGGGTGGAGATTGGAAGCAAAATTAATAAATTTTTCCAAGTCCTCACGAGAGCATGAAGCAGCACCGAAATAATCATCGATGTACCGGAGAAAGAGTTGTGGAAGGGGGCCGGAGTAGGACTGCAACAAGGAATGTTCCACATACCCCATAAAGAGACAGGCATAGCTGGGGCCCATGCGGGTACCCATAGCCACACCTTTTATTTGGAGGAAGTGAGAGGAGTTGAAGGAGAAATTGTTCAGCGTGAGAACAAGTTCAGCCAGACGGAGGAGAGTAGTGGTGGATGGGGATTGTTCGGGCCTCTGTTCGAGGAAGAAGCTAAGGGCCCTCAGACCATTCTGGTGGGGGATGGAGGTGTAGAGGGATTGGACGTCCATGGTGAAGAGGAAGCGGTAGGGGCCAGGGAACTGGAAATTGTTGATGTGACGTAAGGTGTCAGAGGAATCACGGATGTAGGTGGGAAGGGACTGGACAAGGGGAGAGAGAAGGGAGTCAAGATAACGAGAAATGAGTTCTGTGGGGCAGGAGCAAGCTGAGACGATCGGTCTACCGGGGCAGTTCTGTTTGTGGATTTTGGGTAGGAGATAGAAGCGGGCCGTCCGAGGTTGGGCAACTATCAGGTTGGAAGCTGTGGGAGGGAGATCCCCAGAGGAGATGAGGTCAGTGACAGTCCTGGAAACAATGGCTTGATGTTCAGTGGTGGGGTCATGGTCCAGGGAGAGGTAGGAGGAAGTGTCTGCGAGTTGACGCTCAGCCTCCGCGTGGTAGAGGTCAGTGCGCCAGACAACAACAGCACCACCCTTGTCAGCGGGTTTGATGACAATGTCAGGGTTGGACCTGAGAGAATGGAGTGCAGTAAGTTCAGAGAGAGACAGGTTAGAATGGGTGAGAGGAGCAGAGAAATTGAGACGACTAATGTCGCGCCGACAGTTCTCAATGAAAAGATCGAGAGAAGGTAAGAATCCAGAGGGAGGGGTCCAGGTGGAGGGAGAATATTGAAGATGGGTAAAAGGATCCGTTGAACTGGGAGAGGACTCCTGCCCAAAGAAGTGAGCCCGGAGACGAAGACGGCGGAAGAAGAGTTCAGTATCATGCCGAGCCCGAAATTCATTGAGGTGAGGGCGTAAGGGTATGAAACTAAGTCCTTTGCTGAGCACTGAACGTTCAGCATCGGAGAGGGGAAGGTCAGGGGGTATAGTGAATACACGGCTGGGGTTGGGATTGGAAGATGGGGTGGGGACGGAGGGACAGGCAGGGGTGGAGGGTCCTAGATGGGTGTTGGTGTCGATGAGTTGTTGGAGCTTGCGTTCCTTAGCACTTGAGAGAAAGAGAAAAAGTTTCTTGTTGAGGCGTCGGATGAGCCGAAGGATAAAATGAAACTGGGGGCACGCGCAGCTTTGAAAAAGGGTACGGCGGTGCTGCTGGAGGGAGAGGTCGAGTGTGTTCATATGGCGGCGCATGGCACTGAGAGTGGATTTCAGAATGTGACGGGAACAGCAGTCCGAGAAACGTTTTATGTCCCGGAGATACCTGTAATCCTGGGTGGGTTCGAAACATGAGGGGTGGAATTTCAGTTGAAATCCATGTGGGGTAAGTCGGAGACGGAGACAGTCACTGAGAAAGGAGATATGGCTGTGAAAGCGGGTTTTAGTAAACACCTTGTCAAACACTAGGAGAGAAATGGAAAGCAATGAAGGTGAACAAGGCAACAGAGAAATCCGGAAATCTTGTCGCAGAGGGGAACAGAACTTCTTCAAGGAGGTAGGCATTTCTTGAAGAGCAGTGGCAGTCAATTAAACACAGAGATAAAAACAAAAAAACTGCGGATGCTGGAAATCCAAAACAAAAACAGAATTACCTGGAAAAACTCAGCAGGTCTGGCAGCATCGGCGGAGAAGAAAAGAGTTGACGTTTCGAATCCTCATGACCCTTCGACAGAACTTGAGTTCGAGTCCAGGAAAGAGCTGAAATATAAGCTGGTTTAAGGTGTGTGTGGGGGGGGCGGAGAGATAGAGAGACAGAGAGGTGGAGGGGGTTGGTGTGGTTGTAGCGACAAACAAGCAGTGATAGAAACAGATCATCAAAAGATGTCAACAACAATAGTACAATAGAACACATAGGTGTTAAAGTTAAAGTTGGTGATATTATCTAAACGAATGTGCTAATTAAGAATGGATGGTAGGGCACTCAAGGTATAGCTCTAGTGGGTTTTTTTATATATATATAATGGAAATAGGTGGGAAAAGGAAAATCTTTATAATTTATCGGGAAAAAAAAAATCTCCTACCCAAAATCCACAAACAGAACTGCCCCGGTAGACCGATCGTCTCAGCTTGCTCCTGCCCCACAGAACTCATTTCTCGTTATCTTGACTCCCTTCTCTCTCCCCTTGTCCAGTCCCTTCCCACCTACATCCGTGATTCCTCTGACACCTTACGTCACATCAACAATTTCCAGTTCCCTGGCCCCTACCGCTTCCTCTTCACCATGGACGTCCAATCCCTCTACACCTCCATCCCCCACCAGGATGGTCTGAGGGCCCTTAGCTTCTTCCTGGAACAGAGGCCCGAACAATCCCCATCCACCACTACTCTCCTCCGTCTGGCTGAACTTGTTCTCACGCTGAACAATTTCTCCTTCAACTCCTCTCACTTCCTCCAAATAAAAGGTGTGGCTATGGGTACCCGCATGGGCCCCAGCTATGCCTGTCTCTTTATGGGGTATGTGGAACATTCCTTGTTGCAGTCCTACTCCGGCCCCCTTCCACAACTCTTTCTCCGGTACATCGATGATTATTTCGGTGCTGCTTCATGCTCTCGTGAGGACTTGGAAAAATTTATTAATTTTGCTTCCAATCTCCACCCCTCCATCATTTTCACGTGGTCCATCTCTGACACTTCCCTTCCCTTCCTTGACCTCTCTGTCTCAATCTCTGGTGATAGACTGTCCACCAATATCCATTACAAACCCACCGACACCCACAGCTATCTCGACTACAGCTCCTCACACCCCACTTCCTGTAAGGACTCCATCCCATTCTCTCAGTTCCTTCGCCTCCGTCGCATCTGTTCCGATGATGCTACATTCAAAAACAGTTCCTCTGACATGTCCTCCTTCTTCCTTAACCGAGGTTTTCCACCCACGGTCGTTGACAGGGCCCTCAACCGTGTCCGGCCCATCTCCCGCGCATCCGCCCTCACTCCTTCTCCTCCCTCCCAGAAACATGATAGGGTCCCCCTTGTCCTCACTTATCACCCCACCAGCCTCCGCATTCAAAGGATCATCCTCCGCCATTTCCGCCAACTCCAGCATGATGCCACTACCAAACACATCTTCCCTTCACCCCCCTTATCGGCATTCCGTAGGGATCGCTCCCTCTGGCACACCCTGGTCCACTCCTCCATCACCCCCTACTCCTCAACCCCCTCCTATGGCACAACCCCTTGCCCACGCAAAAGATGCAACACCTGCCCCTTCACTTCCTCTCTCCTCACCGTCCAAGGACCCAAACACTCCTTTCAAGTGAAGCAGCATTTCACTTGCATTTCCCCCAACTTAGTCTACTGCATTCGTTGCTCCCAATGTGGTCTCCTCTACATTGGAGAGACCAAACGTAAACTGGGCGACCGCTTTGCAGAACACCTGCGGTCTGTCCGCAAGAATGACCCAAACCTCCCTGTCGCTTGCCATTTTAACACTCCACCCTGCTCTCTTGCCCACATGTCTGTCCTTGGCTTGCTGCATTGTTCCAGTGAAGCCCAACGCAAACTGGAGGAACAACACCTCATCTTCCGACTAGGGACTTTACAGCCTTCCGGACTGAATATTGAATTCAACAACTTTAGGTCGTGAGTCCCCTCCCCCATCCCCACCCCCTTTCTGTTTCCCCCTTCTTTTTTTTTTCCCAATAAATTATAAAGATTTTCCTTTTCCCACCTATTTCCATTATATATATAAAAAAAAACCCACTAGAGCTATACCTTGAGTGCCCTACCATCCATTCTTAATTAGCACAAAACAAAAACAGAATTACCTGGAAAAACTCAGCAGGTCTGGCAGCATCGGCGGAGAAGAAAAGAGTTGACGTTTCGAGTCCTCATGACCCTTCGACAGAACTTGAGAACTCAAGTTCTGTCGAAGGGTCATGAGGACTCGAAACGTCAACTCTTTTCTTCTCCGCCGATGCTGCCAGACCTGCTGAGTTTTTCCAGGTAATTCTGTTTTTGTTTTGGATTTCCAGCATCCGCAGTTTTTTTGTTTTTATCTCTTAATTAGCACATTCGTTTAGATAATATCACCAACTTTAACTTTAACACCTATGTGTTCTATTGTACTATTGTTGTTGACATCTTTTGATGATCTGCTTCTATCACTGCTTGTTTGTCGCTACAACCACACCAACCCCCTCCACCTCTCTGTCTCTCTATCTCTCCCGCCCCCCCCACACACACCTTAAACCAGCTTATATTTCAGCTCTTTCCTGGACTCGAACTCAAGTTCTGTCGAAGGGTCATGAGGACTCGAAACGTCAACTCTTTTCTTCTCCGCCGATGCTGCCAGACCTGCTGAGTTTTTCACTTATCTCTGAATCTGATTGCTGTGGGTTCTAACCCCACACCAGGGACTTGATCATAAAATGTATGCTGACAATCAAGTATTGAAAGAGTGCTGTACTTTCGGTGGTGCCATCTCTCAGATGAGATGTTAAATTGAGGCTCTGCCTGCCCTCTTCGGGGAATGTAAAAGGCCCCATGACATGTTTGAAGAGGGGAATGCATTTGCCTCAGAACCCTGGCCAATATTTATTCTTAAACCCACGTCATTAAAACTGATTAGCTAGTCATTATCACATTGCTGTTTGTGGTATTTTGCTGTGCACAAATTAGCTGCATTCTTTCAACTTTAACTGCTTTTAACTATCAAGAAAATGGATTAAACAATAAAATCATAAATAGTCACCAGAGCATACAACCTTTTTTACAATAGCTTTTCAACATAACTTTCTCATTGAGTAAGTAGAAAATAAAAAAAACAGCCACAGCAGCAGTGCTAAACAAAAATTTGACTGGAACCAAATGGACTGAACTGCTAAACTCCAAAAGAATGGCCAATTAAATGCACATTCCAACAACTCCATATGCGAAGAGGGTGAGATGAACAGCTCCAAGAACTCCAAATGACAACTCCAGTTAACAGTGGCAGGAAGAGATAGTAATGTATATAATGTTATTGGAATTTTTCTTAAAATAGAGGTTAAGCCTGTGTGTGTGTTAATTGGATTAAAACCAGCTAGCCTGGGTGCTTTGATGTATAGCAGTTTTGAGATGCAAACAGTAGGTAGACGGTACATTTGCATTTTATTGAATTGAATAGAACATTCAGAGTGGGAGTGAAACCTTGCACCTAGCTAGGGGACACCAAGAAATGTTTATATTACTAATAAAATTTTACTATGAAAGGAGTTCAAAGGGCCTGGTGATACAATAAGAGGGGAAGGCTGGGTATAACAGAAAAGAGTTTGTGTGTGCAGGGCAGAGGCATATAATATTTAAGCAGCTGTAAGCCTGCAACTGTCTGCAAAGGAACTAAATTGAAAGGAACCTCATTTTGAATTCATAAGGCGAAAATGCTTTGCCTGGTGTCTGTTTAAGTTTATGGTTGTTGCCTTAGTGGAGATTAATTTGGGAATTTGTTAAAGTAATGATAGTAGTCATTTGTAGCCATGTGTATGTGCTTAATTTTTTGTAAATTAATAAATGTTTCATTTAATTTGATACAAAAACCTCTCACAAACTGGTGGTCTTATTCATAAATTTAGAGCTGCAACTCTAAACATACCAATTGAAAATATAGGTTATGACAATTGTTTAAAACCTCCCCCTAGGATTTTAAATAACTCAGCTTTTATCAACTGCTGTGTCATAACAACAGGTTCAAAGAGTTAACTTGAATCTTACCTGATGTAGACAAAAACGACCTTTTGTATGTGGGAGGCCTGACAACATAACCCTAGGGCATCAGTGCAGTAGTTCCTCAGGGAAGCATCCTGAGCTCAACCATCTTCAGCTGCCTCATTAATTTCCATTATAAAGGAAGAATTAGGGCTTTTGTTCACTGTGTTCAGCTCCATTCACAACTAATGTGAAGCAGTCCATGTCAGTTTATAACAGGACATAAGTAATGTTTAGACTTGAGTTGACACAGTTGCACATGGCATTCATGCCAAATAAGTGCCAGATAATGTCCGTTTTGAACAACAGAAAGCCGAGCCATTTCCCCTTAGTTATTAATGGTAAAGCTACCACCAAGTCCCATATGATCAATACTCTTGGGGTCAACATTGACTAGAATTGGATTAGTGATATCAATACGGTGCTACAAGAATATGGAGGAGGCTGGGTGCCCTGCAACAAGCGGTTCACCTCCTAACCCTTCAAATTCCCTTCATAGTCTCCAAGTCTCAATTCACCACTGGCCTGATAGTACAACCACAGCAACACCCAAGGTTTGACATCACCCAAAACACTGTCATCCTGTAACTGAACCTGACATTCACCCACTTTACCACCAGAAAACTGAGGACACAGTCTGCATTATCTGCAGAATGCATTGTAGTAACATCCTTCATCCTCACCACCATGAATTACAAGAAGAGCAATATTGCAAGAACACCATCACGCCAAGCTGCACACCCTCCTGATTTGGAAATATATTGCTGATGCTTCATTATTGTTTACGAAACACCTTTTGTAGGAATACCACTGTTACAAGGGTGACTGAGTTTAAAGAAGAAGGCACACTTCCAACTTATCTGGGTAACCAGAGACGGGTGATTAAAAAGTACCTTTACCAGTATCCTCCACACTCCTAGAACATAGACAAAAATTAATATTTGACTTGAATAGTGAGGGGCCTCTCAAGCACATGGCTCCAGAAAAACAACTAAAATTCGCAAATTATTTGATCAAATTAAATCAGGGCATGTTTTTTTTCTGTGAGTGAAGCTTGTTGAATTCTGTCACGCTATATAAAGAGATAAAGAACTCAATATCATGTTACGCCTTAGGTGAAAATGCTTCAGTTTTGTGACACCCACACAACTAAAATTCATTCCAATTTGACTGAAAACTGGTTGTAAAATTGATTTATACCCAACAAGAAATCAGAATATTAAACTTTAACCTGACTGGACTATTTTTCCACCTCCCTTCCATCTCGAAGTCACACTTGTGCTCTTTCTAATAAGAGCTGGAAGCAGATAACCTGTTGACCCATTAGTTATATAAATTCCCTTTGGATCATGGGATATGAATGTTTTTCATTTCTCTATGGGAATGAAGAGTTCCATAGTATTAGATGTTATTTGGTTTAAAGGGTCACTGGCTACAATAAAATTGTTTAGCAGACATTGGTTCAGTTGTGTAAAGATATAGTACAAGTGAAAAAGGGTTAGTTGAATTATTTTTTTCACTGAGAAACATTATCCTCCCATCTGTTTAAGACATCATTGTAATGAATATGGCTCTTCCAGCTGTTTGGACCCCATAACAAAATAATTTGTCACACATGCACTGCCGCTTAGAGACAAAAGCAGCAATTTCAAAATGTACAATATCAAAACTTGTTGACAACACCAAATTGAAGGGTTAATACTGAAGAAGACAGCAAGAATGCAGGGAGACTTCAGGATGGCAAATTCATTTCAATATTGATATGGGTGAGGTGGTGCATTTTGGAAGGAGAACCAAGGAGGTCCTATGGAAAAAGAGGGTCCAAATGGGGTAGAGGAGCAAAGGGGCCCAGAGATCCAGATTCATAAATCATGGACAATGCAAGTCAATAGCCATTAAAAGTGCAAATCATACACTGGGGTTCATTTCTAGAAGATTAGAATTAAAAAGCAGGGAGGGTATGTTAAACTTCTAAAGAACCCTGGTTTTACCATACTTGAAGTATTGTACTCAGTTCCGCTCTCTGTATTACGAGAAAGGATACAGAGGCACTAGAAAAGAGGAAGCTGAGTTGACCTGACAGAGGTCTTAAAATGATGAAGTTATTTGATAGGGTAGATGTCGAAAGGATGTTTTAGGGAACATTAATATATGGTAGTCACTAATAACTCCACCAAAGATTTCAGGTGAAACTTCTTTATTCAGCGAGTGGTTAGTATGTGGAACTTGCTTCCACAAGGAGCCGTTGAGGTTAATAGCATTTAAGGGAAAGCTAAACATGCACATGAGGGTGGAAGGAACAGAAGGATATGTGAAGATGGTGAGATGAAGAATGTGAAGGAGACTTGTGTGGAATATTGGACCAGCATAGACCTCTTGGACTGAACAGTCTGTTTCTGTGATGAAAATATTTTATAATGCTATATCAACTTCAGATGCTACAAAAGATTTGATAGAATGATCCTAATTCCACATTTGGGTGGAATCTTCGGCTCCTGGTGGTGGGGAGCTTGGAGGCAGGAAGAACACTTAATTAGGCAGGATGTTGGCATACCCAAATTTGCTTCCTTCGCCCCGCTGCCAGAATTAAGCTATTGGCAGGAATGTCCATGGTCGACCTTCCCATCCTGCTGCCAATTGAGGGGCTTGATTGTTCACCATTTGATGGTCTGAGCCTGCCATCCCTGGGATTAATCCAGCTGCTGGTGGCTCTGACGCCTGCAGCATTCACAATAGCTACTACCCTGCAGGAAGTTTGTCACCTCGGGGTGAGGGGGTTGCTCGAACAAAGACAATCAGTGCCCTCTGAGAGCTGTGTTAATATGGCAATCACCTTGTTAAAACCAATTGCTAGGTAAACAGGTGATGGGCATTGATTATCCCAACTAAATAGAATAAAAAGATACAGCTGGAACACTTTGTGCGGAAGCTACTTGGCAGTCAGCATCACTGAGGAGTTGTCTTGAGAATAAACCAGCTTCAACCAAAAGACTAGCCTGAATTAATTCTTCCACCTCAACCTCTTATTGTGAGTAACAAGCTGTGCTTCTGAACCCCCCACCCCTCCTTTCCACAAACTCCAACCCAAGAGCTCCTGCCCCCCACCCTATCACTTACCTCTGTCCTTGGTCCTCCGCAATCCTGGGATTCCAGGGAGGTGTCCTCTCGGCAGCAACCACAGCCTCCTCAGTGGTGCAGCTGAGCACAAGAGCTTCCGGCCTCTGATTGGTTGGCAGCTCTCGCTGGGCAGGTCTTCTGCCCCCTCAGGTCTTGATTCCTGGGGAAGGCCCACTGTTGGCCTTGCCACTATCTGATTGGCATGTGGTTTGGCAGCCTTCCCTGGAAGAGGAAGCACAGGTCTCTCGCTGGCTGTCCAGCTGACAGAAGAAACCCCTGTAACCTCAAGAGGATTCTGCCCCATGGGCTGGATCTTCTGGCTGGGGCGCCACCTTGCCCACGGCAGGTCCCACCCGCAATGGGGCCGGAAAATCCCGGCCTCAAAAATCTGTCCATCCCAGTCTTAAATCTATTCACCGATGGAGCATCCACAACCCTTTGACTGAAGTAATTTTCCCCTTATCTTAGTCCTAAATGATCGACCCCTTATCCTGAAATAAGTCCTGTGTTTTAGAGTTCCCGACCAATGGAAACAACCTCCCAGGGTCTACCCTGTGATGCCCTTCAGAATTTTATAGGTTTCAATGAGATTACCTCTCATTCTTCCAAACTCCAGAGAATTTAAGTCCAATTAACTTGGCCTTTCATCTTAGGATAACCCCTTCATCCCAGGAACCTATCCAGTGAACAATTGCTGTGCCGCCTTCAATGTAAGTATATCTTTTCTTGAAAGTGGAGACCAAAACTGCACACAGTATTCCAGCTGTGGCCTCACCAAAACCCTGCACAACTGTAGCAAGGCTTTGTTATTCTTGTACTCCAATCTCCCTTGCAATAAAGGCCAATATGCCATTTGCCCACTTAATTGCTCACTGCACTAGCATGCTAACTTTCTGCTTTTGTCGTACGAATCTTTGAACATCAACACTTACAAGTTTCTCACCTTTTAAAAAAATACTCTGCTTTTCTATTCTATTGACCAAAGTGAATAACTTCACACTTCCCTATATTACACATTGTTGCATGGATGTGAAAAATGAACCACTTACAGCTATCATGAAAAGAAGTTCAACAACTTTCGTTATTGCTGTTTGCGACGCATCTCATGGAAGGACAAAATCACAAATGCGGCAATCCTCTCAAAGGCAATCCTCCTGATTATGTTGGCATTCATCAAGCGGAGATGACTTCATTGGCTTGAGCATGTTTGCAGGATGGAAGCTGGTGGCAGACAACCAGTAGGACGCCCAGCGCTCTGCTTCAAGACTGCTTGAAGGCATGACACGAAGGCTCTAAATATCGAATCTCGCACCTGAGAGACACCAGCTGACGACAAAGGAAAATGACAATATCACCTGTGAGCTGGCATGCGTCACCATGACAATCAGTAGTTTCTGCGGCTGAAGGCAACAAAATCGGAAACAACAACCCACAATGACACCTGATAACAACTTCATGTGCAGCACTTGTGGCAGAACCTGCCTCTCATGGATTGGTCTCTTCAGCCATCCACAGAAGTGCACCATGTGAA
The DNA here is from genome assembly GCF_017639515.1 of Carcharodon carcharias. Taxonomy (NCBI): domain Eukaryota; kingdom Metazoa; phylum Chordata; class Chondrichthyes; order Lamniformes; family Lamnidae; genus Carcharodon; species Carcharodon carcharias. The sequence goes on along the minus strand of NC_054474.1, from coordinate 39,027,565 downwards.
GCTGTCCTACCTCCAACAGATTTGATTTGCTGCATGTCCTTCATCTCACATAGATGGAAGGATACAGCTGATGAATGCAAAGTCAAAATGATCCCCAAGGCATAAGACAGTAAATGTGAAGGGTAAGATTAGCCCAGTCCCAGAGAAAAGCATTACTTAGATCCTCAGATCTGCCTTGGTGGTGTGTTGCAGAGTTAATAACTGCACATCGTGATAAATCTTTCAATTCCCCGAGGGTGCATCTTTTTGAACAGCTTCAAGGACACTTTGTATCCTAACATCTGTACTTAACCTTTCAACTCTATTAGGGCTCCAATTACATTGAAGCAGTTGCAAAACATTATTTACACTGTAAATGCAAATTAGCAGCATTGTACTTGAACTCCCAGCTGTAAATGGTGACACTATTTGCACCATTAGATTATTTCAATGGTGGAGTAATTTGTTATGACGCTGAGCCTCTTAGAAGACAGCTCTTTTCTGATTTTAGATTAGAAGGACTTCAGCTGCGACAGTCCAGAGGCTCTGCTTGGCAGCTGCTGTTGAATTTAAATGAACATTTATGAATAAAAATTAAATATGGTGTCAAAATGAAAATACTGTCTGTTGTTAGGTGAAAATGGCTGGAAGCTGTTATAATGTAGAGGTACATCGCTTAACCCAACCTGTTTAGATGTTAGACGCTGAGTTTGTGCGATTGTGACTTGTGGCAAACAAACCAGCAACAAGCGAACGTACTCTACATGGGGTTCCTCATACATGCCAACCTGCAAAATGTGAAAAAGCTGATAAACAGCTTCAAAAAAGATGAAACAGACAGGATTACCCATCCTTTATAGAACAAATTGGACTTTCCTTCCATTAATTTCAATGGAAGGAAAACCTGGCATGATGCTGTTATCGAACCTCAGCACCAGATTTTCCTTTCTGTGTTCCAATGAGACAGTGCTTAGAGCTCAGTTGATAAAGACAAAAACCTAGACCATGGTTGATTGTGTTTTGCAGTCTGTATTATACTACATTATATTGAAGTTCCGCGTGATTAGCTGCACCTCTCCATTAACGTATTGTGAAAGAAAGACTTCGGCCAGGATTTTCCATCCTGGGCCTATGTACCATGGCAGGGCAGGAACCGGGAGTGTTTCCCGCCACACAGCCCGGTGGGAATTTGTGCTGCATCGCGCAATGCTGGGCTTATTAATTATGCAGCCGGAGGTTTCCAGACGCATTGCGCTTCAGGGCGGGCCGGATGATGTGCCATCACCCTCACTTTAATTCCCAAGTAGCGAACCCACCATGGGAGGAAGAGATTGCCCAGCAATCCCACAGAGCTCCAGCCCACAAATTCAGTGACGCCCGCCTTGATGTGCTGCTCAGCGCAGTGGAGGCTGAGACGGGCGTCCTGTACCCTGAGGATGGAAGGAGGAGGCCAAGCTGTGTGACCAACCTTGCCTGGGGGGAAGTCACCAGGGTGGTCAGTGCCCACACCCTCCACCAGGGGACTGCAGTGTTGGAAACAGATGAATGACCTCATCTGTGCCATAAGGGCAAGTGAACACTCAATTACTCATACTCACCTCACTGGATAGTAATTGAATGCTGGAGGGACATGGGCCTCAGTGGCAAGAGCACCATCCATGTGGCCCATGAATAAAAGAGCTATTCAACATGATAAGGTGGTACCTCATAGCCCCACCGTAAGTCCACCTCGTCTGCAAGTGGAAAGGCCATTGCAGACCCCTTATCCTTCCACACAGAGAGCTCCGATGCTGCCTGGGGTGGTGGGATAGGAGGAGGGGGGGTTGCGGATGTGGAAGAAAAGGCTTAGGAATTGAGGGCACCAGCAAGCATTGCTAATGACATGCCTCTCTGAGCCCTATCCTTCTATCTGCATGGGGTCACTGCTCTGGAGGCTGCTGCCCCTGAACCTTTATGGACAACCTGCAGTGCATCAATCAGATGGCACACAACCCAGTGGGTTATGCCTAAGACTGAAAGAATGAGAAAGATACCTGAAACCCAATTGCTCTCAGCCCCACTTTCTCTCTTTGTGCAGGAAAAGTTATGGCACAACAGGAGAGAGAAAGAGAGAGAGAATGGGAGGGGGTCCACCTGAACTGAGAAACCTTACAGAGCTTGAGGACCGGGCAGCCCAGCTGGCAGGGGAGGAACCTGACCGAGCCTGTGCAGATGGAGAGGTTGGTGGGCAGTAAGTGTCCATGCATAATGTAGTCACATAGAAACCTAAGGGTCATGTGTTCCTCCATTTTGGAGGCAGCTCATGTAGTCACTCGCTCTCTCCTCTCTCACTTACAGATGCCAGCAGGAGGAGGGAAAGGCCAGAAGAAGCAGGCTTTCCCAGCATTCCCTCCAGCTCACAGAGGACCGAGGGCACTGCGGAGGAAGAATGTACACCTGTAGAGGAGTCACAACAGCATTTGCACCCTCCACCAGTGCAGAGCTACACACCTCGGTGGGTACCAGATGCGGTTCAGACAGGGTCTCACATTCTGGTGGTCATCACACGGACACGTGTTCGCAGCAGGAGGAAGCAGGGTCAGCCAACCTCACTGGCACTCGGAGGATTGCTGGGGAAGAGGCCTCTGTAGTGTTCAAGTCAGATGATGAGCCTCTAGGATGGGCCCTGCATGAGATGCTGGAGGGGCAGCGAAAGGTGGGATAATATCAGGCAGAGTTGGCGGAGACCCTCAACAGAGTGGTATGTGAGGTGGAGGAGTCCGTGTGCCTACCCTATCATGAAGTGGTGCCGAAATGTGCATGCATGGACGTCTCCATGGGGATGATGGCAGATGCCATGGAGAACCTCGTCCAGCAGAGCACCAAATTTCTGTTGTAGCCATGTGCTGACCTGCACCCCATCGCTGTGCTGACCTGCACCCCATCGCTGTGCAGACCTGCACCCCATCGCTGTGCAGACCTGCACCCCATCGCTGTGCAGACCTGCACCCCATCGCTGTGCAGACCTGCACCCCATCGCTGTGCAGACCTGCACCCCATCGCTGTGCAGACCTGCACCCCATCGCTGTGCAGACCTGCACCCCATCGCTGTGCAGACCTGCACCCCATCGCTGTGCAGACCTGCACCCCATCGCTGTGCAGACCTGCACCCCATCGCTGTGCAGACCTGCACCCCATCGCTGTGCAGACCTGCACCCCATCGCTGTGCAGACCTGCACTCCATCGCTGTGCAGACCTGCACTCCATCGCTGTGCAGACCTGCACTCCATCGCTGTGCTGACCTGCACTCCATCGCTGTGCAGACCTGCACTCCATCGCTGTGCAGACCTGCACTCCATCGCTGTGCTGACCTGCACTCCATCGCTGTGCAGACCTGCACTCCATCGCTGTGCTGACCTGCACTCCATCGCTGTGCTGACCTGCACTCCATCGCTGTGCTGACCTGCACTCCATCGCTGTGCTGACCTGCACTCCATCGCTGTGCTGACCTGCACTCCATCGCTGTGCTGACCTGCACTCCATCGCTGTGCTGACCTGCACTCCATCGCTGTGCTGACCTGCACTCCATCGCTGTGCTGACCTGCACTCCATCGCTGTGCTGACCTGCACTCCATCGCTGTGCTGACCTGCACTCCATCGCTGTGCAGACCTGCACTCCATCGCTGTGCAGACCTGCACTCCATCGCTGTGCAGACCTGCACTCCATCGCTGTGCAGACCTGCACTCCATCGCTGTGCAGACCTGCACTCCATCGCTGTGCAGACCTGCACTCCATCGCTGTGCAGACCTGCACTCCATCGCTGTGCAGACCTGCACTCCATCGCTGTGCAGACCTGCACTCCATCGCTGTGCAGACCTGCACTCCATCGCTGTGCAGACCTGCACTCCATCGCTGTGCAGACCTGCACTCCATCGCTGTGCAGACCTGCACTCCATCGCTGTGCAGACCTGCACTCCATCGCTGTGCAGACCTGCACTCCATCGCTGTGCAGACCTGCACTCCATCGCTGTGCAGACCTGCACTCCATAGCTATAGCTATGGGCGAGATCTTGCTGTGGTTATGCAAGAAAGGGATGGGGCATTTCGACCTTCCTCAGGTGCCTCTTCTCCTCAAGGAGTCAGACAGGGGCCCTCAGGCATCTAAAGGGAGGAGGAACGGGTGTTGGACATTCCTGAGACCTCCACTCAGGATTCTCTGAGGGTGTCCGGCCCTTGGAAATCCCCCTTTCCTGTGACTGCTTTAGCTTCATCCTCTGTGACCACAGAGGGAGCAACTGCCCCATAGCAGGATAGCCAAAGTAAGCCGAGACCCTCTAGGCCTCAGGCCTCCAGAGGATGCCTGCCAAGGTCATCCAAAATAACAGGGCAAACTGGTCAGTAGACTACTTGCACCCCTGCTGTGGATGTCAGGGGAGCACCTAGAAGAAGTGGTAGGGCCTGAAAGATTAAGAAGTTATGATTTTATATATGGTTGCACAGTGCACTATAATTGGTAATGTTCGTACACTTTTGTAAATAGACTACACTTGTACCTTACTGAGGTCTGATGTGGTTTAATTGCAATTTGTAGTTGTTAAGCCTGTTCGCCACCCTCCTACCAATCTTGAGGGGGACATCCCAGGTAGGGTTTATGTCCCCAGGAGTCATGCATGCACGGGGAAACAAGGAGACAAGCCTCCTATCATGCACTCATCTGTTGAAACACCTTAGCATTGTCAGTACTACAAGCTGGGGTTCCCGTTCAGTTGTCTAGTTGAGCTGACCTGCCGGTCCACCCACCCTCACTGACCCAACTCCTATGAAACATCTCGAGATCTCCACTTCAAGGCTCTGGATAGTTGCAACTGGCCATGGTGCATGTGACTTTTCAGGTAGAGTCCAACACCATTCATACCTCCCCCCCATGACCTCCCCACAGTAACCTTGCAACCCTCCTCCACCACCTTCTGCCCCATGCAGGTGAGTGCCCATGTCTCCTACCTTCCCCAGGAGCTCAGCCCCGTGGCATTAGACACGGCCCCATCATCCTGCCGATCCCCAGAATCTGGTTTTACTTCCATGCCCCCTCCAACAACTCTCAGCGTCCTGTCACCGGGACCCTCACCCTCCCACCTTACCAGCTCCCACTGCCCCCTTTACAAATGCAATTCTAGAATGTTTGTCCGCTCAGCATCTCAACTATTCATCCCTAGCTGGCTATCCTGTTTTGATATCCTTTGCTGCAGTCCTTAGAGTACATGCAAGGTCTTATTTTGTCAGTAGGATTGAATAATGCCACAATGAAAAACTATAAAACCCTGACTTCAAAATTAGCATCTTTTCTCATCTACTTAGTGGCTAACTGCACTACAGGGTGTAATAAGTGATGGCAGGAAGGGTTCCAAGGCTGGAAGCCCAATCAGAGGGTCTGCAACACGCGACAGTGGATAGCCCCAGGAGGAGAGGTGGCGTTGCTGAGGTAGGAAGGTGATTGTGAGGGTGCCCGACATAGAGATGCTCTTGGCCTGCAGGAAAGTCAGCAAGTAAAGGAGCCTGAAGTTGCCAGGGTCATCGGGGTGGAGAGAAACCTTTTCAAAGGATTGGTTTGGATGCGGTTGTGGCCTTTCATTCCCACATCCGTTCCTATCGACAATTCCCTCGTTATGTGCCCCCATGACTCATCTGTTGACACCACTTACCCCTCCCTCTGAACCGCTTTCCCCTCTTCCCCCCATGCCTATTTACAGCTGCACACACCCCGCCCCCCCACTGCTCTCCTATGCTCGTTCACACTTGCACACCCCCCACGCTCATTCACACCCGCCTTCGCACACGCTCCACCATGGACCTACCCACCCTCACATTTCATAAACCACCTCACCAATTCCATGACCACCGCACCATCTCTCTCTTTCCCCTACCACCCCTAACCTCCTCCGCCCCCCTATGCCTTAACACCTGCCCCACCTTTTCCTTCCTCTCCGCCCCTCAGCGTCTAATCCCTCAACGTCTAATCTTCACCTCCCCCCCTCAGCACAGACCATCGCCCTCCATTAGTACCTCATGCAGCACAAAGATCCGCGTCCTGGAAGCTGCTGCAGTGAGAAGATCCACGTGGTCGATGCTCCATCCACCCACTGCTGCAGTGTTCCAGAGTCCACCGTCTCCACTGTCCGCAAGCTGCCCCAGGCCTTCTTCCAGGTGAGACCCGACATGTCCACGCCATGTTGGTCCGGATGTGTTCCAGACTGGAGTGAGAACCCGCTGGCAGTGTGGATAATTGGATGGGATGGACAATTCCAGTTGGCGCTTCGTCTGCATCCTGTTAACGAGATGCAAAACAGCTTCACGCTGGCCTCTGGCGAGAATAGTGACCCGCCAAGCTGGACGTGAGCGCACGTTTCCTTCGTCATTTCAAGCAGGTGGGAAACTGATTTTTCAGCTCCCACAACATTGTCCTCACTCCCCTGCCCACCATTACACCCACTGGGACTGGAAAATCCTGGCCTTGAAAGACTTGCATTTATATAGCACTTTTCACAACCACTGGACATTTCAACGTGCTTTACAGCGAATGAAGTACTTCTTGAAGTGTAGTCACTGGCGTAATTTATTTATTTATCTACCTAGCTTTCACACACACCATTTTCTGGCCAAGCAGCCTCTGAAGTAGCTGACTGGTTTTGCCTCTGGGACATTTTGCAGACTGCCTGTCTAGTTTAAATATTAACAGAGAGGCAGAAAAGTCATAATGTGCAGTGCATGGCCTCCTGACTTGTTGGGACCCACTACAAATAGAAATTGGTTAGCACTGGAAACATGAATCCCTCCCTATCCTGGGGGAATTGAAAGTAACTACAATGTCCTTGCCACCACCCTTTCTGCCTTTAGCCACATCAGTACAAATTAAACAGTACAGTTCAAACCTAGAACCTCTGTGTCTCAGTGGTTCATGCGGTGCCTTGACCAGCCAGGCTATATTCTCTTTAGTAAGAAGGGAAAATATTTGATCCAGTCCGACCTTGGTCTTTAGGTATGCTATTTGCTCTTCATTTTAAGGCCACAGATACATATGTATATATATAAAAGGACAGGTCAGAAAAGACCATCAGGCCATCCCCACCACAAATTTTAATAACTCCTGGGGATTAAAATAAAAGGAAAGAAAATAAAAGAAAGATTGGTATTCCTAGAGGTGACAGTGAATTAAAACAAAAACACAATAAGTAAAATACTTCAGATACTGGAAGACTGAAACAAAACCAAAAAAAAAACTCCCAGCAGTTTCCACCAGTTTGGGGAGATCTCAAGTATCCAATGTGTAGATTGAATTATTTCTGATTTATACGCCAATAGAAGGACTCACAGTTCACTCAATAGCAGCAATCATCCCTAACAGCAATGTGGGTGTACCTACACCATAGGCACTTCCGTGGTTCAAGAAGGCAGCTCACCACCACCTTCACAGCGGCAATTAGGGATAGATGATATATGCTGGCCTAGCCAAAGAAGCCCACATCCCGTAAATGTGTTTAAAAAAAAAACTATCCCTGATACTTAGAATACAAGGTCAGACTTTGGTTTATTAGGACAAGCTTATCTACAGGAACCCATATTTGTGGAGAGCAAAAGTAAAAGATATAGAGTCAGTTATGGGCCAGAAGGAGGCCACTTGGCCCATCGAGTCCATTATGGCTCATTGTGGAGCAATTCAGTCAGTCCCACCCACCACCCACCGCCCTCTGCTCAATCCCCGTATCCCTAAAAGTTTACTTCCTCAAGTGTTCATTCAATTTCCTTTTGAAATGATTGATCATTTTCACTCCCACGCCCCTCATGGGCAGCGAGTTTCCAGCTCATTACCACTCACTGCATAAAAGAGTTCTTCCTTACAATCCCCCTGCATCTCTTACCCAAAATCCTACCTCCGTGTCCCCTGGTCCTTGTGCCATTATCTTTTGAGAAGATGTTTTCCTTGTCATCCTATCTAAGCCTGCCATAACCTTGTACATCTCCCAAGATGGAACGAAAACATTGGCCTCAATATTTATGGGGAGCTGGGGGATGGAAAGATTATTGATGAGGACAACCTCAGGTGTGGTTGAATTTAATGGCAGGACATGATAACTATTTTTGGAATCTGTTTCCTGGCAGTAGCCAGCCAGATTGCGAGGTTGTTGGGCAGGTCGGACTGTGGCATGAGAGTGTAGAGGCAGGATGTAGAGATTGTTTCAGAGGGTACATTGGGGTGTGGGGCCAGGGTGGTCATGGAGAAGATCACAGGGAACTGGTAAGAAGATTACAAGCTGGAGAAGTGGAGGTGAGTGAACGCGAGGGGATGAGTTGTTGAGGGTGACAGCTGATCGCTGTGCAAGTTAACAAGGTAGTTTGGTATCCAGGGAAGGGGGAAGAACTCTTGCTCCTCTTGGATCTCAAGCAGTGCTGGAAAGGAACTTATTTATTCCATCCCAGCAGTCCCTACCTGCCTTTAGCTATCTGGTTTCCCAAGGCCCATAAAACCCAACTGGCCGGCATTAAAGGAGGACGAGAGATAAAATCTTAGACATGCAGCTTCATTAAAATATCTAAATGACATATCTGCCAAAACAGAGACTGCATTTAAAACCAGAAGCGGGTAGCTTTGAGGCGGGTTAGGGTTGGTTTGAAATTTTTCACATTTGAATTTCCCACCGGACCCAAACATACCCATTTTTGGAAGTTAAAATCATCCCCATTGCCCCATGATTCACTGCCAGCTAGCTATCTTAGCCATAACAAAAACAGAATTACCTGGAAAAACTCAGCAGCTCTGGCAGCATCGGCGGAGAAGAAAAGAGTTGATGTTTCGAGTCCTGATGACCCTTCCACAGAACTGAGTGAATATAAGGAGAGGGGTGAAATATAAGCTGGTTTAAGGTGGGTGGGGAGAGGGTGGGGGGGGGGGGGGGGGGGGGGGGGTTTGGGTGGGTTGGGTGGGGGGAGAGAAGTGGAGGGGGGTGGTGTGGTTGTAGGGACAAACAAACAGTGATAGAAGATTATCACCAAAAGATGTCACAGACAACAGAACAAAAGAACACATAGGTGTCGAAGTTGGTGACACCTATGTGTTCTTTTGTTCTGTTGTCTGTGACATCTTTTGATGATCTGCTTCTATCACTGCTTGTTTGTCCCTACAACCAAACCATCCCCCTCCACTTCTCTCCCCCCACCCAACCCACCCAAACCCCGCCCCACCTCCTTAAATCAGCTTATATTTCACCCCTTCCTTATTCACCTAGTTCTGTCGAAGGGTCATGAGGACTCAAAACGTCAACTCTTTTCTTCTCCGCCGATGCTGCCAGACCTGCTGAGTTTTTCCAGGTAATTCTGTTTTTGTTTTGGATTTCCAGCATCCGCAGTTTTTTGTTTCTATCTTAGCCATGTTGGCTTTCCCTCCCACATGCCAACAATCCTGTACAGCCCAATGTCATCTCTCCTGTTGGCCATATGCCTTATTAATAATGACATTGTCTTTAAGCAAAAAATATTTTACAAACCATTTTTATATCTGCAGACATGTAATGGAATCTACATTGCATCACTGGTATTTATGCTATCATGGGAAAGGTGATGCAAAGCTTGTCTCTTACAAATGCAACTCTAGAATGTTTGTCCGCTCAGCATCTCAACTATTCATCCCCAGCTGGCTATCCTGTTTTGATATCCTTTGCTGCAGTCCTTAGAGTACATGCAAGGTCTTATTTTGTCAGTAGGATTGAATAATGCCACAGTGAAAAACTATAAAACCCTGACTTCAAAATTAGCATCTTTTCTCATCTACTTAGTGGCTAACTGCACTACAGGGTGTAATAAGTGATGGCAGGAAGGGTTCCAAGGCTGGAAGCTCAATCAGAGGGTCTGCAACATGCGACAGTGGATAGCCCCAGGAGGAGAGGTGGCATTGCTGAGGTAGGAAGGTGATTGTGAGGGTGCCCGACATAGAGATGCTCTTGGCCTGCAGGAAAGTCAGCAAGTAAAGGAGCCTGAAGTTGTCAGGGTCATCGGGGTGGAGAGAAACCTTTTCAAAGGATTGGTTTGGATGCGGTTGTGGCCTTTCATTCCCACAGTTCCATCATTGTGACATACAGCTTCTTGCTCTGATGGACTGGTCTGCCATTGAGAGGCTTCCTCCAGTGAGCTGCTGGGCTCCACGCATGTTAGTGGGCCTGTCTAATGATGGAAAAATATAGTCACAAAATGGCCCCTAAGTGGGGCTTTAATTGCCTGAATTATCTGCTCACCTCTGGAGTGAGCAGCTGACGCTAGCCTTAGACTCCATATGGGAAATTCCCCTGGAGGTGGGAATATGTTGGAGCGCTATCGCAATGTGGCTTTCTCCTATTTTTCCATCCCTTTCCCGCCCCATACCTTGTCTCCATGGGGCAGGAAAAATTCTGCCCACCCTCTCAGTGCCATACTGGAATATCAAGCTACATTTTATAACTCAGAGTTTGAGAGAGGGGCTGATACAAAGAAAGGTATTAATTCATCGGTGAAAGCTGTGCGAATTCTGAATTGTACAGACTACAAAGGCTAATGGTTGATCAAAGGTCTGTACTGAATGTTAGCTAATGTTAGCTAAAGGTCACAGTGAGCTATTACAATTACCTCACTGTCCAGAGCCAGGGATAAGAAGAACTGGCCGAGCTTTACTCCTGATCACTATCACCACTGAAAAATGGGCACTTGTAGACATTGAGTGAAGATGAGTTTGTAGCCAGGCTACAATGATCTTCATAATCAATTATTGACACAATCCAGGCTCAGGCTGTGAGCATTTAGGTGAAATATGAGAAGGTCAGCCACAAATGCATTGAGAAAATGAGACCATGGGAATTTTGGATAAGGCCTAATAACTGCTGTGGAGATTGCACTGTGTGAATAACCTGCATCTGTTTGTTCTGATGCAAACTTCATATTGCCTATTCAGTTATATGACTGTGGCATCCAGCCACACCGAGCATGCATACCTGAATAAAGGGCACAAACCATGAGTAGCCAGCCAGTATCTTCTAAAGGGAGGTACATTTTGGCTGAAATTGGAGTTGCTGGAGTTCATTGCACAAGTGAATTTGACCTGAGAAAGGTGCAGAAATGGCACAATATGGCAGAAAGTGGCTCCATGGTCCTCCAAAGCAGCGCTGGCCATATTGGTGCAGGAGTTCGAAAGTGGGAGAGAAGCCCTCTAGCCACAGAAACCAGGAGCCCCCAAACAAGCTTGGAGATGGGAGTAGGAGCAAATAGTCCTGCAAATTGGTGCAGCATTGTAGCCCCGTGAACCCGGCTGAAGCTCTGAAAGAAGTTCAATGACATCACATGAGCGATCAAGGTCAGTGAAGGTATCTTTAAGTGCCACAACCACTAACTGCTCCACTAGTGTCACTCAATACACCACATTGCATTTCTCACCTTTCACTTCTGCCTGCTTCTCTCTGAACAGAGACAATGGAACGTATTCCCCTCTCCTAACTCCTGGAAGGATCCTGATACTGAGAAGTTCATGGCCAAGGTAATGTTTACATTGACGTTCTCGCCCTGCTGCAAGCCCTCTTCCCCCTCTTCAAGCAACTTGTCCAGTCCTATGTTGCCTTTATCATTCTCCCTGTCATGCTGCAGGCCAAGGGGGATGTTAACTTTAGCATCCATGACTGGGAGCAAGTGATCTAATCAGAACCCTCGAAATGAGAGCCAAAACTGTCACCACATGCAACATCACTCCCTGTAGACTTCACCAACATCAAAGTTACAGGGCCAAGTAGAAAACTCTGCATGAAAAATCAGCCCCATGTTTTGAAAGTAAAAAAATAACTGTAGGTAAAGAATCTAAACTTGTGTGCAGTGTTTTAAAAAGATAAATATTACATCTTTGAATGATTAGCTTATGAAAGGGAAAGTATGTGCACTCATGCGTATGCATATACAATCCTCTATTATTTACAAAGGTAAGGCAGCTGTTTGTGAAGTACTTTTGACAGCCTTTCAGCTCACTAGAGCAATTACAGGCCATTTCCTTCTGCATGGATTGGAACCCAGCTGCTGCTGAGCAGTAATGGAGCTAATGGCGCAGCACTCAGTGAATTGCATGTCTGCCTGGTGTTTCTCTATTTTTATTTAAACTTTGTGATTTCAGATTTGTGCCTGGTCTCATTTCCAGCCGGAGAATCAGGCAGTGTCTGGTCATGCACTTAGTATAACCCCTATCCCACTGAATTATGAATGAGTCAATGGTACTAATGTTCGTTGACTGTCGCCATGAGTTTAAGATACTCAACAATCTGTATGTGAAATTACCTTTGTACTCTAATCATTTGGATTGTACTCTGAGGCATCGGCATTTCTGAGCTGTGTTTATGCTATCAACTCTAGTTTCCTTATTTTAGTGGCTGAATCAAGAGAGCTTTGCTACTCCATTGGACTTGTGCTAAACCTGATCTGAGTGTTTGATGCTAACTTTGGGTGTCAGAAATGGAAAGGTGTTCCATTCTCACAGAAGGTCCAAACTTGACACAAATAAATAAATTCTGATTATGTTTTTCTTTTAATAATATACATATCAAAGCTGAGGAAGAAGTGAGAAAAAAATAATGTCCCGATAGTTAAAAAAAATTAAATCACTAAGAATAAACCACCAGATACTAACGGAATTAATGCATATAGAAAGGGCATAGAGTTGGTTAGTATCTCTCTGGAAATTAGAAAGTCTTATTGGCTGGAAAATTCCAAGTGTGAGTGAGATATTGGGCAGAATTTTCCCAGTCTCGGGGTGGCAAGTTCAGTGGTCGTGGTGGAGGGGCTGGTGCAGGAAAATAATGGGGAGCCACATCAGGACATTCTCTGACCCAACCCTGTCACTGGGAAATGTTCCCACAGGTGGTCAGGAATGCAGATTGGGCAGGTGGCGTGCAAACACTTTAAGGCCCCAATTAAGGGCAGTTTAGAGGGCTCGCTGCCACATGGGGAGGCTTCCAGCTTAATGGTGGCACCCTCCCTGCAGCAGGTTGGGGTGTCTTTAGAAATGAAGGCTGTATCCTCCAAAGTGGGGTCACGGGCATCAAAGGACATCCTTGCGGTTCCAACCATCCAAGTGGAGGGGTTACCCTTCAATCAGCAGGCCCTATTGCCTTCCCTCTCTTAAATAATTATTTATTTTGATTGCACCAAGGTGGTTCCATTTTGAGGTCTCTACCTGCCTCAGTAGCGCTCACCTCTTTTCTACGTCAAAACAAATAGAAAACTGGGCTTCTAGATGACTAGATAGAGTTTTCTGAAATGTACAATGCAATGTTAGCAAGCTAATTTAAACTTGAAAAGAATGTAAATCAGCTGCACACTTTCAAAATTTTAATAAGTATTTTAACAGTAATTAGAAATACTTCATCACAGCATACATATTTCTCAATTATAGCAGGACTCCCATTGTTAGTTGAGGAACTTAGGCTGTGAAGGAGTAAGTCTCTTGATGATTGCTGCTTTGCCAGCTTCCCAGAGGTAGTGATAACATACAGTTTGATTCTTTAAACTCCGATTATGTCTTTTATTGAAGGTCCAAGGGAGATTACAACTGTATGAAATATATTCTTTTTCAATTCTATATCCAGGTTGCTCATTAGTGACATATGAATACATTGTATTAATAACAGTGAATGATTTTTTTGCCTTGATTTTCTGTTAGGAATGAATGAATAATGTAAAATAAAAGTTGAAATATAATTCACGTTCGTGTTCTCAGCATGGCGTGCTGAGAGGTGGTAAGTACATGCATCACATAGGTCTAGATCTTCCAGTCTCTGGAATGCCAGAGACTGGATGTACCCCTCAAGATGCGCTGCAGGATCCCTCGGAAGACCCAACACACTGACTCAGTGGGAATTGCCTGGGAAGTTTGAACTCCTGATGGGTAAATTTTGTGTTCACCGGGACCCTCCGATAAAGTCGCCAACTCTGAGTTGTTCTGACTTACCTGAATCGTTACCCATGAAATGTTAGACTGAAAATCCTTGTCTAACTCTTGGGTAGCTATACAATTGACACCCCTCAACTGCCCCCTTCACCCCCCGAGCACCTGGCAGCCTCCCAATCCCCCACCTCCAATCTCACCACCCAACTGACCTCTTCACCTGCCGAATGCCTGACTACCCCCTGCCCCCCAACCCCATGACCCAATATAACCCAAACTGACTAGCCACCATCACCTGATTCCTCCCTGACTCCCAGCTCCACCCCAACACTTGCCAACTCCACCTCACCACCCTACCTAGCTGCCACCCTACCCCTTACTCACTTACTTCCCCTATCCTACCTCTCCTGCCCACTTACTTCACCCACACTGCCCCCCTACCCATTAACCTCGCACACCCAATTCCTTACCCACTTATTTCAGCCACGTTACCCCCCCTTACCTTCCTACACATTCACCCAGTTACCTAATAGCTCACTTATTCACTCAGATACTCATACACTAATGCACAAAAAGCTGTTTAAATGCCCCAGGTTTTCAGTGTGTTGACGAACATTTACCAGAAAATGGCAGGTAGTGCTGTAAAAAGGAAACAGTTGGATTGATAAGCTGGGATCAGAAGTCCTAGTCAAAAGTGCGAAGCTGCAGCGTGGTGCAGAAAAGTAGGAGCTGAGTGGCAGTGTGACGGTGATTGTCGCTTCTAGGAAGATTCGGGCTATGCTAGGAAGATGCTTGAGAAAGCAATTTTTTTTTTATTTGGTCATGGGGATGGGTGCATCACATGAATTTATTGCCCATCTGTAATTCCCCTTGAGAAGGTGGTGGTGAGCCATCTTCTTGACCCACTGTAGTCCGTGTGGTGTAGATACACCCACAGTGCTGTTAAGGAGGGAGTTCCAGGATTTTGACCCAGCGACAGTGAAGGAATGGCGATATAGTTCTAACTCAGGATGGTGTGTGGTTTGGAAGGGAATTTGCAGGCAGTGGAGTTCCCACATGTTTGCTACTCTTGTCCTTCATGGTGGTAAAGGTTGCAGATTTAGAAGGTGATGTCAGAGGAGGCTTGGGAATTTGCTGCAGTTCATCTTGTAGATGGTACACACTGCTGCCACTGTGCATTGGGGTGGAGGGAATGAAGGTGTTTAAGGTGGTGGATTGGGTGCTGATCAAGTGGGCACCTTTGTTCTGGATGGAGTGTTTTGAGTTGTTGGAGTTGCACTAATCCAGGTGAGTATTCCATCATACTCCTGACTTATGCCTTATAGATGGTGGACAGGCTTTGGGGAGTCAGGAGGTTAGCTACTCACCACAGAATGCCCAGCCTCTGACCTGCTTTTGTAGCCACAGTATTTATTTAGTACAGTTCAGTTTCTGGTCATTGTCAAACCCCAGGATGTTGATAGCAGGGAATTCAGTGATGGTAATGTTGTTGAACATCGAGAAATGATGATTAGGTTCCCTCTTATTGAAGATGGTCAATGCCTG
Source organism: Carcharodon carcharias (assembly GCF_017639515.1). NCBI lineage: Eukaryota > Metazoa > Chordata > Chondrichthyes > Lamniformes > Lamnidae > Carcharodon > Carcharodon carcharias. The sequence goes on along the minus strand of NC_054474.1, from coordinate 39,012,125 downwards.
ACACTTGTGTCATGACTGTGACTTGCCACTTATCAGCCCAAGCCTGAATGTTGTCCACATCTTGCTAGATGTTGGCCAGTCTGCTGCAGTGTCTGGGGAATTGTGGCAAGAAGGTCAATCCACTCACAGGAGTGGTCAAGTTCAGTGAATATATTTTAAATGTCATATTTTTCCTAATGCATCATTAGCCTCAGACACTACTCAATTACCCTACCAACAGTCTCCCTCAACCAGGCCTTATATCTGATATTCATGTGTTCCATTGCTTCGCTTGGCAGTCCTGTAACCCTAATTCTCATATCTTACAGCTTGCACATACTGCCAGCCATTTAACCCTGATAGGCACATCACACAGAGATTTCACTGACACACTTCCCTCTCTCTGACAGGACAAGGTGGCACATGACCGTTGGCAGCAGGACCTAACTGGTGGGGGACAGGTGTGACTCCATGTCCTGTCCCCATGGAGGAGATGGAGCTGGCCATTATTGGGATGGTCATTGCTGAGGCTGTGGCCTGCAGCGGGAATAAAACCATTGAGGATGACGGAATTCTCATACATAACTCTCCTCCTTACATCCCACTTTCCCCTAATCCCTTCTGTTTTACAAGCTGCAGATGGTGTAAGCATGTACCTCTCATTACACCGTAGCCCCCGCTCCACCATCCCACCCCACCCTCCTACCCTCCTTGCACCAGAGCAAGTTCAGACTGCTGTCATCATGCCTGTGCATTACAATGTGCAAAAGGGCTTGCAGAGTATCACAGGAATTCAGCAGTCTGACCTCTAACATATTACTTGAATTGCTGAGATGCTGCCCCAGAGAAGCAGCAAGGGCAGCATTCACCCTCTCACCCCATCCACTCTGCCAGCATGCTTGCTGATCCCTGCCATCTCGCCAGCGCAGACTGCTGCCGTCCATACCAAGCTGATTCATTCTGAAGCCAGGTCTTCTAGCCCCCAAGCTGATTGAGGTTGTCCTCCAAGGCTATCTGCAGTCTACTGTACTGAAATTCAGCAACATATTCAAGCCATGCTACAGCCACTCGGGTAACACCACGTAGGAGCACTAGAACAGGCAAATCCACACACAAAACTGACACTAAACGAATGCACAAGTGTGAATAGTTGTCTTTTACAAGCAATATGGCATGATTTCTTTTATAAATTTGGTTTGGAATATTTATTTTGTGGTGGCTTTTATTTTAGCATTGTGGATATGCAGCTGCTGTGATAGTCATTGATCGAGGGAAGGTAAGGTGTGGGACTTGGTAAATGATGAATTGGCGCTGTGGTTACTGGTGAGTCCTTAAGGGAGCTCCACAGGCCACAGGTGATGAGTCCAGTAGTGAGTCAGAAGAGGAGCGTGGTGATGAAAATGCTGAGGACATGGAGGCAGACCTCGGTAACCTCCAGGGAGGCAGGGACACCAGGGACGCCTTGATCCAACGCTCCTTCAGCAAGTCTACCAAAGTTCAGCTTCCACCTCATGCCAGGCTGCCATCTCCATCCAGGATGACTGAAATGAGCCGTTGATTTGAACGCAAAGTCCACTCAGTGCCTGTGCAATAAAGTATAGAGGCAATCGCATCCAGCATTACATACTGGCGTACCCTGCACCAATAAAATAAAAAGGTGAAGTGAACTCAGACCATTACAACAAAAACAAAATGTATCTCATTTTGACAATCCAAAAAAAATGTATGGAACATTCTCTGGTCTTCATTTCCATATCAGTAAAGATAAATCAAACATAAATGAACATAAAATCACCAGTGAACTAACCCTCATCTGCTTTTGGTGCCTTTAACTTACGTTTCTGAGTGTACGCCTTGGTGCGCCCCCAGCACCACCGCCCCCCCCCACCCCCCCGACCCCCGCTCGCCGGCACCGGCATTGGAGACAGCCTGCTGACCTTGCTGTCTTGTTGGCCTTGATGACCTTGACAGTCGTCCTCTGGCCAGTGGAGCCTGTGCTGGGCACACCTGAGAGGGAGCAGTCAGTGCCACACCTGGCATCTCCCCAGTCATTACAGCCTCATCATATGCCATGGTCACTGGTGGAGGAGCTGCTGCCATCATCCAGAGCACCCTGAGAGGAACCCACAGAGACAACAAGCAGCTCCTGTGCCAACGTGAGGTCGCTCTGAACCTCCGTGCTCACCATTGATGGGTTGGCACTTAGCTGGGATATTGTGCAATTATTCTACTATAGGATGAAGAGACTATAGCAGAATAATTGCACCTGAAACTCTCACCTCCATGCACTGCGCTGTTACCTTCGTTTGGCACACCTGCCTCTCCACGCCCAGTTACACGAGGAGTGTGCTAGCTCTCGAGCTTGAGGGCATCTTGCTTGAACCTGCTCAGCAGCAGCAGGTTGGGTGGTCCTCCACCTGAATGTGCCCTTGCGGCTTGGTTATGGCTTGTCTTCTCTTCAAAGGGCAGAGGAGCATTTATTGATTCCCTCTCTATCTGCAGCACCTTTGCAGCCTTGCCAACCGTGACTGAGGAACACCTTGCAGGGCACATCCGAGTCGTGGTCCTTGAGCCGCAAGGCACTCAATCCAAACAGCCAGGGCTCAACCCCTTGGTCAGTTCCAGTGTGATTGACAGTTGGCAGCACCCCTGAGGTCTACGGCAGGATGGCCACACCTTAACACTTCTGCACACTGACCCATGCCAACACAGTGCTCACCCTTCCTGAGCACAGCAGGCCATTGAACCGCCTCCGGCATTGCACCCATGTGCACCGCAATGCGTTATGGCTGCTCACCAACGTTGCCACCACCTCCCATGCTCTCTTTGTGAGGTGCAATGGTCTCCTCCTCCCATCTCTGAGGACAAGGGTGTTCATCCTGCAGCCACCTCCTCCAGGAGGACCGCGAGGCACTCATCCGAAAAGCGGGGAGCCGAGCGCCCACCAGGCCTGCCCTCCTGCCTGCCTTGTCCAGCTATCACTTGAATGTTGAAGATGCAGAAGAGATGTTCTTCCATGGCAGCCTTCCAGGGGCTGCCTGGGCCATTTTTAAACCTGCCACTGGGTCGCCATTGCAGGCGGCGGCCGACAGGCATCCCCCCACCTCCCCCCCACCGGCCCTTCCTGACCAGTGACAAGCCACGTTTCACGCTGGGCAGGGTTTAATTGGCCCATCAATGTGAAATTGTGGTCAGGGGCCAATTGCAGACAGCGGACCATTTCCCAGCCACTCCAGGGCCTGCCCACCATGTCCACCTGACGGCCTCAAAATCCTGCCCATGCCATATTCCAAGCGAGAAGGTCTAATGATGTACCTATGTCTGGGAAAAGCTTGTTTGTGTAGAAACCTTGAAGTCAGCCAAAATTCTTTTGAGCATGATTTTCTTCACAACTGTGCACACAACCACTGATACCATTTTGGGGCTCTAAGGGCAGAATTTTCCCCCCATCGGGGGTGGGGGGGGAGTTCAGGAGCGGGCGAGAGTGGGCGCGCCTCCGATCGGTGCCCACAATCGGGGGCGTGCCGCCATTTTACGTGGCAGGCCAATTAAGGCCCGCCCACGGTGACACCCGCCAGGGAACCTGTGTGCTCCCTTTGTGGGCAGTGGGGGATTCCCTCAGCCGAGAGTGTGCTCTTTCGCACGCTCATCTCCCTGAGGCTAAGTACTGCCTCAGGGAGATCGGTGCCAAATTTGAAAATGGTAAATGTTGAGATATAAAATTTCCTTGATATGTCCCCTCATGTGACACTGTCACATGAGTTTATTACATGTCCATCACTTTTAATCAAACTTTTATTAAGTTTTTAAAAACCTATTTGAAACTTTATCCTGACCGTGGATGAGGTTTCATGCTTTGTCTGAAGCCCACTAGGGCTCCCGGCCTGCCCCTCAATCTTAAGGTTGGATGGGCAGGTCCATTAACTAGTTGAATTGGTTTTTAAATGGCCTCAATAGGCCATAAACAGGTCGGTGGGCGTACAGCTGATTCGGCCGCGCCCCCGCCGATCTGAAAATTGAAATGACGCGGGGATGATGTTGGGAGTTCCACCCAATGTCATGCCGCGTCGTTTTATGTGTCGGCGAGCGGGCCACGCCCCCCCCACTCACCGACCTCAATATCCTGGCCTAAGCGTGCTTGTGACTTCCTAGAAACAAGTGCAAATTTCTCGTCTTATGTTTTTAGCAACTCTGTGGTCATGATTTCAAAACCAAGGATGACAAATTGAATTCACTAAATCTAATGGGCTAGCAGCAGAAGAAATGAACTTAAAAGCCATTGACCTTTTGTAACAATCTACCTGGTTCAAAAATGTCTTTCAGGAAAGGAGGAAATGTATGGTCCACTCTATATGTGACTGTAGTCTCAAACTGTGTGATTGACTCTTCATGAGATAGACAACCAAACCATCCAATTGTCAGGAGACTATAGAGATGGATAATAAACTTGTCTTTGTCAGCATTGTGCACATCCTAAGAACAAATTAAAAAAAGGACAAAGGGGAACTATTCTCACTGAATATGTTTAGATACATTTTGTTTTGGCAAAGTTTTGGCAGAATAGCCGTGTATCAATGTGAATTTAGGAGAATTTCACTATATTTCCTATTGCATGGAGGTACGCAGGGCAAAACTCTCCCTAATTCAGTGCTAATTAGAAATCTTTCTCACAATTGCCATGAGAACACTGGAAAAATTGAAATGACACACTAATGCAGTTGAGAGAGCTCCTTTGAGATTAATGTGAGGCACTTTGCTGAGATAGTGTTGAAAGATGTTTGCTTGCTGCTGGCTATACTGTAAGTCACTTAAGCAAACTTGACACTTAGACTGGATGAAAAGAGTGGGAAAGTGTTCCATTCTCCAGTATAGTGTCTCTTACCTGGATGATCATACAAAAAAATCCCAGAAGGAGAGAAAAAACAGATTAAGGAATACTTGAGACTGAGTTGGTAAGGATTCCAGTCACATTCCCACAACTCATCAATCTAACAAATTACTGACCTCTTGAAGCCCTCTTGAATTGCCTCTGGTTTGCAATTTGCTGCAAAACATCATTTCTATACCATCATTTGGTCAAATATGACATAACATGAAAATGAAAGATTGCAACTTTGTGAGAATTTAATTAGCTGTAAAACTGAAGATTTTGTTATGCATTATAGTTATGCTAAAATATTACAGAAAATTAGTATTATTTACAGCCAATAGTCAAGAGTTTCTATTGACTGTTTACCTCTGAGTGATTTCTCTACCCGACTAACATTCATTTGCAATTCTGAAATCAAAATAAAATACCAACGGGATGAATTTGTTAAATTGACAAACTTGTTTGTAACATTTGTTGCCTGGAGAATAACTGGCAACCCAATGACATTATTTACAGCACAAAAATGGGTCATTTGGCAAAACAGGTCTATACTGATGTTTATGCTCCACATGAATGACTCCCATTCTTCTTCATCTCTTCCTATCAAAATATCTTTCTATTCCTTTCTCCCTCATGGACTTACCCAGATTCTCCTTAAATACATCTACAGTAATTGTCTCAGCCAAAGAAAATAGCACCAGCATGTTCAGGCTTTCCTGATGGTTAGGACCATTCTGTCCTGGTATTATCGTTGTAAGTATTTTTTTTTACTTTCTCTGGCATGTGTTATGGAAGTCTTGTGGTTCAGTAGCTAGTGCTCCTGTCTCTGAAGCAGCAGCTCCAGGTTCAGGTCCCACTCCAGGGCTTGTTGGTCCTAGAAGGGGCATTCAACAGGTTGATAATAAGCCTGCTAATCCTTCCAAGACTTCCCAACTATCCCCTGAAAGGGAAAAAATGGCCTTTGTAATGATATAAAAAGAATAGAATTGCCACTCCGCTCCTATTTTCTTACATTACACTGGAGCTCCACATTTCTCACCTGGGGCATCTGACCCGAGCCTGCTGAGAAATATGGAGCGTAGCTGCTCCTGAAGTCCTTCCCTCATAGCGTAACAGCATCAGGGAAGCCAAACCATGCCTCCTTTTTATGGCATTAGTTGCTGTATTATGGTAAGTTTAAATGTCCCAGCCACTTTGACAAGCTATGGAGAGAAGGTAAGTGTGTAAGGTAAGTGGGTGAGAGGGTAGGGTGGGTTGGGGGAGAATGTGTCGGCTACTCTGGGGCTGAGGTCAGGGGTAGTTGGGGGTTGCAGGAGTAGTCGAGTGATGGGGGATAGTCAGGGGTGGGGCAGGTCAGGGGTTGGGAATGTCAGGGACTGGGAGGTCAGGGGATGGTCAGGATGTGGGGGTATGGTCAGGTACTCAGGGGAGGTTGGGGGGAGTAGTCCAGAGGTGGGGGGATAATCAGGGGGTGGGAGGGCAGTTGGGTGCTCGGGGGGGGTGGTCAGGAAAGATAGTCAGGTTGTCAGGGAGGGGGTCAGGGGGTAGTTGGGGGTAGGGATTGGGCAGTGGGGTAGTTGGTGGGCTGAGGGGCTATTTGGGGGGGTTGGAAGGCTAGTCTGGGCTGGGGGGATTAGTCAGGTGGTCATGGGTGGGTAGTCAGGTGGTCCAGTGGGGGTTAGGGGTGTCAGTACTATAGTGACCCAGGAGTTAGAACTGGTTTAAATCCTAACATTTCCTGGGTAATAAGTCAGAACCATCCAAAGTCTCCGACTTTAAATCAGAGTTGTGGAGGGTTCAAGATGCAGGGTAAATATCCAACAGAAATTGATACTTCCCAGGCAATTCCCATGGCATGGGAACCCCCCCAATGGTCCCCAGATCTCTTCCAGGGTACAGCCATCCAGAGAATGGAAGATCTGGACCAGTACCTCCTATATTCTTTTTGTAATCTGGAGGCCAGAAGTGATCACAATACTTCAAATATGATCTAAACGAAGTTCTATAGAAATGTAACATAACTTCTCTGCTTTTCAATTCTATTCCTCAAGAAATGAACCCCAGTGTTTCATTTGCACTTGTTACTTTGTATTGTTACTTCGAATGATTTGTGAGTGTGTACAACTAGATCGCATGCTCCTCTACTCCATTTTTCAAGAATAGTCAGTTTCCTTATTCATCCTGCCAAAATTCATCACCTCACACTCATCTATACTGAAATTAATTTGCCATTTACACACCCATTATACGAGTTTATTAAAGTCTTCTTGTATTTTGTCACAGTATGCTATCCAGCATTAACTATATTCTCCAAATTCTCCTATGCGGTGGCACAGCGGTATTGTCACTGGATTAATAATCCAGAGACCCAGCATAATGCTTATGGGGGCCTGGGTTCAAATCCCACAGCAGATGGTGGAATTTGAATTCAGTAAACGAATCTAGAATTAAAATGACGACCATTGTCAATTGTCCTAAAAACCCATCTGATTCATGAATGCCCTTTGGAGAAGGGAATCTGCCAGTCTGTGACTCCAGACTCTCAGTAATGTGGTTGACTCTTAAATGGCCAGGCCTAGCAAGCAAGCCACTCAGTTGTATCAAACCACTACAGAAAAATGTATAAGGAATGAAACCGGCCAGACAACCAGTATCAACCTAGGCACTTGAAACGGCAACGCTACAAAGTCCTCTTTGCTAATATCTGGGGCTTGTGTAAAACTGGGGAGTGCTGTATCCTAACATTGTCATACTCACGGAATCATACCTTACAAATAATGTCCCAGGCACCACCATCACCATTCCCCAGCAGGGCAGACCCAGCCAGAGGTGGTGGCACAGTGGTGGCATACGTACGAGAGGGAATGTTGAGAGTCCTCAACATTAATCCTGGACCCTGTGAAGTCTCATGGCATGGGCAAGGAAACCTCTTGCTGATTGCCACATAGTGCACCCTTCCACCCCCCCCTCCCCTTCTCAGTTGATCAACAAGAGTGGCTCAGCAGTGCCAGTACAGACCAAGCTGGCTGAGTCCAAAAGGACATAGACTGGGTCTGTGGTATTTGGTGAGGGAAAACCATACTTGAACTCATTGTTAAGACCCAGCAGTAGGTAAAGCTAAGTTATTTAAAACCCCAGAGGGGAACAACCTACATTTTTTAAGTGGTATGTTTGAGATGTAACTCTAAGTTCAGGAATCAGACCACCAGTTCTCGAGAGTTTTTATACTAAACTAAATGAAACATTTTATTAAGTTAAAACACATTAAACATACATACATGGCTACAAATTACTACTACCATAACTTTTAACAAATTCCTAAACTAATCTCCATTAAGGCAACAGCACCCATAGATTTAACCACACACCAGACAAAGCATTTTCACCTTACAAGTTCAAAATTAGGTTCTTTTCACTTCGGTTCTGTGGAGACAGTTGGAGGCTTACAGCTGCTTTGATCTTACATTGCCGCTGCACTGCACACACAAAACCACATATCATTGAATATACATTCTCATTGTATCTTCAGCCTCTTTGAACTCCACCTCTTCTAACAATAAAAGCCCTTTCATAGTACCAATTTTATTAGTAATATAAACATATTGCTTGGCCTCTGCTAGCTAGGTGCCGGATTTCATCCCACTTCTTGAAGGCTCTGTTCAAAAAATACAAGTGCACTCTACCTCTCTTACATCTCAAAACTAGTACGCATCAAACACCCAGACTTGCTGACTTTAATCCAAGTAAGACACACACACAGACTAATCCCCTATTTTAAAAGAAAAATATTTTCCAATAGTATATACATTAATAGCTTCATGACACTCATCCTCCTATCTGCTTGCTGCAGATGTATCTGTCCAGGATAGTATCATAAGATTTACCACCATCCTAAATGGGATAGATTTCTAACAGATCTAGCAACTCAACACTGGGCATCCATGAGGTGCTGTGGGCCACCAGCAGCAGCAGAATTATGCTCAGAATTATGCACGGCATAACCCCAGTCTACCATTACCACCAAGCCAAGGGATCAACCCTGGTTCAATGAAGAGTTCATGAGGGTATGCCATGAGCAGCAGCAGGCATAAATAAAAATAATGTGTCAACCTGGTTAAGGTATAACACTACTTGTGTGTCAACAAGCATAAGCATCAAGTGATAGACAGAGTTAAGTGACAACCAATGGATCAGATCTAAGCTCTGCAGTCCTGCTACACCCAGTCATGAATGATGGTGGACAATTAAACAACTCACTGGAGGAGGCTGCACAAATATCTCCATCTTCAATGCTGGAGGAGCCCAGCACATGAGTGCAAAAGATAAGGCTGAAGCATTTGCAACAATCTTTAGCAGGAATTGCCGAGTGGATGAAGCATCTTGGCCGCCTCCGCAGGTCCCCAGCATCACTTAAGCCAATTTGATTCACTCCACATGATATCAAGAAATGGCTGAAGGCACTAGATACTGCAAAGGCTATGGGCCCTGACAATATTCTGGCAATAGTACTGAAGACTTGTGTTCCAGAACTTGCCGCACCCCTAGCTGAGCTGTTCCAGTACAGCTACAACACTGGCATCTGTCTGGCAATGTGGAAAATTGTCCAGGTATATCCTGTACACAAAAAGCAGGACAAATCCACCTGCCCAATTATCAACCCATCAACCTACTCCGGTCATCAGCAAAGTGATGGAAGGAGTCAGCAACAGTTCAAACACGAACAAAAGAGCTGACCTCTAGAGGTGAGGTGAGAGTGATTGCCTTTGACATCAAGGCAGCATTCGACCGAGTGTGGCATCAAACTGCCTTAGCAAAACTGGAGTCAATAGGAAACAGGGGGAAAGCTCTCCACTCGTTGGAGTCATATCTAGCACAAAGGAAGATGGTTGTTGGAGGTCAATCATCTCAGTTCTGGAAATCACTGCAAGAGTTCCTCAGGGTAGTGTCCTTTGCCCAACCATCTTCAGTTGCTTCATCAATGACCTTACTTCCATCATAAAGTCAGAAGTGAGGACGTTTGTTGATTGCACAACATTCAGAACCATTTGTGACTCAACAAACACTGAAGCAGTGTATGTCGAAATGCAGCAAGACCTGGACAATATCTAGGCTTGGGCTAACAAGTGGCAAGTAACATTCACACCACACAAATGCCAGGTAATGACTTTCTCCAACAAGACAGAATATAACCATCGCCCCTTGACATTCAATGGCATTGCCATCATTGAATCCCACACTATCAACGTCCTGGGGCTTATCATTGACCAGAAACTGAATTGGACAAGCCATACAAATACTGTGACTGCAAGAGCAGGTCAGAGGTTAGCAACCCTCAGATGAGTAACTCACCTCTTGACTTCCCATAGCCTCTTCACCCTCTACAAAGCACAAGTCAGGAGTGTGATGGAACACTCTCCACTTGCCTGGATGAGTGCAGCTCCTAAAACGCAGAAGAAGCTTGACACCACCCAGGACAAAGCAGCCCATTTGATTGCCACCCCATCCAGAAACATTCACTCCCTCCACCACCGATGCATAGTAGCAGCAGTGTGTAACATCTACAAGATGCACTGCAAGAACTCACCAAGACTCCTTAAACCAGAACCTTGCAAACCCACGACCACAACCATCTAGAAGGATAAGGGCAGCAGACGCATGCGAACACCACCGACTGGAAGCTCCCCTCAAGCACTCACCATCCTGACTTGGAAACATATCGCCGTTCCTTCGCTGTCGCTGGGGCAAAATCCTGGCTCCTTAACAGCACTGTGGGTGTACCTACACCACATGGACTGCAGCGGTTGATGAACGCAGCTCACCACCACCTTCTCAAAGGCAGTTAGGGATAGGCAATAAATGCTGGCCAAGTCAGCAGCACTCACATTACTTGAATGAATAAAATAAAAATTGGGGTCATTTACAAATTTTCATACTGTACATTATCTTGGAGTGGCAGTATGGTGTGGCAAAATATTTTGTTACAGAATGAGGAGAGTTGAAAGAACCATTTTATTACAATGATGACATGTACACATGACAGGATGATGCTTCTCAGTGCAAAAATTATTTAATAAACCTTTTCTTCACTTATGTTGTATCATTAAACAAAAATGCAAATGGTTCCCAACAATTTTTCATGTAGTCAGTGACTCTTTAACCAAATAACACCTCTGGGGCTCTTACCACAGAGAAATGGGAAACATTCGAACCCCATAGTCCAAAATTGAACCTATGCAACTAATGAGCTAGCCAGTTACCTGATCTACCTCTTAGCCTTTTGGGCTATTAGAAGGTGCACAAGTGTGAAATGGAAATGGAGGGGGGAGATGGAGAAATGATAAAGTCAGGTCAAAGTTTCATAAACTGAATTATTGAATAATCAAGATCGACAGTGATGGCTGCGGAGTACATAAAAGGGAAGAGTGTATAACAGAATCTTTACTTGAGACTATGCAGCAGCAAGAATTGGTGGTAGATGTTAATGTGGAGGTTGAACAAAGTTGTTACAGCAATGATGGTGATGAAGAAAGTAAACCTGAGGAGGGTTTCAATAAAACTGTACATGAAGAAGGAAATAAGTTCAACGGGTATCAACCTCTAATGCCATTGATATAATCAAGCTAAGTGAACTAAAATCGTGGTACTGTGGCTTTAAACATTGATGCTTTAAACCTGTTTACATATAAATACTTTTGTGACGTTAACTCTGTCTCTTTGAGAAACTCATATTTTTCACTTTTGCTAATACACTTTTGAGAATTGGTCAGATGATCTGTCCAGGCTGTGAGCTGCAGGCAATACACACTCTAAGGGAATTAGAACAAAAACAAAGGATGGTAATTAATTTGTTTTTAGACAAATACCTGAGGAAAAAATAAATGTTGGACTTTATCCTGGAGTGTGCCCTAATGAATAGCGCAAAATTAACTATTTATATAATGTTTATTCAGAACCCATGATGATAGTGAAGGTGGAAAAATGAGTAATGTGGAGTTTGCATTTAGCATCTGCCAAATTTTGGAGTAGGGAGACATAAGAAACAAAAATGTATTTCATCCACTCCATCATATCTCTTGAGCGTTGCATTCCCCAATGCTGTCATCTCACAGCATTATGTCCTCTCTATGTACAAGTATCCTTCTGCAACAATTTAACTATTTAATTGCATCATTATGACACTCTGCTGATTTTAATGTGGATCTATTTCTGATTTCCATTTAAAATGAACAGACTGATTTCAATAATTTGTGATGGTTTATCTGAACCAAATGTTCAGGTCTTTTTCCCCCAGTAAAACCTACTGACCTCACCTGATGGCTACGCAATCTCTGCCCTGAATTTTTGTCTGGGCTCGGGAAAACCCGACCTGTGCACAGGCACAAAATGCACACCCGACCCATGTGTGACTTTACGAGGGATTTTTGTCTTTTCACATGGGTGTTGAGTTTCCAGTGCATTTTGCAAGCCGTGATTGAGTGCACGAGGAATGTGAGTATAACTGCAGCCAGTTAGAAGGCCATTTTTCCAGCACAGCAGCCCAGCACCCAACATCATTTAATGGCCCCTAAACCTCACTCCCTCACCTCATCTCACCTCCCATAGTATCCTGTAACACCTCTTATTCCCCCGTGCCACTCCATTCTCCCTCAGGTTCCCCCATTCAACCTCGCATTCCCCCCACCCCCTGACATTCCCCCACCTCACATTTCCTATACCACCTTACATTCCCCATGACCCCTCAGATTCCCCATGCCACCCCACACCACATCATATTCCCCATACCATTTCACATTCCCCCTGCCAACCTACGTCCGTTATGATCCCAGCTGATGTTAAAACCAGACAAGTCAGATCGCAGAGTGAAACCTGGCTTGATGGATCCTAATTTTTATAGTTTTTTAGAATCCGCAGAGGGCAATTACTGAACACATTCATGAGAATCTGCTAGTGTAATTTTACAAAAGAATAAAACATTTATTAAATAAGAAAAATGAACTATATTACACTAGAGAAAACGATTAGAAAGATTTCAATGCAAACACCAGTAAATGAATCAAATCACACTATTCCTTCACCTTAACTATAACTTTACAGATACATACAACCCAATAAATATAACACAATTTACAATACCTATCCGATAGTCTAATATTCAGGGTAAGTATGCAGTGCATGTGAACTAATAGGCGAACTACGATTGGACACACCAGACTCCAAAACCAAGTGACAGAAGCCACCAAAGCAGATTCCATGGATTTCTGATAAACCCCTGCCCACTCCCCCAATGCCCCCCCCCCCCCACCCACCCCCCCCCACCCACCCCCCACCCCACCACTAACGTTGCTTGTTACACTGTGAGCCAACCAGTTTCACTTAAACTCTGGGCAGAATCTTGCCCTTGGATGGCGAGTGGGCCCCACCAGCTTGGCGGTGGGTGGGCAGCCGATCCTCGCCACTGAAACGGGGCCCGCCGCCATTTTGAGTGGGCGGGCCAGTGAAGACTTGCCCAGCGGCATCCCCGACGGGAAGCGCTATGCACTTCCTGTGTGGGAGGGGAGGGAGGCAATCCCCAGCTATCAAATTCGCTCTTTCATGCATGCGTGCGAAAGAGCACACTTCAACCTGAGGCAAGGTCCTGTCTCAGGGAGAACACTGACAGTGTCAAAAACATTAAAAATAGAAACATTAAAAAATTATTAACATGTCCCCCTCATGTGACATTGTCACACAAGATGGGACATGTTAATAAAGACCACTTTATTAATTTTTTACAATACAGACATGAAACTTCATCCCGCCAGTGGATGAAGTTTCATCAATAATCTGGAGCCCGCTGGGGCTCATGGCCTGCCCCCCCAGCCTTAAGGTTGGACGGGGAGGTCTTTAATTACTCTAAATAGCCTGTCAATGGCCTCAGTTGGCCATTGACAGGTCGGCGGGCAGACAGCTGATTTCGCTGTTCGCCCGCCTTCCTAAAAATTTAAATGGTCCGGGATGACGTTGGGGATTTCCTTGATCTCTGTGTATAGGCAAGCTTTACCTTCCATGCACACTCTCAGATATTCAGCCATGCCAAGCAGAACACCACTGCTCCAAATGTCTGTGGCAAGGAGTCAGCAACCTCCAAGATCCAAGGCTACCTCCTTGGATCTTCTGGCTTCTCTCAAGCCCACTTTGCTTCAAGCCTGTTCGCCGCAGCTTGCTGTGTTTGATTCAGATCCAATTGCTCTGCTCCTTACTTTTAATTTTACTTAACAGGACCTCTTTCAGATTCCTGAACTTGTCCCTTAACTTGGATTGTCTTCTGGGACCTCTTTCTGTCCCACTCCCAAGTTTGGGATCTTCTTTGTGAGCTGCTCCATGTCCCCCTCCCATGTCCTGCTTCTTGAGACATACTGTCTACAATGATGCTCCTCTTTCAGGTCATCTGACCTCCTTTTTATGCTTCTTCATTTTTCTGCTTATTTTCTTCTTCTGTGCAGGCACATAGAAATGGTTTCCAATTTGAAGGTATAAAAGAAATGAACAGCACATGTGCTGGTTTCCAACCGAAAGATGTGAAATGCACCAACTGTGCATGTGTGGCCATTCTCCTGCCAGCGCACGCACAGAAACCCAAAGATTGTAAAAAACACGAACTGCGCTTGCGCGGCCATTCTACGGCCAGCACATGTGCAGAAACACCAAGACCCACTGGCAACTGGAGTTTCTAACCTCTGACTACTGGTTTACTTAAGGAAAGTTTTCATTCTTTGGAGTTCATCACAGCCCCTCTATGCTCATCGTTATCCTCCATAGCCACTAACCCAGTATGCATTGGGTGGTATCGTCCCAGATTTGCACTAAGTGCTGTAGCAGGCGGATAAAATGTTTTACCCGTCGACCGCAATGGCAGCTTTTCATGGCGTATCGTCCCAAACCCACTGCCGTTGATTAAACATTCCCGGGAAACACACCATTTCCATGCCAGATGGGCTTTCATTCGCCCACCACACCATCACCTTGCTGCTTTGTCACGCCAAGTGCCACATTTAAAGTCCAGCCATGTACACACCTCTCAATTCTTTCCAGCCCACGACTGCTACACAGAAGACAGGGTGGCCCCAAAAGGCAAAAAGACTGCAGCCCTCAGGGCTAGTGACGTGTCTCTCGAGCGTCTTTGGATGCCGTGGTGGCCCGCCATGATGTTCTCTACCCCCACTCTGACCACAGGGTGGGCAGCAGCATCACCAATCCAGCATGGGAGGTGGTGGCAGCAACAGTGGTCAGTACCAATGCCCTGCAAAAGAGGACAACCACCCAGTGCTGCTATAGGATGAATGGTCTCATCCACTCCGCCAGGATAACCCACTCTTCTCATCACTCTCAACTCACACACACACACAAATTCATCACACATCCACAGGGATGGTGGCTGTTTTAAGGGACAATGCCACTAACTCTCACACATGTCATCAATCTCCATCACGCTCAAATCCTCTGGAGCTCGCGTCCTATCCTGCCTATGGCTCCGCTCACCACACAAACATTCCATGCAATGCCATGTGTCCTGCTCACACTCTCTCCATTTGTTTCCATGCAGGAGAAGCATGCTGACGGTCTGGAATGCACTGCCTGGGAGGGTGATGGAGACAGGTTGCCTCACATCCTTTAAAAAGCACCTGGATGAGCACTTGGCATAACATTCAAAGCTATGGGCCAAGTGCTGGTAAATGGGATTAGGTAGGTAGGTCAGGTGTTTCTCACGTGTCGGCGTAGGCTTGATGGGCCGAAGGGCCTCTTCTGCACTGTCTGATCCTGTGATTCTGTGATCAGCAGGGAGAGGTCCCAGACCGGGGGCGGAGTGGCCCATATTAGGTCCCTTACTCACTTTGAGGAGCCTGCCATCACACTGGCTGGTGAGGACGTGGGCCATTCCTGCAGCGGTGGTGAGGTCGGGGTTGAACACCCATGTAAGGACCCTACGCAACAACATCCCTCTCTCAACAAAAATATGAATGCTCTCTCTCCTACTTTTGGCTTTGCTGCCATGCACTATTTATTTCTACTTTGGCTCACAGGGAGCTCTGCCAAGCGACCAACACCCTCAGCCAGCCAATCCCTCAGCTTCATCCACATCCTCATCTTCAGCCAAGGGGACACCTCGTCCATTGAAGAGCTGGAAATAAGCAGCCTGGAAGACCTGTCACAGTGCTTACCCACACCCTCCACCAGGGCAGAGACACATACCTCAGTGGCACCTAGATCTAGAGCAGGCTCGGGTTCACAATCTGGTGGTCACTTCATGGACATTTCTACACAGCAGGAGGCAAGTTCAGCCGAGCTCCCCGGTACTTGAAGAAATGCTGGGGAAGAGGCATCTGTGAGGCCTGAGTCAGATGACGAACCTCTGGGTTTGGTCTTCCGACTCATCCTGGAGAGTCATCAGAGGGCGGGTGAACATCTTGCAAAGCTGTTGGAAGTCCTCAACAGAATGGCTCATGAGTCATAGGAGTGCGCCCGCCTGCTCTCTGATGAAGTGGTGCCCAAATGTGGACCCTCGTGCAAGCACTCTCCCATGCACACGGATCCTTCCCGTATCACACTCACCTCAATGTCCTGAGCATTTTGAATGCTGCTTGCTGGGGTTCGTTTTCAGTTGTCCATCTGAGCTGACCTGCATCTCCGCCCACCCATACAGCACCTGACATCACTCCTACGACTGTTGCTTCACTTTTGATTTGGACGGCATGGTCTGGATTTGCTTTTTTGTCAGCTCCCATGTCCTTTACCCTCTCCCAGTCACCCATTTCCTTTTCCCATCACAATTAAACCCCCTGGCACCACCTTTCACCTTCCATTCGTGACCTATCAGCCCCAACACTTTTGCATCAGGGATGTCCTGGTCAATATTCCCTTCCTTCCTGAAAATCCCACCCGCATCCATGTTCACCTCCCCGACCTCCTCCTTCCCACAAGCTCTGCCTCTGAGTTCCCACCAACCACCCTCGCCATTCCTTCTACTGCTACCATCAAACCCTCATTCTCCCGCCCTACCGCCTCACTCTGCCCTCGGTCATTCTCACCACCCCCTCATACCACGCCCAACCTCAGTTCTCTCCCCAGGAGGCAGTTATGGACCCTCCCTTGCACATTCACCTGGACATCCCCCCCTCCGGACTATTTCCCCTCCTGGAACACCTTCCTGCCCACTTAGTCCTCCCAATCCCCCGGATTCTCCCCCGGCTTACTCCCTCCCCCTTCCTGACTCCTTCAGAGACATTTACTTCTTCGCCACTCTTGGTCCTTCCACCCCCCTTGACTTCTTCCTCCAGCCCTACCTCTTCCTCCAGCTTTACTCCTTCCTCCTCCCTGACTCCCTCAGACTACCCTCGCTTCTTCCTCCAGTTTTACTCCTTCTCCCTTCCCAGCTCCTTCCTCCATCCTTACTTCTTCTCCTCCCTTAATCTCTCCCCTCTCTGCATTTCTTCCTACCCTGGACTCCGTTCAGTTTCCTCTCTCCTCTCTTCCCCTAGACACCCTCCCTTCTCTGCACTCCATCTTCCCCCTGGAATCCCTCCCCTCTCTGCACTCCTTCCTCCGTCTGGATTCCTTCCCCTTTCTGCACGCCTTCCTGCCTCCGAACTCCTTCCCTTTCACCTTCCACCCCCCTTACACCTACCTCCCCAGTTGCCATCTTCTCCCCTGTTACCCCTCCTCCCCGTATTCCCTCCCTCCTTCCCAACCTCACCCCCAACACCTTCATTCCCCCCTCCCAGCCCCACTCCACCAACACCTTCATTGCCCCCTCCAACCTCACCCCTCTGACACATCTTCATCTCCCAGTCGACCCTGGACCTTCCCCTCCCACCCCCTTTGTCCATTATCCATTGTGAGCATCAACAGTGACTTTCTAACTTCTTTGAGCTGCTTCACAGCAGAGCCATGTCCATGAGAATCCACCCAGCATGCCATGGCCACTCCTCCAGTGTGCCATTGCTGTCAGGCTCCAGCATTTTCTGTTTCTCGGATGCCCGCGATGTGAGCAACGTCCTGGCAGTAAGACCTGGCTTCTGCATGTCACAGTTGTCAAGACATGTTCTGTACCAATGTGTTTTCCCACCGACGTGGGTGGACGATCCAGCGGGGGTGATGAGTCCAGAGGACTGGCCTCATAGTGATATGCTGATGTTGCTGATATATTACAATGAGGTTCCCGACGTCTGATAGCAGGGAACGCGGCCCACCATTAACAAGTTGAGCGGACGATTGCAAACTGGTTTCATGACATTGCAAAATTGATTTTTGGCCTACTCGCCATATTGTCTACTCACGCCACCGAACACGCCCGACGCCAGCGGGCACGGACAATTCCGCCCACTATGTATAATTCAGCAATAGCAATTATTTTAAACTCATTGAAAAAAACATTAAACTTCTAGCAATTAAGAAAACCTTGAATTCAAACTTACTATCATTAACACAGGACCAAAAAAACCCAAGGGAAAAAACCGTTTAAATGCCTATTAGATTTGTAAACAAATAAGAAACTGCATCACAGACATGTTCTGGTATTATATTCTAACACAGCAGCTGCTGGAATTTAAATTCAATTAATAAATCTGGAATTAAAAGTTAGCCTCAGTAATAGTGACCATGAAACCATTGTCATTAAAAACCCATCTTGCTCACGCATGTTCTTTAGGGAAGGAAATCTGCCATCCTCAGTGGTCTGGTCCACATGTAACTCCAGACCTACAGCAATGTGGTTGACTCTTAACTACCCTCTGAAATGGCCTAGCAAGCCACTAAGTAGTATCAAACTATTACAAGGTCGAAAAGGGATGAAACCAGGCAGACCACCTGATATCGACATTGTCATTGGAAACAACAACGGCACACCCAGCCGTGTCAACCCTACAAAGTCCTCCATACTAACTTCTTGGGGTTTGTGTCAAAATTGGGAGACCTGTCCCACAGGCTAGCCAAGCAGCAGCCTGAAACAGTCGTACTCATTGAATCATACCTTACAGATAATGTCCCAGACACCAATGTCCCTGGGTGTGTCTTGTCCCACCGGCAGGACAGATCCACCAGAGTGGCAGAATACTGGTATACAGTCAGGAGAGATTTCCTCTGGGAGTCCTCAACATTGAATCTGAACCCCATGAAGGATCATGGTATCAGGTCAGACATGGACAAGGAAACCTCCTGTTGGTTACCACCTATCACCCACCCTCAGCTGATAAATCAGTACTCCTCCATGTTGAATACCAAGTGGAAGAAGCACTGAGGGTGGCTAGGGCAGAGGGTACTCTGGGTGGAGGATTTCAATGTCCATCATGAAGAGTGGACTGATAGTACCACTACTGACCAAACAGGCCAAGTCCTAAAGAACATAGCTGCTCGACTGGGTCTGCAACAGGTGGTGAGGGAACCAATAAGGGGGAAATACCTACTTGACCTTGCCCTCTTCAATCTACTCTACCTGTCGCAGATGCATCTGTCCATGACAATATTAGTAGGAGTGATCACTGCACAGTCATTGCAGAAATGAAGGCCTGTCTCCACTTTGAGGATACCCTCCATCGTGTTGTGTGGCATCACCACCATGCTAAATGGGATAGATTTCGAACAGATCTAGCAAAACTGGGTGTCAATGAGGTGTTGGGGCCATCAGCAATAGCAGAATTACACACAACCACAATCTGTAACTGCACAGCTGGCATATCCCCCACTCTACAATACCATCAAGCTGAGGGATAAACCCTGGTTCAATGAAGAGTGCAGAGGAGGGCATGCCAGGAGAAGCACCGGGCATAACTAAAAATGACATGTCAACTTGGTGAAGCTACAACACAGGACTATTTGCATGACAAGTAGCAATAGATAGACAGAGGGATTCTACAACCAATGGATCAGATCTAAGCTCTGCAGTCATGCCACACCCAGTTGTGAATGGTGGTGGACAATTAAACAGCTCACTGGAGGAGGAGACTCCACAAATATCCCCATCCTCAATGATGGTGGTGCCCAGCACATCAGTGCAAAAAACAAGGCTGAAACATTAGCAACCATCTTCAGCCAGAAGTGTCAACTGGATGATCCATCTCAGCCTCCTCCTGAGGTCCCCAGCATCACAGATGCCAGTCTTCAGCCAATTTGATTCACTCAACCATATCAAAAAATGTCTGAAGACACTGGATACTGCAAAGGACATGGGCCCTGATAACATTCTGAGAATAGTAATGCAGACTTGTGTTCTAGAACCAGCTGCACCCCTAGTCAAGCTGTTCCAGTACAGCTACAAAACTGGCATCTACCCAATAATATGGAAAATTGCCCATGTATGTCCTGCCCACAAAAAGCAGAACAAATCCAACCCGACCAATTCTACCCTCAATCATCAGTGAAGTGATGGAAGGTGCCGTCGCCAGTGCTATCCAGTGGCATTTACTCAGCAATAACCTGCTCATTCTCAGAGTGGGTTCCGCCGGTGCTACTCAACTCCTGACGTTATTACAGCTTTGGTCCAAACATGGACAAAAGATCTGAACTCCAGAGGTGAGGTGAGAGTGACTGCCCTTAACATCAAGGCCGGATTTGACCAAATGTGGCACCAAAGAGCTCTAGCAAAACTGGAGTCAATGGAAATCAGGGGGAAAACTCTCTGCTTGCTGAAGTCATACCTGGCAGAAAGGAAGATGGTTGTGGTTGTTGGAGGTCAATCACCTCAGTCCAGGACATCATTGCAGGAGTTCCTCAGGGTAGTGTCCTTGGCCCAACCATCTTCTGTTGCTTCATCTATGACCTTCCTTCCATCATAACGTCAGAAGTGGGAATATTTGCTGATGATTGCACAACAGTCGGCACCATTTGCAACTTCTCAGATATTGAAGCAATGCATGAACAAATGCAGCAAGACCTGGACAAGATCTAGGTTTGGGCTGACAAGTAGCAAGTAACATTTGTACCACACAAGTGCCAGGCAATGACCATCTCCAACAAGAGAGAATCCAACCATCACCCCTTGACACTCAATTTGATTACCATCAATGAATTGCCCACTATCGACATCCTGGGGCTCATCATTGACCAAAAGCTGAATTGGACCAGTCATATAAATACTGTGGCTACAAGAGCAGGTCAAAGGCTGGGAATTTTGCAGTGCGTAACTCACCTCCTGACTCTCCAAATCCTGTGTACCATCTCCAAGGCACAAACAATATGATGGAACGCTCTCTATTTTCCTGGATGAGTGCAGATCCAACAACACTCAAGAAGCTCAATGCCATCCAGGGTAAAGCAGCCCGCTTGATTGGTACCCCATCCGCTACCTTAAACATTTACTCCCTCCACCACAGACGCACAGTGGCAGCAGTGTGTATCGTCTACAAGATGCGCTGCAGGAACTTATAAAGGCATCTTCAACAGCACGTTCCAAACCTGTGACTTCTACCACCTAGTAGGGAAAGGTCAGCAAACACATGGGAACATCACCTGCAAGTTTCCCTCCAAGCCACTCAACATCCTGCGTTTGAAATATATCGCTGTTCCTTCATTGTCACTGGGTCAAAATCCTGGAACACCCTTCCTTCCAGCACTGTGGGTGTACCTACACCACATAGCCTGCAGCAGTTCAAGAAGGCAGCTCACCACCCCTTCTCAAGGGCAATTAGGGATGGGCAATAAATGCTGGCCTAGCTAGCGAAACCCACGTCCCATGTAGGAGTAAAAAAACTCGTTTCAATTTCTAATTTACCTCTTCCCCTCAGGATGTTCATTTGGCAATGAATGCAGATTTCCAATCCTTATGATATGGCAGTAAATTACTTGTCTAATTCTTGGTGCCAAATCTGACAGTGGAGTGCATATCCTTTCTCTACTGCTCTTGCAGCCAAGTTGTATCTAGTCCCAGGGATCTGCACCCGATGTGTCTGTTGATGGAGCACGCATCTTCTGCTCATGGCAGGGCACATTCATGCTCCTTGAAGTGAAAACAGAGAATGGTGGAAATATTTAGCATGTGAGGCAGATTCTGTGGAGAGAAACAGAGTTAACATTTCATTCAGCCTGAAATGTTAACTCTGTTCCTCTCTCCAAAGTGCTGCCTTACATGCTGAGTATTGCAAGCATTTTTTTTGTTTTTGTTTCATATTTCCAGCATTTGCAGTATTCTCCTTTTCATTACTGTCATTTTCCTTGAGGGTCTGGGATGAAGCACATGTCTGATTACAGTCTCTCTTGTGGATTGTTGTATTGTACAGGCAGTCCTAGTATAAGATTGCATTTTTCTGTCTTGTTCAGAATCCAAATAGCTATGAAATCAAGCGAGACGCTGTTGTTATTTTCTAACTTTAAAGAATTTAACTTGACGTACAAGGTGACAGTTGGTACCAGAAATAATATATTAAGTTTTCATGCAATCTTTTCCTTTCTAGCAAGTATAACTCAAGTCAAAGAATTGAGGAGAAAATGAAAGCCCTTTCCAATGGCATCTCACTTTGATGTTGTCTGTAGTTCTCCTGAAAACCCTTGTAGAATGAATTATTTTATATAGTTTCCTTTTCTAGTATTCACTCAATCTGTCAGGCATCATTATGATACAGGCCAAACAAAAGAGGTTCATTAACCATGTTAGAAGCGGATGTTAGGTCATCAGCGTATGCAGATGTAGCCTAATGCCTACTTATGCTCCTCTTGCAAGTTTGGTTTGTGCTTGTTGTAGCCAGGACCAGTACTGATTGGCTCTGGGAAAACCAATGCATGGAATGAAATAAAAAGGCTATTACTGACCTTAATCACTGCAGGTCACAAGGTCTCTGATCTTCCCAACTCTGACCTCCAGGCCCTCTCCATATCTACTTCTCTCACAGCCCCAACTCGACCACCTAGCTCCACTTTAACCCCCAACCACACTCCCAGCAGCCCCCCAACCACCCAACAATGCTGCAACTTCCCCCAGCTTATGCTTTTTCCTGACCTCCTAACCATCCCCATCTCAATCTAAAGCCTAGCTGCTCCTCCTCCTCCAGACCCCTATGATTTTACCAAATCACTTATCTGAACGTTGGTGCATGAATCTATGTGGCCTCCTACAGCTGCACCTTCTATATGATAATAAGGTCTGAGACCCGAAATCCCAAACTCCTCTGGTGCAGGCTGTTAGCACTTTGTACATGAGCCATCCAAACATGGACACAGTTGAATTTCTGGGCCCTATTGTATAAGTTATAAATATCAAATAATTTCTTTAACAGTTTGCAAGGCTTGTTTCCTCATCAGCTACTTCAGGTATAATCTTATGAACATTCCTACATGAAATGAAACACATAGGGGAGAATTTTCTCCCCATTGGGGGTTTGTGACGGGGGGTGGGGGGGGCAGGAGCAGGCGCGGACCCGATCAGCACCCCAGATCAGGTCCGTGCCACCATTTTACGTGGGCGAGCTAATTAAGGCTCGCCCAGTGTGACCGAAGCGCTGTGCGCTCCCTGTGCGGATGGGGGAGTTCCCTGAGTTGGGGCCTGCACTCTTTCACGCAAAAGAATGCAGAAATATCCCTAAGGCACAGAGGTGCTTCAGGGAAATTAGTTTAAGTTTTAAACATCTAAATAAAGAAAATAAAAAATTTTAAGACATGTCCCCTCATATGACAGTGTCACATGAGCTGGGACATGCCAATGAATTTTTTAAAAAAATTTTATTCAATTTTTAAACACTTCATGAAACCTCATCCCGCCTTTAAGGTTGGACGGGCAGCTCAGTTTATTAGTTTAATTAATTTTTGAATGGCCTTAATAGGCCTTTGACAGTTCAGCGGGCACGCAGCCGAGTTGGCTGCTCACCCGCTGAACTGAAAATCTAAATGACGGTTGGTGACTTCGGGATGCCCGCCTGAGTCACCCTGCATCATTTTACGCCATATCGAGCGGGCCCTGCTCCCGCTCGCTGAGCCAAAAATTCTGGCCATACATTTCCCTCTCTCTGTAACCTGAACAATGAGCTTCCTGACTTTAGCTAATCTAATTGCTCTGTTCTTTACAAAGAAAGCAAGGGTCTCATTTTATGTAGCTTATTTTAATCTTTAAAACATGTATCAAAAGTTCAAAATTCTTCATTAGTGAAGCACATACCCAACCCTTAGTGACATAGGGTAGGTCTTGTTCAAATTTTCATCTTAACTCAAATTCGCTTTAGTGTTCAAGTTAACCTGTAACAGTTTGGTTTGCTGATGTATGCCTTAAAATTTTGATGGGGTTGAGGAATTGTATATTTTAATTTTAACTATTTTAATTAAGATAACTGATTAATTATATTTTCCTTGTTTGCTAAATGAACTCATATCCTTTCCACAAGGTGCTTTTGAAACTCATAAATAGTAAAAACAGTTAGTGCATAGTCTCTAGCTGATTACACTTTCCATTAATGCATTTTTCAATCCTTGTGGGTCTAGGAATTCATTCAGTTTTAATAATATGGAGGAAAATGTTGATGCTAGGCCTCTTTAATTAGTCAGTTACATCTGAATTCATGTTCATTACAGAGAATACGCTGAGACCTAATGATCCTGCACTCGGGTCTGCGTTCTACGAGTAAGGTCTTTTTACACTGGGGATTTGTCTCAGCTTTTATACCAACTCTGACTGCCAGTTCTGGCTGACAATTTGGCAGATGCAAAAATTGTTAATAACCTTGAGAAAGAGAACACAAGAAAAAAAATCCCTGGGAATGTAAATGCCTCAACCCAGACATAGATATCAATTATTAAAGTGAATGAAATTTTACCATTATTCCTCCCAGGACTTGTACCTTTTACACTACCTGCTGCCATACAGACCTTGAAGTTCATTGTTGATGGAATAAAACTTGGGGGTCAATTTTAATCTTACACACTCTAAGGAATGTTCAAAACTCTCACCTTTGATCTTGGTGCAGGATGCCCAAATTCACAGATTTTCATCCCTTGTGTTATGCTCCAAATGATACTTTTGTGCTGATTTTTGACGTACCCCTGTGGCTGACAGCTGAGTGCTTGCAAAAAATTGGCCCAGAGTATTGTTAGGTTATTGAGCCGTCATAGCTATTTCTGATTGGATGTCTCAACATCCAGTTGGGATCATTAGATAACAATGAGAAGCTATAACTTTTGGTTAATTTTCCCCTCCCTAACATGAAGCACTGAGGCCAGTTGTATGACTACCTAACCCCACCCTGGCTGAGGTCAGCTAACTCAGGCCTGTTCTGTTCTATTTACTTTAGCTGCACAACTGCCTTACCAGGTGAATATTAAGAGTTAATTCCTGTTGGTTCCACTAATGACAGCAATGCCAAATGTAAAGGTTGCCTGCAGCTAACCAAGTTGCTATTTAGAGCACACTAGAGTGAATTTACCAAGGCACGGAAAATAGTAAGTTGGGACACAGGTTGGGGAAAGAGCTGTACTGGTGAAGCTCAGTATACTTCTGAACCTTCTCTATGGTCTAAGGAGGGTGTGGGCTTGGTGAACTGGAATTTGTTTTGTTACCTACTTTATGTTTTTGTTAATGAACATTTAACTTGAATCCACCTATAACTGGATGGAGACTGCCTAAAATAAGTTTACATAGGATCTGTAAATTTATCGGAGAGGAGACTTTGCCTCCACCATTCGATTCAGTTTGTCTGGGTTCAATGTCACTTTACTAACTGGTTGTTTTAAATATGCTTGAAATGTTTTCTTTACAATAGACTGCAACATTTCTGTGACTACAGATGTCAAGCTAACAGATCTAGAATTTTCTGGTTCTAAAATCTGACCATGTGAGAAATAGAACAGAAGTAATTTTCTACTCCTCTAGATCTGTCTTTTCTAATTAATGAACTGGTAAAACCATTAACCAACAAGCTCTCTACCTTTTGTTTCCTGAAATACTGCACTTGAGGAGATCTTGATTCTTATGAATATTCCAGCACTCCAGATATAATGCCCATTTTATTATTCTTTACTCTTCATAAACTCTGATATATATTCAATCTCTCCAACTAACAAAAGCAAGAACTTAGTTTTCTATTGTTAAAAACTACTGTAATTCAAAATAATATTCTCAGCCATTTTTAACCTCAATTATTATTTCACAAGTGCCACGTTTCTTGAAGTCTTCATCATCTTTCCTAAAATGCCCATAGATAATTTTAATAATTCATATTTTTTTAAGTTTATGCATTTCCAAACATCTCTCCTTCCTTTTTTTTATATCTGTTATAGCATTGATATTTTTGTAACATTTGAATTCAACTTTCTTTAAGCAATTAGATTTACATTTTGATAATTTACCCACCACTTCTACTTGGTAAATTTAATTTAAATTCTCAGCGGTACATGCCATTCATTTGGTGGTTTTATGTTGGCATTGTTATCCAAATTGACTGTTGCATTTCAACTCTCATGGCTTTCAAAGTCAGTTTTCTTATAATCTACTTGAATTGTTTGAAATACAGAGAAAACAGTTTTTGAATTCTACCTGGGCACCCAAAGGCAATTGGATGAGAATATCAATCTAATATTACAATGTACACTGTTCAATCTACCTCCATACCAGAGATTTCTAATAAATAGTCCTTCAATCTCATCATCATAGACTGTTGAGGAATTTTGTCATCCTTTTATTAAAAAGACCTAATGCTTTGTTGAATGTTCTTAAAAAGCCAGTGATATTAAGCATCGGTCCTTTTTTCATGTAAATCATTACTTTACATGAGAAAGCACAGGACAAGAAAATACATTTCAACCTACAGGCCATGGAAAGTTTGCCCTTTTATAGATTCTATCCTATTTAACCTCTTGTGGTAAAATTCAGCTTAAGCACTCCATGTTTTTCCAAAGATAATTGAGCAAATTTCTAGAATATTTATCCTCCCTCATATCTCATTCAGTTATTGTCACCTGGTGCCCTCAATACTCAGCTACCCCAGTCCATTTCCCAACCCCACTCATGAACCATTATGTTCCATTGAGTGTTTGATCATTTCAGTCAACACTTATTTCCAAAATATGTAAGCCCATTCTTAACCAGATATTAGTTTAGCTCATTTTAAGAGGGATGCATCATTAACTGCTATTGATGGCAAATTCTCCTATTTATTCATTACCCTGTGGTGTGGAAATTCTTCTAATTAGCCTCATTTCAGGCTTGTTAACTTTAGCTGATATTTTCTAGTTAAGTACTGAAATCTACCTTATATTTACATCATCCCTACCTCTCAGTATTTTAAATATGTGAATCATGTCCCTCCCCTCCCCTCCACTGCCCAACCCCTTCAATTTTATAATCTGTAATGAAAACAAATTGAATTTTCTGAATTTGCACTTGAAATTTGAAAACTAGTCCTGGCATTATCCTTGCCCTTTGCCTTTTAACCTGTTTCCAGTATATCAATGTTCCTTTGAAGACAGCATGCTCAATTAATATTCCAAATGGAGCTTCACCAGTGAATAACAACATGATTTGTTATCAAATGCCTCAAGATGCACCCTTATGTTTGATTAACTTCATTGATTATAGTTTTCAATTCTATTCATATGCTTTCTCTGCAACATAGTAAGGAAATCAACAATTCCTTGGGTAGTTGATGAGAACTCCAATGATTGCATATTAGGGAAGAATGAGTCTGAAGCTGGTCTTTTACATCAAGCAAGTTTATTCTTCAGCCAGCTCAACAGAGTGACAGACTCCCAATTCCTTTCATTCCTGGAGTGTTACAGCTATACTCATTGCCAATGCCCATCACTTGTTTCAACAATGCGGTTGTCTTAACAATGTAATTGCCAGTCAACAAGATGATTGTTACTGTGCCTTGACAATGTAATTGCTGATACATTGAGAGTTGTAGCTATATTTAGATTATGGTCACATCACTAACTTTTACCGGTTCTGATGAATAGTTATGGACCTGAAACAAACATTAACTCTGGGTAGAATTTAATGCCCTCCCCATGGTGAGTTTGGTGGTGGGGGTGCATATCGTCAGGTGGAAGGGTGGCAGGTGTAGACCATGCCACTTTCCCACCTCCACTCTGACTTAGCTCACGGCAGGAAGGCACGTAGACATTTTTCCCACCCCAATGTCAAATGAGGCCCTTAAGTGGGCATTTAACTCCCACTTAAGGGCCTTATCCTGCCTCATCCAGCTGCTGGTATTAACTGCTAAATCCGGCACTCAATGCTTGATCGAGGGACTCAGCATCAGAAAGGTGGGGGGCTGCTGAGAGTCACCCATGTCCTTGCTGCTGAACCCCCAGCTCACAACTCCACCCAGCAAATTTCCCTCTCACAATCACTCACCTGTGGTTCGGGATCCAATGATCTTGGGAGGCAGCAGCCACTGTTTCCCAGGTGGCACTGCCACTCATTGAGCTGGTAGCCTCTGATTGCCTGGAAGCTCTAGTAGGACGAGACGTCAGCCCCCAAGCACTTAGTATGGTGGGCCTTCCCTAAAAGAGGTGACATTGGACTCTTGCCAGCCAGTTGGCAAAACCCCCATCGCCTTCATGAACCACCACCCCCAGTCTCTATGCAAAGATGCTTGCTGACCAGAAGTTTATTTTCCCTGTTGGCAGTAAAAGTCTTAATTAAAATGATCTTAGAATGGTCTCAACTTAGTTACTTACAGTTAGTGGCTCACAGCACAAAATTTCCACTTGTCTGGTAATGGATCAATGATCTTGCTCTAAGGTCACAAAGATAGCGAGTGCATGAAATAAAAATGTCACATAGATATTGCAGAGCTGCCTTTTGGAGTTTCAGATTATTTGCTTTGGTGGGAAATTTCCACCAAATGAAATACTTTTGAAGCATAGTCACTTTAGTAGTAAGCTGGGAAATACAGCAGCTAACTTGAACACAGTAAAGTCTCACAACAATAAAACAACAATGAGATAATCTGTTTCTGTGCTGTTGCTTGAGGGATAAGTATTAGCCAGGACACAGGGAGAACTCTCCTGCGCTTTTTCAAAATGGTGCCATGGGATCTTTTACAGCTGCCTGAGAGGGCCTTGGGTTAACGCCTCATCCAAAAGACAGTACTGCACCCGGCTATAAGTCTGGATTGTGTACTTGAGTTTCCACAACCTTCTGGTTCAGGCAAGATTACTATCACTGAATCACAGTTGACATTAATGCTTAATCTGACCTAAAAAGTGTTTAATCCAGAAGATAATTTTAAACTTGTTGAAGTTTCATTTTTCAGTATTAGTCCAGCATTTTGCAACAAACAAAATTGCATATAAATACTTTACAAAGAAAGGTCTCTATCAGGCACTTTTAATTTTGAAGCTCAATGAGAGTGAAACTCTCTGCACAGAGATTAAACTTTATATTTTTTCTTTCTGTAGTGTACTTGGGTCAGAAGGCCCTGTATGGAGCTTGTGAAAAGAACTACTGTGGCCGTGGGCAACAATGTATCATCAGTAAAGAGACTGAACTGCCCGAGTGTGTGTGTATACAGCAGTGCAAGCCCAATTATATACCAGTTTGTGGCTCTGATGGGAAGTTTTACGAGAATCACTGTGAACTGCATCGTACTGCCTGCCAACAGAGAAAGAGAATCCACATTGTAGACAATAAAGAGTGTTTCTTCCAAGGTAAGCCACCGTGTAGCAGCAAGCATGAAGTTTAATGATGGATTATCATTGTTCAATGTTTCCTTGTGTTCACTTCCAAAAGCAGATGCAACCTGTCCTGGGAACCAGGATAAGAGCTCATAAAGCCACATGTGATTATAAGTAGTCCAACCACATTTGTGCAGTGATATTTTCTCAATTTATATCCTGCTTTGCTTATCATTAAAAAAAACATTTAATAGCTATGCCAAGGGCTTTCCAGAAATGAAAACGATGCTTGAAGTAGATAGTTGTCATAAGTTTGTAATAACAAAGGTTGATATTGGGCATGGGAGAATTCAACATGTTTTAGTGAAGTAGGACACACCATCAGTGGTAAAAATCAATAATTTATTTCATCAGTGTTGAACTGAAAGCTGTAGATTTCCACTTGATTGATAATATCTTCATGACATTCTTTACCATTATGTACTGATCAATTATTTCTTTCATCTTTCAATTTTGTTTCATGAACCTACAGCCATAATAAACCAGGTTGAGATCATTCTAAAATCATTTTGAATAGAAATTTTATTGTTGACAGGAGAGTAAACTTTCATTGTGTGCCATATACCTTAAACCAAAATGTGATGGGACCATACTCAATCCCTTAAGGTTTAGTTTCAGAATGTAAGACAACTTAAGTCTAATGAAAAGCAAAATATAGTGGCTGCTGGAAAGGCATTAATGTCATCTCAATTGGCCTAGCAACTTTTGAAAGCTATAATGGGCCAGAAAAACATAGCAATAGGTTAAATGAAAGTAGAAACCTTAATTAAACAATACCGTACCCAAAAAATTGAAATCTGAGCCCTTTTCTCATGAAGTTATTGTTCTTTGTTGAGCAGTCCAAGCTCAATCAAATGCACATAAAAAATGTTGGAAATGTGAAACAAAACAGTAAATGCTGTAAACACGCAGCAATTCAATCAGCAGAACTGCCAACAGATGGCGTGTCTATTTCCCATTGGACATGTTGTTGGCTCTGTTATGTCATCCAATTAATGCTGAAAGGCAGAGTTGTGAGTGAGTCATGATGTTGGATCTGCTAGGTGGTGTTGGGTCTGCTAGATGAATAAATACTATGTCAAACATGATATGACGTATTTTGTATTTATCTGTGCAGCAATACATTATCAGAGATTGTGTAGTGGAATATGGAAGATTTTGTCATGTTCAGTTAATGCAGTTAACCATTTGTCTTTTATGTGGCAATATCATCATGGTGACTCACAGGCACTGTCACTAACACCATGGGTACATTTTTTAGTCATAATGCTAAAGCAACAGGAATAAACTTACTCCCAAGTCAAACACCAGGAATTTTCCAGGGTTAACCATAATAAAATATTTATGTAAAACACTTGATCAATATCACTGGGACTTCTTAAATGCATGTAAGTTGCATAAAGCAAAATGGATACAAATGTTGGTAAAAGTTGTTGCAATCTTTTCTAAAGTTGTCAGTGTTTTTAAAATATAGATGCATCTGGTGTGAAACCTCACCAGCTGTGGGCATGGATCAAAGATTCAATGCTATTGAACCTCAAACCCCTCATCTCTTGTCTAGAAAAGCTCTGCACTGGCAAGAGAGATTTGTGAAATTATGTCTTATATTGCAGGCTTTCTGTAGACTGTACAGAACAAAATCATGCTGGTAATACATATTTAGGCAGGAAATAGAATTTGTGTGCAAGTATTGGAGCAGCATAGCCCCCACAACACCTGGTAGCTGTCAGAGTAGAAGTGCTGTAGTAAGCCTTTGATGCTAGAAGGATTCCTCTATGCGGCACTCTAGGGCAACCCCCTCAGGGAGCAGCGGGGACTGGCAAGCATACTCAATATTGTGTGCAGTAAATGCAGTACCTGGAAATAAAAATCAAAGAAGGTAGCGATGCTTAGAAAACTGCCAATAAAGTAAGGCAAACCCAACAGTATCATTTGCCATGCATATATCCCACAAAATGTCGCATTTAAGTTTATTCCACATTTATTGTAGATAAAATGTCCTAAGGCGCTTCACAGGAGCATTATAAAACAAAGCATGACACCAAGCCACATAAAGAGATATTAGGTCAGACGATCAAAAGCTTGGTCAAAGAGGTAGGTTTTAAGAAGAGCCTTAAAAAAGGAAAGAGAAGTCGAGAAGCAGAGAGGTGTAGTGAGGGAATTCAAGAGCTAAGGGCCTGGAAAATTGAAGGCACAGCCACCAGTGGTGGAGCAATTATAATAGGGAATGCACAAGTGACAAGACAAGAATTAGAGGCGCACAGAAAACTTGGAGGGTTGTGGGGTTGAGGAGATTGCAGTGATAGGGTGGGGCAAGGCCAAGGAGCAATTTGAAAACAAGGATCAGAATTTTCAAATCAAGACATTGCTTGACCTGGAGCCAATGTAGGTTAGCGAGCAAAAGGGTAATTAGGGGAATGGGACTTGCTATGAGTTAAGACGTGGGCAGCAGAGTTTGGGATGACCTCAAGTTTATGGAGGATAGAATGTGGGAGATCAGCCAGGAGTGCACTGCAGCCAAGTCCAGAGGTGACAAAGGCATGAATGACATTTTCAGTAGCAGATGAGCTAAAAGGTGCAAAGTTGAGTGATGTTGTAGTTGGAAATATGTCGTCTTAGTACTAGCACAAACATGAGTTCGGAAGCTGATTCTGACATCAAATGTGACACCAAGGTTGAGGGCAGACTGGCTTAATCTCAGCATTTTTTAAATTTATGCTTTCGCGGGATGTGGCTGCCACTGGCTAGGCCAGCATTTATTGCCCATCCCTAACTGCCCTGAGAAGGTGGTGGTGAGCTGCCTTCTTGAACCGCTGCAGACCATGTGGTGCAGGTGCACCCACAGAGCTGTGAGGAAAGAAGTTCCAGGATTTTCATGCAGTGATAGCGAAGGAACGATGATATAGTTCCAAGTAAAAATGTTGTATGGCTTGGAAGTGAACTTACAGGTGGTGCTGTCCTTGTCTTTCTAGGTGGTAGAGGTCATGGGTTTGGAAGGTGGTGTCAAAGGAGCCTTGGTGAGTTGCTGTTGTGCAACTTGTGGGTAGGGCACATTGCAGCCACTGTGCATCAAAGGTGGAGGGAGTGAATCTTTAAGATGGTGGATGGGCTGCCAGTCAAGTAGGGTGCTTTGTCCTGAATGATGTCAAGCTTCTTGAGTGTTGTTGGAGTTGCACTCATCCATGCAAGTGGAAAGTATTCCATCACACTCCTGACTTGTGCCTTGTAGGTGGTAGGCAGGCTTTGGGGAGTCAGGAGGTGAGTTACTCGCCACAGGATTCCTGACCTCTGACCTGTTCTTGTAGCCACAATATTTATATCACTGGTTCAGTTCAGTTTCTGGTCAATGGTAGCCACCCTACTGCCCGGTTGTTAATAGTGGAGAATTCAGCAATGGTAATGCCATTGAATGTTAAGGGTAGGGATGGTTAGATTCTCTCATTGGAGAAGGTCATTGCCTGGTATTTGTGTGGTGCAAATGTTATTTCCCACTTATCAGGCCAAGCCTGAATGTCATCCGGATCTTGCTGCATTTGGACACGGACAGCTTTAGTATCTGAGGATTTGCGAATGGTGTTGAACATTGTGCAAGTACCAGCAAACAACCCCACTTCTGACCTCATGATGGAGGGAAGGACACTGCTGAAGCAGCTAAGGATGGTTGGGTCTTGGACACTACCCTGAGGTACTCCTGCACCGATGTCCTGGGACTGAGATGATTCACCTCCAACAACTACGACCATCTTCCTTTGTGCTAGGTAGGACTCCAACCAATGGAGAACTTTCCCCCTGATTCCCATTGACTTCAGTTTTGCTAGGGCTCCTTGATGCCACATTCTGTCAAATGCTGTCTTGATGTCAAGGGAAGTCATTCGCACCTCACCTCTGGAATTTAGCTCTTTTGCCCATGCTTGGACCAAGGCTGTAATGAGGTCAGGAGCTGAGTGGCCCTGACAGAAACCAAACTGAGCATCAGTGAGCAACTTGTTGCTGAGTAAGTGCCACTTGATAGTACTGTTGACGACACCTTCTATCACTTTGCTGATGATTGAGAGTAGACTGAAAGGGCGGTAATTGGTTGGGTTCAAGTTGTCCTTTTTGTGTACAGGACATACCTGGGCAATTTTCCTCATAGCTGGGTTGATGCCAGTGTTGTAGCTGCACTGGAACAGCTAGGGGCGTGGCAAGTTCTGGAGCATGTCTTCAGTGTTATTGCTGGGAATATTGTCAGAGCCCATAGCCTTTGCAGTATCCAGTGCCTTCAGCCATTTCTTGATATCGTGTGGAGTGAATTGAATTAGCTGAAGACTGTGATGCCAGGAATCTCAGGAGGAGGCCAACATGGATTATCTAGTTGGCACTTCTGGCTGAAGATTATTGCAAATGCTTCAGCCTTGTCTTTTACACTGATATGCTGGACTCCCCCTTCATCGAGGATGGGGATATTTGTGGAGCCTCCTCCTCCAATGAGTTGTTTAATTGTTCACCGCCAGTCTGACTGAATGTGGCAAGACTGCAGATGTTGTTGCTTGTGGGCTCGCTTAGCTCTATCACAAGCTGCTTCTGCTGTTTGGCACGTGTTGTAGCTTCAACAGGTAGACCCATCATTTTTAGGTAAGCCTGGAGTTGCTCTGGGCGTGCCCTCCTGCACTCTTCATTGAACCAGGGTTGATCCTCTGGCTTGATGGTAATGGTAGAGTTGAGAATATGCTGGGTTATGAGATTACAGTTTGTGGTTTTATACAATCCTGTTGCTGCTGATGGCCCACAGCGCCTCACAGATGCCCAGTTTTGAGTTGCTAGATCTGTTTGAAATCGATCCCATTTAGCATGGTGGTAGCGGCACACAACATGATGGAGGGTATCCTTCATGTGCAGATGGGGCTTCATCTCCACAAGTACTGTGTGGTGGTCACTCCACCAATTCCGTCACAGACAGATGCATCTGTGACAGATAGATCGGTGAGGGGGATATCAAGCAAGTTTTTCCCTCTTGTTGGTTCCCTCACTGGCTGTTGAAGACCCAGTTTAGCAGCTACGTCCTTTAGGACTCGACCAGCTCGGTCAGCAGTGTTGTTACTGAGCCACTTTTGGTGATGGATATTGTAGTCCATTGTACCAGGGTTGATCTCCTGACTTGATGGCAATGGTAGAGTGGGGGATATGCAGGGCCATGAGGCTACAGATTGTGTCTGAATACAGTTTTGCTGCTGCTGGTGGCCCACAGTGCTTCATGGATGCCCAGTTTTGAGTTGCTAGGTATATTCTGAATCTATCCCATTTAGCTTGGTGGCAGTGCCACCTAACACGATGGAGGGTATTCTCAATGTGAAGATAGGACTTTGTCTCCGCAAGAGCTGTCTGGTGGTCACTCTAATACTGTACAGATTCATCTCCGAAAGGTGGATTAGTGAGGACAAGGCCAAGTAGATTTTTCCCCTTTGCTGGTTCCTTCTCTACTTGCCACAGAGCCAGGCTAGTGGCCATGTCCTTTTGGACTCAGCCAGCTGTCTCAGTACTAGTGCTACTGAGCTGCTCTTAGTGATGGACATTGAAGTCTCCAACCCAGAGTACATTTTTTTTTAGTTCATGGGATGTGTCACTGGCTATACCAGCATGTATTACCTATCCCTAATTACCCTTGTTCAGGGGGTATTTAAGAGTCAACCACATTGCTGTGGGTCTGGAATCACAGGTAGACTGAGCTAGAACAGGTAAGGATGGCAGATTTCCTTCCCTAAAAGGCATTAGTGAACCAGATGTGTTTTAACGACAATCGGCAATGGTTTCATGGTCATCATTAGACTTTTAATTCCATATTTTTATTGAATTCAAAATTTAACCATCTGCCATGGTGGGATTCAAACCCAGGTCCCCAGAGCATTATCCTGGTCTCTAGAATACTAGTCAGTGACAGTGACAGTACTGCAATGCCACTGCCTCCCCATTATGTGGTAGGTGGTAATAAGCAGGAGGTTTCCTTGCCTATGTTTGATCTGATGCATGAGCTTCATGGGGTCCAAAGTCAATGTTGAGGACTCCTGGAGCAAATCCCTCACGACTGTGTATCACTGTGCTGCCACCTCTACTGGGCCAATCCAGTGGGATAGTTCATACCCAGGAATGGTGAGCATTGTGCCTGGGACATTTTTGTCAGGTCTGATTTGATGAGTATGTCTCAGAGGGCATTTAAGAGTCAACAACATTGTTGTGGGTCCGCAGTCAATATCCTGGGAGTTACCATTGACCAAAAATTAATTGGACTATCCATATAAATACTGTGGTTACAAGAGCAGGTCAGATTCTAAGAATCTTGTGGTGAGTAACTCACCTCCTGACTCCCCAAAGCCTGTCCACCAAGTACAAGGTGCAAATCAGGAGTGTGATGGAATGCTCTCCACTTGCTTGGATGAGTGCAGCTCCAACAATACTCAAGAAGCGTGACATCATCCAGGACAAAGCAGCCCACTTGATTGGCACCCCATCCACAGACATTCATTCCCTTCACCACCGATGCACAGTGGCAGCAGTGTGTACAATCTACAAGATGCACTGCAGGAACTCACCAAGCCTCCTTAGAAAGCACCTTCCAGATCTATGATAGTTACCATCTAGACGGACAAAGGCAGCAGTCACATGAGAACACCACCACCTGGAAGTTCCCCTCCAAGTCACTCACGATCCAGGCTTGGAAATGCATCGCCATTCCTTCATTGTTGCTGGGGCAAAACCCTCTCTAACAGCACTGTGGGTATACCTATACCACATAGACTGCAACGGTTCAAGAAGGCAGCTCATCACCATCTTCTCAAGGCAATTAGGGATGGGCAATAAATGCTGGCCAAGCCAGCGATGTTGACATCCCATGAATGAATTTTAAAAAGTCACATGTAGACTTGACCAAGTAAAGATGACAGATTTCTTTCCATAAAGGACTTTAGTGAGCCAGATGGGTTTTTACAACAATTGACAACGATTTCACATCCACCATTACTAAGACTAGCTATTAATTCCAGCTGCTGTGGTGGAGTTTGAACCCATGGTCCCAGAGCATTAGACTGGGCCTCTGTACTGCTAGGTCAGTGACATTACCAGTATGCCACTGCCTGCCCCTATGTTGCCAGGGAGACTATTTGAGACTAATCCAAAAGGCTAGTCAGTATATCATCCTTGTTATTAACGTGGTGCATATCTAGCTGTAAAAATCTCAGCCACATTTTAAGTTCCCCTCATGCTGGTTATAATGCTGGGCGGAATTTTCCCCCCACTGGGGGGGAATTTGAAGAGCAGGTGCACGGAGGCACGCCTCCGATCAGTGCCCCCAATGGGGGGGGGGGGGGGGGCACGTTGCCATTTTACGTGGGCGGGCCAATTAAGGCCCACCCAACACGACGTCCACACGGAAGCGCTATGCAGGTGGGAGGGGATTCCCTGAGCCGAGAGTGCGCTCTTCCACGCATGCGCATGTAAGAGCGTGCTCATCTCCCTGAGGCTAAGTGCTGCCTCAGGGAGATCGGCTGTACATTAAAAAATATTAAAAATAGAAAATCCCTAACATGTCTCCTCATGTGACACTGTCACATGAGTTGGGACATGTCCATAAATTTTAAAACACTTTACTTAAAATTTTAAAACCTCATCCCGCCCATAGACAAGGTTTTGTACTTTTTCTAATGCCCGCCAGGGCTCCTGGCCTGTCCCCTAATTACTTTAATGACTCTGTCAATGGCCTCAGTTGGCCAATGACAGGTTGGCGGGCACACAGCTGATTTGGCTGAGCCCCAGCCTACCTGAAAATTTAAATGGGGCGTGGTGATGTCGGGAGTTCTGCCCGACATCATCGCACGTCATTTTATGCATCGGCGAGTAGGCCCCACCACCCCCCCTTGCTCACCTACGGGAAAATCCTGGCCCTTGTGTCGCTAACCTTAGTAATCGGAAACTTACAGCATGATCTCAATTTAAGTTAGCATGCATAAATTCCTGAGACGAAGAGTCTTATGTGTCACGAGGCTCTGCCCCTTTGTTTTTAAAAATATGACTTTTCAACTTTCAACTGACTGGAAATTTTGCAATTTGAACAGAGGCAGAACAAACTACTTTAAAAAATGCAAGGCCACAATCCAAGGCAAAGGTGAGAAACAAACAGATCACCCTCAGGGGAGTGTGAAGAGAGAGATATTTCTAAAAATGCAGGCACCTATTGAAACTCGTATCTGCCTAAGGAAGAGACATTAAAGTAATGGAATTTGAAACAATAGCTGCTACAGACAGATGCACCTAAACCCTCTTAAAAATGCACATTGGATGAAATATTTCAAGGCAAGGCTGCAGCCACTTGAGAAAGATTACAAGTGACACAGCTGGTATCAAGAAAGTCTTCAGCAGATGAAACAGGCTGAATGCTGCTCTATCTCTCTCTCTCTGTCTCCAGTTTGAAAAGCCAACTCCACCAGAAACGTACCAGTGAACCTATATTTGTAATAATTGCAACATCTTCTACATCTGACCGCATCCATCAAACCAGCTGCTTTTAAAATCTATATCTCAAGGACAATCAAAGGACACTTAACCATATATTATTTTACCTTTTTTCATTTGGACTCCAACCACACATGCCTGTTTGGCTGCATGAAGGCCAAATGCATGACATCGCATTTTTATTATTTTTCTCAGGTTTAGTGGTTAATAAATCTCTTTCTTTGATTCAAGAAAACTTTGTTTAAGTGGCTCCTTATTGCTCACAGCTTAAATAGTTAAATACATTCTGATTTGGAAAAAAATATACCCTCGTGAAAAAGAAACTTAAAGCTTTGTTGTGACCAGTTGATGAGGTTGGATAGAGAGGAGCCAGTTCACCCCTTTTTACTTGGACTTAATATGTATAAAACTGTATCACACTATTAGCAAGATCTCTAAACTGGAATATAAGAACTGGCTCTTGAATTTAATTTGTTATGAGCTAAGTCTCCCTTTTTATACTAAGACACTGAAGTGACACACATTGTAATATTGTGCTTATGTAAGTCAACTATTGCCTCCATATCATGTATGAATATTTTATAAGATACTGAATTAAACAAGAAACCCATCTTAGTAATTCTGTAGGCACTTTAGTTTTTCTGCTCACCGAATTAGAAAAATAAAGTTAACGGACATCCATTTGGCAGCTTATATATCAGAGAGAATTGAAAAGCATGCCTAATGCAACTTCTCCAGTGAACAGATTGTAAAAAAATCCTTGGAGTGTGAAATTTTCCTTGGGAAGGAAAATGTCCGATCGAAGACGAATATCAGCTTCGGATCGAATACTGAACACTCTTGGAAAGGCATCAGGAGGTATCTGATTCCATTAGACTAAAAGTCAAGGAGGAATAGTGCATCAGACTCACTGAAGTTGTCATCTGAGACTTTGATTAGGGTCTTTTCACTGTAGTGAAAAGGGCACAAACTTGATTGGAGTGTTACAAATGGAGTTATAGTAAAGATGGTCATGAATTTGGGAGGCGACAACACATTCAAGGATTTTGGAGGGAAAGGTATTTTGGAGATATAAATAATGAACAGTCTTGGCAAAGAGAACAAGGCTTGATGTGCTTAGTGTGATCTGATCAGTTCTGACCATGGTTAAAACCAGTTGTCTGCCAGATAAACTGAATTCTGTGCCCCTTGGACATGAAAGAGCAAAAATGGCCCTCATACTTGGGGGAATGACCAGGGTATGTGTGAGTATGGGTTTTGCTGTGGGCAAGCACATCAAGTGGTGATGAAGGAGCGGTTGAGGACATTTAGCTGTGGAAACATTATGATGAATGAAACTTCAACTGAAAACGCAAACTCTTAAGGACTTCCCCCGAT
This sequence comes from Carcharodon carcharias, assembly GCF_017639515.1. NCBI lineage: Eukaryota > Metazoa > Chordata > Chondrichthyes > Lamniformes > Lamnidae > Carcharodon > Carcharodon carcharias. Next base: position 38,972,791 of record NC_054474.1, on the reverse strand, counting down.
TGGCTTTTAGGAATTGCAACACAGCAGTTCAGGGCTGGTTTCCTTCATTATTACTAGTATTTATTTTTCTTATTATTTTATCACATTATCCAAGCTGATAGTCCTATTACTGGCTTGTGCAATATAATTTGCCAATCTTTTTGTCTCTTTCTCCACACTGATACCACGGGCCAAATTTTCATCCGGCCTCAGGAAAACCTGACCTCCACACTTTTGTGAAATGAATGCCCTCCCTATTTGTGACTTTATAAAGTATTTTTGTCTTTCCACATGGGAATTGGGTCAGTAAATTTTGTGAGTTACTGTGGAGTGTGTGAGGAGTGCGGATCCAGAGGCAGGCTGGTTAAAAGGCCCTCGTTGGTTCTCCAACACAACAGACCAGCTCCCAACATTGTTTAAAGGCCCCCTAAACCTCACTCCTCATCCTTCACACCCCACCCACCCACATGCCATCCCATGCCACCTCACATCTCTTTATGCCAGCTTGCATTCCCTGTGCCACCTCGATATAAACCAGTATGTAATATGTACAATTCTCAGGAGCCATGAAATAGCAATGGGGATTACTTCAAACTCATTAGAAAAGCATTAAATTTCTTAACAATCTAAGAAAACCCTGAACTCAAACTATCATTGATACTGGACTAAAAAACCCAAACAAGGGAAAAAAATTGCAATCCTTTAGGAGTCAGTTCGGTTTACAAACAAACAAGAAACCACATCAAAGACATATTCTGTTATTTTCGACTCCTAAACGTTTCAAAATTCTTGGATCAATAAGACCACCTACTGAGTTGAAGCTTTTGAAATCCATCCAAATATTCTTAATGGAATAGTTGTCTTAACAAAAGCTTCCACTGACAGAACAGATATATGTTTCCAATTCAAATCAGAGTTTAATAGAGGGCGAGAAATGCAGACCATTTTTTTCTACCTTCAGAAGTAGGTCTTTTTTTTTGGTAGCAGCTAGATCTGCCAGTACAATTAAATCAAAGCACAAAAGCATTAGAGCAGAGGGTGCTTTTTTGTACATTTTTAAACTACTATGGTTTTATCTCCATTGAAAAAGTACTGTGATGCATGTGAACTATTACGCAATGATGGTCAATATAAGATCAATTTACTTTTGTAGGCAAGTTCCCTATGATGAATCACTGCATTAAATTACATCTACATTACAATATAGCTTATTATAGTGACATTTGAAGGTGTCAAAACATTCTACACTTGCCTTTCAGAATGCTCCTAATCCCTCAACAAACTCTCAACTCTGGCATGCATTTAATGGGCTTCCAAAACCTCACACCACCAGATAAAAATGGAGTGCAGGAGGAAATCCAATTTTCGTCTTCCATTTAAAATGGGGAACCCAACCTCAGCCAGGGATGAGAGAGGGTCGTGGTGTGCATTTTGCACACTAAGCCATAAGAAAATAACGCAGAATCAGGAATGCAGAGGAAAATCAGATTTCCTCCAAAAGAATCAAAGTGTGCCCATTTGCACACCAAAACGTGTCCCCAGACCCAGGCAAACATTTGCCCTCACATTTCACTAAGGCAGCCATTCTTCTTATTCTTTCATGCCCGGATTTTGGATCACCATATATTTGTAAGCGTCCAGTGCCTCTGCTACTTGACTCATAGTAGAAATGCTTGCTGGTTTTCACCCCTCTGATATTCCCAGTCCCAGTTTAGCCAAGATCTACTTAATGACTATCAGAACCAATATATTTAAGGTAAAGAGCTGTTGAGATTAATTTTTTTCATCTTTACATTGCAGAGCCATTTGAAGTGCATATATTGGGTTGAATTTAGTTTAGTTTAATCCTGCCTTAGGGGCAGGCTGGGAAGCGGGGCAGAGACATATAATCAGGTTGAAAGTGTGGGGTGACATGTCCGTCGCTTTCCTGAGTCCCCCAATTAAGTCAGGGGTGGGGAAGGTCGATGTCAGCCTTCCTGCTCTTTGGCCAATTGAGGCCTATAAATGGCCAATTAAGGTCCTCATCCCTCTGCTGCTGGGTTCCCACCAGTGACTGGGAAGGGGAAGAACTATATGCCATGTGGAGAGGCTGCAGAGTAAGCAAGGCAGCCTGCCTGCTGGCTTGGGGTAGATCCTGCTGATTAGGCATGCTGTGGCCCATGGAGCACCTGTGGTTGTATGGGCCAGCCCCGCTGAAGCTTCTTCCGACCCTCCACACTGAAACCCTCGCTGGGGTCTGCCAGACTAGCCCCAATGAGCTTGTTCTACTCGCCTGTGTTCTGGAGATGTCCATTGTTACTGCTATTCTGGGCCTTCTGCAGTGCCAGCAGTGCCCACCACTCCCAGTCATGCTTCTGGGACTGAAGAACTGCCCGCCCCCTGATTGGAAGTGAGCTCTTTGCCTTCAAAGGCATGGTAACTCTACTAGCAAGCAATTAACCGCCTGATTGACACTTGATCTTGTTGGTGTTGTGCGAAGAGGCCATGGTGGCATTGCCCCCAGATTTCTGGATGGTGGACATGGCCATCGAACCGGCCATGAAACTCAGCTCATTGTGTCGAACCTCACATTGTGCGCCTGCAAACATGATGAAACCATCCAATCCTGCCAGAGGTTTAGAGGAATATCTGAGCTGAAGGATGCTTCCACCCTGTTCCAAAATGTTATTGTGAGAATGCAAGAATGCCTTTTCTTGTTGGGCATGTAGATGCCTTGAACATTATCAATGGATTATTTGTTGAGGTTTAGAGTTGGGCACGGTCATGTAATGATACTCGGGGGAAAGTAGTGGCGATTTTGATAATCAGGGTAGAATGCCTAAGGGAAGGAAGAAACATGGTCTGTAATAAAGTAGAGCATGGTCTGTAACAATTATTTGTTTTTTTTTAATCACATATTGTTGTCATAACTAATGGTGTTTTACTACGTAAAATCTTCTCTGCATCAGAGAGCAAGTTATGATAAAATTAAGAATATTCACACAGCTTTTCCGAAATCTGCAGAACACTGAATAATTCCTGAATGGATTATTTTTTCTTATTTCGCTTTTGTTAATGACTCAGAGAGAGGGGAACAGTTTCTTTCAAGGCCTTATCCTGTACTTTGACTGTTAAATGAAAATTACACTCATAGGCTTAGATTACACTGAGAAACCTGGCCGCAAAATTGCATGTAATCCAGTTGCTTTGGACTGACACAGTGTTGTATGTGCCAATTACAGCAAGACAAGTTATTGATGCCTAACTCGTGCTGTAACATTAGCATATCCTGCCACATAACATGTTTAGTATGTATGTGGCAGGTTCTCAGTGATTGCATACCAGTTCAATCCATTTCATTCAATCCCTTTTAATAAATTTAAGCTCCTTAAATTTTAAGCAACAAATGCTGCAGCTGGCCTTCTGAACGGACTATTTGTGAACATTAAATGCCTTATGAGACCTTTATCTGCATTTTTCTCAGTACATCTGGCATCATTTATATGGTTTAGCATCAGTACATATATGGAAGGTGGGATAATTTACCTCAAAATCAAACAAAAAACAGACAGTTTTAACCTGCTACATTTAAATTGCGACATACTCAAGGTGGTTCAATGCACCCCACTATTTCCTCTGCTTCTACCTCCATATATCCCCCAGGAAACAATGACACTAGTAAAATAGTATTGTGAAAGTCAGTACAATATCTGAGAGATGGTACATGGAAATCAAAGAAGTAACAACATGAGAATAGGCCATTCAAACTAACTAGCTCATGGTGCTATTTACTTTGCACACGAGAAAATAATCTTAATCACACTTGCCTTGTCCCTACATCTCAGCATTGGTGGAGGTCATAGTTTCTGGAATATCTTCTTGCCTGCAGATGTGTCTGAGAAGATGTATTTTGTTTTCAGAATGGCTTTAAGTCCAAGTGAGTACAGTAAAATATCAATGAATTTTCAGGGAAGTAACGGATTTATCTATGGAAGTCCTTTTATTCCTGTGATATGAAGAAGAGCCTAGGATGGCTGCTAGAAGAGTGAGGCATCACAGAAGATATTTACCTCTGGCTGGTGGATACCTACTCAACGTGATTTACTAGTCTGGGAGCTCGAACCTTGACTGCACACTGATAATGTGTCCGAAGGCTCTGCTTCTGCTATTAGGGAATCATGCCAGCTGCCAACCGAAGAGTTGCAATTCATGTTTTAAGTAGCACATCATTATCAATGAATGTGATTACAGTCCTGTAACTTAATGGCTCCACATTCTTCCAGGGTACCCCAGATGACCTTATTCATATCAGTCCATCACTGGATTCAGAAGAATGGAGCCCCTTACTTAATCTCATTCTCAATGGACTCTATAAAACAAGGGGGGAAAGTAACCAACCTTTTATAGACAGGACAGATTCTCCCTGATACAGGGTGCTTTTGGTCTTTATTATGGAATGCAAGGCCTCATCTGGGAATCCCTTCAACTCTATCACCTGGAAGAGGTTCCATTCAATTAGTGTGCAAATATTATGGGCCGAATTTAGCCCATGCTGGACGGGCTCAGCAGGGGCGGGTGGGAGCGGTCGGGAAATCGACCGCCACCCGCGATTGAGACCCGAAGGTGATCTCCCCCTGGTGGGCCAATTAAGGCCTGCCCATCGTGAAATGCGAGCGGCAGCACTCCGCTGTCCATGAGTGCGGGGGAAGGAGGGTGAGGGGCAGGCGATCGCAAACATTACGCATTCGTGCAAGTGCGCACTTCACAATCTCACTGAGGCACAGAGCTGCCTCAGGGAAATGAGTTTTTTTAAAAAGAAAATAAAGAATTGAAAAATCTAATAAAACATGTCCCGTCATGTGACCCTGTCACATGAGCAGAGATGCGTTATTAATTCAATTTTAAAACTTTTATTTTATTTTTATTTGCTTTTGAATACCTCTTCCCGCCCGTGGATGAGGTTTACAAAGAAACGTAAAAGGCCGCTTGGCCTTTTCACCTGCCCGCCAACCTTACGGTTGGATGGGCAGTGAAAAATGTAACTTAACTGATTCTTTAATGGCCTTAAATGACCGAGCTATCGCGCAATTGCGCGTTGATGTCGGGACGCTCGCCCGACGTCAACGGGGGTCACTTCACACTTGAGCGGGTCGGGCACATGCCCGCCTGCCAAGCTAAAAACTTTGCCCTATGTGTCCAGTCACTTCATTTTGCATATTATGAAGCTGTTCTGACTTATTTATATTTTGTTAATCAATCATTCCTGCATTGATGAGCCAAAACATTGCATCAGGGCGGTTGACTGGAGACAAACGATGCTGCCTGAAGCTCTGACTTACAAACCTTCTAAACCATTCTCACTGAACAAGGGGCGATATATATAATTAGGAATTAAAACAATTTGAATTGTTATTCAGTAGACAGTCAGAAAACGAAAGTCCCATTTCACCTGCTTTCTCGGATCTGATGAAGCCCCACAGTACAAACTCTCAAGGGTATCAAGATGAATTGTGGCCTGCTGCATGTTGCCCCACTGTACCATTAAAATTAGTACTAGCAGCAGCATGGAGGAATGCTGCAAAGGAAATATATTTCGTCAGGTAGAATTTTGCATGTGATTTTGAAGATGCGATTGAGCAATAAAAAACCTGATAATAAAGATGAATGCCTGGCGATTGTAGTAGCTGCCTTTACTGTAGGCAATCTCTGCTTTTACCAACTGACTCTTAACAGTTTGCCTCGTTTTTAATCTCCCGCTGCATTGTCTGTGTATCTCTTGAAGAGCTGAAGCACTTTCTCCTCGTATGCACTTGAAGATCTGGTAGTTCCCATTCCCACCTTTATGTCAGCTGGTGATTATCAGAAAACATTTCCTTTGCAAGGAGAAAGCAATTGAAAAAGGTACAACATTTAACAGCACAGTGAGAATTATTTCAGGTGTAGGCTAGCAACAATTACTTCTCTCTTGAGTATGGCATGACCACACTTTGTCCGAGATATAGGAATGCTGGGCAAGAACTGTGTGCATTTGGGGAGAGGGTGTGTGGTCATGGTTTATGAAGTTTCCTGAGAATATTTACTATCACAGTTTTTTTTGGGACCTGATCGATGTGGAGATGAGTCATACTTTCAGTATTCTTTCAGGCTGCACAAGAGTACTTGTATCTTCATTTACCTTGGCCAGACTTGTGAGATCAGTAGATAAAAACAAAAAACTGCGGATGCTGGAAATCCAAAACAGAAACAGAAATACCTGGAAAAACTCAGCAGGTCTGGCAGCATCGGCGGAGAAGAGCACAGTTGACATTTCGAGTCCTCATGACCCTTCAACAGAACTAAGTAAAAATAGGAAAGGGGTGAAATATAAGCTGGTTTAAGTGTGGGGGTAGGGGGGGAAGAAGGGGGGGTTGTTGGGACAAGCAGCCAGTGATAGGAGGAGATAACCAAAAGATGTCACAGACAAAAGAACAAAGAGGTGTTGAAGGTGGTGATATTATCTAAAGGAATGTGCTAATTAAGAGTGGAGAGCAGGACAAGCAAGGTACAGATGGCTCTAGTGGGGGTGGGATGAAATAAGACTAAAAGGGCATAAAAGGTATAGATAAATGATGGTTGGAAATACACTTAAAAATAATGGAAATAGGTGGGAAAAGAAAAATCTATATAAATTATTGGAAAAAACAAAAAGGAGGAGGAAGAAACGGAAATGGAGTGGGGATGGAGGAGAGAGTTCAAGATCTAAAATTGTTGCATCTTCTGTGTTTGCATGGGAAGGTGGTGTGGGAGGGGGATGAGGAGTAGGGGGTGATGGAGGAGTGGACCAGGGTGTCACGGAGGGAGCGATTCCTGCGGAATGCCGCCGGGTGGGTGAAGGGAAGATGTATTTGGTGGTAGCATTATGCTGGAGTTGGCGGAAATGGCGGAGGATGATCCTTTGAATGCGGAGGCTGGTGGGGTGATAAGTGAGGACAAGGGCTAGTTGTCTAGTTGGCAGGGCCCTCAACCGTGTCCGGCCCATCTCCCCTGCATCCGCCCTCACACCTTCTCCTCCCTCCCAGAAACATGATATGGTCCCCCTTGTCCCCCAAACACATCTTCCCTTCACCCCCTCCGGCGGCATTCCGTAGGGATCATTCCCTCCATGACACCCTAGTCCACTCCTCCATCAGCCCCTACTCCTCAAACCCCTCCCTTTTAGTCTAATTTCACCCCACCCCCACTAGAGCTATCTGTATCTTGCTTGTCCTGCTCTGCACTTTTAATTAGCACATTCCTTTAGATAATATCACCACCTTCAACCCCTCTTTGTTCTTTTGTCTGTGACATCTTTTGGTTATCTCCTCCTATCACTGGCTGCTTGTCCCAACAACCACACAGCCCCCCCCTTAAACCAGGTTATATTTCACCCCTTTCTTATTTTTACTTAGTTCTATTGAAGGGTCATTAGGACTCGAAACGTCAACTGTGCTCTGCTCCACTGATGCTGCCAGACCTGCTGAGTTTTTCCAGGTATTTCTGTTTCTGTTTTTGTTTTGTGAGATCAGTAAACTCAGTAAACTGTTTCCTGCACTGTGTGGCCATGTGTGCGGGAATAGAAGTGGCACTGACTGGCTAAGCTACCTGCATAACCATCTGCAAATTTTAAAGAGATAATGATAAAACTCATATTTTTAAAAACATGAATCACTGCAATGGTGTTAGCAACACCAGCAACAACACTGCAGCTTCCATGTTTCCAAAGAAAGTTTTCCTGTTTTTTCAGACTTTAGGGTTTTTGCCAACTTCTAATAAGGCAATAAAAGTCCAGGATCACCTTTGAAATGTATCATCCAGATATAAGGTAACTTATTCATTTTTATTTTGAGAGTCAACCACTATGACTATTTTCTGGATCAATCATAGGAAGGACATGTATTCCTCTGGCTGCAGTCACTTGCTGCTGCATTGTGCTTGATAAAGAACTCAGGGGAGTAAATGAAGCAGTTAGCTGCATGAGCACCTGAATCAGCTTTGCTTAAATGAGTAATTGGAATGTTTTTGGATTGGCTAGGTTTGAGGAGAAAATATAATACTTAAGTTAATTTTTCCTTACATTTGTCCATCCATTGAGCTGAAGGTGAGATGAAATGTGATAGGTATAAACATATAATTTTATTGAGAAAATATACGTATTAAAATGAATGCCATTCATGTTCTAGTGTAAAGTGGATGTTTACCTCATGTCCCATCAACCAAAGATCGAATTAGGTTAGTTTTTGACCAAGGCTTTCAACAAATGTTGCCATGTAACAAACCATCAGAATATCAATGCATTTATGAAACTTTCTCTTTTTTAAGTCAGCTTTAAGATCTTTCAAAGCTTTAATATTGTTGCAGTTTAGTAGTGTCCAATATTCTATTTCTGTTTTGACATCACATTAGCGCGCTACAGACACAGGTATCTTGTATCCTGGACATGGGAACTGGCTGAGGGAGTTTGAACAGAAGAAAATACACTTTGTGATTGGTGGCTGTGGGCATTTGAAACAAATTGATTAAGAAGTGGAAAATAGAACTAAAAATAAAATATAAAGGTTGCTGGCCAGTAGTAGTCAGATAATACTCCTGATAAGTTATGATGGGCCAGTTAAATAACAAAGATTGAGATGGTATATTTTGCTTAGCAAAATGAGCATTGCCTCAACATTACTCAAGGGCAAAAAAAATAGCACAAGTTCAATTGGTAGTAGTGTGAACAGTAGTGAGAGCACAACTGAACTTAAATGACATTTATGGAGAAAAGATTCCCATTAAAGCACTGCACACAACTGTAGCCACTGCAGCTTTAACTAGGTCACTCAGGGTCACATTACGTTGTTAAAAAGTTGACAGTTTGCTTATATTTAGAACAGAAAGAGAGCAAGAAAGAAAATGACAGTCAGGGAAAAATAGAAAGGATGAAGACAGAAATGGATGAGAGCCATGCAGGGAGATTGAGTCAAAGATATAAACAGAAGGATGGTGGGTAGGAGCCAGAAAGAATTAAAGTGGGAGATGTGCAGAAGATCTTAATGGAAGGAAACATTTTTAAAAAAGAAAGACGTTTGGCCATGAGCAATACCACAGGAGGTCCTGGTGTTTTCTAAAAGGAAAAAGTGCAGCAGGAGTGAATAACATGGCAGAATGTACACTTTGCTTTCAATATTGAACATTTCCTTGCCATTGTCAGTTTTAAGCTCTCCCAGGTCAAATTAGATACAGGATAATTGCAAGCTGTATTGGTCTTTGTGAATAAGAAGACAAATTTAGTGTCACTCTGTGAGCAGTTAAGTGCTCTGTTGCTATTCTCATCAGGAACTAGATTGAAAGCTGGTAAACTCATTCCAAAAAGCATTTGTTAAACTGCAGCAAAAATATATTTCAGGGATATGGGCTGATTTTAAACTAAAGCTCTGGAGTGAAAAGATATTATGCTAACCTAAAACATCACCTAGGACTTTCTATTAGTACTTTTGATGCGTTACGAGAGAAAGAAGAATTGTTTTTTAAATGTACAATTCTGGATTATTTCTTCACAGAAATGATGAATGCTTTGAGAAAGAAAAGACTGGAAAAATACTCGAAAGGCATCAATACCTTGATCACAAAAGCAAAAGAAAAGCCTTTTAAAAAATAGCTTTGTGCACCAACAATGCTCTTGAAAGTTGTAGGCTTTATAATGTTAAATTATTATTTGTTTTTTTCCAAATATAGTTTGAATTGTTTGCTATATGAAATCGCAGCATTAATAGGTGAACCCTGAAATTGGTCCTTCACCATAAAAATGCATAACAATTCTCATGATGGGCGATATCAATACCATTTTTCTTTGGGGTACTAGGAGACATACAAGGGTAAGAGTCCCATTTTCTTCAACATCTTTTGTTCATCGTCAGTAGGAGCCACTGAAGAGTATGAACAGTAGATAACCTGCTCTCAAGTTCTGCCAATACCTTTTTGGATCTGGTTGCCCCAGGATGGGATGGTTGGGGGTGGGGTGGGGGAGTGGGCAGGGTAATGGAGGGTGGTATCTCTCCTATGTTTCCCTTGGCACTCATTCGTCAACCCCTCCATACAACAGTCTAGTGAAGGTTTGAGAGCCTCTTCAAAATAGATTAGCATTGTTGGCTTTTGTGTAAAAGAGTTGAGGCAGGTGGGTCAGTGGCTTTAAATAGATATTAGACCAAATGTTATCTCTTAGATATTAGATTGAATAATGATCAGGGAAATATATGCAGAAATGTAAATATTTTAAAAAAATAAATAAAACAGCAGTAATTTAAAATGACAAAGTTGTGTTATACCTCAAAGTTTTGAGGGAAATGGAGATATCTCTGCTGTTATTACATGTTTTTGCAAATACTTTGTTATGGAGGGAAATATTATTTGTATCTGTTGTTGCATGTTTCAAACTGTCCTCCACCAAAAACTAAGTCAAGTGCACAATTAGATTCAATGGAAGGAGGGAGGTAAACTAATTGTATATTATAAATGGAGTGACTCAGTGTCATTAATAAATCATTTTCAATTTCATACATTATTTCATACGGCAGTGTATTGTACAGTAGAGGTGACCACAAGGTTTTCACAAACGTTTTGCTACTGTTGTGCTCCTTACACTATGAGAAGGGTGAGATTGTGAAGGTGACGTCCATCCATCTTCTGCGCATGGCTAAATTTTCTTGAATTTATTCTGAAATAAATTTGAGATGTGACAATTCTGACTTCTCAAAGATTCATGGTTCATTGAGTTTCATCGCTATTCAAATCTGGTCCAGACTTCAGAGCGAAGTTATTTTCTTCCTGTCAAGTGTGTGCAATTTTAATCCAGTCCCTTGCTGACAATTCCCCATTGCACATAAGTGCTTAGAATTGGGCACTGGTTGTCAAGACACCAGCGTTTCTATTTCAACTTCAGGTACATTAAGATATGAGAGATAGGGGTAGAAATTGGCTTTGTTGCATCAGTTTTATGGTTGGTTTATTTTAGGGATCAACATTTGGCACCGTCAGGTGCCTGATCAAAGTTGAGTCGGACCTTTTTTCAAGCATCCTTGGGCAGCTGCTTAAAACAGGAGTTAGGCCCCTTCCTTGTGTCCTTGGACCAATATAGGATTCCTTTTCCCAGCTTCACCCATAGCCAAAGAACTGGCCTCCACCAAAAAGATGAGTTTTATTTAAAGGGTGATGTGTGACCAGTAGGAGCAGGAGTGCTCCAGCTTGGTCATCAGAGGTCCTGTCAATCATGATCACCTCATCCTCCACTGTGTTCCCAAATGCCAAACCACCCCCCGCCTGCCCTCTTATACTGCTCTTACCTGAGGATCACTGTAGTGAGACAGATTTACCAAAATGTGTTCTTGCACAAAGGTGAGTTGTCAGTGGAGGGGTAATAGACTTGCAGTTTGCCCAGGTTAGCTAGATGAAGCATGAGCCTGGGTGTAAATTGCAGTCACATCGCCAATAGGAAAATAGGAATGCTAATTAAATGCTAACTAAAGGTTTTTGATGACATTCTGCTTCTACTCTTACCCAACCTATTACGCCACACATTACCTGTCAGCAATCTATATTGTGAAACCCTCCTGTCAATCTTATTAATGGTGAAACAAACTCTGCTGTTCAGCAACCATACTAAATACATACCTGAAAAAGAAAAACACAGGCTTTAGTACATCAGACCTGCAACGCTTCATCACAAGAGCCATTACTCACTCACTCACTTGCAAGCATCAGGCCAGAGACATTTGTTACAGGAGAATTAGAGAATATACTCTAAATATGTACTGGTAACCAGGAGCAGCTGCCCTGTTCTGGTGCCTTAGTTTTCTCAGGGAAGCAAATTACATAAATAGATTTAGAGAACTAGGCAGCATCTGTTGCATGCATTATACATCTTTACACAACTGTTCGACCAATGTTACAGATGCCTAATGGAAGTCTGGAATGATCCTGTAGGATAATAATTAAGGGCGGTGGTGACCTCTTCAACCATCACAAGCTAGTGCCTATGGCTATAGGTTTGTTTGCAGCATGTGGTATAACTCTGTAATGGCTTCCTTTAGGAAGTGCATCCACAGGCACTACAGCTCAATGAACTGCAAATGTGAAAACACATCCCTATATGGTAAAGTGAGGTGGTACCTTGCATGTGGGACTTCCTGCCTTCACTGCTGCCTCTTCAACCTGATTCCTCTCTGTTGCCCTTTCCCAAAAGTTAGAAGGGAATTCTCAATTGAAGAACCATCGCGTTCTGACTGAAGCAGGAGTTAGTGAAAGGGAGCACTGTCGGCTCTTCAAAAAAAGACAAAAAGGCAAATGGGAAAATACTCAGTAACAGGAAAAGAACACCAAAAATGACTGAGAAATTAGCTTTTAAATTCACCTGTAAACGTTCAACCTCAACTTTAGGTTCTCTCCTGCCATTTTCTTTGGTGACTAGCAACCCTGGCAATCACTTTCTTCATACTAATGTGTTTATCAACTCTTTTGTTCACTTACCCCAGTTAATACCTGCTTACTTCCCCCCTCTATCAAAATCTTTCTCAAATTCTGCTCCATTTCCTACCACAACAATTTTCTTACCAACTTTTTAATCCTGCTATCAAAATTGCGCCTTAAATTGTCATTTCCCTTGTCTCACTAATACGAATTGTGGTACAGAGGGATTTGGTATTCTTGTCCCTGAATCGCAAAACATTAGAATGCAGGTACAGCAAGTAAGTAGGAAGGCAAATGGAACATTAGCCTTTATTGCAAGGGGGTTTTGAGTAGAAAAGAGAGAAGTCTTACTGCAACTGTGCTGGGCATTGGTGAGATCACACCTAGAATACCGCATACAGTTTTGGTTTCCTTAAGGATGGATTTACATGCGTTGGAGGCAGTTCAGAGAATGTTCTCTAGGTTGATTCCTGGGGTAAAGGTGTTGTCTTATGAGGAAAGTCTGAGCAGGTTGGGCCTATACTCATTGGAGTTAAAAAGAATGAGAGGTGAACTTATTGAAACGTTTAAGATTCTGATGGGGGTTAATAGGGTCAATGCTGAGAGAATGTTCCTCCTCGTGGGTGAGTCTAGAACGAGGGGGCACAGTTTCAGAAAAAGGTGTCTTCCATTTAAGACTGAGATGAGGACAAATTTCTTCTCTTCAAGGGTTGTTAATCTTCGGAATTCTCTACCCTGTAGAGCAATGGTAGCTGGATGATTGAATATATTCAAAGCTGAATTAGACAGATTTTTTTATTACAAGGGAATGAAGTGTTATGGGAGTGCTGGCAGGAAAGTAGAGTTGAGGCCATGATCAGATCAACCATATTGAATAGCAGAGCAGGCTCTAGGGGCTGAATAACCTATTCCTGCTCCTATTTGTTATGTTCTTATGTTTTTAAAGTCTTCCTCACACCTCAATTTACCTTCTGTGCAAATACATTGGTTCTAATTCCTGTTAAGTGAAGCTTTATGTTGTCATATTTCATTCTGGTATCATCATGAAAAGAATTGGTGGTTACTAGAGTAGAATATCATGAAATCACATAAGGGAGGATTCTTTACAAGGTCACCTTGACCTAAGAGCTCAACACAACATTTGATGGATTTAAGTGTACATAAAATGTCCACCTTAATTATAGGTCAATTCAATAGCATTTAACACACTGACTGTGGCATGAATATGGCTACACAGGTTTTCACACAGTGACAATACCGATTTCATGTATGTGTGCATTGTGTGGCATACTGTGCTTTCACTGCATCAAATATATTAGAATTTGGTAAAGGTTTTCTTCATTAAAGTGCCACGGTGAAGGCGATATTTGCTAAGCAAAACAATACTTAAATGCTGAATATTTAACATGGAAATGCCCCAGTATGCTTTATAAAATTATTTTCTTTTTGTCAGTGCTGTTGTTTATGTAAGTAAACTGCCAACATAAAGTTCTGAAAGAGATATGGAGGTCATTCAGAATTCTCTAGCCCACTTCATAACCACTCCTTGTAGAAGAAACTGCACATTCTTTGTGGCTGTACTTCATGTGAGATGGAGGTCAAAACAGGCTGCACTGGAGGGAATTCATTCATCTTCACCTGAAAAATGGCCAGAGGAATATTAAAATGCAGAAGTTGCTAATTTTGACTGCTCTCAAGCATAGATGCCAATTTTCTGACAGAAGTCCAAAGGTCATATCCACTACCTCCAACTGACTGACTTTCTTTATTTCCCTTTCTTTCAAAAGACCTTCTTAATTTTAAGGATTAGGATACTTTGTCTTAAAAAAACACAGTAAACTGAAAATTATTGCTGTCCTGTTCACTTAAGCAGTCACATTGTTGTACTTAATGTTTAGGCTTGGTGAAGGTTGTAATAATTCTTCAAAGGGTTTGTTGGTAAATAGATTGGAGAATGTGGTATAAAATCACATACCCAAGAAAGATCTCAGTCTCTGGTTTATATTACTGGCTGCAATCTTTACCAGAGCAATAGTGGTCTTACCATCTTACTCCCATGAAGAAAACACATTTTCTTTTTATGTTTGTAGTATTTATTTCTGTATATCTTGCTTATGGTATTAGTCTATTCTCATTATGACTGGCAAAGAAAAATTGCTTGTGATCTTGAGGGTATAATTAACTGGTCTTAGAATTGCAGTGAAATGTTACATACTCTGTACAGTACATGACTAATGCTCATGGTCTTTGATAATCCAATTCATCTGATTTGTGGGATGTTTAGATGTCTTAATTGAATACTTTCATATTCAGCAGGAGTAAGTTTCAAGAATCACTAACACGTGCATGTGTTCTGATATTGGAGATCATAAACCTTTGAAGAACGTCTTACATATAGTACATGGTGTGGTAGATTTAAAAATAGCATGCTAATTGAAAATATGAATGTAATTAAACAATCATGGAATTTTTTAAAAAATCTGCTTGTGTTCATGTGCATAATGTCAGGAATTAGTGTAAATATTCTTATCAAGTTCCTTTCTCCTCTATTTTACAGGACACATAAGCCCACTTAAAATGAACAGGCTAACATGCAGAATTCAAATAACAACCTTGCTCACAGTAATTTTGGGCCCTTATTTATATGCTTTCCTGTTGTCCTTCATGATCTGTTTCATCGAGGAGCTAATGTAAGCAGAAGAAACTATTTGAGGGGAACGCTGACTAGATTAGGAGGGTGACCGGAATGAGAATTGTTTAAATGAGGATAACTGCATCTACACTGGTCCTGTGATGATCTTGACCCAAGGGCTGAATTCTAAGTCCCCTGGGGACATGTTGGCATGCGGGGCGTGGTAGCCGTAAAATTAGGCACCATGTCATGGCACATTCCCAACACCTACCTCCCTGCCACCCTCCCCAACCTCCTCTGCAATTTTCCCAGCGGTGGGGGAAGTGTCATGACGCCTGCCTGCTCTCTGTGTGCCAATGGATTTTGCCTACAGTGACAGGAGGCCATTGATAAGTGCCCATCCCGCCATGTTTCACTGGGTGGGCTGTTAGCTGGCGAAAGTGGGGAACGGTTGCCTCCTTTAGAGGCCCTTGTGCCTATCAAAGCTCTCCCTCAAGGTCTTCTCTCTTCCCCTCCTTACTTACCCCCACCCCTTGCTCCCACCCCCTGTCTATCTAGGCCCCCATCCCCCTTGACCCCCTTGCCAGGGCCTGCCAGCCTGGCCCATGCAAGACCCCAGACTTACTTTAATGTCCAAACTCTATCGCAACTTGCGTCTCTCTGGGACTACTGCAGATCCAGAAATGGCCACTGGTCCCGATAGTGCTGCTGGCACCAGAAAGCTGCCATCTATCTGATTTGCTGGTAGCTCTCAGAGGCAGGACTTCCTCCCTGATGCGGGTGGAAGGCCAGCCTTTAACCCATTAAAGGCCCCGACCGGTGAAGGCTCAACCCTGACATTTATGCCGGGTGGGGGCAGGCACACCTCCCATGTAAAATTCAGCCCTTAATCTGGACATATAGATGTAGGTAATTTGTGACACCACCACGAGTAAAGGTATTCAAGATTTTTAGCAAAGACTCATGTCTTTGCTTGCCGTAAGCAAGAGAAAGGTGACTGTCTGTCATTTTGGAGTTATTTGTGCCTTATAAAAAAGAAAGACTTGCATTTATATTACACCTTTCACGACCTTGGCATGTCCCAAAGCACTTTACTGTCAATTAAATGGATCTTTGAAATGTAGTCACAATTCTAATGTAAGAACCATGGCAGCCAATTTGTGCCACAACCGGCAATTTAATAATAAGCAGATTTTTTTTAGATGTTTTTTGACAAATAACTATTGGCCAGGTTTGCTGCTTTGCTGCTGTTCTTTGAAATAGTGCCACAGGGTCTTTTATGAGCACCCAGAGGGCAGACTTGACTTAATGTCTTATCCGAAAGATGCTTATTGGTACCACAAATACTAAGGTGGTGTAGTGATATTGTTACTGGACTGGTAATCCAGAGACCCAGGGTAATGCGCCGGGGACCCAGGTTTGAATCCACCACAGTGGTGGAATTTGGATTCAATAAAAGCTGGAATTAAAAGTCTAATGATAACCATGAAATCTTTGTCGGTTGTCATTAAAATCCATCTGATTCACTAAATGCCCTTTAGGTATGGAAATCTGTCATCCTTACCTGATTTGTGTGTGACGATAAATCCACAGCCATGTGGTTGACTCTGAAATGGCCTAGTAAGTCACTCAGTTGTATCAAATTGCTAGAAAGCTAATAGAAAGGAATGAAACCAGAGCCACCTGGCTCTGACCTAGCCACCAGAAATGACAATGGAAAATCCAGCCCCATCAACCCTGCAAAGTCTTCCTTACTAACATCTGGGGGTTAGTGCCAAAATTGGGAGAGCAATCTCACAGACTAGTCAAGCAACAGCCTAACATAGTCATCCTCACGGAATCATACCTTACAAATCATGTCCCAGACACAACCATCTTCATGTATGCCCTGTCCCGCCAGCAGGACAGAAGTGGGGGCACAGTGATATACAGTTAGGAGGGCATTTATTGCCCATCCCTAGTTGTCCTTGAGAAGGTGGTGCTGAGCTGCCTTCTTGAAGCCGCTGCAGTCCATGTGGTGTATGTACACTCACAGCGCTGTTAGGAAGGGAGTTCTATGATTTTGACCCTGATTCCCATTGACTCCAGTTTTTCTAGGGCTCCTTGATGCCACACTTGGTCAAATGGGGCCTTGATGCCAAGGGCAGTCACTCTCACCTCACTGCAACCATCTTCATCCAGAAGTGCAGATTTGATGATTTATCTTTGCCTCCCCCGAGACCCTTACCATCATAAGTGCCAGTCTAAAAGCAATTCAGTTCATCCCACATAATGTCAAGAAATGGCTGAATATATTAGATACAGCAAAGGCTATGGTGTTAATCTCTTGTCAATTACATTGTTACGGTTTGTTGATTTCATGTCAATTACATTGTTAAGGTTAAAAGAAACAGGGGATGGGTATTAATTTTCTTTGAGTGGGGATAGCTGGAACACAGGGTTGAGTGGGAGGAGAGCTGTGAGACTAAACAGGTCAATAAACTCCTCAATAAAGAGAAGCTCTGTGTTTTGGCTTCCGCTTCACTGACTGGCGTGAATCCTATAAACATACGGGCCAGGATTTTACAGTCAGCATGTGGGGTTGGTCCCGACATGCCAGCGGGTAAAATGATGCGGATTAACGTCGGGCGTGCATTTGAAGTCACTGCGCGCCATCGCGATATTTCAGAAGGCGGGCGCTGTGAGGACAGAGGTGTGCCCGCCATTAATTAACAGACCAGTTAAGGCTCTTGAGGCATCAATTGAGTTTGATCTTGCGCAACCCGTGCGATTTTCAGTGTGTCACATGGACAGCTGGGCAGGAGACATTTTCAAAAACGTCATCCATGGACAGGATAAGAGGGCTGAGTGGGCTCGCTACTGCGAGTTGTTCGAACTTTAAACTGTTACTTAGTGCTACTTGATTGTGTGAACAGGACAACCTCATTTCGCTTCAGAGAAATTTAACAGAAATAACAGGCTTCGTTCAGGACCCTGAAGGAGTCATAACACTTGGGGCCTTCCAAGTATCAGGCAGCCTTCCCTTACCCCGGGAATAGAGATTGTGGTCTCCGCTGGAGGCACCACCTCTGAGGAGGAAGAGAGGGCCAGAAGAGGGAGGAGGCCAGGAGTCCCAATGCAGCCTCCAGAGGAGCCACTTGTGGGAGGACATGCGCAGGCACAAGGGGCGCAGAGCCAACAGGAAGTGCAAGGTGCAAGGGGCTGCAGAAGACGCCACTATCCTCCTGCCAGGGTTTATAGGCGGCGATGCAGCTACCTCAATATGTCTGAGGTGCAATGCCAAAGGAGGCTCCGCCTCTCAAGGGAGACAATGACCTCCAGCTGTCAGATGTTTGACTCTGAGATCAGCTCCAACAGTGTGGGTGGACACCCCAGGCCAATGGCGCTGAAGGTCACAGTGGCCCTCAACTTCTATGCCTCCAGCGCTTTCCAGGAGTCAGTGGGTGATCTTTGTGGAGTGTCCCAATCAGCTGTCCACAGTTGTGTCAAGCTGGTGACAGACCGCTCTGTTCATGTGTGCATTGACTTTCATTCACTATCACATGGACGAGGTCAGCCAGGCAGAGTGAGCCAGAGGCTTTGCTGCGATTGCTGGATTCCCCCACATCCAGGGTGCAATCGAATGCACACATGTGGCCATCAAGATGCCAGTGGGTGAGCCCGGTGCCTTCACTAACAAGGGCTTCCACTCCATGAACATGCAGATAGTGTGTGACCATAGGATGCAGATTCTACAAGTCTGTGCAAGGTACCCAGGCAGCTCCCATGACGCTTACATCCTGAGACACTCCCAGGTGCCGAGGCTCTTCAGTACTCTAGCCCGGCTGGATGGATGGCTGCTGGGTGACAAGAGCTATCCCTCAAAAGGTGGCTCATGACGTCTCTCTGCCATCCAAGAACAGAGGCTGAGCAGCAGTACAATAGGAGCCATGCCTCCACAAGGGTGGTGCTAGAGAGGACCATCGGTCTTCTCAAGATGCACTTCTGATGCCTGGACCGCTCAGGGGATGCATTGCAATACCCCCCAGCTGGTGTGTCACTGATAGTGGTTGCATGCTGCGCTCTCCACAATCTGGCGCTGGAAAAGGGGGACGCAGTGGAGGAAGAAAATGCTGTCACATCTGCTCTAGCAGCAAACGATGAGTCCAGTAGTGAATCTGAGGATGAGCACGCTCAGGGGAATTCTGAGGGGATAGGCACTGACCTGGGCAACCTCCAGGGAGGCAGCGACACCTGGGAGGCTTTGATCCAACGCTCCTTCAGCTAGCCTCCCAAAGATGAACCACCACCACCCCATGCCAGGGCTTCAGGTTCCGTACTCGATACCTGACAGGAACATTCGCTTCGTGAACAACATGCTCTATGTGCCATTTCAATAAAGCTCAGTGACAAACAAGTCATCCATAGCATCATGAGTTACCCTTCACCTGCAGAACTAATGGAGCACCTGGAGGCTTGTTGAAAATAAACACATTTACTGGTGTGGATATTGGCATATAGAAATCAAAGTAAATGTAAAGGTGTTCAACACCACACCAACTTAAAAAGAACTGAAAAGTGGGGCAAAAAAAGAACACTAGTGATAAGCTCGTGGTGTGCCTAAGGTGATTTACATTTGTGTTTGCAGGTGCTATGTCTAGGTGCTCCCCCTTTGCTGGCACCGGCATTGGAGACAGACTGTTCACTCTGCTGTCCTGTTGGCCTTGATACCTTGGTGGGCATCCTCTGGCCTGTGGAGCCTGTGCTGGCCCGACCGAGATACTATCTGATGATCTACTGCCCACCGAGATGCTGGTATCTGTGCCTGATGCCTGCCTGGCTGAGAGGTTGTGGCACCGATGCGTTTAGATCCTCAGTGTCCTCAGGGGTGAGCAGCTGTCCTTCAGGCTCCTGACCCCTAGAACCTTCTGGTGATCCTGAAAGGAAGAACAAGGACATGCGATTAGTTGAAGTTGTTGCTCTGTTACTGTGCATGCCTGGCACCCGTCTTTCTATTATCAATGGGGATTCCATGTTGGAGGCTCACATCAATATACAGACAGCAGTGTAATTGTTGCTATGACAGTTATTGTGACCTCAGTGCACGGCACTCTTACCTTCCTGTGGCACCCCAACTTCACCGCGGCCGGTTGATCTAGGCGCAGGGTGCCTGTCCAGCTCCAGTGCCTCCTGCTTGTATTTGGTCAGGATTAAGGGGGGCTGCCCTCCGCCAGTTCGCAGCCTCTCTGTGTTATTCTGGGATGTCTTCTCCTGAAAGGAGAGGGGAGCATTGATTAATCCACCCTGTACCTGCATTGCCATTGCAGCCTGGCCAACCCCACCTGAGGAAAACCTTGCAAGGCTCATCCGATTTGTGACCCTGGAGCTGCAAAACACTCGTTCCGAGCAGCAAAGGCTCACCCCCTTGCCCAGATGCTGCCTCCATGACATTTGTCGCTCACACCCTAAGAACTCTGAAGACCTGGGTGGTGGGGGGAAGCGCCTAACTGCTGTGCGAAGTGACCCAGTCCAACACCCTTCCAGATCGCAGGAGGCCATTAAAGTGCTTGCGGCACTGCACCCTTGTGCGCCTCACCACATCATGGGAGCTGACCCTGGATGCCACCTCCTCCCAGGCATGTTTGGTGAGGCAAGGGGGCCTCCTCCTCCATCCCTGGGGACAAGTATAACCTGGCATGCTGCCACCATCCTCCAGGAGGGCAGCGAGATAGTCGTCTGAAAACCTCGGCGCCGACTGCCCCGCTGACCTGCCCTCCCACTGATAAAAATAAAAAAACTGCGGATGCTGGAAATCCAAAACAAAAACAAAAACAGAATTACCTGGAAAAACTCAGCAGGTCTGGCAGCATCGGCGGAGAAGAAAAGAGTTGACGTTTCGAGTCCTCATGACCCTTCGACAGAAAGGGTCATGAGGACTCGAAACGTCAACTCTTTTCTTCTCCGCCGATGCTGCTAGACCTGCTGAGTTTTTCCAGGTAATTCTGTTTTTGCCCTCCCACTGCCCTGTTCACCAACGATGTTCTGCATCCATACGGCAGTGCAAATTCAATGGCAGCCTTTGCATGGCTGCCTGTGCCATTTTTGAATAGGCTGCCAGGTCCAATGATGACCCGGCGGACATTGAGCTCCCACCCCCACCCGCCCCTTCCCGCTGACCCCGGAGATGCACATTATGCTGGGTGGGCCTTAGTTGGCCCGCCTGCGTAAAATAGCGGTGCACACCCAATCGCGGGCGACGGTCTGGTTCTCGACCACCCCCGCTCGCTCCCGCCAAGCCGGCCTGACACAGGACAAATTCTGCCCTTGGGATTTGTCAACATGCCGGCAGTACTCTGAAGACTTGTGCTTCTGAAGTAGCCACGCCCCTAGCCAAGCTGTCCCAGTACAGCTACAACACTGGCAGCTACCTGACAATATGGAAAAATACCCAGGTACACCCTGTTCTGAAAAAGCAAGACAAATCCAATATTGCCAGCTACCTTCCCATCAGTCCACGCTCAATCGTCAGAAAAGAGTGGAAGGTGTTATGATAGTGCTACCAAGTGGTACTTACTCATCGATAACCTGCTTACCAATGCTCACATTGTGTTCAGCCAAGACCACTCAGCTCTAGACAAGGACAAAAGAGTTGAATTCCAGAGATGAGGTGAGAATGACTGCCATTGACATCATTTGACCAAGTGTGGCATCAAGGAGCCCTAGCAAAATTGTAATCAATGGGAATAAGGGGGAAAACACTTCACACATTGCAGTAATACCTGGCATAAAGGAAGATGTTTGTGGTTGTTGGAGGACAATTATCTCTGCCCCAGGATATCACAGCAGGATTTCCTTAGGATAGAGGCCTAAGCCCAACTATCTTCAGCTGCTTCATCAATGACCTTTCCTCTGTCGCAAGGTCAGAAGTGGGGATGTTCACTGATGACTGCACAGTGTTCAGTCCATTCACAGCTTTCAAATAATGAAGCAGGGCCGCCCATGCTGGACAAGATTCAGACTGGCTTTTTTCAAACTTTCAAAATTCTTTCATGGGATGTGAAAGTCTTTGGCAAGGCCAGCAGTTATTGCCCATTGCCATTGAGAACATGGTTGTGAGCCACCTTCTTGAACTGCTGCAGTCCAAGTGTTGTAGGAACACCCATAATACTATTAGGAAGGGAGTTCCAGGATTTTGACCCAGCGACAGTGAAAGAACAGCGATATATTTCTAAGTCAGGATGCTGTCTGGTTTGGAGGGACATTGATAAGTGGCAAGAAACATTCGCATGATACAAGTGCAAGTCAACAACCATCTCCAGTGACATTTAACAGCATTACCATGGCTGAATCCACTAACATCAACATACTGAGGGTCACCATTGACAAGAAACTTAATTAGATGAGCTACGTTAACACTGTGACTACAAAAGCAGATCAAAGGCTTGGTATTCTGTGGTAAGTAACTCACCTTCTAACTTGCCAAAGCTTGTCCACACTTTATAAAGCCCAAGTCAGGAATGTGACAGAATACTGTCCTGAAGAGAACTGATCCAACAAATCATGCATAGAAATTTAGCATAAGATCTGCTGGGGACCGTGTTGAATGTGGATTTAAAAGAGCAAATGTACAGAGACAATACTGTTGTTTAAGATGGTTTTGGAGCCTTTCTTTTTCTTAGCACAGTCAGAAGTCTTTGTGCTTTAGCACTGCCATATTTATGACACATCCACAGAATTGGGACATGGATTTCTCAATGGAAAGCTTGCTCTACTTATACTTTCTAAGACAGAAGAAAATGTGGAGGAGAAGCATAGTTTTGGTAAGCTGTTCAAGGCTGCGTCATAAGAATACTGCATGCACTTGTCATTATCCTTTCAGCTGCATTTACAGACAGAAAAGCAGTTAGCTGGATTTGCCAAAGATGCCCTGTTCATGGACAGTCAAATTCAACAGGGAGACAGGAACAGACTTCTTCCACATACAGCAAGCTGACCCGCAACCAAACTCCTCCACAGGCTGAAGCCAACAAGCTTCAGCAAAGGAGCAATGAAGACAAGCAGGAGAGGTCAGATTATTCTGCTGCACAATCTCTTATTAAGGAGACCATTCCTAAATCTGAATTTGCATGAACTATTGTTATGTTCTCAACAGATACACCATCATGTACAATGTCTTTAGCTCTTATTGAACCAATGAATATTTCTCACCTGCTCATAACAGAACAAAGCCATTTTCATGAGAAAATTAATTCTGGCATTCCTGTGGTTTCCATAAAATTAACTGCAAACACTATTCTACCTTTTCAGTCTAACCCAGATTGATGGGTGAGTTTTGTTTCCATGAATAATGACTAAGTGGTCTCAGAGCAATTCCTAATAGATAGAAGCCATGGTATAAAACATTAACTCATTCCCACACAGGGAATAGCTAGCATGAGGAGTAAAAATGTCATACCAGTGTCATGGAGCACTTTTACGGATGTTTGTATTAAGGTATATTGCTAACAGAGTAAAAGGTCCCCTGACTCGCTGTGCAATATACTTTTTCTACAGGTGCTCAGTGCTAAGCTTTGTGCCAAAAGAAGAAAAATGTTCCATTGCCAAACACTAAAACACCTCATCTTGATTAACAAACAATTCATCAAGTAAAACAAGAAATTGATTGCGATATTAACTCCAGTTAGAGTGCATTTGATCTCTGATTAGAATACCCAGCTCTAAATCCCAGCCTCTCTGTGCATGTTTCATCATTAATCAACTGAGATCCTGGAGATTAATGGTAATGCAATATCGACCTCTGAGGGAAGGTGGAAACAGCCTCTATGAACTTGTGCCAACCACTTAGATGACTGCTCCAGTCACTAAATATGGAATTTGTCTAACTGCACTATGAGCGGTGTCAGGATGAAAAATTGGCAAATGAAAGTTCAAATTTTGTTAATATTTTTGTCCATTCCTTCCTTCCTCCTTTCCAAAGCGTTGACTTCTTTCCAAAGACCAGGCATACTGATATAGCTCGCCTTGTTCCACATGTGCGCATGGACAGTAAGTCTAGCCATTTGATTATGAGGCAATGCAGACAAGCTCAATGCTGCCACGTGCAGCAAAAGGCAGCTAGACAGCGGTCAACATTGTAAAACCATCCTTTTTCATCCCTTTCCACTCAGGGCTACTGAAGCCAAATGTAGTGTTAGCTCCTATGCTGGATGAGACCAGATAATTTAGTACAGAATTGGGAGGAATTTGAAATCCTCTTGATCTTTATGGCTCAGCTATTCCCATTTTTAAATGAACTATCTTAAATGGAAATGTTCTGAAATGCTCAGCTGGGTGGCCTGGTTGATGCATTGTCAGATATGTCAGGTTAAAAAATGTTCAGATCAATGCTGAAACATATCAGATTAAAGTTTGCTTTCAGTGACCTTTACTCAACTAAATGGGGATACCCACCATTAAGCTCCAGAGAGCCTTCAAAAAATCATAGGAATAATGGAGTATTAACCTGAACTGAGCCTTGACTGTGTAACCCTAGAAATAGGAAGTGTTGTCTACAAAGAGCTAACTTCCCTAACTAGATCCCAATGACTAAATTCATAATCGATAGGCAGAAAATCTAGTCATTTTAATTCCATGAAAAAGGTCAGCCAGAGGTCAAATCACATTTTAACTTAAAAAGAAACATGTACGCTTCAACAAACTCTACATCCAAAATTATCATTAAGTTTTGCTGTTTAAAGAGTCTTTATGTAGACACAATGGAATCAATAAATAATAATGTGAAATTGAAGTATTGTACAACAATATCAGAATCCATGAAATGCACCTACACGCCTACTTCACCCTGCTGACTTCATTTAGTCTGGACATGTGCTATGCCACAAGCAATTGTAATTAAATAAAACCAAAGATATGGCCGCAAAATCTGACTGTGTAGCACTGCTAGTTTTGGCTTTATGGGAACTTGGGGTTGGACAAAATGTCAGGGATGCGCTCCTAACGACATCTGGCACAATCCACACCTATTGCCATGTTAGGAAGGGAGTTAGCACAGGCATCCCATGTGTGGACCAGGTGCATGTAGAGTGAGCAATCCCTTCATCAATCAGTATCTAATCCTGATTTGACACTGAACCTGCACTTTTGGCCTTACAGGTCCTGTTAGTGGCCATCCTTAAACACACACAGCTGAACATGCATTCAGCTGTTTGAGGGTCTCCTCTAATACCCCTGCAATGCAACTTTCAGATGAGGTGCTTTTGACTTTCTTTTGGTGCTGCAGAGTTAGTGGAAGTACTATGTACTGTGTTGTTGGAGGAGTTCACACAAATCCTTTTAGCCAAAAGAGAGTGCTACGAGAATGACTGGTATAGATTTGAAAGGCTTCTGAGCAGAAAACTTGCTCTTGGTATGGGGTTATAGTTGCTGTCCATCTTGGGTTGCATGTGGCAGGGAGATTGAGCAGAGATAGCAGGGAGGAGTAGCTGTGCACAAGAGGAAGAGGAGAAGGAATCAACAGAAAGCCTTACCCACCTAGTGTCTTCAGTGAGCACTTCCTCTACCTCCACCTCAGACAGGCATCTGTGATGGCTACACTTTACCAAGGAGGTGGTCACTGAACTATGTCACCTCCTAAAATTGACCTGCATTCATAGAACTGAATGAGAACAGCTCTGCCCAAGGCCATCAAGCTCAGCATGCTCTGTAGTTTCTATGCCAGTGGCTCCTTCCAGGTTGAGGCTGGCAACCTCACCAACATTTCCCAGTTCACCATGCATCACTACATGCGGGAGACCCAGGGTAATGCTCTAGATACCTGGGTTTGAATCTCACCACAGCAGGCGGTGAAATTTGAATTCAATAAAATCTGGAATTAAAAATCTAAAAATGACCATGAAACCATTGTCGATTGTTGTAAAGCCCATGTAATGTGGTTGACTCTTGAATACCCTCTGAAATGGCCTAGTATGCCACTCAGTTATATGCAACCACTAAAAAACCAATAAAAAGGAATGAAACCAGGCGGACCACCTGGCATCAATCTACTCACTGGAAACAACAACGGCAAGCTCAGCCCTGTTGACCCTGCATAGTCCTCCTTACTGGGGGCTTGTGCCAAAATTGGGAGAGCTGTCTCATAGACTAGTCAAGCAACAGCCTTCAGTATCATGCCTAACAGATCATGTCCCAGGCACCACCATTACCAAACCTGGGTATGTTCTGTCCCATCAGCAGGACAGACCCAGCAGAGGTGGCGGCACAGTAGTGTACAGTCGGGAGTGAGTTGCCATGGGAGTCCTCAACATTGACTCTGGCTCCCATGAAGTCTCATGGCATCAGTTCAAACTCCTGCTGATTACCAGTACCGCCCCACCTTAGCTGATGAATCAGTACTCCTCCATGTTGAATACCACTTGGAGGAAGTACTGAGGATGGCAAGGGTGCAGAACATGCTCTGGGTAGGGAATTTCAATATTCCTCACCAAGAGTGGCTCAGTAGCACCACCACACACTGAGCTGGCCAAGTTCTAAAGGACATAGCTGCTAGACTGGGTCTGCGGTAGGTGGTGAGGGAACCAACAAGAAGGAAAAACATACTTGACCTCATCCTCACCAACCTGCCTGTCCCAGATGCATCTGTCCATGACAGTATTGGTAGGAGTGGCCATCGCATAGTCCTTGTTGAGACAAAGTCCCATTTTCACATTAAAGATACCCTCCATTACATTGTGTGGTGCTACCACCATGCTAAATGGGATAGATTTTGAACAAATCTAGCAACTCAAGACTGGGCATCCATGAGGCTCTGTGGGTCATCAGCAGCAGCAGAATTGTACTTGAACACAATCTGTAACCTCATGGCCCAGCATATTCCCTAGTCTATCATTACCATCAAACCAGGGGATCAACCCTGGTTCAAGGTAGAGTGAAGGAAGGCATGCCAGGAGCAGCACCAGCATACCTAAAAATGAGGTGTCAACCTGGTAAAGCTACAACACAGGACTACTTGCATGCCAAACAGCATAAGCAGCAAGTGATGGACAGAGCTAAGTAATTCCCCAATGAACAGATTAGATCTAAGTTCTGCAGTGCTGCCACATCCAGATGTGAGTGGTGGTGGACAATTAATAAACACACTGTAGGAGGAGGCTCCACAAATGTACCCATTATCAATGATGGAGGAGCCCAGAATATCTGTGCAAAAGAAAAGGCTGCAGCATTCACAACAATCTTCAGTCTGAAGTGCCAAGTAGAAGATCCATCTCAGCCTTCTCCCGAGGTCACCGGCATCACAGATGCCAGTCTTCAGCCAATTCAATTCACTCCATGTGATATCAAGAAACAGCTGAAGGCACTGGATACTGCATGAGCTATGGGCACTGATAATATTCCAGCAATAGTACTGAAGACTTGTGCCCTAGAATTTGCCATGCCCCTAGCCAAGCTGTTCAGTTCTGCATCAACTCGGCAATGTGGAAAATTGCCCAGGTATGTGCTGTACACAAAAAGCAGGACACATCCAACCTGGCCAGTTATTGCCCCATCAGTCTACTGTCTGTCATCAGTAAAATGATGGAACAGGTCATTAACAGTGCTATCAAGCAGCACTTGCTTAGCAATAACCTGCTCACTGGTGCTCAGTTTGGGTTCTGCCAGGGTCAGTCAGCTTCTGACCTCATTACAGCCTTACTTCAAACATGGACAAAGAGCTGAATTCCATAGGTGAGGTGAGAATGACTGCCATTGACATTAAGGCAGCATTTGACAGAGTGTGGCATCAAGGAACCCCAGCAAAACTAGAATCAATGGGAATCAGAGGAAAGCTCTCTGCTGGCTGGAGTCATATCTAGCACAAAGGAAGATGGCTGTGGTTGTTGGAGGTCAATCATCTCAGTTTCAGGACATCACTGCAGGGTTCCTCAGGATAGTGTCCTAGGCCAAACAATCTTCAGCTGCTTCATCAATGACCTTCCTTCCGTCATAAGATTAGAAGTGGGGATGCTTGCTGATGATTGTTCAATGCTCAGCACCATACGCAACTCCTCAGATACTGAAGCAGTCCATGTCCAAATATAGCAAGACCTGGACAATATCCAGGCTTGGGCTGACAAGTCGCAAGTAACACTCGTGTCACACAAATGCCAGGCAATGACCATCTCCAACAGGAAAGAATCTAAACGTCACCCCTTGGCATCCAATGGCATCACCTTTGCTGAATCCTCTACTATCAACAAACTGAGGATTACCATTGACCAGAAACTGAACTGGACTAGCCATATAAATACTGTGGCTACAGGAGCAGGTCAGAGGCTAGTAAATCCTGAGACAAATGACTCACCTCCTGACTCCCCAAAACCTGTCCATCATCTACAAGGCACAAGTCAGGAGTGTGATGGAATATTCTCCACTTGCCTGGATGAGTACAGCTCCAACAGTGCTTAAGAACCTTACACCATCCAGGACAAAGCAGCCCACTTGATTGGTAGCACTTCCACAAGCATTCACTCCCCCCACCACTGACAAACGATGGCAGCAGTGTTTACCATCTGCAAGATGCACTGCAAAAACTCACCAAGGCTCCTTAGACAGCACCTTCCAAACCCACGACCACTACCATCTAGACGGACAGCAAATAAATGGAAACACCGCCACCTGGAAGTTCCCCTCCAGGCCACTCACCATCCTGACTTGGAAATATATCGCCTATCACTGGGTGAAAATCCTGGAACTCCCTCTCTAACAGCATTGTGGGTGTACCTACACCATGTTGACTACAGCGGTTCAAGAAAGCAGCTCACCACCACCTTCTCATGGGCAATTAGGGATGAGCAATGAATTCTGGCCTAGCCAGCGATGCCCACATCCCGTGGATGAATTTTTAAAATTCACTGAGGCTCTGATTCAAGGAGATGGGACTGCATGCTTGTGGTTTTCAGGTGCCACACCTCAATGGGGAGATGTATTGGAAGCACAAATAGTTCCACTCCCTGAATTCGCAGTTGGTATGCAACCACACACAAACCATATTGATGAATGCCCAATATGTCAGATCAAGCGATAGTGCTTCTTTCTCAGATGTGCATTGTTTTTCTCACTCTTCATCGTAAAGACTCGCTGGCTGACCAGGCAGCAGTTCTTGGGTACATAAAGCATAAAGGCAGAGCAGAGGGTTGGAATTAAGGAAGAGGGTGTGGGTGGAAAGCAATCTTCTTAAAGCCAGTTAGGGATGTTCAGTAAATGCAGGCCTTGCCAGCAATGCTTATGTTCCATGAATGAATATAAAAATGTGGTGCATACTCACATTGTTTCCAGCTTGTTCTTCATGCCTGCATGCCAGATTGCAGGATAAATTTGAAATATGATTTGAGAAGGTTAAAAAGTCAGGAACATATCATCATTCTGGATGGTTTCAACAATGGCAGTTGTGAGGCCTCAGTAGTGAACACCGATGCAAAATACCTTTTCAATTCATCTGCCATCTTCTTATTTTCCATTATTAATTCCCCAGAACAACGTTCACTTTGTTAACTATTTTCTTTTTAAGATATCTGTTGAAACTCTGGTATCTGTCTTTATATTTCAAGCTAGCTTTCTCAGTGCTCTATTTTTTTCTCTCATTGATCTTTTAGTCACTCTTTTCTGTTTTTTTTTAATATTCTGTTCAATTTTCTGACCTTCTACCCATCGTTATGGAATTATAAGCTTTTACTTAGTTAACCATAGATGGCGGGCCCTCCCCTTGGAATTTTTCTGTCCCATTGGAATGAATCTATTCTGTGTATTCTGAAATATCCCATTAAATGTCTGCCACTACATTTCCATTGATCTATCCCCTAACCTAATTTGCTAGTTCACTTTAGCTAGCTCTGTTTTCATGCTCTCATAATTGCCCTTTTCTAAGTTTAAAATATTAGTCCTAGACCCACTCTTCTCTTCCTCAAACTGAATGTAAAATTGAATCATATTATGATCACCGTTACCACAAAGCACCTTCACTATGAGGTCATTAGTTACTCCTATCTCATTGCACAACAGGTCTAGTATAACCTGCTCTCTGGTTGGCTCCAGATGTCTAAGAAACTATCCTGAAAACATCCTATGAATTCCTCACCTAGCTTAACTTTGCCCATCTGATTTTTTCAGTCTCTGCAGATTAAAATCCCCCCAATTATCATATGAACATATAGGGGAGAATTTTCACGTCGGCCTGTGGAGGCGGGCCCCACACGCCTACACGTAAAATGACGCGCAGTGACGTTGAACTGTCAAAAGCCTGTTAAGGCCATTAATAAACCAATTAAACTAATTCTCAATGCTGTCCATCCAACCTTAAGGTTGGCGGGCAGGCGAAGAGCCCAAGCGGCCTTCGTGTTTTGCATGAAACCTCATCCACGGGTGGGATGAGGTTTCATGAAGGTTTTATAAATTAATAAATATATCTTGCTCATTTCATGGACATGTCCCAGCTCATGTGACACTGTTACATGAGGGGACATGTGTAAATGATTTTTAAATTTCTTTATTAAAAATTCTTATTATAAATTTAATCTCCCTGAGGCAGCTCCATGCCTCAGGGAGATTTCTGCGCTCAATTGGCCCACCATGTAAAATGATGGTGTGCAGCTTATCATGGGTGCCGATCGGCTCCACACCATCCCCCCCCACAACCCCACGCCCGCTCCTGATCGGCCCGCCTAACAAGGAGAAAATTCTCCCCATAAAATAGGAGCAGAATTAGGCCATTCGGCCCCTCAACTCTGCTCCACCATTCATTAAGATCATGGCTGATCTGTTTGTGTTTGGACTTCCACATTCCCATCAACCCCCAATAACCTTTGATTCCCTTGTCTAACAAGAATCTATCTGCTTCAATGATCCTGCTTCCACTGCCTCCTGAGGCAGAGTTCCAAACTCGCACAACCCTCTGAGTGAAAAAAATTCTCTTCATCTCTGTCCTAAAAGGGCGACCCCTAATTTTAAAGCAGTGCCCCTAGTTCTGGACTCAATCAATAGAGGAAATATCCTTTCCATGTCCACCATTGGTGCATTCTTAGTTTTTTTCTGTCTCTCCCTTCCTGCCATTCTCTGACCCTCATTTCCCATACTACTATTTTCCTCCCTTGTCTCTTCTCTTTGATATACCACATATTTCCACATTTGATCTCTTGCTCCCACTGTTTAGTTTAAAACCCTCTCTACTTCTCCAGTTTTACTGTTCACAAGAACACTTGTCCCAGCATGGTTCTGGTGTAGACCGTCCCAACAGTACATCCCCCACTTTCCTCAGCACTGGTGCCATTCCTATCTTCATACATTTCTGACAAGCTCCCAATATTTCTTCCCTTATACCCCGTCCTATCACGTGGTTAATGTTAGGGGGCTTGTACACCATGCCCACAAGTGACTTTTTGTCTTTATCATTTCTCACTTCTACGCAAACTGTTCCTACCTCCTGGTTTCCTGAACTTAGGCCATCCCTCTCTATTATGCAAATACCATCATTAATTAACAGAACCACCACTCCACCTTTTCCTAGCTTCCTGTTCCTAAATTGCATGTACCCTTCAATATTCAGGTCCCAATCTATGTCATCCTCCAGCCATGTCTCTTCCTTTCCACTTCCTCCACCACTGCATTGGACAGCCTGGGAGCCCTCTCATTGCTGCACCAATGTCCCTCTTTCTTCTGAGAAACTCTTTCAAAGGGACTTATAACCCCTTTAGGAGGCGTAGGCTGGTTTTAAGAAGTGCAGAGTAGCCTCGCACAAACTTGGGCCTCCTGCTGAGCAAACAGCCACTGAGCAGCGCATTCAGTGTTGGACTGTATGCCACAATGGTGGAGATGCTGCCTGCAACACTTGCCTTGGATGTGGAGCAATTGCGCATCATGATCCCAGTGCTCACCAACAGGTTTTATCCAATTTTTAGTCCTGTATGTAGAAATATGGCCAGAACATATGGCTTTAAAATGGGGACTGAATCATATCTAGTCAAGCAGTGAAAGATTTATTTGATAATAAATTAAGATGATAAGTTGTCCATCTAGGCTCAGTGTTCTCACACTGTAGGCCATGGCCACTCCAGGTATTAGAAAGACAGTGCTGCAATGTCAAATGAGATTAAAAAACAAGGCTGATCTAGTTTACTTTTCATAATATATCATAAACTGGGAAAATAACATTATCCTAATTTAGACTGGGTAAATACTGATGTAAAAGAGGAGAAATTCCTGAAATGCATTCAAGATAACTTTCTTTATCATTGTGTTCCCAGTCCGTCAAGCAAGGTAGCATTGCTAGATCTGGCTCTGGGGAATGAAATGGGACAGATGAAGCATGTTTCAGCAGGGAGCATGTGGGAAAGAGTGATCATAATGTCATTAGTTTTAGAGTAGATATGGAAAAGGACAATGAACAATCTAATGTAATAATGCTGAATGGGAGCACAGCTAATTTCAATGAATTGAAAGGGTCTCTTGTCCAGATGGGATGGAATGAAAGATTAAAAGGTAAAACATAAATGAGTAATGGGAAACATTTAAAGAAAAGATAGTTTGGGTAAGGACTAGACACACCCCATGAAGGGGCAAAGAGAAAAGTCCAAACCAGGAACTCTCTGGACAACTAAAGATTCAGAAATTGAAATTAAACAGAAAAAGGGGACATATGATAAATATCAGGTGCACCACCCTGTAGAGAATCAAGCTAACTACAGAGAATACAGAGAAGTGAAACAGGGAATAAGAAGGACAAAGACAGTAAATAAGAATAGGTTAGTGGGTAACACAAAAGGGAGACCAAAACAATCTTGTATGAACATTTAGACAGTAAAAGGGTAGTCAAAGGAATGTTGAGGCCAATTAGGGACCAAACAGGAGATTTATTAATGGAGGCAAAAGGCGTGGTTGAGATACAAAATTAATACTTAGCATCGTCTTTGTTGAAGGCAGATACACTGTCTCAGTAAAGGAGGAGGTTGTAGAGATATTGGATAGGATGAAAATAGAGAAAGAGGAAGGAATTAAAAGTTTAGCAGTGCTCAAAGTAGAAAAGCCACCTAGTCTGGATGGGCTGCATCCTAAGTTACTGAGAGAAGTAAAGGTTGAGATAATAGAGCCGGCCACAATCTTCCAATCCTCCTTAGATATGGGAACAGTACAAAGGACTGGAAGATTGCTACTCAGAACAGCTCGCTGCATCACCAGTCTGACCATGTCCTCCGAAGTTCTGTATTGGATTTTTGATTGGTTATGTAACAAAAACAAATATTACAACTTGAAAAGTCAGATTGCCACTCCATGCCCACTGACCTACGCCAGGTAAGTTTAAAGGTCCGATTGAAATTAACAGGCCAGGGAGAAGGTAAGTGCCTAAGGTAAGTGGATAGGATTTGAGGGGTAAGGGGGATCAGAGGTCGGGTGGGGATGGGAGGAGGGGGTTGGACATCAGGGTGGTGGGGGGGGTTGGACATGGGGTGTGTGGGGGCATTGCGATATGTGTGGGATGGGGGGACTGGGGGGGTCAGACATGGGGCTTGGGGTGGTGCCAGACATGGGGAGAGAGTGGGGTGGGCGGGATACTGGGGGGCTGGAGGGGTGACCTGGACCCTGTTGGGGGGGGTGGTGTTTGGACACTAGCGGGTTGGGGCAGCGGGGTCAGGCATCGGTGGGGTGTTGTGAAGCCAGGGAATTCAGGCATTTGGGTGGAGTGGAGACATCAGACATTCAGGGGGGGGATGTAGAGGGCAATAAATATTCATGGGGGCTGATGGGCGCTGGACAATCGAGGGGTGTCATGGGGTCGGACATTTGGGAGATGGGAGTGTCAGAATTTTGGGGGGTGGTGGGGTTGGGCATCAGGGGTGGGGTCTGGTCAGCCTTGGGGGTGGGGGGGGATGCCTGGTTGGGCCTTAGGGGTGGGGGTTCGGTTCAGATCAGATTGAGGAATGAGCATAACAAAAACAGAATTACCTGGAAAAACTCAGCAGGTCTGGCAGCATCGGCGGAGAAGAAAAGAGAAACGTCAACTCTTTTCTTCTCCGCCGATGCTGCCAGACCTGAGTTTTTCCAGGTAATTCTGTTTTTGTTTTGGATTTCCAGCATCCGCAGTTTTTTTGTTTTTATATCTGAGGAATGAGCATGCTGGGTGGGGAGTCTGGTCGGGTTTCGGGGGCGGGAGTCAGGCCCCCGGAACGGGGGGTAGTGCTCGGGTGAGGAGTCCCATGGCAGATGGGCGGAATCACATGGGGGATGGGGGCTGAAGAATATCATGGGGGGTTGGTTATTCAGGGTGGGGTAGTCCCCTGGGGATGTTGGGGGCGTTTGTGGAGTCCCCTGGGAGGGGTCAGTCTAGGTCTTTACAATAGTTATCCAGAGCTAGAAGAGGTTTTAATTCTTCTAACTTTTTCTGATTAACTATTGGTGTAATCCTGTCGGAACCATCCGAAGTTTGCATTTTAAATTGCATTTTCAGATGGTTCAGAGTGCTGGGAAATTCGCCAGAGGAAGTTTGCAGTTCTGGGCAATTGCCATGCAAATCCTTACCTGTGAGGTTCCGAGAGGGGTTCCCTAGCACATCTTTGGGTACCTCACCACCCACCCCCCACCCAAAATCCAACACTTTATGGCCTAATTGTCTTATTGATTTAAGCATTCAGAAATTACAGAGAGCGTCTCTGTAGCAGAGCAACTGGAAACATATTACTGAAGATATCTGCCTTTGTCAAAAGCAGTGTTAAAAATCTTATCCTTTTCTATATTACTGGTAGCAAGCTGATTGTACCCAAGTGCAGTTTTAATATGTGTCAAGTTCATTATCAATAACTCAATAAATGTGAACGGCAGTTCATCATCTGTAATGAAACAAATTCTTGACCCAGCGATAATCTGAATTATAGTTTTACAGTATTTATTTAATGTATTCAATTGTCTTTTACAGTTTCCCAGCAAACTTGTACTATTAGTGATGTGTAAATGGCCTTTTAGAAGTTTGATATATTGTCCTATATTCCTAGTTGAGCACCTATAGGACAGCGACAAAACATAGTTGCACTGCCCACTTTACTCGAATAGTCCAATAACAGCAATTTGTTTTTGTCTCAGATCTTTATAATGTAGAAAAAGCCCCAAGGCTCTTCACAGAGGTGTAATCAGGGTGGAAAACATGGATACAGAGGCAAATAAAGATAGATTAAAAAGTGTATAGAAAAGCTTAGTAAAAGAGGTAAGTAAAAAAAAAACTTCTCTCTCCCCTCAGGTTCTATTGCCAATTATCTTAAATCTCCGTCTTCTGATTACCAACCGTCCTGCCAGTGAAAATAGTTTCTCCTTATTTATTCTTACACTCAACGTGGCTTTACCTGTGACATTGGCTGCAGGGAGGATGGAATCAGTGAGGAAGTAACAGAGTTTGTGGCTGAGGCAGAAAATGATGGCCATATTGTTCACAGTAATAAAAATCATGGGGATGACCTGCCTGATTGCTTCTGGGGCCCTTATGTTTCATGATTGTACTCCCTCCTGGTGCAATTAAATTGAAGAGACATACAAGGTGCTTTGAATTTCACTATTCCCTGCTGAAATTTTGCATGATACTTTAAACCTTGTGCTTAAAACTTGAGTTATCTTGGCCACCAGAGAGTTTCTTGACTTGTCAACACCTTTATAAAATGGCAGTCTTACAGATGGTCTGAACAAGCTGCTGTGTACACAGTAGAGAATAAAGGATGGCAAGGAGCATTACTAGGCTGTAACAAGGTAGAAGGTTCAAACTGAATTATAAATTACAGAACAAAGCTCAAGCAGTTTACACAGGTGTCCAGAAATGTGACAGCCTGATAACACACTCATATGATAATTTTCTGGTAATATAGATTGATTTTTACATTTTTCTGTTTGACTTTTACAATAATCACCCATAATGGATGGAAAGCTTTTATTTTCATGTGACTTCAAACTATATAACAGGAAGGAAGGAGTCTTTCAGCATTATGATGCGAGAGCAGTGGAATAACAGAGTCAGCACTTATATATTGCAGATCAAGCAATGCACTGCCTAAAACAGTGCTGATTGAGGGAAATCTAAATCATATCGAAGCGAAGTACCATTACCACTTCTAAAATTAATAAATCACCACAAATGCGCACACAACCTTCCCCTTTCTAACCTGCTTAAATAGACATAACCCTTTCTCTCGCAAATATACATGAGAATATATTCTTGAAAACTATCTGCGTGCTAATCCACTGCAGCAATTATCAGTAGGTGTGCTTACAGTTCACCATACAGCAACTTTTTGATCTTGGCTAGATTTCATACTGAGACTGAGCATCTCAACAAAGGGAGATGACCATTTACACAGCAGCATTGGCAAAAACCTGGCAAAATGTCACCTTACTTAAAAAAATTATTGAAACACAAGTTTGCTATGGCACAGGTCATATTTTTGTAACATTTGTCATGAAAGTAAAATAAACCAGAAGGCATTCAAAAATACGCTTTCGTGCAGAATTTAAACTTGAACACATAATTAAATTTCAGCTTTTGTTTCACACATTAGTTATAAATGAATCAGGTTAGTCCTGATAAATAGGCAGGCTCTGCCATCAGGCTTACCTCCTGCTATTTAAATTGTTATTAAAGGGGCCATCCTGGAGCGATTAAGGCAAAGCATATACTTCTTGTAACATTGATCTGCTGTTATTGTTATCTAAGGATGCAGATGAGATTATAATTAGCGGCATGAATGAATTGATTCAAGTATATTCAACCTGTGTGATTATAATTTCTGTGCAGGCTTTGTGCACATATCAAAGGTAATGTTCCCTTTTATCACCAGATGAGAAAAGAGCAATAGCAAGTTGGCCTCCATTTTGCACACACCACATTTTCATTTCTATTGATTTCAATGGAAAAGAAGATAGGGAGAAATGCATAATAAGCACTGATCCATCATCACTCATCTCTTGGCGAATTCTTAAGTTGAAATGAGCCTTTTATTTTTTATGTTAAGTTTTTACTGATTTCACTGATGAGTTGGACCTTTAGATTATTCCTTATTAACTTTTTATCAACAAAAGGCCCAATGTGTCTGACTTCCCAGGATCTCTGGGCAGATTTTAGTGGAGACCTCCGGATGGTTGCGGGGAGCCGGAAGAATCAGGTGGGAGTTCCTGGCCGGAATTTTATGTTCGGTGTGCGGGTGCACGTCCAACATGCCCGAGCACAATATGACGCGTGATGACATTGGGCATGAATCCCGACATCATTGCGCACTGGCGTGATATTTCATTCGGTGGGCACGCACCAGAGTCGGCTGCATACCTGCTGATAATTGAAAGGCCTATTAAGGCCATTAGCGAGTTAATTAAAATCAAATTTATGCTGCCCGTCCAACCTTATGGTTGGCGGGCAGGCAAAAAGGCAAAGCGGCCTTTACATTTTTTAGGAAACCTCATCCATGAGCGAGATGAAGTTTCCTAAAGCAAATAAACATTAACTGAAAACTTTATTTTTGAATTAAGAACATGTCCCAGCTCATGTGACAGAGTCACATAAGGGCATATGATTTTTTAAAATTTTGTTGTCTTTAATGATTTTTTTAAAAAGCGCTTCAATCTCCCTAATGCAGCTCCGTGCCTCAGGGAGGTGCATGTGCGAACTGTGTGCCAGGCCCACTCCCCCTCCTCCCTCCGCCGGCACAGGTAGCGCTGAGCGCTGCTGCTCACAATCCACGCAGGGTGGGCCTTAATTGGCCTGCCCGCATGAAATCGCAGAGCAGACCCGATCGCGGTCAGCTTCCCGGCCGCTCCCGCCAATCCCGCCTGACGAGGGAAAAATTCTGGCCACTGCGCCTGATCACCGGCAGCGGGAAAACTGTCCCGAATTTAGGCAGCAGGAATGGCCTAACTTAATGCCCATTATCCCTGAGCCCTTCAGGATTTAATGGTGGCTCAGGGGATTAATGAGACTCACGCCAGTTTCCAAGGCCTCCCAAAGGCCACCCAGCAACTTTGGGTTTGCCAGTGCCAACCAGGAGGGTCCCTCATTGACAGGCACTCAGTGCTCGATCGAGTAGCCTGGTATTGGAAAGGTGGGGTAATGGCTTTTGCCCTTGCATTTGAAGACCCTGACCACCTCGACGCAACCCATCCCCATGAACCCCATCCCGCCCCACTCACCTGTCTCCAGGGATCCAGCAATGATCCCTGGTGAAGGTTTCAGACCAATAATGACAGCGGCCATTACTCCCGGCCTCTGATGGCAGCTCTCGGAGGCAGGATGTCCCACCCAACTGGAGCCTTGATCACTTGTGAAGCCCAACGCTGTCCAGTTAAGTGCCTCCTGGACAGAAGAGACATGAGCTCCCACCAATTCTCCAACTGGTGAGCCATGAGGGGGATCCCAGTCACATGAACTAAATTCCACCTTCTGTTTCTGAGGGTCATGAAATTTCATTCTGTGTGATTTG
Organism: Carcharodon carcharias; assembly: GCF_017639515.1. Classification (NCBI taxonomy): domain Eukaryota; kingdom Metazoa; phylum Chordata; class Chondrichthyes; order Lamniformes; family Lamnidae; genus Carcharodon; species Carcharodon carcharias. The sequence goes on along the minus strand of NC_054474.1, from coordinate 38,934,298 downwards.
TTCAACTTAAATGAAGCTAGCAGGTGGAGCTAAAAGAAAATTGCACATGTGATGGCCATAGTTAGACAATGAGCAGCTAGTAGGTTCCCGGCTCTCCCATTAAATTTTCCATTTATCCAGCTTTTTTCCATTTCTTGCCTTTTTTAATAAATCTCTCCTCACCCTTCCAGTCACTTATCTCTTTCTATCCCAACTGCAACACTTTTCTGTTGCATCTACAAGATCCACAATGCTAGCCTGTTCTAGGTTAAAGCAAGTGATTCCAAATCTCCTGGGTATGCAGCACATATACCTACAGTGCAGTAATTTTTCTTTGAAGCATCTGAAACTATCCAGAAAAGTTAATTTAGTTTCATTTGTTACTTTTAAATAATATATGAAGGTTGAAAAATATTTTAAAATCACATCATCAGAGAAAGGAACTGGGCAACTCTAAGTCATTTTGCAGTTCACATGTCAGTTGAGGACTATGATATGTTACTATAATAAATATTTGTAATTCTGTTTGTCAAGCAATTGTTTTGAAAATCTCTTGCTCTGTCTATGAACAGCATTCTGTTACAGTAGAGATATTTACAAAGAGCAGTTTAAAAAAGGTAAAAAAATTGTTTTACCAGAGAGCTTCAGGATTTTCACTGTGTTGTTAATTGCATATTAATTGTGTTTAATTTTATATAGGTGGTGGGCTTTTTCTGGGGTATCACAAGCATATATAAAGAGACACATACTCCAATTATGGGCTGTATCTTCCGGTCGGCGAGCAAGGGGTGGGGCCCGCTTGCCGATGTGTAAAATGACGCTGGGTGATGCTGGGCGTGTGTCCCAACGTCACCCCGTGTCATTTAGATTCTCAGGTCGGCAGGCGCGCAGCCAAATCAGCTGCATGCCCGCCGAACTCTCAAAGGCCTATTAAGGCCATTAAACAAGTAATTAAAGTGATTAACAAACCTGCCTGTCCAATCTTAATGTTGGTGGGCAGGCCGGGTGCCCAGGTGGGCTTCTGAAAAAACATGAAACTTCATCCACAGGCAGGATGAGGTTTCATGAGGTTATTAAAATTTGTATGAGATCTGTAAAAAAAAAAAGAAATTGACATGTCCCAGCTCATGCGACAGTGGCGCATGAAGGGGACATGTCAGTAATTTTTTTTCTTATCTTTATTTAATGTTTCAAGCCTGAGTCGATCTCTCTGAGGCAGCACTTTGCCTCAGGGAGATCTGTGCATTCTTTCACGCTCATGCACGAAAGAGCGCACTCCCGGCTGAGGGAATCGCACCCCCCCCCCCCCCCCCACCTGCACAGGGAACACATAGCGCTTCCTGGCGGACATCACGCTGGGCGGGGCCTTAATTGGCTCATCCACATAAAATGGCAGCGTGCCCCCGACCCAGGCGCCGATCGGGAACCCGCCCGCCCGCTCCTGCTCATCCCCCCCGTCGGGGGGAAAATGTTGCCCTATGATATGATGGATTAGATGGTATATACTTGTAGTATTTAACTTGGTAAATAAATATAAGACTGAGTAAAGATTGCTCCAATACTAACCCTCACCGGCTGACTTTCCAAAGTATAACATGGGGGAGAACATTCTCCCCGTTGGGAGGCCCGGTCGGGAGCGGGCACGGAGTCGATCACCACCCGCGATCGGCTGCGTGCCACAAATTAAGGCCCGCCCAGCGTGACATGCATCCGGAAGCACTCAGCACTACCTGTGTGGGTGGGGGGACAAGGGAAATTCTGGGCCTGTGCTCTTTCATTCACAGATCTGCCTCAGGGAGATTAATCTCATTATGAAACATTGAAAAAAATAAAATTATTTAAACATGTCCCCTTATGTGTCAGTGTCACATGAGCTGGGACATGTTTATGAATTTTGACAAAACTTTATATTTCATTACTTTGTGAAACCTCTGCCCACCCCTGGACAAGGTTTCATGAAAAATGCAAAGGCCGCCTTGGCTTCTCACCTGCCTGTCAACCTTAAGGTTGGACAAGCAGTCCTGACAAGTACTATAATTAGTTTATTAATGGTCTTAACAGGCCTTTGACAGTTCGGCGGGTGCGCAGCTGACTCCGGTGCGAGCCTGCCAAACTAAAGATCGGAATGACGTGCAGTGATGTCGGGATGCATGCCCAATGTCACCATGCATCATTTTATACGTCACTCCGCCAAACAGAAGACTCTGCCCATGGGAGCAGGGAATGGTTTCTTAAAGGTGAAAGTTGAAATTGGGACAAAATCTTAAATTGTCTCCTGTGCTGTGTGATAGTCCTCCTGCTCCAGAAGGTACTAAGTTAGTTCCATTTATTCGGTACATTTGGATGCTTTACATACAAGACGAGGGGCTTTCATCAAGGCTGGGGTCTCGGAGAAAATTCAGAGGGTACTGAGGCACCATATGGAACCATTCGAGGCAGAATTTAATTCAAGGTATTTTGTGCATCATAAAAGAGAGGGTCATGGAGAATGGAAAGGCCCTGGTAAAGTAACAGGTCATGATGGTCGGCTGCACTTATCAAATATGGCAAACAAATTATTCTGATTCATTCCTCACAATTAAACGGGATTCGTTACAAAATTGTGGACTCTGAGTAGCTGACAGAAGTAAACAAGTACCTTATACCTCAAATGTTCATGTATTTTGTGATGAAGATCCTGGGAAGCAGAATATGGTAGATCAAGGGCTGGATATGGTAATGTGAGTGTTTGTGATACAATAGACAGAGCTATTGCACCCAAAGGTACTCAGTGACATATATTCTAGGGGCGTTGAGTAAATAGAGGGATGAATCAATTGTGGGATATGCAGAGAAAACTACTGGCATGTTGAACTATTGGTTGAATGCTCAGGATGATGGCCAAGAAGAGAGGTCCATGGACTAGCGGAGTGTATTGAAAGAGTGGAGGGTGCAAACGTGGCATGCAAATACAGATAGTGGACCCAGAAGTGATTGTTGCATCAAAAACAACCATGTACTAGAGAAAGAGTGAGACGGAGATCTCATAGCAGTCGTCCTGACAGACATAAAATTGCAAGTAGAGGCCATAGCTTTGAATGGATTACGCAGTGAACTGAAGGCCACAGAACAGTCTCAAAACAGAATGAGAAGCTGAAATCCTCATGATTGTGGGGTTGTGGTGGCTGCCAATAAACTTGAGGATTAACTAATATGGGAGGCAAAAGAAAAGGGAATTAGATAGTTGGAGAGAGTTTGGAGTTTATTTTGAGGTACCAGAGAAGGACCAACGTGCATTGTCATACAGATGGATTTGTACTGAAAAAGTCTGAGAAAGTGATGCAAGTTACTAGGGTTTTTGAAGAGCACCTGGGTAATACAGATATTAGAGTGGACTCTCCCAAAGTTGAAAAAGTAATCTTGATTGTTTTTTTTAGGTGTTTTGGCCACATACTCATGGAAGTGTAAATCAATTAACATAAAGCTGTATTTTTGCAAGGTGATACTTTTCTGACAAAAATTTCTAAAACCACCAAAAATAGCAACAGTTGAAAAGGAAATCTATGGAAACTAAACAAATGCATCTATGACTTGGAAGATGCTTCCAGGCTATGATGTTTTTTGGAGAGATCTGTTTTGCTGAAAAAAGCTTGTGTTCAACTAAAAGCAGACCCCGTAATATTCTACTGCTATCATTAAGCAAAACTTACAGGCATATTCAAATGTGTGAAGACCTGACAACTGATCAGCTCCATTATCATTAACCAAGACTTCTGCGTGCACCTTAGAGATAGAATCAGCTGCCCAGCATAACCAACAGGCTCTCACTGGGATCAGTCCTTGCACCAGCTCTCTTCAACATATACCAATGACCTGGGCATTACCGTATATGTTACCATTACCATATAAACCAATACAGGATATTGGTGAGACCCCATCTGGAGTATTGTGTACTGCATTGGTCTCTTATTTAAGGAAGGATGTAAATGCCTTGGAAACAGTTCAGAGAAGATTTACCAGACTAATACCTGGAATGGGAGGGTTGTCTTTTGAGGAAAAGTTGGACCAACTAGGCTTGTATACACTGCAGTTTAGAAAAGTAAGAGGCAACTTGATTGAAACATGTAAGCTCCTGAGAGGTCTTGACAGGGCATTGGTGGAAAGGATGTTTCTTCTTGTGGGAGAATCTAGAACTAGGGGGTCACTGTTTAAAAATAAGAGGTTGCACATTTAAGACAGAGATGAAGAGAAATTTTTGCTCTCAGAGGGTAATGAGTCTTTGGGGCTCTCTCCATCAAAGGGTGGTGGAAGCACTCTTGAATATTTTTAAGGCGGAGCTAGATGTATTCTTGATAAACAAGGTGGTGCAAGGTTATCGGGGGTGGGTGGGAATGTGGAGTTGAGGTTAAAATTAGATCAGCCATGATCTTATTGAATGACAGGCTCGGGGAGTCGAGTGGCCTACTCCTGCTTCGAATTCATTTGTTCATATGTTCTTATGAACTCTATAACTCTATCCCACAAAGTCACTGCTCTTTGTAGTGCGGACTTGGCCCTGGATTTCCAGGTTAAAGAACTTCAGGACATTGAGAAAACACTCACTGAAAATTTATGTTTTCTGGAAGCCTACTTCAGAAAATAGAGACTTCAATCAAACACTGGAAAGACTGTTGTTTCAGCTTTTCACCTGAACAACCCAAAGTTCAGAGAAGAACTTCATGCCCAGAGGCTGGCCACTCACCCACAACCTAATACTAAAAAAAATTGGCATTACTCTTGACTGTACAATGACCTTCTGGCAATCTCTCCAGAACACTGGAGCCGAGGTCAAGAAAAGAGGGAAATTCATAAAGAAGATGGTGGATACCACCTGAAGCAACTGAGTCAACACACTACATACTACTTCACTCAACCTGGCCTACCCAACAGCAGAGTATTGCTGCTCAACCTGGCTCAGGAGCCCCCACACAAATGTGGTTGGTATCCACCTCCAGGAAACCATGAGGATTATTTCTGGGATGTTGAGACCAACTCATATTGCTTCCTGTGAGAACACACATTCAATCTCCTGATGTCTGCAGGGAAAACATCCTCAAAGAACACCACCACAGTTAACTAAGTGGCGTTTGTTAACAGTTAACAAAGCACTTCCATTGACACAAGACCTCAAAAAAAACCCCCACATACTTGTCGGAAATCCCATAGTCCCTACTGGAACACACTCCCCACCCTAAAAAAAAGTGACAGCCCCAACCTCTCCATCATCACCAACTGCAACCTGGTAATTGACCTGAGTGGTGGAGTTCCAGGTTTCAGCCTTCCACGGAAAATCTAGAGAACCCTCAAACGCTTGAGGATGGGTTAGGGATGATGTAGTCACTTACTCCACAAATGGAACATGGGGAACAATTTAAATTGGGACTGTGGCCAAGTCAGACCATCACCCACACACATCTGCTCTGAGAGACCCATTGCTGGTGGCATCACAACCATTTACACTGCATCAGCTGAAGCCATTGAATGCACTGTTAAACTCAACATCAAACTGTAACTACTTCTCCAGCCACACAAATAAAAAAAATCAACACAATATCATAGTATCTCAGCACCATAGTTATAGTGTATACTGTTACGACTGATCCCTGGGCGAGGTTTCCCCAATTTGTGATGATCCCGGACAAGGAACTCCAAATTGTTGTGCTCCTGGATGAGGATGGATGAACTGGCTCCCCTTTTTTCAAACCCCTCAGGTGGTCCCAACAAGGTTAATTTAAAAAAGATCTCTTTCCTCGTGGATACCTTTTCCCAGCCCAAATGTATTTATGATTTAGAAAGAGCCAATTTAACCAGGCTTTCTTGAGTCAAAGAAAGAGTGAGTTTATTAGTTACTGAAACGCAAGAAAAAATAATAACACAATACACATACACACAGATTAGAAATGAGATGTGAGTCCAAAGATAAAAGTTAAAATAGACATATGAATCAATCTTTGGTTTTTGCGTGAGGAGTAGATGGCGAAACATTACGGCCATTAAGTTGGATGATTCCAGTAAAGCTAACTTTGGCAGTTGAGCAACTGCTAAAGTTTGGAGATTCTTGGTTCTGCAGGTTAGATGAAAGGAGTTGTCCCGTTTTCTTTTTGACTGTGGCTTTGCTGACTTATGACTTGCTTCCAGCAATCAGAGAGAGAGGACTTTTTACCTGCAAACACAGGGATGCCTAGCTGATGTTCTTCAGCTGTGATCTTCACAACACACCCTTGGACACCAGGCCTGGAACACTGAAACTAGCACACTAGGGTTGCAGTTGACTTTTTAACCTCTTATCATAAGCACTCCTGGAAGGTAAAAACAAACAAGTCTTTCACCCAGATCTGCTTTCTTTTCAACTCACATCATATCCACAGTCTGGGATATAACTCACGGGAGATGATTTCTGCGAAGGTGGTAATCAGCCTTCATTATCTCCACAACCACAGGAGATTGCAGCTCAATTTTTGCATTACATCTTTTCCTTTGAAGTGTCTTTGTCTGAAGTAGGCCTTGATACCTTTTTAGGTGCGACACTCCATTCTCTGGATTAGTTGGTCAAGTGTAATCCACATAGGAATTTTCCAGCAAGTGGTTACTTTACAGTCTCAGCCAGCTTTTGCTTGTTTGTCCATTTTTAAAAAGCACGTCTTACTTAAAAGTCCAATATGTCAGTAAGTAATTCAGGACTATGATCCATGGTCATGACAATACAGCACAGCTTACTTTATATGGAAGGAAATAACTTTTCATATTCTCAGGTATCTCAAGATGTTTCACAGCCAATAGATTGCAACTAAAATGAAGGTACTGTTCCTTTGTTTTTCATGGAAATTTCTATTATTCTGTGGCTGGGAACTGGTTACTTAGAACAGGGAAAGAAGCATAATGGCCATCGTATAATGGAGCTGGAAGTTGGTATCTAACAGAAATATTCTTAGCAACATCCCACAAAGAGCAAATTAAGTAAATGATTAGTTAATTTGTTATTGATGGTGTTAAGGGAAAATGTTGGCCATGAAATCAGAAGAATTCAGTTTCTCTTCAAATAGTGCACTTGAATCTTCTGCACCATCTGACTAAACAGATGGAGATCCCAATTTAACATTTCATCCAAAGGATGGCACCTGTAACAACGGTTAGATGGCACCTGTAATATTCGGTTAGAATTTGAGCATAGGTTATGTACTCAAATGGAGTTTGAATTCTTGACTTTCTAATTCACATGTCAGAGTGGTACCACAGGGTCACATCAAAAAGTATTGCTAAAGTAGCCTTTTTGTTGTCTTTAGTATTGGTGAAGTTTATCAAAGAGGAAAATATTCTGTTGAACCCATCACGTATTTCAAAGAGCTATTAAAAAAAAGACACTTCATCCTTAGGTGTGCCTGTCAATTCTCCATTGTTCCTGTATATTTTATTTTCAAACAGCAGAATAAACATATATCTGAAGCTGTTAAAATTTGTAAAGGATTCCTGAGCAGAGATTAAACAAAACTGAGAAACCAAAGACAACATGCAGAAATAGGGGAGAAAACAGCCAGCAGTAAAATTGACCATTGTACTGCTGGCCGTATCAGAAAGACTCGTGACCTACAAGAAAAGGTCTAATCACTCCTGATTACGTTGACCTGCTGAATAATTATGATTGCTCAAGAGCTGCTGCAGCTTAATAATTTTATTTTCAGTAACACTTTTATTGACCCATACCTTCTACAATATAGATTATGTTGCAATATTGATGAGCAATGCATCTGTGAAGAATATTATCAAATATCACATTTTGAAAAGTGATGCACATTTTTCTACAGTGGTAGCTAGAGGCATACCCATAATCTCACTCAAATTTCCCCATAGACTGAAAGGCTGTTTCAAAGTGAATAGGAAATATTTTGGGTAGAGGGGGTGGGTGGTAGTTAGGGGTGGGGTGGGATAGGTGCTGCATGTACATCTATTGCAACGAGAGACTACAAGATTTTTTTTGTAAGAATACCCAAACTGTAAAAGGATCTTTCTCAACTGAGTGCCAGAAGGCTAAATTTTCTAAAGCACGCTATAAATAAAGTACTTTATTGTACTGGATGGTAATGGCTGTGCCACATAAATCTCAAAAGCAATTTGGGGTTTAAAAGAATCAAGCGATAAGTAATATATTTGAGCAATTTTCAACGATTCTTTTAAAGGCTTACCTCATTCATGTTTTTTTAATTCGTTGCATTTATTGTGCTGAAATGTTATCAGAACTAAAACGTTAACTAAACCTTTGCACTTACCAAACAAAGTAGAGCGCTTGACACTATTTCTTGAAAATGCTCCCCATCTAATCCTCTAATAATTAGCAAGGCTTTTTGTTGTTTTTATTGATGCTGACACTCTTGATGGCCTGTTTTTAAACCTACAGAAATGTATTTGTTCTCAGGACACTGAGCCAAATGATTCTTGTTGATTACAAGCATTCAATGAGTCAGCAAAAGCGCCTGCCCTCCAACTCCAGTCAGTTCTACACCAGTAGAGAACAACTGAGTCCCACCCATTATGCTCTCCTGTGGGAGGGTTTTGCAGCTGGGGGCATCAAGTAAAATGCCATGGGCACTTTTCCCAGCAGCTACTTATCTGCCCCTGCCCTGCTGCAGTTTTACCAGTGGCGGGAGTGGAAGGGGGTGCATCAGACTACTTGGAGGACTACCAATTAATGTCCACTTAAGGACCATATTCTGCTTCTGCCGGCATTTGACAGGTGGTGGGCTGAGGCCAACGAAATAACTCTGACAGGTAATACTGCTCATGCTTCAAGCAGAAAGCGGTGGGTGGGGGGATGTCCGGAAGAAGCATCCTTTACAGGACCCCCTATTTCGATCGGACCCCAAAAACTACTAGGCACCCCTCAGTTTCCACTCCACACCTAGCCTTGTCCACCAGGGACCTGAACTCCCTTGCCCCCTCATCAGATTCTGCCAACCTGGCCCCTGCGATGCTCATTTACCTTGCATCTGACTCCAGTGATGTACGTTGTAGGGGACTTGAGTCCAGTCCCTCTCCTGATGATATTATTGGGACCAAAGAGTTGTCAACCATCCAATTGGCAGCTCTTGGAGGTGGGACTTCCTCCTCAGATTGGGGTGGTACTCTCACTTCAAGGTAAGTAATGTCTGAAGGGGTGTTAAATCATTGCCGGACCATATGATTGGACGGAGGCAGAAAAAATGCCCACTTCCACATCTGCCCATGGCACCCACTCACTGGATATAAAATTCAGTCCAGCGTGTAGATGGTGCTGACAATGCATGTCACCATTTCATCTATCTCACCTAGAATATCACTTTCCCAATGGCACTTGGATGATGCAGCACTGTCTTGTAATAATTTCCTGCCTCTCTCTTTGTAATCAATCAAGTTAAATTACATTGTGGTAAATACAAAATAATATTTCTTCTGCCTTGTGCACCAATATATTTTAGATTAATACGGTAATTCTGAGTCTATGGATCAGTAATTCACCAACAGGCCAACAGACGTCACTAGTACTACCATATATCCTTTTAGCACTCAAGTGAGTAGCTCATCATGGATGAAATGTTAGCTAGCTTTTTACAACATTACTAACTTTTCAAATGATCATGGAGAACATTGGCTTTTAGATTTAACCATACAAAACATTTCACACCCATTGACTGTTTTCTTGCATTATCCAGTTTCATATCCCTCCTGTGCAATAACGGGCACAATATTGATCTTTATTCTTGTTATTTTCATGAGGAAAATATCACATTAAATAGGTTTCAGAGCTTAAAGAAAATGTAAAAATATAATGCATGTTTCAGCTTGTTTCTTCAAAACTTCAAACACATTAACAGCAAAGAAAGAAGAGAACTTGAATTTATGTGACACCATTTACAATCTCAGGATGCTACAATGCATTTCTGAGCCAATAAAGTATTTCTGAAGCTTAGTGATGTTGGGAAATGCTACAGCCAGTTTATAGACTGCAACACCTCACAAACAGCAATGAGATAAATGATCACATAGACTGTTTTAGCAACTGTCGTAATCAATCATTTTAAATGTTATGTTTGAGATGCGACTCTAAACTCAGGAATCAAACCATTATTTCTCAAGGTTTTATATTAAACTAAAGGAAAGGTTAAAATAAATGTACATATGGCTACAAATTATTACTATCGTAGCTTTTAGCAAGTTCCCAAACTAATCTCCATTAAGGCAACAGCAACCCATAGGGCTGAATTCTCCAGTTGGCGAGTGGAGGTGGGGCCTGCTCACCGACATGTAAAATGACGCGCGATGATGTCGGGTGGGCTCCCGACATCACCGCGCACCATTTAGATTTTCAGTTCGGCGGGCATGCAGCCGAGTTGGCTGTTCGCCTGCCGTCCTCTCAAAGGCCTATTAAGGGCTGTTAAAAACTAATTTAAACAATTAAATGAGCTGCTTGTCCAACCTTAAGGTTGGCGGGCAGGCGAAGAGCCCAGGCGGCCTTCACATTTTTTATGGAACCTCATCCACGGGCGGGATGAGGTTTCATGAAGTGTTTAAAAATTCAATAAATTTTTTTTAAAAAAAAATCATTGATATGTCCCTGTCACATGAGGGGATATGTCTTAAGTTCTCAAATTCTTTATTTAGAAATTTAAAACTCAAACAAATCTCCTTGAGGCACAGAGGTGCCTCAGGGAGATTTCTGCACTCTCGAAAGAGCGCACTCCTGACACAAGGAGTACCCCCCAACCCCACCTCCCCACACTTGCACAGGGAGGCTCAGCGCTTCTGGGCGAGTGTCATGTTTAATTGACCCGCCCACATAAAATGGCGGCACGCATCCGATTGGGGGCGCCGATCGGGTTTGCGCCCGCCCCCACACAACCACCCCTTCTGCCGGGGGAATAATTCAACCCATAGACTTAATCAAACACAAGGCAAAGCACTTTCACCTTATGAATTCAAAATGAAGTTCTTTTCACTGTGGAGCAAGTTGGAAAGTTGGAGGCTTACAGCTGCCTTTTGATCTTACATTGCCCCTGACTGCACACCCAAGAACTACAGAAGTTATACCTACCACCACTGATTGAATTCAAATTCTCATTGTATCAACAACCACTTTGAACTTCACCTTTTAACAATGAAACCCCTTTCATAGTACCAATTTTATTACATATGGATTGGTAGCTGCTAGAAAGGCATCAAATTTTTACTCCACTTCTTGAATGCTCTATTCAAAAATGCAAATGCACACTCTCTCTCTCTCTCTCTCTCTTACATATCAATACTGGTACCCAGCAAAGCACCCAGACTAGCTGGCTTTAATCCAGTTAAGACACACCTGCACACTCACCTCTATTTTAAAAGCAAAATATTTTCCAAAATATTATATACATTAATAGCTTCATGACAGGAAGGAAATCTGCTGTCCTTACCTGGTCTGGCCTTCATGTGATTCCAGAACCACAGAAATGTGGTTGACTCTTAAATGCCCTCTGACCAAGGGCAATTAGAGATAGGAGGTAAATGCTGGCCTAGCCAGTGATGCTCACATCCCATAAATGAATTTTAAAAAATAGTGCCATGGGATCTTTTATATCTAGTGGAAAGGGCAGGTGAGGGCTTGATTTACTGCCTCCTCTGAAAGGTCACAACTTTGACAATGTAACACTCCCTCACTCTTACACTGGAGTGTCAGCCTCGATTATGTGCGAAGTCTTTGGAGTGGGGCTTGAACCTTTGTGATTTAGAGGAAATTGTACTACCACTGAGTCAAGGCTCAGCTGCTACAATAATATTTCTTCTGTTGAAGCATATCATTAACTGTTTAATTCACACGAAAGGTATTCTTATTCTTGTAAGATTTACAATAAAACATAGCGGAGCACGAATAATCTACGCTCATGGCTCAAATAATGAAATTGAGTGGAATGTAAATTATATCACAAGCATCACCTTTTTGTTTATGCCATGTGCTGGTTAAATCATTACATTTGTAAATATGAGAGTATATTTAATGCTTGTAAAGTGTAATAGAACACTTTATTTTTTCTTTCTGTTTAAAATGTTCCCATTAAAAAGTAAATATTAATGTATTAAAGAGTGAGAACCTGCTGCGGTTTTATTAATACCACTGAAATGGATTTACCAGCAAAAAGTCATTTTAATTAAGTTGTCCAGTACTCCACCTTTGAGCAACCAGATGTAAAATCACAGAAAATGACTTCAACAAAAAACTGTGCTGAAACATTTAATAGTTTCATTGGCATACACTGGGCAGTTTCTTTGTAAATTAAGTATTTTTTGAGATGAAAAGCTTAAAAAAGGTGCTTACTAGTACCTGTGCACCTAAGAAAAAGAACAGTATTTGAAGAACCTTCCGAACAAGTGCAATTGCCAGAATCTCGCAATTTGGAGCAGGGGGTGTAGCCAATTTTGTCTGGACCTTGAACCAAAATGTAAGCTTTTAGCTTAACCCACATTTAAAATTTCTCAATACTTTGCTTTGTTCCTGCCAATTCCATGTGGATCGCTCTGATTTATCTGGAAGAAGCAAACACAAACCCTACCCCATTGTAATTCATAATGTGTCAGAATTTACAATCATGCCCAGTGATGTTCTGTAAATAACCTGAATCATTCAATGAGACCACAATGTTGTTCAAGAGCGATAGTGCATCATGTTTGTTATTTTCAGCACAAGACTTCTTCTCACCTAGAACATTTCAAATATATGGCCCAGATCTGCTGAGCAGCAGCAATGATCGTTGGATTGCCTTGCAAATTCCACTGACTGGACGCTGCTGCGCATTCCTACCACCATCTCCTGAACCCGGCTTTCACAGAAATGCACAGCACAGCATATCTTGTTGAACTCCATAGGAGTGTCATAGAGTTGGGGGAAGACAGGTCATGCCTCCTTTTTATGACATTAGCTGTTGTATGGTAAAGTTTAAAGGTCCAGTTTGAATGTTATTGAATGGATGAGTGAATGAGTGAGCGGATGAATTGGTGAGCGAGTGAATGGGTGAGTGGGTAAGTGAGTGAGGTGTGGGTAATTGGGTGAGTTGCAGGTAACTGGCAAGGTGGTTGAGGTGGATATTTGGGTAAGTGGATAGGGGAGGTAGGTGGTTAAGTGGGCAGTTGGGTCGGGGGGCAGTAGTCAAGTGGGTCAGGAGAGTAGTCAAGTGATTGAGAGGGGTAGTCAGCTCAGGAGGGTAGTCAGGTAAGGTCAGGGCAGTAGCTGGGTGAGGTCGGGGGGGGGTGTTGGTGGGCTAGTTGGAGAGCTCATGGGGGGTCAGTTGTATAGTTGCTCAGGTGTTATACTAGGTTTAGATTTGTCTAACATTTCTTGGGTAACTATCCAAGTAAGTACATTGGAACTGTTCAAAGTCTCTGAGTTATAGTCAGAGACATTTGCAGAGCATCGCAAGGAGCATAAAAGTTACCCATCGGAATTTGAAAGCACCTTGGCAATTCCCATAGGCCCAGCAGTGCCACCAGGAAAGGTTGCCACTGCTGGGAGTACAGGCTGTCCCCAACGCTGAGGAGCTCAAGTAAGTCTGGAATTGGGGCTCTCAGTGAGGAGGATGGGGAGTGGAGGGCTGGGTTCAAGAGGTCAGGGTTAAAGGTTGTGGGGGGGGGGGGGGGGGGTGGCGGTTGTTGCTTATATGGAGAGAAGTACCTCCAGTGGGTCTAGGGGACCCTCAAAGGAGGATCACCCCCACCCTGCCACCTTGCCCACCAACAGCCTGTGCTGACTTCCTGCATGGCATGGGCCTCCTCCGCTGTGGGTAAAATACCAACAGCAGCAAGTTGACACCCTTAAGTTACCATTGCCTGGCCATTTAAGGGTCTCAATAGGTCCAAGTGCAGGTGTGCCACCCGACACCTCCCCCACACCCCATAAAATTTCCGACAGTTCAGGGGAGAATGGGTAGGCAGCAAGAAGGCCACTCATTGGATTCTACATGTCCCTGTGGGAGAGCATAAAACCCAGCCCAATACTTTTATTGATAGTTTTCCCTGCCAAAAAGGCACACTAACTGCTTTGGAAGCATTCTCCTGGGTATCCTCTCAGACCGTACAGCCACCCTGATAGCACAAGTTATGAGTAAGAATGAGAGTGGTTTCACAATATAAGCCAGAAACTAACCACTGGGACCATTTGGGCAATGACCAAGAGGTAGGCATGTTGGGAAAGTTATTGCCAAATGAGCATGCAGACTCTGCTGGAAGAGTAATTAGATGCTAGTTTCCATGCATTTTATCACAGAAGTGCTCCTGAAAACCTATATCATCAGAGCAGATCTATGGTACAAGAAGTGTGCCTAAGTTGAAGGGCTCTGTGGGACAGAACTGCATTGATAAGATTCTTATAATAAATGAGAGGAAATCTTTCACACTGAATCTTTTTTGCAACCTCCCTCCTTTGTTGTGTTCATCTAATGAAATAAAACTAGAAGCTATATGGATTTCAGAGATCTTTCTCTCTAATATTGACTGCCAATAACCGGGCATGCATTTGGTTCATTTATAGAATAACAAAAATCATGAGGACCTCTATGAGTATTCTTTAGTATAATCTGTAGTCAGACATTCTACAAAAGCTTTTGCTTGAGTTGCAAGACTAATGCTGTGAGATCTTTCTGCCCAGCTTGTTTCTTTTCAGCTTTCTTCAAGATTTGGCTAATATGTTTTGTAGGTACTGAATAACATGAATGTGAAAAATTAACAAGGAATGCAAAATAAAAGGGGTGAACCCTTAATATTTATCCAAAGGAAAGCTTTTTTATAGCTTTCAACTGGCTTTATGGAGAGTGCGTTTAGTTACTTTAGTGGACTGTAGGTACAGTTTGCTGATTCCACTGAGCCATCACCAGTACATTTTCATTAACAAAAAGTTGAGAAAGGAAGAATTTAATTTTTTAGTATATTCATCATTCCAGACGTGCATTTAGAAAGCATTGTTTTTTCTAAGATTAAATGAATTTATTCTTTGGTCTGACAAACCTTATTTTTAAAATTCTCATCCTTGCTTTCAAATCGCTGCCTCGCCACTCCCTATCTCTGTAATCTCCTCCATCCCCATGTACAACCCTCCCAGATCTCTAAGCTCCTCCTTTGGGAGCTGTGCCTTCAGAATTGCCTCCCTAAATCTCTCTCTTCCTTTAACATGTTCCTTAAAACTGACCTTTTTAACCAAGCTTTTGGTTATCTGTCCTAATATATCCTAATCAAATTTTGTTTCATGGCACTCATAGTGAAAGGCTTTGGGATGTTTTACTATGTTAAAGCAATATACAAATGCAAGATTTTGTTTATTATTGTTTTGCTGATTTGGCATTAATTCAAATGACACTCTCAGGTCTTAATTTCTTGCTTCTTGCTGCGCCCTTACCAGTAAGTTTGCTCAGTGTTATTAAAATTAAATTGGGGGTTATATTGTATTACAGGTGGTTTAAACCAATACATAATTAATAATACAGCCATCATATTTCTTGCCTTCATAGTGTACCTTATTTTATACAAGACAGCCCCTCCCCCTGCCATGCTGCCATTTTGTGGGTAAATCTTCTTGCCCTCTGTCTCTCTTTCTCACTCTTTCTGTATTGTCTCCTTCTCCCATATCCCTTTCTTTCTATTGGTCTCCCTCATGCTGTTTCCTTCTCTTGCACTAAATGTGCAATGGGGAAAAAACACAATAGGTAAAAATATTTCACAATATCATCTATGCTTTTTCCAACACTGCTGATTCTATACCATATCTCATTGCTAACTTAATTATCGAATAGGATGCTGCAATTATAAAAATGTCAGAATTGCAAGAAGATTCAGGAACTGAAATAACTATTAAAATGTTCACAACTAAAATAATTAATGTCTGGCAACATTTTCAAAGGAGTTACATTTCCAATCATCAGAAGTGAGGTGCTGTGAATTTACATAACACTGTCACAAATAACATACATCTACAGGGACAAGATAAAGTAGGATGCAAAAATACTGTGTTAATTTAAGTAAAGTAATCAACAGAGCACATTCTGCAAGTGAACATCACTTGTCAGCTTGGTACCAAGTTTTCCCTGTACATCCAATTAAAAATAATGTGATCATTTATCTTAGTATTCAGGGTGTTCCTCTTGTCTTATTGTTGCAAAGTGTGTTCTTCTAGACTCTTTTAATCCATTTTGCTCAGATTTTCAGCTGACAAAGAGAAATAAAAAGGATGGCTCCTTACTGGTTAGCATGCATGTTTCGTATTAGGCCTATGCAATTTATCTTGCTAAAGAATTGGTCTTGCTTCACAAACTAATGTCCCCATGCATCCCTCTCTCAAAATATAAACATACCATTGCATTTTGTTACCTTTTAGCAGGTAGCAGAAAGAACAGGAATATCATTAATTTTCCATAAGTTGAAAGCCTGAAGGAAAAATTGTTCTGTTATATGAATAGAATTTTAAAATTACAATCCTTTGTTGAGTTTCCAGCTGTGAAACAGAAGGAACTTCACCTATGCTCAGTAATTTTCTTGTTTTGACCTAGATTTAAGGAGCAACCAAAATGCAACTGACCTTGAAAAGGTTCAGCCTACACCTTTTGGATAATGTCCACACTGAGCTCCACTCACATTCTCTGGTGCTATAACATATTAAAAAGTATCTTGAAAATTCTCTGAAAACGTTTGTCACATTTTCTTTGATCTACATTTCTAAGTTGCGTCCTATCTATAATGATAGGCATGAAGCAAAATACACTAAAAATAAGAATACAAGAGAGAGAGAATTTCAACTTGTACTGGTTTCCGGCAAGAAATAGGTGACACAATCTTAATGTGCATCCAAAGATGTCAAACTCGGATCTGATCAAAATTGGACCTCCGGCCCCGCTTCCGTTAAATTAATAAGCTACAGAAGGCAATAAGTTATCCGGCTGTAGCTTGCTGGTTGGGGCCTGACCAATTCTGGTTGCCTCCAATGCCAAACCAGCTAAAGGCAGCAAGGCACCTGCTCCTCCTGCTTGTTCAGCAGTGTAGCCATGAAAAGACTTTCTTGCCTTTTTTTGAGTGACCTTCAGCGTTCTGTTAATCAATTGATAAGTATCATGCTTCTGTATATAATTTAAATTCAGCCCTATCAATTCTGACACAACGGTACATGCAATTTGAAAAAGAAAATCAGCTTAGTCTTTATTTATGAAAGACATCATATACCAACAAAACAGGGATATGACTGTAGCAGGATTCTAGATATCTTATTTTTGAACATTTCCCATTGTTTGTGCTCTGTCCCATCTGCCAATCTTTCTTTCTGATTTAATAATTGAATGTGTTTTGCAGAAAATTCTAATGAGGGCTCTGAAGATTTATATTCACTTACAACAAAACAACTTGTAATTATATTTAATTGTCCTGATGTGTGTAAATAATGAATGTATCACGTTATATTTTTGAACTCACCCCATCAAAATGCAACAGTCTCTAACTAAATTACAAGGTTTATTCTGTGCACACTGTGTAAATACAGGACCACTTTTACTTCCTCTGAATTATCCAAGACAATACATATATATTTTTGCAGACCTCAAAATGTTGAAAAAATTAATACTCTACACAAGAGCAACAGTGTGTACATTGATGGAACGAATCCAGAATTAATAAATTTTACAGGATCTCTTTGATTATATGCAGTCTTGTGCAACCTGCACATACGAGCTCAGATCTTCCGGTCTCTGGATGGTCAGAGACAGGGGGCAGACTTTCCCATTTGCCGTGCGGGGGTGCGCCCACACGTCTGCATGTAAAATGATGCGCGGTGACGTCAGGCAAGCGTCCTGACGTCACTGTGCGCCATCATGATATTTTGTTGGGCGGGTGCACAATGATATCCAATGTGGGCCCACCATTAATTAACGGGCTATTTAGGGCCCTTGACTCCCCAATTGATGCCGATTTTTTGGCGCCCGTGTAATCTTCAGGTCCGCGCTTGGGTGCAACGGGCAGGCAGGTAGGAGACATTTGTATTAACCTCATCCACGAGGCGGGGTAAAAGGCCTCACTGGGGTCACGAGTGTACTCTCTCAATTTTTTATTTTTCAAAGTTGTTGAAAAATGCCTGTGTGATCTGCAGTACTCCAAAACACATTCCAGCTGCTTTGTCTGGACTGTTAACCTTCAGGTCAGCACCCTGCAGTGTGGAATCGTTTCTGGGCTTGCAAGTTTCAGGAAGCCTTCCCTTAGCCTGGGAATGGGAGCTGAACTGTCCACTGGAAGCAGCTCCACTGAGGCGGAAAGGGGGGCTAGAAGGGGGAGGAGGACAGGAGTGCACATTCAGCCTGCAGGGAGCCATCTTTAGGAGGACAGGCACAGGCACAAGGGGCGCTGGGCCAAGAGGTAGTCCAATGCGGAAGGGGCCGCAGAAGATGCCATTATCCTGCTGCCAGGGTTTACAGGCGGCAAAGCAGCTACCTCAATATGTCTGAGGTGCAGTGCCAAAGGAGGGTACGAGTGTCAAGGGAGACAGTCAACTATATCTGTCAGATGATTGGCCCTGAGATCTCCGCTGTGTGGGCAGACAACCCATGCCAGTGGTTCTGAAGGTCACAGCTGTCCTCAACTTCTATGCCTCTGACTCCTTCCAGGGGTCGGTGGGTGATCTTTGCGGTGTCTCCCAATCAGCTGTCCACACAGCTTGTATCAAGGAGGTCACAGACGCTCTGTTCAGGTGTGCATTGACCTTCATCCACTTCTGTTGGGACCAGGCAAGCTACACACAGTGAGCCAGAGGCTTTGTGGTGATTGCTGGCTTCCCCCGCGTCCAGGGTGCAATAGACTGCACACATGTGGCCATGTGGTGAGCCCGGTGCCTTCGTCAACAGGAAGGGCTTCCACTCCATGAACGTGCAGAAAGTGTGTGATCACAGGATGCAGACTCTACAAGTCTGTGCATGTTACCCAGGCAACTTCTACGACGCTTAAGCACTCAGACACTCCCAGGTGCCAGGCAATTCACCCAGCCCAGATTGATGGATGGCTGCTGGGTGACAAGGGCTATCCCCTCAGAAGGTGGGTCTCTCAGAGGCCTCTCCACCATCCAAGAACAGAAGCTGAGCAGCGGTATAATAGGGGCCACGTCTCCACAAGGGCTGTGGAGGAGACAACCATCGGTCTTCTCAAGATGCGCTTCCGATGCCTGGACTATTCAGGAGGCGCACTCTAGTACCCCCCAGATCATGTGTCGGTGATAGTGGTTACATGCTGTGCTCTCCACAATCCTGCACTGGAAATGGGGGATGCAGTGGATGATGAAGACGTCGACACAGTGGCTGTGGATGCCCGCGATGAGTCCAGCCGTGAGTCCGAGGATGAGCACGCACAGGGAAATGCTGAAGGGGTAGACACTGAACCGGGCATACTCCAGGGAGGCAGGGACACCCGGGAGGCTTTAATCCAATGAACCTTCAGCTAGCACACCAGAGAAGTGCCTCCAGGACAAGCCTGGGCTGCAGACTCCATACTCAATATCTAAGTGCCAAATCTGCCAGGTTATGAACAGTAACTAAGGGCCTTGTTAATAAAGCTGATTGTCACCACTCTCTTCATGGAGGACGCATGGTGCTCGGACATTTGGCTCATTGCTTCTGTGATCGGCCACATCGACTCATCCACCACAGAGACCAAGCCAAGTGTAGCCCCTTGTATCACACCCAGATGCTCCCACACACCCGGCCGCATTTCCTGCCCCCGCTGAGTCGTGGAAGACTCCAGAGGCACATCAGCAGGTACCGAATGAGCATGTGCCTGGTCCCTTGCAGTCCTCCGACTGCTGGTACCATGGGAACTCTCTGTCTCCACCAGCTCCTCCATTGACTGTAAAGTGCCCTCTCCACTGTGTCCCGGGACACTAGCTGATGTTCCAATTCCCACTGAGGTGCTAGTATCTACTCTGGTACCTGCCTCGCAGAAATGGTGTGATGCTGGTGAGACTTCAGGGCCCTCAGGTATGAGAGGGGGCCTCTGCTGCTCTTCCTCCCAGCCGTGCTCTGCTGATGCTGAAAGGAAGAACAAAGTCAGTGGATCAGTTAACATGGAGACAATGACAAAGTCCATCCCTGTCCCCCGGATCATTATGCGCTCATCCTTTCATAACCAATGGTCAAGCCGTGTTGCAAAATTAAATCAATTAACATTCAGCAGCGCTACGGTTGTTGGGAGAACAATGCTGACCTCATTGTTGCTCATAAATACCTGGCCATGGCAACCCAGCCTCACTGACACCAGTGGACCTGGGCGCATGGCGCCTCTCCAAATCCAGGACTTGCTGCTCGAAGCAGCTAAGACTGGTGATCTGCGCCTACCTGCTGCCAGTCTTCACACGCTCTGCCACGTTATGAACACCACTCTCCTGAAAATGAGAGACGAGCATTGATTAGTGCATGGCCCACCCCAACCAGAGTGGGACATATCAGGGCTCCAGTGCCTCCTCACCCTGCTGCTGCCGAACACTTACACAAAGATGCTTAGCCAGTTCCCCACCCCCCAACCCCACCTTGGCCACATGCTGCCTACATCACATTAGGCACCACACAGTATATCCTTCCATAGCATGGAGGCACAAGCACGTGGAGCGCAGAGCGCAGCAGATGGGTCATTGCCACGCCACCTCAAAGCTCCCCTCCCAGCAAGTCATCACTCTGACTTGGACATGTCCTGCAGTTCAAGCACAGAGCCTAGGTTCAGCTCCTCCAGGTTGCCTCCAAACAAGTCAAATGGGACTCAGTGTAAAACATGCTGCAGGGGCAAAACACACCTCTTCATCACTCTCTCAGGCTGACCTCGGCCTGGGCAATATCTGCTGGCCCACCCAGCAAAGGACACATGCCCTCGATGATTCAATGCAGTCACTACACACAGACTTGGGGCAGAGCAGCAGGGGGTAAGCTGACCTGCTGGGTGAAATGACCAATGCCAACATGGTATTCACCCAGCCAGAGTGCAACAAGTCGTTGAAGGGCTTGCGACACTGGATCCACGTCGCGGGAGCTCACCACCTCCACAGCCTCCTCCCAGGCATATTTCATCATGTGGGGGGGCCTCCTCCTCCCATCGTGGGGAACCAGCACCTCCCGCTGTGCTGCGACCTCCTCGAGGAGGGCAGCAAGGCAGTCATCTGAAAAACGAGAGGCACACAGGATCCCTATCCTACCCTCCGGTCTGGCCTGCCCCAGTGGCCTACTTGCATGAACTTCATTGCCCCTCTGCACAGCCCTTCGCCCAGCCATCAAGAGCAGCCTTTCTTATTCAGGCCGCTGGGTCGCCATCGGACCTGGCTGTCT
Organism: Carcharodon carcharias; assembly: GCF_017639515.1. NCBI lineage: Eukaryota > Metazoa > Chordata > Chondrichthyes > Lamniformes > Lamnidae > Carcharodon > Carcharodon carcharias. The sequence goes on along the minus strand of NC_054474.1, from coordinate 38,912,981 downwards.
GAGCTCGCCCGCCGCCGCTTGCCCACTCCTGTGTACGGGAATCGTGAAGTACGCTGGGCGGGCCTTAATTGGCCCGCCTGTGCAAAATGGTGGCGTGGACCTGATCGTGAGCGGCGATCGGGTCCATGCCTGCTCCTGCTCCACCACCTGCCAACCAGAAAATTCAGTCCTGGTTGTATCTTGAAAGATGCGCTAGGGGATCCTTCAGAAGTCCCAATGCAAGGACTCCACGGGAATTGCCCGGGAAGTTTCAACTTCTGATTGACAATTTCTCAGCTCACCGAAACCCTCTGAAAAAGTCTCCAACTTTGAGTTAGATTCAGAGGCTTTGGAGAGTTCAAATTCACTTAACTGGATATTTACCCAGGTAATTTTAGACCAAAAAAATTAGTTCTAACTCCTGGTTAACTATACAGCTCACCCCCCTGACTCCCCACTGACTCCCTCTCGACATCCCCCGACTCTCCTACTCTCCTCCAACACTCCTGACCCTCCAACACTCCTCCGACCTTCCGACTCTCCTCCTGACCTTCCAACTCTGCACTATGAGAAAGAATCCGAGAACACGTATGTTCTGCATTTCTGAAGAGGCCCAGTTCAGAAGCCTGCATCAGAAATGCAGAGCCCTAGCATTGGATATGGAAATAAGAGCAAATTGGCAATCCAACAGTGATTGCCACTCTTCTGAAGATTCGGCCCTTGGTGAAAAACATAGAGCTTCAATTGTAAAAATAAAAGTGATACACCATGCTCTCGCAATAGGTAAAGTGCCTGATGCTCTTTTATTAACTAGAAATCTCTACTGGAAGCAACTCTGCTGTTTGATAGAAAGATCAGGATTGTCTGAACTACCCTCCAAGATCAGATAGGCTGCCAAGACTTGTTCTCACAAATGAAGAATGGTGACTTGGATGAGATATCAGCGAGTATCCATTATTCCAGCAATGCTTTGGATGTGGGGACCAATTATAATATTTTCAAATTTGCTGATGACACAAAACTAGGTGGGAATGTAAGTTGTGAGGAGGATGCAAGGAGGCTTCAAGCAGTCTTGGACAGGCTAAGTGAATGGACAAGAGCATGGCAGATGGGATAGAATGTGAATAAGTGTGAAGTTAATCATTTGGTGGAAAAAACAGAAAGATAGAATATTTCCTAAATGGTGAGAGGTTGGGGAGTGTGGGTGTCCAAAGGGATCTGGGTGTTCTTGTTCATAAGTCACTAAAAGCTAGCAGGCAGGTGCAGCAAGCAATTAAGAAAGCAAATGATATGCTGGTCTTCATCACAAGGGGGTTTGAATACACAAGTAAAGATGTCTTGCTGCAATTGTATAGCACCATGGAGTATTTTGTAGTTTTGTTCTCCTTATCTAAAGAAGGATATACTTGCCATAGAGGAAGTGCAACAGAGGTTCACCAGACTAATCCCTGAGATGGCGGGATTGTTTTATGAGGAGAGATTGAGGAAACTGGGGCTGTGTTCTCTAGAATTTCAAAGAATGAGAGGTGACCCCATTGAAACTTACAAAATTCTTATAGGTGTGACAGGATGGATGTGAATAGAATGCTTCCCCTGGCTGGTGAGTCTAAAACCAGGAGACATAGTCTCAGGATAAGTGGTAGGCCATTTAAGACTGAGATGAGGAGGAATTTCTTCACTCAGTGGGTGGTGAATGTTTGGAATTCTCTACCCCAGAGGGCTGTGGAAACTCAATCATTGAGAATGTTCAAGGCAGAAATCAATAAACTTCTGGAGCCTAATGGCATCAAGGGATATGGAGATAGTGTGGGAAGTAGTGTTGAGGTAGATGATCAGCCATGATTTATTTGAATGGTGGAGCAGGTTTGACGGGCTGAATGTCTTACTGCTGTTGCTATGTTCCTATGAATTATAAGAAGTAGATAAGAAGGCAGAACAAGAGGAATGGAAAATACCTCCTTATGAATACTGGGACAGGAGTTGATCATTTAGCCCCCCGAACCTGATCTGCCATTCAGTAAGATCATGGTTGACATGCGACCCAGCCCATAGACCCAGCTTTGCCCCATTTCACTTGATACCTGTGGCTAAGAAAAAAATAAGAATTGATCTGACATCAGTTGCCATTTGGAGAAGAGACTCCAAGCTTCTACCATGATTTGCATGAAGTAGTGTTCCCTTCTGAGGCCTTTGGCTCTTAATCCTCCCAAACAAGATAATGTTCCAATTTTTTGTTGTATGTGACAATAGTGCTCCTTTAAATGATTTGTATAGTCATTTTTAATCTGAGCACTTAGAAATCTTATTTTTAAAATAGTTGGAGAAAGGATGGTGTAGCAGTGATGTCATTGGACTGGTAACTTAGAGGCCTAGGCTAGTGTTCTGGGTACATAGGTTCAAATCCCACCATGGCACCTGGTGAAATTTCAACTTAATCAGTAATTCTGGAATTGAAAAGCTAGTTTCAGTAATGGTGACCATGAAACAATCATTGATTGTCACCAAAAAACATCTGGCTCACTAATGTCCTTTAGGAACGGAAATCTGCAGTTCTTACCTGATCCACATGTGACTCCAAACCCACAGCAATATGGTAGACTTTTAACTGCTCTCTAAAGTGGCCTAGAATGCCACTCAGTTCAAGGATAATTAAGGATGGGCAACAAATACTGATCCGGCCAGTGATACCTGCATCCCATCTCCTTCTTATGTGCACGGACAGTCTATACATGGCCCAGCCAGAACTGGACACATTTTTGCGCCTTGTTGTTGAATTCGGCAAGATCTTCAACAATGCAGGGTTCCTCTAGTGATAGGCATTGCAGGAGATGTTGCATAGTCTGTGGCTCTGTTCCACATTCACAAGTTGTCGGGCAGGTTGTATAAGCCCATTTGCTTAGTGACACCTTTGAACGACCTACACCAGCCCTAAGTCGGTTAAGGCACTTCCAGGTTGCCCAGTTGCAATTAGCTCCTGGGGGAAGGCTTTCATCCGGTAGAATTTCCATCGCTGGGAGTTGTTCGAGACTGGCGAGCCAATCTTTCCACAAGGCGATGTGGGCTTCAGATGGGATTGATTGTAGTGGAACAACACTGTTCATGAAGCTCTTCCTTGACTTTAGGTGGCTGGGTGTAGGTGTATGACCATGTAGAGGGTGCCTCTCATCTGATGTTTGACGGAGTCGCTCTTTCTTGCTGGCTACCATTCTTTTTATATCAGGAGGAGCGATACCCACCAGGATATATAGGCTGTTGGTCTTTGTTGGTTTTAAACAACCTGTGATAAGTCGGCAGCTTGGATTCAGAACAGCATCCATCTTCTTAGCATGAGTAGATCTTTCCCATGCAGGGCAGGTGTATTCAGCAGTGGAATAGCAAAGAGCAAGTGCACTGGTTCGCAATGTTTTCAAGCTTGGTCCCCATTTTGTGTTAGTGAGCTTATTCAGGATGTTGTTTCATGTGCTCACTTTTGCCTTTGTCTTTTCGATGTGGTTCTTGAAGATGAGGCATCTGTCAAGGGTGACTCCTAAGTAGATAGGGTGTTCGCAATGTGTCAGTGTTGCTCCACACCAGGTTACTTTAAGCTTCCTTTCCTTTCTTTCATGCATCCCATGAAAGAATATAAAAAAAAAACTGTTCTTATCAGGAATTTAGTTTTTTTTATTATCAGGAATATTTATTTGCTTAGAAAAAAATCTATTTGTTTTCATGCACAAGACTTGATAAACAAATAAAAAATGGATATCCAGCATGAGGCTATTTAGCAGCGAATGTGCAACAATGCTTCAAATTTCTTCTAGTCCCGCAGCACTGTCTGAGGAACAGCAGGGTGGGAGGGTCTTCTGCACAGAATTTCCCATGATGACCAATGCAAAAGGGGTCCTCACCTTGCATGGGTTGGTAGGAATTTTGCTGTGGCAGGCTGCCACAGTGTTGGTTAGTCATTGTGCAAGCTGAAAATTTTCAAAGGCATTAAAAATGCTGCCAGTTTTAAGTTTGGTAGTTTTGGTACTTAAAATTTAAAATTTAAATCCCCACCTGAGATCAATGGTCATCAGGAACACACTCATGTCCCTTGCGCCTGGCATTCCATGGGTGTAAATGCCCGGAATTATTTTGTTCATTAGAAAACATCTCAATACGTGGACAGACATAGGCCAGAATTTTCCCATTGGCAATTTGGGGGCGGGGCCCGCTCACCAGCGGGAAAATGACGCGGAATGATTTTGGGCGGAACCCCCGGCGTCATCCTGGTCCCTTTAAATTTTTAGGAAGGCTGGTGGACAGCAAAATCAGCGTCCGCCCGCTGACCTGTCAATGGCCAATTAAGGCCATTGACAGGCTAATTAAGATCATTAAAGGCCTTAATTGGCCTGCCCACTCAAAATGGCGGTGGGCCCCGTTTCAGTGGCGGGGGTCAACTGTCCGCCTGCTGCCGAGCCAGTGGGGCCCGCACGCCCGCCAAGGGCAAAATTCTGCCCTTAGTGTGTGCCTTCAAACATAAATGTTGATCAATGTAAAAAGAACAGTGGTCTTGCTTAACTGTGTCCTACCCTATTTCCACCCAAACAACATTGATTTCTTTGAAATAACCTGAGCAAAAATTCAGTCACTAACATCTATTCCAGAATTAGGTCTTGAAATTCACTAACACATTGGTAAATCCACAAACGTTCTCTAAATGTTAATAGGGTTCAATATCATTTTTATCATTTTGGTGGCAGTATTTCATCTAGTTAATCATTTTCCGCAAGAAGGCAGAGCTATTATTCCAAATAGCTAAATCTCAATGTGATCTTATCTCCCAAAATTGTTATGAGCAATCATGGGACTATACTTTGGAAGCCTGTCTAAAGCATGCTCATGTAATACTATCCATAAGGACATAACCTTATTGAGGGGTGCAGCTATTAGAAGACATCAAAATTGTTGAATGGTTAACTCATTTAGAGAACACAAGAATGTGGGGTATACCTTGTTAGCATTTGAGTTTCTCCCAGCACATTTGTTTGCGCCAGAGGATCACTGCCCCACTGAATCTAAATGAACCTCCGGATTTAATCCTAGCATGGATGAATGTAGAAACCCTGAAGTTGCAGTCTGTCATTCAATTCTCCACCACAGGCTGTGCTGGGCCCACCACTTCCCCCAACCTCACCACTCTGAGCTAGCAATCAGCGACTGACAAGAACTTCCCCCTTTCAACTCCAATATCACTGTTAGAAACAAAAATAAAAATAGCTGGAAAAATTCCTTCCTGCATCTGCAGTATTTTGCTTTTATCAGTTAGGAACCCTGGCCAGAATTTTTCCAGTTCCTGGCGACGGGCTGGAGGATGGCACGCCTGGCAAAATGGTGAAGGAAGGTGTGAGGAGGTTGGTATGTGATGTTTTCCTGCCGTCATGCCAATTTGGCAGTAGTTGGAATGTTGACAACCATGCCACCCACTTAAGTTTCCAGCTAAGGGCCCTTTCTTGCCTGTGCAGGCATTTTTTCAGTTGTGGGGGGATGCCTGCTGATACATGGGGAGACTGTTCAGTGAAACCTGGCAGCCTGCCAATGGGCTCCGAGTCAGGCCCCCCCCCCCCGCCTTTTTTGGGCAGTCCATAACTCATTGAGGCCCCCCCTGTGGTAGTGGTTGCTCCTGTGGAAACAGTAGCGCCTTCCCTCAGCAACACCATCCCCAACCAATCTCTGTGGCCTGTCTGCCTGACTGCAGCATCCCTGACCCAATGTATCACTTTTCAAGGGCAGCTGGCCATCATTGCATACTCAGCCTACAGCTGCAACCTCAGTACTGGCCACCGATAGCAGTGGCACTGCTGAGGCTGCCACTTCTCTGATTGGGTCAGCAGCTCTTGAGGGCAGGCTGTCATCCTTAATAGGGATGGCATCTCTGGCAGCAGCGACTTAATTGGCCTCTTCGGGTCCCACGACTGGCCAAAACACGGTTGCCTCCAGCACTGACGGTCGGACTTCAGTCTCCATGATAAAATTCAAACCCCCCCCACTCACCCGCCCCAAATAAAAAATGAAGCCTTGTTTAATGAGGTTTATGAGATATAACTGGGTTTTTAACAGTGATCTGAGTAATAACTACCATTGAACAACTGCTAATGCCCTAAAAAAAGTTGATTATAGTGTCCCATTATGATTAATTACGTTATTTTTTTAAAAATTAGACTTTTGAGTAATTATATTTTGTTACTTTTTTCATGACATTTCTGTTTCTACCTTCACCCATGCGTATGTCCCAATCCTGATGTTGCTCTGTGTAAAGTTTTGAAAACGGGATTTGATTATTAGTGCTTTTCATTTCCTGGCTGTCTGTCTCTGAAAACTCTTTAATGTGATTGCCTATTTGGACAGTTTAATGACATCACTGCAACTCAATACTGGGAATCTATTTTGAAGAAAGCTATAGCTCATTGCATGCTGAGAGAGTTAAAGTTCTCGCCAAAGGGATCGCTAGATCTTTCAGCGAAGCTTTCTAAGTCAACGACAGGTGCCCTGCTGACTGTAAAATCCAGGCCAATGTGTCACAGAACCAACACACCTTAATATAATGGACATTGTACCAGAGACCATGTGGGATGTGCACTTTGTTGTCTGCTATGAAATATAGCACCGTCAACCTTTTATATCTGAGCTAAAATGAAGTCAAATTCATTTGCAAGTCAGAAAATGCACAGCAGCAGTTAGATGCAGGAAGTTATTATTGGTACAAATACTTAGAAAGTAATAAAAATAGAATCAGTTCACAAAGAATTATAGAGCTCATAATGTGATGTAGCTTTTAGAGGAACCATTCAAGACTTTCACAATGCAATGGTTGTATGTGGAATGTGCAAAATTTCTGCCCACTGCACAAAATCTGATTGTCTCTTAGACTGAACCATTTATAAAAGAGAAATCTGTAGTATTTATTCTCGTCCAAATGTCTCTAAATAAAGACCTGTCAAAATAATGATCTGTCAGTCAGTCGAGTTGAAAGACAGAATGGAATTTCACTCTCTAATAATCTGAGGGCCGGTTTTAGCAATACTTTTGACTGACTGCCATCTCCCTCATCACCAAATTGCAAAAATGTTGGCACTAAAAATTTCACACTCTCAATGGAGCAAGCAAGGCTACATGTTACACACCTTTCTTCTTTACCATGCAGGAAACTAGCACAATCTTCATCCTCTTGTAAAATTTCCATAGCTAATCATTCACTATGCTTTCTGGTTGAGGGTTGATCTAACACAATGGCTGCATGGCTGCCCTCATACCAGTTCCTTAAACGTGTAAGACTAAAGTGCTTTTCTCTACCGTAATATGATGGCCTTGTACCTCCACATCTCTATTTCACTTCTGCCACACCAACTGATGCACCCAACTAACCTTACTTTTATTCACTCTATTACTTTACAAGAGAAATTAGTGCACCTTGTTTTCCAAAGCCATTACACCAGAGGGGATGTCCCAAAACTTAAGTACCTCACTCACTTTGAGGACAAGGCCACAGAACTTCTGGGGAGGTACTCAGCTTTTGTTGTCAGAAATGCCAAGGCCAGCAGATGCACCAAAAATAGAATTCACTTAAGTTTCCTCACCAGAGAAATTTCTTTTGCTATTCCAGTGTTCTGGAAACAGTAAGAAACTCCATTTCCAAGGACTCCTGTGATTTTTCAATTCTCTGTGTCTCCCAGGAGCCTGGAATTTGATTGCCTGAACAACAAACCAATCACATACTGTGACATTCACAAAGCAAGGGTTCACAAAGATAATAGACGAAGAATGTGATTATAGATGAGGGAGGTGATTCAAACCAGCTGGAACATCCTTCCATGTTAACCAACAATCACCCCAATTCCCAAAGATTCTCCGAATTTCTCATCTTTATGGAGAAGAAAGCTGCACATTTGTTTTCTAATTACAAACTTGATTTATAAATACTTTCAATACAATGGTGCATCAGTTTTCTTCTTTAATGTAAAACTTGTGCCAATCTGCCTCGATAGGTGATTTGAATGAGCTGAGCAAAGATTAATCAGTGATAACCTGTCCTGATAGGCACTGAGAGGTGTCACATTACATCTTGAAACTCTTTTGAGTACAAACACGGTTCCATCTGTTCCTATTCAGATGAAGTTACATTGTTTCATACTTTGCCATTGTGAGATTTGAACTCTTGATAATCTTTTTTAAATGAAACCAATTAAACCAAATCAACAAAATTGGGATAAATCAGGCACAGCCCCTAATTCAGGTCAGCTGTAAAACCAAGGACAAAATTTAAAGGAACCTTACAAACTTTAAATCAAAATGTGATTAAAGGGGTCAACAAAACACCCCAGTCCCCACGGTGCCCACCGAGCACGGAAGGCCTCGAGCGTGTCAGCAGACACCGCGTGCTCCCTCTCCAGGGACATCCGGCAGCGAACGTAGCCGCGGAAGAGGGACAAACAATCGGGCAGGACTCCCCCGTCGATCGCCCGCTGCCTGGACCTGTTAATGGCCAACTTGGCCAGGCCCAGGAGCAGGTTCAAGAGGAGGTCCTCCTCCTTCCCGACCCCCTTCCGCACCGGGTGCACATAGATCAGGAACGTGGGGCTGAAGTGCAAACAAAACATCAATAAAAGGTTTTTCAAATAACTAAAAAGGGAGTGCATATATATGGTCCACGGACTCCACAAGACCGCAAAAAGGGCACGTGTCCTGAGAGTCCATGAACCTATGCATCCTCTTATTATTGGGGACTGCTGCATGCAACACCCTCCAACCCAGGTCCCCGATAGAAAGGGGGAGGACACCTCCATAGAGGGCCTCCCATCGGGGGCCTCCGCCGTCGGACGGCAACAAGGCACGCCAGGGCGTGTCCGGTCGATGGACAAGGGCGAGAAAATGGAAGGTGTGCAGCAGCAGTCCATACAAAAAGCCCCTCTTTGCCGTGCCAAAAGGCACGGAGGGCATGTCCCCAAGGCGGCTCATATTGCGGGGCACCAGCACCCGAGGGAGGGTTCGGGGTTTGGGGCCAATGTGGAATTCTGTCCGAACAGGGGAACGTTCAGACGGAAGACCACCGTGCACCTGGGCCACCTCAAGACTCAAAATAACGTCGGGTCCGAGCACGACCGTTCTCAGGTCTTGGATGGCATCGGCTGCGACCTGGACACTCACAGACGCGTGACGCGCCAACTCCTGCGGGAGCATCCAGCCCAGTCCTCCGCCACCCAGCACGTCCCCGATCCTGGTCACCCCTGCGGCCACAGCCCTCCTCTCCGCCAACCACTGAAAAGGACGGAGGGGCGGATTCCTGAGCAGCGGCTCTCTGACGATAGCCGCTACTCCTGACGGGGGAGAGCTGCGTCGCGAGGCGACCACTTTCCAGACTTTGATCAGGTCCTGGTAAAAGACGGGCAACGCCTGCAAGGAGCCACCGAGGCCCATCTGTTCTATAAACAGGAGCTGCACATCATAATTCAGGCCGTGCACCTGACGGAAGAAATACGTCGTCAGGGCACACCATCTAGGAGGAGGCTCGACATAGAGGTATCGCTGCAGGGTCTGAAGGTGGAAAGTCGCCACCTGTGTGCGTAGGCACACTAGCGCCTGACCACCCTCCCTAAGCGGGAGACTCAGAACCTCAGCAGCGACCCAGTGCAATCCTTTGTCCCAGAAGAAGTCGACTAACAATTTCTGGATTCTTGTGACAAAGTCCGGGGGAGGGGTCAAAGTGACCAGTCGATACCACAACATGGCGGCGATCAGCTGGTTTATGACCAGAACTTGACCCTGGTAAGATAGCACTCGGAGCAGTCCTGTCCAGCGCCGCAGGCGAGCGGTGACTTTCGTCTCCAGTTCCTGCCAGCTCGCCAGCCAGGATTCCTCAGCAGGGCAGAGATGGACCCCCAGGTAGAGGAGGCTGGTCCTGCTCCAGGTAAAAGGCCTGAGCTCCTCGGGTAGGGGATCCATTTGCCACTGACCGACCAGGAGTCCAGAACATTTACCCCAGTTGATCCTGGCAGAAGAAGCGGCAGAGTAGACCTCCTGGCGCTCGCGCATCCTCCGCAGGTCAGCCGGGTCACTAAACATAAGGAGCACGTCATCGGCATAAGCCGAAAGGACCACCCCGATGCCCGGCCCGCGCAGAACCAATCCTGACAACCTCCTCCGCAAGAGGTGCAGGAAAGGCTCCACGCAAGTAGAATACAACTGGCCAGACAGGGGGGCAGCCCTGACGTCCCCCTCTCCCAAAGCGAAGGGGCGCCGTCAGGGACCCGTTAACCTTCACTAGACACTCCGCGGCAGTGTACAGAAGTCGGATCCGGGCGACAAAATGTGTCCCGAACCCGAACGCTCGCAGAGTTCAGAGTAAGTATCCGTGATCCACCCTGTCGAACGCCTTCTCCTGATCGAGAGACAGGAAGGCGCTCGACAGACCAGCCCTCTGGAAATGGTGGATGATGTCCCGGACCAGATGGATGTTATCATAAATGGTTCAGTCCGGGACGGTTAGGACTGGTCAGAGTGGATCATGTGGTCCAGCACGGTGCCGAGCCAAGAAGACATGGCTCGGGCAAAGATTTTGTAGTCCGTGCTGAGGAGGGAGACTGGGTGCCAGTTTTTCAGAAGGCGGAGATCCTCCTTCTTTGGCAGCAGGGCAATCACGGCCCTGCGCCACGAAAGGGGCATCTCCCCGGTAGCAATGCTCTCCCCCAGGACCCCCGCAAAGTCGCTCCCCAAGACGTCCCAGAACGCCCTGAAGAACTCCACGGTCAGCCCGTCTAGTCCCGGGGTTTTGCCCCTAGAAAGACCGTTGAGTGCGCCGGTCAGCTCCCCCAGACTTATAGGGGAGTCGAGCTTTCTGGCGCACTCCGGGCCAACCTGCGGCAGGTCCTCCCACAAAACTCTGCAAGCTTCCTCACTGGACGGATCCGGAGAGAACAGGGCAGTGTAGTAATCTCGGGCGATGGCCCTGATGCCCTCCGGGTCCGAGACAAGTGATCCGTCGTCGGCCAGCAGCGTAAGGAGCTGCTTACGGACCCTGTGCCTTTTTTCCAGTGAGTAGAAGAAGGGGGAGCCGCGGTCCATCTCCTTAAGGAAACAGATCCGCGACCTCACGAACGCGCCCCGAGACCCGACCAGTTGCAGGTCCCGCAGCGCGCCCTTCTTCTCATCGTACACCGACCGCAGGGCCGGATCCGCGTCGGGCTGACGGAGACGTGCCTCCAGGTCGAGCACCTCCTTCTCCAACTCCTCGACCCTGGATTTGCGTCTCTTTGTCGACCCCTTCGCGTACTCTTGACAGAAAACTCGGACGTGAGTCTTGCCCACGTCCCACTATAGCCTCAAGGAGGGGAAGCCTCCCCGCTTCCTTCTCCAGCCGGCCCAGAAGCGACGGAACGAGTCCAGGAACCGCTGGTCTTCCAACAACAGGTTATTAAAATGCCAGTACGCGGACCCCGTCCGAGCGCAGAACGAAGTGAGCTCCGCCCACACCAGACGGTGGTCCGTGCACGGAACCTGCTGTATAGAAGCAGCCGGAACGCAGGACACATACGCCTTTGAAACGTAAAGGCGGTCGAGTCTGGACGCTCCGACTCCAGGTGACACAAAGGTGAACACGCTGGAGTCAGGATGGAAGTTTCGCCAGACGCCCACCAAGTCGAAGGACCTGACCAGGTCACGCAACTTACTCAAACCTCGCGTGCAGTGCGGGGTACCGTGACGGTCCCGGACCCCGAGGGTGCAATTGAAATCCCCCCCGAGGACGACGCACTCGCCAGCGTCGATGGAGCCGAGATGATTGGACACTTCTTCAAAGAAGCTCGCTTGCTGCTGCATGCCCAGGGGAGCGTACACATTCACAAAGTGAAGCACCGCCCCCCCCCCCAGACGCACAGTCAGGTGCAGCAACCGGCCTGGCACCGGCTCCTTGACCCCCAAGATCTCCGGCTGAAAATGCGGGGCCAACAAGATAGCCACCCCGCCCGAATTGGAGGCTAGGTGACTCATGTAGACCCCCCCCTCACCACTCCAGGAGCCACGTGGCTTCGTCTCCCAGAACGGTATGGGTTTCTTGCAGGAAGCACAACGCATACTTCCCGTCCCTGAGGACCGAGAAGTTCTGGAACCTGCGCTGTGCGCCCCTGCTGCCGCGGATGTTGAGGCTGGCTATAGTTGTCTTCATTGTCAAAGGTACATCAAACCTTCACCGTAAGTAATTAAAAAAAAAAGAGGACTTTTTAGTCCTTCCTCTCCTTCAGGAGCCCAGCGAGAAACGTTTGGACCCTCCGCCGTGCGTTCCTATCCAACTCAGGAGACTTGAGAGCCTCGCGAGTGGACCAGAACACCAGCGGAAACGAATGCCACCGGTCCAAGGCCAACTGAACCCTGTCTCGGCGACCGCGGTGCCCCGACAAAAAGTCCCGGAGTTCCCTTGGGGGGATGAGGGGGGAGTCAGTGGAGGGCACCAGGGGATCCACCGCCTCGCTTGAAAGCGACTCTGCGTAATCCCCAACGCTCACCACCAACACCCCGTCCTCCTCCGGGTCGTCGCCTCCAGCTTCCGACCCCTCCCCCGCATTGAGTACGGGGGCTGATTCGGAGCTGCCAGCTGGCTCTATCTGTGCCTCGATCCCACCCCCAGGATCAAGGCCAGAGGAGTCCTCTCTGGTCTCCTCTAAACTTTTTGGGCCAGCGGCAGTTCTGATGCCCGCTCTCCTCTCGGCACCGGGTCGTCCGGGGAGCTCAGGACAAGCTCCTGACCTAAACATAGGACGCCCGGTGTCAAGGTTTGGGAGGGAGCGGGAAGGCCCTCCTTTTCGCCACCACCCAATGACCCATTTTTATCTTTGAAATGAAGGGAGCTGCAGTCCCCCGACGAGCCTGAAGGTACCTCGGGGGTATTGAGTGTACTGGAGCTGGGCACCACCTCAAGGGAGATGCCCTCAGTGACCCCTGAGGGGCCCTGTTCAGAGGACTGCAGCAGACTGTTAGGGGTAACAGTGGTGGGGGTAGGGGTTTCGCGTTCCCCCAGAGGGCAGGGCAAGGTTTTACCCGGCGGGAACGCCATCACCTCTTCATCGGGGGAATGGACACACCCAACTTCCTCAGTTAGGGCGTCGCCCACTTCCTCCTCCGAAGGATGACGTCCCTTCCTGGTCAGGCTGGAGGCTAGGGAGACCTCCATTTCCGAGGCCCCCTCCTCCTTGTCCATCCCTCCCGGACACTCAACCCTCTGGGGTTTGGGATCGTTTTTCCCTGGCTCGGGGTCCCGCGTCTCATTCCCGCAGGCCCCAGGAGCACGCGTGGGAACGACGCCAGGGCCGGATGTTATTACTTCCCCCAAGCTGGTTTTTCCACGTGTTTGGGGGGTTTCAGGGGCCGCCTCCAAATTTCGGTTCTTCCTCCGCGCCTTCTTACGGCACTGGGGCTCTCCCCCCGCCTGACCGGCAGCCGAGATGGCAGCTGCTGCCGGGGTCGCTTCCCCTTGCGGGGGGGGGAGATGGAGTGGTGGCGGGGGGAGGAGGGGCGGTGCCAGCCGCGGCCGCTTGGGTGGAGCTCGTGGCCTTGGAGGCGGGGCAGTTCTTTCTTACGTGCCCCACCTCCTTACAAGCATGGCACCGCACGCCCTCCGCAGTCCAGAAGACCCGATAGGCGGTCCCCTCAAAATTAACCGAGATGGCCCCCTCCAGGCACTCCTCCCGGGCCAAGCGGACGAAAACTTGGCGCCGGAAGGAGTACACGTGGCGGAGGGCCGAGTCTTTGAGGCCGAGCGGGACTGGCGCAACCCCCGACCTGACCTCCCCCAGCTTATTAAGGTGGGGGAGGAGGAGCTCACACGGTAAGAAGGGCGGGACATTTGAAATAACAATCCTCTGGGCGGTGGCCTCAAGGGGATCCACCGCCAGAAAAGTCCCGCCCACAGTGAGCCCCTTCTGCAGGGCGAGTTGCACCGCCCGCTCGGACCTCAAGAAAAATACGGCCTTTCCATACATCTTAGAGGCAGCTACTATGCTGAGGGGCCAACGACCCCAGCCATAGCCTTCACGCATGCCTCTATTGTCATCTCTGGGTGGGCGTAGCATTTCACCCCGAGGGCCCTGGTCAGGAGGCGGAAAGGCGACAGGGCAGCGGGAGCTGCAGAAGCAGCCACCCCCGCATAGGTCTTTTTTGAAGGCCCTGCCACCGGTGACAAGGCAGCCTCCACATTGGCCCTCGAGGGCCTGGCCACAGGAGATGTTGAAGTGGCCTTTGGGCCAGAGCCGCGCCCACCCCGAGAAGAATTGGCCATCATATTCGTTTTTTTTTTATATATTTCTAAAGTCCCTCTCTATGGAGGGGAGGAGGGGAGAGAGGTAGAAATAACCTCCCCCCTTTTTGACAGTAAGGGAGAGGAGGGGGAGGAGTAAAGAGCAGGGAGGCACAGGAGGGAAAAGAGCAGGTTCAGGCTCAGGTGGGTGTCCCTGGTTCTTGAAAACTCCTTTGGGTGGGGGGCCTGTTGATCTTCAGGCAGGGGGAGGCAATGTCTTCGCCAGCTCTTTCTGGCTACCGGGAAAGGGCTGGGTGGGGGGGGGGGGGTGGTGGAAAGAAAGCTGATTTAAACCACACCCCTCCCTTCCTTCCCCAACCCCTTTGCAGTCTTCCTGCCTCCCCCTACAAAGCACAGTTCTTCAAAGCCCCCACCTTCCTCAAAAATACAGAGTTCAGACACCCACCTACGAAGTTGTTATAAAAGTCAGTTTCGGCCTCCTGGCCTTCCTGCCCTGTAGTCACAAAAGAGGCTGCACTTTCACTTTCTCTCCCTCTCTCTCCACACGGGCAGGGGCCCCACACGGGCAGGTCCAGCAGCAGCAACTCGGGAGCAGCAGCAACACCAACACAGCTCCTTTGTCCCCACACAGGTAGGTCCAGCAGCAGCAACTCTGCAGCAGCAGTAAACACCCTCGAGTGCAGGTCCAGCAGCAGCAGCAAACACCCTTGAGTGCAGGTCCAACAGGAGCTCTGGAGCAGCAGTAACACCAACACACCTCCTCTACTCTTGGTCTTGGGGTTACAAACCCAGTACCATAACCACTTGGCTATTTAGGCTAAATTACATCTTGTATATGAGGTTTTGCCACTATTTTCTATAACGAGTAATTTACCTGACACTTAAGGTTTCATTATCTTTGAGCTTAGATAATCATTGGTCAATGATTGACCAATCATTAGTCAAACAAAATTAAGCAGTAAATGAATGAAATGCAAGGTTAGATTAAATGTGTCATCACAGATTTGTCCCTCTCCACTTTTTATGCTTTTGTATTACCCATCAGCCATAGGCACACTCTACCATTGAGCATATTAAGACTCATACATGACAAATTGTGTTTGAATGAGTTTTTGGAATCCCACTGCTGCTTATGAAAACATCCCCCAGCATGAGCCACTGCCTTCAAGAGAGGAAAGGCAAGAAATAAAACAGAGCTAACAGAAAAGAAGAAAAAGATGGCACATATATTATCTAATGAATTCATGAGAGAAAGTCTTTCAGAGTAGCTGTACTCTTGTGAAAATTTTATCTGCACAGGAACATTTTTAGAAATGTTTATTTCTAAGTGTTCTAAGTGAATGCAGATATTAACATCTCAATGTTTCATTGGCAGAATTACATTTACAAATAATTGAATAGTAAATGGATTTAACTTTTTTACAGTCTCATGGTAGCCAAATTAAAGGTTTGTCAAAAAGTGCCTGGCAAACGTTTTTCATTTCCATGCAAAAACGCTGGGTAAACCACATCAGAACATGTCGCTGCATCCTTTGGGTACAGCATTATAACAGAAATGTCAAAGGGCTTTTATTTTCTCCACAACAAAAAAGCTATACCAAACATCTATTTTTGATTTGACTCCTTTAATATTATGGAAATATCAGCTTAACATTCAGATTACATTTCAGAAGAACTGTTGGTTTTTGAGTAGTGTATGAAATATGCAAAAAAACTATTGGTCTTTCATAAATGAGACTTGAAACTGTTGTAGCATGCCTTTTGTTATAAAACTACTGTTGGCTGGATACTAAATATTGCATTGATATCCATCCAGCAATTATAGTATGACAGGAGGTAGCACTGTATTGCCCAAATCCACATGTTTACTATACTTTCTTCAGGAAAGCTGTGCATCAAAGTTTCAACTATGCTGATACTCCAATGGAATTCTTGACACAATTCAAAATTAATACCTACATTAATAACATCTTTAATTGCGCCATGTGTATTGAACTTTTGATTTTTTTTGTACTGCTTTCTGCTAGGCCTATCTTAACATTTAGCCTCTTTTTACAATCATAGATTTACCATGTTAAGTAACATATAAAATAATGCTGTCATAATTAATACGGAGGAAAGAATCTGAATAGTAATATGCCAACCTTATGATGATGATGTACCTTGCACAGTAACAGAAAAAGATTTAGAGTCACAGATTCTCCATTAAAGACAGATATCAAAAGGCATTAGCTGAAATACAATTCTACCTGTGTAACCCAGCCATTATTGACTTCTGTCATGCTTTCACAAAAGTTGAAACACATTTACAAGTTTAACACAGAGTAGATTAAAAGTATGAAAAAATATATTCTGAAAGTGACCATTAATTGCAAACCTATCCTTGTAATTTTTACAGTTTCACAGCTAATAAAACCTGCCTTGGTTACAATTTGTAGACATAAGGGGACTGATTTTAACTGTGTGTAAATGAATGGGCTTTACATAAGTTAAAATCCTACTCAATAGGCACCACAACACATTGATGAGTCTGTGCTGAATTTATAAAGAGTGAAGTATGTGCCAAGTTTTCATTATGAAACTATATGGCTATGGCCATATTGTAACAATATGGGTTTGCTACCGTCATGGCAGTTTTAATAAACAAAAACAATCCCTTCAGATGGTCTACAAAAGAAGTCAACAGTCCCAAACACCAGTGGATATTCTTCTAATGGTCAGCATCACAGCGAAACTTCCTTCCTTAATAGGTCAAAGAAATGCTTCATAAATATAAATGCTAACAAGCACTTTTTATTTCTTTATTCTTTCATGAGATGTGAGCATCTTTGGCAAGGCCAGCATTTGTTACCCACCCCGAGTTGCCCTTGAATTAAGTTGCGTGCTAGGCCATTTCAGAGGACAGTTAAGATTCTACAATTGCTGTGGTCATATTGGGTAAGGATGGCAGATTTTCTTCCCTGAAGGGAATTATTGAACCAGATGGGTTTTTACAACAATCAGTGATGGCTGTTATGGTCACTATTACTGAGAGTAGTTTTATATTCAAGATTTATTAACTGACTTCAAATTCCACCAGGTGTTGTGGTGTGATTTTAACTCATGTTCCCGGACATTAACCCAGGCCCCTGGATTACTAGCCCAGTGACTTTACCACTATGCCACTGCTCCACTTAATTGGCTGGACTGGCATTTGGAGTGGAATATTGCCACCCTGATGGAGGGTTATTCCAGTGGGGTCAGGTCAGGAAGTCCCTGAAATTGACATTATCCTGCCCTATTCTATCTTTCCCGGGCGTAAGATTGAAGGAGAGTGGGAAGCCCCTTCGATCTGTCGAGTACGTAATTAAGATAGAAAGGAAGGCAATTAAATCCTTTTTTAACACTGAATCATGGCTTTCCCATCCAGGATGCCTGTTTCCTGACCTGCCAGCAACTCAGAAAGGTCTCTGAGAGCTTCTTCAGTGAAACCGTCAAACTGGGAAGGCTTTGATCAGTTACGCTGAAGAGCTCCAGCCATGGCGATTGAAAGACTGCTGTTTTGAAAGCACTTCTTCTCTCAGATGGTACTCTCACTGCTAGACAAGTGATTGTCAACTTCTTGAAAGGGTCTTCACCTTGAAAGACACTTCCTTATTGCCAGCCTTCAGCACTACATGGGAGCGGAGTCAATTTGGTTAGATTGAGAAGCAATAAAGATAAGATCACACTACTTTGGGTATTCTAAAGGCCTCTAAATAGAGAGAGATAGAGGAAAACAATCTGTGGGGAGTCACAGATGTGTGCAAGAACGATGGAGTGGTGATGCTGCGGGACTTCAATTACCCAAAAATTAATTTGGATAATGTCAGAGCAAAGGGCAAGGAGAGGGTGAAATGTTTGAAATATATTCAGGAGAACTGTCTTGATCATTACGTTCTTAGTACAACGAAAAAGGAGGCATTGCTGGATCTGGTGCAGGGGAAGGAGGTAGGCCAAGAGGACCAAGTGTCTGTGTGTGAACCTTCAGGTAAGAATGATCATCGTATCACAAGATTTAAAATTTGTAATGGTGAAGAGCAAGGAACAATCTAGTATAGAACTTCTAAATTGGAAGAGGGCTAATTTCAATGCCATGAGAAGGGATCTAGTCAGGGTAGACTGACAGGGCAAACTGTAATGGAACAATGGGTGATCTTTAAGGAAGAAATGCTTTAGGTACTTCCAACTAGGGTAAAACATATGGGAGCCAAAATCAGAGCTCCTTGGATGACACGGGAGATAGAAATTATGATGAAACAAAAAAGGAAGGTGTATGATGCATGTCAGGTGAAGTCTTCAAGCAAGAACCAGGTCGAATACAATAGGTTGTTAATGGAGGTGAAGAGGAAAATAGGACTGGGAAAGAGAGAATGTGAGAATAGAATGACAGTCAACATAAAAGGGGGACCCAAAAATCTTCTACCAGCGTGTAAATAGTAAGCATGTAGTAAGAGCTGGCATGGGTCCTATTATTGACAAAGAGGGTGATATATGCTTAGAGGCACAGGGCAAGGCTTGAATACTTAAAAAATTCCTTGTGTTGGTGTTTACTAAGGAAGGGGAATCTGTCAAAATATTGGTAGAAGTGGAGGCAATGGGTAGCTTGAAAATTGCAAAGGAGGAGGTACTAGAATTAACGCAGTAGTGAGGAAAGATATTAGCTCTGATGATTTGGAATCTGTAAGGGTAGAGCTGAGAAACACTGAGGGGCAAAAAACATTATTGGGTGTTGTATATAGACCCCAAAACTGTAGTGGTGATGTTGGGAATGGAACAGGAAATTAGAGACGCATGTAATAAAGGAACATCTGTAATTATGGGTGACTTTAATATGCATATAGATTGGGCAAATCAAATTAGTAATAATACTGTAGAGGAGGAATTCCTGGAGTGTATACAGGATGTTTTTCTGGACCAATACATTGAGGAACCAATGAAAGAACAGGCCATCCTCGACTGGGTATTGTGTAATGAGAAAGGAATAATTGGCAATCTAGTTGTGCGAGGCTCCTTGGGGATGAACGACCATAATATGATAGAATTCTTCATCAAGATGGAGAGTGACGTAGTTGATTCTGAGACTTGGGTCCTGGATCTTAATAAAGGAAACTATGATAGTATGAGGCATGAGTTGGCTATGATAGATTGGGATGACAGTGGATAAGCAATGGCAAACATTCAAAGAGCACATAGGTGAACAGCAACAATTGTTTATTCCTGTCTGGCGCAAAAGTAAAAAAGGTGGCCAAACCATGGCTTACAAGGGAATTCAGAGATAGTATTAGATGCAAGGATGAGGCATACAAATTGGCCAGAAAAAACAACAGACCTGAGGATTGGGAGCAGTTTAGAATTCAGCAAAAGAGAACCAAGGCATTGATTAAGAGGGGGGAAATAGAGTACGAGAGTAAGCTTGCAGGTAACATAAAAACTGACTGTAAAATTTCTATAGGTATGTGAAGAGAAAAACATTGGTGAAGACAAATATAGGTCCCTTACAGTCAGAAACAGGGGAATTTATAATGGGGAACAAAGAAATGGCTGACCAATTAAATACATACTTTGGTTCAGTCTTCACAAAGGAGGACACTAATAACATTCAGGAAATGTTGGGGAACACAGGGTTTAGTGAGAGAGAGGAACTGAAAGAAATCAGTATTAATAGGGAAATGGTGTTGGGGAAATTGATGGGATTGAAGGCCGATAAATCCTGATAATCTACATCCCAGAGTACTTAAGGAAATGGCCCTAGAAATAGTGGATGCATTGGTGGTCATCTTCCAAGATTCTATAGACTCTGGAACGGTTCCTACAGATTGGAGGGTAGCTAATGTAATCCCACTATTTAAAAAGGGAGGCAGAGAGAAAACGCAATTATAGACCAGTCAGCCTGACGTCGGTAGTGGGGAAAATTCTAGAGTTCATTATAAAAGATTTAATAGCTGAGCACATGGAAGACAGTGGCAGAATCGGACAGAGTCAGCATGGATTTATGAAAGGGAAATCATGCTTGGCAAATCCAGTGGAATTTTTATAGGATGTAACTAGTAGAGTTCATGAGGGGGAGCCAGTGGATGTGGTTTGTTTGGACTTTCAGAAGGCTTTCGACAAAGTCCCACATAAGAGATTGGCGTGCAAAATTAAAGCGCATGGGATTGGGGGTAGTATATTGAGATGAATTGGTTGGCAGACAGGAAACAAAGAGTAGGAATAAAAGGGTCTTTTTCCGAATGGCAGGCAGTGACTAGTGGGGTACTGCAGGGATCGGTGCTGGGACCCCAGTTATTCACAATATATATTAACGATTTAGATGAGGGAATTAAATGTAATATCTCCAAATTTGCAGATGACACAAAGCTGGGTGGGTGGGTGAGCTGCAGAGATGCTTCAGTGTGATTTGGACAAGCTGAGTGAGTGGGCAAATGCATAGCAGATGCAGTATAATCTGGATAAATGTGAGGTTATCCATTTTGGTAGCAAAAACAGAAAGGCAAATTATTATCTCAATGGCTATAAATTGAGAGAGGGGAATGTTCAAAGAGACCTGGTTGTCCTTGTACACCAATCGCTGAAGGTAAGCATGCAGGTGCAGCAGGTGGTAAAGAAGGCAAATGGTATGTTGGCCTTCATAGCCAGAGGATTCGAGTACAGGAACAGGGATGTCTTGCTGCAATTGTACAGGGCTTTGGTGAGACCACACCTGGAATATTGTTTGCAGTTTTGGTCTCCTTATCTGAGGAAGGATGTACATGCTACAGAGGGAGGTTTACCCGACTGATTCCTGGGATGGCGAGACTGACATATGAGAAGAGATTGAGTCGATTAGGATTATATTCACAGGAGTTCATAAGAATGAGGAGGGATCTCATAGAAACCTATAAAATTCTAACAGGACCAGACAGGGTAGATGCAGGAAGGATGTTCCCGATGGTGCGAGAGTCCAGAACCAGGGGTCACAGTCTGAGGATGCGGGGTAGACCATTTAGGGCTGAGATGAGGAGAAATTTCTTCACCCAGAGAGTGGTGAGCCTGTGGAATTCGTTACCACAGAAAGTAGTTGAGACCAAAACATTGTATGTTTTCAAGAAGGAGTTAGATATAGCTCTTGGGGCAAAAAGGATCAAAGGGAATGGGGAGAAAGCGGGAGTAGGCTATTGAGTTGGATAATCAGCCACGATCATAATGAATGGCAGAGCAGGCTCGAAGGGCCGAATGGCTTACTTAAGCTCCTGTTTTCTATGTTTCTATGAAAGACTGGCTATGCTTAGGCCAGATAAGACACATGATCCAGATGCTTTGCATCCCAGGTTGCTAAAGAAAGTGGGGTGAAGATAAAGGAAGGGTTTGCCTTAATCTGCCAATCTTTTCTAGATATGAGAGAAGTGTCAGAGGATTGGAAAGCGTCAAAAGTGACAGGGTGGAAGGATGGTCCGAGCAACCTACAGGCTGGTTAGTTTAACATCAGTGGTGGGTAAGGTTTTGGCATCTACAATAGGGAAAAAAAATCAACAGACACTTGGAATGGTTTGAGCTCATAAAGGAGAGCCAGGATGGATTTGTAAAAGACAGATCATGCTTGACTAACCTAATTGACTTTTTGATGAAGTACCAGTGAAAGTTGATGAAGGGGATGCATTGGATATTGCCTCTATGAATGTTAAGAAAGCATTTAACAAAGTACCACATAAAAGGTCGCTTAATAAAATTGAGGGCTATGGAATAGGAGGGTCAGTATCCAATTAGAAAGAAAATTGCTTTAAAGATAGAAAGTAGTAAGTTGTGATAGATGGTTGTTTTTCAGACTGGAGGGTGGTAGACAGTGGTCTTCCCCAAGGGTCAGTGCTAGGATCACTTTTTTTTTGCTTTATATGAATGACTTAGATCTTGGAATATTAAGTAAAATTTCAAAATTTGCTGATGATACCAAACATGGAGATGTGGCTGACAGTGAGGATGATACGAATTGCCTGCAACAAGAAGGTTAGTGGAATGTGCAGAAAAGTGGCAGATGGAATTTCATACAGAGAATTGTGAGGCGATGCAGAAGGGATAGGGAGAGACAATATAGGCTTAATGGCATAATTCTAAAATGTGTGCTGAGACAGTGACCTGGGGGTGTATGTGCCCTGATCTTTGAAGATGCAGGACATATTAAGACAGTGGCTATCAAAACATATGGGATCTTGGACTTCATAAATAAAGGCATTATGTACAAAAGCAGGGAAAATCTGCTGAATCTTTATAAAGCTCTGTTTAGACCCCAAATAGAGTACTGCATCCAGTTCTGGGCACTACGCTCTTGAAAGGATATTAAAATCCTTGAGAGAGTGCAGAGGAGATTTACCAGAATGGTTCTGGGGATGGCTGGGATTTTAGTTACAAGGTTAGGTTGGAAAAACTCGGATTGTTCTCCTTGGAGCAAAGGAGATTGAGGGGACATTTGGTAAAGGTGTACAAGATTATGACAGGCTTAGATATGGTAGGCAAGGAAAAACTCTTCCCATTAGCTTATGGTATAGGTACTAGGGGACACATATAAGATTTTTGGAAAAGAGATGAAGGGGAACATGAGGAAAAACTTCTTATGCCGTGAGTGGTAATGATCTGGAACTCACTGCCCGTGAGGGTGTTGGAAGCAGAAACACTCGATTTCAAAAGGAAATTAACTTGCAGGCCAGGGGGAGAATTTTCTCCCCACCGGGGGGTCTTGGGCAGGAGCAGGCGCGGGTGTGATGTGCGCCTGGAAGTATTGAGCTGCTCCCTGTGTGGGCGGGGGCGGGTTGGGGGGAGGGGGGGGTGGAATTGTTGCCTGAGTCGGGGCCTGCGTCTTTGCGTGCAAAAGAGAGCACAAAGATCTCCCTGAGGCACTGAGCTGCCTCACGGAGACTGGTTTAAGTTCAGAAAAATGTAATAAAGGGAAAAAAAAAGTTAAGACATGTCCCCTCATGTGAAACTGTCTATTAATTTTATCAAAACTTTTTACAATACTTTAAAAACCTTCATGAAACCTCATCCCGCCCGTGGATGAGGTTCCATGAAAAATACGAAGACTGCCTGGGCTCTCCGCCCGCCCACCAACCTTAAGGTTGGATGGGCAGCTCAATTTATTGTTTTAGTTTATAG
This sequence comes from Carcharodon carcharias, assembly GCF_017639515.1. Classification (NCBI taxonomy): domain Eukaryota; kingdom Metazoa; phylum Chordata; class Chondrichthyes; order Lamniformes; family Lamnidae; genus Carcharodon; species Carcharodon carcharias. The sequence continues at coordinate 38,889,595 of NC_054474.1, read as the reverse complement.
TCAACTGGCCTTACTAGAGCGTTGACAGTTTGGCAGGCGCACAGCTGACTCGGGTGAGTGCCCGCTGAACTGAAAATCTGAATGATGCACGGTGACGCTGGGACGCACACCCGACCGTGCCTCATTTTATGTCTCGGCAAGCGGGCCCCGCTTCCACTCACCAAGCCAAAGATTCTGTCCTAGGGAATTGAGTGGGGGATTGAGATTGACTGGAGTGTTCTGTGGGAAGCCAGCATGTGTGGGGAATTGGCTTGGATTTGATGGGCCGAATGCCCTCCTTCTATGTTGTAACTGACTCTCTGCATGGAATCCTGGGGAGGCAACTGGCGTCTTAGCCATCTGCTGAAGAGCCGGCTAGAGCCCTGCGTTGCCTCTTTTCGGGAAGGCTCAGCGCATCTTGTGCCACTCAAATGCTTAACAGGCCAGAGAGGGGCCTTCCCCCAGGAGGATCAAGGACCCCAGGAGCAGAGGTCCCGCCTGCCAAGAAGTGCCAAACAATCAGAGCCAGGCAACTCTTCTATACTTAGCAACTCAGGCAGGTGGTGGCTGCTGCCAGTACAGCAACCACCCGAGACCTCAGACTAAGGAGTGACCCAAGTCACAAATGAGTGATGACGGAAGGGGGATAGTGGGGTGGCAGTGTCGGTAGCAAGGGTAGGCGCTGGCACTTAGCAGGCCCCCCTTCCCAATGCCAAGACTCTCGACCAGGCACTCAATGCCTTTGAGACTCCCCTGGAAGCCCTGAAGCAAACATACTTTTTTACTAGTCCATGGTGAGCCCCAACAACTCCACCCCCCCACCCCCCACCCCCGCACCCACACCCCTTTTCCTCCCACCCCACCTGTAAAGTAAAGGATTAACTCTAACAAGAGCATATTGAGCATGTAGACAGGAAGCTATGGCACAGTGATGTTACTCCCTGAGAGAGGATGTCTGAGTAGCAACTCGCAGAGCAGCTCTAGCTATATATTAGTCATATTTAATCTTTGTAAATAGTTAGCATATAAATAAATGTCTTTTAAACTAACACAATTCCCCCCATGAGATCTCTTCCAGACTAAGAAATTAGTGAATCCTGAGACAAACTCTTGATAAGCGATCACCCCCTTTGAGTTAATTCCAGTGTTGTAGGGTTGAGGTCCATAAGGTGGGCATTAATTGTCCAGTTAAGTGCTTCAATTGGTGGTGTGGCAGGAAGGCCATCCAGGAGCCTTCTCACCACAGGCATAATCAGGGTGGAGGAAGGAAGGTGGTAGGCTCCTCCTGCATGTTTAAAAGCACACCCACCACCAAACTTGCCACAGGGGAGGACACAAAATTCAACACTATGACTCTTTGATTCTATAAGCTGTGGAGGGTTATGCAGGAGAATGTTGGGCAAGTCAGAGTGTGGGGTTTGGCACCTGAAAGTATTATTCCACTTATCTGTCCAACTCTGCTGAGGTCCTGGGTCCTGGATGCACTGTCTCCAGGCTGAGGGACTGCACTCCTAATGTTTACTCCACCACTTGGCCACTTCCACACCTACTTGCTTAGAGAAGTTGGCCTCTTCCTCCAGTTCTTGGGAGAACTCACCTCACTACTGGCCCTCAAATCCCACAGCAGGATCTCCAGGTGAGAGTCAGAGAGCCAGGGAGCAGCCTTCCCAGATCTGCTTTTCACTCTTATGATTGCTTCAACTTCACCTACTGGTAACCCATGCCATGGTCCCTTTAATTAGAAATTCTTCCATTCACTGAATGGACGCATCATCCTGCCCAGTCACCCTGATTGGTTGGGGAACTCAGAAGAGGGATGACAATTGGTTAACTCTTTTAAAGAGCAGCAACCAGGTTCAATATTCAGTAAATTGGGTTTCAGAGCCGGAACTGCTCTCTCCGTTCCAGCAGGGACTAAGGTGTGAGAAGGTTCTGCCTTTGTACTCTGAATTAGCATAGTCTGCTGTAATCAAAGAATGACATGTGTATTACCTATAATGCTATTCCTATTGTACACTGTTTTCCTGCATCATGGGGTATTGTGATCTGCTCGGCGCTTAGTGTGCAGGCTGTGAAGTAATATGGCCCTAAAGCACCTGTGACACTAAGAGGCCTATGAATTGGTCATGGACCAGGTTCTTAAATGCCCATATAAAACAGGCTCTGCATGTAAAGCCCTCTCCCTTTTGTTAGGTCCCTTGTTTTACATAGGACTTTTATTATTTGTACTTGCTGAGAGTAGCTGCTGTATTACTTGCTATTGATGCCAGTGTTCCCCCTGCCCCCTTCCCTTTCTACCTATTAACTTGTTTAGCTGCATTCTAATTTAGTTATCCTTGTAGAATTAAAGAGACTGTCTGTTTCTAAAAGCTATCTCTGCCATTTTTACCTCAGGAAAATTTCATTTTGAGTCCTCTATCTAGGTATTCCTCTACTATCCATTTGTAGTTTCCAGTTTTGGAGAAGGAGGAAGAGGAACCAAAGACATCTTTGTTAGGTCTTAGGGATTTTTTATTCAATATTTTTCTTAGGCTCAACATCTCAGCCCACGGCCATTGGGAATTCTCACTCCTGCTGACCTAGAATGTCCTTTCACCTGCCCAACATCTAGGTAATTTGTATTGATCAGAGAAACCTAGCTGGTAATCTTAATAGTGTATTCCAGCTTACATGATGTATAATCATCCTCAATTACAGAAGTGGTGAAATAGGTTATTAGCTGCCACATAGATTCATTAAACAGTAAATGGATAAGTGAACTGAAGCAATGATGCAGTAGCTATGCTTTTACTGAATGTTTAACCTTTGTGTGGTGGTTTGTCAGTCATTCTAATGAGCCCAGTGTTGCAGGTTAGATGACACCTTCTGAAAGCAAGTAGAAAAGGAATGTATGTCTGAATTCAAGGAGAGTACATCACTCCGGAGCAGCAGCACCTTCGGGTGGACAGTATGTTTGATATTGCTAACTATTTAATCAGTAAATGCATTATGATGGCAACAAAGGTGGATATTCTATATCTGTGCAATTGGAAAGTATTTGAACAGTTGGCAGATTTCTGTGCATTTTCCCTTCATAATGTTGCACCAAGCTTACAGTGAAATGCTATTAAGAAACCTCATAACAGAGCATTGTGAAATGGAGTAGAATGTAAACAGTACTTTGCTTGGCAACATTCTTGAGCCCAAAATGTTTCTGCTTCATCTACTTTCAGGTTAGATGCAGAGGTGAGGCAACATTGACTCATTCAACCATATTCAACTAGACTACCTGAGCGCTACTGTAGGCTGAAAGGCATTTTTGCATTCTAAAGAGATCCATTGTTCTCCATAAAAGCTCTGGAGCAGTACCTCCAAAACTGCATCTTTGGATAGTGTTATTCTGCCTCTGTAGCTTGCTTCTGACATTCAGAGGCTGTTCCCCTTTAAGAATGACTAACAGCTCTTTAAGAAGAGTTGGTACTGTAAATTATATTCCCCTAATTGGTATGCTCCCAATGTATAAAGAGCTGGCCTCATATTATTTAATGAGGCCCTGCCTCCTGTTCTACCAATACTCACAATACCCCAAGACAACTGTTCCCAGAGGCCAGGCTTTTCCGATCACGGCGAGGGGGATGCGGCAACTCAGCCAAAGGTCCGTTGACTTATGCAGGATCAGGAGATCCTGCCGGTGGGTGGGGCTGGAAAATCCTGTTGTCCCTGACTATCAGATCCATTGGCTAGAATCTTCCATTCTGGTGCCTAAGTTCAGCGGTGGGCGCGGAAGTGAGAGTGATAACCACTGTGGGGCAGGACAACTGACTACGTGCGATCTTGTGCTGTTCAGCTTATTACATATGCCATTGCGAGAAGCTCGCCAAATCTCACAGCGGGAGCAGACAGGAAGTCACCGATCCGCTGTTACCTCATGGGGTCAAGGGTCCCAGTGCCATTCTTAGAGGGCAATCAGACAACCATTCACTCACTGCAGGCCGGGAGCTCCAGACATCTGCCAAGAGTAGGACGTGGCCCCATTGTTCAGAGAAGCCACCCTGCAGGTTCACATCCAGGTCATCCACAAAAGGCGGGAGGTGCTGTTTCCCTGGGATAGCAGCAGGAGGCCCTCCCTTCTGGCTGCGGCAGCCTGGATGGAGGCTGCAGTGGAGGTTAGTGCCTGTAAGGCCCACAGGAGAACTGCCCAGCAGTGTAGGAAGAGGATGAATGATCTATCTGCCAGGATAAGTGGCACTGTCTACTCACTGCAAAGTGACATTCATAAGGGCATCAGGGAATGTGTGTGCAAGAGCACAGGAACGTCAGACAGGAGTATGGGTTATAGGACTCAGCAGCAGATGAGACATTTGCACTGAATGCGTGGCAGCCACTTCATGCTCTCAATCTTCTATCAGATGCAGGGCATCCTGCTTCTTAATCACTTACAGGGGAAGGATCAGGAGCTGGTGTCGGCATGCATGTGCCTAAAATACTCATGCGCCCAAACTACTTATGCACCCATTGGGATGACACTCAATCCTTCTGTCTGTCTGCAGGACAAAAATGCCCACAATAAGCAGGAGTGGGCCAGGACCAGAGGCAGCATTCTGGACATTCAAGTCTTACCCCTTTTGAGGAGGAGGCCACCAAGCTATCCGGGAAGAACAGGAGAAGAACTGCGTTGAAGGCAAAATAGGGCTGCACCAATAAGCCAGTCTGCAGCTGTCAGATGCACCCACAGAGTAACACGTTGCTTTAATTAAGGAGCCTGCTTAGGCGTTCACTAGATCTTTCTTCTCTCCATTCCAGGTACCAGCAAGAAAAGGGGAAGGCCCACAACAGAGCCCAGACACAACCAGCCCCAGTCCCACCTCTAAGGCTGATGCCTCAGAGGATGCGCCATCACTGCATTCATCCAGTACACTCCACCGGTGCAGATAGTCACCTGGGTGGGTGCATATTCTAAAGTAGGCTCGGGGTCACAATCTGGTGAGCACATCACTGACACGGGCCCACAGCTGGCAGAGGAAGTGGCCTCTGATACTTAAGGGCTGCTGGAGACCAGGCTCCTGCTCAACCCCATGCAGATGATGAGCCTCTGGACTTGGCCCTAAGAGACCTGTTGGAGATGCAGAGACAGGCAGGGGCACATCAGGCAGTTCCAGAGGCAGACTTGACCGAGGGCTGAAGCAATCCTCCACATTCTGTATGATGTTGTGGTTCTGATATGTGAGTGTTGGCTGCCTCTATGGAAAGAGTGGTGGCTGCCTTGGAGACCCAGGTCCAGCGGAGCACGCAGTGGCAACTGGATATGTGTCCAGACTTACACTCCATCTTTCATGTCATGGGTGCAGTGCAGCAGTAGCTAGGCAAGCGGGTGCCAGGGCACCTCAACCTCCCTTCAGGTGCCTCTTCTCCTCAAGGAGTCAGTGTGGTGCCATCGGGCACCTACAGGAAGGAGGATCACCAGCCAGGCATCCATGGGCTTCGTATCAGGACACTCCAAGGGTGCCCTGCCGCTTCACCTCCCCTCTGCCTGTGATCCCATCACCTCCAGCAGGTCAGGCCGAGAAGGGTGCACCTGCACCTAAGCAGGAGACCCTTAGCAAGGTGGGGGCCTCCAGGCCTCAGGCCACCAGAGGATGCCTGCTAAAGCCATCACAGTCAGCAGGCCGCCTCCACCTCAGCTCTGGATGTCGGGGCTGCACTGAGACGTAATAATAGAAAAAAAAAGATAAAGAAGTTTTGAACTCACACAGGAGGCATTGGTGTACAACCATTGTACTTTTGGCTCTTGTAAATATATGTTCACTTGCATGGTTTGAAAGCATCCTGGATTCCATATTGCTGCTAGTTGCTTCAATGACGTGGTCATTTAAGGCTGTGGAATTTCATCCCCATTAGGGTCCAATAATGAACTTCTTTAGATTCACTTCTCTCTTATTATCAACATTGTGATTACTCAATAATCCCTCACATGCTTGATTAAACACTGGCCAACTTTCATGAGTGTGTGGCCTGGGAAGCATCATGCAATCCATTTCTTGCAGCTCACCATACTATGAGCTCTGAAGATGATGTCTGTTCAGAGTGTCCAGTGCAGTCATCACATCTCCTGTTGCTGTTATCCTGATGTGAGATGTAGATGGATGCAAGGAGTACTCGAGGGGAGTTAAACAGGCTGTGTGAGTGTCAAGGAATACTATAGATGCAGTCTCGGTTTTGAAAGAATGAAGCTCTATACTGTGTTCTTAACAATAGAAAACCAAAGGCTATGTTAGAAGAATGCTGTGGTGGGCATGTCCAATCATTACTGGCTGTCCTTGGTGATTTGTAATTTTGAGCAGGTGAAGACTGCAAGTAAGGAGGCAATGGGCAAGTTAGCTTTGATTGTAAGAGGGTTTTAAAGAATGAGTGTGGGATTTAAAGAATGAGTGTGCATTTGACTGATGCCTTTGTCAGAGATCACATGGGGATTAGTTTGGTCTGCTCGCCTCCTTATCAAGGTTTGCAATAGATCTTGCATAAAGGGATTGCAACCGTAGTGTAATGGACATCAATGCAGGACTAGGGTCTTACTCCATGAGGTGAGGGGGAGTAGAATGGGCCTGTGTGCTGGGCTGTGCCAAGGACTGTGAGGCTCTTGATATAAGACCATAAGACGTAGGAGCAGAAGTAGGCCATTTGGCCCATCTACTCTGTTCCGTTATTCAGTGAGATCATGGCTGATCTGATAATGCTCAACTCCACTTTCCTGCCTTTTCCCCATAACCCTTGATTCTCTTACTGATTAAAAATCTGTCTATCTCAGATAAATAAATATCTCAGATGAATAAACTTAATGATCCAGCCTCTACAGCCCTCTGTGGTAAAAAAAAATTCCACAGATTAACTACCCTTTGAGAGAAGAAATTCCCCCTCATCTCTGTCGTAAATGGGTGGCCCCCTACTCTGGGATATGCCCTCTGGTCCTAGACTCTCCCACAAGGGAAAACAACTTCTCAGTATCTACCCTGACAAGCCCCCTAATAATCTTATATATTTCAATGAGGTCACCTCTCATTCTTCTAAATTCCAAAGAGTACAGGCCCAACCTACTTAACCTCTCCTCATAAGAAAATCTCTCCATACCCTGGATCAACCTAGTGAAATTTCTCTGGACTGCCTCCAATTGCCAGTATATCTTTCCTTGGATAAGGTGACCAAAACTGTTCATAGTATTCTAGGATGTGGTCTAACTAGTGCCTTATACAGTTTTAGCAAGTCTTCCTTATTTTTATATTCCATTCCATTTGAAATAAAGGTCAATATTCCATTTGTCTTCTCTATTACCTGTTGAACTTGTGCGAAGTGTCAGCTACTCTAACAGGGCTCTGCAGTGTCCATGCACGAAAGCTGTTTAACTTGGCTGGGGTGTCCTGAATGACGGATCACAGTCTTGCACTAATACTAAGGCCATTTAGGATTGAGACTTGTAGGAGTCCCTGCAATTGCAGGGTCCGGAGTGGTTGCTGCTCAGCAATCCATAGCACAGATGAGGCTCTCTCAACCTCAAAACTTTTTGGTATAATAAAGATGTCAAGGGATATGGGTTTACTATGGGTGAATGTCAATCAAGCAGCAGGAACACGATCTTCCCTGATCAATTTGCATGGAGGAGCAATCTCACAGGGCCAAATGGAAGTCTCATGCTGCTCCTCCCTGTGGACCCATTTATCTGTTCCACCTGAAAGAACTCTTTGCAAACTCTGCCTCCCATTAGGAGCAGGTATGAGGGTGACACGAATGCATTCCTGCCAAGGTAAGATTTCATGTTGTTTCCAAGCTGCCATGCATATGGACATTGTGAGGGCGTGGAAAAAATCTCATTTCTAATTACAGGTGCCTGAGGTAGAAGGAGAATGGAATGCTTTGTAGGTTTCAATGTGCTCATTTAGTGCCAGGGCTCTGTACATTAGCGCAGTTTAGCGCACGCAAAGGATCAAACCACCAGCAGCGCAGACATTAACTAGTACAATTTAATTCAGCTATCATAAATCAAAGTACATTAGAGCTAAGTATAATGTCTATTACAAAAAAGGAGCTGGTGTCTTCCAGCCAGCAGAGTATAGAAAACCAAATAGTAAAGGAAATATATCGGCAGCTTACTCTGCCTGGAATCTTTTAGCTATCAAGGTTGGTCTGCTGTGTCATACTCTTGCAATGACCTCTGCATGTGCCTCAGTGACATCCTTGTCAGCACCACCCCGTTTACTGTCATCATCATCAGAGGAGACATCTCGGTCCTCCACGTCTCTCTCAGTCAAGGCATTCTCCCTTTGTTGCATGAAGTTGTGCAGGGGCAGCAGACAACAATGATCTGGCCAAAGCAGTGTCTGCTCACTTCAAAGCCTGGGAAGGAGTCAAGCTCGCCAGGTGCGCGCCACTTATGTACAGTCGTAAATGTGAACATTCTAATTTCTCTCTTGTTGCTATGCTGTTTGGCATGCAAGGTGTCTGTGTTGTAGCATCTCCAGGTTGACATCTCATTATTAGGTGCCTGTTGCTGCTCCTGGCATGCCCTCCTACACTATACATTGAACCATGGTTGATTCCCTAGCTTGGTGGTAATGGTAGAGTGGGGGATATGCCAGTCCATGAGGTTATAGATTGAGGTTCTGTACAATTCTGCTGCTGCTGATGGCCCACAACTTGTCATGGTTGCCCAGCCTTGAGTTGCTAGATCTGTTCGAAACCTATCCCATTTAGCACGATGGTAGTGCCATACATGGACTGTGCGTTGCTACACAACAAGGTCTGTGTGGTGGTCACTGCTACCAACAGCGCCATGGACAGATGCATCTGTGGCAGGTAGGTTGGTGAGGATGAGGTCAAGTATGTTTTTCCCTCTTTTTGGTTCCCGCACCACCTACCGCACTCCCAGTCTAGCAGCTATATCATTTAGGACTTGACCAGTTCAGTCAGTAGTGGTGCTACTGAACCACTCTTGGTGATGGACATTGAAGTCATTTAGCACCCTTGTCACCCTCAGTGTTTCCTCAAAGTGGTATTTAACATGGAGGAGTACTGATTCATCAGCTGAGGTTGGGGGTGGGTGGGGTGGTATGTGGTAATCAGCAGGAAGTTTCCTTGGCCTGATGCCATGGAACTTCATGGGGTCTGTAGTTGATGTTGAAGACTCCTGGTGCAACTCCATCCCGACTGTATACCACTGTACCAACACCACTGCTGGGCCTGTCCTTCTGGCGATGGTGTTGTCTGGGACATTGGGCAGAATCTTCAGTTCAGCGAGTGGGGGCGGGGTCTTGAGTTCGGCGGGCACGCACTGGAGTCGGGTGTGCGCCCACCAAACTATCAAAGGCCTCTTAAGGCCATTTAAATTTCAATTCAAACAATTAACCCAGCTGCCCATCCAACCTTAAGGTTGGTGGGCAAATGAAGAGCCCAGGCGACCTTTGCATTTATCATGAAACCTCATCCACGGGTGGGATGGCAGCTCTGTGCCTCAGGGAGATTTCTCCGCTCTTCTGCAGGCCCCGACTCGGCCTACTCCCCCTGCCTGCACAGGCAGCACTGAGCACTTCCGGGTGCATGTCACGCTGGGCGGGCCTTAATTGGCCTGCCCACGTAAAATGGCAGCACACAACCAGGAGAAATTTGTCCGTAAGGTATGATTCCATGAGGATCACTACGTCAGGCAGTTGCTTGATTTGCCTATGAGGCAGCTCTTCCAATTTTGGCACAAGCCCCCAGATGTTAGCAAGGAGGACTTTGCAGGGTCTACAGGGCTGAGTTTGCCATTGTCATTTCCACTGCCTAGGTTTCATTCCTTTGAGGCATTTTAAGTGGTTTGATACAACTGAGTAACTTGCTAGGCCAATTCAGAGTGGGTGTTTATGATTTAACCATATTAGTCTTGGTTTGGAGTCACATGTAGGCTAGACGGGTTTTTATGACATCAAAAATGTTTCTTGATCATCATTCAACTTTTAATTGAATTCAAGTTTCACTATCTGTCATGGTAGGATTTGAACCCTGGTCCCCAGAGCATTACCCTGGGTCTCTAGATTATTAGTCCAGCAACAATACCACTATGCCACTGGGACACACCCATAGCATACATTTTATGACCATAGACTGATTAAACTTAACCATGTTTGAATTATCTTGAGCTTCCAGCCTTTGTTTGCACTTTTCTCCTCTTACTGCACAGTCTGAGACAAAACATGCCAAATTTTATCTGTAAAACATAAACACACGTTGATATCTTTTCTTGAATTGTTAATATTGTCACTTGCTTTTCTGCTAACATTTTGAGCTCATCTCGTTTATGCTCTTTTTCTATGCAATAGCATTGTAAGCTTTGGCAGGTAAAATTAAGTTGTTGAAAAAGGTTATGTGTCTAATCAATGCTCCACTAAATCTAATGTACAATTCCATCAAGTCTCCAAATTCCATTCCGAAGCACATCCTCTGAACCTCACCTCCGGCAAGCTTACAGTGTGAGAGGTAAGAAAAAAAATGTGTGGGCCCGAATTTTTAGGATGGCAGGGGCTCACCTCCCACCATTTGTAGAGTCAGCAGGGAACACATCCCTGCCAACTCCGGCTGCCCCGCTACAAATTTACACTCCAATGAGAGTTGATTGGCAGCAGGCGGGTCTTCTACGCTTCACCCGCAAGGAAGTCTTGCCTTAGAGAGCTGCCAGCCAATCTGATTGACCCTCTGCTCCCCAGCCCCTGCAGCAACAGCGCGGCAATGGACAGAGGAGGAACTTCATGAGGAGGCCTGAGACCAAGTCTGGGAACCGGAGGAAAAGGTAACTGTCAGGGGATCCCATGTCAGGGAGGGTGGGGAAGGCCCAGGTGCCACAAAGCAGGCGATCAGGGTCTCAGGGGGGAGGCCAGGGTGTTGGGCGGGGGGGAAGTCCGGAGGTCACCATACCTTAAGGAGGGGGTGCCCCAGTCAGAAGGGTGCTTCTGACAGAGGCGTCACCCCCTCCCCTCCTCACCCAAGATCCAAGTTTATTTATTTGCGGCCTTCCCCCACAGACATGCAATGGTCCTTTTTTACCTATTCATTCATGGGATGTGGGCTTCGCTGGCTGGGCCAGCATTTATTGCCCATCCCTAGTTGCCCTTGAGAAGGTGGTAGTGAGTTGCCTTCTTGAACTGCTGCAGTCCAAATGGTGCTGTTATGAAGGGAGTTCCTAGATTTTGACCCAGCGACAGTGAAGGAACAATGATATATTTCCAAGTCAGGATGGTGAGTGGCTTGGAGGGGAACTTCCATTTGGCGGTGTTCCCATCTATCAGCTTCCCTTGTCCTTCTAAATGGTCGTGGGTTTGGAAGGTGCTGTCGAAGGAGCCTTGGTCCTGCCAGCCAAAAAATCGAGGCTGGGTGGGAAATGGCCCCTAAGTGGCCATTAATTGGCATCCCATCCAAGGCCTTGCCCCCCCACCACAGTGTAAAATCACTGCGAGGTTGGGGTGGGTGGAAACTCGGAGGGAATCCCATCACTGCAATTTCACGCTGTCCCCATCCCCGCCTTAAAACCCACTGATGGGGGAGTGAAAAATTCATTCCATGGAATGAAGATCATAGGAACATGTAAACAAACATGCTGGACTCAAGCTACTGCTTCAGTTCATCCCACAAGCTTGTGAAGTCCTTTGTTCTGTGTCCAGGAATTACTGGGAGGTCATCCACATCTAAAAAACTAAAAATTCTTCAAATAAATTCCATCTGGTGGAATCTTGCAGGATAGGCAGTCAAGTAATCTATCAAATGAGACAATTTTATCGAAAGGACTCATGATCTGTACAGTACTCTGATGATGACGAAGGAGATCAAACTCTTTCACAGCATACTTCATGATTTCTAAACCCTTTCTTTAAGCTTACTGATCAAGAGAGTTATTGCAACTCACCATCTTATTAATAAATGGCTTTCTTGTTTGCCAACACTCCAAAACAAAGAGACTTACTAACCATCATCTCAATTTTACTTTATCAGATACTATCCTTTCATTCTTGTAACTTCTGTTTTGCATTTTTTGGTTTTACTTTCGTACCTCTGGTATTTCCTGTTCGATTTGCCCTCCTTTAATTCTCACTTTCTCTGGGCTGTTTTTAATATTGGCTCGCCCCAGTACACTCCTTTATTAAATTTCACAAATTGATTTTTACTGCTTACCCCCCTCTCCCTTATTAACATTTATTTTTCAGCTGATGCCCCTTTAAGATTTATTATTACCTAACCTGCCCTTTTTTTTAAAGAGTCTTTACTTGAGCCTTATACCTACACACCATTCATGAATCTCTCTCTCAGGGAGGTTACTGTTGGTAATGCCGTGTAAATTTCCTGCTGGTATTGCTAGCCCCCATTTCTGATGCTCCTAGTTTTAGCAATCTTTGGAACCTGTGCACTTGGTCATGTGGATTTGTTTTGTACCTGCAAGAAACCCTTCTGAGGAACAGCATGTTTCTTCAATTCATGCTGCACTCTTCATACTTCTAGGGCCCAGATTCTGCCATTGTGTCCTCGACCCAGACTTTATTCCTTTCATGCAAAAAGAGAGATATAACAATAAGGGTAGCACTTAAGAGTCACAGAGAGGGATAAAGAAACAGTGGGACACAAGCACAAATATGGAGGCACAGAATATGTAAGACAATGCAAAAAATGAGCAGTTCCCAGAAGAAATCTTTTTTATTTTCAATGAACAATACCATGGAAGTGCAACTTATAGAATAGCATTTTGTTATTTGGTATAATGCTTTCATGTATTGTATGTAGTACAGTCTATGAGAAAATATCATTCTCTTCAACTCACTGTACGTGATGTCAGAAGAGGTCAACTAAAATATCTGTGAAGATCGTCTGTGCCAGTTTGCAGGGATAGTTCCTCTAAACTTCCATGGAAATTACTCTGATGCAGCACATTCAGTTGAAAAAGCCTGAAACATTTGAACAAGTGAGGCATTTAAACAGGATATAATTTTTGATATAGTTTTCAAATATATTCTATCTAGGCCAATAAAGGGATACTTTAACTTTTAAAATTAGAATAGCCTCAGGAGCACTTTTATAGGAAGAAATTGTATTTCCCAAATGGCTTTGATGTTGAAAATAACACTCCTTATTTTGCTTTTGTTAAATGGCCTGATATTGGTCTTGTTAAAGTGGCATGCTTCTCATTTTCCACTTCCACTCCTCAGAGATTAAAAATCAGTTAATCGAAAAGGCAGTTGGTCTGGAACATTTTTGTTCTTTTTTTCAAATTAAGATGACTTTGATTTATGATTAACCCACATTCCTCTCAAGGTCTGGAGCCACAATGGAATTAATAGGAGCCATCATCATAGACACTTTATCCAGAGCCTATTACGTCTACAGTTTTCACTGATGATGAAAGTTTCAGAAGTGTAAAGTACAGAAAACTAGACTAGTTTGCTAGCTGAGGATAGCATACAGCCAGATTATTGGGATCTTTTATGCACATCACTATTCTGAACAAAGTTCTTACAAAAAAGGGAATTTATTTAACTAAATTCTCTCAAAACTTTCATTTGTTACAGATAGCTGTGCATGCTTTAAAACTGTGTTCTAGGCAATCTGGGAACAGCCATTTCTTGTAAATACCCATGCCAGCTCAAATAATATCATAAACGAGAAGCTCTTGCGCAGAGCACCACACAAAAGAGGGAAAGATTTGCATTTATATAGCACCTTTCATTGGTTCAGGATGCCTCAAAATGGAATTACCTGGAAAAACTCAGCAGGTCTGGCAGCATCGGCGGAGAAGAAAAGAGTTGACGTTTCGAGTCCTCTTGACCCTTCAACAGAACTAGGTGAATCCCAGGAAGGGGTGAAATATAAGCTGGTTTAAGGTGGTGGGGTGGGGGGGCGGGGTGGTGTTGGGTGGGGGGAAAGAAGTGGAGGGGGGTGGTGTGGTTGTAGGCAAAAGTAGTGACAGAAGCAGATCATCAAAAGATACAGTCACTGAGAAAGGAGATATGGCTGTGAAAGCGGGTTTAGTAAACACCTTGTCAAGCACCAGGAGAGAAATGGAAAGCAATGAAGGTGAACACGGCCAAAGAGAGATACGGAAATCTTGTTGCAGAGATGAACAGAACTTCTTCAAGGAGGTAGGCATTTCTTGAAGAGCAGTGGCAGTCAATTAAACACAGAGATAAAAACAAAAAACTGCGGATGCTGGAAATCCAAAACAAAAACAGAATTACCTGGAAAAACTCTTTCTTCTCCGCCGATGCTGCCAGACCTGCTGAGTTTTTCCAGGTAATTCTGTTTTTGTTTTGGATTTCCAGCATCCACAGTTTTTTGTTTTTATTTTTGCCTCAAAATGGAACCATTTTGGGCACACTAAGGTGCCACAGGCACAGACATAGTGATAATGACCTGATCATCACATTTATTGATATTGGTTGAGCATAAATATTGGCCAGGACACCAGAGAAAACTTCCCTGCTCTCCTTTGAATAGCATCATACCAACCTTTACATCCACCCGAGTTAGAAACTCAGTGTAAAGCATAAAATACAACATTTCTGTTTGTGCTGCCCTCCCTCAGTGCACCCTGAAGTGTCATCCTAGATTTTGTGCTCCCTTCAGGTAAGACTTTAACCCACACTTTTCTGACTCAGAGGCAAGACTGCCAACAATGGAACCACAGCTAATACATCTTTTATAATAGCTTGGACAGATGATTACAGCACTCCACGGTTTAAAACTTGTGGTTCAGTTTGGAGATGGTCTGTATAAAGGTGTACCTCAGACCATGGGCTGGATTTAATGTTCCCCACACTAGTCCTGCCTATCATATGGAGGACCAGTGGGAAATCTGTGCCACTTCGGTGGGGGAGAAACCTGACCAATCTAAGTACCTATTGGGCACTTAACTGCCCAACGAAGCACCTTCCCTGGGATTTAGGATCCCAGCGGTGGAAATCCCACTCCTCCCCCACCCCCCACGCCCCCACCCCCCTGAGATCTGCAAGCCAATCAGAGACTAGTAGTTCTGTTAAGCTGGCAACGCCACTGGGAGCTGGCCTGCCTCAGCAATTGCCCACCTCTGTCGCTGCCTCAGGCCTTCCTAGAAAGGTGGCAGACCCAAACCTTGCCCACTCATGTCTCACAGAGAGTAAATTCTGTGGGAGTGGGAGGAAGTGATGGGTTCAGGATCGTGAATTCAGGAAATGGCCCAACTCACATTTACCGAAGCAGAGGGGAAGATCCAGTCCTTTATCTTCAAACCTTTAACCATGCTTATATTTAACTCCTCCCAGTGAAAGCCAGATTAATCATCTATCATATGCTTTTCATGGACAAACATGGACAGAAACACTTTTTCATAGTCAGCTATTTAAGAACAAAAAAAATTGCAAACCTGATTTTGACAACCAACAAATGTTTGACTTTTTTATTTTAACATTAATATTCAGTGCTTCTATACTAGTTGCTTCCATAGACAACCTACTAAAGCCAGCAATGTCATCATTCTTTACTTGCCTAGTTTATAAAGAGACATCTGTTACATTGTCTAATCAGCTTCTCATAATTTATTTGTAGGCCATTCCGTTTAACTCCAAAATCTACAAAGGAGTACTTGTCCGTCCTTTCTGATGAGAAGCTTTCTAAAGATTTTACTCTCTAATTAGTCAAATCTAGACAGGCAAATGAAACCAAATTAATATGATTGATTGAATATGATATCCTTCTGAATATAATGGATGTAATATCTAAGTTTTGTAATTATAAGACTTGTTTTATTTGATGATAAATGAGAAAGTAAAAACATTTATACTTACTCAAGGCAAAGTTGCTCCTCTAATTCAGTATTTTTTTTATTTTTGCATGATACTTCCCCTAGTGTTCCATCTTTCATAAAGGTTCTAGAGTAAAACAAGTTGTGTGCCAAAGCAACCCATTTATCTAGATGTCAAAATATTACACATATATTTTTAAAATCTGACAAAAGCTAATTTTCGGTTCAAAATGTCTCATGGGTAGGTTAGAGTTCTGTATAATCCAGTTACACAGCATTGTACCACAGAGTGATGAAACTTGAGTTTATGCCATTCTTCATCTGAGTTAATGTGATGGATTTTCATGATAAGCCACGAAATTGCGAATTGGGCCATTCCCTGGCATTGCATTCCTGAGTTCTGAGTGAACCTGCCCACATACATTATTTTGCCTTCAGGGAGTTGGTGTCGGGCTGGAGTTGGGGCTACCACCTCCCAAAACAAGCCTGAGGTGGGAACAGAGGTAGGCGGTTGCCGAGAGCAGCAGGGGTTAGAAGGCACACCTCCATTCACTGGCACACCGACCCAGTTCTGTGGATGATTGTTAGGTCTCCTGGCCCTCACCCCTTAATCCCACCCGCCTCTCATACCCCTTCCATACCCCTTGTGTCCCCTCCATACATCCATTCTTCCTCTATGCTCTCTCCGTAAGCCCACAACCCCCATGCTCTTTCCATGTTCCCTCCATACTCTCTTATCTCTCATGAAATCCCCCCATTTCCCCATGTATCATGGATACCTACCTCACCCAGTATCCATGATGGACAAAATTCATGAGCCCCATAATAACACTGGGAAGCCTTTGAAATATCCATGAAATAAATAAACAATCCTTCATTCAAACTCCATGTCTTAGGAGTTCATAAAACTACCAATCAAACACATAACCATTCAAACTTCCTTTGAAAGAAAACTGTCTATCAAACAAACACTCAGTCCCTTTCACAGCTGTGTAAGCAAACCCTAATGAGCTAAATCCATTAAATGGGGTTTGGAATTCAGCTAAGTATTCATAAAGAGATTCCATTGTACTACTGCATAAACAAACACTCCAGAGCTTAAATAATGGAACCTTTGAAGTTGCCTGAACAATGGCCATATGTTCATTTTTTCCAAAAGTTCAAAGGATGGACTTTTAATCAAAGAAGTCAGGCATCACTTTAACTATTTGAAAGGCCCAATAGAGGTCTGGACTTTAAGTCAATGTAAAAATCAGAGTTCAGGGTCCAGATGGCACATGAGTATCTGACTGTCAATACTCTTGGGTGCAGAAGAGCACTTTATCCACACTTGGAAAGTATTTTATTGCATCTGAACACTTATACAATGCTGTTTAAGTTAAGTTACTTACCATCTCTTTAGGACATAGCCCTATGATCAATCATTGCATTGAAAGCGTACTTATCTTTTCATACAGTATCTAATTATAACACTTGAAGTTGGCAGGATCTTTTAAGTTTATTTTTCAAAAGGTTTCTGACTACTCAATATACTTCCCTCAAAGTTCACAAACTGATTGACCTTGCGTGTTCCACACAGTCTTCAGGAACCCACTCACCTCCCTGAAAATTGCAAACTCAGCAAAAGTCAATATTGAGGCAGGCATTTAAAAAGCTGAACCTGACATTACTTCAAGTGCGCATCTGGTTGTGGCCTGCCCCGTTTCCTGAGCCAGTCAAAGTGGCAGCTGGAAGAATCAGCTGGGAAATCTAAATTTACAGTCCCAATTTTTGGCTGCCCATTTCAGGTTTGCCCAGCATCGGGATGGCAAAATTCAGTCCACTCTCTCAGCCAAGAAACCAATAGGAGACACCGAGTGAAGTCTAAGCATTTCCATACAAGCAGGGAGAGTTGACACCAAGCGCTGTCTCAGAGAATCATTAAATCATCATGGCATGCACCCTTTTGGTAGAAATAATGCATGTCAATGCTAGTTGCCAATACCAGGTCTTCAGTAAATTAGGGATGAAAGGAAGAATAACTTCAAAAGAAATGCAGAGGCATGGGACTCAATTTTCATGGGAAGATTGTAGAGAAACCCAGTAGTGAGTGAGGAACCCAGGAAAGCTGGGAACTCTTATGTGGTGGCCCTTATGATCTTGACAGTGCAGCCTTGTTAAATTAAATTCTGCAGAGTCCCGCTCAACATCTGGCCAGGTTGATTACCCAACCAGCGGCATGGAAGTGAACATCTGGTGGGAGCCCACATGAATGGTCGTTGGCGGTCAGTTGAGGGGTGGAGTCTGTGAAATAGTTGGGAGGGTGGGGAAGGCCATTGGCAGGGATCAGCCAGGCAAAAGGGTCTGGCGACAATCAGGAAGGGGATGCAAGAAGTGAGATGCGGAGGAGCATTCCTGTCCCTCCTGGCCCACAAGGAAAATAAAAATTGCCCTCAGGACCTCCTGTGGCCTATTATTTGGCTCCTGACACTTTAGCCTGACAGGGAAGCTGAAAATGCTCCCTGTGCTCAGATCTCAGATTGAAATTCCAGTTCAGATCCCAACAACATCATGGGACCCGATCTGTCCATTTAACATTGTGCCTCCCTTCCTTCCTGGAGGTGTCCCACTCGTGTGGTCAAAAGTGCAGAACTCCATGGAAACCCATCAACTTCAGAGGTGGTAATGGCCTGCTTTAGTTTAATTCCCTCCCTGCCCAGTTTCTGCCGGGGTCGGGGGGGAATTAAAATCAGGTTCTTATGCTCCGCAAAAACATATGGAAGAATTTCAGAACTACAAAGAGAAAATGGCAAATGCTGGAATTACATAACAGGTCAAAAAGAAGGACAAGATAATATTTTGCTGCACAACTTTTATCAAATTGAAAACTATAATTTTAATAAAATTAAAAAAAGATAGAAAAGTTTTATTGAGAGAAGACGCTTCAGAAAGGAAATTAACCTGCCCAAGAGCTTATTTAAAATGATTTCAGCTGCTGGAATTCCAGAAGAAGTATATTTACTTTTTAACTTAGAAATTAATAAGGTATTTTACCAGCATACATATCCTTCTAGTTAGTATTGTGCTGTAAGATGGTGATTTTAGATACTTCGGGATTAATTTACATCCTTATTTGTTCATCTGCCTCGTGGTCTGTTTTCACCTATTACTAATGTCAGGAGAGTAATTTTTAATCATTCTCTTCTTAGGCTGTTCAGCATTCAATCGGTGAGGCTTTATCTGATTATATTCAGGAAAACAGCTCATTTTCGATTGTAATCTAATGGGGACATTTAGGATTAGATAAAATCCTTGAGTGCAAATAATTAATCCTTAAGCAACCATGTGTTTTAACCAGTACAGACAATGGCTGTGTGAAAAAGGGCTGCATCAGGCAAGGGTGTAGCAAAGCACCAGTGTACAGAATTGCCAGATTGTACATTAATTCCTCCAATGATGAGTTCATTAACTCCAGTGAAATAGGAAAGTTAAGGTCACATTAAGTAGAGATGATTTTCCACAGGGAATGGATCAAATAGGAATCCAAACCTTACACTTCCTTGCACAGCAATGGATTGCCTTCATTCAGCTTGTCAGTTTGTCCACTTGTCCCCACTAAAGAATCTGCAGCACAATATCGGCTTGGTCGGTAATATGTTTTGGTATTGCTCCTTACAGAAAAAAAAGATTTGGTTCCTGGTCTGTGCGGAACAACCAGATTTCAACCAAGGCAGGGAGGAGGTACTACAATTGACTCATGTGTGGCATGGTAGGGAGGAGAAATTTAGATGCAGGTCCAATTCTGAACTAACATTTTGGAAAATGTGTATTTGTAGATATCAAACGTGAGCAAGATGAAATTCAGTTATGATACCGCTCTCTTCTTTTCCCCTCTACAATAAAATAATGTGACAACCTTAAATGTCCAGATTCATAGTTGAAGAATAACTTCTCCATGAGGCAACAGGGAGCTGCTGCTACCTGTAGAAATGTGCAAAGCAATTAAAAACAAGACGGAAACAGGGATTTTAGAATCTCTTACTTGGGTAGGTAGAAATTGGGCTTTGGTGTACCTGTTTTAAGGACGTTAAATGGGCATGGCAAGGCCAAACTTCAAGGACCAATGTATGTGTGCCCCCAGAGATGCCTGATAATCATCCAAGCAATCTGGTTCAGCTATTGTTTAGGCATCTGGAGCAGCCATCTAAAACATATGTTATGCACCAAGCATATACTAATGAGGAGTCTGACCCCTTTTTTAAAACCCCTCTGATAAACTGAGCTGTCCTGATTGGAGCAGGTATCAGGCCTGTTGTACCTACGTTTTCTAGATGTGGATGTGACTCCATATACTGCAAGATAAATGTAATTATTTTATTTAAAATGATGAGAAGTGAGAAGATGTAGGCCCTCTCTAGCTTTCTTTAGTCCCCTCCAATCCCACCACCCTGCACCCCCCCACCCCCCACCAAACCCCACCCCCCCCCGCCCTCACAAGTACCACCTGCCTCAAAGGATTTATCTGAGGGTTGGTGTCAGCAAGACAGGAAACCTGAAATGCAATTAGAGAATAGTGCATCATTTGAAAGGGAATAGAATAAATCTTGGTAAAGGAGGAATATAAGGGATCTAAGGGAATGGGGGTTACAGGAAAGAGCAAAGCACTGAGGGCCAAGTGGCTTTCTCCTAAACTGTTCTTTCTATCATTCTATGAAAAACCTCCTTTATTGAGTCCAAGTCCGGGGCGTAGATGAGAAATATTGGTGCCAGATGAGATTAGGACAATGTGTGCTGTATGCGCCCTAAACTTCAAGCCCACTGTTCATCTGTAATCAAATCTTGAGGAGTGCATCCAAATAGAGTTAACAACCTTAGATAAGTGCCAGCAGCTCACCCCAATTAGTTAGATGAGACCCAAGGAACAATTTTTTGTGGTTCTCCCACCTTCATCTTTGGCATTGTTCTCCACAGCCATTTTGCAGCTGAAAACAGCCCTAAACAAATTTCTAGCCCATTTCCAATGTTTTCCATTAGTGAATTTGAATTGACTGGATATATTGCTTTGATTTAATTTGCAATTGATAAAACATTGATCTTTGACCTATGTCTTTAACTTCCTTGCTAATTTCATGTTGCTGAATGGTTCATTTTTCCCTTCATTAGCCACTTCCCCATGGGACACCTTCTCTCCTAAATGGAACTCCTGACCATGTTAACAGCTGTCATTCCAGGACTCCATCACTCAAGTGAAATGCTGATGCTCATATCGAAAAAGCATTCCTGGTTGCTTATTGCAGCTATTAACCAAATAATTGAACGCAAAGGATGTCTTTGCATTCTTTAAACCTGTTAGCTAAATAAGAAATTCCATAAATACAGAACTTGACCTGCATTTTACTATTATCTTACCAGTTACTTTGAATTTGAATTTCCATTTGAGTATCATATGTCTGTGAGATTTTTTACACAGCACTGTCAATTTGTATTGATTTTTTTTTCAATTTACTCTCCTATTTTGTCCCTTTGACCCAGAACTTCTGGTCTGCGGATTACTGGAGACCAGATGTAACCCCCAAGATGCTGAACGGGACCCCTTGGAAGTCCCAACGCTCTGAACCTTTACCTACCTGCACATTTACCCATTCACTCATACATTAACACACTGAAAACTGTTTAAATGCAGGAGCATTTCAGTGTGTTAGTGAACACTTACCAGAATACGACAGCTAGTGCCATAGACAGGGGGCATGGCTTGTCATTCCCACCCCAGTGATTCAGTGTTAAGAGGAAGCAGTTGGGTTGAAGGTATGCTCTGCATTTCTGAGGAAGGCAGGATTGGAAGTCTCAGCCAGAAATGAGGAGCTCCGGTGTAGCGCAGAGAAGTAGGAGTGGAGAGGTAATCTGATGGTGATAGCTGCTCCTTGGAAGATTCAGATCCATTACTTTCTCCTCTCTGGTCTGCCAAAACATTGAGCAGCTAATTATTCTGCAATTTTACCAATATCACACTGTAACTAGGCACAAGAAGTCGCTTGAGAGGAATCCAGTAGTGCTTGACCATTTTTTGATGCGTTCTCACAGGCAGTGTGGTTAATCTTGGGAATAGAGTAGAATTGTCCCATTCAACCAGTGCTTGTTGATTTATATTAGTTCCAGCGGCATGTCACTTTTAAGATTGTCAGCCACATGTGCAAATTCCTCCATCGCCTTGCCCTCCCTATTTCTGTAATCCCTTCAGTTTTAAAACTTCCTGAGATAGCTGTGCTCCTCTAATCCTGGCCTCTTGAGCACCCCGATTTTAATTGCTCCATTGTTGGTGGCCGTGCCTTCAGGTGCCTGGGCCCTAAGTATTTGAATTCCCTCCTTAAATCTCTTCACCTCTTTTCCTCTCTTTCCTTTAACTTGGTCTTTAAACACTACTGCTTTGGTGACCTGAGCTAATGGGCAGAATTTTGCCCTTGGATGGCGGGCGGGCCCCACCAGCTTGGCGGCGGGCGGACAGCCGTCCCGCGCCGCCAAAATGGGGTCCTCCGCCATTTTGAGTTGGTGGGCCAATTAAGGCCCATCCAGCAGCCTGCGCGACAGGAAGCGCTATGCATTTCCTGTGCGGGGGTGGGGGGTGGTGGGGGGGAGGGGGGAGCGAATCCCCAGCTGTCAAAGTGCGCTCTTTCACCCCTGCGCGTGAAAGAGCGCACTGCTCCCTGAGGCAAAATGCTGTTTCAGGGAGATTAGTGACAGTCTGAAAAACTTAAATAATATAGAAAAATAAAAATATTATTAACATGTCCCCCTCATGTGACAATGTCACATAAGATGGGACATGTTAATAAATATCACATTACATTTATTAAAATTTTTAAAAAGGAACATGAACCTCATCCTGCCAGTGGATGAGGTTTCATGTATTATCCGAACCTTGCTGGGGCTCCTGGCCTGCCCGCCAGCATTAAGGTTGGATGGGCAGGTCCTTTAATTACTTTAAGTACCCTGTCAATGGCCTCAATTGGACATTGACAGGTTGGTGGGCGCACAGCTGATTTCGTTGTCTGCCCGCCTTCCTGAAAATTTAAAGGGGCCAGGATGATGTCGGGGGTTCCTCCTGATGTCATTCCGCTTCATTTTCCCGTCGGCGAGTGGGCCCCGCCCCCAAATCACCGACAGGAAATCTCTGGCCAATATCTCTATGTGGTTTTGTGTTAAGTTCCATCTGATAATGCTGCTGTGAAGCATATGGGATGATATACTACAATAAAGACACGTGATAAATTCAAGTTGTTGTATGCCTGCATTCTGATGCCATGCAATACAACATAATGGCAGTTGAACACATCACACAATAGCTAGTTCATTGACATATTTTGACTTTGTTCAAGTCAATTTTAACTTGAAGAAACCAGTGCTAACAAAGTGGTAATGGCCTTAAAGTTTGGGGCTGGTGCTTGCTGCCCTGTGATCACACACGATTGGCCTGCTGCCACTCTTGCAATGGCCTACTGCTGGGAACAGGAAGCGCCTGCCTGTTTCAGGTGGTCAGTTTTTTTCATAAGCCAAATGGAGATCTAAGGCATAGATGGAGCTCCTGGGGAAGTATTTTCCCCTGTCGGGCGGGAAGTGCAGGAGCGGGCGCAGGCGGGCACGCCTTTTACATGGGCCAATTAAGGCCCGCCCAGCATGATGTCTGCCAGGAAGCGCTATGCTCTCCCTGTGCAGGCGGAGGGGGGATTCCCTCAGCCGAGAGTGCGCTCTTTTGCGCATGTGCACAAAAGAGCGCATTCATCTCCCTGAGTGCTGCCTCAGGGAGATTGGCTCCACATTTAAAAATGGTAAAGGTCCAAAAACAAAAGTTCCCTGACGTCCCCTCATATGACACTGTCACATGAGTTGGGACATGTCCATCACTTTAAGTCTAACCTTTACGAAATTTTTAAAAACCCTCATGAAACCTCATCCCATACAGCTGATTCAGCTGCGCTGCCACCACCGACCTGAAAATTGAAATGATGCAGGGTGACGTCAGGAGTTCCTCCCGACATCATCTCATGTCATTTTACCCGTTGGCAAGCAGGCCCCCCACCCCCCCCACTCGCTGACCTAAAGATCTTCATGACTGTATTCATCAGTGAATTCATCAATTCATTAATTATTCACATAATAGGCTGAATAATAAAAGAAGATGGACAGCACCCACCCCCCCCATCCGACACACCCCCGACTCTGCTTCCGGAAAAAACCTCGGTGTGGAGCTGACATGCTCCATGCCGACCTGCCTTGCAGCCATAAAATGCTGTGAGGCAGATTAACAAGGGCTGAGTGGAGCTTCCACCCCTCAATGGGGAGAAAGTCCTGACTTCTGTCGCTGCCGGCCAATCCATTAATCCCGGCAGTACCAGGAAAATGCAGTGGCCACTGCCGGAACTGCAGAAGAAGACTGAGGCCCAGGGATCCCTGGAGCAGGTAAGTCTGGGGCCTTGGGCCAAGAGAATTTGGGTAAGTTAGGGAGAGGGGTGGGCTTGGGTTTAAAGGAGGGAGCGGGTAGCAAGGAAGGGGTGTTCGACCTAAGGGAGAGCCCCCTGCATTTGGCAAAGGGCAGCCCTCAAAGAGCAAACCCCCTTCCTACCCACCATTTAAGTGTTTCAGTGGCTTCTCGCTCCTGCCTGGCTGCCCCCACCAAACGTTTTATGACATAGGCAGCGTATTTTCAGTGTCAATCGGCTTGATAGCAAGCCTAATTGACCCTTGATTATTCACTTAAATATGGCGGGCAGGCTGCCGATTTCAGTGCCCTCCCATCCCCTGTATTATGGGCTGAGCTCGGGGTGGGCGGGAAGGTGATGATGTCGGCGGGAATGTGGTGGGCTGGGTACATACCCTATTTTACATGTCGCCCCCCACCCCCCAAAGTACACCCACCAAGGGCATGTAAAATTCAGCCCAATCTGTTTGTACAACTTTTTCTAAATATCAGAAGAATATTACATAAGCAACTTGTGCAATGTGTGAAGTTCAGATTGGTGCTCTTTTGTTTTGCTCCCCAGTGAGGAATATTACAGAGTAACACCCAGAATGCTTAGGGATAGTCATCATCAGAGAAATTTTAATATAGATATAAACACAAGTTATTGAATGTTGGAACAAACTCGAGTGTAATGATGTCCCATGAATGGTATTCAAATTGCTCAAGCTGAGTTCAAAAGAGATCATGGGGTGTTAATGGATTCTACATTTTTTGTGTGGATGAACAATTACCAAACTAATGCTGAAACCATATAGTCAAATGAATGTCGTATAATCCAAAATACATTACTATAAAACCAAATTGTTCTCTCTAATGGATGATACCACAGCTATCATAAGCAGTTCCGTTACTGAAACATAAGAGGTACATTTAAACTTGAAGGCACTGCACAGAAAGTCACATGATTGATCACCCAATCAGAGAACCAAGTTATAAGATAAAACAACCCTGCACTTGTTAGCCTTGAAATGAGGCAATTAAAGGGTGACCTCATTGAGGTATGCAAGATGGGTTCAAATTGGTGAGAGACGACTTTAAGGACTGATGTTAAGATATTCATACAACAGCTTCCTGGTCGGGTAATAGAAGGAAATAAACCTTGGAATCACTTGGTAAACAACTGGATGCTGTGAAGGGTGGCTAGGATATTTCTGGTTGGATGGTCAGGACAGTCATTCACTAGGCTTTAGTGGAAAACGCTAAATCCCTAAGTGCTAACAAAAAAGTACAAGTATGCCTTTCTATAATATTCCAAGAGATTACTTTCCAGCAAGTGCAGGTAGCTCGTCTTTGAAGAGAAGTGAGCTTCTGGCTCAGTATTTTCAATATCGTAGCTGAGAAACGTTACTAATCTTGAATGCTCAAGATACCAGTAAATAGCAGCAGCCTTTGACAGTTGGGGAAATTGATTTCTTCCGACAAGGGAGTCTAACTTAAACTATGAGAATCATCAAATGATATCCTAGGTGTTGCGTTTTGACAACTTGTCAGTTCTGTTTTAGTAAACTATTCATTTAGTGTGTCCCTTGATACAGAAGCAAGAAACATGATAAGATGTGTTTTATTCTTTGCAAGTGAAACAGCCCAGAAGCATTTAAATTTGATGATCTGCTCTATTTATTTACATCGCATTGCATTATATACTTAACTTTCCATACATGTTTTATCTAGTTAAGTCTCATTGTTACAAACCTGTAGGGATGGATTGAAGAATCAGTTGGTTCATCTCATTGAGATTTAGAGACAATCACGGAACTTCATTTTGCCTGAAGTAATCAGAACATATTATGATCAGGCTCTGTTGTAGAGTGAATTCATTCTGCTTAATAAAGGGTCAGATCATTGACAGTTTAGGATTGAACACAATTTTTCCTGTGACTGTACCAATTGAATAAATGTCCACCTTTCCTACTTAGGTAGTTTATATTGAATTTATTTCTAATCTCGGAAAGGAGCTCTATTCTATATATGAGGTCTAAATAAACAAAGCATCAGATTCTTTTAACCTTGCTTATCATTAGTAAATTTTTAAATCTTGTTCCTTGTATGTATCTTCGCCAATATTAATCCTCAACCAATAACATAAAAACATATTATATGGTCATTTATCTCATTACTGTTTGTGAGACTTTAATGTGTGCATTTTGGTACTGCGTTTGATGACATTATGAAAGTTATGCCTATCATGAATATTATGCCTATCCAACTCCCTTAGCACACAGTAACTGACTTGCACAACCACAAAACACTTTTCAACAATTCAGCACCCTTAATGCATTACTTTACCTTTCTCATGCTACTTCACAGAATCAGAGAAAGTTTATGGCACAGAAAGAGGCCATTTGGCCCATCATGTCTGCGCAGGCCAAAAACAAGCTGCCCAGCCTAATCCCACTTTCCAGCATTTAGTCCATAGCCCTGCAGGTTACAGCACTTCAGGTGCATATCCAGACACCTTTTAAATGAGTTGAGGGTTTCTGCCTCTACTACTCTTTCAGGCAGTGAGTTCCAGACCTCAACAACCTGTTGGGAAGAAATTTTCCTTATTTTCCATCTAGTCTTTCTACCAATCACTTTAAATCTATGCCCCCTCATCACCAACCCCTCTGCTAAAGTAACTAGGTCCTTCCCATCCACTCTATCTGGGCCCTTCACAATTTTGTACATCTTAATTAAATCTCCCCTCAGCTTCCTCTGTTCCAAGGTGAACAATCGCAGCCAATCCAATCTTTCCTCATAGCTGCAAATTTCCTGTCCTGGCAACATCTTTGTAAATCTCCCCTGTACCCAATGCAAATACACACTTTATGTAATGAGGTGACCAGAACTGAAGTTTTATATAGTTCCAGCATAACATCCCTGCTCTTATACTCTATACCCCGGCTAATAAATAAAAGGATTCCATATGCTTTCTTAACAACCTTATCAACCTGTCCTGTTACCTTCAAGGAACTATGGACATCCATTCCAAGGTCTCTCACTTCCTCTACTCCTGTCAGTATTCTCCCATTTATTGTGCAATCCTTTGCCTTGTTTGACCTCCCCAAATGCATCATTTCACACTTCTCTGGGTTGAATTCCATTTGCCGCTTTTCTACCCACCTGACCAGTCCAGTGATATCTATCTCCCTGCAGTTCATAGTAATCCTCCTCGCTATCTACTGCATGGCCAATTTTTGTGTTGTCTGCAAACGTCTTGATCATTCCTCATACATATATGTCCAAACCATTAATATACACCAACAAAAGCAGGGGACCTAGTACTGAGCCCTGCGAAACCCCTTTCAAAGAGCCTTCCAGTCACAAAAACATCCATCAACAATTACCCTTTCTTTTCTGCCCCTGAGCCAATTTTACATCCAGCTTGTTACATTCCCCTGGACCCCATGGGCTTTTATTTTTTTAACCAGTTTGCTATGTGGGACCTTGTCAAAATTCTTGCTAAAATCCATGTGGGCCACATCAACTACACTACCCTCATCAATGCTCCTTGCTTCATCAAAAAATTAAATCAAATTAGTCAGACACCACCTTCCCACAACAAATCCATGCTGACTGCCCTTGATTAATCCATGCCTTCAAAGTGACAGTTTATCCTGTCCCTCAGAATTGATCCCAATAATTTGCCCACTACTGAGGTCAGCCTGACGTACCTGTAATTATTCAGTCTATCCCTCCATTCCCTTTTTAAACAAAGGTATAACATTAGCAGATCTCCAATCCTCTTTACCTCAGCTACATCCAGCAAGGATCGGAAAATGATGGTCAGACCCTCCGCAATTTCCTCCCTGACTTCTTTTAACAGCCTGGGGTACATTTCTTCTGACCCTGGTGATTCATCCACTTTCAAGGATGCTAATCTGCCCTTAATACTTCCTCTCTCTCCCTATGTTTGTCACATCCAGTTCTTCACACTTTTCCTGCTCAACTGCAATGTCTGTATTGTCACCACTTTTGTGAAGACAGATGCAAAGTATTCATTAAGATCATATCCACATCCTCTGGCTCCACATAAAGGTCATCTTTTCAGTCTTTTATGAGCCCCCTTCTTTCCTTAGTTATCCTCTTACTCTTAGTGTATTGATAAAACATCTTTGGGTTCTCCTTGATTTTGTTTGCCAATATTCTTTCATGCCCCCTCTTTGCTTTCCTAATTTTCTTTTTCCTTTCACCCTTAGTCTTTTTATACTGTTCTCTGAGTACTTGCCACATATTGCTCAGCTGCCAGCCTTAACCTCCCTTTTGGGGATATGATTGTTGCACAATGCTCACCACAAGTAGACTACTGGACGAGGTATAAACCCAATGCCTTTACATTTAAATCAAACACTTGCTTTATGGATAAGACCATGCAGCTCATTGATACCCATTGGGCTATTGCCGTTTGAGATCACAAAGCTGGCAGCATCTTTCCAGCATCACAAGAGTAACTGAGCTCCTGGCATTTTCTGTTCCCTGGCATTTGTGTGAAGCACTATACAGCTACAACCTCTCACTTCCTTTCTCTGTCTCTTTAATCCTGGGGGGATAATGTTCACCCATTCTTACCTCCTTTATACTTTCCTGTAGAGCCATCTCAGCAACAGGGAGAACAAATGGAGGACAATAATAACGTTGAAGGCCAGGGAGAGAAGCTGGGGAGGTTTTTCACAAGAGGCGGAGATTTTTCTCCTTTGTCATGTCTGTTGAGGAGGAGGATGATGACCAGCCCACTCTTCATTTCCAGCTGCTTCAATCTGCCCATCATCCTCTGCCTCAAGATTACCACTTGCTATCCTTCTTTCATGCACCAATTCATACAATAATTACATTCTCATCAGGAATGAGAGAGTGTAGAACACAAATGCCACCAGGTGTTTCAGAGCTGTAGGACCCAAAACTGGGGCATACTCAAGTGAAGAGAAAGACATTAGAATCATAGAATGCTTACAGCACAGAAGGAGGCCATTTAGCATGACACGTCCATGCCATCACTGCAAGAGAACCTTAACTAGTTCCACTTCCCTATTCTTTCCCTGTAGCCCTGCCATTTTTTTCTCTTCAGGTGCTTATCCAATTCCCTTTTGAAAGCCATAATTGAATCTGCCTCCATCACACTCATAGGCAGAGCAGTCCAGATCCTAACTACTTGCTGCATGTCACCTTTGGTTCTTGTGGTAAAGTGGAGTGCTATTTACCTTTAAGAGAATGCAGTTAGTTGACCATGTGACTGTAATGACCAATCGCTACACAGTGGTGCTTGGGTAACTCTAAGTCTAGAGCTGGTAGTGATTGAAGAAGTACACTAGGGGCAGAATCTTGCCCTGGGATGGCGGGCGGGCCCCACCAGCTTGGCAGTGGGCAGGCGGCCGACCTCTGCCACTGAAACGGGGCCCGCCAGCATTTTGAGTGGGTGGGCCAATTAAGGGCCGTCCAGCGGCCTGCCCGACAGGAAGTGCTATGTGCTTCCTGTGCTGGGGTCGGTGGGGGGAGGGTATTCCCCAACTGTCAAAGTGCGCTCTTTTGCACATGTGTGTGAAAGAGTGCACTGCTCCCTGAGACAAAATACTGTCTCAGGGAGACCAGTGACAGTCCGAAAAACTTTAAAAATACAAAAATTAAAAAATTATTAACGTGTCCCCCTCATGTGACAATGTCACACAAGATGGGACATGTTAATAAAGACCACATAAACGTTATTAGCTTTTAAAATACGGACATGAAACTTCATCCCACCAGCTCCTGGCCTGCCCCCCAGCCTT
The DNA here is from genome assembly GCF_017639515.1 of Carcharodon carcharias. Classification (NCBI taxonomy): domain Eukaryota; kingdom Metazoa; phylum Chordata; class Chondrichthyes; order Lamniformes; family Lamnidae; genus Carcharodon; species Carcharodon carcharias. The sequence continues at coordinate 38,859,621 of NC_054474.1, read as the reverse complement.
AAGCTTGGACGGGCAGGTATTTAATTACTTTAACTAGCCTCTCAATGGCCTCAATTGGCCATTGACATGTTGGGGGGGCAGACAGCTGATTTCACGGTCTGCCCACCTTCCTAAAAGTTTAAATGGACCGGGATGACGTCAGGGATTCCTCCCAACATCATCCCGTGTTATTTTCCCCTCGGTGACTGGGCCCGTCCCCAAATCACCGAGGGGAATATCCTGGCCATGGTGTTAGTGCTCTGTTCTTAATTCCAATAAACCACCAGTGTTTGTTCAGTTAATCGGTCTCTCTGCCTATATTACTTCAAGCACCAACTAATGTGTTAATATCAAGGTGCAGCTAGAGTTCACCAGATAAAGCGAACCTGATAACCAAAAACATAAAAGTTCTTTTGTCATTCATTTTATAACAGCGTGCTCTGGCTCTAAACCCTTCCATCAATGGGAGCAGCTCCTCTCTAACCACTCTGAATAGACCCCTCATGATGTTAAACACCTCTATCAAATCTCCTCTCAACCTTCTTTTTTCTAAGGAGAACAACCCCAGTATCTCCAATCTATCCATGTAACTGAATCTCCCACGTATCCCTCATCCCTAGAACCATTTTCTTACATCTTCTGTGCCCTCTCTGAAACATCCTCCCAAAAGTGTGGCTCCCAGAATTGGATACAATATTCCATTTGAGACCAAGTCAGTGTTTCATCAGGTTCATCATAACTTCCTTGCTTTTTAAAAAAAATTACTCTTTCATGGGATGACTTGCAAAGTCATTTCCAAAGGCAATTAAGAGTCAACCACATTGCCGTGGACCTGGAGTCAGATATAGGCCAGACTAGCTAGGAAGGCAGATTTCCTTTCTTAAAGGGCATCAGTGAACCAGATGGGTTTTTACGACAATCCATGATAGCTTCATGGCCACCATTACAGAGACTAGCTTTCAATTCCAGACTTTATTAAATGAATTTAAATTTCACCAGCTGATGTGATGGGACTTGAACCTTTGCCTCCAGAAGCTGAGTTTGGGCATCTGGATTACTAGTCCATTGTCAATCGCACTACGACACTGTCTCCCTATGCCTCCATAAAGCCTAGGATCTCCGATGCCTTATTTACCACTTTCTCAACCTGCCCTGCCACCTTCAATGATTTGCACACATATACCCCAGGTCTCTGTTACTTTACCCTTTTAGAATTTAACCCTTTAATTTATATTCCATCTTTTCATTCTTCCTACCAAAATGTATTACTTCACACTTCTTGCATTAAATTTCATTCACCAGTTGTTCATCGATTCCACCAGTGTGTCTTTGTTCTCTTGAAGCCCATCACACTCCTCCTCACAGTTCACAATACTTCCAAGTTTTGTGTCATCTACAAATTTTGACATTGTGCTCTGCACACCCAAGTCAAGGTCACTAATTATAGAGCAAGAAAAGCCGTGGTCCTAATACTGACTCCTGGGATGTGCAAGTAATTGCAAGTTGTTGTTGTTGAGTTTACAGTACTCCTTTGTGAGCCCATAAGCTTAAAGTTCCTTACAGGTTACAATGCAGAAATCAGCAGCTGCACTGTACTGCACAGCAGTTATCTACCTTAGGCGTCTCCCTCTATGAAGGTGCAAGATGAGTTTAGAGAGAGAGTAAAGGGAGATGTCAGGGAAACTAGAGAAAAACACAGATTTATTATGGGGATAGGGGAGCTGGGGAACAATTTTAGCTGAAATGAAGCTGCGGTCATCTTTGCTTTCCTGGGGCAAAAACGGTTTTGGCAGAAGGGCCAGAGGCTCAATAGCACTTGATATGGCCCAGGCAGATCTAGTATTGGGCTGCACACTAAATATACTTAACTCTGTATCAGTCAGGAAGCAGAAATGTGCACCATACCAGGAGGGTTGACAGCATGTGAGAGAGTAAAGGTTTTTGATTGGGATAGGGGCATCAAATGTGAGGGGATGGTCATGCAGATTGATAACCATTCAAGTACTGTGGCAAATGGAGTCCATAGGCTATCCAATTGGAATTTAGAAAGCACAATTGTGATTTTGGATAAGTAAAATAAATTAGAGTTTTATTCCTAGGGATGGACACAGATAGATGGTAGGAAGGAGATAGGGGATATGGGTAGCGATGGAAGTTGTCAGAGATGGTATTGGGCTGAACTTTCCCCCTGTCGGAGGTGTGGTGTGGAGGTGGACGGGAGCGAGCGCAAACCCAATCGGTGCCCCCGATTGGATGCGTGCCGCCATTTTACCTGGGCGGGCCAAATAAGACCCGCCCAGCGCGATGCACACCTGGAAGCGCTGTGCGCTCCCTGTGCGGGCGGGGGGGAGGATTCCCTGAGTTGGGGCCTGCACTATTTCATGCATGCGTGCGAAACAGTGCAGAAATCTACCTGAGGCACAGAGGTGCATCCGGGAGATTAGTTTAAGTTCTGAAAAATTTAATAAAGGAAAAAAATTTTCAAGGGCAAGTCCCCTCATGTGAAACTGTCACATGAGCTGGGACACGTCCATTAATTTTTTCAAATGTTTTTATTTAATTAATAAACCCTTCATGAAACCCCATTCCGCCCGTCAATGAGGTTTCATGAAAAATGCAAAGGCCGCCTGGGCTCTTCATCTGCCCGCCAATCTTAAGGTTGGACAGGCAACATTCTCAACAACTTTAATTACTTTCTTAATGGCCTTAATAGATCTTTGACAGTTTGGTGGGCGAGCAGCCGACGCGTCTGTGGGCCCGCCGAACTGACAATCTAAATGACGTGCGGTGACATCAGGACCTGTGCATCACTTTACATGTCGGCAAGCAGACCCCGCCCCCGCTTGCCAACCCGAAAATTCTGCCCATTGCCTGTGGTGACATTAGAGAGGTCATAGAATAGGACAAGATCAAAAAGGTGGCCATGAATATGGCTAAGAGAGGACAGACTATCAATGAATTCAGAAAAGCAAGGGGAGGGGGAGCTGAGATGGAGAGTAAAATCCAGAAAATGAGAAGTCACTCAATTATGCAGAAGCTAAGGAAAGGAGTGAGGATATCTCAGGGAAAAAAGTACTCAGGATAAAGCTTGGGGGGTGAGGGGGGGGGGTGGGGGGGGGGTGGTTGGTGGTGGTGGGGGGTGGTGGTGGGGGTGGGTGGGTGGGGGTGGTGGCATTGGAGAGTTTTAAAGCTACTAGAGGAAAGGCATGGAGGCAAAGTATACTTCAGTAATAAAGGCTAAACCTGCATTGCAGTGGTTTTGGGTGGTGAAAAGCATATCCAGTTTGTCATTAAAGAATTGTTTTAAATATGCAGTTATTCAACGGTCAAGATTGATGTCCAGATGTGATGGTATCAACTGGTCGTGAACCACATTGTCAGTTACGCTTATGAATGTTGATATTATCAAAAGCTTGGTGTGAAGCTTGACATCAAACCAAAGTATTAATACAAAAATGCTGGTCTTTGGAGGATACATCTCCGCTCCCTTTTTTAAAAAAAATGGAACAACAATCCCACAGAATTGCAATATGTCCACTACAATTTCCACACATGGAATGTACCTATTTCAACTTTGATTGAGAGATAGATCAACTGTTCCCTTAACAAATGTAGACACTTGGCAATAGTTCACATTACCTAGCTGTGATCAGGAATTATGTTCATTGGAGTGAGAAGATTGGAGTGTAACAGCTGCAATAGTTATTAAGTTCCAGCTTTCAAAATTTTGCTGAGAGAATGACACTATGAACAATTCCACAATACAGCAAATATAATTAACTAAAATTCAGGCAAAATAACTAATAGGGAAATTGGAGCTTATTTTTGTTTTTAACATTTTATAGCCTCAACCTACATACAACCTTCTGAAAGAGGTGGCTAACTCAAGTATTTTGTGTCAAGATTGTTCCAGCCATTCCTGAACCTGCTTTTGTGCACAGTTGATGTTAAGCTTAAGCAACAACTTATAATTTTGCTAAATTTCTCCAAGACTAGTCAACCATTTTCTGTATTCCTTGCGGAAAAGAATAGCACTAACCTTAACCTAATAATAAACATCACACATAAATTGTACCTTATTTTGCAGTTATCATTTGATTAATGCTCAAAAAATAACCATAAATATGTAAGAAGCTGTAATCTTTGCATATTTATAAATATTGTTATCTATAGCATACAGGACAAGACTCAGAATCTAATTATCTTAAAAGTTGGTCTCAGTATACATTGTGTTAATCTCAGTTGCCTCAGGATATGTTTTAGTTGCAGATAGGTCTTTGAGTTCCAGTTCAAACGCATTGCGAAATCTGTGAATAAAATAGGAATTCAGGTCACAACTCAGCTGGTCTTGTCAGCTTATTGGGGAGGAATGTCTCTGATGTTAACTCAATGCACCTGTTACTGTTGACACTGATTTTGCAGATAAGCCTTTGATAGTGGATCAGCAGAATTATTAAGCGTAGACAGGTACCAGGATGCCAATGGAATAACAAGATGCTGTTCAGCAAACACTATGGACATTTTGTGGCCAAGATATTTACCTCTCATTAGGAACCTTTAGATGTTGAGATCCAGAGTTCTTTATACCCAAAGGCCGATAGTGGCCAATTAAAAAATAGGGTACAAATTTGACATGGTCCATTTTTGGTTCCAGACTCATTGTTTTGAGGGAAGGGGCCCAAGGACAGACCAAAATTGGGCCTCAGGCCTTATCTAAAAATTCTGTGTTAATTGTCAGCACTTGCCTCACCGCCACCTCTAAGGAGAATTACATTTTGGATCACCTCCCTACCACCATCTCAAGGGCAATTATGAATGGGCAATAAATGCTGGCCTAGCCAGCGATGCTCACATCCCATGAACGAACAAGAAAAGGCTCACTACAACATGTGTCACTGGAGAGTGATCAAGAGCCAGAACCCTGGATGATTTTTCTTTCCTCCTTAATGCACAGACATTAATCCCACCACTTTTCTCCTGGTTGGGTAACTCAGCAGAAACCAGGGATTGTACCCAGGACTTTTCTTGAGCTGTATGCATAAGTATGGCAGTGCATTTATCCACAAACCGTGAGGGAAGCCTAAGACTGAGTGTTCTGAATTAGCAATTTCACAAAGATAATCCAACAAACAAATGGAAAAAAAATGCATTCCAAGCTCAGTGTGATATTATTTGCATACATATTGCTTAGTCCATGGAGCACGAACATTAATTAATTCTCAATGAATATCAGATTTACTGCCTGGGATTGGATGACGCGGCAGTTGTTAATTGTCCATGAAAATGTGAGCATTAGTTGCCTCTCTTAGGAGCTTGAGCAATTTGATTGCAGTAATTGGTGCGAGATGCTACATTGTAAATGTCAAACACCAGTTTGAATGGTGAAGATAACTGGCCCGTATCAGAGAAAGAAAGCAGATAAGCAGTCAACAAATAGATTTATTTACCTGTTAGTCTATTGGAATGGAAGGAACATAATTATTTTTATACAGTTTTACTGAGATTGCTTCCACTCAAAGGAAGAATAAAATATGTAAAAATTTCATCCAGCCCAAGGAAAATGTGCAGTGAGCACAGAGAATTTATGGATTCATTAAGGATAAAACAAAGAAGAGAATTAAAGGGGTACAGAAGAAAGGCGTCATTTAATGCCAATGTTTCCAGCTTGTATTAGATATGGAAGCCCAAATTATTCACCCAGTAATGATGAAGGAAAGCCAGTATACTGCAGATCGTGATGTAGAAGTCAATCTGGCACATGAGATGACCCCATTTCTCCTGCCCCAAAAATTGTGTTTATGCATATACTCGGCGCATAAGTTGCCCACCACCCCTCTTTTTAGCCACAACATACTTTACTCGCATTAGTAGTCAGCCTCAAATTTTTACCCCACAAATGCATGTTTTATTTACCTTATAACTGAATGCAAGGGATCAAGCAGGCGATACGGGCTGTGTTGCGAAGATGTGCGGGATTTAAGACACTCCCACACAGACCAGACTCCATACAATGAACGACGAAGAGAAATGAATCTTCCATCAAAAAGAATGAAGTATGAAGCTGGTTTCAAGCTAAAAGTCGTAACTTTTGCTAACTTGTCAAATAATTCTGCTGCAGTGAGGGAATTCGGTGTGAAAACTGGTGCAAGAATGGAAGAAGAAGGAATCCGCTCTGAAGAAGATGCATGAGACCAAATGCGCCATGAGAACAGGGACCAGCCACTGGCCTGATCTTACGAAGCGGTCCTCAAATCATCAGAGATAAAAACAAAAAACTGTGGTTGCTGGAAATCCAAAACAGAATTACCTGGAAAAACTCAGCAGGTCTAGCAGCATCGGCGGAGAAGAAAAGAGTTGACGTTTCGAGTCCTCATGACCCTTCGACAGAACTGATTGAATGTTAGAAGAGGGGTGAAATATATGCTGGTTTAGGGTTGGTGGGGGAGAGAAGAGAAGTGGGGAGGGTGGTGTGGTTGTAGGGACAAGCAAGCAGTGATAGGAGCAGATAATCAAAAGATGTCACAAACAATGGAACAAAGAAGTGTTGAAGGTGGTGATATTTTCTAAACGAATGTGCTAATTAAGAATGGATGGCAGGGCACTCAAGGTACAGCTCTAGTGGGGGTGGGGTGGAAAGACTAGCCCAGCATACAAGATTTAAAAATAATGGAAATAGGTGGGGAAAGAAAAATCTATATAAATTATTGGAAAAAACAGAAGGAATGGGGAAGAAATGGAAAGGGGGTGGGGATGGAGGAGGGAGTTCAAGATCTAAAGTTGTTGAATTCAGTATTCAGTCTGGAAGGCTGTAAAGTGCCTAGTCGGAAGATGAGGTGCTGTTCCTCCAGTTTGTGTTGGGCTTCACTGGAACAATGCAGCAAGCCACGGACAGACATGTGGACAAGAGAGCAGGGTGGAGCATTGAAATAGCAAGCGACGGGGAGGTTTGGGTCTTTCTTGCAGACAGACCGCAGGTGTTCTGCAAAGCGGTCGCCCAGTTTATGTTTGGTCTCTCCAATGTATAGGACACCTCATTGAGAGCAACGAATGCAGTAGACTAAGTTGGGGGAAATGCAAGTGGAATGCTGCTTCACTTGAAAGGAGTGTTTGGCCCTTGGACGGTGAGGAGAGAGGAAGTGAAGGGGCAGGTGTCGAGGAGTTGGGGGTGACGGAGGAGTGGACAACGTTGACAGGGCCCTCAACCGTGTCCGGCCCATCTCCCCTGCATCCGCCCTCACACCTTCTCCTCCCTCCCAGAAACATGATAGAGTCCCCCTTGTCCTCACTTATCACCCCACCAGCCTCCGCATTCAAAGGATCATCCTCTGCCATTTCCGCCACTCCAGCATGATGCCACCACCAAACACATCTTCCCTTCACCCCCCCGGCGGCATTCCGTAGGGATCGTTCCCTCCGGGACACCCTGGTCCACTCCTCCATCACCCCCTACTCCTCAACCCCTACCTCTGGCGCCTCCCCATGCCCATGCAAAAGATGCAACACCTGCCCCTTCACTTCCTCTCTCTTCACCGTCCAAGCGCTCAAGCACTCCTTTCAAGTGAAGCAGCATTTCACTTGCATTTCCCCCAACTTAGTCTACTGCATTCGTTGCTCTCAATGAGGTGTCCTATACATTGGAGAGACCAAACATAAACTGGGCGACCGCTTTGCAGAACACCTGCGGTCTGTCTGCAAGAAAGACCCAAACCTCCCCGTCGCTTGCCATTTCAACACTCCACCCTGCTCTCTTGCCCACATGTCTGTCCTTGGCTTGCTGCATTGTTCCAGTGAAGCCCAACGCAAACTGGAGTAACAGCACCTCATCTTCCGACTAGGCACTTTACAGCCTTTCGGACTGAATATTGAATTCAACAACTTCAGATCTTGAACTCCCTCCTCCATCCCCACCCCCTTTCCATTTCTTCCCCATTCCTTTTGTTTTTTCCAATAATTTATATAGATTTTTCTTTCCCCACCTATTTCCATTATTTTTAAATCTTGTATGCTGGGCTAGTCTTTCCACCGCACCCCCACTAGATCTGTACCTTGAGTGCCCTGCCGTCCATTCTTAATTAGCACATTCATTTGGGTAATATCACCACCTTCAACACTTCTTTGTTCCATTGTTTGTGACATCTTTTGATTATCTGCTCCTATCACTGCTTGCTTGTCCCTACAACCACACCACCGCCCCCCCCCACTTCTCTTCTCCCCCCCGACCCTAAACCAGCATATATTTCACCCCTCTTCCAACATTCAATCAGTTCTGTTGAAGGGTCATGAGGACTCGAAACGTCAACTCTTTTCTTCTCCGCCGATGCTGCCAGACATGCTGAGTTTTTCCAGGTAATTCTGTTTTTGTCTCAAATCGTCAGATTGGTTTCTTTGTTACCAGAAATGCAATGCATATACATGCACATAAGTGAGCCAAATCAAACCCTGAATCAAGCAAAGGTTTCAGAGCAATAGTCACTGGTGTAGCCACTTTACAGAATGCAAATGTTTTGTGTTGTGGCAGAAGACCAAGATTGCTCAGACACTACCAAAAAAGCCTTGATGCCAAAATTACCAGTTTCCAGTGATTCATCATCAGACAGTGGCAAAAAACACGAGTACTCATTATGTCACATCAGCAACATGGATGAAACACCCTTTAAATTCTGACATGCCCAGCAACCAAACTGTTGACCAGAAAGATCCAAAAGAGTTCTAGTGAAAACCACAGAACATGAAAAGACAAGACTCAAAGTAGTACTAGTCTGCGTGGCTAACAGAATGAAATTAAAGCCTATGATAATTTTCAAAAGTAAAACCATGCCAAAATGAAGTTCCTGCAGGAGCTTTTGTGCATGTCCATGACAACGGTTGGATAGTTATGGATGGAGTGAAGTTATGGATCGATAATGTATGGAATGGTTGTCACAGTGGCCTACGTAAAGAATGCAGCTCATTAGTGTTGGACATGTTCAGATCCCATATAACTGATGAGATCAAGAGGCACCTGCAAAGAAATAACACCAAATTGCAGTTATACCAGGAGTCTAATGTCCAGCGGAAGAGGTTTTTGTTTGAGAGAGAATCACACATTTTGGGTTTAATATTATACACAGTTTTTAAAAGTGAGCCAAATCTCTGAGTGACCAAGAGTCATGCCCAGATTCATGCCCGAGGCTGTCAATGATACCCAGGAGGCCAATTGCGATGGGAATACGGGGCAGCATAGAATGGTTGATATTCCAGGGAGGGGAAGGGTTGGGTGCAGGGGAGCGGTCACACTCAATTTCCTTGCCCTCTGACCCAAGGCAGTTCGAGCTCCCAGCTAGGCCGCACTGGAAGCCTGGGATTCGCCTGTGCCCGAGGTTCCCCTGCCTGCCACCTGTAGCCTTTCAGCAGCTGATTGAGCAGGGTCTTCTCGTTAGCTCCCAGGTGCCAGGTGATGAGGGGCGGAAGAGGATTGCATCTGGACTTGATGGCAGCCATTTTGGCGCTGTCCTTCTGGCAGGTCGGAATCTGCATCATCTGAATCTTGGTGGCCCTGGAATCGTGGAGCCAGAACCTGGATGAGATCTTTCTCCATCAGCCAGAAGTCAGCCATCTTCATGGCTTTCTCATCCGTGTCACCCCGCTTCGCGTAGCCCACAAGCTTTTCAGCGTATGGTTTCATCTTGTCAGCCTGTGCCAGCATGGTTTCAATCCTCTCATGCCGGACTACCGCAGTCACAAGGTTCCATAACAGATGGAGGCGGGATTGGGGTCTGAGACCCATCCGATGGGTCATGGTTGCCATGGCTGATGCACAGGACAGTGGTAAGATGCATCTTTCCAAGGGGCTGGGGGCTCATGAAACAGTGAGCATCCCAACTTCAGGAAGTCTTAAAACAACTTAAAAATCGAGGTCTAATCCGAGACCGAGGATCTTCACCCGCAGCTCCGGCGAGGTTTTAAACTCGGTTTCCTCCCTTTTTGTTTTTTGACCAAACATAAGCAACCACTTTATTCCCGCCTGGGCGCCGCCATTTATGGACAAAAAACCTTTACCAAGATTGGAAATATGCACTCTGCCGTACTTGAAGATTTATGTAATTTTGTTATCAAATCACGAGATGACATTATTGAACAACGTATTATTAGATCATTCAAAAAATGCAGGACATCCAATTTGATGGATGGAGAGGAAGGTGATTTCTTGTGGAGGAATGATTCTGAAACCAAAAGCACCACATTTTATCCAGAGAGGGATCCTTACGATGATACCATAGCCAAAATGAGGCAGAATCAATTTGGCAAACTGTGCTTCAGATGCCAAAGACAATGGCCAAGGTTTTCTGCTCTCATTTGCAGCAGGCTTCATGGCAGGTGGGAGCGGAAAATAACACGAGAAGGCCAGAAACCGGTTTTACGGCGTCATAAAGCTTGGTCCTGATTGTGCCCTCCAGTTGTCAACGGTGGGCCGTGTTTCTGGCTGCAGCACATCGGGAACCTCATTTCAATATTTTTGAATCTTATTATAAGTTCTCCTCACCGGACTCATCCCCCTACGTTAGATCATCATGGCACACTGACGTGCAATTAAAATTTCACAACAAGACATAAGCAACGTGCAGCTGCCGACCTGGACTTTGCTCCTCATTTCGAGGTTTGTTCTCCTACCTTGCACAGCGGCATGCTCACAGGAATCAGTGCCAGGCTTTGCAGGCAGCATCATTTCACTTTCAGGGGGTTGTCACAGTTAAGTCTCTACCTACCAGACCAGCGGTAAGGAGGGCTTCTCATGGGAAGTAGGGCTAGGCCTGCACTTGGGAAGGGGGGGCAAGTGGCCTCACACAGGAGAAGGGGCTGCATGGCTAAGGCTGTACTGAGGGTAATGAGTGGGGAAGGTTGCACTCAGATGCATGACTCAGAGGAGGGTGAGTGAGCGATATATGTTGAACAGTGTAAGTGGCCTCAAGGTAGGGATGGGTGAGGTCCACACGGGCAATAGGCACATCCACTTCAAAATGTTCAGGGGCTAACAAACAGACATGCAACAGAAGCATGACGGGATCAAGGAATACAAGGGGTGGATGGGGAGATCTGTGAGGGAGGGAAACCTGAACATGAAGCTCCTCCAATGGGAGGGCTTACCATAGTCACACAGGGAGGGACCAAGCTGGCCTGGCAGTGAGAGCTTAGCACCACCATCTTCCAACCTGCAGCGATAGTGCAGTACAAAATTAAAACGAGAAGAAGCTCTGCTGGTGAGGGCTTTACGGCTGGATTGAAGGGCAGCTGTATGTATTGGGTGGAGTGCTGATTACATTGGCAACTGAACGGAGCATTCCCACATGAGCAGAGAGGCACGGCTGGGACATGTTAGGAACCTTTCGATGTCAATGCAGGTAATCAGGAAAGTGAAACAATGATGACCATTAATGCGGGATTAATCCTGCAAAGTGGCGCTAATCAATTTCCTTGTTCTAACCCTTTGTTCAGAGCGTGGAAATTCCCCAGAGCAATAACAAAACTCCATAGCAATTGGGCAAATGGACGAGCTCCAGAAGCCTGTCAGAAAGTTGCCGCTGGATGGTTCAGGCCCCACTCAAATATTCTCATTTCCTGAATGAACATTTACTCTAATTTTTATTCCCAAGAGTGTGGTATTGGTGTGCAGTGAATGAGGATCCCAGGGCCTGGGCTGAAAGCAGCATATCCGGGTGCCAGGCCAAAGCAATGTCATAGCAGTGGGTCATGTTGGGAAGGGGGGGACACTTGATACACACCCCGCACTGACTATCATTTCAGGGGTGAGTATTCTCGACACAGGAACAAAGCCCTTGAACCCACATTCACTGATGAGTCGTTGGCAGAAATAGGACTCTTGGAAACTAATGTGACACTTGTCTGCTTCTCATTGATACTGCAGAGAGGAGACCATTAGGAAGGTGGAGGTTGGATTTATCGGTGCCTGCATTATTGCTTACAGGCAGGAGAGAAGAAGGAGAAGATTGCGCTGGATCCTAAAGTTGCAATTCTGATGCCTAGACAGATATGGTGGAGCCTCGGCAGCATGTGTCCTTGCTGAGATGAGGTGCTATCTGGAGGAGGGAATCCCGGCATCAGACATCAGGAGTGCTGCCTCATCAAGCGGTCTCTCTAGCATCCCAGTTACAATGGCAGCCTAGAAGAGCCAGGAGCTGTCGGTAGATCCTCAGTGGTCTTGTAGCTGTGTGCCTTCAGGGTGACAAAGCTCCTCAAATTGATCCATCTCAAGCAACAGAACTATGCACTCTGTGTAACATCGATGGTGAATCAGTTAATTCAGACTTGGGACAAGGCAGCCGATGACCTTCCGCTAATGTGAATCCTTTTAGAGATGAGTCAGTCATCTGTGGTGCGTTCTTCCAAATCACACTGACATCCAGCACTCTCAGTTAGGGATCCTGAGCTACATTTATCCTCAGCTTAATATGGTTGTGGACCACTGGAGCATGACCACACTTGCCTGCCAGACATTAAAATGCCTCCTCTTTAACACAGACATTGTGCCATCATGTCCAGCCCTGCCCTTGCCAAGTCCAAAGTACACTCACATGATGAAGCCCTCAAGGCACACGTCATTGTGATTAAAGAGCACACTTCAGCTTCAGTACATCCTCGCTCCTATCCCATTGCTCCCCTCCACATTGTCTAAAGCAACCATCTGTGCTTCCAGAGCATGCTCAAAGCCAGTATTGGTCACCAGGAAATGTGTATCCGTGACTTTGGCGAGCGCTCAGGTGAGGGGATGCTCAACATTGTATCCCTAGTTTGTGATTAGAGCCTTGTCTCTGCAAGACACACAATTGCAGGGTGACAGACGCTCAAGTTTGGAAGTTTGAGTTTCAGGATTATAATGTGGCTTAGAGGGGTCGAGCTTTGTCAACTTGAGTTGAGCTTAGCAGATCTACATTCTGAAAGTTGAAAATGTAGCTGGCTGACAGCAGCGCACACAAGCTCTGAATATGGGCTCATAGCATGAAAACCCTGTTAAGAATCAGAGAGCACATGGATTTGCATGATGTATGACACTTCTTTATGCATGAACACGTTTCCTTAAATACCCTCCTCGTCCTGTGGAGATGGAAGTGATGGGGCCACAGGAAGAAGGGATTTGGATTGGCTGGATGGCCCCGGGGTGTGCAGCTGCTGCTCCTCCTCCCTGAGAGTGTCTGAGGGCCCCCTGGCTGGCTCCTTGAGGAGAAGGGGCAGCTGGAGTGAGATCTAGGTGCCCTGCCCCTCTCTCATGTAGTCACTGATGGATGCCACCAAGGGCTACAGTGATGGAGTGCTGCTCCTGCAGCAGTGCAGGACCAATGACCTGCACCAAGGTCTCCACCACGGCCACCAGCCTGCCAGCGTTGACCTCAGTGTGTTGGCATGCCAGCGCTATCGCCTCAGACTGAAGGTGGATGGACTCCTCCATCAAACGTTGCGATCTGAGGAATACTGCTGACACCCCTCCCTGCTGTTCCCTTGACTGTTGCTGTGGCTCCAGAAACTGATTTAGGACCATGTCCTGAGGCTCGTCATTTGATTCGGACTCAGCAGAATTGTGTCCTCCAGCAGTCCTCCGAGTGCCAGCGACCTCGGATGTTCCTGCCTCTGCCTGCTGCAGATCAGATTGTGCGCAGTGCTCACCAGCCTGCTCTAGAGATATGTCTCACCGAGGTGTGTGCCTCTATGTTAGTGGAGGGTGTGGGTGAGCGCTGTGACAGGTCTTCTATGTGACCAGCTTTCCTCTGGTTACTCATCCGAGGTGTCCTTGGTGCTGGAGATGAGGATTGCGAACACCTTTGGACGCTTGCCAGAGGTGCCTATGAGAGAAAGTAGAGATAATTAGTGCACAGCAAGTGACTCTAAAACAGGACAAAGCACTCACAGTGCGGTTGCCTGAGTGATAAGCTGGTGAAAGATCCTCACATGAGTGTGTGCTGCCAACCCCACCATTGGCACAGGCACAGTCAATGTCCTCTCCAGCCAGCTCGATGGCTCAACTCTTGAACACTGTGAGGACCTTGATGTCGGGCTCTCCACTCTCTGTCTGGGAGCTCTCCCTTCTGTTGTGCACGAGCTTGACTTGCATAAAGGCAGACAGAGAGAGTGTGAGCAAGTCCCATGCCAGGGCAGATGGTTAGGATAATAAAAACAGGAAATGCTGGAAAAACTTAGCAGGCCTGGCAGCATCTGTGGAGAGAGAAGTCTCTAACATTTCGAGTCCATATGACTCTTCTTCAGAGCTCAGGTCATACAGACTCGATACATTAACTCTGTTTCTCTCTCCACAGATGCTGTCAGGCCTGCTGCGTTTTTTCCAGCATTTTCTGTTTTTATTTCAGGTTTCCAGCATCCGCAGTATCTTGCTATTATTTCAAATGATAAGGATGCCTGGCACATGTGGATGGTGAGGGGACTATGGACGGAATGAGGACGCTATCTCCAGAGTAGATGAGCCCTAATGGAGATGTGAGTGTGTGAGTGAGCGAGCGGTGATGTCCTTGAGTGGCAGTGAGTGAGATGCCAGTGAATGCGTAATAGGATTGTGAGTGTGTCAGTTGAGAGTGATGAGGTGGTTGACTTACTGCGGTGGAACAGATGATTCATCATCTTCTTGCTCTAGATAGCTGATCTCTTGGTCCACGTTGGCACTGACTATCACTGCCACCACCTCCCAAACCAGATTGGTCAACTTGCTGGACCCCTCGGCCAGAGCAGAGGGAGAGGACATGGCGATGGGCCTCGACCACGTCCAGCAGGTGCTCCAGTGAGCCACCACTGAATTTTGGGTCTTATGTCTTCTTCAGTTTCGGGGCCATATCTTCAGTGAAGCAGTCCTGGGCTGCTGACATTGAGAAGGCAGTGCGCTGCTGCACTTTAAATATGGTGCCCAGAGTGAGGAAGCAGTGAGCTGACAACTGGGCGGTTGAATCAGAGGCTGCCCACCAGCGATCCAGCATGTTTCCTGTGCATGCATAATTAATGAGATAGGCAGCAAACAATATGGTGTGACAATCTGCCATTGTGGCCGGTGGGTAGAATGCTGTTTCTCATACCAGCTCACGCACTTAGTGCAATCGGGGGAATATCCTGCCCAATGAATTTGACAGGTTTTGAAACACTTTCATCGTGGTTAAAGGCATCTTTTTAAATTAATTTATTCATGCCACATTAATTTATTATGAACTACCAGCGTTTTTTTTGCATTTCAACATGTTGACCACCCACACTGGTGGCTCATATTTTATAATATCTGTATATGTTGCCCCCATTTTTGGAACAATTTTTGGAGACTTCAAAGTTTAACTTGCACACTGACATACGATATGTCCAAGTCAGTGTGGTGTGTGAGCTATGGGAGAATGATGAGAGGTTGCTTTGACACTCAGAGGTGTTTCCACTGGCTGGAGAATGTAAAACATGGGGGCACAGTCTCAGGACAAGGGACATTATTTAGGAATGAGATGACTAGAAATTTCTTCACTCAAAAGGTTTTGAATCTTCGGAATTTGCTAGCCCAGAGAATTGTGAATGCTCCATAAATTGAACATATTTAAGGCTGGGATAGACAGAATTTTGTCTCTATGGGGAACAGGTGAGAAAGTGGAGTTGAAACCCCAGATTACCCATGATCTTATTGAATGGTGGGCCACAAGTCTACTCCTGCTCCTATTTCTTATGTTTTTGTGTTCTTGTAGAGCATTGCTGCTTTTATCTTTCCTGTGACTGAAGTCACATGGGATGAAGGTGCATTGAGTCACCTTGATGAAGTGCTGCAGTACATCTTGCGGATCATAACTATTTGAGTCACAATGTGCCAGTGTTAGAGGTGGTGGATAATGACAGATGCACCAATCAGGCAAATGCAATGTCCTGGATAGTAACTCCGTGTTTAAAGATGACTCTGTGGAGCAAATTTCTGAAGTCTCTGAGTTAATTGGTCCCCATTCTGTATATAGAAAATTTAAGTTTGTCACAAACAGCTCACTAGTTGTGTAAATAATTTTCCAGGCACATCCAATTGCGATGGACAACTTAAGCACCCCAGGCACTCAGTTGATGTAACACCGTGACAATTTTGTCACTTGTATGTTATGTGTTTGGGCCACTCATTGTCTAGATATACAATCACACTGACATCTGTGCCACATACCCTGTTTATTTGGAGTCAAACTAATTCCATGTTGTAGAACTCTGATTCAGACTGTGATCTGACGGTAGCAGTTAAGAAAGCCACCTTAATTGTTACCTTTTATGCAGTTAATCAGTGAGTTAACAAATCGACAAAGTTCTATTCTTCAGCAATGTCAGTTTGTTCATTATAGGTCAGAGATGTAAAATACATTGATATTTTGTACCATAAATTTAGTCAGAATTAATTTTGGGTCTGTCAGTCACCAGTTCATAGGTCATAAAGCATGGAAGGGTAACTAATTCATTACATTTTTCACAATTCTAATAGTTGATACTGGATAATTGTTCTCTGTCTTTCTGAAAAGGTATTAAGCAAATCCACTCAAGGTGTAAGATTTTTCACTTGGTAATGCCATTATTGCACCGAGGCCGGGATTTTCCAGCCCCAACATGGCAGGAAACACCGCGGGAGATCCGGTGGCCCAGCCAAAAGCGCATTGACTTGGCGGGATCAGATGATCCCAGTGATGGGTGGGGCCAGAAAATCACGGCCAGTATCTGCGCTTTGCGTGACAGTGAAATGGAGGAAGGATGGGGAGGTTGGAGCTGTTGACATGCACAGAAACACATGCATGAAGCTTTTTAATCAGTTACAAATGCACTTTGATTTGTCACTGGTTGAGCTGAACTGAAACATTGGACATTTCTCTTAATCCACAAAAATAGAACAGCTGTAAAGAAAGCCGCTTTTAGTAGCAGGTTTTATTTCTTCTAAATGAATTAAAGCAATATTTTCAGCAGATCAGAGAGAGTCAGCATGGATTTGTAAAGTGAAAGTCATGTCTGGCAAGCTTGATTGAATTTTTTGAAGAGCTGACTAAAGTAGTCTATACAGGAATGCCTCTGGTTGTAATTTACATGGACTTCCCAAAGGCATTTGATGATAGCTCTGAAGAAGAGTACTACAGACTCGAAATGTTAACTCTGTTCCTCTCTCCACAGATGCTGCCAGACCTGCTGAGTTTTTCCAACACTTCTTGTTTTTATTTTGATGAGAGATGGTTGGCTAAAGTTAAAGCTCATAGAATTGGAGGTAAATTATTGGCCTGGATTAGAAAATGGCTGAGCAGCAGGAGACAGAGGTAGGGATAATGGGCAAGTACTCTAATTGGCAGGATGCACCTGATGGTGTCCCACAAGGATTTGTGTTGGCCTTAACTATTCATTGTAGTTATTAACAACTTTGATGATGGAATGGAACATCGAATATCCATACTTGCTGGTAACACAAGGATAGAGGGCATTGTAAGCAGTGTAGATGGAAAAATAAGTTTACAAAGAGATATTGATTGATTAAGTGAATGGACAAAAAATGGGCAGATAGATTTCAATGGAGGTAAATGTGAGGTCATCCATGTAGGACCTAAAAAGGATAGAACAGGGTACTTTCTAAATGGTGAAAATCTTGAAACAATGGAGGCCCAAAGATACTTAGGACCCAGATACAGTTACAGAAGGTAATCAAAAAAGGCTAATGGAATGCAGGACTTTACTTCTATAGGGCTAGATGTCAAAGAGGTAGAAGTCATACCCCAGCTACACAAAGCCCTGTTTACAGCACACTTGGAGCACAGTGAGCAGTTCTAGGCACCACACCACATCTTAGGCAGGATGTAATGATCTTGTAGGGAGTGTGGCATAGGTCTACCAGGATGTACCTGGATGCCAAGGGTTAAATTATAAGGAGAAATTACAGAAACTAGCATTGTATTCCCTGGAATTTAGAAAGTTAATGAAAGATTTTGTCAAGATATGATGGGAATCAGGTAGAGCAGATGGAAAGAGACCATCTCCAATGTTTTGGGAGTCTAGGATTAAGGGGAATTGAAAATGTTCAACAAAAATATATTCCATTGAAAAGCAAGAACTCACCAAGAAAGATCGACACTTAGTTTTTTTAATCCATTCATGGGATGTGGGTGTCATTGGTGAGGCTCATCCCTAGTTGCCCTTGAGAAGCTGCTGGTGAGCTGCCTTCTTGAACCCCGCAGTCCTTGTGGTGTAGGTACACCTGCAGTGCTGTGTTAGGGAGGGAGTTCCAAGATTTTGACCCAGCGACAGTCAGGATGGTATGTGGCTTGGAGGGGAGCTTCCAGGTGGTGCTGTTCCCATGCATCTCCTGCCCTTGTACTTCTAGATGGTAGTGGGTGCAGTTTTGGAAGGTGCTGCCTAAGGAGCCTTGGTGAGTTTCTGCAGTACCCCTTGTAGATGGTACACACTGCTGCTACTGTGTGACAGTGGTGGAAGGAGTGAACGTTTGTGGCGTTGGTACCAATCAAGTGGGCTGCTTTGTCCTGGGCAGTGTCAAGCTTCTTGAGTGTTGTTAGAGCTGCACTCATCCAGGCAAATGGAGGGTATTCCATCACACTCCTGATTGGGCCTTGTAGCTGCTGGACAGGTTTTGGGGAGTCAGGAGGTCAGTTACTCATCGCAGGATTCCTAGCCTCTGACCTGCTCTTGTAGCTACAGTATTTACATGGCTAGTCCAGCTCATTTCTGGCTAATGGTAACCCCCCAGGATATTGATAGTGGGGGATTCAGTGATGGTAATGCCTTTGAATGTCAAGGGGCGATGGTTAGATTCTCTCTTGTTGGAGATGGTCATTGCCTGGCACTTGTATGGTGCAAATGTTACTTGCCACTTGTCAGCTCAAGCCTGGACATTGTCCAGGTCTTGCTGCAATTACTCAAGAATTTAAGGGTAGATGAAAAGAGGCTTATAAGGTTGCAAGTCTGAGGATGGGAAGTGTTTTAGAAACCAGGAAAGGTCCAGCAAAAAAGTTGATAAAAGGGGATAAAAATAGAATATGAGAGAAAACTAGTCAGGAACATAAAAACAGATTATAAGAGCATCTACAAGTATATAAAAAGGAAGAGAGTAGCTAAAGTAAACATTGGTCTCTTATTAGCAGAGACAGGAGAAATTCTTATGGGAAATGAGGAAATAGCAGAGACATTGAGCAAATATTTTGTGTCTGTCTGCACAATAGAAGACACAAATTACGTAGCAGAGGTAGAAGGTAGCATATGTGCTAACAAGAGGAAATTAAGAGAATTAGTATCAGCAGAGAAAAAAGTGCTGGAAAAACATTAGCTGCAGAATTTTTCATCCCATGGGTGGGTACACGCTCAACCTGATTGGGAGTAAAATAGTGCGTGATGATGCCGGGCAACTGTCCCGATGTCATCGCACACACTCACGATCTTTTGGTTGGCAGGCGCACGCGAGAGGCGGCAATGCACCCACCAACAATGAAGAGGTCTATTAAGGCCCTTAAACAAGTAATTAATTTGTATTTTTCGCTGCCCGCTCAACTGTTCGGTTGATGAGCAAGTGAATAGGCTAGACAACGTTTGAACTTTTTACGAAACCTGATCCGCAGGCAGGGTGAGGTTTCCAATGGTAAATTTTAAAAAAACTTTTAAGGTCATTTTTAACATGTCCCTCTTCATGTGACTGAGTCACATGTGGGGACATGTTAATATTATTTGTAAAAGCTTTATTTTGCATTTTAAGATTCTTCAGCTCCCTGAGCCAGCTCTGTGCCCTCAGGGAGTTTTCAGTGCGCACTCCCCCATGCATGCACAAACTTCAGCGCTCGTGCTCCTCCCGCCCCCACCCCAGGAGGCTCTCAGCATGCGTTTCACGCTGGCTGGCCATTAATTGGCTGATCATGGGTGGCGGTCCATTTTGCGGCCATTTCCAGGCCCACACGCAGCACCCACCCGACGAAGGGAAAATCCTGCCTAAGGGACTAAAACCTAGCAAAACCTGGACCTAATGGCCTACGTCCTAGAGTTCTAAGATAGTTAGCTGCAGAGATAGTGGCTGCACTAGCAATGACTTTCCAAAATTCCTTATATTCCGGAACGGCCCCAGTAAATTGGAATTAACAAATGTGATGCCACTATTCAACAAAGGAGAGACAGGGAAAACAGGGAACGATGGGCCTCTTAGCCTGACGTCAGTCATTAGGAAAGTGCTGGATTCTATTAGTAAGGCAGTATTAACAATGCACTTAGAAAATCATCATATTAAAAGACCATAAGACATAGGAGCAGAAATTAGGCCATTCGGCCCATCAAGTCTGTTCCTCCATTCAATCATGGCTGATAAGTTTCTCAACCCCATTCTCCCACATTCTCCCCGTAACCTTTGATCCCCTTACCAATCAAGAACCTATCTATCTCGGTCTTAAATACACTCAATGACCTGGCCTCCACAGCCTTCTGTGGCAATGAATTCCATAGATTCACCACTCTCTGGCTAAAGAAGTTTCTCCTCATCTCTGTTCTAAAAGGTCTTCCCTTTACTCTGAGGCTGTGCCCTCGGGTCCTAGTCTCTCCTACTAATGAAAACATCTTCCCCACGCCCACTCCATCCAGGCCTTTCAGTATTCTGTAAGTTTCAATCAGATTCCCCCTCATCCTTCTAAACTCCATCGGGTATAGACCGAGAGTCCTCAAATGTTCCTCATATGTTAAGCCTTTCATTCCTGGGATCGTTCTTGTGAACCACCTCTGGACCCTCTCCAGGGCCAGAACATCCTTCCCGAGATGTGGGGCCCAAAATTGCTCACAATATTCTAAATGTGGTCTGACCAAAGCCTTATAAAGCCTCAGCAGCATATCCCTGTTTTTATATTCTAGACCTCTCGAAATAAATGCCAACATTGCATTTGCCTTTCTAACTACCTGGACTAGGACTCCCAAGTCCCTTTGCACTGCAGATTTCTGAATTCTCTCCCCATTTAGAATATAGTCTATGCCTCTATTCTTCCTACCAAAGTACATGACCTCACACTTCCCCAAGTTATATTCCATCTGCCACTTCTTTGCCCATTCTCTTAACCTGTCCAAATCCTTCTGCAGCCTCCCCGCCTCTTCAATACTATCTGTCCCTCCACCTATCTTTGTATCATCTGCAAACTTAGCCAGAATGCCCTCAGTTCCTTCATCTAGATCATTAATGTATAAAGTGAAAAGTTGTGGTCCCAACACTGACCCCTGCAGAACTCCACTAGTCACTGATTGCCATCCTGAGAAGGATCCCCTTATCCCCACTCTCTGCCTCCTGCCAGACAGCCAATCTTCTATCCATGCTAGTACCTTGCCTCTAACACCATGGGCTCTTATCTTACTGAGCAGCCTCCTGTGCGGCACTTTGTCAAAGGCTTCTGGAAGTCCAAGTAGATAACATTCATTGGCTCTCCTTTGTCTAACCTACTCGTTACCTCCTCCAAGAATTCTAACAGATTTGTCAGGCATGACCTCCCCTTGATGAAACCATGCTGATTTTGCCTTATTTTACCATGCACTTCCAAGTATTCTGAAATCTCATCCTTAATAATGGACTCTAAAATCTTACCAACGACTGAGGTCAGACTAATCGGCCTGTAATTTCCCATGTTTTGCCTCACTCCCTCCTTAAACAGGGGGGTTACATTAGCGATTTTCCAGTCCTCTGGGACCCTCCCTGACTCCAGTGATTCCTGAAAGATCACCACTAACGCCTCCATTATCTCTTTAGCTAGCTCCTTCAGAACTCTGGAGTGTAATCTATCTGGTCCAGGTGATTTATCCACCTTCAGACTTTTCAGTTTTTCTAGCACCTTCTCCTTGGTAATGGCCACCATACTCACCTCTGCCCCCTGACTCTCTTGAACTTTGGTGATGTTACTTGTGTCTTCCACCATGAAGACTGACACAAAGTACCTATTCAGTTCCTCCATCATTGCTTTGTTCCCCACTACTACTTCTCCAGCGTCATTTTCCAACGGCCCACTGTCCACTTTTGCCTCTCTCTTACCCTTTATATATCTGAAAAAACTCTTGCAATCTTCTTTTATATTACTGGCTAGTTTACCCTCATATTTAATCTTCTCCCTCATTATTTCTTTTTTAGTTATCCTCTGTTGGTCTTTGTAGGCTTCCCAATCCCCTGGTTTCCCATTGCTCTTCGCTGCATTGTATGCTTTCTCTTTAGTTTTTATGCTGTCCCTGACTTTCCTTGTCAGCCATGGTTGCCTCATCCTCCCTTTAGTATGCTTCTTCTTCCTAGGGATGAATCTTTACTGTGTCTCCCAAATTAGTCCCAGAAACTGCTGCCAATGCTGTTCCACTGTCTTTCCTGCTAGGCTCATCTCCCAGTCAATTCTGGCCAGCTCCTCCCCCATGCCTCTGTAGTTGCCTTTATTCAACTGTAATACCATTACATCTGATTCCAGCTTTTTCCTCTCAAATTGCAGGGTAAATTCTATCATATTATGGTCACTTCCCCCTAAGGGTTCCTTCACTTTTAGCTCCCTTATCAAATCTGCCTCATTACCCATCACTAAATCGAGAATTGCCTGTTCACTAGTGGGCTCCACCACAAGCTGCTCCAAAAAGCCATCTCGTAGACATTCCACAAATTCCTTTTCTTGGGATCCACTACCAACCTGATTTTCCCAGTCTACCTGCATATTGAAATCCCCCATGATCACTGTAACCTGGCCTTTCTTACGCGCCTTTTCTATCTCCTGGTGTATCTTGTGCCCCACATCCTGACTACTGTTCGGAGGCCTGTACATAACTCCCATTATATTTTATTTACCTTTGCGGTTCCTCAGCTTTGCCCACACAGATTCTACATCATCTAACCCTACGTCATTTCTTACTATCGATTTCATTTCATTTCTTACTAACAAAGCAACACCACACCCTCTGTCAACTTGTCTACCTTTTCGATAGGATGTATATCCTTGGATATTTAGCTCCCAGTCCTGATCCCCTTGCAGCCATGTCTCCGTGATGCCCACCACATCACACCTGATCAGGCAAATTCAACATGGTTTTACGAAAGGGAAATCGTTTTTAACACATGTATTCGTTTTTTGGAGATATAATTAGTAGGGTAGATAAAAGGGATAAAAGTAAATGTAGTATGCCTGTTGGTATGACGTGGCAGACGATGTGTTCCAGGCAGATCAAATCTAGGAGGGAAACTTGATCATGCAGCCACAACGATTTTGCAATTTGTATTTTATTTCGAGAGACATGCCCTGAATTCAGTAGTATTAAGTCTACCAAGGCTCCAGAGATTTCTCATAAAACTAAATTAAACATTTATTAACAAAAGAAAAGATTTCAACTACATACGTAGCTCTACAAAGTACTCCTATAATAACTCCTAAAACCCCTAATTAATCTGGCTCCAGTTACACCCCCATTAAGGCAACAGTAAAAACAAATAGATTTAAACAGATCCAGGCAAATCACCACAATACCCTGGACAGTAGAATTCAAAGTGGCTTTTCCCAGCTTCGGTTTCTGTAGCTTAATGCACAACTACTGGAAGCTTTTCACACTTTTGGTATATTTTACAATGCCTTCCTTTCTGGCCCATATCCTCTTTTGCTTCATATATGTTCCTCCCTTTTAATGCAAATTCCATCGTTCCCATGTGTGTTTGGAACTAAACCTTTCTCATAATAGAAAATGTTTTCATGGTGCTAATAGTACATTTGGGATAAGTAACCACCCGGCTTGGCCTAGCTTCTCTGGCTAGGTGTAACATCCTACCATGTCTTTGAAATTCAAACAACCCTGATTTATCTAAAAATGCAAATTCTCCATACTTCACCTTCCAAAACTTCAGCCATGTTTACATATTTAGCATTTCAAATCTAGCTTCTTTTGATGAATCAAAAGCCTCCAGATCAGCTGTCTCAAATTTAATTAAAGCCCACACACATAGGGCAGAATTTTGCCCTTGGTGGGCAAGTGGGCCCCACCAGCTTGATGGCAGGTGGACAGCCGACCCCCACCGCCAAAATGCTGCCTGCCGCCATTTTGAGTGGGCGGGCCAATTAAGGCTATGCGCTTCCTGTGTGGGGGGTTGATGAATCCCAGTTGTCAAAGTGCACTCTTTCGCGTATGCGCATGAAAGAGCATACTGCTCCCGGCGACTAAGTGCTGTCTCAGGGAGATTAGCGAGTGTACAAAACTTAAAAAATAGAAACATAAAAATATTATTAACATGTCCCCCTCGTGTGACAATGTCACACGAGATGGGACATGTTAATAAATATCACATTACATTTATTAAAGTTTTTAAAATGGAACATGAAACTTCATCCCGCCAGTGGATGAGTTTTCATGTATTATCAGAAGCCCACTGGGGCTCCTGGCCTGCCCGCCAGCCTTAAGGTTGGACGGGCAGGGCCTTTAATTACTTTAATTACCCTGTCAATGGCTTCAATTGGCCATTGACAAGTCGGCAGGCGGACAGCTGATTTCGCTGTCTGCCCACCTTCCTGAAAATTTAAAGGGACCAGGATGATGTTGGGGGTTCCTCCTTACGTCATCCCACGTCATTTTCCTGTCGGTGAGTGGGCCCCGCCCCCAAATCACCAACGGGAAAATTCTGGCTACAGAGAAACTATCCTAACCCCACCATTAACCTACTTTTAAATATATCACAATAATATTATGAGAATTATTATACTTTAACGACACCTGTATTTTCAAAAAGCATTCAGTAAGGTGCCATACAAAACTTTAATAGGCAAGATAAGAGCTTATGGAATTGCAGGTAATAGCATGGTTAGAGGATTGGCTATTGGACAGAAAACAAAGAGTAAGCATAAATGGGGTATTCTCAAATTGTAAGACCATGTGACTAGCGGGGTGCTGAGGCCTCAGCGATTTACAATCTATATTAATGACTTAGACAAAGAGACTGAGAGTAATGTATCAAAGTTTGTTGATGATACCAAGCTAGGTGGAAATGTAAGCTGTAAGGAGGACACAGAGGGACTGCAAAGACATATGGACAGGTTAAATCAGTGAGCAGCAAGATGGCAGATGGCGTATAATGTGGGGAAGTGTGAGGTTATTCACTTTGGTCATAAGGATGGAAAAGCAGAATATTTTTTACAAGGCATGAAACTTGTAAATGTTGATGTTTAGAGAGAATTGGATGTGCTCGTTCAAGGAAAGCAGAAAGTTAGTATGCAGGTACAATAAGCAATTGGGAAGGCAAATGGCAATTGGAGTACAGGAATAAGGGAGTCTTGCTACAATTGTACAGGTCTTTAGTGAGACCATATCTGGAAAACTGTATGCAGTTTGGCTCTCCAAATTGGATGCAATACAGCAAAGGTTATCTAGATTGTTCCCTGGGATGGGAGGATTGCCCTATGATGAGAAGCTGAGGGAAGTGGACCTATTCTCTGGACTTTAGAAGAAAGAGAGTTAATGCCTTTAAAACATACAAGATTCTGAAGGGGCTTGACAAGGTGAAAGCTAAGATGTTTTTTCCCCTGGCTGGAGAATCTAGAACATGGGGGCACAGTCTCATGATAAGGTGCCAATCATTTAGGACTGAGGTGAGAAGAAATTTCTTCACTCAAAAGGTTGTGAATCTTTGGAGTTCTCTACCCTGGAGTGTTGTGCGAGCTCTATCATTGACTGTATTAAAGACTGGGATAGACAGATTTGTGGTCTCTCAAGTATTCAAGGGATATGTGGAGTGTGCAGGAAAGTGGAGTTGAAGCACAAGATCAGTCATGATCATGTTGAATGGCGGGGCAGGTTTGATGAGCTGTATGATCTGCTCCTGCTCCTATCTCTTGTGTTCTTGTGTTCTTAAAACTTGAGCCAGATCTTCAAGGAGTAAAAAGGAAACATAAACACAAAGAGTGGTGGAAGTTTGGAACTCTCATTTGCAAATGACAATTGATGTTAGACCAAGTGTTAGTTTTAAATCTGAGATTGATAGATTTTTGTTAACCAAAGGTATTAAGGGATATGGATCAAAGGGAGGAATGTGGTGACAGATCAGCTCATTGAATGGCAGAACAGGCTTGAGAGGCTAAAAAGCCTTGTTCCTTTTGCTTATTATATGTTGTTACTATCAGCATGAAAGCAGACTGATATGAGCCTGGCTATTAAAGATTGTCTCTCATTTGCTCCCACCAGTTTGTATCAACAGTGTCAGATTACACTTCTGACTCAAGGGTCAAAATTGCATGGCAAGGAAGGACGTTGACGATTTTCTGTCACCACGCTGCCCTTTTGAACAAGATCAATATGCAGAGGGTCAGAATAATTGGATCATTCTGCCTATTATTATATTTCAGTTACTGACCTTCTCTGGTTTTGCCTGAATAAACATCAGTTTTCCACCTTCGTTGTTCAGCACAATCTGATTCAACAGTAGTTGGCAGATCGAGAAAGAAACAGAACATCATGTGCTAAAAGCATTCAGCATTCTGCATCTGCTCTTCTGAATTATGGTTTGGAATCTCTCATGGTGCCATCATTGCATTTACTTAAACAAAGTGCTGATCACCTCCTAAGGACCAATCCTGTTTCACTTAGAATACATTACATACCCAAATAACAATAGTTCTGTAAACCTTCACAAGCATTTAAAACATGTCTAATGATCAGTTCCCTTTTTCCAGATGTTTAATTCATTTTTCTTTCCTCTTGTCTTTCATCTCTGGACTAGATTATTTAACTCTTTAGCCTTGCTACTTATGAGGAAGCAGGGAAGGTGTGGGGGAGACTAGAAACCACTATGAAACAAATGGAGGCCAGGAGTATGGAGGTTGTGCTAAATTTACCAGGAACATCAGCGGCAGAAGGCCAACAATCAGGGATCATTAGAAGTGTTCACCTCATTTTAACCTCCTAGTGACCTCCTGACAATCAGGAGCACGGGGAAGGCCAGAGATTGGGTCCTGAGGTTTGGAGGGGGAGAGAGGCCATTTTGGGAAGTAGGAAGGCCAAAGCTTAGGGGGGGTTACAAGTTGGAGATTGGGATTTGGTGGAGGATGGGGGTGGGGAGAGGCTATCATGGGAAGAGGGAAGGTTGAAGGTCATGGCTTGAGGTGGGGTGGGGGTAGGAGGTTATAATTGCATCAAGAGGCCATGATCGGGAGGGAGGGGGCCAAGTGCTTCCTTGTGGGATGGGGTGAATACTTCTGCTCCTCCTCACCCATGGTTTGTTGCTAAGGTTGTCATCACAGAGAAGACTGGCCGTTTATTATTGGAATTCATGATTATACTAGAAGTGTCGTTAATAGTGGTTCTATACCATGGGCATCCATAGACATCCATTGGCATAGCACCTCAATAAGTTTTGATGGATAAATATGCTAATGTATATTTAATTCTAGTGGAAAATATTGATGCCATAGCTATGGAATGGTACAAAGCCAATGAGGGTACAATAAATGACTAATAATTTCAGAGGCACCCCTAGGTCCTTTCACCTTTTGATCACTTCAAATTTTTTTTGGATCTAAACAAGATTAGCTTTGTTCAGTGTCATCTGCACTTGTGTTGATTGGCCAAGACATTTATGTAGCTTAGTCATATAAAAATGAAAGTCTTATATTTCATCCCTGATCTATGCAAAGTTAGTTGATATTAGCTAAGCTAAGTTGTCACTAGGGGTGTTAAAGTTGACCCCAGTCCCCCTAAGCTTAAAGAACATAAAGTCTGCCAGATTTCTCACTTATTGGTTTTCAGTGAGCCACACTAGGAATTAAAGAATATTGATGTATGATGAAAATAGAGATCAGGCTCAGCTGGTAATCCACAATGGTACATAGCTAGGGGACTCTGTAGACTCTTATAAAGATTGGTCACTAAGGCAAGGCATTCTGGAAGCTTGCTGAACCATTTTACTGTAGCCCAACATAAATCAACAGTCACGAGAGGAGAAGTGGGGAAAAAGGGCAGAGTATTGACAAATGGAATATTTTTAATGAAATATATTTTAGGACAGATAAACAGTATATTTTTGTTAGTGCTGAGAAGGTTAAGGGGGTGACCTGATGGATGCACAAGTGGCAGCTTGCCCAGTGCCTGAAGATAATATCAGCTAAGGTCAGCAGTTTAAATGAGGAACAGGAGGGTTTTGTGCAATGATAAAAGTTCTGAGAATGATATTTCCTCTAAAGTAAGGTTGGAAATTTGCATTAGCTGAAGACTGTCAGGACATAATCCAACCAAATAAGTTAATGTCTAATATCATGGCACAAACCTGTCCATAATTCAATTGAAATGCACTCCTCTTAATTTGTTATCTTGTTATTTATTTTCCTTCATTCAAATTATACGTAGTTCAATTTTTTGAAGCACAAAAATGAATTTGACTTATCAGTAATAGGCTATATTGTCTGTTTCATTCAAAGAGCTGATAATCGGCTAGTACTGTAAAAGATTGAGGGTAGGATCAAGATATAATGGGGGAACGTAACTACTTTCTTTCCAAAGATGTTTATGGTGTCACCATATAAAGTAATAAGAAGAATTCTCCTTCCATTATTTGGATTGAGTAGATAAGCTTTGGTCTGTGGTAAAGTGGAGCAGTATTCACTCAACGCTAATAACAGAAGCCAAAGAAAAAAATCAGTTTAACCAGAATGATTGAACCTATGCAAACCAGTATATGAGACCAGTTGACCCCGGTTGCTGGGCAGTCAAGCTTTCCCAACTGGAAACAGCTGACACCGGTTGCTGGCCAGTTGTTATTACCAGTTGGAAACGATCGTGGCTGGTGGGCTTTTCCCAGCTGAAAAAAACAGTTGTCACCTGTTGTTTTTTTGCTTACCCAGGTTGAAAGATAGTTAGTGAACTCACCCCTATAACGAATTAAGGCCATGTGTAGCAGCATGATGGCAGATGCAATTGTAAAAATCTAGTGAAGGAACTGAAGGACGTTGAATGTAGCTCTAAATTTCAAAAATTTATTGGTCAATCACAATTAAATTAAGCCTCACATAAATTTTCTATGATATAAATTAATTCTTAATTCAAATAATGAAAGGGAAATATATAGCAGACCTGCCCAGAATGAAGGATGGCCTTGTGCATCAGGATGAGGATTTGTGCAATTGTAAAAACCGACTGAAGAAACTGAAAGAGACACGATGGGCAGAATATTGAGCTCAGGGGCGGGCGGGCACGTGCCGGACCTGGTCGAATGTAAAATGATGCGTGATGACATCGGGCAAGCATCCCAACGTCATCACGTAGTCCCGCAATATTTCATTTGGCGGGCGTACGCCAGAGTCAGCAGCGCACCCGCGGACAATTAAAAGGCTTATTAAGGCCACTAAAAAGGTCATTAATTTCAAATTTACGCTGCCCATCCAACCTTATGGTAGGCAGGCAGGCGAAAACGCCAAGCAGCCTTTGCATTTTTTAGGAAAACTCATCCACAGGTGGGATGAGGTGCCCTAAAGCAAATAAAAATAAAATTAAAATTTCAATACTTGAATTGAAAATATGCCCTTGCTCAGGTCACAGAGTCACATGAGGGGACATGTTTTATGACATTTTTATTCTCTTCATTAGTTTTTTTAAACGGCGATTCATCTCCCTGAGACAGCTCTTTCGCGTGCATGCGTGAAGTTCGCACCAGGCCCACTCACCCTCCTCCCCCCACCTGCACAGGCAGTAACTGAGTGCTACTGCTCATGTTCCACGCTGGGCGGGCCTTAATTGGCTTGCCCGTGTAAAATCACAGTGTGGTGCCAATCACAGGCGCCGGACAGCTTCCCGACCACCCCACCTGTCCCCAACAAGGGCAAAATTCTGCCCTAGTGCTAAACTTCAAACTTTTTTTGAAAAAGCACAAATTAAATGTTACATAAATAAATAACCACTCCCTTTGCAAAATTTAAATACAGTTGATTTGCCATATTTTCTTGCTAAGCCCTTGTATTTTGTCTGAGATATAATTAATCGCCCTCTTGACCTCTTTCGTTACCTCCTCCACACTTAACCCCTGGGTGTGGAGGTGCTGCATGAAGCATCCAGGTAGATGGAGAGGGCACAAGGATTAACCAAAGAATTATTTATAATCCTCAACGTAAATCGAGAACCAAACCTTATCCTTCGCTTAGGCATTTTACAACCTTCCAGGCTCAGCGCCAATGTTCAACAATTTCAGATCATAATATTTGCCACGATTTCTTTATGAGCTGAGGCTATGTTAATGTTTCAATTACTTCCATTTATACCTCTTCTAGATCCAGCTTTTATTACCACACCCGTTTAACTTGCATCCTCACCCCTTTTTTCACTTCGACCACAATTTTCCAGCCCTGACACGGCAGATCCCGCCACAGCAGATGCATCGAGCCAACCAAAAGTCCGTTGACTTCGGCAGGATCGGAAGATCCCATCCTTAATCTCCTCTGCTTTCCGCCCTATCACAGACCTTCCTTTTCCTTCTTTCCCCCTCCTCTCCTATTTCCTTGCCTCTGCAATTACTATAACACCTTTTGCATCTCTAACTTCTTCCACTTCTGATAAATGGTCATTGACCTGAAGTGTGGGGCAGAATTTTATTCTCCTCCCTCTGACCCAGAGGCAGCCTGCAAAGTGGGTGGGGACACGTTTAATCAGGTGGGAAGGTGCAGGGTGGAGGTTCCACCGCCTTCCTCCTTCCCACTCCGGTATTCAACCAGCAGGAGGCAGGGGCCACATAATGTAAACACTTTTGAGTATGCCTGTGGCTTGATGGAGGGGCTCCCTTGTATTGGGACAGCCCATGCCCAAGGGAAACACCTGCCAGAAGCATGGTCGGCCCATTTGTAAAGATCACCGCCGGCCCTAAACGGTGACCCTGCTCCCCCAATTCGCTGGAGCTTCCCTGACTGGCCAAGGTGGACATAACTTACCTACCTTCATTCCAGGTTCCGTCGATCTGCAGCCTGGGCCTCCTGCAGTACCTATACTGGCCATGACTCACAGTGGTGCTGCCGGTACTATGGTTGCCCGGCAGCTCTCAGAGGTGGGATATCTGCCCTGAAGATGGCAAGAACCATTATTAAGGATGAGATTTCAGAATACTTGGAAGTACATTGTAAAATCAGGCAAAGTCAACATGGTTTCATCAAGGGGAGGTCATGCCTGACAAATCTGTTAGAATTCTTGGAGGAGGTAATGAGTAGGTTAGACAAAGGAGAGCCAATGGATGTTATCTACTTGGACTTCCAGAAGACCTTTGACAAGGTGCCGCACAGGCGGCTGCTCAGAAAGATAAGAGCCCATGGTGTTAGAGGCAAGATAAAAGCATGGATAGAAGATTGGCTGTCTGGCAGGAGGCAGAGAGTGGGGATAAGGGGGTCCTTCTCAGGATGGCAGCCGGTGACTAGTGGAGCTCCGCAGGGGTCAGTGTTGGGCCCACAACTTTTCACTTTATACATTAATGATCTAGATGAAGGAACTGAGGGCATCCTGGCTAAGTTTGCAGATGACACAAAGATAGGTGGAGGGACAGGTAGTATTGAGGATGCGGGGAGACTGCAGAAGGATTTGGACAGGTTGGGAGAATGGGCAAAGAAGTGGCAGATGGAATTCAGTGTGGGGAAGTGTGAGGTCATGCACTTTGGCAGGAAGAATAGAGGCATAGACTATTTTCTAAATGGGGAGAGAATTCAGAAATCTGCAGTGCAAAGGGACTTGGGAGTCCTAGTCCAGGATTCCCTTAAGGTTAACTTGCAGGTTGAGATGGTAGTTAGAAAGGCAAATGCTATGTTGGCATTTATTTTGAGGGGACTAGAATATAGAAGCAGGGATGTGCTGCTGAGGCTTTATAAGGCTTTGGTCAGATCACATTTAGAATATTGTGAGCAATTTTGGGCCCCGTATCTCAGGAAGGATGTTCTGGCCCTGGAGAGGGTCCAGAGGAGATTCACAAGAGCAATCCCAGGAATGAAAGGCTTAACATATGAGGAACGTTTGAAGACTCTGGGTCTATACTCAATGGAGTTTAGAAGGCTGAGGGGGGATCTGATTGAAACTTACAGAATACTGAGAGGCCTGAATCGAGTGGACGTGGCGAAGATGTTTCCATTAGTAGGAGAGTCTAGGACCCGAGGGCACAGCCTCAGAGTAAAGGGAAGACCTTTTAGAACAGAGATGAGGAGAAACTTCTTTAGCTAGAGAGTGGTGAATCTATGGAATTCATTGCCACAGAAGGCTGTGGAGGCCAGGTCATTGAGTGTATTTAAGACCGAGATAGATAGGTTCTTGATTGGTAAGGGGATCAAAGGTTACGGGGAGAAGGCGGGAGAATGGGGTTGAGAAACTTATCAGCCATGATTGAATGGCGGAGCAGACTCGATGGGCCGAATAGCCTAATTTCTGCTCCTATATCTTATGGTCTTAAAAACCAGACTTTGACCAGTTAAGTGCCTGAGTGGCACTAGCTCGGAGTTGGGGGAAGGGCGCGGAATGGCCATGGCAGTGTTCGGGCCCACTGCTATGAGCATTCAATTCCACCCATTGGTTCCGTTTCTGTCTCCACTGATGCCGGACAATCTGAGTATTTCAAATGTTTTATTTCAGGTTTCCAGCGTCCGCATTCTTTTACTTTTTTATGAAAAGTCCCTGCTGCCTGATGGCATTCATCTCGATGTGGAAGAACCTAATTCCCATAAAATTAAAGCTTTAACCCTAATCCTAGGCCCTATTATCAGGAAGAAAATGGCACCATAATTTCTAATTGTTGATAATTTCCATTGTATTTTAGTTGATGGACATTATTACAATAGCCTGCTATTACCGCACTGACATACAGTTCGGTTGATAAACTTATCTAACCCGTGCAGATTTGCAAAATGAGAGCAGAATGAATGAAGAGACAATTTGAGATCTCACTGAGCATCATTAATCTTCTTCTGTAATCAATTCACACACCAGAAAAAAGGAAAATATAATTGTACCTTCTGGTTATTGTTACAAGATGTGAATCTTGTACCAAGGCAGGATTGTTTTGGTTAAACTTAATTTCATGCATTACTTTTAAATAACAATATGCCAGGCATAATTAATTGTTTTCATCTTTTGTGCTTTAATCCTGAAGAAAAGATACAGACTGACTACATGAACTCAGGAATGGCTTATCTTAATATCCTTGGCATTTGATGGGGATGGTTTGTCTTTTTGCAATTATCATCAATGTTTGAAAAGTAAATAGAAAAATGCTCAAGTTGGTTGTCTACTGAAGCACAGTGCCACCTGATAAAGTGCTTGTAAAACGTTACAGCAGCTTTGTGTTTTAGGATAGCTGGAGTAAATAGATCAATGGTATTGATGCCATGCTATTACTCATTAAGTCTGTTCAGACTTAGTTCAGTGTTATAGGGAATTCTCACCATTTTTCAGAGGGCAACTGATGCCACACTACGTGGAAATATTGCAATAACACTTTTGGGCTGTGATAGCATCTTTCTATGCAGATTATAAAATTGTATTTCACGAAAAAAAAACCTTTGCCTCCAACTTTCCTTAATCAAAAGCAAGGAGAAAGTTACAGAATAGAAATGCTATTTGTGAAGTTTCACACAACATGCTTTGGAAGCCTGTGGCATGGAATTATTTCAAAGATGGCCTCTACCTCCACAAAAATGTTCTCAGTATTGCCACAGTGTTCCTTTATATCAATCATCATTTTTGTAATCTTTTAATTGAAGGTTGAATTTAGACCTCATCTATGATCTATTTTCTACAGTACAGTGAATGCAAAGCTTTACATCAAAATCCAGAGACAGAGCAAATTGCCTCTTGAATGTTAATAGTGTGTTTACAATGAGAGAGAATTTAATGTAAGAGATGTTGGTAAGGTCTAATCACCATTTCTCATTTTGATGTTGACAGTTTCTATTATATGGTGGAAAATGGCAGAGGTCTATTTCTGGTACCTTCCAAAATCATGTGAGGTGATAGCTTACTAACTCCAGTTTCTAAACTTTAAAAAATAGCATTTATTTTTATCAGTCCCTTGAGCAAAGTTACTTAATAAAATAGAAAACAGGCATATCTTCATTTATTGCAGCGAACAATGAGCAGATTTACAATGTAAGTTTATAAAGGATCACCACATATCCTTTGCAATATCATGGCACTCTACACATAGCTGCAACAAGTTCTGTCAGTAAAATGTCTGCTCATAGTAGATGTTGTTAAAAATCACTTGCATTTCAGCAGAATGAAGCCAAAGGCTAGTTTGAAAAAAGAATCTGCACCAACACTTCCTAAGGTATTTTTCAGCTGTAAAACAGAAACTGCCAGCATCCGAACAGGAAATCAGTGCTGGATTTTTCCTAGTCATATAGATGCATATATATGTTTGAAATGCAAACTTTTTATATTCCAGGGATAATTTGGTGCCACAGGATTTGATTTAAAGCAATGTACTTGCTATGTTTCAACAATTGTCTCGCACATTAAATGTAACACACATCTTCAATGAAAACATTGCTAAATAAATGATTGGTTTGAAGAGGAATGGTATTATTTCATAGAGAGAGTTGGATGGTTCACTGATCACAATGATGCCACATATACTGTTGCTTGTGTATTATGCCTTTGTGTCGTGGATTAGAAAAAGCCCAAAAATAGTTTGTCAGTTATTTTTCATGAATAATGGTAATCTTTTGGGGAGTTATTTCAGTGTGTTAATCAGCCTGCTTTAAAAATCCCCAGCTGACACTTTTGATTGGATGGCTGCATTATGACAGTTGCTATATTTACCATAATTCAAAAATTTTGTAGTGACTTTGTTTTGTAAGTTTGATTTTCATTCACATGTAAACAAAATCAAGACAATTTTGACTGACCTGATCACTTTATTGATCACACTATGGGCAGGATTTTCCCGGGGCCCACTCGCCGACACATAAACTGATGCACGGTGACGTTGGGCAGAACTCTCGACATCACCGCGCCCCATTTAAATTTTCAGGTAGGCGGGGGTGCAGCAAAATCAGCTGTGAGCCCACCAACTTGTCAATGGCTAATTGAGGCTATTGACAGAGTCATTAAGCTAATTAATGAACCTGTCCGTCCAACCTTAAGATTGGTGGGCAGGCTAGGAGCCCCGGCGGGAATTAGAAAAAGCATGAAACTTCATCCATGGGTGGGATGAGGTTTCATGTAGGTTTTAAAACATTTTATTAAAGTTTTAAAAAAAATTATGGACATGTCCCAATTCATGTGACAGTCTCACATGAGGGGACATGTCAAGGAATATTTTTTTCTATTTTTAATATTTTTGACAGTACAGCCGATCTCCCTGAGGCAGCACTTAGCCTCAGGGAGATGAGTGCACTCTTTCGTGCGCATGCCTTAATTGGCCCGCTCACGTAAAATGACGCCGCGCAGGGGCACCGATCGGAGGCACGCCTGTGTGCGCCCTCACTTCACCTTCGCCCCTGACAAGGTGAAAATCCAGCTCTATGATGCAACCCGTTGCCTACCTGATCATACACTGAATTTAACTTTGCAATGCACTAGTTGCAGCTTGCGGGTAGTGGAGTCATCCAATTGCATAGGAAAACCTCAGAAGCAAGTCCAGTGCATCTGTCTGTGGCTTGTTAATCCAGTCAATGCATTACCATTTAATTTTAGGGTTTCCTGATCAATTAGTGTGAGTGCGTGTAATGATGACCAGCATGAGGCAATTCCAACTCCAGTATTTTAAGTGTTATGATGTGGCAGATGATGTGTGCCAAGCAGATCAAATCCATGAGGGAAACTTGATCCCTCTATCACAATGGTTTTGCAACTTGTACTTATTCCAAGATGTGTGCACTGAATTCAGTAGTAATAAGTCCACCAAAGCCTTCAGAGATTTTTTAAAATCCAAGTTAAAATATTTATTATCAAAAGAAAAGATGTCAAACATATACATGCAATTACAGTTACTTAATACTATAGTGCATGCTAAAACTTCTACCTAACCTGACTCCCAAATACCACCTTGTAGGGCAACAGCGAAAAAATAGATTTTAAAATTAGAAAACCAGGCCAACCTAATTATCAGTTTTAAGGGCTGGATGCAGCAAACTCATGCAGATGCTGGAGACATTTCTGAAGCAGTTTCACAAACTTCTGCTGGATGTCACAGGGCCCACTTTCAACATAGCCTTTCATCCCGCCTTATATATGTTTTCTCTCTTTTTAATCTGTAAAATCCATTGTCCCATGTGTCTTTGAAAATGTATTTTCCCATAATATAAAACTTTTCATGGTGCTAATATTGTCAGTAACATTTGGGAAAAATAAACACATGGCTTAGTCTAGCTTCTCTGGCTCAGTGTAAACATCCTACCATCTCTCTGAAATTCAAACTGCCCTGATTTAACTAAAATTGCAAATTTTCCTCACACCTTACATTCTAAGACTTCAGCCATTTTTCCGTATATAGCATTTAAAATCTAGCTTCTTTTGATGAGTCAAAGCCTCCAGACCAGTTGTCGCCAATTCAATTAAATCCCGCACCCCCCCTCCCCCCCCCACACACACACACACACACACACACACACACACTGAAACTATCCAAACCCCACTATTATAACCTACTTTTACAATAAATCACAATAATATTATGAGAATTATTATACTTTGGTGACATCCCTTCCTTAGGAGAAAATGAACAGTCATAATTTAAAAAGATGGCTCCATTTTCTTAATCCACCTTACACTACCTCCTGTACCAATCTATATACCCATACATTTACATTTTAAAGGTCCAACTTTCCTTTGAGTTTTAAACTCTCGACAATGTATTTCCAATTAGATTTTCTTGTCCAGCTACATGTATAGTCTGTAGATTAAATGGTTGCAGTAATAAACTCGATCTGACCAGCATTGCACTTCGGTCTTGAAATTTGTCCAGAAATTTTAAAGGATTGTGGTCTGTATAATCAACTGTGTCTGACAAATTGTTTGCAACATAAACCTCGAAATGGTGCAATGCTAACACCAGACCCAGAGTCTCCTTTTTGATCATTGAGTATTTTCTCTGTTGTACATTCAACTTCAGTGAAAAATACGCTCACCGTTTTTCAATTCCAGTTTCATTTTCTTTCAACAGTACAGCCCCAAACCTTGTATCACTTATGTCAACGGCCAACTTAAATTGCTTGGCATAATTGGGTACTGTCAAAACTGGTGTCATAGTTAATAGTTTTTAATCTCCCAAATACCTTCTGACATTCCTGTATCCATTGAGACTTCTTGTTCTTTTTAAATAGTTCAGTCAATGGAGCAACCACGCTTCTGAAATTTGGTACAAATTTCCAGTAAAACCCACTCGTGCCCAGAAATCACAAAACTTCTCATTTTGTTGTAGGCACGGGGAAATCCACTATAGCTTTGACTTTCACATCTCTTGGAGCCACCTTGCCATGTCCAATGGTATGGCCTAGGTATGTAACTTGTGCTTTTGAAAATTCACTTTTAGCCAAGCTCATCACCAAATTAGCTCCTTGTAGTCGATTAAATAAATCTTCCAGATGTTATAAATGCACCTCCCATGTTTGACTGAAAACTTCAAGTCGTCAATAGAAACAGCGCAATTGTTCAGTCCTGCAGTCACTTTGTTTACCAGTCTTTGAAATGTTGCGGGTGCATTTTTCATACCAAATGGTATGTTTTTAAACTGATATAGTCCACCTGGCATCACAAAAGCCAATATCATCTTTGCTCTCTCCAATAACAGTGCATGCCAATATCCTCTCAGCAAGTCAGTCTTTGTGATAAACTTTGATTGTCCCACTTTCTCAACGCAATCACCCAACCATGGACAGGATATGTATCTGCTTTTGTTACTGAATTCACCTTTCAATATTCCACACATAGTCTTTCAGTACCATCACAATAAGCGAACTCCAGTTACTGCAACTAGACTAAATTAAGTCATTTTGAGGCATAAATCAATTTCTTTTTGTACTTGTGATAACTTGGCTGGGCTTAAGCTATAAGGATGCTGCCTTATGGAAACTGAACCTTCCACATTTACATTATGTGTAGCTAAATTTGTCCTTCCCAGCTTATTCACACAAATAGCTTTGTGTGATTGCAATAGTTTCTCCAAATCGCTTTGACACTTGTCTAGAAGGTAACTCAATATCACATTAAAATTTTTAAGTGCCCCCTCATTATCCAATTTGATTAGAGGAAAATCAATTTCAGAATCCTTCATTCCTTCCTCTTTCCCTTTACCTACCACCACTAATACCTCCTTTTGGTCATCTTCCCTGTCAAAGTATTCTTAAGCATATTTACATGATATACCTTCTGCTTCTTTCTTCTATTTGGAGTATTTATTAAATAATTAACTTCGCTCAGTTTGTTTTCAATCCTTTAAGACCCACTAAACCTTGCTTTTAATGAGTCACCCATTACTGGTAACAGAATTAACACTCATTCCCCAGCAACAAAGCTATGGGCTGTGGCTCTCCTATCTGCCTGCACTTTCATCACTAGCTGTGATATCTTTAAATGTTCCATCGCTAATTCAAATGCTCTGTCCAATCTTTCTCTGAAGTTTGATACATAACCCAGGAAAATAGTTTCCGAATTTTGACCCACCCATGAATCAAGTTCAGTGGTCCCCTTACCTCATGACCATAGATTAATTCAAAACGGCTAAATCCAGGGCATAAATGCATGAGAAGCATCCCTAATAGCAAATAATAGGAATGGAATTCCCCTATCCCAATCCTGTGGATAATCTTGACTATACCTCCTCACCATGGTTCTTAAAGTTTGATGCCATCTTTCAAAAGCCCCTTGCGATTCAGGACGGTAAACTATTGACTTGAACTGTTTTATCCCCAGACTATTCATTACTTACTTAAACAGCTGTAACATGAAATTTGAACCCTGATCTGATTGTATTTCTTTTGATAAACCATATCTCATAAAAATTTTGTCAACTCTTCCACAATTCTCTTTGTTGTAACATTTCTCAAAGGTATTGCTTCAGGAAACCTTATAGATACATCCATTATTGTCAACAAGTACTGATTTTCACTTTTAGTCTTAGGGAGGTGTCCTACACAATCAACCATGACCCCCAATTGCTTGAATTGGGATTAAAGGTGCCGCCTTAATCACTGCTTTTGGTTTCCCTATGACCTGACATGTGTGACATGTTTTACAGAATTTGACAACTTCTTTATGTCATTCAGGCCAATAGAAGTGTTTTTTTTTTATATTTTCGCCTGTGTCTTTCGAATTCCTAAATGTCCCCCTATTGGAATTTCATGAGCTATTCTTAGTATCTAATTTCTATATCCGAATGGTATAATAATCTGGTGCACTTCCATCCATTTTTCATCTACTGAAATCTGATGCAGTCGCCACTTTCTCAACACATTATCCTTAAGGTAATAACATTCTGGAATACACTCTGCCTCTCTTTCTGATCGTGCTGTCTGACATAACTTCTATTTATGAATCTATTTGTCTGTAACTCTACCAACTGCCTTGAGCTAAACACCTCAGCTGCATTTGCTTCCAGTCTTTCTTCCTGAACAATATTATGAAAGGCAGTGTCAGCTAATTGAACTTCAACACCTTTTCCCTGTATTCGAGACTCCTCCTCCTCCGGTTTCAACTTATGAGTCTGTGATCATTTTACCACACATTCTGGAAACAAACCAGGATGCTTTTTCTGCAACACCTCTGTTGAATACACAGCCACAAGCTGCGCAACTACCGTAGGCATCATCCACACCTGTGACCCAACTATATCATTACCTAAAATAGACTGCACCCTTGCAATGGGAATTTTTTCCACTACTCTAACAATCAGTTAATCTGTTTTCAACTTATTCTTTAAATTTACCTTCTACAATGGAATAAGTTTAGCATCTCCATGAACCCCACTTTTTATCACCTGTTCCTGCAATACTCCCTCTGAACGACAAATGTCACTATTCCATAACATTAAAGGTTGAATTTTTCGCTGAGCGAGTGGCTGGACAGGTGTGCACCCAATCCACTCAAGTGTAAAATGATGCACAATTATTCGGGGGGCAGGCGCATGCCGGAGTCAGAAATGTGCCCACCGACAATTAAAAGGCCATTAAGGTCATTAACAATGTAATTACATGTTATTTTCTGCTGCCCATCCAATCATATGGTTGGTGGGCAGGCGAAAAGGCCAAGTGGCCTTTGCATTTTTGAGGAAACCTCATCCACGGGTGGGATGAGGTTTCTAACAGCACATAAAAATAAAATTTAAATTTAAGTAATAACATGTCACTGCTCCTGTGACAGAGTCACATGAGGATACATGTTTTATAACATTTGAGAAACCTTTATATTTTATTTTGAAAAATGTTCATCTCCCTGAGGCAGTTCTGTGCCTCAGGGAGGTCCTCAAGCGCACATTGGCGCGCATGAGTGAAGTTCGTGCTTACCTTCCCCTCCCCCGCACAGGCAGTGCTGAGTGTTGCCGTTCGTGTTTCACGCTGGGCGGGACTTAATTGGCCCACCAGAGTGAAATCTCGGTCCGGCCCTGATCGCAGGTGGTGCGGACCGCCCCCACCCACCTCCGCCTAACAATGGAACAATCCTCCCCTAATGATTGACTAGCCTCAATGTCTCTTAAAATTTTGACATCTTTACCTGCTCCATCCTGGACCATGAAAAGACTTTCCCTTCGCATACGAAATCTTTAAACATCTCTGCAACCTGCTCCTTAGAACTCCCTTTGCTAAATTGTGAACACATTCCCACTTCTTTACCTATCAGTGATTCTTCCTGCTTTACCTGTACAGAAACCACTGTTTTTTCCTGTGCCTGAACCTCAGAACCCACAGTACTTTTATGTCCATAACTTCTCTGCATCCCAATAATTGCAACAGATTTTGCCTATAATATCCAACACATTGCCTTTATGTACCCAACCTTATTACAATGAAAATGCCTTAATTTTTGGGTGTCAATTCTACCCCCAGCACCTTCCTTTTCAGTCTGAGAAAAAACTTCCTGGGAATTTCCACCTACTCCTTCTCTTCCCTGACTATCTTCCTTTCACCTTTCAGTTTTCTTCCTTCTCGGATTTAAAAGGATGACATAAAAATTATTTAGGTCTATGAACTAGCTTATAATTATCAGCTATCTCTGTTGCTTACCTTCCGTTTTAACTCTCTGTTCCTCCACATGAGCTCTCACTACTGAAGGAATTGAATTTATAAATTCTTCCAAGAGAATTACTTCTCTAAGAGCTGTATATGTTATCTCTACCTTTAATGCCCATATCCACTAGCCAACATTACTTTGTTTAACCCTTTCAAACTCAATGTAAGTTTGCCCAGGCTGTTCCCTTATATTCCTAAATTTCTGCCTGTATGTCTCAGGAACCAACTCATAAGCACTCAAAATAGCTTTTTTACCACATCATAATCCACTGTGAAGCATAAACCTCATAAGCTCTACTCACTAACCTAGACTGTAAAAGCAATGTCCAGTTTTCTTGTGGCCATTTCATCTGTTTGGCTATCTTTGCAAGTGATATACAGAATGCCTTTACATCCCTTTCTTCAAACTTCAGAAGAGCTTGCACAAACGTAAACAACTCCTCACTGGGTTTTAGGTTGAAGGTTTTTACATCATCAGAGCTTCCTCAGCGTCTGACGTCTCTGTTTTAAAGTCTGGCCTTTTAAGTTGGTACTCTCTTTCTCTCTTTCTCCCTTTTCAACCTCACCATTTCAAATTCCCTTTCCTGTCTTTTTTCTGTCTCCTGCCTTTCTGCCATTTCTCTTTGGAATGCCCTTTCTCTTTCCTTTTCTTTTTTTGTCTCTACCATTTCTTTCTCTGCTGCCTCTAGTTCCAGTTTTATCATTCCCATTGCTTGTTCAAATTCAAGCTTCTTAATTTTCAACAAGTCTCTCTACCTCCAGCTGTGACTCACTAGTGTTAGGTATCACTTCCAACTTCAAATGCTGTGCTATCACTTCAACTATGTCTGCTTTCTTTGCCCCTACAGGTAACCTCAATTGCAACCTTTCTAACTCTGTTAACCTCTGTTACTTCCCTTTAGATACTTTTTTTAGCCCAATGTCACGAGTCATTGGGGATAGTGCGCTGTAATATCAAGCCTCACTCCTCCCTGAACCGTGACAAATGTGAAAAGTTTGACCAAAACCCCAGATTGCCCTAATTCTACCTAACTGCTTAACTTAGGTTAACAGAATACCATGTTTGGAAACTTAATAAGTAAGTAACTGTTTGTTGAACAAATTGTCTTTAACTAGTGGCAACAGAAAGAAATATGAACTGCTAACTTCTAACACGATAACTTAAACTCTGCGTCCTTCTTAAATCCGTATACACACACACACACACACACACACACAAACAAACACACCACATAAGACACACAAAACATGGATTTTAAGGGTGGGATAAAATAGGTCAATAGCACCAATTCCAGAGTACAGGATACGATCGGTTGATTTTGATTGATGTCTTCCAAATTCCTTTCAGTTCTTGTTGATGACACAAGATGGTCTCCCAGCACTTTCAGTATTTAGTTCACTGGTTGAGAACTTGCTTTACAATGTCTCTAACAGTGGTTTTCCCCTTTCCCTTTTGCAGGGGGTTCCTCAGAGAGAGAGCAGGTTATAGAGATATGTGGAATAGAGACTTTGCATGTTTTCCCTTTGCAGGTCAGGAGCTTTCTGCTGCCTTGCTCTTCACACAAAACCTTGGTCAGCTGGTCAGGATTCAGTTAAAATGCTGTTGTCAGGTGGCTCCCTTGGCCAAAGATTCCTTTCCAGCACCATCCTGTCTTTCATGGCACACTCTGTTCCAGGACTACAACATTGTATAAATCTCTCATCCTGTTCCATGGACATGTCTTGCAACCTGCAGCCATTGTAGTTCTAATCCACAGTCCAACAGAAAA
The DNA here is from genome assembly GCF_017639515.1 of Carcharodon carcharias. NCBI lineage: Eukaryota > Metazoa > Chordata > Chondrichthyes > Lamniformes > Lamnidae > Carcharodon > Carcharodon carcharias. The sequence continues at coordinate 38,816,717 of NC_054474.1, read as the reverse complement.
TAAAAAGATATGTTCCTTACACCAATCAGAGTTATATCTTCCACTTCCAAAAGGTTTTAGCTATGGATACAGCCATTTTTGCAGTCTCACCGCTTCAAAAATCCCTCACATAAACTCCTGAATTTAAAGTGCTTCTTGTACTCATAGCCTGAAAATTCACTAACTCCAAACCAATCAAGGAATTTCAAATATCCTGTAAAGAGCCCCCAATTTGTTATTCTTGACAGATGATGTGGTGTCAAGTGGATCTAATCCACGAGAGAAACTTGATCCCACTATCACAATAGTTTTGCAATTTTTATTTACTTCGAGATGCATGCATTGAATTCAGTAGTAAGTCCACCAAGACCTTCAGGGATTTTTTAAAAACCAAATTAAAATATTTATTAACAAAATAAAAATGTCAAACAAATACATACAATTCCAGTTATTTAGTACTATAGTAAATGCTAAAATGTCTACCTAACCTGACTCCTAAATACCTTCTTGTAAGGCAATGGTCAAAAAGTAGATTTTAAAGTTAGAAAACCAGGCCAGCATAATTATCACTTTTAAGGGCTGGATGCAGCAAACTCATGCATACATTTTGGAGGCCTTTCTGAGTCAGTTTCGCGAACTTCTGCTGGATGTCACAGGGATGTCTCAACATATCCTTTCATTCACTCTTATATACGTTTTCTCTCTTTTTAATCTGTAAATTCCTTTGTCCCACGTGTCTTTGAAAATGTACTTTCCCATAATATAATACTTTTCATGGTGCCAATATTATCAGTAACTTTTGGGAAAATAAACACACTGCTTGGCCTAGTTTCTCTGGCTAGGTGTAAACATGGCCATGTTTACATATATAACATTTAAAATCTGGCTTCTTTTGATGAATCAAAGCCTCCAGACCAACTGTCTCCAATTCAATTAAATCCCACACACACACACAAATACATACAAATGATCCAAGCCCCATTATTAACCTACTTTAACAATAAATCACCATAATATTATGAGAATTATTATACTTTCAATACATAAGGGACACTGAAAACATACAATTTGGTGGAGTTTGGAGTTAGGTGCGCAACAGATGGAATTGGCAAATGGAGCCCTGGGATTCGAATGCTGCACTTTGTCTTAGTCATGCTTCCCTGAATATGCTACTATAAGCTGTAAGGAACTGTAGGGAGATGCTCTTCCCTACTGATGGGAGGGAGAAATCTGCAGGTGAAGCAAAGAAGACAGAGCTGGAGGTTGCCCATGTGATCAGCAGCAGAAGCATGATGTCACACTCATAGATTCAATGCCGCAAGCAGTTTATTGATCTAAGCTGAGCAGGAAAGGTGACTTACAGTGGCACATTGCATCCTAATGAGCACATCAGCCCACTCTGCCTTCTCAAGCACACTCCAAGACATCAGTCCCCACACTAACTTGGCTTGCAGGTAGACCTATCCCTTTCTGTCTATACAGTTCCATATATTCCCATCTGTACATCCGCTACTGACATACACCCTTATCCTTATGCAATGTCATGCCTCTCCCTCATAGTGCACACTTTCAGACAGTTTGGGGGCCACCTCAAGCACAAATGGTATGATCTGCAACCCTTTACAATGATGGCTTCAGCCATGGAAGGAGAGCCCACCTGCATGGAACACAAATGCAGCAATCAAAGAGTACATGCAGGCCCTCAGCAATGGCTGCTACACTGTTATTGCCACCTCAAATAGGATAAATGATACCCTAATCTTGACCATTCATCACTCCACTGATCAGCAGCAAAATGCACATTGCTAGCAGGTGAGCTATGAGAAGGATGATGGTGAAAGAGGATGTGGAAGTGAGGAGTCAGCTCAAAGGACTTCCTCTCACCCTTTGCCCCACTTTCCTCAGTTTGTATCCCACATGCTACCACATATCCCGATCGCCACGTCTACCTTTGCACAGGGGCAGGAGGAACAACCTTTGGCAGGGACTCCAAAATCCAGAGAATGTCAGAAAGAGGGAATGCAGCAGTCTGAGCATAGTCCTGAGCAGCCTGCCTCTAACTCTGCTGAAGCCACAGGAATTGCCATGTAGAAGTGCTAGGTAAAGGAAGGGTCAAGATTTATAGTTGCAGAGTGTTAGATTCATGTTTCCGTTTTAATTTTGTGCTAGTGCCACATAAATAATACTTCTTTCCACCATGTTGTGCATTTTTGTTGCTCCCTGGCAAATGGCCTTTTCACTTGAAATGAATAGGTTTGACACTGAGCAATGTAAGGTCTGTGAGAGGGAATTGACCATTATTTGTAGGACTGCTTTTGTTTGTGCCTTTGGCAAATTGTATTTTGCATGCAGTTACTGTAAGTAATGGAACCTAAATGATATAATGAGGGCCCAGAAACATTTCCCAGTTTTCACTGGTGTTCCATTTTAAGGTATACAAGACCAGTTCAGACCATTCTTATTTCTTATTTCCCCGCTTTTATTGTTTTCTGTATAAGTGCTGTTGCTGGTACATTGGTTACATCACATTTCTCCTCCCCTTTTTCCTCCTTTTCCTCCTTCTGAAAAGGCTCTGAATTCTATGCCTTGTTCCTCCTGCAGGTCCAAACCTCATGGCTATGAAATGTTGTACAGAGTGCAGTACATAATGACAATTCTGGAGAACTTGGTTGGTGCTTGCTGAAGGGAGCCTCCAGATATATCCAGGCACCTGAAGTGCATCTGGCTGCCATATGGCTTGCATTGCATCGCTCCTGGGCCTAATCTGTTGGGTTCCTCTTGGATGGCATTAGTAACTATCCCTTGTGGTTATCCCTTGTCTCCAAGCAGCCAGCCAGTAAATCTGCTTTGATGTGTTAAGAGATCAGGGAAGCTGGAGCACAGTAGGATGAAAACATCATGTCATCTTTCCTAAAATCTTGCCCACACCTATATAGATATTGTATATATGCACACAGGCTGCACATTGATGAACTTTTTTTAGTTCATTCATGGGATGTGAGCCAGCATTTATTATCCATCCCTAGTTACCCTAGGTCAGAGGGCATTTTTTTTAAGGGTCAACCACATTGCTGGAACTGGTCTGGAGTCACATGTAGGCCTGCAGATTTCCTTCCCTAAAATACGTTAGCAAACCAGGTGGGTTTTTACAACAACTGACAATGGTTTCATGGTCGTCATTAGACTCTGATTTCCATATTTTTTTTATGAATTCAAATTCCACCATCTTCCATGTTGGGATTCGCACCCGGGTCCCGAAAGGATTATCCTCGGTTTCTGGATTACTAGTCCAGTGACAAGACCTCTACGCCATTGCCTCCCCTGAAATTCTTTGCAGTTGATGAATATTCCTTGATGATCTGAGAGTAACTTAATTGCCTTATATAGGTAGTCAGTGATGCTCTTCCCCCAACTGAAAACCAGCACAAGCTGAAAATATGAACGTTCGCTCATTTTGACAGGTGTCATCACAAGAAAAGTGTACAAAGTTGCTGAGCCTGGCAAACAAGCCATCAGACACTTTTATCTATCACATGTTTTTCTCGATTCTCTTTAAAAACGCAAGTATTTTATTAATAACTGCAAGGTTTTATTAGTAGTAGTGAGGTTTACTAGCATTAGTAAATATTAATAGGATTAGTAGGGTTTATTAATTAAATAAAGACAAAATAAATTAGCTAATACATAATGAAGCTGACAAGTTAGGTGATAAGTTGTGGCTGCAGTATGTGAGAATTGATGGATGCCAGTGTGATCCAAGGCAACCACATCTGCAGTAAGTGTCTGTGGGTCAAGGAGTTTTGGCTCAGAGTCAATGAACTGAAAACAAAGCTACAGACACTGTAATTCATCAGGGAGGAGGGAAATTTACCCGGACGCTTTGTTCCTTAGAATAAGGTCATCTGATTGTTCAGTGGTCAGGGACAGGAGGGTGCGACAGGTAAGGGGGCCAAGGATGTAGAAGTGGAGGAGCCTCACCCTTGCAGTTGCCCAACAGGTTCCAGGTTCTTGCAGCTTGTATGGATAAGAGCAGGGGCTACAGGGTGGATGAGAGAACTGACCATGGCACTGTGGTACAGAAGGTCATTCAAGTGTGGAGGATTGGGAGGGTTGTTGTGGTGGTAGGAGACAGTATACTCAGCGGGATGGACACAGTTTTCTGTAGCCAGGAGTGTAAGGCCTAAAGGCTGTGTTGCCTGCCTGATGCCAGGGTTTGGGACATCTGAAATTGCCGGCAGCTCCAGACGTGGTATAATGTGGGGAAATGTGAACTTGTCCACTTTGGCAGAAAGAATAGAAAGTAGTAAACTATTTCAATGGAGAGAAATTGCAGAACTTGGTAGTCCAGAGGGAGGGGTGTCCTGGCACGTGAATCACCGACAGTTACGAACATACGAACAAGGAGCTGGAGTAGGCCATTCAGACCCTCAAGCCTGTTCCTCCACTTAATAAGATTATGGCTAATCTGATAGTAACCTGAAATCTGCATCCCACATACTGCTGATAACCTTCCACTTCCTTGCTTGCCAAGCATCTATCCACCTCTGCTTTAAAAATATTCAAAGACTCTGCTTCCACCACCTTTTCAGGAAGAGAGTTCCAAAGACTCACGGCCCTCTGTGAGAAAAAAATTCACCTCATCTCCGTTTTAAATGAGCGACCCCTTATTTTTTAAACTGTGAGTCCTAGTTCTAGATTTTTGCACAAGAGGAAACATCCTCTCCACATCCACCCTGTCAAGTCCCTTCAGGATATTATATGTTTCAATCAAATCACCTCTTACTCTTCTAAACTCCAGCGGATACATGCCTAGCCTGTCCAACCTTTCCTCATAAGACACTCCAGCCATTCAAGGTATTGGTCTGATAAACCTCTGCACTGCTTCCAATGCATTTACATCCTTCCTTAAGTAAGGTGACTAATACTGTACACAGCACTCCAAATGTGGTTTCACTAGTACCCTGTACAACTGAAGCATAACCTCCCTACTTTTGTATTCAATTCCCCTCACAATAAATGATAACATTCTATTAGCTTTCCTCGTTAATTTGTAGATACAGCAAGTAATTAGGAAGGAAATCGGAATGTTGGCATTTATTGAAAGGGGAATAGAATATAAAAGTAGGGAAGTTTAACTGCAAATGTACATGAGCTTGGTGAGACCACCTTTAGAATACAGTGATAAAAGCAAAATACCACGGATGCTGGAAATCTGAAATAAAAACAAAAAATGCTAGAAAAGCCCAGCAGATCTGGCAGCATCTATGGAGAGAGAAAAACAAAGTTAACGCCTCGAGTCCGTATGACTCTTCTTCAAAGCTAAAGAGAAGTAAAGATGTGATGAAATTTACATTCCTTAAACTAGTCTCACTTCCTCCAAATAAAAGGTGTGGCTATGGGTACCCACATGGGCCGCAGCTATGCCTGTCTCTTTATGGGGTATGTGGAACATTCCTTGTTCCAGTCCTACTCAGGCCCCTTCCCACAACTCTTTTCTCAGTGCATCGATGATAGCTTCAGTGCCGCTTCATGCTCTCATCTGGACCTGGAAATTTTTTTTTCAATTTTGCTTCCAGTTTCCACCCCTTCATCACCTTCACATAGTCCATCTCTGACACTTCCCTTCCCTTCTTTGACCCTTCTGTCTCAATTTCTAGTGATAGACTGTATACCAATATTCACTACAAGCCCACCGACTCCCATAACTACCTCGACTACATTTCCTCACACCCCGCTTCCTCTAAGGACTCCATCCCATTGTCTCAGTTCCGTCACCTCCATCCCATCTGTTCCAATGATGCCATTTTCCAAAATGGTGCTTCTGACATGTCTTGCTTCTTCCTTAACTGAGGTTTTCCACCCACGGTGGTTGACAGGGCCCTCAACCATGTCTGACCCATCTCCCGCGCCTCTGCCCTCACACCTTCTTCTCCCTCCCAGAACCATGTTAGGGTCCCCCTTGTCCTTGCTTTTCACTCCACCAGCCTCCGCATCCAAAGGATTATTCTCCAACATTTCCGCCAACTCCAGCATGATGCCACCACCAAACACATCTTCCCTTCATCCCTCCTGTCGGCATTCCATAGGGACCATTCCCTCCGGGAAACCCTGGTCCATTCCTCCATCACCCTCAACACCTCATTCCCCTCCCACGGCACCTTCCCATGCAATCGTAGAAGGTGCAACTACTGCCCCTTTACCTCCTCCCTCCTCACCGTCCAAGGGCCCAAACACTCCTTTCGGGTGAAGCAGCACTTCACTTGCACCTCCTTCAATTTAGTCTACTGTATTCGCTGCTTCAAATGCAGTCTCCTCTATATTGGAGAGACCAAACGCAGACTGGGTGACTGCTTTTCGGTCTGTCTGCAAGTTTGACCCAGGCCTTCCTTTCGCTTGCCACTTCCAACACCCCATCCAGCTCTCATGCCTACATATCCGTCCTTGGCCTGCTGCAATGTGAAGCCCAATGCAAACTGAAGCAACAGCACCTCATCTTCTGATTAGGCACTTTACAGCCTTCCAGACTTAACATTGGCCCCCTCTCGCCAACGCGTAAAATGACACACGGTGACGTCGGGTGGGTGTCTCAACATCACTGCGTGTCATTTGCGCAGATTGCGCGACCATTGAACTGTCAAAGGTCTATTAAGGCCATTAAGAAAGTAATTAAAGTTGTTAAGAATGCTGCCCGTCTAACCTTAAGGCAGATAAAGAGCCCAGGCGGCCTTCACCTTTTTCATGAAACCTCATCCACAGGCTGGATGAGGTTTCATGAAGGATTTATTAATTGAATAAAAATTTTTGAAAAAATTAATGAACATGTCCCAACTCATGTGACAATTTCACATGAGGGGACGTGCCCTTAAAAAATTTTTCTCCTTTATTAAATTTTTCAGAACTTAAACTAATCTCCCTGAGGTACCGCACTGCCTCAGGGAGATTTATGCACTGCATGGGCAAAAGAGCGTAGGCCCCAACTCAGGGGGAATCTTCCCCCTGCCCGCACAAGCCTTTTGCACCTTAAAGCAATGGTTTTGCTGGCTGGATTGCCCTGGGGGCATCTTGAAGTACTCTTGAATGTGTGTGTCCAAATTTGTGGTCTTCTGCATCCTCCATAACCTTGCTATCATTAGGACACAGCTCTTGCCACCAGGCATTCAGAGGCCACCTTGGGATAAGGAAGAAGTCACAGGAAGGAGGTATCTGGGACCCCTTTACTCTGCCTCGGTTGCCTGAGAAAATCCTCAGACTCCTATTCCCTTAAGATGTCATTCCAACATTGCAAGTTGCTCAAAAATTCCCCACCTTTCAATCCATCTGCTACGCACTACCACAGCATCCTCTCAACCAAAACCCTATAGTAAAAGCCACCGACAAAAAACATTTCATAACAACTTTATCTGAGAACACTTCCAATAATAAATACAAAACTGAACTATATACCCTTGTGTATTCCCTTAGTGGCTGTCATTCAAGTGCCTTTTCCTGGCCTAATGCTCCTAAGTAGTTTTATGTCAGGGCTGCAACATTGCTGGGGGCAGGTTGCTGGCTTTCACTGGTAGGAGCTGCAGATGTCCTAACAAGGTGACCTCATGCAGCTCCAGACCTGTAGGCAGGCTGCAGGCTACAACTTCATTTGCAGCTGTACATGTTGACTGCCTAGAAGGCAGTGGGTACGAGATATTAGTTGAAGATGCATTCACGGAACTTAAATGTGGATGTTATTGAACTTCTATCGGCACTGCTGCTAGGCCCTCGGGGCCAGAGTCCAGGAATTGACCTCCTTGGCCATTTGCTCCTATTCATTTTGCAGGGTGTGCTTTGAGGGCCTCCTGGTCTCCAGTGGAAACATGGCATCAGTCCTCCTTTCTTCCTGCTAGTCTGAAAACCTGCAGAAAAACTCATTACACCATACATAGCTGAACCATCAAGGGAGCTTTGTTCTCAAATTTAATGCTATTTAAAAGCATTGATATGAACACAAGAACTGAACAAGATGTAATTTCAATTGTCAATAGGTGTCAAAACCAAATGGACTATGAGGGACCTGCTTTTACATGAAGGGAAAGTTGTTCAATATAGCTTATTCTTCAGGGATTCAGTCTGCTTACGGAAATTGTTTTTATACCAGAATGAAAAAATGTCAACGTTAGAGAAAGCCCAAAGAGTAACAGATTAACGTGGCGCAAAAAAAAATGGCTGCTCCAACAAGGTGCATTGCTCTGTGAAGGAAATTATTTTTTCCTTGGCATCTAAGCATGTTATAAATGACCTGGGAGCACTCAAGAGTCTTCCAGTGCTAGCATTAATATCTCACTCTGATGAGCAAAAGAAATCACCCCCAAAAAAGACAAAACAAAAGAGAAGTTAGGAGAGTTAACATGATCAAAATGTAAGTCACATGGTACACAACCAATGAATATCACTAGTGCCTTCACCATTGATGGGTTATATATGTCTGTGGTATCTCCAATCACATTATAACATATTTTAAGCATTTCACATTTAATGAGCTCACATCCTAATGGGGACAGAAATTCTCAGTTACTGCCACCATGTTCCCTTTCCCAATGTGATATCACCTAATTAGAGGAAAACCCTTTGAGTTGTCGACTCCATTCAGGCAACATCTGATATCAGGTTGGACGAATGATCATGTTCTCCTTCCTCAATATATCCCTCATTGCAACAACACTGTTGGTTTTGATGGTTTCTATGTTCATTCTGCCTGCATCTGCACATCATACTGAAACTGCTGGAAACATTGTGGAGTTGATTTGTCAGCAATAAAGCAGCATCATGGTTGGGTCGATGCTGGGTTTGAGGGTGGAGACTCTTATATTTCTGCTCTGTTAATATATGATGAACTCTTGCATTCCTGATGTAACAATTTAACACCAACTGAGATTACTTTTTTAAGTCATTAGCAATAGGAATTGAATACTTACCAATTTAAAATACCCAGTATAATGCACTTTTAAGTCAGGTATAATGCAGAGGAAAGCTCCCCTGCTCCACAACTTTAGAAATAGTTCCATTTCCCACATTAACCAGATCTAGGCTGAGATACTGTTAGTTGTGTGCGAGTCTATGTCCAATACATGTTAGATAAAAGTCAAGTTTAATCCATGTGAGATGCTTACAGGCAAAGGAGACTTTCATTGCATCAGCCTGAGCTGATCAATGTCTAACCCATTATGCCACCCAGTCCTCCATGAAACAAGCTTTCATGTCTTATGATATTTCATTTTTGTCTATCTCCCAGACGTGCAACAAAAAATGCCCATGCAGTTTACGAACAAAAAAAGTCATTATTAAGATTACAATGACATTCAAATTTTCTTTTTATTTTACTTCACCACTGAGCATTAAAGCTGACTTTTCAGATAGAATCCCATTTCTTTTGCTGGCACTTCTAACCACTTGCAAAGGTCATTGCTTGCACGTGCTGCATGAATAGTTATAAAGGAAAGACCTTGCGGTAATTGTCAGCTACAATTTATAGAAGAAACTGGATTTCTCCACTTGAGTTTGAGACCTCTCAGTGAAGAAGATAATTGAAGAGTTCAGAATAATGATCTGTCATAACAACTTAGTTTAAATCATTACTGACCTTTATGGTAGCATGCAGGTTTGACAGATGTAGTTTATTATAGAGTTTTGACTTGAAAATAAGAGTGTTGTATACAATGTCAAAAAAAAACATAAAATTATCAATAAATTGCCCTTCTAAGGATGCTGGAATACTAAGTAGAATGCATTGTGATATTTTGCTGACTGGAATAACCATCTACAATAACCTTCGGCATGAGTGAAATCATTTCAAATGCAGTTATATATAATCAATTACAAGCCCATCTTAGTACTGTAATGTTTGTCTCAATATCGTACAGTATGGCATGTAGAAGGGAGGAAGCATACAATGCCAAATATGGCAGCAATACAGTGGAAGGTGATGAAACGGGAGTGGTATCATTTCAATTTATTTTTATGTGAACTCTCCTAAAATAACAATACAGCATGCTTTTTCTTTGAAAAATATTTAGATCAAATCAAAGTACAAGAGCTACAGTCCTGTGTAGCTGTTAAATTGAAAAGCAAAGTTATTGCTAATTTTTTTCTCTGTTATATTTAGAAAAGTGACTTAATTTTGTAAGGTTCATAATTTGCTTGCAATGTTGCAGAGTGAGGATTGACACAATTGAGAAAAATGCTGATATACTTTCTGTTCCCCACAAAAATAATCATATCTTGTTTCTAAATATTGTTTTAAAAAGCTTTTTAAAAAAAGCTTGTATTGACAAATGGATTACGTTTTGAATTTTTTTTCATTATTCAGAAAAAAATATGCTCTGTATGCCATTAGGGTAATCCTTGAACATACATACAATTATGAAATTGCATATTGTCAATATGTGTCTCAAAAGTCAAACAGATCATCTGTGCTTTTGATCATTTGCTGGGAGAATAAGCCTGAGGATCCTGGGTTTTAATCTCAGTTGAATCTAATATATTAGACTCAGATGGCATATTCAATGCTGAGATTGCAATTCTGTCCACTAGGATGACCCAGCCCTTTGCTCTGGCCAAACTTCCTTGAGATCCTTCATTAAATATTTAGGGTGAGCTCACAGTACCACTTGAGCTTTTGAGCCTGCTTCTGAAGAGAGGAGGAGGATTCAGAAAATCTCAACTTAAAGCAGCAGGTCAACAATACTGAGCCACAACAATCATTTCAGTGTCTCAAGATCATGGTTTTTCAGTTCACCAACACTACCAAATAGACACCAATTATGCAAACTTTTCAACTGAGTGTTTTTGTCAGAAAGCCAGTAAAGGAATACCAAGCTTTTGACGATGAAAGAAGCAGACCCCATAAAGGGCACCGTGCAGATCTAATGGAAGGAGGTGGCCATGGCACTAAGTGTCAATACTGCAAGAAATTCACTGACCTTATTTGAGCAAAAGTGATATCCAATTTTCAACAAGGTCATCCACCTTGCCCTCTGTGTTTGAACACCATGTACCACACACCTGAAATATTTGCAAGGAAACGCAAAAGCCTTCAGAGGCTCTTCTTTCACCTGTAACAGTGGCTTCACTCACAACCACATGTAGAGATAAAGAGTGAAAGACTCTATTGAAATATATGTGCTCCTTTACTGCACCTACCTCACCCCATGAAGAATCACTTGCTCGCACTTTAACACTTTCAATTTCCTTCTGAGAGAGAAAATAGTCAAAAAGAACAGTCTTCCCTCCGTACTCTGCTCCTCCTGCTGGAATGCATCAACCTGACATTTCAAACCATCCTATATTTGATGGAGCAATGATGAGAAATAGGAGATAAAAACAAAAAAACTGCAGATGCTGGAAATCCAAAACAAAAACAGAATTACCTGGAAAAACTCAGCAGGTCTGGCAGGATCGGCGGAGAAGAAAAGAGTTGACGTTTCGAGTCCTCATGACCCTTCGACAGAACTTGAGTTCGAGTCCAAGAAAGAGTTGAAATATAAGCTGGTTTAAGGTGTGTGTGTGGGGGGCGGAGAGATAGAGAGAGAGAGAGGTGGGGGGGGGTGTGGTTGTAGGGACAAACAAGCAGTGATAGAAGCAGATCATCAAAAAATGTCAACAACAATAGTACAATAGAACACATAGGTGTTAAAGTTAAAGTTGGTGATATTATCTAAACGAATGTGCTAATTAAGAATGGATGGTAGGGCACTCAAGGTATAGCTCTAGTAGGGTTTTTTTTTATAATGGAAATAGGTGGGAAAAGGAAAATCTTTATAATTTATTGGAAAAAAAAGGAAGGGGGAAACAGAAAGGGGGTGGGGATGGGGGAGGGAGCTCACGACCTAAAGTTGTTGAATTCAATATTCAGTCTGGAAGGCTGTGAAGTCCCTAGTCGGAAGATGAGGTGTTGTTCCTCCAGTTTGCATTGGGCTTCACTGGAACAATGCAGCAAGCCAAGGACAGACATGTGGGCAAGAGAGCAAGGTGGAGTGTTAAAATGGCAAGCGACAGGGAGGTTTGGGTCATTCTTGCGGACAGACCGCAGGTGTTCTGCAAAGCGGTCTCCCAGTTTACGTTTGGTCTCTCCAATGTAGAGGAGACCACATTGGGAGCAACGAATGCAGTAGACTAAGTTGGGGGAAATGCAAGTGAAATGCTGCTTCACTTGAAAGGAGTGTTTGGGTCCTTGGACGGTGAGGAGAGAGGAAGTGAAGGGGCAGGTGTTGCATCTTTTGCGTGGGCATGGGGTGGTGCCATAGGAGGGGGTTGAGGAGTAGGGGGTGATGGAGGAGTGGACCAAGGTGTCCCGGAGGGAGCGATCCCTACGGAATGCCGATAAGGGGGGTGAAGGGAAGATGTGTTTGGTGGTGGCATCATGCTGGAGTTGGCGGAAATGGCGGAGGATGATCCTTTGAATGCGGAGGCTGGTGGGGTGATAAGTGAGGACAAGGGGGACCCTATCATGTTTTTGGGAGGGAGGAGAAGGCGTGAGGGCGGATGCGCGGGAGATGGGCCGGACAGGGTTGAGGGCCCTGTCAACGACCATGGGTGGAAAACCTCGGTTAAGGAAGAAGGAGGACATGTCAGAGGAACTGTTTTTGAATGTAGCATCATCGGAACAGATGCGACGGAGGCGAAGGAACTGAGAGAATGGGATGGAGTCCTTACAGGAAGCGAGGTGTGAGGAGCTGTAGTCGAGATTGATGTGGGAGTCGGTGGGTTTGTAATGGATATTGGTGGACAGTCTATCACCAGAGATTGAGACAGAGAGGTCAAGGAAGGGAAGGGAAGTGTCAGAGATGGACCACGTGAAAATGATGGAGGGGTGGAGATTGGAAGCAAAATTAATAAATTTTTCCAAGTCCCGACGAGAGCATGAAGCAGCACCGAAGTGATCATCGATGTACCGGAGAAAGAGTTGTGGAAGGGGGCCGGAGTAGGACTGCAACAAGGAATGTTCCACATACCCCATAAAGAGACAGACATAGCTGGGGCCCATGCGGGTACCCATAGCCACACCTTTTATTTGGAGGAAGTGAGAGGAGTTGAAGGAGAAATTGTTCAGCGTGAGAACAAGTTCAGCCAGACGGAGGAGAGTAATGGTGGATGGAGATTGTTTGGGCCTCTGTTCGAGGAAGAAGCTAAGGGCCCTCAGACCATCCTGGTGGGGGATGGAGGTGTAGAGGGATTGGACGTCCATGGTGAAGAGGAAGCGGTTGGGGCCAGGGAACTGGAAATTGTTGATGTGACGTAAGGTGTCAGAGGAATCATGGATGTAGGTGGGAAGGGACTGGACAAGGGGAGAGAGAAGGGAGTCAAGATAACGAGAAATGAGTTCTGTGGGGCAGGAGCAAGCTGAGACGATTGGTCTACCGGGACAGTTCTGTTTGTGGATTTTGGGTAGGCGATAGAAGCGGGCTGTCCGAGGTTGGGCGACTATCAGGTTGGAAGCTGTGGGAGGGAGATCCCCAGAGGAGATGAGGTCAGTGACAGTTCTGGAAACAATGGCTTGATGTTCAGTGGTGGGGTCATGGTCCAGGGAGAGGTAGGAGGAAGTGTCTGCGAGTTGACGCATCTGTTCCGATGATGCTACATTCAAAAACAGTTCCTCTGACATGTCCTCCTTCTTCCTTAACCGAGGTTTTCCACCCACAGTCATTGACAGGGCCCTCAACCGTGTCCGGCCCATCTCCCGCGCATCCGCCCTCACGCCTTCTCCTCCCTCCCAGAAACATGATAGGGTTCCCCTTGTCCTCACTTATCACCCCACCAGCCTCCGCATTCAAAGGATCATCCTCCGCCATTTCCGCCAACTCCAGCATGATGCCACCACCAAACACATCTTCCCTTCACCCCCTTTATCGGCATTCCATAGGGATCGCTCCCTCCGGGACACCCTGGTCCACTCCTCCATCACCCCCTACTCCTCAACCCCCTCCTATGGCACCACCCCATGCCCACGCAAAAGATGCAACACCTGCCCCTTCACTTCCTCTCTCCTCACCGTCCAAGGACCCAAACACTCCTTTCAAGTGAAGCAGCATTTCACTTGCATTTCCCCCAACTTAGTCTACTGCATTCGTTGCTCCCAATGTGGTCTCCTCTACATTGGAGAGACCAAACGTAAACTGGGCGACCGCTTTGCAGAACACCTGCGGTCTGTCCGCAAGAATGACCCAAACCTCCCTGTCGCTTGCCATTTTAACACTCCACCCTGCTCTCTTGCCCACATGTCTGTCCTTGGCTTGCTGCATTGTTCCAGTGAAGCCCAATGCAAACTGGAGCAACAACACCTCATCTTCCGACTAGGGACTTCACAGCCTTCCGGACTGAATATTGAATTCAACAACTTTAGGTCGTGACCTCCCTCCCCCATCCCCACCCCCTTTCTGTTTCCCCCTTCCTTTTTTTTCCAATAAATTATAAAGATTTTCCTTTTCCCACCTATTTCCATTATAAAAAAAAAACCCCACTAGAGCTATACCTTGAGTGCCCTACCATCCATTCTTAATTAGCACATTCGTTTAGATAATATCACCAACTTTAACTTTAACACCTATGTGTTCTATTGTACTATTGTTGTTGACATTTTTTGATGATCTGCTTCTATCACTGCTTGTTTGTCCCTACAACCACCCCCCCCCACCTCTCTCTCTCTCTATCTCTCCGCCCCACACACACACACCTTAAACCAGCTTATATTTCAACTCTTTCTTGGACTTGAACTCAAGTTCTGTCGAAGGGTCATGAGGACTCGAAACGTCAACTCTTTTCTTCTCCGCCGATGCTGCCAGACCTGCTGAGTTTTTCCAGGTAATTCTGTTTTTGTGATGAGAAATAGGAGTTTTGCTTGAAAGGGAGGACAGTTGTCAGCACCAATAAGAGAAGGCAAAGTGGGAAAGAGCATTAGAAAGGCACACAATTTTTTTTTTCCTTGAAAGATTGTTTTTTAATCACTAATAGGATATGAGCCTAATATTTGGGACAATTTAGGGCGATGCCTTCAAGAAGGAATAATAGAATTTTGTCCTAATGGGAACCTTGGTAGTTGTGGAGAAATAATTGCCTGTGAAAGACAGCTGGATATAGTTGTCAAAGTTAGATCGTAACGGTACTGATTTTGTAGTAGCATGTGTCTTTTTTAAATGAAGGTGTCCCTTATGAGCATGCCTTAAAAATTCCTATGGTCTGCTTGATCATAATGTAGCTGGATAAAGAAGGATCCATCTGCTCAGTGCTGAGCAATGGTATTATGAAAGCAAACTGGAGCCATGGGCTATGGGCAGAATTTAGCCCTCGATGTGCGGACATGAGATGGGACATGTTAATAAATATTACACAAAGTTTATTAAAGTTTTTAAAAACAGACATGAAACCTCATCCCAACAGTGGGCAGGGCAAGGCCTTTAATTGGTTTAACTATGCTGTCAGTGCCCTCAATTGGCCATTGACAGGTAGGCAGGCGGACAGCTGATTTCGCAGTCGTCCCACCTTTCTGAATATTTAAATGGGGCGGGATGACATTGGGGTTCCTCCCAACGTCATCCTGCGTCATTTTCGCGTCAGCGAGCAGGCCCTGCCCCCAACTCGCCGACAGGAAAATTTCTGGCCTTTGGCTGCACAGGGTATTTCTGAATCCAGACCCCATGTGCTCCTCATGGTGGACTGGCTGCAGTTTCAGCAGTGGCCACTGTTCCCACTGGCGCTGCTGGGACAGGTGAGCTGCTGACCATCTGATTGACCAGCAGCTCCCAGAGGGTATTTCAGATGTTGACTAGCCATTCAGCCTCCTCTCACCAGCAAACAGTGAGAAATATGTGAATCAGAGAATCACAGAAGGTTAGAGCATGGAAGAAGGCTATTCGGCCCTGTGGGAAAAATTTTCCCACCGGGGCATGTGCGGGCGCACCTCCCATCGGCACCCCCATTTTACGTGGGCGGGCCAATTAAGGCCCGCCCAGCGTGACGTCCACCAGGAAGTGCTATGCACTCCCTGTGCAGGTTTGGGGGGGGGGGGATTCCCTCAGCCGGGAGTGTGCTCTTTCTAGCATTCGCGCGAAAGAGCGCACAGATCTCCCTGAGGCTAAGTGCTGCCTCAGAGACATTGGCTCGGAATTAAAATTTTTAACAGAAATGACAAAAAATGTTGGGACAGGTCCATAACTTTTATTGAAAGATTTGATGTAAATTTAAATAGCCTCATGAAACCTCATCCCACCCATGGATGAGGTTTCATGTTTTTTCCGATGCCTGCCTGCTAACCTTAAGGTTGGACGGGCAGGTCCATTAATTACCTTAATTAGTTTTTCAATGGCCTCAATAGGCCATTGACAGGTCAGCGGGCGCGCAGCTGACTCGGCTGCATCCCCGCCGACCTTAAAATGGAAATGACGCGAGATGATGTCGGGTGGAATTCCCGACGTCATCCCACGTCATTTCACACATTGGCGAGTGGGCCCCGCCCCCACTTGCTGACCAGAAGATCCTGCCCTCTGTCTGTGCTGGCCCTCTGAAGGGGAAGTTGTTTCTGGGGTAGGTGCCACTCATCTGTCTTTTCCCTGTAGCCCTGCAATTTTTTTCCTTTTCAGAGAATGATTCAATTCCCTTTTCAAAGCCTCAATTAAGCCTTCCTTGACCACACTCTCAGGCAGTGCATTCCTAATCCTAACCGCTCTGCATGAAAAAATTCTTCCTCATGCCACCATTGTTTCTTTTGCCAATTATCTTAAATCTGTGCCCCCAGTTCTCGATCTTTCCATAATTGGGCACAGTTGGTTGGAGGCTGGTTGGTTCCTGGACTGAAAACGAAAAAATCATGACCCCTGCCTGGATAATATGCACTGATTTGTAATTAGATGATTGGCACCATACAGCAGTTGAACATTGAGTAAATCACAATTTCTCCTGTTCACAAAGCTAATAGTAACCTCATGAAGAGCAGGAATAATGAAGGCAAACATCAGAACTATGTGACACCAGCAGCAATGCTGCTGCTTTCAGCAAGATCAAGAGAGAAGTACCAAAATAATTACTGAAGATTTAAACAAAAGCAAAATGTCAATGCCAGAATTCTGAACTAAAAGCAGAAAATACTGGGGTTACTTAGCTGGTCAGGCAGCAGCTGTTGCGAGAGAAACATAATTGACACAGAAAGACCATCAACTTGAAATATTGGCCATCTCTGAATCCAGACCCCCATTTGCTTCTCAGTTCCAGCTGTGGCCACTGTTCCCACTGGTGCTGATGGGACTGGTGAGTTGCTGGCCATCTGATTGACCAGTAGCTCCCAGAGGTGTGGCATCCTCCCAGATGGGAACAGAAGCCACGACCTTAGGCCCTTAACAGCCTGGTGGTTATAGTGTAAAGCTATAGCTTCCCAGCCCTGCGGAGAGGGGATCACCCCCGACTTTTCAGCCGGGTGTGGGGTCACTGCCTCTGCGAAAAGTTCCAGCCAAAGTTAACATTTCAGGTCGATAACTTTTCAACAGAACTAGGAAAAGGTAGAGATGTTTCAGGTTTTAATCAACTACAGAGACAGGGAAAAGGTGGAGTGGGGAAAGAGCAAAAGGGAAGGTCTGTGATAGAGTGGAAGGCAGGAAAGATTAAATGTTAAAAAGGTGATGTGCAAGTTAACAAGAGATGGTAATAGAACAAAGTGAAGGAACAAAAGATGAGTCTAGGGGAAGTGTATATATGTTAGCAGTAGAATCAAATGTCAAAAAAGAATCATCCCTTTTGTCATGTAATTCCTCCTGCTTTCCACTCTATCACAGACCTTCACTTTTTCTTCTTCCCACCCCACCCACCTTGCCTCCCAGCTTTTCTCCACTTGCTTTTGTCCAGCTCTGGTGAAAGATCATCAACAGGCAGGGCTGAGGGAGAATAGGGGAGCCAGTAGATGTAAAATATTTGGATTTCCAAAAGGCACATAAGGCTACATAATAGGGCAAGAGCCCATGGTGTTGGGGGTAGTATATTAGCATGGATAGAGAATTTGCTCACTAATAGTAGACAGAGAGTTGAGATAAGGGGGGCATTTTCATGGAAACCTGTAGCTAGTAGAGTGCCATCAGTGCTGGGGCCACAATTATTTACAATATATATTAATGACTTGGATGAGGGGATTGAATGTACTATCGCCAAGTTTGCGGATGACAAAATAGGTGGGAAGGCAAGCGTTGAGGATGACCCAAGGAGTCGACAGAAGAATAAAGACAGGTTAAATGCGTGTGCAAAAACTTGGCAGATGGAAAACAATATGGGAAAATGTGAGGTTATGCACTTTAGCAGGAAGAATAGAGAAGCTGAATATTTTTTAAATGGAGAAAAACTGCAGAAAGCTGTAGCACAGAAGGATTTAGGGGTCCTCGTGCATGAATCACAATAAGCTAGCATTCAAGCTCAACCAATAATAGGTAAGGCAAATGGAATGTTGGCCTTTATTTCAAAGGGAATGGAGTATAAAAATTGGGAAGTCTTGCTAAAACTATACAAGGCACTAGTTAGACCACACACAGATTACTGTGAACAGTTTTGGTCCCCTTATCTAAAGAAAGATATACTGGCATTGGAAGCAGTCCAGGGAAGGTTCACTAGGTTGATCCTGGGTTTGGAGGGATTTTCTTATGAGGAGAGGGTGAGTAGGTTGGTCTTGTACTCATTGGAGTTTAGAAGAATGAGAGGCGACCTTATTGAAACATATAAGATTCTTAGGGGGCTTGACAGGGTAGGTGCTGAGAGGTTGTTTCCCCTTGTGGTAGAGTCTAGGACCAGAGAGCATAATCTAAGAGTAAGGGGTCACCCATTTAAGATAGAGATGAGGAAGAATTTCTTCTCTCAGAGAGTAGTAAATCTCTCCCTTGCCAGAGGGCTGTAGAGGCTGGGTCATTAAGTACATTCAAGGCTGAGATAGACAGATTTTTAATCAAGAAGTGAATCAAGAGTTATGGGGAAAAGGCAGGAAAGTGGAATTGAGGATTATCAGATCAGCCATGGTCTCATTGAATGGTGGAGCAGATTTGATGGGCCGAATGGCCTACATCTGCACCTGTGTCTTATGGTCTTATTGTCTATAGTTCCCCAATGCCTGTTAGCCTCTGGGGGAGCTTTCCCAGGGAAAGGCTGGGTCCAGGATTGGCTGCTCACTCCATAATCTCAGGCAGCCAACAAGAGCATTTAAGGCCCTACTTAGAGCCATGGGAAGGCGGACAGCATGGAAGGCACTGAAGAATCTTGTAGCACCTGGTTCACTATTGTTTCAGGTGGCATGCACCAGTCAGCTTCGTGCAGTTGTGTGTAAGGTCAGCAACTTTCCTTGTTTAACTCTGCAGCACAAGGGAGGGGAGAAGGAGAATGGACTCTTGCATGGAGGCTCAGGGCTGGCAAGGGAGAGTCAGTGTTGAGGGGCATTGTGGAATGGGGTTAGGGGCATGGAGGAGTGGAGTAGGAAGGGTCTGGGTGTGGTGGGGGGGTGGTGGTGGCGCAGTCAGTCAAGGTAAGAAAATGAGAGGCTTAGAGGGCAGTGTCAGCACTATCCAAATGTGTACCCATCTCTGTGTGTTGACTGACAGAGTCCTTACAGGGCTTAGAGTTCACCTACACATTTCAATTACCTCTGCTGAGATTGACCTTGGACAATATCCTTTACAATGCATGGAAGGGAGGGCCACCTGAGCCTGCAAGTTAAGCCACAGAGTGGTGACTATAACACTGGACACTAACATGAACATACAATAAAGAGTGGACACAAAAACACAAGATTGATTCTTCCACAGTAAAGGAAATGCCCCCAAGTTCCCTACAGCTATCAGTGTGTGCCAACCATGAAGCGTGCCAGTATATTTGGCTCTCTGACTAAGCTAGTCTCAACAACTAACAAAGATACACACAAATGAATAAAGTGAAACCAATGTAATGTGAAATATTTACAAGCAAAATTTAATTTTGAAAAGCACCCGCGCCATCTTTGTGCTCTCAAGTTAATGACAATGCAGTTGGGCTGGAAAGTTATGGACGTGATACAGAGCCTTCCTGTTTGACCAGGAGACTCTTTAATTGTCTGCCTGTAGAGGTTACATTGTCAATTGATGGTGGATTTCACCAATGAAAAGCTTCCCCCGCTGCAAAATTGAATGTGGTTTTCATGCACACCATTGGCACTTCGAATTTTAATTATAATAGCGTGGAAAAAGGGAAAAAGAGGAAGTGGCATTCAGTTCCAGTTACAACATCAGGAATGACATTCTGTTGACAAAACCCCAGCCACAGAGTCAGTTACAGCACAGAAAGAGGCTATTCAGCCCATCAAGCCTATGTCAACTCTCTGTGGAGCAACCCAGTCAATTCCCCACTTGTTCCCTCTAACCCTGCAAATCTACTTCCTTCAAGCGCCCATTCAATTTCCTTTTGAAATCATTGACTGTTTCCGCTTTCACCACCTTCGTAGACAGTGAGCTCGAGGTCATTACCAATTGCTGCATAGTAAAGTTATTTCTCATATTTCCCCTCTATTTCTCCCCAGGACCTTAAATATGTATCTCCTAATCTTTGTGCCATCAACCAATGGGAACAGGTTTTGCTTGTCTGCCTTATCCAAGCCTGTCATATTCTTGTCCACTTCTATCAAATCTCCCTTCAATCTCCTTTGTTCCAAGGAGAACAACCCCAGCCTCTCCAGCTCCTCTGCACACTCTCAAGGATCCTTACATCCTTCCTAAAGTGAAGTGACCTGGACACAATACCCTAGTTGGGTCCTAACCAGAGCTTGTAAAGGTTTAGCATACTTAGGGCACATTTTGTGATGGCACTGGCATTCTACTGAAGTCAGCGTGCGCCCTCCCTTCAACCCAGCTGAGTAGGAGGCTGCCGGCCTTTTTGGAAGAGGAATCATGGTGGCTGACCCAGTAGCCATCGGAGCCATAGGCTCAATGCCCCAATAACAGAGCTGCGGGGATCAAAGACCACAATCTCGTCTGTCACTATGTCAATGGTGTGTTTTTCCTCCTCCCTGATGGCACTACCTGCTTCAAGCCTCCTTATTTTCAGATTTTCCTGCAGGCAGCTACAGGTGCCTCCAGTTTAGGTGCCCTCCTGCTTTCCTGGCTGCCTCAGCAGCACCCACCTTTCCGCTCGGACCATCAGCCTGGCATTGCTGTAGGCCCTCTAATCGGGCCTCCCACGTCCATGGTCTGCCAGTTGCCCTTAATTGGACAGGGCTGCAGAGGTGGCTTCTTATTGGCCGCCTCAAGGAGGGTCATGCTCGATGTCCCATCTTGGCAACTTCCAAGTTTCTGACTAGGAATTGAGGTCGAAGTCAGGATCACAACCCATTCAGGACAATCCAGTCCGTTAACTCTCTTTCTTTCATCACGGATTCCACCTTCCAGCGGCTTCTATTTTTATTGTAAAATTGAAATTTTTATCTGGGATCATTAATTTGCCTTCAGAGGCAATGGTGGAAGGAACTGTATTTGGATTGGTGTAAGGAATTAGGGCTGAATGTTTTTCTTTCTTATTTTGCACTCCTTTAAATTACTATCTTCTTGTCCAAGTGTTGAAATGCATTTTTAAGTCTCCTTCGTAATTATTCTTCATTGAGCTAATGCACAGCAGAGAGCCTCAAGAATGTTGTCACAAAACTGTCCCTTAAACATTTCTTTAAAAATGTAATTAGAGATGAGTAATCAACTTGAAAATTTCTTTCTCTTTTCATTGAAATTTTATTAATATTGAATACATTGTAGTGACTCTGGAGATATATATATTCTGGTTGAGAGAATGTTTCACTTCAAAAAATCAATGCTTCTGATTGTTCCAGTTTCACATTTAGACTTTTAGAGATTCTATAAGAAAGGACAGATTCTTGTGCTCTCGCTGGTGGCAAGCTTGGAGGTGGGGGCGGGTATGTACTTAGACGGGATGATGGCTACCTGAACCTCACTACCTTCCTGCCTCTGCCTGAATTAAGCCCTAGACGGTAAAGCCCATAGTAAACCTTCCCATTCCGTTGCAGCCCTAAGTGGCAAATTGAGGTCTATGTAAAGGCTTCATTCCACCATCGCTTAGATTAACAGCTGCTGGCCAGTCTGTTGCCATGCGGCATGCATGACAGCTGCTATCCTACAGGCAGCTTGTCACTTCCTGGGAGGGGGGAGTGGGCTGCAGGGGCTCCATCAATCAAAGACAGTCAGTGCCTGATTGAGGATCTGGATTTTGGGAAGGGGAGGTGCGCAGCCAATGAGAGCCACATCCCCGCCCTTGCTTTCGAAACCCTGCACCTCTCTCCCTGCGATCCCTAACCCACGAACCATCCCACCATACCTCCCTACCTAACATCATTAACTCTTGTTCTTGATTGCTGCACAATCCTGGCACTCCAGTGCCTGTCCTTCCAGCAGCAGCCACAGTTTCTTGCATGGTGCTGCTGAGCACAAGAGCTACCAGCCTCTGATTGGGCAGCAGGTCTCGCTATGCAAGACTTTCACCCCTGGGGCACTGATTCCAGAGGAAGGCCTGCCACTGCAAGTGGGCCTTCAGGAAAAGAGGCAGCATGGGTCTCTCACTGGCTCTCCAGCTGGCAGGCAAAGCCTGCACACAATTTTTCCCAAAGTCGAGTACTGGTGTTGCAATGACACCAAGTAGAAATTTCAGTCTGTAGGTTTTGCATAGCTTCCAGTGGCTAGGGTTTAAAAAGGACACCTCTTTTCAATGAGAATGATTCTACTTGATCAGGAGTCAGTTAAGATAAAGGTGCCCTGATGGTAGAATAACATTAAAACTTTAATGAATGCAGATTCGATAGACAATGATGTGCAGTGTGGAAATAATGCAAAGCAAACATGACTGTCACAGACCATTATCTTATTGACCACTAAGATGTGAAAACTGTTAACATTTTCATCGATACCCCAATTCTGACTGCTGGTTTTTAGCTCTGATTAGATCACTCAGCGGGATGGAAATTGCACAGGTCCTCCAACAAGTGGGCAATCCACTATGCCACATTATTGCTCAGGTGGCAGATTACCTCCAGACTCAGTTCTTCATTCAAATTTAGTCCATGTAAGAAATGTTGAATTTTGATGCAAACAGTCTTCAGTTGTTTCACTCAGTTATTACCCATTATGTTGATCTGCAGAAAATGTAAGTGTCCTGATTACTAAGTGATATGTGTTTCTTCATTTATTTTTAAATAAATTATAAAATAGCTGAACTTAGAAAGTTGTAATCATCACTTGTGTTTTGTTGGCAGTTATTACAATTTTCTCATAGCTATGGGAATGTAGCAAAGACAGGTAAAATTTACATGGAAAGTATTTTTAAATAAAGAGCCTTTGTTTAAGCAGATAGGCATACCGGATTTCCCTCCACCATCTCCCCAAAAATCAGGTAGCACAGCATCAGCACAAAGGGCAAAATCGGGCAGTAAGGATAACGCCTTATTCCTGTCCCAGAAAAATTGACAGGGCACAAATCAACAAATTGAATGCATATTGAGGTCCCTTAGAAAATTACAAATCTGTGCTGTGGGATACAGATCTCCCCTAAAGTCAGAGCTCTCGCTGCTGACAGATACCAATGGGGTTTTCCCAAATTTGCACTAAGTACAGTACTGGGCGGCAAAATGGCGTCCTACCTGCCAATGGCGATGGCGGGTTTTCACACTGTATTGTCCCAAACCCGCGACATTATTTATGCACTCCCAGGAAACATACTGTTTCCATGGTGGGGAGGCTCCTCATTCTCTCGCCCGCCATCACCCTGCCATTGCATCACACTGGGCGCCATGTTTAAAGGCCAACCACCAGCACACCGCTCATTATTACCAGCTTACCACGGCTGCCCAGGAGATATGGCCTTCAAAGGCAAGAGGACTGTAGCCCCCCCAGTTTAATGACCCCAGGTCCCTTGAGCAACTGCTGGTTGCCGTGGAGACCAGCCAGGATGTCCTGTACCCCCACTCTGGCCACAGGATGGGCAGCAATGTGACCAATCCAGCTTGAGATGTTGTGGCAGCGGTGGTCAGTGCCAACACCCTTCGTAAGAAGACAGCCACCCTGTGCCGCAAGAGGATGAATGATCTCCTCCATTCCTCCAGGGTAGGTCTCACTTTTCATCACTCTCAACTCACACACTAACAAACCTAGCACACATCCACAGGGCCCTCATTCACTGCCACTTCAAGGGACATCGCCATTCACTCTCTCACACTCACCTTCGTTGTCCTCAGCCCGTCCATGGGACCACTCACCACCCGCAGAGGCCAGGCACATTTATCACCTGGCCAGACAGGTGCTCTGCTTACACTTTCTCCATCTCTATCCATGCAGAACAAGCTGGCACATAAGAGAGAGAGGTTGCAGACCATTGGCAGAATGCCCAAAATCAAGGTCCTCACAGGCTTTGAAAACAGAGCCATCCAGCTGGCCGGCGAGATTCTAGACTAGTCCTGTGCTGACGGTGAGGCCGGTGCTGCTCTACCAAGTGAGGATCCAGCACTGCAACATCCGTCAGACAATGGTGCCATGAGTGATGTGGCCTCTTTCACAGGCCACTGCCATACCCTAATTATCCCCCCTTGCTTTCACAGGCACATCTGGGAAACAGCCAGCGGAGTCTGCGATCCAGAGCCTCCAAGCAAGCTCTGAAGAAACCTCTGAGGAGGAATCTGAAGGCACCCTCCCTGAAGCCCCATCACAGCGCTCACCTACAACCTTCACCAGCACAGAGACACACACCTCAGTGGGACCTAGTTTTAGAATAGACACGGAATCACAATCTGGTGAGCACATAACATTGTGTGATCCACAGCAGGTGGCGACAGGGACTTCCCAGGTCCCCAGCATTCTGAGAACTGCTGGAGGCCAGAAATTTGCTGACTCCAAGTCAGATAATGAGCCTCTGGACTTGGTCATGTCACAGTTGATGGAGCTGCAAAGGCAAGCTAGGGAACATCAGGAAGGGATGTCCATTGCTTCTCAGATTGCAAGGCACGATAGAGGAGTCCATCTGCCTTCAGGCTGAGTTGACAGGGCCAGCATGCCAATGCACCAAGGTCAACACTGGTATGATAGCAGCTGCCATGGAGACTTTGTTCCAGGACAGCGCTCCTGCATTGCTGCATGGGCTCAACTCCATCACTGACGCCATATTTGGCCTACATCAGTGTGTACGCGAGAGGGGTGCGGGCCAGCTCGGTTTCACCATAGCTTCCCCTTCCCCTCAAGGAGTCTGCCAGGGACCTGCAGGCACCCATAGGTAGGAGGATCAGCAGGTGCACACTCCAGACCCATCCATCCAGGTGACTCCGGGAGTGACCGGCCAGTCCAAATCCCCTCTTCCTGTGACCTCAGCAGCTGCAGCTTCATAGGCCGAGGAAGGTGCCACTGCCACACAGCATGAACCCGAAAGCAGGCCGGGGCCCTCCAGAGGGCGACTGCCAAAGTCATCACAGACAGGGTGTTGCAGTCAATGGGCTGCCTCCACCTCTGCTGTGGATGTCCAGGGAGCAACAAAACAGGATTAGGAAAGTTAAGGAGAAAAAGCTGCACAGCCTGTGCATGGGTGTTAACACTTGTACATAATGTTCACTATTGTCAATAAACTCCTAAGAATGTCTCTCCACCTATGGCTTCTTGTTCTGATGAGCAGTGTTCTTCTCACTCAGATGTGAAACCTTTCTGCACAAGAAAAGGCAGGTGTCTCAGTCCAGGGTCTCTTCCCTGTGCTTTGTGCAGCCTTCAGGCCACAGTGATGGTCCAGCCTCACATTCCCTGGAAACATTACTGATGCCTGCACCTCAGCGTTGCTGGTCATTGCTGCCAGAATGGAGTGGGCAGGCACCAAAGAGTTCTCTCATTCTCTTGATGTGCTCTCAACACCTTTAAGGAGGGGCTGGCCCCCATCTCTTCAGCATCTGTGACCACTGATTCTGTGCTCCTGCTCCCGAAGGGCTCAAGTGCTGAAGGCAGACAAAGCATCAGATGCTTCTAAAGTTTCTTGGCTACGTCTCTATGATATGACCCTGATCACAGAGCATAAGCGAGCTGCCCTTGGCCAGACAGGAGTCAGACATTCTCAGAGACTATGTGAAGATTCATGGAGTGTCCTCAATGCATGTCATCATCATCCTCCTACAGTCGAGCCGCTATTAGGGCCTCCACTGCGTCTCCATGACAGGAGCATTCTCACAGAGGGTATTCGCGAAGCCAGACTGGAGTCAAACATTTGCAAATGTGCTGTGCAGATCTATGGGGTCACTGCATGTCGTCATCATCCTCCACAAATATGGCAGCTATGAGGGCCTCACAAGCGTGCCTCATCTAGTCAGTGTGAGAGCCTCATCCACGTCATCATCGTCTATGAGGACCTCCTCACCCTCATCCCCATCGGCGTCCTCATCGGAGGAGACCTGCAGCTCTTCCATCTTCTCCTCAGCCAGCTCATCTGCCCATTGGAGTGCCAGGTTGTAAAGGGCGCAGCATGACACCCTCTGCAGAGTGTATTGCAGGGCTACACCAAACCAGTCCAGGCACTGGAACCTCATCTTCCACAACCCAATGGTTTGCTCCACCAAGTTGCAAGCTGCTGCATAAGCCGCAATATTCTGTCACTCTGCTGCCATCTGAAGCCACTGCAAGGGTGTCATCAGCCATGGCCTCTGCGAGTAGCCTTTGTCCCCGAGGAGTCATCCAGTTCTGTGGACCCTGGAAGACTCCAGGGATTTGTGACTGACTGAGGATGTAGGCATTGTGCACGCTCCCTGGAAACCTTGTGCATACCTCCAGGGTGTGTTTCTGGTGGTCACATACCAGCTGTACATTCAGTGAGTGTAATCCCTTGCGGTTGATGTAGTCCATCGAGTGTAGTGACAGAAACCTGAGTGCCCATGGGTGCCCTGCACCTGTGGGAATCCTGAGATCTAGGTGAATCCAATAGCACTTGCATCCTGGCTGTACCAGTCCCAAGTGAAATTCACAAATTTGTCTGCCCTCAAGAAGATGGCATCCGTGACCTCATGGATGCATTTGTGGGTGGCGGCTTGTGAAATCCACAGAGGTCACCTGTGGAACCCTGAAAGGAGCCACTGGCATAAAAATTGAGTGTCGTGGTCACTTTCACATCCACTGGTGCAAGATGCCTTCCAGGCCCCCTTGGCGCCAAGTCCTGCGGTAAGTGGCAGATGTGAGTGATCAGGTCCCTAGACATGCACAGTCATCGGTGACACTGGTTCTCGGTCATCTGCAGGAAAGGCAGGCGGCGTCTGTAGACCTTGGGTGTCGCTAGGCGCTGACCAGCCAAGGCTCGCTGTCACTCCTGGGCAACGTGTGCGGGAGCCCCAGGAGCTCCTTCTCTATAAGGTTGCTGCTCCTGCCTTTGCACAGCCAGGCACCTCAGTCGCTCCCTCCTTCATCTTCTTTGCTCTCTGTCAGCCATCAAACATACAGCTAGGTCACCAGGCTCCATGCTCCTGATGTGGTCCTCCTGTGGCATGAAAGAGAGAGAGAGAGATGTGGTTAGCATGGGTGTACTTAGCAGCTTTCCTGGCCCTGTGTGACGGCCCCTTAAAGCTTCCTGGAGAGTGCTGGCCACCCCTCGGAAGGTCAGAGCTGAGTGTGCTGCATGGCTGCCCTGTCAGCCTGTGACATGGGGGAGACAGCTCCTAACCGGGATGCTGATATTGCAAGGGCCTGTGAGTGCCTCCAGCAGTGACTGCTCCATGTCGAGATTGTACAATGTGTGCAGTCCAACTGCTCCGTGATCCAGTAAGGTTCGTAGTCTGTGCCGGGGTGGGGGGGGGGGGGGGGGAGGTGAGGGCCGGGGGTTAAGGTCTGGATCGCTTGGTGGCCCTTTCGTGCCTCTGCATTGCTCGCATGGGTGGCAAGTCTAGGAGCCTGACCCCAATTATACCACTGTGGCTGTGCCTGATCTGTCTCAGTTGCAGAGGAATGGTCAGTATATACAGGTATCCCTACTACACGGCTACTTCTCTCACCTACCCTGCCCCCCACGTTGATTTCTTGTGTGCAGGATCCAACGCCAGGGCTGCAGTTGCCGCCGCCACCACCACCACCACCCCCCCCCCCCCCCCCCCCCCCCCGCCCCCCCACCACCCAACCCCCAACCCCACCAACAACAGCAAGTTGCCTCCAAACCTGGACAGCAATTGACCCTGGAGACCAACCCCTCCTCTCAAAACAGTTGCCATGAGGCAAGGCAGCACTTCACCCAGGCTCCCCCCCCCAGTGCCTCTGAAGCCTGCAAAGCAACAGGCGACCCTGGCAAGCTGTGGAAAACGATGCTGTTCACTCACCTCAGCTCCCCCAAAGTGAAGTCCGCCAAGTGCACGTCGACCTGTGTGCTGTTGTGAAACACGTCGACATGCTTTCCCGCCAATGTGGATGTGTGGATGGATGATCCAGCGGGGGTCCAAGATCCTTTGGCCTTTTAATGATATGCTGATGTATTACAATGAGCTCCCCAACGGCCATTGGCGGGAAACATGGCCCACTGTCGGCAGGCTGAGTGGAAGATCGCG
This sequence comes from Carcharodon carcharias, assembly GCF_017639515.1. NCBI lineage: Eukaryota > Metazoa > Chordata > Chondrichthyes > Lamniformes > Lamnidae > Carcharodon > Carcharodon carcharias. The sequence continues at coordinate 38,788,186 of NC_054474.1, read as the reverse complement.
ACCTGCCTTCCCACTGTCGTGAAACCGATTGTGCCATATTGCCCATGAATGCCATCTATCATGCCCGCTGCCAGCGGGCACAGAAAATTCCGTCCCTAAAGTAGGATTTTCCCTGCAGACTATCCCAACATCAGCAAAATAGGGCTCAGAACCCGCACTGTGTGGGAAACAGTCACTCAATATGATTTCCACAGGGCAACCAATTAATGGTCAGAAGGTGGGCTCTCGAAGCTGAAGGGCCAACCAGAGGCATTCCAACTTAAAAACAGCATCAGCATGACATGGCATGAAGTGAGGGGAAAATGTTTCAAAATGAAGATTTTTTCTCTCCATCTTTTTCAATATGTAAATAAAAAACCTTTGCAGCCAGCCCACCTCTGTGGTCTGGGTGCTGGGGGGAACCCCGCTATAGAGTGGCCTGCAGCTGCTGCACCCAGAAAAGTAGGGAGGGCTCTAAGCCTGCCTGGAGTGTTGGCCCCCAAGAGTGCAGCCAGGAAATTAAACCCTCCCCTTACACCTCGAGGAACCTGGAGGCTGAGTGGAAAATCTCAGTCAGCATCCTTCAGTTAGCCTCAAGTGACTTCGAAGAAGCTGGTTGGCTCCCTGCCTCTGTGAAAATGGCCTAGGATGAGATGAAACTGGGAAATCGGCACGCCAGCCGGCCACTCTACTTTTCACTGCATGCCCGCCTCCTTTCCCAGCCCTGGAAAGTGGTACAAATCCAACCCTTATGAATCAATAGTAAGCCACGCTACACATTCATCCCTATGTTTTTCAAAATTTAGGTTCACCTTCAACAATTTGAGAAAACCACAGATTCTCCCTCCAAAGTAATACCAGGCACAGAGATAGAAGTCCACCCCACATTGACAAACTCCAGTAATTGACTGCAGCACTATAAACTGTCCAATATAGGACTAATAGAACTGCAGCTAGACCTCCATTCTCCATCCCTAGACCTGATAATTACAAAATATCAACTTCTAACCACCTTACTGTGTATTTCCAGCATTACAAATAGTGAGAGTTTTAAAATTCAATTCTTAGGTAACGGAATGTATATATAAAATGATCACTTGGACTAGAAACCCAGCACGTAGCCCTGCATGTGGCCCAGCACCTATCAGCTTATACTCCAACATGAGTCAATACCTTTAGGAGAGGAACAGAAAAAGGAAAGTAACAGCATGTGTCAATGTTTTCAATACTTGGAATAATTGATTGATCTTCTGCCAAATGAAAGTTTCATAACATTGTGTAACCTAATAATATTGGATGATGTAATGGACTGGACATTGACCTTTCACCTGTTTGCAAGGGGTATGGAACAAAGACAGATAGGTGGAGTTAAAATACAGATCAACCATGACCTAACTGGATGGCAGAATAGGCTCAAGGGCTGAATGGTCTACTTCTGTTTCTATTTTTCTAATAACAAGGCTAGAATATTCCAACAAAGACTTCAGGAGCTTTTTAGAGAAAGAGGAAAGAACCACAAATTATTTTCATCTCTGCAAGCACTTAAGTTATGGCCATTGTGATATAGGTTGTCTTCTCACAAAGGCACTGTTAAAAAAATCACGCTGATTGGCTTCCTATAGCAAAAGTGTATTTAACATTGTCATCTCACCTCTAGTGCCAACAATGATGGTTGAAAAAATGTTTTTTTAAGGTGCTCAACAGAACAGCAACACACTGTTGTGATAACAAAGAGACAATAAGTCATTTTAGTGATCCTGTGACTTGCACTGTAAATAATACAACACCCTCCACTAACTGGAAGATTAAACAAACAAATAAATTGAAAATCCATTTCTGTATGTTACTTCTTCAACACTGATAGCACCTAATAATTATAGATATAATATTATAACAAATGTATGATAGTTATTATGTTAATTTATGTAGATTAATGCTTCACATTGGTCTTCAGGTTGTTGTTTGCTTTTAATTCACTATTTCAAAACCAAACCCACTCTCTTTGGGTTTGACATCCTCATCTGGATTTCCAAGAGATTTCCTTTGTTTCTTATTTCTAAATGGGATTAAAAAATTAAAGAGGAATAATTTTATTTAAATTGAAAGGTTGTCTCAGTGATTTCAATATGCTAAGAATTGTTTGCCCATGTAAGTTATAATTGCCATTTTAAGAATATGTGTAGCTTTGGAGAGTTAATCTAAAAATAATATGAGAAAGATTGATCCATTTGTTTATTTTTAATCGAACTGTTTAAATCATACGGTTGTACATTCAGGGATTGTTTAGCATTCTGATACTAATGCTGAAACATTAATGTTAAAATCATTGCTAGCCTTCCTTTCCAGGTTATCCAGTAACTAAAAGGTTGCATTAATGTCAATGCCACCACCAGAAATTGTGTGAGATTGACCTTATGCTCCTTTTCCCCATTTGTCATCAACACTACAGCTATGATCGGTAAATGCAACAAGTTGGCAATTGTGTGCAGAGACCTGCAATCTGTCATCACAGCACAAAGCCTTTTACACTAACCCACTATTCCACAGCACCCAAACATAAGTGATTTTCCTGGATGATATAGAACTATAGAAGGAAGATTTTTTCCCCCCCATCTGTCCCAGATCCAAAAGGGAAGAATTCCTAACCTATATCTTCACTGGATCCCAAAATAATCACAAACAATCCGTAATATCTTGTCTTTTGTCTAGGTGAGCGGTGTAAATTGGCAGAGTACAGCAGACTGAAAAACATGTTGCTGGACCTACAGAGTCAGAGGCATTTCCAACAAGAAAATATTACAATGGACACAACAACGCTGAAGAGGCTTTTGGTGGAGAACATGTTCAAGTACTTTGACATCAGTGGTGATGGCCTTATAGACAACAGTGAGCTCGCACAGGTGGGTGTCATTGTCTGCGAACTTCAATGTAAACATTTGTTTGGTTAGTTATTTATTTTACTTTAGTTCCTCTTTAGATCCTCTCGTGAGTGTCAGTTCAGCTGGTAGCACTCCCGTCTCTGAGTTTTCGGTTCAAGTTCTATTCCAGGGCTTCAGCACAAAAGTCAAGGCTAACCTCCGGTGCAGTACTGAGGGAACACTGCACCATCAGATGTACCATCTTTCAGATTAACCATTAAACTGAGCCCTCATCTGCCTGCTCGGGTGAATGTAAAAGATTCCAAGGCACCATTTTGAAGAACAGTTGAGGTTTATCCCCAATGCCCTGGGCAACATCTATCCTTCAAACAACATCACAAAAAAATCTGGCCATTATCACATTGCTGTTTGTAGGAGTTTGCTGTGTGCATGTTGGCTGTCACATTTCCTAAATTACAATAGTGACAACACTTCAAAAAGTACTCCATTGGCTGTTAAGTGCTTTGAGGCATCCAATGGTCATAAAAAGAGCTATTTCTTTCTTTTTTTTACTTTTAATAATGAGTTGGAAGATTATCATTTGGCAATGCACGTTTGCAAACTTATTGAAAGTTTGATAAGAAACAGAAATTCTGGTAATGGCTATTTATATTAGTTAATCTTGGAATATGAATGACACCACTGTTCATTGCCCATCACTAATTATGCTGAGGGCATTAAGAATAAACCATATAGTGTGGAGCTGGAGTTGTGTGTCTTGATTCAGCTATACAGGATTACCAAGTTCCCTTCCCTGAAAGACATTAGTGAACCATATGAGCAATTATAATAAACCAGATAGCTTACAAATTGCCAAATTTATTGGTCTGTTTCACAACATGCCACGGTGGGATTTGAACGCCAAATTGAGGGTTGCCGGTCCAACACTATAAGCACTAGAATGTTGTTGCCATCTAGGAATGGCATTTTCAGAAAAAGTCTGTTCACTAATCTTAACAAAAAGTAAATGCGAGTATAAAGCGGGCAACTCCCCAGCCCTGTGGAGATGGAGGTGGAGGAGAAAGCGGGCGGTGGGAAAATAAGGGAGATCCACCTTGGGATGGCAAGCTAGAGAGTGCACCCCCATGTTCAAGCTTCCTCAATGGATCTCACTTGCCTCAGCAGCACCCACCACTCTCCGTGGGGCTGTCAAGGCTCCAGAGCTGCCGGCCCTGTGACTGGGCCTGCAGCATCAGAAGTCTGCTTGGATGGTGAGCGCACAGGCTGCCATTTAGAAGGCCGTCTCCTGGAATGTAGTGCCACTGGCCTCACTGCCATCAAGCTCAGGCTTGGGACACACACTTACTCCTGACATCGGCGTTCCAAAGCCCATGGGAAAATCCAGCCCATTACTTTACAGTCACATCTACTTTTTCGCTAAAATTAGCAGCGGCAAAAATATCTTTAAGTGTTTAATTGTGGGATTTCTGAACCATTCTCACCATCCTCTCTTCAATGTTCATCTTGATCTCCTAACTCATTGTGAAGCTCTCCCATGGAGCTGCAGAGGCAGATGCTTGCCTTTTCTGCTTAATTGATTATTGTAGAGTGAAAATTAGGTAGATTCAATAATGGATAGGCAATACAATCCAGTAGATTACTGCCTAAACTGTGAAGATGAAAAGCATGCTGTCAATTTGCTACATCACCCATTTTACACTATCGCAGTCATATTCACCACTATGGAATTTTACAACACTGAATTCTAGCCATTGCTGTAAGTCTGAGAGGACTGCACCAGCGATAATAGCTGCTGGATTTAACTGCCTAGCACCTGTCCCTGTCTGAAGGCCTCCAAAAGAGACAGTTGTTTTATTGGCAATTTTTTTAAAATGCAAAGCCTTTTTGGGCTTCTTGGCTTTGCTGATCTGAGCAGGCTTGGGCAAATGAAGCCCAACAACCACTACTTCTGGACACCCATCAAAATAGACACAGAGCTGGTGATTCAACAGGAAAAAGAACTCAGAAGCTCCATTAAGCCCTTGCACGCCACTTCATTCACTTGGCTTCCCCATGCTTTCATCTGCTTCTGGTGCAAGATATTACCCTTTTGGGATAACTTATATTTATAGAGCACCTTAATATAGAAAACATATTGGAAAGATTCCTCTAAGGGATAAAGGGAAAGAAACTATATATATGTATAGTCCTAACACTGACCTTTGGGGACTCCATTGTGTACATCACAGTTCAATAAACATCCATAACCACTTTTCTGTTTTCTGTCCTTTGGCTAACTTTTTGTCCATGCTGTCACATTTTATTAATAAGCATTGTATGTGCTGACTCATCAAATGCCTTTCAAAACACCCATGTGCATGGTATCAACAATATTTAATTTTTTCCAAAGAATTCCATTAAAGATGTCAAACGTGACAGCCTTTTCAATATCCATGCTGGTTGTTCTTAATTAATTCAGTCAATAAGAATCTAAAATACTGCCAATCAGATTGAGTTATCAAATGACATAGATTACTTCTAGCCCATGTTTATTGTGATCCATTCATACAAGCTGCTGTCTTCCTCTCAGTTTTGTCTTTGTTGCAACGAGCCTTCTGTGTGAATTATTCCAACAAGAGTTGTTATGATCTGGAATGTTTTGCCTGAAACGGTGGTGAAAGCAGTTTCAATAGTAACTTACAAGATCAAATAGATATATTCTTGAAAAAACAATCGCAGTCCTATGAGGAGGCAAAAGGTGAAGGGACTAATTAGATAGGTCTTTCAAAGATCCAACACAGGTACACTGGGTCAAATAGTCTCCTTCTGGGCTGTACGATTCTTTGAATGCTTTTAGCATCCCTGGGCTGGTGCTTCTATTCATAGATTAAAATGTGGGAATGTTGACAAAAGAAAGATTGGAGACAAGTCTCAATGTGCAGAGAATAAAATTAGTTTGCACGGCACTGTCCTGGACTTCTGTACTATGTATATATGTATGTGTGAGAATTTGCAAAAGAGGGTGTGAAAAATAGAACATGTATTTGTGAAGGTGAGAAAGATAGACTGGCAGGGAAAGAAGTGAAATGATGGAAGGCACTGCAGTCTGGAACAATTAGCGTCAGTTTCTTTTTTTCAATTTATCTTTTCTATTGCTGTTGAAATAATCATAGTGATTTAAGATTGTTGAAGATTGTTAAGTTATAATACCCACGGACTTTCATCATGTGTGTTTTTGGAATCTATCCAAAACACTGTGTACAGAGCTATCTTTTGGTGCTATGGATTCATGTATGAAACCCCTCACTATGCATTCTGATTACGCCATGATTCATTGTAATATGAATTTCCAATCTGATCCAAGGAAAAGAACAAAACCATTCTGCCCTGAAGCCAGAAGAGACCCACTTTCTAGGGCAACTCTAGTGCATCCCCTAGAAGGCAGTTACATGGAGCGTAGGCAGGAGCCTACAAATGATGCACTTGCTCTTTTTCAGCCAAGAGTGCTGCACAGCATGGTCTTGAATAGGATGGCAGAGAAATTTAACTCTTTAGACTAAATTCCGATAATGTTTCAGGGTCAAAGTTGCATACTGGTTGTCTAAGCTGGTTGTAAAAGTTCAATGTTTGTATTTTTAAAAGTTTACTCAAGCCATGTTTCATTTTGCCAGGCAATGACAGAAGATGCCCTTGATAACGACCCATTTAACTGCAACCTATTTGATCTTCTTCAGTACGATGACTACAATAATGACAGGGTGTTGACACTAGAGGAACTCTACACAGCGTTCCGTAAGTCTTGGCTAAAGAAAATATATTTGTGGCCCTGTGTAAAAATGCATCTAATGCAAATGATTTATCTGGTATAGCACAAGCTTAATAATTTTCAGTCACCAACTTATCTGCTCAGAGTTCGAATTATCAGCCCATCTTGTTGGGGTAGCGCTTCTTTCATTTTTTAGGTATGCTTCAATTCAGGAAGTTTAAGTAGAAAATTGTCAAAAGCCAGTCTATGTACTGTGGTGTGATTACAGCAATCTTATCATAGAATTCAATTTTTTGTATGCAAGGGAGTGTTACACTGGTGGGAGATGAGTTTGACCTTCTCCTTTCCTCATGCTGTTGAACCTTATCTTTGAGGATCCTTGGCAGGACAAAAGAAGGTTCATTGCTGAGACCGTTTTGGCTGTCTCCTGCCAGCCACTTTCAGAAAGAGGTCACTTAGCAGACTCTTGGCTGCAGGTGTATATGGATTAGAGCAAAAAATTAAGGAAATTAGATGATAGATAATTTTACTTTTAAAAAAAGCACTGAGAGCATCGGCCTCAGATTGAAAATGTGATTAAATACACTATTCTGTTCCAGCTTTATCCTCCATGCCTTCAAATTTAATATTAATGTGCTGGATGCTGATCGATTTCCTGTAGAGCTACATGGTGATGTTCCATGGGAAAAATTGTCCCCCTGTCGGGAGGGAAGTGTAGAAGTGGGCGCGAGCGGGCGCGCCTCCGATAAGCGCCCCCAATCGGAGACGCACCACCATTTTACATGGGCGGGTCAATTAAGGCCCGCCCAGCGTGACGTTCACCAGGAAGTGCTACACTGTCAATGATGAGCACTTTTTCACAGACCTGTAATGAAACTCTTTGTGATTATACTTTCTTTGTGTTCTGAGATGGGAGCTGCCGGTTTAACGTTTATTTTCTTCCTTATAACTTGGCGGAAGCTTTTCCTGTGTCTAAGGCCAAAATTTTCCTGTCAGTGATTTGGGGGCGAGGCCGCTTGCCGCTGGGAAAATGACGGGGGATGACGTCGGGAGGAACCCCCGATGTCATCCCGGTCTATTTAAATCTTTAGGAAGGCGGGCGGAAAGTGAAATCAGCTGTTCGCCCGCCGACCTGTCAATGGCCAACTGAGGCCATTGACAGGATCATTAAGCTCATTGAAAGACCTGCCTGTCCAACCTTAAGGCTGGCGGGCAGGCCAAGAGCCCCAGCGGGCTTCTGAATAAAAATAAAACGTCATCCACTGGCAGGATGAGGTTTCATCTCAGTATTTAAAAAGTTTATTAAAGTTTCACTCCTATTTATTAATATGTCCCATCTCGTGTGACAGTGTCACATGAGAGGGACATGTTAATAATGTTTTTCTTTCTCTATTTTTAAAGTCTTTTAAACATTCAGCGCTCTCCCTGAGACAGCGCTTTGTCTCAGGGAGCAGTGCGTTCTTTCTCGCACATATGTGAAAGAGCACACTTTGACAGATGTGGAATCCTTCCCCCCACCCTAACACAAGAAGCGCATAGCATTTCCTGTCGGGCAGGCTGCTGGGTGGCCCTTAATTGGCCCGCCCACGTAAAATGGCAGCCGGCCCCGTTTCAGCAGTGGAGTTCGGCTGCCTGCCCACCGCCGAGCCGGTGGGGCCCGCCCGCCCATCAAGGTCAAAATTCTGGTCTAAGTCTCAAATGTTTGCAGGCTGGATTAACCCTTGCATCATAAAGTCTTCTCTCCACATTCTCTCATTTTGACTCCCCATGTGTTTGCCTCTCAGACTCCTGAGCATGCACACTTAGCAAGTTTTTTACAGTTTTGAAATGTTTCAGTCTTTATTATGTTTTGCCATAATAGTAGGAAGCGCTATGCGCTCCCTGTGCGGGCAGTGGGGAGAGTCCCTCAGCCGGGAGTGCGCTCTTTCATGCATGCGTGCAAAAGAATGCACAGATCTCCCTAAGGCAAAGTGCTGCTTCAGGGAGATCGGCTTCAAATTAAAATTTGTAATACAAACGATAGAAAAATTTCCCTGACATGTCCCCTCATGTGACACTGTCACATGAGTTGGGACTTGTCCATAACTTTTATTGAAACCTTTCTTAGAAATGTAAATACCCTCATGAAACCTCATCCCACCCGTGGATGAGATTTCATGCTTTCTCTGAAGCCCGCCAGGGCTCCCAACCTGCCTGCCAACCTTAAGGTTGGACGGGCGGGTCCATTAATGACTTTAATTAGTTTTTCAATGGCCTCAATAAGCCGTAGACAGGTCAGCGGGCACGCAGCTGACTCGGCTGCACCCCCACCGACCTGAAAATGGAAATGACGCAGGGTGATGTTGGGAGTTCCACCCGATGTCATCCCATGTCATTTTACGGCCGGCCCCACCCCCACTCATCGACCGGAAGATCCTGCCCCATGTAACTGATGACAACAGAATATTTCCCTGAGAGAAGGGGAGCTGAAAAAAGTAAGTCTCCAAAGGAAATGCAATGAACTGTAAGGCCAGGGATAATGGAGGGTGTGGGGAGGATGGATGGGAAGAGGGTTAGTCAGGCACTTCATGATGACAACATCCCCACCCTAACATGCTTTTGCTTTAATGCCTCTTGCACTCAGAGAGTAGCTATGAGCTTTCCTCTTAGGCTTCCAAAATTAGCAGCATTTGATTTTTTTTTTAAATTAGTCGACCCCAGCGAAAAAATAAGTCACGTCCTGGTTGACAAGTGAGTTCAGAAATTATGGAAAGGATTTTCCTCCCATCGGGTGGGAAGTGCAGGGGCGGGCACTCGCAGGCTGCTTCCAATCGCCGCCCCCAATTGGGGGCGCACCGTCATTTTACATGGGTGGGCCTTAGCGTGACATCCGCCAGGAAGCATTATGCTCCCTGTGCGGGCGGGGAGCAGGGGAATCCCTCAGAATACTGGAAAGAGTGCACTCATCTCCCTGAGGCTAAGTGCCGCCTCAGGGAGATCAGCGCCAAATTTTAAAATGGTCAAGGAGCAGAAACAAAATTTCCTTGACATGTCCCCTCATGTGACACTGTCACATGAGTTGGGGCATGTCCATCACTTTAACTCTAACCTTTATTCAATTTTTAAAAACCCTCATGAAACCTCATCCTGCCCCATGGATGATCCTGCCCTGTGGATGATCCTGCCCCATGGATGAGGTTTCATGCTTTTTCTTAAGTCCGCCAGGGCTCCCGGCCTGCCCGCCAGCCCTAAGGTTGGATGGGCAAGCCCAATAATTAAGTCAATTACTTTTTAAATGGCCTCAATTGACTGTTGACAAGTTGGCGAGTGCACAGCTGATTCGGCTGCACCCCCGCCGACCTGAAAATTGAAATGACATGGGGTGACATCGGGAGTTCTGCCCGATGTCATCCCGCATCGTTTTACGCATCGGCAAGTGGGCCCTGCCCTCCACTCACTGACCTAAAGATCCTGGCCTATATTCTTTTGGAGATTCCCTTGCATGTATCCAATTCCTAGCTCTCCATACCATAGTGTTCCACTCACCAACTTTCAAACACCAGACTGATTTATAGAAAAAACAATGATATTTTTCTTGAAGATTTTTCGCAGGTCCCACTAAAGAGGAGCACTCTCACCTTTTATGTCTTTCTACCCTTGTTGTGCTTAAGAGGCCATAATATTTTTGTAGGCCAGACAGCAGAGAGCATGGCTTGCTCCAAGCAAACAGTAAGGCTATTTATGGCCAGAATCCAGACCACAAAACAGTAAACAAATATATTAGATTTCTGTTAGCTAGCCATTTTAGAAAGAGCGTTTAAGTTCCAGCAAATAGACCTCTTTTAACAGTGTATGTTCCAACTTTACTAATGTAATCAATGTGGGAAGGAAATACATATCTCAAAATAATCTAAAAATCAGTTGTGTAACAGAAGGAGCACCCTCCAGTGTTATAAGCAAGAACTGACACATATAAATTACATATAGCTCTGGGTTGAAATTATGCAATGAAGTATTAATACCAAATGCAATTCCTCTATATGTTATTGTAATAAAGTATTATCCTATTTATTTTAAACAGGTCAATGCCTTTATTAAGATAGGAGTAAAATGCATCTTATAATCATTATAATTATACATTTGTTATTAATAGGGTACAGCTTGATTTCAATCCATTAGACATTTTTCCCCAACAGTGTGGAGTATTAAGATGAAATGATCTCTTTGGGGTAATGGTCCATTGGGGTCTTCTCATCAAATTAAGTGGTAATGTTACCTGTCTGATTATGAAGGCCATTTCAGCATTTTGTCTCAGTTGTGTGGCTGATTTTCACTCATTGAGTACGTCGGGTTCAGTTTTCCTGAGCCCTTATGTTGGTAACATTATGGGCGAAATTTTATGGCAGCAGATTTTTACATTCCTACTGAAGTCAATGGAGTTTATAATGGTTGGCCACGTTTTACAGCCCCATCCCTGCTGTAAAATTCCGGCCTATGTGTCTAATGCCAACTAAAATCCTTCCTGTCGATATCAGAACCTCAGACACGACCCTGAAACCTGTTTGTGCACGCCCATATCATGGGCACTGGTACACGTATATGAACTAGGCCATTAATACTTTTTATCCAGATACCAAAAAGAGGTTTAAGAGTCACCATAATTTGAACTTTTGATACGCTTTAAAAATTATCAATGGATATTCCAACCCACAGTTCTCCTTGTGATGCATGGAGTTTTATGGCTGATTCTCTTTCTCTTGCCCCTTTTCTCTCCTTGTAAATGTAGCCCATTGCCTGTTACCGTTTTGTTCCTATTTTCTATCATTTTGTACTATAGTTACAGGTGATAGCTCTGCGTAAAATGCAGCAATGATAGGAAATTAAAAAGATAAGTCAAACAATTGATATCCAATACTGGAGCTGTTTGATTGCAGTTGTAACTAATTAGTACCTAAAACAATGTAATCTGGCACATTCTCTGTCATTGTGTATTTAACTCACTCCATCTGTATATGTCTCCACTCTCTGCACGCCTATTTTCCAAATTATTTCTTTCTCATGGCTGGTTTTCTCTGCTCTTCCCTCTGCCTCCTCCTTCTCCAGATATTTTCTGCTCTGGATGTTGAAGCGCTAGGATTAACTTGGTCAAGTGCCTATAGAATGGTGAATGCCTGGCATTGAATAGCAAAACAAGAAACCATTAGTGGCTTTAAGGGACATCATAACTCACAAGTATATAGTTTCAAACGTTTTATGATCATCATCCTTGATTACCTTTAATTCATTGAGAGATACATCATGTGCTTTAAATATGAGAGTGATTTCCCTTTGAAGTACATATTTTTCCAGTTTTATTCTAAATTTGAGAGAAATAGGAGATAAAAATTATATAGGACATAAAAAGAGCTTTACAACATAGGGGAGAATTTTCTCTCCTTTGGGCAGGCTGGTTGGGAGCGGGCGCGGGTGGGCACGGAGTCAATCGCCGCCCGCGATCGGCTGCGCGCCGCCATTTTACATGGGTGGGCCAATTAAGGCCCGCCTAGTATGACATGCACCCAGAAGCTCTCAGCGCCACCTGTGCGAGTGGGGGGAGAAGGGAGAGTTGGGGCCTGCGCTCTTGTACGCATGCGCGTGAAAGAGCGCAGAAATCTCCCTGAGGCACGCTGAACAGAAGACCCTGCCCATAGAGTCTGAAATACATATAAGATCATGCTGCTATCATCTGAGTTGACAGTAATTTATCTCCTTCTCCTCTCAGATTACAACGTGATTCCAGCACAAAAAATGGATCAAGTGTAGGCATGGCATGGGCATAGCATACTTCAAGAGCACCTGTTGTGCCATGGCTTTGCATCACAATCCTCTTTTATGTGGCAGTCTTAATGTCAGTCACAATGTGGTAAAAAGAAACTCAGATTTCTGACAGGGAAGATTGAATGGAGAGTTACCTTTCTTCAAATTACTCATATCCTCGTGGCCACTTTAAGCATGCCAATGAGGGCAGTCTGGAAACAGAGCCTTCACCTGACCTCTTGGCTCCAGGTGATAGAGCGGGGAACAAGAAAAACAAGGGGAAATAGAGTGGCTGCTTTTTGGGAAAGAAAACCTTTAATCATTTTCTCTGGTAAACGTTTAATATTTACAGGAATTTTATCCTTTTCAATATTTTGTTAGTTTACTTGGTCAATTCAACCATAAAATTAAAATGTCAACCATGAAGAATGCGCAAATGAAAACTGAAATATAAACATATGTTTCGAGTCCCAAATTGCCTTACAAATAACACATCCTAATAGGGACTGAATAAAGCTTTCACACAGCATAGTTCTTGCTAGAACGAGATGGTATGGAATAAGTTATCTGTCTCATTGCATATTATTATGTTTTTAATATTGAAATATCGTATACTTCATCTAACCTTAAGGTTGGATGGGCAGGTCCTTTAATTACTTAAATGACCCTGTCAATGGCCTCAATTGGCCATTGACAGGTCGGTGGGCCCGCAGCTGATTTTGCTGCGTCCCCGCCTTCCTGAAAACTTAAATGGGGCGCGGTGATGTTGGGAGTTCTGCCTGACGTCACCATGCGCCATTCTACGCGTCGGTGAGCCGGCCCCGCCCCCACCCACCGACGGTAAAATCCGGCCCAGAAAGTCGAACTGGTACAGTTTAACATTTCTTCGGAGATATGAGTTATAAAGGGAGCAATGTTTGGGGCCAGTGTTTTCTGTTCAAGATACTCTTCTCAATGCCTCTGTTAAATAATATTCTCACAAAAATACCTTCCTCACTTTTAAAATATTTGTTGTGCGTTCAAGCTTTACTGAAAAGGGTGACATTTAAGATTATAATGACCATTTTAAATCATCTGCAGCTATTTGCATGGTGGGAATAGATGCTTAACATTTTTCTCATATTTGCCTTTCTCTCCTAAAGCCTGTGACATGCCACATATGACTCCATGGCCATAAGTAGCCCTTTTACCTAAATGGCCGTTCTTTATTTGTGAGCCTGGAGATTAAGTGCCAGCTGTCAATTAATTCATCTAAGTTAAATCCAATCCCATTCTCACTGATGAACCATGTGCGCTCACATTTCAGGAGAGCGGCTGCTGAAATAAATCATGGTGGGAATTCTGTTTAGTTTTTCACAGCCTTTAGCTCAAAGGCGCAGAGGCCATAAAAACAAAAGAATATAAGGAATAGGAGCAGGAGTAGACCCATTGGTCAATTGTTGTTCACTTAGCTACTGAAATTAATTAAATCAGGACAGATCAGTTTGAAAGTGATATCCTCCTGGTCTGCGTGGCTCAGTAGCAAACTGGGCAGTACACTGAGATGTAACTAATTGGGCAGGATTTTACACGTCGGCGAGCAGGGGCGGGGCCCACTCACCGACGGGTAAAATGACGCACGGTGACGTCGGGGGGAACTCCTGACACCACCGTGCCTCATTTAAATTTTCAGGAAGGCGGGGGCGCAGCAAAATCAGCTATATGCCCGCCGACCTGTCAATGGCCAATTGAGGCCATTGACAGAGGCAATTAAGTAATTAAAGGACCTGCCCGTCCAACCTTAAGAAGCCCCTGTGATAATGTGTTGGATTGGCATCCTAATGGCCTACACAAAGAACACGGCTTATTAGTGTGGGACATGTTCAGATTCCACATAACTGATGAGATCAAAAAGTACCTGTGAAGATATAACACACACATTGCAGTTATAACCAGGTGGTCTAATGTCCAGAGTTGAACGTTTGGATGTGTGCCTCAACAAGCCATTCAAGAATCATGTTCATACTGAATGGAATGGGTGGGTAATTGATGGAGAAAAAAATTTTCGCAAAGACTAGAAGTATGTGTGCTTGCCCGCTTGATGGGTTTTCATGGTTTCATTACCAAATTGTGGGATGCTATTAATGCACAAACTGTCATCAGATGGTTCAGAAAATGCAGAATATTCAACTCAGTGGAGGGAGAAGACGATGATTAGTTGTGGAGGGATGGTTCTGAAACTGAAACATCAAATCTGACCCAGAGTGGGATTTTTGAGTTAATGCCAGATCCAAAGTGACTCAGAATTAATTTGACAAACTCTTTGTTTTGGATGCCAAGGACAATGGCCAGGATTCACGGGGTGATCCAGCAGGCCAGCCATTAACTTTGGGTGGGACCAGAAGGTCCCAGCAGCAGGTGCAGCAGGAAAATCCCGACCAATGAATTTGACAGTTTTTAAAATATTTTGAATGTGGTTAAAGGTATCCTAGCATTAATTCATTAAATAAACCTTGTCACATTGATTTAATTTGAACTACTGGTGTTATGTTTCTTTTACATTTCAAAATGGTGACCACCCACACCAATACCGGTGGTTCATATTTTGTTCTTGGTGTATAAGGCGATGCCATTTTTGCAAGGACTTTTCCAGGCTTCAAAGCTCGACATATACGCTGTGATCTACGATAAAGTTTTTTATGCCACTCCTGAAGATGACAAAATAAGACTTGGTGAATAGGAAACAACCATCATAGCAGCACTGATAGTCGTAACTGTATTCAATAGACAAGGCTGATTAATCAGAAAGGAAACAAAGTACAACTAAATCAGCATTCTGAAAGCCCCATTGTGAGTCGCAGTGACAGGCCGAGAATAATATATATAGATTAGAGGTTTTAAATGTACCTGAAGGTCACCTGAATTTAGCATGGCAGAGCTCTTCCAATATTTTGAAATGTCTTGGTGAGCATGAAAAAAGATTAGAACAGTATTTTCAGAAATCACGGGCAGATTGCTACCTTCCTGCAGAGTCAAATACCAAGTTTGGCGAGGATGGTCAATTAAAGCTGAGAAAATAAGCGGTCATTTTAAGTATTGTCTTTATTGCAAGCAGCTCCAAACATATTCTCTAATCAATCCCTGACTGTGGATTTTCTACCCGGCAGTTTATTCATTATATACCTTTTTGTTTTTGCCTGTGAAAAATGAAAACCTGCTGTCATGATTGTCGATAATGATGGAGGGTATAACAAGCTTCAGCTCTGTTCAAGGCTGACGACTGAATGCCGAAGAGCCTTGTGCATGGCAACCTCATCAAAAGCAGCATCCTGTTATTATTGTACTGTCATTTTCTTCCAGGCTCAGTCTTGAGCCAAATGTACACCTCTTCAGCATCTTTCATATGCTTTCATCAAGATTCAAATATGCATTTCGTCACAATTAAGTAGAGATTTCCTGGTTGGCACACTGGATCACACCCCATAAAATCAAATGGATCAATGTAGATATCTGTGAAGCACCTTGCCCAGCTTTTGTTCCATTTATCTATAGGGAGCATTCTTTTACAAGCCAATGGTATGACCTACTTGATTTTGCAACCTTTGCTGTATTCAAATGAGCTGGTTCATTTAGGTATAGACCCAGGAAAATCTTCCCTATAATCCTTCAACGTAGGACTGGATTTGCTGGTGGGCATGTTTTCATTGGAGTTGGTTGGGGGGAGGGGGAGCACAAAAATACTAGGGATGGTGAGCCCACTATCTTCCCACCTGCCCCCAAGCTGTCCCCATAACAGGGTAGTGGATGGGTGCCAAGATAGGCAACCCATTTGCCATTTTTAAATAAATAATGAATGGACAATTGAGCTTGTTTCCAGGCCAATTGACTGGAATAATATGCTGATCATGCCATAAGACAGTTGAGCTGTGGTCATTTAGCTCAGATGGTTAGCGCATAGTGCTAATAATGCCATGGGCAAGGGTTCGATTCCTGTATTGACTAATCCGGTTTTCCTGTTCATGAGCAAATATGACCCTTGCTCAGTCATTGTATAATTCTAAAACTGTCACATCGGAAGAACATAAGACAGTTGATGTGGGCAGGAGTGGGATGTTTCTTTTAAGGAAACTGCTTAAAAAGGCAGGAAGGAAGGTGGTACATCCTTCAGGGGAACCTGTTGTATGATGTACCTGAATGCCATTGTAATGTAATGGTGCTCGGTATGATATATAGAGTCAGATGGTAATAGACTGAGAGAACAGTCTAGAAAGAACACTTTGGAACCAGCCTGCATGGAGGTAACAGCAACACCATGCAAGACAGTAACCAGGATCTGTAAATAGTCAAAGGTTAATAATAAACAGTTCATGTTTAAATATACAAATCTCAAGATCTCATTACTGAGACATCTAAAGAACCCATTTTACATTAGAATACCCCTATGATGATACCCCTCTTTTGTTCCTCCCTGGGCTCCCCAATCCCTCCCCAACCAATATCCCCAACTTTCCTCTCTCTGGGACCCATGTACTTGTCATCCATTGGCCCAGTACTGAGCTCTGGTGCTGCTGAGACTGCTAAAGCTGCCAGCTAACCATATTGGCCAGCAGCTCTCGAGAGCAGGACTTCCTCCCACTAAGGGGCGGAAGTCCCACTCTCTGCTCATTTAACACATCCGCAACACATTTTGGCTGTGGTGTGGGCTTCTTTCAAATGTATCAGCTGGTGGCTAACTCTTGCAGTGGGGGCACAAGTAATATGCCACCTCTGCACCCCCCCCCCCCCCCGGAAATGCTGCCCACAGTTTAATTGGAGCATACATAACTGTGTTTTTGATGCTACATCAGGAATTTCTGCCTATATTAGAAACTATACTTGGTGGTACAAGCTTTGTGACAAAATAAATTGGCAAACAGTTGTATTATTTTAGGAGGGTGAAGAGGCAGATAAGAAATCATACAATTTCTGCTAGAGTGATTTAATTTTCAAGTAATGAATTTATGTTTTTAAAAAGCCATTTTTGATTGCACTATTTTTGTTAGCAAGGAGAAAGGATTTGAAATGCACTTTCTGGAATAGAGTGCCATTTTAAATCTGCATGCTAGGCTGGTGTTGTCTTTTTGTTTGCAGACAACATGTTGATAATTTCTTTAAGCAATTATATATCCCGTGGAGTTGTCATTGTGTAAATGTAATACTTAAGGTGTATTTCTGGGGTGTTAAAATGTCTCAGTTGAGCTAATGAGATGTTTTAATTAAACCAGACACCTGCAGTTTAAGATAAGGCCTGTGCCTCCGCTTTTCATCGCACACAGCATTCTACATCTAAATCAGTGCATCACATTAGTCTTTGAGATAATCCTAATCTTTGTATTGTACCTTTCTTTAGACA
The DNA here is from genome assembly GCF_017639515.1 of Carcharodon carcharias. Lineage (NCBI taxonomy): Eukaryota > Metazoa > Chordata > Chondrichthyes > Lamniformes > Lamnidae > Carcharodon > Carcharodon carcharias. The sequence goes on along the minus strand of NC_054474.1, from coordinate 38,770,437 downwards.
GATATCTAATTACTTTTAGACCTTTGGTTTGGTTCATTTGCTGCACAATTGTAATACAGGACAGAGAACATGGTCTGGATTCTGTTGTGTAGAAAGGAATCATAATCACTTTTTGCAATATTTCTGTTCATTTGCTGAATAGATTATATAGATACATTTTCAGAATCTTCTGCTTGAATTAGAATGACAAGTGGATTATATACAAGAGACATTGGCAGATTAAGTTTAACAATTTGTAATTTTTTTAATGCTTTGTACAGGAGAATAATTTTATTATCAATATTGTTTTGCTAATCCATATTCTGCAACTTGCTCTTTCACATTACCTCAGAACTCTCTTGCATCAAGCCTTTATTCTTTGTATTTTAGTTTCAAAAGAGCAAAATAAAAGTATTTATTGAAGTCAGATAGTAAGTTGATTAATTACATTATTGCTTTATTTGAATTATTGGAAATCGAAAGGCTGGAATTTGTGGAGAGAACTTATTAAAAAGTTAATGCTCCATTTTGTTAAAATGTACCTGAGGATGTTTATAAAACTTTGCAAATGATTATTCTTCCATTTAATGGAAGGCCTTCTAATAAAAACAACATTACAAAAGCAATAATAAAATCAAAAATGCTGGAAATACTCGGCAGGTCAGGCAGCATCTGATGAAAGGTCATTAAGCAGATATGTTAACTGTTTCTCACCACAGATCCTGCCTGACATGCTGTGTATCTCCAGCATTTTCTGTTTTTATTTCAGATTTCCAGCATCCCTGAAGTATTTTGCTATTGCAGAAGGAAAATCTTAATGATGTAGCCATGTTACCATGTTCATATGCCTGACACCAACTCCCAAAGCAATGACGGAGCAGACTCGATGGGCTCTGCTCCTACGTCTTATGGCCTTATGGTCTAACTTACTTGCACTTTATTGATCCTCTTCAAAGGGGAATCTTTGTTGTGCTGTGTGGGACAGTCTGGAAAATATTCACAATACTGGTGAGAACATGATGCACTAATATTTTTCTAATTGAATGGTGTCATTGTAACATAAGTTGTCATCGTATCAAATATTTTCTGCAGAAGCAAAAGCTTTTCTAACAAACTATAATGATCAAAGATTAGGCATTATAAGAATCAAGTGTAGCCAGAAGTTGCTATAATTTTCAGTAGGTAAAGAAGTTGGCAATATGGGGCAGAATTTTCTGTTTGATATGTGGGCGAGCATCCCGACATCACCGCATGCCATTGCGATATTTCGATGGGCGGGCGGGCATGCAATGAAGTTTGATGCGCGCCCACCATTGATTAACGGGCTAATTAAGGCCCTTAATTCATCAATCGATGGCGATTTTCAGGCACCCATGCGATCTTCGGGTCGGCGTACGGGCACAACGGGCAGGCGGGTAAGAGACCTTTCTATGAACCTCATCCACGGGCAGGATAAGAGGGCTCATTGGGGTCATCAATCTGCTTTGTGGAATATTTATTGGAGAAAGTATTTTAAACTTGCCTGTGTGATCTACAGTAGTTCAGAACACATTCCAGCAGCTTTTTGTGTACTTTTAACTTTCAGCTCAGCACTCTGCAATCAGTAAGCTTTATCGAGCCTGCAGCTTTCCGGAGGCCTTCCCTTAGCCTGGGTATGGGCTCTGAATGTCCACTGGAGGCAGCTCCTCTGAAGAGGAAGGGAGGGCTAGAATGAGGAGGAGGCCAGGAGTGCACATTCAGGCTCCAGGGGAGCCACCTTTGGGAGTACAGGCGCAGGCACAAGGGGCACAAGGCCAAGAGGTAGTCCAAGATGGAAGGGACCACAGAAGATGCCACTATCCTGCTGCCAGGGTATACAGGCGGTGAAGCAGCTACCTCAATATGACTGAGGTGCAGTGCCGAAGGAGGCTCCGACTGTCAAGGGAGACAGTCAACTACATCTGTCAGATGATTGGCCCTGAGATCTCTCCTAACTGTGTGGGCAGACACCTCGTGCCAGTGGCTCTGAAGGTCACAGTTGCCCTCCACTTCTGTGCCTCTGACTCCTTCCAGGGGTCAGTGGGTGATCTTTGCGGTGTCTCCCAATCAGCTGTCCGCACTTGTGTCAAGCAGGTCATAGATGCTCTGTTCAGGCAGGCATTGACCTTCATCCACTACCGCTGGGACCAGGCCAGCCAGACACAGTGAGCCAGAGGCTTCGTGGCCATTGCTGGCTTCCCCCGCGTCCAGGGTGCTATAGACTGTACACATGTGGCCATCAAGGCGCCAGCAGGTGTGCCCGGTGCCTTCGCCAACAGTAAGGGTTTCCACTCCATGAATGTGCAGATAGTGTGTGACCACAGGATGCAGATTCTACAAGTCTGTGAAAGGTTCCCAGGCAGCTCCCACGATGCTTATATCCTCAGACACTCCCAGGTGCCGGGTCTCTTCAGTGCTCCGGCTCGGCTTGCTGGCTGGCTTCTGGGTGACAAGGGCTATCCCCTCAGAAGGTGACTCATGACACCTCTCCACCATCCAAGAACAGAAGCTGAGCACTGGTGCAAAGGAGCCACGCTTCCACAAGGGCTGTGGTGGAGAGAGCTATCGGTCTTCTCAAGATGCCCTTCCGATGCCTGAACTGCTCAGGGGGTGCACTCCCATAGCCCCCAGATCGTGTCTCGGTGATAGTGGTCGCATGCTGCATTCTCCACAATCTTGCGCTGGAAAGGGGGACGCAGTGGATGATGAAGACATTGATGCACTGGATGCGGCTGCACACGATGAGTCCAGCACTGATTCTGAGGATGATCAAACACAGAGGAATACTGAAGGGCTAGACGCTAACCCGGGACTACACCAAGAAGGCAGGGACACCTGGGAGGCTTTAATCCAACGAACCTTCAGTTAGCGCAATACAAATGGATCAGCAGGACCAGCCTTGCCTGGCGCTTCCATACTTGGCACCTAAGTGCTAAAACTGCCAGTTCATTAGCAGGAACTAAGGGCTTTGGACATAAACTTGAATGTCCAAACAAACACTCGTCATTTATCTTAAACATACACATGCAGAACAAAGGAGTCAGCCCCAGCAATGGTAACACATCTGATTTTTATTTGAAACATCAGATGTTCTCACAAACCCAAAACAAAACGTTAAGCAAGCAGAAAAAAATTATAAGGATCTAATCTCGGGCCAACACAAAAGCACCAGTGAGAAACCCGTGGTGTGCCTAAGGTGCCTTGTGCTTTTGTTTATGGGTGCTATGTGTTGGTGCTTTCCCCTTGCTCGGAGTGGCATCTGAGATAGCCTGCTGACTCTTCTGTCCTGTTGGCCTTGACAAACTTGGCAATCGTCCTCTGGCCCGTGGAGCTTGTGCTGGCCCTGCCTGGGAGGGATCTGCCAGTTGCACAGTTGGCATCTCCCCAGTCATCACAGTCTCACCCGATGAAGCGGTCACTGGGAGAGGGGTGTAGAAGCTGGTGCCCTCATCCAGAGCGCCGTGAGAGGAGCCCGCAGATACGACAGGCAGCTGCTGCGCCAAAGTGAGGTCACCTCAGACCTCGCTGCTCACCGTGGATGGATGGGCAATGAGCTGGGAAGCTTGAAGCCCACACCATCTCCCACATTGGCACTGACCAGCTGTGGCCACTGGTGCTGTGAGGGCTTGCAGGTCCAAGCGTAACCCCAGGAGGACTGATTATTCTCCAGGAGGCGCCTTTCCGAGAGTCACCACTGACTTCATGGAGGAAGCATGGCGCTCGGACATGAGGCTCATTGCATCAGTGATGCTCCGCATGCGCTCCTCCACCACGGACACCAAGTGAAGCATAGACTCATGTGTCACACCCAGATGGCTCCCGCACACTCGGCCGCATTTCCTGCAGCTGCTGCATCGCGGACGACCCTAGAGGCACAGCGTCACGCTCTGACTGAGCATGTGTCTGCTCCATTGCAGTCCTCCAACTACTGGTGCCATCGGCACTCTCTGTCTCTGCCAGCTCCTCCAGCAAATGTGAAGTGCCCTCTCTACTGTGCCCGGGACCCTAGCTGATGTTTCAATGCCCACCGAGGTGCTAGTATCTGCACTCGTGCCTGCCTCGCAGAAATGGTGTGACACAGGTGACACTTGAGGGCCCTCAGGTGTGAGAGGGGGCATCTGTGGTTCCTCCTGGCGGCCATGCTCTGATGATGCTGAAATGAACAAGGACAGTGGATCAGTTAGCGTGCACACAGTGACACACTTCATCCCTTTCCCCCTGGCTCATTATGCACTCAACTTTCCAGAACCAATGGACACAAACATTGGTGGGGTGGCAAATAGTGAGGAGGATAGACTTACATTACAGGTGGATATAGACGGGCTGGTCAGATGGGCTGATGAATGCCAAATGGAATGTTATGTGGATAAGTGTGAGGTGATGCACTTGGGCAGGACAAACAAGGCACGGGAATACTTGATGAATTGTAGGACCGTGGAAAGTAAGGAGGATCAAAGGGACATTGCTGTGCATGTCGACAGGTCACTTAAGGCAGTGGGACAGATACATAAGGTGTTTAAGAAGGTAAATGCCATACTTGCCTTTATTAGCCGAGGCATAGAATATAGGAGCAGGGAGTTAATGTTCCAAGTGCACAAAATGCTGCCTAGGCCACAGCTATAGTTCTGCGTGCAGTTCTGAAATGTGCTTCACGGGAGGGATGTGATTGGAGTGGAGAGAGTGCAGAGGTTGCTGACCAGGATACTGGCTGGGCTGGAGAGTTTGACTTAGAGGAGACATAGCATAGACTGTGGTTATTTTTCCTGGAGCAGAGGAGATTGAGGGGTGACATGATTGAGGTGTATAAACTGACGAGGGGCATAGATAGGGTCGACAGAAAGGAACTTTTCCCTTTGGCGGAGGGATCACTAACCATGTGGCATAGATTTAAGGTAAGGGGCATGAGGTTGACAGGGGATGTGATGAGCAACTTTTGTACACAGAGGGTGATGGGAATGAGGAACGCACTGCCTGAAGGGATGGTGGACCCAGAAACCCTCCTAACATGTAATAAGTATTTGGATGTGCAGTTGCGATGCCATGGCATACAAGGCCATGGGGATGGTGCTGGGAAATGGGATTAGTAGACTTAGGAACGTGTTTGACATGCGCATCCTCGAAGGGCCGAAGGACCTTTTTCTATGATCCGCACCTCTGACTCTATCACTCTGTGACTGAGCAATGTTGCAACAATAACAAATTAAACAATCATCAGTGCTATGGATGTTGGGAGGACATTGGCCTCAAATACCTGGCTGTTCCACCCCAGCTTCACTGACACCAGTGGATCTGGGTGCATGGCGCCTCTCAAGCTCCAGGGCCTCCTGTTCGAAGCGGCTTAGCATCAACAGCTGGGCCTGGCCACCTCCAGTCCTCGAACGCTCCGAGGCATTATGAACATTCTTATCCTGAGAAACAGAGACGACCATTCATTGCGACAATTTGCACATGGACTCTGAAAGCACACGCCACACCCCAACCACAGTGGCCCATATCAGGCTTCCAGTGCCTCCACTCCCTGCTACTGCTGACCAGTCACACAAAGATAATACACCTGCTCCCAACCCCACCAATGGCCATCTTGGATACATTCTGCATACATCACTTTAGGAAACACACGGGGGTCTTTGCTCCCATAGCAAGGAGGCACAACCACATGCAGCATCAAGGGCAGCAGATGGTTCTTTGCCATGACACCTCGAGGCTCCCCTTCCACCATCTCATCACCCTGAATAGGACATGTCCTGGAGTTCTGAGTATGCGCCAAGCTGCTTCTCCTGCAGGTTGCTCCCAGACTAGTCAAGTGCAACTAAGAGCAACATATGGTGTGGGGGAGAACTGGTCTCCTCATGAACCACTCAGGCTGATCTAAGCATGGGCACTATCTGCTTGCCTACCCAGTGTAGGAAAAATGTCCAATATGATTCAATGCAGTCACGACAGTAAGACATGATGGGGGGTGGGGGGGGGGGGCGGGGGGATGCCTCAAATGCTAAGGCTACCTGCTGGGTTAAATGCCCAATGCCAACATGGTACTCACCCTGCCAGAGCACAACAAATCATTGAAGCGCTTGCTGCACTGGATCCAGATGCGCCGCACCATGTCGCGGGAGCTCACCACCTTCGCCACCTCCTCCTAGGCATATTTGGTAATGTGGGGGGAGGGGGGGGGCAACACCCCCCGCCGTGCTGACACATCCTCGAGAAGGACAGCAAGGCAGTCATCAGAAAAGCGAGGGGCACATTGGCCTACCCTGCAACCTGCCCTTCCCTCCAGCGTGCCCTGCTCAGCCGACCCCCTGTGGTGTAACCTCGAAGTGACCGTTGTGAGCAGCCTACAGGAGGCTGCCAGGTCTTCCTTTAAACAGACTGCCGGGTCGCCATTGGACCCGACAGTCTGTGCACGCCTGCCACCGCCCGCACACTCCCGCACTCCGCGGGAGTCAGCAAGTACACTCGGCGAGCCTTAATTGACCCGCCCGCGTAAAATGGCAGACCCGAACACGGACACCGATCGGGCCTTTGCCCACCCGCGCCCACTCCGCCCACCCGACAGGCAGAAAATTCTGCCCCATGGTCTATTTTTAAACGGATTGAGTTTCAAGAGTATGTAGGGAACGGAACCTCAGTTAGGCTGGAAACAGAGGGAAGTGTGTGGGGTTAGTTGTATTGTAATATCAAATGGATAAATTTGAAGAATAATCTCGAAGGCAGATTAGTTGGGTAAAGAGAGCATGAAAATGGAATCGGTAATATTAGCAATGCATGGATAGATTTAAATTATAATGGGATCATTTACTGTAAAAAAAACTATAAATCTAATTTGCAATGTGTACAGTAGCCTGAAGAACTGAATAAAGAGCAAGTTTAAAGCAAACTTAATATAATTTTGTTTGTTGCAAATTGCTTTCTATTTCCCCTATCACTGTCTTATATTTAAAAAATGACACTCTAAAAATAGAATTAGAAAAGTGTGTAAAGGATGGAGAGAGATTTAAAAAGAGCACAATTGACACCCTGTCAGGGACACATGGAAATATTGCAGATCATAACTTAACAGGTAGGTGTGGAGGCAGGTCAATATTAAGCTTGTTGGGGGTGGGGGGATGGGGGGGGGGGGGATTTAATTTAATTTTAAAATATCCCAAAAAGAAGCCTTCAAGGTGGCTACCATTGCAGAGGTCACAGAGGGGCCATAAACTGGGAACCAATGGGAGGTCACCAAGATGTACCTGGCCATTTCCTCAGGTGGCAGTGACCCTCCTGACACTGGTAAAATCCAGTGAGGGCAGGCGGTGGCCCTCAATTGTCACAATTGGCAGTCCAGTTTCCACCACTGGTAATATGCCGTGGCAACAAGAAGAGGTCAGGCTTCCCTCCTAATGCTTTCTGCTGCTATTTCACCAGCCCTCCCACCTCTAAGACCATCTCCAAACAGTTGGTAAAATTCAGCACATTATCTCTATTTCCCGCTCTATTGATGCTGCCTACCTGCTGAGTATTTCCAGCATTTCTGTTTTAAGTTCTTTTTTACCAGTTGTATTTCATGGTTCTACGTACTGGCCAATCTTAACGCAAAGTAATACTTTGAGTTCAACTTATAACAACAACTATTTAAATTAATGCAGAAAATTAATACAGTACTTTTGATGTAGAAAATTGGTCTAAGACTCTTCACAGAAACATAAGTAAAATGGAAACCAAGACACAGTGGTAGAGTTTGAGTTGGAGTTGGGTGAAGGACTGTTTGGCCAAAAGCTGTCTCAAAGACATGAGTTTTAAGACATCTTGAATAAAAGAGAAGATGGTGGTGAAGAGATTTAGTGAGAAAATCAAAGAGAATATGACATAGGTGACTGAGGGAAGCACAATTTAATACCATAGTGCTTTATCTGGGTGAACACTCCCACACTCTTGTTTATAAGTCTTCTGTCAAGCCTTTTGCTCTAGGTGGTTAGCTATCTGAGTGGGAATTGTGAGTCAGCTGTTGTGAAAGTGTATGAGCTGAATTTTCCCCTCATCGGGGGGGAAGTTGAAGGGTGGGTGCGCACAGGCGCACTTCTGATTGGCGCCCCCGATTGGAGGCGCGGCGCCATTTTATGTGGGCGGGCCAATTAAGGCCCACCCAGCGTGACGTCCGTAGGGAAGCGCTATGTGCTTCCTGTGTAGGTGGGGGAAGGGGGGGTGGATGTTGGGGGGGAAATCCCAAAATCGAGAGTGCGCTCTTTCGCACACGCACATGAAAGAGCGCACTCATCTCCCTGAGGCCAAGTGCAGCCTCAGGGAGATCAGCTGTAAATGTCAAAAACCTTAATATAGAAAAATAAAATTTCCCTAACATGTCCCCTTATGTGACACGGCCATAATTCTCAAAATAACTTTAGTAAAATTTTTTAAAAGCTACATGAAACCTCTCCGCCCGTGGATGAGGTTTCATGCTTTTCTAGTTCGTACCAGGGCTCCTGGCCTGCCCGCCAACCTTAAGGCTGGATGGGCAGGTTCTTTAATTACATAATTGACTCTGTCAAGGCCATTTGAGGCCATTGACAGGTCGGCGAGCACACAGCTGATTTCACTGTGCCCCCACTTTCCTGAAAATTTAAATGGGGCGCAGTGACGTCGGGGGGAGATCCCCCCAATGTCACCACGCTTCATTTTATGTGTCGTCATCGGGTCCCGCCCCTGCTCGCCAACGCGTAAAATCCTGCCCTATGTGTGAGATGAAGGGTGCGGGAAGGGTGGTGGAATGCAGAGGACAAACTCAAGTTTTAGAATCTTTAGAGCATTTATGGGGTATTCTGTGATGTTTGAGAAAGGGGATGGGAGAGGTCTTGGAGCACAATTACCAATAAGTTTTTGTATTTGTTTCTGAACTGGTGATAATTTGCTTATTTTAGATAGTTATTTTGAAGGGTATTATGGGGATAATGAGAAATTGCCACTTTCCTGTGTAACAGAGAATATTTTTTGGGTGAATGTTATTAGTCACAAAAGCGTTAATATAAAATGAGGAATAAACTTGCTGTCCAGCCAAGCAGCACAAATATTCTGACCGATAATAATGCAGTCAAAAGTCCAGTTCGAAATGTTGTACCTAGCAATGGTATGGCTGCCACAAAGCATGGAGGCAATATGCCTTTGAAAACCTCACCATTGCCTTGCCCAGCATCTGGAGGCACCAACTCCATAAAACTAAAGTGAGCACTTGTAAAAGATGGAGAGGAAGATGTACCAGTAAGTTTTAAAATTTACTGTTTTTAGCAGACCTAACAGGACATGCAGACGTCAGAAATATTTCTACCATCAGATTAATCCTTGGTTCTAGGATTTGTTGTTTGAAGAGACAACGGGTGCTGTTTTTGCTCTCTGATCTCATGGCTAATTGGTCACAGAAATATTATAGCTGTACCTTCACAGGCACTAAATTTTCAATATAAATCAAGCCAAATAATAGATCTTCAAGAATTATCCTACAGACTGATTTAGAAAGCTGTTGTTGGAAAGTAACTGTGATTGAATAGTTGTCTTCCTTCTACTCTTTCCTGTCGATTATGCTACCTGGTATTATTATTGTGTGCATCCATTATCTTGTGATAAATCTACTCCATGGTTATAGTGAGCCAAATTATACAGAAAGTGTTTAGAGGGACTGTGTGAGGAAGGATCATATGGCTGAGGAAGATTATGCACTTACCATATATCTGAGCTGATTTTAAACAGAATATTTTTACTCTGCCTTTTATCTACTGCAGTGGATGAACCCTGAATTGAAGGACTGTCATGAATAAAGCAAATTGAAGGGCAACTATACTTGTACCTTATGAAATCAAAATGTGGCCATTTTATGTTTGTCACCAGGATAGGATTACTGGCTTAAATCTTCTTACCAGTTTCTCTTATCATTTTTACTATTGGGCTGAATATTTCCCCCTGTCAGGGGGGTTGTGCCAGCACGGGTTGGAGCAAGCACAAACCCAATTGGCGTCCCCAATCTGGTGCGCACCGCCATTTTACATAGGTGGGCCGATTAAGGCTGTGCGCTCCCTGTGCAGGCGGAGGGGATTCCCTAAGTCAGGGCCTGGGTTCTTTCACACATGTGTGCGAAAGAGTGCAGAACTCCGTGCCTCAGGGACATTAGTTTAAGTTCTGGAAAATTCAATGAAGGTGAAAAAAAATTTTAAGGGCATGTCCCCTCATGTGAAACTGTTACATGAGCTGGGACATGTCCAATAACTAATTCAAATTTTTTAATTTAATTAATAAACCCTTCATGAAACCACATCCCAACCATGGATGAGGTTTCGTGAAAAATGCGAAGGCCGCCTGGATTCTTCACAGTAACAATTTAACAATTTTAATTACTTTGTTAATGGCCTTAATAGGCCTTCGACAGTTCGGCACCACCAAACTGAAGATCTAAATGACGTGCGGTGATGTCGGAACGCCCGCCTGACGGCACCACGGATCACTTAATGCTTCGGCGAGCGGGTCCTGCCCCCGTTTGCTGACGGGAAAATTCTTCCCATGAAGTAAGTAGTGGATTTTCAATGCAAAATCATTCTTCTTATTCTACCAATGAACTATTTCTTTACTGTGATCTTTGAAGAGTGAAACAATTTCATACGCCACAGAGAAGTTAGCATGGCCAGTCATAAAGCATGCAGGAGTTGAAAATGTATTGGGCCATTTATTGACAGGAGGTTGGATAATATCAGGTTTTCTTGACAGTTGATACTATTTTTGCTATTGTGTTCCTTAAACTTAAATCCTCATGTGTCATAGAAAGGCCACTATTTCCCATATGTTGGCAATCCTACTAGCATTTCAAGTCAACATTTATATTAGGATTTCCTTATCTACCATTGTTAACAACAGGCCATCCATCAAGGAAGTGAATGCACTGCCTGAATGGGTGGTGGAAGTCAATTCAATGGTAATTTTCAAAAGAAAACACTTCAAAAGAAAAAAAAATTCTGCATGCTTATGTAGAAAAGGAATGGAACTAATTGCACAGCTCTTTCAAAGAGCCAGAACAGACACAATGGGTTGAATGGCCTTCTTCTGCACTGTATGATTCTGTGATCAAATAGATAAGAAATGGCAGATTCTCTGCTTTCTCCGGGTTTAAGTACTGATGTGTGTGAATCTCCTCTGTTCTAATGCAACCTTCCTTTCTAAAGTTCTGGTTTGTCCTTAATTTTTGGAACCACTTCTGATCTTTTTATAATTTATTTTAATTTCATACTTGCCTTTCTTTCTTCAAATTTTTCCCTTTTCACTTATATCTTGCAATCTTCATCTGGCGCAAAATAATGACATTGTACATTAAACGTGAGTAGTGAAGAAAGTCAGATATTTGAAATTGGTATAGTGGTTCTCTGGTGATAAGGCAGATGGGCTGCAGAGAAATGACATAGATGGCTAAAAACAGTAATTCCCAGTTAGTGTGACAACATCAATAATTGTGCACACGTGTGTATCAACCTGTGACCCATATGTCAACCCATAAGGCCAGCACTTGCAATTCCTTTCCGACTGAATAACCTGATCTGCTGCCCACTGTCACTGCACTTCTACATTTCCAAAAGTACACTACTGGCACCCATGTGCCAACCCCGAAACCCAGCCTAGGTGTCAGCGTGACCATACTTTGTTACAATGGTTTGATATCTGAAGCCTTTTTAAAATGATGAGTTGTGACAAGACTTTCAACTGTAAGTTATAGCTTGAATGTGTGTCCTGCTGAAGTTTGGGTAGCTATGGGAAGCACTGCAAAGGTTATAATGCTGTTTGAGGAATTGGTATAGGTGAGCAGCAATACGTTGTGAACAGTCATGGAAATTTGTGGCATGCAATCTTCGACCATCTGCATAGTGCACCGTATGTTTTTGAAATTCATTTGGAATGTGACATTGCAGGCAAGGTTGGCATTTATCACACTAGTTGCCTTGAATAGCATTTTTATGATACAACAGAGTGGCTTGCTGGACCACTTCAGACAGCAGTCTGAGAGAGTCAACTGTTTTGATATAGGATTGGAATCATACATCAGCCATGCTGTACAGCTTTTAGAATGGTTGACAAATAATTTTGAAATATTATTAGCCTTTCTAAAGGCTCAGAAAATATTGCCTTCCAGCCACCCCAAGCAGCCACTTACTTTTACAATGTCTTTTAAGGATCCTTGGAAACTGTGCATACTGCCCAGTCAATCAGTGCAGTCCATAAATCTGAGCTCTTGTGCACGGAGAATGCACTCTAACTATTTTAACAGCCCAACTTCACAAAGTCAGTGAGGTCAGGGAGCTAGCAGAAGCATTAAATGTGAGGGACAATAGTCCTACTGCCACCTCAATGGTGCCATAGAATCAAACCCATATGCTCAGATTGCCATAAATTCCAGTTCACTGAAGCATCATATTCATAAATAAAATCAAAAAAATATTCACGTTGAATGGAATAATGCTCATTTGTGCCTCAGGCTGATCAAATCAGTTAATTATAGCTTGTCTTGTACCTTTGGTCCAGATTGATACTCTTAACTACAGGTTTAAAAATTCTATGTTATACCCAGGTCTTTGTGAACAAATAAGTCCTAACATGTTGAATAATTTTGAAATAAGAATGATGAATGTAATGGCCTGCGCATCATTCAACTTATACAAAGCTGCATCCATCAATACTTATGCATTATTGTGCTGTAATCTTGCTGTCATACTATCAAGGTAAGTATAGAAGACACAAGGAGGGTGGGATTGGTTTATGCCAGTAGCACAAAGTGGGTTGATAGTGAATTAGCATCCCATTTTACACCTTGTTTAATTGATTTGTCTATTGACTGTAATATAACATTAGGCGCTAACCCATTATAGTCTATCACTCACATTACTTTGCATTCACAGGGTTGTTGGAAACTTGAGAGCACTTGCCACTTTTAATATATAATAAATATAGATTGCCTGTTATTTTATGACAAACACGTAACCTTAGGATGATCGGATCATATATTTGATCCTGAGGTGTAAAATCAAATATTACTTTCAGCTGTCAGACAAAACATATAAACCTATTGCAGCCTAACCACTTACTAACCGTATCTGTCTGACGTTATGCCACTCTAAATATTCTCTTTTTTACCATAATTTAAATAAAAACCAAGCAAAATGGTCTTCAAATAGTTGTCTGAACATTCAAGGCATTTCAGAAATGATGTATGTAAATTTCTGATCTGCATTTCTGGCATAGATTCCTCTTTAAATTGATTCCCATTTAAAATCTGTGTCACATCTAGCCTCTGGATCATTCCGCATCATTCAGCTAGTTCACAACTTATGCTCAATATGTAATATTACAGAAAAAAGTTGCTTCGTACTTCCCATTCTTCTAGATATCTACCCACCTTCCACAGACAGCAAACTCAATTATCCAGAAATTACTGTTGTTGATATTACTGAGAGAATCATAATGCATTTGTGTTACATTCCTTTGTCTGTAATTTTAAGTGGTCAATGTCATACAAACATTTTAAAGTGATGTGATAATAGCAGCAACAGTCATTAGTGATTAATTTACTTATTATTGAATAATTATAAATATCACTGCTGACTCTATTTAGAGAACATGGGTGGAAATAATCATACTTTAGGCCAGGATTTTACAGTTGGCGTGCGGAGGCGGGCCTGACACGTATGTACGTAAAATGACAAGTATAAACGTCGGGCTTGCATCTTGACATCACCACGCAGCATCGCAATATTTCGGAAGGCAGGCACACTATGACTATGGAGGTGCGCCTGACATTAATTAACAGGCCAATTAAGGCCCTTGAGGCATCAAGTGATCTGCATTTTGTGCAGCATTTGCGATTTTCAGGGCGCATTACGGGCAGGCGGGTAGGCCACATTTTCAAAAACCTCATCCACGGATGGGATGAGGGGTGAGTGGGCATTAGAACTTTAGATTATTACTTACTACTACTTGCTTGTGTGAACAGGACAATTTCATTTCACTTCAGAGTTGCTTTGGCAGAAATAACAGGCTTCAGTTTAGGACCTCGGAAACCTCCTCTGAGGAGGAAGAGAGGGCCAGAAGGGAGAGGAAGCCAGGTGTCCCTATTCAGCCTCCAGGGGAGCCACCTGTGGGAGGACAAGCGCAGGCACGAGAGGCGCAGGGCCAACGGGAAGTCCAAGGCAGAAGGGGCCAAAGACACCAGGGTTTACAGGTGGCGATGCAGCTACGTCAATATGTCTGAGGTGTAATACCGAAGGAGGCTTCGCCTCTCAAGGGAAACTGTGACCTCCATTTGTCAGAGGATCAACCCTGAGATCAGCTCCAACTGTGTGGGTGGACACCACATACCAGTTGCATTGAAGGTCACGGTGGCCCTCAACTTCTATGGCTCCTGCTCTTTCCAGAGGTCAGTGGGTGATTCTTGTGGAGTCTCCCAATCAGCTGTCCACGATTGTGTCAAGCTGGTGACAGACGCTCTTTTCAGGCATGCATTGACTTTCATTCACTACCGCACATACGAGGCCAGCCAGGCAGAGCGAACCAGAGGCTTTGCAGCGATTGCTGGCTTTCCCCATGTCCAGGGTACAATAGGCTGCACACATGTGGCCATCAAAGTGCCAGCAGGTGAGCCCAGTGCCTTCATCAACAGGAAGGGCTTCCACTCCATGAACGTGCAGATAGTGTGTGATCACAGGATGCAGATTCTGCAAGTCTGTGCAAGGTATCCAGGCAGCCCCCATGACGTTTACATCCTGAGGCACTCCCAGGTGCTGGGGCTCTTCAGTGCCCCAGCCCAGCTGGATGGGTGGGCAACAAGAGCTATTCCCTCAAAAGGTGGCTCATGAAGTCTCTCCGCCATCCAGTAACAGAGGCCGAACAATAGGAGCCATGTCTCCACAAGGGCGGTGGTAGAGAGAAACATCGGTCTTCTCAAGATGTGCTTTTGATGCCTGGACTGTTTGTGGAGTGCTCTGCAATACCCCCCAGATCGTGTGTTGCTGATAGTGATTGCAAGCTGTGCTCTCCACAATCTGGTGCTGGAAAGGGGGGACGCAGTAGAGGAAGAAAATGTTGATGCAGCTGCTCTGGCAGCAGACGATGAGTCCAGTAGTGAGTCTAAGGATAAGCATGCTCAGGGGAACCCTGAAGGGATAGTTGCTGACCTGGGCAACCTTCAGGGAGGCAGGGACATCTGGGAGGCTTTGATCCAACGCTCCTTCAGCTAGCCTGCCAAAAATGAACCAGAACCACATGCAGGGCTGCAGGTGATAACGCGATACGTGACAGGAACATTTGCTTGGTGAACAACATGCTCTATGTGCCATTTCAATAAAGCTCAATGACAAACAAGTCACACGTAACATCATGGGTTACCCTTCACCTGCAGAACTAATGAAGCACCCAGAGGCTTGTTGAGAACAAACACATTTACTGGTGTGGAGCCTGGCATACACAAATCAAAGTAAATGTAAAGGTGTTCAACATCACACCAACTTAAAAGAACTGAAAAGTGGGGTAAAGAAAGAACACCAGTGATAAGCCTGTGTTGTGCTTAAGGTGATTTACCTTTGCGGGTGCTACGTCTTGGTGCCCCCCTCTCGCTGGCACTGGCATTGGAGACAGGCTGCTCTCTTTGCTGTCCTGTTGGCCTTGATGACCTTGGAGGGTGGCCTCTGGCCTGTGGAGCCTGTGCTAGCTCCACCTGGGAGGGAGTGGCCAGTGGCGCGGCTGGTATCTCCCCAGTTGCCGCAGTCTCATCAGATGCCACAGTCATTGGCAGAGGGGCGGAAGAGCTGATGCCCTCATCCAGAGTGCCCTGAGAGGAGCCCGCAGAGATGATAGGTGGCTTATGCGCCAACATCAGGCCGCTTCGACCTCCCTGCTCACCATTGATGGACGGGCACCTAGCTGAGATATTGGGTACCTAATCCATCTTCCACACAGAATGTGACCACCTGAGGTCAATGCCGGTGTGAGGGCTTGCAGGTCTAAGTGTATCCCCAGGAAGCCCTGATTGATCCCCTGGAGGAGCCGCTCCATAAGAGTTGCCACTCTCTCCATGGAGGTGGCAATGCGCTCAGCCATGAGGGTCATTGCATTGCTCATGCTCCGCATGCACTCCTCCACAACAGAAACTATGGCACACATTCCCTCATGTATCTCCGCCAGACCCTCCCACACACCCTGCTGAACTTCCAGCATCTGCTTCCACAGGGACGACTCCAGAGACACATCATCAGCCACCGACTGAGCATGTTCCTGGTCTCCAGCATTCCTCCAGCTGCCGGCGCCCTGGGCACTCTCTGCCTCCGGCTGCACCTCAAACAAGTGTGAAGTGCTCTCATCTCTCTGCATCGAGATACTAGCCAACGATCTAATTCCCACCGAGGTGCTGGTATCTGTGCTGGTGCTTGCCTGGCTGAGAGTGTGTGACGCTGGTGCGTTTAGATCCTCCATGACCTCAGGGGTGAGCGGCAGTCCTTCGGGCTCCTGAGACCGAGGATGTTCTGGTGAGCCTGAAGGGGAGAACGAGGACATGTGATTAGCTGAAGTCATTACACTGTTACTGTGCATGCCTGGCCCCCGGATCAGGGTGCCCTCATCTTTCCATTATCAATGGGGATTCCATGTTGGAGGCTGAAATCAATATACAGACAACAGTGGAATGGTTGCAATGACAGCCATTCTGACAACAGTGCATGCCACTCTCACTTCCCTGTGGCACCCCAACCGCACCACAGCTGGTTGCTCTAGGCACATGGCGCCTCTCCAGCTACAGTGCCTCCTGCTCGTATCTGGTCAGGGTTAGAAGGTGGGGCTGCCCTCCGCCAGTTCGCAGCCTCTCTGTGTTATTCTGGGATGTCTTCTCCTGAAAGGAGAGAGGAGCATTAATTAATCCACCCTGTACCTGCATTGCCATTGCAGCCTGGCCAACCCCACCTGAGGAAAACCTTGCAAGGCTCATCCAATTTTTGACCCTGGAGCCTCAAAACACTCGTTCTGAGCAGCCAGGGCTCACCCCCTTGCCCAGATGCTGCCTCCATGACATTTGTCACTCACACTCTAAGAACTCTGAGGTCCAGAGGGTGGGGGGACGCGCCTAACTGCTGTGCTAAGTGACCCAATCCAACACGGTACTCACCCTTCCCAATAGCAGGATGTCATTAAAGCACTTGCAGCACTGCACCCATGTGCGCCTCACCGCATCATGAGAGCTGACCCTGGATATCACCTCATCCCAGGCATTTTTTGGTTAGGTGTGGGGGGCCTCCTCCTACTATCCCTTGGGACGAGGATATCCCGGCGCGCTGCCACCTCCTCCAGGAGGGCAGTGAGGCACTCATCAGAAAACCTTGAGGCCAACTGCCCCACCTACCTGCCCTGTTCTCCAACAACATGCTGCATCTGTGCTGATCTGCAAAGTTAATGGTAGCCTTAGCATGGCTGCCTGCGCCATTTTTGAATAGGCCACCGGGTCGCCATTTGACCCTGCGGACATTGAGCTCCCTCCCCTGCCCGCCCCTTCCTGCTGCTCTCGGGAGACGTGCATTACGCTGGGCAGGCCTAATTGGCCCACCTGCATAAAATAGCAGTGAGCACCCGATTGCGGGTGGCAGTCAGGTTAATGACCACCACCCCCACCCGCTCCCACAAGAAAAATTCTGGCCTTAGAGTTCAGATGATGCCTAATCTATTTCAGTTTCACCACTATGGCTTATAATGTCATCTAAACCACTTGGTGAGGCTATTTTGTTGTGACCATCTCTACTTAGCCCTGTTATTTGTATAATAAACACCCTTCCCTGACATTTTGTAGCAATGAGCCATTGATTGTTCAGGAATAAGATTTACAGTGATACCCCAATTGTCAGTTCTGGTGGAATTCATTGGGTGAAGTTAATTTACCCCCGGAGGCAGGCTGGGAGGAGGGGAGGGCCCATCTGATCAGGCATGAAGTTAGAGAAGGAGACCCCATCGCCGTTCCGACCCCCCCGACTAAGTCAGGGGCGGGAAGGGCTCTTGGGCAATCAACAGCGGACAGGAACCATACCATGTGGGCAACACCACCAGGTAAACCCTAGCTGGTATGCCTATGGCCTGATGGGGCATCCTCCTTGGGTAGCCCATGACCAATGGAGAGAGCTACCGGACTTGACGGCTGCCCACATGTGAAGATCCCCACCTCTCCTAAATACCAAACTCTTCCCCCACTTTGGTGGGGCCTCTTTGACTGGCCTTGGTGAACTTGCCTTACCTACCTTCACTTCAGGCTCCAGCAATGACCCTGCATCCTGAGCCTCCTGCAGTACCGATAGTAGCCATGGCTCTTGGTGGTGCTGCCAGTACTGGTGAGTTGCCGGCATCTGATTAGCCAGAAACCCTCAGAGATAGGGGCCTGAATAATATGCTCTGAAAACAGAAGCAAAACGCACCAACATATTATCAGGCATGAAGACGTCAGGTCGCATTCCTGGTGTCATGGGCCAGTCTGGGATAATGCAGTTAGTGGGCGGGTCTGGAAATCGGGAGCCTGCTCACACTAGGCTAGTTGTGCTCATTAAAAAGGCAATCGACTGCCATAATGCATGCAGAATGGAATAAAATGTTTTCAGAGTGGGATTTACGCCAGCCGTATTTCCCGTTTTTTCATCAGGCAGGCTGTATTGGTGGGATGTCTGAGGGCAGAGTTAAATCTTGGCCGTTTAGTTTTCTTTGGCAGTTGGAAGTGCTTCGTGGAAGGAGTAGATGTATACTGTCTTAAATTCATGATCTAAGAACCTGAGGCCTCCTGCAGAGAGGTCCGTTTCTGGATTGCGCTGCTAAAGAGTCCAGAGCCACCCTTTAAATTACGGGCCATGACCTCGTTTCGGGTCACGGCCGACAAGTTCCAATGCCGGATATCCGGCTGTACTGCGCTGATTGGGCGGGATGTTCTCAGTCTATAGCCCGGGACTTGCCCAGCACCTTTAATTGGCCCAGTTGATGCTTTATTCAGCATCTTTGTGCAACAGGCTTGGAGGTCTGAGTGCCAACTGCTTTCAGGTGCACCATAGTGGTGTGTATTAGTCAGCCCAGGATATCTGCCCTGGTGACGATGGGGACTTCAACTCTGACCAGAAATGCCTGATTGGCACTGAACCAGATGGACAAGCCCACCACCAGAAGCATTACCATCTGCTCATTGGCCGGGATTTTCCAGCCCTGGAGCAGTGGGTCCCACTGCAGCAGATGCAGAGAGCCAGCTAAACGTCCATTGGCTTCGGCAAGACCAAACAATCCCAGCGGCGGAGGGGACTGGAAAATCCCAGCCATTGTTTCTGAGTCTCTATTGCTCTTTCAGCATCAGTAAAAATGATAACACAACTTTTTTTTTTGCTATTTCAAGGTTTCAAGAGATCACTAGTGATTTTGGCCAGGACGAGAGGGATGAGATGGATTGGGGACGGGCAGTTGCTTAAATCCGCCCCTCAGGCCAACATGCCAGGTTCCTGGTGCAGAAACAACATGATCAGTCAGGCTCCATCTACAGTCAGAGGAGGCAGCCTGCCCTCGATCAGTTAATGAATTGTGAAACCTCTTACTGAGCTTAGGGCACAGGCCTCATGGGTTCATGAGAGGGTGGGGTTTAAAAAGACTGCACATTCCAATTGAAAGGAAGGAAGGACATAGCAAGAATTGGGATTGAGCTATTCTGAGATAGAATCAACTGGTGATGAGGAGCAGCATCAGCAGGATCAAAGGGGCACAGGGATGAGGAATGAAGGGCACAAAGACAAAACCCTCTGCAGAGCATCCACCCACCAACAGAGAAGCTACTTGGAGCATCAATGTCGCAGAAGACTGCGCCTGTTCAGGCAAATAATTGCTGGCTTGTGTGCCTTCGTCGAGGGTCATCTGAGGTTCCTCAGGAACTGTCGTCATGGCCTTTCCTTGGCTGTAAAAGTCTTGCATATTTTTGAAATTCAGCTCCTTCCAAGCAGTGAATTAGTGGCATCTCTCAGGCAGCGGCACATCATTGTATCATGGAGATGAGGAGATTTTACCAATCTCTCAATGGAAGTGCTCATACACTCAAAGCACCTGAAGAAATCAGGGGTTTTCATTGAACTCCATGTAGATAGCAGCACTCAAGCTCAAAGGGCAGAGGGATTTGCCTCCATCACTGGACTCCCTTGGGTGCAGGTGATCATCAGTTGCACCCATGTAGTCATCAAGGCACTGACTGACCAGCCAGGGTGATTCCTCAACAGGAAAGAATTTCACTCCCGAAACGTTCAGCTGGTCTGTGATCACAGCAAGAGGTTTATGCAGTTACATACACACATTCCTCAAATATGCCATGATGCCTTCATCTTCAACAATCAGGGATGCCACAGTTCTTCATGGAGCCATCACAAATCTGTGGATAGCTGTTAGCTATTAAGAAGCTTATCCCCTCAGGAGATAGCTGATGACCTCAATGCTAGGAAAGCTGAGAGAAACTGCAACTGATGCCGCCTGAGCATAAGAGACATCAGTCAGCAGGCCAATGCCCTCTTGGAGATGAGGTTCAGGTGCCTTAACCAGTTAGATGGTGCCCTCCAGTGCATTCCCTCAAGGATCTTATGCATTGCGATGGTCTGCTGCTCTCTCCAATACTTAACTCTCCAGAGAGGTGTGAACCTTGAAGAGGGAGAAAGGCTGGAACAGCACAGCTCCTCAGAGGAGTAAGAGGGTGAGGAAGAGGAGGAGGAAGATGAGAGCAAGGAGGAGGCTGAAGGAAAACTAAAGAATGGGTCTATGCTTTGCAGGGATGTTGTTGATGTGGTAGGCCTAGGACACTGGGCACTCATCAGCATGGCCTGGACACTCGGGCAACTCTGATGTTGACACATTTCACCTGAGCGAGACTCAGTCTGTGAGACATTTGAAAAGGAGATTCTCCTTCATCTGACTGAGAGAAATCTGTTAAGAACAAAAGTCAGCAACCTTCCACTCAAACAAACACCGCAAGGTTTCAGATCTCCACCTTCCACACTCTTCCCCAAAACAGACCTTCGCTTTGTCAACTCTTGTTTTCCAGTCTCCTGCCTTTCGCAATGAAGAAATAAAACATACAAGTCTGCCCTGGTGCAGTAACAGCCTCAATGTTTTCTCCAATAACCGTTCGATGTTGCGAAAAACATAAACACCCAATTGACTCACAAGGTCACATTACCGACACAGTGGCCTGAGCTCACAGCTGCTCCTATGAGGTGCTTCCTTATGTGTGGCTGAGGATGAGGTGGAGGCAGTCACTTCGCTAGTGCTTGTCTGGAGTTGAGATGCCTGTGGCAGTCAGCCTTGGCGTGCAGATGTCAGGGGCACACCTCCAAAGTCTGCTGAACTAAGTTACAAGGTGTTACTGTACAGATGTTTAATCTGTGGGAGAGGCAATGGAGGCAGATGATGATGAGGGAGCCTGTGAGGAGTGGCCCCCTCATTGTCATCTGTTGTCACCTCAGCCATTTCCAGGCGTCTTTGTTTGCTAAAGGGAACCTCCGATTGGGCATAGCTGGCATCCACTGCATGCTTCATTGTGCTATTTGCATTTATTGGTCAATGCTACTGACTGCAGCATGCATTCTGTGCATGTTAGTGCGCTGCTCCTGCATCCACTCGGAGTGATGTTCCATATGACTCTCCAGGAGGTTTGCCAATCTCTCAATGGAAGTGCTCATATGCTCAAAGTACCTCATTGGCTACAAAGTGCTTTCGGATGTCTGGTGGTTGTGAAAAGTATTTATGTATATAAATGCAAGTCTTTCTTTTAAAAAATAAGAAACCATTCTCAGATTCTGACCAGTCCTGAGATGATGGCACCATTACACTGAAAAAGGTAAACCATTCTCAAAAAACTCTCAGGCAATACTCCATCAGAGGCTGCGAAGCTAAAATTTACAAAGCACTCTGACCTCCACAGAGCATCACTGTGGTTTTGGAATAAAATGCAGCAGCCAATTGAGCAATGAGATAAATGACCATTTAATCCAATTTTGACTGTCTTGGTTGAGAGAGACAAGGACAGCTCTCCTGTCCATCCTTAAGGAGTATCATGGGAATTTTTAGATCCAACTAAGCAGGCAGATGGAGTCTTAGATTGACATATGATCTGAAAAATAGCACCTCAACACAACAGCATTCCCTTGGTATTACACTGAGTGTGTTTAAATCCTGGAGTGGGACCCACATCTTTCTGACTCAGAGTCAAGATTGCTACTGCTGAGCCAAAGCTAACAGTCCCTTTATATGTTCAGGAGGAAAATCTTTGCATTTGTAAATGAGGATTTTTTAAAATGTGTTAGTACATTTCGAAGTATCCTTTCAGGGTTTTTAGAAAGAACTTTATTGTACCCATATTTGAAAGGTACCTACAATGGGTACCCCAGGGGGAATCCTTTTATGTTTGGCACATCTGTGCAAAAGAGAGGAAGAGGAACACAGAGGTACTCATCTGGGAACAGCACCTCCTCACCAGACTTATTAGAGTGACCCTTGAAAAACCAGAGCAGAATCAGAAACTGATGGAAAGCTGTTCAATTTTTAATTCTTTCACTACAAAGTGGGGGATGTGCACATTCCAGCTGTGGCTACTTATCATATCAACTGCCATAGATTTGACCACACAGCAGCAGAGTGCAAGAACAGCACCAAATGTTTCCGTTATGGAGGGGGCTCACACAGCATCCCAGGGCTCTTGGTCAAAGCATGACGCCACATGTGGCAACTCCCCACCCAGACTGAACACAAAAGTGCCCTCCCTTTGAGGAGGTCACACACATCAAGATGGCAAATCTTGTCAGCATGAAGCATAGAAAGCAGATTTCTGTCAAAGTGTCTGCACCAAAGACGTTGAATGTAGCATCTTGTGAAAATAGAGACTGTGAAAAGCATAAAGAGGCTATTTTCATCTTCTAAAATGTGAAACATAATGATGAACAGGCAGGAAACAAGTTAGAATCTTCAAGGCCAGTCTCTGCCAATTCAAACTATAATTTCTCATTTTCCTTCAGCTATCAAGCTTGCTATGACCCACAGAGAGATCAATAACTTTTAAAAAGAGAATTTCAAACTTCTAGTTAATAACTGAAAGGATAACACAAGAGTTCATGTTTTAAGACATTTACTTTAACAAATGGACTAAAAGCACCAATGACTAAACAATATTTTTTGTAGGCAACTTATACTTTCAACTGCAGAACAGAATTTTTAATGCAACTGAAAAGCCCACTATCAGATAGACATTACGCTGTCATTTAAGCAGACTTTCAATTATCTCAGAATCATTTCAAAATGGCTCTTAGCTCCCAAGGGTTTATTTCTGTTCTTTTGTTTTCTCAGCCTGCTAACTTCTAATCCCGGAATTGTCCTTCACAGTGAGAGTATTGCTGGAGATTCTCCCTCTAGCACAAGCTAGATGAATCTTATAGCTTCATTTTAACCTTTCATGAATTTGGCACTTTCAATCTGAATGCGAGCTTCCACCCGCATTCTGGTGCATTGAACCATTAAGACTTTTGGCCTCTGGCTGCTTGCTCTCTCTTGGACTCTAACAGGCTAACCTATTTGTAATACCCTGACCTATTTTAAGAAAGCCTGTAACCTGATATCACAATACCTTCCTCTGGTTCCTCCCACTACAAAGTCCATCACCATGACAATGTGAATCAAATGGGCCTTGTATCCAGGTAGGGAAACTGATTAATTACCCTTGAGAACCCAACTCTCTTTCATCTTGGAACTAGATGAACCATTTAAAGCACAGCTGTTTACAACTCAACATTGTCATCACTTTTCTAGGACTTTGGGGACTTATGGTCAATCCACTGTTTGCACATGGGCTGCTGACATTATCTCCAAGCATAAGCACCTTTCACCTTCTTCTCAGGAAAACATTCTAGGCCCCTGTTTAATCTCTAACAATCAAACCACCCAGGCTTGCTGTCAGGCAGAATTCTGAACAGGTCATACGACCTCTCCTCATTTTACCCTAAATTAAAGACATAGTCCCAAAATATAACAATCTCATAAACCTCAATTATAACAAGCTTGTGCTAATAATGCAAAGAGAATGCTAACACTTGTTAAACACTGCCATCAGTCACTAGTGAGACCCGTGTCCGCCAATAGCTAGAATCAAACAATTACATCAAAGCCCCTGCAGCACCTCTTGTGAAGAGATTAAACTATGATCATTAGAAGCATCATGAACAACAAAGGAGATCTATTGAGGACTCTGCAGTGTCCTCCTTGACTCTGTAAAGGAGTCCTATCTCTCCAGTAAAGAATGATTCAGCCTATTAAACTGTCACATTTTGGAGCAGACAGGCAAGAAGGGGAGCAGAACTCCTCATATGTTACAGCCTGGATTACAGTGAGAGCGATGTTACTAGATATACCTGCAACAGGCATTCCAACTCTACAGCAATGACAACTTATAGTTACATCGCAACTTTAGATGATAAAACTTCCCAAGGCGTTTCACAGGGACCATTATAAAACAAAATATAACACTGAGCCATATAGAGATATTAAGTCAGAAGGTGCAGTGATTAAAACTGGGGATACACAAGAGGCCAGGATCAGAGGAGTGCAAATAACTCTGAGGTTGTGGGGCTGGAGAAGATTACAGAGATTGGTGGGGGTGTCATGAGACCATGGAGAGATTTGAAAATGAGGATTATGTTCCATGCCTGTTCTACAGGCAACAGAAACATAGGAACCTACATAACAAATACATCAGCTTGTAGCTAGAGAACAGCAGCAGATAAATGTAGTCTTTTAAAAAAAATAACCACAAGTTGAACATAAAGCACCACTGAAATGATAGCTCTTAGCTCTCTGACAGTAAGCACTAAGAAACCTGGAATAAGTGTAATGGCCTGGAAATTGCTTCCTAAATTTAATATTGTCGAAATGCGAAGATCTCTATGGTTGAAGGCAGTAGGTGAGGGCTGGGTATCAATTGCTCCAATTTACTTTAAAGGCCCTTATTATTACTTAGAAACATTCAGTGCATTGAGCTTGCTACACCATTTTTTTAATTTATGGCAGCTCTTTAGAAACACTTTTAGAATGGCCTCCTAGTCACTGACTGAGATTGCGCAATTGGTGCGCAAACCTCAATAAAACTTCAAATTTTATGTGAATGGGCCCTGATTGGATTTTGCAGCTACATCCCCACTTTTTGTCTGGTTGCTGATTTGAAATGGAGGCTGCAGTGTGTGCATGACCTGGATTCATAAAAATAAGTCGGCTTCTTAAAGATGAGTATCACTTCTTTTGGTTGGCTTGTCATTTTTTTTGTACTAATTATTAATAGTTCTCCTGTTGCATAGCTGGCAGGAAGTTGGAGGAATCGAGCTAGAGCCAAAAACACATTACAAAAAGCAGTGGGTTTTGATCGAAGCAGATTTTCTGGAATGTTAGAAACGTATTCTAGTTTCCAGTAAACTAAATATACAAATTTCTTTGACATTCTCATTTTCTAAAATGTGAAGCATAATGGGTAGAAAAATCAATCCATTGCCTTCCATAAATTGACTGACTTTGATAATTAAAAACTTACATTTTCACAATCATTACCTCTGCACAAAGAGTCAGAAGAGTTCTAGAACACAAATTGAGAATCAAAAGCTATTCTGCTCCAGTAATTTTAAATAGAAATCCTATTCAGTCACCTTTTAAAATTGAAATTGACACACCATAAAGTTGAGCTCATGGCTGTAATATCAGCACAGGCAGCTGCACCAAACAGAGTAGGAGTGAGAGAGAACACAGATATCAACTGAAACAGCCATTCAAAGTCAAACCAGCAAGTCAGAAGAGAGACAAATGAAATACAAGCATTTTCTAATGCCAGACAGGAACAGGGATCAATAGGTCTATCAGGCCTGCACCCTATAATCATGGTGGAACTGAGAATCATGTTTTGCAAAGCATCCGCCCACTTAAAGCCATATAAGTTAAAGAAAACAAAGGAAAAATCCTCAACCAATTCAGAGGAAGAAAATCTGTGAAATCCCTAATATCTTGGAAACCACAGCATGCAATGTTCATATTACCCAATATCCCACCTAAATTTTGTACAATATTATATATCAGTAGCACCAAGAACTTATACAGCTCCCTTTTGAATGCTTACAGTAGATCTGGCCCTGACCCCTGTAAAGACTGATAACCTTTTACGAGAGGTGAGTTTCCCAGCAATCGACGGAAGTGACCCAAGGATAGGATTTTACATTTTAAAACTTTTACTGTAACAAACAAACAAGCTAAAATCAACAGCAATCAAATATACTTAATAGGCAACTAATAAACCAAGCTAAAGAAAAGTTACTTCTGCATTGACTAATGCAGTTGAGATGCATCTTTCAACCCCATTTGCTGTGCTCTACACTTCTGGCAGATATATAGCATTACACAAACCATCCTTCTGTGACTCCTAGCTCTCCAGCAGTCTCAGTTCTCCCTGCCACACTAAGTGGAAAATTCCAGTGTCCTTCAACAATCATTCCACTCAGCCTGAATCTTCCATATCCATCTTTCATTAGCAAGGCCCACCTCAGTGACTCCTTGTTTCTCTCCCATGACCACCAAATCACACGGGCCTATCTCCAAGTGAAATTGTTATGTATGACCTCACCACCTCTCTTTTCTGAAAGGTCTGTTTCACCTTAAATTAAAGGAGACATTTTAAAACATAACCATCTTGTAAAGTCCAGCTTCATTACAATCTGCATTCACTGCATGGGTCCAAAAAACCTCCTGACATTCAACCTAGTTCCATGCAATCATCAATACAGCTACATACACTTGGAGGTTGAAGCTAGTGAGCTTGAGGATAGAGCACTGGGCAATGCAGAGGGCACATCTGAAAAGGAGTAACTGATGCTGGCAAAGGAGGGGAAAGAATCTGCTGGCCAGAATAGATAGAGTGATTGTATTTGGGAACATGCTTGGACTTTGCCCTTACCACGACAGCAATGTTGTTTCACCATTTACTGTACAGATCAGCACAGGTTCCAAGCGACAGCTCACTGAACTCCTTGAACTCTTTAGAGTCGATGCTGGGTCATTTGATGCTGATACCTGTTGTCAGATCTTGTTTCATGTGTTTATTGTATTCTGCATCAGTGGAAACTCAAAAGCATGAACAATCACCAAGCTGAGTCCATGACCTTTGTGAACAGCAAAGAGAGCAGTTTCATGGATGATGCGAAAAGTGCAATAAAACTGACTGTCTCTGTCCTTGCCTCAGTTGTAGCTTTCAGCTCAAGGTCAACATCTAACAGTCATAAAATGATTTTTTGCCAAGAAGTCCTCTGTTAAGTTTTTTTTTGTTTTTGCCTGTCATTTACTAGTCTCAAAGAATTTTTAATGAATCTTTTTGTGAAATCAACTACACAATGAGAATTTCTTTCTGTGGCTATCATTATATTCATTATCAAAACATTTGAAAACATCTGTCAGATGGGTCAAAGTAAACTCCTTTTGAACCAAGGGTGGCATTTGGATCAGAATATTAAGAGACTTTTGACCTCTTAAGATCCTTGACCAGACTTTTTGGCCTTTTCAGTTCCCCTGACCTAGGATTGCACTCTTAGTTTGCAAAGACAGTGATACTTTCACCCATTTCCCACCTGTAAAATGGGTAACCAATAGAGGAAAATAGGGAGGCAAACTGCAGCCATCCAGTTGATGAAATTTTCAAGGAGGGCTGTTTTGGGTAGGCAGCTGTTTAACTGTATGAATCAGGTCCCTATAACATTGTAAAACCCGAACTGCAATTTTGAAGGACAAGTAGGCAGAGGGTGTGCCACACTCACTACATCTACTTAGACCAGATGGTCAGCAGTTTAACCAACGGACCTTAAACTAACTGTCGGTGCCAACCTCACAAAAGGGCCCCAAATCTTTAACTCTTTCATTTTTCTAGGCCAAGAGAAGGGAAGTACTGACATTCTCTGCCAACCCATGTTCTGCCCCCTCCCTAACCCCATCCACAACCAGCTTCCCTCAACCCAGTCCAATCTCTGGCTTAGCACAGGAGCAAGCCAATTACCCACACTTTCTTCATCGGCAAACTGCAGCAGGGAGCCCACTTGACATCTGAAACTCATTGAATGCTATCAAATGAGGCATGAAAATAGTTTGCTGATTGCATGCCCATTTTGGGCAGAATTTGAAAATCACCCATCCCCAATGTCTCTTTAAACTTACAAAAATAAACAACTTTTAAGTTTGTAGTATGTACATAGACCATTTGTTATGTTCACTGCCTTCTAAGTGCAGTGATGGGTTTTTCAGTATATGGCAAATTTGATGAACAGGAAACCATAGGGTGTGGGTTGATTGGAGGAAAAAGTAACAGATGACTATATATAGGCCTCCATGTGAGAAGAGAAATCTTCGGAGCGGACAATAAAATTCTGTCCCATAGCTATTTCAAGGGATGAACTCAGACCTGCCATCTGCAATCAAATGTCTACAATATCCATTGCTAGTTGAATGCCCTCATGCAGTTTATAAGAGCTATTATGTGGTTAGCATGTGGTGCATTCTGAGGCCTCAGCAGGCCTTATTATACAATAGGCCTACAGCAGGTTGGCAGCAACTAGAGAGTGAAAAATGTAATCTGATGTGAAGAAATAAAAATCATTATCTATCCTAGTAGCAAATTTAAATCGGGGAAATGGCAACCTTGTAAATGCCTCATTCGGTTTCTAGAATGGATGATAATTATTTTCTTTCAATCTGTCTTTTTAGAAACTTCTATTCATCAAGTAAACAAACTTAATTTGACAAAGTTAATTCTTTAATATGTGTTATGATTTATTATCAGTAATAAAATTTAAATTGAATTTATTAGCAATTTAAGACATTTGTCATCTGATAACTTTTATCTGTGCCTTATTTCATAGCTCTCTGATGAAACATCCCAGATGTTTCTTTTTTGCTCTTTGATTTTCTAATTCCCCTTTCCAAAGTAATTTTCTCCAGACCAAACACTCCCGCCCTCTCTCCATGCCTTTGCAAGCTGAGCAAATGGCCAGCCCCTAGGTGTCCATTTATAGTCATTGCTGTAACATTGCTTTTCATTTTTATAAATCGTCTCTTTTGAAGCCTCACCCTCCACTCACTGACACTCTGGAAGAGAACACCATGTATCACCAAGTATGTCTTTCCAGTCAGTACACCGCACTACTTTGTTTTAGCTGGATTTGTGAACCTTCTTTGTAAAACACAGGAATAAAACTTGCTAATTTTCTCTCTTTCAAAGTGTTAGCATAGATGGCTGACTCATCTAGCTTTATTGCTAGCTTTCTCTCTACCTCATGTTAAACCATCGATTCTTCAAAAAGTACAGTTAAATCATTCACACTGACTCAGTTTGTGCTAAATTGTTCAAACCTGCCAATATAGTGTGAAGTAATTGATAAGATTACCATTCATTCTTCACATTTGTTGTGGCTTATGTCTTTAGTGTCAAACAAATAATGATCAATTTAGATGAGAACTCCAGTGTAATAATTTAACTCCTGTCATCAAAGATGGAAAAGTTATTAGATCATCTCCAGTGGTATGTAGTTCAATTACACTAAAGAACTAGATGCTGTAATTTCCTGATAGACTGGTGAGTAACTGCACCCCATGGTGTGGTATTAAGTTATAAACCAGAAGCCAGAAAGGTCCCTTTACCCCTGGTAAAAAAGTGCAAAGTTGAGCATACCTGGCACATAACTAGCTTAGCTATCCATCATCAGATCTACCAGGCCTCAATCAAAGCTTTTTGCTTCAATGTCCTCAGCCAAAATGGCCCACAACTCTAGGATCATATTGAATGGCAAATTAAACGCCAGCTTTTTTTTCTTACTACCTAACACCACCTTAAACCTCTGTACTCATCTCCCTCACTTCTGACAAGTACAAGGAACTTAAGGATATCTTCATCTCCAAGATAGGTCATTTTTCTGCTTCATCGTCTTTCTCTTGCCTACTAAGCCTACGCACAAAAGATTCATTTCCATCATGACCCTCTTCCTGTAGTTTCTCCCGCAACTCTCTCCCACTCTCCTCAAGTTCATCACATTGATGGGATCTATCTATTTTCCCTTGACCCCATTCTCACTAAACTTGTGATAGCCAACTTTTTATCCTGACTCCCATTTCACCTAATAAATGGATCCCTCTTCTTGGGCCAAGAAACACTGATACTACATTCTTCTATCAAAAAAACCCCTGACCTTTCCATCATCACTGACTACCATCCGATCTCCAACCCCCATTTCCTTTCTCAAGTCTTTGAATGTGCTTTTTCCTCCCAGATCCAAGGCTATCTCTACCTCAGCTCTTTAATCTGATTTCCGTCCCTACCACTACATTGAAACAGCCATAACCAAAGTCATGAACAATACTCTTGTGACCGTGACCATGTTATCCTGAATGCCTCTGCTGCCTTTGACACAATCAATCACGTCTCCTGCAATATCTCTTCCAGTTGTCCAGCTCCTTGTGAGTTCCTTTGCCTGATTCCACATTCGATCATAGCCAGAGAATCTCCAGCAATGATTCCTCTTCCCAACATCACACTTTCACCTTGAAAGTTCCCCAAGCAACCTCTTCCTTCTCATCAGCATGCAACATATTCTCCAAGCATGTATTCGCTTAAATGTTAATAGTACGCAGTTCCATATGTCTACCATTTCTCTCTTAATAGCTCCAATTCTTCTGTGTTGTCAGACTGCTTGTTCAACATTCAGAACAATAGCAACTTGCATTTAATAACATCTTTAACATAATATGAAGACACCACCTCCCAAACCCGGGAACGTTACCACCTAGAAGGGCGAAGCACAAGGGGACACTAGCACTTCCAAATTGCCCAACAAGTCAGACAATCTCCTGACTTGGAAATATCTCACTGCTCCTCCATTGTTGCTGGATCAAAATCCTGGAACTTCCTACCTAACAGCCCTGTGGGAGCAGGTCCTGGGAGAAGGGACTGCAGATGGAGGCAAACACCAGGGCCTGGGGCTAGGGGGTGTTCAGCTCCATTTTTTAACAGATTTTTTCATTGTTCAGACTGAGCAGCCAGTGCAGCAGACTGGCTTTAAAAATCAGAATCGAAGAGTTTCTTTTTTAAAACGGTCTGTCAGTGTCATTCTCACTGATATCCTACATCCAAGGGTACAAAAGGAGGTGGCCATGGAAATAGTGGATGCGTTAGCTGTCATCTTCCAAAATTCTGTAGATTCTGGAACAGTCCTGGCAGATCGGAGAGTGGCAAATATAACCACACTATTTAAAAAAGGAGGGACGGAAAAAACAGGGAACTACAGGCCGGTTAGCCTAACGTCAGTGGTGGAAAATGCTTGTCTATTGTAATGGATGTGATAACAGGACACTTAGAAAATATCAACAGGATTAGACAAGGTCACCATGGATATGTGAAAGGGAAATCACGTTTGACAGACCTACTAGAGTTTTTTGAGGACGTAACTAGCAGAATAGATAAGGGAGAACCAGTGGATGTGGCGTATTTGGATTTTCAGAAAGCTTTTGATGAAGTCCCACATAAGAAGTTAATGTGCAAAATTAAAGCATATGGGATTGGGGGAAATATATTGGCATGGTTTGAGCATTGGTTAGCAGACAGGAAACAGACAGTAGGAATAAATGGATCTTTTTTGAAATGGCAGGTGGTGGCTAGTGAGGCACTGCAGAGATCAGTGCTTGGGCTCCAATTATTCACAATAAATATCAATGATTTGGATGAGGGAACCAAATATAATATATCCAAGTTTGCTGATGACACAAAACTAGATGGGAATGTGAGTGATGAGGATGATGTTAAGAGGCTTTAAGGCGATTTAGACAAGTTGGACCCTGCCCGTCCAATCTTACTTAACGTGGATAAGTGTGAGGTTACCCACTTTGGTAGGAAAATCAGAATGGCAGAGTATTATTTAAATGGTGATAGATTGGGAAATGTTGATGTGCAAAGGGACCTGGGTGTCCTTGTATACCAGTCACTGAAAGCAAGCATGCAGGTGCAGCAAGCAGTTAAGAAGGCAAATGCTATGTTGGCCTTCATTGCGAGAGTACTTGAGTGCAGGAGCAATGATGTCTTACTGCAGCTTTACAGGGCCTTGGTGAAACCACACCTGGAGTATTTTGTGCAGTTTTGGTCTCCCTGCCTAAGAAGGGACGTACTTGCAGCAAAGGTTCACCAGACTGATTCCTGGGATGGCAGGATTGTTGTATGAGGAGAGATTGAGCCAACTAGGCCTGTATTCACTGACGTTAAGAAGAATGAGAGGGGATCTCATTGAAATGTATAAAATTCTGACAGGGCTGGACAGACTGGATGCAGGGATGATGTTTCTTCTGGCTGGGGCATCTAGAACAAGGGGTCACTGTCTCAGGATACAGGGTAGGCCATTTAAGACTGAGATGAGGAGAAATATATTCACTCGGAGGGTGGTGAACTTGTGGAATTCTCTACCACAGAAGGCTCTGGAGGCCAAGTCACTGAATATATTTAAGAAGAAAATATCTAGATTTCTAGACTCTAAAGGTGTCAAAGAGGTATGGGGGAAGAGTGGGAGTAAGGCTTTGAGATAGAGGATCAGCCATGATCATACTGAATAACAGAACAGGCTCAGGGTGAGCGTCCCAACATCATTGCGCACTCGTGCACACACGGGCGGGATGAGGTTTCGATCTATCATTTAAAAAAACAAAACATTTTCATGCTAATTTCTAACATGTCTCTGCTCATGTGACTTTGTCACATGAGAGGACATGTTTTTTTAACATCTTAAAATGCTTTAAGTTTATTTTTTTATATTCTCCTCTCCCTGAGGCAGCTCTGTGCCTCAAGGAGCTTTTCCTGCGCACACCTGTGCACATGTGCAAGGTTTCCTGCTCCTGCTGAGCCTGCCCGACAAGGTAAAATTTCTGGCCTATGTTTCTGAGTTGCTGCACTGCTACTTCCAACCTTCAGGCAGCTTCATGGGTCCAATGCTTTTTTTGGAAAGCCTGCCAGATATCCACAAAGCTGCAGTCACTGTTATGAGAGAGCTTTTTTTTCAAAAACGGTAAGTCAAATCACTACAATTTTACAAACTGTTGGATAGTGTGTGTGTATGTGTGTGTTTAGGGGAGAGGTGGGGGGGTTGGAGGGGGTGGGGGAAGGTGGGGAGGGAGGTTAGAGGAGGTTTGGGACAGTTTAGAGAGGTGTTGGAGGTGAATTGGAGTGAGGATTAGGGGGTGTTGGGAGGAAGCTGGAGGGGAGATTGTGGGAGAGGTTTGAGTGTGGGTTGGAGAAGGTTTGGGTGGGTCGGAGGGGCTATTGGGGGGAGGCTGAAGGGGAGGTTGGTGGGTGATTTGAGTGCTGATTGGGTGGACTTGGAAGGGATGTTGGGGAGGAGGTCAGAGGGGAGGTTAGGGGAAGGTTTGAGTGCAGATTGGGGGGACGTTAGAGGGGAGTTGGGGGGAGATTAGATTAGGGATTGGGGGAGGTTAGAGAGGGGTTGGAGGAGATTTTGGGGGGAGGTTGGAGGGAGATGGGCAGGGGGGGAGGCTAGCTACAGAGTTGAATTGTTTTGTAAATGTAGTGATTTATTTGCAGCCGCTTTCCTAAGATCAGTTGATTACTCTGTGATTAATTACCCTTAGAGAATCAGCATTGGGTCTCCAATTTCATTGTTGCTGCAGTCACTCTGCAGATGTGAGGATAGAAAAACAAAGCCTGTATTTATTCAGTATCTTTCACAATGTCCCAAATCATTTTTCAGCCAATTAAGTGCTTTTGAGTTGTAGTCACTGGTATAATGTAGGCAATGTTACCAAATGGCACAGCAGACTCAAGGGGCCGAATGGCCTATTCCTGCTCATAATACATATGTTCCTATGAAATTCTGGGATGGATGGGATGAACTGGGCTAGGTGGCCTTTGTCATTCATAATTATCTTGCGAATAAAGGGTGGAATCATGACTAGAATTCTGTTTATTTTGTTGCTAATGAAAGTTTGCTGTGAGCGGGATTTGTGGGGTGGGATTATCAGGACAGAAGTGCGTAATGGGCTCATAGTGAACTGTTTTACACTGCACATGATTCTCAAGAGTCTTTTCCATTGACTTCAATATTGTCTTTCTATCTAATTTTCTACTATAACACTTTATCTTGGTGCTTTTTATCTGATTTTTTTGAGTATTGAAATATCATGATAAAGTTGTGTTGCATAGTAGATATTGAAAATATATTGTAGTGAGAAGCAGCAATCAGCAGAGTCTTCAGACTTGCTGATTAAGAAAACACAGATACAATTGTGAACCATTCAGTCTTTGTTCTCTAGCTTCTTAAAAGTTATGTTGCACGGAGACACCTGAGGGCTCCAACTTCTCACTGATGGTGAAGACTTATGTTGTTCAATCATTGCACTTCATTGCTCAGGAGTCATTTGATCTTTCTACCCTACGAGATTACTGATAAAATAGAATCCAATTACACCCATTGTATGAAATAATTACATTGAATAACATCATACTTCCAGGCAGAAAAAAAGTTTTCTTCTCCTTCTACAGAATGGAGAAGATATTGTGCAGTTTATCTGGGTTGCAAGTATTGAACCTTTCCCCCAAATATGAATTTACTGTCACTGTGTCCATATA
Organism: Carcharodon carcharias; assembly: GCF_017639515.1. Classification (NCBI taxonomy): domain Eukaryota; kingdom Metazoa; phylum Chordata; class Chondrichthyes; order Lamniformes; family Lamnidae; genus Carcharodon; species Carcharodon carcharias. Next base: position 38,735,732 of record NC_054474.1, on the reverse strand, counting down.
GTAATGTGCAGAACATGTTAATGAGGGCTAAGGCAGTCACCAAAATCAGTATCATCATTTGCACAGCATGATAAATAACTCATAGGATATTTTCCCGTCAAATTAACAATATTGCATGATGCTGTTAAAATAGACTTTGTACTTTCTGGTTTGTTCAATTGCCATGGTGGGATCACTTATAGGGCGCACACAAGCTAAAGCTTTATTATATCATTGCTGCTCTTAACATTAATGACCCATTTGGCATATATATTGGATGATATTTGTAACCAGATGCCAACAATGAGCGTTAAAATTTTACTAAGACCTTTCTGTGATTGTTCGGTGAATGAATTGGTGAATCTTGAAAGGGGTAAATTATGCATGATTGAGGGCGAGGGTTAAGTGGGGGTGGGGAGATCAGGAGCAATAAGGAGCCCAGAAACAGGAGAAGCACCGTGGTCCATGATTTTTCTCCCTGGCCCTGTGTGGGAATACCTCCAACACACATCTGTTGAGGTTCAAGAAGGCAGTTGGGAAAGAAAACAATATGAGAACCTTTATTGCAAGAAGTTTGGCACATACGACTAAGGAAATCTTTGTTGTATGATGGTTAGTCTTGCTGAAGAATGATTGCTGGGACCTTGGTTAATCCAAACACTAACTGGTTTACATATATATAACTAATCTATATACAGCTATTCACGACTAGGTATTACACAGCTGAAGCCGTGAACATTCTTCTCCTCAATTCTTAGTTATGTGTTCTCTTACATTATCATTATTGGAGGTGCTAATAACACAGTCCCACTGATTATTCCCTACAAACCCTAATAATACATCTCCCTCCCAACTCCCCCGGTCTAAGTCCATAGTTTTTACATTCATTTTTACATACTACCCCATCTGCCCGATGAAGTTCGAGGTTTTACTTGGATATATCTTCCCAATTCCTCTGTGGAGAAAGCATGCTGCAATGTTTGCATGACACTGTTTGCACTTGTGGGTCTTTTTGGCACCCGAGCATTGGAAGGGTTTATGGCACCATGTACTTTCCCTCCAAATTGTACCTTCTTTCCTGATACTACTTTTAAAGTCTTGGGGTTAAGGAGCTGGATGGTCACTGGAGGTTTCCTGAACCAAGGTTTTTCTTCATCTCTCAGTGTTGCTCTGTTCTGTGAACAAAAGCCTGTTTATCTCACCAGCTATACTGCTTTCCCTAAGGTGAAGTCTTCCTAGATTGCAATAAGTCTGATAGGGATTCATCAGTAAAACCAACTACAATGCGGTCACGTATTAATTCTGTTTTTAGGTCACCAGACTCCCATCCTTCAACCAGCCTGTAAAGGTTATTAATAAAATATCTACTGGTTCACCTGGTTTCTGAACCTTTTTGTTGAATTTGACCCTTTGCAGAATCTTATTGCTCCTCAGGCTGAAATAGTTATCTAAGACTTCTTCAAATTTATCAGAGGTTTCATTGATGCCCTGTCTTGCAATAACATCATATGTTACTGTCCCTATGCAGTAAAGTAATATGCTGACCTGCTCAGCTCCAGACTTACTGTCCAATCCTGAAACAATTCTGAACCTCAAGCATGCTTTTCCCCAAAGCGTCTTTGAGTTTGATTTGATCCTTTCATGTGTCCAAATCTCTCAGGTAGCATAAATTTAGGATCCATGACTTTTCTAAGCTTTCAGGTGGTGTATCCGAAGTTTTAAGTTTTCCCTCCAGTATTTGAAGTCTTCCTGCACTGATCAGCCTCTCATCGAGAATGGTTGAAGACATTGTCTCTCTTTGGGGGATCTCTAAGCTGGACTCAATGGGCGGAATTACCCGGTCCTGTTGGTATTGGGCATGGCGGGTGGGGGTGGCATAATTCGGCGTGAGGGGCAGAAGTCGGTTTCGCGCCAATGTGAAAACACAGTAGGATCATCCTATGGTTGTTCTAGCATGGCGGAACACGAATCCCACTGGAGGCTGGCGTGAACTCGACTTGCATCCCAGTAAGCCCTGACCGGAAGCATCCCCCGACGCCCGATTTACCGCTATGCTTGTGGAAAAAAACACGCCAGCCCAGAACACGCCTGGACAAGTGTGACGTTGTGAGGTTGTGACTTACTGTAAGAGCCTTGCTCAAATCATGGGCATCCAAGGAGCAGAAGATGCTGTAGCCCTACAGCTACCAGACCCTGGAGGAACATGTGCATCGCACGCTGAGTGGATTCTCCTGAGCATGGTTCGACCGCGAAGCAGCTCACAGAAGGTGGGAGGTCTTCATTGATGCTTTGGGTCTGCTTCGGAACGTGTTGGCCTTGGGCTGCTATGGATGATCAGCAAAAGGGGGCTAGAGGCAAAGGTCTAGCTGTGAGTGGGAGAGGAAGGTGTACCGGGACTGGAGAGGAAAGGAAGGTCTAAGTTTGATTGGGAGAGGAAGGTGTTCCAGGGTGTATGAGATTGGGGTTGGGGGGGGGAAACAAAGGGGTCGGGGGAGTGAGGTTTGTTGGGGGGAATGAAGGTGTTGGCAGGGGTGAGGTTGGGAGGGAGGGAACGAAGGTATCGGGCGGGGTGTGGTTCAGAGGGTGGAGGAGGACAGGGGATAGTGCAACAAGTGGAGAGCTGGGTGTAAGGAGAGAGGAAGATGTAAGGGACGGATTTCAGAGGGGGTAATAGTTTCAGAGGGGGCAAGGAGTTTGGACGAGGGAAAGTGTCTGGGGGGAGGAAAGAGTTCAGAAGGGAAAAGATGTCTGGGAGGAGGAGGGAGGAGGAGGGGGCAAGGTGTCCAGGCGAAGGAAAATGTCCAGGGAGAGGAGGGAGTAAGGAGGTGGATGTCCAGGTGAACGTGCAAAAGAGGGATCTGTGGAGTCAATGACTGCCTCCCAGAGAGTGAACTGAGGGTGGGCATGAGAGCGGGCAGAGGGAGCCAGTGGGGTGGAAGTAGGGTGGGCTCATCGGTAGTGGTGGAAAGGACGGCGAGGGTGGCTGATGGGGATTCCAAGACAGACATGGAAGGAAGATGTCGGGGAGGTCAGTGTGGATGGGGGTGGGATTCTCAGGAAGATAGGGAACACGCATGTTCACTTGGACATCCTGGAAAGACAACAGTTCAGGTTGGTAGGTGACGGTAGGAAGGCGGAAGGTGATGTCAGGGGGGTCGACAGTGATGGGAAAACAGACATGGGTGACTGAGGGAGGGGAAAGGACAGGGGAGGTAACAGTATACTTCACCACTACCATGGTTGTCGGAATCGAAAGTGAGCAGAACCTCTTGTTGGATGAGCAGAGGTGCTGCGTGGGAGTGCAATTTAGTGGATGGGTGGAGATGCAGGTCAACTCAGATGGAAAAGTGAAAGAGATCCCCAGCAGGCAGCATTGAAAATGCTTAGGACAGTGAGATGAGTGTGATGGGGCAAGGCTCAACGTGCATGGGAGAGTGCATGGGAGAGCGTTTGCATGAGGCTCCAAAAGGCCCTGCAACACACACACTTCTCCTTCCAGAATCACTGAGGTCCGGCTGCATGCAGCTGAACTGTTAGTGGAGGGAGGGGTTGCAGGGGGAGGACTTGCAAAGCCTCGAAATAAAGCTGAAGGACAACATTACACATTAATCAGTGAAAGTGAATACATTTTCAGATTATAAAGTGACAAAATGTGTTCACCCTGCAACCACTTGTGATCAGGAGTTCTTAACTTTTCGAGGTGTACTTCTTCTAGGTGCTGCCCTGACATCCACAGCAGGGGTGGAGGCTGCTTGTGTAATGGTTAGCCTATTGCCTCTGATGATTTTGGCATGTATCCTCTGGAGAACCAAGGCCTTGAGGGTCCCAGCTTGCTTTGGCTTGCTGCTTATGGGCCAGCTGCATCCACTGCAGTGTCAGAGGACGAGGCCGAGGGGGTCACAGGCAAAGGGCACTCGGAAGGAGTGGACAGCCTCTGAGAATGCTGAGTAGATGACGCAAGGGTGTCCAGCTGCTGCTCCTCCTCCCTTCGGGTACCCAGGGGCCCCAGCCTGACCCCTTGAGGGGAAGGACCACCTGGAGGAATTGAAGTGCCATGTTTCCCTCTCGTGTTGCCACTGCAAGAACTCACCCATGGCTACCACTAGCGTGCAGGACTGTGCAAATCTTCACGTTCTGCTGCACCAGAGTCTCCATGGCATCCGTCATCCTTCTCATGGAGACCTCCGTGTTCGCACATGTGGTACCACTTTATCAGAGAGCAGGCAGACACACTCCTCTGACTTGCATGCCACTCTGCGTGATGTTCCCCCACCTTCTGCTGAGTCTTTACGATGAGCTGGAATGCCAAATCCAGAGGCTTGTCATCTGACTCGGACTTCACAGATGCCTCTTCCTCAGAGTCCTCTGATCTCCGAGTGCCAGGGAGATCAGCTGAACCTGCCTCCTCCTGCTGCGGACACGTGTCCATGTGGTGACTACCAGACTATGAACCCAAGCCTACTCTAGATCCAAGTCCCACCAGATGTGTATCTCTGCACTGGTGGAGGGTGTGGGAAAGCTTAATTCCAGCTCTTCAATGGAGAAGGTATCCTCTTGGTTGGAAGTGAGAACTTGGATGAAGCTGAGGGATTGGCTAGCTGAGGGTGTCAGTCACTTGAAAGAGCTCCCTGTGAACCAAAGCAGAGATAATTAGTGCATTGGCAGAATCAAAAGCAGGAGGGAGAGCACTCACAGTTGAGTTAAGAAAGGGATAAGTTGATGCAGGATCCTCATGTGGGTGTTTGCCATCGACCTCACTGTTGCGCCATAGGCACGGTCCATGTCCTCACCAATCAGTGAATTGGAACACTGCTCAATGTGAATGAGGGGCCAAGTGCAGGCCACTCCACTCCCAGTCTGGAACCTCTTCCTGCTGTTGTGAGCCAGCTTCTCCTGCACGAAAACAGATGGAGAGAGTGTGAGCAGGATGCATGGCGCTGCGTAGAATATTTAGTGGTGAGCGGAACCATGAATGGGATGAGGATGTGAGCTCCAGAGGATATGAGCCTGACGGAGATGTGAGGGTGTGTATGAGAGTTGATGGTGTTGTCCTTTAAGATGTGTGTCCCTGTGGATGTGTGATGAGTTTGTGAGTGTGTGAGTTGAGAGTGATGAGGTGTTTGACTTACCCTGGAGGAACTGATGAGGGAAGTCATCCACTTCCTGCACTGGATGGCTGACCACCTCTGCACTCCGGTGGTACTGACTGCCACTTCCACCACCCCCCAGACCAGATTGGTGACTCTGGTGGACCTCCTGCAGCCAGAGCAGGTGTAGAGGACATCGCGGCAGCCTTCTACTGTGTCCAGCAGGTGCCCCAGAGAGGCATCACTAAATTTGGGGACTGCTGTCTTCTTCGCTTTCAGGGCCATTTGTCGCCTGGAGCAGTCCTGGTCTGTAGACACGAAGTAGACTGCTCTGGTGTGCTTTAAATATGGCACCCGGAGTGAGGAAGTGCTGAGGTCACAGTGTGGTGGGAAAATCCAAGCCCGTCTGCCAGTGATCTGGAGTGTTTTCCATGAATGAGCTATTATTGAGGCAGGATGTGCCAGGAATGGGACAATACGGCACGAAAACCCACCATTGCGGCCGGTGGGTAAAACGATTTTTTTCACGCCCGCTCCCGCACTCAGTGCAAATCTGGGATGATTCCGCCTAGTATTTATTTCTTGAACACTGCAAAGCTATTAAAAATGTTATTTCAATAATTTCTTCACTCCCTTCCCCTGCAGCATTGAGTACTTCCTGTTTGTCCTGCCTTGCTGTCGCCTTGTGTAATGGTGCTGACCTCGGACTCAGACTGCAAGATTTACCAAAAGCTGCCCTTGCTCAGGATCTGGTTTGCCCACTGCTGCCAGCCCAGTGCACCTTTAAAATTCAAACCAGTTCTGTTGAAGGGTCATGAGGACTCGAAACGTCAACTCTTTTCTTCTCCGCCGATGCTGCTAGACCTGCTGAGTTTTTCCAGGTAATTCTGTTTTTGTTTTGGATTTCCAGCATCCGCAGTTTTTTGTTTTTAATACTTGTTCAACATCACAGTGGCTATTGCTATTCATTGATCAAGTAAACTGTTTCAGGCTTACATTGATATCTCTAAGGTTTCTATGAATATGAACATTTGAACACTGTTGATGTGCAAGTTAATTATCATTTTAGTCTAGCTGCAACAGATGTGGAGGCAAAACACACTGCCATGTAGGAAGGCTACTGTAACTCAAGTAATAATTGTTATTATTCACGATCAAATATTTCCATTCTGAGAGGCATGTGCTTATCTTTTGTTTGAAAGAAGGCACAGGAACTCAACAGACAGGTTATTTTCTTGTTTCACCCATTCATGATGTGTTTCAAAGCTGCTGTGTTATTTGCACTGACTTTAATAACCCATTGTCACATCTTCCTGCTATAAAAGCCATCCATGATTTTTTTTGGTAGTTTAGCCTGCAAAACATGCCCAATATTAAATGTCTTCTTATGTGTCAGGAATGTCCAGAAGCAATAAATAGAGTTCACCCAGTATATTGTTTCTTGGATTGCTTTGTGCACAAAGCCTTGCTTCATTTCAAAGGAAATGAGAGTTTACTTACAGGAACTGGCTTTTGCAATGGACACAATAAAAAGTATCGAGAGTAGTCCAAATCCAAACAATAAGGTTATATTTCAACTGCTCGTTTCATTATTCAGCAAGATCTGTTGAAGTAATCTATTCCCCAACCTGATGTGCAAAAAGTAAACATTTTACAAGGCGGACACAGCTTGACTCAAATTGAGAGGAATAAAAGACAAGTAAAGTTGGCCCTACTCCCTTGATAGCAGCTGAGTGAGTAACTCTTTTGAGTACAAACCCGTTTCCATCAGTTTCAGATGAAGTTACATTGTTTCATAGTTTGCCATTGTGAGATTTGAACTCTTGATAATCTTTTAAAACTCTTTCGAGTACAAACCCATTTCCATCTGTTTCAGATAAAGTTATATTGTTTCGTGGTTTGCTATTGTGAGATTTGAACTCTTGATAATCTTTTAAATGAAAACCAAATCAACAAAATTGGGATAAATCAGGCACAGCCCCTAATTCAGGTCAGCTGTAAAACCAAGAACAAAGTTTAAAGGAAACTTACAAACTTTAAATCAAAATGTGATTAAAGGGGTCAACAAAACACCCCAGTCCCCGCGGTGCCCACCGAGCACGGAAGGCCTCGAGAGTGCCAGCAGACACCGCGTGCTCCTTCTCCAGGGACATCCGGCAGCGAACGTAGCCGCGGAAGAGGGACAAACAATGGGGCGGGACTCCCCCGTCGATCGCCCGCTGCCTGGACCTGTTAATGGCCAACTTGGCCAGGCCCAGGAGCAGGTTCACGAGGAGGTCCTCCTCCTTCCCGACCCCCTTCCGCACCGGGTGCCCATAGATCAGGAGCGTGGGGCTGAAGTGCAAACAAAACATCAATAAAAGGTTTTTCAAATAACTAAAAAGGGAGTGCAGCCTACAACACCCTACGTATACATGGTCCACAGACTCCACAAGACCGCAAAAAGGGCACGTGTCCTGAGAGTCCGTGAACCTATGCATCCTCTTATTATAAGGGACTGCTGCATGCAACACCCTCCAACCCAGGTCCCCGATAGAAAGGGGGAGGACACCTCCGTAGAGGGCCTCCCATCGGGGGCCTCCGCCGCCAGACGGCAACAAGGCACGCCAGGGCGTGTCCGGTCGACGGACAAGGGCGAGAAAATGGAAGGTGTGCAGCAGCAGTCCATACAAAAAGCCCCTCTTTGCCGTGCCAAAAGGCACAGAGGGCATGTCCCCGAGGCGGCTCATATTGCGGGGCACCAGCACCCGAGGGAGGGTTCGGGGCTTGGGGCCAATGTGGAATTCCGTCCGAACAGGGGAACGCTCAGACGGAAGACCACCGCGCACCTGGGCCACCTCAAGACCCAAAATAACATCGGGTCCGAGCACGACCGTTCTCAGGTCTTGGATGGCATCGGCTGCGACCTGGACACTCACAGATGCGCGTCGCGCCAACTCCTGCGGGAGCATCCAGCCCAGTCCTCCGCCACCCAGCACGTCCCCGATCCTGGTCACCCCTGCGGCCACAGCCCTCCTCTCCGCCAACCACTGAAAAGGACGGAGGGGCGGATTCCTGAGCAGCGGCTCTCTGACGAGAGCCGCTACTCCTGACGGGGGAGAGCTGCGTCGCGAGGCGACCACTTTCCAGACTTTGATCAGGTCCTGGTAAAAGACGGGCAATGCCTGCAAGGAGCCACCGAGGCCCAGCTGTTCTATAAACAGGAGCTGCACGTCATAATTCAGGCCGTGCACCTGACGGAAGAAATACGTCATCAGGGCACACCATCTAGGAGGAGGCTCGACATAGAGGTATCGCTGCAGGGTCTGAAGGCGGAAAGTCGCCACCTGTGTGCGTAGGCACACTAGCGCCTGACCACCCTCCCTAAGCGGGAGACTCAGAACCTCGGCAGCGACCCAGTGCAATCTTTTGTCCCAGAAGAAGTCGACTAACAATCTCTGGATTCTTGTGACAAAGTCCGGGGGAGGGGTCAAAGTGACCAGCCGATACCACAACATGGCGGTGATCAGCTGCTTTATGACCAGAACTCGACCTCGGTAAGATAGCACTCGGAGCAGTCCTGTCCAGCGCCGCAGGCGAGCGGTGACTTTCGTCTCCAGTTCCTGCCAGTTTGCCGGCCAGGATTCCTCAGCAGGGCAGAGATGGACCCCCAGGTAGAGGAGGCTGGTCCTGCTCCAGGTGAAAGGCCTGAGCTCCTCGGGTAGGGGATCCATCTGCCACTGACCGACCAGGAGTCCAGAACATTTACCCCAGTTGATCCTGGCAGAAGAAGCGGCAGAGTAGACCTCCTGGCACTCGCGCATTCTCCGCAGGTCAGCCGGGTCACTAAACATAAGGAGCACGTCATCGGCGTAAGCCGAAAGGACCACCCCGATGCCCGGCCCACGCAGAACCAATCCCGACAACCTCCTCCACAAGAGGCGCAGGAAAGGCTCCACGCAAATAGAATACAACTGGCCAGACAGGGGGCAGCCCTGACGTACCCCTTTCCCAAAGCGAAGGGGCGCCGTCAGGGACCCGTTAACCTTCACTAGACACTCCGCTGCGAAAACTCTTTTAAGTACAAACCCGTTTCTATCTGTTTCAGATAAAGTTATATTGTTTCGTGGTTTGCTATTGTGAGATTTGAACTCTTGATACTCTTTTGAGTAAACCTGTTTCCATCTGTTTCAGATGAAGTTACATTGTTTCATAGTTTTGCCATTGTGAGATTTGAACTCTTGATCTGGGGGTTACAAACCCAGTACCATAACCACTTGGCTATTAAAGCCAAGCTAATTGTAACTCTTTCAAGTACAAACCTGTTTCCATCTGTTTCAGATGAAGTTACATTATTTCATAGTTTGCCATTGTGAGATTTGAACTCTTGATACTCTTTTGAGTAAACCTGTTTCCATCTGTTTCAGATGAAGTTACATTGTTTCATAGTTTTGCCATTGTGAGATTTGAACTCTTGATACTCTTTCGAGTACAAACCTGTTTCCATCTGTTTCAGATGAAGTTACATGTTTCATAGTTTGCCATTGTGAGATTTGAACTCTTGATACTCTTTCGAGTACAAACCTGTTTCCATCTGTTTCAGATGAAGTTACATGTTTCATAGTTTGCCATTGTGAGATTTGAACTCCTGATCTTGGGGTTACAAACCCAGTACCATAACCACTTGGCTATTTAGGCCGAGCCCAGCTGAGTGGGTAAATCCACTGCTGGATAGGCCACTCATCCATGGGAAATGCCAATTAATCCTGCAGCACCAATCAAAAGACACTTCCAGAAATGTGGTGAGGTTGCTGGCTTCAGTTCAAATAACAATGAAAGTGTTAGATTGGCCATCAGGGTTAATTCTCTGGGGAGAAGAAAATCAACCAGGCCTCCACTCCCAATCATTACCTAAAAATTGCTGCCACATAAGGACAAATATGAGATTGGATGAGGACATGATTGGGTTTAGCTGGGTAATTCCCCCATAATCAATGTCATGACAAGGGATTATTGAGTATTCTATTTAACAAGAATGTTTTGACTTAAGCTATACTATGTTCCTGATATGGAACCAGATATTGGATTTTTAAGGTTAATTCTAAAAACTTTCACAGCTTTCTGTCATTTGACAGGGCGAGGCAATCTTCCACCATCCAGACAAAGAGAACTGGTGTATTAATAAGCTCACGCAAGAGTTAATGAGTACGTCATTGAAACTGTTATCCATAACAATCTTGACAAATATGTAATATATTATCTTGTTTCATACACTTTCAATAGAAATTCATTTATGAGATAGTGGGAGCCACAGTATTCCTCAATACACAGCATGGGATTGTTGAATAGGAACCCACTCTTGGTAGGGCAAGCTTATTTACCTGGCACCATTAATGGCCAATCCCCTTGGCAAGGAAAGAGTCAGATGTCAAACCCCCGACCTCCTTGCCAGAGAGGCTTCAAAAGAACAAATATCTGCACAATCAAGGTCATTTGACAAGGTTTGTTGAGTGTTGGATAAGGTATAGGCCAGCTACCTTAAGAAAAGGGCAGAGCTCGCCCAGACTAAGCTTTGTTCTGGTTCATTGACAGTGCTAATCAAAATAAATTGTTATTTAGACAGCTAACCAAGACAGTGTGACATTTTTTATTTTGTTGTTTATTGCAGGGAGGGACTGAAATTAAGTTGAAGTCAGGTGAAAATTTCTACCCTTGTTACTGTGTATGCTTACCTACTGGCTGATTGCAAAATTAATGATTTGTAGCTGATTTTATCTCATTCAAGTGCAAATTAGTCTGCCTCTGGAAATCTGGAAAAACTCATGTGAGAACACATGCAAGGATCCTTATATCAGTTCATCTAACAAGGGAGGGTTTTAATTGTTAACCTCCCTTCCCTGAGTTATGCTGTCATTTGTCTTGATGTTAGGTCATAAAAATAAGCTCCTGATGGAATGCAGGTCTATTTATGAGATAAACTGATGATGCTGTGCTGAGAGAATAAGTAGGATAGGTCCAATATTTGCAATCATCAAACAGCCTGCCAGCATTTACTATTTGAGCATATAAAACAGCTACTTACTTCAGATATCAGAGTTGAGCTGTACAAAAGCATAAACCGACCCCTTCAGGAGAGGATCACTAAGGAGAGAAAATTGCAAGAAAAAAAGTTGGCTGCATATCATACACTATCAACAAATCCATTCATTTACACATCAGGGTTGCTGATTATTTAATGAATATTTTGGTGACTGAATGTGATGAAAAGGAAAACTTGCATTTATATTGCAGCATGCCGTGTCTCAGGAACATCTAAAAATGCTTCACAGAATGAATTGTTTTGACTTCTTATTGAAGACTGAATTGGTAGCTACTTAAGCCCCTCATAATTTTGCAAAGTTGTGTAATACTATTTCAATGCATCTGGATGCCTCTGTTATACTTTTATAAGTAATTCATTCTATATTTATGAATTGCAGTACAAGCCACTAAAGATAAAGCTCAGTAGAAATCCACTTCCAATATCTCAGTTTTCCTTAAAAACTCATACATGAATGGAGACTAGCAGAAACCAGATCTTGGACCACCTGCTGGTGATTCAAGCTGCTAGGACAAAAGTTGTGATATTAAAAACATCAAAATGAGCATTCTTACACAGCGAGGCATATGTTTAATTGAGTGCAGTCTGCTTTGATTTTAAAGTCAGCAACTTTTGCTGAAATCAGTGTTGTGGTGAGAGCTGACAACTTTCTGTAGTGACCCGGTACAGCTTTTAGCACTTAACCACTATAGTTGGGGAACTTAGTGCTTTACACCCAATAAATTGTTTTTGATGTATAATCTGTGTTATAATTTAGGAAACACTGCAACCAATTTCAGCACAGCAAGTTCCCGCAAACAGAAATGCGATAATAATCAGATAATCTTTCTTTAAGCTGTTAATTGAGGGATAAAATAATAGCCAGGACACCAGAGCCATTGACTCCCCTGTTCTTCATTAAAATAGTGTCATGGGACTTTTTTTACATCTGCCTGAGAGGGTAGGTGGGCCCTCGGTTTGACATCTCATCTGAAATATGGCACTTCTGTTAGTACAGCACTGTCTCAGTACTTCACTGGAGTGTTAGCCCATATTTTTGTTTGCATTCATGTAATTGAACCTACAGCCTTCTGACTGAGACCAGAGTTCAATCAACTGAACCACAGCCGAATCCTAAAGTTTTACTGCCTTTGTAGTGGACCGTGGTAAGACCACACCTGGATTACTGTGTACAGTTTTGGCCTCTTTACTTAAGGAAGGATATACTAGCCAGAAAAGATTGAAGAGAGATTGAGTTGATTGGGTCTATATTCCCTGGAGTTTAGAAGAATGAGAGATGATCCCATTGAAACATATATCGTTATTAAAGGGTTTAATAGGATAGGTGCTGGAAGGATGTTTTTGATGGCTGGGGCACATAGAGCTAGGGATCATGGTCTCAAAATAAGAGATCAGCCACTTAGAACTGAGTTGAAGGGACATTTCTTTACTCAAAGTGTTGGGAACCTTTGGAATTCTTTACCCCAGAGAGCTGAGGGTGCTCAGTTGTGAAATATGTTAAAGACAGAGATTGAAAGATTTTTAGATACAAGGGAATTTAAGGGATATGGAAAGGTGAAGTTGAGGCAGAAGATCAGACATGGTTGTATTGAATGATGGAGCAGGCTCTAAGGGCTGAAAAACCTACTCCTGCTTCTATTTCTAAAGTTTTTCCGTTGTTCTATTCTTCCAAGTAGATAAAGATCGACTTATACATTCCTGAAAAGAATAAACAGAGACAGGGATGGAGGTCAAGTTTGAGGTGATTATGTCAGTATACAAAACAGATCATCTTGCTCTGTTAACACGGCTTCATCTTGGCAAGATAATCAATGACTAAGAGATAAGGCCAGGGAGGGGATACATGTAGAATAAAGCAGCTGAATGCTCAACCTTAAATTAGAATTCTCAGGATAGTTGGAAGTCCATAGCCAAGAAATAGCTTACCAACGTCAAAAGTATCACCTGGAGTCTGCAGGAACCAGTTGTATTACTTGCTTGTCATTTACTGGCATATTATTTATTAATATAATCTGAACCCATCTGGGTTTTATAATGCTATTGTGAGCTTGTTTAAAGTCACTCAAGTCCGAATCACACTAAAGTTATTTCTGAAAGACGAGGAACCTTACATTGTGACAGTAACTATGAAGAAGAAACCTGCTAACATTGACATCCATGGGTGGGCTCAAGTTAAAGGTTTAAAATTAACAAGTGTTAAGACAATTGACATTCCCAACCAAAAGAGATGACAGGTAAGAGATTTAAAACTGAGCTGTGAAAAGGGAGCTAACCAAACCCTCAAACCTAATCACATAACCATAGCAAGTGCACTGGATAGTTTATGATCTACAATCCAGACATGTGGAAAAGTCATTACAGTCATGTATACCCTGCATAGGGCCAGCAGGAAACCGAGGCAATCTTTATGAAAGGGTTTGTTTTGACAAAAGCTTATCTGTGCAACTGAGAAAAACACCAAAGAGTTTGTTCTACAAAAAAAGTTGCAGTTTTGAAGAATTGTAAGTTACAGTTGCAGAATGGTTTCTGATGAAAGGTCAGTTAGAACTTCTTCAAAATACTTTGTTTTAATTGGATTGCTGTTAACACTTACCATATAGTTTAAATTAAAACTCTGTGGCCTTGTTTTAAATCTATTTGAATACTTAAAAAGCACCGTACTTCTTAATTGGTTTATTACAAGTCTGAGGCTAATGATTGTGCTTGACTTCTTTCCCCACCCTATAAGTTTCTGACAAGCTAAAAGTAACTTGGAAGAAAAAAGGATTTTCCTCAGCAGAAGTAATGACACTGCTTTCAGCAGGGCTCATCCAGTGGATTCTGGCAGAGGCTGAAAGGAGGCAACAGCCTATTCTAAAATTGCTCCTGGGGCCAGTGAAAATAACAAGGCAAATCAGTTAATCAAGAAATTTCAGATGCTTCTAGAAGTACATGGCTGGAAAATGACATTCATATGAAACACACACTTTAACTCTTACAGAAGTGCAGCGTGAGGGCTCTTGGATTAAACCAGTGGCCATCAAAGGTGAGGCCCATGAGACAAAGATGCCTTTAACGAAAAATACAACTATTTATTCAGGGAAAATGAGTAATCTTTCAGTCACTTAGTAGTAAGTTTGGTGACACCTCTGGTGACATCCTGATCCAAAGGTTAGTGCAGCAGTTCTGATGGACTTGTGTCGTTCACACTGAGAATGTCATTATTAATGTGCCCAATAGGGTCATAGGACCAGAGTTGAAACATTTGCTTTCTTTATTCTTAATGGAATGTGAGCATCATTTGTTGCCCATCCCTAATTGCCCTTGAAGTGAGTAGCTTGCTAGGCCATTTCAAAGGGCAGTTAAGAGTTAACCACATTGCCATGGGTCTGGAGTCATATGTAGGCCAGACCAGGCAAGGATGGCAGAATTTATTCCCTCAAGGACATTGGTGAACCAGATGGGTTTTTACAACAATTGATGATAACTTCATGTCACCATTACTTGGGACTAGCTTTTCGATTCCAGATTTTTATTAATTTAATTTAAATTCTACCAGCTGTCATGGTGAGATTTGAACACATGCCCCCAGAACTGAGTCTCTGGAGTGCTGGTCCAATGACATTACCGCTACACCACCACCTCTAGGATAAACCATATCCTAGCATCTATGGCCCATAGAGAAATTTGTAAATCTATGACATTGATCTGTTACAAAGGATTCAGCAGGTCTTGGCCCTTTGCTATCAGATATTTGACAAGCACCTGAGGGGCAGAAGCATGAGGAGGAAGCAATACAGCCCCAAAAAAACAATCTCCCAATGGCGGGATGAACTTTTACAATTAAGTTCTCGGAACCTTAAAGGCAGGTCAAGCTTCCTGACGATCAGTGTCGGGAATCCCTTTTGCATGCATTTGCATGTCATGCATGCTCATTAAAAGACCATCTCGCCAGAATTAAATGTCCCCTCTAAGTTAAGTTCTCTGCTAGTGAGAAATTTGTGCATTCAGATTTACGGCTGCATGTAAGTGGCATGCACCTGGCGAGGTTGACTTCTTCCTGGCCTTTGGAGTGAGTAGCCGCTGCTTTGTCCTTCTTGGGAACCACTCATAAAGGTCAGCCTTCTGATTAAGATTGGGTGCTGGTAGCCCAAGCTGTGTGGCGGCTGGGCAAAGGGAGCAGGATCAACAGGGAGGGGTAAAGCAGAGGCTGGACAAGGGATGCAGGATCGGGGAAACGTTGGGAGAGTGTCCAGGGAAGGAAGCCAGACTGTCTGGTGTGGTAATATGCTTTTAAGGGGTATCAGCATAACATCACTAGAAGGGAAGTGTGTCATGTGATCCAGTCTTAGTTTCACTTTTACTTTGAGCAGAGCACATACTCAGCTCTGATGCCTTCAAGCTTTATGCCTATGTATAACTGTTCACATGTGCCAAATCACCCCTCCACTTAGGTCCTTCGGCCTCTGGCTGGGCAACACTTTGTCCTGCAAGAGATAAGGAAATGGGCCAGTGAGTGTGGTATAATCTGTTAGGGTAATGTGGCTGTCATAGTTGAATAACTGGCAGTGTGCGGAAGCAGTGAGATGTGGCCGTGAGACTTGCAGCAGTGCTAAGTCTTTCTTTCGAAGTCTGTGAGGGTGAGGTTAAGCATAGGTTTGAGGCTTGTGTGATAGAGATTATTTGTAGGTGATTGTGCTGATTTAAGTACTGTCTGAGTCTACTAATGCAGTTGGTAATATATGTCACTTTAAGATACATTCACTGGCCATGATCACTTGCCGGATGTTGTTGAACATTTTGCAGCACTACATCCAGGTCCTTGAGGATTGACACCTGTTATTGACCTCCATGAGCTCCACTGCATTTTGACCGAATCTGGAGGGCCTCCTAGCCCCCCCCCCTGCAGATACAGGACTTCTCTTTTCCTTTACACCTCATCCACTAAGACTTCCAATGCGGTGCCTAAAAATCTTGGAACCAGCTCCCTCCCCTGCTGTACCATTCCTGCCTCTATCCCAAGTAAGATTCTCTTCAACCACACCTCCCATTTAAGTGGGGCAGGCTAACTTTACTTGGTTAGCCATACAGGCTATTGGCTCCCTTCTGATTTCTCCAGTCTATGAACAGTATGGTTAGTACTGGCCAGGCACTTAGATCATTCAAATGAACAGGCAGCATGGAGTTGGCGAGGTGACTGCATTGTAATCAACTTGCATGGATTAGTGGTGCATCGCGATCCCTATGACTGGTTTCAGGGGCTATCCAGTGTAGTCCCTCCTATATTTAAAGGGGCAAAAGAAAATGGCAGGAGCTGTAGCCTTGTAGGCCTCATCAAGGAGATCAAGGCTACTATAGAACAGTGATTGGGAATGAAATGGAAGGAGAAAAGATCTATAACAGGCTGCTGAACTAGTGGGCTCTCATGGTTGTATTTAAGGTGATTATGCATGACATGAGTTTCTGCCTGAGGCCCACTATCTTTTACTATGTCATTTTAAGGAATGTGATTAATATACCTACCATTTGACATGGCTGCTAAGGTCACTTGGATCTAATTCTGGACCCAGTAGGAACTGCATGCGTCATCCTGAATGGCTTTTTCACTATAATCTGAAAAATAATTTTTCAGCACACATGTTTCCCATTAAGAGTTACCTTAAGGTGTGAATGTTTCTGTGAAAAGTACAGGAAGCAAATTAAAATATCCACCTCTATCTTTTGGCCTTCAAACCTGCCTTGTACCAATCTGGAGTTGCACCTGCTGATGCTTTACATAACTATATCTACAGGAATATTGTAGTCGGCTCATTTGCATTCCTCACGCTCCCACAAAAATCATATAAAAAATGGAAACATATCACCTTCATATGTGGTTTGCAATGATCCCTTTAAGGACCTCTGGCTAGGCCATCCTATGCTTATTGCTCAATTTGCCCATTCATAGCTGAAAATTGCATTGTGCTCCTATGTTCTATTCCCTAATAAATGAGTCAACTCCAGCCCTAGACAAATGCTTTTCTCCATTGCAGTATTGCCCATGCATGAGGCCTTTTAGTGAATCTGACAATTTAGCAAATTACATGGACATTTTTCAACGGGTTCTTAGGTTTGAAACATGTGCAAAATCATTTCGCACTTGGCAAACAGGGAGAATTTTATCCCATAAATTTGAAATCCATTCATTTGCAGAGTACCGAATTAACATAGAGGGCTCCAACCATCCTGTATTATTAATATATTGCCTAAGTTTAGTATGTAATAGATGTCATTTGTAATCTGACAGCCATTTAATTTGGGTTTTTGACAGGGACTAATATCAATGACATTCAATCGAAATTGACACAAAATAAGTTACTGAAAACTTGGAATTATCTCATTTTGAAATCGCATTTCCAACTGGAATAGAGTGAATGACAGCCAGTTTCATTTGTAATGCTGTTTGTTTTATAGGGACACTAAATTCATAAGTATTTTACAATCATTTTTTTACAAACATTCAATTTAGTAAGATCAGTCAGATTTAAGCACATCATTACATTATTTATACATTACATCATTGTTAAAAGCAAAATGCACATCCAACTCTCCCAAACAGTGAAAGGCTTGTCATGTGCTTTACAAGATCACAAAATAATTATAAATGAAGAAGTTCAGTCCATTTTAATTCATCCATCCAGAGATAGTCGAATATCTCCTTATTGTAATATTTCACTATTTCTGAGATGATTACGAGATCACAATTAAGTGAATAGAAGATTTAAAAAAATAAATAAAATCACTGAAAATACTGACTGCTGAGGAACATCAAAGATCATAACTTGATAGTGGAGTTACATCACCCATATTTGAGTGTCTGTGCGTACAAAAACTTCAGACTTGTTGTTAATAATAGCATCTGATTTTATATGGCATCACTTAAATTTCATAGACTACCATCTATCTATCACAACAGTTTTACAGTTGCAGAGTTGTGGAAGATAAGCTGATATACAGTATGTTGTGAGTTAGTTACATGTTTTTTGGAAACAAAAGGTAGCTTTGTTTCTTCTTACCTATTTGGAATCTGTGTATTATATCAGATATAGGACATGTTAAGCTGCTTTGTAGAATTTATAGTCATTATCCCAACTGTTTTTCACTCTAGCTTTTTGAATTCCCATACAACATTCCTTTACTGACTGAATGCTCAAGCAATTTTTATCTATTTCAGTGCAATCGCATCTTTCACAAGGGCAATGGAATGTAAATGTAGGGAATTTTTACTGCAGCTGTACAGGGCCTTGGTGAGGTCACATCTGGAGTACTGTGTACATTTTTGGTCTCTGTTAGAAAAAAGATATAATTGCTTTCGAAGCAGTTCAGAGAAGGTTCACTCGATTCATTCCCAGATTACCTTATGAAGAAAGGTTGAACATGTTAGGCCTATACCCATTGGAGTTTAGAACAATGAGAGGTGATATTATTGAAACATATAAGACCCTGAGAGGAATTGATAGGGTGGATACTGGGAGGATGATTCCTCTGGTGGGGGAAACTTTAGGGGACACAGTTTAAGGATAAGAGATCTCCCTTTTAAGATGGAGACAAGGGAAATTTTTTGCTCTCAGAGGGTTGTTAATCTGTGGTTGAACACTACCTTCTCAAGGGCAATTAGTGATGGGCAATAAGTGCTGGCATAGCCAGTAATACCCACATCCCATGAACGATTAAAAAAAAGTGAGAGAGCTAATTAAGAGGAAATGCCCTCTACTTTTTTAGACCTCCCTCTCAACAGAAGAATGCTTTGTCTTTACTCATCAGCTACCGTGAACCCATATCCTAGCACTCCATAAAGTTGGCACGCCAGTGCACTTCATCACCCAGTTGATCAAAACCTACAAAGCTGAGATCAAGGATTCACTTGAGTGCAGCATTGCTCTGCACATGACACAGTGTGTATTTGGGTTTCTGGATGATTGTCCACGATATATTACCTGCAACAATTTCGAATACAATGTTATCTGAAGTTATTGTGTCCAGTGACAAAATTATCAGTAATAAACACTTTAAATTTTGTAAAAGTTAGAAAATTTACTTGCACCTCAGTTCAGTTTTCAGGTAAGCTACAATTTCAAGCTTTCTGGACATGTTGAGTATGAAGCGTGAATAGAGAATAAAGCAAAATCAGAGACTTATGATGAACAGTAAAATTTATCTCCCGTGAAGGTCTTCCAACAGATTTAAAAGAGAGAATCGACACTAAAAACCTAATTAATTCTTGTTCTGTCTGCTAAAGATGAATGGCCTACTTGTATAATGGTCAAAAGAATGACCTTTAGTTAATTGCTAAATCCTCGAATTACAATCACCACAGGGAATTGTTAATAATTCATATCAACTAAACAGAATTGTTGGGAAGCATGGGTAATGCTGCAGTATGGATATGATGAATACGGTTTTGTGCTTCTCTTTACTATTCCCAGCTGATAAATATTTTTAATTCTCCTTTTTCACTTTGTATTTAGTGCTTTGAATTTTTTTTGATTGGCATTTTCTTTTTCTGGTTTCTCAGTTTTTCTCTCCTGTGGCATGCATCAACCACAGCCAAGGGACTTAGACAATGTGCTCTGAGGCCATCTATGTCGTACTGAAATCAGTTGTTGGGAGATGCACAAGACTGGCCTGAGGACATTGATCTCGATTATTTTTCTTTCCCTCCCTGATTGAAAAATATCTATTTTCTGGTTGGGATTTTCCCATGGCAGCATGGCTAATTTCATCAATTTAGCAGCAAGTGTAAAGCTTTTGTCAAATCTAGCCTTTTAGCCCATCAGATGGACTTGTGAGCAAACTAACTCTCAGAAGCACACGAACAGAGGAGAAGCTGTTTTGTCTCACCAGATTGAAATCAATATTTTGGGTGGAATCATCCCAAATTTGCACAAAGTGCAGTAGCGGGTGGGTAAAATGACATTTTAACCCCCGGCCGCAATGGTGGGTTTTCACGCCATATCATCCCAAACCCGCCGCATTAGTTACGCATTCCCGGGAAACATGGCATTTTAATGGTGGGCATGCTCTCATTCATCCACCATGCTATCACCTCGCCGCTTCATCACGTCGGGCACCATATTTAAAGCCCAGGCGTGCGGACACATCTCAGTGCTTCCAGCTCACGAAGACTGCAGCCCCCAGGTTTAGTGAGGCATCACTGGAACACCTTTCAGATGCCATGGAGGCTTACCACAATGTCCTCCACACCCTCTCTGGCCACACAATGGGCAGCGGTGTGACCAACGAGGCTTGGGAGGCCGTGGCAGTGGTGATCAGTGCCAGTGCTGCACAGAAGAGATTGGCCATCCAATGCAGATAGAGGATGAATGATCTCATCCGTGCAGCCAAGGTAAGGCAACCATCTTTTCACTCTAAACTCACACACTCAAGCCCATCACACATTCACTGGCATCTCACTCACTGCCAGCTCAAGGGACATCACCACCCATTTTTACGCACATGCCCTCACATGTCCATCTGGCCTCATCTCCTCTGGAGACTGCCTCCTCAGCCCTCACCATCTTGAGGCCACTTGCACAGATCAACATGTGCCCCCACAGACACCCTGGGTTGTCCTCCTTCCCCAGCACAGCCTTTGTCCTGCAACCTCTTCCCTTGCCTGAGGCCACTTCTTCCCCTTTGCCAAGCAAGCCCAAGCCCTGAAGTCATTGAAAAGCCACCCAAATATGGCTGATCTGGTAAGTATGGAACTGCCGTGACCCCCAGTAAAAGCGATGTCGTGCTATCTGTGAAGCCTGGCGCTGATGACTGCGAGTGCTGACCGAAGCAAGTTAGGCAAACAAACCTTGAAGTCACCAGCTCGTGAGGTGCATTTCGCTTACGTGCTGTTGTGAAACACGTTGGCATGTTTCCCCGCCAACGTGGACGGACAATCCAGCGGGGTGCAGGGGGTGGCATAATAATGAGATGCAGATGTATTACAATGAGGTTCCTGACATCAGATGGTGGGAAATGCCACCCGTCATCAGTGGGCTGAATGGACGATTGCAAACTGGTTTCACACCATTGTGAAACCAATTGCGCCATATTGTCCGCTCACGCCACTGAACACACCCGACACCGGCGGGTACAGAAAATCCCAGTCTTCATCTTCTCAACATTTTTGAAGTCTTTGTTTTTGCTGATTCCGAGTGGTCCAATGCAAGCATGATAACAATGCTGTTATTTGCAATTATGCCTGTTAATTCCGTATGGAGATAAACATTGTAGAAAAGATCACTGAATTGAAGATGCAGAGCCCAATCCCCTGGCTCCCTGATATGCTACGAGAAGCACAACAGGATAGGACCTCCACATGCTGACTGTTGCAAATGCTGACTTCATCACAAATTCTGAGCGACAAGAATATTGAAGCAGGATTGCCACTCTAATGGAGGAAACTCAAGGCATTCTCCGGGTGAAAGAATTACTTGCTACTAACTTTTATTTTCTCTGTATTCGTAAACATGGCTAATAATAGAATGTGATTTCCACCGGGGCTAACATGTTGAATGCAATTCCCAGAGTAGTCTATGAATGTCCCTTGAGAAGCCCCCATAACTGACACGGACAGGGTGAGGGGCCATATGAAAGACACGCCTTCCAATTGAAATTTGAGTTGTGGGTAAATAGGATAGTTTCTACCCCAATTCATGTCTCCTTCTGCCTAAATTGCACCATCTCCCTTCCTAGGAAGTTTATCCCTGGAGTCTTAACTTTGAAGAGAGCATTTTACAAATCAAAGTATGAAGCAGAACTATACTTTTCTTATTAAAAAGTCTCCTTTGTTATGATTTCTATTAAAAACCGTGGGATCCTGCCCTACTGGCCCACAGCTATATCCAAGTACATTGTTGTAGCATTATAATTAGGTTGCTTTCATAGTATATCAATATATCACTCTGACAGTTGACATTTTGGAGCCTGATAGCTTACTGGTTTAGCTCTGGGATGTCCAAGCTTCAGTCTTCAAACCAAGGCAATCCAATCTGAGAGCGAAGGCAGATTAGTCCTATTTATATTTATATTTCTTACTGGCTTGCCCTGTTCGCATTTCAGATCACGGAGATTTTGAAATTGCTGCTCTTAGCATTGTTGATTCATTACCAGATAAACCCTAAATTAGGGTACCAAAGTCTGTTAGTGCCAGCAACTAGCGGTATATGTATGTTAATGTTGCTGCCTTTATTGTATGTAGCCCCTGGGGCTGCATGGTATGTTTCTATGTGGCTCATGATTTGACTCGCTATCGTCTCATCACTGAGACTTGGATTTCATCCAGCCTTAGGCTGATGTATGAGGGTCTCTTCCTCTCCCTCTAACTGCTCCTTGTAAGAATTCTGCATGAAAGGAATTTAATATAGTGCAATCTGGCACGTGCATAGGCTGACTGGGCAAAACTGTTCAAATGTTGAGGAACTGGACATGTGGTGAAACCCAGGGATAAATTTGAATCCTGCCGTTCCATGTATGACAGATTTTGAATGAAATTCAAAACCATCCAATACCTGATTATACAAAAACATTCAAGTATCTAAAGCATTCACTTCCTACTGTGTGGTGCATGTCATACATTAAATCATGAGTGTTATAAATATTTTACCAGCAAGTTGGAATAAGTGAACACTGGATGTGATCATCAAAATGTGCAAGTCATTATATTCCTACAGCACTGATTATCTTTTATTGTGATAAAAACAGTAAAATATATTTATGGCACGCTTTTATTATCTTTTTACTGATCTGCTTTGAGTAAGCCTACACAAGTGGTAACAGTGTGTGAAATTAATAACTTGCACATAATTGGCAAAGACATTATCATTAAGGTTTTTATATTGACTATTAAACCTCAGTGAGATTCATGTTGCTGATGAAGTATGAATGTTTGCTAAACGGATGCAGGAATGCAACTGCACAATGCAGAAAAGATGAAATTGGAGTTTACAGGAATAAAGGTCATTGAGTCCAAGAGAACATTGGATTGGATCTATCTTTCTCCAAACATCTTTCATTCAGAAAAAAAAAGATGTTGGTCTGAACCTTTGTTCTGGGGTCAAGACCCCGATGCCAGGTGCATTTCACAACCCTGTCTTGTGCTGGCGCCTGATGCTTGACACAATTTTAGAAGTGCGGGCCAATTACTGGCCGTAGAGCGAACTTGCTATCCAATTGAAGATGGTGGGTGGGCTGCTGAGGCTGTACAGCCAGTAAGAGGCCCTCCAGCTCTGGCACATCAGCAGTCCCACTGTTGGAGGTAAGCGCTGTCGAGGTAGGTAGGTGAAAGTGAGGGTGCCTTAAGATGAAGACACCCTCTGAAGACTTTTCAAAAACTTAAAAAATATGAAGAGACCGCAGCTGCCAGGCCATCATCATGAAAGGGGTACATGTCCACAGGATGACCTCTGGCCACAGCTGTGGTCATTTAGCAATCACAGCCACAGGGGTATTTAAAAATGATAACTGGAGCATTGACCCCCCTGGTCTTCAGCAGGAGGCCATCTCCATTCATAGGTTGGGATTCAACCTTAGCCCAACTGCTGACCTGAAAATTCTATTTGACATCTGCACATTGGCCTTAATAGGCAGATTCAAAGGTTTAATTGGCTACCAGCACTTGCGATGGGTAGCCATCCTGGCCCCAAACCAGCCTCAACAAAAATGGCCTTGAGATCAAAACATGCTAACAAACCAGCATGTTGACCAGAGGTGGGAAATTACGGGCCTATCTGCCTCCACAACCATTTAAAAATTCGGCCCACTCTCTTTCTTTTCTTCATATTTTCCTCTGCCACCCTGTGCTGAAGGTGATAACTTACTCTGAAGTGAACAAAATGATAGACTTGTACTTATATAGTCTTTACTATCCATAGGATGGTCCAAAGCCTTTCATAGTGAACAAAGTACTTCTGAAGAATAACCACTGACTTTATGGCAAATTAAGCCACCAAATTATGCACAGCAAGGTTCCACAAGCATCAAGTAAAATAAACAGTTAATCTGTTTTAGTACTTCTGGTTGAGGGATAAATATTGATCAGAACACAGGGAAAATCGTCAATACTCTTCTTTCAATTGTCCCATATAACCTTTTACATCCAAAAGAATAGCACGTGGGTCTCATTTGAATAACTGATCTGAAGGATGGCACATCTGATGATGCAAGCTTATTACACTGAAAAGTCAGTCTAAGTTATGAGCTGGATCCAGAGGGCTGAATTCGGGAGGGAGCACACCGCAGGGAACATCGACTGGCCCACAGCCATTTAACAACCGTTAATAGGCTGGAGGCGGGCCTCCTGTCCTTTGGATCAGGAAACCCCACCTCAGAGTGATGCCAGTACTGCATCGAGAACATCAAAGGGGGTGTTCCACGTGGACCAGGACCCACAGCTAATTCTGGGATCTTGCCAAAAAGAGGCTGGCAGCTACTGGTGAAGAGAGTGAGCGAGCCATGTTGGACAGAGCAGTGGGAGAGGGTAAACACAGGGAGACAAAACTATTTGCGTAACGGGGAAGACCTCCGATTGGCATCAGGGGTCCAGAAAGGAGTACCTGTCCTTTGGCCACCAGACAGCAAGGTTAAACCTGCTGGGCTGGCCATTGGATACATGTCTCTATGAGGCCTTTCAGTGGGCATTAATTGGCCAATTAAGGGCTTTAATCAGCCCCAGGCATTTGGGCCTCCTGAAGGCTGCCTCGCTGTCATAAAACAAAGGGGTTGTGGGGGCAAGTGGTTGGCAGCAGGTGCGACACTGATGGCATGGCGCTGTATTTTAAGGGTCCACCCATCTGCTTTTGCATTTGTGGCTGGCATATAAAGTCATGTCCTTAGAGTGGAACTTGAATCCATGTCCTGTGCCTGCCCAACATCCCCCCCCTCAAAGATTAAGCTTAGGTTCTACACAATACTCATTCAGTAATCAGGAAGTAGTGACATTGTTTTCAATCAATGTTATGTCCTGGCACTTAATTACATGTGGTTTTGCACTTGCAACAATGGAATGTGGAGCCAGTAGAACATACATGGCAACCTAGAAAATGTGGAGTAGCTAATCAACAACGTAATGTATCTGACACAGCCCCAGTAAAACTGACAATTCAAAAGACAGACAACTCAAAAACAGCCCTCAATACAGGTTTCTGGCCAAAGTCACTGCTTTATGGTGAGTAAAAAAGTATAAAATTCTGTTTTCATTGCACTCCATTCCAAGATTTTTATTAGTGTTTTGGGATCATATTTTGCTATTTATTATGATTTTTTGTGATAGTTGAAAGATAGATGATTTAAAAGTAATTGGTTGCATTGAGAATGCAGTGGAGCTTAGCCTTATAATTGGAGTTATGCTGAATATATCCTTTAGTTGTAAAATAGGAAAAATTAAATTGCCCAAAAGTATGTGTTTTTTTTAATTTAGGAATTGCTGAAGGAGGCACAGATCATTGAAGATTTGAGATTTACTTCCAACTGAATGTGGGGACAAGCTGTCTTGGAAAATTTTGATTTTCTTTTACAATTTCTGGTGCATTTTGGAAACTTTTGTAATTCTGCCTTTGAAGAAAAAAGCATTGCAGGTGTTTTAAACATTAATATAAAGTTATTATTACAAGTTATAATTGATTGCTTTTATACCATCAGAAGGTAACGTACAGGGAGTATACTGTGTTATGGCCACTAAACTTTCTAAGATAGTTATGTTTTTAATTGTCTTTTTTAATTTAAGGTGAAACAGAGTGCCCTGAAATGGGGTATGGTGTGAAGTTGTAATGAACTCTGCCTTTCGCCAGGCCCATGTGACCTGGTTGCCCTAGGAACAGGGTCCTAAGTCAAAAAATATTGAAAGTCAGCTGTGAGCTTTAACATGTGAACAGCAAGATGGAGGCAGCTGGCCTTATGTTGCGGACTCGCAAGCTGTCAGGGTTAGTAGACCGAAAGATTTGGGGGAAGAAGACCCACAATAGGTGTGGCTATGCCGAGGAGAAGAAAAGGACTGGGGTTAGCCAGCAAGCAGAGGGCTGGTGAGGACAGAACTGATATTAGAGGAACCGAGGATTGTGAAGAGTGAAAGCCACAGAAACACCGGAAGGAACCTTCCAGCAGGAAGTCCATTTGATTATGCTCAAAGGGTTGAGTGAAGGGGACTTTGTTTAAAAGGGACACTGGAAGATTCAGGAAGAAACAGGAGAAGAGTTAGGAGAGGCTTTGGACTTTTATCTCAAGACTAAAGGTGTACAGAGAGTGCAATGTAATATATAAATGCAGCATGGGGTTTTTGGTGATGTTAAGTTAATAAAGGATTCCTTTTCTGTAGTTTAGTGTATTAGTTGCCTACTAAGTAATTTTAATTAAGTTAATTTTAGTTTGTTTGTTACAGTAGAAGTCTTAAAACATGAAATCTTGTGTGATCTTTTGAGTGGGTCACTGGGAAATTCATATATCTTTTTAAAAGCTATCAGGTTTTAGAAATATGGGATTCATAACCACCATAATAGTGCAATGATGTAAATAATAAGACTTGTGAGAACTCACACATGGGCTGAAGGAAGCCTTTTATTGCATGTCAAGGAGTTTGAACCATAAATTAGGCGGTTGAATATGTCTTATATTTTACAAGTTTAAACTGCATTTAAGAAAGATGAGAAAAGCCAAGATCCTCCAAGACTATGTGCGGCATTGTCCCAGAATTGCACTAAATGCAGTCACAGGTGTGAAAAACTACGTTTTACCCGCCAGCCTCAATGGTGGGTTTTTGCACCGTATCATCTGCTTCCCACCTCATTAATTATACAGGCTCAGGAAACACGCCATTGCATTGGAAGGCAGCCTCTGAATCACCCATTAGCTCACCATTTCCACACTCCACGTGCCATGTCTAAACTGCAGACATGTACACACAGTTCTCAATGTTTACAGCCCACGACTGCTCCAGTAAAGACATGGCCCTGAAAGCCAAGAAGAGTTCAGTGACCCATCACTGGAATACCTTTTGGAGGCCGCCGTGCTGTCCTGCACTCCGCTCTGGCCGCAGGAGGTTCAACAATCTCACCACTCCGGCTTGGGAGGCGGTGGCAGTGGTGATCAATGCCAGTGCTGCACACTAAGGGATTGGCTATCTGGTCCAGAAAGAGGATGAATGATCTCATCCATGCTGCCAAGTAAGGCAACCATTCCATCACTCTAACCTCACACAATCACAAGGCCATCACACATTCTCACTCACTGCCAGCTCAAGGGACATCACCACTCACTCTCTCACACACCCCCTCACATCTCCATCTGGCCTCATCTCCTCTGGGGACTGCCTCCTCAGCCCTCACCATCTTGAGGCCACTTGCACAGATCAATATGTGCCCCCTCAAATACCCTGGGATACCTCCTTTCCCTAGTACAGCCTTCGCCCTGCAGCCTCTTCCCTTGCCTGAGGCCACTTCTCCCCCTTCCCAAAGAAAGGCCTAGCCCTGCAGCCATTGAAAAGCCACCTCCACCTTATGGCTGGTCTGATAGAGACCTGCCCGTGAGCATCTCTAAAAGTGATGTGGTGCTGCCTGCGAAGCCTGGCTCTAATGACCGCAAGTGCTGTCCAAAGCAAAGTAGGCAAACAAACTTCGAAGTCCTGTGCAAAGTGCAGCTCGCCAGGTGCACGTCGCTTCTGCACAGTTGTGAAACACCTGGATGATACAGCATGGGGGGATGATACTGGTAAGCTGGGCTTATAATGGAATGCTAAAGTATTGAAATTAAGTTCCTGATGTGCAGCGGTGGGAAATGCAGCCTGCCATTGACAGGCGGAGTTGACAATCGCAAACTGGTTTCATGAGGGCACAAAACTGATTTTTGGACTTGCTGCCATATTGTCCACTCACGCCGCCAAACACGCCCACCGCCAGCAGGAGCAGAAAATTCCAGCCATAGGCTGAAGTTACCAACCACCAGGATCCTAGGTATTGTCTGAATCTGGAACTGGGACATATCATTCCTTGAACTTCCAATCAACACTTCAAAGTTCCGCTAAGGAGTCATAGTTGGGGAAAATTATACCATATTTCTCTGGTTAGTCTGATGTTCAAGGTGGAAAGTGGGGCACATCAGACCTGCAAGACGACAAAGCACATATGAAAACATGTGTCACAATTCCTTCAGAAGTGTTCAGAATCTACAATCCAAGGCTTTTCCTTTAAACTCTACCAATGCTTTGTTGAGGAAAATATTGAGCAGATGGGTGACAGTGGTTCTTTTTCAAAACACTTGGACTCTAATTTACCCTAGGTAAATGAAGCTGAGGTATTCATCTAATAACAAACATTCCAATATCACCCTTAACATGAAGAACATGCCATGGGGCTTTCACAGTTGCATTATGAAGCCAGGAAGGGAGAGGTTAAGTAGGATGATTCAAGACTTTGCCAAAAGGAAGAGCTGTCAGAAAAAAATGTTTAAAGGAGGAGGGGGGTTTGGGAACTGGAGCAAAAGGGCACAAAATGTAATTTCAGGATACAAAACCCAGAGAGCTAAAGGCAAAACTACCAATGGTGGGGAAAAAAGGGAGAGGGATCTGGAGACAAATGAATGGAGTGTTTAGGTGGATGGGGTGTGTATAGATTGCAGCAATATAACAAAATATAAGATTTAATCATATGACTTCATGGATTCCAGCTTCTTCGAGAGAGTGGCATGAATCATGTGAACTTGATGAAAGAAATGTATATGAGTTTCTGCAGAGCTTCATGGTACTCCTTAATGTCAAATGAAGCACAAAATATGCACTACAAAATCTACATGAGAGTAAAATGCAACCTATTCCTTTCTGATTCCTCCAAAATATCCAACACCTCAACAGCCTGAAGAACCATTGATAGCAGCAAGTTCATCAGTAATTTTCAGGTTCAGTAGGATTCTCTTTCTCATTGATAGAAACAACAACTGTGCTCTGAGCACTCTGGGCATGTGTGCCTCAATTATAATCCTATTCCTCAGCTTTAGAAGAGAACTTCTGTCAGTGGATCCTGGAATCATTTCACCTCCATATAGAACAGCAGTCAAATACTGACAGTCAGCTCACTAAAAGGGCAGGCAGTGGAGGGGTGGTAGTAGATGGGGGTTGGGGGGATGGTGCTGGGGGAGAGGAGGGGTGCTCAGTGGAATAGTGGCAATGTCCGGACCAATAATCCAGAAGTCCAGGCTATTGTTCTAGAAACAGAGGTTCAAATCTCACAACAGCAGCTTGTGGAATTTAGATTCAATTAATATATTTGGGATATAAAGCTAGTCTCAGTAATGGTGTCCATGACAACTATTATTATTCTAAAAACCCTTTGTCTTTTAGGGAAGGAAATCTACCATCTTTATCCAGTCTGGCCTACACATGACTCCACAGCAATGTGGTTGAATCTTAACTGGCCTCTGAAATCACCTAGCAAGCCATTCAGTTCAAGGCAATTAACGATGGGCAACAAATTTTGGCCTTACCAGCAATGCCTATATCCCATGAAGGGATAAAGAAAAAAATTCATTTACTTGTACATGTTGCATCATTCATGCCTGTATATTTTATATCTGTCTAGACATATCACCCCTTAATATATTTGACATCACTCTGTCTCCTTTCTATCTCCTTAGGCAATCTCCAGAGTACATTTATGAGAAAACCTGAAGTACTTACACAAGACTATGGGCTAGATTTTACAGCCCCCAGGCGTGTGGGGCTGTATAATTGGGTGCCAAGCTATTGGGCCATTCCTGGTGCCTACCAGCTTGCCCCTACCTAATTTTACTAGCTGAGGGGGAGGTGTTGGAAGTCCTGCCCACCCCTGGGCAAATTAAGATCCCTAAGTGGCCAATTAATGGCTACTCGCCTCCTCCTTCTGCTGTTGGGATTTAACCCGCAGTGGGAGAGGCCCAAACAAAGTGGGCAACCCGGCAGTTTTTACTCTCTAGGCTGGTGGTCGGCCAAGGGGAAGGGCGGTACCTTCTTTAACCTATCAGAGGCCTTCCCTAAAGTCTTCCCACCCCCACGTTTCACTGCCCCCCACTCTGCCTTCCAGTGTGGATCCAGGGTTACCGCCCCACTGATCTTTGCATCCAGTTCCATTGATGATCGCTGTTCGGGACTGGCTGCAGGGACATCCTCCCAAGATGGAAACAGAAGGCCCACCTCAACTCAGTTAACAATCCAACAGCCTGTAAATGGCTGTGGAGCGAGCCAGGCAAACAAAGGATCCCTGACCTTTGCACACCATGCCCCCCACCCCAAACCCTCTTTTAAAATCCCACCCTCTGCCATTTAACTATGAGCAAGAGTAAGACTCCCATAACTGTACAGGTGCATAAGTTTTGCTATATGCATGTGTAGAAAATAGTTATACAACATTCTGGAGTCATCTCGGAAGACTGCTCAGGTAGTACTGGAACTGTAGATTTTCATCAGCAAACACTGACACAACACTGCAGGCTCTGACAATGTGTGAAGCACTGAATGCTGGCATGTAAACTGGAAGGAGAAAGCTTCAAAAAATGCTGAAAGAAAATAGGAACTGGGGAAATTATAATTTACAGATTGAGGCTCTTCAAAAAAGAAGGGGCATGTGTTTAACCTAAACAGCAGAATGTATCCTCTGCTATTCTAATTGGATTTGTCTTAAGGTTTAAAATGATTCTCAGGAACTTATGCGGGTTTCAAAGTTATTTCCTCTGGGTGGCTATCACCATTTTAGGCCTGCCTTTAATAAGAATAATTGACTTGAGCAACAGTGAATTAAAAAGACTTTAGTGACACTGCCGGAAGATCCTGGAATCTGATACCAGGGCAACGTTAGGGCTGAATCTTCGGCTCAGCAAGCGGGGTCGGGGCCCACTCGCCGAGGTGTAAAATGCGGGAATTAGGGAAGGCCTCCGAGGTGTGTTCCGACGTCACCGCGCGTCATTTAGGTTTTCAGTTCAGAGCTCTCAAAGGCCTGTAAAGGCCATTAATTAACTAATTAAGCCTATGGAGAATGCTGCCCGTCCAATCTTAAGGTTGGCGGGCAGGAGAAGAAGAGCCCAGGCGGCCTTCGCATTTTTCATGGAACCTCATCCGTGGGTGGAAGGAGGTTTCATGAAGGGTTTATAAATTAAATAAAATTTTTCATTAAAGTTCATTAATGTGTCCCAGCTCATGTGGCACTGTCGCATGAGGGGACATGTCTTAAATTTTTTTGTGCATGCGCGAAAGAGAGCACTCCTGACTCAAGGAATGCCCCCGCCGCTTGCACAGGAACCGCACAGCGCTTCCAGGTGTGTGTCATGCTGGGTGGACCTTAATAGGGTGCCGATCAGGTCAGCGTATGCCCGCGCCTGCCTCCACACAACTGCCCTTCGGGGGGGGGCATGTTCTCTCCTTGATGTCATTTAAACTCTGTGACAAAGGCAATGTTTAATAAGTTGATACATTATATACAACAGGAATGACCAGAAATCTGCTTCCCATCACAGTGCAGTTATCATGAACTGCTGTCAATCAGAACAGGTGAAACCAACATTCATTGGTTTGGTTTACCCTGAACCTGGTTGCAATTCATCTCTGACACAGTTTGAACACCAAATTTTTCCACACTGAATCCATTGGGCAGAATTTTCTGGCAGGCGGGCAGAGCGGACACGGGCGGGGAATCACCCAATCACCGCCTGCAATCGGGTCCACACCACTATTTTATGCGGGCGGGCCAATTAAAGCCCACTCAGCGTGAAACGCAGCCCCCGAGGGCAGTGGGAGTGGGCGGGCGGCGGTGGGACTGCAATGACTGCCGGGTCCAATGCAACCCGGTGGCCTGTTTAAAAAAGCTGCTGCAGCCTTTCGAAGGCTGTGAAACATGGTTACTGGAGGGGCTGCCCAGGACGCTGCCGGTGAGTAGGCCAAGCAGGAGGATAGGGCAGGGGGTCACTGTGCCCCTCGTTTTTCAGACGATTGCCTTGCTGCCTTTCTCGAGGAGGTGGCAGCACGGCGGGAGGTCCTCGTACCCCAGGACGGGAGGAGGAGGCCCCCCCCACATTACCAAATGTGCCTGGGAGGAGGTGGCGGAGGTGGTGAGCTCCTACGATGTGGTGCGACGCACCTGGATCCAGTGTTGCCAACGCTTCAACAACCTCTTGTGCTTGGGTAGGCTGAGCACCATGTTGGCATTGGTCACTTAACCCAGCAGCTAGGCTTTCCTACTTGCCCCCCCCACCCCCCCTCAACTCTGAGTGTAGTGACTGCATTGAATCATTGACGGCATGTGTCTTTCGCTGGGTGGGCCAGCAGATATTAGCTATGCCGAGGTCACCCTGAGAGGGTGGTGAAAGATGGGTTCCGCCCCCGCAGCATGTGGTACACTGAAACCCACAGTATTGTTTTTGGGGCAACCTGGAGGAGCTGCACCCAGGCGCAGTGCTGGAACTCCAGGACATGTCAAAGTCAGGGTGATGGCATGCTGGGAGGGGAGCTTCAAGGTGGCGTGGCACTGATCGATCTTCTGCTCTTTGCCACTCTGGTTGGGGTGGGCCGGCCACGAAGAGGATCCAAGTACAAGTAGCATTAATCAATACTCTTCTCTCCTTTTGAGGAGAAGAATGCACATAATGCTGCCGAGTGGGTGAGGACTGGCAGAGGGCCAGCCCAGGTGGCGATGCTTAACCGGTTTGAGCAAAGGCCCTAGCTCTGGAGAGGTGCCATGCACCCAGGTCCGCCAGTGTCGGTGAGGCTGGGATGCCACGGGCATATTTGCCCAGCACTGAGGCCAGCATTGTTCTCCCAACAGCCATGACAGTGCTGAATGTTCAGTGATTGAAGTTTGCAACATGGCTTGACCATTGCTTATGGAAGGATGAGCACATAATGATCTGGAGGACAGGGATACACATTGACATTGTCTCCATGTTAACTAATCAAATGTCCTTGTTCTTCCTTTCAGCATCAGCCCGGGAGGAGGAGCAGCAGGGGCCCCCTCTCACCAGTGTCACACCATCTCTGCCAGGCAGGCACCAACACAGATACTAGCACCTCAGTGGGAATTAGATCATCGGCTGGGGCACAGCGGTGACAGCACTTCACAGTCCCTGGAGCAGCTGGTGGAGACAGAGAGTGCCCATGGCGCCAGCAGTCAGAGAACTGCAGGGGACCAGGCACATGCTCAGTTGGTGGCTGATGGTGTGCCTCTGGAGTTGTCCGCAACGCAGCAGATGCAGGAAATGCGGCAGGGTCTGGGGAAGCAACTGATGGAGAAACATCAGGCTATGCTTGGCTTGGTGTCCATGGTGGAGGAGTCTATGTGGACCATCACCAAAGCAATGAGCCTCATGGCCAAGCGCCATGCATCCTCCATGGGGAGAGTGGTGACTCTTTTCTTCTGTAGGTGGATGGTTACCAATAATGTTATGAGTGATTTGTGGGACATTCAGCATTATTGACAAGGCCCTTAGTTAGTGTTCCTATCCAGGCAGATTTAGCACTCAGGTATTGAGTATGGAGCCTGCAGCCCAGGCTCGTCCTAGAGGTCCATATGTGGTGTGCTAGCTGTTAATTTGTTGGATTAAAGCCTCCTGGGTGTCCTTGCCACCCTGGAGTATGGCCAGGTCAGCATCTACCCCCTCAGCTTTTCCCTGTGCATGCTCATCCTTGGACTCACTGCTGGACTCATCGTGTGCAGCCGCAGCCACTGCGTCTACATCTTCTTGGTCCACAGCATCCCACCTTTCCAGCGCAAGATTGTGAAGAGCGCAGCATGCAACCATTATCAGCGACACATGATCTAGGGGGTACTGGAGTGCACCCCCTGAATGGTCCAGGCATCGGAAGCACATCTGGAGAAGACTGATGGTTCTCTCCACCACAGCCCTTGTGGAGACGTGGCTCCTATTGTAGTGCTGCTCAGCTTCTGTTCTTGGTTGGTGGAGAGGCGTCATAAGCCACCTTCTGAGGGGATAACCCTCGCCAGCAGCTATCCATCAAGCCGGGCTAGAGCACTGAAGAGCCTCAGCACCTAGGAGTGTCTGAGGATTTAAGTGCCATGGGAGCTGCCTGGGTACCTTGCACAAACTTGCAGAATCTGCATCCTGTGATCACACACTATCTGCACGTTCAAGGAGTGGAAGCCCCTCCTGTTGACGAAGGCACTGGGCTCATCTGCTGGCACCTTGATGGCCGAATGTGTACAGTCTATAGCATCCTGGACGTGGGGGAAGCCAATAATAACCACAAAGCCTCTGGCTCGCTGTGCCTGGTTTGCCTGGTCCCAATGGTAGTGGATGAAGGTCAATGAATGCCTGAACAGAGCGTCAGTAACCTGCTTGACAGAAGTGTCGACAGCTGACTGGGAGACAACCGCAAAGATCATCCACCGACCCCTAGAAGGAGCACAGAAGTTGAGGGCAGCTGTGACCTTTAGAGCCACTGGCATGGGGTGTCCACCCACACAGTTAGCGGAGGTCTCAGGCCCAATCACCTGACAGATAAAGTTGACTGTCTCCCTTGAGATGTGGAGCCTCCTTCGGCATTGCACCTCAGACATATTGAGGTAGCTGCTTTGCCGCCTGTATACCCTGGCAGCAGGATAGCAGTGTCTTCTGCTGTCCCTTCCACCTTGGCCTACCTCTTGGCCCTGTGCCCCTTGTGCCTGCGCCTCTCCTTCCAAAGGTGGCTCCTGCGGAGTTGAATGTGCACTCCTGGCCTCCTCCCCCTTAGAAGAGGTGCCCCAGTGGAGATTTCAACTCCCATTCCCAGGCTAAGGGAAGGCTCCCTGAAACCTGCAGATCCAAAAATGATTCCTCACTGCAGAGTGCTGACCCTGAAGTATGTGAGTCCAGTCCAAGCAGCTGGTATGCATTTTGAAGAATTGCAGCTCACACAGGTAACTACCAGTTCCTTTGCAAATTAAATATTTGACAGTGCACACTCGAGACCCCACTGACCTCTCTTATTCCGTCCTTGGATGAGGTTTATACAAATGTCTCCTACCCGCCTGCCCGTTGCGCCCGTGTGACGACCCGAAGATCGCACGGGCCCCGAAAAGCGCCGTCAGTTGGTGCCCCAAGGGCCTTAAGTGGCGTGTTAATTAATGGCGGGCACACATCAAAGATCATCCCGCACCCGGCCAACGAAATATCGCGATGATGTCGGGACGCTTGCCTGACAACATCGCACGTCATTTTACACACGGGCAAGTGGGGCCCAACTCCGCACGCCAACGGGAAATTTCTGCCCATTGATTTTGACCTGATAACATCAACACCTATCACATGTTAATGAATTTAACTATGAACTTATGTTTGGAGCAATTCCCATGTTGAATGTTCAACCACTTTTTTTCTCATGTGCATAGGTATTATATGAGGTACAAGTTCCCAAAATCAGTTTTTACAGGTCATGGAAATGAATTGGGAAGAATTGAGTCTGAACCCCATTTACAGAGCACAAGTAATGTGATTGAAAGTGATGATAAAAGCACAAGAACTCACAGGATTAATTTGAATTGAAACAACAGTCCAGGGTACTTGGTATAAACCCACTGTGTCTATCCAATTGGATAACTATTTCTACTTCTACCACTCTGCATATTATATTGTGTATTATGCAAATTTACAAATGCCATTACTATAGAAATCTGATAAAGATATCATAAACAGCATGACAAGGAATCAAAGAAATACTGTGGAAAAAGATAATCTGATAATAAGCAAATTTGTTTTTTGGCTCTGTAAAGCTTTGATTACCTTTCACAGACAGATTTAACACTTATTATATTTTTTTATGAGATGCTGTCCTGCTGATTCAACAGGAGGTGTTGTTCTCCAAGTGATTTGTAGGTAATGAATTTAAGAGCTTGTTTATGATTTAGTTCACCATTTCATCTTTGTTTCAAACAGTGCAACTGATTAGAAGAGCTCTTCAATTGCAAGGGGATGGTATAAAATGAGACATAGGCTGTGGTTTGATTATGGCCCCATCATAATATTGGATAAAGAAAACTATTCTATCCCTGCCTTTTAACTCCCCTCATCCATTTATGCCAACTGCTGGTGCTTGGTGGTGGGGCTATTGGTTCAGCTGAGACACCTGTAATGTATTTGAATGGTCTATGTTTGAGTTAACAAATCTTTTTCAGTCAATTTTTTCCTCTTCTTCAATTGAGTCTTGCTGCACACATCCTTGTTATTTATCCCTATGAAGAACCTGCATGGAGTTTCCTTCACAATGAGACTGGCTGCTAATGAGTAGACTGTCATGGTTGTGGGCTTATACCCAGCTCCCTTAATGCCATTTTATGGTACAGTGTGATCCATCCAGTAAATGACAGGGTTAACTTAATTTCAACATTGTCACTGGGGAGTGGTAGGAGCTGGGGATGGGTGTGATAAATTGGTGAAAAAAGATTTCCTTGGAAGGAAAATTGGGTAGAGTGCATGACAAATCATCAGTCCCATGCCATCTGTTTCCCATCTCACTCAAGTTGAAAGTTACCCCTGTGGTCTTTGATGGAAAGGGAATCGGATTGGATCCAACAATCCCTCTAAATTTTCTTTGCTGTGTGTGACCTGTTTATTTTAATGAGTGGTACCTTTAATTATTTTGTGCAGCCACACTTGCATGATACCTGCACGATCACTGCGTGGACACTGACACGTGCAGTTTAGAGAACTTCGGTTGGGATTATCAAGTGTGGCCAATCTGAAATCACCAGTTTCATTTTGATAATTGCCTCAACATTTCTAACTGCTCTAGTGTGTGAAGCCAATTCTTTCTTGATGTACTTATATGGAAGCATTGTTAATACCACATTTAGGTATAGGCAGAAATACTTGAAACTGGGTTGCTAAACAGAATAGCAGTTTCCCAATTTACAACACATAACTGTGTTTTAGGATTACCAGAGATGCGCTTTAAGAAAGATTTTGTGCTTACCTGTATATTAACTACCTAATATCAATTACATTAGATTTTCAACTGTTTGCATCCTCAGTGTCCTGTTTGGCCAGAAGATACGGATTTAACATTTTGTTGCCTTTCCCCCTGCAACTTTCATAAACTCTGGCTCATTCAAATCTTTGCCGCTTATATCTTGCCCCACACCACACAGTCCTCATTTTCATCCTTGCTGACAAACACTAGTTCCCAGTCCCCCAACATTTCAGATTTAAAATCCTAGTTCTTGCCTTTAAATCCCTCCATGGTCTCACCTCAGCCTACGTACTTCTGCAATCTCTTCCTGCCATCCAGCCCCCACCTGAATTCTCTGTTCATCCGACTCCAGTTATTTAGTTTTGCACCCTCCCTTGTCCTACCATTGGTGGCTGTGCCTCCAGTCACCTAAGTTACACCTCTGTATCTCTCTCTCCTTGTTTAAGACCTTCCTAAAAATACATACCTGACCAATCTCTTAGTCACTTAGCCGATCTTTCATACCAGCTCCACGTTTGCATTCATGCCTCTCTGAGGAAGCTTTTCTCTGGTAATTTCTACATAATGCAAATTGTTGCAGCTATTGTTGAATTGTTGAATTTCAAAGGAAATTCAGCTTGCTCAGAAAAGCATGTTCATATCATAAATTACTCACATATAGAATTCCCTCATACATTGTTATAACTAATCCTAGAATTATGGGGATGACACATGCTCTTAAGTGAAGAAACTTATAACACCCAACACAGTATCTGTCTGTAAGCAGTAGCACAGCCTTGCCTAGATAACAGTGAGATTGTCTTGTGGATCGGAAGTTAAACTGAGGCCCATTTGCCTTCTCAGATAGATGTAAAGATCCCATGCTAGTATGTCAAAGAAGAACAGAAGAGTTCTCTGTTGTATCCTGGCGAATATCAGCATTGAAAGCCTATTCACCAGCATCTCATCAATCATCCTGCACAAACAGCATCTTCAGCCATCTTGTGCCATACTAACTACCCCCCTCCCCACTTTTCGTACTCTAGAATCTGTGTGCAACCCCTCCCCTTCATGCAAATCCACCCCCCACCCCCTTCTATGTCTGCATTCTACTGTTCCATGTCAGGCTCCAGCTTCCCCACCCCCCCAATCTTCCCTCTGCTGCCATCATTCCGCAATCCCACCACCGCCCCCCACCAACCCTACCAAACCCCCGTCATTCTCATGTCTCTGTCACCTCTCCATCCCAATCAATGTGCTGGTCTCTGTTTTAGAATGCAGATCTGCCTGAGACTCACAGCACACAATGCTATCCTCTTGGAGCAGTGTGGCAATCATGGTGAGCAGCCCAGCTAAACACCCAAGGCAGCCACCATGAGCAGCCTACCATACACCCCCGCCAGTATGGCATTGCTGAGAAACCGGAGCAGTGCTGTTGCAAGTAGGCTTTGGATTTTGCACTCACCTGGAAGTCACAAGTGAAGTGAAGGTGGATAGCTGCACACTACTTGTATCCAGTCGTGATTTTGACCGGTTTAATTTCCCACTGGCATGGCACGTAATTGGGGAGGGGGAACGTGATTCTGGCGAGTTGCTTTTTTAATGAGTATTCATGACATGCTAATGCTTGCCAATGGAATTCCCGACATGTATCAGCAGGAAAGCAACCCCGCCATCATCCCACCATGAAAGTGGTGAGCGGGAAATTCTGACTCGTTTTCTGCCAGCGGGAATCCGACTTTTGACCTCACTCCGAATTTTTCTCTGGCAGGCCCAGAAAATTCTGCCCTATCTGACTGCATAAGGTTTGTGATGCATAAGGAGAAGCAAGTAGCTGATTCGCTGTGGTTTTGTATGTGCTTCTAGTCTGACCTCAATTCCTGGTGATTTCTTTCTTGTCAAATAATAATTGTTGAATTAAAACTTTAGATTCAGGCAATTCAATTTTGGCCTGAATCTGAATCTGATTCCTATTGCAATGTCTGAGTTGATGCAAAGACTCATTCCTACTTAGCAACTGAACTGCTGTACTTAAAAGAAAAACCCTTTCCTTTGTTCTTAGCCTTTTGACTCCACTTCTGTCACTGCAATGCAGGAAGTGAGCCGTTCATCCTGTGACAATAATATTTGCCTGTCAGGTTCAAGAAGCCTGATAGGTGCAGTAACAGCAATGCAGTTACACCTATGTAGTAAGCCTGCCAAATTGTCCTGTCACCATAATTTGATTATCTCCAAGGAAAATGTAGATATCTGAAAATATAACCTTTTTTTTTCTCCATGTTCAGCCTAACAAATCACCGTTTTGTGAGGGATGAAGTTATTCAGCATAAATTCTGGCTGCTTATTGATGCGATAATGTCACATGGTTACATTATTTTTCATCAGCTTAATTCTCTGGTCCGACCTGTGACAGCAACAGGGTGGATCTGTCAAATGCTGTCTGTCACCTGTCTGCAAGCACTAACTTGAGCTTTGCCTCCAGCGATAACATCAAGTACTTCCTGATTCATGTGTTATGTAGCCCACTGTAGCACAAGTGATGTGCCTGCATTCAGTCTTAAAAGGATTGTTGTCTATGACACAGCATTGTAGGATTACCATGTCGCCAAAGTGACTGTTGGATTATTCATACTATTTATGAAATTTAAGGAAAACTCTGTGGCAGGACAATTAAGTGTTTTTTTGTTGTTTTAAAAGAATGAAAGGATTAATAAGTTGGTTCCTGTATAAAAATAGGATCAGGGAAATGGAGGATGGAACCGAGATAAACTTAGATGAAGAAATAGCTTCTTCAAGCTCAGAGTTATATGCTGTCTAATGCAGTAATGCTGGCCTATTTGGAGAATTGAAAAGGCAATTGGATTCATTCATGATTCAGGAGTATGAGGTTACAACAGGAAAGAGAAGAATAAAAGCCTGAAACAGGAGCTTGATGACAGAGACTGAATGAACTTTTGTTGTTAATGCGGCTTAATATTAAGTGCTTCTATGCCCTACAATAAGGAGCTATGCGTAGAGAGCTAGAATGAATGTTTATATATCTGAATTATGTATCCTAGTTTTACATGTGCTGTCCAATTCATGAAATGCTTCATTTCAGCTGCTATAGGTTGGAGTAAGAAGACTATTAAACTGCTGCTGCTAATACTCATCAAAAGAAATGGACCTTTGAGGGTTGCCCATGTTGCACATCTGTAGC
Organism: Carcharodon carcharias; assembly: GCF_017639515.1. NCBI lineage: Eukaryota > Metazoa > Chordata > Chondrichthyes > Lamniformes > Lamnidae > Carcharodon > Carcharodon carcharias. Next base: position 38,695,491 of record NC_054474.1, on the reverse strand, counting down.
TAAGTTGTCATTAATTTCTTATTAAGCTAGCAGACAACATGATGTGGTGGGTTTGAACAATGACCTTACATTTGCATTGTCTGGGTTCAAATCAAACCATTGGAATAGGCTCAGACCATAGGAATAATAGTCTGTTTTCTCTGCTGAGTGCAAGCATTCCATGTGAAATGAGTTTGGACAGCTTTTCAAGATTACAGTTACTGATGAGGAATGTCATTTGCCCCGTCTTAATCTGCTTCCAGGAAGATCCTAAAGTTCCCCTCATATGGCATCTGATATTTTATAGCCTGGGATTCTAGTCTGTTGGAAGCTCCAGAGAGACTAGCTTGGAGTTGTTGATCCCAATACTAATCTGAAGGTTGCTTCCATGTGAAGGGGTTGGAATTGTGTAGGGGAAACCTGGAAGTCAACTGAACGGGTAGAAATCTGTGATCTCAAATCAACTGTGCCAGTAGATTTTGACTTTCGGGTTTTGTGTCTCCAAGGTGTGGATGATATATGTATTTGCATGGCGAGATCCCAGCTCTACTTAAAGGGACAGTCCACAAATTTAAATGGGAGGTGTTCAGAGTGAATGGTGAACAAGGACAGCATGCAGGATTAATGATGCTATGCTGGAATTACTGCTGTGTGCAATCAGGAGGAGGTGGAGGGATATATATTCCCTCAGGAAGAAACCCGCTGCTCTCTACAAGAAGGCGTGGTTGGAAGTAGGTGATGAAGCGAGCAGCAGGAGCATTGTGCCCAGGTCATGAATGCAATGTAGAAAGTTTAATGATTTAACCAGGTCAGGAAAAGTGAGTACATTTGCTGATTCACCTACATCCTGTACTTTAAGGACTTTCACTCTGTCTTGTTCAGTATTCCCAACACATCACTTCTCACACTCAACTTCCAGCAGCACGCGGTCTTCACTTTCTAACCTCCTCATTTATCCATTCAATGTTGCCACTCAGTCCAATCCTTATATAATCCTTATGTGAAGTGATGCATGTGCCTCACGGTCAGCTTCACTCAATGGACTGCATCCAATGGCTGTATATCTCACCTTCATGCACTCACAAGTCTTTGTAGGAGAAGAAGTTGCAAGGGAGAGGGCCAGGATGGGAGGTAGGCCACCACAAACAGTTTAACTGAGAGAAAAACACCCTGATGATAAGTGGCATATCCACACCCTTTCTGTTGGAGATGGAGAAATGAGAAGCTCGTAGATAGCCGGTGACAGAATTACAGATATCGCTGACACATGTATTCTGACTTAATTTCATCAATGACTGAACCATGAGAAGGCTGAATGTGATGATAGCCAAGATTGTGGCTTTGCCATGACTAAATCATATAGCTTTCTTTTATCTTCCAAGAACACAGCATTCTCATGAAGATGATTTCTCAGAGGACCTCCTTCCTTCTGAGAATGCACTACTTTAGGACCTACAGCCATGTGCCCATGCAGATACTCTCACTTTGGTGGGTCCATTTCAAGAATTAGTTGGGTTTTCACCTGGGGATGCAGACCTCACAACTGAGCACAAGCAGACACTAGGAACGGAAAAGGCTGTGAAGAATTTACGTGGGGGGGAGAGTGCACAATACCCTCTTTATTCTACTCAGCTGGACAGGATCGCTGAACCCCACAGGCTAACTTTGAGAAGGACAATGCTGGAGGTGCATCACCAATTTAGCCGGGTACTGAAAGATGTGCCATGCTCACACTTCACAATAGTGAAGAGGATGGAGGAGTCCAACTCAGTCTCTCGTGGATTGGTGGTATAGGGAACTGCGAGAATGTCTACAGTGGAGAATGTGCCTGCCTTCATAGAGCCTCAAGAAAGGCTCACAAATCTCCTGCAGGCCATGACAACACCACGCAGACTTCAGATGCTAACTTGCCAGTCGCCTTAAACAGAATGACATATACCTTATACATGGCTTCAAAAAATGTCACTAATCTTCGACAAACTGGTCTGCAGCAGGGTGGAAGCAGCTGAGGGGTTAATAACCAGGAGCTGTAGATTTAAAGTAAGAGGTAGGAGCTTTAGAGGAGATTCAAAGATGCTGGTATTTTGAACTCACTGCCTGAAAGGGCTGTAGAGGCAGTAATCCTCATAACATTTAATCCTCGTAGCATAATTCTTGGATAAGTACTTGAAGTGCCATAACCTAAAAGGCTATGGAACAAGAGCTGGAAAGTGGTATTAGGCTGGATGACTACTTGCTGGCTGGTGCGGGCATGAGTGCCGGTGGTGGTTGGGGATGTAAAACCTTGAATAGGGGGTAAAACCTTGGAGGGGACCCTCCAATGGGCCTAGCCAGCCCATTAAGGAAGACCTTGTTCCCCTTCTGCCTGCCACCAGCTTGCCAGGTTGGTTGCTTGGAGTTGCCCTATCCCACCACCAGTTACACCCCAGCAGTGGCAGCATGAGGCCCTTAAGTGGGAATTAATCACCCACTTAAAGGCCTCAACTAGCCCACTGACGGCATGCCACATGCACCACCCCCACCACTGGTATAATTATGGTGGGGTAGGGGTGAGTGGATTGGTAGCAGGCAGGCGCCCACTAAATATAATGATTTCCCCCCCCTCCCGCACTGATTTCAAACCAATCAGCGGTGGAGTGTAAAGTCCAGCCCTAGAAGTTGTCAGAAGTATAAGTGGGAGAAATTGTAATTCACCAAGTGTATGCACATGGGTGTTTGACAAACTGTTATGTTATTATGTTTCCCTTTTTTATAATGCCACAAAATTTAAAGACTTACACCACTTCCACATCTTGTCCATTATTGTATCCCCAGGGTCAGTTCGCCCTTTCACATGTTTCATGGTGAATGTCAATGCATGCTGGGAATGATTAGATAGATGTGCAATTGCTGGAAGAGTGTTTGAAGGATGGTTTTTTTGCAAAGGCGGGGGTTGGTGGTGGGAGCAGACATGAGACATCATTTTTTTATATTTCACACTGGTTGCACCTTTGCCATATACTGGGATCTTGGGGTACAGTGTGGCAATGGATGCCCCATCTTCATCCTCCTGCTCCTCCTCCTCCTCTATATTCTCCTCAACCAAAGATGACTGGATAGCTCTTTTGTTCTCGTCCCTCTGCAAACCTCCCTCTCTTTTATGCACATGCTGATCCCACCACATTGTGCTTGTCTGGATGGTGATGGTCTCCCTTTACTGACGTGTTATCAAGCACATCCAAAATGCCTCCCATCCTGATCCTGTTAATTTGAAATCATCTAAGGCTAAAAAATGTTGTACCCACACAAGTACTCTCAGCCAGACATTCACTAGAAGTAATTGAAGACAGCAGCTGAAAAGAGAAGTTTTATTCAAATGAAACAACAATAAGATTAAATATTCACTTGAACTTCTGCTCATTCTCGTCTCATTTTCCCTTGTCATTTTCCTGAACCTCAGGAAAGGTGTCCTGGTCAAGTATCATAGAATCATAGAATGGTTACAGAAGGAGGTCATTCACCCCATTGTACCTGCTGTCTGCAGCAGCAATTCACATAGTGCCACTTCCCCACCTTCTCCCCATAGCCTTGCAAATTTTGCTTTTTCAGATAATGATCTAATTCCCTTTTGAGAGACATGATTGAATCTACCGCCACCACACTATCAATAGTGCATTTCATATCCTAACCACTTGCTGTGTAAAAAACAAACATTCATAACTTTCTCAGCTAAGAGAGCCCAGACTGTTATAAGGGTTAACTCTGTGAGTGTCCTGTATACACAGCTGAAGTGAACTGTCAACTTTGCTTGGCTGACATCTTTGTGAGGCTGTACACTTCTTGGCCCCAAAATCCAAGAAGAGTGCAGCCCCCGATTCAATGAGACACCCATGGGATGCTTTCTGATGCCGTGGAGGCCTGCCATGATATCCTGTATCCCCCGCTCTGGCAGTGGGAGGCCCTTCAGTCTCACTACTTTGGCTTGGGAGGCAGTGGCACAGGTGGTCAGTGCCAATGCTGCACAGAAGTGATCAGTCATACAGTGCAGAAAATGGACAAATGATCTCATCTGTGCCGCCAGAGTAAGGCAACCATCTTATCATTATAAACTCACACACTGCCAAGGCCATCACACACTCACTAGCATCTCACTCACTGCCAGCTCAAGGGACCTTACCACTCACTCTCTAACACACACCCTCACATCTCCACCTGGCCTCATCCCCTCTGGAGACTGCCTCCTCAGCCCTCACCATCTTGAGGCCACTTGCACAGATCAACATGCGCCTCCACACAAACCCTGGGATACCCCCCTTCCCCAGTACAGCCCTTACCCTGCAGCCTCTTCCCTTGCCCGAGGTCCCTTGACCCCCTTCCCCAAACAAGCCCTAGCGTTGCAACTGTTGAAAAGCCAGCCCTGCCTTATGGCGGGTCTGGTGGTTACAGACCTGCCCATGAGCCCCCCTAAAAGTGATGTGGTGCTGCCTGCGAAGCCTGGCGCTGATGATCATGAGTGCTGCCCGAATCAAGGTTGGCAAACAAACCTCAAAGTCCCAAATGAAGTGCAGCTCGCCAAGTGCACGTTGCTTATGTGCAGTTGTGAAGCAAGTTGGTGTGCAGTCATGCTGACGTGCCTCGGTGATCCAGTGTGGGGGGGGGGTGGGGAATGATCCCAGCGCGCAGGGCTTATAATGAGATGCTACAGTATTGCAATCATGTTCCTGTCGTGCGGCGACAGGAAACGCAGCCTGCCATTGACGGGTGGAGCGGATGATCACAAACTGGTTTCACGACGGCATGAAACCGATTTTTGGCCATAATGTGCCCCACTGCCTGCTATGACGTCCGACTCCAACAGGGCAGGAAAATTCCGACTATCGTGTCTGTGCCAGTTTTTACCTAAAACGATCATGCTGCATAATAGAAACAAAAACAGAATTACCTGGAAAAACTCAGCGGGTCTGGCAGCATCGGTGGAGAAGAAAAGAGTTGACATTTCGAGTCCTCATGACCCTTCAACAGAACATAATAGCACTGTCTTGCTCTCTCTCCCCTAGCCCTGTCTCTTCCTCTGTTTTGTATATTCAGAGAATCATCGGTATGAGCAATAACAATTAATTCTGCAATCATCAGTGATCTGTTTGTCCTCCATTTTATTAAAATTCTGCATACATCAGCAAGTGCTGCATGTCCTGCATTTTCTTTTCATATTGCCATTTCTATGTATCATTTAATATCTTTTTCATCTCAGAGATAATTGTGGTATTAAAAAAATCCTGCCATATTTCCTGCCTTTGAGCTACTGCTAGAAAGTAGAAAGGATTATAAACAATAATAGATTGTTGCTGAAGCCAATGAATTAAAATAAGCGTTTTACTTTGTGACAAAATCAAATCCACACTGTGAATTTAACTGTGCTTTAGGAAACCAATGTGAATTTACATTTCAGTATTTTCTCCCATCTTTCTTTTGGAATGTGTCCCATCATTATCCCAACTTCTTTCAATGTCACTGTGAAAGCAGACATGTGAGATACAGTGTAGGCACAGATCAACATGCGCCTCCACACAAACCCCGGCCTATTTTCTCTCTCTCTCTATAGCCATTCTCAAAATTCTGATCATCTGTTATCTTCTTTCTCCCCCTATATTCCAATCTTCCAATCAGGATATGAGGAATCTCAGAAAACCATGCTCTGAGCTACTGTACCACCTGTCAATGCCCATGTTAAGAGTTCAGGAGTTCATAATTACCACATAATTTTATTCTTCTACAGCACAGGATGATAGTTTGTGTACCACAATGTGTGAGAAACTGAGAATTTTGGATTTAAGGCTCAATATGAAAATGATGAATTGCTCAGTGATTTCTGTAGCATGATCAGTGCATTTGACTGTTAACTAAAAGGGTTAGAGTCCAAGTTCACCCAGGAACGTGCTGATGCATTAACTGCATTAAGCTCCATGTGAGTGAATCTTCTGTAATTACTAATGGCAACCAAAGTGGGTAAATGGGGTAATGGAGTAAGTTTAAATCCACAATCCGCCTGATGGCCTGAATAATGCTGTGTTTTGGAGATTAACTGAGTCAGTAGACAGAAGCAGCACCATTGATTTTAATGAGACTGGAATTTGTTTCCACAGTGAAAATCAATTTCAGACTTGCACAGTTGGGCTGCTTGCCCTTTTGATCTGTGCTGCACGTGGTTAAAAAAAATAAGTTATGTGACCACTGTAGTGGTTTGTGGTTTGAATATAAAACTGTGGGCTGAATTTTTCCAATGACGTTCAAGTCCTGCTGCCAGGACTAAAAGCAGGGACCAACCGTGCACCGGTAGGCAGCGGAACCCTAAGGTGGCATTTTAACAGTGGTGGCCAATTAGCAGGCCACCATCGGGGCTACTCTCCAATTGAGGACAGTGGCCTGGCTCCCTGTTGGGCCAACAGCTCAGCAGCACTATAACTAGCAGCAGCCAATATTAGGACTTCAAAAGAGAGGGAGGCCTAATGCTGATGTATTCTTGAAGACAGTTAAGTTTGTTTTAATGAACCGAGACCAGGTAGACGTCCCCATCCTATTGGACATAGGATGGGGAGGTCACTTCATGTAGCAGCATGTAGCCATGAGGGGAGCCATCGCCACCATGGACCTGGGTGCGGGCAAAGGAGGGCTCCACCTGGAAACCCACTGGGAGGTTGCCTAGGTTTACCTGGTGGTGGGCCCTACCAACGTGAGCAAAATGCTGGCAGGGTTGGAAATGGCCCTTAATTGGGCTGTTAAATAGTTCAGCGGTCCAACCAGTGGGCAGCTGCGTTGCTGAAATTCCCATCACTGGAAAATTGCCATGGTGACAGGAAGACATCAGGCTCCCTTCCCTTGCCATATTTACAGCCCTCTAACCTCCTAGCCCATTGTCAAACAGCTGCGAAAATTCATCCCTGAGTGTAGAGGCTCTCCTTTAGGACTGTATTTGTTGGAGAATATTTTGCTTTTCTAAAGGAATCAGGGTGTAAACACATTGGCTACAATCCAGTATAATGGACAGAATTCTTACCTCGATGGGCGGGCGGGCAGCCAAACCCCGCCGCCGAAACGGGGCCCACCGCCATTTTGAGTGGGCGGGCCAATTAAGGCCCGCCCAGCGGCCTGCCCGACAGGAAGCGCTGTGCACTTCCTGTGCGGGGGAGGAGGGATTCCCCATCTGTCAAAGTGCACTTTTTCACCCATGCACACGAAAGAGCGCACTGCTCCCTGAGGCAAAGTCCTGTCTCAGGGAGATTCGTAAGCGGTAAGAAAACTCTAAAAATAGATAAATATTAAAATTATGAACATGTCCCCCTCATGTGACAATGTCATACGAGATGGGACGTGTTAATAATAAATACATAAAGTTTATTAAATTTTTCAAAAACGGACATGAAGCTTCATCCCGCCACTGGATAAAGTTTCATTAATAATCTGCAGCCCGCTGGGGCTCCTGGCCTGCCCGCCAGCCTTAAGGTTGGCCAGGCAGGGTGTTTAATAAGGTTAATTAGCCTGTCAACGGCCTTAATCGCCGAGGGGAAAATCCTGGCCAATGTCTATACTCAGCTCTGCCCTATGGCATTAGATGACTGGAGGAGCCTAATGGCTTGGAGAAAAGACACAAAATATAGTTTAGAACATCAGAAGTAAGTTCTGCAGTCTTATCTGGGTGGCAATAGTGATGGAGTGAATATGTTAAAAAATTATACTGGGCAATAACAACAACTTATATTCACATAGTGCTTTTAACATAATAAAATGCCTCAAGGTATTTCACAGAAATGTTGTAAAGCAAAACTGGACACCAAGGCAACTAGGGTGATATTTCGGCAGATGGTCAAAAGCTTCGACAAAGTGCTAGGTTTTAAAGGTGTCTTAAAGAAAGAAAGAGAAGTAAAGATGCAGGCAGAGCATGTGCACATAGTTTCCCAGGATAATGAGCCACGGTGATCTTCCCCATGGTGCAGGCTGGCATCAACTGCCCAAATGTGGTTTTCCAGGTGATGCATCTAAATGCTGAGATGCATCATAACTGGGAAAGATCCCACTCCAATATGTACAGTTGGTGTGTGACCATGTTCAGAACATCATCCAGGTGAATGTCCAGTACCCTGGTAGCTGTCATGATGGAGAGGATTTTTGGCTATGTATTTATGTATATAAGGTAAAACTGGATTAAACTAGCTGTATGTTACTGATGGCCATTTTTCTGCAAACATATGACACTGAAGAAGTTACAATTTTGGTAATTCGTGCAACCAATGAACAGCAGTTAGCGTTGGCTTAGCACAGCGGTCATTATAATGAGCAGGTGAAGTTGGCATGTTATCTGCATCATATTGAATAGGTACAGGTTAACCACACATTGCGATCCCTGTGCCTGTTTCAGGGGCTATCCAATTTAGCCCTCATTATGTTTTAAGCAGTTACTTTAAGAAGTCTTGCAAAAAACTTAACGGAGAGAAAAATAGAATTATAAAGGCTGATTTTCCTGGTCCTCCAACCAGGAACTGAATGATATGTGTGTGTGGTAGGGTCAGAAAAAAGAAACAAATCATTAGGTTTGCACTGCTTCAATACTGCCCTGGCATTCCAATAGGAAGAAAACCATGCTAATGCCATGTGACTGGGTGTTTTGAACTTCCTGCCTCTATTTCCAGATGCTGCACTGTTATGACACAGCAGTTGTTAAGTGCTGAGTTGTTTAAATCCCAGAGGGAAACTTGAACAACTGTAAAAACCTATATTTTCAATTGGTATGTTTGAGATGCAGCTCTGAATTCAGGAATAAAACCACCGAGCCTCAAGGTTTATTATATAAAACTAAATTAAGCATTTATTAATTTAACAACAAATTTAAACACATGCACATGGCTACAAATTACTCCCCAAAATCCCCAAATTAATCACTCCCAGGTAAAGCTTCACCAAGGCAGCAATAACCCATAGGGTAAATTTTTAGTTCGGTGGGCAGGTGCGTGACCAACCCAACTGAGCGTAAAATGATGCGCGATGACATTGGGCATGCGTCCTGACATCACCGTGCACTTGCGTGATATTTCGGTCGGCAGGCACATGCCGGAGTCAGCAGCGGGCCCGCCAACAATTAAAAGGCCTCTTAATGACATTAAAAAGATAATTAATGTAAATTTTTCACCGCCCATCCAACCTTACGGTTGGCGGGCAGGCGAAAAGGCACATTTTTGGAAACCTTATCCACGGGCAGGATGAGGTTTCCAAATGCAAATAAAAATCAAATAAAAGCTTTATTTTTTCATTAATAACATGTCCCTGCACATGTGACATGAGGAGACATGTTTCATACCATTTATAAAATCTTTATTTTTTTTTTAAAATCAGTTCATCTCCCTGAGGCAGCACAAAGTCGCGCACACCCGGCTCGCCCTCCTCTCCCTGCCCACTCACGCAGTGCTCAGCGCTGCCACTCACGCTTCATGTTGGTGTGAAAGTGCCTTCCCTCCAAGCCTGCACGCCAAGGACAAATTTCTGCCCTTAGACTTTAAACAGACACCAGGCAAAACACATTTGACCTTACAAATTCAAAATGAAGTTCCTTTCAATTTGCAGACACAGTTGTTGGCTTACAGGCCAGTGAGACCTTAAATGTCTCTGACCCACAAATACAAACTCCTGTTCGTTTATACCTAGCTTCCCCTTTGAATGTAAATTTTCCATTGTATTTCTAGGTTTTTTTTTAAAGGTTTACTTCTCCGAACAATAACCATTTCAATCCACCAATTTTATTAGTGGTATAAACACATTGCTTGGTGTCTCTAAGCTAGGTGCAAGATTTTAGCCATTCTTTTGAATGGTTTATTCAACAAATGCAAATTGCACTTTATCTTTCACTCCTTACGTTTATCTAATTAACATCTCAAACTATTATACATCAAAGCATCCAGACTAGCTGGCTTTAATCCAATAAAGACACGCACAGACACATGCACAGACACACACATAGACACACACATAGACACAGACCCTATTACAATTACAATTTTAAAATAATTTCCAATAACGTTATAGACATTAATCTCTTCATGATATGCACTCATTTTATTTTGCCATCCTTTCCCCCAATAAGTTTGCCCTTCATCAGATTTCCATTGAAAGCCAGAAGGCCCTTGTCTTTGAGCTCAGAAAGGCCTGCAGTGGCTCCTGATTACCCTGGCTCTACTCATGAGCACTTGGCTCTGTCAGGCCATTCAAATTGTACTTTGGGTCCAGTGCTCCTGGTTAGCGCCATGAGCAGAGGAGACCCAGGAAAATCCGACTGCTGAGCGCTGAATAGCTCAGGTATTCTTGAATTCTCATTCAAACTAAATTATTAAATTTATACCATAAATATAATATATTGGAGTCACAACACTGACAACTGAAAGTTGAAAGCTATTGTTTCCTGAACTTGATATGCCTCATAGAAAACTAGTTACAGGGAACTGGAGAATGAATAATTTAACAAGATTTTGAATGGCAGCTATAATGCTGTCAGCCTCACATCTTTCATGCTAAAGGTCAAAGATGGTCATTAACCTCCAGTACCACGTCATTTAAAAAGTCTTTGAATTTTCTGCTTTGCCTCTATAATAATAATGATGTGTGAATTTATTTAATGCAGTTTTCAAACAATCGATATGCCTTTCATATTTTGAGATAATTTAGCATGTACAATAATAGCTCAAAATAGGCAATGGACACAGCTAAAATAATGGTTTTGAAAAAATGGTTTATTTTTCCTTAGAATTGCTTTTTTTCACAAGGAATGTACTTTGTCTAAATGATAATATTTCATACATTAGCAGCATATTTATATACAGCCAGCTTTACAAAAATCAGCAAAAATGCATACCTCCACAGAAACAAAGCTAGATATAATTTGTAGCCACTTTGAATAACTGGAGGGCAGATGAAATTAACAAAACTGTTGACATGTTCTGCAACAAAAAGATGCATACAACCAATTAAAAGGAAATGAAATAAGTTTCCAAAACTGCCATAACAGCTCCCTATTCCAAGAAACCAGACGGACCACCCAGCATCAATCTAGATGCTGGAAACGACAATGGCACAACCAAGCCTGTCAGCCCTGCAAAGTTCTCCTTACTAACATCTGGGGCTTGTTCCAAAATTGGGAGAGCAGTCCCATAGGCAAGTCAAGCAACAGCCTGACATAGTCATACTCATGCAATCATACCTTACAGGCAATGTCCCAAGCACCATCATCACCATTCCTGGGTATATCATGTCCTACCAACAGGGCAGACCCAACAGAGGTGGCGGCACAGTGGTATACAGTCAGGAGAGAGTTTCCATAGGAATTCTTAACATCAGCGCTGGACCCCATGAAGTCTTATGGCATCGGATCAAACGGCCAAGGAAACCTCCTGCTGGTTACCACCTACCATCACCCTCTCCTGGTGATTAAGTACTCTTCCATGTTGAACACAACTTGGAGGAAGCACTGAGGGTGGCAAGGGCTTAGAATGTACTCAGGCTGGGGGACTTCAATGTCCATTACCAAGAGTGGCTCGGTAGCACCACTACTGACCGAGCTGGCTGAGTCCTAAAGGATATCGCTGCTCAACTGGACCTTCAGCAGGCAGTGAGGGAACCAACAAGAGGGAAAAGCCTACTTGACTTCATCCTCACCAATCTACCTGTTGCAGATGCATTTGTCCATGACAGGATTGTTATGAGTGACCACTACACAATCCTTATGAAGACAAAATCCTGTTTGCGCATTGAGGATGCCCAGCATCATGTTGTGTGGTGCTACCACTGTGCTAAATGGGATAGAGTTCAAACAGATTAGCAACTCAAAACTGGGCATCCATGAGGCACTGTGGGCCATCAGCAGCAGCAAAATTGTAACAACTACAAACAGTAACGTCTTAGCCCAGCATATCCCCCCACCCTACCATTACCTTGGTTCAAGGAAAAGTGCAGGAGGGCATGCCAGGACCAGCACCAGGCATACCTAAAAATGAGGTGGCAACCTGATGAAGCTAGAACACAAGACTACTTGCATGCCAAACACCAGAAGTAGCATATGATAGACAGAGCTAAGTGATCCCACAGCCAACGGATCAGATCTAAGCTTTGTAGTCCTGCCACATCCAATCATGAATGGTGGTGGACAATTAAACAACTAACTGGAGCAGAAGGCTGCACAAATATCCCTATCCTCAACAATGGGGGAGCCCTGCAAATCAGTGCAAACGTCAAGGCTGAAACATTCACAGACATCTTCAGACAGATGTCCTGTGTGGATGATACATCTCAACCTCCTCTCGAGATCCCCAGTATCACAGATGCCAGTCTTCAGCCAACTTGATTCACTCCACGTGATGTCAAGAAATGACTGAAGGGACTGGATACTGCAAAGGCTATGTGTCCTGACAATATTCCGGCAATAGTAATGAAGACTTGTGCTGCAGAACTTGCTGTGCTCCTAGCCAATCTGTTTCAGTGCAGCTACAACAGTTACATCTGCCTGGCAATGTGTAGAATCACCCAAGTATGTCCTGTACACAAAAAACAGGACAAATCCAACCCAGCCAATTATCGCCTCATCAATCTACTCTTGATCATCAGCAAAGTGATGGAAAGTGTCGTCAACAGCAAGCGGCATTTACTCAGCAATAACCTATTCGCTGATGCACAGTTTGGGTTCCACCAGGACCACTCAGCTCCTGACCTCACTACAGCCTTGGTCGAAACATGGACAGAAGAGCTGAACTCAAGAGGTGAGATGAGAATGACTGCCCTTGACATCAAGGCAGCATTTGACCGTGTGTGGCATCAAAGAGTCCTAACAAAACTGAAGCCAATGGGAATCAGGGGAAAAATTCTCCAATTGTTGGAGGCATTCCTAGTACAAAGGAAGATGGTTGTGGTTGCTAGAGGTCAATCATCTCAGTTCCAGAACATCACTGTAGGATTTCCTCAGGGTAGTTTCCTCGGCCCACCATTTTCAGCTATTTCATCAATGACCTTCCTTCCATCATAAGGTCAAAGGTGGGGATGTTTGTTGATGATTGCACAATGTTCAGCACCATTCATAACTCTTCAGCTACTGAAGCAGTCCATGTCCAAATGCAGTAAGACCTGGACAATATTCAGGTTTGGGCTGGTCAGTGGCAAGTTATTTTCACAACACAAGTGCCAGACAATGGCTATCACCAACAAGAGAGAATCTAACATCTCCTCTTGACATTCAATGGCATTACCATCACTGAATCCCACACCATCAATATCCTGAGGACTACCATTGACCAGAAATTGAACTAGACCAGCCATATAAATACTGTGGTTACAAGTGCAGCTCAGAGGCTGGGAATTCTGTGGAGAATAACTCATCACCTAACTCCCCAAAGCCTGTCCACCATTTACAAGGCACAATTCAGGAGTGTGATGGTACACTTTCCACTCACCTGGCTGTGTACAGCACCAACAACACTGAAAAAGCTCAGCACCATCCAAGATAAAGCAGTCCGCTTGATTGGCACTCCATACTGCACCTTAAACATTCACTTCCTCCACCACTGACACACAGTGGTCACAGTGTGCACCGTCTACAAGATGTACTGCAGGAACTAACCAAGGCTCCTTCGACAGCACCTTCCAAACCCGCAACTCCCACCACCTAGAAGGACAAGGACATCAGAGGCATGGGAACACCACCACTTGCAAGTTCCCCTCTAAGTCACCCACCATCCTGACTTGGAAAGATATCGCCATTGCTTCACTGTTGCTGGGTCAAAATCCTGGAACTCCCTTACTAACAGCACTGTGAGTGTTCCTAAAACACATGGCCTGCAGCGGTTCAAGAAGGCAGCTCACCACCACCTTTTCAAGGGCAACTAGGGATGGGCAATAAATGCTGGCACATTGAGCTTCCTGGCGGACATCACGCTGTGCGAGCCTTAATTGGCCCGCCCATGTAAAATGGTGGCGTGCCACCATTCGGAGGCGTGCCTGCTCATGCCTGCTCCCGCAGTTCCCCCCCCCCCTCACCAATTGGGGGGGGGAATTTTTCCCATAGGGTTTCATTTAAAGTTTTCAGATGATACGAAACCCAGAAATGTAGTGAATAAAGATGATAGTGGCACAGTTCAGGAGGACATAAGCACACTGGTAAAACAGGCACACACATCAAAGATGGAATTCAACACAGTGAAGCATGAAGGGATGAATTTTGGTAGGATGAATAAGGAAAGGCAATGTAAATTAAATGATACAATTTTGAAGGGGGTACATGAACAGAGAAACCTGGGGATGTAAGTGCACAAATTGGTGAAGGTGATAGGACAAGTTGTAAAAATTATTTAAAATTATTAATAGAGGAATAGAGTTAAAAAACAAGCAAGTTCTGCTGAACTTTTATAAAACATTGTTTAGGCCTCAGCTGAAGTATTGTGTTCAATTTTGGGAACCCTATTTTTGGAAGGACATCAAGGCCATAGCTAAGGTGCATAGCTATTTAGTATAATTATATCAGGGTTAAGAGACTTCAGTACTGTGGAGTGACTGGAGAATCTAGAGTTGTTCTTTTTCTTTATTCTTTCATGGGATGTGGTCATTGCTGGCAAGGCCAACATTCCTCGCCCATCCCTAATTGCCTTGAAATTATTGGCTTGCTCAGCCATTTCAGAGAGCAGTTAAGAGTCAACCACATTGCTGTGGGTCTGGAGTTGCATGTAGGCCAGATCAGGTAAGGATGGCAGATTTCCTTGCCAACAAAAGGGCATTAGTGAACCAGATGGGTTTTTACAACAATCAGTGACAGTTATGATCACCATTACTGAGACTAACTTTCAATTGTAGATTTGTTCATTGAATTTAAATCCTACCAGCTGCCATGGTGGGATTTGAACACATGTCTTCAAGGCATTATTCTGGGCACCTGGATTACTAACATAAAAGCAAAATACTGTGGATGCAGGTAATCTGAAACAAAACCAAAAATTGCTGGAAAAACTCAGCAGGTCTGACAGCATCTGTGGAGAGAAAGACAGGGTTAACATTTTGAGTCCGTATGATTCTTCTTCAGATCTCCCCTGGTTCTGAGGAAGAGTCATACAGACTCAAAACATTAACTCTGTCTTTCTTTCCACAGATGCTGTCAGACCTGCTAACTTTTTCCAGCGATTTTTGCTTTTTTTTTGTGACCTGGATTACTAGTTCAGTTGTTCTCCTAAGAGCAGAGAAGATAAAGTAAAGCTTTGATCGAAGTGTTCAAAATCATGAATGGTTTTGACGGAGTAAATAAGGAGAAACTGTTGCAAAAGCATTAGGAATCAGAAGACAAATATTTAAGTAATTGACGAAAAACCCAGGGTCAACATGAGGATTTTGTTTTATCATGCAGCAGGTTGCTATGAATTGGAATGCACTACCTGAAAGAGTAGTGAAAGCAAATTCGATAGAAGTTTTCAAAAGGAAATTTGATAAATACTTGAATGGAAAAATATTGCATGGCTACATAGAATATAGAAACATAGGACTTAGGAGCAGGAGTAGGGAACTCGGCCCCTCTCGAGCCATTCAATAAGATCATGCTGATCTAGTTGTGGTCCCAACTCCACTTTCCTGTCTTCCCCCCAATTACCCTTGACTCCACTGTCTATCAAAACTATGGCGGGAATTTTCCAGCCCCTCACACTGGCAGGATCTTCCAGCCCTGCCTATGTGAATGGAGAACTCAATGGCTCACCGGCCCTGCCATAGGGGAACCCGCCACAGGGGGCCGGGGGCAGGGGGCTGCAAAATTCTGGCCTATGCCTAACTTTGCCTTGAATAAATTCAATGATCCAGCCTCCACTGCTTTCTGGAGAAGAGAATTCCACATACTAACAACCCTCTGAGAGAAAAAAATTCTCCTCATCTCAGCCTTAAAAGGGTGGCCTCATTCTTAAACTGTGTCCCCTAGTTCTAGTCTCCACCACGAGTACGAACATTCTCCCATCATTTACCCTGTCAAGTCCCCTCAGGATTTTATATGCTTTAATAAGATCAGTTCACATTCTTCTAAACTCTAATGGGTATAGGCCCAACATGTTCAACCTTTCTTAATAAGATAAGCCCTTCATCCCAGGAATGAGTCGAGTGCACCTTCTTTGTACTGCTTTTAACAGAATTATAACTTTTTTTCAAATTAGGAAACCAAAATTACACAATATTCCAGATGTGGTCTCACCAAGGCCCTATAAAGCTGCAGTCAAACTTCCCTACTTTTATATTCCATTCCCCTTGCAATAAATGCCTCCCATCTGCCTTCCTAATCACTTGCTGTGCCTGCATGATAACTGCTTGTGATTCATGTACCAGGACACCCAGATCTCTCTGTGCCTTGGAGTTCTGCAAAATCTCTCCATTTAAATAGTACACTGCTTTTCTATTCTTCACGCCAAAGTGGACAAGTTCACATTTTCCCAGATTATATTCCATCTTCCATACTTTTGTCCACTCATTTGACCTGTCTATATCCCTTTTTAGATTCTCTACCTCCTTTTGAGAATTTACTTTCCTACTTATCTTGGTGACATCAGCAAATTCGGTTACCATACATTCCGTCCCTTCATCCAAATCATTGATGTAGATTGTAAATAGTTGAGGCCCCAGGACTGATCCCTGTGGCACTCCACCCACAGCTTGCCACCCGAAAAAGACCCATTTATTCCTACTCCGATTCCAGTTAGCTAACCATGCTAATATGTTACACCCTATACCATGTTCTCTTAACTTGTGTAGGAATCTTTGATGTGGCACCTTATCAGATGTCTTTTGGAAATCCAAGTACACCACACCCACAGGTCCCTCTTTATCCACCTTGCTTGTTACTTCCTCAAAAATCTCTAATAAATTAGGTAAACATAGTTTCCCTTTCACAAAGTAATATTGATTCTGCCTGATAACATTATGATTTTCTTAGTATCATGTTATAACCTCCTTAATAATGGATTTTAGCAATTTCCCTATGACAGATATTAGGCTAACTGGCCTGTAGTTTCCTGCTGTTTATCTCCCTGCTTTCTTGACTAAAGGTGTTACATTCATTATTTTCCAATCTGACGGGACCCTTCCAGGACCTAATTAAATTTGAAAGAATATAACCAATGCATCTACTATCTCTGCAGCCATTTATTTTAAGACCCTAGGATGCAGGACATCTGGTCCTGGGCACTTTAGGTCTAATAAATTTCCCAGCACCTTTTCCCTGGTGATGGTGATTGTTTTAAGTTCCTTCCTCCCGCTCACCTTTTGATTTTCAAGTATTTTTGGGAAGTTTTCTACAGCGAAGACAGATCCAAAATACTTGTTCAATGCCTCTTTGTTTTCCATTATCAATTCCCCAGACTCACTCTGTAGAGGACCAACACTTGCTTTAGTTATTTGCTTCCTATTTAAATACCCATAAAAACTCTTACTATCTGTTTTTATATTACTAGCTAGCTTTCTTTCATACTCAACTTTCTCCCTCTTTATTATATTTTTAGTCATTCTTTGCTGGTTCCTAAAATCTGACCGATCTTCTGACCTACTGCTAATCTTTGCAGATTTGTACAGTGCTTCTTTCAATTTTATATAGTCCTTCGCTTCTTTATTCAGCCACAGATGATGCATCCTTCTCAAAGAGTCTTTCTTTCTCACTGGGATAAATCTTTGCTGCATCTCTACTGTACTACATTTTAAACTAGTTTCCCTGTTTATTTTGGTTAGCTCATATTTATCATTATTCAGGTTTTACGCATTAGTCTTAGACCCACACTTCACCTCTTCAAACTGAATATGAAAGTCTATCATGTTATAACTGATGTCACCTAAAGGCTCCTTTACAATTAGCTTATTGGTTAATCCTGTCTCATTGCTCATTACCAGGTCCAGAACAGCCTGCTCCCTGGTTGGGCCTAGAACTTACTGCTCTAAGAAATTGTCCAACATATACTATATTGCTTGGCATTATGGGGAAAGAGCATGGGATCGGGATGAATTAGATAGCTCTTTTAAAACACAAGGCATGATAGGCTGAATGATCTCCTCCTGTGTTGTATCACTCTATGGGTGAGACTTTCCCTTCAGTGCTTTTTACCCACCAGCCGCAATGGTGAGTTTTCATGCCCTGCTGTCCACTTCCCACCTCATTAAATATGCATGCATGGGAAACACGCCAGATCGCTGGCAGGTGGCCTCTGATTCACCCGCCCCACCATGAGCTCACCACTTCCTCACTCCAGACAGCATATTTAAATTGCAGCCGTGCACAGCGTTCTCAATGCCTGCAGCCAGGACCACTCCACTGAGGACATGGCTCCGAAAACCAAGAAGACAGCAGCCCCCAAATTTAGCGAACGCCTTTTGGATGCAGCCCAGGCCCACTGCAATGTCCTCTACCCTGCTCTGGGCACAGGAGGACCAGCAAGCTCATCAATCTGGCTTTGCTAACACTGCACAGAAGAGGTCAGGCACCCAGTGCAGAATGATCTCATCCATGCCACCAGGGTAAGCCAACCATCTCATCACTCGCAACTCACACTCACCAATTCACAGGCACCTCACTCACTGCCAGCTCAAGGGACATCACCACTCATTCTCTCACACACACCCTCACATCTCCATCTAGGCTCATCTCCTCTAGAGATCATGTCCTCATCACGTGCATGGTTCCCCTCACCACGCACACATGCCAGGCGTCCTTACTGTCTGCCCTGGCATGCGTCTTTCTCACACTCTCTACACCTATCTGTCTTTATGCAGAGCAAGATCGTAGACAATCGTAGGGGGAGGTCCCAGACCAGGGTTGACGTGCCTGAACTCAATGTCCTGAGTTGGATGTGCCTGTGGACCTCACCCCTCCCGTCTTGAGGATACTTGCACAGTCTGACATAAACCTCCTCCTCCCTTGAATGCCCCCTTAATACCTATTCCCCATCTAAAGGCTGCAGATGCCTCCTCTGCCATCTGCGGCCCAGTATGATACCAATAGACGCCCCAGATCAAAGCAGAATCACAGAATATTTACAGTGCAGAAGGAGGCCATTTGGCCCTTGAATCTGCACTGGCTCTCTGAAAGGGCATTCTAACTAGTCCACTCCCCTGGTTTATCTCTGCACATATAACTCTGCACATTCTTTCTTTTCAGAAAGCAATCCAATTCCCTTTTGAATATGTCGATTTAAACTGCCTCTACCACCCTGTCAGGAAGTTTGTTCCAAACTCCAACCACCCTCTAGGTGAAAAAGCTTTTCCTCACATCACAGTTACTCCTTTTGCCAATTATTTTGAATCTGTGCCCTCTAATTCTTGATGCTCCCTTGAGTGGGAACAGCTTCTCACTATTTACCTGTCCATACCTTTCAGGACCTTGAATACCTATATCAAGTCTCCTCTCAGCCTTCTTTTCTCCAAGGAAAACAGCCCCAACCTCTTCAATCTATCCTCATAGTGACAGTTC
Organism: Carcharodon carcharias; assembly: GCF_017639515.1. Taxonomy (NCBI): domain Eukaryota; kingdom Metazoa; phylum Chordata; class Chondrichthyes; order Lamniformes; family Lamnidae; genus Carcharodon; species Carcharodon carcharias. The sequence goes on along the minus strand of NC_054474.1, from coordinate 38,676,035 downwards.
TTCATCCCTGGAATCATTCTTAATGTGAATCTCCTCTGTACTCTCTCTAATGCCTTCACATCCTTCCTCAAATATGGCACCCAAAACTGAATGCAGTACTCCAGATGAGGCCTAACTAGTGTCATATACAAGTTCAACTTGACCTCCTTACTCTTGTATTCAATGCCCCTATGAATAAAGTCCAAGATGATATATGTTTTATTAACTGCTCTCTCAACATGCCCTGCCACCTTTAATGATTTATGTACATATACAACGAGGCCCCTCTGTTTCTGCACCTCCTTTAGAGTTCCTCCCTTTGTTTTTTACTGCCCCTCCACATTCTTGCTGCCAAAATGAACCATCTCACACTCCTCTGCATTGAACTTCATCTGCCACTTGTCTGCACAATCTGCCAACATGTCTCTGTCCTACTTCCCCACAATCCCTTCCCACCCCCTCCAAGCCATGTGTCTGAGTGCAACCTTCCTTACACTTAACTCCCAGTAGAGGCCTTACCCTGCAGCCCCTTCCCATACCTCAGGCCAGTTTCCCCACCTTCCTCAGCGGAGGACTTCCCCTTCCCATGCCTCATACCAATTTCTCCCATCCCCAGTGGAGGCCTTGCCCTGGAGCACATTAAAAGCTACCCCCACCTTGCTGCTTGCCTGGTAGGTAGAGACTTGCCTCTGACATCTCCCTGAAAGTGATTTGATGCTGCCTGAGAAGCCTGGTGCTGAGTCTGAGTTGCCACGAGTGCTGCGCAATTCAGGATAGGCAACCAAACCTCGAAGTCATGAGCGAAGTGCAGGCCTCCAGGTGCACGTCACTTATATACCGTTGTGAAACACATCAGTCTAATTGGACACTGATGTGCCCTCTTGATCCGGCATGAGGGGATGATTCAGTCAAGCAGCCCTGAAAATGAGATGCAAATATATTCAAATGATGTTCCCAACGTGCTGCGGCAGGAAACGCGGTCCGCCATTAATAGATGGAGCAGACGGTCCCAGACTGCTTTTACGATGGCGGTAAACTGTATTTTACAATTCAACAATATTTTCTGCTCCTGCCCACCATGACGTCCACCATAGGCAGGGTAGGAAAATCCCGCCTTATGATGCTAATGAACATCTTTTAAGTACAGGACATCACAGTGGATTAGCACACTGGATCCTTTGTCAAGATCTGGGTGTGAATCCCTTTCATATTGGTGGAACAATGATCTTTCTGCTGGTGGAAAGGTTCAATGCAAAATTATTTTATGAAACATCAAATTAGTTTCTAATGGGTATGGGACAACAGCATTAAATTGTTCTTAATGTGATATTAGATTGATCACAATAATAAATGAGTTAACCAAGGGCAATTAGAGCGCTATTAACATGTTTGTTGAGGGTAAGGCTCCAACATAAAGGGGAGACAATATTTGAAAAATATTGAAGAAGAAAGACAATCATTACAGGTATAAAAACACACAGATGATTAAATGCTACACAATTTCTCTTGTGTTGCTGGGATCATATAAATATCTGTGGAAAGCAACTGGCCCTGGCCAGAGTTACATAAAGTTGGTGTAAGAATATTCTAGTTTCTACATGAAGGTCAGGGAGAACATTTGCAACGTTTTACCTTAGGAATTAAATAAGTCAGTAAGGTCCATGATGAAAAATCTCGAAAAAAGCCTGTGAAAATCACAAACTTAATGTGCAACATAGATGGCCATTTTTGATTCCATGCTCTCGTATGACCTTCATTTGAGCTGCAAAAAATCATTTCAACATTTCCCTGTTAAATTTATCATAATTATGCCTTGAATGACTGACTGCCTTCAGCAATGGATAAAGAAAGAACTTGCATTTATATAGCACTTATCATAATGTCAAAAGTGATATAAAGCTGATAAATTCCTTCCAGCATAGTCATTGCTATAATATGGCAGCTATTTCTTTAATTCATTCATGGGATATGGGCGTCATCGGAAAGGCCAGCATTTATTGCCCCTTCCTAACTACCCTTGAGAAGGTGGTGATTGTAAATACACATAGAAATTGAGCTCACATTAAGAAGAATGACCCGTGATAGTTGGTGATTTGGTCCGGTTGAAGAACAAAGGTTAACAGGAGATCGTAGCTTATAGAAGTCTTGGTTCCCCCAACTCTCAGGTAAACATCTTAATGATTCCCTGCCCTGTGAGTTTTATCAAATTAATTGTACCATCTGAAGGCAATGTTTCATAATTTCATTCCTTTTGAAAGAAGTGTAATCCCTTTTGAGTAATCCAGATTCAATTTGCTCTTGCTAAGTTAAAAATACTTGACTTCACAAAGAATGCTGCATTACCTGCCTCTGACGGTCTGTTTTTGGAACTGTATTAATTCTTCTTGGGTAAACTGCCACATTATCCATGTAATATCTATTAATTACATACTCACCACTAAGTCCACACAGGTCCTGTGCCAGTTTCTCTTGGGACATAAACCCCAGAGATATGCATCAGTGTCAGATTTATTTTCTTTAAAGCCCTGATTTCACACATTATGAGAAATGTCTAGCTGATAGGTTAGAATGTCCCATCTGCTTCCTTTAAAAGCAGGTATTTGGGAAATCAGCAGGTATGGATGTTTAGCACAAATAGTACATAGCTGATTGATTGGTATTTATGCTTTATTTAATGACTAAAGCACCTCGGGATGTTTTACTGCATTAAGTGCACTATATAAATGAATATAAAAGAAGCATAGAGTTGGGTGCAATTTAGAGATACATTTGGCATGGTCCAGATTGAAAAATCCAAGAGTAAAGTTATCTTAGTACCAAAAGTAAAGTTAAAGTATCTTATAAACTTTAAACATAATAGAATAAGCAGCCTTGCCACCCTTCTGTTACAATTTGGGTTTAGAACCAAAGCCTACACTTGAAGCAAATTACACCCTTTGCCATTCTTGGGCATAGTTAAAACCCTCCTGGGGTAGATAGTCCAGTAGTAATATATCCTCTGTTCACTTGGCCCAGATCTACCTTTATGAAGTAGATTTTTTTTAACATTGCTGATCAGATAATTTTAAAAGCCTCTGAATGCAATCCAATGATAATATGTCTCAAATATGTTGAAGTGGTAATACATTTTTATTCATCCACTGTACTGAAATTTTAATGGCCGTCAGATTGAGAAGATAGCAGATCACATTTATCTTGAGTTGTCAAGAGAAAAGTTTGAGGCATTTTATCTATCTTAAGTTACGGTAGAAGTCAACAAAGGGAAAATAATCAGACCAGCTCAGTAACTAACAGACATGTCAGTCCACAGGCTAAAACTAATCTAACAGCAACTTCAGAACACATTTAATGTGGCAGTGTAATGAACAGTGAAAAAGTACATCACTGAAAGGTACAAAATAAAAGGTGCACTTACATGATTAAAAAAACACAATTATTTAAGCAAACAACAATGTCAGGTTGTGTCTGGCATTTATACAAAAGCTTTGCTGAATTGTTGTCAATCAAGATGGATTAGAACAAAAAAGAACTGCAGAACAGGAGAAGTGAACAGCAGAACTGATTGCAGTTCAGGTTGTCCAGGCAGCACGTTTGAACCTGGTGTGGCTGACTCGATGATTTGATTAAGGAATATTATAGGTGAACGGTAAATATGAACAAAGCAAAAGTGATCTTGTGTGTGTGAAATCATTTAGTTTATGCCATAGGTTGGTTTCACCAATAAAAACCAGGCTGCCATCAAATCTTCTATCTTCCACCTCCTATTTCTTCTGAATTCCCTTAAACAGGGTATGTTTTCATTGTATTTTTACTCAACATTATCATGAACAGTTAGCAAAACTTCAAACACATAACAACTGGCATCATGTATCATTTTAATGTTGATGCATTTCTATTTTTTAACGTTTATTTTAAATTTAGCTTGATTTTGCTAGGAAGCTGAGAGTACCAATGTTGGAGGCAATATGTATTAATGACCATCTGAAGATTCAATGTGAGAAAAGCACGATGGGGAGAGATGGTTGGCAGCCACGTTTATTTGTTTCAAATTTTGTCACAAATAAATCCCCAAAAAATCTGTTACCCTTTCCCATGGTTGATCTTCCATATACCTCTACACAGAATATATTAGAAATGTTTGGGGGAGTAAAGGACATTACAATGTAGTTTAACAGATTCCATTCCATATTTATCAATTGTATTCCATTTTACTTTTTACAATAGGTGGGGCAGAATTTTACCCTTGGCATGCGAGCTTGGCAGGGGTGGTGAGGAGGCTGCCCACCCCTGCGGTTTGGCCCAGAAGACAATTTCATGCTGGGGGGCCAATTAAGACCCACCCACCATGAAATGCGAGTGGTGGGGCTAAGCGCTGCCTGTGCAGGCGGGGGGTGGAGTGTGAGCTGGGCAAGTGTGACCTTCACAGCAGACAGCTGCCTTGGGGGATGACTCTGTCACATGAGCAGGGACATATTTTTAATTCAAGTTTAAAACCTTAAGTGATTTTTATTTGCTTTAGGAAACTCATTCCACCCGTGGTTTCCTAAAAAATGTAAAGGCCACTTGTTCTTTTCGCCTGCCCGTCAACCGAACAGAGTCACATGAGGGGATATGTTTCATAAGATCTTTACTTTTTTACCTGAAATAAGTTCATGTCCCCGAGGCAGCTCTCTGCCTCAGGGAGGTTATGTAGCGTGCACTTACGCACATGCATGAAGGCCGCGCTTGCCCAGCTCACAGTCCTCCCCCCGCCCGTAAAGGCAGCCACTAGCATTTCATGCTGGGTGGGCCTTAATTGGCTTGTCAGTGTGAAATTGCCTTTCGGGCCCAATCGCCCGGCTACAGGCAACGTATATTTGAACTTAATTAACTTTTTAGTGGCCTTAGTAGGCCTTTTAGTTGTCGGCGGGCGCACTAGTGACCACAGCGTGCACCCGCTGAAAGAAATATTGCTGGACATTGGGACGCTCGCCCAACGTCATCGTGCGCCATTTTACACTTGGCCGGGTCGTGCACGTGCATGCCTGCCAGGTGTAACTTTCTGCCCATGGACTCAATCAAGGTGTACAAAAATGGGAGTGAATGGCTAGGAGAATGGTGTAATCCCTTTCATGTACAACATTTCTGAGCTGTTTTAAACTGAAATATAAACAGAGAGTACTGGAAGAACTCAACAGGTCTGGCAGCATCTGTAGAGTGAAACAGAATTAACATTTCAAGTTCAATGTAACACAAAATGCTCTGCTTCTCTCTCCACAGATGCTGCCAGATCTGCTGAGTTATTCCAGCACTTTATGTTTTTATTTCAGATCTCCATAATCAGCAGTATTTTCTTTTTTGTATTAAACTGAAGGCTTTCTTGTGTCCTTGATTTACTAGAGGCAGAACAAATAATTTAGGAACTAGCATCTAGACTTCTACACAAGCCACTATCTATGCCTAGAGTGTTAGTTTATTTACCATACTTTCATCATTGTCTTTTTCTTTTTCCCTTTTCCAGACTGCATGATAGTCTTTAGTAAGAAGTACAACTATTGTATTTGGAGGTTAACTGCTAAACTGAATAGCTGTTCAGAAGTAATATTGCAAACTAATTATTTAAAAAATGTTATGTTGTTCCTTACTCCAAGAAATTTCTTCTTGGAATTCAATAGAAATGCAGCAACAAAAAGACTCACAGCCAAGTTGATAATTTATTGTTATATAAGCATCCTGCAGCACTTCTCTCCAGGACTGAAATCATACTTGAATAAAAGGGCTAAATGCAGAACAACTATTTAAATATCTATACTTAAATATCTATATTTAAACATCTATACAAATGAAATAAATCCAGATTATCCTTCTTTGCCACCTGTTTAAATGAATTTATTAAATATTACTTACAGATTTTTAAAATCTGAAATGTGACTGTCAATTTGGGCCAAATCATGGGCAGTTTTTTTGGTTGTGAGCGGGGACATTGGGTTAATCACTTTATATATCACAGTTTCTGATGTAACACTTAATGTCTGTGGCTTTTTTCTTAATGCCAAAGCCAAATGAACAATCCTTTTTCGGCAGCACTTTTCATTGGGTTCGCAAGGTCACTTACAAAAATGGTTGATAGTGTAGCAAAAGCACTTTAAAAAAAAGGTAATTTTCTCAAATGGTATCATTTTTTGAATGTGTCTGACCTACCTAAAAAAAATGCTTTTAATCCAAATTATTTTGATGAAGGTGCTGGTTTCCCAGCCTTACTGCTATTTGTGATCTTGAAATTGGCTCGGAGGGTTTAATCATCTACCAAATGGAAGCCAGAGTTTGAATCCAGCTCAACAGATAGGTTAAGTGCTGCTTATAATTGCTGCTAAGTGCCATTGAGTAATCTCAGTTTCAGTGTTCATTGTAGCAAACATACAAGCAGCAAAGGTCCATAACATTGATAGTCCATGACCATGCTGTATGGCTTTATTCCAAGCATTCAAGAATCAAGTAGATTGTCACTGACCTGATACAGGAAAGTTAACCAAGGAAAACCATATGGCCTCCTCCACTCCAGAGCATATTGTTGTTCCTTCCTGACCTTGATTCTGATCATTCCTGTCAGGTTTATGTGCGCTCATCTAAGCAACTGATAGTGGTGCCAAATGGATCATATAGTTGGCACTTCTGGCTGAAGATGGTTACAAATGCAGCCTTCTAATTTGCACTTGCATACTGGGCTTTGCTGCCATTGAGGATGGAGATGTGCCTGGAGCATCGCCCTCCCATTAGTTATTAAATTGTCCATCACCATAAGCAACTCAATGTGGCAGAACTGCGGGGCTTTGATCTGATCTGCAGGTTGAGGTGTTGTCTGTAGCATGTTGTTTCCACTGGTTAGCATGTTTGTCATCCTGTATTGGAGCTTTGCCCTCATTTCTAAGTATACCTGATGCTGCTCCTGGCACACACTACTAATTAAACCAGTGTTATCCCCTGGTAGAGCGAGGGGTATGGCAGGTCATGAGGTTACAGATTGTGGTTTTATATAATCCTGTTGCTGTTTAGTGTCCACAGCGCCTCAATAATGCACAGCTTTTGAGCTGTTAGATCTGTTCTGAATCTATTCCATTTAGCACGGTAGTAATGCCACAGAACACAATGAAGACTCATCAGTATAAAGACAGAACTTGTCTCCATGGGAATATGCGGTGGTTACTGCTACCAATACTGTCATGAATAGACACATCAACACCACTTGGGACAGAATTTTGCCCTTGGCTGGGTGGGGCAGTCAGGGAGCTAACCACCGCCCGTGGTTGGCACTGGACCATGATTTGACGCTGGCAGGCCTTCCAGCGTAAAACGTGAGCGAACAGGGTTCAGTGCTGCCTGAGTGGGTGGGGAGGAAGGCGAGCGGGCTAAGCACAAACTTAGCACATGCGTGCAAGTGCGCACTTCATAATTTCCCTGAGGCTCAGAGCTGCCTCAGGGAGATGAAGCGTTGTTAAAAAAAGAAACTAAATAAAATAAAAATTTAATAAAACATGTCTCCTCATGTGACTCTGTCACATGAGCAGGGACATGTTATTAATTCAATTGTAAAAATTTTATTTTTATTTGCTTTTGCAAACCTCACCCCGCCCGTAAGGTTGGACAGGCAGTGAAGATTTAGGTTAATTGATTATTTTGTGGCCTTAACAGGCTTTTTATTGTCGGTGGGCACGCTGCCAACTCCAGCGTGTGCCCGGCAACCGAACTATCACACAACTGCGCATTGATGTTGGCACACTCGGCCGACATCAACTTGCATCATTTCACGCTCAAGTAGGTTGGGCGCATGCCTGCCTGCCGAGCGATAATTTCTGCCCTTGGTTGGTGAGGATGTGGTAAGTAGTCTTCTCCCTCTTGGTTCTCTCACCACCTGGTGCCGTCTCAATCTGGTGGCTATGTCCTTCAGGACTCAATTAGCTCAGTCAATAGTGGTGTAACCGAGCCCCTTTTGGTGATGGGCATTGATGTCTCACATGCAGAGTACATCCTGTGTCCTTGCTACCCCGGTGCTTCTTCCAAATGGTGTTCAACATGGAGGAGTATCAATTCATCCTCTAAGGGAGGGTGGTAACTGATAATCTGCAGCAGGCATTCTTACCCACATTTAATCTGCTGCCATGAGACTTTGTTGGGTTTAGAGTCAATGTTGAAAACTCCCAGTGCAAATCCATTCCAACTATATACCATTGTGATGCCACCTCTGGAGATTCTGATAGAGAAGTCTGGCATGTTAGCTGAAAGGTATGATGTGGTGAGTATGTCTATGTCAGGTTTTTGCTTGACTATTCTGGGACAGCTCTCCCAATTTTGGCACAAGTCCTCAGATGTTAGTAAATAGGACTTTACAGTGTTGACTGGGCTGGGTGTGACGTTGTTGTGTCGGTGCTGGGTGCTACACTCGTATTAGACTTTTTTAAAAACGTTTGATACAACTGAGGGTTTGTTGGGGCATTTCAGAAAGCAGTTAAGTCAGCCATATTGCCGTTGGTCTGGAATCATTGGATAAGGATTGTGGATTTCCTTTCCCTGATAGTGAAGGAGATGGATTTTGTATCAGTCAGTAATTTCATTCTCACTGTTACTGCTCGTAGCTTTTAATTCCACATTTATTTAATTACCTGAGTTTAGGTTGTCCAGCTGGTGGGATTTGAACTCATCCCTTGATCATTAGTCTGGTAATCCATTGATGTAACCACTATGCTACTGTACCCTTAGATGCAGAATTTGAAATAGGCTCAGGAGGATAATAGGATAGGCTAGTAAAGCACTCCATCGGACATTACTATTGACCAGATCAAAGGCTGTCTCAAGGTCTACATGTCCAACTACCAGAGAGTAGTTGCACTTGTCCAGTATCTACTGTTCATAGCAGAAAACATGATAAGGGAAGACGACCAAGTGACATGCACCTTTAAGTAATATTTCCTTTTCTGAAATTCAGGATCAAGCTGCGCAGTTAGCTTAGATTTAGGAGCAATGATTCATAAATCTAAATTAATAGATGGTGGATATTCTGTGAACATAATGTATTTGGATTTTTCCATGACAGTTTATAAAGTTTTGCACATGAAACTTTTAAAGTTGAGTAAGATTTATGAATTGATGGTGATTTATTCAGCTAGACAGAACTGATTCATGAATTGGAAGCAAAAGGTGACTATAAATGCAAAAGATTTAGTAACTAATAGAGTTCTGCAGGAGTCCGTTTTACATTCCCTGCTGTCTATGCTAGTCATGAACTATTTGGAGAATACTTGCAATATTTTAAAGTTTATTGAATTGGACCTGTTGACAAATAAAAAGATAATATGGAAAAGAGCTGAAGACTTGCAGGTGAATTATAATGTGAATAATTTTGTATTTGAACAAGAAACCTGAAATATATGCACAATGTACAGCTGTAATTTAAAAATGCATGAGTAGATAATTGGAGTATAATTTTTGATGACTAATTGAAAACTTCCAGTCAATATGAAACTTACATTTAACAAAGCTCATAAAATATTAGAGGGTTTCTTGAAAGCATTTGGCAATGATAATGAAATGAAAATGCATTCAATGTACTGTAGTGCATCGAGCTCTGGCTGCTTCCATTGTTGAGAGTGCAGACAGTAGGATAATGGTAATGTTACTGGACTAGAAATCCAAAGGCCTGGACTAATGCTCTGGAAATGTGGGGCAGAATTTTACATTTGGCGTGCAGGCATGGGCCCAACACACCAGAACATAAAATGACATGTGATGAAGTTGGGCATGCGTCTCGATGTCACCGCACACCATCGCGATATTTCGAAAGGCATGCCTGCCGTTAGTTAACGGGCCAGTTAGGGCCCTTGAGACACCAATTGTATTTGTTTTTATGCAGCATTTGCAATTTTCAGGGGGTCACATGGGCGCAACGGGCAGGTGGGTAGGCCATGTTTTCAAAAAACCCATCCATGGGCGGGATAAGAGGGGTGAGTGGGCTGGCTAATGCAAGTTGTTAGTACTTACTGCTGCTTGCTTATGTGACCAGGACAAAACATTTCACTTCAGAGCTGCTTTGACAGAAATAAAATGCTTCAGTTCAGGACTCTGGAAGAATTATAACACTTGGGGCCTTCCAGATATCAGACAACCTTCCCTTACCCTGGGAATGGTGATCCAAGTCTCCACTGGAGGCACCTCCTCTGAGGTGGAAGAGAGGGCCAGAACAGGGAAGAGGCCAGGTGTCCCTATTCAGCCTCCAAGGGAGCGACCTGTGGGAGGACAGGCGGAGGCATAAGGGGCGCAGGGCCAATAGGAAGTTCAAGGCAGAAAGGGCTACAAAAGAAGCCACTATCTTGCTGCCAGGGTTTACAGGTGGCGAAGCAGCTACGTCAATATGTCTGAGGTGCAATGCCGAAGGAAGCCCCGTTTGTCAGGGGAGACAGTGACCTCCATCTGTCAGATGTTCGGCCCTGAGATCAGCTCCAAAAATGTGGGTGGACACCTCATGCCAGTGGCACTGAAGGTTACAGTGACCCTCAACCTCTATGCCTCCGGCTCTTTCCAGGGGTCAGTGGGTGATCTTTGTGGAGTCTCCCAATCAGCTGTCCACACTTGTGTCAAGCTGGTGACAAACGCTCTGTTCAGGCGGGTATTGACTTTCATTCACTACCACATGGACGAGGCTAGTCAGGCAGAGCGAGCCAGAGGCTTTGCTGCAATTGCTGGCTTCCCCTGCATTCAGGGTGCAATTGACTGCACACATGTGGCCATCAAGGTGCCAGAGGATGAGCTGGATGCCTTCATCAACAAGAAGGGATTCCATTCCATGAACGTGCAGTTAGTGCATGACCATAGGATGCAGATGTATGTGCAAGGTACCCAGGCAGCTCCCATGATGCTTACATCCTGAGGCAGTCCCAGGTGCCAAGGCTCTTCAGTGCTCCAGCACAGCAGAATGGATGTCCGCTGGGTGACAAGGGCTATCCCCTCAGAAGGTGGCTCATGATGCCTCTCCGTCAACAGAGGCCGAGCAGCAGTACAATAGGAGCTACGGCTCCACAAGGGCAGTGATAGAGAGAACCATCGGTCTTCTCAAGATGTGCTTTCGATGCCTGGACCGTTCAGGGGGTGCACTGCAATGCCCCCCAGATGGTGTGTCACTGATAGTGGTTGCATGTTGCGCCCTCCACAATCTGGTGCTGGAAAGGGGGGACGCAGTGGAGGAAGAAGATGTTGATGCAGCCGCTCTGGCAGCAGATGATGAGTCCAGTAGGACACTGCGGGGATAGACACTGACCTGGGCAACCTCCAGGGAGGCAGGGACGCCTGGGAGGCTTTGATCCAACGCTCCTGCAGCTAGCCTACCAAAGATGAACCACCACCACATGCCAGGGCTGCAGGCTCCAAACTCGATTCCTGACAGGAACATTTGCTTGGTGAACAACATGCACTATGTGCCATTTCAATAAAGCTCAGTGACAAACAAGTCACTCATAACATCATGGGTTACCCTTCACCTGTAGAACTAATGAAGCACCTAGAGGCTTGCTGAACACAAACACATATAATGGTGTTAAAAACAAAAAAACTGCGGATGCTGGAAATCCAAAACAAAAACAGAATTACCTGGAAAAACTCAGCAGGTCTGGCAGCATTGGCGGAGAAGAAAAGAGTTGACGTTTCGAGTCCTCATGACCCTTCGACAGAACTTGAGTTTGAGTCCAAACTCAAGTTCTGTCGAAGGGTCATGAGGACTCGAAACGTCAACTACATATAATGGTGTGGTGCCTGGCATACATAATACAAATTAAATGGAAAGGTGTTCTCCATCACACCTACTAATAACTAACTTAAAAGGGGGGAAAAATATCACCATTGATAAGCACGTTTTGTGCTTAAGATGCTTTAAGTTTGTGTTTGCAGGTGCTATGTGTAGGTGCTCCCCCCATGCTGGCACTGACATTGGAGACAGCCTGCTCACTCTGCTGTCCTGTTGGCCTTGATGACCTAGCAGGCGTCCTCTAGCCTGTGGAGCCTGTGCTGGCCCCGCCTGGGAGGGAGTGGCCAGTGGCATGGCTGGCATCTCCCCAGTTGCTGCAGCCTCATCGGATGCCACGGTAACTGGCAGAGGGGCAGAGGAGCTGCTGCCCTCAACCGGAACCCTCTGAGAGGAGCCCGCAGGGACAACAAGCAGCTCGTGTGCCAATGTCAGGTCGCTTTGGACCTCCCTGCCCACCATTGACAGATGGGCACCCAGCTGGGATACTGGGTGCCCAATCCATCTCCCACACTGACAGTGACCACCTGAGGTCATTGCCGGTGTGTGGGCTTGCAGGTCCGAGTGCATCCCTAGGAAGCCTTGATTGATCCCCTGGAGGAGCCTCTCCATGAGAGTCGCCACTCTCTCCATGGAGGAGGCAGTGCGCTCGGCCATGAGGGTCTATGCATTGCTCATGCTCCGCATGGACTCCTCCATCATGGAGACCATGACACACATTCCCTCATGTATCTCCGCCAGATACTCCCGCACACCCTGCTGGACTTCCAGCATCTGCTGCCTCAGGGATGACTCCAGAGGCACATCATCAGTCACCAACTGAGCATTGTCCTGTTCCGGAGCAGTCCTCCAATTGCCAGCACCCTGGGCAATCTCTTCCTCCGCCTGCACCTTAAGCGAGTGTGAAGTGCTCTCACCGCTGCGCACCGAGATACTATCCACTGATCTAATGCCCACTGAGGTGCTGGTAACTGCACTGGTGCCTGCCTGGCTGAGATGGTTTGACGCTGTTGCATTTCTATCTGTAACCTCTGGGGTGAGCGGCGGGCCTTCAGGCTTCTGACCCCAACGGGCCTCTGGTGAGCCTGAAAGGAAGGACAAGGACATGTCATTAGTTGAAGTCATTACACTGTTACTGTGCATGCCTGGCATCCGGATGAGGATGCCCTCGTCTTTGCATTATCAATGGGGATTCCATGTTCGAGGCTCACATCAATATAGAAACAACAGTGGAATGGCTGCTATGACAGACGTTCTGGCCTCAGTACACTGCACTCTTACCTCCCTATGGCACCCCAACTTCACCGCGGCCATCTAGGCACATGGCGCCTCTGCAGCTCCAGGGCCTCCAGCTCATATCTGGACAAGATTAGAAGGTGTGCCGGTCCTCCGCCAATACGCATCTTTTCAGCATTATTGTGGGATGTCTTCTCCTGAAAGGAGAGAGGAGCATTGATTAGTCCACCCTGTACTTGCATTGCCATTGCAGCCTGGTCAACCCCACCTGAGGAAAACCTCGCTGGACTCAACCGATTTGTGACCCTGGAGCCGCAAGACACTCATTCCAAGCAGCCAGGGCTCACCCCCTTGCCCAGATGTTGCCTCATTGACATATGCCACTCACACTCTAAAAATCCTGAGGCCTGGGGGCGGAGGGGGGACAGCCGAGCGGGAGCGTGCTCCTAACTGTTGTGCCAAGTGACCCATGCCAACACAGTGCTCACCCTTCCCGATCGCAGGAGGTCATTAAAGCACTTGCGGCACTGCAACCTTGTGTGTTTCACCACATCATGGGAGCTGACAATAGATGCCATTTCCTACCAGGCATTTTTGGTGAGGGGTTGGGGGGGGCCTCCTCCCGTCCCTGGGGACAAGTTTATCCCGGCATGCTGCCACCTCCTCCACTTGTCGGAAAACCACGGGGCCAACTGCCCCGCTGACCTGCCTTCCCGCCTGCAGTGTTCAGCACTGACATTTTCCATGACAATGGTCTTCCGAATCACTGGCAGCCTTCGCTTGACTGCCGCAGCCACTTTTGAATCGGCCGCCGGGTCGACCTGGTGGACATTGAGCTCCTGCCCCCACACACCCCTTCTTGCTGATGCCGGAGTAGCATATTATGCTGGGTGGGCCTTAATTGGGTTCCCGAACGGCCCCCGCCCGTTCCCGCCAAGCCCATCCGACGAATGGAAAATCCCATCAGTTCAAATCTCACTATGATAACTTGAGGAATTTAAATCCAGTTAATGAAAATCTGGAATAAAATGCTAGTCTCACTAATAATGATCATGAAACTGGAAGATTTCTGTATAAACCTCTTTGGTTCACTAATGAAAATTTGCCATCATTACCTGCTCTGTCCTACATATGACTCCAGACCTACAACAATGTGGTTAATTCTTGAATGGCCCAGCGAGCTACTCATTTGTATCAAACCATTACAGAAAAAAGTGCTATGGATCTACCTGCACCACATGGACTGCAGCAGCTCACCACCACCTTCTCCAGGATAATTAGGGATGAACAATAAATGCTCATCTTGCCAGTAACATTCACATACCATGAATTAATCAAAAAATGACCTCTCATGTTGCATGTGCCTAATGTGCTAATGACTGGAGAACTGAGGGCCCACATTTATTTTAATTGGGGGAATCCCCATAATGTATCCAGAGCCACCTAGCAATGCTCCAGTCAATAAACACCCATTTGGAACAGGCCCTTCAATGGAGGTCCTGTGGTAGGGGGCAGGCATTTTGTAGGTGGGAAATCTTTCCCTAATATAGAGTTGCCCTTCATTATTTGGACTTAAGTGCATGGTCTAGCAAGTAAACTTAAGCCTCCGGTGTATGTAATTTTAAAAGTGTTTTGACAAGCAACAAAGTTTCACTTTTGAAGATTGGCACCCAACATCATGTATAACACTCCAAATGTTGAAAATCGGAGATCTACACAAGGTTAGAATAATTTATTTTGACCTATAAGGGCTATTAAGGCATTTCCATAGGAGCATTGCTTTTAACACCCTAATGAGCCTTGCATATAGCTTCTGTACAAGCTTCCAGTGTTTCAGTCACAGGTCAGCTACGTTAGTGCGTTATAGGGACATTGAACGTGGAGTAGATGTCAAACCACCTTGTGCCATTACAAAGGAAGTTGGAAGTTGGAAGTCAATGTGCCTCAGTGCATGGAGTACATACTGATTACCGTATGAAACCTGTGCCATCTTCCTATCTTGGCCTCCTCAATGGCATTCCCAACCTGTCATAAGGTACATACCGATAACATCACCAAAATGCTTAAATGAACTGAGCTGACATTATGCTGTGGTCAGCTCAAGTGTGTGTAGGCACAGTGCATCTTAACAGAGCCCGACTCAGCAGCACTGTGCAGAGACTACATCATTTATTACTTTAACCTTTTATAAAGCTGCAGCACACTTTGAGTCACAACTTCTTAATGATGAGGCAGAGCAATGGCAGAGAAAGAAAGAAAAGGAAACTGTTAATTCTGATAATTAAGGATGACTTTAGTACAATACTGAGCGATTACCTTAGTTCTAAAGGTCAAGATGTAGAATCAGTTTGGATGGAGACAAGAAATAGCAAAGGTAAGAAGTCACTTGTGAGAGTAGTTCATAGGTCCCCTAACAGTAACTACACAATGGGCAGAATATTAAGCTCGGTGAGCGGGCGCATGCCCGACCCGGCCAAGTGTAAAATGACGCGTGATGACGTCAGGCAAGTGTCCTGATGACATTGCGCAGTTCGGCAGGCACACGCTGGAGTTGGCAACGTGCTCGCCGACAATTAAAAGGCCTGTTAAGGCCATTAAAAAAGTAATTAAATTCAAATTTACGCTGCCCATTGAATCTTATAGTTGGCGGGCAGGCGAAAAGGCCAAGCAGCCATTGCATTTTTTAGAAAACCTCATCCTCGGGCAGGATGAGGTTTCCTAAAGCAAATAAAAATCAAATAAAAATTTTACATTTGAATTAAAAACATGTGAGTCATATGAGTGGACATGTTTTATGACATTTTTTTTTGAACAGTGCTTCATCTACCTGAGGCAGCTCTGTGCCTTAAGATTAGATAGCGCACACTCGTGTGCTTGCATAAAGTTTGTGCTCAGTCCACTGGCTCTTCTCCCCCACCCGCACAGGCAGCGCTGAGCACTGCTGCTCGCGTTTCACCCTGGGTGGGCCTTAATTGGCCTGTCATCGTGAAATTGCGGTGCCGATCATGGGCGGTGGATATCTTCCTGACTGCCACTGCCCACCCACGCCGAGGCCACATGCTAATTCTGCCCTATAGGACTGGGTTTATATGAAGAAATAATGAGGTACAGCAATGATCATGGGTGGTTTTAATCCAAACAGAGATCGGACAAATCAGATTGGCAAAGGGAGCCTGAAAGGTGAGTTCGTAGAGTGTTTTTGGGACAATTTCTTAGAGCAGCCCATTCTCGAGACAACCAGAGAGCAGGCTATTCTAGACCTGACAGCGTGCAATGAAGCAGGATTACTTAATGACATAATAAAAGAGCCTCTAGATAGCAGTGATCATAATTTGATTGAATTCTGCATTTAGTTGGAGAGAGAGAAGAATGGGTCCAAGACTATTGTTTTTAACTTAAATAATGGCAAGTACAAGGGTATGAAGACAAAGCTGGCTAAAGTGAACTGGGAAATTAGGTTAAAGGGTAGGATAGTTGAGATGCAGTGGCAGACATTCATAACACTCAGCAAAGATACTTTCCGGTGAGAAAGAAAGACTCTCGGAGAAGGATGCACCATCTGTGTCTAACAAGGAAGTTAAAGATATTAACAATTGAAAGAAAAGGCGTGTAATTCTGTGAAGATTAGTCATAGGTCAGAAGATTGGATAGAATTTAAAAGCCAGCAAAGAATGACCATAAAACAAAAGGAGGAAGAAATTAGGGTATGAGAGAAATAAAAACAGAAAATGCTGGAAAAACTCAGCAGGTCTGGTAGCATCTGTGGAGAGAGAAACACAGTTAACATTCCAAGTCGTTATGACTTTTCTTCAGAGTGAAAGCTATCTATGAGAGAAAGCTATCTAGCAATATAAAAACAGATGGCAAGAATTTCTACAAGAATTTAAAAATGAAAAGAATAACTAAAGTGAGTGTGGGCCCTCTAGAGAGTGAGTCTGGGGAATTAATGATAGGAAATGAGGAAATGGCAGAAGTGTTAAAGATATTTTGTGTCAGTCTTCACTGTAGAAGACACAAATAGTGTCCCAGAAATACTTGTAAGTCAGGAGGTGAAAGGGAGGGAGGAACTCAAAACAATTACATTCACCAGGGAAACGGTACTGAGAAAAATATTAGAACTAAAGACCGATAAGTCCCCAGGACCTGATAGACTTCCTTGGGTGTCAAAAGAAGCAGGTACAGAGAGAGTGGATGCATTGCTTGTAATTTTCCAAAATTGCCTAGATTCTGGAAAGGTCCCATGAGATTGGAAACTAACAAATGAAACTCTTCTATTCAAGAAAGAAGGGAGACAGAAAACAGGAAACTACATGCCAGTTAACCAAACATCTGTCATAGGGAAATTGCTAGAATCTATTGTGAAGGATATTATGGAAGAGCACTCAGAAAATTTTAATCTGATCAGACTGAGTCAACGTGGCTTTGTGAAGGAAAAACCATGTTTGACTAATTTATTAGGGCTCTTTGAGGAAGTAATAAGCAATGTGGATAAAGGGGCGCCTATAGATGCGGTGTATTTGAATTTCCAAAAGGCGAGTGATAAGATGCCATATCAAAGGTTGTTACACAAAATAAGAGTTCATAGTGTAGCAGACAACATATTAGCATGGACAGAGGATTGGCTAGCTAACAGGAAGCAAAGGGTAGAGTGGTGGCTGCTGCTGGTAGTGCACTCAGCAGAGGTCTAGAATCAATGGGAGGCCTAGGCCATAGGTGAGTGAGGACAGGGATGGGGGATGTGGCAGGGAGGGGATCGCTAGCTGGGAGAGAAGGGGCTCAGAAGTAAGTGTAAGGGTGGCTCTCAGCTGCCCTACAACTCTCCATGCCAGATCCCTGAGTTTCTTTGAGCTAGGGCTCCCCCCTGCACCTCCAAATCCACCCACCACCCCACCCCCCAACTTTCCAAGACGCTTGCAAGCAAACCTGACAGTGTTTGTCCTTTGGGCTCCCCACGTCATGACTCTCCCATCCGGCTGAATAGCAGTGGGGCAGGGTGAGGCCATTAAATGGACATTAATTGCTCATTTAAAGGCCTCAATTAGAGTCTAGGTGGGAAGGCTACCTACGAGGCTTCCTTCCCAGACTTAATCATGTGGATGTGGGAAGGCAGCGGGGTCCCCAACCTGCATCCTCCAGCCAGATATAGTGCCTCTTACCGCCTCCAAACTCACCACCAGTGGGGGCGTTAAATTCCACCGCTTGGGTGGAATTTTCCCTCAATTGCACTCAGTGTGGTGGCGTGTGTGAAAAATTACGTTTTTCCCGCCAGCGGCAAGGGCGGGTTTTTGCGCTGTATTGTCCCTTTCCCACCTCATTAATTACACAGCTGTAGGAAACACATCAAATCGCTGGCGGGTGGCCTCTGAGTCACCCACCACTCCTTTATCTCACCATTTCCTCATTCTGGGTGCCATGTCTAAACTGCAGCCGTGCACACAGTTCTCAATGCTTATAGCCCAGGATTGCTCCAGTGAAGACATTGCCCTGAAAGCCAAGAACAGTTAAGTGACTCATCACTGGAATGCCTTTTGTAGGCCCTCCATGATGTCCTGTGCCTCCACTTCGGCTGCAAGAGGTCCACTCCACTTTGGGAGGCGGTGGCAGTGGCGGTCAGTGCCAACACTGCACAGAAGAGGTTGGCTATCCGGTGTAGAAACAAGGTGAATGATCTCATCCATGCTGCCAGGGTAAGCAGCCATCTCATCACTCTAAACTAACACAGTCAGTAAAGTGATGGAAGGGGTCACCTCAGTGCTATCAAGCAGCACTTGTTTAGCAATAGTCTGCTCAATGATGCTCAGTGTGGGTTCCAACAGGGCCACTCAATGCCTGACCTCATTTCAGCCTTGGTCCAAACATGGATAAAAGAGCTGAACTCCAGAGGTGAAGTGAGAGTGACTGCCCTTGACATCAAGGCCACATTTGACCGTGTGGCATCAAGGAGCCCAAGAAAAACTAGAGTCAATGAGAATCAGAGGGGAAAAGTCTCCAATAGCTAGAGTCATACTTAGCACAAAGGAAGATGGTTGTGGTTGTTGGAGGTCAGGCATCTCGGCTCCACACATCACTGCAAGAGTTTCTCAGGGGAGTTTCCTATGCCCAACTATCTTTAACTGCTTCATAATGACTCTCCTTCCTTCACAAGGTCAGAAGTTCGCTGATGTTTGCAGAATGTTCATCTCCACTGGCGATTCTTCAGGTACAGAAGCAGCATCACCAGCATTCTTTACTGAGGACTCCCCGCATGGAGCTGCAATGATGTCATCAAACTGTCCAAGCAGCCAATCACATTAAATAATTTTCACAGACACCAAACCAGAGAAAAAAAAATCTATAAAATAAAATCTCTTTTTTTACGAAGAGAAAATTAAAAATTGGGATGTACACAAGGGGTGAAGGTAGAGTCTAAAAATTGATTTTTTTAAAGAGATTATTAAGAAGAAATTGGTTTAAAAATGCTACTAATTAATCATTTAATAGCGCTTCACAAATAGAGAACTATTTTCTCATGGACAGTTCTGTTGTTCAAAAAATTTTATTAATCACGTTGTACTATTAATGATAGAGTTGATCAGCAGACACTTCTTGGGTGGAAAATTTAAGTTTATTTACAATATACTCAACAGCAACTACATGTGTGCATTCAACTCCAACTCTATCTCTATACTGAGGTATAGACCCTGAGGTAGCCTGTGCTACTCTCTTATTGGTTACTACAAATGATGTGATCTTCCTTAACAAGTATTATTCTTAAAGGTGCATTGCACGCTAAATAAAACTATAATTACTACATTCCTCCCCCTTTAACTCATCTATACATACTATATTTACAAGTACATATTTTTCAAGACAACATAATATTTACACTGGGTAAGGAATTTACAAGTTTAGTCTTTCATCTGGTTTCTTGGTATGTGTGGAATGTCACAGCTCCACAACTTCAGATTCTTTGTCAGGAACCTCCTTTTCTGGAGTTACTTGAATGTCAGGTGCTTCAGTGGGCACTTGCAGTTCTGTATCCTCAACTCTTACAGGAACATCAGACATGTCAGTCCTGGGTTGAGTATCTTCCACAGGAAACACAGACCCAGTCATGGTCACTGGTGGAACCAAATCTCGATGATTTGTTTCTCTCTTCCTTAAATGGTCCACATGTTTACAGATGATCCGGCCTTCCACCTCCACATGGTAAGATAGAGATTCAGTCGCCACACACATTTCACCCGTTAACTACTTTGGTCCTTCTCAGAAGTTTTTCACATATACTGGCTCTCCCATGACAAACTTCCTCTCGCAACTATGCCAGTCATGTCTAGTTTTCAGGCTTCCCTGACTCCTTTCCACCTTCTCCTCTAAATTCGGCATTATTAAGCTCAATCTTGTCCTGAGACGGCGTTTCAACAATAACTCTGCAGGAGTGACACCTGTTGTTGTGTGAAGGGTGGCCCTGTAATGAAAAACAAAGCATGCTAGTTTGGTTGCCAAGGAATCACCAGTTAGCTTTGCATGCCTGCCTTGAATGTTTGGGCTGCCCTTTCAGCCAGTCCATTTGAGGAAGGATGGTACAGTATAATTTTCACATGAGTGATACCATTGAGGCTGATAAACCATTGAAACTCAGCACTTATAAATGCCGTGCCGTTATCGGAAACGACTACTTCGGGTAATCCATGAATGGCAAAACTTTGATGTAGTTTCTCAATTGAAGCGGTCAACGTTGGTGACTTCACGTCCAACCATTTTGAATGGGCATTGACAATGAGCGGAAACGTTGTTCCCAGGAAAAGTCCAACATCGTCAATGTATAACTGCACCCAGGGTCTACCAAGGCACTCCCATGGGTGTAATGGAGCTGTCACTGGCAACTTTTGCAGTTACTGACATTGCACACAGTGCTTTACTAAACTCCCTATTTCACCACCCATCCCAGGCCACCATAGATAGCTGCGTACTATGGTATTCATTTGGGAAATTCCTGGACGGGCACTGAGTAGTTCAGTTAAAAGTGGCTCCCTTCCATTTGGAGGAACAATCACTCATGGTCCCCACAATAAGCTGCCATCCTGACTGGTTATTTCATGTCTTCTGCTGAAGTACAGTTTCACTTCATCAGATACAGGCTCCTGTGACCAACCATGTAGCACTTGTTCTCGTACTTGAGATAGGACTGGGTCCTGACTTGTCCAGTCTCTGATCCGTCAAGCGCATACCGGTGAGGGATCTAAGAAATTTAACAGTAAAACAAGTTCTTGTGGAACTGGGATCTACTCATCATTTTCTTGTAAAGGCAAATGACTAAGGGCATCGTTGTTTGCGATTTGATTGCCAGGCCTATGCACAAAAGTGTATTTGTATGTTGCCAGAATTAAAGCCGATTGTTGTATTCTTGCCAAAGCTATGGGTGGTATAGCCTTGTCCTCACTAAACAATCCTAGCAATGGTTTGTGGTTTGAAACAATTGTAAAATGGTGGCCATGTACGTACTGGTGAAATTTCTTGATACCAAAGATGATGAACAGGCCTACTTTTTCTACCTGTAAGTATCCCTTTTCCGCTGCGATGAGCATTCTTGATGCATAACCTATTAACCGTTCTGTGTCGTCATTCATCCAATGAGAGACCACTGCTCCCACTCCATAGGGAGATGCATCACATGTCAGCACCAATTCTTTCATCTAGTCATAATGCACTAATAGATTGAACGAGTGCAACAATTGTTTCACTTTTATGAAAGCTTCTTTCTGGAGCACCTCTCAAGACCAACGTTGGTTCTTTTTGAATAGAAAATGCAGGGAAGTCAGCACTGTAGACAAATTGGATAAGAACCACCCATAATAGTTGATCATTCCTAAGAATGATTTGAGCTCTGATGCGTTCTTTGGCACAGGTGCCTCTCTTATGGCTCTCACTTACTCCTCAACCGGGTGGAGACCCTGTGAATCTACCTGGTGGCCCTAATAGATTACTGCCCTCACTTGGAAAATGTAGTTTTCTTTTAAACGCACTCCAGCTTGCAAGAAATGTTTTAAGACTTTTTCTAAGTTTGCCGAATCCTGTCACCAATACATTATCTAAATAGACCACAACCTGGGGCAATCCCTGCAGTAAGCTTTCCATTGTTCTCTGAAATATGGCACCAACACAGAAGACACGGAAAGGCAATCGTATATATTGGTACAACCCTTTATGGGTATTAATTGTGACAATTTCCGGGAGGCATTATCTAACTCTAGTTGTTGATAAGATGACTCATGTCAAGCTTTGTGCACATTGTCCCTCCTGTCAGCTTGCCATACAGGTCTTCGCTTTTTGGAATGGAGTGCCTGCCTAGCTTAGCTACTTTACTAACCGTCAGTTTGTAGTTTCCATAAATTCGGACGCTTTGGTTGGGTTTAAGGACAGGGACTATGGGAGCTGCCCATTCTGAGAACTGAACAGGTCGTATAACGCCCTGTTTCTCTAGTCTGTTCAGCTCAGTGTCGACTTTTGCTCGCAAGGCATATGGCACTGGTCTCGCCTTCATGAAGCGAGGGGTTGCTTCCGGATCCACATGAATCTTTGCCTGCAGGTTCTGGATGTTCCGCAGTTCATCCTTGAAGGCGGTGGCATACTTTCTAAGTAGCTCTGGTAGCCCACTTGCTCGCAACTGGAAAATTTCAGCCCATTCCAACTTAATCTCCTTTAACCAATTTCACCCCAGGAGGCTTGGCCCTTCACCTGTTACCACCAACAAGGGTGGCTTTGCCGATTGGCTTCTGTAATGGACAGTTACTCTGCTTGTGCCTTTTACTTGAATGTCTTCACCCATACATGTTTTTAGCTTGGTGGCTGTTTCTTCTAAACTTAATTGATGCTCGCCATTATTCAAATATTTGAAGGTATGTTCTCTAATTATTGTAGCGGAAGATCCCATGTTCACTTCCATTCTAACAGGTTTGCTGTTTACTTTCACTGTGACAAATATTGGTTCTGTCTTTCCAACTTTCAGATTAATCAACAAGTAACTGTCTGAATGTGTTGTTTCAGGCTCTTCTACATTGTAGATTTCATTGGGCTTCTTCTTTTGTTTACAAGCCTGCTTGAATCTTTCTTTGCACAGTCTCGTCATATGTCTGTTTCTGTGACAATAGTAGCATTTGATTATTTTAAACTGCCAATCGCTAAAAGACTGATTGTTTCCACCTCTATTAAAATTATTGTTTGATTTTGCTGCTAAGTTATTTTTCTTTATTCTTCAGCTAGCAGGGTCTTCTCGGCAGAGTCTCGCTTTTTCATGTCACTTTCGGCTGAGGTTTCCCACCTGATGTGGAGTGCGGTGCTATTTTGCACACCCTGTATTGCTCTTGAATCCCTTACTGTGCTTTCCATGGCCAGCGCTATGCCTAGTGGCTTCTTGAATTCCAGATTCAATTCCCACAATAATCTTTTCTGAATCGAGTCCTCTTTCACACCACACACTAAATGATCTCTGAGCATGTCATTCAGAGTCGTACTGAACTCACAATGTCCTGTTAACTGCTTCAAATTTTCCACGTAGCATGCAATTTCTCACCCAGGGCTCTTTTTTGCGAATTAAACCTGAACCTCTGCATTGTGACTGAGGGCTTGGGTTGAAAGTGACCCTTTACAAGGTTCACCAATTCATCGAAATTCTTTGAATCTGGGACACTGGGTGCCATCGAGCTTTGAATTAGACTGTAGGTTTTCCTCTCACAAGTACACAAGAGGATCATTTGCCTCTTCTCTCCCTCTGTAATCTCGATCGCTTGAAAAAAGAACGTGATGTATTCTATGTATTGAGCCCAATTGTCTGTGGCTGGCTCAAAAGGATCAATTCTCCCAAATTGTGACATCTTGAGAGGGGATATCTTCTTCAATTCTAATGGAGCTTGCTACTTACAATCACTGGGTGAGGTACAGTCCCGATTTATTTCTAACTTGATCTCTTCAGTTCAATCCTGTTTTATCCTCATCGCCAGTTTGTTGTAGGGTGGCTGAGTTGTACTATTAATGATAGAGTTGATCAGCGGACACTTCTTGGATGGAAACTTTAAGTTTATTTACAATATACTTAGCAGTAACTACACGTGTGCTTTCAACTCCAACTCTATCTTGACACTGACACTGTGGTAGCCTGCACTACTCTCCTATTGGTTACTACAGATCATGTGATCTTCCTTAACAAGAATTCTTAAAGGTACATTGCACACTAAATAAAACCATAATTACTACAAATCACATCACCATTAAAAACCCAGTTACACCTGATTGAACAAGGTGTAGTTTTTTTATGGGGTTGCGAGGGACAATGTGAGAGAAGAAAAGGGAAAGCTCGCCCAGATTTCAATGGTTGCTGGGTCTTGGGTGGAGGAAAGGGTGTCCACAGTGCAGCCTGTGGTGGAGACTGAGTGGCAGACTACAACTTCAAGATTTCCACGCTAATCTGCACATGCTTGACAGCCTGATGTTGTGATCTATTTTGGAAGGGTAATGACAATAAACACTAATAATTCGCCGTCACCACCCACCCACCCCACCCCTGCAGGATTATTGTTTCAAACAAAGTCCGTGGATACCTAAATCCTGTGAACTTAGCCACTTTCTGATTGTTTGACACTCATTCCGGGTAAACAATCTGCTTCATTGGTTATACGCTGTAGTATTCAATATGTTCCATATTTTGATCAAGTCCTCTCTTACCCTTCTCTTCAGACAGTACAATGTATGCCTCTGTAGTCTTTCTTCCTAGCCTACACCCTTTTCATTTTGGATCATTTTTGTCGTAGTACAAGTGAGGGCTGGTTAACATATTACAGAATGTCAGGATAACTGTCTTTGCAGACATGACCCCAAATTTATGTTTGCTTCTTTAATTGCTTCTTCACATAATCTTGGCATGGAAAGTGCTGACCTAACTGTTCCCAGGGCTAGAAATAGATCAACATTCCATAGTCTTTTTTTGTACTTTTGAAAATGAGGGATTATTTAGAACCTTCCTTCAGGAAATTAAAGAGACGGGGTGTCAATGATGGTGTAGAATGCAAATAGTCTGTCGTAGGAGAAGTAGACTTAATGGATTAGATTACTTTTCCTCATTCCCTGTTATGCTTGTTATGATTATGGGACCATTCAGTATAATACGTTTACCCTTTAAATGGAAGATGTTTGAAGTCACAAATATACTAATGCTGCATACTAAAAGGTGTTGCAAGCTTATTATTGGTTACCAAATAGTTAAGAGCTATTTTTTCAAGAAAATAAACCCAGCTCACGGGCAGCATGGCGTATGCAAACTTCTATTGCACTCACTTTATGATTTTTATTCATGAGCATGGTAAATCAGTGTGCATTTCTCCACCATGGGCCTGTTTCTGGATGATCCAAGCACTGACCTCAATTACATAAAGTCCTCATCGCAATATTAAACTTAGCCTGTAGCAGGCTGCAGATCACAGCAACTAAATGATTTCCATGTTAAAACAGCATGACAAGCATTAACTGCAAAGATTAATGTTGAATTCAGATGTGGTTGGTATGTAGGGTGCAGAAAAGTAAATATCCAATAACCCCTTGAAAATAAAAATCTGTGTGTGAGTGAATGTGGAAGAGTAACAAGAAAGTCTGCAATCAGCCAGTCTTGTTTTACAAGCATCCCTGTTCAATCAGAATTTATTTAATTAAAGCAATCATTACTTCCATGTGTTATTGCAAACGTCAGGAGCTACAAGAAGTATCTTTCACCATTTTCTGTTACAGATTTTTCCCTGATTAACAGATTTTTTTATTGATAGAGAGACTAGCTCGCTACTAATAACACAAACTATTGTAGCTAATGTAAAACATTGGAACCTGGTGAGAAGAGCTAGAATAAGTACTTTTTGTTCAACTGGAAAGCACTGAAAGAGTATTCGAGCCTCTACTTGAATTTCAATGACTGGCAAGATATCAGCCCAATTTCTCCACACCATGGGCGGAATTTTCAGGTAGGCATGTGGGCGTGCGCCCAACCCGCTCGAGCATAAAATAGCACATGATGACACTGGGCGAGCATCAGGACGTTATCCTGCGCTGGCATGCAAAAGTCAGAAGTGCACCCACCGACAATTAAGAGGTCAGTTAAGCCCACTATATTTGTAATTGTCCCCAATTTTTCGTGGTCCATCCAACCTTACGGCTAGCAGATGGGCGAATCAGCCAGGCGACCTTTGTGGTTTTCATGAAAGCTCTTCCAAGGGCGGGATAAGGTTTCCGCTTTTAAATTTTT
The DNA here is from genome assembly GCF_017639515.1 of Carcharodon carcharias. Taxonomy (NCBI): domain Eukaryota; kingdom Metazoa; phylum Chordata; class Chondrichthyes; order Lamniformes; family Lamnidae; genus Carcharodon; species Carcharodon carcharias. The sequence continues at coordinate 38,649,792 of NC_054474.1, read as the reverse complement.
AAAAAAATCTATGGACAGAATTTTTATAATGTATGTGTTCAGGTGACTTGTTTGTGATACTTGGACATTTTTGTTGTGATTTTAAAATCTTTATTTAATACTTTTGTAGTCATCAGCTCTCTGAGGCAGCTCTCTGCCTTCAGGGAGCTTTCATTCCACACTCCCCCAAACCCGCGCTTATGTCAGTGCCCGCCCTCCTCCCGCCCCCACCCCAGCAGCGCTGAGCATTTCAGCGCGTGCTTCAAGCTGGCTGGCCAATAAAATCACGGTTGGGGGCTGAGCACAGTCAGTGGTCCTTTCCCTGGCCACTCCCAAACCCACCAATCGCACCCACACTCTGACCTAAAAATCCTGCCCCACGATCAATTCGCACTTTGAATTATAAAAAGTATTTTCTAAACTGTTATAAATCTGCATCAGATCTACAGGGGGTTCAGCTAATAAATCCATCTCTTCCTTTTCCTTAATAAGAACAGAAAATGCTGGAGAAACTCAGCGGGCAGAATTTTCTGCCTGCTGGGCGGGCAGCCTTGACCCAATCTCCGGCGGGCAGGGAGACGATCCCCGCCGGAGAAGCGGGCCCCGCCACCATTTTATGTGGGCGGTCCAGTTAAGGCCCACCCAGCGAGACATCTGGCGGAAAGTGCTATGCACTTCCTGTGTGGGTGGGGGGGTGGGGGGGGTGGGGGTAGTGGTGGTGGGGGGTGGTGGCACAAAAGAGCACACACCTCCCTGAGGCTAAATGCTGCCTCCGGGAGATCGCTTGCACTTTGAAAAATATGAAAAATAGAAAAAAAAAATTCCCTGGCATGTCCCCCTCATGTGACAATGAGTTGGGATATGTTTATAATCTACATGGTAAGTTTATTAAATAATTTAAAACCCAACATGAAACCTCATCCCACCAGTGGATGAGGTTTCAAGTTTTATCTATTTGCCACCAAGGCTCTTAGCCTGCCCGCCAACCTTAAGGTTGGATAGGCAGGTCCTTTAATTGTATAATTGATCCTGTCAATGGCCTCAATTGGCCATTGACAGGTCGGCGGGCCCGCAGTTGATTTTCCTGCGCCCCCACCTTCCTGAAAATTTAAATGGGGCAGAATGACGTCAGGGGTTCCGCCCAATGTCATCCCGCGTCATGTTATGCATCAGCGAGCGAGCCCCACCCCCTACTCACCGACAGCAAAATTATGCCCAGCAGATCTGACAGCGTCCGTGGAGAGAAAAAGAGTTTTGTTTTGAGTCCCTTTGACTCTTCTCCAGCGGAATACAATGTGATGGATTTTATACTGTTTAAGAGGAGGTGGAGCAGGTGGAGCAAGATAGAAGGTCAGGGATAGATGGGAGCTCAGGAGAGATTGGCAAAGTATCGGGTGCCAGGGTTAAGCACATCTTGCGGCTAATGAAGAACTTGGAGAAAAGGAGCAAATCCAGTTATTGTTTGTCCACCTAAGAACCAAGTACATAAATAGAACTAGGAATGTATTCTGTTGAAGGAATTTGGGGAGCTAGGGCATAAATTAAAAAGTAGAACATCAAAGGTAATAATTTCTGGATTAATACCTGAACCACATGCAAATTGACAGAGGGACAAACCAAAGGGAGGTTTAAATATGTGGCTAAAAGAGTGGTGTTGGAGACACTGTTTTCGACTTATGGGCCACTGGCACCAGTATTGGGGAAAAGAGGGAGCTGTTCTGTTGGGATGGGCTCTGCTTAAACTTGGTTGGACCTAGTGTCCTCGTGAATCAAATAGCTAGAGCAGTAATGCTTAAAACTAATAAGAGCTATGGAAGGTTCAGATAAAGGTAAATTTATATGTTTAAGGAGAAAAGTCAAGGCTGTAGAGCAGAGTAATGATTTGGGTAAAGTCAAGCAGATTGTGTCAGGAAGACTCATGGTAATGGGGCATTAACAATGAAGGACACATCAGGAAAAAAAGCATAAATTTAAAATGAAAGGCACTATATCTGAATGCAAGAACTATTTGTAACAATGTGGATGAATTAAGGGTACAAAAGGAGATAAATGAATTTGATCTAGTAGAAATTATTGAGGTATAGTCACTGAGTGATCAAATTTGAAATCTAAATATTCCAAGGATACTTGACTTTTAGAAAAGAAGGCAAAATAGAAAAGGTGATGTTTCCTTGATAATATAGGATGAAATAATGGCAGTAGAGAAAGGTTCCAATGAACGGAATGTAGAACCAGTATGAGTGGAGCTACAAACTAACAATAAACACTACTGGGCATAGTTTATAGTCCCCCTAACAATAATCATAGTGTTGAGCAGTGTGTAAATCAGAAATTAGAGGAGCAGGTAACAAGAATAATATACTAATCCTGGGGTATTTCAATTTTCGTAAAGATATGACAAACCAAATTGACAAAGCTAACTTGGAGAACGAGTTAATAAAATGAATTCAAGGGACTTTTCTAGAACAATACATTAAGGAACCACCTCAGGCACAGGTTATTTTGGATTTTATCTTGTGTAATGAGATCAGATTAATTTATAATCTATTGGTGAAAGATCCCCTGGGGAGGAGTGATCATAATCTAACAGAATTTCATATCAAATTGGAGGGTGATATGATTATGTCCAAAATTAGGGTCCTAAATTTAAACAAAGCCACTTATGGAGATAATGGATGAATTGGTTTTGATCTTCCAGAATTCCCTAGATTCTAGAATTGTCCTCGTGAATTAGAAGATAGCAAATGTAGCCCTAACAATAAAAATATGAGGAAGAGCAAAAACAGAGAACTAGGCCAGGATTTTCCCATCAGCAATTTGGGGGCAGGACCCCCAACTTCTTCGCAGTCCCTTTAAATTTTTAAGAAGGTGGGTGGACAGTGAAATCAGCTGTCTGTCCGCCGACCTGTCAATGGCCAATTAAGGCCATTGACAGGCTTATTAAGATTGTTAAAGACCTGCCTGTCCAACCTTAAGGCTGGCGGGCAAGCCAGGAGCCCCGACAGACTTCTGATAATACATGAAACCTCGTCCACCGGAGGGATGAGGTTTCATGTCCGTTTTTAAAAAGTGTCGTAAAGTTAATCTGTTTCTTATTAATATGTCCCATCTCATGTGACATGTTAATAATTTTTTAATTTTTCTATTTTTAAAGTTTTTTGTACTGTCACTAATCTCCCTGAGACAGCACTTAGTCTCCGAGAGATGTGCGCTCTTTGACAGTTGGGGAATCGCTCCCCCACCACCGCAGAGGAAGCGCACAGCGCTTCCCATTGGGTAGGCCACTGGGTGGGCCTTAATTGGCCCACCCACTCAAAATGGTGGCGGGCCCCGTTTCGGTGGCAGGGATTGGCTGTCCACCCGCCGCCGAGCCGGTGGGGCCCGCCTGCCCACCAAGGGCAAAATTCTGCCCTAATCTCCAGTTATCCTGACATCCAAAGGAGAGAAAATGCTAAAACTTAATATTAAGATGTGGTAACAGAGCACTTCCCATTGGAATGCTGGAAGGTTCAGTGCTTAGGCCTCACCTATCCACAATATATATCAATGACTTAGATGAAAGGACTAAGTGTAATACATTCAAGTCTGCTGGTGATACAAATCTAGATAGGAGAGTGGGCTATGAAGAGGATGCAATGGAGCATAGACCAGTTATGGAATCTAAATACTGCCAATCAACTCCTCACCCAGAATGGGCAGAAAGTGACCAGTGAGTGAGAGAGGAAGTTTCAACAGCCAGTGTCCGTCAGACAGCACTAAAGGAAGATCCAGCAGAATCAGTTAACTTTCAGGGAAGGAGGTTTGGGAGAGTCTTGCAGGTCAGCAGTGTCCCTGACTTTCCTTTTGAGCCCTGGAAGGGTACTCCTACACCTCCCAGCCTCACAAAGGATAGTTTTAAACTTATTTCGGTACTAGCTCCAGACCTGCTTTAGTCCAATGGGAAAACTTTGGTGGCTACTGAACTCAGGCCCCAGTTAAAACGTAATTGGGGCTGGTTTTACATAAAATGGTTCAATTTGCATACATTTGAGATCCCCACTTGCTTTAGGCAAGTGTCTGCAGAGTCCCATTGGTATCGACAATAGGGGGAGGGTTGGATTACAAGGTGGTAAACAACCCCTTTGTTTTTAACTGTCTATGGACTAAGGTTCTGCCAGGTTGATAGGATTGATATTCGCCTCCTCGTATCTGTGGACTTACCGAATGTTGCTGGGGAAACAACAGAGTGTCTTGCAATTTGTCCAAGTGTTCCTGGAAGGGAGAAAATGGAAGTAGGAGAGAAACTGGAGTGAAACTGGATAGAGTGAAAGAGCATTTGGGTCAGTGGGGAAGGAAAAATAGGAGGGGCACCAGAGATATCTGAAAGAATGGTGTTTATTTTGGTGATGAAACAATCCATGAACATCTCACATTGAGTGTTGAAGGCAAGTCAGGAAAGTAATGCTCTTGCAAGCTAGGAAATTTAGGGCATTATCGTTTTATGAAGTGGCATGATTTTCTGAGATCTAAGGAGTTGTGGGTAGCACCTACATTGCTTGATCAGCACCAATATATACATTAGGAAAGGATGCCACTTTCACAATGAGCAGCTCATTTATGACCAGGGAACCTAATTCCAATACTTTAGCATCTCATTATAAGCTCTGCTCACCTGAATCAACCCCCCGACGCTGGATTATCTGGGCATGTGGGTATAATTGCACACTGACATTTTTCACAACTGTAATAAGCAATGTGCACCTGGCGAGCTGCACTTTGCTTGGGACTCTGAGGTTTGTTTGTCTACCTTACTTTGGACAGCACTCGCGGTCATCAGCACCAGGCTTCACAGACAGCACTACATGACTTTAAGGGGAAATCATCAGCAGGCCTCTACCTACCAGACTGGTCGTACGGCCGGGGTGCCTTTTCAACGGCTGCAGGGCTGGGGTTTGCTTGGGGAAGGGGGAGAAGTGGCCTCAGGCAAGGGAAGAGGCTGCAGGGCGAGGAATGTACTGGGGAAGGGGGTATCCCAAGGTGTGTGTGGGACACATATTGATCTGTGCAAGTGGCCTCAAAATGGCGACAGCTGAGGAGGCAGTCTCCAGAGGAGATGAGGCCAGATGGAGATGTGAGGATGTGTGTGAGAGAGTGAGTGGTGATGTCCCTTGAGCTGGCAGTGAGATGCCAATGAATGTGTGATGACCTTGTGAGTGTGTGAGTTAAGAGTGATAAGATGGTTGCCATACCTTGGCAGCACAGATGAGACCATTCATCCATTTTCTGCACTGGATGGCTGAACTTTTGTGTGTAGCATTGGTACTGACCATCTCTGCCATCGCCTCCTGAGCTGGAGTAGTGAGACTGATGGGTCTTCTGCTGCCAGAACAGGGGTAGAGGACATCGTGGCGGGCCACCAAGGCATCCAGAAGGCGTCTCAGGGATGCATCCCTGAATTGGGGGGCTGTACTTTTCTTGGCTTTTGGGGCTATGTCTTCACTGAAGCAGCCCTGGGCTGCAAGCATTGAGAAGTATGTGCGTGACTGCATTTTAAATATGGTGCCCTGCATGAGGAAGCGGTGAGGTAATGGTGTGGCAGGCAAATCGGAGGCCACCCATCAGCGAGACAGTATGTTTCCTGTGGCTGCATAATTAATAAGGCAGGAATAGGACGATACGGCGTGAAAACCCACCATTGCAGCTGGCGGGTAAAATGACTTTTTTCCCGCTCATTACCGCATTTATTGCAATTCTTGAATGATTCCATCCAATCTGTCCTGTTTGCCAACTCTCCCGGCTATTAGGACATGTCTTTTTCCTTTTAAAAAAATGCAGAACATATGAACTATCTTTTGTTTCCAAGTGATATGCTAAGATATGGACATCAGTGTGCAGCTCAGAACTCAGGAGATGGGGTTAACATGTACATGCACCAGAGTCACAGTGAGCAGCCTTAGGGATCACATCTGTCAGTTGACGTTATAGGTTAAATAGCCCTTTGTAAAAACTAGATAGCATTGATACTAGGGATTATTTCCTGACTCCCCACAGTGTATATATTAGACATTGTGATTCACACAATGTACGCGATTCTCTGACCATTAATTTACTTCAGCAAAAAATCGTGCACAGTGGACATCCAAATCTATGGTATGTATTCCAATCTCCAGCATAAGCTCCTATGAATGAGGCTTCCTAAGAAGAATGCAAAGTCAGAATTTCCCCCATCAGGATTAAAGTCTACATATTTACATTTCAGCATGACTGTGTATGACTAAATCCACTTATACCTCATTATCCAATATCAAGTATAAATTATCATGAAATCCTGCTTTATTGTCATCTCCACATGAAAGGATTGGTAATAGTTCATCCTGTGGCTATATGTATTGACAGGCCAGCTAACTGTGTGTTGGCTAGATGCAGGTTCTCCCTATGGATTCCCACATGATGACTTCAGCGGGATCATCTGTGGACCATAATGAACTTGGAATAAGTTCTCTCTCCGTCATGTTGATCCAGGAGAAAACCCAAAAATGAAGATCTTTTTGAAAGGAAATCCAAAACTCTTAACAATATTGATGTTTGGTTTAATATGTTTCCAATTATAATAAAACAATCAGTGATTTAATTTGTGGATTCTCAAGAAATTTCAGACTAAATCATTTTTTTCTGTACCCACATGTGAAAATGTTGCTTATTTCTGTTTGAAATCTCCACTGCTGTGCTTCATGGGTTGAAATGTATTGTCCCACAGGCAATTATCATTTTCGAAATTTGAATTAGGATGTTTTAAAATTCAGCTTCATTAAATAATCCTAATTTACACATCTCAGTCATATCATCAAAAACTATGGTCTCTGATGAATACTAATCCTCCTACTTAAATTTGCCTTTTTTTTCTTTTTGCTAATGAACATAATTTCTTATTAGTCTCCTGTAAGATAAAATTTCTTTGAATAAAGAATATTTGAAATGCCAGCTAAGTTGATCCAAGCTGAGCCTCAGGCTGATTGCAGACATTTTCTATAAGATGCTACATGTTCACTTCAATGAAAGAGTATGTCATCTTCATCTCACTGTAATGTAATCTGATGGTGGGCTATAGATCTAAGTAAATGCTGCAGACCTCTGTGCAATTAAAACATGTTAAGACATTTTAATGGGTAGCAACATTTAGCTTTCAGATCCTTATGATTTCTGAGCTAGTCAACAGCATACAGAGGATCCTTGAAGTAAAACCTTTTTCAGATTCAGCATCGGTCCAACAAATGAAACATTCCAGGGGAATAGATGATTTAATGAGGTAACAAATTGTGCTTTTATCTCTGAAGCCTGTGATCCTACTCACCACAAATTGATGGGATGCAAATTTCTGCTTTCTGTCTAGGCCACATGAATTGAGTTCAGACAGCTTCATTGTAGGTGTGGGTCCATAGAACAAAATTGCCCTGCATTTATTATTAATATGCACTATTAAGTAGGTTAGTTTCAATTAGAAAGACCATAATTAAGGCAGATAGAATAAGGGTACTCCTCAAAGCACATTTTTAGAGCAGAGTAGAGGGAGATTCTCTCTGCAGCAGCCATATTTAACCAGGTTAGTGTTTGATTCTGACACTAATGGAAATAAAAATGGAAGTGTTCCATACACGATGCTTATTATAGTTCATTTTGAGCACAAAGGTTCACCAAAAGATATGTTTAACAACACTCTTTCTACAGCTTGTCCTGTGATATCTTTAATATTTACCAGAACATAGAAACAGGAGTAGGCCATTCAGCCTGTTGAACCTGCTCCGCCACTCAGTAAGGTCATGGCTAATCATCTACTTCAATGCCACTTTCCCGTACTATCTCCACATCGCTTAATGTCATTAGTCTCCAGAAAACTATCATTTCTGTCTTGAATATGCTCAATGATTGAGCTTTCACAGCCCTCTGGGATAGAGAATTCCAAAGACTCACCACCCTCTAAGTGAAGAAATTCCTCCTTATCTCAGATTTAAATGACCTTCCCTTATCCTGAGATTATGTCCCCTGGTTTAAGACTCAACAGTCAGGGGAAACATCCTTTCTACATCCACCATGTCACACCCTTAAGAATTTTGTAAGTTTCAATGAGGTCACCCCTCATTCTTTGAAACTCTAGGGATTACAGACCCAGTCTCCCCAATCTCTCCACATAAAGTAATCCCGCCATCCCAGCGATTAATCTGATGAACTTCTGTTACACTCCCTCTATGCAAGTATATCCCTCCTTAGATAAGGGGACTAAAAATATACAGAGTTCTCCAGGTGAGGTCTCACTAAGGCTCTATACAACTGTAGCAAAACATCTTTACTCCTGTACTCAAATCCCCTTGTGATGAAGGCCAACATACCATTTGTCTTCATAATTGCTTGCTGCACCTGCATGCTTGCTTTTAGTAACTCATGAACAAGGACATCCAGGTCTCTTTGGACACCTGCACTTCCCAACCTCTCACCATTTCAGAAATTCTGCCTTTCTGTTTTTTCTACCAAAGTGAATAATTTCACACTTATTCACATTATATTCCATCTGCCATGTTCTAGCCCATTCACTCAGCCTGCCCAAGTGCTCTTGAAGCCTCCTCGCATCCTCCTCACAACTTACGTTCTCACAAAGTTTGATGTCATCCATCAACATCTAGAAATTCCATTTGTACTAAACGATACTGTATTTTTAGGTGGTCGTACACTGGTGCAGGATGTACATACAAGAAATAAATGCAGATAGCCCGTACACCATGTAGGCATGATTGTTCACTGAAGATAATTTCAATAACAAATAAATAATTTGCATGAAAAGATTTTAATGTTATAACACGGGCCAAGCCTGATTTATGGCTGATCTTTCTCTGGACTTAAAAGATTGGGGCTAGAGAATCCAGCAGGGAGCTGTTCCATCAGAAAATTTGAAAAGCCAAGCTGTATCTACGGTGCTAATGAAGTCAAAGGCTAAGACTATGGCAAGTATGAGATTTAATAGGTGAAGTAACTGGTGCTAGTTCATCAGACACATTTAACTTCCTATCAGAATATGGACAACCACTGATCAAGATTTGCCTGATGACTGGCAAAAGAAACTTGTCACCTTTCACACTTTCATTAAATATGTCCAACCAAAGTGCTGATCTGCCCAAGGGCAAGACCTCTACTGACTTCTCCATGCCTCACAATCATGCACTTTACTCTTCAGTTGCTCGTAAGAGCCTCCTATTTTCAACTTCAGTGAACATTGAGGAATATGACTAGGGAAAAGAATACATGAGGTGGTTTCCCTTTGCCTTCCTCATGAGGTCTTAAAGGAAATACAAGTCCTCCTCCCAAAAGATCCTCCTCCTGTAAGCAATCGTTGTCCCTGGAAGTTTTAGTTCTTTTGCCGCCGCCATTGAAAATTCACTGGTTCCACACTGTTGGCCATGGCTCGTAACCATAAGTATGGGACCCTTACCTGGGCCTAGGATGACTTGCAAAAGGGCAGGGATGACCATTTTCTGAAGTCTCAAATGACACTGCTACCCTACAAATCGCTCTATCACTACCATATCATTTATGGGAAATATGAATAAAGTTCTGTTAAATTACACTGTTGATATCATAAGTCAATTGCACTGCCATGAGAAAAACAGGGAGTTAGAAAGCTTATTATTGCAGTTGTTTTCCTGTCTCATCATTGATATTAATCTGAGGCAAATACGATTTTCAAGCATAAAATCATGCCCAGAAAAAGTTCTCTTCAAACATACGTGAATGTTTGATGAAAGAGAAATTTGTGTAAATGTTGATTGACAGTTAACTGCTGGTTGACATGGCCTGCTTTATTTTTAATATAAATACATTTCTGTTCAATGAATTTATGACTGGGCACTATAAAACCACATCTGAAATGTCTGAAATTAGATGTGATAATTATTGTCACTGGTCTCAATTACAAACTGCAATCCTTTGATATTTTGCTTAACTGCTCCTTCAAAAGCATTGTAAAGGAGCAGTGAAAGTTGGCATTTCATTTGCTTCCACAAGCTGCACAAGAAGGGCAAACTGCAGACATGGTGCTAGTGGATCAAGAATGCATGAGCAGTAGTTAAACTGTAAGCTGTCTGCAGTGTAATTCATAAGACAGGAATCCTGTCTGCTGAAGGAAGCAAAGCTGAGGCTGGTACAGTTATAAGATGAAACTGATGACCGTATAGCGAACAGTGGCTTGGTAATGTTTTGTATTAGAAATACCAATTTCACCAAGTTTTTTTTCACACTTGACTGACAAACATTCAGTCAAGTAAAACACACTTAGTCATTTTCTACTTGTTCACTTTTATTTCAGTTGCACAATCAGATTTGTAAATAGTCATTTTTTGAAGAAAAGGTGGCATATATAAAAGCCATGCAAGTAATAATTATACCAGATGCTTTGAAATACAAAAATATGGTATAATTTGAAGTATGTAGTCACAAAAACATTTAGCTGTAAATTGCTTATTGGTACTGACATGATTAGCTTCGTGCCTTTTTATTCTATGTCCTGAGTTGTTTCATGGCAGAGAATGGTTGGCTTGCTATTTATTGACCAATTCTGCAAAGTAAGTTAAATTAGGATTAATCAGTAAAAAATGGGTAACTGTGTACTTAGCATTCCTATAGTCTTGCAGTGCTGACCTACATTGGCTTTGGTCCAGAAACACCTCAATTTTAAAATTCTCCCATGTTCCTTGGCTGTCTCCCCCCCCCAACTTTGTCAACTGTGCCTATAACTGCCTTGCCCCTGAGCTCTGGAATTCCCTCTCTAAACCTCGCTGGTACTTCTATCTCCTCCTTTCAGTTGCGCCTTAAAACCCACCTCTTTGTCCAAGCTTTTGGTCACCTGTCCTAATATCTCTTTATGTGGCTCAGTGCCACATTACCTGATAACACTCCTGTAATGCACCTTGTGGTGACAGTAAAAAACACTGTATAAATGCAGGCTGGTGTTATTGATATAGGATCTTAACATAAGACCAAGAAAGGTGCAGATTCCCGGTTAACTCAGCAGTTGCATACTGATTTTTTCTAGCCAGAATACCAGACCTGGTACATTCAAGCAGTTGCTTTTTTTTATATAGGCCAAGTAGCATGTGTTATGAGAGAGAAGACATTAAGGGTAAACTTCACCATCTTGGTAGTACCTGGCAGAGTAAATCACTTGCACTATATTCATTTCAAGGGAGCAAAACTCAAACAGGTTCTACAACAGTTTGCTTCGCCAGGTTGCTAGGTAAGTGCTGAAGTTGAAAATAATTATCCCCATTATTCGTGGAAGAACATTATTTATGGCTTTTCTCCCTACATTTCTAGCAGAGTGCTTTAAACTACAAGGCCAATTACTTACTCCAAAGCTTCTAGGAAAGTGTGTCATTAGCAGGGAGCACACAGCATGTGATCCTGCCCCTCTGATCACTACTGGATGGATGGCAATGTACCTGTGATTTCTTGCAAAAGGCTCCATGCAAACACTGGCTGGGATTACAGGAGTATAGAACTGGTCATTAAAAATGCTTTCTACCCAGATGAGGGTTCCTCTTTAACATCTTTCCCATAGGTATGTCATGTAATCTCAAGGTTCAACACACTTTAATAGCTTTGGACCTCCAAGACTAAATCAGAATCTTGAATGACAATTTGCTGTCTGTAGTTTTATATTACAAATAACTTCAGTTTTTTGGTGTGCACTTTATTCACTTTTAGGACTATTATTGAGCTGGAGGAGAAGTTCTGACAGTAATGTCCTTGTTACTGATGAGCAATGACACTGACACCACAGGACTAATGATTAATGTGTATCCGATCAGATTGTGTATTTGATTATTGGGAAATTGTACAGCCAATACATATTATATCCAAGGAATGGGAATTGATAATAGTGACTTATCAGCAAGAAATTTATGGGAAACAACTCACCTCTTTGTGATATCCAATATGTCTTTCCTTTTGTGTATTCTTGTTTGCTTGACTCAAATTTATTGCGACGCAAAATTAGACAAGGCCTGAAAACGGGTACACGAATCATGGTGCAGGATTACTCAGCACCTGTTGTGACTTTATGTTGCCTACTACTTTGAATGATTTCAGCAAGCAACCAGTGCTAAGTATGCTGTTGAGTGGAGTGAGAGGCTAGCATGAGATAAAGCTAACCTGCACTACTTAAAGCCAGCCTCTGAAAGGCAAGCTGCACTGTGGCTTGAGCAGGTTTTGAAAGTCCCTATATTAGTGATTTTGAGGTGGAGAACATTCAATCATGCACAACATGGTAGAGAGTGGGCTCTAAGATTTTCTGACACTGCTCCGGAGGCCTTGATGATGGAGGTGGTGAGCAGGAGTGACAACATCAATCCACAGTGAATCAGAAGGCCCATCAAACAACTTTGCTAAGATAATGGAATCAGCTGTGGCCAATGGCAGGAGTCAAGCCCCGAGGGCCTGGATGCAATGCCGCAAAAGGTAAGGTAACATTACATGAATGGTTAAGGTGTACACCAATGCATTTTCAAATGCCATATCTCACCAACTATATCACTAGCCTCAGACACTGCTAAATTCACCACACCCCTGCTAGCCTCAGACACAGCACAATTCACTACACCCCCATCACTCAGCTGCCAACAATCTCTATCAATCATGATTCATACTCACATTCATAGCTTCACCTCATACACTTAACAAAAGTGCAGGCCCTGCATCCATATCTCACAACTTTCACAATAGCAACTATTCAATAATGGCAGATCCATCACACAATCATATTGCACCAAACGCACTGACACACTTCCCTCTCTCTTGCAGGACAAGTTGGCAAATAAGCAAAGAGGAACTAACCAGCAGGGAACAGGCAAGGCTGCATGAGCTCCTCACCCTGACAGAGGAAATGTTGATCACCATCATTAGAAAGGCCATCATTGAGGCCATGGACATGGTGGGATTGCAACCATTGAAGTTGATGTATCTTCAAAACTAGCCCTCCTTCTCCCCCTCATTCTATATCTCTTCTGATTTAGAAGTTGCAAATGGTGTAAACATGCACCTCTTGCTTTCCCTGCCTCCTCTCATCACAATCCCACCCTTGCACCTTTTTCCTTTCAGATATTCAAGAACTGTAATCTAGAAGTGTAAGTGCAGAAAGACAATGATGAAAAAGGAACACCATAAATGCCACCATTCACATTTGGAAAAAAGTTGCTTAGAGGATAGCTTCGAGGCAGGATCTGCATGTGCTGAAACAATAGGTGCGAGCGGGCTGCAGCTAAGATCAGGGACAAGGGTAACATAAGTGCCAGCTCATCAGAGGGCAAGATCACACGAGTTCTGCAGCAGAGGACACAGATGAGAACTTCAATGGGTTAGCCTAAAGATGAAGGCTGGAAGATATGTACAATGAAACACTTAATGATTTGGCAAGCCTGTTAGAAAGCTTGCATGCATTGTCAATGGACGTCTCAGGCATCAACTTGGCACAGGGCAGAATGCCAGTGTTTGTCTTGCACTGTGCTTAGATGATGTGCTTGCAATAGTTGAATAGCTAGAGGTATGTGAAGGCAGCAAAGGGTGGCTATGAGGCTGGCAGCATTGGTAAGTGCGTGAGGCTGAAGTGGAGTATCTGGATGTTGGTTGGCCATGAGTCCTGAGTGCCAGGAAGTACTGAAGGATGACTGACAGTGTGAGGGGCATTCAGCAGTGTAGGGGATCGGTGGAATGATTAGTGGAAGATGTCATGTGAAGATGCATTCACGGACCTTGACTACTCAGGTAAGATTATTAGACTTCGTGTGGTACAGCTATCAGATCTTTGGGTCCAGACCCCACGAAATTACCTCATGGGCCATCTGCTCCCAATCCATTCTGAAGGTGGTCCCTGAGGGCCTCTGACCTCCCCCACGGAACCATGGCACCTATCCTCCTGTCTGTCTCCACCACTAGGCTGCCACCATCACGTCTGTTACTGTGGAGCCCGATTGCTGCCCTAGTGTTCTATTTTCTTTCTTTAGAATAACAGCAATAATTTTTAGTAGCAGCTTCCTGTCACTCAGTGCAGCTTCCCTTTCAGAAGGACAGACTGACTTTAAGAACAGAAGGCTGCCTGCACTATGCCCTATCATCACAATGTGGCTTAGCTCCCTGCTGAGTGCTTAAGCATCCAGCAGCATGGGAGCCGCTTGGCCGAACACTTCTATCAAGTAAATGAGGCAACAGCACCAAATTTGCACGTTGCCCATGTTCACTAGAATCATTGCGGTCAGGTCATGAATCCCAACCTCTGTGCCTGAATAATGGCACAATCTAATTTTTAGCCCCTGAAGTCTTTTCTCCACATATCCTTATGTTTATAGTGACATTAGCATAGACTGAGGTCAGGTCACCCAGCCTCTGGGCAATGGGTAAAACTTCAAACCAGGACACCAAAAGTACGACATCTCCTGTCATCAAAGAAAATTTGAAAAATTACATTTGCATTGTTTTCTCAAATATTAATAAATTCCTTGTTTCAACTTTCTGCGCTAAAATAAGTTGATAAAGAGTTGATCCTTTGGCGATTTTTCTTTCAGGAATTAACTGACCAGTTAGATTGTGTTTAAGTTCAATTGCACGATCTAACTTGTCGGGAGGGAAGAAAATCAATATATATTAATTTTTCGGGTGATATTGTTAATTCTAATGGAAGCAATAGCTTAGGCAACTCTGACTCTGTTAAGTAACTGTACCCCACACACTCGAGTATTAAATCACATTTCTGAATTTATATTGCTACCTCTCAGAAAAACTCATGGGCCAGGATTTTGCCCTTGTTGGGTGGGCTTGGCAGGGGCAAGCGGGAGTGGTTGGGAAGCCGACCACCGCCCGTGATCGGGCCGCGAACATGATTTCACGCTAGAGGGCCAGTTAAGGTCCGCCCAACGTTAAATGCATGCTGCAGCACTCAACGCTGCCTGTGTGTGGTCAGGGGAGGAGGAGGGCAAGCGGTGAACTTCACGCATGCACACGGGCACACACAGGAAAAGCTCCCTGAGGCACCGACAATTAAGAGGGCAATTAAGCTCATTAACTGCGCAATTAACAGAGATTTTTCATTGTCCATCCATTCTTATGGTTGGTGGGCGGCGAATCGGCCAGGCGGCCTTTGTATTTTTCAGGAAACCTCATCTATAGGCAGAATGAGGTTTCCATGGTAAATTAAAATAAAAATACATTACTGTGCACAGCATTTTCATTCCGAGTTCAACACGCATGCACCAACTGAAATATCATGCGAGTGCGCTTTGACGTCGGGACACTTGCCCGATGTCATCACGCGCTATTTTACACTCGAGCAGGTTGGGCAAGCACCTACCCACTCAGTGAAAAATTCTGCCCATTGTTTCTGAATAAGCCCTTACACAAAAGGATACATTTACAAGTCTCCAAAACGTATCGGCAATTTGCTTATCCATCCAGGCTTAGTAATGGTGATCTTTGCTGAAGGCTGCTGTATGTTTTCAGAATGCTGGTTGGGGTGCTTTGTTTGTGTTGCGACTTAGACCATACTCTATCCACAGTAGGGTTACTCAGTGCGTCTGGTTGTGGTATTGTGCTAATTTAGCATATGTTTTGTCACACTGTCATGCCATTTGGTGTATGTACTTGGTAGGAACTTGGTTTTCAGGATTTGGATTTCTACTGGATTCCATGTGCCTTCAGCTGGCTGTTGTATTTGAACTTCCTATCCGATGTTCAAGTTGAATAATTCATTACCTACATGCCGGTCTTAGGCATCTTTCATCTTCCCCTGTTTTTTGAGTAATGCATCTTGTAATCCATGGAGTATCGAACAGTGATAACTGGGGAGTGTTGTCCGCATTGTCTGCTGAATAGTAATTCCGCATCAGTTCCGCAGTCTGATGAAATGTACACATTCAGAATGGGTATATGCATTTGGTTCCAAGTGTGCCATGTGGCCTGTCGACAGATGATCTGTGTTGCAGAATTAGGTGGTCTTCTCCCAGTGTAAGCACAGGCTTCCAAGAGTGCTCCTTGTGATCTGTGGTCTTCGCCATTGTCTTGAAGATACCATGGATGGTGACCAAGTATAGATCTTTGCACACCAGTAAGCTGCGATCACCAAACGTGTGTTGTACATGATGTAAAATATCTGGTGTGACCTTGGTGAGTTGTTGTAGCAACCCTTGAATGTAATGGATCCCAGGGATGGAATCTCTGTGCTATTGAATGCAGTGAGTTTGGCAGTGGCAAATCGAACCATCACTTGCCATATATTGCGGTGTATGAAATGAAAGGCTGTTTGAACCTGTACCCGTATCCAGTCTTGCATATAGGTTATGTTGACCCTGCATCTGTGTGCATATAACGTGGATGGTGGCAAAGACTCCTTTTAGCACCATTGTGCCAATACATTCTTTAATGTTCACTGTGCTGAATGTCGACTCATTTTGTGTGTCAATGTGTTGGTCATCCTTATTATCTGATCATATAGTCAGGCTAGACATTTTGTGGATCTTGTCTTGACACTGTTTGGTATGCGCTCTTGGTTGTTTAGAATGCTGTACCTGTCTGGCCACTGGTTGTGGCTTCTTGTGATGCTGAACCATTTGTCCCGGCCTTTGCTTTCTGCCTTGGCACTTGAAATGTCCTCTGGTGCCACATGTCTTAAATACAGCGTTAAAAGCTGGGCATTTTCTGCTCTGACTGCTCTGCCCATATTGCTTACTAGGCTTGCCTGTATTGGCAATGGCAGATGAATGATTCATAATGTGCAGAGTCTGTCTACCCAATAGTGTGACTTCGTACTTGCATCCATTTATGGTTTTTTTCACTTCCGCACTGGTTCTTTCTTCTGCTGTGTGTGTAGGATTGAGGTTTGTATTGTTTTCAGTAAAATCTCCAGACTCTCCATTCAAGTTCTAGCCATTTATCCCAGTGTTCCTCAAAGGTTTTGTCTACCCTTCCCCCCTCACCATGACTCCAAGTAGCTTTGCCATGCCAGCATGTGCTTCATCACTTGAACTCGAGCTTCCCTCTCAGATTCCTACTTTCTTGCACTTGCTGTTTTCCTCACATTCCCCTCTGTGCTTCCTTTCATTTTCTGAGCACTTTCTAACCTTGTAACCATTCCATTTGATATTTTTCCTGCAATCTTTATCTTATTTCGTGGCAATCCTTGAAACTTCCCATGCTCTGCTTTTTCTTAGGCTACTATACAGAACTGCACCGCCATCATCCCATGTTTTGCTGGTTTTCATGAGATCACTCATGCCACCATGTTACATTCTTCAAGTCCACTTAATTGTACCAATCACAGGACAAGGATTGGTGAAACAATAATGTGGATTCCTTATTTAAATATAAGACTATACAAATAATGTTAATCAGGAGGCTATGTATACACGTCTCACTTCTACCATCTGCTGCTGTAGTCAGAATACATGTCATGACACTAACACATGACATCCTGTAAAAGTGGTAGTGATTGACAGCAATTTAAGGCATGCTTTCTTAAAGGTATATATACACCATATTACAACAATGAATATGGCTAGGCAAGCTTATATTGTTATGACTGCTGGATGTTATAAGACAGTTATGTTTTAAACTGTCTCCTTTTTTTTCATTCATGGGATGTGGGCTTCACTGGCCAGGCCAGCATTTATTGCCCATCCCTTGAGAAGGTGGTGATGAGCTAACCTCTTGAACCGCTGTAGTCCATGTGGTATAGGTACACCAACAGTGCCATTAGGAAGGGAGTTCCAGGGTTGATTTAATTAAAAGTAAAATGGAGTAGTTGAGGGGGCATGTGACCTCATACAAAGTCTGCCTGAGACAAACCCATGTGACATGGTTTTCATAGGGACAGGGGCCTGGGTCAAAATCTATTGATATTAAGGTGCAAGTTTTAACACCTGAACACAAAGGAAAAGGCAGCTGTGCTTGCTGCTTGCAGACTCACAGACTGTCAGAGGCAGTCAGATTGAGAGCTTTAGGGAAGAAGACCCACAAAAATTGCTGTTATATCAGGCAGAAGAAAAGGACTGCTTTTGGGTTAACCACCAAATGGAGGGCTGGAGCAGAAACAAGGATTGTGAAGAGTTAGAGACCACAGGGTCACCAGAGGGAAGCTTGTAATGGGAAGTCCATTCAATTACACTTGAGGAATGAGTGAAGGGGACTTTGTTCAAATGGAGACTGGAAGATTCGCCCTGGTGAAGCAGGGAAAAGAGATCCTGTTAGAGCTGGGAGGAGCTTTGGAATTTAAGCTCAAGACTGCTTGTCTACAGAGAGTGAGGTGTAATCTGTAAGCATGGTGTGGGCCTTTAGTTGTGAAGTGAATAGGAAATACCTTTTCTATAGTTTAGTGTATAAGTTGCCTACTGAGTAGTACTTAGTCAAAGTGGATTTTAGTTTGTTTGTTACAATAAAAGTCTTAAAATGTGAAGTCTTGTGTGATCCTTTAAGTCAATCACTGGGAAAAGCATATCTTTTTTTAAAATATTTTCATGGGGTTTAGGTGCCACTGGCTAGGGCGGCATTTATTTTCTAGCCCTTATTGCCCTTGATAAAGTGGTGATGAGCTGCTTTGCTGAACCATTGCGGGCCATGTGGTGTAGGTACTGTACTGTTAGGAAGGGAGTTCCAGATTTTGACCCAGTAACAATGAGGAAATGGCAATAGTCAGGATGGTGTGTGACTTGCAGGGGAACTTGAAGGTGGTGATGTTCCCATGCATCTGCTGCCCTCTTCCTCTAGGTGGTAGAGGTCATGGGTTTGGAAGGTGATGTCAAAAGATTCTTGGTGAGTTGCTGCAGTGCATCTTGTTGATGGTACACACTGTTGCTCTTGTGCATTGTTGGTAGAGGAAGTGAATGTTTAAGGTAGTAGGTAGGGTGTCAATCAAGCGGGCTACGTTGTCCTGGATGGTGTCAAGCTTCTTGAATGTTGTTGGAGCTGCACTCATCTAGACATGTGGGGGGTATTCCATCACATTTTTAAACGTTACCGGTCTCTATGTGTATTGTAACAATGTGGAAGGAGAGATTAAGGGAGGATAGGAGGACAGTGAGCACAGTGGAGAGAGGGCATGAGAGTTGAGATGGAGGATGAAATCACCAAGGATAAGAAGTTGCTTGGTGCAGAGGCTGAGGGAGGACAGCAGCAAAAATATCTCAGAGAGAAACTTGGCTTGATACTTCAGTGGATGGTAAAGAATGGGCTAATCAGGTGAGCTTCACTTTGTGTCTTTCTCTCTGCTGTCAGTGATTGTGCACTTGAGCATTTAATGTTCCATGGCTACTCTCAAAGCTTTCTCACTCTTGGATGCTCTCTAGGATGATCTTTTAGCACTTTTCCTTTATGTACTTCTCTCAGGATATCTCCATCTTGAATCTTCTTTTATTACCTTCTGCTTCTCTTGGTTATTCTTATTCCTCTACAGGCTACTTTCACAAATCTGTGAGCAGACATTACTGCATTCAGAGATCTTGGCCACAGTCTTCCTGGCTTTGTCCCTGTGCCTTTTGCTCTTCTGCACTTTCAATGCGCAAACCCTTTCTCCATATATTATTGACCACAGCCTACCTCTCAGTACAAGTTCTAGCCATTTATCCCAGTCTTCCTCAAAGGTTTTGTCTACCCTTCTCCCCTCACCATGACTCCAAGTTGCTTTGCCATGCCAGCATGTGCTTCATCACTTGAACTCAACCTTCCCTCTCAGATTCCTACTTTCTTGCACTTGCTGTTTTCCTCACATTCCCCTCTGTGCTTCCTTTCATCTTCTGAGCACTTTCTAACCCATCCTTCCTTGTAACCATTCCATTTGATATTTTTCCTGCAATCCTTATCTTTTTGCGTGGCAATCCTTGAAACTTCCCCTGCTCTGCTTTTTCTTAGGCTACCCATACAGAACCGCACCGCCATCATCCCACGTTTTGCTGGTTTTCATGAGATCACTCTTTCCACAATCCTCAGATGCACATTGATTGGCTCCGCCCCCACCAGCCAAACTGTTTATCTTTAAAAGCCACAGTTTGTTAAATGCAATGCCCTCTCAATGCACTTCACTGTGGTCTTGTTGGTTCTACTCTATAATTACTCCTACCTTGTAAAATAATTATCAGCAAATGCCTCAAATTTCTGTGGGCTGGGGGGAAGATCTAAGAAGGGTATGGTGGTATTTTGAAATTATCTAAGGGTATTAGAGCTTGATTATATGGCATTATCTCAAGGTATTGGGGTAGATGTGTCTCAGTAAGATTCTAATCCTTGATCTATAATCTTACTGCAAGTCATTTCTGCAATTTGACCACTCAGGGTTTTGCCTTCTTGCTGTCTTTAGTAGGTCCCCTGAACAGTACTATAATGTCAATATAAAAATCCATTCAATGTGTTCTAATAGACACACTCCATATATTGTGGACCATTCTTATTGATTGACAAAAAAAAATATTGGGCTTAAGAGTGACCAAGGGAGACATTGCAAGCAAGAGTGTGCACAATATTTGATGAACTTTATTTATTCTTTATAGAAAGCACTATTTCATTTGTAGTACTACTGCTGTATCAAAATTGGTGTTTCATCTAACCATGTCAGATATCTTTAATCATTTATTGTATCCTTATACTAACAAAATGAAAAGGGCACTGTTGGAGATTGAAGGATTACAGGGACTTGTTTTACAATTTTGATTAAAGCAGAAATTAGGAAAAGAAAAATGTAAAAGCAACAAAAGTGCAATGAAGATGTTACATCTGAAGTAATTATTATAAAGGAGGCTCAGAGTAAACATACATAGAAACATAGAAAATAGAAGCAGGAGTAGGCCATTCGGCCCTTCAAGCCTGTTACGCCATTCATTATGATCATGGCTGATCATCCAACTCAATAGCCTGCTTCCGCTTTCTCCTCATATCCCTTGATCCCTTTTGCCCCAAGAGCTATATCTAACTCCTTGAAAACATGCAATGTTTTGGCCTCAACTACTTTCTGTGGTAGTGAATTCCACAAGTTCACCACTCTCTGGGTGAAGAAATTTCTCCTAATCTCAGTCCTAAATGGTCTACCCTATATCCTCAGACTGTGACCCCTGGTTCTGGACTCCCCTGCCATTGGGAACATCCTTCCTGCATCTACCCTGTCTAGTCCTGATAGAATTGTATAGGTTTCTGTGAGTAGATATGGAAAAGATAGTTAATCTAAAGCTATAAAAGCATTTTTAAAAATTAAATTAGAACAGGCCATTTTATTCTTCAAACCAACCCTTTCCATAAACCTACCCTGGGCTGTAGTGCAACTATTTAAATTTGTGAGGTAAAGTTTTATCTGCTAACTTACTCATTCTATGGGTAATCAAACTCAGCGCCAGAATATCTGTGCATCTCCACTTTTCAAACCCTCTACAAATGATGATCCAAATCATCTCCAGCCCCAATCATGACCTGTTGAATGCATATTCATCTCAGGTTGTACTCATCCCTATAAACTTCAGTTCCATTCCTTATCAATAACTTATGGCTTTCCTGAAAGAATTAATCACAGCATGGATTGATTCTTCTAGGATTGTGCTATCTCAGGAATGAAAACTTTGCCACTTAAACTGATTATTGGTATGCTACCCACTGAAGAATTGCAATACTGTTCACTGAGCTTGCACCAGTCCAAGAGTGCTTTGTGAAGTGAGATGAGGACGAAAGAGACGTGTTTCCTCAGCACTTCTTTTTGTTTGCTTAAATAAGTGCTTCTCAGTCTACTTTTCCTTCATCCCTGGAAAATTCAGGTTGTTGGCTTATGGGCAGGAGTGGTGGGCGGGCCCGGAGCGACCGGGAAACAGTCACCGCCTGCGATCAGCCCCTGATCGTGATTTCACGCTGGCTGGCCAATTATCAGCCAGCCAGCGTGAAAGGCGCGCTGAGAAGCTCAGCGCTGCTGGGGTGGTGGGGGAGGAGTATGAGCGCAAAAGCCTGTGCATGTGCGGGGGTGCGCGCACCGGAAGCTCACCGAAGGCAGGGAGCTGCCTCAGGGAGCTGAACAATTTTAAAATCAAAAATAAATATTTTTAAAATCTGAAAAAAATGTTCCGACATGGGGCTTGCTCACTTGGGGAGGCTGTGGCATAGTGGCATTGTCACTGGACTAGTATTCCAGAGACCCAGAGTAATACTCTGGAGACCCGGGTTCAAATCCTACCTTGGCAGATGGCAAAACTTGAATCTAATAAAAACCTGGAATTAAAAGGCTAATGATGACTGTGAAACTATTTCTCATTATTGCAATGACCCATCTGGTTCACTAATGTTCTTTGGGGAAGGAAATCTGCCAAACTTGCCTGATCTGGCCTACCTGTGACTCTGGACCCACAACAATGTGTTTGACTCTGCAATGTGCTCTGAACTAGGGCAATTAGAGATGGGCAATAAATGCCGACCTAGCCAGTGACACCCACATCCCATGACCGAATAAAAAAAAATAAACAGAATAAAAATTCTGCCCAAAATATATTTGTTATTTAGTTGTGGAAACCTCATCCCTCCTGTGGGTGAGGTTTGCTAAAAAAAAACAAAAGTCCGCCGATTCGCCCGCCAACCGCACCAAAAAAAATGTTTCAATGAATTGATTAAGGGCCTTAATAGGCTTCCGAATTGTCGGCAGGCGGACCGCAGACTCTCGCACGCACCCGTCGACCGAAATGTCGGGCGAGTGCGCAATGATGTCGGGATGTTCACCCGATGACATCGCACTCTATTTTATGTCCGATTGGGTCGGGCACGTGCCTGCCCGCAGGACATAAGATCCTGCCTTATGAGTTAGGTTTAAATGTAGATTTATTGGTGGCTTCTCAAAACAAAACTAGCTTGAGATTGTTAAAAATGTTTGATTTAATGAGATTTCAATATTATCTTTTTCCAGAGGTTATTCAGCTGACTCTGCCTGAAGATAAGAAGATCAGTATAACCACAGTAACAGTGGGACTGAGCGCTGTATTATCATGCGCTATTCAGGGCACCCTGAGACCACCAATCATCTGGAAGCACAATGGAATCATACTAAATTTCTTGGATCTAGAAGACATCAATGTACGTGACCCATTAGACTTGCCATGTTGTGGAATTTGTTTGCCGCTTTTTACACAATATGTTCATTTAAACTTTTGGTGATAATGTAAAACGGACAATATGAAGTCTACCGTCTACTATCTATCTCTCCACAGCTTAAGTTCCAATGAAGTCAATGGAAATACAAATCAAGGATGACTAAGATAATATAATCTCTTTCATGCCATCCTCAAAAGATGATTATCAAGTGAGCTGTAAAACTGACGGCCAATTCGCTACCACCTGTTTTACACCCCTGACAAAGTTGAAAGTTCTGCCTAACATTCCATTCTCTTAGTGCTATCATACTTCTCTTAATTGGCACAAATTTGCCTTCAATGTGCTTTCCTCAGTCACTGTGCATCAAAGCAAGCAATTATTTTAAAATAACCACGAGACTTTAAGGAATATTAATTTATTTGCCCTGTAGCTGTACAAGCATTTTAGAACTGCATCTCATTTATTTTTCTATGTTTCTGCATCTGCAATATCAGGATCAGAGGCATGTAATTAAGTCCCAGTTGTTCTACCCTCACTTCCCCTAAGCAGGTACTGTGGTGCAGTGCTGAAGTACTATTTTTGCAACTATTCTAAACTTGTGGGTTTGCACGGTTGGTTTATATCAGCATCTGGAGTGCTGGGATTATCCTTATCCAAACTACCTCACTACTTAAAATGTTAAATGCGGTGTATGCCAGGATTTAAATTATCTCAACACGAAAACACAGCAAAAAGAGGGAAAAGAGTGATGCAGTCTTCAAGTCAGATATATTCTAGATGTGAGTAATTGCCCATTTTCATTCAGGGAGATATCTTTAAACAATAAACTTTAAAATGTGAGAATTGTGGCGACAAACTGTATACTTGCTGCACCACCTCGCTCCAAAAGATAAGACCATAGCTGAAAGTTGCAAAGTTGGCTGTCATGTGGACCCTGGGGTGGTCAAATATATCATTCTTCCCTATACTGTATTCTCTCTGTCTCTTCATGCCCCTTTTCTTGCTTTTTTGTATCTTTTTTTTTTACAAAACCTAATCTGGCCATGAGATTTGCAAGTGCTTTCTTCTTGCTTTCTCATACTATGATCAATTTATATTAACCACTGCAACCTGTAAGACAATTCTCAGTACTTTAGGGCATTCTGTTGATCAGCAATGCTGTATTTTTCTGAAGAGCATATTTCATTTTTGTGTTTATTTTTTGCTTGGACTACCTGCTCTTCATTATAAAACTGTGAATGTTTATGTTGATTTTGCAGGATTTTGGGGATGATGGCTCCCTTTACATTACTAAAGTTACAACGATCCACATGGGGAATTATACCTGTCATGCTTTTGGCTATGATGAGCTCCTCCAGACCCACATCCTGCAGGTGAATGGTTAGTAAATGTCTTACCTGACAGTCATGGACAGTCTTCAAATACCAGCTAACATGTAATCTGATTATTTTCCAATCACAAATTAAGTTTTATAAATATCTAGTTTAGCTGCTATGGCAACTTGACTCTTCTGGTATCTATACTTGTTATATCTCTTGAAATTGAACAAATATTTTGTCAATAGCAAGATAATTGAGCAGAGTGCCTCAGATCTTGCTGGAAAAATAATGTTGTATTAATGACGCGCATCATTATTAATATGAAAATTTGCTGACTAATGCAGGGGATTAAGAAATTAGGAGGTGGGTAACTCTAGAACTTAGTGGCTCTATTTACTCCACTCTGTGGCTGGGATGTTCCGGCCCTGTTGCGGAAGGGACCCGCCACAAGCGAGATGGCGCCCCAGCCAGAAATCCATTGACTTGCAGCGGGACTGGAATATCCTGGCAGTGGGTGGGTGCAGAAAATCGCGCCCTGCGTCTTTGCTTTGCAAACAAAAATCTCAAACTTAGGGCAGGATTTTCCCCCTGTCGGGGGGGACGTTGAAGTGTGGGTGAGCAAAGGCGCGCCTCCGATTGGTGCCCCCGATTTGGGGCATGCCACCATTTTACGTGGGTGGGCAAATTAAGGACCGCCCAGCGTGACGTCCGCACGGATGCGTTATGCGCTTCCTGTGCAGGCCGGGGTGGGGGAGGAATCCCAAAATCACAAAAGACCACACTCATCTCCCTGAGGCTACGTGTTGCCTCAAAATAGAGCCTATTTTGGTCCTACTTTCAAAAATATTAAAAATAAAAAATAAAAAATTCCCTGACACGTCCCCTCAAGTGACACTGTCACATAAGTTGGGACATGTACATAACTTTTTTAAAAACTTTAATTAAATTTTTAAAACCTACGTGAAAGCTCATCCTGCCCATGGATGAGGTTTTCTGCTTTTTCTAACGCCTGCCACGGCTCCTGGCCTGCCCGCCAACCTTAATGTTGGACAGGCAGGTCCATTAATTAGTTTGATGACTCTGTCAATGGCCTCAATAGGCCAATGACAGGTCGGTGGGCTCACAGCTGATTTTGCTGAGCCCCCACCTACCTGAAAATTGAAATGGGGCGCAGTGACGTCAAGAGTTCTGCCCACATCACCGCACGTAATTTTCACATCGCGAGAGGGCCCCACCCACCCCTCGCCAACGGGAAAATCCTGTTTTTAGTTTCCCCATTATTTTTAAAACTTGTTGGGTTCCCACATTAATTGCCCATTAAACTCACCATAGATTGAGAACTGTTTTAACAAATGTGATACTTGTTAATACAGTGCCAATCAAGCTCCCTGACCAGGAAATTAAGCAATTTAAACTGTGGTGTCTCATTCCTTCAGGTGGTAACTTGTTGTTTGCGATGTTAAAAAAGTCAAATTTTAAATTTTTACCTTTTTCTTACTGTTCCGTTCCATTACTGTTCTCCCTCTCTTTATTTCTCTTTCTGTACCTGATTTTACCAATGTACCCCCTCAGTTATTCCTTTGTTTACTTGGGCAGAATTTTACAGCTCGTCCTGCTGATGGGACTTTCCAGTCCCAAAAAAGACAATGGATTTTGAATGGCTTGTCACATTTCACCACCCTGCCCCTGCCACAAAGGGGCCGGAAAATTCCGCCTTTTCTTTCTTTCTCATTCCTTATATCTCACGGGGCAGAATTTTGCCCTTGGCGTGCAGGATTGGCAGGGGCAGTCGGGAAGCCAACCGCTGCCCGCAATCAACAAGGCTCTGCGATTTCACGCTGGTGGGCCAATTAAGGCCCGCCCAGCATAATACGCGAGCAGCAGTGCTGATCATTGCCTGTGTGGGCGGGGGGAAGAGGGCGAGCAGGCCTAGCACGTGTGTGCAAACGAGCGCCAAATAATCTCCCTGATGCAACTCCGTGCCTCAGGGAGATGAAGAATATATTGAAAAAACTATTAAACAACAGAAAAACTTAATAAAACATATCCCCTCATATGACTCTGTAACATGAGCAGTGACAGGTTTTTAATTAAAAATTAAAGTTTTTATTTCATTTGTATTTGCTTTGGAAACCCCACCCTGCCCATGGACAAGGTTTCCAAAAAACTGCAAAGGCTGCTTGGCCTTTTTGCCTGCCCGTCAACCATTAGGCTGAACAGGCAGTGAAAAATTAAGGACAATTGCGAAATTAATAGCCTGAATAGGCCTTTTAATTGTTGGTGGGCGCGCTGCCAGCTCTGGCGCGCGCCCACCAACCGAACTATCACACAACTAAACATTGACCTCAGCATGCTCGGCCAACATCAAAGCGCATCACTTCACGCTCAGTTGGGTTGGGCACGCGCCCGCCCGCCGAGCTAAAAATTCTGCCCATGGGCTAAGCCCCCCTATTCACTGAGATCTCAGCTGCCCTGTTGCCCTCCCCATGGTGTTATCAATTCACACTTCCAGCGTACACATGTTTTGAGCTGAAGGTGCAGAAAATAAAAAATCTAACAGCAAGATGTCCCGCTCCAGCAAGATCTAGCCCATCTGTTTATTTGTAATTAACAGGTGAGAAAGACCTGAGACAAGTATTAATGACAACAGCCTTCATCTTTCAGATTCAGCCCAGCGACACATGATAATGATGATTAAAGACTCCACATCTGCTTTTACCATCTTAATCACATCAGAAAACTGACTTGGAAGTTTGTGGGTTAAACTTGTACAGAATAAGTGTCAGAAGAATGACTTTAGTCGTATGTTGGCCGCTGTTGAAATCCCAACCTCAGCTAAAATTTGCACTAGTTTTCTCTGGAAAGTGTTTTCCCAAGCATTCTCCTGAAACTGCAACATAGGACATAGGGCCATGAAAATATATAGGAATGCAAAAGACCATTGTGGTCAAATACAAAAGCAAAATAGTCCGGATGCTGGAAATCTGAAATAAAAACAGAAAATGCTGGGAACACACAGCAAGTCAGAAAGTCTGGCAGCACTGGTGGAGAGCGAAACAGTTACTGGGCAGAAATTTTCCCCTCTGCCAGTGGCGGGTTTTACGGCAGCCGGGAGTGGAAAATTTGTATAGAGGCCAAAAATTGGATTCCCACCGGTGGGAAAACAGTTTGGAATTTTCCCCTCACCAATTTTGTGGTTGGATCAGGTTTCTCGCTGATCCATGGCGGGAATGCCATTTGCATGCATTGCCATGTCATGGATGCTACTCGCCAAAATCAGGAAGCCCCTCCCAATCTACTGCCACGTCAGCTGGAAATCAATCCGGTCTGAATCACGTTTGGAAATAAGTGGCGTGCAGCTATCGGCCCTTACTTTGCTTGTGACTTTGAGGTGAGTGCAACATTTAAAGCCTACCTGCAGTAGCACTGTTCTGGGTTCTCACCAATGCCAGTGAGATAGTACACTGGTGGGGGTGCAGGGTTGCTCTGCTCACTGGCTTGCTCAGTTCTACAGGAGGTTGTTATCTGCAGAGCTCAGGCAGGGCTACACACAAGACACAGACCTGCATTGTGACCAGGGGAGGGAGGGGCAGGATGGAAGGATGACAGGGACTTGGGGGACAATGGGCAATAGTGGAGTTGGAGAGTTGGAGGTGGGGGTGAAAGAGGAAGGAGTCATGGGAAAATGGGCAATGGAGGGTTGAATGGGGGGGGTGGGTAGGAGGAGGAAGGAGACACTGGAAATAATGGGCTATTGTGGGGTTGGAGAGGGGGTCAAGAAGGGTAGAAACATGGGAGACAATGGGCAATGGTGGGGTTTGAGTGTGGGGTAAGGAGGAAGGAGACATGGGGGACAATGAGCAATGGAGGGTTTGGGGAGGGAAGGAGGAAGGAGACACGGGGGACAATGGGCAATGGAGGTGTTGGAGTGTGGGGGGGAAATGATGGCAGGCAGAGAGGAAACCAAGAGTGGAGAAGCTGGAGCCCAACATGGAAGACTGGAATGCATGCACAGAAGGGGTTAGATGGGAATCGAACTGTATGAATGGGGCTGTATGCATACAGACTCTGGAATACAAGGGGGGTTTGTGTTAGTGTGGCACAAGAGGGATGGGTTGAGCAAAGACACATGGAGGTGGGGAGGGGAAAGGTTTGCACATGAGGGACAGGTAACTCAGAGACCCATGGGGATGCGGAGAGACTGTGTTATCATCAGTAAAGAAGGAATGGGAGAGCTCATTGAAAGACAGCCATTGTCCCTGGCCTGGGGCCAAGAGGTCAGGGTAAGAGATAAAAGCAGTCCAGGGATTTAGTGGACCTCACAGTCAGGGTGACAGATAAAAGGCAGTCCTGGGGCTTAGTGCATCTCACAGTCAGGGTGAGAGATAAAAGGCAATCCTGAGGCTTTGCGGGCCAGGCCACAGGGCTATGTGTGGCACAAACATTGTAGTCCCACTCCAGGGAGGGGCAAAGCCTGCGTGCTCAACAGGGATAAGACACACCTTGGTGTCCAGGGCGTGGTCATGGTTTTACAGTCATTGGCCGTGGTCTTGTTTGCTTTGTTACTGGGCAGCAGATGGGATGGTCAGGGTTACGGGAGGCAACTGCAGCATGTAAAGGGAGAAGACGAAATAAAGAGGGTGGTATTCAAAACTCTCCTGGGGTGGGTGGAGGTGGCGGGGGCATCTCCTCCATACATGACCATGCACACAGCCTTGAGATGGGAAATGGTGAGGTCCACATTGGGCATGGGGACATCTACAGTGATGGGTTCAGGTGGGAGGGTTGGAATATCGACCACAATAACTCGGATCCAGGATTACTGGAGGGGGTGGTGTTGGAGGATAACAGGACCGAGCGCTACCTACACACCATGGGGTTCCAGGAAGATTGGAGGAACCTGGACTCTCACATGGGGAAGGTCAAAGTTGGTCTCAAAATAGAAGCACATCACCACCATCTTTCAAGCTGAAGTTGTGGCGCAATTAAAAATTGAACCTGGAAAAGAATCAACTTGGGAGGGGTCTGAGTCAGTGTGGGAGGGGCCCAGGGCTGCACTCAGCAGCCCTTTCAGGGGGCACCCTCAAACTGGTCGGAGTCTCAACATTGAAATGGGGTCGCAGCTGAGGGAAAAGAGGAAGACTTCCTTGAGAAGGTGCAATTGGAGCCGTTGCCTTTTGTTGTGCTTTAACGAGAGACTGCAGGAGTCAGTGGTTTAACAGAGGTATATGATAGTGGGAAATGCAGGCATTAAGGAAGCACAGCTGGTGCATGTCTGCCAGATCATCAGTGAAAGCCTCTAATGTGCTTTCTCCAATTGGCATGGTTAATGGGTCAAAAGGCATCCAGTCAGGGCTGAAGTGCAAGTTCACCTTGATCAATGTACAAGATCAGAGATTGCAGGAGTGCCTTTTGTAAGGTGGCACATTTCATTACTGTCCAAACCCCTCCACAGCTCTGTGGGATTGAAATGTCAATATCAGGATCGGCATTATGGTCATCTAGTTCTGTGAGTGTGCACCTCAGCTGCAAGGCCGTATCAGTGAAAAACGAATAGCACAGCTCCAGAGCATGAAATAGGTTTTCTGTTTGCAAGTAGCGGTCAACCATATTTGCACAGTATTTATTAATCTCTTGCATACAAGTCCCCAGGGAGAAGGAGGTTTTTAATACTGGAGCCTGTGCTCAATGCTGCCTTCTTGATGGCAGTGATCCAATTAAGGAGGAGGAGAAGGGCCTGGTGCCACCTAGATCAGCTTTGAGAGGAGGCCCAGTCTCAGGTCCATGGTCCAGAGAAGCCCCAGTGACACTCAGAGGATGAGGAGGTTAGACCCATCCCACCAATCCACACGACCAAAAAGACTTTCCAATCTCAAGATGGGCGACAGACAATGCCGCGCACGTCTGCACTTGTCAAGAGAGGTGGATCATGTCTGCGATGTTCTGCAGGAGGATCTAATGCCCTAAGGGATGGTAGGACATCCCCTGCCAGTGACCCTGAAGGTCACTGCCACACTCAATTTTTTAACCTATGGATCATTCCAGGGATCCACAGGGGACCTATGCTGCATCTCACAGTCCTCAGCACATAAAGTATCAAGGAGGTGACAGATGTCCTCTAAAGTAAGGTTCATCATTATGTGAACTTCACATTCAATGAATCTAGCCAAGCTGCTAGATTTCTGGGATTTGCAGCTAGCTCAGGCTTCCCTAGAGTACAGGGTGCACACATGTGGCATTGAGAGCTCCATGTCACCAGCCCCTGATGTTCATGAACAGGAAAGGGTTCCACTCCATCAACATTCAATAGGTCTGTGATCATCAGAAGCACATCATGCATGTTTGTGCCAGGTACCCTGGGAGATCCCATGATTCATACATCCTGAGTCACTCCCAGATGCCACACATATTCAAAGGCCCTCAGCGAATACAAAGATGGCTGCTTGGGGATAAGGGGTATTTGCTCAAACGATGACTCATGACACCCGTACTCCATCCACTGAGCCAATCGGAGGACAGATACAACACGGCACATAAGGCAACACGATCCATCATCAAGCAGACCATTGGCATCCTGAAGATGTGCTTCCGATGTTTGGACTGCTCTGCTCTTCAGTACTCTCCACAGAGGGCGTCCCATATCATCGTCATCTGTTGTGCCCTTCACAACCTTCAAAGGGTCACCACGTTTATGAGAAACTTTCAGTGGACATTGATGTACACGCAAGGTTGGAGAGAGCATCATGGCTGCAGGTCTTGTGCTTTGACACTGCCAATGAAGGCAGGCTTCTCATTTGGAGAGACAATTACAGCTACCTCTCCAAGGCTAGTGAGGACACCTAGTCCCATGCTGTCTTGTAATGAGAATGGTTCTTCACACACTTTGCAGACACTTGCAGTAAAAAGTTCAGCACATCTCCTAGACATAACATAAGGGTAGAGTGACTATCACAAGTCAGCTACACATCAAATAATGTGAGAGTCACAAATGGAGGCGAACCCTGAATGGGAGCATGACTCACCCTTGCAACAAGAGGGCACATAGATGCATATGCATGGCACTTTCAAATGACGAGACCATTCTCTTGAACAGCTAATATATTTACAAAGGTGCCTGCTTTTAACTGTGATTGAACGCCCGTGACACAGAAGTGATTTCAAAGCTTCTTAATTTTTCTAACTCTACCACAGCATATAGGTACATCCCTGACATCTGCAGCAGAAGTGGAGGTTGCCTGCTGACTGGTGTGTTCTAGTTATCTTTGATGACTTTGGTGGGTGTCCTCTAGAGGACCAAGAACTGGAGGGTCCTGGCCTGCTTTTGGCCTCCTCTGTAGGGCAGGTGAACCCTCCTCAGCCTGTACAGCAGGAGGTGATGGGTCACAGGCAGAGGGGATTGGGTAAGGCTGGACACAATCGGAATCACCTGGTTGGATGGGTATCCAACTGTTGCTCCTCCCTGTGGGTGCCCAAGGGCCCCTGCCTGACTCCTTGAGGAGAAGCGGCTCCTGGAGGGAGATTGAGGTGCCCTGCCCGCCTCTCGCCTAACCACTGATAGATCCCACCAGTGCCTAAATCGATGAAGTGCAGGTCCGAGCGCAAATCCGGCAGGATCAGCTGGACCAAGGACTCCAAGGTGGTGCAACCTTTCCACTGGAAACTTCGAGATGCTACATGTGAGAGCCACAACATCAGAAAGAACGTGGACAGATTCCTGCATCCTTCACTCTAGTCTGTTGACTGCCTCTTACAACTCTAATTGATTTTCCACCGCCTGTCATTGCATCTGCAGCATGTGTGCCATTGCCGTTTCCAGAGGCTCATCATCAGACTAGGATTCAGCGGGTGATTGATCTCCTCCAGTCCTCTGAGTGCCAGAGACCTGGGCTGACACTGCCTCCGAGTGCTGTGGAGACATGTCCGTGAGTTGTCCCACAGAATGTGACCCCCAAGCCTATTCTATAACTAGGACCCACTGGGTAGTTTGTCTCTGAGCTGGTGAATGCACAAGGGTCTTCTTCTAATGGGTCCTCATCTTCCTCGTCTGAGGTGACCTTTGGGACAGGGCTTATATTGGCTCTGGAGCTCTGTCTCGACCATGCTAGTGCCTGTAAGAGAGAGAAGATAGACTTAGATCATGAACAGACTGAATACAACATTGCATGTCATTCACTGAGAATGTCAGGATGTAATCAACTCATGGAGAGCTCAACCATACTGGCTTGCTTGGTGAGGCCGATCTCACCTTCCCCACAGGAGTGATATCTGTTCTCACCCACCAACTTGCCCTTTAGGGAAGGAAATCTGTCGTCCTTAATTGGTCTGGCCTGCATGTGACTCCAGACCCACAGCAATGTGGTTGACTCTTAAATGCCCTCTGAACAAGGGCAATTAGTGATGGACAATAAAATGCTGTCCTAGCCAGTGACGTCCACATCCCCTGAACGAATTAAAAAAAGCTCAGCAGCATCCTCCTTGAATCTGGTCAGCTCCAGGATGTCAGCTCTCCCTCCTCTCTCCCTCTTGTTGTGGGCAAGCTTGGCCTGCATGAAGACAAATGAAAGGAATTTGATGAGAAGGGAAACTGATCTGGACTAACCATGTAAATACTGTGGCTACAAGAGCAGGTCAGAAGCTAGGAATCCTGCGGTGAGTAACCCACCTGCTGACTCCCCAAAGCCTGCCCATCATTTACAAGGCACAGGGCAAGAGTGTGATGGAATACTCCCCACTTGCCTGGATGACTGCAGCTCCCCACAACACTCAAAAGCTTGACCCCGTCCAGGACAAAGCAACCCGCTTGATTGCACCACATCCATAAACACTCACTTCCTCCACTGCCAACACACAGTAGTGTGTACCATCTACAAGGTGCACTGCAGGAATTCACCAAGGCTCCTTCGACAGCACCTTCCAAACCCATGACCACTACCATCTATGAGGACAAGGGCAGCAGATACATGGGAACACCACCATCTAGAAGTTCCCAACCAAGTCACTCAC
This sequence comes from Carcharodon carcharias, assembly GCF_017639515.1. Lineage (NCBI taxonomy): Eukaryota > Metazoa > Chordata > Chondrichthyes > Lamniformes > Lamnidae > Carcharodon > Carcharodon carcharias. The sequence goes on along the minus strand of NC_054474.1, from coordinate 38,616,385 downwards.
CATCCTGACTCGAAAATATATCGCCGTTCCTTCACTGTCACTGGATCAAAATCCTGGAACTCCCTTCCTAACAGCATTGTGGGTGTACCTACACCACATAAACTGCAGCAGTTCAAGAAGGCAGCTCACCACCACCTTCTCAAGGGCAATTAGGGACGGGCAATAAGTGCTGGCCCAGCCAGCGAATCCCATGTCCGATGAATGAATTAAAAAAAGAGATGGAGGAGAGGTTAGGAAGCATGCGTTCCCCTGTGTGTGCTGAGCCCCTGCCAGTAAGGGCTAAAGATGGAGTTTGTGCAGCATGATAGATGAGATGTTAAAATGTCCATTAGATAGTCATTGGTGATCTGTCCCCCAGTAATATTATGTGAGACCCCTGAGCAGTGTAACCCTTTGAGTGCATGACGCCATTATGAGACTGTGAGATTGTAATGAGCTGAAGGTTAACTTATCCACTTACCCTGGCGGAGCGGATGAGATCATTCATCGTCTTACTGCACTGAATGGCCTTTCTCAGGCAGTTGCCCAATGCACTGACCTTGCAAATGCCTTATGCCTCCCAGGCTGGCGCAGTGAGGTTGGTGGGCTTCCTGGAGCCATCCCTGTTGGTGGATTTCATTGATGATAGCCTCCAGGGAGTTATTACTAAACCTCGCGGTAGCTTTCTTCTTGTACGCAGCCTTCTGGAGATATCTCCTTCACAAAGCTGTGCTGGAGAGAGTGAATATGTGTGCTTGGGCAGTGGGTGAATATGGCATCCAGACCTTCAAATCCATTAGGTGACGGCAGAGTGGATGAATCAGTTCCCGACCCGCCACGTGATTCGGAGAGATACTCACCTGCATAATTAATTAGCTACCAAGTGTGAAATCAGATGTGGTTTTCCACCAGGCTGCCCAGCGGGAAATACACCACGGCTTCAAAAATGTAAATATCCGCCCAATGTTTTAGATCTGTGACTTTGCATCAAAACCAGTCATAATTTTTAGAAAATCTATAGATTTTTATACAAGGTATGGACAGGGTCAATGGTGACAAATTGTTCTCACTCAAGAGAATATCAAGAACTAGAGAGCACAGATTCAAAAGAATTGGCAAAAGGAATAATAGTGATATGAGGAAAAATTTTTTTCTCAGAGGGTTGTTGGAGTCTGGCGCAAACTTCATGAGAGGGTGGTGGAGGCAGGTTCAGTCGAGGTATTCAAAAGAAATTGGATTGCTATCTGAAAAGAAAGAATGTGCAAGTTTAAGGGGATAAGGCAGGGGAGTGGGACTAGATAGAATGCTTTTTCAGAGAGCCAGTGCAGATTCGATGGGCTGAATGGCTTCCTTTTGCACTGGAAAGATTCTGTGATTCTGTGATCTAAATCACAAATCTCCAAAACATCTGCAGCCCTCTGTGGCTCCACTTTTGGTGGCTGTGCCTTCAGTTCCCTAGGTCCCGAGCTCTGGAATACCCTCCCTACACTTCTTCACCTCTCTACCTCTCTTTCCTCCTTTAAGACACTCCTTAAAACCTACCTCTTTGACCAAGCTTTTGGTCATCAGACTTAACATCTTAAGTAACTCAGTATCATAATTTGGGCTGGATTTTACTCTCCCCTTTGGCGGATGTGAAGACAAGGGGCACATAAAATCCTGCGAGTGGCCTTCCTGCTGCCTACTCACCCACCCCTGACCTGTCTGGAGTTGGGGCAAATATCAAGTGGCCCTCCCGCTCTTGGGACCCATGCCAAGCGTGAAGTGCGGCAGCTTTAGCTGCTCAAGCTGGTATCGGGCAAAGGGGAGGACACCTCCTTTGCGAGCCCCATGGGTCCGTTGGAAACACCCCTGTCCCAAAGTCATTTTCCCCCCTTTAATCTTTCCCCTCAGCCTCTTGAACCCAGCCCCCATCCCCCACACCCCTCACTCTCTTCGTTGAGACCCCAACCCCTGACTCACCTGGGCTCCTCAGCAAGGTGGGACTGCCTGCTCCCGGCTGGCACTGCTGGGACTACAGAGCTGCTGGCCATCCAATTGGCTGGCAGCAATCTAAGGCGGGACTTCTTCCTGGGAAAGGTGTGGAAGTCTGCTCCCGACGTTAAATTGCTGCAGGGCAACCTTCAGGATTGTGGATGGGCTCACCCATGACCTTTAAGCTTGGGGGGAGGGGTTGAGGACCACAGCAACCCCTAAAGTCCAACCCTATGTTTTGTAATGCTGTTGTGAAGCACCTTGGGACATTTCATTTTGCTAAAGACGCTATATAAATGTATGTTGTTGTTGTAAATGCTTCCCAAATTGGCTTTTGCTATTGGTTTATTGCATGGAAGGTAAATGAAAAATTAATCAGCTAACATTTGGGCTCCAAGCCTTTGCTAATGCCCCAAGTGTGTAAAATTTAGTTTTCATCCAGAGCAAAATATCTTTGTCTTGACTAATTTCCAGTTCAATAAATAAAAAATGAACTACTACCATTGGGAGTAGTTGAGGCAAATAGCATAAATACATTTAAGGAAAGGCTAGATAACCATATAAGGAAAAAGAGAATAAAGTGTTATGCTGATAGATTTAGATGAGGGAAAATGAAAAGAGACTCAACTGGAGTATGAAGCCAGTATGAATTGGTTAGCCAAATTTCCTGTTTCTGTATTATATACAGTATGTAACTTTAAAAATAATCTTGCTTGGTTCTGACAGAAAGCTTGTCTCCTACCTCTATTTTAAAACATGTTTAAGGACAAGCCATAGCCATTTGGACACCTGGGGATAAATTTAATCCATCCCACTTGTTAGCATCTTGACTGCACTGGATCAGCCAATCATTTAAAACTCTGCACAATTTTAATTGGGAAAACTGTGAAAGGACAACGAATCCAATCCCGTTAGTTTCTTGTCTGGTGTGTTAAGTTAAAGCCCAATAGTTTAATTTAAATTCCCTAATTGCTACAGTAGAAACCAAGTTCAAACAGACAATGTTTAATTCACCTATCCTTCACTTTTGCTTTTCTGGTGAATATCAGAAAGCATTGAAGGTCAAAATCCATTTCAGTATAGCAAAGCAATATATTTGTGCATCATAGTTTTGTTGGACAATATATTGAAATCACTCCAAAATTTTAAACTTTCTGTTTGAACTTTATTGGTTGACCTAGAAATGAGGAAAATAAATAAAGAACTTTGCAGCGTAGCGTAAGGAAGAATTGACTTCAGATAACTTTTAATGACCATCCTCAACGTGTCGTTCAGTCAGACCCCCTGTCTAGTGTGTGAAACTAAAGCAAAAAATGCCAGAGATGCTCAGCAAGTCAGACAGCATTTGTGGAGAGAGAAACAGAGTTAATGGGCTGAATTTTACAGGCCACCTGCAGACAGGAAAACAGGCAGGTTGACCCGTAAATTAGGGCACTGTGCTCTCTGCGATGTACCCGTCGCCACCCCATCCACCCTGGACCTGTCACAATTTTACGAGTGGTGGGGAATGCGTAGGATGAGCCACCTGCCTTTGACTCAATTGAGGTCCATAAATGGACAATTAATGCCCAGTTAAGGGCCTCATCATGCCACCGTTCTGATTTAAGAACTGTGCCCAATGTGTAGCCCCGGCAGGTTTAAACCTTCGGGTTGCTAGTCAGTGAAAGGGGTTGCCTTCTTCCCAGGCCCCTTGTGCCAATCAGAGGCTCGCCAACAAATTTCAGGTCAATAGCTTTTCACCAGAATTGACAGAAGGCTATCAAGCTGAAACGTTAACTCCATGGTCTGGCTGAGGGCAGGGTCCCCACACCCAGTGTAAATTTCGGGGGCCAGCCCGCCTCTGCTTGACCTACTCGCCCCACTGTAATTTTTTGGGCAACGGTCCTTTAATTAGCATGAGGCAGGACTTCCATCTGTCTCCAGGCATAAGTCCCGCCTTATTGAGTTGTAGGCCGGTCAGAGATCAGCATCTCTGTGCCACGCCAGGATCGGTGGCCGCTGCCAGCTTTGCAGAAGGCCTGGGAGGAAGAGGAACCATGGATGTCCCCAAGCCTAGGTAAGTCCAGGACCTTACCGGGATTGGCTTGCCAAGCTGCACGTTGGACTCAGGCTTCCCTTCCATCTGTTATATTGGAGAGGAGGTGGGATGAAGCCCTTAACTGGGCATTAATCGCCCACTTAAGCGTCTCACTTGGGCCATGGCTGGCGGCCTTTCCAACCATTTGTAAAATTGCAGTGTGGCAGGAGGTGGGGGGGAGGGGGGCGGTGGTGTTGGCGGCGAGCATTCTGCCAATAGCTTGTTATCCTGTTCCTGGGTGACGCACAAAATTCAGTCTCATTTCTCCACAAATGCTCCCTGAATTTCCAGCATTTTCGTTTCTTATTTCAGATTTCCATCATCCACAGTATTTTGCTTTGTGAGCATGTGAGACAATTTGGAAGTTCCCAAAGTACTTCTAAATTAAAGGACTTTACAATTAGTTTCTGTAATGTCTCTCATGAGGGCCAGTCAGCTCAGTTGTTTAGATAGCATGTGGATCAGATTAGTGCCAACAGTGCAAAGTTTGAAGCCTGTTCAAGCTGAGGTAGATTCGGTGCCTACCTCTTCACCCTACCTGTACTAAAAAATCATTGCATTTTGTGCTGTGGTTCAACGAATAATCACCAAGGACCTCCCTTCAGGCAGAGAACTGAACAAGAAGAAAGTCTCTCGCATGCAAAGCACACTACCTTCTGTGAGAAACACGGTATTATCATTATGAGATGAGGTGAGTTCTGTTATTACCTGTTGTTTTCATTCTGATCTAGGATATTCATTGAGAAACTCTCTTTTCTTCTATTTCTTCAGTCCCTCCAGTGATCAGAGTGTACCCAGAAAGCCAGGCACAAGAGCCTGGTGTGACTACAAGCTTAAAGTGCCATGCTGATGGAATCCCCAACCCCAAAATTACCTGGCTGAAGAATGGTCTAGATATTACTTCAACATTACCTAACCAACTTGTGCTACTAGGTAGTATCAAATTCCATTGGCATAATCTGTTGGTGAACATAATAATGATATTTGCTTTCGTATAGCACTTTATTGCATCAAAACTTCACAAAACATTTCACGCGGCAAGCTTCTTTTGAAGTTCAAGGACTGATTAAGTTGGCAAATGCAGCATCCATTCTACCTTTCTGCACCTGCAAGGTCCCGCAAGCAGCTGTTAGATTCATTCACGGTAAATGTATTTTACCGTGAATGAATATTCAATCAATTGGACTAAGGACTGTTTAATACTAGATTTATTAGAGGTTTCAAGTTGGCCCATGTCTGCTGGTGGTTTCTACCTATGATCTAGATATCTGTGCATAATCGGCCTGACACAAAGCAAATTTGCATCAGCGATTAGTTTCGCAGATAAAAGAATTCAGATGCATGAATTTCAAATTGATAATACTATTCATTGATACACCCAACATTCTAATACTAATGTACATGCAGAATCAATTGTAGGAAGTTAAGAGCAAGTATGACAATGAAAGTGCCCTGCTGTAAGTTGTCCATATAGATGGGTCATTTCCATTATCTAAAAGGACATATGCCCACTGAATCACTAACTAAATTGATGCATTGAGCGATTATCTAAAAGGACATCCAACCACTTAAAAAACACCTAAAAGGATTGACACCTACTGGAGCATCATCTACATGACGACATACATGACGCACCCTCATCTGAAATAAATTAAAACTAAAAACAGCTAACTTTGCGATCCATCTCAGTGCCAAATTGAAACATAGGGCTGAAATTTACGAGGTGAGCCAAGACCCTGATGTTAAGGTAAAAGGCGAGTTCCAAACCCATACTTGCCGGCAGTGGGACCTACTCATCAATTTTACCACTGGCAGCCTCTTATTTGGCCGCCTGTGGACCTGCCATTCAATTAAGGACAGCAGGTGGGCTCTTGATGCTGCTGGCCCAATCACAGGGCTGGCAGCTCTGAAACCTCAGCAGCACCACCAGTAGAAGCGATTGCTGAAGAAAACAGACCTTGGGCTGAAAAATTGAAAGTATGTCTAAGATGATTCCAATTCTTTTTTAACTTGTTAATATTTAAATTTTGATATTATTGTGAGGTTGGCACTTTTAAAAACAATACCTCTTTTAAAAATTTTCAACCTTAATTTCAATCCCTCCACAGCCTCACCCCTGCCTATTTATGTAAACTATTTCTGCAAGCCCTACAAACCTCCAAGATCTTTGCATTATTCCAATTCTGGTGTCTTGCATCCCCAGTTTTCATCGCTTCATCACAAAGGACAGTGCCTTCAACTACATAAACGAGTGCTAAACTCTAGAATTTCCTCCCTAAGCCTCTCCATCTCTCTACCCCTCTCCTCTTTTGAGATACTCCTTAAAATCTATTTCTTTGACCAAGCTTTTGGTCAACTGTCTTAGTATCTTAGTATCTCCTTACATGGCTCAATTTCAAATTTTGTTTGATAATCACTCCCATGAAGCACTTTACTACATTAAAGATGCTATTTAAATGCAAGTTCTTGTTGTTATGCCTTTGTTTTTGAATGGTGACTATCAATGCAGAATCACTTTGTCTTGTGCATTTTTGTTTGTGTTCCACATTTCTATAGCAAATGGAGGTGAAATTCACATTAACAGTGTGCGTTATGAAGACACAGGGGCATATACTTGCATTGCGAAGAACGATGCAGGAGTTGATGAAGATATCTCATCTCTTTTTGTCGAGGATTCAGCTCGAAAGACTCGTATGTCTAAAATGTGTTAAACCACTTGTTATTATTGAACTTGCTCTGAGCTTAATTGGTGCATGAAAGAAATTGAAATAACACCAACTCTTGATCATATTGATAGTTATATAAGGGAACTGAGTGTCACAGAAAGTTAGAACATTATCTTTTCCAGCAGCCGTGATTGGCCAGTTGAAAGTCTTCTGTCTCTGCCAATTGTTTGAAATGAGTTTAGAAAAGTTCCTCAGACCATGAGGAGTCCACAGTACTAACTGATATAAAATTAAAGTTTTCAGTCCTAATCAGAGACAATTTAAGATGGCTAACGGAGGAATAGCACAGTGGTATAGGCAGAATTTGTTTTCAGAGTTATTAGAGTATGAGCTTGGCAGTCAACACAATACTATTTCATAAGATTTTTTTTTTCAAATCAACAGTTAACAGTAAGATTCAAATAGAAACATCATTATTTCCATTAACACGTTAAAGCGAGGAAAATAAAGTCTTCTGAGACTAAAACTCTATAGCACAAAGTCCAATCTTCCGACTCCTTGGGCTGGAATTTATAGTCCCCCTGCCAGGCATGTTTTTCAGCAGTTGGGGGGCTCATAAAATAAGAAGGCTGCCAAGCCCCACCACCTTCCACCCAACCCCAAGTTGTCCTCCATTATATGGTAAGTGGGCAGGCGCTGAAATCGGGAGCTTGCCCGCCTTTTTTAAATACATAACTAAAGGTCAGTCAAACTTGTTACCAAGTCATTTGACCTGAATACTACGCTGCCCATGCCATAAAATGGTTGGCACGGGCAGGCTGGCAGGAGTGGACAGGCCGTTTTTTAAACAGAAGTGGTTAACAGGGAAGGGGGTGGCATCCTCTGGCACTGCCCTGTGCACCTCAGATGCACCCCCACTCCAACATGTTACTCCCATTTTGTTCCTACCCACCCCCACTCTTTGTCCCTCCCCACTAGCGTCCAAAACCTCACCCCCAAACCCCCTGCTATGCCCGCTAGGCTGCCCAATGTCTCTCACCCTAAAAGCAAGGGACTTAGTGGGGATCTACCGAAGTTCTGCATGAGCCTGCTTGAAGTCCCAGCAGCGCCTTGAGTTCTGGTGCTGCTGGGGCTTGTGGAGCTTCAGGCCAATCAGATTGGCCGTCAGCTCTCTAAGTAGGGACTTCCTCCCACTGAGGGGCGGAAGTCACACTCTCAGCCTACTTAGCAGCATATTATGGCTGCAGGACAGGCTTTCTTTAGGCGCGTCAGTTTGCAGACCAACTCTTGCAATGGAGGAAAGGGATGAGCAATACACCCCCATTCCCTGTGAAATCCAGTCCATGCACTACATTATTTCCCTCTCCATAATGTCACCTGCCTCCATCCTGTCTCAGCCCATCTGCCCAATTCTTATTCCATGCTTTTGTCACCTCCAGCTTATTCCTCCTGGTTGACCTCCCATAATACACACTTCATAAACCTCAACTTGCTTAAAATTAGGCTGCTTATATCGAACTACATACCAGTAAACTTACCAATTATCCCAACGTCTCCAAACCACATTGGTTCCCATGTAAAGCTCTTATCAGTCTGTTTAAGCTATGTAATGGCTTTTCTACATCCTATTCATGCAACCTCCCCACCTGTATAATCTATCAAAATCCTCCGTGGGGCTCTTATCTCTCATATGTAAAACAGAGAGCTGTCAGTTGAAAATCTAGAGAAGGAGCCTCAGACACCCAAGGCCCATTTGCAATTTTTAGGTGGGCCTGTAAATAAGAGAGCAGCATACCAGCCCATTTCAGGCACAAGGCTGCTTGCCTACGCAAATCGGATCTGATGGTTACACTTTCAGCTTTTCCCATGTTACATAGTGTAGCCACAATGCTGCTTGATCACCTTTATATAAACCCTCATTTCTGGTAGTTTTTTACAGCCAGATGTCCTTCCTGCCACTAACCCTCCCATTTACCAAACTGCGGACCAGCAGAGATACACACAGGCTGACCCATACCAACGGCTGTGTGCTTTCATAGCCAAGAAATCCTGGCATGGGACTTGAACCCAGGGCCTTCAGGCTCAGAGGCAGGAGAGCTACTCACTGAGTCACTCCAGCTCCCTATCTAATAGTTACAGTTTCCAATTTGCAATTTGCAACTAGCTAGCTTTCTCTCTTACAAATAGGCAGAGCACACGCCAAGTGTGTTCTGCCCATTTACACCAGGTGGTCAACTGTCTAAGCCCTTAACGGTATTTCTGGCGGCCATTCCACAAAATGCCCAGAATTTTTTGTGCAGAGTATTTTTGTTGGGCCAGAAGGAACAAGTTCGCTTATCCTAACTAGGCAAAAATATTTAGTACTACTAGCAAACTGATCTCGTTCTCCTCGGAGATTGGCTTATCTAACCAGGCCCAGCATGCTAGCTGATGCAGCGTAGGAGCTGACTGACTGCTTAACTAACACTGCAGGCAGAAGTCCATAATCTCCCTTCTATCCTCCAATTCTGGCCTCTTGAGTTCACCATTAGCCGGTGTGCCTTCAACCACAAAAAGACCCCACAGCCTGGATTTTCCTCCCTTAATTACTCTACCTCTCCAGCTCCCCCTCTTCCTTCAAGACCCTGCTTAATCATAAAATCATAGAATCAGAGAATGTTACAGCACAGAAGAAGGGTATTCAGCCCATCATGTCTGTGGCAGCTCTCTGCAAGAGCAATTCACTTAGCACCACTCACCCACATTCCCTCCGTAGCTCTGCAAATGTTTCCTCTTCAGATAATGATCCAATTCTTTTTTGAAAGCTATGATTGCATCTGCCTACACCACACTCTAAGGCAATGCATTCCAGATCCTAACCTCTCGCTGCATTAAAAATGTTTTTCCTCATGTCATCATTTCTTTCGCCAATTACCTTAAATTGGTATCCTCTGGCTTTCGATCCTTACACAAATGGGAATAGTTTCTCCCTATCTACGCTGTCCAGATTCTTCCTGATTTTGAAAACCTCGATCAAATCTCCTCTCAATCTTCTCTTCTCTAAGGAGAATAGCCTCGGCTTCTCCAATCTATCCTCAAAACTGAAGTTCCTCATCCCTGGAACCATTCTTGTGAACCTTTTCTTCTCCCTCTCTAATGCCTTCATATCTTTGCTAAAGTGTGGCGCCCAGAACTGGAAGCAGTACTCCAGTTGTGGCTGAACCAATGTTTTATACAGGTTTATCATAACTCCTCTCCCCGCATGGGCCCCAGCTATGCCTGTCTCTTTATGGGGTATGTGGAACATTCCTTGTTCCAGTCCTACTCCGGACCCCTTCCACAACTCTTTCTCCGGTACATCGATGATTACTTCGGTGCTGCTTCATGCTCTCATCGGGACTTGGAAAAATTTATTAATTTTGCTTCCAATCTCCACCCCTCCATCATTTTCTCGTGGTCCATCTCTGACACTTGCCTTCCCTTCCTTGACCTCTCTGTCTCAATCTCTGGTGATAGACTGTCCACCAATATCCACTACAAGCCTATCGACTCCCACAGCTACCTCGACTACAGCTCCTCACACCCCGCTTCCTGTAAGGACTCCATCCCATTCTCTCAGTTTCTTCGCCTCCGTCGCATCTGTTCCAATGATGCTACCTTCAAAAACAGTTCCTCTGACTTGTCCTCCTTCTTCCTTAACCGAGGTTTTCCACCCACGGTTGTTGACAGGGCCCTCAACCGTGTCCGGCCCATCTCCCTCACATCCGCCCTCACACCTTCTCCTCCCTCCCAGAAACATGATAGGGTCCCCCTTGTCCTCACTTGTCACCCCACCAGCCTCTGCATTCAAAGGATCATCCTCCGCCATTTCCGCCAACTCCAGCATGCCACCACCAAACATATCTTCCCTTCACCCCCCCTATCGGCATTCCGTAGGGATCATTCCCTCCGGGACACCCTGGTCCACTCCTCCATCACCCCCTACTCCTCAACCCCCACCTATGGCACCTCCCCATGCCCACGCAAAAGATGTAACACCTGCCCCTTCACTTCCTCTCTCCTCACCGTCCAAGGGCCCAAATACTCCTTTCAAGTGAAGCAGCATTTCACTTGCATTTCCCCCAACTTAGTCTACTGTATTCGTTGCTCCCAATGTGGTCTCCTCCACATTGGAGAGACCAAACGTAAACTGGGCGACCGCTTTGCAGAACACCTGCGGTCTGTCTGTAAGAATGACCCAAACCTCCCTGTCGCTTGCCATTTTAACACTCCACCCTGCTCTCTTGCCCACATGTCTGTCCTTGGCTTGCTGCGTTGTTCCAGTGAAGCCCAACGCAAACTGGAGCATCTCATCTTCCGACTAGGCACTTTACAGCCTTCCGGACTGAATATTGAATTCAAAGCTTTAGTTCTTGAACTCCCTCCTCCATCCCCACCCCCTTTCTGTTTCTTCCCCTTCCTTTTGTTTTTTCCAATAAATTATATAGATTTTTCTTTTCCCACCTATTTCCATTATTTTTAAATATTTTAAAATCTTTTATGCTCCCCCCACTCCCACTAGAGCTATACCTTGAGTGCCCTACCATCCATTCTTAATTAGCACATTCATTTAAATAATATCACCAACTTCGACACCTCTGTGTTCTTTTGTTCTTTTGTCTGTGACATCTTTTGATGACCTGCTCCTATCACTGCTTGCTTGTCCCTACAATCACACCCCCCCTCCACTCCTCTCCCCCCATCCAACCACCCCCCCCCCCCACCCCACACCTTAAACGAGCTTATATTTCACCCCTTTCCTTGGATTCACCTAGTTCTGTTGAACGGTCATGAGGATTCGAAACGTCAACTCTTTTCTTCTCCGCCGATGCTGCCAGACCTGCTGAGCTTTTCCAGGTAATTCTGTTTTTGTTTTGGATTTCCAGCATCCGCAGTTTTTTGTTTTTATCATAACTTTCTTGCTTTTGTACTCTGTGCCATTATTTATGAAGCCCATGACCCCACATGCTTTATTAACTGCTCTCTCGACCTGGCCTACCACCTTCAATGATTTGTGCACATATATCCCAAGGTCTCTTAGCTGCTGCACCCCCTTTAAAATTGCACCTTTTATTTTACATTGCCTCTTTCCACTCTTCCTGCCAAAATGAATCACTTCACACTTTTCTGCATTAAATTTCATTTGCCACTTGTCCACCCATTCCACCAAATTGTCCATATACTTTGACAATGCTTCAAATTTCACCTCATCCACAAATCTTGAAATTATGCGCTGTATCCCAAAGTCTAGGTCATTAATATATATCAAGAAGAGCAGGGGTCCTAACATCAACATGTGGGGATCGCCACAACAAAGCTTCCTCCAGTCTGAAAAGCAACCTTTCACCACGACTCTCTGCTTCCTGTCACTCAGCCAATTTCATATCCATGTTGCCATTATCCCCTTTATTCCATGAGCTCTAATTTTGCTCACAGGTTTGTTGCATTTATCAAATGCCTTTTGGAACTTCATATGTTCCATATCAACTGCATTGCCCTCATCTACCCTCTCTGTTGCCTCATCAAAAAACTCAAGCAAGTAAGTTAAACACAATTTGCCCTTAAGAAATCTATACCAGCTTTTCTTAATTAATCCTCATTTGCCCCAAGTGAGTATTAATTTTGTCCCGAATTATTATTGCTAAAAGCCTCCCCACCACTGAAGTTACACTGACTGGCCTGCAGTTGCTGGGCTTATCCTTACATCTTTTTTGAACAAGGGTGTAACATTTGTGGTCCTCCAGTCCTGTGGCGCCACCAGGTATCTAAGGAGGTTTGGAAAATTATGGCCAAGGCCTCTGCAATTTCCAGCCATGCTTCCCTGTGTATCCTTGGATGTGTCTCATCTGTTCCTGGCGACTTACCAATTTTAAGTATAGCCAAACTATCAACTAACTCCTCCTTATCAATTTTAAACTCGTCAAGTCAGCATCGCATGAAGCAATAAATAAAAAGTGTCTGAACTACCTCCTGTTCACCATGACTTCAGCAGCATCTTCTTCTTTGGTAAAGACAGATGTGAAGTATTCATTTAATATCTCAGCCCTGCCTCCATGCATGAGTCCCCTAATTAGGTCTATAATCAGCCCCAATCATCTTTTTACCACTTTTTTTACTACTTATATGCCTATAGAAGAATTTTGCCTTCCTCTTTATGTTTGTTGCCAGGTTCTTCTCATGCTCTTTCTTTGCTTCTCTTATCTGTTTTTCAATTCCCCTCTGAACCTTCTGTATTGAACCTGATTCTCAATTGTATTATTCACCTGACATGTGTCATATGCTTCCTATTTCTGCTTCTCCTTTCTCTCTATCTCTTTCATCATCCAGGGAGCTCTGGATTTGTTTGCTTTACCTTCCCCCTCTTTGATTAAGCTTTTGGTCACCCTTCCTAATATCTCCTCCTTTGGCTCAGCATCCTTTTCTTCCCTGATTATACCTCTGTGAAGCACCCTAAGACATTTTTGTACACTGACTTTGCTATATAAATCCATATTGTTTTTACTGTTAAAATTGCTAACTCAACTGGGTCAACATTTATCCAATTGGGCAGGTCTTACATCCACATCTTGCCAGTTCGGCAGAAGGATCTAATAAAGGGAACTAACAATTGTCTAAAAAAAGCAAAAATTCAGAAAAACAAAATTTTAACCTCAAAATTAAAACAAAGTTGTGCTTTTATATTATGTGCTACCACTTTGTACATTGTTTTTGTGTTCATGCTGCCTATTATACCTGAAGGTTTTTCATTTAATTTTGGCTGCAGTAGAACTTAAACATGTTTTGTTGAAACATGTTATTATATGGCTTATAACTTCCTCATGGTCAATCGGAGTAGGCATTCTTTGTCACACCCTTAATTTTATCTGAACCAAAAATTTTCCATTGTGTTATCTTTAGGCAGTTGCTAGGATGGTATCATCGATCGTGTATCAGCTTTACTTAACCAATGGCACTTAATAACAGTTGGAGAGTGTAGCTGATTGATGATGTGATTAATGGATCTCACTCTGTTTTTGAGGACTGGCAAATACATTGATTACAGTGAACAGGTCTGGTTTAAAATGTGCATGTCTGATAACGCTGCAAATATCTTCTAAGGCGACATTGTCACTACCATCTCAGATAGAAAAGTCACACAACTTTTCATAAATATTTTCAATGTAGTGATTGCATATTCAAACTGCATAGTAACACCTTCATGATATAGTGATCCATCTTAATTATAATTATGCATTGTACCGTGTGTTTTGTAAACAAACAAAAGTTTCTTATAGGAGCACAGAAACATAGGACTTAGGAGCAGGAGTAAGCCATTTGGCCCTTCAAGCCTGCTCCTCCGTTCAATTAGATAATAGCTAATCTTACTGTGGTCTCAACCCCATTTTCCAGTTTGCCCCATAACCTTTGACTCCCTTGTCTATCATAAATCAATCTAACTCAGCCGTGAACAAATTCACTGGCCCAGCCTCACTGTTTTCTGAGGAGGAGAATTCCACAGGAAGAGACTAACAACCCTCTGAGAGGGTGGTGGTGAATTCCAGACTAACAGCCCTCTGAGAGAAAAAAAAATTCTCCTAATCTCTGACTTAGAAGGGATATCTCTTATTCATAAACTGTCTCCCTAGTTCTAGTCTCCCCCACCAGAATAAACATCCTCCCTGTATCAATTTCTCTCAGGGTCTTATGGGAAGAATTGTCCCCCCTTCGGGAGGGGAAGTGCAGAAGCGGGCACGGGCAGGCACGCCTCCAATCAGTGTTCCCAATTGGGGGCATGCTGCCATTTTACATGGGCAGGCCAATTAAGGCAAAATGTCTGTCAGGAATCTCTATGCGCTCCCTGTGCAAGTGGGGTGGGGGGAATTCCCTCAACCGAGAGTGGTAAAGGTGCACAAACAAAACTTCCCTGACCTGTCCCCTCATGTGACACTGTCACATGAGTTGGGACATGTCCATCACTTTAAATTTTTAAAAACCCTCATGAAACCTCATCCAGCCCATGGATGAGGTTTCATGCTTTAACTGAAGCCCGCCAGGGCTCCCGGCCTGCCTGCCAACCTTAAGGTTGGATGGGCAGGTCCATTAATTATATCAATTACTTTTTAAATGGCCTCAATAGGCTGTTGACAGGCTAGCAGACACACAGCTGATTCGGCTGTGCCCCCGCCGACCTGAAAATTGAAATGATGCGGGATAACGTCGCGAGTTCTGCCCGATATCATCCTGCGTCATTTTACGCATTGGCGAGCGGGATTCTAGCAATTTTTCTATGACAGATGTTAGGCTAACTGGTCTATAGTTTCCTGTCTGCTGTCTGCCTCCTTTCTTGAATAAAGGTGTTATATTTGCTGTTTTTCAATCTGCCAGGACCGTGCCAAAATCTAGGGAATTTTAGGAGATTATATCCAATGCTTCTACAATCTCTGCTGCCACTTTTTTTTTAAGAACCTAGGATGCAGGACATTTGGTCCTGGGGGCTTGTCAGTCTTTTGGTCTAATAGTTTTACCAGCACCTTTTCCCTGGTGATGGTGATTGTTTTAATCCCCCCACCACCCCACACTTTGCCTCTTAATTTTAAATTATCTCATGGAAGTTTTCGAATCTACAGTGAAGACAGACACAAAATAGCCATTCAATGCTTCTATCATTTCCTCCTTTTCCATTATTAATTCCCCAGATTCTCTCTCTAGAAGAGCAACACACATTTTAGTTACTTGTTTCTTTTTTAAACGCTTGTAGAAATTCTTACTATCTGTTTTTCATATTTCTAGCTGCTTTCTCTCATACTCTAATTTCTCCCTTTTATGAATATTTTAGTTAGTCTTTGCTGGTTCTTAAATCTATCCAATGTTCTGACCTTCCACTAATCTTCACAGGATTGTACAATGTTTCTTTCAAATTGATGTTATCCTAATTTTCTTATTTAGCCCTTGATGTTGCATCCTTCTCAAAGAGTCTTTATTTCTCACTGGGATAAATCTTTGCTGAGGATGATTAAGTACTTCCTTAAATGTCTGCCACTGCATCGCTATGTCTTACCTTTGAACCCAGGGCAGAATCTTCCCAATGGATGGTGGGTGGGCAGCCAACCCCCGCCACTGAAACGGGGCCCACCGCCATTTTGAGTGGGCAGGCCAGTTAAGGCCCGCCCAGCTGCATCCCTGACAGGAAGTGCTATGCACTTCCTGTGCGGGAAGGGGGGAGGGAATCCCCAGCTGTCAAAGTGTGCTCTTTCGCGCTTGCGCGGGAAAGAGCGCACTTCGCCCTGAGACAATGTTCTTTCTCAGGAAGACCAGTGACAGTCCGAAAAACTTTAAAAATACAAAATTTTAAAAATTATTAACATGTCCCCCTCATGTGACAACGAGATGGGGCATGTTAATAAAGACCACATAAACTTTAATAATTTTTTAAAATACAGACGTGAAAATTCATCCCGCCAGTGGATGAAGTTTCATCAATAATCTGGAGCCCGCTGGGGCTCATGGCCTGCCCCCCAGCCTTAAGGTTGGACGGTCAGGTCTTTAATTCCTTTAAATAACCTGTCAATGGCCTCAATTGGCCATTGACAGATCGGCGGGCGGACAGCTGATCTCGCTGTCAACCTGCCTTCCTAAAAATATACATGGACCGGGATGAAGTCGGGGAATCCTCCCGATGTCATCCCATGTCACTTTCCCCTCGGCGACCAGGCCCCGCCCCCAAATCGCCGAGGGGAAAATCCTGGCCCTAGTTTCTCAGTTTAGCAAACTATGCTTTCATATCCTTTAAATTTAAAAACTAGTGTTAGACCCACAGTCTCACCTTCAAACTGAACTTGAATTTATATTATGCTATGATCGCTGTCACATAGAGGCTCCTTTACTATGAAGTTATTGATTAATCCTGTCTTGTTGCATATTACAAGATCTAGAATAGCCTGCTCCCTGGTTGGTACTAGAAAACAGTGCACTAAGAAATTGTCCTGGGTACACCCTATAAGCTCTACTTGTCTGTAAGTACAACCTTAAAAACAATTATCAGGATAACCTCTATTTTTTTGTAGAAAGTATTTAAAGGAGAAGAATGCCTGGGAACCTTCATTTAAAAAAAAAATCCCTTTAAAAATTCAGTACTTTTCTGCCCAGAGAGGGCAATTATCCCATTTTTTCATGGGAACACTGTCCACTGGGGATCATCAAGATAACTCCAATTCTAGGCTGTACTAAACGTATTAATTACATCAGAGCACTGGGATTTGTACACAAACCAAACCAATTTCGACACAACACATTAACAGTTAGCCACAAGTGGATTGACTCTACTTCTTACCTGATTGGGACTCTTCTCCAGGAAAACATGATGTCGTAGCTCACCAATAAATTTCTTCCTAGTTAAGGAAAAAGAGTTAGTTCCTTGAAGGTTAAGGACATTATGGGCTGAATGTTCCATCGGGGGGGTTGTGTGGGGGTGGGTGGGAGCGAGCGTGAACCTGATCAGCGCTCCGATTGGGTGCGTGCCGCCATTTTAGGTGGGCAGGCCAATTAAGGCCCGCCCAGCGTGACGCATACCTGGAAACACTGTGCGCTCTCTGTGCAGGCGGTGGCGGGGTTCCCTGAGTCCCGGCCTGTGCTCCTTCGCACATGCGCGCACAAGAGCGCAAATTAGTTTAAGTTCTGAAAAAAATAATAAAGGTAAAAAAAAATTTAAGGGCATGTCCCCTCATATGAAACTGTCACATGAGCTGGAACATGTCCATTAGTTTTTTTCAAAAAACTTTATTTAATTAATAAATTGAAAAATGCGGAGGCCACGTGGGCTCTTCGTCTGCCCGGCAACCTTGAGGTTGGACAGGCAGCATTCTTAACAACTTTAATTACTTTCTTGATGGCCTTAATAGGCCTTTGACAGTTGAGCAGCTGCGCGCCTGCCGAACTGACAATCTAAATGACGCACGGTGACATTGGGACGCCCACCCAACCTCACTGCACGTCATTTTACGCATTGGTGAGCGGGTCCCACCCCCACTCACCATCCAGAAAATTCTTCCCTTTGAACAGTTTTTGGATTTGATTGCAAACTGTCAGCACTTTGCATTTCCTGCTGTTTTAAATCATCAGGCACAGGCTTATGGAAAAAAATGAGGAACCATCTAATGCAAAAATACTCAGATAGAGACAGGCTCAGTTTAGTGAATAGGAAGATCTAGCCTAGGTGGACTTGAATCTAAGGTTGACAGTTAAAACAGTAAATATGAAGCCTTCAAAGATATAGTTCATGTACAGACGAGACACATTCCCACAAGTTTGAACGGAAGGACGTCTAAAGCTAGAGCTTCTGGAGTGACTAAAGGTTTGGAGGTTAAAATGAAACAGAAAACTTATGATCAATGTCAGACTCATAATATAGTACAGAACCAAGCTTGATACAGAAGGTATCGAGGGGAACTGAAAAAGGAAATAAGAGAGGCAAATAGTGTGTATGAGAATAGATTAGCAGGTAAAATAAAAAGGACCCCAAATTATTTATCTTTTCTCAACATATAAATAATTAAATGAATAGCCAAAGAAACAGTGTGTCTGTTTGGAACTAAAAAGGAAGTTTTCTGGTGAGACAAAAGACATGGCTGAGGTAGTAAATGAATAAAAAGTAGGGGATACTGCCAAAAAGTAAAGGAGGAGACAGTAGAGTAACTTGGCAAAAAAAAGTGCTTAAAGAGTTGGCAGAACTCAAAATAGAAAAATCAGCAGATCCGAGTGGGACACGCCTTAGGTTGCTGAGGGAAGTAAGCGAGAATACAGAGGAAGTGGCAGCATGGTTACTAAATTGGCTAAGGGTCAGCAAAGTATTGGTGAATGGTTGTTTGTCAGAGTGGAAGGAAATATATATGGTGGTGTACACCAAGCATCCGTATTGGAACCATTGTTCCATTTGATATATAATGGGCAGGATTTTCCAGTCGGCGAGCAGGGGGTGGGGCCTGCTCGCCGACACATTAAATGATGCGCGGTGACGTTGGGCAGAACTCCCGACGTTACTGCGCCCCATTTAAGTTTTCAGGTAGGCAGGGGCTCAGCAAAATTAGCTGTGCACCCGCCGACCTGTCAATGGCCAATTGAGGCCATTGACAGAGTCATTTAAGTAATTAATGGACTTGCCTGTCCAACCTTAAGGTTAGCGGGCAGGCCAGGAGCCCTGGCGGGCATTAGAAAAAGCATGAAATCTCATCCACGGGCGGGATGAGGTATAATGTAGGTTTTTAAAAATTTAATTAAAGTTTTTAAAAAGTTATGGACATGTCCCAACTCACGTGACGGTGCCATATGAGGTGACAAGTCAGGGATTTTTTTTTTTTATTTTTAATCATTTATACAGTAGAGACGATCTTCCTGAGGCAGCATTTAGCTCTTTACTGCGCACACCTAGGTTTAGGGATTCCCCCCCACCCGCACATGGAGCGCATAGCGCTTTTGTGCGGACGTCATGCTGGGCGGGCCTTGATTGGCCCGCCCACATAAAATGGCGCCGCATCCCCAATTGGGGGCGCCGATTGGAGGGCGCCTCCGTGTGCCCTTATTTCAACTTCCCCCCCAGTGGGCGGAAAATCCTACCCATTGACTCAGACTTGGGTAAACATGGCAAAATTTCAAAGTTTGCAGATGTCATGAAACTCAGAAATGTAGTAAACCAGGAGGAGGATAGTGACAATCACCAGGAGGACATAAACAGGCCGATGAAATGGGCTGACATATAATAGATAAAGTTTGATGTGGGGAAATATGAAATGATGCACTTTGATAGAAGGAATGAGGAGAGGCAATATAAACTAGATGGTACACTATTAAAGGGAATGCCAGATCAAAGAGATTTGGGGGTATTTGTACACAAAATTTGAAGATGATAGGGCATGAAGGTTGTAAATAAATCTTATACTTATATATATAAACATTAGTACAATGAGTACAAAATTAAGGAAGCTTTGCTAAACGTTTATAAATCACTGCTAAGGCCCAGCTGTGGTATTGTGTCAAATTCTGGGTATCATACTTAAGAAAGGATGCTAATACCTCATAGAGAGTGTAGAGGAGATTTAAAGGAAAGGTACTAGGGATGCAGGATTTCAGTTTCTTCGAGAAATTAGAGATGCTGCAGTTGTTCTCAGAGGATAGAAGATAAAGGGAAGTTTAAAGATTAGAATAAGGAGAAACTGTTTCCGGCGGCAAAGAGCCAGTAACCAGAGGACACAGATTTAAAGTTATTAGCAAAAGGACTGGAGGTGAGATGAGGAGATTTTTTTTTATGCAACAAATTATTATGATCTGGAATGCACTGCCTATAAAGATGGTGGAAGCGGATTCAATAATAACTTTCAAAAGGGAATCGTGGCAGGGGAATGGAGCCAATTGGATAGTTCTTTCAAAGAGCCAGCACAGGTACGATGGGCTGAATAGCCCCATTCTCTATCATTCTATGATTCTGTGATCGGTGGAATTTATTTGATATATTGTTGTGGAAAGAGGCAATACTAGGGATTGTGTAGCACAGTTACAATGAGCAGAGAAAGGAGACTTTCATTCCGTCAGTCTGGGCTGAATTGCAACCTAGGTTTCCAGGGTGATAGGGTACTGTACATCACCCAGTTCCCAATTTTTAATTTTTGTGAATATTTCCTTGCTTGTTTCTCATCCTTAAAAGGGCACCATCTTCATGAAAACGTGCTTCACAAAGTTTAGAAAGGACCAGGGAGAAGTGTGCATCATTTTTATCATCATATCATCTCACATAAATGACAAAGTATGTTTCCATGGGATATGTATTATCCTGGCTTATAGGTATAAATAAGTAAAGATTTTCATGAAAATGATAGCTCTTTTGTAAAAATATATTTTTTTCACATATCCCAAGACAATTACTTAAAACTGCAATGTGATGCCACATGGGAGTTTCCTTTCTGTGGTATTTTCCCACAGTCTGGTAGCTCTGCAATCATAAAACTCTTTTCAGATTGACAGTGGCTCCAATAGTCTGATATAGGCTTCAAACTCCAAGGCACCATATTCATCAATGACTGGCTGAACATTTCATTCCCAATAAAATCAAAAGAATATGGCCAACAAAATCAATTACTTATAGCTTTATGGCAATTTTACATTGATACCACGAACATTTGAGAATGATCTAAAAGGCTTCAATATCACTGAAGTTTTGAATAATTCAATGGTATACCTTGAAATACTGAAATGAGATTATAACCTTTAAATCACCTTCTGGTCCCTTTATTAATGATATATACTAAAAACTTTATGGAAAGTTTCTGGAAAATTCATGGGTATTTTTAGGTCTCCATTTGTTTCGACAGCAATGGCTGACTGCTGATTCAGCAGTTAAAGAAAGGGAAGACTTGCATGTACGTAGCCTTTCAGGAGCATCGGTGTCTCAAAGTACTTTAAAACCAATGAAGTACTTTTGAAGTGTAGCCACTGTTATAATGTAGGAAAAATAAACTTCTGTTTGGTAATTATCAGGAGTTTCAGATGGAAGGAAAGTCTAGCGAGAATATGTTTTTACTAAAGAAACTGATGGATGGAAATATATATATACAAACTTGTTGCCTCAGAGAGATCTGGCTTTCAGGTTCTCCTGCTTTCCTTTGCTGGCTTTGACACATTTTACAGGTAGGACCCTGTGCATCCCAGACCAACTCCATTCACACTTTGAACTCCATACACACTGTAGTGGTCTGAAGATTGATCTGAAGCCATGTGACCCCAAGAAATCCAATAATCGCTAAGTATGTAGAAATACCCAATTGGTAATATGTATCAACCTCCTTTCATAATGATTAAATTAATATCCTCTTTAATAATCTTTGTTAAACAATTGATAATTAATAATAATTAGAATTAAGTTATGTCATTGTTCTGAGCCACACAGTTGAGACCTGTCAACTTCCAAGATGAAATAGTATTGGAGGGAGAGTTGCTCACTCGATACCCATTTTTGGTGCCTTGGATCCAGTTCAGTGCAACATTAGCATCCAGCTAGGAACCCACTTCACTTTCCCATCTCCCCACTCCAATCTATGGAAGATAAAAGGAGTATTAACTAATTTGAGTAAGGGGTTAAAACAATATTAAATGTATTTATGGTTAAATTTTATCTTATTTTTAATGAATAATAAATATATATATATATATAAATATGAACAGCTTTTGCATGTGTGAATGAACTGAAATTTTTGACATTTTTTTCCCTTTTTTTTAAATCATTTTCTGGCTTTCTTCAATCTCTGATGCTGCAGTTGCAAACATACTGTGGCGAGAGGAAGGTACTGCAGTGCATTGTTGTGTTGTAGTGATCATGTGCTTGTCCACTGTTTGTAGCACAATTTATTACTTCTAATAACAGGTCCTTCTCTGTACTGTGCCTCCAAGTCTAGTATTCTCACTACCTCTGAGACAGGCTGCATCTTTTGAGAACATCATCCCAAATATTACTTGCTCTTTTAGATTCAAAGAAACTCTAGATTATCCTTGGGTCTCCTAACAACTGAACACCTTGCAAGTGGATATTTCTGTTACATCGATAACAACCTAAAATCATAGAACCAATCTCTTTCTATACACTGTGGATTCATTCATAATAAATGGATACTGTCTATAATATAAAAAAAGGTTTTAACAGCTTATTTGGAGTAAGAGTCACATGTGTTTTTATCATAATTATGTTGAAGGTCTTGTGGCTCAGTTGGTAGCATCCCTGCCTCTAAGTCAGAAGCTCTGTGTTCAAATCTTACACCAGGATTTGGTGGTCATAGAAGGAGCATTTATGACATGGCTCAACAGCCTGATAATTCTTCCAACATTTCCCCACTATTCATCATTCCCACTCATGTCATTGTGTGCTTGCAAATGAACCAAAGGCTTGCCAAATTTTTCAGTGACAACAATTTCCATTTAATTGATTAGCTTTAGTGCTTGGAATGCATGTACCATGTTTGCAGCCCAGATAGTGCCATAGTCACCTACAGAGTGGCATTTGTCTCCAATACTGCAAAATTAGAGCAAATGAAAGAAATATCTAGCTTTCGAGTGTGGTCTCTGATCTGTACTGTTAACTGATCTCAGCCAGAACAGCACTAGGGCTTGTACAATTGGTTCAATGGCCTCAGATAGTCAAGGAAATAAAACCAAGTTGGGTTTCTGATCCAACTTAGTAACCAGTACCCTATTCGGGCAAGTAAATGCAAGTATGGGACAGGTTAAACTGTAATGTCGTTCCCATGGCAAACAGCGTGCCATCTTTGCTTACATAATTAAATGGTATAAGAGTCTTACCAGCATCCATGGAATTGTACATGAGCCTGAAAGAAGGAGAGAAAAGAGAAGGGTACAATTAATATCCATAGAAATACATTACATCTTGAACAATGATGTTACTATTAAGATCAAGAAGAAACTATATTCCACAATAATTCTACAATATTATTAATATTACACTGTAAAATGCAAAGAACCAAATGAGTAATCAAATGAGCATTACTCAGTCACATGGATATGGAAATAGGCATTAGGTTGGCTGTAGTAATGTCTAAAGTCCCCAGGTTGTTGCTGAGGATTTTGATCAGACACCAAAATTATGACAAAAGCTTGGAATGAGTTTTCCTCCATAATGTGAATAGTATCTCTGAAATCAAAGCTGGCAGCTGAATTAAAAACTTCCATAATTGTTATGATAATGATAACCTTTATCTTCTACTTGAAATTTATTCTTGTCTCTTGGATTTGGTCAACCTTCCTGCACCTAGGTTCCCACACCTTTCACCTGCCAAGACTTTGGACGAGTGGCCCACAGCCAAACCTTGGCGAACACTGTTTTGGTGTCTCCCTTCCAATTGTTCATCCTTTCCCTATGGCAAAGATGTCTAATCTCATTGCTTGCCAGTTCCCTTGACAAGTTAAGGAGTCCGTTACTGCAGTAAGGAGAGATAATATCTTGGAGGGGGCATCGAATGAAGCTTTGTGGGTAGAGCTTAGGAATAAAAAAGGGGCAGCCACATTATTAGGTGTTTATTATAGACGTCCAGATAGTCAGTGGGAAATTGAGGAGCAAATATGTGCACAATTTGTGGAGATATGTAAAAACAATAACAATAGGGTAATTATGTTAGGTGATTTCAACTTTCCCAACATTAATTGGGATATACATTGTGTTAAGGGCTTGGACGGAGTGGATTTCTTGAAGTGTGTACAGGAGAACATTTTAAGTCAATATGTAGAGGGTCCAACAAGGGACGGTGCATTGCTGGACCTAATTCTGGGGAATGAAGCCGGACAGGTAGCTGAGGTGGTAGTGGGCGAGCATTTTAGTGATAGCGACCACAACATGGTACAGTTTAAGTTTGTTATGGACAAAGAAATTGACAAGTTGCAAAAAAATGTTTTGGATTGGGGGAGAGTGGATTTTAGTAAATCTGGCCAAGGTAGACTGGGAACAGTTACTTTTGGGGAAATTACAGTGGAACAGTTGTGGGTGGAGTGGGGGGGGGGGGGTGTTCAAAAAGGAAATGGGGAGGGTACAGGCTCAACATGTTCCCTCTAGAATGATAGGAAGGAGTAACAAGCCCAGAGAACCATGGATGACCAGAGATATTCAGGTTACGATGAGAAGGAAAAGAGAGACTTTTAGCAGGTACAAGGGAAGCAAATCAGCAGAGGCATTAGTGGAGTACAGACAGCGCAGGGTGGAGCTTAAGAAAGCAATTAGGAGAGCAAAGAGGGGATATGAGAAAGCTCTGGCTGGTAAAAGTAGGGAAAATCCCAAGATATTCTTTAAGTATATCAATGGGAAGAGGATAACCAGGGAAAGAGTAGGGCCCATAAGGGACCAAGGGGGCACTCTATGGGTGGAGCCATAGGACATCACTAGAGTGTTGAATGAATACTTCACATCCGTCTTCACCCAAGAGAATGAGGTATCGAACTCGGGGAGAGAGACTGCGAGGTTCTTAAGCAAATTGATGTAGAGAGTGACAAGGTATTGGAGGTGTTGGCAAACTTAAAAGCGGACAAAGCTCCAGGTCCAGATGATTTTTGTCCCAGACTGCTGAGGGAGGCAAGGGAGGAGATCGCAGGGGCTCTGACCCAAATGTTTAATTCCTCTCTGGCCACAGGGAGGTGCCAGAGGACTGGAGAACAGCTATTGTGGTTCCGCTATTTAAGAAGGGTTGTAGAGATAAGCCAGGGAGCTGCAGGCTAGTGAGTCTCACATCAGTGGTTGGGAAA
This sequence comes from Carcharodon carcharias, assembly GCF_017639515.1. NCBI lineage: Eukaryota > Metazoa > Chordata > Chondrichthyes > Lamniformes > Lamnidae > Carcharodon > Carcharodon carcharias. Next base: position 38,591,410 of record NC_054474.1, on the reverse strand, counting down.
CTACTGGAGAAATTTCTGAAGCAGAGTATCTATCCCAACTTGGAGAAGCAAGGTTTGATCAGGGATAGTCAGCATGGCTTTATCAGAGGGAGGTCATGCCTAAAAAATTTGATTGAATTTTTTGAGGAGGTGATCAGGTGTGTAGATGAGGGTAGTGCAGCTGATGTAGCTTATATGGATTTCAGCAAAACCTTTGTCAAGGTCCCACATGAGATACTTATAAAGAAGGCAAATGCATATGGGGATATAGTAATTTGATAAGGTGAATTCAAAATTGGCTTAGATGTAGGAGGCAGAGGGTGATATAAGAAGGATGCTTTAGTGACTGGAAGCCAGTGTCCAGTGGTGTACCACAGGGATCTGTGCTTGGTCCCCTATTATTTGTCATTTATATAAACGACATAGATGACTATGTAGGGGGTAGGATTAATAAGTTTGCAGATGACACAAAGATTGGCTGGGTGATTAACAGTGAGGTTGAGTGTCTTGGGCTACTGTGATTCTGTGATTCTGTGTGATTCTGTGAAGATGACTTAAGTCTTGGAAATTGTTGCCATGTGGGAAATCATGAGTGCAAATTCATTTCCTAGCACTCTGTCCCATTTCCCACAATTATGCAAAATGTAGATAACAAACCTCTAAGATCCTGATCTTGAAGATAATATGCCTCCAACCTGTGATAATTTAACACTTATCTTAAACTAAGGCAGGACAGTAGCGGAATTTCAATAATTCTTAACCTTATCTGCAACAGAAAAATGGGCATCCCAAGACGTGGATGGGAACATGAGGTAAGACACTCATAAACCCACCTATGTACCTCCTAATGCCTGATTTTACAATGATACTGGCAGGAGTCTGGGAACAGACTTTTCAGCAGGCAATGGTATGTTCCACAGAGGGAACAGGGAAACACAGAAGCCAGCCAAATAAAGAAGGGCTCCAACCCTTACAAAATAGCAAAAATCGATTTTTGACTTTCTGTTAGTATAGAAAGAAAAGGAGTATCTCTAATCAATATATCGCATTATTAGCAAAATTTCATATTAAGGGAAAAAACATAATTGTTCTACCTTCTCTGTTCCTCTCCTTAAGGTAGTAAATCATTGTTGAGTATAATTTCATGGATAAAGGTACCTTTTCAGTACCTTGGCCAAACGGTCATTTTGAATGTGTGAACCTGAATAGAAGCAGTGGGCTGTTTTACCACAGTGAAACTTTAACTTACCCTCAGATAACATCCACACACACTAGTTTCTAGCAGGGTAGGTAACCCTGGTTAATTTTTCTCTCCAGAAGTTTGATGACAGAATGGCCAGTTATTAGACCCTGCCTGCTATCATGGATGAGATCAGCTAAGCATTTACCTACTGAACGAGGGGGCAGTTGCCCTCTTAAACACATTGTACTTAATTATTTGTATCCTGTTGCGTTTTAAGCTCTTCAAGGAGTTTCATTGGATTTCCAAATTTCCTGTTGACTGGGTCAGTGACTTTATGATTTTGTTTTAATGTCTAGGTACTTGAAGATTTATTTGGCAAAATCAAAGAATCCACCATTGAATTCTAGATAAAATTTGACATTTAAAAATACTTTTGTCACTTGCATCTTTGCAGAAGCTGGCCTCTGAAATAAGTCAACAGTTATTTCATGGCATACATTAATTCTTGGGTTCCCTTGCTTCATGTATATTAAAGATGTGGGTAAATTGCAGGATTATTGATAGTCTAGGATTTATTTTCAACAAATTTTGACAAACCTTTTAACTGTTATTGACAAAATATGAGTTACATGAATTTTCATGATTAACAATTATAAAAACTGACAAAATACTATAATTATGCGGTTTATATATGTATTAGTACTATCTGAATGTTATACAATATTACTGCAGTCAATGTATATTTAACACAATCCATATATATTATGTATCAGTCTATATCAAAGGTAATAGTTCAAAAATATTACATAAATCAATAGATTATTGATGTAAATTCCAATATATAGTACACATAAATATTGCATATAACAGTATCTTTTATATAATAAAGATATATATTGTCTGGCCACTACAAGTTATACACGTCATCTAATAGTAGCCCGCTTAAAGGGCAGAATTTTCCATGCCCGCTGATGTCAGGTGTGTTTGACGGTACGAGCGGACAATATGACGAAAAGGCCAAAAACTGGTTTCATGACGTTGTGAAACCAGTTTGCAATCATCTACTCTGCCCATCAATGGTGGACCACATTTCCCGCCGTCGGACATCGGGAACCACATTGTAATATATCTGCAAATCATTATGAGCCCAGCTCGCCGGAATCGTCCCCCGACACTGAATCATCCAAGCACCACATCGTGATTGCACGCCGATGTGTTTCATAACTGGACATAAGCGACTTGCACTTGGTGAGCTGCACTTCACTCGGGGCTTTGAGGCTTGTTTGTTTATCTTGCTTCAGGCAGCACCTGTGGTCATCAGCGCCAGGCTTTGCAGTCAACACCACAGCACTTATAGGGGGGCCCACAGGCAGGCCTATACTTACAAGACCAGCCGTAAGGCATGGATGACTTTTCAACAGCTGCAGAGCTATGGCTTGCTTGGGAAGGGGGAGAAGTGGCCTCAGGCAAGGGAAGAGGCTGCAGATTGAAGGCTGTACTGGAGAGGGGGGATATCCCAGGGTGTGTTTAGAGACACATGTTGATCTGTGCAAGTGGCCTCAAGAGGTTGAGGGCTGAGGAGGCAATCTCCAGAGGAGATGAGACCAGATGGAGATGTGAGGGTGTACAAGAGAGTGTCTGGTGATATTCATTGGGCTGGCAGTGAGTGAGATGCCAGTGTATGTGTGATGGGCTTGAGTGTGTGAGTTTAGAGTGTTGAGATGGTTGCTGTACCCTGGCAGCATGGATGAGACCATTCACCGTCTTTCCGCATTGGATGGCCACCCTCTTCAGCCTTATTGCTTCATATAACATTGTATGCCTAATATATATGCCATGTTTTTTAGGTTAAAACTGAATTAACCTTAATGATTTACCTTCTTTCTGCCCCCTCCCCAGTGGGAGGTGAATTCCAAAATCATGGTTAAACTACATAAGCTTGGAGAAGTCAGTATCAGAATAATGCATTCTGGCTGTAAAGCGTGCTGCTATTTGTTCTGTCTGACGTCTGACTTCATCTCCTCTTCCGCTTAAAAATTAGCATTAATGTGGATGGCACTATTGGTCACCTGTGTTGTTTATAGGCAGCTGAGCAAAGTCACATTGGTGAGGAGGGGCAGAGGCTGCAGTGCATATCAAGTCCAGTTAGCAATGACTCTGTGAAGATATTTACTTCAAACACACCTTTTCACTCAGAATTCAATCCTATTTTCATCCTATTATTTGACCAAATTTCAAGAAAAAAAATCCCACAAATTAGAAAACCTACCTTTATAATAAATAATCCTTAAGTGTATGGCTGCCTTCAACAATTTACATCTCCCCACGCAGTGCTGTGTGTGATAGAAGGACATAGAATTTTCCATCCACCACAGAGATGTAAACCCATGGATAATGACCCAGGCTTACTGACCTCTGCATCTGAGTTACCAAAGTTACCCCCATTGCATGCAGCACTGTGCTTGAAGCACTAAATCGTAAAATTGCCCCATAATACATAGTACAAAAGTAGCCAATAAGTACATACCATATATGGATTGTGTTATATAATACCTATGTGGATCTGTAAATATTTTATGCATAGATTTTTAAAACTGTAAAAGAGCTAAACTTTCAGATGGTCAATAACACAAACTAAAATGTTCCTAGAGCCTGTCATTGAGGTATTGTGGGTGTGTTAATGTTATGCTTTGAGAATGCACTGATGGAAAATGACCCAATTGCATTTTCTCACAAATTCACTGTATGCAGTTGTTTTAATGCCTTTCTGATGCTAAGTGAGACTTGTCATGGAAAGTTGTTAAACTGACAAAAACATCTCCACAATTTCCTTTTTCTTTGGAGGCTGCATTTCTAGTGCCGTCAACATTGCTTTTCCTTTTTACCACTATTTTCAAAATCGTTTCAGAATTTTAATATTTTTTTAATTTCTACATATTTCATTTTACAAAATGTGCAAATGAAGCATTTTTGTGTTTTGTCTTCAAGGACTAAGTGTTGGAAATATGTTCTATGTATTCTCTGATGATGGAATCACAATAATTCAGCCCACAGGATGTGAGATTCAAAGACAGATCAAAGCCAATGACAGGATCATTGCAAGCTTTGTAAGTTTTAAATATTTTTACACTGCAACACCTTGATCTTGGATGTGCTCTTTCTATTTTCCCTGTCAGTTAAATGTGCAGCTTTGTTGACTGATCTTTGCAGTCCCTCTTTAAATCGCTGCTGTAAGTTTGCCTCAGTCTATTCCCTGCTTTGATTTCCTGTTTACCTAAGCAAGCTGCCTATAAACAGAATGATAGCACTGGCAGCATGTCTGTTCCATTTAAATTACACCCAACTGCAAAAATTGATCAGGCCTCCTGCCAAAATTATCAAGCAGGTGGAGTTATTGTCTGGTAACTTCCTGCCCAATGTACGTTAAAATGAAATTGAAAATTGGATGCACGCATATTAAGGGACATCTATCGCAAGCTAGGCAGTTAAATGTACGAATCCTTCCTCCACTGCAGTATTGCTTCTGGACAATTATATACTGGCAGGTCTGTTTTCTAAGATGCAGGAGTAAGGGGTTAAAAAATGAGAGTACAGTTTAGGAATTTTACTAATGCCTTCTGAAGCTCAAGATATGTCAATGCTTCAAAGCATGGTTCTAAATAATAGAGGAAATTTCTTTCACAGGGGTCTTCTGCCACTCTTATGGGAAGCAAGTGGGATGATCCCAGGAAAACTCTCCCCTTGTTCTTAATGCAACAAATAAAATAACTTAATCAATTCAAAGGTGAAATGATATGTCTCTGCAAATCTTAGCTCAAAATCTACTCATGCATGTATTAGATGGCTGAAACTGAATTGGTTAAAATTAAAGTTTTTTTCTAGATTCAGACAGAACTTTTATTTTTCACTTTCTGAAGTAGAAACATTAAATAACATTTTGATCTTTGTCAAGACGACAATACATCTGAAGATATTTCATACAATTTATCGAACCCAGGTGCCCAAAACATCACCCCGGGTCCCTGAAACACAAGTTCAATGACAATACCACTAGACAATGGTTTAGAATACTATTCCATAAATTGCTGAGGCCTAGCTCTGTCCCAGACAAGTTTTGCACTGCCTACCGGACTTAAAGGAGATTAGCTTCAAAGGGCAGAATTTTCCCGTTGGCGTGCGAGGGCGGGCCCCACACACCGACGCATAAAATGACCCCCAGTTATATCGGGCAAACGTCCTGATGTCACCATGCGTCATCGTGATATTTTGGTAGGTGGGCGCACGATGATCTCTGATGTGCGCCCACCATTAATTAAGGGGCCACTTCAGGCCCTGGAGGCACCAATTGACGGCAATTTTTCGGGGCTCGTGCGATCTTCAGGTCAGGCAGGTTGAAGACATTTGTATAAACCTCATAAGAGGGGTCAGTGGGGTCGTGAATGTGCTCAGTCAGCTACTTAATTTGGAAACTTACTGATACTGGCCTGTGTGGAATACTCCAAAGCTCATACCAGCTGCTAGGACAGGAGTAAAAGCCTTCAGGTCAGGACTCTACAGTAAAGATCATTTTTGGGGCCTGCATGTTTCAGGAAGCCTTCCCTTAGCCTAGGAATGGGAGTTGTGCTCTCCACTGGAGGCACCTCCTCTGAGGAGGATGGGAAGGCCAGAAGGGGGAGAAGGCCCGGAGTCCACATTTAGCCTTCAGGGGAGCCACCTTTGGGAGGAGAGGCACAGGCACAAGGGGCGCAGGGCCAACAGGAAGTTCAAGACAGAAGAGGCCACAGAAGACACCACTATCCTGCTGCCAGGGTTTACAGGTGGCGAAGCAGCTACCTCAATATGTCTGAAGTGCAGTGCCAAAGGATGCTCCATCTCTCAAGGGAGACATTCACCTCCATCTGTCAGATTAGAGGCCTTGAGATCTGTGTCAACTGTGTGGGTGGGCACCCCATGCCAGTGGTGCTGAAGGTCACAGCTGCCCTCAACTTCTATGCCTCTGGCTCTTTCCAGAGGTCAGTCGGTGATCTTTGTGGAGTCTCCCAGTCAGCTGTCCACACTTGTGTCAAGCAAGCGACAGACGCTCTGTTCAGGCATGCATTGACTTTCATCCACTACTGCTGAGCTGAGGCCAGCCAGACAGAGCAAGTCAGAGGCTTCACAGTGATTGCTGGCTTCCCCCGCGTCCAGTGTGCAATAGACTGTACACATGTGGCCATCAAGGCGCCAGCAGGTGAGCCCGGTGCCTTGGTCAACAGGAAGGGATTCCATTCCATGAACGTGCAGATAGTATGTGATCACAGGATGCAGATTTTGCAAGTTTGTGCAAGGTACCCAGGCAGCTCCCACAACACCTACATCCTCAGACACTCCCAGGTGCCGGGGCTCTTCGTGCTCCAGTGTGGCTGGATGGATGGCTACTGGGTGACAAAGGCTATCCCCTCAGAAGATGGCTCATGACACCTCTCCTCCATCCAAGAACAGGAAACTGAACAGCGGTACAATAGGGGCCACGCCTCCACAAGGGCTGTGGTGAAGAGAACCATCGGCCTACTCAAGATGCGCTTCTGACGCCTGGAGGTGGCGCACTCCAGTACCCCCAGATCGTGTGTCACTGATAATGGTTGCATGCTGCGCTCTCCACAATCTTGCGCTGCAAAGGGGGGACGCTGTGGATGAAGAGGGTGTAGACGCAATGGCTGCGGATGCACACAATGAGACCAGCAGTGAGTCCAAGGATGACCACGCACAGGGAAATGCTGAGGGGGTAGGCACTGACCCGGGTATACTCCAGGGAGGCAGGGACACCCAGGAGGCTTTAATCCAAAGAACCTTCAGCTAGAATACCACAGATGGACCTTCAACAAAAGCCTGTGCTGCAGGCTCCATACTCAATTCCTGAATGCCAAATCTGCCTGGATAGGAACATTAACTAAGGGCCTTGTCAATAAAGCTCAGCATGACACAACTTACTCATAACATCATGGGTAACCATCCCCTACCTGCAGAGGAAAAGAGGCACCCTCAGACCTGGTCACATGTCCAAATTTAATGATATAACAAAATGATCTTAAGGAAACAAAATGACAAAGGTGTTAAACACCACACCAACTAATCATAACCTCATTGCGGCAACACAAAAACACCAGGGAGAAACCTGTGGTGTTCCTAAGGTGCCTTAAATTTATGCTTTCGGGTGCTACGTCTAGGTGCTGCCCCCTCGCTGGGACTGGCATCTGAGACAGCCTGTTCATTGTGCTGTCCTGTTGGCTTCGATGACCTTGGCGGCCATCCTTTGGCTCGTGGAGCCTGTGCTGGCCCCGCCTGGGAGGGAGTGGCCGGTTCCAAAGCTGGCATCTCCCCAGTCATCGTAGCCTCATCAGATGCAACGGTCACTGACAGAGGGGCAGAGGAGCTGCTGCCCTCATCCGGAACCACCTGAGAGGAGCCCGCAGAGACGACAGGCATCTGCTGTGCCGACGTGAGGTCGCCTTGGATCTCCCTGCTCACCGTAGATGGATGGGCACCAAGCTGGGAAACTTGGTGCCCAGACCATCTCCCACACTGGCACTGACCAGCCAGAGGGAAAGCCTACCTGCTGGGTTAAGTGACCAATGCCAACACAGTACTCACCCTTCCAGAGCGCAAAAGGTCATTGAAATGCTTGTGGCATTGGATCCAGGTGCGCTGCACCACTATCACAGGAGCTCACTATCTCTGCCACCTCATCCCAGGCATGTTTGGTCATGTTGGGGGGGGCCTCCTCCTCCCGTCCCTGGGAACGAGGACCTCCCACCATGATGCCTCCTCCTCGAGGAGGGCAGCAAGGCAATCGTCTGCGAAACAAGGGGCACAGTGCCCCCCTGCCCTACCCTCCTGCCTGGCCTACTCACCAGCAGTGCTTGGGGGAGCCCTTCTGCTGCCCATGTTTGACAGCCTTTGCAAGGCTGCAGGAGCACTTTTAAACAGGCCTCAGGGTCGCCATTGGACCCGGCGGTCATAGCAGCCCCGCCGCCAGCCACCCACTCCCGCTGTCCCAGCAGGCATAAAATTCTGATGAAAGAAAAGATTAACCCAACCTATACTTGCATAAGCCTAAATGACAGCCTTTTCTCGATTGTAAAATACTTGGGTAGCATTTGATGATTTATCAGTTCTTTCCTTTCTTCCAATATAGGACAGGTACACTAACATTCAAAGATTTTGTATATTTATCATGTTTCTGTCCCATCTATTGCTACTATGAGCTGCTCAGGGTTTAATCAGGCAAAGTTCCAGATGGTTTATTTTGTTCAAGTTTTGTAATAAACACATCCCGAACACCAAATCTCAAATATTATCTTTGTTCACAGGATGAGATTTGTCCCTGCAATGAAGGAGAAACCATTCCACATTGTGTCTGGGCCTCTGCTGTCAACATCAGAGATAAGTACATCTATGTCTCCCAACCCACACAGAGCCGGCTTCTTATCATTGACATTCCATCTCAGAAAGTGTTACAGGTAACTTTAACTAAGGTATTAGATAACAATTACACTTTTTAAAAAAGTGGTTAGAAGGGTTAATCGTAGGGACATGAGTTTGTGTCCAATTCAGTGTGGCAGCATGAAAATCTGTTCTCTGATGGTTGTAATAATCCAACGTCAAATTGATTTGGGCAGTCTCACTCCAGTTCTTAGTAAGTGGTGCACACCACAACATTGTGCGTTAATAGGCAGCCTGACTCAGAGAGACCACAAGCAAGGCTGTTGTAGGAGATGGAAATGTCACATCAGTGTGGGAGGATACATATTCTTTTGAGGTTGGGCCTAAATAGAGAGATTGAATAATCTGCATATAATTTGTACTGTAAGAAGTGTTTGATACTAAATCTGATTTTAAAAAAGTGATAACAGTTCCAAATCTGTTAGAACCTAACCTCAGTTGGGGTTTGAAAACAATCTCAATGGGCAAAAACATAGATAAATTTTATACAAGCAAAACATTAAATATAGGGGGTACAGTAGCAGAATGTCCTCTTAGGGCAGAGGACTTTCATTGTCTCCATCTTGAGGCATGAAGTTATGGCAATTTTATATTGCAAAAAATGACAAGTTACTTCAATTCAGAAAATAACAAAATATACCTTTTATTTAAAATAACCTTTACTTCATGAAAAGATAGTTTGGTACAAACCATGATCTATAATATAACTTTGGTTTACTTTGTCTTAGCTGTTCATAGAGTCTTTCAGGGTACGATGTTTACATGACTGAAATGCAGTTACTGACTGCCTCAAAATGGATGTCAAGCTCTCCAGATGTACACTTAAGAAGCTACATGTATATATAACAAGCTTTTGTTGTAATTCTTTTATAGGCTGTATCGACAGACCCTGTCCCAGTGAAATTGCAATATGACAAGTCACATGACCAAGTTTGGGTCCTTAGCTGGGGAGATGTGAGAAAAAGCAATCCTACTCTGCAGGTATGAGAGAGTTAATATGTCTTCCTTTACCAAAGAATGGAAAAATGTGAGGCCACTGACTTGAAATGAGTGATTACCAAAGTTTGCAAGGAATGTTTAAATGCAATGTTCTTATAGATAGATTTTTGATTAACAAGGAAGTCAAGGGTAATGGGAGTCAGGCAGGAAAGTGGAGTTAAGACCATAATCAGATCAGCCATGATCTCATTGAGTGGTGGAGCAGGCTTGAGGGGCCGAATCCTGTTCCTTATGTTATTAATATTTGAATGGAGAAAAGAATCTAATTCTTCATAATTAATTTACATAATTTGTTCCAGGTTCTTTTATTTCATTCGTTCATGACATATGGGTGGGAGTGATAAGACTGGCACTTATTGTCCATTCCTGATTGCCTTTGAAAAGGTGGTGATGAGCTGCCATCTTGAATCGCTGCAGTCCATGTAGTGTAAGAACACTTATGGTGCTGTTAGTGATGGAGTTCCAGGATTTTGACCCAGTGATGAAGCAATATATTTCCAAGTAAGGCTGGTGCGTGACTTGGAGAAGAACTCGCAGTTGGTGATGTTCCCATTGCTTTCTGCCCTTGTTTTTCTAGGTGCTGGAGGTCGCAAGTTTGGAAGGTGTTATCTAAGGAGCCTTGGTGCGATGCTGCAGTGGATCTTGTAGATGGTACACACTGCTACCACAATGGTGGTGGAGGAAGCCTGTGTTTAAGATGGTGGATGTAGTGCTGATCAAGTGGGCTCCTTTGTCCTTGATGGTGTTGAGTTTCCTAAGTATTGTTGAAGCTGAGTGGAGAGTATTTTTCACTTCTGACTTGTGCCTTGTAGATGGTAGAAAGGTTTAGCAGAGTCAGGAGGTGAGTCACTCTCCACAGAATTCCCAACCCCAGACCTGCTGTTGTAGCCATAGTATTTATGTGTCTGGCCCAGTTAAGTTCTTGGTCAATGGTGATCTCTAGGAAGTAGGCAGTGAGGGATTTGGAAGTGGTAATAGAATATCAAGGGGAGATGATTAGTTGCTCACTTATTGGAAATGGTCATTGTCTGACACTTGTGTGGCACAAATGTTACTTCCCACTTATCAGGTCAAGCCTTAATCTATTATTAAGGAGGTTATAGTAGGATACGGGATAAGGCGAGACTTCATCTCCACAATGTCTGTGCGGTGGTCACTCCTACCAATACTGTCATGGACAGATGCATCTGCGACAGGCGGGTTAGTGAGGATGAGGTTAAGTATGTTTTTCCCTCTTGTTGGTTCCCTCACCACCAGTCTAGCAATTATATCCTTTAGGACTTGGTCAGCTCGGTCAGTAGTGGTGCTACCAAGCCACTCTTGGTGATAGACATTGAGGTCCCCCACCCAGAGTACATTCTACCCCCAGTGCTTCCTCCAAGCAGTGTTCAATATGGAGGAACACTGATTCATCAGCTGAGTGAGGGCGACACATGGTATTCGGCAGGAAGTTTCCTTGCTTGTCTTTGAATTGATGCCACGAGACTTCATGGGGTCCAGAGTCAATGTTGAACACTCCCAGGGCATATCCCTCCCAACTGTATACCACTCTGCCACCAGCTCTGCTGGGCCTGTCCTGCCGGTGGGACAAGACATATCCAGGGATGGTGATGGTAGTGTCTGGGACATTATCTGTAAGATATGATTCCGTGAGGCTGGCTATGTCAGGCTGTTGCTTAACTAGTCTGTGAGACAGCTCTCCCAATTTTTGGACTAGCCCCCAGATGGTAGGAAGGAGGACTTTGCAGAGTTGACAGGGCTGAGAGTGCCTAGGTCAATGCTGGGTGGTCTATCCAGTTTCATTCCTTTTTTGAGACTTTGTAGTGGTTTGATACAATTGAGTGGCTTACCAGGCCATTTCAGAGGGCATTTAAGAGTCAACCACATTGCTGTGGGTCTGGAGTCACATGTAGGCCAGACCAGGTTAAGACAGCAGATTTCCTTCCCTAAAGGGCATTAGTGAACCAGATGGGTTTGTATGACAATCAACAATGGCTTCATGTCATCATCAAACTTTTAATTTTAGATTTTTGTTGAATTCAAATTCCACCATTCAAACCCAGATCCCCAGGGCATTAGCCTGTGTCTCTGAATTACTAGTCCAGCGACAATATCACTATTTCATCACCTCACCCTATAATATCCTATTGATAGGATGGATACCAGGAGGATGTTTCATCTGGTGGGGGAGACTAGAACTAGGGGACACGGTTTAAGAATAAGAGGTCTCCCTCATTAGACAGCGATGAGGAGAATTTTTTTCTCTCAGAAACTTGTTAGTCTGGAATTCACCAACACCTTCTCAAGGGCAATTAGAGATGGGCAATAAAACCTGGACTAGCCAGCAACGCCCTCATCTCGAGAGAGTATCAGGAAAAAGATGCACTGCAGCCACTCACCAAGACTCCTTTAACAGCACCTTCCAAACCATGGCCTCTACCCTCCGGAAGGACAAGGCCAGCAGATTTTCTATCACCTACAAGTTCCCCTTCAAGTCACTCAATATCCTGACTGGAACTATATCACAGTTCTTTCACTGCCACTGGGTCAAAATCCTAACAGCACTGTGGGTGTACCTACACCACATGGACTGCAGCAGCTCAAGAAGGCAGCTCACCACCATCTTCTCAAGGGCAATTAGTGATGGGCAATTAATGCTGGCCTTGCCAGCGATGCCCACATCACATGAACGAATAAAAAAAATCCACTGTGCCATCAGTACTTTAGCTACCACAAGAAGCCAAAATGTCGTTACTCAGTGACGAAGGCTATCTGCTAACTGCATGGCTGATGGCTCCAATAAGCAAGCCACGCAAACATGTGTAGCATGCATATAAAAAAGCCGTGTTGCACTTAAAATGTGATAGAGCAGACCACTGGCATGCAGAAACATTGCTTCCATGATTAAAGTACTCTGGAGAAACCTATTGTACTCAGCAAAGCAGGTGTCAAAATTCTGCTGTCTGCTGCATGACCTCGCCTTGCCAGAGTAAGAGAAATACAGAGTGAGATGAGGCCTGAGTGCACGAGGAATGAGTGTTAAGTGAGGAATTTGGTAAAGGTAAGAATTCAATATAGAGGGGAAAAGAGGTGCTCCTTTTTATACCTTTTTTCAGCCTCCAGTAGCTGGTGAGTGTTGTTTGGTCTCCAAGCTAGTAATCTTGCTATTACATTAGCTATGTAAATGAATAACTAATTGACTAATTAAATAAATAAGGTTAGACAGATACGACAGGGATGGTGGTGTTCTGTGACTGCAACATGTGGAATCTGTGGAATACATTGCAGCCCTGGATAACCATATCTGCGGTAAGTGTCCGTAGCTGGAGCAACTTTGACTCCGAGTTGCTGAGCTGGAGTCTGAGTTTTGGACATTGCAGAGCATCAGTTGGGGGAGAGTTACCGGGTTACTTTGTTCCTGGAGGCAGTCACACCCCTTAGGCTAGATAGAACTTTAGAGTCGATCAATGGTCAGGGGCAAAAGATTGTGAGTCAGGCAGGTATGGGGATCCAGCAGGTAGTGAGGGAGGCACTTCAACCTTAACTTTGACCAATAGGTATGAGGTGCTTGCTGTCAGTATGGATGAGGAGAAGGAATGCTGGGTGGATGAGCCAGCTGACCATGGCACCATCATGCAGGATGCCATTTAAGGCAGGAAAGTAAAAAGGAACAAAAACGAAAATAGCTGGAAAACCTCAGCAGGTCTGACAGCATCTGCGGAGAGGAACACAGTTAACTTTTCGAGTCCGTATGACTCTTCATCAGAACTAAGGAAATATAGAAATGAGGTGAAATGTAAGCTGGTTGAGGGGGGTGGGACAGGTAGAGCTGGATAGAAGGCCAGTGATAGGTGGAGGCAAAGAAGAGACTGCCAAAGATGTCTTGGACAAAAGGACAAAGAGGTGTTGACAGTGATGATATTAGCTAAGGAATGTGCTAATGGGGACATTAAGGGTAGAAAGCAGGACGAGCAAATGACAGATAGCCCTAGTGGGGGTGGGGTGGGAGGAAGGAATCAAAATAGGCTAAAAGGTGGAGATAGTGAAAAGGAATGTGGTAGCGACTGGGGACAGTATAATTAGGGGGATAGATAATGTTCTCTAAAGCCGTGACCAGGAGCTCTGAAGGCTGTATTGCCTGCCTGGTGCCAAGGTTAAGGACGTTTTTTCACAGTTGGGGATGAACTTGGAGTGGGAGAGGGAAGATCCACTTGTTGTGGTCCACATAGGAACCAACAACCTTGGTAGAACTAGTAATGATTTTCTGCTGAGAGAGTTTGAGGAGTTAGGGTCCAAGTTAAAACACAGAACATCAAAGGTAAGCCAATTGGCATATAGGGTCAAAAAGATTGGAGAAATAAACACATGGCTTAAAGAGTGGTGTAGGAAGAAGGGGTTTTGATTCATGGAGTACTGGCACCAGTGCTCAAGAAAGAGACAACTGTTCCATTGGAATGGGCTTCACTTAAGCCGGCCTGGCACCAGTGCCCTGGAAAATCGTATACCTAGAGACGTGGACAGGGTTTTAAACTCACAGGGAGGCAGCGAGGGTTCGGAGGAAGAGAAATTTGGAAATCCTAAGAGAAAAATTGAAGTACCAGAACAGTGTAGCGAAGTAAGTAAAGAAAAGCAGAGTGGGACAGAAAAGGGCAGAGAGTTTAACAGTAATTGTGCATCAGTGAGTAAGGCCCATGCAGGGAATAGTAGCAAAACATGAAATTAAAGCTCTTTATTTGAATGCATGAAGCATCTGCAATAAGATGAACTAGTGGCACAATAGAGATAAATGGTTTAGATCTAATTGCCATCACAGAGACAGGTTACATCTTGACTGAGGCTGGGAAATAAATATTCCAGGATACACAATATTTCAAAAAGACAGCCAGAATGGTAAAAGAGGAGTGGTGGCCCTGATAGTAAAGGATGACATGAAGGATGCTCCTTCAACAGCACCTTCCAAACCCAGGACCTCTACCACCTAGAAGGACAAGGGTAGAAGATGCATGGGAACACCACCACTTGCAACTTCCCCTCCAATCCAGGCAACAATCTGATTTGGAAGTATATTGCTGTTTGTTCACTGCCGCTGGGTCAAAATCCTGGAACTCCCTCCCTAACAGTATAGTAAAAGGGTTAACAGATGGGATATGCTAATGTATGATGTAGATGATGATGTTTGATTGACATTATTCAGTCATCTGTTAGACTCGAGAGAGAGAGAGAGAGAGAGAGAGTCTAACACATGACTGATGAGAGAGAGAGAGAGGTTGGAACACCATCCTCAGGACCAACATGCCTACTCTGTAACCTGTTTAGATATAGGACTAATAAACAAGAGTTAAGCAAGTCCAGAGTAACAGGCTATCCAGTAACCAAGTACTACACCTAGAGTCCACAGATAAGAAGGACGATCTCAAAACATGGTGGCATACATTGGTGTTGTTGACAGAACCATAGCCAGAGAGTGAAGAAAGACTTGATAGCATCTCGTACTTACAACTCTACAGAAGGAGGATGCAAACTGGAATAGCCAGCACCCCTTCAGCAGTCCCTGCCTTTCTCACAGCCATTCAAAAATTGTGAGCGACCGCAGAGAGACCAGAGCTGGAATGATTGAAAGAAACACTTCCTCAGGTATTGTCAGCATCAGGATTGTATGATGAAGAGCAGCAGCTTCAAGTCAGTTTATTTCTTTCTGTTGTGGATCCAGTAGCAGATGACGTTCTCCTGAGGTAGGGGGTCGAAGAGTCTGTTGCAGACTTTTGCACCATTCTCAAAGCCTTTGGCACATATTTTAGCCCGCTATGGAACCCCATTATTGAACAAGTGGTTCAGTATGCGACGCAGGCCGAGCTCCAAGCTCTAAACTGGAGTATAATTTGGTGCGACTCCAAGACTTCACATGAGTCCATCGACTGGATAGGCCCACAGACAGCAGCCCCACCCATAAGAAAGCCCCCCAAACCAGGCAAAAGGACGGGAAACTCCACACTAGCAGCCATTTTGAGATGCTTGGTTGTGGCACCAAAAAACAACATAGCTACCAGGACTGCCCAGCAGGGACCACGGAATACTTGTAGTGCAGCAAAACTAGACATTTCAAGCATTCAAGCACCAATTTTAATAGAGGTGGAAGACAAGGGAATATTTATGAAACACATTCTATCCAAGCAATTGGAATTCAAGATAAAGACGAAAGTTCAGATGTCCTAGGGGAAGTTGGTAGTCTTAGCCCAGATGATTGGTCAGTTAAGGTGCAAGTTCAAGGCTTTGATACCACTGTTAAACTTGATACTGGAGCTGTCATCTACATGCTGTCAAATGATCTCAACTGGCTTCAGCCAATATCCCATTATCCATCAGACGTCAAATTATAAGGTCCAGGCAGCAAGGACCTTCCAATAAAAGGCAGGATAATTGCTCCCCTTCACTACAAGGGGCAACTGTTCATTGATTCTCTCTATGTTGTCCACAATCAATGCACATCCTTATTGTGTGGCGATGTGGTCATTCTTCTAGGGATCCTAGAAAAAAACAGATGATGCCCAGCATTTGAACAGCTCAATGTCTTTCATGGAACAATCTTTATTTAAAACCAGTGGAATTCCAGCCTTCAGCAGCTGAGGAAGTTTATTAAATCAGCAATGAGTTCCTTTCTTTCACAGTGACACAATTGAATAGAACCTGGGTGGAGATTGAAGTTATGAATCTCTCAGTTCTTCATGAGGTTAGGCCAGAGGTGGCAGATACAGAAGGCACTGCGGCAGACGGTGACCATCCACATGAAGGCCTGCTGGAATTCAACTGGCTCTATCCTGAAGAAAATGATGAGGAAGAAGCCATTGTGGCACTGAGCTGTTGGAGGATGAAGTCCTAGAGATTGATCCGTCTTTCCAATAGACAGATGCACCATATGAAGTCTCTGTTGTCTTTTTTGAGGAGTCAATTGTGTTTCTAGCAGCTGAGCAGCATTCAGATCTTTGTTCCACTGAACCTACCAGTGCATTGCCTGGTCTATCTCTTGCTATCAATGAAGAGTCTTCCTAAGAATGCCTTGCCTGATTCCATGTCAGAGTCCATAGAGGATCACACTGCTAAAAAGCTGGTGGCTTCCAGGGATAAAAGTCAAGTAACACTGGTACTTCAGCCCCTGCTGAAAGTCTTCTTACCTCCAGAGCCGTATGTCAGCACTGAAGCTACAGCAGAATCTTTGGTACCTCTGAAGCTGCAGGATAATGTACAGCAATCTTGTTTTCGAGTTATTAGTCTAGAGGGAGTTCGTCCCATTACAGAATTTGGTGCTGACTTGTCTCCATATTCTCAGCATTTCTTCCCATTGCCCACACTGGAGCAGCCTCACTCTCTTACCACTACCTACAGAAAGTAGACAGTTTTCCAAAATATCATTAGGAAATCATTTTTTCTTTCCCTGAAAGACTTGCAGGGATTTTGTCATTATTTTCCTTCATCATTTAAGTCCCTTGAAGTCTCAGATCTTCAATATATTTTCAGTCTTCAGTGCAGCAGTGGGTCCAGTAATACGGCTGTGACAGTCTTCCCTGGAGTTGAAGATCATTCCTCTTCTGAAGGTTTTTCCTTGTGTGCTTTGAGAGAGCAACAAGTTCCTCAGAGTCCTGATTTCTTCTAGTCTCAGAGACTGCAAAGTTTGATGCTCTTCAGTCTTCTTTCTTGAATTATTCTTTCATTGCAAAAGACTCATTGCCCTAGCAGTTCAGTCATCCTGAACCATACACTCTGCCTCCCAGCAATGATGCTAAATTGTTGTCCTATTCTGCTGTTGATGATGTCCTCTCAGATGCAGAAGAAAACTCACATGTCTCTAAGGCTTCTTCCCTAAGAGCCAAGAATACTGTTACACCAGTGGACTAACGGTACCAATTACCTATGGGCAATTTGAACTTTTTAAGGAAGACCTGTGTTTATTTTAAAAAGAAATGCAGGTAAAGACACTGAGCAAAAGCTGGCTGATAATGTAAAGTAACCACTTTCTGGAAAATTCCGATGTGGGTTATACTTAACCAACTGGTCCTGAGAGGACATGGCATGTCGCACCTGAAAGGTGTCATGACCTTCTTCAAACAGAGACAATTGAAAGGGAGATATGAAAGATACAGAAGACTGAACATTAATTTCCTGTGGTTGAGGAGACAAAAGATTGATTTGCACATCTCAGCAGAGATCTGAAATCCATCTCCTGTTGAGTTATATCTCAGAATATGTAAATGAAAAGAATATAGACTCTGGGTGTGAGTCATCGGCCTGGATTTTTCCTCTTGCGGGTGAGCTGGGTGGGAACGGGCGGGGGTGGGCGTGGAGCCGATTGCCGCCTGCGATCGGCTGCGCGCCGCCATTTAATGGGGCAGGCCAATTAAGGCCCGCCCGCCGTAACGCACGGCCAGTAGTGCTCAACGCTATCTCTGTGGGCAAGGGGAGGAGGGCAAGTCGGGGCCTGCGCTCTTTCGCGCACATGCACGAAAGAGCAGAGCAATCTCCCTGAGGCACAGAGTTGCCTCAGGGAAACTGAATGGTTATGAAAGTTAATAAAGAATAGATTTAAAAATTTATTCAAACATGTCCCCTCATGTGACTGTGTCACTTGAGTTGGGACATGTTTGTAAAGGTGGGAAAATTTATGTATTTATTTTATAAAAGCTTCAGGAAACCTCATCCTATCCGTAGATGAAGTTTCCTGAAAAACGTGAAGGCTACTTGGGCTTTTCACCTGTTCGCCAACCTTAAGGTTGGACGGGCAGCGTTCTGTACTACTTTAATTACTTCCTTAATCGGCTGTTGACATTTCGGCGGGCATGTAGCCGCCTCTGGCGTGCGCCTGCCGAACAAAATATCGAGATGGCGCACGATGACATTGGGACACACGGCCCGCCACCACAAGCCGACCGGAAGATTCTGCCCTTAGTTTTTCCCTTCCGGAATACACAGTTAAAATGCTGGTGTGCTGGTGTGTGACACCAAGCAAAAGAGCAAGTCAGTCACCCACTTGCAGCTTCAGGTGAAAGGTCACTCTCTCTCTCTCACTCTTTCTCTGCTGTTGGAGGCAAAGCTCATTAGAAGCAACAATCTAAAGGATATAGGACAGCCTTTCAACTACCCAACAGAACCAAGTATCTCCAAACTACCTGCAAAGCAGCCAAAGTCAGCTCTACCGGAATCACCCAACTTAACGGCCGCAATGTACCACCATTTACGCCTCACAAACAAGCCAAAGACTGATCCTTCCTTTTTTAAATTTTTATTTTGACTCTTAGCATCTCATTTCCAAACTGTGTGCATGTGTGTTGTGTGTTTATTATTTTTCTTGTGTTTTAGTAACTAATAAACTTACTCTTTCTTTGTCTCAAGAAAGCCTGGCTAAATTGGCTTCTTTGGAAAAAAAATACATTTGGACTGGGAAAAGATATCCATGGGGAAAGAGATCCCTTTTAAATTAACCTTGTTGCGACCAACCGAAGGGGTTGAATAAAGAAGAGGAGCCCGCGATTCCTCCTCCACCGGGAGTGTAACAAAACTGGGTCTCGTTTAAGAAGTTAACAAATTGGGTGAACTCGCCCGGGGACTGGCCGCAACAATAGTGTGGAAGATTGAATTGTTCAGGACTATGAGTTGGGGAGGGGCAACAGTAGGATTTGGAGTTGGATAAAAGCTGTAGTTGTCAAAAGGGAATTACAGAAATGTAATGTAAATAGTTAAAGACATGGGCCAAAATTTTCCGGCCCTGTAGGCGCCGTACATCATGGCAGGTGGGGGGGGGTGCAAACAATATGGCAAGAAGGCCAAAAATTGGTTTTACGCAGTCATGAAACCAGTTTGTGATCATCCGCTCCACCCATTGGGAATGTCATTCTAATACATTTGCAATTACACTTAATTATAAGCTCTGCTTACCAGAATCATCCCCTCACATCAAATTGACCGCCCACATTGGCGTAACTTCAGAACGGTGTGCTTCACGACCGCCTTTAAAAGGTGTGCACCTGGCAACCTGAACTTTGAGGGGAACTCGGAGGTGAGCGCACACAACTCACGAGCATCGTCCATAGGACATCAAGGAAGAGGCGACATGCATTTGCGGGCGGTGCAGGCAAGTCGCTTTCTCTGTCTGGCTTTCAGTGCGGAGCCAGGGCAAAGGCCCAAGTGTGGGTTAGGCCAGAGTGTGGGGAGCGGGGTGGGGGGCACAAGGCAGCACAGACTGAAGGAAGTGCTCAAACACATACCGGGATGGGTGAGGGAAGTGGCCACGCAGTTAGAAAAGTTTATCAAAAGAGAGCATTCTACCGCAGCTGAGACCATTCAGCTGCAGCTCCATTGATATGCTTGGAGTCGGGCCTCTGAAGCATTTCTGCCCACTCAAGCAACGCAAAAACATGAAAGTGCCACCAAATGCTTCAGAATATCTTACTCCTTGGGCACAGAGTTTTAGGGGACAGCAGAGCAATTGGCCACCGGGGCAAGTTGTATGAATCCCCTTGCGAAAGGTGGCCATGGCGCAGTCACTGGTGGAGGCATTAACAGGCCCTTGCAACACCTTTATTAAGGCTGAGAGCACATGCATGAAGGGGCCTTAGTCAAGAGAGGTCCTTAGGAGATATATGCTAACCCACACATCTCTCTTTTTGATCCTGCAGGAGGAGAACATTAGGATCATGGACCCTGGTGATTTAGCGGAGTGCCTCATGGCTTACAGAGAGCAGAGAAGAAGGAGAGACCGGCAGAGGCACCTGGCTTGGCAAAGGGAGGAACACCTCCCTCAAGATGAAGAGGTGCCAGGGCCTGGCTGCACACGCAGCTGAAGATCCACAGAGAGCTGTTGTTAATAGGTGCCTCACTAGACCCTGGGTCTATAGACGGCACTTGTCATTCCTGCAGGTGACTGAGGACAGTGTCACCAAAGACTATGCATGTCTAGGGAACTAGTTGGTCACATATGCCATCTGCTGCAGAATTTGGCACCATGGGGACATGAAGGGCATCCACTGCCAGTGGCTTCTTCTAGGACTCCACAGGTGAACTATGCGGGATCTCACAAGCTTCCACGCACAAGTGTATCCAGGAGGTCATGGATGCCATCTTCGCGAAGGCACAAAACTGTGCATTTTGCCCAGGATTAGAAAAGTCAGGAAGCAAGAGCACTGGGATTTGCGCAGATCTCATATTTTTGACAGGTGCAGGGTGCCATCAACTGCATTCACATGGCGCCTAGATCTCCATGGCAACAAGCAATTAACTACATCAGTAGCAAGGGCTTCCACTTGCTGAGTGTTCATCTGGTACGCAAGCACCACAAACAAACCCTACAAGTCTGCGTACGATTCCCAGGGAGCATCCATGACTCCTACATCCTTAGCAGGTCTCAGATCTCTAATATCTTAAAGGATCCAGAGAGGCTGCAGGGTTTGCTCTTTGGGAACAAGGGACATGGCTGATGACACCCATGCGGTGGCCTCAGCCTGCAGCACATCAACGGTATAACAAAGGTCATGCTGTAACCCAGACTTTGAAAATGAGGTTCTGGTGGCCTGACAGGCCCACTGGATAACTGCAATACACTCCCCAGAGGGTGTCATGCATCATTATCGCTTGCAGCGCTCCACAACCTGGCGCTGCAATGGGGAGAGGATCTGGCTGAAGAGGAAGTGGAAAAGCTGCACGTCTCTTCCAATGAGGAGGCCATCAAAGGGGATGCTGGCGGTGAGGTCACCGCAGGCGAGGATGCCGGCAAGGGGGCCATTGCACTGGCCAGTTCAGGCAGGCGTGACCAGGAGACCTTCATAGCCACAAGTTTCACGAAGGATGCTGGGATGCAGTGAGGACAGTCCTGGTATCCTCACCTTGCACCTGTGAATATTTGACTCCCATGTGGCTGATAGCAGCGCACATACCCTCAGTGCTCAGGCTCAAGTTATGAAGATGCAATGGAAATCCTAACAGTCGCTAGATTTCAGGACAGTGATGATCTTCTCATAGCCTCTGTGAATGTCTGACTCCTGTCTGGCTGAGGGCAGCTCGCTTGTGCTCCGTGATCAGGATCATATCATGGAGACGCAGCCGTGAAACTTTAAATGTACCTGATCCAATTCAGCCTTCAGCACCTGACCCCTTCAGGAGAATACCATCACTGGACACAGATGCTGAAGAGATGGGGGGCCAGCCCCACCTCAAAGGCACTGAGAGCACCCAGAGAGAATGATGGAACTTCGTGACACCTGCCCATAACATTCTGGCAGCAATGACAAGCACCATTGAGGTGCAGGCACCACTAATGTGTCCAGCAAATATGAAGCCAGGCCATCATTTTGGACTTAAGGTTACACATTGCACAGGGAAGAGGCCCTGGACTGGGATACTTTCCTTTATCATATGCAGGAACCAAGGTTTCACATCTGAGTGACACAAACATTGCTCATCATAACAAGGAGCCATAGGCAAGGAGACGTTCTTGGGAGTTTATTTACAATAGTGAACATTATGTAAAAGTGATTAACACCTATGCTCAGGCTGTGCAACTACATCTTCTTAACCTTCCTAATCATGCAACTACGTCTTGGTGCTCCCCAACATCCACAGCAGAGTCGGAGGCAGCCGGCTGTGCTCTGTTGTCTGTGACCTTGGTGGGCGTCCTCTGGAGGGCCCCGGCCTGCTTTCAGAGTCCTGCTGTGCAGCAGTGGCATCCTGCTCGGCATGTGGAGCTGGAGCCACTGGGGTCACTGGAAGAGATGATTCGGTTGGGCCAGACACTCCCGGAGTCACCTGGTTAAATGGCCCCAGGGTGTGCACCTACTGATCTTCCTCCCTACAGGTGCCCAATGGCTCCTGGCTGACTCCTGAGGAGAAGGGGAAGCTGGAGTGAGATTGAGCTACCCCGCACCCCTCTCGCATTGACACTGTTGGAAACCAACTATGGCGTCAGTGATGGAGTTCAGCCTGTGCAGCAGTTCAGGACTAATGTCCTGGACCAAGGTCTACATGGCAGCTGCCATACTACCAGTGTTGACCTCGGTGCGTTGGCTTGCCAGCACTATCACCTCAGACTGAAGGTGGGCGGACTCCTCCATTGTGCCTTGCAATCTGGGGAGTGGCAGCAGACATCCCTTCCTGATGTTCCCAAGCCTTTGCAGCTCCAGCAACTGAGTCTAGAGGCTCGTCATCTAACTCAGCCTCAGAAGATTTCAGGTCTCCAGCAGTCCTCCAAATGCCAAAAACCTGGGCAGTCCCTGCTACCACCTGCTGTGGATCAGACATGCAATGTGCTCACCAGATTTTTTTTTATGTGGGCGTCACTGATTAGGCCAGCATTTATTGCCCATCCCTAATTGCCCTTTTTCAGAGGGCTTTTTACTTTAAAGAGTCAACCACATTGCTGTGGGTCTGGAGTCACATGTAGGCCAATCCAGGTGAGGATGGCAGATTTCCTTTCTTAAAGGACATTAGTGAACCAGATGGGTTTTTACAACAATCAACTTGTCATCATTAGACTTCTAATTCCAGATATTTATTGAATTCAAATTCCACCATTTGCCATGATGGGATCCAAACCCAGGTCCCCAGAGCATTACCCTAGGTCTCTGGAATACCAATCCAGTGACAATACCACTATGCCATCACCTCCCCACTGTAATCCCAAGGCTATTCTAGAACTAGGTCCCACCGAGGTGTGTGTCTCCGCACTGGTGGAGGGTGTGGGTGAGCGCTGTGACAGCTCTTCAGTTAGGGTGTCATCAGATTCCTCTTCCGAGGTGTGTTTGGAGCGTGAGTCGAGGACCTGGGTCGTGGACCCTTCGGCTGCTTCCCAGATGCACCTGCGAAAGCAAGGGTAGATAATTAGTGCATGGCAGGGGACTGCGGAACAGGGGAGCTGACTCACAGCATGGTTGTCTGATGGATGTTGTTTGCTGAATCCTCACTTGGTTGAGCACCAGCAACCTCACCATGAACACAGGACCGGTCCAAATTGTCAGCAGCTAGCTGGATAACTCTATTTTCAAGGACCTTGATGTCGGGCATTCCTCTACCAGCCTGCAACCTCTCCCTTTTGTTGTGTGGCAGCTTGTCCTGCATGAATACAGATGGATTGAGTGTAAACAGAACACCTGCCAGGCCAGATAAGAAGGATGGCTGGTATGAGTGGGTGGTGTGTGGTTCCATGGACAGGATGAGGACACGATCTGCAGGGCAGATGAAGGTTTGTGTGAGAGAGTGGATGGTGATGTCCCTTGAACTGGCAGTATGTGAGATCCCTGTGGATGTGTGATGGTTTGTGAGTGTGTGAGTTGAGAGTGATGAGAAGAGTGACTTACCCTGGTGGAACGGAAGAGATAATTCAATCTCTTTTGGCACTGGGTAGCTGTCCTCTTTTGCAGGGCATTGATGCTGACCACTGCTACCTCTGCCTCTGATGCTGGATTGGTGACCTTGCTGGCCTTTGTGCAGATTGGGAGTAGAGGACTTCACAGCGACCCTCTACTGTGTCCAGTAGGTGCCCAAGGGAGGTGTCGCTAAATTTGGGGGCAGCATGTTTCCTCTCTTTGGCAGCCATGACTTTCCAGCAGCTTCCGATCCCTTAGAGAGAGCTAGCTCTGTGCAGAGGTGCTCTTTAAATATGGTGCCCAGATTACTGAAGGCCTGAGGTGACAGCGGGGCAGGCAAATCAGAGCCAGCGATCCGGTGCGTTTCCAGGGAATGCACTATCAATGAGTTGGGGCATGCTGGGAATGGGACAAGGCAGTGCGAAAACCCGCCATTGTGGCTGGCGGGTAAAATGTCCTTTTTCCCGCCATTACCGCACTTTATGCAAATCTGGGACATTCCACCCATATTTTCACATTGTTGACGAAATTGAATAGTATGCTTGAGGGGAGTTATAATACAAAGGGTTAACAGATGGGATATGCTAATATATGATGTGCATGATGATATATCACTGACATCAGTCAGTCATGTGTTAGACTCAAAAGAGAGAGAGGGAGAGGTTGGAACATCATGCTCAAGAGCAACATGCCAGTCTGTAACCTGTTTAGATATAGTACTAATCAACAAGAGTTAAGCAAAACAAAAACAGAATTACCTGGAAAAACTCAGCAGGTCTGGCAGCATCGGCGGAGAAGAAAAGAGTTGACGTTTCGAGTCCTCATGGCCCTTCGACAGAACTTGAGTTCGAGTCCTTCAAGTTCTGTCGAAGGGTCATGAGGACTCGAAACGTCAACTCTTTTCTTCTCCGCCGATGCTGCCAGACCTGCTGAGTTTTTCCAGGTAATTCTGTTTTTGTTTTGGATTTCCAGCATCCGCAGTTTTTTTGTTTTTATAAGAGTTAAGCAAATACCAGAGTAAGACTACAGTCTGTCCAATAACCAAGTACCATGCCTAAAGTCCACAGATAAGAAGGACCATCTCAGAACAAGCAGCATTGTGGGTGTACCTATACCACAGGGACTGCACAATTCAAGAAGGTGGGTCACCACCTTCTCAAGGGCAATTAGGGATGGACAATAAATGCTGACCTAGCCAGCAGCACCCAAATCCTGTGAAAGAATTTTAAAAACATAAGGACACCAGTTACAAAATATTTTGGGTCAGAAGATCATGAAGTGAAATCAATATGGGTGGAGATTAGGGATAGCAATTGTAGGCAAACAGTGGCGGGAGTATTTTTTAGGCTCCCTAACAATAGTTATACTGCTAAACGGAGCATTAAACAAGAAATTCTAAGACAGTGTACCAAAGGCAATATAATAATTGTAGGAGACTTTAATCTTCGTGTAGATTGGACCAGGCAAGTTGGCAAGGGGGTATAGAAGGTGAGTTTATAGAATGCTTTTGTGACAGCTTCCTGGAGCAATATATTGTGAAGCCAACTAGGGATAAAACTATTTTAGATCTAGTATTGTGTAATGAGGCAGGATTAATTCATAGTCTCATAGTAAAAGATCCGCTGAAAAATAGCGATCATAATACAATTGAATTCTATGCTAGGTTTGAAAGAGATACGCTCCAATCACAAACAAGAATCTTAAGCTTAAACAAAGCCAATTACATAGGTATGAGAGGAGAACTGGCTACAGTTTAATGGGTAAGTGGACAATATGGTATGGTGGTAAATAAGCAGTGGGAAACATTTAAGGAAACAATTCAAAATGTTCAGCAAAAATACATTCCACTGAAAAACAAAAACGCAATCCTCCCTAACTGCCGCCCAGTGATTTTTGAGCTGCCCCATATTCAGAGACCCAAAGTCGGTGAGCCACCTCTGGATGTCTGCTTTGGATAGACAGCTGGTCAGCAAAACATTAATGGAGCCTGTTCTTTAAAATGGACCAGACCTCCAATTTCAGCTCCCAGGTGGGTGACACACATGCTTTTCTAGCTTTCCACGTGTGGAATTAAAAGCCCCTCGCCATTGTTTCAACTCTGTCATTGTGAGTCAGACATTTAATCAAACTATTTTTGGCTTGATAAGGTTAACTTGTGGACTTCCTTTCAAACCAAATTGAGTAACTTCAGACCTGAATTGAAATCAATCCAGTTCTAAGATGACAAGCTGGCTTGGTCAGGTAAATACAGATCCAGAATACTAAAATAGAACTCATGTATCAAATATAGGTTCAAGTGGAGTTATGAAATACAACAATAGTTTGACCATCTCAGCATATTAATTTCCAATTTAATCAGTGAAGTTAATTGAAAATAGACAGTTAGAAATTCTGAGCTGTTACTAAAGGATTAACTGCTGCTTAAAAATAGCACACACAGAAATGTCTTAGGAATGCATGGAAAATTTGTAACTCTGGTTACAAACAAATAGACTTAATTAACAAAATGAAGAATTTGTACATGAACTTCGCCAGTGGGAATTTCTATCCTCTGCTGGATAGAAACATCAGAAATGGTAACTTTCTGAATTCGTGCTACCAGTGGAAGCCTTGACCATATGAGAAATTAAGTGGTCGGAGGCATGTCATTTTAAAATCCAAATTTTTGCTATGCATCAGTGATGAGTGAAACAGAGTTGAAAAATGACTCCAATGGAAACCAGCTGTAACCTTTCGGGGTCATTAGCCTGTGTACTAGAGCCTGATGATGCATTTGCTCAGTGGTATGGGCCAAATAACATTAGAAAGCACAGAACTTATTTCTCTTTATGGTCAACAGGAATCAAACCAACTGTTCTTTCAAAGAGCCAGCACAGACACTATGGACCGAATGACCTCCTTCTGTGTTGCAGGTTTCTATGATTCTATGAAATGAATTAAGTATTTAATTCACTGAGGTTTCACTCTGTTTAAAATCACTCTTCCTAATTGTGGTGAAATTTCACACATATATTTCAGCTAGACTGTTAAATTTGGTTTCAATGTATTTCTACATTTGGCTTACTCGACTAATACATTCAACTATGATGGCCCTATGGCCAAATACTCTGCTCACTGTGGAGGCTTACAATTGAATAAAGGCCATTAGGATGAAATAGTTAAATGATGTCAGTACCTGTAGAATTATAACCCAGAGGAAAATGGAAAAATATTTGAAAATAACTAAGTCAAGAGAAAGAAAATGTCCTGAAGAAATCAAGGTCACAAATTAGAATTTTAAGGTAATAACATTGGAATTCCAGGCTTTAATTTGGAAACACATAGCTACATGACTATGCTGATTATTCTGGCTCTTATTTTTGCAGATCATCACCCAGGCAAGTGGAAATGGAGGGCATCACACGATCCACACACAACCAGTGGGCAAACAGTTTGATCGAGTGGATGACTTTTTCATTCCTCCAACTAACCTCATCATCAATCACATTAGGTAAAATTCTAGATTTGTTTTACAGTGACAGTGCAACAGCAGGGTACGTTTCTCATATAGAGTATCTTGTGTGAGCTTTATACTCTGCCATGGCACTGTGTTGTAGTGTAGCTTCATCCAAATGCTGGAAGGAGAATAAGGAGTTTTCTGTTGGAATAAATATATGCAGTGATTGCAACATTTGTTGTACTTGAAGGCTATTACTCCAAACAAACAGAGCACTTTTGCCACAACACTAGTTCAGAATACTAATGAGATGTTTGTGGATGATATTTGAGTAATGAAAAATGCGTCCAGGAAGTGTGAAATTATTAATTAACACCTGTCCAGTATGCAGGCTTCATTCAGCCTTAAGTTCTAATCCATGATAGATCCAGTAACAGCCCCACATCCCACTCCTCACCATCTCCCCCCACCCCAGCACCGCTCCCCCCCCCGCCCCGGCCAAGCCCCCACCCATATCCGGGACTATTTATTTCCATTTACCACAGCTCTTTCAGTAATGTGGTCTTGTGGTTGTCTTATACATCTGCATTTAACATTTAAAAATGAGCCTACAATAGAGTTTGGAGGGAGAAATGGGTAAAATAGTTTCAGCATGCTATGATGGGTTTTGATATCACTAATATTATGTAAAAGAGAGCAATGATTTCGTAAAATGGAGGCACCGATCAAAGGATATACTCAACATACTGGGTAATGCGTTATATAGTAAGGTTAACTTTGCACTCCAAAGCAAAAGTCATAGAGTTATACAGCACAGGAACAGGCATTTTGGCCCATCTTGTTTGTGCCGGCCATCAAGCACCTATCTATTCTAATCGTATTTTCCAGCACATGGCCCATAGCCCTGTATGCTATGGCATTTCAAGTGCTCATCAATATACTTCTTAAATGTTGTGAGGGTACCTGCCTCTACCACCATGTCAGGCAGTGTGTTCCAGATTCCAACCACCCTCTGGGTGAAAAACTTTTCCCTCAGATCCCCTCTAAGCCTCCTGCCCCTTACTTAAATCTATGCCCCTGATTATTGACACCTCCACTGAGGGGAAAAGTTTCTTCCTAACTACCCCATCTATGACCCTCATAATTTTGTATACCTCTATCAGGTCTTCCCTCAGCCTTCTCTGCCACAGCCTATCTAGTCTCTCTTCATAACTGAAAAGCTCCAGCCCAGACAACATCCTGGTGAATCTCCTCTGTACCCTCTCCAGTGCAACCACATCCTTCCTATAGTGTGGCAACCAGAACTGCACACAGTACTCCAGCTGTGGCTTAACTAGCATTTTATACAGCTCCAACAATAACCTCCTTGCTCTTATATTCTATGCCTCGGCTAATAAAGGCAAGTATCCCTTATGCCTTCTTAACCAACTTATCTACCTGTGCTGCTGCCTTCAGGGACCTATGGACATGTACTCTGATGCTCTGTACTTCCTAGGGTCCTACCATTCATTGTGTCTTCCCTTGCCATGTTAGTCCTTCCAAAATGCATCACCTCACACTTCTCAGGATTAAATTCCGTTTGCCACTGCCCTGCCTATCTTACCATCCCATCTATATCGTCCTGTAATCTAAGGCCTTCCTCCTCATTATTTACGACACCACCAATTTTCATGTCATCTACAAACTTACTGATCATACCTCCCAAATTCACGTCTAAATCATGAATGTACACTATAAACAGCAAGGGTCCCAGCACCGATCCCTGCAGTACACCACTCATCACAGGCTTCCAAACATAAAAACAACTTTCATCCATCAACCTCTGCCTCCTGCCACTAAGACAAGTCGAGGGTTCCCTGGACTTGTTGTTCCTACCCTTCATCATTACAGGAACATGTTGGCCCTGAACTCTCACTATTTCCTTTTTGAATGAAAGTGCAATGTATAAGCCAATCATATTTGAATGGGATGAATACCACAAGCATTAGATTGTAGATCCATTTACTGCACTCTTGCATTGACAACAAGCAAAGCATTATTACTAATGTAGATAGTAAAATTAAAACATAGCTTATGGAAGGTTGTTTGTCTAGCTTTTGGTACTGCTGAGTCCCAGAGAAAGGGTGAATATTAGATTAGTTTTTAGAACTAGCCAAATGTCATACAGCAAGTGTAGAAACCAAGCAGCAAGTCCGGATAAACATCAAGCTCTAACTATATCATGCCAAGGTGGAATATTAGTCAGGTTAGCTCTAGTTGTGTGTTATTAATATGGTGCAAACTATCCATCAGCTGGTGATTGCCTAGCAAAGGCAAAAACATCTTATGCCCATGGGCACAAGCAACATTTGCCTTACTGGGGTCCAGTGCAGTTTGTTTTTTTTTTCTGACTAGATAATTGTGCTAAATACCTAAATAATCCAGTATTAAATCTACACATGAACAATCACAAAAAGGCATGGTTGCAGTTGATAATATAAAAATAGTTGACAAAATGATCAGTGATAAATTATTAGCATTACATAGGTGTCCCCTCACTGGATCCACTCGGGGCCCCTGACCATCTCAGGACTCCATCCAGTTGCATGAATTGAAAAGTTCTAAGCATCCTCCCTGCATATGGGAAATTATGTCACTTTTCCCAGTGCTGCCCTTATGTCTCAGCAAAAACAATATTGAAACACGGTAACCCAGCTACATATCCACAGCAACATAATCAATCCAAACCGTATAATCTGCAGCTGATTGTTAAAACAGAATGTACTATATACAACTGTGGAGATGGTGCATATTTATTCTCTGTATCAGAGCAGCACAGAACCAATTTCATAATCTGCAATCACCTAATACTAATTTAATACTGTTAAGGTTATCAGTTCAACTCATCATTAATTCTGGGTGTCTGCAGGATGTTATTGGTGAATCCAGTCCCCAAGCTATTCTTGCTGGTTCTAAATCTCAAGTGAAACTCCCATCACATGCTGCTCCAGTTATTTCCATCTGATACAAAGCACCCCTTTCATTGCTTGGTAAATTTTATGTTCACATCTAGTTCAACAAACAAGCAGTCTCAGCTGGTGTATTTATCATCAGCAGAAAACCTGATTATTTACTTGACCTACATACAATTCCAACACGGCAACTCATTACTCTACCCTGAACACTACTTTATACCAACATCAGAGGATGCTATTTTTGTTGAATTTTCCCATGTAATTGACAGTAAAGCCAATGTGAAGGGCATGCAGGTCAAACTGTTT
This sequence comes from Carcharodon carcharias, assembly GCF_017639515.1. Classification (NCBI taxonomy): domain Eukaryota; kingdom Metazoa; phylum Chordata; class Chondrichthyes; order Lamniformes; family Lamnidae; genus Carcharodon; species Carcharodon carcharias. The sequence goes on along the minus strand of NC_054474.1, from coordinate 38,560,729 downwards.
AATTGGTAAATCTGTCATTCCTGTTGCTCAGCAGCATAAAATACTATATCCATGATGTAAGAAAGTTGGCTCAAAACTATTAAAACATTGGAAGATATAATTGAAGATGGAAATTGTAGTATGAGGGTCTGGCGCATTTTGGGTTAATGTGGGACTAAGTACAGTACCACCCTAACAGTGATGTAAGAAGGCACATGACTGAGACAAGACTCCCTTGTTAATCAAGAATCTATTTATCTCTGTCTTAAAAATATTCAATGATCCTGCCTCCATTGCTCTCTGGGGAAGAGAGTTTGAAAGACTCATGAACCTTTGAGAGAAAGAACTTCTCTCTGTGTCTTAAATGGGAGTCCCCTTATTTTTAAACCCTGTCCCCTAGTTCTAATCTCTCCCACAAAGGGAAACATCCATTCAGCATTCACCCTGTCCAGTCCCTCAGGATCTTATCTGTTTCAATAAGATTTCCTCTCATTCTTCTAAACTCCAATGGATACAGACCCAGACTGTCCAACCTTTCCTCATAAGATGACCATTCCCATCCCAGGTATCAGTTGAGTGAACCTTCTCTGAACTACTTCTAATGCATTTACACCCTTTATTAAATAAGGAGACGAAACCTGTACAGTCCCCCAGGTTTGGTCTCACCTGTAGCAAAACATCCTTACTTTTATATTCCATTCCCCTTGCAATAAACAACAAGGGATCTGGATCAAAAACAGAATTACCTGGAAAAACTCAGCAGGTCTGGCAGCATCGGCGGAGAAGAAAAGAGTTGACGTTTCGAGTCCTCATGACCCTTCGACAGTACTTGAGTTCGAGTCCAAGAAAGAGTTGAAATATAAGCTGGTTTAAGGTGTGTGTGTGGGGGGCGGAGAGATAGAGAGAGAGAGAGGGGTGTGGTTGTAGGGACAAACAAGCAGTGATAGAAGCAGATCATCAAAAGATGTCAACGGCAATAGTACAATAGAACACATAGGTGTTAAAGTTAAAGTTGGTGATATTATCTAAACGAATGTGCTAATTAAGAATGGATGGTAGGGCACTCAAGGTATAGCTCTAGTGGGGGGTTATTTTTATATAATGGAAATAGGTAGGAAAAGGAAAATCTTTATAATTTATTGGAAAAAAAAAGGAAGGGGGAAACAGAAAGGGGGTGGGGATGGGGGAGGGAGCTCACGACCTAAAGTTGTTGAATTCAGTATTCAGTCCGGAAGGATGTAAAGTCCCTAGTCGGAAGATGAGGTGTTGTTCCTCCAGTTTGTGTTGGGCTTCACTGGAACAATGCAGCAAGCCAAGGACAGACATGTGGGCAAGAGAGCAGGGTGGAGTGTTGAAATGGCAAGCGACAGGGAGGTTTGGGTCATTCTTGCGGACATACCGCAGGTGTTCTGCAAAGCGGTCGCCCAGTTTACGTTTGGTCTCTCCAATGTAGAGGAGATCACATTGGGAGCAACGAATGCAGTAGACTAAGTTGGGGGAAATGCAAGTGAAATGCTGCTTCACTTGAAAGGAGTGTTTGCGTCCTTGGACGGTGAGGAGAGAGGAAGTGAAGGGGCAGGTGTTGCATCTTTTGCGTGGGCATGGGGTGGTGCCATAGGAGGGGGTTGAGGAGTAGATGGTGATGGAGGAGTGGACCAGGGTGTCCCGGAGGGAGCGATCCCTACGGAATGCCGATAAGGGGGGTGAAGGGAAGATGTGTTTGGTGGTGGCATCATGCTGGAGTTGGCAGAAAAGGCGGAGGATGATCCTTTGAATGCGGAGGCTGGTGGGGTGATAAGTGAGGACAAGGGGGACCCTATCATGTTTCTGGGAGGGAGGAGAAGGCGTGAGGGCGGATGCGCGGGAGATGGGCCGGACACGGTTGAGGGCCCTGTCAATGACCGTGGGTGGAAAACCTCGGTTAAGGAAGAAGGAGGACATGTCAGAGGAACTGTTTTTGAATGTAGCATCATCGGAACAGATGCGACGGAGGCGAAGGAACTGAGAGAATGGAATGGAGTCCTTACAGGAAGCGGAGTGTGAGGAGCTGTAGTCGAGATAGCTGTGGGAGTCGGTGGGTTTGTAATGGATATTGGTGGACAGTCTATCACCAGAGATTGAGACAGAGAGGTCAAGGAAGGGAAGGGAAGTGTCAGAGATGGACCATGTGAAAATGATGGAGGGGTGGAGATTGGAAGCAAAATTAATAAATTTTTCCAAGTCCCGACGAGAGCATGAAGGAGCACCGAAGTAATCATCGATGTACCGGAGAAAGAGTTGTGGAAGGGGGCCGGAGTAGGACTGGAACAAGGAATGTTCCACATACCCCACAAAGAGACAGGCATAGCTGGGGCCCATGCGGGTACCCATAGCCTCACCTTTTATTTGGAGGAAGTGAGAGGAGTTGAAGGAGAAATTGTTCAGCGTGAGAACAAGTTCAGCCAGACGGAGGAGAGTAGTGGTGGATGGGGATTGTTTGGGCCTCTGTTCCAGGAAGAAGCTAAGGGCCCTCAGACCATCCTGCTGGGGGATGGAGGTGTAGAGGGATTGGATGTCCATGGTGAAGAGGAAGCGGTTGGGGCCAGGGAACTGGAAATTGTTGATGTGACGTAAGGTGTCAGAGGAATCACGGATGTAGGTGGGAAGGGACTGGACAAGGGGAGAGAGAAGGGAGTCAAGATAACGAGAAATGAGTTCTGTGGGGCAGGAGCAAGCTGAGACGATCGGTCTACCGGGGCAGTTCTGTTTGTGGATTTTGGGTAGGAGATAGAAGCGGGCCGTCCGAGGTTGGGCGACTATCAGGTTGGAAGCTGTGGGAGGGAGATCCCCAGAGGAGATGAGGTCAGTGATAGTCCTGGAAACAATGACTTGATGTTCAGTGGTGAGGTCATGGTCCAGGGAGAGGTAGGAGGAAGTGTCTGCGAGTTGACGGGATCTGGATCGCCTGACATGAAAAGTTGATGAAAGGAAATTGGACAGATACTTAAGTATGGGTTTTTTTTGAAAAATATACTTTATTCATAAAATATCTGGAAGAACATTACAAAACATTTCCAAATCACCATCAAAAAAAGTGCAATCAGATTCAACTTTTACACATGGATCACAAGGTGCTTCAATACAATCAATGAATATTACAATCATTTCAATATGGTTATTACAGACAATCAGATAGTGCAATGGTATTGGAGTTATCAACATCCATCTGAGGTGCTTCAATACAATTATAATATAATTAGTATTCAATGCATACATTCATTGTGAGCTGTACAACCCAAGGGATCTAAACAATTCCCAGCCTCTTGGTGCACTATGGCAGAAAGGTCTTTTCCTGATTGTGCCTTTGTGACGGCTGCCTCAAGCTTTGGTGCATCCCTCAGCACGTAGTCCTGGACTTTGGAATGTGCCAGTCTGCAACACTCAGTTGGGGACAACTCTTTGCACTGGAAGACCAACAAGTTTTGGGCAGACCAAAGAGCATCTTTCACCGAGCTGATGACCCCCCAGCTGCAGTTGATGTTTGTCTCGGTGTGTGTCCCTGGGAACAGCCCATAGAGAACAGAGTCCTGTGTCACAGAACTGCTCAGGATGAACCTCAACAGAAACCATTGCATTTCTCTCCAGACCTTCCTTGCAAAGGCACAATCCACACGTTGGTGAACAACAGTCTTGTCTCCACCACAGCCACCTCGAGGGCAACGTGCGGAGGGGGTGAGACTCCTGGCATGTTGGAAGGGTCTGACGGGAGGGCCTTTCTCACCAGCAGCCAAGCTACGTCTTGGTGCTTGTTGGAAAGTTCTGGCGATGAGGTATTCTGCCAAATGACTTTGACAGTCTGCTCGGGGAACCATCCGACAGGATCCACCATCTCCTTTTCCCGCAGGGCCTCTAAGACGTTACGTGCCGACCACTGCCTGATAGACTTGTGGTCAAAGGTGTTTCTCTGCATAAATTTTTCCACCAGGGACAGGTGGTACAGCACAGTCCAACTACTAAGAGTGTTCTGTGGCAGCATGGCCAGACCCATCCTTCGCAACACCGGGGATAGGTAGAACCTCAGCACGTAGTGACACTTGGTGTTTGGGTACCGAGGGTCTATGCACAGCTTGATGCAGCCTCACACAAAGGTGGCCATCAGGATGAGGGAGATGTTAGGCATGTTTTTCCCCCCTTATCTGGCAGCTTGTACATCACGTCCCTGCGGACACGATCCATTTTCGACCTCCAGATAAAGCGAAAGATGGCTTGGGTGATCGCCATCGCACAGGAGTGAGGAATGGGCCAGACCTGCACCACATACAACAACAGCGAGAGTGCCTCACACCTGATGACCAGGTTCTCACTCACAATGGCGAGGGAACGTCGCTCCCACATGCCCAGTTTTCTTTGCACCATAGACACTCACTGCTTCCAGTTTCTAACGCATGCCCCAGGTCCCTCCGAACCATATCCCCAGCACCTTCAGGCCGTCAGCCCTGGCAATGAAGGGGACAAAGGATCAGTCAGCCCAGTTCCCAAAGAACATGGCCTCGCTCCTCCCACGATTTATCTTGGCTCCCGAGGCCAGTTCGAACTGGTCGCAGATGTGGATCAGTCTGCGCACTGACAGCGGATCCGAGCAGAAGACGGTGACATCGTCCATGTACAGGGAGGCTTTAATCTGAGTGCCTCCACTGCCTGGGATCATCACTCCTCTTATGCTTGGATCCTTCCTCAGCAAAGGGTTCTATGCAACACACAAACAGGACAGGGGAGAGAGGGCAGCCCTGTCTGACTCCAGATTTAATAGGAAAGCTATCTGATTCCCACCCATTGATTGAGACTGCGCTATTGACGTTAGTGTAGAGTAGTTGGATCCAGTTGCGGATTCCCTCCCCAAACCCCATTTTGGAGAGCACATCCGCCATGTAGGTGCGAAACCTTCTGGGTTATGGACAAAGAAATGGCTATGTAGACTAAGCATGACACCTCATTCAAACAGCCAGTAGAGATACAACGTGGAGAATAGTCCTCTTTTGTGTTGTATGTTTTTACATTGCTTTATTTAGAGAGCTCTCACTTAAGCCTAACATCACAGGCTGTTGTCACACAAAGCAAGGAAGAACCTGTAAGGTAGCCAACTACATTAAGTTTTACAACCAGATGTTTGTGTCTAGCATCTTAACCAACTTAGTGTTCAACCCTATGAATTTTAATAGATGAGTTTTCTTTCTAACTGCAGCCCAATAAAATAGAAATAGATGGTAAACTCTTATAAGGATGATACTTGTCCTTATTAGATTACAACTTTATACAGATAATCTTTGTCAACGGGGGGTGGGGAGGTGTTTCTCTTGCTCATTTGCCTTAACCAAGTGAAAAGCCGTGGAAACCCCAGAACCCCTGTTGTTAAGGTGAATGAACATGCAAAACCTGTGGAAACCTATGGAAATTCAGCCCTATATATATATTTGCTTTCTCACTTATTTTTTAACTTAAATAATTAATTCTCCATGCAATTTGTGTTTTAATTTCTATTTCAGATTCGGATTTATTCTTCACAGATCAGAAGCAGCACTTCATAAGATCGATCTGGAGACTGTGGCCTACATTAAAACAATCAGCTTAAAAAACTACAGCTGCATCCCTCAGGCAATGGCCTACACTCATCTGGGTGGCTATTACTTTATTCATTGTTTGGCAAATGACTCAACTGCATCCCAGCCACAGATCATCGTCAATAGTGTCACTGATTCTGTAATTGGATACAATGATGAGGTGTCAGGTACTCCATACATCTCCCCTGATGGACACTATCTTGTCAGCACGGATGATTACAAGGGGTTAATTAGAGTCCAGTCCATTAGCTATCAGGGTGAGATCAAGTCTACTTTTGATATTACAACAAACTTACACATTGTTGATGTGACCTTTCAGCCGTCTTTCACAGAAGCCAACCAATACTACATCTATGCCAGTTCTCATGTTCAGACAGATCTGCTGTTTCTAGAGCTCTCGACGGGCAACGTTAACATCATTAAGGGCCTAAAGAATCCCATAAAACAAAATGACTGGCTGTGGAATAGCAACAACAGGGCCGTAGTTGGCAGTGGCCTATTTGGACAGCACCTTGTTACCCCATCTAAGGATTCCCTGTTCATCATAGGTGCAAGACGAAACAAATTGAACTGTGAGATAAGCAACATAATACGAGGTAACACAATCGTGTGGGTTGGGGAAGCATGAGAGGCTACAAAACGGAGCTTATATTCATCCAATGACCTTTTACACTGCTTTTAAGACAACTGTACAGTTAACATCTGCATTTTTTTACACTGAAAAGCAATCTTAATGTACACAATAACTTTGCTGAACTTAAGTGTTTTGAACATTATTAGCGTGAGCGTTAGGATACAACTCTTAGTTGAATAATAAATTAACCCTTTGAGTGTTAACTCTTTGAGTTTTGTAAATCACTTAATGTCTGTCCCATATCTGCAAAAAAGATGTATATTTTCTATAACTTTTCACTGTGGATTATCATAAATGTAGACTAAGAGACAAAAGGAGCTACAAGATATTTCTTTTTCTGTCCTTTTGCAGTCTAGAAACTGAAACTGTGGTTATTATAATTTTACTTTTATATCAATCTCATTGTTCCATTTATTTTAATTGAGTGAAATGATCATACTAGAGTCCTCAAAGGGTCACAAAGCAAAAACAATAAAGGTACATGTTGAAATTATTCAGCTAATTGTTGTTTAAATAGTTGGCTCTGCCCCACTAATTTTGTGACTTATTTAATATGTTTTATCAATGTAGATGATATGATATTCTAAATTTGGCAAATTTGCTTCTGCAATGTCATGGCATATGGTGAACCTATTGTTGCAATGTACAGTCCTAACATGGCAGAGGTAGAAGCTGGTGGGGGAGGTAAATTCACAGTGTTGTTAATGCACTAGTTAACCCTGATGGTGTATGAGCATTCTTTGTTGAATGACATGGTGGAAGCAACACTTCCAGCAGAATTTCGACCAGATTTAAAACAAAGTTGTAAGGATGGTTGTGGTATCTGGAAGTACAATGTTCCAATTAACAGAATGCTGCACCTGAACTGAACTGAATTTTACATCGGGACCAGCTCCAGCACACCATCAAACATTAGTCAGTTATGAATATGCATGTCTCCCCAATGGCTTTGAAATGTTCCCTTGCTACTGATCAGACAACTTTGCCTGATTAAAAGAAACTGAATATGTTTATCATATCCAAAGAAGCCTCTCACCTTTCCCCCCTCAACCCTGCTTCCAAGAAACAAACAGTTTTAAAACACATCGTTAACTGTGGTCTAATAACCAACTACCCAAGGGAAAGATAGTGAATATTTTAACCAAAGGGCATTAGCATTCTTCAGGGTTTCTTAAAGATTAAGTACCTTCTTTGTTTCCCCGTTTTAAGATTATTTTACAACTGTAATGTGATGCTGTGTCATGGAACTGTGGGTCTCCCCATTTTATTTGTTATTACATTGTCAGAATGAACTGTTGGAATACACCTAGTTTAATAAACATAGAACTTGAAGGCAAAATTTGTGCAGAAACTCTGGCCAGAAGTGAGTTTTTCAACTTTACTTCAGTATTATAATAAAGGTTAATTCTATAATTTAAAATGCCAAACACTGCAACCAAATAGTTTATTTCTTTGTTTTTTGACAAATTAAGCATTTTTTTCATTTTTCTTCAAATAAGCATGATTACCACAGTTTCATAGAATGAGACCACAAAAAATCTTGACAAATGTAACATGTACCTTAATGACACTTTAATGAATTTCATTAATACCTCGCATGCTTTTGTAACTAATAAGAACATTTTACAAGCTAAACACAACACTGTGATGATGCCTTATCTCCATGCCCTTTCCATTACAAGGCATTACCACTGTGCAGTATTGAACGATTTTAGCTTTTTAACTGGTGCTGAAGATTAGAGTGCATACTGAGTCTCAGTATTTGTGAAGCGCACTAAAGATGGATGAGAGCTTCCCAGTGTTGGCCATTACATATATTGATCGACAATGTGCAGTGAACGAGCATAATGATCCAAACATCCACAAACAGTTTGGGAGCCATTAAAGTAAGAAAATGACACATGAAAAACAACACAGTAAACCAAATTGTCAGTTTAGTTGTAGGGATTGGACTTGGGATTTTGAATTGGCACAAAGCCAGAAACAAAGAGCAACAAGCACATGGTGATCTTTTACTGACCGACAAAAACACAAGGCAATAAATGGAACTGACATCCTTTTATATTTGGAAAAACTCAGCAGGTCTGGCAGCATCGGCGGAGAAGAAAAGAGTTGATGTTTTGAATCCTCATAACCCTTCGACAGAACTTGAGTTCGAGTCCAAGAAAGAGTTGAAATATAAGCTGGTTTAAGGTGTGTGGGGGGGGCGGACCTTAAACCAGCTTATATTTCAACTCTTTCTTGGATTCGAACTCAAGTTCTGTCGAAGGGTCATGAGGACTCGAAACGTCAACTCTTTTCTTCTCCGCCGATGCTGCCAGACCTGCTGAGTTTTTCCAGGTAATTCTGTTTTTGTTTTGGATTTCCAACATCCGCAGTTTTTTTGTTATTATTTTTTTTGTTATTATCCTTTTATATTTGTCTAATTCTCTGGACAATTCTTCCCTCCTCTCTGCTATATCTAACAGCTTCCTAACACCACTGTGGGTCTACCTACCCCACATGGACTGCAGCGGTTCATGAAGGCAGCTCACCACCACCTTCTCAAGGGAAACGAGGGATGGGCAATAAATGCTGGCCCAGTCAGCGAAGCCTACATCCTGTAAATGAATTTTTTAAAAACCCAAAAAAGTCTTCCTGCCAAAGAGATGAGGCAGAAAAGCTCATGTTAAGAGTGGTCTATTTATTCGTCTTGAATATTGACAAGCATTAGTTCAGTGTTTTCCTACAGCTCAGAAATTTGTTATATGGGGCAAATTATAGGTTCAAACTGGAATTAAACGTTTAATGAACAGGCAAAAAGGCTTCATTGCTGGTGGGGGAAGGGAAAAAATGCAGAAGAACAAAGTGCCACTTACAACATGTAGCAGTGATTCAATTTCAGCTTTTTGGAATGAAGAATATCAGCTCCGCAGCATGTATACAAACATGCCCCAAAAGTTTCAACATTGTTTTTCAAGGGCAGCCTTTAAGATGTGATCTATTCCACCATTGCTATCCACATTTGGGTGCAACAGTTTGAGCAGATTTACTTGAAAGCATTAACTAGTTGCAGAAAGTTAGCCCATAAACTGACAGCAATGCAGTTCTCTCTTCCCATCCTTAAAATGTAATAAGATAAACTTCCAAAGGGTTACCAACAGGCTCCAGTTGACATGACCTGTGATAATTAGCTAAACTCAGCATAGGTCAGACATCAAACTGGCAACTTTCCGGCTTGGTTTAGAAATGAACCACATGATGCGTTTATCCATCGGCCAATGAGGAAGGAAAGGATATCCAGCTGTTAGAAATTTGAGGAATAAAGTTCCTTATTTTTAATGGATTTAATGACATTTTCTATTCACTTTTTTTCCTCTTTAAATCAGATTCATTCTCCCTAATATAAGCTTTCTTCATGCAATTCATCCTCATTTAGTTATAGCTAATTGGTTCACACTATTACTATGCAGTAGCAACACAAGTGATATTCGCCACTAACAGGATGCTGCTGTCAAGCCAAAAAGATGTTCTGCCTATCACACAAATGAGTAATGTGGTATATGAATTTCAGTGCCAGTGCAATGCTAGGTGTGTAGGCAGTACGTCCTAAAGGCTGACGATCATATCCAACAGATTGTCCCAGCTGCTGTTCGCAATGAGCAGTGTACAGACCAAACCCAACCAGCCCACTTTTACAAAACTCAACACACACTGCCTAATATTAGATGTGATTCCGTGATAGGACAACATTTGCTGAATAATCCTCAATCTGCTAAGAATTACACTGACAACCAATTTAAGACTACCAGTCAGACTCACAATGTGGTGCATTTGCATGTACTGGAAACTAAATAGATGAATGCACAAGGCCCTGTTCTTTGCAGAAAAAAAGAACATGTACATACATGGCACCTGTTTCAGCTAAACAAAATGAGTGACAGCCATTCACTGACTCATTCCTCAGGGCAATGCCTTGACCAACCAGGGTCAAGCTGCCTGGTTTAAATTTCAAACAATGCTTGGCAGTTGACTGTCAGTCACAATTAATGGTGCATTATCCATGGCAACACCACTTGCCAACCAATCAGCACTCTCTTCACATACAGTATAAATTGTTTTCCCACTTATATCAGTATTCTTGCAAGTGTCCTGATGAGTACAACACTAAAAGCTTAGACGTGTCTCTTTTTTCAGTATTAGTCAAGTTTTGATCTCTTTATCCAAGGGAGAATATACTTGCCTTAATGGGGTGCAACAAGGGTTCACTAAATTGATTCCTGAGATGCGAGGGCTTTCTTAATGGGGAGAGATTCATGTAGAATGGACCAATATTCCCTGGAGTTTGGAAGAATACGTGGTGATCACATTGAACTGTGTAAAATTCTTGGATGCCTTGAAAGGGTAAATGCAGAAGGGCTATTTCCCTGGCTGGAGACTCTCGAACTAGAGGCCATAGTCTCCTAATAAAGAGTCAGCATTTTAGGAATGAGCTGAGGAGAAATTTCTTCACTCAGGTTTTGAGCCTTTCTCTACTCAGAGGGCTGTGGATGTTCAGTTGTTAAATATACTCAAGAGTGGGTTTAATAGATTTTTGGACCCAAAGAGAATCAAGTGATATGAGGGTAGGACAGGAAAGTTGATGTAGAAATTCAGCCATGAATGGTGGAGCAGGCTCAGAGCCAAATGGCTTACTATTGTTTATGTTCTTAAGAGTAATGTATATTTGTGTTGTTCCCTTACTATTACTGACAAACTATCATTTATATTTTTCATAAGAATACAGAAAATAGTGTGTCCTTGACTATTCATCTCACACAACAAATATAAAGTCAGAAGAAAGTATACGTGAAGATGTATCATCGATCCCAGAGACATTTACAAACAGCTCCAATGCACAAGACAAGGCATATATGCCAAATTGTTGTTGCAACTGACTAAGGTTATTTTCGCCATGTCTTGCAAACTTGTCTAACCCTTTTTTGAGAGGCGAGAGAAAACGTCCCCACCCTTTTCGTCAAGCTGATTCAAGTGGTATTTGCAACTCTTCACAGCCTTTGGGAGATATTTCCACCCTCATTTAAGTTGGAAAGTAAGTCAGTAAAGTTGAAAGGAAAATCTTTAGACTCATTGCTTTCATTTCATAAACCATGTTATATCAAAATTACATCTCATCAATGTAATATAACAATAACTTGCTGGAATAGCCTTTATTCATTAAAACAGCATGGGCTGAATTTAGCCCCTGATGGGCGGGCGGGTCCGACCGACTCGGCGGCGGGCGGGCAGCCGATCACCACCGCCAGAACAGGCCCTGCTGCCATTTTAAGTGGGTGGGCCAATTAAGGACCGCCCAGCGTGACGCCCGGTGGGAAGCGCTATGAGCTTCCTGTATGGGCTGGGAGGGGGGGGAATTCCCCAACTGCGACAGTGCACTCTTTCATGCATGCGTACAAAAGACCACACATCTCCCTGAGGCTAAGTGGTGCCTCAGGGAGATCATTGAAAGGTGGTGAAAGTTCAAAACTAGAAAAATTTAAAAATCATTAACATGTCCCCCTCATGTGAAAATGTCACACAAGATGGGACACGTTAATGAAGTACACAAAAACTTTATTAAACATTTTTAATCCAAAATCAAACCTCATCTTGCCAGTGGATGAGGTATGTTAAAAAATCACTTACCCGCCTGCTCGTTGGTTCCGTGCGCTGAGCTGAAGTTCGTACGGGCCCCTCAAAATCGTCGACAATTGGTGACTTAATGGCCTTAACAAGGCCTTTAATTAATGGCGGGCACGCGTCGTGCTGCATATCGTGCCCGCCGACCTAAACATTGCGAAGCTGCGTGCTGACATCGGGATGCTCACGTGACATCAGTGCATGACATTTTAAGCGCTGGTGTGTGGGCTCTGCCACCCGCACATCAGCCAGAAAATTCAGCCCCATGTGTTAACGGAGACAGTGTTAACAGATATGCTTAATTAAATCACAGTGAGACCAACACAGGGCTTTTATTCATCAAAGCCACCAGTGCAGTGCACTCAGTGCACTTTAATCCCTAAATCCTTGCATCATTTTATCATTCTGCTTTAATTAAAGATGATATTAGCACAATAGCGAGGGATGACCTAAGTTCAGGAATCCAGGATAAAGAAGCAGTTTGAGTAGAGATGAGGAATGATAAAGGCAAGAAGTCACTTGTCGGAATGGTGTACAGCTCTCCTAACAGTAGCCACCCGGCAAGACTAGGTATCAAAGAAATAATGGGAGCTTGGCATAAAGGTATGGCAATTATCATGGGGGATTTTAATCTACATAGAGACTGGAAAAATTAGATGGGCAAGGATAGCCTAGAGGAGGAATGCATAAAACGTTTGTTGGATAGTTTCTTAGAACAGCACATACTGGAGCCAACCAGGGACCAGGCTGTACTAGACCTGGTATTGAGGAACGACATCGGATTAATTAATGACTTCATATTGAAGACAACCCTATGTAGCAGTGATCATAATATGATTGAATTTTATATTCAGTTTGAGGGAGAGAAGAGTGGGTCTAAGAGCTAGCAAAATTGAACTGGCAATTTAATTTAATCGATAGGTCAATGGAGATACAGTGACAGACATTTAAGGGGTTATTTCAGAATACAGAGAATAGATACATTCCAACAAGAATTCCAAGGGGAGGACCCACCATCCATGGTTAACTAAAACCATTAAAGAAAGTAGCAAACATAAAGAAAAAGCATATAATTGCACAAAGATGGGTGGCAGGTCAGATGAATGGACAGAACTTTAAAAACCGCAAAGAATGACTAATAGATCAACAAGGAAGGAAAAATTAGAGTATGATAGAAAGCTAGCCAGAAATATAAAGACAGACAGTAAGAGTTTTTACAGATATTTTAAAAAGAAAAGAGAAAATGGAGTATAATGTGGGAAAATGTGAAATTGTCCATTTTGGCAGGAAATATAAAGCAAATAGAATGTTATCATTTTTTGCATGGGTAATTGAATACAAGAGTAGGGAGGCTATGCTTCATGTGAACATACAACCATACAAAACAGGAGCATAAGTAGACCATTCGGCCCCTCGAGCCTGCTCCACCATTCAATATGATCATAGCTAGTCTGTTTGTATTTTGAATTCCACATTCCTATCTACCCCTGATAACCTTTGATTCCCTTGCCTAACAAGAATTTATCTACCTCCACCTTAAAAATATTCAATAACCCTACTCCCCCACCTTCCGAGTCAGAGAGGTCCAAAGTTGCATGACCCTCTGAGAGAAAAAATTTCTCCTCATCTCTGTCCTAAAAGGGCAACCCCTAATTTTAAAACAGTATGCCATAGTTCTGGATTGACCCACAACAGGAACCATCCTTTCCATGTCCACCTGATCAAGATGGTTCAGGGCCTTATATACATCAACCAAGTCCCCCCTCGTTCTTCTAAACTCCAGTGGACACAAGCCCAATTTGTCTAACCTTGCCTCATAAGACAATCCGCTCATTGCAGGTATCAATCTAGTAAATCTCCTCTGAACCACCTCCAAAGCATCCAATTATACAAGGCATTGGTGAGACCACATCTGCATTATTGTGTACAGTATTGGTATCCTTTTTTAAGGAAGGATGTAAATACATTGGAAGAAGTTCAGAGAAGGTTTACTGGATTAAAACCTGGAACGGGTGGGTTGTCTTATGAGGAAGGGCTGGACAGTCTAGGCTTGTATCTGTTGGAGCATAGAAGAGTAAAAGGCGACTTGACTGAAACATATAAGATCCTGAGGAGGCTTGACAGGGTGGATGTGGAAAGGGAGTTTCCTCTTGTGGGAGAACCTTGAACTAGAGGTCACTGTTTAAAAATAAGGGATTGCACATTTAAGACAGATGTGAGGAAAAAAAATTTCTCTCAGAGGGTTGTGAGTCTTTGGAACTCTCTTTCTCAAAAGGCAGTGGAAGCAGAGTCTTTCAATATTTTTAAGGCAGAGATTGATAGATTCCTGATAACCAAGGGGTCAATGGTTATTGAGAATAAGCAGGAATGTGGAGTTGAGGTTAAAATCAGATCAGCTATGTTCTTATTGAATGGCAGAGTAGGCTTGAAAGGCCGAGCGTCCTACTTCTGCTCCAAATTCATACTTTTGTATGTTGTTTACTGATTTTGATGGACACTTACGCCAGTTATTTACCAGCATTAACCTGTTTAATTACACAAGTTTTATTTAAAAATGCATAACCCAATAGCAATAATTAACTTTAAGTTATTTAAGATGGATGTTGGGAATAAAATCAAAGCCTCCTGAAGTCAAATGATTCAACCAATCCATCTCTGAAAATGGCTGCAGTAACTGCCCTGTATCACCAATGTACCCCATCATGCAGGAGTATATTTGATGTGCATAGTAATGTTTTGCAAAACAGATGAGAGATACTGAACAGAAGCTGTTCCTCCCCTCACAGAAGGGCTAAAAATTGGTGAGTTTTTCCAGGTCACTCTTGTCTCCTGTTTACCGTTCTTTTCAATAACAGCATCAGCAGAAATGAAATAGGTGACCTGCCCACTTTGCTGAATGACCTTGCTGTGGCTCTGTTATGAATGAGATCTCCTGATTCTATTTTCCCAGCCTTTCCCTTCAGTCTAGCAACTCACATCCACTTATAACTGTATCCTTTGACACATTAAAAAATCTGGAATTAAAGGTCTAATGATGACCATGAAACCATTTCCAATTGTTGTAAAAACCCATCTGGTTCATTAATGACCTTTAGGGAAGGAAATCTGCCATCCTTACCTAGTCTGACCAACATGTGACTCCAGACCCATAGCAATGTGGTTGATTCTTAAGTGCCCTCTGAACAAGGGCAATTAGGGATGGGCAATAAATGCTGGCACAGCCAGCGAGGCCCACAACCCATGAATGAATTAAAAAAACACCCAATAGCAGGATTTCACCAAGTCGAACTATTCCATTTTAGCAATGACAGATCTTCATATCCAAGTCTCCCATTTTGCAACAGAGGGAATAAAATCAATGCACCAGTCTGGCTCATCTGTTGATGATTTGATTTACTTCAGTGAGTTAGAAAAATTTCTGAGAAAATAATTGATTTTTTTGCGCTGCTAACAAGGATAAATGAGCATTCTTACATTTGAAAGGCAATATCAGCTTGATGTATTTTGATAAGTTGCTTATAGATGAAACAAAAGGTGATTGAATAAGCTGCATTCTGTCAAAGCTAAATGCTCACTGTTTGACCATCATAGCAGAAGTTTGTTTTTCTTTTACCAGTAATTTAGATGTTTGAGGTACTTCAAGACACATTAATATAAAATTCAGTCTTGGCCAACTTGTTGACACCCCTGTTAAATGTATCACTAGAAATCATAGAGAAAGGACAATTTCTCCTTATTGATAAGCATAATAAAGAAATGTTCTTTTGAACTAATAGGGAGGTTATTTGATAGCACTTGCACAATACAGCTGTTCCCACCATGTTCCTATCGATATAAATGAGTCATTGAAAATCATCTCAGATCCCACAAAGTTGAAATATAAAAGATGATTCACCAACTGTGCACTATCAGCGAGCAGTGGCACTCACAGAGAGCACTGATTGGGAAATGAAAATCCCTCAGTTGCAGTCAGTTAATGAAGAGAATTCAGGCACTGTGAGCCTGCAGTGCCCTTGGCAATATCGTCAGCAGTCCCCAATCAGAGGATCTCCAATAGTTATGTACTCTTGTTTCCATTATTTTTCTTACATTGATTTCCTTTTCCTTTTATTTGATCTTATAAAGATGGCAAAACTTTTCCTGAATGGCAGGATGTGATGAGTGGAGCCCTGCAGGGATCTATGTTGGGGCCTCAACTTTTTACAACTTTTATTAATGACTTAGATGGGGGGAGTGAAGGCGCGGTAGCTAAATTTGCAGATGACACAAGACAGGTAGGAAAGTATGGGTAGAATTTCCCAAGCCCACTGGCGAGATGGGTGGCATGCAGGGAAACTATGGTGGGACCTGCTTCATGACAGCATGAAGGCAGATCACGGTCGTCCATTCAGCCTGCCAATGGCAGGCCACATTTCCCACCATCAGTTGGTGGGGAGCTAATTGTAATACATCAGCATATAATTAAAAGGCCATCCCGCCAGGCTCTTGGAACCCCGCTGTATCATCTGTCCACATCAGTGGAAAGCACACCGACGTGTTTCACAACAGCACGCAGGTGACAAACACTTGGCGGCCTGCACTTTGGGGAAACTGAGGTGAGTGAGCAGCAGCATTGTCCACAGCTCGCCCGTTGTTTGCAGGCCTCAGGGGTGTTGGGAGCAACTGATGCCTGGCCCCAGAGGCGACTGCTGAGGGTTGGGGGGATGGCGTCTGAGGGCAAGTGCTGGCCAGCCACAGAAGTGACTGCTGATGGGGAGGTTGGGGGATTGGGGGTGGCGATCAAGTGCCATCCTGGCACTGCATCTCATGCATAGGCAATCGAGGTGGGGAACAGGATAAGCGAGAGGAGTGGCCATACATTGGGGCAACTTTATAAACTGACCATGCCTCTGCAACTGAGACAGATCAGGCCCAACCACAGTGATAGGATTGGGGTCATGCTCCTAGCCTGCTCGTCCATGCAAGCAACTCAGTGGTACCAAAGGGCCACCAAGCATTCCATACCTTACGTCACCAACCCGCCCACCCCACTCCCTCTGGCACAGACTTCAAGTCCACAATCACTTTATTGGACCGCAGAGCAGTTGGACTGCACACATTGCACAATCTCCTCACCAATGCTAGCCATGTAGCAGTCACTGCTGGAGGTGCTCACAGCCTCTTGCAATCTCAGCATCCCTGGTTTGGACCAGTGTCCCCCATGTCACAGGTTGACAGGGCAGCCATGCAATGCACTCATCTCTGGCCATCCTAGGTGTGACTAGCACCCTCTGGGAAGCATTAAGGGGCGGTCACACAGGGTCAGGAAAGGTGCTAATACAGCCATGATAACCACATCATTCCCTTTCATGCTGCAGGAGGACCACGTCAGGATTATGGATCCTGGTGACCTAGCTGTATGCCTGATGGCCTACAGAGACCATAGAAGACGGAGGACAGAGCGACTGAGGCACCTGGTCGCGTAAAGGCAGGAGCAGCGACCTCATGAAGAAAAGGCAGCAGCGGCTCCCGCACACACTGCCCAGGAGCGACAGTGAACCGTGGCTGGTTGGTGCCTAGCGACACCCAGGGTCTATAGACGCCACCTGCCATTCCTGCAGATGACTGAGAACCAGTGTCGCCGACAACTGCACATGTCCAAGGACCTGGTGGCGCACATCTGCCACTTACTGCAGGACTTGGCACCAAGGGGATATGGAGGGCATCCACTGCCAGTGGCTATAAAAATGACTGCAGCACTCAATTTCGATACCAGTGGCTCATTTCAGGGCTCCACAGGTGACCTCTGTGGGCTCTCACAAGCCTTCACCCGCAAATGCATCCTTGAGGTCATGGATGCCATTGTCTCCATGGCAGACAACTTGCTGCATTTCACCCGGGACCGGGACAGCCAGGATGGAAGGGCCATTGGATTCACCCTGATCTCGGGATTCCCACAGGTGCAGGGTGTGATTGACTGCACTCATGTAGTGCTCAGGCCTCCATCACTACACTCTGTTGACTTCATTAACCACAAAGGCTTCCACTCGCTGAACATGCAGCTGGTGTGTGACCACCAGAAACACATCCTGCAGGTATGCACACAATTTCCAGGATGTGTTCATGACGCCTACATCCTGAGTTGCTCGCAGATCCCTGCGGTCTTCCAGAGTTCACAGAGGCTGCAGGGTTGACTCCTTGGGGACGAGGGTTACTCACTGAGGCCATGGCTGATGACACCCGTGCGGCGGCCTCAGACTGCAGCAGAGCGACGCTATAATGAGGCTCATGCAGCAGCTCGCAACTTGATGGAGCAGACCATCAGGATGCTGAAGATGCGGTTCCGGTGCCTGGACAGGTCTGGTGGAGCCCTGCAATACAGTCCACAGAGGGTTCACCATCATCGTCATCTTTTGCTGCATCCTTTACAACCTGGCGCTGCAATGGGGAAAGGAGCTGGCTGAGGAGGAGATGAGGAGCTGCACATCTCCTCTGATGAGGAGGATGCTGACAGGAATGAGGGTGAGGGGGTCCTCGGTGGTGACGACAATGGGAATGAGGCCCTCACACTGGCTAGAGAAGGCAGGCACACTCGGGAGGCTCTCATAGCTGCCAGATTTGTGGAGGATGATGACGACATGCAGTGAGGTGTCCCCTTAGATCCTCGCATCGTAATTGTGAATGTTTGACTCCAGTCTGGCTTATCACAGCACCAATACCCTCTGTGAGAATGCTCCTGTCCTGGAGATGCAGTGGAGGCCATAATAGTCACTCAAACGCAGGAGGATGATGACAACATGCAGTGAGGATACTCCATAGATCTTCACATAGCTTCTGAGAATGTCTGACTCCTGGCTGGCTGAGAGCAGCTCACTTGTGCCCCATTATCAGGGCCATCTCAGCCATGAAACTTTAGACGCATCTGATGCTGTGTCTGCCTTCAGCACCTCAGCCCTTCAGGAGCTGGTGCACAGCATCACTGGTCGCAGATGCTGGTGTGTTGCTCCACCTTAAAGATGCTGAGAGCGCACAGAGAGTATGAGAGAACTCTGTGGCACCTGCCCACTATATTCTGGCAGCAATGACCAGCACAGCTGAGGTGCAGACATCAGTAATGTTTCCAAGGAGTGTGAGACTGGACCATCACTGTGGTCTGAAGGCTGCACAGAGCACAGGGAAGAGGCCCTGGATTGAGATGCCTGCCTTTTATCTTGTGCAGAAAGGTTTCACATCTGAGTGACAAGAACACTGCTCATCAGAACAAGGAGCCACAGGTAGGGTGACATTCTTAGGAGTTTATTGACAAAAGTGAACAGCATGCACAAGTGAGTAACACCCATGGCCAGGATGTGCATCTACATTTACCTAACTTTCCTAACCCTGCTGCTATGTCTTGGTGCTCCCTGGACATCCACAGCTGAGCTGGAGGCAGCCTGCTGACTGCTATGCTGTGCTTGTGATGACTTTGGCGGGCGTCCTCTGGAGGGCTGAGACTTGGAGAGCCCTGGCCTGCTTTCAGGGCCCTGCTGTGTGGCAATGGCACCCTCTTCAACCTGTGAACCTGGATCTGTCAAGGTCACAGGAAGGTAGGATTTGGATGGGCCAGTCACTCCCAGAGTCACCTGGATGGATGGCCCTGGAGTGTGCACCTGCTGATCCTCCTCCCTATGGGTCCCCAAGGGCACCTGGCTGACTCTGTAAGTAGAATGGGTAGCTGCAGTGAGATCAAACTGCCCCGCACCCTTCTCACATACACACTGTTGGAGGTCAACTATGGCATCAGATGGAGTTAAGCCCACGCAGCAGTGCTGGAGTGATGTCCTGGACCAAGGTCCCCATGGCATCCGCCATACTGCCAACATTGACATTGGTGCGTTGCAATGCCAATGCTATCACCTCAGCCTGAAGACAGATGGACTCCTCCATCATGCCCTGCAATCTGAGGACTGCAGCAGACATCCCTTCCTGATGTTCCCAAGTTTGCCTTTGCAGCACCAGCAATTGTGACATGACTGAGTCCAGAGGCTCATCACCTGACTCAGGCTCAGCAACGTTCTGGCCTCCAGCAGTCCTTCAAGTGCCGGGGGGGCGGGGTGGGTGGGACAGATAGAGCTCGATAGGGGGCCAGTGATAGGTGGAGGCCAAGAAGAGACTGCCAAAGATGTCATAGACAAAAGAACAAAGGGGTGTTGACGGTGGCGATATTATCTAAAGGATGTACTAATGGGGACATTAAGGGTAGAAAGCAGGATCAGCAAGTGGCAGGTGGTCCTAGTGGGGGTGGGGTGGGGGGAAGGGATCAAAATGGGCTAAAAGGTGGAGATGAAACAATAGATCGAAATAAATTTAAAAATAGGAGGGAAAAGAAAAATATATTTGTAAAAAAATGTTTTAAATTAATGGAAAAAGGGGGATCGGAAAGGGGGTGGGGATGGAGGAGAGAGTTCATGATCTGAAATTGTTGAACTCAATATTGAGTCCGGAAGGTTGTAAAGTGCCTAGTCGGAAGATGAGGTGCTTTTCCTCCAGTTTGCATTGAGCTTCACTGGAACAATGCAGCAAGCCAAGGACAGACATGTGGGCATGAGAGCAGGGTGGTTGAAATGGCAAGCGACAGGGAGGTCTGGGTCATGCTTGCGGACAGACCGAAGGTGTTCTGCAAAGCGGCCACCCAGTCTGCATTTGGTCTCTTCAATGTAGAGGAGACCACATTGGGAGCAGTGAATGCAGTAGACTAAACTGAGGGAAGTGCAAGTACTTGAAAGGAGTGTTTGGGCTCCTGGATGGTGAGGAGGGGGGATGTAAAGGGGCAGGTGTTGCACCTTCTGCGGTTGCATGGGAAAGTGCCGTGGGAGGGGGTTGAGGTATAGGGAGTGATGGAGGAGTGGACCAGGGTGTCCCAGAGGGAACAGTCCCTATGGAATGCTGACAGGAGGGGAGGAGGAAACATGTGTTTAGTGGTGGCATCATGCTGGAGTTGGCAGAAATGGCGGAGGATGATCCTTTGAACCCAGAGGCTGGTGGGATGATAAGTGAGGACAAGGGGGACCCTATCATGGTTCTGGGAGGGAGAGGAAGGTGTGAGGGTGGATGCGCGGGAGGTGGGCCAGACACGGATGAGGGCCCTGCCAACCACCTTGGGTGGAAAACCTCAGTTAAGGAAGAAGGAAGACATGTCAGACAAACTGTTTTGGAAGTGGCATCATCAGAACAGATGCGATGGAGGTGAAGGAATTGAGAGAATGGGATGGAGTTCCAAAGTAAGGATGTTATGCTTCAGTTATACAGGGCATTGGTGAGACCACACCTTGAATATTGTGTGGAGTTTTGGTCTCCTATTTAAGGAAGGATGTAAATGTGTTGGAGGCAGTTCAGAGGAGGTTTACTAGATTGATACCTGAAATGAGGAAATGTTAGACAGACTGGGCTTGTTTCCACTGCAGTTTAAGTGTGTGAGGATGACTTGATTTATGTATATAAGATCTGGTCTCGACAAGGTGGATGTGGAAAGGATGTTTCGTCTTGTGGTGAATCCAGAAGAAGGGGGCACTGTTTTAAAATTAGGGGTTGCCCTTTAGGACAGAGATGTCGGGAATTTTTTTCTCTCAATGGGTTGTGTGACTTTGGAACTCTCAGCCTCCGAAGGCGTTGGAGGCAGGGTCATCGAATAATTTTAAGGCAGAGGTAGTTAGATTCTTGTTAGGCAAGAGAATTAAAGATTATCGGGGGTAGAAGGGAATCTGGAATTCAACACACAAACAGACCAGCCGTGAACTTATTGAATGGCGGAGAAGGCTCAAGGGGCTGATGGCTTACTTCTGCTCCTATTTTATATGTTCGTATGTATGTTCATATGTAATAAGGTTTCACAAGAAGCGAATGATCCTCTAGCTCCTTGGCAGTGTGTTTGCATTGACCAATCACTGCTCAATCCTCACCACTGACCAATACACAGATGTATCATTCTTGACTAGGCTGTGTGCATTCAGTAAATTTTAGCAAAATCAAGGGAAGAGAAAATGACACATCATCGGTAATTAACAAGCCAATGGCAAAGTTCCAAAAACCCTTGACCCAGCTAAAACTTTTTAAAAAAATTTAATATAATTAATTCTTTATTTTAAAAAAAGCGTCATAATGATTAACCATACCACAATAAAAGCAGCAATAATTCAATAAACCAATATTTGGAAGAGAAAGAGAAAGAAAGGAAGAGAGAGTTAGGAGGAAGAAGAAGAAAAAGGGAAGAGAAAAATAAACCCTCCCCAACCCTCTAAAAATAAATAAGAAGAAAATCGCAAACAATCATAGGTCAGGTATAGTTTCACCTGATATAATATATACGTAGGAACAGGAGAAGGCCATTCAGCCCATCGAGCCTGCTCTGCCATTCAATACAATCATGGCTGATTGAACACTTCAATGCCTTTTACCCACACTATCCCCATAACCCTTTACGTTATTGCTAATCAGAAATCTATTCATCTCTACCTTAAACATACTCAATGACTGAGATTCCATGGCCCTCTGGGGTAGAGATAGAACCTAATTAGGGTCAGTTATATGAAAGTAGAGAGCTGTAGTTCCTCAAAGTAACCTAAGAAAGGTTGTCAAGCTCATAAAATCCATCAGTGGAGCCTCTTATAGTGTCCTTTTTTTTAAGTTTAAGACATAAGATCATGTATCTAATTAGTAAAAGAAGGCAGGGCAGAATGTTTCCAATTTAATAGAATAGTACACCTAGCCAATAATGTTGGAAAGGCAAGCACATCAGTCTGAATTTTTATAAGAGGGATGCCATTTGGTTCCACTCCAAAGAGTGCTGTAATAGGAGAAGATTCAATGTTGCTACTGAAAATATGTGAGAGTGATCTAGACATTCTTATCCAAAACAAAGCCAATTTAGGACACAACCAGTACGTATGAATTAGAGACGTTGGGGTCGTATGATTTTAAATTGGAGCAACCCATGTCTTGCATGTACAGATGAGGAACATACATGAGAGAGAATAGACTTCCAGTTATCTTCTAATAAGCCTGAGTCAAAATCTTTCTCCCAAAGAGTTTTTAAGTAGAAAGCGAAGGGTAGTGTAGTGAAAAAATGAGAGAATACAATTTGGAAAGGAACCCCCTAACAAAAGGATTTAATTCTAACATAATGTCTATCGGTGATATAGGGGGCAAGAAAGGAAACTGGGCTTTTTTTTGCACACAAAATCTCTGATTTGTAAATGGCGAAAGAAGTGGAGCAGATCATATTTCCAAGAGAGAGAGTCAAAAGAAGCAAAAATATCATCAATGTATAAGTTACCAAGGGTTTTGACGCCTCTCGTGTGCCAGGCTTGAAAGGCAGAATCTCTTAATGAAGGTGGAAATAAATGGTTTTCACTAATAGGGCTGCACAAAGAAAGAGATTGCAGCCCAAAGTGCATTCTGAACTGGGTCCAAATCTTAAATGATTGTCTAACAATAGGGTTTGAAGAAAAGTGACTAGTTGAGAAAGGAATGGAAGAGCACAACAGAGCAGGCAGAGATGTTGAACCTAGCTAAAACTTTAAGGAGAATTTCCTTTGAAGTTCTTCTGCTTGTCCACTATAAATGCAGCAGAAGACCCATGGAAATCCCTGAAAAATAATGTGAACTGCATTGATATAAATTCCTAGGAAAGAATTTTACATTCCCCCGCCAGCAGGTTTGTAAGAGTGGGGAATGACCATAACATTTCTCAGACAGCCTTCCCATCAGCCTTCTGCCACTCCAGCCTCCTCACAATTTTACAGTTGAACAGGCAAGACCCAGGCTGGCCTGCCCGCCCTTGCCCCAATTGATGCCTTTAAGTGGTTAATTATTGACAACTTAAGGTCTGTTTCTCACCCAGCCTCAATTTTCAGGCTGGTGGGAGAAGCTCTTAGGACAGGTTGAAGCCCAAAGTGTTCAGGTCTCAAATGTTCAGGCCTCAGGCAGAAAGTTAGTGGTGGATTGCCTCCATCAGCAGCCTCCTTTTAACAACAGGTGCCACCCCCTGCTTCCCCACAGGAGGCCCGGGCCCTACAGGCCTTCCCCTCCCCTCGACCTCTCCATCAATACCTCCACCCTCCTCTGTCCACCCCCCCTGTGTCTCACCTCCCCTCGCCACCCTGAGGCCCCCACACTTACCTGGTCCTGAAGTCCTGGGACTTAGGCTCTGGCAACTGCTTGCAGTCCAATCCTGTCCACTGCAACTTCTGGTGCTACAGGGACACAAGAACTGCCAGATAATTAGATTAGCTGGCAACTCACTGAGGCCGGACTTGCTCCCACCTGAGGGGCAGAAGTCCCATCTCCAGTCAATTAATATTGGTGGGAGCATTAAATGGCTGAGGGGCGGGCAGTATCAGCCATCCTAAATTCCTGGCCCTCGCCTTGTTGCAGCTTTTCTAACAAAGATACATTGAGAATACATCTATGAAAATTTGGCCCTCTCTGTCTGCTTTTGATTTCATCAGTTTTGTCAGAGCTGCTTAACAACAGGGCTTAGGTTCAATGTTTACATGAAAAAAATGCTATTTATAATTGCACACGTTAAACCAAAAACATTTTTTCAAATCCTTTTAGTGTAAGTCTTCACTAAGTTGTATGAGGATGAAAGCAAAAGCCTCGCTGTTTATTGAAAAATAAGACATTGTATAAAATTGGACACATAACTCACAAATGTGCAGAGATTTTTCTTTGATAAACTACAAAGTCTCAACTATTTTTCCATGCAGCACTTTTATGAAATGAAGTCAAGGTTGAGAGAAAATGGCATCTTTGTACAATGCAAATGTAATGTTTTTACATGTGCTCTGTTAGGCTTAAATGTGAGCTCTGAGCTCAGTATGAGATGGTGTACGCATTATAGCTACAGGATTAAAATATACCTTTTTTGTTTGTTCGTGGAATGTGAGCATTGCTGGCAAGTCCAGCATTTATTGTTCATCTATAATTGTCCTTGAGAGGTAATGATGAGCTGCCTTCTTGGGCGCTGCAGTCCATGTGTGTAGGTATACCCACAGTGATGTTAAGAAGGGAGTTGCAGGATTTTGACTGAGTGACAGCGGGGAACCACAATATAATGCCAAGTCAAGATGATGTGTGGCTTGGAGGGGAATCTTGCAGTGGTGGTTTTTCCCATGTGTCTGCTGCTTTTGTTTTTCTAGACAATGAGTTGTTAGGATGTGGAATGCACTGCCTGAGAATATGGTGGAGGCAGATTCAGTCATGGTTTTTAAAAAAAAGTATTCAATAATTACCTAAATATAAAAGGCTAGAGGTAAAAGATGGGGGAGCGGGACTAGTTGAGTTGTTCTTGCAGAGCTGACATAGACATGACAGGCCGAAAGGCCTCTCCTGGGCTGTAATCATTCTATGACTCTAGGTGATAGAGGTCAAGGATTTGGAAAGTTCTGTTGAAGAAGGCTTGGCAAATTGCTGCAGTGCATCTTGTAGATGGTACATACTGCTGCTACTGTGCACCAATGGTGGTAGGAGTGAATGTTTAAGGCAGTGGACTGCTAATCAAGCGGACTGCTTTGTCTTGGATGGTACCAAGCTTCTTCAGTGTTGTTGGAGCTGTACTCATCCAGGTAAGTGGAAAGCATGCCATCACACTCCTGTTTTGTGCCTTGTAGATGGTGAACAGGCTTTGAGGAGTCAGAAGTTGAGTTATTCATCACAGAATACTCAACCGCTGATCTGTTTTTGTAGCTACAGTCTTTATATGATTAGACCAATTAAGTTTCTGGTCAAAGGTAGGCCCCAAGATTTTGATGTTTTGGGCTGGGGAGGTGGATGGTTGGAGTGGGCTGGGAATTCAGCAATTGCAATGCCATTGAACATCAAGGGGAGATGACTTGATTGGAGATAGTCACTCACTGACACTTGCACACCACGGAAGTTACTCAGTCCGAGTTTGAATGATGTCCAGCTCTTGAGGAGTTGTGAATGGTACTGAATACTGTGCAATCATCAGCAAACATCCCCCACCCTGAATTTATGTTGAAGGGAAGGCCAGCTGAAAATGGTTGGGCCTAGGACATTATCCTGAGGAACTCCTGCTGTGATATCCTGGAGCTGAGATGATTGGCCTCCAACAACCACAACCACCTTCCTTTATGCTACATATGATTCAAAGTGGATTTGCAAAGTTAGGTGGAACCAAACAGGGAAGACACTTTCATTGTCACCGTGTGGATGTTACTGTACTTCTCGGTATCCACGAGACTCCAGAAATTAGTAGCAGATTGCCTTGATTTCAACGGAATGTAATTTTGAAGGCTAATAATCTCCATTTCTATTGTGACACAATCAAGATTAAACAGCACACTAATTTGTTCAGAAATGTAACCAACATCTACATCCATGAAGGGGTTTGAACTAAACATCAGGCAGGGCTCCAGCTGCTCAAAATCGCAAAATCTGTTGTTGAACTCTTGGCCAAGCCTGGTCAGAAGATCACTGTGCTCGTCAATGTCCAGGAGCCCAGCAGCTGCTTCATATTCTGCCAGCGTTTGGTGCACAGAAGGAAAATGTTGCATTTTCCTCTTCTGCACTTGCTGTACCAAAAGATGAAGTTTCAATTTGAAAGCTTTCACTGCACTAATCAGGTCAGCAGTTGTCTTCTCTTTCCCTTGCAAATCACAGTTCACGGTGTTCAATTTCTCTGTCGCATCTGTTAGAAATGTCAAATCAAGCAGCCACGCAATTTTTGATAATTGGGCGGTATCTTTGTTTCTTGACTCCATGGAAGCTTTGATTTCTGGCAAAAATGAAAGAAATTGATGCAGTATTTTTCCCCTGCTAAGCCACCGGATTTCAGTGTGCAGCAAAATATCGCCATACTCGGCTGACAGTTTGTCAAGAAATGATTTGAAGCTTCGGTGCTGTTTGGCCTTTGCAAGAATCGAATTCATAATTCTAACAACAGGAGACATAACATGATTAAACCCCATTACATAGGCACAAACTGCCTGTTGACGGACAATGCAATGGTAGTTCAACAAACAAGGGAAATCAGGAACTGCTTTACAACTTGCAATGAAACTGGCATGACTCCATCACTGCTGGTACACTATGCTTGTTATTGCCATTAGCTTTCCAATGGCATGTTCTTTTTTGCAAAATAATTCTTGACCTCGTTGTAGATATCAACT
Organism: Carcharodon carcharias; assembly: GCF_017639515.1. Lineage (NCBI taxonomy): Eukaryota > Metazoa > Chordata > Chondrichthyes > Lamniformes > Lamnidae > Carcharodon > Carcharodon carcharias. Next base: position 38,533,712 of record NC_054474.1, on the reverse strand, counting down.
CCCCTGGTTGTGAATTTCAGAGGCAACGATGTCAAGAATTCCTCTTTAATGGTGAAGCCCTCAAACACCATTCGAATGAATACTACAACTGGGCAATATTGCTTGTGTCAACCAATACATCACATTGAATAGAAGTCTATTTGCATGTACTTAAATCCCTCTCTAGCTGCTCCATCACTTCAGCCAATAATGCAGACACCCTTCTTGTCATGGTATTTGCTCCTAACTGCACGTCTGAAAAGGCAGACATAATTTCAGGGCTGTTTTTGAAATCTTTGAATAAGGGCTTAGTCATCAGAGTCATCACGCTCTTCGCAATTACGCCGTCTGTAAATGTTGCCTTTTTCTTGATCAAATAATGAGCAACTTTGAAAGATGCCTCTGCTGCCGCATTAGCTTTTTTGGTTGCTTTCGTAAAAAAAAGTTGCTGCCTTTGCACTGCAGCTTTTAGTTTGCTTGCTTTTTGTGACAGCAGACTGCTTCCTATAGGAAAACCCCTCTCAAAATGCTTGTGCACTGTTGCAAAATGCCTCTCGGCATTGCTCTTTTTTCCCATGCAACTCTGACACCACAGATTAAACAGACACACATCTAATGCTTGACAACAAAAAATTGTCCTCCTACTCTTGATGGAAATAGTATGTCTTTTGTCTTTTTTTGGATGACCTGCCACTACATCTATGATGTCAATAAAGGTAGATTATGTCTCCTGTCGCTTGTTAGCTAGCAGAGTCGTGCTAGTACAAGTGGTCCTCAATTTACATCAATCCTCACTTACAGCAGGTCGCAATTGCCACCTATGTTATGACTTACAGTGGTTGGACCCACACTGATGCATGACGCTGACTCAGGTTCCAGTGTCATTTACAAAAGTTGGCAAACTAGTTAGCTTGTGGCGGAAAGATAATTATATGACTTGAATCCTGTAATACCATTGGTTCTTTTTCCAAATCTTAATGTGAGCTGCTCAGTGGCAGACGGCAATCTTGCAGTCACTCACGATTGACGTGTTGGAGACCCCTGACATAACAGCCTCTGACCTGAATATACCCAATGACTGAGCATACACAGCTCTCTGGGGTAGTGAATTCCAAAGGTTCACAACCCTTTTAGTGAACACATTGTTCCTCATCTCAATCCTAAATACTGACTCATTATCCTGAGACTGTGACCCTGAATTCTAGATTCCCCAGCCTGGGGAAACATTTTCTCAGCATCTATTCTGCCACTTCCCTTAAGAGTTTTATATGCTTCAATTATTTCACCTTTCATTATTCTGAGCTCCAGGGAATATTGGCCTAATCTACTCAATCTCTCCTCAAAGGACAATTCCCCCATCCCAGGAACCAATCCAGTGAATCTTCATTGCACTCTTTCTAGGATAGATATGTTCTTCCTGAGGTAAAGAGATTAAAACTGCACACAATACTCTAGGTATGGACTCACTATAATTATAAAGCACATTTGTAAGACTTCGTTACTCTAATGTTCCAACCCCTTTTAAAAAAAGCTAATATTCCATTTGCATCTGTAATTGCTTGCTGTACCTGCATTCAATATTCAGTGATTGACGTACAAGGACACCCAGGTCCCCCTAAAAGCAAACATTTCCCTCACTATTCTAATAATACTATGGGTTTTTTTCCTATCAAAGTGAGAACTTCAATTTCACCATATTGTATCCCATTTGCCATGTTCTTATCCATTCAATCTTTATCTCTCTGCAGTCTCTCTGCGTCATCCTCACCAATTTACTATCCCACCTAACTTTGTATCATCTTTTGAGGCCCTTAATCCTCCTGGTGTCCTTGGTGCTCTTTGTCTCATCATTAGGAAACATCATTCCACTATCGCCCCTCAGACCCTGAAGCAGGACCCAGAAGAGTGGAAGACCCAGGGGTGCAACCTTCCCAGGTCTCCTCTCCATTCCTGCAGTTGCTGCATCCTTAGGAATCCATGTCCAGCTAAACCATTTCAATCCATGCCAGGATCCCTTTAACCTAGAAATCCTTCCTTTGACAGATGTAAAGCATCATCCCACCCATCCTCTCTGATTGACCAAGGAGCCCAGAGGTGGGGCTCTAGAGCTGTGGTGACTCAGTTAAATAGCCACAGAAAAGCTAGGTGCAGCTGCCAGTGGGTTCCTGACCCAGTACAAGTACCACCACTCTGGCTGGGACCATTTGTTGAAAATTATGCCCAATGTGCCTCATCAGTTGCAGTGCACCTCATTTGCATTACTGAGCCAAATTATTGAATAGTACATATTAAAGAACCACATTTTGTCTTGTAAGGAACACTGGTCCCATTTGTAACTTGTCCCTTCCTGGCAGAAACTAATCTGTAGCCTTAAAACTGGTAGTATCCTCTTTAAATATGCCAATATGTCAATATCAGTAATGTCTCCAGCCGGCAGGGGGATTGGGGGGGGACTTAAGTGATAATTCTGGGTGATTTAGTTGCACCCACACCCAGTAGTGTCCATCTTATCCTCAATGATCTCTAGGACAGTTTGGGCGTCTGAAAGAGTGAAGATAGTATTTGAATATTCATTATTCTGCCAAGTGAAATAAAATATTTGTAAGATAGGCAGTAATATGAGAAAGAAATAAAAGACAAAACTGTGGTTCTTTAATTCACTTTTTTCTGTGCCATCAGTGCTCTTCAGAATAGCTCAAGCTAAAAAACACATTTGAAGGACTGCACCTAGAAGGTTTTCTGCTGGTGCAAGCATTTTACACCAACGTTCGTCTCAGCAAATGGCAGCTTTCTGTCTCGTAAGAGAGCCCCACTCTGGCATAACAGAGGAAGACTATGGGCTGAGAAAATATACAATTCACGGGCCTCTGTTTTCTCAAGGCTCTCCTCTCGATCAGCTGAGCTTTTCAATTCTGCTCACCTCTTCCAAGACCCTTCCAGTCAGTCTCCAGAGGTCGCAGCCATTGGCCCAAGTTGTCAGTGTCAACATCTGCCAACTTCACATCTTGCTTACAGGTATCCTTGTAGTGGAGATATGGACACCCAGGAGCTCCTGACCCAGTAGCCAGTACATAATGTCTTTGGCTATATGGCCATAATCTATCTAGTGAATGTGGCCGAGCCTGTGCATCCATCTTTAACACAACAATAACCATATACTGATGGAATTAGCATGCTCCAGGATTCTACGTTGGTGACCTTGTCCACCAAAAGATGCCGAGGGTATGTCTGAGACAGCAAAGTTGGAAACTGTTCAGTTTTTTCTCCTTCCCGCCCTTATTGTCCAGATCTCATTACTGTAGAGGAGTGCAGACTTCCTAGACTCTCATTTTGGTGCTCTCAGTCAGTTTGCCGTTGTTCCACACTCTCTTACTCAGCTCGGGAGTAACAGCTGCAGCTGTGTGTGTGTTGATTTCAACTTCAAGTGATAGTTTGCTGGAGATTGTGGAGCCTGGTTTGAAGCTATCAAGAACTTCCACTGCTGATAGGTGGCAGTATAGCAATATCCTGGGTCATAACATTTGTCTTCCTGATGCCGATGGTTAAGCCAAACATTTTACTGACGTGAGAGAACCTGGCCATTTGCCAAAGGGTGATCCAAAATTGAAGGTGTTGTTCAATGTGGAATATTGGTGTGGCGTCATCAACATAGAGCAACTTGTTGATGAGGACTTGTCTTGGATCTCAGGCAAGCCAGGTTGAACAGTTTTCTGTCAGTTCGGGTATGTAAGTTCTTGCAGATGCTGCAGGACTGTACATTGCGCATTCTTAATAAGTTCAGGCAGTATAGCATCAATATCTGGAACTTGCATCAATGAATATGCTAACAAGCAGACCTAGGAAATTTGGTGAATCCCTCCGTAGAGATGAGAGCAGCTGTATTACTTTTTTGAAAGATACAACAGCAGAGTACGCCATATCAAGGACATTTTGGACCAATATTTCTTGCTATATGGATAACTAAACAATGTGTTATTGACATGGTCTTCAAACTTGGCTGGATGATAATCTTGTAAACAAAACTAACATTCTAAGAACTAATAAACCTATTATTATAAATAAAGCATGTGTAATTATGATATGAAAAGAGTTGATGTTTCGAGTCCTCATGACCCTTCGACAGAACTTGAGTTTGAGTCCAAGAAAGAGTTGAAATATAAGCTGGCTTAAGGTGTGTGGGGGGGGTGGTGGAGAGAGAGAGAGAGAGAAGTGGAGGGGGTTGGTGTGGTTGTAGGGACAAACAAGCAGTGATAGAAGCAGATCATCAAAAGATGTCACCAACAATAGAATAAAAGAACACATAGGTGTTAAAGTTGGTGATATTATCTAAACGAATGTGCTAATTAACAATGGATGGTAGGGCACTCAGGTTATAGCTCTAGTGGGGGTGGGGAGAGCATAAAAGATTTAGAAATATTTAAAAATAATGGAAATAGGTGGGAAAAGAAAAATCTATATAATTTATTGGAAAAAAACAAAAGGAAGGGGGAAACAGAAAGGGGGTGGGGATGGGGGAGGGAGCTCAAGACCTAAAGTTGTTGAATTCAATATTCAGTCCGAAAGGCTGTAAAGTGCCTAGTCAGAAGATGAGGTGTTGTTCCTCCAGTTTGTGTTGGGCTTCACTGGAACAATGCAGCAAGCCAAGGACAGACATGTGGGCAAGAGAGCAGGGTGGAGTGTTAAAATGGCAAGCGACAGGGAGGTTTGGGTCATTCTTGCGGACAGACTGCAGGTGTTCTGCAAAGCGGTCGCCCAGTTTACGTTTGGTCTCTCCAATGTAGAGGAGACCACATTGGGAGCAACGAATGCAGTAGACTAAGTTGGGGGAAATGCAAGTGAAATGCTGCTTCACTTGAAAGGAGTGTATGGGCCCTTGGATGGTGAGGAGAGAGGAAGTGAAGGGGCAGGTGTTACATCTTTTGCGTGGGCATGGGGAGGTGCCATAGGTGGGGGTTGAGGAGTAGGGGGTGACGGAGGAGTGGACCAGGGTGTCCCGGAGGGAACGATCCCTACGGAATGCCGATAGCGGGGGTGAAGGGAAGATGTGTTTGGTGGTGGCATCATGCTGGAGTTGGCGGAAATGGCGGAGGATGATTCTTTGAATGCGGAGGCTGGTGGGGTGATAAGTGAGGACAAGGGGGACCCTATCATGTTTCTGGGAGGGAGGAGAAGGCGTGAGGGCAGATGCGCGGGAGATGGGCCGGACACGGTTGAGGGCCCTGTCAATGACCGTGGGTGGAAAACCTCGGTTAAGGAAGAAGGAGGACATGTCAGAGGAACTGTTTTTGAAGGTAGCATCATCGGAACAGATGCGACGGAGGCGAAGGAACTGAGAAAATGGGATGGAGTCCTTACAGGAAGCGGGGTGTGAGGAGCTGTAGTCGAGATAGCTGTGGGAGTCGGTGGGTTTGTAATGGATATTGGTGGACAGTCTATCACCAGAGATTGAGACAGAGAGGTCAAGGAAGGGAAGGGAAGTGTCAGAGATGGACCATGTGAAAATGATGGAGGGGTGGAGATTGGAAGCAAAATTAATAAATTTTTCCAAGTCCCGACGAGAGCATGAAGGAGCACCGAAGTAATCATCGATGTACCGGAGAAAGAGTTGTGGAAGGGGGCCGGAGTAGGACTGCAACAAGGAATGTTCCACATACCCCATAAAGAGACAGGCATAGCTGGGGCCCATGTGGGTACCCATAGCCACACCTTTTATTTGGAGGAAGTGAGAGGAGTTGAAGGAGAAATTGTTCAGCGTGAGAACAAGTTCAGCCAGTCGGAGGAGAGTAGTGGTGGATGGGGATTGTTCGGGCCTCTGTTCCAGGAAGAAGCTAAGGGCCCTCAGACCATCCTGGTGGGGGATGGAGGTGTAGAGGGATTGGACGTCCATGGTGAAGAGGAAGCGGTTGGGGCCAGGGAACTGGAAATTGTTGATGTGACGTAAGGTGTCAGAAGAATCACGGATGTAGGTGGGAAGGGACTGGACAAGGGGAGAGAGAAGAGAGTCAAGATAATGAGAAATGAGTTCTGTGGGGCAGGAGCAAGCTGAGACGATCGGTCTACCGGGGCAGTTCTGTTTGTGGATTTTGGGTAGGAGATAGAAGTGGGCCGTCCGAGGTTGGGCGACTATCAGGTTGGAAGCTGTGGGAGGAAGATCCCCAGAGGAGATGAGGTCAGTGACAGTCCTGGAAACAGTAGCTTGATGTTCAATGCTGGGGTTATGGTCCAGGGAGAGGTAGGAGGAAGTGTCTGCGAGTTGACGCTCAGCCTCCGCGAGGTAGAGGTCAGTGCGCCAGACAACAACAGCGCCACCCTTGTCAGCGGGTTTGATGACAATGCTTGTCATTGCTTGTTTGTCCCTACAATCACACCAACCCCCTCCACTTCTCTCTCTCTCTCTGTCCCCCACACACCTTAAACCAGCTTATATTTCAACTCTTTCTTGGACTCGAACTCAAGTTCTGTCGAAGGGTCATGAGGACTCGAAACGTCAACTCTTTTCTTCCCCGCCGACGCTGCCAGACCTGCTGAGTTTTTCCAGGTAATTCTGTTTTTGTTTTGGATTTCCAGCATCCGCAGTTTTTTTGTTTTTATCTCTGTGTTTAATTGACTGCCACTGCTCTTCAAGAAATGCCTACCTCTTTGAAGAAGTTCTGTTCTTCTCTGCGACTAGATTTCCGTACCTCTCTTTTGCCTTGCTCACCTTCATTGCTTTCCATTTCCCTCCTGGTGTTTGACAAGGTGTTTACTAAAACCCGCTTTCACAGCCATGTCTCCTTTCTCAGTGACTGTCTCCGTCTCCAACTTACCCCACGTGGATTTCAACTGAAATTCCACCCCTCATGTTTTGAACTCACCCAGGATTACCGGTATCTCGGGGACATAAAACGTTTCTTGGACTGCTATTCCCGTCACATTCTGAAATCCACACTCAGTGCCATGCGCCTCCAAATGAACACACTCGACCTCTCCCTCCAGCAGCACCGCCGTACCCTATCTCAAAGCTGCGCATGCCACCAGTTTCATTTTATTCTTCGGCTCATCCGAAGCCTCAACAACAAACGTTTTCTCTTTCTCTCAAGTGCTAAGGAACGCAAGCTCCAACAACTCATCGACACCAACACCCATCTAGGACCATCCACCCCTGCCTGTCCCTCCGTCCCCACCCCAACTTCCAATCCCAGCCCAAACCATGTATTCACTATACCCCCTGACCTTCCCCTCTCCAATGCTGAACGTTCAGTGCTCAGCAAAGGACTTAGTTTCATACCCTTACGCCCTCACCTCAATGAATTTCGGGCTCGGCATGATGCTGAACTCTTCTTCCACCGTCTTCGTCTCCGGGCTCACTTCTTTGGGCAGGAGTCCTCTCCCCGTTCAACGGATCCTTTCACCCACCTCCAATATTCTCTCTCTACCTGGACCCCTCCCTCTGGATTCTTACCTTCTCTTGATCTTTTCATTGAGAACTGTCGGCGCGACATAAGTCGTCTCAATTTCTCTGCTCCTCTCACCCATTCTAACCTGTCTCTCTCTGAACTTACTGCACTCCGTTCTCTCAGGTCCAACCCTGACATTGTCATCAAACCCGCTGACAAGGGTGGTGCTGTTGTTGTCTGGCGCACTGACCTCTACCTCGCGGAGGCTGAGCGTCAACTCGCAGACACTTCCTCCTACCTCTCCCTGGACCATGACCCCAGCACTGAACATCAAGCCATTGTTTCCAGGACTGTCACTGACCTCATCTCCTCTGGGGATCTTCCTCCCACAGCTTCCAACCTGATAGACGCCCAACCTCGGACGGCCCGCTTCTATCTCCTACCCAAAATCCACAAACAGAACTGCCCCGGTAGACCGATCGTCTCAGCTTGCTCCTGCCCCACAGAACTCATTTCTCGTTATCTTGACTCCCTTCTCTGTCCCCTTGTCCAGTCCCTTCCCACCTACATCCGTGATTCTTCTAACACCTTACGTCACATCAACAATTTCCAGTTCCCTGGCCCCAACCGCTTCCTCTTCACCATGGACGTCCAATCCCTCTACACCTCCATCCCCCACCAGGATGGTCTGAGGGCCCTTAGCTTCTTCCTGGAACAGAGGCCCGAACAATCCCCATCCACCACTACTCTCCTCCGACTGGCTGAACTTGTTCTCACGCTGAACAATTTCTCCTTCAACTCCTCTCACTTCCTCCAAATAAAAGGTGTGGCTATGGGTACCCACATGGGCCCCAGCTATGCCTGTCTCTTTATGGGGTATGTGGAACATTCCTTGTTCCAGTTCTACTCCGGCCCCCTTCCACAACTCTTTCTCCGGTACATCGATGATCACTTCGGTGCTGCTTCATGCTCTCGTCGGGACTTGGAAAAATTTATTAATTTTGCTTCCAATCTCCACCCCTCCATCATTTTCACGTGGTCCATCTTTGACACTTCCCTTCCCTTCCTTGACCTCTCTGTCTCAATCTCTGGTGATAGACTGTCCACCAATATCCATTACAAACCCACCGACTCCCACAGCTATCTCGACTACAGCTCCTCACACCCCGCTTCCTGTAAGGACTCCATCCCATTCTCTCAGTTCCTTCGCCTCCGTCGCATCTGTTCCAATGATGCTACCTTCAAAAACAGTTCCTCTGACTTGTCCTCCTTCTTCCTTAACCGAGGTTTTCCACCCACGGTCATTGACAGGGCCCTCAATCGTGTCCGGCCCATCTCCCGCGCATCCGCCCTCACGCCTTCTCCTCCCTCCCAGAAACATGATAGGGTCCCCCTTGTCCTCACTTATCACCCCACCAGCCTCCACATTCAAAGGATCATCCTCCGCCATTTCCGCCAACTCCAGCATGATGCCACCACCAAACACATCTTCCCTTCACCCCCGCTATCGGCATTCCGTAGGGATCGCTCCGTCCGGGACACCCTGGTCCACTCCTCCATCACCACCTACTCCTCAACCCCCACCTATGGCACCTCCCCATGCCCACGCAAAAGATGTAACACCTGCCCCTTCACTTCCTCTCTCCTCACCGTCCAAGGGCCCAAACACTCCTTTCAAGTGAAGCAGCATTTCACTTGCATTTCCCCCAACTTAGTCTACTGCATTCGTTGCTCCCAATGTGGTCTCCTCTACATTGGAGAGACCAAACGTAAACTGGGCGACCGCTTTGCAGAACACCTGCGGTCTGTCCGCAAGAATGACCCAAACCTCCCTGTCGCTTGCCATTTTAACACTCCACCCTGCTCTCTTGCCCACATGTCTGTCCTTGGCTTGCTGCATTGTTCCAGTGAAGCCCAACGCAAACTGGAGGAACAACACCTCATCTTCTGACTAGGCACTTTACAGCCTTTCGGACTGAATATTGAATTCAACAACTTTAGGTCTTGAGCTCCCTCCCCCATCCCCACCCCCTTTCTGTTTCCCCCTTCCTTTTGTTTTTTTCCAATAAGTTATATAGGTTTATCTTTTCCCACCTATTTCCATTATTTTTAAATATTTTTAAATCTTTTATGCTCTCCCCACCCCCACTAGAGCTATACCTTGAGTGCCCTACCATCCATTTTTAATTAGCACATTCGTTTAGATATCACCAACTTTAACACCTATGTGTTGTTTTGTTCTATTGTTGGTGACATCTTTTGATGAACTGCTTCTATCACTGCTTGTTTGTCCCTACAACCACACCAACCCCCTCCACTTCTCTCTCTCTCTCTCTCCGCACCCCCCCCCACCCACACACCTTAAACCAGCTTATATTTCAACTCTTTCTTGGACTCGAACTCAAGTTCTGTCGAAGGGTCATGAGGACTCGAAACGTCAACTCTTTTCTTCTCCACCGATGCTGCCAGACCTGCTGAGTTTTTCTAGGTAATTCTGTTTTTGTTTTGGATTTCCAGCATCCGCAGTTTTTTTGTTTTTATAATTATGATATATTCAGTTTATAACAGTCAATGAGAAAAGATTATTGTTGCATCAGCAAACATAGCTTCATGATAGAAATGGATCCCATATTATAAACAGTAAAAGAATTGGCAATCAATCCTCAAGCGATTATATAAAACATTTCAAATGGAGTATATGTGAAAGCAAACCTGTACTTTAAAAGGGATTTTCAGGTTTTTAAAATTCTTCCATGGGATTTGGGTTTCGCTGGTTTTGTTGACCCTTCCAAATGCCTTTGAGAAAGTGATGGTGCACCACGTTCTTGAACTGCTGGAGTCCATGTGGTGTAGATACACCCACAGAGCTGTTAGGCAGGGAATTACAGGATTTTGATCCAGTGAGTGAAGGAACGGTGATACAGTTCCAAGTCAGGATGTGACTTGAAGGGAAAATTGCAGGTGGTGGTGTTCCCATGCATTTGCTTCTAGGTGGTCTGGTCATGGATAATAAAGGTGCAGTCAAAGGAGCATTGGTGAGCTGCTGCAGTACATCATGCATAGAGAGCACACTGCTGCCATAGTACATTGGTGGTGGAGTGAGTGACCGTTTAGGTTGGTGGATAGGGTGCCAATCAAGCGGGCTGCATTGTCCTGGATAGCGTCGAGCTTTGTTAGTGTTGGTGGAGGTACACACTTCAAGTTACTAGAAGGTGATCGATTCAGACACATTACCAGCACAAATCACTCATTTTTTTTTACAGGGAGATTAATCAATCCATGTTATCTAAATTTATGTATTGGTCAAATGCAGCAGAGAAGAGAAAGTTTGATAAAAGAGATCAGATTTTATCTAATGCTGCCCTTCCTGGTGCTATGATTACTATAGAGAACACAACTCCACTGTAGCAGCACTGATCATGGAGTCATAAATTTTTATAAATTGGATTTCCACCTTCCAAACTCTACTTACTGAATTAAATTGACTTCAATGGAGAACAAAATTTGGCAGATTTCAACAAGGTTCAAATTTCCATGTCTGGAGCGGAACATAATGGAAGCCAAGCACTTTCCGATAGAGAAGGAAGAGGGACAAAAAGCTAACAGTCACTTTTGTACTTCAAACAGCCATTTGTGAAGGTTTGGCATCACCTTGTCAGCTAGGCAGTGCGTGATATAAAACACAAAAGTATCAGAAATAGAAAAATGAATTTTAAAATCAGAAAGAAGGAACACCAAAGTTTTGTCAACAATCCTACTACATTGTTCTGACATGGCTATATGTATTCCAATAATGAAGTATAAGATGTTTCTCTCATTGGTTCTAGTGGAACTCACTGATGAATGACTCTACATTCCCTTATTTGCAATAACATATCAATGTTAATGTTACTATTCATTTATTTTACACACTTTTATTTTGGTTAGACATTCATTGATTTTCCAACTGTTGCAACCATCTAATATTCACATTTAAGACAAGCCATGAATAACATAAGTACTGGGTGAACTGTGTATCATGGTGAATTAAACAAACTGTCTGTCAGCACTGGGATCTATTGATTGGTTTCCAATCTCATTGTGTAATGAATTTTTTAGCATGCTCAATTTATGGACACAATTTCTGGCAGACCTTCCACAGTCTTTTCAAAGTAGGACTGTGCTTCTTAAAGCAAAGTTGCATTCCCTGCTTTGAAATTTCACTACAAGACTGTGGTAAGGAGAGGAATCTCTAACATGAGCTGCAGGGATTTCCTTAGGTTGCCTGATGCATCCCTGGAGATCCTCATGGAGGAAGTCAAATCAAAAAGGAAAGCATTGCTACCCAGAACTCACAGGCGCATTACTAGGGCCTCAAAAATGCAGGCCTTTACTCATGTGTGGTAATTAGCACCAGCAGCATCACCTCCAGGTCATAGCTTCAGTGGAGAAAGAGGTTCAATGACCAAACAAGGGAAGCAAGCATGATGAGCCTTTTGACATTGCCATCCCTCTCAACAGCTCTGACAACACTCATTTTGCCACTCTCAACAATTGCCTCGCTCCATCATACCCTTAATCATACAATCACAAGAGCGCACTGCAAAGCCTCTCTTCTAAATACACTCATCATTTCCTTACTTTCTTCACGCTATATAATAACATTTTCTATCAGATCTTAGTATTTACTAAACAACTAACTCCTCACAGTGCTCCTTTCTCCTTTCACATTTTACATATTTGCCAGTAATTCTTCACCTCCCAATCCTCAATCTATTTTGGTCTTTCTCCACCTCTTGATAGACGCACGATATGAAAATCTCTCTATACCTTCACTTACCTTTTCAACAGCTGCTCACTAAATCTCACGGATACTCACAGGACAAGACAGCGCTTAATGCCAGGAAGAGGAGCAAGATCAGGCAGGAACACCATTCTAACTTCTGTCACTTTTTTGTTTTACACTAATATCAAAAGCCTTGTGAAGAAAACACCTCAGAGGATGACAATCCTACTGAGAATGCACTGTCACATGCTCTTTCCCACCCAACCACCAGCATTGACATTGGAGCTCTGTTTGAGTTAGAATGGAGATTTCAAGGGATCAGCATGATGTCAGCATTCTACAGTGTGCCCTAGAGACTGTAGACACTCCATCCTACATCCAGGCCCTCTCAAAGGGAGTCAGTGTACCCAGCCTATCAAACTTTTTTTTTATTTAGTCACAGAATGTGGGCTTCACTGGCTGGGCCAGCATTTATTGCCCATCCCTGAAACTTTAGCGGAAGCTTCAATCCCTGGCATACAGACTTTGAGTTCAAACCTGTGCATTGACTTTGAGAAGCAAATATTCATCTTGGAGATATTGGTGCAGCAAATGGATAGGAGTTATAAGGAGTCACACTTTGCTCATCTGCAGAAAATTGGGCATGGGGTGGGACATCAGCAAGTTTGTCTAAAAATGGCACTGGAGCCTTCATTGGGTCATTGGACTCTAATTTACATGTATTCATGAGGACCCCACAAAAAAGTGTGTGGTTAAGTTCATGGCAGACAGGAATACATCAGGAACACACTGGAAGGGCACTACTGCTAATTCAACCACCCCTCAAGTGGGCAGGGTTAAACTAGGGCATTATGATGCAGAATGTTCTGGAGCTGTTTAGCAGGCATAGAAATTATTTTTAATTGATCTGTCTGGCTGTTTACAGTGCTGTATCATCAGATTATTGAACTAACATCACACCTGCTCAAGATATCAACTGTCTGGCATTTAATTTAAAAGAAAATTGGTTCTTACTGATCAGCTGTGAAACATTAAAAGAATGCAAACTGCATGAAATATGTCCTTCTCCATTTGCTTATAAACATATAATCTGATGGTATGAATCATGTTGAAAGCCATATCAGTCTCTTGTATATTATTATTCTCACCAAAATGTCTTTTTGTTCTTTTGCTTTCCCAAATACTTTGTGTTTACTCAAGACAATGGAGATTTTAGCAGATATAGCCAATGCAGACTAAAGCAACCATATAACTATATAGATAAAACCACTAACTGGAAAATATATTGAGTCATGATCTTCTGTCAAAATAAAGGTGAGGTTATATATATGTAAATGCTACAACAACTTCAGGCAAAGGCAGATTTAAAGCAGCAATCTATAAGTTATTGTTCAAATGTGTTTCTTCGCCATTAATTTAGCAAAGACGGCATCTCATTGTCTAGGTCACCATTGAAATGGCATGGCATTGCTGTATTTGCATGATGGATATGAATTAAATTCATCACTTCAATCTAAATACACCTTAACAATGTGAAAGGTATTAATTACTGCCTGTCAACCTCTCTAGCACTGAAAATGAATTATTATCAGTGTAGGAGTCTTGGATTTGAATTGATGTTGGAGATTTTAAAATATAAAAGTTAAAATCTATTCTTTCTTTCTGTCTATTTATTTCACTTTCTGCACCTGATTTGGCATTGAATTCACCTACTCTAATTTACACTCCCTTCTCAACCATGCGTTGCTAATTTCTCAATCCTTTAATCTGATTGGTTAAAGAGATAGTGGTTGCCTTGTTCACTCAGCTCCCAAATGTGCCCTGTAACCTTCAGTGCAATGTTATCATTTCACACTATCAGCATCTTACAACACAAATATTTAAAAATCTAAATGTGCAAGGGCAAGTCTAACTAAAGGCAGATGCTATTAGATCCACGTTAACAATAAATAATGGTCCAGGTTAAATCTAAAATTCAATAGGACATCATTCCAGTGAACAAAAGGCATAGGACACATTTCCATACAGCTAGCTGAAATGAATGTGCATAACCACAACACAAATACCATCAACTATAGCTTTGGTTCTTGTGGTTATTTATAGGGTGGGATTTCCCCATCAGTGTACTAAGTGCGGCAGTGGGCACGAAAAACAGTATTTTACCAGTCAGCTGCAATGGCGGGTTTTCACACCTTATCATCTGCTTCCCACCACATTAACAATGCACGCACAGGAAACATGTTTGATCGCGGCCTCCGATTTACCCATCCTGCCGGGGTCACCACTTCTTCATGCAGGGCGCCATCTTTAAACGGCACCCGTGCACAGTTTTTTTAATGTCTGCAGCCCAAGAGTACTCCTTGGAAGACATGGCTCCCAAAGGGAAGAATCATGCTGCTCGGAAACTCCGTGATGCCTCGCTGGAATGTCTGCTGGACGCAGTCAATGCCCGCTGTGATGTCCTCTGCTCCCTTGATGGCTGGAGGAGGTCCATCAATCTTACCACTCCAGATTGACAGGCAGTGGCAGCGGTGGTCAGTGCCAATGCAGCACAGAAGAGGTCAGCCACCCAGTGCAGAAAGAGGATGAATGGCCTTACCCGTGCCACCAGGTTAAGTCAGCCATCTCAGCACTCTCAGCTCACACAACCACAAGCCCATCAGGCATTCACTGGCATCTCACATGCTGCCAGCTCAAGGACATCACCACTCACTGTCTCACACACAGCCTCACATGTCCATCTGGGCTTATCTCCTCTGGAGCTTGTGTCCTGATCCAGACCACTTGCCACCCACACATGAGAGGCATCCCCATCATTTGCCCTGGCATGTGTCCTGCTCACACTCTCTATCTGTCTTTACACAGGACAAGCTCGCCCACCATCAGAGGGAGAGGACCAAGATTGGGGGAGTGATGCTGGACCTCAGTGTCCTCACTGCCTGTGAGAAAAGAGCCATAGAGCTGGCTGGAGAGGACTTGGACCATGCCTGCAGCGATGCTGAGGCTGGCAATGCACACCCACATGGGGATCTTGCACCAGCTCAGGCAATCATACAACAAGTGCATTGTCCTGTTTTAGAGTTGCCTGCCATGCACTATTTATCACTACTTTCTTTCTGAGGCACCTCTGGCAAGCACCTGAGGCCCTCAGTTCAAGCCCCGACCACACCTCAGATGAGGAACCTGAGGACAGCACTATTGAAGATTCATCACAATGCTCACCCACACTCTCCAGGAATGCAGAGCCACACATCTCAGTGGGTCCTAATTCTAGAGCAACTCGGGATCACAATCTGGTGGGAACAACACACAATCTGGTCCACAGCAGGCAGAGGCAGGGACATCAGAGGTCATCGGCACTCAGAGGACTGTTGGAGGCAGCAATCTGCGGAGTCTGAGTCACTGACAAACCTCCGGACCTGGTCCTAAATCAGTTGATGGAGCTGCAGTGATAATCATGGGAACATCAGGAAGGGATGACAGCTGAGGTCAGCTGAGGTGATAGTGCTAGCATGCCAACACTGGTAGGATGGCTACATGAGAGGGGGCAGGGCACCTAGATTTCACTCCAGTTGTCCCTTCTCCTGAAGGAATCAGCCAGGGGCCCTTGGACACTGTAAGGAGGAGGATCAGCAGATGGACACCCTGGGGCCATCCACCCAGGTGACTCCAGGACTGTCCAGCTGATCTTGAAACCCTTCTTCCTGTGACCTCATCACCTCCATCTCCACAGGCTGAGGAGGGCGCACCTTCCCATAGCAAGACACCCAAAGCAGCCCAGGGCCCTCCAGATCTTGGCCCTCCAGAGGATGACTGCGGTAGTCATCACATACAACAGGGCACAGCAGTCAGCAGGCTGCCTCCACCTCTGCTATGGATGTTAGACATAGCGGTAGAGAAAATAACTTTAGGAACAAAACAGTGGCATGGGTGTTCACAACATGTACATAATGTTCACAAACGTAAATAGAATTGCACCCATTTCACATTTCCTCTTGTGTATGCCTCCTTTTTATGATGAGCTGTGTTGTTGTCAATCAGGTGGGATACCATGGTGCCTTCCCCCACTTAGCACAGAATTGCTATGTTGTTATCACAGGCTTCTCATCTATGTAGTGGGCTTCCATATCATCACAGTGTGTGCCCCTGTTCCTGATCATTCTCGATATCAGTGATGCCTCGATGTTAATGTTAAGTGGGCTTTTGAAAGGAACCTTGTTCACATGCTTTGCAGGGTCATGTTGTGTCTATTCTTCACTCTGTAAGATTGAGGTGGAAGTGTTCTGCTTCTTGAAGGGTGAAGGTATAGTGTACAAGGAGAGATGTGTTTACACATAGAGGAGCATCATTTATCATGCAACTCCATGTGCCCTCGTGATCTGGCAAGGGTTTCATGCTATGAGCCCATACTCAGAGCTCGTGTGCATTGCTGTCAGCCAACCGTGTTTTGACTTTCTGAGCGTACATCTGCTAAGCTCACTAATAAATAGGGGCACCCTGCCACCTGAAGGTGCTGAAGATCTGCTCCTCTCAGCCACATTATTGCCCTGGCGTTTGAATCCACAACCTTGAGTGTTTCTCAATCTGTAATTGTCTGGATTGTGGCCTCAAGGCTCTTGTCACGATGTTGGGATGCAGCGCTGTGCGTCCCATCACCTAAACACTCACTGAGACAAGTGATGCTAATTGCAAATGGTGATTTCAGGTGGCTAACAGAGCCTTTGAGCATGCTGTGGAAGTGCACATCATTGCTTTAGACAATGTGGAGGGGAGCAATAAGATAGGAGCAAGGATGTACTGAAGCTGAAGCCTGCTCTTTATTAACAATGACTCATCACGTTGAGGCTTCATGGTGTCTGAGCATTTTGGAGTTCACAAGGGCCAGAGCTGGATATGAGGTAACAATGTGTGTCTTAAAGAGAGGCATTTTAATGTCTGGCACACAATTGGTTGAATGATGTCATCCTCAAGTGGTCCACATGTATAATAAGGTGAGGATAAAAGCAGACCAGTATCCCTAACTGAGAGTGCCGGATGATAACGTGATAGAGAAGAATGTGAGACAGAGGGTTGAGTCATCTCTGATTAGACACACACCTGCGGAACGTGCTCAGCTGCCTTGACCCAAGTGTCACCTATCAGATTCACCAACCAGGCTACACAGGCCAGAATTTTTCGCTGAACGGGCAGAAGCGTATCTGACCTGTTCGAGCGTAAAATACACCATGATGATGTTGGGCGAGCGTCCCGACATCATTGTGCACTTGTGCAATATTTCGGTCGGCAGGCGCACCCGTCAACAATTAAGAGGGCTATTAACCCCATTAACGGTGCAATTAACTGGGATTTTTCGCTGCCTGTGCAACATTACGGTTGGCAAGCGGGCGAATTGGTCAGGCGGCCTTTGCATTTTTCAGGAAACCTCATCCAAGGGCAGGATGATGTTTCTGTTATTAAATTTAAAAAAAACCTATGCACGGAATTTTTATAATATCTATGCTCAGGTGACTGCTTGTGTTGATTGGACATTTTTTTCCAGATTTAAAAATCTTTATTTGATACTATTGAAGTCTTCAACTCCCTGAGGCAGCTCTCTACCTTCAGGGAGCTTTCTGTGAGCACTCCTCCGCACCAGGTCTGACTTCAGCACTCGCCCTCCACCTGCCCCAACCCAGGCAGCGCTGATCATATCAGTGAATGCTTCACGCTGGCTGGCTGTTAATTAACCAGCTTGCTTGAAGTCGCGGTCAGGGGCCAATCGTGGGCGGCGGTCTGCTCCCCAGCCGCTCCTGGGCCCACAAATCGTGTCCGCACACCGACCTAAAAATCTTGCCTACAGAATACGTTGTCCCATTGCTGGAGACAGATGTCCTCAAAGAGCTTTGTCAGATTGAAGGCATACAGCTACGAGCTCACTGAAGATAGTGGAAGAGCTCCTGGCTCTTATAGACTGCGATTGTGACTAGGATGCTGGAGATATACTTGAAGAGGCAGCATCTTGAAGAGTGCAGCTCCAACAGCACTCAAGAAACTTGACACCGTCCAGGACAAAGCAGCCCACTTGATTGGCATCCCATCCATAAACATTCACTCCCTCCACCACCGATGCAGAGTGGCAGCTGTGTGTACCATCTACAAGATGCACTGCAAAAACTCGCCAAGGCTCTTTTGACAGCACCTTTCAAGCTGACGACCGCTGTCACCTAGAAGGACAAGGGCAGCAGACACTTGGGAACACCACCAACTGGAAGTTTGCCTCCAAGACACTCACCATCCTGACTTGGAAATATACCGTCGTTCCTTCATTGTCTCTGGGTCAAAATCCTGGAACTCCCTCCCTAACAGCATTGTGAGTATATCTACACTACAGGGACTGCAGCGGTTCAAGAAGGTGGCTCACCACCAGCTTCTTAAGGGCAATTAGGGAAGGGCAATAAATGATGGTCTAGCCAGTGACATGACATCCCGTGAATAAATAAAAAAACCTTCTGACGTCTGATGCTGGGACTCCCTCCTCCAGTTAGCACCTCATCTCTGCAAGGATACATGCTCCCAAGGCTACATCATCCTTCAAAGTATCAGGACAATGTGAGCCTAATGTCCAACTATTCAGTCGGCGTCTGGCAAGTCCTGCCCCCTTGAGGTGCCAGGTTCAATGACCCATGAGGCCCTCTGGGGAGTGTAATGGATGGAGTACTCTACTAGATCTGTCCAGGCATCGGAAATTGCATCTTTAAGATGCCTGTGGTGTGCTCCTCCAATGTTCGGGTAGCAGCATGAGCTTTGTTGTACTTTATCTCCACAGGATTCTGTGGCCGCCGCATGGGCATCATCAGTCACATCTTTTGCAGGTACGTTTTGTCATGGAAGCACCAGCTCTGGACCCTGCGTGGACCCTCGAAGATGTCTGGGATCTGCAAAGTACTGAACATGCTTCCTGGGTATCTGGTGCAAAACTTGCATGATAAATTTTTTATGGTCACTGACCAGCTGTACACTGAGCAAGTGGTAGCCTTTCCGGTTTATGTATTGCAGTGCCTGTAGCCAGGGAGCTTTTATCACCATATGAGTGCAGTCAATGTCACCCTGCACCTGTGGGAATCTGGAAATTTCAGCAAAGCCCAGTGCTCTGGCCTCCTGGCTTGCTTGATCGATGTTGAAGTTGATGTAATTGTGGCCCTTGGCAAAAATGGGTGTCTGTCACCTCATGTATGTATTTATGCATTGACACTCAGAGGCCCCACAAAGGTCCCCAGTGGACCCCTGGAAAGAACCACTGGAATAGAAGTTCAGTGCAGCCATTACTTTCAGAGCCACTGGCAATGGATGCTCTCCCAGTCCCTGTGACACCAATTCCTGGAGAATGTGGCCAATGTGAGTCACTAGTTCCCTGGACATGCAGAGGCATCGGTGACAATGTCTCTCACTCATCATAAGAGATGTGAGTTCTGCAGACTCTGGGTCTTGTAAACCACCAACACGCGACGTTTCTGTGAGCCTCATACTCTGTGTCCAGAGGGGCCCCTGCTGCACCTTGGTCTTAAGGGCTTTGCTCCTCCCTTTGGTGAACTAGGCATCTCTGTCACCACCTTCTCCTTCTTTTCTCCTGCCTGTAGTGATTATCCAGCAGCAATAAATCCAGGCTCCATCTTCCTGATGGTCTCCTCTCTGCAGCATCAATGAGAAACAGACAACAGCCTCCAAAAGTCCTCTTTCTGTCAATGACTCGTCAGTGATTGTGGGTTCAAGGGCTTTGTTCCAGTGTCAGCAACTATTCACCCCTAAAATTCTGGCCAGCACAGAGTGCGTTTTAACGTTCTCCCCCCACCCCCGCCTTACATGACTGACTGCTATGGGATTGCTTTGGCGAGCGCTTGGATGTGCTGCTTTAAGCCTAGGTGCTGGGATCCTCATTCATTGCACACTAATACTACACTCTTTGGAATAAACATGAAGGTAAATACTTAGTCAGGAAATGAGATTATTTGAGGTTATCTTCAGTGAACCTGCCAGCGCAATGATTCTAACACACACCTGAAGCTTGTCCAGTCACCCAATTGTTCTAGAGTTAGTTATCACTCTGGGGAATTTCCATGCTGCGAACAAGGGCTTAAAACAAAGCGATCAATTAGTGCTACTTTGCGGGATTAGTCTCGCATGAATGTGCATCATTGCTTCACTTTCTTGATTCCCTGCATTGTCATTGAAAGTCTCCGAACATGTCCCAGCTGTCCATCTCTCCTCATTTGGGAATGCACAGTTGGGTGCCCCTTCAATCAGTCTCCAATCCCCGCACTGCCATGAGTGCACCTGCCCTCCAATCTGCCGTCAGAGCCCTCACCAGCAGATCTCCTCCTCATTTTAATTTTGTACAGTGCCATCGCTGCAGGTTAGAAGATAGCGATGCTAAGCTCCCACTGCCAGACCAGCTTGGACCCTCCCTGTGTGAGTATGGAAAACCCTCCCATCATCCTGGAGGAGCTTAATGTTCAGGTTTCCCTCCCTTCAAGACCTCTCAATTCTCCTGTTGTATTCCTTGATACCATCATGTTTGTGGTGGACATCCATTTGTGAGCTCCTGAACATTTTGAGATAGAAATGTCTATGCCCCATATGGACCTCACCCCTCAGATGCCCCCACAATGCCTTTTTCCCATCGGTAGAGTGCAGATGCCTCCCCTGACTGAGTGTGCCATCTGCGCCCCAATAGGATGCCAGAAACCCCACAGACCGAGGTGCGTAATGTTATGACAATTCTCTGCACACAACATGCTGGGCACATTTGAGACTGGATTGACATGCCCTCCCCCTCCCTAGACTGGGACAACACAATCTTTGCAAGATTAACAATGTAACTTGAGACATTTCTTCACTCAGTTATCCTCCCATCCTGATCCCAAGTGGCTTATGTCATTCGGCAACATACTCTCCCCCTGTCCTGGCACTGAGGATGATAATCCCCTGCACCCTTGCCCCAATCATGTGTCTGAGTGCAACGTTTCCCACTCTTAGACCCCAGTGGAGCCCTTGCCCTGCAGCCAATTCCCATACCTCAGGCTGTTTCAACCTTTCCCCAGTGCAGCCCTAACCCTGCAGCACATTAAAAGCCACCCTTGCATTACCACTGGTCTGGTGGGTGGGGACTTGTCTGTGACACCCCCTGAAAGTGATGTAGTGCTGCGTGCGAAGCCTGGTGCTGATTATCATGAGTGCTGCATGATGCAAGGTAGGCAAACCAACCTTGGAGTCATGAACAAGTGCAGGTCACCAGGGGCACATCATTTATATATCGTTGTGAATCATATTCTGTCCTAATTGCACACCCATGTGCCCTGATGATCCAGCGTAGAGGAAGATTCCGGCAAGGAGTCCTTATAATGATATGTAACTTTATTGAAATCATATTCCCGATGTGCCGCAGCGGGAAACATAGCCCACCATTGAAGGCTGCAGGCAACCATCATGAACTGGTTTCACAATGACATGAAACTAATTTTGGCCCTCCTGCAATATATTCTGCTCCCGCTCGCCATGTTTCCTGTCACGGGTGGGAGTGGAAAATCTCGGCTATGCATCGCTTAACATTTGAATCCACTCTTCTGATGTATGAGTTTTATCAGTGCTTTGTCTGTGGTTTGTGGTTAATGTGTTCGTGGGTTTTTAAAAATGTATTCTGACACGGGATGTAGGTGTCACTGGCAAGACCAGCATTCATTGCCTATCCCTAATTGTCCTTGAGAAAGTGGTGGTGAGCCACCTTCTTGAACTGCTGCAGTCCAAGAAGGGTTGGTGCACCCGGAATGCTGTGAGGGAGGGAGTTCCAGGATTTTGACTCGGCATCAGCGTGAAGGAACAGCGATGCAGCTCCAAGTCAGGATGGTCAGTGGCTTGGAAGGGAATTTCCAAGTGGTCATGTTTCCTGCTGCTCTTGTTCTTCTAGGTGCCAGAGTTTGAGGATTTGGAAGATGCTGTCAAATGAGTCTTGGTGAGTTGCTGCAGTGCATCTTGTAAATGGTACACACTGCTGCCACTGTTCATCGGTGCTGGAGGGAATGAATGTTTAAGGTATGACATGGGATGCTACTCAAGTGGGCCACTTTGTCCTGGGTGGTGTTGAGTTTCCTAGTGTTGTTGGAGCTGCACTTATTCAGGCAAGTGGATGGTATTCCATCACACTTCTGACTTGTGCCTTATAGATGGCAGACAGGCTTTGGGAAGTCAGGCAGTGAGTTACTTGCTACAGGATTCCTAGCCTCTGACCTACTCTTGTAGCCACAGTATTTATATGGCTAGTCTAGATCAGTTTCTGATTAATGGTAGCCCCCAGGAAGTTGCTAGTGGGGGAATTCAGCGATGGATAATGCCACTGAATATCAAGGGGAAACTGTTAGATTCTGTCTTGTTGGATATGGTCATTGCTTGGCGCAAATGTTACCTGACACTTATCAGCCAGTCTGAATGTCTTGTTGCACATGGACAAGGACTGCTTCAATATCTGAGGAGTTGTGAATATTACTGAACACTGCAATCATTAGTGAACATCCCATTTCTGAATTTATATTGAAGGGAAGATCATTGATGAAGAAGCTGAAGATGGTTGGGCCTTGGACACTACCCAGAGGAACACCTGCAACTATATCCTGGGTCTGTGATGATTGAACACCAGTAACTACAAACATCTTTCTTTGTGCTAGGTATGTCTCCAGCCAGTGGAGAGTTTTCCCCCAATTCCCATTAATTTCAGTTTTGCTAAGGCTCTTTTGCTGCATTTCCAATTCCTTTATGCAACTCACCAATCTCACACACAGGACTGGTAAATTATAAGCAGATTCAATTTATTTGATGCTGCCCAACTGATATATGTAAACATTACAGGATAGTTCAACAGACAGATTTACTTGGGCGATGCAGGAATAATTACTCACAGTCACAGCAACAGCTGCAAGTCCTACACTACTAATTGGCTGCTGGTCACACGCTGCGTTATATCTCGGTTTCTCAATTATTTCCATATTTTCTTAAAGTGGTATCACAACATCCCCTTTTTATCCAAAGATTACATTCATTAACAGTAAAAATACACACAGTGGGGTGGTTGCGAAAACTACACAAATAATAGATTTCTGTCCATCTTTTAAGAGTTTAGGGTGGAAACATTCCAGATTTTCACTAAGTGGGATAGGGGGGCAGGTAAAATGCTGCATTAATTACGCATTCCCTGGAAACACACAGTTTCCATGGCGGGTGGGCACTCATTCGCCCGCCACACCATCACCTCACTGCTTCATCATGCTGGGAGCCATATTTAAATCCAGCCACGCGCACACCTCTCAATGCTTCCAGCCCACGACTGCTGCATGGAAGGCAGGATGGCCCCGAAAAGTAAAAAGACTGCGACCCCCCTGATTAGTGATGCGTCCCTCAAGTGCATTTTGGATGCCATGGAAGCCCACTGTAATGTCCTCTATCCCCACACTGGTCGTAGGAGGGGCAGCGGAATCACCAATCCAGCATGGGAGGCGGTGGCAGCAGTGGTCCACGCCAATGCCTTACAAAAGAGGACAGCCACCTAGTGCCACTATGGGATGAATGCTCTCATCCATTCTGCCAAGTTAACTCACTCTTCTCATCAATCTCAGCTCACATACTCACAAACCCATCACACATCCACAGGGATCTCACACCTCAAGGGGCAACATCACTAACTCTCACACACACCCTCACATCTCCATCGGGCTCATACCCTCTCGAGCTCATGCCCTATCCTATCCATGGCTCCGCTCACCACACAAACATTCCATGCAGTGCCATGTGTCTTGCTCACAATCTCTCCATCAGCTTTCATGCAGAAAAAGCTGTCTCACATCAGCAGGAAGAGGTCCTAAACCGGGGGGGGTGGAGTGGCCAATACTAGGCTCCACAATCACTTTGAGGGGTGTGCCAATGAGCTGATTGGTGAGGACATGGACCGTGCCTGCGATGACGTTGAGGTTGGCTGTGAACATCCTTGTGAGGATCCTGCTCTACATCATCCCTCTCTCAACACAACTGTGAGTGCTCTCTCTCCTGCTTTTGACTCTGCTGCCATGCACTCATTATCTCTACTTTGGTTCACAGGGAGCTCTGTCAAGTGACTGACACCATCAGCCAGCCAGTCCCTCAGCTCCATCCAGGTCCTCATCTTCAGCCAAGAGGACATCTCCTCCATTGAAGAGCTGGAAAAAAGCAGCCTGGAAGACCCATCACAGCGCTTACCCACATCCTCCACCAGCACAGAGACACACACCTCAGTGGACCTAAACCTAGAGCAGGCTTGAGTTCACAATCTGGTGGTCACCGCATGGACACATGTCCGCAGTCAGAAGAAGCAGATTCATGCAAGCTCCCCGGCACTATAAGGACTGCTGGGGAAGAGGCGTCAGTGAGGTCTGAGACAGATGCCGAGCCTCTAGATTTGGCCTTCCAACTCATCTTGGAGAGGCAGCTGAAGGTGTAGGAACATCATGCAGAGCTGTTCGAAGCCCTCAACAGAGTGGCACATGAGTCGGAGGAGTGGGTCCGCCTGCTCTCTGATGAAGTGGTGCCCACATGTATGCGTACATGGGTTCTATGAAGAGGATGGCAGATGCCTTGGAGACCCTGGCCCAGCACAAAGCAGAGAAGTGTGCAGACCCGCACTCCATCACGGGAGCCATGGGTGAGTTCCTGCATTGGCAACGAGAGAGGGAAACAGGGCACCTTGGTGTCGCTCCAGTGCCCTTTCCCCTCAAGGAGGCAGGCCGGGGCCCCGGGGCACCCAAAGGGAGGAGGTGTGTCAGCTGAGCACCCCTGATTCATACACTCAGGAATCTCAGAGTTTGTCCTCTCCCTCCGAGTCGCCTTTGCCTGTGAGCCCCTCAGACTTCTCCTTTGTCACCACAGAGGGAGCAGCTGGTCAACTAGTGATTCTGGAGGGAGAAGTGTGTGTGTGTGGCAGGGCCTTTCGGAGCTTTGTGCAAGCGCTCTCCCACACATGCGGAGCCTTCACGGATCAGTCTCACCTCAATATCCTGAGCATTTTGAATGCTGCCTGCTGGGGTTCGCTTTCAGTTGTGCATCTGAGCTGACCTACATCTCCGCCCACCCAATGATCACACTCCCTTGCAGCACCTGATCTCACCCACCAAGACTGACGTTTCACTTTTGATTTGGACAGCATGGTCTGGATTCACTTTTTCGTCAGCTCCCCAGTCCTTTCCCCTCCCCCAGTCGCCCATTTCCTTTCCCCCATCACTGTTGACCACCTCGGCATCACCTTGCACCTCCCCTCCATGACATACCAGCCACAACCCTTTTCCTCCAGGGATGTCCAGGTGAATGTGCACGTCCCCTTCCTTCCTGAAAATCCCACCCCCATCCACATTAACCTCCCTGACCTCCTCCTCCCCAGCCCCAGGTTCCGTGTCTGCCTCCGAGCGCCCACAAATCATCTTCGCCATCTCTTCCATCACTACCGTCAAACTCTTACCCTTCTGCCCTACTGCCTAACTCTGCCCTCGGTCATTCTCACCATTCCCTCATACCACATTCACCCTCAGTTCTCTCCCCAGGAGGCAACCATGGCATGTTCACCTGAACATCCCCCCTCCAGACCCCTTCCCCCACCCCGCAGAACCCTTTCCAAACTCTGGACCCCTTCCCTCCCTGGAACGACTACTCCCCTCCATACCCAATCCCCCCTCCAGACCCCTTCCCTCCTCCAGATCCCCCCCCCCCCCGGATCCCCTTCCTCAGAGAACCCCTTCCCCATAGGAACCACTTCCTCCCACCTTAGTCCTCCCACATCACGGACTCCCCCCACCCCCATATAGTCCCTCACCCTTCCTGACCCCCTCAGGCACCCTTACTTCTTGTGCTACCCTTAGTCCTCCCTCCTGAACTCCTTCCTCCAGCTTTACTCCTTCCACCTTCCTGAGGGGAGGTGGTGGCATAGTGGCTTTGTCACCGAACTAGAATTCCAAAAGACCCAGAAGGGTAATTCTCTGGGGACCTGGGTTTGAATCCCAGATGGTGAAATTTGAATTCAATTTATAAGTCTGAATGATGACCATGAAACCTTTGCCAATTGTTGTAAAAATCCATCTAGTTCACTATTGTCCTATAGGGAAGGAGATTTGTTGTCTTTACCTGGTCTGGCCTGCATGTGACTCCAAACCCACTGCAATGTGATTGACTCTGAAATGCCCGCTGAACAGGGCAATTAGGGATGGGCAATAAATGCTGGGTTAGCCAGTGACAGCTGCATCCCATGAATGAAAACTAAAAAAAATACACTTTTAATACTTTTAAGAACATATGTGCTAAATGGGGCAGAAACCATGTGGCAGCCTCACCACACTGCCTCAGATCTAACTGTCCTGCTGAGCGAATGGTTCACATCGTTGAGGCATTAATTGTGCAGAGCAGATAAACCAAACAAGATCTCCGTATTGCCATGTTACGCTTCAGAGTGACACCTTTAGACACAAACTTACTGTCACCAGCAGAAATCATGTTCAGAAGGCCGGTTAGGACAACCTTAGTACAATTCTCAGGAATACAGGAGAAACTTTTCACACAACCAACATGCTGGTGCGGAACTGCCCAATCTACACGTAGGACAAAAGGTTCATGTCATATATCCCAGTTAGTTTGGCTGTCCTGGATGTATCATTGACTTCCAATGATCCAGGTCCATATCCTTCATGATTCTGATTGATAAGATGTTTGCACTCGGGCCCATGTATACTTTGGCTGTGAGCGTGTGTTCGCCACCATTCTTCCAGATGATCATAGCAATAGCCTCTAGCTCTTTGATTTCATCCACACAATGTTGTGGCTGCTGACCAGTGCCACCTCCTCCCAAGTTCTTTTTGTCAGGTGCAGTGGCCTCCTCCTTCTATCTCTGGGGATGAGGGTGTCCCTCCTGGCAGCCACCTCCTTCAGGAGGACCATGAGGCACACATCCGAGTGTCCACCCAATCTGCCCTCCCGCCTGGCGTCTCCAGCTGCACTTGAGGCTATAACTTTGGTCTTCAGAACGCTACCAATATGTTCTTCCCTGGTAGCCTTCAAGGAGCTGCCTGTGCCATTTTTAAACCGCCCGCTGGGTCGTCATTGGACCCAGCGGCCGACAAGTCCCCACCCCACCCCGCCCTACCTGACCATTTGGAAGATGTGTTTGACGCTGGTTGAGCCTTAACTGGCCAGCCAGCGTGAAATCGCGGTTGTGGGCCAATCATGGGCAGTGGCCTGTTTCCCGACCGGTCACAGGCCCGCTGATCGCGATCGCCCACCGAGGGTAAAATTTAGGTCATCATGTCACATACGTTCATAATGTGGGAAGCATGTTCACATTCCAATTGAAGATTTGTCCACTTTGAATCTTCACCCTGGAATGTTTTGTCAATAACTGAGTGTATGTGTTTTCATTTATGTGGATCCCTGGCCCCCTCCCTGTTGTTGCTGCCAGTAGTAATGCTCTTTTTTGGTCATATCTTACTGTGACCTCCCAGGTTTCCTGTATTGGCGAGCCCAATATCCTCTTACACCACATACCTTGGCAAGAGTCTCGGAATGCAGCACAGCTTCACAGTGGGTGCAGCAGACTGCACTTCCCACGTGGCTTGCTTACTTTCTACATCTTGGCTACCACACCAACACTGGTAGCTGCGCCCAATGAAAACAGGTGTTGTCTGGCCAGAATAGCTTCATATTTTCTACAAACTTTTAGCAGTGTGCCACTATTGTGGCCTTTCTCTTTCTCCAAAAGGTCTTTCTGGAAGACTTTGATCAGCTTTGAGTCTATAATCCATTCAGACAGCTCAGCTTCTGAAAAATCACGGTTCTGGCCCTTATCACAGCACCTGCTGATGAACTGATTCTTGTGTCTGTTATCTGTAAGTCATCAGCTCCAATTGGCATATTCTGAGGTCCACCTTTACACAAAGCTGATCGCCCAACATGTTCCACAACTTAACAGGGTCCTTCTGAGCCTCCTCAAACAGGCCCAAAATGCAGACTTTATGCAACCTCTTATTTCCAATGGTTATCTTTATTTTCACTGCTTTTTTATCTGGCTCTGTGATAGATAAATCTCAAAATCATAATTCCATCATTGGTTCAAAAAGCCTAAATTCCGATAGGACATCTGTGGCCTTCCAATTCAAGCCGGGGAATTTGGTGGTCATCGTCCTGATGTTCCCTATCTTTTAAAGATGCTCCTGACTTACAGGAGATTTGTAACCTCTCTACTCCATGGAGAGGTTCAGCAATGCAGTTCTTGTTTTTTATTTATTCACTTCCCTCTTTTTTTGGCTGCAGTTCAGGTTTTTGTCAGACTCTTCCCAGTGGCACTGTTTTTTGAGTTGCACCTTTTTTTGTCTTCTCCAAGGAATGGCACCCACAGATGTCTCAATGGACCTGCGGCTTTTCTGCCCGACTCAAAACTGACTGCACAGCGTAACTCTGAACTAACAGTTGCTCGCATTCACCATTGATCCGGCTGTCCCACAACACAAGCACTCACTGTTCTGTGAAGTACTGTCCATAGAGGGATTTCCCCCCACTCCCCTCCAACAGCCCCGCCAGGGTTTCGATGGACATACAGCTTCTGTATTGTATCACATATTTCCTGTGGCTCCTCCTGTGGTCTTCAAACTCACAATGCTGCCATGTTGTATTTCTATTTCCTTTATGCAAATTCATCAATCTCACTCACAGGACTGATAAGCTACAATGAGATTCGATTTATCTGAAGACTCCAACTGATATAACTGATATATACACATTACGGGATGGCTCAATGGACAGATCTTCTCTAGGGATTCAGCAACCATCACTCACAGCAACAGCTGCAACTCTTACACTACTAACTAGCTGCTGGTCACATGGTGCTTTTCATCCTGGTTCCTTGATCATTTGCCTTTTCTCTTAAAGTGATATCTCAGCATCCTTGATGCCACATTCAGTCAAATGCTGCCTTGATGCCAAGTTGCTCTTGCCTCACCTCTTGAGTTCAGCTCTTTTTTCCATGTTTAGACCAAGACTGTAATGAGGTCAAGAACTGAATACCCTGGTAGATTCCAAACTGAGCATTGGTAAACAGGTTATGCTGTGTAAGTGCCACTTGATAGCACTGTTGAACTATTTATTACAGTAAATTTATCTTTTCCTTTCGGGATCTTGGAAACTTGTTTGCCCTGAGTATTTTGTCCAGGGTTAACATTCCAGCTTCTTGGATCCATTTTGCCTTACTAACTTTCACAAATGAAGACCCAAATGGTGCTACTGAACAGGGTGGTTCTTGCCCTTTGTTGGCCTCTAGTTGTTTTTCCTTCTGTACAGCAGTAGGCTATTCTACCAAATAATCTGCCCTATAGCTCTCTTTGTGAGTCTTGTGCTCTGTGTTGAGAGAGACAAGTTTTTTTTATAAGCAGCTCCAGAATACTATATGTTTAGCAGGAGGTATTACATGTGACAGCTCCAAAGAACAGTTGTTCTAGCACCACGGCCCCAGGACTGCAATATCAGTTCCTATTACTATGGAATATACTGTGGAACAGCCCCTTCTATTGAAATGCAAGCACCATTTAATACTCTCGAGGCCATCACGGCTCATTCATGCACAGTGAATGTCATTATTTATTGGTGGTAAAATTCCACTTAAGTTAGTTGATCCTTAAAACTGTAGTTAAAGGTTTAAAGATTAACAGAAGGTCATACGCTTCTGTTGTGTTAAATTGTGATCCCACTGAATCTCAAAATGTTACTCTTATTTTATAGCAGCTTTTTAATTGTTCCATCAGAGTGAATGACAATGAATTAAAATCCGGATTTAATATTGAGTTCAACAATTTTAGATCATGAACTCTCTCCTCCAGCCCCACCCCCTTTCCGATACCCCCCCTTTTTTCCAATAATTTATAAAGATTTTTCTTTCCCACCAATTTACATTATTTTTAAATGTATTTCCATCCATTGTTTTATCTCTACCTTTTAGCCTATTTTGATCCCTTCCCTTCACCCCACCCCACCCCCACTAGGGCTATCTGTACCTTGCTTGTCCTGCTTTCTACCCTTAATTAGCACATTCCTTAGATAATATCACCGCCTTCAACACCTCTTTGTCCTTTTGTCTGTGACATCTTTTGGCTATCTCCACATATCACAGGCCCTCTATCCAGCTCTACCTGTCCCACCCACCCCACCCCCCTTAAATCAGCTTATATTTCACCTCTTTTCTATTTTTACTTAGTTCTGTTGAAGAGTCATACGGACTTGAAACGTTAACTGTGTTCCTCTCTGCAGATGCTGCCAGACCTGCTGAGTTTTTCCAGGTATTTTTATTTTTTGTTTTGGATTTCCAACATCCGCAGTTTTTTGCTTTTATTTTAATTATTAAGTAGTGCTTATGCTGTGCAATTCTCTCAACAGAAATGTTGAACGTCAGGTAGTGACAGACTTAGATGGTATTCACAGTTCTTGCCAAACAATGCTACAAAGCCCCTGGGTATTGTTCAAAGGTCTCATTGCATTGTTCTTTAAATTTGCACAGCATATTCAATAGGGTAAGGATTAAAACATTTGGCACCTTATTACTGTCTAACCATTTTATTCAGCAGGATTAGGAATTTTCCTCATTATAGCGTACAGACTTCTTAGCTATTCAGCAGGGTAAGGATTACTTATTCCATGATAATTCTTTTTTAATCAATGGAGTAAAGGTTACTCATTGTCCATCAGTCCAAAATTCTTAACAAAAACAGAATTACCTGGAAAAACTCAGCAGGTCTGGCAGCATCGGCGGAGAAGAAAAGAGTTGACGTTTCGAGTCCTCATACCCTTCGACAGAATGGTTCTGTTGAAGGGTCATGAGGATTCGAAACGTCAACTCTTTTCTTCTCCGCCGATGCTGCCAGACCTGCTGAGTTTTTCCAGGTAATTCTATTTTTGTTTTGGATTTCCAGCATCCGCAGTTTTTTGTTTTTATTTTAGTCCAAAATTCTTCTTCATTCAACCATAATGACTTGCAATAATATGGTGTATTTAATGGAAGAAAATGTACCACAGGAGATATTGGGCAGAATCTTATAAGCCATGTGAAGGCAGCTTTGGAGATGGGCGGAAAGGAAATTTTTGAAATGTCTACCTCAGGCCTTCTGCCTGATAAACTCCCCCTCCCAGCAATCTTGCCAGAGGCTGGGTGGTAAGGGCATCGAATGCCCAACCAGCAGTGATGGGTAGCTAGTTTTAATCGATTAGATGTCCATTTAGGAGAAAATTGGTGATGCTGCCAGGGTCGTGGATGCACCCCCCCCCCAACCCCCACAGAGTCCAAAGCCCAGCATCTGTCTTGAAGCGGTTTCCTAGTGAAAAGCCGGGGGCAAGTGAAGCGTACTTTAATTCACACCCCCCCCAACCCCCCACCCCCCCCCACCCCCCCCCCACCCCCCCCACCCCCCCAAACACTGGGTGCCGCGGATGCCACAGGGCCGCAGCTGTGGCCACAGGCCACCCTCTCTACAATGATAGCCTAGCTGCAGTGGCCACAATTCATTTAACTTTTTGAAGTCTTCAGAGGGTGCGTCCATCTTGAGGTGCCTCTGTGGTCAACCTCCTGCATCAGTGGTGCCAACCTCTCCTTGTGGGGCTAAGCACCTCCAGCACTCTCAGTCCAGAAGTGCCTAATTAGAAGGTGAAATGCTGTTCCTCAAGCTTGCATTCAGTTTGACTGAAACATTGCAGCAGGTCAAGGTCAGAAATGTGTACATGAGAGCAAGGTAGATACCAAACACAGACTGGGTGACCGCTTTGGGGAACACCCCCACTCTTAGTCCACAAGCATGACCCCGAGCTTCTGGTTGCTTGCCATTTTAATTCACCACCTTGTGCTTACGCTCACAGTTCTGGACTCAACGTTGGATTGAACAACTTAAGACCATGAACTCTGTCCTCCATTTTTATTTTTCTTTTGCCAGTGGCAGTCTGTATATTTTTTTCATGAAGAGTCATATTGGACTAAAAATGTTAACTCTGTTTCTCTCCCCACAGATGCTGTCAGACCTGCTGAGCTTTTCCAGCACTTTCTGTTTTATTTCTGAATTATTTTTTTGTTTAGCAAGCTCTTTATCCACTAAGTAATTGGGGACCCTTTCCAGTCAAGGGAACATTAGGAGATTTTCCACTGTTGCCCAGGATCACCAATATCCCTCTCCTGGCGATCCCTAGGCCACATCTGTCAACTGTCACTTACATGTGGCTAAATGTTTTGGTCTGATATTCTACTTTCCGGCATGAGGAGGAAGAAATATCAATGTTGATGTTAAGGGGCTAGATATAAAAGCAGTACTTCCTTCACAACACCTCCCCCCATCCTCACAGCTTCCTAAATTCTGCATGATGCAAATTGAATCAAAATCTCAGGAATTTCCTGTTGGAAGTCAGCCTTTGAAAAATAAGAAGATATCCATTCCTGTCCAATGCAATGTGTGTACAACAATTACATCGAAATGCTTTGTTAGCAATGCTGGAGGTTGTCAGGGAAGCTGTTTAATAAGCAAAAGGGCTGGGCTGGAATGAACTGGTACAGACCACTAACTTCAAAAATGCAGAGTTATTGCACCTTTGCTACATTTCTCCATTCCTAACACAACAAACAGAAAATAAATCAAAATAATCTTAAAAAAAAACACTGCAATGCAAATTATTGATGTATTTGGTGATTGTACAAAGTTTAGAATTTAACTTCTTTTAGTGCATACAATTAAGTTATATACCCTACAGATAAAAATAATGACAGATATGACACTTATAAAGCATTTATTACAGCCAAATGACATTGGGCAGAATTGTCCCAGAAATGGGCAAAGTCCAATACTGGCCAGGAAAGCGACGTTTGTCGCGTCAACAATGGCAGCTTTCCTCGTCATACCATGTGGCGCTTTGTTTAAAAAACGCACAGGTTTTGTGTTGGATCATTGGTGGGAGCGGCCTCTCATTCACCCATCCCGACATCACCACAGGCTTTCAGGGCACCATGTTTAAAGAGCACTCCTGCACAGAGCTAGCTCTCTCTAAGGGATCAGAAGCTGCTGGAAAGCCATGGCTGCCAAAGGGAGGAAACATGCTGCCCCCAAATTTAGAGACGCCTCCCTCGAGCACCTACTGGGCATAGTGGATGCCCACAGTGAATTCCTCTACCCCTGCTCTGGGCGAAGACCAGCAAGCAAGGTCACTGATCCAGAATGGGAGGTGGTAGCAGCGGTGGTCGGCACCTATGCCCTGCAAAAAGGACAGCCATCCAGTGCCAAAAGAGGATGAATGATCTCCATTCTCATCACTCTCAACTCACACGCTCACATACCCATCACACATCCACAGGGATCTCACTCACTGCCAGTTCAAGGTACATCACTCATATACACCTTCATCTGCCATCATCTGTCCTCATCCCGTCCATGGCACCACTCAACACCCACACATGCCAGGCATCCTTCTCATCTGACCTGGCAGGTGTCCCGCTTACACCTTCTCCATCTGTATTCATGCAGGACAAGCTGATACCACAAAAGGGAGAGGTTGCAGGCAGGTAGAGGAATGCCCGACATCAAGAACCACACACACTTTGAAAACAGAGCCCTCCCGCTGGCCGACGGTGACCTAGGCCTTTCCTGTGCTGATGGTGAGTCAGTGATGCTGCATCAAGTGAGGATCCAGCAGTGCAAAATCCACACCAGACAACCATCATGTGCATGAGCTCCCCTGTTGCACAGTCCCCTGCCAGGCACTAATTACCTCTCCCTGCTTTCGCAGGCACACCTGGGAAGCAGCCAAGGGGGTCCACGAGCCAGATCCTTGACTCAAGCCCTGAGGACAGCATGGACCACACCCTCCACTAGCACAGACACACACTTCAGTGAGACCTAGTTCTAGAGTAGGCGCCTCAGGGTCACAATCTTGTGAGAACATTGCACTGTTTGATCCACAGCAGGCGGAGGCTGGGATTTTGCAGATTTCCGGCATTTGAGGGACTGCTGGAGCCCAGAAATCTGCTGAGTCCAAGTCAAATGACGAGCCTCTGGACTCGGTCATACCTCAGTTGCTGAAGCTGCAAAGGCAAGCTCGGGAACATCAGGAAAGGATGTCTGCTGCGCTCCTCAGAATGCAAGACACAGTGGAGAAATCTGTCTGCCTTCAGTCTGAGGTGATAACGCCAGCATGGCAATGCACCGAGGTCAACACTGGTAGGATGGCGGCCACCATGGAGACCTTGGTGCAGGACATTGGTATTGCACTGCTGCAGGAGCTGCACTCCATAACTGAGACACTTGCTGCATCTATCTGTGCCAATGTGAGAAGGGGGCGGGGTACCTCGAGCTCATTTCAGCTGCTCCTTCCTCTCAAGGAATTAGCCAGGGGCCCTCGGGCACCCATAGGGAGGAGGATCAACAGGTCCACTCTCTGGGGCCATCCACCCAGGTGACTCCGGAATTGTGCAGCCCATCTGAATTCCTTCTTCCTGTGACCCCAGCAGCCTCCAGCTCCAGAGGCCAAGGAGAGTGCCACTGCCACATAGCAGGACCCGGAAAGCAGGCCAGGGCCCTCCAGAGGACGACAACCAAGGTCATCACAGACAACAAAGCCTAGGCTGAAGGCCACCTCCACTTCTGCTGTGGATGTTGAGGGAATATGCAGTGGCAGTGTTAGGAAATCAAGAAGATCTAGTTGCACAATGTGGGTACGGGTGTTAATCACTTGTATTTAACATTGACCATTGTAAATACACACCCAAGAATGTCTTCTTGTCTATGGCACCTTGTTATGTTGAGCAATGTTCCTGCCAATCAGATGTGAAACCTTGTTTCCTGAACAAAACAAAGGCCAGTTGCAGTCCAGGTCCTCTCCCCTGTGCAGAGCGTAACATGAGCACAATGATTGTCAGGCTTCAAAATCATTCTCCAGATTAGTGATGTGTGCACCTTCATGTGACTTGTGTTTGCTGCAAGAATCTTAGGCCCAAGCATCACTCCATTCTGTACTTTTCTCTTTGTACTCTCAGCACCTTAGAGGTGGGGTTGCCGCCCCCATCTCGTCAGCATTCCTGGCAGGTGAAGGTGTGGTGCTGAAGGGAACAGGTGATGAAGCCTGTTAAAAGATCAAGTTGTCTTAAAGCACACTTGGCTGCTGTTTCTCTGCAGCATCTCAATGAAATGAGCCTCTTCACAGAGCGTATGTGCACTCCGCTCAGCCAGACAGGTGTCTGACATTCTCAGGTGCAATGTGAAGATCTCAGGAGTGTCCTCACTGCATCTTATCATCATCCACTTGGAATCTTGTAGCAATGAGAGACTCACGACTACGCCTGCCTCGTCTTGCCAGTGCAATAGCCTCATCGCCTATACCCTCGCCTTCCAGGACCTCATCACCCTCATATCCTTTGACTTCCTCCTCATCAGAGGAAACGTGCAGCTCTTGCATCTCCTCATCATCTAGGTCCTCCTCCCTTTGCATTGCCAGGTTATGCAGCATGCAGCAAGCCACTGTGATGTGTAACACCCTCTGGGAGTGTAATCCAGTGCTCCACATGATCTATCCGGGCACCAGAACCTCAATTTCAGGATGCCAATAGTGTGCTCAACCAAACTCGGGTTGCAGCATGAGCCTCTTTGTACCTTCTGTCACCAGGACCCTGAGGCCGCTCGCACAGGCATCATCAGCCACGTCCTTTGTGGGTAGCCCTTGTCCCCGAGGAGCCAACCCTGTGTTCTGTGTGATACCTGGAAGATGTAAGGGATCTGAGACCCGTTGAGGATGTACGAGTTGCAGACGCTTCTGGGGTATCTTTCGCACACCTGCATGATCCATTTGTTATGATTGCAGACCAGCTGAACGTTGAGAGAGTTGAGAGGCTGATGGCACCCTGCACCTGTGGCAATCTGGAAGTCTGTGCAAATCCCAGCACTCACGCTCCCTGGCTTGAGTCTCCTGTTGAAATTAACAAAGGTGTGTGCCTTGGCAAAAAGGGCGTCCATAACCTCCTGGATACATCAGTGGGTGAAGGTTGTGAGATTTCGCAAAGATCCCCAGTGGAGCCCTGGAAGAAGCCACAGAATCACAGTATTTTAACAGCACAGAAGGAGGCCATTCAGCCCATCGTATTTGCACCAGCTCTCCAAGTGAACATTATGACCTAGTGCCATTGTCCTGCCTTTTCCCCATACCCTTGCACATTGTTTCCAATCAAATAATCTCCTAATACCCTGGCATAGAAATTGAGCTTGGCGGTAACTTTAACTGCCGTTGGCAGTGGATATCCTCCAAGTCCCCGTAATGCCAAATCCTGCAGAAGGTGGCTTATGTACATGACCAGTTCCCTTGACATGTATAGGTGTTGGCGACACTGGTTCGAACTCATCTGCAGGTGGCACATGCACCGTCTGCAGACCCCGGGTCTAGCGATGTGCCGATTAACAATGACTCTGTGAGGTTCATCCTCTGTGTGCGGAGGAAGCCGTGTTGTCCCTTGGTCTTCAGGGTTCTGCTCCTCCCTTTGGCAAGCCAGGTGCCTCCATCACATTCTTCTCCTTCTTCTCTCCTGCCTATAAGCAATCAGGCAGACAGTGAAATCACCAAACTCGAGGTTCCTGATGGTCTCCTCACTGCAGTACCAAAAAAAGAGATGCAACAGTCAGCAATTATCTCCTAAGGACCACTCTTGGTCAAGTCATCGTCTGCTGCTGCCTTTCAAGGCCCCTTAATGAATTCCGGAGAGTCCAGGCCACCACATGGATACCCAGTGTTTAGTGCTCATAATGGTTCATCATGCCCACACACAGCATCACCCCACACCATAGTGGTGGCAGCTTCAGCAAATCGACTGCATCCTGAACTCTCACCTCAGGCACAGGCATTTTCCTAACCTGGACTCCAAGTCTTCGCGGTTTGCTTGTACCATGAGGGTGACTTTTCAACGTCAGCTGAAATATAATGCTAGGGACTAGGAGCACACCCCTCCATCAGTGTTCGATGTCCACCTTTCCCAACAGGATCTTCAGGCTTGCCCAGTGGCCCAACGGTTCAAGTTTGAAGTATGCGCGCGAGGGGTTAACAGTAGAGGAGCAATCATTGACTGTATGAGGAATTGGTGCTGCTTGAGTGGGTACAATTGCTTGACTAGACTCCAAGCATGTCAATTGAGCTCATCTTTGACATGTTTTGCCATTCGCCCGGCCATTTTCTCACCCCTACCCCTCGCATGTGTTTGCGCTCAAACCTCAGGCGGTGCTGCCATGATCCTGACCCCCGGCACTGTTGCCCTTACCCAAATTTTGTCTTCTCAGCCTTCCCCCTTTGCGCTGTCACCCTTGCCCTAGCACCACAAGCCAGCCACGAAGAAACCACTGCAGAGATTTGCCTGTGCCCTCCACTCCCCCCGATTGCACAGAGCTGCTGGGATCATCACAAGCACTGTGCAAAGTTGTGTGCACTCGCCTCCGAGTTCCCCTTGGTGTTGAGGTCACCAGATTCACACCTTTTAAAGGCAGTTGTAAATCGCGTCATAGTGAACTCACGCCGACGTGGGATTTAAATTTGACGTGGGGGGATGATTCCAGCGTGCGGCCACAATAATTAGATGCAAATTTATTCCAATTAAGCTCCCGACTTTTGACGGTGGGAAACACGGCCTTTCATTGACGGGGAGAGGGTACAATCACATCTCGGATTTGCATCATCAGGAAACACCACTAGGGCCTTCTCACAAGATTCCCTGATCTCGCCACTGAACATGCCACGAGCGGGGGCTAAAAATCCCAGCCATCGCCTCATGTTATCCCATGCTAGATCTAATACAGCTATGGATCCATGACCAACAATATACTGAGTTCCCAATCTCATCTGAGCAATCAAAAGAGGACTGGAGAAGAAGTGTTTCCCTAAAGGTAAAGAGCAGACAAATAATTGCATGAATTAAATCAAGCCAATTAGAGGTGCCTTGTAATGGATGGTGTCAGAGTTCTTTTCAATACTGGCAGCAGGACATAGGAAGCAGCATGGTGGATCCTTAATTCAAGGGAATTTTTGTGCATCCTTATCCACACTTGTTATGGTTCAAAGCTAAGACACATTCTGTAAATCTATTACTATTCTGACAGACTTCTGGAATCCAACATAGTATTGAGAAAGCCAGTCTTTAGACACACCCACAAACCATTCAATTTGTGTCTGATGAGGTTGTTTATATTGCAGATGCCCATTTGGTTTCTTATGTTATCCACCCTGTGAATATCTAAAATGGATATAAGTACTTTAAGTCAATGCCAAGAAACATTCCTCTTTGGCTATTGCTCCGTCCCATAAATTTTCTGGGAAGCAATGTTTCCCTCTAAAGGACGATCTCTAAATGTCTATTCAGCACACTCTACTAACGTTTAACAAGCTGTCTGCAAGACATCACAGATGTAGTTTTTTGGCATTAATTTAGGGCCCTCGCTTCCTAATGTACCTGAGCTACATGTCATGGAGAATGATTACAGGCAGAGGTCAGATAAGATTGCGAGAGTTGAATCAGGCCAGGCGAGGGAGCAAAAGATATGAGGCAAGCACATCAACTCCAAAAACAGAAAATAACCTCTGTCTTGTGATGCTAAAGCAAGAAATGGCTGGAAACACCGGATAAAGCAAAAGTTATGGACCCTGTCACCATCCCAAATGTAGTACTGAAGACTTATGCTCGAGAATTAGCCATGCCCCTAGCCAAGCTATTCTGGTACAGCTACAACACTGACATCTACCCACATCGTGGAACCGAGGTATGTTTTGTCCACAAAGAGCAGGACAAATCCAATCCGGCCAATTACTGCCCCATCAGCCTGCTCTCAACAAGTTGATGGGGTGTATCGTTGGCAGTGCTATCAAGTGGCACTTACACAGCAATAACCTGCTCAGTGATGCTGAGTTTGGGTTCAGCAAGGACCACTTGACTCCTGAGCCATTGCAGCCTAGGTCCAAAACATGGACAAAAGTTCCAGAGGTGAGGTGATGGTGATTGTCTTTGACACCAAGGCATGATTTGACCGTGTGTGGCATTAGGAGTCCTAGCAAAATTGAATTCAATGAGAATGAGGGAGAAAACTCTCCTCTGGTTGAAGTCATACCCAGCACAAAGGAAGATCATTGTGGTTGTAAGGTTGGTTACGGATTGATTTATGAGCCGAATACAGGGAGAGCAACAAATACACTGAAACAAGTGAGATTTGTTAAGTAATAATTTAATACTTAAAAAGGCGGTGATCAACAACAATCATCGGTCCTTGCTTCCGTGCGTTGTGGCATAGACAATGACTTACTCAGCTTCTTCTCCTTGCTTCTCCTGTGTCTATTCCAACAGTGCTATCAATGTCTTTCAGATTCCTTCTTTTATCCTTTTTCCCTAGACCCTTCCATGCCATATTTGGCCATGTTCCAACATTATTTACCTGGTTGGTCAGGTATGATATCACCTTCCATACATTATCTTTTTCTTGATTAGTTTAAACAATTGTTATCTCAAGCCCACTTCTGCTGACTGAGTACATTCTATTCCGCTTTGCATGCAGAATGCTATGAACATTCACTTTTGACATAATTTGAGCAAGGTTACAGTGATGCTTTGTGATTTAGCCTAGCGTAAAAGGAATTATTAAAAACATAAACAGAACATTAGGAAAAAAACACTAAATCCTAAATGGTTGCTGGAAACCAATCATCCCACGCCAAGGATAGTGCTACAGGAATTCCTCAGGGTAGTGTCCCAGGCCCAGCTATCTTCAGCTGCTGCATCAGTGACACTCCTTCCATCATAAGGTCAGGGGTAGGGATGTTCGCTGATGATTACACAAAGTGTTCTGTACCATTCACACCTCCGCAGATACTGAAGCAGTCCTTGTCCAAATGCAAAAACACCCGGGCAATGTTCAGATGTGGGCTGATAAGTGGCAAATAACATTTGCCAGGCACTGACCACCTCCAACAGGAGAGAATCTAACCATCTCTCCTGGACATTCAAGTGCATTAGCATTGCTGAATCCATCACTATCAACATCCTGGAGGCTACTATTGACCAGGAACTTAGCTTAAGCTATATAAATATTGTGGCTACAAGAACAGGTTAGGAGCTGAAAATACTGCAGTGAATAACTCACCTCCTGACTCCCCGAAGCCTATCTGCCATCTACATGGCAAAAGTCAGGTGTGTGATGGAATACTCTCTAAGTGCTTGGATGAGTGCAGTATGAGTGCGCCCTCCAGGACAACGCTGCCTACTTGATTGGCACTCCATCCACCACCTGCAACATTCACTCTCCACCACTGGAGCACAATGACAGCAATGTGTACCATCTAAAGATGCATGGCAGCATCTTGCCCAAGGATCCTTCGATAGCACCTTCCAAACCCACTGCCTCTATCACATAGAAGGACAAGGGCAGTTGGTGCATGGGAACACCATCGCCTGAACATTTCCAAGTAAGCCACATACCATTCTGACTTGGAACTATCCCGTTATTCTTTCACTATCGCTGAGTCAAATACCTGGAACTCCACCCCACCACCCCCCCCACCACCTTACAGCATGGTGTATGTACCTACACCAGATGGACAGCAACAATTCAAGAAGGTGGCTCACCACTACGTTCTCAACAGCCAGTGAAACTCACATCCCATGAAAGAATCTTTTCAAAAAGTGCACAAGGAATTGAAAATTTTTGAAACCTTATGCAAACCTTGTGAACGAGCAATGAATTATTATATGTTCTATTTGCACTTTGATGAGAACACTCTGATAATAAGCTTGGATCATCCAGAATCTAAGGCACAATGACTCCACTTCATCTCACTTTTGGCATGCACCCAAACCATAAATATGACTAGCAATGTCAAAATTAGCCACATAAAAATAAGGGAGCGAAACACAAGTTAATTATGTTGTTCTGCAGTGGATGGATGTAAACATGTATCATGCTGTCACCTATAATGGGCAACTCCACTTTGCTCAGCAACTGATGTCATAAAAGTTTCCTCAGAATATTTACATACAAATATAAAACAAAACAGTCAACATTCAAATCTAAGCTTTTATTGTTATTGGAAAGAGAATTCTTTATGCCTTTATTTCACTAATCTGCCACATCATTAAATGTCATTGGACAGGTAACTTATTAAAAGGCACTTGGAGAAGTTTTAATCTTATTAGTCGTCAGCAAACCAACTGGTTTGGGTTGGTGGTCCACTTTACACATGCCTGATTGCATTCTCCATTGAGAGGAACTTGCAGTGGGAAGGGGAGGATTCAGTGCTCATGGTCCATGTAAGTACCAACGACATAGGCACGATGAGGAAGGAGGTTCTTCATAGTCAGTATGACGAGTTAGGCACCAAATTAAGAAGCAGGAACTCAAAGGTAATATTTTTCTGGACTATTTTCTGAGCCACATGCAAATTGGCATAGGACAAATAAGATTAGAGAAGTTAATCCGTGGCTCAAAGACTTGTGTGGGAGAAGTGGGTTCTGGCTTGTGGGGCACTAGCAACAGTATTGGGGAAAGTGGAACCTGAAACATTGGGACAGACTATGCCTGAACCATGCTGGGGCTGGTGTCCTTGTGAGCCACCTAGCTAGGGAAGTAGAGAGGGCTTTAAACTGAATAGTGAGGGCAAGGGATAAAATTTGGGAAGATATGATAAACAAAAGAATAGAGACAAGAGAGACAGATATTAATATGGGAAATGAATAATAGACTGTGACAGGAAGGGACAGAGAATACAAATCCAAGAGTAAACCAGTGGTTAAGGCTAGACACTAAAAAGATAATAAAAGGACAAAACTAAAGGCTCTGAATCTAAATACATGTAGCATTTGAAACAAAACAGATGAACTGATAGCGCAAATAGAAATAAATAAGTATGATCTGATAGCCATTACCTGGTTACAGGATGACATAGATTGGGACCTGAATATTGAAGGGTACGTGACATTTAGGAAGGAGAGGGAGTTAGGAGAAGGTGGAGGGTTGGCTCTGTTAATTAATGATGGTATCAGCACAATAAAGAGGGATGACATAAGTTCAGGAAACCAGGATGAAGAAGCAGTTTTGGTTAAGATGAGGAATTATAAAGGCAAGAAGTCACTTGTGGGAGTGGTGTACAGGCCCCATAATTGTAACTACTCAGCAGGCCAGAGCATAAAAGAAGAGATAATAGGAACTTGCCAGAAAAGTACAACAATAATCATGCGGGATTTTAATCCAAATAAAGACTGGAAAAGCCAGATGGGCAAAGGTACCATCGATGAGGAGTTCATAGAATGTTTTCGGGATAGTTTCTTAGAAAGGCACGTTCTGGAGCCGACCACAGAGTAGGCTATACCAGACCTGGTATTGAGCAATGTGATAGGATAATTGATAACCTCCTAGAGAAGGCACCACTTGGTAGCAGCAATCATAACATAATTGAATTTTACATTCATTTTTATGGAGAAACGAGTGCCTCCAAGACTAGTATTTTATACTTAAATAAGGGCAGTTATGAGGGCATGAAAGCAGAGCTAGCCAAAGTGAACTGGCAAATGAGGTTAAGGGATATGTCAATAGAAGTTCAGTTAAAGGGATATTTTAGAACACACAGAATATATACATTCCAATGAGAAAGGAAAAATTCTGAGAGGAGGGCCCACCATTCGTAGTTAACTAAAATTTTTAAAGACAATGTCAAACTTAAAGAAAAAGCATATAATTACGCAAAGGCGGGTGGCAGGTCAGAAGATTGGAAAGAATATAAAGAGCAGAAAAGAATGACAAAAAGATTAATGAGGAGCAACAATTAGAGTATGAGAGAAAGCTGGCTAGTAATATGAAGACGGGTAGTAAGAGTTTCTATAGATATTTAAATAAGAAAGGAGTTAACAAAGCGAGCATTGGTCCTATAGAGAGTGCATCTGGGGAATTGATAACGGAAAGTAGGGAGATGAAGGATGAATTAAACAGGTATTTTGTTTCAACCTTCACTATAGAGGACACAAGCAACATCCTGGAAATAGCTGTACATCAGGAAATGGGAGGGAGGGAGGAACTCAGGAAAATTCCAAACACCAGGGAAGTAGTATTGAGCAAATTATTGGGGCTGCGGGCTGACAAGCCCCCAGGTTCAAATGGACTTCACCCTAAGGTCTTGAAAGAAGTGGCTCATGAAGATGGTTTATATATTGGTTTTAATTTTCCAAAATTCCCTAGATTCAGGGAAGGTTCCATTAGATTGAAAAATTGCAAATATAACTCATTTATTCAAAAAGAGAGGGAGACAGAAAGCAAGAAACTATAGGCCAGTTAGCTTAAC
This sequence comes from Carcharodon carcharias, assembly GCF_017639515.1. Taxonomy (NCBI): domain Eukaryota; kingdom Metazoa; phylum Chordata; class Chondrichthyes; order Lamniformes; family Lamnidae; genus Carcharodon; species Carcharodon carcharias. The sequence continues at coordinate 38,490,206 of NC_054474.1, read as the reverse complement.
ATCTGTCATAGGGAAAATGTTAAAAGCTATTAATAAAGATGTTATAGCAGGTCACTTAGAAAAACTCCAGGCAATCAGGCAGAGTCAACATGGTTTTGTAAAAGGGAAATCATGTTTAACCAATTTATTGGAGTTCTTTGAAGGAGTCACATGTGCTGTAGATAAAGGGGAACCAGTGGATGTTGTGTACTTAGCTTTCCAGGAGGCATTTAGTAAAGTGCCACATCAAATCTTATTGCAGAAAATGAAAGCTCATGGTGTAGGGGATAACAAATTGGCATGGATGGAAGATTGGCTAGCTAACAGGAAGCAGAAAGTTGGCATAAATGGGCCTTTTTCTGGTTAGCAGGATGTGGCAAGTGGTCTGCCACAGGGATCAGTGCTGGGGCCTCAACTCTTTACAATTTATATAAATGATTGGATGAAGGGATTGAAGGAATGGTGGCTAAATTTACTGGTGACACAAAGATAAGTAGGAAAGTAAATTGTGAAGAGGATGCCAAGAGGTTACGAAGTGACATAGGTTAAGTGAATGAGCAAAGATCTGACAAATGGAGTATAATGTTGGCAAATGTGAAATCGTTCATTTTGGCAGGAAGAATATAAAAGAAGCTAATAAGCTTATTATGCAAATGGTGAGAGATTACAGAGCCCTGAGATTCAGAGGGATCTGGGTGTCCTAGTGCATTAATCACAAAAGGTTAGTATGTAGGTATAGCAGGTAATTAGGAAAGCTAATAGAATGTTATCATTTATTGTAAGGGGAATTGATTACAAAAGTTGGGAGGTTGTGCTTCAGTTGTGCAGGGCGTTGATGAGACCACATCTGGAGTATTGTATACAGTACTGATCTCCTTAGTTAAAGAAATATGTAAATGCGTTAGAAGCAGCTCAGAGAAAGTTTACTAGACTAATACCAGGAATGTATTGTTGTCCAGGAATGGGTTGTCTTATGAGGAAAGGCTGGACATTTAGGCTTGTATCCACTGGAATTCAGAAGAGTAAGAGGCAAGTTAATTGAAATGTTTAAGATCCTGAGGGGTCTTGACAGGGTGGATGTGGAGAGGAAGTTTCCTCTTGTGGGTGAATCTAGAACTAGAGGTCACTTTTTAAAAATAAGGGTAGCTCATTTAAAACAGAGATGAGGAGAAATTTTTCCTCTCAGTGGGTTGTGAGTCTTTGGAACTCTCTTCCTCAAAAGGCAGTGGAAGCGGGGTGCATATTTTTAAGGCAGAGCTAGATAAATTATCGGGGGTAGGCAGGAATGTGGGGTTGAGATTACATTCAGATCAGCCATCATCTTATTGAATGGTGGAGCAGGCTTGAGGGGCCCAGTGGCCTACTCCTGCTCATAATTCACATGTTTGTTTGAAGCTAATGGAGTGTAAATTGGATGGCATGTAAAAAAGGTGTCCCAGTAAAACTTGTACATTTGCCACCCACTGGGTTACATTAAAATTTTATGTATCGTCTTCATAAAAATATTTACAAAAACTTTTCACGTCTCAAAACTTGAAGTGATAGAAATCATGTTGAAATTTGTCCATGTGCACAATGTTCAGGTTGACATTGTAATGAAAATGACATAAAGCTCTCCTGGGGTTTTTGGTTACTCCTCTATAAGCAATAAAAAGTTGGAGAAACTATTTTTCATGAGCGCAATCTCATTTGAAGACTCATTTACAGACAAACACTCTTGCACAAAGGCAACCAAGGCCATTGTAGTTGAAGACATTCAGACCTCCTTAGACAGATAATAAAAACCAGAGAGAACAATCTACTGTCACTTTGTGGATTAATTCTTTTCAGAATTACACTACTTTTTAAATAAGACACAAGAAAACTTCAGCAAAATTTATTTTTGAAATCAATTCATCAATACCGATTTTGTTCAGGCACTTTCAGACTCTCCAATCTATTTTTTGGTCCTACTAGTTGACAAATAACTGACATTACTTTTCCAGCCTTTCATCATCACACTTATTTTCAAGTATAGTTTTGCTGTACCTAGAACCCACTTCATATTTCACCTGTTAAACTTTGTGATTGTTATTTATACTGTTGAGATTGCAGTATATTTTTGTTAGGCAGTAGTTCCTTCAGGTTTAGACATATACTCAAAATCAAATTTGCACATCTTGTTTCGCAGTCCCCAATTGTCTCACAAAGTTTCACGCAGTTTTTATTGATTCAATTTCTCAGCGAAATAAAAACAGCTTCCATCTTGAGTGCAACATTTAGAGATGAAAAATACACTGTGAAGATTTTAAAGCCTTTACAATCACAAATTCGGCCGTGCAGTGCAGCTGCAGCCAGTGCTATGTAAAGCCAGGGGTTCTCAGAGTGGTAAGCGCAGTGCTTCCAGCATGGCACCCCATGCCTAGAATGGCACGAGAGCAGGCATGTCATGCGTGCACTGGGAGCATCCTAACTGGCCTTAGTGTGACATCAAACAGACATTCCAACAGATTTGACACATGTTTTTGAAACTAGGACTGAACCGGTCAACTGAATGCAAGTGCTATTCTCTCACAAAACAATGGGTGGAATTTTTCACTTGTCAGACGGGCATGCGCTGGACCTGAACGAGCGCAAAATGACTTGCGATATTTTGGTTGGCAATGTGCATGGGTGTCAGAGCCATGCCTGCCATTAATTAAGAGGCCAGTTAAGGCCATTAAGAACCCAATTGACACTGATTTAACATTGCCTGTGCAATTTTGCGCTTGTCGCATGGGCAAAACGGACAGGTGGACAGCCCACAATTTGCAAAACCTCATCCACGAGTGGGATAAAAGGGTCAGCAACATTGCAAAAGTGAGTAGTGAGGAGTTTTGGAGATAGTTTGCTGCTGGTGGCTTATTGGTACTTGGCAGTTTCATCTCTGTTTGGGACTTTATTCTTAGCATTTCCAGGTTCATTTCAGAATTCATTGTTATCGCCAAGGCCCCCAGGGGATTCGGACTGGATGGACACTTCCAGGTATCAGAGAGCCTTCTGTTACCCTGAGAATGGGGATTGTTGTCTCCATTGATGGCACCTCATCTGAGGAGGAAGAGAGGGGCAGAAGGGAGAGGAGGCCACATGTCCCAATGCAGCTTCCAGGGGAGGGACCTGTGGGAGGACAGGCGCAGGCACAAGGGGTGTAAGGCCAGCAGGTGGTCCATGGCGAAAGGGGCTGCAGAAGATGCCACTATCCTGCTGCCAGGGTTTACAGGCGGCGATGCAGCTACCTCAATATGTCTGAGGTGCAATACCAAAGGAGGCTCCATCTCTCAAGAGAGACTGTGACCTCCAGTTGTCAGATGATTGGGCCTGAGATCTAATGTGAGGGTGGGAACCACATGCCAGTGGCTCTGAAGGTCACAGTGGCCCACAACTTCTATGCATTAGGCTCTTTCCAGTACTCAGTGGGGCATCTGTGTGGAGTCTCCTCATCAGCTGTCCACAGTTGCATCAAGCTGGTGACAGAAGCTCTGTTCAGGCGGGTATTGACTCTCCTTCATTTCCATGCAGATGAGGCCAGCCGGGCTGAGTGATCCAGAGGCTTTGCAGCGATTGCTGGGTTCCACCATGTTCCACCGTACAATCGGTTGCACATGTAGCCATCAAGGCACCAGCATGTCAGCCCGGTGCCTTCGTCAACAGGAAGGGCTTCCACTCCATGAACATGCAGATAGTGTGTGACCACAGGATGCAGATTCTGCAAGTTTGTCCACCATCCTGCATGATCAGAAATGACCCTTTCCTTTGCCCCCAAGATACTCAGTGCCTTTGCAATAAAGTTTCAGCCTGCATGTCCAGCATTACATTCTTGCGTAACCCTGCACCTACAAAATAAATGAAGCATACTCAGGCCAATAACACAAAAGCAAATGTAATATAATGTTGGCACTCACAGATTATGAACAGAAAAATATCAGGTATTGATAGTCACACCATTAAAAAAAGGAAAAAACTGGGAGAACAAAAGATCACCTGTGACCAGTCCCTCTTGTGCTTATGGTGCTTTAAACTTACATTAATGGGTGTTACGTCTAGGTGCTCCCCCCTCACTGGGACCGGCATTGGAGACAGCCTGCTGACTCTGGTGTCCTGTAGGTCATCCACTGGCCAGTGGAGCCTGTGCTGGCCCCACCTAGGTTGGAGCGGCCAGTGCCACGACTGGCATCTCCCCAGTTGCTGCAGCCTCATCAGGTGCCACGGTCACTGGCAGAGGGGTGGAGGAGCTGCTGCTGACATCCAGAGCGCCCTGAGAGGAGCCCACAGAGATGACAAGCAGCTTGTGCGCCAATGTGAGGGTGCTGTGGACCTCCCTGCTTGCCGTTGATGGTTGGGCACCTAGCTGGGATACTAGGTGCATCATCCATCTCTCACACTGACACTGACCACCTGAGGTCAGTGCCTTTGTGAAGGCTTGCAAGTCCGAGCACAACCCCAGGAATCCTTCATTTGTTCCTAGAGCAGCCTCTCCATGAAAGTCACCAATCTCTCAATTAAGGAGGCAGTGCGCTCAGCCATGAGGGTCAATGCAGTGCTCATGCTCCACATGGACTCCTCCACAAACAGAGACCATGGCACGCATACCCTCATGGATCTCTGCCAGATCCTCCCGCACATCTTACTGGACAACCAGCATCTGCTGCCTCATGCAAGACTCCAGAGGCTCATAATCAGCCTTCGACTGAGCATCGTCCCGGTCTCCAGCAGTCCTCCGACTGCTGGACCCCTGGGCACTCTCTGTCTCCACCTGCACCTCCAGCGAGTGTGAAGTGCCCTCACCAATGTGCAGATACTAGCCATTGACCAAATGCTCACTGTGATGCTGATATCTGCGTTGGTGCCTGCTTCAGAAAGCGGGTGTGATGCAGGATGCTTCTGGAGCCTGGTGGTCCTCCGGTGTCAGGGGTAACTCTTGGAGGTCCTGAGATTGGCTGCTTAGTGAAAGATCTAAGGGAGAACAAGGACATGTCCATGGTTAAAGTCATCATACTGTCACTGTGCATGTCAGGTACCCTGGTGAGACAATGGAGATCTGCATCATGGTGCCATTGTCTTTCAGTGATCAATAGGGAATTCAGTCTGGAGGCTCCCAACAATGATGAGACTACAAACGAAAGTTTGCACCACCCGAAACTCTCAACTCAGTGCACTGCCTTCATCTGACACCCCAGCCTCTCTGCGGCTGGTTGACCAAGGTGCATGGCGCCTCTCGAGCTCCAAGGCATCCTGCTCGTACTGGGAGAGGATGAGGTGGTGTGAGGGTCCTCCGCCAGTCAGTGACCTCTCAACATTGTTATGGGATGTCTTCTCCTGAAAGGACAGAGGAGCATTTATTAGTCCTGACTCTACCTGCAGCACCATTGCAGCCTGGCCAACCCCACCTGAGGAACACCTTGCAGGGCACATCTGAGTTGTGGCCCTCGAGCCACGCGGCACTCAGTCCAAGCAGCCAGGGCTCACCCCCTTGGCCAACTCTGGCGTCATTGACAGTTGGCACTCAGACTCTAACACGCCTGAGCTCCACAGGGAGATAGCCAACACACTGATCCATGTCAACACAGTACTCACCCTTCCTGAGCGCAGAAAGTTACTAAACCTCTTCCGGCACTGCACCCAGGTGCGCCATACCACGTCGTGACTGCTCACCCAGGCTGCCACCTCCTCCCATGCCCTCTTTGTGAGGTGTAGTGGCCTCTTCCTCCCATCTCTGGGGACAAGGGTGTCCCTCCTGGTAGCCACCTCCTCCAGGAGGATGGTGAGGCACTCATATGAAAAATGGGGGACCAAGTGCCCAGCCGACCTCACCTCCCACCTGGCATTTACATCTGTGTTTGCAGCCTTGTCCTTGCAGCAACTCCAACCCCGTTTTGAACTGGCCGCCAGGTCGTCATTGGAAACTCTCTGGAAATACTGCAAAGAGCTTTTGGAGGTGATGTGGCAGGGAGTGTTACTGCATTGTCACATGATGTACAAAGGATTTGGTGACCTGTCTAAACAAAGGCTGCAACAGCTATGGAGACTGTAGTTGCAGCACCCCTCGGTCTGCAGCTTGACCAGGAAATGCAGCAGAGGCTGTGGAAGGTGGAAGTTCAGCATGGAAGAAGCAGAAGGAAGCGGAAGAGGATACGGCATCCAGGATGACTTCACTCTGAACTAACTTCCCATGAGTGACTACTCAGACTTGAGGTTCATTAGGATGGTATCCCTTCACCATCATTGCTCCACTAACCCCCACATTCCCATTCACCTGCAAAGCTCTATCACAATGCCCTTTTAGCGAAAATCCTGAAATTAAAGACACCAACAAAAACCTAAGATTTTTATCAAGCAACATATCCAACTATACAAGCAAAAACAAACCATTTGTACATTTGAATTCCCTTGCGGCTGTCTTACAGGTATCCCAGCCTGCAATGCTCTTACACAGCTCCACCCCAGTGGTTGCAACATGGCTGATGGAAAGCTGCTGATTTTAAGTGGCGGAGACTATAGATGATTCTGCAGGATGACCTCAAGTAGCTCCAGACTTTAAGGGCCTGACTTCGGACTGCATCATCTTGGCATGTCTGCAGCGGCCTAGGCAGGCTGACTGAGAGACAACAGCAAAGCCATGGAGGGATAGCACTGATGGGAACATGACTGCTGTCATCCTGAGGGAGGACAGCAAGATCATGCTCCAAAGAGCCATTGCCACACCCTCAGTGCAGCAACTCACAACTCTACTAATCTGCTGGGGGACAGATTGCTGGAGTGCTATCAGAGCCTGCAGGTCTGACATCTGCAGACCTGATGGCAACAATCTCAGCCTGAATGGCACCAAGCATGGATCTTATGATCTCTGTCTGATCTTCCACTGCAGTACTCAAACATTGGGTGGTGTCTGCCCATGATGCAATGACATTTGGCCACCAGATGCTGCCTAGAAGGTGGGTGCATCATGGAGGTGGCCACCACTTCCACAGTGTAAGGATGGGCTTCAGGCTCTGCACAATACTTTGTGCCAAATTGGAACTGGACTCCTCCAAGTTCTTTGACAGTGATTAAAGGCTGTCTGGCATGCCTGCCAATGCAGCAAGGTCCTTGGTATGTGCGACCAACAGCCTTCTCCTGTATGCCACCCCATTAAATTCCTTATCTGAGTTCCCTGCGGCAGAGTTCTCTGCGACTTCATAACTTCATCCTCCAGGGAGTTGGCACAAAAGCCACCCTTCCGCCACCATACTCCACCTCATCACCTCCCCCCCCACTCCCATTGGTTGTGGTTCACTCTTGGCTGGTAAATCACCGTGTGTCAACCCCAACTCTATAACAGCCCCTAAAATTTGTGCAGTGTCAGTGTTTCAACTCATGGGTGCAACTGTCACACCAAGTGACAGGGTCTCTTCATCAGTGGTGTGTTATTGCTCTCTCTCTTCTTCCTGATGCTTCATTGCCTGGCCAGGCAGCAATTCTTCAGCATCTGAAAGCATAAAATTAGAAGGGGAGGATTAAGTTGGGTGAGAGTGTCGGGTTATAAAGCAAGCCCACGATCTTCAAAACCAGGCCTTGGTGAATTTTTAGCCATACATATCTCAAAGCAACTATGAAGGATGAATGAAGATCAAAAATCATGTGCAGTCACACATCATGCCATTTTGCAGCATGAGAGTGAGGCCTTCTACCTCATGAGAAGAGGTACAACACGGTAACATACTATCATCCTGAATGCTCTCAGCAACTCTGAATACTACAGGCTTTGTTGCAGCCGGTCGCATGGTGATCAGCACCATCTCCTCAATCTGGTGCAGGGAATAAAGACATGCCTGCCCGCCACCTGTTCACCTTTTGCTCCCGTCTATTGTGTGCAAACTTGTCCTGCAAGAGAGAGGACAGAATGTCACTGACTGTGTTATGCTCTGTTTGTGTGATGTACCTGCCTCAGGGAATAGCTAGAGGAATATGCAAGTGATGGGAAATGGGTGTAAGTCTGGCAGTGTTGGAAGATGTGTGATAGTGAGGTGGAGTATGTTAAGCCTGAGAACTGACGGCTAGAGGTTGCTGATGGATGGGTGATGGCAGTGTGGTGCACTCAGCAATGTTAGAGGCTGGTGGAGCAGTGGGTACAATGTCATGCAAAGTGCATTCACAACCTTGACAACCACATGAATTCACTAAACCCCCGACACTGCTACCAATTCCTCAGGGCCTGACTGAAGGTAATGATCTCTCTGGTCATTTGCTCCCATTTCCATCATAAGGTGATTCTTGAGGGCCTGCTCTCCCTGCCATGGATCTTTGTCTTCCACTGGCCTCAACCACTAAGTCTTCAGCCTGAATCTGAGAGCCCTTTTCTTTTCCCTGGTACTCCAATTTTGCAGCTCCTACATCAGTTAGCAGCAGCACTCTTCCAACAAGTGCAGCTTCTCATTAAGAGGGCTAGTTTGCCTTTAAGAGGAGCAAGCTAGCTGCAGCAAGTGCTATTAGTGCACGCTGCTCGACCTCCTGCTGAGGACTCAGCTATCCAACAACACGGACCTCACACTGCCCAACGCTAGAATCATTTTAATGAGGAGGCAGAACAAACTTTGCAAGCTGCCTGCTTTAGCGGGACAGGGATTGGCCAGATCACAAATCGTAACTACATCCCCGTCACTCCCAAATGCAAATCCCCCCATATCCCCAATCACCACAGTCAAAAACAGGTTTTGGTGAATTTTTAGCCCTACATATTCAAAGCAACTATGAAGGATGAATGCAAGTCAAAGATTTTGTACCATCATTTATCTGAATTCTCAGAACAATGCTTTTTTAATCAAACATGTAATTTTAACAGAACTACTTGGGATACCACCATGACTGCTCCTGTGTGTATAAAATTAAGCATTATATTTATGAAGAAGTTGAGGCTAGGTGCTACAGAGGGTTAAAATCATTATGTTCTAAATCCTGGTTTTCAATACCATTCATGCTGGTGACATAGGCCGAATTGTCCTTCAGGACCCTGATGTCAGGACCATATGTGGGTCCTGAGCTGATGCATGGCTTCAGCGTGTCAATTTTAAGTGAAGTGGCATCCTATTAGGCCACCTCCCATGTCCGATGTCCAATTAAGGACTGTTAGCAGACTAGGGCAGTAGGAGGCCCCATAGGAGAGACCACAGCAATGTCCATTATGGCAGACCCACTGAAAGAAGCGAGCACTGCTGAAGCAGAGGGTGATCTAGGGAGCGCCTCAAAATGGAGCCACACATGAAGGCCTCCCTCTTCAGTTGTGAAAAAGATGACAAAGAGCTGTGTGTGGGGGGGGGGGGGGGGGTGGGGGGGGCTCAGGGTGGAGAGTTAACCCCTCCGGAAGAGTGTCCACAACCACTCCTGGTCCTCTCTGAGCATTGCTGCTCCCAATTCCTTTCAGGTCTGCTGCTGCTCCAGGTAAGATGCATTTTAGTTTAAAAAAAAACAGCAGTGAATGAAAACAGGCTTGGTGGTTTGGAAAAGCTGAGTTCCTGTGAGGTACAAACTCACAGAATGCTAAATGTAGCAAAGCTAATATAATTTCAGGTTTCAACACAAGCTATAGAATATAAAAAAACAGGAGGTAACGAAATTATGTGGAACCTTCGTAGGACTTCACTTGATGTATTGTGTGTAGTATTGAGTTCCTCAGCAGTTCAGCTGCGTAAAACAAGGAAACATCAATGCAAGATTAAACATAAGAGATTTACAACAGAGGATAGCAGAAATTTCTCTGCACAGAGCATTGTGAGGCTGTGGGTTGAGGCAAAAACCACGTTAACATTAAAAATTTGATTAAATAGGTGAATGGAGGAAAGGGATTTGAAGGGATATTGGAATACTGTAGGTGATTAGAACTGTTTTTTCAGAGGAGGGTATGCCAACAAAGGCAGGTTGGGTCTGAATGGCCTAGTTCCATGTTGTAACTTCTATGTCTTTCCATACTTTATATCAAAAGGAATACAAAATACCTAATGTACAACTTGTTTCCTGAAACTAATAAATGAATGAGACTTTTGAATGGTTTCTAAGGCCCAGCATGGTGTGACAGACTTCTTAGTGTATTAAGATGTTTCCTTTAGAAGAATCACTTAAGTCTGAATGGTACAGTTCATGAATCACCCTGAAGCTATGTTTCCATTTTTAGTAGTCCTTATGCACCTATTCTTCAGAGTGCAGGAGACAGAGAGTTTCTATGCACTATATACAAACTCCACACCATCCCATCACTGCACAACTAAAAACTGTTAATCTCATTGCTGGAAAGAAGGAAATACTTTAAGAATAAAATTGAAATCATTATTTGTTCCCTCATTTTGCAGTATTCAATACAGGCGTTGCTGGAAGAGGCTTCTATTGAGGATATAGTGTGGAATCATAGTGTAAATATTTTCAAGCTGTTGAATACAGGGATCCCCGATGGTTTAATGGTAAAATGCACCAACACGAGGCAGGATCTTCTGTTCGGTGAGCGGGGGGGTAGGACCCGCTCGCCGACGCATAAAATTACACCGGTGATGTCGGGCGTGTGTCCCGACGTCACCCCGCGTCATTTAGATTTTCAGTCCGGCGGGCGCACAGTCAAATTAGCTGCACGCTAATCGAACTATCAAAGGCCTATTAAGTCCATTAAAAAAATAATTAACATGATTAATGGACCTGCCCGTCCAACCTTAAGGTTGGACGGGCAGGCCAGGAGCCCTGGTGGGCTTCTGAGAAAGTATGAAACCTCATCCACAGGCAGGATGAGGTTTCACGAGGGTATTAAAATTTTCAAAAAATGTTTAAATAAAAGAAATTGACATGCCCCAGCTCATGTGACAGCGGCACATGAGTGGACATGTCAGTAATATTTTTCCCCTTCTTTATTGAACCTTTCAAACCTGAGCCAATCTCCCTCAGGGAGATATGTGCGCTCTTTCACACGCATGCACGAAAGAGCACATTCCCTGTTCTGGGAATCCCCCCACCCCGCCCGCACAGGGAGCACAGGCAGACACCACACTGGGCGGGCCTTAATTGGCCCGCCCACTTAAAATGGTGGCGCGCCCTCGACCGAGGGCCACCGATCAGGAATCCACCAACTCGCACCCGCTCCCACAAAACCCCCCCAATGGGGGATGATCTACCCATGGAGAAGGATTTTATGTCCCGCAATTGGAAATAAAATAGCGCGCTTCGGTTGGTGGGCACGCACGAGAGTCGGCAGCAAGCCCAGCAACAATTAAGAGGCCTATTAAGGCCATTAATCCATTAATTAAAAGCTATTTTTCGCTGCTAGTCCAACCTGAAGGTTGGCAGTCGGGCGAATCAGCCAGGCGGCCTTTATATTTTTAAGGAAACTTCATCCATGGGCAGGATGAGGTTTCCGCCATTAAATTAAAAGAAATCTTTTTTTTGGGCAGAAATTTTATTCTGTTTGTTATTGTGAATGAGTACTATATCGGGACGTTTTTTTCAGATTTTAAATATCTTTCTTCTGGATTTTAAAATTGTTCAGTTCCTTGCCCTCAGTGATCTTTCAGTGCGTGCTCCCCGATGCACACGCAAACTTTTCAGTTCGCACTCCTCCCACACCCCCCACCCCACCCCCCACCACCGCACCCCCCCCACCCCCACCACCACCCCCCCGGCCCCACCCCAGCAGCACTAAGCTTCTCAGCGCGCCTTTCATGCTAGCTGGCCGTTAATTGACCAGCCAGTGTGTAATCATGGTCGGGGGCTGATCGCAGGCGACATACCATTTCCTGACCACTCCCAGGCCCACCCGACAACCTAAAAATCCCGTCCATGGTGTAGCATTCAGCTGTGTGGGCTGGGACGGCATCTTGTTCCCTAATCAGTGATGAATTAACTGGTTTTACCTATGGCAGTGCTACAATTTGGCTCATTACCTCTCATCATAGAGGGAGGAAAATTATTCAGGATCACCAATCTTAATCGCTGTTTAATGACTTTGCTAGAATGTTTGAGTGCATGAATATTGGGAAAAGAGGATCAGTCTTCCCTTTCCCAGTCTATACTTGGGTTTACAAGTGAACACTGAAGACTGTTAATAAAGACTAATAAAGAACTGTTAATACCCATAGAACCACCTCCCAAGATGAGTCCATAATCTTATCTTCAAATAAATAGCCAATGAAATTATCTTAAAAAACTAATCGGCAAAAGTTCAGAATTTAATATTAAAAATTGTTGTCCATATAGAGAGATGACAATGAGCCTTAATGCATTTGGGTTTGTGAAATGTAATGTTTGTAGAAGCCATTATAGAACTAGAGATTCTGTTATATTTGAATTTCACATTGCAGTTCTGGCAGTGATCTCTAAATCTCTGGTCCTGAGTACTGACTGTGTATTAATCAAGATGAGAGCCAGACAAACCGTGCATTTTAATAATCACAAGACTGGGAATCATGCAAATTCAATTTGAGGATAATTAAGGTTTTAGGAATAACAAAAGTATGTAAATGTAATGGGGCAGGAAGTTGTCTTAGGCTGTAATGCTAATATGGCAGTACGTAATTGGTTACCTGTTCTACACCCTGCTAGATAGTCGGTTCCATTGAAATTAGTGGAACTGAATATTGGCCAGGGGGTAAAATGGACAGCTGATACAACACAGCCCATTTTCCACCACTGTCCAAGCCAAATTTTTACTCCCATGTCTTTATTAACACAAAAAAAGATCCAAGATTTTCTTTTAAGCTAATAACAAAATAGGGGAAGTGTTAATGGGCAAGTGTTAATGAGAAAGCTTGGGTAGGATTACAATAGAAACCAGGAAATGGCAGATGTAGTAAATTAATTCTTCACCCAAGACATTACGAGGAAATTGCAGATTCTCAATTGCATTGGTCAATAAAGCCTGCATTAGGTGAAGAAAGGTAAAGCTCCACATATCCACAAGACAATCTGGATCACATGAGACTCTAATTCTGCCCCAGCCTGGCAGAAACTGGGGGAGAGGCAGTTAAAATAAGGTGAGTCATTTACTGGCTCTTCCCACAGTTTCCCAATATTAACCTGCCCTTTTGAGTAGAACCCCCACAAGTGGAAAACAGGGTGATCTTTAAATATTAGGGAGGAGATGGCATAGTGGTATTGTTGCTGGACCAGAGACCCAGGATAATGCCCCGTGGACCCGGGTTAGAATTCTGACACAGCGGATGATAGAATTTGAATTTATTAAAAATTTGGAATTAAAAGTCTAATCATGACCATGAAACCATTGTTGATTATCATAAAAAACCCTTCTGGTTCACAAATGTCCTTTAAGTAAGGAAATCTGTCGTCCTTACCTGGCCTGGCCTACATGTGACGCCAGATCCTCAGCAATGTGGTTAACTCTTAAATGCCCTCTGAACAAGGGCAACAAGGGATGGGAAATAAAAGCCAGCAAAGCCCACATCCTGTGAATGAATAAAAAAAGTGCAGATAATGCCCCATGGGGCCTCCAGATGTAAATTGAGACCTCGGACACCAATTATTTTTTTTAAGTTCTTTCAGCACAATGGCAGTATTTGAAGGTTGGCAATGGCTCATATATACAGATATGTATAAAGGAATGAGACATGAATCAAAGAATTGTAAGTGCGTTAGTCTGCCAGCAATGATAAAACACTTAAGAGCACTTTACAGGATTGTCATTTTGTTCATCTGAAGAGCCCAAAGACCTTAAGGGGTATCGTTATGGTTTCAGAAGCTATAGTGAGCACCTCATGAACCTAATGACAATTATTTTTTTTCTTTTCGTGGAAGCTCTCAACTAAGGTTATTTGGCTGACATAATACACTTGGACTTTTAAAAAGCAGTCATAAGACTTTACATCTGAGACTTGAAAGAAAATAAATGGATGAATGCTATATTAGTTAACTACTAAAGCATGGCTTGGCAATAGAAGGCAGAAGGCGACGATTAATAAACAAGCAGCCTTTGGATAGAGTTAGTGACTAGCTGAGATTTGCAAAAGTCAGTTACGACTTCATCTGTTGTGTTGATTATTCATAAGCAGCACAATATTTCCAGTAATTTCATTTTACATGTCCCTGCCAGGCATGTTTTTAGCAGGATGGCGAGTAAAATTGGGCAGGTGTCCACCTCACCACCTTCCCACCCTCCCCTGAGCTCACTCCCACAATAAGGGGGGTGGGCAGGTGCAAAATCAGCAACCCAACCACCACATTTAATTAGATAATTAAGGATCAATTAGGCTTGTTACCAAGCCACTTGACCCTGATAATATACTGCCCACACTATAAAACATTTGGCGTGATAGTCAGGCCAGAGGAGGCAGCCCAATTTTTAAAATAAATTCTCCAAAAAGCGGGATGGAAGTGGGGGAGCCTATACTCGGGGGCTGCCCTTTGCCAATCAGGGAGCAGCCCCCTTAGATAGAATGCCCCCCTTTCTTCCTACCCGCCCACAGTCTTACACTCACCCCCTGACCTGTCCAAACTCTCCCAGCCCAAGAACCCAGACTTACCTGTTTCCAAGGATCCACAGGCCTTCTTCCTCCTCCTCTTGCAGTCCTGGTAGCACCCATCAATGTGCCCTTGGTGCTGCCGGGACTAATGAAGCTGCCAGCCGATCTGATTGGGCGGCAGCTCCTGAGGGCGGGACTTCCTCCACAGTGAGGTCCAACTTGGCCCTTGCTTAGCCCACTTGCAGCATGTTATGGCTGCAGGGTGGGCCAGCGTGGAGTAGGTCAGCTTCCGGGGGGCTGTGAGCCATCCTGCCCCACCATAATATTCAGCCCCAGGATACATGGCCAAGGGATGAGTATAAATATTCAAAAGGATTTGGGAATATTGAGTAATTAGGCTAACAAATAATATTCAAAGTGTAAGGTAGATGAATACAAGGGGATCCCACATTAGTACAGGAGGGGATGTGTAACAAGCAGAAGAATCAATGCTGCCTTCCTGACATCCTTGTCCAAGTAGAAAATAATCCTCTCTACTTCTGATTTGCCCTCTTCCCCTTTTCTCTCCTGTTCAACATCCACTTTTCTGACCTCTTAGACCTGATTTTAACCTGATCAGTCTGATCGGATGGGGCAGATAAACAGTTAAGATTGCAAAACGACTGACCGTCATGTTCCTGATGGAGTCCCACTGACCACCATTTTACCTTTGGAATGGACCCAGGTTGAAAACCTATTGAATATCTCGGCTATATCTCTGAGACAATATAATCAGATAGGCCTGGATTTTGCAGCCCCGCCACTGCGTGTTCCCCCCCCAACCCCATCCCCACTCTGCCCCAGCGGAAGCGGCGAGCCATTTAAACCTCCATTCAGTTTGGCAGGACAGTAATATCCCGCCGGGCAGGAGGGGCTGTAAAATCCTGGCCATAAAATTACAAAACAACAATAATCTTGGTCTTTTTCATGGGATAGCAACAGGGAAATTTCTCAATCTTGCTCTTCCTCTGCCAGCATTTGCTTCACCGAGAGTGCGGTGGAAACCCGATTTATGTTCAAGCTATTCATGCCTTTCTGTATTTTAAGCCTTGCCCCTTAGGGCTTCAGCTCCTTCCCACTGTGGGCTCAGTGAGCCAGTAAAATGTCATTGGGGTTCAAGCTATCACAGGACCCAATTAATTTATATATAATATATATATCTGTGTCCCCTGCCTGTGCCAAGTGGGTACCTCAGACAGCATGACAAACAGGGCTAATTAATTAAAAGTGCTGTGGAGCAGGAATGAAATGACAAATAAAGCTGATCAATTTTAATTCTGGTTCCATGCACTTGTTGCTGCATGGTGAGAGTTAAAACTCTCCCTATTGATTCACAAAATTTGATTTTGATAACAACTGAAGAGGCCGACAGAAAAGAAAAATGGGGTAGCAAGATCAACAAACATTACACAGTGTTTCCAGTGTATTAATCCCTGTATCTTCAGTTTGCCCATAGCCAAAGCATAAAATTGACTTACTTGAAAAATCATATCTTGGAACAATCTCACATTCTCCAGGGTGTCCTATATTTGTGGTTTATTTGTTCTTTCTTGCTGTTGAACATGTATTGAAGCGGAGTCTTTCTTATCATGAAGTGTTTACGTTATATGTTAAATGGGATTTAGTAGTTTGGTGGCTGAGTGCACTGTACTTTCATCCGTTGGGCCCTATATTTGACTCAGATTAGACATGTGGGATGAAAGTCTCCTCTCTCTGATGCTGTAAAAACTTATGTGAAGTTGATTTGGGGTAGAGTGAACTAGTTGGCTAGCCAACAGAAGAAAACTGTTCATAAGAACATAAGAACCAGGAGCAGGAACAGGCAATTCAGCCCCTCGAGCCTGCCCGCCATTCAATGCGAGCATGGCTGATCTCATTTCAGCCTCAGCTCCAATTTCCCACCCTTTCCCCATAACCTATCAACCCGTTACTAATTAAAAATCTGTCTATCTCCTCCTTAAATTTATTCAGCGTCCCAGCATCCACTGCACTCTGAGGTAGTGAATTCCACAGATTCACGACCCTTTGAGAAAAGTAATTCCTCCTCATCTCTGATTTAAATCTGCCACCCCTTAGCCTAAAACTATGGCTGTATGTTCGTAATTCACCATTTTTTGGTGTGACCATGTCAATTTTCCAAATCGGTTAATCTTTGAAACTAGGGGCGGAATCATCCCAGATTTGTGCAAAGCGCAGTGGGTATGCCCATGTGTATGTTGAGGGTTATCTCCCTGCCCCTCTGTGTGTTGGGGTTATTCTCCCTGCCCCTTTGCTTGTTGGGGTTATTCTCCCTGACCCTGTGTATGTTGGGGTTATTCTCCCTGACCCTGTGTATGTTGGGATTATTCTCCCTGCCCCTCTGTGTGTTGGGGTTATTCTCCCTGCCCCTTTGCTTGTTGGGGTTATTCTCCCTGACCCTGTGTATGTTGGGGTTATTCTCTCTGACCCTGTGTGTGTTGGGGTTATTCTCCCTGACCCTGTGTGTGTTGGGGTTATTCTCCCTGCACCTGTGTGTGTTGGGGTTATTCTCCCTGACCCTGTGTGTGTTGGGGTTATTCTCCCTGACCCTGTGTGTGTTGGGGTTATTATCCCTGCACCTGTGTGTGTTGGGGTTATTCTCCCTGACCCTGTGTGTGTTGGGGTTATTCTCCCTGACCCGGTGTGTGTTGGGGTTATTCTCTCTGACCCTGTGTATGTTGGGGTTATTCTCCCTGCACCTGTGTGTGTTGGGGTTATTCTCCCTGACCCTGTGTGTGTTGGGGTTATTCTCCTTGCACCGGTGTGTGTTGGGGTTATTCTCCCTGCACCTGTGAATGTTGGGGTTATTCTCCCTGACCCTGTGTGTGTTGGGGTTATTCTCCCTGACCCTGTGTGTGTTGGGGTTATTCTCCCTGACCCTGTGTGTGTTGGGGTTATTCTCTCTGACCCTGTGTATGTTGGGGTTATTCTCCCTGCACCTGTGTGTGTTGGGGTTATTCTCCCTGACCCTGTGTATGTTGGGGTTATTCTCTCTGACCCTGTGTGTGTTGGGGTTATTCTCTCTGACCCTATGTGTGTTGGGGTTATTCTCCCTGACCCTGTGTGTGTTGGGATTATTCTCCCTGACCCTGTGTATGTTGGGGTTATTCTCCATGACCCTATGTATGTTGGGGTTATTCTCCCTGACCCTGTGTGTGTTGGGGTTATTCTCCCTGACCCTGTGTATGTTGGGATTATTCTCCCTGACCCTGTGTGTGTTGGGGTTATTCTCCCTGCACCTGTGTATGTTGGGGTTATTCTCCCTGACCCTGTGTGAGTTGGGGTTATTCTCCCTGCACCTGTGTATGTTGGGGTTGTTCTCCCTGACCTTGTGTGTGTTGGGGTTATTCTCTCTGACCCTGTGTGTGTTGGGGTTATTCTCCCTGACCCTGTGTGTGTTGGGATTATTCTCCCTGACCCTGTGTGTGTTGGGGTTATTCTCCCTGACCCTGTGTGTGTTGGGGTTATTCTCCCTGACCCTGTGTGTGTTGGGGTTATTCTCCCTGCCCCTTTGCTTGTTGGGGTTATTCTCTCTGACCCTGTGTGTGTTGGGGTTATTCTCCCTGACCCTGTGTGTGTTGGGGTTATTCTCTCTGACCCTATGTGTGTTGGGGTTATTCTCCCTGACCCTGTGTGAGTTGGGGTTATTCTCCCTGCACCTGTGTATGTTGGGGTTATTCTCCCTGACCCTGTGTGTGTTGGGCTTATTCTCCCTGCACCTGTGTGTGTTGGGGTTATTCTCCCTGACCCTGTGTGTGTTGGGGTTATTCTCTCTGACCCTGTGTATGTTGGGGTTATTCTCCCTGCACCTGTGTGTGTTGGGGTTATTCTCCCTGACCCTGTGTGTGTTGGGGTTATTCTCTCTGACCCTATGTGTGTTGGGGTTATTCTCCCTGACCCTGTGTGTGTTGGGGTTATTCTCCTTGCACCTGTGTATGTTGGGATTATTCTCCCTGACCCTGTGTGTGTTGGGGTTATTCTCCCTGCACCGGTGTGTGTTGGGGTTATTCTTCCTGCCCCTGTGTGTGTTGGGGTTATTCTCCTTGCACCGGTGTGTGTTGGGGTTATTCTCCCTGCACCGGTGTGTGTTGGGGTTATTCTCCCTGACCCTGTGTGCATTGAGGGTTATCTCCCTGCCCCTCTGTGTGTTGGGGTTATTCTCCTTGCACCTGTGTATGTTGGGATTATTCTCCCTGACCCTGTGTGTGTTGGGGTTATTCTCCCTGACCCTGTGTGTGTTGAGGTTATTCTCCCTGCACCTGTGTGTGTTGGGGTTATTCTCTCTGCATCTGTGTATGTTGGGGTTGTTCTCCATGACCCTGTGTGTGTTGGGGTTATTCTCCTTGCACCTGTGTATGTTGGGATTATTCTCCCTGACCCTGTGTGTGTTGGGGTTATTCTCTCTGACCCTATGTGTGTTGGGGTTATTCTCCCTGCACCTGTGTATGTTGGGGTTATTCTCCCTGACCCTGTGTGTGTTGGGGTTATTCTCCCTGCACCTGCGAGTGGGAAAAAATTAGTTTTACCCGCCAGCCACAATGGCGGGTTTTCGCGCCTTATCATCCCATTCCTGCCTCATTAACTATGCCACCACAGGAAACACGCCATCTCACTGGCAGGCGGCCTCTGATATTCCCGCCACGCCATTATCTTGCTGCTTCCTCGCACAGGGCGCCATATTTAAACTGCACCCGTGTGCATACTTCTCAGCGCTTGCAGCCCAGGACTCCTCTAGTGAAGACAAGGCCCCAAAATTCAAGAAAAGTGCAGCCCCCTGATTCAGTGATGCATCGCTGGGGCACCTTCTAGATGCCTTGGAGGCCCGCCGTGATTTCCCCCACCCCGCTCTGGCCATAGGTGGCCCATCAATTTCACCAATCTGGCTTGGAGGTTGTGGCGGAGGTGGTCTGCACCAATGCTGCACACAAGAGATTGGCCATCCAGTGCAGAAAACAGATGAATGGTCTCATCTGTGCCACCAGCGTGAAGCAACCATCTTCGCACTCTAAACTCACACACTCACAAGGCCATCTCACACTCACTGGCATCTCACTCACTGCCAGCACAAAGAACATCACCACTCACTGTCTCACACACACCCTCACATCTCCATGTGGCCTCATCTCCTCTGGAGACTGCCTTCTCAGCCCACACCATTTTGAGGCCACTCACAAAGATCAACATGTGCCCTCACATGCAACTCAGTACAGCCCTTGCTCTGCAGCCTCATCCGTTGCCTGAGGACACCTCTTCCCCTTCTTCAAGCAAGACCTATCCCTGCAGCCATTGGAAAGTCACCCCTGCCTTATGGTTGGTCTGGTAGGTAGAGACCTGCCCTTAAGCCCCTTTATAAGTGATGTGGTGCTGCCTGCGAAGCCTGGCACTAATGACCATGAGTGCTGCCTGAAGCAAGGTAGGCAAACAAACCTCAAAGTCTTGAGTGAAGTGCATCTCGCCAGGTGCACGTTGCTTGTGTACAGTTGTGAAACATGTCAGCATGATGATCCAGTGTTGGGGGGAGGTGATTCGGTGAGCAGGACTTATGATGAGATGCTAAAGTATTGAAATTAGGTTCCCGACGTGCAGCAGCAGGAAACGCGGCCCACCATTGACCGGTAGAGCGAACAATGGCGTGAAACCGATTTTTGGCTGACTCGCCATATTGTCCCTCACCATAGCCCATCATGACGCTCGAGGCCAATGGGGACGTAAAATTCCAGCCTAATTTTCAACCAACTGAAACAGAAATTGGTGGCCAAAATAAATCATAGCGAATAAGTAAAATGTTTAAAACTTAATTTTGTGGACAAAATGATTAGGACATAAACAATGTTTAGCAGTTTATAGGAAAAAGTAAAATTTAAAAATTGACGTTAAAGCAAAGGAACTGGTCTTGAGCATTAATGCAGAACATAGCAAATCAGAAGCATGTCTTACACCCATTGTGGGGGAGAAGAAATTCAGGTGGTTATAAAACTGGACAATGATTTGTTTTCACCTTTAATGCACAGCCACCAATGACCAATTTCAACCCCAAATATTATTCTTCTGAGTAGTGTAGTTTTTTTCTATTTTTAATCAAAAATTGTATGTTTATTTAGTAGTTTATGGTTTAGCTATGTAATGAAGCTATTTCCAAACTTTAAGTAGCTTTCTCACTGTAATGTTAGTGGTATATCCGGGTTAGCTGAAAACAAACCAAACCAGTTGACACAAAGGGCAGGAACTTCAGGGAGATAGGAAATTTCCTGGGGTTACCAACTGGCTGAGGGCCAACACTTACTCAGAAATTTCCATAATATTCTTTGGCTCTTTAATGAAGCTCTCCAACTAAAATAAAGATCTAAGTAATTCCCCTTTAACAGAAACAGTTAGTAACATGTCTTATCAGTGGAATAAACAATAGATTGTTGTAAGAGTATCTAATTTCCCGAATTTCCAAACTCACTTCAGGTTTCTTGTAAAGGGTTTCACATATTTTCTTAATTTACCCACATTTTATAGGAGTCTCTTTATTTCTAAGCTGTGGGAGAAGCATCTGTGCAAAACCTTTGACAAAATGCTTATGACAGAGAAGGGACCTGCTGGACAGGAAGATTCATTTACCCTAATTCTGTACAGCCTGCGAAGAACTCACAAATGCAGTATTTTTACAGATAGCTTCCATAAATGTGTAATGATGTCTTAAACCTTGCTTTTGACAGAAAGCTCAAAAAATGATTATCAAGCAACTGATGGATGATTTCATTAGAAAGTTGTCTTTCGGGACTGAAGCAGCTGTTGGAACCAAACAGGTAGCGTTCCATTAAAAAAAAAGTCAGGTTTGTTGTCCGGGGAGAATTTAATTGATTTATAATACTGGAGCAACACGACAGTTTATGTTAATCATATATACTTTAGTTGATGACAGGAAATGAATCACTCTGAAGACCAGATAAATATCTTCAAATAGCTGCAACTCCACACATAATAAGTATTTGTTTAAGGCATTTGAGGCAAAATTTCCTCTGAGAAAATAACAAATATCAGTAGAGGAGTTATGAACCAGTAGAACCATTTGAAATAACACCATGAACTGTGAGGGCAAAAAAAAATCATTGAGAAATATCATATAAATACTTGGCAATATTTCATCCATCTCTGGATGCAATGGTTCCTTTAAAAAATACATATGATTGTAGATGTTTTTGAAGTTCCGATCAAATTGAAGTAAAGGAGATTACTGCTGTGGAATGGAACACAGTTCATGCACCAGCTTCAGCAACAATCACTGCAACGTTCGATACAACAGAGCCAACTACAAAGCAAATCTCCTTCCATTAAACCTCCAGTCATTGAGTATATTCAAGGCAGTGATTGGTATTTTGGAACTCTAGGGGAATCAAAGGATATGGGGATCAATTGGGGAAGTGGGATTGAGGTCAAAAGTCATGAGGGTGGAATATTGGAAATTATTCATACAAATCTTGCCATGATTTGTTGAATAAGGTCATATGGTCAATTCCTGTTCCCTGGAAAGACTAAGAGAAAAAATTGTGTAATTGTTAACCTTCATACACTAATTGTTAATCTTTATACACTACATCATCATGTGTAAGGATCATAGGAGACATGGGCCAGGAACTTCCCCAGAACTGCACCCGCTTCACCACCGTCACTTTGGCAGAAGAGTCCAGCCAAGCAGGAAGATTCATTTGTCCTAATTCTGTAGAGTCTGAATAGGACTCACAAATGCAGTAATTTTACAGGCAGCTTCTACAGACGTGTAATGATGTTCAAGACTAATTCGACCACTTTAACCTTAATTTTACATTTTCCTATGAATTGCTAAATATTGTTAATGTCATAATCGTTTTCTTCTTAAAATTAAGTTTTAAAGCTTTGGGGAGCTTCTTTTAAGCTCATAATTAGGATTTCTGCCACACCTAGAGAGAAGTTATAGGGCAGAATCATCCCAGATTTGCACTAAGAGCGATAGCAGGCAGGTAAATTGATGTTTTACCCATCGACCACGATGGCGGGTTTCCACGCAGTATCGTGTATGCATTCCTGGGAAACATGCCGCTTCCATGGTGGGCGGGCTCCAGTTTTCCTGCCATGCCGTCACCTCGCTGCTTCATCATGCCAGGCACCACATTTAAAAGCACAGCCGTGCTCAATGCTTCCAGCCCAGGACTGCAGCAAAGAAGACATCACCCTGAAAGGCAGGAAGACTGCAGGCCTTGAACGCCCTTTGGACACCGTGGAGGCCCACTGTGATGTTCTCTACGCCCACTCTGACCACAGGACAGGCAGTAACATTATCACTACGGCTTGGTAGGCGATGGAAGTGGTGATCAGTGCCAATGCTGCACAGAAGAGGTTGGTCACCCAGTGCAGATAGAGGATAAATGATCTCATCCACGCAGCCTGGGTAAGACAACCATCTCATCACTCTAAACTCACACACTTAAGCTCATCACACATTCACGGGCATCTCACTCACTGCTAGCTCAAGGGACTTTGCTACCCATTCTCACACACATGTCCATCTGGCCTCATCTCCCCTGGAGACTGCCTCCTCAGGCATCACCATCTTGAGGCCACTTGCACAGATCAACATATGCCCCCACACACACCCTGGGTTACTCTCCTTCCCCAGTACAGCCCTCGCCCTGCAGCCTCTTCCCTTGCCTGAGGGCACTTCTCCCCTTTCCCCAAGCAAGCTCTAGCCCTGCAGCCATTGAAAAGCTACCCACATATGGCTGATCCAGTAGGTAGAGACCTGCCGTGAGGGCCCCTAAAAGTATTGTGGTGTCTGTGAAGCCTGGTGCTGATGACTGTGAGTGCTGACGAAGCAAGGTAGACAAACAAACCTTGAAGTTCTGAGTGAAGTGCAGCCCAATAAGTGCATGTTGCTTATGTGTTATTGTGAAACACGTCGGCATGTTTCCCACCAACGTGAGTGGACGATCCAGTGGTGGGGGGGACGGGTGGCTGAGTCCAGTGGGCTGGCCTGATAATGAAATGCTGATGTATTACAATGAGGTTCCCAACGTCCGATGGCAGAGAACGTGGCCCGCCATCGGTGGGTTGATCAGATGATCTCAAACTGGTTTCATACCATCATTAAACCGATCGCGCCATACTGTCCACTCACGCCACCGAACAAGCCCGACACAGGCGGGCACGGGAAATCCCAGCCCTGGCGTGGACCGGGTGCACTTACGAGGAAATTTCCATCTATTATATGTTCATCATAAACACACACTGTAGCTCAAAAGCCCAAAACGTAATAAATAGCTCACCAATAAAAAAAAACATTCCCTGTAAGTGAAATGCTGTCTTGGGGCAAAATGTTTCTCTTGTTGGTCGGGCGTGCGTCCAACCTGAATGGGAGAAAAATAGCACACGATGATGTTGCGCAAGCGTCCCGATATCATCATGCACTTGCGCAATATTTGGGTTGGGGGGGCACACGCGAGAGTTGGTAGCACACCCGACGACAATTAAGAGGGCTGTTATGTCCATTAAGTAAATGGAACTTTCCCCTGCCCATCCAAGCTTGTGGTTGGCAGGCAGACGAGAAGGCCAAGCGGTCTTTGCATTTTGAGGGAACCTCAACCACGGGCAGGGTGAGATTTCCGATGTTAATTAAAAATAAAGTAAAAATGTTCAAATCCCATTTCTAACATGAGGGGACACGTTTTCCTTAATTCTACCATCTTTATTTGCAAAGATAAGAATCTTCAGCTCCCTGAGGCAGCTCTGTGCCATCAAGGAGCTTTCTGTGAGCGCACCCACTCGCAGACACTGCCTCTCATGCTCGCCCTCCTCCACTCTCCCCCACACCCAGGCAGCACTAAGCGTTTCAGCGCGCGATTCACGCTGGCTGGCCAGTAATTGACCAGCCAACGTGAAATCGCAGTCGGGGCCTGATCGCGAGTGGCGGTCAGTTTCGTGGCCACTCCCGGGTTCCCCCCACCGTGCCTGCCCAGCGAGGTAAAAATCCTGCCCTTGGAGTTGAACATTAGAACATGGCACATGCTGCACCCTGACAGCAGCATGATGTGAATTAATGAGCATCTGTAGGTTATTAGAATTCATAAGACATCTGTGAATTGGGACTATATTGGTATCGATAGAGCACAAGTGTCTGTAATACCTGGGAGTGGTGTAGGGATTTTACATAATTACCTCTTGTGCATAATTTCACCCGTGTTCCTTCTCTGCAAACTCCAATTCCCTCCAAATTGGAATTTTGGTCCAGGTTTTCAGCTTTCTTTCATTGCGAAAATCCCAGAAATGGCCGAAATTTCTAAGTCCCGCCCCCGAACCCAGCATCTCCCATCTTCATCGGGGCGGTACTGGAGTCGACCCTGGGTTCATGCATGCGTGAATCGCAGCGGCAGCTGGCCATTTGGATCATCATCTGCCTCCAAAACCTTTGGATTTTTTAACTCCAGCTTCGTGAATCCCGGACTGTGCAGGTCAGACCAGGTAAGAGGACATCTGAACTTGGTGGATTCTTTAGATATCCAAGTTACCCCTGTGGATAGGGTCCCAGGACACCTTTGGGAGAGGTAAGGCACCCTTTGGGATTGTTAAAATTAAACGTGCAAACTTACAAATTAGAAGCAGGAATAGGCTACTCGGCCCCTCATGTCAGAGGTGCCTCTGGGAGATAAATTTAAACTATTTTAATATTTGAAAAAAAAAATTAAGTCTGTCACATGAGGGGACATGTCAATGAACTTTAATGAAAAAATTTATTTAATTATAAACCCCTCATGAAACCTCATCCCGCCCGTGGATGAGTTTCCATGAAAAATGCAAAGGCCGCCTGGGCTCTTTGTCTGCCCGCCAACCTCTAGGTTGGATAGGCAGCTTTCTCAATAGCCTTAATTAGTTAATTAATGGCCACACGCCCGCCAAAAGGAAAATCTAAATGATGTGTGGCCCTGCCCCCACTCGCTGAGCCGAAAATTCTCCCCATAGGCTTAACCAAACACCAGGCAAAGCATTTTCGCCTTACGAATTCAAGATGAGGTTCTTTTCACTGTGGAGCCAGTTGGAGGCTTGCAGCTGCCTTTTGATCTTACATTGCCTCTGCCTGCACACCCAAAAACTACTGAAGTTATACCTACTGCCACTGATTGAATTCAAATTCTTGTTGGCTCACCAGTCTCTTTGAACTTTACCTTTTAACAATGAAACCCCATTCACTGTGCCAATTTTATTAGTAATATACACATATTGCTTGATAGCTATTAGAAAGGCATCAAGTTTTCACTCCATTTCTTGAATGCTTTATTCAAAAAATGCAAATGCACACTATCTCTCTTACACATCAAAACTAGTACATATCAAATCACCCAGACTAGCTGGCTTTAATCCAATTAAGACATACCCATAGACTAACCTCTATTTTAAAAGAAAAATATTTTTCAATAATATTATATACATTAATAGCTTGATGACATCCCCATCCTTATCGAAAAATGAACCATCATAATTATAAAAGATGGCTTCATTTTAATAACCCATCTCACACTATCTCCTATACTGATTACACTATTACATTACCAGATGCATTCATTAACATAAATATATATACAAGTCCTTGGCATCAACAGAAATCACTCCAGTTCAGTGTCCAGGATAATTTTTTAAATGCCCCATTTTCCTTTAAGTTTCAAACTCTTGATAATGCATCTGCGAACAGATTTTCTCTTCCAGCAATATGTATAATACGTTGATTAAGTGGTTGTAACAATAGACTCCATCTGAAAAGCTTTGCACTTTTGTCTCAAAATTTGTCCGAAAACTTCAAAGGATTAAGGTTCGTATAAACAATTGTTTCTGCTGAATTGTTTGCAACATAAATTTCAAAATGCTGCAATGCTAATACCAATCTCAAAGTCTCTTTTTTGACCGTTGAATATCTTTTCTGTTGTACATTCAGTCTCCGTGAAAAATACCCGATCAGTTTTTCAATTCCAGTGTCATCTTTTTGTAACAGTACAGCCCCAATGCTTAAATCCCTTGCTTCAACAGCCAAATTGAATTGCTTGGTATAATTGGGTACTGCCAACACTGGTGTCATAGTTAATACAGTTTTCAAACTATCAAATGACTTCTGACACTCCAGTGTCCATTGAAACGTCTTGTTCTTTTTTAATAATTCAGTCAGTGGAGCAACCACTCGGCTAAAGTTTGGGACAAATTTCCAGTAAAACCCACTCATGCCCAGAAATATCAAAACTTCTCGTTTTGTTGTAGGCACTGGGAAATCCACAATGGCCTTGACTTTCGCATCGCTCGGAGCCACCTTACCATGTCCAATGGTATGGCCTGGATACATAACTTGCGCTTTTGCAAATTCAATTTTAGCCAAGCTCATCACTAAATTAGCTTCTTGTAGTTGAGTAAATCATTCTTCCAGATGCTGTAAATGCTCCTCCCACATCTGACTGAAAACAACTAGATTATCAATATAAACTGCACAATTGCTTAAGCCCGCAATAATGGATGTGCCTTCTAGGTTTCCTGCAGCGATGCTTTGAAGAAATATTACAACTAAGAAGATTATGGAGGATTTAATTAAATTTTTCGCAGATTATGGTTTACCTAAAGGAATAAGAAATACAATCAGATCAGGGGTCAAATTTCATGTCAGAGCCATTTAAGGAAGTAATAAACAGTTCGGGGAAAGAACAGTTTAAGTCAACAGCTTATCATCTGGAGTCACGAGGAGCTTTGAAAAGATGGCATCAAACTTTAAAAACTATGATAAGAGCATACCATCAGAATTATGAACAGGATTGGGATATAGGTATTCTATTCTTGTTATTTGCTATTAGAGATGCTCCTAATGCATTGACGGTTTTAGCCCTTTTGAACTAGTTTATGGTCATGAGATAAGGGGACCAGTGAAAGAGCACAAGGAACCACTCAGGGAATCCCCCCCACCGCCTACACAGACAGCGCTCAGCGCTTCCAGGCGTGCATCATGATGGGCGGGCCTTAATTGGCCTGCCCACAAAAAATGGCGGTGCACACCCGATCAGGGGCGCCAATTGGGTTTGCGTCCACCCCCGCACAACCCCCCCCCACCCCCAACGGGGGGAAATTTCTGGCTATAATCATCAGCTATATCTGCTGCTTGTCTTACAGAACCAACCCTCTGTTCCTCCACAGGAGTTCTCACTACTGAAGTGATTGAATCTTTAAATTCTTCCAAAAGAATTACTTCCCTAGGAACTGCATAGGTCGTCTCTATACAATGGAGTGCAGGTCTGCACGCATCTCTGCGTTCTGCTGGACCAGGGTTTCCGTGGCATCCGCCATCCTCTCAATGGATATCTCCATGAGCGCACATGTGGGCAATACTTCATCGGAGAGCAGGCAGAGGCACTCCTCAAACTCGCAAGCCACTCTGTTCAGGGCTTCCAACCACTCTGCGTGATCTTCCCATGCTTTCTGCCGTCTCTCCAGGATGAGTTGGAAGGCCCAATCCAGAGGTTCATCATCTGACTCGGGTCTCACATATGCCCCTTCCCCAGCAGTCCCCCAAGTGCCAGGAGTTCAGCTGAACCAGCCTTCTCCTGCTGTAGACGCTTGTCCATGTGGTGACCACCAGATTGTGAACCATGCCTGCTCTAGATCTAGGTCCTACCAAGGTGTGTGTCTCTATGTTGATGAAAGGTGTGGGTAAGCACTATGATGGGTCTTCCAGGCTGCTTATTTCCAGCTTTTCAACGGAGAAGGTGTCCTCTTGGCTGGAGGTGAGGATGTGGATGGAGCCGAAGGACTGGCTGGTTGAGGGTGTCAGTCACTTGGCAGAGCTCCCTGTGAATCAAAGTAGAGATAATTAGTGCATGGTAGCTGAGGCAAAAGTAGGGAATGGAGCACTCACAGTTGTGTTGAGAGAGGGATGATGTGGTGCAGGATCCTCATGAGGATGTTGCCATCAACATCTCTATCACCGCAGGCACGGTCCATGTCCTCACCAGTCAGAGTGATGGCAGGGTCCTCAAAGTGAGTGAGGGGCCTAATGTGGGCCACTCCATCCCTGGTCTGGGACCTCGCTCTGCTGATGTGAGCAGGCTTCTCCTGCATGGAAACAGGTGGAGAGAGTGTGAGCAGGACACATGACACTGTGTGAAATGTTTGTGTGTTGACAGAGCCATGGACAGGATGAGGACGTGAGCTCCAGAGGATATGAGCCTGATGGAGATGTGAGGGTATGTGTGAGGGTTAGTAGTGATGTCCCTGGAGGTGTGAGATCCCTGTGGATGTATGATGGGTTTGTGAGTGTGAGTTGAGAGTGATGAGAAGAGTGACTTACACTGGTGGAGCAGATGTGACCATTTATCCTGTAGCAGCACTGGGTGGTTGTCCTCTTTTACAAGGCATTGATGCTGACCACTGTTTCCACTGCCTCCCATGCTGGAATGGCGATGCCGCTGCCCCTCCTTCAGAGTGGAGGGTAGAGGACATTGCAGCAAGCCTCCACAGCGTCCAAAAGGTGCTCAAGGAATGTGTCACTAAACCGGAGGGGGGTGGGTGGGGTGGGGCTGTTGCCGGGATTGTAGTCTTTTTGCCTTTTGGGACCATCCTGTCTTCTTTACACCAGTCCTGAGCTGGAAGCACTGAGAGATGTGTGAGGGGCTGCACTTTAAATATGGCGCCCAGCGTGATGAAACAGCAAGATGATGGTGTGGTAGGTGAATGAGAGCCTGCCTACCATGGAAACGGCGTGTTTCCCAGGAATGCATAGTTAACGTGGCGGGTTTGGGACAATACAGTGTGAGAAACCGCCATTGCGGCCGGCGAGCAAAACATCGTTTTCCCCACTCGCTGCCGCACATGATGCAAATCTAGCACGATTCCACCCAAAGATTCTGCTCCACTGCCTTTTGAGGAAGGGGGTTCCAAAGACTCTCTACTCTCTGAGAGAGAGAAAAAACTCCTCATTTCTGTCTTAAATGGGAGACATTTTATTTTTAAACAGTGACCCCTGCTTCTAGATTCTCCCAGAAGAGGAAACATCCTCTCCACATTGACCCTGTCACTACCCTTCAGGATCATAAAGGTTTCAGTCAAGCTGCCTCTTATGCTTCTAAACTCCAGTGGATACAAGCCTCGTCTGGCCAACTTTCGCTCATTCCTGGTATTAGTCTAGTAAACCTTCTCTGAACAGTTTCTAATGCCTTCACACCCTTCCTTAAATAAGGAAACCAATACCGTACACAGTTCTCCAAATGTGCTCTCACCAGTGTCCTGTACAACTGAAGCATAACTTCCCTACTTTTATATTCAATTCCCTTCACAATAAACAATAACATTCTGTTAGGTTTCCTACTTCCTTGCTGTACCTGCATATTAGTCTTTGGTAATCCTTGCACGAGGACCCCTCTGCATCTCAGAACTCTGCAATCTTTCACCATTTAGATAATATGCTTCCTTTTTATTCTTCCCGCCAAAATGGACAATTTCACGTTTTCCCACATCTTTGCCCATTCACTTAACCTATCTATGTAACTTTGTAACCTTCATATGCCCTCTCCACAACTTACTTTCCTTCTTATCTTTGAGTCATCAGCAAATTTAGCAGCCTTACCTTTGGTTTCTTCATCCAAGTCATTTATTTAAATTGTAAAATGTTTAGGCCCTAGCACTTATCCCTGTGGCACATCACTCATTACATCTTGCCAACCAGAAAAATACCCATTCATGCCAACTCTCTGTTTCCTGTAAGCAAGCTAATCCTTTATCCATGCTAATATCTTACCCCCTATACCATGAGCTTCTATTTTCTGCAATGACTTTTGATGTGGCACTTAATCAAATGCCTTCTGGAAATCTTAGTACAGTACATCCACCAGTTCCCCTTTATCCACAGCACATGTGGCTCTTTCAAAGAACTCCAATAAATTGGTTAAACATGATTTATCTTTCTCAAAGCCAAGTAGACACTGATTGCCTTGAATTTTCAGTCAGAAGGTGGGTGGGCTGAAATAGGAGTTGGGATGGGCGACCCAGGTATGATTGCGCAGGCTACCAGGTGTGGAGGTGAGCTGGGTGCAAGTGTTTAAATAAATACAAGTGCCCTGTCATAACATTTTTAATAATAGCTTCTAATTTTTCCCTATGACAGATGTTTATCTAGCTGGTGTATAGTTTCCTGCTTTCTGCCTCTCTCCCTTTTTGATTAAAGGGGTTACATTTGTTATTTTTCAATCTAATGAAACCTTCCCTAAATGTAAGGAATTTTGGAAAATTAAAACCAATGCATCAACTATCTCACTAGCCAATTCTTTTAAGACCCTAGGATGTAGTCCATCAGGACCTAGGGATTTGTCAGCCCGCAGATCCAACAATTTGCTAAATGCTACTTCCCTGGTGATTGTAATTTTCCTGAGTTCCTCCCTCCTTTCGAACTCCTGATTTATTGCTCTTTCTGGGATGTCACTTGTACCCTCAATGGTGAAGACAGAAAACACATTTTACAGTTACAAACTGTATCCAAGGAAGTATCCAAGGATGTTAGGAGAGTTGGCATGGAAAGGTTAAGGGCAAAGTGTGGTGGGGCATGGGTTAGCATGAGTTGGCATTAAGTTGGCATGGGGGTATGAGAGGCCATGCAGGTGGATATAGGGGCATGGGTTGGCATGGATGGGGCATAGGGATTGTGTGTGGGGGTGGGTGGGGGGGGGTAAGGGCTGACGGCTGGAGGGATGTTTTTTGTTTTTTTGTACTTATTTAAACATAGTGCCAGAGCATGCCTTGCACCCAGCTCACCTCCACACCTGGCAGCCTGCGCAATCATACCTGCGCTGTCCACCCCAACTCCTATTTCAGCCCACCCACCCACCTTCTGACTGAAAATCCAAGCTGCGGGAGGACATTTTTAAAGGTCGGGCTCGCCAAGCCAGGAAACCTTCTGACTGCGCACCTGACCTGGGGACAAAAATCCAGGCCTTTGATTTTCATTCTTTCGTGGAATGTGGGTGTCTCTGGCAAAGCCAGCATTTGTTTCCCATCCCTAACTTTCCTTGAACTGAGTGGCTTGCTATGCCATTGCAGAGGGCAATTGAAAGTCAACCGCATTGACCAATTGGTCCTTTAAATACTGGATTTGAAAAAAAGAAAGACTTGCATTTATGCAGCACCTCTCGTCACCACCGGTCTTCTCAAAGCACTTTACAACCAATGACATACTCTAGAAATCACTGTTGCAGTGTAGGAAGCACAGTAGCCAATTTACACACAGCAAGGTTCCACAAACAGCAATGTGAAAAGAAACAGATAACCTGTTTTTGTGATGTTGTGTCAGGGATAAATATTGGCCAAGATACTGGGGATAACTCCACCACTCTTCTTCAGAATTCACCTTAGATGGCTGACAAGACCTGGATTTACCATCTCATCCAAAAGACAGCACCTCGGACAGCGCAGCACTGGAATATCAGCCTTGATTGCGTGCTCAAGTTCTGGACTGGAACTTGAGCCCAGAACACTCTGGCTGAAAGACAAAAGTGCTATTAACTGAGCCACGGTTGACACATGGCTGAGATCATCTCATGCAGGTCCTCATTGTGTCTGCTGCCACTGATTTGATACCAAACCCAGTAGCAAATGCTAATGAGCTGGCTGCATCAAAAAGCCAATGACAGATATGCTAAACTTATTCCCGGATTTCTCAAAAGCTACTGGACCACCTTTGACGCTCCCGGCTCATCTTTGCGTAAATTGAGTAAATATGGCGGCTAATGTGATGTAGCTACACATATATTCCAGTGATTCGTGGAGATGAACAGTTATCAGCTAGAGAAAGTTACACTACTCCATATCTTAGTCAATCATGGGCCAAATATTCCACAGATTGGCAATTACTGTCGGATTGTTACTCCGCTCCTTATTACTTACCTTGGTCTGAAGCTGCACATTTCTCACTCAGACTTCTGAACTGGGCTTGCTGAGAAACGTGCAGCCTGGCTGCCCCAGGAGTGCCTTCAGTGCACAACGCAGGGGGGAGCTGAAATCACACACCCTTTTTATGGCATCAACTGTCTTAAGCCATTAGGTTTTAAAGTTCCAGTCACTTTGACAGGAGAGTAGGGAACTGTGTAAGGAAGCAGGAGGGTCAGGAGGGTTGCGGGTTGATCGAAACAGTGGGGAGGTTACGGGGTTGCTGGGTGGTTGGGGGTGGGGAGCTGGGTGGTTAGATGATGGGGCAATCAGGAAGGTGTAGTCAGGTGGTTTGAAGAGGGTGGGGGAGTGAGGTGAGTTGATCAGTCAGGGGGTGGCGGTATAGTTGGGGGATGGGTGGTCAGGTGATCAGGGGGTAGGAGTGAGCACTGTCTGGTGGTGGGGCGGGCAGAGTGAGCACTGTCTGGGGGTTGGGGATGGTGAGCCATGTCCAGGGAGGGTGTGAACATTGTTGGGAGGGGGTGGAGTGAACAGTGCTGTGGATTCTGGAGTGCTTTGACACTGAGCTGATTTACTTAGAGTTTCGCTGGTTTTATACCTGCTGTAAAAAACTCTAAGTAAATCCACATAAAAACCAGGTTAGTATAGGTAATACAGCCCAAATCTGCGTGGTTCTGGCCATTTACGAAGCAATCAGGCCATGTAAAACTGGCAACCGGAAGTTTAAACTTCCCACGTAAGTACCGGGGATGTGCTTATGTCAGGACTTCCAATGGGTATGTATCTTTCCAAGTACCTCCAATCTCTGACTATCTGGAGACCAGAAGATCTGGGACATGTTGCCTTTAATGAGTTCACATAGCATGCAGCATTATAACAGTTTACATGCAAGAAGGCAGCATCAAGCAAAACATATGACCTTTAAACCAGGAATTAACATCACAGCAGCAGAGTGATCAGCTCTCAGGAGGAACTTGACACTTCTTCTGGTGGAGCATCCTTCTTTAGGTGGAGTTTCATCAGGTTCTCATTGACTACAGTGCCTGACCTACCACACTGTCAATTCTGATACGAATCTTGCTAGTTGAGGCATGAGAAAAATTTAGGGGAGTTTTGGACAATCAGCCCCCTGTTGCTAGAATTCAATAGTTAATACACCCTAATGATGGACAGTTGTCCGTCAGTTTCTCCATGATGTTTGTAGAAGGATGCATATAGTTGGGATGAAGACTTGGTGGTGGGGGCAGAGTAGAGTAAAGGGTCAACACCAGGAGCATCTGATACTGATGTAACTGCTGATGTAATGATGATGTAATGTCACATGATTAAGTAACTGCGATCTGGAGGGAAGCAGAAGTACAACCTCATGTAGAGTACTGAGGTATACATAGATCTGCAAATAAACAAGACTGGTTTTTATGAGTAACAGTCTATCACAGCATTCCTAGGGTGACAGGCAAACCCCAAAGAAACCCCATCTAGACCCTGAATGCAAGACAAAACAATGTCAAAAACATCTGAACTTATGAACATACAAGTTAGGAGCAAGAATAGGCCATTTGGCCCCTCAAGCCTGCTCCACCATTCAATAAGATCATGGCTGATCTGAGTGTAACCTCAACCCCACATTCCTGCCTATCCCGATAATCTTTCACCCCCTTATTAATCAAGAATCTATCTAGCTCTGCCTTAAAAATATTCAAAGAGTCTACTTTCAATGCCTTTTGAGGAAGAGAGTTCCAAAGACTCACAAGCCTCTGAGAGAAAAAAATTTCTCCTCATCTCTGTCTTAAATGAGCAACCCCTTATTTTTAAAAAGTGACCCCTAGTTCTAGATTCACCCACAAGAGGAAACATCGTCTCCACATCAACCCTGTCAAGACCCCTCAGGATCTTAAAGATTTCAATTGTTGCCTCTTACTCTTCTAAATTCCAGTGGATCCAAGCCTAACCTGTCCAACCTTTCCTCATAAGACCATTCCTGGTGTTAGTCTAGTAAACCTTCTCTGAATTGCTTCTAAGGCATTTACATCTTTCTTTAAATAAGGAGACCTGTACTGTATACTCCAGATGTGGTCTCGCAAATGCCCTGTACATCTGAAGCATAACCTCCCTACTTTTGTAATCAATTACCCTCGCAATAAATGATAACATCCTATTAGCTTTCCTAATTATCTGCTGTACCTGCATACTAACCTTTTGTGATTCATGCACTAGGACATCCAGATCCCTCTGAATCTCAGAGCTCTGCAGTCTCTCACCATTTACAAAATAAGCTTCATTTTTTTCTTCCTGCCTAAATGAACAATTTCACATTTTCCCATATTATACAGACCTTTGCTCACTCACTTAACCTATCTATGTCACTTTGTAACCTTCTTACATCCTCTTCCCAATTTACTCTCCTACCTATCTTTGTGTCATCAACAAATTCAGCCACCATTCTTTAGGTCCCTTCATCCAAGTCATTTATATAATTTGTAAAGAGTTGAGGCCCTGGCACTGATCCGTGTGGCACATCACTCATCACATCCTGCCAACCAGAAAAAAACTCATTTATGCAAACTCTCTACTCCCTGTTAGCTAGCCAATCTTCTATCTATGCTAATATGTTACCCCATACACCATGAGCTTTTATTTTCTGCAATAACATTTGATGTGACACTTTATCAAATGCCTTCTGGAAATCAGAAAACAGATGCAATTACCTCAAAAAGAAAACACTGTGAATGCTGGAAATCTGAAATAAAAACAGAAAATGTTAGAAATACTCAGCAGGTCAGGCAGCAGATGTGGAGCGAGAAACAAAGTTAACGTTACAAGGTAATTCAAATCATTATACTCTGATCTCTCTCGACCACAGATGCTGCCTGACTTGCTGAATATTTACAGCATTTTCTGTGATTATCTCAGTGGCTTTATGGATGAGTAGAATGTTTAGGCCATTTCTTAACTGGGTGTCGGCCCTCTCAAGGCCTTGTGTATTTCCAATATGTCCTGTCTTTTCTAACTGCCTAAATCTTTGACCATTTTTCTTGCAGAATTTTCCTCCTTTCTAAATTCTATACAAAGGTTGATACATTTTACATATGGTACATAAGGATTGGTATACCCATGGCATGTTTTGTAGAGAATGCCACATGCTGTTTACACTGTATAGAGACTAGCATATCCTACATATAAAGAACATGAGACCTATGAATATTAACATGAACCTCTTCCTTTCTACTATTTTCCAAAATTATCAAAAGTGAATTTTGTCTGATCTTACAGTTTTTCGGCTTGAGGTTAATCCATTTTAGAAACAAACTGAAGAAATCTGCAGGGGGCAAATTGTTTTTATGAAATTGAATAAAACAGCTAATATAAAATATCAGAAGTGCATTAGAAGAAATGGCTTAACATCATGTCAAGACAACTCAATGTACATGATTAGCTTAAAACCCTTGGAGTGTTCAATTGTGTATCTTCCCATATAGGTTTTCCAGCTGTAAAGTGTTTGAGAAGTAGCACCATGCTATTATGGGTTGCATTATCAGGTTTGCAAATGTGTCAACATTTCCAGCTGGTGATTCTTATCGTCTAGAAGGATAAGGAAAAGTCATGGTGAAGCTCTGAAGGAAGCTAAAATGCTCCTAGGGACAGCAGCATCCTCCACAAAAGATCGTAATTCTTACCATCTTTGGGTGGTAACCTGATCATCCACTCTTTACAGAACATACCAGATATCAACATCCTGGGGGTTCCCATCGACCAGGAACTAAACTGGACTAGCCATATGAATACTGTAGCTACAAGAGCAGGTCAGAGGCTAGGAATCCTGAGGCAAGTAACTCACCTCCTGGCTCCACAAAACCTGTCCATCTACAAGGCACAAGTCAGAAGTGTGATGGAATACCCAACACTTGCCTGGATAGGTGCAGCTCCAAAAACACTCAAGAAGCTTGATACCATCCAGGACAAAGCAGCCTGCTTAATTAGCACTCCTTCCACAAACATTAATTCCTTCCACCACTGACGAACAGTGGTAGCAGTGTGTATCATTTGCAAGATGAACTGCAGCACCTACCAAACCCACGACCACTACCATCTAGGAGGACAAGGGCAGCAGACAGATGGGAACACCACCAATTGGAAGTTCCCATCTAAGACACTCACCATCCTGACTTGGAAATATATCGCCATTCCTTCACTGTCGCTGGGTCAAAATCCTGTCCCTCCTTAACAGTGCTGTGGGTGTACATGGACTGTAGCGGTTCAAGAAGGCAGCTCACCACCACCTCCTCAGGCAATGAGGGATGGGCAATAAATGGTAGGCTAACCAGCGATGCCCATAACCATGAATGAATTTTTAAAAAATCATTTCCATGGTAAATTTTCAAAGAAACTTTACAAACTGCTAAAAACAGACATTTATGCTGTTTCACTGGGGATTCCACTAATCTCCCACCAAAGATATGTCGGGTGATCAGGACAATCTCTATTGATATTTAGAACCTTTATTTCATTCTGTTTAAATGCAAGGCCATTAAGTGGTTAACTTCAAAAAAAATTCCCCTGTCCCTCCCACGCACATTTATTTTTGTGACAGCATTTTCTCAAGAAGTGATAAAGAATTTTTGCGGAAATTTTTTTCAATTTTTGAGTCATGCCATGATATCATAATTCTAGCCTAGGAATTGGGCAAGTGATTCAGCGCTGATGCTGAGCTGAAACATGCATAAATACAGTCCAGGGTGATTCTTGCTCCAGTTGACTCTTACCCCTTTTGTGATGAAGCACTTGCCCTCTTCTTAGCTTCTTCTATCAAAGAAGGAGCATAACAAAAGCCAAAGATAATTAAAACCAGTATTAGAAATACTATGATAATATTAGAATTGGACAATCGCAGTGATGATAGCTTTGTTCAGTTGTGTTAGGAGGCTGTCAGCAATCAAGGGCACAGCATGATTTGTCAGGACATGTTATGTATGAAGATATGGAAGTGACTGATCAGTTCAGTAGGTAATTTACATTTTTAAGTGGGGAGGCATTGGCATAGTGGTATTACTGCTGGACTAGTAATCCAAAAGCCCAAGGTAATGGTTTGGGGACCTGTGTTCAAATCCCACCAGGGCAGATGGTAGAATTTGAATTCTATAAAAATCTGGAATTAAAAGTATAACAATGGCTGTGAGACCATTGTCAATTGTTGTAAAACTCATCTGGTTCACTAATGTCCTTTAGGGAAGGAAATTTGCTGTCCTTACCCAGTCTGGCCTACCTGTGATTCCAGACCCACAGCAATGTTGTTGACTCTTTAATGCTCTCTGAACAAGGGCAATTAGCGATGGGCAATAAATGCCAACATCCCATGAATGATTAA
Organism: Carcharodon carcharias; assembly: GCF_017639515.1. NCBI lineage: Eukaryota > Metazoa > Chordata > Chondrichthyes > Lamniformes > Lamnidae > Carcharodon > Carcharodon carcharias. The sequence continues at coordinate 38,452,448 of NC_054474.1, read as the reverse complement.
AAAAATGTGTTCACTTATGAAACATTACTACATACATACATTTCCAGTAGAAATGGTTTCACTAAGATTTAGTTTTGACACGTGGCACAATGAATCCTATTTATCTCAAGTATTTTGGAAAATGATGAAGGCATAGGTAAGCTCATAGGGCAGAATTTTACCAGTCCCAGGGCAATGGGCTTTGAGGCAGTGGGGCCATTAAAATGACAGATGAACATGTTGGATTAGAGCCCTGACATGTTCCTACCACCAATCAATGTTCCTGGAGGCGGTCTGGCAGGTCGAGAATACCCATACTGGTGGCAGGCAGGCAATTGATCTTGTTAAGAAATCAATTGTCTCCTATTTTGAGGTGCTCTTTAAATGTTACTTAGTGCTTCAGCAGCTTGCCAGCTAGAAGGAGGCAAGAGCTCAGTGGCACGTGAGAGGTGGCTGGAGGTGGACATCATTGAGAGCAGCAACATTTCAACACAGGGAGGATTGAGAAGCATTAAAGTTTTAGAGTGATAAGCTGGCAGTACAACAAAGTGACCACACATATTAGAGGCAGAGTATTGGAAGGGTCTCTCCAAGGTACAGCTCTTCCATGCAGGAGATTGAGAGGCTTTGCAACATGAATGCTTCAATAAGTTTGTGCTCAGATTTTGACTCCTCCAGTTAGGAGGAGAGTGAGTGAGTGAGTGAGTGCGTGTGTGTGAGAGAGAGAGAGAGGTACAGCCAGAGGGGGCAGCGCTACAACACCCAGAAAACCAGCAGGCTACTGAGGGTGAAAGGGGTCTTGGATGAGGAAACCATGAAAGCAGGTTCATCGTCGCAAAAGAGGCTGTCTCTTTGAAAGGGCTCTGCTACATGGAGATGCCACAGCATCATTGTTAACAAAGACTGCAGCTGTCCAAGCAGGTGGTTTCAGAGCTGTGCACAATGCTGCAGGAGAATTTGAGGTCAATGCATGTGATGGCTACCCATTGCCTGTGGTGGTGAGGGTCACCATGACCCTGAACCTTTGCTCCTCAGGATTATTTCAGGGGTTCTCTGGAGACATCTGTGTGATAACCATTGGGTGGTCCATCGTTGCTTCAAGCTGATCATGGATTCTATGTGCCAGAAGGAAGACCAATACATACAGTGAAGCCATGAGGTTATTTGGATACAGGGCCATATTTGATGGAAGGAGCCTTCCATCATCAGGAAGGGTTTCCACCCACTGAATATACAATCAGTATATGACCATCGCAAAAGGATCATGTAGGTGTATGCAAGGTTTCCATGAATCTCTCTGTCAGAACACCAATGCCTAGTGAGGTGAGAGCATCTGCGCTGGTGGAGGGTGCACTAGAATAATGTGACACTGTCTCCTCCAATGGTTGCTCATCATTCTGTGCCAGTTTCAATATCCAGCATTATGCCTCTGGGACACTTGCTGCAAGCAGCCATTCTTCATTATCAATGCAGCAATCAACTCTGACTGACCAGGGGTCTCTTTTGTGTGGCTGTTATGCATTTTGCTGTGAGTTCAGTGCCTGGTCATGCCCAATGCCTGGTCAGCAGCTTCTTTGCGCATTTGCACAGTTCACGGGTGTCTTTTGTGACATTCAGGGCTGTGCAAGCTTCATATTAGGAAGTCCACTCACCTTGTCAGACAGCAACAAGTCATTGAAACACTTGCGGCACTGCAACAACGTTCGTGTGGCTACTCCGTAGATGCTGGCCTCCTTTGCAACCTCTGTCATGTCTTCTTGATGAGGTTTGCTGCTCTCCTCCTCCCATCAAATGGGAAGAGCACAGCTCTCCATGTCTTCGTCACTTGGAGAAGCACATCCAAGGACGCATTACTAAACCTAGGAGCCACTCTTCCCTAACTTCAGCCATTTCTTTAAAGCCTCCTTTCTTCATCCATCCTTCCAGTTGCTTTTTGTGTGATGCCTTTAATCTGAGTATTAGAAATATAGAAACATAAAAACATAGAAAATAGGAGCAGGAGTAGGTCATTCAGCCCTTCGAGCCTGCTCCATCAATATGACAATAGCTGATCCTCTACCTCAACCCTACTCCCACTCTCTCCCCATACCCTTTTGTGCTTTTAGAGTCTAGGGTCGGAATTTTCCAGCCCCCTCCCTGCCATTGCAGGTTCCTCCGTGGAGGGGCTGGCGAGCCATTGAAATCTCCATTCACATCAGCGGGAAGATCCCACCAATGTGAGGAGCAGGAAAATTCTAGCCTAGAAACCTAATATTTCCTTCTTAAATACGTTCAGTGACTTGGCCTCCATAGCTTTCTGCGGTAAAGAGTTCCACAGTTTTGCTTTCCCTTTAAATGTAGTGCCTATATTTGAGCTGCTGGGACTTCCTCACACCTGCTAACAATCAATTGGACACTGATGGTGTAGTAATTGCAGCTCTAAGAATGTAGCAACTGTAGCTTTAAGATTTATTATGTTGTGTAGTATCACATGGCAGTGTGAACGAATCAGCTGCAAGCACGGGAAACCTTAGAGTGGGAATCCTTCTTCTAGTTGTGGAGCTTGATGGAAGCATGTAACTGCTGCTGCAGCCTGTAAATAAAGTTTGATGTTTCTAATGAGAAACCCGTCTGGAAAATCAAATTCATAACAAACTGGTGATGAGGATGGAATCGGATCTAGCATTGTCCCTCGCTCAGTGACGTGAGTATATTGTTTAAACAGAAGTAAAGGAAGATATACTCACCAGATGTGCCACATTTTGGCAGGATTTACCCCTTCGAACCATCCACAGAGAATTGCTGTCAGTATGTAGAACACCTCAGGTTCTATTTTCAAGCAAACAAAATAAGGGGCGAGGAAAAGAGGTGAGTAATTCTCCTAAGTGTTTGTGGGAGTAAAACCAATAATTTAATCCAAAGTCTGATGGCCCAAACGCCCCCGATTCAAAGTCCTTTGGTGAATTGGTAGACCTTGTTAAGGGACACTTTTAACTCAAACCTTCAGTCACCATGCAGGGGTTCAGGTTTTAATTTGAGGGTTAGAGACCCGAGGGAGACCATTGCTACATAGGTGGCAAAATTTAAACAACTGACTGAACACTGTGATTTCAGGAAGACTCTAATCGATATGCTCAGGGATCGTTTGGTCTGCGGTGTGCAAGATGATGCCATTCAATTATGATTATTAGCTGAAGTAAACCCCAATTTTAAAAAGCATTGGAAATAGCACTCACGATGGAAAGCGCTAAACGGGACGCACAGGCTATACAAGGTGCACAAAATGGCATCATTTTCCAGTTGGTGCTTGAACTGATAGTTGGGTGTGGTGCGAATAGCTGGGACTCTGCTGCAAAGTGGGAGACAGTCCCTCCACCCGAATGTTTAAAACAAATACAGGAAACAGTTCAGCAGCAAATCTAGAAAGGAATTGTTACCGATGTGGAAGCAAACATATTCCTGGAACTTGCTGTTTTAAAGAGGTGGAGTGCTATTTTTGCCATAAGAGAGTGCACATACTGAAGCATTGTAAAGCAATATTGAGACAGATTCCCAGGCAGCAAACTAAGTTAATCGAAGTACATAATGTGGAAGAACCAGAAACCACCAATTCTGTTATTTACTTTCTATTTTAATGTAAAAGTAGGGAAGACAGGTAAATGCAGGTAAATGGAAAACTTTTAAAGATAGAAGTGGACACTGGTGCTTCAACCACTGTTGTTGGAGAGCACAACTTCAAACATTTAAACAAGGGTATTCAGCAATTGAATTTGGAGCAGATTTCAGCTAAATTGAAACTTATGTTGGTGAAGCTATCCAAGCAAAGGGTATTATCACTCTACCTGTTTATTATAAGCACCAAATTGCACAATCCCAGTGAAGGTAGTAGAAGGCAAAGGACCAAGAATTCTAGATCATGATTGGTTGAAAGAAATTAAACTAAATTGGTCTGAAATTTTCCAGCTACGAGTAGGAGGACTCCCAGAGCTGCTAAAGAAATATGACAAGGTTTTTCGAGATGAATTGGGAGAATCATAGGCCTACAGGCTAAGATCTATGTTGACTTGGAAGCAACTCATTTCTTTAAAGCAAGGCCGGTGCCATATGTTCTGAGGGAGAAGGTTGACACCAAATTGAACAATTTAGAGAGGCTGTGAGTCATACAGCTGGCTCAATTCTCAGAGTGGATAGCACCTATAATCCCTGTCTTTAAACCAAATCAGACCATCTGGATCTGTGGAGACTATACGCTAACAGTAAACAAAGCTACCATGTTGGACAAGTACCCAATCCCCAAGATTGAGGATATTTATGCTAAATTAGCAAGAGGAGCAATTTATACTAAACTAGATATGAGTCACATGTAGCAGCAGCTGGAACTGTATGATACCTCCGGAGAGTTTGTGACCATAAACACCCACAAAGGGTTATATCAATACACTTGTCTGCCCTTCTGTGTTTCTTCGGCCTGCACGATTTTCCAGAGGACAATGGAGAATTTGCTACAAGGATTACCTCAAGTTGTGGTCTGTCCGGACAACGTCCTCATAACAGGGTTCACGGAAGCTGAACACTTGGTTAATTTGGAGAAAGTCTTGAAACGATTTTTGGAAGAAGGGGTGTGCTTAAAAAAAGAAAAGTGTACCTTTCAGGCAAGTGAAGTCATTAATCTAGGCCATCAGATGGATGCCCAAATGTTACACCCAGTAGAAGAAAAAGTTAAAGCTATAAAAGACACACCTTTGCCTAAAAATGTCTCTGAACTCAAGTCATTCTTAGGTATGCTTAATTATTATGGTTGATTCCTACCCAACTTTACGATAGTCTGACCACAAACCGCTCTTGGGTCTGTTCAGTGAAGAAAAAGCTATCCCTCCCATAGCTTCTGCACGGTTTCAAAGATGGGCTCCAATTTTATCTGCATATGAATACACCTTTTTGCACAGTCCAGGGATGTATATAGTGAATGCTGATGCCCTAAGTCACCTTCCTTTGCAGGAGAGCAATGAACATGCCCCAGTTCCCCAAGAGATCATATTAATGATGAATAGCCTGGATTCATCACCAGTCTGCACACGGCAGATAAGAAACTGGACAAATCGTGATCCAGCCCTGTCTTGAGTGAGAGACCAAGTGTTGAAAGGATGGTCCCAGGAACCAGTCCCATGAATTGATGCCTTTCTTCACTCAAAGGAATGAATTGAGCAGTCAAGATGGTATCCTGTTATAGGGTGCGCGAGTAGCTGTTCCTTCACAAGAAAGGGGACCACTCTTAGCAGAGTTGCACTAGGCACATCTGGGAATCTCAAGAATGAAGATTATTGTGCAAAGTTACATTTGGTGGCTGGGCATGGACAGTGATATCGAGAAGGTGGTTAAACACCGTATACAATGCCAACAGTACAGGAGTTACCTGTTGCAGCCCCGCTGCACCCGTGGGAATGGCCTGGTGGGCCCTGGGTGAGACTGCACATAGATTACGTTGGTCCTTTTCTAGGCACCATGTTCTGACTAATAATTGACACACATTCCAATAGCTAGACGTTTACAAGGTTAGGTCGCCAACGTCAGGTGCGACTATAGAAAAGTTATGCCAAAGCTTTTCTATACATGGATTGCCAGAAATAATTGTCTCAGACAATGGGACTGCAATTACTAGTGCTAAATTTCAAAGATTTGTGAGCCTAAATGGGATCAAACACCTAAAGACGGCACCATATAATCTGTCTTCTAACAGATTAGCTGCAAGAACAGTACAGACTTTTAAAACTGGGATGAAAATTTTATCAGGAGGATCATTGGAGACTAAATTTTCATGTTTCCTTTTTCACTCTATAGAACAACCCCCCACACTACTACAGGCTCAACACCTTCAGAGTTACTTATGAAGCGATGCCTTCAAACGAGATTAAGCCTGATAATACCCGATTTGGAGAGGAAGGTGAAGAATCGAGGGAATCAAAAAGCGACTCATAGTTTGCATTGTCGTGAGCGAGAATCTACTGTTGGTGAAGCAATATACGTACAACACTTCATTGGCGGATCAAGTTGGTTGCCTGGTGTAATAGTTTCTGTGACCAGGCCCTAGTTGTACCATGTAGAAGTGGAGGACTTGATCACCCGCAAACATGTGGGATCAATTGAGAAGAAGGGAGATATCCCAACTAAATGATGCTCCACCTGTAACCATTGTAGAACCTGCAGTCCCCATTGAAATTGTTCAACCAAGGATAGGCATACCAGATGTCTCTGTCGGAGTAGATAACACTGAGCTGCCTATGCCTGAAGAGGTACCTGCTGTTGCTACAGTTCCTGATAACATGGATCATGTAAGAGATTCGCAAGTTGTGGAGCTACAAAGTTCCACCCGGATCAGGAAACCACCTGAGAGACTGAACATATAATTCCATGACCCATGTATATATTTGTAAGTCATGAAGGTAGATGGTCTTGCAAATACAAACTGTACAAAAAAATTCAAGGGGAGGAATGTAGTATTTGGAGCTCTAAGAAATGTAGTGACTTTAGCTTTAGGTCTTATTGGCAGAATTTTACCCTTGGCTTGGGAGTGAGCACCCGACATGCCCATGCCTGAAATAAAGCGCGCTGACGTCAGACGAACCTTCCAACGTCAACACTCACTCTCACGACATTTCACTAGGCAAGCATGCGATTAAGATGGAGGTAAGCCTGCCATTAATTCAGTGGCTAGTTAAGGCCTTGAGAGACCAATTGTCCCCAAGTTTACGTAGCCCAGGCAAAACATGCAGGTAGGCAGGCCACAATTTGCAAACCCACATCCACGGGTGGAATAAGAATGGGCTTGACAAAACAAATAGTGAATAGTTTTGGAAATCACATGCTGCTACTGCTTGTTTCTGTGAACAGGACAGCTTAATTTAGCTTCAGAGCTGCATTCAGAGCATTTAAAGGATTCAGTTCAGGACTCAATGTTGTCTTCCAGGCCCCCAGATGATTCACATTGCCCTGACAGGACCAGTTCCTTGATCAAAAACATAAACTTTATTGCAATGGCTCATTGTGTAAGGAGTCACACATCTATCATAACATCATGGCGTACCCTGCACCTACAGAACAAGTGAAGCATCCAGAGGCCAGTTGCAAAAAGAAATCTCATTTACTGCTGACTGACAAACATTGTAGAAATTAACATTTATCGATGGTTTACATCACACCATTAAAGAACAGAAAAATGGGGGAAATAAATATCACCCGTGATCAGACCGTGTTGTGCTTTGAATTTTTGTTTGCGAGTGCTACATGTAGGTGCTCATCCCTCGCTGGCACCAGCATTGGAGATAGCCTGCTCATTCCACTGTCTTGTTGGCCTTGATGACCATGGCAGGCGTCCTTTGACCCGTGGAGCCTTTGCTGGCCCCGCCTGGGAGGTAACAGCCAGTGTCATGGCTGGCATCTCCTCAGTCGCTGTAGCCTCATCAGATGCCATGGTCACTGGCAGATAGACAGAGGAGTTGCTGCTATCATCCGGAATACCCCGAGAGGAGTCTGCAGAAATGACAGGCCAATGTCAGGTTGCTTTGGACCTCCGTGCTCACCACTGATGGACGGGTACCTAGCTGGATACTGGGTGCCCAATCCATCTCCCACTCTGGCACTGACCAGCTGAGGTCATTGCCCATGTGAGGGCTTGCAGGTCTGAGCACATCCCCAGGAACCCCTGATTGAGTCCCTGGAGGAGCCTCTCCATGAGAGTCGCCACTCTCTCCATGGAGGAAACATTGCATTCGGTCATGAAGGTCAACGCAATGCTTATGTTATGCATGGGCTCCTCCACAACAGGCACCATGGCACACATTCCCTCAGAATGTATCTCCACCAGATCCTCCCAAACACCCTACTGGACATCCAGCAGCTGCTGCCTCATGTACGACTCCAGGGGCCCATCATGGATGTGCCTCATGTACGACTCCAGGGCCCCAGCAGTCCTTCAAGTGCCAGCGCACTGGGCACTCTCTACTTCCGCCTGCACCTCAAGCGAGTGTGAAGTGCCCTCACCAATGTGCACCGAGATACTAGGCACCAATCTTATGCCCACCAAAGTGATGGTATCTGCGCCGGTGCCTGCTTGACAGAAAGGGTGTGATGCTGGTGCATGGGGAACATACTGGTCTTCAGGGATCAGGTGTGACCCTCCAGCTCCTCAGAGCGAAGGGCTGCTGGTGAGCCTAAAAGGGAGAAGAAGAATATGTCATTAGTTAAACTTATTACACTGACAGTGTACATGCCTGGCGCCCTGATGAGGCAGATGTCTGCATCCAGGTTCGAGGTTCACATCAATATAGAAATTACACTGGAATGACAGCGATAATCGACATTCACTGCACTGCACTCTTACCTCCCTCTGGCACCCCAATCTCTCCGCTGCCGCTTGACCATGGTGTATGGCACTTCTCCAGCTCCAGGGCCTACTGATTGTATCTACTGAGGGTCAGGGAGTGTGGGGGTCCCCCGCCAGTCCGCAACCTGTCAGCAACCTGTCAGCAATGTTATGGGATATTTTCTCCTGAAAGGATAGAGGAGCATTGTTTAGTCCACCCTCTACCTGCAGCGCCATTGCAGCCTGGCCAATCCCACCTGAGGAACACCTCGCAGGGCACATGCGATTCGTGAACCTGGAGCCGCAAAGCACTGAATCCAGGCAGCCAGGGCTCACCCCCTCAGCCAGCTCCTGCCTCATTGACATTTGGCACTCACGCTGTTAACATCTCTGAGATCCACAGGCAGATGGGCAACTCTTACCTGTTCTGCAAAATGACTCCTGCCAACACAGTGCTTACCGTTGCCAATCACAGCAGATCGTTAAAGCACTTCTGGCACTGGACTCATCACATCGTGGCTGCTGACCCTGGATGCCACCTCCTCCCAGGCCTTACTGGTGAGGCGGGGGGCGCCTCCTCCCCCCGTCCCTGAGGATAAGTGTTCTCTCCTTGCTGCCACCTCCTCCATTAGGCTAGTGAGGCTCTCATCTAAGAAATGTGGGGCTGACTGCCCCGCCAATCTGCCCTCCAACCTGTTGTGTCCACCTGCTACAGTCTCCATGCAAAGGACTTCCGTGTCCTTCAGTAGCAGCCTTCCAGGGGCTGCCGAGGCTGCATTTCAATTGGCCGCTGGGCCACCATTGGACCTGGCGGACATTAATCCATCAGCCCCGCCCGCCCCTTCATGCTCATTCACAGGCCGCGTTTCACACTGGGAGGGCCTTACTTGGCCTGCCCACGTAAAATCGCGGTGTGCTGCCAAGCACGGGCAGCGGTTGGCTTGCCGACTGCCCCCGCCAAGCATGCCCGCCAAGGGTAAAATTCTGCCCATTGTATGTATTGTATCACATAGCAGTATGAACGAATAAGCTCCAAGCGCGTGGAGCCTTAGAATGGGAATTATTCTTCTAGTTGCGGAGTTTGATGGAAGCATGTAACTGCTGCTGCAGTCGGAAAATAAAATTCTAATTTTCTAATGAGAAGCCCATCTATAAAATCAATTCCATAACAGATAGCAAAATATAGCTTCTTGTCCCACCACCTGACCACACGACCCAATTTAGCCTATATGTTCAATAGCTCATTGATATTCAGATTTGTTCCAACAGTTAGAGGGTAGCTCATATAGTCCTGTTGAAGAAAATGAAGATGTTGCATCATGCAAATTATAGGTATATGCACTTGACTTTGATAACAGTAAAATTGATTGAAATGACAGAATTTTCCTAGGCCAGGGTTGGGGGTGACTGAGTTGGGAAAATCCCAGAAATTGACATAATTTGATATAATGCCCTCCTTCCCCCAGATGGGGGAATTGAAGGCAAGCTAGGAATCTACGCGTGGATCTGTTGGGGAAGTAATTAAGTTGTTGAGGATGTTAAGAAGCCAAAAAGAGCTGGTTTAGGCCTAAACCCTGAATTTGCCAGACATGGAATATGTTTACTGACATGTCAGCAACCCACCATGGGTCACTGTGGAGAGGACACAATGTGAAGAACATCCTCAGTGAGACTGACAAGCTAGGAAGACTAGGGAAACAGAAGAGTTCCAGCCATGGCCATTAAGAGACTGCTGTTCAAAACAATTTTCCTCTCAGTGAGTGGTCTCAATGCCTGGCAGGGGATTGCCAACTTCTTAGAACTCCCTTCACCTGTCTAACTCCACTCACTTTCAGCCGCATTTCCCTGCTGTCAGCCTTCACCACAGCATGGGACATGAGAGCAACTTATGCAGCTCCAACTTGCGCCTTGCTGAGGCACAAGAGCAAAAGCCCACTACCACCATCAGCTCCAGTAGCAGAATCAACACCAGCAGCAGTTGCCTTCTCGGCCGCATGCTACTCCACAAGACAGGGGAGATAGATGACAAGATCCAGCTGGATAAAGGCAAGGCCTCCAAAATAGGCTCTATAGGCAGAGAATCAGTTCCCTTGACATGTCAGAGCACCAGTGCCTTAGAAGGCTTAGACTTTCATGGCAGGTCACTGCTGATATCTGCAGGATCCTGGAACAAAACCTCCCTCCATCTGGAGAGAAAACAGAGTTAACAGGGGAATCTTCCCAGTTTCACGGAAGCAGCTTGTGAGGCGAGACTAGGAGCAAATTTTAAACAATTCATTCCAGGGCGAGGCCCTGATGCGTTGCCACCTCCAAGTGATTTTGTCAGAGGCGGGATCAGACCAGCAGCTGCAGTTAGCCAATTAAATGCACGCTTGGGGATAAACTGGTGATGCTACAGAAATCTTCATAATGGCAGACAGGTCCTGAGCTGAGGCAAAAACCCAGCGGGTGCCTGGAGGCGGCCTCCCAGTGGCATGCCCATTGATGCCTCCTTCAAATCCCCTCCATATTCATGGCCTCACAGCTGTGGCCAAACTTAATTTTTAAACTGCAGAAGCATTCAGAGGGCACCTCCATCTTGAGGCACCTTTGGTGGATCGACAGCATCCACCATCTCAAAGTGTGGTTGCAGAAAGTTATCCACAGCCTCAGAATCTATGATTGGTCCCTTCAGCTGCGCAGATCACCCACTATCCCCAGTTGGATGGCAAATGCAGTTGCGGCATTGTAATTGGCTGAATCCAGGAAGATCACGCAGGCCGGTGGAACTCTGACACCATCAGGGTCTGGACCGGGAAATGGCCCCACACACAAGAATCTTCTGAGTCCAGTGACCCTTCATCAGAACAAATTGAACTTAACATCTTAGTTTTTAATTGTTGCAATAGACTCCAAGAGTTATGTTTTATTTGATTTTGAGAAGCTCACTTTATGAGGAGAAATGATTTAAGTTTTTAAAATGCAGAAGAGATTGGATGTTGTCCAGTTAAATGGGTTATTTGAAATTAATAGAGATGGTAGGACTACTATCACCCCTATAAAAGAGTACAAGAAAATTCATTCCAGAAAGTATTCATTTTGACAATGAGTCATTACTCTTTGGAAACAATTTTCTGAAATAGGTAGTGAATTTGGAGTCACTACAGCCCTTTAAAATGAAACGTCATAACAGAGAAGACAACATTCTTCCACAAAGATAAATGGTCTAGATTGCGATGAAGAACAGGCAACCATGATTCCCACTCGGAGGCAAATTTCCCAGCACTTTTCCCCAAATTTCTTACAAGCTTTTTCTCTCCTCTTTTGCTTCTTCCAGGAGAAAGTGTCACTAAGGATGGTGAGTGAGTTAACATTGTCCACTGGGTGAGTCAGGGTTGATAGGTCTTGTCATTTTCATATGTTTTTAAGTGCAGAGGATAGCGCGGAGTAAATTTTGGTTCTGATGCATTGTGCATGCAACTCTTGTAAAAAGATAAGCAAAATGCAACTAAATTGAAAAATGTCCCATTTTCATTATTGTAAGTGCTAATCTTCTAATTAGTCATCCAGCTACTAGAGAATATTCATCATAAATAGCATGCTATAAGCTGTTTAGGCAATTTTAAAATGGGCAATTTATTATCTCCTGATGCATAACAAGATGCAATTTGGTACATGTCCAATTGACAAAAAATGAAAAAGAAGTGATTTGCTGATGGCAAATTTTGGTGATTTTTTTTTAGTAACAAGCACAAAAACATGTGCTTGACTCCATTCTCTCTCCCCTTGTCCAGTCTCTTCCCACTTACATCCGCGATTCCTCTGACGCCCTACATCATATCAACAATTTCCAGTTCCCTGGCCCCAACCACCTCCTCTTCTCCATGGATGTCCAGTCCCTCTACACCTCCATCCCCCACTGGGATGGTCTGAGGGCTCTCCGCTTCTTCCTCGAACAGAGGCCCAAACAATCCCCATCCACCACCACTCTCCTCCATCTGGCTGAACTCTCACTGAGCAATTTCTCATTAAACTCATCTCACTTCCTCCAAATAAAAGGTACCTGCATGAGCCCCAGTTATGCCTGTCTCTTTATGGGGTATGTGGAACATTCCTTGTTCTATTCCTACTCAGATCCCCTCCTACAACTCTTTCTCCGGTACATCAATGACTGCCTCGGTGCCACTTTATGCTCTCGTCTGGACCTGGAAAAATTTATTAATTTTGCTTCAAATTTCCACCGCTCCATCATTTTTACATGATCCATTACTGACACTTCCCTTCCTTAACCACTCTGTCTCAATTTCTGGTGATAGACTGTCCACCAATATTCATTATAAGCCCACCGACTCCCACAGCTACCTCAACTACAGCTCTTCACACCCTGCTTCTTGTAAGGACTCCATCCCATTTTCTCAATTCTTCACCTCCATTGCTTCTGTTCTGATGATGCCACTTTCCAAAACAGTTCCTCTGACATGTCTTCCTTCTTCCTTAACCAAGGTGTTCCACCCACAGTGGTTGACAGTGCCCTCAACCGTGTCCAGCCCATCTCCCACGCATCTGCACTCATACCTTCCTTTCTCTCCCAAAACCATGATAGGGTATACCTCGTCCTCACTTATCACCCCACCAGCCTTTGGGTTCAAAGGATCATCCTCCGCCATTTCCGCCAACTCCAGCATGATGCCACCACCAAACACATGTTCCCTTCTCCCCCCCGTCAGCATTCCGTAGGGACCGTTCTCTCCGGGACACCCTGGTCCACTCCTCCATCACCCCCTAACACCTCAACCCCTTCCCACGGCACCTTCCCATACAATCACAGAAGGTGCAACACCTGCCCCTTTACTTCCCCCTTCCTCACCGTCCAAGGGCCCACGCACTCCTTTCAAGTGAAGCAGCATTTCACTTGCACTTCCCTCAATTTAGTCTACTGCATTCGTTGCTCCCAATGTGGTCTCCTCTACATTGGAGAGACCAAATGCAGACTGGGTGATCGCTTTGCAGAACGCCTTTGGTCAATCCGAAAGCATGACCCAGACCTCCCTGTCGCTTGCCATTTCAACACTCCACCCTGCTCTCATGCCCACATGTCCGTCCTTGGCCTGCTGCATTGTTCCAGTGAAGCTCAACGCAAACTGGAGGAACAGCACCTCATCTTTCAACTAGGCACTCTACAGCCTTCCGGACTCAACATTGAGTTCAACAACTTCAGATCATGAAATCTCTCCTCCATCCCCACCCCCTTTCCGATCCCCCTTTTTTCCAATAATTTATAATTTTTTTCAATATATATATTTTTTTTAATATATTTTTCTTTTCCCACATATTTCTATTATTTTTAAATTTATTTCCATCCATTGTTTCATCTCCACCTTTTAGCCTATTTCCATCCCTTCCCCCCACCCCACCCCCACTAGGGCTAGCTGTCATTTGCTCGTCCTGCTTTCTACCCTTAATGTCCCCATTAGCACATTCCTTAGCTAATATCACCACCGTCAACACCCCTTTGTCCTTTTGTCTATGACATCTTTGGCAATCTCTTCTTTGCCTCCACCTATCACTGACCCTCTATCTAGCTCTACCTGTCCCACAACCCCTCAACCAGCTTATATTTCACCTCATTTCTATTTTTCCTTAGTTCTGATGAAGTGTCATATGGACTCGAAATGTTAACTGTATTCCTCTCCGCAAATGCTGTCAGACCTGCTGAGGTTTTCCAGCTATTTTTGTTTATGTTTCAGATTTCCAGCATTCACAATATTTTGCTTTTATCACAAAAACATGTTCTTTATTTAAGTGATCTTCCAAATATTATTATTAATTTTTCATAGGTTGTTGATGAATTTAGAGCTGTTTTGTGCTCACTGCTAATGTGGAACTATAGCCAGGTGCTTTGGAGGCTTAGTAGGTTACGATGGAGTGCTGAAAGCAGCATACGTTGTGCAAAATACGGCAGGATTCATTAAGCCTTAGGTGGGAGATGTGGGAGGAAACTATAGTGTGCTCAAATTAGAATAAGATACGGGTGTTAGAGAGTTAGGTAGGAATATAATGCTACTCCAAATGAATTCACTTTGATGATGATTTATTTGATTTAAGCCTTGTTCAGCTGTATGCAAAGTAGAGCTTGCTGAAACATGCTACTTATGTGAGTTTTTTTTCCCCCAGTTTGATTCAAACCCAGGATGTGGTCTCCTGTACTGATAGCTAACTTGTTCCTCTTTCTTAATAACATACCGAAGATTACTCAAACCATATTTAGAACTCTATCCAAATTTAGTAACAAAATCATGGACCAGGTCTCAATGGACCACTGGCTTTAGAAATCATGGCGGTAATAAATAAAGTGCTCTTAACGCTTAGGATGCTGTTCTTGAGATAATTAATTTAGTGGTATCCATTCTTTTGGTTTATTATCAAGCCACCTTATTAAGCAAGCTGAACAACCAACATCACGTGAAAAGCTAAGCAACCAACATTTCAGCCAACCTGTCAATTTGGCCAGCTGCCTGGCAAGAAAAGCAGCCTTAGGAGGTCAGGAGCGGGAGATCTGAGCTTTGGGGTGGAGGCCTTGGATCACAGGATGGAGATGGAGCTAGAGATCAAGACTTGTGGGAAATGGTTGCCCTTCGTGGGGGTGGGGGGTGAGGACAGTGAGAGGCAGTGATGGGCAAAGGGGAAGCTGAAGATTTTCCAAAGTCACTGGCATAAGGGGTTAAGGCAACATCTGGGATATAAGATCAAGCCTTTGATAAACTACTGACCTTCAGTTTTAATATTCATTATAGACTTGAAGAGGTTATAGAACATTGCACACAACTTGCTGAAAGATTTCAATGTACAAGAAATATCATAGTAATAACTGCCACAGTAAAATGATAATAAAACCATCTGCACAATGATTCTTTTTTTTTACATGATTACCTTTCTAAATGCTTCTTTCATTGTAGTTCATAGATAAACATTTTCTACCACATTAACTTTAGAAATGGCATAATAGCCTAGATAATGTAAAGGAAAAAGGCACTTTCAAAGTAAAAACGTTTGTGTTTTTCTGGATTTGTAAGGAAGAAGGGAATTATTTTAGAATGAACATTTCTTATGGTGTTCAACCTGGGATTTTCTGTTGCAAGGGCAGATGCTGGGAAGTAGAATTGGGGAAGAGTTCTGATTTTGTGCAAAAAGGGCTTGGAGATAAATATGTAAAAGATTTCTCCAGAGAGGGAAATAAATATTTGTTGATTAATTTCTAGAAAATAAGTAGCTGTTCCCATACTCGACCAGACAGATAAATAAGTAAGTAACTTCATATATAATTGTGAAGCATTTCTTTGCATTTTCTGTTCATCTTTCCTCATAATGAAAATTTACAAATATACAAAACTAAAAAATTGAACTGATTTGTATCATGATTTGTTTAGCAAATATTACTGCAACAGATCTTAGCAACACTCTTATAAATGTTGGGGTTGATTTAGATATTCTTTTGGGTATAGAGGTGCTGGTTACTCTTTTGGCCAGCCCAAGGATCTTGCATGCAGAGGTATTGCTGTCCTACAAGCATAACCTACAATGTAGGGGCGCACTCACAGGATAGTCAGTCTCTCCTGGCATTACATAAGGGGAATTAAGATGAAATGTAGTCCTCTGTTAAAACAGAGTTAGAAAGCAAGGGATAATTGGACTGGATGCACAGACAATCAGTACATATTAGGTCATACATACTGCCCTTACTTTTATATAATATGAGGACTTTATATTATTGTTCATAGCTAATTATAAAACCTATGACAATTTGAGAACATAAGAAATAGAGCTAATTCATGTATTGGAGCTTCTCAGCAGTATAGGGTAAGGAACTGGGAGACACAAAACTACTGTGCTATAGCACTCTATAGACCAGAAGCTGTCATTACAGCGTGACAAGCTTATCTCCTGAATTCTACCCTCAGGGTGCACCCAAAGTCGCGGATGTAAAACCCACTCCAGGCCGCGTTCGCGCTGTAAATGCAATCTTACACTGGGTGACCAATTAAGTCCCACCCAGCATGAAATGCCACTGCCAGATGTGTTTTCCATGCGCAGGGGAGGAAACATGGTGACCTGGTGGGGTGTTCGAGAAACAGAAGAGGCTGCCAGGAGTTGTGGGGGAGGCTGAAGGAGTTGTTTGGAATCTATCCAAGAAGCGTCCTGGTGTACTGGCATGGTCTCAGCACCTGGTGGTCATGGAATGTGGGAGGGCAAGTCGGGTGGGCACTGTGCTCCTTGTTTCTCAGATGGGTGCCTGATAGTACTGGTTGAGGAGGTCAGTGCCAGGTGGCATATCCTAATGCCCAGGGACAGCAAGAGAAGGCCACCCCACCTGACCCACAGGACTGTACAGAGATCATCACCCAGGTCAGTGGGCATAAGGTGGTGTGTCACATTGGCTTCAGTGCTGCAAAAAGTTCAATGATCTGTTGCGGTCAACAAGTATAAGTGCAGAAATGGCACGGACCTGTGCAGAGAACTTTAGTCGGGTGCCTGTTACTCGGAACGTTCAGGGATCTAAAAATGTGTACACCAACTGGACTGAAGCCAACCCTGCCAAGGCTGGGATGTCAGCACAACTAGCCTCAGTGCATTGCAGGGTGAGATGTGCCACAGTGACATGGCCTGCCTAATGCCCGGGTGGGAGGATGGGTGGGAATCAGGAAAGGACCTTCAGGGAGGTGAAGGCTTTCTATTTTTCCCTGTCAGGAGAAGAGCAGTCATAATGGCCTGGCAGGATGGGTGGAGGAGTGCCAAATCTGTGCATCTTCACAAAGCACAAGAGCGATGCACTAGAGCTGGAAAGCGACCGGCCAGCTCGCTCCTCTGGTCATGGCAAGGTGGGAGTCTCAGATGAAGGAAAGAATGCAGGTGACAGGTGTTGGTTCAGTAGGCACTGGAAACATAACGGGCTTCTCTCATCAGAAACTGAACTGTCATAACCAGAGGGCCCACTGAAGCTCCAATGCAGATAGCACTATGCAGCAGGTCTCCACTGTCTCCTCAGTCTGCCTAGCGTGCATAGTGACTTTGATGATTGAATGTACTGATCTTTTGCCTTCCTCCCGCAGGTGCGCCAAATGCAGAAACTGCCGGTGACCCTGAGGACCCCCCATTGAGCTCAGAAGAAAACATCACACCTGCACCAGCATCACACCATCTTTCTGAACCAGGAACCAGCACAGATACTCACACATCATTGGACATTAGTTATTCACCTCCATCAGTAATGCACAGTGGTGAGGGCACATCACACTCACATAAGGAGCTTGCAGAGGCAGAGAGGTCCCCTGTGGGGCACACCTGCAGACCAGGACCACATTGCGTCCAAGGCAGATGACAAGCCTCAGGAGTTGTCCATCAGGTGGCAGATGTCCAATGGGATGTGCAGGGAGAACTGGCAGAGACCCACGAAGGTCTGCATGCCATGGTCTCTGTCATGGAGGAGTCCATGTGGAGCATGAATTCTGCGTTGATCCTGAACACCGAGCACACAACCTCCTCCATTGAGAGAATGGTGACTCTTATGGAGAGACAGCTTCAGGAGAAGACTCAGGGGTTCCTAGGGTTGCACTTGGACCTGCAAGCCCTCACACAGGCAATGACATCAGGAGGCCACTGCCAGTGTGAGAGATGGATGAGGCACCTACTCTCCCAGCTGGGTCCAGTCCATAAATGGTGAACAGGGAGCTGCAAATGCACCTCATGATGGCAGGTGAGCTGCCTGTCATCTCTATGGGCTTCTCTCAAGGCATTCTGAATGAGGGCACTAGCTCCTCCACCCCTCTGCCAGTGGCCACTGCATCTGATGATGTTACAATGACTGAAGAGTTCCCAGCTATGGGGCTGCATGAACCCTCCCAGGTGGGGCCTGCTGAGGCTCTGGCAGCCAGAGATCGACCATCAAGGTCATCAGGGCCACCAAGACAGCAAAGTCAGGAGGCTGTCTCTAATATCACTGTCAGCAAGTGGGGGGCACCAAGACACAGCACCCTCATACCTAAGTTGAAGGCACCTTGAGCACAGTAGGGGTGTCTCACAGGTGACATTTTTTGTGTTAATTTTTTTTCTCTTATTCATTCATGTGATGTGGGCTTTACTGGCCCATCTCTAGTTGTCCTTGAGAAGGTGGCGGTGAGCTGCCTTCTTGTGCCATGTGGTGTAGGTACAACTACAGTGCTGTCAGGAAGGGAGTTCCAAGAGTTTGACCCAGCGACAGTGAAGGAACAGCGATGTATTTCCGAGTCAGAATGGTGAGTGATTTGGAGGGGAACTTCCAGGTGGTGGTGTTCCCATCTATCTGCTGCCCTTGTCCGTCCTGGAAGGAGTGGCCGTGGTTTTGGAAGGTGCTGTCAAAGGAGCCTTAGTGAATTCCTGCAGTGCATCTTGTGGATGGTACACACTGCTGCTACTGTGCATCAGTGGTGGAGAGTGAATGCTTGTGGTGCCAATCAAGCAGGCTGCTTTGTCCTGAACGGTGTCAAGTTTCGAGTGTTGTGGGAGCTGCACTCATCCAGGCAAATGGGGAGTATTCTATCACATTCCTGTCTTGCACCTTGTAGATGGTGGACAGGCTTGGGGAGTCAGGAGGTGAGTTACTCGTTGCAGGATTCCTAGCATCTGACCTGCTCTTGTAACCACAGTATTTATATGGCTAGTCCAGTTCAGTTTCTGGTCAATGGTAACCCCCAAGATGTTGATAGTGGGGGGTATCAGTGATGGCAATGCCATTGAATGTCAAGGGGCAATGGTTAGATTCTTTCTTGTTGGAGATGGTCATTGCCTGCCACTTGTGTGATGCGAATGTTACTTGCCACTTGTCAGCACAAACCTTAATATCATCTAAGCCTAGCTGCATTTGGACATGGGCTGCTTCAGTATCTGAGGAGTCATGAATGGTGCTGAACATTGTGCAATCGTCAGCCAACATCCCTACTTCTGACCTTATGATGGAAGGAAGGTCATTGATGAAGCAGCTGAAGATGGTTGGGCCTAAGACACTATCCTGAGGAACTCCTGCAGTGATGTCCTGGAGCTGAGATGACTGACCTCCAACAACCACACCATCTTCCGTTGTGTTAGGTATGACTCCAACTAGTTGAGAGTTTTCTCCGATTCCCATTGACACCAGTTAGGGCTCCTTGATGCCACATTCGGTCAAAATTTGACTCTTGTGTTAGGGATGGACACTTTGTTTGTTTGTTTGTTAATGTGAAGTAACATAAACATTTATTTGACTTAAATGGGCTGAGTTAGCTGGATGGTTTGAATAGGTGCCAGAAGTAGCACTGGCTTGTAAAAGTATGGCATCGTGTGATGCTGGAGTACTTGGTTGGGTTCTCATTTATTGATTGTTAGCAAAGGAGACAGTGCCATTGGCTGGACAAGATATTGATGCCTTGGATGCCTAACAGAAGGTTCGCTGGATCAAAGCATGCCTGGTGTCCCAGCCTCCATGAAAGTTCCTGCCCTCTGCCTCAAGGTCCTCACCCTGCGCCTCCTTCCCCAGGCTCTTCCTCTGAGCCATCACTTGAGTCATCCTCCGCGGCCTGTGGAGCTGCTTCACTTTTCTCAGCCTCCAGTGGGTTCCCCCCTTGCCAGGTTGTGCAGAGCACAGCATGCGACGACTATGAGGGTGATATGCTCTGGAGGATACTGCAATGCTCCCCCTGACTGGTCCAGGCATCTGAAGCACATCCACAGCAGCCCAATGTCCTTTCCACCACCAATCTTGTGGAGGCATGACTCCTGTTGTATCTCTCCTCAGTCTCAGTTCTTGGGTGACAGAGTGGGGCCATCAGCCACGTTTTCAAGGGATAGCCCTCGTCACCCAGGAATTATCTATCCAATCATGCAGGAGCCACAAACAGCCTTGGTACCTTTGAGTGCCGCAAGATGTAAACATTGTGTGGGCTCCCAGGGTAACAGACACAAACTTGGAGAATCTGTGTCCTGTAGTCACAGACGATCTGAACATTCATTGAGTGAAACCCCTTTCTGTTCATGAGAGCTCCAGGCTCACCTGCTGGCACCTTGATGGCCATGTGAGTGCAATCT
Organism: Carcharodon carcharias; assembly: GCF_017639515.1. Lineage (NCBI taxonomy): Eukaryota > Metazoa > Chordata > Chondrichthyes > Lamniformes > Lamnidae > Carcharodon > Carcharodon carcharias. Next base: position 38,432,059 of record NC_054474.1, on the reverse strand, counting down.
ATTACACCCTAGATGTGGGGGAACCCAGTCATCACAGCAAAGCCTCGTGGTCTCTCTGCCTGGCTCCGCTCCCCCACTGAGCCCTGAAAAGAACCGAAGGCATAGAAGTTGAGGGCCACTCTGACCTTCAAAGCCACCGGCATGGGGTGTCCGCCACGCAGTTGGAGGCGATCGCCGGATCTATCATGTGACATATTGCTGTCTAGTGTGTGCCTGGAAAGGCAGAGTTTCCTACAGCACTGGACGCCGGGCATCTGGTGGTTGTTGGAGCAATGCCCGAACACTCTAGATGCTGGGTAGTGGCATCTTTGGCACCTGCCCTCCCATCTTGGCCTCCCTGCTGGTCATGCACCAACTGATCCTCTCCTCTTAAAGGTCTGTCCCTGGGAAGCAGCTCACACTCGCCCGGCCTCCTCTCCCTCTTGCCCCTCTCTTCCTCTTCAGATGAGGTTCCACCAGCGGAATACACTATCCCCAGAGGAGCAGTACCTTGGAAATGAAGGAGCACTGTGCTGCAATGCACAGAGGAACATTCCAGGGAAGGTAAGGATCTGAGATGCTGAAAGGCAGGCTTTCCAATCAATGAGATGCCAAGAAGCTCTGGGACAACTCTGTACTCACACAGCAAAGGGCTGACTATGACAGAGAAAGTGCTGCTGCTCTGGGGGCCTTATATCCTGCCCGTGAATAAGGAAATGATTAAAACATGAATTCCACACACTAATTTTGCCCATGCGATGAGCTAAATATCACATGGGCAACGTAAAATCGCAGTCAAGAGGCTTTTTAATGACCTCAATTGGCCCTTTGGTGCTGCTCCAACTCCTGCGCGTAACCTCTGACCTCAATTTTGCATGCATGCGCAATGACATCGCGACACACGCCATAGTAATTTACAAGAAGAAAACATGACAAAAAGCACATGCAGACATGGTGTTGCTCATGTTAATTTAGATAGTACACTGTTTTGCACAGCTGATATAGTACACCATGTAATGCACAGTGCACTATACTGCTATTAAAATAGAGCAGCTTCTCTTGAACTAAGGTTCTGGTCACTGAATAACAAAATCTAATTATTGTTAAATGGGTTTTAGGTAAACAGAGCTTCAAATCAATCAAACTTCAATTACCATTTGTGTAGGAATAGTGCAAATTAAAAATTGAAAATTTTAGGCCGCTGGTCAGCAGCTCGACCTTAATTGGCTGGCTTTCTTTTTCTATTCTAAGATTGTTTACATCTGTAACAAAAGGTTACGTCTACAATCCTGTAACAATTGGGTTAATGCACACCCATGGCACAGGAACATTTACGCATATCATGTGAAGTGTGGGCCTGGTTAACTTTTGCAATCAATCACTCACCCCTAAATTGTCTTGATTCATTGCATATGGAAAACACATGAAAATGGTCAGGCCTGCAAGCTGGCTAGCTGCCATGCACAAACTCTGGCCAAATGACAGCACCTAATGGAAGTTTGTTCACCCTTAAAGGAGAGGCATTCTTTTTTCTCTATCAGAAGCACTAATAGCTGTCAAAATAGCTGAAAGCAGCCATGGGTGTCTGTTTTGGTGGCAGAAGCTATCCTCCTACAAATATAGAATCCCAAGTTGCATGGACGGAGGTGACAGAGTAGATTAATAACATTTCCCTAGTCCCTCAGACCTGCGAGTAAATGTGAAAGAAGTTTTAGTCAACCATTTGCGTCAAGTGCCAAGGTGACTAGGTGTTTCCCTGCACTTTTGCTGCAATTTTTTCCATGAAAGCTGTACATTCAAGATTTAACACTTTCTTGCCCTCTCCGGAATACAGGACAAAGACATGTTTCTCTTTAAATAGCATTTATATGCAATTGAAGATGAGTGTACATTTGCAGCAGAGCATAGTAAAAAACTGTCACTGGAAAATTTCAAGTTCTGTTCCACATTGGAGTGCTGTGCAGTGTTCTGATCTCCATATTATTGAAAGGACGTTGAGGCACTGATGAAAGTGCAAACAAGGGGTTATAATCATCAGGAGAGACTGAACAAGCTGGGGCTCTTCCATAAGAAAGGATTTAATAGGATAGACAAAGAGATGTTCACACCTGCAGTAGATTCAAAAACTAGGGTGTCATAAATATATCACAGTAACTAATAAATTCAAAAGGTAACCCAGGAGAAATCTCTTTACTCAAAATGTAGTTAGAATGAACCTCACTAATATTTTGTTTTATTCGTTCATAGGATGTGGGTGTCCATGGCTAGGCCAGCATTTATTACCCATCCTTAATTGCCCTTGTTCAGAGGGCATTTAAGAGTCAACCACATTGCTGTGGGTCTGGAGTCACATGTAGGCCAGACCAGGTAAGGATATTAGTGAACCAGATGGGTTTTTACAACAATCAACAATGGGTTCATGGTCAATATTCGACTTTTAATTCCAGGTTTTTATTGAATTCAAATTCCATCATCTGCTATGGTGGGATTTGAACCCAGATCCCCAAAATATTACCCAGAGTTGCTAGTCTAGCAATAATACCACTATACCATTGCGTCTCCATGTAATACAAGGAATAATTGAGACAATTAGCATAGGAGCATTTAAGGGAAAGCTAAATAAACACACAAGGGAGTGAAGAATGGAAGGGTATGCGAACAAAGGTAGTCAAAAAGGAGTGGGTGCTCATATGAACCATTAGCACCAGCATAGGTCAGTTGGACCAAATTGCCTCTTCCTGTGCTTTTATTTTATTTGTTCATGGGATGTGATTATCGCTGGCTAGGCCAGCATTTATTGTCCATCCCTAATTGTCTTGAGAAGGTGGTGGTGAGCTGCCTTCTTGAACTGCTACAGTCCATGTAGTGAGCTGTGTTCTTGAATTGTTGTAGTCCCTGTGGCATAGGTACACCCACAGTGCTGTTAGGGAGTGACTTCCAGGATTTTGACCCAGCGACAGTGAAGGAACGGCAAAACATTTCCAAGTCAGGATGGTGAGTGGCTTGGAGGTGAACTTCCAGGTGGTGGCATTCCCATCTGTCTGCTGCCCTTGTCCTTCTAGGTGGTAGTGGTCGTGGGTTTGGAAGATGCTGTCTAAGGAGGCTTGGTGAGTTCCAGCTGTGCATCTTGTAGATGATACACACTACTGCCACTATGCTTCAGTGGTGAAGAGAGTGAATGTTTAAGTTGATGGATGGGCTGCATGTCAAGCAGGCTGCTTTGCCTGGATGGTGTCAAGATCCTTGAGTGTTGTTGAAGCTGCATTCATCCAGGCAAATGGCCCTGATTTGTGACTTCTCAATGGTGGACTAGGTTTGGGGAGTCAGGAGGTTAATTACGCACCTCGGAAATCCCAACCTCTGACCTGCTCTTGTAGTCATAGTGTTTATATGGCTAGTCCAGTTTAGTTTCTGGTCAATGGTAACCCCCAGGATGTTGATGGTGGGGGATTCAGAAATAATAATGCCATTGAATGGCAAGAGGTGATGGTTGGATTGTATCTTGTTGGAGATGGTCATTGCCTGACAATTGTGTGGTGCAAATTTTACTTGCCACTTGTCAGCCTAAGCCTGGATATTGTCCAGGTCTTACTGCATTTGGACACGGACAGCTTCAGCATCTGAGGAGTCACAAATGGTGCTGAACATTGTGCAATCATCAGCGAACATACCCACTTCTAACCTTATGATGGAAGGAAGATCATTGATGAAGCAGCTGAAGATGGTTGGGCCTAGGAATCTACCCTAAGGAACTGCTGCAATGATATACTGGAACTGAGATGATTGACCTTCATTAACCACAGCCATCTTCCTTTGTGCTAGGTATGACTCCAACCAGCACAGATTTTTCCCCCGGATTTCCATTGACCCCAGTTTTGCTAGGGCTCCTTGATGCCACTATCGATCAAATGCTGCCGAGGTGTCAAGGGCAGTTACTCTCACCTTGGCCCAGGTTGGGAGATAATAGGTTATCTTAATTGAAGGCTAGCTGTATCAGATCCAGCAAGACTGGCAATGCACTGTTGTATACTATCGATACTGAAAAAGAGTGCACAATGCAAAATCTTCCTATTGCTTTTTATATTGTTGGCAGACTCCCACCTGAGTATCTGCTGGAAACTCACAAATAGGAAGATTGGAATACCTGGTGCATTAGCATTAACATTTAAAAATTCATATCCACTTGTATAGGTGGATAATATTTATCTGCCTGTTCAAAAGACTCAATAATTTGCCCAGTCTGTACAAAGGGATAGAACAAAATGGGTGGCAAAAAGTCCTGAATGGCAAAACAAATGTAGATACAAAATAGGATGAAAGGTCAAGTGATGGAGTGGTACTGCACCCAACTCCATTTAGGTGGATGTCTGCAATTAGCAATACTATATAAATCATTGGCATCATTTAACATCTCATTTGAAAGACAACGCCTCCAACAGTACAGTACTGATTCAGTAGTGTACTGGAGTGTCATCCTAGATTTCTTTATGCTCATGGGATGAATCTTATCTTTGTCGGGCGGGCCGGGCTGGAGCGGGCCAATTAAGGCCCGCCCAGCATAAAACGAGTTCCGTAGTGCTCAGCGCTACCTGTGCGGGTAGGGGGAGGAGAGAAAATCAAGGCCTGTCAGTGTCACATCAGTGTCACATGAGATGGGACATGTTTGTCAAGTTCACCACATTTACTTATTAATTTTATAAAACCTTCAGGAAATCTCATCCTGCCCGTGGATGAGGTTTTCTGGAAAACTCGAAAGCTTATGGTTGGCTGGACAGCGGTGTTAATGACGTTAATGACTTTCTTAATGGCCTTAATAGGCCTTTGACAGTTTGGCGGGCGCCTGCCGAATGCAATATTGAAATGACGTGTGATGACATCAGGACGCATGCCCAACGTTATCTCGTGTCATTTTATGCGTCGGTGTGTCGAGCCCGCCCCCACACGCCGACGCCAATATTTTGGTCCAAGGCTCTGAATTGGGTCTTGAATCCACAAAACTCTGATTCAGAAGCAAGAGTAACACCCACAGCCTAGGCTGTTTTGGATTTTGTATTATATCACTTCATCAGAATTAAGCATTAATGACAATGACATTTTAACAGGCATTGAAGAAAATATGTTTCTATCCAATTAATGTATTAATAATTCTCACATTATAACACTATCGTTCCATGGATAGGGAACTGAGTAGACATAGAATAATTGTGACATTATCATTCAAGTGTTTCTTCGTCAGTTCTTACTTAAGTATGGCATCACACCCATGGGGAATCTGCTATCTCACTACTTTATATCTTTCACAGTAACCTCATGTAATAAATTATGCAGTTTCCTCAACCCACATTAGGTAGGGTTTCAGTGGCTCATGAGATGAATGTCCTTGACATCCTCACAGGAAGTTATATTCTATGGATCCAGTGCTGCATTAGAAGAGAAAGCAAGGATGAGTTATAACTAAAGGATCCATATTTTGCTTCTTTTTTGTAATAATGGTCATAATGAAAAAATCCAAAAACTTAATCAACAGCAAATTTTTATTGAAATAAATGTAAGCTTTTTTATATATGCGTATAAGTAAAGCTGTAAAACTAGACTATGTTCAATCAACCATAACATGCAGTGCTTTATTTTTCACAACACTTACAGTCAGGAACACTAAACCTTATCCTTTTTTTCTGATCCAATAGGTTTTGTCTCTGAAAAAGTAAATATTCATAATACAGATTACAAGCAAAAATTTTAGTGCAACGATGTGTGAAATGTTCTGACAGATGACCTCAGAGCAACTCCAAAGAGAACTATTAGCACAATACCTGTTTTTGCTGATGGCCAGATACACAGGTAAGGTGCTATGTAAAAGAAAGCTATTTTATTCTTTATGCTGAGATTACCTAACCCAACAAAGACAAAGATCAAACCTCAGACTTCCTTGACCATGACCTGGCCAACAGTGTGGCATAGGATTTATGCCTGAAATTCCTCAACTGCCATATTTCAAATATTGGCTGGTTTGTTGAAGAGAGGTATCATCCACCGGGGATAGGCATGGAAGGACTAGTCTGGAGAGTCATTCTGTGGCCTTATAAATCCACTTTGTAGTAACACTGGCACAGACTTGTAAGAAGGCCTAGCCTCTGGACTAAGGCATTATTACATATTAAGTAAAGTTTGAGACATCGGGAAGAATTTAAAATAAAAATAATGAATCACACAAAATTTGGGAGGGGGGAATAGGGGTGGGTGGGTTGCCAATTATTTAAAATATATTTCAATGAATTTATCTAATGGGTCACTAAGGCATTATGGTCAAGGAAGTTTTAGGTTTTCCAGCAGTTTCTGTGTCTTAGGTTTGATCTTGCTAACCTCAGCTAATCTTAGTGGGGAGCTAATGGCATAGTGGTATTGTCACTGGACCAAAGACCCAAGATAATGCTCTGGGGACCTGGGTTCAAATCCTACCATGGTGGAATTTGAAATCAATAAAAATCTGGAATTCAATGAAACTATTGTAGAAATTGCTTTTAAAACCTATCTGATTCACTAATCCACTTTAGGGAAGGAAATCTGTTGTCCTTACCTGGTCTACATGTGACTCCAGGCCCACAGCAGTGTGGTTGACTCTTAAATGCCCTGCTGAAATGGTCATGCAAGCCACTCAGTTGTAACAAACTGCTATAAAAATCTTGAAACCAGATGAACCACCTGGAAGTAACCTAGGCAACAGCAATCACAGACCTGTCAACCCTGCAAAATCCTCCTTACTAGCATCTGTGGGGATAGTATGAAAATTGGGAAAGCTGTCTCACAGACTAGTCAAGCAACAGCCTAACATAGTCATCCTCATGGAATCATACCTTACAGACTCTACTATCACATCCCTGGATATCTCCTGTCCCACCGGCACAGTGGTATACAATCGGGAGGGAGTTGCCCTGGGAGTCCTCAACGTTGACACTAGACCCCATGAAGTCTCATGGCATCAGCTCAAACATGGGCAAGGAAACCTTCTGCTGTTTACCATGTACTGCCCTTCCTCAGCTGATGAATCAGTGCTCCTTGGAGGAAGCACTGACGGTGGCAAGGGTGCAGAATGTACTTTCGGTGGGGGCCTTCAATGCCCATCACCAAGAATGGCTCGCTCGCACCACTACTGTCCGAGTTGGCCGAGTCCTAAATAACATAGCTGCTAGACTGGGCCTACGGCAGGTGGTGAGGAAAACAACAAGAGGCAAAAACATACTTGACCTCATCCTCACCAACCTGCCTGCCACAGGTGCATCTGTCCATGACAGTATCTGTAGGATTGACCATTGCACAGTCATTGTGGAGACAAAGTCCCACCTTCACATTGAGGATAGTCTTCATCATGTTGTGTGGCATTACCACCATGCTACATGGGAACAGATCTAGCAACTCAAGACTGGACATCCATGAGGCACTGTGAGCCATCAGCAGCAGCAGAATTGTACTGGAACAAAATCGTCCTTCCTCAGCTGATGAATCAGTGCTCCTTGGAGCAGCACCAGGCATACCTAAAAATGAGGTGTCAACCTGATGAAGCTAGAATAAAGGGCTACTTGCATACCTAACAGCTTAAGCAGCAAGTGATAGACAGAGCTAAGCGATCTCACAACCAACGGATCAGATCTAAGCTCTACAGTCCTGCCACAACTGATCATGAATGGTGGTGGACAATTAAACAACTCACTGGAGAAGGAAGCTCAACCAATATCCCCATCCTCAATGATGGAGGAGCCCAGTACAGCAGTGCAAAATATAAGACTGAAGCATTCACAACAATCTTCAGCCAGAAGTGCCGAGCGAATGATCCATCATGGCCTCCTCCAGAGGTCCCCAGCATCACAGATGCCAGTCTTCAGCCAATTTGATTCACTCCACGTGATATCAAGGAATGGCTGAAGGCACTGAATACTACAAAGGCTATGGGCCCTGACAACATTCCGGCAATAGTACTGAAGGCTTGTGTTCCAGAACTTGCCTTACCCCTAACCAAGCTGTTCCAGTACAGTTACAACACTGGTATCTACCTGGCTATGTGGGAAATTGCCCAGGTATGTCCTGTACACAAAAAGCAGGGCAAATCCAACCCAGCCAATTACCGCTCCATCAGTCTACTCTCGATCATCCGTAAAGTAATGGAAGGGGTCATCAACAGTGCTATCAAGCAGCACTTGCTTAGCAATAAGCTGCTCACTAATGCCCAGTTTGGATACTGCCAGGGCCACTCAGATCCTGACCTCTTTGCAGCCTTGGTTCAAACATGGACAAAAGAGCTGAACTCCCGAGATGAGGTGAGAGTGACTGCCCTTGACATCAAGGCAGCATTTGACTGAGTGTGGCATCAAGGAGCCCTAGGAACATGGAGTCAATGGGAATCAGGGGAAAAACTCTCCGCTGGTTGGAGTCATACATAGCACAAAGGAAGATGGTTGTGGTTGTTGAAGATCAGTCATATCAGCTCCAGGATATCACTGCAAAAGTTCCTCAGGATAGTGTCCTTGGCCCAACCATTTTCAGCTGCTTCTTCAATGACCTTCTTTACATCATAAGGTCAGAAGTGGGGATGTTCGCTGATGACTGCACAATCTTCAGCACCATTCGCGACTCCTCAGATAAAAGCAGTCCATGCCAGGCACAAGTCAGGAGTGTGATGGAATACTCCCCACTTTCCTGGATGAGTGCAGATTCCACAACACTGAAGAAGCTGGACAATGTCCAGGACAAAGCAGCCTGTTTAATTGCCACAAACATTCACTCCCTCCACCACCGACGCACAAGAGCAGCAGTGTGTACCATCTACAAGATGCACTGCAGGAATTCACTAAGGCTCCTTAGACAGTGCCTTCCAAACCCACGACCACTACCACCTAGAAGGACAGGTGCTGCAGATAGGTGGTTATAGCAACACCTGGAGGTTCCCCTCCAAGCCACTCACCATCCTAACTCGGAAATATATTGCCATTCTTTCACTGTCACTGGGTCAAAATTCTGGAACTTCCTTCCTAACAGCACTGTGGGTGTACCTACATCACATGGACTGGAGCGGTTCAAGAAGGCAGCTCGCCACCACCTTCTTAAGGCAGCTTGGGATGGGCAATAAATGCTGGCCCAGCCAGCGAAGCCCACATCCTGTGAATGAATTTTAAAAAAGCATAGAGAAAAAATAATTTGCCTTTATCTCGCACCTTTCCTGACTGCACAGCATCCTAACCGATTTCACAGCTATTCACGTGCTTTTGCAATATAGTCTCTACTGTAATGTGACAATCAATTAGTGCCATCAATTATGCACAGCAAGGCCCCATAAACAGCCATAAGATAATTCATAAACTAGTATGTTATGGTAATATTGGTTGAGGGATTAACATAGGTCAGAACACAGAGAGACTCCTCAGCTCAGTTTCAAATAGTGCTATGGGATCTGTCACTTTCACCTGAGACACAGCCTTAGTCTAACATCTCAACCGAAGGACAGAACCTCCAACAGAGCAATGCTCCCTGTGTATTTTATTGAATTTAAAGCCTTGATTATGTGTTCAAGTCTCAGTGGAGTGAGGCTTGAGACTACAACCTTCTGACAGGGAGTGCTTATCCAAGTGCCAAGCCTCTTAAGACAAATCCTTTTTAAAACATTTCAGTATACTACACTTTTAGTAATTTTCTCTTTACTGACACATTATTATTTTTCTTTATTCATTCACTGGATGTGAATGTTTCTGGCAAGGCTGGCATTTATTGTGCACCGCTAATTGCTCTTGAGAAGATTATGGTGAACCGCTTTCTTCAATGCAATTGAGTAACGTGCTAGACCATTTCATACAGTAATTATCAACCACGTTGCGTGGGTCTGGAGTCACTTATAGGCCAGACCAAGTAAGGACGGCAGGTTTTCTTTCCTAAAGAACGTTGGTGGACCAGATGGATTCATATGAGAATCCAGCAGTGTTATGATCACCAATACTGATACTAGATTTTTATTCCAGATGTATTAAATTAACTGAATTCCCTGCTGCCACGGTGAGGTTGAACTCATGTCTCTGAATTGCTAGCCCAGTAACATAACCACTTTGCTACCAAACCAAATAAACTAATTGTGCTTTATTTTTAACTTATTAATTGTGTCCATCATGACACAGCTCCCATAGTGGTAACGCTATTGGAGTAGTAATTCAGAATAGTAATCCCACTATAACAGCTGTGGAATTTGAATGTATTTAATAAATAAATTTGGAACAAAAAAGCAGGTATTATTAATGATGACCATGGAACCAACAGATTGTTGTAAAAACCCATATGGTTCACTAGTGTCCTTTAGGGGAGAAAACCTGCCGTCCTTTCCCAGTGTGGCCTATACATGGCTGCACACGCACAGCAATGTGGTTGCCTCTTATCTGCCTTTTGAAATGGCCAAGCAAGGCACTCATTTAATGGCCATTTGTGAAGGGTAATAAATGCTGGCCTTGCCAGCGATGCTTACATCCTGTGAATGAATTTTTAAAAAGGCATCCATGCTATTGAATATCAATCTAAGGCAAGGCCCTGAAAGGTAAAGGACTCTCCATTTTGCCATGAGTGTAAAGAAAGGAAATAGAAAGAAAGGACTAGCATTTATATATCACCTTTCTTAACCTCAGGACGTCTCAAAAAGCTTTACAGCTAATGGTATAGTTTTGAAGTTTAATATAGGAAACAGAGCAGCCACTTGCACACAGCAAGTTCCACAAATGGTAGTGAGTAAATGACCAAATAACCCCTTCTAGTGGTGTTGGCTGAGATATAAATATTGGCCAGAACAACCAGGCAGAACTCCTGCTGCTCTTTTCCAAGTACAACCGTGGCATGTTTTAGATCAAGCTGAAAGGACAGGCAGGGTTTGGTTTAGCATATCTTCTGAAAGATGGCATCTCCAGTTGTACAGCATCCTCTCAGTGCTGCACTGACTTGGCAGCCTAGGTTATGTTCTGCCACCTTTGGACTGCATCTTGAACCAACAATCTTCTGACTGAGAAGTGAGAGTGCTACTGCTGGGCCAAGACTGATACTTTAAAGGGTTAAAAAGAACTTTAATTAACCTTTCCTTAGTGTCAAAAGATAAAAAAATGAAGTTCATTATTTTATTTTCCATTTTTCTGTCATTCTCTCCTAAGGTGGCAACTCCTGTGTCAATGGACAATTCTTTAAAACCTTATCTCGTTGACCTTTTTCCACCTGTGAATTTGAATTGTGAGCATCAGTAGTCTAAGGCAGCTGTAAGGCACAGCTGAGCCCGATCCTATTCACACACATACAATTTATACCCTCCCCATCCCAGGGACACTGAGGCCAACTACGCAATGCCACTGCTGTTCATCTGAGACAACTTAGTATAGACCAGAGATCAAATTTAGAGCTGACTTGCAATCCAAATCTGTATGTCTCAGCACCACACACATTCTGGGATAGAAATGGGTTGTTACACTTGTTTTTTCACTAAAAACAGAGACAAAAATGAGCAATTTTGCTATCACCTTTGTTCCACTCTGGCAGAACTAGGGCAACATGCCCAAAGGTCACCTGAGCAACATCCAATGCCATGTTGGCCATGGACAATTTCAAGTATTTGGTCCAAAAGTATATGTTAGACATGCAGAGGTGGGACCTAATACCTGTTTTAGAACCCCTCAGTGAAATTGGGTTGTGTAGTAATCATAGTTTCATTTAGTGTGTAATGTACCTTTAAGGATAATACTTTGTTAGGCAAGATCACATAATCTGTAGTAACCAATAGGAAAGTAGCACGAGCTACCTCTACAGTCAGTGTAGAGATAGAGTTAGAGTTGAAAGCACATATGTAGTTGCTGCTAAGTATATTGTAAACAAACTTAATGTTTCCATGCAAGAAGTGACTTCAGATCAACTCGATCGTTAATAGTACAACTTGGCTACGCTACAACAAACTGGCAATGAGGATAAAACAGGATTGAAGAGAAAAAATCAAGATTGAAAGAAAACGGCACTGTAGCTCATTCAGTGACTAAGTAACTCCGTTAGAATTGAAGAAGTTATCCCCTCTCAAAATGCCACAATTTCAGAGAATTTATCCTTTTGAACCTGCCACAGACAATTGGTCTCAATACATAAAATACCTAACATTCTCTTTTCAAGCTAGCAAGAGTACGGGGGAAGAGAAGAGGTGAGTGATCCTCTTGAGTACTTGTGGGAGCAAAACCTAGTCTGATTCAAAGTTTGGTGGCATCCAGTGCTCCAGATTTGAAAAATTTTGATGAATTGGTGGACCTCACAAAGGGTCATTTTCAACCAAAGCCCTCAGTCACGATGCAGAGGTTCAGATTTAATTCATGAAAAAGAACCCCAGTGAGACATTTGCATGCTACGTGGCAAATTTGAAGCAGTTAATGAAACATTGTGAGGTTGGTTCGACACTGAACGATATGCTCAGAGTTCGTTTAGTGTGTGGTGTGAAAGAAGGCACTATTCAGAAAAGATTATTGTCAGAAGTGAATCAGGATCTCAAGAAGGCACTAGGGATAGTCATGGCCATGGAAAGTGCAGTAAGAGATTCAAAACCAATACAGGGTGTGCAAAATGGCACCGTCCTCCACATCGGGAGGGAAACCTTAGCCGAAAGAGTCGCAAAAAAGCGAGACTCTGCTGAGAAGCGGGAAACAGCCCCACTAGCTGAGGAATAAAGAAAAATAACTTAGCAGCAAAATCAAAGAATAATTTTAATACAGGTTGAAACAGTTGGTCTTCTAGTGATTAGCAGTTTAAAAAACTTATCACAGAAATGGACATATAATGAGGCAGTGCAAGGAAAGATTCAAGCAGGCTTATAAACAAAAGAAGAAACCCAATGAAATCTACAATGTAGAAGAGCCTGAAACAACAAATTCAGACATTTACTTGTTTAATCTGAAAGTTAGAAAGACAGAACCAATATATGTCACAGCGAAAGCAAATAGCAAACCCACTAGAATGGAAGAGGACATGGGAGCTCCTGCTACATTAATTGGGGAACATACATTCAGGTATTTGAATAATGGTGAACATCAATTAAGTTTAGAAGAAACAGCCACCAAGCTAAAAACATATACAAGTGAAGACATTCAAGTAAAAGGCATAAGCAGAGTAACTGTCCATCACGGAAGCCAAATGGCAAAGCTACCAGTGTTCGTATTGAGAGGCAGAGGACCAAGCCGTCTAGGGTAAAATTGGCTAAAGGAAATCAAACTTGATTGGCCACTGGGATTCCAAAAGGAAACTGGAAGTGTTCCTGTTTTGAGAAAGGAGTGTGTAAGGACTCAACAACTGAAGAAATGCAGACTGTCTTAAGCCAAAACCTGGAAGAACAGCAGAAGGAACTCAAAGAGACCCTGCTTGATGACAGAGTTCAAGACGAGGTGAGCAACTTTTGAAGAGAAAAAGAAAACCTGTTGAAAGTCCTTCACACACGACAGGATTCCCTCAGATCAAAGTTTGTACCTCTGGAAAAGTATGAAGAGAAACAGAAAGAATTGAGCACTTCTCTGAAAAAACTGAAGAATGAGTTGGCAGAGAAGACACAACAATGCTCAATTTTCCAGGAGGCAGCAAACAAATACAAAAAAAAGATGGAAGAGCTAAAGAATCAGCTAAATGAAGCCAGAGATTTTGGAAGCAAAAGTCGCAGAATTCCCAAGAAGTAGACAGATAATGAAATTTTGGGAGACTCAGCCAATGAGCTCAGACAAGTTGAGCTTGCATCTGAGAGAAGTCTGGCCAATATTGAAGTCAAAAAGAAGGCCGAGATTAAAGTCTGTGCTAGAAAGAAGAAAGCACGAAGAAAGAAGGCACAAAAATACCAATAGGGCATTAATTCTGGTAGCATACGAATACGCTTTTGTACATAGGCCTGGCAATGAAATCGCAAACGCCTTAGTCATTTGCCTTTATAAGAAAATTATGAGCACGTCCCAGTTCCACTGGAACTTGTTTTACTGTTAAATTTCTTAGATTCCTCACTGGTACGTGCTTTTCAGGTCAGAGATTGGACAAGTCAGCACCCAGTCCTATCTCGAGTACGAGAACAAGTGCTACGTGGTTGGTCACAGGAGCCAATATCTGACAAAATGAAACCATACTTCAACAGTATACTTGAAATAACCAGCCAGGATGGCATCCTATTGTGGGGAGCACGAGTGATAGTTCCTCCAAAGGGAAGGGAGCCACTTTTAACTGAACTACACAGTGCCCATCCAGGAATTTCCCGAATGAAGGCCACAACACGCAGCTACCTATAGTGACCTGAAATGGATGGTGAAATAGAAAGTTTAGTAGAGCACCTTGTGCAATGTCAGCAACTGTAAAAGTTGCCAGTGACAGCTCCGTTACACCCTGGGTGTGGTTGCACATTTACTATGTTGGATCTTTCCCATTCAAAATGGTTGAACGTATCTGAAGTGAAGTCACCAACATCGGCCACTACAATTAAGATACTACGTCAGAGTTTTACCATTCACGGACTACTGGAAGTAGTCATTTCCGATAACAACATGACATTTACGAGTGCTGAGCTTCAACAGTTTATCAGCCTCAATAGTATCACTCATGTGAAAACTGCACCGTACCACCCTTACTGAAATGGACTGGCTGAAAGGGTGATTCAAAAGCTCAAGGCAGGCATGGAAAAGCTAACTGGCGATTCCTTGGCAACCAAGCTAGTACGCTTTCTTTTTCATTACATGGCCACCCCTCACATAACAACAGGTGTCACACCTGTGGAGTTATTGTTGAAAAATCGTCTCAGGACAAGATTGAGCTTAACAATGCTAAATTTAAAGGGAAGGTGGAAAGGAGTCAGAACAGCCAGAAAACTAGACACGACTGGAAAGTCAGGAGAGGAAATTTACTGTGGGAGAGCCAGTATACGTGAAGAGCTTTGGGGAAGGACCAAAGTGCTTACAGGGTGAACTAAATGTGGTGACTGGACTTCTATCTTACCGCGTGGAGGTGGAAGGCTGGATCATTCATAAACATGTGGACCATTTAAGGAAGGGAGAGACAAATCACCAAGATATAGTTCCACCAGTGACCATGACTGGGTCTGCGTTCCCTGTTGAGGATACTCAACCCAGGGCTGACATGTCTGAGTTGAGGATACAGAACTGCAAGCACCCACCGAAGCACCTGATGTTCAGGCAACTCTGAAAAAGGAGGTACCTGACCAAGAATTTGAAGTTGTGGAGCTGCGATGTTCCGCACATATCAGGAATCCACCCAAAAGACTGAAGTTGTAAATTACCACCCCATGCCCACGCAAAAGATGCAACACCTGCCCCTTCACTTCCTCTCTCCTCACCGTCCAAGGGCCCAAACAATCCTTTCAAGTGAAGCAGCATTTCACTTGCATTTCCCCCAACTTAGTCTACTGCATTCGTTGCTCCCAATGTGGTCTCCTCTTCACTGGAGAGACCAAACGTAAACTGGGCGACCACTTTGCAGAACACCTGCGGTCTGTCCGCAAGAATGACCCAAACCTCCCTGTCGCTTGCCATTTTAACACTCCACCCTGCTCTCTTGCCCACATGTCTGTCCTTGGCTTGCTGCATTGTGCCAGTGAAGCCCAACGCAAACTGGAGGAACAACACCTCATCTTCCGACTAGGCACTTTACAGCCTTCCGGACTGAATATTGAATTCAACAACTTTAGGTCTTGAGCTCCCTCCTCCATCCCCACCCCCTTTCTGTTTCCCCCTTCCTTTTGTTTTTTCCAATAAATTATATAGATTTTTCTTTTCTCACCTCTTTCCATTATTTTTAAATATTTCTAAATCTTTTATGCTCTCCCCACCCCCACTAGAGCTATACCTTGAGTGCCCTACCATCCATTCTTAATTAGCACATTCGTTTAGATAATATCACCAACTTTAACACCTATGTGTTCTTTTGTTGTGTTGTTTGTGACATCTTTTGATGATCTGCTTCTATCACTGCTTGTTTGTCCCTACAACCACACCAACACCCTCCACTTCTCTTTCTCTCTCTCTCTCTCTCTCTCCCCACCCACCCCCCCCCCCCCCCCCCCACACACACACACACACACACACACACACACACACACACACACACACACACACACACACCTTAAACCAGCTTATATTTCAACTCTTTCTTGGACTCGAACTCAAGGTTTGTCAAAGGGTCATGAGGACTCGAAACGTCAACTCTTTTCTTCTCCACCGATGCTGCCAGACCTTCTGAGTTTTTCCAGGTAATTCTGTTTTTGTTTTGTAAATTACTTACCCAGTGTAAATATTATGTTGTCTTGAAAAATATGTACTTGTAAACATAATATATATAGCTAAGTTAAAGGGGGAGGAATATAGTAGTTATGGTATTATGTAGTGTGTAATGTACCTTTAAGAATAATACTTGTTAGGCAAGATCACATGATCTGTAACCAATAACCAATGGATAACCAATAGGACAGTAGCACAAGCTACCTCAACAGGCAGCGTGGAGATAGAGCTATAGAGTTGGAGTTGAAAGCACACGTGGTTGCTACTGAGTATATTGTAAATAAATGTAATGTTTCCACCCAACAAATGTCTACAGATCAACTCTATCATTAATAGTGCAACTTGGCCACCCTACAACAGGCTGTCAACCTGCCCCACTCATGTTTTGCTGTTTTGGATGCAGCCCAAGCAGCTTCCACAAAAAGGGTAACGAAAGAGCTTTTAAAATTTCTACGTGGAGGCAGGAGGCAGAAGGTGTGTTCACTAGCTCAACACCAGGGGCAGGATATTGAGGTCGGCGAGTGGGACGGGGTGGGGGGGGGGGGGGGGGCCTGCTCGCTGATGCATAACTTCTGACATCACCCCGCATCATTTCAGGTCAGTGGGGGTGCAGCCGAATCAGCTGTATGCCCGCCGACCTGTCAGCGGCCAATTGAGGCCATTTGAAAACTAATTCAACTAGTTAAAAGACCTAAAAACAAAAAAACTGCGGATGCTGGAAATCCAAAACAAAAACAGAATTACCTGGAAAAACTCAGCAGGTCTGGCAGCATCAGCAGAGAAGAAAAAAGTTGACGTTTCGAGTCCTCATGACCCTTCGACAGAACTTGAGTTCGAGTCCAAGAAAGAATTGAAATATAAGCTGGTTTAAGGTGTGTGTGGAGGGGCGGTGGGGGAGAGAGAGAGAGAGAGAGAGAGAAGTGGAGGGGGGTGGTGTGGTTGTAGGGACAAACAAGCAGTGATAGAAGCAGATCATCAAAAGATGTCACAAACAACACAACAAAAGAACACATAGGTGTTAAAGTTGGTGATATTATCTAAACGAATGTGCTAATTAAGAATGGATGGTAGGGCACTCAAGGTATAGCTCTAGTGGGGATGGGGAGAGCATAAAAGATTTAAAAATATTTAAAAATAATGGAAAGAGGTGAGAAAAGAAAAATCTATATAATTTATTGGAAAAAACAAAAGGAAGGGGGAAACAGAAAGGGGGTGGGGATGGGGGAGGGAGCTCAAGACCTAAAGTTGTTGAATTCAATATTCAGTCCGGAAGGCTGTAAAGTGCCTAGTCGGAAGATGAGGTGTTGTTCCTCCAGTTTGCGTTGGGCTTCACTGGAACAATGCAGCAAGCCAAGGACAGACATGTGGGCAAGAGAGCAGGGTGGAGTGTTAAAATGGCAAGCGACAGGGAGGTTTGGGTCATTCTTGCGGACAGACCGCAGGTGTTCTGCAAAGCGGTCGCCCAGTTTACGTTTGGTCTCTCCAATGTAGAGGAGACCACATTGGGAGCAACGAATGCAGTAGACTAAGTTGGGGGAAATGCAAGTGAAATGCTGCTTCACTTGAAAGGAGTGTTTGGGTCCTTGGACGGTGAGGAGAGAGGAAGTGAAGGGGCAGGTGTTGCATCTTTTGCGTGGGCATGGGGTGGTGCCATAGGAGGGGGTTGAGGAGTAGGTGGTGATGGAGGAGTGGACCAGGGTGTCCCGGACGGAGCGATCCCTACGGAATGCCGATAGGGGGGGTGAAGGGAAGATGTGTTTGGTGGTGGCATCATGCTGGAGTTGGAAATGGCGGAGGATGATCCTTTGAATGCGGAGGCTGGTGGGGTGATAAGTGAGGACAAGGGGGACCCTATCATGTTTCTGGGAGGGAGGAGAAGGCGTGAGGGCGGATGTGCAAGAGATGGGCCGGACACGGTTGAGGGCTCTGTCAACGACCGTGGGTGGAAAACCTCGGTTAAGGAAGAAGGAGGACATGTCAGAGGAACTGTTTTTGAAGGTAGCATCATCGGAACAGATGCGACGGAGGCGAAGGAACTGAGAGAATGGGATGGAGTCCTTACAGGAAGCGGGGTGTGAGGAGCTGTAGTCGAGGTAGCTGTGGGAGTCGGTGGGTTTGTAATGGATGTTGGTGGACAGTCTATCACCAGAGATTGAGACAGAGAGGTCAAGGAAGGGAAGGGAAGTGTCAGAGATGGACCACGTGAAAATGATGGAGGGGTGGAGATTGGAAGCAAAATTAATAAATTTTTCCAGGTCCTGACGAGAACACGAAGCAGTACCAAAGTAATCATTGATGTACTGGAGAAAGGGGGCTGGAGTAGGACTGGAACAAGGAATGTTCCACATACCCCATAAAGAGACAGGCATGGCTGGGGCCCATGCGGCTACCCATAGCCACACCTTTTATTTGGAGGAAGTGAGAGGAGTTGAAGGAGAAATTGTTCAGCGTGAGAACAAGTTCAGCCAGACGGAGGAGAGTAGTGGTGGATGGGGATTGTTTGGGTCTCTGTTCGAGGAAGAAGCTAAGGGCCCTCAGACCATCCTAGTGGGGGATGGAGTTAAAAGACCTGCCCGTCCAACTTTAAAGGTTGGCAGGCAGGCTGGGAGCCCTGGCGGGCTTCAGAAAAAACATGAAACCTCATCCACGGACGGGATGATGTTTCATGAGGGTTTTTAAAAATTTAATAAAAGTTTAATTAAAAGTGAAGGATATGTCCCAACTCATGTGACAGTGTCACATGAGGGGACATGTCAGGTAAGTTTTATTTTTCTTCATTTGCCATTTTTAAACTTAACGCCGATCTCCCTGAGGCAGCACTTAGCCTCAGGGAGATGAATGCACTCTTTCATGCGCATGCGCTAAAGAGCTCACTCTTGGCTGAGGGAATTCCCCCCCACCCCCCACCCGCACAGGGAGCGCATGGCACTTCCTAACAGACATCACGCTGGGCAGGCTTTAATTGGCCCGCCCACGTAAAATGGCGGCGCGTCCCCGAGCGGGGGAATAACTCCCCCGCTCCTGAACTTCCCCCCCGATGGGGGGATAATTCTGCCCCATTCTTATTGGCTGCAACCCTCCAGCTATCCTCCCCTCCCTCTCCCATACTTCGTCGAGGTTTCTACAGATAAGGCAAGTGGACAAAAATGTAACCCTCCATTGAGGATTCAAGCTGCCTGAGCAAGTGCAACAGATGCCAGCAATTGATTCAGAATACCATGTTAAGGCTCAGCTTGGGTCTCTCAGTTCAGTTGACAGATGTTTGTGGGGTGCTTTATGCAGGTTCAAAACTTTCCACCCAATCTACCAATCCAATGAGCAACTGGGAAGCAAATCAGCCATGTATAAAGTTAAAGGGCACACCTTCCATGCCCAATCCTCCAAATTCATGTTGCACACTGTCAAAACATTAAAAATTGGGATTGTATCCAACATTACACAAGCGAAAGGCTTACTGTAATCAGCTTCAACACCAATACATAACTTTTGTGCTGAATCTATTGTTTGTAAAAATGTTTGTGAACCTTATTACTGCCAGTATGGCAATACCACTGCAGATACTAATGCGAATGACAGGCAATATTTATCCTCCAATGGAATTGTATTTACCTCACTGAATCTCTAAAGATGGAACATGTGAACATTTGTGTCCTTGATAAATCTGGTAACCAGAATTCCATTTCTGAGGCACTGATGTGTTGCACAGAAGGTGTCCCTAAAGGCACCTCAAGATTGAAAACCTTGACCTTTGTTCCACACTGGTAGAACTAGTCACAGTACATTGACTTGATATATGACTACCACAGAACGAGAGAAAGAGGAATGGGAAGGTTTTAGTTGAGATAAATAGTTGTTCAATACTATATACTAAAATCTATTAAATTGTTCCAAAGAATTTAAAAACCCATGAAATATTACCCAGAACTATATAGAATTGTCTAGCTTAAAGATTATGAAGACCATTATTTCATGATTAAAAATATTAATGGAATAGATTTATTGAGGGCATTTTTCAACTGCCAGCAGTCCAGATCTCACCTGAAAAGCAGACAAGCAACAACTGAAAATTGGGGAGATAGCTCAGTTACCCCATTAACACTCAAAGTGCATCTGTAGCAATTTTCAGGCAGGCCTTTAAGAGGTGGTAGGCTGCTTAAATATGCATATCAGGATACTACGTTAATTGCAGGATCCCAATCGTACTTTCCAAGTTAAATGCATATGCTCTGTCCATTGAGGCCATTATAGTCAATACAGTAATCTTTAAAGGGACCAGCTCAGCAATAAACTTAGAAAATGCATAAAATATTCTTCCTGGGCACTTAAAAATCTCAGAACCTCAGCAGGCCTATTCAAAGCACCCCCCCACCAGGATTATCTATGGGCTGTCTGTTGTAGCAGTCCTATCCAGTCAGCATTATTTCAATACCAATATTATTGAACTGCAACATCTAACTGCAGCTGTGACAGCAATGTTTCTTGTCAATCTCAACAATACCCATGAGCTTATTGGATCTGTCAGTGAAGAACCAGCGCGAGCTGATGAGGAAATAAACATCAATGATTCACAACTGGACAGCAGAGATCAGCCAGAGGACAGGCAACTAGGGCAAAATCAGCTAACCAACTTGTGTCCCGACCTTGGCAACCTTCTGCTAACTTTGTTTTAATTTTTGTACACAAAAGTATGTCTGTCATTACGATCAATTCTCCATCTCGAACAGAGTCCAACTTCTGTACATATGAGGTAACAAGTGAAATTTGGAATGTGAAATCTATTTATTTTTCAAACATAAATCTAATTTCTTTTTTTTCACTTAGACACATAGAATAGACACATGGAAACTAGGAGCAGGGTTAGGCCATTTGGCCCTTCGAGCCTGCTCTGCCATTCAATATGATCATGGCTGATCCTCCATCTCTTTCCTAACATGGCAACAAACAAACCTATTGACTAGGTGAACAAAATTGATCCCCTGGAGCGAACGATACAACGCTAACAATTCAAGACAGCAACTTGAATAAAAAGGAAGCTCCAAAATGCAGACCTGGTAGCAGGAATTGATTTCAAAAGGCCCTTTCACTTGGAAACAAGTACAAACAAACCATTTCAAAGAAAGATAGATGCTATCTCGGCCATGGTGACAGACAAGGAAACTCTGTCAAAATTGATGAGGAAGAAGTGTTGAATATACTATAGGTGGTTAAAGTTGACAAGGCACCAGGACCGATGAGATGGATATTGAAGGAAGTGAGAGTAGAAATTGCAGAGGCACTGGCCATAATCTTGCAGTCTTCCCTAGATTCAGGGGTGGTGCCAGAGGACTGGAGCACTGCAAATATTAAGCCCTTGTGCAAAAATAGTTGTAAGGATAAGCCCAGCAATTACAGACCAGTCAGTTTGACTTCAGTGGTGGGCAAGATTCTAGAAACAATTATTTGGGATAGAATTAGTAGTCATATGGAAAATGGGTTGATAAGGAAAAGGCAGCATGGATTTCTTCAGGGGAAATTGTGTTTAACTAACTTGCTCAAGTTTTTTGAAGAGGTAACAGAAAAGGTCAATGAGGGTAATGCTGTTGGTGTGGTGTACATGGACTTTCAAAAGGCATTTGATACAGTGCCACACAACAGACTTGTAAGAAAAGTTGTTGCTCATGGAATAAAAGCAAAATTGGCTGAAATAAAATACAAAATTGGCTGAAAAATTGGAAGCAGAGTAATGGTCAATGGATATTTTTTAGACTGGAGGAAGGTTTGTAGTGGGGTTCCCCAGGGGTCGGTATTTTGAGCCTTGCTTTTCCTGATATATATTAATGATATGGATCTTGGTGTGGGACTATTTCAAAGTTTGCAGATGATACAAAGCTTGGGAATGTTGTAAACTGTGAGGAGGACATTGGTTGGTAAACTTCAAGAGGACATAGGTAAGTTGATGGAGTGGGCAGATAGGTGGCAGGTGAAGTTCAATGCAGAGAATTGTGAGGTGATGCATTTTGGTGGGAAGAACATGGACAGACAAAATAAAATAAAGTGTGAAATTTTGAAGAGGGTGCAGGAGCAGAAAGACCTGAGTGTATATTTGCATAGATCATTATGTCATTGAAGGTGGCAGGATAGGTGGAGAGAGCAGTTAATAAAGCATACAGTATCCTGGGCGTTATTAATAGGGGCATAGAGTACAAGAGTGGGGAGGTTATGCTGAACTTATATAAGACACTCGTTAGACTTCAGCTGGAGTATTGTGTACAGTTCTGGGCATCACATTACAGGAAGGGTATGAACACATTGGAGATATTGCAGAAGAGGTTTAAAAGAATGGTTCCAAGGATAAGAAACTTCAGCTATGAGGATAGATTGGAGAGGCTGGGACAGTTCTCCTTGGAGAGAAGGCTAAGAGGAGATTTGATAGAAATGTTCAAAATCAAGAGGGGGCTGGACAGAGTAGATAGGGAGAAGCTGCTCCCACTTGTAAAAGGATCAAGAAAAAGGGGGCACACATTTAAAGTGATTTGCAAAAGAAGCAAATGTGACGTGAGAAAAACATTTTCACACAATGAGTAGTTGGGATCTGGAATGCACTGCCTGGAAGTGTGGTGGAGGCAGGTTCAATCGAAGCATTCGAGAGGGCATTGGATGATTATTTGAATAGAAACAATGTGCAGGGGCACTAGGTCATGATGCTCATTTGGAGAGCCGGTGCAGACATGGTGGGCTGAATGGCCTCCTTCTATGCCATTAAAATTCTGTGATTTTGTGAAAAATCATTTTGGACTCGAAACACTAACTCTGTTTCTCTCCGCACAGATGCTGCCTTTCTGTTTTTATTACAAAGAACCTAGATAGTCTACAGTAAAAGAATGACCATTCTGTTTTGCATACCATGCATGCTGTTTGCTTTTCCACCTGAAGTTGTGGTTTGAAAATTACAACGAATGTGAATGTAACTCTCACGATAGGTATCAAGTTAATAGAATCCAGTCAGTCAATTCTCAGAAAATTGTCATATGGGTGAAACAACATCAGAACTCTGTTGATAAAATAGTACAGGGAGATTTTGTCTGCATTTATTGATCGCTGTTGATAGTTGAGCACAGTAATTGTGGCTTTCAGAAAAAAATCAAAAAATTAACAACAAGCTACCAGAATTGTTTAAAGCATTCTGAAAATACTGCCCAGCTCAATCATATCTGAATAATATAGATAAAGCAGATATGGAGAAATAGAAATTTGACTCAATTTCTTTAAACTATGGGTTTCAATTTGTTAAAAACAAAAAACTGCGGATGCTTGGAAATCCAAAACAAAAACAGAATTACCTGGTAAAACTC
The DNA here is from genome assembly GCF_017639515.1 of Carcharodon carcharias. Taxonomy (NCBI): domain Eukaryota; kingdom Metazoa; phylum Chordata; class Chondrichthyes; order Lamniformes; family Lamnidae; genus Carcharodon; species Carcharodon carcharias. Next base: position 38,408,451 of record NC_054474.1, on the reverse strand, counting down.
AGCAGGTCTGGCAGCATCGGCGGAGAAGAAAAGAGTTGACGTTTCGAGTCATCATGACCCTTCAACAGAACTAGGTGAATCCCAGGAAGGGTTGAAATATAAGCTGGTTTAAGGGTTTAAGGTGGTGGTGGGGGGGGGGGGGGGGGGGGGGGGGTTGGGTGGGGGAAGAGAGGTGGAAAGGGGTGGTGTGGTTATAGGCAAAAGCAGTGATGGATGCAGATCATCAAAAGATGTCACAGACGGCAGAACAAAAGAACACATAGGTGTCGAAGTTGGTGATATTATCTAAACGAATGTGCTAATTAAGAATGCATGGTAGGGCACTCAAGGTATAGCTCTAGTGGGGGTGGGGGGAGCATAAAAGATTTAAAAATATTTAAAAATAATGGAAATAGGAGGGAAAAAGAAAAATCTATATAATTTATTGGAAAAAAACAAAAGGAAGGGGGAAGAAACAGAAGGGGGGTGGGGATGGAGGAGGGAGCTCAAGACCTAAAGTTGTTGAATTCAATATTCAGTCCGGAAGGCTGTAAAGTGCCTAGTTGGAAGATGAGGTGTTGTTCCTCCAGTTTGCGTTGGGCTTCACTGGAACAATCCAGCAAGCCAAGGACAGACATGTGGGCAAGAGAGCAGGGTGGAGTGTTGAAATGGCAAGCGACAGGGAGGTTTGGGTCATTCTTGCGGACAGACCACAGGTGTTCTGCAAAGCGGTCGCCCAGTTTACGTTTGGTCTCTCCAATGTAAAGGAGACCGCATTGGGAGCAACGAATGCAGTAGACTAAGTTGGGGGAAATGCAAGTGAAATGTTGCTTCACTTGAAAGGGGTGTTTGGGCCCTCGGACGGTGAGGAGAGAGGAAGTGAAAGGGCAGGTGTTACATCTTTTGCGTGGGCATGGGGTGGTGCCATAGTTGGGGGTTGGGGAGTAGGGGGTGATGGGGGAGTGGACCAGGGTGTCCCGGAGGGAACGATCCCTACAGAATGCCGACAGTGGGGGTGAAGGGAAGATGTGTTTGGTAGTGGCATCACGCTGGAGTTGGCAGAAATGGCGGAGGATGATCCTTTGAATGCGGAGGCTGGTGGGGTGATAAGTGAGGACAAGGGGGACGCTATCATGTTTCTGGGAGGGAGGAGAAGGCGTGAGGGCGGATGCGCGGGAGATGGGCCGGACACGGTTGAGGGCTCTGTCAACGACCGTGGGTGGAAAACATTGGTTAAGGAAGAAATAGGACATGTCAGAGGAACTGTTTTTGAAGGTAGCATCATCTGAACAGATGCGACTGAGGCGAAGGAACTGAGAGAATGGGATGGAGTCCTTACAGGAAGTAGGGTGTGAGGAGCTATAGTTGAGGTAGCTGTGGGAGTCGGTAGGCTTGTAATGGATATTGGTGGACAGTCTATCACCAGAGATTGAGACAGAGAGGTCAAGGAAAGGAAAGGAACTGTCAGAGATGGACCACGTGAAAATGATGGAGGGGTGGAGATTGGAAGAAAAATCAATAAATTTTTCCAAGTCCCGACGAGAGCACGAAGCAGCACCGAAGTAATCATCGATGTACTGGAGAAAGAGTTGTGGAAGGGGGCCGGAGTAGGACTGGAACAAGGAATGTTCCATATACCCCATAAAGAGACAGGCATAGCTGGGGCCCATGCGGGTACCCATAGCACACCTTTTATTTGGAGGAAGTGAGAGGAGTTGAAGGAGAAATTGTTCAGTGTGAGAACAAGTTCAGCCAGACGGAGGAGAGTAGTGGTGGATAGGGATTGTTCGGGCCTCTGTTCGAGGAAGAAGCTAAGGGCCCTAAGACCATCCTAGTGGGGGATGGAGGTGTAGAGGGATTGGACGTCCATGGTGAAGAGGAAGCGGTAGGGGCCAGGGAACTGGAAATTGTTGATGTGACGTAAGATGTCAGAGGAATCATGGATGTAGTTGGGAAGGGACTGGACAAGGGGAGAGAGAATGGAGTCAAGATAACGAGAGATGAGTTCTGTGGGGCAGGAGCAAGCTGACATGATCGGTCTACCGGGACAGTTCTATTTGTGGATTTTGGGTAGGAGGTAGAAGCGGGCTGTCCGAGGTTGGGCGACTATCAGGTTGGAAGCTGTGGGAGGAAGATCCCCAGAGGAGATGAGATCAGTGACAGTCCTGAAAACAATGGCTTGATGTTCAGTGGTGGGGTCATGGTCCAGGGAGAGGTAGGAGGAAGTGTCTGTGAGTTGACGCTCAGCCTCCACGAGGTAGTGGTCAGTGCGCCAGACAACAACAGCACCACCCTTGTCAGCGGGTTTGATGACGATGTCAGGGTTGGACCTGAGAGAATGGAGTGCAGTAAGTTCAGCGAGAGAGAGATTAGAATGGGTGAGAGGAGCAGAGAAATTGAGACGACTAATGTCACGCCGACAGTTCTCAATGAAAAGATCAAGAGAAGGTAAGAATCCAGAGGGAGGGGTCCAGGTGGAGGGAGAATATTGGAGGTGGTTGAAAGGATCCGTTGAACGGGGAGAGGACTCCTGCCCAAAGAAGTGAGCCCGGAGATGAAGACGGCGGAAGAAGAGTTCAGCATCGTGCCGAGCCCGAAATTCATTAAGGTGAGGGCGTAGGGGTATGAAACTAAGTCCTTTGCTGAGCACTGAACGTTCAGCATCGGAGAGGGGAATGTCAGGGGGTATAGTGAATATACGGCTGGGGCTGGGATTGGAAGATGGGGTGGGGACGGAGGGACAGCCAGGGGTGGATGGTCCTAGATGGGTGTTGGTGTCGATGAGTTGTTGGAGCTTGCGTTCCTTAGCACTTGAGACAGAAAGAGAAAAAGTTTCTTGTTGAGGCGTCGGATGAGCCGAAGAATAAAATGAAACTGGGGGCACACGCAGCTTTGAAAAAGGGTACGGCGGTGCTGCTGGAGGGAGAGGTCGAGTGTGTTCATATGGCGGCGCATTGCACTGAGTGTGGATCTCAGGATGCGACGGGAACAGCAGTCCAAGAAACGTTTTATGTCCCGGAAATAGCTGTAATCCTGGGTGGGTTCGAAACATGAGGGGTGGAATTTCAGTTGAAATCCACGTGGGGTAATTCGGAGACAGAGACAGTCACTGAGAAAGGAGATATGGCTGTGAAAGCGGGTTTTAGTAAACACCTTGTCAAGCACCAGGAGAGAAATGGAAAGCAATGAAGGTGAACAAGGCAAAAGGGAGATACGGAAATCTTGTCGTAGAGACGAACAGAACTTCTTCAAGGAGGTAGGCATTTCTTGAAGAGCAGTGCAATCAATTAAACACAGAGATAAAAACAAAAAACTGCAGTTTCAATTTGTGTTGATTAAATATCCATTAGTGTTTTTGAAAATTGTCACCGATCTGAAAGAATGGCAAATTTTCAATGATCTTTGATTCCAGACAAGATGTCTGCATGATAACTTGGCTTGTTTGTTACATCAGTGCATCCAATCAACATGCTATTCAGCCAATGGAGCGTTTAATTAATGAATAACCTTTTAGTTACAGGAGTGCAGAGAATCTAAAGGTAGAAGTCAAGAAAACAATTGGGCATCATGGAATAGACATGAATAATGTTGATGAACAGAGCATAATAGTGCAGGAAACACAAAAGTACAAGCCCCGGAAATGTTTATTGTTGTCAGAGTACAGCTCTGTATGCATGGCATCCTTTCCATCACTTTGCTTTAACTTTTGAGAAATATGTCTAAGTTTCTAAACTTCTGAAAGATCTTTTTGACATTCCAGAATAGCTGTATATATTTATGTCTAGTCATGAACACTCTCAATTAATTGAAAGCTTTACCAACCCAAATGCAGGCAGATGCCGAAAGCGAGTCCAAGCAAAGAGGTGGAGCAAAAAAATCTGAGGCTCTGTCCACATTCCATGGTGTTGCAAAAGAGGAATGAATAGATGCTGTAAAAATCGCACAGAGCTGGAGATAATCATAGAAATTCTCATCTCGTTTATGCTGTCATCAATAATACCAAAGGTGCTCTTCAAAACCTTCATAATGATGAGGCCATGAGAGTCACAGAAACATATATTCACAATTTTTTGTACAAACATGAGATTAAAGATTCAAGCTTCATGAAGAAGCATAAAACAAAATTGACTTAGTGATGCGATTGGTCCTGATATATCCCAATCACAGGGGATGAATTTTGCCGACTAATAATGGAAGTATATTTTTGGTCAATCAACCTGCTTGTAATGTAACAGAATAATTGTTTCTCTGATCATCCATTGTCCAACTTCAAAAAGGTGCTTCTTAATTAAAACAATCTGCTAAGAAATAAAGATACAATAATGGAGTCTGATGTCTGCAAGCTTTATGTCTGCTGTGACCTCAACTCTTTTTGATTGATCAGAAGCTATTAATCTTTAAAGAAGTGAGGTGAGAATGAGTTCCCTCGGCATCAGCATTTGATTGATTGTGGCCTCAAGGAGTTCTAGCAAAATTGAAGTCAATAGGAATTGGGGGAAAATCTCTGCCAGTTGGAGTCATACCTAGCATAAAGGGAGATGGCTTCCTGCTTGAATGGTTTGTTAAACCTACAATCAGTTCAGCTTGAAAATGATACATCAACTTCTGTTTCTTCTAAATGATTTTCATGTTCAGCGTGCATTCTTGATATTTTAACAGTAAGATTTTCATATAATATTGTTAGCCACAGCATACACTTTTATTCTTTCATGGGATCTGAGTGTTACTGGTAAACCCAGCATTTGTTGCCCATTCCTAATTGCTCTTGAGAAGGTGGCAATGAGCCATTGTCTTGAATTGTTGCAGTTCATCTGGGGCAGATGCACCCACGATACTGCTGGGAACAGAATGTGAGAATTTTGATCCTGCAAAAATGAAGAAACGGTGATATGGTTCCAAGACAGGAGGGCTTGGAAGGGAAGTCAGAGGTGGATGGTGTTCCCATGTGTCTGATGCCCTCGTACTTCTAGGTGGTAGAGGTTGTGGGTTTGAAAGGTGCTGTCAAAGGAGTCTTGGTAGGTTGCTGCAGTGCATCTTGTATATAGTACACACTGCTGCCACTCTATGTTAGTGGTGGAGGGAGTGAATGTTTAGGTTGATGGATGGGAGGCAGCTCAAGCAGGCTGCTTTGTTCTGGATGGTGTCAACCTTCCCAGTGTATTATTGGAGCTGCAGTCATCCAGGCAAGTATTCCATCACACTCCTGATTTGAGCCTTGTAGATGATGGACAGGCTTTGGGAGTCAGGAGGTTAGTTACTCATCTCAGAAATCCCAGCCTCTGACCTGCTCTTGTAGCCACAGTATTTATAGGGCTGGTGCAGTTCAGTTTCTGGTCAATGATAACCCCCCAGGATGTTGACAGTTGGAGATTCAGCAGTGGTAATGCCATTGAATATCAAGAGGTGATGGTTAGATTCTGTCTTATTGGAAATAATCATTGCCTGGCACTTGTATGGTGCAAATGTCACTTGTCACTTATCAGCCCAAGCCTGAATGTTGTCCAGGTCTTGCTGCATATCAGCATAGACTGCTTCAGCATCTGAGGAGTTGCAAATGGTGCTGAACATTTGCAATTATCAACAAACATCCCCACTTATGACCTTATGATGGAGGGAAGGTCATTGATGAAGCAGCTAAAGATGGTTGTATCTCGGGCACTACTCTGAGGATCTCCTACAGCAATGTCCTGACACTGTGATGATTGACCTTCAACAACCACAGTGGAAGTAGAAAGGGGAGGATAGGCAAAACAAAAGGGTGAAATATAATAGTCCCTCTGGAAGCAAGTTTGAAGTAATGGGGACCACGTGATTGGGCGGGATGTTGTGGGTGACAATCCCACTACCTTTCCATCTGCCCCAATTAAGTCAGGCTGGCAGACTCCTAGAGACCAACTGAGTCCCTTAAGTTGTCACTTAAGGGTTTCATCCCACCCTGTCCCACTTACTATATCCACCGCCAATCCTCTGGGCAAGCCTCAGTGCAAAACCAGCAGTGGCCACCACTCCCATGTTGCTGTCAGTACTGCAGAGTTTTCAGCTTCTGATTGGCTGGCAGCTCTTGGGGGTGGGATATCCATCCCACACTAGGCAGTGTAGAGAAAAAACCCAGGGGAGCCAGGAGTCCCAGTGACAGAGTTTCCACTGCCAATTAGGAACTTTATTCCGTTGGCATTCCCGAAGATTGGATTGGTGGGGGTACCATCAGATTTTACTGTGGATGATGGAGCCCCTGCTGCCCACTTAAATTCCATCCGAAAAGTTTACAATACAAATATAGTTGTAGGATTAATGTAATATAAATAAAACCTTGCTCTTGCATGCATCTCCAAAATGTTTCGCGGAGTGAGGAGACTCTAACTTCAATCTCTGGTGTCACCATTAATAACATAGCAGGCTTATTATTGATAAAATAGATGCTGAAGCATGATGCAGGAATAACTTGAGGGGACAGAATAGATTGATTTTCTCTTTGAAACAACCCAAGAAGCACACAACTAAAGCTTATTTATAATTCTATACTAACTGCAGGGTAAGGAAAAGTTCACACATGCTCTTTGTCTGCAAGCAATTTCCTGCTCCATGCTGTAAGTGACCATTTTCCAATTGTTGCCTATGGTTTCGTGACTGATAGTCCCACTGTGCTTGATCAAACAAGAGTCTTTCTTCCTCTCCTCAAATACACAATAGAATAACCCCTCATTTACTCAATTGCCTATTAAACGCTGTGATTTTTTAAAATTTCACTTTTTTTTACAATTATTTTGAACAGATCACTTTTATGGAAGATGTAACTTCAGTCAGTCAGTCAGTCATTCAATGACAGTCAGTCAAGATACTTAATGGAATTTGCCTTTCAAAAGCAGTATAACTACAAAACTCAAAGGCATTGGGTTATGTTATGTCTGCTGACAATTATCATAAAACACCACCAAAAAGAATACTGAGCCAACCATATCTAAGATTAATATTCTATTTGACTTAAAGAATAACTATTAATAATAGAGAGAAAAACATATTCTGCATAAACGCTGACACTGTTTTTTGAATGCATTGAGTTTGAGAATTGTCATTGTTGCAAAGCATAAAAATGAACATCTGTTAGCTGCACACAGGGGATTTTATATACAAACAAAATTTGAAACCTCCATTTTTAGCAAGATTTTGACCTTCACGTGTAATGAGATATGCTTATCAACCTGAACTATTTACCTCAGAACACTAGCTTATCCAAAATTCAAATGCTGCCAGGGGTTATCTACAAAATAGGAGTTTGTCATTCAGTTTTCTAATTCCACAGCACAATCAATGCATATTACAGTTATTATTGTGTGACCATGTTACCTGACTTCAAATTTTGCATGTCCCAACCAAGCCTTATGTACTACTTAATGTAAAAATCAGTGCTGTCAATTAGGTTCAATTAGCTTCTGTGTTTAATGCACTTAACCTTTTTTAGCAATTAGTGCTTTTTAACAAATTAATCATGTAAGTTAGGGGAATAATGCTGTAGTTCAAAAAATGGCGTTCAATTTTCTCATTTTCATATATCTTCCTCTGTATTTTCAAATTAAAAATGTTAAATTATGTCAGTTTACCTTACAATGAATCCTCTAATGAATCAGTAATAACCATTACTGTTTCCCAACCAACTGACTGTTGTGTTGTTATCATGGTATGGGTTTATTTATTAAGACTAGGTACATGAAACAGATATGCATGGATAGAAAATTTGAAGACATCAGCAGCAGAGCAAAAGTGCTCAAAAGCAAAAGTGAAACTAAGGCCAGAATTTTCCAGCCCCATTGGCGTTGGGCATCATGGTGGTTGGGGGAGAAAATCTGGCAAGAAGGCCAAAAACCAGCTTCACACTGGCGTGATATTTGAGCGGGATCATCCGACGGCATCCACCATGGCAGAAAGCCAATCCCGCTGAAGCCAGCATGAACCCACTTTGAATTGCACTAATGGGATACAAAGTAAGGCCCAACCAGAATCGTTCCCCCATACCCGATTTACCATCGCGCCAGCAGGAAAACACACCATCTCAGAACACGTCTGGACAAGTGTGATATGCAGATGTCGGGATTTACCACCAGCGCCTTGCTCAGATTGCAGACATCGGAGGAGCAGAAGATTCTGGAGCCCTACAGCTACCGGGCTCTGGAATAACATGTGCATCGCATGCTGGGTGGATTCTCATTGACATGGCTCCATTGCAAAGCAGATCATGGAAGGTGGGAGGCTCCATTGATGTCTCGGGCTACTTCAAAACATTATGGTCTTGGCCATGGGCTGCTATGGATGCAAGGGTTGGGGAAGAGGAAGGTCCAGCTGTGTGTGGGAGAGGAAGGTGTTGAGGTTGGTAGGGGAGGAATGAAGGTGTCAGTGGGATGAGGTTGGGGGGGAGCGAAGGTATCGGGTGGTGAGTTTGGGATGGGGGGGCAAAGGTGTCGGGTGTGGTGAGGTTGGGAGGGGGAGAAGGGAGTAAGGGGGAGGAGGGTGTAATGGGGAGAATGTGGCAACTGGGGAGGTAGGTATAATGGGGGGAGGAAGGTGTCAGGGAAGGGTTTCGGAGGGGGGAATGAATTCGAGAGGGAAGGAACAAAGGGGAGGAGGCAGTTTGGAGGGGAGAAGGAGTCCAGGTGGAGGAAGCATTCCAAGGGAAGGGAGTTCAGAGGGAGTAAGGAGTTCAGAGGGGGTAAGGAGTTCAGAGGGGGTAAGGAGTCCAGGGGAAGAAAGGTGTCCAGGGGGAGAAAGTGTCTGGCGGGGAAGGGGAGAATAAGGGTGGAGGAGGGAGTAAAAGTAGAGGAGGGAGTAAGGGTGGGGAATGTGCAGATGAATGTGCAAGGGAGGGGTATGTGACATCAATGACTGCCTCCTGAGGAGTGAACTGAGGATGGATGTGATGGGAGGGAATGGTGAACATGAGAGGGGGCAGAGGGAGCCAGAAAGGTGGGAGATTGAGGGTGTGTCTGTAGCGGTAGTAGGGACGGTGAGGTTGGTTGGTGGGGAAAAGGAAGCAGACAAGGAAGCTGGGGGTCGTTAGGAGGTTGTCGGGGAGGTCAATGTGGATGGGGGTGGGGTTCTCAGGAAGGTAGGGAACATGCACATTTACCTGGAAACTCTGGAAAGACAATGGTTCGGGTTGGTAGGTGATGGTGAAGACGTGGAAGGTGATGCTGGGGGGGTGTCAACAGTGATGGGGAAAAGACACGGGTGACTGGGAGAGGGGAAGGGACAGGGGAGTTGTGCAAAATCCTGACTATGACCATCACTGTCGAAATCGAAAGTAAGCGGAGCCTCATGTTGGCCGGCACAGGTGCTGCATGGGAGTTCAGTCAATGGATGGGCGGAGATGCAGGTCAGCTCAGATGGACAACTGAAAGTGAGCCCCAGCAGGCAGCATTGAAAATGTACAGGACAGTGAGATGAGTGTGATGGAGGAAGGCTCCGCAAGTGTGGGAGAATGCTTGCATGAGGCTCTAAAAAGGCCCTGCCATACACACACAGAATCACTCGTGATCCAGCTGCATGCAGCTGAACTGCTAGTGGGGGGTGGAGAGGGAGTGGGGTGGAGGGGTGGAGGTGATGTAGTGGGAGGACTTACAAAGCCTGTCAATGTGTAGTGAGCCGAGCCATGGACAGGAGGAGGACACGAGCTCCAGAGGATATGAGCATAATGGAGATGTGAGGGTGTGTGTGAGAATTAGTGGTATTGTCCTTTGAGGTGTGAGATCCCGGTGATGGGCTTGTAAGTGTATGAGTTGAGATTGATGAGGTTGTTGACTTATCCTGGTGGAACAGATGAGAACATTTATCCTCTTCCTGCTCTGAATGGCTGCCCTTCTCTGTGCTCCAGTGGTGCTGACTGCTGCTGCCACCACCTCCTAGGCTGGATCGGTGACTCTGGTGGACCTCCTGTGGCCAGATCTGGAGTAGAGGACATTGCGGCAGCCTTCCACTGCGTCCATCAGGCATCCCAGAGAGGCTTCACTAAATTTGGGAGCTACCGTCTTCTTTGCTTTCGGGGCCATCTGTCTCCTGAAGCAGTTCTGGTCTGAAGACATGAAGTAGGCTGTGCTCTGGTGCATTTTAAATGTGGCGCCTGGAGCAAGGAAGTACTGGGGTCATGGCTGAGCGGGCAAATCCAAGCCCACCAATGATCTGGCTGTTTCCCATGAATACATTATTAATGAGGCAGGAATGGGATGTTACAGTGCAAAAACTCGCCATTGCAGCCGGTGGGTAAAACAACTTTTTTCCCGCCCACTACCACACTTTGTGCAAATCTGGGATGATTTTCCTAAAGACTGCATTTCATGACACACTTCCATTCTAGTGATGTTATGCACATATTCCTTGAAGGTATATTAGAACACTGACCTCTGGTGATAGGAAGTGTATGAGCAGGTAGTAAGAAAATAATAAAGGAGACTGTCAGTCAGGGAGCATTAGGACTCATCACTTGATGTTTGCTGGCTGTGGGGAGTTACTCCAGGTCAGGCGGCCAAACAGAAAAGACAGTAGGTTGGGTTGGCTGAGGCAGAGCAGGAAAAAGTGTCATTCTTAAAAAAGAGAGACAGAAATAAAAGAAGATACACAGTTGTTAAGCAAATAAAAACTTTCATGACTATCTGAAATGATCATCTGACTCAGGGAGAAGAATCATAAATAAAGTTAACTGAGAGTATTACCAATTAGATAACATCCCAATGCCTTTTTAACTGCTGAGCAGGGGGAGTGGGATGGGGAGCCTTCTGTTCAGGATAACCTTCATAACCTGACAGACACTCGTCCGAGCTTTGTAAGCTGAGTGTAAAGCTTAGTCTTTCAAGGTTCAGAAAAAGCAGCAAAGTTCCTCAGTGCCCCAAAAAGAAAGTTTCCACAATTACCACCTGAGATCTCCCACTCCTCTCCTTCCCACCTATGAAATGCTCCTTAACCCATCCTGCGACTTGACAATTTCCGGCCATGCAGCCTCCAAGCCACCCAATCTGTGCAAGCTACAGACTGTCTCTGAATGCACATTTGGGGAGCGAGCTGGCTGGCAGAATCTTAGTAATGCCTGGCCATTAAATGGGATGGACATCCCACTTCAACTCCCGGGCTGGCAATGTGTGCGTCTTTCCAACTGGAAATTAAATTCCCCATTAAATTTTATTTTGATAATTTTCTATCTTCCAATTTTTCACTTCATCTGATCACCCCAAGTCAGACATCAATTATGGCCCTATGATACCCTTGTTCGGGTCACTCCAAGCCACATACCTGTTCATGTTTAGAGTCAGTCATTTATAGAACTCACTACAACCCAGTGCAATGCTTCAGCAGGATTATTCTAAAGGGAATTGGTTTGAACATCAATTTAATGGGGAGTAGACAGATTTGCAACAGCTATTGATTGAGCCACTTCACACACATTTCCAACTTCACTCATTTTGAAAGCTCTGCAATAGAAAGTTAACTTCACAGCTCAACCCCTATTCAAATAGTTCTTTTCCATCCAGAGGACGAGGCCCAGGTGCAACTAATCGTTAAACAGTAGATAAACTGATAACCTCAACAGCCTTCAAGAGGTCACTTGTAAACAAAATTTCCCCTTACTATTATCACATTACCAAGAAGAACTTGCCAATTGTATAGGCTAATCACAAGCTTTATTTACCAGCTATTTATGATCCCTTACAGTAAACACCTTTCTCCACTACAAAGAAATTAGCACATATCAACCTGCCATGCTGTCTAACCTTACATTAGCCATAAGTACTGCAGCAAACTCCTGCTAAAGTCACATCAATGTTCATCATCCCAAAATCAATGCACTCAACTCTCAAACAAAAACAGAAATACCTGGAAAAACTCAGCAGGTCTGGCAGCATCGGCGGAGAAGAAAAGAGTTGACGTTTCGAGTCCTCATGACCCTACTGTTTTTGTTTTGGATTTCCAGCATTCGCAGTTTTTTGTTTTTAACTTAACTCTCAAGCTCTTTCCACACCCCTCAATAACATTTATGGGTTGCCATAAATATAATTTACTGTGTTATGTTAAACTGCCTCTGCTGAATAATTGTTAGTGCCTGAAGCAAGTGGAGGGAGCGTCCCAGGAGTTTGAAGACTAACAACAATTGAATTCTATTTTAGTTCATCCAACAATAATTTTAATTCTTTCTGTCTGCCCTCACCAGGGACCTTTGTGATTCTCATCACATCAGAAAGCAAGCTCATGCACTGCCTGATTATTTCCTGTGAAATGAACGTTGCGTTGCCATTACTAAACTCTCTCCCTTTCCTCTTCTAGCTGTTTTCTTAATACACCTTCCTTGTCGCATTGTTTCATTCTCTCTTTATGTAATTTCTTGACTTTTTGTATTACTGCTTTCTTCTTCCAACTGTCCAATACCTACTGCCACCCATACTATCTGTTTTCAACTCATCATTCACATTCACCTTTATTCTGTTGAGCACCTTGTTCTTTTTCTTCTTTTCTCCTCCTCTTTTGCCTTTGGGAATTGTTTGTGGTAAGGCAAGAGGGTATGCCTGGTAGTGCAGGAGTGACCACACTTTCAGTAGCAAGGCAGTAAGACAGCAGCATACCCTTTCAGAGGCATGGCTACCTTTCAGTGAGAGGCACCCATCTATCTTTGCTGACCGCTACAAAGTCCTTTGAGAGTGTCCCATGAAGGTGGCATTTGTGTTGAGGTCAATCATCTCAGTCCCAGGATATCACTGCACAAGTTCCTCGGAGTAATACCTGAGGCCCAAACATCTTCCGATGTTTCATCAATGACCTTCCCTTCACCATAAAGTCAGAAGTGGGGACATTTGCTGATGATTGCATAACATTCAGCACCATTTGAGACTCCTCAGATACTAAAGCAGTTTGTGCCCATATGCATCAAGCCACACACCATCTGGACAACATTCAAGCTTTTGCTGATAAATGACAACTAGCATTTGCACCACACAAGTGCCAGGCAATGACCATCTCCAACAAAGAGAATCTAACCATCTCCCCTTGACATTCAATGGCATTATCAATATCCTGGGGGTTACCGTTGACCAGAACCTGAACTGGGCTAGCCATATAAATAGCGTGGCTATAAGAGCAGGTTAGAGGCTGGGATTTCTGCAGAGCATAACTCACCTCTGATGCCCAAAAGCCTGTGCACCATCCACAAAGCACAAGTCAGGAATATGATGGATAAATCACCACTTGCCTGGATGAGTGCAGCTCCAACAACACTCAAGAAGCTTGAAACCATCCAGGACAAAGCACCCTCCTTGATTGGCACTCCATCCACCACCTTAAACATTCAGTCCCTCCACCACCAACACACAGTGGTAGCAATCTATACCATCTATAAGATGTAATGCAGTAATTCACCAATGCTCCTTCAACAGCACCTTCTAACCTCTAACACCTATAAGTACAAGGGCAGCTGATACATGGGAACACCACCATTTGCAAGTTCCCCTCCAAGACACACACCATTCTTCTTTCGCTATCACTGGGTCAAAATCCTGGAACTCCCTCCCTAACAATACTGTGGATGTATCTATGCCACGTGGACACTGCAGCAGTTCAAGAAGGCAGCTCACACCAGCTTCTCAAGAGCAATTAGGGATGGGCAATATATGCTGGCCTAGTCAGCGACACCCACATCCCATGAACGAATAAAAGAAACTTGCAGGGGTGCATGCATTTGGAAGTGAGCAGAGGTTTAACAGTGCAGAAACTGATAGGGTCAAGAAACTGGCTCCAACTTGTTGGCTTCCCCACTTCACTGCTGCATGTTTGCTTGCCTGTGAGCTATATGTTAATCGCTCACTAACAGCAATTTTGACACGGTTTTTATAATTTAACTGTGGGTGCACAGGTTTCTCAGGCTTCCTGGAACTCACCAGTGAATCGAGGTGAGAACACAGCAGCAATTGAAGGGGCTGAAGAAATGAGAGGAAAAAATTCAGAAGTACTGAAATCTCACAGCTGCTAATCTTGCCTGATTTGTTCAAAGGACAAGTACAGCGTGGTTGCTTTCAAAATTTAAGAGCTGACTTTCACAACTTTGAATGTCTGTACATCCTATCTCTACTTTGGAGCCCTGATCTATCAGATCAGCATGAGAGCCGCTAATGCTGTATTACTTTGGACCTTAACTGAGGACCACTGTGATCAACAACATCAATAGAAAGAGTAGGAACAGGAGCAGCAACAGTCTGCTCTTCATAGGCCTGCACTCTATAGGAAGACAGGTGCAGTTCACAGGTGGCACTACCCACACAGGGTGTCTAGGCAAAAGATAAGATTCCTTGACATTTTGGAACATTAGTTTCTCATGAAGCTCAGGGTCTCACGTCAATTGGTGGCAGGCATTTGCAGCCTGCTGGAACAAGGCATGCTGCCAAGTGAACCACAGTTGCCATCAATGGCTGTCAAAGTCACCACCATCCTCAGCTTCCTTTCCTCTGAGTCCTTCCAGAGCTCTGTTGGAGACGGTTGTTGGGTCTCACAGTTCATCGCCCACAAATGCATCAGGCAAGTGACTGATGTTGATAGCCAAGGGAAACAATTATGCCAAGATTGCCACTAATGATGCCAGTCAGAGCATGTGATTGGTTTTGTGGCTCTAGCTAATTTCCAACAGGTGCAGGACATCATTGACTACACTCATGCGGCAATTAGTGAATTCCCCTGATCACCCAGGAGAATTCATCAACCACAAGAGCTTCCACTCCACCAATATGCAGTTTGTGTGTAACCACAAAAAAAATGTTTCTGAAGTGTGCACAAAATTCCCAGCCGGCTGACATGATGCCTCCATCCTGCAGCAGTCTACCGTCCCTGATATCTTTGCACCTTGAAGCAGACTTAACGCTGGCTTCTTGGGTATCCCTTCTCCATTTGAAACATGGCTCATAACACCAATGAGTTGGTGGCATAGTGGTATTGTCACTGGGCTAGTATTTTCAGAGACCCAGGGTAATCGTCTAGGGACCCAGCTTTGAATCCCACCACAGCAGATGATGAAATTTGAATCCAATAAAACATCTGGAATTAAAAGTCTGATGCAGACCATGAAACCATTGCCAACCATCATAAAAACCCATCTGGTTCACTAATGTCCTTTAGGGAAGAGAATCTGCCATCCTTACCTGGCCTTACCTACATGTGATTCCAGGACCCACTCTTGGTTGATTCTTAAATGCCCACTGAACAAGGACAATTAAGGATAGGCAATAAATGCTGGCCTAGCCAGTGATTCCCAAATCTCATGAATAAATAAAGTCCCAGGAACAAGATGTCCTCCAGGTGCTTGGAGGTGCTCTTAACTATAAGCCAGTGTCTCCAGGATGGTTGTGGAGAGCAGTGCTCTGAATAACATTGCACAACAACAAGGTTTGGACCTGCTGGAGGGACAAGGTTCAGAGCACAGATTCTGTTGTGGTGATTTGAAGGAGGAGAGGGAAGCAAACCATGATGCAGCCAAAGCACCAACATTGGCATACCATGCTGCCCTCATTATTGTTAGGTTCATCTAGGTTCCATCAGTACACCCACCTGGTAGCCATTTTCCCCCAAGACAAAGCAGTCCTGCAACAATCAAACATCCTTCACTGTCCCTCATTGCTCAGCATCAAATCTTGTCTTACTATTCATCATAAATAAAAAGGCCATTCACAGGAAATTGATGGAAAAAAATTATACTTATGTGGCTCAAAATTAAACAGGAATGTAACAATCTAACATGTTGTAACACACACTTGTGTAACTACAAATCTTTTACATGGCACAAACTTTGTGGGTTCAGCAAAGGTTCAACAAAAAACAAAGGCCGAGACTGGAAAGGAGAGGCATACCCTCAGGACCTTCAGACGGTAGAGTTTGAAGTGATGCCACGATTCAAAATGTGACGTGATGCAGGGGAGGCAGCTGATTGGTAAGTAGGGTCACGTGAGTACTTCTACTTCTACTTTTTCTACTAGTTAAACTGCTGCAGTCCATTAGCTTAAACAAAATAAGGTGAGAACTTTGGACTGTAGTGGGAGTGTTTGGAGTGGAATAAGGCCCCTAGCATAGTTAGTATTCTTTAAAGAGAGTAACTAACAAGCTTAATCTAAAGGGAAGTCATGGCAGCAGTGCTTGCACCTGTGATATGCTCCTCCTGTGCTATGTGGGTAGTCATGGACACTTCCACTGTCCCTGGTGACCTTATGTGCAGGAAGTATGTCCAGCTACAGCTATTGGCTAACTGCATTTCAGAGCTGGAGCTGCAGGTGGATTCATTGTGGAGCATCTGCAATTCTGAGATTGTCATGGACAACACATTCAGTGAGGTGGTCACACTGCAGGTAAAGACTGAACAGGCAGAAAGAGGATGGGTGACCACCAGGCAGAGTAGAGGAAGGCAGGTAGTGCAGGAACTCCCTGTGGCTGTCCCCTCCTCTAACAGATATACCATTTTGGATACTGTTGGGGGAGATGACTTCTCAGGGGAAAGCAGCAGCAGCCAAGTCCCTGGCACCACGGGTGGCTCTGCTGCACAAGAGGGGAAGAAGAAGAGTGGCAGGGCTATAGTGATAGGCAATTCAATAGTAAGGGGAACAGACGGATACTTCTGCAGCCGCAAAAGAGACTCCAATATGGTATGTTGCTTCCCTGGTGCCAGGGTCAAGGATGTCTCGGAGAGACTGCAGGGCACTTTGAAAGGGGAGGGCAAACAACCAGTGGTCATGGTACATATTGGTACCAACAACATAAGTAAAAAAAGGAATGTGGTCCTACAAGCTGAATATAGGGAGTTAGGATGTAAATTAAAAAGTAGGACCTCAAAGGTAGTAATCTCAGGATTATTACCAGTGCCACGTGCTAGCAAGAATAGAAATAACAGGATATATCAGATGAATACATGGCTGAAAAAATGGTGTAGAGGGGAGGGATTCAGATTCCTGGGACATTGGGAATGTTCTGGGGAAGGCGGGACCAGTACAAAAAGGATGGGTAGCATCTGGGCAGGACCAGGACCAATGTCCTCGTTTGCTAGTGCGGTCAGGGAGGGTTTAAACTAAAATGGCAGGGGGATGGAAACCTAAGCAGGGAGACAGAGGAGGGGGAAACAAGGATAAAAATGAAAGACAGAAAAGTAAGAAGCAAAAGTGGAAGGCAAAAAAAAACAAGGGTGAAAAAAAAATGGGGTCATAGTGCAAAATACAGCTAAGATGACGAACAAAGTTAAAAAGACAAGTCTAAAGGCATTGTATCTTAATGTGCAGAGCATTCGCAATAAGTTAGATGAATTAACAGTGCAAATAGATATAAACAGTTATGATATAGTTGCAATTACAGAGACACGGGCAGGATTTTCAATTGGCATGCAGAGGCAGGCCCGACATGCTGAAGTATAAAAGGACGCGCAATGACATCAGGCGTAAATCCCAACATCAGAAGTGGAAGGAGGCCTGGAGTCCACATTCAGCCTCCAGGGGAGCCACCTTTGGGAGGACAGGCACGAGCACAAGGGGCGCAGAGCCAGCAGGAAGGGCAAGGCGGAAGGGGCCGCAGAAGACGCCACCATCCTGCTGCCAGGGTATACAGGCGGCGAAGCAGCTACCTCAATATGTCTGAGGTCCAGTGCTGAAGGAGGCTCCGTCTCTCAAGGGAGACAGTCACCTCCATCTGTCAAATGATTGGCCCTGAGATCTGCGCAAACTGTGTGGGTGGATACCCCATGCCAGTGACTGTAACGGTCACAGCTGCCCTCAACACCTATGCCTCTGGCTCCTTCCAGGGGTCAGTGGGTGATCTTTGCGGTGTCTCCCAATCAGCTGTCCACACTTGTGTCAAGCAGGTGACAGACGCTCCATTCAGGCATACATTGACCTTCATCCACTCCCGCTGGGATGAGGCCAACCAGACAGAGCGAGCCAGAGGCTTCGCGGCCATTGCTGGCTTCCCCCGCGTCCAGGGTGCAATAGACTGTACACATGTGGCCATCAAGGCACCAGCAGATGAGCCCGGTGCCTTCATCAACAGGAAGGGCTTCCACTCCATGAACGTGCAGATAATGCATGGTCACAGGATGCTGATTCTGCAAGTCTGTGCAAGGCACCCAGGCATCTCCCACGACACCTACGTCCTCAGACACTCCCAGGTGCCGGGGCTCTTCAGTGCTCCAGCCCGACTGGATGGATGGCTGCTGGGTGACAAGGGCTATCCCCTCAGAAGGTGGCTCATGATGCCTCTCCTCCATCCAAGAACCGAGGCCAAGCAGTGGAACAATAGGAGCCATGTCTCCTCAAGGGCTGTGGTGGAGAGAACCAATGACCTTCTCAAGATGCACGTCTGATGCTTGGACCATTCAGAGGGCGCACTACAATACCCTCCAGATCATGTGTCGCTGATAGTGGTTGCATGCTGCATTCTCCAAAATCTGGCGCTTAAAAGGGGCGATGCAGTGGACGAGGAAGACATAGATGCAGTTGCTCAGGATGCACACAATGAGTCCAGCAGTGAGTCTGAGGCTGAGCACACACAAGAGAACCATGAAGGGATAGACTCGGGCATACTTCAGAGAGGCACGGACACCCCGGAGGCTTTAATCGAAAGAACCTTCAGCTAGCACACCATAGATGAACCTTCAACACACACCAGGGCTGCAGGCTCCACGCTCGATACCTGAGTGTTAAATCAGCCTGGCTAATTACATTAATTAAGGCCCTTGTCAATAAAGCTCAATGTCAAAGTACTCACTCATAACATCATGGCTTCCCGTAGACCTGCAGAAGTAAGGAATCACCCTGAGGCATGGCAACGTGTCAAAATTTATTCAGTAAACAAAAGTAAATTCATAAAGCAAAACAAAAACTATGTTAGACATCACACAAAGTCTTCGACTAAGCACAATGGGCCAACATAAAAGCTCCAGTGAGATACCTATGGTATGCCTAAAGTGCCTTAAATTTACGCTTACAGGTGCCATGTCCAGATGCTCCCCCCTCGCTGGCACTGGCATCTGAGACAGCCTGCTCACTGTGCTGTCTTATTGGCCTCGATGACCTTGGCGAACGTCCTCTGGCCGATGCAGCATTTGATGGCCCTGCCTGGGAGGGAGCGGCCAGTTCCAGAGCTGGCTTCTCACCAGTTGCCGCAGCCTCATCGGATGCCATGGTCACTGGCAGGGGGGCAGAGGAGCTGCTGCCCTCTTCCGGAGTGCCTTGAGAGGAGACCGCAGAGATGACAGGCAGCTCCTGCTCCGACATGAGGTCGCTTCGGACTCCTTGCTCACCATTGGGCACCAAGCTGAGAGACTTGGTGCCTAGACCATCTCCCACATTGGCACTGACCAATGCCACTGTGAGGGCTTGCAGGTCTGAGCACAACCCCAGGAGAACCTGTTTGTCCTCTTGGAGGTGCCTCTCCAGGAGATTTACCACTCTCTCCATGGAGGAAGCATGGCACTCAGCCATGAGGCTCATTGCAATGGCGATGCTGCACGTGGGCTCCTCCAGCACGGGCACCATGCCATACATTGCCTCATGTATCTCCTCCAGATCCTCCTGTCTACCCTGCTGCACTTCCAGCGTTCGCTGCCTCACAGACGACTCCAGAGGCACATCATCAGCCACCGACTGAGCATGTTCCTGGTCCCCAGCAGTCCTCTGATTGCTAGTGCCCTGGGCGATCCTGCTAGCACCTCAAGCGAGTGTGAAGTGCCCCCACCGCCGTGCACTGGGACACTAGCCGAAGATCTAATTCCCACT
Source organism: Carcharodon carcharias (assembly GCF_017639515.1). Lineage (NCBI taxonomy): Eukaryota > Metazoa > Chordata > Chondrichthyes > Lamniformes > Lamnidae > Carcharodon > Carcharodon carcharias. Next base: position 38,388,712 of record NC_054474.1, on the reverse strand, counting down.
GAGGTGCTAGTATCTGCACTGGTGCCTGTCTGGCAGAGGTGATGTGATGCTGGTGAGTGGATTTGCCCGGGAGCTTCAGGTGTGAGAGGTGGCCCCCCTGCCTCCTCCTCCCAGCCTTGCTCTGGTGATGCTGAAAGGAAGAAAAAGGACATTTGATTAGTTACAGTGCAGACAATGCCAATTTGCATGCTGCTCCCCCTGACCATTATATGCTCATCCTTCCATTATCAAGGGTAAACCCATGTTGCTAACTTCAATTACGGAGCATTCAGTAGTGCCATGGCTTCTGTGACATACATGGTCACCTGAGTGCTCAGCAAACATACCTCCCCGCCGCACCCCAGCCTCACCGCCACCAGTGGACCTGGGGGGCATGGCGCCTCTCCAGACCCATGGCCTGCTGCTCGAAAACCATTAGGATGGTCAGCTGGGCCTGCCCTCCACCTGTCCACATTCATTCTGATGCATTGTGTGCAGTCTTTTCCTGAAAAGGAGAGAGGAGCATTGATTAGTCCAGCCTGCACCTGAATTCCCATCGCATCTCTGCATCCCCAGCCAGAATGGGACATTGCAGGACTCCAGTTCTTCATCACCCTGCAGCTGCCGCACACTCATCCAAACAAGCCAGGGCTGACCCCCCCACCACATTGCCCAAATGCTGCCTCCTTCACATTTGGCACCACAAGGTGTCACTTTGCTAAGCAAGGAGGCACAAGCACGTGGAGCGCAAACACCAGAAGATGGAGTGGTGCTCCACCAACTGGAAGTTCCCCTCCCAGCATTTTAGCACCCTGACTTCAACATGTTTCACAGTTCCAGCACTCTGCCTAGGTGCAGACCACTGACTTTCAAACCCATTCTATACTCTGGATGTGTCACACATGCTGCAGATGCAGAACACATCCTAGATCAACCCTCTCAGTGTGAACTGGGCATGGGCAATCTCTGCTGTCACACCCAGCGACGGATCCATGTTGTGAGGGATTCAGTGACGTTACTGTACTCAGAGTTGTCGCAGGTGTGGGGGGGCTGGTGGGGTGGGACTGGGGGAAAAGGGTGAAGGCTGCATTAAGTGGCTTGAGGCAACATGATAATCACCCTTCCCGAGCACAGATCATTGAACCTATTGCGGCACTGGAGCCATGTGCGCCGCACCACATTATGAGAGCTCACACTCTTAGCCACCTCCTCCCACACACGTTTGGTCATGTAGGGGGGCCTCTGCCTCCCGTCCCTCGGAAGAAGGACCTCCCACCGCGCTGCCACCTCCTCCAGGAGGGCAGCTAGGCACTCATCTGAAAACCGAGGGGCATACTGCCTGGCCTAGCCTGCTCCAACTGCCTACCCTCCAGCCTGGCCTTCCCCGATGGCATACCCTCCGGACTTGTGTCACAGACATTGCCCCTCTGCAGAGCCCTTGTCCCAGCCATTGCGAGCAGCCTTTCCAAGGCTGCCAGGCCTTCATTTATACAGGCCGCTGGGTGGCCATTGGACCTGGCAGTCTGAGCGCGCCCACCGCAGCCCGCCCACTCCTGCCATGCATGGGAGTTGTGAGCTATGCTGGGTGGGCCTTAATTGCTCCGCCCGCGTAAAATGGCGGCACGGACCCGATCGCGGGCAGTGTTCAGGTCCACGTCCACCCGCGCCTGCTCCTGACGGGCCCACTTGACATGGGGAAAATTCCCCCCAGAGAGGGGGAATAAATGGGTCTTTTTCCAGGTGGCAGGTGGTGACTACAGGTGTACAACAGGGATCAAAGCTTGGGCCCCAGCTATTCACGAGATATATAAATGACTTGGATGAGGAAACCAAATGCAATATTTCCAAGTTTGCTGATGACACAAAACTGGGCGGGGTTGTGAGTTGTGAGGAGGATGCAAGGAGGCTTCAGGGCAATTTAGACAAGTGTGTGTGGGCAAACACATGGCAGATGCAGTATAAATGTGAAGTTATACACTTCGGTGTGAAAACAGAAAGGCAGAGTTTTATTTAAATAGTGATATATTGGGGAAAGTGGATGTACAAAGGGATCTGGGTGTCCTTGAACACCAGTGAATGAAAGTAAACATGCAGGTGCAGCAAGCAATTAGGAAGGCAAATAGTATGTTGGCCCTGATTGCAAGAGGATTTGAGTTCAGAAGTTGGAATGCCTTACTGCAGTTATACAAGGCCTTGGTGAGACCACACCTGGAGCATTAAGTGCAGTTTTGGTCTCCCGACCTAAGAAAGGATATTCTTGCCATAGTGGGAGGTGCAATGAAGGTTCACTAGGCTGACATCGGGAGATCTGTCGTATGAGGAGAGATTGGTTCGATTTGGCCTGTATTCACTAGAGTTTAGAAGAATGAGAGGGGATCTGATTGAAACGTATAAAATTCTAACAGGGCTAGCCAGGCTAGATGCAGGGAGGATGTTTCCCCTGCTTAGGGAGTCTAGAACCAGGGAACACAGTCTCAGGGTACGGGCCAGGCCATTTAGGACTGAGATGAGGAAAGGTTTCTTCACTCAGGGGGTGGTCAACCTGTGGAATTCTCTACCACAGAGGGCTGTGGAGGCTGGGTCACTGAGTGTATTCAAGAAAGAAATTGATTTTTTTTGGATATTAGGGGCATCAAGGGGTATGGGAAGAAAGCAGGAATATGGCATTGAGATAGAGGATCAGCCATGATCATATTGAATGGCGGAGCAGGCTCAAAGGGCCGAATGGCCTACTCCTGCTCCTAGCTTTTGTATTTCTACGTAGAAGCAGGCTGCTCAGTTCCTTTCTCTAACTGCTAAGATGTTCTTGGCTGACATCTTCTACATTTTGGGGCTAAGGAGAGCCCCGCCAAAGACTGCTCTGCCTGCAGCTGTGCATGCAGACTCCATCACTGGGGCATGAGGCAACACATGGGATGCTGACTGAGGCAAGTGGATGGACAACAGTTGAGGAGTGGAAACGCTTTGAACAAAATCCCCATTTTCATGTCTCCTTTCACCATTATCACTCTCCTGGCCTGTCTGCATCCTCCTGCTAGCAATGAGCTGGAGAGCACTTTGCTGCAGATCAGTACGGCAATGAGTGTGCAAGGCCTGGGTTTCATGATTCCTATTCAAGGTAGCATTCAGAGTGTGAAAGTCATAGGTATGCACCTGCAGGCACTCATTTGATTGCTAGATTTGATGCTCCATGTGGATGGTCACTCTTCCCAAGGAGGAAAGAATCATTGACATCAGGTCAATATAGCCATGTGGCTGTTTCGTACTTAATTCTGTCACCAGGCAACTTGGAAACCACCATCTCTCCATCTGTGGTGGCCAGGCATGTGACAACTCCACTGATGTTCAGTGTCTTCTCTTTTACAGCTATCAGTTGCACGATGGCTGAAGGACCACGGCCAAGTCCAGTTCTCTGCTTCTGTTTGTGTTCCTGCAAGGAGTAACCTTTTCAAATCAAATAGAGAATCCAAATTCCACTTTAGGTTATGACGTCTCTTTATACAGTGTATCAATTTCGACCCCAATTCTCATTATCTCTGTATCATTTGTAAGTAACAGGGTCAGCTCTAAAGCTGAGGCTAAGACACATTCCTAAAACAGTAGGGAGCTTTTGTCTACAGGAGCCTGCCCTGTAGCTGATTTGGGAGTGTATCATGATGACGCTGGGTCGGTTAAGTCTTTTATGACTTTGTGCTAATACTTTTATTAATGAAGCATGTTATGTCATTTTTTTGCAAAAGATTTAAGATGCCATGCAAGCCTGATTTAACTTACAAATTAACAGCTATGTTAACCAATTGTCTTATTATTCCTTCTGGTAGTGCAAGTGAACCATTTCACTAAAATTTTTGATTTATGATTTATGACTTTGTGTGGTAATCTGAGGTGTAATACACCTTTAAGAGACTGTGAGCAGATTGACCATGTGACTGTAAGACCCAATAGCTGTGTAGCGCGGGCTACCATGTTAATGTTAGTCTATAGCAGAGCCTGGCTGGAGAAGCACACATCATGTTGATGCTCTGTTGTTTGTGTAAATAAATAGTATGTGCTTCATTTCATAACTCTGCGTCTGCCGTATAAAGTAATTAACTCATCTGCCGATAGGTAAGTGTGCAACTGGTTTGCAAGTAAAACAACCCATAGTTAAAACATAACAACTGGTGACGAGGCAAAACAAAGCCAGTCGACGACACAAAGGAAAGCCACGAAAACTCAACGGTGCTGAGGTAGCCATGCCTGCAGGCCAATTGTAAGTGCATTACAATTGTAAACCCTCACCGTAGTCATTGAAGACATCGCCCTCCAACGTGTGACAATTTGGCCTCATCGAACCATTTGATCAAACCATTGGTCACATTATATTGAACGCCTCGTGTTTTTCTTTTTGACCAATGACATGACGGGGAAGGAGAAGAGGTGGGCAATTCTCTTATCGACATGTGGCAGCAAAATGTACAGCTTAATTTGTAGTCTATCGGCACCCAACGCCTCAGATTTCAAGAGCTTTGATGAGTTGATGAATCTAGTGAAAGGCCATTTCCAACCAAAAGCCTCGGTGACAATGCAGCTTTTTAAATTCAATTCAAGGTGTCGCGCCCCTGGAGAGACAGTCACTTGTTATGTATCAGCCTTAAAACAATTGACAAAGCACTGTCAGTTCGGAACATCAATTAATGACAGGTTAAGAGACCAATTAGTGTGTGGGATTAACGAAGATGACATTCAAGAAAGGTTGCTGTCTGAGACAAATTTGGATTCCAGAAAAGCCCTGGAGTTGGCGCTCACAAAGGAAAGAGCAGTCAGGGACTCAGAAGAAATAAAGGGAGCACAAAATGGCGCCATTCCTCAATTCAGGAAGGAGGCACCAGCTAGAAATGGTGTGGAAGCGCACGGTTCCACAGAAAGCCGGGAAACAGCCGCCATTAACAGACCAGCAAAAAGCAATAGCTTAACGGATAAAAACCACATTCATAATGGCAGAATTGGAACCAGACAGCCTACAAATGAACGACAACTTAAAAGAACCGAGTGTTTCTACTGCCATCTCAATGGGCACATTGTTTGATATTGTAAAGAAAGATTCAAAGTTCAAACAAAAAGGTAGGAATCCTGAAATTTATGTAATGGAAGAGCTAGAAGAAACAGAGTCAGATATTTACTCCCTGCAGAACTTAAAAATGGGTAAAACAGAGCCAATCTTCATGACAGTAGAAGTCAACTGAAAACCCCTTCAAATACAGGTGGATACAGGTTCATCCACGGCAGTCATAGGGTAACATACGTTTAAGTATCTGAATGGAGGAGGCCACTCACTAAACTGGAAAACTCAGGTGCCAAACTAAAGAGATATACTGGTGAAAACATACAAGTAAAAGGTATATGTGAGGTTCCAGTACAGTATGGAGGCCAGTCCATTAACCTACCCCTGATAATGGTAGCAAGGGAGGGTCCAACTCTACTTGGTCGGAACTGGCTTAAGGAAATAAAATTGGAGTGGACTGAGATTTTCCAATTCAGAATGAAAGAGCTACAAGAATTATCACAGAATTATGCCCCTGTATTCAGGGAAGAGCTCGGGAAGATTCAGGGGCTGCAAGCTAAAATCCACATGGCTCCTGGAGCAACCCCCAGATATATGAAGGCGTGGCCAGTCCCTTATGCATTATGAGAGAAAGTGGATATTGAATTGGACAGGCTGGAAAGGTTGAAAGTCTTACAACCTGTACAATTCTCCGACTGGGCCCATAGTTCCTGTTCTAAAGCCTAACCAGAGTGTGCGAATATGCAGGGACTATATGTTGACCATTAACAAAGTAGCTAGACTTGACAGGCACCCTGTACCAAAAATTGATGAATTGTACCCCAAGCTGGTAGGGGGATCCACAAAAACAAAACTTGGTATGAGCCACGCTTACCAGCAAGTCAAGCTAGAAAAGGCCTCTCAGAATTTTGTGACTATCAACACACATAGAGTGTTATACCAGGTTACCATTCAGAGTATCATCAGCTTGTGCCATTTTCCAATGGACAATGGAAAATTTGCTTCAAGGTCTACCCCATGTGGTAGTTTATCTCGACAAAATCCTAGTAACAGGACTAACTGATGGGAATACCTGGCTAACTTGGAAGAGGTAGTGAAGCATTTCTCACAAGCCAGAGTACACCTGAAAAGGGAAAAATGTATCTTCCAAGCAAAAGAAGTGATTTACCTGGGTCATAGGGTCCGCTTGCAGAGCCTTCATCCAGCAGAAGACAAGGTGAGAGCTATTCGTGAGGCGCCAGCCCTGAAAAATGCCACAGAACTCAAGTCCTTCTTGGGAATGGTTAACTACTATGGTCGTTTTCTCTAAAATTTGTCAACAATACTGGCTCCATTGTATAGGTTACTCAAGAAAAACCACAGGTGGAATTGGCAAGCCCCACAACAACAAGCTTTGATGGCAGTTCATTGGCCCTGTTGGTACCCTTCGGCCCAAAGAAACAATTGATTTTAACGTGATGCATCCCTTTATGGGCTCCGAATGGCCCACTGAATACATTTCAAGAACACTCAGTGAGGCAGAACGAAGATACTTATATATAGAAAAAGAAGGCTTATCCATCATATTTGGCATTAAGAAATTCCACCAATGCATCCATGGTCACCACTTTACCATAGTATCCAATCACAAGCCACTACTAGGTTTGTTTGGGGAAGATAAGGCAATACCCCCAATTGCCTTGGCACACATTCAAAGCTGGGCATTGATTCTAGCTGCTTACAAGTATATTTTTACCCACTGGCCAGGAAGCCAGATTGCCAATGCTGACACGCTGAGCCGGTTACCCTGAAGGACAACAATGTGAATGTCCCCTTCCCTTAAGAACTTGGCTTCTTATTAAATTTTCTGGATTTGTCACTAGTGAATGTGAAACAGATCAGAGAATGGACAGACCGAGGTCCAGTTTTGGCTCACATCAGGGAACAAGTCTTGCAGGGATGGTATAACGAGCCAAAGTCAGAGGAAATGAAGCCCTGTTTTAACAGGAGATATGAGCTCACCTGCCAGGATGGCATCTTATTGTGGGAAGTGAGAGTCATTGTGCCTCCCAGAGGAAGACAACCATTATTGATGGAATTGTATAGTGCTCACCCCGGCATTTCCAGAATGAAAATATTGGCGCACAGCTACTTATGGTGGCCAGGGATGGACACTGAAATCAAAAACATGACCAAAAGCTGCATGGAGTGCCAACAGGTGCAGAAATTGCTTCCTTCTGCCCCACTGCATCCTTGGGAAGGGTCAGGAAGGCCATGGGTCCGCCTCCACATTGACTATATGGGACCATTTTTGGGCACAATGTTCCACTTACGTATCGACTCCCACTCCAAATGGATGGATGTATACGAGGTGCAATCACCCAACATCTGCCGTCACCACAGACAGATTGCATCAGAACTTTGCAATACACGGTTTACCAGAGATAATAATGTCTGACAATGGAACGGCATTCACCAGCGGGGAAGTCCGACAATTTACAACTCTCAATGTCAAGACTTCACTATACCACCCTGCATCCAATGGTTTGGCTGATAGGGCACTCCAGGCCTTCAAGGCTGGAATGAAAAAGCTAGAGGGGTCTCTATAGCAACGAAGATATCATGCTTCCTGCTCAGCTACTGAACCACGCCATATACGACCACCAGTATTGCCCCCGCAGAGTTATTAATGAAGAGACGTCTCTGGACACAGTTAAGCCTCATAGGCCAAATTTAGGGGGGAGGGTAGGGAGAAGTCAGGAGGCCCAGAAAAATGAACACGATTACCATAGTCGTGAACGAAACTTCACTGTAGGGGAAGCTGTTTCGCAAAGGACTTTGGAGATGGACCCAACTGGCTATCACGTGAAGTCCCCTGTCCTACCATATATCAGTTGAAGGTCAGATAATCAGGAGACATTTAGATCAGGAAGTGGGAAACAGATCCACAAGAAAAGGTGTGTCAAGCATTCCTTTTGGAGCCTGCACCACAGGTAGAAGGAACTCCTCTTGCTTTGGAAATATCTGCAGAACCCGTTGAGCATGAGAGAATTGAAGAGGCAAACTTACAGGCTCCTACGGGAGAGCCCAATGGACAGATAACTCCTGAGAGGGAGGCCTCAGATAAACCATCCAAAGCCGTAGAACTACGACGGTCGAAGGTTTGAAAAAGCCTCCTGAGAGACTAAATTTGTAAATAGTTCATTTTTATAAGCAATTAATATATTGTAAAATGTACTTTCAAGTAAAGGAGGAGGGATGTGGTAACCTGAGGTGTAATACACCTTTAAGAGACTGTGAGCAGATTGACCATGTGACTGTAAGACCCCATGGCTATGCAGCACAGGCTACCATGTAAATGTTAGTCTATAGCAGGGTCTGGCTGGAGAAGCACACATCATGTTGATGCTCTGTTGTTTGTATAAATAAATAGTATGTGCTTCATTTCATATTGGTCCCTGCATCTACCTTAAGTAGTAACCAACCCACCTGCCAACAGATAAGTGTGCAACTGGTTTGCAAGCAAAGCAACCCCTAGTTAAAACATAACACTTTGCATTTTTTTATTTATTTCTTTTACATGATGTGGGCATCATTGACAGGGCCAGCATTTTTTTGTCCACACCTAATTGCCCTTGAGAAGGTAGTTGCCTTGAGTACTTTGGCTATTTCGTCGGACAATCATCTGCATTGTTGTGGGTCTGAAGTCACATACAGACCAGATAGAGTGACAATGCCAGGTTTTCTTCCCTGAAGGATATTAGAGGACTAGTTGGGTTTTTAAACACACTCCAATAGCTTCATGGTCACCGTGCAAGCTTTTTATTTGAGGATTATTTAATTAACTGAATTCATTTCACAAACTATGTGGGATTTGAAGGTTCATCTCCAGCTTATTTGTCCAGGCCTCAGGATTACTAGTCCAGTAACATAATCACCATGCCACCACACTCATAAATGCCAATGAATTTACAATCATCAGGAAAAGTAAACCTCAATTACTTTTAAAAGAGTGAGCGATGCATCTATTTGCTGGGCTGAATTTAGTGATGACTCTGGGAGCAGGAAATGTGACAGGCGGGATGAGTTAATCAGGCAGGAATTGAAGCTCTGAATTTATGATGGTGGTCAGACAGAAAAATTAAGGCAGCGGTGCGGCAGTGGGGGCTCAGGCCTCACGCTGTCCCACAGCGGGTTTCTACTTAGAATACAAGTGCCATGAATACTCAATTTCAAAAAATTTAAGATACTGAATCCTATCTTCAAGATTAAGCCAGCAGCACATGGAAGCCTCGTGGCAGCTGGTTTACATCAGCTTGAAGATGGCATGCACCAGTTGGCTTTGTACGTTGTGTCTGAGGTGAACAATTGTCTTTGTTGAACTTTGCAGTTCGAGAGAGGGGAATGGGAGAATGGCAGCTTGGATGGATCTTCAGGACTGTGGTAAAGTGAGGTACCCTGTCCCTTTAAGAGAATTCAAGCACACTGATCATGTGACTGCACTGACAAATCACTGTACAGAGCAGGCAACTGGGAACTGTAAGCCTACTTCTCGAGGTTTCTGAGTGAGCATGTATGATCTGGAGCTCTGCCCTATGTCTCAATGAACCATCACTGTTCATTCTTACATCAGAGTCTCCCCTTTATTGATTGCAAGCAGCAATTGAGGAGAACATAGGAATTGGAGTTCAGTTGGCCAATGAACTCATTTACCCAAGACATAAAAGTGGTGACGAGGATAAAGAACAAAAGAAAATACGTTTCAAAACAGGTGAGCAAAGTACTGGAAAGAGCAGCTGTGCTTCTTGTAAAATAGATGACAGCCAACAATCAGAGCAGAAAGCAGTGCTACAGTTGAAAATTTTTTTAAAACCTTGCAGAATCGCGATTGTGGGGACCCCACCAAAACCTGAAAAGAGCACGAAACCCAGCAGAGAAAAGCCAACAGCTGCTGAGACAGAGTTTAAAAAAAAGTGATTGCTCTTAAAGCAGCTATGCATTTAAAATGGTAAATACATGAAAAATGGCTATGGAGAGAAAATTAAAAGAGACCCCAGAAGGTAAGCCCACGGTAAGCCAGACATCTAAATTCATCATTACCTGGAAAGCCTATCGGAAGTGCAGTCCCCTTGCAGTCGTTCACAATACTGCAGCTCGGGTCTGTCAATCCATTCGATCCCATTTCAGATGACTGGTCTCAGTATGTTGAATGCCTAGCATTCTTTATTACCGCTAACGACATCATGGGGGAGGAGCAAGAAGAAGGCAATTCTTTTGTCCTCATGCGAGGGCAAAACATATGGGCTGATCCACAGTCTTATGTCACCTAGCGCCCCAGACTCGAAGACTTTGAACGTGTTAATAGAAATTGTACAAAACCACCTGAGACCAAAGCCCTCAGTTACTATGTAATGCTTCAAGCTCAATTCAAGGAACAGACTTTCAGAGAGACAATAGCTGTTTTAAAGGCATTAACTGAGCATTGTGAATTCAGAACGTCCATTATGTTGAGAGATGGTCGGATAGGCGGGATTGGAGATGATAATATCCAAAGGCGTTTGCTAGCCGAACCGAGTCTAGACTTCAATAAGGCACTAGAATTAGCTATCATGATGGAGAGTGCTGTTAGAAATTCCGAAGTTCTAAAAGATACACAAAATGGCACCGTCCATCTGGTCGAGCAGGACAATCCGGCATCAAAGGCGCGAAAACTTCAGACTCCACAGAAAGACAGGAAACGCTCTCTAGCTCCAGACCATTGAAAAACAACGGTACTGCAGAGAGAACCCACAAAATGAATGAGAGAAATACATCCAGGCCTCCAGTGAGCGCACGACCACTCAAACGAGCCAAGTGCTTTTTCTGCCACCACTATGGCCACATAAGCTGGTAATGCAGAGAAAGGCTAAAACAGCACTCTAAATGCAAAAGGAAACATGTTGAAATATGCTTCATGGAAGAGCCAGAAGAAATAAAATCAGACATCCATTCGTTATATAACCTCAAAGTGGGTAGAGCCCAGCCAATCCAAGTAGTCATTACAGTTAACGGACAATCCATTAAGATGGACGTTGATACGGGAGTGTCGATGTCCAACATTGGAGAGCATACATTTAGATATCTGAGTAAAGGAATCCATCCTTTGAAGTTGGAAGTTTCGGACACAAAGCCGAGGACATACACGGGTGAAGAAATAAGGCTGAAAGGGTTATGTCAAGTCCTGGTGACAAAATGGAGATCAATCTGAAAGGTTGCCCTTGTTAGTGGTAGCTGAAGAGGACTCCAGCCTAATAGGCCGCAACTGACTTGAAAAGATTAAATTGAAATGGGCCAAAATTTTTCAAATTACAATGATGAGCTTACAGGAATTGTTGCAAAAGTATGCTTCTATTTTCAACGACAAGTTAGGAAGGATTTGAGGGCTACAGGCCATGATCTATGTAGACCCAAACACAACCCCCAGATTTATAAGAGACAGACCAGTCCCTTATGCTCTATGGGACAAAGTTGAAACCAAACTGGACAGACTGGGAAAATTGGGCATCCTGCAACCAGTGCAATTTCCTGAGTGGGTGGCACCCATTGTACCTGTACTGAAGCCAGACCAAAGCGTGCGTTTATGCGGTGACTATAAGCTAACTGTAAAAATGGTGGCCAAACTTGATCAACGCCTGATACCAAAGATTTAGGAATTGTATCTGAAGTTAGCAGAGGGCACCACATATTTAAAATTAGACATGAGCCATGCCCAGCAGCAGGTAGAACTGGAAAAGGACTCTAGGGAATTCGTCACCGTTAATACACATCGAGGATTTATCAATACACGCGTCTACCCTTTGGGGTCTCCTTGGCATGTGCTATTTTCCAAAGAACGATGGAAAACTTGCTCCAAGGATTGCCCCATGTTATCATTTATTTGGATGATGTATTGGTCATGGGACTGACCGACAAGGAACTCTTAGCAAATCTAGAAGAGGTGCTCAAATGCTTCGCACAAGTAGGTGTGCGTTTAAAACAAGAGAAGTGTCTGTTCCAAGCTAAGGAGGTAGTTTATTTGGGCGCCAAGGTTGATGCGCAGGGCCTGCATCCTATGGAAGGCCATTTGTGAGGCACCTACCCCAAGAAATATCACATAGCTTAAGGCTTTCTTAGGCATGGTAACTACTACGGCTGATTCCTCCCAAACCTCTCGACTGTGCTGCCCCCATTGTAGGGCCTGCTTAAAAAGAATCAGAAATGGAGTTGGCAAACCCCGCACCAGGATGCCTTCCTGAAAGTGAAGCGATTGTTAAGATCATCAGCCTTGTTGGTCCACTTTGACCCCAAGAAGGAATTAATTTTAACATGTGATGCATCCCCTTATGGAATAGGGGCTGTCCTTTCACATCAGATGGTGGATGGCTCCAAATGACCCATTGGTTATACATCTGTCACACTCAGAGTTGCAGTGCTACAACATTCCCAGATTGAAAAGGAGGGCTCGTCTACTGTGTTTGGCGTGTTGAAGTTTTATCGATATCTCCATGGTCACCATTTCCATATTGTAACCAACCACAAGCCCCTACTGGGATTATATGGAGAAGATAGAGCGATACTACCTATCACAATGGCTCACAACCAGAGATGGGCACTAATACTAGCCGCCTATGAATACACTTTTGTTCACCATTTGGGAACTCAAATCACACTTGCTGATGCACTAAGCCACCTTCCCAGCTAATAACAGGAGGCTCCAATTCCCCAGGACCTGGTCTTAGTGCTAAATTTTCTGGATTCCTCCCCTATTCAGACTAGCCAAATCCGTGAGTGGACAACTGGGAACCCACTATTGTCTAACATGCAGGAGCAGATCTTGAATGGTCAGGTGGACCTAAATCCAAGGAGATGAAGCCTTATTCTGTTCGCAAATATGAACTCTCCCGCCAGAAAGGCATATTTCTAGGGACCAAGGGTTGTCATGCACCCGAGGGTCGAAGGCCATTATTAGCCAAGCTATAGAGCACTCACCCAGCATTAGCAGAATGAAGATGCTCTCACACAGATATTTGTGGTGACCAGGCATCGTCTTGGTCTTGGAAACCCTGGTCAAAAGCTGTCCTCAATGCCAGCAGGTGCAAAAGCACCCTCCCTTAACTCCATTGCATCCATGGGAATGGCCGAGACGGCCATGGGTGTGCCTCCATGTCAATTAGGTGGGATCCTTCTTGGGCGCAATATTTGTTTTACTGAATGACTCCCACTCCAAATGAATGGACGTCTATGAAGTCCAGTCACCCACATCGGCTGCCACCATAGACTGTCTGCGGCAGAGTTTTGTAGTGCATGGGTTGCCGGAGATCCTTTTGTCTGACAACGGGACCGCTTTTACCAGCAGGGAGTTCCACAGGTTCATGACCCTTAACAGCATTACCCATATCAAAACCTCACCCTACCACCCAGTATCAAACGGCATGGCTGAGCGGGCAGTCCAAACCTTTAAATCTGGGATGAAAAAGATGGAAGGGGATTCCATTGGCACAAGATTGTCTTGGTTCTTGTTTGCATACTGGACCACGCCACACACAGCGACCGGCATTGCCCCTGCAGAACTACTAATGAAGAGATGCCCCTGCACCCGCCCGACCCTTATCTGGCCAAATTTAGAGGGGAGGGTGGAGAAAGCCAAGAGGCACAGAAGACCAGGCACAATGGTCATGTTCGCGAAAGAACTTTCACAGTGGGAGATGCGGTCCTTGCAAAGAACTTTGGAGATGGGCCCAATTGGCTGTTAGGTGAGGTGTGTGCAGTAACTGGACCCCTCTCCTATAATGTATCGGTAAATGGCCAAATAATTAGTTGACACGTGGATCATCTCCGCAAAATAACACCAGTCCCATGAGAGGAAATGCAGTCTTCACCTACACTTGAGTCTGTGCCTCATGTAGAGGACAGGGCACACAATTTGGAAGTACTGGTGGGACTTCTGGGACCCAAGGGGGTCAGAGAGACAAACCTGCCAATTTCCACTGAGGAACCTAGTGGACAACTGTCCCCTGAAAAGGAGGTCTCGAATAAACCAGCCAAGGTTGTTGAACTGAGATGCTCAACATGTCCAAGAAAGCCTCCTGAGAGACTTGACCTGTAAATAGTTACTGTGTAAATAGTTAGTGTATTTTAGGCTTGTTAGCTATGCATTTAAATAAAGGGGGAGGGATGTGGTAAAGTGAGGTACCCTTTCCCTTTAAGAGAATGCAAGTTACTGATCATGTGACAGCACTGATGAATCATAGTACAGCGTAGGCAACTGGGAACAGTAAATCTAGTTCTGGAGGATTCTGAGTGAGCATGTATAATCTGGTGCTCTGCCCTATGTCTCAATAAACCATCACTGTTTATTCTTACATCAGTCTCTCCCTATTATTGATTGCAAGAAGCAATTGAGGAGAACATAGGAAGGTGTGCAGTTAGAGTTTGGTTGGCCAATTAATTCATTTACCCAAGACATAAAAGGAACCGGCAAGAGCAACTCAGTGGTGAGGGCATTGGGATTGGGGCGAACTGGAAGAGGGCTTCGAGGGAAGGCAGAGGTAAGGACATGGAAATTTTCAGTGGGTGGGAGGGGTGGGGGGGCCTGGTCCCTTGGGTGTGTTTGAGTGGAGTAGGGGGTTGAGTGCAGCCGGTGAAGATAAACAGAACGAGAGCCCTAAAGGGCAGGGTCAGTATGGCCCAAGGTTGGATCCTGTGGGTCAAACCCAGGGTGCTGGCTAGCAGAGGGAATTTTCACAGTTATAAGAGGACTCTGATTCGATAGTGGAGGCAAGACGAGTCTGCGGTAGAGATATTCAAAGTTCTTGTAGGGCGTATCAGGGGATTTGATGGAGATTCTAAGGACATTATGGGCAAGGTCTAGGATTAGAGGAGGGGGTCTCAAGGGATGGGGGTAAGCACAGGGGGACAGATGACAAGTCCACTTCCATGATGATAGGATCCTGGGTGATGGAGGAGGTTCAAGGGTTATAGAGGGAAAGTGATGTTGTGAGGGTCAAGTGTTATAGGGACAATGTGGAAGGTGACAGGGGGCTGGTGGAGGGTCACAGATAGTAATTGGAGGATCACTCGCATAATGTTACTGACCATGTCCAAAATCTTACTTGTAGCTGCCAAGAGTGCAGATCCAAGCGGGAGGAGGCCAGAGTGGGGTGAGTGGAGTTTTAGATGTGGAAAATGGGAGGAGTAGAAAATCTAACTGCTCAACAGCTGTATGGACGAAACCCATGGATACACAGATTCTCGTGTCACCGTCTGCCTTTTTCACACAGTTCACTTGGTGGAATACCTATGCATCTCATACACCCAATATTCCTACAAGCTCTAGAGCAAGAGGAATGGATATGAGGCAACAACTGAGGTCACAAGGCCAGCAGTAGGCAGCACAAGATGGGGAGGGTGATCAGGAGGCAGCCATCCATGTATGGCATAGGAGACAAAGGTCTCTGGCATGTCCGGACATGGACAAACTACCTCCAGATGACCAAGAGGCAACTCTGGCGATGCCTGAGGCAGTCCTGGATCAGAACTCCACTTTTATTGTGCATTGTATACCATTGCCCTTTTGTTGTTACCATATGCACTAAAAAGAGGTTTTCAATCATTACTTACTGTATATGCCTGATTTAATTATGCCACTTCTTTTACATGACTGGCTGAGTGAGAATAATTCTAAAGTTGCCAAAAAAGACAATGAAGTAATATTTGAAATGTCTGCAAGAAGTTCTTCTAGATATACCCCACTTCTGTTTGTAATATGCATGTATGTGAAAGAGAAAAGAAGAGAGCTAGGTCACATCCTGGGAATTATTTTCACTCTGCTCCAAAATATCCAGATTACATGAGGAAAACTAACAACTCACGAAAACTAGACAGAAATAGAGCTCCAGATACTGTGGAGGAACTCTGAATGTGAAAGATAGGTACATCATGGACACTGCAGTTTTCAGCTTGTTATTGGGAGCTTTAATATCCAGAATGTATCGAATCAGGATGAAATATCAGAAGTAGCAGTTCAGCAGAAGTGATGGGATCCAAATTTTAATATTGTTCATGGCATTAGATTAAAATTCTAAGCGAACAGTGTCTTCGATTTGAGTTTTTTTCAGGCTTTTGATGGTTACATTGGAGTGAGAGGAGGATATTTATGCAATAATTGTATATTGTAAATCATCCAGACCTAGATGACGGGGCTGGTCAATGGTCTTTGATTTTGGCAAAACCTACCTGGCCAGTGCTTCATCAGAAATGGCTAATCACCAAGAACTATAATTGTTCTGAAGGGAGTAAAGTATCAGGATGAATTTCCGCGAGTGTTCTGATAAGCCATCATAACTTTGATGATGGATGTGGCAGAAACCCCAGAGAAACTGAACAAATGCAGGGTGTCGGCGAGTTTTCTAACAAAGTTATGGCAACTCAGTCCCTATACCTTTTCATTATTATATAAATAGCTGAGAAAGAGGCATGTTTTGACAAGGCAGAAGGGAAGTATAAATAAAGTACTTGCATTGTAAGAAAATGCTGCAAATCCACTATACAATAATTAAATATTTATCATTTAAATAATTGGAAAGGAAATAATTAAAATAATTTGCACCTTAAGCAGGGTTTGTAAATTAGTACATGGTGTTACATACACCATATCTGTGAGGGTTATTTTCTTCAGCATCAATAAGCACATTAAATGTGACACATTGCTTTATAAATGTGTTTTATTACAATAATGGGTGAAATGATGTTGCTTTTAAACTGTAATTAAATGGCATTAAACAATGAAAGCTGCATTCAAGATCCTAGACTACCCATAACAGATAACACTAAATCTCTTCAAGGTTATTAAATAATCAGTGGATACAATGACTGTCAGAAATCCTTCAAGCTTTGGTTTCATGGTTCATGGTTTTAGAATTGGATGAGTGCAATTTTGTTTATTTAAAGATGGACCATGCTGCCTTCCTGTGGTTGTCTTGCTTGCCTGCTCAAAAAGCACACTTTAAGAGCAGGACAAGGCAGGAAGGCAGCATTTCCACCAGGTTGGGTGTTGCTTAAATCAGGGCCAATATCTTGTGCTCATCCTTTAAGATAGAACAGAATATTATGAATTATATTTAGGGATATAACTAAAGGAATGTTCAGGTTCGACAAAGAACTAAAGTGAACAATGAGTGCCACAACACACCAGTCTGCAATCTACTGGCAATAATTAATAATGAGATTATTTAGCTGTTATTACATTAGGGATCATTTAGACTTTCAGATTTACCTTATAAAGCAGACCCTGGGGTACCAAGTACCTCTGAAAAATTAGCATTTTGTTTACTGCCCAAAACGGTATTAAATATACAGAAAGGCAAGTTACATTTAATATCAGGAAACTGACAAAATATAAGTTGTTCTGAGGAACAATTTGTCAGTCAAGCTACTATCTTCAATTCCTTTGTATATTCCAGTTTTGGACTAGACAATCAAAACATTTCTCAAAAGTAAAACAGTCACTCTGGGGATATATTTTGCTCAGTGTATAAAGATGTATGAATTTACTTACTAAACCATGGAGGTTTGTAATGACAGTTGAACAAAGCATTTCTTTTTAACTTCATGCACAGAACAAAATGTAGTTATTTTTCTTTATTTTTGTAGTATGATGGGGAGCCTTTAGTTATTTTTGATGACGATGGTAAACACCCTGACGGACAGATTTCACAGAGTGGTCTGTTTCCATGCTGTATGATTCTTTGTAATTTTAATTAACAACAATTTGCATTTATATTGTGCCATTAACAAAGAAAAATGTTCTAAGATGCTTCATAAAGATGGATTGAGAAAGAGATGCTATGATAGAGAGAGAGATTATAAGGAGTAAAATATTCTTGCATATGCTATATGATCAAGCTCTTTATAAGTTTTCCATATAAGTTTTCCATCCACGATGTATCACATTCATTAACTGGTCAGACAAAACATCATGACTGTCTCTCCTGATCTCTGCATCCCTTTCTGGTAGCTTCTCTTTTTTTTCAAAAGTGTAAAGAGGTTCAGCATGTGAAGGGGTTCAATAGGGTAGATGTCAAGAAGATATTTCCACTTGTGGCAGAGTCCACAACTATAGGCCATATATATAACATAGTCACTAATAAATCCAGTAGGGAATTCAGGAGAAACTGTTTACCTGGACAGTGGATAGAATGTGGAACTTGCTACCACATGAAGTGGTTGAGGCAATTAGCATAGATGCATTTAAGGGGAAGCTAGATAAGTGTGTGAGGGTAAATGGAATAGAAGTATTTGTTTTATGTATAAGATATTCACTGGCAGAAACCTACTATGCAGAATGGCCTGTTTCTATGCAATGAGATTCTATATAATTCTAAGTACCAACAATTTGCATTTATACTGTGTCATTAGCATAGAAAAATGTTCTAAAATGTATCATGTCTGAGAAAGAGACATCAAGATAGGGAGAGATTATAAGGGGTGAGTGAAAGCTTAGAAAAAAGATGGATCTTAAGACATAATTTATAGAATCTTAGGGCTGAATTATACAAAGTGCCAGACTCCCTGTGCCTACCGCCTACACACACAGCTAAAATGTCTGGGGGGAGCCCACAGAGGGGAACACCGGCTGCCCTACACCGAATTAACAGAGGTGGGATTTCCACCTTTCTGGTTCAGGTAGTCCCACTTCAGAGAGTTGCCAGCTAATGAGAGACCAGCAGCTCTCCAGTACCTCGGGCATGGGGCATTACATCATTTGGATACATCTCACTGGGTGCCAAACTGGCAGACCTGGTGAAGGGCCAGGGTTTGAGAGGCCATGAGGTTGGGCAACCTGGCAAGGGTAAAACCTTGAAGGGCCCTTCCAATGGCTCAGGGTGCCCATTAATGAGGGCTGCCCTCTGCCTGCCACTAGCCCACGCAGGGAAGCCTGTCTGGCTGGCTGCTCAGTATGGGCCTCTCCTGCCACCCATTAAATCTGGTGGCAGTGGGATAAGGTTCTTATTTGGGGATTAATTGACCAGAAGGGCTCAGTTGGCCCACTGCCGCTCCCACCGCTGGTGTAATTGTGGCAGGGGTGACATACATGTAGGTGGTGGGCAGGCCACCTGCTGGATTGAACATGTTTTACCCCACCACCTTCAAACCCATCAGCAGGGTTGTTAAACTCAGCCCACAGAATCTTACTGCACAGAAAATGGACATTTGGCTAATGATCCCTCTAAGTTGTATCACCCTGCCTTAATCCAAAGATTCCTGCACAGGCTGAGCTCAAGCCAGCCCCTTTAAGTTACCAGGTGTATGCAACTGCACAAAAAAATTTACACACTGCACACTTAAATGAACATACTGCACACAACAAGGAAAAAAAAGTCATTTGTTAGTACAGAACATGAGTATTGCTGAAAAAAAGAAACCTGTCGAAGCTTTTCATCTTGCACTCATCAGGACACTTTACAAGAATACCAAACGTAAAGAGGACAGCAATTTATAAGAGAAGAGTGTGCTGATTGGTTGGCAAATAACTTTGAGGTGTTGTCATGGAGAATGCATCGATTTATGGTGACTGACAGTTTAACTGCCAAGCATTGTTTGAACTTTAAACCAGGCAGCTTGACCGTGATTGGTCAAGAGAGTGCCCTGAGGAATGAGTCAGCAAATGGCTGTCACTTATTTTCAACTAAACAAAACAGCAAGAGCTAGACAATATCCAGGCTTGGGCTGACAAGGGGCAAGTAACATTCATGCCACACAAGCGCCAGGCAATCACCTTCTCCAACGAGAGAGAATCTAACCATTGCCCCTTGATGTTCAATGGAATTGCCATCACTGACACCCCCACTATCAACACCCTGGGGGTTACCATTGACCAGAAACTGAACTGAACTAGCCATATAAGTACTGTGGCTACAAGAGCATGTCAGAGGCTAGAAATCCTCCAGTGAGTAACTCACCTCCTGACTCCCAAAGGCACAAGTCAGGAGTGTGATGGAATACCCTCCACTTGCCTGGGTGAGTGCACCTCCAACAACACTCATTGACACCATTCAGAACAAAGCAACCCACTTGACTGGCACCCCAACCACAAACATTCACCCCCCTACACAAACATTCATTCCCTCCACCACCGATGCACAGTAGCAGCAGTGTGTACCATCTACAAGATGCACTGCAGAAACTCACCAAGGCCCCTTAAGCAGCACCTTCCAAACCCATGAGTGCTACCATCTAGGACAGGGGTAACAGACACATGAGAATACCACCACCTAGAAGTTCCCCTCCAAGCCACTCACCATCCTGATTTGGAAATATATCTCTGTTCCTTCACTGTCACTGGGTCAAATTGCTGGATCTCCCTCCCTAACAGCACTGTGGGTGTACATACACCACAGGAACTGCAGCAGTTTGAGAAGGCAGCTCATCACCACCTTCTCAAGGGCAATTAGGGATGGTCAATAAATGTTGGCCCAGCCAGCAATGCCCACATCCCATAAATTAATTTTTAAAACCATTTGGTACATTTTCCATGGCAATGCTTCAGAGTTCACTTGTCAACTAATCAGCACTCACTTCTCATACAGTATAAAATGTTCACTTTACATATGGTATTCTTGCAAATTGTCCTGATGAGTACAAGATGAAAAGCTTTGACATATCTCTTTTTCAGCAAAAAAATAGAGGAGACATTGCATTTAGCCAGTCATGTCAGTGCTGGCTCTTTAACAGAACAGTTGCTTAGTCCTCGCTTTTTGTCTGTAACCCAGAAAGTTACTCATCTTCAAACATCTGTCCAAATCTCTTTTAAAACGATTTATGTAATCGACTTCAACCATCTTTTCAGGTATAGCATTCCGGATCCCAACAACACTTTAATCGAAATAAATTCTCCTCATCTCCCCTCCTCCTCTTTTACCAATGATTTTAAGTCTATGATCTCTGATTAGTGATCTGCACAAAGACAGGATCATTTTTCTCTATCTTCCATCAAAATCTCTCATTATCTTGAAAACTTCTTATTAATTCACCTCCTAACCTTCTCTATTATTGCAAGGAGAGCAGTCCCTCATTCCTGGTAACAATCTGGTGCGTCCCATTGCACCTTTCCTGAATCTTTCGTATTAATTTCCTGAAACATTTTCCTGAATTATAAAATTGAGAATTTAAAAGAGGAAAGGGAAATGAGGAGACAATTCTGGAATTAGAGAGCTGATCAACTGTAGTCATATAAGCCAAACGATACAGCAACAGAGAAATAAACAAAAAGCCATAATTAGAAGAACTGAAATTTCAGGAGGAATTATGGGGCTGGAAGTGGTTACTGAAATAGGGAGGGACGAAGAAACAAAGCCATGGGCCAGGATATTCCTGTTGGCGTGCGGGGGCAGGCCTTTCACGCTGAGGCATAAAATGATGTGCAGTGATGTCAGGTGAGCATCCTGACATCACCAGGCGCCATCGTGATATTTAGGTGGGCGGGCATGCGATGACCTCCAATGCGCGCCCACCATTAATTAATCACCCACTTCTTAAGGCCCTTGAGGCAGAAATTGATGGCAATTTTTCAGGGCCCGTGCGGTCTTCAGGAAATCGCACAGGAGCAATGGGCAGGCGGGTAGGAGACATTTGTATAAACCTCATCCACGGGCGGGATAAGAGGGGTGAGTGGGGTCACGAATGTTATCTGTCGGATATTTAAATGTGAATGTTACTGATACTTGCCTGTGTGAGCAGGAATACTTCAAAACTCATACCAGCTACTTGGACAGGATTAACAACCTTCAGGTCAGGACTCTAAAGTGAAGATCATTTTTGGGGCCTGCATGTTTCAGGAAGCCTTCCCTTAGCCTGGGAATGGGAGTTGTCCTCTCCACTGGAGGCAACTCCTCTGAGGAGGGAGGGCCAGAAGGGGGAGGAGGACAGGAGTCCACATTCAGCCTCCAGGGGAGCCACTTTTGGGAGGAGATGTGCAGGCACAAGGGGCACAGGGCCAGCAAGAAGTCCAAGGCAGAAGGGGCCACAGAAGACGCCACTATCCTGCTGCCAGGGTTTACAGGCAGCAAAGCAGCTACCTCAATATGTCTGAGGTGCAGTGCTGAAGGAGGCTCCAACTCTCAAGGGAGACAGTAACCTCCATCTGTCAGATTAGAGGCCTTGACATCTGTGCCAACTGTGTGGGTGAGCACCCAATGCCAGTGGTGCTGAAAGTCACAGCTGTCCTCAACTTCTATGCCTCTGGCCCTTTGCAGGGGTCAGTGTGTGATCTGTGTGGAGTCTCCCAATCAGCTGTCCACACTTGTGTCAAGCAAGTGACAGACGCTCTGTTCAGGCATGCATTGACTTTCATCCCCTACCGCTGGGACCAGGCCAGCCAGACAGAGCGAGTCAGAGGCTTTGCGGCCATTGCTGGCTTCCCCCGCGTCCAGGGTGCAATAGGATGTACACATGTGGCCATCAAGGCGCCAGCAGATGAGCCTGGTGCCTTCGTCAGCAGGAAGGGCTTCCACTCCATGAACGTGCAGATAGTGTGTTATCACAGGATGCAGATTCTACAAGTTTGTGCAAGGTACCCAGGCAGCTCCCATGACACCTATATCCTTAGACACTCCCAGGTGCCGGGGCTCTTCAGTGCTCCAGTCTGACTGGATGATGGCTGCTGGGTGACTAGGGCTATCCCCTCAGAAGGTGGCTCATGATGTCTCACCTCCATCCAAGAACAGAATCTGAGCAGCGGTGCAATAGGAGCCACGCCTCCTCAAGGGCTGTGGTGGAGAGAACCATTGGTCTCAAAATGCACTGCCGATGCCTGGGCCACTCAGGGGGTGCAATCCATACCCCCCAGATTGTGTGTCACTGATAGTGGTTGTATGCTGTGCTCTCCACAATCTGGCACTGGAAAGGGGGGACGCTGTGGACAAAGAAGATGTCAACGCAGTTCCTCCAGCTGCACGCGATGAGTCCGGCAGTGAGTCTGAGGATGAGCACGCACAGGGAAATGCTAAGGGGATAGACGCGGACCCAGGCGTACTCCAGAGAGGCAGGGACACCTGGGAGGCTTTAATCCAAAGAACCTTCAGCTAGCATACCACATATGGACCTTCAACACACGCCAGGGCTGCAGGCTCCATCCTCGATACCTGAGTGCTAAACCTGCCTGGATAGGAACATTAACAAAGGCCCTTGTCAATAAAGCTCAATGTCAAACAACTCACTCATAACATCATGGCATCCCAGCCACCTGCAGAAGTAAGGGATCACCCTGAGGCATGGCAACGTGTCAAAATTTGTTGAGATTACAAAAGTAACTTCTGAAACCAAAAAAAAATGTGTTGCACGTCACACCAAAAGTCTTAAATGAACTAATATGGGGCAAAATAAAAGCACCAAAGAGAAACCTGTGGTGTAGCTAAGGTGCCTGAAATTTATGCTGGCGGGTGCTAAGTCCAGATGCTGTCCCCTCGCTGGCACTGGCATCTGAGACAGCCTGCTCACTCTGCTGTCCTGTTGGCCTCGATGACCTTGGCAGACGTCCTCTGGCCCATGGAGCCTTTGATGGCCCTGCTTGGGAGGTAGCGGCCAGTTCCACAGCTGGCTTCTCCCCTGTCGCCGCACCCTCATCGGATGCCACGGTCACTGGCAGTGGGCGGAGGAACTGCTGCCCTCATCTGGAATGCCCTGAGAGGAGCCCGCAGAGACGACAGGCAGCTGCTGCGCTGACATGAGGTCACTTCCGGCCTCCCTGATCACTGTAGATGGATGGGCACCAAGCTGGGATACTTGGTGCACAAACTATCTCCCACACTGGCACTGACCAGCTGAGGTCAATGCCGCTGTGAGGGCTTGCAGGTCCAGGCACAATCCCAGGAGGCCCCGAGTGTTCTCCTGGAGGTGCCTCTCCACGAGAGTCGCCACTCTCTCCATGGAGGAAGCACTGCGCTCGGCCATGAGGTTCATTGCATCGGTGATGCTCCACGTGGACACCTCCAGCACGGGCACTATGACACGCATAGCCTCATGTTTCTCCGCCAGATCATCCCACATACCCTGCTGCACCTCCAGCATTTGCTGCCTCATGGACGACTCCAGAGACACATCATCAGCCACCGACCGAGCATGTGCCTAGTCCCCAGCAGTCCTCCGACTGCCAGCACCCTGGGCACTATCTGTCTCTGCCTGCACCTCAAGTGAGCGTGAAGTGCCCTCACCGCTGTGCCCCGGGACACTAACCAAAGATCTAATTCCTACCGAGGTGCTAGTATCTGCGCTGGTGCCTGTCTGGCAGAGATGGTGTGATGCTGGTGAGCCAATATGTTCAGGCCCTCAGGTGTGAAAGATGGCCCCTCTGCCTCCTCCTCCTGGCCCTGCTCCGATGATTCTGAAAGGAAGAACAAGGAAATTTGATTAGTTACAGTGCAGACAGTGTCAATTTGCATGCCGGTCCCCCATATCATTATGCGCTCATCCTTCCATAATCAGTAGTCAACCCATGTTGCAAACTTCTGTCACTGAGCATTCAGCAATGCCATGGCTTTTGGGACACACATGGTGACCAGAGTGCTCGGCCAACATACCTCCCTGTGGCATCCCAGCCTCACCGCCACTGGTGGACCTGGATGCATGGTGCCTCTCCAGATCCATGGCCTGCTGCTCAAAAGGAGTCAAAATGGCTAACTGGGTCTGGCCTCTGCCAGTCCGCATCCACTCGGCAGAATTGTGTGCAGTCTTCTCCTGAAAATGAGAGAAGAGCTTTGATTAGTCCAGCCTGTACCTGGATTCCCACCGCATCCCTGCCAACCCAGCCAGAGTGGGACATTGCAGGACTCTAGTTCTTTGTTACCCTGCAGCTGCCACAGACTCACGCAATGAAGCCAGGGCTCACCCCACCCTTTACCAATGCTGCCTCCTTCACATGTAGCACCACAAGGTGTAACATTGCTAAGCAAGGAGGCACAAGCACGTGGAATGCAAAGACCAGCAGATGGATTGGTGACCTGCCACCTTGAAGCTCCCCTCCCAGCATGTTAGCACCCTGACTTTGACATGCTTCCCAGCTCCAGAATTATGCCTAGATGCAGGTCCTTGAGTTCCCCCCCGCCCCTCCATTCTATACTCTGGGTGTCAGTGTCAGACTTGCTGTAGGTGCAGAACACATCTTAGCTCAACCCTCTCAGTGTGAACTGGGCATGGGCAATATCTGCTGGCACACCCAGCGAGGGATCCATGACGTGAAGGATTCAGTGACATTACTGTACTCAGAGTTGCTGGGAGGACGGGCGGGAGCGGGAATGGGGGGAAAGGGTGACGGCTGCATTAAGTCACCTCAGCCAACATGGTGGTACTCACTCTTCTTGAGCACAAGAGATCGTTGAATCTTTTTCAGCACTGGACCCATGTGCATCGCACCACATCATGGGAGCTCACACTCTCGGCCACCTCCTCCAGGTCAGCAGCTAGGCACTCATCCGAGAACCGAGGGGCACATTGCCCCGCTGGCCTGCCCTCCAGCCTGGCCTGCACTGCTGCCCTACCCTCCAGCCTGGCCTGCCCCGCTGCCCTACCCTCCAGCCTGGCCTGCCCCGCTGCCCTACCCTCCAACCTGGCCTGGCCTGCTGGCCTACTCTCCGGACTAGCGTGTTGCACAGTAGCCCTCTGCTGAGCCCTTCTGCCGGCCATTGTGAGCAGCCTTGCAATGGCTGCCAGGCCTTCATTTAAACAGGCTGCCAGGTCGCCAATGGACCCAGCGGTCTGTGCACTCCCACTGCCACCCGCCCACTCTCGCTTTCCTCAGGGGTCGAGAAATATGCTTGGTGGGCCTTAATTGGCCCGCCCACGTAACATGGCGGCACGGAACCAGTCGACATAGGGAAAATTCTCCCCATGGAGAAATTTAATGGCAAGGATAAGATTTTTAAGTGTTTCGTATTAGTGTAGACAAGGGTGATGGGTGATTGTGTCGGCTCATTACAAGCAACAGTTTAGGAGGCTGTAAAAACTAATTATTTTTACTCAGCTGCACACGACTACTTTTTAAAAATCTATTTTACAGAAATCCAAAATAGAAACGTAGATGTAATTAGGGAGCAGATATATTGTTTTCTACCAGTTTCCTTACATTAAGCACTAGATAGGACTTAAAACTTAAGTGTCATTCTAATACGGACAACCCCGGAATCACAGAATCATGGGGCGGGATTTTCAGGTCGCCGGGCGGGCGTGCTGGGCAGGCCCGGGAGCGGCCAGGGAATGGGTCACCACGCCCCCCGAACGGCCCCCAAACGCGATTTCATGCTGGCTGGCCAATTAATGGAAAGACACACTGAAAGACCCAGCGCTGCTGGGGTGATGGCATGAAGAGGGCGAGCGCTGAAGACAGTGCGAGTGCAGGGGAGCACAGCAGGACAGCTTCCCGAAGGCAGAGAGCTGCCCCCGGGAGTTGAAGAACTTAAAGTCAGAAATAAACATAATGAAATTCCGAAAAAAAAACTTCCACCCGTAAGACTCACTTACCTAAACTTATTAATGATAAAAAGTCTGCCCAAACGTTTTTAATATCGGAAACCTCATCCCGCCCTTGGTTGAGGTTTCCTCAAAAATCCAAAGGCTGCCTGGCCGATTCCCCCACCCGTCAACCATAACGTAGACCGGGCAGCGAAAAATCCAGGCCACAGAGAGGTGCCAGAGGACTGGCGGACAGCGAATGTGGCACCATTATTCAAGAAGGGTAGTCGGGATAAACTAGGTAATTACAGGCCAGTGAGTCGAACATCAGTGGTAGGGAAACTATTGGAAAAAATTCTGAGGGACAGGATTAATCCCCACTTGGAGAGGTAGGGATTAATCAGGGATAGTCAGCATGGCTTTGTCAGGGGGAGATCATGTCTAACAAATTTGATTGAATTTTTCGAGGAGGTGACTAGTTTGTGTGGATGAGGGTAGAGCAGTTGATGTAGTTTACATGGACTTCAGTAAGGCATTTGACAAGGTCCCGCATGGGAGAATGATCAAGAAGGTAAGAGACCATGGATCCAGGGTAATTTGGCAAATTAGATCCAAAATTGGTTTAGTGGCAGGAGGCCGAGGGTAATGATCGAATTTTGGTTTTGAGATTGGAAGCCTGTGACGAGTGGTGTACCGCAGGGATTGGTGTTGGGACCCTTGCTGTTTGTAATGTACATTAATGATTTAAATGTGAATATAGGAGGTATGATCAGTAAGTGTGTAGATGACAAGGGGAAGGACCTTTGGCTTGGCAAGCAGGGTCGGGGCCCACTCGCCGAGGCGTAAAATGACACAGGGTGAAGTCGGGCGTGCATCCCGATGTCACCACGCATCATTTAGATTTTCAGTTCGGCAGGCACTCAGCCCTTAAGGTTGAAGAGCCCAGGCAGCCTTTGCATTTTTCATGGAACCTCATCCACGGGTGGGATGAGGCTTCATGAATGATTTTAAAGTTTCTCAAAAATTTTTATTGAAATTAATGCCCATGTCCCAGCTCATGTGACAGTTTCACATGAGGGGACATGTGATAAAAATTTTTTCAACACTTTATTGAACTGTTAAAACTTAAATCTAACCTCCCTGAGGCACCTCTGTGCCTCAAGGAGATTTCTGCGCTCATTCACATACATGCACGAAAAAGCGCACTCCCAACTCAGGGAACCCCCCCACCCACCCACACAGGGAATGTATAGCGCTTCCGGGTGCGCCTTAATTGGCCCAACCACGTAAAAGGGCAGCGCGGACCCAATTGGAGGCGCCGATCGGGTCTGTGTCTGCACGCACCTACCCCCACACAACCCCCCACGGTGGGGGGAAAATTCTACCCATGAAAATTGGTGGTGCCATAAATAATGAGGAGGAAGGCCTTAAATTACAGGACAATATAGATGGGCTGGTAAGATGGGCAGAGCACGGGCAAATGGAATTTAATCCTGCGAAGTATGTGGTGATGCATTTTGGGAGGACTAACATGGCAAGGGAATACACAATGAATGGTAGGATCCTAGGAAGTACAGAGGATCAGAGGGGCCTTGGTGTACATGTCCATAGATCCCAGACGGCAGCAGCACAGGTAGGTAACGTGGTTAAGAAGGTACATGGGATACTTGCCTTTATTAGCCAAGGCATAGAATATAAGAGCAGGGAGGTTATGTTGGAGCTGTATAAAATGCTAGTTAGGCCACAGCTGGAGTACTGTGTGGAGTTTTGGTCACCACACTATAGGAAGGATGTGATTGCATTGGAGAGGGTGCAGAGGAGGTTCACCAGGATGTTGCCTGGGCTGGAACATTTCAGCTATGATAAGTGACTGGATAGGCCAGGGTTGTTTTCCTTAGAGCAGGGAAGGCTGGGGGGGAACCGATAGAGATATACAAAATTATGAGTGTCGTAGATAGGATAGATAGGAAGAAACTTTTCCCCTTAATGGAGGTGTCAATAACCAAGGGGCATAGATTTAAGGT
The DNA here is from genome assembly GCF_017639515.1 of Carcharodon carcharias. Taxonomy (NCBI): domain Eukaryota; kingdom Metazoa; phylum Chordata; class Chondrichthyes; order Lamniformes; family Lamnidae; genus Carcharodon; species Carcharodon carcharias. The sequence continues at coordinate 38,360,227 of NC_054474.1, read as the reverse complement.
AAGGGGCAGGAGGTTTAGAGGGGATTTGAGCAATTATTTTTTATTCAGAGGGTGGTTGGAATCTGCCTGAGGGGGTGGTAGAGGCTGGTACCCTCATGGCATTTAAGAAGTATTTAGATGATCACTTGAAACGCCATAGCATACAGGGCTAGGTACCAAGTGCTGGAAAATGGGATTAGAATAGATAGGTGCTTGATGGCCAGCATGGACACAACGGGCCGAAGAGCCTGTTTCTGTGCTGTATAACTCTATGACTCTAAAGCCAGAATATTCCGTCGCGTAAAATGACTCGTGGTGACATCGGGCATGCATCCCAACTTCACCACGCGTCATTCTGATTTTCAGTTCGGCGGGCGCACACCGGAGTCGGCTGCGTGCCCACCGAACTGTTAAAGGCCTGTTAAGACCATTAATTGACTAATTAAAGTGATTGTCAGGGCTGCTCTTAAGGTTGGTGGGCAGGTGAAGAGCCCAGGCGGCCTTTGCATTTTTCATGAAACCTCATCCATGGGTGGGATGATGTTTCATGAAGTGTTTATTAATTAAATAAAATGTCTTATGAAAATTAACAAACATGTCCCAGGTCATGTGGCACTGTCAACATGAGGGGACATGTTTGAGTAATTTTCTTTTTTCTCCGTGCCTCAGGGAGATTTCTGTGCTCTTTCATGCGCATGCGCGAAAGAGTGCAGGCCCCAAGTCTCCCTCCTCCCCCCCACCCCACCCCCACCCCACCGCCCACACAGGTAACAGGTAACGCTGAGCGCTTCCAGGTGAGCATCACGCTGGGCGGGCCTTAATTGGCCTGCCCATGTAAAATGGCGGCGCGCAGCCAATCGTGGGAGGCGATCAGCTCTGCGCCCGCCCACGCCCACTCCCGACTGGCCCGCCCGACGGGGAGAAAATTCTCCCCTATGACTCTATGATTAATGGCTTTAATAAGCCTCTTAATTGTCGGCAGGTGTGCTGCCTACTCTCATGCACACCCACTGACCGAAATATTGCACGAGTGTGCGATGACATCGGGACTCTCACCTGGCATCATGGCACGCTATTTTACATCCAACTGGGTCGGGCGTGTGCCCGCCCGTGGGACATAAAATTCTGCCCATGTAATAATGCTGAACTGTAGGTGGCCATTCAGCCCATCATGCCTGTAACAACACTGCATCTGTTATTTTTCATCAAAGGTCAACTTAAATGAGCCAAGGTAGGGGAAGAATATACAAAAAATGAAAAATACCAACTCGGATCATACACAGATCTTTGTAATTTACTGCTATTATGTTTAAAATAGGCACCAGTTTGTTTAGACGACTAGACGGCTAGCGTGTGGATCAGATTAGTCCCTACGGCGCGGGGTTTGATCCCTATTCCAGTTGAGGTGAACTCAAGGTCTGCCTCCTTGCCCTGCCCTGTAGTTAAAAAAAATCATGGGGCTTAGCCATGATTTGGCAAATAATTGCCAAAAGCTTGCAGAGAATCGAAGAAGAATATTTAAAATCGCCGAATAAAAAATTATATCAGGAAGCTGTTTACAAGGAACTGAGAAACTTTTGAGTGTAGCATTTCTAATTTAGAAGGAATGTGCTCCTTTGATAAAAATACAACTTCAGGTCTTGCTCAATGCCCAGAAAGGAATTACTTAAGAGAAATTACACTGAACAGACTTGTAAGAAAATTGATTGCTTCAGGAGGTCAAGGCATGGTATAAATCACTGGTTTCAACACTTTATTAGGATGATATTCAAATTCCACTGCAACATATATAGAATGCATTCATGTGGATTCATTTTCACTGCAAAATTCACACCAAGTTTCCCATTTGTTCAAACATCTGGAGAGATATCCACAGCAGACTACAAAGTGCCTTGGGGTGTTCCTTTATGTTAAGAGTGCTATGTAAAAGTGAGCGATTGTGATCAGAGATGCTGAGTTGACATCATCTGCTTTCCAACTGGGGAAGGAAAAGAAACTCCATCTGTGAGTGATTTTAGATAGTATTCTCAGAGGAAACAAGAAAAGGTCAAATTTAATAACATTTAAAAGGTTGAGAGAAAGGATTAGAATTAAGGAGGAGGGTGCTGTGCACCACCAAACCATGAAATCCCAGTTTTATCATAAGAGGGATTACATGATCTACTAAGAATCATCTCTCTGCAGGTTCCACCTTCCTCAGTGAGTTTCAGTTGATAAGTAGTGTTACTTTTTCTGTGTGACACTCGGAGAAGATTGCCTTCCATGAATGACTCAGCTTCCTGGTGAAGCTCATTGCAGAGACTCCAATCCCTGTCTTTAGGGAAATTTAGACATTTATTATAGAATGCACTAATCTTATCTTAACAACTTGTCTTACCCAAGTGTACGTTCCATGCTGTTTTTGAGTGACAGGCACCATATGCCCAGGGGCTCAAACCTGCAGCCATCTGGTATTGAAGCTGGCATCATTTCTGTGAAGGAGCTTCTTTACTTTTTTAAACAAAGAAGCATTTATTTTTTACTTTTAAAGTAGATGAGTCCATTTTAGTCACAGGGCAGAATTTTCCCTGCCAAGTGAGGTGGGATCCTGTGTGTGGTAGGAAAATCCCTGAAATTTACATTGGTTCAGGATCGTGGCATCATCCCAGCCTCTTCGGTTTGCCTCGACACACGTTCCAAGTCCAGCAGGGGAAACCCTTGGGCCGGCGTGAAAGCAATTGAGCCAATTAAGAGCCTTGTTAACCATAAATTCCTTCTTTCCCGATAGCGGACAGGCGCCACCCTGTATCTGAACCTCACTGGGATCACCGAAGCAAGTGCCCAGCAAGAAGAGCTTCTTCAGTAAAACTCACAGACTGGGGAAGCATTGATCAGTTATGCTGAAGAGCTCCAGCTATAGCCATTGAGAGACTGTTGTTCAAAGAATGTCTTCCTTTAGAGAGTGCTCTCAGTGCTTGACAGTTGATTACCAACCTCTTGGAAGTCCCTTCACTTGTCTACACTCAACTTCAGCTGCATTTCCCTGCTGCCAGTCTTCAGCACAGTATGGGAGCAGCTTATGCAACTCTACCTTGCTGCTCTGCTGATAGGCAAGAGCAGCAGAAGTCACAAAACTTCCAACTGCTCCAGCAGTAGCAGGGGCAACACCGATCCTAGCTGCCTTCACCTCAGTCACATGCAGGGCAGAGAGAATGGACATTGAGATCTGGGTGGAAAAGACAAGACCTCCAACAAGGGTCTACAAGTAGAGACTCAGGCTCTTATGGCTGCTGATATCTGCAGCTTCATAGAATAAGACTTCATTTTGAGTAGACCCGGTGGGCACACATAGCCAATGGTCAACAAGCTGCCTGTCACTGGAGGGCTACGCTTCCCACACCCCATCACTGGTCCCTGCCTTTCGCCAAGTCATCTGCTCTCTTCTGGAAGGAGAGAAAGTAGATATGTTTACAATGGTTCAGGTGGGAAGGAGGGAAGGTCGCCAGTTGTGGGGGGTTGGGGCAACAGTGAGGCATGGGTGTTAGAGGGCAACAGGCTGAGGGTGAGTGCAATGACTGTCCAGAATATCCCACTGAATATTTATCTTAAAGAAAAAGGGCACATTCTAAAAACCACTGCTCCACATAAGTCACGAAGTAATTTCAAGAATATGCATTTTGTGTAATTTAATACGTTCATTTATTTCTGAGGGAAAAATTGCTCAATTATTACCTCAGTAAAATTGTTTACTTTTATGTTAAAACTCTAAATCATAAATAGTTTTTAACCGTTTAAAATAGTGAGGTGAGACTTGATTATTATATTTTTCATGACAGCAGGTGTAAACACATTAACAAAAATTCTTATGGAGTTTCCCAGTCAAGAAGATGTGTGCAGTAGAATACTGTGTCCACTTCAAAACTGTGATATAAACCTCTGCAGATTGAATTACAACATATATTTCCCGTAATTTCCTTTATTCCCAATGTGAGATTTTTTCTATTTTCTGCATTAGCCTTCTCTATGATTGCCAACTTAGCAAAGAAAGAAGGAAGACTTTGGCCAGAATTTTCCAGCACAGCATCCCCTCCCATCATGGCAGGTTCCCCCTTGGCGGGGCCAGCAAGCCATTGAAACCTCCATTCACACCAGCGGGAGAGAAAGATCCCACCAAAGTGAGGGGCTAGAAAATTTCGACCATTCATTTGTGCAGAATAAATCACATTTCAAAATGGCTCTGACTGCACTGATTGCTGTTATATAACCAAACACGGCAGGCACTGATCTTAATATTTTTGTTAGTCACAGTTGAAGGAAGACTGTTGATTAGGATACCAGGAAACATGCATTGACAGAGAAAAAACTCAACGGGGACCAGGCTCCTCTCCTATCTGTACCGCTTCTGCCCGTATTGTTATAACTGCTGTTGTAATTAATTCCACAGCTGCATATTATGGGCAGAAATTCTTGTAAGATCAGAAATCTCTGCCCGATGGTGTTTAGTGACTTAAGTGGGATATGTCAGTGGAACCAGTGTTTAAAAGTAATACTGAGGAGGAGGAAGAGGGTAGAAGCTAGGGTGAGCCCAGAAGGAAAAAACAGCGAAAACTGGGAAATAAGGGTATTGGTCCGAACTGTTTTTTCCTTCTGGGAGTGCTTGAGATGGAAATGTTGGAAGGAGAATTTTGGGGTAGGAAAGGGATAAGTTCAAGATTGTGCTTTTTGTGGAAGCCTAAGGCTGTTGTTTGAGTGATTGGAAGAAGCTCGGAGGAGGATGGAGAGCACTAACATTAGTGGTAAGTGGTGAGGGAGGAGAGGAGATCATGTGCATGAACTAGGAGTGATAGAGTGTCCGTCTGAACCGAGAGGTTGGTGGGAGAATGGAGAGCCAGTTCAAAATGGGGGAGACATGGGAAGGAAGGTGCCAGAGTTGGCTGAGTGGGGCTAGAGGGCAGTGACTGCATTAACTGAAGGGGAGGAAAGTGCCTGTGTATACAGGGTGGGGAGGGGACAGGGAGGCAGGGCAGCCAAAGGGCAGAATGAGGGTTACAAACCTTAATGGGGGCCAGCTTGAATTGAAGAGAGGGGAAGGAAAATGTTAGCTTGAATGGAGAGAGAAAAGGCAGCATAGTGTCACAAAGGGTTAGGGGTGGATTGAAAAGGGAGAATAATGCTTGCTTGATCCCAAGGAAGTTAAAAAGTGATGGCATGACCTGGGAGGGTTGGAGGATGAGAGAATGGACCTGAAATTCCACAAAGATTTCCTGGTCTCCTGCATAACTCCAACAGGACCTCTCAAAAAATGCAAAGAGGTCTTGGCTTAATCATGTTACACCTGGTCACTGTCTTTTGTTTGGTGTTTCTGCCAGAATTCTGGCAGGAGATCATGAGAAATCCCATTCAATTTAAGTCCAGTGTGTCCATGAATGGGATATCACTGTAAACTGAATTCAGAGGCAGTACCGTGTTTCTAACCATTGGGGTGGAGATGAAGGGATACATTGTAGGTAGATGTAATTTTTGAATGGGGATGATGGTCTGGGTTTTTGAAAATCCAAATGTAACTTTGATTTCCTTTTTCTTCTGCTTAAAAACTTTATCAATTGTGAAATATGGAAGTGCTTAAAAGTAACTACAGAAATGGGCCAACTGTGGAAGAGTCAGTGACTTTTGGAAAGAGTGTCTTTTACATTTGCTTCCTATTACCTGGTTGCAATGCTGAGTAAAATTGGGATCAAATCCTCTATTTATTATTAGATAATTTTAAAAAACTCATTTCTCCCTTGAGAAGCAAGTTTTAGAATAGAACTGAACATAATTAATTTTCAAATAGCCAATAGCTTTCTATACAATTGAGCAGGAACTAGATAGTGTGGAAGGTTGTACATGGGTCATTAATCTCTGGGACATGGATTCAAATCAGCTCAAATGATAGTAGTAAATGTCCTATGTGTAGTGAGTTTGGGCAATGCCAATACAGTTCCCAGTGGAAATAAGGAAAATAGGTGCAGGAGGAAAGGGCAAGGCAGGAATGCAAAGGGTGGAGAGAGGCACAGCAAAGCTCTGAAAGCACAAAGCTAATTGGTAAAAAGGGTACTCAGAAATATAGGGGAGAAATTGACAGCTGTAGCATAAGAGCAAGAAACAAACCCTTGTTGCTTTGTCATGGAGGCCCATTAGACGCTAGGAAGGAAGCAATGGAGGGAGGCATAGTCAAGATAAGTGATGCAACTGGAATGAGTCCATGTAGGTTTTCTCTATTTAACTACTGTCTTTAACTGTATATAAAAGTTAAAGTATTTAGTCCTGTCTTGTTCAGCCATAGCAGGTAATGTCTCAGTTAATAAGAGTAGCATAGTAGTGAAGGGGAAATAATTTCCGACATGCTACAGTTAACTTTTCAGCTAGCCTGCTGAGAGGAGGCATCAAGAATGTGGATAAGTGCTGGCAGGGATTCATTATGTATGCTGCCTAAAATCAGAATATTATCAGCATGAAAGCTAATTTGTCTTGGACCCTAAGATAATTTCACAAATAAACTGAAAATCCCTTGCAGCCACTTTCAATAGCTCCACAAGAAGTAGAAATATTTAGGTCTACCGTCTTGGCCTTGGGAAATGGCTCTGATGATATGCCACATATGATGTCCACTGAACAGTGCTTAATGTGATAAAATGATCCTATAAACTCTTCAAACACAACTATCTGTAAGAGTGATAACGAAACAAAACTTATGGGCAGATTATACTTTCCATAAATATATGAGTTTGTTGGTTGCATTTGCTTTTCCAAGTAAAGAATTGTTTTCTAGCTCTCAAGGTCATTCAGTGAATAAATGTACCATGTAGAAAATAGGAAAGTCCAAGGTAAGTTCTTAGCCTGTGCAGTCAGCTGATTCCAGGTAGGACTGAAGTGGGGCAGTATAAACAGTCTCAACCATGTGGACGAAACAAAAATCAGCCAAAACTCCTGTTGCTGATCACTATATGAGGACCCTCCTGTAAACTGTTCATATGTGGACATCAGGTGAAAAGAAGATTGGCGGCAATGATGTCTTAAAGGGTTGAAAAGCCCTGAGAGCTAATGGTGACTGTGAAATCACGCCACCCTCCCAACATGATATTTTAAGTAAGCTATAACTGAATCAATTATTTTAATTCATTTGAAAACACTCTCCAATCATCAGGATACAGAAACATTGAAAACATGAGCAATAAAGTATTGTTTTAAATTGAACAGTGATCACTATCTTGAATGCTGCTGCCCTGTAGAAAAATCGTACCTGAAGTTTGACTGTAAAATGTCAAACCTGTGTATTTAATAGCACTGAATATTTTTAAGCATAATAAGGCTCAATGTCATCAACACTCTGCTGCATGGTTACTCATTTAGCAGCTGTATTACGTGAACATACAAAAACAAAATGTGGCATTTCTCTTTCTCTTCTTTGCCAACATTTATTCTGAGGCGTGTACAGCTAATGATTTCTTAAAAATGCATTTCTGTTGCACAGATTCATCCTGATTAAACACATAACCGTAAGAGAAGGTATGTCTGAACCAAGATTATGCAAACATCAGAATTTCAATAGACTCCAGAAAAAAATAGTTCTAATATGGAAATGACTATGCCACAGCTATTCTGAGGTTGAAAGTTAAAGCTGTTTTTCAGGCAGAATGGAAGCAGCTTTAGTCGGTAGCTTTACATTGCTGTTCCTGGCTTGGAATTACTTCATGTTGACACTAGCGATCAATTTTTACCCAAGGCAAGAATCGAGGGCCAAAGCTGACAACGATCCATCTGGCCCTCTGGACTGTGAGATTTTAACTCCCGGGCCTTATTAGCATTTCACAATTCATTCCCTCACCTGAAGCAGGCTGGAAATGTTCTGGAGGCCAGCAGGAGGGAGTGGTAGGTAGAGGGGGGTGTTGGGGGAGATATTTGAACAAGCACAGCAAACCAGGAGGTAGTATTATGAAGCTACTCTCTATTTTAAAAAATACTTTATTAATTTACTGACTGAAAACCACTAATCGGATTTTTAAAAACTGAAGCCCCATTCCAGTGACTTGAAACCGCTGCTTCTAAGATGGCTGAAATTTTGCATCATAGTACACAATAAATTCCTAAGCCAAGTGGAGCCAACCTGCCTAGGAAACCCCAGAAGAAACAATTCTCTTGAAGGACTGTGAATGGGATCATCTCCTAACCCATTCACAGATCATCCCAATAATCTCCTGGGTGGGAACTACGCATTAGATATAATCACCTCAGACAATGAATCCTGTCATAATCTAATCACGTTGAAACTATTCACCTGGAATACACTAGCCATGACCATATTTGGGACACTGCTGTGTTGGCAAGAGAGGATCACGCAACAAGCCAGCTAATTCATTTTGTGCTTAAGTAACTGTTTTCTCTAGACAAGAGACAGAAATCAGAAAAGAGATCAAAATGGCAAGATTCCTATGTAAGCCTCGTTCTCTGTCTCCACTCATCAGGCAAGCTCAAACCCTGTCTGCTATTTGACTATTCATGTGCCACAGATAGATTATAAAGAGCTCAACCCAGCAGCTGCTATCTCCAGAAAACCAGATAAATAGTGCACCCATCTTTAAACTGCCTCAGCATTGAACTAGGAGGACCACCGAGCTCTGCTTGGATCCACTCAAGTTACCAGCTTACGAGAACCACATCACTTTGATTTTTTTGGGCTTTAAGGTTTTACTTACTCTACCCAACCATACTGTACCTTGTTGGTCTGTGTGTAAACTTCAAGTTTTTGTGTATGAAAGTTGGAGCATTTTTATTATTTAACTTAGATTGTTTTAAGTACAATAAATACTACACTCTTTTCAAAAACTCAAGCTCTGTGTATTTTGCAGTCACAGTGTGTAAACAATTAAGCGCTCATGAACTGGCAAGCATATCCTTTAATAAAAAGACCTGTTGATGTCAAACAAGCAGTGAGGAAAGAGCAGAACCGTTCCACCTCTCCTCGCCTGATCATAGCAAGTTGCTAGTGGGTGACAAGGGCTATCTGCTGACCACATGGCTGATCACTCTGGTGCGGAACCTATGCACATACACACAGCTTGCAAAGAATGAAAGCCATGTTGCCAAGCGAAATTTGATAGGGCAGACCAATGCATGTTGAAACAATGCTTCCGCTGCCTGGACCACACTGGAGGAACCCTGTTGTACACAGCAGAGCTGGTGTCAAAACTTGTAATTGTCTGCCGCATGTTTCACAAATTCACCATCATGAAGGGCGGCCCTCACCACCAGATATATGGTGACCAACTGAAGAGAAAGAGGAGGAAAGGGAGGAAGTAGAAAGGAGGAGGCAACCTAAATAGCCCCTTTCTGCAAGGACTGTTCATGAAGAACTAATCAAGTGTGATAACAGTAACCTCAACTCTAATTCCTCATCCACAAATAGTCCTACATTCCTTATCTTCGCTTATCACTGACCATGACATTGCCATCTTAGCCAACTAAAACTAAAAGTCAACAGTATGCATCCCAAATCAAATTTGTAAACCAAATCATGCCATTTTACACACAAAAGTCAACTAATCACCCTTGTGCGTTCCCTTAGTGGCCGACTTCTATGTGCTATTGCCTGCCTGAGTGATTCTACAAAGTGCTACCTAGTGGCTGCAAAATGGCTGGTGGAAGGCTGCTGACTTTCAGTGGAAGAGGCTGCAGATGGACTCAGAGCATAACCTTAAGCAGTTCTGGGATAGAAGGCACGGCTTCAGACTAACAAATCAACATGGGGGGCAGCAGTCTGGGCTTGCTGGCTGACAAGCAACAGCAAGGACACAGAATGTATATTGGGTGGGATGTCCATCACTGACTGTGGTTTGGTAGCACCACTACTGCACAAACTAATCAGGTCCTGAAGGACATAGCCGCCAGACCAGGCCTGCAGCAGAGGATGAGAGAACCAACACAAAAGAAAACCAAACTGATCTTGTTCTCACCAATTTATCTGTCACAGATGCAACTTACAATTACAGCATTAGTAGCAGTGACCACCATACAGTCATTGTGGAAACCAAGTACCACCTTCACATTGAGGACACCCTCCCTCATATTGTGTGGCCCCACCATCCATGCCAAGTAAGGCGCATTGAGAAATGATATGGCAGCACAAAACTGGGTGCTGTGGGTCATCAGCACTATAAGTAAAGGCACGCCTGAGGAGCCTTGAGCTATCGGCAGCCGCAGAATTATATTTCACTATAATCTGTAACCTCACGGCCCAGCATATCCTTCACTCTACCATTACTACTAGGCCAGAGAGCTTAGTCCAATGAAAAGTGCAGGAGAGTTTGCCAGGAGCAGCACCAGGCAGACTTAAAATTAAGGTGACAACCCACTGAAGTGGAAACATGGGACTGTGTGAATGTTAAACAGCGGAAACAACATACTATAGACAAAGCTCAATGGTCCCACAAGCAACAGGTCAGATCAAAGTTCTGCTTCTCTCCCACATACAGTTGAGAATGGTGGTGAAAAATAAACTAACTAATGGGAGGAGGAAGATTCATTTACATCCCCATCCTCAATGATGGCAGAGACCAAACATGAACGTAAAAGACAAGGCTAAAGCATTTATTTAGCCAGATATGACAAGTGGACGATCCATCTCGGCCTCATCCTGTGGGCCCCATCTCACAGATGCCAGTCTTCAGCCAACTTGATGCACACCATATGATACCAGGAAATGGCAGAGTGTGCTCGATACAAGGCTATGGGCCTGGCAAGACCCCAGCTGAAGGCTTATGCTCCAGAACTAGCCATGCCCCTAGCCAAGCTGTACCAGTATGATTACAACACTGACATCTGCTTGACAAAATGGGAGGTTGCCCAGATATGTTATGTCCACAAAAAGAAGAACAATTCAATCTGGCCAGTTACCATTGTATCAGCCTACTCTCAGTAATTAACAAAGTGATGGAAGGTGCCATTGACAATGCTATAAAGTGGCACTTATACAGAAAAACTGACTCACTGATGCTCAGTTTGGATTCTACCAGGACAACTTGACTCCAGACCTCATCACAACTTGGATATGAGCAAATGAGCTGAATTGCAAACGTGAGGTGAGAGTGTCTGCCCTTGACACCAGGACAGCATTTGACCAAGTGCTTCATAAAGGAGCCCTTGCAAAATTGAAGTCAGTGGGAATTAGAGGGAAAGCTTTGCACTGGCTAGAATCATACCCAGCACAAAGGAAGCTGGTTGTGGTTGTTGGAGACCAACCATCTCAGTCTCAGTACATCACTGACCCACAGTAGCAATGTGCACAATCTACAAGATGCACTGTAGCAGCATGCCAATGCTTCCTGACAGCACCTCCTAAATCCATAATCTCCACCACCTAAAAGGACGGCAGGTGCATGGAACACCACCACCTGCAAGTTCCATTCCAAGTCACCACTATCCTGATTTGGAGAAATATAGTTCCTTCAATCTGGTTGGGTGAAAACCGTGGAACTCTTTCCCTGACAGAACAGTAGGTGTACTTTCATAACACGCAGACTGCAGTTGTTCAAGAAGATAGCTCATCATTATCTCATCAATTAGGGATGGGAAGCAAATGCTGGTCATGCCAGTGATCTCAACATCTGAAGAGTGAATTTAAAAATAAAGTGGCTGTGTAGGAGCAGTGTGAGGACAAATGCCAACATCCTGAGAGAGGTTAACGGGCTCATGCTCGATGAAGCTATTCCATTTCCCAGGCCAGCAACATAGCAATCTTAATAATTTGTTGGAGGGCAAACTTCTGGACTGTGACACCTTGCAAGCCCATTTGCACATTGTATCAGCATCCATAAAGGTGGCATTCAATACTGAGTACTTGCTGCCTGTGCAGCAATGGAAGCTGTGACATCGATTATCAACCTCTACTAGTCATTATGGTTGGCTCCACAACTGTGTGAACAACATTAGCCACCACTCCCACACTAGAAAAGATAGGCTTCAAGCTCTACATAAAGCCCCACGCCATGTCTATGCTAGACCCCTCCTTCCTCCCTGACTTTGACTGCAGGCTTTCTGGCAGGCTTCCCAATGCACCAAGTATTTTTCGAGAGAGAAACAGAGTTAAGGTTTTAGGCCAATAACCTTTCATCAAAACTGAGCAAATTTAGAAATGTAAGAAGTTTTAACTAGGTCAAATGGGGGAGGGAGAAAAGAACACAATGGAAGGTCTGTGATAGGCTGGAGGAAAGGAGACATTAAATGGTAGAAAAGTTGCTGGGGCAGAGCCAAATGGAGTGATAATTGGACAAATAAAGAAACAAAAAAATGTATCCAGAGGAGCTGTAAATGGCAGAATAATGAACTGCTGCCAAAAGCAAAATTGAGAAAAACAAGATCAAGACCAATGCTCACAAAGAAAAGGAAACAAAATTGGAAGGTTGGGGTGGAGGGCCATGAAGGTGGACTGTGATAACTGTGTGAAATTGTTGAATTCAATATTGAATCCATAAGGTGCAAAAGATGAGGTGCTATTCTCAAACTTGCTTGAGTTTGATTGGAACACTGCAGGAAAATGTTTCAGGTTGATAAAATTTCATTATGAAAAGCCCAGTGAAGGCATGTCCTATTCATAACTTCAAACATGAACAATGTTCCTGTGGAAGGCACTGGGACTGCCTTTTATTTTTTTAAAATGGACAGTCACAAGGTGGCTAAGATGGCTGCCAAAAGCTGATCTTTGTAAGTTCAACACAGACTATCCTAAGCTTCCAGAAAGTTCCTACTTGAGTCATCCTAGGTGGTGTCTTCCCCTTGAAATGACATGTCTAGGCAGCACCCCTTTGTGGAATTCACAACTATCATTGTTCAAAATTTACTCCAAACCCAGAGCCAATAGACTTTTAGACTCTATGTCTCCAAGTTTGCAATTTAACAGATAAGAGCTGATGAGACCAGTTATCCACAAGTTAAATGTGAAAGACCACTTATCTATCTCTTATTGTGTAGTGATGGCTTTGGACTTCCAAACCATTCTGGTTGGACAATACCAATATTAGTCATGTGATCAAAACCAGCTTGAGATAACAAGCTTTATCTATAAGACCCAGAAAAGACCTGGGCAGTCTGCAGAAGACGTCACAAGCTACAGCCTCTGCAGAAAAAACTGTGTCATTTTTGCCTTTTAAGAACATGGAGGCTGTACAGCCTTTCAAAACCCCCAGCCTGATTCCTAAATCCATGTCCACCTGTATAGAAATTGGACCCCCAATACAAAAGCTGCAGATGCCTAACTTCATGACCTGCTAAACATTCACCTCTTCAGTGAATACTGCAATAAACCTGATATCCGATTCCAGCCATCTGAATTCATCCAAACTCCAATTCAAAAGTGGAAAAGTCTTCTTCCTCCCCTGGACCCTAAAAGACTGCTTTCCTACAATGTGCTTGACGCTTAAACTATGAACTATCTTTTGTTCACAACTTGTAAAAATGCTCTATTTTTTTTAACTGTATTTTCATCTCGTGTGTGTGTGTGTGCATGAGTGCTGAGTGATTAACGTAGACTTGGGGGGATTGTGTGAATAAATAATCTTTATTTTTAAACCTGTGGAAGTTTGCTGCTAGTTACTTAAATTGACCACACGATAAAGGGGACTAAGAAACATACACATCTGCCTTTCAAAAAGAGCCCACATTGATTACAACAGTAAGGTGTTATGGCACAGCCAATGGTAAATGCTGAGTTGTTCAAATCCCAAATTAATAAATTAACAAATTAATAAGATGCCCCTGCTCATGTGACAGAGTCATATGAGGGGACATGTTTTAGAACATTTTTAACATCTTTATTTTTTATTTTGGAAACTCTTCATCTCCCTGAGGCAGGTCTGTGCATGTGATATAACAGCCAGCTTCCACTCCCCAACATCAGCCAGATTGATAGGTTTGGCTTCCAGTTGGGTAGAGAATGCTGGAGAAGAAGCCTTAGAACCAGTTAGGTCTAAGCCACATTCTGAGGGAGGGGCCCCAATTCTTGATCCCATGGGGGTGGGGTGGAGGGGTGCGTTCTGATCCCTCAACCTGAGGGGGTCCAATTCCTGATTGCATGAGTGGAGGCAATTTAATCCAAGAGGGGTGATCTGATTTCTGATTCCACAGGTGGAAAGGTTTGTATGGTGGGGGAGAGGGGGTCGGCTGGTGTGGGGGAGAGCTTGAGGGAGCTGGGAGCAAAACGATCTTCCTTGTAGTCCATAAAGAATGCTCACCAAGGCTGCTTTTGCCTTGCTGCAGCTGCCATGTTTCCCAAGGTTAAATTGGGGTCTTCCAGCCTCATTAATATATTTAAAATACCAATCCACCTCCTGGGGGTGGGTTGGCTCTCCCCGTCCCCGAATCCCCCCACCCACTTGAATTGAAACCAGAAGTCAGCAGGTTTGAGTGGCTTCCCGACAAGCTTCAAATTTTTTGAAATCCAACCTCCACAGACACATGCAGCCAATCCCACCAGCTCCCCCATGTAAAAGATCCCCCCAGGGCGTGTGTTTGGTGCCTTCCTTGGGCCAAGCTATTTATGCTGATTTACTCCTACTTAAAGTTTGAATGTATTCTAATGTGATTGTGAGGACTTGGCCATATTGACAAAATGGGCGTGGCATTTTATGAATTGATGCAAGGAATCCACAGATTACATCTGATTGAACAAAACCTATTTTTGTACAAGGAGCTCAGTATAAACTAATTGTGATGGGGTTGATCAGAGAAGTGAGTTTACTTGCAAATTCTCGCAGGGTTGTCACTTCAACAAACCTATCAGCAGCTGATTGGGATTGCTATATAGAGCCTTTCATTAGTAGCTAATCCAACAATACCAGATGGAAGGGCAACTGTGTTCCGAGATAATGTTCTAATTTTACTCATCAGTAAGATCCTGAGACTGTTTTCTTAAATATTTTTCTCCTTCTGTGCTTTCATTCAAAGTATCCAATCCCAAAGTTTTACTAAAGGAAAACTTCAAGAAAACTGAAAATAATCCACTTTTTCTATCTCCACAATAATTATTCCTGTGTGCAAGAATTATTCCTATGTGACTAATCAGCTGGTGACTTTATTAGTGACATCACTGAGCTACACTATGGACTGGATTCAACATTCCCAATGTTGGTCCCGCCACCAATGGACAGCAGTGAAAAACCCATGTTGCTTCAGTGGAGGTGAGCAGGCCGAATTAAGTGCCTCTAAGCCAATTAACTGGTTAGCGTCAGACCATGCCCAGGATTTAGGAGTCCTACGGTGGAATTTCCGCCTGTCAAGAGCTGCCAGCTAATCAGAGGCCAGCAGCACCACCAGGAGCGGTGACTACTGCCTGTAATGCTGTGTGACTAATTAGCCAACGGGGGCGGGGAGGGGGTTTCTCCACATCAGCCACTGACTTAATGAGGATCAGTCTTTCCACCAAAAGGAATGGATTGCACAGCCTCCCCCACGATTATGTTGGCACGTCTGCCATCTGGCTCCAGCAGACTGCACTAAATCCATCCTCAATATCTCCCTCATGCCGGCACTACTGATTCAGGAAATAATTCTTTGTCTTTCTTATCAGTTCATTTGTGTCATCAGCTTATTCACTATAATAGCAAAAACAAAAAGTCTAGCCCAAGTCATTATTATTATAGCTTTTTTTGTGTTTCAGGATTACTACACACAGCCATCAGCAGCTAATAGTGGTAGCCTGTATGCAGGCAAATTGATAAAATCGCTGATTTTCTTCTTCACAGTATTTCAATCTACTTGGCCCTTCAGTCATTGTGGCATGATTCAGGTATTTCTTACAAAGCAGTTGGTTGGCAGGGCAACTATCCTAAAAAGAAAATCAGCAGTACTGAAGTCAACAATAATTTCCTTTTAAGTAATGATTCTCTCCTAATGTAAATTATTTTCCTGTTTAGAAGCACCTCCCCAGTGTAGCATATTTCCACTTGCTCTCTAGCGGCTAGGGAAGCCTTGCCTTGAAATTGTTCTCTTGTAAGAGATTGTACAACTGGGGTGGATGAGCCCAATCGCATGCCTTGCAGGATTGCCAAATATGGGAGTTTCGATATGGATGCCTTTTGCACCAAGACCTCGAGAATGAAGGTGTAAATCTCTTCTATCTGACAGTTATATGAATCCTATGTTAAAAAGATTGGGGTCATTTCAAGCTGTCCATTGGACTTAAGTGGCCCCAAATATGTAATTCGCACAGAGTTGCTGATATGAGAAATGGAGGTCATAGAGAATATTCTACAAAGCTGGAAAGGTAAATCATCTCTAGAACTACAAATTCAGCATGAAACTTCTAGAATAGAGCATCCAAACTACTCTTTTATTGTGTTATTCTGCCTTGATGCTTACTGAACATTTTCACAAGGTGCATTGCAGAGCAGAATGCCACAGATATCAATGTACGATTTTAGGACATCAGTTGAATTTACAAAGGTTCTCCTGATGCAAGTCCAATCCTCTTCGATGAACTATCACAGATTAAAGCATGTGCAGCCTGGTGATAGCCCCTATTTCCCAGTTCTCTCTAAAATTTGGAGCATCACACAGTACATATACGCAGGTACACAAGAGGGGCCGGAATTTGCTCTCATTGGCAAATGAACAGCACCACAGGTGCTTTATACTTGCACAGACCAAGGGATTTTGAACTGGAATATAATGTAAATTAGAGAACCATTTTGGCACAAGGTTCTTTGCAGGGAGCCGGGACCCTTATGAACAGGGCCAGCAACTGTATATCTCCATAATCAATCAGATTGAAGAATCATTTATGAGTAAAGTCCGAACCAAAGAGTCAGAATGAAGGCGGAAATTCCACCGTAGGACTCCTAAATCCTGGGCATGGTCCAACGCTAACCAGTTAATTGGCTTAAAGGCACTCAATTCAGCCTGATCACCTCCACTGAAGCAACGTGAGTTTTTCACTGCTGTCCATTGGTGGCGGGACCAACATTGGGAATGTTGAATTCAATGTCAAATCAGGTACAGAATGCATAATAAGCAGAATAAAAGAATGACTGGATTAAGAGAGAGTGAGATCATATACAGAAAGGAAAAATATTGTTTTGTAAAATTTCCAATAATTAAAATCTGAAGCAGAAACTTCTGTGTTGAGTGTTTTTTTTAGCATTAATTAGGACTATTTACATCATTAAAAATTTACTTACGCAGGAATGAACAAGCTCTATCTTTACTGGGTGAGTTTAGTGGAAGTAAATCATCTGTATACAACAAATTCATCTCATGGGCCCAGTTTTAACTCTGTGCTAGTGGGTAGATTTTGAATGTGTTAAAATCTTGCCCTGTATATACTTTTATATGCCTTCGGTCTGTCCGCAGGCATGACCTAGACCTTCCTGTCGCTTGCCATTTCAACAGTCCACCCTGCTCTCATGCCCAAATGTCTGTCCTTGGCCTACTGCAATGTTCCAGTGAAGCGCAACACAAACTGGAGGAACAGCACCCCATCTTCAAACTAGGCACTTTACAGCCTTCAACAACTTTAGATCATGAACTGTCTCCTCCATCCCCACCCCCTTTCCGATCCCCCTTTTTTCCAATAATTTATATATATTTTTCTTTTCCCACCTATTTCCATTATTTTTAAATGTATTTCCATCCATTGTTTTATCTCTACCTTTTAGCCTTCCCCCCACCCCACCCCCACTAGGGCTATCTGTACCTTGCTCGTCCTGCTTTCTACCCTTAATGTCACCTATTAGCACATTTCTTAGCTAGTATCACCACCATCAACACCTCTTTGTCCTTTTGTCTATGATATCTTTTGGCAATCTCCACCTATCACTGGCCCTCTATCCAGCTCTACCTGTCCCACCTCCCCTTAAACCAGCTTATATTTCACCTCTCTTCTATTTTTCCTTAGTTCTGTTGAAGAGTCATTCAGACTCAAAACGTTAACTGTATTCCTCTCCGCAGATACTGTCAGACCTGCTGAGTTTTTCCAGGTATTTTTATTTTTGTTTTTGTTTTGGATTTCCAGCATCCGCAGTTTTTTGCTTTTATACTTTTAAAGCATAGTTTCTGGAGGACGAGGGTACCTTGGACAGCAACTGTCACATTAAACTACATATGTGCAGTCGTCAAAAGTTGCTGTCAATTTTTTTTTATTCATTCACATTTATTGCCCATCCCTAGTTGTCCTTGAGAAGGTGGTGGCAAGCTGCCTTCTTGAACGGCTGCAGTCCATCTGATGTAGTCCAATGCTGTTAGGAAGGGAGTTCCACAATTTTGACCCAGCGACAGTGAAGGAATGGTGATATATTTCCAAGTCAGGATAGTGAGTGACTTGGAGAGGAACTTCCAGGTGGTGGTGTTACCATCTATCTGCTGCCATTGTCCTTCTCGATGGCAGTGGTCGTGGGTTTGGAAGGTGCTGTCGAAGGAGCCTTGGTGAATTCCTGCAGTGCATCTTGCAGAAAGTACACACTGCTGCTACTGTGCGTCAGTGGTGGAGGGAGTGAATGTTTGTAGATGTGGTGCCAATCAAGGGGCTGCTTTGTCCTGGATAGTGTCAAGGTTCTTGAGTGTTGTGGGAGCTGAAATCATCCTGGCAAGTGGAGAGTATTCCATCACAATCCTGACTTGTGCCTTTTAGATGGTGCACGGGCTTTGAGGAGTCAGGAGGTGGGTTATCGTCGCACGATTCCTAGCCTCTGACCTGCTCTTGTAGCCACAGTATTTATATGGCTAGTCCAGTTCAGTTTCTGGTCAATGGTAATCCCCAGGATGCTGATAGTGGGGAATTCAATGATGGTAATGCCATTGAGCTTCAAGGGGCGATGGTTGGATTCTCTCTTATTGGAGTTAATCATTGCCTCACACTTGTGTGGCACGATTGTTACTTGCCACTTGTCAGCCCATTTACACTAAGTGCTATTAGTCTCACCGTTATTTCTACAATAAGACGCAACCATTATCAAATGCTGTGAATGTGTGTCTTTGGGCATATTTGTGTAATGGTGCTCTGAGATTGAGACAAAACCGGAACAGTAATAGCTGAAGACAGGTGAGACACCTTGGTCTGGTGTACTTTACTTGCATCAGAGCACATCAATATACCATGGACAACAGACTCTACCTCCAATTAATATTACATCTGACCTGGGGATGTTTGACATTGATGCATTGGCTAAGAATTTGTTGAAAATGTTCTATTTCCCAGGAGTCACTTCTTCTAATTGTTGATGACAACCAAAAGCAAACAATGCAGTTTTGCAAAGACTACGTACAAAATGACTACACATAGATACATACACATGGCACTATGCTTGAAACATTGAATAAAAATGACTGATAAAATAGATCACATCAATTTTACATATCAGGCATATATTTTGAGTGTTTTTGCAAGTTATGATTATAGCTTTTAGTAGTCTGCTTCTTTTTCTTGCTTTTGGAAATGATTTCTTTTTGGACATTTGAGTTCACAGGTATCTTTTATGCCAGTGATTGACTGTGAATAAAACTGAAGACAGCAGATGATGCCCCACATTGCTGTTCCTTTCTGTGCAAGTATTGAATGTATTCATGTGGGGACAAACCGTGTTAACCTTGTTCTTATCTAGTTTTGCCAGGACTGCGAAATGAAACCTTAAATTATAAGAGACAGGTCCAGGAGGCTGCTCTAACATATCAATATATCAGTCCATGAGAAAATGAAAGGGTATATTCAAATTTCTTTGCTATCTCATTTTCTGTATCGATTTTTGTTTATTTAAGTCTATCTTTAACCTGATCTAATGACACAGAAACAGTAAATGCAAAGCATTTCAATTTTAGACTGTTTCAATCGCTATACTCTTGTTTTGCTTAGTGTTTTGCAGAGCAGTTTACACCTCATGGTGACCTTGTCACACACAATTACAGAGCTGTTTCTTACATATGTATTAGAACCATGTTAAAGCTAATGGAATTAAACAGCAGCAGGAAAAAAAAATCAAAGAAAATGTAACCCGGCCATTTAATTAGTTTCCAGGTAGTAAAAGATTACTGGTGAATTATTTTTAGTCAAGTAGACTTGATAAAAATATATGCTGGGAAAGGGAAATAGCTGTTAAAGTATAAGATGAAGACTCATACACTGGGCTACTAGCTTTCTACGTGAGAGTCTCAAATATACCAATATAATTAAAATATTCCTGAGCACATTTGTTTGATATTTAGCTGTCAAATTTAACATTATTGCTCTCAGTTTCTTTCACTGCACCACTCCTGAACGGTACAGTTCCAAAGGCAACTGTTGTCCTCCTGATACCTAAAAAATGACACTTTTCATGCGTGCAGCTGAATATTAAGTGCCAGTTGCCTATTAAACCTTTGGGGCATCACAGCTGAACACAATTTCAGCTCTCATCCAACATCCAGAAAGATAAACTTTTCAGAAGGGATGCTGGATACTGATCAGAAGCTGTAAAAGGGCTGATTTTATCTTGTCCTAGCTCAGCATCGATCAAGACCCAAATTGATGTATGCCTCAATATTGCAGCATACAGTACATCTAACTACTGCACTATAGGGTATTCCAAGCTTCTCAATTCTGAAGAACATAAAAAAACTAATTTTCAATGATATATGTGTGTATATATATACATAGATATCATATATTATATATATATATATAAATATATATATATATTTATATCCTGAATTTTCACACAGATAGAAAAGCTCTCCATTGCAAAAATGGCAATGGAGGCCCTGGATCCAGAAGTCCCATCCCCCAAAATCAGCCCCCAGCATTTTCGCAGGGTGGGAGGGGTGTCTTCTAATTTACACACCCGTGGTTCACAGAGGAAACTATACATGTTAAAGTGCAGCTATCTCAGTCAGATCTGATGTTGGCTTGTGGTATGTCTGAAACACGATGGCCGGGATCTTCCAGTCCCACCTGCAGTGGGAAGCTTGGTGGGCAGGAGAACTGAATTTGGTGAGGAGCTAAAAACCGGCGGCAGGATGAACTTTTGCATTTAAGTTCCCGGGTCTTTAAAGGTGGGTCAAACTTCCTGATGGACAACGTTGAGAAGCCCTTTTACATGCATTAACATGTCATCCATGCTTATTAAAAGGCCAGTTCAACAGAGTTAAGTTCCCCCTCCAAGTTCCCCACCAGTCAAAAATTAGAATGTTCACGATTACGATTATACATAAGTGGCATGCGCCTGGCGTGGTTATCTCCCTCCACAACTTTGCAGTGAGTAGCTGATGCTTTGACCTTCTTAGGGATCTCTCAGAAATGCCAGCCTCTTGATTGAGATCGGGTGACAGTAGGCCAAGTTGTGCAAAGGCTGGACAGGGGAGGGAAGACCAATGGCAAAGTGTGGAGTGGAGGATGGACAGGGGAGACAGGCTAAGTGGGGAAGAGTGGAGCTGAGGCTGGGCATGAGATGGAGGATCAGCAGGGAAGAGTGGTAGGCTCTCTGGGAAAGGAAGACAGGCTGTCTGGGGCTTGTTGGAAGGGTGCCCAGGGAAGGAAGCCAAAAATGTCCAGAGCTTGTTAGTAGGGTGTCCGGGGATAGAAGGCAGACTGCCTGGGCATATTAGAAGGGTAAGTATGTCCCACATGTCTTGGTCCCGTTGTAGGGTGGTAAAAGGCCCCTCTGGGCAGTGTCTAAAGGGTGTGGTCTGTGAATTCAAGAATTTGGTGCTAGGAGTTTGAAGTAGAGTACTTGGACTCAGGGGGTGCAGTAACACAGTCACAGTCAGTGGAGGAACTTGGATCTGATAGGGTGGAAGTTTTAGGGTGATGGGCAGGCACTGGATGGTCTCATGGGGTATCATGGAAAGTCAGGGTACAGTTGGCCTCGAGGACAGAAGGTGTCAGGGTCAGGAGGGGCATGGGCACATTGACAGTGAAGGGAACAGGAGGTAGAGCAGAAATGTCCAGAAAAATGATAATTTGGTCCAGGGTAATGCCGGGAAGTCGGTATGGTTACAGGAGGGAGAGGAATAACAAGTTACTGATTGTGTAAGAGAACGGGGGGTGGAGGGGTGGGGGGCAGATCTTGGTGAGTAACAGTGAGAGGGTGGAAGATGCTTGACACATTGGAAGACCTCTCACACACCATGCTGAAGTTCTCAAAGTTCTTGCGCAGTTTGTAAAACTTCTCAAGCACACGATTTGGGAGGTGTCTCATAACCGGTGGGAGGAGTTAATGCCTTTATATTGAACTGAGAAAAGGGGCACCCTATTAATTATTAGTCCATTCCACGGAGAACCAGGCTCAGCTCTTGAGGTTCCAATGCCCAATAATCCGGCATTGCTCCATGACTAATGGGTTGCATTCCAGCAAGAACCCTTATGTGCCTGGAACTGCCGTTCATTCTGTGCCATTTGGCATCTGCTGCTGTCAGAGACAGGGGTGAAGGGAGGGAGGTGGAAGCCTCCAAGGGGCACAGCTGGTGGACGGCAGCAAACTCCAGACTTCAAACCTCCATCCTCCCTGGTAAATGGTCATGGCTGACAAGGGCTTGTTTGGTAAGCCATTCTTTGATGCCAAGTGTATGGTCTCTCTATAGAGTCACAAGGGTAATGGAGGCGAGCTGAATAATATCTGAGGAAGGGTTCTCTCATATGGCTGTCACCAGCCCAGTCAATGAGTAATGTCTCCATACACAATCATGTACGCAGGGGAGGAACATCGATATCTGGTCCTCCAGGATATCCTTCACCTGGAAGGGGTGGGGTGGAAATGCCATGTCTAGAAGGCAGAAAGGTACCGAACTTAGCACTGGCTTTGTGGCTCAGAGATGGAGGCTAATCGACAAAGAATATGCTCATTAGATGGAATAATGCAATTCATTCACAGATCCACTAGATTATACAAACTCCAGGCAACCCTGCCTCTCTACTGGCTCTCGTAAGGTAAGGAGGAACCAGCACAGGTTAGCACAGGGCCAAGAGGAGCAACAGCCTGAGCAGCAAGAGATGGTGCAACCTCAAGTAGGTCAGAATGCTGGTGACAGAGGCAGTGCAATGGTGAGCATTGGTCTGACCTCAGGTGTATCACAGGCAGTGCAGCTTTCTACAGATGAGCAAAAGGCAATGCCTGGGGTGCTTTAGAACTTCCCAGAATGTGGTTGCTCACATCTGTCACATGGGGACATGTGGCCGCAAGGACTTGGAGATAACCCCATGTCCACAGCAGTAAAGGTCACCACCCCACTAAACTTCCTTGCTGATGGCTCCTTCCAGGGCTCCACTAGGGACCTGTGCAGCATCTCCCAGTCTGCAATGTACAAGTGTGTCAAGGAGGTGACAGATGCCCTCTTCAGGAGAGCGCACCAATTCCAATTGTCCACTTCTATGTGGATCCCGAAAAACGGGCTGCCGAAGCATTGGGTTTTGTAGTAATCACAGGTTGCCCACAAGTGCAAGGGGTTATTGACTGCACACATTTGGCCTTGAGAACCCCCTGGCAACATCCAATCACATTCATCAACAGAGAAGCTTTCCACTTTTTGAACGTGCAGCTGATATGTAATCACAGAAGTCAAATCCTGCTTGTTTGTGTTTGGCACCAGGGAGTGATCATAATGCCAACATTCTGAACCACACCACAGATTTTTGAAGAGCCTCAGCGATTGCAGGCCTGACTCCTTAGGGACAAGAGATACTCCCAGAAGACTTGGCTGATGACACCAGTTTGCTATCTGCAGAATGCCGCTGAGGAGAACTACAACGCTGCACCTACCTCCACAAGTTTAACAACTGAGTGGATGATAGGCCTCCTAAAGATGAGGTTCAGATATTTGGATCATTCAGGCAGAGAGATGTGTCAGCTGTGCCCTGCATAACCTCACATGACAAAAGGGAGATGTGTTAGATGAGGAAAACATGGAGGACTGAGATGTCTCCTCCAATGATGAGGATGATGCAAGGGGTGGTGCTGACAAGGGTGTCACGGAAGCACATGCAGAGGCCGTTGCAAGGGTAAGACATGGCAGACCGGCCCATGACAGTCTGATAGCTAACAGATTCCAGGCAGAGTAAGCTGCCAATACATTTCCTTTACTATTTGGTTTTCTATCATCTGCTGGCTGGAAGGCCCCACATCATTGATTTTGTTATAGACATTATACTTTGCTCTCAAAACCTTGATTTATGATAAATGAGTTAAATTGCATTACTTAACGTGTTCCCTGCTGATGGTTTGATCCTTGACATGTGCAAAATTGTGCTGATATACAGAGCCCCGGCACTAAATGCGCACATTAGAACTTGCACAGCACTCTGTTCTCTTGCAATCTCAGGCACCTGTAAGTAGAAATGAGATTTTTTCCCCATGCCCTCACAACGTCCATAAGTGTGGCACACTGAATGCAACATGAAATCTTACCTCGGTAGGGATGCACTCATGTCACCCTCATACCTGCTCCCAATGGAGGGCAGACAGTTCTTTCAGATGGAAACAGATATAAGTCCACAGAGAGGAGCAGCATGAGAACATCATTTGGCCCCTCGAGATCACTCCTCCAAGCAGATTGATCCGGAAAGTTGATGTTCCTGCTCCCGATCACTGCTCACCCATAGTAAACACATATGGCTTGACATCTTTATCATCCTGAGAAGTTTTGAGGTTACTTTGGAGTCCACTCAATGACAATACCTCGTCTGCACTATGATTGATGAGTGGCAGCGTGACAACTGCTCTGCACCATCCAATTGCAGAGATTCCTACAGATCTTAGTATTAGTGCAAGACTGTGATCCATCATTCTCAACACCCCAACCAAGTTAAACAGCTTTCCCGTATGGGCACCGTAGAACCCTGTAAGAGCTCTTGATGCTTCACATGGATTGCCTCACAGTCCTTGGCACGTTCCACAACACAGGCTACTCACTCTCTCCCTGTGAGATAATACCCCAATCCTTCAATGAGGTCCAGTGTGCTTTGGTTGGAATCCCATTATGCGAGATCTGTTCCAATTCTTGATAAGGAGATAAGCAGGCCAACAAATCTCCATGTGAGGTCTCATAAAGACTTCAGTCAACTGCACACACCTCTTTAGTCCTACACTCAATCCCTCTTGCAGTCAAGGTGAACTTACCCATTGCCTTCTTACTTGCAGCCTTAACTTGTATGTTAGCTCAAAATTACAAATCACCAAGGACGGCCAGAACGATTGGACATGCCCACCATAGCATTCTTCTAACATAGCCTTTGGTTTTCTATTGTTAAGAACACAGTATAGAGCTTCATTCTTTCAACATCAAAACTATATCTATACTCACACATCCTGTTTAACTCCCTTCACGTACTCCTTGCATCCATCCACATCTCACATCAGGATAACAGCAGCAGGAGATGTGTTGACTGCACTGGACACTCTGAACAGACATCATCTTCAGAGCTCATAACATGGTGAGCTGCAAGAAATGGATTGCATGATGCGTATCCAGGCCACACGCTCACAAAAGTTGGCCAGTGTTTAATTATGCACGTGAGGGATTATTGAGTAATCACAATGTTGATAATAAGAGAGAAGTGACTCTATAGAAGCTCATTATTGGACTCCGATGGGGACCAAATTCCTTGCCCTTAAAGCCCACGTCATTGAAGCAACTAGCAGCAAGATGGAATTCAGGATGCTTCCAAACTGTGCAAGTGAACATGTATTTACAAGTGCCTAAACTATATACCCCTGCCACCTATGTGCCTTTAAAACTTGTTTATCTTTTATTTCCTATTTTGACTTCTAAGTGCAGCCCCGACACCCACAGCTGAGATGGAGGCCTGCCGGTTGCTATGTTCTGTTGACCTTAATGATTTTGGCGGATGTCCTCTGGTGGCCCAAGGCCTAGACGGCCCCAGCCTGCTAATGGTCTACTGCACAGGTGCATGTTTACCCTCCTCCTGATTTGCTGGAGGTGATGAGGGTCACTGGAAAAGGGGAGAATGAGCTGCCGGGCACTCTTTCAGTGTCCTGGGATTGAAACCTGCAGAGTGCCATGCTGGTGCCCCTCCTCCCTGCAGTTGCTCGATGGCACCTCCCTGAGACACCTGGAGTCAGGTTGAGGTGCCCTGTGCTCCTTTCACCTGTCCACTTCTGCACTGCATCCATGGCTAGAGCGATGGAGTTCAGGTCCGAGCACCTATCCAGCAGCCACTGTGTGTTCTGCTGGACCTTGGTCCCCAAGGCAGCCGCCACCCTTTACATGGAGAAGGACAAGCACTGGCATGTCGGAGCCACTACATCAGACAGAACATGGACAAACCCCAACAGCATTCGGTCCAGTCTGCACATGGCCTCTGGCACCTCTGCCTGTCTCTGTAGCTCCAACAGAGAACTCAGCTGTCACTTCCTCTGTCAGCTGTGGACCTATGTCAGCGATGGGCTCACCAGATTGTGACCCTGAGCCTATGCTGGAATGTGCGTCCAATGAGGTGAATGCCTCTGCACTGGTGGAGGGTGCAGGTGAACACCATGGCATCATCCTCAGAGATGGGTTTGGAGCTGGTTCTGTGGGTGGTTTTCCCTATTTGCCTCCCCCTTTTTTTGCTGGCACCTGGAATGGAGAAAATAAAGATTTATTGGATGCCTAAGCAGGCTCCCTTATTAAAATAATGTCTCACTCTGTGGGTGCATCTGACAATGACTGGAGGCATCCTCACTGGCTTCCTGGAGGAGTCCAATCGTGCCTTTAGTGCAGGCATGATCCTCCTCCTCCCCGGCTAGTTCTGCAGCCTACTCCTCAAATGGGGTGAGGATTCAAATATCCACCATTCCACCCGCCGCCACTCTTGGCTCGCTCCCTCTTCTTGTGGCCTTCACATAGACAGAATTATTGAATGTCAGCCTAATATGGTTGCATGAGCACTTTAGGAGCATACATGCCTATGCCAGCTCCTGAGTCCTCCCCTGTAAGTAATTACCAAGCTGGGTGTCCTGCAACTGGTAGAACATCAGGACCATGAAGTGGCTGCTACACATTCAGTGCACATTTCCCATCTGCTGCTGAGTCCTGCAACCCATACTCCTGTCTAACACCCCTGTGCACTTACACACTTAGACTGCATGATGCACTTATGAGTCTCACTTTACAGTGAATAGACTGTGCCACTTAGCCTAGTAGAATGCAGCAGGTTGTTCATCCTTTCCTGCCACTGTTGGGCTGTTCTCCTGTGGGTCCACAGGTGCTAACCTTCACTGCAACCTCTGTCCAGGCCGCCGTGGCCAGACAAGAGGGCCTCTGCTGCCATCCCTGGGAAACAGCGCCTCCCACCTTTCCTGGGTGGCCTGGAGGAGAGTCTCCAGGGAGGCTTTGCTGAACTGTGGGGCGACACATTGTCATCTCTATGACATTCTAGTTGATGTAGAATCTTGCACAGCAGCCATTCTTTGCTCCTGGCTTGCGGTGAGCGAATGGCTATCTGGGTGCCCTTTAAAAGGGTGCAAAAACCTTCGACCCCCCCCGAAGTAACAGATGGGATGGCAACTTCCTGCCCACCGCACCACGAGATTCATGTATGCATAAGTGATGAGCAAGATCGCATTTGGCCAGCTGTGTGGTGCCCCCAAAGGAAATTACTCTCACCTCTGCTCCCACCACCAAATTTATACTCCAGAATAGGAGATTCCACCAAAGTTGTGCACTTTAGACCAGGTAGGAGATGGTCTAAATCTGCTGGAGTTCTTTGGAGAGGTAGAGTACCCTTCTGGCAAGATCCGGTACTCTTTTGAAGAGAAAGGGTACCCTTTTGGATGAGGTCATGGGGCGCTTTGGAGAGGTAAGGTACCCTTCAGAATTGTTAGAATTAGACATGAATGCGCATAAAAAGTACATAAACTCATTGGAGCTGTCAAGCTTATTGGAACTGTCAAACTCATGGAACTGTTAAGGGAACTGTCAAACTCATGGAACTGTCAAAATAGCTGTCAAGAGACCCATCAAGAGGACTGTCAAAATAGTTGCCAAGATTACTGTCAAGATAGTGTCAAGCTGTCAAGGAATTTAAATCTCCTACTTTTTAAATTAAAAAATGTAGTCTGCAGTTGAAAAAAATTTGGTGTTTGCTATTTCACTCTGTTTGTTGACAGAAGACTGAGGGGTATCATAATAGGATTACTCCTGCATGACAGAACTTGCAACTCTTCATTGTCACAGTGGGGTGCCTGGCAGTTCACAACTTGTTTGACAGTTCCTTCTCCCCCTGGGTACAAAAGTCAGGAAAAAGAACACAGAGACTCTTAATGCTGGGATTGTTTATCGCGACCTCAGAATTTCCAAGGTAATAGGCACAGGAGCACTGTTCATAAATAATTCCTCGGTGTCCTTATCTGACAGCTAATGAATGTTCAGACACTATTAGCTTGTGTTAGGATTCTCTTACATTGCAGTATCTTACATAGGCTTAGCAGCAAGGCAAAGGGGATACATTAATGTTAATCAAAAGTTTTAAGCTATCGTATGCACCAGATATTCTGGCCTGGATACCTTCTGGCTGCTAGCATGTGTACTATATATCTGAAAGCAGCGCATGTGTTTTTGCACCTGAGAGCAACAGACAGCTGAGCCAAAAGATAAAAGCAAAATACTGCGGATGTTGGAAACCTGAAACAAAAACAAAAATAGCTGGAAAAACTCAGCAGGTCTGACAGCATCTACGGAGAGGAATACAGTTAACGTTTCGAGTCCAGATGACTCTTCATCAGAACTAAAGAAATATAGAAATGTAGTGAGATATAAGCTGGTTGAGGGGGGTGGTATCGGTAGAGCTGGATAGAGGGCCAGTGATAGGTGGAGGCAAAGAAGAGATTGCCAAAAGTGTCATCGACAAAAGGACAAAGGGGTGTTGAAGGTGGTGATATTATCTAAGGAATGTGCTAATTGTGACATTAAGGGTAAAAAGCAGGACAAACAAGTGGCAGATGGCCCTAGTGGGGGTGGGGTGGGGGGAAGGGATCGAAATGGGCTAAAAGGTGGAGATAAAATTATAGATTTAAAAATAGGTGGGAAAAGAAAAATGTATTTTAACAATATAAATTATTGGAAAAAGGGGGATCGGAAAGGGGGTGGGGATGGAGGAGAGAGCTCATGATCTGAAGTTGTTGAACTTAATGTTAAGTCCAGAAGGCTGTAGAGTGCCTAGTCGGAAGATAAGGTGCTGTTCCTGCAGTTTACATTGAGCTCAACACAAACCAGAGGACCTCATCTTCCGACTAGGCACTCTACAGCCTTCCAGACTTAACACTGAGTTCAACAACTTCAGATCATGAACTCTCTCCTCCATCCCCACCCCCTTTCCGGTCCCCTTTTTCCAATAATTTATATTTTTTAAATATATTTTTCTTTTCCCATCTATTTTTAAATCTATAATTTTATCTCCACCTTTTAGCCCATTTCGATCCCTTCCCCCCACCCCACCCCCACTAGGGCCATCTGCCACTTGTTTGTCCTGCTTTCTACCCTTAATGTCACCATTAACATATTCCTTAGATAATATTACCACCTTCAACACCCCTTTGTGCTGTTGTCAACGACATCTATGGCAATCTCTTCTTTGCCTCCACCTATCACTGACCCTCTATCCAGCTCTACCTGTCCCACCCCCCTCTACCAGCTTATATTTCACCACATTTCTATATTTCTTTAGTTCTGATGAAGAGTCATCCGGACTCGAAACGTTATCTGTGTTCCCCTCCACAGATGCCATCAGACCTGCTGAGTTTTTCCAGCTAATTTCGTTTTTGATACAGCTGAGCCAATATTGGATGGCTGTTGAGGCCTTGCTCTGTAAACATAATGGCCATTCACGTCTTGCTAGCTTGAATACTATTCCTCTCTACATTCCTGTGACAGAATTTGGCCCAATAATGCACTGGTACTGTGAAGTAAAGGAACACAGCCACCAGGCAACAATACTATGAGAGGGTGTTGGAGAAAATATCGAGTTTTCATACCTCTATGCCAAAGGCAATGTCCATGGCTTTATCAATACCACTTCTTAATTAATCTCTGGCAAGGTTTACATCTTTAAATAAGTATACCCAAACACCGGTGCACATAAAGTAGATAAATGATGCAAATAATTTCCTGCTTCAATTAAAATCATAACCCATTTGTGATATATTTCACGTTGCTTATTATCTTAGTGTGGCTGGGCAGATGATGTTGAGCACAATCATATAACAGTAGAATTACAAAGAACCTCAAAATGTACCTGCCACAGAATCAGGGCTAAATGCAAACATAAAGCTCTTACTTTGAGGAAGACCTACACTGCACTAGCATCCTAATGAAAAACAAAAGTTTGTTCAATCATTGTAGTACACTAAAGTAAATTACCTGCTTATTTAATTCCTTCCATTCTTTTGTTGCCCCTGCTGTAGAAGACAAGAAGAAAGAAACACAAGTGTAAGAGTCTTTCAAATTCCTCATGTAGTTCCATCCAGCATTAGATTGCCAATACAGCACCTTTCTTAATTCAGTTGATTGTGTGAAGAATAAAAATGTTGACATGCCTAGTGGAGTTTTTTCCCCCAAGATTGGATTAAAGATGTGTTCCCAGGGTAATAATGCAATACCAAGTTCAGTACTGCCCTCCATCACGACCTGTGTGAAAACAGTTAAGATTAAGACAGGAAGGGATATTGAATTTTCTCCAGCATTAACAACCCCCACTTTATGGATACAGAGAACTACCAAGGCAATCCTTACTCTTTCACTTAATAGTTATCAGTTTACCTGATGCATTTTTTTTTGGAAAATCAACCTTTTCATTATTTTTCCCAACAGATGTTACATACAAACACATGGAAAAAAGCAGTAATTCCTACTGAGTGATCCCAGATCAAAGACACTTGTGTGTTCTTAAGGCCACAATCTCTTTTGGGATTTCTTGTGAACAGTTGGATTGGCATTTTGCTCTCTGTTTTGTTGTCACTCTGTAGATTTTCTATCAGTGTGAAACACTTCTGCTTGCCTCCATCAGACCATGGCACAGTTGTTCCCTGTATGCACAGGCAGCAGGATTCCACTGAGGTTTAGTTTAATATTTCAAAGTCGGGAAGCAACAACAATTTGTCAAGACCATGATCCAGTCACACAAACCCCCTGGTGCTGTCTGTAAAGTGCTATTAACAGTGTCAGTAGTCTAACCTGAATTATCAACCACACCCCTGGCCCCCCACCACTCCTCCCCAAAGTGGAAAGGACAGTGTGGTCATTGTTGTACTAGAGTTTAAGTGAGGGGAAAGAAAACTAATCATAAACAATATAAAAACTTGAGTTCCATTTTACAAAATGTCCATGAATATTTCAAAAATACCAAATCAAGACAACTTCAACTATCATCTGCAGGAAAAAAACTGAAAATTATGTTTTCCCTCTTCATCTATTTTTCTGCCCATTTTATTTCAGCAATTTAACAGAGATATTAATGTCAGCCAGGGAACTAAATTATTTAGCCCTTGCTGCAGCATTCTCTTTGTGGGCACAGAAAAATTAAACATTCAGATGTTGCCTAATGCCTAGGGTAATGTCTCATATTTTGTTTGAAGAAATTTTTAAAAATTATACTCTCACTCAATCATGGAAACATCAAAATGCACTGGTGACTATGCTATCTTGTAATTCATAGAGCAATTAAAAGGAGAAAAAATACATGCAGTCATTTGGCAAAAAACAAAGTATATAACATAGTTTCATAATGCTACTCAAGAGTTATCAAGAGGAAGTCAAGTGAATACTGACTTTTTAACAAACTGCATAAACGTAGATGTACCGAACTACTGAACATACTTAAAAGATGCAAATAAGACAGGGTAATTTATGATATCCCAAATCATGGAGGACTGGTATTCCACTTGTGGGGGTGGTGTTCTTTATGAGCCTGGTCCTTTGCTAACCTGAAAGCAGCCAATGTTCTTCATAAATTCAGGATACACTGTACAGATTTTGACTCCAGAAGGAATGAGGATGTAATGAAAAGTCTACAGCAGATATTCACACATCACTGAGAAATTAATTTGAGCAGGAGCAAGCTTTGTGCATGGAAACCCAGATAAAGCAACCCATCCAATTATGCTCACTCTTTTGTTTATATTCCTTTTTAATTTAATTTGACCTTCATCTTTCACTGAATGAAAAGCATTGATCAGTAATAATTGTTACCAAGCCTCCCACTTATTGTGATCAGGCATTACTGTCTGTGCACAATCAGATACACTTATACATGTGGGCACTTGTTCTCAGTCGTCCAGGCTAATAGGTGCATAGGGTCCTTCAGAAAAAACAGATATGCTTGTAAATACTGAACAGCATTTAATACATTGTTGACATGAGCTTCCATCCGGAATATTTTAATAGCAAGTTATAGGTTCCTTATTACCTGACTGTCACATATATAATAATTTATTGTGCATAATTTGACCTTTAAATAGCCTTTGTGCTTTGTGGCCCATGAATATGTTTAATATCAGCATATTTTGAAGCATAAAACACAAGATGGCAAAAAGAATATTGAAAATTAAGAATTATGATGCACAGTATTGACTAGGAGAAAGAAAATTAAGGAAGAATTCAAATTTAGTAATCCTTCAAGATTTAAAAATAGTTAGATCAAAATGCTTTTTATCATTTTCAGTAATGTTTTTAAAGTCATCTCCACAAATGTTGTGAAAGAAAAATGGACCCTGAATGTATTCAATACGTAATGTGATGGGTTACAAATAGGTTTTATTGCAGTAATATTCTCACATTCATGAATATTTTGATGAATATTTAGTTTCCATTTTATATTTAAACTTTTTTCATGTTTGGTCACTTAACCGATCAAATTGTGGAGTTGTAGCCTCTCTCCCACCCCTCACACTCCCCTTCCCCATTCTAAGAACTCAGGGGTAGGAGAGGAATAGGATTAGTTAGAACATATTGCCTGCCAGCTAATAACCTTAATTCCCCTCCAAATTGTTTTTTTTAGATTTCTGAGACATTTTCTTCCTATAGGCCTGAATTTTACCTTTCGGCCGACACGCCCAACCGGCAGGCCCGGGCGTGGTCAGGAAACTAGCGATCAACCCCCGACCGCGATTCCACACTGGCTGGCCAATTAACAACCAGCCAGCGTGAGATGAGCGCTGAAAACTTCAGCGCTGCTGGGGTCGGGGGGTGGGAGGAGGGGGACGGGGGGGTGATGACGTTTCCGCAGGCGTGGGCAAGCGCCGTGAGGAAGCTCCCTGAAAGCAGACAGCTGCCTCAGGGAGCCGGAGACCTGGAAAAGCTAAAGTAAAGGTTCAAAAAGCAGGGAAAAAAAAGTGTCCGTGCATCATAATCAATCACCTGAAAATCTAGCTGATGAAACTGCTGTCCACAGATATTTATTTTTATTTTATTGCTTCACAGAAATTTCACCCCACCCTGAGATGAGGTTTGATGAAAAATGCAATGCCTGCCTGGCCAATTCGGACGGCCTATTAAAATCAGAGACAATTGTGTCCTTAATAGGCTTAATCGCCCTCTTAATTGTCAGCGGGCGCGCTTCTGACTTTTGCACGTGCCCAACAAGCGAAATATTGCACAAGCGCGCGATGATGTCACGAAGCTTGACCGATGTCTTGTTGCGTGCTTTTATGCCGGATCAGATCGGGCGCGTGCCTGCCAATGGGGTGCAAAATTCTGCCCCTTGATTTGTTTTAAAATTTGTTCATGGGATGTGGGCATCGCTGGCTAGGACAGCATTTATTGCCCATCCCTAATTGCTTTTGAGAAAGTGGTGTTAATCTGCTTTCTTAAACCACTGCAGTCCATGTGTTGTCAGGACACACACAGTGCTGTTTGGAAGGGATTTCCAGGATTTTGACCCAGCGACAGTTAAGGAACGGTGATATATTTCCAAGTCAGGATGGCGTGTGACTTGGGGGGGGGGGGGGAACTACCAGGTGGTGATGTTCCCATGCATCTCCTGCCCTTGTCCTTCCAGATGGTAGAGTCTATGGGTTTGAACGGTGCTGTGGCAGGAGCCTTGGTGAGTTGCCCCAGTGCATCTTCTAGATGCTACATACTGCTGCCACAGTGCATCAGGGATGGAGGGATTGAATGCATAAGCTAGTGGATGGGGTGCCAATCAAGCAGGCTGCTTTGTCCTGGATGGCGTCGAACTTCTAGTTGTTGGAACTGTACTTATCCAGGCAATTGGGGAGTATTCCATCACACACCTGACTTGTACTTTGTAGATGGTGAACAGGCTTTGAGGAGTCAGGAGGTGAGTTATTCTCTGTAGAATTCCCAGCTTCTGATCTGCTCTTGTAGCCACAGTATTTATATGGCTAGTCCAGTTCAGTCTCTAGTCAATGGTAACTCCCAGGATGTTGTTAGTGGGGGATTCAGTGACGGTAATGCCATTGAATGTCAAGGGGCAATGGTTAGTTTTTCACTTTTTGGAGATGGTCATTGCCTGGCAATATTACTTGGCACTTCTTAGCCTAAGCCTGAATGTTGTCCAGGTCTTGCTGCATATGGACACGGACTGCTTCTGGTGCTGAACATTGTGCAATCATCAGCAAACATCCCCATTTATGACCTTATGATGGAGGAAAGGTCATTGATGAAGGTGGTTGGGCCTAGGACACTAACCTGAGGAACACCTGCAGCAATGTCAGGGGCTGAGATGCTTGATTTCCAACAACCACAACCACCTTCCTTTGTACTGAGTATGACTCCAACCAGTGGAGAGTTTTCCCCCTGATTCTCATTGACTTCAATTTTGCTTGGGCTCTTTAATACCATACTTGGTCAAATGTTGCCTTGATGTCAAGGCACTTGCATATGACTTTTTGGGTTCAGCTTTTTTGTCCATGTTTGAATCAAGGCCGTAATGAGGTCAGGAGCAGAGTGGCCTTTGCAGAGCACAAGCTGAGAGTCCGTGAGCAATTTTTAGACATAGAGTCATAGGGCTGGATTTTACATTCAGCTGGGGTCTCTGCATTCCTGCTGCAGCTGGGGAGGAAGTCCCGCTTCTGAAATCTGCTGGCACTGGTCCCAGCAGCACCACCGGGGAGCGGTGGCCACTACTGCAATGCATCCAGTCCCCAAAAGAAATTGTTGCTGGAGCTGGACACTGAGGTAAGTGGTGGTGGGAGCTGGGGTTGGCCAGGGGATGGGTGGATATTGCTGAGGCCTGGCTGGCATGCCCAGCAAGTAGTTGACAAATAGAACAAATAGAACTTGCCGGATTGGACAAGTCAGGGGTGTAGGCAAAATGTGCTGGGGCCAGAACATGAGTTCCAGGTCATTACCATTTGCTGCCTCAGTAAGGGCAAACCCATCTGTAGTAAGTATTTGCAGCTTGAGGAACTTCGGCTCAGAGTCATTGAGTTGGAGGCTGAGCTGCGAACTCTGCAACACATCAGAGCGGGGGAAAGCTACCTCGATGCTTTGTACCAGGAGGCAGTCACATCACTTAGGATAGGATCTTCTGATTTGGTCAGTGGTCAGGGACAGGAGGGTGTGACTGTGACTGAGGCAGGTAAGGGGACCTAGAGGGTAGGAGTGCAGGAGTGTGAGTCTCTGCAATTATCCAACAGGTTTGAGGTTCTCTCAGTTTGTTTGGATGAGATTGGGGGATGCAGGTTGGATGAGCAAACTGACCATGGCACCGTGGTACAGGAAGCCATCCAAGTGGGGGGAGCAAAAGGAATGTAGTGATAGTAGGGGACAGTATAGTAAGGGGGATTGACACTGTTGTCTGTAGCAAAGAGCGAGAGTCCAGGTGGCTTTGTTGCCTGCCTGGTGCCAGGGTACGGGACATCTGCTCAGGGCTGGAGAGGAACTTGCATTGAGGGGCGGTGGGGATAGCTGGTTCCAGTGGTCGTGTTCCGTGTAGATACCAACGACATAGGCAGAATGAGGAAGGAGGCTTTGCATAGTCAGTATAATGAGCCAGGGTCTAAATTAGGAAACAACTTCAAAGGTAATCATTTTTGGATTATTACCTGAGCCACATGCAAATTGGCATAGGACAAATTAGATTAGAGAAATGAATGTGTGGCTCAAAGACTGGTGTGGAAGATGTGGGTTCTGGTTTGTTGGGCACTGGCACTAGTGTTGGGAAAAGTGGGATCTGCGCCTGAGCCATGCTGGGGCTGGTGTCCTCACAAGCCACCTAACTAGGGGAGTAGAGAGGGTTTTAAACTGAATTGTAGGGACAAAGGAACAAATTTTGGAAGGTATGGTAAACCAAAGAGTAGAGACAAGGCAAGAGAGAAAGGTATTAATATGGGAAATGATAAACAAACTGAGACAGGAAGGAAGAAGTGGCTAGTGAGGTAGTTGATGCACTGGTTTTAATTTTCAAAAATTCCCTAGATTTGGGGAAGGTTCCATTAGATTGGAAAATAGCAAATATAACTACTTTATTAAAAAAGGGAGGGAGACAGAAAGCAGGAAACTATAGGCCAGTTAGCCTAACATCTGTCAAAGGGAAAATGTTAGAAGGCATTATTAAAGATATTATAGCAGGAAACTTAGAAAAATTCAAGGCAATCAGGGAGAGTCAACATGGTTTTGTAAAAGGAAAATCATGGTTAACCAATTTGTTGGAATTCTTTGAAGGAGTCACATGTGCTGTGGATAAAGAGGAACCAGTAGATGTACTGTACTTAGATTTCCAGGAGGCATTTGATAAAATGCCACATCAAAGGTTATTGCAGAAAATAAAAGCTCATGGTGTAGGGGGTAACATATTTGTATGGATAGAAGATTGGTTAGTTAACAGGAAGCAGAGAGTTGGCATAATGGGTCTTTTTCTGATTGGCAGGATGTGACAAGTAGTATGCCAAAGGGGCCTCAACTCTTTACAATTTATATAAATGATTGGATGAAGGGATCGAAGGAATGGTGGCTAAATTTGTTGATGACACAAAGATAGGTAGGAAAGTAAATTGTGAAAAGGACATAAGGAGGCTACGAAGTGACATAGATAGGTTAAGTGAGTGGGCAAAGATTTGGCAAATGGAGTATAATGTGGGCAAATGTGAAATTGTTCATTTTGGCAGGAAGAATTAAAAAAGAAGTTTATTATCTAACTGGTGAGAGCTTGCAGAGCTCTGAGATTCAGAGGGATCTGGGTCTTCTAGTGCATGAATCGCAAAAGGTTAGTATGCAGGTCCAGCAGGTAATTAGGAAAACTAATAGGATGTTATCAATTATTGTGGGGGAATTGATTACAAAAGCAGGGAGGTTATGCTTCAGTTGTACAGGGCATTGGTGAGACCACTTGTGGAATATTATGTACAGTACTGGTCTCCTTATTTAAAGAAAGATATAAATGTGTTAGAAGCAGTTCAGAAAAGGTTTATTAGACTAATACCAGGAATGGGTGGGTTTTCCATGAGGAAAGGCTGGACAGGTTCGGCTCATTAGACTGCAGGTTAGACTGAAATTTGAAGAGTAAAAGGAGACTTAATTGAAACCTTTAAGATCCTGAGGGGTATTGACAGGATGGATGTGAAGAGAATGTTTCCTCTTGTGGGAGAATCTAGAACCAGGGATCACTGTTTAAAAATAAGGGATCATTCATTTAAGACAGAAATAAGGAGAAATTTTTTTCTCTCAGAGGGTTGTGAGTCTTTGGAACTCTCTTCCTCGAAAGGCAGTAGAAGCAGAGTCTTTGAATATTTTTAAGACAGAGCTAGATAGTTTCAGGTGTAGGTAGGAATGTGGGGCTGAGATTACATTCAGATCAGCCATGATCTTATTGAATGGCAGAGCAAGCTCGAGGGGCCGAGTGGCCTACTCCTGCTCCTAATTCGTATGTTCGTAAGTTATTCCTTACATCTCCCCTGCATCTCATATTAGGCTTGTCAGCAAAAATGAAAACCGTGGGATAAAATGAGCAGTGGTAGGTGGATTGAAAATTGTTTATGAGATAGAAAGAAGAAAATTATGGTGAATGACTGTTCTTTGAACTGGAAGCTGGTAAACAGTGGAGTTCCCCAAGAATCAGTATTTGGACCCATTGCTATTTCTGATATAATGAATGCCTTCAACTTGGGTACCTGGCACAATGTGAAGGCATCATAAATTGGAAGAGAAGTAATCATTGAGAAAGATAGTAAGAGACTTTAAGGGGACACAGCCATGCTGGTAGAATGGGCAGACTATTGGCAGATGAAATTTAATGCAAAAAAAGTAAGGGGTGATAAACATAGGAAGGATGTGGTGAGACAGTGGAAGCTAAATAGTACAAATTTAAAAGGGGTGCAAGAAGAGGAAGATGCCTGTGCACAAATTTTGGACCGGTTAACAAAGCGGTTAATGAAGCATATAGCATCCTGGTTTTATAAATAAAAGCATGGAATACAAAAGCCAGGATTTTGTGCTAAATTTATATAAAACACTAGTTCAGCCCCAGCTGTAGTATTGTGTCCAATTCTGGGCACCATATTTTAGGAAGTATGTGAAGGCTTTGGAGATAATATATGTTTCCTCCAGCATTTCCAGTCACCACAGCCATGCCCACCACCTGTTTATGATACATAGCATGTTTCTTTTGAAAGGGAAGAAGGTATGAAGGCAAGCTTGGCTCCTCTCGTGGCAGCTTTCTATATAAAGCTGTGTGTAACCTTCACCTGCTAGAAAGGGGGTGTGTTAGTGATAGTCTTGCAAAGTGTTCAGAAAATGTACCTGTCATGTTGGTCAGATAAGCAGTATGTCAAATGTGAATTGTAGGAAGTGAGGCTTCAAATAGTGGCGTGTGAGTCTGAACAGAAAGAGGTGTAGTGAAGTTCGGTACAGTGCTTGTAAGTGAATGAGGGAAGTGGGAGTCAGGAGCATTATAAATAATGGGGCTGGAGGTGGTGGCAGAGTGAGCAGATAGTAATGGACCGACATTGTTATCTTGACAATGCTGGTGTGGTCATTGATCTTTTTCCAGCAATGCAGCCAAGTCATGGCAGTTACGCTCCAGGCATTCGCTTTCTCTGTTACCTCTTCCCACTGACAATGGAGTTGATGCCTAAATGGCTTCCAACCCCAGGGGAAAGTGGATGTCCCTCCTCCACCAGTGGACCATTATGACAGTATTCAATAGCCTCGGGGTACAATCCAAAAACCTTGCAGCCATTTCTCCCCCTCCATGTGTTTCAATGATGTCTGCAACCAGAGTATGCCTCCAATTTAAGATGTGCTGGCAGTCTTTAGTGGAATTAAAGAGACCCAATATCTGACACCCCATACAAGTGTGCAGCCAATGAGCAGCACTGGCTGCACACCTGGGTGATAATAGTCATCAGGCAACAGGAATATTGGATGCTGTTTGAGGCAATGCTGACAGGCGTGGATAGTGGGTGCCTTGACCCCTTCTCCCCCATCTCACACCTGCCATCCTGCCCCAATTTCTGGGGCAGCCAACTCCTGCATGTGGCACTTCCATGCACCTTGTTGCCTATGCATGGCAATCGAAGCAGTTCAACCCATGCATACAACTGCTGGGTTGCCCTGCTTATGCACATGCCATCCAATATGTGCCATGCTCCTACATAGCCCGACCCCAATGTAGCCCATCTCTGCATGCGGTGTGTAATCTTTGCAGCCAAGCCACCAAGTAACTTGACCCCTCCGTACCCCCAAGGCAATCACATTTCTAGGCCATTGTGTCTGAACTTATACAACTTTGCTCCTTCAGTCAGGTTGGTCAAGAATCATGAACTAGCAAATGTTGCTTTCCCACCCTGGACAAGGCCTTGAGTGGAAGAAAAGAATAAACAAACCAAAAACCTCAGCAGCTTGTTCTTTTTCTAATATATCAATCCGATGAACTGTGAATTTCATATGGCACAATATTTGCTGAAACCGTCTTCCATCATATTGTAAACAGGATTTAAGCTACTGGCTCTTGTTAGTCTCCTTTGAAAGTTGTTTGACTTGAGTTTCAAATGCTGCTAAACTTTCATGATGCACTTGAGCAGGGTCACGATCCCTGACATCAGCTTCAATTGCAGGATGTTAGTCCCCGGAGGCGGCCAATTCAGAAACTGGCTCCAAGTGCCCTGTCCAATTAAGGATGACAGATGGAGCAGGGAAGTGGGGGGCCCAATGGGACGACCTGAAGTGATGTCCAGCCAGCCAGGAGAGATGGTTGCTGCTGAGGTAGACAGAAGACTGCAAGAGTGGCTCAAAATGGAGAGTTATGAAATTGTAAATAAAAGCATGGGTGCAGCTGTCAGGCCATCATTCTGGAGGGAGAAGCCCTCCCCAGGATGGCCTGTGACTGCAGTTGTAGGTCACTAATCCCTACAGCTCCAGCAGCAATTATTTAAAGGAGACAGTGATACCCTGTCATCAAGAGGCCACCTTCAAGCAATGGCTGGGTCCTGGCCTCAGCAGGAGCCCATTTGCCACTGGGAAGATTCCAGCCGCCTCACCAGTTTACTCCCAAGTGGGGACTTAATCGAGTATAATTATCTCGGTGCAAGTTTACTTGGAGGTAAGAATGTGTTGGGAACTGCCCCGACGGGAGAATCTGTCATTTTACTCCTGGTCCCCGCCTCCGAACGCACCCCTGAGGGACCAAGAAAATTCAGCCCCCTCTTTCTCTCATTTTGTACTGACAAATTCGAATGGTGGCATCAGAAGAACTTAGTGAATTAGCAATACCAATATTGTGAAGGAGCTGAATAAAAACAGTAGATATAGTAATTAACCTAGGAGTGCCTCAGTAATCTTAACTGTTATGGTTAATTCAGTTCTCTTGCAATGGCAACTCATTAGATCCTCTAACCCAATTACTCCACCTATGTCATCATCGGTCCCTGTTTACTTTCCTCAGTAATTCAAAATAAAGAAGAAAAGAAACAACTTGCTGTGAAAATATAAGGGCTGGGAATTTCCTGCAATGACAATTTTGATCAGACGTAATTAACGGCGCAATTGTCTCCGATTTTTCGTGGACCGTCAAACATTACAGTTGGCAGATGGGCAACTTGTCAGGCGGACTTTGCATTTCTCATGAAACATCATCAAAGAGCGGGATGAGGTTTCTGTTACTAAAGACAATAAAAATAAAAATTTGTGTTCAGCATTTTTATAATCTAAATGTTCTGATGTCCGATTGTGACGCTTGGACATTTTTTTCCTGATTTTCAAAACTTTATTTCATGGTTTTCAGGTCTGCAGCTCCCTGAGACAGCTTTCTGCCTTCAGGGGCTTTCTCTCATCGCTTGCCCACGCCCGTGGAAACATCATCGCCCACCCTCCTCCCGCCCCCTACCCCGGCTGCGCTGAGCTTTTCAGCGCACGCTTCATGTTGGCTGGCCGTTAATTGGCCGGTCAGCATGAAATCGCAGTCGGGGGCCGAATGTGGTCCATTTCCTGACCATTCCCAGGCCCGCCGA
Organism: Carcharodon carcharias; assembly: GCF_017639515.1. NCBI lineage: Eukaryota > Metazoa > Chordata > Chondrichthyes > Lamniformes > Lamnidae > Carcharodon > Carcharodon carcharias. The sequence goes on along the minus strand of NC_054474.1, from coordinate 38,318,879 downwards.
TCGCACCCACCTGCTGAGCTGGAAATTCAGGCCTATGAGTTAGAATGTTGAGCACTCCAATCCACCAGTGGTAAACTGATGCTAAAATGTATTGTAAATCTAACTTGAATACACCACAGTTAAGGTAGCACCAAGTTAAAAGCTGCGCAGACAATGGCCAGGTCAGCCAGTTCCAAGCTCATCAATTCCAATCTCTACGTTCCATGTCTGTGTCATCCTACTTCATCAGCATATCTGTAAGTGAGGAGAAAACTAACATCATTCAAGGAAATTTACCATCGGAAGTAGAGATCGGAATTGATGAGCTTGGAACTGGCTGACCTGGCCATTGTCTGCGCAGCTTTTAACTTGGTGCGTCCCTAACTGTGGTGTATTCAAGTTAGATTTACAATATATTTTAGCATCGGTTTACCACTGGTGGATTGGAGTGCTCAACATTCTAAATCGTAGGCCTGAATTTTCAGCTATTATAAGCAAATTCTACCTGTTGCAACAAGGGTCTCAGCAGAGCAAATGGCCCAAGACATATAAAGTAGCATAACTTACTAATGTCATAATTTCCTCCAGCATATGTAGTAGAATAATGATGTAAGCTGTAGCTGTGCCATTACTATGGTGCAAGTTCTCAAGAAATTTAGGGCCAATATTAATTCCTTGTTCAATTTTTGATTGATTGGTGAGTTTCTTTCTTTAAAATAAAGTAAGGCCAAACAAACTGATGGAATTGGATCATATATCTCAGTTAAATGTTCCATCACAGCAGCACTTGTAGACCTGTTAATAAACTTTCCCCTGTAATTTTGAATTATTCATTGCCTTGAGGACTGTACTGAGTGTTTTGTTCTTTCTGGGCTATATTTAACTGAAATGTTGTATGTAACACAGCAGGAAAATCATTTTTGAAATCAAAAAGTGTATAAAGTGCTCTTTCTTTTCCACTTACCATCCATCCTCAGGGAAATTTTAATAGATATATAGAGTATATTTGTCAAATATGAAGGAAATTAGCTTCCAGTTCTGAGCTATTTCATTGAACAGGTAACAGAATCTCAATTAGTTACTACATATTCCCAGGGCTCAGCACCTTTGTCATGATTCATATTCTTCCTTTATATCCTTCGTCTCAGTCCCCTGACAATGTTACCCTACAACCAGCTGGGAGAAGATTAGTGGGAGTAGTCAAAATTGCCTCACCCTCAGTTTTCACTCATTCTGGAAAGTATCTGAGTTTCTCATAAGAATTCACATATCAGGAATATACATATTTACATATCAAGAAATAGGAGCTGCGGTAGGCCATACAGCCCATTGAGCCTGCTTCACCACTTTTTAAGATCATCGTTGATCTTTTACATTAGCTCTATTCTTCTGTCCTACCTCCATATTCCCGATTCCCTTAGTCCCTAAAAGTCTATTGATCACAGTCATGAATATAATCAACTGAGTATCCATAGGCCTTTGGATTTCCAAAGATTCACTATGATCCCCAGTTCTCGATTCTTCAGCCAGGGAAAACAATCTCTCAGCATCTACCCGGTCAAGTTCTCTAAGAATTTTAAACATTTCAATGAGATCAGCACTTATTTTTCTAAACGGCAGAGAATATAGGTCCATTCTACTCAATCTCTCCTCATGCAGCAAATCTCTCATCCCAGGAATCAGTTGAGTGAACCTACATTGTATCCACTCTAAGGCAAGTATATCCTTATTTAGGTAAGAAGACAAAACTGTACACAGTACTCCAGGTGTTATCTCGCCATAGCCCAAATAATGATCAAATAATTGCAGCAAGACTTCTTTATTCTTTTACACCAAACCCCTGCAATAATATTGACTTTCCATGATTCATGTACAAGAACATCCAAATCCTCTGAGAACCAATATTTACTTGTCTCTCATCTTTTTTTAAAAAAAGTCTGTTTCTATCCTTCCTACCGAAATGGGTAATTTCATATTTTTGCATATTATAATTATCTAGCACTTTCTTCCCCAATCATTAAACCTGTCTATATCACTTTGCAGCCTCTTTGTGTCCTCCCCACACTGTACTTTCCCACCTAGCTTTGTATCACCAGCAAACTCAGATATATTTCTGATTCCTCATCTAAATCACGTAGGAGGGGCATGTAAACAATGGGACAAATAGATTCCCGCTTATTATGTTCACCATATATAGAAACAGGGACATTTTATTGCACAGGAAGCCATTTGGCCCATCATGTCTGTGACAGCTGAAGAAACATTGCAGCTTAATCCCATTTTCCAGCTTTGGGTCCATAGTCCTGTAGTTACAGCACTTCAGGTACATATCCAAGATTTTTTTTTAATGCAATGAGGGTTTCTGCCTCTATCATCCTTTAGACAGTGAGTTCCACACCCCCACCTTGAATAGCAAACCACCTAATACTGAACCCAGCAGAACCACACTGGAACAGCTTTCAAGACACATAAAAACCCTTTGACTATTACCATTTGCTTCCTGACACTGAGCCAATTTTGGATCCAATTTGCCACTTGTCCTTGGGGGCCGTGGGGAGAATTTTCTCATAGGCGTGTGGGGGCGGGCCAAAGCGTAAAATGATGCACGGTGACATCAGGCATGCGTCCCAACATCACCTCGCGTCATTCCGATCTTTCGTTCAGCTGGCACACACCAGAGGCGGCTGTGCACCCGCTGAACTGTCAAAGGCCTGTTAAGGCCATTTAAAAAACAATTTACATAATTAACAGGGCTGCCAGTCCAACTTTAAGGTTGGCGGGCAGGCGAAGATCCCAAGCAGCCTTTCCCGTTTTTCATGAAACCTCATCCATGGGCGGGATGAGGTTGCATGAAGGATTTACTAATTAAATAAATATTTTTTCCACACTTCGCAAACATGTTCCAGCTCATGTGACACTGTCACATGAAGGGGCATGTCTAAATAATTTTTTCAGTCTTTATTAAAAACTTCCATTCTGAACTTAATCTCCCTGAGGCAGCTCCATGTCTCAGGGAGACTCCTGTGCTTTCTTGCATGCATGTGCATGAAAGAGCGCAGGTCCTGACTCTCCCTCCTCCCACCGCCCGCACAGGTAGCACTGATCGCTATCGTGCGCACATCATGTTGGGTGGGCCTTAATTGGCCTGCCCATGTAAAATGGTGGCGTGCAGCCAATCACGGATGGTGATCAGCTCCATGCCCGTGCCCACTCCCAGCCTGCCCGCCCAACAGGGTGACAATTTTCCCCATAAGTTCTTGCTTTTCTGATTGGTTTGCCATGTTGGATCTTGTCAAAATCTTTGCTAAAATCTCTGTAGAATAGATTAAATTCACTATTCTTATCAATCTTCCATGTTACCTCCTCAAAAAATTCAATCAACTTAGTCAGACAAAACCTTCCCTTAAAAAATCCATGCTGACCATCTTTAATTAATCCATACCTTTCTAAACTTTTTCCAATAATTTGCCCACCACTGAGGTTAGGCTGTCTGGCCTTTAATCACTTGATCTCCCCATTCTCCCCTTTTGAACACAAGTACAATGTTAGCAGTCTTCTAGTCCTCCGCCAAAGAGGGTTGGAAAATGATGGTCAAGCATTTGCTATTTCCTCCCTTGCTTCTCTTAGTAGCCTGGGAATACATTTCATACTGTCTTGAAGATATATATTGGAGGTTGATATATTATTAGGTTTTAGTCTGAGTTCCTCAGACCCAACCATCATCAGCTGCTTCATCACTGACCTTCCTTCCATCATAAGGTCAGAAATGAGGATGTTCGCTGATGATTGCACAATGTTCAGCACCATTTGTGGCTCCTCAGATACTGAAGCAGTCCATGTCCAAATGCAGCAAGACCTGAACAATATCCAGGCTTGGACTAACAAGTGGCAAGTAACATTCATGCCATACAAGTGTCAGGCCTTGACCATCTCCAACAAGAGAGAATCTAACCATCACACCTTGACATTCCATGGTATTACCATCACTGAATCTCCCACTATCGACATCCTGGGAGTCACAATTGACCTGAAACTGAACTGGACTAGCCATATAAATGCTGTGGCTGCAAGAGCAGGTCAAGGCTAGGAATCCTGTGGCAAGTAACTCACCTCCTGACTCCCCAAAGCCTGTCCACCATCTAAAGGCACAAGTCAGGAGTGTGATGGAATACTCTCCACTTGCCTGGATGAGTGCAGCACCAACTACACTAAGAAACGTGACACCATCCAGGACAAAGCAGCCCACTTGAGTCCACCACCGTCACATAGTAGCAGCAGTGTGTACCATCTACAAGATGCATTGCAGAAACTCACTAAGGCTCCTTAGGCAGCACCTCCCAAACCCATGGCCACTACCATCTAGAAGGACAAGGTCAGCAGGCACATGGGAACATCACTACCTGGAAGTTCCCCTCCAAGCCACTCACCATCCTGATTTGGAAATATATCGTCGTTCCTTCACTATCGCTGGGTCAAAACCTTGGAACTCCCTCCCTAACAGTACTGTGGGTGTACCTACACCACATGGACTGCAGCAGTTCAAGAAGGCAGCTCACCACCACCTTCTCAAGGGCAGTTAGGAATGGGCAATAAATGCTGGCCTAGCCAGCAAAGCCCACATCCCAATTTCTTTTTTAAATTGAAGATCACTAGTCAAACCTTCCTTTCAGGTTGCCTTGCAATATTAAACAGGTCAGGGTAAATGAAGCAGTGGTTGTAGCATTGAATTGTTTAATTGTTCAGTGTCCGATTATGTCTGGTAGTGTCAGTGTCTGTTAACTGTTCTCTGTGCTATCAATCAACCCAAGGTGCTGAAGAGAAACTAAATTGAAGTGAGAAGCTGCAAGCATTAAAGAGAAAAAGTTTTTTTTTAAAAGTTGTAAATAAAACACCTGTTTAGAAAGAGAATCTGGTGTGTCATCTTTGTATATCTCTGAGGCATAAAACAGAGCAGCAGCATCCCCTCAGCAACACCTGCTCTATAGAACAGGTCTATCCCTAGACCACTATCCGTAGGTAGTGGTGGGTATTCATCAGAGATTTATGAACCAGAAGTAAGAAATCATTGCAAGACCAGTTTGGATAAAAGAGCAACACTGCTCTGTGCGACTGTAATGGCACAGCCGATGGTAAGGGCTGAGTTGTTCCAGAGGAAAACTTGAACAACCGTCATAACCTATATTTTCAATCGGTATGTTTGAGATGCAGCTCTGAATTCAGAAATAAAACAAATAAGCCTCAAACAATTTTTTGCATAAAACTAAATTAAACATTTATTAATTTAACAACAAATTAAATACATACACATGTCTACAAATTACTACCATAATAACTTTTAAACAAATCCCCAAATTAATCACTCCCAGGTAAATCTTCACCAAGGCAAGAATAATCCATAGACTTTAAACAGACACCAGGCAAAGCACATTTGACCTTATAAGTTCAAAATGAGGTTCCTTGTAATTTGGTTCCTTTGCAGACACAGTTGTAGGCTTACAGGCTGGTTAGTTCTTAAATGCCTCTGCCTTACACACACAAACTCCTTTCTGTTTATACCTAGCTTCCCCTTTGAATGTAAATTTTCCATTGTATCCCAGGCTTTTAATTTTACCTCTCCTAACAATAATATCCTTTCATTCCACCAATTTTATTAGTAATATAAACACATTGCTTGGCATCTCCCAGCTCAGTGCAAGAGTTTACCCATTCTTTTGAATGGTTTATTCAACAAATGCACATTTACACTTTAACTTTTAACTTCCTTATGTTTGTCTAATTAATATCTCAAAATTACTATACATCAAAGCACCCAGACAAGCTGGCTTTAATCCAATTAAGCCAAACACAGACACACACAAAGACGCACACCCTACTACAATTATAATTTTAAAAATAATTTCCAATAACATCATAGACAATAATATCTCTTCATGACAGCGACAGATATGATAAAGAGGAAGCAACCTGATATTGTCATTTCATTGCATCTACCACAGGGTACATGAAATTAAGCTTTATAGGCTCCACAGAAGTATAAAAAGAAAGATTTCTCCAAAAATTAGAGCATGCTTTAAAAAAGCAGTAAAACAATTATTACTGACAGGAGAGAAAGACAGGCAAACTCTACTTATATCTTCTCACCACCTTATGTATAAGCAGAGGTGTTTGGAATTATTTTAAAAATATGTGGTGGCATGTTTTCCCAAACCCTTGGTTTATATGATCCAATTTACTAATAACCTACAGCAAACATGCATTACGATAAACTCAGAAGGTTAGTTTATTTCACATTCAAAAGGCAGAGGAAGTGTGCTCGCAACAAAGGATCTATATAATGACGTGTTAGGTTCCACTGGCTGAGCGAAGAATTCTTTTGTTCTTGTAACTTCTGGTATTGGTCCGAGAACAAAGGGCCAGTCCTATTGTCACGTGACTTGTAGCAGCCATCCTTTTGGTTCAGCACAAATTCTATTTTGAAAAATAGCAATAAGAATAACATTTTGAACATAGTGTTCGATTTCTTTTCATGTCAGAGGAACCCAACGGTCTTTTCGCCCTCTGGGGAAAAAATAAATTCTATTTTTTTTAATGTGGTCTTGCAAAAGAAAACCATAAGGTAAAAAGGTAAGCAGTCATTTCACGCTGGAAAGTCACACATACAGCTAGCAGGGACAATGTCAGTTCCCTGCTGCGTTTCTGAAGTTTAAACTTGGGATTGGGCATCAGCAATGACTTTGTCCTTTCCTGCGAGGTGGGTAATGTTTAGGTGACCTGGTTACATTCAAAATCTGTCTTTACTGGGGAAAGTCTAGTCAGTTATCAGAGTTCTGAATTTTCTTCTTCTTTTGGGGTCCGACGTAATCAAAGATTTTGATTTCAGAACTCAGTGCCTCTGCAGGTCCCAACTATCTCTCATTTAAATGGTCTTGGGGTTTTACGTGGCAATTAATACCATAACAGTCAAACTGCACTGGATTATCTGTAGGGGCAAACTGAGTTTCTCATTCTGTGAGTGCAAATTCTTTTGACTGAGCTGCTCTGGTCAAGCTTAACTCTTCTCTGTCCACTTCTATAACCTGTGAAATCAGTTGCTCAAACCCAGGCTCTTTTGTCAATCTGATTACCAGGAGGTTGGGTGGGCTGTAATGTGGTTTTGGCTTCCTGAAGGGATCCCGGTTTAGCTTCAGGCTTGTGCACGAGCGCAACGTGAGTGCTCCAGTTACTGCTGTAATGTTCTATTAGTTGGTACTGCATCATGTGGCTTGGGCCTAGTTGATAGGGACGTTGCCTAATGGAAGGGGTTTCTCCCCATATCCGCACCAGGTAGAGCTACAGTGGTGCAGTCTGTTTGGTCTTTACAGGGTGGTTTAAATGTAGTGAGTTGCCTTGTCAGCTTCCCTTGCTGTTCTACATTTGGGTGGGTGATAACGGTGTCAAATCTCATTAGAATTTTTCTATTGGTTAGTCGGATATTAAGGAGTTCAATGTGGGCTTCACTTATGTATCTCTGCAATTCATCCTCACTGCTCCTCTCTTCCTCTCTTGTTTCAAGAATGGGCTTTCCCCTAAGCTGTTCTATGTCCTCTGGAATACTGCTGCATTCAGGTGGGTGTTCAGCTCCTGCTGTACTCCCCTGTTGCTCTTCGAGTAAGCGAGGCATAAACCCTCACTTTTTCTTGGTCTATCTGGGAATTTCCCTGGCCCCCATTTAAATCTGCCATAAAGCTATTAGCTAAACTGATCATTGGCTCATTAACTCGTTCCTTTGGCTTGGGAAGCAGCAATCCCCTAACTTTTCCACGTGCCCTGGAACACTTCTGTCTCCTAGTGGAGGTTCAGCTCCTGCTGTACTTCATTGTGGTTCTTCAACTTGGTGAGAAGTCTCACTCACTATCTGCTTGTTTGTTTGGGAATTCTCTGTGCCCCTATTTAAATCTGGAAAGAGAGTTTCTACAAGCTACACTTCAGGCAATTCTTCAACGTTTACCTTTCCTGTTTGAACAATTTGTCTTTCCTCAGGCTCTTTAACTAAGTGTGGCATCTCCTCCACTGTCTCTGTTCCTGCTCTAGGACTTCTCTGGTCCCTGTTTAATTCTGGGGAAAAGGTACTCGCCAATCCAATTTCTGGGTCATTCTTTGGGTCTGTTTTAAATTCTACTGGCCCTCCCTGGGCCTCTTTTAACTCTACTGGCCTAACTTAGGCCTTGTTAAATTCAAGCAGCTCTTTCTCTCTCAATTGTTACAGGTTCTATTTCACCCTTTAGGGTCTCTGGTTCCCTACACTCCTATAGATTCCTGCTGGCGGTTGTTGGCCTCCTTTCTTTCATTAGATAAAACTTTACTGCCAGCCAAATCATTTCTGAGGAGGAAATATATAGTAATTGTGGTTTTATTTAGTTTGTAATGTACCTTTAAGAATAATACTTGTTAAGGAAGATCACATGATCTGTAGTAACTAATGGGAGAGTAGCGCAGGCTGCTTATCAGTCAGTGCTGAGATAGAGTTGAAGTTGAAAGCTCACTTATAGTTGCTCCTGAGTATATTGTTAATAAACTTAATGTTTCCACCTAAGAAGTGTCTGTGGATCAACTCTATCTATAGCACCAACACGGCCACCACTCACAACAAACTGGAGACGAGGATCCAAGGGAATGAGGATAAAACAGGATTGAACAGAAGAAATCAAGTTAAAAAGAAGTTGGCACTATACCTTGGCCAGTAATTGTAAGTAACAAGCTCCGTTAGAACCGAGGAAGTTATTCCCTGTCAGAATGCCGCAATTCAGAACAATTGATCCTTTTGATCCAGCCACAGACAATTGGTCTTATCACATTGAACACCTCATGTTCTTTTTTCAAGCGAACAAGATTTTAGGGGAAGGGAGGAGGTGAGCAATCCTCTCAAGTACATGTGGGAATAAAGCCTATGGCTTGATTCGTAGTTTGATTGTACACAGTGCCCCTGATTCACAAAATTGATGGTCCTGTTGAAGTGTCATTACCAGCCATAACCCTCGGTAACGATGCAAAGGTTCAAGCTTAACTCGAGAAATAGAGCCCCGGGGGAGACAGTTGCTTGCATGTTTGAAGCAGTTAACGGAACATTGTTAGTTTGGTATATCTCTAAATGACATGCTCAGAGATTCGGAGATTGTTTAGTGTGGGTGTGAATGAGCACACAATTCAGAAGAGATTCTTGTCCGAAGCAAATTTGGATTTTAAGAAGGCACTAGAGATAAACCTGGCCATGGAGAGCGCAGTAAGAGATTCAAAAGCCACACAAGAGACACAAAATAGCACCATCCTCCACTTTGGGTGGGAAACTCCAGAGAAAAAGGGTGTGAAAATGAAAGACTCTGCTAAGAAGCGGGAAACTGCCCCAGCTAGCTGGAAAATGAGAACGAATGACTTAGCAGTGAAAACAAAGAATAAATTCAATAGAGGTGGAAACAACCAGCCTGATAATGATTGGCATTTTTTAAAAATCCTATGTTATTATTGTCACAAAAATGGACAATTCATGAGACAGTGCAAGGAAAGATTCAAGCAGGCTTTTAAACAAAAGGAAAAACCCAGTGAGATTTACAATGTAAAAGAGCCTGAAACAACAAATTCAGATATTTACTCATTGTTTAATTTGAAGGATGGAAAGACTGAGCCATTATTTGTAACAATGAAAGTAATGGCAGACCAGTTAGAATGGAAGTGGACTACAGTAATTGAGGAGCATACCTTCAGATATCTGAATTATGGTGAACATCAATTAAATTTAGAAGAAACTGCTGCCAAATTAAAAACATATGTGGGTAACGACGTTCAAATCAAAGACATAAGCACAATAACTGTCCATTATGGAAGCCAATCGGTAAAGCTACCAGTGTTGCCAATGAGAGGCAGAGGACCAAACCTCCTAGGGCAAAATTGACTAAGGGAACACAGCCTAGAGGGGCCACTGAAATTCCAAAAGGAAGCTGGAAATGTTCCTGTTTTGAGAAAGGAGTGTGTAAGGACACAACAACCTGAAGAAATGCATACTTGCCTAAGCCAAAACATGGTACTACAGCAAAAGGAACTCAAAGAGGCCATGCTCTTCGAGATGAGATGAGCAACCTTCAGAAGGAAAAAGAAAACCTGCTGAAAGACCTTCCCACACTACAAGATTCCGTCAGGTCTAAGTTTGTACGCCGGAAAAGTATGAAGAGAAACAGAAAGAATTCAACAATTCTATGAATAAACTGAAGAATGAATTTGCAGAGAAGACACAACAATGTTTAATTTTCCAGGAGGCAGCAACAAATTCAAAAAGGAGATGGAGGAGCTGAAGAATCAGCTACATGAAGCCAAAGAGATTTTGGAAGCGAAAGTCACAGAATTTTCTAAGAAGCAGACAGATGATGAAATTTTGGGAGACCCAACCACTGAGCTCAGACAAGTTGAGCTCACATCTGAGAGTAGTCTGGCCAATATTGAAGTCGAAAAGAAAGCCAAGATTAAGGTCAGTGCTAGAAAGAAGAAGGTATCTAGAAAGAAGACACAGAAACACAAATAGAACATTAATCCTTGCAGCTTACGAATACACTTTTGTACATAGGCCTGGAAATAAAGTTGCAAATGCCGAAGCACTTAGTCATTTGTCTTTACAATAAAATGATGAGCACGTTCCATGAAAGAACTTGTTTTACTATTAAATTTCTTAGAGTCCTTGCCGGTACGTGCTCGACAGATCAGAGACTGGAGAAGTCAGGACCCCGTCCTGTCTCAGGTACGAGGACAAGTGCTACATGGTCGATCCCAGGATCCCATGTCTGACAAAATGAAACCATACTTCAACAGAAGACATGAAATAACCAGTCAAGATGGCACCTTATTGTGGGGAGCATGAGTGATAGTTCCTCCAAAGGGAAGGGAGCCACTTTTAATTGAATTACACAGTGCCCATCCAGGACTTTCCCAAATGAAGACCATAGCACACAGCTATCTACGGTGGCCTGGGATGGATGGCAAAATAGAGAGTTTAGTAAAGCACTGTGTGCAATGTCAGCAACTGCAAAAGTTGCCAGTGACAGCTCCGTTACACCCATGGGAGTGGCCAGGTAGACCCCGAGTGCAGTTACACATTGACTGTGTTGGACCTTTCCTGGGAACAATATTTCTGCTCATTGTCGATGCCCATTCAAAATGTTTGGACGTATGTGAGGTGAAGTCACCAACGTCGGCTGCTACAATTGAGAAACTATGTCAGAGTTTTGCCATTAACGGTCTACCAGAAGTAATCATTTCTGATAATGGCACGGCATTTACGAGTGCTGGGTTCCAACAGTTTATCAGCCTCAATGGTATCACTTGTGAAAACTGCACCGTACCACCATTCCTCAAACTGGCTGGCCAAAAGGGTGATTCAAATGTTCAAGACAGGCATGAAAAAGCTAACTTGTGATTCCTTGGCAACAAAGCTAGCACGCTTTCTTTTTCATTACAGGACTACCCCTCACACAACAACTGGTGTCACACCTATGGAGTTATTGTTGAAACGTCATCTCAGGACAAGATTGAACTTAATAATACTGAATTTAGAGGGGAAGGTGGAAAGGAATCAAGTAAGCCAGAAAACTAGACATGACTGGCAAAGTTGGGAGAGGAAATTTACTGCGGGAGAGCCGATATACGTCAAGAACTTCAGGAAAGGACCAAAGACTGGGTGAAATAAGTGCGGTGACAGGACATCTATCTCACCACATGGAGGTGGAAAGCTGGATCATTCATAAACACGTGGACCATTTAAGGAAGAGAGACAAATCACCAAGATTTGGTTCCACCAGTGATCATGACCGGGTCTGCATTTCCTGTTGACAATACTCAATCCAGGACTGACATGTCTGATGTTCCTGTAAGAGTTGAGGATACAGAACTGCAAGTGCCCACCGAAGCACCTGATGTTCAGGCAACTTCGGAAAAGAAGGTTCCTGACAGAGAATTTGAAGTTGTGGAGCTGCAAAGTTCCACACGCACCAGGAAACCACCTGAAAGACTGAACTTGTAAATTCCATACTCAGTATAAATATTATGTTGTCCTGAATAATATGTATAGGCAAGTTAAAGGGGGAGGAATGTAATAATTATGGTTTTGTTTAGTGTGTAATGTACCTTTAAGAATAATACTTGTTAAGGAAGATCACATGATCTGCAGTAACCAGTAGGGGAGTAGTGCAGGCTGCTCATCAGTCAGTGCTGAAATGGACCTGAAGTTGAAAGCACACATATAGTTGCTGCTGAGTATATTGTTAATAAACTTAGTGTATCCACCTGAGAAGTGTTTGCGGATCAACTCCATCTATAGTACCAACTCGGCCATCACTCACAACAAACTGGTGACAAGGATTCACAGGATCCAACAATATCAATCTGTGCTCTGGTAGGTCAGGGTCAATTCTTACTGTTACTGAGCCTGAGACTAGGTCACACTGTAGGTCGACCCTGGCTATGAGGGTTCTTTGCTCCTCCAAGTGCATCCTTAGGTTGGAGGGTAAGCAATTTTTAAATTCCTTCAGCAATATCAAGTCATGCAATCCTTGTAGGTGCACTGTATTTTTAAAGAGCGATGAAACGCAATTTGCTTCGGCCGTTCAAACTCTATGTAGCTCTGCGTGGTTTTCTTATGAGTGTTCCAGAATTTCTACCTTCAGATATGCCTCCAGGACAAACTCATAGGCGCTTAGGATGGCAGCCTTGGTTTGTTCATAATTAGTGGGCACGTCAGGAGTCAGCATGGAGTAGGGTTGCCCTTGAATTAAAAAAGTCCAGATATCCGATGGCCATTTTAGCTACCCTGACACTTCCTCAAAAGTAGGAAAAAAGGATTCCACATCATTCTCTTCAAATTTGGGAACGAATCTAAGGGCCTCAGAGATTGGCTCCAGGGTAGGGGAATAGGGGTTGTTACCAGGTAGCAAATGGTTTACCCACACAGCTCCTAGCTGTCTAGTGTCTCTCTCTCCCTTTGAGCTGTTAACTCCATTTCCAATTTTTGGGGCTGGAGTTCTTCTCTCTCCCTTTCTCTCTCTCTTTCCCTATTCCTTTTCCATTTTTCTCCCTCTTTTTCTCCCCCTTTCTTGTTCCTGAGCTTGTCTTTCTCTCTCCTGAAATTCTAGCTGCCTTCTGAGCTTTTCCAGCTCAAATTTGGCTAGGGGAGGGGGTTCAGAGCCAGGGTTGAATTCCTCACCCACCTGCTCTGATTGATATGTGAGGTCCAAATGCTCAACCAGCAGCTTGATCAGTTCACTTTTTTTCCACCTTACTGGGTAATTTTGACTTACCTCCCAAGTTACAGCTTTCAGTTTTTCTGTGCATTGGGGTGCCATTTAAGTTTCCTTGTTTTACCCACACTGTGCATCAAAAGTTGCCATTTTCTTAGTGTTTGGAGAGAGGAATTTACTGCAGTAATTTTCTTGTGTTTTAAAAATTGTTCCAGCCATTGAATTTTTCCCTCTTGCCTTCCTATGGGTTCCTTTTATATTAGGATGAAAGCAAAATACTGCAGATTCTGGAAATCTGAAATAAAAACAAAAATTGCTGAAAAAGCTCAGCAGGTTAACTTTGTTTCTCTCTCCACAGACTCAGAACCTCTTTGTGAGACCTACTGAATAGACATACAACATACAACATGGTGGCAGCTAATGAAAAACCTCAGGACCTCTGAGAAGTTGGAGCAGAAATTCAAAAGCTAGAAAACTAAGGAGCTTTCTGACCTGACTGAAAGACCAGAGGGAGATAGCCTGAAATAATCTCCATTGCAGAATTGGAAGCAGAAATAAGAAGAAAAATCTCCACTGTACGGCTAAGGATTCCACAAGAACGCGTGGAGTTCTATTGTGAATGCCCACAGAGTGCAGAGCCAAAGGACCTATCAGGGAAGAGCAAAAAAATCAGTTCTAAGTCAGGACCAGCTTAACAATCTTCAGTGCTGTTAAAAAGTCAGAGCAGCCTGTTTCTGAAAGCACTGTGACCAGCTGGGTTCAGAATCGATGCCTTTCTACATGGTGGCCAAGCTCGGTGTAAGAAGGAAGAAAAGAAGTGGAACGTTTAAAAACCTCAGCCAAAGCTGGGATTTGATTGTAAGATGTCCAAAAGTCCTTTGATATTGCAGAGAAGGCCAACAAGAGTTGATTAAGTAAATCGCTGCACAAAACTAAAGACAAAGAGGTCAGGACCACCATCGCCATGGGAGCCCACCAAAATGCGACAAGTGCTGGAATACTCTGAAAAAACGGTTACTGTGGCGCCACCTTTAAAACCTGCACAGCATTTAAAGCTGTACTCCTTTAGAACAACCATGGACAACAAATCAACATTACCAGACCAATTTGGACTGATCCAAGGGCCAGACCAAATACAAAATTGGGGACTTTGGTGAAAAAGATTCTTAAGATGCATGATAGCTTCAGCATTAGATAAAAAAACAGAAGCTGAACCAGTGAATACACTACTTTATTCAGTAGGTCTGGCAGCTGATGATATTATTGCAAGGCAAGGAATAAATGAATCCTTAGATAAATTTGATGAAGTTCTAAAATCATTTGATACATACTTTAATTAAAGAAGCAACAAAATTTTAGAGAAAGTGAAATTCAACAAACCTGTCCAACAGCCAATAGAACTGGTTGACTTTTATAAGTGATTAAAACCAGAATGGCTGAAGACTGTTACTGCTGTGACCTTAAGTCAAAACTCGTAAGGGCCAGAATTACTGTTGGAGTGGCTGATGATGCCCTTTCAGACATACTACAGGTCAAGGAAGATCTGACTCTTGAATAATCATCCAAATGGTCAGACAGTCTGAAATCCAACAACAGCACCAATCCATTTTACGTGGCGAAAGAAGCCTTGATAAAGGGCAACTCCAACTGTCTAGCTAGTAAAGCAACAAAGGGACAGTGAGACTGCAGATCAAGGAAGGCAATAACCAAACCAACCACAAGAGGGTGAGTGACCATATCAGTGCTGTGGAGCCGAACAATGTCACAGGCGAGAGCAATGTCTAGCAATCTCAATGGAGTGTTTCAACTGCAACTGTCTGGGACACTTCAGAAAGCTATGCAAAGCTAAGACACCCAGGCGGGTGGAGGATCCCAACACAATCCATGAGATTGAGGTAACCACACTAGGAAGAGACCGAACCATGCTTTATGGGTGAGGTCAAGGATCCTGGATTCTCTTTTTCGAATGCAGACATCTCAGTAAACAGTCACCCACCAACTTCAAATTGGACACAGGAGCCAGTGTTACAGTCCTCTCGGATAAGGAACCATGGCCGAGAGACCTCTGGCCACGAAAAACAGACACATCGCTCTACGAGCCTGGAGGAACCTGAACTTAGGTCAGAGGCATTATCCTCGTACCACTAAGGTAAGCAACAAGAAGATATTCTGAATCATGTATGTCATCCAAAACCAATCTTTTTTCTTGAGCAGGGATGCCCATGTTGCCCTTAACTTTCTTAAAATGGGAGAAGACATCAAGACAACCTTTGTCGTCAACTACATTAGTCAAGAGACTCTCGACGGGGACTTCAGCTCTGAATTGAATTCATTCTTTGCAGAGCCGGTTTGTCCAATTTCTTTGCAGGCAGCAGAAGCTCCTTTTTGGTCAGACCAGCCAAGCCTTCAGATAATTACCACTGTTCCTGGAATGGAAGACACGCAGGCCGGGATTTTCTACCTCATTCATGGTAGGTGTCATGGCAGGCAGGAGCGGAAAATGTGGCGAGAGGGCCCCAAAATTCAGTTTTATGTCATTGTAAAATCAGTTTGCGATCGTCAATGACATGCCATGTTTTCCACCGCAACACATCAGGAACGTTGTTTTAATACATTTGCATCTCATTATAAGCCCTGCTTGCCGGATCATCTCCCCAGCTGGATCATCAGGCCACATCGGCCTGCAATTAGAACAACTTGTTTCACAGGATATAAGCAGCGTGCACCTGGCAACCTATACTTCACTCATCACTTCAAGGTTAGTTCGCCTACCTTGCATCACACAGCACTTACAGGAATCAGCATCTTGCTTTGCAGCAGCACCACATCGCTTTCAGAGGGGTGTCACAGGCAAGTCTCTAACTATCAGACCAGCGTTAAGGCGGGGGTGGCTTATAATGAATTGCAGGTTTAGGGCTGCACTCAGAAATAATCCTAGGGGCTGCAGGGGTAGGCCTGTACTGGGGAAGGGGGGCAAGTGGCCTCAGACGGGAGAAGGGGCTGCAGGGCTAGGCCTGTACTGGGGAAGGGGGGCAAGTGGCCTCAAACAGGAGAAAGGGCTGCAGGGGTAGGCTGGGTTACAAGTGGGGAAGGTTGCATTCAAACACAAAACTCGGAGGAGAGTCAGTGGGGGATATATGTTGAACAGTGTAAGTGGCCTCAAGATGGGAAAAAGGCACATTCACTTCAAAATGTTCAGGGGCAAGCAGCAGAAGCACGATGGGATTAAGGAATACAGTGGGGGTGGATGCGGAGGTCTGTGAGGGAAGGAAACCTGAACATGAAGATCCTCCAGAATAATGGGAAAGGTTTCCATAGTCACACAGGGAGGGACCAAGCTGGCCTGGCAGTGAGAGCTCTGCACCACCATCTTCCAACCTGTAGCGATAGTGCAGTACAAAATTAAAATGAGAAGGAGCTCTGCTGGTGAGGGCTTTACGGCTGGATTGAAGGGCAGCTGTATGTATTGGGTGGGGTGCTGATTACGTTGGCAACTGAACGGAGCATTCCCACATGAGCAGAGAGGCACGGCTGGGACATGTTAGGAACCTTTCGATGTCAATGCAGGTAATCAGGAAAGTGAAACAATGATGACTATTCATGCGGGATTAATCCTGCAAAGTGGCGCTAATCAATTTCCTTGTTCTAACCCTTTGTTCAGAGCGTGGAAATTCCCCAGAGCGATAACAAAACTCCATAACAATTGGGCAAATGGACAAGCTCCAGAAGCCTGTCAGAAAGTTGCCGCTGGATGGTTCACTGAAGAGAAGACTCAGGCCCCACTCAAATACTCTCATTTCCTGAATGAACATTTACTTTCATTTTTATTCCGAAGAGTGTAGTATTGGAGTGCAGTGAATGAGGATCCCAGGCTCTGGGCTAAAAGCAGCACATCCCAGTGCCAGGCCAAAGCAATGTCATAGCAGTGGGTCATGTTGGGAAGGGAGGATACTTGATACACGCCCCGCACTGACCATCATTTCAGGGGTGAGTACTCTCGACACAGGAACAAAGCCCTTGAACTCACATTCACTGACAAGTCATTGTAAGAAATAGGACCCTTGAGACTAATGTGACACTTGTCTGCTTCTCATTGATACTGCAGAGAGGAGACCATCAGCAAGGTGGAGGCTCGATTTATTGCTGCCGGCATTATTGCTTATAGGCAGTAGAGAAGAAGTAGAAGATTGCGATGGAGGTGCTGGATCATCAAGTAGAGGAGCAAGACCCTCAAGACAAAGGGCAGCAGGGCCTCCTCTGGACACAGAGGATGAGGTTCACAGGGACGTTGTGTGTAGGTGGCTCGCAAGACCCAGGGTGTACAGAACTTGCATGTCTTATCTGCTGATGAGTGAGAACCAGTGTCACTGATGCCTCCGCATGTCCAGGGATCTGGTGACTCACATTTGCCACATTTTCCAGGAATTGGTGCCACAGGGACTGGGAGGGTATCCATTGTCAGTGGTTGTGAAAGTAACGGCTGCACTTAACTTCTATCCCAGTGTCTCCTTCCAGGACCCCACTGGGGATCTCTGTGGGATCTCTCAAGCACCCACACACAAATGCATTCATGAGGTCACAGATGCCCTTTTTGCCAAGGCCCATAATTATGTCAACTTCAACACCTATCAAGCAAGCCAGGAGGCCAGAGCACTGGGCTTTGCTGAAATTTCCAGATTCCCACAAGTGCAGGGTGACATTGACTGCACTCATGTGGCTATAAAAGCTCCCTGGCAACAGGCACTGCAATTCATAAACCGGAAAGGCTGCCACTCGTTCAATGTACAGCTGATCTGCGACCACAAGGAACTTATAATGCAGGCTTGTGCCAGATACTCAAGAAGCGTCCACTATTCATACAGCTTGAGTAGATCGCAGATCCCAGACATCTTCGAGAGACCAAACAGGAT
The DNA here is from genome assembly GCF_017639515.1 of Carcharodon carcharias. Taxonomy (NCBI): domain Eukaryota; kingdom Metazoa; phylum Chordata; class Chondrichthyes; order Lamniformes; family Lamnidae; genus Carcharodon; species Carcharodon carcharias. The sequence continues at coordinate 38,300,737 of NC_054474.1, read as the reverse complement.
CCAGGGTTGGCTCCTCGGTGACAAAGGGTTACCTGCAAAGGACGTGGCTAATAACACCTGTTCTGCAGCCTCAGACTCCTGCAGAGAGAAGACACAATGAGGCTCATGCCGCTAGCCGAGCATTGCAGAACACACCATAGGGATCCTAAAGATGCAATTCCGATGTCTGGACAGATCTGACGGAGCACTCCAGTACAGTCCCTAGAAGGTCTCATGGATCATTGTGGCTTGCTGTATACTGCACAACCTGGTGCTGTAAAGGGAGGGAGGACTTGCCAGATGATGAGATGGAGGAACTGCATATCCATTCCAGTGAGGAGGACCTCAAAGGGAATGAGGGTGATGAATTTGAGGAAGCTGAGGATACAGGGGAAGAGGCCGTAGTATGGGCCAGACAAGGCAGGCATGCATGTGAGGCCCTGATAGGTATCAGATTCCACCAGCAGGATGATGAGTTGCAGTGAGTACCCTCTTGCACAAGAGTTCTCCATCATGGGCCAACATGAACACCAGCATTGCTATTCTTCTCATTTCACCCAGGCACTTCAATATGAGAGTGAATAGTTACACTTCAGGTTCACATTGTCCAGATCCTTTGAAGGATGATGAAGGCTTGGCAGCATGTGTCCTTGCTGAGATGAGGTGCTATCTGGAGGAGGGACATCAGAAGTGTTGTCTCATCAAGCGGTCTCTCCAGCATCCCAGTTACAATGGCAGCCTAGAAGAGCCAGGAGCTGTCGATAGATCCTCAGTGGTCTTGTGGCTGTAAGCCTTCAGGGTGACAAAGCTCCTCAAGGAGATCCATCTCAAGCAACAGAACTATGCACTTTGTGTAACATCGATGGTGAATCAGTTAATTCAGACTTGGGACAAGGCAGCCGATGACCTTCCGCTAATGTGAATCCTTTTAGAGATGAGTCAGTCATCTGTGGTGCATTCTTCCAAATCACACTGACATCCAGCACTCTCAGTTAGGGATCCTGAGCTACATTTATCCTCAGCTTAATATGGTTGTGGACCACTGGAGCATGACCACACTCGCCTGCCAGACATTAAAATGACCCCTCTTTAACACAGACATTGTGCCATCATGTCCTGCCCTGGCCCTTGCCAAGCCCAAACTACACACACTTGATGAAGCCCTCAAGGCACACGTCATTGTGAATAAAGAGCACACTTCAGCTTCAGTACATCCTCGCTCTTATCCCATTGCTCCCCTCCACATTGTCTAAAGCAACTATATGCGCTTCTGGAGCCTGCTCAATTCCTGTCAGAAATTACTATTTCGAATTAGCAACAGTGACCTCGGCGAGTGCTCAGGTGAGGAGATGCACAGTACTGCATTCCTAATTTGTGACAAGAGCCTTGTCCCCGCAACACACAATGACAGGGTGAGGGATGCACAAGATTGGACATTTGAGCGCCAGAACAATAGTGTGGCTGAGAGTGGCCGAGCTTTGTCACCTTGAGGTGGCAAGGTGCCCCAACTTATTGGTGAGCTCAGCAGATGTACACTCTGAAAGTCGAAAACATGGTTGGCTAACAGCAGCGCAAACGGTCTGAGTATGGGCTCGTAGTATGAAAACCCTGCCGCAAGACAGAGAGTACATGGAGCTGCATGATTTATGACGCTTCTCCATGCGTGAACACATCTCTCCTTGTACACTACACATTCACCTTTCAGGAATGCAGATGAGATAGGAGAACACCTCACCCAAGAATAAACATGACATAACCCTGTAAAGCATGTGAACGAGGTTTGTTGCACAAACACACTTAACATTAAGTTCAAGACATCGTTGATGTCAAGAATGATGTGCAAAAGGGGCACACACTCTGGTGATATGGAAGCACACTACAAGAGGCCCATGATAGCGACATGTGCAACAAGTTGGTGGAGGTACTATGGTGTGTCACCTGAGTGACTGCAACACAGGTCCTCATAACAAGGAGGCACACACAAGATACGTGGAATGGGTGAACATTGCATACACATTGTGAACACCGTGCCACCATTGTGCTCCTATTATTTTCTTGATTCCCTAATCATACTGCTACATATAGATGCTGCCGCAACATCCACAGCGGAGTTGGAAACAGCCTGCTGACTACTACACCCTGTTGTCTGTGAT